>NC_091707.1:35010000-40010000 GCF_041296265.1 Equus caballus
CACATAATAACAGCACAATGATCAAAACCAGGAAATTTACATGGATATAATACTATTAACTAAACTACAACCCTTATTGGATTTAAGTACTTTTTATTATGTTAATTAATAATTATAAAAAATCATAGGAAATAAATACTATCTTCATCCCCATTTTATAAAGGCAGAAACTGAAGTTCAGGACAGTTATGTAATTTGCCGAAGATTCCAGCTTGCAAGTGGCAGAGTGAGGCAAACCCAGGCAGCCCAGCTGTAAGGGATGTGCTCCTCACCACTGAACTATACTGCCTCTTAGCATCAGCCCAGCTGGCCAGAGCAGGTCTTTCTGTTCAAATGCAAACAACCTTACTATCACAGCACTCCGATAAATGGCCGGGGAGCTATGAGAAGAAGGTGTAACACTTGGATCCCATCTTTAAAGCCAAAACTTTTGCTTCCAAAATCAAAGTTTGCTTCAATGGCAAAGACTTCCCAAAGGAAATGACTGTTTCAATCACTGTCGATGAAACAATGCTCTTTGGGCTCACAAAGGCTGAGCTTTCAAACATTTCCCTCCGGTTGAAAATAACTTCAGTTCAACTATTTTGACTCTCAAAAAAAAAAAAAGAAGTTTCTTTGTAAGAAGCTGCAAGAAACGCAGGTGCGGTTAAGGCGCACCCAAAACAAAGGCTTCAGGAAACACCGGCTTCCTCTCAAAATCACGACGTTTCCAACTGTCTCCCTCCCTCACGGCGCAAAGCCAAAGGAAATCTGCAAGAATTACGTGCATCGATCCGCTCTGCGTTGGAGAATATCAATCCTAAGGAAGGAGAGAAATAGGAAAAAATTGAGCAAGGAAAAACACCCTCTTTTGCCTAACTATGCATCCGTGGCATTTGTACTTGTTACCAAAGTGCAGAACTTACTTAAACGACCACAGAGCTGCCCTTTCTTCTCCACTGCTGAGATACAGCACTATCCAGCATGTCCCAAAGGCAGCTCAATTACTACCGTGATTCTCTTTTTCAAGGTATTACCCTTGATGTTAACATTTCATGATTCCATTTGCAGCAGAATCATCTGAGATTCTAATTGGGGTTTCTTCTCTTTTATATTCATCCTTCCTCTGATTTCAAGCAGGTAGCTAGGCCCCTTGGAATTTCTTACCTCCTGGATTTCGCAGAGCAGAAACCAAGCAGCTTCAAGTCAATGCCTCTTGCTTTTCGTTGGTGGAGGGGACAAGAACTAAGGAAATGTAGTGAAGAGGTGTGTCCCACTCCAGGAGGGGAGTGAGAGTAGCAAAGGGCAGAAGAAGGAATTCCCCAGTCTGGAGTGGGGAGCCATGCATCTCTTTCTGGCACGATCTGAAGGGATAGATAGCCAATTGGTGCACGTAGGGATGTTGACGCCCAGGCACCAAGGCTTCAAAGCTTCCCAAGAGTCTCTTGCCCCAAACGTGGCACAGACTGTGGAAATGAGTAAAAGAAACCTTAACTAAATTGGAGTGGGGAAGGCCTGTAGGGGGAGCACTCAAGTCCTATCACACATTATCAATTACACCAACTGGAAGTACAACTACTTTTCTACTGCAGGAAGACTTCTCTCCCAACCTGGCAACAGCCCAGCCAATCAGAAACATTGCAGCCCAGCCAATGAGAAGCCAGTGTGGCCCTGAACTGTTGCTTTCCCCCAATGGACTTTCATTTAGAACTTTCCCTGCCTACTCCCTCTTTTTCTCTATAATAAAGGCAACTCCTCTCCTTTGTCTTCTGTATTTGCCTATCCTTTGCCAGAGCAGGCACATCCAAATTGCAATTTTTTTGGCTATTCCCAAATAAACTCATTTTGAGGGTAAAATAACAGGCAAATTTAAATAACAGGCCTTTTAAGTTGAAAAGATGCAGCAGGGGCAGGGGCCTAAAGGGAACACGTGGTTGAGACACAGGGGTTTCAGAGCGGCCAGTGGGATCAAGACCGGCAGAGTATTTCAGATGAGGCTTTAGTGCTTAAGGTTTTAAGATCTTTGTTTAACCTGGAGAAGTGGGGTGCTGTGGGGGAGACCCAGTAAACACGGAAATTTAACTTCTGACCAATTCACAGGTAAGATAAGCCCAAGCTGATTTTAAAAATGCAAAGAAATGTAATAGTCTTGAACATCTGAGTTTGTGGACTAACATTCACACAGACTATACAGTCATCCGTTTGTTCATTTGACAAATAGGTACTGAGCTTCCACCGTGTGCCATACACTGAGACATGCCCTGAGGACACGCTGGTTCTCCAGGCTCCCAGGGATCCATCTGCACTCAGAGAGGTCCATGCTAACCCAAGGAGAGGCTGTTGCAGCACTGCCCATGGTAAGACAAGGCTCCGGGATGTCTTCTGGGCATCATCATAAATGACCCGTGTTGCACTCATACTCTCCCACGGTTAAATATGCATAAGGTATCAAGTTTCAAAATTATATATCTAGGAATTTATTGCAAGGAAATAATCGTGGATGAATTTAATGAGTTTGCTGGAGGAATGTTCATCTTACTGTCATTTATAATAGCAAAACCCTGGAAACAGCAAAAATAGGAGGTTAGTTAAATATATTACAATATATCCACTCATTGGAACACTATGCAGCCATTAAGAATGATGTCGTATATGTTACTTTTATATTTAATAGTAAAACATGAAAGAAAAATACTTTAGAAGAACATTTGATAACACAGAAAGGGATGCACAATATATTGTTAAAAAATACTATAAAACTGAGCAAATATCACATTTTTGTAAAAACTATGTAAACATGTATATGTGGAAGCATGTGTGTTCTGTATACAGGATACAGAGGAACTGGAAGGATATACAACAAAACATTAAAAGCGGTTATTTGTGCCAGGGTTGCATTATGACTTTTGTTGGCCTTAGGAGCTTTTGCTCTTGTGGACTCTTCCTCCATTAAAAAAAATGTGGGGAATTATATTTGATGATGGCTTTGGTATAAAGATGAATCCAGCCAGGCTAGATTCATTGTTATGTGTTCATTACTGTAGTCATTTTTTTCTTCTTATTAGAAGAGAAATTAAAATTAAAACATTTCATGGGCCCTAGTCTCTGTGGCTCCTGGGGCTATTAGATAAGTCAGCCCTGATTTCTGAGTATTGAGATTACTTCAGTTTTATTTCCTTCTTTTTTTGTTGTTGTTACCGATTTTTTATTGTTGAGTTAATGGTAGGTTTAATTCCTTCTTTTTGCCTATCTGCATTTTTAAAATTTTCAATACCAAAGGTTTATTCCTTTGTGATAATGAAAACTATTTGGACCAAGAAATTGGTAAACATAAAAAATAAATGGCCTATTTTATGCAATGCCAACACACAAAACTGAGAGCAAATGCAGCTTCTAGAGGCAACACCCTCCAGGACCTTAAAGCATCCCCATGGGACACAGCTTGGCATCCAGGGTCCTGCAGGTCCAGCCCTTCAGATGACTTCCTGCTGTAACCAACCAACAAGACAAAATCTCTGGTTTTCAGAAGAAAGGAGCTCTCTGGCTTACCCAAGGGAATGGGTCCATGTCGTGTCCTTCACACACAAAGACGCACACCACCAAACCACACTGGCTTTTGTTGACGTAAAACAAATAAACAGCCACTCATTTTACCAACAGAATGGGTTCACTGGAGAACAACAAAGACATGCAATTGAGGACATCTGGCTATTGCAAGCCATGTGCAAGTCAGGAGAAAACAAAGCAGAGATAATTTCTTTTATGAAGTTGGGAGGACCTGTTGTAAAGGAAGAGTCCATTGGAAGAGACTGGGAGTTCAAAGTGTAGTGGTTTTTCATTGGCTGAGTTGTGGCAGTCTCTCATTGGCTGAGCTGTTGCTGGGCAAGGAGGAAGTTTTTCCTTCCTTCTGCTGGAGTAGTAAGAGTTTCACTCATGGCACCAGGGCATCATAAACTGGTGATGTTTGCCAAACTGTGAAGTTTGTTAAGACTCAATAGGTTTGATTTTACAAAGTCAGCCTTTCAAGTATGGATTTGTAATTCATACATTCACTTATTTATTCATGTGTTAAATAAGTGTTGATTAAGCGCTTTCTCTGTGCTAGGCACTTTTCTAGGAGCAGAAGACACAGTGATAAACAAGACAGACACAGTCCCAGTTCTCATGTTGCTGGAAGGAGAGATACTGAACAAGGATGCAAGGTGCTTGTTGAAAAGGGAGAAGCAATGGGTGCACTGAGTGGGTGTGGCAAGGGGATTGCACCCAGTCTAAGAATTCAAGGACCCAGCCTCCCCAAGGAATGAAAGTTTAAACCCAGACGTAGAAGTTAAGTAGGAGTGGG
Source organism: Equus caballus (assembly GCF_041296265.1). Classification (NCBI taxonomy): domain Eukaryota; kingdom Metazoa; phylum Chordata; class Mammalia; order Perissodactyla; family Equidae; genus Equus; species Equus caballus. The sequence continues at coordinate 35,014,322 of NC_091707.1, forward strand.
CCAAGCAGGGAGGGGGGGGGATCAGGAGGAAGAAGAATGTACCAGACAGAAGGATGTGCTAATGCCCAGAATCTAAAACCAGAGTCTGTGAGTCATTAGGAAACTGAAGACGTCCAGAAGGGTTGGTGAGTGTGGCAGGAGGTACAGCTGAAAAGGCAGGAAGGGGCTAGAGTGTGAAGGGCAACTTAAGTCCAGGTAAGGAGCTGGGACCACCGCCCTTACTCCAGTGGGAAGCCATCCCAGAGTTTAAGTCCAGGTAAGGAGCTGGGACCACCGCCCTTACTCCAGTGGGAAGCCATCCCAGAGTTTAAGTCCAGGTAAGGAGCTGGGACCACCGCCCTTACTCCAGTGGGAAGCCATCCCAGAGTTTTAAGCAAAGGGGTGGTTTGCTCCTATGTGGAGAATGGATTGCCTGAAATTCCAGTAGTGGCCCTTAAGTCACTGGTCATGGCTGTCATGTAGCAATAAACTCTATGCTAAGACATTCCAGCCTGGTTTAGACAACTGAAAGCATCAGAGATGGGCACTGGGCTCTCCATGCTTCCCACACTCTGCATCCCAGCCTTCAGAATCATACAAACAAGTAAAATTGAACATAAAACGGGGCAGGCGGAGGAATACCATGCTGTCTGAAGTACTAAAGATTTATAGCACATCTTGATTCTTCTGGAATACCTCTTCCAGATTATCTTTACTCTTCTGGGCTCTTTGAATTTCCATGTGAATTTTGGAATCAGTTTTAGATTCTAAATGAATTTCCATATGAATTTTAGCATCAGCTTTAGAATCGGTCAATTTCTACACAATAAAATCTGCTAGTATTTTGACTTGGACTGCGTCAAATCAGAAGATTAATTTGAAGAGAACTGACATCTTCGCTTATTGAATCTTCCAGTCTATGAATGTGGTCTAGCTCTCCATTTATTTAGGTTTTCTTTAATTTCTTTCAATAATCATATGCTGTTTTCAGTGAAGAAGTCTTGCATGTGCTGGTTAGATTTATTCCTAGATGTGTGATGTTTTTAGGTGATTATAATGGGCAAATATGAAAGATACTAGTTAAAGGAAATAATGTTCGGGCAAAGTACTTTGCAAAATGTAAAACTTTACACAAATTTGAGATATTCTTTCTCACCCACACTACTACACACATCATCTTGGAAAGCCATTCTGCAAACCCTTAAGGCATCTTTCCCAGTAGCTACTGATTAAGCAAGATGCTGAGGCTATGCAACCAGGACAGCCCAAAAAGGGGACATCAGAGGCCAAGAAGAGAATTCCTGACCTGGAATAAACTCTAAGAAAAAACAAGTTCTCAACCTGAGTTTGAATTTTACCCAACAGCCACCAGATGGCCTCAGGGGGAAAAAAATCTCAAAAAGCACATCATACAATCAAAACTCAGGAACTTGATACGAGGTCTCATTCAATCCATGAGCTCCTGAAACTGTTGCTGAAAACTAGCCTAGACCAGCCCTTGGTGGGCTGAGGTTGTACCGCAGCTTCTCTGCCTGCCTCCCACCTTCACAGGAATTCTCATTTGCAGAACAGACTAAGGCCACACCTGGCCTTTTCCTGGGAACAGTCTTGGCAATGCTGATGCTCTCGCTTTCAGCTGCCTCTGAACGCGAACTGGTGACTCCCACCCCCTACTCTGAGCCCAGCTTCACAGGCACCGTCCTCTACTTGCCAAGCCCTTCCTGCCACAGACACAGCTCTGCTTCTCACCTCCATCCTCTTTCCAGTCTGGAGAAGAAAATGGCCAGGAATGAAGCCTTTGAAACACTAAGAGTACTTATAGAACACAACAAAGGAGAAAGACTTTGCTGTCATTTACTCCCACATCATTTCCATTCCAGTCTCTTGGATCCGCCCGTGATCAATATAGCAATAGTCATTATTTAGTGAATCAACAAATGTTTATTGTGTACCTGCCACATGCCAGGCAGTCTTGTAAGCACCTGAGATATGGCAATGAACAGTGCAACAAAAGTCACTTCCTTCTTGCAGCTTACATTGTTGGGGGGAGAGGTGACTGTCCCCAGAGAAAGGGACAAGGGCAGGGGAATTGGGACCATCGGTTGTAAATCAAAAGGATTTTATAAGCCTGGGGTCTTAGTTTGGGTTCCCCGAAAAGCAGACTCTAAGATAAGGATGTGAGAGTAGGCTGCTTATTGAGGAAGTGATCCCAGGAAGCAGAGGTGAGCAAGTGGGGAAGTGACAGGGGAGGAGGAAAGCCATAGAGAGTTCGTTAATGAGAGGGTTACCACCGTGGGCAACGGAGGCAGGGTCTTTGGGGGACACTGGTAGAGACGGTATAAAATGTGCCTCAAAAGTATCCCACTGAGGGGCTGGCCCCGTGGCCAAGTGGTTAAGTTCGCGCGCTCTGCTGCAGGTGGCCCAGTGTTTCGTTGGTTTGAATCCTGGGCGCGGACATGGTACTGCTCATCAAACCACGCTGAGGCAGCGTCCCACATGCCACAACTAGAAGGACCCACAACGAAGAATATACAACCATGTACCGCAGGGCTTTGGGGAGAAAAAGGAAAAAAAATTTAAAAAAATAAAATCTTTAAAAAAATAAAAAGAAAAAGTATCCCACTGAGGGGCAAGGAAGCTCTGGGTTTGCCCAGCACCTCCCATGCCTCATTGTCAAGGGTCGCTCCTCGGTCTTCACTCCCTGGCACCTCAGGCAGAGAGAGGCAGGAGGCCATGAACATGTTCGGGATCTGTCTGCACGTGGCCTTGGGGATGGTTCCAGCATGTAGGTGGCACTGGCAGCATCTGCTACCCCCAGTCATCTTGCTCCCTTCTATATGCCCAGCACCTAGTGGGGTTTCCAGTACATAGTAGGCACTCAATAAATATTTGTTGAGTAATTGGATGTTTTATCATTTGGCGATGTCTTTAAAGCTATTCCAGAGTCAGCAGGAGAAAGGGCCCTGAACTTGGACTCCAAAATAGTGGGCTCAAAGCACATTACACTTTGTGACCTTGGGCAAGTCCCTTCCCCTTCCGATCTCTGTCTTCACAGGCATAAAACGGAGGCTCTAACCCCTGCCTGACCAGCCTCCTTGGATTGTGATGAGGAGCCAATGAGAGAAACACTGTGTAAGTGTTTTGGAAAACCAGAACAAGCTAGCACTATTTTTCTTGTGGAAAGAGCCTGGAATATGGAATGAGATCTGAAAAAGTAGATTCTTGGTCAAGTACATTCTCTGAGTCTGTTTCCTCACTTATAAAACAGGCACAATGACAATCAGGGCACAACACGTCTCAGCGTGCTGTTCTGGGGCTCAAGAGGCAAGATGATGTAGTGTGCTCCCCTCCCGTCTGAACTCTACTAAAGTGACAATAAAGGGATGTGGATTTTTAAAGGGGGGATCGTAAACCCATGATGACAAAGCAACAGGAAAGGAAATGACAGCAACAAAATGTGGAAGCTGGAAAATAGACAGCCAGTTAGCAAATGGCTTAGCTAGTAGAGAAAGTTAAATACTAAAATAACACTGGGGAAAGAAGGAATGTAGCTCACTCCAAACGTTAGGCACAGACACCTCTAGAAGTGAGGGTGAAGGTGGCAGGAAGGACAGGAAGATTGGCTGAAAGTCTTTAGAAGAAGTTAGAGCTCTAAATCCCCTCCTCGACCCTGGCAGAAACTCTGGGGTGGGACCCAGCAATCTGTGTTTTTTTATATTTTTTTGTTTTTTGTTTTCTAAGTAATTTTTTTCTTTTTTCTTTTTTTTTTTTTTGAGGAAGATCAGCCCTGAGCTAACATCTGCTGCCAATCCTCCTCTTTTTGCTGAGGAAGACTGGCCCTGAGCTAACATCCATGCCCATCTTCCTCTACTTTATATGTGGGATGCCTACCACAGCATGCTTGCCAAGTGGTGCCATGTCTGCACCCGGGATCCAAACCAGCAAACCCCGGGCCGCCAAAGTGGAACGTGCACACTTAACCACTGTGGCACTCGGCCAGCCCCAGAAATCTGTGTTTTTACAAGCCCTCTGAAGGATGGAGGGGCTCTCTGGGGCTTATCTGATTCCATAAGGTGCGTACTTATGGTTGTCTTTCTACAGACTAGATTATTTTACGACCCTGCTAAGGATAGAAGTTTAGTGGTAGAAAAGTTGATAGTAATGCAAATTTTTCTTGTCCATAGAATTGCAAATGAATTTTGTCCAGTAGAGATACACTGGTTTTAAGAAAAGATAACCCCATTCCAGTTCATTGCCCTATAAGATATTAACCAGTTTTACATGCATCGGCAAATTCATTTCAGTATTACTGATTATATATGTCTGTTCCAATTTTCCCCTTAACTGGTTTTAACAACTTTCTGGTTCCTTCATTAATTAAGAAGCTAAAGAAGTCAAATCTTTAAAACAAGTTCATTTAATATATATATGAGAGCCATAATTTTACCTTTTCAAAAGTATACTGTAGCATAGTGATGTGCACAGTGCAGTTCCGGAAGCTGCCCCATCACCTGAGAGATGCGGATTTTCAGACCTCACCCAGAGAAACTCTGAGGGTGGGGCCCAGCCAGTCGTGCTGTAAGGAGCCCCCAGGTTCCGATGCACACCCAAGTTTGAGAAGCACTGCTTTAGCTCATCCATCAAATGCTGTCAAGAGGCTGCTTTATTCCTGACTCCGCTGAAACCTCGGAACCTGACCGTCTGTGTGGTCTCTAACACAGCCTGTCTGTGACAGATGAGAACAGGCCAGGCCACTTTGTCTCGCACTTCCACGGACGCCTCAGCTGTCCCATCACTCACTCCCTGTCTCTCCCTGCAGCCCGAACGGATGGAACAAGGGTCCTTTGTGAGCCGGACAGAGCATGAACGTCAAGATATTCTTGAGGGGGTTCATCTAGGGCCTGTTTGCACCTGCTGGTCTGACTCTGTCGCAGCTAAAACCCCCAAGCTTCAGAACGAATGGTCCCAAAGGGGCCACGACCCCAGAGAGAAAGGAGGACAGAGAAACAACAAACTCAGAACCCAGCCCCAAATGCTGTGTTCATTTATTCTCTGCCTCCTCCCATAATAGAGTGTTATTTCATGCCGGCAGATGCAAACTAACAAGCCCATTGTGTGCTGATCTGGAGCACATATGCCGCCCACTCGTCTTGCAGCCTGACTGGGCGCTCTGCCCTGTTCACAGGAAGCCCTCCCTGATAGCCCAACACCATACAAGCCCGATGATTGCCCTCATGGGGAAGATCTCCCAGAAACACTGCCTTCCCTTTCTCCACACAACTGATGGGGTGGGCCGGGCATTCTAGCTACTCCTGACTCCCACAGCCCTAACACCTCCCACCCAACCTCACCCCACCCCTGCCAAGCCAGCTACTGCCCCTCAATTTCCTGGGAACTCATCAAGGGGTACATAAAGCCCAGTGGGCAGCACAGTGGGGGAAGGGCACCCTTGGAAGGCAGCAGAGCGCAGCGATTCAGAGAGGAGAGTGAGCAAAGTCTGGGGTGCAAGTGGCGTGAACTTGGGCATGTTGCTTCCCCTCTTCTAGCCCCCGTTTCCCCAGTAGAATGGGGATGATAAGAACACCTCCTTCAGCGATGCTGTGAGGACCGAATGAGTTGACCATGATAATTATAGCCCTTAACACACAGCCACTCCCCAGATAAGTGCTGGCTGTTTGTACCTGGGGGTGGTGGTTGATGAAACAGGCCCCCGAAAGGCCCCCTGGAAGAGCAAGAGGGGCAGGGGATGAAAACCAGGCATTAGGTGCCAGCTGAACCAACAGAGGCCAGGAAGGAGCTGATTACAGAGCAACCCCGCAATCCCAGCCTGCACTGCAGACCCACGGCCACTTCCTGTGGCTGTTGTTCGCTTTGTATGCTGGCACCAGCAAGCCACAGGGCCAGTGGGAAGACCAAATTAGAAAATGTAAGTGGAAGCTCTTTGTGAAACGGAAAAACATTCAACAAATGAATTTTTTCCTCCTTTTTTCACCATTGCCCAAATCCTTGTCTTGTCTACAAGATCCCCACAGGCCCTAGGGGAAGGCCACTTCTTGCCTAAAGCCAGTAGTGCCCAGTTGGGAGTGATTGTCACAATGGGGGGCTTGCTACTGGCATCTAGTGGGTAGAGGTCTGGATGCTGCTACCATCCTAGAGTACACAGGACAGCCCCCACGACAAAGGATTGCGCGGCCCTGAATATGAATGGTGCCTAAAGCCAACCGTCGTCTGGATGAGAGCGAATCTCCTCCTCCTCTATGTTCTTTGTACACCTTATTTGACCCTGGTTTGGGGCACTGGCCTGAGTCTGCCAGGAGTTCTAGTTAGCCGGTGGCCTGCTGGTACAACAGAAAGGCACAGGCTTTGAATTGTGGCTCAGCTACCTACTGGCTAGCACCCAGAAACAGTCGCTTAGCTTCTCTGAGACCATTTCCTTACCTGAAAAATGGAAATTAGAATCCCTATTCGCAAGGTTATGGTAAGGATTACATACAATACTCTGTGGGGAGCACAGGGTAAGTGCTCAATAAGTTACACGGACATGTCTTACTAGGTACAATCCAGAAGGCCATCGCGATGGCTTGCATATCTTTGCATCGCCTGCAGCATCTGAGGCTATGCCGTGCACACAGCAGGCATTCAGAAATTGCTGTTGAACCTGAGTGAAGTGTTCCCCCGGAAGCCCAGGCTCAGGAAATAAACCCAGCCCACCTCAGAGCCCTGAAGTCCTGCAACTTTAAATGTTCTGATCTAGTCTTCAGGATGCACCAACACCTCAGAACAGCCTCACCCAGTCTCGGGCCCTTCCGGTGAGCAGGAAGACTGAGATTGGCCATTTGCTTCTTTCTTGGACCCGCCCCCCCAGAGCCTTGGCCACTGCTTGGGAGCAACGACCACAGCCCGGCCCTTCCTGGTTGACTGACCCGATGACCCGTCCCCAGCCAAACCCCAGGTATAGTGCGTGGAGCAAAAAGGCAAAGGAAAGGCCAGTTTCCTGATAGGAGGGACACAAGTCTGGATGTGTATGATTTGCCTAGAAAATGAGAGGGGCCATCACCCAGTCCTCCTGGGTGATGAACAGAGCCTTCCTACATACATACCCAGTCCACACCCACCCACTGACACACGCGGCTCAGCCACACCCTGAAACAACATGGGGAGCCCACCTCTCCCCCTGGCTCCGGCAGAGCTTTCAGGGGCTCATCTACGGCCAGATTCTCCCCTGCTAGAGAAGACATCAGGGCAGGCACACTGGGCCAGGTGGGAGACCTGAGTGCAAGTGTGATTCCTGCCCTTGACTGGCTGTGCAATTTTAAGCAAGTCCCATCACCTCTCTGAGCCTCAGTTTCCCCATCTGTGAAATGAAACCTGGACGAGAAGGGTCCTTCTGGCTCTGATATTTTATGCTCTTTCTATGGCCAGCCGTGGCTTCGCTCCCACATGGACCTGCTGAATACTGTACAGATGAGCCCTGATCCATCCCAAGTCCAGTCCTTACTTCTCTCCAAGGCCGGGGTTTCCAATTACTGGACAAGGTGGCCCCCAGAGAACGGCGGGGGGAGACAGCACCCCCACTGTTAAAGTTCTTTGGAGTGAACATAATGAGTCCTGCCCCTTCTCGGCCCCCCGAGGTCAGGCCAGGCTGCCCAGGAAGTATCAGGCAGGGACTCAGATTGCAAAGATACAGGGCAACACAGACACACTGCCAGCCCACAGGAATCCAGGCCAGGAATGGATAATGCCTACACCGAGCGTGCACCATAATTGCTGGGTGTCTAAGAGCTCACTGCTGCAGGTACAACATTGCTCTGAGCTGCTCCCTCCAAATCCATAATCCAAGAACCACCATTAACTAAAAGGAGACCCCACTCCACATCCCCTCACCTGTCTTATCCCTGAATTCCCCTTCCCTCCAGGCCCCCAGGACTCTCCCTGCACACAGTGTCCGAGTCGCATCAGCCCCAGGGCTTCCCCTGCATCTCACCTTCACAGAGTCATCTTTCCTCTGTGGATCCAGGGCACAACGCCACTGTCTGCCAGCTGCCCCGTGCTCTGGGCAGCGCGGGAGGCACAGGTGGTGAGGGGAAGCACATGAATGCTTGGGTTGGAATCCCAGCTGTATCAGCTTAGACACAGGTTAGAATCCTTAGCCTCTTTGCATGTCAGTTTGCTCATCTATAAACTGGTGTCAACAAAACTCACCTCGTAAGAGGGTTCTGGGGATTAAATGAAACTGCATGTCAAGTGCCTTAACTACACCAGGCACTCAGGAAAGGGGACTATTTTTATAGGGATTTCTCCAACTTGGCTGAAGAATGCAGTTCCCAGGCATGAAACACATAAACAGTTTGAGAGAGAGGCAATTCAAAACCAGAAGTGCTTGGGGCCGGCCTGGTGGTGTAGTGGTTAAGTTTGCGTGCTTTGCCTCGGGAGCCCGGGGTTCGCAGGCCCGGATCCTGGGCAGGACCTACACAGCACTCATCAAGCCATGCTGTGGCAGCATCCCACATACAAAATACAGAAAGACTGGCACAGACGTTAGCTCAGGCCCATCTTCCTCACCAAACAAAACAAAACGAAAAACAGAAGTTCTTTTGGCACTGTATTTGAAGCGAATTGGATTCCCTTTGGATTAAGGAGGAGTAGACTTGATCTCCTCCAAGAATTTGCTTTCGATTCAGACAGATGCCAAAGCCACGGAGAACTCTGAGTTTGTCGGAAGAACCCCAGAGTGGAGGATCAGACCCACGTGGATTCGGGTTTTCAGGTTATCAGAAGCAAATCACTTCACTGGTCAGCCCCGATTGCAGTGGTTCTCAAGCCCAGCTACACATTAGCATCACCTGGGGAACTCTTCCAACCTACGGGTGTGCGAGCCCGATCCCAAACCAATTTCACCAGGATCTCTGCTGAGTGGGACGGGGTATCACTGCTTTTAAGAGCTCCCTGGATGATTTTAATGTGAGACCCACTGGACCAGAAGACCTGAAGAGCCCTCCCGGCATCCTGGTTCCTACACCGATGTATGATTCAGAGTAGACACTTAGTATGTGTTTGTTGAATAAATGAATGAAGATTCTGACTCACCTTTTTCGCTATGTCCATATTCACAATGTATGAGGTAAAAGAAAAGGAGTTGAATTCCAAGAATCCTAGAGCAGTGCTGTCCAATAGAAATTTCTGCAATGATGGGAAATGTTCTAGAATCTGTGTTGTTTGATACAGTAGCCATAAGCCACATGTAGCTATTGAGTACTTGAAATGTGACTAGTGTGACTGAGGAACTGAGTTTTTAATTTTCTGTAATGTTAATTAAACTTAGCCACGTATGACTTTTGGCTACCATATTGGACAGTGCAGACAGAGTGTCTACCTTTTTGTGTGTGTGTGTGTGAGGAAGATTGGCCCTGGGCTAACGTCTGTGCCAGTCTTCCTCTATTTTATGTGGGAGGCCACCACAGCGTGGCTTGACCAGCAGTGCTATGTCTGCGCCTGGGATCCGAACCTGCGAACCCGGGGCTGCCAAAGCAGAGCACGTGAATTTAACCACTACACCACCAGGCCAGCCCCTAGAGTGTGTACCTTTTATAAACACATCTGTATCTGTGCACCTCCACATCCCACTTTTACTAACAACACCCCATTTTCATTTAGGGAAGCCCCCTGCCTCCACTGCCTTCAGTCTTTTGGGGACAGCTAATGAAGTTGCCTTGCCCTCCTCCAGCCAAGGGGTGGGCTCAGGACCCAAACTAAGTGAGCCAGACTGTCCTCCCCGGGAATTTGACTCTAGCTTCAGTGTCTCAAGAATAGAAGATGAATTGGTACAGCTGAATACCAATGTTGATGCCCTAAGACACTGTGTATTAGTTTCTAAAACATTAGTCTGGAGTGTGACGATAACAACAGTGATATGATGTGAGCTAGGCGCCCTTATCATCCTCATCCCTGTCATCATTAAAGTCACCTGCACCTGGCAGCTCTGATGTGCCAGCTCCTGAACTAGGTGCTTAAGTTGCCCAGGTTCCTTGTGCATCATTTCTTCATCTGTAAAATGGTAATTACCTTGTCCTAACTTCTTCCAGAGTTTTTGTAACGATAGATAATGGTCTTAAGAGCTTTGAGCCAAATAAAGAGTTACCCAAGTGTTTGTTAAAAGTGTGGTTCTCTGGGTATAGATGTAGGGAAATCATGGGAGGGTCTGATGCATGACCCAGTGTCTGGCCCCGGTTCACAAGCTGTGTGACTCCAGGCAAGACACTTAAACTCTCTGGGCTTTCAACTAAAGTGAGATTGAGTTAGACACATCTCTTTCCAGTTTTACCATTTCCTAATCTATTTTCATGTCCCTTCCACTTTTCCTGACACCTATCCCCTCCCACTTCTATGAACACATCCCAGAAAACTCACTAGCCTTGACCCTGCTGGCCTTGTACCCAACTCATTTCTTCTTTCCCCAGCATCTCACCTGACTGGGAAGTTGCCCTGGGTGAGCAGTCCCATAGCTTCCTGTACTAAGTCTCTGGCAAAGCACTTTACTGGAATCATGTAACCCTGTCCTCCACTAGGAGACCATCAGCCCTAATGGCGCAAAGACCATGTCCATCTTGTTTACCACTGTATCCCCAGTGCCTAGTACACAGCTAGGCACACAGGAGGTGCTCCATAAGGACTTACTGTTTGAATGAGTATCCCAAATCTGTTTTATTTGTCATTTCTGGAAACCCACAGTTATTAGTTATCTAATGCTGCATTAGATACAGCTTACTGGCTTAAAACAACAATGATCACTTCTTATGTCTCAAACTCTGTGGGAGAGAAATTCAGACCGGGCACAGTGAGGTTGGCAGTCCCTGCTCCACGTCGGGGATCTCAGCTGGAAGACTCAAGGGCTGGGGGCCAGAATCGTCTCAGTTCACCACCTGCCTGGTGATGGATGCTGGCTGTCAGCTGGGAGCCTAACTGGACATCAGCCAGAACACCTCACGCCACTTCTCCACGTGGCTTGGGCTTCCTCACAGCATACTGGCTGGGTTCCCAGGGTGCGTGTGCTGAGAGAGTAAGAATGAGACAGGAGGAATGTCTCCTTTTTATGACCTGGTCTTAAGAGGTACATTGCATCACTTCTGCCACATTCTATTCATGTGAAGCCAGTCACTTAGTTCAGCCCACATTCAAGGGGAGGGGAATTAGATCCATCTTTTGAAAGAAGTGATAAAGAGCTTGAAAACATATTTTAGAACCACCACCACAACTTAAGTAGCACAAGAGGCAAAGTGCAGGGTCAAAGCTAAGTGTCTGAAGAAGCAAAGTTTCAGTTCAAATTACTAGCTGTGTGAGCTTGGGGAAATCACTCTCTGAGACTCGGTTTCCCCAGCTATACCACGAGCAGGTTGCAGCTGTTGGTCCCCGGTGATTTTTACACGCTTGGCATCTTCCTGCCTATGTGAACATAAGAAGATCCCCTCTTAACCAGCTTTCTTAAAGTCCTGTGACTTCCCATCACTGATCACCCCTGATTTCTGACCCTGGAGGCAGCAACAGGCTGCTACTGAAGCTCCAGGGACCTAGGAAGTTCAGACACCTAGGACTTTAAGGAACAGACAAGAAACCACTGAGGACCTGGGGATTCTCCAAGGCTTCTCTGACCCAGCCCAGGTGTGGAAACTTCAGCTTGTCAGACAAAGGGAAGTTGAGAAACGCAGCAATCACAGATCTAAGGAATCTGAGTCTGCCGGCCAGGGCCCAGGAATCTGCATCTACTCCACCAGGCTGTTATTCCCACTAACTCCCGGTGGCAGAGTGGGAGGAGTCTTAAAGCACACAGGCTGTGTCTCGTTTTAGTGGTTCTTCGCTTCTGCTCCCCCTGTTCGCAGCTTTCCCGCGTTTCTGCTCTGTGGAGGGAGAGGAGGGTGCGCTGGGTCCCCGCAGTCCTGTGCCCGCGCACAACAATGGCTCGTACTGTCACCTTCTTTTGGATGGGCTAACCCTTCCAACCATCGCCTCCCACTCCCCTGAGTTGTGGTCCCAAGACCTTGGGACACAGCATCCTCCCTGCAGGGGGCGCGGGACGGGGTCTCCCAGAGCCGGGTCCGGAGGCCAACTAGGTGCGAAGCCTGCGCACCCCGCTCCGAGTGGTGCAGGTGGAATAGGGTGACTTTTAACCCTTTCACTTCTAGCGGTAGTGACCCTAACCCCCCCCCCCCCCCCCCCAGATAACCTCCTTTAAGGAGTTCCTGTGCCAGGAGGACTCTGCGCTTACCCAGTGAGACAACCTAGGCTGATGGATGGGGGAAACTGAGGCTCACAAAGGGAAGTGATCTGTTAGATGTCCCACAGGAAAACAGACGCTGAATCCGGTCTAGAATCCCGGTCTTCCAGGTCAGTGCTCTCACTTCTACACCAGGACCCCTGCTAGGTACTCCCCTTAGGAAATTCCCGACCGCGGGCCTTCCGAGACCGGAATCTCCGTGGAGTTTGCGCTCTGGGTGGCACGTCGTAAACTTCCTCCGCAGCTCCGCACCGGCTGCGGGGCGCGCTGAGAGAGGGGTAAGCGGGGAGCGAAAGCCCACTCGCATCCTAGAGATAACTTGGGGCGGAGGGATGGCCTCGGGAGGCGGACGACCGGGCGGGAAGGCGCTGGCCCTTTAAGGGGGGGACGGAGCGCATGCGCGGCGCGGGCCGGAGTCGAGCCGGGTGGGCGGCAGGCGAGCTGGGGACGCGGCCGGCGGCAGCTGGGCCCTAGGGCAGGAGTGGCCGCGGCGGCCCGAGCCTCCCCGAGCTGCGGAGCCTTGACCTGCGCGTGGACCCCGCGCTCCGCGGGCTGCTCTCCGGGGACTAGCGCCGCTGGCGCTCGCCGAGGCTTTGTCACTCGCCTCCAGCTTCCCCGGCGGGCCGTGGCTGCGCGAGCCTCTGGGCTTGCCCTCCCCCGCCCGCGGATCTCTCCTCCACCCCTTAGCCGGGGCAGCGGTTCCCACCCCCGAGCAGCCGCGGAGCATCCTTCGCTCGCCCTGGCCGCGCCACCGCCCATGCTGCAGCCAGTTGGGGGCGGCGACCCCGCGGTCGGAGCCCGCCGCTCGGTGAGCTCAGCCTGGCCCCCGCGCGCCGCCCGAGTCGGCCCCGCTGAGCCCCGGGCCCCGCAGCGGGACCCGCGCCCCGCGATGGCTCGGGTGGCGCAGCGCGGCGCCGGGTGCCCGCCGTCCGCCCGCTGAGACGCGCCCGGCTGGGGACCCGAGGGGCCTGGGCGCTCCCCGCCGAGCCCTTCCCCCTTCTGGGAGCTCCGCGGCTGCTTCCCGGGGGCGAGGGGCCGGGGGGCTGAGACAAAGCCCACTTTGTGCGGGGAGCTGACCGCGGGCGTGGAATGTGCGCGTCGGCGCGCGCCCCCTCCCCGCGCCCCGCTAGCGGCGGGTCTTGGCTCCCGGACTCATCACCTCGGAGAATTCGCACCCCCTCGCCGCCCTCCCGTCCTGGGGTCCCGGCTCGGAGCTGAGGGGGCCTGGAGTCACTTCGGTGCCCCCCAGAGCACGCGCAGGTGTGAACGTGCGATATTTTGTAGAGGAATTTGTTCTCTCCAAAACTGGAACCTGGGGCATCCGTGCCTTGACCCTTTCTGTGGCCGCAGGTCTGAGCTGTCTGGCCTCAGTTTCCCTGACTTTTCTCCTCTCTGCCAGTGCAGACTGCTGCCCGTTATTGTTCTCGCTGTCAAATGGGGATGCTTTGTGAAGGCTGCCAAGTTCGGGGGTGTTCTCTTTATCCCGTTTTTCAAACAGAACGAGGCTTCTAAGGCTGACTCCGGACAACCAACCCCCCCCACACACACCCCCCCCCCCAACCTCGTTGAGGCACTGATTTTTTTTCTTATCTAGTAGTAGTTTATTGTACTGGAGCCACGCCCTGGTTTCTTAAAGGCGCCGTGCACTCTTTTGGCCATGTGTTGTCTCTGCAGCTGGTGTGTGGGAGGCCTCCTGTGAGCCACCTACTTTTTCCTGCCTCCTGATACATTCTCCTGCCCCCGTCAAGAATTTGGGGATGCCAGGGGGGAAGAAGGTGGTCGGGGGTGGCGGCAGCAGCAGTGCTGCCCCCACTGCCCCTGCGGCCCCCTCTGGGGTCAGGCGCTTGGACACCAGCGAGGGGGCCTCAGCCCAGAGAGACGATGAGCCAGAGGAGGAAGGAGAAGAGGACCTGCGAGATGGAGGCATCCCCTTCTTTGTCAACCGGGGTGGGCTGCCCGTGGATGAGGCCACCTGGGAAAGGATGTGGAAGCACGTGGCCAAGATCCACCCCGATGGAGAGAAGGTGGCCCAGCGGATCCGTGGGGCCACAGACCTGCCCAAGGTGAGGGGTTTGGGGGGTGAGGGGTGGGGATATCTAGGGTTTTCCTGCCCTTGGGACTGGGAGAGTAAAGCCATATTTTCCTTGGGGAGGTAGGGGACCAGTGGCACGGTAGGGTTTAAAATTACAGACAGATTGTACCTGTCCAGAAGAACTTTCTCTCAGCTGCCATTGAGGTTGTTCTGTGAGGTCCTCATGCCCTGTTTCCAGGAGGCTCCCCTCCATCTCTTTTAAAATGCCCACGTTTATGGGCAGAGCAGCAGATTAACATGTACAGCACATGAGTGTGGCTTGATATCTTATTTGCTAAACCAGAGGCCTGTGGGCAGAGAGGTAATGCATGACTAAGGAGGATCCAGGGCTTCTGATGTGGAGAAAGTATGCTCATGTGTTACCTCGCTGAATTCTGCAATAGCCTTGTGAAGTAGGTGCTGCCTGGGACCCCACGTTAGAGATGGGTAAGAGGAAAACTCAAGTCGGAACTCCGGGCCCCCCAGCCAGTGAGTGACAGAGCTGAGACTCAGCCCCAGGTCTTCAGGTTCCAGGTCCTCTGCTCTCCTGGACACTAGATCAGGGCAGTTAGAAGAGAGCCTGTGGAGAGGGGTACAGTTGAATTACTTTGCTGTGTATGCCTGGATCTCCTCCATGACGGCTCTCCTGCAGCTGTGACACCCCGGAAGGCCAAGGCTGTGTCTCATTCATCTTTGTCTTTCCGAGGCCTCCTGTGTGCCTGGCACAGATCAGGCACTTACATGTATTTGCGGAATGAAAGGCCGCTTGAGACATCCTGTGCTGTACAGCGCTATGTGGAAATACATGCCCGACTTTTTAACATTATGGTTGAGACTGACGAATCACTCTCAGATGCCGTGGCCTGAAATCCCCAAAGAAAAGCCCTTTGGACAGAGGTCAGAGTCCAGTGCTTAGTCGTAGCTGCTCAGGAGAGCACGGAGGTGGCCAGGGAGAGTGGCAATTAATGTGGATTAGACAAGTGGCTTGTTTCGTTTTTACCAAGTTATTGGTAGAGCCATCAGAAATTGCCTTCTGGGAAGAGAGAATTCAAAGGTTGAAGGTTGAGCGACAGCCTAATGTTTCCAGGGGAAATAAAGTGTGGACTGATTTTGAATGGCTACGTAATTGCCCTCTGTACTTAGAATTTATTTAGCTAATTTATTTATTCCGTTATGGTTGGACATTGTTTCCAATAATTTATTCTTAAAATGAACACTGTGGTCAACATTCTAAAACATAAATTTGGGAGTCCATCTCTGATTCTTTCCTTGGGATAAATTCCTGGAAGAGAAAGTATTGTGTCAAAGACTATGACCGTTGGTTCGGATCACCTCCTATCTATGTGACCTTGGCGGTTCCCTTCAACGTTTTTGAGCCACAGTTTCTCCTCTGTGAAATGGGCTTGACTGTGGTGAAGGGTAAACGAGAGACTATGTGTTCAAGCATTTGACAAACTAAAGCTTCAAACCAATACTGGTTATTGGATGTTCAATACTTGTCTTCATGTCCTTCATTGGGAAAGGAGGCTAGATTGCACTCAGAGCATGTCTAAGGCCAGAGCCACACGCTTCTCCCACATGAGCAAGTTGGTGTTTAGCAGATGGCTCTCCAGCCAGCTCGCTTATGTCTATATCAGGCTATGGAAGAGTGTGAATGCTTCCCAGCAGAACTGTCACCACTCCTGCAGACTGAAAAGATCAGTGAGCTCATTAGTGACTGGTCTGTAATGTCATCTTCAACCTTCTTGTATAGGAAAGACATCAGTGAAGGAACGAAGCTGTTGTCGGGGTGGGGCGGGGGGTGTCAGGATTGACAGGAGTGTGGTAGTGTGAAAGGAAGCTTGTGAGAGGCTTGGGAAAATTTGGAATTTCCCCTCCTCAAACCACGGGGAAAAGTGTTGCAGAGGGAAAACCCACCCAAGTCTGTGTGGGGTTCCTCCTTGACCTTGGCCCAGAGTAGAAAGGAGCCCTAGAGTCTAGGAGGAGCAGAGGAGTCGGGCATACATCAGTGGTTGGATGCCAGAATGCCAGCAGCAGAGTGGATGGACCCCTGGGCTGGCCCCTCCCTGAGGGCCTGTGCCCTTGGAGCTGGTGCAGAGGCATTCTCAACAGAGGTCACACCGTGGTGGGCCCAAGAGATGTTTGGGGATGGCATAATGCTTTAAAAGACAACTTGAGCCACAATTTAAAATTAGGAGATTTTACATAAAGATCTAGACTTTTGGCAACTTTTCAGAAAATGAGCGAGGTGGGAACAGAGATTCTGCGATCCCACATGGCAGCTGGCGCTGGGAACTGGTTACCCCTCCCCCAGTTGGCCGTAGTCCCCCCACTGCCTCTCAGCCTGCCCTCCCTGTTTATTGACCTGCCCGGCCCTGCAGGTGCTTCAGTCTGGGACCCCTGCCATGTACTGTGATAAAAAGAGAGAGCTCAGAAGTCCAATCCACCATGTTCACGTCCTGGTTCTCCCACAACTGCTTCTGTGAGGGAGGCGTGCAACCTCCTTGTGCCTCAGTTTCCTCAGCTGTAAAATGGGGGTGGTAGCAATACTCACTTCCCAGGGTTGTTGGGAGGAGTTGGTGAAGTAAAGCACGTGAAACAGGTGAGCGTGTAATACCAAGCCAGCAAGGAGTGAGGGTGCAGCAGACCACCCCCTGGGCACTTCCGGGCAGCGTCTTTGAGTGGATGATGACCAGATACTAAAGGGCAGCAGTTTCCAAAAGGATCCCAGATCCAGGAACGGTGTGTGCTCCTTCGTAAGAATCTCTCCTTGGTGTCTCAAGCTGCCGCGACCTTTAAAAGCTCCGTGGCCACTCCTCCCAGGCCTGGCTGCCAAAGGTCTTCTGACTGTGGCGCTGGCCACTGAGCTCCTGCAGAATGCGAATTTGGACATTTCCTCCAAAAAGGCCACATCACTGGGGTCAGCATGTGCTGACCGATCTCTGGCACACACTGGAATAACGGTGACAGTGAGCAGGAGTTGAGCCTTTGCTGTGTGCCAGGCCCTCGACGTGGCAGCGCGTCGCCTCTGCTCTGAGGTTGGTTCTGGTATGGTACCCCTTTTACAGGTGAGGTGTCCGAGGCATGGAGATGTTAAGGATGTTGATGCCAGACAGCACATGGCAGGTTGGGGATTTAGATGGCTATGGTCAGGTTCCAGTGCCAGCTGTGTCAGCCTCTAGGCTGTCTTGCTTCTTGCCCGCATGTTCAGCTGTCCCACCTCCCCCAAGCCTCCTTTTTGAGCTAGACTGAACAGGCTCCACCAGGGAGGATGTCAGGACTTTAGGGGGTTCCTGGAGCAAGGATAACCCTTGGCCTTGGTATGGAGGAGGGTTGTCCCTGAAGAGATCTGGGTAGCCGGCATCCCTCACCCGCGTGGCACCCCACATAATCCCACTCCTCAGCCGTGAGGAAGTATTTCTTGGCTCCTGGTTTGGGGGCGGGGGGACAGATCCAGGCTCCCAGTCCTAAAGTGAGCCTGGTCAGTTGGACATACAGAGTCTTATTTGTTTTGAGCGAATGTGTGTGTGCTTGTGCGAACATTCAGAAGAAAGATATTGGCGCTGTCTGCCGGGGTTACAGGAGTTGCCACGAGTCACGGAGCTGCCAGACTGCTCCTTCCAGCGAAGCCTCGGTGGTGGCGGCCTTTAAGGCCCTGCTTGTGAATCCCTGGTCTTTTCTGACCTTTTGGAGCCATTTCCTTCTCCCAGAGCAGCTAGTTCCTTGCTCCTCTGTCTGGATGGCAGGTGCCAGTGCCCTCGTGGGTACTTCCCGGGCCTGGCCCAGACCTGGCTCTGGTGAGCTTCAGCGGAGGACTCTCAGACGACTCCTTGTTTGCGGTGTCTCAAGGGAGGGTGTACTTAGTGTCTGTCCCAAGCTCCTGGGAGTCCCTGGGTGCCCTCTCCTCAGAAGTGATGACCCGCCTGCCTCTCAGGGACCTTCCACCTGAGGAGGTCGGGTCCATGCTGTTTAGTAAATTTGGAAGTAATTCCTCTAACTCTGCTCCCCACCCCCCACCCCCATATCCTTGACCCAGGGAGGCGAGGCCAGGCCCTCAGAGAGTTCTGGAGCCCATCTGGCACAGGCTGGTCAGGCAGGAAGAGGGAGAACCCCCCATCCCGGGGGTTTTATCCCCCCGGTGGCTATGAGTGGTGGCACCAGTTGGGACAGTGATGTGATGTGAAAGAGGAAATAGCTTCCTCCAGACAGAGGTGTCAGCTGCTGGGGACTGCCCAGGCAGGAAGGAAGGGACCAAGGAGGGAGGGAGAGGAAGTCCACGCAGCGCTCTCGCTCCCAGACCAGGCCTTCCGTCCTGCCTTTCCACCCTTTGGAAGAGTACGCATCTGTTAGAGGCTGTCCTGTGCCCCTGCCCTCAGCAGCACCCCAGACACGAGTGTGTGTGATCATGGGTGTGTCACCTCCCCCCATGTCAGAGCCCCACCCCCTGTATCCATGTTATTGAAAAGGCTGTGCCCTGTGGGCTCGGCATCACTACAGGGCGAGCCTCCCCCACCCCAGCCCTACCCCGAGTTCACAGGGGCTCCTGCTGTTCCCAGTCCCGTCACACACACCCCTGCCCATGCAGACTGAGACTCGGCAGCTCCAGCCTGCTGGGTGGGCTCCGTGTGGGCTGGGGGGCTGGGCAGAGGTCTGGGGGGCAGAGGGTGAGACCTCTGCATGTGAAGAGCCTGAGGCCACCCACAGCTGGCAGTGCCGATGGCCAAAAGGGAGCTCAGAGGGGTGGGCCTTATCTCTAGGAATCTGGTTCTTCTGCCCAAAGAAGTATGTTCTGTAATCCCAGAGGACCCTAGTTGATGCTTCGCTTGGCGGCCTCAGCCTCACTGACTTATTGCAGCCAGTCTGCCAGGATTTGGTCTCCCCTGGTCAGAGACGGGGCCCTGCGGCCTGGGCTCAGCACCTGTGCGTGGTCCCTTTCCTGGAGACTGCCTAATGGCTGAGGGCACAGCCTCGGGGTCTGTGGCTTCTGACCTGACCCCAGCAACCTGGCAGCCCATGGCTTGTCAGTTCCCAGCCACCAGGAGGTGCCTGCCTGACACCCTGTCCCTCTTCCTGGGCCAGGCGCTGTGAGGACAGCTTACAGGCGTGGAGTGGCAGGAAAGGGAGGTATTGAAGGGGACCCGGGCTCCTGTGCCTCCGTGAAACCCCTCAGAGCAGCTTGGCTGTGGCAAGTAGATCCACAGCAAGACCTGTCCCAAAGCTTGTCCCTCTAGCCTGCTCGCACTGGCTTATTCCTCGACAGTTCACAGTGGAGCCTAGAAGGCCTCGTCAGTATTCCAGGATACGGGGTGGGTGACACCTCTTGCCACAGGTGTGGCCACCCCTCGAGGAAGGGCTCCCCCAGCCCAGGGCAGGGCCCTGAGAGGAGAGGACACTGGGTCAACCGGTTTTGACCCAGCATTTGAACCAGAGTGAACCTTACACCCAAATGAACTTAACCCCCACGTTAACATTCTTGTTAAGCTTTGAAGTTAATGAATATTTAAAATTCCAAACAGTTGGTGAGTCAACCTGTGTTTTTCTAAAATTATTAAAGCAGCATAAAATTGGACCATCAACATAAGCTGCAAATTAGGAACAGCTATCAAATGCCAGGAGGGAGAGGAGTGGCCTTGGTCGGGGCCTGAAGGAGCCTCTGGAAGGGGCTGCGGAGGAGAGAGGCTTAGGGTACGAGGGAGCAGGGAGGCCCTCTCTGGGGCGTGGCTCTCTGGGGGCTCGTGTCAGTGTCCTCCCTCTGTGACCAGAGCTCTCTGTCCCTCCCCAGATCCCCATACCGACTGTGCCTACGTTCCAGCCCTCCACACCCGTCCCTGAGCGCCTGGAAGCCGTGCAGCGCTACATCAGGGAGCTGCAGTATCCTCCTGGTCCAAGGTCAAGGCCGCTGGCGTGGGGCTGGCGTGCGGGTCCAAAGGCCGAGCAGGCTTGTTCTCAGACAGGGCTGGGGAGGTGTCAGCAGCACAGCCTCCATCCACACCACAGCAGCGCCGTCCACACATCATCTCCACGCCCTGGAGTTGTGCACATGCAGCCCGTGCCTGCCCTGGGTGTCAGAGGGACTTTATCTGATGAGTGCCAGACCCACTCTCTGCGCCTGCCTCCTCCTCCTCTGTGGGATGGGGTGAATGTCTCCTGAGCCACCCTCTGGTGGATGGCCAAGTCTGGACCTGCCAGCCCACACGTCCTCTGCCGTCCATCCAGCCCCAGCAGAGGGAGAGAGGGAAAGCTCCTTCGGGGCTGTTTAAAAACTAGTTTTAAAGGTGGGGTGGGGTGGATGGAGGAGAAAAAGGATTTTATGCTCCAGGAGGTAATTTCCACGTCTTGGAATGGTCTCCCAGTTCCTTGCGGTTTTCTTCCCTGGCAGGAGCCAGTGGCCCAGTGTGGAAATAGCTGGACTCCCCTGAGCCTCGGTCTCCCCCGTGTCCCTGCTCTGAGCCCCTCTACCCCCTGTGCCCTGCATGGAGCTCTGTGTCCTGGGTTCCCTCCCCCAGCCCTTCTAGCTGCAGATGAGGCAGAAGTAGAAGGACCAGGCATGCGTCCTGAGCGGGAGAAAAGCCAGGCTGTTAACTGAAAATCAGGTCCAGCCCTTCCCTTTGCCAGTAGGGAAATCGTGTCCCGAAGAGGGGAGGCGGTTGGCCCAGGAGCAGCAGCCAGCAGTTTAGCTGAGCTAGTCCCCCACCCCAGCCTTCTCCTCTCAGTCCATGTTGCTTCTCAGCTGGTTGAAAGAGAGCTGTCCACAGGTCAGCCTCTTTCCCGGCCCTGGCTGGCCTGGCTGCCTGCTCCACAGCTCCCTACCTAGGAGAGGAGGCCAGGAGAGGGCAAGAGTGGAAGATAAAAAGGATGAAAGAGAAGGACAGAGGGGCCATGTGGGGTGAGGAGAAGCTCACATGCTGTGACCGCCTCTCCCCTCCAGACCATCAGGACTTGAGCATCCTCCAGGGTGCCTTGCGGGAAGCACTTGGTGGGGTCTTCACCCAGCCTGCACCCCTGGGAGTGCTGGGCCCTAGAATCTGGAGGATGGGTCGGGGCAGAGGGACGTGCATCTTCCAGACCAAGCCGGGAGGCCCTTAACCCACACCTGCAGGTACAATCACACAGGGACACAGTTCTTTGAAATTAAGAAGAGCAGACCTCTGACAGGGTAAGTGCGTGGGGCACCCTGTCCCTTTGCACCGAGGCTGACAGTGCCCCCCGGCTAGTGGAGCCCCTCGGGAGCCTGGGGTGGAAGCCTGGGAGGCAGGCAGGGACTCTCCCCAGGGATGCCAGCCAGTGGGGGCAAGTACCACCATGGGCCCCTAAGAATGTCATAAAGAGGGAACTCTGGCTGAGATGACAACCAAGGCTCCCTTGATGAAAAGGAAACCCCAACATCCATGCAGAGCTACAGTGGTGACCACAGCCCCCCAGCTTGCCTTGGTGCTGGTGGAGGGTGGTCCTAGGTAGATTGTCCATAGGTGACCCTTGGATCATTTTTTTTAATTGAAGTGTAATTGACATAGAATATTATATTAGTTTCAGGTATACAGTGTAATGGTTTGATATTTGTATATATTGTGAAATGATCATCGCAATAAGTCTAGTTAACATCCGTCACCATACATAGTTACAATTTTTTTTTCTTGTGATGAGGACTTTTAAGATCTATTCTCCTGGCAAGTGTCAAATATGCAATACAGTATTACTAACTATAGTTACCATGCTATACGTTACATTCCATGACTTCTTTATTTTATAACTGGAAATTCTTATCTTTTGACCCCCTTCACCCATGTGGATTTTTTTTTTTTTTTGCTGAGAGGTGGGCCTACCTGGAGAGAGCCCTTGCCGCTTGCCTCCACTCCCTGCACCTGCCTGGGCTCCCCCCATTGCAGGGAGCCTGTGCCATACCCCGCTTGCCTTACTGGGCTCTTCTCGTCATTTAGGACAAGGCCCAGTGTCTAAGCAGCAGGGACCCCACTGGAGAGCACACTGCATCTCTCACTTCCTATTCCACCACCCAAGTTAGACCCCTGGCTGGATTCACCCCAGAGAAGTCCCGAGGGCCAAAGAGAGTGAAGAGTGAATGTTACAGCTACGTCTGGGGGCTCAGCCCGGAGCCGCCCACAGGCTTAACACCTGGTGCTTTAAAAATTAATGTGAATTTTACGTCTTGTTCCACACGCAATCTTTCCATGTTCACTGTCTCATGAAAAATTTTTAAATGGTTTATTAGCTAAATTACTTAATTACCCCCTCGCCAAGCCCCTGGGTGGAATCCAGCCTCTCTAACCCCAAAGCTTTGCTCCTGTTGTCCTGTGGCTGCTGTGTTCTGGGGGCCCAGCTCCAGCCTCAGTGGGAGGGAGGAGTCCAGCACCTGCCTGGGCAAAGCCAGTGGCCAGGCTGCCTTCCCAGGCCGGGGGGCACCATTTGGTGAGAAAGGAGGAACCAGGCCTCAGGGAAAGGCTGTCCTAAAGTGGCCTGAATTCCAAGTTCAGGAGCAGGCTGGGGAGTCACCAGGCTACCACTTGTCCAGGCCCTGGGCAGCAGGCCAGCGGTGGGGGAGCAGTTGCAATCAATTACAAGCTCTTTGGAGAAGCCGTGGTTGGGTCAGGCGTGTCCACTGAGCTCTGGAAGGGATGAGGTCAATGCTGAGATCCTCAGCATCCTTGGTATGCTCTCCCGCTGGGCCGCATCACCATCACAGAAGGCCCCAGCCCAGTGTCATAGGACCTGCCTGTGACTGCATGACCCCCTTCCATGCGCCCCTCCCCCCAAGGTCTTCGGAGCAGGAGCCTGGGATGGGAGGAGGAAGTGTGAGGAAGGAAGGGACGAGGGGAAAGGGCCTCCTTCCTTATCTTCACTGGCTGCCTCTTCTCTGCCCGCCTCCCCCAGGCTCCCGATGGACCTAGGGGGAGGGGAAAGAGGTGCTGGGCCTGAGCTGAGGCAGCTTGGAAGGCAAGGGGGCCTCTGTCCTTCTAGCATTTCCAGTCTACCCTGCCCCAACTTCTGACACCCCCAGAGAAAGGGGCTGGAGGCTCCGTCCTCATGGCTCCGCCTCCCTTCCCCCCAGGCTGATGGACCTGGCCAAGGAAATGACCAAAGAGGCCCTGCCAATCAAATGCCTGGAAGCCGTGATCCTGGGAATGTATCCTTTCTCGGGTCTGGGAGGGGGGCCCCGGCTTGCTCCTGGAAGAGGAAGGCTGAGTGGGCTCCGGGGCCCTCCCAGCCCCCTCTCCCAGTAGTCAGGAACTTGGCCCCAAAGCGAAGGAGCTTAAGGGGGCTTCGTCCCCCAGGCCTCAGTTGCTACCTTTCCAGGCAGCTCTTTGTTGAGTCTCGTGGACACAGCAACCCTGTTCTCTGATCAGGGCACATTGCCTCACAAAGGCTGTTGTGCCATTGCCAGGAACCAAACGGTCTGGGAGAAGCAGGTTGAAGGCCCAGATGTTGGCGGTTCTCCGACGCATTGATTTGTGGAGAGAGTGGATGGGATCTTTGAGACACAACTGCCTTTCAAACAAACAAGCAAAAACCAAGCAGGGTTTCTCGGTCACCCCCCCCAAAGGGCAGAACTGGGGCGTATAGCTGGGTCACCAGGGTACTAGGTGGGACAGACAAGCTCCCTAGAGAGGGCCCCCCAGTGTCCATAGTCACAGCAGGGGGAGGAGGCAGGTGTTTATGGCCAGTTCCGTCCTAATTGGCCCATGCCTGAGCCCTGCCCTGTTGTTAAAACTATTTTATTATAGGAAATTTTAAATGTGTACAAACATAGAACAATGTAATGCATCCCAAGTGCCCATCGCTCAGCTTCACCAGTTACCAATTCAAGGCCAATCTTGTGTCATCCCTGCCCACCCTTCACTGCTCCCTCTTTCTCATAGCCCTACTGGCTTGTAACTATTCTGTCTGCCACCCTTAGTGGAGGTGCCTGGCTGGGTACAGCAGAGCAGGGCAAGGGGGAGGGCGTCTAACAGAGCAAGGACTGTGCTCCCTAGGAGCTAGGACAGGTAGGAGGAGAAGATAATGGTCCAAGGTGACAAGCAGCTTCCCCAAGGAGCACTGTGATCCGAGGGGCACTCCCCTCTCCCCTCCCCCATAGACATACCTGCCTTAAGTTATCCAAAGGGGCTGTGGGGGGAGGGTCTATTCCCCCTCCCCCAGAGGTCCTGAGAGCTAACCCCGCTGTGACAGTTGGGCAGGCCCATTTCCAAGGACCTGACAAGCATTTCCCTGCCTACGGGTTCTTTGCTGGGAGGAGCATGAGGCCGGGCCCACGCGAATGCGTCCTTCAGGGCCACACACCAAAGTGGGGCTCCTGCCCACATTGTTGGAGGGAAGCTCTGCTCCCCTCCTCCCAGAGCACACTGAGAAGCTGGTCCAGGCAGGATCACATGGTCCCAGAGGCCCTTCAGAAGTTACCTGGTGACTTGTGGGCAGGAAGAAAAGGGCAGCCCCTGTCTAGGCGAGGGGTCCCTCCCCGGTGTCCCCGCAGCACTGCCACAGCTCCCTGGGTCGCTGCACACATGGTGGGCGCTGTACTGAATTTGTCCCCATGTCTCTCCTGGCTGCCCCCTGTGCCTCTGCCTCCTCGTCTCTGTGTCCGCGGCCACTTGCAGGGAGTCGGGCCCAGGAGCGTTAGAATGCATTTGGTGCTGAAGGGAGCACGCTGGAGTGGCTGAGAGCACAGAGTATCTGGACCTGAATCCTACCTCTGGTGCCAACTCCCTGTGCGACCCCGAGCAAGTTCCTTAGCATCCTTAGCATCTCGGAGTCGTCCTCTGCAAAAGGAGATGATGGCAGTGCCTGTCTCATGAGGTTGTTAGGACAACTGAAGGAACGGTGCCTGTCGCACACTTGGCATGGTATCTGTCCGTGGGACCTGCTCCAAGCTTTTATCTGTTCATCTCCTTCTACTCATTCATTCCAGAAGAGTTTTACTGAGTAACTAGGATGTGCTAACCCTGTCCTGGGCCCCAGAGCTACAGCACAGAGCATGACAGACAAGGTCCCTGCACCTCAGAAGTTTACATTCTAGCAGGGGAAACAGAAAATAAGCAAGCAAACAAAGAAATAAGTAAAACAAGGACACACTGTGGTGAGTGTGCTGTGGGGGAAATAAAGAGCAGAGCGCACTCGCCTGAGAAAGGGAGGCCAGTGAGGACAGCCAAGCCTGAGGCGTGAGAAGGAGCCGGCCATGTGCAGGTGGGGCACAGCCCCGGGGGCCCAGGGAAGAGCTAGTGCAGAGGGGCCTTGGTGCAAGGAGAGACTGAACAAGCGGGGTGGGCGGGGTGAGAGCTTGCAGTGGGCAGCGGGGCCGGGTGGTGTTGGCCTCCCAGACCGTGCAAATGACCTTGGTTTTATTCGAAGGGCAGTGTGTGTGTGTATGGAGGGGTGGGCAGTGAGAGAGAGCAGAATTGTCTGCATCTGGGAGGAAACATGTGCCAGAGGAGAAAGAAAACTGTGAGAGAGAGTGTCAGAGAGAATGTGGGGTGAGGAGGATGGGCGTGTGACTGGCAGGAGGAGGCCTGTGTGGGGTCCACAGGCCTCGCTCATCCTTCCTTCAGCGACAAGGACTCTGGAAAGCCCTGCAGTTTGGGGTGAGGGACTGCCGTTTATTATTTTGTGAACCCTGCTTCACATTATGGCAGCGGCCTCTAAGCTCTGAGAGCCAGATCCATAGAGATTCAGTTCCTCGCTAGACGACAGGAATATGGCGATAAGTGAGACTCGCGCAGGGCCCCTCCCACAGCATCGCGCTCCGGGTGGGCTGGGGGGTGTGCCAGTCCTGCTCCTGTCTGTCTGCTGGTTCCCGTGCCTCTCCCTGGCCGTGTCCTTAGCTGGGGTGCATGGCCAGTTACCTCACCAACAGCATGCCCACCCTGGAACGCTTCCCCATCAGCTTCAAGACCTACTTCTCAGGGAACTACTTCCGCCACATCGTGCTGGGGGTGAACTTCGGGGGCCGCTACGGCGCCCTGGGCATGAGCCGGCGCGAGGACCTGATGTACAAGCCGCCGGCCTTCCGCACGCTCAGCGAGCTCGTGCTGGACTACGAGGCCGCCTACGGCCGCTGCTGGCACGTGCTGAAGAAGGTCAAGCTGGGCCAGTGTGTGTCCCACGACCCGCACAGCGTGGAGCAGATCGAGTGGAAGCACTCGGTCCTGGACGTAGAGAGGCTGGGCCGCGAGGACTTTCGCAAGGAGCTGGAGCGGCACGCCCGCGACATGCGGCTCAAGGTCAGTGTGGGCCCCCGCGCCACCCACGGGCATGCAGGCCCCGGGCCAGGCTGTGGAAATGGAGGGGCTGCTGCTTTCTGGTGCTCCCGTTTTCCAGGGTGTGCTGCCCCCACCCCCCGCAGAGGTGATGTGAGGAGCAAGGGAGGTGACCCGTGTCAAGTTTACACCGTGTCGGGCTTTACTCAGTGGTCCTTACTGTCGGGAGGGTCCCCTCACGTGGGCAGCCAGGGCAGGCTCCGGAAGGAGGCAGCAGGTGAGCTGGGTTTGGGTGGACGGCAGGTCTTGGGCATGTGGAGAAGGGCAGAGGTGCGACAGTGCCCGGGTGGAGGGGACTGAGAGTGAAGACTGGTTGGTGGGAGAGAATGGCCTGCCTTGAGGGAGTGCTGGGTGGTATGGTGAGTAGCTTCCACCACCTGGCTCTTGACCCCCCCAACACTCAACATCCAGTGAAGGGCTAGGAGGAGGTCAGAAATGGAGGAAAGTCAGACCATGGGCATAGAATGGGGGTGGTTGTCCCCTCTCCCTCCTTCCCAGCCACGATGCCCAGGTCAGGAGGGGCTGTTGTACCTGGAGCAGGAGGGCTGAGCTGCTGTGGAGTTTGCCCCTGAGCCAAACAGTGGGCAGAATCTTGGTCTCTCCCTGGGCCCCTGGACTGGGGGGGGCCTACTGGGCCCCTCCTGGGAGTTGAGCCCCTCCCCATCACTCATTCACTGCTCACTCTGCGCTCCCAGCAGCCTGGTGCTGCAACCGCGACCGTGGTACTGTCACGTCCATTGCTGCTCCCCACGGCCCTGGAGGCCGGCGGGCAGTAGGTGGGAGCTCCATTTTCAGGGTGGGAAACTGAGGTGCAGGGAGCCCAGAGGCTTCCTCACAGGCGGTGAGGAGATTGGACTGGAGATCAGTCTCCGGATGGGGAACCCAGGCATGTTACAGGTGCCTGTGGTGCCCCAGCACGGGGTCAGAGCTAGGGCCGCCCAACCCCGCCAGCTCCCAGGCCACAACCTTGTGGGGTGACAGCACTTTCCCCCCAGGCAGAAACCAGCTGCAGGCGACCTTGTCGCTTTCTGGGGCTGGTCCTCCCCTGCGTCGCTCTGGCTGCCCAGCACGCTGGTCCTGCTGTTCAAGGCTTAGTGTATCTTCAAGGGAGCTGGTTGGGTCGAGAGTTGGAGCCAATAGTTACCTCGTCCTTAGTGCTGTGATTCCCAATCTATTCGGTGCTAAGGACTCCCCATGTTGTTTGTTCTCTCCAGCACCCCCGTGGTGTACCCCGTGTTTTGAAAATGCAGGTCAAGCTGGCAGTGCCGTATAAGGATGATTCATTTGCTCTTCTCGCTTGTACTTAATCAGACACGCAGCCACCAGTCTGAGCTTCTGATTGGCCCGAGATCACCAGTGTCACCCTTGGGGCTGGTAGGAGGATCCCAGCCCAAAGCTCAGACACGGCTGCTTCCCCAGGTGGCACATCTACCCGGCATGGGGAAATGGCCCTTTCCTCAAAGGCGTCATACAGTCGCATGAGAGCACGGTGCCTTGCCCACGGCCACGCTGTTTCAGGGGCCTGGGGAGATTGGGCAGCCCCACTGAGGAGCCACTGCCCTGGCTGCTTAGGGCCTGGGAGACAGGTTTGGGAAGACCCAGAGACAGGATCCAGTGTTGCTCCCTTGAGGCTTTCTGGGTCTTGCTCAGGGCGGCTGCCAGGCTTGTGGCTCCGGCAGGGTGGGACGGGCTCTGGGGCCACCCTGAGTGAGTCTTTGTTTCTTCCTTCCCACCAAGATTGGCAAAGGGACCGGCCCTCCCTCCCCAACCAAGGACCGGAAGAAGGACGTGTCCTCCCCCCAGCGGGGCCAGTCCAGCCCCCACCGCAGGAACAGCCGCAGCGAAAGGCGGTAAGGGACGGGCCGTGCCTCGGGGACCCAGAAAAGGCTTTTCCTTTCCTCTGATCTCCTGGGTCCCCCACTCTTCTCTGTCCCACCCTTCCCTTTCTTCCCCTATCGGAGGGAGGTGATTTGGGATGGGGGGTTTGGTGTGGTGACACCTCTCGCCCCAGCAGCAATGCAGTCCCATTTCCCCAGAGAAGATTCTCCCTGGGCCACCGGTTCCCCTGGGGCCAGAGCAAGAGGGCCATGCAGCAGTCTGAGGCAGCTTCTGTGGCAGGGAGGGGAGAGGGGTGGGCCCTGCCAGTGAGTGAGTTCTCCCAGGAGTATCGCTGGGAAAGGTTTAACATCAGGTAGCGGCTGGTGGATGGCTTTGAACGTAACTTTTCCCGTTACAAGTCTGTGGGTTTTGCTTAAATCTAGATAGCCAGAGCAGCCCCTTAAAATTGCCAGGCCACCTCCTCTGATTTGTCTCCCGCGTGTCCAACTGGCTCTTTCTTTGAATATCGCCGTCATTCATGGGGTACCCCTCTGGAATGGTTAAGGGGCACCGGGCATGCCTCCCATACCCGGCATCATTGACGCTGATCCGGAGGCTTTTGTGGAGAACAGGTTCCCCTTGGAGAGATTTACAGGTTAAGCTGTTGCAGCCGACTGTGGCCAGGTTCGCTGACCTCCGGGGAGGGGCAGGACCCTGTAAGACAGTGCAGGGGCTACACTCAGGACAGCACAGGCAGGTTGGGGGTTCCAGCAGACATGCTTCCACGTGGACTTTATGGCTGCATTTGGGGCACCTTGGAGAATGGTGGGGAGAAGGCACCAGGGGCAGCCGCCGCTTGCTCTCTCCTCCCTGCCTCCCTGACGGATGACTCACGCCTTCCCCATCCTCTGCTCTCTCCTCCCTGCAGGCCTTCGGGTGACAAGAAGCCTTCCGAGCCCAAAGCCATGCCAGACCTCAACGGGTACCAGATCCGAGTGTGAGGCGGGTGGCAGCGCCCCGGCCTCGCACACCTCTGCGGGCCAGGATCCACCTGCCAGAACCGGCCTCGGTCACTCATGGGGAGGGGGGCAGGTGATGGGCGGGGCAAGGGGCAGCAGGAAGAGCGTGTCCGAGCTCAGCCACCCAGGCTGCTGCCCCTCCCGCTGGGCCAGGCCCCCTAACTTTGGGCCGAGAGGCAGTTAGTGTTGTATTTGGAGGTTTTAACTCAACAACTGAAGTTTAAGGTATTTGGGAAAAACTTAAAATGAATGGATCTGCCAGTGGCTGGAAGGCTAATGCTTAGGAGATCTAAGTGCCATGGGGCTCAGCAAGGAGGGGTTACTGGCTCTGCTGGTGCCCCTGCCCCTGGCGTCCCTCTGGGATTTGGCTCCATCCTATCTACGGGAAACCTCCCAGCCCCACTGGTCCTGTGGCGGGACGGTGGTGCGCGGGGGGAGGGACGGAAGTGTTTTTTCAGTTATTCCTGCCCTGGCAGGATCTTGACCCAGGGAAAGGGAACCAGGGTAGGAATCACACTAGGAAAGGTCGCTGTGGCCCATATCTAGAGCTTGGCACAGGCCACACCTGCCCCAAGAGTGGGAGCCCCTGGCCCTGGAGAGCCCCATGGACGGTGTATGGGGGCCGACACTGCCTATTGGCACAGCCCCGTGCTGGGGTGGGTTGTGGGCGAGCCCAGGAGCGAACCACAGGGGACGAGTTCCCGGGCCCCTGCTTGTCTCCTTGTTCAGCCCAGCTCTGCCTGTTGCTGAAGCCGGGGGCTCCCTGCAGAGGGGCTGAGCTTTGCTGAGGGCCCAGAGTTGCGCTGGGCTCAGAATGACTGTGGGGACTGAGCAGACCTGGGGGGTTCAGGAACCATGGCTGCGGATGGGGTGGGACACTCAGGCCTGGGTCTGGCCCCCGGCAGCCCCCGGGGTGGACACTGCTGCTCCCCTCTTTCTCTTACCTCAGCACTGGCTGGGGAAATGAAGACCAGACCAGGATGCTTGTGCCCCGGGCCCGCCTGCTCTCATCTGGCGGCCTGTCTGGGTTTGGGGGTCCTCGGGATGGTCAGGGGAAAACCTAAACAGCTGGAGTCTGCACAGCCTGCACGTCAGGCATGAGATAGCTGGTAGGCAAGTGAGAATTTGTAGAGAAAGGTTGGCTGGGGGAACGTTCTGGTGGCTCAAGCAACAAGGAGGTGTGTAGAGCAAGGGTGCAGTGTGGCCATGGAGGAGGGGCAGAGCCAGAGAGCTGGGGGGTGTAAGTGAGAAAAGGATGTGGGGGAGAGTTTAGAATCAGGCTGCCTTGGGGATTAGTGAGTTCCCTATTACTGGAAGTATTCAAGCAAAGACTAGATGGCTCCTTGTCAGAGGTCTGTAGAGGGGATTCAGGTTATGGAAGGGTAGCTGGATGAGATGACTGTTAGGTTTCTTTTTACTGAGAGGCAGGGGCAGCTGGCTGTAAGGCTGCAGGGTCCTGGGGCCTGGAAGAGGGAAGATCAGAACTAGAGTTGTCAACTCAAATGCCTACAGGGCCAGGTGATTAAAAGGAGAGCTGCAGGGCTGGGTGGGAACTGTGGCCAACTAAGGAGGGCATACCCCGTAAAGTGGCTGCTGCTGCTCAGCTTTCTCAGAGCGCAGGCCCTGCCTTGCCAGACTGTCTGATATTTTTCAGAGGCCAGAACTCCGAATTTTTACGTGAAATACCTGATTTTGAAATGTTGGCAGTCGGTTCAGAAAATTTAAAAACCCAACATGAAAGAGAATGCCAATTTGTAATCTCTGAAGGAGAGCGAGCTTGTGCTGGGGAGAAGTCCACAGAGATACTTAGAGATGGCTGTGAAAGTTCTAGGCCTCCTGGAGCAGCCTGGGCCGGAGCAGCTTCCACGTCACCGAGGCCCCTCCCAGAGTGGGCAGCTGCCCGTGTTCATCCTGCTCACTCTCCCTGCAGACCAGAGACAGATCAGAGACCCCCTGCGGCTGCTGTGTCAGCAGAGGGAGGGGAGCAGAATAGAGAGAGTGCGGGCCTCAGCCTGGCAGGGCGATGGAGGGTGCCTGAGAATCAGAGAAGGAGGGAGGGAGGGACAGGATGCCTGTGCTGATGTGAGTGCCTGTCAGGGAAGGCACCAGGGGCTGGCAGCTCTTCCAACCAGCAGCTCTTGGCCTAGAGCCAGGCCCAGGAGCAAGGCCAGCTGGTCAGTCCCTTGCCTCGCCAACTTCCTAATGGGGTCAGTGGGCCCTGGGGAGGTGCCCGACCTTCCCCAGTGCCACACCCCGGCCAGACCAATCTGAGGGGCATTGTGACCCCTGATTCACCATCCCATCCCATCCCAGCTTTCGGGGAGCACAGATGGTGGTCCCTGTCTTTCCACATTCGCCTGAGGCAGAGATGGCTCACTTTGGGAGGCATGAGGCTGAAAACGAGGCCTTTTCTGGGTCTGAAAGTGGGTGCTCCCTGTGGGCTGTTCGTAGGCAGGGGAATGGCCCCAGATGCCCCTGTGCACAACAGTGCTTGAGGTGAAGAGGTGTGCGAGGGAGCTGGGGTCAGGGAGCTGGGGAAGCTGCTCCTGTGGGGGAGCCCAGAAGCCTCTGACCCACAGGCTCCTTCCCGGAGTCTTGGGGAGGAGGAAGCCGAATGAAGCCCCGTACCCTACTGTGTCTGCCAGCAAGGGAGC
The DNA here is from genome assembly GCF_041296265.1 of Equus caballus. NCBI lineage: Eukaryota > Metazoa > Chordata > Mammalia > Perissodactyla > Equidae > Equus > Equus caballus. The sequence continues at coordinate 35,046,394 of NC_091707.1, forward strand.
TGATGACCCCACACGCATAAGCCCCTAGCACTCCCCTTCCTAGCGGAGACCTCGGCCTGTGGGGACCACCACAGGAGACAGTGGTGCTTTTTAGTTTATTTTTAACTGTTTCTCATATGTAGCAACCTCTCCTCCCCACGCGGGCGGGCGTGTTTACACGGGCTCTGCTCCCTGGGGCTGCCTGGCTGCAGAGTTTCCGGGGACGCAGAGGCAGGGACTTTGGGGCCTTAGTCACCATCACCTCATCTCACTTCCCGTGAGGGACAGGGGCTCGCTCCCCCACCCCCTACCCCGCTCAGGACTGCCTTCTAGCACTCAGCCAGGCCCCTCTGCTCGTGGGGTGGGGGCTGCCGGCTGAGGAGGGGCCAAGGTGAGGTCAGAGGAAGCGGCTTGAGGGTGGGTCGCATGGGGGTGATCACGTGGTCTCCCCAAAGCCTGGCTCCTGTGCTGAGGGCTGGGTCAGAACACTGGGAAGCTGGGTAAGAGAGCCTTCCCACCCACCTGACTGCCGGTCCTCTCCCTCCCATGGCCTCAGCACATTGTCACGTCCCCTCACCCATCACGCCAGCCGCCCCATCCTTCCTGGGCGTGGCCAAGGGGGGATAGCAGCAGCCCCCGGCCCAAGGGCGAGATGATGAAGCCTAGGGCTCTGAGCAGAAGAAAGAGCCTGAGGTTGGCCTTATCTGGTTTCCAGCCCTCTCTGTCATCTCATGCCCCACCCCTTCCAGCTTCGACTTGACTTCCTGGCTCTGGGACAGTCTGATTCTGGCCAGTAGTGTGCCCAGAGGCCTGTGTGCCCCTGTGCGCCTGGTTCTCTGCTGGGATGTTTTCTGGTTTAGCTGTGTTGCATCCCCAGGCCCACCCTCTGGCTTCAGAATGCAGGGCCGTGCGAGCTGGGCCTGCATATTGACTGTGTTCTTTGTGCAAGAGCTCGACTGTGTTGAAATCCCCACGTCCCTGTTCCCACTGAGAACCGGGTGTGAAGGGCAGGGAGAGGAGTGTGCGTTGGGAGGCAGGAGGTCTGTTCCAGGCCAGGCAGCACTGCCCAGTGCTAGCTGCCAGTCCGTCAGGATTGACCCCTTGCCCCGTCTTGGTGCTCCGGAGTCCGAGTTTCCCTTCTTAAAGCCTGATGAGAGACGCAGCCAGTGTGTTTGTCCCGGAGACCTGGTGATGGCGCCGCCCCCTCCCTTAACTTTGTGTTGGGCTGCGTGTGGTCCTAGGCTTTGTTCTTCTCATATCAGTATTGCCCTCCCCTTTCACTTTTACACTTCGTCTCATTCCTGTTCTCACTTTCCCCTGAAATGAATAAAGTGCCCCCAGCTCCGCTGTGTGCGCTGGGCGGAAACCACTGCATACGTGTAAGCCTCGTCTCCTTTCTTCTGGAAGCTGGGGCTGGAGCCCGGCCCACTGGTAGCTCTAGGAAGAACGTGACCAGAGGTGAGGGGAGCCCCAAACCAGCCAACAGAAAACCTCGCAGCCCCCGCAGTCGCAATGAAGCTTCTGGGGCCCCAGACTGTCACCCTCAGCCTGCCGAAGCCGCTGAGCTCTTGTTAATCCTGATCTGGAGATCCTTCCTGCTGGCTGTAAATGAACCCCTTCTCCCTCACATAGCCAGCTTGGCTGGAGGCCGGAGTCTGCTCCCAGGATGCATTCCAGAGCCCTGCTCTTCCTGTCCTAGTCCCCAGCAGTCCATCGGGAACAGAGGAGGAAGGGTGAGTGTTCTCTTGGGAGATGAGGTTGTTTCGGGAAACCATAGCAACGAGGATCTGAAATCTCATCTCAGTGGCCAGTGCGGGATCTATGGTGCTTAAAAGCTACAGCTTTGGAAAACACTTCTGGTTCCCGTCACCCCTCCCTCTGCATCATCCCTCCGGCTCTGGACGTCTTCCCGTGCTTTAAGATGAGGCCAAACAGTTGCATCCAGACTTGCACAGAGATATCTTTCAGGTCCCACAGCACTTTTCACTTTTGTCCCCTCCTCCCCATTTCTCTGCTCTCCTTTCATTCAGCTTAAAACTTCTAAGGGAGATAGGATATTTCCTACTTCTCATCATGGCCATAAAGTCCTGACCAGAAGTGTCATTTAGCACAAGACCCCTCATTTTCAGTAGCGTGGTGGTGAGACAGGGTTACTGGAGAGAGGAGAGGCCGTCCTTTGGAATCCACATCTTGGGCTGTCCCCCATCAAAGAGAGAGAGTTTTATTACTTACGAGCTCATTTAAATCCAGTTTAAATAATACCAGAAAAGGGTCTTGCACTAAAGGTAACCAGAATTGGTGAATATCTTGGATTGTAAGCCCTTACACAGAGGCACTGTTATAATTCACACGTTCAAGTCCAGCTAAAATACCAAGTAAAGGGCCTCTTGGTGGCGTTCAGTGAGGTGGGCTCGTACATGGTGGCCCTGGACTGCTCGTGCAAACGAGGGCGGGGTAAGTGCCGGGCGAGAGTCTGCCATGAGTCAGGCAGGCTCATCATGGACACTGCTTGGCCAGTTTCTTAGCACTGACACAGAGGTAAGTGTCATTGTGGACTCCTGGGAGGATCAGAGCCCAAGTTACTGGGGGCGGCTTAGTTCATTTTCTGCCACTCCATTTCTTTCAGGCTAACGGCATGTGCCTGCCTGCTTTAGGCGTGTGACTGATTTGGGTGGGACCTTTGGATGGAGGTGGCACTTTGCAGAGGCCTGAACGTGCAAAGGTTGAAGCTCTGCCACCCCCATCTGCCAGGATCTGACATCTTGACCGCTACCGTGGAGGGCAGTGGTGACAAGAAGCGGTGGTCACATCAAAGGCCGAGCTGCCTGGCCCAGATGCGGGCTGCTGAGGGTTTGCCAGGGGGCGAAGGGACCAGCTGCTGAGGCCCGGCAGGTGGCGGAGATGGGCCACCTTAGGTCAGCTGGAGAGGCAGCTCTGGAGGCCAGCCTACATGGGAGCGTGCACACGCTCCAACCCCCAGGCAGAAAGGACTTGCTTGGGGGAAAAACAAAACCTCCAAGAATTTAAGAGGAGAGACTCCATTCTCTCCGCAGCTGTGAGGCGTCGGGCCTTAGGGGCACAGGAGCTGAGCGGATGGGCAGAAGGCAGAGTTCCCTTTAAAAAGTGAAATTCACATTCTCCTAAGGCAAGGGAGATCTGCACCCCACCTGGTTGGCCCCTGCCTGGAACGGCTGTGTTTTGCCCATTTGCTCAGCAGGGGAGGGAAAAGGAGAGGAGCGGTGCACCTGCACCAGGAGGAGTCTGGAAGCGGAGGGCCGCAGGTCAGCTCGCTGGCCTAGTGGAAACTAGAGGTGGGCCACTCCTACTCCGGGAGCAGAGGAGTGACGCTTTGCATTACGTAACCAATCAAAAGCAACCCTCTCATTAGCAGCTACTCCAGGGCAAGAACTGGAGAGAGAAAGAGTTTAAACACAGAAGCGGGCAGCACCCAGCTCTCGCTTCCCTTCTTGGTCGCCAGCTGAAAGCTGCGTCCACGCTCCCTTTCCCAGGCCCACCCCGCGTGTGTCCGCCTTACAAGACATTCTGTCTCTCCTGCTCTTGGAAAGGAGCTTGAGGTGGAGGAAATAAAGCAAAGGAGATTCTCAACTCACCTAGTTGGGATTTCTGTTCCCTGAGACGTGAGGGTACTGTGTGAACGCCTGCACTGCCACCTCATAGTGCTACTGGCCACTGATAATGGAAGCACCGTGCAAACTGCTAATCAAAGTGCTGTGCACGTGTTGTGTGACTCAGGCAATTACGGGGAAACCCTCCAGGCCAGGACGGAGGGCCCTGGAAATACACCTCAAAGCTCGGGAGCTATGAAGTACCAGCCATGGGCCAGCCGTCCAGCGTTGCCGGGAGAACTACCCCCTCCCCTCCCACCAACAGTACTCTGGGATTCTCCGCATCCCTTGCTTGCCAAAGCCCAAACAACGCAATTTCAGGTCTGAAAATTCCTCGCCAGTGGAAAGGATTATTACTTTAATTTCCATTTCACCGAGATATCTGAACTGAGACAGGGGGCGGTTAACCTACCCAGTCACCAAGTGACCCGGCCAAGATGACAAGTGGGGTTTCTAATCCCTGCCTAGGTTTTTCTCCTGCTGAATCCCAACCCAGGTGGTTCAACAGAAGCCCCCAGATAGCTTTAAATAATTCAGATTCTCAGACTGGTTCAGAGGTGTGGGGTCTGGGATTCTGTTCAGATAAGGCAGAAAGCCACGCCTGGTTTCGGGGCTTCCCATGGGCATTTGGACTTGGTGGATTTGCTGCATAAGGAGGCTGGAGGAAGACAAAAGTACCAGCAGAGTGAGGCCCGGGAAAGAAGAGAAACCCTTCCAGCAACAGATGGCCCACAGCTCAGCCCTGGCTCCAGAATGCAAAAGAGATGATCAGAAATAGATAAAGCTCAGCAAGAGGCATCTGCCACCAGCATCACACCTCCTGTAGCTGCCAAGCTTTGACCAGGAGAAGGCCTCTGGTCCACTGCGGCCTGACCCTCCTGAAATGCAGTGTGGAGTGGGGGCAGCAGACGGAGTAAGAACGAAAGGAGCAAAAGAGCTCTTTTCTAGCCTTGCAAGGATGGAGAAGAGAGCTGCACCCCACAGAAGTCAGGGCAGGAGTTCGCTCAGGCCCCGTTCCTCCCAGGCCTCAGAGCAGTTATCAGAGGGAGACTGCAACGCCTCTCTCTGGTCCAGCTTTAGGACGGAAGACCCCACCGCAGGATCAGTCTCTTCCTCTCTGCCCACTGCATTCTGCAGGCCTTCTCTCGCCTGTGCCCTTCTGGGTCCTAATAAAATGACCAACAGTAGGGGGAAAAGGTAAACCTTTATTTGGAAAAGAGTTTAAATGACCATTTAAAACCCCCATTTGATTTGCAAAACATAAACAAATAAAACAAGGAAAAGATCATCTATCAACCTCCTGGCCTCTGCCACCTTTAGCCATTTTTAAACTGCATTTCCTGGCAGAAGACAACGGTGGTGGGCCATAGTCCTAGGAATCAACAGAGCACTGTCTCAGACCATCTCACGAGGTGCCCAGGGGGAGACAGACAGTGAACAGGGGGTGTGGACAGACAGGCCTGGGCGCAGACAGCACATGCCCAGTACCAGGCAACAATGTTTAAAAATACACACACCTAGATAAAGTCCCCAGAACCTAGGCATGGAAAGCTCGTAACCATGAAAGCGGCAGCAGTGTTCAAGCTGGGTCTTTGGCTTTCATAAAAGGGAGAGGACATTAACCTCTGCCAACTGTCCCTAACTCCAGCCTCTCAGCTATTCGTTTAGTCCCATTCTGGAGGCTGAGCGGGGCAACACTAAGCCACACCTGCAGGGCCGGCGGCTACTCTGAGTTACAGGAGACGTGAAGAGGAGCTGGCCCAGGGACACTCCAGGCCACACCCCAGCAATGGAAGATTAAGGCATGCAGGTGACGTGTGGGCACAGGAGCGCCTGGAATGGGCCAGGGCACCCGTGCACTAGGAGAGGGAAAGCAGAGGCAAGGGGCCGCCGAGGCCTTGTTGACCAGAGCAAACCCTCAGGCGCTGCCACCGGGAGCTCTTGTGCCAGCTTTGCCCACGGCCACCTTGCTGCTGAGAAGGTTTGGCTTGAGCTAAGTACCTGACTTTTCTAGGGAGAAAATGGACGGGAATGGGGGAGGCAGCAAAAAGTAAAATGAGGGAGGAGGGACAGAAAGCTGCTTGTCGGCGTGCAGAGGAAAGAGAACGAGGCCCTGAGCCTGGCGTCCCAGCTGAGGCAGCTACGGAGCCTGTGGCTCTCCCCCGCGGGCCCACCCTCGCCCCGGTTCTGCAGGCTGCGGAGTCCAGTGAGACAAGAGCTTCCTGAGCGCTTTCTCCTCATCCTTAAAGGGTTTTAAACCTCAAACCACTCTCCCAGCCCACTGACCCCACACTCTGCCTCCCACGGGGCAGCCTGTGGAAAGGGACGAGCCCTAGGGAAGCATGCCAGGCCTGTGGGGAGCTCTGGGTTGGAGGCTCAGAGGCCGCTGGGGCAGGGAGAGCCCCCCCGAATCTGCCACCCCAGGCGTGGGGCCCGTTCGTTCCCAGAGCCCCGATGATGAGTATGCCCTAGCTGGCACGATGAAAGCCTAATGAAACAGAAAGATAAGGCAATGAGGGCCCACGGCCCTGCCGCCGCCTGGCAGCACAGCTCCTGACCCACCCCTCAGCAAGTGGCAAGCATGGCAAGTGGACTGGTCAGAGGCAGGGATGGCCGCACAGAGCAGTGCCACCCTGAGAGGATGCACGCACCCTACACACATTTCACATGGCTGTGCCTGGCAAGGGTGCTGGGCCCAGAGGTCTTGAAAGCAGGGAGAAGGTCGGATCAGAAGGTACCACTAAGAAACGGCCTGAAAGCAAGTAACCAAGAGATCAGTAGCTCCCACAACCCTGGTAATTAAGAATCGAGGGGGAGCGCTGGATACATGGAAGGAAGGAGGACCCCCCCTTCCGCCTCTCCCAGGGCCACCACATATGCGGCACAGGATTAGGAAGAGGTTGGGGCGGAACAGGGACCACAGGCAGAGAATGTGGACGGGCCTGGAGAAAATCTAACCATGGGAGAAAGGGAACAAGGAGGGGGAAGGGAGGGGACGAAAGTTTCTTGGATCTAAGTTTCCAGAAGCATGGGATATTTCTGCAGTCTCCGATCCACTGAGCTCTTCTGGAAGAGAAGCTCTCTTCCCCTGGGAGCCCGTCACGGGGCGGTGACTTTCATCCCAAAGCTGGCCAGCAGGCAGAGGTGGTCTGAAGAGCAGAAGGGGTTGGGTAAGCCGTTGGCAGCCCAGAGGATCTCTTCAGAGAGGAGGGAGAGACGGCCCAGGAGTTTGAGCGTGCCATCTTGATACAGCCTGCGATCTGGGCACAAAGCAGAAGCCAGTGGGTAAAGTGGCCACAGCCGTGCTGCAGGGCCGGGTGCGGCCTGTGGGAGCCACCCTCGTGGGGGCTGCATCCCCTTGGCTGCCCCACCCTCCCTTCGCCTCTCCTGCTGCCCCCGGCTGAGGCCTCATTGTCTCAGATACTCGCGATATATGCCAGAATGAAGCAGGGCTGGGTCAGGGGACTGAGGTAAACTGGAGAATGTATGCCAGGCCCAGCATTACAAGATCGCCTGATTTTCCAAGAGAAGCTGGAAATCCAGATTTTCTAAATAAAATCTGATTTTTGAACATAGGCAATCAATTTAAACATTTTAAAAGACATGCCTTAAACAAAATTGGCATGGGACTAGTAGATTGCTACACTGTGACTATTGGTATGGGGTAAGGAGGCAGGAAATAGGGTCTCTAATCCAACCAAGTCTCTAACTGGCTGCCGCTGAGCAAATGCAATCACCTCCTGGTGCTCTATCCTCCCCTCTCGAACAGGGGTGGAGAGTGCTTGATCTGCCCACCTCTCTCTAATGCCACAAGGATAAACAAGAAGGCAGGCAAGGGGCCTAAGGGGAGTATGACGAGGATGACCAGTGCCAGGGAAGTATGAAATCCGCTCCTTTCTGCTCAGGTCCCAGCAGCCCAAGCCATGCGACCAAATGCCTAACCTACCATCAGCCATTCCCAGGGACTCTTGAGGTGGCTTCTAGGAACTCAGGACCCACCCAGCTTACCAGTTCTGTTCTCATCCTCGGAGGACTCAGCTGAGAAGAAGATGTAATCCACTGTTGTTCCAAGACCCAAGGGCATTGTGGTGACCTCTGGGCGGCCATGCTGGGGCAGGAAATGAGTATATACTGAGGTCAGGTGGAGGCAGTGCTGGATAGTGCCTACAGTCCTACAAGGATGGAGGAGAACATGATGTCAGTCAACAAACATGATTGAACTTTTCCCAAAGTCACTTTCTCTGTGGGTTTTATAAAGCTTTTTAAGGGATGATCCCACATAAGTCAATCTCAGAAAATTCTTTCCCATGCTAATAAGGGGCTGGCAATCTCAGCTAAAATTAGCCTGGAAACAGACACACGTAAACTCAGTCCCCTGACAGTCCCCATTCTCCTCTTGCTACGTGGAGAAATACGCCTAAGCTTCCCTGTCTGTGGGTCAGCCAGCTCTTCTGTGAGGCCTCACTCCCTGAGGAAAAGTGCATGGGATTTTCATCTGCAAGGAGCTGGGTGATTCACCCCTGGCGTCTGCACACCTGTGTGGGCCTCCATATGCTTAGCAAGTATTAGGGGAAGAGAGAGCTCAGCAGGAAGTGCTCCCCCAAATCAGCCTCAGGAAAGCCCAGGGGAATCTGTCTCCTGCACCCAGACAGGGGCTGGCACGCAAGCTGTGGGGAACGGGGAAGATCACCTGGGGAAGGCAGGCTCAGGCTCACGTGCGTCTTCCTCGAGGACGGCCTCGGCCCAGCCGGCAGGTCGCTCTGTAGAAGACCAGAGAGAAAAGGTTTTATCTTTTAGACCATGGCGCAGGGTCAGAACCTGGCACCTTGAAACCCCTCTCAGATCCTGGCCTGGATTGCTGCAGAAGGGGCAAGGGAAAGAGAGAAGGGAAGGGGAGGAAGAAACAAGGGACCAAAGTCAAGAACCTCAGGAAGGCAGAGGCCTCCAAAAGCAACATTTCTTCCTTGGCTCAGCACCTTTTTTTAATGTAAACTTATTCTTTAGATTAGGTAATATAGTCACATGATACCAATGTCAAAATGTAGAGCAAAATATTAGTGAAAAGACTCCCTCCCACTCCAGGGCCACTGCCACTCGATCCCCCTCTCCAGAGGCAGCCAGTGGACCAAATTCCTGGTGTAGCTTCGAGATTTTCCATCACTCACCATCCACTGTGTACGTGCATGTATCTATGTATGTATGGTATACACACGTATGCATACACACATACATACATGTATACATACTTACACACGCATATATATGTACACACACACACATAAAGAAAAAAGACACAGGGGCCGGCCCTGTGGCCGAGTGGCTAGAGTTGCACATGCTCTGCTTCAGCAGCTCGTGTTTGCAGGTTCAGATCCCGGGTGTGGACCTACTCCACTCATCAGCCATGCTGTGGTGGCATCCCACATACAAAATAGAGGAAGACTGGCTCTTCCATGTTAGCGCAGAGCTAATCTTCCTCCCTCAAGCAAAAAAGGAGGACTGGCAGCTCAGGGCGAATCTCCCTGCCTCCAAAAAAAGCAAAAAGACACACATTACCAGTATCAGGAAAGAAAGAAGGAATGCTATTAGAGACCCAACTGACATTAACAGGTGTTATGGACTGAATGTTTGTGTCTCCCCAAAATATGCTGAAATCCTAACCCCCAAGGTGCTGGGATTAGGAGGCGGGGCATTTGGGAGGGGATAGATCATGAGGGTGGAGTCCTGTGAACACGATTAACGCCCTTATGAAAGGATCCCAGAGCCAGCCCTGTGGTCAGAGGTTAAGATGCGGTGATCTCACCGCCGATGCCCAGGTTCATTTCCCAGTCGTGGAACCACCACCCGTCTGCGAGGTGGCATACTGTGGCGGCAGCTCACACAGAGAACTAACACTAACGAGGAGGATACACAACCACGTACCGAAGCTTTAAAAAAAGTAAAATAAATAAACGGGATCCCAGAGAGCTCTCTGGCCCTCTTTCCGCCATGTGAGGATAAACAACAAGTTGGCAGTCAGCAACCAGAAGAGGACCCCCACCAGAACCAGACCACGCTGGCACCCTGATCTTGGACTACCTGCCTGCAGAACTGTGAGAAATAAATTTCTGTTGTTTATAAACCACCCAGTCTGTGGTGTTCTATTATAACTAAGACAACAGGATAATAAGGAGCAACCAAACTGACAAATCCTTAGCTAGACTGACCAGGGAAAAAAAGAGAAAAGACTCAGATTACGAAAACCAGGAGTGAAAGAGGGGCCAGCACTACCAACCTTACAGAAATAAAAATAAAAGTGTGAGTACTATAAACTGTATACCAACAAATTAGATACCTTAGACGAAATGGACGGATTCCTACAAAGACACAAATTACATAAACTGACTCAAGAAAAGACAGAAAATCTGAATAGGCCTATAACAAGTAAAGAGATTGAACCAGTAATTTAAAAACTTCCCACAAAGGAAACCCCAGGCTCAGATGGCTTCACTGGTGAATTCTGCCAAACATTTAAAGAAGATGTAATAGAGTTTCTTCACAAACAGTTCTAAAAAATAAAAGAGGGAACACTTCTCAACTCATGCTATGAGGTATTACTCTGATATTAAAACTAGACAAAAACATCATAAAAAAAGAAACTACAGACCAATATCCTCTATGAATATAGAGGCAAAAATTCCCCAACATTTGTGATATCGTGGTTTATAAGAAATACATATTTGGTCATTCAGATCACCAAAATATATTATTCATATATATTTGGTCTTTCTCCATGTTCCTGGCTCACTGCTCCCCAAACCCTTGGAATTTCTTAAGTGATGAGAGTGATAAAGGTGTCTTTTGTTATGTTAATGAGGTGACCTTTGAACAGCACCTAAGGATGGACACTGGTTGCCAGTACAGCCAACCGTGTGATTAGAGAGTCAGAGCTTTCCATCCGCCCCGCCTCAATGACCACTGGGGAGGGGAGAGGGCTGGAGGGTGAAAGAATTGCCAGCGGCCAATGGTTTAAGCAATCACGCCTATGTAATGAGGCCTCCACAAAAAACCCAAAAGGACAGCGTTGGGAGAGCTTCCAGGTTGGTGAACGCATGGAGATGCGGGGAGAGTGGCGCACCCGGAGTGGGTGCAGAAGCTCCACACCCCTTCCCACACACCTTGCCCTGTGCATCTCTTCCATCTGGCTGTTCCTGAGAGACATTCTTTTACAGTAAACTGGGAATCTAGACAGTAAAATGTGTCTCAGTTCTGTGAGCCGCTCTAGCAAGTTAATCAAACCCAAGGAAGGATGGCGTCACGGGAACCCCTGATTTACAGCTAATGCATCAGAGGCACAGGTAACAACCTGGGCTTGCAACTGGCATCTGACCGGGGGAGGGCAGTCTTGTGGGACTGACCCCTTAACTTGCAGAATCTGCTGCTGTCTCTGGGTAGACAGTGTCAGAACTGAGTTGAACTGTTTGTTGGTGTGGGGGAATCCCCTTCCCTCAACATTGGAAACTGAGTCTCAGAATACCAAAAGGACAAGACACTAGCAAACCAAACCCAGCAAAAGATAAAAATGATTATATACTATGACCAAGTACAATGTACCCTAGGAATCTAAGGTTGGTTGAACATCTGAAAATCAATGAGTGTAATACACCATCTTAATAGAATATAGAAGGGCAGAAACCACATTATCATCTGAATAGACACAGAAAAAACACTGGACAAAATCTAACACCCCTTTATGACCAAAAAAACACACTTGAAAAACTAGGAATAGAAGAACTTCCTCAACCTGATACAGGGAATCCACAAAAACCCCATGGCTACCATCATACTTAACGGTGAAAGACTGAGAGCGCTACCTCCAAGACCAGGAACAAGACAAGGATCCACGTGCTCGCCACTCAACGCTGCACTGAGTTCCAGGCAGGGCAATTACAGAAGAAGAGGATGTAAAAGGCATCCAGACTGGAATGGAAGAAGTAATACGATTGCTATTTGCAAGATAACATGATCTTACATATAGAAAATCATAAGAAATCCACTAAAAAACTATTACAACTAATAAATGAGTTCACAAGATTGCAAGATACAAGATCAATATACAAAATCACATTTCTCTACACCAGCAATGAACAATCCAAAAATGATATTAAGAAAACAATTCCCTTTACAACAACATCAAAAAGAATAAAGTAGGAATAACTTTAACAAAAGAAATATAAGACTTACACACTCAAAACTACAAAACATGGAAAGAAATTAAAGATCCAAATAAATGGAAAGACATCTATGTTCATTGACCATAATATTGTTAAAATGACAATGTTTCCCAAATTGATCTACAGATTTGTAGATCCCTATCAAAATCTCAACTAGCTTTTTTACCAAAACTGACATGCTGATCCTAAAATTCATATAGAAATGTAAGGGACCCAAAATAGCCAAAATAATCTTGAAAAATAACATCAAAGTTACAGGATTTACACTTCTCTATTTCAAAGTTATATAAAGCTAAAATAATCAAGACAGTGTCGTACTGGCGTAAGAACAGACATATAGATGAATGGAGCAGAGAGTCCAGAAACCCACACAGCATGGTCAACTGATTTTCCACAGAGGGGTGAAGGGAAACGACTGCTAATGGATGTGGGATTCCCTCTGGAGGCGGTGAAAATGTTCCAAAATTAGATGATGGTGCTGACTGCACAACTCTGAATATACTAAACGCCACTGACTTACACACTTTACATGGGTGAATTGTACGGTATGTGAATTTCATCTCAATATACAGCTGTTTTTGAAAAAAGGAAAAGGGACTGTTACGGACAACTTCATGCAAATAAATTTGATAATTTAGATGAAATGAAATATTCCTTTATATACATTTTCCCTGTTAATTTCTGTTTTTTCTTTTTGTTGCTATTATAAATAGGGGTTTTTTCATTACATCTTTTAACAAGTATTATTTTTATATATAAATACTACTGATTTCTATATATTAATATTGTACCAGCTACTTCCCAGGATTATCTTAATGCTTATAATAGTTGTTTGTTGATGCTCTTGGATAACCAATTATATAACAAAATTAGCAGCGAGTGATAATTTACCCCCTCCTTTCACTTTTTTTTTTTTTTTGCAGGAAAAGATTCACCCTGAGCTAACATCTGTTGCCAATCTTCCTTTTTTCCCCTCCCCAAAGCCCCAGTGCATAGCTGTACATTCTAGGTGTAAGTCCTTCTGGTTCTTCTATGTGAGCTGCTGCCACAGCATGGCCAGGGACACACAGTGGTGCAGCTCCATGCCCAGGAACCAAACCCGGACCCCTGAAGCAGAGTGCGCCACACTTTAACCACTAGGCCATCGGGGCTCACTCTCATTTTTTTACTTTTATTTTCTTATCTATATTTCTAATTTCTATTTCTAATCCTATTGGCTGGTATCTCTGAACACTGTTGAATAATGACAGTAGTCATCCTTGCCCTGCTCTGTTGACAGGAATGCTACTGGAGTGTCTTCTTTAAGCAAGATGCTGATTTTTGAAGTGGAGATAAAGTTTTTTTTCAGACCCAAGGGAGCTCTATGGCCTTCCTCCCACTCCTTGCTCCATCGCAGCATGCTCCGGCTAACTGAGATAGGTGTATTTTAATGGTGTAAGGGATCACCTATTTTTTGTTAATTACTTTATCAAGGTCATATTGGCTTATAACACTGTATAAATTTCAGGTGTACATTATATTTCAGTTTCTGTATAGACAGCATCGTGTTTACCACCAATAATCTAGTTTTCATCCGTCACCATATATATGTGCCCCTTTACCACTTTAGCTCTCTCCCCACCCCCCTTCCCTCTGGTAACCACCAATCTGTTCTCCTTATTCCTGTGTTTATCTTCCACATATGAGTGAAATCATATGGTATTTGTCTTTCTCTGTCTGACTCATTCACTTAGCATAATACCCACAAGGTCCATCCATGTTGTTGCAAATGGCACAATTTTGTCTTCCTTTACGACTGAGTAGTATTCCATTGTGCGTAATTCCACACAATGACAATGGAATATATATACACATCTTCTTTATCCATTCATCCGTTGAGGGGCACTTGGGTTGCTTCCCCGTCTTGGCTATTGTGAATAATGCTGTAATGAACACAGGGGTTCATATATCTTTTTGAATTATTGATTTCATGTTCTTTGGATAAATACCCAGTAGCAGAATAGCTAGATCATACAGCATTTCTATTTTTAACTTTTTGAGAAATCTCCATACTGTTTTCCACAGTGTCTGTACCAGTTTGCATTCCCACCAGCAGTGTATGAGGGTTCCCTTTCCTCCACATCCTCTCCAACACTTGTTATTTATTTATTCATTTATTTGCTTATTTGGTGAGGAAGATCAGCTCTGAGCTAACATCTGTGCCAGTCTGCCCCTATTTTGTATGTGAGACGCCACCAAGCATGGCTTGATGAGCGGTGTGTAGGTCCGCACCTGGGATTTGAATCCATGACCCCAGGCCACCAAAGTGGAGCATGAAAACTTAACCACTAGACCACCAGGCCAGCCCCACACTTGTTATTTCTTGTCCTGTTAAGTATAGCCATTCTGATGGGTGTGAGGTGATATCTCATTGTAGTTTTTTTTTTTTAAACATTGGCACCTGAGCTAATAACTGTTGCCAGTCTTCTTTTTTTTTTTCTTCTCTCCAAAGCTCCCTGGTACATAGTTGTATATTCTAGTTGTGAGTGCCTCTGGCTGTGCTACATGGGACGCCACCTCAGCATGGCCTGATGAGCGGTGCCATGTCCGCGCCCGGGATCTGAACCGGCGAAACCATGGGCTGCCGAATCAGAGAACACAAACTTAACCACCTGGCCACGGGGCTGGCCCCGAACTGTAGTTTTGATTTGCATTTCCCTAACAGATTACCTATTTTTTCCTTAATCTAACAGGGCTCTTCTTAAAAGAATCTAGAATAGATGTTGAATTTTAACAAATGTCTCTTCAACATCTATAGCATGATGTGTTTCATATATTTCATATATACTAGCATGATAAGTTATATTACTAGATTTCCCAATATCAAACTACCTTTATATTTCTGATAAAATCTATTTGGTCATGGTATATTGCTCTTTCAAAGTGCTGCTAGATTCTGTTTCCTGACCTTCTATTTAAGTCTTTTTGTATCAATATTCATAAGTGGAGAATATGATTCTGTAGTTTTTTCTGTGTAATTATTGTCAGGTGTCATAAATGCAACAAGTATTTTGGCTTGTTTCATAAGTTGGCCCCTTTCTTCAGCTGTGTTCTGTAACAATTTAAATAGTAATGGAATTACAAGTTCTTTAAAGGTCTGATACATTCTCCTATCAATCTGAGCCTGGTATTTCTGTGGGGCTGCATCTCTGAGAACTTTTTCTCTTTTTCCCCCTGTGGTAGTTAGTCTATTTAGATTATCTCTCTCTCCTGCAATCAGTTTTAGTAAATTACATTTCTAAACTATCTGCCATCTAAGTTTCCAATTTCTTTTGCACATAGATGAGCAAAGAACCCCCTTACAATCCTATTAATTCTTTGGCATCCGGATACTTTTTTATTTTTATTCTTTTGGTGAGGAAGAGTGGCCCTGAGCTAACATCTGTGCCAGTCCTCCTCTATTTTGCATGTGAGATGCTGCCACAGCATGGTTTGATGAGCAGTGTGTAGGTGTGTGCCCGGGATCCTAACTTGCGAACCCCTGGCTGCTGAAGCAGAGCTCACGAACTTAACCACTATACCACTGGGCAGGCACCTGCATTTGGATGCTTTTGTTCGCTCCTCCCCCGCCCCCTTAAATCGGTTAGCTAATGGGCTTATCTAAGTGACAGCTGTTTTTCACCCAAACAACCAATGCTTAGAGGTTATTAGTCTACTCTTTTTCTGTTTTCCAAATCATTTCCATTTTTATCTTCTTTCCATCTGGTTTCTTTCAGTTTATTTGTTCCTTTTTCTAACTTCTTGAGTTGGATGCTTAATTTACTTCCTTTCATCTTTTCTTATCTATTAATACAATTCTATGATTCTAAATATTCTATATACTTCTATGAATTTTTCACTCAACATTGTTTTAGCTATATCCCACAAATATATGGTATTTTAGTTATTGCTATTTTCTAGATATTATGCAGTTTCACTTTATATTTCACCTTTGACCCAAAAGTTTGTTTGAAATTTTTTAAATGTCCAGATGATGATGTTTTCCTTTTTGTTTCTAATTTCTATTTTTACTGCAGTGTAATCAAAGAAGAAGAAATTTCTACTGTTTGAAATTTATGGAGGTTTTTTGGGTGGCCTAACATATGATCAAGTGTTCAGAATTTCCTGTGGATGCCCTGCTCTCAATGTTCGGAGTCTGATCTACATCGGATGTGCCATACACGTCACTCAAGTCTTCTATATTCTTACTCATCTGTTACCCACTTGATCTCTTACAGACTGAGAGGTAAATTAAAACCTCCTACCATTAGTTATTTTCTGACTACGATTCCTTGTTAAATCCTGCAGTTCCACTCTGTGATTGGTGATGTGACATTATTTAGAGCATGGACATTCACAACACGAGTATCTTCATTTTGAGTCACATCCTCCGCCGTTACAGTGCCAGAAAAGTCACAGTGACCAGCAGGGTGCTGAAGAGGGCTTCCCTCAGCGCTAGGTCCTGCGCCTGCAGCACTGCGTGCAGACAGCCCTGCCGTGGCCGTCACCCAGGACTCGAGGCCGCCACCCGCCCACCAGGCCACGTGAGCACCTGGCCACAGCTGCCTCTTCCTGAGCTGCAACATCTTCCTGGGCCGTCGGCACCGGCAGCAGCCCAGCAGGGAAGGTCTCCTGCAAGTACTTGGGAAGAGGACAGTACGGTGGGTCAGGTATGGGCCAGTGGTGAAGCTGGATCCAGAACCTGCCGGGCTAGGAGGCTCATCAGACACCCTTCGCTCTGTGGTCATCTAGTCAGTTTGCAAACAGTGGTTTACAGAAATCACCTAGTAACAGTTGCTTTTTCCTATAATGCACTTTGGTGGACATATGGTTTGTTCCCTTGTGTTAAAAGACCTGAAGCTCCAGGGTTCAATGTAAACATGCACATGCTCACGAGAAAGAAAACACAGGAACCCCTGTGCGTGTTTAAGAACCACGTTGGCAAGAAGAAATCATCAGTAACTGAAAATACTAAGAAGGGGGGACTTAAAATTTAGATTGCCTTCCTAGGAATTATTTCCTCCCAAAGGGAAGGGGGAGAACGAGAATCACAGTGGTTTTTATCACACAACCCGGGTGGTGCAGAATGTGCCAGCGCAATGCCGTGTCAGCCTGTGAGAAAGTTAGACCATCACTACTGGCACCCTGGCTCCTTTCACAACCCAGATGCTTCCCTTAAAGTCAGCGTCAGAGTCAAGTCTGCAAGTTTTGATGGGCGCGGATGGGTTGAGTGACTCTGGTATTGGACTGGAAATAGTATTTCTTAGCACATCTAAACACATCCTCTAAAAAAAGAACTCACACACTATGATCTCCTTGAACTGACTGCTGAAGTCTTTCTACTCATGGTCTAAACATGGTGGTAGTTTTTTAGATTTGGAATCTTAAAAGAGCTTCATCAGGAGCCTGTTCAGCCCTGGGTGGAGATAACACACAGATGGAAGGGCATGTTCACAGAATGCAGTGGATGGCTGTGTTTACCCAAACTTAACAAACTCAATTTTGAAAATACTGCCATTATTTTGCGCTGTTAGTGACCTAGATACTTCCCCCATATAAGGATTCTACTTACAAAGTGATTGTCAGTATGTATTTTAAAAGTTCTTGGTTTGTTTGTTATAATTTGAAATGCTTATTTTATGCTTCAAGTACAGCACTGATTCTTTCTCTAATAACCTCTTCTTAACATGATATGACCCACGCGAGATCCTGCTACTGATTAACTTTAGAATTTTGTAACCTCACAACACTGAGCCACTGTGTCCCTGCTGAGCCCAACTGATACGGGCACTTATCCCAGTTCCTGGTACATGCCAGTCGCTCCATGCTCCCTGCACAGTGGCCACCACTGTTATTAATATTGTTATCGCCACAGTTGTAATAATACACTTAGCTTTGCAATTAAAAAGGAAAAGCGAGCCAGTGAAATGTTCACTGCTCGGTGCAAAATGCCAATTCAAATTAAATTCCTACAAGAAATAAATGAATGCATTGCTTACCACTGGTCCTTTTACTATAGTTTTTCCAGTCATTGCTAGGTTGTCTTAAGTTATTCCTCTGGGAGTTTCTTCAAGAAAGGCTTTTGGTTGAGTACAGAATTCTTGAGTCAGATCGTCCTCCCTTGAAGCCTTGCTCCACTGTCTTTTGAGTTGAATGTTAATATTAAGAAGCCTGAAGCCAACCTGATTATTTTTACCCTTAAAAGTAGCTTGATCTTTTTGGTTCAACTGCCCAAATAATTCTTTTATCTTTGGCTTCTAGTAGCTTCACTAGGACGTCTAGGTGTTGACTCTCCTGTGGCATTTTTTACTTAGACATGGTATAGCCCCTCAATCTGAAGATTCAGATCTTTCCATTTTGGGAAAATCTTCCTTGAATCATACCTTTAAATGTTTCTTTGTGCCATTATATTGGTTTTCCTCTTCGTGACCTGCGATTACATGTAGGTCAGACGTCCTTATCTTCCACTCCTGTTATTCTCTCTCTAATCCTGTTTATCCTTTCACTTCCTCTTCACGGTGCCTTTCTGTGTCCTGGCCTCTGTCTCTTGCCTTATTGTCAGCAGTATCTATTCTCTCTTGTGCGGCAGCCCATTTTGCCCTCATTTTATGTGATGTTTATTTTTTTATTCCACTTCTTTCCTGAGCTCTGCAGCTTACATTTCATCTTCTAATGTCGTGCCATGTGCCTGAACTTATTATATAAAGGCAATTATTCTATTTTAGTGCTCTTATTTTATAAAGGCAATTGTTTAATTTTTTTTATTCATGGGAAAATAATCATAATTTTCCTATGCTCCATGGCAACCCTCTTTATCTTTGAAGTAAGGATTCTTTATCTGCCTTTTATGTTTCCCGCTCCTTCCACCTTTTTTCCGTGTGGTATTTTAATATGGATCTCATGCCAGTTCCTTTGGGCAGCCCAGCTTTGAATTAGCTGAGGTTTTCCTGTACCAGCTATTTGTACAAAGTTTACGTAAGGGAAGAACTGAGTAGGTATTCCAAGTAACAGGAGTTTCCTTATGATGCAGGGCCGTGGATAAGCCCTTTCAATCTTTACTCCTCTCCAGGCAAACGAGACAGGCCGCTGTATGAGCATCTCCTCTCCTCTCTGCTTTATGCAAATACGGCTTGATTCCTTATCAGTCCTTCCTCCACTGCCTCTTTGGACCAAACAGGTTCAGAAAATCTCTTCTTACAACCTGTGCATCCTATTCTTGTTGATGAAACAAGGGATTTGGGTTTTGCGCCTCAAAGTACCCTCCTCACCTTGAAGAAATGCACTCTGCTCGTTCCTTCTGAGATCCATACAGCCCCACGGATAAGTCTCTCCATACTTCCTCGAGCACCCTTGGCACCATCTCCAGCGCTTCCTGCAGCCATTCCACCTGTGTTGTGCTTCCTGGTTTCAGGTATCTTCAGATCTCCTACTTTTCTCAAAGGTGGAGTTTGCATTTCTTTTTTCCATTCTCCTTGTCGCTTTGGAGCGGTTTCAGAGACAAGAAGGGGAGAGTGTCAAGTATACTCTGAAATGTTCAATCTGGAAGTTCTCAGTAGGAATAACTTTTTATGACGAGCAGGACTACTGTCACCTTATGATTTTCAAAGCCCCATCATATGTATCTTCTCTCCTAAATATACTACATACATGCTAGTCATTAGCAGCTTACTCAAGGTCTCAGAGCTGATTAGAAACTAGGTCTCTTGCTTCCTGGCCCATGTTCTCACCACATTGCACATCCATGTATGTATATGGCCAGTGAACTCCACTGACCTTCCTTCTAAGCATACATATTACCAGAAGCTGATCTCTAAGAATTATACCTAGCAAACACCAAGAAACCACATAACTGATAGATACCAGGGGTGAAGAGGAAAGACCAAGAAAACAAGCTTAGTTCCATTACCTGGCTTAGTGTCTGTCACTCCTTCCATGAGAACCAGTCCTACTGGTCGCTGACAGGCGATGCTGCAGAAGCGGAAACGCAGCAGGAAGTCTCGGCCATACTTCCGTCTCTCTGTAAACCAGGAAGAGCCAAACAGTGAAAGAAAGGAAGAGAGCCACCTGCTGAGATCTCCTCAGCACCGATGCCTCCGGCACAGGGACACAGAGGAAGTCTGGCTCTGAAGACAAGGAGATTTTCCAACCGCTATGATGTAACTTTGTCCATATCATCGGGTGACCATGAGGAGGACAGTGAGGAAAACAGAGGAACTTGCTAAGAGAATTGAAGGGATTACACTTTCTCTTGCCACTGAGGTACCAGCTTTCTTCCAAAATGGGCATGGAGGCACAGCCAACCAAGAAAGTGGCGCATGCTCACCTGCTCTCTTGGGGCGACAGGACGTGACATACTGACAGCAGTCAGTGATGCCCAGGGAGCTGGGCCATAGTGGGGCCTGCAGCTTCCGCTGGTAAAGCTGATGGGAGAAGTCTTCCTGTCCAGATACCTACAAGGAAAGAGCAGGTGGGAATGAAGAAACCAAGATGGAAAAAGGAAACAGCCCATGTTTTGGGGCATGTGGACAAGCACACACACACAATCACACACTACATACACAATGTAAGCAAAACACATAAGTCTCAGGGGAAGGTTAACAATAAGGAGCTAATTAAAACCCCTACTTTTTTTTTTTTATTTTACAGGAAACACTGAAATTTCCATGAGACAGGAATGGGGGTAAGAGAGTAAGGTGTGCAAGTCAAAGAGAACAGAACCCGTGAGAACATTTGGTCCCCTAAATTTCACCTGAGAAAAATCTACACGATTCTCCACAGGCAACATCAACTTTCAAGGGCTTTAACTTCCAGTGGGAAAAGGGTTATCCTGATCTTTGGATCTTCTGCATCGAGGTCTAGCATCTTAAGCCTATTACTGGGAAACCACAGGGTCAAACCGAATGGGAAATGCACCAAAGCACTTTACCGTATCTACATCCCCGTCCTCGGTCAAAGACAGTGAGCATCCTGGGAGCAGACAGAACGCAGGAGGGGAAACAGTCGGCAACATGAGTCATCTGCATATCTCCAACATGTGCAGCAAAATCCCCTTTATTTCATTTAACAACAATAAATACCTGAATGCCAACTATGTGCCAGACACCAGCTGAGTGCTGGGGAGAGAGCAGTGATGAACAACCTCTCTGCCCGTTAAGGAAGTCAGTTTTCAGTACGCCATCTGAGGTAAAACAGACCTGGGACTCAATGGTCATCTACTAGCTGTGTGACTTCGAGCAAGTTACTTAACTCTACTCTCTTGGGTTCAATATCCTTTACTATAAAATGGAGTAACAACACCACATACAATTAAGAATCTTGATGATAATAAGTATTCCCAACTACTGAAGCAGGAACTAGAAAACACTTTATGTGCATTATCTTATTTAATCCATCAAACAAAAATAAACCCTCTGAAGTTGGTCCCATTATATCCCCAAAGTATAAATGAGGTAAATGGGGCTTAAGGAGGTTAAGTAGCTTGCCCAAGGCGGCAGAGCATGGATTTGAACTCAGGACTGTCTGGTTTCAAAATGAGTGCCCTTAACCTCTATGCCTAATGGTGCCTCTCACACGGCAGGCACTCAGTAAATTCTTTTTCCCATTCCCTGAGCTCCTTGATTACAGCCACCTTTGGCAGGATGATGCTCGCTCTGCACACATGGCAACCAGGACGTCGCTGGCGCTTGAGTAACCTCATTAAAATAAAAGCCGAAAGTGCTCAACAATAATTCAGTCACTTTGTGTCCTTTCCCCACTGTGCCTTGCCAAAAGTTAAGCAATAACTTGGATCAGTAGGGGCAAAACAGAGGAACAGGGAGATTAAGTGACATATAAAGAAATCAGCACAAGCTGAAAGCCCGTGAGGGGGGCCAAACTAACAATGATAAAACCATGGGATTGCTATGCTGTCAACAGTCAGCAGTTAAAAGAAATGAGACAGATCCACATACACACTGTTGAGTGAGAAAAACCAAGCTACAAAATGAAACATACAGTAATATACCATGTTTATAGATACACACACGATAGAGTATAGATCAGCTGTTAGAAGCAATCACAGCACAGTACTGGAGGGCAAGAGCTCTGGGGCCAGACCACCTGGTTACAAATCCTGGCTCCACCACTAACTACCTGCATAGCCTAAAGCAAGCAAATTACCTAATTTTTCAATGTCTTAGTTTCCTCACTTATAAAATGGAAACTACAATAGAAATTGTGAAAATTAATGAGTTAATACACACAAAGTACTTAAAATAGCACCTGGCACACAGTAAGTGCTTCATAAATGTAAATTATGATTACAATTACATATTACAACATGAACACAGATATCACTGTAAATGCATGGAAAACGATCTAGAAGACCACCACCAAACTTCGAACAGTTATTACTTAATTCTAAGGGGAGACGTGGGGAACGCAGGTAATAAAAGGGGCTTTGGTCTTATTTTATAATGTTTGAATTCTTGCAAGGATATACTTATGTATTACTTATAAATTAAAAATAAATTAATGAAAAACAGAAAGGATTCCAATATACCCAAGGCACTCAAGAGTTCCTCACTTCCAGGCTTGGGTACAAGCTATTCAACAGAACAAGAAAAGCAAGAGAGAGCCAGAACAGGCGTAACTGAGGTCCCTGCCACAGAAGCAGTGCTGGACGCCAGCACCCGAACCTCTCCCTCGGCTGTGTTCCCATCCCCACAGCAGCCTCCCTCATTTCACCTTCCAGGCTGGCATTCCATGGTACTGGAGCTCTCCATCCCTGATGAAGTTGTAGAGAGGTGACTCAGGGACGGAGTTCAGGTCCCCACACAAGATGATGGGGCAGTGGCTGCCATCCGACAATCTGGCCACCTTGTCCACTTCAGCCAAGAGAACGGCCATCTGGGCCAGCTTGACATCGCCCCGGCGTGGGTTGTACAAGACGTGGGTATTTGCCACACACAGAGGGGCCACCGACACTTGCCCCAGGCCTTCTGGGACTAGTGGCTGCAGCAGCAACACCAAGCCCACGTTGTCCCGATTGAGAAGCTCCAAACCAGGCCGGAAGTACTCCACAGGGCTGGCGCAGAGCAGACGGAATCTCGTGGGCTTGTAGCAGACAGCACAGCCATCTGTCTTACACCCAGTCCTCCTCTTGTAGAAACAAGTAAAGCCTGCAAGGAACACCCCACCAACAAGACGGGTCAGAGTCCTTGAAGCCTGAATCTCTCCAACCAGTGGCAGGAGCCCGGGCCCGTGCGCCTAAGGCTCTGCTCCTGCTGCTCAGTAAAGGGAAGTCCTTGCCCTGCCAATTCTGGGTCTGCAGAGGTTCCCTTACAGTTGCAACTAGATGACTGAATGGCTAGAAGGGGAAGGAGAGACAGAGGGTAAGAAGCAACATAACTTGATAGGAAAAGCATGGAGTCTAGAGGTCGAGGGCCCAATGTGGGCAGCTGTCCCCATGCAGACCGACCCCCAGTATGCAGACTGTGCTGTTCTCCCAATGGGTGGCCTGGCTGCAGACCAGTGGGAAGAGGATCCCGCAGTGGTGGCTTGGAGCATAGCACCCAAGCCAATGCCCCAGGAGGAGGCTCTCATCTGGCCCTTTGAGGGCTGGAGCAGTTGCAGCCTCCCCAGATGGAAATCCCATATCACGGTGAGTCTGACAAGTGGATGAGTGCACCAGTGCACCAGTCCTAGTTTTGTAGCTTTGTGACCTTGAGCAGGTCACACAAATATTCAGAACCTGTTTCCTCACTGTAAAATGGGGTAACATAGTCAGCCTCACAGGGTCGGTGACTTCAAAGATTAAACAGCAATATAGGTCAGAACTGCTTTAAAACTGCAGAACTCTACTTTCTTTCTCACCCACGCAAAGAAGGAGCCAGCTCACAGTGAGACTGAGGGTTTACTGAGACAAAAGAAAAAGACGGTGCCTTCAGGAGACAGCAGACAGGGCTGTAGGAAGAAAGACTGGCCAACATGCCAGGGGGCTGCATTACCCATCATTCGCAGAGAGGGCTCCAGCTGCTCCCAGTAATGATCTTCCTGGACTTCCTGGAGACACAGGATCTGGGAAATTGACAAGGAGACCAGTCATTCCAGAGTACTCAGAGTGTGGAGTGACTCCCACCCTAGGAGCAGGCGCCGAGGCCCGGGGGGAAGCTGCTGCGGGTCTCAGGCAGGGTCACACTGAAACTTCCCACAGGGCTGACTCTTCCTAGATAGTCACCAGCAGCAAGATTGGGCCCAGAGTGAAGCTGAGACCAGACGCGTGCGCTGGACTCTCCCGCTCCTTGAATCCCTCCGGGCTCCCTCCCTGCAGAAAGGTGCTGCGAACTGTGCACCTGGGGAGAGTCTTCTCAACATCTGCCAGAGACTCATTCACTCCAGGTAGGCCAGCTCCAGGCCTGGGCAGGATTCCAATCATATGAACAACTATGGGGTTGAACTCATTTTCTAGGAGCACTGGGAAACAGGCCAGAGCCACAGCAAATGCAAGACAGCGCGTCCCCCCCTTCACTCACATCAGGGTCCCAGTGCTGGAATTCCTGCATAAGATTCGCAAAGCGATAGTTCCAGTTGAGGATGTCCGGGTGGCAATGCAGATAGAGCTCTGAGCTCTGCTGCATCAGGTCCTGGGCCAGGATGTTATAGGACATGAGAGTAAACTGGAACTGAGGACCATCCCCCGCCTCCAGGCCCTGAGCATCTGACTGAGCGGAGAAATCCTCCCATTCTCGCCATAAGATTTCTGCAAAGGGGTTGGGAAGAAGTCCACAACAAGGACACGTTATCCACAGGCCAGCTCCACTCCGGAGTAAAGTTCCTTTTCTCATCTCCCCTATCACCCATCCCTCTGCAGCAGTTTGAGCAGCATTCTAAGGACATTCTCAGACTAGACCGTAAGGGCAACAAAGCCAGACAATCTTGGCCTGTATCCCCACTGTATCCCCAGTACCTAGCACAGTACCTCACACCTAGTCCATGCTCAATAAATATAGGCTGACAAGTTCTTACTTTTGATAAATCCCTGGGTCTCTGGGGAATCACTCAGATGAATGTGCTTAACAGAAGTTAAAGACATTTCTAGAGTAATCTCAGCCTTGGGTGTTTTCTGGCCTCTAAACCTGGAAGAAGCCTGTGTAGCTAGAGACCACAACGCCTCCCCACCTCCCCTAGAGCATGGAGCTGCACAGTGGATTTCAAACCTGTGCGAACCACGGAACTCATACCTCAAATTTTCATGGAAGCCCACTATGTAATACAGACAAAACTGGAGTTCTTCTCGTTGAGGCAGAGAGTGGAGGCCCCGAGAGCTCTCCATCCCTACCCCCAGGGAGCCCCAGGGTCACCGCCAGAGAAACAGTAGCATGCAGAATCAGAACTAGGGTCTGCTCTCAGTTCTGCTGCTCCCTAGCTATGCGACTTTAGGCATGTCCCGCTACCTCTCCGCACTGTGCTTATTTCACGTATGAGATCACGGGGCTGGATGAGATGATGTCTAAGGCCCCTCTAGATCTGATACTGCGAGATTCTGAGAAAAACAGAATGCAGCAGCAGAGGTCCCCACAAAAGAGTCTTCCCTTTAGCAATGGCTCTGCCCACACCTGACACAACATGCTGCCCTGGTGCACACAGCCAGTTGTCAGACTCACCGTGATATGGGATTTCCATCTGGGGAGGCTGCAACTGCTCCAGGCCCTCAAAGGGCCAGATGAGAGCCTCCTCCTGGGGCATCGGCTTGGGTGCTATGCTCCAAGCCACCACTGCGGGGTCCTCTTCCCACTGCTCTGCAGCCAGGCCACCCATTGGGAGGACAGCACAGTCTGCATACTGGGGGTCGGTCTGCATGGGGACAGCTGCCCACGTAGGGCCCTCGACCTCTGGCAGTGGCTCCTCTCCTAGTTCCCTGGCAAAGGGCTCCTCCAGGTTCTCCGCAGCCCGCAGGTCACTCAGCTGTCTGCTGGACCACTTGTCCTCTGAAGCAGCAGCCTGCTCTCCGGAATTATCCATCAGGAGTGCCAGACTGCTCTGGGCTAGTCCCTTATCCACGAGGGGACCCTCGTTCACAGTCGAGAGCACCTGACTCGACCCTTCTTCTCGCCACTGCTGCAGCAGGCCCTCGCGCTCCTCCTGGTCAGGGCCCCGAGGGGCCATGGCAAAGCTGCCCTCTACCTGGGGGGACGAGCTCTTCGCCCAGAGGACATTTTTTCGACATGTGAAGAAAGCATCTAAGAAGAAAGCCAAAATACCATGTTAAGATGACAGCATCACCCAACCCACACTCTTCTCCCAACTAGAATGTAAGTCCCACACAAGCAAGAATCATATCCACTCTGCTGGTCTTTGTACCATCATTGAGCCTGCCCATTTTAGTGCCTGGAACAGCATCATGAGAGAAGGGCTTACTATGTATCAGGCACTGTTCTCGTGTTTTACACGTATTAACTAATTTATATGGTAGGGATCTGATAAATATTCAGTGCATGAATGAAAGAATGGCTGGCCCACATAACCTAGGACAGAGACGATCACATATAACCACATCCTGTTTATCTGGAAGTTAAAACTTCTATTAAACATCGACTCTCTGATTCTAAGAACCATGTTACATTGGAACCAGCGCTTGACCATGAATCAAAAGTGTGGGTTACGGTCTAACACCAAAATTAACAAAACGATATGACTCTGGACAATGCCCCTAGTCAGATAGACTCACTCTTGACCATAACATGAGGACAAGAGAAGTTTGAACTAGACAGTCTCCAAGAGCTTTTCTAGTTCCATAAATCTCCTCAGCTATGAATGCATTCCAAAAGAAAAATCCTAAAGTAGACAAAAAGTTGTCTCAAAATCTTAGCAAAGGTCCGTGGTCCTCTTCTCAAAGTGATTTCTTCTCATAAATCTTCACAAACTTCATTATCAGCTTTCCCCTTCCCTAATACATCAGAGGCTGTAAATGAGAAGCTACCAAGTGACAGCAAGAGACAGCTGTCATTTCTCTGCTACACCAGCCACAAATGACAGCCAACAGGCAAGAAAGCAAGAGTTTCACTCTGAAATTACAGCCCCCAACTCCAAGCACAGTATTTTGGTGCAAGTAACACCCCCCGACACACTAAATCACTTATTTACAGCACAGGACAATGACCTGCGATCACCAGAGAATCATTTGATCACTCTATCTTTTTTTAAGGCAAGAAAATTTTCAAAATGTTTCCAATGTTGAAAGACACTATCTTATTTACGGCCTATGCAGATTTCCCTCTAAACCCGTGGTTTTCAACCAGGGGCGATTTTGCCCTCAGGGGACATGTGGCATTGTCTGGAGTCACTGTGGGTGTCAAACTATGGGGGTGCTACTGGCATCTAGTGGTTAGAGGACAGAAATGCTCTTGAACAACCTACAATGCACAGGACAGCCCCACAACAAATGACCCAGGCCCAGGTGTCAACAGCGCCCAGTTTGGGAAACTCTGCTTTAAACTCAGGGGCTAGATTGCTGGCTTTGGTCTCAGGGACATGCTAATTCCCTGCCCTTGAAATATCCTCTACGTATACCAGACGGCAGAGGTTCTTGGGTTCACATGTGTGAGGTTACCAGCTTTCAAACTTAGGTTTTCATTGGTGGTGGTGGTTTGTTTTTCTGCAGCAGAATCCTTTTATTAAAAAAGAAAATATTCTGTAGAAACCAAATACACAAAGTTAATACAAGCGGGACTACTTTAACAGGTGTGGGGGCGGGGGGAAGGGGTAGGTAGCCCCTCCTCTGAGATCCCTAAAACTCTGCCCACTGGTCTAGAAACATCGGGACTAGTAGAGGCCACTAAGGCTGCAATTATGCACATGGGAAGAGTTCCAGAAATGACAGCAACATGGTTAAAGGAATATGCTTTAGTTCTCTGAAAACACTTCCTTCTGTGGAGCTTCTCACTCCTGAGAAGCATGGACACACAAGATATTCCTGAACTGAGTGCCTACTATATTCCGAGCAGTGTGCCAGCACTAGAAATGCAGGGAGCAAAACAGACAAGGCCCTGCCTCCTGGAGCCCACATTCTACTGGCAGACACACAGTAAAAAATAAACAATCTTTTATATGAAATATATATATCATAAATTACACACACACGGTGTAAACTTCCAGAAAGGAAAAGCACGGAATACACAGTTGGACCTCTTATTTCTAAGAAAGTCCCTCTTAGTTCTGCTCCTTAAGTTGTCAGAGAAAGTCTGGAAGTTCTGTGGGATCTGAAAGAGGAACTGATGGTCTTCCAGGAGCCTCGGGAATTTCAAAGACTAGGAATGGGGAGAGCAGGCAGATCAGGAAGAAGTGAAAGAATAAATCTCTCCTCCCTCTAAGGTCTCAACTGGACATTGCCTCCACGCCGCCACATCTCTCCCTCAACGCACCGGAGAGAGCTTCAAAGCTGAGGTCTAAACATCGGATTCTGAGCATCCGTTTTTCAACCAAAGACTCGGCTGAGCCAGGAGAGCAGACAGGCGGCAGTGAAAGGTGAGGGTGGAGCGAGGCCAGGGGAAGGCAGGTACGTCCAGGTCTGCACCCGGGAGACCCCAGGGCCCACCAGCCCCTCTCCACGGAGGATGCGGGCATCCTCCCCGACCCCGAGGTGCCCACCCTCTCCCCTCCCAGGGCAGTGACTCAGCGGGCGCCAGAGCATCTCTGCAACCCCGGGCCAGAGGGAGGGTCGGCTCCTGCCTCTCCCCAGCCCCGTTCTCCTTAACTGTGGCCCAACGCCACCAGGCCACCGGCGTGGGGAGGGGGCGGCCCGCGAGGGTCGTCGGCCAGGCCGGGGCGCCCAGGGGTCCAGGCCCCGCGCCCCGGGCCGCCGGCCGCCTCCGCGCACTTGGGCGCTGCCGGGGGACGGGGGTCGAGGTCCGACGCGCCCACACCGCCCAGGCTCCGCGGGGCCCCGCCAAGGCGGACCCGGGCCCGGCACCCGCCGGGAAGGACGCGGGGCCGGTACCTGAGAGGGCGCGGAAGAGGCGCGCGGCCGGTAGCAGCAGGTAACAGAGGCACGACGCGATCATGGCCGGCCGCCCGCGCCAGCGCCAGCGCCCGCGCCCACCTCCCAGCCTCGCGTCGGCCGCAGGCTCTCCTGCAGCTCCGCCCCGCACTCGCCCCGCCCCCGACTCCGCCCCCGGGCCGCCTCACGTGGGGGCGCTGCGCTTCAACAACAACTTTATTGGGAGCTGAGGGCCACGTGTGCGCCCGCGGGGAGCCTGTTCCCATGGCAACAGGCCGGCCCGGCTCCCGGCTGCCATCGGAGCGCCGGAGTTTAAAATTAAGCATCTCTCTGGCGCGTGCATAGTATTATTCTGAGGCCACAGTTTTATTCTCACTTCTGCCGCCTAACTAGGGGGTCCCTCTTGGGTCCACCATATAACCTGTCCGCCCCTCAGTTTCCGCATCTGTAAAATAAGGGGGGGCGGGGAGGGAGAACTTTCTCTGAGGCCTCACCCAGCCCTGACTTCGTAATCTCACCCCTCCCAGCCCAGAAAAGAGAGCGAATTCTTCTCTATTTTTCTCCTTTTCCTGACTCTACCGTCTTCCCCAGCTTAGGTGTAGGTCACACATTGAGTCCACACCTTTGTCTCCTTCCCCGTCCTGTTCCAAATTGACCCTCTTTTTACCGAATTTGGAAAAAAGGGGGTGTCCCATTGGTAACGGAGTCAAGAAACGGGCCGGAAAATACTTCCACAAGGGCAGGGACCAAGCCTGGTTGGTTGGTTGGTTTTCATCGAGGTATCTCTACAGTACCTACAACAGTGTCAGACACGTAGTAGGGACCAAGTAAATCTTTGTTGACTGAACAAAGCATATGTCACGAAAGGAAGATCAGGTCTCCCATCACATCTGTGCTACCCAGCCATCTCTTTGAGTCTCTGCCAAACCCCACCTTCAATCTTCTGCCCCAACCACACTCTGAAGAAGTAAGGACTGTATAATACTCCCAATTTCAGTACCCAGTGTCTGAGCTGTGCAATTTCCAATTTGTGGCTGGAGCCTCGGTTGTTCAGGGAAGCCCTCTGGGGAGTCACCAGATCCAGGACCAGCCGGGTACATCATAGCACTGAGAGGCTAAAAGGAGAAAGAAGGAGAGAGTCAGTATTGTGGCCTTCCCACGGTTTTTCCTTACCTTGAGAGGCAGTGTCTATCTTCAGGCAACAGCCCTTGCCTAAGATGACACACAGGCCCCAGGGGCCATCTGAAGGTTGGGGAGCCTCTTAGAAACTAACTCAGAAGTGTTAGCTCCACCTAAGGAGGCCCTGAAGTCAGGCCCACTCCTTTGATGTGGCCTAAGTAGACTTTCCTTGTACCTTCCTTCCATTTTGTCCCAGTAGTTACCCAGAAGTCCAAGTTCCAAATCAGATCCTTAATCCAGGTACTTATCTAGAGATTATGTTTATCATTTTGTGAAATGAGGATTCCCTTATCCTCTTCGAAATGTCTTAAAAATACAAATTCCTAGGCCCTACTCCCAGAATTCTCATTTAACGGGTCCGGAAAGGGGCCCTTCAACACTGACCGGGTTCCTCTGGTGTACAGTTTGGGAACCTCTGCTAAAGGACCTACCCTCAGCTGGGCTGTTCGATGCATGTGTAGGCAACATGTGTCAGGCCAACTGATGCAATGTTCTTTCAGAGGCTTTTCCTGAGGTCAATAAGAATGCCCTCTTGTTTCCTGATCCATAAGCAGCTATGTTGGAAAGCAGAGGATCATGTGAGAATCACAAGCTTTGGAGTTAGACCATCTGAGTTCAGATCCTGGCTCTGCCACTTCCTACCCATGGAGCCTCTCAGGTCACCGGACCTCATGGAGCCTCCGTTTTCTCACCCAGCATAAGCTCTCAGTGTTTACTGTTACATATTTTGAATTTAGGTCAAAAACAGCTCTGCTACCGCTAAGTAGGGTCATCTTCCACAATCTCTGGCAGAAATAAGGGCTTTTCAAACTGTAATATGGCATTGCTAAGCAAGCCATAACTGCAGATTCCAAGGAGACTGGGCCTGGAGAAAGGCAGCCTCAGCCTTCCCCAGAGGAAAAGTACAGGTATAATCTGCACCATGTGGAGCTCATCACGTCAGAAACGTTCCAAGAAGAGAGACCAGATGAGCCCCTCAATTCATCTCAACTGTGATAACCATGAAGGCAATGACAAACATCTCCATCAACCGTGGAGTGGTTTCAAGGATGCAGACCTATCTACAAGGTAAGTGGGAGGTTTGCAATACTTTAAGGGATTTAAAATGTTCTTTTAGAGGGAGATTTCCTGTTTATAGGAAATTTAAGCCCTTGAGAGTTCAGATTTTACTTATGTCAACAGGTGTGTGTGGAAGTTCAACGTGGTGCCTTTATTAATTTATTGGTTGAACACGTGCAATATACAGGGGCTTCCTTCAGGATTGCAGAGGCTACTGACCAAGGCCTAGAGCAGTGCTGCCCAAGAGAAATATAATGTGAACCACATATGTAATTTAACATTTTCTAGAAGTTTCATATAAAAAGTAAAAAAAAAAAGCAGGTGAAATTAATTTTAATAATGTGTTTTATTTAACCCATATATCCAAAAATTTAGCATTTCAACATGTCATCAATGTTTAAAGGTGAGATATTTTATGTTCTTTTTTTTTTGGACTAAGTCTTCAAAACCCAGTGTGTGTTTGACATAGACAGCACAGCTCAATTCAGACTAGCCACATTTCATGTGCTCAACAGCTGCAAGGGGCTGGTGGCTACCACACAGAACCCACGCAGGACTAGAGGGCTCAAACAGCCTCTCAGCTAGGCTAGGCTGTAAAGAATTGCCTATGTTCAACTCTGCTGATAACCCGAGACCTGTACACTCCTAGTAACTTGGCTTCTCTGAGCCTAGTGTTTCTTCTGGGAATCTCAGGATTTATGGCTAGATGTTCCCAAAATGTGTCAGACCGGTCTGAGTTGATGCATTCATTCATTCACTTATTCACTGATTCACGCATTCATGTATTCATTAGAGATGTATCAAGCACTCATCAATGTTTACCCCAGCCTCACCCTTGTCTTTTCCTGACCTCAGGCCCAGTCCTCCTCTTGCATTGAAGACTCTAGCCCTGGACTCACCGTCTTCCCTACCTCAAGTCTTCTCACCACCAATGTGGATGAGTCATCCCGAATCCTAGAAGCTCATTGTCACCATCTCCTCAAGACCTCATTCCCTCTGTACTTCAGACAGCCTTGATGTGTCATTACTGGGTACTGCTCCATCTCTGAAATCATGAATTCACCCACTCTGATGGATCAGCTCATGGCTTTCTGCCTCTCCCACTTTCACTTCTGCTTCATCTGTTCTTTAACTCCATCAAATCCTTGAGTTCCCTATTCTGTCCTCAGGCTTCCCCTCACTCATCATTTCTTTCTCTATCCAACATGGAATCCCCATGAGCCATCTTTTAAATCACTCTCTGCCCAGTATCAACTCTCTTGCCTACTGTTCTTTGATTACACCTGCCTGGGTCAGTAAAACCATTCTCCTTTTTGCCTCTTATATCTGGGCTGCTGAGCACGGGCAAATAAAATTACCAGCCACACGGATTGGAGCTAATAGTGTGCTGGTCCCATCTCCAACCTCACTTCAGCCCTCAACCCTCCCCAGGAATCCTGTGTTCTTTTTTAGCTTTCTCTCTCATTTCCACGATGACCATTCTTCTCAAACTTGCTGTCCTATCGCCTCCCTTCTTGATCTCTGGAGATCATCTCCCTACCAACTTTAAAGAAAAAGTAGAACCACCAAATGAAAACTCTTACTTCCTGTTGCCACGCCAACACACTGACCAGCATCCGTAACTACCTTTTCCTCCTTCCCTCCCAACACAGTGGCTGACCCTCCACCATGCTTGGGATCCCGTCCCTCCTGCCTCCTCAGAGCACATGGTCTTTTGCTCACCCCTCTCCTTTTCGTCCCTGACTCCTTCTCATCAACATTTAAACATGCTCAAATCTCTCCTATATTATGAAGCCGTGCCTCAGCCCGTGTCCCCCTCCAGCCATCCCTCTGTCTCCCAACTTCTCCTTCACAGCCAAGCTTCTTGAAAGAGTTGTCTGCTCCTGCTGTCTATACTTCCTCACCTCTCATTCATCTTCGCTCCACTAAACTATAGCTTCTATCCCCAAAACTCCACTGAAACTCCCCCACCAAAGTTCCCAATACCTTCCTTCTTGCTAAATTCAACGGATACACTCCAGGCTTTATTATTTCTTGAATATTCTGTAATTTTGCATAACTCTCCTCGTCTTGTAAGATTCCTTCCCTTGGTTTCTGCGACATTCTTGTTTTCCTTCTAACTCTGTGGACATTTTGTCGTAGTGTCTCTCATTTCTGTTCCTCTGAACAACCCGCTTTCAATGATGGTGTTCCCAGGACTTCATCGTTGGCCTCTCTCCTCTTCTTCCTTGAAAGTCCCTCCTTGAGAAATTTTCACCACTCCAATGGCTTCAAATACTATCTATAGATGGACAACTCATCTAAATTTTTAACCCTTTTCCTGGGCCACAGACTCATAAATCCTGTTGCCTGTGGACCTCTCCAAGGATGTCCCAGAGATACCTCAAGGACTCAACACACTCAAAGTTGCACTCACCACCTTCCCTCACCGTCCCCCAAAAGAACACTGCCCCAGCCCCTCTGTCCTCTTCTTTATGAATGGCGCAGTCGTGGCCTCCTGCTTTGTCTTCTCCCCTTTTACCTTCATATCTGATCTGTCCCCAAGTCCAAGTGGCTTGTCTTTGTGTTTATTCAGTGATCCACGTCATCCTTGCAGCCGCTCCTAACTAGTATTGCCCCTTCTCCTACCCTCAGTCCACTTTCCACACCGCAGCCGAGCAGTCTTCCTACTACAGGAATCATGTCAGGTCACATTGCTGCTTAAAACCTCTCTGCGAACCCCACTATCCTCAAAATACAGCCCAAACTCCTTAGCGTAGCATTGAAGGGCCTTCACCATTGGCCTCTGCTCACCTCCCAGCTCATCTCTCAGCCCTTCTTTCCCACCACCACTCTCCCCACAACGAGAATCACACTCCAGCCTTCCTAAACTCCCTGCGTCTCCCTCAACATGCTGTAGGGACTTCCTGGATGCTTTTTGCTCAGCCTCAAATGCCTCTCCTCCCCCACCGGCTCTACCCCATCCCTCTGCCTTCACCTGGCTCCTGCCTAATGGACCTTCAAGGCTCAGCCTAGACACTCCTTCCTCATGGGAGCTTCCCTAGATCTCCAACGCCCACGTACACACAGACACACCACAGCTGCCAGTCTGGACCAGAAGCCTCAGTCCAGGTTCAACACGGTCACTGTCTGTTTACTCATCAGTATCCCTCAGTAAACTGTGTACTTCGTGAGGTTGAGCACTCTATCCCCATTGCCCAGCTCAGTGCCAGGGCTTTCCACACACTGAATGAGTGAACGAATGAATGAGAAATTCGTCTTTCTGAAGAGCTTCAGTTTCTTAAGGAAACCAAGCATAATAAGATCCAAACTTGCAAAAGTAGACACATAATGGGGAATTTCTTTGCATTTTCCAAAGCTTTTTTTTTGCTTTACAAATAATTCTGAAAGGCAAGTGCCTTTCTTTCAAAGACCCTGCACATTTGAAATCTGACTTGATTTACAACTCTCATTTTAAAAAAACAGCTCTTGCATAGAATTGGATATTATTACATCTAATAATAACGGCACCTATTTCTTTTTTTGGTTGTGCTTGCTTCCTCATCTTGCCTCCTAATACGGTTTCTGCCACCTTTCTTTGATTCTTTCCTCTCCATTCTTTCCCTTGGAAAGCTAGGCCCTTCAGTAATTATCTTATGCTAATGGCCATCAAATATAAGGGCAAACCTTCTCTTAAAGGGCCAGATCGGAAATATTTTGGCTTTGCAGGCCTCAGGCCTCTCTAGCAACTGCTCGACTTTGCCCCTGTAGCATGAAAGCAGCCACAGAAATACCTCAATGAGTGGTCATGACTGTGTTTCAACAAAACTGTATTTACAAAAACAAGCAATGAAGCAGATTTGGTCCTCAGACTAGTCTGCCAACTCCTAAAATACATCACCTGAGCCCAGACCCTTCTGAGCCATGGGCAAGCAGTTGCCCTGAGTAAGGAACAACCTCATCATGTTCAATGAACAGAAAGGGGGTCAATGCAGAGAGGCAGCATGGGCTCTGCAGCCAGACTGACTTCACTGATATCCCAGCTCTGTCACGTTCTAGCTGTGTGACCTTGGGCCAGTTACTTAACCTCTCTGTGCTCAGTTTCGTCATCTGTAAAATGAGAATAAAAATAGAATCTCGTGATAGCATACTAATAGATAGACAATTTAAATTTGTTAATACACGTAAAGTCCATAGAACAGTGTCTGCACTTATAAATGCTGTATAAATGGTAGTTTATAGGATAGTAAAGGGTACCTCTGTCTTGATTCCCACTAGTGGAAGTGTTGTAGCAGGAATATTGGCAATAAAGAAAGAAATTTATCTTTCTTTTAGCTTTTGGCTATACCTTGCCCTGGGTGACATTCTCTTTGACTTGTTTCAAGTCAAAATCATAGCTCCCCTCCTCCCTTGGGACGGTCTCTTTTGCCCCTGCTGTGTGGATTAACTGAGAGTCAGTTCACCTCCCACCCACTAAGCACCTTAGGGCTACCTCGCAGCGCCATGGGGGCTCGTCTCACAAACTGGTAGTTTAAAAGTACAACATTTAGATGAGATGGTATAGCGCATGCTGGTTATGTGGTTTCTCAAATGCTACCCCACAAAAAAACCAAAAGGATACAAATAGTCAACTGACTTTTGACAGTAGTGAAAAGACAATTAAATGGAGAAAGGACAGTCTTTTCAACAAATGGTGCTGGGACATTTGAACATCCACATGCCAAATGACCTATACCTCACACCTTATGCAAAAATTAACTCAAAATGGATCATAGAAAATGTTCCGGAAATGGATAGTGGTGATAGTTGTACAACATTGTGAATATACTTGATGTCACTGAATTGTCCTCTTAGAAGAGTTAAAGGAGGGGCAGCCCCAGTGGCCTAGTGGTTAAGTACAGTGTGCTCCACTTCAGCGGCCCAGGTTCAGTTCCCAGGCGCGGGCCTACACCACTCTGTAGTGACCATGCTGTGCTGGCCGCCTGCGTACTAGAAAATAGAGGAAGATTGGCGTGGATGTTAGCTCAGGGAAAATATTACTCAGCAAAAAAAAAGAGTTAAATGGTAAACTTTGTGACAGTATAGATTACCAGAATAAAAAAAATCTTTTACTGGATCACAGACCTAAATGTAAAAGCTATAACTATAAAACTTCTAGAATAAAACATAGGAGAAAATCTACATGACCTTGGGTTAGGCAGAGAGTTTAGATATGACACCAAAAACATGATCCATAAAAGAAAAACATTGATAACTTTGATAAAATTTTACTTTATCAAAATTAAAATTTGTACTCTATGCAAGACACTGTCAAGAGTAAGAAACCTAACCAGAGACTGAGAGAAAATATTTGCAAATCACATTTCTGACAAGGGACCTTATATCCAAAATATATCAAGAACTTTCAAACCCAATAGGAAAATAAACAACCCAATCTAAAATAGGCAAAAAATCTAAACAGTGAAGAAGACAGGATATGAATGGCAAATAAACATATGAAAGTATGCTCAACATCATCAGTCATTAGGGAAATGCAAATTGAAACCACCTTGAAATACCACTACACACTTATTAGAATGGCAAAACAAAAACAAAACCAGCAATATCAAGTGTTGGCAAGAACATGGAGCAGCTGATGCTTTCATCTGTTCCCAGTGGGAATTCAGAATGGATTCTGAATTCAACAACTTGCTGGCTCACTACAAGGTTAAGCATACATCTGCTATATAACCCATCAATTTCACTCCCTAGGTGTTTACTCAAGAGCAATGAGAACTTATATTTACACAAAACCTGTGTAAGATTGTTTATAACTGCTTTATTCACAATCACAAGAGAGAGAAAATATGAAGATGTCTTTTGGCAGGCAAATGGATAAAGTGTGGTACATCCCTACAATGGAATATTACTCTTCAACAAACTCTAGCTACTGCTTCATGCAATAACATGGATCAATCTTCAATGCATTTTGCTAAGTGAAAGAAACCAGACCCCAAAAAACTAGACTTTATATGCTTTCATTTCTGTGACTCTGGAAAAGGTGAGACTACAAGGATGGAAAATGAAACAGTGATTGCCAGGGGTTAGGGTGGGGGATAGGGTTAATCATAAAGGGGAAGCATGAGGGAAGTTTTAGGGTGATGGAACTATTTTGAATGGAACCATGGTGGTGGATACATGACTCCATGCATTTGTCAAAACCTATAGAATGTGCACCACAGAGAGTGATGTTACTGTTTGTAAATTCAATAAAATCAACCAGGAAATGGGAGGAAGATGAATGCAGACTGTGACAAAGGAATCCATTTACAAATGAGTCAGCTAACCACATTGAAGGGGATGGGAAGAAAGAGTTGACCTAAAGAATGGGAGAAAATTGTTTTGACTGGACACCATAAGGAGAAATACACACACGAAACTATATACTAACAAACAGTGTACTCTAGGTGGTAAATTTGTTTCCAGGGATGTGGTTTAGCAATTCAGAAACTACTTTATATGTATACTAGAGGTGAACAAATAAGTAAATATATTGTAGAAAATGAGAGCCGAGTTTCTTGAGGAGAAGAAAATGACCAACGTGCAAAGGAGGAAGGCATAAATCTCCTGTGGTGCTGGACTCGAGTCAGAGCTATCAGTATGCACTCATGGTTTTTGTTTAATATATATACAGATAGATGGATATAGAAATAAACATAGATGTGTGTTATGCATGGGTTAGTATACATATATACATAGATTTCCTAGCTCTATCCACTGGAAGGGACTAGAAGCAGTGACCACCCAATGGTGATGAGCATGCCAGCGCCCAGATCCAGGTTCCCATTCTCCTTGGAAAAGTGGTTGATTCTTGTGGTACCAGAAAAGAAGGAAGGGATCAAAAAATAAAAAGAGGAGTACGCATGTCGAAAGGGCACAGGAGCCAACCTGAATGAGCTCCCCTAACCAAATTTGGAAGTTGAACAGCAAAATAAATGATAGTATTGTGACCTAAAAAATAAAATGAACATCCATGAGTCCCTCATTAATATAAACAAGTGAATAAATCAACGAATGGGGGAAAGGGACCACTTTCTCCTACAGAGGAATTCCAATGAACAAATGTAGAAGGGAAATAGAAAATCACCTGTAGAGCACCACGGTAATCATTGTTGAGGCAAGACCCATCAATGGATGCTAAAATTAGTGAGCAAAAAGCTTAAACAGAAATAGGATATTTGCATAGAGTATCTTCTCCAAAATATGTATTCATTACAAAGGGGAAAATAGTAACTTTACAGTAGAGAAACCTGGCAGGTACCACCTTGACCAAGCGATCAATGTCATACTTATCACCATCGAGTATTCCCAATATGCATCGAGAAGGGCACAGCAGCTCTGGTACCCTTCCCAATACTCATGACAAAACATCAGACGAACCCAAACTGAGGGGCATTCTACAAAATATCTGACCAGTACTCCTCAAAAGTGTCAAGGTCATGAAAGACTGAAGAAATGTCATAGACCGGAAGATTCTACCAGACATGATAAACAGTGCCACGTGGGATCCTGGAACAAAGAATGGACATCAGTGGAAAAACTGGTAAAATACAGTCCATAGTTTAGTCAGTAGTACTGTACCAGGGTTAATTTCTTAGTTTTGATCATTTTTCCTATGGTTATGTAAGAAGTTAAGATAAGGGGGATTTGGGTGAAGAGTATATGGGAACTCTACTATTTCTGTAACTCTTCTGTAATCTAAAATTATTTCAAAATAAAAACTTTTGTTAAAAAAAGGATACCCTTCAGTAATAGAGAAAATTTTAAAATAATAATATATAAAAAGAAGTTGTAGATATTACATGGCATGATTTTTTAAAAAGATATGAAAATTTTAAAATTATGATTCTTGAAAATTTTTATTTCTCTAGAATTGGCTCTTTGTGCAAAAAAAAAAAAAAAATTCCTGTCCGCCATTTAAAAAAAGCTCTGATTAAATCACACTCCTATTCAATAATCTTCAGTGCATCTTTATTGCCTTTTAATTGCCTTTGAAACCATCCCTGAAATTGCTCTGGTCCTTGTGGCCTCCCTTTTCCATGTTACCCTTTGCACCCCTTACTCCCCCAAATCCACTTTGGGCTCTGCTGCCTTCCTTTATCCTGCATTCCCAGAGATGCCTTTTCCCAAGGCTCTACTAGTCTAGAGCCCATGGACGCTCCCCAGCATGGAGAAACCTCACCCTCCCTTGAACTTGCGGAGAATCTCCCTCATGACCCTTATCAATTTCCAGAACTGCCCTTAAACCCTGGTGAGCGGTGCCTCTGCCTGGTAGCTATTTGGAATGCCTTCCTCCCAGTTTTCTAATTCTTTGTACCTGAGACCACATGGTGCTGGCCAGGTGGAGCACCCAGAGCTTAGACCAGGACCTACCTACACTCTGGTCCCCATTTCTCTCCTTTAAGGACACTTTCTTAGCCTCTGCGCCAGCATGGGGTCGACCAGATGTCCCAAGGGTCTCCAGGACTTGTTTCTACCAAGTCAACCTAGGTCATGATCACTCCCTCTGGCCTGTGCAGTATTTCTTTCAAGGACCCACATGAGACTGGACCACTAGAATGGTGTTGCCATTCTGATTTAGGGTGATTCAAATTGTTTATATGAACAGGAAGGCTTTGCCAAAAATATTTGCCCAAGACCCTCACATCCTAGAGGTGGCCCTGTCAACTTCTATCTTGTATTATACGTGCCTTGAAAGGTCCATGTCTTAATCATGTCTGCATCCCCTCCCCTATACTGGTGCCTAACTTAGTGCCTTCTACTTCGCAGATGCTGCATAAGTAGTTTTCAGAATAAATGCCTGAAGGAATGAGTGACGTCTCAGATTTGCATATTTCTTTTGATCCAGGGTTCGAACTATATTTTCCCTACACAAATGTCTAGATCTTCATCATCTGTCTGCTTGGCAAAGAAGGATTTTCATGTCCCCAAGCCCTCTAGTCACTGACCTGACTGTTGATGAGCTGAAAGCTTATCGAGAAGGAACAGCACGCCTCCAGATTCTCTTGACAATAAACTGCAAATGAACTTTAAGTCCAGAACATGTGAGAATGGCCAAGCGTGGGAACGATGATCGAATGGCTTCAAGTTAGGCAGCCCAGTCGTTGGGATTGAACAATGCTTTGGCTGCAGCAAATTGTAGTGATCGAACATATGTTTGTCGTTCTTTGCTTTTGATCTTCTGCTCCAAGGTTGAGGATACTCTCCCAAGGGGGAAAGGAAAAAGGAAGAAGCTGGGTAGGAGAAAACTGACTTCACCCATCACTGAAATATTTCGTACCCGAAACACAACCACCTTGAGAGAAGAACATGGTGGTGGCTCTTCACAGTCACCTGATTAAGGGGCTTGGGTTTGGTCCTGACTCAGAGGGAAACACAACACCACTGAGAGGCCCCCCCACAGCACCTGCACACGCACAGCCAAGCCTGAGCTTGGCCCCAGGGGACATATGAGAAAAGATGACTGCCAGAGCCACCAAGAGGGTGGGAGACTTGCTGTTGCCAGGTCCACCCAGATGGATCACAATGACTGTGTGAGGTCATGGAATGTTGAAAGTGAAATGAAAGTGGCTCCTAAGTCACAAAGTCACAGGCGGGTGGGCATCCTTTCAACAGGGCTCCCAGGAATAGAGCTGTGCCACTCTCCCTGATGATCCTGGGAAGTAGCTACCTCTCCCAGATGGAGTTGGGGTCCAATCCATGCATGTCCAATTCCCAGCGAAGCCCACTCTCCCCAGGGCTGGCTGGGATGGAAGGATAACTACAGGCCCCCGTGGGATTTGTCTATGTGAGGGCAGGGTGTACAAGGTTTGAGACAGTGGTAAAAGGACAGGTGTGCTTCTTAAGGAAGCAGCAGAAAGGTGGCAAGAAGCTGGCAGCAGCCCCCGAGAGGGCCCTGGCACCATGGACGATGAGGAACCTCTTGAGCCTGAGACACAAGGTGAAAAGGCATCCCATCTCTCACCATTCAGGCCCTGCTGGGCTGCCTCAGCACACCATCCAGGGACCACGGGGACCCTGAAGCCCCCTTCCCTCCCCACCTGGGACCCTCTAGAATTGAGATGATGTGTTGCCTTGACTTGCCCTCAGGGCTTGCCAGACAGGGAGTGAGAGAGTCGGATGCAACGCTGTGCTGGAATTGGCTCATACCAGCTCTAGGCGACTTAAATTTTCATTTTGTGAGCTAGAGGATGTCACGTTGGTAGTTTGAAGTCAGCCATGTTGGGAATACTTACACCGCCTGAATTGGCTAACACTACAAATCAGGATTTTTTTTTTCCTTTGGTCTGGAGAGCCAGTTAAACATTTGCCAGCACCCCACTGGTTGGATGGAATTCTAAAGTTGTTTGGCTAATGAGGAAATTAAGATTCAGAAAGTCATCACTTTTGGATGTGAAGTTTGACGGCTACACAGCTGTATGTCTTCCCTGGGTGGTCAAAATTTGGGACCCCCGCCACGAATGCCCAGCCCACCCACAGAGCAAGTTGGCTAAGTTCTGAAAGGTCCAGTGGCAGAAAAACCACATCTAGCAAGTGCAGGGGGCTGGTGTGAGGGAAGCTCAGGACACATGTGTTTAATCATAGCCATTGATTTCCACCCCAGGGAGATTCTGCAAGCTCTTCCTTCTGTGTGGGCATAAATGTCGAACTGGAAGGAAGAGAAGCTAGGTCAAATTCTTAGCTATCAAAGTCATCCCTCTTGCTCCTGGACTGCTCCTGCTCTGTTTTATTTTACATTTGATCCAAGTCACCTGCCCTGCCCTGCCCCTCGCCCTCCCCAGCATCATTTGTGCCCGCCATTGAGGAAGCCTAGGCATTGGTGCCTATTCTTTCCCCAAAAGAGTAAAGTAGACCCTGAACCCCACCAGAGCCATAAAGGAGAAAAAAAGGGCGCAAGGAGCCAGTCTTTGAGGCAGGCCCAAAACGGGGAAGGGGGCAGGAGCAGCGAGTCTCCAGAGAACACGGGGGGTTATTAGCACAAGAGCCCCCAGACCATTCAGCTGGGAGGCAGCACCGTGTTGGGGAGCGAGTGCTTGTAGAATGGAGTCCCCCCACAGGACTTATACACCCTGCGGTTCCCCAACACCTGGAGCCACGTGAGGCTGGGGGACAAAGACTGCACCCAGGTTCTGGGTGGCAGAGGAGGGGAATAGAGAGAGAGGGAAGCCGGCAGTGGGCTCCACCTGAAAGGCTGGCAGGTTTCATTTCCAGAATCAAGGAGATGAGTTTTTCTTCCAGATGAGACTGAAACAGTGGCAGCATCAGAGAACAGTGACGAAACACTCTACTGTGAGGCCGGAGCCACCCCGGCTGTCGAAAAAGAGAAACCAACCCACGAGAGTTCAGAAACAGACCTTGAGATGGAAGGTGAGGCTGGGGCTGGGGGCTGGCCTCCTTCCTCAGACGCCAGAGACATCTGGTTTCCCCAGTGGGCCGTGGCGCTGCCTGGCGGGACATCCTGCGGAGGGAAGGTGGCAGAAATGCCTGTGCTCAATTTTACGCCATTCCCTCCTCAAAGCTAGCCTGGAGGCAGCAGCTGCAGCTGCCCCATGCTCGTGTCCTGCCTCCTGTGCAGAGCGGCCACATCAGCTTGATGAAAGCTGAACCAATCAATGCACAGGGATTTCTGGTTTTCGAAACGTTTCCACACGTGGCATCTTCTGTCACCTTTGCAATAGTCCCAGGAGGTAGACATCATTCCCTGCCTTTTACAGAGGAGGAAACTGAGGCTTATAGAGATTGCATGAGTTGCCCAAAGCCACGGAGAGCTTGCCAATGTTTGCTGAGCCTGTGTTCGCCCCACCCTGCCAGTCTGCCTTCCACATTCCATAGACCAGGGGCCCTGGAGTGTTTGTAGCCCATCTTGCATCCCAGCGACTTTCCTCTACTCACACTGAAGTTCTTGCTTCCCCTACTTGAGAGCCCTATGTTTTCCCTCGAGGAATCCAAGCTGCCTGGGTGCGTGGGGGCGCAGGCTGAGCTGCCGCAAAGACTCCTTGTTGCAAACACCTCTCCACCCTCTTCTCCCTCCCAGTTTCCCCAGGGAGGAAAGTGCCCAAAAAACCACTGAAGTACGGCACGAACAACACTGGCTCCACCTAATGGGCCAGCCTCAAACTTCCCAGGCTGAGGCTAGCCCAGGGGCCCTCCCTCTCCTGTGTCCTGATGGCTGCCCGGTGGGCTCTACCGAATTCAACTGGGAAGCTCCTCTGCACGGTCAGCTCAGGT
The DNA here is from genome assembly GCF_041296265.1 of Equus caballus. Lineage (NCBI taxonomy): Eukaryota > Metazoa > Chordata > Mammalia > Perissodactyla > Equidae > Equus > Equus caballus. The sequence goes on from NC_091707.1 coordinate 35,089,686, forward strand.
CAACACACAACTGCACCCTCCACACCAACCTCCCCTCCGCCACCCCCAGCAGCTTGTTGCTCTTTTTCTGATTTCTTTTCCGCTTCAAGTCTGCTGCTAATGTCACTTTCAACATGGAATTGCACCTGGTTGCCGGAGGTGGCAGATAGGAACACTGGATGTTTTGTCCCAGGCTCCTGCATCTATCTCATTCCCCCTCCCCACCTCCGCTCGTTGCAAGTGATAACGCAGCAGTTGCAAGCTGCCTCTAAAATGTAACCACAGGGAATACAGCTCGACAGGGTCTGCAGCCTCAGAGCAGCTTTTGCACCAAGACAAAGCTGGGGGCGATCTACCCTGCTTTGGCAAATGGGAACCTCCAATGACTGAATTTGGCACCAACAACTCTGTGCGGGGACAGAAACCCGGGACTCAGCTGCTCTGGCTCCTAGTGGCCCTGCAGCTGGTGCTGAGAGGCTGGGAATGGGGCAGGAAGGGCTTTCTGGAATGGCCTGAGACATAAGCCGGGTTGGGAACAGCAAGCTGGTGGTGAGGGGACAGTAGAGTGAGAGAAGCCGAAAGTGGTCCCTCACTGTGTGCTGTTTTTCCTACACAGCAGTGGTTCTCACTTGGAAGCGATTTTGCACCACAGGGGACATTTGGCAAACTGGCGAGGGGCGGTGGGGGTAGGATGCTACTGAGATCTCGTGGGTAGAGGCCAGGAATGCCACTCAATCTCCTACACTGTGCAAGACAGCCCCTCCCAACAGAGAACCATCCAACTTAAAACGTCCACGGCGCTGAGGCTGAGAATCCGTGCTCTACAACTGTCCCAAAGAGAAGCCACTTTGTAGCTGTGCCTGCAGAATCAACTTCCTCATCAAGTTGTTGTCCTTTCGCCAACAAAGCTCTCACTGTCTGCCGTGGAAATGTTTGGGGTGGGCTGGCCAAAGGGCTCCAAAAGAAAAACAGATGCAGGCTTAGATCCCAGCTGGCCATGGGAAGCCCTGCCATCGACGGGGCTTGCTTCATGAGGACACAGCTGCGGGGCAGCCAGAATCCAGGGAGGCCCACTGCCCGTTGACCACCAGCCAGGCGGATCTAAGGCCCAAGGGACAAAGGCCCCGAGGGGTTGGAATGGAGAGGCAAAGTCCTTCATTCTGTCCGCTGGTTTCAGCGCTGATCAGCTGTTTGTAATCTTGGGCTAGATATGTCATTGATAAAGTAGAGATGACAGTCCTTTTTGTTAGGAAAAACGAAATTCAGGTCTTTGAGAAAGGAAAGCCCACTCCAACGCAAGTTCCTTTGTTTCCGACTGATTTGGGGGTCTCTATCTCGCACTGATTTGTCACCTTGGGAAGCCTGCTCTGTCCCACATGGGCTTTTTTATAAATTGATGCTTCTTTAAATCTTTAGTAAAGCTTTATTCATGGTTCACAACAGTTTAACAGTGGTAGTAAAACTAAAGCTGAAATGGAGACTCCCTCGACGATCGCATATCATCAGCTTTTTGTCCGTTTGGCCTTTCAGAGCTGGCCCAAGGTGGGCTAGAGAGCAGGGCCTTCACACAACCTGATGATCAGGCTAACCCGGGAAGGCGGGCATTGGGCACACTCTTCTTCTCCCAGGACAGCTTGGGGCCTAAAACCAGGGGCCTTATCTCTTACCTAAAGGGAAATGTTCATTTGGGGCTTTCTAGGGTTCAGATCTCCCTCTCCCACCACTGGCTGACTTCCCAATTGGAGTTGCCGTCCAGGCCATACACCCATAGGGAAAGATTCTCAGGCAGAGGGGACACCAGTCTGAAGCACACGTGGCCTGGAGTTAGAGGGGAGATAAAGCAAAGGTAGAAGGGAAACCCTACTTCATCCACTTTCATATTTCTCTGCAGATACTGAGAAATTTTTCACCACTGGACAAAAGGAGCTGTACCTGGAGGCCTGCAAACTGGTGGGTGTAGTGCCTGTCTCCTACTTCATCCGGAACATGGAGGAGTCCTATGTGAACCTCAACCACCATGGGCTGGGCCCCAGGGGTACCAAGGCTATTGCGATTGCCCTGGTGGTGAGCATCCTAGTGGGAGCCCATGAAGCTTGGCAGAGGTGGGGGGTTGATAGGGTGGTGGGCCCAAGAGTCAGTGAGCCCCCTAATGGGACCCTAAATTGAAACTTTTATGCCCACCTTGCCCTAGACTCTGCTTGACTGCCGGTTGATTTCCCCAACCAGATGGATGCCCCATTAGCTCCTGGGAAGCAGGCTGCTAGAGATCTGGGCCTTGGAACTCTATGCGCTTCCTAGGCAGGAAGCAAAGGCACCAGCCTGTGGGCCCCAGAAAAGTGACTGGGCTGGGCTTGGGCCCAAATGCTAATGTGAGAACACAGTCCAAAATGTCAGCCTGGGTCTCGATTCCAAAGCTTACCTTTGCCATAAATGGGTTCACTACTGAGCCATTCCATTCAGTGTCTGCCTTTTGAACGTCATAATTCTTAAAGATCATCCTGCAGAGTGGATCATGTTTTCCCACAGGAGTAACATTCCCTCTCTCTCTGCTTGGCATGAGCGAACAAGGACTTGACCTTGAATTCGTCACAGCTTTATGTAATTAGAATGGAGTATATACAAAACTGACTGCCATCCCAGGAAAACAGAAAATGTAACAACTGTGTGTCAGCACTACACTCTTGGTTCACTTAGGATGGTAAAGAGAAAGTTCGATTGAAAAAAAAAGCACTCCCTCATTTCTGGATATATAGCAGCATTTGCATTTAACACATGCCTGTTAAGAAGTATGCTGCTTTCTAGGGAGGGGGAGGGGAGGCAGGGAAGAGAAGATAGAGAACAAAGCCATCTTGAAATTTATGGAGCTGTTGAAAGGCTGATTAATGAAGTGTTAGGAAGGCGCCATTACCTCATGAGTTTTATGGAAAAAAATGGATAATAATGAAACCCTCTCAAGACTTGGGCCTCTTGTTTCTTAGTAACAGCAGTTTCTGTTTGGGGGCGTTTTCTCTTCTTGATTCTCTGCATCACTCATTCGACGGTTAATCACTGTGCCATTCTGGTGGACTGAACTTTATTTATCTTTCGTACTGTTTAACTGTTTACATGTTGCATTTCCCGGGCTTGGATTAAACGCACCCTCATGGTAGGGATCCTATTTTGTCCTCTCCACATCTGTCCGTCACCTGCCTATCTCCATGCCCTCGCACTTGGTGGGGCGCGGGCCCCTGGAGAGCAGGGATGTTCTCGGTTCACCCTCGTTCCCCAGCAGTTAGTACAGAGGGTGACAAAGAGATCCTGGCCTGTGCGAAATGAATGTGGATGGACTGGGTGATCGGGCCCCCACTGTGCCACGCACTGTGCTGGTCCCCAGCGTGACTCTGGAAGCGAGCATTCAACTCACATTTCTGGACACTGCTAAATGACACCTAGACTGGGAGACACTTGAGCCATCTCCCTTGCCTTCGAGCATGACGGAATTTTGCCCGCCCCGAGAGCCGAGATCGGAAGACTTGTCAGTGAAGGCCGTCGGTGGGCCATTTTGCACTGCAGTAGCTTGAGCTACCCCCTTTGCGCTGTTCCTGGACCTAGAGTTCCTGACCGCCTGCTGCTTCTCTCACTGCTTGGTGCTCTTGGAAAATGCTCAGACCCAAAGATGTGTCTGTTCTCTGTGCCTGTCTATACTGGGAACCAGGTGGAGAAGGGAAAGATAAAAGTGCTGGTTAGAGCTAACCCCAGTGCCTCACGCTGCAAGTCGTTTCCCCTCGTCTTGCTCCCTGTGGGAACGCAGACAAGCTTCGAGGTGGATATTTATCTAAGATTTAATTAAGTCCAGTTCCTTCTAAACAGCCTTGAGCCAACATCCTGACTAAAAGAGAGTGGCAGATAAGCCTGAAGCCTAAAGCAGAAGAAAGGCCTCTGAAGGAAGCAGGCACAGTCAATCCTTTATGCTTAAATACTTCTATTAAATGTGTCAAGTTCTTCTTAATTTTGGAGCCAGTCACAGGCCTCTCTCCTCGAGACTGAATAGTTAATGTCTAATAGTTAATATCTGTTCAGCTCATCCTTGTGCCACTTACTTTTCAGGGCTTTAATTATTTTAATGTCCCTCTTCTAAATTCCCCTGGGGACCCTGGGGAGCCCCCTTTGGCGGAGGTGCCCGGAATAAGCATATTGTCCAAGCAAAACTCTGGGGGGATGGATCGTCCCTGTGTTTCTCTCCGGTTCCTACCCACTCCTCCAGAATTGGCAGTCTGCATCTCCACACCCCTTGAAAGGGCTGGGATGTTCCAGAAAGGGGACAGGTTCTGGGCAAGGGCAGGGAACTGACTGGGTCACCAACTACCTCTGCCTTCCTCCCCCTCCCCGTGGTGGCTGAAGTCCAACACGGCTGTGATGACCCTGGAGCTGGAAGACAACTGTATCATGGCGGAGGGCATCGTGAGCCTGACGCAGATGCTGCGAGAGAACTACTACCTCCAGGAGCTGGTAGGGCGCCCTGCCCCGCTGGTCCCAGCGCCACCCCCGGGGGCTCCGAACGCCCTCGAGACAAGCGAGAGGCCCCTAGGCTTTCTGCAGTCAGTCTGGGGACTTCTCAGAGGAGAGCCACGCATCAGAGGCTGGCAGGGGGACTGTGTTCCCTGTGGCTGTAGGAAACCCTAAGAAACCGTTTCTCTCTGGACCTCTAAGCCCCTAGGTGGATAAACTTACTTATGTAAGTTTTTCACTTAAAAAGTGAACTTTCTTAAAGAAAATAAAGACATGAAATAATTTCATAAAATACAGTGTGCTAGAGATGGCAATGATGGTTGCGCAATAATATGGATACGCTTAAAACGACTGGACTGTACGCTTAAAAGTGGTTAAGACGGTAAATGCGTTATGTCTATTTTGCCACAATAAAAAAAATTTGAAAAAAAGGGGAAAAACAATAAAGATAAGAATGGCTGGTTCATATAAAGGCCCTCCCACCAGCCTGAAAGGACCGTGTCCTTTTATATCCCTACTTGTCCCTGGCACAGAGAGTCATGCTTCACGGATCAATGAATGGAATTTACAATTATGATTTACTCTAAACAAATTTTTCAATTGCTTTATGCCGAACTCTCCAGAAAAAGCTGTCCTGGGTTTCGGAAAACATTTACAATGTGCTTATCTAAAGTACTAGGACTAAGTTGGGGCAGTGGGGGTCACTGAGGCTCAAAGGAAACTGAGACCCGTCCGAGGGCCCCACAGCGAGGCATTAGAAAGGCCCATTCTCCTGCCTCCCTTCTCTCCTTTGCACCCTGGGATCCTTCCCGTCCTCGAAGCCCACCCCCTCTCCCCAGCCCCACCATACTCCCTGGGTGCAGGCCTCAAGTAAGCCCCGCCCTGACATCATCTGTTAATAAGGGCCCTTTGGTGGGATTTCTACATGCATAAGTGTTTTCTTGCCTTTTAGAATCTTTCCGACAATGATCTTGGTTTGGAGGGGGCCAGAATCATCTCAGAATTTCTCCAGAGAAATACGTCTTCACTCTCGAACCTTCAGCTTTCAGGTAAGTCCGTGGAAGAGGAGGGAGAGGACGCCAGAGCGACAGGAGAGAAGGGGAAGAGCAGAGGGCGTCCGGCCGAATTGAACCTAGACCAGGTCTTTGTGATTTCAGAGACCCGAACACTGCGTCTGTACCCTGCTAAACCCTTCCAGTCGTCCTTGCCCCCTCTCCATGGCCACACTGGCTTCCCGGCTTTCCTGAACAAGCGACTTCTGACTCCCTTTGCAGAGAGTCTGTACCCCAGATTTCTGCCTGGCTCGCTCTCCTGCTTCATTACGTCTCTGCTCAAACGTCATCTCCTTAGGGGGAACTTCCTGACCACCCTGTCAAAGCAGCATCTCTCATCATCATCACTATAGTTTCCCTTCTTGGTTTTTCTTAGAGCCATTTATTGTTCCCTGACCCCCTATTGTACACCTGAATTTTAATTAGTTTATTATCTGTCTCACAGAAAAAAGTCACTTGAGAATTCTAGTACGCACAGACATGCTCTCACTCGGGTTTGAGATTTGAATTTATACTCTCTGCAGGGTCCTGGAACCCTTAAGGCAAGACATTAACATAAAAAGTGGTCCTATGCTGGCAATGTCCTGGGACATGCGACAGAAACAATCATAAAACCTCTTTGGAGGAACAAGCCCTCGACCCGGGCTCCAGGCTACTTGGGACTCCCACAGATAAAGCTCCACCAAAGATGGGCTCACAGTCCAAACTGCAAAACAAGGAAATAAAGCACCGTGAGAGGGGCCGGCCCTGTGACCGAGCAGTTAAGTTCACGCACTCCGCTTCAGTGGCCGAGGGCTTCACTGGTTCGGATTCTGGGTGCGGACATGGCACCGCTCGTCAGGCCATGCTGAGGCGTTGTCCCACATGCCACAACTAGAAGGACCCACAACTAAAAATATGCAGCTATGTACTGGGGGGCTTCGAGGAGAAAAAGGAAAAATGAAATCTTTAAAAAAAAAAAAATTAAAAACAAACAAAAAAAACACCATGAGAGTTGCCAGACTCAACAAGTGGCAGCCTCGGACTCTCAAGAGCTTCAGAAAATAGAATTAACAGATGTAGATTATACATTGAATGACCATATAGTTTATCCTCCAAACTGCATAGGAACACCGTTAATTAACTGATACTGCAAGCAAACAGAGATCTTGCACCCAACTATAAACTATGTTTAATGTGACTAAGAACATAAAAAAGAAAAACATACAAGAACAAACCATTGTTTTTAAAAAGACTCCCCCAAAATAGAACTTCTAGAAATGAAAAATATATACTCATTGACATAAAGACTCAATGGACAAATTCAACAGTATATTAGATGCAGCTGAATGAAATTAGTGACCTGGAAGATAGATAAAAGCATATTATCTATCTTGGCAATATGGAAAGATAAAGATACAGAGAATTTAAAAGATGAAAGAATATAAGAGAATGAATAGACCCAAGATAGCTAGCAGGAGTTTCAGAAGAAGACGAGAATGGGTGAGCAACAACATTTGAATAAATTGTAGCTGACATGTTTCCTGAATTGCTGAATTCTCAGATATAGGAATCCTAGTAAGTCCTAAGTAAGGGAAATAAAAAGAAACCCACACCTGAGTATATCATAGTAAAAACACTTAAGATAAAAAAATCTTAAAAGTATCCAGAGAAAAAATACAGAAATAGAGTTGATGTATTTTTTAGTATAAAACTTACTGCATGTCAGACATTATTCACCAATTTCCCTTTTTTCACTGTAAGTATATCTTGGATTTCTTTCTATGACTGAACAAATAGATATATCTCATTCTCTTGAACTCCTCGGTAGTATTCTGTGATTGGATGTAGTGGTATAGTTCATCTAACATCCCCCTGTTTGGGGGTGGGGCACAGGTAGGTCATTTCCAGTTTTTCAATCTTTCAAATAATTTTAAAAGAACTTTCTGGTACATGCATCTTTGGGGCACATGTTCTAGTCTTTCTAGATAGACACTCAAGAGCAGAATTACTGAATATAAAGATATACTCATTTTTGTGAAGTTAAAAATTTATTTCCAAATTTCCCTTTAAGAAGACTGGACCAGGTCACAATTCCACCAATGGAATATGTTTCCCTGTACCATTGCCAGAAGGGTTATTAGCAAGTTATTGGTGAATCAGAATGGTTGTGTGTGTGGTTGTTGAAGTTACAGTACTGGAATTCAAATCCCAGTTTTGACACTGGGCAAGAAATTTACCCCTTCTGTGACTTATTTTTCTCATTTATAAACTAGGAGGATTATATTACCCAGCCTCAGACAGTGATTGTGAGGATTAAGTGAATTAAAATCTGTAATACCTAGAACAGTCCTAGGATACAAGTATTCAATAAAAGTTCACTACTATTATTTTTGTTACAGTCCCACATTATTGTTGAAGTAGAACATCTTGTCAGATGCTTATTTCCATTTTGATTTCCTCTTCCATGAAATGTCAATTGTTATATGGGGTTGTTTGTATTCTTGAATGTTAGGCACTCTTTATATATTACAGATCTCCATACTTGAATGTTATATAACATAATCATATTATAATAATAATAATATAATATAATAATATGATCAAATATTATATTCTCAAAACTGATAGCCAGGTGCCCCAGCACCATTAATTGAATAATCTATCTTTTACTGACTAATTTGAAATGTCACCTTTATAATATATTAAACTCTGATATAAATATTGGTTTCTTTCTAGATTCTCTTTTCCATTTCATTAATCTATTTGTCTGTCTGTCTATGACAGACAAATAAATGTCTATTTGTCCATTAATATTTGTTTAGAATATTAAAATAATATGCTATGTTATAATATAATTAGTTGTAACTAATAAAACATATCAAGTATATAATATTAATATGCTAGTTATGTAATTATATGATGTGGCACGATATGTTGTACATCTGAGTAGGCAAAGTCTGGCTTTCTTTTTCAAAGTCATCTTGGCTGTTCTTATGCAGTTTCTCCTCCAGTTGAATTTTAGATTCATTTTGTCAAGTTCCATTAAAAAAAGCCAGGCATTGGTCCAGGGGTTGAGGCTGCCAATGGATGTGCAGGGTGTGATGTACCAGCTCCTGGAACTCCCTGGACAGTCATGGCAGAGAGAGAAGGAACATTAAAGGGGATGGTAAATGGTGGCCCCTCTTTCTCCTGTTTTCTTCTGTGCCCATACATTCACTTTTAGGACTTGCCTTTTCTATGGCTGGTTGTTTCAAAGGGGAGACCGGCAGGGCTGGGATACGGGAGGGTAAGGCAGCCCTAGTCTGGAGAGCATCGCCAACGCCCACCTTCCCTCCAGGAAATAACTTCAAGGACGAAGCTGCAGAGCTGCTCAGCCAAGCCCTGTCGGTAAGAAGCACGGGGTGGGTGCATCCCAGCCACATGGGAGATGTCCTTGGGAGATCTGGGGGCCCTGGGGTGGCGCTGGGCAGAGGGAAACGAGGCCGCTTACTTGCATGGTTTAGAGAACTGGCGTTTGGACTCTGCTGATCTTGGCAAAAGCCACGTGGTGTTAAATTCTCCGAGCAGTCATTGACACTTAAACAGAAAATGAATATGGAAATTGTCTTGAGTCTAAGAGCCCTAGCCCACCTCATCTTGGGGTGCTGGAGCCTCCATCACGCTGCCCCGAGAGAAGTGAGGTGTTTGCAGTCACAGAGAAGATGCAAGTTACTCTTCCCTCCACTGTTTCTTTCTCCAGTCTGATTACCGAATTAAGTCGCTGGATCTCAGTCACAACCAATTCTCTGACAAAGGAGGGGAGCACTTGGGACAGATGCTGGGTGAGTCTCCCACGGAGCGGGGGCTGGCAAAGGAGGGGTACCTGGCGACAGTTGCTCATCAGAGCTGCCTCTCCTGCTTTGTGTTGCCGTTGAATGTTCTGACGATAAAAAGCAATGTAAACCACGCCTGACGTAGCTTTCAAATGGAGCAAAGCCCTGGATGTGGGAAGTAAAGCTTCAAAACAATTAGAAGAAGATTTAGAGAAATAACTTGCTGACATCAGGGAAGCTTAGGATAATTAAATACACACGGTAGACATAAACGGTGATAAAAACGATGCATATATTCGACAGCAATGTTTAAAACTTGCATGTGATAAAAGACATCATGGGGCCATGTTAAAAGACAAGCAACAGATGGGAGTAGATATTTGCAGCATGTGTATAATATAAAAGATTAGCATGCAGAATATTGATAAAAGTTCCCATAGATCAATCAGACACTGAAAAAAGAAAGTCAAATGCCCAAACTCTTTAGTAATTAGAGAAATGCAAAATAAAACAACAGAAAGATCCCCCCTTATCTACCAAAGCTGCAAGATATTCAAGTCAGAGAATATCAAGTGCAGTGAACGCAAGGGAGAAACTGGAGCACTCAGAGCCAGGTAGGTAAAGGCACTTTGCAGAGCAATTTGACAATATTTATTAAAATTGAAAATGGATATATTCTGTGATGCCACACTTCACCTCAAAATGTCTCAGAGAAGCTCTCACACATACACAGAGGGATGTCTGAGGAGCTTCGCTGCAAAATTGTTATAAAAGAAAAAAAGTAGAAACAACCTAAATGCTCGTTGCTGAGGAAATGAATAGAAAAGGGGAGGACACTACTAGCAGTGGGGAGGGGGTGCTCGTTTAGATGGGGTGGCGAGAGAAAGCCCCACGGGAAAGTTGACTTTTTGTTGAAACCTCAATATCAAAGAAGAAACAGCCACGCTAGGTTCTGGAAGCACCGCACCCCAGGCAGAAAGAATAGAGCTCGGCCTGTTTGACGAATTGGGGGGACGGTGTGGCTGGTGCAGACTGGACAAGGGAGGGGATTGGAAGGAGAAGACGTCATAGAGGTGGCCTGTGGCCACTCACGTTGGGCTTTGTGGACCATGACATGCATGGAGTCTGGATTTTCTTCTACACGTGATGAGAAGTCATGGAAGGATGTTCAAGTGGGGGCGTGGCATGGTTTGATTTACAGTTTTAGAACCGACACATCAAGAATGCACCTAGGAGAACACGAATGGCAGAAGGCAAGCCAGTGGTAGCGGCAGTCTAGGCAAGACAAGATCACAGCTTGAGCTAAGAGAGGAGGGCGTGCTAGAGAAGAGTGGATGGATTCAGAAGATATTTTGGAAGTAAAACCAAAAAGACTTGCTGATGTGAAGAATGAGGGAAAGGGAGAGATTAAGATAGACTCGTGGTTATTTTGTTTCAGTTACTGGTTGGATAGTGGCATCACTTACTTAGACGGGGAAAACTCAGGGAGTCACAGGTATAGAGGAGCAGGAGTTAGGCATCAAGACTTCAGTTTCGCCATGTAACGCTTGTGATGCCCGTTCGACACCTATGATGTCAGGGAGGCGGTTTGCTGTATGAGTTTAGAGCTTGGTGAAGAGATCTGGGCTGGAGAGACACATTTGGAAGTCATGGGTATGTAGATGTATTTAAAACCACGGGACAAGATGAGGTGGTCTAGGCAAAAGGCGTAGACAGAGTTGAGTAGGTGGCCATCCCACTGACCCCGGGTCATTGCAACATTTTTAGGTGTCGCAGAGAGGGAGAAAGAACCTGAGAAGGAGTGGTCAGTCAAATAGGAGAGAAAGTGAGGTATGAAGGAGCCAAGTAAGGGAGTATGTCAAGAAGGGGGAAGTAGTCAGCTGGGTCAAGCGCTGCTTAGAAGTCAAATAAGATGAGGACAGACAAGTGACCACAGGAATTGGCAACATGGAGATAATTGGTGATCTTGACAGATGCTGTGTTATTGAAGTGAGTATGGAATCCCGACTGGAGTGGGTTGAGTTGAAAATGGGATGGAAATGGCAACTTAGATAACTCCAGAAGCTCTGCTGAGATGAGGCTGGAACAGAAAGACAGGTGACATGGAGTCCGGAAGGTTTTTAAGGATGGAAAATGTGGATAGAAAGAAAAGAAAAAAAAAACTGATGATGCAGAAGAAGGAGGAGATAATTACGGGAGCAAAGTCCTTGAAAAGGCTGGAGGCGATGGCATCCAGAACAAAAATGGGGGGGGGGTCCCCTCCGACAGCATTCGTTCATTCAAAGAGGGAGGAGGACGGGTGGGTGCAGGTGCAGGCGGGCTGGTGGGTTTCAAGTTCAGAGGATGGAGCTCTCCCATCCCATTGCTGCCATTTCCTCAGTGAGGCATGAGGCAAGATCTTCAACTGAGAGGGGGGTAGGCTGATAGGTTTGAGGAGCGGGGAGAAGGTATAAAATAGCTTTTAGGAGGGGAGGAGCAAAGTGTGAACGAATTGTTGGGCAACTTGAGTCTCCATTCGAAAACTGAGCCATAAATTTAAAGTGAGACAGACTACATTCTGTTTTAATATGGTTATCATCACACTGTATATGCAGCTTTTAAAAATATTAATATTAAAATATTTACTAGTTCATTATTATTATTAAAGCTACCAAATGTTAAGCGATGGCTCTGTGACAGGCCTCATGCTAGACATTTTACATCAATCCTCACCAAAATCTTGTACAGGTTGATATCTCCATTTTACAGATAAGAAAAAAGAAGCAGGAGAAGGTTAGGAATCCGGCCAAGGTCACACAGCCAGCGAGTGGTGAGGTCAGAATTAAAATTTAAATTCTGTGGACATTTACGAGATGCAGGTGTGTAGGGTATAACTTAAGTGAGGGAATTGGCAAGAAGAGGAAACAAGGGTAAGAAGAGAATGAGAGAAGGGAGAGAGAGTGGAGGCAGGAGAGGGTTTGTTCTCAAAATAACATGAGGCGTTGTGCACTTTCCTGGAAGTACGTCCTGGGGCTTGACGCAGAGAGAGCCAGGATCAGTACCCAGTGCACTGCCCATAAAAGATAACGTAGAAGAAGACGTTTCCTGGGCCCGAGGGCTGCAGGCGACCCCTCCCATTCAGTAAAGCTTCAAGAGTACTTGAGCCTCTCCTTCCAATGGTGTCCTCCCGTATTCGCCCTCCCCAAAGAAAAGGAACAATAGTAATGTGCTTAAATAGGATGTTTTCCCAACCATATGTAGCATGTAAGCAAAAGCATCTTTAAGTTAAAAAAAAGGGCAATTTCTTTGCAAACCAAGTTTCTAGAAAAACCTGTCGCCTCCCCACTTCCAACTGATTGTGTTCCGAAAGCTCTCCTGGATAGAAATCCTGGAGCCACCGCTGCTCCCATAGGTCTCCATGAAAAAAGCATGTCATTTAATACGCCACGCCCTGCACAGCCTCCCTGTGTAAACACAACCCCTGTTTTCCATGCTTTCTCCATCTGTTTTAGTGGTTGGGTAATATTCCACCAGGTGGATATTTGTGATATACTTTACCCTTCCCCTGTGAGTCACAAACCTTACTTTTATAAGTGATGCTGTGGTAAACGTCTGCAAGCATGTAGCTCTTCTCGTATCTGGTACTGTCTCCTTAGGAAGGGTCTCGGAGGTGATATCGCTGTGTGACGGGTATATACATGTTGTAGGAAAATATCCTTGACACGATAGTATTTTCCAAATTATACCAATCTGCTTGCCACCTGCAATATGTGAGTATGATTGTTTCACAGCATCGTTGCCAGCATTGGGAATCGTCTATTTTCCGTTTGAGTGACTGAAAAAATGTGACCTCAGTGTTTTCTCTGCGTGAGCACAGAGGGATCCGTGCGCCCAACATCGTGGATGTCTGCTCACACTGAGCGTGGGTTCTGCGGGATGTGGGGGATGCTAAGATGACTCCCTCCCTCCGCCAGCCTTGAATGTAGGGCTCCAGTCGCTGGATTTGAGCTGGAATCACTTCTACACACGGGGAGCTGTGGCTTTGTGCAATGGTCTCCGGGTAAGGCTCTCTCTGGGAGTGGTTTGTTGATCCCGGTTGGGGGCAGCTGGGGCCTCCCTCCTGCCATCTTGAAGCTCTTCCTCATGGTGGCCATTGATGAGGGCATACTGAGCTCTCATCAAGTGCTCTTCACATTGTTAGTCTCCTTCCCACCACCCCTGGAGGTGCGTCATTCTTTGGTACCAATCCTAACAAGGTAAGTTCACCACGCAGGGGTCTGGGTGGCATCTTTGGGGCTACTTCAAGAGAACAGTTTACTTATCGTGTAGGGAATGACCAGAACCCAAAGGGAATGAGTCTCGAGAGTGCTTGAGACTCCAAGCCCAGCCGGGAGGGCCTGGAAAGATCTGGCAGATCCCTCTTTCCCAGAGACCACTGACCACCCAGTCTGGATGCAGCAGAGGGTAGAAATAGGGGCCGTTTCCTGGATGAGTTGCGTGCACCCTTGATGCTGGTGTCATTCTCCCCTCTCCCTGGAGACCAATGTGACCCTGAAGAAACTGGATGTCTCCATGAATGGCTTTGGGAACGAGGGGGCTACGGCCCTAGGGGATGTCCTCAGACTCAACAACTCCCTGGCCTACCTAGATGTTAGCGGCAATGACATTAGCAACGAAGGAGTCTCCAAAATCAGCAGAGGACTGGAGCTCAATGACAGCCTCAAAGTCCTGAAGGTAAAGTCCTTACCTAATCTGGGAACCGGTCATTTTATGTGTGCATACGTGTGTGTGTGTGTGTGTGTGTCTGTGCCTGTGCATCCATGTGTGTGTCCGTGTGTCTATGTGTGTATATCTGTGTCTACATGTATGTCTGTGTATCCATGTATATCTGTGCATCCATGTGTGTGTCTGTGTCCATGCATTCTTGTGTGTATCTGTGTGTGTCTGTGCATCCGTACACGTGTCCATGCTTCCAAGTGTGTGCGTCCATGTATGTGCATCTGTGTGTCCGTGTGTGTCCATGCATCTGTGCATGTGTGCATCCGTGTGTGTGTGTGTCTGTGTATGTTGGGGTGGGGGCAGCAGGGTGATGGGGCTGACATTGCTGGAGAGCATCACTGGGAAAATCTACCCTGTGCTTCACATGTGCATATGTTCTTGACTGTCTCTCTGCTGTAATCCCAGGGTCACCCTCCACTCTCAGCTGGTGCACAGTAGTCATCCCTAACCACCCTTCCTTCCTCCCATCTGGGTCTCCTCCAGGCTCTTCACACTGCAGCCCGAGTGTACTTTCTGAGCATAAACCTGACTTCTACCTCCACCCCCATCTACTCTCCTCCACCTTAGACCCCCATGGCCTCCTGTTGCTCAGATCCAGTTCTCTCATCCCTCTGTGCTTCTCCAACCTCAGTTTACCCCATGCTCTCTCTCGCTCTCCCACCAAGGCTGGCCTCAGGGTCTTCTTTCATCTCCTCTCCTCCTGCTGCCGGGTCTGGCTCAGGCTGCGTCCTCGGCCTGCAGTGCCCGGGCCCCCTGCTCCCAGCCACCTGCCTTGATTGTCGCTCTGCCTCCTGGCGCACCTCCAGCAGCAGTCCTCAGGGAGCCTTGGCGGCGTCCTCAGAACCCTGCTCACCCCTTCCTGCAGAGCTTACTGCAGTCTCTCCTCACACCCTCATCGGAGGGACTCTGACCGTCTGTCCCCCACTAGTGTGAAAACTTCATGGAAACAGAAACCGTGTCTGAGTTTGCCCATCGTTGGACCCGTTGTACCTAGCACTGGGCATAAAATAGATGCTCAATGAATATTTATTAAATGAATGAATGAATACATATTTCATTTTAAGTTAATTTGCTTATAGATGCTAATTTACAATACAGAAGCTTCTGGGCAGTTGGAAAACAGATGGAAGATGAGGACTTCTATTAACAGTTCCCCTTTCTGGGACTCCAACCACTAGCCAGGTCCCGTCTCATGTGGTTTGCGTCCTCCTCATAGCCCAGCCCTCCAGGTGGGCTCCACTAGCCCCACTTGTCAGATGAGAAAACGGAGGCCCTGTGACTTGCTCAGGACACACTGCAGGCAAGAAGCAGAGGGAAGTCAGCCCCACCTGGCTTTCCACTGCAACACCGACTCCCTCAAGATGTCGGGACGGCCCAAGGGGGACCACTGACATTGGGGTGCTCGTGGAAGAAGAATGGGAGTCAGGAATCAGTAAAGATGAGCCGCCATCCCAGAGGGCAACCACCTTGGAGCTATGAAAGTGACAAGAGGAAGTCAGAGTCCGCCCAGTGGAGGGAGCCTGGTGACTGCAGACCAGACCAGATGTAGGGCCTGGGAGAGCTAAGAGTCTGGCCTGGCTGGAGTGGGACCAATTGTAACTCAGATAAGAGAGACTGACCCAGCCTGTGAATGATTCAGCTTTGGTGGCCAATGAAGCCAAGGGCAGTTCAGAGAACCTGAATTTTAAAAGACTAAACATTGCCTGGGGCTGGCCCAGTGGCCTAGCGGTTAAGTTTCTGTGCTCTGCTTCGGTGGCCGTTTGGTTCCCCAGGCGCAGACCTACACCGCTCGTAGGTGGCCACACTGTGGCAGCAACCCACATACAAAATAGAGGAAGACTGGCACAGATGTTAGCTCAGGGCAAATCTTCCTCAGCAAGAAAAAAAAAGAGAAAGAAAGAAAAGAAGAGAAGACTATAAATTGCCTCAGCAAAATGACAACAGGGGTTTTCTCTGGTTGTGGAGTATAGACAATTTTAACATTTTTTTACCTCTTTTAAAATTTTTTATATGATGAGCACATGTAAGAAATATATTTTGATTTTTAAAAATGTTTTTAAAATGAAAAGAGTTTAAAATGTAATTCTCAGTTTGGCCATAGGTGAAGGCCACATCAATTTTGCCACTGGAATTATCTATGCTTCTCCACATCCAGCCCTAGCCTCCTTTCTCTAATCTTGGATAAATAAAGCGTTCTCCCTGAGAAATGAGTCAAGCAAAGGCTTCTAGATGCTAAGACCTAGGAGGGCAGGGCTCAAGTCTGTCTTTTTTCACTGGAGAACATCCGAGCCTAGGAAACACCTGACACACAACACAGCGGATGCTCGATAAAAGTCCCTGCCTGCCTCATCATGGAACCAGCTGAGCCCCTTGGAGAATAATAACTAACACTTGTCGGCTGCTTCCTATGAACCAAGAACTCTTTTGAATACTTTGCTCGAATCCATTTGTTGAATCCTCAGAGCAGCCCTAGGTGATGTGTCAGGGAACGAATGCCAGGCCAGAGAGCTGTAAGCAGGGTCACTGGGCTCCGTGCTTCCCTCTCTGCACCATGCTCCAGGGGCTCCCAGCACAGGTGGGACAAGGCCCTGAGTACTTAACTAAGCCCGCAAGGTCCTGTGTGGTCTGGCCCATCACAGCTCTGCGGCCTCGTTCTCTCCGCTCCCACTCACGAAGCATCCGCTACCGCCCAAGCACCTTTGCGCTTGCCTACCCTCATCTTCTTTGGTGCATTTTGTTCCCTCCTCTCGTCCTGTCCTCCCTTCTTCAGACCTGACTAATCCCCATTAGTCCTGCAAGGCTTGACTCAAGCGTGCATCCACTGTACTGGAGGCCCCTTTCCTCGCTCCTGTGATGCCAGTGTGTGCCTCTGTCACTGCCATCACGGCACTTCTGATGCCATTTGCTTGTTTGCCTGTCCCTCTCTACAGCCTAAGTTACCAGAGGGCAGAGACCTTGTCATGTCTGCCTGCACAGCTCTCAGCACTTAACCCAGTAACTGGCACATGGCAGGCCCCCAATACATGTTTGCTGGATGGATGGATGGATGGATGGATGGATGAGTGGAGAGTTGGACAGGTGGATGGATGGATGGATGCATGGATGGATGGATGAGTGGAGAGTTGGACAGGTGGATGGATGGATGGATGGATGAGCAGTGAGATGGACAGGTGGACAGGTGGAGGGAGGGAGGGATGGATGGATGGATGGATGGATTGATGGATGGACAAACAGACGGACAGGGAGACAGGTGCTTACAGATAAGTCTGGGAGGGAGACAGAGATTGTGAATTGATGGGAAGAAATGGAAGCTGTGCTCTGAGCCAGCCTCTCCTGGCCCCATCTCAGCCTCCTCCTGTCTCGCTCCTCCTCCCACAGCTTTTCCTGAACCCTATGAGTATGGATGGAGCTGTTTTACTTATCCTGTCCATCAAGAGGAACCCCAAATCCAGTATGGAAGAACTCGACATTTCCGTGAGTGATCAAATGGTAGTCGCTTGCACCAGGGAGCAAGCCAGTTACTGTGGCCACTCCAGGTTGGCAGGTGCCCCCAGCTCTATCCCTCACGGGCCCTCACACAAATGCTCCATGAAAACGTCACTCCTTTGGAGCATAACTCTGCCTTCCAGGGTCCTTTCCATAGGAGTAGCCATTCAGTCAATAACATCAGGGTGTGACATCATGTACCAGATCCTGGGAACCCAGGACCTGAACACCTGAGAGGGAGCCTGAGCGTGGAGATGAGGAAACAGCGGGAACTAAGGCAGAAGGACCACAGAACGGAATTTGTTTACTGTCAGCTTTGCTGATGGATGGAGCTGGGTCCCAGGATGGTTCCAGAATCACAGGATTTTTAGAACCTGAATATAAAACATGTACAAACTTGCATTTTCATTTCATGACCTGGCCTACTCAGAGTGGCATTTGAGGGTAAAAATCCCTGGATGGTGGAGGAAAGCCCAAGGTGACTCCAGACTCCTGCCAGGTGCCCTTGCCTGAATCACCCGAGAGGTGGTAGCTGGTGGTTACAATATCCTACACTTGTCTACCATTCTATAATCTTTTTTTTACCCCAAAGTGATTTTCTGTACCCCAGCTCCTCTGATCCTATTCCGGGAGGTAGGGAGAATGAATTCATGTCCTAGCGCTGCCGTGGCAAAGTACCACAAACCCGGTGGCATAAACAATAGGAATTTATTGTCCCACAGTTCTGGAAGCTAGAAGTGCCAGATCCAGGTGTCAGCGGGTTGGTTCCTTCAGAGGCTGTGAGGGAGGCTCTGTCACACGCCTCTCTCCTCACTTCTGCTGGTTGCCGGGAGGCAGTCTTCGGTGTTCCTTGGCTTGTAGCAGCATCACCCCCATCTCCGCCTTCATTTCAGGTGGCATTCTCCCTGTGTGCATGTCCATCTCTGTATCCAAACATCCCCTTTTTATAAGGACACCAGTCATATTGGAGCAGAGCCCACCCTAATGACCTCATTTTAATTTCATCATCTGCAAAGACCCTATTTGCAAATAAGGTCACGTTCACGAGTACTGGGGGTTAGGACTGCAACATCTTTTTTTATGAGGGACACAATAACAGGTACTTTTCCTCATTTCCCCACTTTACATATGAGGAAACTGAAACAGAGAGGTAAGGTCACTTGTCCAGGACTGCACAGCAAGTGAGAAACATAGCACGGAGTAAACCCAGGGCTTCTGCCTCTTACTCTAGAGTTCCTATAAAGGTAAAGTCCTTTTACATTTCTTTAATGACACACAAATATCACGTTTTGGTAAGATTTTAATGCCTTGCAATTATATCAGTGAGGATATTTTGAATATTTAAACCCAAGCTCCTTGGAACTGAATAATAAGTAAAATCCGGACTTATGTTTGCGACAGATTATAAAACATTATAAAAACATATCAGATTTTCTTCTCACTTTGTTCCCTCGCCCTCTCTCCCCGCCCCAGGCTCCGGCTTGTGTTCATGGTCTTTCTCCTCGGGGCCCTCTCTCCACCCACTTCCTACAGCTCTGGCCTTGCGCCCCACAACACTGCCTTATCCTGCACCCCACCCATCATGACTGTCAGCCACAGGTGCAGGTTTCGTTAGCTCTTGGCTCCCCCGCCAACAGCACAGGCTGGAAGTATGGACACAGGCGCTGCGTCAGAGGGGATGTTAGAAACGCTGCTGTTTAGGCTGCAGACTGCGTATAAACCCATGCGCTGGGCTCACACTGCCCCTTAACAAGCCTACCAGAACAAAGGGATCTGAAGTAGCCTTTTCCTTCCCTTTTGTCAACCATGCTGCCATAACTCTAGATGGTGTTGGAATTCCTTTATTGTAGATGCTTCTAGAACTTTCTCTAGAATATCTACAAAGGGGAGGGACTAAGTCTTCAGCCCTCAAGCATGGGTTTAATTCTTTGAAAAGGCAAAAGATACTCAGAACCACAGCCGAGGGAGGAAGCAGGTTGATCAAACTGGCGGAGGCTGGGGTTGTGCAAACATGATTTCACAGGACACATTTTCCCCTGTGGCCTGTGACCCAAAAGGGGGCTTCCCAATGCATTTCGAGCCATGATGGGATGGTTGGAATGAGGGATCTCCTTCCAGGACTCCTGCTCTGAAGGCCAACACTGGGATAGATCCAGACGTTTCAGGGCCTTTGTTTCGGGCCCAGTCTCACGGCCCTGGACGCAGGCACTTACGCTCGCCCTCTGAGAGCCGAGCTGCGCCGACAGCACGTGACGGACGAGCCACCAGCACCGACTAGAACATCTGACCAAAATCACGTGGGAAACTTCCAGGTCAAACCATGAGCTCTAAGAAACGTCCCATCTAGGAGCAGCAACGCAGGACAAACTGGAAAAGACAGAACGCTCTGACTGTGGCTCGGGTGGGCATGCTGGTCTGGGCAGGGAGACGGCACAAGGGCGGTGTCCACCCCGTGATGGGTCCTCTCTCTCCCCGCCTCAGAACGTGCTGGTGTCTGAGCAGTTCGTGAAAACGTTGGATGGGGTGTACGCCGTCCACCCCCAGCTGGACGTGGTGTACAAGGCGGTGCAAGGCCTGTCTGCCAAGAAAGCCGTCCTCCTGTGGACGAACCCCATGAAACTGATCCAGGTGAGCCCCACTTTCCTCTCAGAGCCCCAGGCACGCCCGGAGAAAGCCGACCTCTGGGTCCCAATCAGCGACCCAGAGTTTCTCCTCCCGAAAGGGGCTGCACAGCCCACTCTGACAAGGAACGTCCCAGACACGGAATGTTCCCTGTGGATTTAGGATCTCTCAGCAGCGCTTCCTGCCTCCAGAGAAGGGAAGAGCTGAGAACTGGCTGCAGTGGGAGGGGCTACCAGCTGGGATCCACCACTCCCTCATGTACCACCAGAGGCAAGGCACTAAAGCTCTCTGTGCCTCAGTCTCTTCACCTGTGTAATGCGCATAATGATAGTACCCACCCTGGAGGGCTTTGTATATAGAAATATAAATTCTATAATACACACGACGTGCTGAGAAGAATGCCCGGCACATGATAAGCGCTCAATAAACACAGGCTCTTTCCAGTAGCTGGTGAGGGTGTCAAGATACCCCTGTGGTCAGGATGGCTATTTGGTGACTTCAGCTAAAGAGGGACCCTCAAGTCCTTTATATCTAGTGATAAACTGCACCTGGCTGAGTCTTTCCTTAGACTGTTTCCAACAATCACAGGGGGCAGACGGAATGATGGAAATAAAAACTCAGAGACCGTTAGAAGTGGAAGGGGTGTTGGAACCCCTCTGGTTGGATTGCCTCACAGAGCAGTGACCAGCCCCAGCTCTGGTGTTTCCACCACTGGCTCTTGCCCCGAGGTGGAGGTGCCAGGGCTGCTCCTGGAGGCAGACTCGTTGCTACCTGGGGAAGCAGGAGCGGGGATGCTGCTGTGCAAATGCGGGTTCTGCAGGGTGTGTGGCCCTGGGGCCGCTTCCTGGTGCATCTGCTCTGTGCCTCAGTTTCCAGGACTAAATGGAAGGGCTCTTGCAAGAAAATTATTGTTGTATGAAAAGTTCTAGAAAGCAAAGGAATATCAAATGTCTTTACGAGTCAGAGGACGTCAGATGAGACCAAGGGGGGAACTTGTGTTGCAAGAGGATCAGGATGCTCCAGGGAACAGGAATGGACTTATCTGATGCAAAGCGATGCTGTTGGTTTAAGACAGAGTAAGAATGGAGTCTCAGAGGAGAGGCCAAACCAGACACACACAGCCCTTCCCCTCAGGGGGCCAACAATCTGGCTGGGAAAACGGATCAGATATGGTAATTTCGAATAGAAAGTATCATATGATAAATAACAAATCAGCGACAAAGGCAGCAAATATAACCAGAATCCAAGTTAGAGGTCTCTGTAAGGTGCGGCAAACAGAAAAGGCTACTTCCTGGCGGAGCTGGGGTTGGGCAGGGCCTTGAAGAGCAGGAAGGATTCAGGGGAGCAAAAGCGCCAGGAAGGGGGTTCCGGGAAGAGGATCCCCACCAGCACAGGAGCAGAGGGGCGACTGCACGCAGTGGGTTGAGGGATGGGAACGGAACCACGTGGCTCCAGCAGAAGAACCGTGCGGCTCCAGGCTCACAGGGAAGCCGGGAAGTCAAGGATGGAAAGGGAGGCTGGAGCTGGATGTGGCCATCCTCCGATTTCAGGCTCAGTGTTCAAGTTTGACTCCTTGGGGAGTAAGGAGCCAGCGAGTGTTGAGGAGTGGGTGTGGTGTGGATCCGGCAGGAACAAGGGAAGATTTTTCAGGCAACAGAGAGGGAAATGGACTGAAGCAGGTAAAGATAAGAGTGGGGAAACCAATGGGGACACTGTTGTGGTATTCTAGGTCTGGAATGATAACTTGGGTGAGAGAGACATTGGAAGTGGAGGGACAGATGTAGGAGACATCATTATGGAGCATCTCCAGGACTTGGAGAATGGTTGGGCATATGGTGCGTGTGCGTGTGCGTGTGCGTGTGTGTGTGTGTGTGTGTGTGTCTTCGGAGAAGGGAGGTCTGTGATGATAAGAGAAAGCCAAAGATAACCCCAACATTTCAAGTCCAAGGGACCAAAAGAAAGATGGTATCATTGCCAGAGGTAGGGAAGTCTGGATGGGGAAAGGGGGCCACCCCCTGGCCCCGCCTCTCTCCAGCCCCAGCCCTCCCCATCCTCCCGCCTTGCTCTCCACATTTCAGCCCCACCAGATTCCTCCATCCTTCTCTGCATCAGTTCTCTTAACTCCAGGCCTGTGTACACGCAGGTCCGTCTACCCAGAATGCCCTTCCTCCTGCCCTCTGTCTCATCATTCCTACTCATTCTCTAGGTCTCTCGTCACATGTCACGTCCTTGGACAGCCCTTCTCAGATTCCCTAGTGATGCAGAAATGCCCTTGCCCCTTGCCATGTGCTCCCACAGCCCTCTGCTTCACCCTTTCACCCCGAGACTGTGCATCCTCCAGGGCAGGAGCTGCGCTGGGTCTCGTCAACGGCATCTACCAAAGGAACAGGCCCTTACGCTGCTCAAGGTCCTTAGTTGCTGATGACAGAATCCGTTCTAGTGGGTTAAGCAAAGAGGGATGCACTGCTGGAGACAGACCACGGAAACATTGGGAGGGCTGAAGAAACAGACTCCTGGTTTAGGGTCCAGAAATGGCTCCCCAAACACCCCAACTGGGTTGCCGGGCCAGGTGCTGCTTCTGCCACGATCAGGAAGCTGCCCGATGAGGAATCCCCCGCTGAATCAGGAAGCCACCCCCACATCTTCCCACGGCCCACTGTCTCCACATCAGACCTCTCACCCGAGCCTCACACAGGTGCTTGGTGAAAGCCAGCCCGTGCCGACCCCTAAGTCAAGGGATTTGGGGAAAGTCGATGTTTGGCTTTCTGGCCTCTGCATTATAGAGGCATGCTGTGAAGGGACTGGAGTGGGTGCTGAGGGCTCACCCATGGCATCTGACACAGCACCCAGTGACAGTGTGCAGAACCGAGCCCACTGAGACTCACCTCGGATGTGTTGGATGGAGGTGCCGGGGGGGCGTCAGCATGGACGTGTGAGCAGCAGTTGAAAATGCAGAACTGGTCGCCCCAGGTGGGGAGAGGCAGTGCACACCAGAAACGACAGCGTGGGGAAAGGAGAAGGGGACCAAGGATGGATCCCTGAGGAGTTCCTCTGGGAGCAGGATGTCTGCAGGAATACCACCAATAGAGCAGGGCCCTGCCGGGGCCTTATGAGATGCAAAAAGAGGACCCCAAAAGAACATCTGAATGACAGTGAAAGGTGCTCACAATGCGTTAGTACAGGGCATTTTATAAAACTGCATGTACAGTAGAAAGATGATGGATGGATGGATAGCTCAACAGATGGATAGATAGATGGACATTAGATAGGTAAATAGATGATAGATAGATGATAGATAGATAGATAGATAGGATACACATCAAGATGTTACCTCTGGACGATAGGATTGGATTCATGGGTTATTTTTAACTTACTTCTTTCTAATATAAAATTACCTTGCAATGTGAGTAATATTTTCAAAATGAAATACTATTTTTAAAATGCTCTAACACAGTACATCTCCATATAAGCCCTTGTGTGAAGTGGCGAGAATTCCATGAGTTCCGAGAGCCTGTCCTGTCTGTGTCACTACGTGGTGGTGGTTTGGTCTTTCAGTCTCGGAGCCAACAAGGGCCCCCACCATCCACAGTGTACCATCTACACTGGTTTTAGTGGAGGCAATTTCAAACCTAGTAACACGTGTGAACACGATCACCCACGCTCTCCCCTCAATGCTGGGGGGCCTCAACCGCATCGACTCCCACCCTCCCACCTTTGGAGCAGCATGGAGATCCTGCTCAGGGGGTGTGGGCTCTGGAAGCTGAGCCATACCCCAGAACCACAGTGGCCCGCAGGGTGCCAGGCCTCGGCGTGGGCGGGACTCTTGATCTACACCCCCAGTCTGTCCTCTCTCACTGCCCCTCCGCCTGCTGGCTCTGGGAGCGCCCACCACCCTTTGGTGGGAGGGGAAGGGGTGTTGTTACAGATGTTACCAGGTCAAGTGTTTGCTCCTGGTGTCCCTGCTTCTCTCAGAGCTATGCAGACCAGCACAAAATCACGGTAGTGGACTTCCTCAAGAACTTGAACCCTACCAGAACGATGAGGATGCCTGTAGGCGAATTCCGGAAAGCTATGGTACAGGTATGCTGATCCCCAGTGGCCGCAGGCACTGTGTGTGTGTGTGTGAGACAGAGAGAGAGAGTGAGCGAGAGAGAGCACAAGAGACAGACACACAGACAGAGACAAAGCACAAGCACTTCATGGAGCTTCCCGGGATTGTCTGTGAGAAGCCATTTATCTGCCTCACTTATCCAGACCCAGAGGGAAATCTCAGACTCCCTCGACCCCCTGCTGAAGTCGTTCTCTGTTCCGTAGACTTGATGCCACCGAGGACCCAAGATGCCACATGAAGACACACACTCTTCATCTTAGAGGTCTTTCTCCCATCGCAGTTGGCTACCGGGCAGACACACAAAGGGAGTGGGAAAAGAGACACATCCCAGAGCCCCAGTATGTCCACCTTTGGCCCTCTCCTCTTGCCTGGAATCCCACTCAACCCCCAATATGACGAAGGTGCTGAGGCCCCTGAAACGCCAACTGGAAGAGGCCCATGGTCAGAGCAGCCCTAGGGAGGAGCTGGGCCCGGCAAGACAGGGGTCAGGAGGGGACGTTCTGTCAGCCGTGGTCCCAAGAGGAGTGAGGCTTTATGTAGAGTGTGTGTGTGCATGTGTGTGTGTGCGCGTGTGTGTGTGTATGTGTGTGTGTGTGTGTGTGTGCGCGCGCGTGTGTGGTGGGGAGGCCTGGAGAGGGGTAAGCAGAAAGCTCCATTAACCTGGCCTGTTCCATCCACCTCCTCAGCAGAAGCAAGTCCCCTTAAACCGGTCCCAAATCAGGGAGCTGATAAAGAAGATTGACGAGAAGACCGGCATGGTGAACTTCAGGTCAGCCCGGGCCCTGCGGCCCATGCCTCTCCAACTTCTGCCGCGGGGAGGTCCCCAGTTCTCTGTGAGGCGCCCTGGCAGGGTGGACCTGGGCTCCGGGTGCCACCCTGTCTTCATTTTATTAGGTGTGACGTCCCCCGCCTGGCCTCCCCTGCAGCAGGTGGCTCCTCTGGCCTGGACCCCAAGGCCAGGCCACTATTTACCCTCCTCCTCCTCTTCCATTCGCTCTCAGCAGAGCTTCGGCCTCAGCCATATACTGCCGCTGGCTGTGGGGCAGATTCTGGGGCACAGGGCTCACAGCCGAATAGGAGGTGACACAGGGAGCAAACAGTTAGGCCCCGGCGTGGTGAGAGGGGTAATGGGGATTTGTGCCAGGTATCACAGTAGCCCAAAGAGAGGGTATCACTCAGGCGGGGGGTGTCACATAGACACAGTCCAGAGGACAGGGGACTAAAGCATGAGCCGGTACGTTGGGGAGCCTCAGGCCATCCAGCTCTGCTGTGGCTTAGGGAGTCACGCAGGTCGTGACAGGCTGACCTCCTTGAAGAGACAGAAAAGGACCCTGACAATAGTAATAACAGAAACCAACCCCCCTGAGCCCTCTCCACGTGCCAGCAGCTCTGCCGGTCCCTAACAGGCACAGGCGCCTGTCCTCTCACAGGGCCCTATGCCGGCCGGCCATGCTGTGCTCACCCCCAGGCTGTAAGTGATGAGACTGGGCTCCAGCGAAGGGAAGCCCAGAACCTAAGTGCCTGCAACCAGGAAGGGGCAGCGGTGGCCTTTGAACCCAGGTCTGAGTGGTTCCATACCAGCCCTCCTTGCCAGGGCCGCAGGACCCCAGTGGGTCTGCTTTTGGCTCCCACATGACTTCATGTCTTGCAGGGTCCCTAAGGAGCTCTGTGAGGAGGCCTCTCTGGTCCTGCCCCACAGCCATCCCCCAATGCCTCTGTCCTGAGCCTCGAATAGCGTCTCCACGTGGAGAAGCCACAGTGCAGACGGGAAGGACAGACTTGCCCAGCTGCAAACCCTACTCTCGTTCAGAGTGTGGCGTGTGCAGGGCTCTCAGTCTCTGAATCTTTAGAAGGGGGTGGTAGCCACAGCACCCAAGAGGGTTTCGTAAGGATCACCTGGGGGAAATGCACATAAGGAACTGACACGGTGGTGTCATTCAGGCATGACACTATCATCCAGCAAGGGGCCCCCCAAGGATGGCTCAGGCTCACATCCTCCCTACACCATGCCCACTCCCTCTAGTGCGGCTTGTGTGTCTCTGTGCCGATGTCCCCGCTTGCTGTTCCTAACGTGGCATCTCTCTCCTTTGGGATGCTGGTGGGAAGGCCCAAGGTGGAGGTCAAGAGACCAGGTTCTGGGTCCAGCAAACCCTCTAGCTTTGCAGATGAAGTCACACAGCCATCGAGAGGCAGAGCTGGGGCCAGGGTCCCCGCGTCTCAGGATCCGAGTAGGGGGCTCTCGTGGGCACCTCAAATTGCCCCTCAGATCACACACCACCACTTTATTAGTCCAAACTGCCCTCCGGTCACACACCGCAGCTCTATTAGTTCTGATTAGAGGGCAGAGTTGTAATTTTTCTTGTTGCAGGAATTTTCTATTTTCATTTTTTTTTACAAATAATATCTGCTTGTGAAAATTCTAAACCCACAGAAGTATAGCAAGGAGAACGTGAAGGTCCTCTTTTATCTCCCCACCCCACAGCTCTCTCTGCCTCCTAGAGAGCTCTCGTGAGCAATTTCAGGTGCACGTCTCCATACCTTTTCCCACGGACTCGCAATCAAGAATGTGCGTATGCGAGTGAGTGTGTGCCACAGTGGTTAAAAACAGGCTCTGGGGTCAGAACACCTGAGTTCCAATCCTGGCTCCACTCCTGTGGAACCTTGGGCAAGTTACCCAATCTCCCTGTGCCTCAGTTTCCCCATCTGTATTATGGGGCTTATAATAATACCCATGGCATAGGAGGTTTTGAGGATTAAATGGAGTAATGTCTGTAAAGCATTTAGAACACTATCTGGCAT
This sequence comes from Equus caballus, assembly GCF_041296265.1. NCBI lineage: Eukaryota > Metazoa > Chordata > Mammalia > Perissodactyla > Equidae > Equus > Equus caballus. Next base: position 35,116,775 of record NC_091707.1, read on the forward strand.
ATGACAGGCTCAAAGTACACGTGTATTTTGTTATATATTATTTTACCCCCCCCCCATACACACACACACACACACACACACACACACACACACTCACATTACAGGGCTTCCTATTTGTCATAAGTAGAATCATCTTCTTGGCTCCTCTGAACCTGCTTTGCCTTATGGTATATTAATACACTGAGCTCCATCTCAGTCTGTTTTAGCTGCCATATGGTATCTCATAGTACAGGAGTCTCATAAGTTAATCTCATTTTTATGGACATTTACGTTATTTCCAATGTTTTGCTACTACAAATACTGTCACCAACATCCTTTTGATGGAGTGTTCGCGTGCACGCGTTTCTCTAACGGGCTCGGTGGAGTGGGGTCAGGGTAATTGCTGGGTCAAAGCGTGTGCACATTCTAAAATTTAAATCTGCTGACAACATGAACCAGCTCTCTGCCCCATCCCCGGGCCGACCCCGAGCCTTACCCACGGTCAGAGCACTGCCAAGAGGAGGGTGGGTTCACGCAGGCTCTCTTGGATTTGAGCCTATCTAAACACGCTGGTCAACCAGCCATGAGGCTGCACTGGCGCTCAGTGCTACCTGCTTACCTTTCAAACCAGTCTCTTGAAAATGGCGAAGCCATAGCAACAAGTCTGGTCTGGAAAGAAGTCTCAGCGAGGAGAAGTCCTGGCAAGTCGGATGGCGGCAAGGAGGAGGCGGAGAGCTGGCTGGAAACTCTGTGCACAGACACCGAGGCCAGGACTGTGAGCAAGCAGGTGAATAAAGTCTGGCTTGGTCTCCGTGTCACCGGGAGGCTGGTGTGCCCTTCACCAGGGGGGCGCCCTCTGGTTCTAGTGACCACCAGGGGGCGCGTGCTTGGCGGCCTAGAAGACAAATTGGAAATGCAACGGGGTTGCTAGGAGGCAGGAAAAGAGCAATGGGGAGGTCAGCACACAAAAGCAGTGGTTCCAGTCAATGCAAACTGTGTCAAGGGGAGAGATCTCTGAGATGCGGGAGGCAGTGGTAGAGGGAACAGATGCTCAGGAAATGAGAACAGGCGCCTTCTGGAGCAGGTGCAGAGGGCTCACGTGGAGAGAGCCCAGGACAGGAGACTGAGAGACCCGACATCTAATTGTGGCCTGGCACTACCTGGCCACCTGAACTTGGAGCCTCATGGTTCCACCTGAAAAGTGGGACAGCTGAAATAAAGGCTGCCCAGTCTGTCCCAGGGATCTACCGTGCTATGTTTCTTTTCAAAACTCCTTGGGAAACGGGGGAGATATGAGGAGCTTAGCTAAAAAGCAAGAACAGCCAAGAGGACCAGGCACTGAGCAGGTGGGGGAATGGGGACCTTAAAGGGTTTAGATTAACCTCACCAGTGTCTTTGTGGACGAACAAGGCCAGCAATTGTCCCAAGCATCTCTGTAGCACCTGCACAGCACCTGGCACACAGTAGGTGCTCAATAAATACCTGTGGAATGAACAGACATGATCACCTGGCAATTGTTTGGGGCAAGTGGTGGGAAAGTGGGGGCTGGATGGGGGCGCATCCAGGAACCAACACTTTGGCGCCCCAGAGGACCGCTGGAACAGCATTGGTCGTCAAGGCACCAGCCCTTGGATTTCACTCGGCTTCTTCACTGAGGATGGAGGCGATGCTGAGGCCTCTCTGCGCAGGTGGCAGAATCATTATTGTAAATAATTTATGTTCCCCCCTCCCATGCACCATATTTTCCCCTCTTCCTTCCTTGTTCAGGGTTCTAGCCTGGAGTTGAATTTTCGTTAATTGGGTGGAATAGGGGCTCAGAGGCAAAATTAGGATGATGAAAAGAAAAAGAAATGCAGTGAGCAGTCTGTGGGATGAAACTCACATCGCTCATACACATCAGGGTAGGTAGACGTCTTTGCTCCAACTCCCCGAATGAATCGAACCCCCTTGAAGTCATGAACGCTGTCTCCTAAGTCTATTATGATCCAAAAGACCATCACGTCCCCTGACCGTAACTAAGGATTCAATAGCTGCTGGTGTCGTGGAACCCTGAAGATAACGAGGCCACGAAGTACCAAAATTTGTCATGGGATATAGGTTATGGATCAACAAAAACAGCAAAGTGTTCTCAAGATGCTTTTATTCATCTTTGGCATAAAAATGAAAACGCAACAATTTTCGTATCAGATGTTATTTTTTGTTTGGGTAGCTTTGGGGGAATGATGGAGATATGGGAAAGCTAAAATCTCCCCTTCCACTCTGACCCTTTGGGCTACCCCTTGACATCTCCACCAGCAAGTTAAATGAAGGACGCCTCCCCCAAACCCTGCCTGCAGCAGCCCCGACGCCTTCCCCACGGTGGGGTAATTCTCACTTGTGGCCACCAGGTGTCAGGTCAGCTCCAAAAGTCGTCGTGAGAGCCCCGAGCTCTTACAGATTGCTGGGCAATCTTTGCAGTACATTTTCTCTGATCTCCCAAACTTCCGCCATGAGGAGCCTGGCATGACATCTGAGCCCCGAAGCGTCCAGCAGCCTGACACCTGGGCAGACCTCTCCAAGGCTCTGTGTCCTCATTGAGAATCAGGGTTAGTAACAGCCACCTTACACGCTTGCTGCCAGGAAGAAAATCAGGCGCTCAGTAAAAGCACCATAAACATTCAGTCTCCTCCCACCGTCAGCCCACCCTGGAGCTGGGTAAGGCCACAAGAGTTGTGCTCCATGGGGGGGTGGGGGGGGGGAGGGGGCGGCTGCGCAAGGAACTTGCCCACTGACAGTGGGCTGACTTGCCCTTTGTCAGCTCACCGAGTCAGGAGGCGCCAGACCAAGGTGGAAGGGCCTTGCAGGAGCAGGAGAGGCCATCAGGGCAAAGATGGCCCAGAGTGGCTAGCCCACAAGCCCAGCACTGAAGGGGGTCAGGCTGCAGCCCCCCGGGAAAACAGCCCCCTGCAAATGCCCCTCCTTCATGCCACCTCAGTTTGGCTTAATGCACTAACTCAGCCTCCTCAGCGTGACCCTGTGCTATGAGGTCTGCCATCACCCCCACTTCACAGTCGGGGAAATGGAGGCACGGAGAAGTTAAGCACCTCGCCCAAGGGCTCCTGCTAGTAATTGGCAAGGCCGAGATTCAGACCCTGGCAATGTGGCTCTGGCTCCTTGAGGTCTCAACCACTGCACTTCCCTGCCCCTCTGTGGCTTCCATGCAGCTCTGTATCAACAGGGGGGAATTTAAATGCACCTGCTCTGGTTACATTCTTTCTGCAACAAAGTAATGACTCAATTGATAGCAAGAGTGCCAGGCCAGGCTGGACTGGCCCATGGGAGGGAGGCAAAGGTGAGCTCCGTTGTGGCTGATCTCACCAGGCCAGGTTGATATGCTCTCTCTGCCCCCTGCATTGCTGAACCGCACCAGGAGAGGTGGGGTGGGAGAAGGAGCGTGGAACGGCTGTGTACCAGAATCGCAGAGCGGTTAAGCAAGCAAATTCTGGCATGTGACAGCTCTAGGTTTGAATTCTTCCTGGCTTCATTAATTGTCAGCTCTGTGACCTTGAGCAAGTCTCTCAACCTCTCTGAATCTCAATTCCCTCATCTATAAATAGAGAAGATAACGGTAACCCTCCCCCACAGGGTTGCTGTGAAAGTTTCCTAAGATCATGCATGTGAAATATCCAAGTACTGGGCCTTTGAAACACCATGGGAAGCATTCTGACCTCAGGCTTGGCTTAAGGCTTGCATAAAATCCAAAGAATTTGTCCTGAATCTTAAGAATTGGAGGGAGGTGGAGGGACCGGGGAGCAGCCGCCCTGTGTGGGCAATGCAGGGCCCACAGTGGACACCTGGCATTTTTCTTGGCTGCTGAGGTCTGAACTCCCTTCCTCGGCCCCACCTTACAGGCCCTGGGAGGGGCAGCTGTGACTTGTGGCGGGGACATAGGATCATGCCCACACCAGACACTGACTCCCTGAGCTGGATGCAGGAGCTGGCACCCCAAAGAACCAAGGCCCGCGGAGAATTCCCTCTGGCAGCTGAGGCCCTGCAGCTGGAGGGAGTCCTCAGGGCAATGATGGTGGCGATGCTGGTGGGGCTGCTCAGGGTGAGAGCCTGCGGGTCAGTGGTGCGAGCTGCAGCCTCTGCTGTGTGGCCGTGGTGGCAGCTGCGGTGTCCTCAGGGGACCAGACCTGCCTTGCCAAGTGGGCACTTGAGATTGGTTTTGTTTTGTTTTAAACAAAAGAATACAATGATTGGCAAGGCAAGTCAGCGTCCTAAACCCTGGCTGCCGACCAGCGGCCTTGAACTAGAGGAAAGGAACAGTTCTTCTTCAGGAAACATCCTGGAGAGGAAGGGAAACCGAGGACAGCTGGGGGTGGGATGGGGGCACTCTGGGGCTCAGTGGTGTCTTTTAAGGAGGGACAATGGTGTGACCCTTGGAGGGCTGTTTGTTGATTTGCCACCACCTTAGGGCATCTGTGGATGACCTAGAGTGGGGCTGCCCTGCTGCCTGCTGTGGGGACCAGGATGAATGAGACATACCTCTTGTGCATGTGTCCGTGTGGAATAATCAAGAACGTAAGCAGGTGTTTTTCCCAGTTCCTGCCACCCAGCTTCAAAAACCCTTGGAATTTCCTGAGTGACAGGAGTGTCTTTGTTATGCTAATGGGGTGACTCAGGCTGGGCCCCCAGAGAGCTTCAGGAGGGAGCTCGTCACCAGAAAGACCAGCCATGTGAGTCTAGGTTGGGACTTTCAGCCAACAGAAGGAGAGGGGGTTGGAGACGGAGCTCAATCATACGGCCAGTGCTCATCACTCATGAAAACTCCAGACCCTGGGGCTCAGTGGCCCTTCCTGGGAGGTGAACACATCAATGTGCCAGGGGGGTGACGCACCTGACCCCACAGGGCGGGGGCACGGAAGCTCTGCCCTCCCTTCCAGATCTTGCCCTGTATGTCTGCGCATTCGGCTGCTCCCGGGTTGTATCCTTTATAGTGAAACTGTAATTGTAAGTACAACACTTTGAGTGAGTTCTGTGAGTCATTCCAGTGAATCATCAAACCTGAGGAGGTCATGGGACCCCGCTACTTTGTAGCCGGCTTCAGAAGTGCAGGTGTCCTGGGGACCCCACTTACCGCTGGCATCTGAAGTGGGGGAAGTCTGTGGGAGGACTGAGCCCTTAACCTGTGGAGTCTGACGCTGTCTCCGGGGGGGTTGGTGTCAGAACTGAATTGCAGTATCTCCAGGTGGTGTCAGCCCAGGTGCGGTGGAAAGGGAACACGTACACAAAAGCATGGTCACATTTGAATTATAGAGACATGATGTGTGCTCGAATATGTCCATGCCCAACAAGAGGGTGTCTGTGCCCACCGAGAGGGGCTTGCCTCTGTGCCCACGCCCGGCCCCACCTGCCTTCCTGCCAGCATCCTAACAGCCCAGCCAGGCTTTGCTGCCGCCCCTCCAGGCTCTACCTCTCTCCTGGCTGTACCTCGGCTCTCCCAGCAGAGAGCGCCCCAATCTCACAAGTCCTCCCACTCGGCCGAGCGTCTTCAGCTCTCCAAGGCAGGGTTGGGGGAAGCACAGAAAATGAAAAGAGCCCCCGAAACTGACGCAGGAAAATCGAATTCTTATTAGGTGCTTGAACGCAATGCCGCTGACTTCAGTGACACGGTCACCCCGGCGGAGCCTGAGCCAGAACTCTCCACCTGCCTGGTTCTGCGAGGGCTGAGCTTGTACAATTTGGGGGCCTCTTTTAAAAAATACGAATTTACAAGTGCAACGTTAGGTATGGAAAGTGGATGTTCATTTAGAAGGAGGGAAAAAATCACAACAAAGGACACATTTTTTAAAAGCTGACAATGGCATAACATCAAGTCCTCCCAGGGCCTCGGAAGGGGCCTCAGGGAGCCAGGCTCCCCACAGCCGGAGCGTCGTCAGCTTCTCCGGAACTCACGTCCGCCGGCATCTCCTCCAACAGCGACCGGACACCTTCCGAATGCAGAGCCTCATTTGCTTCCTGAGCTCATCCTGCCACGGAAACAGGCTGAAAGGACTTAACTCCAAGGGTTGTGCCCTTGTCAGCCGCCCGTCTATTTCTCCACGCCTCTCTCCTCCCGCTGTCCTTGGAGCCGCCAGCAGTCGCAGTCGCCCCACGAACGTGTGAGGGGCGCTGTCTCTCCCTGTCTCTCATGCTCCGGGGCTGCTGCCTCCACCCCCTCTGCCTTTTCTGAGGGCAGGAGTCAGTTCTTGGGTCTTCTCCTTCCTTGATTCGTGGCTCCACAGTGGGTCCTCCATCCACTTGGCTTACTTCAAGACTGTAAATCTCACAGGCCCCAAAAATGCCCTTCTCAAGGGCACTATGATGCAGGAAAAAGTTCTTGAAATTAGTGGGGAAAGAAATTTAGAATGCAAGTCAGGGAGACAGCACGTACATATATTTATACTAAAGCGTAAGTGACTTCAGTTAAATTTAATAACTATAATAAGTGAATCATACAGTATGTCAGAAGACAGTAAGTGCTATGGGGAAAAAAATAGAGCTGAGAAAGGAGGTTCAGGAGGGTCATTGCTGGGCTTGAAGGGGACAGGTTGCAATTTGAAACAGGTGGGAAGGGATATTTGAGCAATGACTTGGAGGTGGTGAGGAAGAGCCATGTGGATATCTGGGGGAAGAGTTTTCTAGGCTGAGCAAAGGCCCCCAGACAGGAACGTGCCTGGTGTGTCCGAGGATCAGTGAGGGGCTGGGGCACTGAAGGAGGGAGAGCGTGGTGGGAGGGGAGGTCAGAGGGAACAGGCCAGATCAGGTGGGGGTCTGGGTGCTGTGCACCCTTGCACGGGTGGGGGCAGAGGCGTGCCATACTCTGACCTCTTTTCAAAGGGCACTCTGGCTGCTGTGTTGAGCATAGATTTTAGGAAGTCAAGGATGGAATCTGGAAACCCCTTGAGAGGCAATTGCAAGAATCCAGGCTGGAGCTGAAGGTGGAAGCAGTGGGGTGATGGGTGTGGGTGGGTCCTGAATATATTTAAAGGTGATGCCAACAAGATTCCCCAACAGACAGGACATGGACTGTGCGAAAAAGAGAGGAGTCAAGGATGAGCCCAAGGTTTGGGCCCTGAGCAACTAGAAGAATGAAATCTCCATCACTGAGATGGGAAACACTCTGGTGGAGCAGATGTGGGCGTTGGGGGTGGAGAGAAAGAAACTCAGGACGAACTTAGGGGTGTCTATTAGATATTGCAGAGAGGGGTCGAGCAGGCGTCAGAAATCCACGAACGGGCTTCGGGGGAGGGGTCTAGATAGGGTGTGTGTTTAGGAGTGCTGGACCTATAGATGGCATGTAATGCCACAAGACCAGACGAGTTCCTGAGGGTCTGAGTGTGGACGGAGAAGTGACGGGACCAAGGCCTGAGCCCTGGGAACCCCAGAATTCTTAAGGAGGCTGCAAGAAGAACCAGCAAGGGGGCTGAGAGGGAGAGCCCAGCCAGGAAGGGCAGGAGGAGACCCCAGAGTGTGGGCTTCTGGAAGGCAGTTGAGGCAAGTGGCCACGCAAAAAAGACTCACCCGAAGCCTTTCCCAAGAACAGTGTGGGTGGGTGGCAGGACAAGGAAGGTGCATGTGGGCCGAGGGCAAAGGTGACAGAGGAAGAAAGGGACAGGGGAGGGGTATGCTAAACATCCAGTCTCACAGCAGGGCCCCCCTCTCTGTTACTCGCAACCCAAAGCCACCTAGGAGACACAGGCCACCTCCCCGTGCTCCCTGCACACACCATCACTCTGTGTGTCCACTGTCTGGTGACACATGGCCCTGCCCTACTGGACTGTGAGCCCTTTGGGTCTGGGGCTGTGTTCCCATCCACGGATCTCCATGCTTAGCACCAAGCCTGGGACAGAGTTGGGGCTCAGAGATGTTTCATGGATACGCTTAAAGGATGGAAGAGAGAGTGGGCAGATCCCTGCCCTCGGCGGCCCAGCTGCGGGGTTTCCTGAGCGCTGCTCCAGCAGACACAGCGCCCGGCAGCCTGGCAGCGCCCGGGATAAACATGTCTGGGGGTTACACCCACGGATGCCTGAGACGACAGAGGCTGGGACTCCAGCAAAGCTATGAAAGCAGAAATTCCAAGTGCACCAGGAAAGCCGAGGTCTGAACTGTCCCACGAGGCAAGACTGGACGCTATAAATGCAGGTGTTTCTTCCAGAAAAGATCTCCCTGTTGAAGCACTTCCTGCTACCCAGCCCACCCAGAGACTCCTGCCTTCCGGGGCCAGGGAGGCAATCAGCCAGCTAGGAACCAGCTGCACCAGTGGGTCTCCCATGGAGGGGCCTCCCCGAAGCCTCAGTGGTGAGGACTCCTGATGGGCTGGGGAGGGTGACAGGGTCTCGTCCCCCTCTCCCCAAACTCCTTCCGTGATGCCAAGGTCAGTCCTGCGCCCTTCCCAGCCTGGGCTGGGTGCAGAGCTCCATTTGGGTTTGCTACAAGGACCTGCACTCGCCTGGCAGAAGTGTATCAACGGAGCCATCTGGTGAGAGGGAGGTAGTATAGCCAAGTGGTTAGGGGCACAGGCTTGGCATCAGGCTGGCCTGTGTTGCAATCCTGACTCAAACACCTCCTTCCATCCTCCATCCTTCCTCCCTCCTTCCCTTCCTTCTTTCCCTTATTATTTATGGAGGACCTACTCTGTGTGGGGCACTAGGAGTGAACATGGCCATCAGCCAGACATGAGGGCAAATGGCAGCTCTGCTTGAGGAGCAGAGCCTAGAGCACTTAGAGCTTAGAGCTTAGAGTGCTGATCCCAGAGGCGCACGTTCCACAAATAGCCACCCGGACGTGGCCATTGTAACGACGCCGTGAAGGGAGAGCACAGCACGGGCTCACGTGGCAGCCGTGTGGCCTGGAACCAGTTGCTCAGTTAATCTCATATTGTCCTCGTAGGACCTACCTCCCGTGGCTTTTGTGGGAATAAACAGGACACCGCGCATAGGCCGCTCGCTCGGCCCCCGGCCAGGCCCTGCCTGGGTGCTCCCTAACGAAGGTGGTGGGCGTTGTCCTGCTGAGGCTGGCGGCAGGCCTGGAAGCCTGGGGATGAGGCTGCAGAAAGGAGTGTGTGCTGGCTGCGGCCTGGGAGCTGGGAGCCTGCCGGGGCAGAGCAGGGGCCGCTTTCCAGTTGCTGTCGGGCCCACCTTCCCTCTGGCCCTGGCACTTCCCTGCAACTGGAGGGATGGTTTCCAGTCCCCAGGCAGGGCCCGCCTGCTCTCCCGGACCTCGGCCCAGCCATCGCAGCCAGGGTCAAGCAGCGTTTCCAAGTCAGTCCACTCCTGGACCCCGGCCCCCACTGTCCCCCTGGCTCAGGAGGCTGAACAGCCCCAAGGGCGGTCACCCTGCCAGGTGGCAGCTGAGCCAGCTGCTGTGCATTGCTGACAAAGAACAAAACAACCAGGCCTGGCTGCACTGAGGCCCAGCCTGCAGCCAGCATAGCAACCCGGAACTCCCCCACACCCTGCCCTCAGGAAGAGTGACACTAGTGGGGAGCAGAAGGCCAGGGCAGCAACTTCTCCGCAATCCACTTCCCTCTACCCCCCAGACCACTGGGGTTGGCATACCATGGGCAGCTGAGGGGAGCCCCTGGACCCAGTCACCACCACCAGGCATCCCTTGGTCATCTGGGATGGGTGGTACTGCATAGGATCGTGAGGCTCAGGCCTCCCTGCTGCCTCAGTTTCCCTGGGAGGGAGGTCAGGGTGGGGCATCAGACATGCCACTGAGGACAGTGTACGACGTGGGAGATGAGTGCCCAGCCCTGCCTTTCAGCCAGGGTCTCCAAGACATTCTGCGGTCCAGGAGAGGCCCCACCGGGGGTGAGGCTGAGGACGGCCAAGGGTTTTCTGGGAGCAACCTCTGCAGTGCAGTCACACGGGGGGCCCTGTACTTAGAAGGGCCTGGGGCTTGTGTCATGCTCTGTTGTCACCGGCTTAAAATTCTTAACGATTTGTTAACAAATGGCCCCACAAATTATGTAGCCAGTCATGCCTGAGGGAGAGCACGTTTATACACAAAGGACCTTCCTATCTGGGAAACAGAACGGGAGGGTGGTGGAGCAGCCAGTCCATCCTCCTCCCGGAAGCACCACCGACGAAGGTGGAGAAACTGCAGAGGCCTCCTCTTGACTTTGGCCAGATGGAATCTGTGTTTCTGGAAGAGATGAGAGAAAAAGAGCAGCCCTGAGCTCAACAGGTTGCAGGTGAGGCCAGAAGAAAGGAAGGGCAGGGGTCAGGGGAGGACATGCCCTCCTCCTGAGGCCCTGGGTTGCCTCCTCCACAAATGGAGAGCATTGATGACACCCTTTGCTGGAACTTGCCATTGGAGGAGGCTGCAGAGAGGAGCGGGCGCTGGAGGGCAGGAGGTAGGGAGGCCTCGGAGCCAAGAGGCAGGCTCCTAGAGGGCCTCAGCCAGCAGGGCCAGCCCAGGCCCGCTCTGGCCTCTGGTCTCCAGCCAGTAGGTAATTCAGAAATTGCTCCAGAATGCTGCCGGGGGCTACTCGCTCTGCTCCCCCAGCCTGGACCTTGTTTCCACCTCCCAGAGGCCGGCCAGCTGCTCCTGCAGCCTTCTCCTCCCTCGTAGCTAGTCCAGGGTCAGATGGTGCAGGGAAATGAGCTGGCAGGAGGGGAGGTGGCCCTGGGTCCCGGGCCAGCACTGGGGAGGATCCAGGCTCCACAGAAGAGGGTAGAGAGGGGGCCCATCCCTGTGTGTGTTGCGGGTGAAGAGGCGAGAGACCTTGGGGATCTGCCTGGAGCCTGGCCCGGCTCTCAGAAGCCAGGCCCCACAGAGTCTGCCCATCCTGCGGAGACCCCGGATGGGAGCCAGGAGGCCCTGGCAGGGCCGTCTTGACACCCCCACCTCCTGCCCCTGAGGCTGAGAACTGGGCCACCGGAGACTCCCTCCTCTGCGTGGCTCAGGTTCGGGGCAGCTAATCCCCTCGCCATTAAAATGCAGATTTTCCCGGGAGGCCGGGAGAGGGCAGGCCGAGTGTCAGGCTTTCATTCTTCACACTTGTGGGAAGTTTGTGGCCAGCCAACCTCCAGTAAAACCCAGAGAAAAGGGCAAGGGAGAGGATTCAGTGGGACTGACAGCCAAGACCTGCTTCTGCAAGGGAGGAAGGAAAGGGTCAAAAAGGGGCCGATGAACTTGCCAGCTTCAGAATGGGTCCAGGCAGGCTTCCCCACCGGCCCAGCTCACAGCCGCAGGCCAGTCTCTGCCTCCACGCCCCCACCCCGCCGCCTTCTCCCGGCCCAGGCCCAGGCGGCCTGTGGCTTCCAGGGCCCTCACACTCCTAAGGCCTCTCATGGTTTGCAAAGTTTTGCCAGGGCTGCTCCTGCGTTGCTGCTGTCTTTCCACGTATCCTCCCATTTTCACAGACAGGAAAATGGAGGCTCTGAAACGTTAAGTGAGGTTAACAGCTAAGTGATGAGTCACAACCCAAAGGCAAGGCTTCCGTCGCCAGCTTCACGGAGGCCCTCCCTGGGCAGAGCGGCAAGGACACAGAGCGGAGCAGAGTTCTGGAGCCAGCTCCTGTTACCAAGTGTAGGTTCCCTACCCCCCACACGAGAGGGGCGAATAAAACTGGAACACCAGGCTTATGGCGAGGAACGCGTTTTTATTTTGCATGACATCAGCTGGGAGATGAGAGTGAGCCCTCAAATTTGTCTCATTTTGTCTCGTCTCCCGGAAAGAAGGGAGGAGAGGGGTTTTAAAGGTTTTATGAGGAATGTGGCTGCTTGTAGAGAGGTGGGGGGAGTCAGTGGCCTTGCTGCTCAGAGGTTTCCCAGCAGCCTGCATTTGACCTTGGGAGGCAGAGGAGATGATAAGGAACCCAGGTGGGCGACCTTGGCTGTTTGTATCCATGGTGGATAGTGGATTCTGGAGCCAGGGAGCTGGAGAGTAAGCAGGGAAAGAGTGCTTTGGTTTTAACCCCACATATGCTGGGTTTAATGTAGGGGGACTGATATCAGGGCCGCCATCAATCCTAGCTGGTCACTTACTGGCTGCAGGACTTTGGACCAAACACTTGCCAGCTCCCAGCTGCAGCTTTCTCACCTGAAAGGGGGAACCAAACAGCCACCTCCCAGGTCCGGTGAGTGCAGACTTCACTCGGGATTCCGAGGCGCCTGGAGCCGTCATTCTGCGGACACTGCCCCGTTCCATCAGCAGTCACTCACCCACCCCTAGCTTGAGCTGCATCCCCCACAGTCCTACTACCCAGTGGCAATTCCAGGCCCAGTTCTCAGACTCAGGGGGTTAACAAGCTAGAAGGAATCTGGACAGGTCCTTGGAAGAGCTCCCCAGGCCCCAGCTGGAGCTTGGGCCAACAACGCAGTGGAGCCAATGTCCGTCTCCCCTCCCCCGCCCTTCCTCCATGCCATGTCCAGCCACCACAGACACAGATGAAAGATGAACTGGCTCTGATGGACCTGATTCCAACTGCTTTCCACTGTTGGAAGAATCCCAAAGTACCTTGACTCACCTCCTTGTCTAACAAATCTACAAAAACTGCGGGACACAAATCCTCATTTGTCATCTCCTTTAAGAATAACAGTGTCCCCGGATGGGCCTCTGCATCGCAGGGCCTTTGAGGATGAGAAAGCAAAGCCCCATCCTCTCTGCCAGCCCTGGAGGGCACCTCTGCCAGCTGCTGCCACCGACCAGACAATGATCCTCCACTAACAGGCCCCGGCCAGGCCCTCTGACCTCCACCACCCCCACCACTACCTGCTTCTGAGAAACCCCACCTGACTCAGTTTCCCCAAAGCACAGCTTCCTCCTAATTGTCCTCCTCTCCTGTTTTGACCCCTGTTCCTACCTGAGGCCTGACCCTTGGCCCCAGACCTCCAGCCATGAGCTGTGCATGTCTGACCACACAGGGACCTGGTGACCACTCCCACCTGTCACCTGGTCTCCTTGATACTCACCTCTAGTCACTGATGCAGGACCCAAGGCCCCTGCAAAGCGCTCCCAAAGCCTTATCAAGAACTTCTGGAAACCTCAGGCCATCTTGTATGCACTCACAGACCGGGCCAGTCCATCACATGGGGCACCTGTGGGTTAACTCCTCCTGCCCACTGTGTGGGCACCGTCACACTTGTTCCATCCCCGCTCCTAGGGGCACTGCCCCCCCCCCCCCGACACTGTTGCAGTCCTGCTGATGTCCGTGTAACCCATCGCAGGAGGAGAGCATCTCTCTCCCCTGGCTGTGTGTCACTCTGTTAGGGGCCCCAGCACAGGGCCACTTGTGCTCCTAGTGACACAGACAACTTTGAGAGAGTTCCTCCCATGACAATTTACCACATCCCCTCCGTTTCTGCCTCGTTTCCACAGGCTCCAGTGTGAGCCCCGGGAGCCGAGCCAGGAGTACAGTCTGCTGACCTTTCCCGGGCGGCACCCGGAATCACTCCTCCCCTTGGGGCCTCAAGGTCCCAGCGTATGGGGCCTTTCCTGTGCACAGACACATCTTGGACTTAGACTGGGACCCCAGTACACCCCCATCAGTTCAGCCTGGCTCCAAGGCTGTGCCTCCCCTCACGGAACCCCTCCGCCTGCCTGGGCCTCACGCCCCCTCCATCCGTCCCTTCCTACAAGTGCTCCAGGCCTTTATTCTTCAGTGTCTGAGACAGTGCAGATTCCTGCCCATCTCACACACGACCCAGATCTGGAAACCCACGTGACAGATCCCGCACACCTCCCAGCACTCCCCTCTGCCCTTTCTGCCCATCTTTCTGTCCGTCCCATATGATTTTCTTCCACATCCGCAGCTTCTGGAAATAAGGTGAGAATAGCATCCCTTCCTGTGCAGTGTGAAAAGCTCGTGCAGAAAGCCTGTGGCGGCTGGTCTCTTTCCTGCTCCTGGTGGTGAATTAAACGTGCCACCTGCCCAGGGGCGGGGTATGGTCTCTTCTCAGCCATCCGCCCCACTCTCCCTCCTGTCATGGGGGAGGGGAGCACACTACTGCCAAGCCCCGCTGTGGGGCTTTACTCCCCCAGAGGACTTAGAGGTGTTTTGAAAAGAAAAAGTCCTATTCTCTTTTTGCCATGGAGATGGCACTTCCCATGTTGGCACATGCCAAAGGGGAAGATGGTCACTTCTCATAGGAACAAACCTACTGAACGTCACGTTTACACGTGTCCTCTGCAAAACCCCATGGTGGGTGTCAACTCAGGGGACACAAAGATGTTTAAGATAAAGTCCCTGTCCTTAAACCGTCTCTTAATGTTTCAGGTCAAAGACTCTTCAGAATCTGGTGAAAGCCATGAACTTGCCCCAGGAAAATCCAGCGCACACACACGCATCCAGTTCTGCACACAGTTTCAGGGGGGTTTGTTGACCCTCTGCAGCCCATCCACGGACTTCCTAAGGGGCCATGGACTCAGGCTTAGAAATCCTTCCTCAAGGAAGCATACAATCATCCACGGAAAAACACCAGATCGGCAATTTCAAAGGAACGTGGAAATGAAGGCAGTCCTACAATAACAAGCCACGAAGTGCTGTGGGATTGCAGTGGACGGAGCAGTAACTCTCCATCAGCAGGAGTAGGGAGCTCCCCTTGGAGGAGCTGGAACGGGCTGGCCCTGCAGGGCTCACACTGAGGGGGAAAGGCCCGCAGCTGGGGTGCAGTGTGGCTGCACATCTGAGGTCCCCCCCAAGCTAGAGAAGCAGCAGGTAACAGCCCCCAAAGACTCGGCCAGCCCAGAGAATTCCAGATTGTAGCTGCAAACAAAGACACCACTCTCTGGATGTCACTGGTGGGAAGGTGGGAAAGCTTATTAGAGCATCTGTTAGCTTTATCCAAAGTTCTCAAGCTTCAGTGCGGCAGAAGTGCAGGGGAGGGAAGACTGTTAAAAGTGTAGAAACAAGCCCTTCCCCCCCAGCCTAGGGCCCAGGACTCTGCATTTTACAGCAGCCCAAGTGATGCAGCTAATCTGCAGATCACACGTGTACGGCCGTCGAGTGGGGGAAAAGCTCCCATAGCCGGAGGACTTCATCTGTCTGGGTTCCCCTTCTCCCTGGGAGCAAATCACGGAGCCCCTACCCTGACGTGGCACAGACATAATCTCACCACCTCTCCCTGTGGGAGAGCCCATCACCGCCAGGCCTCTGGGACGTGGGGCTCTGCATGGAAAGCTGAGGACAGGAGGCCCAGCTTGCCCTGCACTCAGGGAACGGGGGAGCCAGGAGCTCCTTCTCTGCCGGCCCCCCAGAGCAGCCCACACTGCAGGAACAGCCCACTCCTCAGAGCTGAGCAGCCCCCACAGCCTCTTCCCCGTCCAGCTCTGACAGACCAGCCCTGACACGTGGGTCATGCCCACTCCAGTCCTACCCTCGTCTAAGCCTGCACTTTCAGAACATCCAGTTCTGGTGCTCACGGGGGGCTCCCAAGCTGGGCTCTGGCTGGGCTGAGCCCTGGCCTGGGGTCGGGAGGAGGAGGTAGATGACAATGAGGAAGGGGAGAGGCTCAGAGCGAAGCAGCCTTGCCCAGCTCCGCCTGAGGAGCCGGCTGGGCTGACAGAGGGTCTGAGGTCCTGCTGTTGTGAACTGCCTAGGCTGAAGTGAGAAGGGGACACAGAAGAGGCTCAGGGCACAGGCTCCAGGCCCCACCTGTTCAGAGACCATCAGGCATTTGCCCTGGGCCAGAGGTCACCTTCTTGTGCAACCTGAAGTCCTGGGAGGCAGCAGGTCTTGTCACTCCTGGAGATGCAGCTCAGTGGCAAAGAAACGGAGGATCTGCCACACACACACACCCCACACATGCACACACACAAATACGCACACGTGCACACACACACACACCCCACACATGCACACACACAAATACGCACACGTGCACACACACACACACACCCCACACATGCACACACACAAATATGCACACGTGCACACACACACACACCCCCACACATGCACACACACAAATACGCACACGTGCACACACACACACACCCCCCACACATGCACACACACAAATACGCACACGTGCACACACACACACACACCCCACACATGCACACACACAAATACGCACACGTGCACACACACACACACCCCCCACAAATGCACACACACAAATACGCACACGTGCACACACACACACACACCCCACACATGCACACACACAAATATGCACACGTGCACACACACACACACACCCCACACATGCACACACACAAATATGCACACGTGCACACACACACACACCCCCCACACATGCACACACACAAATATGCACACGTGCACACACACACACACCCCCCACACATGCACACACACAAATATGCACACGTGCACACACACACACCCCCCACACATGCACACACACAAATACGCACACGTGCACACACACACACACACCCCACACATGCACACACACAAATATGCACACGTGCACACACACACACACCCCCCACACATGCACACACACAAATATGCACACGTGCACACACACACACACCCCCCACACATGCACACACACAAATACGCACACGTGCACACACACACACACACCCCACACATGCACACACACAAATATGCACACGTGCACACACACACACACCCCCCACACATGCACACACACAAATACGCACACGTGCACACACACACACACCCCCCACACATGCACACACACAAATACGCACACGTGCACACACACACACACACCCCACACATGCACACACACAAATACGCACACGTGCACACACACACACACCCCACACACATGCACACACACAAATATGCACACGTGCACACACACACACACACCCCACACATGCACACACACAAATATGCACACGTGCACACACACACACCCCCCACACATGCACACACACAAATACGCACACGTGCACACACACACACACACCCCACACATGCACACACACAAATACGCACACGTGCACACACACACACACACCCCACACATGCACACACACAAATATGCACACGTGCACACACACACACCCCACACACATGCACACACACAAATATGCACACGTGCACACACACACACCCCCCCACACACATGCACACACACAAATATGCACACGTGCACACACACACACCCCCACACATGCACACACACAAATATGCACACGTGCACACACACACACACACACCCCACACATGCACACACACAAATATGCACACGTGCACACACACACACCCCCCCACACATGCACACACACAAATATGCACACATGCACACACACACACACCCCCCACACATGCACACACACAAATATGCACACGTGCACACGACACACACGCGCGCACGCACATACACCTGCTTTGGAGAGAGAGGGTGGAATCACGGGTTCTGTCAACACCTGTGGAGCTCACCCAGCCCAGCGCCCTCGTTCTGCAGATGAAGGAACTGGGGCCTGAAGAGGAGAAGGCTGTGCCCAAGGTCACACGGCCCGCTGGTGATAGAACTCGAACCCAGAGCCCCTAATTTCTCCCTAGATGGTCTTTCCTCGGCCCTGAGACAGTGGGTCTTGCCAGGGGTGACATTCAAATATTTTAACAACCTGAACAGCACGGCCTCCGCAATCAGAATGGACATTGGCCTTGGCGCTGGCTCAGGGTCCTGGAGGCCCCAAAGAAATCCCTTTAGTTGCTGGATCTGGGAGAGGTCCTGGGGTCCTGGGGAGAGCAGGCTGGGACAGTGGGGGGGGTGGTGTTTGGGGGATTTGGGACAACTATTTACCCACTGGAACAGAAGTATTTGAATATCCCAATAATGCTGTACCAGTTAAACATCAGTCAGGAATCCCCTTGCCAGGGCAGCCAAGGGTCAGAGAGCCCTCCTCCCCTTTAGGACAGGTCTCCTGGGAGCGTGAGCACTGGACCTACCTCCCTCTCTGTGAACACTAAGCCTCTGGCTTGCCGGGTAAAGTTGGCACCTGTGTACACAGGGTCAGGGAGGGGACATAGCACTCAGTGAAAACCAAATAGCAGGGTCCGCCTTTAGCCGCTGGACACCTGGCCAGGTCACCAAATAATGGGCGATCCACAGCCCCAGCCTGCTTTCCCTGTGGCCAGAGGTTTTGCGTGTTAAGCTTGGAAACAGCTGATAAAATGGGCGTCGTCATCCCCTTGGCAGTCACATTTGGCTGCTGGCGGGTGCAGAGTGAGACCGTGCTGGCTCGTCCGCTTCCCCAGTCTGTAGGGTGCCCGGGGGCTGGGCTGAGGGGGCACCAGCTCACCCTGGTCTGTAGGGTGCCCGGGGGCTGCGCTGAGGGGGCACCAGCTCACCCCAGCCTGTAGGGTGCCCATGGGCTGGGGCGAGGGGGGCACCAGCTCACCCCAGCCTGTAGGGTGCCCATGGGCTGGGGCAAGGGGGGCACCAGCTGAGCGTCTGAAGGTCCCTCAGGCTCTGTGATTCCACCCAGCACAGGCACCTCAGAGAGGGGTGAGTCCCACAGAGGGACTGGGCAGGGAATTTGACCCCGAATGAATGAGCTGAGGAAAGAGAGATGGCACGGGCTTTGTCGTCCATCCAGCGGGGTCCAAACCCTGATTCAGCCACTCACTTTAACCTCGCTGAGTCTCCGTTTCTTCATGTGTAAAATGGGAACAGTGATACTGACCTCACAGGTTGTGGTGAGGAGTGAATGGCGTGTGTGGTCCTCAAGCGGGATGGCGGGTCATGAGAGATCATTTGTCAATTATGCTTCCTAATGTTTACACGAACTTGACAGAGATTCTCTGTGCATGTGGAGCCGATGTGGCTTATGATCCAAATTAACAAAGCTCTGAAACACAGCGGGTGTTCGGGACGTGTTAGGTTTCTCTCCACTGGGGTGTCACGTGGTGTGTATGATTATACATATGACGTATACATTATTATATATGTATTACTGAGGAATGTATTATTGCAGCATCCCCCGTGGGCTTGTCACTTTCTCCTTCCCCCAGAAGGAACCAGAAAGAACCCCCCACCCTTTCCAGGGAAGAACCGTGGGGGTGAATCTTAGCTTGACAGCTCATAGGATCCCTTTGTTTCAACAGACCCACGGGAGTCCCTGCGTGGTCATCCTGGGATGGGCAGGAAGGCTCACGCTCCTGGGATCCCCAGGGCAGAAATTCCTGGAAAAGTCTGGACTCAGTTTTCCGGGGACATTGTTCTACATTCCTTACACTCTGACATGTAAACATGTAACTTTTCTTTTTCCCGTTACTAAGCTTAATTTTGATCATAAGCCACATTTGCGTCTCTATTATCTCAGATAACATCAAACTGAATCTGATGACTTCCAGATAAACTTAGTCACTGCAATGATTTCCAAGTTGTTTTATGCTTAACTCCATTAAAATCAGGATTTGCCTCCTTATCCTCCTCCTCTCTGAGGCTGATTCTAACTTTGGTGGTCCAGGTGGTTCCCCTGGGTTGGTGTGTTGGGGCCCACGGCTCAGTCTTGATCAATCCTGTGTGGGTTCATGCTCCGTGCCCTGGCCTGCTTCCTTCCTCAGGACCCTCCAGCCCTCAGCCTCCCTTAGGGTCATCCTTGTTCCTGCAGAAAGACCTTGGAGAGCATCCCTGGGTCGGGGCGGGGGGACTCCCAGTGGGGCTGCCCAGGACCCCATGCAGCCGTCACTAAATCTCTGGGACTGGCCTGCCTCCCAGAGCTACAGCCAGATAGCAGGACATTTGTCCCCCTACTCTTGGTTATCCAAGCATAACTGGGGCTTCAAGTGTCTGCCCCTCAATGATTCAGCCCAGCTGTTGGGGAGATGAGAAGGTCCAGGCATGGTTCCACACCCTATACCCAGCCTTCTCCCTCCCTCAACTGAAGACTTCTATCTATGGGGTTGGTAGGAAAAGGGACAAAGGAGGGAGGAATTAGTCTTGCCTGATCCTATCTCCCAAATCATTGCATCTTTCACCTTACAAAAAAAAGTAAAAGCCCCAAGTCTGACATCTTCATTCATCATCTTGCAGCTCCATGGCTGAGCCGTGTCCTGGGGTTAAATCATCAGCGAGTCCAGCTCACAACCCCAGCAAGAGAGCTGAGCGCAAATCCGCCTGCAGGGGCCAGTGCGGAGCAGTCGGACCCTGACAGCGTCCCCCGCAGCGAGTTTGGGCCAGAGCCTAAGTGTGACCGCGTGGAGGGGGAGCCTGAGGGCTGCCTCCTTCCTCTTCCAAGGTGATGAAGAGACGATGGTCTCGCAGCTCCACCCGCTGCCTGGTGACCAGAAAGGGCTGCCCTGCAGCCCGGCTTCTGCACCGTCCCTGCCCAGCTCCTTTCAGAGAAACTCGCCTGGATTCTGCTCTGGACTCTTCCACACCACGCACTGGAGCCCCCGGCACCCTGGTCCAGATCACGAGGTCAGAGTCGGACAGACGTGGCTTTACATGCCTCTACCACTGACCCCCTGGGTGACCTCGACAGGTTGCTTAAAGCTGAGCTGCAGTTTGCTTGTCTGTCAAATGGGAGCAGTGCCCACACTTTCCTCTTAAGGTTGTGAGAATTAGATGAGATAAGGTGCGTGAAGCGCTGAGCACAGGGCCTGACTCAGAGTCAAGAGCCGGTAGTTGCTTTTATTATTATCATTGTCCCCTTCACAGCAGGGAAAGCTGTCCAGGCGCTAACCCAGGAGGAGGCTCAAACGCGGGGGACTACAACATCACGGGTCCTGTAAGGGGACTGAGAAAGCTGTGTTCTCCACAGCTCCCCAGGACGACCCGCTTGGACAAGCTGCTTGGGGGTGGGGAGAGACCCTCGCCAAGGAAGATGCGCAGTACAAGAGCCGTTTACTGAAGTGCCTTCCAAGGAGGATGGTGTGGGCACAGGCGGGGCGTCTGGGGAGAGGGCTCAGGAACTTGGGGCAGGGCCCAATCGCCCAGGAGAGTAAAGGACACACGGAGGCAGCTGCCAGCCTGCCCTCCTCTTCTTCGCTGTGTCCCTCAGGCAGGGCTCTCCTTCAAGCAAATGTTGAACAAGGACTTAAGTAACACAATGTGAAGGCATTCTGAATTACGAACATGCCAGGGCACCCCCCCCCCCCCATATCCCAGCCTGGCCCTCCTGCCTCCCCAAGGGCTTCTCTTAGGACCCCGAAGTGGGTAGGGGCAGGGAGTCGGGGGCAATGTTTTCAAGGCCCCACCCTTTGGCCATCTTCTCTGAATGTTCCCATCTTGCTCTCTCAGGCTCTCTCTGGAGCAAGGCTTCTCAGAGCACGGCCTGGAGCCCTCTGCAAACGGCTTGCTCAGATCCAGGATGAGATAGCGCAGAAACTGTCAGCAAGCATTTAGACACTTTCATAGCAATTTGACGGTCACTTTATGTCAGTTGAATCTAATAAAAAATCGGGGTTTGTATTTTGGATGTCTCTTGTTTATTTCATTTTTTTCCCCAGCCATTCTTCTGTGTTATATTTTACAACAGAAATGGCCCGTCATTGATTAGGAATTAAAAAGAAAACAACTGGCCCTCAACCACAGAGAGTGGGAGAAGCTCTGCCCCAGATGTCTTTCCATCTTGGTCTCAGCAACCTTCGTGGCAACATATTGCATTAAAACGTGCACAGGAGGTGCAAAACGCCCCATTCCCCGGACCTCAGCAATGCGCCTCACCCTGGTCACCTCCCCCACCCCAGCTGTCCGGCTGGGAGCCTGCCTCCTCCACCAAGCCCTGCCTGCCATCCAGCTCACAGCCCTCTCTCCTCCACTTCCTGTCTCCACCACTCATTTGGCAATTTAGCTAATAAAAAACTAATAATAACTGAGTGCAAGTCTCTGTACTATGGAGCTAGACAAGCAACTCCTCGAGCGGGTCTCTGCCGTGTGGCCTCTTGTGGCGACTGTTCATTCAGCCTTTGCTGCCGACCCAGGACTGCTTGTGTGTGTGGAATCCGGCACTCCGACCTTCGAGGCTCCGAGGGGCCAAGTCCACTGCCCACCCTCCTCGGCTCCCCAACCCTGCGGGCTCGGGGCACTGCAGGAGGCAGACAGACAAATAGACACAGACTAGACCCAGCAGCAGAACCGCCGGAGGGGGCTGGCAGCGGGTGGGGAAGGGGAGGAGCAGAGAAAGACATTCCTTCCTCTTCCTTGCATGTTTGTTTCCAAGTACCACGGGCTTTGTTCTTTTGGTTTTAAAAGATATTGATTTTTTTTTCAAGTCATGCATGCACAAGGTGAAGAATTCAAAAGCTACAGAGAGCAGACAACAGAAAGGGAGGGTGCAGCCCACCAGCCCCGGGAGCCCCCTGCAGGGAAAACACCTCCTGGCTTCCCTTCGGAGACGTTTTATGCATCTACCGGCACTTTCGTGCAGACCTATCCCATTGTTTTCACAGAACTGAGGAGGCGCCAAATGCCTCTTCTGCCTGTAGCCTGTTCTGCTCTCACGGTAGATCTTGCAGCCAGCTGCCTGTTCTCTGGCGCTCCTCCCAGAACCTTCTTTTTCACAGATCTGGAGCTGGAAGCTTCCTCAGAAACCTGCTGTTCCAATGATGCCCAAATGGGGCCCCAGATGCGGGCGCCTGCCTGCTGTGTCAGTGACCTGAGACAGATCGGGGGCCACACCCCCAACCAGGGGTTAGTGGCGGGCACCTGGGGGCAGTATTTCTTTAAATCGTCCCACCTAGGGAATCTCAGGTGAGCCTCATGCCCTGCCAGATTTGGGGCTGGCAGGTTATCTACTCCCATCTAGTCACCAGCGAGGAAGCTGAGGCTCAGGGTGGAAAGGATTGCCTGGGTCACACAGGAAGTCTGCGCAGGGAGAGGTCCGGCCTGGAACTTTACCCACTGCACGACTGAGGGGCTGTGTTCATTTCCTAGGACTGCCAGAGCTAATTTCCACAGATGGGGGCGCTTAGGACCACAGAAACTTATTCTCCTGCAGGTCAGGAGGCCAGAATCCGAAACCAAGGTCACGTTCCCTCTGAAGCCTCCAGGGGAGAAGCCTTCCTTTCGTCTTCCAGCTGCTGGTGGCCACCAGTCTCTCGTAGATTTCATCCCTCGGATCTCTGCCTCCCCATCACTTGGCCTTCTTCCCTGTGTCTCTTGTGTCCTCTCCTCTTGTTATAAGGACACCAGTCATTGGATTTAGAACCCACCCTAAATCGAAGATGATTTTACATCAAGATCCTTAACTTACTACATCGGCAAAGACACTATGTCCAAACAAGGTCACACCTGAGGTTCCAGGTGGACATGAGGGGTGGAGGCATTATTCCACCCACTGCAGAGCCTTCCTGCATAAACAGCTCCCATGGGCAGACTCGAGGCCTGTTTTGAGGCTCCCAGCCTCAGAGGTTCCTGGCAGCCTTCAACCCTGCGGACCCAGAGGGGCAGCTTCAGGCCAGGAGCTGCACGTCTGCATTGTTGGGCCCAGGGACCCAGACCACCTGTGCCAGGCCGGCTCCCACCCCCAGGGGCTGTGAGTGTAAGCTGCTCACACTGACTCCTTCTGAGAGTGCCCTGGCCTCCTGGAGCTGCCTGGCCTGAACTGCTGGTTGTCTGCAGACAGAGGTGATGACTGAATGATACTGGGGTGCAAAAGGCCAGTCTCCTTGCCTCAGGAAGGGGCAAACCTTGTGTTACCATCTCCATCAACTCCAGAGCTCCCCGTAGGACCAGCTGAGGCTAGACCCCACCTGAACCCTCCTGTTTGCCAAGCACCTTCCCTGCCCCCTCCTGCTTCCCACGCTCCCTGAGAATTGCACCCAAGCTTGCCCTCGAGAACTCACTTGCACAAGCATCCCTGCCTCAGACTCTGAGACTCTGAAGCAATCAACCTCAAATAGTGGGAGAGCGAGGCCGAGCGTGACAGGTGGGGGAACAGAGAGGGTGGCTCTCCTTCCTGAGTCAGCAAACCGCTCAGCCCGCCTCGTCACTCAGCCCTCCCTCTGTGCTCATTGGGTGAGCACACCTTGGCCACTGGGAGGAGAGGGTGGAGTGGGCGTGGCAGAGGAGGAAGGGAAAAATAAACAGACGTCGCCATGGAGCTGTATTATGGAAATAAGATGCACAGACATGAGCCGACTTGAGAGCAATTACAGAGCGACATGTCAGCATGCCCAAACCAACCAGCGTCTCTTGCTCATCTCGGGGACAAGTCACAAAGGGTTTCTGAGTAGGAATTCATTTCTAGGTACCCTCACTACCCATCCCCCCTCCTTGGCCACATTCTCTTGGCTAGACTCAGGAGATGAGTGTCAACGGGGCCAGCTAGAGTCTGTCTGCCACAGACCCCAAGGGCTAGCAGGACTCAGGATCCACCAGTCCCTAAGCCATGCTTGTTAGTTAACTGGTTGGTTGGTTACTTAGTTAGCTAGTTAGTTAAAGGAAAGAGAAAATTTGGGGCAACCCAGGCAGAGAGAACAACTTTGACAAGAGCCAGAGAGAGCACGGCCTGGTTCAGGAAGGCCCAGGAGCTCTGGATGAAGGAATGTGAACAGCATTGCTGGACGGGAAGCTTAAGAGCCAGGCAGAAGGACCGCGTGTGACAGGGATGGCCTTGAGCACTAAAAAGGGGTTAGGACTTTACCTGGAAAGCTGTGGGTAGCCACACAAGGATTTTAGAAGGAAAATTACTTGATCGGATATTCGTTTTATGGCTGTATAACATATTACCCCCAAACTCAGCAGCTTAAAACAATGAACGTTCCTTATCTGACATGGTTCCTTAGAGTCTGGATGATTCTGGGTCAGGGTCTCTCTTGAGGTTGCAGTCAAGATGACAGCAAACCATGGAGCAAATTGAAGGCCGGGAGGTGGCTGTGAATTGGCGGGGAGCAGAAGCCAAAGATGCCAGGATCCACGGGCCAAACAGAATAGGCAGAAACCAAAGAAAAGAAGCGGCCAGGGTCCAACCAGGTGGGAGGGAGCTGCCCCACAGGCACCAGATCTGATCCAAACATGGTCTCCTCATCTGGCCTCACTTAGGGCTGTCCAGTTTCTGCTCAAACTCTCCTGTGGGTGAGGACTGCCCTGACTCCTGGTCAGCTTTTCCATTGAGCCAAGAACCAAGAGGACAGTTTGAAGTTTCTTTCTCCATCTGACTGAGCGCATTTCTGTTTTCTCTGAACCTTCCACAGTTCCTAGCAACACAGGAAAAGTCCAAAGACAGTCCTCGGGCACTTAAGGAGAGCTGTCATGTCCCTTTTTACTAATAAAGATTGAGTTCAGCCGCATGAACCAGAAACCAGACTACAGCAGCTTAACCAAAGGCAGAGAGAGATTTCTTCACCTTACAACAGGGCCGGGCGGGGCAGCCCAGAGCTGGTGTCACAACTCAACGAGGTCCTCAAGGTCCCCGTTCCTTTCTATCTTTCTGCCTCACCACCCTTAATAGGTAACTTTTACCCTCATGGTTGCCCCTTAGTTGCAAAATGGCTGCTCCACCTCCAGACTTCAATCCACATTCCAAGCAGGAAGAAAAAAAGAAAAGCTACAAGACAACAAAACTTTCCAAGAAATACCTAGCAGACTTCTGTTGCTGCCACATGAGCCAGAATTGTGTTGTGTGGCCTCTACTAGTTGCAAAGAAGTATAGGACATCTTTTGTTTATTTGTTTAAATCTGGACTCCCTGTTGCATCCAATAAAATGATGGTGCTGTTGGTAAAGAAGACAGGGGAATGGGCGTTGGGTAGGCAACTAGCAGTTGCTCTAGAAGCTTTCTCCAGACAAAATTCTTTGATGGAGAAGCAGAATTGGAGCGAGGCTGTGGCCTTGACTCGGGCAGGCGGTCAGATGGAGCCCCATCCCCAAGTCCAGCCCCACCACTTTCTTACCCAGGTGACTTTGGACATAATCTTAGGCTCTTTGAGCTCCTGTTCGCTCGTTTGTTTAAGGGGATAGATGTGCTGTTCTCAAGGGCTTCTGGGGTGATTAGAGAACCTCCATGCAAGGCACCTTAACGTTTAGACACTCAACACATGCTAATTTTTCTCTTAACTTCCTGTAACTGCTCATCATGTGACACGTTTCTAATCCTTTCCTCCTGGACGTGCTCCCAGGATCTGCTCTGTGTGGCTCCAGGATGGAACACAAACCTCCACTGTGTCCCACAGCACAGAGCACATGGGGCCGCTTACCTCTCCAGCTCTGGGCACCTCACCTCCTTCTCACGCCACCTAACCCCCTTTGGGGGTCTCGTGAGTCCACGATTGTGGCAGGTACAGGGACCTCCACGCTTGTTTCTCCCCTTGAGCTCTTGGCACATGGAGAACAGACCAGAAGGAGCTAAACAGAGACCTGCACACAGGGTCAGCTTTACTAACGCAGAGCTCGAGGCAGAATTGGCAGGGCCTCCAGCTTCCCTCCTCAACTCTAGACCCTGCACAGCCCTGACGGCCCCTCCAATCACAGCTGGAGAAACTGGACCCCAGGGAGCAAGTCTGGCTGGACCTGGCTGTGGAGAAGGCCTGCTCAGTCTGCTTCCTCCAGGGCAGCCAGAAGTGGGGCACAAGCTGCTCCCCCATCACAGCGGAGCCACGCCCATTCCAAGAGTGCCATGCCCTCCCCAGGCTCTCCAACCAGATTCGTGGCTTTGCCTCCAGCAGGGAGGAAAGTGAGAAGGGTGGTAAAGGATGCTGTGGTAGCATCCCCATATAATGGTCCCCAAGCATGTCTATGTCCTCATCCTCAGAACCTATGAGTATGTTACCTTACGTGGCAAAAGGTACTTTGCTGATGTGGTTAAGGCTCTTGAGATGAGAAGATTATCCTGGATAATCCAGATGGGCCCTATGTAATCACAAGGGTCCTTACAAAAGGGGGATAAGAAGGTCAAAGGCAGAAGGAGATGGGATGATGGGAGCAGAGGTTGGAGGGATGTACTTTGAAGATGGAGAAAGGGGGCCACAAGCCAAGGAATGCAGGCGGCCTCTGAAAGCTGGAAAGGCAAGCAAATGGATTCTCCCTTGGCCAAACGGGTTCTCTTCCTTGATTTTATCCTTATCAGATTCGTTTTGGACTTGCGGCCTCCAAACTGTAAGAGAGTAAATTTGTGTTGTTTTAAACCACTAAGTTGGTGGCGGTTTGTCACAGCGGCCAGAGGAAACCCCCACAGGCGCTGAAAAGAGAGGACACTGTGGGAAAGGGGAAGAAGTAGTGCTCCCAAGGATGTTGCATTTGAAGTCACCCAGGACGCCGGGGCTTTCCGCGGGCTCAGGAATGGCCTTCTTCACTAGGTCTGCCAACCAGATGTTTCCTCTGCTCTTCAAGGCTCAGCTCGAATGTCACTTCCCTCATGTCGTTTTCCCTGACCTGGCAGCAGTAGTTGTCCCCTCGTCCTGGCATGCTCAGGGCACTCTGTCTGTACCACTGCTCTGGACATCCCAACAGTTTTCTGTCTGTGTGTCTGTGTGACTCCCTCATCAGACGGGGAGCTCCCTGGGGATCGGGGAGCCATAGCAGTTTCTCCTGCAAGTGTGTTGGACTGCAATGAATTAAGCCCGGCCATCTCCATCCCAGACTTGTGCTGCAGTCTCTGCTTTCATTTCTACCCAGCCCAGCCGTTCACAGCTCATCCCCCCGCCATGGGAGCTCGCCCCCTGCATCTTTGACAAGCTCTCTTTCAGCGTTCTGTCTTGGCCATCTACATAAAATGTCGCCATGGATACCTAGGGTTTCATTTGCATACCTACAATCGAAATCCTTCCCCAGGAATTTTGAATCAGGACCAAAAGGCTCCAGCCCCGGCTGGTTGACCTTTGAATGGAGGACAGCTGCTGTTGTTTTCATTGAACATTTTCTACCCCGAGTTCTGTATATGCCAGAAAGCAGGGCTACCGATGGGGAGGGAGAGGCAGGAAGCAGAGGGCAGAGAGGGGAGAAGGACTGACTCTGCGCTCCCACGGTGTCCCTGTCCCTGCTTTCAGTGCATCCTTGAGGCCCAGAGACAGGCTTGCCTTGAAATTCTTGAGATACCTCTGGGGTCTTTCCAATAGAGTTCCTGTTTTGCTTAGCCCAGTCACATTTCATTTCTATCACTTGCAACCAAAGAAGTCCTAAAAAATCTGGAATGAGCAAGCCTGAGCCAAGAAGAGAGTGTTGGCACATCATATACATGGTACATTCCCAAACCAAATACGGTAAAGCCCCATTTACCCAGAGGTCACCCAGTGGACCCCTTGCCTATGCAGAACACTCTGGAAAACCCAGAGTGAAGAAAGAGGGCCTATTGTTCTGTCTGCCTAGCTGCAGGAGGGGGGCCAGGAGGAGCCGAATCATGGAGCAAAGTGAAGCCCAGGGGGTGGACATGAATGGGAACATTGGGGAGCAGAAGCCAAAGATGCCAGGATCCGCTGGCCAAACAGAGCAGGCAGAAACCAAAGAAAAGCAGAGCCCAGGGCCCAACCAGGCAGGAAGGAGCCGTCCCTTGGGAACCAGAGAGGCCCTGATGAAAGTCCAGGGCTGGTCTGTTCTGTGCATATGGACACCCCTCCTGATGGCCCAGGACCATTGTCACTGGTACATCCCTGCCTTTCTTAGAGCCACTGAGTCTCAAGTTCAGTTTCTGAGCCCAAATCCAGCCTAAGTCAGGCTCCCTAAGCTCCTGCACTTGACTCCTGAGTAGTACACGGGGCTGGATCCTGCACTGCTTTCCTCTTAGGAACCAGCCCTAGCAATTTGATGAATTCATTTCCCAGCCCCCAGTGGACTAGAAATCCCACATTAGAAATGGGAAGAGATGCCATTAGAGGAATGACACTAATAGCAGCCAGAACTGACAAGCTGCAGCAGGGTTTCTCCACCTCAGCACAAATGACGCTGGGGCCAGTGAATTCTTCGTGCCGGGAGCTGTGCTGTGCACTGCAGGATGTCTGCCAGCACCCTCTGCCCACCGGGTGCCAGGGGCACCCCCGCCATTTGTGTCAACCAAAAACATCTCCCTCGGGGCCGGCCCCGTGGCCGAGTGGTTAAGTTCGCACGCTCTGCTGCAGGCAGCCCAGTGTTTCGTCAGTTGGAATCCTGGGTGCAGACATGGCACCACTCATCGAGCCACGCTGAGGCAGCGTCCCACATGCCACAACTAGAAGGACCCACAACTAAGAATATATAACTATGGACCGGGGGGCTTTGGGGAGAAAAAGGAAAAAAATAAAATATTTAAAAAAAAACAAAGAAAACCACAAAAAAGCACATCTCCCTCACTGCCACACGTCCCTGGGGGACAAAATCACCCCAGGTGGACAACCACTGTGCTCCAGAGAGAGTGAGAACCAGTTAAAAAACATTCACAGGAACCAGGACTAGTAACAGCCCAGGCCAGTTAGTTGACGGGCAGAGCTCAATATTCATGTGTAGCCATGAAGGGTGAGTGCTTTATGCAGAGAGCCGAACCGCAGTCACGCTGTCTTGCCCCTGACCCCGAGCTTCCCTGGCCCGGCTCTCTCCCCCTCCCCCATCCTGATGGAAGCTCCCAGGGAGCCACAGAGTGGCGCTGACCAGCCCATATAAGAAGGGCCCGTCTCAGAAAGAAAGTGGGAGATGGACCCCCAAGGGGTGACCACGCGTCCCCAGGGAACATGGAACACAGGATCTTTTTTCCTCTCTTTAGCACCCTCTGACAGTGCTGACACACAGTAAACCCTCCCTCAATATTCATTGAGTTAAATTCGATTTTAAAGGTTTCTACAGTGATTCTGTGTTGTTTTTGGACTTTTCTCTTTTTTTTTTTTTTTTTGAGGACGATAAGCCCTGAGCTAACATCTGCCACCAATCCTCCACTTTTTGCTGAGGAAGACTGGCCCTGAGCTAACATCCGTGCTCATCTTCCTCTACCTTATATGTGGGACACCTGCCACAGCATGGCTTGACCTGGGATCCGAACCCCCGAAGCGGAACATGCGAACTTAACCACTGCGCCACCGGGCCAGCCCCTGGACTTGTTTTCTGATGAGGTCCTCTCAGTGCCCCAGGCCCATCTGCCATCCTACTTCCTTCCCAAGGCCCCCTTCCCCTCCCGCCTCAAGGGCACGGAAAACTGAGCCGACCTATGAGTCCTAATCAGAAAAGAAGGACTGCGGTCTGGCATCCGGGGCTCTCAGAGCACATTCTCCTCGCTTTTTCCTCAGGACATCACGACCAAAAACCTAAGCTGAGTTAGGTCAACTGCCGTCTGGCACCTGCCTGGGGCGGTTGTGCGTGCACACATGTGTGTGAGAAAGTGTTAGTGCTGTGAGTGTGGGAGGAATGGGGTAAACTGTTTGTGCATGTGCACGCACACACAGGGCCTGTGCATGCGTTTCCCACTTGGGGTTCATTAGAGCCTGCATCCCAGTTGTCGGAAGCAGACCCCTCGACGGGGTCCTCTTCTGCACTCAGGGACATGGCCTGGGCAGCCCTTTTGCAGCAGAAATGGTGTTTGAGGAGGCACGCCAGTGGCTGGGCAGTGGGGAAGCCTGGCTGGAGAAGCAAGGCTCCCCGAGCTGCTCCAGGGCAGGCACAGTCATCCCCTGAAAGAACCGCCTGTGGTGGGTTTGCCAGGCTCCTGGACCTCGGCCGCTGTCCAGGAGGGTCCCTCTCTGGACGTCAAGGTGGGAGCACACAGCAGATCTTTGCACTCACCTTGGGAGAGGGGGATGGGCGGTCATTCCTGCGAGCCGGGAAATATACTTCATGGGAATTCCCAAAGGCCCTGCCCTGAGAGATCCGATTGGAAGTCCAAACGCAGCCAGGGAAGGAGTTGGCCTGGTCATCAGTCCAGTCCCCACTGGGTGCTGGTTTCCAGTCTAGAGTCCATGACAAGCTCTCGTTCCCGCAGCCAGGAGACAGATTTGCACACTGAGAATGACAGTCATGGGAAGAGCCTGGGGCAATTTTTCAGGGTGGCCGAGAGGCACGGAGAGCCCTTGAATAAGCAGAAGAAGGGGCAGCAGAGAAAGGGATGAAGACGCACATTGAGAAAACTCCTTGGGGGCCGCGTCCCAGGCACTGTGCCACGTGCTTTGTCATACACCAGCTTGGGGCTCTTCAAAGCAATGCCCAAGGGCATGGGCACATCAGACGCCTCAATGGACAGATGAGCAAACCGAGGCGCAGAAAGAACAGGTGACTTTCCTGATGTCACATAGCTTTTAAGCAGAGAGCCAGGATTCAAACAAGGTCAAGAATGAGGGATAAAGTGTCCAGCAATCAATAAACTGGTTAAATAAATAATGGTTTATTTATGGAATACTGGGCAGCCATTGACATCTCCTGTTAGAATATTTAATAACCTGGAAAGATGTTTAAGATATAGAGTTGGATGGAAGAAAGAAGGTTACAAAATAGCACGTGCTGATGGATTGTTAAAAAATAAAATAAAATACAGAGGTATGATTTCCAAGAAAAAAAGGCAAAATATTCACACAGGCTTTCTCCACAGGAGTGGGGGTGATTTCTGTTCTGTGAGTTTGTCCATTTTTTCTTACAATATCGTTTTGTGACAAGGACACATCTGACACGAAGAGGCCAGGCTGTGTTTCTGGGGTAGAAGGGGAGGAGTTGGAGTCAAGACCGGCACCTCGAGATGCAGCATCCCAAAGCCGCGCGGTGCGTTGGGAAGCAATGCTTTTCCTCGCAACACCTTGGACTTTTTTCTGGATCAGGCAGCAGGCAAGTGAGGCTGGTACCTGCCCCAGCTGTGGGGACCCCAAGCCTGGCTCTGTGCACACACTCCATTGAGTTCCACCCTTTTGAGCCTGTCCTGGCAGAGCTGGGGTCTCCAGCCAGCTAGGAACAGGCAGGGGTCGGGGAGGGCAGAGTTGGTCTAGGTTTATCCTGGGGTACATGGAGGGGCAGGAAGAGCTGGAGAGGGTGGCTTGAAGGAGTGCCTTTGTGTCAAGTGTCCAGTTGAGGGGGGCAGGGTGCCTTAGCTCAAAAAGAGAGGGGCAGGGGCCGGCCCAGTGGCGCAGTGGTTAAGTTCGCACGTTCCGCTTCAGCAGCCCAGGGTTTGCCAGTTCAGATCCCGGGTGTGAGCCTACGCACCACTTGTGAAGCCATGCTGTGGCAGGTGTCTCACATATAAAGTAGAGGAAGATGGGCACGGATGTTAGCTCAGGGCCAGTCTTCCTCAAGAAAAAAAAGAGAGGGGGGGGGCAGTATGAGTTCAGTCATCCAGAACTCTGGTTTGCAACCCCATGAGACTCAACAATGCTCATTTCAAAACCTATTTTAAAATATTTTCTAATAACCTAACAATCTGAAAGTAAAGTTGTTGATAATATAACCTACCTCCAGCTATAATATTTTTCATCGATCTAATGCCCTAACTGTATTATAAAGGAAAAAAATAGTTTATAATAAAATAACATGTATTTCAATATGTAAAAGCTCAGGTATGACTGCCGTGGAAGACAACATCCCCTCCTCTAAAGGCACACACAAATTTTCAAAACTCTCCCTCGGGGAGACTCAATCCTGAGAACCACTCATTAGAGGAACAATAGCTGGCCTCCAGTGAGTGCCCTCTCTGAGCCGCACTGTGCCAAACTCTTTATAGACATGTTAAGTCACCTACTCGTCACAGCCCTGTGAAGTTTATCAGCCCTGTTTTACAGATGAGAAACACAGGCCCAGAGAGGTTGAGTTGCTTGCCCAAGGTCACCCAGCTAGTGAGCAGGGGTGCCGGGATTTGAACCAAGGCAAACTGGCTTTCTCTGGGGAGGAGGCTCAGCCTAAGAGAGCTGGATCAGAGCTGAGGAGCTCTGCCCGCCCCTGGAACCTGCAGTGTTTCTCAGAAACTATTCACATTATGGGCCGGACAATTCCTAGTTGTTGGGGGTGCCGTCCTGTGCAGTGCAAGATGTTTACCTTCCAACCATTAAAGGCCAGTAGCACCCCCTCCATCTGTGACAACCAAAACGTCTTCAGACATTGTCAGATGTCCCCTAGGGGGCAAAACTGAAGCTGAGAGCCACTGGGTTAGAGGCATCCACGCGGAATACCAGCGCAGGCACAACCTGAGCCAGGTCTGGCGGTACGGGTAGAATTTCTGGAGCTAGAGAAAAGCAGGGCAGCGTTCCAGGGGGCGGGGCCTTGAATGACGGGACAGCAGGAAGTGGGTGATCAGTCACATGGAGGACATGTGGAAGTGGGGGCCGGTTGGCTGTGTGCACAGGGACAAAGGAAAAGGCGGAGGTCACCTGACACAGAAGGCGGGAGAAGCTGCCTCCCTTCCTGGTTCCTCTCCTGGCTTAATGTCCTGCCCTGGAGGAGGACCCCTGATGAAGATAGAGCCTGAAAATGATTTGGGTTGAGGATCGCATGTTGATCAGGATTTACCAGGTTTTTCCAAGCCCACTCCACCCCCACCTTGAGGAGGCGAGCCTTACTTTCAGACCCTCCCGGGAATCACACAGACCACACGTGCAGGCCCACCTCCGTTGTGCAATCACCCCTCATTCTTAGCCAGGCTCCCAGCTACACCTTCCTGGGGCCTGACAGCCACTTGCAGTCTCCTTGGCCTCAGCAGGCAGCGCAGGGCTCCTGCCTATTAATCCTGAGAAGGGCGAGGAGCGGGGGAGACAAACGCCTTTGGGCCGAGCAGTAAGGCGCCTCCTGCAACGCCCTCCTCCCCTCCTGGCTCTCTGCCGAGACCCTGTGGGCGAAGAGGGGATCTCAGACAACCCTTTGGCCACTGCACTTGGCCCTCGACTGGAATAATTAGAGACGGAGCCAGGAATGATGTCATGCCTCTGCAGGAGAACCCAGGATGACCTTGAGCAAGGCGCTTACCTTGGCCTCAGCTCTCTCGTTTATCAAATTTTAACTTTCCTGCACTGACGTTCTGGTTTGAAGCCGAAAGTCCTCCGGGGCCAGCTCATCTGAGAGGAGTCTGGCCGTACATACGGGCTTTGCACACCCAACTCACTTCCCCTCCCCCTTCCTCTGGAAGAGCTTCTCTCCCTCTCTGGGTAGTACTGATGCTGCTGTCAATTACGGTGCCCTACCCCCTTCCAAGAATGTAGGGGTGGGCAAGTGTCCCAGGCCCCCCAGAGGACCCTCCCTGTGTTGATGGGTTCATTAATGGACATGCTTCCAAGCAAGCCAGTTAGGAGTCCTCCCTGGGATATGAAAGTCAGAAATGATGTTTCCAGGGACATATTAGTCTGGAAAGATGCAAATCTAAGGCTTCCAGTTGTCATCTTCCTGACCCTGGAAGAAGGCCCATCTGCAGCAGAGAGCCGGTACAAAGAGTGAGACAAAGCTGAGAGCCCAAGAGTGAGAGAAAGCCCTGATGACACTGTTTGAACCCCTGGATCAAACTGTGCCTGAAAGTGATACCCAGTTGTGGGTTAATAAACTCCCTTTTTACTTATGCTTGTTTGACTCGGGTTTCTGTAACTTACAACTGAAACAGTCCTAACAAATACAACCCTTCAGCAACAGGGCTGTGAGAGGGGATGCTGAGCACATAGAGGGGTAGAATCTGCCGGCTTATACCTCCAGCCTGAGCCAGTGAACCCCAGAAACCCCTGCACCTCTCTCCTGCCACGTGCTTTGACCTTTGACCATCTCTTAGCTTCAGCCCATGGAGGGGAGCTCCACTCACCTAACCCATGGCCCAGTGCCACCAGGCACATTTTTCAAGCTGAACTTTGATAGCAGCCTTGAGAAAGGATGTCCTTGCCCCCAGCCACATAGCAAACCAGGAAACAGGGAAGTGAAATCTGTAATGCACAGTCTGCAGCAAGCTTTCCCCAGACTGGAAAAATGGGGAGCAGGCATTCTTAGGGGTGTGGTACACATCAGCATGGGCTCTGCACTCACTGCTGGCCCCCGTCATGGGAGGTCTGCTCCTCTGGCCCTGGCACTGCAGGGACCAGGAGCTTAGAATAGCCCCCGGGACAGGTTGATGCCCGGCAGGTGGGACTCATCCTTCCCACTGCCTCAAGCCTCTGACTGGGGAAATCAGCCCAGCCACAGGGCCAAGAAGAACCTGGGTCTTCGTGTCACTGGTTGGTATGCCCGCAGCATCTGGGTTCTTGGAGGAGTGCTCCACTCCCCTACAGACTGAATTGTGTCCCCCAAAATTCAGAGGTTGAAGTCCTAACCCCACTGCGACTGTATTTGGAGACAGGGCCTTTAGAAGGCAATTAAGGTTAAATGAGGTCACCAGGGTGGAATCCTAACCAATAGGCTTGTTGTCCCTATAATAAGAGAAGAGAGAAGTCTCTCTCTCCAGTAGATGCATCGTATGAAAGGCCAGGTGAGCTCGCACCGACAAGGCGGCCGTCCGCACACCCAGACGAGGGCCCTCACCAGCACCCAGCCATGCCGGCACCCCGATCTCAGACTCGTGGCTCCTCAATCCACAGTGTTTTGTTATGACAGCCCAAGCGGAGCAAGACACACTCCCCGCCACCCCCACAGGAAGGCCCCATGTGCTCCCTTCTGTGGGGTGGGGAAATAATTCTCCGCCAAGAGCTCTCAGCAGTTCCCAGGTGCCGGGCACTGTTCTAAGCACGTCCATGCCTTAGCTCCTGAATCCTCATAACAACCCCAGAAGGCAGGCAGCATTATAACCATTATACAGATGAGCAACTGAGGCACAGAGAGGTGAAGGAACCAAGGTCACACCGCAATACTGTAAAACTGGATTCCAATCCCAGCAGTCTAAACCTAGCACCCCTCGACACTAAGAAACGGAGACAGGAGATGAAGACGAGACTGCTCACGACGGCCTGCGAACTCCACAGGAATGGAGGACGAGGGCTTCAGCCCGGCATTTAGACACCTGGCCACGCCGTGCTGTGCAATGAACTGGGTCCCTGGCTCCGCACAGTCCAAAGGAAGTGACCTGTCACCGTGTGCCCTCAGGAGGTGCCCCTAAAGCCTGGTTCCCATTCAGTCGCTGCCTGACTTTGCCTAAGTCACGGCATGAGAAAGAAGAAGTGGACGACAAGCCTGCTCGAAACCCTTCCTGTTCATTCCGTGGTTCTAAAAACACGTAGGCACAGGACCTCAGTGTGGGTGGTGCTGCCAGGGGGACTGTGCGTAATCAGTTCGCCCAGCGTGTCCCCATTGGGGTGTGGAAGCCCAGATCAGGGTCTGGCACGGATTCCAACTCGCCCCGAGGACGGCAGCAGAATGTGCTTTGCACCAAACATCCCCAGGCGCAGGAGCTGAGGGCTCACCCCAGCCCAGTC
This sequence comes from Equus caballus, assembly GCF_041296265.1. NCBI lineage: Eukaryota > Metazoa > Chordata > Mammalia > Perissodactyla > Equidae > Equus > Equus caballus. Next base: position 35,152,865 of record NC_091707.1, read on the forward strand.
TCTCCCAGATCTTTGTCATCGGATCCCAGTGGCCAAGTGCTACATCACCACGTGGCCAGGCCCACGCAAGTCCTTGTGTGATGGGACGTTGAGTCCTTCCAAGCCTCATCTCCTTGTCTCCAGTGGTCCCCATTACCCAGGACTCTGGGCTGGGGCAAATGGTGCGTTTTAGCCCCCGGGGGGGAACAGACTGAGACAGTCGCCCCGGAGCCTGGGCTCCGGGCTCAGATGCCCTCCAGGATATGGGAACCATGGGTTTGGTCTGCAAGGGGCCTCCGGCATTTCCTTGTGATGATGCCCGAGACCCACCAGGTGTCACTGTGTAGCCAGCGAGATGATGGGTGCTGGCGGGAGAGTTTTTCTCCAGCAAGGCCCTAGGGACTGGGAAGCAACGGCCGGCCAGCGGGAGGCCTGGGTGGAGCAGAGAAGTGGCCCTGTCCCCTTAGCCTCGAGGCCAGCAGAAGCCACGAGCCTGGGGACAGCAGAGGTCTCCATCCAAGGGCTGAAACGCGATGAGGGTGAGGTGAAAGAACAACTCCTGACCTGTCTACGGGGCCACACCTTCTCATCCCAGCAAGCCACTGGGTGGGACTGGAGGCTCCCTCCACCCTCATCACACCCCTCTCCAGGAGTTCAGCTCAGCTTTCCAGGGCCCTGCCTGGGGCTACCCCCACCCCCAACCCCTCAGAGAGCGTCAGTGGGCCGTGTAGACCTACAGTAATGGGAGAGGCACCTCATCAATTCCAGACAGCAGAGCCCCGCCCCTCACCAGGAGCTGGTTCAAAGTCAGGCAGGGCTAGGAGGCTCAGACTGGGCATTTCCAGCCTAACTGAGTCCTGAAGGCACATCGCCTAGAAACCAGAAGGCCCCAAACACTGGTTTCTGTCCCATCCTCCTCCAGCCTGGATAGAAAGACTCACCTGTTCCAGCTCCGCACACAGGAGACCCTGGACATGGCAGGGGAAGGGCCTGGAGCACTTTACTCCCCTCAGCTGCAGAGGGCTCCCCCTGCAGCTCCCAGAGGCTCAGGGACAGACCTGGCAGTTCGCGTGCCCCAGTTGGGCCTCAGAGGAAGGAAGGTCCAAATGAGGAGGGGCTGGGGGTGTCCCCAGGCCCGGGGTCCAGCCCCTCCAGCTCCAAGTCCTTCTCTCTCCAACAGCTGCTCAGAGGACTCCATCTGGCTCTTCCTGGGCAAGGAAAATCAACAGGGGCCGAGGGGAGAAGAAAGACAGTAGTGCAGTGAGTAGATGCAAAGCCCCACATGTGAGATGGAAAAGGACGGTGGGGGACAGACGAGGACTCAAGAAAAGCAGGGGATGTGGGTGCCCCCTTCACAGGGAGGTGGGGGAGAGACTGCTGAGTTAAGTTGCTTTGGCGTTTGGTCTGGATGATGGCTACTGAAGGTATCATGGGGATGGTGGACGCATCTAACAGAAAAATTCCGTTAGCATACAGCCCCAGTGTCTTTCCTTTATCCCTCAGTGCACAGATACAGACCCACCACCTGCTAGAGGTGGCATCACGCCGGGTGATACAGGGAGACACCAGCAAACATCCCGTTCCGCAAGGCGGTACAGCCTAGGTCGAGGCAGGAAGACAAGATGTGCGAACAAGAACACACATGCGTGTGCATTGCACACAACACTGACTGTGAAAGCCCGTTGACCACTGTGCAAGTGTGTGAGACCCCAAGTGTTAAATGTTTGCCCCAGCTGCTCCCTGAGCATTCCTAACATGAAAAATACAACCACCATGCAAGACTCCCGAAGCTCTGCCCAATTTCCATAGTGTCTGCGACTCTGTTCAAGATTTTGCACCATATGTGTGTGTGCACATGTGTGTGCACAAGTGTGTGCATGACCAGGCATGTCGGTAGCATCTGCAACTTTGTGCTTGGGAGCCCTGGAAGAAAGGAGTTTCTGAGAATTGTTGCCTGTTGAGCAGTAGAGGGACCAAGGGGTCCCACAGGGTTGTCACTGTGCAGAAGGGGAGAAGGAAAGGTCCAAGGGGTTGAATCATAAGCCTGGGGTCACTCAGCACTGAACAAGTTAATACAAGTGGCCACCAGGCTTTTTGGCTGATACGGGAGCTCCCTGGAGGTCAGAGCTGGAAGCAGCATTGGAAATGGAATATTGGAACCCATGTTTTCTCTTCTGTCTGTGACAACAGTGGGGAAGGTGGTGGCACCTGGTGTCAGCTGTGCCAACCTGGAGCATGACAATCAGTGGAAGACAATGACAGGAAGTGGTTAAGGGCTGGGCTCCGGAGAACTAAGGCTGGAACCCTGGCCCTCCTACTTAGTACATGCTTCTTAGCATCTCTGCGCCTCAGTTTCCCCATCCGGAAAATAGGGACAATGACGCTATCTCCCTCATGGGACTGTTGTGAAGATGAGATGGATGGATAAACACAACAAGTTTAGCAACGTGCCTGGCATGCAGGAAAAGCTGGATGGGAATGCATGCTTATGATTATTCTCTGCTTGCACGCTGGCCAGCAGGATTCCAGCAAGCCCACCTCAGCCCCGAGACCGCTGCTGGGATCCAGAGCTCACCCCTCTGGACTGCCCAGCTCACAGGCTTCCTTTTTTTTACTGAGTTACCTTGTAATTCCCAAACCTGAGCGGCAGGCAACTCACAGAAGCTCCAGCCACCTCCTGGTGAACGTAAGGATGGCAGGCAAGGTGCTCAGGGCGGGCTTTGTCCTGTGGCTGGAGTTGGGGGCATGGCTGGGCGGGGAGGGTTGGGCAACAGACTGATGCTTCCCAGGTGGGGAGGCTGGTGGCCTCTGGGACTGTTTACTCTTTCCTGGACTCCTGTGGCGCTATACAAATTAGGCATCAGTAGAGTTCATGCATCCAGAGCTTACATTAGGCTGTTGACATCTGCTCAGAGTTGTCTCTTTACACAGCTCACTTTGATTTTCGTCATTTGTTTTACTCTCTGCATTTCCACCCCCGCCCCACATCATTGCATGTCAAAACCAGCAGGAACCGTGGAGCCGGCCTTGTCTTCATTTTAGGACTGAGGACCCTGAGCACAGATGAATGTTTTTCTTGTGGCTAGCGTGAGCCTTGCCGAGCCTGCTGAATCCGGGCTGGCCACAGCTCGTCCCTAGAGGCCGGGGACCAGGCCTTCCTTAGCAACCGCCGCTGAATCACAGCGGAGAGCGCTCGCGGGATCTGGCCCCCGGGGTGGGTCCATGTAAAGAAGCCACACTTGAGCCTGAGCCCGGCGGCAGAGCTGGCGAGAGAAGGAGCGTGGGCTCCGTGCTGGCACCGGCTCCCCACCCCTCCGCCCCTTCAAGAACCCGTGACAAACAACCTTGCCTGGTGCCCAAGCGCCTGCCAAGCCCTGTCACAGGAAAACCCTGGCAGACTCGGCAAGGAGTCCAATTTCAGCCCAGCGGGTGGGGAAACCAAGGCAGCAAGAGCCCAATGTGACCGAGGTCACACACAGCGCTGGCAGCCAGGGGCCGGGCGTCCAGGGCTGCATGCTAAGCCCTGAGCACCAGGCCACCCAGCCAAGGCTCTGGACCGGCACAGAGGAGGAGCAAACATATCCCAGATTCGCGTCAGCAGCAGAGCCCCGAGAAAGGCCCAGTGCTTTCCATCCGCAAGTCCTCACGGTGGTCCCCTCTCTCCAGGAGAAACTGAGGCTCCCCAGGAGCCTCCTCGGGGTGTCAGGTCCAGGCCAGGAATCCGGCTCTAGAGGATTCCAGCTCCCAGCTGAGTGCCTGGAACAGCAAACATCAAAACCATGGCAGGCTGAGGGAGAAGGGAAGATGAGATCATTGCACCAGAAGGAAAGAAACCAAGACACCGAGGGAGGGCAGGAGGGACAGAGGCCAAGAATGTTTCAAGGCAACCTGAAAACTCCGTCAGATTAAAGCAGGCCCAGACATGGGCGGCTTCCCCTCCGCCTGAGTTACAGGGCCTGCGGAAACCTGGCAGGCCGCCGCCCCTCTTGGGGGAGCTGATGCTGGCCCACACCCGTGTACACGGATTAGTACCTGAGTGTCACGAAGGCAATGGGAACAGTAAGCACGTTTTGGTGCTCTGTGCACACTGTGCATGCACACATTTGGGCACACAAACACGCATGTGCAGGTGTCCGGGCTAGGCGTGCGAGCCCACAGGAGGGTATGCGTGTATTTGCATGCCGTCTACAAACATGTTTTCACCAAGCTCAAGGAGAAGCAATCAGTCATCTCCGAGGAATCTTAGCAACAGCCATCCCCAGAAAAGGCTTCTGCCAGCTGGAGCGGCGATGAGTCAGCAGAGGGGCCGTGGGAGGAGGAGAGCTCTCACCCTGGAGCCGGCCTCTCCCTTCTCCCGGCCTGGCCGCCGCGCCTGGGTCACCGCTTTGGCACTGATGACCGAGAACACATTCCTGGAACTGGCCAGCACAGGCGGCTAAAGGGTTTTTCCCTCCTCCTCCCTCTGCCTCTTCCCTCTTGTCCCGCCCCACACCCGCCCTTTTATTTTTCCTTCTTGCTGCAAAACCAAAACACCGCATTCACGAGTTCAGGAGCTGCAGCCAAATGGCAGGAGCCAGTGGCGGAGGGGTTAGGACACAGGAGCTGCCTAGGCCCAAGCAGGCCAGGGGACGAGGGACGAGGACACTGAGAGGGCCTCGCTGGGCACTGCGGAGCTCTGCTGAAGTCCTACAGGGAACAGGAGGGCAAGGTGTAGGCTCCCAGGAAAACAGATGCGTCTGCCTCCGCTCCAGGGGCAGAGCCTGAGGTCGCTAACACAGAGGAAGGGGTGGGAGGGTGACCAGAGGAACAGAGAAGCACAGTTATCAATCGGGCTCCACGGCCTGAGTGCATGCTCATTTCATCTTCACAGCAACCCTCGGGGTCGGTAGAATTATCTCCTTTTACAGATGAGGTGATGGAGGTGTAGACAGGTAAAGGGATTTAGCCCAAGGTCACACAGCTATTAGCAACGGAGCGAGCTGGAAGGAATTAAACCAGGCTGGAGCCGCCATGGGGGTGGGGCTTTAACCACTGGGCCACCCGGCCTTTCTTCCTGGGCAGCACCTACACTGTGTGTGCCAGGATCCCTGCGCCTACAAAAAATAAAGAAAATAAAACCGAAAAAGGCTAGTGTGGTCCCTATCCCTCTCCCCTCCAGCAAGCAAACAGATCTGGGTGAAGAGCCATCTGCAGCCTCAGCAGCAGCAGCAGCGGCAGTGGTGGTAGTGGCAGGGGCAGTAACAGCCTGGCCCAGCCTGAATCCCTGGCCTCTTTACTGGAGGCAGGAAATGAATAAAAGCTAAATGAGTTTGAAAATGCCAGGAGGCAGTGTTTAGCCCCTACCCCCTCCCCCTCCCCCTGGCAAGGACCGTGTATAGTTACAGTTTAATCTTGGAGATGCCAGACAGCTGTTCCCCGTTGCTAAGAGACTGGCCCACATTATGCAGATGTCAGGGACCTCAAATGTCTGCCGGAAATTACAGATCATGTCGGAGGAGCAGAGGGGCCTTCTCTTGGCTGGGGAAGCACAGCAGGAGAACGCCCCCTTGGCGGGGGGTGGGATGGCAGAAATAAGGGACCCACCCCTTCCCGGGTCTCCCCCTAGGCGGCTCTGGATCCTTCGATGTGCCCGCTCTGCTGCCCTGGCTCCGCTCCCTCCTTCCTGCAGCTCCCACCCCACATCCGGGCCTTCTTCCTTTGACAACTGTGCCAATGCCCATCTCCACCACTCTCTCTCCAGTTTTCCTTCTGGGGCATCTTTCTTCAGGCCAGCGTCCCTCTGTCTGTCTTGCAATCTTCCCTGCCACTGGGATGCAGCTGAGCGGGCTGAGAGGGAGCTGGGAGGATGGGCTGACCCCACCCTAGGAGGATGGCATCCCCCTCCTTGAGCCTCCCTCACCTGGGGCCGAAAATGAACACACAGCCTCCCCGACATCCCCCACCGCCCCCGCGGAAACCCCCGCAGGGCCGTTGCCATGGCAACTGCAGGCTACCAGAGTGGCTGCATCCCTGGTCCCTGGGGAAGGGGAGCTGCCATGGGGGTGGTGGGGAAGCCCTTTTCCAAACCCACACTCTACAGGGGACCCTCACTGAAGGTGACAGTAGAATCCACCAGGGTCCCGGGGTGGGCGTGGAGCAGGCACAGCTCCTCATTCAGGCTGGAGAGGGGCGTGGAGAGGCCGCCAGGTGGTGCAAAGGGAGCAATAGCATCACAGGGTCTACAGGAGACCCCAGGTATAGGGTGGGGGTGGGGGGCCTGGGTACAGAGTGGGTGCTGAGGGCCTGCAGTTTCCCTGAGAGCCCACGAGGCGCCTTGAGGGCAGAAACTTTATGTCACTGCCCACGCATCCAGGTGGCATCCCCTCTCCCTGGGGCCAGCTGTGTGACCTTGGCTTCCTCCAGCCTTATAAATGAAGCCAGGCAAACTTTACGTGCCATGGAAGGTGGCTGTGAAGCTAAGAATAGTGTGTGTGTGTGTGTGTGTGTGTGTGTGTGTGTGCAGCCATATATGAAAGCATTTCAGAGAAAGGTTCATGGGAGCCCCATGAAAGCAGGGCTGTATTACCACCCATCCAGCCTTCCCTGGAGATGCCGGTGAGGCTGGTGGGAGGGGACACTACTTACAGCTGTCTTTCCTCACACCCAGGTATTCCTCCCTGCCAATGGACACCATCCTCAAAGAGTGCCTCACTGATTTTTGTCCTGTCTCCTCTGGCCATCTCCTCCTCTGGCACATTCCTACAGCAAGACACGTCAGATGGGGAAACTGAGGCACAGAGACTTCTGAGAACTGCCCAAACCATCATAGACCTTTAGCTTCTCCATGGCCCCTCAGAACTGCCAATCCCCTACCTGTCCCCTCCAGCCTCAGCCCCTGCCCTGAGTTTAAACCTCAGGAGGACCACGACCTCTGTCCTCACCAGCTGGAAGCCCAGGTCCCCCTCTAACTAGCCATGCGAACTGGGCAAATAACCAGACCTCCTTAGTTCTGATTCCCCTTCTGGAAAATGGAAACAATAATAGCACAGACCTCTCAGGATGCTGTGAGGACTGAATGAGATAAAACATATAACCTGCAGAGCTCCTGCTAAGCTCTCGATACATTTTAGTTCTTTTATTAAGGTGGAGCCAGTTCCTGGGCACTTCCTCCTTAGAAAGGGGCCAGGCTTCAGCAGCGAGAGGAGGGGGACTTCCTTGGGCTGCGTGCACACCTGCTCCCCAGTCCCCCAGCACTGTTTTCTGCCTCTTTGGAAGGTTCTAGAAGGGTTGTCCAGGACAGCGCACCTGGGAGAACTCTGAGGGCAGGCACCAGCCACAAAGGCCTCAGAGAAGATGCTGCACCAGACAAGGGGTGGACGGTGGAGGATGGTGACCCCTCCCCCATGCAAACTGCTGAGCCAGAACGGATTTGGCAGCGGGCAGGAGCGCCGAGACTGAGTCATGGCTGGCTCCCAGTTCATTCAGCACTTGCGGCCCTCCGAGGCCTGAGGCCTTCGCTTGGCGGGAGGGAGGCCGGGGCAGCTGCTCAGTCTTCCTCTTTGTTCCTCTTTCTCTCCCCGCTGGGCCTCTCCCCATCCTTTCATTTCCTCTCCCCCAGCTTGCACTCTCCCTCGTTCACTTTCTCGCCTCCTCCTCTTTCTCTCATTCTCCCACCAACCTCAGTACCCTCCCCCTTTCATCCTTCCCTTGAAGCTGATTTCTTGCTTTCTCATCCTTTCTTCTTCCTCAGAGCTCAGAATCACACTTGGCAGCCTCCTCCCGGCTCCCTGCTCTGAGTCCTTCCCTCCACCCTCTCCTCCAGCGGTCTCTTTCCCTGCCCCCCTCATTTCCTCCCTCCTGCTCTTTCCCTTCTGTTTCTCCCTTCTCTTTTCCACCTTCGCCCCACCTCTCTGTCTCCCCTTCACCTCAAGGAGACACTTTGAGTCCCTAGACAGGCAAAGCAAGGTCAAGGTCATCCATTAAGCCCTCACCAGCCCTTGTCTGGGAGATTGGGGTCCAGAGACCAAGGTCAGAGCTGAGCAGAAAATCAGAGTGGGTTGGGGAGAGTTTGTCTTGGAGTCCAGACAACTCGTACTGGCACCTGGAACCCTCTCCTTACCTGGCCACCTGCTCTGCCAGGTCCCCTCCTTCCTACAAACACCCTGCCAGGCTTCCAGCTGCCTGCTGCACCAGCTCGGGTGGAGCCGGGACCATCTGAGTCCTGACCTCCCTTGTTCCGCTTACCCCCTCACTCTCTGCCCTGGTGCATGGAGTCCACGCGAGAAGAAGGCAAGAAAGAGATCAAAACGATAATAACCTGCTTTGAACTGGAAGGACAATGGCCAGGGGAGGGTTGCACCATATATGAAGTGCACGCTGTGGGAGAAAAAATGCAAGGCAGACAGGCTGACCTTGAATCTTGACCCTTCTTCCTATTAGCCAATGACCTTGAGCAAGAGACTGGCGGCACCTCAGTGTCCACCTCTGTGGAACGGGGATGATATGAAGAGCACCACCCTCCCAGGGCTTTTGTGCAGGAGAAGCACATGGCACTGGCCTGCGGTGGCTGCTCCTCAGCACCAGTTCCTCCCTCTTGAGAGAAAGGAAGCCTTCACGGAGGAGATGGGGCTTGTTCTGGGTGTTGCGAGATGGATAATAATAGTCATCACACTTCTGTTTTTGTTGACAGCAAGTGCTATGCTAAGCACTGTGAATGCATTGTCTCCTTGAATCCCCAGCAACATAAGAGGCAGTTATTTTCTTATCCCTGTTTCATAGACGAAGCAGTTGCAGCTCAGCAAGGCTAGACAATTTGCCCCAAGTCACACAGCAACGTGGAGAAGCAAAATTCTTAATTCCTCTGCAATCAGCTGGGATGCGGGTATCGGACATAGCAAGAGTGACAGCAGGCAAGACCAAGAGCAGCCCCTAAACCAGGTGTGAGGAGAGCTCAGTGAGGGTCAGGGTGTAGCAATGGGGAAATTCTGATGGAGGCCAATGCAAACCCCTCTGTCACCCTTGGTCAGACCCAGAGCCTGCCTGTCTCCTGTGTCAGTGCTCAGCCCCTGGCCAGCCTGCCTACATTCTTGCTGTGGAACCATGGTGGGGAGAAAAAGGGTGGGGTCCAGGCTCCCATCTCTGGAGCACCTCGTCCCCGACACTCCCCCTTCCTTCCCACACACACACCCTGTAATCCAGATAATCCCCGAGGTTCCGTCCCGCCCCATGAATGGCAAAAATGATCTCTCTTGGTTTTTTGCCACCCTGTGTTATATAACAGAGAGAATCGCTCCTTCTCTGAGGAATCAGGACAGGGCCTGCGGGGACAGGCCTGCTGCCTGAGATGACAAACGGGCATCAGGGAAGAGGGCAGTGGGGCTGTGGGAGGCGGTGTGTCATGGGAACAAGGGAGATGAGGCCTTAAAAGCGGTGGTTTCTGCTGGGAAGAGGTGAGCCGGGCGGACCTGAACAGGTGTAGCCGCTCCACCTCTGCGTCCCAGCCGCAGCGCCCTTCCCCCGCCAGCTCCAATTACTCCTGGCTGCTTTCAAATAGAGCTCCACAGTTTCCATGGCAACTCACCCACGTGGTCTCTGCCTTGGAAGCTGAAGCAGGGAGCGGTGAAGGGCAGCTGAGGGGAGGCAGGAGGCCTCCTGGAAGGTGAGGGCAGAGTCCCGCCCTCCCAGACCCCTGTTGTTCACCTTCACCTCCAGACCCCCGGCTGAGGCCGCACAGCGCCCCCAAGGAAAAAGGAGATGGAGCTCCAGGACAGAGAGGCAGCAAGATCACCTCCCCTAAAATGTGCCCTTGACTTGTGCCATTCTGTGCCACTGCCGTGGGCTCTGGGGCAGCATCTTGTCATGCTTCTGGGCTCTTCAAGGAGAGGCCAGGGGAGATCCTGAGCAGGAAAGAGGGCTTTGATTATGCCTCATCTTCCCTTCTTTTGAAAGGGGGTTGGCATTCTGTTCTGGAGCCAGGGTTTGAATTCTTGCTTAGCTGCTGTGAGCTGTGTGATCTGGGGCAAGGAGCTGAACCGCTCTGAGACTGTGCCTTCATCTTTACAATGGCGATGGGCACATCTGCTTCTACGTGTTGTCAGAGGGGAGCAAACGGGATGGAATTTGGGAAAGTGCTTTGGGAAAGGAAGAACAGAAAAGAGATAAAAGCAGAGACGCTCCTGGCGAAATGGGAGGGCACAGCCCACCAAGGGCCTCCTGTGTCTGGCCAGGGGCCCAGCCAGACTACATGCAACCCTGCCATTCAGAAACCCTTGGATTAAAACCCTGACTTTTTTTTAAGCCCCTACCTTCTTGTACCATCTTTGTCTTGATTGCTCTCCCCTAGACTTGACGCCTACCAAGAGCGTCTCCTTCTGGCCACATCTCTAGCCTAGAACCAGGTGCCGGGGGGGACGTGCATGTGCCTTGCTATCCCGCCCGCACCACGCTCATCCTTTAGGCGGTGAGGCATCCCTGGAGAAGACGGCACAGCTTCTCCGCGCATCCCTCACCCTTTCCCCCTCTCCTGTCTGTAGACTGGGAGGCTCCCTGGAGGTCTCCAGCAGACAGTTTCTCTCCAGCTGATTGGCAACTCCTCTGTGCTTGGTCCCCTGAGAAACAGCCAAAACCCTGGGAAGCCAGCTTAACAGAGGGGTGGGGTAAAGGGATGGGGTAAAGGGAGCTCCTCTCCTTTTACCCCACCTACCCAGCTACCCAGCTAAAGGGGCTTGAACTTGGCCATTTGTGTCTCTCTTCCTTCTCCACCTCCACACGCTGGCTCATAAAGAACCCCCCGGACTGCGCTCAGCTACCCCAGAGAACCAGCCCGTCCCTCCCCTTCTCCCGAGAGCCCCTGGGTCTCCCTGAGCTGCTCCCTCCTGCCCGGGGACCCAGTGTGAGCCTCCCGCCTCCTTCCCTGGGCCTCCCTCCCTCATCCATCGAGTGGGGGTGATCTCCAGGCCCCCTCATGGCTCTAAAACACTGACTCGGCAATTCTCTGCAGCAGACAGAAGAGCTGGCCACACAGCCTCCTCGCTCACAGCCCAGCCCCTCCTCTCCGTTGTCACCTCACTCAGCAGTGCCCCCGAATCCCAGAGAGGGTGGCTTTCATTATTTTTTCTTTATTTTTATCAAAGGGTATTTTTTTGTCAAAAATTGTGTCTCCCCTGAGACAGTGCAGCCTCTGTGCAGGCTCTCCTTGTTTCCATGGAGACAGCAGCTGGCTCACATGTGTGGTTGCTATGGAAACGAGGCTGGTTCTCTTCCTCTCCCTCCCCTCCCCTCTCACTTTCCCTTCCTTCCTCATCACCTCACCTCCTCACCACCCCTCCTCCTTCACACCACTTGGGATGCAAGAAAGGGCAACAAGAGGCACCCCCAGCAAATTAGGTCCTCGCCCCTGGCTGAGCCGTCTCCACGTGGGCCAACCCGTGTGACTGGTCCTTTCTCCCTGCCCGGGTGCACTTCTGCAGTGGCCCTTCCTTCCAAACACTGGGATGCAGCTTTTCTGATACAAGACATGGGGCACAAGCAGCCTTGAGCGCTCTAGACAAGGGAATCCTACCTCTGACAGGGGTGGGGGCTGTCTTTGCTGCCACCAGCACAAAGCCGACCCAGACGTGTGCCCGGGCACCTTATATTGCACATGCTTTTCTGTGCCACACTGTAGATGTGCAAAATGAAAGGAAGGATCTTGGGTGGGGGAATCCATGGCAACAGAGATGGGGACAGAGGGCAGAGGGAACATACGTGCAGAGTACATCTTGATTGTCAGAGGCTGGTATTCAGATTACGGATCATTTTTCCCACTGACGTGTTAGCACCTCAAGGGTAGGAACCCTGCCTGTCTCGTCCCTGATGGATCCGCAGTGTATGGGGGGGGGGGGGATGGGAATAATAGACACCCGGATGTTGACAGTGATGGCTTTTTAGGTGGTGATTCTTATTACAGCCTTTTGCTCCTGTCCTCAGCGAACACGTACTAAACGTATAAAAAAGAAGAAACGACATGTTTATTTGTTTGATCTTAGAGAAAAAGGGGAAGAGAACTTGAAAGAGGCCCGAGAGTGGAGCCAGTTTCTCCCCAAACGCTGGAGCAGGCGTGACAATCTGACCAGCCTCTCCTGTCACACGCTGGGGCCCAGAGAGGTGAGGTGCCTGTGGCGTGACAGAGGCGCCAGGGATCTTAAATCAGGAGGACAGGAGAGAAAGCCTGTCAGTCCAGGTAAGTCAGGCCAAGAGCGAGACTCTGGCATCTGCCGCATACTGAGGTGACAGCCACGGTGCCGAGGGGACACACACCGGCAGCCAGCCGGGCAGGCCTCTCCCCTCCTTGTACTTCAGCCCAATCCCCCCGAAGGTGTCGCCTTCCCCACTCCCCCACCCCATCCCGTCTCTCGGGCCTCAGACTGGGAATTTGGCTCAATCTGCAGGAGAACACATGAAAGCTGCCTGCGGCTGACAGTGCCAAAGGGGCGAGTTCCAGCTTCCCGTCTCCCGAGAGGCAGGGCGGGCGGCAGAAGCCATTCTCAAGGTCAAAGAAAAAGCCAGCACATTCTCGTCCTCAGCCAAGGGCGCATTTCTCTGTTTCCTTCCGCTTACCTGCAGTCAACACACCGGGCGTGGACCCATGCACCTCGGAAACCCGAGCATCCCGGATTTCGGGGGTGCAGAGGCCTGAGGGATCATGCTAATGTTCCCACCATCCCCCCGTTTGATGGGCAGACAGACGACAGGGGGAGAGGGCTCGCCCTGGCTCATCCTCAACCAGCTAATCCTGCCAGCCCGTGAAGCAGAGAGAGGGACGGGAGGAGAACAAAGAGGAGAGGCAGAGGAGGGGCGGAAAGGAGGAGGAAGAGGGAAACCACTCTCCCTACCACCACTGCCACTGCCACCCGGCCTGGAGAGGGACTTGCCTAGCTCAGTGAGGCCGCCGGGCACCGCGAAGAGACAGGGAGGCGCTGAAGGTCAGGGATGAGGGGGAGGCCAAAGATGGGTAGGTGGGCATGAAAAGGGAGGTAGGGCGGGGTCAGGAGATTTGGTGACAGGGTGCTGCATTCAGTGCTTGATAACAAAAAAAGTTGAAAAGTTAGGTTTGTACTTTTAAGGTCACAAAACCCTCACAGCAAGAAAACCACCACATCACAAGGTTCTCATTTGCCCGGTACCACCCGGTCTGAGCGGACGCCCTGAAGTGATGCTGTGTTTCTACTGCCTCCTCACCAAAGCAAAGCACGAGTGCCACCAGGGTACCATCTGGCTTCGTCTCTTCCCTATGGTGGAGGGGAATCAAGGGTCAGAGGGCCTGGCAATGAGTAATGGGTAGTGTCCACTATGAAGTCTTAGAGGGACCACCTCTCCAACACCCCTGATGAGAGGTTCCTCCATCCTCTGTGCCTTGAATGCATCCTGAGACAAGGATCTCATCCCCTTCCAGGGACCTCATCCCTCCAATCCTGGGTTTTAATTCTCACTTGCTAATATTTGTGCTACCCTTCCCATCAAAAAAAGAAGAAGAAGAAGAATTATTTTGCTTCTCATTCCATTATCTTTACAGAGAAGATCAATGACAAATAGTATCTGGATACATCTATCATCCATGAACAATAAATTAGCCCTCGCCCCAAGCAGGTCTCCTTGATTCTAGCAAAACTTTAAAAACTTCCTACTTTCCCTTCCCCCACCTTCCAAAAACTTGTTTTGCTCTTGGCCCTTTCTGCGAGCCGCAGCTCCCCGTGGGACCCAGCGGGCCGGGTTCTATTCTTGCCATCTCCGTGGCTCCTTTCTTCTTGCCCTTGGTTCTGTGCCCTTCCTCCAGCTTTGAATGTGTCCTTCTCCAGTCTGAAATCAGCTGCCAGCTCTGCGATGAGGCACTTCATCTCTTAGGCTCCTCCCCTTCTCCTTCTCATCAAGCCCTTTCATGATTACACGGCCAGAATGTCCTTTTTGAGGGCCTCCCGGACCAGCTCAACATTCTTCTTTTCAGGTCCACCTATAGGATCGTGCCTGCCTTTTCCTGCTGTGTTTTGAACGTTCCCTGACCAAGTTAGAAATGCTACTGTCCTTCTCTCTGAGGCTGGCTTGCTTTGAAGTGGGGAGAGTGTATGAGCGTCCTTAAGCTGCCTTAACAAATTACTACAAAGTGGGGGTGGTTGAAAACAACAGACGTTCATTCTCTCGCAGTTCTGGAGGTGAGCAGCCTGATATCAAGGCATCAGAGGGCCCCACTCCCTCTGCAGGTTCTAGGAAAGGAGGCTTCCTTGCCTCTGCCAGCTCCTGACGTCTGCCAGCAACCCTTGGCGCCCCTTGTCTTGTAGGCTGATTACCCCAATCTCTGCCTCCATCGTCCCACGGCCATCCCCCTGTGTGCCTCTCTGTGCCTGTGCCCACATTTCCTTCTTCTTATAAGGATACGAGTCTTTGGACTTAGGGCCCACCCTACTCCAGTATGACCTCATCTTGACTTGATTACATCTGCAAAGACCCTATTTCCAAATAAGGTCACATTGACAGGTTCCTGGTAAACATGAATTTCGGGGGGACATTATTTGACCCAGTATACTCCGTCACCCTCATCTTCGATTTCTTTCTCTCCCATACCCCCTTTCACATTAGCCTGCTTCTTCCTCCTTGACATCCTGCCAGTCTGTCCTGTCTCTGCCATCCTGACAGCCAGGGCTTTCAGTTCAGCACAGACTCTGGGGCCAGACCGGGTCCTGGCTTCCCTGCTTAGATGTGGGGACTCAAGAATGTCCCTTCGCTCCACTGGGCCTCAGTTGCCTGGCCTGCAAAGTGGGGATAACTGTGGTACCTCCTTATGGATTGTTGCAGTGATGAAGTGAGTCACTCTTTGTCAAGAGAAGAACAATATCTGGCCGGGACAAGGCCCTAGACGTGTCAAGTAGCATTTCAAGCCTTCACGGTTTCAAGCACGGATTACTGCAACGGCTTCCTAACCGGCCGCTTCCCAGCTCCGTCTCCAGCATCCCAGTCTGTCCTCAGATCTTACCATATCACTCCGTGTCGTCTAAACGTGTCCCACTGCGTTCAAGTTAAGGTCCAAAAATTTGCAGCAGAGAACACAGGACCTCTGGCAAGGTAGCTCTTACCTACTTGCGCAGCCTTATCTCATTTCTTGCTCTCCTGTGCGTGCAGGTACACACACATACACACGTGTACACACACACAAACATGCAAACCGTTCTCCAGTCTCCCCGTGACCCAACCGTAGCTCTCCCCGCCCCTCGGCCTTTGCACAGCGCTCCTCTCCCGGAACCCCTGCTCCTCCTCTCCCAGGACAACGGCTCTCTCTTCCTCAAGACAGAGTCAGCTGGGTCCACCACCTCCAGGACACTGGCCCCCCACCCCCACAACCTTCCAGCCTGGGTCAGGGCTCCGTCTTCTGGGGCCCTGCCCTGTCTCCGTCCCTCACAGCTGTGAGCTACTCCAGGACCAGGACTGTGTCCTCTCTCTGCATCTTCAGAACATTCCTTGGAGCCCAGCAGGTGTGGACACGAATGAAGCATGGCTGAATAAATGACACTTTATTGTCTACACCCTGCAGAGATTCCTGTGATCCGTATTTCTCTATTTCCCATTCAACTTAACACCTACCTGTCTTCACCAGGTCCCTGGGACCCTCTGTCTCCTGCCAGCCCCAGAGCCACCTCCCTTCCAAGTCCCTGCTGCCCTGCGGCCTTCTCCTGCCTTCTGGGCCTCTCCAAACAGCCTGCTTTCTCCTCACCCTGCTAATCTCCACTGAACTTGTTTCCTTTCTTCCCTCGCTGGGGTCACCACAGGGCTGTCCCTCTCTCCAGGCTGCTGTTGCTCCTGTAATTGCATTCATGCACATGCCTTTTGGGGATGCGTTTGTGGGAAACCCTTTCCGTGGTGCAGTTGTGTGGAGTTGGGTGCCAGAGGGTGAGCGGCCAGAAAGCCCCTGGGGGCTGGGAGGCAACAGAGAGCAATAAACACTCGCCCTGAGAGAACGGCTTGTGCTCAGCCCCCATCACCCCAGGGTAACACCCCAGGGTTCCCCTCCGTGCTGGCAGGGCACCCGAGACCCTTGGGGCTTTTTGCTGGCAGAGAAAGGGGTGTGGGAGGAGGCAGCCATTCTCCTGTGGTGTTGCCCGTGGGACAGAGCCTCCTGAGGCTGCTCCACGGCCCACTGCAGACAGAGAGAAGAAAGGCCTCTCGTGCCCTGGGCGTCAGAGGTCGAGGAGCAAAGGTGACAGAGGGTCCCCTCCTGGCAGAGAGGGGCGCTGGGTGACAGCATTGCCCACAGCCCCAGGCCCTGCGGGAACGGCTTCAGCAGAGCCCCGCCTGGCCCCTTTTCCTTGTGGGCTGGGGGAGGCAGGAGCAGAGCCACCTGTCTGCCCTCACAGGGCCCAGCGCCGCAGGAAGGTGCAGCCTCAAGCTCCGGACCTGATTTCCAATTGCCAGCTGGTCGTCCCACAGGGATCTCAAACTCAGCATCTTCCTTCCACCTGCCAGCTCCAAAGCTTCAGTGTTCTCTTCTGGATAAAAGGCACCCCCATCCACCCAGCACCCAGTTACCTGAGCCAGAAACCAGGGAGTCTCCTTTGATGCCGTTCTCACCCACCCACATCGAGCTAGTCACCAAGAGTGGTCATCTCTACCTTCGGAACACGGTTCCCACCCTCAGCTGCCTCCCAGGCCCTCTGCCGCACAGCCTCTGGCACTGGACTGCTGTGACAGTCCCTTAATGCGCCCCTGCATTCCCTCTTTCCCAGATCACAGGGTGGCCACCGCGTCTGGAAGCAGAGGCGAGTACAGAATAAAGGTCTGTTGCTCTCACATGACAAGACAGGATACAGCAATGATATCGATCTTTCCAGATTTCCTGGCCTCGCTGCAGTCTCTCCCTAGCAGCCTGAGTGAATTCGCTCACACTCAAATCTGATCTCATCTCTGTCCTGTTACAGTTCTCCCAAGGCTCTCCCTGAACTCAGAAAGAAAAGTCCAGAGGTGCACCTTTGAGGCCTCCGGGGCAAGACGGCTCTCTGCGCATGAAGAAAGGTGGGGGACTTCCCAGCCAGACCTGCTCGAGATCCCTCCTGCTGGGGTTTACTTTCTTCTTTTGACTCTTCGGCAACACCCCTCCTTTAGAAGTCCCCAGATTCCCAAGCAGCTGGAAGTGCCTCCCACCTGGGACATCCCTGGATCTCGCCCAGTTTCCCTGAGAAAATTCCTCTCCAACCTTCCTCCCACCTGCTCAGCAGCGCCGGCCCCTCTGGGAAGGTAGTGACAGTGGCCACTGCCTCCTGTTGCCCTGACCGACTGGAAACAAGGGTCTGGAGGTAGGCCCAGCAATCGGGTCTGGTCTGCAAGCCCAGGGCTGCTGCAGACGCCACGGGGAGGCCCATGTCGGGACCTGGGCCCAACGGAGGGACAGCGAGTCCCCCAGCCTGCGCCCCCTGGTCGGCACCCAATTCTCCCTTCACGCTTCTGCCCCCAGTCTCCCCTCCGCTTTGTTTTCAAGGCCCATTCACTGCTTTAATGAAACAGTAACCATTTTCTAGCTGCCCCGTGCTCCTCCTCTCTGCATTATTCATGAGCTCGACTCTGCTTCTGACAGGCACAGGCTGATCTCATGCTCCATTCAGAGACTAAAAAGTAAGGCCCTGATGACATGCTGCCCCCTCCCTGTCCCTGCCACCATCCCTTTTCTTCTCTGCCCATCTCTTAAGTCAAGAGGGTCAAGAAGAGGTTCTGTGATGGCCACACATGCCCTGTGGGGTCACTGGGACCCTTTAGGCATCTGCTGCGTCTCATCCAGACCCGCTGCCCGCTCCGTGGCCCTGGCCCTGCAGAGGGTTGGGGAGGGCTGAGAGATGAGCTTGAGAAGCCCTTTCTGCAGAGTGGACTCAGGTGTCCCCTCCCGCCCACAACCCTGGGGGCTGCCTTCCAAATGAAGAAGGTCCCTTGGGGACCACTGGGCCTGAGGAGACCAGAAGAACAGGTCCTCTTGGTCCTGTTCCTGCCCCTACCCCCAGGGCTAGGGAGAGGCTGCCCCGGGATGGGCTGCTCACTCTGCTGGGCTGGGTTTGCCTCACTCCCCGTACCTGTTCTTGTCCAGTCTTCCCTAATCCATCCCTGGACCCGCCTCCCCAGCCCCAGCGCAGCACTGGGGCACCAGGCAGGTGTGGCAGGCCCTCCTGGAGCAAGGAGGCAGGAGAAGTGCCACCTCCTCCGAGGGTCCCAGCTGTCTGCTCCACGTGGCTTCCCTGGAGGACACAGGCACAGACAGCAGGGTCCAGAGGGGCCCAGTCATGGTAGGTGGGGCAGAGGGTCAATATCATCAAGTAACTGTGCTCCAAACACTTGAGTAATTATCACATTTACCCTTAAGCAACTCTCTGAGGCAGGGCACATATATCCCTCTTCATAGATAAAGAAACAGGCTCAGAGAAGTTAATGTAACCGAAGTTACCCAGCCAGCAGATACCAGGGCCCAGATTCTGGGGCTCCAAAGCACCCCTTTGAGCCAACTCCTGGCAAGGGGGTCTTTTCATAGGCATGCCCCAGGCTGCCCCCGGTCCTCCCTTGCCACCTTTCCAAGATCTGGTCTAGGAAGGCGTGGGGATGCCACGCCCAGCTGGCTGGGGACTGGCAGCTCGCCTGCCCCAGAAGGACCCAACTGCAAATCAGAAGCACTGGTATCCAGGCAACCAGCCTCCCTGGCTTCAGATAAGCAGGAACAGCTGGGAGCTGCCTAGGCCGGGAAGCTGTCAGTGGGGAGGGAGACTGGGGGAGCCAGCCAGCCAGTCGGTGGTATTTTGAGCCTGTTATTCTCGTCTTCCCAGACCTCGGCTTGAGTTAGGGCTTTTCCCCCAAGCTTGTCCTTGCCACTGCCGCAGGGGAGGGGTCTCCTGGGGCTCTCCCCCCGCCCTGAGCCCCGCACAGTTTGGGGGAAGTAGCTGGAAAACAGCTGATGACCCTCCCTCTTTCTGTGAGCAAGGAGGGGAAGTTGGTCACAGGCTGCAAGGTGCTGGGGCCCTGGGGTCATTTAATAAACAGAAGTAGTTGAGGTTCACCTTTCGGGGCCTCCAGGCCTCACTGAGAGGTTTTCCTCTTCTCCTACATTGGGCCAGCCATGCCGACAGGTTCAGCTGAAAGCCCCCAGCCCCGCCCCATGATGGCAGCTGAGGAGGGGAGATGCAGGCACGGTGGGGAGTGGGCTGTCAGACCAGCTAGACCTGCTCAGACCCAGCTCAGCAGATTACAAGCTTGGCCATGCCTGTTTGAGCCTCAGTTTCTTCATCTGTCCAATGGGGATGTTAATACATACCCCACAGGCTGGAGGTGGGAAATAAGTGAGAGAAAGCCTGAAAACTGCCCGACACAGTGTCTGGTGCTGTTGGTGCTGGCAGGACCCTTCTCGCTCCTCCTGTCTGGGCCTGCCCCTGCCCAGCCTGGACACCTCTCCCTCATGGGTTCTGTCCTTTCCTGGGCTATTTCTGTCTCCTGCTCTAAAGGTCAGTGCCTTTCCTGGGATAAGGCAGCTGCCTCTTCTCCGCCCCTAAGTGGTATTAGTCCCATGCCCAGGGGACAGTGGTTGCCCCAGATGGCCGCCCCCCCCCACCCACCGCCTTTGCCCAGGACTGGCCGGGACATGCTCACCCCTACTTCTACAGATGCTTCTCCAAGGCTGCTGCTAGGCCCAGAGCGTAGCCATTTGTTGACTGACTCACTGACCGTAGGCAGTGGCCAGAATGTTCCTGACACTCCTCAGCACCAGGACTACGAAGGCTCACTGCTGACCACTGAGACCTCTCTCCCTGAGTGCCACCTCCAGGCGATGCCCAGGACCTCCACGGGGGCTCATGGGCTTTTCCTACTGGAAGCCTTAAAGGAAAGGACCAGAAGAGACAGCACGCCCACCTTAGACAGGAAGCCATCACCATAAGCTTCAGGATTCCACTCCCCTCTTCTCTCCCTCCTCCCCACCTCCAGCTGCTACCCCTCCCCTCTACCTGCCCTGACATCTGGGGTCTGCGATTAGGAGGCTGGCAAGAGGTGTGTAGTCTGGAAGCTCCCCTCCTCAGGCAGCCAGCAGGCTGGCCTAGCACTAAAGGTGTCCCCACTCCCCAGCATCAGCGCAGACCAGCAACCCTGCATTTTAGGGGCGGGGGGGAGGAGAGACGAGCCAGTGAGTGATACACCCCTGAAACAAGAGTCAGCCCTGAAACTGACCCTTCCTGCCCACCTCACCCTAGGTGCGACCTCACCTGAGGTCAGTAAAGGGAAGGCAAGAGGATGGGGCTACCCAAGGCCTGGGCTGGGGCAGGAGTGCTGACAAGCACAGTGGAGGTCTCATCAGTGGCCCCAAACCCAGGAAATGCAGCCTCTGCCCCGCTGGAGTGGGGGTGGGGAAGGCAGCAGCTCCCAGCCAATTTCTCCCCTTCTTCCTGGCACCCCTAATCTCCTCTCCCTCCCCTCACTTATCCTCTCCAGCAGCAGAGTTTCCTGGAGAGGAATGGGGACACAAAAGCAGGATAAACAGAACTGAAGGGGGCTTGGGAGGAGCATTCCAGAGCTAAAAATAACAGGGTCAGCTGGCTGGAAGAGCAAGCCAGCATCCAGCCCCTCCTCACCCCACCCCACCCCCAAGGTGACCCCCATCCCAGCCCCCCTCCCCACCCCCAGCTCTCAACTGGGCCTCTAATCCGGGAAGTCTGGAATGCGAATCCACACCCAGGGCCCCCTTCCCAAACCCTGTGCCCAGGGGTGGGGCCACAGCCAAGGGAGGTAGGGAGCCCACCCCCCCCCAGGCCCTCCCGCTCCATGGCACCCTCTGGGCAGTTCCAGTGGGCCCACAGCTCAACCGCTGACCCTCCCTCCTGCCTTCTCTATTATTATTTTTTTGGACAAAATAGAATTTTGCAGTCTTATCAGCAAAGGCAGGGCTCCTTCACACCAAGAAGGATCTTGTTCTCCCGACAGGCACACCTCCCTCACTGGGGAGCAGTTCTACTCCTACAGATGATAAGGGAGTGGGAGCAAGGAGGAAAAAGACAATTCCAGGAGAAAACTCAGTATCAAGCACCTACTATGTGTCAGGACTGTGCTAGGCCTGTCCTGTCCATCCTCTCACTCCATTCCATCCTCACAGGAAGTAGGTATTCTTATATCCCTATTTTCCAGAGCTGCAAAGTAAGAACTAAAGTCATCAGAGGTCCCCCAGATAGGAGTGGTGGCCCCATCACCCGGGGCTGCCTCCCCTAGGGGCTGGGTTCTCCGGTCCCAGAGTTGCACTAGAGGCCAGCTCTCCCCTGGCCAGCACCTGGGTTGGGGTGGGGTTGGGGGGTCACTGCAGCAGCTGAGACCAGCTCTGGAGCAAAGCAATCTTGCCTGCCAGAGTTCAATGCCTTCTGGAAGCAGCCACAGCCGGGGCCAAGCGGCCTGTGTCTTGGCCTCTGTGGGCCCCTGTCCCCGAAGACTCCCAGGTGGCAATTTCTCTCCATCTAGGGGCACTGCTGCTCTTCTGCTGAGGATGCGGGGAGGAGGGGCAGGAGCTGGGGCTGCCCGGATGGCTTGGTCAGGAGAGCCCTTCCTCACACCCAGGACGCCCTCGAGGTGTCCCTACAAGAGGCCAGCCTGCAAGTGGAGGTGTGTCGGGGAGCTCAGCCGGCTCCAGCAGCCCCACAGACTGGAGGACGCCCCTTCCTGAAAAGCCGAGAGCTCTTGGACAGGCCTGCGCAGCATCCGCCTCGCTGCCCCGCCCACGCCGGGGTTTGCTCTTCCCCTGGCCATGGGTGGGAGGAAACGGGCTGTTAAACCCAGAGCAAGCAGGGCAGGCTTAGCTGTGACTGAGCCGCTGTCTTCAGCCGGCCAGCAGAGGGGTTTTTGTGCAGGCCATGGGAGGCCGCTGCTGTCCTCCTGAGAGGCAGGGAAGCCGAGGATAGGGTCTTCACAACCACAGGAGTTCAGTCTCTATGTCCACTGGCTCCCAGGTCGGGGATGCCCCAGCCTCCTGCCAGCCTCTGCTTGAATACATCTAGTGATGGGAGGCTCATCTCTGTGAGAAAGCTCTGATGATTAGCAAGCTCTTCCTTGTGTTGAGCTGGGCCCTCCATACCTGTGCCTGTCATCACCTGGTTCTGCCCTCGTGGGCCCTTTCTGCAGGAAGGCCTTTCAAAGGCAGAGCCCTGTCTTGTGGACGACTGGGTCCAGGTGCACTTTCCAATACGAGAATTGGAGGACAGCCACGGAAGGAACCAGATGATTGAAAACCATGCTGCCCTGGTGGACAGTAATGCCTCCCAAGCTCTGCTCCTGGGACATCACGTCCCAAAGACCCCTGCAGGAGGGGCGCCATTCACACAGGGCTCTTCATTTAATGAGCAGGAGAGGAACCCTTTACGGGCCAGCCCTGCAGGCTCTGGAGGAAAGGTCCTCACTTGGCCAATAAATACCAGGTCTGTCTTGGACAGCGGCTGGACATCGCATTGTTTACCAGGTTTATTGGATTCCTCAGGCCAGAAACCTGGGCGGCCCAGAGACTTACCCCACTGCCTCCCCACCCCAACCCGTGCTCAGGTCTCTCAGCCCCACCCCCAGCCAGGCCTCATTTCCACCCACAGTTTTCCATCCTTATGGCCACCACCCTAACCTGCCTAAGTGCCCCTTACCTCTCACCTCCTAACTGTGCCCTCTACTTCCGGATCCTGCTTTCCACCCCACCCCCAATTCACTCTCCACCCAAAAGCGAGGTCATGGGTCAGATCCTGTCATTCACCCGTGGAGATCTTACGATGGTTGTCAAAGCACTTCGAATCAAAAACAAACTTCTCACCACGGGCTACAAGGCCCTTCAACACAGGGTTCTGCCCCACCTCCCTGATCACTGACCTCCCAGGAGCATGCCAAGCTTTTCTCTGCCTCAGGGCCTTTGCACTTGCTGGTCCTTCTCCCTGGAGCATCATTCCATTAGCTCTTTACATGCCTGGCTCCTTCTCAACCTTCAGGCTTCAGCTAGAATGTCACTTTCTCAGAAAGGCCTCCCCTGACTGCCCTATCGAAATTAGATTCCTTTTTTTACTGTCTGTTATAGGCCTTTGTTTTCATTTCATGTATATCACTTATCGTGTATTTACTCACTCATTCTATTCATTTATGTTACTGTCGTCTACTACACTAACAGGTAAGCTCCATGACAATGGGGACCCAGTTTGTCTTGCCCGCTGCTGTACCTGTTGCGTCCCACACTGGGCCTGGCACCACAGGGAATATTTGTCGGATGATAAATAACACTCTTGCCCTTGTCCCATCTACACGGGTATATGGAATCCAGCCCTCCTCGGGGCTGGAGAGAGAGATGGACATGAGAACCACCCCCAGGCCTCCTGAACCCCATCAGAGGAGGGATGCATTTAAGAAAAACTGACCAGTTCTCAAGGTTTATCTGCTCGCTCATTCACCTATTAATTCCTTTAGCAAAAACCCAGTGCTTCTCGATAGCCAGAAACTCTCCCAGGGACTGAAACTTTAGTAGTGAACAATACGGCCGAATTCCCCACTTCAAGGACCTTACACGCGCACAACTAACATTGGATCATAAACAAGGAAACAACAAAACAGCTACAGCTGGTGGAAAGGGTGCGGCCAAAACTAAAGCTGGGTCTTGGGAGCAGAGTTCGAGCGAGGTGGTCTTTAGAGAAGGAGGTGGGGGGTGGTCTGTGGATCGTGAGCACAGGGCAGGCCTCCACCTGCACCAGCTCCCCTCACCCCCACCCCCATCTTATCACCAGGTATCAAGATGTTCTGGAAGGAAGGTGGAAGGAGCCAGTGAAGGGTACCCTTGGCCGACTAGTTCCCCAGAGAAATGACACAGGCAGCTGAGTCCCTGTGAAGCTCTGGGTCCACTGAGCCCTTGAGAAGCCCCTGGCAGTCAGCCCCATAGAGGAGAGCTGCAGATTCCTGCATGAGGTCAGCACTTCCGCATTCTCCGCATTAAATACCCATCCGGTGGATCCACTGACTTCAAAGGAGGGGGCGCCTGCAAACCCACACCCTCACGGGTACACGTGTTTTATGGTGCAGTTAACAGGGCTCCACCCTGACACGGTTTGTCAAAGGAACTCTGCAGTGAGTAAAAGCAAAATAGAACTGCGGTAAATTTGTGATACCCGATTTAGATGCTAAGATGACCGAAAAAACAAAACAATCACGCTTCCAGGTGGCAAAGTTCAGTAAGAGGCATGTCTGCGAGTGGCTTTGTCTGGCAAGGGCCTCCTCGGTGGGGTTCTTCTAGGGGATGGTATGTATTTGGGTAGAGCACAGCTCTCTCTCTTATTTGTTTCACACGCTTTCTTATCTCTCCCCTTTTCACTTATTCATTCATCAAACTTGGGCATCCCCACCATGATCCAAGTCCTTGGGAGGCTCTGGGCTGGGGAGAAGCTGGACAAGAATGGTACAGGGGAGTCCTCTTCTCAGACGGTCAAATCGCTATTTTCTGCCTTGGGGAGCACAGCGCCACCTACCTGCTGCCCTGGGAGGCGTCTTAGACGCCTCCAGTGCGCCAGCTTCTTCCACCAAAGCACCAGATGCAGTCACTTCTACCTCTTAAATAGCCTTGATCTCCTCCCCACCTCCTACCGGTGCCCTGGGTCAGCCCATTGTCCCTCTCCTGGCCTGCTGCCTGACCCTCCCCCTAACCCCTCGGTCCCACCACCTCATCCACCCTCCACAGGCCCTCTGTAGGCACAGCCATCTTTAACAAACCAATCTCGTCTCGCCAATACCCACCAAAGGCCCACAGGCCTCCGACAACCTGTCCCATCCGAGGCCAGGCCTGTCTGGCCTCCTGGCAGCCCCCCCCCCCCACGCTGGACTGGATGTAGCGTGTGGTTCCAGAGGTTCCAGCGCGCCTCCCTGGACCCTGTGCCCCCGCAGAGCACAGCACGGTGCCTAGAACACGGTGGCCCTGGCTGGTGACACGCTGGGCCAAGGCGACCCGTCAGATTTTTCCTCCTCAGCAAGCTGGGTAACCATGTGGTGGCAGACGAGGCCCCACGGAAGGAGCCAGCAAGCGCCGCCGGGCGCAGGCAGCAGCTGGTGTCGCCATGGCAACCGCGGGCAGCGCCACACGGGGCCTGGCCTTTTCACTCTGCCTTTTTGGCAGGCTTGCCCAGCCACCCCGAAGCCGGTTCACCCAGGCGAGCCAGGGCCTCGCCCCTGCCCCCCACCGCCCTTCTGTCCTCTTTGGCCAGCTCTTCCTCCCCCACCCCTTCCTCCCCCTCCTCTTCCTCCCAGCTGCCCTCCCTCCTGCAGCCTTTGCCAAAGCGCCGGGAGGGAGAGCTGGGCCAGGGAAGGACTCAGATTTTCAATTCTAAGCAGATTTCCCCTCCACAGGCAGCGAGCCCTTTCATACATTTTTTCCCTATTATCATAAACGCAGGAACTTGCATTAGGATGAATGAGCAGAAACCCTGTCTTTGTCAGAGCCTTGGCAGAACGCCAGGCATAGAATGACTAAAACATTCGGAACTAAATGGAGCCGGAGAGGGGGTGGAGATCCCTCCTTGGTGAGAAATGGAATGGGGGGGCCTGGTCTCTGATTATAATAATAGTGTTCGCCATGTGCCCAGACTCCGTGCCAAACCCTTCGCACAGATTCTTGTTTAATCCTCACAAAATTCCTATGTCCTATTTACCCCTCCATATTTAGAGATGAGACAGAATCGGGGTATCAAGGAACAGGCCCAAGATTACACAGCAAATGAGTGAAGGAGCGGAATGTGAACCCATAAACTCTGAAGCCTGGACCACAAGTTCAAGGTCACCTTCCTGAGGGCTGGTTGATGGTTCTGCAACCAGTTCCCATCAGCCAGACCCTCCAGACCCTCCGCCGACACGGCCCCTCGCCTCACCCCAGCCTCCTCTCAATAGCTCTCCTTTATTTCCATTTTTCAGTGTAATTTTGCAAATCAGACTGATTTATCCACTTGCTGCCCCCAGATGAGCTATAGATGGGAGACCCCCAGATAGAGCCCTTCAAGGTCCAGCCGAGGTTGTTGGTGCTGCCTGGAGGGCAGAGACTTTGCTCTACAGACTTTCATGTCACGTGTTTGTCTCCAGTGTACACACTCTGACGCACAGCCAGTGCTCAGCAGATGCCTACTGCGTGATGTGCCGAATGTGCCACATCTCCCCCGCCAGATGCACGGTCCACCCTTTTCCACCCTTTCTGTGCCCCGGAGCCTGACCTCTAAGGACTGTGTCACAGAGCTCTCTTGCTCTCTGGCTTCTGGTTGGATGCAGCCAAGCGGATGATGCAGCAAGAGGTAGAGGTGGGAGGAGAAAGTGATGCGGGTCTTTATCCTCCACTCCCTTCCCTGCTGGACCATGGGTTGGCAGTGGCTGCTTCCCTCTACCGAAGGCCACAGCCCCCGTCCTACCGTCCTCTCCTACAGCTCAGCTCGGCCACACTCTCTCAGGCCCACCCCTCCCCTGTCGTGAGCCCTGGGCTGCTTCGCCATCCCTGGTTAGTTCTCCTCACCTTGTTACATCTTTAGAAACAGTGCTCACGGGGCTCCCCCGTCGCCCTGTCTGAGCGTGCAGTCTTCTGCTCCCTTCCACGACACAGTCAGACGCAAGTTCCTGCCCTCTTGTAGGTGGCAGGGAGACAGAAGTGAACTAAGCAGACAAAATCCCTGCCCTCGTGGGGCTGGCGCGGAGGGAGACGGACAATGAGCAACCCGACAGAAAATGCACCGTGTCTGGAAGTGAGAGGTGCTGAGAATGAATGAACGCATGGATGAAAGAATCGATGAGGGCAGTCATTCAGACGTCATGGCTAGACTTTAGAGATGATCTAGTCGAAACCCCTCACTGTGCAAATGAAGGAAAGGAGGCCCAGAGAGGATGCCTAAGGTCACACAGTGAACTATGGGTAAAAGCTGGGTGGACTCCAGCCGTCCTTGACTCTGCCATGGCCATGGCCAGTGGGGTGCAGCTCAGCCCATGAAAGGAGGGGAGGAGGAGATGCAAAAACCTTTGAATTTCCTTCTGGTTCTTTCCGTTCTTTAAGTTCAATCTTCCAGAAGCAACAATGGGGGCAGCGATGAGTTGACTCAAAGGCTCAGGCAGCTGGGCAGAAAGACCTGTGTCTCCCGACGGTAGCAATAGGAGTACCTCTGTTCCACCTTGGGGGCACCTTGCTGCCCACCTAAGCAGAGGGTGCTGTGGGCCCCGGAGCCCCCAGGATGCCAGGGCAGGGGTGCGTGAGTGGAAAGGCCCGGCTGCTGCAGAGCAGTGGGAGCCGCGGGAAGGGCTCGCGCCATGGGCTGGGCTGTCTGGGAAGGTATTGTTCTATTGTTGCTGACCAAGCCCCAGCCCACGTGCAGGGCTTGGCTGGGAACCTGCAACTGCCCTGGCTGACTGGGTCATCCGTTTCCCAGGCTTCCCACTTCTTCCCATTCCACCCGGCTCACCACCCTGGCACGCCCCCAAGGCCCTACTGGGTGGAGGGAAACAGCAGTCATGATGTACTGAGTCTGCAGTCTGCCGAGCCCAATTCATGCGTTATGTCAGTATGTGACCATCTTTGCTACTGTCCTATGAGATGAGTTATCCCCATTCCACACGTGGAGAAATGAGCTCCTCACAGTCGTATGACTTGCCCAGGGCCAGAGAGCAGGAGGATTCAAACCCAGACTTGTCTAACAGGAAAGCCTGGGTGCTCACCCCCACACGCCTCTCAGACTCCTGCCAGGGGGCTTCCTGGGACCCGCCAGCCCACCCTCCCAGTTGGCCCAGAACAAGGGCTGCAGGCCACACCCCTCTGCCTTTCCACCGTCTCCTCTGCCTCCTTGGCCCGCAGAGTCTCGGGTCCATGTCCAGCACAGCTTCTCTGCCATGTGGCCCTGCACCAGGCTCTTGGCCCTGAGGCCAAGCTGGCGTTGCCATGGTAATGCCCTACCCCTGGACTGCCTCATGGGCCCCACAAGCCACTGGAATGTCTCAGAAATCCCACCCTTCAGGCCAGCGTCCAACCCGCTTCTCCCAGACAGCCACTCTCATTACGAGCAACAGGAAAATCTTTTCAGATTGTGTCCTGATTTTCAGTTTGGAAAACAGATGGCCACCATTGTGAGGCCCCCGTACGCCCTTATTTCCTTTTCCCCTTCCAGTCTACCGTCTCTTTCTCTCCCTGCTCGAGATCGTGTGGTGGTGACAAGCACAGACAGAGCCTGAGCTCAAGTTTCAGTTCTTGCACTCCCAGCCGTCTGACCTTGGACTTGTCCTTGGAGCTTGACTTCCTTGTCCTTCACAGGAATGATAAGAATTGTACCTGCATCGCTGATTTGGTGCGGATTAAAGACATTTACTAATCAGAATCCATGCCACCTTCTTAGCAAGGCTTTCCCCACCCTCTCTACTTAAAATTACAAACCCATCCCCACCCCAGCACCCCCATTCTCCTTGCCTTCTTTATTTTTCCCCATAGCACAAATCACCATTTTACAAACTATTTCACTCATTTCTTTGGGTTGTTGACTGCTTTTCCTCCTCTAGAATACAAGCCCCACGAGGACTGGGATGTTTTTAGATCTGTTTCCGTGGCTGCGTCCCCTGTGTGTAGAACAGTGCCTGGTGCACAGAGGGCACTCAGAAAATATTTGTTGAATAAATGGATGGATAGGGACGGGCCAGTGACATGGGTATTTTTCACAGGCTGTGATTCTGAGGCACCCGGAGTTCTACCAAGTGGCTGAGGCACCTGGCATGGGGCCTGGCCCGTGGTTAGCACTTGAGGTTGATGATGCTATTGTCTTGTTCCTTTCACTTTTCTCCGCCCACACCCCTACCTTGGGCCTCCCAGTGACGCCCTTGGGAAGCCCCGCTGAGAGCCCGCAGAGGGAAGCCTTGGCTGAGGGAGCATCTTGACCTGGGAGCCAGCCACTCCGGCTTCTGACCCAGCCCACGGGGACAACCCCTAGCTGCCAGGCCATCCCTCCCCTCCGCTCGCCCACACGGGAGGTTGAGTCAGGACAGAAGACTGGGGAACAGTGGCCTCAGGTCACCCTCTCGCTCCCTGGTCAGCCGGCTCTGCCCAGGGCTGTGGCAGGAAGGAGCCCCAGGCACAGGGCAGCTCAGGGCAGGAGGCCTGGCGGGTGAGAGGCCGCCCTTCCTTACCGGGGTCCCTCTGCAGGCAGCCAGCACGCCGCGTGCTCCCCAGGGCTGCCTCCTCCATGGGGCCACTTTCGCTTTCTGTTTTCTCCACCAAAGCAGGAACAGCCGGGCCAGGGGCTGCAGCACCAGCTCACAGAGATGGAGCGAGGTTGGGTGGTCAGAAAGACTGGTCCCTGGGGGCTTCTGGGCGTTGGGAGAAAGGGGACTGGGCAGCTTTCTGTGCCCCACAGCCCCATGAGTAAACCCTTATTCCTCTGGCAGGGTGACTTTCCAAAGCACCATCATGATGGTTATCTTGCCAGCCTCACTCTGGGGCAGCACCGGAGTGAAAAACAAAAGCAAAAAATGTCCTCCAGGCTCAGAGGCCACCTAAGCCACAGGGCCAGGAGACAAACACTTTATAGTATTTCTATTTTGCTAGATGTTCCCAGAGGTCACCTTTGGACTAGGGAAGCCCGGCTCAATCCCTCTCTACCTGGGAGGAAACTGAGGCACGGGGTCTAGCAGGACTGGAGTGGAAACATGGCTGGCACCTCCGAGATTCTCCTAGAGAAAGGATTCTGCACCTCTGGACTCCCCGGCAGAGGCAAGGGTGCCTTAGGAGCTGGTCTAGAAAGGAAGAGACATCTGGGAGGGGACCCAGAGCCGTCAGTGACCCTGGGAGAGAGGTTGGGTTCCTTCTCATTTTCTAGACAGTAAATCACTGGCCTAAAGACGCAGAACTAGCGACCGAGGGATCGGGAATTCTCGGCCAGGTCTGGATTCCTCCAAAGCCTTCCGCCTGGTTTCAGGGGCGGTGGCCACTTCTGTAGCTGCTGTCCAAGGGCCTGCACACAAACACTGCCACGCACGCGTGTCCCTCTCCTTGCCCCTGTCTCCCCGAGGAGAGGTGTTTTTGAAGCCGTGTGTTCCCCCCCAGGCCTGCCCCTGGTTCGTGCACCCACACATTAACTGAGCACCTCTAGGTCTCAGATGCTATCCTAGGTACTGGGGACACAGCAGGGTCACACACAACAGAGGACATCTTTGCTGTCAAGAAGGAGGGAAGGGGGTGGACAGACAAAAAAGAATTAAACAGATATAAAAGATAAACCCAGATAGCGGTAAATGCCAAGAAGGAATGAAAGCACAGCAACTGCATGGAGAATGGCTGGCAGCAGAATGGTCTCAGGGACGCCCTCTCGGAGGAGGTGACATTTACACTGATATTAGGGCAGCCATGCAAAGATGGGGGTGGGGACAAGCCCAAAGTAGGGCCGTGTGCCCGGGACAGCCCCAGCTCACGCATGTTGTCCTGGTGTCATTCTTGTATAGTTCCTCCTTTCACGGTCAAGAGCGGCCCATTTGGAAGATATGACACACAATAAGGCACTGAATTTATTCTAAGTGCTGCGGGAAGCCATTAGAGGAAATGGTGATTGATGTCTTGAAAGGATCTCGCTGGCTGCTTCCTGAAGAATAACTGAGAGGGACAGGAGGGCAGCAGAGCCCAGCCAGGGGGCTGCGGCCACCCAGGCGTGCTGTGATGTCCCCTTTCCCTAGATTCCAGTGGAGGAGTTAAAGAGTGGAGGAGAGGGTTTATGAAGGACCTCAAGGATCACCCCACCCGCCCACCTGGACTCAGCCAGCCCGGGCATTTCTGAGACGACCCTCAGAGCTCACGTTCCCACTGTCTGTTTTCAGAGCCCAGACACAGTGGGATGGGCCAGCCCCCTGCCTCTGTCCCACCTGCATCCAGCCCCTCCCAGGCCTGGCCCGCTAGCCCAGCACGGCCGAGCCCACCCTCCTCCCTGCAGGAAGCTGGCTGGCAGTGGCTGCTGCGTGACCTTGGGCCACAAAGTCCAGCGTTTGCAAAGTCAAAGTGAGTCACTTCCTCCCCAGGGCCTCCCCCTGAGCGGGCAGCTTTGGCAGCTCCCCGCCCCCTCGCCGGCGGCCGGGCTGGCGCTGGCAGGGACGCCCTCCGCATGCTAAGTGCTCGTGCCTGAGCTGGCCGCCCCGGAGGCTCATTTGTCACCCACTGCTGACTCAGCACTTCTGGGGAAGGCTTTTCCCTCCGCCTCAGAGTAGGAGGCCGGGAAATGAGGCAGCCGTGGCTTCCCCTTGCCTTCCCTCCAGGATGTTTGTGTGGGTGTCTGCGGGCGAGGGGATCTATCTGTGTCTCTGTGTCTGAGTGTGTGTTCGTGCCTGAGTGAGTGCTGTCGTGTGAGTGTCTGTGCATATGAGTCTGAGTGTCACTGGGTCTGTGTATGTCTTTCGTGTGTGGCTGAGTTTGTGTGTTTGTGTCTTTTATGTGTCTACCTGTCCTGTGGGTCTGTATATGTCTGTCAGTGTCAGCCTGTGTCGTGTGTGTTGTATATCTGTGTGTGTCTGGGTGTTGTCTATCTGTGTGTGTGTTTGTCTAGGTATTGGATATATGTGTGAATGTTATCTATGTGTGTGTGTTGTACATCTGTGTGTGTTGTCTTTCCCTGTGTGTGTGTTGTGTATCCATGTGTTGTGTATCTCTGTGTGCGTGTTGCGTATCTGTGTGTTGTCTGTGTTTGTGTTGTATATCTCTGTGCATGCTGTGTGTGTGTTGTATGTGTCTGTGTTCTATCTGTGTGTGTGTGCCTACGTGTTGTATATCTATGTGTGTTGTCTATCTGTGTATGTGTTGTGTGTGTATGTGTGTGCTTCCCCATCACACTGCAGGCCTTTCCCCTCCTCTCTCCCACAGTCGCAGCCCCTCCCCTCCCCCTCACCTTCCCTCCCCTGGTAGCCCCAGCTCCCACCCACGCCGTCTGTCCTCTAAACCCAGGGCCTCGGGGATGAGAGCACGGGCTCTGGAATCAGACAGATCTAGCTCACCACCTTGGCTCTGCACTACAGCTGAGTGACCTTGATTGAGGACACCTGCCTCTTCTGAGCCTCAGTTTCCTCACTTATAAAGTGGGAGTGACCGTGTCTCCCTGACAGAGAGAACCTCGTGAGGCAGGCTGCCTGTTGCACGCTGCGAAGGCGGCCTGTTATTTCTCCTTAAAGCGGTCGGCGCAGTGTCAGGCATGCAGCCAGGGGCTAAGGAACAGCACTCAAGGCAAAAGCACTGCAAGGCCTTCTCCTTGGCGGCAGGGGAGGGGGTGTGGGAGCCAGTGACCTGGATTGGGAGCCGGGCAGGAGCTGTTTGCATGACAGCTACTGCAAGGGAACACAAGTGGTGACCTGATTCAGTGCCGCCTTGGGCAGCCAAGGAAACAAGGAAGGAAGTCGTAGGCAAGGGGCTCAGAGCGGCTCTGCCAGCCCTGCCCTTTGCCAGACCCCGCGCTGCTGACACTCCCAGTGACAGCACACCTCCTCCCTCCCCCACCCCAGAGCAGCCCTCCTGCTTTATCCTGGGAGACACTCACACATATTAGTTTGGATTTTCTAAACAACCCTGTGAAGGAGATTCTTAGCATCCCCATTTTGTAACTGGGAAAACTGAGGCTCTGGGAGGTTAAGTTCCAAGGTCACAGGGCTGACACAGGCAGAGAGAACCCTGTATTCCAACTCTTAGTCCAGTACTCCCTGGATGTCTACACCACCCATCCTCTTCCTGCACACGCACACATGCACCAGCACATACCCCAGGGGGCCCTCCCTCCCTGTCACAGGCAGAGCTCCCATACACACCAGCAAGACACCCTCCCTAGCACCAGCTCCTGTAGCAAATTCTTCCCAGGGCCAGCCAAGCCCTGCTCCCCTTTGCTGAAGGGAAGACTTCCTTCCGAAGGGTTAGTATTTATCATCTTAGGGCCCGCGGTGTGGATACCCACTCCATCCTTTTGCTATGTCTAGCAGGAGACAGGCAGACCAGCTTGGGGTGGGGACACAGGGCACTTCCCCCACTGGCAGGGAGCCTGGGGCCGGCAGTGCCACACTGCAGCATTGCTGCCTAGGCCTGGTCCGGGGTTCACAGGGTAGGGGGTGGAACCAGCCAGAGTGGGTTTGGAGGGCAGGAGACCCCTCTGCTGCTAACTAGCTATGTGGACTTGGGCAAGTCACTACCCGTCTCTGGGCCTGAGTGTCCACATCCATGAAACAGAGGTTGCTTCCAGGTTCCTTCCAGCTCACACACAGTCCCAGATGCTACAAGACGTCCATCATGGCCAGGTCTAGGGTATCAGATGCTACCAAAGACCTAGACACCGGGGGGTGGGGTGGGGGGGGGACTCCACCACTGCTGCACCTGCCCCAGCCCTGCCTCCCAGCTCTCCCTGGGAAAACAGCAGACAACGGGGCAGTGTGGGCAGAAGGAACCAGCAGGAGGGGTCTGGGTGTCTGGAGATGGGACCCAGAAAAAGCCCAAAGTACAAGGCGGAACTAGAGAGCTTCTTTCACTCCTGATTGGCCCTTCCAGCTCCAGGGAATCCAGGACCAAGCTGGAGACAGGACGCTGGCTTCTCTGCTCAGCCGGGGCCTGGATCTGTAGGTGAGGCCAGAAGTCATTTCCCGTTTTGGGGCCTGTGACTCTTGGGGAGAGAAGGGATGATAAGCATCTCTGGCCTTCCTGATTCACAGGGTTATCCGAGCATGAGGTGGGGCCCACTGCAAAGCAGACATGCCCATTTCTGTCCAGACGCAATACGGGCGGGCAGTGGGCGGCTGCAGCCTGTCCTTACATGGGGCTGAAGGGGCCCAGCCACCCAGTGACTCACTCACTTACCCAGCCAGCTGAAACGTGGGCCCCACCCTTCCCTTCTCCTGCTACCCACAGAGCCCCTCCACATAGCGCTCTTGTCACACTGAGACTAAGGTAGAGAAAGACATTTCCAAAGGTTGGCGGATGGCAACCGGGAAATAAACAGAAGGCCATGTGATCATTTAATTAACCAACTCCGGAACCCGCCTAGCTCTGGGCTTCCTGCTGTGTGATTTTATTAACCCCTTATTGTTTAAGTTGCTTCAGTTAAGTATTTGATTCTTGTGGTATTCCCAAAGTCCAAAGCAGCCACCGGATATGAAGCTGGTGGGCCTCCTGGGATGTTGTCTTTCTCTCAGACAGTCTGCCAGTAAGAGGGTCCTTGTACCTGTCCTGGAGATCCCCGAGGGTCCAGGGGGATCAGAGGAAGTCGGATCGGAACAGATGTGTTAACCTGATGATGATGGTGACGTTTAGGACTATAGGTCTGGTGTATGGCACATTAGTAGGGACAACGTAGAGGGAGGAACTCATCAGGAAAATTGGGGCCAAATTCCAGCTGTCAGGAGTTGAAGACCCAGCAGTGAAGAATCAACTCCCCCAGGGCAGTGTTCTTTCCAATTATGGGTGAGACCCATTAGTGGGTCATGAAATCAATTTAGTGGATGTGCCCAGAATTTTTTTTAAAAAAGAAATGGAATGAAAATATAAGCATAGGTTATATACGGTAAAAAAGAACATAGAGTTTTGTAAAGCTTTTGTTTCAGTGTATGTATGTAAACGCTCGTCTGAGTAATGGGTTGAGATGGGTCGTGGTTTTAAAAGTTTGAAAGACACTGCTCTAGAAAACAAAGGAGTGGAGCCCAAAGTGTATATGTGGGGCAGGGGTCTCGTTGTACTAACATGATTCCAGTATCTCCAGGAGTGTCTGTGGGGAAACAGTTGATGTCCACTTTCCTGAGTGCGGAATGAGGCATCCCCTTGACACGGAAATGTCTCCAATCCCTTTGCGACTTTCTTTAGCAGGAGGGGAGGGATGGTGGCTTCTGTCCAGATCCCCATCTCTGCAATGTTTTCATGTTTCCCAAAAACCTCCACGGGGCAAATCCGTCAAAATTTTGGAGAGAAGATCATTTGCTGAGCCTTCCAAGGGGCAAGCGCCACCGTGTCCCCATTCCCCATGCTAAGAACACAGGGAGAGGCAGAAGCCAGCTGAGAAGTCAGGAAAAGCAGCTTTGGCCCCTGGGGAAGGCCTTCCTCAGAGGCCTTCCCCTCCCATTTCCACTATTTGGCAGAATCTTGAATGCAGTGGGGCGGGACAGAGAAAAAACTAGAAAGCTCAGCTTCTACCACCAGGGCCGGAAGCCCCACTGTGGCCCCAGCCGGTGGTTAGCCCCTGTTTGTCATTTTGCAAATCTGGTCTACCCACCTCCGGTGAAAACTCCCAGCCTCACCCCAGGGGGCAATGACTAATTACAAAACACATTTTCTCTCTTTTTCATTCGCTCTCCCTGCCCACAGCTCCCCGCCTACCCTAACGTCCTGCACCAGCCGCCAGCTCCCTTGCTAGACCGGGTTGAATGAACTCTTGGCCCGGCCTCTCCTCCCCAGACTGCACCCTCTGGGGTTCTTTCCTGCCCCCCCCCCACCTCAGCTTTACTTTCACTTTCTAGTTGCTCTCACTTCTGTCAGCTTCTTACCCTGAAGCTCAGAGCCCTTGCCCTTCCTCAAGGTGCGGGCATTGCTGAAGCCCTGGGCCGCACCCAATTAGTCAGGTCTTGATCCAGTGACAGTCAACATATTTATGCAACACATTCTGTTCCAGGTTTCAAGCATGCAGTGATAGCAAGGGAAGCAAGGTTCTGACACATTGCAGCTTCTAGAAGCCTGGGTGATACACAGAGAGGCAGTCAAGCGATTAAAAACGGTGGACAAAGTCTTCACAGCTTGATGCATGGTGCTGGAGAGGCACATGGAGAGGGGCAGCTAAGCCAGCCCCGGGCAGCCGGGGAGAGCTCCTTGCAGGGAGAAGAGACTCCACGGAGGCCTGAGGGATGACTGGGAGTTGGCCATTAGCTAGGATAAGAAAGGAAATAGTCTTTTTAGGCCAAGGGAACAGCCTGTGAGTGGTGCCATCTTTGGCGAGGCTGATGGGAGCCCACAGAGTAGGGGGTGGTGCAAGGAGCAGGGGTCCCCAAAGGCAGGAAGAGGCCAGATCCAAAAGGACCTTGAAAGCCTGCTAAGCCATTTGGATTCTGTCCTGAGGGTGATGGGGTGCCATTGATGGGTCTTAACTCAGAGTGACAAGCACAGAAAATGGAGCTGGAGGGCAAGGCCGGACGTGGGAGATCAGGCAGGAGGTGCTAGTGGCAATGAGAAGAAGTGGATGGACATGTGCCATATTTAAGATGCAGGGTCGATGAGATGTGGAGGTTAGGGAAAGGAAGCAGGCTGGAAGGATGACCCACAGTTTCTGCACGAATGGTGGTCCTCTCTGTTCTTCTCTGTGCAGGAGGAAGAGGTTGGAGGTGCAGAGTGGGGAGCAGGGATGACAAGGGGGAATTCTAGGTGCCTGCAGGACACCAGGCCATTGGTTACGGTGCTCTGGGCCCCTGAACCGGGGCTTGGGGCAGAGTTCTAGACTAGTCACCACCTGCACGCAGAGGTAACAGAAGGCAGGGTGAGGTGCAGAGTGAGAAGATGTGAGCATGTGACGGCCTGCAGTAGAGAAGCCACTGGCAGAGGATGACACCAGCAAAGGACCAGAGAAGGGGCAGCAGGAGAGGGGGGAGGACCACTCAGAGGGTGGGTTGGAGGAAACCGATGCTTCAAGGAGGAGGATGTGGTCAACGGTGTGACTGTGGCGTGCTGCTGAGAGGGCAGGTAAGATGAGGCCAGAGAAGCTTCTAGAAGACTGAGGATGTTTGAGAGTGATAGTGAGAGCAGTTTCGGTGGTGGTGGCTGAGGGAGAGCGACAAAAAGCAGTCTGGTTTTGAGCCTGGGGAGTAGCGGGCGAGAGAGGAGCGGCCTGAGGCCAGGCCAGCTCACAGGGTCTCGTGGGCCCCAAACCTCCTCTTCACCTCTCAGTAAAGTGTTATTTACATTTCTTAAGAGATTATTTCTTATTTTGCGCCCAAACCTGTGACCCTGTAGATTCCACTCACTGTTCTGGGGCTATTTCTGGAGACCACACGGAACATGACTGTCCCTCCCCCTCCCACTCAAGAGCCAGACCAGGAGGCGCTTACAAGAGCACTCGTGCCTCCCTCCTGCCTCGCTCAGTCTCCTCTTCCCACATTAAACCCTCCCATTTCTTTCCATCCTTCTTCCTCCATTCTCAGGCCCATTTCTGCCGCCGTGACTCTCCTCTGACCGCGGCCCAGTTTGTCGGCCCTTAGGGACGTGCCCAGATCTGAACACTGCCCACCTGGTGTGTTCAGCCAGCATGCAACTTGAGACTATCACCTCCCTCTTTCTAGATGCCATTTTCTGCTCAGGCTGCCTCTCCCATGGCTACCCTACCCACAATCATAGAACTAACTCTAAGACTGGAAGAGAACCTGAGATTCTTTAAGACCTAGAGTAGAGTTCAAGGTGCTCATTTTACAGATAAACAAACTGAGGACAGCCAAGGCCACGGAGCTAATGACTGGCAGATGAACGATTCGATGCAACGGGCATGGCCAGCAATGGTCCAGGGTAAGCACGTAGTTGTGGTTGCGATGACAGCGGCGGTGGTGACAGAGTGTGGGAAAGCAACAATCCAAGAGCTGTCAGTGGGATCGTGTATCACTAGGAATGTTTTGGAAAGTATCCAAAAGAATTCTATCCTACAAAAACATAGGGCTGTTTACAGATAAATGTTTAAGGATGCTGCATCAGAGATAGCTAATTATCCCGTAATATATTTTCTCCCCTTCTTCTTTTGGCAACAGAACCCCCAACTTTTAGTGGGGCACCTTCTGCTCAGTATCAAGATTA
Organism: Equus caballus; assembly: GCF_041296265.1. Classification (NCBI taxonomy): domain Eukaryota; kingdom Metazoa; phylum Chordata; class Mammalia; order Perissodactyla; family Equidae; genus Equus; species Equus caballus. The sequence goes on from NC_091707.1 coordinate 35,190,618, forward strand.
CCTTTTCCAGCCTCTCTCGTAGGTAGGTGTGGCCACGTGACCAAGTTCTGGCCAGTGGGTGTGAGCAAAAGTGATGTGCAACTCCTGGGTCACGCACTTCGAGGTAAGGAGCATTCTGTGTTCCCTCTCCCCGTTCCAATGGCTGGAATGTGGACCCAGAGGATATGGGGTTGAGTCATCTTCAACCATGTAGACAAGGGCAACAAGATAAAAGGAATCTGCATTCCTGACAAAGCAGAGCTTCCCTGTCAACCTCAAACAGCTTACACACCTACCGCAACCTGAGCGATAACCTCCATCTGATTGAAGCGCCTGTTATTGTGGGTCTTTGTTGAAGCAACTGAACTGTGTCCTAACTAATACAGATGTTCATTTCAACATTATTCATAGGTTGTTTCTTTTAATGGAAACACCTAAATGTCCATCAAAGAGAGAGTGAGCCACACTAACTCTGTACAACTAAGGACGTGAAGTCATTAAAAAAAGAACGAAATAGATGTATGTACACTGACCTGGAACGACGTCCTGAGACAACATTAACATGAAAAAGGCAAGCGGCAGGAGAGTGTAGAAGATACTGGGGTTTGCTGGGTTTCCAGGAACAAGTCACTTCCTCCCTCTCCTGGAGAAGCTGCCAGTGACGCATTTGCCCTTACCTTGGACGGTGTGGTCTGTGGATGGAGGTCCAGAACTGTGGTAGCCTTTTTCCAGGAGAGAAGACTCCAGAGCTGCCGAGGGGGGGAGGGGAGCAAACACTGAAGGGAGTCTATCAAGAAAGGCAATAGACATCAAAAGACAGAAAAGAGGGGCCAGCCTGGTGGCACAGTGGTTAAGTTCGCACTTTCCGCTTCAGTGGCCCGAGGTTCACCCATTCAGATCCCAGATGCGGACCTTTGCACCACTTGGCAAGCCATGCTGCGGCAGGCGTCCCACATATACAGTAGAGGAAGATGGGCACGGATGTTAGTGCAGGGCCAGTCTTCCTCAGCAAAAAGAGGAGGATTTGTGGCAGATGTTAGCTCAGGGCTAATCTTCCTCTAAAAAAACCAAAAAGACAGAAAAGAGAGAGAGCCAGGTCTGAGGGGACACTGAGTAGCTGGAACAAGTCTTAACTGAAGTCAGCATTGTATCTAGACTCGTGCTGTTACTGAGCTTCAAACTCCATGTTGTTTGTTGGTTTAAGTCCGTTTTAGCTAGGTTTTCTTTCGCTTTAAAAAGAAGATTCCTTAAAAGGGTCTTTATCATAGCTTTATTTATAAGCAAAATATTACAAAATCTAAGTTTCCTTAAAAAAAGATTAGTTAAGGAAGCGATGATGGTACTTCTAACCATGAAATACAATGTAGCCAAAATTTTTTTAAAAACACACTAGATGTAGTGATATGAAAAGATCTGGCCAAGACATATCGTTAAGTGAAAATAAGAAACGCAGAGGATTAGGGAAAGTATGCTTCTGTTTGTGTGAGGACAAAATACTGTATAAACTTACATGTTTCTAAAGATGCTTGAAATATCTCTTGAAAGATACTCAAGAAATTGATAACAGTGGGGCCCTGACTAGCAAGGAAACTGAGGCGAGAAGGAGGCTTATTTTTCACTGCATCCCTTTTTTCCTTTTCGAGTTTTAAGCTATGTGTATGTGATATCAGTTCAAAACATGTTGGCTGAAAAAATTTGAAAAGAAGATGACTCCTAAATGATAGAGTATGTGCCCGGGAATATTTCTAACTGTCACATGCACACAGAAGGTCTGGAATGACTGTTAATAGCAGTTACCCCAAGGGAAAGGAACTGGGGGGGGGAGGGGTGTGTGTGCACAGCGGGGGATGGTTTACCAACTGGAAACTCACTCCACTAACATTTATTGCAAGGCGCTGTTCTCACCTTTACAAGTACCCGTGCATTTCATCCTTCCCCAAGGAGCTGAGGAAGATCAGCTCCATCACCTCGATTTAACAGACAAGGAAATGGAGGCTGAGAGGGGCCCCGTCACCAGCTCGGAAATCAGCAGCTAGTGAGCGGTGGGGCTGGGATTTGAGCTGAGGCAGTTTAAGGCCTTACCCATGGCATTATCCAGCCCTTCTGGCTTCCTAGGTGGGGCTGCTGGGTCCCAGGCACTGCACTGGCATGGCAAAGCCCCTTCCTGCCCTTCTTGTCACTGAGCCCCTTCCCACGACCACTGCAAGGGCGGCAGCCCCAGCCTGTGTCTCTGTCTTTCTCCTTGCACGTTGCTGACAGAGACCACTCCTCTCTGCCTCCCCACTTTCTCTCATCTGGAAAACAGGAAACTGGAGGCTCCTGGGGGCCCCACAGACTGCATTTTGTTCAAGCTCTGTTCACAGGCCCCATTTACATTGGGAAATGCGTAAAGGGTCAATAATACCAAGTGCCGATGAGGTTACGAGCAAGAGTGTGCTCTGGTGGGACTGCAGCGCTTGGGGGTGGTGGGGCAATTGGATAAAATCCCTCCCATTTAGGAAGGCACATACTCTTAGAGCTACCCATCCCACTTTTAGGACAGTGTCCTGCAGAAATGCTTGAGCAAGTGTGCTGACTGCAGCATGCACATGGCTGGGATAGGCTGTGGAATACTACGCAGCTGTCAAAAGGACTAAAGGAGAACAGAGGTTGTTCGTGGCGTACTGTTTAAAAAACAAGTTGCAAAATAATATGTAGACTATAACCCTTTTTTTAAAAAAAAAAACAATGTGTATAGAAAACATGTATAGAAAATGATCTGAAAGTTGTGTGTCACTTAACATGGGGATATGTTCTGAGAAATGTGTCAGGCGATTTCGTCATTGTGCAAACGTCAGAGTGTACTTATGATGAGGATTTTTAGGCTGGTTACTTTTAAAACTGCAGCTGAGAAGCAGGCTCCGAGGAGCAGAGTTTGCTTGCCCTTTGTTGGGAGGCATTTACATTTGCGGGGGAAACCCCCATCTGTGGGGATGCCTCCCTCTCTGTGCCAGGAGGAAGGGAGATGACCTTGTCTCTAGAAACTCTTAATCAATGCCAAAGGCAAGAACTTAAGTTGGTTACTGTCTGGCAACCTCATGTAACTGATTTAGGGTGGTGGCTTCTGGCCTTTACTTAATCCGATTTGATTCTTATGTAAAAGTTGTGGGACCACCCCATGGCCAGACCCCACCTGCACTGATACCATTTTAACTTTTTTACATGTTCTTCCCTTTGTCTTGTAAAGAGATGGCTCACATACCTATGCCTTAAAATTAGCCTTACTCTCCACCCATGTTGGCAGCAGAAGCCGCGGCGGCAGCAGCTCCTCCTGCCCGCGGGCCCTGTCCCCACGCAGCAGCCTGACTGCCCGCGGGCCCTGTCCCCACACAGCAGCCTGACTGCCCATGGGCCCTGTCCCCACGCAGCAGCCTGACTGCCCATGGGCCCTGTCCCCACGCAGCAGCCTGACTGCCCATGGGTCCTGTCCCCACACAGCAGCCTGACTGCCCATGGGTCCTGTCCCCACGCAGCAGCCTGACTGCCCATGGGTCCTGTCCCCACGCTATTCCACACTATTCTCTGAATAAAAGAGCACTACCGCCAGACCTTGAGAGTCCAAGAAATCTTTCCATCGACTCCTCGGCTCACCGACCCCGCATCATTTCCACAAACCTAGGTGGTACAGCCTACCACACACCTAGGCTGCATGGTGCTAATCTTATAGGACCCCCACCCTGCGTGCAGTCCGTTCTTGGCCAGAACGTTGTTACGTGGTACAGGACTGTACAGCAAAATGATGATAGTGGGAAGTAGAATTAAGGAGGAAATGGGAGGAGAGGAAGACATTCCATTGTTTTTATCTGTATGCTTCAATATTGCCCAAATTTTTATGATAAGAATATCTTAGTTTTGTAATTAAAGTTTAGAAAATGTCGGTAATTAACAAGTGAACTTTTCACGGCCCGAGCGTCAGCTTGCCAGCTGGCCCTTCTCTCTCATCTCCCCATGCCTCCCGCACCCAGTCTAGGCTACTCCTTCTACCACTTGCTATCTTTGGACCTCAGACTCCTGAGCTGGCTGCAAGACTGCAGACCCCCTCCGAACCACACTCCCTCCGCCCTCCCTAACCGCGGCTCCCCAGCATCTCCACCCGGCTGCTGTCCGCTCCTGCGGGAGGTAGGCAGGAGTCCCCGTGGCTCATGCCTGCCACAGAAGGAGAAGCGGCTGTGGTGCTATGGATGCCCAGGACTGCAGGACACGTCAGCCTCTAGAGAGGGGGCCCGGCCCTTCCCCGGAGAACGTATGTCTTCCTCTCCTTCCTGGACACACCCCTTGCAGTCAAAGCATTTGCTAAGAATTGGGTGGCACTCCAGGGATGGTCTCGTCCAACGGTCTCATGCTGCAGGTGAGAACGCCGCATCCAGGGCAAGCCTTCGCCGCCTGCGTCTCTCCAGGTGCAGTCCCTTAGCAATGTCAGAGTCTGCACGCCCACTCACGATAACTGCTCAACAGAGGAACTCCATCAGGCCAGCTGCCATCTGTGTCAGTGCTGCTCAGCCATGAGGGCACATTGGGATCACCTGGGGAGATTTGCAAACTACTGAAACCTGGGTCCCACCCCAGTGGCTCTGATTTATCGTAACTGGGGAGCAGCCTGAGTGCTGGGAGTTTGGTACTCCCTATGTGTTTCCAGCGTGCAGCCATGGCTGAGAACCGCTAGCTGATACGATGTGGGTGTGTGCGTGCACATGCGCTCACGTATGCTTGCTACATACATATATAACCCATGCATGGAAACCTATACACACACGCATGGACATGCAAAGCTGGCTTTCCCGATACCCAGAGTCACAACTGCTGCTGAGGTCACCCACAAAGCAGGATGCCCAAAAAAAAAGGGAGAGAAAAAACATTTTAGAATGTGATATTTAAAAATTGAGAAGGGGAAAATCAGAAGCTTTACCTGTTTTTTGATGTGGTTTTTCTTGTATGACATGTAGGGGGAAAAATCCCCACAAGCCTTTGCAGTCTGGGCCCTGCAAGAAGGCTGTTGGCCCAAAATCGTGCAGCCGGTTTCCTGGTTGAAACGGCCAGTCCCTCTGAGGGACGGATGGGGCAAGGCTTCACTGGGCTGCCCAGGTACAAGTCTTTAGCAGCCAGAGCCCTGGCACTGGGCTGGGGTCAGAGGGGCCCAGAGAGAGCCATGTTCCCAGGCCTCCAGGAGCTCCAGGCCCTGTCCCACTCCCTTAGGAATGATGTGACCAAAGGAACTGCACTCCGATACCAGCGGTGGCCCCAGGTATTTGGGGCTCCAGCCTCAGGGCAAGGTGTGCACATGTATGAGATATACACGTGGGCCTGCCTGAAGTAGAGGAGAGTGGGCCAACTTCAAGGTCATTTTCAAATCTAAGTTTGATGAGTCAAGTGTACAGAGTAAATCCAAAGGAAGTCCTATGAGGTTTGGTTGGTTTTCATGTGAGCAATCAGGGAAGGCTTCCTGGGGGAGGTGAAATTTGAACTGTTCTTTGAAAGATGAGCAGGATTTGAGAGAGAAAGAGAAAGAAGATAGAGCTGCCCCATTCCTTTTCTCCTCCATCTTCTCCTCCTTGACCTCAGAGAATTTGGCTCCGCCTCAGGCACCCTCTGTAGACTTCGGGGGACAAAAGACCTGAGAGTAGCCTGGGAAGGAGGCAGAAGGTCCCCACCTCTCACCGCCCTCCCTCTCAGTGGATATCAGCCCCACAACTGAGCGTCCACCTCTGGATCTGCTGGGCTCAGAAGACTGAGGAGCAACAGTCTTCTGCAGAAACCCCAAGGCCCACCCCGCTATGGTCAGAGCTCCAGGTCAAAGCTGGGCCTTCCCTGTAAGCCCTTGGAGCCAAGATCTCAACCTGGAATTGCCTCAGAAAGACCTGGAGAGCTCAGAAATATCCAAAGGCCAGGAGCCCACCCCCACACCTGCAGACTCTGACCATCCCGATGGGGCTGGTGCCTTGTGAAGGGTTTTCCAGGGCTGCTGATGGCCTCCAGGACTGAGAACCGTGGCCAGTGCCCAAAGGTAGGGAAGAGAGGAAGGAAGGCACCATGGAAGGGAGGGGGCCGGGAGGGACAGCTGCCCAGGAGAAAAGCCCAGAGGCTCTGGGACAGGTGGAGGACGAGGCCCAGCCAAGAACGGGCTCCATAAGAAACACACGTTCAGTGAGCGGCACTGAATCCTCCCTCTGTTCCTCAGTCTCAAGCGGTGGGACCACGGACAACTGTTCACCACCAACCAACCGAGGCAGAAACACACAAAGGCCCCCAAGGAGGGCCTCCTGTTTTCTATAGTCAGTGCCTCTGTGAGAGCAAAGACGTTATCTCATTTGTTCACTGTCTCCCCAGCGCCTGGTACATAGCAGGTGCTCAATAAATATGTTAATGAAATGACTGAATGAACTTTAAATGCCAGCCCTTCCCTCTGCCAGGACTGTCATTGTGGGTTTCTTATACAGAACAGGGGTTCAATAGTGGTGCTGAGGAGAGCTTTGGGAAGATGGAGAAAGAAGGATGTTTGGTTGGGTTCCCTCTCCATCCTTCCACCAGCTTGGCTTCCTCAGGATTTTGGAAGCTGGATGCAAGGGAAGGGGGTGCAGTTGACTGCCTACAACTGTCCTTCCAAATCAGAAGATTGGAGGAGGGAGGGGAGTGGAGAGAGGAGCAAGCAGAGAAGAATGTGCTGGGAGCACGCAGTGGCTGCTGGCAGCCACTTAGGGCTTGATCAGTCCAGAGAAAAAGAGGCGAGGCTGGGGAAGGTCCCCATGTGGTCCCCGAGCTCCCAGGCATCTTACTCCAGAGCCTTGGTGGAGAGGCCCCAAGGCCCCACTGCTCTGCGTGCCACACCCATGCAGGACCCACCCCAGGCACATCCACTCGGCCCTGGCAACACTTACCCCTCAGGTGGCAGGAGCACAGGGTCAGCCTGGTCTAAGCTGCAGGGGGTCTGACATTCCCACACGTCCTGACTTTCATGTGACCAGGGAACCAGGCAAAGAAAGGGTTACTGAGGATTTTATCCAGGACTAACACGGCCTGTCAAATGTTTTCCAGAACAAGAAGAAACTATATGTGCTGTTTTGCAGAAACTGATGTCCCCGTTTTGCAGATGTTGCTATCTTGCAGAGAAATTAACACACTCGCTTGCAGCAAGACCCCTGCAAAATGTTCCAGCGCCAAGCGTCCTAAAGTTACCTTAAGCTCATTAGCATCTTAAATTCTCCTCCTCTGGGAGGGTCCCAGCCCTCATTTTCAGATCAGGGGGTGTACACAGTGGCATGTTTACCTGCTACCCACACGCCCTGAGCGAGCACAGTTGTTACACAGCTGTTACCAATAGACCTGTTATCCTCTGCTCTGTTGTGGATGAAGTCTCTGTGGGCACTGAGCCGGGAGAGACATTGCGTTGGGGAAACATCCCAGGTGTTCTCCATTGCCTGTGCAGGCAATAAAGCTTTTCTCCACCCACTTCTGCCTTGGCTGTGCTTAGAGAGGTGAACCCATTGAGTTCGGTTACATTCACACCTCAGCCTCCAACCATCCCTAACACACACACACTCACCAGCAAACATCCCAGCCAAACTCCCATCCTGCCTAGAGGGTCCTGGCTACCTCAGGTGATGAGGACAACTCAACGTTAGGGGTGGCTCTGCCAGCCGCACACCTCAAGGTCCATGGGGTTGCTGGTGTGGAGGAGGCGCTGGCATGGACAGCCTCTCGGCCCCAGAGCCTTTTCTGGTCAGGGCAGCATGCTGCTGAGGAGACCTGGCTGCATGCCAGGCTGTGTGCCACCCTGACCTGTGTCCAGGGCCACCGCTGCATGGTCACAGACTGTTGGAGTTGGAAAGGCCCCTCATTTCACAGGCAGAGATGCTGTGGCCCCGCAGTCGGTGAGTACAGCACCGGGGCTCAGACCTGGCTGCCCGCCTTCTGGAGAAGGGCTCCTGTAGCAGCCCTGCTCAGGGCTTTTCACCTGGAGCCCTGGGGAGGGAGGGCCAGGTACAGGCCTGGCACGTGTGTTGCTGGAACAGTTTTCTGGAGCAACATGTGAATCCATCAACAGGCCTCCTGTGCCCCCGCCCAGCCTGATAACTCTCACAACCCTCTCTCCTCTCCCCAAGGTCTCTGCATCAAAACCAGTGGGCTGCTTGACTAAAATGCAGATTCCTGAGCCCCATTCCGACTTTGCCAAATCAGAATGTCTGGGGGTAGAGCCCAGAAGTCTGCTTTTTCATCTAGTGCCCTTCAGCCCCACGCCCTCCACAACTACCCTCCAGGAGTTCCCCAAATGTGGCTGCTGTGCAGGTCCACACCCATCCTCCAGAGAGTCTGCTCCAGGATGGCGGAGGTGGGGCCTGGGAATCTGCATTTCCCCCCAAGCATCCTCACCGACTCTTGGGAGACACTGCTTCACCATTCGGGGTGAGGTTCCTAATGAAGGACCCTTGGAGGGGTCCACACCTGAGCCTGGGTGACAGTAGCTAAAGACTGTAGAGGACAATCTTCCTGGGATGGGGTCCGCAGCTTTTACCTATTCCTAGACAGGTCCCTGACCCCAAATAGGATAGGAACAAGGAGTATTGGTCCTAGAGTGATATATGGAGAGGAGGGAGCCCAGAGGGGGTGCCCCTTTGGGTCAGATGTGGCTGGAGGCCTGGATTTGAACCTCCCCCTTACCCAGTCCTGACACCCCCGTCCTGCCTGAAGACTGAGCCGAGGCCTGGACTCCCACAGTCGCTGCGTCCAATCCAGCCACCCGACCCTGTCTCCCGCTACCCTCTCCTCCTCCTCCTCCTCCCCTCCCCTCCCCCATCGATTTCCTTAGGATGCAGCCATGCAAGGGATGGAGATTTCAAAGGCAAACCCATGATTGTGTTGTCATCACTCAGCTTTGGCCTTGGGTGCCCCGGCCCTCCTTCCAGGGAGGGGAACTGTGTGTAAGTCTGTGTGGGGGTGGGCGTGGGGGGGACACGTGGCTCTGATACTGGAGACCCAGACCCAGTCGGGTTAATCTTTTCCTGCTCAGAGCCAGCCCTGCCTCCCAGCACACACTCACCTCTCCAGCTGCCACACTCCCTATAGGAGTGACTTCAGAGTGGGGTGAGGGGTGTGTGGAGAGGCAGTGGGGGGAAAGGAAAGCACCTCTCTGCAGGCATTTCTCTTCCCACAATTGGTGTCTCTACCCCAATAAGAGATGACCGCATTCTATCGCCTGTGGGTGCCTGCTGTGGAAAGCTGGGTGGGTTAGTGGCTCAGTTATGCGTGTGTGTGTGTGTGTGTGCGTGCCCACACGTGTGCATACAAATGCAAATGCGAGCATGGCTTGGGTGTGCTCACAGGCACCGAAGGTACAGCCTCCAGAACGCAGGGCCTGTGGGCACAGGCCTGGTGGCAGCTTCATCAGGTGGCAGTATATTTAAGCTCTATTTAAGCCGTATTTGTGTGTCCTAAGCAGGGTGCATGGTGTACCAGGCCCTCTGGCCAGGAGTTCATTTTAAAGTCATCTTTTTTTTTCTTTTGCTCAGGAAGATTCGTCCTGAGCTAACATCCATGCCAGTCTTCCTCTATTTTTAGTATGTGGGCCACCAGCACAGCAGGGCCGCTAACAGAGCGGAGTAGGTCCGCGCCCAGGAACCAAACCCAGGTCGCTGAAGCAGAGTGCACTGAACTTAACCACTAGGCCACTGGGGCTGGCCCCAAAGCCGTCTTTATTTATTTTTTTTGTTTGTTTGTTTGTTTTGGAGGAAGATTAGCCCTCAGCTAACTACTGCCAGTCCTCCTCTTTTTGCTGAGGAAGCCTGGCTCTGAGCTAACATCCGTGCCCATCTTCCTCTAGTTTATACGTGGGACGCCTACCACAGCATGGCTGCCAAGCAGTGCCATGTCCGCACCCGGGATCCGAACCAGCGAACCCCGGGCCACCGAGAAGCGGAACGTGAGAACTTAACCGCTGCGCCACCGGGCCGGCCCCCCAAAGCCGTCTTTAATGAGCACATCAGCCTCGCCATTCCTGGCACTTGAGCCCACTCCCCCCCACACCGGAAACAAGGGCCTTGACCCCCCAGGAAGAGCAGGCTGGAGTACTGCCCTTGCCATTTCATCCCACCTGGGACCCCAGGCCTGTCTGAGCACTGGGAGGTGTTTTCTTGTCACCTGCAGCCCCTCTCACCTGTGAGGATCTGGTAGCTGTGTGTCTGGTCTGTCCGTGAGCTCAAGGCTGGGGCAGAGAAGAGGGGAGGGTGCAGGCCAGAGGTGGTGCTGGCCAGAGGTTGCCCAGGACTGCCCCTGGAGCCATCCAGCTGGCCACTGGCCAAGCTGGAGTTAACCCCTCCCTGCCCAGGGCCGGATTCTGCCCACCATGGACACCCCCGCCCCATCTCTCCTCCCCCAGGCGTGGGGACTAATGAAAGCTTTACTTCGCAGGATCTCTTCTTGCTGACTCTTCTAACCGTCTGCTTACCAGCGAGATACCCTCTAATCACAGACCACAGATACGCCCCAGAGGACAAGCTGGGCCCTGGCTGAGACACACTTCCAAGTGGCCATGGTCATTGCTTCATTGCTGGAAGCCCCCATCCCATCCCACCTCACCCACTCCTCCCACAGGGGGCTGTCCCTGTCGGATCACCATGGTGTCCCAGTTCCCTGCACAGGGCCTGCCAGGGAACCATCGCCGTTGGAGAATAGCCCTTTGGACACCCCTCCGGCTCCACCCCTCCCCACCTTTTGCCCAAGATTCAGACTCAGCAGGTTTGGGTAGGGCCTGAGTCCCTAAAAGCGTCCAAGTGGGTCTGCAGCCCGGCTGGCCCCACCCACCTGCATGCTGAGGTGTGGGGTTCCAAGGCTATCCCCCGAGGTGTCTGCATTCCAGAAGCAAGGATGGATGGCCAGGAGTGGAATTTCAGATAGTAAGTGCAGTGGTTATGAACCTGCGCTCAAGAAGTTCAAATTCCTGATCTTGACCTTGGGCAAGTCCTTAACCTGCTTGAGCCTCAGTGTCATCTGTGGAATGGGGAAGTAATAGCATCCACCTTGCAGAGTTGCCGTGATAATTAAGTGAGTATCTGGCACCTAATGTATGTAAGTGTGAACAGTTATTATAATCTGTGCTATTTCTAGGACAGAAATCTGTTTAGAGGTGGAAATGTCTTTTAGTCCCTCTGAAATCATCTCAAAGGTGCTTTCCTCGTCTCATGAAAGGCCAGCTCAGCTGCCTGGCCGCAACGTGGACTTTCAGAGACCAGGTGGACCCTATGTCTGATCTGGATTAGACCATCAGGGCCTTTGAAATGTCAATGAGGGTTGTGTTTTGACACTGCCAGTTCAAAGGGAAGCATTAGGAAGCAGTGTTTCCCCTGGGAAGCGGGCAGGAAAGCCCTGAGGTTGGGGGCAGGGTCAGCAGGGCAGGTGGCCGCTGGTCATCAAACCTCTACTAGGAGAGTTGGAGAAACCTGTGACATCACCAAGTCCAAGCCCCCCATTGTACAGATGGAGAAAGTGAGGGCGTCACCCTCTGGTGAGGATGCACATCCACTGAGAATCGGTGCCCTAGGAGGTTCCGTGCAGCTGCGGGGCATGTGTAGGGGCAGTGAAGGTGGGATGGTGAAGCCCTTTATGCCGTAGAAGGCACCATGGTGGGGCCCAGGGCTAGTCAGACAGAGCTGGGGGGCAGGGCCCATGCCTGGGGTCAAGCCCTGACCCATAACCTCTGCCTGGCCCTTCCTTAACGGGGCAGGCCAACCTAGGCTGACCCCGAGGGAATATGATGAAGAGTGGCTGTGACGGCCCAGAGGGCCCCTGGAGGCCAGTTCTGCAGCATCCGCCCCTGTTCTGTGCCCTCTTTTGGAACGTATTTGTGCTGCCCCAATTTCTAAGAATTCAGAAACTCCTTCAGGGACCAAACTCATCCCGAGAATAAAAACTCAATTCAGTTCTCCACTAAAACCATTTCTTCTTTTGAAACGCTTTATACAGATGTTGGATTCCAGGAGATTCAGGTTTGAATCCCCATTCCACTACTTACTGTTAAAAACAACATTGAACAAACCTTGACTCTTAGAGCCTCAGTTTCCCCATCTGTAAAGTAGGGAGAGTCATCTCTGCTTTGCAGTCTTGCTGAGAAGATTAAATTAATTCAGCCACTCATTCAACACATTTTTCCTGAGCACCTACTATGTGCCAGACATCGATGACACAGCAATGAATACACGAGAGAGAGACAGCAGCATGTGCTCATGGGGCCTTCAGAGTGATATCAACCAATAGTGACCACAATATCTATGCGACCAACTGCGTTGAGTGTTACAGAGGAAAGTACTTGTGAGGAAGTCGTGTGGGCTCCGTTTTGAAGGATAACTAGGTGTGATCTATTTCATTGAATCTAAAACACGATTGTTGACACTATTATTTTAGATAACACTCAGAAAGAAAAACTCTGCCCATTAACTGCGACACAGAGCCTTCTCACCCTTAGAAATGTTATTTTGTGCTTCCTGAAAGAACTCTTTTAGACTTTATTCAGCCCCAGAGGAGTTTCCTATCTCCCACTCAGTTTAAAACAAAGAAGGGTCTGTAATGGCAGAGATCAGGATGCGGTAAAATCTAAGGGAAAGCCACCTTGCCCTGCAGCAAGCGTGCCTCGTGGAAAACCCTGAGTCGGCAGCAGATAGGGTCCCAGGCTCCGGTTCAGTGGAAAGGGGACACAGGACAAGAGGACGAGTGGACCCGGCAGAGGAAGGGACAGGAGGGGTGGGAGGGGTCCTGGCGGAGAGCTGGCTGCTGGACTCAGCTTTGAGTTGAGTGAAAAAGTGGCTAGAAGGAAAAGAGCCAGATGCCACATCAGGGGACTGTTGACACCACAGTCTATAAAATGCATCCTGTTGTCAGAGATTTAAAAGATGCATCTTCCCCAGAAGCACAGAGTACCCCACTTCCCAGATCTTGGTTTCTAAATACCATTCTCCACTAAAAGGAACCAGGGCACTTTGGGAAACAGCCAATTCCAGGGCTGGCTCGGAGAAAGTGCAAGACCCTGGAACATCTTGTTGTGCCAGAAAGTGATGTGCTGAAAAAAAAATAATAATGGGGATGTGTCAGTAGGAATGGGAGCCAGCTTAAAGGGATTTCTACTGGACAAACCTGGCAAAAATTGAGCACTGAAATAAATAATGAGATAGATTATAACCCAAAGAATAAAATAAGAATCCACGAGTCCATCCTGATATAAATAAATAACTGAATAAAGAAATGAATGGGGAAGAAAGGAATGCTCTTTTTTTTTTTTTTCTGCTTTTTCTTTCCCAAATCCCCCCAGTACATAGTTGCATATTTTCAGTTGTGGGTCCTTCTAGTTGTGGCATGTGGGACACCACCTCAGCATGGCCTGATGAGCGGTGTCATGTCTGCGCCCAGGATCCGAACCAGCGAAACCCTGGGACACCGAAGCAGAGCGCATGAACTTAACCACTCAGCCACGGGGCTGGCCCATGAATGCTCTTTCTTAACAAAGAATGCTAAGGAACAAATGTAGGAAAAAGGATGGAATTAAAAAATCCTTTGTCAATCACCCTAATATTAATTGTTTTAGGCAAAAATCATAAATGGATGCTACAGCTAGTGGGTGATAAGGAGCAAGATATTTAAATAGTACAGACAGCAGAAAATTTATCTTCTTGTGCAATAAAGGACATTAGTAGGACAACGGGGGATGTTGGAATAATGTGTGTAGATCAGACAATAGAGCTGTAGCCATACTAATTTTCTGATTTTGATAAGTGTACTGTGGTTATTATAAGAGAGTGTCCGTTTTAAGAAATACACACGGAAGTATTTAGGGATAAAGGGACATGTCGGTCACCTACTTTCAAACAGTCCAGGAAAAAAAAAAGTGTGCACACACATATGTACATAAAGAAACAGAAAAAGGATTGATAAAATGGCGGCATGGTGATAACTGTTTAACAGCATTTTCTAGGGGAAAAAAAGCCCTGATTACCAATTTCTGTGGTGTAAACACTGTGCCTGCATGGCCACGTTCAAGCTAGAGCATAAAGTCCCTGAATAGGGAGTTGAGAAGAGAGACACACAAATGGCTCTAGTATCCAGCACACCAGCACAAAAGAAACATGGTAAAACGCTAACATTTGGGATTATTTGGAATATGGGAATTATTTGCACCTTTTTTCTTTTTGCAACTTTTATGTAGTCTGATTATTTCAGAGTAAAAAGTTGGGTTTTTGAAAGTGTACATTTCACAAGGGATAAAATACAGAAAATGGCCTGGGGAAAGATAGCAAATGAGTATTGCAGGTAGAGGCACCCGCATGTGTAAAAACCCTGAGGCTTTTGCACAATTCATTTGAAAATAAAAATAAAAACCACAGAATGCCTGAGCGTTGGGGGACAGCGGCCAAAGGCAAAGTGAACTAAGAGGTGGCCAGGACTTGGGGGGGCGGGGGGCGGCGCTGTAGGTCATATTGAGGGTTTGGCCCTGGTGATAACAGCAGGGAGGAGCCATCAAAATGCTTTAAGCAGTGGGTGGGGGGAATATGGCTTTATTTGCGTTTATCACTCTGGCCCTGGGCTGACCCTCAATAAACGTTGGCCATTAATACTGCCTCGTCTGCTCCACTCTCTGCTGTCACTTCCCCTAGGGGCCTTTTTGCTCAATTGGAGTTGACAGCAGGCGGCCCCATACCTACAGGCTGCCAAGTTGACTTCCAGAGCATCCAGGCCCAGCCCCGCCTTCTCCCCTCGCCCCACACGGATCACTCTCTGTGCACACAGACCGGGCCCCTTCTCCATCAGTTTCCTTCTGTCTGTCTTGGTTTCTAGTCTGGGAGTCCTGGAGAGGTTTGAGTTCAAGGTGGAATGAATGGGCTGTTTGATGGGATCTCCCAGGGCAACCTCCAGGCTTGGTACAGTTTGAGTGGCTCTGGGCTTCCTTTTTTCCAGATGAATCACTGCTCTGTGTGTCTGCGGCTGTGCCCTCCCCCTGACATGCCCTAGGGCCCTGCAGAAACAGGAGCGGACTGGATCTGTGCACGGAGCAGCTCTCTCTGTGACCGGCATTAACTGTAGCACACCCTGTGCCAAGAATCCTGCCAGGCTGTACCGTGCCTTCCTCATCGGACCCTTACAGCAGCGCAGTGAGCGCACACACCATTACATCCATTTTGCAGGAGAGCCAGCTGAGGCTAAAAGGTTTACTGGAGAGTTCAAATTCACACAACTGACCCAAAGATTCAACCCAGGCCCGCTGACCCCTGAAGCCTGCACTTGTGCCCATAGCACCTCCCTGCCTCTTCTGGGGGCTCCTGGGCATCCGCATTATGGGCATCCGGGTCACGTGGCAGGGGAGCTGGGTGTCACTGAGGGCCCCACTGCGCCAGGAAGGGGTTAATTCCGATGCCCTTGGCTAGCTGGGTTTGGTGAGGCCAGTTGCTGTGGCAACAGCGTGGCTGTGGGGAGAGGCAGGCCAGCACAGCAGGATCTTCTGAATCACTGGATGCACAGCTCATATGTTTATTCTGTGGTGAACTCCTTTCAGTGTCCTCTGGGACTGCACGTGGCCACCAGGAGCAGCTGTGCAGGGTGAGGGTGAAGGCAGGGGCCCCTGAGTAGGCAAAGTCAGGAGGCCCTGGCTCTGGGGCTGCCCCTCACCCAGGATGCTTCATCAGCACTGGTCTGAGAGCCGTTCCCACCAGGAAGACCCAGGGCTTCTGCTTCTAGGTCCCAGCTCCCAGCTCCCCGGACTAGGTGGAAACCAGGAAAAAACACAGATTTGGGGCCAGAAGGAGTTAACTGATCATTGATTTATTCCTTCTTTTACCAGACATTTATTGCTTGCCCACGATACTAGCTCCTGTGACCTGGGCTTGTACCTGGAAGCCAGAAGGGCTCTGCACTCATGGAGCTGCCCTTCCAGTGGGCCGGAGGGCCCCTCCACATGCTTTCTGTGTCACCTTGGGCAAGTCCCTTTCCCTTTCTGAGTTCATCTGAAAAATGGGGCCCATATTGCCCACATTGCAGGGATGCTGTGTGGAAGAGATGATATATTTGAAGCATTTACCTGGGTACCCAGCACACAGTAGGGCTAAATCTGCAGTTATGACACAAACGCCTGTAGGCCGCTCACCTTCCTCTCCAGCCTCAGAAGGAGTCAGGTGATGATCAAATTTGCAAATGAGGAGCCCCAGGCTCTGGACTCTGGGGGCACCGGGAGGCAAAATCTCAATACTGACCCCGTTAGAGACCTGCTCTTCTATCTCCGTATGTGTGACCTTGGCTCGGCTTCGTTCGGTCTGCCCGTTTGTAATGCAGGGGGCGATCCTCCAACACTTACAGGAGGGGATGTCCCTGAGCTGATGGGAGCACCACAGCGGGCACAGGACCATTCCTTTCCACCCTCTGAGCCACCCAAGGTCAGAAGAGCCCGAGGCCATTTCCCTTAGGCATGATAAGACCCCAGACCTGGCCTCCCACTCCAGCCTGACCAGTTTTTTGCCTACAGTACGGACCTCAGCAGCTCTCAGTTGATTCGATTCAAGTTTGGTTTTCTAAGCCGAGCTCCCCTAGCCAAGGAGAAAGCCCCCCTACAAACGCCCATCCAGGACGCTGCCCTCCCTGCGCCCTATTTATCATATATCTCATCCCCCGGCAGCCCGGTGCTGGTGTGCCCTGGAGGTATGAAGCAAGAGCTTGAGGATGCGACCCTCCCCTCTGCCCACCAGGCCTGTTCTCATGAAAGGACCTCTGAGGTCCTCGAGCCCGGCCCTGGAACCACCCTCTGCAGCCTCAGCTCAGGGCAGGCCTGGTGTGGACAGGGAAGTTCAGCTAGGCTGATTACAGATAAGAGCAGCATGCAGACCAAACCCACACTTAGGGAACCAGCGAAGAAGGAGAAAAACCTTTAAGAGTGTCATATTTGGTGTTTAAAAAAATAGAAAGCTTCAAAGTAGTCATCATAGGAAAATGCAAAATGTTGAAGGGCTTCCTCACATTTATTTTGTGGCTTAGTATGGATTTTATTTTGTCCTGTCGATGGGGGTGGAGCTGGCCTAATCTTTTTGGAGCTTAATCAAGGCCTGAGAAATGGAAGTGGGGCTCACAGTCTGTGGGGTCCCCTCAAGTCTGTCCCTGGAGGACAGAGAGGGAAGATGTTTTCCTCCTGCTTCTGTCTGACACCAAAGAAGGTGACATTAAGCTTGGTTGGAGGTGCTGCTAATGAGTTATCCAGGATTTTCTTCTCCTCTCTCCAATCTTGAATTTCCTTCTCCTCGGCTGGGGGTCAGGGTACACATTTATACCAGGACAGAGCTTACAGAGCAGATCGTAGCTGTCATTTGTTGGTGAAATTCCTTCTAGAAGGTCAGTGGCCTGGGAGGAAGCTGGGGTGGGGCCCGCAAGGTTGGCAGAGGAACCACAGAGATGAAGAAGCTCCCAGCCAGGCCGGCCCCTGAGCTGGGAAACCTTTAACGAAGGATCCAGCCAAATCACAGAAGAAAAGGACAGGCAGATAGACATGTCGAGCAAACACATCCCCTGTCAGGAAGTCAGAAAACACTTGGACAGCAGAAGGAAAGGATGCAGATGGGAGAGAGGAGAAGAGAGCCCAGGGAGAAAGATGAGGATTTCTTTTCTTTCTTTCTTTTTTAATGGACTTTAATTTTTAGAGCATTTTTAGGTCCACAGTAAAACTGAGTAGAAAGTACACAGAGTTCCTACATACCCTCTGCCCTGACTCACACACAGCCTCCCCCACCAGCAACATCCCCACCAGAACGGTACATCTGTACAATCAATGAACTTATGTTGACACATCATTATCACCCAAAGTCCACAGTTTACAATAAGGTTCACTCTTAGTGTTGATGCATTCTACGGATTTGGACAAATGTATCATGACATATATCCACCATTACAGATCCCTACAGAATAGATTCACTGCGCTGAACATTCTCTGTTCTCCACCTCTTTATCCTTTCCCCGACCCAACCCTTGGCAGCCACTCATCTTTTTACTGTCTCCCTGGTTTTGCCTGTTCCAGAATGCCATATAGTTAGAATCATACCGTATGTAGCCTTTTCAGATTGGCTTTTGCACTTAGTAACATGCATTTAAGATTCCTCCATATCTTTTCATGGCTTGATAGCTCATTTCTTTTGAGGGTTGAATAATATTCCATTATCTGGATATACCACAGTTTATCTATTCACCTACTTGGTTGCTTCCACGTTTTGACAGTTAGGAATAAAGCTGCTATGGACATCTGTGTGCAGGTTTTTGTGTGGACGTAAGTTTCAACTCCTTTGGGTAAATGCTAAATGCAATTGCTGGATCATATGGGAAGAGTATGTTTAGTTTTGTAAGAAACCACCAAACTGTCTTCCAAAGCGGCTGCCCCATTTTGCATTCCCACCAGCAATGAATAAGAGTTCCTGTTGCTCCACATGCTCGCCAGCATTTAGTGTTGTCAGTGTTCTGCAGTTTGGTCTTTGTAATAAGTGTGTATTAGTATTTCACTGTTGTGTTAATTTGCAATTCCCTGATGACATGTGACATGGAGCATCTCTTCATATGCTTATTTGCCATCTGTATATCCTCTCTGGTGAGGTGTCTGTTCAGGTCTTTGACCCATTTTTTCATCGGATTGTTCATTTTCTTAACGTTGAGTTTTAAGAGTTCTTTGTGTACTTCGGATAATGGTCCTTTGTCACATCTGTATTTTGCAACTATTTTCTCCCAGTCTGTGGCTTGCCTTCTCATGCTCTTGAACCTCAGCTTTTGAGTTGATGATTCCAGCCCTTGATGGAGCCAGATGTGACACAAGGTCTAGCCGTTTCCACCCAATTCAGGACTAGGACCAGTAATGGGCAGTCTTTGCTCCAGGTGCCCCAGGGGGCTGGGAGAGACCTTGTCAGATCTGCACCTTGGTCTGACGGCCTCATCCTGCCTGATCCAGTGTGCTCCCTCCTCTTGTGTTAGTGGCTGCTCCCACTAACCCCTGTGCTCACCTAACTCGTCTCAGTATCCGCGTTAGACCCATCTGACCGAGTGCTGGGAAGGAAGGAGTTTGGAGAGAGAGGCCAGGGAGGGACTGGGGGAACCAGTTTAAAGTGGGGCCATCAGGGAAGGCCCCATTGCTAATGTCACCATGTTGGGCTGGAACTTGGAGCTGGGACAGCACCCAGCAGCAACGGGGTCCAGGAGAGGGAATAGGGGGCAAGAGCAAACGCGGGCCAAGAGCAAATGTTTGCAAGAACGCCTCCCTCGCTGAGGCAGGGGGTGCCTGAGGAGTCGGAGGAGACGAGGCCACAAGTTTCAAAGGCTGGGGTGGAGGCACACTCTGCAGGCCATAGCCAGAAGCTTGGATTCATTCCAGATGCAGTCAGAAGCCACGGGAGGGTTTTCAGCCTAGAAGGGACATGATCTGATTTGCATTTTTAAAAGCTTGCACTGGCTGCTAGGTGGAGAATGGATTATAAAGGAGCAAGAGGGGAAGCCGGGAGACCAGTTCGGCATTTTACTGCTGTGGTTAATATAAATATCCCAGCCTAACAACTTCTCCCCTGCAGACAGTCGCGGTGGCCAGTTGCATAGAATCCCAAGCACATTCACTACAAACACACACACACACCTGCTGGTCCCCCCTCAGAAACACCCACAGACTGTCCTGGACATGTGTGCACATGCATGCATCCATGTTCCCCATATGCACAGAGGCGTACAAGTCTCATGCCCATATGCTCCCACACAGGGCACCAGCAAAGAGATTTTCATGCACACGCAAGTGCACACACTCCCATTTATGCACTTCCTTCCTCCTATGTGAGATCCTTTCATGCACAGACACGCATATAGCTACACACATTTCTACACAGCTATGCAGACACACCATTTCCCATTTTCCAAAGAAGCAGTTCTGAGCAGGGGAGGTGGCTGGGGAAAAGGTGTTAGAGGGTTTATGAGAGGAGGCGATCATTGCAAAGCTACTTAGTCATTGGAGAGAGAAAGTGCCCGAATGCCGGCTTCACCCTAAATTGCATCTGATGGTTGGGTCAGCCAGTTACTAGCAAGACTGCATTAAAGCCTTCATTTGTCAGGTTGGGGCCTCCCCCACCCCAACTCTGCAGTTCCTCCTCACTCAGCCACTGCCGCCCACCTGCCCACCAACCCCTAGCATGAATCAGCTCTGCCACACTCCTAATGATTGACGGGGCATGTGGTGGGGAGCAGGGGTAGGGGGAGTGCCGGCGTCTGCTCCCAAAGGTCTGGCAAGCCCTCCCCTCCTGGGAGGGGGAGGACGGGGAGGAGGTTTCCTTTCAGGACCTCATGTGCCATGGCAGGCAGGGGACAGGCTGGG
Organism: Equus caballus; assembly: GCF_041296265.1. Classification (NCBI taxonomy): domain Eukaryota; kingdom Metazoa; phylum Chordata; class Mammalia; order Perissodactyla; family Equidae; genus Equus; species Equus caballus. The sequence continues at coordinate 35,210,974 of NC_091707.1, forward strand.
GATGAGGTGGGTGGGGTGGGGGCTGCTTTGGGGAAATCTGGACTCCGCAGAACTCCCCCAGCCTCTAACCGGCTCCTCTCCAGCACTTCCTCCCTTCCAGCTCTGAGCCCCAGCCAACACGATGACCTGCCAGCAACCAGCAGCTCTTCAAACACACACCTTCAGATCTTTGCATATGCTGCCCCCGCTGCCCCCTGGAACAGCTTCCTTATTCTTCCAGACTCGGCTTCGGAGCCACCTCCTAAGGAAAGTCTTCCCTGATTGTCCCACCACTTCCCTCCAATCAGAGGTCCCTCCTGTGCTCAGCTCCATTTTAGCACTTACCGCACTGCCCAGCACCCACTGGCTTATACTGGTCTGTCTCCCCTTCAGGGCAGAGGACATGTCTGCTTTATGCACCACCGCCGGGCACACAGTTGGTGCTCGATAACTATTTCTTGAGTAAATGAATAAATGAAGGCTGGTCCTCTGTGCCAGTGAAACTAGAAGGGAGAATTTTGGAGGAAAGGATATTTTTCTCCCTCTACCTTTTTTGTTACCTGAGAATCCCTAAGGCTCCAGCTCACATCCTAGGATACCTGTGGTCATGGTTCTCTTCTACCTTCAGCCAGCTCTGGTGTGTGTTGCTGGAAGAATGTGCAGCCCCTGAGTTGAGGCAGGAGATAATGGGGGAGATTCGGAAAGTGGGGTGACAAGAGATGGAAAAACCCAAGTTAATATATATAATTCCCTAGAACTTACTATGGGGAGAAGGTGATAAACATGGGAGTGTGTGCGCACGTGTGTGTGTATGTGTTGTATCCGCTGGCAGGGAGGATCAGGCCCGGCATTTGGGGATTGGAAAGAGCAAGAGAAGGTCCCCAGAGGAAAGACGTTCACAGCCTGGATAGGGCTGAAGCAACTTGCTGCTGAAAGCAAAGGGCTGGCCAGAGCATCCGAGCTGCTGAGACGTCTGTGCTGTGCCACCAGCGGTGGCTCCGCGAGTCAGGACCTGGGCAATGCTGGTGGGAACGGACGCCCCTCAAACAGGAGCCTGACCTTTCTGTTCCCAGCAGAACCCGACATCCCTTCCCAAGGAGCAACAAAATATGAAAACTGATAGCTATCATTTAGTGAGCGTCTACTACAGAGGAGGCAAGCACATCCCAGGGCCACTCTCCCCTACCCACCCTCACCATGGCAGACATCACTAATCAGTCACGAGCACACCGATCACCTCCATGCCAGGATGAGTCGTCAGAATTCTTCTCAAAGCAGGGCTCCAAGGAGCCATCACTGATCAACTGGCACATAAGGTGGATTCTTTCTGCCATCACTGGTCTCCTGAGTGCCAAGTGCTTAATAAATCTATCTCATTCAGTTCTCACAACAAATCCATGAGACAAAGATTAACTTTTATTTCCCAGATGAAGAACGCAGAAGGGTCAGCGTGGTTAAGGAACTTGAGCAAGTCCACATGGGTAGTAAGAGCTGGGCTGAGAATTGAGACCCTGTAGGTCCATCTCCTAAGTCCCTGCTGGCTGCCTCCACTGGGCACCTGTAGCACCATGGTGAGGGTACGTGTTGGGCCCTGCTGCCTCTCCATTTCCAAACTCCCTAGATCATCTGAGGTCTCAGCAGGAAACAGGTGTTACCCTCAAACAGGGCAATGGAGGAGCCTTTCAAAAAGGGACTACTCACCAAGGGTGGGCAGTGCTAAGGGAAACCAAAAGGAATGGGGAAGACCCTGATGGGAGAGGGAAGGGATGAGTGGAAGCTGAAAAGCGCCATAGCCGAAAACGAAGGCAGCCAGGGAAACAAATAGCCCAGCCTCTCTCTCCCAGTCCAGTCTCCTCCGGGGCTGCCTCCCATTGGACAAACCCAGCTGGAAGCCAGAAGGCACGGCAGTTCAGCTGATGCAGCCCACACAGGTCAGCCCTCTGCACTTCAGAGGTGGGGGGAAGGACAGAAGGATGGAGCTCTGGAGGAGCAAGCTGAGAAGACCATCCAGAATGCTCCTTTCCTGTCTGGGGGAAGGGGGCAGCAATTTCCTTTCCTGAGGAGTATTTAAGGGCCAATGGTGTAAGTTTCAGTCTGAATCCAAAGGCCTAAGGACCAGGAAAGCCGATCATGTAAGTCCAGTCCAAGTGAAGGAGAAGACTGACGTCCCTACTCAAGCAGTCAGGCAGAGAGAAAGAAAATTCTTCCTTCCTCCACCTTTTTGTTCTAGTCGTGCCCTCAACTGATTGGATGAGGCCCACCCACATTGGGGAGGGCAATCTGCTTTACTCAGTCTGTAGATTCAAATGCTAATCTCATCTAGAAACACCCAGAATAATGTTTGACCAAATATCTGGGCATCTCGTGGCCCAGTCGAGTCAACACATAAAATTAATCATCATCTAACCCCAGATGGCTGAGGGCTGATGACAGCAGACTGCCCTATGGCGTGACCCTGGCAATGATGCTGACTGCCTAGCATCCCTTGGATCCTCCTGCCCACTTTCTGAGCTGGGTCTCCAGCTTTCCTGCTGCTGCTGCGAGCATCCCCAAACCCTGCCAACAGATCTGTTCTCTGCTTAAGAGTGTCAGAGTCCGTTTCTGTTGCTTGCAAGAAGAACCCTGACCGGCACAACCACCCAGGCCGGATTGATGACACATATAGTGGTGGGTGGCCCCTGACGGGAGCAGACGACTGTGTCAGGGCAGGTTGCCTCTACGCTACACGTCAGGGAGGTCCTCGGAGCCTCCTGGTTCCCCTTCTGAATGTCATGGCCCTGCCATTCACGAGATGAGGCAAGCTTCTGCTGAGGTCATTTGTGTCTTCTGTTTAGCTGCCTCTGGAACGCCCCAGGGAAGTGAGTCCTACTGTGTGTGTTTCCCACTCCCAGATATGGTTTTCTTGTGGAGGCTGAAGAAGGACAGACTGCCCCAGCCCCAAGGAAAGACCCTGCCACAACCCGTGTGTGGCTGTTCTGGAAGTCCACAATCATGCGACAGACACCCCTCCCTGGAGGAAGCCTCTGAGAGGAGGGCCCCCCTGCCCACTAGGCTGACACCCCCACCCCCTCAGCAGCCTCCCTCCGCCAGAAGCCTGCAGCCGAGGTGTGTTTACCGTGACTGAGCTGCTCCAAGAAGCAGCCAGCTGTGTTACTAACTCCATGCCGACCCCGAGCCCAGGATTCGATGTCTCTCTGGATGTTCAATATTTGCTCAGGGAATTAGAAGAAAAGCAAAGCGGAAACCACTGAGGTGACAGGCTGGTGCCTGAGGTAACTGGGCCACACTAGCCCCGGGGTTTCCAGAGAGGGCAGGAGGGGCAGAGGGCCTGGAGGCCAGGACAGCCTGAGGCCCTGGGGCAGCCTGAGGCCCCGGGGTCGGGGGTGGGGGGGCTCTGGCCCCTCCCTCTCCACACACGCCCTTCCAGGGCTCCAGCCCAGTCAGATGGTTCTGCAGAACTGATGCTCTGCAACCAGGGGCCAGGGCTCCTGGGGTCACCAGGCTGCAGTGAGAGCAACCGCGCGTGTTCCCTGCCCTCAGGAAGCCTAGGGCTTGTGGGGGACACAGCTGGGAAACTCAGGGAGGCACAGGCATGTCACAGGGCACCTTGAACCTGCTCCTCTCGCAGAGACCCCTGACTCTCTCTTCGTCCAGAATCCCGTGGGTCCCAAGGACAGTCCTATGCTGGGCTCCCAAAGTCTCCCCTCGCCTCCTCCGTCTGCTCTCGCAACAGGGCTGGAGACGGATGCTGGGAGGTGATTTGAGGAGTCTGGGACGCCTCCTTCCTGCCCTTTCACTGCCCCAGAGACACTGGCTGTCTCTGCCCTGGGGTATCACCATCCCAGCCAGCAGCCCCCAAGTTGCCGGGGAGTGGTCCCTTCCCAGACCAACAGGGTATGCACCCCTCCCAGGATGGGGGGAACCCCCGCCCCCTCATTGAGTCTTGCACCAAGCACACCTTGGCGGTCTTTGCTGATGATGCACAGAACAAGGCCCCTGCCCATAGAGGAGAAAAGGAACAAGGGGCCGTTGCCTCGTGCTCCAGGAACCTCAGGAGGCCCGAGCCCTGTCTGTGTCTGGGCCAGGCATGACCAGCCTGCCCCTTGTCTGAGGCAGCTGAGCAAAGTGGGACCCCCTATGGCAGGGCATGCACCTCTGCCCAGGCCACTCCCCCTGCCCCACTGGTCTCCCCAGCCTTCCCAAGCTGCCCATTCAGAACTCAGCTCCTGCTCTGCCAGCCTTCACCGGCTCCAGGCTGCCCAGGACAAGGTGGGGGGTCTGAGCACCTGTGAGTGTCCCTCTCCCCTGGTCTCCATGGGTCAGAAGGGAGGGATGGCCAGCTGGGGCTGGGGGGACGAAGTGCAGGAGAGTCAGCCTTTCATCTCGGCTTTGTAAAGCCAGCCCCCACCCCAAGCCTGAAGCGGGCTGGCATTGGCATGCACCATAAATCTCCAGGATGCTGCAGCTGTGACTGGATTATTTATAGCTCCAGTCTTACATTTCTAACACGAAAATATCACACAAAGGGAAAGGTAATGAAATCCCACCTCTCCTGCACATCCCTTACTCCAAACTGCAGGGCTTTCCAGAAACCCTTGTGGCTGAAGGAGCAGTGAGAGGCTGCAGCGGCTGCCGCCCCTACCCAGCCCGTCTCCCCCTCCTCCTGTCAGTCACACGCACATCCTCCTCACCCCGCATTCTCTCAGACACATTCTCTCACGTTTTCTTTCTCGCTCACACATACATTTCCTCCCAGATGCACAGACAATCCTGCTCTCTCTCCCTCTCAGCTCCCCATGCCTGAGCCCTTCCTACCCCCCAGTCATGCTCCAACATACCTGCCCTCTCCCTTCCACCGCTGCTGACTCCCTGCCTGACTCACCCCCTTCGCTCCTGTTTGCTTTTTTGCTTTGTCAATGAAGACTCTGGCACATTAATTACCAGGTCTGTCCTCTGCGAGGCACGTCAGCGCCTTGTCAATAGTGGGTGGAAGTGTCAGCTTACTTTCATCTTGCTCTGCCTTTAAAACTCCCGTGGGCATTGCCGCCCCAGGGGCACCCATTCTGCAGCACGTGGCAGTGAGGACACTGGTTCCCGGGCTCGGCATACACGGACACACAGAAATCACAGGCCACAGAACACGCCTCTCACCCCACAGGAGGGGACATCGAAGGATGCACTCTGCAAATGGGATGCCAGGCCCCGGCAGGGGATTGTAACGGTGCAGAGGATGAGAAGGCCCTGCCTCTGCATCCTGTGTTACTGTCTCAGTGGCGTTAGGTAGGATCAGCCCGTGTTACACCATTGCCCAGGCACAAGTCAGAAACCCGGAGCCTCCTGCAAGCTCCCACAGAGAGCCACGGCCCAGCCCCCTCCCTGCTGGCCCTCCGCCCGCCTGCCCGGGGCCCACAGAAGAATAATCAGAAAGTGGCACTTCCTTCTGCAGTCCAGCCTGACGTGGACCATGACTCACTTCCATCCAGACAGTCTTGGTGATTGCGGACTGTGTGTGTGTGTGTGTGTGTGTGTGCGTGCATGCACATGCACGCACTTCTTGTGCTGGGAGGAGGGGAAGTTACACTATGACAGTTCACCCTGAGCTGGGGGCCAGGGGAGGGGGCCTGGGGACAGAAACCCTGCAACCCACTATCACAGTAACATTTCTTGGATATCTCTCTCCTTTTTTATCTTAAAAATGCACCTGGCTTTTGGTGTTATTCACTATAACATATCTGTCATCATCACAGTATAAAAATGTCTTAAATTACTTATAATTAAATATTTAATTTTATCTGAAATCTCTGCTTAACATTGACCTGCCTGGAAGTTGAGTCTCAAAAACCCTCTGGCTCATCCCAGAGATTCTGAGGGCACAAACACCCCAGTGAAAGATCTAGGGGACCGGTCTATGGGGTTTGAATCTATGGGGTGAGGATAAGAACACGGACTCTTGGGTTTACATCTTGGCTCTGCCAATTATTAACTGTGTGACCTCAGCTAAATTACATAACCTCTCTGTGCTTCAGAACCTTGACCTGTAGAATAGGTATGATAACAGCACCTGTCACATAGGGCTTTTATGAGGATTAAATGCATTCCTGTATATACAGTGCTTAGAACAGTGACTGACACAATATAGATGTTTGCAATTATTTTTCCGTGGAAGACCAGCACAAAGCCACCGAATCCACCACAGGAACTGAAACTAGAGCTCATCCCTGCCTCCCCCCTAGGATGTGCTTCTGCCCCTGGCCTGTGCCCCATCTCCAGCTGCAAGCCTCTGATCCTGCATTCTATCTGCAAAGCAGTCAGTCAACAAACGTTCTCCTCTCTTCCAGGCACTATTCCTGAAATGGGCATTCAGTGCCATGAAGGACCTTCTAGAGAGGGAGGCAGAAACATGGAAACGGCATATGGACCATATCCAGAACGGAAGACACCAAGATGAGTAAATGTCATTTCTTCTTCCAAAGAGTCACGGCCCAGCTGCAGGGAGCCAGAGGCAGACAGGTTCAAGAGGTGGGTGCGGGGCAGTGTGATTATGATGATATTGTCCAGTGGCCCGGATCCCTCTTGTCTGATATATATACCAGGTCTCTTCTCTGATGTCATCTCACCTGCAGGGGCTTCTAGAACCATCTGTATGAGATAATAACACTCTTCTCTCCTGTCAGTCACTCTCCCTCTACCTCCTTATCCATCTTCTTAGCACTTACCACCACCTGACGCATTCTAACGTCTGTACCAGGGCTGGTCTTCCCTAGCATTGTGACGTCCGTACCGGGCTGGTCCGCCCCAGCAGAGCGTCCGCTGCCTGAGGGCAGGACTTTTCTTTCCCTCCTCTGAGGCCCCTGTCCTTGCAGCCCTGGTGGGCAGGTAGCGAGTGGTCCATAAGTGTCTGTTAAATAAAGGAACTGGGGACAAATCGCTCTTCAGTGTCTTGACTGTGGTGAAATAGGTGACGAAGCCCCACTCTCACTTGCCACACGGGGAAACTCTAACTTGAAAAGAGAGAATCCATGAAAATCAGACATGCTTTTGACTCATCCAAAGACAGATGCAAGTGAGTTCCGTGGAGACCAAATCCGTGCACGGCTTTGCCTCCCCGGCTGCGGCAGCAGCGAGGGGCAGTGGTCACAAACAGCCCAGGTGCCCGCCCCACGGGCTCTGCCCTGCTGGTGGTCCATCTGGTCCTGGAGATGGTGAACTCGGGCTTCACAGTGTTGGAGTGGGTGACTGCCTGTGGGCATGCAGCTGGCCTGGGATGCTGGGATTTTGCAGGAGGACCCACCTGTGAGTCCCAAGGGGGCTGCAGAATCAATCAGGTAGTTTGTGCAAGGTCAGGACCTAGGGAATGACTGGCAATAGCCATGTAGGAGTCTACGTCCTGAACCACAGTGCCAAGTGAGAGGTCTCAAAAATGGCAGGCCTGGGCCTCAGCTGGCTGTTTCAGGACCAGGTGAGAGCAGGTTAAGAGAGATCAAGGTGCCTGGTGGGTGTGGTCAGAGCAGGCAGGGCGGGGGGCAGGGGCAGGGAGCGGGGGAGGGCCTCCCGTCTGTGTATTGACTCTCTGCAGCGCCACTAAAATGCCCTGCCTTGACCTCTGTGCTCCCAGCTATCGAGGCACTGGAAGGCTCACTCAGAGATAGAAATTTGGTCTGGGCCAAGTTTTCTTCCAGCTGAGCCCAGGGAAGAGCTGGAGGCCTGACCAGTAGGGCAGAGGCCAAAATTACATTATCAGAGAGATTTACCATCAGACCCAGAATGGCTTCATTCCTGAGTCATGCTTTCCTGCGACCTTAGAGCACCTCCCAGCACCCATGGATTCTGTGCAGGAGTAGTTTCTTAAACCAGTGGATAAGTAAAACCTAGGATTTTCCCGTCCCTGCTCAGTGAACTCCTATTCACTCCTCAAAACCCAAGCCAATTTGTCCAAGCTAAAGCAGTTGCCCCTCCATTACCAAGTTGCATGTTTCTAGAACTGTTTGGCACTAGATTGTGAGCATATCAAGAACAAGGTCTTGGGCTTATTTATGACCACATCCCGAAGGCTGAATAAATGATAACTGACCAGATGACCCAACAAAGAAAGCAAGGACAATCCAGGTTTCCTGACTCTGAGAGTCTGATTACATCTCCCATTCCTCCCCAAACCCAGGCATCTGCTCAGCTGAGGGGACAGGACGTTCCTGTTAGGCAGGCACAGTTCCAGGTTTTGATGACCTGCCTCAACCAGATTGTTATCTGTGCGTCCCCTGCGGGGGGTGGGGGGTGGTTACGTAAGCTGGGGAGACTGTGTCAGGCTGTAGCCACACCTCCTCCTCCAACCACGGACCCCTGGCTCCATTTAAGGGAAGCTTCCTCTTGTCGTCCCCCACCCCCGCAATCTCCCTGGGCTGATTAGAAACAAGAACCCCCTGACAGGTGGGCCTGTCGGCTTTGCAGACAGGTCAGAGAGAGACCCTCCTCTTCGGGGGCCCCTGGGGTGGAATCAGCTGGGAAGGGACTGTCACCGCCCCTGCCTGGCAGTAGGCCCTGAGGGCCCTGCACCCTGGAAGGGCAACTGGTGCATTCCACCCCGGAGGCAGTGTGAGGGCCTGCCGTTCCCTCACCCCAGCAGCCCAGCCCACGCCAGTTTCTTGATACTGCCCAGGGCACAGGGGACAGCACAGAGACAGCAAAGCCCTGACCATCTGTAGCCCCACTCCTGAAGCTCAGAGGGCTCAGGGCTCTGGGACAAAATTCACTTTACGAACAGCCTCTCTGCCTCCCGCTTGTCACACCCCGCCCCCTTCCCCCCCAGCTACCTTCCCTAACCCTCAAACTGACTTTTTCCTTTAGGAAAATAATAGCATCCAGGTATCATCATCAACAACTACAGATGACTTCACAGTTTACAATGACCTATTATCTCACTCGATCCCCTTTATAATGCTCCAAAGGAGACGCTCTTCTTTCCACTTGACAGAAAAGAAATTCAAGGCTCAGAGTGACTTCTCTGAGATCATTTGTACAGAAATTTGAACCCCCTCTGTCCAGTCGCAAAGCCTGAAGGAACTCTCTCCAGACACCCCACCTCTGTATTCGATGGCCTTTCCATGGGGGGGCGGGGGACTTGCTGAGGAAGGAGACACACAACCTGATCCCCCAGAGAAACGGGCACAAAGCTAAGACCCCAAAATGGCCAAGAGAGTGACAGACACAGATCTCAACTCCACTCTCAGGCCACGGCCTCAGTCCCTCCTTCCCCAAGCCTTTAACCAGAATGGCTGTCGATGGACGTCAGCTTCAGAACCGGAACACACAGCCCCGGCCCCCGCAGGGAGACCCAGTGCCGAAGACTGCAGGCCGAGGGATGAGGGGCTGGAAGAGGGGGAGGGCTCTGATCACGCCAGATGAGGCGCACAGGTTCCAATCCACCTCTCCCTAGTTGCGGGTCATGACCCCGTGCCTCAGTTCCCCTTCTGTAAAAAGCAGGGACAGGAGCGGCTCTCTCATGGGTGCTGTGAGGATGAAGTGAGCTCACGCACAGAGGGCTCACTGCAGGCCGGCCGCTGCGTCCTCAGAGCTGGGTGGTGAGGCTGCGATGCTGCAGGAGCGGAGCAGCGGGCGGGGAGACGGTCCACCCTGCGTGGCTGCAATGAGACCTCCAGCCCACACCCACGAGAGCTCTCCGCTCCAGGGCTCGTCTCCAGGATGGAAGTGCTCCCCGTGCCCTGCAGCCTGTCCTCAGGCCTGGAAGTCAAGCAGGGGAAATGCCCCGCACTTGTGAGTGCTCTGAATCTGCTAATTCCTCTCCCTCTCTCGCCTGGACCTGGATCGTGAAATTACCTTCAGGAAGCATCCGACCTCCGGCATTGGTTTATTATCAAGAGGAGTAAATAGCTTGGTATGCATCATACCCAGCACTCAGTAAAGGCCCGTCCTCTTGGAGAGGTGAAAGGAGACAAGCCGGGCAGGCTGGGCTGGGGAGCTGGGTGAGAGCGCGGGCAGGGGCGGTGGCTAGGGGATGCCGAGGGGCCTTCTGACCTCACAGGGAGCACTCAGGGAAGAGCGGAGAGCTGTCCTCCTGCCTCACACAGGGAAACGGGAGGAGGCAGTCAAGGCCGGGAGCACTCCATTCCACCGGCCACTTGTTTGCTGGTGACCCTGTGGACGCTCCACACCAGCTTCTTTCTCGGGGACACTCCCTGGTTGTGCTGAGGAGGCCTGCTCTTCCCGTCTGTCCATAGCCTCCTCGTCTCCCACCACTGCACCCTCCTACCCTCTCCTTCTCAGACACACAGGGTTTATTTTTAACCAGAGTTCACGAGCAGGATCTGGAAAAGCCAGTCTGCAGAAGAAGTTCCAGCACTTGCTCGCTCCCTTCCCCACAGCAGGAGGGGGGTGGCTCCGGGGCAGGTGAGGAGTGAAGGGTGGCAGGCCTGGGGACTAATGCAGCCTGTCCTTAGCCAGCTGGAGGACTGGAAGGGGGCCCGGGCTGGCCCTGGCAGCTCTGCTGGGGAGGAGAGCATGCACCCGTGGCAGGGGCGGAAGTGGAAGCTTCTGGGCTTTCCTGACGTCACCCCCCCAGCAGAGGCTGATTGGCTCAGGGCTTCCCTCTCCTGGGGGAGCCTCTGGGCAGAGTGTCCCAATCTGTGTCTTGCAGGCCAGGGCTCTGTCCTGCTCTGGCAGGAGGGGCTGGTTTACCCAACAGGCAGATTAAGCATGTGCTTAGGACACTGGCAGTTAAAGGGCCTTGACGAAGTGTTTTGGTTTGGGTTTTTAAAGGGCTAATTCCTAGATTTAAAAAATAGCAAGGATGCAGTCATCCTGGGAAAAACCAGAAGTTTGCTGGATTCCTCACACTGATTTTATTTTGAATTTGTATGGGGGGGGAGGTGTACTTTAACCTCTCAGTTCTCAGGGCTGCTGAAGGTCTTAATCCAGCTCAGGGAAAGTCAAGGATCAGAAAGGTGCTGTCAAGGATCAGAAAGATCAACAGGGTGCTGGGGAAGAGGGAGCAGGTGGCCTCGGCCCACAGCTCCATCCCCTGGAGGGGAGCCTCCAGAGAGAAGCTGGCATTACACTATTACACAGGCAAGGGGGTGGAGGCCCGCCACCGTGCGGTGTGAGGCCTGCGTCCAAGGGGAGAGGACCTGGGGACACTAAAGTGTGAGACAGCGAGGGGAGCGAGGTCCCCAGAGCCAGGCCCACCGGCCTGAAATTCCCACCCTGCACCACAGCTGGGATTTGTCCCCCCTTTGTTCGCTCTGGAAATGGCGAGGCTCTTGGCCAAAAGTTGCCAAAGATGGCGGCCACTTTGGAGGGGGAGCTGGCAGCCCATTTCCTGGAAGGCGGTTCCAAGGATGGCACTCAATCCTGAGTCCCCTGCAGGGCAGCACGAGGACTCGATGCCTCTTCTCCCATGGTCTCCGACACAGGAGCGGGTAACCCAACCCAGCCGTCTTCCTGGGCCAACCAAGCACCCAACAGCGAACACTCAAACATTTGTTAAGCACTTCCCATCCATTACCTCATTTAACCCTCACACTGCCCTGTCAGGTGGTCACTCTATCCCCATTCTACACATGGGGAAACAGACTCAGAGATGTCCAGTACCTGCTGAAGAGCACACAGCTCGCTCGAAGCAGGGTGAGGACACAAACCCAGTTGTCTGACTGTCCAGCAGGCTTTACTCAATACCACAGGTCTCAGCTCTGCTCCAGGCTTCTGGAGGGATCAAACCACAGCTGCCTCCCTCACCCCTCTCTGGCCCGGCCACGTATGTCTCAACTTCTGTGGCGCCAGGTACAGCGGTGGGCCCTCCCATATTCATTATGCGCAAGAAGACAGACAAGCACCGCGGTTCTAGAACCAGGACAGGCTACACAATTAGCCGGCCCAAGGCAAATGAAATTGTAGGGCTCCTTGTTCTAAATTAAGAATTTCAAGATGCTGACACCAAAGCATGACACTATCCCTTTTGATCGTGAGGCCTGGTGTGACTGGAGGCATCCACGCCCATGAAGCCAGTCCTGCCCAGAGCCCACCCTCTCCCCAAAACAAACTCCTCCCTCACCTGGGAAGTCACAGCCAAGTCAGGTGGGGCAGATTTCAAGGGCCCCAAGAGCACAGGCCTCCAGAAGCAAATCCTCCACTGGCCAGGGCCCCCCCCCCCACGCCCACCGCCACCTGTCCTCAGGTGCTCACGACCCTCGACTCGTATCTTCCACCTCACAGCTGTATGTAACTAGGGGTCTACCAATCAACAGCCCACAGAGTGCTGTCTTAGCTGGGGTGAGGCAAGTGGCCCTAGGACACCTGCTGGTGCAGGTTATGGAGCAAAGAGGAGAGGGGCTCTGCTCACTTTCCTTCTCTAATTAATCCTGGCACCTCCTCCTTGCTCTGCTCCTTCATCCTTGCTGGAGACACCCTCTTTCCTCATCTGATCAACATTTAGTGACCATCTAGGCACTCTGCTGAGGCTCTAGGAATAATACGAATAATTTCATCCTCCAACAGTGCCTGGTCCCTGCTCCGTCAATGTTTGTAGAAGTGCTGGAAGCAGCTTCCGTCTAATGAGGGTCACCTGGGCGCCAGCATTGCCCTGGGCTCGCCTCCTCACACACATGATCTCATTGAATCCTCCCCGCAGCCTGGCAGGTGGGGATCGCTGCCCCTTTGGGCCCGGGATGAGGCTGAGGTTCTGAGAGTAAGGTGCACAAGGTCCCAGAGCCACTGAGTAGGGCAAAGAGCCCGGGGTCTGTCCCAAGGGCGTCTTCAACTCTAGCACAAGCTGCTCCTAAACCTGCCTGAGGGATCCCTGACTGACTCAGGAGAGGGCCCACAAGTAGAAAAATGCTACACAAAAGGCCCTCCATCGCCCCCGTGCTGCCTTCCTCCCTCTGCTCCCAGTGTAAGAGGCACCCACTTCTGTCCCAGGTGAGTCTCTCTGCCTGTGCTTTCTATGGACCCAGCCCTGCTCCGAGTGTCTTATGGGCATTTACACACTTGATCCACCCAATAGCCCTATGAAATAGATACAATTCTCATGCCCATTTTCCTGGGCGGGGCGGGGGGCAGAAACTAACGCACAGAGAGGTGAAGCAAATAAGTGGAGGAGCTGGGACTCAACCCTAGCAGTCTGGCCCCAGCATCCATGCTTCTGCCCACTACACTCCTCTAGAGGGAAGCTGCCTGAGTTCAAGTCCTGGCACACCAGCAGCACCACGTGTTAGCTGTGGGACCTTCGGCAAGCTACTTAACCTCTCTGTGCCTGGGGCCTTCATCTGTAAAATGTGGATAACACCGCCACCTACTTCGCAGGGTGGTTGTGTGGACTAGATGGGTTAGCATCCGTAAAGTGCTGGGGACGCTGCCTGGCACATGGTAAGCGCTACATAAATGGCAGCTATTATTAACATGACTTTTCAGTACCCTACGCCGCCTCCCCTGAATGCCTCCTCCTGCTTCCAGGCTGTCACACTCAGTAATTACCACCCCCTTTCTGGTATATTCAACCTCTCTTCCTCGACTAGCTCTTTCCCTATAGACATGCTTATGTCTCTGTCAACTTGCACCAGAGAAACTCCTCCCACCTGCCCCCTGGCTGCCAGGTTCTCTCCTCCCCTTCAGAGCCATGACCCTGGGACAACTGGGCCTTCTGCTGTCCCCACGCTTCACCTGCTGTCCCCTCACCACACTGCGTCCTAGCTCTGTCCCCTCCATTCTGCACAGACTTCTCTGGCCAGGGTCTCCAGGGACCTCCCTGCTGCCAAATTCAACGGACACCTTTCGGGCCTTGTCGGCCTCCACCTCAGCCCAGCCCCCGACCGTCTGGATGACCCCATCTTGGACACAACTTCCTGTGATTGTTCGGCCATCTCTCCCGCTATTCTCCTCCAGGCTCCTCCTCCCCCAGCCCTGGAAGATGAGTGCTCCGGTATTCCATTGTCTTCTCATTCTGCTCACTTTCCCTGGAGGACAGCAGCCAAACCCACACCTCTGACTACCACCCACAAAGACGGCTACACCTCTCAGCTCCTTCCCAGGCCTGTCTGCAGGGCGCAGACCAGCCTGTCTACCCGCTCGCCTGGCATTCCCTCCCCACCCTCGCCGCCCCTGGCTGGTCCCTGGCACCCCTGCGTCCAAAACTGACTGGACCTCTTCCCCTAAAACTGCATCCTGTGCTGCATCCCCTGGGCACCCAGCTGAGGGCTAGCCCCGCCTCCTTCCTTCCTCTGCCTCTCCCTCCTGCATCGGGACACCGGGACACCGGAGTCTGCCATCTCTCCCCCTCACAGCTCTCAGACCCTCCCCACACCGCAGCCCCTCCTTAATTCGGCTTCATCACCTCTTGCCTGGATCACTGAGTCGCCTCCTTTTCCCAACCCTGCTTCTGCTTCCCTGACAGTCTGATCCTCATGCTGCTGCCAGAAAGAGCTTTTCAAATGTCATATCAGATGGTCCCTCTGCTCACAACACCCTTCAGTGGCCCTTCGTGATTGATTCCAAGCCTCTCAGTGTAGCTCAGGAGGTCTTGCTTGCTGGTTCTGCCTTGCCTCTCCCCACACAGCAGCCAAACCAAGCTAACCCTTCTCCCTTCTCCAGAACCTTGAGCTCCTGCCTCCTAACCCCATTTCCTCCCTCTCTCCTTCCTCTGCAGGCCCACCTCCTGAAAGGGGTCTTCCCTAGTGCCCCAGATAGGACAAGGAATCTGTGCTCCTCTGGCCCCAAGGTCATAGCACTTACCCACACCCTCCCCTCCCCGCACTGAGAGTTGTGGAGGTGGGGGACACCTGAGCCAAGCAAGAATAAGGGGAACAACAGCCAACATTCACTGAGAGCCAACAGCCAAACCGGGATGATGCTGACAGTGACGTGCACTATCTGTTTTAACTCTTCTAACAACCTCCTGAAAGGTGTTCCCATTTCACAGGGAGGACAAAGAGGCCCTGAGAGGTCAAGCAACTTGCCCAAAATTAACAGCAGGGCCAGGATTTGAACCCAGACATCAACCAGTCAAGGTCGGCTGGGTGAGTACCAGTTTTCACTGAAGCATGACCTTTTTGTTTTTTTCTTTTTGCTGAGGAAGATTTGCTCTGAGCTAACATCTGTGCCAGTCTTCCTCTATTTTGTATGTGGGTCGCTGCCACAGTGTGGCTTGATGGGTGGTGCAGGTTGGTGCCCAGGATCTGAGGCAGCAAACTCCAGGCCGCCAAAGTGGAGCACGCCAGACTTAACCATTACACCACGGGCCAGCCCCTGAAGCACAGACCTTTGACAAGCCTTGAGGGGAAGCAGGGGGTGACAGGAGGACAGAAGGAGGGGCAACATTGCAGACAGAAGCAATAGCCCTGGCCCTAGGCTTCTCCAGCAACCAGCCTGCGGGAACGAGGCCTCCAGGGGGAGAGGGAGCCCTGGGAAGATGCCACTGGCAGGTGGGACAGGAGATGCAGAGATAAGGAGGCTGCAGGCTCTGACTCAGCGGGTTCCCAGGGAGAAGGGCTTGACCCCAACCGTGCAGGATTTCAGAAACAGAGGTGCAGGCTGTCCGAGGCCCTCCCGGTCCTGGGGTGCTGAAACAGTGGCAAGGCTGGCAGACACCTGCTGATCCCTTCTGCCTCCGTTGGGGAGGGGCAGGCTGAGGACAGGTAGGAGTCAGTTACAAGGAAGGGGGGTGTCCCTGGGGCTCATGAGATGCTATAGGTACCATCTCCCTGTACTAGGGCTGGCCCTGCCTCCCCCAACTCCAGTCGGATTACCCCACTCACGGAGGTGGCATGGAGGCCCTTCTGGGGCGGGATGAGCCTGGAGCCTGAGAAGCCACTTCCTGGCAGATGGCCTGGCCAGGTAGTTTAACCCCGGCTCAGGTGGAGGACCCCACAGCAGCTCCTGTTCTGGGCCCCTCAGCTCTCCCTCTTTCTGTCCTACCCTGGGAAGCTCCCAGCTGCCCTCTTCCCCCCTCCCCCCAAACTACCTAAGTCCAGAGGGCTCCCTCTCCAGACCACTGGGCCCCCTTGCCCCCACCAGCGGGGGCCTGTTGGTAACTCTCGAATCCGGATTCGGTGGCCTGGTCCCAGCCAGCCAGAGCATCGCGGGCCTACAGCTCCAGGCAGAGGAGCAGGGAAGGGGGAGCTCGTAGGAGGCGGTCACGTGAGCGTCTGGGCCGAGACCCAGGGGCGCAGAGTTAATTCCTACGTGTTCACGTGGCCCGGCATTCCAGAGCTGCCTCTCCCGGGGTGTTGGCCGCCAGCGTCGCCCGGGCGCCCCCAGCGACCCAAACCTGTTCTCAGAGGCAGCCCGACCTCCTGGAGCTGCGACTCCTGAGCCACTGCCCGTGGCGGCTCCCAGTTTCAAATGCTCACTCCTCCTTGCAACAAAAACCCAGGCCTCCCGGGAAAGGTTTGCGCTCGAGGAGAGTGCGGTATGGGGGAGGGGGTGGGGGGGAGGGGTGAAGGACCTTCAGATGCCAGAAAAGGAGGCCTGTCGGGGCCAGTTACTGACTGCTCTGTGCCTTGGTTGCCTTGTCTGTAAAATGGAGTAATAATAATACGTACTATGACTATTTTCCTGTCAAAGGAGAATAATAGCAGCAACCGGCCTCAAAGGTTTGCCATAATAAAGGAGAAATAGTATATGACAATGCCTAACCCATTGTCAGGTCGGAAGGTTACAGTGAATAATGTTTCTCCTTTGCTCTTTTAGCCACTCTTTCCTGTCTGTCACCCAGGGAAGCGATTCTGCCAGCTTCACCAAGCTGTCATGGGTGGTGGGCGAGGGAGGGGACTGCGGCTCCAGGGGAGGAAGGCGCTGGATACTGCACAGGAAATTTGGCCTCTGTGGCCATGGTCCCACCTTCCCCGCCATTCCTTCCAGAGAATCTTGCAAGCCACACAGGGGCTTGCTTAGGGAGCCCAATGCACCACAGCGATGCAGGTGCACCGGGCGTGGGCCAAGGACACACACACACATACTCCTTGCCCGTGAGTCTATGAAAAATAATAGCTAATCTCTGGCTGTGAGGGTAAAGGACGCCTAAGACCCAGACTGGGGCTCGGACCTAAGTCCAATTCCTTGCCCTTGCCCTTCCTTCTTGTCTTTGGCTTCTCCCAAGATCTACCCCCAGGAGATATATATTAGAAATCTAAGCTTCTCTGTGCATCTAATACGGTTGAAAGAATACAAAAAATAACTACCAACAGTGCCTCCCTCGGCGGAGGGGCAGGAAGACGTGGAACATGGAGACTGACCACCTTTGCCCTGAGTATCTTTTCACGCTGTCAGATTTTTCTTTTTTACCATGTACGTGTAATACCTTTTTAAAAATTAAAATGCCCTACCACTGGGATGGAGAAATGGTGGAGGGCTTTGCTTGCTGTGCTAAGGAATTTGGACTTTATCCTGCAGGCAACAGGGAGCCAAGGGAGGTTTCTACGCCAGGATGTGACCTGCTCAGGTACGTGAAAGAACTTACTCTGCTACAGAGTCATGGCCTGGAGTGGGCGGAGACCACAGACCAGTTGGAAGGTTGGGACACTTCTTTTGAGGGAAGCCTGAGCCAGGGATCTCCCGCGTGTGGGCCCGCAATGTGGTACCCACAGAGAGGTGAGCTTTCCTGGGTCAAACCCCAAGACATGCATACAGACTCTTGTACCTGGTGGATGCCCATCTGTGACCCTAAAAGAGACAGGGCGACCAAGCCAGGCCCAAGAGCTAATTGCCACTTCTTTTCCCCTAAAACAAGCAAGACTGCCAGGGGACACACTGGCTTGTAGGGCTGATGCTCCCCACTGGAGCGATATACCTTAGAAATGAGAGCCCCCGTCTGCTTCGTGCCCACCTCTGTGTTCAGTCAAAGCTGAGACAGGGGTGGGCTCATTCTTTAATAAAGTTTGGGGGTAGGAGGTAGCTGAGGGAGACTTCAGAAGAATAGTCTTGTTCCAGAATTCCCGATTGGACATATTGCTTGAACAGCACCCACTGTTTGTCCCTAGATCCCCATGCTTAGGAAATGCCCTCTCTGAGGGGCTTCCTGTCCGCCCCTCCTGTGGACAGCCTTGCTCACTGGCATTGGCCAGGCTCACAGTGAGACTCCAGGAGATGGGGAGAGGGCTGAGGGACGAGGCTTGAGCCCTGCGGGTCAGAAGTCGGAGGCCCTCTGCATGGAGCAACATCTGAGTCCTGGGAAGGGGCCAGGCTGCCCTGGGCTTGAATTGCATACCAAGGATGGCCTTGGGTATTTAACCTCTCTGAGCTCAGCTGGCACATCTGTAAAATGGGCCCTCACACCCTCTGCTAGCCTGGCCTGAAGCTTGGATGGCATAATGTGCATC
This sequence comes from Equus caballus, assembly GCF_041296265.1. Lineage (NCBI taxonomy): Eukaryota > Metazoa > Chordata > Mammalia > Perissodactyla > Equidae > Equus > Equus caballus. The sequence goes on from NC_091707.1 coordinate 35,229,270, forward strand.
CGCCTGGCACCTCACACAGCACCTGGCATAACACTTGTGTCCTTCAGTCCCCTCCGTAGCAGTGGGAGAGAGGAAGCTAGGCAGAGATGGGTGACAGGGAGCGAAGACAGATGCCTCAGACTTAAGGGAAGATGGGAGGAGTCCAGGCAGATCTTCCTCTCCCCGACCATTTAGCTGTGCTCAGACGGTTACTTCTCTGACCGTCCTTAAACCTTCACAAGTTTCCAGTCAGCAAAGGGGGAGGTGGTGTGAGGGTCCACGGCTCAAAGGTTAAGAAAAGACTCCACTAGCTTTCTGAACATCCCCTTCCCCAAAAGGTACAGCTGCAAAAGAGACCAAGGGACAAATGCTGTACCCACTTCTCCAAGAGTTAGTGAAAACCCTGAGTCCCACCCCACCAGGTACTCACTCTCCTTTTCCCCACTGTAGCATCACTCTTTCTCATAGAAAGCTCTAATTAAACCAAGCGTCCTTAAAAAAAATTTTTTTTTAATGTCCATTAGAGCTATTCCCTAATAGAGATCTAGCCCGGGCTCTGCCACTGTGTGACCTTAGGCAAGTTACTTCACCTCTCTGTGCCTTGGGGTCCTCGTCTTTATGAGGTGGATGGACCAGACCTAGGTTCCAACCTCAAGTTGGATGGATGGGCTTTAGATGTGCATGAACCCCTTTAAAAATTGGGTAGCACTGGTTGCATCCCAGAAGGGAACTGGGTGGCAGAGGGGCCAGTTGTAGAAAGGAGACCTTACAGGTATACTGTATTCTCCCTTTGCATCTTCTCAATTTAGACCCAAAGGAATGTATTACCTGTTCAAAAATAAATACATAAAATTTATATTAAAAAGAAAAGAAAAGGCATGCAAATCCATGTTGGGGCGGGGGCACCTGTACTTTCTGGGGAAGGATCCATCATTTTTATCAGATTTTTCTAAGGTGTCTCGGACCTCAGAAAGGTTTAGAAAGCATTTCACTACATGACCTTAAGTTCCAATTTCCTTGATTTGATAAAGTATAAAACAAAAGTGAATTTCAGTGCTCATTACAGTAACAGCCGGGGCTGGATGCACATGAAAACACACCCTCGAACCTTACATTTAATAACATGGGCTGAGCGGGTTCCTGTGTGAATGCAGGGCTCGACAGGGTGCATCTCCTGTGGTGTCGCCCTCAGAGATCAAGGTCAAAAATTGATCCCCATCAGCCCATTCTCTCAAAGGTATTGAATTAAGTCCTCCTTGCCCTACCCCCCGTGCCCACTTGGAAAACATCCAGCTTACAGGAGCTGTACAAATAATGCATATAAATAAACACAATGTGAATTTTAAAATGTTGGTCACTTTGGCTCTGAGGGGGAAGGGAGTGAGAAGGATGGGAAATGGAGGAGATGGGGAGGTCCAGGGTGAACTAGAGATGAAAGCTCATCCAGAGACCTCTGTCTGAATCTCTGAAACCTACAAGAATGCTCACCCGCAGGAGAGGAAAACACTTCCTAGGCGTGCAACGTGGAAAGCTTCAGGGAAGGGGGAATCTAGCTGAGGGATCAAAGCAGGACTGGTTAAGGCGAACAGACCGGCAGCGGAATGGGTCAGAGCAAAGAGGAAGGTCACATGGTTCCAAAAAGAGAGACGGGAGGGCCGCCATTTAACACATGGCCCCTGGCTATGGTAAACTTTAATTAACTGCACCATTATAATTCACTTCCAGCCTGAGCTGCACCCCAACCTGCTCTCTCGCTCCCACTCCCTCCCTCCTCTCCCCCAGGTCTCACGAAGGCAGGCTTCCTCAGTGAAACCTAACTGGCCGCCTTTGCTGGATGCCTCATTATTACAGCTCCTGCTTCTCCTGCTAATAATGCACCCAGCAACAAGAGGGGGGAGCAAACTACACTGTTCAGCGCTTAATGACAGGCCCCTTTCCTACCCATGTGCACTAAATCAAGGGTCTTGTAATCCTAAAAGTGCCTGAACTGTAATACCATGGCAATGAAGAGAGGGTGGCAGGCGGGCAAGAGCGGATGTGCAGAGGCAGGTAAGAAGGCTGACTCCCACGTGCAGCCACCTTTCTCAGAGGGTCCACTCCCGGACAGGTAAGCCACGCATCAAAGTTCACACACGCAGTTCAGTGCTGTAGCTGCATCCAGTGCTCCTTCATTCAATGATGATTAAATTACACCCATGACACTCTATCGCTGTATTCTCAGGCTGCTGAGCTTTACCCATTTGAAGAGTGTGCGCATTGGGAGTGGGGGTTGGGAGCACCTTGGAGGATCTTCGAGGCAAAACATGCTTGGTTTTTATTAATGAGCTTATGAGAAAAGCCACCCAGACCTTTAAGTGAAATGTGTGATTGGTAGCCAGGCGAGAATGGGTTTTAGAATTAACTCTTCCTACAGTCTGCTATGCATTATCACCCCCAAGTTAATTACCCCGAGCATGAAAATAGGTTTCATGACTCATAAGCACCAATACAACACTTGGCAGCAGATGAAAATGCAAGGACACATTTGCAGGAAGCTGACACGCATATCTATTTATATGTGGGGAGACTCTTAAAGAGGTGACACAGGCACCTCCTGCACCAGGATTAAGAGGCCGCAGCAGATCCATCAATTGCCATTTATCCACACCCCCAAACACACATACACACGCACGCACACACACAGTCATGGTTTCCACTATTCCAATGATGGTGGCGGCAAAGCAGGAACAGAAGCTAAAAGGGTGTTATTAACAGCAAGTCCCAACACCAACCCAACCTCTACACCGGTGTTCTGGGCTAACTTGTGATTTGTTTTTTCCCAAACGTGCCCACGCTCATACCCACCTCCTCACCCTCCTGATCCTTCTTTGATGGGAGCCAGGTCGGGGGGTGCCAGGTCTCTTTGCTCATTCGCTTATTCCTCCAGCCTATTCCTCCAGCCTCGGTGTGGACCGTCCTGGCCCAGCCTGCCCCCAACCAGGAATGGGGTGTGGCCAGGAATGAACTTCAGATAGGACCTGGGGGTTTGTTTTGCTTCCTCCCTCCTGTTTCTACTCTCCTTCCATTTCCCTCCCAGAAAGTACAAGGTTCCAGCCAGGTCTGCCTGCCACCGCCTAGCTCCAGGAGGGCTCTATTCTGGTCTCAGCCAAGGGGGCTTAGAGCTCTAAAGGACATTCCAATGCCCTGTCCCCTTCCCCACCCTTCTGTACCTCACAAATGCCGCCAAAAAGTTGATCAGATGAATAACTGCATTTCTTAACCAGATGGCATGAGTTCTATCTGGGGTCACAAGTGACCTCAAGAACTGAGTTTGGGTGTTCTTCTCTCTCCCCCATTCCCTGCAAACATCTTCTGACCGGCTAAGTGTCCTGCCTTTAAAAATGCTTACGAAAAAGGGAGGAAAGAAAGAAAACGTATAATGAATGAGGTGTAACTGCTTTTGTAATTCATCAGCTGCAAGCTCCTGGGAACTCTCCTGGCCGAGAACATGCATTTGTTTCTCCGTTGCCCACACCCCTCCTGCCTCCACCGACGGCTCCCAGCTCTGTGGCATTTTTGCTTTAAATGTACAATAACAGTGATTTCTGCCACATCTAAGAGGCAAACACCCTAGCTTTTTTTCCCCCCCTCTACTTGCACAAGTCACAGCTGCATTGGGTATCAGTGTATACTCATGGCCACAAGGCGAGACACCAGAAAGCTTTCCTGACAATGCCATTTGCAGCTGGGTTATGCATGGGGGGGGGGGGGTGGATAAAGATGCTGAAGAGTAAACAGAAAGCGCTTAGTCAGCAACTGTCCCCGCCCCAAGAGGTGAATGTAAATAGCTGGTACTGAGGGGGAGGGGCGGTCTGTCAGCACGGGCCTTCTACGGATGCCATCTGAGGGCTTTCAAAGGCAACCAGCATTTGCGTTCTAGGTTAGAAGTGGGGGGAGGGAGGGGGGTGTCCCATGTTGGAGTTGTCAGGCCTTATTAGCCCTAGAAAAACAAACTTGCCGACTCAGGGCAGAATTAATATCAATTGAATTTATTACAAGTTACTAAGCTCCAAGGCACATTACAGTGTTCTGTTAACTACAGAAATGTATAAAGGACAAACAGAGCAGATTCTCCATGTCTAGCATTTCGCTCTACTGTTCAAAAGCATCCGTGCATCGATAAAGCAAAAACAAAACAACACGTGAAGATCCAACACATTCAGGTCAGTAGAAACAAACCGAAACATCTTCCCTCACAAACTTGCAACAGAAAACACCCCACCCCCCCAACACCTCCCCTTACCATTTTGCAAACAAAACAGAAAAACAAAACAAAACAGAACAGAACAAAATAAAGTGAAGACTTCAACACTTGGGGCTGTTTAGAAAGAAGCTGTCACCATTTCATAGCATCATTTTTTTTTTTTAGGCAGCAACACTGGCCTTGGCCAAAAACAAAAAAGTCATTTTCTTTTGTGTGTGTCCTTTTCCTTTCAGAGAGTGCATAACATTTACAAAAATACACACCAGCAGCAGTCGTTGCTAAGGGCTATTAATTCTGTACCTAGGCAAACACTCTGCCACCAAAGAGATGCTAACGAATATGATGCAAATGACCCAACCAATATTATACTGCTTAACACAAACCAGCTTATCCTTCAAATGAAGAAGTTACATACCTTTGTTTCAAAATATAGAAACATACGACGAAAATAATGTCTATACATAAGACTAACTTTTTGCAGTTTGTAATATTCACAATTCTACATCTTGGGGGCAGGGAAGGGAAGGCCGATGTGGGTGGGGGAGGGGCCCTCTGGATGGAGAAGAGCTGGTCTGGGGCAAAGGAGGCGACTGTCTCCTGGTTTCAAGGGTCTCTCTCCTTTTTCACTTTAACATCCCCAGCTAAGATCGTCGCGATTTCGCCCTGCATGAAGGCCCAAGGTACATTTGACCCCACGAGGGGGCATTTCTCTCCGCTGGGGCAATACACCTCGCCGGTGGCCCCCTGGGCCTTGATGCTCTCTCTAGAGCAAGGGAAGCAGAATTTGTGGCTGGGGACGGATGGGCACTGAACGAAATGCGTGTCCTCCAAACGTTCGTGGCAAATGGTACAGCAGAGGGGCCCGCTGTTAGCCATGGGGGAATCCGGAATGTTTTGGGGGTGCACTTGGTCCATACCCGGGTGGGTGCTAGGCGGCGGGGGCGCCACCTGTAAATTCAGGTCCCCGTTCCGTGATGCCAAACGGCGCTGCCCGGGCACGGAGGCCGGCGACACTGGGCTGCTGCTGTTGCGCCGCGCGGACGCAGTGGTGGAGTGCACGGAACTGCCGTCCTTGGGAGAGTGCGCTGTGCCCAGAGTGTCTGCCACCGACATGAGGGCGGCCATGGGGGACGGACCATTCTGAGGGGCTGACTCGGGCGGGGTGGTCCGGTTGGAATGGGGTCCCAGGGGTGGAGGCGGCGGCGGGGGCGGGCCGCCGGCCGCATGCCCCGGCGCCGCAAAGCCCCCTGCTGACATGGTGAGCTTCAGTGCCTCGCTCTGGTTCGCCATCCACTGCTGCCTCTGCTGCTCCTCGCCCAGCTTCAGCGCGCCCTCGGCCGAGTCTGGGGGCTCGGGAGACGCCTTCCTCTTGCGCAGGCTGGCGGCGGCGCCCCGGCCCGAGGGGGCGGCGGGCGGCAGGGCCCCGGTCCCCGGGGGTGCGCTGGGGGCGCGGCTTAGACTCACCAGCGCCGTGGGCAGCATAGGGCAGCTGGCGTCCAGGTAGGGCTGGGGCAGCATATCGGCGCCGGGCACGCCCTCCTTGAAGAAGCGCACGGCCTCGGGCAGCAGGTCTCCAAGTAGGCGCCAGTCCCCGGAGCCGTGCTTCTTCTCGTACTCCAGATACTTGAAGCCCGAGGAGAGACCCCGGCCGAAGTCCTTCATACAGTCCTGGTACATCTGCTTGGCCACCCCAGATGCACTAGAGTACACGTTCCCCGAGCCCGTGGGGTACTCAATGAACAGCTTCAATTCGTAGTCCATGCCGGGCTTGGAGACTGCGTCGAAGGCGAAGACGCGGCCCAGCAACGAGTGGTCCTTCTTGAAACGCACCTCGTAGGGCGTGCAGCCAGCTAGCGTGAGCAGCGTGTCGCGGACCATCTTGGGCTTGTTGGCCCACTCCTCGGCGCGGTTGCGCAGGCTCTCGCTCAGCTCGGCCAGGGCCTCGGCGTTCCGCTGTTTCTCCTTCAGCTCGCGCTCCTGGTCGGTGCTCGACACTGAGCCGGGCCTTTTGCCACTAGCACCCACGCCCACCTCGGCCACCGACGACGAGGTCGAAGACGACGCCGAGGACGACGCGGCCGATACGCCCGGAGCGCCCCCGAGACAAGCGGGACCTCCGGGGGCCCCTGGGGGTGCCGGCGTCGGGGGCCCACGGCTGCCCAGGCCGTGGGGCGGCGGTGGGGGCAGCACGGCGGCGCTGGCCGGGCCGTTAAGCAGCGTCTGCGGCAGCAGGTTGGGGGGCACGGTGAGCTGGGGGCCTCCGCCACCCCCCGGGTTGGGCAGGCCTGTCACGAGCCCACCGTGCGTCCCGCGCCGAGACGCCACCGACGCCGCAGCTGAAGACGAGTTGGGGCTCTGGCGGTTCAGCTCCGGGGGGCCCTCCTCCGGTGTCGGCTTGGGGAAGCCGTTGGGCCCCCCCAAGCCGTTGGGCAGCCGCGCGGCGTGGCTGCTGCTTCCCAGGCTCACCGGCGGTGGCGGGTACTCGAAGCGGCTGCGCTGCTCCACGGCGGCGGCGGCGGCAGCGGCGGCTGCGCTCAGGCCATAGCGCTCCAGACCGGACGGGGCCGCCAGCACCGCGGGCTTGCTGGAACCATCGACGTGGTTGAGCTGTTGTTGCTGCTGCTGCTGTTGCTGCTGCTGCTGTTGCTGCTGCTGTGCGGCCGCCGCTGCCGCCGCTGCTGCCGCCGCCGCCTCCTTAGCCGACAGGGCCACCGTCTTGACCCCGACGGGTGGCGGCGGCCCGGGGGAGCGGCCGTCCTGGAAGCAGCCGTGTGCCCGCTTAAGCTGGCGCGCGGTCTCGATCACGAACTCGATGCGATCGGCACCCTCGTAGTTGACGCAACCGCGGCATACGGGTTCCGAGAAGTCCCAGATCATGGCCCAGGGCATGCGGGGCAGGTCGCACAGGTAGCAAGACTGTCTCCGGGACGAGGACACCTGCGCCGCCGACATGATGCCGGCCCTGGGGAAGGTAGGCCCCCGCCCGGGCTGTCTCCGCGGCGCCTTCTCCTCCGGGAGGACTGGCCGGCTGGGGAGGGAGTTCGGCTGCGGGGGAGGGAGGGGGGGCGAGAAAGTTCTGCCCCAGGGGCTGGAGGGAGCGCGAGTCTCCACCGCCGGCGCAGCGCCTCTCCGCGGGGGCTCCACCGCCCGGGCGGCAGTCGAGTTTAGCCCGCTCGTCGCCCCCACCTCCTACTGCGGTTGTCTCGTCGAGAGGGGAGCTCAGGCGCCTTCTTCCTGGTGCCGCGGACCCGAGCTGGAAGCTCTGGGCCCGGGGGGAGGGGGCGAGGGTGCCCGGTGCTGGCCGCCGTTGGCTCTTGGCCCCCTCCCCGGAGCGGCTGGTGCGTGGAAGCTCGAGGGGGGTTGTCTCTTCCTCTCCCCCGGGGGCCCCCCTACGAGGGGCGTCCTCTCCCCGCCAGGCTCCCTGGGCCGAGGGCTAGAGGGTTCAGTGCCACCCGGTGCCCGGGTCCAATCTTGCTCAAGCCGTTGCTTCCGTGGAGGGCCGGGGGAGGGAGGGGGTGGTAGCCGAGAGAGGAGCTTCTCTCCTCCGCAGCGTCGGCCGTTCCGCTGGCGGCGGCTGGGTTTGCACGGCCGGAGGGAGCCGCCGCGGCCACCGCTTCCAGGACGCACGAGAGCAGAGGAGAGGAACGCACGCACGCAGGCTCCCGCCGCCCCCCGGCCTGGCCGGCGCCCGGGCCGCCGCGGCTGGCGGCGCTCACGTTGGCTGCAGGGCGCTCGCGCGGCGCCTCGGCCCGGGTCGCATCCCTTCCCGCTCGCACTCGCCCGGAATGTGGGGTTGTGATTGTTACTCTACGTTCCGGAGGCGCGTCTCGGCGCTCCCGCTCGCGCTGCGGCTCGCGCTGTCCCCGGCTTGGCCGCGCGGGATGCCGCCCGGGCGGAGCGCTGACGTCACCGCCATGCTCTGCACCAGTTCTCCCCCCTCCCCTTTACACTTCCTCTGTCTGTGGAGCCCACTTGTTGCTCGGGAAAGGCGCATGCGCGGCAGGACGCCCAGATTCCTCCCAGTCGGCCCCTCCTCCGCGCCTCCGCCCTCCCCTCCCCCCTCGCCGTGTGTGTACGACAGCTGAGGCCCGGCGAGCTAACGCTGGAAGTCCAGGGCTGGGGCTGGAAATTAAACAGACGATGACCTTTCCTCTCCCCGCCCGGCTTTCCCAAGTAAAAACGCATTTAAAAACCACAAGCGTCGTTTCCGATCCCGCTCCCCACCCCACCCGGGCAGTGAATTTAAATGTCCTGTTTCAAGAATTTCGCTGTGGATTTCTTATAGTGTATTACCCGTTTCATCTGCAATCAAACCTTTTCCCCCCGCGGTGTGGATGTTACATTCATTGCTACCACTGACGCCGAAGCACCTGCAAAATTAGCTGTTTTCCAATCTTTCGGAAACTGCCTTTTCGATTTGTTTTTGTGCCCTGGTCTAGGAACCTGAGCTTCCACGACGCAGCTAAATCCATTCAGGGTGAGCCACCCCCCGCCCCCCAGCTGCACTTTAAAAATTTTGGCTGAATGTCTAAAGAAGCTACGAGCACCCGGAGGCCTTTAAGGAAAACAGTCTTCTCGCTGCACACAGCTGCACTTGGGGGCGGGGAGGGGGTAGTGCTGGAGAGGCCAAACAGGTGAGTGATTTTTCCGGGTTTGATAAAACAAGGTGGGGGCGGCATTTAGTAAGATTGATGTCTCCTTGCCAAGCACAGCCGCAGTTTTCAAAGTTCTTTCTCACGTGCTGGGATTTCATTCCATAGTGCCCCGGAGCAAAGCCATGATTTCTTTAACCTTACGAGATCACTGCTCATCATTATTGCTTATTGCAGAAGAGAGATGTCGGTCATAGCTCTAGTTGGGGCATTTCAAGGGATTCTTTTAAGTATTGGCTCTTGCTTTTTTTCCCATGAAAATTGAGATAATCCTGGGCAAGGCGAGAGGAGGGGCAATATGCCTAAAGGGATTCAGGTTCTGGAGTCTGGCAAACCTGGTTGGAATGTCCTTTTCATCACTTACTGGCTTTGTGACCTTGAGCTAGTTCCTTATCCTCGCATCACCTCTATTTTCCATCTGTAAAATGGGATCATAGCTCCCAACTTATTACCACTGTTTGAGATTTCATTTTGTTTCTTCTCATAGTAGGAGGTGACTCGCTGTGGGCCAGACACCTCAAAGTGGATTCCTTGCATCATTATTAAACTCGCCATATTATCTACAAAGTAGATTCTGTTATTAACTCTGTTTTACAGACTAGAAAAGAGTAAAGAAGTTAAAACTTGCCCAAGGTCACGTGGCCATTAGAGATGGAGCTGTGAGCTGAATTCAGTAAATCTGATCTGAGAGGTGGCTTTGACAAGCTTAGGTTCTCAGAAGTGGTTTGGGGTGTTCCCAGTTTCCATCAGCCCCCCATTCTTTGTGACATACAATCTCATGTAAAGTGCTATGCAAATGCACCTTCATAACCAACTCCCATCCTCCCCTTCCAAACAGATTGTGCCACTGAGTTCTTGTGTACACAGAAGTTGTGGATCTGCCACGGCCACAGACTGGAACATCAATACACCATACAGTATGGAGAGCACAGTGTCGGGCTCACAGGAAGCCCTCAGTAAGTACTGGTTATTATTAGCATTGACTTTGGCGTTGGTACTATTGCTAGTTACCATGTGAAAGTACTTTGTAAATGGCATAAAATATAACGATCATTATTCTTATCACTACTTGTACTACTAATTGTAATAAAGTTCAGTTGAAGCAACCAGAAGTAGTTATTTTTATTTTGACACTTGACCTTCAGAGCTTGTTCCCCCATCCAGCACTCCGCACCCCCACACTCATTCTGGGGCCCTAGGTGCAAAGGAAGGGGAGTTTTTAAGGATAGGGAGAAAGGGGCAAGGAAGAGCCCTAGGGAGCCCCTCTTTCATCTCAAAGCAGCCAGATTTCTGTTTTTGCAAAACAGTGAGCTCCCTGTGTCCTCCCCAACAATAATAAACCTTTCCTGGCGGGCTGGCTCCCGGCAGTGATTCCTCTGTAGAGAGCTGCTCCCGGAGCATTGCCTCACCCTTCCAGACTTCAGCCCTCCCCACACCACAGCTACCCTGGAGTGAGTCAAAACATAGGGTTGGGAAGTGGAGCGACATCCCCACCAACCCAGGGCTCGGGGCTCGTTAGCTTGGGCTTGGCTGGTGAACCCGTTTCTTTATATGACTATTTATTCAGCCCGTCCCTTTATTAAACCAAAAATACTGAGGAATAGCAACTTAGCCCCAGCCCTCTAGCCAGGCTGCTAGAGAAAGCAAGTTGGATTCGTTGTCAGAGTGTTATGTTTGGTATGCGCACACATATGTCCCCATCTCCTTGTCTGTCTCTGTCTTCGCTGTTACTAAAGGAGATATATATATACACATACATGCCGGGTGTCTTCAGACACACTGAGTTAGAAATAAACATGCATTTAAACAAACTTCCATTACAGTCTCATAATCCTTTAAAAAGCATAGCTCTCTTGATACCCTTCCCCCCACAAAGAATCGCCATCATTTATGGTGATAAATTTTGTCTTAACGGCTTCTCTGACATGGCCCTGTTTGGGGATGTGTCAGGGATTGTGAGAGGCAAGAACACCAATGTTTTGGAGATGGATTTTCCCCTGAAGGAGAATCCCATGTTACAATACTGTGTCCACAGTGGAAAGGAACGGGGGCAGGAGGGCGGGGGGCGGGGAGGAGGCTCACCCTAAAACCAGGTGGTGAGAGGCAAGGAGCGGGCGGTGGGGTCTGGGAGAGTAGCAGAGCCAGGCTCAACCAGGAGTAAGGGGAGACGCCTGCGGTCTGCCCAAAGTTCCTTCCGACGGTGGCTGTCTTCCCCCCAGCTTGCCATCTGAGCTGCCATCCTCAGACAACCCCGCTCTAAACTGGAGCAAAAGGTCAGCTCTCCAATTGGCTTTTCCTGGAGGCCACAGCCCAACATGAGCGGTGAGCAGCTCGCAGCGGGCCCATGCACTTCGAAGCTCCCTGCAGTCTCCCTTCTGTCTTCCCCCGCCCTCACTCCCGGCTGGTTTATGGCAGAGATGGGTAGGGCGGGGGACTCTTCGGCCTGGCATCCCTGCAGCCAGCTGGCTCAGCCTTCAAGGAGGCCCCGGCTGAACCTCGCGTCACCCCGCTGAAGCGCGCGGCCAAGCGCTCCGGCAAGAGAAAGGCCTTTTTTGGTAACACTCAGCCCCGCGGTAAGCAAGACCCGGTTTTTCGGCCCGCTAGAGCCGCCTCAGAGAAGATGAAAACAAACGTCTGGGTTGGGTCTTCCTCTGGCCTCTCCAAGGGCCCCCATCCCCGCGCCAGGAACCCCCCGGGGCTGTGGGGGTAGGGGAATCGAGTCAGCGCGGTGATTTACGCATTACTCTTGGGCCGGTTCCGAGGCGGAAGTGCTTGCCTTTTCCTAAAGGATTAATTCTGGTACTTTTTTAAAAAAAGTATTAATTTAGGCCAGGGCGTAGGGTTACGCAAGAGCCACTCGAGCGTGAAATCCCAGGAACAACGTGATTCGCTAAGAACCCCCGGGGAGGGGAGCCTGCGCCGCCCGCTAGGACCTGCCCAGCCTGGGGCGCGCGGGCAGCCGGGCGCTCCGTGCAAAATTGGGTGGGAGGAAAAGGAGGATCTAGTGGTTGGTGCTGGCACAGCGGCCGCAGCAGAGATCAGATCTCTGACTGCTTTCTTCCTGAAGGGGAGGGGAGCAGGGAAGGGAAGAAAGGCGGGGGGAGTCGCGTCTGGTTCCTGCCTCCTCCCCGCTTCCTCTCCTTGCCAGCGTGCCAGGGCACCGGGGAGCCTAGCGCTGTCCTCAGCAAAAGCTGGAGTGTTTTTTTAGGTCCCAAAAGAAAGGAACCCTGGAATGAGCCTCCCGGGGACCAGGCCTAGAGAAAAAAAGCGCCAGACAAGGGTGCTATTCACTGACCCGGTCGGGTTCAAACAAACACCCACACCCCAATAAGGGGGGCAGCGGGGAAGGAGGGCTTGGAGGGCGAGAGAGGGTGGAGAGCCTGGCGGGGGGGCCATCAAGGCCACAGGTGCGCATACGCCCGGACCCTCCCAGCCTACCCCGCGTGCGCCTGGGTCTCAGCAGGGAGCGAGAGCGCCAGCGGGTTCCCACCGGCCCGCACCAGAACTGGGGATTTCCACAGCGGGGCTTCGGAGACCCGTCGCCGCCGGCGCTTTCCTGCCGGGGCCGCCGGAAGGCGGGGCCTCAGAGCGGGAAGCCCTCCCTGCGGCCTCGCGGTCCCCCCGGTCAAGTCTGGTACAAACTGGCAGCCATCACTACTGTCCCCGGTTGGGGTGGATGGGCCAGGATCTCCAAATATTTTGACTTGCCTGAGCTGGACGGTTCAAGCCAAAACGCAGGCGAGAGGGGGGAGGGGAGGGCGCCTCGTATTGAATACCTATTTACATTATGTTGTTCAACTTGGACTTGGCTGGCCCTCAGTAGCTGTGTGACCTTGAGCAAATCACTTGAACTTGGTTTGTTAGTCTGTAAAATGGGAATAACTGTACTGCCTCCCTTGCCTGCCTCATTGGTCTGTGTGGAAGATACCATATTATAACGCACTAAATAAAATGTAAGACTATGAAAAATAGAATGACCAACATTTGTCTAGGGCTCCGAAGTGCATTCCCAGACATTATCTCACCAAGCCCCACACGATCCCTGTGAGGTAGGTGTTACTTTCATCACCCTCCCGTACAGGTGAGGAAAGCCAGTCCAGAGCTGGTCCAGAATCACTGGAAACCAGGTTCTCTGGCTCTAAACCCAGCATTCCTTCTTCAACGCCATGGGTTGCTAGCCTTTTCCTGGGGGGTGGGGTGGGGTGGGGTGGGGTGGTCCCAGATGCCTCTAATAAACTGCAAGAAAGTAAAATGCCTCTCCCCACAGGATTTTGCATATTAAGAATGCCACTACTGTCCCAATAGATGCAAGATGAGGCATAAATTAGTACCAGTTATTTTGGAGGTAAAATCAATCACCATTCAGCCTGGAGCAAAGCTATGTAGCCATGGTCCCCTGAGACCTTTCTCTCTCATCCTAGGTTTTCCATTCCCTGGTCCTAGGCAGAGGTGGTGGGGGGAAACCTGAAGCTCTAGCACACACTGAAGATTTTAGGAACTTACTGAGTCACGCTTACTAAGGATAGCTGCATTTCAATATCCATACCCAAGGAGGACCCCAGGTTGAAAGACAAGGGAAAGGAGGAAAGTGGAGAGGGTACCCAACATCTACCATCCTCTCCCTGGGGGGGGGGGGCCACTTGATGACTACAGCAGGCTGCTGCCCTCAAAGGCCTTCCAGCCTAGGGGAGGCCTAAACCCCTGACAACCAGACCTGGCCTAGCATCACTGGAGCTAGCAAGTGAGTGAACAAGGTGGCCCCCCAACCCTGACCCATTTGGAGGGCCGCCATGCTTTAACCTGAACTTCCTTCTCTGGCCAGACCCAGAGGATCTAAGCCTGATATGTCCCTAGTGGGTGTGAAACTATTCTCATCTCTTACATTTTGTTTCAAAGCTGGAACTTGGCTGCCAGATGGCCTGGTGGGTTTCCATTCCCCGGCTCCTTAACTTGTGCCCTTCCATTTGCTATTCATTCAGTTATTCCACTATTTATTTAGAGAGCACTTTCTGTCTTAGTCCTGGGGATCTAATGATAAACCAAGCCAGATGGGCTCCAGCCCAGAATCTAGAAGCTTCCATTTCCTCCTAGGTGTCCTACTTTCCTGATTCAATCGCCCTAAAGTCATTAGAGACGGTGCTTGTATAACACTCCCACCAGCCACCTGACTGACTTAGAGCATTCTATTTATTCTCTCTGGGCCTCAGTTTCCTCACCTGTCAAGTGTTGATATTAAAACCTGTTCTACTTCAGGGGCTCACTGTGAAATTCTGTATGTTAATGTCCAGGGCTGTAGAAAGGCAAGCCATTGTCACAAATCTCTTTTCCCAGCGCTAAGCTCTTCTAGGTGAAATAGCTGGAAAGTGAGGCCTGTCCACACTCCTCATCCCACCCTTAGGGGGTTTCTCCTTGGGTGGCCAGCCTAGCATCTCTGATCTGGGCTGATGGACAAACAGGCAGTAACTGCCCACGGATCTAGGAGCTAGAGCGAGACAATAGCAAGGTGAGGCTATCTTCTCATCTGTCCTATCCGGCCCAGGATTTCCCACCCCCAGTTCCTGGTGATGCAAAAGTTTGCAGCAGTTGGATTTATTAGGGCTTTTAGTTTTGTGTTTTGGTCAATTTGCAAAGAAAAGAGGCAATGACCTCTTCTTTAAAAAACAAAATTAGGCAGGAAGTGTGCTGGGCCTGAGTGGCAGGGACTTAGGGTGTAATTACAGGGTTTTGTTCTGCATTTTCATGTAATTAAATCCAAAGGAAAGCGAGCTAGGCCGAGGCTTCTTGGATGCAGGGTAGACAAGAGGAGTGTGTGTGCGTGTGTTGGGGTGGGGAGGAGAGGCAGGAGGTGAGAAACGGGTTTGCTTTTCAGGCTGAGAAAAAGCGGGTTTCTCGCCTTTATTAGTATCTTTACATTCCTTTTCCAAAAGGTAGCCGATTATTCATCTTTTACTCGATGCCACTGCACTCTCCTTGGTGACATTTCCCAGCCCCCCGCAGCCTTCTCGGCATGGAGCTCTCTCCAGCCGTGCTCTCCCCTCCCCGCTTTTTCATATTGCCGCTTTCTGCCTGGTTGCCCACACAATAAACCCACTGCAAAGGCCACATCCAGCTCTCTTGCCTACAGTTTGGATACCAGCGGCCTCCGACGCCGCGAAATAGTCCCTCCTTTTGTTTTGAACCTCTTCTGGCTCTCTCTCTTCAGCTTTAGGATACTTCCTACCACCACTGCCCCACCCACCCTTCGACGCGGCTGCCTCGGTTTCCCGGACCAGCAGTGTGTGCACACGACCCCGTGGTCTGCAACTACCAGAGCGTTCCAAACGAGTCCGAAGCCTCGGCTCCTCTCCCCGCACCTCCCCCTCCTGGAGCCCTCGGTGGCCCGCTGACGTTTCCTGGACGTTGTGAACTCGCAGTAAGAATGGATCCACTGTCTGCGCACATTCTTAAGGGCAGGAAACCTGACCCACCCCAAAACCACGCGCTCCCAAGGAAGGGCACTTGCATTTTCCGGGAGGGCAGGCCTCTGCCAGGTTAGCGGGGCTGGCCTCGGGCGCCCCCTCCTCTCCCCCTCCTCCCCCATCCCCTCCACACCCACAGATTACCCCCCACCCCTTACATCCCCTTCACCTACTCAAGAACAGATTGTTTATCAGAACGGGCAGCCAAGAAACCTACTCCTGTTTCTGGCCTCTGCCAGAGATTAATCACACTTGGGAAAGCAGAAAACTTGACTGTGTTGGGGCGGGGCGGAGGGGGGGGAGTTAAAAGGGAAGACCAATAATTTTGACATTTGACACAAGCTGATCAAGTTGGTGCTACCTTTCCCCTCCTTTCTTTTCGTAAGTCAGCGTGGAGGACTGAGCTATATTTCACTGCCACTCCCTCTCCCCCCAGCCCCCCATTGCCCCCTCCTTCACTAAGTCTTCATGTTTGACGCTTTCATAGTACTGACTGCCTTTTAATTCTGATTAACATTCTCAGCTGGTCTGTGTGTGTGTGTTAGGGGCTGGAAAGACACATTCACAAACCTGCCTCCCTGACAAATCCCCCCTTTCATCCTTCTTTTTGAAATGACATCAAGATGGACTTGGGGGGGGGTGGCTGTGGAGAGGAGGCATGGAAAAAAGAGAGGGAGGGGGAAGCAATTTATGTGCTTTTCTAAGGCAGCTAGTAAAATTCCTAAGGGAGAACAAATGCCAAAATTGACTGTCTTGGTGTATTTTAGACCCGATCGTCAGGGTGAATCATGTCAGGGCTTTGCACCGGACCTGCAGCCTGGCAGCCAGGGACGCGGCACACAGAAGATCCCTCCGGCTGGGAGGTGCCCTCCTAAAAGAGGCCAGAGATAGGTGTATCCTCTCGCCAGATTCCTCTCCATCAGGATTTTTTCCTCTAATTCATTGCAAGATGGATTTTTTAAAAAACTGGGGCTGATAAAGAAAAACCAAGGATAGAAAACGCCCCATAAAACATGGTCCCCAAAGGGAAGGTGCAAAACCCATTTGATCCAAGATATAGATATCTCCACCCTGGCTTTTTTTCCCCTTTGCTTTACAACTCTGCAGACATCAGGTTAGCAAAAGGTAATAAATAGTCCTTGCACAGCAGGGTCTGGACTAGTGAAAACAGTTTACTGAAATTAATGGGCCTCACTTGAACCAAAACCTCCACTTTGGAATTAATGCCAGACATAGTTTTCCTGAACTCTATCCAACCGCCTAAGCGGCAGACAATTTTCGTTTTATTTGTGCTGGAAAATAAAGCCCAAGCCCTTGATCTCAGTGTAGATTATAATTTTTTTTAAAAAAAATTCAGCACAGTGAACACTATGCCAATTTCCACTTTCTGCTAGCAGAAGCCCTTGTGCTCTGGGCTGTGTGTGTCAGTCAGAAGTTACCGGGCAAACTTTCCATTGAAAACCATCTCTGAACTCCCTCCCCATCCGTGGCCTCAGAGTTTTCACCATGACACCCGAGAGATTCAAGGAAAGCTCCAGAAACAGGCTCGATTCGCACTAACAACCCTCTTCCCCAGGGCTCTTGGAAAGGCTGGATCTGAACAACGCTGTCTGCGTGACCTCCGTTCCCCACCCCAAATAAAGCCCCAAAGCACCAAAGAAACCACCCCCCACTCGCCCCCGGGACTCAGGGTGTTTACAGTTCTGAAGCTGCTTTTATTTTTATTAATGTATTTTTAAGGCCGAAAGGCGCGCGCGGCTGCGCGCGCGCGCACGCACACACACACACCCCGGTTCACACCCGGTGGTTATGGCAGGTAGAGCGGAGACCAGGCTGTCAGTGTCTGATCCCGACCTTCCCCCCCACCCCCCATTATTAATAAAAACCCGGTCGTGGGCAGCCGGCGTTCTGGTTTTCATTGTACAGTCTGCACTGGTGACACAGGACATGTGGAAAATTTTGAGAGCACTGCGGTGAATGGCATGCAGGGGGAGCGTGAGCAGGGTGAGGAGGAGGGGCGGGGAGGGGAGCGAGTTACTTTTTAGCTTCCGCTAAGTACTTGGCAGCTCGCCAGGCCCAGAGGATTCTGGGAAGCGAAAGCCTCCCCAGTATAAACTGCCAGCTTTAAGCAGCCCTGACAGTTCTGCTCCTTCCAAACTTGGCAGCCGTTCAAAGTGCTCTTTCATTTGAAATGCTGGAAGCCTGCCATGTGCAATGCAGATTTGCTGTGCCTGTGCGCAGAAGGAACTGATAAATGCCGTGGCAGTTGCCATGGGGACAGGAGGCTATCAGAATGGCCTTGTGATCCGCAGCCTCTCAGCGCGGCAGGCTCTCGCTCTCCCTCCCGCCCCTCCTGCCTCTCGTCAGTGAGATGGTGAAATAAATGTTCTGGAAAAAGGTTAACCCTCCCTGCTCTGGTTCCGCAGCACAGAGGAGGTTAACCTCCTAGCACTTCGCGGGCCCTAGCGCCAGCCAGGGCCACAGGCCTGAGCATCGTCCTTGGGCGGGTCACCATACCCCACCCCCGCAACAATCACAGTCCCCCCCCCCCCACCCCAGCCCTGCTTCCTGCTCCCTGGGGGCTTCCACAAAGCTATGTTTTAATAGAGCTTTTCAGCAAGCCCAAGTGTAAGCCTTTGAGTCATCAAAACCCGGATGTAAACACAGCAGCCCTACATTCTGCACAGTTTGCATGAATTTTATCTTTTTAATAATATTTAGCTGGCAACTTAAAACTGCAAGGATGCCAGATATTTTAGCCAGCCACTTACGTCATGCAGCCTCCATCTTAGGGAGAGTGGTTGCCTGCCCTTTCTTGTTCTCTCTCTCCCTACCCTGAGCCTGCAGGAAATCTGGGTCTTTCTAAAGGCGTCTTCTTGCAGCAGAGGCAACCGAGTCCCTCAGAACCGTGGGCTTTCGAGTGAGCATGACATCACCCTGAGTAACAACCACAGAGGGGATGTTCCTGTGGGAGACAAGACACTGGGTGATCCGAGGTGAAACAGGTCTGTCATTTACCCAGAGTGAAGGTGCACCAGTCTGGATGGCCGGCCCCCCGTTTTGCACAAGCTGCCATTTGAAACACAGTCTGATTCAATGTACAGAAACAAAACAGCACATTCAGATTTGGTACGTGTTCAGGTCTATAATGCCAACTCTCCGGGTGGCCTGGTTAATGGGGAAGAAATGAAATACTCCATTCCAGCCAAGGCCTATGGAGGCCAAAGAGGTTTAGCGATTTATTTACATTGAGCAGCATTCCTTCTCAACCCAACTTGCTATTTCCTGGAGGTTTCCTGAACCTAAACCTTCGTTAACATCCCAGGAAGAGAACATATTTTTCCTGTGGCTTTCAATATTTTTTGCTAAATATATTTCGGCGCACTGTTTATCTAGGGTTTCAGCTTTCAGACCTTTATGTACTTTTGACACCTTGAGGCTGTTCCACTGAAAAATGGGGTATGTTTATTAAAGAGGACTTTCTGTGCTGGGCCCTAAGGTAGTGGGAATGTCTGTTTGGGTCTGTCTGTATAAGGAGGGCTTCAAGGGGAGGCCCAAGTCCAAGGCATGTTTGATTTGTGGAGCCCTTTTGACAATGCAGGCCCAACATAGCTCAGACGAACCCTTTAATACAGCAGAATGTTGAACCAAATGAGTATTTCTTCCTAAGTGCACGGCTGACATGGAGGCCCGGACAGGAGAGAGACTGAAAATGCCCCAGCTTCCTGGGACTTCGCTGTGATTGCTTTTAATGCGCCTCTCCCTGGGTGTCTGCTTATGATTGTCACGGCAATTCTGGCCAGGGCGACACGCTCTGTCTCGCTGGAATTTCCTGACTTCAAGTAGCCCCTTCCAAATAAATAAATTAATCAATAAAAGCCATCTGCTTCACCTGGCCGGCAGGCACAGCACTGGAAGGGGTGGCGCTGAACGCGATTTTTTAGGAGCGGTTGGCCCTTGAGACATTTCGAGGTGAGTTTTGGCTTGGAATTAAACAGGAGTTGGAGGCAGAAATTAGGTGATTTAGAAAGCCTCTCTTTCTTCCCCCACCCTCTACCCCGGCCCCCATCTTCCCCAGACAGTCCAGGCAGCTGGGTTTTTGGCTCTTGCAGCTGCTAAGCTTTGGCAAGCTAAAAGCATATTTCGTGGTGGTGATTCCTTTCCCAGGTTGACCGACATGTTTCTGTACTGAGCACAAGGGATGTTTCCTGACTATGTGCATGAATCAGAGGCTGTATTTTTTATCCGGGGCTCCTGGTGACAGTTTTAAGCTGGAAGAACAAGGCAGATCACGATGAGCCCCTATCATCAGGGTCCAGAGATAAAGAATCTATCTGAAGATATAGATATATATCTATATATATCATATAGCTGGGATGGATGTTTTACATTTTAACCATGCCAAGAGCGGCCATTCCCCCAGAAGGCAATGCCCACGTTCACATCTCAGACACTACCCTTTCTTTCTCTCTCTCTTGATGTCATTGTGCTGTTTGTTTATTTGTTAGCTTCAGAAGTTCTTCCTGGCGCCGGCCCTGTGGCCGAGTGGTTAAGTTCGCACGCTCCACTTCATGGCCCAGGCTTTCGCCGGTTTTGATCCTGGGCGCAGACATGGCACCGCTCATCAGGCCACGCTGTGGCGGCGTCCCACATAGCACAACTAGAAGGACCTGCAACTAGAATACACAACTATGTACCGGGGGCAGGGTGGGGGGGGGCGGGGTGGGGAGAAGAATTGAAATAAAAGATTGGCAACAGATGTTAGCTCAGGTGCCCAGCTTTAAAAAAAAAAAGTTCCTTTTTTCAGCCAAATGGGAAGATTTGCAAAAGCCATTTGGGGGCCTTTGAATGCCATCCCAGATGGAGACAAGCCCCAAGATTCCAAACAGCCTAGACCCTGCCCACATTCTGCTCTGTTACACCAGGACGACAACAGAGGGGCGTCGCTGGTGCGGCCCCTCTGCACCAGGACCTGAGGAGCCGGCTCCCCAGAAGCCCGTGGATTAGGAAGGTCTCCTGGGGCTGCTTCAGGAGCTGGCGGGTAACAACTCCCTTTTGTTTTGCTGTCTAGCATGTGACCAGAATGCTGCCAGCTAATTTTAACCCCACTGAAGAACTGGAAAAAAACAAAACGCAACAAAAAAAAAACCTACCTTGCATCTGGAGAGAGAACCGCTGTGGGCTGGATAAAAGCTTTTTCAGCCTGCATTCCTTCCTGTTTCAGTTTCCAAACTTGCATTATCGGTAACCTGAAAAATGATGTTTCACCAAATTCCTGGATATTGCACAAGAGGACAATGAGTCTATTTCGGGTGCTATGAGTGTGTCTGGCACAGACCCTGGGAGCCATTGTTTTCAGGAGGGAGAATGCTTTGGGGTTTCCTGGTGCTTTCCTTCTAGGGTCTCAAAGCCCCCAAAGGTACCAGGGGCTTGCGGGGGGGCGGGGGGGCTCTCTATGACAACCATGTAGGCTGCACTCTGAAAGGACCTGGATGAGAAGCGGGTGGTGAGGCCCATGTCGGGGAGGGGGTGGTGAAGTGGCCCTGAAGACGTTAAAAGGTGGATGGTGGGGAGTGTTTGAAGTGGGACAGCAGGAGCAGGAAGAAGTGGGGTGAGGGACACTTTCACAATAACTGGGTGGCCCCCTGGGACACAGGCCACCAGTTCTCCTACTGAATTTCCAAATCTGCTTTCAGCATCAGGAATTAATGGAGGACGTCGTGGAGTCCCTCACCTTGGATACTGGCTTCTCAAAGCATTCCTGTGGCGGTTAATTGTTGCTTCTGGCTGGGTGGCTGGTGATGCTGGTGACAAGGTGCAGAATCTCAAGAGCCAGGAAATTTAGAGGCTTGGATCAGATAGTGTGTAGCTAGGCAGCTGCTGCCAGCTATGCTAAAACCAGGTAGTGAGGTGGGCTGTCATTAACCTGAGGGTCTACAAGGCAGTCCCAGCAGATCAGCTCACGGCGAAGAGACTGAGGGGAAAGGCCCCAGTTCATGCTGCAGCCCTCCCGGCAACCAGGAGGGCTTGGTGGCAGTTGTTCTGACAGCTGCTGAGGGCTTCAGCTGCCGAAAAAGCCATTTGCTCAGGCCTACCCTGTCTGGCCAACTTCTACGTATTTAAAGGCTCCTCCTTGGTCTCTCAGGCCCCCCCTCTCCACCTGAGTCCTCAGGCAAAGACGCGTCTTTGGAAACACCGGCAACCGCCTGGGAGACCTTCGCCCCGTCGTCTGCCTGTCCACTGCTGCTGTAACCTGCCCACAGTCATCAAGATCAGTTAGCAAATTCCCAAATTAAGGTTCTGTTGACTTTGTTGTTCCAAAGGCTTGTTTTGAGCAGGATGTTGTGCTTTAATTAAAAAGATGAGAGCTCATGAGTAAGTAAAACTATTTCTGAATCTTCGCAAGGATGTCTGAATTGCGTTTCTTGCATCTCACCGCAGGGGTTCAGCTCTCTAAGACCACTGAAAACTTTCTCTGTCCTCAACAGCTGGCTCTTCCCCATTGCAGAATTGAAAGGGGAGCCCTGAGTCAAGAATCTGCTCCTTGTGCTTCTCCGCTTGCAGATTTTTGCCAGCCTTCAGGTATCATTAGAATACATTCTGCATTCACCTTTCCAGCCAGAGAATTCCCATTCCCGAAGGTTTCCTCTGAGCTCCACAGCTGGAATGCAGCTGTTGCGGGGTGGGGCAAGCTCTTTCTGGGTCAGCAGGGTGAGCGAGGGCAGGGGATCTTGGAAGGTTGGGAAAGTCCTTCATTCTAAAGCCAGAGCTCAGGAATGAGTGGGGCCTCTGGTGTGAAAACTTTCCAGATGGGGGAAGGAAGGGTAAGCTTTGCCCTCTGGGTAGATTCCAAAAAATTGCTTTGGGGAGGCCAACTATTTTGAAACTGCCTTTAAAGAAAACAGCACAAATGTTTAAACTGACCTGGAAAACTCTTCCTTTTTCCATTCCCTACAATCCAAGTCTGTTCCCTTGAACGTTAATCAGCAGCAGCGTTGGCCCAGGCTTCTCTCCTCCCCCATCCCTCTCTCTCTTTTTTTTATTATTATTATTATCTTTGGTTTGGAAAACTTTTGGATGCCTTCCCAGGCTGGAGCTATAGAATGTTTCCAGGAAAATGCATAAGGAGTGTCTGTGTTGTGAGTTTCTCTGGAGGGGGCTGAACATGTTTTTCAGAGACACTGAGCTGGGGCAGCCAGGTCTTGTGCAAGAGTCCAGCCAAGCAAAAGGGCAGACGGTGCCGGAAAGATGTGTGCACATCTAAAAGTGCTGAAGCGAAGGTGTGGTTTAGCTGGCCTGCCTGTTGTAGACCCCTCTCAGCCTTCTATTATCGCAGCTGCCTCCGTGTCAGTCTGCGCGCCCAAGCACCCCGTCTCCAGGAGATGTGCTGAGAACAGCTGGGGGCCGGGGTTTGAACTTCATTCTCAAATTAGCCGCCCTGGTAATTGCTGCCTAAAGAATATGTCAAGATTTAGATGAAGAACTGCAGGGAGTCAATCCTCACCCAGCTGGCAGGGGCCCCGCCCAGGCATGGAATGTCCTGGGCAAAAGGTGTCCTGAGGCCGATGCTGCCAACCCCCGGCCCATGCCAGCCCAGCTCCCCTTGGACCCAGGAACACACACACAGCTGCGTGCACGCACGGATCAGAAACATCTGTCCACAAAACGAGAAAGCGCATGCACGAGGCCTGAGGGTGATGGGGCCTCACAGGACCCCGCACTGAAAGACGTGGTTCTCGACAGCAAAGGCAGCTGGGGGTTCCTGAAAATAGGCGCCATTCAGGCTGGTTCCTGGGAAAAAGAGGCAGAAATCGCTCCAGAGGAAGGCCGCCGTGAGTGAGGGCAGAGCTGCCCCAGCCACTCTCTGTTGCGACCGTGCTTTCTCCCGGGCCAATCCCCTGTGGTCTAGAGGACCCAGAGACCTCAGGAGAGGAAAGGACCAGCAGGGGCCTGCAGTGCTGGAAAGCAGAGGACGCAGCTTCCAGCTCTCCTCGCCCCGCGAGTTTGAAGACTGTTTACCAGTAACACTGTCATGGTTCCTGTAGTAAAATCTTTCCTTCCACCCAGGGGACACACTGACTCCAGAAGCCATCTCCTCTGGGGAGGGGCATCTTCCCAGGTTGGGAAGGCGCTGAACAGTCCAGACTTTGGAATATGAATAGCAACAATGGTAGGCACAGCTAATATTCATCAGGCATCTCTTCTGTGTCTGGTGTTGTGCTGTGTTTTAATGCATATTCTCTTCTAATCCACACCTAATAAAGGGGGTTCAGTTATTATCCCATTGTATAGATGAAGAAACAGAAGCTCAGAGAGGTTAAGTAACTTGTCCCAGGACACACAGTTAATAAGTGGTGGCCCCAGTTAGGACTCAGGGTTGCCTTACTCTAGAATCCTTAGCAGACAGACCTGGGTTTGAATCCTGAGCCTGCTATGTGTGATTGTGTGACCTGTGCCAACCTCCAGCCTTCCTCATCTGTTTCATAAACTAAACACATCAAATATTGGCACTTTCACATAAGTTAGCCTAAACTTTCCTTACAAGATTCTAAGCATTAAATAAGATAATGCATATAGAGGCCTTAGCAGTGTCTAGAATGTAGCAAGCACTCCAATGATGTTGGCTTTCAATAATCTCAGAGTCTGCCTGTTTGCTCAGTATAGATACATAAATCAAGTTTTCCATAGTCTTTGTGGGTCTTCTCGAACCCTTGCAAAGTCCCGCACGTCCATGGACAGACACGTCGGCCCCAAGCGCTGTTGGCCCAGCTGCTGGTGGCGGGGGGAGAAACTTCTCATTCCTTCTCGCTGACATCTCTTAACTTGTGCCGGCATCCACATCTGGAGCAGGCCTGTGTGTCTCAGCACACTCCTCCCTTCTATGCTGCCCACTCACATTCGCTTGGGGTCACTGGGGGTCCCAAGGCTTCAGAAGCACTCAAATCTGATCACTTTACTTTCCTGCTTAAAAATCTTCCAGGCGCCTGGCAAAATCAAGACAAACTCAGCTTGGAAAGCGAGGCCCCTGGGAAAGCGCCTCCAAGCCCCCTTTCTGCCTCTTCCTGCCCCTCAATTCCTTTCTGACCACATTAAATCCTTCTTTGTTCCTTGAACTTTCGAGCCCGCGCCTTTGCAGGGCTCTTTTCTCTGCCTGGAAAAAAATGTTTCCCCCTTTTCTTCCTTGAGCGAACTTCTATGTATCTTTCAAAACCCAACTCTGGTTTTTTCTTTCCTGGGAAACTGGTCACCAGCATTTCCCGGATCTGTGCTTCCACGGCCGTCTTTCATGGCAGTCTCTGTGTATCACAGAGTCGCGGTTATCTGTTCAGACGACTCCCCCGCAGGGGACTCGCTGAGGGTCAAGGCTAGGGCTTACCTTTCTATCCTGAACGTCACCAAAATACTGCTGGGGGCATCCTATAGTAGAAAGAGCCAGGGCTTTAGAGTCAAACAATTCCGGGTTCACATCCTAACTTGGCCTCTTGCTGTGCGTGTAAGTCATCACTTCATCTTTCTTAGCCTCAGTTTTCCCATCTGTAAAATGAAGATGACAATAATTACCCGTGTGGCAGACATTGCTGGTTGCCCTTCAATAGTCTCTCCTCCCTTCTTTGTTCGAGCCCTAAATTTTTTTCCAGAAGTCCACCCCCTCCTCCACGTGGCTGGAGTGTAGGAGGGGGAACGCCTGGTTAGTCTTAAACTCATCTTGGTATCACATTCCTCTTGCTGGTGATTCATTTTGGAGATGGATCTGTGATCCAGTTCTGGTTAATGAGGTGTAGGCAAGGATCGTTTTGGGGGGGGTGTGGAGCGTTGTTCTAGCAAATATTCGCGTACTCTTAAAACATGAGAGAAACAGTTGTCCTTCTGCAGCTGGATGCTACGTCTGGAACAATGGCTGGGGCCACAGCAGCCGTCTTGCTATGATGAAGGCAGCTACTCAGAAAACCAAACTAACACACTAAAGATAATAGAATGGAACCTTGGCAAGAACTTGGGTCCTGGTGGCACAATTCAGCAGCTGGATTCTCCTGCCCTGGAGCCACCTACCTCTGGACTATTTCCTGAGAGCATCAATTCCTTCATTGTTCCATGAGGGACCACTGGCTTAATCCAATAGAGGTGAGGTTGCTCTTACTTGCAGCCAAAAGCATCCTAACAGATCAACTTCACAAGGTTATTGTGATGATGAAATAAAGTTTGCAAAGTCCCTAACCCAGTGCCTGGCACACAGTAGGTTCCTAACAAAGATTAAAGACTTTCCTGCTGGAGCCGCTCTGAGGTGAATGCATGAGTGACTGTGATGAATGGCCCAAATCTCGGGGCAGATGGTAATGTAGTTTACAGCAGTCCAGAGGTGGGGGGCGCTGGAATGACAATGAAGATGACGAACGACAATGAAATTCAAACATTATGTTAGTGAGCGTCTGATGGAACTTCTCTGGGCTGGAACAATGGCTCTCCTTTGTTCTTCTCAGACCTCTTCCTCCCCCCCCCCCCCCCCCCGTCAGAGTGAAACCCCCCCACGACACAGGCTTTTCTCATTGTGGGTGGCCACACTTGTGCAGCCGGGGTGGTCCCCGATTACCCTGGGGCATGGAAGCCCTGCTACAGGATGAAGGCTAGAGTGTAATTTGTAGCTCAGGAGGAGCCCAGATTTGGAAGCAGAACTAACATGTCTACACCACGTAAAATGGGGCCTGATACTGACAGAGGCTCACAGCGTCCATCCCCTCCAGGAGCGCCCAGAGAAGCCCCGCCGTCAGCCTCTGCAGCTCCGGAAGGCCTGCCTTTGGAGGCCCTGGGGCTGGGCGGCCTGCCTGGCATTTGGCCTGCTGACCAGGCCACAGAGTTTTCCTCCATGCCAGCTCCATGGCCCTTCCGAGCCTCGTTCCAGGAGAGCTCAGCCACACCAGCCTCTGCCAGACTCATGTCCGCCCAGCCGCGTGGGCGGCCCTGGCCGCAGGGGATGGGGCAGGGTTTGTGCAAGGACACTGCGGCCCCCACAGCAGGATTGTGGAAAGGGCGGTGGCTCACTTCAGGGGCAAGCCAGGAGGGAACCCGGAGGAGGTGGGGAGCAGAGGCCACAGTCACAAGGCAGCGGCAGCTTCAGCCCCCTTTCAAAGGCCCTCTTCAGCGTCAAAGCCGGGTCCAGGCCCCCTTTCCCTTCTGGCCATTTACTCCCTACTCGCCCCTCCCCTGCCCAGCCAGGTTCAGTGTCGCTCCCAGCACTGACATTCAAGTCTGTCCACCAAATAGTTATTGAATACTCTATGCAAGACGCCATACTCCTGCTCGCAACTGGGGGTGAGGAAGATACGAAGAAAAGCAAGATAGAGTAGAAAGAACCTCAACAAAATGGTTTTCAAACTTCTCCCAGTCTCAGAAGCCCCCTCCCCCAAAGCCCAAGTATTTAAGAAAGAAAAAAGTCCAATCCGGGGCAGGGACAGGGCCCTGTCTGCCGTGGCCAGAGGCAGACTCCATGGACAGGGTCTGAAAAGCCCGGATCTAGGCCAGAGGGGAAACTGAGGGCCAGAGCAGTGAAGTGACCTCCCGGAGACACACTGCAAGTTAGTGGCGCAGCCAGGTTCAAATTCAGGCGTCTGAGCCCAGTGTGCTATCCATTGTACTGCCCTACCCTTGGGCACTTGTTTCAAAGATCAGCTGGGGAGATGAGGCAAGTTAACCCCGAATTGAATGCATGTGCTACAGGCTTGTTAAAGAGAGCAAATGGTTCTAACTCAGGAGAGAAAGCCTCGGCAGAAGACGGGCGGGAGGCGGGGTCTAGAACAGGCTGGGCAGGATTTGACATGGCACACGGCCGGGTGTTGGGGGGAGTTGGTGGTGTGAAGGAGGCAATTCCAGGCCCCAGAGAACATGATCAGCCAAAGCCTGAAGAAAGACTGGCAGCTCAGAGTCCTGGGTTCCAGCCCTGGCTCTGCCGCTACCAGCTAAGTGACCCTGGGCTAGTTGCCTTCCCTGTCTGGGTTTGTTTCCTTGCATGTAAATAAAATGACAGAGGGGTGGGCTAGAGGGTGCCACTGTGACAGGCTGCAGAGCTTTCTCTCCTCCCATGGGGCTGGCCCTCATCTCCCCACCACCACCACAACGTCACCACCCAGGACAGTCCCCAGTGTGTGCCAGGTGGCTGGAATTGACACCAGGAGGAAGTGTCCCTGGGTGCCCCGTGAGAGCAGCACGGAGCTGGCTGCCTGCTCCAGGGGCCGCCCAGAGCTTTGGGGAACAGTGACAAACCACAAGGAGGCAGGAACCTGGTCAGAACTGGGGCAGGAACCATTCCTCTCCTGAAGAGTGTTCTTTCCAATCCAGCCATCTCTGGAGGCCCGGGCTGCATCAGCCCCGCACTCCCGCCTTGCCCACCCCGGGAGCAGAAACGGGAGGTTGAGGGTAGGGGTGACAAGCCACTTAGCCCCAAACCTCAGTATTCCTTTTTTTTTTTGAGGAAGATTAGCCCTGAGCTAACATCCACCGCCAATTCTCCTCTTTTTGCTGAGGAAGACTGGCCCTGAGCTAACATCCGTGCCCATCTTCCTCTACTTTATATGTGGGATGCCTGCCACAGCATGGCTTGATGAATGGTGCATAGGTCCACACCTGGGATCCGAACCAGCGAACCCAGGCCGCCAAAGCAGAGCGGGCGAGCTTAACCACTGCGCCACCGGGCAGCCCATCAGTATTCTCATTTTTAAAATGAGGTAAAAATAGTACTTTAGTATTCTCATTTGTAACATTATCATGGCAGTACCTCGGGTGATGAAATGAGATAATGCTTGTCCAGTGCCGAGCTCAGAGCGTGGCGCAGGAACCACTCAGCAAAGATTAGATGCTGTGCATTGCCAGAGGGCTGCCAGGCGGGACAGGCTGGTGCACGCGGGGCCCCTACGTGTCTAACCCACGCTCGATCACAGGAGGGGTCACCCGTGCCGGGCGCCTGGGGATGTCGGGGAGAAGCCGGCTAGAAACAATGTGTCTGCGCCCCCTGACGGCGGGGAGCAAAGATGCAGGTCTGCCGGCTCAGAGGCGCAGCAGGTGGTGCAGGGGGATCCAGGTTAGCACCACCTGCTGGACGGAGTAAATGGAACCAATACTCACAGAGCACCCTCCGGGCGTCACTCACCTGGCAAAGCGCCAGGCTTTGAGAGGGATGCAAAATGAGTGACAGGTAAGCTAGGTTTTTGGTGCCAATTAGTTTTGGAGTCAACCAGGCATTGGTTCCAGCTCAGAGCCCACCCCAGAGACTGTCTGTGTTGGATCCAGCAGCGAGCAGAGTTCCGGGCATCTTGGACTTGTAATGTGTGCAGTGACCTTGCACAGGGCACATAATCCCTTGGAGCTTCAGTTTCCTCATCTGTCACCCAGAAGTCTTCTCTACCCCTCCCCCGCAGACCAGAGGGTAGAGACCCTAGGTGTAGAGCTCAAGGACTCTGTCATTTGGGGGGAGTTGAAAGTCATCATGCAGTCATGTCTTCCCATGGGTGACCTCAGCCCATTGAACCTGAGCTGTCACTCGTTTGGTTCGTTGGTGCCAGGCCAGGCTCCCCAGGTCCTCCTACCCACCAGGTACCCCGGCAGCCTCTGGCCCTGGGCCCTTCTGCTCCAGGGTAGTGATGGAGCCCTAACTTCTAGGGAGAGGCCATCAGAGTGGATGTGAGAGGATCCTGCAGAAAGGAAGAGATCCTTGGGTGGTGCCAGGACAGTCCTTGCTGCGGGTCCCCACGCTGCCTGTTCCAGGCCACACCTGCATAGTTCTCCTTGAATTCACTGGACTGCTCCCTCTCATGGTGTGAGCCTGGGGGGCTGTTTGTCTTGTCGGCTACCTGTTCTCCCAGACCCCTGTGCGAATCCTGTCTCACTCGGTGTGGCTTTGAGGCCTTGAGGAGGATAGGGCGATGTGTTCTCAATGCATTTTTATTAACATCCACAGTCACTACCACAATCAACAAATTTCCCCTCCCAGTGGCCTTTACTGCACAGGTGTACACGTGCATGTGTACACACATGTGTGCTTGCATATACACAAAGCAGAGGTGAGGGTTGGAAACCCCTATGCTAGAGGAATGCTTTAACACCCGTATCAAAGCACAAGCCAAGTTGGGTCTAGTTTATTTTTTGAGGATGTCTGTAGTATCATCTCACACTCTGTGTGTGTGTGTGTGTGTGTGTGTGGACACGAGATAGAAAATAAATAAGCAAGTGGCCTAAACATGATGTTTGATGGTCATATGTGCTATGGAGAAAGCCAAAGCAGAAAGGGGGTTTCAGCACCCCAGGATAGGGGACAATTTTAAATGAAGCAGTCAGGGAAGGTCTTATTAAGAAGGTGGCATTTAAATAAAGACCTAAATGAGGTGAGAGAGTGAGTCATGCAGTTCTTTGGTAGAAGAGGGTTCCAGGCAGAGGAAATGGCAGATGCAAAGGCCCTGGGGCAGGACCATGCCTGATGACAGAGAGGCTGTGCTGGAGAGAACAAGGAAAAGGAATAGGACGTGCCGTCAGAGAGGGAACGGGTGGGCAGGTAGTGGCGGGCTCTCAGGGCCATTGGAAGGATATTGGTGTTTCCTCTGAATGAGATGGAAGCCATTGCAGGGCACTGAGCAGACAAGTGACAGCCTCTGTCCTGCATTCGAGCAGGATCATTCTGCTGGGGGTGCGGATGGGAGAGCAGGAGGACCAGGCTATGGGAGAGATGCAGGCAAGGGGGTGGAGGCTGGGAGCAGGGCGATGGGAAAGTTGGGGAGAAGGGATCAGCTTTGGGATGTACCTGAGGGTAGGCCAGGTGGGGCGAGTTAGGTGAGAAATCAGCCGTTTTGATTTGTATAAATATTTTTCTTGAGTAGTTTTTATTAGTCCCTAAGGTGTGTAGAGAGAGGAGCAGTGTTCACACACACAAACACGAGTGACACAGCAGCGAATTCAGTGTCCAGCTCCTCAGCTGGGGCCCCCACAGCCCACAGGGAGGATGTGATAACGTGCTTCCCTCTCAGGACAACGTGCGAGGTGCTACGCGAACTCTTTGGACTCAATAAAGAGGAGCTGTTTTTAATTAATGAACTATGGTCAAGGGTCCCCCACACCCTTTTTCTAACCAATATAGTTCATTTCAGCCCTTTTCTGAAAGTTCAGAAATCAGCACCTATCTTGTAAGCAGGACATGACAAAGCTCTATTTAGAGAAATGTAGTGGGGAGAGGTTAATCAGGGTAGGCTTCCTGGAGGAGGAACTTGGCTGACTTCTCTTTTCAGGTGAAGAAACCAAGGCTCAGTGACATGAAATAACTTGCCTGAGGTCACAAAGCTAGACACTGGCAGAGAAGGACTTGCGTCCATGCTTGTCTGGCTCATTTGACAGGCCATTCCCATTAGAGAAGAATGACACTGTTCACGTGAGGACCTGGGACAACAGGATCTGCATGGCTGTCACTTAGTCAGGTGGAGCGTGGGTTTGGGAACATTGGCGTCGCCTGGCTGATAATCCAGGTTCTCGGTGTGAGCATGAGCAGTGTGCCAGGCCCTGAGCACAGGGTTATAGATACACGCTCTCCTTTAACCCTCATCCTGCAGATCAGGAAACTGGGGCCTGACGAGGTTACTGGTCTCGCCTGTGAGTGCGAGAACTGAGACAAGAGGCCACGTGTTTCACTTATCTGTTGCTGCATAACAGTCGACTCGAAAAGTTGGTGGCTTAAAACAGTTTTTTATTTCTCGTGATTCTGTGAGTCAGGGACCCGGGCAGGGCTCGAACGCAGTGGTTCTCCTGCTCCACGTGGCGACGGCTGGGGTCACTCACTCACTGGCGGCCGGACTGGGAGAGGAGGGCCAAGGCTTCGCTCGCATGCCTGGCACCCCAGCCTCCTGTGCGTGGCCAGCATGGTGGCTCCAGGGTGGCTGGATTTCTTACATGGCAGCGGGCTTCCAAAGGAAGGAGAGTAGAAGCTGCCAGGCTCCTTAGGGACCAGCCGGCCACAGCATCACTTCCACCGCATTCTACTGGTCGGAGCAAGTCACCAGGTCGGCCCAGATGCAGGAGGAGGGGAAAAGATTCCTCCCCTTGATGGGAGCAACAGCGTGCATGTCCTAGAATGGGAGACGTTTGTGGCCATCGTGGGAGACCAGCTATATCCCCGCCTCTTCACCACCAGCCTTTCTCCCAGGCCCTCGGCCCGCTCCCAAGCAGCCCTCATTTCCAGGGACTCGCTGAAGCCGCTGGGCCCCTGCCCAAGGCCTCTTTCGTGCTCTGTGCGTGGCTTCACAAGAATTTTTTTTTTTTTGAGGAAGATTAGCCCTGAGTTAACTGCTGCCTATCTTCCTCTTTTTGCTGAGGAAGACTGGCCCTGAGCTAACATCTGTGCCCATCTTCCTCTACTTTATATGCGGGACACCTACTACAGCATGGTTTGTCAAGCAGTGCCATGTCCGAACCCGGGATCCGAACCGGCGAACCCTGGGCTGCCGAAGTGGAACGTGCAAACTTTGCTGCGCAACCAGGCCGAGCCGGCTTCATGAGAATTTGTCTTACCATGTTTCCTTGAGGACAGGCACCATTTTTTGCTACTCCCCGGGGTCCCATCACATGAGTTAGCCTGAGCATGTCTTCTTCTCAGGACCCAAAAAGAGCCTAATGCGTAACTTGCAGGGGGTCAGCCGCCTGGTTGAGGCCGGGTTGGATTCCCCTTTGCAGACCCAGCACCAGCACCGGGCCTCTCCTGGAAGAGGAGCTCCGTAAACGGGACTTTCTGGCACCACGATTCCACGTGCTTGGGGCTTGAACAAAGGAAGAGAGAGTCTTACTTCTCTGGGACCAGCATCGTCACCATCCCCTGGGAATGTGCTTAGGAGTGCAGATGTCCCACCCCACCTCCTGAACCAGAACTTGCATTTGGACAAATGCCCGAGTGACTCTCACGCATATTAGAATTTGAGACAACTGAGGCAGAGGTGCTCAAGGTAAAGAGAATAGAAACGGGGCAGGAAGACAGACGCCAGGTGAGCCCACCTGGAATGCTGAGTCAGGGTCTCAAGCTTGGCTGATGGTTAGAATCACCTGTGGTGCTTTAAAAACATCTTGATGCCTAGTGTGCGCCAGATCAATTAAGTCTAGGTCTCTGGGGGTCGAGCCCATGCACCAGAATTTTCTAAAAGCGCCTTGGGTGATTATATTGTGCAGCCGGGGGTGAGATCCACTGGTTCAGGATATTCGTTCTTTTTGTTTGTTTGGGTTTTTTTTTTTGGTGAGGCAGATTGGCTCTGAGCTAACATCTGTTGCCAATCTTCCTTTTGCTTGAGAAAGATTTTTCCTGAGCCAACACCTGTGCCAATTTTCCTCTCTTTTGTATTGGGACACTGCCACAGCATGGCTTGATGAGCAGTGTGTAGGTCCATGCCCGGGATCCAAACCCATGAACGCTGGGCTGCTGAAGCGGAGTGTGCAAACCCAACCACTACGGCACCAGGCCAGCCCCAGGATATTAGTTCTTCAGGTGCCATCTGTGGACCATCTGCACCCAAATCACTTGGAACGTTTATTAAATATGCAGATTCCTGGGCCCCACACCAGGTTTTCGAGTCTAAATCTCCTGGGGTGGGGCCCAGGAATCCATATTTTTAGCCATCTCTCTAGAGCATTTCAATGTGCGGTGAAGTTAGAGACTATTGGTTTAGGGCCATGAACAAGCAATGACAATGGCAGCGATGATTTTAAATGCTACAAATAGCAATGTGCAAAAATGATAAAATATAGAGAATTAGGTAACAAAAACATCTCCATCCTCTTACCACCTAGAGACAATTGGAGGCCTCCCTCAGCACCCACTCTAGAGAGTGAAGGAGCCTGCCTCCCCCAGAGAAGCTGCCCCCCGTTGCGGGGGTCGGCTGTGATTTGGGCTCTGTGCTGCTGGCAGGGTGGAGCCTGTCATCTGGCCGGGACAGAATTATTGCCTCAAATTACATGGTTGATTATCAATTACTTGTGTCCGTGTGAGAGCATGTGTGCGAGTGTGCATAAGTGTCTTTGCGAATCATTAAGGGTCGTAATTCTGGATTATCGTTGATTAACGAGAGGGAGGCCTGGTACCTCCAGCAGCCGGGATGGCAGCCCCGCAATTATGTCCCAGCTGATCAGTAATTGGCGCATCACAAGATGATTTCTCTCTCTTGGCTGCCTCCTCCCAGCCTCTCCTGCCGACTCTGCAATTAGCGCCATTGCTCATTCCCTTCCAGCCCGGGCTGAGCTCCGAGGCCTGCTTTCTGGCAAGCGGATACCGTGGGACTGGCTTTGAAGACCCCCACCCAAGTGATGGTGGTGTAGGGGCGGTGGCAGAGGCACAGGGGTGGGGTGTGGAGCTGGCGTGAGCTCTAGCTCGCTCTGAGCTGCTGCCTCCTTCCGTCGTTCTTCCCAGCAGGCCCAGGAGCCATTCTCCACCTCCCCGCCCCTCCCCACTGCATGGATGGGGAAACTGAGACCCAGAGAAGGAAAGTGACGGATTAGAAAAAAAAAAATCAACACCAATAATTGAGAACAGTATGGCAACGTGAGGCCAACCCCACAGAGCCAAGGATAAAGCAAAGATACAGAAGGAGCCCCTCCCACCGTAACTGCATGGGAAGCTCTAAGGTCGCCACTGCTGGTCTCAGTTTCCCTGAGCAACACAAGCTTTTGTCCTCCAGAGACTGCACATAGAGACGCCAACTCCGCAGGGTCAGAGGCAGCGCCCCAAGGAATGCGCGGTGTTGATTCAAGGCAGCAGCCGCACCACCTGGATGGCGGCATCGGCCTCCTCCCTGTGCTCCCACTTCTACCCTGGACCCCCAATATCCGTCACACCAGAGATGGAGGCATCCTTACAACGCCCTGTCTTACTCCCTGCAAGATGCCCTCCCTCCACCCCCGGGAACTCCCGCGTGCCCTCAAGTTAAAATCGGGGCCCCCAGGCTCCTTGCTTGTTCGGCCCCATCTACCCTCTCTGCCTCGGCGCAGACCCCTCCGTGCGCCAGCTCCCTCTCAACCCCGTCCTTCGCTCAATCCGATCCTTCTCCCGGAGCCCCTCTCCCTCCTGCCATCTTCTCTCACTTGGGGCACACCTACGGGGAAGGCAATGATGCTTGTGCTCATTCTTGGGCTCCATTCCCGAGAAAGGGGTTCTGCCCTCCCTGCAGACCAGCAGTGACAGAAGCAGAAACTTTAAGGATGGCTTTACAGGGGTGCGAGCGGAGGGGGAAGGCGGGGCTGTTCCGGAAACCCTTCCACATAAAGGACTCTCCCGAGCGGCAGAGCCACCAGGCCGTTTGTTTCTGAGCCTTGCAGCTGTCTTGGCCATTTTCATTTTTATCTACTTAGGGTGGTCAGCAGGTCATGGCTGGCGGGAGACGTGATGCTAATGACTCCAGCTCCACGTGGCGACCATTCAGGAAAAAGCTGCAATGTTCTCTCTGCCACATTAATCAGACAAACACATCAAGAGCTGTTGCGTGGAGACAGCCTTCCTGCCGGTACCTGCCCTGCATGCTAATGACGCCCCTCCTGGCGGTGAGTCAGCTCCACGCCAGGCGGGCAGGGAAGGAAGGCTGGGAAGGCCAACTCCAGGCACATGGGGAGAAGCCAGTGGGGTGGCAGCCAGGCCCCCACTCCCCAACACACACTGCACTGGCCATCACTGAGGCTCGGGCAGGTGGGGACAGCAAATTCTGGGCAAGTCGACCTGAACACAACCCTGGGCTACTTCCTTGGGTCTAGGTCGTACCCAAGTCTACTAGAGGGAACTCTCCAGAAGCTGGTCCCTGGACAGAGTCTGATAAAAGGGGGGCAACACTGCCAGGCACTTTGATAACAATAAGATGTAACTTTAGCTCCTGCTTAACGTGTGGCAGGCATACATGGAAGCCCTGTAGATATATTACTCATTTTAATCCTCATACAACCCTAGGAACTGGGTGCTGTTAGTATTCCCATTGTGCAGATGAGCAAAGTGACACACAGAGAGGTTAAGTAACCAGTCCAAGGTCACACAGCTAATAACAACCAACTGGGTTTGAACCTCAGCTGCCGTGCTCTGAACCATTCCTCTTCGCTACTAGAGCTCAGAGTCGCCAAAGCCAGTAGTAACCGTGGAAAGCCTCTGAGTGTCTTTTGCATGTACTCATTCATTCACTCACTCATTCATTCCTACAGCAACTATTTGTCAAGCAGGTACTATGTACAAGGCACTGTACTGGGCACCTGGGAGACAGTGGGAAACAAAACAGATGCAGGCTTAAGAAGGAAACTGGCATCAATTTAATATTTTCACAAATTTATAATACTTGCTAAAAATGATACGTGCCATGAAGGAGGAGAAGTATGGGGTCCCATGGAAGCATAGAGCGGGGACCTCATCTCTTTGGGGAGGTCATGGAAGGCTTCCCTGAGAAGGGACAGATGAAGGACTAGCTTATACCAGTTGTTCTCAAAGTGTGGTCCCTGGCCCAGCAGCATCAGCATCACGGGGAACTCGTTAGAAATACAGACTCTCCAGTCTCACCCCAGATCTACTGAGTCAGGAAATCTGGGGGGGAAGCTCAGAAATCTGTGTTTGCACAGCCTTCCAGGGGATTCTGATGCACACTCAAGTCTGAGAACCACTGGCTTGTGCAAAGGCCCAGAGGCAGGTAGGAGCAGACCCATGGGAGAAACTAGAGAGAGGCCTGCAGGTGGTGTGGGGGCCGGGGAGGAGGGACAGAGTGGCCTGAGACCAGCTGGATGGGGGTTGGGTTGCGTTGGCCTTGTAGGTGTCCTAAGCAGTGCAGCCTTCGTCATCTCCCATCACCAGGAAACCCAGCCAGAGGGCTCCTTGGCCCTGGGGACCCTCAAGGAGTAGCAGGTCCCCAGAGCGTCCAGGCTGGCTGAGGAGAGAGGATGGGAGTGGCTCCATCAAATGGTCTAGAGGCCCCTGGTCGCTTGATCAGGACAATGTTTTGACTTCCAGGAAGCACCGGTCAGATGATGCGCCCGTTGCTGGGGAAGTGCCTTTGTCCTCAACACTGGGAAAGAAACCCAGACAGGAATCACCTCCTTACCTTCAAGAAGCATTTGGATCCCTGTGAGCAAGGGAGGCTGCGTTTGCTGAGCAGAGGGTCATCAGGCGCCGTTTCTACCTTCTCAGGGGGCGACCCCGAAACGCACACATACGTACAAGATCTGGGCGGCAGGTGGCCACTGCCCACCGAGGAGAGAGCCGGCTGCGTGTTGATGCGGTGAAGCAGCTGAAGGTCCATGGCAGGGCAAGGCCTGGGCGAAGTTCCCTAACTCAGCCTGGACGAACCGGACATGGTCGCCAGAGGTGTTAGCCCAGAAATGAATTGAAGTTGGTGATGACCGAACAGCACCCCTACTCAGAGTCCAGTGGTGTTTGTCGAGTCCCTACTACGTGCTGGATGCCATATAGGCCCCGTTCATGTATGTTAAAGCTCCCAGGTTCGCAGACTCCTCCTTCTGTCATTCTGTCCACAAATACATGTGGATCACTTGTTTGGGCCGGTGCATCAGGACACAGTGAGCAGGACAGACACAGTCTCATCCTCAGGGGCAGCCTGGTGGGGAAGACAGATAAATATGAATGTTCCAGAAAAGGAGCTATCAGGTATTTTGGGGGCCAACTGTGAGGGTTCTGAGTGCCTTTTTCTTTTTTCTTTTTTTGGTGAGGAAAATTGGCCAAGAGCTAACATCCATTGCCAATCTTCCTCTTTTTGCTTGAGGAAGATTGTCCCTGAGCTAACATCTGTGTCCATCTTCCTAAGTGCTATTTTTTTAATTAAGAAACAGTTCATTTCTTTAGGGGTCCCTTGCAGGGAGAAAGAAACCAAGAGAAAACACAGTCTGCTGGAGATGTTCACACTGGCTCTGACCTCAGTCACGGTTACACACCATTGTAGGGCCTGACAGTGTTTGTGCTTAGCAGTGTGCCGGGCATTTTGCATCTCGAAGGACGGGCTGGCCAGTGTCCCTGCCTCCCCCTCCCCAGCTGCCCAACCTTCCGTGGGGCTTTTTCACAAGCTGCACGAGGAATTCCTGCATCCGCCTATAGAGGAGACACCACCCTTTGCCGTCGTGGCGTGAAGTCCTGCAACCCTGAAAGTGCGTACTGGAGCCCACAGGCTTTGGGGACAGGCAGGGAGCAAGAAGAGAGCATCTGAAAACCTGTCCCTATTATTTCTCTTCTTGTCTCCACCACCTCCCACCTGGTGGATGAACTTGTTCTCCCCTTACACGGCTCTGAGCAAAGCACCATATGGCAGCTTCACTGGGCCCACGCCGGTTCCCCGCCAGCCCACTCGGATTTCCTCCCAGCCGTGGGTCTGCAGAATGACCCATCCTTCATGAGGCACGCAGAGGAGGAGAGGGGCAGCAACAGCGAAGACGTGTGGAGCGTTCGCCACCGGCCGGAGTCGTTCTGATTGTGTGTGTGCGTTGATGCCTGCAACAGCCCTGGGGGTACCGCTGTCCTCATCTCCATTTTACAGAGGAAGAAACTGAGATGGGGAGATGTTCAGAGACAGTCTCAAGGTCACGTGGCAGAGCTGGGAGCCGAGTTGTGTTAACCGTGAGACTTTGCTGATTTGCAATGATGGAGCACCCAGTCTTGGCTAAAGATGTTGGCAGGAGGCGAGAGTTTAGAAGGAAGAGTCCTGCCCATTTGGCCAGGAGAGGGGGATGCCAGAGAAAGGGCCAGTAAATCCATGACGCAGGGCAAGGCCTGGCTGACCCCACCTCCAACAGATCAGGGTCTGAGCTGTACATGAGGCCAGCAAGTGCCCGGGCAGCACCTGGGGGACTGGAAAGCACGGAGGAGCCCTGGAGGCAGCCCCCTCGAGAGCTGGCCAGGGAGCAGCCGGGAGCCCTCAGGAGACCCTGGAGGCTGGTCTCCCCCTTGGGTCCCTTGCCTAGCTTAGGTCCTTACTGTCGGCCCCTCCTCTGCTCTCCCCGAGGGAGCAACCAGCACACCCTCGCTGAAGCCCTGCTGGGCAGGGAGGCTGCACCAGGAGTGGTGAGAGTGAGGCCTGTGGAGCAGAGGGGCCTGGACACAAATCTCAGTTCCGCGCTGGCTGCATGGCTAAGGCATCCCTTCCACGTCTGTGGGCCTCGTCTGCAGGGTGGCATGGTTCAGAGGTGTGACGGAGCTAAGTGTCAAGAACCTGGCACAGAAGACATCTGTGATCCATGTGTCCTCGTCCTTCCTCCTAGGACACGGAAGGAGGAAGCAAAGCCTCTGGGCCGTTGGGGCTGGGCCTGTAGTGGGCCTGGCGGACACACAGGTCTCCAGGATGGAAGGGCTCCTCCCTCAGAGCAGAGCCCTAGAGGGCCAGAGCCCCCGCCCCTGGCCTGGCAGGTCCAGATGGACAGTGCCAGGCCAGGTGGAAAGTTGAGGGGCTCCGGCTTGGCACTGGGGATGGTCCTGCCTTGACTCCGTTAGCAGCAAAGTGGCTTGATCTAGAGGCCAGTGTGGGCGTTGCGGTCCAGCCTCGCCGGCCAAAGTCTCCATAGCCCCCCGGTGGGGCTGGTTGCAGATGCGAGGGGGGACGCACAGCTGTTCCCTCCCCTTTCCCACCATCCCCTTGGATAGAGGGATTGGCTGGCAGGGCCCCCCTAGGAAAAGGAGCTTTAGGTGATGCAGCACCACGCCTCCAGCCCCTGGCCTGGTTGGGCTCCTTTGCACATACCTCCCCTGCTGTGGGCCTGCATCCGAGGGGCTCACACCTCCACGGCCATCTCTACTGCGTCTCCTGGACAGCAGGGCACCACAGCAAGGGACTTGGGTCAGAAGTCCAGGACGGAGGTGTCACATGTTCCTTGTGATGTGGGTCCGGGTAGTGTCGGGCTCTCCTACCTGGGGCTTCTCCTTCCAGAGGAAAAACTAAGGGACCTTGGAGGGACCCCCTGTCCCGTGAAGGAGGGTAAAGAATGGGAATGTGGAGAGGGCTGTGGGGGAGGAGGCAGGCAAGAAGCACAGAGGAAGGGACGGCACTTTTCTGTACACTAGTCTTTTTTCTCTCCATAAAAAAATGTGAACACAGGTAAAGAGAGAAAAAGTGAAAAGTTCCTCTTTATTCCCCTCTCCCCAACATCACTGCTTTCCCCAGCAGTTGTCTGTACATCATCACAGATTTTTTCAGGGCATTTACACTCACGTGCACACACACATACACCCCATTGTGTATGATGCCAGGATTTTTGTTTTTCTTTGCTGTTACATAAACGGGATCACGCTGACCATATTGCTCTGAAACTTTCCCCCATAACAATATATCCGGAACATTTACTCATGTCGACATGTATGGAGCATCTTTGTTTATTATGTTTGTTTTTCAAGTTTCCGCATAATATTGCATGTGTGGAGGTAACTGAGTGGATTCAACCACTCCCCTTCCACTCACGCCTCACTCAGGGTTCCCGTTGCCCACCCAGCTCTGGGGAGAGTGCGTCAAAGGGCTTTGATGGTGAATGGTGCCTCTGCACCATCCCAGGGGACACTGGCCACATCCAGAATGTGGCGGCCCCTCTCACCTACCGTGAACAGATAGGGCGCCTCTAATTTTTCTCCATGCAGAAAGTTCTGCACCCAGCATCCTCGCCCGTGCCTCTTGGTGCACATGTGCAAGGAGTTCTCTAGGCCTTGATACATCGAGGTGGAGCAGGGGACAGAAGCACACGCTCCTCCCTTTAACAGACCCTGCCAAGGTGTGGGAGGGCGGCTTACAGCCTCCCACGGCCGCTTGGCCGCAGCAGTCTCCCTAGCACGTATCCATCACACGGCTGCTGGCTGGGCCGGCTGCTTCCAGGAAATCAATCGCAAAGACTGGCGATTGTCAGCGCCTCGCACACTGGAGGCCAGCCAGGGAGTAGATTAAATTGGAGGAGAAAATCGTCCTGGGCTTGAGACCGCTCGTAATGGAGACCCCTGGGTGACCTTTCCGGGGAAGTTAGAAGAACACAGGCAGACACACTCTCATTCTTGATCACCTATCGCCAGTCCACCTGCCTGGAGCACGGCCCTCTGCCCCTGCAGAAGCCGCTCCTCGTTAGCAGGCCCGGCTGGAAGGAGGAGGCCTGGTCCAGGCCCTGTCGGCTGGTGTGCAGGCGAGGAGGCCAGTGGGGGCAACTGCGTCCCTGGACGGTGGACCCAGTTGACCATCAGGCCCTTAGCTGTTCAAGGTCACAGTCCCCGCCCCCTTCTGCTGCCCGCTGGAGAGACCATGTGGCAGCCAGGCAGTGATCCTCCAGCAACGCCCCCCTCACCTGATGCCGGGGCCAACGATCCCCCAGCTGCATACGGCCTCTTGCCGCCCTTGCACACACACAGGTGCGGGCAGGGCTACCTCAGTTCTTATTATCCAGCTTGAGACCCTCGGCCTGCACCCTGGAGGCAGGGGGCCTCTTGGGGGCAGTGTGGGGGAGGGAGGTGCAGCGTGGACAAATCCAACGCGCTCCTTACCAGGAGGGTGATGGGAGTCTTTACCCGGTTTCAAAGCAGCTAGGTTTGCACACCCTCACCCTCCAACTCCCCCTGCCCATTCCTTCCTTTCTAGATCCTAGCCAGCTACACCCACACCTGGCCCTGCACAGAAAACCCAGCCACAGCTATGAACTTGGGGAAACACACGCTCATTTTCTCTACGCAGCTGTCTCCCCGTTCTCCGGGCTGACAGCTGGTAATGATAAGAATAACTCCAGCTACCATGGATTGGGCACTCACAGTGTGGTGTGCCCACTGCTTTACCTGCGTTATCTGACCTGATTCTCACAAACTCCATGAGGTAGGTACCACTGTGATTCACGGGGTGGGGAGACGGAGGCTCAGAGAGGTTAAGTGACTTGACCCAGCTCACACAGCTGCTAAGTGCCAGAGCCAGGACTGGAAGCCAGGTCTTTGCCAGACTCCCAAGCTGTGGGTTTAACCATTGTGTTACCAAGCTCCCACCTACTCCACTTCATTCCCTCTTCTGGCTTGTCCCAAAGACCAGCTTGTGCTGGCCAGTTTCCCAAAGCTGCCCACTGGGCTGGGTGGGGCTGCCTCTTCTGATCCCTGGAGCCGTGTCGCT
This sequence comes from Equus caballus, assembly GCF_041296265.1. Lineage (NCBI taxonomy): Eukaryota > Metazoa > Chordata > Mammalia > Perissodactyla > Equidae > Equus > Equus caballus. Next base: position 35,270,689 of record NC_091707.1, read on the forward strand.
TCCTGGCAGAGGAAAGACCCTCACGTCTCCCCCACTGTCCTACTCCAGTTTCTCTATCTCTTTAGCAGACCCAGCCCCGCTTCAGGTCAGCAAGACCCGACAGGCCACCCAGCCTACTAGGGAACTCTTGTAACCGTCCCTCACTGTGGCTGCAGCCCAGCCAGCTCAGCCTGAGGGCCGTGGAGCCCTCTCTGGGTGGCACCTCCCCACCTGGGCCCAGGTAAGGGCTGGTTTCTTTTTTTTCTGGCTGCCCAGGTCTGCAGGCTGGGAGGTGGCAGAGGGAGGCAGCCCCCTATTCCAGAGGGGCTTGCTGCCCACGCGTGGCCTGAGGCCGTGGCCGCTGCATCTCCCTCCTCCCTCCCTGGCAAAGCTCCAGCAGGGGAGAAGGAGGGAAGGGAAGAGAAAGCGTAGAAGCGGGAATGTGAGAGAAATCAGAAGTACGGGATGGGGTGGGTACGGTGGGGAAGGGCAGAGTTTCTGCAGTGCCTGCAGAACAGCAACAATAACAAAACGAGTAATCATAATTTTAAAGGCAGCTACCATGTAGCATTCTTCATAACTGGTAGACCCTCTCATTTAATCCTTACACTTCCATTAACGTGATCGGTAGCTATTATTAGTTTTACAGATGATAATCCGAGCCTCAGTCATTTGTTCAAACGCCCCCACCTGGTGATGACAGAGCCAGGATCGTATGTGACCCCAGAACCCTAACACCCCCACTGCCCCAGCCTCCCAGCTGCTGTTCGTCGCCGCTCAAGGAGACACACGGGATGGCGAGCCTCTGGGTGCTGGCCACCTCGCTTCTGTGTGGCTTTGTACCCTGTACCCATGTGGGGCTATACCCCGCTGGAGGCCCAAGTGGTCAAGGTCATCACAGGTGTGTGGGGATGGCGTGTCTTATTCTGGAACAGCTCTGTATCTTGCTGGTCTCTAACCTTCCCCTGCTGCCCAACGACCGATGTCCAGCCCCCAGCAGGTGCCCAGGTCATTCTGCTGCTGAGCAGAGGGAGGCAGAAAGACCTGGGAAATTCCCGACCCCCAGGCAACACCACGGGACCAGTAATATCGACAGCGGTGAAGCCGGCTTAACTCTTGGCCTCAAAAGATTTCCTAGTATATTGTTCTATTTTTTAAAAAGCAGGTTTTAAAGCTTTGTACAGTAAGAAAACATTTTATTAATGAAATGAAAGCGTTCTGTATGTATCTAAGCGCAGGAAAAGGGTATTTGCCAAGACGTTAACAGATGATTTTTGTTGTCTTCCCTTGGCTTATTTGTGTTTTTCTTTTTTTTCAATGAATGTCGATTATTCACATGATTTTAAAAAGCAATAAAAATAAACCAATCCCAGACTCATCGTACTTCTCCCTGTCCTCATTCCTACCCCAACAGCTCTCCAAAAACCCACAGTTCCATATTCCTGGGCCTTCCCATCTCTTCCCTCCTGTCATTTCCACAAATCGGTGTGGTCTGTGTAAGGGGGCCTACCTGCTCCGGGAAGCCTGGCCCTGACTGACAGGAGCCGTGATGGCGGCGCCCTTAAGCTTTTCCTGCTGACCACCTCTGTCCAAAGGCGCAGTGCCCGCAGCCCCTCTGCCCTCCCTCTGGATGCCCTTTCTTTTTTTTCTGAGGAAGGTTAGCCCTGAGCTAACATCCGCCGCCAATCCTCCTCTTTTTGCTGAGTAAGACTGGCCCTGAGCTAACATCTGTGTCCATCTCCCTCTGTTTCATATGTGGGATGCCTGCCACAGCATGGCTTGATGGGCAGTGCATAAGTCCACGCCCAGGATCCGAACCAGTGATCCCCAGGCCGCCAAAGTGGAGCGCGCGAACTTAACCACTGCACCACTGGGCTGGCCCCTGCTGCCCTTTTTGGGGGAGGAAATGCTCTGCTTTCTATGCCTGATTTGCTTCTGCAGTCTGATGCCAACTTCCCTGAGGCCCAGGAGCTCAGAGGCAAGGCCCTCCTGTCACGAGGGTTGGAGCCCCAGGGCAAACGGCTCCTCTGCTGAAAGGTGATTATGGCAAAAGGAGGAGTGAGGGGAAGAAATCACAGAATCGGAAGAGAAAGAGCAGTGCCTCAGGATGGGGCTATGCTGGCCCTTTCCAGAAGGATTTGAGAGAACCAGGAAGGAGCTGGGAAAGGCATTCCTGAGCAACTGCTATGTCCGTACAGTGGACCCGCCACAGACCCGCTCTCATCCCTCAAAACAGCCTCCCTTTGTGCAGGCGAGGCAGCTGAGGCCGGGAGGCACCTGGGCCTTAGCTTCTGGTGTCTCTGGTGCGTCATCTAAAACCAGGGTGGGCTCCTAAAAATGACTCTGGATGGAGACGTTTGTAGTGGCTGGCAGCATCTTCTCCTCCCCCGTGTTAGATACTGCCCAGGCTCCCTGAGAGCCATAGATGCCCCTGTGCTCAGGAGCAGGGGAGAGGACCCGACATTCTCCCACGGGGGCTGGCTGTCTGAACACCTGCTAGTTTAATGATGAAGCTTGTTAATTCCATTGTTCCTGCCATTAAACTAGCGGGCATCAGAAAGGCAGCCTGGAGAGCTGGCCTGCAACCCAGCAGAGCCTGGGGTTCAAAGGAAAGGAGCAGAGCACCTTCAGTGTCATCCTGAACCCCCCTCTTCTAATCACGTTCCCTGAGGTGGCCATCCCTAGAGACCCAGAAACCAGGCTCCTGTCCCCGCCAAGCCTCTTACACACACAGGACAGGTGGGGGGTTGGTGCACCTAACTGGGAGGCAGGAGACCCTGGTACTCTTCCAGCTCTGCACCCAACCACCTGGGTCACCTGGGCAGAGACACTCTTTGCCACCTCCCCACCCCCGACCCCAGTGTTGTGGTGTCAAGAAAGGTTTCAAAGGACGTTGCTGAAGAATGCGCAGCCCCTAGCTTTGTCTCCTCTGAGTGGGAGTCTGGTAATGAGTTCCAGGCCCTGAGCATCTCGGTTTGGCTGCAGGTAGTCGAAGCGTGATTGATAGCGACATCCTGTGGACACAATGGGTAACTACACCTGCCTGGAGAGCCACAGGGTGACAGCCACCCTTGCTCATCACGTGGAGAGGAGCTGATTGCAATTAATCACACTCATCACCTTACGCAGGGAGCTGTCTTAGAGCTGGCAAAGAAACCCTCTAGAAAGCAGAAAACAATCTTCCAGCCACAAATTTCCATTCGACTCCAGCTATACACCTGTTTCATTTAAATGTGTCCCTTTTCAAATATTGACCTGATAGAGGAGTCTAGTGGCCATGGAGGGAGAGTCATGTCAGTATTAATAGGAATAGTATTAATAGGAAAAAAAACATAATGGGCTGTTTACTCTTGCCATGAATCTCATGTATTATCTCATTTAATCTTCCCAACAACCCACGGAGGTACATGCTTTTATCCCCAATTTTCAGATGAGGAATTGGAGACTGGGAGCATAAAGGGAAGCTAAGTTTCAAACCTGGGCAGTCTGGCATCAGACTCCATTCTCTTTAACCACCACTCTGTGCAGCCTCACTGCCCCCAGCGTCTACCTACCCTACCTCCTGCCCATGGTAATCCTTGGAGTTAGAGAAAATCCCCATTCCTGGGGCACTGGCTTTAATCCCCAGACTGAATGCCCCGAGTCACCCTCTGTGGCAGTGAGAGGCAAGTGGACACAAGGGCCTTTAGGGTTTGACAAGCCTGCCTGGGTTGTCATTAGCTCGTTTCTGAATGCCCCTCTCCTGACTGCCAAATGTGGGTCATAATCCCTCGTCTTGGAGGATGCTGTGAAGATTGGAGAGTCCACTCACTGCTGAGCAGATGCTCCAGAAACGGTGGCTGTTCTTATCTGGCAGGTGTGCGCTTTGACCTTGGGAAGGGGCAGCCTGGAAGATTTCTGTAGTTGGGAAATTCTGGTCCAACCTCTTTAGAAACCACCACCACCACTAAGAAGGGCTAGGCCTCAGGCAGAGGTGAGGGCCAGCCTTCTCACTTGTAAGCTTCTGCTGTTTCAGAGAGAGCTGCCGTGTGTCATGGGTCAAAGGATCCCCGAAGCGGGTGACTTAGCCAAGTTGGCAGAGCAGAAACAAGATCCCAGGACTTCGGGCCATCTTTCCACAGAGACACTATTATCCAAAGACTAGCCTCCCAGCAGGATCCAAGCCCATGGCTCCAGGTATCTGCAGAGTCCCTGGTACCACCAGCCAGCTTCTGTGAAGCTCAGGCAGCACAAACCCACGACCAGCAGGGGGCAGTCTGGATCCTAGTTCCAGCTCTACCTCCTACTGTTCTTGTGGACCCCTGAACCCACTTCTGCAAGATCACACCGCTGAAGGCGTCTCCTCTCAGTGTCTCTACACACCCCCCGCCCCCACCTCTGCAAGCGAGTGCCATCCTCCTTGCCCATATCTGTCTACCAGGAGAGCTATGGCCATGATGGCCCCCGGCCATGAACAGGACTGCTCACATGCATAGCCCCAGCCCCAACACGGTGTCTGGCACATGGAAGGTGCTCACGGGTGGATTAATAAGTGGGACACTGCACTACAAACGGCTGTGGAGCCCATTGCTGGAAACATCCCCAGAGAGAACGGCAGTGGGGCCCCTGACCGTTCTGAGTGATGTATGAGGGTTATACAATGCAACTCTTCCTGTTTCAGGTTATACTGCGGCCTCAGTATGAGAGATGTCAGCATTAGTTATCTATTGCTGCATAACACATTCCTTCAATACTTACTAGACATTTATCTCACAGTTTCTGTGGTCAGGAACTGGGGAAGTGCTCCATTGGATGGCTCAAGTTTTCTTAGAAGGTAGCGGTCAGATACCAGTGAGGGCTGCAGTCATCTGAAGGCTTGACCGGGGCTGTAGAATCTGCTTCTAAGGAGGCTCGTGGCGGCAAGTTGGTGCTGGCTGTTGACAACAGGCCTCCGTTCCTTGCCATGTGGACCTCTCCACAGGTCTGCTTGAGTAACTTCACGACATGGCAGCTGGCTCCCCCCAGGATGAGTGATTCAAGAGAGAGCTGGAGGGAAGTCACCATGTCTCTTATGACCACACTTGTCTTTTAGGGCTGTGGTGACAGGGTACCACAAACAGGGTGGCTTAAAACAACCCATATTTACTCTTTCACAATTCTGGAGGCCAGAAGTCTGAAATCAAGGGGTCAACAGGGCCACACTCCCTGCAAAGGGCCTATGGGAGGATCCTTCCTTGCCTTTTCCAGCTTCTGGGGGCCCCAGATGTTCCTTGGCTTGTGGCAGCATCGCTCTGTCAACTCTGCATCCATCTTCACATGGCCTTCTCCCCTGTATCTACTCTGTCTCTCTCCTTATAAGGACACCAGTCATTGGATTTAGGACCCGCCCTAATTCAATATGACCCTTGATTACATCTGCAAAGTCTCTATTCCCAAATAAGGTCACATTCACGGGTACCAGGGGTTAGGACTTCACCATATCTTTTTGGGGTCCACAATGAGCTGGTCTTGGAAGTCACATACCACCATTTCTGCAATAGCAAGTGTGTACAGGGGTCAGCCCTGTTCAGGGTGAGAGGAGACTACACAAGGGTGTGCATATCAGGAGGTGAGGATAATTGGGTGCCATCCTAGGCTGGCTACTACAACATCAGATGCCAAATGGAGCAGGAGACACTCCCCCGCCATGTGCGGTATTTACACAGGAAACGATGGAGAACCAGTGGCATAGCGCTTGGGCCCCCAGCCTATCAGGAATATACAAAGGGCTGGAGCGTGGAGAATGGGAAGCTTTGGAAATGGAAACCTGAAAGAGTAAAGCTATGTCGGGAGCTCCACCCTCAACGGAGTTGGGGTCCCTACCACCTCCATCTCAAGCCTCCTGATGGGGGCTTCCACAAAGCCTTTCAGAGCTGTGGGTCCCCACGGGCCTGTTCCAAGTGGAGGGGCTGCACTGGGATTGGGGCAGGGGCCATATAAGTACTTCGGGGGGCCCAGATGCAGGCTGTAGGGGAGAGAGGTCCTGCAGGGACTCATTTAAGTTCTGTCGCGCCTCCTGGACGGGCAAAGGGCTCTCAGCAGGAAGACATTGAAGGGGGATGCTGGATTCCTCAGGGCTGAAGATGGAGTCACAAGTCCTTACCTAGAATGGAGATGCAGACTGGGAACCTCAGGAGAGAACCTCAGAGATGGGAACCTCTGAGGGAGGAGACCCCCCAGGAAACAGTGTTCACTGCCTGCCAGGCCCGGAGAGCTGGTGGCAGGTGAGAAAACAGACAAAGGCCCATGGCCACCCAGCCCCTGCAGGCTGGCGGCCCCAACGACAGACGGGAGCAGGAGGAGGAAGATTTTTCTCTAAAGGAAGATGAGTCATTTCATATCTGTGACTGGATGCTTTAAACCTCTACCTTGATTGTGGATTTTGTGACATAAAATGACCATACCTGAGGCTGACCAGAAGAGGTGTGGGGTTGGCTGGGCTGTCACCCATGGGAAGAGAAAACGCCTTCCTTGCTGAATCGTCAAATGGACAGGAAGAGGCAAAGACTGAATTGCATTTTGATTACATCCCACATTCAACAGATAAGGTTCACCGGACTCACGCTCTCTCAAGGGAAGTCGGGTCTTATATTCCCCTCCCTCTACCCCCCAAGGGCAGAGCCTTGATCCACTGCGAGGTTCCTGAAGAAAATTCTGTCTCAGCTTTTGTCCAGAATTGAAAAATGTCTACTATTTTTCCCTTCCTATCTGTCTGGAAATGACACCAAGAACAACAACAAAAAAGGACTCCTTGTCCCGGTGCAAAACACCCACACCCTCCGAACTCTTCACCCCGTCTTGGCCTGACTTCACCCCAGGAGGGGGAGGCGAGGCCGGAGGTCGCGGGCTGCACGTGCCGGAGGAAAGGTTCTGGGAGGATACAGATCTGCCTGGGAACAAAAGCTGTTTTTCCCTGTTGTGCAAAGTCAACTAAGTGGGGGAGGGGTCTGGGAAAAGCCAGGAGAGAGCGTGGGGGGGGGGGGGGGAGGTTCTGCTAAAAAAATGTAAATTCTCTAGGAATGTCAGAGCTGCCACTGATCAGTCCTTTAAATAACTTATTTGTTATTGTTGGGGGGAAAAAATGGCTGCCTCTGAGTCTCCTCTCTCTCATTGTCTTTGCAGCAAGCTTGGGACTACCTCTGTCCTTCTTTAGGAGTCAAGCTTTGTAAAGAGGGGCAGGCCCTTCAGAGAGGACACTAGGACCAGGCAGGAGCTGGGGCTCTGCAGAGAGTCGGGGTGGGGGGGTGGTCTTCAGAGCATTGGTCTGCTGATCAGACACCCGCCAGGAAGCTTCCAGCAAGAACCAGCTGAGCAGAGGCGTGGGCTGGAATGCAAGTGGGGATGTGAGCCTGGAAAGCAGGAGCAGTCCATACTCAGAGCTTCTAGAAAAGCCCGCGTCCCCCAGCACAGATGCTTTAGGGAGTGGAGACCTGGTTCTCTACATTTCAGTAAAAAGCATCTATCGTGCTAACGATGACGGGGGTATTTCAGGACCTAAACAAGCCTAGTTTTTCAGTCTGTAAAAGAGAGAGCTCCTAATACTCTTTAAAAGATGCTAGGCTCTAAATAAAATCCCTTTGTCACCAGGCCACCCATTTCTCTCTCTCCCAGACCCTGGTGCCAAGAAGCAGTCACAACCCCCACCAGGCAATGACAGCACTCTTGGATCAGTTTCCCGAAGCGCTTAATCATGAACAAGTTGCTGTCACTTTGCCTGGAGCTGACAAGCCCCGGAGAGTCTGAGGGTGAGGCCTTCCCTGGCGAGCACACAGCCCTTTCCCGGGGCCTCAGTTTCTCCGAGCGTGTTTGCACTGGGGAGTAACTCCAGAGCATGTGAGTTCAGCCTGGGGTTAGCAGGCCTTGTCAACTTCAGCACCAATGACATTTTGGGCTGGATAATTCTGTGGGGGCTGCCCTGTGTGTTGTAAGGACGTTTAGGACCATGTCTGGCCTCCATCCACAAGATGCCAGTAGCATCCCCTCCCTCTCCTCTCCCATCATTGTCACAATCAAAACGGCCTGCAGACATTGCCAAACATCCCTGGGGGGCAAAATCACTCCTGGCCGAGAACCACCGGCTAGGAGCAGTGCCCATTCAGTGACTGGACAACGAAGAAGATCCAGGGTAGAGCTGGGCCACATGTATCCCAAGGGAATTTTCATTTTGTGCAAGAAAACCCCAAGTCTTTGTGGCCCTTGTGTCAGTTAGTGCTCTCTTGGTTGCACCAAGTGATAAAAAGTACAACTCTAAATGACTTAGGGAGGGAGGTGGATGCTGTCTCATATAACCGGGAAGACCAGGGACTTAAGCAGAGTGCTGACTCAGGACTAGCTTGATCAGGGACTCAAACAGTATCACCAGGACTTGGTTTATCTTTATCTCTTGATTCTGCTCTTCTCCATATTCTCTTCTTGTAGGGGCAAGATAGCTGCCAGCACTCTAAGCCTATATCTTCCCAGGTTTGAGGAAGAAATATGAAGTGTTTTTCTTTCTGCAGTCCTAGCAAAAGTTTCATTGCACTTCATTGGCTCTGATTTGGTCATGGGTCCATCACCAAGCAAAAGCCCATGGCTGGGGAATGTGACAGCTTAACTGGCCAGGCTGCAGTTACACACCCACCCCTGGATCTGGGAGTGGAGTCAACTCTGCATGCAGGATATCGAAGATGGAAGAGTGGGGGTTCCCAAGAGGAAAACCAGGGTACAACTCTAGAGGACAGGTGGAAGGATTCTGGGTGACAAAAAGCAATGGATAGCTACCACAGTGTGTCTACTAAAAAGAAGCCCGTTGTTGTTAAATCCATCCAGGTAAGAGCTAACAGTGTAAGGAGGACTTTGCTGAATGGCAGCACAGAGACTGTGCCATGATTGTCCAAATCAACCTGCAGGTGACAGACAAAAGCTCTCATATGGTCTCTAGGACAAACTAGCAACTGAGATGGTTCATTCAAATGGGATCCTGAAATGGAGACTATCAGAGTTTCATCAAGATTCATCCTCCCCTTCTTCTGAAGTAACACATTTGTAGTTGGGCCCAGAGCTCCCCAGCTGGGGATCACAATTCCCAGCCTCCCTTGCATGTAGGTGTGACCATGTGACCAAGTTTACACTATATGAACAGAAGAGATGACCAGACCTATGCCTTAGGACAGTGGTCATGCTCATCTACACTCTTTCCCTTTCTCTTGGACCAGAACATGAACTTGCCTGAGGCCCAGCTTTGACCACACAGGTGAGAATGAGGCCCTAAGGGATGACAGACGAGGATGCAAGGAACTGGTGCCAAGATGGGACTAGATCCCTGAATGACCACATGGAGCAGAGCCTCCTGCCAGCCTGGAACGAGTACCTCAAATGAGAAAGAAATTTCTGTCTTTTCTAAGGCACTAAATTATTGTGTTTCATCTATTTTAAGATGCAAGTTTTTTTCATATTCTAATATCTCTGAAACCCATCATGCCATTGGCCAGGCAGTGGTCATCAGGAGCAACCCTTAAGTCAGGCCCCAGGAAAATATTTTTGTGGGGCTCCTGTCTATACAAACAAATTAATTTTAAAATAATGCATTACAAAATGCATAGGTGCATGTGAGGCATAGAGTTTTTTCAATGACGACTTAGAATAATGGGAACAGAAGAGCTGCTTACATATTTGTTTATGGTCCAGTCAATTCCTCCTCCTGGCCAGGCACCATCTCTTCCTGTTTAGATCCAGAAACCATCTTCTCATAATTTCAGATCTCCCACCACAAGAAAACAATAGTAACATATCACTATGTTGACTAAATATGGGACATTATTCTTTTAAGAACACCATGCCAATATTCTTCTTAAGCCTTTATTTGCCTTTGTTGCAGACTATTGATTGACGTTTATTGAGGCTTTATCTCCGTTCCAGAAATTGCATATTGTATGGAAGTGATGTTTTGGGTTCCTTTGATAGAGATCCCATGTGTTTCCAATCCCAGATACCCTCGTTGGCCAAAGTTCATGAAAGAGGGATTTTTAAACAAGTAACAGTGGTAACAGAACACTTAGGTTTTGAACTTAGAATATACTTAGACCATAAAAGCTGGTTTTCACAGTTTCTTTCGCCATTTGAAGATGGTGTAAAGTGAGTTGCTGACTTGTTTTCCAGACTTTGGCAGGTCCCTTCGCTGAAGAGTCCCTTTTTCCAAAGAGCAGAGCACGACCCAGCGGCCGCCACCCCTCTCCCAAGTCCTGGGGAGTGCAGGGCTGGCCGCGCCTGCGCACATGCAGTTGGGGCGTCCTCGCCACCTGCGCCCTGTCCCCCACCGCCCTGGGTGCTCTGGTGCGGGAGGCCCTTAGGTCCGCATCAGCCAGAGGGGAGGGGCCGGTGGATCGCCTTGCGGGGTGGAACTGACTGAAGGGATGGGAGTCTGGCTGTAAGGGAGGAAGAGGATGAGAAGACCATGGGAGGAAAGGGGTGCAAAACGAACGAGCACTGGAACTCAGCCCGCGGGGGAAACATGGGGGGGAGGGGAATGGGACCCCCACCCCCCACCTCATTCCTGGGGCCACGACCTTCGCCATGAGCCAGGGGACCAGCAAAGGAGCTGTGAATGGGTGAGCAACAGGCTATAAGATGTGCAGGACAAATATTATACAGAAACAGCAAAAGGGACAAGGTTCTGAGTGGGAAATGGCAGGTAATGGGACCAGATCCGTGTCAACAGAACCTTTATATCAAAATCAATTTAAGGCCAATCTGTCTACTGCTATAATTCCAACCATCATCCAGTGCAGAGAACTTCAGAGCTCCCCAACCCATTTGGGAGACGGGTGAGGCATGCCTAGACTTGGAGCAGCCTTTGCCGCTGGGGTTAGGTCTTGGTGGAAGCCAGTCGTCCCACAAAACCTTTTTTAATGCCAAAGTCATGACCATTTGGTGACACATTCTGGACTTTCCAAGGATATGACACAATTATAGCATTCCTTTTCTTATCGTGATATATTTTGGTGCTTTGTTTGACACTTCTTGCATATGCAGGATCCTTCTGGTAAGATCAAGAAAGTGCCAGCATCAAAACTTGAAGAAACAGTGTCGGTGACTTGGAAAAAATCCCAGAGATAATAGTGAAATACTCTTTTAAGATATGCTGCATCACCAGTGCTCTTGGCATGAAGACTGATAACTGCTGGGGAAAACTACAGCCACGATTCTGAGATGAGAAGTGGTTCCGAAGAGTCGGCTTCTGATGGAGAAGGGGATTTGGCGCTCCGTGTCAGTGAGCACTCACACATTCGTCTAGTCCCAGTCGTTCCCACTCTCTCAGGTTCCAGGGCTGGCCTCACCAGACTGGATTTCCCACTGTGCCTTAAGACAAGATAGTATATCAGGATGGGTCGTGGTAGTTCCAGGCCTCACATTGGTGCTGGAGACACAAGGTGGCGTGATGTGTGGACACAGAGCATCCTCCCAGCATTGATGTGACTGGGCTGCTGTGGTTTCTTCCAGCTTGCCTTTAGAGAATAACAAACACTTGACAGCTTGCAAAGCGCTTTTTATTTATATTATTATTTTTCTCTCATGCCATTCTCACGAACCTGGAAAGGAGGGCAGACATTATCAGCACCATTTCGAGCCCCAGTGAGGGAAGAGTTAGGGTGATAATGAAAAGAGAAGTAATCATGTAAGACTTTGAGTACTAAAGATACAAGCAGTTTTGCTTTGGGACACAGGTCACAGTACAGCCAATCACTGAGAAGGTCGTTTGTTTCCAACGCTCTACCCACCCTCCACTTTGCCACGTTGGTGGGTTAGAGTGGCCCCAGGAGAGGATGCTGTGTCTAGCAGAGCAACAGGAGTGACCATTAGAAGAACGGTGTTCTTCCAGCGGACACACATGTTGATAAGCATCTCTTTTAAGGGGCCGTGAAGGATGGACTGCCAGTGGGGAGGTGGCAGTGGGACAGCAGGGTGGGTCTGCCCATGAACCTATGGGAGATACCTCAGGGGCATCCAGAAATAGCTGAGGAAGAGTTGGCAGGGAGAAGGGATGAGTAGCAAGTTCTACAGACCTTTGTGGGGGACTCAGAGTTAAAGAAATTGAGGTCTGGATGTCAGTAGGACCTCATGGCACCTGCAGGCTGGTGAAGTCTGGTAGCAGGGTGTTGTGAAACACTGCCCTTTAGTCTTCTCTTCTCTATGTCATTCAAATTCAAAAATCCTGTCTTTAGTGAAAATGCCATGAAAGATGCTTATAGTGCAGATCTGGGGCAGAATTCCCACTAACTCATGGCCCTGCCTCCCCCTATCCTTCGTGGGGGCAGTGGCTAGAGAAGTCTAGCCACAGGGTTTTGGGGTAGGAGGAAAATAAACAGTTTTTCCCATGTTAGGGTAGAGTACCAGATATGATTTGCTAAAGGCTTCTGCATGACTAGGTTATTAGGCAGAGGTTTTTGCTATTCCAACTAAAGTTGGAATGAGGCGGAATATGGGGTAAACTGCAGCAGCGTAAAGGATTTAGATTAGAGCAGTAAAGGATTTCCCAACATCAAAGGGAAACAGCTTCTCTGCTCTATGGCCATTTTTAAAGGTAAATAGAGAGGCCCCCTGGTCTGCCAGCCTCCCAGGTCTAGTTGAAATGGTGCCCCATATCTCTTTTCCTGAACGCCCACCCTACACCTAAATCCACTGACCTTCCGTGTGTGTTCCATTTCGTCGTTACAGCACTTAACAAAACCCAGCTGTGAACTTCTCAGGGGTAGAGACTGTGTCTTATTCTCCACAGTGTCCCTGACCCTTAGGAGGTACCTAGTACATAGTCAATATCGCTTGGTCTGATCATAAGTGAAAAGCTGTCTTGAGACAGGAGAATATGTTAGTACTCTTTAGAGCAATATGTGTTAGCACTTTTTGAGCTTCGTCTGTGGCCTGGGCTACGAGGGGCTCCAGAGAAACTGTTATGAGGATGAAAGGAGGAAGCATCAAGAGAACATCTGTACAGGGGCTGGTCCCATAAGGCCCCTTCTCCCCTTTGTCCCCTAACTTCTGCGTGCCATTGGGTCTGGAAGCAAAGGGCAGGTGCTCTGCGTGAAGACAAGAGGTCTGAATGATTTCTCAAGAATGGCAAAGGATCTGAGAGAGGTGGATAGTGGAGAAAACGAGCAAAATGCAGGCCCTGCATTGGGATCTGGGAGGGCAACAGAGAAGCCACAGAGCGCTAACGCAAGGTGGTGTCGGAGCATCCTGGTGCCACAGTACAACAACCCATAAGAGCCTCCTCTTTTCTTTGTGGATTCCCGATATCGTCCACTCAGGAGGGGCATCGAATGAGTGTGCACAGCATTGTGCACCACTGCTGTCGGGAACAGTTGCTTCACACCATACCTTGGCACCTTCCTGAAGAAGAAGAAGATGCCAAACCAATCCAGCAGACAAATCAACTCAAGGGAAAGGGGCTAGTCAACCCCTTTGTATAGCAACTGCCTCCCCAGTGGGAAAGAAGTTAGCTCAAGTGATCAAAGGACTCCCTGATGCAAGATCTGGAACATTCCAAAGTCCCTCCTTAAGTGCACAGAGGCTGATCGCATGCTGCAAAGTAGACAAAGAAAGGCAAGGGACTTCTTTTTAAACTGGAATGTGTAAAATAGAGGCGGGGAGGCTGTGAACAGCTCACAAGCAATTACGCAGGAAGACTACAGAACAGACGCAGGGCAGCGCCCGAATACACTGGCAGTGTCAGCTCCAACAAGAGCTATTTAAGAGCTGCTAATTACTGAGATTCCAGTAAGAGCATGTCTTAAAAGTGATTTTGAACTGATTGCAGCTTTTTGAACTGATTGCAGCTGTAAGCTATAAAGGTAGGAATCTAAATAAAAGTGAAAAATCCTTTGATCAAACACAAAGGAAACCTTCCAAATAAAAATACCTTAATTTTACATATACATCATAGCTGTCTGTTTCACACGTGTAAATAAATGATGTATACATATCTATTAAACACATGAGCTCCTGAGACCAGGGACCATACTTATTTATCCTTATAAGTCCTTGCAGTATCTAGCATTGTATCTGGTACGTAGAAGATGCTTACTGAATTGAATTTAATTGAAGCAATTGCTGTATTAATGATTTGATCAGATAGTTGTCACTTTTTATGATACTGGGCCACTATAAGATGAACACTGGGGTAAAGCAATACAAAAGGCCATTTTAATAGCCTCAAATCCAGGAAAACATACCTATTTTTCTAGAAGCCCAAAAGAAATATGCAAATACAGTCATTCTTGAAAGGCGAGCCAACCACTCTACATTCCACCACAGAGACCATATTGATGCCCTGTGCCAGTTGCTAGGCAACCACTTGGTAATTCCCCATTAATAGAGATGGACCAGTCATCTTCTTTCCGGGCTATTTGTGACAGGAGGAGACAACAGGTAAAGGACAGCCAAGAACACCTGCACCTGGATGACACAATCGCTCCTGAAGTGTGATGACAGTGGAGAAAATCCCCATGCCCTGTCAGAAAGTGCCGGAGGGAGAATTTTGTTAAATTATTAGCACAAGACATTCCAGTGAATTTTCTTGCATTTACCCTGTGGGTAAATCCTGTGGGTTATCCTGTTATCCCTGCCCACAAAGCAGGCGGCCAAAAGCACTGTAGTTCTGCATGTGGATGGCTGTCAAGTCAATAAGGGCTCCAGATCAGCGTGTCCATGACTCCAGCTGGGATGAGATTTCACCAGATGAAAGCAGCATTTTAAGTCTCAAAAGGGACACTCAACACCTCAAAGAAAACCAAGTTCTGGGTGAATAAACCACACTTTTTTATACCTGAAGAAAATGCTCTTAGTAATTTCTTTGTTTGGATGTGATTTCCTAGCCATTTCAGGCAAATGAGCTGCCTTGTGAAGACTCCACTCCACGGCACGTACTGACATGGCTGCCTTTGAAACAGGCTGAAAACACGATAAAGCATTGGAGGATGAATAAGGACTGTCTCAAAGCTTCTCTGACATTAAGTAAAAGAGAACTTAAATTTAAATGCCACTTCAAATTTGGGAAGCTAAGAGGATTTCTCTTTTTCACATGAATTTCTAAAAGAACTCCCCCCACCAGGTTTTTTTTTTAAAGAGAATATTTGCCCACCCCCTACTCCCATGAATATATTGAAGTCTTCCTTGGAAATTGCTTGCTTTTCAGTCTCCTGTTTGAGATTTAACTTTGAGATCCTGGTCTCCCCAATCAGGCAATCAGTGGCAGAGAAAGCAGATTCTGAATCGAGATAAAATTAGCCATGTAGTTTTGGTGAACATCGGGGCAAGGCATCCACCCAACATCCGGGGCCCATTTATCCAAACTGTTGTGAGGTTGACTCAAACAAGCCCAGGCGGCCAACCCTGTGGAGTGAAGCCTGTCGCAGGGACCAGCCCTGCCTGGCCAGTGTGCAAAGGTCCTGGGCACGTCTCTGTCTGCAAAGTAAAGCCACCACATCCGACATCTCCACTGCCCACCAGCTTTTAGGAGTCTTAATGGAATTCCAAACAGAGTCAGCCAAGAGTCAAATCAAACGTTAGGGAGGACGATGCAAGGGCATTCTTGAGCAAATGCTCTGATGGAAAAGATCTTCCAATGACTAGGGGTGGGGTGGGGTGGGGCAGGAGGAGCAACAGAGGCTCTGGAATTTCTGTGGCAGAATTCCAAGTGTGGAGCAAACCTGTCAGCAGCGGCTCCCTTCGCTCCTCCTTCTCATATGCCTCAAATGACACATATGGTTATGTGCACAAGGTGTGGAGGTGGCAGAGAGCAGACCGTGTCAGGGAACTGACAAAAGAAAAGGAGATCTCCAGTTGGTCCTTGTACCATGTCCTGGAAGCGACTCCCTCCCCTGGTTGGTGGTGTCTTCCTTCTCTGGAGTCCTGTCAGTGATGTGTGAGCCCACTGTTAAATTTTCAGGAAGCTGGGGTCCCATTGATGTCAAGTTGGTTGAACACTTACTATGTAGAATTTGCTTTGTGGGAGAAAAACATTAGATATAATTCCTGCCCTGAAGGAGCTCAGGCTCCAGTGGGGGAGACAGATCGGTACGCGAGAAATCACAGTGCAAACCAGTCTGGATGAAGCCACAGGAGACAGAATGTGTCCAATCTGGGGAATAATTAATGTTTGTGCGGAGGCTGCTCCTGACCTTGGGCTTTGTAGCCAGCTTCCTATTACTGAAGTGTCAGGTTCTGCTCAAGAGCCCCAGGTCCGTCTGGCGTTCTGCTGTGGCGGCCTGTCTTCCCTGCCTTTCGGCAATGCCATGCCGGGGAACTCAGCTGGAGTCCAGAGGCTGTTTACAGAAGGGAGGGAAACCTGCAAGGCAAGATACAAGGCCAAGGAGAACCTATAAGTCAAAAATCAGATGGTTCCACACAAAGGGGCAACTGCACAGCTTTCTGGGTCATCTAGAGAAAGAAAGAAGTTGAGAGTTTAAATCAAAGACTTCACATTTAGTGGGGGGAGATGACACTTTTAAAATCTTTCCACTAAAAAGATTCTAGATAGGGTATCTAACAAGTAAAAGGCACTGCTGAGTGGTGTGGGAAGAAACGTGGGTTGAAACCAGTACATACCCCCCACACAAGAAATATCTCTACCAAGTGCCGAGTGAAAGAAAGAGGACCAGATGGAGGTGTCTTCTGCAAAGCTTGCCTATTCAGTGCCCAGTCTCCATCCCTGGCATCCTTTCCCACACACGTGTCTGTACCTACTGCCCTCCAGCTCCCCATGAGCCTCCTCCTTAGCACGGCAGGAAAGGGCATGGTGGTACCATTTCCACTTTAACATGGAGGCAGTCTGGCAGGGTGGCTAAAAGCAGGGACTCTGCAATTCAAATTCTGGCTCCATCACTTACCACC
This sequence comes from Equus caballus, assembly GCF_041296265.1. Lineage (NCBI taxonomy): Eukaryota > Metazoa > Chordata > Mammalia > Perissodactyla > Equidae > Equus > Equus caballus. Next base: position 35,287,552 of record NC_091707.1, read on the forward strand.
AGTGAGCTCGGCAAGTGACATGGCCTCTTTACCTTGCTTTCCTCCTCCGTAAAATGAGAATAATGATACCACGTTCATCTCATAGGACTGCGTGAGGATTACATGAGTAAATCTAGGCCAATCACTTAGGATAGTGTCCGGCAAATAGTAAGCACTCTGTTAGCTGTTACTATGAAAGAATTTGTCTTGGGTTCTAGAGTATTTGCATCTTGAGCAATTATACTTAAAAGGAATTTCAGGTATTGGCAAGATGATGGAGAATTATTTGTGAGGGGTTTCCATTGCCCTTGAAATAAAATCTGTGCCTATAAATTACTGTCCTGACTATAACTTGAATGTTATCCTTTTATTGTTCCTGCTCTTCCAGAGAGCCCGTAAGAATCTGAGCCAAGAACCAACCTAGCTGCTGGGGGCGCCTACTCACCTGACTGCTAAGGAAAAGATCACACATCCCGCTATCGTCCACCTCTCTCTGCCAGCCTGGGACATGTAGCTCCCTCTGCCCACACACAGGCCGGAGCCCCTCTCCCCTTCTCTCACTGACCCATGGCTCTGGGATTCTGGAGCATCTGCACACCTACCATTCCATCAAATCCTCTTGAAAAAGTGTGAAGTGGTGAGCACCAGTAAGGCTAGATGCTAACTTCAGCCAAGAGTATAACTATTTGACAGATGGCCAAGCTACAGTTCAGAAAAATAAAGTAGATGGTTCTCAAATGCCAGCCTCATGGCAATGTTTTCACTGCTCCTCAGCAAAACTGGAAAGATAAGAATAATGCAGTGAGTTTTTCATAAAGCAGAAATTATTCAATTTTTAAATTGTGAGCTCACAGCCTATCTCCCTCCCTGAGTATATGTGGGTAAGATGTTGAAATGCCCCTTCCTTTAAAAAATGATATTGATAGGAGCTGGCATTTGAAACCAGATCTTTTGAATACTTCCACTGCTGTTATACTATCTTAACTACTTTCAAATAATTTTAAAATAACTTTAATTTTAAATTCAATATTAAATATTAAAGTATTAAACACTTATTTATAGATATTTTAAAGTATACAATATACTGTATACTTTAAAATATCTTCAAATAAAGCTCAACACAGGGTTAACTCTTCATGGCAGGGTTGAAAACTCAAATCCTCACACGAAGCGGGCAGGGTAACAAATTAATGAAATAGGCTGGGCGGAGGCACAGTTTCTGACCTCCAGTCTGTCCACTCTGTGACAGGAGAAAGGAAAAGCGGCTGATTCGCAAATCCTTAAGTGTAGCATTTAAGGGAGCAGGTCTCCCCCTGCTGGCAGTGATGGTGGCAAAATGAGCCTTGAACCACAACTGGTACCGAGGACTCAAATTAGAAAGGACTCTACAGCAAGAAGTGGCGCTTGGAAACCCATTCTCCGTCATGGGAACCTTAGCCTAGACCAGAGTGTGACAGCGAAGATTAAAGAACTCATCAACAGAGATGCTGATTGACAAACTCTGGCGAATTAACATAGAAAGGAAGAAAACTTTTTACATTGGTTTGGCCATTATTTTTATAATATTCAGTTTCATGAATTATTTATTCTATACATCTAATTACATAGAACCACACAGTGGTTCAATAAAAATTATGGCTCTCAGTAAACTGGTCTGATTCATTTGGTTCCATGACCAAACTTGTCTTTGAAGTTCGAGTTATCGATACAGCATGGCTGTCTGCTCGTAAGGTAAGTAGAATCACGGCAGTTTGATTTATTTGCACCTTTGGAGGACTAAAATAATCCTCATGCTTTTGCTTATTTCATTAATTCTCTTTCGCCTAGTCTGTATGATGCTCTCACCCACTTCCATTACTGTAAATCCAACTTTTATCTGTCCTTCTTAAAGCTTTAGCTCCTGGTCTCTTCCTCCTCCAACAACAAACAAAAATCAAGCTGAAGGTTATTGTTTTACTCCCTTGATTTTATTAATTACCTTTTCTTCAAAATCCTCTGGCATTTAGCAGATTCTCTCTCATCCTGTTTACTAGAGCAGGTCTTTATTTCCCATATCAGATTCTAAGGCTATTTGAAGGCAAAGACTGTTTTATTCTGCCTCAAAAAGAGGCAATATGGCTTAACACTTAAGATCCTGGGTTTAGTAGTGTGTCATCACCGGCATAAACTTCAGCACCCTCCTCTATAAACTGGAAATAATAGCACCGATCTTATAAATTTCTAGAGGCATCATAAGAGAATGCATGCAACGCTGCCTGGCTCTTAATTACTTGATAATTGTTTACTATTGTTTTCACTTCCTCCATCTCCTCAACAAAAGCCTAACATGCTGTAGGCGTTCAATTATTATTTGTTGGTAGAGCTTATGCTAATAAATGCATTCATATCTAGGAATGCATTAGCATTATCTGTGTCTGGAGAATTACCGTGATTTAACGGTGACCTCTCAGCGCTCAGAAAGGCTTAGATTACCAACAGAGGGCGATTTCCCCTTTCCCCGTCATCTAGATCGGAGCTACCCAATTCAATTTTCTGCGACACTGGCATGCGGCTGTCCAATAAGATAGCCATTAGCTGTATATGGTTATAAAGATTTGAATGTGGCTAGTGCAGCGGAGAGGCGGAAGTTTTTTCACTTTAAAGAGCTCAATATCCTCTGGTTGCTACTGGACAGGGCAGCTCTAGATCTGGCCTCCACCTTGCAGCCTCTTTAGATTCACCCGTGTAGAAATATTTCCTAATCTAAGAAGTAACCCTCACTGACTCAACGCATCAGAACTTCAACTGATCCCAACCCCTTTTTTTAATCTTCAGCTGTTCCACGTGTGTGACGCTTCACCAAGCGCTGGCATGAGAAACAGCATCCATATAAAACCCAACATCTTGGACAGTCGCACGGGACAGAGTGAGTCACACATCAAATGATATGCAACCATCCAACAGAAATACTGACGGCGCCCCAGCCTCGCGGAGCCCTGTCTCCAGAGGTAGGCGGGGACGCACCCCAGCCGCCGCGACAGGCGTGACAGAAGCGCGAGCCGCGTGCGGGGCGGTGGGGACACGGCTGCCTCCCACGCCCCCGCCCCGCCACCGGCTCGCATGGCCTGTCCCGGTCCCCACCCCTAACGGACAAGCAGAAAGAGCCGTTCCCTCCGGCCGCCCTCCACCGCTCCCGCAGGAGAACCACGCCTCCCGCCATGTGTGCTAGAGGCCGACCCGCTGCCGGCTTCTCCAAACCCCGCCTCGAAACCCTGCCCGGCGGCTCGTCGCTCAAGGTCCCCGGTACAAAATGGCGGCAGGGCCTGGGGGACCGACCATAGAGACGTCGGCCCTCTGCGGAGAGAGCGCCAGTCCTGTCGGGACGCACGCCCTCCCCCGAGAGGCGCGCCGGCCTCGCCTTCCGGCGGAGGCGGGAACAAGGAGCGCCTCCTAGGGCCCTTCTAGGAGCACAGCGGGCAGTCTCTATGGTGCAGGGTCCTCCGAGCAGAGTCACGTGGCTGGAGAAAGCCCCGCGGAGGCAGGGGAGGAGAAATGGGCGGGAGGCGGCTGGGATAGCTCGGGACGCCGCGACGACGGGGTTGTCATGGAGCCGCGGGGCCGGGCTCGCGCATGCGCCACCAGACCCGCCAGTCTGGTCGTGGAGCGGCGACCCCGGCCCTAGGTGAGGAAGGGACTGCTGGGCGCGGGGCAGGGTTTGGGTGAGGAGCTGGGGAAGGAGGTGGGAGTAGGGGAGAGAAGAGGGGGAGCGAGGTGGGCCAGAGAGAGACCAGGGACTCTCGGGAGACAGAAGGCCAAACGGTTGGAGCGGGAGGTGGTGCGTCCCTCCCGCATTGAGTCGGTGGGTTTGGCTAGGAGGGGCGAGACTGCGTGGGAGAGGGCATCGCGGGTGGGGAGGGGGCTGGGGCCGGCCTGGGGGGCTTGTGCGAGGAGTCGGTGGGGGAACACCGTTGGGGCGGTGGGCCCTGTTCCCCTGCTGGGCTTCCGGGCGCCGGGAGAGCCTGGAGGCCTGCCGGGCTGTGAGCAGGGTGCAGGGTATGAGCAGGTGAGTGGGCGCGGGAGCTGGTAACCCGGTGAGGGTCCTGGGCCTCCAGTTTCGGGGTGGAGGTAGTGCCCCGTTCTGGGCCCGGGGCACAGGTGTGCTGTCTTTTCTGGAGACCTGCTGTCACTCCCTTTGCTGGTTATTTCTCCTGGGTGGCCAACTTGCCAGGCGTGGTGCCAGGGAGAGGAGAGGTGGGGGAGTACGTGGGTAGTGCCAAGTGAGGAATTAATGGTTAGTGGGTGGGTTGGGGGGAGCTCTAATTGCAGACCCAGGGCACAGGCCCCAGCCAGTGATTGCCCAAGTCCTGGCAGTAGGCATTGCCTGGGCGTTTGCCTGGGAGGCTGGTAGTATGCCAGTCACAGCACAGTCCTAGGGTCTGCCCAGTTCTGCCCTGCTGAGCTGGCAGGCTGGTGGATGCCTGGAGGGTGCTCCTGCTGTCTGGCACAGATGCAGCGTGGGCTGGTGCGAGTGGGGGGGTGGGCGCTGTTACTGTGGGCCCTCTCAAAGCTGGGATTTGAGAAAGTTCTCTGATATTATTTCCTCTTTGAAAGAGGAGAATGGAGTGAGCCATACCTGGTTCCAAATAGAGGACATTGTATGGAATCAGGGTTCAGGATTTTTGACCTGAATTTGCAGCCAAGTTGGGAAATGAAAATGGATGTGAAGGGGAAGATGAATATTAGAGATTTCAGTAGATGGGTTTTTTTTGTTGTTGTTCTCTGTTAAATTGCGCACACATTCCCCCAGAATGGTATCTCTGAATGTGCAGACCAAGAGACAGTGACTTCAGAGAAACCTAGTAATGTATTTATAATTCTCACTGGGATTACTCGTGGTTTTCTGGGTGTTAAGGTCTTAATTTTCTGTGGCCTTATCACTTTATTGTGTTTAAGCCTCTGCTCGTGCTTTCACCTCACACCTCCGTCTGCGCACGCATGTTATACACGTGACACATTTTAAAAGGAACTTGAGCTCTCAGGAAAGTTGCCAAGTATCTATAAAAGGAGAAGTCTGAGAGCAGCATTTCAGATCCTTTTCTTGTAAACCTTGGGTCTCCTTTTTATCACAAGCCTAAATCTCCATAGAGACTGTCTGTGCATTAGACCAGTCTTTGATTTGGTTGGTGGATTTCTCCCTGAGGTTTCATCTTAGAGTAAGGAGTAGGTGAGAGGTCAGTTTCCTGCGGGAGACCAGACCTGGCAGTTAGATCTTGAGGTGACCATGGTGTTAGGAAATGCGGCATCTTGACCTTCAAGCTGTTCACGTATTTCGGTGACAACTAAGCTGCTAGGGCTGTCAGCAAGACTCAGCAGGACAGAAGATTTGTTGGAATTTATTATTCTGCTGAGTACCTCACACATTAATTCCTGGGGGCTGAGGCTGCAGAGATGAAAAAACAACTCTTGAGGTTGAGGAGACAAACAAATAATTAGAATGTAAGAAGTGCATGATGTAAGAAGTGCAAAAATAAAAGAGCCAAATGCTGTGGAGCACTTGTTAGAATTTCATCTAATACCTATTTATAGAAACCTCTATGCTTATTGATTCACTTTCCATTATGAGTTTTAGTGTGTACTGGTCTCTCTGGGAACCTTTTGGACAACGTGCTACGTATGTACTTATAAGAGGCCCGATTAGGGTCAAGTCTGACACTTGGGAGCTTAAGTTGGAGGCCTTCTAATGCAGAGTCAGGCACGTGGGGGTCTGAGATGTTTGTAAAGCGGTGTTAGTGGTTTCCAGTCTGTGCCAGGCAGCTGAGATGGCTCAGCGGGTAGGAGCTTGGTAACCCAGTTTTCAACCCCTAGTCAGCTTATGAGCATCTACCTTTATTGTAAGATAATACCAAAGAGGAGGAAGAATCTTCTTGAGGTTTTCAGACTGCCATTGCACGGCCCTGGGTTTGAGAGCTCTGGTAGTAAATGCCATCACTGTCTGCTTCTCTCTTGTTGAGGGCCTCGTATGGAGCTGTGTATGAGTGGGTCGCTTGTTCACAGCCTCATTGATGTCCTCAGTGCCACTCCCTGGAGGGACTTGCTTCTCTCAGAGAAGAGAGGTCAAGGTGGCATGTAGCCCTTCATTCTCCATCCCACTTGAACCTCTCTGGGACACTAAGGCCTCCTGCTGCTTAAAGAGAACTTTACTTAGGACAGAGGCATTCATGTTTTTAGTCACTTTCACATGCAAAGTAGTCAAGTTACTATCCTATAGTAGATTATGTGTTCTTTATTTCCCACTGCCACCAATTCCCAGGATCTAAAATTTTTGCATCTGTACTCCTGTTAACCTGTTTGTCAACGTTTCAGTGTTTTGATTCCCCAATCAATATTGTCCTGCAAATTCTCTATGAGCCAGAATACATTGCTGTGTATCTTTAGCTCTGTTGACTACAGTTTAAAAACAGTAACAAGATCTTTTTTGTTGTCTCGTCACAAGGGTTGTAGAAGACTAGATTGGGATGCTTTATCTAAAATACCTGTAGGGGCCGGCCCCGCGGCCGAGTGGGTAAGTTCACGCGCTCCGCTTCTGTGGCCCAGGGTTTCACCGGTTCAGATCCTGGGCGTGGACATGGCACCGCTCATCAGGCCACGCTGAGGTGGTGCCCCACATAGCACAACCAGAAGGACCCACAACTGAAAATAGACAGCTATGGACTGGGGGGCTTTGGGGAGAAAAAGGAAAAAAAATAACCCGTAAAATAATCCATGTTTAGTAAGATACTAGGAAACTTTGTCAAGTTCTTAGTTAGTTGCAACATGAGCTGCCTCCCTCATCTGAATCAACAGCAGAGACAGACTCGAATAAGTCTGCCTGCCCATCCGCAAGCTACGTCTGCTTCCCTTTTGAATAAGCCTCCTGTTCACCTTCAGACAGTATTATTTCAGGAAAATGAAACTGTGCTCATTTGTTGAGTTTCATACAAAAGGCTTCTGATTTAATTAGAGATACAGTTTTACATTTTAGTCTACTTTTTCAACTGGATTGTCTGTGCTGTCACACTTCATAGCCATCCAACAGAGAGACGTTCCTTTTGCACAGTGCTGTGCGAGATGTGACAGTGCCATTGTGGATCTTTTATGCACACAGTACTAAACGTGACCTGTCAAAGAGTGCATGGTTACACATGGATTGAATGGGGATGCCAGTCCCCTTAAATGAGTTAGATATGGCATAAAATAATTTTTCCTTGGAACTATGCTTAAAATTAAAATCAGCATGTGTCCTCTTTAGTCCCCTTCTACTGAATGCAAAAGTCTGAGCGAGAAGGTCACTCAAGGATGCTCATAAGCATCCCTGTCTTCTGTTTATTTTGAATCCCTCCCCTGCTTCTGGAGTGGTTGATGTTCTTCACTAGATCCTGTCTTAGCGGGGATGTTCAGACGTGGCATTTCGGGGTATTCCAGGTGCAGTGCTGTTTGGCAGGGGCTCGTGTCTCCACTCAGAAGGACAAATGGATGGAGTCACGCATGTCTTCAGATGTTACCAGGCATTGCGTACACCTGCTGTCTCAGTCCATTCAGTCTGCTATAACAAAATGCCACAGACTGGGTAGCTTATAAACCACAGAAATTTATTTCTCACAGTTCTAGAGGGTGGTAGTCCGAGTTCAGAGTGCTGACGCAGTCCAGTGAGGGTCCTCTTCCGGGTCACAGACTTCTCACTGTCCTCTCCTGGTCGACCAGGCTACAGCTTTATAAGGCACTAATCCCATTTGTGAGGGTCCACTCTCATGACCTGAGCCCCTCCACAAGGCCCCAAATACCATCTTCTTTGGGGGTTAGGTTTCAACATATGAATTTGCAGGAACACAAACATTCAGCCCGTAGTACCCACCCAATTTTGTTAATGTCATTTTCTCTCTTGGCTGCCTCCTCTCTTGATCCCTGCAGTATGCTGTGTTCTTAGCATGCCAGCCTTATAGCTGCCGTTCCTTGGTGACCCTCATGGCCTTGTTAAAACATCTGGAAGGATCTCAGCCCCTGCCAGCCCTTTGAAGGGCTCATTTTTCTCATTCTTTGCACTGTTAGCCTAGTTCTGGATCTGCCATGGACAAGCTGTATGTCACTAGGGCAAATCTAGTCTTCTCTCCTGGGCTTCCGACTCGTACCTGTGACAGCCCGCCCAGCAGCTCCCTTGGACGACCCACTCGCTTCTTTCTACGTGGCCCAAACTGAACCAGCCTAGCCACCCTACCCAATCCCTTCTGTGCTCTTCTTGGGCTCCCTATCTTAGAAGATGGTACCGCCATCTACCCCCCAACATACGCTCACCAAGCCCCAGCAAGTCAGCCTCCTAATATGTCTCCACTGGCACCACCTCCGTTCGCCTGGACAACTGTGGTAGCACCCCGATAATCTCATTGCCGCTCTGGCCTCTCTCCACTTCAGTCTCAGTCCAGCATCCAAAATGCTTTTAAAATGCAAATTGATCATGTCAATCTTCTGGTTAAAATTTTTCCATGGTTTCCCAGTGCTCTTCGTACCCAGGTCTTTACGACACGGGTTACAATGCACTGCCTGTCCATCACCCACTGACCCCTCCAGTATCAGAGCATGACCTTCTCCACCCCCCGCGCTGTGCTCTGGCCTCCCTGGCCTTTCAGCTCTCAGAAGGTGTCAGGCTCCTTGCCCCCTTCGGGCCTCCACACTTGCCCCGTCCCCTTCCCTGGCTAACTCTCATCCTCCGGATCCCAGCTAGAGGTCACTGCCTCAGGGCAGCCTGCCCTTCCCTGTGCCCCCAGACTGTTAGCCCCTCCGCTTCAGAGCTCTTATCAAAATAGCAGTTAACTAATTGTATGGTTACTTGGTTCGTGTCTGTCTCTCTCTAGACCGAAGCTCCAGGAAGGTAGTGACCGTGTCCGTTCTGTTCACTCTGTCCCCAGTCCTAGCACAATGCCTGATTCAGAGCAGGCTCTTGAGAAATAGTTTTAAATGACTGAGTGTAACTTCTCTGAGCTCAGCTTCTTCCTCTGTAAAATGGGATGGCAGCTGAGGAGGCCCTCGTGAGGCTCAGGTGAGATAACGTGAATAGCAGCAATGTTACGGGCTTTTATACAATCACAGCTTGTTATTTGTGATCTTACTTGTGCAAAAAAGTGCTTTTTAGGGCAAAATGTAGCATGCGTATACAAGGAGTTGTTTTTACTCTGTTCAGTACCTCATCCAAAGAAGGAAAAGGTTAATTTGAGAAAGTGCACTATGGGAGGCAGCCTAAGTCAGGGCCCGCACTTGCAGCCTGGGAAAGCTGGCCTGTCCAGGTGGGCACGACCTCTCCTCCTTGGGGAGCAGGGGCTTAGTTACCCATTCCGAGAAGCCTGATCAGACGTGCCTTTGTTAGCAATTTACAAAGCTTCCACTGCATGTGGACGTGTGCCTTGAATCTAGAATGGAATCAGAGGGCAGCGAGAGGACAGTGACCTCCTCTGGGCAGAAACTCTTCTACTGTTGGTAAACTTTGAAGCCTCAGAAACTACAGAGGAAGTGGGCGAGGCCATGTCCTTTGCCCTGACTTCACTCACCATGTGGCTCACCTGCGCCAGCCCTCTGGGCAGTGGCTTCTTATGTAATTGTTGTTTTTCACAGGGCGATCCAGATGAAAAGAGTACTGATGAGTCCACTTCCGGCCTAGTAAAACATGGAGAGGAAAAACCCATCCAGAGAAGGCCCCAGAAGACTCTCGGCCAAGCTCGGCAAAGGTGCCGAGATGAAGAAAGTGGCCCGTCAACACGGTGTGGCAGCTGCTGAGTCAGATAAGGACTCTGGATTTTCAGGTTAAAAATGCTTTAGTCTTTCTACATTATAATGAGCGGTTTGCCTGAAAAACGTCCTCCCTAAACCCCATTTGTGTGATAAGGATGGAACGCTTTCACGTGCAGGATAAATAACTATCTGCTCTCTTAAAATAGTAATCCTGATGCCATATGGCAGGCTACCCATCAGAGTCACCTGGGCTCAGTTCCTTCCGAGGGAATGATCTTTCATCTTACATTTCCAGCTGTTACAAGTGGTTACTAGAAAAAGAGATTTAAATACTCATAATTCTGTTGTCTTAGCACCTTTTTCATAAGAATAGTTGCATTGCCGGAAGAAAAATACTATTGCATGTTGTCACCATGTAACAAATTAAACAAAAGTAGTGTATAGTCTAAGATAACGTTTTTGCTGAGAAAGTAATTTTGCTGGGTTTAAACACGTTTCCCCCACACCCATCCCGGCTGGTGTCTGTGCATTTTGCGTTTGGACTCTGAGCCCCCACCCCGTTCCAAACCTGCGAATCTCTGAGAGACAAGAAAGTAGCACAGTTTTCCTCACTAGTTTGTCCTGAACCCTCCTGAAAGCGCTAGCTGCATGCCCAGTGAATCTTGACTTTTGTGCTGAGGCTCTCTTTAATTTCCAGATTTGAGGGTCGTGATTTGAATATGGCTCTAGTGTCAACATCTTTGGTCCAGGGGATACAGAGGGCTGATGCCAGGGGACTCTGGCTGGGTCAGCATCCTGAGAGTAGAGCCCTCTCCTAGAGGAAATTTATACAGTCTCGCCTCCCAGAGACTAATCAGTCCGTCTTGTTGATTTGTTAATTTGTAGTGAGAAATGCAGCTGTTAGGAAGACTAGAGAGCTCTCATCCTTAGATTGGTGTATTTTCTCCCTGTAGGCATGCTGCGTGAGAAGCCGAATTATAAATAGACTGTTGCTGAGAGAGGAACAGCACAGACCCACCAAGGGATTAGAATAAGGACAGTCCAGGGAAGGGCTGGCCAACTGGTAGCCCTTTGGGTTTTCCTCTCTGTTTCTTGGCAGTTTCCCAAGCTTGTCTCATCATAAGGCTCCTCTGAGGCATCTGTGAAACACACTGGTCGAGACCCTTCTCCTGGAGACGGATGGCGAGGGTCTGCAGTGTGGGTTCTATTTTCTCTGCAAGTGCCTCTGGTGACCTGTGTGATTAGACAGGTTTCAGAAGTGTTGCAGGCCTAGTGTCTCTTTGTTTTCTTTTAACATCGTGTTTGTTTTTCATCTGTTTTTTGTATCATGCAGGTAATACATGCTCATTATAGAAGCCTAGAAGTTTAGGAACCTGCAAAATAAACATTATCCATAACCCTAGCACCTGTTATTCCTGGTGCTGTTGACATTTTGGCACTTCTCCGTCCGGCAACTTCAACTTTGTCAGGCCAGTTGTCTTGTAGAATGTCCCAAAGTCTGGATAGTTCTTCTAGTGGTCTCTTTATTCTCTAAGTAGAAGTGCCTTAAAAAGTATTGTGCTGTTCAAACATATGGTGGTATTAAAAATGATCAAACTCAGGGCTGGCCGCATGGCCTAGTGGTTAAGTTTGGCCCACTCTGCTTCAGTGGCCCGGGTTCAGTTCCTGGGCCCAGACCTACACCACTCATCGGCAGCCGTGCTTAGGTGCGACCCACATACAGAATAGAGGAAGATTGGCAATCGATGTTAGCTCAGGGTGAATCTTCCTCAGCAAAACAAAAACAAAAACCCGCAAAACTCATTATGCCCCAGAAAGTGGCCCCAGTGAATGTGTCCGGGCACTCCCGCTCCAGGTGCCAGTGATTTCATCACCGCCTGAGTTATCATTCCAGCTACCTTGGAATATGATGCCATTTGCAAAACCAAGATAGTTTTTTCCATTTCAATTATTTTCCTAACTTTATATTTTGAAAAATTTCAAAGCTATACAAAAGTGAATGAATACCACAGATATCTTTCTTTCAGATCCACTGAGTGATACCATTTTGCTATATTTGCTTTATCTCTCTCAACAGACACACATTTTATATATGTATATATTTATATGTGCTGAACTGTTTGAAAATAAGTTGCAAACACTTGACATTTTATCCCTAAGTTCTTTTGTGTGAATCTCCTAAAATACCATTTTTTTTTACATAAGTGCATTATCAGTATACCCAAGCAAGAAATTTAATGTCAATATAGTTATTAATTACCTACAGTCCACATTCCCATTTTTCCCCTTGTTCCAGTAGCGTCATTTATAGCTGTCTGTCTTTTTGTCTGTCTGTCTGGGATCCGGGATCCAGTTGAGGCTTGTGCATTTCGTTTAGTTGTCCTGTCTTTTCAGTCTTATTTAGTCTAGAACAGCTCCCTCATTGTCCCTTCTCTTCCTGTTTTTCGTTCTTTTTTAATGATATTGACATCTTCGAATGAATTAGGCCTGTTCTTTTGTAGAATGTCTACAGTCTGGATTTTTCTGGCAGTTTTCCCTTATTAGAATCAGGATAAACAGGGGCCTCGTCTGGTGGCACAGCAGTTAAGTTCTTGTGCTCTGCTTCCACAGCCCGAGGTTCCCTAGTTCGGATCCCAGGCATGGACTGATGCACTGCTTTTTGGTTTTTTTTGGGGTTTTTTTTTTTTTTGAGGAAGATTAGCCCTCAGCTAACTACTGCCAGTCCTCCTCTTTTTGCTGAGGAAGACTGGCCCTGAGCTAACATCCGTGCCCATCTTCCTCTACTTTATATGTGGGACACCTACCACAGCATGGCTGCCAAGTGGTGCCATGTCTGCACCCGGGATCCGAACCAGCGAACCCCGGATCGAGCCATGCTGTGGCAGGTGTCCCACATGTAAAGTAGAGGAAGATGGACACGGGTGTTAGCTCAGGGTAGTCTTCCTCAGCAAAAAGAGGAGGATCGGCGACAGATGTTAGCTCAAGGCTAATCTTCCTCAGGGGGGAAAAACACTCAGGATAAACTATTTTTTTGAGAAGGACTGGCCCTGAGCTAACATCTGTGCCCATCTTCCTCTACTTTATAGGTGGCACGCCTGCCACAGCATGGCTTGATAAGTGGTGCCTAAGTCCACACCCAGGATCCGAACCAGCAAAACCGCTAGCCACTAAAGCAGAGTGTGTGAACTTAACTGCTATGCCACCGGGCCAGCCCCGGGATAAACATTTTTTACCAGAATACTACGTTTTTTATGCTGTGTCTTTCCCATTGCAACACATAAGCAGACTTCTAAGTTTGTCTTATTCTTGGCGATGCTCTCGTTGATCTTGCTTAAGGTAGTGTGTAAGCGAATACCAGATTTCTTTATGGTAAAAGTACCCTTTTCTCTTCGTAGTTAAGTAATTTACGGTTTGATACTTTGAGATTGTGTGACTATCATGTCCGCAGCAAACTCTTGACCAGTGGGTTTAGCTTCCATTGGTGATCGTTGCCTGAATCGGTTACCTCGTTTCTGGTCTACAGGTGATAATCTCTTCTGTCGTTCCTCGTACGTTTCGTTAGCGGACATTCGTTCGTACAGAAGCGCTTTCCCTGCTCTGCCCTCTTCTTTGAGTATCTCTGTGGATTCGTTGGAGTTCTTTTGTAATTCAGTTTGATGCTCAGATTGTCCCACATCTGCCCACTGGGAGTCACTTCTCGATAGCTCCTGTGTCTTTTTGAGGTGTCGCCATTTGTGCTTGAGCATTTCCACGCTTTCTGAGACAATAAGATGTCCAGCTCATCTCATACTTCCCTGCCAAAGACTTGGAATCAGCTGTTTCTCCAAGGAGCCCTGGTTTCCTTTTTGTGCAGAATGGCATTTAGAAAGCCAGATCCAGCACTAGGCCTGCACTGCTCCTGAGGTCCTTTGTTTTGGTCCTAATGGTTCGTGACTTGAGGTGCACATTTGAGTTAGTACTTGTGGTGCTGTGTGAAACCCACCTGCCTGGGCACCAGATACATCAATTCAGTAGATGGAGGGGAGGACCCCAAAATCTGTACTGTCTAAAAAGCCTCACTGGAGATTCTGATTAAATACAAGCATTGAGGGGCCGCCCCGGTGGCGCAGCGGTTAAGTTAGCACGTTCCGCGTTGGTGGCCCGGGATTCGCCGGTTCGGATCCTGGGTGCGGACATGGCACCGCTTGGCAAGCCATGCTGTGGTAGGTGTCCCACATATAAAGTAGAGGAAGATGGGCACAGATGTTAGCTCAGGGTCAGTCTTCCTCCTCAAAAAGAGGAAGATTAGCAGCAAATGATAGCTCAGGGCTAATCTTCCTCAAAAAAAAAAAAATACAAGCGTTGACAGTGGCACTCACTTAAGTTGTAGTCACGCTCCAGTCCTGCCTTGTCCAGGCTCCTTTGAGGTTCCTGATGAGCATTTAGGGGGTCACCAGACCCCTCACTGGCGGTTCCCGCAGTCTCTCGGTTGACTCCAGTAGGTGGCTAATTAAGTCCTTTCTCTTGGATCTCACGTAGGAAAGCTTATTTTCTTTGCGTTGGAGACTTGCCTCTGTCTGTCGCCCATTGTGCAGGATCCCCAGCAGGCACACTCCACGTGCATTTAGGACACCAACAAAGGAGGTGCTGAACTGGGCGGAGGGGCTAACAAAGAAAGACATTTTTAACTTCAGCCTTGATGAACTTTTCCAGAATTTTACAATTAGAAAACTTAAGAAGAAGCTATTCTAATTTTAGCATGGATGTACAATTTGAGGTTTAGAGGTTGGTTTTGTTCTTCTTGTTATAATTACATCTTGTGGTGCCCAGAGCCTCTGAAGGTCTTAACCCTGCGCCAGTTTGCACGCACTCCCCTCCCCTTTCAACAGCAGATTCTTGAAGGAAATGAGCTGTGTTTGAAGGCTTCAACCCCTGTCTCCTGTAGCTGGTGATGATTGCTGTCACTGAGCCCTAATTGATGCAGGCTTTTGTCTGTGAGAGTGTTAGGAAGTCTGCTGTCCTAGGGCAGTAATTCAGTCTTTTGAGGTGGGAGGGATAATTTTGGATCCTATTGAGAATCCAGTGAAAGCTAAAGACCCTCTCCTCAGAAAAATTCACAAAGACACAGATCACAAATGTTCCGTTCAATTTCGAGGGGTCCATGGCTTCCTAGGAGGCCCCGTTAAGAGCCCCTAGCCTGGAGCCTGAGTGAACTAACCATTCTTCTGCCCACCAGATGGGAGCTCAGAATGTCTGAGCTCGGCAGAGCAGATGGAGTCGGAGGACATGCTGAGCGCCTTAGGCTGGAAGCGAGAAGACAGGCCAAGGCAGAGCTCCAAGACGGCCAGCAGTGCCTTCCCGGCACTGTCCCCCATGGTCGTCATGAAGAACGTGCTGGTCAAACAGGTGAGCAGGCCCGATAGCTTCTAACGTCTGCGCGAGTGAGAGTTTCTGAGTTGCTGTGTGCAGAGCCCCCCCACCGCCACCAAGGGGAGAGTCTCGCAGCAGCCCACGAGCAGCACAGCGAGGCGCACCTCTCTCCTGGGAGGGGGCTTTCCCTTCGACTGCCGACAGTGCTTGAAAAAGGAATACAAGAATCATGACATGTGTTCTCGTTTTCCAGACAGTAAGACTGTTTTATTTCTGTACTCCTAGTCTGTCCAAAGGGACTCCAGAACACTTTAGTGATGTGTAAAGGAACCAAGCAGAAATGTCATAACTTCCGTGGTGCCTTCTAATACATGGCAGAATTTAGAGTGGAAACAAAAGCTCTCTTTCAATTTGACTTGCCCTGGGGATTTAGATATGTGGGATGCATTTATTTGTTTGAGGATTAGAGGCAGTTTCCATGTTTCTCATGTCACATTCTGAGCACTTTCTTAGTCATCAGTCAAAGCTGATGTCATTAGTGAGAAAGCAGCTCGCTGGCTTCAGATGGCTGTCCCGGCAGAGTCCACACAGCATTGCGGTGGAGTTGAAGAATACCCTGTTGTTTAGCTATGAAAGAAGATTTAGGTGAAAATCTAAGCTAAGCCCCATGTTTGAAACCGAGAACTCAGTCATGTGAACTTGGTTAAAGAACCTTTAACTTCTCCCTGCTTTGCTCTGAAATAGACCCATTCTCACCTGGGTCCGCTGAGGAGGCTGCTTGAAGCTAGTGAAGTTTGAAGTCTGGCTTTATGTTGCTGACCTCTCCACCCTGGGTGGAAGAATATGGCTGCGACCTGACAGGGACCCTTAGAGTTTCAACTATTACCTAGTTATTTTTGAGGAGCACAAACTGATTTTCAACAAGGCAACCTGGGGAGTTTGGGAAAAGAATTGGAAGATTTTTGCCTGGCAAATCACATCTCAGTGGGAAGCACAGCTCTCCCTGTTGAGATGAAGAGAGATAATAAAGACGTGAGATGGAGCCCAAGTCTGGTGGTCCCGGCCCCACCAGAGCTGCTACCCCCTGATCTCGGGCCTCTGTGCTCACTTGCCTTCTTCGTTAGAGGCGAGGCTGGCGGCTCTGGAGGGAGGGCTGAGAACAGGCTGAGGGCTGAGGAGGCTTTTCCAGGAGCTGCATTCTCAGGACAGAGACAGCTGGGAAGGCTGCTGGGCTGATGAGGAGATAGGAGGCTTGGGGGTGGGCTGACCTGGTGGAGTAGTCCAGGAGTTTAGTTTTGTTTTTTCACACATGCTAGAATCCAGCACACTTTAGAATTAAAATAACAATGTACTTAAAAAAAATCTCTGCATCTCGTGTAAGACCTTGCTTATTGCTGCTTAGTTTTAGGTATTTTTCTTTTGAGGTCTGGTTCCAGTTCTGCCCCGGACTGTGATGTTGCACACAGTTACTTACCCACCATGGACTTAAGTTTCCTCATCTTTACCATGAAGGCTTTATGTGAAATGACTCCGAGATCCTATCCAGGTCTAAAATCTTGTCCCGTATGCCCCTAGATAATTTCAGCATGAATAATACATTGTAAAATCTCATACTAGAACAAGTAAGCTAAGCAGCTCTTAGGGCAGTGGGTAGAGCAGTGGCGTTAGGAAGAACAGTCCAGTGAGAGCATCTTGGGAAAGCAGTGACTGGATATTTTCTGGATCCGTTTGCCTCGTAGGCCCACCCTTAGGGTGTGAGTGACCAGGGGGCAGCCTGAAGTTTTGCTTCTGCCTGAGCAGGACTAGGTGATCTCTGCTTAGAAGGAACCCTGATTTTGGATCTCCTCTGACAGGGAAGTGCAGTTGCTAGGCCTGGCATTGTTTGCTTACGAACATCCCAGAGTATATTTAAACATCAAGAGGACTCCAGAACGGACTCCCCAGGTCATCCCAGCCTTCGCACAGGAGATGATTTACAGTTGGCCTAAAGTTCCTAGCCAGGCGTCCAGGAAGCTGAAATGTGTGCAAAACGGTGTGCACGTGTGGAAGATAGTCCATAGCCTTCTTCAGCTAAATCGAAGGACCCCACCAAGGAGCAGAAGCTCTGCCAGGCTCTCTCTGCCAGCCTCATCTACACTCATATCTTTGGGACCGAGTTGGAACTGGACTGGCTGTTAAATATTAGAGACAAGTAGCCATGCCCTTCTCTATCAGACTTCCATCTGAATCAATGCTTTAATTAGAAATGAAAATGTCTAACTGAGGAGTAATAAAACAAAGGCAGAACAGCAGAATGTTTACGATGGGTTTTAGAGTCAGACATAGGATGGAATCCTAGCTCCATCACTTAGTAGCTTGGTGACTTAAAGCAAGTTATTTCAGCTTTCCAAGCCTTAGTTTCCTATTTGTGAAGGGAAATGACAACTACCTCATGAGGGCGTATGGAGATTTAATGAGACAGCCCACATAGAACGTCACACAGTGCCAGCCCGTAGGAGCAGCAATACACGGCGGCTATGGTTCTCTTGAATGGGTTTATGGTTGCTGGGTGTCCCTGCCTTGAAATGGGGTCCATGGATTCCTGACATGATGTAACTTTAATCAGAAGTTGTTTTCAGGTACAAGAGGTTCCAGATGTAAGTAAATGGAGATAGACTTTGGGGTGAAGTCACACTTATAGGCTTGAGATTAGCACATTTTAACATGTGCCAGGAAATCCTACTATCTCTATTTTATGGCCTCAGTTGTGACCTTAACTATGTCAGTACTTCACCTACCTACAATTTCTTTTTCTGAATGATAGCACTTGAATAAAAATAGATGTTTCTCCCAGTTTTCCCTTAGCAAAAGTAAAAAAAAAAATTACACCGTCAGACCCAAATGGATTTTCAAGCCGCATCTCCAGTCCTGTTCTTGAGAAGGGCTGCCCTCTAGGTGAGGGAAGCGCTGTGCTTGAAATGGTTGTGAATGTCCGCGTGTCTGCTTTGCTCCTTTGACGGAAGCCCGCGCGTCTGTCCTTTCAGCGGGTAACGCGTCACCTGCTCTTCTCCCTTTGTTTCAGGGCAGCAGCGCGTCCCAGCCCCAGTCGTGGACGGTCCAGCCCTCCTTTGAAGTCATCTCAGCGCAGCCACAGCTCTTATTCCTGCACCCGCCCGTGCCGCCTCCTGTTAGCCCATGTCACACTGGCGAGAGAAAGTCAGACTCCAGGAACTACTTGCCCATTCTCAATTCCTATACCAAAATAGCCCCACACCCAGGCAAAAGGTGCTTCAGCCCCGAAGAGAGAGGAGAGAGTGGCACGCAGAAGAAGATCTGCGCTGAGAGACTCGGGCCGAGCCTGTCTTCCAGTGAGCCGACCAAGCCTGGTGCTGTGCCGTCCAGGCCCCCAGCTCCCGTGCCCCCCAGTGCCAAGCTTGCCGAGGACTCAGCCCTGCAGGGGGTGCCCTCACAGGTGGCAGGCGGAAGTCCTCAGACTCTTCAGCCAGTGTCCAGCAGCCACGTGGCTAAAGCTCCCAGTCTGACCTTTGCGTCCCCTGCCAGTCCTGTCTGCGCATCAGACAGCACCCTGCATGGGTTAGAGAGCAGCTCCCCGCTCTCGCCGCTGTCGGCTAATTACAGCTCGCCTCTCTGGGCCGCCGAGCACCTCTGCCGCAGCCCGGATGTCTTTTCAGAGCAGCGGCAGAGCAAACACCGGCGCTTTCAGAACACCCTGGTGGTCCTGCACAAGTCCGGGTTGCTGGAGATCACTTTGAAAACCAAGGAATTGATTCGTCAGAACCAGGCAACTCAGGTGGAACTAGACCAGCTAAAGGAGCAGACCCAGCTGTTTATAGAGGCCGCCAAGAGCAGGGCTCCTCAGGCCTGGGCCAGGCTGCAGGCGTCTTTAACATCCGGGTCCAGTCATGCTGGCAGTGACCTGGAAGCACTCTCTGATCACCCAGACATATAGCTCAGAAGGCACGTTTTCCTGTGACTTGAGTGGTTCTTTAACTCTTTTGCTGTTATCTTATTCCCATTTCCTGAAACTTATGTAAGAGCTTTCCTTCTAAACTTAAACTATTCAGCAGTTCACGTATGAAGCCACATGCCAGTACCTGGCTGCTGTCTTAACCTGTGGTCTATGCACAGTTTACTATGTCTCTGTTCCACTGAGGACCTCAGATTCGGAGTGTCCTCAAGTTCCTTTTCCCTAGCCTTCAGGCACTTAGATGGTTCACAGGGCAGAGGAGGAGAGATGACTGTGTGGGGCTCTTCCAGCTGTCACCTCCCACCATCCCACCCACTCACTGTGATCAAGGGTGAGTGACACGGATGAATGTACAGAGCGGCACCTGTCAAGCCAGGGAGTAGGTGACTTAAGGATCCCTTCATGGCTCTGCCCTTGAACGTCTTAGTCACAGAGGAAAATAAGAGGCAGTGCGTTTGGGTGAAACCTGAAGTGCTTTGGGCACAGGTTGGGCTGGGGGTGCCAGCACTTAATCACTTAAAGCTTTGTTTTCTTAGACGTGGAAGTCAAGGGGAAAGGGCTGTACCGTCTGACTCTACACCTTAGTCACAAGCCAGGCTTCTCTTCACTTAAACTGGTGGGCAGAATCCTTCAGATTTTTAAGTGTGGAATGGATTCAGTACCATCTGGAATTACAGTTGATGAGTTGCTTTTCTGACTTAGAGTCTGAGAAAGCAGACAGGGCCGGCATCTCTTGTCAGGAGCCGGAAGATTTTGGTAATTTATGCCTTCTTTCCCTTTCTTCTTTTGGGACAATGCAACCTGTTTTATGTATGAAAATCTTAAAGATGGCTTCCTGGTTCCTGAGAGTGTAATGTAAGTTAACCCTCTTCTGCCCCCTTTGTTTTACTTTTGTTTTTATAAAGGGAAAGAAGTGATTATGATGCCTGATAAACTTGGAATTAAAGTCATCCTGAGGTTATGAAATATAAGTCCACAAAAAATTGGAAAGCGTTCTTATCCGTTTTCTCTTCACACCCGAAGTTTCCACGTGTCCGTGCGGTGCGTGGTGACGTGGAGCGGCTGTTGTGCGAGTCGCGTTTGTGTCTTGCATTGGATTTTGGCAGCAAAGCCAGAGGGATAGTGTTGGTTCTGTGAAGTTCATCTAGAAATGGAGAATCTGATGAGAATTTCCAGATGGTACACATTCTTCCAGCTTCCTTGTAAAGGTAAACTGCTTAGATTTCTAAGTGGTATTGTTTCACACTTTCTATCCTCTTATTCTAAAATCTCATCCTCTTGAAAATCTTTGTACAAATTACCTTAATAAGAAGTTCTGTATGACCAGCCTCATCTTTTCTCCAAGGAAAATCTTCTTGAAATTCTACCAAGGCCAGAAGCTAACGCTCGTATTTACTAGGTAGTTGTAACTCTGATGTAGGCAGGTTGCCTGCACTTTGTTCTCAACTGTGTATGATTTAGATCGGACCGATTTAGAAATAAACAGTTCGAGATGGTAATAAAAATCCCGAGATGCTCCTGGTCGCTGTAGGATAGTAGTGATCTGCCATTGGCTTTCTGAAAGAGTCTGAGGGATCGGAGCGAGTATGTCGCTAAGCAGACGCAGCTCCTTGGAACAGTCTGCCCTTGGCCCACTCCCCGTGCCCCCCCGACTCTCTGGGGTACCACAGCATCTCTGCTCTGCGCACCATGCGAGGAAGCTTCCTTTTTGGCAGAATATGTTTGGCAGGAAAGCTCTGGAGACAGGTGCATTCAGAACAGCCTGGGCACCAGTCATGAGCCTTACTGAGTGTCAAAAATCTGCACACACTTGCTGAGAACCAAATTTATTCCATCGGAAAACCCTCTGTGGCGCTCTGTGCCTCTTGGCCGCTTCTTCCTAGATTAAGGTTTGCCGTTTCCCTTCCTGTCACAGTAAAAGATGATGAAAGCCGTCATTGCTCCTCACTGCTGAGGGGCAGGGAGAAGCAGCGCCCCCAGTCCGCCCCCGCCGGCTCTTTGCTGAACTTGTAAGCTGGTGCGGAAGCCCATCTAGGCTGTTAGCATGGGTGTTCTTTCCCTGGAGGAGCTGTTAGCAGAAGGAGCCAAGTAGAGAAGCTAGATCTTGGAAGGTGAGATCCACTGAGGCTAGCAGACGTTTGGGGCCAGAAGCCAGATCGGCAAACGGAGGAGCGTCGGGGTTGAGCAGGAAGGTCGGCTGGCTGCACAGGCTGTAAGTAGGACTGGTCTTGGCAGTGCATGCTCTGGTCTGGTGTCGCGCGCTGTGGCGGAGCTGCCGCGTTCTGAGGTGAGAAGGCGTTCTTAGCACACACCAACCCTCAGGAGAACTCCTGGCAGATCTTGTTGGCAGTGTTGAAACACATCTAGAAAAAGCTGCGGGTTGAATTGGCTATGGGAATGGAGTTTAATGACGTTTGTAATTTATTACACTCTCATTGCTTTTTATTCATTATAGTATTGTCTGACTTTTTTCTACTATGACTCCTTCAGAAAAGTAACTCTCGTGCACATATTGAAGTGTTTTTCCTGCTATGAATTCTTTAGGATAGAGATTTATTTACCAAATGTGAATTCTTTTGGAGAAGTATGAAGTTTTGTAGAAATTGACTGTGAAATGTCAGAGAAAAATAAAAGTCACTTACTTGAAAACTATTGGGCCTTTTTGCTTTATAACTGCTTAAAAATACTAAGTGAAATCTAGAGTAAATATTTGACTCGATTTAAGTTTCAAACCTGTGTACTCACGTCCTTTGGGAATGTTGGGCTGAGATACTGAACTCATGGAAATGCCTCCTTCAGCCTTTGACCAGTGTCCTGACAGGAACTGCAGGTGGGCGAGCCGTCCGGGTCCCTGGAGGCTTGGAGGTTCGGACGGGGGAGGTTGGGAGGAGTGAGAGGAGGACACAATCCAATGATTTCTTCCATCGGATCTGACAATTTCACAAGTGGAGTTTGTCTCCTGGGATAAACTAAAGCCACATTAGGTGCAGTTCTGTGTACCACAGGAAGGTCCTTAGCAGGCACATGTCCCTGCCTTCCTCCAGGCTGCTTGGAGTTGACTGCCACCCTGCCAACGCTCTGCTCCTCCTCGTCAATCCTCCCCTAGAGCCGCTGAGCGGGGAGATGCCTGGGGGGAGATGCCTGGAGTCCTCCTGCTCCCCGAGCCAGCCAGGACGCCCTCCCGGGACTTTTAAGACACTGCAGAAATAAAAAGCTTACCCTCATTTAAAGGTCTAAAGGGTTGCCATAGTCGAGTTCTTACAGCATTATTTCTGTGCTACACAATTTTCTAAGTAACTTTTAAAAATATGGCCGTAAGTCCATCAAGATGAAATAAAAATGAGTAAAGGTGGCTAGAGAAGGTCCCTCCTGAAAGAGCGCCATCCTTCCACAAGAGGGACCCCAGAGCAGCGAGGCACACACCTGGCCCCGGCCGGGCTGAGCAGGGCACAGTTGCTTGAGTTTGTAGCCCTGGCCCCTTGGCTCGATTCCCGTACGTGGAAATACTCATCTACCCAGGACACGTGTTCGCAGACATGCCTGTGTGATCCACGTCTTTATGGCAGCACTGCAGACTGTACCGTGTGAAGGGGTCTAAGACCTGCGTGCACTTGCCGCATCTGTTCCTCACTAACTGGTGACTTTGGATAAGTCACTGACCCCCTCTAGGTGTCACTCCTCTCAGCTGAGTAATGAAGAATTGGAATTGGTTCTGTCTGTGGTTCATCCCAGCTCCATCTGTTTGTAAGATCTATAGCTGTGTTACAGGTGAGCTATAAAATAAACAGATTAAATTTTTTAAAAACCTGGGGTGCCTGAGAGTAGGTTCCGAGCGCTCTGGTTACGTGGCGGTGTGTTACAGTACTCTGCCGGCCTTTAACTTACTGTATGGGACTCTGGGAGAGGCGTTCGGCCAGTCTGCCTTGGCTTTGCCTTTCTTACCTGGTTGCAGCTAACATGGATTCACTAATTCCCATATAACAGACTGCTCTCAAACAATTATTAGCCCCAAAGGAGAATAATTTGGAGCTGAATCATGTCCTTTCCTAGTCAGTCAGCTGCTAACAGCTCTTTCCTTTCATCTGAAATGAAGGATGTAACTGGTTTTCTACTTTGGACAGTAGGTCAATCAGCTTTTATTTCCTTCCAGATTTCTCTCCCTGCAACCAGGGAAGATGCTTCTGTGTGTGTTGTAAGGAGCCTCTTGGGTTGATTTACCATTATTTTGTTGTTGTTGTTGTTGTTGTTGTTGTTGTTTTGGAGGAAGATTAGCCCTCAGCTAACTACTGCCAGTCCTCCTCTTTTTGCTGAGGAAGCCTGGCTCTGAGCTAACATCCGTGCCCATCTTCCTCTAGTTTATATGTGGGACGCCTACCACAGCATGGCTGCCAAGCAGTGCCATGTCCGCACCCGGGATCCGAACCAGCGAACCCCGGGCCGCCGAGAAGCGGAACGTGCGAACTTAAC
Source organism: Equus caballus (assembly GCF_041296265.1). Classification (NCBI taxonomy): domain Eukaryota; kingdom Metazoa; phylum Chordata; class Mammalia; order Perissodactyla; family Equidae; genus Equus; species Equus caballus. The sequence continues at coordinate 35,311,049 of NC_091707.1, forward strand.
CGCTGCGCCACCGGGCAGGCCCCGATTTACCATTATTTTTGAGGTAAACAGTCACAGACCACGTAGATGCGGTGGTACTTGGTGAGGACTTTATTCTGGTCCCAGCCTCCTGGGTATCACCTTTCATCCACGCCGGAAGAGAGAGGAGAGATGGGAAGCTGTCTGCCTGGGTGAGACAGTGCACTCAGAATTGCTGGGGAGAAGCGGGCGGCAGGGAGCACCTGTATCTCCGATACCTCAGTTTCTTTTGTCATAAGAGGAGGGGAGTAATCCTTGCTGTCCACTTGACACCCAGAGATTATGGTGAGCTGCGAGAAAATGATGTCTCTAAAGTGTTTAAAAATTGCTCCACCGAGCAAGGCAGCCTCCCTGCACACAAGCCCGGAGAGGGAATTCAAGTGATGGCATTCCGCCCCTTAAGGGTTGTCATTTGCTTGAAATAATTGACTGTCTTCTCCCAAAATCTCATTTACAACCAATGGAAAGAGAGCAAACCTCAACCCAGCCTTTGACTGGCTTCCTGGGAGAAGATATTCTTTGGGTCCCTGGAGTTGTGGGCCCACTTAGGCATCTTCCTCTCAGAATTCCTCCTCCGTTCTTGGAACACGTGGCTCTCCTGTCTCTTTCTCTTTCTGAAGGATGGTTATGCAAGACATTAGAGACTTGCTTGAAAGAACAGTCTGTATGGTTCCTTCCTCAAATTACAGCAGCTGGAGAAGATGCACGAGAAAGAGAGAAAAGCCTGTGGAGTACGAACTTAACACAGCGAGTGGGTGGAAGCTGTTAGGGAAGGAAGAGGCATAAACGCTGAGAGCAGGATCCCGAGGCAGCCCGCGTGAGGGCCAGGCGGGCTGAGTGGTTAGTGTTTGGAGCGAGGCCTTCAGAGTGGCTTCAGAGCATGAGGGTAAAAATAGCTGCCTTTAATTTTCGTAAAGACTCAGGAATTGCAGTGGCTTTGGAGGGGGTGCTCGTTAATTCTGGTGAATGTCTCTGTAAAGAGCAGACCAGGCCTCGGTTCCCCAGGGGCGCCCACAAGCCTTTGCCCCCCGGCTGGGCAGCTGGGAGTGCTGGGCCTGGAGCCCCGCCCTTCGTGCGGGGCTGAGAACGTGGCAGCTCCCGGGGTCTGGCCGAAAAACCAAGACGTGCTACTACTCAGGAATGGTAAAACTGTAATAATACCCCCACAGAGAGCTGGGGCGAGAGTGCCACCTCTGTCACCCTCGTACAAATTAATAAATTGCCCCCAAGTCAGGGGAAGAGAAGAAGCTTAAAGATAACACAAATAAAACACTGCAGCCCCCGCAGGCCCTGCATCATATTTAACAGACACAGGAGAGCCTGGCTCTGGAGGTTGAGTGGTCCTCCTAGCAAATGTTGAATTCTGACTCCCCTCTGTTCTCCATCTAGGCTTCTGGGCTTCTCCTTGCTTGTCACTGGGCTGCTCGGCAAATGCAAATAAGTGTGCCCTTAAGCAAAACACACCAAGGGCAGCGAGCTGCCAAACAGCCCAGGATCCCACAGCTGAGGACACGGTTACAGGCATGGTTTAGACAGCATGCTTTCACAGGTCCTGGCGCTCCAGCAGGCCGAGGGCCCAGGATAACTTTAAGGTGAAAGCCTTTCTTTAAAGCCTTTGAATTGATGTTTGTCCGTGAAGATGTATTTCGCAGTATATGCTGCTCTCATTCTGGATGTATTTTCCAAGCATCAGTTACTCTGCGAAGCTGCTAGTCAGTGACTAATGTTGCTGATTATACTAGTCAGATTGGGCCAACAGTGACAGGACTGGCCTCCTGGCCCCGCCAACTGCAGGGGACTTGGAAATGTGGGAGAGCACGCCCTGGGTGGTAAATGTCTCTGCCATACTGATTACTATTTTTCAATTGAGGGGAAAAAGGGCTCTGGGACCCACAGGGTCAGAGGTGGGCAGGCACCTGATGGCACAGGTCAGCCCCAGGCATCCTCACACATGGGGTCCTCACTGCTCGGTTTTTCACCCCCATTCCCCCCACTCCATCAAAATTTGTGTTATTTTCAAACCTTAATCATTTCTACTTCTGAAAGTTTTAATGATTCCTGAAGCTTACCTGACTAAGACACTGTTATTGTCACTTCAGGGTAACAGATACATAAAGTTGTCAACACCGCTGCTGACCTGGTTGTAGGGTGGAGAGTGATAAAGGAAATAGACAAGGTCCCTGCTTCATTCTAGCGGGAAGGTGGCAATGACCATCAATTGGTCAGTTGCCCCTTTGATGGTCCGGGTCCCACTAGGTCTTACACGTCTGAAGGTGGATGTGTGAGCCTAGGCAAGGTGACACGTCCTACTCACTTCTATTTTTACGTCAAACATTTTGATAAGCTTTGGGTTTAGCATCTTAGGGCAGGAGCTCTTCATGTGAAACTGCTAGTTGAGAACAGAAGGGTTGGTAAAGGCACAACATATTAATCAGTTGGTAGGCTCACCCCAACGCCCAGGCACACTAGGAGAGAGCTCTCAGAAGTGGATTATCCTGTTGGGTGACTCACCTTCAGCCGTCTGAGCTCACCCACAACAGCAGCCTCCTCTGCTTTGCTCAGCACCCCCCCTCCCCACCCCGCTGCCTCAGAAGCCCTTGCACGACCCCAAGCGTGAGCACCTCCTTCAGTTTTGCATCGTAAGCTCTTTGCTCGCCTCACCCTAGTCCCAGCCTTGGCAACGCCAAACACTTTCTGAGGCCCAGGGCGTCCAGAAAGACACGTGTGGTCCCAGCCTTGGAGCCCTCACCGCTGAGCCAGGAGACGTGAGTCACAGGGAAAGCAAGGGAGGTAGTGTGGCCTGGTGCCAAGGCCAGCCACAGACCAGAGCTGCAGGAGCTTGCCAAGACCTCGACAGGAGCTCCAGGCGAGTGGAGATTTGAGCTCAGCCCTGGCGCATGGTGGAGTTTAGATAAGCTGAGAGGAAGGGGAGCAGCGTTTCAGCCAGAGCAGAGCCTGAGCAGAGGCATCGCGGTGAGCTGGAAATGTCACGGCTGTGGACCTGGATCTGGTTTCTATGTGATGCGAGCAAGTTCTGTCACCTCCCGGGGCCTTGTTTCCCCATTTGTTAGGTTACTTTCTGCTCTAAAAGATTATTGCAAAAAAAAAAAAATGGGGCCAGCCCCCTGGCCAAGTGGTTAAGTTCGTGCGCTCTGCTTCCGCGGCCCAGGGTTCGGATCCTGGGGGCGGACATGGCACCACTCATTAGGCCATGTTGAGGTGGCGTCCCCCATGCCACAACTAGAAGGACCCACAACTAAAATATACAACTATGTACCAGGGGGATTTGAAGAGAAAAAAAGCAGGAAAAAAAAAAGATTGGCAACAGTTGTTAGCTCAGGTGCAAATCTTTAAAAAAGAAAAGATTAGTGAGCCATGGTATATAAAGTGTCCAGTATAGTGGCCCCACATGGTGGGTGCTCAGTAAACAGTAATTGTAAGATTGTGCAGCCCTTCAAGAAGCCGGGGGGGCGGGGGGGGCGGGGGGGACAGCTGCCCTGGTCTCGGTCCAAGGTCAGCCTTTCACTTTGTATTTACAGGCTGTGAGCAGCCAATCAGCCGAGCTCCCCACCTGCCTCCTGCACCCTGCCACACCCAGAACCCAGCCCCTCCTTAGTGCACACCCTGCAGCGTATTTGGTAAGCATGCTCTCTCCAGCTGGTCCCAGGCTTCACCCCTCTTTGGGGCTATACAATCAGGGGGTGGGGAGCTATTGAGGAGGCAGGAGCATGGGTGGTCGGCCCCACCCTAGCCAGGATCCCTCGTCTCACACCCGGCCCAGCCTCCTAGCGGTGGCCCAGCCTCCAGTCTCCTGCACAATCTGACCTCCACCCCTGCCTGGATCAGGGGAACTTTCTCTGACCTCCTTGTTCACATTACTGCCCGCCTCAGGCACCTTCACTACAGCTGTTCTAGCCTTGGCAGCCTCTGGGAAGCTCTTAAAATCCTTATGCCAAGACCACACCCAGACCAATTCTATCAGATTCTCTGGGAGGCAGGACCTCCTGCATCCCACCCCCATCAGTAATTTTTAAAGCTCCTCAGGTGATTGCAAATGTGCAGACAAGGCTGAGAACTGCTGCAATGGCTCCCTATCTCCGGATTGGAATTGGGGAGGGTGGGAGGAGAGACTAGCCTGGCACAGTGCCGTAAGTGTGATCAGTAGCATTGCCACCCCCCAGGAGTTTGTTAGAAACGCAGAATCATAGGCCCCACTGACTCAGAATCAGCATTTTTCCCAGATCCCCAGGTGATGCTCACACACTGTCAAGTGTGAGAGGCATTGGCACCAGCTTTTACGAGATGCTTACAGTGGTCCAGCTTGTTCCAGGTGTTGTACACACACCATCGCATCCGCACAGCTGCTCAGCTAGTAGCACCCACCCCTGCCCACGACAAACAAGGAAACACCTGCCATTCATTGGACAAATCCTTACTGAGGACCGATTATGTGGAGGCTCTGTATTAGGGACTAGGGATCAAAAGTGGATGCTCCCCGGCTGGAGAAGAGCTCAGAGGCCAATGGGATGTGAATGTCAGTCAGCAGCTGTGTGTTCCTGGGTGACTTCCTCCGCCTCTCTGAGCTCAGGTTTCCTCTTCTGCAGATCTGGACTAATCACAGGCACAGGGCTGTGGTCATAACTCAGTGAATTTCCGCAGGCCAAGTACTCACCACGTGGCCTGGATTTAGCAAGAGCTCAAGAATGGTCTCTGTTGTTAGAAATAAAAATACTATCAGGTGGTAGCGGTGCCTGCGGAGGGTCGGCAGAAGTGACAGCCAGGTGGTGAGCGCTAAGGACCTCCCAGGAGGTGAAGCACAGGGGCCGGGTCGGCGACCGGGGAGTGGATAAGGTTGCCCTGTGCTGGCACTCCCTGACCCCATTTTCTGAGATCACGCCTGTGTTTTCCGCTTTTCTGACGCATAGGTGAGTCTCGGGTCAGACCACTATTAGCAGCACGAGTCTGGGTCCCAGATCTTGCCCTTTGATCCCTGAAGCCCTCTGTGGCTCGGCGAGGCAAGAAACGCTACAGCAACTCCGGTCCCGGGGGGGCTAGTTCGCCCCAGGTCCTCTCGGGCGCCCCCAGCTTTGCCCGCGGAGCCCAGGCGCCAGGAGAGCCGGGCGCGCGGCCCGGCGGCGCCCCCTTCCGGCGGAGCGGAGCCACGGCAGCGGGCGCTGGCAGGTGCCGGGGATGCCGCGCGCGACGGGGACGCGCAGCTCAAGCCGCTGCTGACACCCAGCCACGCGCGGCCCGAGTCCCACGGGGTGGGGCCCCGGCTGTGGAATTGCGGCCCTGGCGCGCGCGGGGGTCTGAGGAGTCGGTTTAGGGGGTTCGTGTTCCTCGGAGTGCACCATTGTTTCCTGTAATTTAATTTTCTCTCCTGAAAGAGTTGCTAATTAAATCCTTTCTCCGCGAGCCGTCGGGCCCCACCCGCCCGGCCCGCTCCGCTCCTGTTGGTTAATTACCCAGCACATGCGAGGGAACTCGCGGCCTCGGCTGCCAGGCGCGCTCAGGTGGATGGGCCTCGCTGCTCGCTCAGCTGGCCGCCGCCCCGGCGTCCCTCCTGGGGGCTCCTGGCTCTCTTTCCACCTGGACGTCCGAGCAATCTTTGCAGTCTGAGCCAAGCAGCAACAGCCCTGCCCCTACCGCTGGTGACCTCTACTGGCTCGGAATCCAACAAAATCAGATTCGTGTCATTTCACCTCTCGTCTTTCCAATTCTGTGGTCATATCCCTCACTGCTCTTTCTCTTAAGCGCTATTCCTGTCTTCTCCCCCACTGTCCACAGCACAATGCTAGGTGGAAGATTTGCCAGGCCAGGCCCAGTAGCCTGTGGCACATCACACAGCATATCTGGGGCATAGTTGGCACTAGAACCCAGCTCTCAAGAAGCTTAGCCTGTCCAGGGTCACAAACTCAGAAGCTTCCAGGGACCCAACTGGCAGAGGAAGATGGTGGGCAGCTCTGTGTTGTACAGTGGGGAGGGATGGAGTCTGTGGCAAAGTAGAATGCACTTACCCATTGGGGAGGGGGTCATTCAAACAATATACCCTTTGAGGGCTAAGAGCGTCCAGTGCTTGCTAAGTCTGAGTCCAGTGTCCAAGGATGGTAGTGACCTGCCCAGGGTCACACAGGGACTCAGGGCAGAACCACTGGGCCCTCTGGACTCACAGTGTGGTGATTTTTCCAAGATGCCACTTTCCGGGCGGAGCTTTGTGAGCACCCCCCTGCTCAGTTCTGCCCATCCGAGGCCTGGCTCCTGCCCTCCTCCTCCTGCCCCAAGCTGTGGGGAGGTTTCCCAGGCTGGCCCCCCTCCCACGGCTCATGCAGGGTCCCCAAGCCTTGGACGCCACTCTCCCCTCCTCTCTAAAATCCCCCATTCAGACGCTTCTGGCCCGACTCTCAGCCAGCTGTCAGGCGGAAAAAGCAGGCAGCTCAAGCAAATCCTAGAATTGGGAAGGAGGAGTTTGTGGGGTCAATGCTATTTCTAAGGAGATACTAATGGTGGGGATTTCGGGCATCACAAGCAGGCCAGAAAGGGGCTAGGGGGACAGGGACTCTCGGGGGGAGCCCATGCAGGGGCTGCTCCTCTCTGGAAGGCCTCACAGTGCCGCCTCTCCGCTGCTCTGGGCTCAGGGTTCCGGGTCAGTGCCCTGCTCGCTGCTTGCACAGCTTTGCCCCATGGCTGCCTTCACTGGGGGGCATTAACATGTGGTCCCGCCTCACCAGCCAGCGCTTTGGCTCCCCTGGAGGCTTCCCTCTTCTGTGTCGTAGTTGAGCTCTGGAGATGTTCTCCTCAGAGTCCACTCCATTTTGGGGTCTTTGGTGCCCCCCTGCCCTGGTCTCCAGGGGCGGGAGCAGAGTGCCCAGCTGTGTTCTGCCTTCTGGCAGTGGCTGTCCACCTCCTGCAGGCACCCTGACGCTGCCTGGCAGGTCAGCGGCCCAGAAGCAGCTCAGACCTCCTTCCCTGGCTAGGCATCATCCTCGAGCCCTGGGGTAGGGTCCCCAGCCTGGACTGTCCTCAGACCTCTGCCATCAGCCTCCAGAAGAAGCTGCTCCATCCAGGGCAACTTGCCCCCATAAACATCAGTGTGGGAGGGATCAGAATCACATAGGCCATGAAGCCAGCCTGTTCTCACCTGCACAGTCACCGTAAGCAGCTGACTGTCAGTTCTGTGAGGACAGAGGCTGAGCCTGGTTGCTTTCTCTGTCTCAGCCGGTGCCTGATGCATAGCAGGGGCTCAATAAACTAGGCATTAGTGTTGAATGAATCTGTCAATCAATGAATTAATGAGTGAGAACTCCACTCCTTGTTACTTTTCAGCAGGGAATTGATTGGGTGTGTACAAGTGTCCATGATGGAAAGATAGCCTATTGTCTAGTTTAAAAGGATAAACTCAGCAGCAGGCAGCCTGGGTTCGAATCCCACCTCTGCCACTTATTAGCTGCAAGGCTTTGGGAAAGTTATGTAACCTCTCTGTGCCTCAGTTTCTTATATATAGGGGTAATAACATAGTATACTTCAAGGGGTTGCTATAAGGAATAAGTAGTTAATGTAGGTTACATGTGTGTATGACAAGGGCCTGGCATGTCGTGAATGGTCAGTAAACGCTGATCATTATTACTCGTAGTAGAATTATTGCTTCAACAATAGTGTCAGTATGCTACACTACGTGCTAGGTATGGGGGAAGCCGGATTCCAATGTTGACAGTAGCGTTGGGAGATGAAACCCACACAGGAGAGAGTGAGTCAGGAGAGCTGCCGGGCGTAGGGGGAGACTCCCCCGGGGGCTGGACCAGCTGAGGAAAGGCCCCGTGGAGATGTGGGATGTAGGGGGGCTGGGAGAGGCCTAGGCTAAAGGAAAAGACATGTGATGGCATGCCCACCGGGGTGCAGAGGGCCACATCGGGGACGCTGGCCTCGCCAGTCAGGATGGGGATTGAACATCATGAAAGGTCATCCCTACATTTCAGGATTTTAGCCTTTCAAGTTTACTCTAGTTCCTGGAAGCCATCTTCGTAAAAACAGTTTCCTTCAACCCCGTTTGCTGAGGCGGTGCAGGAAGGAAGGAGTGGTGGGGAGTCCCCGAGGCCCCTCTGTGGGCTCAGAGAGAGGTCCAGAGATCTCTGATGTTCCTGTTGCCGACCCAGCTTCATTTTTGCCTGCCACACGATTATGCGAATCACCGAGATGACGAGATGATCAGTTTGCAAAGAGAAAGAATTTAATCACAAGGTGGCCAAATAAGGAGGCAGGAGAATCCATCTCAGATCCGCTTCCCCAAAAATGAGGACTAGGGGGTGTTCATGGGTGGAGGGCAAGGTGGTCTGAAGTGTGGGAATAGATGGTTGAAAGTAAGGAGAAGTGAGGTAATTGATGCTCTGCGCAAACGTAGTCAAGCTTCATGGCTCTTCATAGGACGCATGTTCACAAAATGGCGGCATTCCCATGACCTGAGGGTGGAATTTTTACCTTCTTGACATCAAAAAGGCCCTTATCGAGTATAGCTGCAGGCCCAGTTGATGGGTTGATGGTCTTAACTGGCCTGAACTGGACAAGGGGTTTCAGTTCCTGAAAGACCACTCTTAATGGCTCTGTTAAGATGGAGTCAGTTGAACTGATCCTGAAGGGCCTGCGGTTACACTCCCTGCTGAGCTCTCCAGCAGCGTAAGGCTGAATCCCTGGGGAATGAATGTGACCCTCTGCCTTTGGTCTCCAACCTGGAGGACGGTGCTGATTGTTTAGAAAAACTAGATGTCAGTTCGTGATTGACTCACCCAAGTGGAACACCTTGAGCTAGGGTGAGTTAGGTTTTGTAAGAAGTGATCAGAGGAAGGAGGCAGGGTCCATGGGGAGCATGGCCTGAGGACTAAGGTCTTCTCCCACTGTGGCTGCAGGGTGCCTACTTGTGCCCCCATCACTCTAAATGGAGACTGCGATGCCCACAAATCACCTGCGGACCTACCTCTTCATGACCCCTCCCACCCCACTCCACGGTCCTACTTTTCTGTCTGGCCAACTCCTATTCATCCTCTGTGACCCTGATGTCGCCTTCCCTGGGAAGTCTTCCAGCCTACCCGCTGCTGAGTGTGTGCCCTCCTCTGGGCATCCATAGCACCCTGTCCTTCTCCCTCCCATCAGCGTTCTCATGCCACTGAACCACATTCGTCTGCCATTGATTCTCTTCCCTGTGAGCTCCCGAGATCAGGTAATGAGTCTCATTCATCTTTGCCTTCCTGGTTCTTGGCATCATGCCTAACATTGATTTGGCGTCATTGAATGCTTGAGGAGTGGATGGAGGAGCTGGCTCAGCACCACCCTCAGAGAGAGAAATGGAGGCAGAGGCAGAGGCCGACATCAGGAGCAGCTAAGCTACCTCAGACACCCCCTGCCCCACCAGCAGGCTTGCCCTGGCTGGCGATCAGCTCCAAGCTCTGCCTCATCTCTAAAGCATCTCAGACAAGGCAAAAGCAATGCATCCTTGTTCCCTGACCATCCCCGTTTTTTGTCCCCAGCAGGATGGGCTGCCTCCAAGTATCCCTGAGAGCATGCCCAGAGGCAGGACAGGAGGGGACAAGGGGGAGCAATGAGGCCATTTGAAGGCCACAGGGTACAAAGAGGAGCCAGGGCATTTGGGGAACCAAATGCATGGAGTGACAGGGACAACCATGTTCTTAGGGAAGGAGACTGGCTATAAGATGGCCCCTGGGACCTGAGGACTGGCTTCTTCGTTATAGCGGAGGGGGATGGGGTTCAGGGCCCCTTGAGTTCATCCTCTTCCCAAAGCCCCCTTGGTTCCCGGAGCTTAAAGGGCAGCAGTTCAGATTTTGCCTAATCAACACTAGGGTATGGGCTAAAGCGAGTGCCTCCTTTCCAGATGGGAAAATCAAGACACTGAGGAGCCAAGTGTCCCACTCCTTTGGACAGTGGGTGTGGAGGCCAGAGGACCCAGGACCTCTAGTGGCACAGGCAGATGGTTCCCCGGGCTTTGGGAGTCAGAGAGTTGTGCTGCAACATAGGATGTGCAGATCGCCCCGAACCCCCTCCTCCGTGTAAGGTTGCGGAGTGGTTAGTTATGAGTGATACCACCGACTGCCAACCGATGGGACAAGACAGAGATGAGAGCTTTGGGTGGCCCTGAGCCCAAGAATCATGATCTTCTCCCCACCCCAGTGCTCCTGATGGCCTACCCTTTGAGGTCACCCTGATCACCCCATCTCAACCTTTCGGCTCATCTTGGACCCTCTCCCCAGCACCCCTCCAGTCTGCTCCCTGTCTGTGAAGTGGCTCTGATACCTTTCCCTCCTTACCAGCCCACAGCCACTGTGCCCTCCCAGACTCTGGGTATGTCACACTCAGATCACAGCAAATGCCTCTTCTCGGGTCCCTCCCACTTCCGGTCTATCCGCCAAGGCTCCGCTTTCTGAAATCCGGCTCTAATCATGTAGCTCCCTTGCTCACAACCTTTGATGGTTCCCTATTACCTGTCAAATTCACTCCAGATCTCTTAGCTTGGCATTCAGGCCCCCCTCTACTCAGGTTCCAACTCTTAGCCTTGACTCCCTTTGCTTCTCTGTGCTGTCACCTATGCTCACGGTTCCAGGTACAGGCCTAGATGTGCTCTCTTCCTCTTCCGAGCACTCCCAGGAGCCTCTCCCAGGATATGAACCCCTGGAGGACAGAGTTGTCTTGTCTGTCTTCCAGCCCCACAGTGTGCATAGCACAGTGGCATACCAGAGGAAGAAATGTGGAGCGAGTGAGCAAGCACACAGTCTGCGCATTCATTCGGTCAGTATTTATAGAGCACCTACTCTGTGCCCAGCCCCTGCTAGGCATGAAGGATACAATGGTGGGCAAGGCAGGTGTGTCTGCCCTCTGAGTGTAGACAGCTCATGCTCTAGAATGTGCTAGATTAGCCACAGCTCCATTCATCCCCTCCCACCTGTCCCAGCATATCCGGGGCTGCCTTGCTGGTTGCCTGTTGGCATGTGTTCAGGGAATGGAGACTGTATACAACACCGGCCTAGGCTGAAAGTTCTTCAACAGCGCAAGTACAGTCAGTACTTTGCACTTGTGTCCTCCATCAGTCCAGGCCTGCATGTCCTTAGGCTGCATCAGAGGTCATGCCCACTTGCCTGCTCAGGGACCACTCCCTCCCTGCAAGGCTCAACCCCCTCCCAGCTGCCCCCAGGGCTGGACAGCCCCAGGTCTCCAGGTGTTGTAGGGGCTGAGAGGGCGGGGGGACCCTGGCTGATCCTCGGGGTGGTCAGCTCTGGCTGTGGTGGAGGAGCAGGTGGATTCCCCTCTTTATTCTCTCCCAACCTGTCCTCTGACATGGGAAGGGGAGGAGGAGTTGGGGAGGAGAAGGAAGGTTCCCAGGTTAGACATTCCACCCCTGGTCCCGTGGGTCCACAGATTCCAGCACAGCAGACCTGCTCCCACCCGGGGGTAATATTCATACATTTACCAACCACGCAGCACAACCCTGACCAATCACAATGGACACTGGCAGAAGGGCTGGAGCAGGGTTCTAGGGTTCTCACACAGGTGCCAGGCAGTGCCCTTTTAATTGCTGGAGTGAAGTGGGCCAGGGATCCCCGGGGAGGGGCTGGAACAGCTGGGGCAGCAGGGGTGGGTTACTCAGGGAGTCCAGACAATGGTTATTTACCTACTGAGACAGAAGTCTTTGTGATACTTACCTTAAATATTTTAACAGCCAGTATGACTGCGTCAGTGCCTTGCAGCCTTGCCAGCCGCGCTACCAACAGTGCCCACATGATCACAGAAAATCCAATTTAAAACCACATATTTTATTGATGTTCTTCATCGACAGTACAGACCATGTGTACAAATGCCACTCGATCCCACGCCCGGCAGCCTCCCACTGGCCCCCACTGGCCATCAGCACGGAGCCGACCCCTGTAGGTTTCCCTTTTCTCTCTTCTCTGACATCAAGCCTCACAGTGCTGAGGCTCCAAGAAGCTGGGAATGGCAGGGCTAGCTTCCAAGCTAGAGCTTTGGGGCCAGAAGAGAGCCAAGGCCTGGACTACCCAGGGCCTTTCCCCTCTCCTCTTCCACTCCTGCTCCTTAAGTATGGCCAGAATTGGGGGTGAGGATGCCCCCTAATGACTCCTTCATCCAGGCAGCCTGGGCTCCCCTTCAACCCTCTCTGGCATATTGTTCCCCTTCAAGTGACCTGCCCTGCTGACCACCAAGGTGGCAGTGACCATTTTTCAGGAAGTGGGAGTCCCTGCATGGGGGCAGTGACAAGATGCCCCAATGGCAGGGATCTTGTTCTCTTGTTCACTGTATGTCACTGTCTGGAAGAGACTTGCGACATAGTTGGTGCTCAATAAATATATGTAGGAGGCATGAATGAATGAACATGGGAGGGAGAAGCAGGAGCTGGTGGAGTCCTCATTACATTACCTCTCTCGGGGGCGTGGAGGCAGGATCAGGGTTAAGTTCTCCCACGCTGGGCTCAAGAACTCAGGGTGTCCTTTGGCAACACTTGGGGTCACTGTGACCACTAGCTGGACACTGTAGAGCGTGGGCTTCAGCTCTGCTGCCCGCATGGATGGCAGACTGGCCTTGGGACTCAGTCAGGAGGGGGCACTTGTGTTGTCCCCACTCCCTAATATGCCCCAGGGGTCTGGTCCTCTAGGTCCCCAGGACACAGAGCAGTGCCCCTAAACAAAGCCAGTCAGATAAGTGGGGCTGGTCTGGCAATTGCACCCCTGAACTCTGGTCTCCCCCATTCCAGCTTCAACTCTCCCAATCTTGCCTCTCAGAGTTGAGCATGACCTTCCAGCTCTGCTCTCCCTACCCCTGGCCCCACCTGCCCCTGACACTGCTCCATTTCCCTGTCCTCAAATGCTAACGCCTTCAACTATCATTAACACCCCGCAGTCCTGTCTCTCCACAGACCCTCTCCTTGGTGGCTTGGTAGGGTCCTGGAAGTTTGCATCATGATTTTCAGACCCCTCCATGCATGCCCCACCCTCCAGGAAAGTGCATAACTCACAGGCATCTCAGCAGACCTGGCCTCTGGACCTAGCGGTTGTGAAGAGGACTCTAGAATTGTGGGGTGGGAAGAGTTCTTCCCTTTCCTGACCCTGTGCAGAAATTCTTTCCATGGCATGCCTGCCAGATGACTGCCTAGTCCCTGTGTCTGGAATACCTCCAGTCTTGGGGGCACTCACTACCTCCCCAGGCAGCCATGTAAACACAACAGCTTTAGCTGCTAGAATATCCTTTATACAGGGCAGAAAGGAACCCATTTGCCTCTCTCATTCTTATTCCCCAATGTCTGTGATGCTCTCTCCTCCCCTCCCCTAAGCATTCCTCCCCTGTTTTCATATTGCACTCTTCATTATCTCTCTCCACCCCACCCCCCACCACACACACCCGTCCCCTTCTATACACGTATGCAGTCACATGCCAACTTCATTGATCAGTATCTCCTCTTTCCTTCTCCCTTCTTCCTTCCCTTCCCAGCATCTAGCAAAGACCCGGAGGCTGGAGTCCAAGGGAAAGGGCTGAAAGAGTGCCAAGGAAAGGAAGCATCCAGCCAGGTCCTGGGCCGGGCTGGGGTGGCCAGCGGGTGCAGGGCAGACAGGGGACAGCAGCTGGAAGTCCCAGGCCATTGACTGCTGTCTCCCAGAGAAGGGGTCTTGCAACTTAGGGGGATGGACAGCAAACTACTAAGTTCTTTTTCCCTCCCACTGCCCACAACTGCACAGAGGGCATAAGGACACATTCCCCTCCTTTCCCAATGTCTCCAGCAGTTGGTAGAGCTGATTTGGCTGCCTCTCAGACATGGTAATTTTAAACATTTTTGCCAGCCTCCAGGTCCCTGGGAGCATCATACCAGCAGCAAGAATTCACTCCCAATTCCCAACGTGGGGCTAAGAGGAAGAGTGCTAGCAGATAGCAGTGATGACATGAGACATGATAGAGAGTGGACGAGCCAGGCAGAAGGGGAAAGCGGGGACCCCAACAGAAGAAACAAAAGCAGAGTTCTCCTAACAGTTAGCAGCCACCTGGCTGGCTTGCAGGGAGCCTAGCAATGCCTGGGCAGTCATTTTTCCTCCTTGTCATGATCCACCAGCCAACACTGTTCTCTATGTGTCACAGACCAGGGGTAGATGCTAGGACCTTACCAGCACGAGGTCGTAGTGGGTCATGGGTGGAGACGAGGATGCCGTGGTCTAACGTTCAGGAGGTATCAAGACACACACACATAGAAATGATGGGAGTGCCTGCTACTTGTCCCGCTGCTTTGAGCTCTCACCTCCGACATTGAACATGGGGACCAGCAGGCCCAGCAGCCACCTCTTCCCGAAGACCTCCTGTAAGTTCTTGCGCCAGGGCCGGGCCCTCACCGCCACCCCCTTCCGCACCTGATGGCGGGTCTGCCCCCGGAGGATCAACAGCAGCTGGTGGCAGCAGAAGCCGGCGCAGGCCAGGCCGATGGCAAACCAGAGGTAGAGCATGAGGATGACGAACATTTCAGAACCGAGGACAGCTCCTGCATGGGGGGCGGGGAAACACCAGAATTGCTTACACCCAGGCCACGTAAAGGAACTGCCATACAGGCAGGCGCTCTCCGCTAGGGAGGGAGGGAGGTTAATGAGACTGGAGCTACATTTGGCGGCAATCTCCGCACTGCAGCGTGGGAGAGGAAGGATAAACTAGTTGCCCTAACCTTTCCTTAGTGCTGTTGGCTCCTAAGGTGAGAGGGGAGAACCTGGGACCTGGGAGAGAAGGGAAGGAAGCTTTGCCAGGCAGCGCCCAGATGCTAACATCTCCTTAGGGTGAGAGATGCCCGTCTCTCTCAGCCTTCTCTTTCTGGCTGGAAACAGAGAGAAGGGGTTTTTCTCAGGAGGAGAGAGGGGTGAGCTGAGGACCTAGACAGAGAGCCGGTGCCTGGGCAGCTGTCTAGACTGAAGCACCTTCTCTCTGTGGAGCTGGGAGCACTGGCTGGGAGCACTCAGGGAAGTGACAGCATGATCGAGAATAGGGCCTAGTCATCAAGAAGAATAAGTCATGAGCTCAGGCTCAAGGGAAGCGCAGAGCACCGACTTAGAGAATAATTCAGTCATTAATGTTAACAAGAGGACCATGTGGCCACCAGAACATTCAGCCAGAGCTGTCCTGTCAATCAGAGTTTGCTAAGGCTGGAAGAGGTCCCCAAGGTCATCAGGCCAGCCCCCTGCCTTGAGCGGGACCTCCCCTGAACCAGCACTCTCTATTACTGGTTTTAAACATCCACTGAGTAAGAGATCCCACACTCCTCTTCAGAGCAGGGCTGATCAGTCCATGCTAGATTTGAATCTCCCAGCTCTGTGGACTTGCACAAGTTTCTTAACCTCTTTGAGTTGCAGTTGGCACATCTAAAAAATGGGCATAATAATAATGATTCCATAGAGTTGCACAATTCAAGGGAATTGCATGCAAAGTGGCCAGCATTCTGGTTCACGCTCAGGGCAGTGTTCCCTGCTCATGGTCATTCACAGACGAACAGACTACATCCAAAAAAAAGGCTCAAGGTTAACTCCTAAGGCCATCAAGCTTTCTCCTCCTTTCCAAGGCTTGCAGTCTTGGCTGGACCGCCACTCTGGCAGCTGCAGCTGTGGTAGAGACACCTACAGCCAGGGCAGCGGGTCCAGGGACAACTCCAAAGCCCTCCTCAGCCCCTCTCCTGGCAGGCAGGGCAAGCCCACCACCACCCACTCCAGTGAGGTGAAGCTACCTGCCCCAGAGACCCCACCTTCCAACCTATTCGACCTCTGCAAATCTCAGCCATATCCTGCTCTTCTCCCACTGTCCCCTGGCCTCAGCCCACCTCTTCCCTGGTCTCCCCAGCCTCCATTTTCCACACCTCTGAGGGTTGGGCTTTTAAAACATGTCCATTCTCAGCAGCAGTGGACTCAGCAGCCAAGAGGATGTGGATCTGGTTCAGGTTTGCTCACTAGCAGCCTCCCCTTGCCCTCAACCCCAGGAGCTTTGAGAGCAGGTTTCTCTTTGCAAAGTTGGAGAGGAATAAGTCGAGCGGCCCAGCACATGGAAAGCTCGCTTCAGCTGGCATTGAGCACAGCCCCTCCGCTGGCATGGGGGCAGCAGTGGGACAGGGCTCACATTGGGCTGTGCCATTCCTCTGACCCACTTCTTCCTTGTCAGCACAGGTTAGCTCAGGCAGTCACGTGCGGGATGAAGGATCCTGGGGCCATGGTGCCCTCTGGGCTTGAGGAATGCTGACAGGCAAAGATGGCCCTCGAGCTGGGATGTGAGAACATCAGAGCTGTCAGGCTCAGGCCTGCCTTGCAACTCAACCCCAGGGACAAGCCTGGGCTGACGGAAGCTGTTTTCCAAAGGCTTTTTTCTGGTACTAAATCAAGGCAGCAGAAAAGACCTTGTGGCCTTTTCCTGGCCCCATGCAGCAGCTACAAAAGGCTATTCTGGGGACCTGCTTTCTCTCGAAGTGTTTGAAGTTGCCTAGGCTGGCAGCCTCAAATCCTGAACTATTTAATAATAGTTCCGCTTCTTTTAGAAAAATTACAGAATTTTTCTAAAGGGCCTTAAAGGTCACACCATCCCATCTCTCCATCCTGGCTTCCCACCAAGCATCTATAACACCTTTGATACATCATCACCCAGCATTTTGAATATATATCCAAGGACAAGAAGCTCCCTCCCTCCCAAAGTGGCTCATTCATCAAGAAGCAGCCCCCGGTAGGCAGTGTGGTGTAGTGGAAAGAGCATCAGCCAGCAGCCCAGAGCCCAAATCTTGGGTTGGAATCATATCAGCGGTGTGGTCTCAAAGCATCTTAACCTTGCTGAGTCTGATTCTTGAGCCTTTAGGACTCACAGACTCGCACTGAGGATTGGACAAATTAAGCCCTGCCCAGTGGGTAGCACATCACAGATGCTCAGCAAACGTCAGTCCCCTCTCCCTTCTACTGGGCTTTCCGGTGGCACCCAGCATGCCAGCGTACTTATCCAAATGCCATGACACAGGTCGGGTGGTGTCATCTCCATTTCCCAGATAAGAAGAACCAGGCTCAGAGAGGTGACACAATCTGTACTGGTCCCATGAAGCCAAAAGAAAGGACAACTTCTAAAATCTAACTGGCCAGTCTCCTACCTCTTTGGCATCCATGGAGGGCCTGTGGTCAGCAGCCACCTTCACGTTGGAAGACCCCTCCTACTTCTAGCTCACAGGGCCCACACTCACAGCCATCTCATGCTCTGGTGGCAGATCTGACTCAGGAAAAGTACCACAGTTGGGGATAGCTCACTCTATTAAACAGCTTGTTCCTTCTTACCCCCTCCTATCCACTTGTCCTCTTGAGCAGATGAGAGAGGGCATGCCCTCAACTGTTTGGGTTGAGAATAGGAGAAGCGATGGGAAGGGAGAAGCTGAAGAGGTGAGCCCTATGTGTGGGGGAGGAGACAGAATGGCTGGCAAGGGGAAAGATGACATTTTGGCAAAGGAGGAAGATGAGATGGGAGAATTGGAGATTGGAAGTCTTGGCCCCCTTTTCCTAGTGGGTATGGGGTAAAAGATAGTGGGACTCATCCTTCTGCTGGAACAGGGATCTGGGCCCCCAGGTAGGCACTGACTGGCTCGGTTCTCCCATCAGATCAAAGCAAGAGGCCCCTCTTCCTTTCTTTCTGTCTCCCAAACCTAGCACATATGGACAGGCCTCAAGCCCAGGCTTATCTCAAATCAAACCATTTCAAGATCCTCTCTTTGGAACCATCCATTTTTATGTGATAAAACTACTTGGAAAAGAAAGTGTAATGAGGCTCTCTGGCTCTCCTCATCCCTCCACCTGTCTGTGCTCACACTCCTCCCCCAGCCTGCCCACCTACCCTCCCCCGTCCTGGTTATTTCGGTCCCAGCAGCCTCCTATGCCAGCGCCAGGATCCAGAAGGCCCGAGAGCTCTGAGTTCTGGGCCCAGCTCAGCCAGACCTCCAGGAAACCTCCACGGCTGGGTCCTTCCTGGGCCTCTGTATTCCCACCATTAAATGGCACGATAGTTCTACACCTGAAGGACCGGACTGCAGCCCCAACAAAGATCGAAATGATGGCTTCCCCCGGAGGAGTGGAGCAGAATTTCTATGAATGTCCAGCCCAGGCCCATCAAGACAACCTCGGGTTCTCAGTGGAAGCAGCTTCACTTTGTCTCTGAATGGTCAGTGGGTGAGGAACCACGCTGTATTCCCTGTGCTGCTGGGGGTTGTTTAAAGACCTGGGGGCAGGCCAGACACTGCTACTCAGTAGTAGTAAGATCCTGGGCAAGCCATTTAATCCCACCTGAGCCTCAATTTCTTCATCTGAGAAATGGAGATCATATCATACACATACATATGTGCATGCCACCATTTCTAAGAGCTAAGTGAGATGGAGTCAAAGGCCAGGGTAGGGATGGGGTGGAAGGCAGTCAGGTAGAGGCAAATTTCAAGGCCAGGTAAAAGTGGTAAGAACTGCCACCAGGAGCCAGGTCCCTCTGGGCCAGGTATCAGAGAGCTCTCCTTGGGGCACACTATATAAAATACAGTCCTCACCAGGGTGCCCCACTGCGTGCCTGTTGAAGACCCACATGCCTGGCTCCTACAGGTGTCAGAGCCTCCTGGATGGTCAGACCCCACACCAGTCCCATGGCTCTGTGGTGTGAAGATGGAGCCATTAAATATGGCTGCATCTCCAGCCAGGGTCCCCCTGCTCTGAGCCATCTGCAGACTGGAGAACAGCCTGGTGGGTCCAGACATAGCGGGCAGAAGGGTAGGGCTCAGCCTTCTGTTGGGGCTGGCCTGGCACCCTGGTCAACCTTACTGTGGTCGGTTGGCAAGGCCTTTGGAGGGCAAAGTCCTTGGGGGGGGGGGGTGTGTGAGCAAGACTGGAGTCCAGGCAGAGGCAGGTCACAGCATGGGTGACCTCACAGGCTGCCTGGAGGGATGGCCAGCACCCGGCCCCATCTCACACAGAGCAGGGTAGTGTCTGCATCAGCACAATTTTATGAATAAATAGTCAGTGGTGACAAGGAGGAGATGATCTATGAGGATGGCTGGGGGGAGGAAGGGTGGTTGCCAGATAAAATACAGCGTGCCTAGCTAGTTACTTTGAATTTCAGACACATAATAGTTAATCTTTTTAGTATAAGTGTGTCCCATGTGATATTTAAGACATATACTAAAAAGTTATGCATTGTTTATCTGAAATTACAATTGAACTGGGCATCCCGTCTTTTTATTTGCTACATCTGGCAAACTTGGTGTCGGGGTAGGGGAGTCCGTGTTGGGCCCAACCTGCCAGCCAAGACCCACTCACCAGAGAAGAACTGGCTGATGGAGGTGGGAAGGAGCGTGAGGAAGGCCAGGGGGTGGGCGAAAGAGATGGAAAGGACGGCAGAGATGTAGGCCACGCCGGCCACCATGGAGTAGAGGCAGGCAAGGGAGGTGTAGAGGCAGAACAGGACGAAGTTGCGCATGTTTCTGCTGCCGATGCAGTTGCCGGTGAAGAAACAGTGATGGTCGTGCCTCAGGGTGACTCTGGCGCACACTCGGCAGAAGTGGGTGCTGGGCGGGGGGCATGGAGCCCTCTTGGCCGAGGCCCCCTGGCAGGCGTCCAGGTCATCCGGAGAGTTCTGGATGACCAGGACGTAATTGCCCAGGGCGTTGGTTGAGAGGAACAGGAACAACGCCCCGTGGAGCAGCGCCGGCGAGAAGAGCGGGGCGGCCGCGGGGTCCTCGCGCATGCTGGGCAGGAAGAGGAAGAGCTGCAGCACGAAGGTCACCAGGGAGATGCACAGGAAGTAGGCGGGGGCCACCACGTTGAGCAGCCTCAGGGCCAGCATCCTGGATTACATTCCTAAGGAGCCCGGGGTGAGAGGAAGACTTACCGCTGTGTCCAGGGGGCGCCCTAGGGCGCTCCTCCAGAGCTGTATGTCCGTCCGCTCCACTCAAATCCATGCTCTTCGAACCCTGTCCCTCGGATCATCCCTCCTCTCTTCCCTAAGCCCGGACCAAGCAGGCGTGAGACCCCAAGACCGCAAAGACCCCTGCGTGCCAGGCTTTACCTCCCCGTGCCCACTCCCTCGGTTTTTGAGCGACCTAGGCGACCTGGCGCCCCGGGGTCAGGCACAAGGAGGGCGAGGTCGGGGCTTGTTCGCACTCTGTAGGGAGGAACCGGGCGGGGCTAGGGCTCCGCTCCTTTCTGGCAGTGGAAATGAGCCCAGATTTGGGATTTCTCCTTTAGACCCCCTATGAGGAGAAATCGAAGGATTTGGGGTAGGGGCGGAGAGAAATGACCAACTGGAAGTCCCGCTTCCCCTCCCCTTTCTTCTCCTCCTGCCCCCACCCCACCCCCACACATTTTGGGCAATGCTCAGGAACCTCACTGGTTACCCAAGGCTCTTTGGAGGTTTGTGTGCTTGTGCGTCCGTGATGTATGTGTGTGTGTAGGGGGGGTGGGGTTTCCTTGTGTCTGATTCTGTACGTGTAATCTGTGTGCGCCTGGGTATCTGTGTTTGTGTATGTCTGTGCGTACACACACTCGACCTCTGCCACTTGGCTTTTTGAAAAAATCAATTAAAACAATCGATACATTCACACACGCGCTCAGGCACTCGGTGCGGGGCGATGGGGGGCTCAGCCGGAATACCTGTGTCAGCTGGTCCCGGTCAGCCCATCTCTCCGACGCTGGCTGCCCAGGCTATTTCTTTGCGAGGAGCGTTTTCATTTTGAGGCGACGAAATTAAAATCCCCCATTCGCGCCCTCCTCCCGCCCTCCTGGGGCGAGAAACCCAAACAACCCCGATGGCTCTGAAACCCTTTCGATGCCAACAAGCCCGCCCTGGGCGCAGGAGTGGATGCTCGGCCAGCCTTTCGGCGGATCG
Organism: Equus caballus; assembly: GCF_041296265.1. Classification (NCBI taxonomy): domain Eukaryota; kingdom Metazoa; phylum Chordata; class Mammalia; order Perissodactyla; family Equidae; genus Equus; species Equus caballus. The sequence goes on from NC_091707.1 coordinate 35,331,971, forward strand.
ACCCCCCGCCGCTGAGCGCAGCCCCCACCGCATCCCCACTCCACCCCGCCTTCCACAGCGCTGGTTTCTGCCAGGCTTCGGAAGCCACCGGGAAATGAGATTCTGGCGCCCGAGAGAACTTTTCCAGGGGCTAATGAGTCGGCGAGCCCGAGGCGCGAGAAAAGTTCTGGGAAGGCGGCAGCACCCAGGATGGGCGAATGCCACGAGGCCTCCGTCCGGGCTGTCCCGCCTCGATTGGGCAACTGGTCACCTTGGAGTCCCCTTTGCAGGTTCCAGTGTCCCCGGGGACCCGCGGCCGCCGTGGGGAGCGCGGGCCTCTCTCTACAGCAGGGGCTCAGCGCAAGGCACGCCCGGGGGTGGTCGCTGGGGACTCGGCACCGCCCCGGGCGTGCGCTCCCGGGGGCTGCGGCGGCGCTGCCCACCCCGGAGAGCCCTCGGCCCCGGGCTCCGGAGAAGCAAGTGCCTTCCCCACGCCGGTCGCCAGGGGGGCGCGGGAGCAGCCTCCAGATGCGCCGCGGCGCCTGGAAGGCGAAGGACAGGGGCTCGGGGAGTGAGAGGCGCTCGGCGGGCAGCCGCAGCCCGGGCCCTGCGCCGGAGCAGGGACAGCACAGACCCCCCCTGGGCGACCCGGGGCGCGGAGAGCTGTCCGTTCAGCACCGGCGCCGGCCTCGCCCGCGGCGGAGGGCGGCACAGCCGGAGCCCTAGGAGGCAGGCAGAACCGCCGGCCGCCGGCTTCTTGGCCACCGCCTCCCGGACGCCCGGGAAGCCGCCCCCCGCGCCGCCGCCGCCGCACCGCCGCAGAGGGGTGGGGAAACGAACTCACCGAGCTCCGGTCGCGGACAAGAGGAGCCCTGGACGCCGGCTCTCGCCCTCCCCGAGGCTGCAAAGTTGTGGGCTCGGCCCTGCTGGCTCGCAGCCTCCTCACGCTTCGCTTCGGGGACTGGGCAGGTAGCGGGGGTGCGGGGAGGAGGGAGCGGGCAGCTGCCGTCCTCCCACTTGGGCGCCAGCGAGTGGGGGCCAGGAGGCGGCGGGGATGGCAGCTGGGCACCCCCTAGCCCCGCCACCCCTCCCTCCCCTCCTGGGGGCGGCGCTCTGGCCACCTCTCTCAGCATCTCGGACCTGCCCCCCCTCCCCTCATTCCCCTGGAGAGGGCTGGGGAACCCTGCCTGGCTTCAGCCGCCGGTTCCAGCTGGAGGCTCTGGATTCGGCCCTGATGTGGATGCTCTAGCCACATCATGCAGAGGGATGCTTCTGCTCCGTCCCTCCCCGCTGTGGCGGACAACCCTCCCTGCTCTCCGCTCTCGCTCTCGGACCGAGGGAAGCCTGGGGGTTTGAGAGCTCAGCTTGCCAGGGGCAACACCCATAAAGATCAGCGTCATTGTGCACAGAGAGGTTGAGAACCCCGACTCTGGAGCCTGTCTGCCTGGGTCTGAATATCCAGCACTCACTACTGTGTGATCTTCAGATTCCAGTTTCCTCATCTGTAGAACAGAGATGTGAGGACTGTGTGGCAATCTATGTAAAGCCCTTAAACGGGGCCTGCCCATGGTAAGCACCATTGGAGTATTAGTTTGTGTTGATTGGCACTAGTAATTGGGCCCTTCCTATGTACCAGGCAGCGTGCTAAGCCTTTAGCATAAGGCAGCTTTGTTAATCCTCTCAGCAGAAGCTCGATGACCCCCATCGTGTGGATGAGGAGGTTGAGGCACAGAAGGGCTCAGTCACACGCCAAGGTCATGTGGCGGGTAAGTGACAGAGCCTGGATTTGAACTAATGCGCCTGCTCCCGGCCTCTGCACAACCGGGCCTCATCCTGAGACCCAGGGGGAGCTCTGATGCCGGGGAAGAGAGGACACAGAGGGGTTTATCCAGATACAGAGCTTGAGCTGGGAGCTTCTGCCTGGAGCCGTATCCCCTCTCCCTGTTCCTTTTTCCTTCCTCTTCCCATCTCCACTATTCCGAGGTGGGTCCTGAGACGCAGTAGGAGGGGGGGACCCCTGGCCAGTGTGTGTCAGATGGAGGGGATGGAGGTGGAGTAAAAATAGCTTTAGAAACACTGCAGGAGTATTGGCACCCAGTTCCTCAGTTTCCTGGGCTGTCATGGCTCACCCACCTGCCCTGTTTCACTCCTCTGGATGAAGGCGAGCATCGTAAATAAATAATTGTTCATCACTTTCTCAACTGGTTGATTAAAACAAGAGCAATCCCTTAAAACGAGGACCATATGCTTATCAGCTCAGCCTGGATTTTTGAATATGAACAAAACATATTTTGTTTTCTCTGTATTTTATCAGTGTACATCAAAATAAAAAGGGGGCCAGGAAACCTTTTCGTGTTCTGACACGGTCTTGCACGGAAGCAAGAGAACAGCTTGCTAGGCGTCATCCCCCGCTAATCTGGTAGCCCTGCAAGTTCCAGTGGCCACAGGGCAGACATAGGGAAGCACAGATGGCCTTTTGCCTTTTAGAGCTGTTTTGTGTCAAGATCATGGCTGCCTGGGCCCTTTTCACAAGCTCTGCCTGCCTCTTGCACTGGCTTGGGAGGGAGGGAGCCTGGAGCGCTGGATTTTGGCTCTATTGATTGAAGATCTCCATTCCCTAAATACCTTGAGAGTCGGATGGTATTTCTAATTTTATTTCGCATTTGGGTGTGTAGTGGGAAGGTGTGTGTCTGAATTTGTGTGTGCGTGAGGGGAGGCAAAGAGAGGGAGAAGCAAAAGGCATGTGGGAAGATGTCAGTGGGGGAAGGGAGTACTCAGGCAGGAAAGAGACAGAGATCTGGCCGTGGAAATGCAAACGGACGAGAACAATTGTTTGCTTAGAAATATAGTTTATCAACAGAAAAGGACATTAAAGCTTCAGATCTAGAGCGCATGGTTCTTCAGCCCCACCTCTTAAGTAAATTGAATAAGAGGAAGTACAGCCAAATGTTATTTTTTTTTTCTAAAATTGGTGCTTATCCACGACAAAATCAATAGGGAGGTCAATTTGAAACCTTCACTTCCATTCTGGCCCCATCAGAATTAAGCAGACTAAGAACGGACACTTTGTTGCCACTTACCAGCTGTGGGACCTTGAGCAAGTCACTTAACCTCTCTGCTCTTAGTATTTCCATCCATAAAGTGGGATGAAGATGTTACCTTGTGGTGATGACAGTCAAACAGGACAATGTGAGTGCCTCAATCCTGGCAGGAGACGGGACCGTGTTAGCTGCTTATTCCTCCTATTTCTCTTCTGGGCCCTTATCTTTAGCCATGAGAACGCCTTACGTTTCCAACTAAAGTGAGAGCTCCTGGTCTAGGTTGGAAATATTTTGGGGTCTCCTCCACATCGTCTCAGAGGATGGTTTGCCCAGAAGAGACACTGAGTAAAAGTATATTGATTGATGAGTGAATACTGGTCTCTCTCTGAGAGGAAAGCTATGTTCCAAGGTCTTTGAAATGTCTGGCGAGGACGCACCCACCATTGATCTTGCATCCTGCCACCACCCACCCCAACTGTAGGCTCATCTCCATAGACAACGTCAGAAAATAATTTATAAACCACACTCTCCAGTGCACTTGTCATATATTCTCATAGTTGAGCTATGACTGTGCCTGCAGGCGGTCCCAAGGGGGCAGGAACACAGACAGGCCTCTGATTGCTGCCGAGCACTTTCCCAGAAAGACGTGCCATAAATCTTGCTGTTTGGTGGTGTTATTTGAATAAAATGAGTTCCCTCCCAAGTGGCAATCATTCCATTTTGCCTCAGAATGTTGTGTACAAAGAGAAGAACTCTGTGCGGCACGCAGCTTCTCCATTGAGGGGGGAACCCCACACACATGTCTGTCTGGTCCTACAACTCCCTGTGTGTTTGGGATGGAGAACATGCTGAGACACCAGGGGCCACACCTAAGGAGGCTGTGGGGATTTTCCCTATTCTCACGCTCTTATTGATGCTCCCATGCTCTCATGATCAGGGTGAAGATAGAGTGGGGTCTCAAGGTTAACTGATGCCCCGAAATTAAGGTTTTAATGGACATCTTCAGACAGGATGCTCTTTACTGCCGATAGCGAGTCATAGCCAGGGGCAACAGCAAAGTGCTCCTCCAGCCTCAGAAGGCTTACTGAGATGCCATCCCTGCCTGCCTGGATTTGAAAAATGTATAGGTTTAACCTTCATCTTAGCCAACTGAATATAGGAAAATTGAATTCTCAGAGAATTTCCATTAGGAAGTGGTTAATTTACTTGGCCAACCATGTTTTCATTTTAACAACAACATTACTTGGATGGAATAAAGTGCTCTGCAGGTTTACAAAGTATACCCACGAAATTAAAATTTAATTGCACAAGTCTCTTAACAGCCCTGCGAGCTAGCTGGGGCAGAAATGATTAAACCCATTTTTCTTATGAGGAAACTGAGGTTCAGAGATTTGCTGCACCTTAATTTGCAAGCCTTGCCTATGTTCGACTTAAAATGTGATTTAACATGCAAAAATCTCATCGATACTTAACTTTTCTGGAACACGTCATGGGCATAAAGGAAGCAAGGATTTAACATACTCCTGCAGAATAAAAGCCCTGCATGATCTCCCTTTAGGTAAGATATTTATGTGAAATGACATAAATAAGGGCACCCGACGGCACGGGAACCAGACGCTCTCAAGCGCTCTGCTGTCTGGGTGCTGGAGAGGGTGCATGTGATGGGGGCGGGGATGCTCAACAGCCAAGCTCACCTGTCAAGGTAGAATCAGCAGGTCTGAATGTCACCCTCTGGGTGACAGGTGACACCAGCGATCTCCTTGGTGATTGATGATGGATCAGGGTGGAAATCTTGGCTTGGCTTGGCTTGGAGCCTCCTTTGGAGTGTTCAGGCTGTGGAGAAACGAATGTGATCTTTTACCAATTCGGCCTGGTTTCCAGGGACAGCTCAGGCAGTCCTGGTAGGGATTCTTATGCTTGTGGCCCCGTGTGCGGCTCAGCGGAGGTGGTGGAGGTGGCGGCAGCAAGATTAATTGGGCCTTTCATCTCAGAGCATGCAGGAGGCAGAGGGAGGGAGAAGGGGGGGGGGGTGTGGGAGGGAAAAGAGGAGGGAGGGAGAGGGCAGAGGGGAGAAGAGGGGAAAGGAGAGAGGAAAGAAAAGAAGGCGGCTGAGAGAGTGCACACGGCGTCCGACACACCTCGGTTTATGTCTTCACGATGGAGGAGGCTCGGGAGGCCCGAGGAGATCAGCTGTCTCTGCTGAGAGCCCTGCGATGCCAGGTGTCCGGGACGGGAGGGAATGAGGCGGAAGGCTGACAGCTCAATTAGACGAGGAGGGAGGTGAGACAGGAGAGAGCGAGGTCACTGCGGTGCCCTTGGCTGGTTGTAGGACTCTCAGATACCTTGTTATGGTTGCAGAGCTGCAGGCAGCCCAGACCTCACACCCCGGAACCCCACTGCCTCCAACTTCCTCTGCTGCTCTGGCAGAGATGGCCCGGGGCCCAGGAGACAGGCAGTGTGGTGTGATGAAAAAAACAGGAGCTATTGGGGCGAGCTTTTCGTGTCTGCTGACCTGGGCTTGAATCCCTGTTTTCCCATTCACTTGCTGTGTGACCTTGAGCAAGTTCCTTAGCCTCTCTGAGCCTCAAATTCCCTTCCATTTAAATGGGGATTTTAGCTAACTTGCAGAATTTGTTGTGAATTTTAAATGACAAAGATGCCAACTCAATAGCACCTGCCATTTCTACGGAAATAGGCCACCAGCTACTAGCTACTAAATAATCCTGCTTTTTGCATAGCACTTACTGCCTCTGTGATAATCTTGTTTGTGTGTTTATTTTGTTGTTTATTGTCTCTTTATAGCTGATATAAACCCCCAAGGGAGGGAACTTACCATCAGCTTTGTTTCTGTACCTTAGACCCAGCACAGAGCCTCATCCACAATGGGTGCTCAGTAAATATTAGGATAAAAAAGAAACAGTTTGGGGGGGCAGAGGAGCGTGAGGGGACTATTCGGGGTGAGAAGATCTATACCTTGATTTTAGTGGTAGTTGCATGACTGTATGTTTGCAAAACTTGTAGAACGGTAGCTCTCCACAGGGAGGACGTTACTGTATGTAACTTATACCTCAATATCTGACCTTTAAAGGTAGCTTAGAGGGAGCAACGGACAAGCGGAATTCAACTAAATAAAAATCCATATTTCCTGCCACCCATTATGTGCCAGGATGACGGGGCCAGGTGCCTCGCGCTGGTTATTTCATTCAATCCTGACAACAAACCTGCCTAATGAAGGTCTGACTTGCCTGTTTTGTAGATGGGGAAATGGGAGCTCAGAGTGGTTATGAGATTTGCCAAGATCGCAAAGCTTGCTAGCAGCAGAAATAAAACCCAGGTCGCTTGACTTCCAACACCCAAGCCGCATCCAGTGTGGTGACATACTGTGCTGGTGTCGATCTCACACTTTAGCATGGACTCACCGGTCAGTCTTTTCCCAGAGGAACAGCATGTAGAGAGAACGGGCTTTTTGCTGGAGACGGGGAATGGAGCGGGTGGGGAGTGGAGTTAACATGAAGAGGCCTGTGGTCGGGATGGAAGTGTCAGATGGGACCAGAGGATAAAAAGGAGCCAGAAGAGCAGTCAGAGACAGGCTCTGGGGTGAGATGATCTGGGTTCAGATTTCAGTGCCACCAGTCACTCGTTGTGTGACCTCAAGCAAATCGGTCAACCTCTCTGTGTCTCAGGCTCCTGATTTGTAAAACAAGGCTAATTATAATTCCCACCTCATAGGGTTGTTTTGTAGCTTAAACAGGATGGCATCTGTAAAGCACTTAGAATGGTGGCTGGCATAGTAAGTGTTACATAAGTGATAGCTATTGTAATTAATTAAGATTAGGTTCTATGACATGTGACAGAAACCCTGAGAAAACACTGGTTTAAACTAAGGTGAAACTTAATAAAGTTTAAAGGAGCCAGTCCAGGGCTGATATGGAGGCTCCATGATCATGTGGTACCCAGACTCTTTCTATCTTGTTGCTTCGTCATCCTGAGCATGTTGCCTCATGGTCCAGATTGGTTGCTCCTGTCCCAGCCATCACGTCCATATTCCAGCCAGTGAGAAGGAGAAAGGACATGCCCCTCTCTTTATCATTTCCTGGAAGTTGCACACAACACATCCACTTACCTCTCATCAGCCAGAACTTAGTCACATGGCCACACCTAGCTAGCTACAAGTAGTTGTGTAACCACCTAAAATTTGTGAATTGTATTGATAAAGAGGAAAAGGAAAATTAATTTGGGGGACAACTTGGGAGTTTTTTCTTCTGCTGTGGAAAAGTTCAGACACATCTAAATTATCCATCCCCTGGTCTCGGCACAGAAGCAGGATTTTCCTGGCACTTCCAGCCTCTCTGAGAGTCTAGTTTCTCATTGGTCAGTAAGCCATGGCCCCCTCCCTCTCCCCTCTCCCCCAGCCCTCCCGTTCCTCTTGGCATTTCTCCTCACAGAAGCAGCCCAGAAAGGGCAGCGCCCGCCTGCCACGGCCTTGACTTCCAATGAACACGGCAGCAAGCACTACAAGCAGCTGCGGTCAGTGTCCCAGACCATGTGCCAGCTCAGCGAGCTTGAAATCCAGCCCCAGATGAAACAGAAAGGGGAAACAGAAAAGATGCACTTTAAATATTTTTTATTCTTAAAAGCCACATGAGTAACGTTTCATAAGAAAATACAAAAAAAAAAAATTAAAAATAAAGCAGAAATCCTTTAATCCTAAACCCAGACATAATTATCATTAACATTTTGCATGTGAATTTCAACCACCTATCTATTCAGATTTTTTCCCCTTAACTACAAATTGGAGCTCACATTTTCATCCTCTTATATCCAGCGTTTAAGATCCAACAATAGTGAGACAATCCTTCCAGTTTGATAAACACATTTCCGCAACTTTGTTTTTCATGGGCAGCTTGTCCGTCCCTCTCACAGAACGGACACAGATTCACAGGGATGCACCAAAATTTGGCTTTGACCTTGGTATCTGGTCAAAATATGCTTTATCTTAAGTCTTGGTCTTTGAAAGACTGAGTCACTAGGTTCCGGCTTTCACGTCAGTTCTGGGTCCCCCGGATTTGTGTATGATCCATGATCCTGTGACCAGGTGACATAACCTTTGCATCCAAGTAGCATAATAACCTCTGTTATACACGCACATCATGTCATTCGGATTTATTGTTAATATGTAGTTACTTTCAAATCTAGATAATCTTCTGGATGTAACTTGTAATCACTTCTTTCGTGCTCTATTTGTTGACATTTTATCAGTCAGAGATTAAATGTGTATTCATTCTTGGAAGAGTAAAATGATCACTCATGATAATTATAAACATTGTCACTTTTATGTACAGAAATAATTTTTAAGAGTTTTGAAGGGGGCCAGCCCAGTGGTGCAGGAGTTAAGTTTGCACGTTCCACTTCGGCAGCCTGGGGTTCGCTGGTTCGGATCCTGGGTGTGGACCTAAGCACTGCTTGTCAAACCATGCTGTGGCAGGCGTCCCACACATAAAGTAGAGGAAAATGGGCACGGATGTTAGCTCAGGGCCAGTCTTCCTCAACAAAAACGGAGGAGGACTGGTGGCAGATGTTAGCTCAGGGCTAATCTTCCTCAAAAAAAAAAAAAAGAGTTTTGAAGTGTTTAAATATAGAAGAAAACATTGATAGCTAATACAAATATTGAGAAAGCGTGTCAGCCAGATACTTTTAGAAGATATATTTTGAGGCAACAACAATAAAACGTTAAAATAATAATATGAAGCAGAATAACAGAAATTAGACTATATCATGGTTCCAATCTTTGTAGAATTGTTTGAGATACTAGCATTCATAACACTAAACAAAATAATCTTTAAAAATGTAGCCAACTTTTGGCTACTTTATTCTATTTAGGCAAAGAGGCTTTAATAAAAAGCCCTGTTGGTAATTCTTTACATCTTGTAAAGATAAACTAAAAACGGAATGTCAACATCCCAATTTCATGAGGAGGAAAACGTCTAAAATCACGTGTGGCAATACCCATGGCAAATAATATTTGACTCGACATGGGAAGGAATATAAAGAATACGAAGAAAAGAAGGAATTGTTAGAAAAAGTGAGGATGGCACTCCTCCATCATCAGGAGAAAGTAAGCATCGATTTATTAACTCAGACGTGTGTAACACACAACACGGGGCAAGCTGGCCGTGCCGGCACTCTGGACGTATTGCTCCTGCTCTGTAATGTCAATGCTAAGCGTTGACAATGAAATTCATTAACAATGAAACTGTCATCAAAAATAACCTCTGATAAAATCTTACATGTACTCCTTTATCAAGGACGTTTGCTCCGTGAAGGTGATCTTGGGCATTCGCCTAGACTTCTGCCAAGTACCGACCTTAACATTTGGCCATCTGGCATTCAGCCAAAGTGTATATTGAGCGCATCTCTAACTTTAGATTATTTCCAATTTCTCACTATTATTAGCAACATTGCAATGAATGTCCTAGCACAAACAACTCTGTGGGGCTCTATGATTATTTCCTTGGCTGAATTCCTGGAAGTGGAGCTCTGGGTCAGAAGGATCCCGATTGCCAAACTCCCCTCCAGAAAGTCTGTACCAGCATCCCTCCCACAGAGGAGTGGAGCACGGAGAGCGATACCCTGGTCCTCGTCAGCTCTGTACCCGCATTTTCAAACTCCCACAGTGGCTGGCAGTTGGATGGTTGAGGGTAGCATCCTTCACACAGCTCCCAGCCCTCCCGGATCCCAGGGTCATGATCATAACTATGACTTATTTCATGCTTATCTTGTCTCTGGTGTTGTGGTAGATGCTTTAGGTACTGTTTGAATTTTAAACCCCACAATGATGGTATAAAGTAAATATTACTGGCCTCATGTTATAGACGAGGAAACTGAAGCTCAAGGCTTGGGGGGCTCTGCTCCCAGCCCCATGGAAACTTCCAGAGGCCTGGCCAAGAACAGACTGAAAGCCTTTTCCTCCAGGTGAACAGGACCTGTGAGGTCCAATCCCCACGACTCCAGCTGTTCAGCCCCCTAGGAGCTAACGGGGTCCGCGAGTCCTCCGGGCCGCATCCATTTCCAGCCAGGGCTTGGAGGTGGAAGAAAGGAGGAAGGCACGGAACCCCGATCTGCCCTGGGCCCAGCTCTGTGCAGGGCACTGACGTGCATGCATGTCCATCGCTTCTCGGTCGTTTCTGAAACTGCGCCAGAGACTGTCTTCCCTGAGTGAGCTGCCCCTCTGCCGTGTGTGTGTGTGTGTGTGTGTGTGTGTGTGTGTAACTCAGACTCTAACAGTGCCAGGGGCAGGTCAGGATTGTTGGCCCTGAGTCCCCCACCATAGCAAGTGGACAGTTGTCCCCTTGAGGGGAAGGGATAAGCAGTGGCTGCATGCCAGGCCTCAAACTGCCAGGGGAGATGTTATCCACATCTTACCGGAGAGGAGCCAGGGGCTCAGGAAGATGTTGGAGAGCTCTCGGCTAGTAACTGGTGAAGGGCCCAAAGAGTCCGGGGTAGCTGGACTCGCTTTCTCTGCTCCAGACAGGAAAGTGCCCCTCATACGTTTCTATAACCCTCGTGAGAGCCTGAAGCCTGGAGAGAAACAAAGAGCCTGGGAAGCCCCGCAGGGAGAGAAGGCTGTTGTTCCGGGCCTTGCAGAGGAAGAAGGCATTGATGAGCGGAGGGCTCACCCGAGGGTAGACGCCTGGGGAGGCTGCTGGGCGCCCACCTTCCACCTGGAGCAGAACTGCCCAGGCTGGGTGAGTGGTAGCAGTCGGGGGCCGTCCTCTCACACGGGGACCTGCTCCCTTCCTCTCCTTTCCCAGGTTTGGGCCTCAGGAAGTGAGTCCCGAGAGCTAAAGGAGGGGAGGATGGAGCTGCTCTCCTCTCCCCCGGCATCCTTCAGCAGAGACACATGTCACACCCATGAGGGCCACTGCCAGGCCCTGGAGTCACACGGACCTGGATAAAATCTGACTCAGTCACTCTCCAGCTATGTGACCTTGAGCGAGTTACCTACCCTCCCTGAGCCTCAACTGAAGCCACAGAATGCGGTCCAGTAATCATTCTTCATCAGTGGTTGTGAGGATGGAGTGAGCTGATGCCCCTGCAGCTGCCTCCGTCAGAAGCCGGCGCCCCGACTCATTGCCTCCAGTGCCCACCTATGCAAGGAGCCCACCCTGGGCAGAGGCCTGGGACCCCTGAAGCTCCAAGGATGCAACTGGGACCTTCCAGGATCCGACCCCAAAGCCTTGTAGGCTGCCTGCTTATTCCAGCCTTCAGGCCTTTGCAGGTGCTGTGCCTCCACCTGGAACACACTTCCTGTCCATTTGCCTGCCTTATTGGACTCCTCCCTCAGGCTTCACATAGCTGTCACTGTCTCCCGAAAGCCTGCCCTAAGTCCCCAAGGCTAGCTGACGTGTGTCCTTCTACCACTATATCACACCAAGTTTTAATGTCTTGTTCCATTGGACTCTGAGCTCAGAAAGCATGGGGACTGACTTCTGCCCATGTTGTAGCCACTGTGGCCAGCACGGAACCTGGCCCAGAGGGGATGCTCAGGACCTGTGCGCAGAGTAGAAAGAAGGATGAATGGACTCCATAGGGGCCTGGATGATGAAAGTATGGAGACAGACCACTACAGACCCTCTGTTTGAGCCAGGGACTCCCAGGCAGGAAAGAAGAGGGCAGGACTTGAGCTACTATGGTGGCAGGGACCCTGTCTTTTTTCATTCTCTCAGGTGAGAGAAGATGCATCTAGGGCTTCCCTGTACAGTTGTTCAGGTTCTGCACTCTATAATTCCAGGGGGCATCATTTTCATACTTCAGTCATCAGAGATTTGCATGGTTATTATGACAATTTTCCAGTAGATGGCAGTAAAGCATCTTGAGTTGGGGCACTCTTTTCTGTTTGTGCAAATGCACTGTTTGGGCTGTCTGCAGTGCTGGGTCCATCTGTCTGCCAGCTCTGCAAACTGCTGAGAGGTTGCCTGACACCCTTTCCCAGGCGTGTCCCGCCTCCTCTTCATTTCAGGGCTTTACAAACCACACCCTGGGCCTCGGTGTGGGGCTGGGACGTTCCAGGGAGCGAGCCATCGGAGCTGGAAGTTCCCAGCTGCATCCTTTGTTCTGTGAAGGTGATGTTTGTGATCAGAGCCCCGGGTTCAAGTCCCTGCACCTGCATTGCCTAGTGAGCGGTCTTGGGCAAGCAACCCTGCAGTTCTGGGATCTCGCTTTCTTTTCTGGAAAGAGGGCAGCAAGAACCCTGCCCTTGGGGTTGTGAGGAACAGATGCTACCCTGAACACGCCGTGCTTCGCCAGCTGAAAGCACCACTGCCCAGGAGCACCCTGCATTCATTAGATGCAGGACTCTCCCTGCTGACCCAGCGGGGGTGTGCCGCACACCACATGACTCCAGTTTTGTCACTCGCCCCAGAGTCATCTTCTCCTAGGGGATCTCTCTCCTGGTCTCCACCACCCCTCCATCCTGAGGGGGCTTTAGCCCCCTTCAGTCTATTCTTCAAATTCCTTAGTTCCATGCAGTCAGTCGGCCAGTCAACAAATATTTATTGAGCATCTACTGTGTTCTAGGAGCTGTGCCAGCCTCTACCTTCTATTGCTCACGGTCCCATGGGGGCAATAAAGTTAGCATACTCGCCATCTTGTTTCTGAGTCTTTGGACCTCGTCCCGTTCCTGTGGGACTCTGAGGATAAAGATGCCTGGCCCGGTCCCTCCCTTCCTGGCTCCCAGGCCACTTAGTGACTGGACATTATCTTTGGTCTCCACCACTGTACATACCCTCCAAGGTCCAGTCTCCTGGACTAGCAGGACTTGAGGAAACCTAGCAGTCTCCTGGGCATAATTAACAAGGACAATCACCTGATAACCATAAGATCACAGAACAGGAATTACACAAGGTCCAGACCAAGAGACACTTAGCTGGGTCTTCCCCGCCCCTCTCCTACTTCGGGAAGCCCAGGTCAGGGAAGCAGAAAGCAGACTCACTACGAGTTTCACTCAGAATTTTGTTTGGCTGTAAAGGGACAAGACACCCAAAGTAGTAGTGGCTTAAATGAGGTGAACATGTGTTGCCCTCCCATGTAAATGAAGTCTAGGTGTAGGTAGTCCAGAGACAATAGGGTCACTCTACAGTCTCAGGAAGGACCTAAGCTCTTTCTAGTACCTTGTTCTGTCATCCCTCAGGTATAGTCCTCATACTTACAGTGGAAGTGGCAGTTCAGGGCTGGTAAATCTCTTCAAGACATCAGGACCCAGCTCCTTCCATATCATTTCCCCGTCACTTAGCATGCAACTTCCACCTCATGGTCTAAAAATGCTGCTCAAGTTCCAGCGATCAAGTCAACATCCCACCAGGAGGAAGTAGGAAGGAAGGCTGAGCAAGGACATACCCTCTCTGCCTAAGGACACTCCCTGGAAGTTATTTGTGATACTTCCATTTATCTCCCATTGGTTACAACTTAGCACATGACCATATCTAAATGCAAAGAAGGCTAGGAAATGAGTGTTCATTCCAGGTGCATCCAATTCCAGGGGAAGAAAAGGAGACTGGTTATTGAGGAATGATTAGACTTCTCTACCACATCTTGCCTGCGAGCTTCCATCTCCTGCCTACAGGGGGCGCCTCGACCTAGCAGTCTCCTGGGCATAATTAACAAGGACAATCACCCGATAACCATAAGACCACAGAACAGGAATTACACAAAGACAGTAATGAGCTAATTTCCTCTCTGCGTATAAATGACATTTGTATTCTGTCGTAATTCTCATCACGGCCAGCAATCAGGACTGTAAACCCCTACGCTCTCAGCGGCGCAGTCCTGCCCCCTCCCCCACCCCTGAGACAAACCCCTCTGCACCCGCCGCCGCCCCCTCTCCCCTCCTCCCTCCCTGGAATGGAATCTGGCGGGAGTGACGGCGGCGGAGAGCGAGTGGGAGGCCCTGTGAGGCGGCGGCTGCACAGCGGGAGCCGCGCCGGTTGCCTTGGTGAGCTGGGCACAGAGCTTTCCAGGAGGCCGCTAAATGTATCTTCCTGACCCGCCGCCGCTTTCTCTTGCTTGCTTAGGAGACACCTCTTCGGGCGGAAGCCCCCCCAATCCCACCTTGTTCTCTCCTGGCCCCCTTTCAAAGTAATAATTTGCTTGCTCTTCCTGTAAGAAGCGGGTCTGAGGCGCTCAGGCGCCCTGGGGTGTGGATGGGGGATCCGGCATTGACGCTGTTTATCCCCGCACCCGCACCCCAGCCCTGCGCCTTGGGCGCCTCGTCCCCGTTTCACAGATCAGCCACTGAGCCCGAGAGCTGTCGGCCCCCCGGGTCACCCCGCTTGTAGGTGGCGGCCCTGCGGCTGGGTTCAGCTCTGTGATCTGAAAGCCCACGACACCCTCATAAGTTATCCGTCCCAGGCAGCATCCTGATGGCAGAATTTTAAGCAGACTGCCAGATGGCCGAAGACACTTTTGGGGCAAGAGAATGTTTGCAGCACTGACTGTCCCCGGCAGCTTATGCGGGATAAGTTTGGAGCAGGGAGAGAAAATACCACCTTGCTGGTAGTGTTAGCAATAAGCCACGTATCTGGCCTGTGGTTTGGGCGGTCACTTAAGACAAAGAGCTGTGGGCAACCCTGGCTGCCCCCACCTCCCCACCTTGTCTGCCCCGGACTCCGGACTCCGCAGGCAGCTTCCCCACACCCCGACCCCTGATCTCCAGGGACACTGGCTCTGCCTTCTCTCCCATCTCTCCAGGCCCAGAAAAACCATCCCTCCACACAGCAAGGGAGGCCACACCCTGGTACCTCCAGTTCCAGGCTCCTCTCCTTGGCTCTAGGCTGTCTTGCCCTGCATCTCAGTCCCAGGGCTGCTGGGTGAGGGTAGTGCTAGGAACTTTCCAGAGGGCCCTCAAAGGGGAGGCACCTTCTCCTGCACCTAGAGGCCTGCCTGGGCCGCGCTCCCCTCCCACGCAGTCCACCCAGCAGTCTAGGAAGGGGAGCGGGGAGAGGCTGGCAGGCAGGAAGGGCTCAAGGCTGGCTCAGCTCACATCCCGGAAGCAGGACCTGGGGACCAGGAGCTGGTGCTCTGAAAGCTTACACGCACACACTTGCTCCTACATACAAACACACTCTCACTCATGCACACACGCACACACTTATACTCACACACTCAAATATGCACAAATACACACACATGCACACAGACACACACATACAGCATGGTCCGAATTCTCCTCAGTCGGTACACTCTCACGGTTCAGAGTCTGGGCTCTGAAGTGGGACAGAGTGCCAGTTTGCTGTTACACACTGCATCCTGGCTTTTAAACCACGGTCTCTCATTTTCCGAAAGCGATAGCTGAGATCTGAACCACAGGGAGGCGAAGTAAGGGTCTTCTTCCTCCCCCTGCTGCCAGTCTCTTGTTCCCCTCCCCAGGGGCAGCTGCTGTCACCACTTCCTGGGTCTCCTTCCAGAGTGGGTCTGCAGATGAGAGCTTCTTTCAAAGCGTGCATGAGACACACACACACACGCACACACACAGTCGCCCACTGGCACGCTGCTTTGCGCTCTGCTTCATTTTCTGTTTGTGCGACTGCACCGTCTGGGCTATCTGCAGAGCTGGGCGCCTCTGTCTACCAGCCTCCCAGCTGCCGAGACGGGGTCTGACACAGCCCGATCGCTGGGCCTGGGGGTCGCTCGTGTCCATGCACGAACCGAGCGCCTCCTCCTTCTTAATGGCGGCGTGGTATCCCGTCATGCGGATCCGTCGTGATCTATCTAACGTGCCCTACAGGGCGATCACGGAGTGTTCCCAGCTTTTGTTTTGCTTCATCCGCGGCTATCTGCGGCTCTTTAGTGAGCGTCTGCCCGCACGCAGCAGCCGCGTGGGAGGGCGTGTCCTAGAACTGGGTTTGGAGGCGTGACCCGCCCAGGTCTTTGGCCTCCCATACCTCACTTTCTGACTCTGTGGATGACGACAGTCGGAGCCCGGACCTCCCTGGGCGAGGATGAAATGAGATCGTGTGTGCTGAGTGCCCAGCACGGTGCCCGGCACCCGGGAACCACTGATCTTGGCTCCTGAGGGGAGAAGCGTAGCCATGGGCAGTGAGGGGCTGTGCTGACCGGCAGGAGGCTGCCCAGCTCCCCTCCTCAAGGTCACCAAGTTAGATGGCAGGGACCTCAGCCTGGGACAGCGTCCCCTGCCCTTGTGATGGGGGTCAGAGAGCTCCATGCCTCTGGCCACCCAGGGTGGGGGCCACAGGGAGGAGAGGCAGGGGCAGGAGCCGGGGCCGGGTGGGTGGGCGCCCAGCAGCTGCTCTGGAGCCAGAGCGAGGAGCAGGCCTGGCTTTCCTGCTGACTCATTCCCACTGGAGCTCCAGAGAAGGGGGGCCGGCCACTGTGAGGGAGAGAGAGAGGGAGGGAAAGGAAGGGAGGAAGGGAGAGAGCTCTCACACCACACACACACACACACACACACACACACACACACCCCTCCCAGCTCCAGGAAAGGGAACCCCTCCCAGCAGAGAGAGGCTTTGTTTCCCACAAGATGTGAAAGCCATGGAGACAAAAGGAAGGCAGCCGCCACTGCCCCTGGCCCTCGCTGCCATTCCTCCACCCCTCTCTGTCCTCACCCCATTTCTGCCAGCCCTCTCCTCCATCCACGCAGACCCTGCCCCTAGGGTGACTGTCCTGGATGGCCCCGCATGATGACAGTGCCGGGGACTAGTTGGTGACCTTACTTGCCTGTCTCATTCCCCTCCTTATCCTGACCTGCCCCCTGGCCCCATCTCCTGTGAATCACACCCACCTGGCCCCTTCCTGGCTCTGAGGATGTGTTTTGATGGAACTGACTTTTATGACACTGAGATGAATGAGGTTGGGTCCCTGTGCCCAGAGGAGCTTCTACCCTGTGGGATGGGGAGGCTGAGGATGGAGTTCGTCCCCTCAGAGCCAGCTGGGTGCTGGGTCCCTGATGGGCTAGGGACTCAGGGGGCAGGATGCATGGAAGAGATAACGCCGCCTTCCATGAAAAATCGCTTTTTGTCTTAGTACAAAATCCCCGAACCTGACGGTTGTCTAGCACCGGGCTCCAGACCCTGCCAGGCATATTCTATTTACAAGGACCTGGTTTAAGGAAAAGTTCTAATTTGACAGGATTCAAACAGGCTCTGTCTCTAATCACAGCTGCAACCATGCTTTGTCCATTCTCCACTTCCGGCCCTGAATAACATTCCTGGCCGATTCCTAGGTTTCTGATCAGAGTTCCTAGTTTTTTCAATTATTAAAAATCCAAATTAATCTAGGCCAATTTAAAAGTTAAACATATGCAAATATAGGGTGATTCTCCTTCCCCACCCAGTGCTGGGCAAGGCTGGAATGGGGGGGTCTCCTCTCTCTCTCCCCCATCAGAGTGCTTTGACCTCCAGAGTTTGAGGCCGGTGTGTGGTGGGGGATGGGAGCTGGTGGGGGAGCAGCCGTGGTCTTGCTCTCTTGGCCAGCACTGCTGATGATCGGTGCCTCCTGAGGGGCAGGCTTCCAAGGCGGGGAGCAGTTGAGTTTTCTGGGGAGAGGGCTCCTCTGGCCAGACTTCTTCCTGTCAGCTCCAGCCCCTAGAGGCCCACCACTGGAATTGCTCCCCAGCTACCTCCCCAGGGTTTACTTGACCCACGGGAAACTCCTGTGCCCTTGTCTGGCCAAATGAGGGCATGCAGGCCACCTCTGCTGCCCAGGGCCCTGCCTGCTGTCTCTGTCCACTCTTCTTCCCATCCCCCCCATAGGTTATAGGACAGGTACCAGACTGAGGAATGGGGTGCCCATCTCTCCGCTCACAGGCACCCCACTCCCTGTGCGTAATCTGTAGCAACCCTCCATCTGCTTCCAGAAAGTGGAGGGGAAAGCAGAGCACACCTGCCCTAGCCTGGGAATGTCTGACCTGCGCAGTAGCCCAGGGCCCCATGCCCAGAAGTGCCCCACACTTGGGCTAGTACTCTGCTGTCTTGAAATTCTTCATAACTTTTGAACAGACAGCCACTCGTTTTCATTTTTCACTGGTCCCTGAAAAGTACATAGCCGGTCCTACCTGGTGCCGACTACTCTGACCAGCTGCTTATCGAAAGAAGGGGAGGGATGGCAGTGCTGGTTCGAGTAGCAGGGCTGCTTCTGGAACTTGTAAATGCCCCAGGAAGTTCCACACTCCACAGTGATTTCCACCTCTCTTTAGAGTGAGGGATGTCTGACACCTGGTTAACCTCCCCTTTGGGTTCCAGTATCAACTCCCAGGCAACAGGATCTGAACTCGTCAGCATCCTGTTAGGGATGCAAGCATCCTTCGACATCAAACACACTATCCGGATCAGGAACTGAATACATTTGGATTATGTGCCTTTTTTTTACAACAATGAAATCATGTTGCCCATATTGTTTTATAGCCTGCTTTTTCCACTTAACAACACACTGTGCATATATTTTCATGGAGACGATATTCATCCACAGTCTGATTTTCAGCATCGGTTTCGGTTACCTCTTGCTGTGCAGCAAACCTCCCCAAACGCAGTGGCTTAAATCAACAATGATTCATTGTTTCTCATGGCTCTGTGGATTGACCAGGCTGTCCTGTGACCATCCACAAGAAACACAGACTCCAGAGAGAGGAAAACTCCAGCGTCAGGATGAGCCACTTCCTGCCTGTGTGACCTTGCCTAAATCACTGAACCTCAGGTTCCTCACCTGTTAAGTGTTACAGATGGTACCAGTGATGTCGCCCTCACCTGAGATACTTTGAAGGTTAAATGAGAACTACAATAAGAGTATGTACCTTGTAGGGTGGTCGTGGGATAATACGGCTGAAGTATGACAAATGTTAGCTCTTACTATTACTGCCTTAGCAAGGGGCTAGGCTAGTGAGGAGACTGCTGAGGACGGAGGGAGCTGGTCCTTCAGCTCATCACATCTCGAGACACAGGAGGGAGGGGGATCTCTGCTGGAAAAGAGGGATCTGAAAGGATGCGGTGGACAGCGCTGAGTGTTAAGCACTGCTCAGAGGGGAAACGAAGGCTGGGGGAAAGAGGCATCTCGCTGCCACATAAAGGCATTTACTTGTTGGCCATATTTTCCTGCATACTGACAAGATGCTGGTAATAAAGTCAGGAGTAAAATATTCTGGAAAGCAGGTTGTGCCAGCCTAGAGGCGCCAGAGTCAACAAACGACCCATCGCTGTCCAACACCTCTGTCCCTCTTCAGTCTATCAGAGGAGCACCTTTGGCTGCTTGAGGAAGCAGAGAAGAGGCAGAGAACCAAGAAAGCATCTTGGAAGGACAGGAGAAACAGTACCAGGGAGCCAAACGCTAGACCCCTATGGTCTTCAGTGCCCAAACATCTTATTTCAATTCTTTCATCACACTTTCAGAGTCTAACACGTAGAGATTCATGTACTTGTGTGTGTGTTTTTTTTTTAAATCGTGTAATATTTAGAACAAACAAGAAGATATAAGGAATAACACAAAAAACCCCATGTTCTTGCTACTACCTTAAGAAATAAAACATTGCCAATACAGGTCAGTTTTCCATGATGGACTTCCCATCACCTTTTCCTACCTTCTCAGAAGAGGTAACCACTCTTTGGAACCCTGACGTTGATTATGTCTTTGCATTCCTTTTTTATTTTTCAAATACACAAAGAAATCTGATAGGAGCAATAGGTTGCCTCATAGAGACTGGAGTTCCAGCGAAGGGTTTGGGGCTCTCCAGCAGGATTTAGATGACTTCTAAGGAGGCTGCAGGAGAAGCAGAAAGGGAAAAAAAAGGCCAAAAAAAAGGAACAGCATTTCAGTAACCTGTGACAATATCAGCTGGAATAATGTGTGTGACATTAGACTCTTGGGGGGGGGGGCAGGAAGATATTTGAAAAAGTAATGGCTGAATTTTTCCAAATTTGAGGAAAAATATAAACCCACAGATCCAAGAAATGGAATCAATGCCAAACACAAAGAAAATCACACCAACGCACAGCGTATTTAAATTGCTGAAACCTGGTGATAAAAAAAATTTTTTTAAGGAGCTAGAGGGAAAAAGAAACGTTATATACAGGAAGGAAAATATGAGAACAATCTCTGACTTCTCATTAGAAATAATACAAGTCAGAAGACTATGGTATTAAATCTTCAACACTTAATTGAATTGAACAAAAACTACCAGCCCAGAATTCTGTATCCAATGATAAAGCTGAGGGAATTCATTGCCAGCAGACCTGTTGAAAACTCAAGGGAAATGATACCAGGTGGAAACTCAAATCCCCACAAAGAAGCAAATACCGGACATGGTAAAAGTAGGGATGTTTTCCCCTGATTTTAAAATTTATGTAAACGACAAATAAGAATTTAAAGCAAAAATAATAGCAATGTACTGTGGAGTTTGTAAATATGTAGAAGTAAAATGTATGACAAAAAAGCATAAAGAACAGGAGAGAAAAAAAGAAATTACAGTGTTGTAAGTTTCTTGTGTAATATGTAAAATGGAATAATATTTAAAGGTAGACTGTGAGAAATTAAAGAGGCATATTGTAAACGTTAGAGCAACCACTGAAAAAAAAAGAGAGAAAGAACTAATAAGCCAACAGAGATAAAAAAAAAAAAAAAAAGACGCAATCCAAAAGAAGGCAGGAAAGGAGGAAGAAAAGAACAGAGAACATATGGGGCAAAGAGAACAAAATAGCAAGATGACAGACTTAAACTCAACCCCTTAAATAATCACATTAAAAGTAAGTGGGCTAAGTGGATGAACCTTGAAAATATTATGCTAAGGGAAAGAAGCCAATCTTCAAAGACCACATACCGTAGTGGATGATTCCATTTATAGGAAATGTCCAGAAAGGACAGTCTATGAAAACAGAAAGGAGACTATTGGTTTCCCAGGGCTGAGAGACGGATAGCCTAGAGGAATGGAAGCGACTGCTGACTGGCATGAGCTTTCTTTTGGAGTGACAAAAATGTTCCAAAATTAGATTGTGGTTATGATTGAACAACTTTGTGAATATGCTAAAACCATTGCATTGTACACTTCAAATGGGCGATTTTATGGTAAGTGAGTTATATCTCCATAAAGGTATTGTTTTAAAGGCAAATGAACTAAACATTTTTTAACTAAAGGCACCAAAGAGCCAATAAGAGGGTGAGGAAGCTGCATTAGCCCTACAGACATTGCCAAATTAGAAGAAAAAGCTGCAAACCTGGGTTGTGTTTTATGGCTGCCAGGCCACCCTAAGTGGTGAGTGTAACTCCGCTACTTTAAGCTGCGAACCCTGAGGACTAGCCCTCCTGCCTAACAGCGAACTAGAAATAAATCAACCCTTCTGTAAGTTTTCAGCCAGGATTCTTGTCACACGGTGATCAGGAGAACCTCAAGACTTCAACTTGATTTAAGGTGTTTGCAGGACGGTAGTCCTTGGCACCCTGTAGAGGCAAATGAAAATCCTCTCTGGGGAAGGTACCGTCATCCTAGGCCTCAAGGTATTTCAACAAATACTTTTCCCAATGCAATGTCCAGTTGGATAGTACACAATTAAGTCAAAGATAGCTGAGCCTACAAAGAAACAAGACACTATGAGCAAGAATCAGCAGAAACAACAACCAACAGAAACAGGCTCAAAGACTTGAGGCATTGGAATTCTGGGTCACAGGCTATGAAATATATGCTTACTGTACTTAAAGAAATAAAACTCCAGTTTGAAATATCTGCATGGAACAAAAAGAATTAAACAAAATCTTCAGGAAGTGAGGGCAGTCAGTGTAAGTTGCCATGCTCACATTTCAAAGGAGAAAAATGATCATTTTATTAGATGCAGAAGTGTTTGGTGAAATTTAACATCCATTCACAATGCAAACTAGGAACAGAAGGATACTCTTTTAGTCTGATAAAGGGAATCTATAAAAATTACAGCAAACACCATGCCTAATGGGGAAGATAGAAGTTTTCCTTTGAGGTTGGAAAGCAGACAAAGATGCTATCATATTTTCTATTTTACACCCTAGCCAGATCAGAAAGGCAAAAGAAATAAGGGAAGGAAGGAAGGGAGGGAGGAAGGAAGGAAAGGGGAAGGGGAGAAGGAAGGAAGGAAAATGGGAGGGAGGGAGAGCCAGAGAGAATGAAAAAGGTAAGGATAGAGGATTAGTCTGCAAGGGCCGCCATGACAGAATACTGGGAAGCTTAAACAACAGAGATTTACTTTCTCACAGTTCTGGAGTCTGGAAGTCCAAGATCAAGGTGCGACAGTGTTGGTTTCTCTGAGGCTCTGTCTTTGGCTTACAGGCAGCCACCTTCTTGCAGCGTCCTCCCCCAGCCTCTTCCCTGTGTGTGCATGGAGAGAGAGAGAGCTCCTGGTGTCTCTTCCTTTTCTGAAAAGGACCCCAGTTCTACTGGATAAGGATTCCACCCTTATGACCTCATTTAACCTTAATTACCTCCGTAAAGGCCCTTTCTCCAAATGCAGTCACATGGGGGTTAGGGTTTCAGCATATGAGTTTTGGGGTCCACAATTCAGTCCATAAGAGACAGGAAAGGATGAAACAAAATTTTCGTACAGATGATATCCTTATGTACATAGCAGCAAAAAATGTTCTGAAGTTGAAAAACCTTTAACATTTTATTCATACAGATGGTCCCTGATTTACGATAGTTCGACTTATGATTTTTCATCTTTACAATGTGGTGTGAAAGCAATATGCATTCAGTAGAAAATGTACTTCGAAGTTTGGATTCTGATCTTTTCCTGGGCCAGCGATATGCCCTATGCTATTCTCTTGTGATGCTGGGCAGTGGCTGTGAGCCAGAGCTCTGAATCAACCACGCTATCTCAAGGGTAAACAACCGACACACTTACGACCATCCTGTACCCACACAATCATTCTTTCAATACAGTATTCAATAAATTACATGAGATATTCAACACTTCATTGTAAAATAGGCTTGTGTTAGGTGATTTTGCCCAACTGTAGGCTGATGTAAGTGTTCTGATCATGTTTAAGGTAGTCTAGGCTAAGCTACGATGTTCGGTAGGCTAGGTGTATTAAATGCATTTTTAACTGACAATATTTTCAACTTACAATGGGTTTATCAGGACATAACCTCATCAGAAGTTGGAATATGTATATAGTATAAAAAATAAGAATTTGGAAATAAATAATTTTAAAAAAAAGATTTGTAAGACCTCTGTAGGAAAAATTATAAAACTTTACCATATTCTTGGTATAATATACCAATATACTGTATTCTGGGATTGGGAGATTCAATAATTTAAAGACATGAATTCACGCAAAATTACCTATAGGTTTGATCCAATCTGAATCAAAGTATCACCAGGTTTGTTTTTAGAACTTGACAAGATAGTTCTAAATGCAAGGAGCCAAGAAAGGCCAAAGATACTCTTGAAGTATACGGACAAGGTAGGAGAAGGTGCTCTATCAGATTTCAAATTTCACAACAAAGTTTTAGTAATGGTGGTTGTAGGGATAGACAAATAGGCCAAGAGAACAGAACAGAGAGCCCAGAAACAGACCCCACGTATGCGGACACAACATATGGCGAGGTGACCATGCAGAGCATTCAGGAAGGATACTTTGTTTTCATAAATGATGATGGAATAATGGGTATTGAAGGGTAAAAAATGAGATTGGACCCTATCTCCTATATACACAAAAATCCACTCCAGGTAGATTTTTTTATTAAAATAACTGAACATAACATAAAATTTACCATTTAAACCATTTTAAAGAATACAACACAGTGGTTTTAGTATATTCACAAAGCTCATCACCAGTTTCTCCACGTTCTCACCACCACTTGTTGTTGTCATATTTGATTTGCGTTTCCCTAATGACAATGTTGTTGAGCATCTTTTCATATGTTTATTGGCCACGTAGATATCTTCTTTGGAAAAATGTCTATTCAAATCCTTTGTTCATTTTTTTAAATTGGCTCGTCTTTTTGTTGTTGAGTTATGAGAGTTCTTTGTACATCCTGGATACAAGGCCCTTATCTGATATATGATTTGTAAATATTTTATCTCATTCCGTAGGATGTCTCTCTTGATAGTGTCCTTTGATGAACAGAAGTTCTTAATTTTGATGAAATCCAGTTTATCCCTTTTTGCTTTTGTTTCTTGTGCTTTGGGGGTCAATTTGAGAAATCATCATCTACTCCAAGGTTACAAAGATTTACGCCTATGTTTCCTTCTGAGTTTTATAATTTTAGCTCTTACATTTAGGTCTCTGATCTGTTTTGAGTTAATTTTTTGATATGATGTGAGGTAGGGGTCCAAATTAATATTTGCATGTGGATATCAAGTTGTTCCAGGACCATTTGTTGAAAAGACCATTCTTTCTACCATCAAATGGTCTTGGCACTCTTGTCAAAAGTCAAATGACCATAGGTGTCTGGTTTTATTTCTGGACTCTGGATTCTATTCCATTGATCTCTGTGTCTATCCTTATACCAGTACCACACTGTTTTGATTACTGAAGCTTTTTAGTAAGTTTTGAAATTGAGAAGTGTGAGTCCTCCAACTTTGTTCTTTTTCAAGATTATGTTGGCTATTTGGAGCACCCTGCAATTCTATATGAATTTTAGAATCAGCTTGTCAATTTCCACAAAGAAGTCACCTGGGATTCTGACAGAGCTTCTGTTGAGTCTGTCGACCAATTTGAGGAGTATTGCCACCTTAACAATATTCAGTCTTCCAAATCAGAAACATGGGATGTCTTTCCATTTATTTAGGTCTTCTTTAATTTCTTTCAACAGTGCCTTACAGTTTTCAGTGTACAAATCTTGTACTTTCTTGGTCAAATTTATTCCTAAGTATTTTATTCTTTTCAATGCTATTGTAAATGGAATTGTTTTATTAATTTTAATTTCAGGTTGTTCATTGCCATTGTATAGAAATATAGTTGCTTTTTGTATATGGATCTTGTATACCGCAACTTTGCTGAAATTGTTCATTAGATTTAATAGTTGTTTTTGTGGATTCTTTAGGATTTTCTATATATAATAGCATGTCATCTGCAAACAGACAGAGTTTTACTTCTTCCTTTCTAATCTGGATATCTTGCATATATTTTTCTTGCCTAAACGCCCTGGACGGAACTTCCAACAAAGTGTTGAATAGAAGTGGCAGGAGCTAATACCCTTGTCTTGTCCTTGATCTTAGGGGGAAAAGTATAATGTGAGCTGTTGGTTTTTCATAGATATCCTTTATCAGGTTGAGGAAGTCCCCTTCTATTCCTAGTTTGTTGAATGTCTTTATCATGAAAGGGTGTTGGATTTTGTCAAATGCTTTCCTGCATCAATTGAGATGATTATGTGTTTTTTTTCCCTTCAATCTATTAGTATGGTATATTACATTGATAGATTCTTGTGTATTGAACCATCTTTGCATCACTGGGAAAGATCCCACTTGATCACAGAGTATAATCCTTTTAGTATTCTGTTGGATTTGGTTTGCTAGTGTTTTGTTGAGGATTTTTGCATATATCCATGAGGGATATTGGTCTGTCATTTTCTTTTCTTGTGCTGTCTTTGTCTGACCTTGGTATCAGAGTAATACTGGCCTCATAGAATGAGTTAGGAAGTGTGCCCCCTCTTCTGTTTTTGGAAAGAGTTTGGGAAAGATTGGTGTTAATTCTTCTCTAAATGTTTGGTAGAATTCACCTGTGAAGGCATCTAGTCCTGCACTTTTCATTGTTGAAAGTTTCCGCCACCCCCCCCCGAGCTTTATTGAGATGTAATTGACATAAATCACTGTATAAGTTTAAGGTGTACAGCATAATGGTTTGACTAACATATATTGTGAAATGATTACCACGATAAGTTTAACTGGCATTCATCATCTCATATAGATATAATTTTTTAAAAAAAGCAAAAACAATTTTTTTCCTTGTGTTGAAACTCTTAGGATTTATACACTTTC
This sequence comes from Equus caballus, assembly GCF_041296265.1. Taxonomy (NCBI): domain Eukaryota; kingdom Metazoa; phylum Chordata; class Mammalia; order Perissodactyla; family Equidae; genus Equus; species Equus caballus. Next base: position 35,357,937 of record NC_091707.1, read on the forward strand.
CTATATATCACACAGCAGTGTTAGCTATAGTCATCATGTTGTGCATTACATCCCTGGTACTTATTTATCTTAGAGCTGGAAGTCTGTACCCTTTGACCACCTTGCTCCAGTTCCCCTCCCCTCCTCCTGCCTCTGGTAACTACAAATCTGATCTCTTTTATTATGAGTTTGGTGGGGTTTTGTTTTGTTTTGTTTTTCAGATTCCACATATAAATGAGATCATACAGTATTTGTCTTTCTCATTTCACTTAGCATAATGCCCTCAGGGTTCATCCATGTTGTTGCAAATGATAAGATTTCATTTTTATGGCTGAATAGTGCTCCGTTGTATATATACACCACAACTTCTTTATCCGGTCATCCATCAGTGGACGCTTAGGTTGTTTCCATGTCTTGGCTATTGTAAATAATGCTGCTATGAACATGGGAGTGCAGATAGCTTTTCGAATTAGTGTTTTCATTTCCTTTGGATATATTCCCAGAAGTGGAATTGCTGGATCATATGGCAGTTCCATTTTTAATTTTTTGAGGATCCTCCATATTGTTTTCCATAGTGGGTGTACCAGTTTACAATCCAACCAACAGTGCACAAGAGTTTCATTTTCTGTTGGATTTTTTTTTTTTTTTGAGGAAAATTAGCCCTGAGCTAACATCTGCTGCCAATCCTCCTGTTTTTGCTGAGGAAGACTGGCCCTGAGCCAACATCTGTGCCCATCTCCCTCTACTTTATATGTGGGATGCCTACCACAGCATAGCTTGCCACATGGTGCCACGTCCGCACCTGGGATCTGAACCGGCGAACCCTGGGCCGCTGAATCAGAAAGTGTGACCTTAACTGCTGCACCACCGGGCTGGCCCTGTTGGATGTTTGTGACTACTAATTTGATCTCTTTACTTGTTATTGGCTAATTCATATTTTCTATTTCTTCTGGAGTCAGTTTTGGTAGAGTGTGTGTATAAGAATTTGTCCATTTCATCTAGATTTTCTAATGTGTTGGCATATATTTGTTCATAATAATCTCTTATAATCCTTTTTTATTTCTTTAAGGTCAGTGGTGATGTCCCATTTATTGTCCCATTAAGAACATTTATTCTTGATTTTCGCAATTTTAGTCCTCTTTTTTTCTTGTTCAGTCTAGCTAAACGTTTGTCAACTTTGTTGCTCTTTTTAAAGCACCAACTTTTGGATTTGTTGATTCTCTCTATTGTTTTTCTATTTTCTATTTCATTTATCTCCACTCTAATCTTTATTGTTTTCTTCTTTCTGCTTTCTTTGAGTTTAGTTTGCTCTTCTTTTTCTAGTTTCTTAAGTTGGAAGTATAGGTTATTGATTAAAGATCTTTGTTCTTTTTTAATGTGGGCATTTCCAGCTATAAATTTCCCTCTGAGCACTGCTTTCACTACATCTCATAAATTATGGTAATTATATTTTCATTTTCATTCATCTCAAAGTCATTTCTAATTTTCCTTGAGATTTATTGTTTGACCCATTAGTAACATAAGGGTATATTGTTTAATTTGCACATTTGTGAGTTTTCCAGATTTCTTTCTGTTATTGAATTCTAATTATATTCGATCTTGGTCAGAGAAGATATTTTGTATAATTTCAATCTTTTTAAACTTAACTGAGATTTGTTTTGTGGCCTAACTTATGGTTTGTACTGGAGACTGTTGTGTGTGCACTTGAGAAGAATGTGAGTTCTGCTGTTGTTGGGTGGAGTGTCCCATAGACATCTGTTAGGTCCACTTGGTTTATAGTGTTCACTATAGAAGGATGTAGTCTTCTATATCCTTGCTGATCTCTACCTAGTTGTTCTATCCGTTATCAAAAGTGAGGTATTATTGTCAAACTGTCTATTTCCCCCTTCAATCTTGTCAGTTTTTGCAACATATGTTTTGGGGGTTCTATTGCTAGGTGCATATATGTTTTATATTTTTATATCTTCTTGATGGAGTGACCTTTTTATCATTATATAATGTCATTCTTTGTCTCTGGTAAAAATTTTGTTTTAAATTCTATTTTTTCTGATACTAGTACAGCCACTCCAGCTCTTTGCTTACTGTTTGCGTGGAATATATTTTTCCATCCTTTCAATTTGAACTTAGTTGTGTCTTTTGATCTAAAATGAGTCTCCTGTGAGCTTATACTTGGACATTTTTTTGTTCATTCTGTCAGTTTCTGACTTTTGATTAGAGAGTTTAATCCATTTATATTTAAAGTAATTGCTGATTAAGAAGGACTTACTTCTGTCATTTTGCTATTTGTTTCCTGTGTCGTCATATACCACTTTTGCTCATTATTTTCTCGATTACTATTCTTTTTTGTTAAGTAGATATTTATTTTCTAGTGTATCATTTTAATTTCCCCATCATTTCTTTTACTATATATTTTTTAGTTATCTTCTTAGTGGTTGCTCTGAGAATTACAATTAACATCTTAATTTATAACAGTCTAGTTCAGATTACTATCAATTAATTATTAGTTTCAGTTGTATTCAAAAACTTTGTTCCTATATAGCTCTGTATCCATCTTTATGTTGCTATTGTCACAAATTACAACTTTATACATTGTGTGCCTATCAACATAGATTTATAATTTTTGTTTTATGCAATTGTCTTTTAATTCATATAGGAAAAAGAAGAGCTATAAGCCAAAAATACATTAATACTAACTTTTATATTTACTCATACAATTACCTTTACCAGTGCTCTTTATTTCTTCACATGGAATTGAATTACTGTCTTCTCTCCTTTCATTTCAGCATGAAGGACTCCCTTTAGCACTGCTCATTGGATAGGTCTACCAGTAGTGAACTATGTCAGTTTTTGTTTATCTGGAAATGTCAATTTCTCTTTCATTCTTGAAGGATAATTTTGCTCTTGAATTTCTGGCTGACAGTTTCTTTTCTTTCAGCATCTTGAATATGTCATCCCACTGCCTTCTGGCCTCCGTGGTTTCTAATGATAAATCAGCTATTAATCTTATCAAGCATTCCTTGTACATGATGTGTGGCTTCTTTCTTGCTGCTTTCAATTCTTTATCTTTCAACAGTTTAATTATAATGTGCCTTAGTGTGGATCTCCTTGCGTTTATGCTACCTGTAGTTCATTCAGTTTCTTGGATGTGTGGTTTAATGTTTTTCATCAAATTTGAGAAGTTTGAGATCATTATTTCTTCCAATACTCTTTTGTCTTTTTCTCTCTCTCTTTTCCTCTGCCTCTGCCATTATGCACATATTAGTATTCTTGATGGTATCCCACAGGTCTCATAGGCTCTATGCATTTTTCTTTATTCTTTTTCCTTATTCTCCCCAGACTGGAAAATCTCAATGGACTTATCTTCAGGTTTGCTGATTCTTTCTTCTGTCTGCTCAAATCTGTCTTGAGCCCCTATAGTGAATTTACCATCTCAGTTATTCTACTTTTCAACTCCAGAATTTCTATTTAGTTCTATCTTATAATTTCTATCTCTTTATTGATATTCTCTATTTGGTGTTATTCTCATGGTTTCCTTTAGCTCTTTGAGCATATATAAAAGGTTGATTTAAAATCTTTATAAGAAGTCCAATGTCTGGGCTTCTTCAGAAACAATTTTTATTAATCGCCTCTTTTCTTGTATATCGACCATCCTTCCTTGTTTCTGTTTGTGCTTCCTAATTTTTGGCTGAAAACTAGACATTTTGAATATTATTATGTGGCACCTCTGGGAATCAGATTCTTCCTCTCTCCAGGGTTTGTCGTTGCTGCTTGTTGTAGTAGTAGTTGTTTGTTTGTTTAATGTCTTTTCTGAACCAATTTTGTAAAATCTACATTTTTTGGTATATATGGCCACTGAAGTCTCTGTTCCATTAGCTTTGTGGTCGGCTAGTGATTTGATAGAGATTTCTTTAAACACCTGGAACAACGACAGAAAAGAACTCTCCCAGTCTCTGTAGATGGGCTCTGTGTTTGTGTCAGGCATGCCTTCAAAAGTCCACTAGGCAGTATACAACTCTCCTTAACCTTCACTTTCGGCTTGCACAGAGACAGAAGGCCAGCCAGAGAGGAGAGAGAGTTTAGGGCACACCACACAGCAATAACAATGAATAAGCTACAGCCGCATGTTACAACATGGGTGAATCTTAAAAATATAACACTGAGTAAAAGAAGCCCAACAAGAAGTACATATAGACTCTGATTCCATTAATGTCCACTTAAAATACAGATCAAACCGAGTTATATTGATCAGGGATGGCAAAAGTATAAAGAAAAGGAAGGCTCACCATTTAGGTCAGGATAGGCTTACCTCTGGGTGGAGGGTGGGTAGAAGAGAAAGGGCTGTGACTGGGAACCAACACAGGGAAATGTCTGGTGATAATGTTCTATTTCTTGACTTAGGTGGGGGTCACACCAGTGTTTGCTTTGTGATTATTCACTATAGTGCTCATTTGGCTTTTATATATACTTTTCTGCATGTGTCTTATATTTCACAAAGTTAATAAAGGTTGTACAACAAAGAAAGAGTTCATTACTGAAAACAGATGCCAGCTCCCAGTGGAATGAGTACAACAGAGTGGCTTTCAAGAGCCTGGCCATGGACAGGGGATCTTCATTTTGTAGCCCAGAAGAAACTCAATCGGAAAGCGATATTTCTGCCCCATGAGGATGCGCTTGGGGCGGGTCCTTAACCTCAATAAACTGTCAACACGAGGACCCAAGTATTCTTTAATGACCTAATCCTACAGGGCATCAGCCAGGCTCAAGATAGAATTGAGGTGCGGCTGCTCAGCCTTCAAACCCCCAGATCGGTCTGGAAATTCTCCGTTTAGCTCAATTCTGGATGGAAACCCTCCCTGTCAAATGTCACCAGAGTTCCGTCACGACAGTGGTGCTTCCTTTGTGATGTCGTCAACATCCACTTCTGACCTGGCCTACCAGAAGTTTCCAATATTGATAATTGGTAGCGGCTGTGGGTGTTAGATGACAGTGACCTCGCACTAGTCATGAATTTCCCGTCTTCCAGGAGAGAAGTACTAGTCAAAGAGGCCGCTGATAGCTAAGAGCATCTACCTTGTGGGGCTTTGGTGAGTGAGGCCCCAGCCTGAGGCCAGAGGTGAGGGGGAGGCCGGGAGGTCAGGGCTGCACCGGTAGAGGGGAGGCCTACATCCTCTGCCATGGAGGGTCAAGTGGCTATAGGGCCCTGACTTCTCCATTCTGGACCCACCAACTTGGGGAATACTAGCTTCTGATGAGGGGTCAGTGCTGCGTTTCTGGACCTACGCCTGAGGCCCTGTCCTCTCTCAAAACCCACAACCTGATGTCTGGTTCGATAGAGGACACTGGAAAAACAGTTTTCCATCCCAATACATTGCTCCCCTACCTTCTGCAAAGGAAATCAAATTCACTTCTGTTCAGAAAGGCAGATTAGAGTGGTGACAGAAGCCCAAGCTCCGAAACGGTTCCACTTTCTTGGAGAGTCTTGATCTGGCTCTCGGGGACAGAGAACACCCTAGAGTATCTGGTTTGTCACTTAGAGTGTGAGTAGTGATGTGATTCTGCCTCGAAAATACTGTCCCTGTCAGTGGTATGCGTTTACATTCTGAATCCTACAGCAAAATGTGAGGAGTCTCATGCCCATCCCCTCCAGACCCGCTGCCCCGCCCCCTTACTCCCTACCTAGCAGGCTTCCCAGCACCCGGCCTCGAGGCGATGGGGACACTAGTGTAGCTCTCCTCTCTCGAAGCCTAAAATCGCTGGAGCCGAACTGATGAGAAACAGGCAGTGAGCACACCTAGCTGCCTCTTTCCTGGGTCTCCCACCTTTGCCCTCTCGTTTTGAATTTTCCTGAACATTTCATCTGGGCCGCACAGAAAGGGAATGTACAGTTGTGTACGTCGCATACAGTTGTGTAGGCCATGTACAGTTGTGTAGGTCACGTACAGTTGCATTTGTTTTTAGCAGTTACAGTCAGTTCTGCAATGAACGTCATTGAGCATGTAGGTCTTTGTGAGCTCAGGGGAGTGTTTTCAATGAAATGATTTCTAGACAACAGGGGCGAGGTCCTAGGACCACTGTGGGCTCATGGCACTCTTGGCAGTAAGGGTTGTGCCCCTGCAGCTCTTTGCTGAAATGGTCTAGGACCTCAGGCAATGTCACTGGTCAAGATTCTAAATCAGCTAGAGGGACCCTGCTAAGCTCTGGCATCTAATGTAACACGGACTTCACCCCCATAGCCATTAAGAAGTATTTATTGAGTCAGGGCACTGTGCTAGATACTAGGAATAAAAAGAAAAAAGAGGTACAAGATGACCTTAACAAGATTTATAATCTAGTGGGGGAGAAGATAAATATCAGTGAATCAAAATCTCTGCCTTCTGACCCTTAGGAGAGATATCATTTTGGGTAACCAAGTGCTCTGGATGCTGAAGGTATGCTACCCTTATGCACAAAAATTTTATGTTAACCATTTTTGATCAGAAATACTTTCTAAATATATCATATAATTGTTTTCCTTTTAAAATAAAATATTCAGTCAGAATTAAGCTTCTCTTAATGATTCAGGATTGTTGTCTGAGCATATTTCCAACATCACCCTTTAATACAATGATGTCCCCAAGGCCTCTTGGAGTGACCCTGAACTAAATGGCCCCAAACTTCTGAGTTTGTTTGACGGTTGTTCTATCTCCTCTTGCTCTCGGTTTGCTCTTCTGGTTTCACTGTGCTTGCTTTTTTATAAGCCCTCGCTCCTTCCAATATGCTCCTGCTCATCTGCTGTGGGCTTGACAATCAGGATACTAGGCTTCTCAGTTAGGCTATTGGTTTAGCTGCTGTCATGGTGACCCAAGTGGTCAGCAGTCCAGGGCTTTTCTCCTCCAGGATGTTGTGAAACTCAGATTCTTAATGCGTCTTGTTGATTGACCAACCTTAGGGTGTTGTCCTTGTCAACATCATGGAAGCTGCCCCCTACCTCCACCCCTATGTCCATGGTCCAGTCTACACAAGGGGAAAGAGAAAGTGGAGAGCAGGCAGCTTCCTTTTAAGAATGGGGCCCAGAAGTGAAACATATCACTTCCACTCACATCCCATTGGCTAGAACTTAGTCCCATGGCTGCACTTGGCTGCAAGGGATGCTGGGATATGTAGTCTCTAGCAGGGTCACCATGAATTCAGGTTTTAACTTTGGAATATCTACTGCTGAAAGGAAGAGGGAAGGGAAGGATAGAAGGGGCACTTAGCAATGTCTGCCACACTGGATCTGTTGAAACTGTGTGTGGAGGTAAATGTAGGTAGGCTCTCCTTGAAGACACAAGATGCTCTCTGCAGAAAATGCACCTCATCTTGACCGTTTGACAGTTCCAACTGTTTGGGTTGCTCAGAGGCCTTTTGTTTCTTTGTTGTTGTTCTGGATTACGTTCCCAGACGAGACATTGGAGGTTCACAAAGCAGTCATGAAGGCAATAACACTTATCATCTTTCAGAGATCTCCCACCTCAGTCCACACGAGTGAGAGCATGACAAATGTTGTCAGCATCCGCAGGCCAGAACGAGCTTTTCTTTGAAGGCCTCCCACGGCCACAGAGCCGTAGCTATTCCTCCCCACACACCTTCATTAGCACTTTCCACCAGCCTGACGCTCATCCAGGTGGTTGGTGTTTAGCTGGTTGGGACATCGGGGTCATCTCTTTTAGCGTCGTACAGCCCACTGGAATTTCCATGGCTTCTCCTTCCTCCCCTTCTGTATCTCCATTTATTGCACATCCTTGATGCCCATCAGGTCTTGTTTCCAAGTAAAAGTGGCTTGGATGTGGGCTCAACAATCTTATCCCTTGGCTGTTGCTCAAAACTCTTCATGGCTCCCTTTTACCTCCTAAGTCAAGTCCAAACTCCTAAGCCTGGTATTTGAGGCCTTTCAAGACCTGCTTACAGCCTCCCATTCGGGCCTCAGCTCCCACCAGAGGGCACGTTCAGGGGTCAGGCTCATCCAAGGAGCTGGTGGACGGCACCTTAGCGAGGGGGGTTGGAGAGGTGTTGAAACTGGCTTTGGGTCTGGGCTTGAATACCCAAAACTCCTCACAAGACACACAGCCACGGATGCCTGGGGATTTCAGTGCTAGGGTCTTCTCTGCATTCTGTCTGGGACCTTCCAGGAAGGGAGAGATTAACATTGACCAGGCTTCTTCTGTATGTGAAAAACTGAGCTAAGCACCTGACATGCATTTTATACTCAAAGCCACTCTGTGAAGTAGGTGCTATTGTTGGACTCCTTTTATTTGCAAAATGCACCCATTTTACAGATGCAGAACTTAATCTCAGCATGGTTAAGCAACTAGTACAAAGTCACCTGGCTGGGAAGAGGCAGAGCTCAGAGTTGAACCAAGGTTCAGCTGGATCCAAAGACCATGTTCTTCTACTTAACACAGGCCCTTTCTAAAGGAACAGCTATTGCCTCCACGCATAAACCCCTTAGTCCCTCCACCCTGGAGTCACACACTTGTTCTGGGATGAGGGAGCAGAGAAAGGAAGGACAGGCTGCTTTTGTCCAGGTTTTACTCTCTCCTGCCAGCACCATAACAACAGCAACAACAAGCACAACTAATAGTCACCGAGCGTCTACTTTGTATACAATATCTCACTTAAGCCTCACAACCATTCTTCTAAGGTTGTTATTACTATTATTGCCCCATTTTACGTATGCAAAGAATGAAGCTCAGAGAAGTTGAGCCCCATATTTAGAGGGCCCAGCTGGGACTTGAATCCAGGCAGCTAGAGTTCTTAAACACTACTCTTATATTTATCTGGTTTATCTTCGTTCCCACCTGCCTTTATCCTAGAAGAGGACAATAGAAGTGTTGGGGCCAAAGGGCCTTGACCCCTAACTGGCCCAGCGCTCTCAATATCACAGATGAGACACAAAAACAAAGTCAGACAGGTCAAGCGAGTTACCCAAGATTGCACAGCACACTAACAGCTGAGCCAGAGCTAGAACCCAGATCCCTGATGCCCTATTGACCAATAATAGATGTTCAATAGCCTTCCTGTCCCATGAATGAATCAATGAATGAATGACTGGGTGAGTAAGTAAAGAAATGGACAGATCTTAACAGAATCTGTCTTGTGGCTCACTTTGAACTTTCATGGGATGGCTGGGTCAGAAGAACCAAGGTCGGCGAGTGGGGACATAACCAGGGTGTGGCAGCCTGGAGGGGGTGCTGTGCTACAGGGTATGGGGAACCAACCCAGGAAAGCATAGCCACCCTTAGACCCTCCCCCAGCATCTGAGGACTTTGTATTCACACTGCTTCCTCTACGCCTTCTTATCATATTGCTAACGACTCCAACAATCAATCAATATCTTACTGTCACAAAACTGTGGAGAGAGAGAGAGAGAGAGAGAGTCACTTTCAGACTGCTCACCAGCCCTCCTCTCCCATTAGCTACAGCACTTCGCATACTAGATAATATCTATGAGATGACATGCCTAGGCCCCTGCCTGGGAGAGTGGGAGCGGCTGTTTATCTGTCCTTGACTTTGCTGATTTTGGGGGGTTCAAACCTCGGCACCTGCCTCCAGCGTCAAAACCAATCATGTCTAGGAGAGTAGCCAGGACTTTGAGGAAACTGGAGACATGCAGGGCTGTGGCCCAGTCCCTTGGTCCTCCAGGCAGGGCTGTGGCCAATTTGTAGATCTTTCCTACCTTGGGGAAGAAGGAGGCGGAACTGGGTACCAGCCACTGGGCGATGCCAGGAGCTCGTCCCTGGGCGGGGCACAGCACTGCTACCTCTGTGCGGTTGCGTGCCTTTCCCTGCTTTGGCTGGCGGGGTTGGGAGGTTTGGAAGACGGACATGTCTCAGAGGAGAGCTTGGAGTGGCACTGAGGGCTGTAGTGGGGGTAGAGAGTAACAAGACAGCAGCGAGGCCCAAAGCATCAGAGGATGCTGGATCGACTGCAGCAAGGGACTGGCAGCTGTGTGCATTTGCGATGGTGATTTGCAGATGGTTCCTGGTAGCGACAAAGTCTTTGAGGCGGAGCCTGGGTCTTTGCATAGGCTAATTCAGCCTGGGTTCCTTGGCGGGTAGGAGCAGCCTTGGGGCGGAGCCAAGGTTGGCTCCTGCCGGGGAGGAGCTGGGATGCCACTCCCGCGATGATGCAGAGGGGAATTTGCTGACAGTCCCTTGCCAGGTGGGGCTGGCTTCACCAGGCCCGCGAGGAGGAGGACCGGCTGGCAGTCTCCTCCCAGATAGGGAGCGTGTTGCTTGTCTACGCATCCCGGCGGCCTGAGCACCTTGCCTGGGTCTGAGGCCGTGGCGGTGAGCGCGCAGATGTGGTGAGCTCGCGGGAGGTAGGAGCCAGGATTGATCCGGCCGGGAGAAGGGGCGTAGAATCCGGGTCCTGGACCGGGAGGGGGTGGGGAAGGACTGCTTGCTGTCTGCTTTCCGGGACCTCGCCTGCGAGGGATGGGGGTGGCGGAGACTGCGCCACACTCCCTTGCCACGCTGGCTATCCCCCAGCGTGGACCCAAGGCAGGGTGGAATGAACCACCCACCAGGGAGGGCTGTGGCTTGGTCGACCGTCTTCTCTGGGTGGGGGGAGATAGTGGGTAGGAGGTTTGCCTGGAGTCTGCGGGCCGCTTGCCAGACTGCCGGGTGGGAGTTGCCTTTCTGGACCACCCCACCCAGGGATTCCCCGGGGCTGTGCCGCCCACTCTGGGCTGGGGTGGGAGGGGTGCGCTCTCCTCCCGCAGCCTAGTCCCCCGTTAGGAGTTATGACAGCGTCACTGCTGCGCTGCTGCTGGATGGGGGTCTCATTTTGTGCTGGATGGGCTGGGCTACTGGGCCCCCAAAGGCAAAGGATGCCACCTTTTCTTTTCTTTTCTTTTTTTGAGGAAGATTAGCCCTGAGCTAACTACTCCCAGCCCTCCTCTTTTTTGCTGAGGAAGCCTGGCCCTGAGCTAACATCCATGCCCATCTTCCTCCACTTTATATGTAGGACGCCTACCACAGCATGGCATGCCAAACAGCGCCATGTCCGCACCCAGGATCCAAACCGGAGAACCCCGGGCTGCCAAAGCGGAACGTGCGAACTTAACCGTTGCGCCACCAGGCCGCCCTGTCACCTTTTCTCATATGCTTTCAAAGAAAGGTTCTTGCCTCCATCCTCACCTTGGCCTTGAGAGGGAAACTTTGGATTTGAATGATGGGCCTGGGAAACTGAGGCCCAGAGGTGCTGTGGCATCACCAAGGTCACCTAGCAGGTCGTACAGAGCTGGCCTCGTAGGCACTGCCTTGACCCGATGCTCTCTGGAGGGCCAGTGACCCATCTTGCTCTCTAGACCTCTGGTCCAGTCTGGGGTGGACCCCCCACCCCAGCGCCCCCTTTCCTCATCCCTGAGAATAGAGTTACAACTTCTGCATGGGCCCCCAGGATGTCATGGGTGTGAACATTGGAGGGATCAGAATTGTCTGGGGACAGGAGAAAATTGCTCGTGAAAAATGCTCATCTGACCAGAGGGGGCTGTGGGGGTTCAGGGAGAGATGGCGAGCTGGCTTCCGGGAGAGGAAGGCCAGAGGGGCAGCCCGGTTCTGGGCTTCAGTCTTGTGTACCAGCCTTGATGAAAGCCGTGTGGCAGTTCCCAGGCTGCTGTGGGGAGGACTGGGGACAAGGAGATTGACTTTCTCCTTTAACGGCCTGAGTCTCACAGGAGAAGAGGCCGGGAGCCAGTCCGCCTTCTCTTGGCATCACACTCTGTGATTCTCGCCTTATCCTTGCTCTCTCCTCCACTCCTGTCCCCAGGAGAAATGTGCTGCATCGGCTCTGATGCCCCTGGAGGCGAACTTCTCCTGGATTCACCTTGTCCTCCTTCTCCCTGGGGCAGATGCCTTTCTCTAGAGGGAAACTGAGGCAGGGAGAGAGCAATATTTTATTTTAGAGCTGGAGCCAGCCAGCGTCGTTGGGCAGGTGAGGAAACTGAGGCTCCGAGGATGCAGCCAATTGCTTCAGGTCTCTTACCTACACACAGGCCTCCTGACACCCCGGCCCCTCAGGGGCGGACTGGACGAGGCCCCTTCCTCTCTCCTCCTCTCCCCTCACAGCCTCTCTCTCGCCCTGTGAAGGTGAGGCTGTGAGTGCCTCTGATGGGTGGGGTGGGGGTGTCCGTGATGGGGGACAGCTCCAACATTTTCTCCTCCTCCTTTAAGGTATGTTCTGAAGTTACTTGGGAAAGAAGCAACTTGAAGAGGGGAGCCAAAGTCACTTGGTTACTTTCCCATCGTGCTCCCATGGGGGATGCACAATTTCTGTGGGCCTCTCAGAGCCAAGAGCGGCTGTCCCTCCTGCCCTGGTGCTGGCAGCTGTGATCACAGCCGGGAGGGGGCCCCTGGGCTGAGGGACTGCCGTTATCTCTCTGCCAGCATCACAGGATGGTGGTTCTGCCCAGCCCGTTATTCTGAGTGAAGGGAAGTTACCATCTGCCTGAGGCATGAGTTGCTGCTTTCAGACACACCCTCCGAGCACAGAGCCCTGGGGATCCCGCCGCATGCCTTGGGCTGCATATTGACCACCAGTGATCACTGGGGTGACCTGTGGAGGGGATGGGGCTCCCAGTAAACCAGATCAGGACTAGCTGCCCATGGGGAGACGGTACAATGCCAGAGGGAGCAGAGGACCCACTGTTTGTCCAGCTCCTCTGCTGGGATGCCTCAAGGGTCCCTTCCAGCCTTTCTCCTGGAGGAAGGCCACCGCCCTGTGGTCCCAGGAAGCCGGTGGTGTGTCTCTCCTGACCAGCAGAGCAGAGTCAGGCCTGGGAGAGGCCCCCGGGTCATGGAGGAGAACCACTTGTAGAGCAAGCCCCTGGTTCTGGAGCGAAGCCCCTTTTGGCTGGCAGTCGGGCCTCAGTTTCCCTACCTGACAGCTGGGCATGAACACACTTCCCCAGATGGGTGGGAGGGCTTTGGAAACCCAGCAGGTGTTTATTACAGATGAGAAGCGTTTTTCCTGGAGCTTCTGGTCCAAGCTGAAGCCATGTGTTTCCGGCCTCGGCGGGGGAAATGAGGCTAACCCCTCAACAGAGGACCCCTCTCCCACATGGCCAGTCTAGAGCGCCCTTCGAGGCTTGGGCGGCATGCTATTCCCCCAACCCACTTCAAGTTGTGTTTTGGCCCTCGAGGACTGCCTTCCCCCGCTCCTTGGCTGCCTGTGACATTGAACAGGATTTCCACGCCATGAAATGCTGGTGACGGGCAGCCCCATGGACCTTCCTGCAGGCCTGTCCTCCCCACTGACTCCTGAATCCCATGGGCTCTCTACTCTGGTTCTTCCTGGGAGCAGCTGGTGGAAGAACCATAGAGATAATGGGCATAAAGTGCTGGGGGCCGTTTGCACAGAGTGTCCAGGGCGTGGGGAGTCCGCAGGGCATTCAGACCCGTGGGCAGGCTGGGTCTGACAAAGGCTGTGATGAAAGTGCTTGGGGAAAGTAGTAGGTTTCGAGCGAGATCAGCAGCCTGTAGTGCACTGTTCCGCCTGAGGTGGGGCCGTGTTCTCTCCTCTTCTCTCCCGGGAGAGCCGTGCGTCTGTGGCTTACTCACACATCAGCAGGGGTGGTGTAAATCAGACTCCTCATTCTTGCCCATGAGTTGGCTGGTGCAGCTTATGCAAAGGAGGGTTCCAGGGGGAGCTGAGATGAGAACCTGAGGCCACTGAGGTGAGAATGTGGGCTGCTCATGAGGAGTGCTGTGCCCTTGTTCTAGATCTCTCTGGATTGCTCTGGGCCAACCAAGCCTGGCTCTTTAGAAGAGCGCCCGTGGCCAGAACTCCACACCCTGTGTTTCTAGGGCAGAGTATGTACCCAGGTTGCCATGTTCCTTTCCAGCACCCCTGGGGCTGGTACTGAAACATGCAGAGGCAGGGGCAGGGGGGAGGGTGTGCTCCGTTGTCCCCTCCTGGTGATTAGTAATGTTCCAAAAGGGAACTGAAGCACAGACCCACTTAGGAAAGCAGGACTAGGCCCCAAGCATCCTGGGCTCCCCCTTCTGCTTGTCCCACCCTTCCACTTTGCTGTTTGCACGAGCACCCTTGAGAAGAAATTGAAAGGGCTGGGCTGGGGTGGCTCAGATACGGCACAGCTCCGTGCCTGGAGGCCCTCATTTGTGCCAAGTCAGGGCCTCTGGTGTCCTCAGAAGATCAGAGACAGAGGGGCCAGGCCAGCTTCCAGCAGGATGCCAAGCCTGCCCTCCCCATCCCTGAGTGGCCAAGGAAGGTGGCCCTGGAGACAGGAGCCTTCTCCTCACTCTGGTTGAGTCGTCTCAGAATTGTGCCTGACCAGAGGGTAACTGGCCTCAGGCCACAGGGTCCTGGCAAAAGAGTAAGGCGTCCTGAGATCTTTGGAGATACAGATGCACGAGGTGGACCTGTGTTCAATTGGCGGGGGATACGGCTGTTTGTTGGGTTTTTGATGTGGAGGCCTTATCACCTCAGGTGTCTGAGTGGCAGTGGTTTGGCCATAGGCTGGAAATGCCACAGGGGCAACTGGACACTCACCCTGGGCCCCGTAGGAAAAACAACTGTGCTTTGATGGGGGCATGGGAGCGTGGGGGGCATGGGAGCGTGGAGGACAAGGCACACACAGACACACTGCCTGGGGGACACCTGGGAGCTGGGTTCCCACCGGCTTCATTACCTGCTAATGCACCTCTGCGGATCTTCTGTTCCCAACATGGTGAAATAATCCCCGGGCATAGGGCCATCGAGAGGATGAATGGGAGGAAGCAGAAAGGTGCCCAGCATGTGCTTAGTGACTGGGAGCCCCCTTCTCTCCATTCGCTTGCCCCTTCACCTGCTCAGTGGTGGGCTGTCCAGTGGGCTCTGGTCTAGCTTGTCACACTTTGGTGGAAGTGGCTGACCAACAACGTTGATGGCTCCAGACACTGTTTGGACTGTGCTGTTACCTTCAAAAGAGCTTCAGATCCCTGAGGACCTGGCAGAGGGAGAGGTCGTCTCAGAACCAGAGGGTGTGTGTGTGGCAGGTATAGGGCGGTTGTCTGTTCTTGTACAGCAAGGTTGCTTGTACAGCAAACAAGCTGGTGTTGGGCCAGGGGTCCCTCCTAGGCTGGGACCTCTGTGCCCAGGGCTGCGAACTAGGCCAGGCTTCAGAGAGACCCTCTCAGGCACCAGAACAACAACAGGCTTCCTGGTGCCACTTAGCGACTTCACCCTCCTTGTCATTACTTTGTAATCCTCTGCACACCCCAGGAGAGGGGCGGAGCAGGTGATTGATGAGAATGCTGAGGCTCAGAGAGGTTGTAATAGCCACACACACACACACACACACACACACACAAGTCCAGAACCCAAACTGGCCCCCAGGCGTGATTCCAGTGGCGTGTCCCTCCTCCCAGAGCACGGCCGACACAGCCTCAGCTCTCCTGCTATGGCTGCTGCTCGTGGTTTTGCTGAAGTTGCTTAAGACAAAAGGACGTGGAAGTGAAGGTCGTGCGTTTCTCCCCTTCCCCTCCACTCTGGGCAGGGTGCCCAGAGCTGGGCTCTGCTGAAGGACAGCAGGGAAAATGGAAGGATAGGATTCCCACCCCACCCACCCCACCCCACACCCCGGGACATGCTGAAAGCGTGTTCAGGCGAGCTGAGCCGAGGCAGCGGGAGAAGATGCAGTGTAGCCAGGCCCTGGCTCCAGGCTTCATTGAGGAGGCTCCTCCGGGCCTTGGCCCAGGCACCTGCGTGGAGCATCTGGGATGCAGGGGACGGGAAGCGATGTGCAAGCCCGGGGCCCAGGCTCCCAGAGCTGCAGAGTGGAGGAGCAGGAGGAGCCCGAGTCTCAGTCTCTTCTGCCGGTCTGGGGAGGGAACCCAGGCCAGCTGGCCCTGATCTTTTCTCAGAGGCAGAGGAGGGAAAGAGTGGGAGGAGCAGGCTGTCTGGCCGAGGCCTTATTCCAGGGGCCAGGTCTCCCAGCTACCTGCCTGCTTATCGAATGAGTCATCTTCGAGCCCAGCTCTGACCTGGTCACTTCTCACTGGTCCCCAGAGCCTGCCATTGAAGACTCATCTGGGATTAGGCCCAGGCTACTTGTCCAGTCGGCCCACCCCCTTCCCTCACACCCCACTCAGTCAGGCTCGGAGGCTCTTCGTACTTGGAACGGGGGATGTGCCAGACCACCCTGAGGTTTTTACAAAGCACGCGTGCCCAGCTTTTCTATCCTGCTCATCCCCCGCTCGGCTGAGAACCGCTGCTCTGGCAAATCAAATTCCCTGGACTGTCCCACCCACCTCCTCCTCCCAGCCCGTCCTTGTCCTCATCCCCATCCTCATCTGTTCAGAGTCTCCCTGCCCTTCAAAGCCCAACTGGAAGGCCACCTCCTCCATGAAGCCTTCCCTGGATCCCAGCCAGAGGAGGTCTCACAGCCTTTAACGCGCTTGTCCCATTCCAGTCCGTCTCATCTGCTAAACAGTGAGCTCATCCCTCCATTTATCAGTGGGCGTCACACACGTGCCCTCGGTAATTCACGGGGAAGGGCAGGGAGGCAGGTCAACAGATAAGGACGACAGCTTCAGAAATGCGGCAACTGTGGCGGTACGAAGCGCCAGGGGACGTTTTGGCAATGGCAGTGAAAGCTGAAAATGTGCCTCCTTATGACCAGTTGCACACAGTTACCTGGGGAAACTCATATGTGTGCGTGAGAAGACAGTTCCAAGGATGTCCAGGGCAGCCACGTTTGAAACCTGACAAAGAGGCCTCAACCTCAGTGTCTACAGTCAGCTGAAAATGTGATTTTTGCAGCAGTTAAAATGGGTAGAATTGGGGAATTTTATTTTATGTAAATTATACCTCCATGAACGCTTATATACGTACACACACATTCTGTATTAGTGTGAATAAATCTCAAAAAACCAATACTTCAAAAAAAGGAAACTGCAGAATAATACCATTCGTGAGCATTTAATTCTAATAAAAATCACAAGGCAGTACTATTTATGATTGATGGATGCAAACATCTTGCAATACCTGCCCAGTTCATGCTTGTGGGGTCTCTGGAGAGGGAGAGGAGCAGCTGAACTTAACAGGGAAAAAAGGGACTTCTCATTGGTCAGTAACACTTTCAACAAAAAAGATCTAAAGCAAAGATGACAGCGTGTTAACATTTGTTCGTTGCATTGCTTTTATACTCTTAAACTTCTTGTGTTTAAAATTTTTCAAAATTAAAAAAAGTAATCTGGGATGTCAGAGGAAAGGCCTAACTTTTTCTGGGGAAGTCAGGAAAATTCCAAGAGGAGGTGACAGCTGGGTGCTGAAGGAAGGGTGGGAGTGGGCGGTTTAACTGGATGTTGGGGAGATGTGGGGTGTGCGAGGCCAGGGAATATATGGGCAGGCTCCTTGCACTTTTTAAATGTTTGTTGAATGACTTGTATTTGTCAAGCTGCCCCTCCCCGGCTGCCTTCCTCATCCCTGATTCTAGCTCCTCTGATTCTGGGCTGTGTATGTGGTAAATAGGGTCCAGGAAAAAAACCGAGTGTCAGTGGATGATTTTTCTAAGTCTAGATAATCTAACGAGGGTTGGGGGAGAAATGAGCCAAATATACAAAATTGAACATTAAAAGGAGGAAAATAGCCACTGATGCAGAGAAAATAGAAGGAATTCTTAAAGGATACTGTGCTCAGACACTTGCAAATTCAGTTGAAAACCGGCTGAAACTGATAGTTTTCTGAGAAAATATAAATCATTAGTTTGACCCCAGAAAAACTAGAAAACTCCAACAGACCAATAATCATAGAAGAAACTCAGTCTTCATAAAGCTCCCCTCTGAAAAACCTAGGTTTAAACGGCTTTTAATTTCTATCAAACCTTCAAGAAAGAGAGAATTCCAGTATTATTTAAGTTGTACCAACTGTGCCAGATCATAGAGAAAGAAAGATTCCAAATTATTCTGCGAAGCCAGCACAACATAACAAAGACAGCACAACAAAGAGAAAAATTACTAAAAAAAATCTCATTTATGAATATTAGTGCAGAATTCATAAATTAATAGCAACAGATAGAACCACACAGCATTATGTTAAAAAAAATGAATACACTGCAAGCAAGTGGGGCTATGTTCCAGAAATATAGGTTCAATATTAGGAGAACTATTCACATAATTGAACAAACTAATAGTTCAAAGGAGATGGAAAATCAAATAAAAAGCTCCATAAATGCCAAAAATGCCTAAAAGGCATTTGATAAAATTCAACATGTGTCTCTAATTTTAACTCTTATTTAATAGGAGTAGATGGATATTGCTTAACATGATTTTATGCATGTGCATGTGTGTGTGTGTATGTGTGTGTGTATGTATATGTATATGTGTGTATACAGATATCCATACCCTACAAGGAAAAAAATGAGCACCATCACCTTCATTCTTTCACAGTTGCCTGGAAGTACAAGCCAATACAAATTTCGAAAATAGAAATTGTAAAGGGAGACCAATTTATCAATTAAAATTGTAGATAAGCTTGACCACCTGAAGAAAAAAACAAGATAGTCCACTGAAAAAACCATTAGAAATAATAAAAGGATATACCAAGATGACTGCCAACAATATTAAAAACCAAAATGTATAGCTTTTCTATATGGAAACCTTAGCCTCTTTTAAAATGTAATGGAAGGAAACATTTACAATATCAGCAAAATTGCTAAACATAACTAGCAGTGAGTCTGACCAGAGGTGACAAGAACAGCTCTTATTACTGCTGTTCACTCCTGGTTCCCAGCGCTTAGAACAGGGCCTGACGCATAGTAATAGGTATTTGTCGAATGGTGGAACTGGCTCACAGATCAACGGAACAGAAAAGTGGACCCAGACAGTGGTGATCATAGTAATCAACAGCAGATAGTAGTTGCCATGTGCCGGGCGCTGTTCTGCGCCCCTGGCCTGTGGCCTAACCCCTGATCTATCCTGAAGAATATTCCCTGTGCCCTTGAGAAGAATGTGGACTCTGCTGCTGTTGGGTGCAGTGTTCTGTATATGTCTGTTGGGTCCAGTTGGTCTGTAGTGTTGAACATATTCAAGCCGTCTGTTTCCTTGTTGATCTTCTGTCTGGTTGCTATACCCACTACTGAAAGTGGGTTATTGGAATCTCCCACTATTATTGTGTTACCATTTATCCCTTCAATTCTGTCGATGTTCGCTTCATACATGTGGGTGCTCTGCTGTTAGGTGCATATGTAGTTATAATTGTTATATCTTCCTGGAGAGTTGACCTTTTTAACATGATATAATATCCTCCTTTTTCTATTTTGGCAGGTTTTTTTGGTTTTTTTGTGTTTAAAGATTTTACTTTTCCTTTTTCTCCCAAAGCACCCCCCCACCCGGTATATAGTTGTGTATTTTTAGTTGTGGGTCCTTCTGGTTATGGCATGTGGGATGCTGCCTCAGCATGGCTTGATGAGTGATGCCATGTCCGCGCTCAGGATCCGAAACGGCAAAACCCTGGGCCACCAAAGCAGAGCGCACGAACTTAACCACTCGGCCATGGGGCCGGCCCCTATTTTGGCAGTTTTTGCCTTATATTTTGTCTGATCTAAGTTTGGCGACCCCTGCTCTCTTTTACTTATATTTGCATGGAATATCTTTTTCCATCCTTTCTCTCAGCTAAGGTGAGTCTCTTGTAGACAGCACATAGTCGCATCTTTCTACACCCTTGACCTGAAATAACTCGTTTAATCCTCATAATAACCCTATCAGATGGTGCAATTGTGTTCCCCAGTTTTAGACAAGGAAACTGAGGCACAGGAAGGTTTGGTAACTTCTAGATCCAGCAAAGCTGGAATTTGAATCGGCAGTTGTCTCAGAGCTCATGCTCTCTGCATGCATCCTACTCTCTAGTTACATTGAGATTCTGAATCCAGAGGGAGGGCAGTGGTGAGGGAAGGCAATGGATTATTCAGACGTGACTTTGGGACAACTGTCTAGCCCCTTGGGGAAAAAAATAAAGCTGGGCCCTGCCATACTCCTTCCACCAAAATCAATTCCAGGAAGAAAAGATTAAAAAGAAGGAAAGATTAAAAAGAGAGAAAGAAAACTCTAACAATACTAGTGAAAAATAGGGGCAAGTATTTTTAGGATCCTCTAGTGGGAAATATTTTCGCCTGTAGAAAAGTCTGAAATTTCTGTAAGCGAAAGGTGCCATCAAAAAAGTAAAAAAGAGACAAATGACAATTAATTACCTTAACTTAGAAAAACCTCTTAAAAATTGGTAAGATAGATGGGGCCGGCCCTGTGGCCGAGTGGTTAAGTTCGTGCACTCTGCTTCAGCGGCCCAGGGTTTCACTGGTTCGAATCCTGGGCGCGGACATGGCGCCGCTCATCAAGCCATACTGAGGCAGCATCCCACATGCCACAACTAGAAGGACCCACAACAAAAAATACACAACTATGTACCGGGGGGCTTTGGGAGAAAAAGGAAAAAATAAAATCTTTAAAAGAAAAATTGGTAAGATAGAATATAAACAGTTCACAGAAAAAAACAAATAAACAAATAAAGGCTCATCAGTTAATAAACCTGAAAATAATGTCTGCCCTTTCTGATAACTAAAGAATTAAAATTATGCGGGCTGGCCCCATGGCTGAGTGGTTAAGTTCGTGCACTCTGCGTTGGTGGCCCGGGGTTTCACTGGTTCGGATCCTGGGCACGGACATGGCACAACTCGTCAGTCCACGCTGAGGCGGCGTCCCACATAGCACAACCAGAGGCACTCACAACTAGAATATACAACTATGTACCGGGGCACTTTGGGGAGAAAAAGCAGAAAAGGAAAAAAAAGAAGATTGGCAACAGTTGTTAGCTCAGGTGCCAATCTTTAAAAAAAAAAAAAAGAATTACACATTGAAACAAGCTATCATTTTTCAACTCTGGTATGGGCAAAGTTTAAAATTTAATAGTGCATAGTGCTGTCAAGGGTGGGGGGGTACCCAGTGCTCCCATGCACGGCCGGGCAGTGCAAACTGGTTCAATTTGTCAGAATTCCACATCCGTGTAACCTTTGACTCCTTACCCCTAGGGATTTCTCCTACAGCGAATCTCACATGCGTGCACAAAGATGTATAACCGAAGATGTTCATTGCTGTTTTGTTTGTGCACCAAAAATGTAGAGAAAGGGGCCGGCGCCATGGCTGAGTGGTTAAGTTCATGTGCTCCACTTTGGCGGCCCAGGGTTTCGCCTGTTTGGATCCTGGGCGCCGACATGGCACTGCTGGTCAGGCCATGCTGAGGCGGCATCCCACATGCCACAGCTAGAAGGACCCCCAACTAGAATATACAACTATGTACTGGGGGGCTTTGGGGAGAAATAGGAAAAATAAAATCTTTAAAAAAAATGTAGAAACAATCTAAACATCCATCAACAAGCATAGATTCAGGTAAATTATAGTGCATTTTTCAGTGGAATGCTAGGAGCTGCTACAAGAATGAGGGATCTGTCTGCGTTGGTATGTGTAGATGTGTGATGTATGTTAACTAACAAAACAAAGGGTACCGGGACGATGTTCCTGGTTGGGTTTAAAACAAGGATGCAGGCATAGATATAGATTTGTCAATATTTATGGAAAAATTCGTAAAGGAAACAAACAGGAAACTTGACCATTCATGTCTGGGAGTGGAGCAGAGGTCTGGGATAGCAGGGGGAATTTTCATTGTGTCTTATTTTGAATGATTTGATTTTTTTTTCCCCATAACCATGTTATTTTCAGAATTTAAAAAGAATATTTAAGAAGAAACCAGTTATAAAGGGAGAATACTATTTAAAATGCCTCGCCTTGAACTTTCTTTTTAAATTCGTTTCTCAGTGGGTCCATGTCTTCTCACATTCATAATTTTAAATCTGGAAGGGCCCAAGAGATCAGCTCCGATCTTCGTTTCGTCCCGAGGCAGATGAGACGTAGAGAGGTTTCAGCGAGCTGCCCGGGGGCCCCCTGGCTGGTCTGTCGGCAGAGTCTGGGCTCCTAGGATGCTGCTTTGAAGAAAGGGACTGATGACCCCTTGCTGTGTAAGCAAAGGTTCATCCATGCAGTTCTTGACCCTTTCCCAGCGTGTAGTCCAGCAAGTCTTATTCCATGGGCATCCACATGGGGAAGCTGTTGAAATATGGATTCCCAGGCACCTTCCTGGACATTCTGATTCACTTTGCTAGGGTAGGGCCCTTAAACCTGCATTTTAGCAAGCCCCTCCCCCCACACACACAAGATGGTTCTGAAGTCCTACTTGAAGTCACCTGATGGTTGTCTCCCCCTCTGATCTTCCCAGCTGAGTCCTGCTGGCAGTGTCTGTGTATCTAGGCTGAAGCCCCCCACCCCCGTGAGGGAAAGCAGGGTGCTCCGGCTCCACGGGGGAAGAGGCGGAGCAGACCTAAGTGCTTGGACTCCCAGAGCAGTGCTCCATCCATGCTCCCCCTCCCCTTGGGCCCCTGCTCAGCTGGGATGAAGGGTGGCTCCCCAGCTCAGCCACCCCAGGGGTGGGCAGATGGATGTGGAGCTGGGGGGCAGACTGGGGGCATCTGGGATGCATCCCCCCAACTCCTGCCACCAGAGCTCCCTGAGGCAAGCCTGTGGGAAGGTGCTGACAAGCCTGTTGGACCTGCGAGGGGCCTGGCCTGCTTGGGCTGGGGGAGGAGCCGAGGGGAAGCTGGAGGAGGCCTGGAGTCCACGCCCACCTGCACTGACAGTGCTTCGTTGTCCCTGTGCCACAGAGCCTCGGAGGAGCCACCTTCGTGGTCAGGAATCGAGCTAGGACTTGGCTGGGCCACTTGGGAGCACCTGAGGACCGATTGAGAGGACGGAGGGCCAGTGACAAGCCGTCTGCTGAGCCCCAAGCCTCAGCACTGCTCCAGGTAGGTGCCCTTGCCATCACCACACCCAGCAGGGCTGAGCCCCCAGCACCAGCTCCCCACTCAAGCCTGGGGAGCGTGGCCCGCCGCTGCCCGTGGCCTGCGGCTGTCTAGTCAGTGCTGGAACGAAGGCCCTCCCTGAGCCCTCCTAAACCTACAAACTGACCAGAGGGGGCAAGGAACGGCCCACTTCCGTTTCCAGTGGACACTGTCCCACGTGACCCTGGCTCCTGAAGCCTCGGAAGGGGGCTGAAGATCCTCTGGACTCCCCCTGCCCTGCAGAAACACCCCCAGGCTGAGCTGCCAGCTGGGGCTCCTGAGTGGCTCTCGCCAGCTGACCCCTGTTTGGGACAGGCCCAGAACCCACCCAGACACGGCTCTTCCGAGAGTCCCCTACCTAGCCACACGTTCTCCTCGGGAAAGGATTCTGACAGATGGCATCTTCATAGACTCTTGGAGCTGGAAGGGATCTTAGTAATATAATCCACCCTCCATCTCTTTCTACCTCTGAAGCATTACTTATGTCAATAGTCTGGTTTAAAATCTCGTAGCTCAACATCTCAGAGGAGTCAGGTGTAATCTTGTCGAAACAGTACAGGAAGCCCCCGGGCCTTAGCTAGCCCTTCCTGGGCTCAGCTGCCTCCTCGGATCTCTTGGGGAACCGGCTGCTCGTGTGCATGGAAAAACGAGAGAACCGTGCCAGGCAGCGGTAGCACAGGCCAGCTGTGCAAAGAGGGCCTCCTCCAGCCTCTGCCCCCAACTCCTACCGTCTCCTTCCATCTCCTGGGTGACTCCCAGCCACTCCTCCCCCTTCATGAAAGGGACATGGGCAGCGATCAGACGTCCAAAGCTAGAAGGTGTTAAAGCCGGGTTAGCATCTAAATGAGGCTTTCATCCCTATTTAGGTCAGTAAATAAGTTATTAAATAAAATCAAGAAAGGATGGGGTAGTCGAGGGAACTATAACTGTGATAAGATTTCTGTTTGAGAGTGTCTCTAAGATCTCTTTTGCGTGAAAGAAGACGTTATCCTGTACGGGCCATTGGCCAAGAACATTGTTGCTGTCATCCATGAAAGTCGTCTTAGATATGGTTCTTTTCTGTGCGGATCACAGGGCTTGATGCTCACATCGCCTTTAAATTTCCTGGTCGGTCTTGTGGTAGCCCTCGGGGGCCAGGAGTCTTAGCCCCGGGCAGTATTTCGCTTCTGTCCCTCCGGCCACGCCCACTGCCCCAGCCCTGCCAGACCCTGGTTCCTCCAGTCTGGTTACTGCGAGAGGCAGCATCGAATTGTGGCAAAGAACTCAGGCTCGAGAGTTGAGCTCAGATGGGTTCAATTCCCAGCTCCACCACCTACTAGCCTTGTAATCTCAGTGTACTGTCAGTCTCTTCCTCTGCAAAATGGGATAACAGTCCCCTAGGGTTACAGATTAAAGTTAACAACTGTAAAGCACTGCCGACAGCATCTAGCACTCAGGGAGTGCTTAATGCACTTTAGCTCCGATCATTACAAAAGGCTGTTCTCCCCCAGCCACACTCTGCTGCCTGACTCACCTCCCTAAAGCACAGTGCCATCATCTCACTCCCCTGCTCTAAAGTCATCCATGGCTCCCTATTGCCTATGTAGTGACTGTGCTCTAACCTGCCCTTGAAGGACCTCGAAGACAGAAACTCTATCATTTTCCTTGCATGCAATAAGGAATCTGTAACGTTTGCTAAGAGAGAGGGTTTCCACCTTCCAGGTGGGTGAACTGAGTCCCTAAGGAGCAGAAGTGCAGGCACCTCAAGCCCCACGGCTGGGGCTTTGCTCCAGCTCTTCTGCCTCCCCAACCGTGGCCCAGCCCTGAGCAGCCCTGGATGTCGGGTGCTGGACCTGCCCACGGGGTAGGTTTGGTGTCCCTGGGAGCTGCCGGGACCTCGGGTGCAGGGAGCCCTATTTTGAACTCCGGGCCTCGTGGTACACCTCAGAGCAAGGGGAGGACGCCTGGCCTCAGGCCAGAACAGGCAGTGCCCACAGTGATAACACACACTCTCCCAGGAAGTCAGGCTGGACGGCAGACGTGACATCATTGTCCTCATTCATCACTGGGAGGTGGCCAAAAGCTCGGCTCCCGTAGCTCAGGGGAAGCCCAAGGCCAGCAGAGACCACCTGTGATCTGGCGCCCTGGACAGAGAATTCGGCTAGCTCCACACCCCACATCTCAGCTGCTCCCCTGGTGGAAGAGAGGCTGTGTGTCAGGGAGGAACGGGCACTGGGTTGGAGTAGGATGGACTTGTGTTCAAAACCTGGCTCCTCACCTGGCTGGGAGACCTTGGCCATGTCAGTTAGCTTCTCTGAGCCTCTATTTTTCCATCTGTAAAACAGGAGGATAATACCCATTTCATAGGGTTGATGGGAGGCCAAAATGGAGCGAAATGGGGGCAAACTCGGTGGTGTAGTAGTTGCGTTTGTGCACTCAGCTTTATTGGCCCAGGGTTCATAGGTTTGCATCCCAGGTGCAGACCTACATACTGTTCATCAAGCCATGCTGTGGTGGCATCCCACATACAAAATAGAGGAAGATTGGCACAGATGTTAGCTTAGGGCCGATCTTCCTCACCAAAAAAAAAAAAAAAAAAAAAAGGAGCAAAATGCGCACAGCTCCCATGCAGTGCCCGCATGGGTGGCCCCGGGTAGCTTGCAGTGAATCTGATCAGTCCATCACCATTGTTCTTCCAGGCTGCTGGGCGGAGCGGCCTCAGGCCTGCAAGCCTCTTGCTTTCCCTAGTTGGACCTCCACTCCCAGATGAAGGAAAGGGGTGGTGTTTTTGGCAGGGGAGGGGAGGAGGAGCAGCCTGACTCTTCCCAGACTCCTGGTGGGGGTGAGAGGCGCCGCAGGGAACAGCCGAGTTCCATCTGATTTTCTCAGAGTTTTCCGCTCGGGGGCTGCCAAGCTCAGGAGGCCAGGAGCGAAGTGACAGGGAGGGAACAGACCAGACCATGCTGGTTCATGCAGAGAGGTATTTCTCTCTTGATTCATTCAACAAATGAATGAATTTGTTGGGATTCCAGGCATTGTGCCAGGTCCTGGAATGTTCAGCTGCAAGTAAGACAGATGTGGACCCAGCGCTCATGGGGCCTTCCTTCTAATGGGGTGGGGGCAGACAATAAACAGCGTAAGCTGTGGATGACGTCTGTAAGAAGGCGATCAAGGCGATGGAAAAACAGAATGGAAGGGGGACTGGGAGCGCCAGGGGAGCTGCGTTATTACATAGGGTCATCAGGACCAGCCTCACCCAAAAAGTGACATTTAAGATGCCAGTTGTCTGCTCCCCTCAGGAGCCCCTGAGAAGCCCTTGGGCCCAGAATCAGGGCCAGGTGCCTTTCATGAGATCCTAGGATAGGAGCAAGATCTAGAAACCCCTCTAGTCCCAGCCCAAATAATGTCATGCCCTTCTTCCAAAACCTTCAATAGCTCCCTACTGCCTACGGAATGCAAATCATTCAGCCTGAGGTTCTGGACCTCGTGGTCTGGCCCCAACCTGCCTGTTATCTCTCCAGATCCTTCTCACCTGACCTCTGCAGCCAAGCCAAGCTACCTGCCATTTCTGGAATATTCTGCTCTCTGCTTCCCTCCTCCACTCATTTGTCCCCTCTGCCCCTGTCCTCGCTGGTTTCTGTCAACCTAGAACTCCCACCTGCCACCCCCCTGAAGCCTTCCCTCACCTCCAGGGCTGTGGTCTCTGAGCCCTGTCGCCTTGGCTTGCTCCTTTCTCCTTGCATGGCCCTTCCTCTGCCTTGGGTGCAGGCACTGGTCCCGCTGTGTGGCCTCCCCACCTGCTGGAAGTGCCCTGGGCAGAGCCGATGGCTCTTTCACCTCCAGCAGGTGTAGGGCTCAGTAGACGTCGGCTGGGCTGCATCGAGTGTGCCCAAGCGCAAAGGCCCCCAGCTACGCTGGGACAAGCCTGGGGGAGGCTTCGGCCCACTCAGACAAAGAAGGCAGAAAGGAGAGGCCAGCAGGAAAGGAGAGAGGGAACTAAACATTGGTGAGATTCGATGGAGGAGCTAGTGAAGGAAAGGAGAGAGAAATCCCCATCATATTTTGTCCAGAGACACAGTCTGTCAGAGCCAGAAGGACAGGTCTCTCTTCTTCCCCAGAAACAGCCACAACTCCCTTCAGCATCCCGGGTCAGTGCCTGCTTGTGTCTAACTAGAACACCTCTTGCTGCAGCCAGAGTGCATTTCCTCTGCTTCCATCCTCTGGATTCGGGTCGCTATTTGAGTCCTCATTCGGCATGGATCCGAGTGGCTTTCCTGACCCCCAACCCAAGAGGCAGGAGCAAGGTCATCATGAGGCTGACCCCTGGCTGGGGGGCCTGTGCTCTGGTTGAGGGGGCCAGCGACCCCTAGAGCCCCACAGAGACTGCCTGGGGGCCACCGTAAGTCATGGAGGTTGTGCCGGTCGCCCTCAGCCTCTCTCGAGGGCTACCCCTCATCACAAGCAAACCTGTAAATGGAGGGCCCCCGACAGCAGCACTGTGACTCCCGGGCCCCTCGGGTTCCCGGCCCTCTCTGCCCCCAGGTCTGTGAAGCCCTGTGAGCCAGCCCCGTGGCCTCTGCCATCTGGCCCCCACGCATCGCTGGAGCAGCTGCGCTCACAGAGAGCGCCCCTCCCTCCGCCACCTCCGCCTCTCTCCAGCTCCCGCCTCGAGGCAGCCAGCGAGGCTCCTGCCCCATTTAGACAGATGGGGCCTGGTGCCCCTCCCCTCTCTGCTGCCCCGGAGGTGGGAGGTGGTGCGTTTCCATCTGGGGGACCCGAACTCTCTCTGGGGAGCCTAACACCGTCTGAGCCTTCTTCCCTCTCCGCACGGTGCACTGTGGTCTCCTCCTGGACTGTCCTGCCCAGTCCCCCCAGCCCTCTCCAGCCCCCCACTGTCCCCTGCTTCCCGCCTCCGTAAGGCAGCTCCTCTTCAGCTCAGATGCCCCATATGTGCTCGACGCTGGGACTGTGGCTGCTGGGAGCAGACTCCCTGGGCTCAAACTTGCCTTCAGCGGCAATAATTCCCATTTTGGGGTTGTGAGGGTTAAGAGAGCCTCTGCTTGCAGAGTCTTAGCACAGGGCCTGGCAGTAAGTCCTCAACTAATGTGACGACTGCTAGCCATCCTTTATGAGCTGCCTTGGCTAGCACCTCCTCCAAGCAGCCTTCCGGATTTCCCATGGCTCAGTCAGGTGCTCCTCTTCTGTGCTCCCAGCACCCCTTGCACCAGGCCTCTGGAGTGCACTTATGCCATCCTGTCATGGTTTCTTGGGTCTGTGTACCCACGAGAATCTTGTGGCTAGACTATATAAGTGCCTTGAGTACAGGAAACAGAGTCTGACCCATTATTTTGCTGAATAAATGATTTCATGAGTGACAGGTGGGCGGCTGGGAGAGACAGATTGAGAGAAGAGGGTTGAGCCTGCCAGCCTGACTTTTCCAGAGCCTGTCCTGAAAGACCAGGGTGCCCACACCGTGGCCTGGGGGAGGCGGAGGAGGCTGAAGAGGAGCCCCATCCCATTATATGGTCTAACGTGATGATTCTCGAAGCAAGGTCCCTGGTCCAGCAGTGTCAGCATCATGCAGGAGCTCAGAGATGCAGGCTCAACCCTCTTCTCTCAATCTGTCTCTCCCAGCCGCCCACCTGTCACTCATGAAATCATTTATTCAGCAAAATAATGGGTCAGACTCTGTTTCCTGTACTCAAGGCACTTATATAGTCTAGCCACAAGATTCTCGTGGGTACACAGACCCAAGAAACCATGACAGGATGGCATAAGTGCACTCCAGAGGCCTGGTGCAAGGGGTGCTGGGAGCACAGAAGAGGATTCTCAGCTCCACCCCAGACCGACTGCATCAGGAATTCAGGGCTGGGCCTGGCTGTCTGCTGAACCAGCCCTCCGGATGATGCTGATGCACCGAAGTCTGAGAACCACTGCTCTGGGGGCGAAGCCACTCAGCTTCACAGGAGGTCGAGTCTTTCTCGGGGGACTCTGCTCTGCTGAAAGCAGGTCTGGCTCCTGCTGGCCCCACGCTCCTGAGCTGGAGACCCTTTTGCTGACAGGATGGATGCAATGGGGGACAGTCCTTGTAGACCTGCCCCAAACCAGGGGGCCCTATAGGAGAGGGGGTGCTGCTCCCACCTGGCCCTGATGCTAGTCCGTCCCCACCGCCGTTGGCCAGCATCCCCTTGAGGCCAACCCATGCAGCTGTGGCCCCAGGGTGGACATCTGGGGTGTTAGGGCCGAGAGAGACCCTAGAAATCAGTGACTGTATACGCATCTGCTCACGAACATAGCAAAACACACGAATACACACACACACAATGCATAGACGTACACAACACAACGTGCACACAGGCGAACATATAGACATGCATGCACCCCAAACACACACAGGCACCCACAACCCAAACTATGGTCACAAACACATTCCCAAGCCACCCAAATGCCCCTTAAAACATACACAGATACACAAAACTCACACCTCAAAAAACACAAACACAAATGTATAGACCCATTGTATTAGTGTCCTAGGGCAGCTGCAACAAATTACCCTAAACTGAGTGGCTGTAAACAACAGACATTTATTCTCGCGTCGTTCTGGGGCTGGAGGCTG
Source organism: Equus caballus (assembly GCF_041296265.1). NCBI lineage: Eukaryota > Metazoa > Chordata > Mammalia > Perissodactyla > Equidae > Equus > Equus caballus. The sequence continues at coordinate 35,387,414 of NC_091707.1, forward strand.
CGTCACACAGCTGGCGGGGCCACGCTCCCTCTGCAGGCCCTGGCTGAGAATCCCGCCGGGCCCCTTGCTAGCTTCTGGGGGCTGCTGGCAACCTTAGCCTTCCTTGTAGCTGCATCGCCGCGGTCTCTGCCTCCATCGTCACACAGCCTTCTCTGTGTGTCTCCACGTCGCCTTCTGATCAGGACGCCCGTCATTGGATTTGGGGCCCACCCTAATCTAGGATGACTTCATTTTAGCTAATTTTATCTGCAGAGACCCTATTTCTAAATAAGGTCGTATTGTGTGGTTCCAGGTGGACAGGAATTTGGGAGGGACACTATTCAACCTAGGACATCCACACATCCCAAAACGTGTAAGGACAGAGACAGATAGACAGACAGAAACACACACACACACACACACACCTCCCCCCCAGGCAGATGAGAACTCTTAGATGCTGAGGGGAGGAGCCCTCGAGGTCAGAGCTGCCCCCTCCTCCTCTCCGGCCCAGCAGGAAGTAGGTCACACCCTGTTTTAGCATTCATCTCGGGAGCTGCTTTTCACCTCGGCTTTGCTTTTGGTTTGCTTTGGTTAGGTATGCACAGAGCGCAAAATTCAAAAAGTAGAAAAGAGAATACAATGAAAAGTAAGTCTTCTGACCCTGCCTCAGCCTCCATCTAGTTCCACTCCCAGCAGGTGGCTACTGTCAAGTGTCTTGGGCCCCCTTCCAGAGAAAATCCAGACACAGGCAGGGGCTCATTGCATCTTGCTTTCTTCACTGAAGGGAGCATCCGTTACTCTTTATTCTGATTGGCTGCTTTCCGTTGTTTGGGTCATTCCGTGTGTGTGTGTGTGTGTGTGTGTGTGTGTGTGTGTGTGTGTGTGTCCATCTGTGTGTCCCCCCACCTACTGAGGGCAGATCCACCTGCTATTATCTTTCCTCCCCACTTCCTCATCCGTTGCCGGCACAGAGCAGGTATTCATCTACATATCAATGAATCATCAACAGCTGCTTGGGTCCGCCTGCGCTGGGGCTCAGCCCGCTATCTACAGAGCCTCGGGTCTGTCTGTCTGTTTCCCCCCACCCCCACCCCGCAGTGTGTGGCACCATCCACCAGAGCCCATCCTGGCAGCAGAAGGAGCTGGGGTGGGATGGCACCCAGTAGCCTGCCTTTTTGCCCCTGCAGCCGGGCACCCTCATCCCTGCTCTAACTAGGCCGGCTCTGGGCCCGATGGGGGCCTCTGCTGCAGCGACATCTCCCCTCTTGCCCTCCCCTTGCGGTCCACTTGGGATTCCTGCAGAGGAGTCCGTCAGGGAAGAGGCTGGGGGGAGAACACTGCCCCTGGCGTCTTAGCCCAGGGACAAGCAGGGAGGGGCCCGCGGATGAGGAGCCCTTTGCCCAGTCTTTGCTGGCTGACGGCTTGGTCCAGACTTGTTACCACGGAGACGGAATTACAGCAATAACTCAGGGTCGAAGTGAAGCCTGCAGCTTCATCCAGCTGCGGTGGGAATGTATTTGCTCCACAACACAACGGGCCACAATTTTTTTCTGAATCAAGACAGAAATGGACGCCTCGGTCCAAGATTTCACCATGCCCTCAGTCTGCTGATTGAGCAGAACTCCCCGGGGAGATGAAGGGGCAGGGGCTGCCCAGCCCTGTGAGATGGGGAGCCAGGGGGATGTCAGCCAGCAGCAACCTTTGCTCGTCTGTGGAAGGAGGGGCTTCGGTTAGAGGATTTGTCAGAGCCCCTCCAGCCCAAATGCTCCGGGTCTGAGATCACAGGGGCCAGCGAGACCCACTGCCAATCATTCTTTTCTTCCACAAATATTTGTAAAGCACTAAACTCTACCCGGCACAGCAGAGAAAATAATGAGCAAACACAGCCGCGGGCTCTGTCATCAAGGAGGTTTGCATCCACTGGGAGAGTCAGCCATTTGCTGTGTCATCCTGTAAATAAACATCAAATGTACCAGGTACTAACAAAGAGAATGATACTTAACTGTATGGAGCCATTGCTATGAGCTAGGCACTGTTCTAGTGTGCCATGTGAACTGGTCATGTAATCCTCACCCCCACCCAGTAAGGCAGATGCTACTGACATCTCCACTTCACAGATAGGGAAACTGAGGCACAGGGAGGTCAAGACACTTGCCCAAAGACATGGAGCTAGGAAATGGCAGAGGCGGGATTTGGACCCAAGGAGCCTAGTTCTCCTTAGGGACCCACACCTAACTGCCACACTGTGTCTGTCTCCCAAGATGCTCTGAGCCCTGGAATGCGAGAGCGTGGAATGTGGGGGCTTGAGCTGGTCTGGAGTTCTTCCCTAAGGGAGCAGAAATTGAACTGAGATTCACTAGTGGGAGAATGAGTTAACTAGTGGGAGGGGGAACATTCTGGGCAGAAGGACTAGCATAGTCTTCCCATCTTCTGTGGGAGGGAGGGTGGCATCCTTCAGGCACGGAGGGAACAACGAAGGAGGCCAGGGGAAGAAAATGTGGGGAGATTGGGTGAGATGAAGCTGGAGTGGTCGGCAGGCCTTGTTGGCCGAGTGAAGGAGGGGGACAGAAAGCCCCTGCAGCTGACCCTGTCACATCCCGTGGGACGGCTTAGGCCCCCTCGTCCGGGAAGGCTCCCTGGACACTCCAGGTCGGGCTCAGCGCCCCTCGTGTGGGAGCCATGCCCCCAAGGCAGCTCCCCTCACACTGTACGTTGTCATTGCCTCTCAGCCAAGGCCTTTTTCACGCCCTTCTAGACTGAGCTTGGTGAGGCGAGAGACACATCTTTCTCAGCACCCACTACCCTGTGGAGAACTCGGGGTGGAATAAGTGAAGGTTGTAAGAGTTAGGGGAAGGGAGATTGCTGAGGCCTGGGTGCTCCGAGAAGGCTGCCTGGAGGAAGCAGAGTTGAGCTGGGCCTGACGGTGGAGCATTCCTATTGGAGGAGGACCAGGAGGCCTTTCCACAAAGGAGGGGAATGGAGGGAGCAGAAAAAGCCAAGGTCTTTGAGGGGACAAGGGGCCGTCTGTCTGCTGGAGCTGAGACTTCTGGTAGCAAGATGGGGGAGGTAAGACTTGGGGGGTCCCTGGGTCCAAGAGGGCCTCCCCGTGGAACAGGCCAGGAGCCAAGAGCTCAGATGTCAGAAGGAGCAGGGAGCCAGGCAAAAGCTCAGGCCTTGGCTTCAGGCCTTCACCCCCGCCCTGCCTTTCCACTGCTAGCTGTGTGACCCTGGACAGGCTCCTCACCCTCTCTGGGCCTCAGTATCCTCATTTGTCAGAATGGGGACAGTCATCACCCCTGCCCCGACAGGGCTGTTGGGGGTCAGGTGAGATGATGGCTGTGAACACACTTTATAATCTGGAAGAAAGCTCGCACCAGGCCCTCCATTAGGCGCCTCAGAGACAGTCCAGAGGCCAGGCCCATTTCAGGCCCCCGTCCCCACCCCAGGAGGCTCTGTTTCTCTTTCTCTGACCCCTGTTTCTCTTTTGTTTCTTCCCCATAGGAGTCTAGGTTTCGACCACCCTCCAATTAAATTGCCTATGGTGGCCTCAGTGGCCACCATCTTCCACTGCTTGATTAGGGGTGGGGTGGGGAGGCCGGGAGGGGCTGAGCAGGTGGCACGGCAGGCTGGCCCCCCACTTGCCCAAGCGAAAGCTGTGCTGGGGGAGCCACCGAGCCCCCTTCCCTGATCTCTGCACCTGGGTCTTGATGCTGTAGTCAGCACCCTACCACAGCTGCCAGGAGGAGTTATTGATCTGGGGAGGGAGCATGCCTCTGGTTTCCGGGCAGTACCCCAGGGGCCTGGTGGCCACCTTGATCTTCCTGCACGTGGCCCAGCCGGACCCCGTGCGGGGAGAGGGGAGGTGGTGACATCGGATTCAGGCCTTGGATCTTCTTTCTGAGCAGCAGCCTGCACGGAAACCATCGGGCCCCTCCGCTCCCCCCACCCCACCGACAAGCGTCAGCGGGAGCTGGTCAAAGCGAGGGCTCTCGAGGAGGGCAGAAGGATTTGATATAGAAGATGAAGCTGATTGTACGGATGCCTGGAAATACCAAGCTTCCTTTCTAAATATCACTCTTTCTAATTATAAACAATAATACATGCTCTTATTAGTTTTTCAAATTTAGAAAAAAGTTTTAAAAGACGCCTGACAAAACATAGCCCCACCACTCAGAGGTAACTGATCTTTTTTTCTACAGGTATAATTTTGGTTTTTTCTTTCTTTCTCGTTTCTTTTCTTCTTTTTTTGTTTTAGAATTGAGATCATCTAGTGTAACAGCATTATATCCCTCTGTTTTTACCCTTTTGTCTTTATAGTGTGTCAGGAGTCGCCCCTCTCCTCCAGGTGTCTCCCTGAGTCACTGCCCAGCTCCCAGGGACCTGGGCACCCATGACACCCCCACACCTCCCTCTCCTCCTGCCTCCAGCCCCATTTGGACACTATTTTGTCTGCTCACCGACTTGGGGCTATGGGCAGAAAGGCTTGGGCCCCTTGTTGGGGGTGCTGGGGCTGGAGGGCAAGGAAAGGAACCTTCCTGGCAAGGAGAGGGGTCCCAGAGGTGAGACGGGTCAGGGGAAGCCATCCACCAGCTCCCAGCCCTGGCCCAAACGGCTGCCTTCTCCCCTTGCTGCTCTCCAGCCCCTCTGCCACCTGCAGCCTTTCCTCCCCTCTAGCAGAGAGCCCCTTAGATGTGGTACAGATCCGGGAGTGGAGCCTGGCTTCCTGTACCCCAGAAATACAGCCCTCCTGGGATGGGCTAAGCAACTCTCTCCCCCGTTGCGCCTTCAGAGGCCGTATGATGTAGTGAAGCCAGACACTTAGATTCCAGTCCCGCCTCTTTCTTGCTCCAGTCGTGTGACTTTAGGTGAGTTACTTAACCTCTTTGAACCTCAGTTTCCCTGCCTGTGGAATGAGGATGCTGATTCCTACCTCTTAGGCTGCTACCTCTTAGCCTGCTTGTGAGGCATAAATAATGGTCAGTGGGACAAGCATAAGAAGACGCCCAGTGCTATGGCTGACCCATCACAAATGTCCACATCTCCTTCGCCTTTCTCCTTCTGAGGCCTTCTCAGGGGCTGTGCCCACTTGGGCCTGGAGCGCATCCCCAGAATTCTGTATCAGCATTTACTTTTCTCCACTTAGCTTCTGTCTTCAGCCTGGGGGCTTCATTCCTGTTTGCTGGGATTGCTGTTCTCTGCCTTGGGGGTGGCATATAGCAGAGTGATTAGGAGGGGGCTGGGTAGTCGAATATCCCAGGCTCGTGTCCTATTTGCTCCCTGGCTATGTGACCTGGGCTAGTCACTTAACCTCTCTGTGCCCAAGATTCCTCATCCATAAGATGGGATAATAACAGAACCTACCTGTTCTTTGTATAGGAAGCAAAAGCCACTCTAAAACTTTAAGCAAAACAGAATTTAATACAGAGAATTACATGCTCACAAAATCATCGGAAGAGCTAGAATCTGAGTCTGCAGAGCAGAGCAGAACTGACCCACCAGACAAACCAGTCCTCAGCCACAGCTAGGATGGGACTGCTGGAGCCATGAATTCATGTCCCCTCACCTGTAAGCCAGGGATCAGGGACCCTCTTCAGCCTGTACCACGATTGCCTCTCGCCCCACCCTCACCCACACACACATTCCCCGGGAGCCAGAGGCTGGGCATTGATCTGCTGCAGAGAGCTCCTTCTTCTCCTCAACACTGCTTGTCAGCAGAACACAGCCCAAGCATCAGAAAAATGGCCTCCTCCTCCCTTCCGCCTTATAAATCTATCTCCTGTGCCTCTAATTGATGGAACTTTATCTGTATTCAGAGCCCCGGCTGCAAGGATGTGTTGGAAATGTAGTTTTAAGCTTCTAGCTTCTGAAGTATAGGAAAGCACACTAGAAAGAGGTGGAAATGGATGCTGAAGGCCGTCGACCCTATCCAACATGCAGTCTGATAGGTTTGTTAACCCAGATGATGCATTAAGAGACTTGGCACAGTACCTGGCACATAGAGCTCATTCAGTAGGTGTTAGCTGTAAATCTTATTATTGGACAAGGGTTACCAACGAGCATCGGCTGACTGCCCGCAGAGAGAAGCAGCAGCAATGCGTTGCTCTGCGTGGTACTGTCCATGGTGCTGAGCGTCCTTTTGTGGGTCCTAGCTGCTGGCTGCCTAGCTGCTTTAGTGGGCCTGATGGCAACATGGAATCCCAATCTACTTACCTCATGCTGGGACTTCAGGGGGTACTGAGAGAGCTATTTAAGAGCTTCTGAGGAAGGCTGACCTCAATCCTAGGAAGAAGATAGCAAAGGCAGCAACCAGCATTTGGGGTACTGGTAGTTTACAAGAATGTCTCTATGCACTATCTCCTTTAACTCTCATAAACTCTATCATAGGCAGGATGGACATAATTATATCCATTTTGTAGAGGGGAAAACTGAGCAGCAAGAGGTTAAGTAGCAGCTAATAAACAATAGAGCCAGACTCACACCCAGTCTCCTGACCGAAAGTCTTATGTTCTGTCCACTCCATGACATGACTTTGGGGAGCAAGATTTGGTAACCAATGATGTGCCGTGGGGAGGCAAAAATGAGTGACTCAGGTACTTTCTGCACACTATGCAAATGTGTGCAAGTCACCCAAATTTTATTATTTCCTGCCCCTGAGTGTGGCCCTGGATAAAGGACCATCTATCTTTCATTGAGACCTACTACATCCTGGTCACTGTGGGAGTACTATGGAAAGTATAAGAAAAAGACATGGGCCCTGCCATCAAGGAACCCATAGATTTGTTGAGCAACTGGCCACTCATGGGAAGATGGGAGGATAGCACCAGGCAGTGGTAGCAAAGGCCAGCTCTTTAAAGAAGGTGAGGACAAAGTACAGACTGTGCTGGTCATTGGAAGAAGACTTTGGGGAACAGGATTTGAGCTGGCCCAGGGGCTGTAAGTGCTGAGACCAAGACCCAGCTAGGCCCAGGAAGAAGTGGCTCAAACTCAGTTAGTGTGGGGCCAGCAGCTCTAAGAGACATGGGGTCAGGATAGAAGGCACGATGGTGCCCCATGAAGAAAGTGGCAAGACCAGTGGCATCTGGCATAGGGGAAGATGCAAGAACTTGGGGATCCCAGTGGAGAGGTGGTGTGGCCCTCTGTGGATCACTAGCCAACTTTCCACAGTCTCAGAGGAAAGGGAGTGGGGAGGAGAGATCTCCCAAGAGGAGAATATAAGCACAAAGTCTCATGAGCTGCCCCACTGCAACATGATTTAAGGGGCCCTGAACTTCTATCCTTTATCCCTCAATCTCTTCATCCTCCCTCCTTATTTAGGGAGAGTCAGAAAACCCTTCAGATCTTCTAGAATTCCGTATTTAGCTGCAAAAAACCCCTGAGAATCTTAAGCTAGTGTTTATCCTGGCTGCACATAAGAATTGACTGGAGACTCATTCTTCAAGTCTGAAGTGGGACATGAGTATCTGGATCCAGTAAACTCCTTCCAGGTGATTCCCGTGTTCCAGAAAGCCCAAGTTCTAATCCCAAATCCACCAGCCTTAGGCAAATCTCTTAGCCCTCTGGCAACCCAGTTTCTTCATATGCAAAGTTGGGCAAACCATCTTTTGCTGTGAAGATATGGGGTGCTTGAGACTCTAGGGCAGTTTAGAGCAAGGAAGGGCTCACTGATACTTAGGGGAAGATTCATGGCCAGCTGGCATGGTGTGTGTGGGATGACATTAACCGGGGTGACACCCCCTTCCCAGGTCCTCCTCCAGAGTGTCCTGCCCCCTAGCAGAGAGAGGGAACCTGAGCCACTGTGCTGATGTCCTGGAAAGGGTGGAGGGGAGATCTGAGAGCAGAGGGCACGGAAGGAATGTGAAGAGAGACCCAGAGAAGAAGGGGTGGCCATGGTCAGGAGCTCCAGTTTACTTAAGGTCCAGAACCATGGGAAATAATCTTTCCTGTTGTTAACAAAAAGATGATGAATTATTGAAGAGACTGAGAAGGCCAGATGGCGGGGGCGGGGGGCAGGTGCTGTGGCTCTGTGCACTCTCGGGGGGACAGGGCTGGGAGGGGAAGGTGGAATCTCCTCACCCACAGCTTCTTCTCCTAGGATGTGGCTTATGGCTATAGTAATTTGCTCTCCAAATCAAAATGCAGGCCCTATGGACCAGCTCCTGAGAACTCATGGGGAGGGGGGAGCAGAGTGGGCTCTGGGCAGTGCCAGAAAATGCAGGCTGTGTCTCTGAGATATCTGGAATCCTAGGTCCAGCCTGGCCCTTAGATACCTCCCACTGAAACCCCTCATCTTACAGAGGATGAGGCTGTGGCCCAGAGAAGGGAAGGCACCTGCCCCAAGCCACATAGATGGCCCAGAGCCCAGCTTTCCTGAGACTGCTCAGTCCACAGTACTTTCCACTGCACCATCCTGGAAGGCTGGGAAATGTTCTGTCCCTGGATGGGGCTTGAGCGAGGGCATCCCCTTCCTCTGCCCCCAGCCCAGCACTGCCAGCCCAGCAGAGACCCAAAGGGCCCAGGAAGTAGCCCAGCAGAGAGTTACCAACTGCCTGGGTTCAAGGACCAGCTCTAGCACTGTGGTCTTAGGCAAGTTATTTAACATCTCTGGGCCTTAGTTTTCTCTTTCATTCTAGTACCCCAGGGTACTTGTGAGGATTAACTGAGCTAGTACTTAAATGGGAAGTATTTATCCTATGGTAAGTGCTCAATAAATGTTAACTATTAATAAAATTGGCCCCTCCTTGGTCTTCCTGGACCACCCTAGCTCTGGGATTTGGGCTCCTCACACAGAGGACTTGGCCTTGAGATGTCTAGCTCACCTGGAAGGAAAAGCGGGGAGCAAAGTGTGGCCTAGCTAGTTAGAACAGCAGTAGCTGAAACCAGGCGAGGTCTGGAAGCCTGGGAGTGAGCGACGGGCCAGAGGAGTGATAAAGACAAAGTGAGTTCTGTTCAAAGCCTTTGCCCGGTTGCTGAGGGAAAGTTTGCCCAGGCCTAGGATTGCCAAGCCTCCAGCTTTTGCCATGGGAGGTTAGGATGGGGGAGAAAGGGGAGAGGAGGAAGGCCATGCACTCCCCTGTCGGATAAGATGTGCAGATGAGAAAGGGACTGGAGAATCCTGACTCACCAAACAGCATTGACACCGTCTCTCGCTGCTCCTCCTTGGCCCCAGAGCAAGGCTGACATTTGCTTTTCATGCACAGGAGGACCAGAGGCAACAGCCACGTACAGGCTGCAGTTTGAGGGGTAATGGACAGCCCTTCCCACACTCCACGTCTCTCCTCTTGCCTCTTCCAGAACAGAGGAGATGGAAGGAAACTCAGAATGGTCCAGTCTGGGCCCCTCTCCACCATCTCACAAACAAGCTGATGACGATGATGACAGTACTAGTGAATACTGATCCCATGTATTCCTCAAGCACTGTGTGAAGGGCTTTATGTGAAGGATCTTATTTCATCTTCACAGCAACCCTGGGAGACAGTGCTGTTATTACCTCCACTTTCCAGATTTGAAAACTGAGGCTCAGAGAGGTGAAGTCACTGTTAATGGTCACACAGCTAGCAAGGGTGGATCTGGGATTTAAGCCCAGACAGTCTGGTTGCAGAAAACCCACTGCTCCCTACTGCCCTGACCAGCCTCCCTGTGCTCTGCTGTGAAACCCAGACTCCAAAGGGAAGAGTTCCCTGAGCCCCCTGCACCGGCGGGTTGGTGCCCCTGCTCTGTGTTCCTTGAGCATGCTCGGTTTTCAAGTTTTGTTCTTTCCAGTGCTGGTGCTTTGATCTCCGGAAAGCTTTCTGACCCTCTCCTTCACACCCAAGAGCTAGCTTTCCTTCCAGAAAGAAGGAACGTCCAGGCATGGTTTAGGGTGAGAACAAAAGGCGGGCGCTGCTCCAGGTTTCCACGGCAACAGCCTCCCTCATTGCTGCCTCTACTTGCTGCCAACAAAGCTGAGGAGGGTGGCGAGGGCGGGGTGAGGCTCTCTTCTCTCTTCTCCTTCCTCACCTCCCCTTTGGGCTGGGCAGCCAGGTGAGCTGAAAGCCTGCACCCGACCCAACCCTGCTAGGTGCATTTCCCCTTGCCTCCGAGCTTAGAGGCTGGGACCTTGTAGCTGGGGGTCCTCCCAGGCAGAACAGCAACTGGACCAGGCCTCCCAACAGTGATCCTCTCCCCATATCCCAAAGCCTGTGAGCTTTCTGAAAATGACCTCACATTTGTACTTCCAGGGTCTACACAGGGCCTGGCAAGAGTAGATACACAATGAATTCTTGTTGAATGAATGAATAAGCAAATGAAAGGCAAACCAGTAATCCGTCCTACACACTAACCATGACTATTCCTTTTCACTTTCCCAAAATGCCATGCTCAGTCTCCCCTCTGAGTCCAACACTGTTCCCTCTGCCCATGCTTCCCCACCGCAGTGTGCTGATTCCCACACCTCCTCCCGCCTCCACTTGGAGTTCTCTCCCTCACAGAAGGCTTCTCAGACTGCTCCAGGGAGGTCCCTTCCCATGGCTCCTTTCACCTGGGCTATTGGGCTAGTGTGCGGTGGTGTGTACCTTGCATGCTTGCATGCCTCCCCAGTGAGTCTGGGAGCCTCGGGCAGGTGGGAATGGGGTCTGCCAGGCCCCCAGAGCCTGGCATGATGCCTGGCTCCTGGTAGGTATTCAACCCTTCTTTGTGGAAGGAAGAAAGGGAGGGAGGGAGAGGAGGAGGGAGAGATGCTTTTGGAATGACAGAGAATGAGGGAGAAAAGAGCAGCATCCAGCACTCAACCCTGCTTAGAGCCAGATGGAAGCCAGAGCTCTCCAGAGCCCAGGACCCCTCCCCTCCCCTCATCACGCAGAGTCTTAGCAAATTATAACAGTCACATGTCCTGTGGTTGTGTAGCAATTCACCAAGTGCTTTCACATCCTTGGCCTGGTTCCAGTCCCCAGCAGCCCTGAGAGGGGCTTCTTAAGCTGTGCCCCTCATTTTAAAGGGGAGGGTTCAACCAATGGTGCTGGGACAACTGGAGAGCCACATGCGAAAAGACAAACTTAGACCCTTACTTCACACCGGTCACAAACATTAACTCAAAATGGATCATAGACGTCAATGGAAGGGCTAAAACTATAACACGTTCAGGAGAAAATCTTTAAGACCTTGGCTTAGGCAAAGGTTTCTTAGATACAATACCAAAAAGCATGATCCATAAAAAAAAATTTGATAAATTTGACTTTGTCAAAGTTTAAAACTTTGGTGCTTCAAAAGACGCCGTGAAGAAAGTGAAAGACAAGCGACAGACTGAGAGAAACTATTTGCAAAACACGCCTGTGATAAAGGAGGAGCAGCCTGAGCCTAAAAATGAGAAAAGGGGCCCTGAGGGATGATGCGGCCAGCGAAGCCGTCCTGGGTCCCTAAGTCTCGTGGTCTCTACACTGCTTTTGTTCTTTTGCAGCAGCCCCTAGCTGAGTGGAGCCTCCAGGCGTGACTAGGAACCTCACTGAGCGCAGACTCAGGTAGGAGAAGTCTCACCAAGGTCTTCTGACTCGCGGGCTCCGCATCCCTCCCCCATTTTCCACCGGCTTCCTCAGCGCGGGCTCCCCTCAGTGGCCACCCGCAGAACTGTAGCTTCCTGCCGCAGCTCACCGGGATGCCGCGACGGCTGAGATGCTGCCCCATCCGCCAAGAGACCCCCAAATGCCACTGCTGCTGCTCTGACCCTCTGGCAGAGGGCTTACTGTTAAGCTGTACTGTGTTCGATGTGAACTATTACAGGTTTACATTTGGCTGAACATGTTAGTGTAAATGAGGTAACCAGCGACCTGGGGTCATAAAACGGTGGTCAGCCTAGGCAGAAAGAGAGGGGAGCAAAAGTGGGGAAACTTAAAAAGAGGCAGGAGACTCCCTGATCCTGTTAGATGCTGATCTGGTGGGTAGGAGGGTGAGTTCTTGTGCTCGCCTTCCTTTTTCCAGGACTCATCTCATGATACCCCCTCTCCCTGTTTTTGTCAGTTAGCACTGGGAGCTCCAGCTCCCAGGCCACCTCTGCTCTCCTGAATGCCATTCCTTTTTCCTTTTTTCCCTTCTCCATCCCCATCTCCCAACCCTCCCCAACTCCTGAAACTGTTCCGCTGTGCCCCCTGGAACTCCGCATCCACTTTCCATTTTACAAATATCTATGTGATGCTTCCTGTGTGCCAGGCACGGTTCTCCGCAATTGACAAATCTCAATCCACTTACTCCTCTTAACAGCACTGTGAGGTGGGTGCTAATTGCCAGCACCATCCCCATTTCCAGATGAGTTAGCTGGGGCGTGGAGACAAGTAGCTTGCTCGAGGTCACTCAGCAAGCAAGTGTTGGAACCGGGGTTCAGTGTCACAGAGCCCACGGTGTCCAGAAACACCCCCAGCTCCTTAGTCCCTCAGCTTCTCACTGGGAACTGAAACCCGAGACTCCCCAGGAGCCCAGGACCCTTAACACCCTCTCGGGGTGGTTTCTGTTTCTCTTCAACACCGCTGGCCCGGAAATGGGACGTCTTTCTAGCTCTTCTTTGCAACTTCCAGACTCTTCCTCCTTCCTGTCCACTAAAGCCCCCCATCTTGGACCCACAGGCGTCAGCCCAGACATCCTACTCCCCTCTTTTTCACAGGCATCAACCCCTCCCCCCAGATCACTCCCCTTCTTCTCTGAAGAGTTCAGTTTCCACTGTCACTCGGTACTCTCCCTGTCTTCATTCTAACTGATTTCAACCTCCACATATCCCCGAAGAGGGTCCTTCCGACACACTGTCCTCTCAGTTCCTTGCCCTCCCTGCTCAGCCGCTCACTCCATGGTCATGCCCTAGACCTTATCACTACCCACAACTGCCATCCCTTCTTCATCATCTCGGTGTCGCCCAGCTTGTTTTCCAACAGCCGCTTCCTGTCTGTCAGCTCACACCCTCTGGTCCCCAGCAATTCTTTCACCCCCCAGAACTCCAGCACCCTTCGCTGTTCCTCACCCATCTCGTGTCTCCTTTCTCTCCTCACCTCGCTCAAATTCTGTGGCCAATCATTAAAATTGCTCTCTTGCATATACCTTCAGACCTCTTGTCTCATTCTCACACCTGCTTGGGAAAACCTCCTCCCCAATTAGCTCTGGCTTTCTGCCTCTTCCACTCCTGCAGCCACGCATGTGAATGCAGCTGGGGAAAGGCACAGGGGGTCTCACTGCTCCTATTGTACCTTCAGGACCCTGAATCTCAATGGTCCTTAGTGCTGCCTGCCAAGCCTACTGCGTTCCCCTAATCCAGCCACTCGCTCACTCCTCTAGACTTCTATTGCTACCTTTTTTCCTGTCCTCAAACATCCCACGGCTGCCCGCCAGCACCAGCGTGCACTCATCTGAGACCTTGTTTCCTCTTTTACTGAGAAAGTACAAGCAGTGGGAGAGAGCGTCCCCAGGCTCCACCAGGACCCCTGCCTCCCCTCCTGCTCCCGTGGGTCAGCATTCCGGCCCTCGGTGAAGGCCATGTTCTCCGCCCGTGCACTAGTTCCCGCCCCCACCCCCATCCACACATTGCGCCAGCGAGTTGTCTTCTCTCCTTCATCACCACATTTTTATTTTCTACCAGATCATTCCCATCAGCATACACCGTGCTGCCATTTCCCCCATCCTAACCACTTCTGCCTCTCCTTACTCTTCCAGAGTTTTCCTGCCCTCTGGCTCCTGTCCCTCTCCTGTCATTCTTTCCTGGACCTCTTCCAGTCTGGCCACCAATAACCCCCACAATGCCTTAACTACGCTAATTCTCGGTTTTCATCTTACCTGACCACATCAACACCACTGGTCCCTCCCTTCTGAAAACATTTTCTTTATTTGGCTTCCAGGGTACCCCCCTCTCCTGCTGTTCCTCCTTCCTCACTGCCTGCTCTTCTCAGTCTCTGTTTCTGGTTCCTTCTCATCTACCAGCCTCTATGTAGTGGAGCATCCCAAGACTCAGGCCTTGAACCTCACCCTACACTCGCTGCTTCAGCAATCGAGTCCTGCACTTCCAACAGTCATCCACAGGCTGCTGATGCCCACATCCACGTCTCCAGTCTCTCTTCTGAATTGTGGACTCACATATCCAGCCACCCGCTCGACATCTTAGCATGTCTGAGACCTAACACCCGATCTCCCCACCACCCTGTGCTTCCCACCCTGCACGTCCCGTTTTTCCCCTCCAATAACAGCACCTCTGTTGTCCCAGTTGCTCAAGCCAAACACCTTCGAGTCGTCCTGGGCTCCTCTCTTTCACACTCCCCATCCAATCTATCGGCAAATCTGGTTGACTCCACCTTCAAAATATTTCCAAAATCTGACTACTTCCATCCTGGTCCAGGCTACCATATCTCTTGCCTGGATTGTAACAACTTCCTCCTAAGTGACCTCTCTGTGTCTCCTTCTCTGCTTGCCCCCATTCATTCTCAGTGCAAGGGTCAAAGTGATGCCTTTAAAACCTAAGTCATTCATGTCGCTCCTTGGCTCAACCTCCCCTCCCCATGCCCTTAGCTCTCCCCTGTCCAGTCAGATTGGCCTATTGGCTCTTCCTCAATGTTCCAGGCAAGCTTGCACCCTGAGCCTTTTGTTCTATCTGAAGTGCCCCCTCCCCCCACCTCCCACAGCTACATGGTTTGCTCCCGCTCTTCAAGTCTCTGTTCAAATGTCAACCTCTCAGTGATACCTTCCCTAACCACCCTCTCTACAGCTCTAATCTCACCCTCACCCTGCACTGCTCCTCCCACTAGAATCCCACAAGGGAGGGATTTTATTTGTCTTGTTCACGGATGCATCACCAGCCTTAGTCTGGCATAAAGCAGTTGTTCACCAAATGTTTGTTGAGTGACTGAATGAACAAGCCTCCGTTTCTCAAATTGGAGAGAAGAGTTTCTAGGGTGAGATGAGGGCTGGAGCCAAAACGAGTGATCTTGTGAAATCAGAACAACCTTGTAGATAAGTCCAAGCAGCTACTTGTCTCTTCCAGTTTTCACCTGCGCTTTCCGCTCTTGTCCATGCCTGAAGAACATTGATGCCAGTGACCGTGAGCCCTGCATTTGAGTCTTACCAAGATGCTCAGGCTCGCTGGATTGGCTCAGGTCCCCAGGCAGGTGCTGATCTCCCTGGTTAGTTCGAGGTAAGACAGTGACGTTTACTGAGTCACTGCTGTGTGCCGGACACACGCATCCATACTTAATTTAGTCTTAGGAGCCATTGCCTTTCCTGGAAACTGGACCAGAGCATCCTAGGATGTTAGAGGTGATTGTCAGCGAGCCCCGTCTGTGCGGCATCCCATGAATGCAGTGGTTCCATCCTCCAAACTGAATATTTTCACTCTGAGACCTGACCCGCCTTTGGGAAGTTTCTTCATTTATATACAAGAAAAGCTTCACAAAGGTAGACGTAGGGAGACCCATTTGGATGAGCATTTTACAACTCTTTTTGTAAAGGATGAAGTGATCAAAATAAGAATGCTCCCGGGGAATCAGGCTCACCTGTCATCGCAGCCCTCAGTGTGAAGAAGCTGTTCTCGTACAGGGTAGGGCTGTGGGCCGTGGCGGGGCTGACCTCCTGCCTTGACCAGTTACAGGCTGGCACTGGGCGCTGGGTCTGAAGCGCACTGAGCACACCTCCCCCCACCTCCCCAGCAGGCTTCTGCATTTTGCCTAGTGAGGGCGAGCGCTCGTGTCTGACCTGGACACCCCTCCGTTCACCAGGGAGCCTCCCAGGATGGCTGTCTCGCCGGGTGACCTGAACGCGGTGGAAAAGACAAGGAACATGTCGGCGGCCGACTGCTTCCATTCTCGGAACACGGTCCTGCAGGGGCAGCCCTTCGGGGGTATCCCCACCGTGCTGTTCCTCAACTGCATCTTGTGGGTGGTGAGTCCTGGGCACTGCGGTGGGCAGACAGTGATGCAGCAGAGGCTTCGGTGGTCCAACTGGACACCAGCCACAGCAGTGGGAACTCCCTGAAGGCCAGTCCTGCCCAGGGAAGCTGGAGTGGGTGGGCCTCAGGGAAGAGGAGGCTGGAGGAAAGGGCAGAATTGCTAAGATTCTCTTTCATGTGCCATTGTCCAAAGGCCAGTGCCCTTGGGCCTCCCTCTCTCCCTTTGCTGCTTTCTCCAAGGAGTGTTCTTGTCCGAGAGCTCTAAACATGCCACCAGCACCTTCATCCAAAAAACTCTGAGCATCCACCCTGTGTCAGGAAACGGCTGGGCACTGGGAATCCAGAGTTGAAAAAGGCATAGTCTGTTCCCTGACAGAGCTGGCCACCTAGTGGGGGAGCCCCAAGGAGCCCCCGGGGACCTCAAGGACAGGCTCTCCGCCATGGGAATGCCCTGCATGCCCAGGGGCCGAGCGGGAGGCATCCATCAGCTCTCTTGCTCCATCTCGCCTTTCTTGGCCTGCAGGTCATCATTTTGGTTTACTCCTTCCTCCGGAAAGCTGCGTGGGACTACGGGCGCCTGGCTCTGCTGATACACAATGACAGGTAAGGAGAGATGGGGGTCAGGATGAGTGAGCTGCTTGCTCCCGTGGGGGATGTGCCACCATGACCAGGACACGGCTCTGCCCAGTGCTCAAGCTGCAGCAGGTGTCTCGTCAGCAGGTCGCATGTTGTTCCCCAGCCCTGCCCCTGCTCTGGCCCTCCCTGCATGAAGGGAACTTGGGGGCCAGCCATCTCCGGGTGTGAGGCCACATTTTTCTCAGGTCTCAGACTTTCTGGATCCCATGACTCCCAAGATGTGTTAGGCACCTGGCGACAGGGGTAATTAATGTCTGTACCCAGAGCTGTGTGCTCAGCAAACCAGCTGAGGTGTGTCTGCTGCTGGGCAAGAGGGGCCTGCAGCCCTCGGCCCAGGCCCAGGGTGCGGGGGAGACAGCAAGGCAGGCCCCTGAGGCCTTTTCTCTCCTTTTCCCCTGACCCCGCTGCCTTTCCTGGCCGGCAGCTTGACCTCGCTGATCTATGGGGAGCAGAGTGAGAAGACGTCTCCCTCGGATATTTCCCTGGAGATGGAACACAAGGACAAGGTGAGTCTGGGTCCCGGCTCTGGGCAGGCAGTCCTGGCATGTGCCGGAAGGAGCATGCTCATTGTCAGGGGCTTGGCAGTCAGCCAGGCCCAACCACTTCTAACAATGTGACCTTGGACAAATTCCTCAGCCTTGCCAAGCCTCAGTCTCCCCATCAGAGAGATGGAAATATTAACCATACCTACTTCCTAGGGTGCCAAGTAAGTGTTAGCTAGTTCTAATATTTTAAATGGATTTTTTCTTTTAAAGACTTTATTTTTTTCTTTTTTCTCCCCAAAGCCCCCCGGTACGCAGTTGTATATTCTTAGTTGTGGGTCCTTCCAGTTGCGGCATGTGGGACGCCGTCTCAGCGTGGTTTGATGAGCAGAGCCATGTCTGAGCCCAGGATTCAAACCAACGAAACACTGGGCCGCCTGCAGCGGAGCGTACGAACTTAACCACTTGGCCACGGGGCTAGCCCCGTTAAATGGATTTTTAAAACTAATTTTCTGCTCTTCTCAAACCTCCAACTGTTCTCGCAGCCCCAATCCTGCCCCAAACCCCTACTCTGAGCCAAGGACTCACACAGATGATGCGAGATGTCAGGCAGGGATTTGCTCAACCTTCCACCACCCAGCTCCGCCTGATGGAGCCCGGTCTGCTCCTTCCTTCTCTTTCCTGTCGAATGCCACTCCCCCACTTGAGCTTGTTCATTCAGCCAGTTGCTCTGGAGCACCTGCCGTGTGCCAGCCACAGGTCTGGGGCCTGGGGACTGGGCAGTGAACAAAACAGACCAAGTCCTGCTTTGTGGCACTTTCTTCCTGGGTCAGAAACACCCAGACAGAAGCATATGGGATGGTGGCAAGTGCATGAAGGAAAAAAGGGACAAGGCAGGCACTCAACAGCAACGGAATGGAGCTGAAGTGTTACAGATGGTGGTCAGGGATGGTCTTGGGCAGATGGCATTTGAGTGGGGACCTGAGTGCAGAGGAAGGGAGCCATGAGAACTTCCCTTGCATGCCACACCCCGCACGACTGCCTGTCTCCTCTGCCCCGTCACAACTAAATTCCTGCGAGAGTGGGCTAGGCTGGCTGTCTCCATCTTCTCACCTCCCACTCACTCCTCAACCCCCTCAAATGTGGCTTCCACACCACACTTCCCACCACTCCATCCAGACAGCCCCCGAGGTCATCTATGGTCCCATGCCATGAAATCCAATGGACTTTCCTCTGTTCTCATCTAATGTCTCAGAAACTTCTGACCCTATAACCACCTCCCCTTCTTGAATAAGCCCTTCTACTTGCTTCTATGACATTGTGCTCTCTGGGTTTTCCTTCTGCCTTCTCTGTTCCTCCTCTGTCCCCTTGCTCCTCCTCAACACATGGCGTCCCCACCGCTGATCCCAGACTCTCCCTCTTGCTCTTCACTCTCTCTCTCCAGGGCAACGTCATCCACGCTCATGGCTTCAGTTGCGACCTCTGCCCCAATCCCTCCTAAATTTCCGTCTCCTGCTAAACCGTCTTCTAGGCCCCAGCCCCATTTATCCAGTGGCTTTCAAACTCTCTCCACGTGGACGTTGTAAAGGCGTTTCAGATTCAATATGTCCGCAGGACGCCGTGATCTCCCTCCACATCCGCCTGCCCCTACATCCCTGGTCTCAGACTCTTCCCACCACCCCCAGCTGCACCCCTGGCTCTTTCCCAGTCCCCCAGGCCTGGCCAGTTCATTCCCAAGCTGTGTGCTTTTCACCTTCCCAGTTTTGTTTCTTTCCACCTCTCCCACCATCCCCCCGTCCAGGCCTCCATCAGTTTCTTGCTTGATGATGGTGGTAGCCTCCGACTGACTTCTTTAGGTCCACACTTGCCCTCTACCTCATTCAGAGCAATCCCCATGAACAGGGACACAACCATTCCCCCGTGTAACCCTTCAATGGCTTTCTGATGCTCTTGGAATACATTGCAGATGCCTTGCCATGGTCTCACGGTTTGGCCTCTTGCCCACCTGTCGTCCAACTTTCTCCTCCCAACTCCCCCACCCCCAGCCACATTGCCTATCATTTAGATCCTCAAAAGTGCCACCTCCTTCCCTCCAGAGGGCCTTTCAGCTGCTCTCCCCTCTCCCCCTCCCCTCTGGCCCCTCTCTGAGTGAACAGACTCACACTTTGTTCAGATTTCAGCTCAAGCATCACTTCCCCAGGGAGCCCTGTCCACCTCATTGGGGTCCAGATCTTTTTCTATACACTCATGGGAAATGCGTTCCTTTTCCTCAGTGCTGATAACCCAGTCCGTGATGATACACCTACACGATCAGTCTATTGTGTCTGGTCCCCCAGGGAGAGCAGTCGCTGGCCTGCTCTTGCTCACCATTGTCCGAGCACCCAGTCCAGCCTGTCGTGTAATTCGCATCTGATACGTATTTGTTGGATGCTCTGAGTGAGTAGAGCCGTATTCCTCCCAGAGACTGGGTCCCCTGACCTGCGGGATCTGCCCAGAACAGAGCAGGGAGCCTCAGGCAAGCTCTTCCCCTGGGGGTTCCTCCACAGAATAAGGACGGTCACACTGGCCTTGCAAGGTGGCTCTCAGGTTTATTTTTAGAAACATCACTTGGTTGGGTTTTTTTTCTTTTTGGACAATGACAAAAAGGTCATTTTATTTTAAAAACATCTGAGAAGATAAATCATTATGGCAGCGATGGGGCAGTCAAACTGAAGAGTATAGAAACTGGACAAGGAGGGCCAGTGGGCTGAGGTGGCCTGCCATGCTCCAGCCAGGATGGCGGGGCACAGCCAGGCTGAGCGGTGTGGGCAAAGCAAAGGGGTCTCACCATGGTGACCTGTGCAAGTCAGGGCAGGGGTCATGACCCCATGTGGCGGGAGTGGGAGGATGGGGCCACCAAGATAGGTGCAAAGAACTGATCACTGCCACCCATTCTTGTCGGCTGAGCTGGCTCCTGGGAGCTGGTGGCCATTTCCTGCAGGGGTGAGGAGAAGAGGGCAGTGGTATCTGCATCTCAGCCCTTCTGTGTGTGTTTGTGTGTGTGTGTGTGTGAGAGAGAGAGAGAGAGAGAAAGAGAGATAGTCACACATGCGCTTGCACATCTGTTTCTATGTAATTTTCATGGGTGCGTAGGTCACACTTCTGCTCACGACCTCCACCTTTTTCTGGACAGTCCTGCGCGGTATGAATTCCAGGGCATGTGTGGCCATGTGTGGTGTACGCCTGTGCACCTGTCTTGGGAGGGGTGGATATGACTCCCGGGGACGTGTGTCCTCTACTGTGCATAATCCTTAGGGGCCATCAACAAAACCACTAGCTCCCTTAGCAAATTGCCCCCCTGTTTGCCCAGAGGTGGGCAGTGGAGAAAGACACTCCACACGGGGAGGGGTGGCCAGACTCTCAGCCCAGCTCTTGTCTAGCAGGCCACCCCTCCCTGGGGGCTTTCGCAGTCCCTGCTGCCACCATCATGCTATTCCCCTTCATTGCTCTGACTCGTACCTGGGCATCTGTCTTCATTTTTCTTCCCCAGGACGTAGCTGGGGAAATGGTCCCACTTGAGGTGGACACTCCCCGGGTGGGCATTCCTACTGTCAGTCAACCCAGCACAGGGACAGGACTTAGAAGTTGGCCTTATGCCAAAGGGAGCAAGGACCTTCTTTCTGTTTCTTGCTTACCTGCCCCTCATTGCTTCCTTTTGGGAAATACCCATTCCCCAATCCGTGTGGTTCCAGGACTGTCAACTGAGGGGGCCTGGCTGGTTCAGTGATGTGCTTGTGACCCAAATGGGGCCAATCAAGAGCTGCAGCCTTTTCCAAGATTTTGCTGAACCCTCCAGGATCCCAGAAGGAAGCACATACCAGGGTAATTTAACCAGCTACCTGATCTGGCAGCCTTAGAGCCGTGGGTCTCAGCCCACCTCATGCATGCTCTTTGCAAGCTGACTCCCTCTCTAGGCCCTCCCAGCACCCCCATGGCAAGGCTGCCTTTCCCCACCACCCATAAAGTCCAGACAGCAAGACCCCGAGAAAAAGGCACAATCAACAGGACCCTCAGAGGCAACAGAAGAAGCCCAGCTCAAACTAGTGTTACAGGAAAAGGCTAATGTGCAGCTTGAGTGTGGGGAAATCTGGGAGAGGCAGCTGCTTCAGGTACAGCTAGATCCAGGAAGTCCAGCATTGCCACCAGGATTCCCTCTCTGTTCCTCTATCCTCTGAGCTGGCTTTTTTTCTCAGACAAGCTCCTGCATGTGGCATCAAAGACAGCACCAAGCCACTCCTGACTTCATGGTGTTTACAGAGGTGCAGGAACCCAGAGGGAGAGAAACCTTTCCCAACACCCGTATCAATCCCCTAAGAGAATTTTAATTGGCCTCACTTGGGTCATGCTCCCGTTGGTCAACTGACTACTGGTGGTAGATGCCTACTTGATGGACAGCCCCCCGGGCCATATGCATGGGGGAGGGGCATTTCCCAGAAGGAAGCAATGCCAGACAGATGGAAAGCACCAAATGTCCCCCCCAGAAAGAGTCCCTTCTCTCCCTCCGGTCCAAAGCCCACCCTCTGAGCCCTGATTTCCTATGAGAGGATGCCCGATGGCAGGAATGTCAACTCACTTCTGGGGAGACATCTCCCTCAGCAGTCACCGCTGATTCTGGACGGAGCCGACTTCCTTCCAGGACTCAGGCTCTTTCTCGCTGTCTCTCGCCTGGGAAGGAGGCCCCGTCAAGACTCGGCTTCCGGCCGCCTGGGTCCCCAGAGCTGGGTGGGACAGGCCCAGCCTGGATTTTCTCACGCTTTCTCTCCTTTCTCCCCAGGGCTTCTATTCCTGGTTCTTCAACACCATCACCATGAAGTAAGTGCCTGAGCTTTCTGAGCTTGTGACAGCAGCGTTACCTTCTCTGAGGGAGGGGCGGGGGTGGAGTCTCGTGCCCTGCATGACAGGCCCTGGGCCTGAGCTCCGTATCTTGCCCTCCACTCCCCACTGACCACCACAGCCTGGCCCAGGCAGAGGACGCTTCGGGGTTACAGTAGGTGAAATGGGAACTGGACATAGCCCATAGCCCATTTTCTCTCTGCCGCAGCCCTCAGGAAAGGACCACTGTCACATGCTCATAAAAATGCTTTTTGAACTCCACACCAGGAAAAAGAAGTCCTTCATGCATTGCCATTTGCTTTCATCATATTTGTCAAAATGGGAAAGCCCCACCAGGCAGAAGGGCAGGCTTCCTCTCTCAGCCTCAGCGCCCGGTTACAAAGAGACAGCCCTTGCCCGCCTCGCCTTCTGAATCTCTTCAGTGCCAGGCCCCACTTGGCAAAGCCAGACCCCAAGTCACCTGTTTTCTTCTGATTCCCCCACACCAGCCAGATGCTTCAGCCAAGCTGCCCTTTATCAGAGCTCTGTGCCCCTACTGTGTGTATGTGCATACATGCACACACATATGTGTGTACACACTAGCACACACTCTGGTATGTGCACACTCATACACACATGCACACAGGTCTGCCTCTACCTCGGAGTCCTGAACGATCCTGGGCTCTCCCTACTGTCCCCCGTCCTTCCTGCCCGACCCATCCTGCAAGCCCGTCCTCCAGGGTCCTTTCTCACCTGGCGATGCCTGCCTTAGGGTGCAGCCTCACTGCTCTTCAGAGGCCAACTGCACCCGGGGCCCTGACCGGGCCTGCTAATTTGCTTCTTCGCAAAGGCTCATAGGACTCTTCCTCCATGTGCCTCTACGCCCACCATTCAAGGGCCTTGCTGGGAGCATCCATACATTGTCTCAAGACCCCACCCCACCCCATGAGCCAAACTGGGGCATCTCTCCTCCCCTAGACCCTATGAAAGACCTGGGGCCCTGTGGGGGAAAAAGCCACCAGTATACTGGGCCCTGGGAATCCCAAGCTGGGCTTAGGGCCATCAGCCTCTGATGTTTGAGCCCCCATCTCACTGAGAGGGGGGACTCCCCATGGCCTTGCCCTCCAGTCTTCCTTCATCGTTCATCAGAGTCCCCAGGACGTGGTCCAGCTAGTTTGTGCGTGGTCCAGGAACCTCAGCCACATGTGGGGGGAGTGGAGAGGAGACTGTTATTTCCTGGCACCTTCTCTGGTTTTGCTTTTATTTTTGAAACATGCATGAACTCACATAAATAATTGTAAGAGAAACATGAAAGTCTGCCTCCAGTCTCGCATGCCCCTCCTCACAGCCCCCTCTGCGAGGCGATCCCTGTCAACAGTTTCAAGGGCATTTTACTTTTTACCTTTCAACAAGCATTTACTATTTTTGCCTTTGTAAAATAACCAATAAAGTATATGGACATTTAAAGCTCGTTACCCTGGGAGGTTCCTGGGCTTAGTGAATTCACGAATGATGAGCAGGGGTGTGATGGCAAATTAGCCAGCCCCTTGCATGGGAAAGAGGGAAGGAAAGCTGGGATGAATGGGCCTGCCCGAGCTGACCACATCCTCAGGTCTGGGAGAAAAGGAACCCCTTAGGATAGTTTGAGGCTGGCTTCCTGGATTTTCTCCACTGTCTGCTGACATGTCAATGGGTAGATACAGGGCAGGAAAGAAACGGTCTGTGTTGGGGAGAGTAGTGGACATGCAAAACATAAACCTTTGTGTGGTAGGTGTCTCTGTGGTGTGTGTATGAGTATGAAATAAAAGATGCAGGTCACTGCATTGGTGCAAATCGGTGTGTGCAGCTGTTCGTGTGTGCACATGTGGACCTGCAGGTCAATGGGAGGTCAGTGTGCACAGCTGTGTGTGTGTCTGGGTGAGGGTCCTCTTCCCCCACCCCCACCCCACCCAAAGGCCCCTCCATAGGGAACACATCATCTGGGAAGCGAGGAAGGCTGGGTGCTGTGCTATGCATCCTGTGCCCTTTGAGAGCGGCATCTGGAAGAGAGCTGAATACACTTACCGAACAGGGACCAGGAAGCCAGGGTCCAGAGCACAAAGCCCATGCAGGCCAGTTGGAGAAGCAAAGGTTAACAGACTCGCTACATATAATTCATAATGGGGAGGTTATAACTGCTGTCAAAGGGCATTTGGGAGAGCGAGAAATTAGTTCCTACAAGGTGGGTTCAGGAGAAGCATAGTTTTGAGCTGGGCCTTGAAGGACGGGAAGAATTCCTACCATTGTGATGTAGGGCCCATCAGAAATAAAGGACTGTGTGAGCAAAGGTTTGGGGCAGAGATGGGCAGGGAGTGTCCAGAAATGGTAAATGTTCTGGTATAGCTAGAAGCAAGGGTACATGGCAAGAGAGGGGATAAAAGATGGGGCTGGAAGGATCAGCTGGAACCTTGACTGCCACACAGATCTTGGGCTTTGATCTAGAGGTGGTCGAGAGTCAGTTATTGTCTTTGAGCAGGAAACTCAGGATGATGTCTGTTTGAAGGCAGGAGTATGGGGCTGAATGGCGGTTGGGAAAGTCCAAAGTTAAGGTGAGAAGCCAAGGAGGCTATTCCAGTGTCCAGGTGAGAGGTGGAGGTGACCAGGGAAACAATGGGGAAGAGACACAGCGGAGGGAGGTCACAGGGCTGCAGTCACTGGGTCGTGGTTTCCACCCGGCTTCCACCTGGTTGAGAAAGAGGGTGACATTGAGATCTAGTTTCTGGGGAGGATAGTAATGCCACTAGTCGGGAGATGATGAGATATGCTGATGAGGTACGATGATGAGATACGATGAGCTGGGAAAATGATGAGATGTGGCCAGGGCAAGCATGTGAGTTGACCAGCAAGCTGTAGAGAAAAACAGGATTAAAACTTAGGAGAAAGGTCAGAGCTAGAGATTTAGACTTAGGAGATGGGTGCACAGAGGTGGTAGCTGAAGTCCTGGGAGCAGATGAGTCACCCAAGGAGGCAAGATCAAAAAAAGCCCAAGGGAGAGCACAGTTGGGGCAGGAAGAAGAGGCAGCATCCTTGAGGACATGGGCTCAGGGAAGCCAGGCAAGTGCGAGGCTACAGAGAGGCTGTGGCCAGCAGCCTCCACCGTTCGGAGGTCAAATGGAAGGAGAGCTGAGAAGAGCACGTCGACTTGGGTGATTTGGGTCTCCATTGGGGGTGCAGTCTCAGGACAAGGAGATGTCCAAGAAGTAGGCAGAGAAGGAAGGTCACCTTTTTCAAGAAGTGGGTAGGAGGAGAGAAGTAGAGATATTGGATGGAACGTGAGGGGAAGGTGGTCAGGGAGCGGATGCTTGAGGAGATTCTTGTTTTATTTTAGAGTAACGGATGAGCACTTGAACCTGGTTGTAGTTTAAGGGGAAGAAGTGTGAGTGGGTAGAGAGAGAGGTAGATGTTAATTCAAAGATGAGAGAGAAGGACAATGGGTACAGGAAGTCTCCAGAAAGAGGTACAGGAGGGGAAAAGATTAGGACAGAGATGAGAATGCATTGTCAGTAGGAGGTGATTGGCTGGACCATCATGGTGGCAGCATTTGAAAGAGTGGTGGGAGGGAAGAACTGAGTGGAGGAACGTGGACAGACTCAGAAGGACAGGCTTCCCTTGGAGCTGTAAGATGGGCTGCTGCGTAGAACCCGGACTCCCGGTGGAGATGGAGCAGCAAGCCCAGCGGGGGGAGCAGGAAGTGCTGGCCCAGGAAGGAAATTTTTGTGTTCCTGGTCTCTTCCAGCCCTCTGCTCCTTCCACATGATTGGAGGCACTCTCAGACCTCACCCTGCCTCAGCCACACTATTTTTGTTGAGTGACCAGATCTTGGCACCCCAAGCCCGCAGCAAGACTCTCCCCTGTTCTCCCTCTCCAACATGCAGCCTCCTCACCGGTTCTCATCCACCCCATTCTTGGGATTTAATTCTCAAGTCTAAGGCAGGAAATATTTTACCTGCTTGCAGTGAAAAAATCAAAAGCAAGGGGCTGACCCTATAGGCTAGTAGTTAAGTTCAGTGCGCTCTGCTTTGGCGGCCTGGGTTCACTTCCCCGGCACCAACCTACACCATTTGTCAGCAGCAATGCTGTGGCAGCAACGCACATACAAAATAGAGGAAGATTGGCACAGATGTTAGCTCAGGGTGAATCTTCCTCAGCAAACAAAACAAAACAAAACAAAAAAAACCCCAAGAGCTATAAATTCCCTAAATGGGGATATTGAAAACCTTGAAGATAGGCTTTTTGTAGTAGTGTTTAAAAATAAATCTGAATCGTGAACTGGATGTGAGAGGTTACACACAACCTACAAGCCTGGCCAGAGAACAAGGGTGAGTCAAGCATGGCATGTCCACTGGTGGAGGAGGGCGGGCAGCATGGTGCTGGGCATGAACCAGCACTCCGTAAACAGAGGCCCTATTGCCATTGTTCTTGTGCAGCCAGGAAAACATTTACACAAAATGTTTATCGTAGTAAATGATAGTTACTTAGTTAAACCAGCATAACGACGAGAAACTAAAGGAAATTGACCAAAATGCTTAATAGTCATTATCTTGGGTTGGATAAGATTGTATGTGAGTGATTTTCTTCTCTTTCGTATTTTCCAAAGTTTCTGTGATAAGCATGTGTTGCCTTAAAATTGTTTTATCGAAGTATAACACACACACACAGAAAAAGGTACAAAAAGTAAATGTCCAGCTCAGTTATCAGTTATCACAAAGCAAAGCCTACGCAACTGCCATCCTCATGAAGAGCTGGGACGTTGCCAACTCCTGCTCCCTCCCAATCCCCTATCACCTCCCCTTCTCCAAAGGGAACCAGTCTCCTGACTTCTAACTCAATAGGTCAATACTGCCTGTTTTCCAACTTTGTATATGAAAGTATACAGTGTGTATAGTTTGTGCCTGGTGTCTCTCACTCAACGTTGTGTTTGTGAGATTCAGCTATGACCAGTCATTCATCTTATCTCTGTAGAGTATTTCATTATCTCTATATATGTATCACTACGTATGCATCTCACAATTCTTGTGTCCATTCCACTTTCGATAGACATTTGGTGGGGCTGTGACAAATGGTGCATCTATGAGATTCTTATACATGTCTCTTGATGCATGTATGCGTGTATTTCTGTTGGATATAAGCCTAGGAGTGGAATTGGTAGGTCATAGGATGTGCATATGTTCAACTTCCATAGATAATGCCAACTGTTACCCAAAGTGGCTGTGCCAGAGGAGGTACCCATGAGTGTGGGAGAGCTCCCAGTGCCCCATACCCTCGCCAACACTTGGTATTGTTTGACTTTCTAATGTTGGCCAGTCTGGCAGTGCAGAGTGATATCTCATTGTGGTTTTAAGTATTCCTTTTTAATTTAAGGCATTAAAAACTTTTTAAAAAATAGGATGCATCCTGATATCACTAGCGGTTTGTTGGGTGCCTGCACCCTAGCAAGCACTCAAAATGTTTGAAGAGGAATAAAAGACCGAATGAATGCTGGATTTCAAGAGTGCTTCTGGATTCCTACATGTGTACCTGTAACATAACCTCTATCTTTGATATGCCTGTGAAATTCAGTGAAATATATTCAGGTATAACCAAGGCTTTTGAGAAGGGCGATATTTCTAAGAAAAATCAGAAGGTGCGGGTAAGATGGTAATCTTTTCTGCCTTTCCTCTACCTCCCCCCGACTTAAGCTGTGGCCACACTGGATCCTCAGGAATGTCCTTGTCTGTATGTCTCTTCCAGGAATGAAGATCTGATTAGCAAGTGTGGAGAAGATGCCCGCATCTACATCACGTTCCAGTACCATCTCATCATCTTTGTGCTCATCCTCTGCATCCCCTCCTTGGGCATCATTTTGCCCATCAACTACAGTGGAACCGTCCTGGGTAGGTGGAGCTCAGGGGGCCCTGGGCCTGGGCCACTAGACCGAAGAGGCTGCCTAGTAGGCGGGGCAGAGCTTGGGTCTTCGGAGTCTAGAAATTTTAATTTTAATTCCACTTCTCAAAATTAGTTACGTCACCTTAGGCAACCTGTGCTTCAGTTCTCTCACATGGAGACTGGAGCCGATACCTCCTTCGTCACAACTTTGCCCAGGGCCTAGCACAGAGCAGGCGTGTAGTAGTAATTCAGTCTGGAACTGAATGTTTATCTGTGACCACACACCGCACCTGGCCAGGTATTTGTGGAGGCCCTTTTATGACATGTGAGCCACTCCCAAGACCCCTGATCCTGATTTCTCCCCGTACTCACTCTGATGGACGCAGACCACAAGTGCAGAATTTGTCTCATAAGATGTCTACCCACACTTTTGACAACAGGGCAAGAACTTTTGACAAAATAACATCGTGAGCGAGGGCTTGGGTTTCAAGGACAGAAAAATCTTGGTTCTCCAAATTTAACCCACATCTACTTCCCAGAAAATACCTTTGCCCAATCTAGCAAGTTATTTCATCTTATATTTGGCAACCCAACCCCCCCAGGCCTCCGGTTCCTCAACTGTCATGGCGCCCGGGAGACAGCGCGTGTGAAGTGCCTGGCACAGTGTTTGATATAGGAGGGACTCAGTGAATAATAGCCAGTAGTTCACTTGGAAGTACAAAGATGGACAGAGGCAGTACAACTAGGTCTTGTAGTATAGCACCTTAAATGCCCAGGTGGCAGCCAGCTGTACCCTGACCGCTCAGGTTTCTGGGCCAGAGGTAGCACATGATATCCACGCCACCAAATAACCACTCTGGAGTAAACAACTTCTGGACCCTGTCTTTCCAGATTCTCCTCCTAAGAGCTAGTGTGTTAGCAATGATCATATAATGCAGGATTTCTAGCCACATTTCATAAAACCTGGAGATGTCTACACCAATGAACTAATGCACTTAGCCAGAAGGATTTACTCTGTCCAAATGAGGCAGCATCACATTTTCTAGAGTTTTGGGTTCTTGTGATTGTTGCCACTGGTGACAGTGTTGCTAATTTCATCATTCCGCTCACAGCGGGTCCCAGGTTCCTTCACTGAGCGTTACCCAGTGTCTATTGTGTGCCGGTTGTGCACTGGGGATGCCACGCCAAAGACTCCGCCTGGCTTCACAGCCAAGGAGCCCCAGTCGGCAGACCCAGGGAGAAGACGAGGCCTCTGCTGTTTTTGTTGGAAGTTGGGGATAAGCTCAGGGAACTAGAAGGAAGAGCAGGACATAGACAAGCATCTCTAGACCCCAGGCATCCATTCAGAAACCTTGAATTCTGGCACCCCACACCAATCAAGGAGCCAGGCTGGAGGTCAGTAATTTTCTTCTCTTTCAGAACCGAATAGTCACTTTGGTCGGACCACCATTGTCAATGTCTCCACAGAGTAGGTACCTGATCCTCTTACCTCTCGTTCTACTGGCTGGGGGCATTGGTGGGGAGAGAAGGTCCAACGTGTGGATCCACCACATGAGCACTGCTTTGCTGATAAGAAAGGCCTGTTTTCTTGGGGAACCCAGGTCTTGAGTGGAATGCCAAGATTTGCATTCTCTTGGTGGGGGAGGACTCTTGGTGCCTCAGTGTCTCCATGTCTGTAATGGGTGGAACTACCCAAACCAGCCACTCCTGAAGACTTGAGAGGATGGTGCTATTTGCTTAATATGTCCAGCTCCCAAGAGGCAAAGACCCTGTAGCTAGTAGAGTTTTAAGGTATTGTTTCCCTGCGCACAGAATAGGTTCAGGTCAACCCTCATATAGTTGAGTGAAGTACAGACCTAATTCCTACAGTGGAGGGACCAAGGAACCACATGACCTGGGTTCATCAGCCAACCCAATTGGCGGCCAAATCCATTTGTACTGAGCCAGAGGTGGCCCTGTTGGTCCATGCTGAGCAAACCGGCCCACCAGGTGTCTTGGCTGGGCTTGGCCGACTTCCTGACAGAGTTGAAGCAGCAGTTCCAGAAGGTGTGAGGGGGGTCTGCATACTCCTGCCCCACCCCCTCTCCCCCCACCCCTGCCCCTGCACCCCTGCAATCCCCCAAACTCCGAAACCAGCAGAATGGGACCATGGCATCCTCTCACCTCCCCTTTCAGCCAACTCCTCCCCAGGGGTGCTGCTAACACCAGAGCAGAGGTTATGACCTTCTTCCTGGGCCGGCCACTGGTGCAAGGGGCCTACCGCTGCCCTCCAAGAAGTGGATTTTAAAAGGGCAGCAAAGAGCCCTCCACGTCCACAAATCCATACTGGCAGAGAGCTAGAATGTTCCTTAGAGACCCCGTCACCTTGCCCCCTCTGAGGAAACTGAGGATCGAGGCCTCTAGCGGGAGGGGGGATGGTAGGTGAAACGTCAGGTCTTGGGACCAGTGGTGAGGAGATATTTTGAACAAGGCAGCCTTTCTCTCCTCTAATGCACCAAATAAGGTGGGCCCTATTTCTGAACAGTCCTCCTGGCCAGATGCCTTGGGACAGCATCACGTGAGCCCAAAGCCCAAGCGGCACCTCTCTTCCTACCCAGGGGAGGCAGAGCAAGTCACCGGGCCTGCCTTCCTCTGGGCCCACATATGACCCTAGAGTCCCTCACCACAGAGGTGGGGTGGTCCTGCCGCCTGGCTTGCTGGGCAGTGGTGGGGGCCTGAGCTGTGGCCACTGGTGCACGATGTAGCAGTGCAGAGTCGAGGCGCTCCTGCAGCTCTGGGCTCACCTCTCAGCGCTGCCACCACAAGGAGTGACTTGGGCAGGTCACCTGCCACTCTGGCCCTCTTTTCCCCATGGATAAAATGAAGATAGTCAGAGTACCACCCTCACATGGTGGAGAGTCTAGTGGGAAAATGTACATAAAGCATCTGGTCCCACCCTGGGTCTGGCATATAGTAAGCACTCAACGAATGTTAGCCTTTAGTAGTGGGACTGGGCCATCCGCTTCTTACCACCGCCACCCCCTTCCAAGGTGCTAGAGTGTCTGGTGGACTGTCTTGAGCCACCTGAATGTCCAGGAGGGACATGAGTGGTCAGGGGAGAATGTGGGTGGGAGAGGGTGGTCAGGGCAGACTGTGGGGGGAGAGGGTGGTCGGGGGGACTGTGGGGGGAGAGGGTGGTCAGGGGGGACTGTGGGGGGAGAGGGTGGTCGGGGGAGACTGTGGGGGGAGAGGGTGGTCAGGGGGGACTGTGGGGGGAGAGGGTGGTCGGGGGGGACTGTGGGGGGAGAGGGTGGTCGGGGGGGACTGTGGGGGGAGAGGGTGGTCGGGGGGGACTGTGGGGGGAGAGGGTGGTCGGGGGAGACTGTGGGGGGAGAGGGTGGTCAGGGGAGACTGTGGGGGGAGAGGGTGGTCAGGGGGGACTGTGGGGGGAGAGGGTGGTCAGGGGAGACTGGGGGGAGAGGGTGGTCAGGGGGGACTGTGGGGGGAGAGGGTGGTCAGGGGGGACTGTGGGGGGAGAGGGTGGTCAGGGGGGCCTGTGGGGGGACAGCGTGGTCAGGGGAGACTTTCAGGGGAGAGGGTGGTCAGGGGAGACTGTGGAGGGCGAGCATGGTCTCACTGCTCCTGTCTTGTTCCTGGCAGGAGTAACTTGCTCTGGCTGCACAGCTGCTTCTCCTTCTTATACTTCCTCACCAACTTCATCTTCATGACTCATCACTGCTTAGGGTTTGTGCCCAAGAAGAGGCACCAGGTGAATAAGTGACAAGAGCTACCGCAACTGCTCCCTCCCAGCTAGAGCCTGTCCCACCGGGACCATCCCACTCCCAGGCACAGAGGCATCCCAGCTTAGCACCTTCTGCACGTGTGGGCTGCAGTCTCCCCCGAGCAGGACAAGCCT
Source organism: Equus caballus (assembly GCF_041296265.1). NCBI lineage: Eukaryota > Metazoa > Chordata > Mammalia > Perissodactyla > Equidae > Equus > Equus caballus. The sequence goes on from NC_091707.1 coordinate 35,419,041, forward strand.
CCTCCCCTAGCACCTGCCCCCCACCCCACAGTCCTGGTGGTTAAACCCCTGAAACCCTTACAGACTGGTTGGTAAGTAGCTATTCCCTGGTGCCTCCTGCTGCCCTGGCCTCTCCCAAGGACCCCTGGACCTCCCCACCACCTGCAAACTAGAGGGTTAGCAAACCCTAGACCAGTAGGCAACCTCCATCCTAAGTGATCAATGCTCCCTGCCGAACCACTGGGTGAATATTTTGACTAGCCTTGACCATTCCCACTACACCCAAGCTCCTTGCCCTTCCACAGTCTTTCTGAGGTCAGAGACCCCAGCTCCTGCCCCCATGCATCCATACTGTCTCGGTTTGGCTTACCCACACCCCACCTCCCATGCAGATCATGAGACAAGGATTTGAGTAGCATTTGCTTATTTGGGAGGTGATCCGAGGAAGGACCCCTAGCGGGGTGGGAAGTGGGACTGGAAGAGAGGACCCACAGCCAGTGGGCCAGCAGGCAGATAGAGGGAGCGGTAAGGAACAGCTTGCCACTGGGGGCAACCGGTGCTTTATCCGCTAGCGCTCTGGGAATCGGAGTAGAACATGCACCGGACAGTCGTCCCAGCCTAGTGGGTGGCAGTGAGGGGCATTTTCCCACCACTCCCTGTCCATCACTGGTTGAGGGCTGCATCTGGGGCCTTTAACTCTTCTCCACTTCTTGCTCTGCGCGTGGGCTGAGCTCACTCCTAAGACCCAAAAGAGTGCCCAGGCAGTCCCGATGTTTGAAGTGTGCCAGGCGCCTTTGGGGTGTAGATATGAGCGCCTAGGGGCCCCGGGTGGGCACCACAAGGGAAGGGGCATGCAGGCTGTCCACGTTCTGGTGGGGAAGGGAAACAGTGAAGAGGAACATCCTTGGCTCCTGTCCTCGGCCTTTCAAAGGTCCAGTGGAGTGGGATCCGCTCCTTCAAGGCCATCCATCCTAAAGGACCCATTCACTTTACCCTACCCCAGAACCCAAATCCACATACCCCTGAAAGGTTACCCTGAATGCTTCAGCCTGCCTGGCGTGGCACACGTGACCAGTCTGGACTCCAGCTACTTCAGCTTTCCTTCTTGTCACCAGAAGCTTCTGCCAAGACTCCCTTCTCTTGGAGCACAGTGTCTCAAGTTTCCCACCCTGAGGTGATGGCTCAGGGAGACATTTCCCATTCACAGAAGTTTGAAAGGCCTTCTCCATCCCCTCCCCAGAGTCTAGCTCGGCTCCCCACTCCCCTGCCCCGTCTAACGTTAGGGACAGCCCCAGTGATGTGGCACTGACTTCTCGTGGAACAGTGGAGTTGCAGGGAGACCAGAATCATTGTGGGGCCATGTGGTCAGCAAGAGAGCGTGAGCGGTCCTTGCTGGTCATGGAACTCTGGTCCTCCACCCTGGGCCTATCTGCAGCTGCTGGCTCTCTTCCTTGACCACAGCCATCCATGGCAGGGGGCCCACAGTGGATGGGGAGGGGACACAGAGAATAACAGAGACACGGTTTGCCTACCTGCAGCTGCTGGCCTCAGGGACACAGGCCAGGGAAGCTGGCACTTGGCTTACCCAGCCAGGAGGCAGCCTGGTGTGAATAGAAGGCCTACTCCAGAAGGTTCTGGGCCACCCAAAGACTCAGACATCCAGGAGTCCTGTGTGAGCATAGTCTTCTTTCTCCATTTGCCCTCCCCACCTAGGTCACAAGGACACTGATGATCACCTATGTCCCTACGGACATCGAAGACCCAGAAATCATCATTAAGCATTTTCAGTAAGTGGGTTGGGTGGGCTGGGGCACTGATTGCCTCCTCTTAGGAGCCCTGCCTGGACCCTCGTGTGGGCAGTGTGTTGGCACAGGCCAGCGGGGTGAGACACACCCCAGGCGGTGGCTTCCCTGGACTTGGCTCAGGATCAGCCTTGCAGAATGGGGGATACCCTGGGGCTGGAGCAGGGTTTCTGAAGTAAGGGATTTCCTGCACGGCATGGGTGTGATGGGGCGGGGCGGGGTGCTAATTTTCCTTTCCCCTGTTGCTCCAACTGCAGAGCCCAGGGAGCTCCTGGGCCACAGTTTTCTAGAGCAGGTCATCTTGTGACATCTTTTGTGATCCAAGTTCGTAGCCCAGGAGCTAATTATCTCTCTATGAGCAGCAATTTCCAGCTCTGCTCCCTGGCCCTGTTCAGGGTCATCTGAAAAGGATGTGGCGAATCTCAGATTACCAGGGAGCAACCCTGAAGTTCAGCCTTAGGAGCAAGGGATGGATTCTCCCGTCTAAGAACCAGGAACCATGGGCAGCTGAACCGCCCAGCCCTGTGGGCTCCAGCTCTGGGCGGGGGCTGGGGTGGCACATCTGCAGCCCCACAGGCTGGCTCAGCATCCATGTTTGTGGCTGCAGCGAGGCCTATCCTGGGTGTGTAGTGACCAGAGTCCACTTCTGCTATGACGTCAGGACCCTGATCGAATTGGATGATCAGAGGTGAGGCTGCAGTGGGGCCTGTCTGGATCTGGGGCGGGGGTATAAGGGGAGGAGATGGCTCTGCTGGCCCCTGACCACAAGATCCTTCTCTGCGTTGGCCCCCGGCTGACAGGCGCCATGCGATGCGAGGCCGGCTCTACTACACCGCCAAGGCCAAGAAGAGGGGCAAGGTGATGATCAAGGTCCACCCCTGCTCCCGCGTGTGCTTCTGCAAGTGCTGGACCTGCTTCAAAGAGGTAACTGGCACGGGCCTCGGGGGACACGGCAGAGGAGGCGCTGGGGCACTGGGTCTCCAGGCTCTGTCCAGGGATCGGGGCAGTGCCCCTTGCCCACACCCTCGGGCCCCAGGCCCCATTCGAGTCTGCTCCAGCGCCTAGCGCCTCCTTTCCTGTCCGTCTATCCTGCCTCCCTGGTGAACACATAGAGGAGCTGAAGGCTTTCTTGGGGCCACCTCCAGAGTGACCCAGGGGGCCTTGCTCCTGCCCCCTTCTGGTCTTGGATGGGAGAACCAGGGAGAACACAACAGGCTGCCGTAAGCTGCCAGGCCTCACGTGTTCAAAGAGCTAGGACAGGAACATTTGACGGCAATGGGTTCCATCTTATTACCCAACCACTGTGGCTTGAAGGAGGCCTCAAGACTTGAACATCTGCTGCAGGGCAGCACTGGACTCTAGTCAGTCGAGAAAAATTTTCCCTTTCCTGAAAATGCTGCAAAGGCATTCTGTCCCTCCCCTGGAGTCCACTCCAAGTCCAGAAGCCCCCTCCACCCCCGCAATGCCCACTTTCCCCAGATCTAAGAGCAGGGAGCTGATTTTGGAGTCCTAGCCTCTTCTCGTTCTAGAGTTGGGATCTTGGAGCCCACCTGGGGTCCTGAGCCCTTTGCCAGGCTTCTAAGGGAGCTGGAGATGGAAGCAAGGCCTCATGCCCACTGCCCCCGGGGCTGCTGAGTGGAGAGAGGCCTCATGTCCAGGTGACGCCTTCCTGGAGGTCTGGCCTCATCAACTCTGAGGGCCACATCTCGCCCCAGGTAGATGCAGAGCAATATTATAGTGAGCTGGAGGAGCAGCTGACGGACGAGTTCAATGCCGAGCTCAACCGCGTTCGGCTGAAGCGTCTGGACCTGATCTTTGTCACCTTCCAGGATGCCAGGATGATGAACCAGTGAGTATGAGGGCTAGTGGCTTGCTGTGCCCTGTCCAGCCCCAAGAGAGGGCCTCTGCTTCTCTGAAACCATCCTTTTTCACCCCCATTCCAGCCAAAGGGAAGAGGAGAGAGAGCCTCCCTCAGTTTGCCATAGTCTGACCTCCCCTCAACCTCTCCATGCTCCTCACAGGCAGCCGCCATCTTGCTTCCCAGATCATGGCCACATCTGTTCTCCCCCAGCTGCCAGGCTCGGCTTGTCTCCAGAGATGCCCAGGCCCTTCACTCCTCACTTTCATGTGTCCTTGCTTCAGCACAATGGTGGTCAGAGTAGCCTTTGACCTCTTGGTTCCTCTTCCAGGATAAGAATATCCATTTTCATCCCTCATTACACATCACCCTTTTCCTCACCACAAGTGACAGAATCCAAGCAGAGAAGCCTTGCTTGCCATTTCTCCTCTCCTGCTGTAGGCCTCCTCCAATTCATAGCCTTACAGCTTCCTCTCTCCTCTGCCCCAGCCTCCAGCAGCCCCACCTTGATAGGGACTGGATTAGGTCCACTCTGGAATGTTCTGGAAGAATCCTTAGGACTGGGTCAAATAGATGAGAGCCCCAGAATCAGTCTCTTGAGGATGATGGGGGTCCTTCTCTCCCTGAGAGAGCCTGATCATGCACAACACTCTGTCCTTGCCCACTCCAGCCCTACAAAAGAACAGTGGAACAGCCTAGAATTTAGTTGCAAACAACTGTGTGCAATTTTGCAAGTCATTTACACTGTCAAATTTCTTATCCTTCAGATTTGGTTACTTATCTCTTCCCTTCCACCTCCCAGAGAGTTAAGAAGGGATATGTGTTCTATAAAACATGTTTAGTGTGCATCTTATATAAAACAGTACACCTAAATAAGACAATACTCTTTATTTTCTGACTTGCTGTCACTTGGTAGAGAGGATCTGAGGCTTAATTACAGCACGAGCGTGAATTGGAAGACCGAAGACTGGGCTCCAGGGTCAGCACCTGCCCCTCGTGGGTTGTGTCTTCAGGCGCCTCAATTTAGTAATCTGTGCAACTGGGATTCTATTAATCGCCACTTAGCACAGTGTCGGGCATACAGAAAGAACTCAATAATTGGTAGCTATTGATATTAAGAGGAGGCTGAAATTAGTGCTCCCCTGTCAACCTCAAAGAAAGAGCATGTCTTTGTGCTATCACTGCTGTTAAGGAAAAAGACATTAACTGAGAACCGTCTGGTCCCCTCCCTTCCTGGACAGCGCCTGCCTCTAATGCCCCTTTCCTCCAGCCACGAGGCCTTAGGAACTGCCCACCTCTAATGTCCTGGGAGACATATCCAAGGCTTCAAAAATCCCCAGAAAGTGGATGTGGGACAGCCACCGTAGCCCTGGGACCCTGGCATGGACCCCCTCAGCTAGTCATCCTCACCCCAAGAGCTCTGTCTCTTCCTCCCATCTCTGCAGCGTCCGGGAGGATTACAAATACATCCAGTGTGGTGTACACCCCCAGCAGTCTTCGGTGACCCCCATCGTCAAAAACTACCACTGGAGGGTCACCCGCGCCCCACACCCCAAGGACATTATTTGGTAAGCCCCCTCTGTCCCTCCCCTCTCCTTCGAGCTCCTCTGAGACTGAAGAAGGCAACAGGACAGAAAAGGAATCAGGGCCTGTTCTCCAATTCATTGCCCACCTATGGCCACTGCTGGGCTGGACCACATCCTCTCCTAAGCACCACAGCCTCTGCCCATCCCCAAGCCCGCCCCACCACAAGTGTGGAAGGCACCCAACTCCTGGGGAAAAGGTTTTCCTGTAGAAAGAACTCAGATCGATTTTCTGGCTCACCTGTGGGATATATTCAGAGCCTTTACATATGGTGTGACTGAGGGGATGGTCCAGGGCCCACTGGATGCAGGTCTGGGCCCACAGGGATGAATTAGACCTGGACAGCCTGAGTCCACGGCTGGCATGCAGGAAACAGCACGTGGGCTCTGTTTAAGTGCTGGGACCCGAGCTCCTGAGTGCGTCTCCCCCCTCCATCTCTCCTCAGGAAGCACCTGTCGGTCCGCTGCTTCCACTGGTGGGCCCGCTTCATCGCGATCAACACCTTCCTCTTCTTCCTCTTCTTCTTCCTCACCACGCCTGCCATCATCATCAACACCATCGACATGTACAACGTCACCCGCCCCATCGAGAAGCTGCAGGTGCCTCCGCGGCTCAGGCCAGGCATGGGGGCCCCAGGGAGATGAAGGAAGAACTCAGGCGAGGATGGGATGGGGGCCCACTGGCACGCAGTGCCAGAGCCATGGAATTAAACATGGAGGAGGTGGCCGTGGTGTAAATGGTGGTATAGAGTTTCCTTTGTTCTAAGAGGGATGAATGCGAGCATTGCCCATCTTAGGGACTGGGGCTGGAGAGGAAAGGGAGAATGGGGGAGCCGCAGGCAGGTTCTGGGGTGTATTTGAAGGGGATGAGTGGTCCAGTCAAATGCGAGCTCGGAGGTCTTCCTTACGTTGGGCCACCCTAGAGCCCGCTAAAGGTACAAAAGATGCAGCAGAGGGTGTGGCTGGTGTGACAGCTCTGTTCTCCCACGTTCTCTAGAGTTGGGGTGCCTGAGTGGAGGGATAGGGTTGAGGGTGGGGAAGAGTGAGTTAAGTTCCAACACAGCTCTCCGAGAGAAGTGGGACCTCCAGATCTGTCTCCACTTCCCTCACTTCCAGACACACCCACTCCAGGCTCTGAGCACCTGGCCCTGCAGGAGCCATCCCTGGAGGCAGAGGATGCTTCGTACTCACTGGGAGTTCAGAGGAGCTGAACTGGCCAATTTCTAAATTTTGTAGTCTCAGGGCTGTTATAATGGGCCTGCTTCCATGTTGTCCCCATCCCTATTCCCAACACACACACACACACACATGCATGTGCTCGCGTGCCACTTCTGCTGCTTATTTTTGCCCACCTGTGTCAGCCACAGCTCCCTGGAGATTCTGCCTTCACATCCTCCCTCATTTCCGCCGCTTCTCACACAACATCACAATAAAGGCAGTGTCATCTCCCTGAGGTATGAGACATGAGTGACAGCAGCTGGCTCTGGCCTTAGGGTGGACTCACTGCGGGAAGCCCTGGCTGCCTCCACAGTGACCTTGGCATTGAAGGCCTATACCCCTCGGGGATGCTGCTTGACTTTGGGGTATCAGTCTCTGCCTGCCCCCAGCCAGGCAGATCCCTGACCCAAGAAGGCAGGTGAGAAAGGCTGCCCATTGTGCAGCCTCAGGGAACCAGGCGTGCCTTGGGACTGAGCTGAAGGAGAAGAGGCCAGGAAGGTGGGAGAAGGCCGAGGGGGCCCAGAGGCGAAGGAGTGCTTCTTGCATTGATGTCTCTCTCTCCTCCTCTGCTCTGCCCCTGCAGAACCCAATTGTGACCCAGTTCTTCCCCTCCCTGATGCTGTGGGCCTTTACGGTGATATTGCCTCTGATTGTCTACCTGTCTGCCTTCCTCGAGGCCCACTGGACCCGGTGAGCTGCTCTTCACCAAGCCCCTTCCCGCGCCCCAGCCTGGTGCTCAGGTCTCCCATGTGGCATATGGAATGGAAGTGATATGGGATGGCTTTTTTTTTTTTAATATATATACGTATTTTTTAAATTGGCACCTGAGCGAACGACTGTTGCCAATCTTTTTTTGTTTTTTCGCTTTTTCTCCCCAAATCCCCCCAGTACATAGTTGAATATTTTTTTAGTTGTGGGTCCTTCTAGTTGTGGCATGTGGGACGCCGCCTCAGCATGGCCTGATGAGCAATGCCATGTCCACGCCCAGGATCCGAACTGGCAAAACCCTGGGCCGCCAAAGCGGAGTGCACGAACTTAACCGCTCGGCCACGGGGCCGACCCCTGGGATAGCTTTGATAGCTGAAACCATCCCAAAAGAGGGGACTGGGTTGTCTCTGTGCCTCTGGCCTCAGGGATGCTGAGATGGGGCCACCATTCAGGGGATGTGGGGCCAAAACCAAGCCCTCCTTGGCCTTCTTTCTTAGCTGGCAGCCATGCACTGAGGGGATGGAGCTGCAGGCAGAGACAGGCGGTGCCCGGAACTCCAGGCAGAGGGCACAGCATGAGAGGGAGAGAGCAAGACTTGTCTGGAGAACAAGAGAAGAGAAGGCTGCTATGACCTCGTCAGAGGAGCCATGAGCTCAGTCTGAGTGTACACCCAAGTAGCCCACACAGTGCCCCCATTTTAAACAATCGGGAGCAGTTTCCCATTCGTTAGCCCTAATAGTTCCATGGTGGGAGCTAACTGGGTAGAAAGCGTTTATCATATCCTGAGGCAGGTGGACCTGCTTTGGCCTGAAGGCTGCGTGGGTCTCAAAAGTTATTTCCTGTACCAAGTTCCTACCATCCTACCAGGCAGTAAGCCAGAAGGTTTGTCTTAACAGAAATCCCTACTGTGTTTGCCTCTGGCCCAGGACAGGGCTTTTGTTGATTATTGAAACTCCGCAGTCATTCTGGTAATGTCCCTTTAACAGAGATGTCAAGTATATGGCACATGTGTGCCCTGTCTCCCCTTCCTGTGCCCAGGGCAGACATCACTAGTTGATCGTGCTGTTCTTTCCCGCTGCTCACAGCCTCAGCACAGCTCACAGTGCTCCATGGAGATGGCATTGGTTTGCACTATTAAACCAATTTTCTAAGCCAGGTAGCTGTCTCTCTCTTCTTCTTCATTCTGTAGTTAAGCTTTTGGTTCTTATCATGTCTCTGTTTGTTTCCTTCTAGATCAGGTCAGAATCTGATCATAGTGCACAAGTGCTACGTCTTTCTGGTGTTCATGGTGGTCATTCTGCCCTCTATGGGACTGACCAGGTACCTCACCTCCAATTATCCCTCCGCTCAGCCAGGTTCACCCTAGAGTTGGAACCTCCCCTTTCAGATACCATAGGCATACCTGTAGTTGCTGCAAATTCATTCCTCAACTGACAGTCCAGTGCCTGTCATGAGCCTAGCATGACCTAGGTATCATGCGAGCTCTGTCAGCCATGAACTCTGCCATCAAAGGGCTCATCATCCAGTTGGGGCAATAAGCCATGCCTCCCAGCTAACTGACAGCCCAAGGTGGGGAACACTCAGCCAAGGTGCAGTAGAAACTGAGACAAGGGAGAGAGTGCTGTGGGGGAAATGGCTGGCAAAGGTTTGCTGGCCTTGAGCTGAAAGGCCAAAAGGTTAGGGGCAGGGGTGGCCCAGCATTAACAAGGAAGAGAGGCAGCGTGGACTGGCCAACCGGAGTGTTAGGATGCAAGAGTCTTTGGTGATTGGGGAAGGGAGGATGGAAGGCGGGAAGCCAGTCCAAGAGGAATTGAACCCCAGGCCTTGGCTCATCAATTCATTAACTAAAGGGCCTGCCTTCTTCTTGCTTCTAGTTTGGATGTCTTTTTACGCTGGCTCTTTGACATCTACTATCTGGACCAGGCTACCATCAGGTTCCAGTGAGTACTAGAGAGCATGTTCCAGGTGCACCCCCAACGTATACTGGGGCTTCTGTGGGCTCATACCAGGTGGATATGTGTATCCTTTATCGGCTCACATGGGTAGAGATGAATGCATGCAAAACTCCATTAGGCAGCCTTTTAACCTTTCCTGTGCCACAGACCCCTTTGGCAAGCAGGTAAAGCCCAGGGACCCCCTCTCTGAATGAAGTTTTTGCAATAACTGTAAATTCACAGAAAATTGCCCCCCAAAATGTCCTGTGTACCCTCTACCCAGTTTCCTCTACTGGTAACACCTTGCATGACTGTAGCACAATATCACAACCAGGAAGTTGACACTGATACAATCCACAGAGCTTATTCAGATTTTGCCAGTTTTATATATACTCCGAGTAGAGGTCTTTAACTATGCAAAATACCTAGATTACAAAGAAAAGCAATTGTATTGGAATATAGTTATCAAAATATTTTAAAAATCAAACTTGTAACAATCTTTATTAACACATTTAATAACGAGACAATGCCTTTTAAATACAGGCAAGCTAAAGTTACATTTTATTGTTTTAAAGACATCAGTGTGAAAGCGGATGTCACTTAGCTAGAAGAAGAATATGAAATTGGAGTGGGTCGGAGGACCTTGGACAAGGCAACATGCAGGTCATGCTGGACATCCAGCAATTTCGATTTTTTTTGGTTTTAGGGTTTACCAATGTTGAAAACCCAAGTTTTCAAAGATATAATGTCACAAATGACATGCAAGCTTTCATAGCTAGCATTATAGGGCAAGGAGCAGAATTCTCCAAGGTTTCTGCTGCTAACTACAACTGTAATAAGTTGGGGGTGTTTTCTCCCAGGGTGAATGAATTCATCTTTGGCTTGGTCAATATCTTAACACAGTTTGTGTATGAGAAAGGGAAGAATTGTGACTCCATGACTCAACCATGATGCCATCAAGAAATGGTAGTTTTTGAAGGAGTCCTGAAATATGTCCAGAGACTCACGGATTTCTCTTTTCAAGGAAGCTGAGGGAACTGTGTAGGTGCGGGCATTGGCAAGCAACAGACATGCCTGGGTCACCAATGTGAGAACAGGCAGCTTCGTCATTAGGTGGCTGAATAACTCCTACGCAGTTGAAGTTGGCCAGCTACATAAAATACAAGTCTGCAGACAGGAAAATTTCAATCCTGTGGAATTCAGCAGCGTGTCTAATGACTACCATCAATTTGAAGTCGTGATGAGCCTGAATGATATTGTAAGATGTCAGCAATAACTACAACGTGATATGAAAACATCTGACTTCAGTCAATGACAGACTCACAGCCACAGCTGACACTGCTGTGGTTTGTCGCCCACATTCCTTTTTTTCAGAGTATGAGAGGATTGTTTTATTTATTTATTTTATTTTTTTGAGGAAGATTAGCCCTGAGCTAACATCTGCTGCCAATCCTTCTCTTTTTGCCTAGGAAGACTGGCCCTGAGCAAACATCCATGCCCATCTTCCTCTACTTTATATGTGGGACGCCTACCACAGCATGGCTTGATGAACCGTGCATAGGTCCACGCCCGGGATCCGAACTGATGAACCCTGGGCCGCCAAAGCAGAATGTGCAAACTTAAGTGCTGCGCCACCAGGCCGGCCCCTGTTGCCCACATTCTGAATTGAAGGAAATGCTAAATTGTAGTTAGAGCTTAGTGAAAATAAAGATATATTTTTTTGCCCTGTTCAAGGTCACATATCCCCAAAATTCTACTCATGGACTCTCCATGGTCTGGAGACCCAGGTCAAACACCCTGCTTTGGATCAGGCCAGTGCATGTATGTCCTAACACATCCACACTTTCTGTAGGCCATCACTATCCCTACTCAAAGGACCGCTTGTTAACTTAAATTCGGCTGGGAGCACATATTTACATGAAACTTATTCCCCTGCCTCTACCTCACCCCTCGTCCCCACTCCCTCGGCTCCTTTCCTCTCTCTCTCTCTCCTCCTCCCTCCCAACATCTCTGCCCTTTCCCTCTCGCTCTGGCTTCTGTGGCTGTCTTCCATTCCCCCCGCCCCCCATGCCCAGGTGTGTGTTCCTGCCAGACAATGGCGCCTTCTTCGTCAACTACGTGATCACCGCAGCTTTCCTCGGCACAGGCATGGATCTATTGCGCTTGGGGTCTCTCTTCCTGTATAGCACTCGCCTCTTCTTCTCGAGGTCGGAGCCAGAGAGAGTCCACATCAGACAGGTGAGGGCCGGGCCCTTCCCTGAGCACAGCCCTCAGAGTTTCCCTGGAAGGGTGTCTGTTGGAAGCACCCAGGGACCCAAGTTGGGAGGCACAGTGCAGCAGGGTGGGTCCATCTTGGACTCCAGGGTTGGAAGGAAGGCTGCCTCCAGGCCTGAGCTGCTCCCCAGCTCCCAGGGGACGAACAAGGAGCCACAGGAACAGCCAAGCCAAGAGACCAGGCCACCCCAAGGTAACCTGCGCCTTCTGCCCCAGAGACAGGCCATGGACTTCCAGTTTGGGCGAGAGTACGCATGGATGTCGAACGTTTTCAGCGTGGTGATGGCTTACAGCATTACCTGCCCTATCATTGTTCCTTTCGGTGAGTCATCCCTGAGGCATTCCCAGGACTTCACACCCTCAGACTGGGAGCGTTTTTTGATCCCCACAACATCCGGCCATCTTCTGGAGCACGAGAAAGCCCAGGACAGGTTGTTAGCAGGGTGGGGAGGTGCCAGGGCCAGGGCCAGGGCCAGGATAGCGGGGTTCAGGTTGGATGGCTGTTTACTAGGATGTTTGTTGAGTGAATGCGTGAGTGAATGACTCTTCACTAAACTGGCAGAATAGGTTCTGGGGGCTCAAGATAATCCACTGGTCTCCGAGGTTGGCACCACAGGGCTCCCACAGCCTGTCCTTGGCCCCTGTGGCTCTGATAGACCTGAATATGGCTCCTCAGGCCTGTGGGGGCCTTGGAACAGCACAGGTCCCAACTGCGAAAGCAGCCACTGAGCGTGCCTCCGTCTTCCGGCCCCCCAGGGCTGCTCTACCTGTGCATGAAGCACGTCACGGACCGCTATAACATGTACTACTCCTTCGCACCCACCAAACTCAACGAGCAGATCCACATGGCTGCTGTCTACCAGGCTATGTTTGCCCCGATCCTGGGTCTGTGCTGGATGCTGTTCTTCTCCATCCTACGATTAGGTAGGTGCCAAGCCTGCCCGGCCACCCCGGCCTCTTCCTGCCCCCCGCTGCTCCAGAAACCCCTTAACAACTCCGTCAGAGCAGAAAAAGCCCAGGAGAAGCAAGGCGCTGCTCCTCGAGCGTGGCCGAGCTCCGTGGCTTCTCTAGGCGGAAAGGACTCCTGTTAGAGTGCCAGCAGGCTTTTGAAGCTAAGAGGAGAGCTTGGACCAATGTGGTCCAAACCGTACGCATTTTGGTTTATGACCCTCAGGACAAGAAACATCATACTCCTTCGTTCTGACTCAAGGCTGACAAGAAATAAAATATTAGCTATCGGGCTCCATTCCCATGACATTCCCTTTGGGATCCTACAAGATGCCGGGTTGCCAAAAACCTGGAGGAGGATGCCAAGTCTGTCCCAGCAGCCAGCTGTTCCCCTACTCTCGGCTTCATCAAGCTGTTGTCCATGCCCAGGCGAGCTCAGAGACACCCTCACAGAGGCAGTCCCCACGGGCCACCAACTGGAATTCCCTCTGAGGCAAGAAGCTCCCACTGACCTCTCCGTCCTCCTGCTTCCCCCTAGACCGTGTTCTGCCTCCCTTCACGCTGGCCTTCCCTCAGGGACACCTGACCTTAACCTTCTCGGTGCAGTGGAGAAGGGAAAGTCTGCATTTTCTTACTCTCCCTGTCACAATGGCGTCTGCCAACAGTCAGCTCTCCATTATTTGTGTGCATTATCTATTTGTCGACGCCCCCTATTTCCCATCTCCCTAGCCTTTCCCTGCCACCTAGCAGAGTTCATTTTTTTATCATGCTTTTTTCTAGGTATAAAGGACTACTTGTTTATTATCAAAAATAGGAAAAATTGAACCATCAAAATTTGAACGACCCATCATCTCAGCCAGACCCTGACGTCTTTTGCTCCCAGACCTCATTCTGTGCATATGTTTTGGGAGAGGAGGCAAAGCAGGCGGGAGTTTATTGGTTTATTGTTCCGTTACAAAATTGTGATCTCCAGGTTATAACATTCAGTCCTGTATCCTGAGCTGCTTCACGAACACTATGTTCTGAGCAATTTCCTGCGTTATTGAAATAGTATTTGTGCACATGCCTTTTAACAGCTGCGTGAAATTCTATCAGTTTTCGTCAGCTCTCCACTGTTGGATATTGAGATTGTTTACCATTTTTTGGTATTACAAAAAGATGATGATAAGCATCATTATGCAGTAACCTCTGACTGTCAAAACCGATTCTTAATATTTACCTACTTAGGAAACTGCTGCCATAAAAAAGTTTCCAAATATCCCCAAATGAAACGTAAATGATGTTTAAATTCTGGATTGCTTTTCAGCACCATTCGCACAGATAGCAGAGCACACACACTTCAGAAGGGCTTACAAGGAAAGGTGTGGGTCCAAGATTGTATTTTGGGGCAGTGGCATAAATAAGGAACTCAAAGGTACTTCCCAGGGATCGTGATGTGGGAGATTAACTGAAGGGGCAAGAAGGACATTTGTTGCCAATATTTCTTTTTTTTTTCTCCCCAAAGCCCCAGTACATAGTTGTGTATCCTACTTGTCGGTCATTCTAGTTCTTCTATGTGGGATGCCGCCACAGCATGGCTTGATGAGTGGTGCATAGGTCTGCCCCCAGGATCCCAACTGGTGAACCCTAGGCCGCCAAAGTGAGGCACACAAACTTAACTGCTCAGCCACAAGGCCGGCCCCAAGAAGGATTTATTTAATGGGCACTCAATGGATGCTTAAGTCAATTACTTTTTTCTTGGAATCCACAGGATGCCAAATTCTAAACTGGTCAAATAGAACAGATGGCTAATGTCCTTGTGGGAGGCTTACTGATCCCAGTTGTTAGGAGAACTGGGTGAAGGTCTCTGTCCCAGGCTCCAAGCTCCTGCAGAGGTGCTGAGGGGGTCGCCAGGCATCTCTCAGTCTGGGTGGTATCTCAGCGGCAGATTCCTACCCACGACCTTTTCTTCTTCTTGGCAGGTCCGTTCCACATCATCACCTTGTTTTCCCTCTCCACTCTTGTCATCGCCGTCATAATTACCTTCCTTGCCAGTCTTATGGGGAAACTTCAGAGGGTACCTCTCTATGAGGTGAGTTGCCAGCCTGCCTTTCCTCCGCTGGTCCTCCCTGGCCCCTAGGGGACATAGCTCTGGAGCACCCTTCTGACCTGGGCACCTGCCGCATCAGGGGGAGGAAAGGTTCTTGCCTTTCTCCCTGGTTATGGGGTGTGCAAACTTAGTGTGCATGTGTGCATGCCAGTGTGTCCTTGCACTGGCCCCCAGAATCACACTTCACAGGGTGGGGAAATTTAGAAGACAGCTGTCCTCTCCTCTTCCCCCCTCTGACACCTCCTCCAAAAACCAGGCTGCTGGCCCATCCTCCTACGATGTGAGCCTATCTGCCGCTGAGCTGTGAGCACCATTCCAAGGGGTGGAGGGTTGAGAGAGAAGATGGAGAGAAAGAGTAAAGGGTGGGGGTAATAAAGGATGACGACCTGGGGAAGGAACGATAGTCATCCCACTTTTAAAAGTCCCAGGATATTGAACTTGCGGCTGTCTGGAGGGGAGGCGTGGCTCTCTGGGCCCCATGACTCTTTCAGGTCTTTGCCAGTGGGGCCCAGCCATTGACTGGAGAAGGGAGCCAATCCACGCTCACTGGGAGCCATGCCAGTAATGCTGTGTGCGCTAGATCAGCATTTCCCAACGTGGAGTGTCTGTACAGGCACACTGGAATGATTTCCAGTGGACTATAACATTATTCTTTATGGTTACACATTTATTTTTCTAGTTAACCTTCTGCTTATGGCAACTGACGTAGGTTTTCTATTTATAATAGTGAATTGTTTCCTTTTTAAATGAATTTATATAAATAAAAGAAAGTTGATTTAAAGCACTGGCATCCTCCTGAGTCAGAGGAGGGAGGCTCTTGGAAGAGGATCTTCTCACTTCTAGTGGCCCCATATCTGGGGCCCTGGGCACAGGTGCCCGCTGCCCTCCCTGCCTGGCCCCCCTCCTCCATCCCCTGGCCCGTGTGCCATGCTAGTGAAGGACCAGAGTGGACAACGCCTCTGGCTCTGTCTTCCCAGTACAATGATGTCATGTGATCTGGTTGCCCAAGTGTCCATTCTAGAGAAGGAAGATGGCAGGGGCCCGAGACCATATGGGTTTAGGGGACCTAGATCCTTATCTCATTCCTGAGATAGAGGGGAAGTTCCAGGAGGAAAGAAGATAGGTTTGAAGTCAGAGGTTTTCCTAGAGTGAAAGTAGGCTCATCTTTGAACCCCAGTCTCAACCCTGCTTACTTCCTCCTATTACAGTCCTTGGGAATGGAACATTCCAGAAGAGTCTCCTTAGCATCCCAGTCCTCTCTCTGTCCCCCTGGGCTTCTGCCTTGCCAGCTGGGCTGCAGGTCTGGAAAAACTAAAGATAAATTGAGCTTAAGGGGAACGAGAGGCCCAGGTGCAGGGTCCAGGCTGCTCTGGATGTGGAGAGGGAGGGTGCAAGGGCAGACATCGCCATTCTGTGACCCTCACGTCTCTCCCCGCTGCCGCAGCCCGAGGAGGAGATGGAGACCGTGTACGACATGGAGCCAAGCAGCACCTCCTCCACGCCCACCTCCCTTGTGAGTCAGTGCCTTCACCCTGGGGGACAGGTCAGGAGGGGGGTGCTTACAGGGTGGGTTACTCCAGCAGCATCGTTGGGGGCACCAGCATGTAGTGCCCACCCTGGGTATTGGGGAGGAGATGGGGGCCCCTGGGCTCCCTCCTCTGATGCAGCAGGACTTGGCCCAGGTCACATTGCTGCCGTGGCCCTGGCTGAAGCACCAGGAAGAGAGAAGAGACAAGATTTCCCTGACAGTCCCTAGAAGCACCTCAGAGAGGAAGAAAAATGTCAGGGTGAACCCAGCCTCAGCGAGCTCAGTCGTGTAGACACAGGGATATGCTGGGGCTCGGCCTCAGGACCGAAGGCTGCCTCCAGGGGCACAGGTGCCAGGCAGAGCGACGCAGACAGAGCTGCAGGGAGCTATTGGAGGTCTGCACTAAATGGTAAGGCAGAGGCCACACCAGATGAGTGAGCCCTTCAGCCTGTGAAGAGCCAAGGCCGGACTCAGAATGCAGGAGTCCAGTAGGCTGGGTGTTGGCTCCCACACCATGGCTCAGCCTGGAAGGGCACGAGCACTTGCCCACATCCTGGCCACAAGCATGGATCCAGGGCCACTGATGCGTGCACTGAGCTGGGTACAGGGTCAGCCCATGCCTCAATGCCAGGGCGCCTTGGAGGAGCACTGAAGAAGGGCGCCAGCCAGCCTTGGCACTCAGGGAAGGCTTCCCAGAGGAGGGGACATCTAACCTGATTCCAGGAAAGGGAGTAGGGGTTGCCAGGTGGAATAGGGTGTAGGGGAAGAACATTCGAGGAAGAGGATCAGCCTGTGCAAAGTCCCAGAAGAGAGAATCTGGAGTGTGTGGGGAACTGAAGACAGTTTGCGGCCTGGTGGAAATGTGGAGCGGGTGGCTGGGCCCAGTGGGAGAGGAGACCGAGTTGCGTGAAAGTGATAGATGTGCCAGTGGGTGAACATGCCCACCCTCGGTGCACAGAACCACAGGTCTGCCTCGCTGTGGAAAAAACCCTACATAGAGGGACAAATTGTCTCTGGGAGGTGGCAGGAGAGAAGGAGCTTCGGTGCTGGAGAGATTACAAAGGTTTCACAGCAGGAAGGTCTCTTCACATAGCATCTCCCCTGGGGCCCGTCCACAAGGACCCTCTGGAATAATGTTAGCAATCGGTTATTGAAATCTTCTTAGGAACCTGAGCGCTTTGCCATTCTCGCCCTTGATCTTTATGATAAATGCACAGAGTAGGTGTTTTTATCGTCATTTTACAGATGGGGAAACTGAGGCCCAAAATGGTCAATAAACTTAGACCTCAGGACACTGCTAAGCAAGGAAGTGGCAAAGCAAAGTTTGAACCAGGTCTGTCTGACTCTCAGGCCTGAGCTTAAAAAAAAATTACTGGAATTGATTTTTTTAATCTTTCCTTATTACAACAGTGGTATATGAACATCGTAGATCATTATGGGGAAAAAACAGATAAGCAAAAATAAGAAAATAAAAAGTCCATATTCCACCACCCAGAGATGACCACGGATCCCTTAGTATATATTCTTCTAGGTATATATATATACATAATTTTTGCCAAAATGAAATAATACTGCATACTGTTTTATAACCTGCATTTTTAGCTAACAATCTCCATCTTTCTCTATATATGAATTTTCACCTCTTCGAATACCCAATCCTTGTTCAAATTGCCCTAAGTGTTCCAGAAATATCTTTCACGGCTTGTCCAAACCAAGATGCAGTCCCATCTCTGTGCTAGATTAGTCAGGCACCTGTGCATGTCCCTTCAATCCTAGCACCATCTCTTTGTTATAACTTATTGGAGAGACCAAGCCAGTAGGTCTGCAGAATGTCCCACCTTCTGGATTTTTCTGGCTGTTTCTTCATGATGACTGACAGCAAATTCCACTATCTCCCGTATTCCCTGAAAACTAGAAGTCAGATCCAAAGGCTCAATGGATTCGAGTTCAACACTAGGGACTAGAACACGTTACAGGCAGTGCTGTGCATCAGACCAGGAGATGCACAATATCTCACTGACTCCCATTAATGATGCCAAAGGGAATCCCTGATTCAGAGGATGACAGCTGGCTTCTTCCATTGTTCAGTTACCATTTTCCCCCTTATGAACAAAAGGTGACCTAGGGGGTTTACTTTGGCATTATGCAAATGTCTAGATTCTTCTGTAGGAAAAGTGTTCCCTCATCAATGAAGGCTGCTTGGTTTCACTGAAATGAATTCTTACAGGAAAGGTTTAATTCTATCCCATAATTACCTATTTTCAAAATAAGGAGTTGGTTTAAAAGCTACTTCAAAGAATGACGAAGAGCTCTGTCCCTAGTCCTTCTGTGTTTTTCTATTCTGCTGCCCTCCCAGGCATTCCTGGGACCATTCCTCAGTTTGACAGGTCACAAGACCAAGACCTCAGAGAGCAGTCTCAGTTTCAAATCCTGATTCACAGGCCAACCAATGACGCAGCCCGAGGTTGTCGTGGATGCACCTCTGACATTGTATTAGAAAGTGCACTAGCTCAGGAAGGCGGGTCTCTCCAGACCCCAGAGGAGGGAAGCCTTGAGCCGTCTCCCTCTGGAACCAAGAATGAGTGGAAGATGTGCTGAAGGAACAGTGGTCTGGGAGTTAGGACATCTGCAATAACCAGCCCTGGGAGCTCAGACATGCTCATTAAACGATCAAGAGCACCTGGGTGGGTGGGACGGCCAGGACTAGGGTGGCCAGGGAAGAAAGGGGGGATCCATGGCTCGGAGGGCCAGAGGCTCTAGGGGTGGGCCATGTGGGGAAAGCGTGTGTCCAGGGCCCTGCCCCAGATGTGACCTCACCCCCACCTCCCCCTCTCTGTCCCGAGCAGCTGTACGTGGCCACCGTGCTACAAGAGCCTGAGATGAACCTGACTCCAGCCTCCTCCCCAGCCCGGCACACCTACGGCACCATGAACAGACAGCTGGAAGAGGGAGAAGAGGAGAGTGGTGTGAGGGGCTTCGCGAGGGAGCTGGACTCGGCCAAGTTCCAGGAAGGGCTGGAACTGGAGGGCCAGAGCCAGTACCACTGACCAGGACCCGAGGCCTCCACCTGGCGACTCCAGCTGGGAGTGGTGGCCAGGGGAGGGCCAGGCAGGAGGGCAGCCCAGACCTCCCCACTACCTCCTGCAGACTTTGGGAAGTCCCCAGCAGAGACATCTGCCACCCTGGCCATCAGCTGCGTGGAGGCCCCGACCTGCTGACCGGCTAGAACGGGAGGCGCTGGGTGGTGCAGAGGGACCCCAGGATGGGATGGAGGATACAGGCAAGCACCACATCTTGGGAGAGATGGCTGAAGCCCTGGGCATAGAGACTGAAGGCTGGGGAACCTTCCTGGGGTCAGGATGGAGAAGGTGTGCGTAAGACAGGAGCAAAAAGAAGTCCACCGAAGACTTTCTGGGGTCTTTGCCACCCTTCCACCAGCTGCTCTGCCGAGGAGCTTCTGCTGCTGCTCCGACCCCCTCCCCTCCCCCTCACTCCCAGCCCATCCCTCCCCTGCAGTCTGAGGAAGCGAAGGTGTGTGTGCTGGGCCTCATCAACAAGACACCGATGACCGCCTCATCCAGGTCGCCCTGCTTGGGGGTTGTAAAGAGAGTTTCTCTACCGCCTGGAGCAAGGGGCAGCTGAGACCATAGACCTGAGAGGAAGTGACTGAACCCCGTCCTGTTCTCCTGCCCCTCATCAGATGTCCTCAGGAGTCGGGTAGAAGCCCTTCTCCTTTCTATTCTTGCAAGGGTCGCTGGGATGTGGTCACTCCGGGCTCATTAAACGGGACCTGTGTGAGTTTTGATGAAGGCACCCGCGGCTGGTTACCATAAGGTGGGAGGGGCAGAGGCAGAATTCATGGGGAGGGGGGGCTAATCCCAAAACACTGAGTGATGGGAAACCAGATATACTTCCCCAAGCCCCAGGGCCTACTGAGAGGACCCCAAGGTCAAAGATGTGGCCACTAAGAGCTGTCATTGCCTCACACCCACCTGAGGGCCTGAGCCCCAGCATGGCCAAGGTGGGTGGCAGCTTAGGGTGAGATGCTCGTGCTTCCACTAAAGGTACTGGCCATTCCCTGGCCCCTAAGTAGGACCCTCCCTCTCCTCTTGGGGCCTCCCTACACCCTGGACTGAAGACCATTCAAGTGACCTCCAGTGGGGTCGTGACTCAGATATTGCAGATACACTGCTGGAGGTGTGTGGAGGTGGGGGCTGCACCCTCCGTGGAGGACCCCTTTCTGGCAGAGTAAGGCTGCTCTCTGAGGGCTGCCACTACCGGAGGCCTGGAGGAGCTGAATCCTGAGTAGGAACAATGCTGGTGACACGCAGCATCTTTGCCACAGGTGGGGGCCGTGCACGCCTCTGCCTCTGGGGACAGGTCCCCACCAGGACCACCAGGCAGCCCAGCGGGGCAGGACATGGAGAAGGGCCAGCTGGGGCCTCACGGACCAGAACGAGCCAAATCAAATGGAGACTGCGTGCTCTAGAACTCTTCTGAGCTCACTCCTCCAAAGGTCTGGGTCCCTGCAGCTAACCTGCTGAAGGTGGGCCCCAGACTCACCTCACCTGGGCATTTCCCACCAAGTCCCAGGCACGTGGGTGCCTGTGAGCTCAGATCACCTGGGCCTCATCCCTGCTCCATCCTTGCCCACATCCCAGCTCCAGAAGCTCCAGGCGTCACCCTAGATGAGAAACAGTGCTCGAGGGGCACACATTGCCATCCTCCCAGGGTTTGGCCTACACTTTGGCATGAAGGACCTTTCCAGAGAGTCTGAGTCAGCTGGGGAGGAGGCAGTCTTTCCTACTCCTTGTCCAGTTAAGAATAAGCAGGAAATTATATCCAGCCAGTCCCTCATAAATCCAGGCCCTAGCATTTCACCAGCCAACAAGGGGAAGGGTCTTTTCCACAGCAGAGTGGTCAGGGATCCAGCAGAGAGCTCCAGCCCAGCCCCAGAGTGTGCACATGGTGTGTGGTGGGGCAGTGCTGCCAGAAGCTGGCCTGCAGGCTCTCCTTAGCGGGGCACTACTTGCTGGCACCAGCCCCCAGGCTCTGCAGCCCCCACTGGACTGTTCCTGCTGCTTCCTCCACTGTCCCTCCTCTCCCCTCCCCCAGGCCACCCAGCAGCCTGTGGAAGGGACCCAACGGACGACATGGCAGCACAGCTGGGGGCTTCCCCCTCTGAATTTGGGTTGAGTACAGTCTGGTTCTGAGAGAAGGTGGTGTGAATATTTGGAAAGTTCCAGAGTCCACTCACTAGTCTTTCCAGAGACCCAGGGCAACGGGCAAGGCCCCACCATAGCCGCTCTGCCTCTCATGGTCACTGTGTGGTGGGTGTGGGCATGCTTTGGCTCTTACATGCCATGTCCAGGCCCTCCCCTGGCACCTCCCCTCTGGCCTGCTCTCTCAGCCCACACCTGTCTCACTCATTGGCCTCCACCTACTACCATCCTACCCTAACACCCTACAGGTCCACTTCCCCGCTGCCCTTCCCCCATCTGTCCGCCAAAGCACCCCGACCCCAGACTTGATCCTTTTTGGAGGGAGTTGCCTCCGGGGAGGACGCGGCATTGCCTAGAGCCCCCGAGAAGTGCCCCACTGGGCTTAGAGCAGCTCCACACCTGCCTGCCTCTTCCTCAGACGCTTCTGGAAGCAAAGTGCCTATCAGCAACATTGCATCCTCTGGGGTCTCCAGTGGGGGATGTGGACTTCCCTTGGCCACCACCACTAAAGGAATGTGCCAGAATGCCGAACCTTCTTGTTACTAATGCTATGACCGTGCCTTGAATAAACACGTCCTCCCAACCTCTGCTGGCCCGTGCCTCTGCATCTAGAATGGCCCCGCAGGGCCTCCCCTGCCCCTGGAAGGAGGCAGAGCCGCTAAGGGAGGAACCTCCCTGAGGTTGCTGGACTGGACCATGCCTTGCTTCATGGCATCAGGCTCTGGGGCCAGAGATGCCCTTTCCGGCATCCCCTCACCCCTCGCCCTTCCCTGGCCCCCGGCCGCACAGGGGAAGGCCTGGCAAGTGCCACCTTGTCTGCTGGAGAGGAAGCAAATCTGCCTCATTCTTCTGCTGTGGATGCTCTGAGAGCTCCATGAGTGGTAGGGGAGGACTTTCTGGTCCGTGAGCTACCCAGAGAGTCATCGGGGGAGCCTCCCCTTGGCAGCAGAGGCCCGGGGGTGAGTGCTGGGCCCCAAGAGAAGGCCGCTGGCCAGACCAGCAGTTGGACTCAACAAGATGAAGACTTCAGGTGGAGGCCCCCAGAAAGAGCAGCAGGCAGGGCTCAGGGCGGCACCAGCCTCAGCCCGTGGCACACGGGCTGGGGGAGGTTGAGGAGACGCTCGGCATTAGGGGCATATGTGGGGCTGCCAGGTCAGGCCTGGGCAGGATAAGAAACACCCTCAAGCAAAGGCTAGTTATGTCTGCTGTCATCTCTGTGGCAAGGACGAGAAAAGTTCTGTGCCCTGGGGGACATCATGTGTCCTGGCCAGGAGACCAGGGCTCTGGCCACCTTCTGGCAGGCCTGATGACCCTGGGCTGGTATCTCATGCAGAAAGTAGGGCTAGGAGGCCATGAGGTCGACCACTCTGGCTTATTACTGAACAGAGCAGATTCAGCTGGGGGTCACAGAGGTGTGTGGTGAGGGGCTTCCTTCCCCACTGCTCCCTGTGAGGACGGACGACTGTCTCAGGGACAGGCTGCCCAAGAGCTGCTCGCCAGCCCACCCCCCAAGCCCCTCTCCGCAAGCTGTCACAGTCTATCAGTGGGCATGGGTCCAGGCCCATCCCTTGACCCCTCTCCCCTGAAAGCAATTATTTTCTGAGTCAAGTCAGATGAGAACCATGGGGGCTGCATCAGGGGACAGAGAAGCATGAAGGCCACCCTGGCTGGGTGGGAGCGGCTGTGCCCTGCTGCCTGGAAACGGGTGGGCTGATGGCTGCTCTAGGAATAAGGGGCCTTTTCCTTGGATCCACAAACTCCGCCACAACAGCTGCCTGCCAGGGTCTCCTCCCAGGGGCCAGCAGTCTCCAGGGTCCCCCACATCGCAGGCCCTGTCCATTCCTTGGTTCAGCAGACCTTTCAGGGGACTTGGCTCAGGCAGAGACAGAGATGTAAACAGACAGATGGGCAAAGAAGCTAAAGAGGGAGGGCTGCAGCCCCACGCATGTGAAATCCTGAAGGGAGGACGGGGCGGGTCAATCCTCTCTGTACTCAGCAGGGCAGGAGGCCTGGTGGCCTAGCAGGCGAATATGCCTGGGCTGGGGGCAGAACGGGACAGGTCAAGAGGGAGGCCTGGTGCCAGGGAAGCCCAGAACGCCGGCTTAATGGGGCTCTGCCCAAGAGGGCACTGGAGCACCCGAATGAGAGCCGTGCTGGGCTCCACAGGGCTGGGAGGAAGCAGGAAGGCCCTGGGCTCTAGGAGGCTCTGCCTAGAGGCTATGGGCACCTCCAGGGCTGGCTCCCCACCACCTTCCCAAAGCTGTCATGCTGGAGGAAGCTCAGGGCTGTCCTGAGGGACCTCCATGCTGGCCTGACTCCGTGACTCCGTGTTTCTAAGTCCACTCTGTGGCACACCCTGGGGAGGCACGGGGCACCTGGCTTACGGGATGGTGGTTCCAGGCTTTCTCCACAGAGGCTGTTTTCTGAACACGTGACGGTCCCCCAGCCTTGACAACCAGCAGCCCAGCATCTCTCAAGCCCCAGATGCTGGGGCCCTCCATCCCTGCTGCAAATGTGAGTCTCCTGCGAGATTGGCAACAATCCCAAAGTCCAGGCCCCATCCACGAACACACCAAAATTTCTGGGGCGGGGGCTGGGCACCCCTGTTTTACAAAAGCCCCTAGGTGACTCCAGTGTGCAGGGAGCGTGGAGCCAGCAATGCTCTCAGGTGTAAGGAAACAAGCCCAGCCTCACGCCCTGGAGTTGGGGAGCTGGTCTCAGCACCCCGCACTGCCTCTCCCCCAGGGAGCCCGTGAGTGAGTGCAAAGCCACAGCTGGGAAAGCTCTCCGTCCTTCCCTGGCTCCAGGGGGCTCAAAGGTCAGGTGCCCGCCAGGTAAGCAAAGGTTAGGCCCGAATGAACACCTGCCTTGCGGTTTATAAGGGATTAACACCTAGCACTGGCACCACTTCTAGGACAGTCAACTTACCTTACCGTTAAGTACTGCTGTTTGGGCTGGAGAGACGCGCACTGGGCCTCAGGGGTCCCTTCTGACTACCTCATCACCTTCAGGAATGGTTGGAAGAATTTCTTCTTCTCTCTCCTCCAAACACAGAGCCCAAAGTGGCTTTCATGTCAGCCTTCCCATTTCGATTGCAAGATTAAAAGTGCAACAAGCAGGGACCGGCCCCTGGCCGAGTGGTTAAGTTCGCGCTCTCCGCTTCAGTGGCCCAGGGTTTCGCTGGTTCGAATCCTGGGCGCGGACATGGCACCCCTTGTCAGGCCATGCCAGGACGGCATCCCACGTGCCACAACTAGAAGGACCCACAACTAAAATATACAACTATGTACTGGGAGGATTTGGGGAGAAAAAGCAGGAAAAAAAAAAGATGATTGGCAACAACTGTTAGCTCAGGTGCCAATCTTTAAAAAAAAAAAGTGCAATAAGCAAACTTATAGAATGGGATATCCGGTAGGGGTAAGTGCTTTGAAGCAAAAATAAAGCAGGATAGGGGAGGAGGAGTGACTGGAGATGGGACGGTCCAGGACAAGCTCTGTGGGGATGAGCCAGGGAGGGAGCAGAAGCTGCACAAAGGGGGTGCCGGGCAGATCTGGAGGGCCTGAGGGAACAAACACAGGGGCGGGATCAACGGGGAGCACAGGGTGGCTGGAGCAGAGAGAGGGAAAGAGAGGAAGAGGTGAGGTCTGAGGGCGACGGGCTTTGGAGGCCATGGTTAGGACTCCAGGGTTTATTCCAGTGATATGAGAAGCTCCTGGAAGATTCTGAGCAGGGGGGCAACACCTGAGGTTTTGAAGCGATCACTCTGGCTACTGGGTGGGGACAAGGTGGAAGCAGAAAACCCCACTGGGGCTCTGTTGGAGGCATCCAGGAGCGAATACAGTAGGTCGGACAAGGACAGGGCGGTGAATGAGGAGAGGGAGAGAGAAACTCAGAATAGCATCTGAGGATTCATCAATGGATTAGATGTGGGGTCTGAGAGAAAGCAAGGAAGTAAGGATGACTCCCAGTTCCTCAGCCTGAACAACTGGGTAAACTGGTTTACCGAGGCAGAGGATGCTGGAAGGAACGAGTCTGGAGAAAATACCAAATCTATTTTGCTCATGTTACGTTTGAGATGCCTCGTGGGGATGCTGGGCAGGTGGCTGGACACAGGGGTTGAGCAGGGGAAAGTTAGGTTGGAGACGTAAACTTTGGAGTCATCAGCATCTGGGTGGTGGTTAAAGCAGGGGACTGGCTAAGACCTCTAGAGGAGCAAGTGGAGGTAAGAATTCCAAGGGAGATGGGGAGGGGAATCCCCAAGGGAGCCTGAGAAAGAGGAGCAGCGAGGAAGGAGGAAAACCAGCAGAGCCTGGAGTCCTGAAGGCCAGGGAAAGAAAGGGACTCGGAGAAGCAGGAGGGAGCCCCCAGCTCTAACTGCACTCGAGAGTAAATATGGGGCATAGAGGAGTGAATTCAAAGACGCCAGGAAGAAGCATCAGCCAAGGCAGAATGCTGGATGTGCCATTAGACAAATGACCAGGTTTCTCCCAGAAATCCATGGCAAGAGAGAATGGGAGAGAGGCTAGTAGAGAACGAGAAGTTTAAGACACACAACTCAGGGCTGGCCTGGTGGCATAGTGGTTAAGTTGGTGCACTCTGCTTTGGCGGCCCAGGGTTTGCAGGTTCAGATCACGGACAGTGACCTATACACCACTCATCAAGCCATGCTGTGGCAGCGTCCCACATATAAAATAGAGGGAGATTGGCAACAGATATTAGCTCAGGGCCAATCTTCCTCAGCAGAAAAAAAAAAAATAAGAGACACAACCAGATGGAATGCATGGCCCTTGATTGCGTCTTGAGTTGAAACAACTAGCTGCAGAAAGACATCTTTAAGACATCAGGGAAATCTGAATATTGGACTGGGCATTAGGCAATGTTGAGGAGATGCTGTTCATCTTGGTAGGGATAGTGATGACATGAGTTAATAGGTGAGAAAGTATCAGCTATAAATTCATATGGAAGACTTTATAGGGTAAAGAACATGACGTCTGGGATTTGCTTTAAACTCTCCTGCAAAATAAAAGCGGGCGGGGGGGGGGGGGGGGGGAGGTTTCGAGTGGATCGTCGCTGATGCTGGGAGCAGGGCACGTGGAGATTCCCTAGACTCTGATTTTTGTGTATGTTATCATTTTTCCATAATAAAAAGTTCAAAATAAAGGAAAGAGTGATCAAGTCTTCCAAGGGCTGATGAACAGAAGAGCAAGATGAGGACTGAGATGCGGCCCTGAATTTGGCAGGATGGAGGCTGTCAGTGACCTTGATGGTAACAGATTTGGGGTGGGGATGAAAGCCTGGTTGAAACAGGTTCCCATTCTCTCAAAGGAGCGAGGGAATGAAAACAGCGAGGAAAGACAAGCCTTTTGAGGAGTTTTATTATCAAAGAAAGCAAAGAAACAGAGTGGTAGCTGGAGGGGAAAGGGGGAGAGGGAGGGGTGGTTCTTTGTATAAGATGGAGATGTGGGCCGACAGAACGAGGAGGAATACAGGAGAGAGAAGATTACAGGGCTGAGACCTGGAACAGAAGAGGAACAACTACCTCCCATATACACACACTTGCACACACACACACATGCACACATGCATAAGCAGAAGGGTGGCCTTTAAGAGAAGTGAAAGCACTCATGGCTCAAGACACATTAGAGGAGGGTGTCTGGCCTTTCCAAAGCCAGGTCACACCCCGTCACCTGAGTGGGTGTCAAACCTTAGGGAGCCGTAGGCCTGGCATGGCCACCTGTGTCTGAGCCATTATCAGCTTACACAGCAGAGGAGGCTCTCTCTCCCTGGAGACTGTGGGGCTCAAGAAAAATGCTTTCAGTGCCACAGTGGGAAAGCATTCCTAACATGCTCCAGACTCAGTGTCTGCAGTCACACAGCCTGGCAGGCCTGGCCATCTGAGCTTAACAAAAATGAGGCCCCAGCCGGGAGCTGGGGAGGCCCTGCTGGCACCAGTGACATTAGTCTTGGCTGAGAAAAGCAAAGCCTCAAGGCAAGAGCAGTGGGCCCAAGTGCAGCCTCCTCCCACACCTTGGGGTCCAGGAGCATGTGGGGGTTAACCCAAGCCTGCTCAGAAGATGCCCATCTTGATGCTGCTCCCTCCCCATGCCCCTGGTGTCACTGTCTGCCTGCTCCTCCTGACCACACACACACACACACACACACACACACACACATACATACATACACTCACGCTTGCTCTTCAACGCCAATGTATACCCCAGGTTAATTCATTTACTCTCCTTACAAAGCCTGCCCTGGGATTGGCACCTGCCACTCCCAGGAGGGAGGACCTAGTGGCTTTCCTCAGAGACCCTACAAGTCTTGGGTGCCCTTTGCTACTATCCCGGTACCTGGTCCATTCCTATCCCTGGTCTCACCTTGTCCATCAGCAGGTGGGCTCCCAGACCCCTGACCAATGAACTGTTTCAGACTCTGGAATAGTGAGTGTGTCATAACAAACCAACCCCCAAATGTATAATGGCACAAACACAACATAATGTCTCTTTCCTGTAAATTCACAAGGGGTAAATCCCTGCTCTACACGCTGGAGAAGTGCCTGGGCACCCGCTACAGGCACTTCTGATTAGTGGGCGGTCTCCTCCAAGCAGTGATTCAGGGACCCAGGCTCCTTCCACCCTGTGGCTCTGTCACTTTCAACACATCGTCCTCAAGATCACTCTGAGGTCTGCATCAAGCTAGCAAAGGATAACGAAGCACAGAGGAGCATGCAGGAGTTTTAGGGGGCCAGGTCCGAAAGCGGCACACACATCCACACATTCCATTGGTCAGAACTTGGTCACGTGCCCCATCTAATTGCATGGGAGTCTGGGAAATGTAGTCCAGCTGTGTGCCCAGGAGGAAGAGGAACTAGGTTTGGTACCCTGCCAGCCAATTTCCACCACAGACTCCCAGCTCCATCTCCACTGCTGGCTTCCCCAGGTCTCTCCCTTCTTTTCCACCCACTCTGGCCCAGGCTCTCCTGACCTCATCCTCCCACCCTGCCCTAGACCCACCACCCTGCAGCCTCACCTGGCCACAAGCGGACACCCAAGAAAAGACCAGTCTCGGAGGTCAGAGAGGCACACAGAACAGGTTTATTCGTCACGAGTTTATACAACCACAGCACAGAGCAAAACAAAAAACTGCAGACGGCTCAGGGTGAGGGCAGAGAGCTTCCACTGCTGCTTTCTCTTCTATCCAGCAGCCTAAGTATAGGCACACATCGGATGTTATACAGTCATGCACCACGTGACGACATTTCGGCCGACAGACTGCATCTATGATGGTCCCATAAGATTAGTCCCATATAGCTAGGGATCTAGTAGGCTATACCATGTAGGTTTGTGAAATACAATCTATGATGTTCGCACAAGGACGAAATCACCTAATGACGCATCTCTCACAATGTATCCCCATCATTCAGCAAGATGTATATGAGGAGCTATGGACCAGCAGTTGGTGTAGGCAGAGGCAGAAAGGAGGGTCAGGGGAGAGAAGACCCAGGCCCTGCTGGAGCGGGGTGGTGAGCAAGAGCCACCAAACTCAGGTCTCTCTGTAATGAAGCCACCTCCTTCCTTACCCTTCCCCAGCGCCACCCACCCTGGCTGGTTCCTGTGAGCAATAATAAGGGAGCTCCCACCAGAAGTGCCAGAGGGAAGGGAGACACTGCAAAGAAAAACTATTCTGTCAGGTGGCCTCCGAGTAGGCCCCTGAGACCGACATGAGCCCCATCAGGCCACCTCTCCTTCCTCAGCAGTTACCTGAGCCTCTAATTCCACCAGGAAGGCTACAGCTGTCCCCCCTCTTTCCTTGTGAGAAGCAAATGCCCCTGGGAGAGAAAGGCATTGAAGGCAGGCCAGATGGGCACGCCGGAAGCTCAGCCTCAGCTGAGCCACTGTCCCCTGGCCCAGGCTCACCTGAGAAGGGCGGCCGACAGAAGAGGCCATTCCCTCAAAGCCCCACCCCTTCCTGGCCCCAGCCACCTCTGCACCAGAACGCTGCTCCTCCCCTCGGCGGAGGAGGGGATGCCAGAGGGAAGAAGCTTATTGGGGGTGTGGGGAACTCCGGAAGCCCCTTCCTGAAGGGAAATCCACTCCTGTCCGCAGCTGGGGTCCGGGAAACTGAGATCCAGCCCTGCTCCATCACCCCTCCAGGATGGCCAAGGGGACAAGGACCAAGAGGCAGGGAGGCCTAGGGGAGCCTGGGCTACTGCAGACATGGATAAACAGGCAGACGGTCAGACGGGGGCCGCCGGGTGGAGGCCGCTGGGCAGGGGCCGCCTCTTACTCGCCATCCCAGCCTCGACTCATGGCCTGTACCACGGCCCCATAGAGCCGGCTCCAGGCGGCCCGCACGGCTGGTGTGAAGGCGGAGCCCAGGCACTTCTCCAGCATGTAGAGCAGGGACTCACCCACCGTCTGCAGAGGCAAGGGGCACCTTGTTATTCCCGAAGGCAGGAAAGAGGCTCCATTCCATGGGGGAGAACACTGAGGCCTGGGGCGGGTAGGGACTCCTGGGCCTTTCTGCTCTCCTGCAGGACTGCGCCCCCATCCTTGGGTACCACATTGTGCCCACCTTCCCCCTTAACTGTGAGGCTTTATAGTGAACAGAACCCTTCACTCCACTTTCAGCCTTGCCATCACTCCACGAGTGGCCGAGGCATTGCCTTTGACCTCCCAGCCCAGCCCAAGCAAAGTCATTGCCCCCAGGCCTCAGTCCTCCTCTGCAAGGCAGCAATCATGGTGTTAAGAGCCCAGGCTCTGCAACTAGATAAACCTGAGTTCACTTTCTGACTCCACCATTTATGAGCTGTGTGACCTTGAGAAAGTTATGTAACCTCTCTGAGCCTCAGCTGCTTCATCCGTAAATCAGGGAAAGCAAAAGTCCCAACGCATCAGATTGTTGGGATGATTAAATGAGATCATCTGTAAAAAGCTCCCAGCACAGCCTCTATCCATAAGCCTTCAACAATAATAATGGCTCTCGTTTGTTATTATTTATTGTAATAAAATAAGGTTTACTTATTTCACAAATATTTACTAAATATCCGTGAAAGACAGGCACTGTGCTGGTTCTGGGGACAGAGAGGACAACAAGACAAACTCAGTCCCTTCCTCAAGTTGCTTACCATCCGGCAAGGTGACTGGACTATGTGGTAGACTGTCGTGTCAGTGGCCCCCAGCAACCTCACCTCAAGGATTCATGCCCTTGAGCAGGGTCCTCCCACCTTGACACTGGGCTCACCCGTGCGACAGGCTTCGGCCAATGGGGCATTAGCAAGAGTGACGCAAGCAGAGGCTGGACAAGCACTTGCACACGGGGGCCTGTCCTCTAGGAACTCAGCTGCCACCCTGTAAAGAAACGTGGCGACACTCCCAGATGACAAGAGGCCGCAGGGAGAGAGATCCCAAAGGATGACAGGCCGTCTTGGACGTCGCAGCGCCCGCTGAGCTCCCAGCAGAGCGCAGTGCATGCGTGACTCCAGCCACACCACGTGGAACAGGAGAACCACCCTGCTGATCCCAGAGGAATCAGAAATCGTGGTTTTAAGCCAGTTTTGGCGGGGGATGGTTTTATATGCAGCAATAGAAAACTGAGCAGACCAGCTAATCCCAAAGGCTCCTTAACTTTCTATGGTTTGGAGAAATCTGGAGACTCAGAGAGGTCAAGGCAGGGCCAGGATCACACAGCAGGTAAGAAACAGATGCAGGCCCCCAGCCTGGTCATCTGAGAGTGTGGGAATGGGGAAAGAGAACAGGTGGATAGGGGAGGACTGGGAGAGAGAGGTGGCCTCAGGTCAGGAGTGCCAGAGAGCGGAAGATTCCCTTTACCCACCGAGAAGGAGCTGAGCTTCACGCCCACCGCACGGTGCTTCCTGCCCAGGCCAGCAAGGTACTCCTCCAGCGAGGACAGGTCCTCCACATTGGTCACGGCAGCATCAATCACAAGCATCACCTGCCAAGGCCGGGGCCGAGGTGAAACAGAAGCCAGAGCAAGCCCCCTCCCACAACCCCAGGCCAGAACCCAGGGACCCCAACCAGACGTAAGAGAGGCCACCAGCACCCTCAGTTTCCCAGGATCAGAAATGCAAAGCAACCTTTGTCTGCATACAGTAGGTGCCGAACACGTGGTGGCCAAACTACTAATGTTACACGTAAAGGAAGCCCCTCTCGTCTGAGGGCTCAAAGCCCTAAACATGCCTGCTGGACACTGGTGTCTGCCTGGGACCAGAGGAAACTGAGGGCCTGTGGGCATCACGAGCCTCCAAGAAAATCCCAGCTTGGTTCTCATAGGCAGAAGACCCCTCGTGGGTCAGCGCCAACACCACCTACAGAAGCCAGGGGACAAGGCCGAGGGAAATGACAGCGCTGGGATAAGCTGCTGAGCGTGGGGTTGGGAAAGGGCTGGCTGGAGCCCCCGACTGGGCCGGGCCCGGCCCGAAAGGAGCAGACGCCCCCCGACGGACGTAGGGCCTGGGGCAGAAGTGACTCCCGCTCTCCCGAGGCCCTCATTCTCTCCCAGGAAGGCGCCCTCCTGGACCCCAGAGGCCACCGGGCTTGGTCTTCCCCTCACCTTCCTGATGTGGTCCAGGAACTCGGGGGAGGAGAGGCAGTCCTCTGGGCTGGAGAACTGGCGGCAGTTGTACTGGAAGAGGGGCAGCAGGTCGGGCTCCAGGTCAAACAGCCTGTGGGGAGAGGCCCGGGTGTCAGCCCCGGTGCCAGCCCCTGCAGGGGCGGGACGGGGCCAGTGTCAGCCATAAACTATGGCACACCCTCCAACCTGGCACTGACCCCTTTGCCAGCTTTGCTGGCGCCCCTTTCTCGCCTCCTCCGCTGGCATCCTGGAAAGAGCTGGGTGTCCCAGGCCTCTCACCGGACCCGGCATATAGTAGCCCTCCACGAACAGTTAAGGGGTGTGGACTGGGACGGGAAGGGTCCTCAGACAGGAAGCCTGGAGTTACACTGTGGGGAGAGGAAAACACCTCTCTCTCTCTCCCCCTCACTCTCTCCCCACCCCTCCCACTCTTGAGTCAGAACTTCCCAGTCTCATCATGTCTGAGGGGGCTCCAGCCAGGGATGATAGTAATAATATTAAGAACTACTTACACTTAACTGAGCATTGAGTATTTTACACGTGGTTAACTCGTGTATTCCTCACGATCCTAAGCAGTGGGTTCAACTGTTATCACAGTTTTATAGAGGAGGAAACAGAAGCCCAGAGAGGTTAAGTAACTTGCCTAAGGTCACACAGCTCGGGAGTAGCAGAGCCCCAGAGGGTGCCTGAGAAAACAGAGGGCTTGAGGAAAGCCTGGAGGCACAAGCAGAAGCCCTCAGCCACATCTGGGAGAGCTCACTGAGTTTTTGTATAATGGGGAATTTATTCCTCTTTTGTTTGCGGGGGAGGTTTTGCAAAAGGCTCCTCAGAAGTTCTGGGCTGGCTTAGGGAGTCAGGGGTCCTGAAAAACCACGGTGAAAGAGAGAGTTGGCTCTTTGGTGATGGCAGAGGGGGTCACCCAGAGACCCTCAGCCAAGGTTGAAGACCGGCCTCCCCTTCCCACTTGCGCTCTGCGCACCTGCTTTACCCCTCTCCCCAGGGGCGAGCCTTGGCCATCTGTCCTCCCGTCCCTGGCAGTTCTCTGATTCTAGCCTGGTCCTTTCCTCGGAAAGATTGATCCTTTCTTCGGAAAGATTTATCCTTTCTTTGGTTGCTGGAAGCGCACACTCCTGGGGCTCAGACCCCGAGCCCCGCCAGGCGCCCGGCACCCTCCCCGCACCGGCCCTCGGGGCACCTCCATCTCCCCGAACTGGCAGCGGCGCGCACCCCTGCAGTCAACACCCAAGAAACAAACACACGCGAGGCACAGCGGCGGGGAGAGGGCGCAGCGGGGACCGGCGCTTGCTGGCCCGAGAGTACGCAGCTCCGCCCGAGAAGACCCCCGCCGGCCCCCAGCGAGCCCCGTTGGGAGCGGGATGTGCAGCGCTCGCTCGCAAGACGCGCTCTCCTCCAGGGGAAGAGAAGGGGCTGCGCCACCCGTCGCTGGCCCTGCTCCTCTGGCGCACATCTGGAGGCGCCCCGGAGCCAAGGCAGCGGGCCAGTGTTCCCTCCTCCGGTGCCGGTCCAGCCGCCTGGAACCCAGTCCTGCCGAGGCACCCCGCCACCCGCACCCCGGGGCGCTCGGGCCGCCCTCACCTGGCGAACAGGACGGTGCCGTGCTCCAGCGGGCTGCGGCTCACCACCCGCCAGCTCTGCCGGATCAGCTCGGGCTCGGGGCGCTCCATGCTCGCCCGGGGACGCGGGGCGCAAGGCCGGGACCCTCGGGGCGCGGGCACCGTCACGGCACGTGCCGCGCCATCTCCACGGAGACGTGGGCCCCTCCGCACCCCGTGCGGCCCCCGCGCCTCGGCCGGGCGGGGTCCAGCAACCGCTCCTTCGCAGCCCTCGGTGCCGGCGCCCCCGCCGTGCCGGCCCAGCTGGCGCTTCCGGGGGACCCCGCTCCGGCCGCCGGCCCTGCGCCCCGCGCCTCCGAGAGCGCCCCGCCCCGCGCCGCCCGGCTGGGGCGCTTTAAAGCACCCGCGGCCCCCGCCCCCTCCCGTCCATCAAGGCGCGCATCTTTGGGCAACGGCTCTGGCCGGGGACGACCTGGTGGCATGGGAAATGCACGGGCTTTAGAGCTTAACAGACATCGTCGAGCCTCTCTGGGCCTCAGTTGCCTCCCCTGTGGAAGCTGGTGATAACTTACCGCCTGCTAGTTAGGGCAGCGTGTTGAATGTGATCGCCTCAGCCAGGCTCTGCAGGAGCCCCGTCTCCAGAGGCCCCTCAGACACGGCCTGGAGGCATGAGTTTGCCAGCCCCTTGGCACAGGGTCTCCTTCCTTCTGCCCCGAGGGTGGACCAGGGGATGCCAGGGCGCCTCCCTGTGTGACTAGGCAGAGGCCGGGGGACCCTCTGCTCTCACCCTGGCTCTGGGGGCCTGGGCTGGGGGCCACACGTGTGCTCAGCCTTAGGGACAGGGCCAAGACCGTGGCCCTTTCCAGCCTGGCTTGGGTTCTCCTGAGACCTCATCTGTGAGCGCCAGGTCTGACCCGAGTCTGCTTGGTGGGTGGGGCCTCAGGCGGAGCAGCCAGGAGCACTGCACCACCTGGACATGGAGGGAGTTAGGCTGGAACATTCTACTACGCTACAATTAAACTTTTTTAAAAGTTTAAATAGAAGTACTCTTTATTACTTTAAATCGAAGTTCTGGTAACAGAATCTCAAGCTTGCCATCCGGCGTGTGAAGTTGGTCACCTGTCAACTCGACCTAAACCTCTCTCTTTCAAGCATCAAAGTTCCTCCAGCCCCAGCCCAGTTCTGGTGGGCATGTTTGGAAGAGCAAAACCCTCATTTATCTTTCATAATCTCACGTCTCTGAGCCTATCTCCCCTCGGTCTGCCCTCTGCTCTCTTTCCGTCTCCTCAGTGGTGCAGTAAGGGGGCTGGTAGCAAGGTCTCTGGACCTCCGGTGGTGCCACAGATACAAGGTGGGAGTTCGGGGTTATGAACAGGCTGAGGCTCCATGCCGCACCCTGTGCTAGGCGTGGAGCATTGAATCCTTGCCTTCTAGAACTTCTCCTTCTGGCCCTGAATCAGGACTGAGGGCCCGGGCAGAACACTTCTTTCCCGCTCGCAGCCAAGCCCAGTGAAACCGTCCAGCTGTTCTCCTCTTCCAAGGACTCAGGATTTTGGAGTACACCCTATTCCTCTCTTCCCCATCTCCCCACACATCTCTGGGGGCTCTGGGCTGGAGCAGGAGCAGACTGTAAGGCAGCCTGGCTTGTGTCCTAAAGAGAGAGGTCCCCAAGTAGGAGCGCGACGGGACTGAGGGCTGAAGGAGGAAGGCCAGGGTACTCAGGGACTAGACTTCCAGTTTGGTATCCTGGGCCCTGCAGCCAGGTCAGCAGGTCACAGGGGAGAGGCCACATATGTCTCCAGTGACCTTTACCTTTCAGTGCCCAGATGCCTGGTGCTCCGTGCAGGCCAGCTGGCTCGTCTAAGGCTTCCCACTCCACCGTTTGCCCTTCCTGGCTTCAGTCTACACCTGGGACTCTAAAATCTCTGCTCCGCTTGGAGAAAAGCCCTGAGAATCTGGCTGGGCCTAAGCAGTCAGGGTGGTGTATTCCAACCAGGAGATGGAGGGTCTCAGTCCACATTTGAGGGACTCCCCTCCCCACCTGGCATCTGCCTGAGACTTGGGCAGGAGGTTCTAATCAATCTCTGTCTAGAGCCAGTGCTGTCATCGAGGTCCATGTCTCATCAACAATACAGAGCTGGCATTTATGGAGCATTCTTGTCCAGACACTGTGCAAGGCACTTTGCATCATTAATTCTTTTCATCCTCACAATAACTCTATGAAGTAGGTACTGTTATTATACCCTTGCTTTACTGTTGAGGAAACGGAGGCAAAGAGGTTAAGGAACTAGCCCAAGGTCGCAGAGTTAATAAGTGGTGGGGCCAGGATTTGACCTCAGGTCTGACTCCGGCCCATCCTCTAGGTCGCCATGCTCCACTGCCTCCCTCACTTTAATGGACTGTGACTGAGAGCTGTCTCCACAGCTCAGAGAAAGCCAGGTCCCTGGGCCTGGGTCAATGGTATACTGGCACTGGCTTTTAGAAGGCTTGTGAGAGGCAAATGCGTGCATCTCTCAGTGACACCAGGTTAGTAGCAGGAAACGGCCATGGTGAGAGTATTTACACCATGGAAATTGGCAAATACTATAAATCAGGGCTTTTTTCCTCCCAGAAAACGGCTGGTCCAGGTGCACCTGGAAACACCGGGCCCTAGATGAGCTGTCGATGTGTTAAAGCAGAATGTACAAAGGAACATGCTGAATCTGGGCACCCCTGAACTGAGTCCAGGCCTCCTCCCCAGGGGACCCAGGGCGGCCAGGTTGTGCTGGGAGGTTCTTCTAGTCCCGGGACCAAGCTGGAGAAGCAGAGAAAGGCCAACTTGGTGCCTAGTTCTGGCTCTACTATGTACTAATCATGGGACCTTAGGCAAGTAATTTAATCTCTCATGGGTAGAATGGGGTCAAAAACAGCATTGACTGCACGGGGCCTTTATGAGGATTAAGGGTCACGGCTGTGTCGAGACTTGGTAAACGAAGCCGCGCCAGTCACGAAGTGTTTGGTCCTTTTCTAACCTGCCTATGCTGGGCATTTCTCACCTGCTGAAGATGTGCATGACCTCTCCGCCCCCACCTCCAGCTGCTCTTGGTCCTGAGGGGGAGGGGGAGTCAGGCAGCCCAGAAGACCCCCAATTTCACAGTGCAGTGCCACTCCTCTCCCCTCCCCCCCACCGTCCAACAGAAGTCTGCTCTTACCTCCTTTGGACCCCAAACCTCATGGCTGGTAACAGAAGACCCCTGTCACGACAGGAGTCTCAGGTAAGCAGAAGGGACGCTGCTACGAAGCTGGGCCACTCAGCTGTCTCAGAAGGGACAACTGTGACTCCCTCTCACTCCTTTCTATACTTGCATGGGCAGGTTAAAAGAGAAAAAAGTAAGGTCCAGCTTCCTACTTATTTTGGAATAAGTTTAAGTAAATCAAAATAATAACCAATGTTACTCAAGTAACCTCGCACCTGGGAGGGCCCCATGCGCCCCGGTGATCAGGCGCACCTGCGCAGCCCAGGGCCTCTGCTGGGATTAGAATGGCCTCAGACTCAGACACAATGGGAAGGTTCTAGCAGTCAAAACATTCTCCTCTTCTTTCTGGGAGCCAGAGGGCAAGTCAGATTCAATTAAGTACAAAAAGAACAACACAGCATTGAAAATAAGAGCTATTTATTACAAAAGTAAATGGCCTCTGATTATCTGTGGAAATTTTTTTTTAATATAAAATGTGGCTCAAGAAGCTGTCTGGAGGTTGGGCTAACAAATGTCTTCTTTCTCCACCAGCACATGTGTGGGGCATGTCACATTTCTGCCAGGTCCTGGGGGCTGGAGTCCATTTTCAGAGCACCACACCAGCCCCTCTCCCCAGCATCTCCCAACAACAGAATCTGAGCACTGGAAGCTGCATCAACCCATGTAGCCTTGTCCCCAGAGAAGTGGCTGCCAGTCTAGGCAGGGAGGAAGAGTGGGAAGTGGACAGAAAATTCTCCCATCCTTGGAGAGCAGTGGAAGAGACAGAGGAACCCTTGGTCCCCAGGGTGGCCAATTAAGAGGGCGGGAGGGGCAGAAAGCCGGCTGAGCTTTCGCCTTCCTCACCCTCAGAGTGGCAGTCCCTCTGTCTCCTTCAGAGCTCCTCCCTTCCAACAAGATCCTATTAAGAAATAAGAAGGCACAAGGGAACATCAGCCACCTCCTGGGTGTCATTGTGGGCCATTGCTCTTTGCTCAGAGCCAAGCACAGATTCCTGCATTCTACCTGCAGGAGAGCCCACCCAGATGGCCGCCCCCACCCAGCTCAGAAGAAACCAACTCTGCCTATGGGGCGGAGGGGAGGGAAAGCGGCGGGATGGAAGGGGTGAGCAGAGCTTCTCCATCCCTGCTCTCCTTCCCTTCCAGAAATGCAATTAAAGCAAGCAGCCCAGACTCAGCACACAGGCAGCGCTTCCTGCTGGGGGAAGTCAAAAGGACTGTAGCCCAGGGAGAGGAGGTCATCAGGCCCCAGATCTAATTAACAAACCTGCCTTGCTTTTGACATTGCTGCATTTCCTCTATTAACATTAATGATGGTAGGTCTGAACATCCAAGCATGGCCAGAAGCTTCCCTCCTCACCACCCAGTAGGTAGCACAGCCTGTCCCTGGGACCAATTTCTAGTCTCCGTGGCAACCGCCTCCCGAAGATGCTGTAAAGAGCTCTGACCCTGTCAAGAGTTGGTGTGGGCTACAGAGGAGGGAAGATGGAGTGTGGCAGAGATTCATCATTAACCCTGAAGCATCACAGTCCTCCGAGACAAAATAAATATTTTGTCATGCATTGGGAGGAGGGAGGCCAGCTGAAGGGCGGGCCTTGGGTTGGTCTGGGTCTGACCCAAGGGTTTTCTTAATCCCTTTCATTTGGGGAGGAAGTGAAAGAAACAGCTCTGAGCCTCTTGTTTGGGCTTCAAGGTGGTAGAAAGTAGAAGCTGATGCATTTCCAGATGCTCTGGGTCTCTGGGGAAAAAGAGATTGGCAGAACAGTGACACAGAGAAAGGAAAATGAAATGGCGTGACAGGGAGTATCAGAAGGGAAGGACTAGAGAAGCAAAAATGGGGAATGCCTAGCAAGTGACAGGAACATGAGCCCAGACTGGCAGGAGCAGTCCACACCCCAGCACCCCACTGGGACCCCAGCCCAGCCCACACAGACCCCTGCTCTGCCGCACATCTACCTCAAGTGCTAAGAAAGGGGCCCCAAAGGCTCTCCCAGCCATCAGGAGAATGCATCTGTCCCATCCTCACATCAGGCTGGATGCAAAGGGAAAGGGATGGGCAGTGAGAAACCACCTCTGGCACGCAGGGCCCGGGAACACAGAGCAGCCAAGGATAGGATGCCACTCCTCCCGTCACTCTCATGATGTGACATTCTCAGAGAGCGAGGAACCAAGGGCCGAGCAGGGCGAGCCAAGGGCTGGTGAGTTCTCGGCCACCTTGCCCTGGAGCCCGGTCCCCTGTGCACATTGCAGGCAGGAAGTCCAGCCACCTGCTGCCAGAAGAGACTTCCCAGCAGCAGCCACATGGGGAAGCAGCTGGGAGACCCGCCCTCCCGCTCCAGGGCGCTCAGCTCTATTTGTTTATTTGTGGGAAGGAGGGCACACAGCTCTGCCAGTCCCATGGGCTCTGCCCTCAGTGATATCCCAAGGTGAGGTCAGCAATCGTAGCCCTCTTGGAGGTCAGAGAATTTTTGATGGAGCTGACTTACAAACCAAATCCAGTGTGAAAAAAATACCAGAAAATACTACTGTAGCCCTGGACTATTTCTTAGAGTTTATGACACTCAGCTGTCCACAGCCACGGTCGATATTCCACAGGTGTATGGACAAATGTACCCTCATACTCCCACCCACTCACACACGCTCTCTCACACTCATCCTCCCTTATGTTGCACACTCGGGGAAATGGGCCTGAGAGATGCTGTCCTCTGTTGCTGAGCCATCCCCAGCAGTGGAATCTCGGCAGACAGAGCCGTGACTCTCCAGTGTTGTGTTAAATTCCGGGTATGCTCCCAGAGCTTGGTCCTGGCAGGCAGCAGAATTCCTCAGGCTCCTCAGGCAGCTTCCTCCACAGCTGGGAGAGTCCAGGGACTGGCTCCACAGCTAGATGTCCCCAGAAAGTTCCTGGATTCAGGCTGGAGTCCTGGCAGCGGCCTTAAAAGTCCCACGATTCCAGCCACCTTAGTCCTGCCATTGGACTTCGGGGGTCCTGGGCTAGGGGACCAACCATCCCATAAGCCAGAGGGTGGAAGAGGTAGAAGCTGTGAGAGAGAAGCCAAAGGAGGCCATTGGCATCCCAGGGCCTCAGCGGAGGCAAGGGGCCCAATGGATCTTTGAAACGCAGCTCCTCCTGCTGGAGCTCATCAGATCTTCTCCACCCACCAGACCCATTCCTGTTCACCACCACGTCTGTCCGAGTTCGCCATCTCGGCACACTGTAGTCTGAGAGCTTAGCAGATGCTGACAATGACAACAAGACAAGTGCTCTTCCCAAGAGGCCCAGGAGAGAGACGAGTCCAGGGGTCTGGTCATGGGCTGTTTGGCCCAGAGTATTTGTTAAAATGGGAAGTGCTCTCAGGTCACAGGCGCCATCATTCCCTGTTCACGCTTTTATGTTGCCCCCTGGCCCCTAAAGGCCAGTGATTCTCAATAGGGGATCCGCAAGACTGACAAGAAGATGGGGAGAGGAGAAGCAGGTTCCAAACAACGGCCCCCTTCCAGTTCTGAGCCACACCACACTCCCCGCCACGCCCCTCTACCCGCCCTCTCCCTCACCCCACAGAGAGCTGTTTCGGCAGAGAGCGACTGTGACTGAAGAGGGGCGCCCTTCCCTTCCAAGTGTGCTGGGATGGCACAAATACTGGGCAAGAGGAAAGAACACAGAGTTAGCCCCTAGCTTCTTCCATCTGCTACACATTACGGTCACCTG
This sequence comes from Equus caballus, assembly GCF_041296265.1. NCBI lineage: Eukaryota > Metazoa > Chordata > Mammalia > Perissodactyla > Equidae > Equus > Equus caballus. The sequence continues at coordinate 35,459,289 of NC_091707.1, forward strand.
GGGAGCTCTGAAAACTGTGCCTAATGGAGCCCAAACTGGGCTCAACTGAATCAGAAGCTCCTCAGATGGGGCCCAGGCACCAGTATGCTTTTAAAAGCATCCCAGGGGATTGTAAGACACACTCGGGGCTGAGGCATCAGGGCTGGGGGTGGGAGGCAGCGCTGCAAGGTGTAGGGCATGCTCACCTGTAGGCAGCTCCCAGGAGCAGGCTCACGATTCCCACCGCGTGGATGCCCCTGGCCAGGGAAGAGGAGGCCAGGCTCCAGGCACAGAGCCGCAGGAGAGTGTCCCACAGAACACCTGGCAGAAATCGGAGAGACACCTAGCACCAGTCTGCCAGAGGATGACTTCTGGCGATGCAGCAGAAAGGAGCCACCCCAGGTCAGGGGAGCAGAGATTCACTCTTAGCATGGCTGCTCCATGATGCCTCTTCCTCCTCCCCCTCCCCACCCTTATCACCCAAGTCCACGTGGGCATCACTGACCTGTCAACATGCTGGAGAAAAGCATGGCTGGGAAGTAATGGTGGAAGTAGAGGATCCGGCCCATCAGGAAAAATGGGAAGTAATGGAGCGTCCAGCCAAGCAGGAGCTGACCGCCTCCTCGCAGCAGGACCTGGGACAGCCCTGGGGCCCAAGCAGCACAGCCCCAGTCAGCAGCCAGGGAGGGGCAGAGATCCCGGGGTCTAGTCCAGCTCCATGGGACTTGAAGAAGCCACATGCCCTTATTGGTCCTTCCTTCCCTCGGGTGAACCAAGCTGAACAACCCGACAGCAGCTGGCAGAAGAGAGGAGCAACTGCCTCTCCAGAGGCCTGCTCACTCCCCGACCCAGTGAGGCCTTGGCACCCATGGCAGGGGCATCAAACACAGCAGGAGGCAGCCCAGCCTCTAAAGAACCCCAAATCCTGCACACCCTACAGACAGCTTCCCCCCTCCCCTCCATCCCCCACATCTTTGCTGCCACACAGATCTTTGCAGTGCCAGACAGGGCAGAGGCGAGGTGAGGTGAGATGGGAGAGGCAGAGATGAGGATGGAGGGGGGAGAGAGGGGGTCTGGGACTAAGGCTGTTCAGACAAGGGCTGCAGAGGCAAAGAGAGCCTGTGTGAATGTCTCAGATGCTGTGGTCCATGGCCTGGCAGCTAAAGTCACCAGAGGCAGCATAGGATGGGAACCCACAGACCACGCCCTGGGGGCTCCTCCCTACCCCAGTAGAGGAGAAGGCCATGGAACAAGGAGGGAGCAGAAGAGAACAGAAGGGCAGCTCTGCATAGAGCACAGAGGTGAAAAGTGAAGGCTCTGAAGTCAGACTGCTCGGGCTGCCGCAGCTCTGTAAGTTACTAGTAGATGTCCTGGGACAAGTTTCTTAACCTCTTTGTGCCTTTGTTTCGAATCCATAAAATAGGAGTAATAATCCCTCCCCTATAGGCTTGTTGGGAGGACGTAGGGTTTAACACAGCCCTGGGCATTTGGTGACTGTGAGCTTTAAAAAGCAAAGGAGAATGGAAAGAGCAGGGGGTGAAGGCAAAGGACAGCCCCTCAGCAGGCAGGCCCCCTGAGTGCTGACCCCTGCCAGCTGCACGGTCAGGGGAGGGAGACCAAGGCCTGACCTTCAACCTCTGGAGGCAGACGTGCCCCTCTCTGCATGGCTACAGCAATGATGCTCCCTGAGAGCAGGTAGAGTGCAATGCTCAAGAGATTCAGCCACCAAACCACCTGCATGGAAAGGAGAACAGGAGGTGAGAGGAAAGCGGCTCCACAGGCACGGCCCGAGGGCCCAAACCGGGATGCGCGGGGCACTCACCGGGTTGCCGAGCAGGTACACTCGGAAGTCCGTGTCATTGATCCCTGAGAAGCGCAGGCCCTGGGGAGCAGAGGACACCTGCTGATCCAGGGCCCAGCTCATCCAGCCACACATGTGCCGGGGGCAGAAGACTGCTTATCCTTCACCGACGGGAGCCTGGACAGGATGCTCAGAATGTGCAAATTCTGTGCGGGCTCCCTGGGAAGGCTGGGTCAGAATCAGGGCAGAAAACAGAGCCCCGTCTCTGGCCACCCCGTGCTAGGCAAGGCCGCACCCTGTCACCCCAGCACAACCCATCTCCACCAAGTCTCAGGGTCTCTTTCTTGGCTCCATTTCCTGGGAGGAGCTCCAGCCTTGGGCCCTACCTGATAGTTGATAGGCCAGTGCCAGGGTTTGGACGTAAACTCGTTGTCCTTGGGTTTGAGGCCATTGTTCCCCTGCAGGAAAGTGGCAAAGAAAAGCTAGTCACGACCGAGACCTGGAGGGCTGGCAGAAATGCGGGGCACGGGTATCTCTGATATATGGCCAAGTGTTGAGAGAAACCCCGTCCTGTGCCTCCCTCGCTGGGAAGCAGCAGGTGCTCATCCTCAGCCACTGTCCACCTGCTTACACAGCTGCCTTACTGCTCCCCGCGAGCAAGCCTCCGTTTCCACCAGGTACAGTCCTCCATGATGGCGAGAAAGAGGAAGGACAGAGTGTTTCCTATCAGCACAGAACATACACCCATCTTCCAGACGAAGGATAGGGGGTCGAGGGCGTTGGTAGGGGATATAAAATAAGGGCTGCCTTATTTGTTCTCTCAGAAGGCCAATTTCAAACAGAAGACCAGAAACTCTAATGAGTTCCTGGACTTGGAAAAAGTTACTTTAGCCTAGTGTTTCTCAACTTCTTTTCATTCTTCCCCTCTTCCCAAGACTTCTTAGACTTTTTGTCCTAGCATTTCTATGACATTGTAATACCATAGCTATACTGTAAATCTGCTTAAATACTGTACGAACATCTATGTGTTATACATTAAAAAGTTAAGGATTTTTTGCACTCCAAGAACACATTTTACCCGCTGGGAGTGACAGCACACGGCTGAGAATGCACACTTTAGCCTGAAGAGCCAGACTCAGCCCCTTTAATCCAGCAGCCAAGGTTATCCAACAACCTGTCTCCACACAAGATCAGGCCTTCGCCAAAGCAAGAAGGAAAGGGATCAGGATCCTGGATACCAATCACGAGGCCTGGCGTCACCTCATCAGGACAAGCTGAGACGGCATCTCCCGAGAGGAGGAGCGGGGTGCTCTGAGGGAGAGGGGGGTCTCTCCACCTTGGCACTACCGACATTCCGGGCTAGAAAAGTCTCTGGCGTGGGGCTGTCTTGTATAGTGTAGGACATTTAGCATCCCTGGTCTCTACTCACTAGATGCCAGGGGCACCCATACCCCTCAGTTATGCCAGCCCAAAACAACTCCAGACATTACCAAATATCTGCTGGGAGGCAAAATCGCCCTCCGTTGAGAACCACCCAAGAAAGATCCAGAAGGTCTGGTTCAGTGAACCACCACCCAGTGCCCTATTAATCCAACTTCTTGAGGGGTTGGGAATCACTTGCAGGCCTCCCAATGGTGGCTGGGTTGCTCCTTCAAGGTCAAAAGAGTCAGAGGGGGTGTCAGGCCCAAAGGGGCCAGCTGCACAGCCCTTGAACCACTATGGCCATCTGATGGGCCTCAGAAAAAAGAAGGAATCATTCTGGACCCCAGAGCAGCTGCTGAGGGAAATCAATTCCTTTAAACCAGCACAGTTCAGTCCCAAACTCAGGGACTCCAGCGAGAGCTGTAAAAAAGGGCATCCTATTCACCACACTAAACTCTGAGAAATCCAGCTCCTTTCCTAAACCAAGAAACAGAAAGGAGGAAAAATCTGAAACCGTTATAGGCATCTGCATGCACATTGTTCTCTATGCATAAAATCTAGAGTGAGCCTGTTCCAGCTAACCTTACCAGGGACAGCAGCCTTCTCCGCCCGGGACTGAGGCCCTCCACTCAGCAAGCAGAAAAGCCCTCTCCCCTGCGTTTTCTGTCATCTAGGCTATTTTGATCTTTCTCCCCATCCTTACTCTACATCAGTTGAATAAGAAAGGTCCCTTATGTCCCTTTTCTTTCTTGACTCTACCTCTTAGACAATGACAGAAAGAAGAAATGAGACTATTTAGATTTAGTCTTAAAATCCTACTGAGACCCAGAATGATATTTTGACTGACAGGCACATATTCAAAAGAGCTACGCCATCAGGACACACTGACAGCTACAAGCAGAGAGTCAGAGAAGAAGTGACCCAGAGACTGTTTAATGTCAACTCATCACCTCTCAATGTGCAGAAATGACAAAATTTGAATTTCTTAATTTAATCTGGTGAAATAAGTCAACTGTATTTACCGAGTGCTGCTTACACAGTCACTTGCAGGGCAGTCCACGTGACAGTGGCTCAGCAGGGGACATCCTGACTGCCGCCCCGCTCTGCACCCCGCGGGCAGAGTGAGCACCACAGACCTGGCTTCAGACACAGCGATCCTTAAACGTGCTTCCTGCAGAATGCTGGCTTTCCTTAAACCAGAGGGAAGGGTCCCCCTAACATCAAAACTGCAGCAGAGTTTCTCCAATTCACAGGGTAAAATTTCAGCTGGTAGGTGGAATTTTCTCAATTTAAAGATTTCCTCTCTCAACTGGTCTTAAACCTTTGATGCAACGACTGCCGCCAGCTACTAATGATAGAGTACAGATGATGAGTCTTAGGGAACCTACAAAGAATAAACCACGCCCCCTACACAGTGTGCTTCTTTCTGGGAACAGGAGTGGGCTCATGGTTCAGATTTTATGCTGCACATAAACAACACGCTCAAATGCACTATTCATCCTAATTGATCCTGATTTCATATGATGGAATGAACTGTCAATGCCTTATGATCTTCAACCAAGAGCACTCTGATTTTCAGGGGCTCTGCCACTTGAACAGATGAGACTCACTTAAAAGCAGAGGATCGTAGTGGTAACTAGCACTGACTCTGAAAGCCTGCAAGCCTGGCTTTGAAGCCTGGATCCACCTCTTACATTTAGCTGTGTGACCCTGGGCAAGTTTCTTACCCTCTCTGTGCCTCCATTCCCTCATCTGTAAACCAGGAACAATAACCCGTGTAGGATTGTAATAAGTTTCAAATAAGTGAATAAAGGTACAGTGCTTAGAGTGGTGCCTGGCACATAAGAGCTACAGAAGTGTTCCCTGGTATCATCGCTGTTATCATCATCATCATCATCATCATTCTGTGATAAGGGAAATGCCTTTGAAGATCAAGTCAACCAGTAAGTGAAAACACTTTCAGAGTCTTCCACAAGGGGGCAGTGGATCTATACCATGGCTACTGATTTGTGACCCAAATTCGTGGATAGCCAAGAGCTCTTAGAGAAGCCACCAAATGGGAGGGGCCACAGTACCCGGATCATCACCATGTGGGACTCCAGCAAGATCTCAGGAAAACTGGGCTGCAGCACATCCAGGCTGATGTTTGGCACTAGAAAAAGCAATGACAGAAGAGAAAACTTTCATCACACATTCTCTCTCGTGGCCGTGCACACTGCTGCCAGAGTCTGAGTGCAGCCTTCCCCACGAGCCGACTACCAACTAACAAGTAGGCGGCTGTTGAGGAGGCAGAAGAAAGCGTGGCCCAGGGCTTGACCCCTCATCCAGCTTGCAGGAAGCACTCATCAGGCACTCTGATACATACAAGGTAACAGACAATGAGGCCCGCCCCCTGCTGCCAAGGCTCTCGGTATAGTCACCCTTCCTTGCAGTCCTGGCTCCCTGCTCTTCCCTGCTGGGCAGAGGTCTGTGAGGACAGGGAACAAGTCTATCTCATTCACCAATATATCCCCAGGGCCCCGCATGGTTCCCATCACAGTCAGTAAAGAGTTGTTTAATTAGTCAATTAATTAGTTGGTTTGTGAATTAGGTGGTAAAACGAATGAAATTGGAAGCACAGAGAGGAGAAATCAAGCAGAAGCTTGAAAGGGGTAGTTTAGGAGGACAGAGGACAAACCCAAAGACTCACTGAGTTGAAGATGACACTAAAGTGGAAATGTGAATTTGGAGCCTGGGAGTACAGACACGGGGATCAGATCAAGGACTGTGGCCGTCACCTTCTGTAAAAGTGTTGGCTGGATGTGGGGAGGGGAGGAGCTCTATGTGGGGACATAAGCCTCTAAGTCTTGAGGTGGGGAGGTGCCGATGGTGCAGGGGATAGAAGAGCCCAGAAGGAGATGAGACAGATGGACCTGCACTACAGGCAGCAAGGAGGAGAAGAGTCAAATCCAGTGAGAGGTAAGGAAAATGAGAACAGGCACTAGCTCTGGCCCCGAGTGAGGTCATTGGTCCCTTTAGGGAGAGGGTGAATGGAAGGTTAAGTGGACGGGAAGAAGGAGGAGCTACCTATAGAGACAACTCATATGACGAGATCAGGTTTAAAAAGGGAAGAAAATGGCAACAATAAGACAAAGTGGCAGCAGAGTCTATAAAGGTTTATTTTTCTAAGATAAGAGTCACTTATAAATGTTTCCCTTCAGAGCCAGCCCAGGAAGTGACCTCACTCACATTTGGGATTGATATGGTCCTCCACATTCCAGATGGAGTTGAGGGTCTCCTTCAGGTATGGAGTGCATGTAACTTCCAACTGCTCCCAGCCCCTGTGAAAAGTGACAGATGTCTCTCAGAAGACCTGAAACCCACCAGAGAGTAGCACTGTCAACTGCTCTTAAATCCATGGAGCCCCTCTCTTTTCAACCCAGTGGCCGCGCTTTTTTCAATTTCACACTTTTCTATTCCACGACTATCCTGGGAGTAGTCTGGCTTACAGTATTCCCATTTTAGAAAGACACATAGATCCAGAGAGTTATCACAAGCCAGATGAATGAATGTTCAACTATCAAAACACATAAAAAGCAAAGGAGGTGTGGAGCTCGGTGCTCTATAACACACCTGATACCTTTTCTCCTTCCTTCTACCACCAAAAATAAGCAACATGAGGTGAACATTGACAACTGGGAAATGGAAGCTTTGGTATATTCCTTGTAGCGTGAAAGGAAAACATGAGCCTCGATTGGGACATCAAAACCCCAGAGACTCACCACTTGGGCAGGACTTTTCCCGAAGAGCCCAGGACACAACCTGTGACCAGATGGATGAAGCGAATCCGACTTCTCAGCACTTTGATCCGGTTTCCAAATTTTCTGTTTACAACCTCAATCCGCCAGAAATCATTTGAGTCCCCTGTCCCATTCTGCCACATAAATCAAGAAAAAAAATACAAAGAAAGTAAGACGACTTTAGAGAAGATGTGTCAGAAAAGGAAGATGGTGCACCCTTTCAGATGTCACCACATTACACAGGTCAAAGACCAAATTGGCCACAATGTTGAGGTGGGAAAGGGAACAAGAGGGCCATAGAAATATTCCAAGTGATGCACATTGCCCCAGCACTCACTGTTACAACTAAGAAAAGTAGTATAACTCCTGGAATCTGAAGTCCAATTCTTTACTTCATAGGACTAGAGTTTAAATCCTAAATAGATGTTTCTGCCTATAGACCAAACTCAAGACACCATCGTGAGCCCACAGAAATAGATCTGGGCCTTGGCCATCTGGACACTCACTCTTCTAAGCCGGAAAGGTCTGGTCTGGATATTATAATTTGGAAATTAAGACAGTTGTGTCTAATTCGCCTCGAGAGATGCCCACAAGAAAAAGATGAAGTTCAGAGTCTTGGCTCTAGCATACTATGAGACAAGCAATAGAAAGAGGGTTGGGAAGTCCGTCTAAAGGAATTCAGAATGTTTACTGATGCACCAAGGCCCCTGGAGGGGAACGTAATTCATAGTCACAGGTCTAGTTGCCGACCAGTTGTTTTTGTTTTCAAATTATTCCCCAAGCCATAAGACTCACAGAGCTTCTTCTATTAACTGCATCACCCCAAGGGAGTAAAAATCCAAAAGCAATGTGGTTAACATCCGTCTGCAGATCAGGGAAGTAATCCTTAAAAATAAAGCCAATGAGAATTTGGGATCTGGCAAAGAATAAACTTATATATTCATCCGGGGTCATATTGTGGATCTTTGGCTTCTATGCCCAACGTGATTTTAAAAGGAACCCAAATAGTATTCATATTTGACATTTATTAAGTGTCAGAATATAAAAATGGCATGGCTATTATGAGAGGAGAGAGATGGAGACAAACAGACTTCACAGGCTGCTTTTCCCACAGCAAGCCTGGCCAAAAAGTTCCCAAATGTTAAGAGAGTTCCTGTGCAGCCTCCAATTCTTAGGAACATTCCAGAATTTGGGGGAGAATGCGTTCCACCATGTGTTCCACAAGGCCCTAGGCGAGGCCCCACAATTTTTTACATCCTGCTCACACTCCAGTTGCTCACTTACTATGCCATAGCCAGTGACCTGATAGTGCTTCCGTGTCAGGGGGGCCTCATGATAGTGACTGTGCAAGTTCCGAGAAGTCCTGGAAGTTAAAAAGAGAGAAGCGCCATTATCCTGAAGAAAACAGATGTGCAATGTTTCTTCTTTTTCCAAGGATATTCGGAGTCATCTGTTAGGATAAGAACAATTAGAATCTGAGCTATTAAGTCCAACATATCAGGAACTTCTTGCCTATTTACTCACAAGAAATATCCAGAGAATTGGAGAATTGCCCAAACCAGGAGGGGCAGACAGTAGGATACTGGACTCCATGCCAAGAAAGGGGATAACTAACTTCAGGTTGGGGGAGGTGTGACAACACGTTTGGTGGCTTTGAAGCACTTAGCTTGCCTGCCTTGTAAGGTAGGTTTGAGAAGAAATTTAAAATTTGTAATCTCTACTCTATGCCTAAGATAGGGAAACCTCCTCCCTCCCATTTATTCTTTCTATTCCCATCACCAGTTTTATAAAGTGGGGATCTGTGGGGGTTTAATTTAGCTTTTATTTACTTTGTGCTTTTTATAATAATCCTTACTATTATCCATAATAAGAAGTAAATTTCATTGTAAAAATTTGCAAAAAATAAAATACATAATTTTTAATTAATAAAGTTAATAATAAAATAAAAATTTAAATTATCCATAATCCTACCAACTAGAAAAAACCACTGCTCATAGCTTTTCTATATATATAACCCCTGCTTTAAAAAAAAATCTGTATCTGATAATTCTAGTATATGAAATTTTTTAGGGCTGCTTCTGCTATTGTTCCTGTTCGTTTTTGCACATGGTACCCTATTTCCTTGTGTGCTTAGTTATTTTTTACTGTGTACTATTCACTGTCACTGAAAAACTACTTATGGGAAAGGATGACAACGTCTTTCCCAAAAGAGGATTTTCATTTGCTTTTAGCCAGGCACCTAGGCAACATTACCGGTCTGTGATCACATTCATTTAAGTTCACGGCTTGAAGATTTGGAGACTATCCAGGTGACATGAATTTGGGCTGCAGATCCATGTGAGGATCAACTGGTAGTTACAACTTCTCAGAAAGCAGAGATGGTCCCCTCACCCACCCCGCCCCCGGCCCAAGCCCTCCCACACACACTCTGCTCTGTCCCAAAGTAGCGTCACCCAGACACAGGTGGATAGGGCAGATTTATCCTTACCACAAGTCTTCTGGGGTTCCAAATTTGGGGGAAGAATCATTTAATAAATTGACCACTTTGGGTGAGCCTAGAGCTTTGATTTTAAAATTCCTTCTCGCAAGAGGCTGTCAAAACTCCAGATTGTGGGATCAAGGCAAAAGCGGCTGCAGCGCCCCACTTATTTCTCGGGAGTCCCCCTTTCACTTAGAGTAAGTGAAAGGTACTTCGGTCTCGTAACTCCTTACCGTAAGTTTTTTGATGTTTTCAAGAAGATGTTTTTATGTTATTCCAGCATTTTAGATATTTTCAGTGAGAACACTGGTTAAATAAACTAGCTTGCCATATTCTCAGAAAGAGACTCCATCATCTTCCTAAAGGCAGCCACTTCAGAAGCAGCTTTGGGCAACTCAAATTTTTTCTTTTTTCCTCTAGGAAAAGGGAAACTGAAAGGTCCCTTCCACGTTCAAAGTTCCCCAAGGCCAAACGAGGCCGCAGAGGCCGGCCTGCTCATCTCATCAGGCTGCACGAGATGCTTCTCCCATTCTAGCACAGCAGTATTTTTTTTTAAGTCAATAAATTTTTATTTAAGTAATTTCACAATTCCTTCCACTGTCAATCACCTTAGTTCCTCCAAAGTTGGAGTCATAATCTTTAAGATAGCCCTGTAATCTTTAGGATCCATTTTCTTCAGCCAATTCACCTTAGGGCCACGTTTAGGGTCAGAGTCGATGGATCTGCCTGGTTCTCAATATCATACACCCTCTAAACATGAATAAGTTCAAATCATATTCACTCCTAGAGATAAAATGCCAAATAAAAGACTAAGGACAACTTAAATATGTCTAGCACAGCAGTCTGGTTCCATTTAGTAGAGCCTCATGCAAATCGGACTTTTGTTTGTTTCCATCTTTAAAGAACTCCCTACCTCTGGTGCCCATCACTCATTTATCCCAAACAGAAAATTCACTTACTCTTTGTGTTCCAGTCGAATAATGTCTCCATGTCTTACAAATTCCACTGGGAAAGAAGGGTCGAGGGGATCTGCCAAGAAGAAATGAACATTGATATCTGAAATCATTCCCTCATTAGGCTACTATGAATTGAGGGCCTACAGGTAAAGAGTTATCGTACAATGTGGTATGTACTAGAGGCCCCGACAGAGTACTGTGACACCAAAGAGAAAGGGCCCCCAACTGTCTCAGGATTAGAGAAGGGTGTCTTGAAAAGACTCTTAGAGGAGGGGGAGAATCTTGTCAGGTGAACAAGTCGGGGAAAGGCACAGAGATATGAAAGAACAAAACTCATGTGATCAATGGCAAGCGGTTTCGTATGGTTAAGGTCGGGGAGCAGGAAGGAGAGTGGGATAGATGAGGATGTGAACAAGTGGGGCCAGACTGTGGATGCCAGGCTAGGAAACGTGGCCTTTATCTGACAGTCACTGAAGCCCCCACTGGAGGATTTTTAAGCTGGGAAGCCAAATAATAAGATTTTCCGTTCAGTAGTGAAAATACAGTCTTCGAAAGATTAACTCCATGCAAACGACCAGTTGCCCAGCTCTCCCAAAAACTGAATGGTAAACCTTGTGCATTTTGCTAGTGATTATCTTGTGTCTCGCCATACACCTGCTATGTGTGAGGCGAAGAAAATGATGAAATGAAAGGACTACTTCCGTATCATCTAGAAGTCAAGACCAATCAGGATCTAGAAAGGTGATGACAATGGAAAAGGAATCAGCAGTAATAACAGCAACAGAGAAGGATCCTTGCAAATTTCCATCCCAAACAGTGAGAGGCTAAAACTCAAGGTCAGGAAAGAGAAATTTACCAGCACAAATCACTGGCTCTCAAGAGAATTAGATAGCTCAGCTGTAGAGATGCCCATAACTATGTTGGCTTTTAAGGTCTCTTAAAAAGATTAATCAGCAAGATGACAAACCACATAAGTCAATGGGGAGGGAAGTTTTATTTCACATGGATTTGAGGGGGAGGGGTGTTTATAACCATCAAAAACACAAATACCTTAGTCTATACAGTTCCCACTTCTCAAAGCGCTTGTAGCTATCTGCCTTCACACCAATCCTTAGTTGCGTGGGTGAAATGTAACCACGTTAACCAAGAAGCCACAATGCAATAACAGACCAGCGATGTTGAAAGATTTGGTCCATGCCCACATGACTTCAGAAGTAAAGCGGGTCTTCCCTCATAACCCCTCATTGTGATAGACCACTATGTTTGGCCTGTTGGATCAAAACACAATCAACACCAGTATTATAAAAGTATAGAAAGAGACCCTGATCAATGGTGTCATCCTGTATATTACTGAGAAGTAGGATAGAGAGACAGTGGTTGTGTATGCCACATTTCTAGTCTAAAAACCACAGCAATGAAAGGAGCTGGGGAAAGGAACAAAGAAGGTGAATTTAGATGAGCAGTTGCCCACTTCCCCATAAAGGCTTAGGAGCAGCTGACTCGAGACAGACTGAGCCAGGTGGTGTTTGCTGAGGAGTCACAGGGAATACCTGTGGCACAGGACAATCAGCAGGGGCTCAGAAGGTGAGCAGGAGATGCTCTCTGTTCTCTTCTCAGCTGCAGCAGAAGGCACAGCTTGCAGGTAGCTAGCTGTCTGACCACAGAAAGGAAGATCCGAATATAGGCTATGTGATAAAGCCCTGAGAGCCTGAGAGGGGTGCTTCAGAGCAGCTGTGCCCGGCCAGTCAGGGGCAGACCAGCAGGCACCAAGTGAGGTCCCAGGCCCCAGCCTAGACAAGCCCAGCCACAGGGCTGGCAGGCCCTCACATCTATAACTGACTGCCCCAGTCCCGGGGTGAATGTAGCACTCTGCATTTCAAGACAACTTGAGCTGCACCATATGCTGAGGTCTGCGAGGCTTGGTAAGCTCTAAATTAGCAATGAGAGCAGCTGCCATGGGGCTGCCCTCAGCAGCCTCAGTTGGGGCCACTCACCAGCCCCTGGCAGCATGTTCAGGTAACCTCTTCTGGATTAAGTCTGAGCCTTGGCCCTGCTCTCTGGCTTCAAAAGGACAGCTCCAAGAGCGAGATCTTATCTGTCTTGCTCATTGCTTATCTCCTAGGTTGACAACAGTGCTTGGAACATAGTACAGGCGCTCAATAAATAACTGTTGAAGGTAACTGAGATCAGTAAAGATGCTGCCAAAGACTGCTCAGGAAAGCCCATCACAGTAGCATTCTTGGGGAGGCATGAGAAACGTTAAGGAGGGCTCAAAGTAGGTAACAACACAAGAAGCATCAGTTCCCTACCACATTACCTGAGTTCGTATTATGTTTCTTGATAATCCACAGGTTGTTGTAGTCCTTATGCAAATAGGTGGTGACCTGGGTGGGGATGAGGAGAAGGAGGAGAGGGGAGGAGAACACCATCACTATCAGCACAGCCGGCCACAGGACAATCAACAGCAAACCAATATTGCTAAGCCTCGTTCAGAATCCCCAGCCACCAACCCGAGAGCCCGTGTTTCCCAGTGGGGCTCAGAAGTTGCACAGTGAGCAGAACTCTCTCCTTCCTTCCACATTTAAAGGTCTTTTCCCACGTGAGCCTTTTTGATTTGTCTCTTTGTATCTCTCTGCATCTTGCTTTAAAGTTCCAGCCTCCTAGAGGGAGGAACCACAATACCCTAGGGAACAGACTCCAGCACACAAAGAGTTCATTTTAAAAAGTAATTAAGACCATGCCTCAAACTTTCTAAACGAAAAATTCATGCTATTATATTTTCTAGAATGTGGTCAAATGAAACTAAAAAGATCCATAAATATCTGGTCCTAGAAGCCTAAAGTTTTTAGCCCATAGCCATTTTGTATACACTTATTTTTTAAAATTATATGTGTGTATGTGCACATGCACATGCATGTAATGCCGCAATTAATCTAACAGCAAAAGCCTGGGAACAGTATAAACATCCAAGAATAGAGGAATAGTTAACATGATGGTATGTCCACAGGACAGAATACTACACAGCCACAGGAAATGCTTCAGAGCATTTTTTTACCAGCACAGGATAAGGCTTACAAAATGCTGACGCTAAAAATAGCTACCATTTATCGCCACACACTGTTCTAATCACTGGGCACTGTTCTAAGCGCTGGGCAAATCTTCTCTTTATGCGTATGTACTGTGCTCACCCTCACCCTACCTACAAAGAAACTGAGGTTAAGTAATTTGCTCAAGGTCACACAGCTTACCAGCTGGAGAGACAGAATTCAACCCCAGGCAGCAAACCACAATCAATGCTCCCAGGATAGAGACATATACAATTATGCCAGTTATGTAAACAAGTACATAAACACTCAGAAACAACAGAAATAGAGGCATTTCTCTTACGATGTGAGTTTTATAACTCCAAGTGGACAAAACATGACTGATTTACTTGCAAAGAGATTTGGACTTAGCATTTAGGAAAAGAAGTACACACGTATTGTGGCTGCTTTGTTTCAGCGGCCTTTGTTTTTTCAGAAAAAAAATAGGGATAATGGTATTAAGAATATACAAGAAGCTAAAAAGTTTTGGGAGCCATAGAGAAATTAAGTGCACACTCTTGAACAAAAGCTACATATAGTCCACCCAGCTTGGATTTGCTCAAAGAAGTTAAGGTTTTGTGGTGCTCGTGCGTGTACTCTGTGTATTTTGGGTTTTTTTTTTTTTTTTTTTTACAAAAATCAGTATTATTAAAATTCCTATAAGAAAAATTACTTCTTTATTTTGAGTGTAGTCCATGGCCTCTTTTTCCCACTAAAACATTTGTTTTTAGAGCAGAGTTTTTTATAACATGAGGTCTCCTAGGAACATAGGTATCCTATTACAACAGGATGTTGTCCATCAAACTATGTGCATAAACATTGATCTTCTGGGATTACGTGTAGCTTTTGTTTTCTTTTTTATACTTTTCTATGTTTTCTAATTTTATTTTATAAACGTTATGCTTTAAAAACATTTAAAAATCAAGACCTAGAGTTGTTGACAAGACATTAAATGACAGGGCAGGGAAGGCCACTAGAGGTTATGTAATCCAATCCCCTCAATTTACAGAGGAGGAGAGCGGCTGAGAAAGGCTCAGTGGCTCAGCCAATGACAAAGCCAGACACTTCTGTGCCTTGGCCCAGTGAGCTCTCTCTACAGTACCATCACAGTTTCATGCCTCCACACGGGGGCTACAAGCTTAATAGAGCCTTTCAGAACTTGGCCCTTCTCGCCCTTTGCATAGTGCAGATGTTCCTGTCACCACGTCTCTAACTTTATCTTCTACATGACACCTGTAGCAAGGTATCGCCATGGAAGGCCTAGCTGTGGTTTTCTGCCCTGGTTATACCTTAGACTCTTCTGGAGACCTTAAAACCAAAACAAAAATGCACACTGCATGGGCCCCATCCTAGATAATTAGGTCAGAACCTCTGGGGTGGAGCTGAGGCATCAGAACTTTTTAAAAGCTCTCCAGGGGATTCTAAAGTGCAGCCAGGGCTGAGAACCGCTGAGCGAGAGATAAGTGGAGAATCAAGAATGAGAAATTGATACTAAAACCCAATACTCTGCGTCAACTTTCTAGTAAACTAGGAAATAATAATGAAGCGTTTTGAGAAGCAAAATTTCTGGCAAAGTTAAGATATTGATCGTTTTGCAAGAAGAGAAACTTCCCTTCCAAGCTTCTCAGAACAAGAGCCTGCCCTGTGCCCTCCACTTCCTCATCCCTCATTACTTCTCAAGTCCCTGCCTCTGAGACTTCTGCCCTCCCCACTCCGAGGAAACCATCCTGGTCAGAGTTGCAGGCCTCCTCTGTCGCCGTCCACAGGCCTCTTTCTCAGTCCTCACCTTCTCTGAGGTCTTGTGGCCCTTGAACCGCTGCCCATCTCCTCCTCCTGGAGACTCCCCTCCAGCTCTCCTCCAGCCTCCCTGTTCACGCCCTCCTTCTCAGCCTCTTCTACAGCACCACTCTGAGCGCCTTTAACACTGCCTTTCATGTTGCTCCTCCTCAGGGTTCCTTCACTGGCCCTCCTCCCCCTGCACACCCTTTCTGGGCAATGTCACCATCCCACTGTGTCACTAACACCCATATGCTACACACACACCTCTCCCCTGAGAGAAGCCCCAGACCTAAAATACGCAAAGGAAACTCTCTCATCTCCAGAGCCATTCTGCCTCCTCCATTTCTGATTATGGTGACACAGCATTATCACACATACACCTTGACCTCCAAACTATACACCTGGACTTAGCTCATCCCTGACATCTATCAGTTCTCAGGCCCTGACATGCGACCTGTGCAGTGTTTCCTGAATCAATTCCCACCTCTATCCCCATGGTCTTTGCCTCCATTCACCATCCTCTGTCATGATTATTGCCTCCTATCTGGGTCCTTGCCTCCAGTCTGTTTCTCTTGTCAATCCATCACACTCCTACTGGAGCTATCTTTCCAAACTAGAAATCTAATCACATCTTGCCGTTCCTTAATAACCTTCAATGCCTCCCCAGTATCTACAGAATGAAGTCAAATCTACTGTAACATGTGAGGCCACTCCACAATCTGGCCCCACCAACCTCTCCAACATCCTGTTTCTTCCTCTCAGGTACCATCTACCACAGCCACACCTAAAGCTCCTTAACATGCACACTGATACAGCGTCGCTCACTCATTCAGATAACACTCACGGCTAACCTTTCAATGTCCACTTTACATGTATTATCTCATTTAATTCTCACAACCACCCTAGGATCGAGAGAGGTACTATTTATTTTCCCCAATTTAAAGATGAGAATACTGAAGTACAGAAAGTTTAAGGAGTCATACTCTAATGGAATCAGACAGTCTAGTCTGGTTGTCAGGTCTGTGTTTATAACCACTACACTCTACTCATCATCCCCTTCATGCAAGGCACTGTGCTAGGCAGCGGAGCCTTCCAGGAGCTAGCAATCAAATAGCAAAGAGACAGGAGGAGGGAAGCACTCACAACTTGATGTGAAAAGGGTTGCCACACAGGCTTGCAAAGGGTGCCGGGGAAGCCCCTCATACGAGACACCTAACCCGGCACTAGGTAGAGGTGAGTCATGGTGGTCACAGGGGACACCTAAGCTGAAGTCTAAAGAAGCAGGAGTTAGCCAGAAGAAAGAGAAGCGCACAGGAGGAGGAAGAATGTTTCAAGCAGCAGAAACAGTGCGGGCAAAGGACAGGAGGCAGGAAAGAGAATGGTGAGTTCCGTCACGGCGACCAGTCTGGTGCTGCTCCAGTACAAGTGCACAGAGGTTCACTGACCTGCTGCTGGCGGGCACCAACGCCCTCGGGGTAGAGGTGCCTGTGGGAGTGGAGATAGCCGATGGCCATCCGCAGGTTCTTCACAGTGATCACAGAGCCATAGGCCAGGTCTGGGGGGAAGGAAGACAGTGGAGGGTGGGAGCTGGCACAGTGCTAGAGGCTGCCCCTGCCTGGTAGGGGCCTCGGAAGCCACAGGACTCACTAACGCTCCAACAGACTTCACTGGGCCCAGGGATCCTAAAGCAACAGGCACAGTGGCCTTCTCACTCCAAAGGAGCCTACTCAAGAGGGAGTCCACTACAGGGTCTCACTTATGCCCTGCGCCCCCCTCCCTCCCAAGGACTTCAGAAGAAGCTGGGTACTAACAATGTTATTATCAAAGCATTGTTTATAACAGCAAAAGATTAGAAACAACTTGTCCTTCAGCCAAAGTCTATATGTACACTCAATGGAATAAAGAAGGAAGAAGCATTTTATGTCTTCATCTGGAATACTCTCCAAGATGTAATGTTATAACAGACTATAAATTTTTGACTATACATCCTTTTGTGCCTTTTGAATCTAGCACCATATGAAGTAACTATTCAATGGTGTTTGGGTTTTTTTTTTTACATGAAATTTAAAAAAACAAAACCACCCGAGCAAATAGCTTACCCAAGAGCATCCCCTCCTCCTGCAGGCCCTGGGTTACTGAGAAGCCTCTGTTCCTTATTACTGCCCCTCTTCTCAAGCCCCCATAAACTGACTGCCCAGCCATCCCCGACTCCACTGAAACAGGTCCACCAGCGATCTTCCTCTGTCTTCCTCTGTTCATTCATTTGGTCAACACACTGTATCAATTACACAGTGGATCCAAAGGTGGAGGAGGCCTGGTTAGAGCCCCAGCAGAGCCCAGTCTTGGGGAAGACGGCTTCACACACTCATGAGCACAGCACAGTGGGCAAACGCTCCAGCAAAGGTGTGACAATGTGTGACATGGTGGGAGCCCAGAGCAGGGTAAGATGAATTCTCGCCCAAAGAGTAAGAAGAGGATGGCTTGACGGGAGAGATCAGAGCTGAGCCAGGCATTTTAAATAACGAGTAGGAATTTGCTAAACTCCACAGCTCCATTCTTCTAAGTTCTCACGCAGGCCAACATATGCAGCCCTGCACACTGCTGACCACCTTTGCTTCTTGAAAGGCTCTCTGTTCCCCTTTCTCAACTCCACACTGCCTCATGGACTGTTCCTCCTCTACCCCCTTCCTCCTGCATTCCCCAGTGACCTCACCTCAGCCCTGTCCTCTTTCTCTTTCTACAGTTTCCTTACAGATCACAGCCACTGCCACAGCATTAATTACCACTTTACTCAGCTGGTTCCTCCTTTGAAAGCATCAGCCACAAGCCTATTGGCTCCATTACACAGATTTCCCCAAGCATCCGAAAGTCAACCTCTCAAATGCAGAACTCAGTATCTGCCTTTCAAAACCAAATTTCTCACCGGCTTTCCTATTTCTCATTCTTTCCATGGTCTTGGAAGGCCCACTGTGTTCTAGTCACCATGGAAGGTAGTAGGGAGGCTAAAATACATAGTGCTTGCCTCCAGGAAAGGCAAGCCTTCAGCGACTGGGCTCAAGTCCTCAGTGACATCTTTCTTCCTCTCTTTCCATGTCCAATCTCCTTGTATGTGCCAGTTTCCTTTTCCCTGTGGCTGCTACCACCATGCCCAACTCAAGTCCCTGCAGTAGCCTCCCAGAGGACACCCCAGCCTCCAATCCCACCCAGCCCTAGCCATCTTATACTTTGCGACCAGTGTCATCTCCCTACAGCACAGCTTTTCTGGCCTCCTCCCAGCTCAAAGACCTCCAATGGGTCTCTACTGTCTGTTTAATGTAGTCAAACACCTCATCCAAACTTTTCAAACACTCATAACCTGGGCCCAACCTATCTTTTCAACCTTATTTCCAGCACTTCTCTGTATATACACTGTGCCTTAGGTTTTGCCCTGTTCTTGGCTTTGATCATGCTGTCCCTGCTGCTCAATACGCCCTCTCCTCCCTCTCCATCTGCTGAAATCTACCCATTCTTCCAGGGCCTGAGTCCAAGGCAACTTACTCTATGTCCCTTGATCCCTCCAACCTCCTGACAGAAGTGATCTCTCACATCCTTCGGTTCTCATAGCTCTGTGTCCCCTCCTTATGTACTTAACACACATGGTCATATCAGGTAGACATCCTCTAAACCGGACTCCATACTCTGGAAGGCATCCATCCACAGCCTCCAATGTGGCTAACACTTGCTCAGTTACTATTTGTGAATAAGTGAATGGATGTGAGTCATAGAATACTGTGGTAGAAATTGACTATGAGCCTTGAAGGGCCTTGCTCTTTCACCAGATTCTCTCTGGTTGGCCTTCCCACAGAGCAGGCCTGGATGCTTCCACAGCCACAATGGAGAGTTCTTCTTCAGGGTCAAAGAGGTTGTAGCTCAGGACGTCTTCCTCTGCACTCCCTGTGTCCCGACTTCCTCTCTTGAGTGCTCATACCACTCAAACTGGATCTTTCTCCCACTTTGTTATCTACAGGCTAAAAAAACTCAAGCTATCATACACATGCTTTCCAACTGAACTCCCAGGAAACCCTTCTGCCTTTCTACCTCCGTAAAGGCCAAGAGACACTCACGTTCAGGGATGGAAGCATTGTGAAGGTTGTTTCCTGAAAGCCGGGCCTGGAAGGCAGAACTGAAGAAGCCATCACCAGGACCACTGTGGGGAAAGGAAGAGCAGAAGAGAGCCAAGTTAATGGAGTGAACCTGTGATTTCCTAGAAACCCTGCTCTGTGCAGTTAGTTTAAAAGAGGTACAAGCAGAGTGGTACTGTGGTATCGGGGGACAGACACGAGTGATGGAGTCAGAGAAACTGGGGTCCAAATCCCAGCTCAGCCACTTACTAGCCAGGTGACCTTCAGAAGTACCTAACTCTGTTTAACCTCAGTTCCTCATTTATACATTGAGGATTTAAAAAAAATCAAAAGAAGATTTTTTGAAAGATTTTTTAAAAAAAAATTTTTTAAATCAAAATGGTTATGATTAAATGAGATAATGAGCACAAAATGCTGAACACAGTTCCTGACACTTAGTAGCCACTTGTGAAGTGGGAGCTGCTGCTGGCGTTCTTATCCTCGCTCCAACTGCACAGCCTCACGGCGGCCCATCCCTGCTCAGCACAGGGAACTTTGTTTAGGGGTAAGGGGCAATTTGGCTATTAGGAAATTCTCCTCTTCCTTCAGGTCGGCGTGCTGGCCTTTCTGAGTCCTCTGGATACCCAAAAGATAGAACATAGGAAGAAATAAACAGGAATAAGAACCTGGGTCTCCCTCCTATCATCCCAACCACAGACCCAGGAAATCACATGGCTCATCCACGGGCTTAGAGATAAGAAAAGACCAGCCGCGAGAGGCGGGGAAGACGCTGCTGTACCTTTTATTCAGCACCATGAAATGAACAGCATAAGTGGCCGTGTAGAGAGCCAGGGGTAGCACTATGAGGCACAGGATGCGAGCAGTCAGGTGTTTTCCCACAGTCACCTGCAAACAGAGCCAGGGTGGGGTGCTGGGCATTCCTTATACCTTATATGTGCATAATATGTAAGTTTTTATAAATAAGTCATATCATAAAAAATTAAAACACTAATGGCCAACAAGAAAGAAGAATATGTGGAAACCCTAAGCCTTTCCATAACACCCTACCACCCAAGCACTCCAGGGGACTGAACTTGGGCCAGCCCTCTGCTGCCTGTTTAGGCCCTCACCCAGGACCCCAGGCTGTCACTGTGCTGCTGACAAAGCGTTGCCTGCATCTCCAGCATCATCACTCATTAGTCCCCTCTACATCCCAGTCCCACTGAAATCCTTGTACTTTCCCATGCTCCCTGTACTGTGCCAGCCCCACTCATCACATGGACAACTGCTCCTTATCTTAACTTCAGGCCTCAGCTGCCTCCCAGAAGCCCTCCTGGATCACCTGAGACTGGTCTGGTGCCGTCCTCTGCTCTCACAGCACTTGCTGGCTGGGTTGTAATTGCCTGTTTACTTATTTCTCCCTCTCCATTGTCTCTAGTGGGCAGGAATCTTTGTTTTATTCATCTGCATATTCTGTGTTTCACACTCAGTGGATGGTCTGTCTATATCTTCTGAATGAAAAAATGAACTTGCTGGGACTCTGGTTCAGAGGTGATGGAGATGCATTATAGCAAAGAAGTTCAGGCCTGGAGTCAGCCTCCCTTAAGCCTGAATCCTAGATCTACCTTTTATTATTTATATGACCCTGGGAAAGCTATTACCTCTTGAGGTCTCAGTTTCCTCATTTGTAAAGAAAGGGTAATAACTACCTACCTCACAGGACTGTTATGAGAAGTAAATGACATATGAAGGTAAAGCATTGTGCATAGTGCCTGGCATAAAATCAGCTCTTAATAAACAATAGTGTAATAACCCCTAAAGGCCCTTACTGGCCTCCAAATCTGGAGACCCTGGATCAGGAAAAGAAAGTTGTAAATTCAGAAAGTCATCCCACCATTTTACCTAAGGTCCCATGCAGTCAGTATCTGCCATATATTTGGCATGAACCCAGGTGGACAGAATTCCCTGACTGGGTAGTTTGTAGAGCATTTTAAAAACAACACAGAAACGAACACTACAAGAGAATTCCAAGGATGTCAGTCCATCCTCTCCCTTTTTTACACCTCTCCAGCCTCTCAGCAATGGCCCGCTTCCTGCTCTTGTGCTGCCTACAGAGGGCGGCAGGATCCAGCCCACCTCAGGCCCCGAACACAGCCACTCCACTGCCTACAGCACAGGCGGAGAAAGGCCACCAGCTCTGTGAGCAATACTAGGGAGGAAAGACATTTCTACAAACACTTGGGTTCTCACCAGTGAAAGACTGAGGTCTCCAAACAGGTGCCAAAGGTCTGAAATGGTGTTCCACCCCACTTGCACGATGATAAAGAGGCCAACAAACTTGACCCCTAAAGCACCAGCCAGATTAATGCCAGTCAGGCTGAGCCAGAACCACCAGGGGGCAGAGAAGGGCCTGCAAACCAACAAGATAGAGAGCAGTTCGCAGCTGGAATCAAACCCCAAAGCAAGGGCAGCAGTGGGAATGGGCAGAGGTTCTCTGACTCTGAGAGGCGGGGCTGAGCCCTCCATCTCAAGGGCTCCCAACCCCAGGGGACCACAGCACGGCTCCAAGGGGGTGGTCAGTGAAGCCCCTGAAACTGCAGGAAGCACAGTGTGGGAGTGAGCAGGACCTTCTTCTGGGGAGAGGGGCCACAGCTTTCCTGGCTAAGCACAGGGCTTAAAGTAAGCAAGAGGTTCATTCTCCAGAAGTGACCAATCACATAGAAGTAAAAGGAAAATCCAGGGAAGCCCGCTGGATTCAGTCAGCCCTCTCCTTTGTGTCACCTCTGGCCTGGTAAAAGCCAGCATTTACTGAGTACTTACTACGTGTCAGGCACTGTTCCAAGAACTCTACACATACTGACTCTTTGACCTTCACTACAACCCCATGAGGTAGGTCCTATTATTACCCTCTTTTTACACATGAGGAGATTGAAGAACAGAGAGGTTAAGTAATATAGCTAGCAAGCAGAGGAGCATGGCTCTAACCCCAGGAGTTGGTTCCAAGGTTTGCTATACCTATAGCACCCAGAACTCTGTGCTGCAATTCTCTGATCACCCGGCTCCTCACTAGCCAAGACCTATGTACCTGTGTACCTCCAGCTCTCAGCACAGCACCTGGCACATAGTAGGTATTCAAGAAATGGCAGGCAGAAGTGGATGCGGTAGAAGATAACCCAAAGCCAGAGAGGGCTGGTGGTCACGCATCAGGCTTTATTAGCATAACATAATGAGTTTGGCCATGGTAAAACAAAGCCAACTTCTGGAAAACCCTGGGCAGAGCCAGCTGTTTTGGTCTGAATAGACTGAATGACCTATTCTACTCTCTCCGAGGCAGAGGACGATCCGGAAAAGACCATTCTGGAGGACGATCAGGCCCTCCAGAACAGCTTTAGAACAACCAGGGCCTGCAGGGACCCTCTTGATTGGTATGGACCATTCAAGCCAAGCGATATAGACATTATTCCCATCATTAGGTCAGGACTGGCTGCAACCACCAAGGGCAGGGAGACAAAGAGTTCCCAGGCAGTACCAATCCTGGTGCCCTCCCCTCCAGGACAGACAACATGAAGGATAAGGTTGTTCTGGGATCTCCTAATTAGCACTGGTGTCAAGGGGTGGCTTATAAGATGGGGCAGGGGGAAGGCATTAGGACCCCTCCATACTATCTACAAACCCCTACCCAAATCCACCCCTTCTGTAAAAATAATAATAATATTCTTGAAAAAGACAACTGACATTTTCTTAGTCTTATATAAAGCAAAAAAAAAAAGCATAGAAAACTTTTTAAAATCTATTTTTATGATCTAAAATGGGCAATCTAAGTTAAAAAAAAAAAAGTGTGCTTGCCTTAAACTCAGCTTCAAGACAAGTCCTCGAGGCACCCACCCTGTCCCTGTCCATTACAGAAATTCTGGAGCTGCCACAGCTTCTGACCCCCCTTCCCAAAAATGGTGTTTCTAACCTGTCGGCACAGGAGTTGTACTTGACCATGCTCAGCATGGCAGCCATGATGAAGAACATCAAGATGGGATCAAGGAGGATGTACTGGGACAAAGTGAGGCATCCTGTGTCTGAAAAACATGAGCTCAGTGGTCAAAAAGTGGAACCAGAGAGGGGTCCCCCTGAGAACCAAACACCCCAGCAATAAGAAATGGTGCCCCCTGAACTAATTGCATGTAATCATTTGTGCAGTCAAGACCAGATGGGCCACTGAGTCATCACTGAGTCATTGGGGGGGTAGGTGGAAGGCCACAGCTTTGGAGCACACCAAAGCCCAACGATATGAAACAGCATCTCACACTGCTTTCAGGCCCTTGACCCAAGAAAGGATCACGTCATTCAGTCAGAGAGAGCAGTCCCGAGATGAGGGCTCCTCCTTGTTTCCACCGTCAGAAAGGGAGTTCTGCCACAGACTGCCTACACTGGGATAGGGCCTCACCATTTTACACGGAGTCTCTGTTGGGAGTTTCTTCACCATACAGAGGCCAAAGTGACTTTTTTTAAACAAATTTCATTACATCATGCCCCTGCTTAAAGCCTCCAATGTCTTCGCGTCTCACTCAGACTAAGAAACTCCTTGTGACGGTCACCAGAGCCTGCATGGTCCCCCTACCCACCACCCGCTGCCTCCCTCCCTCCACTCTGGCCACACTGGCCTTCTTGCTGCTCCTTAAATCCATCACATGCTGCCTTCACCAGGAACACCGCATAAGCCGCTCCCTCTGCCTGAACACTCTTCCCTCAGTTCCCTGTGTGGCTTAATCTTTCGCTCCACTCAGGTCTCCACTTAAGGCCACCTCCTCAGGAAGCTCTTCACCAAGCACCCGACATAGAATGGAATCATCCCCACTACTCTCTCTTTTACCCCACACTGTTTCCTACATTGCATCTACTGCTGAGGATGCCACATTACAGACATTAATTTACTTGCTTATTTACTGTCCGCCCCACTAGTGGGTAAGCTACATGATGGCAAAGCACCTCATTGGTACCAAAAAAAGTGGTCTGGCACAGGGTAGATGCTTGAAAAATAGCTGCTGAATGAAAAATGAATAAATGCTGAATGGATAAATAACTGAAAAGGGAAATTAAACACATGAGGAAAAAGCCACCAGTCCTCGACAGGGAGACCCTATAATCTCACAAGATATCTGTCAAAACAAAGCCAGAACTGCCCCTAAAATACCCACTTAAATTGGTCCGGACTTCTTTAAATGTTAAGCTCTATGAGGTCATGAATTCGCTTTCATAAGAACAAGAATAGCAACAGGATCAATTTCTAGGGCTCATCTCTCATTTATCCATGTGAGGATTACCCACAGAAAATATTTTAAGTTCCCATTTTGCTATCCCCTGCCGCCCAGCTACTTCTGAGGCATTTGCCTTGCATTCAGTTGAAATTACTTTAAGGAATGCAAACTAATCTTGACGGTAACCTAAGAGAAGCAGAATTAGAGTTGTAAGCCTCCTTCAAACACAAACACAAATTTATCTTGTTGTCCATTCCAAACTCAAATGTGGATAAGTGGGAGATCATCTATTCCTTGGGATTACCCATGCCAACGCTCCCCTCCAATAACATAAAGGCTTGCTACATACAAGTACTTATATGTGTAAGTATAACCAGTGAATAAAATGAGATTTGTAGCACATTCACCCAATCCTAAAGTTACTTAAGAACCAGGCCCATAGATGGGCCCCTTGAACATATTGATTTCCAGCTATATTTATAGTGTGGCAGTCAATTTCCCAAGAAAGGTGGTACAGGACAACTTACCAAAGGTGAGAAGGGCAGCCGTGAGGAGTGCTGCCGGGAGGGACTTGGACAGCTCCAGTACAGTGAGGTAGGCAAAGGGGACCAGCAATGAACCAAGGGAAGCACAGAACTACAGAAGGAAAAGAGATGCAGTCAAGTAACCTGCTAAACTAAGCATCAGGGACCTACTTGACTTAGTACAAACTAATGTTTAAGATGTAAGATCCTGGCGCCCCGTGGCTGAGTGGTTGAGTTCGTGCGCTCCGCTTCGGTGGCCTGGGGTTTTGCCATTTCGGATCCTGGGCGCGGACATGGCACCACTCATCAAGCCATGCTGAGGCAGCGTCCTACGTGCCACAACTGGAAGGACCCACAACTAAAAATATACAACTATGTACCAAGGGGCTTCGGGGAGAAAAAGGAAAAATAAAATCTCTGGAAAAAAAAAAAAAGGATGGAGGACCCTGATGAAGGCATGACTTGCTGATTGAAAATCACCTGGACCATTTATATATAAGAAAGGGGTAGTGCCTCTTAAAGCATCAAATCAACAACACTTATATTCCGTTGAGCACCATCTTGTGCACTGACATGAAATCAGCAAAGTTCAGCAAGGTGTGGGCAGGATGGCACAGTGGTTTCAACTGGGGGACTCCAGGGTTGGACTGTCCCATCACTGCTAGCTGTGACCTCGAGAAAGTCACATCTCTGAATCTCAGCCTCCTCATCTATGTAATGTGAAAAATAAGAGTTCCTACCGCATAGGCTTTCCTCTGAAGATTAAATGAGCCAAAGTTTCATTAACAGGTGGATAGTGTTCCATAAACATTACCTTCCATTCCAAAACTGTGGGTACAAGTTGAAAAAGACCTCCTTGAAGGTGTCTTGATATTTTAGAGAGTTCTAATGTCATTTCTCCCTTGGCTCTTTTCTTCAATCACACCAGAAACCACTTTTTAATCTACAGGTTGTATTTTGATTTTGGAAAAAAAGGACTGTTTGACACTTAGCAGCTGGAGGGCTGTTTTTTTGTTTTGTTTTGTTTTGAACCACCAGCCATATCTCTACCTCCCTACCTGCTCATCAAAAGTAAACAAACAAGCCCAGGGGAATGGAAATTCTCACATTTCTGTTGTCACTTTCTGTCAACAGAAAGCAATGCGTCCTAGTGTGAAAGGGAACAAGGCTGTTACGTTTGCTGTCTCAGTTTCCAAAGCAAGCCCACAGTGAGTCAGGCTATATCCAATTATGTATGCTATGTGGTGTTCAAAAGTCATTAGGAAGACACAGAATCACTTAAGAACATGAACTTGAGGGTAGGGGACATTCCCTGTTTAATACGGTATGATACAACCATGCAAATCATCCAATGATAGCCCAAATAAGCACACAGCATTTATCTCAAGTGCTCTGAGCTCCTCAAGGAAAAGAGCTTGCAAATGCCGCCTTCTCTGAGAGCTCCACGTTGGAGTCAGTTTCTGCAGGTTTCATTAGCTACAAGTATGGGGTCTCAATAGAGCGGGGTGTTTAGGCCCCGCCACCCTCCATCAAGGCTGGTAGTGGGACTCAAAGCAAATACAAGGCCTCCCTTAAACGACTGGAAAACCCCTTGTGTGTGCCTGAAACCTTCATGGGGAAAGAAGCGAGAACCTGGTGACAGGGGTGTAGGATACTGAAATCTCAGGAAAAAAAAAAAAAAGGCCCTAGAGGTAGGCAATGCTCAAGCAGTTCTGGCCGCAGAGAGGAAGAATGGGTAGCTTGCCAAAGTCAGGGCTGTAGGAGACTCCTGGCTGCCTGGGTCTCAGGCTGCTCTCCAACCTGAAGTCTGATGCCTCACGGGGGCAGGTAACAGGTGACAGTGTGTGCTCGCTCCTATCTATCTAATCTCTGTAGTATCTGTGGCCTCCCTTCCCTTCTTACCCACCCCAGTTCTGAATCTCCACACTTGAATCTCTACTACAGGATGGGGCTCCAATCTTCCTCCCCTCCCCCACCACCCCAAAGTCCCTTTATCTACACCTGCCACCACTCCAGGGCTTCCAACTGTAACATTTCTGACTCAGTGTGGCCCCAGGGTTGAGTCAATCTATATCAAGTCAGGAAGCCTTACTCCTCTCATTCCCATGTAGTTGTGATGCTCATATTTGTCCCCAGGCTTCTGGAATGAAAAGGTACCATCATATCCACTCAGGTAGCCAGCAAGACCTATCAGCATCTGAGGAGAAAAGGAGAACGAACAAAAAGATGAGAGACCTGTAAGGAGATTCCTCTGTCCCCTGAACTTCCCCACAGCTGCACCCAGACTTTGGCTTCTCTTGACAACTGTCCACGGAAGGAGCTGCCAATGTGACATTTCCTCCTGCAGCTGTTGCAGAGCAAAGAATCTTCTGTCTACAGAGCTCACTGCTTGGAACAAATCCTCCCTTGTATCAAGGCCAAGTTCTTGGGAACAGTGCAGACTGAACACTTAGGAAGAAAAAATCCCACAACTGGAAGGGCAGGGCCAGTGAAGGGCCGGCTCTCTCCTTCAGCCTTATTTCATTTGCTATGAAATAAAACATGACAGCTCATGGCGGAGGCCATGGGCAGGGGCTGATTCCTGGGAGACGGGCCCACTGAAAGGGAATTGGGGTTACAAGTCAGAATGAGGAGGGAGAAAAGCGGCCAAGGAGCTAAACACCAGGAAGAGGAGAAGGGAAGAAAATGGGAAAGAGAAATGCACAAAGACAGACACATTTCCCCAGAGGGGAAGAAAACAGTCCCAATGGAAAAAATGCCAAAAGGCACTGGTTTCTCCCATTTCCAATATTGCAAAGGAGGGCAGCCTTGGAATGTCCCAAACCAGAACAAATCAGCTATACACCGAGACTGCGAGCCATGCATCCTTCAAGACGTTCTTGAGGCCCAGCTTCTTCCTTTCTGTCTTTCCTTGGCCATCAACAGTGTAAAATACTCTGTTCCACACAAGCAATCAGAAGCAGCTAAAATATAAAAACTGTCAGCAAATAGGAAGCATCTGTACCAGTCCAGGCTGCCCCAGCCTGACCCCTGGGCTCAGGTTAGGCTGCGTGGAAGGACAGAATACACTGGCTGGGGAAGGAAAGGCCCTCCCAGCAACACTGCTTGTGGGGGCCTGGATTTGGACCACTAACCAGCCCACTTTTTTCTTTAAGTAGTTCTAAACAGGGTCACTCTCTATAGTTCCAAGTCAAGGTATAGAAGCCAAACTCCAGCAGCAAAAAATTATAAAGCCTTGTTTTAGAAGAAGAATCCCAGGGTTCAGAAGTTAATTTAATTAATTTAATATAAAGTAATATAAGATATTGAAAAGACAGAGCCATCCAAATAGCTAGATGAACTAAAACTGACATGTGACAATCAAATGGATGCCCCTTCCCACCTGGGATCTCAGAGGACAAACCCACCTGGTGCTAGCATAAATTCCCAGGCTGCTGGGCTGGGCTGTAGGAAGAAATGCACAGATGGTTTGGATCTCAGTGCCCCATAACTAGCTCTCTGGTTGTGGATGACACTTACTGTCTCTGAACTACAGGCAATAAAACCCTCCTCCCAGAGGGCTGTGAGGGTTAGAGGTGAGGCTGTAGGTAACACCTGGTACTATGCCAAGCACTTAACAGGCACTAAAAGGCAGTTCCCTTAAAGTTAAAAGTAGCCCTGAACTAATTTCCTAACTAAATGACTCATTGAAATCAATTAAAAAAAGAACAATCTACTAGAAAAATGGGCGAATTCATAGAAAAAAGAGAAATGGTTAATAAACACATGAAGAAAATGTTCAACCTAACTCATCAAGACGTGCAAATAAAAACTGTGATAGATCATTTTTTACTCTCAAATTGACAAAGTTTGGAAAGTATGATCACACCAGTGCTGGCAATGGTGTGGGGGAAGCAAGCCCCCTCATAGTCTGTTGGTAGGAGTATATATGATTACAATATTTTTGCAGGAGAACTTCGCAATATCTAATAGAAATTTCAATGTGCATATCCTCTGACTCTTTAGTTTGGCTGCTGAGAACCTTTTAGATACACCTGCACAACTATGAAAAGATAGACATACAAGGATGGTCAATGCAATGTCTTTGGTAATGGCTAAAAACTGGAAATAACATAAAAGCCAATTGAAGAGGGGTAAAAGAATTTATGGCACATCTGTATGATGGAAAACAGCCATTAAAAAGACTGGGGTACATTTTTATGTGCTAATGTGGAAAGAATTTAAGATATACCATGTTTAAAACAAAAGTTGCTGAACAAGTTTAGTCTGATCCCATTTGTATATACAAATTGTTCATGTGTACGTATATAAATACATACACACTTATATTTGCACAAAAAATTTCTGAGAGGATATATCGGAAACTGTTAACGAAGGTGGTGACCATGGTTACCTCTGAGGAACAGAAATGTGGGGAAAGGTAGTTTTTGGCCTTCTACTTCCTTCTGTACTGATCACATTTCTTACAATGTGCACGTATTTTTCTTTCTTTTCAAAGCACCCATGTGACTGGGGCCCCCAGGTGGCCAGGACTGGGGGCCAGAGAGAAGCAGCAGGTGCTGGCCTCAGTTCTGCAGGAGAAAACTTCCTACTCGCCACTGCAAGGGGCTTTTTGATTCTTTGACTGGGTTCGCCTCAGAACCTATAACAGCTACTTTGCTCATCACTCTCCTTCAACCAGGTAGAGCACGGGACCCTCACTAAATAAGTCAGGTGGGCACACAGGCAGAACACTCCCGGAGTGCAGTCTTAGAAAGAAGCGTCCATTTCTCCCTCCACACAGGGGCCGGGTGTGAGGATGGGCAGGCTTCAGTAAAAACCAATCAGCGAGTGTTTCCCACATGCATGTCTGCTCTGTGCTCAGCACTAGGGGACCCCAAAGGCGGACAGGGAGTCCCCAGCTGAAAGACAAGGCTGGCTTCCTATGAAAACTCTCCTCCATCAGAGATCTGGTTCCCAGGCTAGCCCAATGCAAACGTTCCTCAAGTTCTGTAGCTTAATCCTGTAGTAGTAAAAGATGTAGTCCGCATACGGGGCAAGGCAAGTTCACAAGGCGGTGTGTGCAATGGCTAAGGGGGCAAACTCTAAGCCAGTCTGAACCTTGACTCTGCTGCTTATTAGCTTTCCTCCCACTGCAAACTACTTATCCTCTCCGTGCCCCAGTTTCCCCATCTGCAAAATGGGGTTACAACTGTACCTACTTCATAGGGTTGTTCTGAGGATTACATAAGACAATGTATTTAAAGTGACCAGAATAGACTAAGTGTTCAATTGCTCTTAGTTTTATTGTTGTTATCTTCTAAAGGAGACAGGTAGAGGCATAACATTTTCTACTCCTTCTCTGGGCCCAGAGCTAATTTTGAAATAGGCTACCCATCCCACATCCCTCTCCATCCCTCCCACTTGCAGGGCCTTCTCCCTGTCCCTATCCCATGCTCTTGTGCATCTCTAGGTCCATCTGTCACAGATTACCACCCCTGCCTTCATCCCTAATTCCTCCATCCTCCAGATCCCTCCCCCACTTCATAACAGGCAAATTCTCATCCCCTTGATGCCAAAGATCTCAGCCTACAGTTAGGAAGAAAGGACTGGGAGAACACCACAGCTAATCCACTAGCCTTCTCAGAGGAGTTTGTTTTTAAAAGAGTAAAATGAACTCTGACTGGCAGAATTTCTAATTGTAAAACATGTGAGAGGTACCAGGCAAACAGCGTGCATGCTGGGAGCGGGGAGGGGAAAGGAGGTGCAGACTATCAGCTCCCCAAGCTATTTCTGCGTTATGCAACATATTCCTTCTCTCATTTCTTTTTTCAATTGAGATAAAATCCATATACCATAAAAGTCACCATTTTTAAAGTGTACAATTCAGTGGTTTTTAGTATTTTCACAAGGTTGTGCAACCATCACAACTACCTAATTCCAGAACATTTCATCACCCCAAAAAGAAACCCCATATCCATTTGCAGTCACTCCCCAATCCTCCCTCCCCCCAGATCCTGGCAACTACTAATCTAGTTTCTGTCTCTATGGATTTGCCAAGTCTGGACATTTCATATAAACGGAATCATATAATATGTGGCCTTCTGTGTCTCACTTCTTTCACTTAGCAGAATGTTTACAAGATTCATTCATGTTGTAGCAGGTGTCATTCCTTTTTGATGGCTGAATAATATTTCACAGTACAGATACACTACATTTTGTTTATCCATCCATTAGTTGACAGACACTCTCTCCATTTCTGAGTGCAGAGGACTCCTAAAAACACCAAAAATTTTCCAGGAAAGCAGCTTGTCCGGAACGTCAGGGAATTCTTTCTACAGGCCCAAGAATTAAATCCAAACCTGAGACTTGGCTCCAACCCTAGGAGAGAGCCGTCGTTCACCATGCTGCTCACCTTTCCCAGAGGTGGGTGCACATCAAAGAAAAAAGTGCGGTTGATATAGTAACTTCCCATCTTTCCAAAGTGAGTCTCATCCCAACTAAAGGGAAAACAGAAAGAGAAATGAGAACCTTAAGTTATCACACAACCCACATAGCCTTAAGAAAGCAAGGGTAAAGTTACTGTTAAAACCACAGCCCATGAGTTTCAAGCAATTCATGAGAAAATTTGAATTAAAAAAAAAGGTTTGACAAGTGATTTGAGGAAGCAAAATATGAAGCTGGTCGTTAACCTTCATTTAGATAGATGAGAAAAGTCAGCAAATATTTACCAAACAAGTTATCAAAAATTTAAGTTAGGGCCAGCCTGGTGGCATAGTGGTTAAGTTTGCGCACTCTACTTCGGCAGCCTGGGATTTGTGTGTTCAGATTCTGGGCGCAGACCTACACACTGCTCATCAAGCAATGCTGTTGTGGCATCCCACAAACAAAATAGAGGAGGATTGGCACAGATGTTAGTTCAGGGACAATCTTCCTCAAGCAAAAAGAGGAAGATTGGCAACAGATGTTAGCTCAGGGCCAATCTTCCTCAACAACAACAAAAAAAATTAAGTTAAATCTACACTTATTCTGTATCTTGAGTTTCTATTTATTTTAAAAGCACAAGAGCTTTCCTATACTATAGAAAGGTTTGTAGTAAGAGTTTCCTTCCAAGTCTGTTCACTTCTAACCCTGAGCCTATTTTGCTACTAGAAACTATATTACTATTGCTATTACAAACTACACTGTGGGTTACTGATTGGTAAGAGCCTTTAAACCATGGTTGTCATGGGGCTGGCCCTGTGGCCAAGTGGTTAAAGTTGCTCATGCTCCACTTCAGCAGCCCAGGTTCACAGTTCAGATCCTGGGTGCAGACCTACTCCACTCATCAGCCATGCCATGGAGGCATCCCACATACAAAATAGAGGAAGCCTGACACAGATATTAGCTCAGGGCTGATCTTCCTCAAGCAATGACAGAAGAAGACTGGCAATGGCTGTTAGCCCAAGGCCAATCTTCCTCAAGCAATAAAAGAAGAAGACTGGCAACGGATGTTAGCTCAGGGCCAATCTTCCTCACCAAAATAAATAAATAAATGAAAATAAATAAATGAATAAAGCATGGTTGTCACAGGAGTCTGCTTTTGCTCATCAGTCTTGTGACAATTAACCTGCTGACTATAAACTCACTCATCTTATTATAATAAACTAACCAGTATATAAAAATTCAGGACTTTCTTACGAAGAGCCTATCTAAAACCTATCCTCAATGCACAAATTATTTTGCAAGTAAATAAGCGATTCTAATGCATTAGCTTTTAAACACAATGCAAAAACCTTGTTCTTCTACTCAACCACATAAACTTTTCACACCCTGCATGAGGGCTTTCCAGCAGCAGCCCGGTTATCCAGCAGAGGCTGGCCATTTCTGTTTGTCAGTCTCTCCCTGCAGCTCAGAATGGGTGCTTCCTAGCGGCTATCCAACCCCAGGTCAGCTTCCATACGTAGTTATTACCAACTTACAACATTAGGGACAAAACATGCTTTTCCCCAAAATGTAGAGTTCTTCCTTTTTTTTACTCAGTGGGTCCAACAGATAGGCAGAAGAGTAAATTACTTCTGCATCTGCGAAGCACACTGTTTGACATGAAGTGAGGAGAGTGGCATGGTGCTGTCAAAGAGGGAAATAACTTCCAGGCAGTGTGACAAAACAGACTTGCAGAAAGAAGTGATCCAGCGCCAGCTCCACCACTTACGCACAGCATGACCCGGCGAAATCACTCCCCCTCTCTGGGTCTCTTCTCTCACTACACCACGAAGACAATAATAGCATCTGCCATGTCCCCCTCACAGGGAGGTGTCAGGGTGCACGTCAGATAACACACGTGGAAGAAGCCTGTAGAGTATAACCTCCCACACACGCTGGGCACCATTTAAACTGTCTCAACATTTGCGGTTAGTTTTGAAGTCTGTTTGGAAACACTGGCAAAGAGGTATGAGGTTTTTACTGCAAAAATGTCCCAAGTAAAACTAGTAGTGATATTTCCATTTCCTCTTGGCTTTTACTGCTTTTACTGCGTGTTTGTGTTGGGAGGGACAGCCTCCCTGGCTCTCTCTTGCTCCTACAGACCTTGCAGGGTATGCCAGGAACGCAAGGTCCTGACCGCTCTTTACTCGGGCCATTTCTCAGGGTTCTGTTTGCAACAAGGAACCTTGAGGGAAGAGTTAGCATCTCTCCCTTTGGGACAGAGAGCTGTCTTGTTCACTGCTTATTATAAAACAGCAGACTCCTCAAGTTCAGTATTTCTCCGCTGTGCTGCAACCCACTGCATGTGCAGGCATTCATCCAGACCCACGGTATCACATGGGACTTGCGGGGCAGGGGAACCGACGCCAACATGCTGATGCTTGTCCCGCTTGCTGTGCCATGAAAAATAAAGACCCGTGTCTCTGACCCAAGACTCTGCCTTCTGCGGGCATCCATAAACGAGACAGGCTAACTTATTAGTTTGCAAGTAAGGTAAAATAAAATCCGGGACCCTGACACTTTTTGGTGACAAGCGTAGGACGCTAAGACATAGCTTTCTGAAAGAGAAAGGACAAGGGCCCCCACAGGCTGGATTAGGGGATATGAAAAGACTCCCTCGAATCTGGCAGTGAATGCTCTTGCCCAAGTGGTGGGCAAGGGAGGCAGAAAGAGTCTCCAGGTCCCACCTATTAATGAGGCTGAGTGGAGAGAGGCAGGAGTGAAACAAACCGGCTGAATGCTGCCTCAGTTACTGCTCACTCTCTTCTGGGCAAAAGGAGAAAGAGATGTAATCATGACAACAGGATGGCAAACCTAGCAGCCCCAGCCAAAAGGCAATATGCACGCAGCTCCCGAATCAAGATTCTCCAAAGCTGACATAAATGGCACCAGCAGTAAGAACCTTGTTATCCACATAGAACTGTGGGTAAAATGAAAACACTGAAAGATCCTTGTGCCTGTGCTCAAGCCAAAAGTGAGCATGCCTTGCTTAGTGCCTCAGAACCACTCTCTCCCTCTCTCGCCCATGATCCCAACACCACAATCTCAGTTGCTTTCGAGAGAAAGATGATAAAAGGTGGGGCCCAGGTCTCCCTGTCCCTAAAGGGGACTCAAGGCCACACACCCATCCTAGCACGCTGGGGAACTGCAGGAAGGGGAAGGACTCAAACTCAGGGCTCCATTGGCTACGGGGCCCAGATCTCCACCCTGCTCAATCCCATGGGCTGGGGGAGAGTTTCCTAGGCGCAACGGTTACGAAAGGTGCTGAGGACTGCAGGGAGAGCCAGAATAGTGTGCACGGGGACTGAAAGAAAAGGGGGCGCATCAGACGCAGGGGAGTACACTGGGAGGAAGCAGTGCCAAGCCTATCAAGGGGCAAAAGGAGAAAAAAAGCCTCCTCCCACCCCTGCATCCACACTCCCCACACTCCCCACTGAGGAATGGCATAATCTCTGGGTGTCTGACATCGTAGCTCCTAACGCAGGCCTATCAGACTCGTTAGTTCAAGGAGGAGAAAGTGCCCAAATTCAACTGATAGGGTCTGAGCCAATTCCCAGCAGGCGAGGGAAGGTGTAGTGACCTTGTGGGCAGGGCCCTTGTACTATTGTGGCTCCCACTGCTGAATGTCTAACTGGTACTGATCCTGTAAGTGTCAAAGAGGATTAGCCCAGTGAGTGACTGCCACGTATTGAGAGGTGATCCTGTCCCCTCCCAGGTGGTCCAGGAGAAACAATATAAATCCTGAGAAGAGAAAGGGAAATCACAGCTTCAAAGACATAATGGCTGCTAGCAAGAGGCCACTCTCCAGGGTAACAGCGCCATCTGCTGGACGCAGGCACCGAGTACATACTTTTTCGAAGGGGCAGCTATTAACCTACCACTAAGTTCTTGCTGACATTAAGCGCCTGACCCATGAAGGCCTTAGGACTCTTTGGACTGGCATTGCCACTTTGCAGTGGGTCAACTTGGAATCTCTGGATAACAAGGGAAGGGCTCCACAAGCCTCGCTGGTCAAATGGAAATGGTATATTCAAGAGGATAGCCAGCCCGGCCCTAGCGGCATCTTGATTTTACGTGAAGAGATGCCAGCACTCTCTTTGGGAGAAACTATCTCCCACTCCGCTACCTAAAGCAAAGCCGCTGGCTCAGTGGGGCGTGTGATTCACAGAGGTTCTTCTCAATGCCTGTGCCTGGTTCACTGATCATGAGGCCACTTTAAAAGCTGATGGTGTCCATTGGGCAGCAGCCGTCATCCAGCCCCAGGGACAACTCTGGAAGGCCAGAGCTCTGGACTGCAGAAACGGTTGATCAGCCCAATGGGCTGAATTGAAAGCCATCACTCTTGCCTTAGACAGTACTCCTAAGAAACAGACAAGTTACATTTTTATTGCCTCTTGGGCTTTTGCCACTAGCCTAGCCATCTGGGGTGCCACATGTAAAACTATATACTGAGAAATTTTAAAAACTCCTCTTCGGAGTCAAGAACTGTGGGAAAAAGTCATGGCTGCCTGCTGATGGGACAATCTGGCTCACTCACGTAGATGCCTATCGTAAGGGGCAGTATTCTGGTAAGACTGACCGGAATCAAGCTGCTCATCAAGCCTGCTCCACCCAGACTACTGCCACTGCCACCTGAATTCATCAATGCCCCAGGCACAGAAACCCATCTACCATGGTAGACGGGGCACAAAGTAAAGGACTGTATGTTCTGAAGCAGAAGCCATCACTGCATTGTGGTGACTTGTGACACCTCCAAAAGCTGGCCTGTTTGCCTTGCAGTAAAGGAAGCCACATTACACAGGGCACCGACCCTGCCCACTCCAAGGAAACTGACCATATTAGGACTTTGTTTCCCTCTCCAGTCTATCAGTGGTGCCTCACTGCTGCTGACACTTTTTCTGGTTACGGTGTTGACGATGCTGTTCCAGTCCAATGATCTGACTCTAGATGTACCACTGTGGCCCTTGAAACTAAACTATGCCATGTTTTCGGCTTTCCAAACCATCTAGTCTGACAATGGTGTACCTTTTTCTGCAATGACCACCCAAGAGTGGGCCAATAGTCAAGGTATTTGATGACATTCCACACTCCCTACCATCCACAGGCATGTGATATTCTCAAGCCCTAAACAGTCGTCTCAAAAAGATTTCTACTTCCCTCACCTCCTCCTGGTTCACACACTTTAGTAAAGCAGTTTGATCACCTAATGTAGCCATCATCAGAAAGGGTTCATCTCCTCTTGGCCACCAACTGCGTCATGATCAGGACAAAAGGAGTAGAGAGTTATATAACGTATCTTGAAAATTTGAGATTCTTCCCCAAACATTCCTGGGTATGATTTGTCTTTCTTTCCCCTAACAGCAACTCCAGATCAGCCTGGGCAGAGTGGAGGGGGTGTCCCATGGGATTCAAACTTAATTCTCCTTCAGTCACCTAGATTTTGTTGTTGGAGTGACACGGTCCTGGAGCATAAAGATAATGATCACTTGGTTGAGTACACAGCTTGTCAAGTCCCCCTACAGTGGCTCACACGGGCCAACGTGGGAGACATAATGAGTCTCTGTCAATTTTCTAACAACGCCTTTGGCAAAGAGGTCTGGATGTAGAGGATAACTGGGGAAAAGGTGAAGTTACAGCTACTAGAGTGGGACATACTGATTATATGACAATGGAAGGAAAGAAACAACCCTGGCACCTGGGAAGGGAACATCTTAGACTCCTGGAAATGTAAAGAGAGGGGAAACATGGTCTCTTTGTCCCTTAGGCCCAGCACCCACCCTGGCGAAACATTCATATCATACAAATAAGTGACAGCCCTAGCTGGCAATCTGATGGCAGTCTGTCATCCCACTACGAAATCAGAAAAACTCATGTGGACATGGCCAGTCTTGAACTGTTTGGATTTGCCTGATGCCATCAACACCAGCTCCCAAACATGGACCTCCCTCATGTGTGTGCAAACACACAGACCAGCACAACCTTCTATCGGTCTGACTGATAGAAACACTTCTCCTGACACCCTAGAGGCCTTAGGTTATGCCTTCAATAGCAACTGAAGCTGCAACTACTCAGTGATACTCACTGCCTAAGTGGCTTAACCAAACCACTGTAATGGTGATCTAAATCAAATCTGATGGTGATCCAAATGGAATTTAACAAAAGTTCCTGAACTGGAGTGACCTGCACCTCTTCAGGTAATAGGCTAGGATGAGGGGAAGAAGGGGCCATGGAATGTCTTTCCATTGGGTATGGGAGTTGTTTTTTTTAATGAAGGGACTTGTAATTATTAGCAATGACACCAAAGATCACAGGTCAGTCTGAACACCTGTGCACAGATCATAATGGATAACAGACTGGGCTTAGACTACATTCTAGCTGTCTTAAGACTTACTGGTCCTCCCCACACCCACGCACAGGCAATTATTCACAGGCGGCTGAATCCAGAACCCTGGATGGCATGGTTGAGGTTAACACCACAAGTTGGCCTCATCCCGCTGCTATGAGTCCCATTGAGTGTAGCCTTAATTAAATGCTGTATGAGACAAATTGAATAGGTTTGGCTCCTGCGTCTGTCAGTCAGCTTAATCAGAATAGCCAAAAGAGTTGCATATTCATGTGAAAATTTGCTAGAAGTCAAGACAGTGTAGGATCCAGGGGTGAGACTGTTGGGAGAGACAGTCCTCCGTGAGTCTCTTGTGCTTTCAAGCATGTTGCTGGGTGGGGCAAGAATGCAAGGCCCTGACTGCACTTCACCTGGGCCACTTCTCAGAGTTGTGTTTGCAACAAGCAACTTTGAGAGATGAGGTAATGTCTCTCCAGGACAAAGAGTAAGCTTGCTTACTGCTTAATGTAAAACAGAGATTCCCCAAGCTTGTTGTTCCCTAGCTGCAAGGCTACCCACCGTGTACGCAGTCATCCACGTAAGCCCACAGTGCCACCCTGTGCAACTTGGAGGGCACTGGGAACTGAATCCAATATGCTGATGCTCATCCTGCTTCCTGTGCCATGAGTAATAAGTCCTTTGTCTCTGGCCTCCAAGTCTCACGTCTTCTGGCAGCACTCATGAAACAATAACTAGCTAATTTATTAACTTCCAAGTAGGAGAACCCCCCTTGGGTTTGTTAGCTTGCTTGCTTGAGTTTTGGTCAAGAAGTTCCATTTCTAACATCCCCTACACTAACCTTCTCCTCGGTAATACTAAGAAAACATGGTATCACTTGTTGGCCTAACAAATTACCCATTATCAGATTGTATAAAACTTTTCCTCCTTCCAGCTGGAAAATTTTAAGCTTAGCTAATGAAATTTGACTCTTGAAACTGAGTCCTACAAAACAAAAACTTTAAGAAAATAAGTCTCTCCTCACAGGATGACTCCAGACCCGCTTCCTGGGACTCTTGTCACCATCCTTGGACACACAAGTTGTCCCTGCTCCCGAGAACGAGGGTACCCAGTTAGGAATTTGTCCCCTCCACTGATGCCTGGAAATCCTGCAGATTAGGAACTCAGAGCTTAGGAATATCTGTACTAAGAATTTCCAATTCTCGTTGGAAAGTTCAAAGCATCTTTAAAAGACACAATTTGAGAACCAGGTGAGACACTGCAGCATAACCTGCAAGACATTAGGTCTGCTTCCTCAGGTCCTTAGGAATCCCACTGCCACCCACCACAGCAAAAAGATTCCTCTCAGAGACCACCTGGCCAGAGGCAGCCACCAGAAACCTCAGTTTCCCCTCCAGTGCGGCCCCGCCCCTCCTACTGTGAATCCCGCCCCCTCCGTGCCCCCGGGCCAATCAGAGGGCGCGTCCCCTTCCTCCCGGTTGCCATGGTGCCCGCGGAGTTCCTCCTGTCACTCACCAGATGTGCGGCGGCTCGTCCAGACGGTGGAAGCGGGTGGCGAAGGACAGCAGCGTCACCAGGGCCAGCAGGGCCCACCGGCCGGCCGCCTCGAAGTGCCGCGAGCCCGGAGCAGGCCGTTTGTGGCTCCGCGCTGCAGCCTCGACGGCCACGTCCGGACCTACGGCCCTAGCAGCCTGGGACCCACAGCGGCCCCTCCGGACACGCAGCTCCGACCCTGCCAGGCCCCCGCCCACCGCCGGCGGCATCCTTCCCCTCCTGAGGATCGCCCTCCGGCCCGCAGGCACGCTGGGTCTTCCAAGCTGCCCCGTCAAGAAGTCACAAAGGGGCAGCTCGGGGTGCCCTGGGAAATGTAGTTCCCGGCGCCGGCAGCGGGGCGCGGGGCCCCGGCCTCTGGGCTGGGCGCGGAGCGCCGTCGCCGCTAGGAAGCGGCTAGTGGCGCAGAGCATGACGGGCTGCGAGGGCCGGGGCGCCGGGGAAAAACGGGGGAAAACGGGCTCAAGGAACTGCAACTCCCAGCAGCGCCGGGAGTGGGGGCGTGGCGGCAGGGCGGGGCGGGCTAAACGAGAGCTCAAAAATCATTCTCGTCCAGCCCCTCGCTTTACCCAGACGAACGCCTAGGTTCTGACGTGTCGGGTGTCACTGGGCCTCGATCGTCGACAAGTCGGAGAGTCCCAGGGGCGAAGTTGCCTGGCCTGGAAGTGCGAGATGCAAGCGGGGAAGGTCTGTGCCACGCATCCGGGGAGAGGGGCGCTATTTAGAAACCCTGAGAAACCCTGGGGGGTGGGGTCAAAGGTGAACCGCTCGGCGCTGCCCACAATTCCGACGACTCCCAGGATGCTGTGCGCCGCGTCGGCCCCGGCCTCCCCCAGCCCCGCGCCTGCGCGCTTCGTGTGGGAGCCTGCAGGCCTGGAGAAAGTGGGTCCGAGGCGGTGTGCCCTCGTGGGGCGTGCTGGGCGGGCTGCAGTTGCAGTACCTCGCGCATCGCCTACCTCTCCGAAGCCCTCTGCTAGGGCTTCCAAAGGTCGGCCCTCGCTTCCCTCTTCCGCAAAGCCCTGCGTGCTCCTTTCCCAGCCGGCGGGCCCAACAGGTCCTAACAGTCAACGGACGGTCTTCTAGGGTCGTTTGCATTTTAAGAGAGCACCAGGGCCGAGGGGAGGCAGTGCTGCTTTAAATCATCACAGTCACCCTGGCAGCTTTCTGGGTCTGCCTCGAAGCAGCTGTATCAGTCACTGGAGCGGGGGCCCGAGAATCTGCATGTTTAATAAGCGCCCCAGATGAGTCTTATTAAAGTTTGAGGACTGCTGTTGTAGCTCCAAGGAAGGTGGCAGGCACATCAGGTAGGATATAGCATCACTTTAGTAATGGATAGTCCTCCCACTCCCAAATGGGATTTTAGGAATCCTCTAAAAGCATGTGTTTAAAAATAAAATCTGCTAGAGTGGTCAGAATCCATATTTGAATTGGAAACCAAATTCCTTCAGGAGTGGTGATGAGACGGATACTTGGACTTAAAATTTAGTTCTACAACTGCAAAAAGGAATGTGGCATGGCTCAGATGGTTATCGTCAGTAAGAGAAAGAGCAGAAACTGCCCTCCATCATGTCTCCTGATGGCCCATAAGGAGGAAACTTGAGGGCAGTGGCATGTGTGACTCTGTGGTCACTCTTAGTACAGGTCAAAGGTGTAACATTTAGTATTTAGATAAAGCATTTCTTCAAGGATTCTAAGCTAATACCTGGCTCTCCAGTGGTCCCAACCCTCACTACCAGTCCCCGTCTCTTGGACCCAGCAGCTCCTCCAGCCTGACCAGGTAAGGAAAGGGATGCACCTCCCAATAGGGCACATCCAATTGTGGCCACCCAACTCCTCCCCTTCCAAGGACACCTACTGCCTGTCACCTGCCCTCCATGCCAGGACCATCTTCATTTTTCCACAAAAGGTGCCTTCAGTACAGACTGGAACACCCAGGCTCGGGAACCAACTTGAGAGGGCCCAGGTTCCCACTCATGCCCTTGCCCTTGCCCGCCTAGAAGACAGAGTTGGTAGTTCAGGGATGGTGAAAGCAGAGTCAGATAGCAGCTTGGTGTGGCAGGGGTGCAGAAGGGAGAGGGAACTGTGGTGAAATGTCTGTAGTCAGAGGGATGGTAGACAGGGTTGATCTAAGAAATTCCATTGAGTTCTCCCTCATCCATCTGGATACAAATGTGTCTGCCAGAAGATTCGTGAGTGCTAATTACTGGTACCTCTGTCCTTGGTCCTGCTTTGAAATGATGGTTTACCCAAGAAGCACCAGAGAAATTAACTTTGAGTCCCTTATACTTTAGAGGAGAGGTCAGACACTCAGCTGCCTCCAGGGGCCTCAAGATAATAAAAATGAGAGAAA
This sequence comes from Equus caballus, assembly GCF_041296265.1. NCBI lineage: Eukaryota > Metazoa > Chordata > Mammalia > Perissodactyla > Equidae > Equus > Equus caballus. The sequence goes on from NC_091707.1 coordinate 35,501,125, forward strand.
TGGGCCAGGTGGGGGCCCTGGCAGATCAGAGAACACCTGCCCTGACTGAAGGCGGCCCTTAATCAGCTCTGATCAATTGTTGCTACTCAGGAACCGGAGTCCACTGTCTCCAGATTTTTTTAAAGAAAAAACAGACAACAGGATTTGTATAGAAAACATCCTGATTTTTTAATGTTGGCAACTAACTGAAACATTATTAAATACAGTGTAAACCAAACAGAACACTGGGTTGCCAGCTTGTGACCTCAGCTTTGGAGTCAATGGGCATATCCTCCAGCTATTTTTATGAGACCAGCTGAGAGCTTGGAAGACTGGTGGGTGGTGAATTGAAAGAGATGAGTACCAAAGCTTCAAAAACAGAATTCCTGGTCTTTCTGCCACTGCTGGAAGGAATTAACCTATCATTTTAGGGCAACCCTTTATTTTACAGATGAGGGAGCCAAAGACTAGAGAAGGCAGGGATTGGTCCAAGGTCATGCAGAGCTAGTTCCTGCGCTGGGACCAGACCCCTGGACTGCCAGCTCCCAGCCCACTGCACCACCTGAACTACTGCTTCAAAACCAGGCCACCCTGTCTGCCCAGGACGCCAAACCTGGCTCCACTAGGAGCATAAAATAACTTCCCACAAATTGGAAAGAGATCCCCTGTCTCCAGAGTCAAAGGTCCCCTCATGCCTGTCTAGCCCCAGCTTCCCCATTGGCTCATGGGATCCGCCTTCAGGGTTCCGCCCCCTGCCCTGCAGCTGGGTGAGAGGAAACATTCCCTGAGAGGCCGAGGGTCACCACAGCACCATGACCGAGTCTGGCAAGGTAAGGAAGGCACTTGCACATTGGCTGCCCCATTCGGGGTCCCTCAGACCTCAGGAATGCATGATGCCAGTTTGGAGCCGAGGGGCTCCACATGACTCCCAGGCCTCTGACCCGGAGAGCTCTGAGTCTGGCCTGAGTTGCCTGGATGCAGGCCTGAGAAAGTAGGCCTGGCGTGATGGGAAGAAACAACGCTGGCTTGGAGCCCCTTGTCTGGGGGCGGTTGCCTCCTCTCCTTGGGCTCCTGGGGCTGAACACCCACCAAGCATGGGTTAACATGCGTCCTCGTCCTCTCTCTTCTCAGCCTATCCTCTATTCCTATTTCCGAAGCTCCTGCTCATGGAGAGTTCGAATTGGTAAGAGCTGTACCTCCTCCAAGAGCCTACGTGGGGAGGGAGCCCCGGGTGAAAAGCTGGCCCGGGACAGAAGGAGGGCCCTGCCAGACAGGGCAGCACCCCAGCAACCAGCACCCCAGTCTCCTGGAGCCCTCAGCCCTGAATCATACCTGCTCCTAGGAAATCTAACAGGGCAGGGGGGGTGGGGGGCGCAGGAAGGGAGGGTGGTTTTTCTCTTGGGCCCACTGCCTCTCCCACATTCTCTCCAAACCCCCTTAGCAACCAGATTAAAGCAGGCTCACAAACTCCACAGGTCCCTGGTAACTGGAGGGAACAGCTGGCCTCCCTCGGTTCTTATCTTATTTGATCTGGTCAATTAAACAGAACTGGCCAGTGTTAATCCCAGAGGCTTTGGGGAAGCAGAAACTGGGGCCCTCTGGTTTCGTCCTAGTTTGATCCTTCCCTCCCTCGGCTTCGCCCAGCCCTTGGCAAAGGTCATAGTCCTAGCAGCTCCACCTGAGGGGGAACTCTGCTTGCGTGTGCATAGTTCCATTTAAACCTCAACAACCCTAGGAGGGCAGTAATAGTACAATGTCCCTGTTGTACAGATGAGGAAACTGAGGCATAAGGAGGTTAAATAACTTGCCCAAGATTATGCAGCTAGTAAGAGGCAGAGCTGGAGTTTGAACCAGCTAGTCTGGCTCCAGAGTCCATGTTCTTAACTACTACATCATGCTGCCTGTCAGATAAGGAAACTGAGGCACCAAGGTTCATGAAGTTACTTACCCAAGGCCACACAGCTAGCAAATGAATGTAAGGAAATTCGAACCCAGGCAGCACGCTTCTAGGAGCCTGGCGCTAACTGGGAAGCCATCTTCCATGACCCTCCCCCATCCCACAGTCACTTGCTCTTTGCTGGAATCAGTGGGCAAGAGCACTTGGGTGCCAGAGGACACGCTGCTCCAAGAAGATGCCTTCCCTGGGCCCAGAGCCTCTGCCCTGGCTGGGCCAGGAGCCTGAGCAGCATGAGCGCTATTTCTGTAGGGCCTCCGTGCATTGGCCTCTGCCGCTTGGCCCCGTCCCCTTTCACTCTCCAGAGTGGAGCTGACCAGCACTGAGGAGGAGCCCCGTGTCCCCCAGGCTCTCTTTAGACTGTGACACATCTCGTCCTCCTCCCCTCGCTCCTTTGCCCTTGCCTGAGACCGCCATCACTATATTTTAATGCACAAGTGTGCATGCATACACACTCGCTCTTCTCCACTAGGGTTGACTGAGCATTTCTACTCCCACCTTGCCAGGGGAAGACCTCAAAGGGGATGGAGGGGACATTTGGTCACTGAGAGTCACAGCAAATGCTCTGAGACTACCAAAGGGGCCTCATGCCCAGCTTGGAATCTAGTAAACAGCTCTGAGAACAGAGAACATGGATTAGAAAGGGATCTTCTCTAAACAGGAAGAGTGTAAGCTGCCTGTGCGCACCCTGTATGGTCGCTTGAGCACCTTCCCTTGGCCCTTAGAGGCCTTCATGGGGGAACAAGTGCGTGTCTCCAAGCCCTGCTCACCACTGTTTAAGGCCCTGGAGGGGGCAGAGGTGAACAGGACACTTCCCTGCCATCCTCCAGGAGCCCACGGTGTGCCAAAAAGCACACCTTTATGGCACCACCCAGGGGCATGAGAGCCCCACTGGGGGTATGGAGAGTAAGGTTCTAAGGGTTCAGGGGCATGAGAGGCAGAGCATCCTGGACCTGGGGCGGCGACAAGGGAAGCTGGAGAGAAGGGGATAGGGCCGAGGCAGGCCTTGGCCACCCAGCAGTGTGCAGAAAGAAGCCTCCCTCTGCAGCCTCCTGTCGCCCTGGGAAGTTCAGCGAGAGGCTGACCCCCGACCCTGCTGTCTGTGGTCTCTCCTAGCTCTGGCCTTGAAAAGCATTGACTATGAAACGATACCCATCAACCTCATAAAGGATGGGGGACAACAGGTAAAGAGGCCACTTCCAGGTCACAGTGTGGGAGTTAGAGACCTTGGAGAGGGATCTGCCTGGGGGCTGCAGACTTCTGCCCAGAGAGGTGAACCTGCTGGCTCTCCCTTTGGGACAGGGTGGCTGGCTGTGCAGCAAGAGGAGCCATGGGAAAGGCCCAGGTTCCAAGCTCTGTACCACACCTGGCCTCTCAGTGCCTGAGCCCAGGAGGGTGGGTGATGAGTGGGTCCTTGCCCCATCCTGGGCCCTCTGGATGCACGTTGATGGCCACAGTGTGAGATAAAGGGAAAAGACATAGCCAGGCCATTGGGATGAAGCCTGTAGCTCAGCAGCCCCTGATTGGCCTACTGCATGGATCCCCCAGGTATCCCCCTGGGCCTAGGAGCCAGGGCCTTCCCCAGGGCAGGGAGGTGCAGGTGGGCAAGACGCCTGGGGTCTTCCTGCTTGCCTGGTCTGTTTTAGCCAACTCAGGCCAGGCTGCTGAGCCCACCAGAGCCTTGTCTCCACAGTTCTCTGAGGAATTCCAGAAACTGAATCCCATGAAGCAGGTGCCGGCCCTCAAGATTGATGGGACCACCATTGGCCAGTCAGTGAGTGCAGGGCCTGGGAGACCCTCGTGAGAACGGTGCCCTTAACAAGAGGACCTCCCAGCCTTCCTTGCCTGTGTCTGGGGCCTAGCACTTAGTAGGGGCATGATAAACATTTGTCAGAGGGAGCGAAGGCGGGAGGGAGAGAGGGTTGGTTGTTTTGGGAAGTGAAGAAAATGAGCAGATGGGGAACCAAGTACTGCAGGACAGGGGTCCAGAAAGGGCTCACCTCCCTGGGGAGCCTCTTGGCTTCACAGGCCCCAGCTGAGGAGGGCGAGGAGGAGGAGGAGTTTGCTGGCCCTGTCCCCGCCGGCCCAGGGGTCCCGGGCCCTCTCCGTGCCTCACTGCTCCCCTCTGGACAGCTGGCCATCATTGAGTACCTGGAGGAGACTCGGCCCACTCCGCGACTCCTGCCTCAGGACCCAAAGAAGAGGGCCCACGTGCGCATGATTTCCGACCTCATCGCCAGCGGCATCCAGCCTCTGCAGGTGTGGTGCTTGTGCACTTGCACACCTCTCACACTCCTTTCCCCTCACACACTCTTACCTTCAGATACTCGCCTCATGACTGTGGCGAGCCCACAGCGAGGTGCCCAGCTTGGGGGTGGGGGTGGCCGCAGACGGGCATTCTCAGGGTCTTAGATCTAGACCACGTGGCAGAGGGGGCGAGGGATCCCAGAAATCATCTACTCCACTGGGTCCCCAGCTGCATTCTCAGAAGCCCCGGGATTCCAAGGACGTATCCAGAGATGGTCAAGGTGGGAAAGGGCCAGGTGGCAGGGAGAGGCTGAGCAGCATGGGGCCAGGCCTCCCGCCTTTAGCCAGAGCAGCCTCCCTTTCATCTGTTCTGTATCAGAGATTTGGATTCTCACAAGACTTTATTTTACTTTATTTTTTTGCTCCCCAAAGCCCCAGTGCATGGTTGTATATCCTAGCTGTAAGTCGTTCTAGTTCTTGTATGTGAGGTGCCGCGACAGCATAGCAGCTGACAGATAGGTGGCGTGGTTCCACGACCAGGAAGCGAACCCGGGCCGCCAAAGTGGTGAGAGTGCCGAACTTTAACCACTAGACCATCAGGGCTGGCTCAAGATTTTGTTTTTTAAAAAATAAGTAATAAAACAATTCAGCTCTGCTAACCCCTGATTTTGCAAATAAGGAAATAGCCCCAGAAAGGTGGAGTGACTTTGCAGAGTCACCCAGCTAAGTAGTGGCAGGGCAAGGACCAGAGCCCAGGACCCCGACTGTGCACTTGTGCCCCCCACCCCCATGTCACTTTATCTTTTTCAACAAAGGAGGTTGGAGCAGACAGACATCCCCATTTTACAGATGAGGAAAGTGAAGCCCAGAAGTGAAATGGCTCCAGGGGTGCAAGGATGAACCAGAGTCCAAATCTCTTGAAAGCCAGTCCTATGTGCCTGCCCCATCCCACCCCTTGTCCTTTATCACACTCCCTCTCCCCACAAGAGACCTTGTAAGGGAGAAGGCTTGGATGCAAGGGATAGGCCTTGAGTTGTGGCACACCCGTCACAGCCAAGGCAGCATCCTGTGCCCCGACCCTTGTACGTCTCTGCCAGAGTCACAGGCTTCCAGACCACAGGGACCACTGGGGCAGCCTGAGATCACCAACCTCAGGGCCCTAATAGGAGGACGCTGGCTCACAGAGCTCAGGGTGGGACAGGTGCACAGCCAGGGACACATCGGAACTGAGCTCCCCTGAGGGGCTTGGCTGCGCTGGCAGGCTCAGCCTGGCCCCCAAAGCCAATCACAGGTTTTCCTTGGGCTGCACAGAACCTGTCTGTCCTGAAGGAAGTGGGACAGGAGAACCAGCTGACCTGGGCCCAGGAGGCCATCAATTTTGGCTTTAATGGTGAGTCCTTACTCCGGCGAGCTGCCCCAGGGTACCCTTTCAGAGAAATGGCCCCCAAGTCCAGGGCCTGGGACGTCTGAAACAGCCTCCCAGGCTCTTTGGTCCTGAGAGAGGCATGGATGAGGGAATGGGGACAGGGCTGAGGAGGCAGTGGGCTGGGCGGCATCCGAACCTGGCCTTAACCTCTGGCACTTCCAGGAGCTCAGTACCTGAGGCCCACAGCCCTTGGGAGCTGGATGGCCTGATGTCTGCCTCACTGCCCACTCCAGCCAGGAAACCAAGGCCAGCCAAGTGCCAGCCCATCGGTGTAAGAGCTGCTGCCTTGGCCAGTGGCAGGTCTTGTCCCCTCTGGGGGAGGGGATGGCAGCTGGGCTTGAGGAGCCCAGGGAGACATCATCTTGTCCCCATGTCCCTACAACTCTTCAGATCTGGCTGTCACATTCCATCCAGCACACGTGCCCCAGCCAGTCACTGAGATAGCCGCCCATTGCATAACTATGGAGGGTAAGGCCCAGGAAAGCAGATCTTTCTTCTCTGTGCCCAGAGTAAGATTATTCCTGTGGCTTCCCCACAGCTCTGGAGCACATCCTGCAGACCACAGCGGGGAAGTACTGTGTGGGAAATGAGGTAAGCCCCCCCAGCCTGCCCATGGCAGCTCTGCCCTCCTGCCAACCTCGGGCTGCCAGTCTCTTCCACTTAGACTCAGCCATCTCCCTCTAACCCAGGGTAGGCGCTGCTCAGAGAGCTTCCTGAGGAGGCATCTGCAGGTGGGGTGGGGGCTTCCGAGACCCAAGGTTATCCTCTCTATGCCGAGCAGAAGTTAGCTCATGGGGAGCTCCTCATGAGGAAGTGAGTTTCTCATTCCTGGAAGTATTCAAGCTGAACACCTCATCTCTGAGATGAAGAGGTGGTCCAGGCATCAGATAAGGGATTATATTAGACGATGTCTCTGTTCCCTCTCATTTCTGAGATTCTAGGCATCAGGTATGCTTGACTCCTATATGCTAAGGCCTTGGTCCTATATGAATTCTGGTTCCAAGGCCCCCCACCCCCCACCCTGAGGCACTCGTCCCTTCTGGGAGCCCTCACTAAGGGCCTGTGATAGCAGTTTTTAACAAGCACTATTGAACTCTCGCTGGCTACCCAAAGATGGTTGTCCAGGCAATGAGCCAGGTCTGGGAGAAGGGCATCAGTTCTCGGGACAGACCCAGACAAGGCTGGGCTGGGGTTGGTGGGGGGGCGGGACGTGGATGGGATGGAAGAGCCAGAAGCATATGGGAATGTCAGGGGCTGGCACCCCAGTACTGTGACCAGTGGACACACCTAGCCCAGTCTGAGTCGAGTGCACACCATGATGCAGATCCACCCAACCCTCTTTCAGGTGTCCATGGCTGATCTGTGCTTAGTGCCCCAGGTGGCAAATGCTGAAAGGTAAGAGAGGACCCCACCACCCTCCCTCTTCCTCTTGGCTCCTCCCCTCAAAATGCCCAGCCTCCTCCCAAGTCAGGCCCCGACTTCCACTATTGAGGTAGCATCTCATGCAGGGACTCTCCCCGAGTGGCCAAGGAGCCCCCTGTGCCAGGCCACCCCGGCCACTTTGACCTGGAAGAGACAGAGCAGAAATCAGTGGAATGCCCCCTACCATGCCCAGCACAGCTCAGGTGATCCCGCATAGCCCTTTCTCCTAGGAGGAGGCAGCTCACCTGGTGGTTACCCCTAGAAAAAACCACCCCAAAAGCCTGCTGTCCCCAGATGCAGTATGTCTGCCCCACAGTGAGCTCTACCTCTGCTTTCCTCCATCAGCCCTTCAGTAAGACATGAATGAGAACCTCTCTGTGGAAGGCATCGCACCAGGCACCATTAGGCATATGGAAATGTATGACACATTCCCTGTCCCTGGGAAGCTTATGACATAGTGGAGAAATAATCTGTATATATAAACGCCTAGCAGTATGCCATATATGTAGCAGGTTGTCATTAAATAGCCATTGCTTGGAATGGGAACAGGAGGTAACAGAGATGCCAGATGATACTGCACAAGACCTACCCAACCCCAGAGAGCTGCCTGTGAAGAAGGCTACCCCGCCTGGCAGGGCTGGGACCTCATCCAGCCCTGCCCCTGTGCTTGCCTCGCCACCCACAGGGCACTCTCCCTGTGCCCCTGCAGACCTTGGCTTACATGGGTGTTTCTCTGCCATAGGTTCAAGGTGGATCTCACTCCCTACCCTACCATCAGCCGCATCAACAAGTCGCTGCTAGCCTTGGAGGCCTTCCAAGTGTCTCACCCCTGCCGGCAGCCGGATACACCCCCTGAGCTGAGAGCCTAGCCTCAAACCGTGCCCCACTGGTGCAGGAACAGGGAGGGGGTGCAGGAGCAGAAGTTGGCTGGGCTGAACAGGCCTGGAAATGAATGAGCCCTAACTGGAAAGGCAGGAGACTTTAACTCCTAGCCCTTGAACTTGAACTCTAGCCCTGGATCTGCCTTCTTACTGAACCTCTTTCTGCCTCAGTCCCTTCATCTGTCAAATGCAGGCATGGTGTGGTGGGAGGATGCTGGGAGAGAGGTAGGCAGGAACATTACCTACTATCTATGTCACGCAATCATGAAGATGAAGCGAGAATATAGACTAAAATGCCTGACAAGTTCACCAGAGCGCCATAAGGAAGTCTGTGCGCCTCTTCCCATCCTCTCTACTCTATCTGACTCCAAAGAATGCCCACACTGAAATTTGATAATTTACTAAAGCCAAGTCTGTTCAGTTAAGGCTGAGCTGAGCTGGGTTCCGGAAGATTCCTTGCTGGAATCCTCCTGTCTCTGGACCAGGACAGGAAGTCAGCCAGCCACTTGCCCACCCTGTGGTAGGCCTGGCCCCTGGGACCTATAAGGGCAAAGAAGAGAAATAAGCCCAAAAGCCTGCCTGAGAGGATCAGACAAGATCCAGAACAGAACAGATAGAAGCAGCAGGAAAGAAAGCATTTTGTGACCAGCTAAGTTCCCCGGGCTAGGAATGGTACCATTGTTAAGTGTTCCACTGCAGCACTGAGAAGGAAGTCGGCTCTCAACCCAGTCTTTCATCTTCAGGGGCAACATTCTCTGGACCAGTCCCAGGATTAGGCACTTAGGGTAAATCCCGTTGTGAGTGGTCCTGGAAACTGGAGGCAGACTCCTCCGAGAGCAGTGTGAACAGCTACTGACCAGGCTAACTCAGGAGACCAATAAGATAACAGTCTACCTTGGGTTCCCATGCCTGGCAGTATTCACCCAGAACCAGGATCACCTCTTGGCAGAAATACTGTAGGGAGATTGGGATCCCTTCTGGGAGTGAAACAAGATGACCCTTACGTCCCATATGTAAGATTTCATTCCCCCTGCCTGGCTGAGGTTTAAACAGGGAGTTAAGGTAGATGTATCTGGTTCAAATGGAAGCCGCCTTTCTCAGCCACGAGTCCCTTTTCTTCAGCCCCATCCCAGAGCACCTAGTTCTTCCCTCTCTTCCTGGGTTCCTTTGTGGTCTCTCCTCTCTTAGATGACCTGGGTTCCAGGCTCTACAATGGTCAAAGTGGGCCACTCCTGTTCCCAGGGCAAGCTTGCCCAGGCAGAAGCACAGGAAGGTAGATGAGACAGCGATGAGAGAGACTCACTGGTACCTCCTGTCCTGCCCTGCTGCCATCTGGACCCTTTCTCTCACTTGCCTGGCTAGATAAGCCTCACCTGGGCTCTCTTCAAGAAGCCTTTACTTGAGATGAGGCTAATCTGCTCAGCCCGGGGATCAGGAACTGTCACCTGATTTTGACATTTGAAACAAGGTGATTAAAGCTCCTGTGGATTTTAAAGACAGAATGAACTCTGGGGAAAGGAGGGCGGCCCCACGCCTCAGGCCATGCTCCAACTCTCCCAAGCAATGTGCCTCCCTGGCCCTGGAGAGATGGCAGAATCAGCGAAGAGCAGCAGGCCAGCCTCAGAGGCTAGGCTTGGCCAGATGGGGTGCTGCTGCTGCCACTTTCCTGGGATTAAGGAAGCAGCTGGCTCTGCCTCTCACCAGCAGGTGCCTTTGGGAGCGCAAATAATCTGAAATAATTTCCGTCACTGCTGAGGTTACCACGCCCCGCCCCCTCCCTCTTCCCAGTCTCATCTCCAGGCAACAGAGAAAGAAGCCCAAGAGACTTCTGGGAAGTGAGAGAACTAGAAAGAATCCACAACTAGGACAAAGTACAGAAACAGAGACAACCTGAGACCACTCCCCCCTGCCCTGAATAATTCTAGAGAGAACTAGGTATAATGAGGGGCTGAAGTGTGACTTTTCCCGGAAGAAGAAAATCTGGTGGCTCTCCTACTCCAGCTAGTAATGGACTTACCACTTCCCTCCCTTCAGGCCCCCAGCATGCAGTGAGCCCTCCCAGGGGACTCCCACGGGCTGGGAGCTGGGCTCTGTGGCTGTGTGGCTGTGTGATGGGGAATATGGCACACATGACTCCTGCTCTTACTGAGTGTATGTCCCTCCACTTACTCCTGAAAATTTAATGGCCAGCTCTAATTCTACCACTCAATAAGTCTGTTGCCTATCTCTCTGGCTGAGCCAAGATGACTTCTCAGAGTTGACATACTTCAACTCAGGTCTGCTCCTAAGCAGTAGCAAAATATTAACCTGTTTAACCTGGGGCTCCATCAGCCAGCCTAAAACTCCTGGCAAAAGCTTAATGGATTTTAAGGAAATCAAAATCAGTTAAAGAGGATACAGCCTCTGTCATTAAACATTTAGAAACCATCCCTCATTGAATGCACAAAACTCATTTTACATATTTTCCCCATAGTTCTCATAGTTCTCATAGTTCAGGTCCTTTGGTTAAACAGGAGTTTTCTATGTCAAATGAAACATGAAAATCAACCCTGGGTGTATGGGAAGGGTAGAGAACAAATGCTCTGGCTTTTCCTGTGTTCAGCAGAGATCCTTGGAGTCGGTGACATTTCTGAGGTCCTCCTTTCTCATCTGGTTTTCCCCAAACGCAGACAAACTTGTCCTTCCCCACGATAAGAGAAGTGTGTCTAAGCCAAAGAAACCCTCCAGGCTCCTCTGAGGTGTCTCACCTGGAAAGTGCTGGGTTCTTGCACTTTCCCCACACTGATTACCTGCACCACCCAGGGGAAGAAACTGACTAAACCTTTGTGGTTCTCAGCTGCACTGGCTTTAGGAGGTCAACAGTCCATCTGGTCTCATGATGTTTTTGTGAAGGAGATTATTGTATTTTAAAGCTAGAACCTAAGCCATGGGAGCTCTCCAAAGTCCACAGCAACAGACGCTCATCTCAAAGCCAGGGCTGGGGACCATCTTTGCCACCTTCCTCACTTAGAACCAAGGAGAGAACCAACCCAGAACCACCTCTGCTCTCAAGGGCCTGCAACAACTTTCCTGGTATCTCCTTGTGAGCTTCAGGGACTGAGGCTGGGAGGAAGTGAGGGGAACTGGGGAGACGGAAATGGGAGAGCTGCAGAGAGAAGGCAGGCCCAGGGGAGCCACCAGCTCATGATCAACTGAGGGATGGAAAAGGAGTGCATGGGGGAGGAGGGGACAATGGGATGAGTAGTGGTTGGGGCCTCACTGAATGACCACAGCTGACGAGAGAGCAGCATGTCTGGTTTGTGGGCCTGCAGTTCTGAGTCAGAGTGAGGCTATCGTGTTTCTAGCCCTGCGACCTCCCTGGAGTCCTGATCAACATGGGGAGCTGCCCTGCTGTTCAGGAACGTGGAGACCTGAGATTTTGCCGGCTTCAGCTCCTCCCCATAGGGAACCATCCTCCAGAGCCCTGGGACTGGCTACAAGGGAGAGAGGAGAACCCTCTTCTCTATTCCCAGAGGAACCTAGTTGTGCCCTAGAGAGTAAGAGAATGCAGCATTTCCCTTTCATGAGAGCAGAGTTCCCTCAAGCTCCTGTAGGGCTGCACTCCCGACCCACTGTTATCCCAGTACCAAGCGAGGTGACTAGCCTTGCTCCACAAGTGCATGTTAAATTGAAAGATATCCTTCCTGTACAACCTTGGCTGGCTAACCTCCCCCCACCCAGAATGTCTCTCTGTTCTTTCAGGGGCCCTAGAAAGTCATGAAGGAGCAAATATTTCCCCAAGTGCATAGACTTTCCTCTAGAGGTCAGGCCAGATGGCTCCAAGGCTTAGCAATAATTAAGCTTCTCTAAAGGGTTTTGAAAACTTCCCCTTCTGCAGCTCTCTCATCTGCAAAAAAATTCTTATTTTCAGGAGCCAGTTATAGCTCTCAATCCAAGACCATCACCTGCTTAGGGGATATTTTCCAGTAGGGGCTTCCCTCTAAAGGCCAAGTGAGTGGTAAAAGTCAAGTCCTTCATTTCCACATCAGTTGTCAGGTCTGTGAAGAACAATCAGCAGACACCTGATCCTGGTAAGCGAGAGGCTACAGTGAGGCCTTCCCACAGTGGGAGTGGCCTGATACTGGGATTTAGATGCGGAGAGTCTTCTAACTCAGTGGAAGTACCAAGTCTTGGCAAATACTTCAGAAGGATGAAAGAAGGAAGGAGGTGATGCCAAGAAATAGTTGAGAAAAAGCAAAATAGATAATAGGATTTTGTTCCAAAGCAATTTTACATATGCATTAAGGACAGTAAACTTATTAGACAAGCAGATGCATACACACGTCCACAAAGTAAGTACTCATTTTATTGGCTCCTCCTAACTTTTAAACATAACTTATTTAGTTCTTGGTTCCAAGATCACTAGCAGGCATTGCTCTACTTTGGGAGAAAACCCTGAACTAAGATGGCTGCTGAGTTTCAGCCAGAACTACATGAGTGAAGAGCATCAGGCTGAATAGCAAGAGCTGCAGAGTCTGGGCTGCTCTATATCATCCTGAACTATGTCAGGGTCAATGACAAGACACATATGAGTGCTTTCACAAGTTAAATCATCTTCAGTATGCTGTGTGTTAGCAGTGACATACTACCTTCAGCATACCCAAATGTAACTCATTATAGATCCCTAGCTACATGGAGCCTGCCTGGGCTTTTTACTGCTGGTTGTGGTACAGTTTAGTAGGCAGATTATATTCATTTAACTCACAATTATTTCAAATCTTTCCTCTTTATACGTCAGCCTCTAAAATGTGTTGCCAAGGAAAGCAGAGAAAAATCTACTAGGCTCATCTTAGAACCACAGATATCGCTAAAGAAAATATAAACGGCACCCCTCCCTGCTCAGATGTGAGGCCTTCTCATTCCGTAACAGACTCTAGGGATGTACAGAGGCAGTATTTTAAGAGATGTCAAAGATCTCTAATGGTGTCATTTTTGTAAATGAAAATAGGCTGAATTAATATCACCCAGACTGTCTTAATAATTACCTTGGTGTCCAAAGTACTGGGACCAAATTTGAGCAGAGTAAGTAAGTTCATTGGAAAATGAACATCACTGGGGACCAAATACTGACAAAACTCGATAATGTTCTATTTAGTAATCATCACTCTAAACCCAATTTTTTTGCTTTGGGGCCAAACCCAGCTCCTAGTTCATAATACTCTGCCATAAATTTAAATGCACATGAAAGATCTATCATTAATCTTATTCCAAATTTTTTCTTAATTGTTAATTTTTATAATCTTAATAGATTATAAAATAATTCACATAGATTTATAGAATACCTTTCCTCCTAAGATGCAGAGGAGAGATGAATAAAAAATTTTTAATGTAAACCAGGTTCATTAAGATACAATTCAAATGTTTCAGGTGCATAGTGAAAAAGTTTATTTATGATAGATTTCAAAACTCGGAAGAGAAGACAAAGAATGCACAAAAGCATCACAAAACTGTTACATAATATAAAAACACAAGAACAGAACTATTTAAAGAACCATAGCTCAGGATTATCTGTGTATCACAGCAACACATTCAGTGCCACAGGGTGGTAAAATATATTTTAAAGGCAAAACCACTCAGCAGGACATAAGGATTAAATAACATTTGGTACAGAGCTCTCAACTTAGAAATCATAGGAGATGTTGACAGCATTTCTCATGATGGGGGACATGTAAAACAAGTTGACTGTAATAAATGATTGGCTGGGATACTTTTGTATTTTAAAGAAAAGACTGTGATATTCCCTTCTGGACCCATTTTTGTAATGTCTGCATCAGTGCATGATATAGACCAATAAGGAAAGGCCTTTGTGGTTGTCAGTTGTTTAAACATTTACCAAGAAAACATGATTATCTTTCAGTCAACTGATAGATCTCAGTGCATGGCACCAAAGCAGGCCTTTCAGAAATGTAAGTAAATGGCATAAAGTAGTTTAGGGAATCTTCAAGCACCTCCCTCTATTCCAATTATCCAAAAGTCTGGCTTTCTTATAATCCATTGCTTTGATTACAAAGCAGCTTTCTTCTGGGAATTTCAAAACACTTCCCATTATTAAGGGAAAATGGGTACACCAGAGTCATGGGTCACAAAATTGCTTTCTCCAGACTTTATCTGCTCTTGAATATGGCTAAATGGAAATAATTCAACTTATTAAATGAAAACAAATTCATTTATGGGACAATAATCTCAGAAAGGGATCTTACTAGAGTATTTAATATGGAATTTCTTAGTAAAATGTACTGCTTAGGACATAAGAGAAGGAATGAAGATAATGTTTTCCAGATGATTCTTGGCCTGAACCTAAACACCAACAACAACAACCAATAACAAGGAACATTTTTACACAGAGGTATTTCAAACCTGAGTGAGGAAGAGAATTCAGGAAGAGAGCTCCTTAAACTGACTGTAAGTTAAGGGCTCTTCTGTAATCCCATATACTAGAATACTTCAAACTAAAACTTTAGGATTAATCATGACCCTATATCAGAACTTTCAGCAAATGTACTTTGTCCCCCAGAAGTCATTTCACATATATTATTTTACCCCTACATAAGCCAAAACCACCTGCTTAAAGTGACAGAAAACTGGAATTTAATAAAGAAGACTGTCTCTCTAGATTTCTGGGGCACCTTTTCTTCATCTCTTAGATTGAAGAAAAGCCATGAAATTAACTCTAGTCAACACGCTTGGGGACTGAAAGAAATCAAAGCACATATACTAGAAATCTGATCATGAGTTCAAACCAGTGACCAGAACCACAAATACTTTCAAAGCCAGCGCCTTGCCTTTGGACTTAGTTTTTGAGAAAATGACTATTTGTGAATGAACCCCACTATGGGGGCTTTAGGCAATTGGGTTTTCCTAGCTTAGTGACATGAGATTTAAACAGGAGGGGTGTATGTGGCCTTCGTGGTTCAGACAGGGACAATGCAACACTTCAGATGGAGAAGTGATTTCTCAAATCCGGCGACACAACACTTAGCAAAGTTTTTCTCACACTTTAGGTCCCAAATCCTGCCCAACCTCATAATCTAAATAACTGGATCAATGTTAAAGGAGCGCCCACAGGTGCTGGACAGGTTAGACAAAGCAAAGGGGTGCCACTGACCATCACCGGGCACCAACTGAGCCAAAGCAGTTCCCGCCCGGGTGCCTCCCCCCATTCCCCGAAAAGAGGCCACCAGAAACCAGCTCTTGGGGGGTTCTCCAGAGAACGCTAAGGAGCTGCAAACTCACAATGAAACTGCACTTACAGCCAGTGACAGACTATAGTGCCCAGAGATGGACAGCTTGCTCTGTTTATTACTCAACTCAATTAATTTGTTGTCCTCATCCATACAGCACTGTCACATCCTCTTCACTCATTTGGTAAGGTTACCAAGAGTTCCAATTGCACGGTAATACACGAGTCACTCAGCTATCCCAACATGAAACTGTAAATCATAATCCCTGCCCTGCTCTACTTCCAACCAAGGTTGATTGCCTTATCTACTCAACTCACACTATTATTTAATTCTGGTTAATCAGGTAACCAGAGGCCCTGGAGACCATGCTGCCAGTGCTAAACAATACCACAATTAAGACATCAGAGAAATGAGGGAGCCTAGTCCATCTCTCAGCTGTGTGGATAGGATCCCAAGTAGGTGAAGACTGGGACTTTGGCCATATGGATACTTGCGATATACTGGGGTGATGGAAAGCACCCAGCTTGTGATTGGTTTTAGGCACCCATTCCCTACACACAATGACTTGCTCTCTTGTTAATACATCCCTTAACAAGTTACCCCTTGCAACGACAACAACAAAAAAGAAATGACCTTTTTTTCAGACAGAAACTCACTTTCTAACTCTTTTCAATCACTGAGATTATATTGGGATGGTGCTCTTCCCTTTTCTAGCAGATTCAGGTTTCTAGGAGTTCGACACTTTTGGCCAAGTGGAAAGAGACTAGTTAAAGAGGCTGATGTGGACCTTTTAGACCCAGGAGAAATTCTAAATGGAAGCTCTAAAAGAGAGAACACGCTGTGTCATTTGCTTCCATTTCCTGCTGTGTGTATGACCATCCCACACAGATTAAAGAAGATGGTGATTCCTACACCCCACAGGGAGGTCGGCCTACAGGGAGCACAGCTTGTTCACAAACATACTCTTGTGGCTTGAGGCTCTTCTGTGATGTTGGTCAAAATTAACCTATTTCATCCCTTTCCTGGCCATAGTCATAACCAACCAAGGCTACAGTGACACAACTGGAACTCCTCCCAGCCTCTTTCTGATCTCACCATCTTTTTTCTTGGCACCAGACTTGTAAATTCCAGAGAATATAGAGATGAAATCAATGCTCAGGTCAGGATTACACTTAGCAGAGGAGACCTACTCAAAAATACCCCTAAAGTCGACCCTGTTGGAAAAGACAGCAAAGTGGGTTTGGGGTTTCTCAGACAAGCACAATGAGAACCAGTGAGGCTTCTGGCTTAAAGAACAATTCCAACTAATGAAATGCAAATGAAATAACTAAACGAAATCAGGATATGAGAAAAATTCCAGGATACATTTGATAGCTTTTCTCTCTTCCCCTCATTTTATTCTGTTTTCATTCCTTACTATCAATTTAAAAAGGCAGTTCTCAAGCTTCATGTTCTCATGTTTCACTCATGCCCCTTCCTCTAAAACAACTGTCTTTTATGTAAATATTAGGGTCACGCAACTCTGTACCTTAGACCCATATACTCTGGGGGTAAAAGGCAACCTTTTGCAAAAAAGTGGTCTTAAAAAATAAATATCAAAATACAGACTGTAGGTTTGGGTTTCACCTAACTCTTTCAAAGAGGGACTGAGTAGGGCTCATCAAAAACATACAAACTTGGGGCCGGTCCCATGGCCTAGTGGTTAGGTTTGGCGTACTCTGCTTCAGTGGCCCAGGTTCAGTTCCTAGGCACAAACCTACACCACTCGTTGGCAACCATGCTGTGGCAGCGATCCACATACAAAACAGAGGAAGACTGGCAACAGATGTTAGCTCAGGGAAAATCCTCCTCAGCAAAAAAGAAAAAAAGACATACAGACTCAGATCTTTCTATAAATGATAAGTTTTACAATAATATTCAATCCCAGTGATTAATACAATACAGAGAGCTTTCAGATTTAACTCTTCCATATACATATTATAAGGGACAATATATACTTTTTAAAAGTCTGAGATTTTCTTTACTAAATAACAGATAAAAATACTTTTAAAGTGCATGAATCAATGAAGAAAAGAATAACTAAGAATGGCCTAATTTCAAGTTGCTACCTACTTCTATTATAAAGCTACATATTGTCTGAGGATTGAGTTTTAATTTCAGAGTCCTGAGGGTGTGTCATAAAGCAACAGAGATTGTAGTCCTTCCAGAGCAGCTTCACAATTACCCTCACGCTGACATGCCAGTTAAAGAAGAAAACAGCAAAAATTATGGCCTGAGGCGGGAGGAAACACAGCATGAGTTTTGAAAGATGGAGACCAAGAAACCTTTCTATGAGGACCACCTCCCAGATAATACACATTGAATGAAACAAGTCTGCTAAAACCCAGGGGCTCTCTGACACAGGACACCTGATGTCTGTGCACAGAACATATGCTAATTTGCCCCTTTTAAGGCAAGAGAATTGTGGAATCATCTTTGTTTAAAAATTAGCAGTTTAGCATTATAAAATCGATGTGCTAGGTATACCTAAGGGTGTTTACTATAGACTTCTACTGTTTGCTGAAAATTTTTCATAATAAAATGTTGGAAAAAAATTAACACTTTAAACATGTCTTCCTTTCTAAAAGCCCCATCTCCAGCAAAAAGTAGCAAAACTAAAGAAATTGAAGGAATTTAAGAGCTCAGCCACTCTGTGTAGAGAACTCTAGTCTCTCTCCCACTATGATGCGCTTTCTTTCGATTGTACGTTCATGTTTATTTGTGCTCTAGAGAACAGGGTGGGGTGAAAGCAAGTGATTTTCATCTTGCTATCTGGCTCTATAAACTTGGACTGGGAGAGACTAAGGAAATGACTACCTCTTAGGATCTGCTGGGCTGTGATATTCTCAGTATATTATTACTTGTGCTTCAGTAAATAATAGTTTATCCCTAAAGTTCAGTAATTATAGAAATTTATTATGAGAATAGCGAATGAATTAGACGGTGAAAATATCTTAGCTATTTTGTGCTAATTGAACAAAGAAACCCTGATTGTTAGTGAACACCAGTACAGAATGAAATGTAACAATGTCCAAGACTTCAAAAGTGACCAGACAATAAGGGGTACACAGAGGCCATGGGACCAAGTCCCTCAGGCTTCCCTGATGCAACAGAACTAAGATTCCAAAGAAAATAAGTACAGAGAATCTCATGGCAAAAATAAACAATAAGTGTTATCCCACAGAGCTTGCTGTGGCCTGTGAGCTCTTTTTAAGAGAAAGTCAGAAGTTAATAAACAGAAAAATTAAGCAAGGCTTTAGCTAACTGGAGAACAGCTCAGTAGAAAATTCTTTTATAAAGATTCATTCAATTAGCTAAGGCAGGATTCAACTTCAGTGGTGAAAGAGTGGTCACTCAGCTATCTGACAGGATGACACACAAGTTTGCTTTTTACCGCCCAAATAGACAATCGCTAAAATAATTTCTAATTTTTTCCAAGGTATATAAATTTTGGCCAGTGTAATCCTCTATAAAATGCACTCAAATATAAAACAATGGATGTACGATGCTGCTCAGAGCAGGGGGATGCTATGGCCATCCACAACATCCTATCCTACTTGAGGCTTTGCACCCAGGGGAACGGAAGGTGCAGGCCATATTGCCCTTTGTTCGTGACAGAGATGCTACTGCAGACCTACTGGAGGAGCCCTGCTCTGTGAGTTCCTACTCATAGAGGGAGGAAAGCCTTGGTGTGAGGCACCCACACGAGGGAGGAATGAGACAAAGGAAACCTCGTGAAGAAGGTAACACCTCAGAGTAGGCAAAGGACTTTGAAATCCTGGAATCACAGGATATCTCTGATGGGCTAGTCAGTTCCTCCACACTCAATCCTGGGAGAATGGGCGGCTTTCCTCACAACCTAGAATTCCTCATGGGGAATGCAGGGGTAGTTTGGCACGATCCATCTCAGAAGGGGCAGACTCTCCCAAAGTATCACAGGACTGACCTGCGGGAATGGAACATGATCACTTCCCAGCTTCGCCTAAAATCATCATGTTTAACTCCACAGAAGAGGTGGTCTCAATGGCTCAGAGCAGATGGAAGCCTTCCGAGAAACAGATGGAAAGTGTTCCAAAGGCAAAATGAAATGTGCTAAAAAAATAAATAAAGTAATAAATAAATCTAATTATTCCTCAAAATTCTACGGCAGTAACAGACTTGACACAGGGAATAAGAAACAAGGAGGTACAGACAACCACAGTGGTCCCTTCTCTGCCTCCCCATCTGCCTGAGACCCCCGACCCTGCGGCTCTGGTGACCACTGGCTGCAGCACCCTGTGGCCCTCTGGGCTTCAGGGTGAATGGAGTGGGAAAGGCCATCACCAGGGAAATGCAAGCTTTGGCCTGGCAAAGAAGAAATCCAACCAGCAGCAACAGTGCCGCTTCATTATCACCTTTCCGAAGAGACTCTGCACCCCTGAAGCTTTACGCCCTCGATGCAAGAAACCCAAATCCAGAAGCTGTGGAAGTCTAATTGGTTCCAAAGCAAATTTCTAAATAACCCTCTAACTCTAAAGACAAAAAAAAGTGGTGGGGAATCTAGAGTGTTGTTTTGGGGGTTTTTTTTAAACCTTCCATCTCTTTGATTATACAAAAAAACAATTTTGTAACACTGGACTTTCAAAGATGTGAGTTCTGAGATCAAGCCAGCACCTAATTTCCACCCTTTCCCCGTCAACCACCAGTGTCCTGGTCAGGGACACTAGCTCTTGAAGCAGGAAGTGATGGAGGCAGTTTTTCTTCCCAGAAGATCTTAGACCACATGGATCATCACTTTAGCTTGCACAGAAGTTCTTGCTGTAATGGCAAAGACAGACTTAGGAAGGGGAGGAGAGGAGGCAAAGAGGCAGAGTCGAACCATCGGGACTGATAACACCCCTCCAAAGGCAGTGAGGGCTCCCAGCCTGTGCTAGAGACCACGAAGAACCGGCAGGTGGGAATATGGCAGTGGTGAGAGACTGGACAGAGCTGCCTCCGTCCAAGAGACTGGGTTCCTTCATGGACAATGTGCTTTTCCCTCTTCTAGCACTTCTGAAAAGCGAAGAGAGTGGGCGCCACTAAACGCGTCTGCAATAAAGGCACCGGGGGAGGAGGGAGCAGCCATTCGAATAATACACCTTGTACCAAAACAAACATTTTTAAAAGACAACACTCGACTTCCTTTTAGGCTCTTGCCTTATGGGTTCCTTCGGAGAGGGATTTTGCTGGAGTCTGAAGCAAGAAGAGCATGAGTGAGGGAGCACAGAACAGGGGTACTACACCACCGCCTGTAGAAGCCAAGAAGGGGGAAAAGCTACATGGGGGCGACAGTCAGGCATGCCAGGCAGGGCGTGAGGGTCAGGAGCCTCACACTTAACTTTTAGCTCTCGCCTATCCAAAACAAGAGGCCCCAGCTGGCAGCCTGCTCGAGCCCACAACGCCCACCTGCCTCCCGTCCCAGCCAGCCTTCAGCTCGTGTAGTAGATGTGGAAGTAGAGAGTCTTGTTGCGCAGCAGGGAGTAGGAGTTGTCAAACTTGAGCAGGTAGATGCCCTCACCGGGGTAGTCGTGGCTGCCAGCCTGCACGTCTCGGTGGCTGTCCCGCCGGTACACAGGCATGACTTCCCCATAGCGACCTCGCAGGGAGCTCCTGGAGCCTCTCTCCACATCTCCAACTGGGACAGGGTCTGCATGAGCAAAATGGCAGAATGTCTCAATATGAGTTGAGAGACTGAATAAGTCCTACAGGAAGGTCAGAGGATGAACCAGGTGACCTAGCGGCTTTCACCAAGGAGGGATGCTATTGCCCTCCTACAGGAATTGGAAATGGCTGGTGGCCTTTTTGGCCATCACGGTGACTAATGGGTGATATTGGCATTTGGTGCCCAAGGGTCCAGGACTGCTAAACACCTGGATAGTACCTGCTCAACAAAGAAGCATGGCACCCCAAATGCCAATGACATCTCCACTGAGAGACAAGGACTTCAACTTACAGAGCCTCGCCAGCTCCAGAAGTATCAACATTTCCAAGGAGAAAAAGATATTGAGAAAGTACGATTCTGACATCCTTTCATTCAACGGTGGAAAGAACCAGCTAATGGAGGCAGGAAATGGAGACATGCTGCACAGAGTGACCTAGAACTTTCACTTGACCTCCTGAAGAGCAGCAAATAAGATCTGAGGTTCTCCTCCCTAAATACCTTAAGATTTCCCTGCAGACCTGCTTTTTCATGTGGAAGCAAGTTAAGGGATTGATTTTAAGATTATATAGGAAAACCAAAGAATAAAGCCAGTGCTTAGAACCTACTCTTTTTTTTTTTTTTAAAGATTGGCACCTGAGCTAACATCTGTTGCCAATCTCCTTTTTTTTTCCTTCTTCTCCCCAAAGCCCCCCAGTACATAGTTGTATCTTTTAGTTGTAGGTCCTTCCGGCTGTGCTATGTGGGACGCCGCCTCAGCATGGCTTGATGAGCAGTGCCATGTCCACGCCCACGATCTGAACCAGCAAAACCCCAGGCCACTGAAGCAGAGCGTGCTAACTTAACCACTCAGCCACAGGGCCAGCCCCAGAATCTATTCTTATGTTACAGAAAAAAACATGTCCCTGGGCCATCCTGAGCAGGCACTGAAAGTAACAACTGGCCCAGAGCACAGAAACTACTTTCGAAACTGCTCTAGGCATGAAATAAAGAGGTCACAGTAGTCAGCCAGCTGTGACAGCTCGGAGGGGAAAGAGAATGCATCCATTTAGCAAACTGTAATCAGCCAGTTTGCTTCCAGGCCAAGAATAAATGTAAATATCTCAAAACTAAGAGAGAAATGTAAAATCATCTCAGGTTTACACGTGATCTGAAAAACCCTGCCTCTCATACAGCAGCACTGACCCACCCCTCTCCCTGCCCTCGGCCCAACCCTGTCCCCAGGGAGATGTTGGGGAAACAGCAGGTACTGAATAAAAGGAAAAGAATCGATACCAACCCTACCAGAATGTTCTTTGAGGGTCTGACTTTGGCCTGCATCACTCATCTCAGCTTCAGGGCTGAAAGGGATTCCCCACCTGCATTCTAAGGAAGAGGACTAGTACAACACAGGAAGTGGTCACCAGAAACTAGGTTGAGCCAGAAAAGGAAACTGCAAATTATGTTAAAATTAAATTTACCTTCAATCTCCTCCTCCTCTTCCTCATCTTCATCCTCATCCTCACTGGAATCACTGACCTGCACAGTTATGTCAGTGCTGGTTACAGGGGTCCAGTCAAAATAAACTCCAAAGCCAATGTCATAGTCATCGGTCGCAAACTCCCAGCAGACACGCTTCCCCTCTGGATGGGTAGGAACCCGGATGGTCACCACCTCACCCCGCTTCACCACCAGACGGCTGTTCTTCTCTTTGCCCAGCTTGCTTTTGAATTCCTTCATCTTGGCAAAGGTCCAGATGCACGGAGGAGCCATCAGAGGTGGGGAGACTGAAAGGACAGGCAGCTTACTGATGAGAAACAAGCGGAAATGCCGCCACACCTGGCATTTTGCTTCAGGAGGGCGTCACAGTCAAAGACATTCTTTCTACTGGCTTCTTTGACTTCCTTTCACAAGTCGCTTTCTTTCTTTCCTTCTACCTGCCTGCCTGCCTTTCTCTAAGTACCCACTGGAAACAAAAGAAACATTTTCTATACTCCCAAAGATCTCACCTTTCCTGTGGTCCCCCAGAAGATCTGCAGATTCCAAATCAGCTGAAAGAATATCTATAGCTCCCGTGTGCTCAGACTGGATCATAACGATGTCCCCAGACCTTTGTGGAACTTGATACTTGGCCATCTGCACAACAGAATTCTGGTTAAAGGACATACTAGAGTGGCAGATTCCAATTAGCCTCTTTCCAAAGGAAGGCTACCCAACCCTGCCCTATTACCTCCACTCTCCAAACCCAAAGCCTAATGTGCTTGTCCACATTCCTTCTCTTTCCTCCAGGTACAGGTTACCAATAAATTCTACTAATTTTTTTTAATGCCACCAAAATGTTACCTAGTTTAAAGATTCTTTCGTGTTCTCTCCTACCTTTTCCAACTTTCCCACTCCAGACCCTTTATAAAAGCCTCATCTGCAAACATCCTCAAGGCTTGCTGCTGACTTCTGCATCAGCAGCACTTCCAGGCCATGCCTTGGTCTCGCCTCAGCCTGCACAGTATCTCCCTGCAGCTCCTCTCATGACAGCACTTGCCCCCGGGGTTAGCTCAACTCCCACTCTGCCATACATCCTCTGCTACGATTCCCGTTCAAAGGTCACTTCCAGATCACTGTCAATCAACTCACCAAGCACTGCAGAGAGAGAATACTGGTTCATATATATATACCGGTTTACATTCTCTGTCCCCTCCGTCTCACACATGGCACACCTTCCAGGGCTTATCCTATAGGTTGTCCCATCCACTAACATTGTTCTAAAAATAATTACAATTTCCCCTTAGATCAGCCCCGGGATTTGCATTTAAGGAGTATATTTGCTGCCAGACATCTAACCTGTATGCAAGAGTACAAATGTCACTTGATGCTCAAAGCCCTTGCTAACCCATGGCAGGAGCCTGCAAGCTCTCCCTAGTGGGTTTCACTTCAAATCACTCAGATTACTGCTCCTACTTCATGCCATTGTGCCTTAATGTCCCGCTCCTTCTCAGGAGCAGGCAATTGAAGAAGAAATGCACACCTACTGCCAACATGGGAGAGCACATCAGTGAGACAGCAGTCCAGTTAAGAGACCATAATTATACTTACAAGACATAATAAATAAATTTTGTAATCTTCCCAGACTACACTCTCATAATCATCTATTTCTGGAGAATAAGTCCTTCAGTTCTTATCTCCATTGCTAAATGAGGTGAATCAGACTTTGGCTAACTTGCTTGAACGAGTCTTTCCTTCTCCAGAAGGCTAACAAAGAATTTAGTTTGCACCTTATTAGCTGCATAGCCTTAGCAAAGTCACTAACAGCTCTTGGCCTCAGTTTCCTCATTTGTAAAATGGAGACATACTGGGAGCTATCTCACAGGGCTGTTCTCAGGAGTAAATGAAGTACTGTGGATAAAAATGCTTTGTAAACTATAAAGTATTATACAAATGTAATTACAATGCTTGGTGTTGTCTTTAGTGACACTAATACCATTTGTTATTATAACACATATGTTAATAAGGATACAAACAGGCCATTCCTCCATGGCAAGGAGAACACTGCAATCTGTACCCTTTCCATGGCATCTTTACCATAAATACTGAGTAGATCTACCACAAGAAAAGTGAGGCTAAAACACAGTCCAATGGTTTAAAGCTTCTCACAACAAGAGGATTTTAGACAACACGTAAACACTCATTCTAACACTTCATTTTCTGAATAGGTGCCTACTGGCTGCTAGTACAGTGACGGGCTCTGTGGGAGATATACATCATCATTCTTCAAATAATCAAAAATGAGAGGCCCCTAAAGAGCAAAAAGAATTCTGCGAGCCACCCTCACAGTGCTTTCACTTCCAACCCGTCCGTACGTCTCTAAGTTCTGATGCCACAAACTCCTTTTCAAAGAGAGAGCGAGAACGTGCTCCTTACCTTGTTGAGGACCTGGGCCTGGTCTGTAGGCAGCACTTCCTGTTCCACCAGGGCCTGAGCCTCCAAGGCACTGGCTGCTTTCCGCAGATCTTCAGCGGCATCCTCACTCCCTGGAGATACCATCTGTGGCCTCTCAGAGGAATAGAGCATGTCAATTAAAGGACTCTTTTAAAAGGCACGACAGTCCTGGAGAAACTCAGAAATAAAGCAACCTTCAAAAGACACCCCCCACAACCTCTGTTTTCCTCTGCTAGTTAGATCTACTGGCACTTTAGCTGATCTCTGCCCAGGGCTGAACTGGCCCACAATAAAGCGACGACAGTGTGTGAGGGCCCAGAGACTAACAAAGCCAGGTCCCAGGCTCCAAGAACCATGGGAAACACACAACTCCGTCATAAGATGGACTGCAGGTCTGGTTTCATTCCTCATTCTGGGACCCATGCCATTTGCTCTACACAGAATTTCAAAAAAGGAAAGTTAGAATCCCAGTTCTGTTCTGCATCTAAAGCCACTGGTTAGAAGCAAAGGAAGGAGGCCTAAGGCAGAAATTGATCACCAAAATAAAGGAAGTGCGAACTGATTAGCCCAGAGCAAAGTCTCCCAGCGGTGCCATTTCACCCCCTATCGCTGATAGCACACCATTCCCAGGGCACTGGGTAAGAAAAAAAGGTAATCACTTTCTTTTCTTTTTTAAGCACATTAATCTACCATTCCAATCACTTAAAAGACAACTATTTGAATAGTTAGTTTTAAAGAAGCAAGGAAATAATTTATGCCCTCTTCCATTTCTCCTGGCTCCCAGAGAGACTAGAAGGGAGTCAAGTGCCAGGGCTGTCGCACAATACCCCAGGCCTCTCGGAAAACTGTTGCCAACAAAAGGTGGCACAGATTTTTTAAAGCAGCAGTTATCAAAGTACAGTCCAGGGACCCCTGAGGTCCTGAAGACTCTTTCAGGGAAGGCTGTGAAGTCAAAACTTTCCCAAAAAAACTCTAAAATATGATTTGCCTTTTTTTCCTTTTCATCTTCTCAAGACTATACTGTGGAGTTTTCCAGAGACTACGCGACACAGGATATCACAACAGAATGAACACACAAAGCAGATCTGATAATCCAGCTGTCTTCTGTTAAGCCAGACATTAAAGAGATTTACAACATCTCTCTTCTCACTAAATTATTTTTGCTTTGGAAAATAGTTGTTTTCCATTAAAAATATGCTATTTATATTAATGTAATGAGTTCATTATTGTTATTTTTAAATGAATCAATAACTATTTTCTGATTTTTCAGTTTTAATTTCTAACATAGTAAACATTGATAGATAGAACCCACATAAACAAAAATTCTTTGGGGTCCTCAATAATTTTCGAGAGTGTAAAGGGTTAAGAACCACTGCTTTAGGGCACGGTTTCCTCAGAAAAGCTGAGTAAATCACTGGAAAACAGTACTATAAACCACAGGGGGAAAAAGAGGGCTTATTTTGGTGTTCATTAGTTTCTTTGTTTCTCAATCCTACTTTATAAACTACCTCTTCTTCAGATAAAACAGAGCCAACTTTTGGAATATCCAAGTCACTCCAACCCACCTCAGAACAAACAAGAGGTAGTTACTATGAAAGTTAGAGCTGTGGGATACTGTTGGATTTTTATGGGTTTGCTTGGGTAATCCTGTATAAATTGTAAATTGGTCTAGGCTATGAGCCTATTTATCCTTGTTTTCTTATTCTTTTTTCTGTTTTTTGCTGAGGAAGATTAGCTCTGAGCTAACATCTGTCATCAGTCTTCCTCTTTTTTTGCTTGAGGAAGATTAGCCCTGAATTAACATCGGTGCCAGTCTTCCTCCACTTTATATGTGGGTTGCCGCGACAGCATGGCTGACAAATGGTGTAGGTCTGCGCCCAGGATCTGAACCTGCAAATCCGGGCCCCTGAAGTGGACTGCACTGAAATTAACCATTATCCCACAGGGCTGGCCCCCCATATCCTCGTAAACACAGAAATTACGGTCCATTTTTGTTCTTGACACAATTTATTATTATCTGTCTCCTCTATTAGAAGGTGAGCTTGATGGCAAGGACTGGGTCTTACTCCCTCTGTTTGCACAGCATCCACAGCCAAGCCTGTCATATGGAACCATAAGGCCCTTTGCGCTCCGACCCCATCTCCTAGAATGACCTCATCTCACCTTGCCTATTCCACTCTTGTCACAGTGGCCTCTTGAATGCTGAGACTCCTCAAACACCTCAAGCACTCTCCACTTGAGGGTTTTTGTACCTGCTGTCACCTCTACTCAGAATCCTCTTCCCCTAGCTACCTTATGACTTCCTTCCTTCAGGGCTCTGCTCAGCCATCACTTTTGGGGTACCTTCCCAGATGTCTGTATCTAAAACAGGTCACCCTCCCTGGCCCCAGCACTCTTTACACCCTCACCCTGCTTCACTTCTCTTCATTGCGCTCCTTATTGCCTACATACTATGTACCATATTTTGTTGATTGCAAGATGCCT
Source organism: Equus caballus (assembly GCF_041296265.1). Taxonomy (NCBI): domain Eukaryota; kingdom Metazoa; phylum Chordata; class Mammalia; order Perissodactyla; family Equidae; genus Equus; species Equus caballus. The sequence goes on from NC_091707.1 coordinate 35,528,366, forward strand.
ATTTGTTTTCAGATTTTAATACAACTGAAAGATGGGATTTGAGCTGTATTAAAAATCGGTGGTGTTTTAAAACTGCCACAGGCCTGGTCTGACATCAAGTGCTTCCCCAGGAGATTTGTGATTGCTTCTGCCAGTACTCGGGAGTGCTACCAACTAGGTCAACTTGAACCTAAGTTCTGTTTAAGGGTTTTGTTTAGACAACACTGGTAGAGTGAATTTAGACAAAAAACTGGTGACTGCAGACTTGTGGTTCATATTCTCAGGGAGATTTCTCTTCCTGTTCTTACACTGTGCCAAGGTTGAGACATTCAAATCTCCTTGCTGTCCCTTTCTGTGTGGAGGGATTTCTTTCCTTGATTATCTTTTCACCCAAGGTGCAGGCTTTCGGTGTCCCAGCTCCATGGGGGAGTCTCTTATTAGACTCTCTATCTCAGCCATTTTTTTCTTTCTTAGTAGCACATAAAATAACAGTGCATCTTACAGTTGGTGGCAACCTAGATTCTATGAAATATGACACATGCTTGTTTTCTGTTCGCCTCCCCCATTAGAGTATAAGCTCCATGAGACTGGAGACTTGGATTGTCCGTTCATATGTGGTAACTTCCGCGCCCAGAACACTGCCAGCTAAGTAGGCTCTCAATAAATATCTGTTAAATGAATACATAGTAGACACCCAATAAATATTTGTTGAATGAATAAATGAATAAATTAACTTTTCTTTGGGAACAAAAGAGGAACATTTGGAATGTGAGGATACAACAGTTAATCTGAACCACTAGCCTGACCTTACTGTATATGGCATCTAAAATTTAGTCTCTTCTTTTGTGCATATCTGCACAAATATGGTTCTGCTCATAAAAAAAAAATTTTAAAGAGGACATGCAACAGCCACATAAATTTAATATTCACTTAGCCTTTTATGCTCTGAAGAATTAATGAAAGATATTTTGGGAAAGATCAATTGCAAATGACTAGATGCTGATGATAAACCACGTAAAGGTAAACTCCCACAGGGAGCCTTCTGGTTTGTGCTGACCCGGAACAGAGAGGCCATCCCACAGGAAGGGGAGAGTCTGGCCAGCCAGGCAGCCTCACTAGAAGAGATAGAGCTGTTTCCGTTTCCAGTATGCACAAACATAAACACTATACTTTAGACATCACGCTCGCGGGATTTTCTTCTTCACTCTAGATTTCAGAAACAAAACTTTAAAATTAAATCTCCTTTTGTCTAAGAATGTTCTATGCTCCTTGCTCAAAAAATTTATTTACGAGCCAGCCCTGATGGCCTAGAGGTTAAAGTTCAGTGCTCATGACTTTGGCGGCCCAGGTTCATTTCCCAGTCACGGAACCACACTACCTGCCTGTCAGTTGCCATGCTGTGGTGGCAGCTCACACAGAAGAACTGGAACGACTTACAACTAGGATATACAACCATGTACTGGGGCTTTGGGGAGGGAAAAAAAAAATTTATTTACTCTTAGGAGGAAAAAACAGTTCTGTGACAAAACCCATCCCCCAAGGATCCTTCAAATCAACATGTGCAGAGAAAGGGTGGTGGCAGGAAGAAAGAAAGGAGCTCTCCTCAGGGGATTTGATGAGAACATGAATGGTCTCAAATAATCAAAGCCCTGAAGAGGCCATGTCTTCTATAAGGATTGTCACATATAATAACCCAGTTGCTCTAAGCACAGAACTCAAAACCCTTCTATTGCTACTTAGGACAATAAGCTTTAGAGTTGAACAAACCTAAAGCTGTGTGAATTTGGGCAAATTATTGAATTCAGTATTTGATTTTCCTTATCTTACAAAAAACAACCGGTATACTTATTTCATTAGGGTTGCTATGAGGATTAAATGAGAGAATACATTTTAACACCTATATAGTATTGAGAAAATAGAAATATTTGATTAAAAGTAACTCTTTTATCACTGTAACAGAGAAACATTCAATAAAGTACGGCTATTACATTATTATCAGCAACTATATTATAATTATATTAATCATTATGATCTTCCATCATCTGAATTCTGGGGGAAAAGCTTTACTCCATAAATAAAGGTAAAAAGAAAGAACTTCTAAACAGAATTCAAGAAGTAACAGATTTTTTTTTTTTTTTTTACAAGTTTTTATGTGGATATTTTTATTTCTCTTGGGTATACACCTACAAGTGGAATTGCTGGGCCATATAGTAACTTTATGTTTAACATTTTAAGGAACTGCCAAAGCAGCTGCACCATTTTACATTCCCATCAGAAATACATGAGCGTTCCAATTTTTTCACCATCACCAACACTTGTTATAATCTGTCTTTTTGATTATAATCATCCTAGTGGGTGTGAAATGGTATCACGTTGTGGTTTTTCTTTTTTATTAAGATTATGATAGATTACAACCTTGTGAGATTTCAGTTGTACATTATTGTTAGTCATGTTGTGGGTACACCACTTCCCCCTTTGTGCCCACCCCCCAACCCCCCTTTTCCCTGGTAACCACCGATCAGTTCTCCTTGTCTATATGTTAACTTCCACCTATGAGTGGAGTCATATAGAGTTCGTCTTTCTCTGTCTGGCTTATTTTGCTTAACATAATACCCTATAGGTCCATCCATGTTGATGTGAATGGAACAATTTTGTCCTTTTTTATGGCTGAGTAGTATTCCATTGTGTATATATACCACATCTTCTTTATCCAATCATCAGTTTCTGGGCATTTAGGTTGGTTCCACGTCTTGGCTATTGTAAATAATGCTGCGATGAACATAGGGGTGCAAGGGACTCTTGGGATTGCCGATTTCAGGTTCTTAGGATAGATACCCAGTAGTGAGATGGCTGGGTCATAAGGTATTTCTATTTTTAACTTTTTGAGAAATCTCCATACTGTTTTCCATAGTGGCTGCACTAGTTTGCATTCCCACCAACAGTGTATGAGGGTTCCTTTTTCTCCACAACCTCTCCAACATTTGTCACTCTTGGTTTTGGATATTTTTGCCAATCTAATGGGTGTAAGGTGATATCTTAGTGTAGTTTTGATTTGCATTTCCCTGATGATTAGCGATGATGAACATCTTTTCATGTGTCTATTGGCCATCCGTATATCTTCTTTGGAGAAATGTCTGTTCATGTCCTCTGCTCATTTTTTGATCGGGTTGTTTTTTTGTTGTTAAGCTGTGTGAGTTCTTTGTATATTATGGAGATTAACCCTTTGTCGGATAAGTGGCTTGTAAATATTTTTTCCCAATTAGTGGGCTGTTTTTTTGTTTCAATCCTGTTTTCCCTTGCCTTGAAGAAGCTCTTTAGTCTGATGAAGTCCCATTTGTTTATTCTTTCTATTGTTTCCCTCGTGTGAGGGGTTATAGTGTCCAAAAAGATTCTTTTGAAACTGATGTCAAAGAGTGTACTGCCTATATTCTCTTCTAGAAGACTTATTGTTTCAGGCCTAATCTTTAGGTCTTTGATCCATTTTGAGTTTATTTTGGTGTGTGGTGAAAAAGAATGGTCAATTTTCAATCTTTTGCATGTGGCTGTCCAGATTTCCCAGCAACATTTGTTAAAGAGACTTTCTTTTCTCCAATGTAGGCCCTCCGCTCCTTTGTCGAAGATTAGCTGTCCATAGGTGTGTGGTTTTATCTCTGGGCTTTCAATTCTGTTCCATTGATCTGTGCACCTGTTTTTGTACCAGTACTATGCTGTTTTGATCACTGTAGCTTTGTAGTATGTTTTGAAATCGGGGATTGTGATGCCTCCAGCTTTGTTTTTCTTGCTCAGGATTGCTTTAGCAATTCGCGGTCTTTTGTTGCCCCATATGAATTTTAAGATTCTGTGTTCAATTTCTGTAAAGAATGTCCTTGGGATTCTGATTGGGATAGCTCTGAATCTGTAGATTGCTTTAGGTAGTATGGACATTTTAACTATGTTTATTCTTCCAATCCATGTGCATGGAATGTCTTTCCATCTCTTTATGTCGTCGTCAATTTCTTTCAAGAAAGTCTTGTAGTTTTCATTGTATAAATCTTTCACTGCCTTGGTTAAATTTATCCCAAGGTATTTTATTCTTTTCGTTGCGATTGTGAATGGGATTGAGTTCTTGAGTTCTTTTTCTGTTAGTTCATTGTTAGTGTATAGAAATGCTACTGATTTATGTATGTTGATTTTATACCCTGCTACTTTGCTGTAGTTGTTGATTGTTTCTAATAGTTTTTCTATGGATTCTTTGGGGTTTTCTATATATAAGATCATGTCATCTGCAAGGAAGTAACAGATTTTAAAAATATCTTAACATTCCCCCCTACCCCAGCCATCAATTTTGTGTGGGCATGGAGACCACAGGTTCTACTGGACAAAAGTGTACAATGAGTTGGTCAGTTGAACTATAATACCCACTAGCTTAGTGTTCTCCAAAACATAGTTTTTCATTAATTATTCCATTAATGTTTCATGGTTCCCACTCATTCTAGGGCTCAGTACAATTGTTCCCTTTCTGTTATACACGTTGATATCAATGATGACGGGTGGACAAGATTGATAAAGAAGGAAATTAAGAATGACAACATGAAGGTCATCATAATGAATTAATCTGAAAATTACATAATAAAAAACTACCTCCAATCATGTGTGTGTCTGAGAGAGAGTGTGTGTGTATGTGCATGCATTTTATGGGTAGAAACCAGACACTTTCTCTTGCAAGTCCACCTGGGATCTACTTTAAATGTCTTAACATTTGAGCCTGGTCTTCAGGAGAAGATAAATGAAGACACTGCACTATTTGTTTCAGTTTTATTCTCTAAGGGTAAAATAAAATTTTATAACTGAAATAGATCTGACATTGCTCCTAAATACACTTAAAGCGTTGATTAATTAACAACAAAATCATCCATACCCTTCACTTCAACTTGTCTTCCCCTTAAAGTCATTGCCCACTTCTTGCAGTCAATTCTGATCTCAGAAGATAAAACCTCTAGAAACATTTCATCCAATGCAGTTACTGTCCCTACCTGTAGGATGAGGAATTGGGTTCTGGATCAGAGGCAGGAGCCACTGGAGAGGTGACCTTAGTGTTTTCTAGATCTTCATTCTCTAGAAAATCAGGGGAAGAAAAATTCAATATCTGAGAGGGAACACAATCATAATTATCTTGTACCTTTAAAAAAATCTGGTAGTTTCAACCAACTTTCTCATTTCAAAAATATTCTGGGCACAAACTTTATACTCTGGGATGCCCAGTACATCAATTATCCAAGTCATCACATCTAAGTATTTTCAGACAGTCATAACTCATTCATAAAAAAATAAGTCATTTTCTAAAACAAGTCCCCAAAGAATTACTCCTAATTCAAGAATCACACTTCTCAAAAAGCAGATGATTAAATTAGGCAGAACACAGAGGGCAGAGTGGGATGCAGGATGCAACGAACTGGGATTCAGTGCCAAAGGATAGTGTCACTTCTACACTCAATAAGCTCACATCACTATATCCAGGTCAGGTAAAGGATTTTTCTACTTTCATTCATTTACTTACTCACTCACTCACCAATGATTTCTTGAATAAACGTTAGATGCCTTCAAGGAGTACATAGGTGAGATGCATAATGAAGGCCATGATCCCCAAGCTCACAACAAGCCCATGGCTGATATTTTCATAGCCATTTGGCAGCTAAGAAAACTGAGATATAGAGACAGGATTCAAACCCAGGCACATGCTCTGAACCATTAGGAGCTGTTAAGTTTTACGGTTTATTTGCTTAGTCTTTCCTTGAGTACTCAGAAAAGCATATGGTTCAGTGTATTTAGATAACCCCTGGTTTAACCTCTTCTAGTTAAGACAGCAAGAAACTGAAGCCCCAAATTGACTTCTCAATACCAAATACAACCTCAAACACTGAAAGATTCAGGTTAGTAGCAACATAAAAGTGCAAATGACAGGCAAATATCTGTGATCCAACTTTAGTCTCTTTTTATGTATGTGAACAAGATCTTTCTCTTTTCATCAATTCACACCCTTCTAGGTGGAGCGCCTTACAGCTTACGTCACTCAATTTTCCTCTTGTGAGATAATAGAAAATACATATATTAGTCTCTGCCCCCAGTTCCTGGCACAGAACTCCTAAAACCCTTATAATTCCTAAGTGATAAGAGCACTAGAAGCATCTTTTGTTCTAATCTTTTGGTCTTTGACCCCGGTTCCTGACACAGAGTTCCTAAATCCCTTGGAATTTCATGGGTGATAGCAGTGTATTTGTTCTAACGAGGTGACTGTTGGTGGGCTCCTGATGGGGGCTGCTCACTAGAAACACCAAGCCCTGATTAGAAGCTTGGAATTCTCAGCCCCACCCCCCATTCTCCAGGTGGGGAGAGGGGCTAGAAATGGAGTTAAGGATTGATCATGCCTACGTGATGAAGCCTCCATAAAAATCCCAAAAGTATGGGGGTTTGGGGAGCTTCCAGGTTGGTGAACACATCTGTACACTGGGACACTGACACACCCCAACTCCACAGAGACAAGCTCCTGCATTCCAGACCCTCCCAGACCTCCCCTTTGCATCTCTTCATCTGGCTGTTCATCTGCATCCTTTACTGTATCCTTTAATAAACTGGTTAACGTAAATAAGTGTTTCCCTGAGTTCCGTGAGCTAAAAAATAATCGAATCCAAGGAGGAGTGGGTCATAGGAACTTCCAATTTGTAGCCAAGTGGGACAGAAGTCGTAGGCAACCTGGGGACCTACTAATTGCAACTGACCTTTGAAGTGAGGAGGGGTGCAGGGGGTGCAGACTTGTGGGACTAAGCCCTTAAACCTGGGGGATCTGATGCCATCTCCAGGTAGAGAGTGTCAAAATTGAGTTAGATTGTAGGAACCCAGCTGGTGTCACAGAATTGCTTGGTGTGGGGAAAAAACCCCACACATCTGGTGTCAAAAGTGTTGTGAGTGTGGCAGTAGTGCGAGAGTCAAGGAGAAACACAGGAGGAGTGAGCTTTTCTTTACGCCTCTCAACAAAGGAACTGAGTCTAAGACATCGTCAGATGTTGCCACTCAGTGAAGATGCCCTTTTCACAGACGGATAATGAGAATAGAAAGTTCTTCCCTACGTCGACCTAAGTAAAATCTGTGTCCTAATAAATTCTGCTCTTTGATCACTCTGCCCCCACAATATCCTTTCAAATATTTACAGCCTGCTATCACATTCCAGCAAGTTCCTTCCAGCCTGACCAGAACTTCCCTCCAGTTCTCTCAATCATCCCTTAGATCTCTGACGATGCTGACCATTTAGTTGTTTCACTTTGTCCCACTGAAAGAACGCTAAAACAGATGACTCTGTCAGATGTGACCTAACCCATGCAGAGTACACTGAGACAATGATCTCTTAATAAGGACGCAGTATTTCTTGACGTAATACCTTAACCAGGCACTAGGTTTTTTGTAACTGAAAACTTACCGTTGACCTAAATAAGTCAATCAAGATCTCCAGGGCTTATAAAAATACACTTCGTCTAAGCCCAGATTCTCCTATGCTCTATTTTTGAAACAGATTTTTGGAAAATAATTGACTTTTTAACTTAAATGCAGGACTTTACATTTCCATATTATTTATTTCAAATTAGCTTTTTGAGATTACACTAACATATGCTTTGCTCATTGTAGAACACATTAAATACAGATTAGAAAACATTTTACAGTTACCCTTCTAGACTTTGATATACAAATAATCCATTATTCAGTGTAGAAAACTCAGGAAATAAAGATAAGCCAAAAAAAAAAAAAGCAAAAAACAAAACAACCAACCACAATCCCACTAGCCAAAGATAACCATTGTTTACATTTTGGTGCATATCCTTTCAGAAATATATTTATACATATACTTACATGTATATATGTGTGTGTATGTACATATATAGATGTATATGTATATACATCTATATATTTATATATTTTTCCCCTATCCCAAGCCATCAACTTTGTGTGGGGCATGGAGACCACAGGTTCTACTGGACAATACTGTACCATGAGTTGATCAGTTGGATTGTGATACTTACTAGCTCAGGATTCTCCAAAATACAGTTTTCACTAATTATTCCATTAATGTTTCAGAGTTTCCACTTACTGTAGGGTTCAGTACAAATATATATAAATATTTGTTTATATTCATATTTCTGAAAGGATATGCACAAAATGTTATCAAACATTATTCATGAAGACTTTTCAGGGTTAGTAAACATGGGGCTACACCACAATTTTAAATGGCTGCATATTATCCCACAGGCTACACCATAATTTCTTTAACCAAGCCCCAAGCCTCTATTGTTAAAGCTGGAGGCTGTTTCAAATATTCCACCTTTACTGACAATGATGCTGCACTGGAGGTGTCTACAACCCTTTCTTAAGAACTTTCCCTGTTCACAGCCTTGGAAGGGGCAGGCCCTGTGACCACGATACACTATGCTGGCCATAGCTCATTGGGTGAACACCTGCCCAAAGTCAGTCCAGTTTTCTTCCCAAATACCTGAAGATGGCATCAGAGAATAAAACAGTCTGAGGAGCTTCAGTGGGGTCAGAGACTGAGCCTACCATTTTGGAGAAGCTTTCTAGGTCAGACAAAAGCAGATGACTAAGCAGAGAAGACAACTGTCAGAGACAGGAAAATGATGCATTCATGCAAAGAGAAGCAACAAGGGACCACGGGGTCCAGGAGGAACACAGATGCAGAGAGGCTACCTGACCACTTTCTAATTCCCATGAGGTCCAACTGTGCTTCCTGCAATTAGATTCTGTAAGACTGCTTTCTGTCCTAACAATAAGCTCTCTTTCTTTTTATTTTTTATTGTGAAATATATCATACATACGAAACACTGCATGAAAAGTAGACACCGAGCTAAAAATGTTAATAATACCAATACTGCATACTCACTAACTAAGTTAATTACTAGTACTTCAAAATTTAAAACTCCCTTGTGTAACGCCCCTTCCCAATCACCTCTCTCCCTATTCTGAATTTTGAGTAAATTATTTCCTTGTTATTCTTCATATACTATAATTATATTAATTACTACTATGTAAAAACTTTCTTATTTTAAAAAATTTTTAAACATACACAAAATTAGAGAGCAGTGGAAGGAAGACTCATGCACCTGTCACCTATGTTCTCAACAACATCTTACATCTTGTTTCATCCATCCTCTGCCTCCCTGCTCTACCACCACATACACAGTGCATTATCTAAAGCAAAGCCCAGACATCATTACATCCATTTAGAATATATCTCTAAAGAAAAAGACTTTCAGGGCCAGCCCTGTGGCCTAGTGGTTAAGTTCAGCATGCTCTGCTTTGGCGGCCCGGGTTCAGTCCCTGGGTGCGGACCTACACCACTCATCAGCAGCCATGCTGTGGCAGCATCCCACATACAACATAGAGGAAGACTGGCACAGGTGTTAGCTCAGGGCGGATCTTCCTCAGGAAAAAACAAAAGAAGGAAAAAGACTTTCAACATAGGTACAATATCATTATCACTCCTACAAAACTGGCAATTCCTTAATATCGTTTCAAACCCAGCCCATGTTCAAATTTCTCCAATTGTTTCACAGATTGTTTTTTAACAGCTGGTTTGTTTGAATCAGGATCCAAGTAAGGTTCACACACTAAATTTAGCTTATATGTATCTTAAGTCTCTTAATTTATAACAATCTTCACTCCACTGTTTTTCATACAATATATCTGTTGAAATAAAAATTAAAATATCATGTGACCTACAGACTTTGCACATTCTGAATCTGGCTGCTTGCATTTTCATGGTGTCACCTTAACAGATTCTTCTGTCCACTGTGTTACCTGTAAACCGGTCGGAGATCTACGGCTGGGCTGATACAGTAGCCACTAGCACATGTGGCTAAATTTAAATTAATTAAAATTAAACATAATGTAAAATTCAGTCCCTCAGTCTCACTAGGCACATTTCAAGTACTCAATAGTTACAAGCTGCTAGTGGCTACTGTACTGTACAGCACAGAAACAATTTCATCACCAAAGAAAATTCTACTGGATAGTGTTGACCTAGAGGCTTGGTTCAGTTTTGTCCTCGCAAGAATACTCCAGACACGGAGCATGTAATATTCCCACTGCACCACATCAGAAAGCACATCGTGTGTGGTCCTCACAACTTTAATGGGGTAACGACTGATCGTTGGGTTCTTGTTTTCAGCCCAAGTCACCTAATGGCTTTAGCAGCCATTCACAACCATTGTCTAAAATAGATCCAGCATTTCGTTAGAGGCTAGAAAATGATTTTTCTAATTCTAGCACTTTCTATATTTATTAGTTAAATTCTTGTATAAAAAAATAACTTCCCCTCATCAAGTATTATTCATAAAAGAAAGGCAGGATAAAGGCTTGAGTCTTTCCTAATTGTCAGAATACTGAGTGAGAACCACAGCAATCTCCGTTTATTTATTTTTTGAAGTATTGTTAGAAATATGTGGATTTTAACAAATATTTTATGTGTTTCAAGTTTTTCTAGTTTTGGCCAGTGGGAGCTCCTTAGAGTAGGCTTCTGTGTCCTTTTAATGTGACCGCAGTGGTCTTGTTTACAGACAAGTTCCAAGCTCACCTTATAAATGCCCTGCCCCAGACCTGGAATCAGCCATCTCTAAAGAGTACTGGTTCTTCTTCATGAGACCACAATTAGGTAAAATATCACACACAAATATACTTACATACACACGCACACACGTCATGAATTCATCCACATACTTCCAATTCAGATTAAATCCAATTCAAACTGAATCTAATTCAGGAATTTTAGCTACATTTAATTTTATTTTTATATTTCTTGGTCTCTTTTGTGGAAAATCCTAGATCCTAATAATATCCACATAAAAACATATTTGCTTTATTCTACAATGTAAATATAATAGTTTTAAAAGAATAATATTATGGGGCCGGCTCAGTGGCACAGCAGTTAAGTTCACACACTCCGCTTCGGTGGCCGAGGTTTCACCGGTTCGGATTCCGGGTATAGACATGGCACCACTTGGCACACCATGCTGTGGTAGGCGTCCCACATATAAAGTAGAGGAAGATGGGCACAGATGTTAGCTCAGGACCAGTCTTCCTCAGCAAAAAGAGGAGGATTGGCAGCAGATGTTAGGTCAGGGCTAATCTTCCTCAAAAACAAAACAAACAAAAAAAGAATAATATTATTACTAAGAATATGGTTACTAAATTTGAGGTTAAGATTTATTTGCAGTTATTTTTATCCCTATGATATATCCTAATGGACATATTCTCTCAAATTTTACTGTTTTAAAACTTGAAATACTACTTGAATTAATAATTCCATGTGTGGTCTTGCCACCAACTTCTGGTTATGCCACAAGGCTCATTTGTTTCATTTTGTTTTGATTTTTTGAGATTCTTTTGGATTGATTACTTATTCATTTATATTGATATAAATCATGTTCATGTTTCCAAAGTCAAAACTTTTTTTTAAAGGGAATATTCAGAGAAGTCTAACTTCTCTTCTCCTACAGATGGCCACTTTTATCAGCTTTTTAATTTAATCTGCCATTATTTCTTTTTGAAAATATAAGCAAATATATACACATATATTCATATTTTACCCCTTTTCTTAGAGGAAAAAATACACATTCTTCTGTACCTTGGTGGACCATCAGTACACCAGAGTGATGTCCCTACCAGTGGACATTTGGGTTATCTCCAGCCTATTAATGTTACAAATTGTGCTACAATGCCTTGAGCACAGTTCATATTTTTGCCAGGGTGTCTTTGGGATAAATTCCTAGTAGTAGAATTTCTAAAGCTAAATTCCTCTCCACAGAGATTGTATCATTTTACATTCCCATCGGCAATATGTACGTGCCTGCTTCCCTACGGCTTCCTCCCTTTGACGACAGAGCTTGACATGTGAGGAATAGTATCTGAATCTTAATTTACACTCCTCATTTTTAAAGCATTAGAGCATTGTTTTCATATAATAACCTCTTTTTACTTTATTTCCTTAGGACAAATTGAAATGTCTTGTCTACACATTAAGACTTTTATACATATACACATTGCCCAATTTTTCTCCAAATTTCACTTCTAGTAGCAGTGATAAGTGTGACCATTTTGCCATAGTCTCCTAACACTATTCCTGACAATCTTTGCCAATCTGATAGATAAAACACAATGAGGCTTTACTGTTTTAATGTGCAGTCCTTTGATATTTCATATCAAAACAAACTCTTTCTTTCGCACCACCGCCCCCCCCCCGCCCCCGGGGAAGATTCGCCTTGAGCTAACATCTGTTGCCAATCTTCCTCTTTTTTGCTGAAGAAGATTTGCTCTGAGCTAGTGTCTATTGCCAATCTTCCTCTATTTTGTATGTGAACCACTGACAAGTGGTGTAGGTCCACACCTGGGGAACTGAACCCGGACCAGCGAAGCAGAGTGCACCAAACTTTACCACTAGGTCACCAGGGCTGGTCCAAAACAAACTCTTTTATGCTTTGTTTGTTTGTTTTTGGTTAAAAACATGAGGTCATACCATACAAACTGTTTAATCTATCTTCCTCACTCAACTATGATATTTATCCATTTTAAGCAGCCCACTGAATCTGCCCTTCAGATATCACTTCACCAAATGTTTTACCAAAATCAAAATATACTATATACACAGCAACCACATCAAAAAGGGAATCCTGAGTTAACGACTTTGCCTGCTTCATTCAACAGACCTTTACTGGGCCCCTGCTGTGTGTCAAGTACTGCATTCCATATTGGGAATACAGAGTTAAATTAGACATGATTTGTGCCCCAAAGATGTCAGCCTACAGAGGAAAAGAAACTCATCAATGAACAACTGCAATATAAAAATGGTGTTATTTAGAATAGAATTATGCCCTAAACATCACAGGAACACAGAAGGTACTTAACTAATTCAGGGAAGAAAGGTGTCAAAAAAGGTTTCCTGAAAGAGATGACAATTAATCTGTCTTAAAGAAGAGCAGGACTTGGCCAAGTCATGTGGAAAAGGGCATTGCAGGCAGACAGGACTGAATGAGCAAGAGCAAGGATAAGAAAAAACACCACAGCGAAAACTACAGAACATTGATGAAAAAAATTAATGAAGACACAAACAAATGGAAAGACGTCCCACGGTCATAGATTGGAACTTAACGTTGTTAAAATGCTCATATTACCCAAAGCAATCTACAGATTCGATGCAATCCCTATCAAAATCCCAATGACATTTTTTACAGAAATAAAAAAATACTAAAATTCATATGGAACCACAAAAGACCCTGAATAGCCAAAGCAATCTTAAGAAAAAAAGCACAAAACTGGAGACATCATACTTCCTGATTTCAAAACATATTACAAAGCTACAGTAACTAAAACAGTATATTACGGGCATAAAGACAGACAATAGGCCAATGGAACAGAATAAGGGCCCAGAGATCAATCCACACATATACGGTCAACTGGTCTTTGACAGGTGCCAAGAATACACAACGGGAAAGGACAGCCTCTTCAACAAATGGTGTTGGAAAATGGATATCCACATGCAAAAGAATGAAATCAGACCTTATCTCACATCATATAAAATCAACTCAAAATGAATTTAAAAACGTAAGACCTGAAACTGTAAAACTCCTAGAAGAAAACAAAGGGGAAAAGCTTCATAACACTGGCCTTAGTGATGATTTTATGGATATGACACCAAAAGTACAGGTGACAAAAGCAAAAATAGACAAGCAGGACTACATCAAACTGAAAAACTACTGCAAAGGAAAGAAAACAATCAACAGAGTGAAACCTATGGAATGAGAGAAAATATGCCAACCATATATCAGATAAGGGGTTAATTTCCAAAATATATAAGGAATTCCTACAACTCAATAGCAAAAAAACCCATTAACCCAAATTAAATATGGGCTAAAGACTTGAAGAGACATTTCTCCAAAGAAAACATACAAACGGCCAACAAGTATATGAAAAGATGCTCAATGTCACTAACCACAAGGAAATGCAAATCAAAACCACAATGAGATATCACCTCACACCCAGCTATTACAATGGCTATTATCAAAAAACCCAAAGACAAGTGTTGGAGAGGATGTGTAGAAACTGGAACCCTTGGACACTGCAGGTGGGAATGTAAAACGGTGCAGCCACTATGGAAAACAGTATAGAGATTCCTCAAAAAATTAAAAATAGAAATATCATATGATCTACCAACCCCACTTCTAGGTATTTATCCAAAAGAATTTAAATCAGGATCTTGAAGAGATATTAGCACTCCAGTGTTCACTGCAGCACTAGTCACAATGACCAAGATGTGGAAACAACCTAAATGTCCACTGACAGATGAATGGATAAAGAAAATGCGGTGTATATACATATAATGGAATATTATAATACTCTTAAAAAAGAAGGAAATCCTGCAATATGCAACAATATGGATGAACCTTGAGAACATTATGCTAAGTGAAATAAGCCAGTCACAGAAAGACAAATATCACATGATTCCACTTACATGAGGTATCTAAAATACTCACTCACAGAACAGAGTAGAATGGCAGACGCCAGGGGCTGGGGGCAGGAGGAAATGGGGAGTTGCTAATCAATGGGAATAAAGTCTCAATTATAGAAGATTAATAAGTTCTGGAGATCTGCTGCACAACATTGTCCCTACAATTAACAATATTGTATTGTACACGAAAACATTTTTTGAAATATTTAAAAAGCATTTCACAGAAATTAAAAAAGAATAAATATTGTAAAACAAACTGATAAAAGACCATACCAGTTCAGTGCATATAGCAAGGTGCAGGGAGAGAGCCAAGAAACACAGGTCCCATCACAGGGTATGAGTGAATCCCTACAAGTGCAGGGCCCCAGGCGAGGTACTGGAGAGAATGCGCTGACGCAGAAAGACTCCTGGCCCTCATGACGCTTTCAGTCCGGCAGGGAAGACTGTGAAGGGCCTTTTATCCCACAGGGGATCAATTATTTTAAGCTGAGAAATGCCATGGTCAACGTTGTATTTTTTGGTAGAATTCTATGGCAGCTGTCCATAGGATGGATTTTACCAGAGGCCTTTGCAGAAGTTCACGAGACAGTGACAACCTAATAGTGATAGCTCAGGCAGAGTAGAGAGGGCTCAATTAGAAAGTGATTAGGTGGTCAAATTTGTTTTTAGTGTGTGCATGCTTGCTCCTGGCAACCGTTATTTTCTTTACTAAGTGTTCACACACCATCTGTGATGTATTCTAGAAGTTCACTGAAAAGCTGTATCAAGTTTAATGTCTACAGATTCTGGATTCTGACCTCTCTTCCCCTTTAGGATCACTGGTACATAGGTTCACTCCTAGTCCCTGACCCTCCTCAAAGATGGCACAAAATTACACGTGCAGGTTCTTTCAGGACCCCAGAGGTAGTAGTCCTCTGTCAACCTTTTGTCTTTCAAATACTCGACCTTCTCCTCCTGGGGGGTACTGACATTGTAAATCGTACACAACAGAAGTGAGAATCATTTTCCAGCCCTAGGAAGTTAGGGAACAAGCATAGGACCTAAAATATTCCCAGCAGGAATTTGAAATAGGAGTGAAACAAGAGACAGAATTCACCCAGCGGCAGCCAAACAGCCCTGACCCAATAGCTGGGGCTCAGCCTCTAGAGCCTCCTCCTCAGCCTTCTAACAGTGTGCTGAGCCTCTCGGATCCTGCCAATAACCCTCTTTCTGCTTAAGGCAGCCAGAATTAGTTTCTACTGCTTCTAAGCAAGAACTCTGACCAAAATATCTGGATAGAATTTGCCTGAGTCCAGAAATCCGAACTCAAAGTAGCTAGACATCCTGTCTTCATTCTGATCATCTTTATTATTATAGCCAAGAGTTGGTGATCACTTACCATATGCGAAGTGCCTTCTAAGCATTCTGTAGGCACGATCTTACTGAATCTTCACTGACTCTCACTAATTGCATAACCATTGAAGTTGAGACTATTATTACTTCCTTTTTACCGTTTAATAAATTGAGGCTCAGCAAAATCAAGTAACTTGCGCAAGATGAGCAGCAAACAGGAACAGAAGTGATATGAGCTCAAGTAATCCAAAGCTAGCACTCTTAATAACTACACTACACACTGACTCCTTTAAATCTTTTCTATCGTGAAATATAACACACATACAGAAAAGTACACAAAAGGGTGCAGCTCAATAAATTATCACAAAACAAACACCTATATAACTACTACCTTGACCAAGAAACAGAACATTCCTAGCCCTCCAGAAGCCCCACCCATGATGCTCCCCATCATTATCCCCTCCCTTCCTCATTAACCATTATCCTAACTTCCGGGAATCATTTCCTTGCTTTTCTTTATAGTTGGGTCACCTAAATATGCATTCCTAAACAGTGTTACTTCATTCTGCCTGTTTTCTGAACTCTATGTGAAGAGAAATGATCCAGAACGTTTTAAGTCTAGCTTCCTTCACTCAACATTATGTTTGGAAGATTCACCCATGTTGTTGAGGGTAGCTTTGGTCATTTTCATCACGGTATAATATTCCATAAATATGCCATAACTTATCAATATACTGTTGATGAAATTTGGGTTATTTCTAGTTTTTACATATTATGAATAATGCTACTATGAATATTCTTGTACAGGCCTCTCAGCACACATATGCATGCATTTATGTTGGATATAAACCTAGGAATGGAATGGCTGAGTCACAGAAATTTGAGTGGTAAACTTTGGTAGATAATACCAAACTATTTTCCAAAGGGGTTGTACCAAATATGCACTCCTGTTACCATTGAGGAGCATTCTCATTACTCTGTACCCTGTCCAATACTTGGTTATCTTAATATTTTTCACTTGGGCCATTCTGGTGGGTTTATGCTCATTTAGTTTGCATATCACTGATGACTTATCATGTTTCTTGGCCATTTAGAAATCCTCTTTTGTAAAGTGCCTATTCAAGTCATTCTACTGCATTCCACTGCACCACTACTGACGTCATCTATGATGTCATGAGGGTGGCAGCCATCAACATTGCAGCCCACAGACTGGGCAGTCCCCAAGATTTTGTTCCAGAGAGCTCTCCAGCTAAAGATTATTCCCACATCTGTCCAGCAATGTTCACAATCTCATCAAAACTGGTATTTCCACTGTGATTAATGTTTTTCTGCCTCTGTCTCTTGGTGGTTCCTTGAGGGCTTTGACGATAAGGGCAGAGGCAGAAGGTACCACCTCAATCCGGGCCTGTCTGTTCTGAAAGGTCAATTTCACTGTAATCCTCAGACCCTTCCAACCACGGTTGCCTTGGCGATGTTATCATCAACTTGTTTGGAGACAGACCCAGGGGGCTGATCTTGGGGACCAGGACAGATGTGGCACCTATTTTCCCAACAGTGCACCTCAGGTATACTACTTTGACCTTGTTGGGGTTGAACTTACACAGCATAGTGGAGGTGGCTGGCGTTGGCTGAACCCAGATTAGGGATAATCAAAGAAAGCTGCACCTTGGGCTGGTCCAGTGGTGCAGTGGTTAAGTTCACACATTCCACTTCGGTGGCCCAGGGTTCACCAGTTTGGATCCCGGCTGCGGACCTACTCACTGCTTGTCAAGTCATGCTGTGATAGACGTCCCACATATAGAGGAAGATGGGCACAGATGTTAGCTCAGAGCCAGTCTTCCTCAGCAAAAAGAGGAGGATTGGTGGTAGATGTTAGCTCAGGACTAATCTTCCTCAAAAAGAAAAAAACAAAGTTGCACCTTAGCCTCCTCTGAGCCAAAAGCTAAAAGCTGGATTGTCTTTTTACTATTTATAGGAGTCTGAATACAAAATTTTTGTCAATTATATGTGTTACAAATACTCTGATTCACCTCCTCTCTCTTTTAATGGTGTGCTTTGACGAACCAAAATTCTCAATTTTAATGTAATCAAAATTTATCAATCTTTTCCTTTATTAGTCTCTGTGTATCCCATTAAAGATATCTTTCCCTACACTGAGATCAAGAAAATATTCTTGTCTATTATCTTTAGGAGCTTATTGTATTGTCTTTCACATTTTGATCTACAATCCAACTAGAGTGGATTTTTTTGTGGGTATGGTGTATGAGGTAAGGATCAAGCTTTTTTTCTTTTCCTTCTTTCTTTTCTCTCAGGATACTCAATTGTCCCAGTAACATTTACCATTCTTTCTTCTCTACTCCATGGTACAGTCTTTGTTGCAAATCAAAGATTTTGTTTCCAGGCTTTTATTCTATTCCTAGGGGCTACCAGACTATTCTGTAAAAGCTTTAAAATAAGTCTTGATACCTGATAGAGCAAATCTTTCTGTCCTGTTCTTACTTGAGTATCTCTGCTATTTGTGGTCTTTCATTTCTACATATATTTTATAACCAGCTTGTCAAATTCCACCCCAAAAAACCCACCCAAACCCTGCTGGGACTTTTATTGGAACTTCATTTTATCTCTAAATCAGGTTAGGGAGAATTGACATCTTTACAGTATCTAGTCTTCTGATCTAAGAATATGGTACATCCTTCTATTTATTTAGATATTCTCTAATTTCTCTCAATAACGTATTATAGTCTTCTGCATAAAGGTTTTGCATATATTTTCTGAGACTTATTCCTAGGAGTTTGAACCTTCTTTACTCCATGGTAAATAATATTTTTATATTATTTTTTTAACTTCATTGCTGATATATACACGCACAGTGAAATTCTGCATATTGGCTCTGTACCCAGCAATCTGGCCAAACATATTAATTCTAATAATTTATCTGTAGATTCTTTTGGATTTTCCATGTACAGAGTCATCATCTGCAAACAACAGATTTAACACAATTCCTTTCTAATCCTCATGTATTTTATTTTTCTTGCGTGACTGTACTAGCTAGAATATCCAGTAAAATGATGAACAGCAAGTGGTAAGAGCGGGTACTCTTGTCTTATTCTCAATCTCAAGAGGAAAACTTTCAAGCTTCACCATTCAGTTTGCTGCTGGTAGGTTTTTTGTAGGCATGCTTTATCCAGTTAAGGAAATTTGCACTCCTGGAAAAACTCAACTTGGTCATGTATATTGCCAGATTCAGTCTACGAATATTTTGGTGATGAGTTTTTGCATCCGTGTTAATGAATGAGATTAAATCACAATCTTCCTTCCATCTGGGATCATTCCGATTCTGCCTGAAGAATTTAGTTATGCCTTTAGTGTAGGTCTCCGGGTGATATAAATTCTGCTTTCAATCGCCTGAAAATATCTTTATTTCATCTCCATTCTTGAAAACTCTTTTCTCTTTTAAAAAGATTCTATATTAGTAGTTATTTTCTTTCAGTATTCTAAAGATAAGGTAGCTTTCACTGCTCTGTGCAGAAGTCAGCTATCAGTCTAATTACCATTTCTTTGAAGGCAATTGTAATTTTGCTGTGGCCACTTTTAATATTTTCTCTCTTACAGCAGTTGTAACTTAATGTGTACCTACTATGGATTTCATTGCATTTATCCTACTTGGGGTACATGGGGGTTCTTCAATCTGTAAATCCTATTCCTTTAGGAAAATTCACAGCTATTATCTCATCAAACGTTGCTTCTGCCCATTCTTGCTCTCCTCACCTTCTAGGACTCCAAATACACAAATGTTAGACCTTCTCACCATAACCTCTACATCTCTTCTCTCTTTCCTAAATTTTCCCTTGTTGGATTTTTACGTATTTCCTTCTGGAGGTTTTCTTCTGACCTTTCTTCCAGTTCACTATTCTTTCTTCAGCGTAGAAACCTGTTGTTAAACCTCTCAATTGAGTTCTTAATTTTCGTCTGTATTTTTCAATTACAGAATTTCTATTTGGTTCTATTTCTATAAATTTCAACTTTCTGCCAAATTTCTCAAACTTGTCTTTTATTTCCTTGAACATAATAATTATTTTTAAGCCTATATCTGGTAACTCTAAAATCTGGGTCCCCTATGGATCCATTTTTACTGTCTGTTGTTTCCTCTGATTTTTGTTCACACCGTCTCTTCTCACATGCCTGGTCATTTTTGATATGTGCCAAACACTGTTCTCACAGAGTGAGTCTGTAGAAATAATTTGAAGCCTACAAAGATCCTTCAGAGATTTGTCTTTGCTTCTTCCACACACATGGGGGTACTAGCACCCTGGGGTCACCGTGATCTAATTTCATGAATTTGGATGTTTCTGAAGCTGAGCTGAAGTCCCTACAATGGCCGACTTCTAATTTACCCTTACTTCTAGAACGTGGCCTTTCACGGTCCTAACCCAGAGGAAGGGGGGGTTCACTAAGGTTCCCACTACCTGATTGTCCTGAGCATTTATCCCTGATGCTTTAGTCTGGAGAGGCACTTTCACAGCCTTGCCATTCAGCCTCCCCCCTCAGGTATCTAGTATATGCCCTCAGAGGAGAAAGGAGCCCCAAAATAGACTCTTGTCCCTGAACCTCGTCTTTATACTTCTGTCCGTAGATGGATCATAGTCTGGTAATTGTTCATTATCTGGCTAGCTCTCCAGGACCTTTAAGCAGATGTTTATATTCCGACAATTATTTTCTAATTGTCCCTATTGGGAGAACTGATCCCAATTACCTAGTCTGCCATTACTCAAAACGGAAACCTACATTGCCTCTCTACCTTTTTCAGTTTGAAGATACCTTAGTGAATAAAACGGAAACAAAACAGAAGTTTAAAAACTCCCCTCTTTCTGTCATTAGCTAACAGTATCAGCTTATCTAAGTAGTGGTCCTATATCCCTTTGACTTGTCCTTTTGCTTAGATCCTAACAAAGACTTCAATAAGGCTGAATTTTTAGACAAATGAAATTAGCACAAAAATGATGTAAGACAGTTGTGGATTTAAAGAATAACATAAAATGAATCCCTTAGGAGATTTACAAGTTGTATTTCATAAAAAATTCATTTGGGGTAAAAAAAACAGAAAAGGTCAGTTCCTGATGAACAGAAAGGCAACAGAGAGGTACAGAACGGCTCTAACTTACAATATAAACACAGTGAAGAATCTCATGACACCTTTGTGTGTATTTTTTCTGAATAAGTAATACATCCACATTATTGAAAATTCAAAAAGCATAAAAAATTCATGCCCTACACAACATTTCGGTCAATGACACACCATAGAGTGTATCATTGTGTATCACAGTCCCATATGATAGTACCATACAGCCCAGGTGTGCAGTAGGCTATGCCATCTAGGTTGTGCAAGTGCACTCTATGATGTTAGCACAACACTGCATTTCTCAGAATGGATCCCCCTTGTTAAGCAACACATGACTGTACAGTGAAAACTTCTTCCCATCTCGGTCCCCACCTCCAAAAGTAACAAATGTTATTAGGTTTTGTGTAGTCTTCCAGAGATACTTTACACACGTAAAAACAGTGTGTGTATATACACACACATTATATATTCTTTTTAACACAAATAATGAGCATACTAGACATACTACTGTGCACTGTTTTTTCCACTTATAGCTCAGAGACTTTTCCATAACTGTATATGAAAAGTTTCCTCATTCTTTTCTACGGCTGATTAATATTTCATTGGCTGGATATTCCATAATTTATTTAACCAGTTCCCTATTGATGGATATTTATGTCCTTTCTAATCTTTTGCCATTACAAACAATGCCATAATAGACTTGTGCCTGTGTCATTAAACAGGCACATGAATCAACCTATAGGATAAATTCCTGGATCAATGAGAGCAATTGTGATGCATACTGACAAAATTGCCCTCCACAGCATTTGTACCAGTTTACACTCCCATCAGCAATGCATGGAAGTGTTTGTTTCTGCACACCCTCACCAACATAGGGAGATACTGCACTACCCGGAGTAGTTAGGATTTCCATTTCCCTTATTACAAGTTAGGGTGAGCATTTTTCATGTTAAGAGCCACTTCTCATAGCATCTTAACAGCTGAATGTATGCAGGAAAAAAAAGTGAAAAGAGATATTGCTTTTGATTTTTATGGTTAGACGTATACACTAAATTATGTAAGAACTACTAGTAAAACAACTTGTAACTGGATTCAGAGAGGCAGGAAGTAAGAAAAGGAGAAAAATATATAAGTTTGCTTCTAGAAGAATAAAGTGTGGAAGATGCAGTCCTATTTTAAAGAGAGAGAAAACACACACAAACACAGCTTCTTAGTATCCTAAATTTATTTAGGGAAATTTAGCCGACTATACAGAAAAAGCCAATTTTTCTATAGTACAGCTTTTAATATGTCAGCAAAATACAGACCAATTCTACAAGTATTCCTAGAAGAGATCGGAGAAACGAGGACAAATTTTGCAAATTTAGATGGTATGTGGGAATTTTTTTTTTTATTTTTATGGGTATGGGTGTTTTTTGGTGTTTTTTTTGGTGAGACTGATTGGCCCTGAGCTAACATCTGTTGCCAATCTTCCTCTTTTTGCTTGAGGAAGATTGTTCCTGAGCTAATATCCATACCAGTCTTCCTCCACCTAGTATGTGGGACGCCATCACAGCATGGCATGATGCCACAGCATTGGTGTGTATTTATTTTAACATGTATAAGGAAAAACTGATATATCAAACTAGTAATATCATGGATACTATTTAGAATGAATCAAAATTTTAAATGTCAATTTAAAGAAAATACAATAACCAAATAATACTGGAATGTATTCTCTAACGTGGCAAAAATCATGACTGTGGTACCTGAATGGCCAGTCTTGAAACAATGAATGGAGAAGAGAAAATGGAAGCTCAAGAATAACTCAATTTATGGGGCCGGCCCAGTGGTGCAGCAGTTAAATTCGCACGTTCTGCTTCAGCGGCCCGAGGTTCGCCAGTTCGGATCCCGGGTGCCGACATGGCACAACTTGGCAAGCCATGCTGTGGTAGGCATCCCACATATAAAGTAGAGGAAGATGGGCACGGATGTTAGCTCAGGGCCAGGCTTCCTCAGAGAAAAGAGGAGGACTGGCAGCAGTTAGCTCAGGGCTAATCTTCCTCAAAAAAAAAAAAAAAAAAGCAGAAGAACTCAATTTATAATTGATGGCCTCTAAAGCAAAGGTGAAGGGGAAGAAAAGAAACTTTCTTAAAATGGCTTATTTGTATTTAACAATTTTTTAAATATGAAGTTTTCTTTCTGTGTTACCAGAATACAGTTTCAGACATTCTAATCACGCTACAGTTTAAATTGACTATGAATTTTGTACTTTCTGTACAAAGAGAATCAAAAAGCAGGTTTTTTCTAAGTATTTGAATATCAGGTCAGAGTTCTCTAGAACAGATCTCATGGGACTTCCCCTTCACTAAACAGGCTGCAAAGAGATAATTAGCCTGGCCTTACAGATTCAAGAGCAGAGGAACCAAAAGGAAGTTATGTGGTCACAGGCTCAAGAGGCTTAAAAAGAAACTGGCTAAGTTTATATTCCAACCTTATCCAGAGACCAGGTGATCCAATTTCTTCTCAGCTCCTATGAGTGGACATGCTCCTAAGTGGTCATTCAAATTAGAAACCTTGGGTTGTACTATTATGGTTTGAATTATCAGAGGACTAACTGGCTATCTCAGGAGTAACTGGCTATTTCAGGACTAACTGGCTATCTCAACACCATAAAAACACAACCACAGGAAGAAAAAAATAACCACAGGCAGACAGATTTATACCATTGTGACATAAAACTACATGGAAAACCAAAAACATAAGGGCTCTTGGCACAGACTTCCACTCTTTTGTTCCAATATGGTAACCCCCAATTTTTAAGTTTTAATTTAAATTGAAATAGTCACAGATATGCAACATTTCCATCACTGCAGAAAAACTTATTGCACTGCTCTAAGTCCTACGTAAGAATCATGAGCAAATTCACCTGACCTGTTTCTAGTCCTTAACGTCTCAATGCATGGATAGCTCTCAGGGTCATCTACACCAAACCAAGCTCTGCTGACTTCAGAGCCGTAACAGACGTTGCCCTTTATTTTCCCCAAAGCTCCCTAAACTTCAAAAAAAAAAAAAAAAAAAGCCCTGCTTTTAAGTGATGCAACATGTATCCCTCAAGAGTTTCACTATATAAAGAGCACTATCTCCCTTCTCATGGGGACTGAAGGACCCAGGTGCCCCAAGTAAGACTATTAAAAACAATTACAGTTCATAAAACACTAAGAACACTATGACCACTGGAGAGCTTAGTTCAAAAGAACATACACACTTTTCTTACTTTATCACCAAAACCTCAAGTAACAAACATGAAGACTCTCAAAAGGTGTTCTCTGCAGAGAATATTTTTAAAAAACAAGTTATGGTTATTCTGGACAATTACAAATTCCTGCTTTGAAAGAATAAGATACACTGAAAAATCAAACCCCTTAACTCAACAACAACTGAATGGCCAACCCCATTTCTTATTACTGTCTTCCCTCTAAGAGAGGATGGTCAAAACCTCTTCTAATTTCATTCTGTCTTAGGCCTCTAATGCTCACTCATTGCATCATTTTCTAGAGGAAGGAGGCAGAAGGATCCAATCAACCAAACTCCTAATTTGAAGCAGTTTTTTGAGTTTACTCCCAAGCCTAGACAACTCTGGGCCAAGCCAAATGCACGACTTCCACTCTGCTTTGGAAACCCCGCCTAACTCTAACTCAAGGTCTCTCAACAGCAGCACGACTGCCATTTGGGACCAGATAATTCTTCACTGTGGGGCCATCCTGCGCACTGCAGGACGTTTAGCAGCATCCCTGGCCTTTACCCACTAGATGTCAGGAATAGCACCCCCCTTCTCCCCGCCCACCCCCGCCGGAGCTGTGACAACCAAAATGTCCCCTGGGGGAGGCAAAATCGCTCCCTGTTGAGAACCACAGCGTTAACCCAAAGAACATTCTTGATCATCTCAACCCTAGTTCCTCATGTTCATCTGATGCTCCTCCACGTCTCTGTGTTGAGACTTGGTCTCACAATCCAGCAAATATTTACAGAACCTCCACAACACAACATCAAGGGCTCTAGGAGATAAACAGACAAGACAGATTCTGTTCCTACCCTCAAGGAGGTTTCTTGGGGCTAAGTACATAAAGAACTGTAATAAAAGACACCCAATTATATAATGTTTTGAACTGCTGATTTTTGTTCCTGTGGTATTCCCATCTCACCAAATTAAAAACCCCTTGAGGGCGAAGACCATCGCCTGCCCTGGAGTACCAATGCTCGATTAATGGCCAATAAAAATAAACAATTGTAAACTTCATCCCAGCAAGGTGACAATTTCAAATAGACAGTAAGAACTCCACAGCTAAGCTGGGCAAATAAATTAAGCTCTCTCGGCTGGCTGTAGTGTGTTCTTCTGTAAAATGGGAAGAAATGACTGTTGACAGGATCAAGTCAGACAATACAAGTAAATTTCCACACTCTGCACAGAGTAAGCCTTCAATTAACATGAGCTATCATTACTACTATTTTATTGGCTATTTTATTAGCAACAAATTGTACCTCAAGGGGAAGAGCTTGCTCTGGGCTACAATAACAAACCCCTATATGACATAAAAAGAAATCAACACTCACCCTGCTTTCTAAGGGCAAGAGGAAGAAAGTAACCATAGTATTTCTATCAATATCCTGAGGAGAAAAAGTGAACGCAGGAACCAGTCAGAATCGGGGAGGGGAACAGACACACTCAGAGACAATCCCACTCCCCTCCAACATATGCTGGACTATTCTCAAGGCTTTTTTATTTTAAATGCTTGAGTATGTCCGCCATAAGCAAACAAGGATCTAAAGAAGTAAAAAAAAAACACTCTTTAATTTATAAATATTGACACATGCAAGGAACAGATGTTTATGAGACTTTCTGAGTTTTCATTTGCTTAATCTTTTAGAAATTATGCTTACAATTTCTATCGCTATAATGCTAAATGCATACCATCAATTTTTAATTTACTACAAAGTATAAGAGTTCATAAGAAAAAAGGACAAAAATTGGTAAATGTTTTAAAGTAAGAGAACATAAAGACAAGAAAAAGCCAAGAGATTCAAAGGTGGGCGGGCAGGTGTTTGACGAAGCAGCATCAGGAGATGGGAGACGCTTGGGACAGAAGTTAAGACAGGGAAAGTCACTGTGCAGGAGGATGCACATGCAAGAACACCTCCTCTGCCAGCACAGGGAGTCCGGGTGAGCAAAAATAGACCTTATTCTCATAATAGTGGATAACACCAGTACAGCATGCACCCTGGGCTAGGCACCAAGTGCCTCAGACAGCGAGTGGCTCAGGGAATCCTTCCTGCAATCTGACCGGGCAGGTCCTATTACCAACCACTTTTTACAGATGAGAAAACAGACAGAAGTTAAATGACTCGCCCAAGGTCACTTAATTAGTAAACTGACGTTCAGACTCCAACCCAGGCGCCATGGCCCCACGTCTACAGCTATACTTTATGGTGTCTTTTAATTTCAGACCTGGAAAACTAATTTATGCTTGCTATTTAGCGAGACCAGTTCTCTCTCCCTACCCTTTTGTATTTCAAAAGGGCATCCTTTTAGGGCATCGTGTGTGGTGATCCATGTGGTGATCCATATGGAAGTCTGAAAGGTCAAAGTGTGACACATGGACCCTGCAGCCTCTGGACCCTGACACTGAAGCAATCCACACGGAGGCACTTGCGTGGGTAAAAACGGAGACAGTATCCTGAACAAGAGGCGGGTCCTGCAGAAGCAGAGAGGTCGCCAAAGTTCCTATTTCAGCCCCTACTTCCTGCCTTTGCTCTGACCACTATGTTCATGCAAAAGACCCCAGGGCTGACCTATTCCAGCTCTGCTTTTCCTCCCTCCCACTCTCAGCGAGGAAGAGGATGGAGGCGAGGCAAGGGGGCCTGCGTGCAGGGAGGCTGGAGCAGACGGGGGGGTCTATACAGAGGGAGGCGAGGCTGCCTCCCCGGATGGAGCCAGAGAGGCGCATGTACAGGCTGGGGCCGTGGACACACGTGGGGATGGGGGTGAGGAGCCCGAAGCGGGGGGCCCCGAGGCACAGGGGTTGGGCCGGCCGCCCAGGAGCGAAGGGCGGGCGTGCTGGAGCCGAGGCAGCGCAGGGGCAGAGCGGCGCACTCGCCACCGTTTGGGCCGACATGAGAAAGGAAGCGGGGCAGGAACCAAGGCATTTCGAAACCGGAGCAGACTGTGACCTCGAGCGAAGCCCAGGGCCCCGGGAGGGCAGGGGTCGCGGCCGAGGGGAGCGAAGGCAGGGGCTCGGCGCGCGCAGGGGCTGCCCAGGAGGGGCCGCTCCGCCGGGGCTGCGGGCAGAGCGCGGCCGAGCCCCGCGCCGCGAGCGGGACCCCGAGGCCGGGCGGCACCCACCCGCCGGCGCCCCGGCCTTGCGTACCTGAGGCGGCCGCCTGGCTCCCCTCCACGCCCGGGCCGTCCCCGCCGCCGCCCGCCGGCCCTCGGCCCACTGCGGGGCTCCAGGGGCCCGGCCTCTCGGCCAACCGCCGCTCCGACATCTGCAGCCCGCGCCGGGAGAGCCTCCGCCGCCAGCCGCGAGCGGCTCCGGAAACAGCCGAAGGGCGGGCGAGCGCGGCGGCGGCGCGCCGGGCAGAGCCGAGCGGAGCCCGCGGGCCGGAAGGGGCAGCGGCAGGCCCGAGCGGTCGCGGGAGCCCCGGCCGGCGGAGGCTGGCGCCCGGGCGCGGGGACGGTTACCGCGTGCTTCTGCTCACGGGTTTTTAAAGTCGGAGCTTGAAAGAACAAACAAAACCGGAGAAAGTGCCGGAAGACCCGGCCGGAAATCGTGGTCTCCATAGAGACGCTATCGGAAGTTGGGGTTGCTAGGAGGCCTTGGCGCGTCGGCCAGCCAACATCATGGCCGAAGTCCCTGAGGACTACGATTCCGAGCCGGATGCAGGTGAAGACCTGGAGTTTGAGGGACCAGAACTGCCCGGGTCTTTCAAAATGGCTGAGGATGCCGAACCAGACAGCGCGGCAGAGGCAGGCCCGAAGCTGCCTGAAGAACCTGACCAGGAGCCACAGCCAGGGACGGAGGAAGAGAACTTCCAAGAGGAGGCGCTAAAGAGTGCTAAGAGTGTGCGCTCACAACCAAGACCACCCGGGACCCCGGAGGAAGAGATTCCCAAGGAATCGGAGATAGTCCTTTCTAGTGAGATTGAGCCAGGGCTTCCCCAAGAGGTAAAGTCGGAGACATCCAGAGAGATGGGAGAAGAGCTTTTCAAGGATTTGGAGGTCCCTATGGATGAAAAGCGTGAGGAGCCAGACCTAGAGCCACCGGAGGGTGCTAAAGCAGATCTAACAGAGGATGTACTCATAGGGTCAGCTAAGGAAATAGATCTACAGCCACCAAAGGAAACCGAGTCTGGGGTTCCAGGGGCCACACTCAGTGAGACAAGATTAGAGTTACTAGAGGAGACCAAACCGGAAGTTCTGGAGGAATCATTTATAAAGCCATACGAAAAAGTAGTTCTAGAGCCTCTAGAGCAGAGCAAACCTGAACTTACAAGTGAGAAACCGAGAAAATCAATTGAAGAGGCAGATCTCCAGCCACCAAAGATGACCACACTAGGGATTCCAGAGGAAACACAAAGAAAGTCACCTGAGGAGAAAAGGACAGAGCCATTGGAGGAGCCCAAACCAGGGTTTCCAGAAGAGAAACCAAGAAAGTCGACTGAGGATGCAGATCTAGCACCTCCAGAAGAGACTAAAGCAGAGATTCCAGAGGAGACACGAAGAAAATCAACCAAGGAGAAAGGGGCAGAGCCATCTGAGCAGACTAAACCAGAATTTCCAGACCGGAAACCAAGTAAGTCTACTGAGGAAACACGAAGAAAGTCAACTGAGAAGAAAGTTCCAGAGCCACTGGAAGAGACAAAATCAGAGTTTTCCGAGGAAAAAACAAGAAAACCAACAGAGGAAACAGGTTTAGAACCATCAGGAAAGACCAAGGCAGACATTCAAGAGGAGACACAAAGAAAGTTGAATATGGAGAAAGTTCTAGAGCCCCCACAGGACACTAAACCAGCAGATCAAAAAGATAAGCAGAGAAAATCAACTGAGGAGACGCAGCTAGCACCACCACAGAAGTCCAAATCAGACAAGACACTGAGAGAGTCAACTGAGGAGAAAGGTCTAGAGCCACCAGAAGGGACTAAACCAGAGTTTCCAAGGAAAAAAACGAAAAGATCAACGGAGGAAACAGGTCACGTGCTACCACAGAAGACCAAACCAGAGGTTCAAGAGAAGACACAAACAGAGACAACTAAAGAGAAAGATCTAGAGTTACCAGATACAGCCAAACCACTACTTAGAAGAGAGACATATGTAGAATTTTCCAAGGAAGATGGGCCAGAACCAATCAAATGGAAGCATTCTGTAGACAAGGGCGAGCTAGAGCACTCTGACCATCAAAGAAGAAAGTTGTCCATAAAAGAAACTAAAAACATTGCTAAAGACTCTGTGATAGAGTCTCTTGCAGTAAGTGAAGTAGACTCTGTGAGTACAGATTATGAGTTTCCTCAAGAACCCCAGAAACTGTTTGAACTTACAGACAATGACATATATTCAGATCCCTCAGAATCTCAGAGGGATTTGAGAGAGTCCTTCTGTGAAAAGAAAGTTGTAGATTTGTCCCCAGAGTTGAAGAAACTGGGACGCAAAGAAACCAAGCCAAAAGGAAGTATTGAGCTACAATTTGAGTATCTTGAATGGAGCCCGGAGAAAGTTGCAGAGTGGATTAGCCAGCTAGGCTTCCCTCAATACAAGGTATACAAAAGGAACATTTTTTGAAATCACATAGTCTCATCCTTCTACCTCTTATTCCTCTATCCTTCGCTGAGCTCTCACCTCATCTTCTCCAGAAGGAGTATGGGAAAATCCTGGTCTCTGCTAGAGGTGACTTGGATTTTAATTTTGGCCTTTCTGCTGATGTATATTTATATTTGGGAGGAGGGATGGAGGGTCACATCTGTTTGTTTTGCCTATTTTTTGCAGTGATTATAGTTCTCTGAAATCCTTGAATAAACACTAAGAAATTTATATAGGCTTCTTTTCATAGAAAACTATTTTTTAAGTAGATTTCGTCCAAGGTAGACATTTTGGTACTTTACCAAGTTGTTTTCGTGGCAGCTCCCTTAACTTGAACTTGTCCTATTAATCTTAAGTGTCTGCCCCCAAATATGTCCTATATATCATGAGCACCTAACAGTATTGATTTCAATAGCCAATTAATCAAAAATAGTTTTATTAAAAAGATATGGTGAATCCTTTTATTTCAGTGATGCCAATTATGTTCTTGGATAACAACACGGGATCTGAAATGGTTTGTACCCCCATCCTTAGAAGCGTAATTGAGACACAAGTATCATGCCAAGAAAAGAATTACAGAGCAGCATGATACTTAACCAAGAGCTTAGATGGAATATATGAGGGATTATTATTAAATTTGAATGTAATTTAAAGTTAAATTTAAAATTTTTCTCGGTATAGAACCAGAGACAAGCATGATTTATTCCCTCCCTCCCTCCCTTCTCTCTCTCTCTGTCTTTCTTCTTCCTTCCCCCTCCCTCCCTCCTTCCCTCCCCCTCCCTCCCTCCTTCCCTCCTTCCTACCTTTCTCTTTCTTCCTTCCTTTCTTTCTTTTCTTCTTGCTCTTTGCCTTATATCTTTTGAGTGATGCTCTCATTGTACTGACAGGAGTGTTTTACCACAAACTTCATCAGTGGCCGAAAACTCATCTATGTGAACTGTTCAAACCTCCCTCAGATGGGGATAACAGATTTTGAGGACATGAAGGTGAGTTGTGCATAAAGTTTCCCTCTAGAGCACTGTGACAGTGCTACCATCTGTCTCAAACCGACCTCTTTTCTTCCAGCCTGGCCTCTGTTTCTGTTGGTGGTGATATCATACTCCCAATCCCCCAGGCTCACAGTGGTTGCTTCTTCTCTCCTTTGATCCCCACAAAGATCCCAAGAACTGTCAGTTCCTCCTATAGCATCTGTTTTTTTGCACTCGTACTTGTTCCAGGCCTTTATCATCTCATACCTAGAACATTCCAGTAGCCTGCTTTTAGCCTCTGCCCATAGGCCCTTTGGATTCAAAGGCTCTGCTTTTAGACTCTCACCTTCCAACTATTTATGTACTAAGAAACATTCTTTGGATCTCCTCTGCTAACAGCATAGTCTCAACTTCTTAGTTTAGTATTCAAGGCCCTCCACGAGTTTTCTCCAACCACCATGCTTTCCCCTACCACTCCTCTCTGTGAATCTTCTGCTCCAGCCTCACAGGTCTAACTTACACCCTCGCAAACCTGTCTTGTGCATCCCTCCCCCTTGTCTTTGCTCAGTTCCCCCTTCCCCTGTTTGACTACTATGAATCTTAATCATCCTTCAGGACCCAGCTCAATTCTCATCTCCCTGTGAAGTCTTTCCTGACCTTCCCAGCCCACAATAAAGTCTCTTCCCAAGCTCTCATACGTTTTATGGGACACCCCCCGCCCCTCATTCTAACAACCGTTTCACACTTTTACAACACCCAAAGTGTTTTGCCTGCTTTGCTACCTAACTTTGAAACAAGTTGCATTAACCTCTCTGGACC
The DNA here is from genome assembly GCF_041296265.1 of Equus caballus. Taxonomy (NCBI): domain Eukaryota; kingdom Metazoa; phylum Chordata; class Mammalia; order Perissodactyla; family Equidae; genus Equus; species Equus caballus. The sequence goes on from NC_091707.1 coordinate 35,559,952, forward strand.
TCAATTTCCTAAGATCTCTCCAGCACCAACAGTGCATAATTATGATTCTTTACATCACAGCACCCTCCCTTTATAGTGTTTTATAGTTTACAAAGCTTCATGTACATAATCTCATTTATAACCTTTCCTTTAATACCCCCCACCCCAACATACCAGTGTTTTCATTCATATACTTCTTGCCCATAAAGGCTCTGCCTCAGTGGTTCTCAAACTTGGATAGTCTTCAGAATCACGTGAGATTTAAAAAGAAATTAAAAGATTCCTAGGCTCCACATTCCAGAGATTTTGATTCATTAGGTCTAGGGTAGGCCCTGGAATTTTTTCCTTAGGTGACTCTCGATCAGGCCTTAGAACCATATAATTCCATGAGTCATATGATTTAGAAAATAAGAAAAGTATACTTGTTAATACCTAAGGCCTTTCCTGGCAACAAGATATAAAGAAATTCTTTTAAATTATTAAAGACATGGTCCTAAGTGAACACTTAATCTCTTGAACTCTAATAATAGCTATCCTTTTTGAGTGCTTAGTGTGTTTTAGGTACCATACATATATTATTTCACTTAATCCCCATTTTACAGAAGAGAAAATGGGCCCAGAAAGATGAAGCCACTTATACAAGGTCATTCAGATAGTAAGTTTAAGACCAGGATTCACATCCATTCTGTGTGACTTCCCAATCCATGCTGTCTTTAAACCACTATACTGTATTGCCTTTCTAAATGAACAATTTTGTAACATGAACCTCCATATATAGATATATAATGTCGAAAAGGATCACTTATTACAAATTGGTATTTCCAACCATGTCTTCACGTAGCCACCAATTACTACCAGATAAGTATCTTACTCTTTTTATGTTCAAAGGTGATGCAGTGTATTTATAGTTCTCATTTCTACCTAGGTTTATAGTATACTAAATTTTCTAGATAAAAATAGTGAACAGAATTAGCAAAATAGTCACTTGTAGTCCAAATTCCTGCAACATTTAAGTACCAAGAATTTCAGCTATTTATCATGAGAAAGCATTTTTAAGAGTCTGCCAATTCATTTTGCTTCCTGGACATTCTAATTCCAAAAGTACAGTATCAACATGCAATAATAAAAATTCTAAGTTTGCTTTTTCTGGTCTTGCAAGAAACACGAGATCTTAAAAGTCTTCTGAAATCTTCAGGGGTAAATGATGAACCCCGTGACCTATCCTTATATCCTGAAAAGTTTGAATAAGCAAACTTCAGAATACTTACTATCAGGGTCACCAGACAAAATGGCCTCTCCTTGACGTCACTAGAATAACATAAAGATCAAGACATTTAAAGTCATGTTAGATAAGCTTTGCTTGATACTTAGGTCCACATAAAAAAGCAATTATACACTATGACACAGGTAACTTTTTAGAGACCATACATGAATTTAAGTATGCCATAGGTACCTTCCTTAATGCTGATATACCGATATAATATGCTGATGTACCAAGCATTTTTAATCCCACCGTTCTAATGATAGCACCCAGGACATCCACAGTTTATCCCATAGCAACACTTAAGCAATATAGTTACCTTGTTCATGCTAACTCTTGCATATTGTCATTCGTGGGCTTTGGGAGAGTGGGAGGAGTGGGGAAAGATCAGGCTGCTTGAGAGTACAGAATTCTGGACATGCTGCTAAGAAACTGAACCCCATTCAAACTGTGTACCCCATTTACAAGGCTTGCAGTTAATTTATGGCCAATTTCTATTCTCTTCAACTTCCTTTTACTTTCTTAATTTTGCAAGTACTCATCCTTCACCTGCAGAAATAACTCACCCTTCCCATTACCCTTCCTGCAACATCCTGAGATGACCAGAGAAGAGCTAAATGTGTAGGGGAGACCGGTGAGGCATGCAAGAGGAAAGACACACTAATTCTTCTTTTCACCTGGCCGAGGGATCCCTTGAAACCACCATCCTGTCTTCCCATTTGTAGTGATGCATTAGCTTGGGTAAAGGGGAGAGAAAGTCAATCTCTATTCTAGGGACAAGATAGACAAGACAGTGTTACACTTTCTTCAGCTTTCTGTCTTGGAAAATATTTTTAACTGTTCATCAAGAACAAAAGAACTCTGTGATAAATATTTGGAGAAGAACATAAATGAATTGCTTATCCCCTTCATATGTATGATTTTATATTACAACATATAGCCTAATAAGCTTTATAACATCTCAGTAATTTTACTGGACTTGCCTTGTGGCAAACTATTTAAACAGCACAAATTCATAACAACATGTCAGCAATTATCACTAGACAAAAATATTTTTATATATTTTTTGCGGAGGAAGCTTCACCCTGAGGTAACATCCACTGCCAATCTTCCTCTTTTTGTATGCGAGCCACCACCACAGCATGGCCACTGACAAATGAATGGTGTAGGTCCTCACCCAGGAACTGAACCCAGGCCACCAAAGTGGAGTGTGCTGAACTTACCCACTAGGTCAGTGGGGCTTGCCCCAAAATATTTTTTTAAATTTTAATTTTCAAATAATTTCAGTTTTACGAAAGAGTTGCGAAGATAGTACAGAGAGTTTGTATATGCTCTTAATCCAGCTTCCCCTACTGTTAACATCTTATGTAACCATGGTACATTTATCAAAACTAAGAAATTAACATTGGTACAGTACTACTAAACTATAGACTCTATTCAAATTTCTGCAATTTTTTCCATTGATTTTTTTTTTTTTTTTTGTCCCAAGATCCAACTGGAGATACCACCTTGCATTTAGCTGCCATGTTTCCTTGGTCTCCTCCCATATATGACAGTTTCTTGATCTTTCTTTGTGTTTCATGACCTTAACACTGAAGAGTAGTGGAGAGGTACAGTGTAGATTTCCCTCAATTTGAGTTTGTCTCATGTTTCCCATGAGGTTATGCTTTTTGGGGGAGACTGTCACAGAGGTGATGAGCCCTTCTCATCTCATCCCATCAGGGAGTACATGATATCAACCTGATTTATTACTGGAGATGTTAACTTTGATCGCTTGGTTAAGGTGGTGTCTGCCAGGTTTCTTCACTTTAAAATTACTCCTTCCCTTTTCATATTCTGTTCACCAGACGTGAGTTACTAAGTCCAGCCCATACTCAAAGAGAGGGGGATTAAGCTCCACCTCCTGGAGGGAGGAGCACCAAAGAGTTTATGGACGTATAGTAAAACTACCACAGTAATAAATATTTTAGGGGAGAAAGTTTGAAGCTATGCAAATATCCTGTTTCTCCTTAAAGTTTTGCCTGCTGATTTTAGCATCCATCAGTGGATCTTGCCTAGAGCAGTATTACCAAGTTGTCCTAATGATGATTTTCCATTTCCCTCATTCCTTCTGTTTAATTGGAACTCTTCTTAAGGAACTCTCTGTGTTTGCCCCTTCTCCCCCATTTGGGAGCTCTTTCAGCCTGGCTCCTGTGCCCTTTGACATGCTCCCCTTATTTTTTTTAGCGCTTTCTGGCACTACACGTTACTTCAGACTCATTTTGTACTTTGCTTGCTGCAGCCATAGAAGCATCTGTGTCTCCAAAGAGCCCTGGTTGCTTTTATTAGAGAATTGTGCTTAGAAACCAAGAAGTGGGGGCCAGCCCGGTAGCACAGCAGTTAAGTGCACACGTTCCGCTTCTTGGCGGCCTGGGGTTTGCTGGTTCGGATCCCCGATGCGGACATGGCACTGCTTGTCAAGCCATGCTGTGGTAGGCGTCCCAAATATAAAGCAGAGGAAGATGGGCATGGATGTTAGCTCAGGGCCAGTCTTCCTCAGCAAAAAGAGGAGGATTGGCAGTAGTTAGCTCAGGGCTAATCTTCCTCAAAAAAAAAAAAAAGAAACCAAGAAGTGAGCACCAGTTGTGCTTATTGCTGCTGGGATGTCACTGCTTCTAGACACTCTCAGCAGAAAGATGTAGGAAATATATGTATGTACTAACCCAAGTGTACACAAATTTCTATCATATATCTGTAAGCATGAGTTCATGCTGATATCTCTGGCTCTAGTCCAGCCCCACAGGGTTCATTCTAATCTTCCCATCCTTCCTACCCCATTTTGCTTCTTTACAACTCCTTTTTCTGACAGTGAGAGACCTGGCTCTCCCTACTTATAAATAGGTATCCCTACGAGAAACAAATTGACAAATAGAGTCAGCATCTGTGTACAGTTCTTTCTGTCTTTAGCCTACACTACCTGAACAAAGCGCTGTTTTTAAAGGTAAAGTTGTTGAGGTCAGCTCCTTTCTTCTCTGCCCCCTTCAGTGAGATGATGTCTTTCTTTGTAATACAGTTGGATTCATTTGTCCACAGCCTATATTCCATCATGGGTTCCCAAAACATCCTGGCTCTTTAAAAATTTGCATAAAGTCAAGTCACTCTTTGTGGTGTACAGTTCTGTGGGTTTTGACAAATGCACAGAGCCACATATCCACCAGCACAGAACCATACAGAGCAATTCCATCACCCTAAAATTCCCCTTGTTTTCCCCTTTGTAGTCAGCTCATCCCTCCACCTCAGTCCCTGGCCACGACCAACCTGGTTTTTGTCCCTGTAGTTTTGCCTTTTCCAGAATGTCACATAAATGGAAGCTTTGAGTCTGGCTTCTTTCCCCTAGCAAAATGCATTTAAGATTGACCCATGTTGTGGTGTGAACCAAAAAGCAGCTTTTAAGGAAACTGTACACCTGCTTTAATAGTAGTGGGACAGGCAATTCATACTGAAACCACACAATTACGTCTTTAGGTTTAATTAAAGTAAATTATAGGTTCCAACTTTGCAAATGTGCATAGTTACATACTCTAAGGTAACTAAACAGTCTGCAATAAATTAGTAATGATGAAGCAAAGCCGTCAGTAATTTACAAATACGAACAAGAATAGCAGCCTTCAAAAACCATAATCGCCAGAAGATACAACGATGATATAGTAATGACAGAATCTTCTTGAAAACTATAGGTGTTACAAATATCTGCCTGAGACCATGTGAAGTAGATGCTCTGCAGTGAGGCCAAGCATTGAGTGTAGGCCACCATCCTGGAAGGTGGAATTAAGAATACTTAGGGAGCTGGCCCCGTGGCTGAGTGGTTAAGTTTGCACACTCCACTTCAGTGGTCCAGGGTTTTGCTGGTTCAGATCCTGGGCACAGACCTAGCGCTGCTCATCAAGCCATGCTGAGGCAGTGTCCCATGCAGCAGAGCCAGAAGGACCTACAACTAGAATGTACAACTATGTACTGGGGGGCTCTGGGGAGAAGAACCAAAAAAAAGAGAGAAGATTGGCAACAGATGTTAGCTCAGGTGCCAATCTTTAAAAAGAAAAAAGAATATTTAGAAAACTCTAATAATCCTCATGCATACCTATTTTTTTTATTGAGTTATTGATAGGTTACAATCTTGTGAAATTTCAATTGTACATTAATGTTTGTCAGTCATGTTGTAGGTGCACCACTTCACCCTTTGTGCCCACCCCCCACCCCACCTTTCCCCTGGTATCCACTAAAGTGTTCTTGGTCCATAGTTTTAAATTCCTCATATGAGTGGAGTCATACACAGATTATCTTTCTCTTGCTGGCTTATTTCACTTAACATAATTCTCTCAAGGTCCATCCATGTTATTGCAAATGGAATGATTTTGTTCTGTTTTGCAGCTGAGTAGTATTCCATTGTATATATGTACCACATCTTCTTTATCCATTCGTCTGTTCATGGGCACTTAGGTTGCTTCCACATCTTGGCTATTGTAAACAGTGCTGCAATAAACATTGGGGTGCACAGGACTTTTGGGATTGCTGACTTCAAGCTCTTTGGGTAAATACCCAGTAGTGGGATGGCTGGATCGTATGGTAGTTCTATTTTTAGTTTTTTGAGGAATCTCCATACTGTTTTCCATAGTGGCTGCACCAGTTTGCATTCCCACCAGCAGTGTATGAGGGTTCCTTTTTCTCCACAACCTCTCCAACATTTGTTGCTATTAGTTTTAGATATTTTTGTCATTCTAACGGGTGTAAGGTGATATCTTAGTGTAGTTTTGATTTGCATTTCCCTGATGATCAGCGATGATGAGCATCTTTTCATGTGCCTATTGGCCATCAGTATATCTTCTTTGGAGAAATGTCTGTTCATGTCTCCAGCCCATTTTTTGATTGGGTTGTTTGATGTTTTGTGGTTGAGTTGTGAGAGTTCTTTATATATTAAGGATATTAAACCTTTGTCAGATATATGACTTGCAAATATTTTTTCCCAGTTAGTGGGTTGTTTTTTTGTTTCAATCCTGTTTTCATTTGCCTTGAAGAAGCTCTTTAATCTGATGAAGTCCCATTTGTTTATTCTCTCTATTGTTTCCCTTCTCTGAGAAGGCATGGTGTCCGAAAAGATCCTTTTAATACTGATGTCAAAGAGTGTACTGCCTACGTTTTCTTCCAGAAGCCTTATGGTTTCAGGTCTCACCTTTAGGTCTTCAATCCATTTTGAGTTTATTTTGGTGAATGGTGAAAAAGAATGGTCAATTTTCATTCTTTTACATGTGGCTTTCCAGTTTTCCCAGCACCATTTGTTGAAAAGACTTTCTTTTCTCCATTGTATGCCCTCAGCTCCTTTGTCAAAGATAAGCTGTCCATAGATGTGTGGTTTTATTTCTGGGCTTTCAATTTTGTTCCATTGATCTGTGCACCTGTTTTTGTACCAGTACCATGCTGTTTTGATTACTGTAGCTTTGTAGTATGTTTTGAAGTCAGGGATTGTGATGCCTCCCGTTTTGTTCTTTTTTCTCAGGATTGCTTTAGAAATTCAGGGTCTTTTGTTGCCCCATATGAATTTTAGGATTCTTTGTTCTAATTGTGTAAAGAATGTCATTTGGATTCTGATTGGGATGGCGTTGAATCTGTAGATTGCTTTAGGTAGAATGGACATTTAAACTATGTTTATTCTTCCAATCCATGTACATTCATGCATACCTATTTTTAATAATCCTTACTAACCCAAGTAAGTTGCTAGTAAGTTACTTTAAGTCTTAGGCAAAAATAAAGTCTGTTGCTTGTTATTCATCAGAACTAAAGAAAGAACTCACAGTTTTAGATTAATTTATAGCCCATGAGAGGACCCTTATGGTCCATCGATGAACCTCAGATGTACCTTAAGAATCACTGAAGTAGGGAAGAGATGGTTAGATTATATTTCCTGATTCCACATGTAACCAATAGCTTTATAACACCTTTAATTTCTACATTTGAATATTCAACAGTACTGGCCTCTTTCGGCCAACAGTAAGCACATAGCTCTTTTGGTTAATATTGAATGTGTTTATGACTACAAGGTCCTTCCTTGGGGCACCATATGTAAACCTCAGTGAATCTGTGAAATAACCTCTTCCGGTAAGGGGCATTCTAAAGGAGAGTTGAGGTGCAAGGTGCTGAGCATTGAGCGGCCTCAATTACAAATCAGAATTCTTAAGAGCCTCCTGTAGTAATTTGGATCTCAAATCTTAGAAACCTCAATTGCTACAGACCTCAATTAGTATTCCCTTTGGGATGCAAGGCAACCATGTAGACTCTCTGTCTTTTACCCACAAACCACCTCTAGAGTCTAAATAAAACCAATTCAAGTAAGATTTGAGAAGAAAGATGTCTTGCCTCTCTAAAATGCATTGCTAAAGGGCAGTTTTGCATCAGGTTTAGAATTGTCTGTGGCATGAATTTTACAGCCTTGAAACTATGGCCAGTAATTTTAAACTAAAAAAAAAATTCCACATATTCCTTTGGCTGTGTTCTAGCAGGAATTTCATGGACTACATTCTCATCCAGATGCAGAATATGAATTCAAATAGCAACATTATAACAGACCTATGATTAAAACTAGAATTTGAAAATGCAGTGGCAGTTTAGGATATCAAGTGGCATGATGCTCAGTGAATACCAATTATGTTTTAGAGACACTGAAACTTGTGGCAAAAGATTTTTAAAAGAATATACAAGAATAGATACTAATAAAACAGCTGGAAATTTAATGTCTGCTTTTTAGTGTTTGGCATTTATTTTTAGTCAAAGAAACTGAGTAACTATTTGAGTAATGATTTTTTTTCTAGTTGCACATTAACTGAGCCTCTTATAGACAAGTTATTTATTAACTTTCCCAAAGATAGTCATGGTTCCTAATCTGAACATTATCATATGTTCATATGGTTGGTCAGATTGCTGAGGGAAAAAGAAAGAAATTAACCCTTCAGTGGCCATCTGATGCAAGGGCCTAGAAACATCTTTAAATGGTACTTTTAAAAAGATAATAAATCAAATAAGGCCAGCTTAGTTAGCCTTTCAATGTGTTATTTCATTATTTTATTTTCCCCTAGAAATAACTAAAGGGGTTAGCATTCAAGGGGCCTAGGACACTAAGTAAAACTTGGATTTAGTTATATTTCCAGGTTAGTCCCGTTAAACAATTATCCTTGTATTTCAGGTAATTTCTCAGCATACTCGGGAGCTGCTGGGAATTGAAGAGCCATTATTCAGACGCACCATCGCCCTTCCCTATAGGGACAATATCGGCTTATTTTTAGAGCAAAAAGGTCATTCTGGGGTAAAATCTGATTCCTTGACCTTCTCTGAATTTGTGAAAGAAGCCAGATTAGAGGATTATGCTCCACAAATAACTGCCCCTGAAGAGAAGGAAGCATTATATTACTTTGAACCATAGGGAAAAGCCATTTCACTTAGCTTGAAAGATCAAACTAAATCGCTTGGGGGAAGAAGTGTGGTCTTTTTGGGTTTTCTTTTTCTCCTCTTCATTAAGGATCAGAGTCAGAACTGCTGGCCTGCTCCTAGTTCTATCACCCGTTCACAGCACCTTCCCTTTCTTTGTGTATCAATTTAGCCCCTCGTTAAAACAGAGATAGCAATATTTCTCTTTCTGGGTAATTGTAAGAATTCCTGATAAATTCTAGTATCGGTATCTGGTAGTAAGAACATGTTGGGGAAATAGAATTACAGGTAAAGTCTCCTGCCAACCCAGATAATCCTCTCCACAAAGGCAGGAAAAGAAACAGTTTTATTGTTGAGTCAGCATGAAATCAGACTGTGATGCACGTCACAGGTAAGCTGCTGAAGAGTTGCAAAGACAAGGAGATCTCAACCTTTTATATTGCCCGGCAGATACAATCCATAACTTACGTGTTAACTGTCCACGTCCAAAAGAAAAATAAAACCTCTCCATCTCTTCATGACAACCAGGAAGTTACTACTTGGAGCCAGGCACTTAGGCCAAACTCCAGGTCAGGGAGACGAGGTGCCCTCCTCCTCGATACTCACGTTTCACAGAGAGAGCCCCAAGGCCCACCAAAACGTAGTCCTGGGATGTTAAAATGGCAGACAGCTTATTCAGCTTTTTAAAAGATTTACACCAATCTCAAAAACAGAGAAAAATGATTTAAATTACAAGTTTTCTAAAGGAAATATTTTAAGAAAAAGGAGAGGGAAGTTCTTTTTCCCTTTTGGCATCAGAGAAAATTTTTTTTAAATGTTTTTATATTTCTATTTATCCTTACAAATAACATGGCTTATAGAAGTACCAGTGACCATAGGTTTTTTTTTTATGTGGTGCCTTCCAGACCTTTATAAAATGAAATTCAGGCGAGAGTCTACCCATGACTGGACTGCTCAAAAGAAATTGCTGTTCACCTTAAACAAGTAGATAGCCAGTTATTTCTCCCACAAAAATGAATTTATTTGGGATCAGCAAAGAATTGCAACTCAGGATCTGCAACCAGGGCAGGCTATGTGCAAGTATGGAGCAGCAAGGGGAAGAGAAAACCCTTTTATACAGGCGAAGAGGAATTTGGGAGGGCTGTTATAAATGAGGAGTCCACTGGAGGAATTGAGAGTTCGAAGTGTGGTGGTTTATCATTGGCTGAGCTCTGGCAGGCTGTCCTTGGCAGAGCCGCTTGCCAGTCAAGAGGAAGTCTTTCTTCCTCCTGCTGGGCTCTGCTATCAAAGTGGGGTGTGAGAGCTCCCCCTTTTGGCCTCTCGACTCCATTTTAATGAGGTTTCTGTTTATCATTTTCCAAATTACAAAATATTTCTTGTTGCTTGAATGATGCCAGTTCCTCTCTAGTTTTACAGACTTAACTGCACTTCCTCTTCCCCATCTCATTTCTTAATCCTACAAACCACTATAGGGCTACCCTTAGCCAGAAGGGCAGTGCTGTACCCTGTCCAGTGCCCTGCACCTGCATGAACACTCGGAGGAATCCATTTCTTTTTCTTTTCCTAGTGAGAGAAGGAACAGCGCCTCAAATTAGCATTCATAACAAGTGTTAATGTTTGATGTTGAACCTAATTTTTTCCCAGATTGAACTAACAAAATTTTATCTCAAACCATTCAACACCACACCATTGAGTTTGCCTAGCTCGCAATTATGCAAAAAGGACAAACATAAATGATTAACCTAAGACCATGGTGGTTTCCATGTATAGTGAATGGTTTTGATCAGAAGCACTTTAGCGTTTAGCAAACAATGGTTCTGTTCAATGACAGCATAGTCAGTGTCATCCTTTCTCAACTTGATGCTCACTGCTGTTGTTTTCTACTCTTTTATAATTGACAAAGTATTTCCAAAATATAAGGAAATAAAATATAGATCTTATTGTAGGAGTATGATCTATATTTTGAAAAATTTTTTTAGCCATTTAATATAAATGCCAGCTATTTTTTAAAATGGTTTTATGGTTTTAAATGGTTCAAATGCAAACTGCTTTAAATAAGATAGTACCAATAACAGTCATATATAGCTGAAATAAACATGAAATGAGTCTAATTCAATTAAGAATGTTTACCACACATTTTACTTCTCTATCCAAAATGAGAGGAAAATCAAGCTGCATCATTTGTCAGCTACATACTGCTAAAGGAAGGACACTACAGTATGAAACTGCCCAATAATGACGTTATAACTCCTTGAATTTAGCTTTTACACGAGAGATGGTTTGTATTAACAAGGCTTTCCTGGGGAAGCAGCTTACTTAAGTGTGTCCAGTTAGGTAGTTTCATTTGGTTGCCTCCAAAAGCCAGACATAGCCAAATATGCTGATGTAAAGGACCTCTTGTTTTATTCTACATCTTAAAGAGCCATCAGTACAATTTCTGATTCCTGAGTGCCTAACATATGGCAAACACCATACAGTCACATGACTCCGTCAATTGTGATGGTCAGGGCACAACCATTGTAGAGGGAGAAAAAATCCTGATTCCTGAGGTCTGTTCGCTTATTGGGAAGGAGAGCCTGGGCAAACCACTGGCCGTTGTTCCTTGGTTAGAGAGACACCAAATGAATCACAATATAGTTGGGTAAGGTGGTCCTGGAGAGCAGTCCTGGTTGAGAGATGCTGGCCAAAGGGAGTTTCCTTGAGTTGCACAGCAGTCAGATCAAACCAGGGGAAAGGCCTGGGGTGAAAAATAAATAAATACTGTTACTTTTTTTGTCTTTTCCATATATCTGATTAGGCTGTTAAACATTTCCTTTAAAGAAAGTTTTCCTCCACTTGGAAAAAAAGTTCTTCATTTTCTTATCAAACTAATCAAAATTCATGGTTAAATTTAAAATTCAGCTGGAACTATTCAATGTTTATTTAATTTTACTTATGATGAGTTTTCACACTTATGTACATTTCTCTAAGTGTGTTTGGGGAGGAATTCATAATTAAACAATGATTACAATAATGACATCCACATCCTTTTCAGTATATTTTCCTTGATTTAGGAAGAGAATACATAAGAGGATCATGGACATTAGGAATGGAGAAGATCTCATTTCTTTTAAGATATCCTCTTAAAAAAAAAAAGACACCCTGTTCAACTGTATAGGGGAAGAAGTAGAAGTTAATATGCAAATGAAAATGGAGCAATGTTAATTTGTTAATTTAAATAATTTAAGTAATATTAATTTAAAAAGCATTAAGACATAGGGTTGTTACAGTGTTAAAAAGATCAGGAGTAAGGCAAGGATTTCTGCTGTCACCACTCTTTTCAACATAATACTGCAAGTTGTAGCCAGTGCACTAAGGCAAGAAAAGGGAAGAAAAGGCATACAGATAGGAAAGGAAGAAATAAAACTGTCCCAATTTATAGATGACATAATTGCCTATGTAGAAAATCCCAAGGAATCCACAAAAAAATCTCCTAGAACTAATAAATGAGTTCAACAAGATTGCAGGATACAAAATAAACATACAAAAATCAATTGTATTTATATATATTAGCAGTGAACACTTGGGCACCAAAATTAAAAATGTAATTCCATTCACACACACAAAAAGGAATACTTAGGTGTAAATCTAACAAAACATGTACAGGACTTGCATACTGAAAACTACAAAATGTTGATGAATAAATCAAAGATGATGCAAATAAATGGAGAGACATACTGTGTTCATAGATGGAAAAACTCAACATAATAAAGATAGCAAGTCTCCACAAATTAATCTATAGGTGTAATGATAAAATAAAATTAAGTGACAACACCAAATGCTCATGAGGATGCAGAGAAACTGGATCATACATTGCTAGTGATAATTTTAAATGGTACAACCACTTCTGAGGAACAGTTTGGCAGTGACTAAAAAAAATAAACATTCAGGGGCCGGCCCTGTCGCCGAGTGGTTAAGTTCATGCACTCCACTTTGGTGGCCCAGGGTTTCACCAGTTCAGAACCTGGGCACAGACATGGGACCACTCATCAAGCCATGCTGAGGCGGCGTCCCACATAGCACAACCAGGGGGACCTACAACTAGAATATACAACTGTACTGGGGGCCTTTGGGGAGAAGAGGAAGAAGAAGGAGGAGGAGGAGGAGGGTAAGGGGGAGGGGGGGGAGGGAGATTGGCAAAAAATAAAATAAAAATAAAAATGAAAAACATTCAACGACCATATGAGCCAGGAATTGCATTCCTGAGCATTTGTCCCAGAGAAATGAAAACTTATGTTCCCCCATAACCTGTACATGAATGTTCATAGCTTTATTCATAATAGCCAAAAACTGGAAACAACCTAGATGTCCTTCACCAGGGGAATGATTAAACAAACTGTGGTACATCCACACCAGGATATTAGTCGGCAATCAAAAGGGATAAACTATTGATGCACACAGCAGCTGTGATGAATCTCCAGAGAATTACACTGAATGAAAAAGGTCAATCTCAAAAGGTTGCAGACTATGTGATTCCATTAAATAACAGCCTTGAAATGACAAAATCATAGAAACGGAGAACAGATGAATGGTTGCCAAGTTGGGGAGGAGGGGCCAACATACAGGATTGCTTGATGATAGAACTGTTCTATATCTCGACTGCATCACTGTCGAAATCCTGGTTGTGGTCTTGTACTATAGTTTTACAATATCTGTATATAATTTGTACCATTGAGGGAAACTGGATAAATAAGTACATAAGATTTCTTTGTATTTCTTAACTGCTTGTGAATCTCAAAAGAAAAAGTTTAATTGAAAAAAGGGGGGATACCATTAAAAAGTATAATCCACCAAGAAGATATAAAAATTATGAACTTTTATTCATCAGATGATATGGCTTCAAACTTTATAAAACAAAGATGATTAGAAACATAGAGAATTTCAGAAACCACAATTACAGTGACAATATTAATATGCCATCCCTCTCATTCTCACAGATCTGATGAAAGAGAATGTAGAGCAGTATTTCTCCAACATTAACGTGCGCATCACTGGGATCTTGTAAAAATGCAGATTCTGAGTCCATATATCTAGGGTGGGGCCCCAGATTCTGTGTTTCTAAACAAACTCCCAGATGATGGCATGGATCCCAGGTAGTTTGAGTAGCAAGATGTAGCAAATTTGAATAACACAGGGACTTTGTGCCCAACAATGTAATCGTTATTTCAAAGGCCAATAGCACATAGCTAAAGAGATTAGATGAACATTCTTAGCTCTTATTATTTTTATAATAGTAATGTGACTGAAATTTTATGAGCCATAAATATTTAATTCAAGAAGCTAAGAAAAAGAACCACAAAATAAAGCAAAAGAAAAGAGGAAGGAACTAATTATTAAAGATTAAAATGGGGGCCCAGCCCTGTGGCTGAGTGGTTAAGTTCTCACGCTCTGCTTTGGCAGCCCAGGGTTTTGCTGGTTCAGATCCTGGGTGTGGACATGGCACCACTCGTCAGGCCACGCTGAGGCGGCGTCCCACATGCCACAACTAGAAGGACCCACAACTAAAATATACAACTACGTACTGGGGGATTTGGGGAGAGAAAGCAGGAAAAAAAAAAGATAAAAATGGAAATGCTTGAGTTAAAAAACAACAGCCCAGGGGCTGACCTGGTGGTGTAGTCATTAAGTTTGCATGCACCACTTTGGCAGACCGGGGTTCGTGGGTTCGGATCCCAGGGTGTGGACCTACACACCACTCATCAAGCCATGCTGTGGCAGCATCCCACATACAAAGTAGAGAAAGTTTGGCACAGATTTTAGCTCAGGCACAGTCTTCCTCATGCAAAAAGAAGATTGGCAATGGATGTTAGCTCAGGGCCAATCTATCTTCCTCACCAAAAAAAGAAAATATAAGTACAACTTTATGCCATCAAATTTGAAATCCAGATAAAAATGAAATATTTTTGCTAGGTATTACCAAAATTGACTCAAAAAGTAGTAAATCTGAATAGATCATAAACTAGAAAAACTGAAAAGATAGTCAAATTTCAACCTCCCCCAAAAGCTATTTGGGCCAGAGGGATCTACAGTTAAGTTCTGTCAAATCTTCAAGAAATCTGTAATTTCTGTGTTACTTACACTGTTCTATGATGCAATGATAAAGGCTTCCTAATTCTATAAAGTTAATACAACGTTGATACCAAATTTGAAAACTACATACCAATTTCAGTCATGAGTGTAGATGTAAATATCTTAAATAAATTGCAAGGAAACATCTGGAAGTGTTATTATTACATAGGGTTTATTTAAGAATGCAAGGAAAGCTTGACATTAGGAAATCTACTTATGTCGTTTACAACATTAATTACAGGAGGGGAAAAATATGAAACCAAGTCTATACCTGCATTTTGGTTAATGTGACTTTTAAGTCTTTTTATAATCTATAAGGTCCCCTTCCTCTTTTTTTTCTTCTCTGTTTATTTGTTGAAGAAATTGGGTTGTTTGTCTTCTAAAGTTTCCCACATTCTGGATTTTGCTGATTATATCTCATAGTCACTTAACACTTTCCCGTCTCTTGAATTGCCTATAAAAAGGTAATTATATGTATAGACTTGATCAAATTCAGGTTCAATTTTTTTGGCAAGAATATTTCATCAGCATCCATCTATATTTACCCAGAACCATATCACCTCTTTTTTTTTTTTTTTGAGTAAGATTAGCCCTGAGCTAACATCTGCTGCCAATCCTCCTCTTTTTGCTGAGGAAGACTGGCCCTGAGCTAACATCTGTGCCCATCTTCCTCTACTTTATACGTGGGACGCCTACCACAGCATGGCTTGACAAGAAGTGCCGTGTCTGCACCCGGGATCCAAACTGTCAAACCCTGGGCTGCCAAAGTGGAACATGCAAACTTAACCACTGTGCCACGGAGCCAGCCCCCAATCCTCTTCTTTTTGCTTGAGGAAGACTGTTGCTGAGCTAACGCTTGTGCCAGTCTTCCTCTGTCTTGCATGTGGGGTGCTGCCATAGCATGGCTCGATGAGCAGTGCAGAGGTCTGCACCTGGGATCCGAACCTGCGAACTTAAACCACTATGCCACTGGGCCAGCCCCAACATTTGTTACTTTCCTAATTTTTCAAGTTATTTTTTTTAAAGTTCACATAAAAGAATAAACGTGTGAGAAGGATTAAGATTTTGGAAAATAATAATGAAGAGGACTTGCTCTACCAGATGCCAAAGTATAGGTGGACAGTATAGTAATTAATTATAGCATGGGAATACAGTGATAGGTCCCCAGTTCAGAATAGAGTCTAGAAATATACCCATGAATATCTTGCAGTTTATCAATGATAAAATCATATTTCAAATTGGTAGGAAAAGATTGGCTACTCTATAAATAGTGTTAGGACAATTGGCTTTCCAAAATGAATAAAAGATATCAAAAATCCCAAATTGATTATTTAAATATTTTAAAAATAAAATACCAGAAGAAAATATAGAATATCTTTGGATGAAGAGGGTCTTCATAACTTGAAACCCTGAAGCCATAAAGAAGTGATTGGACAATTTTGACCACAAAAATTAGAATCCTCTGAACAGCAAAAGATACCAAAAAGAGAAATAAAATGAAAAATATTTCCAATGCACATAACATATTCCTCCTGAAAACCTCCTATAAACAATAAATAAAAGCAAACAATCGAAAAGAAAAATAGGCAAAGAACATAAAATGAGAAAGAGAGAGGACACAAGAGCAACAAGTTTGGAAGCTAGAAAGAAAATGGACCAAAAAATGACATGGAGCTGAATCCTGAGTCAGCAACAGGGAAAGCCAAGGCGCAGTCCATTTACATCACAGAGCCCTCAAGACTCGGGATGCAGTGGACCAGTACATCTGGAAGTGAGGGTGAGATGGGGCTACAAACAGGCTGATGGGTTGAAAATCTTAAAAAGATGAGACCCTCCCAGTAATGGTACTCCCAACGCTGCACAATCAAGAGAGTGTCCCTCCCTCTCCCCAGCAGAAGTGGTATTCTCTGGAGAGGGTTAGACAGAGGGTCTCTGAACAGGGGGACCATAGGCCTCTTGAGGGCAGGAATTTGCTGAAAAGGGGAGAAATAAAGTGAAAAAATACATACTGAGTGATAAGACCACCTGTCTTCCTCCACACACACACACACAGCTTTCTTTACCCAAGTTGGGTCCCAAAGACTTAAAGATATCAATATTCAGGGTTTCCCAAGGAAACAGCTTACCAAATCTCTCTGTAGTAAAGACCACAGTAGCGAACACTGAGTTCCCAGTGAAGTTTTCAGTAACCAGGATCTTAAATATGAGCAAACAGTCAAGGTTCTCCATACACTTGAAGAAACCCTCTAAAATGAATGGTAGAGACCAAAACAAATAATCAGAAAGCAACTTGGAGGAAACTCTTCAGAGAAAAAACTCTATCATTTATATTCTCACAGGGATAAGAGATGGTATTGCCTAGTGAAATGACAACAGGATGCCACATAAAAAATATTTGGAGGGGCTGGCCCCGTGGCCAAGTGGTTAAGTTCCCACGCTCCGCTGCAGGCGGCCCAGTGTTTCGTTGGTTCGAATCCTGGGTGCGGACATGGCACTGCTCATCTAACCACGCTGAGGCGGCGTCCCACATGCCACAACTAGAAGGACCCACAACGAAGAATATACAACTATGTACTGCGGGGCTTTAGGGAGATAAAGGAAAAAATTTTAAAAATCTAAAAAAAAAAAAAATATTTGGATCTTCAAAAAAGAAAATCTTTGAAAATCAAAATACAGCAAAAATGAAAATATGCTCAAAATATGAGAGCAAAGACAATATAGTTGAGGAAATCTCTCAGAAAGCACAATAAAAAGACAAAGATACTGAAAATAGGAGAGAGGAAGAAAATCAGTGGATTGGTTCAGGAGGTCTAACATTTGACTAACATATCCAGAAAGAGAGAATAGAGAAAACAGATGAGAAGGGAGGAAATTATCAAAGATACAGCTGGAGAACTTGCGATCCAAAATCAAAAGGACCACTGGTGTTCTTTCTTTTATGGGTGGCAGTTACATGAGTATTTGCTTTACAATAATTCATTAAACAGTTTATGAATTTATGGAATGTGCATTTTCTGTGTATGTTATATTTCACAGTTTGTTTAAAGTTAAAGAAAAAGAATAAAAGGAAAGGCCCATCAAGAGGCCAACACAGTGAATTAAAATAGACCCACATCATGACACATCATAAAATTTCAGGATACTGAGGTGAAAAGATCCTATAAGCTTCCAGAGAGAAAAGAAACACGTTTCAGACAAAGGGTGAATTCAAGAATTAGAACGGCACTGCACCTTCTCAGCAGCAGCTCTAAACGCTGAAAGACAACGAGCGATGCCTTTAAAATTCTGAGGGAAAATTATTTTTAACCTAGAATTCTATCCCTGGCTATGTTCTCAATAGAATAGCAGGCAAGAATAAAAACATCTTCAGACATAGTCTTTAAAAATTGCTTCCTATGCATCTTCTTCTAAGGAAGCTACTGGAGGAGGATACGATCTACCACAGTGAAGGAGTAAACCACACCAAAGGAAGAGGGATCCAGGAAAGAGATCAGCACAAGAGAGAGGTGAAGGGAACAAGGATCGGGGGAAGGAAAATCACCAAACTGAAAATGTCACAGGCCATCGATGATTACTGACACAGTGTCACAGTGGTTAAGATCGTGCACTCCACTTTGGCAGCCCAGGGTTCGTGAGTTTGGATCCCAGGTGTGGACCTACACATCGCTCATCAAGCCATGCTGTGGCAGTGTCCCACATACAAAATAGAGGAAGATTGGCACAGATGTTAGCTCAGCGACAATCTTCCTCAGGACCAATCTTCCTCACAAAAGTAAAATGCATATATGCATACACATTATAATATAATGACAATATAAATATATGCTTGTACAGGCAAAGATAAAAAGACAAAAATACAAAAACCATTAGAAGTAAAGTCTAGGAAATAGTATTTTGGGGCTAAAAGGGCTTTCACTTTTCCACTAGTTGGATTTTTTACAAGAATGTATTCTCTTTATAAATTTTTTAAGATAACGTGAAAGGAAAAAAGGAAAAAAGCATCTGTTAAGACAACAGGGGCAGGCCCCGTGGCCGAGTGGTTAAGTTCAAGTACTCCGCTTTGGCGGCCCAGGGTTTCGCCAGTTCAGATCCTGGGCATGGACATGGCACCGCTCATCAAGCCATGCTGAGGCAGTGTCCCACATGCCACAACTAGAAGGACCCACAACTAAAATATACAACCATCTACTGGGGGGATTTGGGCAGAAAAAGCAGAAGGAAAAAAAAACACGATTGGCAACAGTTGTTAGCTCAGGTACCAATCTTAAAAAAAAAGACAAGAGTGGGAGAAATTAGAATGGCTAGCTGTCTGATACCTTACCTTCTCTGAGGTAGGTTCTTGGCGTAGACTTTGCTGACAAAATCTACTAACTGAAATTTGGGGCAGGACGCTCCATCTTTCCCACAGCTTTCGAAGTGCACGGAGAGGAACAGTCCGTTCAGAAGCTGCAGCACTTGTAAGTGGGGCATTTCCCTGGCCTTGCAGACGTTTAGGGCGGCATAGAAGACTCCCTCCAGCCACTTGATATTGAGGACAATTCCCCCTACACAGCAATGAGAAGGAAATGCCAGTTAGCACCACCTGAAAGGTTTGCGGGCAACCCAGGACGAACCCAGACAGTGCACGGCCACCTTTTTTCCAAGACAGGCTGGTCATATGAACCTCAGGATAAGCAAACACTACTCCTTCCTAGGCCAAGAGCCCTGCTTGTGCCCTTTATAACGCAGTGTGTGTTGACCCTACCACAGGACAACAGGTAGAACTACTGCAGACATCGCTAATGGCAAAATCATCTCTAAAAACCTCTAGAAAGGTTCTTGTCAATAAGAAGGGACTAGGGAAAACTGCAAGAGTAGAGCAGGGAAAAGCCGTTTTAGTCCCAGACACTGCATCCTCCTGTTTAAATTGTTTCCAGTTCATCCCTAAACGGTCCAGATAATCAGACTTCTCAACTTTCCCTAATAAAGGCTGCTTTTTGCCACCAAAGCTGTTCCCCTACAAAACTAAATAGCTGAGAATGTATCTAGCTTGTACTTTTCCACACAACTCCAACACACACACACACACACACACACACACGGATTTAATAAGATAGCAAGAGTCCAAGAGGAGGGTAATTTTCAAACAAGTGCCAAAAAATATGGTGAGCTATTACCAGCAGGATTGTAGGGGCAGGTAGCATGAAGAATCACAGGATCCTGGAGAGCAGCTGTGATGTCCTTCTTGGACCCCCAGATGTTGACAGAATCACCACACTGATAGTGAGGCCGCAGGATACTGGTATGGTTCAGTAGCAGTCTCAACCTGGAAGGAAAGCCACCAGGACAGGGAGTGCAGGGCCAGGACTGGACTAAACCACCACATGATCCACTGCCTTCCCATCCAACCCAACTACAGACCCCCCGGCACAGCCCTGCTCCGAGGCAAACGTGGGTGTGGGTCTGCGCTGAGCGCCCTGCTTGTTACGGGAGTGTTCAGCCACCCACCTAGCAAACACTTATTGCATGTTACCATGTGCCCGGCACTGGGCAAGACACCAGGGATACAAAAATAGTATTTGACCCATGCTCTCAATCACTTTTCGTGCTGTTGACGGGTGGTTTCCCTTCTCGTTGATGCACTAGGGGAACACAAGTCAGCTTCCAGTAGTGGCAAGCAATGCTGTATTGCCATTGTAAACATCTGCACATCAAAGAAAATGTCCCACCCATGAATGCTGTTCGTGGAGAAGTGGGGAAAACACAAGTAGAAAGGGTGGCTGGGTCCGTCTGCCAAGGAAGCTGCTTCCACCTCATGCCTGAGAGTGACCCGCTCTAAGAAGTAGGGGCTGGACTGGAGGGGGCAGGCAGAAGTCAGAGATGAGGACACAGCAGTTCTGCCAGTTCCATGCTCACCCTAACAAGATACCTGGGTATTGGGACGGCAGCCACAAAGCTGTACACAATGCAGGCTTTGTCAAGGCTGCTGTTAATTTCCATGCAGATTTTAGGCAGCTGAGATGGCAGGCAGCAGAGGAATATGACGTCGGCCCAGACCACCAGAGAAGGGTTATCATAAAAGCACTGGATTCCCAGTTCCCGGAACTCAGCTGGAGGGATAAAGGAAGACAGAGATCACAGTGGAGCTGAGTCGGACCTGAACGGCACCCGCGGGGAGAGGAGGAGGAGGATTTGATCTCGAGTCTGTCGCCACATCCATCAGAAGAGATTGCCCATGTCTTCTAAAAGCCGCAGGGCAGTGCCTAAGCCATTGCTAAAGCAGCTAGGGCCACCACAGCCTTGCTTGAGATTCCAGGTAATTCCCCATTATCTTACTTTCAGACCAAATGCTAGAATTTTTCAGATTTTTTTTAGGAAGAAAAAAAATCTGAAAGAAGCCTTCTGTTCCACTTCACTGAAGGTTTATCATGTGCCTGATAATCTACAGTGTACTTTATGTACGTGATCTAAGGGACTCCTCACAAGGACCTTAGGAGGCAGAGACTAGTATCGTTCCTTTATTCTAGATGAGGAAACCGAGGCTTCCAGAAGTCATGTGACTTGCCCAAAGTTACATGGCTAACTGGCTTGGGTTGGTGGGAAAGAGTGGAAGACTAGGGCCGAGGCCGGCAGGAGTTTGGAAAATATACTTACAGTTTCAGTAAAGTATACACAGTTTAATATTAATAAGATATTTATAAATGTAGAGGAAAATGAGATAACTCACGTAGTTGCACGAAAACACTCATTGGTAGTTAATCATTTGATTGTGCTTATTGCGATATGGATTTTCAAAAGTAAAAATGTAAACTCACATATGGCAATATGTTGTAAGTGTTATTGCAAAACAGAATATTAGACATTGGAGGGGTCAGTGCTTATCTTAATCACCATGAGTACATGATAAACTTGATGCTGAGGGTGTCTTGGTACTCATAAACCTGGAAGATGAATAGGACAAAGAGGAACTTTAGAAAACATGTACATTCTTCTTTCATGTGTTGTTCTCAAAAGTGCATAGAAGCTGATGCTGAAAATTTTGAATTCTTGCTTCTTTACACAACATGATAAATAAAAATGGAACTTTTTATTAATAAACATATTGCTTCCCAAAGAATATATGCCCTTTATTGAAATATCATATATACTAGTCCTATTGATGAGATTTAAGGAATTTGCCTTGAGTGGTAAGATTTTTTGGTTTCCTTAATATAGAAAGAGCATTTACAAATCAATAAGAAAAATAAGGCACTCCAACAGAAAAAATGGACAAAAATAACTCAAAAAAGATGAAATAGCAATACGCCCATAAAAATATTCAATGAAAGATATATTAAAACAAGAAAAGTTTAAAAGGTATATTAAAGTCATGATTAAAAAAAGAGATTCCCAGAATTGACAAGAATGTGGTGAAATAGGTGTTCTTACACAATGCTGGTGAAAGTTTACACCTAAACAACCTTTTTTTTTTTTCCTTTTTTTTAATTAAGGTTATGAAAGTTAACATCCTTGTGAAATTACAGTTGTACATCATTATTAGTCATGTTGTAGGTACACCACTTCACCCCTAGTGCCCTCCCCCACTCCCCTTTCCCCTGGCAACCACTGATCAGTTCTCTTTGTCCACATGTTAACTACCACCTATGAGTGGAGTCATACAGAGTTCGTCTTTCTCTGCCTGGCTTATTTCACTCAACATAATACCCTCAAGGTCTATCCATGTTGTTGTGAATGGGATGACTTTGTCCTTTTTTATGGCTGAGTAGTATTCCATTGTATATATATACCACCACATCTTCTTTATCCAATCATCAGTTGCTGGGCACTTAGGTTGGTTCCATGACTTGGCTATTGTGAATAATGCTCCGATGAACATAGGGGTGCATGGAACTTTTGGAATTGCTGATTTCAGGTTCTTAGGATAGATACCCAGTAGTGCGATGGGTGGGTCATAAGGTATTTCTATTCTTAACTTTTTGAGGAATCTCCATACTGTTTTCCATAGCGGCTGCACCAGTTTGCATTCCCACCAACAGTGTATGAGTGTTCCCTTTTCTCCACAGCCTCTCCAAGATTTGTCACTCTTGGTTTTGGATATTTTTGCCATTCTAACAGGTGTAAGGTGATATCTTAGTGTAGTTTTGATTTGCATTTCCCTGATGATTAGTGATGATGAGCATCTTTTCATGTGTCTATTGGCCATCCGTATATCTTCTTTGGAGAAATGTCTGTTCATGTCCCCTGCCCATTTTGTAATTGGGTTGTTTGATTTTTTATTGTTGAGTTGTGTGAGTTCTTTGTATATTATGGAGATTAACCCTTTGTCAGATAAATAACTTGTGAATATTTTTTCCCAATTAGTGGGCTGTTTTTTTGTTTCAATCCCGTTTTCCCTTGCCTTGAAGAAGCTCTTTAGTCTGATGAAGTCCCATTTGTTTATTCTTTCTATTGTTTCCCTCATGTGAGGGGCTATGGTGTCCAAAAAGATTCTTTTGAAGCTGATGTCAAAGAGTGTACTGCCAATATTCTCTTCCAGAAGACTTATTGTTTCAGGCCTAATCTTTAGGTCTTTGATCCATTTTGAGTTTATTTTAGTAAATGGTGAAAAAGAATGGTTGATTTTCATTCTTTTACATGTGGCTGTCCAGTTTTCCCAGCACCATTTGTTGAAGAGACTTTCTTTCCTCCATTGTAGGCCCTCAGCTCCTTTGTCAAAGATTAGCTGTCCATAGATGTGTGGTTTTATTTCTGGGCTTTCAGTTCTGTTCCATTGATCTGTGCATCTGTTTTTGTACCAGTACCATGCTGTTTTGATTACTGTAGCTTTGTAGTATGTTTTGAAGTCAGGGATTGTGATGCCTCTAGCTTTGTTCTTCTTTCTCAGGATTGCTTTAGCAATTCGGGGTCTTTTGTTGCCCCATATGAATTTTAGGACTCTTTGTTCAATTTCTGTAAAGAATGACATTGGAATTCTGATTGGGATAGCGTTGAATCTGTAGTTTGCTTTAGGTAGTATGGACATTTTAACTATGTTTATTCTTCCAATCCATGCGCATGGAATGTCTTTCCATCTCTTTATGTCGTCGTCGATTTCTTTCAAGAAGGTCTTGTAGTTTTTGTTGTACAGATCTTTCACTTCCTTGGTTAAATTTATCCCAAGGTATTTTATTCTTAAACAACCTTTTTTGGAGGTCAATTTGAAAGCCTATAGTAGAAGTTTCTTTGAAAATTAAAGTGTACCTACCATATGACCAGCCATTCCACCCCCAGGTGTTTACCCAAGAAAAATTAAAGCATTTGTCCACACTAATATTTGTTTGCAAATGTTCATAATAGTCAAAAACTGGAAACAACCTGAATATCCATCAACAGATGAATAGATAAACTGTGAATTATTCATGTAATGAAATACTCAGAAATAAAAAGAATATCAACATGAAACAACATGGATATATATCTCAAAGTAATTACACAGGGTGAAAAAAGTCAGATCAGAAAAAGTACAAACTGATGCCATTTAAATAATATTCTGGAAAACGCAAACTAATCGGTGGTGACAGAATTCAGATCAGTGGTTTCATGGGCGGGGGGCTGCAGGGAGGTAGCGAGAGAGAAATTACAAGGAAACTTGGGGATGATCAATAAGTTCGTTACCTTGATTGCGCTGATGGTTCCACAGGTGCATACTCATGTCCAAATGTCAAAGCGTACACTTTAAAAATGTGCGGTTTATTATATACAAATTATATCTTACGAAAGCTGTACCTATTCTTTGACTGGTAATATTATTTTTAAAACTATGTACAAGGAAGTCCAACTACATAAGTCACAGTTACATAAATTATCATACAGCCATACTTTGGAATACCATACAACCTTAAAATCATGATTTTGAAGAATGTTAAATAATATGAGAATATGCTCATAAAACATTAAGTGAAAAAAGCAGGACACAAACAACTTTGTACAGTATCAATGACTGAATATAATCTGACATAATCAGAGAATAAAATGGGAAGGAAATGATAATCCTGGTAAGGAGATTATAGGTAGTTATTATTTACTTCCCTATAGAGTGATTTTCTAAATTTTCTATAATATACATATGTGATTTTACATTTTTAAAATCATTGAAGTATAATTTACATACAGCATAACACACAGATCTGAAGTACATAGTTTGCTCTTTTTGTGTGTGTGAGGAAGATTGGCCCTGAGCTAACATCCATGCCAATCTTCCTCTATTTCTTGTATGTGGGATGCCACCACAGCATGGCTTGATGAGCAGTGTGTAGGTCCTTGTCCGGGATTGGAACCCACGATCCCTGGGCCACCAAAGTGGAGTGTGCAAACTTAACCTCTACACCACTGGGCCGGCCCTAGTTTGCTCATTTTTGACAAATTCATACATCCCCGTAACTTATACCTCTCTCAAGATATAGAACATTCCCATCTCCTCAGAAAGTTCCCTTGGGCCTCTTCTCAATCTCCCCAGAAACAACCACTGTTCTGATCGCTCTCACCGTAGATTAACAAATGATATCATTACAAAGCATCTTAAAATTCAGTAAATGTTATTTTTAAAAACACAAGTCTAAATGTTTGGAACTGGTTAATACCTAGCAGTTGCTAAGTGGTCCAGTTAGAAGATCTGAACTCTGTTTGGAAAGCTTCTCTCTATCAAAGACCCAGAAAGATATCTCACCACCAAAGGCACAGAGGACGGAGATGGATATAAAACATTTAAGTGGAGGGGCTGGCCCAGTGGCCGAGTGGTTAAGTTCGCGCGCTCCGCTGCAGGCGGCCCAGTGTTTCGTTGGTTCGAATCCTGGGCACGGACATGGCACTGCTCATCAGACCACGCTGAGGCAGCGTCCCACATACCACCACTAGAAGGACCCACAACAAAGAATATACAACTATGTACTGGGGGGCTTTGGGGAGAAAAAGGGAAAAAAAAACATTTAAGTGGAGAAGAAAGTTGTTTTAGGAACACGTTAAAAAACTATCTTTCTAGCTTGTCTCAGGGCTGGCAAGCTGAGAACAAGCATGCTGCATGCAAGGATTCCTCTTTCAAATGACTCTTTCAAAACGTCCTCGTCAGTACCTAAAAGCACACCCAAGCCCCCCTTCCTACCACACACTGCTCCTCACCCAGGGCCTCTGGCCTCCGAGTGGAGATCCGCAGACTTTCAGCAGGGATGGGGACCAGCTGAAACAGTACATGAGCCAGCTGCTTCCCAAGGCGGCCGCCTCCAATGATGCCCACCTTTAATGCACCATCGTCAGGAGTGTGAAGAGATCCAGTTGAGAGACATTTGGAAGCTTGCTTCTCATGTAAAGATTCTCTGGGGAATGAACACACAGACGCATACATAAGGACACGCACACCCTGTAGCTCTTCTTGCCATCCACCTCTGACATTCTCTGCTTTAACTTTCTCATATGGCAGCATGGTGGCCCCTTAAGGACTTCAGAGATAAGGCATTCCAATTATGTGCCACTTATCCAGCAACGCCTGAGTGAATTTTCCAGAAAGTAAAGCATACTCCTTCAAGGAACCAATACTTGTTTAAAACATTTTTAAATGAACATTTTTTTGTTACATGTATTGTGTATTTCCCTGCCTTCTTAAACACAAGGTCTGAATATCTAACCATTTCATTGACTCAGGACCGTCATTGAGAAGAGCCACTATCAGACATCGTCTGGGAACACTGTGGGCCGGTTCCTTCATGGGTTGTTTCCTATGCAGACAGCTGTCAGCGTCATCGCTATCAGGATAAGGGCACCCCTTTCCTACTGTACACCTACTCGTTCCAGTTTGCTAGTTCAGTTCTGTACAGATCCAGGAAATTAGGTAACTTAGCTTTTTGCAAATCTTATGATTTCTAAAAGTAAATGGTTTATAAGGGAAAACAGATCTGAGAAATTGAGGATCAAAGGTTTGAGGCCACTCTTTCCAGAGGTTCACTGACTGTTGGTTCTGGATCTGTTTCCTTGGCCCAAGGCGAACACACACTGAATACATAAGGGATTGTTTTATGTTGTTATATGACAATCTTACAGTCTGTATTTCTGTAAAAATTGGAGTCTTAAAGCTTTAGAGTTTCTAGATAAGCATCACAAGCCCCATTCTATTGAAGGCTTGGTTGAAAGGAGAGCATTTTCTCTCAGTGCCTGATCCTTCCAAATAGAAAATGCCTCCTGGAGGTTTCACATATTAGTTTCTCACCACCCATGTGGGATGCAACCAGTAGGTCTGTGCATCCTTACCAGTCAGCCATTTAGCAAGCTCAGAGAGCAGCCTGCCTCCTTGCTGTATCTGTAACATGTTCAGTTCAGATCTAGTCCCACCATCTAAGAGTTGATCTAATTCAGAGACAAGTTGACTGAGGCGGGGACAAATGCTCCAGGAGTAACCTGGAGTTTTAGAATCCAGGATCCTGGTCCTAGTTACCTGGCTCTCCCATGGCTCCTATTTAAGTATCTGAAGCCACATTGTACTAAGATATCAGAAGCCAGGGCCAGACTAAGAGCTTCTCTGCCAATCAGTATTCTTGGTTTCAAGCAAGTCACCTGGCCATAAGGACCCCCAGTGTCCCAAGTGGCTTTCCTGAGGGAGAATTCCACTATTAGGTCAGCCCCAAAGAAAGAACCAACCCCATTTTCAGCCAATAGCTATGGAATAGCTAGTCATCGGTAGCTGTGGAAGACAAGCTGGTGGTCCCAATGAGTGGTGAGTGAATGGATGAATGAATTGATCATTTAATCAATTCACCCACTGAAGGGAAATCACGCAAGCTTGCTCTATTACATAACGACAGCCAAGGGAACCTGGTATGCATTTCCCTGGTGCTTTCAGACCAGGAATGATTGACTGTGGGTTGGAAAAGGTAGGAAGACACTCCCCCTGCCAAAGTTATCCTCCAATATAAACAGTTTAAGTCATTTGAATTCTCCACAGTGAGATTCTTCTCCATCTGCCTGACCTCGGAGACCTAGCTTACCTCAAATTACAGAGTAGCTTGCAGAAGAAGGTTGCGTGGGCACAGGCCTTGATCATCAGCCCCCGAGAACGGCCTTGCAAATACAGCCAGCAGTGGTCTTCCTCTTGAACCCCATACTCAAACTGCAGGGACTCAAGGTCCTTTAGCAAGTCCATTTCCAAGCCACCATCTCCTGCAGCGACAGATACCAATCAATTTGGTTCCCTGTCCTGGAAGAAGAGGGAGTCTGCGGAGCAGAGTGTGAGTGCCCAAGTCACAAGCTCTCGTGATGACAGGCTAAAGCACCTCTCCCCTTCCAGTTCTGACCTGCGGCTCTCATCCACTTCTCCATCTGAGTTTGAGGCCTGGAGGATTCCCAAGCACTGGCTACCCATGAATCAGGAAAACCTGGATTCATGAAAAACATGAACAAAAATCCAAAGTAATGTTCCTCTGCATAGGCTATGGGCACTTTTTTCAGCTGATGCATTTGCATTAGCAATGGGTTTCACAGGTGCTCCTGGGCCAGGACCTTCTCCCTTCCATTCCCTCCTAGATTTTAGAAATAGGGCTGAACACTCACTCAGATCACACTTCAAAGAAATTCTTCCCTTTCACTAAACTGTGTTTCCCCATAGGGTAGAAAAGACCCCAAACTAAATATCACGGTCTCCTGTCTCGGGCAGGGACATCTAGGTTTTAGAAAATGAAGCCAGAGGCCAGCCCCAGTGGTCTAGTGGTTCAGTTCGGCTCTGCTTTGGTGGCCCAGGTTTGGTTCCTGGGGGCAGACCCACACCACTTGTCTGTCAGTGGCCATGCTGTGGCAGTGGCTCACATACAAAATAGGGGAAGATTGGCAACAGATGTTAGCTCAGGGCAAACATTCCTCAGCAAAAACAAGAAAAAGAACATGAAGCCAGAGATGTGTAAGCTCATCTACATATATCTCTTACCAACCAAACTCAGAAGATGGCTCCTCCTCAGTACTTCTGGCCCTGGAGGGTAGGAACTACATTTCCAGGGAGAATTACCCAAGAAAGTTGTCATAATGACTCCTCAGCTACCAGATTACTTCAGTCTCTGAGTCTTAAAGGGGCCAGCCCCACCTAGAGGTTTTCCTGACCGCAACATGAGGACATGAATTCCTTCCTCGGCTTCCGGGAGCGCTCCACCAGGCCAGTATGGGACCCTCCTCTTCCCAACAAAACGTCTGGATTTCTAGACTTTTTGCAGACTGGAATATCGTACAGATCTTAGCACGACTCAAGGAGTTATTTTTCCAACCCCAACTTTTTGTGTTTAAGAAGTCAATGAATAAGATGAATATGTTCTGGGGATCTAATGTACAGCAACACGACTGGAGTTAATACTCTACCACATACCTGAAACTTGCTAAGAGAGTAGATCTTAAGTGTTCTCACCACACACACAAAAGTAACCATGCGAGGTGAGGCTATGTTAATTAACTTGATTGTGATAATCAGTTCACAATGCACATCAAGTCATCACATTGGACAGGTTAAATATAAACCACTTTTATTTGTCAATTATACCTCAATAAAGTTGGAAAAACAGAAATCAAAGATATTCAAAACTAATCTATTTTATAGCAATGGCGAAATTGAGATAGAATTCAAAACTACTCATCTCTAATCCTCTTTGTAAATTAAAAAATTTTGAAGTGAAATTCACATAACACAGCCAATTAAAATGAACTATTCAGTACATTCACAACATTGTGGAACCACGACCTCTCTCTAGTTCCAAAACATTTTCATTCCCCCCAAAGGAAGTCCTACACCAATTAAGCATTTACAAGAGTCCCCTCTTGTCCTTGGGAGATACGTTCCAAGACCTCCAGTGGATGCCTGAAACTGTGAATAGTGCCGAATCCTACATATACTACGTTTTTTCCTATACATACACACCTATGATAAAGTTGTATAAATTAAATGTATAAATTAGGCACAGTAAGAGACTAACAACTAATAATAAGATAGAACCATTATAACAATACACTGTAATAAAAGTTACTGTAGATCTTAGCAACCTCAGACAACGATTTTTTTCTTCTCTTATTGAGAACTTTCACCTTTTCACTGAAAGGAAGTACTTCATAGCTTCTCTTTGGCATATGCGAACTGCCAGCATCACTACTGTTGTACTTTGGGGTCGTTATTAAGTAAAGTGCTACTTGAACACAGGCACTGTGCTACCGAGACAGCGATCTGATAACCGAGACGGCTACTAGTGACTAACAGGCGGGTAGTGTGTACAGCCTGGAGCTGGACAAAGGGATGATTCATGTCCCGGGCAGGATGCAGCAGGACGGCACAAGATTTCATCACGCCACGCAGAACGACAAGCAATTTAAAACTTACAAATTATTTCTGGAATTTTCCATTTAATATTTTGGACCTCAGTTGACCACAAGTAACTGAAACCTCAGAAAGCGAAACTGTGGATAAGGAGGGATTACTGTCCTCCCATTCCCCACCTGCCCTCAGGCCCTGGCAATCACCAATCTGCTTTTGTCTCTATGGATTTACCTTTTCTGGATATTTCATATGAAGGGAATCATACAATACGTGACTTTTGATGTCTGCCTTCTTTAATCGTTTTTAGAGGAGGGCTGTTATGTCACCCTCTCAATCTCTTTAAAAGCAGTCTCCAGCACTTGAACTGAGGCACGTGCAAGTTCTCAAGTCTAACAAACACTTCCTTAGACTAAAATGTTG
Organism: Equus caballus; assembly: GCF_041296265.1. Lineage (NCBI taxonomy): Eukaryota > Metazoa > Chordata > Mammalia > Perissodactyla > Equidae > Equus > Equus caballus. The sequence goes on from NC_091707.1 coordinate 35,590,458, forward strand.
CAAGTGAAGTTTCCTGCTCTAAAGGAAAGACCGGCTCAACACTTCCCAGGTCAGCATGACAAGCACAGCACCAGTTAACTTGTATCAACATGGATCCTAGGCCCATCCTTCACTTACACATTCTCAAAACTGGGGATTCAGTGGTTATGGCTTTGTAATATGTCAAGTTGGCTAGGCTGACCTAGATTTGCCAGAATTCCCTTCCCTGTATGTTTCCAGTGAGAATGCATAAAGATTTTTGTGCAAGATCTGGAGGGTGGAAGTGAAACAGCAGCCACTTTGTAGTTATGCTTGCAAGGTCGGCAGGCACTTCAGTTAACTGCTGGTGACTCTGTTGGTTGGGGTAGCAGCTGAGCCTGCGACACCTTCCTCTGGGTCTTCCCGCAGCTTCTCACACTCCTGGCCCAGGGGTGTTGAGCTCTGTGACAAAGACCACCAGCTAGCTTCTGCAGGACACCCCTTTCATCAAGGTTGCAGGCAGTAAGAACTGACACTGACACAGGTTCCCATCCATTCCCATGGGCTCCAGGCTGTCCCTGCTCTCCCTCACTTTATACCCTTCTTCCCTTCCCTACTGTCTGCCCTATGGATTTCCAGCTCTACTGCCAGACATGAAGACAACCTTCCAGAGACTGTTTAACCAACTGCCATACTTGAGTAAGGTCAAATCCCTGTAATGAATCCCACATACAGATGCGAGAGAGAGAGGGAACAATTGACTCCTAGCAATCTGCTTCTCTAAATGAACCCTGATAGACTAGTTAATAAAGTTACAACTGTTTCTCTGAAGATGAGCCAATAACTTTAGCACAACTTAGCAAATTAAGCTCCTGTTTCCTTATTAGCAAGAGAGATGATCAGGAAAGGAACAAAATGTGAGGTTACCTGGAATTTGCAAAGGGGATTACAAAGAGGAGGAGCAAAAGTTGGAGTCTGGTTCCTTTAAAGCAGTGTTTCTCAGCATTGGTATTCCTGACTTTTTGGGAAGGATAATTCCCCATTGTAGGGGCTGTCTCATGCATCGCAGGATGTTTAGCAGCATCCCTTGCCTGTATCCACTAGATGCCAGTGGCACCATCCAGTTGTGCAACAAAAAGTGTCTCCAGACATTGACACACACCTCCTGGGGGCAAAATTGCCTCCAGGTGAGAACCACATTGCCCTAAAGCATGTCGTGTGCCTCCGTATGAGCATCTTCTCTTTTCCTCCCACCACTTCACCCACTCCAGTCACAGGAACATAGATAAGCTCTGAGAGAATCACGCCCTCCTATTACAGATGAAGATAACGAGTCCAGAGAGAAAGGGACTCACCCAGCGTCACACAGCTTGACAGTGGTAGAGCTGGGACAAGAGGCCAGGTCTTTAGTCTCCCAGCTCAGTGCTCCCTCTGTTAACCACACGGCCCTGCTTTCCCATAAGCAGTTACTCCAAAACCAAACATGTGTTGATAGGCTGCTGAATGCAGTGACTGAGGCAGACTTGTAGTGGTCCCAAGAGACAGGGCAATTATTTCATTATTCTGCACAGAACAACCAGGAGAGAAAGAGAAGGCACCAAGGAAGAAACAGCTTTATTAGGAGACTAGACGTGTCCAGGAAACCCAGTTCAGTCACAGAGAAGAGAGGCTAATATTGGTAGAGGGCAAGAATCTAGCATTACAGAATATTCTCTTGAAAACCAAGTGTGAAACTAAAACCTCCATCTTAATATCCTAAGAGTCAAAAATGCTGCTGAGTTTAGCCCTGGTGAAACTTCTGGAAGCTCCTAGTAAAATAACGACATTTATGCATAAAGGGAGAGCTGTCCAGCACTGCTGAATCCAAGCTCCATATAAGGTTATGGGTCTGGGGTGGGAGAAGTAGAGGAAAAGGTAAGGGGCATGTTCTCATCATTCACACAAGGCCATCTCAGTGTGCAGGTCAGAGAGGAAATCAAGCTTTTGGACAGAGGGTAGACTGGGGCGGCAGATGGACGCTGGCTGAAGAAACACAACGTCTGGGCAATCTCTGTCATAACAGGGAGGGCCCTGTGCAGTGTGGGGTGAGGGCGCCTCCAGCAGGTCCTGGCAACACCGGCAGCCCTTCTTGAGGCCCCTGGGAGAGAGCCATTTCAGTTCTGTTCTGACTTCATTCAGAGCAAACTGCCAATGTTCAGCACCAAGTCCAGGGTCACAATTAGCTGAGGGAATGGAGAGGCCACCCTATGACACCTGTACCTCTGAGTCTAGGAGACTTATTTTCTGGAGCAGTCATGTTTCTCAGACCAAGAGAGATCTTGCCCAATATGGGCTCAATCTAGAAATCACTCCCACCTTCACGTGAGCACCAGGTGGAGAGAATCCTTCTCATAAGTCAAAGCTTTAGGTCTTGGCCCTTAGATGATGGCCTTGGACAGAAGGTCAGTCTGAAGCTGTTTGTGCCCAGGCGCTGGCTTCTGTCCCAAGAGGAAGCAGGTACTGCCTGCTGACGACGGGCCCAAACGATGTGATGCTGGAACTCTCCCACAGAAGAGCACTCTCTACTTTCACACGGAGGAAAGGAAGAAATGAGGCAGCTTTCAGGGTAACTAATGCCACTTAATTCTTCCATCGAATTTGCTGTGGAAAGAACAAACAATGATCAGTTTTCACTGATCCCTACAGAGAGGCAGAGGGAAACAAGGCTCACAGCTAGCAATTATTCAGAGATGGATTAAACACCCATGCGGTATCTTACAAGCCTGATTTAGGGCATTTATTTTGGTTCTGCCCTCCTCAGGTCCCACTAGCTTTAGATGACCCTAGGGTAGGTCTCAAAATATCTAATGGGGAACTAAGCTCCACATTAACAAAAAGCTCAGCAATTTCATGCTACGAGAGACTAGCCAGATGTGTTCCCCAAAAAGCTAAAACCTATTTCACCCACACTGTTTTATTTCCCCCAGGTAGGTCATATCCTGCCCCAGGAAACTATATCGTCTAGATATTCTGAATCTGTAACATTTCGCTCTATACTTCCAGCAGTTAGTCCCTCCTACGTGCTATGTTTAACAATTATCAGAACATTACAGTGAAGTCTCAGCCCAAGCTCCCCAGATTACCCTATATCATCCCACATCTCAGGAGTAATTTCTCCTGCTCAAAGTAGTGCCTTTGACCTTTAGTCCCACAGGAGACCCTTACTTCCCTGTGGCTCAGCTAACTGCAATCCAACCCAGGCCTTGGGAATGTCTCCTTGATGCTACTTTGTGAACTGTCTCCTGAGACTGCCGGAGGGTAAGCTGGAGCTGCTCACCGAGCTGTGGAGAATGGCGTCAATCTTCTCCTCCTCTGCAGACCCTTTATCCACCTTACTCCTATATGCTAACAACTGCTGACGGTCCTTCAGGTCCCGGCAAGTCTGTACACCAAAACACACAACACAAACCCCCATTAGCCTTCTCTATGAAGGCCCTTTTCTTTTTGTCACTCCCACTTTGAGCCAAGGTTCAAGAAGAGGCCAGGAGGCTATAGTGAAATGAAAGTGGGGTCAAGCTCCTGCAGAACTTCATGCTGGAGAGAAGTCTACAGAGCTTATGTGGCTTGATTCAGTCTATGAATTCTCCAAGAGCAACAAATTTATAAAAGCAAAGAAATCAGCCAGAGGGCTGGGAAAATAATACAGGCATGCTGGTCTCCAAACTACCTCTTGCCAGACCATTTTGTCATTAAGTCAAATCTGATGGAAGCATCTCAGGATGGAGGACAGCGAATAAACCCCACTTTTTGCTGAGGGTCTAATTCAGGGTTCTTTCTTGGGGACTTACATCAATGACGATATCATGGCACTTGAACTTGGTGGCTAAGTTCAACTTTGTGTCCACATCTTCCACCAGATTGACATACTCCTGTAATATCTGTGGGAAGAGGTACTTCTGACTTATCATTCTCAGACCCATAAAACACAGAGCTCTAAAAGGTAGAAAAAGATTTCTGAAGAAGGCAGAAGAGTTCAAAATCTGACATCTCCAACTTGCATCATCAACCACAGGATTAGTTCTGCAATGGGAAATGAGGTAGATTCCATGCAGTGTTTCCATGTTCCCCCAGTGGAGAAGGGAAGAGTGCATTCCTCCTTATCCTAGAGCCTTATGCCAGCAGCAGGCACACTCTAGATCTGATTCAGTGCTGTGCCCATTTCTCCTTGATGTCCTTTCTCAGTGAGCTCTCCTTCTGTGTCATTTGAACAGTGTGTCAGTGCTCCACACGGGCTAAACACTGTAGACATCCCTCAGAGAGAGCCATCTGGGATTACTTCTACAGGGCAGAGGAGAACTTCCCTCCCTGGCCTTTTCTATCTCAAGATCCAGTACAGCCATTATGTTGCCTTTAAGATAAGACCAGAGCAGGTCAAGTCTACCATCACTGACCAGTAAGAGACTAAAAGTTAGGTCTACAAGAGGATCCTGTGCCCAACTCTCTTTAGGAACCATTACCTGGACAGGGGCACTGTTCTTATGCAAAATTTCCACAACTCGATGGAAGCCAATGGGTGCTCTCTTCTTGGTGTAGCCCAGCCAGTTCTGAAAAAGGAAGGTGGGGCAGCAGTAGCTAGGCCAGACATACTCGACACACTCTGAGCTAGTCCCCCTACATTTTATGGTCAGAGCAGAATAACATGGTGGTGAGAGTGGATGGATGGGAGGTGGGGGGTAGAGAAATGAAGAGAGATGAGCTTTTCAGAAAAGTCAAGGAGGGGCCGGCTCCATGGCTGAGTGGTTAAGTTTGCGCACTCCGCTGCAGCAGCCCAGGGTTCGGATCCTGGGGGCGAACATGGCACCACTCATCAGGCCACGTTGAGGCGGCATCCCACATCCCACAACTAGAAGGACCTGCAACTAAGATATACAACTGTGTACAGGGCGGATTTGGGGAGATAAAGCAGGGGAAAAAAAAAAAAAGATTGGCAACATTTGTTAGCCCAGGTGCCAATCTTAAAAAAAAAAAGAAAAAAGAAAAGTCAAGGAACTTAAAGGGGTAGAAAGGAGTCAGAGGTATGAAATAAGTTCTTAGATCTGGAGGCAGTAACGCAGGAAAAAAGTCTGAAACACAGTTAAATGAAATAAGCAATTTACTTAGTAATACTTGTAGTATGAACTTATCTGGGTAGAAAAATCTTATCCTCTACATCTTTATATTTATATAAAGATGTGTATTTGTAAATTCACGAGGAAAGTTCTGGAAAGCTACCAATCAAATTTTTAACAGCGTTTCCCTTGAGGAAGGGAGTGAGATAGAAGCAGGTGGTCAATGGAAGAGAACTTCAGTCTTTCCTCTATATTTTCATAGAGTATTTCATTTTGACGCACGCATGTATTGCTCTGGTAGTTAACACAGCTAATTACATAACTAACAAAATGGAAAAACAGAAAATTCTCAAATCCATAATCGAAAAATGGATACTTAAAATGTAAATCAGTAGAGACATGATCACCAGATGTAATGCAAGATCTTTGATTAAATCCTGACAGCAAACACAAAAATGAACACAAAACAGCGCTAAAGAGCTATTTTTTTTTCCTTTTTCTCCCCAAAGACCCCTGGTACATAGTTGTGTATATATATTTTTTTAGTTGTGGGTCCTTCTAGTTGTGGCATGTGGGACGCCGCCTCAGCATGGCTTGATGAGCTGTGCCATGTCCTTGCCCAGGATCCGAACTGGAGAACCCCGAGGTGCCGAAGCAGGGCGCGTGAACTTAACCACTCGGCCACGGGGCCAGCCCCTAAAGAGCTATTTTAAATATAGACTACATCTAATATTACTATATTAATGTTAAATTTCTTGAGAGTGATGGTAATATTGCGGTTACGAATGAGAAAATGCTAAGTATTTAAGGAGCAGTGTCATGATGTCTGCAACTTGCTTTCAAGTGGCTCAGCAAAGAAAAAGGCATATTTGCTTTCTCTTTTTCTTATACGCATGGAGAAAACATAGAAAAAGAGAAACTAAATGTGGCAAAAATATTAATAAATTAGTGAAGTAGATAAAGACTATTACTGTTCATTATACTATTCTTTCAACTTTTCTTTAGGTTTGAAATTTGGGGAAATGAAAAGTAGGGGGGGAACTGTAAAGCAGTAACTGGAACTTAAGACTCCTGTGAGGCATGGGACAGCAAGACGGTAACTCCGTGGCGTTAGCAGCACGCAACAGTCCAGGGCTCACCTTTGTGGTGAAGAGGGCATCCACATCATGCCAGGCTCGAAGCTTGGCGCGAGCAGCCAGGGCTGTCAGCACATACTGTTTGTCTGGGATCTAGAACACAGAGACCAGGGGAAATTAAGCGGGGGAGGTGCTCAAGACTTCTGGAGAAGAGAGGCACAAATACTCCCTGGTGTTGATTCCACCCCTTACAATCCAGAAATCGCTCAGGTCATGAAGAACGCCTTCATTCCCGGTCCCCGCACTGCTGCAGGCCACCCAGCCGAGGCGTTCTCCTTCCCCCGAACTCGGTCCCTTCTACCTTGGACCTCGAACGTCGAGGGACTTACTGTGCAGGTACAGTAAAGCAACATCCACTCCATGTAGTTACTATTACTGTTACCAAACACTGACCCATTTCTATCTACCTTAAATGTCTTCTTCAGGTTGACCGGACTGCTGAATGTCCCCTAGGATGAAAGTGGAGAAGGAATTTTAGTGCTACTGACTTGCCCAAATACCACCCAATCTCCCATTTTCTAGTCCATCACCCAGACATTCTACACTTCACTCTGTAACCATTTAAACCCAGAAATTAATTTAAGAGAAAAGCTCCACTGGGTCTAACTGGATATCACCACAACCCGGCTTAACGGGAGTGGATAGGTATGGAGTATTTCCCAATTTTATGCTAATCCTATGATCATTAGGATCATGTCCACCTATGATCATTGATCATTAAATTCAAGCTTCTTCAAAAAAATTTTTTTAAAAAGTACCTACAGATGCCTAACACCTGCTGTTCTTCTCTACATGGTGCGAATCCATTTGAAATTATGGACCTTTGAACAGAGGCTGCCATGGGACCAGCACTGGTGAGACGGAATGTGCTATGCTAGTCTGCCAGCTCACTGGAAGCCACGCAGGGCCTCACAAACCTTTTCCCCTCTTGGCTCACCCCTGCTGAGGGCCAAGGGAGATTCTAGGTAGATTTCCGAGAACTACATGCACCCATTGGTCACAGAGTACATCGAAATACTGGCTTCAAACTAAGCTCCTCTCGTGCAGGGAGGGTGTGCGGGATCTTTCTTTCACACTGTGCCTGTACCTCAGCCTCCGTGTAATGGTAGAAGCAGGAGTAGAAAAGCGTCGTCACTAACGGCATGTTGAGGATGGAAGCTTTCCGGGGGTGCTTCCGGAACATCTCAGTCTGTCCCGCTGCTTCTAGATGTCGGTCATTTGCCTGTGGCAGAGTGAGCCAAGTGGAGAAAAAGAACAATGTCCATGGAGTAGAGGCAGGAGAGAAACCTTTAATACTACAGCAGTTGTTCCCTACCCTAGAGGCAAAGAAGGAAAAAAGAAAGAAATTGCCTAGCATAGCCCAGGGGAGTTTAAAATTCATAAAATGATGACAAGTTAGATGGAGGAAGACCAGAGAAGTAGCAAGGAAATGAGAGTTCCGGGATGAAGAGGAAATACTTCCAACTTAAAAGCAGGTGAGAAGAAAAGGGATGCCTGAGAACAATGGAGGGAAGGGAGCTATCATGTAGAGAGAGAAAATGAAAGGCTCTCAGGGATTGTAACAGGAAATGACATATACAGGCAGAGCGTAGAAGTCTCCTACATGCTGAATGCACTGAGCACGGGCATTGAAGCAGAAAATGCAGAGATGAGGAGTCTCACCTCGATAATGATCTGACGTTCCAGGAGCGTGTAATGGTCTTGGATGTGTGCAGAATCTTCTGCTGAAAATGGCAAACTGACAGAGGGCCAGAAGGTTAGTGCCTCTTTCTCCACTCAAATAGGAAACAAACCCAGCTAAACTAAATCACTACTGTAAGCATAAGAGGTTCACGGTGCGTCACAAATCTGATCTCAATTCACCTTTACAGCATCCCTGAAAGGCAGAGAGAGAGAAAGCAGAAAGTACAGTACATCTTTGGCTGGGATTTTGTATTTAAGGTTTTGCCAATTCAAGAGGAATCCTGAAGGTCCATAAAACACCTATAGTCATTAGTGATTTTGCTGAGGAATTAATTAGAATCCTCTCATTGTGGGAGTTGGAACATTTGGTGAATGAGTCACATTAGCTAGTGAGTGGGCCTAGTGAACTGTCCATCATACACATCCCAGGGAAGCACTGTGGTTCATGTCATTGCTTAATGTCAATACTTAACTCTCCTTAAGGGGCACTTACATCTGTTAGCCATTTTTTATTGCAGAGCAATAAGGTAAAATTAAATTACATGGCATGGTGGTACATTTGTAGATTGGTTAAGATCTCCACAAATGTCAAGGGTCCCATCTTAAACAGTACATCATATTGATGAAGAAGTTGAGGGACAAACAGTGTCTTGCCTAACAGTCATATGGTAAGTCAATGGGTAAGCCCCAGAACACAAGCCAGATTTTAAGCTCCCAGCTCACAGATCTATCCTTTAGAAAGTGCTGCCTTATTCCCCTACTTTACTCATTCCGGGAAGAATTCTGAAAATTCAATTATACTGTCACAGATAAGTGTGAGCCACAGCCACTTGTTAGAAGAGATAAAGGGAGACAGCAATAGTTCCAGTTATTTCACTGTTCTAACTTTTCTCTTTGTTTACTAGAGGCCATATGACATAGCTCAGTTATTTGGAACATTAAAATTAAGGACTGTATTGTCAGAGACAAATTTGTAAATGTGAAGCCTAGAAATCATGTTGCATGAGGAATGACTGAAACAACTGAGAACACTGACCCTGGAGCAGTGGACCTGGCACTACTGCCACACACCCTACTTACTGGGTGATGCTAGACGGGTCTGGAAAGATCCAGGGAAGCAAGTTTCAGCTCAATATAAGGACGCACTTTCCAATAATGAAGGCTGTCCAACAATAAAATGAGCTGCTTCCAAGAGCAGTGAGCGCCCCATCACTGGAAGAATATGTGGGGCTGGTTTTTACAGGGATTTATATTCTGGATGAAAGCTTGCACTGAATCAGTGGTTCTTCAGCTTTGAGGTTTCAAGAATTAGTAATATTGAAAAAAATATATAAAGTGTTGCCAACTTTTTATTTTAGTATAAAGGTGATAAAAAAAAATTACAACCCATTTTACTACCAAAAAAGGAGAGAAAAATATCCCAGATACAATGAAGTCATTCAAATTAAATAAATTTAGCTTTAGAAAAAACTCTCAGGGCCAGCCCCGTGGCCGAGTGGTTAAGTTTGCACACTCTGCTGTGGCAGCCCAGGGTTTCACCGGTTCGCATCCTGGGCGCGGACATGGCACTGCTCATCAAGCCATGCTGAGGTGGCGTCCCACATGCCACAACTAGAAGGACCCACAACTAAGAATATACAACTATGTACCGGGGGCTCTGGGGAAAAAAAGGAAAAATAAAATCTTGAAAAAAAAAAAAAGAAAAAGAAAAAACTCTCTATGTTGTCTTTATTTTTCTCAATTTATCACCAATCAATGAAAACTCTATTAGGGAGCAGCATTTGGAACCAGTGAATGAGACAATCTTTAATGATGCTGTATGATCCATTGTTAGCGTTTCCCTTCAACTATCTTTCCATTCCACTTTCTTTTAGTCTCCTAATTCCTCCATGTAAGAGTACTTATACTTAAAAAGATTTCTCCCCCATACTTACCCAATGCAGGTCTTAAGAAATTCTTTTCGTTTCTCAGGGTCCTGAATGTTCAAGTGCTCTCGATAATGGGATAGCTACAAAAAACAGAGAAAGGTTTTGAGCTATTCTGTCTCCTTAGAAGGGCGAGGTAGCTCTGTAAGTAGAATTTCCATGCTTAAAAACTAACTTCTTCACTATCAGAGATTCCTTCTGGGCGTGGATTGGGTGAGGGGATGGAGGAAGGGCAAAGAGTGGTGCAAAAATCACTCTTTGGTTTATCTATAACTGCAATATATAATACAGTCGCCAATAGCTACATTTGGTTGTTTATATTTAAATTTAAATTAATTAAATTTCTTAATTAGAAACTTCTTATTTTCTAATTTCTCTTTGTTTACCAGAGGCCATATGACCTGTCAGTTGCACTGGTTCTTAGTTCACTCGTCACTTTTCATGTGCTCAATAGCTACATGTGACTAGTGGCTACCCTATCGGACAGCACAGATATAGACCATTCCCACCATTGTAGGAAGCTCTGCTGGACAGCGCTGACCTACAGTGAAGCAATACGTAGACAGAGCACCCAGCTTTACTCTGAAGTTTGGCTTTAGCTTCAGTATTTAATCAAAACCAGCGTTTGCTTCAGTCTGAGACTTGGAAAGGCCGAAGAGCTAAATGCCTACTTCAACGTTATGTGTGGCATCCTTGACCTCGTGCATGATCAATGGTAGCATGATCCTATAAATATCTAACAATTAACAATGCCAGTAACATGAATAGGGCACGTCACTCTGATTCACTGTTGATAACTAAATATTCACATTCAAATACTACAGCTTCCACATGTAACGCCAAAAGAAAATCTGATGGGCTTTGTATTTTGAAAGTAAAAAATGAACTGAAGTTTAAATGATGCAATAATGAATGATTGTGAAAGTTGTAATTCTACATATAATTATTGAAAACTTTCCAAGAGTTAAAAAATAAACAGATTGACAGTTAATATGAATATTAAGAGAATGAAGTGGCTTTAGGAAGTACAGTATATCCTTTTAGAGCCAAGAAATGTGTATAAAAATGTAAATAACAGAAAACAGAATAAAAGAGATTACATTATATCATAATCTAATCTTTGTAAAATATTTGATATAAAATATATAGTATATAATCATTCCTAATAGTAAAGAAAGTAACCTTTAAGAGCTATAATTTTTTGGCATTAAGTCTTTCAAGAAAAAGTCCTACTTGGGAAATCTTCATATTCTATGAGGAAAAACTAAAGCAGACTATGAGCTTTGCCACTTCCAAAGTTTATGAGGTTGGAAAACTCCAAATTTATATACAACGTGCAAGATAAATCATCTTCAATTCAAACATAATAGAGAATATAAAGAAAATAAGAAAGTTTCAGATAAAAATGAGTTACCCAAAACACATTTGTTTTCACTAATCGAACTTAAAAAAAAACTTTGTAAGAATGCTGTATGAAGAAAATTCCTCATAGATTCAAACCTATGGAGATTAAAAATGTAAACAAAAAGTTTTTCAAAATGATTACTACAGATTGCCAATCATTTTCAGTTGATTAAGATAAAGGAGTTTTGAGATTTGACCATGCCTCAAGTATTAGGAAGTACAAGTTCCTTTTACAAAATGTTACTGAAAAACATTCTCCTGAATTATCCTCTGCTGGGCAAAGAAGGTCACAATATTATTAAATGTGCCAGCTGAGCATGAGCATTGCTATCACCACAAATGTGCAGGCAGCAATCCTGCCATTGCTGGCACTGAGAAATTCTTATGCCTGCACTATAATGTCAAACTTTTAAAAATGGATCACTAAAGTTTCAATAATACAATTAAATTTTTGGTAAAATTTCAGATTTATTCTCGTATTCCAAGAGTTCATTCCATGATGGTAAAAATCTGCCAAAAGTCCATTTTAATACCCGATCAGTGAGCTCTCAGCCAAAATGTGTATTGGGTGCACCACCACCTGGACCTATCTTCCTTCTTGACCTATATCTGGTTTCTTATCCCTCTTAGCCTTCAAAATTTTCTTTAGTATTAGAAGCCAAAACCCAAAAGCTCCCATAAACCAGGAATTGAAAGTGACTAGAAACTAAAAAATAAATTACAAATTATCAGGCCAGTTTTCATTCATTTATTCAAAAAAATATTTATTCATGGGCCCAATCAAAAGAGCAGACAGAAAGAAACAAAACAGTACATCCTTTGGATTCAGTTTTCAGGCTTCCCAGATGCCCCTCTCTTCTGGATACAATCAATACCAAAGGAAAGGAGATAGCTCAATGCTACTGGGGTCATGGAGCCTGGGTTTTGGCTTAGATTTCAGTTAAATAGGTCCCCAAGTGAAACAAAGGCCACACTTACCGCAAGCTCTTCTGTTCTATCTAGGAACCTGGGAGGAAGCAGAAGGCAGCAGGGCATTTTTATCTATTGACGTGTGGCAGCAGAACCTCACAAAAGAGGATGACTGCTCTAGGAGGACACAAGTCAAACTCATTTGCCTCCATACACAAGATAAGCCCTTCTCTTCTTAAACTTTCTACCACCAGCAACCCTTTGAAAACACACGGTGGATCAGATGTCATTGCTCCCCTCATCTCTCTAGCTGAGCGAAAAGCAAGGACAAGAAGGCCTTACAGGGCACTAATAACTTTGTCATGTTACCACGTCTGGCAGAAAGGCTCAGAGCCTCCACAAAACCTTAGGCCACAGTAATCTTACGGTTTTTTCCCTTTTTTGGAAAGATTAAAGCACTCTTCTCTGGCAGTACAATCTTGGAAACAGATTTTCTCTCTTGTTCTCTCTTGTTTTCACATACAGTATACAATGTGTTCTGTCTACCCCAAAAGGCAGTAAGGCCTTGGAGCACAAGGATTTTTGTCTTCTGATTCCTTCTTACTTTGAATGGACCACTATAATTAACAACACTGCTTTGGCAATAGAGGTGATGCTTAATCAAGTCTTGTTCACTGGGAAGGAGGGAAGAAAGGGAGGGAGGGAGCGAATAGCCTGCCTTGATGAACGTCTTCTGCAAATTCCTGGCCAACCATCTGTAATCTTGACCCTGACCAGGTGACCTGCTTTCCCCACCTGAGTCTTCAGGGCAGCTCATCACTGTACTGGAGTCACTGGAGTTACCATGTGCCACATGTCAGCCTAAAGAGAGGTTCCAACCTCTTCCCTGACATTGAAGAAAGGACATAATACACATCCATTTTACTCTAAGGGTAGGAAATGGTCCCCACTGATCGGAATGAGATAGGGAAGGAAGTCACAAGAGAAGACACCGCCCCTCCCCACTCCCGCAGCCCCCAGCAGACATGCTCTTACTTCTCCACCTATCCGAATCCAACCTAGTCTCCTGGCCCCAAATCAATTCCTAACTGCTTCCATGAGGCTTTCCTGGGGTATCCTGACTGAAAATTATCATTTCTTCTTCTGCTCTTCCACTGTACTTCTCACTGCCATCACTGGGCACCAAGTGATACAAAAAATACCTTCATTCTAGGTCTTTTATACGAAAATACTTAATAAATATTAATACTATGGAACAGGCATTATGCCAAGTGCTTTTCACAACATTAACTCTTTTAATCTTCATAATGGCCCTGTGGGGCAAGTATCATCATCTCTATTTTACAGATGGGCAAACTGATGCTTGGAGAGGTTGGGTAACTTGCTCACTCTTTGAACCAAGGGGAGCCAGTATTCAATGCAGGTGTGTTTGACTCCAGAGCCTGATTCTTTTTTTTTTTTGAGGAAGATTAGCCCTGAGCTAAAATCCGTGCCCATCTTCCTCTACTTTATATGTGGGACGCCTACGAGACCATGGCCTGCCAAGCAGAGCCCGATCCTTAACCACCAGCTACACTGTAACCTTATCACAACCTATGGTGTATTATTAGTTGTTCTATCACATTTCAGTATCTTGTCTAAAAACCATTTCCAGAAAAAAAGGACAGGGTCTTCTCTTTCTCTGTATCCCTTGGAGGGCTTTGAACAAAGTACTTGATAAACTTTATGGGCCAGATGATCAGTTCTTACCTAAAGAGGTCTAAAAGCAGCTTTTGATCCCCTATTTCCTTAAGGAAGTGAATGAGATGTCGCAGGGCAACCTGTCGCACCTCCAGCTCTCGGAAGAGGATCTCTGGCAGGAAGAAGTTAGGTGGGGAAAGATTAAAGCCTATGACTCAAGTGAAAATTGGTCTCCCTCCTCACACATTCCAAATGTTAACTCCTCAAAGTTGATCAGAGGCTAGGAATGGGTTTTTTATGGTAGCCATCCCTAAGACTCATTCCACCATCAACCTACTCCATGGCTCAGGGCAACTCTTAGCCATTGAGTCAGCTTTTCAGTTCTCATCAACCCAAACAGCAGGCACTTAGCATCACCTGACTTCCTCAAACCAACACAGCCATCTGTCTGTCCAGTAAATTAGGCGGGGTTTGCAGTTAATGTAGTTATCACACCAAAGGATGACGACTGCCCTCAGACATGTGATGTACTCTGAAGTCTCAGGCCACCCCAGCCGTCTCTGAAGCACACTCGACACTGGCGAATTCTAGTATGAAAGCCACGTGCCATTCTCCCCTCAAATGCAGGACTGAAGATTGCAGACTGAAGAATTCCTTTAAACCATGCTCACCTTTGCTCAGCGTCCTCTTCAGGAAGATCAGAACCTACAGGAAAAAAGAACAAAGAACGAATTACCCTGTGCAACCTTTCAAACACAAAGCCCTGCCCTGAACACCTGGTGTCTAAGACTGAGGTCAGCAACTCAGGAGAATCTTTGCAGGTCCAGATAACAGATTTCTCTATGCGATGGAAAGACAGGTGATGGATATCTGGGACTGAGCTGTGTCTTGGGAGTCCACATGCCCGTGTCCACACTGGCGAGAGACACCTCCCTCTGAGAGAGACTGCTCTCACATCTCTCCTCCCTCAGGTTAGTTTTTAGAACACAGAGCAGCCAACCTACTGCTTCTTGATCATAATCAAGAGTCCAACACACAACGTACGTCCTGCCAACTGAGTCTTAGAATGCATATTACCGAGACTCCTACACTTCAAAAGGGAATCCAGGATCTTTACCTGACATTTAACCTAAAATGTTAGAGTCTATTCTGATTGGAGTTTCAGAAACTAATGAAAACAACAACAAACGAAACCCACAACTCACTGCAGTAATGACGTTTCCATCGTGCATGCTTACTGCCTCTTCTAGGAGTTGTAGCTTGTCCTGTAAGGAGCGGAATCTTTCTAGTGAGCAGACCTGGCGGGATAAGAACAGAATTAGTGTGCAAGGAAGGCCATTTCCTATATTCCTTTGTCAGTGAATACTGAAGAATGGGCAAGAATAAAAGGAAATGTCCCCAGGGAGAGTCTATTTTTACACTATGGTCCCTAGCACTCTGTGAGAGCAGACTCCCACCACACCCTCTTTGGTTCGGCCTGTGCCTGAGAAGACGCCAATGTCGTGATGAAGTCTTACCCAAGTCAGTGGGTAGAGGGATTACTTGTTCTCTTTTTAATGAGGTATAATTTACATACAGTAAAATTGACCCTATTTAAGTACAGAGTTCAGTGAGTTTTGAAATTATATAATTTCATGTAACTACTACCACAA
Organism: Equus caballus; assembly: GCF_041296265.1. Classification (NCBI taxonomy): domain Eukaryota; kingdom Metazoa; phylum Chordata; class Mammalia; order Perissodactyla; family Equidae; genus Equus; species Equus caballus. The sequence continues at coordinate 35,605,892 of NC_091707.1, forward strand.
TCAAGATACAGAACATTTCCATCACCCCAGACTTCCCTGTCTACTTTAACGTCAATACCCTCCTTCCATCCACAGCCCCTGGCAACCACTCACCTGTTTCCAGTCACTAAAGTTTCCCCTTTTCTAGAATTTCATAAAAATAGAATCATACAACATCTGCCTGCTTTTTTTAGATCTGGCTTCTTTCACTCAACATTATGATTCTGAGATGAACCTATGTGTTGTGGTGAGTATTAGTAGTTTGTGCCTATTTACTGGTAAGTAGTTTTCCATTGTATGGACATACCGCAATTTCTTTATCCATTTACCTGCTGATGTGTATTTGGGTTGTTTCCACTTTTGGAGCTTTTATGAATAAAGCTGCTATGAACATTTATGTACAAATCTTTGTATGAACATATGTTTTCATTTATCTTAGATTGTAAATGTCTACGAGTGAAATTAAGGGTATATTTAACTTGTAAGAAACTGCCAGACTATTTTCCAAAGTACTTTTAGCATTTTACCCTCCTGCTCGCAGTTACTGGAGTTCCAGTTCCGCACACGCTCCCAACGCTTGGTATGATCAATACTTCCAAATTTAGCCCTTCTAGTGGCTGTTTACTGGTACCTCACAGTTTTAATTCACCTTTTTTTGATAATAATAATGTTGAGCATCTTTCCAAGTGCTTATTGGCCATTCATGTATCTTTTTTGTGATTTAACTGATCAAATCTTCTGCCAATTTTTTATTGGATTGTCTATCTTCTTATTACTGAAGATAATTTATTATTTACATATTCTAGATAAAAATCCTTTATAATACATGTATTTTGCAAATATTTTTTCCCAGCTATGGTGGTGGGCTTTTCATTTTAACAGTGCTTTCAAAGAACAAAAGTTTTTAATTTTGATGAAGTCCATTTTATCAATTTTTTCTTTTTTGTGTCATGTTTTTTGTGTCCCAGGTAATAAATCTTTGCCTAATCCAAGGTCACAAGGATTTTCACCTATATTTTCTTCCAGGAAATTTATAGTTTTAGCACTTACATTGAGGTCTATGATCCATTTTGATCCATTAATTATCATGATATCAATTCTCCCCAAACTGATCTACAGATTCAAGCAATCCCAATCAAAACCCCAGCAGCTCTTCTGCAGACGATGACAAGCTGTTACTAAAATTTACATGGAAATACAAAGGATCCAGAATAGCCAAAACAATTTTGGAAGAGAAGAGCAAAGTGGAAAGACTCATATTACCTAATTTAAGATTTACTACAAAGCTACATTTAATTAAGGCTGTGGTAATGGCATAAGGATAGACAAACAAATGAACTAGAATAAAGAGTCCAGAAATAGACCTACACATATACGGTCAATTGATTTTTGACAAAGGCACCAAGGTAATTCAAGGAGAAAGGATAGTCTTTTCAACAAATAGTGCTGGAACAAATGGAGAATTACATGGGAACAAAATGAGCCTCAATCCTGACCTCATACCATAAACAAAAGTTAACTCACAATGGATCACAGACGTAAACGTAAAAGATCGTTCTCATTCTGAAAGGTACTTTTCCGTCTCATCCATCACTCTTTCCCCACTACCTGATCAAAGCAACGCTAAACCCTGGAGAATCACAAATTCTGCAGCTCACTTTCCATCTTAGCGGATTTATTTTCCTCCTGAAAGCCACTTCATTTAATAAATAGAACTGGAGAGAGAGGCCGAGAAATCCCCCCTATGGAACAAGCTGGCCAGTTTCCAAAAAAATTCCCTAAGAATTCTCTCTCCAGTGGCCTTACCTTGCCCTTCCGGAGGCGTCGCACTGTGTCACTGGGGCTCCAGTCATTGCTGTAATCCTGGAATATTAGCAACACGTGAATTATCAGTGTGCCAGCTCCTCACCTCAAACTCACGGTCTTAGTCCCTAAAGAGGAGACATTTTGTGGGACGGAATGGATGAAAAAAATGAAGAACTGGGATGGTCTTGTTCTGAGTTTCTGAAAGAACTACAACAGCGACAATATAAGCAGGAGGTGGATCAAAGAGGGAATGAACCGCCTGACAAAAACAGTCATCCTGTGCCTACTGGTTTAAGACTTCAATCCCAAGATGCAATTAGTCATATTTAGGACTCTGTTAATGGCTTTGTCAAAAGAAGAAAAGAGGGAGAAATGTTCCTTTTCTGGACATTACGATATAGTTTCTTCCTCATGAATCAATTTGTTTTTTTATGCGCTTCATGGAAATATGAGCTCCACCAAGTTTTCAGGCCACAGGGATGATCAAAAACTTCCGGGGGCCAGCCTGGTGGCATAGCGGTTAAGTTTGCAAGCTCTGATTGGGCAGCCCAGGGTTGGCTGGTTTGGATCCAGGACACGGACCTACACACTGCTTATCAAGCCATGCTGTGGCAGACGTCCCACATATAAAATAGAGGAAGATGGACATGGATTTTAGCTCAGGGCCAATCTTCCTCAGCAAAAAGAGGAGGATTGGTGGCGGATGTTAGCTCAGGGCTAATTTTCCTCAAAAAAAAAAAACTTAAAAGACAGCATAATAGGCAAGAGTGCTAGGACTGAATCAGAAAATAGAGATTTTTGAATCCAGGTTCTACCATTTACTAGCTGTGAGACCACAGGTAAGCCCTAATGTTTAGAAATCCAGTTTTCTCATCTATAAAAGGGGTTAAAATAATACCTACTCAAAAAGTTGGGAAGATCAAACAAGATTGCATACATCAAAGCATTCTACAGTGTGTAAAGTGTGACACCGCTGTAAGACGTAACTCACCCTATACTCCCCCTTGGGTCTCCCCAGCTCTGGAGCATAGCTTTTGGCAGGTGTGTCCGACAAAGCTGAAAAAGAACAGGCAGCTGGTTCAGAAGGACATCATCTTCTTGTCATTCCTTTCTTCTACCGCTTCCTTCTCACACATTTTTTGACTTATGGGCTCCCAAGGTACCTTTATGGCCCAAAGGAGATCTCGGTTCCTCTCCAAAAATAGCATCCCTAGGAGTCCCTCCTTGCCCCTGTAGCCAGAATGATCCTCCTTACTCAGTATCAGAAAATTTCTCTAATACTGATGGTAGATTCAGAAGAAACTTCATCTAATCATCATAATTACCACCCTTTCCCATGACTCCCCAGACCATATCCCAAATCAGGAACAGCTCCCACAGCAATCAGGAGAAGAGAGTCGATGCCTACCATCAGAAAGAGACTGGAAGCTTCCAGGTCTAGTTCTCCCTAAAGGTAGAGAACACATGAGGGAAGAGGTGAACAGATCAAGTCAGAGCCATTCAGACTTGGTTAACCACGTAGTGTATACAGAACCTTATTCTGAAATGTGGGAACCGAAGGCTTAAAAACGCTTTTATTTAACTTCAGAAATTTGAGGTGCCATGGAAAAAAAAGGCAGGGAGGAAATTTGTTTTAATTGTGGTAAAATATAAATAACATAAAATTTACCATTTTAACCATTTTTAAGTCTACAGTTTGGTGGCACTGAGTACATCCACATTGTACAACCATCACCATTATCCATCTCCAGAACTTTATCATCCCAAACTGAGACTCCGTGCCCGTTAGATAATAACTCCCCATTCCCCCTTATCCCAGCCCCTGGTAACCACTATTCTACTTGTCTCTCTGAATCTGACTATTCCAGGTATTCCATAGAAATGGAATCATACGACATTTATCTTTTTGGATCTGGCTTATTTCTCTTAGCATAAAGTCCTCAAGGTTCATCCATCTTGTAGCATCTATCAGAATTTTGTTTCTTTTTGGCTGAATAAAATTCCACTGCATGTATATTTTGCTTATCCATTCATAAGTCAATGGACATTTGCGTTGTTTCTACTTTTTGGCTATTCTGAATAATGCTGCTAGGGGCATTGGTATATAAGTACCTGTTCAAGCCCCTGTTTTCAATTCTCTTTGGTATGTACCCAGATTGGAGTACTGGATCTATGGTGATTCGACATTTAATTTTTTGAAGAACTGCCATACCGTCTTCCACAGCGGCTGCACCATTTTACATTCCCACCAGCAATGCACGGGGGTGGGCAGGAATTTCGCCCTAGGCAAATTTCTTCAGTACCTATCACAGGGTTAATGTCAGTTTTATTCATCGTGTTCGAGAAAACCTACTGCAAGCCCTCTGAATTCCTCTCATTTTTCCCACTCCTAATCCCCGCTGCCAGCTCCAAAGACAATTCTTTATCCCTCAATAATCTTTTTCTTCCAGAGTAAACGAAAATTATAGTCTGAGTGTTTTTCTGAAAAAAGAAAAGGAGGACTCCCCGTCCCTTTAACTATCACTCTTTACCTCTGAAAAAGCTGCTCAGGGAGTAGGTAGAAGTAGGTTTGGGTAGTGGTGCATAGGAGGAGAAGCTGTTTCGGCTCTTTAGCTGTTCGCGGCCTTCATGGTTTGACACACTGGTACCAGCGGTCTCTTTGATGGACCATGAGATACCTGTGAGACAGTAAGAACCACATCAGTCATTCTCAGCCAAAATAGACCCTGGATAACAGGCATTCTAACAAATTCAAACGCTTTTCACCAGAGGCCCTGGTCCCTTGGCCGACAGGGACTCCAAAAATCCGGGCAGGCAAGAAAGGATAGAATCAACTAGACTAATTAACAGAAAAAGGGGCAAAGGAAAGGAATAAATGAGTCACAGAAGAGGAAATTCAAGTGGCTATTAAACATCTGAAAAGATGCTCAAGCTCACTCTTAATAAGAGAATTACAAAGTAAAAGTACACTGAGATACCACTGGCCCCCTAGCAGATTGACAAAGATCCAAAGTTTGATAATAGCCTGTGTTGGCAAAGCGGTGGGGGAAGAGGAGCCCTCCAACATTGTGAAGCCAGCACAAATCAGTGAACCTCTGCGGAGGGCACTTAGGCAACATCTGTCCAATACGGATGCAAATCCCCTCTGCCAGAAATCCCACTCCAAGAACTGACCTTTCATATACTCACATATGGGCAGAATATAAGATTATAGATAGCAATATAAACAACAAAAGGCTGGAAACAATCTAAACTTCATCAACAGCGGACTGGGTAAATAAATTATGGTAAGTCCATACAATGTAAGACTATGCTGCTGTTTAAAAAAAGGAGAAACAATGAGAAAGCTATTTATACAGTGATTTGGAAACAGCTCTAAGCTGTATTAGCAAGTGAAAAGAGCAGGGTATAAAGTAGAGGGCCACTTCTGTGAAAAGGGGGTAGGAATATATATTCTTTTTTTTTTTCTGGTGAGGAAGATTGGCCCTGAGCTCACATCTGTTGCCAACTTTCCTCTTTTTGCTTGAAGGAGACTGTCGCTGAACTAATATCCATGCCAATCTTCCTCTATTTCATGTGGGATGCAGCCACAGTGTGGCTTGACAAGCAGTGCTAGGTCTGCACCTGGGATCTGAACCTGCAAACCCTGGGCCACTGAAGCGGAGCACCTGAACTTAACCACTATGCGACTGGGCTGGACCCCAAGAATATATATTCTTACATGCATTTGCAAATGTAAAAAGATTCTTTAGACAAATACCCAGGATGCAAACAACAGGGTTATTTTTGGGGAGGTAGGGACTGAGAACTGAGTGGATGCATGACAGTGTGGAAGGGAAATTTTCACTGTTATGCCTTAAGTACATTTTTTTTTAAAGATTGGCACCTGAGGGGCTGGCTCCATGGCCGAGTGGTTAAGTTCGCACACTCCGCTGCAGGCAGCCCAGTGTTTCGTTGGTTCGAATCCTGGGCGCGGACATGGCACTGCCCGTCAAGCCACGCTGAAGCAGCATCCCACATGCCACAACTAGAATGACCCACAACAAAGAATATGCAACTACGTACTGGGGGGCTTTGGGGAGAAAAACAACAAAAAAATCTTTGGATAAAGAAGTTGTGGTATATATATACAATGGAATACTACTCAGCCATAAAAAAGGACAAAGTCGTCTCATTCACAACAACATGGATAGACCTTGAGAGTATTATGTTGAGTGAAATAAGCCAGACAGAGAAAGACAAACTCTGTATGACTCCACTCATAGGTGGTAGTTAACATATGGACAAACAAAGAGAACTGATCAGTGGTTGCCAGGGGAAAGGGGGGTGGGGGGAGGGCACTAGGGGTGAAGTGGTGTACCTACAACATGACTAATAATGATGTACAACTGTAATTTCAAAAGGATGTTAACTGTTATAACCTTAAAAAAAAAAAAAAGATTGGCACCTGAGCTAACAACTGTTGCCAATCTTCTTTTTTCTGCTTTTTCTCCCCAAATCTCCCTAGTACATAGCTGTATATTTTAGTTGTGAGTCCTGTTAGTTGTGGCATGTGGGAAGCCGCCTCAGCATGGCCTAATGAGCAGTGCCATGTCCGCTCCCAGGATCCGAACCAGCGAAACCCTGGGCCGCCGAAGTGGAGCGTGTGAACTTAACCACTTGGCCACAGGGCCGGCCCCTTAAGTACTTTTTGATTTTTAAATTATGTGGCAGTATTTCCTATGAAAAAAACTTCAAAAAATATTCTTCAAAATCAGGTTGGACTCTGCAAAGGTGGTAAGTGGTGTGTCTTATATAACAGCTAGACAGTGAGACTTGGTGGTTAAGGAAGTGGGTTCTGTCAGGCAGTTATGAGCAATTAAGCCAGTAGTTCCCAAATATGACTGCCTATTAGAAGCACCTGCAGTACTTATTGCACACTGAGGCCACCATCCCCAGCCCTGAGACCCATTAAATCAGAGTCTCTGCAGTGAGGCCTAGGAACCTAATTTTAGTATGCACCCCAAGTGAGTCTGAAACAGCCAGCCAGCATCGGCCCTAGGACAGCAGACCTAGAGTGTCATATGGGCATGACTGCTGTATCTCCCCAAGTCTATCTTCTCCTGGGGTTACATGTCCAGGTATACGCTCATGTGAAAACAATCTATCCTCATTCCCTTTCCTGTTAAGCACCGAGGAGACAAACAAGTGGAGCCTTCATTAGTGACAAGAACCCTGAATATGGATCCCCTCCTAGGGCCTCTTCTACTTACTTCCCACAGGTTCCCCGCCCCAGCTGACTCTCTCCAGGTCGTCGTCATCGTCATCGTCCACGAAGTCTCGAAGGCTGTTGACCGCTCGCTTGGACTCCTTTAACTGCAGAGGGACATAAGGCAGGGCACTCAGGCAATCGCCACTTCCCACCCCTCTCTCTGACAACCAAGAAGGCTGAGGAACTGGGACTTGAAGATGGCCAACAAGTTCACCCTCTGAATCGAAAGCCTAGCCTGCTAGATATTTGCCAAGAAAACAATTTGCTTTTTAGCTAACATTGCAGTTCAGTGACAAAAGAGTTAGGAAGATTCAAAGCCACTTTTTAGTTCTAATCACACTCCTGGCAACGACCTGCTGTGTAAACCTGAGTGAGTTTATCCATCTCTTCAAAACGGAATGTTTCTCCATTTATAAAATTGACTCGATAAAGACAAAACTTCCGATTCAGTCCATCTTTCAAAAATAACAAATTTTATTACATAATAAAAGATTTGGAGTTATCAAAAAAAAAAACCTGCAAGCAATGAATCATGTCAAGAATGGAAAGCAAGAGGGCAGAGAGCTGGTTTTTACAGTCCCTCTGGCTTTTTTCGGAGGGCTCTTCTCCAGGACGATTCTCCTAAAGATCCGACCCAAACGTTTCTGAGCCTAATGGAGACAGGGTCAAAGCCAGGCTTCCGAGGACGCAAGGGGAAGGACTTTTAGAGTGGCAGTGTGCAGGGGGCTGCGACCTTCAGCAACAGTTCATGGAAACCTACCTGTGACAGCTCATCATCTTCATCATCAAAGGTAAAAGCCTTGAACTTGGAGCTGTTCCAATATTCCTCCTCATCACCCTTTGTCCGATTCATCTGGAGTGAGAGGAAGACAGATGTCTGTCCCTTTCTGGATTCCCCCCAAAAGAGCTCTGAAATCATTAGGTTCCCTCACTACAAACTCCCACTACATACAAAATGGATGCATAAAAGAATCAGGTCAAGCACATACTGAACCTGCCATATAAAACCAGATCCTTGGGTGTCCAACTGATCAAAGCATACTTTCGATCCTCTAATTACCCACAAGTAGTCATTCCTTTCCAGGACACCTACTTTCTTCAAGGCACTCTCTCGGGGGTTGTAAGGGACATTTAAAAAGTGCCAGACACAGTCCCTCTCCTGAAGGACCCTACAACAGAGCGGGGTATTCAGCATAGGTACGTATAAAGGTAAGCATGCAAGGCAAGCAAGGGTTATAAGAATGCATCATGAACCGTGCTGAATACACAACATCAATCAAAATATGAACAAAACAGCTAATAACTGCACTTGTGCATTCAACGTGTATCTACCGAGTGCCATCTCTGAGGCACTGTTCGAGGTTCTACGAATACTACAGTGAAATAAACTGACAAATATCTTGCTCTCATGTATGCTTGTTAAATGCCTGAAAGAATGAAAGCAATTAAAAGAAGCCAAATTATTCTGCCTGTATCTTCAAATCATGATTAATTTATCAACATGCATTGGCCAAAATTTGGGAAATGAGGGCAGGGCTAAGAAATGAAAGCATATAAAGATTCAGTCAAAACACCACAAGTCCCTCTCATAACTACTCTAAAATTAGATTTCACTCTGAAAAATAACTTTTGCCCTAGAATTAATTACAAACTAAACTATCAATGCCACCTGGATTAGAGAGGAAACTGGTTTAAGCCAAGAGCTGGGTACCAAAACTTCCACAACATCAAAAATAACTCCAAAGACTACACACTGTCAACTCTAAAGGATCAATTTGCTTTTCCTTCAACAGCGCCTCTCTCAACAGAAGCTTGTCGGCAGCCCTGCTGAGGAGGCTTCTGACGGCCCTTAACGTACTTGACTTTCACTTCCTGCTCTTTTCAGGGGAAGTAGGGATGGGAAAGTCACGGTGGGAATTGTCTACCGTCTGATCCCTTCCTATGGCAGACACCACTAACCAACTTCTACTGAAACCAGATGTGGCGTAAAAATCCTTTTGTATATTTAATGCCAAGGAGTCAAAACCAAATAAAAAAGCTGGCAGACACAACGAAATCATCCCTCACAGTGGTAGAAGCATAGACTTTGTAGTCAGGCAGCCTTGAGTTCAAACCTTGGTTTCTCCAATTCTGAGCACTGGCTAAATAGTTTTACTTCTAAGCCTCGCAAAATTCATATCCTACCTCACAGGGTTGCAGTGAAGAATATATAGGACTTAGGCAACACTTAACAAAACGCTTAGCAGAAAGTAAATACTAAATGTTAGTTATTTTTAGTATAGGATATCTTACTGACATCTTTCTATCTCGGTTTCCCCATCTGTAAAATGGGCGTTAACGATAGAAACCTACATTACAAGATTACTGTGAGGCTTAAAACAGTTAATACATATTTAGTACCTGACACAAAATTAATGCTCAGTATTAACTGTTATTAATAAATCGTCATGGTACCTTGGGAAAAGCTAGAAAGAAAATATTTTTAAGCAATCATAAAGATTAAAAAAATTAATTTGATACAAAAACTCTAGTGGCCATCACAAACACTGAAGGTGTGCATACAGCATGTACATGTAACTGGCACAAGTGCCAGTTCACAAGACATTTTCTCATCCTCAGAACAACTCTGTAAGGTAGGCCTGGCAGATTCCACGGCCATTTCACCAATGAGGGAAATGAGGCACAAAAGGATGATGTATCACACCCACCTTGCTACTTGCTCCTATTATCCAGGTTTTCTGACACCTGGATCATTTCACTCTGACTTGCACGGTCGTTCTAACTATTTTTCCCTCTAGGGACACCTAGGGCAGGTCATTATTTCACTACAGTAGATAAATATCTGTTAATATCTACAGCTGGGCACACCATGGGTCTAACACACCCAATAATCCAGGATTTCTGGAATCTTTTAAAACCATTCAACAGCAGTGGATACTTGACACCAATTTGTACTTCTAGTCCCAAATCAGAACCCGGATTTACTGGGCAAGCGAAGAGATAATGATTTAATGGCTCTAGAAGGTATAAAGCAACCAGGTACAATTTTAAGAGTAACCGAGAAAGGTGCTTCAACATGATTTAAAATACTTCAGAGGCTTGTCCTTATCGTCAGCAGTTTAACTCAAAGCCCACAAGACAGGGTAGCAGGTCCGAGGGGATAACAGGAACATGACAAAGTAAGGAAAACAGAGGCATCCGCAAAAGAAATCTACAACCAACACGCTCCCTGCTTGAGGACGCTCCAGAAAGGAGCTGCTGAGAAGTCAGATGCAGATTCTGTCATCATCTTCCGAGCCAGGCCTACACCGGCGAGGCTATGAACGGAGACCAGAGAATGTGGGTTAAACGAGGAAGACTCTGCGGGCGAACGTCCAGGAAGCCACGGATCTCCGGCAGTCGCCACAGCCCGGCAGATCCCTGGCCAGGGAAATGCTCGTTCAAAATCAAACGTCGAGGCTCACTCACAGCCCCAACCCCGAGCGTACCCCGGCTCCCGGCCCAGCGGTTGCTCCGACTGGAAGAAGAGTCAGGCCTGGAGGGTCTACGGACGCCTCCGACAGCAGGCGAAAGGATCAGGATGCGGAGAGGCTGGACTCAGCCAGATTCACGGCCGAAGCGGTCTGAGACACCCTCACCTCTTCCACACCGAGCCCTCCCTCTCAGCACAGCGCCAGACACTTCTGCCACTGGACCAGCCTCTCTAGTCAGGCTCTGCGGCATAGAAAACGGGCGGAAGGGGATAGTCCCGGGGAGGGTTGGGAGGGGGAAGAATGTGAGTCAAGTAAGAGGCCGCAGGGCGTGATGGAAGTTGTAGTTCCTTCCGCCTCTGCCGTCAGGCGCTGCCCGAACAGGCCACGGGGATGGTGGACTACAGCTCCCAGAACCCCCAGTGAACCGTGCCTGGTCGTTTCCTATAGTTTTAGCGCGACATTCTGCGGTTATCCAGCGGGTCACCCAACAAGACTACAACTCCCATGAGGCTCAGCAGGGCCGAGTCAGGGTCCAGGGAAACAATGGGACGTGTTCTTTGTGTCCCTACGGGTGAAGAATGGTCGCGTGAGCGGTTGCATTTCGGGCCCCTTTGGGGATAACCTGAGAGAGCTTGGAGGAACTCTAGAACAGGCGGAAGCTAAGGTCGGGCGAGGTGGAACGGAAGTACCTGGTGCAAGCGAGGAGGAGCCGGAAGTTAAGGCGGGGAGGGGGCGGGGGGGTGGAGGGAAAAGCAAGCCAGGAGGTTCTGCGGTCGCTTCTAGTAGTTTCCAGGCGCTGCCGGGTGGCTGGGACCAAGCGGTCCTGAGGCTGTGACTGTGGCTGCTCGGGAGCTGGTGGCGGCGCGGTAGGAGAGCCAATGGCCAAGTGGGGTGAGGGCGACCCACGCTGGATCGTGGAGGAGCGGGCCGACGCCACCAACGTCAACAACTGGCACTGGTGAGGGCCAGCGGGCCAGGCCGCGGGAGCGGTACGGCCGAGCCAGGGTCGCAGGGTCCCTGGAACCTCGGCCGGGACAGAGCTGGGGCCGAGGCAGCCCTGCCCGGAGGTGGGGGTGGGTCCTTCCTGTTTCAGGGGGCTGTAGTCGCTGGTCCCTCCACCCCCCGGCCTCCGTTTCAGTGTTTGGGGGTCGGGGGGCAACGTGGAGGACTGCGCTCCAGAGGAGGAGTTTCAGAGATACGAGAACATAACCCCCTAGCTGCTGCATCCAGCCTGAACACGGGAGATGCTTCCCACACGTGGCCGGAGGAGTCAGCGAGACCCAGACCGCCTTGGGTTGTGTTGGGAGATTGCAGCGTTAGGCTCGGGGCCACAGGGCTGGAATTCCCATTTTGCGGTTTACGGGTGAAATTAAAAGTGGGTCATAGGGGACCACTACCTCAGTCCAGAGGGCAAAGGTTTGGAACGTGTTCTGTAGGTGCTCGGAGCTCAGTGATGCTGAAGACGCCATGGCCTCTCACCCGGAACTGTTAAGTTGGTTGTGTTGTAACTCCAGGCAGTGCCCCTGGTTGCCGGGCAATCATGGATTTTATAACTTAACCACTTTGAAAAGCCTACCCTCCTTCATGAAATCTTTCGGAAGTAATGTTTCCTTATCTTTCATCTCCACTGAACTTTGTTCATGCCGTGTTTACTATATTTTTACTTTGTTGCCCCTCTTTTTGCTGTTTTCTCAACTAGTTAGTAAGTTGGGAGGCACATAGTGATTTTTCTTCTCAGCATCTCATCCTGCCTCCTCTTAACATACACAGAGTGCTTGACCTAATTTTTGTTTTGAAGCCCTGGACTTAGACTGTTTTCATGGCCATTTGGAGGGCACAGAAGGTGAAGGGCATTTACAGCACAGCCTGCATTTGACAGGTCAAGATTATTGGTTTACTCCTCACTGGACCTTTTGGCTAAATACTGCATTCTGTGGCCCAGTCTGTGCTCCTGATCCTAGCAGGATGTGTACAGTTTTCCACTTGGTCAAATGGGGGCACCATGTGAAAGTGTCGGATAGTGACCCCAGCACCATCATGCTGAGAAAGGAAAGCATAATTTCCCATTTAGTTTGTAACGGTCCTGGACAGCAGTTGTGTTTATAGACGTTACGGGACTCCTTGTCTCCTAGGAGAGGACATACTAGAGTGGGACTGAGGGTTTTGTGTTCTTTTCAAACTATTTGTCAGGCCTCCTTTAGCCTTGGATTCCCTTGCGCGGAGCAAGCAGTGTATCCTCCATTTGCCTGCTGGTCCATAGCTTTGTTTCTGTTTTGCAGGACAGAGAGGGATGCTTCAAATTGGTCCACGGATAAGCTGAAAACGCTGTTCCTGGCAGTGCAGGTGCAAAATGAGGAAGGCAAGTGTGAGGTGACAGAGGTGAATAAGCTTGATGGAGAGGCATCCATTAACAATCGCAAAGGCAAACTTATCTTCTTTTATGAATGGAGCATCAAACTAAACTGGACAGGTAAGTCTGGTGGGCTGTTAGGGTAGACGTTAACTGCATTTTGATGGACCTGTTGAGGAGGCTGGGAGGACAATTTTTGAGAGGTTATGAACTTTTCAAGGGAGATAGCTAGTGCTGGTTTGGAGGCGTATAGAAAGCAGTATTGCATGCTGGAATTTCTGTGCCTCTGGGACACTAAATGGTTTTCCTCAGAGTTTCATGAGTCCCCACCTGTGAAACAGCTGGGCCACTGAATCATTGGGCCTTGGTCTGTACTGGGACATATAAGGTGACATATCTTCAGATTAGCTACTTGTGTCTCTTGGATGATTTAAAAGTGCGGAGGGGGATTATTTTGGTCTCGATCTTTTTTTGTCTCTCCAGTTCAGACTGCTGTGCTAATGAAGCTAGTATGTGACTAGAATTGGGGGCAGTTTTATCCTCTAATTTAATGTTCCTTCTCTGATGATATTAGCAAAGAATTAGGGCCATGCACATACCGCACTGACATTTGGGAGGCTAAATTTTAAAAGGCACTAAAACTAAAGGAGTACATGTATGGGGCAAAGCATAAAATAAATTTGTGCTTCGGTAAACACTTCTCGAGTGGTAATAAAAAAGGAAAAAGATATATGTGTTCATGATTTTTTTTTTTTAACTACTCGAGCTTAGTAGTCTGGAGAAGGTATCATCTTGTCCAGTCCTCTTTTTATAGCTCGAGAAACTGAGTCCTAGAGAAGTGAAGATAAGTGTTTTGTTAGCTAATTTTGAAATAAAGTCAATTCTGCTATAACGTGAGATATGTGTTCCTGAAAATCACCAAATACAAAATCACTCAACAGAAATCATAAGGTTTATAGGGAAGATGGGCTGAGGGACACAACACAACCCCTGCAAAAGCTTCATCGGTGACACATTTTTTAAAAGTTAGGAATGTAAAAGTTGGTAGCACAGTTTCACATGTGTTGAATGGTAAGAAATGCATAAATAATACAATAAATCTGGTGCTTTACCTTGAAAGAGACCTGCAGTTTACTTGTGGAGGTAGGCATCAGAAGGGTTGCGGCTTGTGGGTTGCTGTGAAGTGGTGGAAGGTGGGTCACCTGAAATCAGGAGGAACATTACCACGTCACTTGTGGATGGCCTGGCTCATAACACACATGGTGAACTGAGGTCACTGGCAGAGAAATGTTTGAGGTGTGTGCGTTTCGTGTATTTCTACACAGCTCACTTTAGCTGGGTATGGTTTTTTGTGTCCACCTAGTGTTTCTCATGGATTAAATCACATATAAGCAAACATGAAATTCATGTTATGATCAAATTGTCCCCTAATAAATCAGTCGCATTGGAACAGATTTGTATTTTCGAAACAAGCATCCCAGCAGGACTGACTGTATTGGCTGTTGACCCAAGTCCTCCCTGGCAGAGTTGATGCTGGTGCCGAATCCACATCGCTCTTAGTCCCAAGTCCCACACTGTAGTTACACAGTTGGTCTCAAGAAATCTGACGAGGAAAAACATTTCTTGGGGTGGGGGCGCGGGTGAAGAGGGTTTGGTTGCATCTGGCATGTGGCATTCTCTGAGAATAAAGAGGGTCAGGTAAGTTATCCAAAAGGATTGTAAGCAGAATAGTAGTTAGGACTCCAGAGAAGACTTCCCCTGCGAGGAGGAGACTAATGACATTGCCCTGTTTTTGACAGGTACCTCTAAGACTGGAGTACAGTACAAGGGACATGTGGAGATCCCCAATTTGTCTGATGAAAACAGCGTGGATGAAGTAGAGGTTTGTGCTTCTTAATGCCTCATCTGAGTCTTCCACATCTTCTTCTCAAATGAGGAAAATGACCTGTCATTCAAGATTAAAGCCAGGCTTGACCCAAGCATTTAGAACCCTGGTTTACAGATGATTTTCTAGGTCTGTGGTGCCAGTGGGAGCTTCCAGAGCAGCTTGTGCTTATTTAACTACTTCGCTCTAGCTAGTAGCCTGGGTTCTAACATTAGCCACCTTTGCCTTGGCAGAGAGAACTCGAGAAGGAACACTCAGTGGGGATTGCACGAATACCCCAGCCCTCAGGCATTTCCTTTGGAAATGTCAGCAGTTCTCTGATTGCTCAGCACCCACGTTCCACAATGTGGGTGCCCCTCAAGTTATTTACCACCTACTTCTGATCTTTCACTCAGATTAGTGTGAGCCTTGCCAAAGATGAGCCTGACACAAATCTCGTGGCCTTAATGAAGGAAGAAGGGGTGAAACTTCTCAGAGAAGCCATGGGAATTTACATCAGCACTCTCAAAACAGGTACCCCTTGAGTAGTTCTGTGCCTTGAGGAGGCAGCTTTCCACTGTCAGGCTCTGGCCAAGGGGCTGGACAGTCCTTTCTTTGGCAAATGGGTAAAGATTTGGGGGGAGGGGGCTCATTTCATCTCGCAGTCAGTCTATAAACTGAGTAAGCGAAAGATGTAGAGATCTGTTGTCTAATATGTTGGCTGTGGAGCACTTGCAATGTCGCTAGTCCAAACTGAGATGTGCTATGAGTCTAAAGTACACAATGGATTTTGAAGACTTGGTCCCAAGACAAAGAAGAAGTAGCTCAGTAATTTTTTGATATTGATAACATTGAAATGACAGTTTGCAAATATTGGGTTAAATATATTATTAAAACTATAATTTCATCTTTTTTAAACTCTTTAATGTGGATACTAGAAAGTTTAAAATTCCGTTACATTTGTGTTGGATAGCACTGATCTAAAGACTTGGCACCCCCACACTCGCTCCTTGAGCCCAGTCCTGGACAGGCAGCCTGCAGGGATGTTGAGGGGCTTGTTAGAAAGCAGTGAGCTCAGCTCTCCCCTAGCCTGCCAGGTCTGCTAGTGGTCGTGGTGTTTGGAGTACATTTAATGACCATCAAAGGGAACCAGCAGAGCAGGTGATAGTTTTGTGGTGGGAACCAGTGCTCTAGTGCCGTAATGAGTTCTGGCCGTTCCACTGAGGTAAGGCAGAGTGGAGAAGGGGGGCTAATGTGCATCCATGGGCATCTTGCCCCGCTCTTGACGTCACTGGAAGTGCCACCACATTCATTGGCCACCATCCGTAGTAGACCTCGTGTACATTTAACAAGATGTAATGCTTCTGACTGAGTCAGGTTTAAAATAATGCCAGCGAAGGTACTGCATTCTATAGCACACACTCAGATAGCTGTCTGGCATAGACCAAAGGTAAAGACGCAAAGCAGGTAGACCCTTCCTTTCCTTGTCATGACCTCATTCTGGGTTAAGATGGCCGTGTTGGTCAAACCATAATGAAGGCCCATATCAGCTACTAAGAAATAACTTCCGAGAGCCGGGATTTATCTTTTCAGAGTTCACGCAGGGCATGATTTTGCCCACAATGAATGGAGACTCAGTAGACCCAACCGGGCAGCCAGCACCGAAGACTGAGGAGCGCAAGGTAAAGGGTACTCCCTCGGCTGGGGTGGGAGGCTGTTCGGAAAGGGAGTGGAGACACTGCCACCTCCTCAGTTCCGCATTTCAGCCGTTCTCTCCGACCCTAACCTCTAAGCCAGAGCAGCCTATGAGCCGTTCATGGTGCTTTTTTGAGAGTCTGTCGACGCATTTTTAACCTGGTTTTTATTCATTAGAACAGACTCCTAGAGCAAATGCAAGCCATTGGGGACTTCAAAGTCTGACTCCAGATTTCATTTAAACCAGTTAGGTTATGAACACAGCATGGTCTTCAGCCATGTATGTCTTCAGTATTATCTGTAACTAGAGAGTTTATATTTCGTTGTTTGGTACTAGAGGTCTCATCAAGGTATCAGGGGTTAGATCACTAACTTCACCTATCAGGAAATTGATGGCATTCAGCCCATTTGCAAGGTGAGCAACTGTTTTTTCTGGAGCTGGAACTTGTATGGCTCAGGCTCAGCACTTGGTTTTCAGCCCTCTTGCCCTTTTGTCAGCAGAGTGAAGGATATTCGGGCTGCGGGGCTGCTTCCAGCTATTTAATCATAGGAATTCTGTTTGAGAGTTAGGCTGAGCCCTACAGAAATGCCTAATGATTTGATGTGTGCTTTGGCCATTGGGTTTTTAAAAGAGAATCAGTCTTCCTTTACCTCGAGTGGTGGTTTTCAGTGGGAATTGAGGATTTTCTGGGAAAGTTTCCCCCATGACTGAAACACCCATACACACAAATTTCCTCCAATCCCCTGGAATAGTTAGCCTTCGAGGTGAAAAAGTTTGTGAGGATTATGGCAGGTCTATCTTTAGAGCCATGTTAATCGAGGTATCACCATGACTCTAAATTGACAGTTTTCACTGCCGTTTCCACAGGCTAATAAGTCTGCTCCTTCAAAAACCCAGACCAGACCTGTTGGTGTCAAAATCCCCACTTGTAAGATCACCCTTAGAGAAACCTTCCTGACATCACCAGAGGAGCTCTATAGAGTCTTGACCACCCAAGAGGTAGGTATAATCTTCAGACCTCGTGGCATCTCCCATTCCAGGGGACTTGGGTCGTGGGCATCTTCCCTCAGCTTGCAGAGGAAGTGCTGATGAGGGGAACCATGTGGCTTTCCTCACATCAGCAGAGGCAGAGGAAAAACGCTTTTGTTCAGCCCACTTATCAAAGTGGATTTGCCCTCTTTTTTCTCTTCTGTACTAGTTTTGGGTCATGTAAGTAGGAACCACTGAGACTCGTTCTTGTTAGAAAAGTGAATAGATCTGGAGAAATGGCATCATAGATTCAGAAAGAATTACTCAAGTCGAAGCCTGGCCTATACTGGAACAGACTAGAACCTGAACCTGGTCATTGGGCAAAGTGTAATCTTTGGAAATGAGAGCTGAGGCACGTAGGTGTCAGCTGGCGTTTGTTCCTTGGTCCCACTGAGCGCATGCACCTTCTCCCTACTGCCTTTTTTCCCCACAGCTCGTTCAGGCCTTCACTCATGCTCCTGCAATGTTAGAAGCAGACAAAGGTGGGAAATTTCACCTGGTAGATGGCAATGTCTCTGGGGAATTCACTGATCTGGTGAGTACCTGCCAGCCCCAGGCCCAGGATATAGCCTGTCTCGTCAGAAGAGTAACTTGTCTCCCTTTTTCAGCTCTGTAGGTAAAATCTAACACTTTAATCTCTTTGGTTAGTAAAACTTCATTTTTGTTTCTCAAAAGAATGCTGCAGTGGGGCTGGCCTTGTGGCCAAGTGAGTAAGTTCACGTCCCCTGCTTTGGCGGCCTGGGGTTCACTGGTTCGGATCCTGGGCGCAGAGCTAGCATTGCTCATCAAGCCATGCTGAGGCAGTGTGCCACGTAGAAGAACCTACAACTATGTACTGGGCTTTGGGGAGGAAAAAAACAAAAAGGAAGATTGGCAACAGGTGTTAGCTCAGGGCCAATTTTCCTCACCAAAGGGGGGAAAAAAGCAGCACTTGGAATAAATACTTCCATTTAAAAAAAAAAAAGAATGCTGAGTTGAATTCTGTTGCTTTTCTAGAATTTTTCCCTTAGTGGAGTAAATTAGTCCTTCCTAGAGAAATCAAAGGTGGAAGAGGGGTTATATACATTGGTGGCTTGTGGCTTTCCATTTGCAGCTTGAAATTTCAGCTGGGCACAGTTGCCCGGACCAACTTAGGAGTAGGGGGAGAAGCTGCAGCCAACATCACTGCAGAAGCTCCCATCTCTCTGGTCTGCTTTGTCCTCATAAGTAGTATAATCGCACAGGTGGCAGACTCCGTACGAAAGGCAGATGGCTAATCCTAGCTGGGATCGGGTCGGTGGTAATCTGTGGCATAGGCTGACTACTCTGATTATTATAGGTCCCTGAGAAACACATCGTGATGAAGTGGAGGTTTAAATCTTGGCCAGAAGGTAAGCAAGCACATTTGTTTATTGCCATTACCCTCTAGAACTTCTCCTTTTCCCCTTAGTCTCAAACCCGGCTGGAAACCCTGGATCCGAAACCTCCCTCCCCTCTGCCTTTCCCAGGACATTTTGCCACCATCACCTTGACCTTCGTTGACAAGAATGGAGAGACTGAGCTGTGCATGGAGGGCCGAGGCATCCCTGCCCCTGAGGAGGAGAGGACGCGGCAGGGCTGGCAGCGGTACTACTTTGAGGGCATCAAACAGACCTTTGGCTATGGCGCTCGCTTATTTTAGGGCCAGCGGCGGGGGCTACAACGGCCTGCCCAACCTTCAGTCCAGCCTCTCCTGACCAGGGCTTGTGACTCAACAGGATTGCACCATCCCAACCACTAACTTGGGGCCGGGGCCCCTTCCCTCCGTGTATACCTTGGGTTTGTGCATGTTTTCTGCTGGGTGGGATCAGAGGGCGATTTCTTTTATGTGTACATAAGCTAAATAAACGTAATTTAAAAAACGTACGTATCTGGAACCTGTGTTGACTGGGGTAGCTGGCACTAAGAATTCTCCTGATTTTGAATGAAAAAAAAACCCAGATGGAGGGGTTGGCCCCGTGGCCGAGTGGTTAAGTTCACGCGCTCCGCTGCAGGCGGCCCAGTGTTTTGTTGGTTCGAATCCTGGGCACAGACATGGCACTGCTCATCAAAACCACGCTGAGGCAGCATCCCACATACCACAACTAGAAGGACCCACAACGAAGAATATACAACTATGTACTGGGGGCTTTGGGGAGAAAAAAGGAAATAAAATAAAATCTTTAAAAAAAAAAAAAAACCCAGATGGATTTCATCTCTGTTCTAGGTGAGTGTAGGTGATTAAGAGGCATGAAGGGAGCCTGCTTCTCACCACCAAGCATTCCTGAGCTAGTCTGCTTTCTGCAGACTGGCAAACACTTCTGCCCGCCTCACGGAGGGAAAGAGGGGGAGGGTTGGTGCTCTGGGGTAAACACTGCCAACAAACATCATTGCTGGTGGAGCTGGCATCCTGGGCTTTCCAGTCTCCGGGGCCTCTTATCCTCTCCCAAGAAGAGATGATCCCCAGGTGGTGATTTGAGATGTGGAAGGAGACTGCCGCCCTCTGTCAGAGGGGAACTGTGGGCCTTGGGTTAACAGCTTCTGTTTATTGAGCAGAATTATTATTATTATTATGATCACTATGTACCAGACTCTACACTAAGCAGTTTCCTTGCATTCCCTCATTTAACCCCCATAACAGCCCTATGAAATAGATACTACCATCATTGATGTTTCACAGGAACCTGAGCCTTGGATTTCCTAAGTAACATCCCAGACCCTACAACTGGCGTTTAGCAGAGTTGGGATTTGGAACAAGGACCATAACTGCAGAGCCAGTGCTCAAATATAAACCATTATGTCTGCTGCCTTGTCATTGGGTTCATCCCCACAAAGAAGCTGTGCATTTCTATTATGTCAGGCATCTGTCCTGGAGTAGGAAATGCCAGCCCTCTTATTACTCCCAGAAAGAGGAGGAAAGGTCCTTGTTAAGAGTATTGTTAAATATGTACCTGGTTCCATTGAGTTTACTGAGCACTGACCAAGTGCTGGGGATGTTCTAGGGGGGTTCAGACTGCCATGTGGAAGAGAGGCAACCACCTGAACAGGGAGGGCTACTTTCCTGGACCAGCCCCGCCCCAGCTTCCTGCAGCCCAGCGTGAGTCAGTGTCTCCGATCCAGACCCTGCCTCCTGCAGCTACAGCTATTTCCTTCAGCTATTTTTGCCTGTTTTATTAGCTGGCAGCAAGGCCTGCAGACTAATCCTACCAGCATGACTTGGCCAAAACATATTTAAATAAAGCAGAAAATCAGTACTGATCGGGATAATTTAGACCCTCCAAAAGCCAGCTTTGGCTTGAATTACTCAACCGAGTGCAAACTGAACTAATTCGCATTTAATTCAGCACTATATCTGCCTCCTGGGGGGTCCAAAAAGAGGCCTTTTGATAAAGAACCTGTCTCGCTTGAATCCAATCTATGGACCCCCCAACACAGACTCCTCCTCCTCCTAACACAGAGACCAGTGACAAAAAAGGAGCCCATTCATGGTGGGCTGGAGAGTTACCAATTCCAGAACACTTAGGAAACAATCTGGAGTTCCCAAACACCCTAATAAAAACCAAAGCACCAGGCAAAGGACCTGTCAGGTGACATGCACAGGAACAGTGCACATCTCCAGGACTGATGGCTGTTCCAATCTCCACCACTGCCATTTTACTGATAGCGTTTCGGTTAGCCATCTGAGCCTAACACACAGAAGGACAGCTAACAACAAAACTGTGGACCTGGCTGGACTTTGGTTTGTATGTAAACGCACCACCTCCTAATAAATTGGGCAAATTTTCTCATCCGTAAAATGGGTATAACAGGTACCTTATGAGAGCATTAGAGATGATGGATGTAGAAGCACTGGCCCCTGGTGGCTTCCAGCAAATGGTACCTGCCGACTTCTGGACTCAGCTCAAGAGTTTTCCCTTGAGCAGGAATTGATATTTTGAAAAGCTCGTCAGTTCGCCAAATTGCAAATCCTAGGCCGAGGGCTCGCCTCACCTAAGAATCACCTGAACCTGTTAAATGCAGAAAAGTGGACTCCACCCCTAGAGATGCTAGTGGATGTGGGGTGGCCCGTGAACCTACATTTTAATGAACATCCCAGGTGATAGCGATGTCACGGAGGCGTTTTGAGAAGCACCTCAACAAGTTAAGAAAATCTAATTGTAATGGAGGAGCCAAAGAAGCACGTTTGGGTCCCTTTTGTGAATAATGGGACAAAGGATCTGAAGCATCCTCTCTTCCGAGACAAGGGAAGTCAGCAGGATCTGGCAGGGCTGGCACTAAAGGTTATTTTAAACCCTAGTAAGAATTCAATTTGACCAGTCTTGCCCAGCCTAGGATCCTTTACGAGGTAAGCCAGAGGGGGGAAAATTGGGCAAAACCCTGCAGGGGCCTGGAGCAGCTAAGGTAGAAATAGTGGTGGTGTTCGCGTTTGGAAGCATGGCCACGGATGGCTCCTGGTGTTTGGGACAGAAAGAAGAGCTAGTTAAGCCAGTGACGTGGCCAACACCGGACCAGAAGGGAGGCGGGGAGCGGGAGGCTCCTGGCTCTGACACTAGCAGCTCCTAAAATCCCCCCTTTAACAGAGTCAGTGACCCCTCCGTTTGTGTTTCTCCTCATGCGCAGGTGTTCCCTAAGCCCGCAACCACCTGCACACTGTTTCTTTCTCCTTTGTGGAGTTTGAGTAAACACCATTTCCTAGCTGACCTACTCCCCAGCCCCTGCAAGGCTCCTTTCCAGCCCCCTTTTCTTTATTTTCTCTCATCTATGGCCTGACACGGTAGCAATTTAGCGTGTCACTTAGATTACAGATTAAAAATGGGGCTGGCTAAATTCAGTTTAGGTAATAGACAACCACTAGGTATAGATTAAATTTAGACTAAGTGTCAAGGTAAGTTCTAACAGAAAGGAGGGAAATAAAGTTTCCTATGAACACAGACGCTGGGATGTCTCTACCTTGTCATTAAAAAAAAAAGTTTCTGCTAAAAAAGAATTAAAACATATTCATGTTAATCATATTGAATTGCCCAGACAAGAGAAAGGGAATGAATGTGGTCCCATCTGGTGACCTGAGATGCTGCCCTCTCTGACCGTGTAATATTCTAGTTGCATCAGAGTACTTTTAGACTGCGGTCCAAGACCAGACTAATACATTTCCCTCTGGGTGTGAAGGGAATTGTAAACATCTGGCTCTCTGAACTTCTCCAGGAGGCAGCTCTGGACACACCTCGCCTCATCCTACTTCCTGGTGTCTCTGTCCTTCCCCAAATGCCAGGAGTCATGGTGGAGAGTCTAATAAGGGTATCAACTAAGGCAGGGCGCAGGTCTCCCTCTGTCATCTTACAGGTGTCGTCCTTTGGGCAACTCTGTGTCAGATTCCCTTGGGGCAAGTTACTTGGGGAAGTGGGGCCACTTCCTCATACAGTAAGTGCAATTTACCTCTCTAATCAAAGAACTCAGAGAGAATGCGCCCGTGAGGTCCAGCCAGCTCCTGCCGCCGCCCAGGCAGCCATTCACAAGTTTGAGTAGGGATACTCATGTTTCCAGTCCAACCTCTGCAGCCCAGGAGCTCTGCCTGCCCAGCTGGGTTAGGTAGTCACAAACGCGACCCATGGGAGCTTGCCCTGGGCTGTAAGCAAGGGCTCCCTGCACCCCTCTGCTCTGCTGGGGACCCAAATTCTTCATCAGACAGAATTTGAAAATAAAGTGCTTTATTGCTGAGGATCCCAGAGAGCTTCAGGGCAGCTCAAGTCCTCGACCTTTCAGAGGGTTTTATGAACAGGGACCGTTGGACTTCAGCATTTCAACCCCATAGAAGGCAAGGGAGGGTGGTTCGGGGTGCGAGGGAGGGCAGGGAAGAGGCACCAGTTGTGCTGGGAGAGCCGATTATGTGCATCTCTTCCCAATTCTGAGCTCAGGGCATTCAGCGACACCACGTTGGGAGCCTGAAGTGGGTGACGGTGGAGTATGTACACCACAGAAATTGCCCAAATGCCACAAATCAGGCTCTGCCCACAGAACTGGTTTACCAGCTCAACACAGGAGCATGACACATCCTCCTGAGCTGGTGCTGAGCCCACCCCAAGCCTGGCTGTTGTGCCCATTTGGGGCAGTGCCATCTCCCTGCTCCGTACATTCTTACAATCTGGACAGAACAGAGGTGGACTGGACAAAAAAGGGACCTGAACTGGGTGATCCATTCCCCATCCGGAGCCTGCCTCAGCCTGCCTGTCCAGTGATGGCCTTCAGCTCTAGACTAAAGTGGGGTCCACCAAAAGGCAGCTTGGAGCTGAGAAACCCTCCTATGCAGTACTCCCAGCAGGGCTGGGGCAAGAGAGCCACGTGCAACCCCCAGAGATAAGGAGGGCTGGCCACCCAGGGCTGGATGTCAGCCTGACTAAGGGCAGCTGTGGGGCCAGACGAAAGGACTGGTCCTCAGGGCTGGGGGTGAGTGATTCGGCGCAGGTCCCGGGAATCAGGATGTGTGTGGAGAGCCCAGCTTACACACGTGTGCAGAGCAAGGGCAGAATAGCCTAAAAGGAAAAGGGTGGCCAGGCAGGGACAGCGCCTCCAGCAGGCAGGTGAGGTAAGCCCCATAGACACACATTTCCCCCGCACCCCCAGGGACTTTGGGGCTGAGCTCCCTCCCCCTACCCTGGGTTCTGTAAACCCTTCAACCTTCTCCCCAACCCCACAGACACCTGAGCTGCTGACCTGCCTCCAGTCCACAGGCAGAGGGCGCGCGGCCCCAGCCCAGCCTCAGCGGGGTAGCCCTCGCGCTCAGCCAGTCTGGGCAGGGGCGGGGAGGGGCCCGCAAGGAGAGTTCCAGCACCGCAGCGCCCTCACTAGTACTCCTTGGCCTCCTGCAACTGGGCCAGGTACTCCTCCTCCGGGGGGTTGTCGGCGCAGGCGCGGCCGTTGTTGGGGGGCCGCACGGCGTGGTAGCGACGCCAGTCCCCCTTACACAGGATCCAGGGCAGCGTGTCCACCTTGAAGTGCAGCTCGGGCGAGAAGTCGGTGCTCACGAGGTCGGGGGCGCCAGCGCCCTTGCCGCGGGTCAGCAGCCGGCTGCCCGCGTCGTAGCAGCAGTGCTGGGCGGCCAGGGTGCTGCTCTCGGCGGACGGCAGGGAGCGCAGGCAGAAGCGCGCCGAGGGCTGGTAGACGTCCAGGCGCTCCCGCGGCCCGCTCGCGTCCCTCCAGCGGAAGCTGCGGCCCCGGCGCTCGTCCCGCAGGCTCACGGCGCTGCGCCCGGCCTCCGGCGGGTACGCGCACGGGCAGCTGGGCAGGTCCCGCAGCACCTGGCTCAGGTACTCGGCTAGGAAGTCGCTCTTGCAGTTCAGCCACTTCTCACAGCTGTCCACATCTACAGAGGGCAGGGAAGGGCGGGAGGGGAGCTGGTGAGCCCCCTGGGGGCGTGGGGGCTAAGCAAGGGCCAATGCATGGAGAGAGAAGGCCGGGGCGCCAGCGGGTGCCGAGGTGTGGCTTGGGAGGGGCTGAGGGGCAGGAGTGGAAGGACACGCACCGCAGCTGGGGCCAGTCCGACCTGGCCTCCACTGGTGACAGGCAGGGGCGACCACACCCCACCCAGGCAGCCTGAAGCAAGGGGCCATGACTCAGAAAGGACGCTGGGCACGGGGCTGGAGGCCCCCTGCTGTGCCAGGTGTGGTCCCTTTAGATGCTGGGAGACCCTGGGATCCTGGGGAAGGAGCTAGGATGGCTTGGGGCAGGGGGAGCAGTTCTAACCAACTGGTAAGAAAGTGTTTCATTATTTTAACCACTGGCCCATTCTTTTTTTTTTTTGAGGAAGATTAGCCCTGAGCTAATTACTGCCAATCCTCCACTTTTTGCTGAGGGAGACTGGCCCTGAGCTAACATCCATGCCCATCTTCCTCTATTTTATACATGGGACGCCTGCCACAGCATGGCTTTTGCCAAGCAGTGCCATGTCCGCACCAGGGATCCAGGCCAGCGAAACCCGGGCTGCTGAGAAGCAGAACGTGCGCACTTAACCGCTGTGCCACCGGGCTGGCCCCAGCACTGGCCCATTCTTGTTTTTAACTCTGCCTTTCTCGGACTGACTCCATCTCTCTGGGCCCCCTGTCGCACCTGCTGTCTATGCTGCCCTCCTCCCCTCTCTCTGCCTCCGGAAATGTGGCCTCTTGACTCTGGCCACACAGAACAAATTGTTCCAGACCTTCTGGGCCCCCCTGGCAGCTCAAGGTGGTCAGGTGTGTCTCTCCCCCTGAGATCTGAGCTCTCCTGAGGGCAGGTACCAGGCCAGAGTCTTCTGGGAATCCCCTTCCAGCTGCACGATACTGGCTCATTGAGCTTCTGCGGTCTTGAGTATCGGCCCCATCTGCAAGGGGGGCTGTCAGCAGCTGCCTGCCTCCTTGCGGGGTGCAGGTGAGACCAAGAGACACAGATGTGGAGGGTGCTGGTGAAAGTATGGCCTGCTCCAAACTGCTGGAAGGAGCAGTCCTGGAGTTCTGGACCCCGACCTATTTCTGACAGCACCTCCTCCCCAGACAGAGCCTGCCCAGGAGCCTCCAAGGGTGACCAGGGAGTGGAAGCCAGAATGTCCCCCTCCCATCCTGCTGCCAGGGAGAACATGCCCCACTGGATGATCTCCCAGCTCTGTGGCTGCCATCAAGACCTCCTTCCCAGCAGGACTATCAGGCTGGGAAAGGCCGATGGGCCTGGCTAGGGCTGGAGGGGGGCAAGAAATGTAGGGCCCCCTTGCTGGGGAGGCTAACTTTCCAGCTGGAAGATGTGCTCTCAGCCTCAGTGGATGGAGGCAAGATTCTTGCTTGTCCAATGATGAGCCACCCTCCCAAGACAGGTTCTCCCCAACGCCCCCAGGGGCAGGGCCTAGCCCCCCACTGACGTGGACTAAGCATATCTGTAGCATTGTGAGCCAGGGGCTGCCCCCATCACTGGGGAAGTCCAAGGGGTCCTTGTCCTTGGTGCCTTTGGGAAGAGAGGAAGCCAGGCTGGTGGAGCCCCAGGGTACCTCTGTGCTCCCAATGGGGAAGCCCAGCCCTCAGCAGGCTCTCGGTGCCCACAGCATCTGGGAGAGGCCTGGGATGAGGCAGGACCACCATATTTACAAGCTTCCTGCATCCCCTCTCCCAAGCCCGCCTCTCAAACAACTGCCCACATTCCCAGGGGACCATGTCCAGCATGTAAGCCACTCCCGATGAGGGAGCTGGGGCTCTCCTCACCAGGACAGGGGGCAGGTCACAGGCACGGGACTCGGTGGCAGTGCAGGTATAGCCACAGGGCCGAATCCTCCGCTGGCCGCCGCGGCCGCAGCTCCCGCTGCAGGGAGACCAGGGGCTCCACTCCTCTGGAAGCTCATAGTCTGGGTTGAGGCAGGGAGCCGGGGTGAGGGAGCACAGCCCACAGGGTGCACTAGTGCAAATCAGCCAAAGGCATCCCTTCCCCAGAAAGACACAACCCCTGCCAGGGCTCCCAGTCCAGGGGACGGAGCACGCGTTGCATTTCAGCCCCCACTCATGCCCTCAGCTGGGTACCCTTGTGTAGTAAATATTTGTGCAAAGGCAGGAGGGGGCCCTACAGAGACAGCCCAACCCCCGCCACCCACTCTGTGCCAACAGTGCAATGAACAGGAAAAGACACCTGGGGCTGGAGCCACCGGACAGGTCAGTGTGACCTTGGGCAAGTCCCCCTGCATCTCTGAACTATAGTTTTTATGTCAATCAAAACCAAGGATGACAATATTTCCCTAGCACCTGGGGGTATTAAAGAATGTCCTGCTGCCCATGTTAGAGGCACAGGGCTCTCTGTGGAACCCCCAAGGCGCTGACCCAGCCAGCACTCCCCTCGCTTCCCAGGCAGGCTGGAGCAGGCCGGCCCCAGGAGTTTAAGGAAAATGAATGGAAGAAAAGCTGAAAGTCATGGACGTTCTGCCCATTGGTTTACATTATTTTGGTGAATTGGGAAAAGGCTGCTGCCACTTACTCTCAATCATAGGCACCTCCGTCCAGTGACGGCACAGCAAGGCTGTGGGGAGAAGGGCTGTGGCTCTGCCTGAACTGTCTGCACCCGGGAAAACCTGAACTGCAGTGTGCAAAAACAAACATGGCTCTCATGGGGGCTGGCAGGCTCTAGGTGATATTTTCTGAAGAGTCCGTGCTGCTATGTCACATTCTAATAAAAATAATAAAAATAGACAGTACTTTGTTTACTATACGAGGGCACTAAGTCATTCAAGACCCTCTACACCCAATCCTACGTAGTAAGGGTTGTGCCATTCTCCATTTTATAGAGGAAGGAACGGAGGCACAGAGAGGTTAAGTAACTTGCCCAAGGTCACTCAGCTGGTAAGCAGAAGAGCCAGGATTCAAACCCATGCAGTCTGAAAATGAGGTCACTTGTGAGCAGTGGGATTTATAATATTTCCCAATTTGTTGGAAGCTGATAGACATGAATATGTATAATATTACCCAAAGTCTGTTTTGCTTAGGGGATCTCAGGGCTGTGGGGAGGGTCAAATGTTGGGGAAAAAAACTTTGCAAGCTGGGGGTAACGTTACTATTAAACTAAGCTCCTGGCCTGCCAGCTGCCCCTGCCCAGGAAGCTCTCTGCCCTCTCTCCACCCCCATTTCTACTCAGGACCTCCAGGGGCAGCAGCGGGGGGTGCCAACGGGGTGCTCACCGTAGCTGTCTGACTCCTTGAAGACCCAGTCTCTGGGGGCCAGCCAGCCCTGCTCCCAGCTGCCTGCGGCCCCACTGAACCCAGGGGGCTCCTCCTCGGCCTCTTCACCATCGTTGCCCTCGTGGTCCTCACTCTCGCCGTACTCTGCAGCGTAACCCTCCGCCTCCGCCTCCTCCTCCTCGGCCTCCGCCTCCTCCTCCTCTTCCTCCTCATCTTCCCCTGGGGCTCTGCCCTTGAGACCGGTCCCCCCTTCCTCGCCCTCCACGTAGCCCCAGAAGAGGGGCCAGAAGAGCTCCTTGGTGGGCAGCCAGCTGGGGGCACCCTGGGGCCAGCGATTGCTGGGCTCGGCCAACAGGTCCATCTCCACCTCGGTCTGGGGGTCCTCGACCACCTCGATGGTCACCTGTAGGGAGACAGACCCCAGGCCGGCCAGTGAAAGAGGGCTCAGAGCCAGACTCCAAGGAGAGGGGAGCGACAAGTGCGGGGACAGGGGCAGCAGGGAGAGGCCCAAGCTCTCCTCCAAACCAGCGCATTCTATTGGCCAACCTTCTTGGCCTCCCAGGGCACAGGGGGTCACAGTTTAAGAGCTGGCTGTGCCCCAGAATCCCCTGGAGATTTCTGACTCCCTGACCCCACCCCATGGATTTAACTGGACTGAGGTGGCGCTGAGCACGGTGGGTGTAATAGGCGCCAGGGCGGAGACCCACGAGTTTAAGAGAAGCTGGCTGTGAATTCTGGCCCCTGCAGCCTGTGTGCTGCCCGGCCTCAGGGGCCACTAACAGCCCGAGCCTCCACTTCCTCGTTGTAGGGCCAGAAAATGACAGCGAAGAGGGCAAATCCCCACAGAAGGCCTTGAGGGAGCTCTCTTCCACCCCACTGTGGACGGGAAATAAGTAATATGAAATCACTTATGGGAAAGTGAACTTTAAAAACATCATTTTGGCTTATTATAAAGTAATAAGAGGTCACTGAACAAAACTTGGCCCCAAGCAAGGGACCAGCCTGGTGGCGTAGCGGTTAAGTTTGTGCGCTCTGCTTCAGCGGCCTGGGGTTCTCAGGTTCAGGTCCCGGGTCCAGACCTAGCACCACTCATCAAGCCATGCTGTCGCAGCATCTCACATAAAGTGGAGGAAGATTGGCACAGATGTTAGCTCAGTGACGATCTTCCTCAAGCAAAAAGAGGAAGGCTGGCAACAGATGTTAGCTCAGGGCCAATCTTCCTCACAAAATAAATAAATAAATAAATAAATAATAAAATAAAGGATGAGATAACGTTAGAAACAGTTAAAAAAAAAAAAAGAAAAAGAAAAAACCAGCAAACCATAAGGAAAATGAAAGTCACTCATATTCCACCAGTGACATAACATTTTGGTGAATAACCTTCCAGGTTTTGTACACACACATACACTATTTCAGAACGTTATGTCCTACACTTTTGCAGCCTATTCTCTTTTGGTGAAAGTGCTTTGTAAACTGTAGATGCTACCCCAAAATGCAGAATTGTTACCATTAGGGTTCAGGACTGGCCTCGGACTATGCAAACTGGAATTCCACCGGCCCCTCTAGTTTCCTCTCCCTTTATGCCCCTCTGGTGGGCAGTCCCTCACCCCCCTCAGCCCACCCCATTCAGTCCTCAACCACTTCTTCAGGGGCCTGCAGTAAGGGGTTGGGCCTGGGCCAGATCAGACCTCCAGGCTTTTCCACAAGGCCTCCTCCCTTATTCCCAGATCCCCTGTAGCTCAGGAAGCATTCTCGCTCTCTGGCTCGCTCCTCACAACAGCCCTGCCAGGTTGATGCTGCCTGTCCCTCGCTATGGACCTGGAGACAGGCTCCGAGCATCCCGTGGCTTGCCCGCGGTCTGCAGCTAGAAAGTGGAGGAGCAGGCACTCCTCCCACTACTCCACAGGGAGAGCATGGGCAGTCACCTTCTGCGACCCCACACAGGACCCCCGCCGTCCAGGGAATACAGCATGGGGACGCGTGACCTCAGAGCTGAGCCGTGTTGCCCAGCTCCTCCCTGGGTCTCCGCTGGGCCCAGGGCCCTTTGCAAGCTCTCACCTGGATATTGGGGTTTGGGGCACTCAAGTCAGTGTTGGCCAATCCCGGCAGCTTCTGCAGCTCCAGCAGCAATGGGGTGTCTCCCAGGGTCCCGGGAGGGGCCGCCTTGGCGGGGGGCTGGGCTGCCGGCTCAGTGAGAGCCCGGCGCCTGTGCTGGCGTGGCCCTGCCTGGAGGCGGGTTCTGGGGAGCAGTGGTGTCCCCTCCTCTTCCCTAGGAGAGCTGGGATCTGGGGACACTGAGACCTGAGAAGGAGAGAGGGGGAGGCAGGGGTGACTGAGGTCAGACCCGAAATAGGCTAGTGAGGGGGGATTCAGGAACCCTGCGGTCTGCCCAGGTGACAGACCCACCCTGTGACTGCATCCAAACATGCCCGCTTCAAGGCCTCGGAGGGGAAGTGAGGCTGCGTCCACAAAGCGCTTGGACAAATGGTGCCAACACGAGGCACGAGAGGAGGGTTAAAATCAGCATTCTACACATGGAAGAAACACAAGCCAGCCTCCCCGTTTTACAGATGAGGAAACTGAGGCCCAGAGAGGAAAGCAAGCTGTTTGAGGCAGTGGTTCCCAAGTGCAGTTTGCAGACCACCTGCCTCAGAATCCCCCAGGGCTCTTGGCAGAGAATAGGCACCAGGGCCCTCGGGGCAGCGCAGAAGCCGCTGGAAGGCCTAGGGGAGCGGATGGCAGGCCAGGGCCCTCCCCTCGGCATGCTCCCCTGCCACCTGGCCCTCCCAAGCCCTCCACGTGGCTAAGGGCCATATTCCTTAGCATCCCTGACCACAGCTCCCTTCCTCCACCTGCCCACCGGGGCCCGGCCCCTTTTCCTATTCCAGGCTGCCTGGATGGCTGGCTGCCAGTTAATTCCCTCCACCAGCCAGTGCCCACACGGGGACCATCCTTGCTTCAGCTCAGAGAGTAAGCCAAAGGCAGATCCTGCTTGTCTCTGACTCCGCTCCAGGGTTCATCTGCTCAGACAGGGGGACCTTCGGGCTCAGTGGCCATCCATGCACCTCCAGGCTGCAGCCATTGCCCAGGTCTCTACACCAGGGCAGAAAGAACACCACCCAGAGCCACCCTTATGAGCCTCAGGCCCCTGCCCCACCCAGGCCTCAGCCTTGACCCCACCTCCCATCTCACACCCAGGGCCGTGTGGTATGGCTGAAAAACATGGGTTCTGGAGAGTTAGATCAGCTTTGGGTTCAAATCCCAGCTCTGCCTCTTACTAGCTCATTCAACTTAATCTGCATAATGAGGAGAGTAATTCCCACCTGGAAGGACTGTCAGAATTTTATTTATCAAACACTTTCTCAGCATCTACTGTGTGCCAAGCACTATTCTAAACACTTAATCACTCATTTCATCCTCCCAACAACCCTCAGAGGTAGGTGCTAGCTGTGGTCTCCATTTTGACGATGGAGACTAAAGCACAGAGAGGGCCAGCAACTTGCCCAAGGTCACACAGCCATTTGGAGGTAGAGCCAGGATTTGAACCAGGCAGCCTGGGCCCAGAACCCACGCTCTTAATCATCGTGCTCTAACACTGTGGGTGAGAGCGCTGAGTCACCTTCACAAATCAGGGGCTTACTGAGTCTAGTTTCTCACTCTCTTTTCTTGGGTTGGAAGAGAGATTGAGAATCTTCTGTCTCTCGCCTTTGATCTCCCCTTCTGCGGTCCCCGGACGCCTGGTTCCGAGGCTTCTGCGCTGATCATGTGGTCCCACGGCAGCTGTGGGCCCATCTCAGCCTGGCCCCGGAGTCTTGCTGAGTTAAAGCGCTCTGGTCTAGACGGCCAGGGTGGATCAACAGAGGATGGACAGATGAGTAAGGGGACAACTCGACCACCTCACTGACCAATCCTGGAGGCCAGGAATATCCCCCTACTTGCCTTCCCGCAGCTCCCGCCCACAATTCCACCAAAGCCCCAGCTGCCCCTGTGACTCTGCGCTGCAGGTCCTCTGTCTGCAGCCTCCGGGGCACGGGGACAGGCGGTCTTGGGGCAGCAGGAGTTCAGGGCCATGAGTCTTTCTGGCTGAGCTGGATGCCCTTGCCCCGTGGGCAGGTGGTTAAGCAGTGGTTCTCATCTCGGGACGTTTGGCAATGTCTGGAGACATGTGTGGTTGTCACAATTGGAAAGGGGTGCTACTGGCACCTAGAGGGCAGAGGACAGAGGTCCTACAAGGCCCAGGACAGCCCTCGCAACAAGGATGACCCAGCCCAGAATGTCAATGGTGCTGCAGTGAAGAAACCCTGCTCTAGAGTCAGGCTGCCTGGGTCTGAACCCTGGTGGTGGCCGGCGTCTGCCCTGTGGGACCCTGGCAGAGGACAGAACCTCTGTGAGTGTGCTTATCTGAAGAGTGATGGGCAAGAGCTGCTATCCAGCAGGCGCTCAGAATGTTCCCTTCCAGCCCTCCTATCCTCTCCGCTCCCTGGTGCCCCGCTGGACCAGAGGACGAGCAAAGGCCATAGAAAGCCCTGGCTAAAGATTGCAGCCACATATGCCGCCCTTCTCTGGGGCCGCTCCTGGAGCCTCTGGCCCCTGGAGCCCCCAGAGGACTCCAGGGAGTGGGCGGTGGCAGCGGGATGGGGGCACACAACACGACATCCAGTCTTAGTTTGGGTTCCCTCAGAAGCCGACCCTGAGACAAGGATGCAAGAGCAAGTGGTTCCTTTGGAAGGCGATCCCAGGAGACAGCATGGAGGTGGGGGAGCAAGTTAGGAAGAGGGGACAGCTAATAAAGATGCTCCATCAAGCTAGTGACCACGGTGGGCGACTGGCGCTCAGTCCCACTGGGTGCCTCAATTACCCCCCGGGGGGGAGCTGGGCTCAACTCGGCCAGTCATTGGTGGAGGGCCGCTGGGTAGGATCTGCTCTGCAGGCACGTGGGGCTTGCCTTGTACAGCTCAGAGCTGACAGTGCTGGCGAAAGCCCTCAGGACTGGACAGAGGCAACTGGAAGCAGAGCCCCCAGAGCCCTGGCCTGTGATCCTGGCCTGAGCACATCTTCTGCACCAGGCCCCAGCCAGCCCCTCAGAGCCTCTGCTACTCACTCCATCTGGACGGTGAGCCCCGGGGGAGGGAATTCCTGTCTGCTTTGTTCAAGCTGCATCCCGTGCCTAGCACAGTGCCTGCTGCCCTGTGGGAGCTCAGGAAATCACTGCTAAGTGACTGAAAGAATGCCAGCAACCCTGAGGGCCAGGTGTGGCTGTCTCTATGGTAACTGGGAGTTCTGGGGGCTCAGAGAGGGTAAGGGATTTACGTAAGGTCTCAAAGTTTACCATATCGGACCTCGGCTTCAAACTCAGCTCTGCCTGACCTCAGCACTCACACATCGGTGCATGCATGCGTGTGCAGACACACTCATAACCACAACCCTCATGCAGCCACAAAGCACATCCAGTGTCACCATCTTGTCTGGCAGCTGAATGTGGTGTAACGAGGGCAGGCTGGAGGCTGCATGGCCCGGGTTCAAATCCCAACGTGTGCACTTCCTAGCTGTGTGACCTTGGGCAGGGTCCTTAATCTGCCGCAGTTTCTCTCTCTGTAAAGAGGGAAACGCAGTCCCTGTCTTGTAGGGTCGTTGAGTTAGAAAGCTGCTTCCAACACGAAGCATGCAATGACTGTGACCCAAAGGTGGTGACAGATGGCTCTCAGAGGGGAAAGGAGAGCAGCCCTCTCGCCAGACACAGTGCTGGCTCTTGACATCCTAACTGCTGTGAAGACCCCCTCCCCCCACCTCTGAGGCAGGATCTCTGTGCAGGTGTATTCCTAGGATGTTCTGGAGCGAATTCTGAGGCTCCAGCCTGTATAAGGACACCTGCCCTACCCACAGGCCCACCTCCTCCACCTGTTAAGCTCGTATGTGGAGCTTCCCACACGTACAGATACGCAACTCCATTCTTTTGGAGGATGGTGTTATTGCCCAGATAGATATGAGATATACAGATATAGTCCAAGATATAGCCCCACCATTCTCTCTCTCTCCCTCACACTCACAGATGCACACACATGCACACACACACACACAGGGCCCCACATGCACCCTCCTCGGCTGGGCCAGGCAGCCCTGACCACGTGCTCCCAGTTAAACTAAGAGCCCTCATCCCCACACCCCTCCCTGCACTGCAGGAGCCTGCCTGCTCATCTGTTTCAGCGCCCCTCACCGTCCCCCCTCTCCCTTCTCCTCTCTGCCTCCGGGGTCAGGAACTTGTTCTGGATAATGAAGTCCAGGTGCCAGGTGCAGCCCAGACCTCCCCTCCCCGCAGCCCCAGCTGCTGGGGCCCCCGCCCACCCCTCCAGAGTCACATGGCCTCCCAGGAACTGCGGGAGACCCAGCACGCAGCAGCGACTGCCTCTTCAGCCAAACCAGAGGACCACAGGCACGGGCAGCCAGACGGGGCTGGACCTGGCCCTCCTCACTGGTGTGGGCTATCCTAACCCAGTCCTCCTGACACCCAGTGGAGACGTCAAAGCTCCTCACTGTAATAAGCTGCTGTCAGAGCACACCCTCCAGGCACCAGGGCTGGCCTCATGCTGTGTGACCTGTGGTTTAACGTGCTGCTGCTGCCATCTTGAAATGCTCAGAGACCCCACATACCATGCTGCTGGTCCTGCTGAGCATCCTATGCGTACTTACTCGGTGAATCCTCACAACAGCCCTTTGGGCAGGTACTAGCATCATCCTCACTTCATAGATGAGGCAGCCAGGGATCAGAGAGGGGAAGTAACTTGCTCGGGGTCATACAGGGGTCTGGAGGAGCAAGATTTAAGACCAATGAGCTGGCTGGAGAGTCTGTACTCTTAACCTTTGTGCTGTGCCAACTCCATGCAGGGGCTGCACCTTCTGGCTCGCTGCCTGCCACTTTGGGTGCCGAGTGTGAAAGAACAAAACACTAGAACAGGACGTTCTACTTTGCACATCCATCCTTCCGTTTGATCCTCATAACAACCCAGTGAGGTGCGAAGGGGAGGAACGAGATTAGGAAACTGAGGTCCAGTGAAGATGGGGACTTGCCTGGGACCACTGAGCAGCCCCAGCTCCAGGCCCCCATTCCTGTCCTGTCCCTCAGCCGGCTTTCCAGGGGTCCCAAACACTAAGAGGAGGAAGAATGGTCTGGAGGGAGAAGGATGGTCATGTCAAGGTCCAGGGGGTGCCCAGGTGCAGGAGAGGCTAAGAGGCAAAGGCCACAGGCTTGGCATCACACTCGGGGTCCCAGTGCCCTTTCTGACACTCACTCGCCGATCGGGCCAGAAAGACACCAAAGAAGGCCAACCTTTAGGAAAACACCTGCTTCTCGGTGTCACCCACCTGGCAGGTGAGACCTTTCAACCCACCACACCCCTCCTGCAACCCAAACCCTGCTGCCAGGCAACTGGCTGGACGACGGCCGCAGGCTGAAGCACTGACCGAGCACCCCTAACCCGTGTGTGACACTGCCCCAAGCATGCTTGTTCTTCCCTCTCAGCCCAAACCCTGACAAAGCGCTTCCTTCGGGGCAATGAAACCCCTGCCGCTGAAGCAAGAACATCCAGTTCTGCCCCAGCTGGGAACCCTTCATGCAGGACCACCCTCGCAGCAAGCAAAAGCTGTCCTCCCTGGGTTCTTCTCTATTGCCTAACTCTGATCTCCATCACCCTCTTGTGTCTTTTTTTTTTTTTTTTTTTTTTGAGGACGATTAGCCCTGAGCTAACATCCACCGCTGATCCTCCTTTTTTTGCTGAGGAAGATTGGCCCTGAGCTAACATCCATGCCCATCTTCCTCTACTTTACATACGGGATGCCTGCCACAGCATGGCATGCCAAGCAGTGTGTAGGTCTGCACCCGGGATCCGAACCGGTGAACTCCAGGCCTCCAAAGCGGAGTGCGTGAACTTAATTGCTATGCC
This sequence comes from Equus caballus, assembly GCF_041296265.1. Lineage (NCBI taxonomy): Eukaryota > Metazoa > Chordata > Mammalia > Perissodactyla > Equidae > Equus > Equus caballus. The sequence continues at coordinate 35,641,946 of NC_091707.1, forward strand.
AGCAGGCTGGCCCCACCATCACCCTCTTGTGACCCAGTCCCCGCCTCCTTCTCCCCCACCCGAAGGTCTTCCCTTGCCTGCCCAGGAGGTGGTGGATGCCAGGACTAGGTGCCCAGGGCTCTAGAATTAAGCAAAGCTGGGTTTGGATCCTGGCTCACCACTTAAGCAGCTACGTGACTGTGGGTTAGTTATCTGACCCACTGTCACTTTCCTCATCCCTAACATGAGGATAACAAGGAACACAAAATGCCAGGCATGGGCACTGTTGGGTGGTGTTCTGATCCCAACTAGAAGACACCCAAGGCACAGCTGTCTCCTTCTTTGCCCATCCGGTGCGCAACAAACGCCTGGCCCCAGCCCCTTGCGAAGACGATGCCACCCATGTGTACAGCACTTTCTCACACGGCACGCCATCCGACAGAACAGGTTCTCTTACTCCCATTCGACTGTGGGAGTAAACTTAGGCTCAGCAACTGGCCTGCCCAGAGTAGGGGTGGCACATTCTGTCCACAAGGCTAATGATTTCAAGACTTTTCAAGAGTGTGGATGAGCGGGCTGGGGCATGAAATGCAAAGATGGACCATCAGGTCCCCAGGGCAGCTCTTGAAATGACGACCCAGTTCCCAAGCCCAGCTAGGCTTAACGTCTCTGTGCCTTGATGTTTTTCATCTGGAAAATGAGACTGATGCCTGTACCAGAATGATGCGACAATGAAACAACATCACGTCAAGTACTTTGTACCGACTCTGCAAGGTCCAGGGCATGCTCGCTTCCCTCGGTCCTCCTCACCTTTGGATCCGGGGGATTAAGTTCCTCTGCTTCTTCATAGAGGTCTGTGGGCTGGTCGGCTATTTCTGACCTATCACCCATGGCCCGGGAACAGCAGTCTGCATTCGCTCAACGACTCCTTAACTAACACCTTTGACGTGTAACAGCTTTAACACCTCACACAGACTTGTGGAACAGTGTTTGAGCTGGATGCAATCATGGAGATGACTGAGCCACTCATTTTAAATGTCAGGAAAGGGGTCAGGCCGGTGGCGCAGAGGTTAAGTTCGCACGTTTCAATTGGTGGCCCGGGGTTTACCCGTTTGGATCCCGGGTGCCGACATGGCACTACTTGGCACACCATGCTGTGGTAGGCGTCCCACTTATAAAGTAGGGGAAGATGAGCATGGATGTTAGCTCAGGGCCAGTCTTCCTCAGCACAAAGAGGAGGATTGGCAGCAGTTAGCTCAGGGCTAATCTTCCTCAAAATAAAATAAAATAAAATAAATGTCAGGAAAACGTCCACGGTGAGTCACATTTGAGTTAAGGACCTGCTGGGACTAGAACCCCAGGGCCTGGGCTCCAAGCTCTCCTCCACGGCACTACTTTGCTCTCACGTGGTTTTGAGGGCTCGGCCAGGCCTTATCCCAGGGTTGGGGATATGACTTTGGCTGTGAAGTAACTTATCCTCTACTCATCCAGACTTGGGGAGGTCTGGCAGCCTACCGAAAATCATTACAACACAAAGTGTAAGTACTAAAATAGAAAGTGTCTATGCCAAATGAGTAGAAAAAATGCCAATTTAATTAGTTTTATGACGACTGTCATCTCCACCTAGGAGGTGGGACTGGCCAGAGGCTGTTGAGTTCCTCTGAATTTGCTGACTGCAGGGGTTCTCAACAGTGGGCAGGGCGGATGAGGTGTCCCTCAGGGAAGATGTGGCGATGTCTGGTTCTGTGGGGGAGTGAGCAGAGGCCAGGGATGCTGCTAAACATCCTACAGTGCACAACAAAGGATTATATGACCCCAAATGACAGGAGTGCAGAGGAGAGAAACCCTGCTCTACAGGATGTCCTCTCAACAGGGGCAAAAATTGTATCTCCGGGGTGAAAAACCTTGGCTATTACAATGGTTCACAACACTCCAAAGGGCCATGGTACATAAACAGTTTAACTGTGGTATTAAAATTTCAGGAGGGATGGGGCCAGCCGGTGGCACAGCGGTTAAGTGCTCACGTTCCACTTTGGCAGCCCGGGGTTCGCCAGCCCGGATCCCGGGTGTGGACATGGCACCGCTTGGCAAAAGCCATGCTGTGGTAGGCATCCCATATACAGAGTAGAGGAAGATGGGCATGGATGTTAGCTCAGGGCCAGTCTTCCTCAGCAAAAAGAGGAGGATTGGCGGCAGATGTTAGGTCAGGGCTAATCTTCCTCAAAAAAAAAAAAAAATTCATGAGGGAGAGCACTTAGGAAAAAGAAATGTCTGACAGGCTCCTTAGCGACGCAGTAATGAAAAAAAGGTGGACGACACTGGTCTACGGAGACGCCTTTAAGAGCTGCCTGGGGCCCCTTCTCCCTGGTGCCTCTGGAGGGCCTCAGCAGCACAGGCGCTGACCACGGCCCACGCTCGGCTCTCCCCGCTTCCCCACTCACCGGACGGCGCCCCTCACTGTTCTCATCTGGAAAGTGGAAACAAGGACTCTGGCTTCCTCCCAGAACGGCTCAGAGCATGGGAGGAGCCCGGAGCCCACCACGGCCGCCAGCTCTTACATATCCTGGAACAAGTCCGGCGGGTTCTGTCCCCATGGGGATGAATGTCCACTCCAGTCCAGGGGGAAATGAGCTAGACCGTTGACCCCTGGTGACGGGACACACAGGTGTCGCCAGACCGTGGTTTCTCTCCATGGTTAACACGACTCTTCCGTCTCACTCCTGTCTTACATCCACCCACTCACGGGCCACCGAGAAAGTGCCTTCCTAGTCTTAGCGACCTCTTCTGCTTTTCCAACTGCATAATAATACAAAGGTCCCTGGCTGATCACTCCCAGTCAGCAAGTTGAAGGACCCCACTTATTACCTTACCTTGTCTCAATTCACAGCCAAAGGGACTCAAATTCTTTGCAGATTTGATATAAGAGGCTGCACCAGGGGATCACTTGACCGGTTGAACCTCAGCAACCCTAGCCCGCCACGCTGCAAAGCGCCGCGTTCCTCTCCCTGCCTCCCGACTCCTCTCGCAACGCGCCCCTGGACTGGCAGCTGCAGGAGAGGTTCGCTCAAGGCGAGGCAGCTGCCCGGGCGCGGCGGGCAGACCAGAGAAGAAGCCCGGCCACTCCAGGGTGTGCGCACCGCACTCAGCACTGAAGGGAAGGCTCGCCCTTGGCTGGGGCGCTACACGGCCCCGGGAGCGGGGGCTCCGGAGGGCCGGTGCACCTGGCCATCGCCCGGGGCCCGGGGGCGTCCGAGCCGGCCCCTGCCCTTGCCCTCGGTGGTCGTGCCCGCGTCCCGGGCCCCGCTCCCCGAGCGGCCGCAGCCCCGCGCCCGCCGCTCACCTCCGCCGGCCTCGTGCGGCTCCGAGGCCGGGGCCCGGGACCCCGCGGCGTCCTCAGGGGCCGCCCTCGGGCCGCGGCCAGCAGCGCCGTCAGCAGCACAAGGCCGAGGAGGAGCCCCGCTCGGCCGGGCACTCGAGGCATCGTCTCCCTCCCGAGGCTGCTCGGCTCCGGCGAGCCCGTGCGCGCCCCGCCCTGCCGCCTCCGGGGCGGGGGCGAGGGGCGCCCGGCGGCCGCGGGGGCGCGCGGGGGCGGGGGCGCGCGGCCCGCCAGCCTCGCCTGCCCGGGCCCCGGCGGGGGCGCCCGCGCGCTCTCGGGGTCAGCACCCGGGATGTCCCCCCGCCCGCCCCGGAGGGGTGGCCCCTAGGCGCTCGCGGACCAGTCTTGGCCCAGCAGGCGGCTCCCTTTGATCTAGCCGCCTCCCCGCCCTCAGTCCCCGCCGCTGTCGCCGTCGCAGCCCAACGCGGAGCCTTCAGATCTTGGGCAAATGTTTATTTATGCCTCGAGGCAGGCTTGCTTGGGGAGGAAGCCTGAAGTCACTCCGCCCAGGGCTCTCCCAGCTCCCTGCTGGAGGTGGAGCCCGGAGGAACACCTGCCACTCTGCATCCAGTTTCCTCGGGTGTTCTCACAGCACTTCGAAAACCGGGAGAGCTGAGACTCAGTTGTGAGGATAAGTCCCAGAAGGCCAGCGGCTAGACACGTTGGAGTGGTCAGAAGATCCTGCCCTGCCACTGGGTGTCACCTGGTCTCATCCCGGATAAAACAATGGGATCACCCACTCCCTCCAGCGAGACACTTGTGCACGGACCCTCATGTGTAGGGCACGAGGGTCAGGAATTAAAACTTCAGGTTGTGATAAAGATCAGGAACTCTGAGGGGCAGTGGCAAACTTAGTGGCCTGGATGCCGCCTGTTGGGAAGGGTGAGTGCAGTGACACAGGGCAGGTGTGGGTGCGGTAGGGTTTGGACAGTCGGTGAGGAGCAATCAGAAGGCATTAGGAAGATGCATGCCCGGGGCGTATGAGGGAGCACTACGGCTGCCTAGGTTTCAGGGCAGGGCTAGCAGATCCCTGGAGGCGCTGGGGACCATGGCCAGGAAGCCCGTCATGGGGGTAAAACTTAGGATCTGGGTTGGGCAGGAGTGAAACCCTTAAGGTCCTGGGCACAGTTCTGAGACACCACGCCTGGCCCACCAGCACAGCACCGGACTCTGCATCGTTTCCAACAGTGCATCACAGGGATCACAGCCTGGGGCTGGGGTTGGCCACAGGGTTTGTATCTTCCTTCTACCATTTACCAAGCAGTTGATATCACTGGATGAGTTCTTTGACCTCTCGGTGCTTTTGTCATCTGTAAAAGTTTATGTGTGTGTGTAGGGGGTACCTACCTCACAGGTGTGAGGAGTCACTAAGAATCTATGTTAAGGATTTACATTAGGATGATCTGTATGAAGTTGCCATTTTTTAGCCAAAAGAGTCAAATATAGGCAATTTCCTATGTGTAAATAAGAAGCCTGGTACATGGTAAACACTTAATATTAGCCAAGAGAAACCTAGCATTTGAACACCTGCTACACCATATTGCTTTTACAAGACTAAATTCGAGGCCACTTTGTTCTTTAGGATTTTTTTTTTGGTAAAACTATTTTCACATCCAACCTAATATTTTGTCTTTTCGTCAAACTTTGCACCTTCCACCAGAACAAACGGAATTTGAAGATAATGAGTTCATTCACTCATGTGTACGTGTCTCCAAGTCAGTCACCACCACTCTGCTCTGAGCCCCCCGCCCCCTTACCTGGACAGCTCCAACAGCCTCCTGATGGGTCTGCTGTATCCACGCTTGTTCTCACTCCCTCCCCACCCCATGCTGTTGGTTAGCTTTGAGATATAATTTACATACAACAAACACACCTATCTTCCTTGTACAGTTCAATGAGCTTGAGAGATGAATACATCCAGGTACCTACCATGTCCATCATGATACAGAACTTTCTCATCACTGATTTCCTTCTGTGCACTGTAGGAAAACAACTAGGCTTCAGTGGAAAACAATGCATTGTCTACGTCCAGTACACCCTTCCGAGTAATCTGATTTTAGTCTTCGTCTTTGAGCTATTTTACAACTCTGTAGGTTGTAGGTCACTAATGGCAAAGCAAAATAATTTTTGTCTATAGAAATGCAAATTCTGGGGCTGGCCCCCTGGCCGAGTGGTTAAGTTCCTGAGCTCCGCTGTGGCGGCCCAGGGGTTCGCCGGTTCGGATCCTGGGCACGGACACGGCACCGCTTGTCAGGCCATGCTGAGGCGGCGTCCCACATGCCACAACTAGAAGGACCCACAACTAAGAATATACAACTACGTACAGGGGGGCCTTGGGGAGAAAAAGGAAAAACAAAAGCTTTTTTAAAAAATGCAAATTCTGTCCTATTCTCCCCCAGGGTGGAAGAAACCAGTTTTGCCTTCATTTGCATATTCATTTCAATATTCTGATCTATAAGTGTTTTTAAATATCTCCTTTGAATTGGTTGTAATACCCTTACCAGTTTCCTCCTTAAGGAGTTAATTAAAATCTTTAACTCGTATTTCTTTTTTTATCTGTAAGAGAGTCAAGATTTTCTTTTTTGAAAATTATCTTTTAACAGTGTTGTTGTATAGTTAATTTCTACCACCCCACCCTTGGTTCCTGGAACCACTGATCCACTCTCTGTCACCAAAGGTTAGTTTTGCCTTTCTAGAATTTCCTATCACTGGAATCATATTTATGTACCGTGTTTGGCTCTGAGTGTGTCTGAGATTCACCCATCTAGTTGTATGTTTCAGTAATTGGTTCCTGTCATTGCCGAGTCTGTTCATGAACGTGCTACTTGTTTATCCATTCACCGTGATGGCACAGGGATTGTTTCCAGTTGGGGGCTATTAGGAATAAAGTAGCTATTAATATTCCAGTGCAAGTCCTTGTGTGGACAAGCTTTCACTTCTCTTGGGTGAATGAAATTGATGCCAAAAAACTGCCAAATAGTTTTCTCAAGTGGCTGTACCATTTTGGCATTCCCACATCTTTGCCACCACTTGGTATTGTAATTCCTTTTATTATTTTTAGATTTTCCCTTCTTCTCCCCAAAGCCCCCCAGTACACAGTTGTGTATTTTAATTGTGGGTCCTTCTAGCTGTGGCACGTGGGACGCCACCTCAGCATGGCCTGACGAGTGGTGCCACGTCTGCACCGAGGATCCGAACCAGCAAACCCCTGGGCCACTGCAGCGGAGGAGCGCGTGAACTTACCCACTCGGCCACGAGGCCGGCCCAATATTTCCATATAAATTTGATCTTGTCTGTGTCTAAAAAAAAGCACACTAGTTATCTATTTCAACGCTGAAAACTTTCCACTAGTTTTCCCAGTGCGCAAGACAAACCCCTCCCGACAGCCCAGTGCAGCAGGCCTCCCCCACGTCCTCGCGAGCCCCCCCTCACGGCTCTCCCCTTTGCTCGAGGGCCATCAACCACACCTTCTTTCGGATCATCCATTCCTTAGAAAAGTTCTCTCACCTCCGTCTAAACCAGATACTGGTTACAATCTGTGATCATGCTCCTGACTTTCCCGTCATTGCACTTAAGTTTGTAAAATGACATACGTGTTCAAGTGCTTTTTTGTTTATACAAAATAGGAAGCGTGTCTGTTTGCTCACTGCTGTTGCTGGTAATGCTCAGTGCTGCCCCTGGCATGGCAAGAGCACTCATTATTCATTGTTGAATGAATAAAGGCAGAGACAACTTTCTGAATATTTTATTGGTGCAAAACAATATATTTGCACGGGATGACTCTGAAGTCATCTCACAGAGTTCCCTTCAGTTCTTAACATACACTCTTAAGGCTGATACACTTACCCCAACCTGCTATTTATAGCTTCACAGTCATCCAACAAAGTAAAAAAAAAAATCATCTGGGCAAAAAGGGAGACGCAGGTAAGGGAGAAAGAGAGAGAGAGTGACATTTTAACACATTACTCACATTTTAAAATTTTTATTTACATTTCCCCTTCCCTCCCTTTCTCAGATTACGTGCCCATTACAGCAGTGGAAAGGGGTGATCACAGCACCTCTTGCAAATTCCAGTTTACAGGTAAATTGGTCAATGGAAAAATATGGGCCAACAAAACAGATCTCAGCTCCCCATAAGCTATTTCTCTGTTCTTAGTCTATCTCTTCCCCCTTTCTGTTATGTTAGCTACCTTTATACAGAGAGGGATCATCAAGACGGTGTGGGCTCGCTGGCCAAATCAACACGGTGATTGCACCAGTAGCCTGTGAAGAACCATCAAGAATGCTTTCCATCATTCTAACCATTGGTTCAACATCACTGAGTAACGAGACCTAACGTGAGGGTGAAGACAAGCTGCCACCCCACCTGAGTCAGGGGTATGTCCCACACTCCCTTGGAAGGCCTGGGCCAAGCAACCAAGCTTTGCCAAAGGGACTTGGGAACTGTGTTGAAAAAAGCAGACTCTGAGTTGGCTCAGGGCTCTTCATGCACGGAAGAGTCCACTCACCCCTGCAGATGGCCATGAGGCAGGACACAGAGCGCGTCAGGGCTCTGCTCTTCCTGTCACCTTTCATTCAGCCTCCCCACAGCTGCTCTGGAAGAGCAGAGCGGGGGGTGTTCCTTCACTGGAAACACAGTAACCGCAGTTTAAAAGCCACTGCATTCTCTAGGGTCAGTTTATTAGAACTCGTCATACCACAAAGAAGCAGTTTAAGGCCATTTACCATGTGTACTATGTAGTAAACCAGACCTTGCCCAAGGCTCCCCACACTGAGCCACTCCCAACGGAGGCCTGGGAATGTGATACCTCCAGACTCACCAGAGCAGACCAGAATAAACATTTTCAGTAAGGGCTCAAGCCAGCTCCTCCGGTCTGCTCCCTAGGAAAGACTCAATCTATAGCAAAAGTGCTTAGAAAACACAAGTCACTGGAAACGACAGAAAGGGCAACAGCATTTTCTATACAATCAAAAGCAAAGGGATCACTGGCTAGTCCTAGTGTTTCTTCTGTATGGTAAGGCAGACGCCAGCCTTCTCATTTGGCTCTCTGGGCACGTGGCGACTGGCCTGGTGCCTGAAGGCAACACACCATGTGGATAAAGCTGAAGAGGGAACGGCCCTGCTTTCCTCACCAGGGAAGGTATTCTGAATAGCTGGGTAACCGACCCTGATGCCCATGGGCACTGGGCTTCTGTGCGAGGCGGCAGCAGCACGTCTCTAGGTCCTGGGGCTGCATCCAAGCACCAGCGGCTCAGGAGCCAGGAAGAACCCTCTGAGTTCCCTGACTCCTCTTCGCGAGGCCTTTGGGCTCCGCTGCTTCCACCCGTGTGAAATGCCCAACAGTTCTTGATCTGCAGAAAGGCAGACAGTTACAAGGAAACCCACTGCTCGCCTCCCTTTTCTAACCACACAGGTTACCGGGAGAGAAACAGGAAGGCAGTGGGAGATGGCATCCCTTTTTTCCCTTTCCCTGAGAAGCCAGGAAATCCCTCCACGTAAGCCATTCTCCCCCCTGGTTTCTGCTCACAGGAAGGAAGTGAAGAGTACGATGCACTACAAAATTCAGCTGGACTGCACGAGTCGTAAGAAACTCAGGTCCAGGACCCCTCAGGCAGGGAAGAAGGAAGCTGCCCGTCCCCTGCTGGAATGTGAGGCCGAGGGGACGAGGTGTCTGGGTGTCTGATCCAGCCATCCCCCAACAGCACCACCACCTATCAGTTCTCCCCGGAGCGGGAACTCTGAAGATCGAGACCTGGAAGGGACAGAAAGAAAGAGAGGCCAAGGGCAAGAGGGAGGGGTCCCAGAGACCAGGCACCGGAAGAGTGCCCAACTCCCCGGCTTCTGCGAGGACAGCAGCCAAACACACCGCCCTCACGGCCGTGTGGGCTCTTTCTGTTCACCCTACGTGACCACGTGAGGAAGAAGCACGTGTGACCATGTGAAATGCTCACCTTCCTGTGAGAGTTTAAGACAGGGACTAACGGACTCAGATGCCGAGTTCTTCTAACAAGCAAGCAGTACTGTGGGGTTCTGGAGACTAGAATGCTTGTTAAAGGGAAAACATTTTCCAAAGCCAAGCAAAAAGTTCAAAAACTGCTCCAAAGATGCTGCCTCTGAATGTTCTCCTTCAATGTTTTCTTGCTCTAGAATGTCCACCACATCCTGGGGAAGCTTCTAAGGTGAAGGTGGGAGGAGAGCCTGCATTGCACGGGGTCCACGCTCGGTGGGGAATGGTGATGTCCCCTACTTATCAGTTCCTGGTTTCTGATGTGATCTGCAAGCAAAGGTCTTACAAACCTGAGGTGGATAAAGGCAATGCCGAGTAAAAGGAGGGATGAGAAAAAGCGGTAAGCATTAGTCACACCTCTCCTGGCTGACTCCGGTGATCAGCTCTGGTAGCAAGAGTTAGCAGACGCCAGTCTGAATCCCATCAGATTCTTGAATCGGCTGTGTCAAACTATGTGCTAAACAATACCTGTCTGTCCCAGATTTCTCCTCACTCTCAGTGACTGTGTTGATATACGCTGGTATTTCCCCAAGTGCTGGGTTAAATATGATACATGTGATATGACTGGACCCTGGCCTTACATTACACTTTCAAGAAGAGACAACGAGCATGTGTAACGTTTGGTCCTCTAGAAAGCAGAGGTCCTGGATAGATCATAGGAGTTTTGTCTCTTCAAAACAAACTTGTAACTTAACTACATTTATCCTGAATAACTTTGGACTAGCAAAGTGATACGTATATATATTTTTAAATGCCCACACTCACATTATAAATTGCAGTGACTTCATGCAAGCCAAAATAAGACTAGTGGGTAAGTTCATTGCTTAAAGTTTGTGACTCCTGCAAACCCTACCCCATTAATAGTGACTGCAGGGCAGAAGCCACCTGGTGTTCTAGTGGGTTCTATGGTGAGGAACTAGATGTGCAGGAAAGGTGAGCAATGTATTTTATTTTACAGGACTAGTTACTTAGTTGCCACAATCTCTTTTTTACTTCAACTTGTACATGCTAAATATAGTCCCTGCATTTCTACTTGGTTCTTTTATTCACCCTTTTCTGTTCTTTAAAAAAGTACAATAAAACCTTGGAATATTTCGGGGGCTTAAGGCTCTCAGATGCTGAGAGTGACCAAAGATAATTTAAGACATGAAAACAAACTTCACAAACAGTCATACTGCCTACAGCCTCCGCTACGTGGCTCTGCACACACTTTCCACAGCTGATCCGGGATGCCCAGGAGAACCTGGACAGAGGATTTTTACCAATAAAAGGAGTGATTTCAAAAATAGAGACGTGCAAAACTACTTTCACACGCTGTTTTTCCATTCTGCTCCCAGTCCTTCCCCTCTAACACCTGACTGAGACAAGCTGAGCTTGGGGATACTAAAGCCAAAACTTCTCCTCACTTAAGCTTTGGTCAACAGAAAAAGTAACAACGTTAACTTGGTGATTTTCAGATTTGTTCTTTGGTCAAGCAGTATAAAGCTCTCTGAAAGAAGTCCTCTTACCTGGTACGAAAACAGAGTCAAAACAGAGGATCCTGGTTTAGCAAAGAGGTATGTGTTCAGAATTTCTTGGGAAAAACAAAAGATAATGGAAGGACAGGGAGACCCCAAGCCCCAGATGCCAGTTAGAATCATCTTAAGACATCAAGAATAAAAGAGAAGTAGAACTTCGAAGAGTTATATTTAAATGGGTCAGCTTCTAAATAGGGTAAGTTAATAACTTTAATCCTTAAATAGAAACATGATAAATGACTTCTGAGCAGAGGATTTACCAACATTTTCCTTTACCAGCTTAAATCCTAATCTAGACCCAGACCCAGGCAGAGGCTGTCATAATTTCGAAAAGCAGAAAGCAATAAGAACCCAAGCAGAGACAGTCTGCAAGCAGTCAGAGTTCTTCCACGGTGCCCCGCCCTCGCGCTCGAGCAGCAGGGCAGGCCACTCTAGCGAGCAGCTCTGTAGACAGAACAGTGAGGGGTGAGAGTCAGCTTCACCACAGAGGTCTGACCACGGTGGGATGTTTTAAATAGGAGGAGTGTTGGGTTAGAGCTTGGGAAGAATCCAGAAATGGGACAAACCCTCAGATGGTGACCATTACGAAGAAGTATTTGATGGCGAAGGAAGAAATCATCCGGTGACCAGAACAAAATGGAACAAGACCAACCCTCGGGAGGCACCTGGCCAGGGGACACAATGAGGGGGAATTTCAGCAATGTGAGAGTTTACAGCTTTTCCTAAATGCCTAAACTTAACACTTTGGTTGGTTACTTGACTGGTTAAATAAGGATTCCCAGGCTGGTGACCTCTGAGACCTGGACGGAAGTAAGTGGAAGGCACTTGCTCCCCAGGGAGGAGGGACAGGCAAGTCTCGCGCCTGCAGGGCCGGGGCCAGCAGGAGCTTCTGATGGGCCCCAGTCTGTAAAGTGGCCGAGAGAGGGTAATGGCCTGTGTGGTTAGCCAGAGACAGGCTGGGGTCAGTGTGACTTCACAAGTAGAACAGCTGTAAGATAAAACACTTTTAAATGGACAAAAAAGCTAAGTGAGTCACCTCTTTCTTTAAAGATGAAATGTAGCAAAGGAAGGATGTGAAGCAGTTTTCTACTATTTACAAAATGCCATTTCAAGTGGAGGTGGCCACCGTCAGTAGCTGAGGAAACGTCTTTCACGTGAGATGGCCACAAAGTGTGGTTCCTGGAGCCGGCTCAGAAAGGCCACACACTGTCCCGGGTGAGGGAGAGGTCCTCTGAGGGAGCACCAAAAAGGCTCAGTCTTCTGTTTCTTCATACGTAGTCTCATCAAAGGGCCTGTCCAGTAGAGGTACCAAGCGATGGCGGGAATACTTCAGCTGCAATAGGTCCCCAACCTCATCTATCTCCTTTAAAGCCTAAAATACAGAAGACAGAGCAGGGGTCAGTTCACCAGCAGGATGCAGGCATGCCCGGAGCTTTATTTTTCTAAAGCAATCACGGCAAGGTTATCCTTTGGTGGGACTGGTCGTGTCTCACACATTCACTCCGCTCAGACTACAGTACAGCTGTGGAATGACTGTGTTTTGAGCAAGGCTGTCAGGCTGACCATGAACAAAGCATTGTGAATAGCAGGTATACAGGATGAAGGGCGTAACTCATCAAAGAAGGATAGGCTTGGTAGAAAAAGGAATATGCACCCGCACTTGCCAGGCTGGCTACAATTTGTCATCTCTCCTTTCACACTTCAGTACTTGCTCTTTCTATTATCACACTACCAGAAAACAGATGAGAAGTCTGTGTTGAGATGCTTCCTAGAGGCAAGATGAAGAGAGTCCACAGAGTGGGCTGCTGCGCAGACTTACTAAGAGAAAGTGGAAGCGGCTAGGAGGAGACCCCAGGGAGAAATGGACAGGGCCCGGGGAAGGGAGCGAGGGAAGGACGGAGCCGGGATTCGAACGCAGGCCTGATTTTAAACTCCAAAATCCTAACCTGGAGAGATTATCTTGTCTTTCCTTCAAAACGCTCTCTCTGTATAACTTTCTTTTCTGTAAAACTTGCTCTTTTATTTTTCAAAGAAAATATAAGTTTCTTAGAAAAAATTCAAACACTAAGACAAGATATGAAATGAGAAAGAAGCCTCTTCCTGATTGCTACCCTAGTCCTACCTGGTAGCGGTGATCCGTGTATGGTTTCTTCTACGTATTTAAAAAAATAATAAGCTCTTGAAGTATAACATACATACAGCAAAGTATACGAATCATAATTCACAGAGTTAACCTTTCCAAAAAGCAGCACATGGGAGTCAGAAGAGAGGATCCCCATATAAGAAGGGGACATGGGGGCCGGCCCGGTGGCACAGTGGTTAAGTGCGCACGTTCTGCTTCGGCGGCCCGGGGTTCGCTGGTTCGGATCCCGGGTGCAGACATGGCCCTGCTCATCAAGTCATGCTTAGGTGGCGTCCCACATTAAAGTAGAGGAAGATGGGCACAGATGTTAGCTCAGGGCCAGTCTTCCTCAGCAAAAAGAGGAGATTGGCAGCAAATGTTAGCTCAGGGCTAATCTTGCTCAAAAAAAAAAAGGGGGGGGGGTTGTATTCAGAATTTCTCAGAAAAAACTTAATGGAAAGAAAAGGGAACTCTAAGCCCTGTATACCTCTCAGAGAAATCCAAGGAAGACAGCAGACATTTTGGAATCCTAGATTCTAAGGCTTTCTAATAAAATCACCCAGCACAGGTCACAGAATGCAGTTTTTAATTCATGGCAGCTCTCCAGCCCTGTTATTCATTCCCCAGGCACCTGTGGATGTTAGCTGGCAGGTCTAATAGCACATCTGGGGTGAGTGGGCCTCAGCTTCGGAGACCACACACTATTACTCTTAACACTAAGACACGGGGAGGTGGGCAGCAGAAGCCCTGACGCTGAGTGAGACTCTCCAGATTCCACCACATCATCTCCAGCTCCTGTCCACTCTGCTGGCTATAATTCCTTATGAAAGCCCACACCTTCTATTTCAGAAAAGGGAGTCAGTTGATTATTAGTAAAAAGACTCATTTAACTCTTCTTAAATTTAACTTTTAAAAATCAGTGTTTGTAGAGAGGAAAAAACCACCAATAAAGCATATTCCTTATTTATTCTACCATAAGAAAAAAATATTCTTCACTCCAAATGTGAAAACTACAAAAAGCAAATAAGAGCTGGACTTCAATATGCCATCACAACGGTGATGAGAGATTTATCTGATTTGAGAAGAGGATTAACTGAAAGCTCCATATGGAAACAACTTAAGATTTAACTTCAGCCAGGAGAAACCAGTAACCATTTATTCCCCTCACCTCTGACACAGGGTTAATTGAAAACAACACATGACTTACTAAAATCACAAAGTAAAGGACAGTTATGAACTCTGACTTCAGAAGAACCTAATATTTTTTTCATCAATATAAAAAAGAAAATGAATAGAGACTGAAAAAACCGAAGTAGCCCAAAGGGATCTAGATTACAAGATTTCCTTTGATCTCATGACAAATACTTCAGATGAATAGGGTTTGTTTACACAAAAGATAAAACTGTAACTAGAAACTGCTGGCCATCACGTGGGGTTACCTGGTTAAATTAGGAATAAGGAGCCATTACAAGCATCACCATTTGTTAACAAGCAGTCTACATGAAACCTCTGGATCACAGCGTAAGACCGGTTCTTAGGAAAAAAACGTGTTACTTATAGGGTTGAGTATGGTCCTTGTATAAGAGAATATTCTAGTACAGCTGAGCCCTGAGCCAATAACCTTCCCTTCTCAGTTTTAAAAATAACACCTTTACTGAGATACAATTCACATGCCACAAAATTTACCTTTTTAAAGTGTACAATTCAGTGCTTCTTAATACATTCCAGAGTTGGAGAACTTTCATCACCATCTAATTTTAAAGCATTATCACCTCAAAAAAGAAACCCCATACCCGTAACCTCATTCCTCCCCCACGATGCCCTGACAACCACCAATCTTCTGACCCTATGGATTTGCCTATTCTGGACATTTCATATGAATGTGGTCTTTTGTGTCTGGTGTCTTTCACTTAGCATAATGTTTTCAAAGTTTATCCATGTTGTAGGGGTCCAACTTCACTCTTTCTTTTTTTTTTTTCCTAAAGATTGGCCCTGACCTAACATCTGTTGCCAATCTTCCTCTTTTTCTTTTCCTTTCTCCCCAAAGCCTCCCCTGTACATAGTTGTACATGATAGTTGTGGGTCCTTCCAGTTCTTCTATGTGGGACACTGCCTCAGCATGGCCTGATGAGTGGTGCTAGGTCTGTGCCCAGGATCCGAACCAGCGAACCCTGGGCCACTGAAGCAGAGTGCACGAACTTAACTACTCAGCCTTGGGGCCAGCCCCTCGACTTCATTCTCTTGCAAGTGGTTATTCAGTTGTCCAGTATCACTCGTTGAGAAGACTATGCTTTCCCCATTAACTAGCCTTGACTCCCTTTTTGAAAATCAATTGGCCACAGATGCTTGGGGTTATTTTTGGACACTCAATTCTATTCCATTGGTCTACTTGTCTATCCTTATGCTAGTACTCCACTGTTTTTATTTTTTTGAGGAAGATTAGCCCTGAGCTAACTACTGCCAGTCCTCCTCTTTTTCGCTGAGGAAGCCTGACCCTGAACTGACATCCGTGCCCATCTTCCTCTACTTTATATGTGGGACGCCTACCACTGCATGGCTTGCCAAGCAGTGCCACGTCCGCACCCGGGATCCAAACCTGCAAACCACAGGCTGCTGAGAAGCAGAACATGCGAACTTAACTGCTGCACCACCGGGCTGGCCCCACCCTACTGTTTTAATTACTGTAGCTTTGTACTAAGTTTTAAGATCAGGAAGTTTAAATCTTCCAACTTTGATTTTCTTTTTCAATACTGTTTTGGCTACCTGGGTTCCCTTACAGTTCCATGTGAATTTGAGGATCAGCTTTTCCGTTTCTGTAAAAAAAAAGCCCACTGGATTTCAATAGGGATTGCACTGGATCTAGAGATTTCGCTGTACTGCCATCTTAACAGCATTAAATCTTCCAAGCCATGAACATGAGATGTCTTTCCATTTATCTAAGTCTTCTTTTAGCAATGTTTTATACAGTTTTCACTATGCAGGTCTTTCACCTCCTCGGTTAAATTTATTCTTAGGTATTTTATTCTTCTGAATGCTTTTGCAAATGAAATTTTCTTAATTTCCTTTTCATTTGTCCATTGCTGGTGTATACAAACAATTTTTGTGTGTCGATCTTTTACTTTGCAACTTTGCTGAATATGTTTATTAGCTCCAGCAGGTTGTTTTTTCTTTGCAGATTTTATAGCATTTTCTATATATTGAATCACTTCACAGGGCCCATTACTAAATCAAAATTCATTTTTATCTCATAATGTTCATGTTTAGTCCCATAAAACATCATAAGACAAAATGACTTCAACAAACCTTTGGTTTCAAAAAGTTAAAAGCACTTTATGCTTAAAAAAACTAAATAGAGGGGCTGGCCCTGTGGCCAAGTGGTTGAGTTCGCACACTCCGCTTTGGGGGGCCAGTGTTTTGCCGGTTCGGATCCTGGGTGCAGACGTGGTACCACTTGTGAAGCCATGCTAAGGCAACATCCCATATGCCACAACCAGAAGGATCTACGACTATAATATACAACTATGTACAAGGGGCTTCGGGGAGAAGAAGAAGAAGAAGGAAAAAAAAAAAACTAAATGGAAGGTAAATAAAACAATCCCTCAAGCGGGTCTTATGAAAAAGATTAGAACTCTCAACTGGCAAATGTGTTTGTTGGCAACAGAAATCTAACTTAGATATCTTGGTTACATCTGAATTCTTTCATGAATGTGTACAGTTCTCGGGAGTCAAAAGTTGCTGTTAGAAGACACAGTGTATTACTATAGCCATTGCTTATAGCGACTGGGATGTTTTTTAAAAGGCATGTGGAAACTCCTAAACGACCAAATAGAGTAGAATGGAAGAGAAGCCAGTATCACTAGGTTTAAAAAAACAATCAATGCAGAAATTCACCAGTAAGATTTTTGAGAAATGGGAAAAATCTATTGAAAAAAATCCGAAAGGCATAATCAAAATAAAGAAAAACAAAGATACAGTATCAATACACTGAATCCAATTTCACAGTGTTAGAATGTGATTAAGAATATACTCATAGAAATTTTGCTATATAGAAATAGGGAAGAAAAATCAAAGTCTTCAGCTGTTCAGAAATACAAAATGTTGGGGGTGGCCCCGTGGCCAAGTGGTTAAGTTCACACGCTCTCTGCTCTGGCGGCCCAGGGTTTCGCCAGTTCAGATCCTGTGCGTGGACACGGCACCGCTCATCAAGCCATGCTGAGGCGGCATCCCACGTGCCACAACTAGAAGGACCCACAACTAAAAATACACAACTATGTACCGGGGGGCTTTGGGGAGAAAAAAGGAAAAATTAAAAAATCTTAAAAAAATATATAAAATGTCAATTAAATTGTTATAATGAACTTTTAAAAACACGCATTCATAACAGTATTCTTTAGTAGCTCTCCAATGAATTAACGGATATTTCTAGCAACTAATTTTATGTAAATATCATGTTGTAGAGCTCTATAAATTCCCAGAAAGCAATAGTGACTTAAACTCTGAAGTCTTAGATGTGAAATAATAGCATATTCAGAGAATATCAAGAGATGAGAATGTATTCAGAGACTCTATATAATAACTATGAGCCCCCACAAGTGCCTGGCACTATGGTGGGTCTGGCAGGCACAGAATGAGCAAAGCAGACTCAGTCCCTATCCTCAAGATTTATCTAACAGAGAAGACTGCCATTCGATAACAAGAGGTGTGAAGAATTTACTAAGGGGGAAGCTTAAGATTCCAAAGAAACATCAAGCGAGAGGGTTTGGAATACCCTTGGGCACATTTCCTCTAAGTGGAGATGTGAAGGATGACTAGGAGTCAGCCAGGCAAAGGAGAGCGAAGGCTCAAGAGAAATTCTACAGACGGAACAACATACAAGAAAGCTTAGAGTAGAAACAGCTGGAGCAGAAAGAGAATTGCATAGTTGCAGAGGCCACAATGAGGGAGAGTGGAATAAGATGAAGCCAGAAAATTCCCCAGAGCCCTGATCATACAGGGTCTGGTGGGCGACGCTAACCATTTGCAATTTTTTGGAAATAGCCATGTTTTACACAGCATTGCGTACCCTCCCCTTTGTTTTACCAGTGAATATCATAGGTGTTCAAAGACCCTCAGGATCAACATATGATTAATCTCATCAGATATACAGGCCTTCTTAGTATAAGGTATATTTATATTAAGGTGAAAGTATCTACTTACGGTATCAAGTATTTCTCTGGTATGAGCTGCCGACAGGCAAAACCTGGCTCTGGACTCAATAATTGGAGTAGCAGGAAATCCTACCACAACCACACCGATATTCCGCTTCAGCATCTCCCGTCCAAAGGCGCTGCAAAGGGAGAACAAGGAAAAGAAACGGGAAGAGTAAGAAAGCACAGAGTGTGGAGGCTGTGCGCTCCAGGACAATCAAAACTCATTCGATGCAGGCATTGGAGACTTCCTCTAGGAATTTCCTCTCACTTCTTTTAAAGTTGAATTTGACAGCTCACAAAGACTTCTTTTATTCACTCCTAAAGCGGTCTTCTGCCAAAAGGTTTCCTTCACAAAGGTGAAGAACACAGTTGGCAGAGACCAATTTTTAACAGAGCTTGCCTAAAGCAATTTGCAGTTGTAGCCTGTGTCCCTGACATGCAACAGTGGTTCAGAGGCTTCAAAATGAAATGGGGTTTAAAACCTGGTCCTTGAAATGGCAGGCGTGGCAGTTTAAAAGGTTCTTCAGATTAAGGGTGAAGAGGATCCGCTGGGCGCGGACGTCGTTCTGCTGGACGAAGGGCCAACCGGCCCCAGCCCTCCAGACCGGGCACTTCCTTGATCGACGTGCGTGTCAAGCTGTCTTTGGAATTCAGGGCTTCCTTTAGTGTCTGTGAGGCCAGCTCATCTCCAGGCTTCAGATGATTACTCAGACTACACAGTTCATGTGTCACACCCCGCCCCAAGCCAAACTGGTGGCAGGTGACCTCACTCCACATCTGCATCTTGTCTAAATGACACAACTCTAACTTGCATGTAAATTTTGTTATTTACTAAATTATGTTGTTCTTTGTCTTTTCCTCTTGTTGACCTACCTTATCCCCTTTTTGACTTTTCCTGTAGCTATTTAAAGCATTTCTTTCAGAATAAAAAGTCCCACACATTTTAGTTACATTAAGAACCAACTACATAAGCCCCCGCCTTTCCCCACTCCCTCTAGCACCAGTACCCCGTCTTCAATGTACTTCATGTCAGGACGAGCCTGAGCGCCCTGCATCTTCAGCACATGCTCCCACACTGTCTAGTGCTTTATTCCAATTCTTCCTCATCCTCTCTAAATCTGACTTAATTATAATGTGCACAGTTTCGTCTGTATAGAATAGATTAGACACAATCCTCCAGACCAGACAACTCTTGAAGTTTACTTACGATAATTCCATTTAAAGAAGAATGAGGAAAATCCTACACCTCTGCTTGGGTTCCTTTCCACCACCCACTCTGAAGGCCATAATGTCAACTGCCCACAGACTCCCTGTGGAAAGCCAATCTCCTCTTTTTCCCTCAGCGAGCACCTCTTCCCAATTTCCCCCTCACTATCTTTGGAATCACTGCACTTCCAGGTTCCCCAATTTAATTTTCACTTTATTCACTTTAACAAACATTTACTGAGTTCCTCTAACGCCAGGGACTGTGGTGGGCACTGGGGACTGAAAGATGAATACAAACATTTGCTCCTTGGGGCCAGCCCAGTGGCACAGTGGTTAAGTTTGTGCACTCCACTTCGGCAGCCCAGGGTTTGTGGGTTCGGATCCCGGGCATAGACCTACACAATGCTTGTCAAGCCATGCTGTGGCAATGTCTCACATACAAAATATAAGTAGACTGGCACAGATGTTAGCTCAGGGCCAGTGTTTCTCAGCCTTTAATGATTTCTATTAAACCTGAGAAATGATTCTTACTCAATTTTATACTTAAGATCTACTCAAAACTCACAAACTGAAAAGATGTGCCTTTTTTACTGAGCCTATACTAAGCAGATGAATCATTTATTTTACATCTCTGGTGCAATTTTGCAAATAATTATCTTTGTTCACTTCACATTTGCTTTTCAAATGTCTTCTGGTTTCCTTATACATCTGGACTTGTCAAATACCTTGAAAGCTATTCCAGGGGCAAGGCTTTCCATTATACACACCTGGTACAAGCCAAAGCTGCTTGTGGAATCTACATCTTCAGTAACTGTGCAACAACACACCCTGGCCTCAGGGCTGGCTGCTCCCCCTTGGGCACCGCACATCAGCTCCACTCACCTCCTGCTATTCTTCCGTCAGCTAAGCATGTTCCTGCATCATGGCCTCTTCACAGAAGCTTCTTTCTCCAAGTAGCTAACCCTGCCAGCTCCTTCAAGCTCAGAGGTCATCTTCCCTTCCCGCTGAGGCTCACCCTGACCACCCCACTTAACATGCAGTCAGCCTGCCCGCAGGCTGCCCACTTATCACATCATCTACTTACTGACTCCCCTCGTCTCACTCTAGAACGTAAGCTCCACAAGGACAGGGATTTTCATTTTTGTGTTCTGTTCACTGATCTGTCTCAATGCCCTAGAATAGTGCACTAAACTCAATGAGAGACTAAAACGTTAACCTATTTTACAATGTACAAAATTTACTGTTAAAAATAGTACTAGTTTTACTATTACAGAATAGTACTATTTACTATTTACAAAATTAAAAAATTTGCTATTTAATCTATGGCATATCTGGGAAATGAAGGTTAACATAATGAGGCCAAGATAATTTTCCCTAACAAAATACACAAGCCTGAATCTCACATCAAGGAAACCTTAAGTCTAATGACAGACCCTCCATAATCTGCAAAAAATGTACCCAATTTTGGCCGGCATGTAGAGCATCAAAGGCACCACTGGAGAATCTTCATTTCCATAGATGATGAAGCCCATCTCTTTCAGACGTCTCCTGAAATACCTGGTGTTTTCTGCTAATTGCTGTATACACTCTTTGCCTGGAAAACCAAGGGAAAGGAAACAAAATAATACTAAGAAAAAAGGAGTGGCAAAAGACAGCAATCTCTTCTATCTCCATTCTGTCAGTCTTATGTCTTGTTTCCTCCTTTCCCATATAAAATATTTTTGCACAGCAAATTATAAGGACTATAAGTATAAACAAATATATCTTGCTTTGTGTTCTGTCATACGAGGTGTGGAGAGCAAATTTAATAATGTACAAAATAAAGTTTAACAACAAATGTTCCCATGGTGCATTAGCATCCGCAAACATTTTCATCGATACCACCTCATTTAATCAACACTCTACCCGTTTACAGTTGGTAGGATGTTTACTATTATCTTCATTTTGTAGATTAGGAGAGTCTCACAAAGGTGGTCAATGGCCAACAGTCACACAATAATGAGTAGTACAGCTGAGACGAGAATCTAGGTTTCGCAACTTCAATACTCATTCCAACTAACTATGCTGCAAATAATTTTACACATAAGACCAGAGATACAGCCAGTTAGAGCCCCAAATTTTCCTCTTTAGAGTTTGATTTTATGTTACTATTTCCCTAAAACTTCTACTAGACAGCAATAGCATATTTGTAATAATGGAGAATCTTATTTTTCACCCTCATTTGTTCGTCTTCCCTAAAACAAATGGATTAAAACATACATTTCTCTAACTGCTAACTGATTCCATATGTGGCCTGGTTTTGACATTATGGTAGATCAATCTATGAAGAGATGTCCAAGGAATTGTTCTGTTAGAGACAGCAAGCAATAAATTCAGAAGATTCGCTTGCAAAGGGTTAAGGACTGTTTCACGGTCTTCTCGCCACAAATACTGACAAACAGGAAAAGGTGCAGTCATTTTCTCACATAGATTAGAAAGCCAGCATATTCATATTAAGAAAAATACGAACATCACATAGGTCAAAAGATAAATTAATCAATCAGAAATACAGATGGCTAACAAATGTCCTTAGAATGAAAACACTAACATATCCATCACTGGTAGGAAGCTACTCCGGATAAACTTGCAACAAATAACGCCAAATTAATATTCTTTATGGAAGTATCAAGTTGATCAGAGAACAGCACTCAAGCTTAGTGTGAACAATGAAGAACGTCCCTTAGTCATGACATAGGTCTTACAAACAATAAAGCAGACGTTAAAGTGTGTTATATTTTAGTACAGAGAACCGATGAGCATGTACCCTAATTTTTTCCTAGAAATACCAATACACGTTTAGCCTACATTTAGAAGAAGAGACTTCCACTTCTGGCCATGACAGAGCACCGGGGACTGGATATGCCTTCCTGCTGTCAACAACAGAAAACTGGGCAAAGTACCTAAAACTGGTTTTCAGACATTGGGCCACGGATGGTGCAGGACTGTGCTGCTGGAGAGACGGAAACAAGTGGGCCTTTGATTGTCCCCATGCTGCCAGAGGGAGGTTCCAGGCTGCTGCCCAGGGAGGGGACCTTGTATTGTCAGTTGAGGACACCAGAGATTGGAGCTGGGGAGGCTACGGCTGCTAGAATTTGTTGGGCAGGGTACAGGAGAGGGGAGAGTGCCAAGACAGAGCTTTGGGGATCTGCAGAAGGGGCGCTTGAGCAGCGTGCTGATCTGTAAATGTATGAAAAGAAACCATTAGGGGCTGGGGAAAGATCCATCAGAAAGCAGAACACCGAACAATTCGCGGTGCTCAAACGGAGTTGGGAACAATTTATATTTTCACCCACCAAAATGGAAAGACCTCAGAATACCAGCAGTGGAGCTAAATTAGCCCTAGACTAACAGATGCTCTAGACTCACCCTAACAAACCTTAAAAGCAAGTCTCAAAGAGATCCAACTGATTCTAAGAACAAAGTCCAACATTACCTTAAAGAACACAACAAAATGCAGCCCCCAATAATGTAAAATTCACAACACCTGACACATAATTTAAAAATTCCAGGCATTCAAAGAAAAAAAATATGACTCATCAACCAGGAAAAAAGTCAACCAATAAAAATAGACCAGAAATAACAGAGTATTAGCAGACAAGGATATAACAACGCTATTATGACTATGCTCCAGGGCCAGCCCTGGTGGCCTAGTGGTTAAGTTCCGTGCACTCTGCTTCAGCAGCCCGGGTTTGGTTCCTGGGCACGGGCCTACACTGCTCTGTCAGCGGCTATGCCGTGATAGTGGCCCACATAGTAAAAAACAGAGGAAGACTGGCACGGATGTTAGCTCAGGGCGAATATTCCTCAGCAAAAAAAAAGCTCCATACATTCAGAAAAGTAGAGGAAATCAGATGGAGAGAGAAAGAAAACACAGAGAAAGAAACAACTCATACATCCAACGATGCTGATGTATGTCAAAAGCATTACGTTAGATGAAATACCCCAGACACAAAAGACTGTACACTGTGTGACGCCATTTACAGGAAATTCTAAAAACGACATGATTATAGTGACAGAAAACAGATAAATGGTTGCCAGGGAGCAGAGAGACAATCGACAGCAAAGGGGTATGAGGGAACTTTTTGGGGGTGACAAAAATATAACACACCTTGACTGTGGTATGGTTACATGACTGTATACATTTGTCAAAACTCACAGAATCACACACTGAAAACTGATGAATTTTATTATATGTAAATGATATCTAATTAAACATGGTTTTAAAAAATGGAACGATATTTTCATATTAATGTACAATAATTTTTCTAGTACCCACTTTATTATTTTGCAACTTTCTACCTTTTTCTTATCATAAACCAATTACCTTTGTTAAAAAATTTTTTCTCATTCCAAGAACATCAAGAAAAATTATCAGGGAAAAGAGGAAATGTTAAGAGATTTAGACGTTAACTTTTCCACTTATTGCTATGTCATTCTAGGCAAGTATTGTTTAATGAAAGAAATGGAAATCTCGGCATCACCATTCATTGTCATCTGTTCCGACAAAAAGAGGCCAGGAAAGAAATACATCTAAATCACACTCACATACACAACTTGAAGATACTGGGAAGAGGCATTTAAAATCCCCAACTTATATATCCTTATTATTGCTGAATAGTATTCCTTTGAAAGATATACCATAATTTGTTTATCCATTCACATTTATGGATATCAGAATTGAGATTATCAACCTTCATTTTGACAGCTTAAAGTTCAGATTATAAAGAATTCTCTTCTTTATATAGATTTAAGCATCCTAGTCATACTCAAATAAGGGAAGAATTACTACAGTTAGCAATTAATAACTCAATTTCATTTGATCCTAACTGCCTTAGGTGATATGGTAAAAGGATGCACTATTTACACTTTATACGTAAAGAAACAGGTCCACAGCTGTAAAATGACTTTCTTTAGGCCTTTCATTCCGCAGGAGGCAGATCAAGGTTTTCCGACTCCAGTTCAGTTCTTTCTCTTCTACACCACAACAAGAAACTATGCATTTTTCAAACTTTAAAGCATTTAAGCCTTTATTGGGTAACACTATCTGCAACTTATTTTTAAAACAGCATTCATCAGCAGATGAGTGGGGAAGGGATGAGTGAGTGGAGGAGCCCAGAGAGTCACAGGGCAAGTACGAGACAAGATACACGCAGTCCTTCCAACAAACTCACCCATCCCTGGTGAGCACGGGAGCACAGACTGAGTGGAAGAGCCGGGACCAGAGCTGGAGAGAGAAGTCAGCCAAATCAGAAGCGGCAGTCAGAGGGAATCCCAGAGGTAAGTGGTCTGTTTAGCCTGTTTAACCTACTAGGCTGAAACATGAAACTGCCAATATTTGACTATTTTCAACCTAAAAAAGGCAATTTCTTGTGGTTCAACCTAATAATTTCAAAGATAATAACAGGAAAATCAGCCAAATAACTGTAAACAAATCAGTAAGCTTTGGCATTTATACATAGCGCAAAGTAGTTATCCCTTACTCTTGAGGTGATGAGTTATTTTAAAGACAACACAGTTAGCCATTTTGAATTAAACTACCATATAAAATACCAGTTAATATTAATGCAAGAGCGTAATTGCTATTTAGGTCCAACCTGCTAGCTCAGTTCTAAGGAGTTTTCTTACTGCAGATTTGCAGCAAGCATCTGGTCTAACACGGATTAAAAAGGAAGAAAGTTGAGCCTTGTTAAAAAAAGACACTAACTCTTAAAAGGTCTTTATCCTTGCCTCAAAAAGAACACGATGATCATGTAAGAGGTCAGCATCCTTCTCTACCTTTCAAACATAAATCTTTACTTTTAAGGGTGACAGAAAGCATAAACACAATTTGGAGAAAACCTCTGTACTGATTCTCTTGAACTTTACAAATGAACCTCACTGTGTGGCTGTCCTTTGGGACTTCTTCAACATGGTTTGTTAGAATGAAACCATTTTTAGAATCTCCTCAATAAAAATCTGGCGTGGCATAAAAGAGAAAAGTAAACATATCTGTGTAGTTAATCTAATTTCTCAGAAAATAAAGCAGATAACTTTAATTAGGGTCATTAATTTAGGTCATTTTTAGTCCTCAACTTTGCAATAAATTTTACGCTTAGGAAGGAAGCAATGGATATGAAGGATCAACAGGTTGTGATGGCATCATGAGATTTAATTCTTTTAAGGAAACAGCCTAAAAGGGTGAAGGATGAAGGAGGATGACAATTATCTACCTATTGATAGCCACTATATATTGATAACTTTATATCACTTTTACAGAACAGAATTAGATTTAGAGAGCTATATTTATTAACCATTGCCAAAGAGATTCTGAAGTTATACCAACTGCACTCCAGATTTTTTCAAAGAGAATATTTTTATCAAGTCTTACTTCAGATTTCTCAGGATTCTCAGCCATGTAGTCTTAGGGTTTGAAGGAATTATTGTATTATTACCCAAACAAAATTTCATAAGCCCTCCCAGGTAGGTATGAATCAGAACAGATAGTATTCTATGAGCTACAAATTTTCTGAAGTCTCAGGACTCATTAAAAAAACAGGACAAGGGGCCAGCCCTGTGGCTGAGTGGTTAAGTTCGAGCGCTCCACTTCGGCAGCCCAGGGTTTTGCTGGTTTGGATCCTGGGTGCGGACACGGCACCGCTCATCAAGCCATGCTGAGGTGGCATCCCACATAGCACAACCAGAAGGACCCACAACTAGAATATAACACTATGTACTGAGGGGCTTTGGGGAGAAAAAGCAGAAGATTGGCAACAAATGTTAGCTCAAGTGCCAATCTTCAAAAAGAAAAACCCATAAGATCTACGTATAAAGAAAGGGATACAAAAGGCAGCGGACACTTTGTCTTAAAAGGCATTAGTGCTAACTACTCAGACCTTAGGCTTCAAAGAATATAGCATGTACTCACCCGCTTAAATAGCAACATAATTTTCAATTTAGCTGGTGAGCTTTTAACTTAACTTATAATCAACAAAATGTGTCTGAGTCTGCAACTTCAAAAACAACATTTCCGGGGGCTGGCCAGTGGCACAATAGTTCAGTTCATGCACTCCACTTCAGTGGCTCGAGGCTGGCAGCTTTGGATCTGGGACACGGACCTGCACACTGCTCATCAAGCCATGCTGAGGCGGCATCCCACATACAAAATAGAGGAAGACTGGCAACACATGTTAGCTCAGAGCCAGTCTTCCTCACCAAAATAATAATAATAATATTTCCAGTGTTAACCGAAATCTTTCAAAATAAAGGACACAAATATAAATTATGCTCAGCCAGAGCTGATCCCCTAACTCACATTATACTCCACTACACAGCTCCTAATCTTCTTAGATTTCCTGGATATGCTGATATAATCTGCCTTCCTGGGAAAAATAAAATAAAATTACTGCTACTCCCCAGACTTATACTTTCCAATTAATTATAATGGGGTGGAAGAATTTCAAACCCAAGAACTTCTTTCCTCTCTCTGCTTTTTCTTAAAGGTCATAATCTCAAAGTAGATAAGAGATTTCTCTGTTTAGCGTCCCCCAAGCAGAAGAGATCACCCCAAGAATGGTTTCAGTTAGTTTTCAGCATTAACTAGACGTTAAGGGACATACAGTAGGATAAAACACAGGGAAACACGACCCACAACCTTGGTCTAATTCATATTATCAAAAACATTACATTGTGGATATTTCATCTAATATCACTTTAATTTAATACTTTATGTCTAACAACTGAACTTAACGACCAATGTTTTAGTTTCATCATCTGTCCAAATCTTATTTTTGCTACTTGGAAGGTTGGTTTTTTTAATAATATTTTACTTCGGTTGGATTATACTGCAGAGTAAAAAGGAACATTTTACTCCTATGGTTTTTCTCTTGAAAAGCTTTTTTTAAAAAACAGAATAAACTCAGACATTCTCAGTGTTTACTTCACCTATATTAAGCATATGTCTCCACTGAAATCTGAAACTGGAGCTTATACTTAAAGACCTTTTCTGTAGTGTTTATAATATCAGGTAACTCAAATCATGCAAACTATGTTTTCAAAGGCTAGTCCAGGGGCCAGCCCCGTGGCCGAGGGGTTAAGTTCATGTGCTGCAGGGTTTCGCCGGTTCGGATCCTGGGCACGGACACAGCACCACTCATCAGGCCACGGTGAGGCGGTGTCCCAGATACCACAACTAGAAGGACCTACAACTAGAATATATAACTATGTACTGGGGGGCTTTGGGGAGAAAAAGAAGATTGGCAACAAATGTTAGCGCAGGTGCCAATCTTTAAGAAAAGAAAGGCTAGTCTATTCCCACAGTAATTACGGCAGTTCTTAGTACTGACTCCTGGTAAGGCAAAGAAAGTACCTAACACCACAAACACTCCCAAGCTCAATGAATGCTTCTTCCCTTTCCTTTTGCCAGTAATTCCCAATGAGGGGAAGATTATATTCCACTTCAGTTACTCTATCTCTAAATATTTCTAAGTCAACTACTAACCAGCCTCACCTCCTGATAAGATGCTACTTCACAGTCTACCATAAAAGAACGGAAGAACATGTTCGTCTATATTAATTTAAAGTGACCTGGCATTCTCTTGCACTAGTGGTGCTGCAGCTAAATCCAGTGTTGGATAACAGCTCAGACCCCTTCTCAGCTGGAAGTACGTGGGGTTTTTGTAAGGAGGAGTCAGGTGTGCCTTAACTATTGCTATTACAGCAGTTCCAAGAACTGTACATAGTTTGCATGGTAGAAAATCTCAGATGCGATCACAATGGCTCTTTCAAAAAGAGACAGGTAAACCCGGGCTAAGAAGAATTCAAATTCCTTTCATGCTCAACACAAACCACAGCATCTTTCATACACCACAGCAGTAACCTCTGAGAGGACGAACAGACCGAGTAGGCTTTCTCATCTCTCCCTTTTAGAAACAGAGGCAAACTTAAGAGTTACTTTGCAGCTGAGGAAACTAAACTAACGCCCAGAGAGGTTAAGTAACTGAAAGCGGAGGAACCAGGATTTTGAACTCCCTCGTTCTTCTGGTTTCAAGGACTATACTTTTAACCACTACTCACAGATCCACGCTAGCTTCTGTATTCAAGCAGGACTGACTTAAAAAGGGCATGCTAGGTTAACAGGACTGTAAAAAGAGAACGACAGAGTCACTGTGTTTAATGACAAGTAGCTGACAGTGCCTGCTGGCCCATCCCCCGGAGACTCACCTGCCTCTTAGGAATCCTTCACTAACACTGCCTCCACCACCCACGCCCAGAGGGGGCTCACATCACATCTCCTCGATTCTCTGGCTCTGCCCCATCTGCTCCCAGGGAAAGAGGCGGTGCCCAGAGACTTCTTTTCATCCTACATTCTCCCTTCTAATTTTCATCCTAAGACTTCTGTCATTCCCTATCTTTCAAAGGTGGGCATCCCGCAAAATTTCAGTCCACCATTGCCAAGATTTCTTTTTTTTTTTAAGATTTTATTTTTCCTTTTTCTCCCCAAAGCCCCCGAGTACGCAGTTGTGTATTTTTAGTTGTAGGTCCTTCTAGTTGTGGCATGTGGGACGCCACCTCAGCATGGCCTGATGAGCGGTGCCATGTCTGTGCCCAGGATCCAAACCAGTGAAACCCTGGGCCACCGCAGCAGAGTGCACGAACCCAACCACTCGGCCACGGGGCCGGCCTCCAAGATTTCTCAATAAGACTGCTGTTGGCATTTTTGGGCACAACGATTCCTGGTTGTCAAGACTGTCTAGAGCCCTGCAGAACATTTAGAATCACTGGCCTCATGGCAATAAATGCCAATAGCACCTCTGCATGGCCCCGTCTGTGACAACCAAAAATGCCCCTAGACTTTTCCAAATGTGTCTAAGGAAGCCAGTATTGTTCTCAGTTGGTTGAGAACTACTATTGGCCCTATGGGTTATTTCTTCATAGGGACCATAGGGTTCTTCTCTCTCGTACCCTTAAACCTGAGCTGGAGACACATTACCTATATGATCTTGAGCATGTTTTTACCTCCCTTAGATCAAATGACTATATTTACTCTAAAGGAAGATATAAATGTGGGGCAATCTGATAGAGTACAAAGCCACATGCGGGAAAACCCATATAAAATATGAGCTAACTGATTACCAGGATATTAAAAGGCAGTATCTCACAATTAAGAAGGTCCTCTCTTCAGTAGGCCCTGTCCTTGTATATTTTTGGATTCCTTTCTGGAATTTTATTTCTATTCCATTAGACTGTTACAAATGATTATAGCTTATATAATAAATTTTACTCCCCCATTACCCTCCTCTTTTGAGTTTTTCTCCTCATTCTATTATTATTACTGATTGAGATACAATTCACATCCTGTAAAATTCATCCTTTTAAAATGCACAATTCAGTGATTTTTAATATATTGACAAAGTTGTGCAACCATCACCAGTATCTAATTCATCACTCCCCAAAAAGACTCCATCCTCATTAGCAACCACTACCCATTCCCAACTCCCCACTGCCCTGAGCAAACCACTAATCTACTTCCGGTCTCTATGAATTTGCCTATTCTGGACATTTCCTATAAAGGGAATCATATAATATGTGACCTTTTGTGTCTGGCTTCTTTCGCTTAACATGTTTTCAACGATCATCCATGTGGTAGCACGTATCAGTACTTCATTCTTTTTTATGGTTGAATGATATTCTTTGAGTGGACATACCACATAAGTTCATCCACTCATCAGTTGATACACTGATGCACATTTCGGTTGTTTTCACTGTTTGGTTACCATGCATGATGAGGCTATGGATATGTTTTCAATTCTGTTGGATATACACCTCAGAATAGAATTTCCAGGTCATGTGGTAACTCTATGTGTCACTTTTTGAAGAACTGGAAATTCTTTTCCAAAATGGCTGGTTTGTTTTACATTCCCACTGGTAAGATGGGAGAATTCCAATTTCTTAGATCCTCACCAACAATGTTATTGTCTATCTTTTTTATTTTAACCATCTTAGAGAGTGTTTGCATTTCCCTAGTAACTAATATCTTTTCTTCTGTGCTTATTGGTCATTTGTATATCTTCTTCGGAAAAATTCAAATCCTTTACCGATTTTTAAGTTGGGTATGTTTTTTTTCAAGATTGGCACCTGAGCCAACATCTGTTGCCAATCTTCTTTTTTTTCTTCTTCTTTTTCTCCCCAAAGCCCCCTCGTACATAGTTGTATATTCTAGTTGTGGCACGTGGGATGCCGCCTCAGCATGGCCTGATGAGTGGTGCTAGGTCTGCGCCCAGGATCTGAACCACTGAAACCCTGGGCCGCCAAAGCAGAGCATGCGAACTTAACCACTCGGCCACGGGG
This sequence comes from Equus caballus, assembly GCF_041296265.1. Taxonomy (NCBI): domain Eukaryota; kingdom Metazoa; phylum Chordata; class Mammalia; order Perissodactyla; family Equidae; genus Equus; species Equus caballus. Next base: position 35,672,707 of record NC_091707.1, read on the forward strand.
CCAGCCCCTAAACTGGGTTGTTTTAATTGAGTGTTTAATTTGAGTTGTAAAAGTTCTATATATACTCTGGATACTAGACCCTTATCAGCTGTGTGATTTGCAAAATGTCCTCCCATTCTGAGGGCTATCTTTGCACTTTCTTGATGGGGTGTCCTTTAAAGAACCAAAGCTTTTAATTTTGATGAAGTCCAATTTATCTATTTTTTCTTTGGTTGATTGTTCTTTTGAGTGTCATAATAAGTAACCAAGTCTAATCCACAGTCATGAAGATTTATATCTACATTTTCTTCTAAGAGTTTTATAAATTTAACTCTTACATTTAGGTGTTTTATCCACTTCAAATTATTTTCATATATGGTGTAAGACAGAGGTCCAACTTCATTCATTTGCATGTAGATATCCAGTTGTCTGAGAATGATTCATTTACAAAGACTATTCTTTCCCCATTGAATTGTCTTATTGAACACGAACTAACGAAAAACAAAAAAGTTTATTTCTAGACTCTCAGTGCTATTTCACGGTGTATATATCCATACCTATGCCAGTACCACACTGTTGATACCACAGCCTTGGGACACGTGAGTCCTCCTTCTTTTTCAACACTGCCTGCCAATTCTGGGTCTCTTGCATGTCCATATGAATTTTAGGATCAGCTTGCCATTTTCCACAAAAAAGGCAGCTGGGATTTTGAAAGGGATACTGTCAAATCTACAGATCAACTTGGCCAGTACTGCCATCTTACCAGTATTAAGTTCTGTAACCCATGAGCACAGACATCTTTCCATTTATTGAAGTCTTCTTCCTGCTTGTTTTTGTGTATTTTTTTTCTTGGGTGGAATTCAGTAAATGTTCTCAAACTATTGAGTTGCGTAGGTAGGGCAAAAGGAAGAAGTGAATAAACATATTAAATATAAAATGATATGGTTCCTAATTTGGAGTAAGAAAAAATAACGTTTTTTTCTTTTTCCTACTTTCATCTCTAATTTCCCCCAATGGGAATGTTTTTTTCCTTTTTTTTTTTGAGGAAGATTAGCCCTGAGCTAACTGCTGCCAATCCTCCACTTTTTGCTGAGGAAGCCTGGCCCTGAGCTAACATCCATGCCCATCTTCCTCTACTTCTTTTTTATGTGTGGGACGCCTACCACAGCATGGCTTGCCAAGCTGTGCCATGTCTGCACCCAGGATCCAAACCAGCGAACCCCGGGCTGCCGAAGTGGAACCTGCGCACTTAACCGCTGCACCACCGGCCCGGCCCTGGGAACGTGCTTTTAAAGTAGTTAGAAAGGCTATACCAAGTGTTGGCAAGAATATGGAATTCTGCTCGTGAGACTCCAAACTGGTACTCTGTAAAAATGGCAATATATGCTGAACCTAAACATATGCCTTACTCTGTGACCCAGCAATTCCATTCCCAGGTATATATACCCAAGAGAATTGTGTACCAAAAGACATGTACCAGAACGCCACTAGTAACAGCCAAACTCACGAAACAACTCAAATGGCCATCAGCAGAACAGATAAACTATAATAAATTCAAACAAGGGGATACCAGACAGCAATGAAAATGAATGATTCCACCCAAGCATGTGGATGAATCTCAAAGACATAATGATGAATAAAATACACCAGATTCAAAAGAGTGATTATATGTACTGTATGTTAGATTTCATTTATATGAAGTTCAAGAACAGGCAAAACAAGTCATAATAGTGGTTATCTCTGGCAAGGAGGAATGTACTGGGAAGAGGCATAAGATAGCCTTATGGGATACTGGAAATGTTCCATATCGTGATCTGGTGGTAGTTAGACAGGTGTACATTTATTCATTGACCTGGATGCCTACGATCTGTGTACTTTACTGTATGAATATCAATACTTCAATAAAAATAAAAATAAAATTTTAAATACTTGGAAAGTTAACTGAAATTAAAAAAAACTGGAATAAGGTTAAATTTCTGATCCCTCAATTTATAATCTTAATATCCAACTACTAGTTAATAATCACTCTTTTATTTAAAAAACAGAGCCAAAGCAGAACCATCTAGATATTACAGGGGTCGGCTCAGGCATTCTCCTCCTAGCCTTTGTTGTTTAAGACAGACCTGGAAAAATACCAAAATTTTTAGTGGTGGGTGTTCCAGGAATTTGTAAGACAGGGGAAGTGTTAATAAAAACTGCACTTCAGGGTTCGGGCCCTTGCCCTGAGGCAGGAAATGAAAGCACAAAGGGGCTGGCCTGTCCCTTCTTTCCTCCTTTCCCTTTTTGACTGAATGAACAAATCAGACAATACTGGCCATAAAAATATTTTTTCCATCTATGTATTAACCTTCATTCCCATCAAGTCGGCCTAGATCCCCCTAGATGTTTTAGTATTAGGTTTTTCTTCCACAAACTGCCAAAACGGAGAGGTTCATGAAAGGCTGGCACAAAGTATTACGAACAAATCTGGTTCAGACAGCTACTGAAGACTGCCTTTTCGGAGAGCTATGGGACATTAGAATTGAAATTATTAGGGTGAAATGGAGTACAAAACTATTCACCAAAGAAAAAGTTAAAATGACACCACAGTAGTACTAAAGCATGAACAAATGCTTCACGGTCACTGAAAATGTCCATCTGGCATTAAAAAAGCTTAAATGTCTCTGGGTGAGCATTATATCAATGTACAACAAAGCTTCTCAAACTGTTTTCTCTAGGAAGACTGGAATCTGAAATTCTGAAGATCAAATATAGTAACGTTGGCAAAATAATAATAACTTAGGACTAAGACTTGTGAATTAGAATAGAAGGACAGGTTCTTTTGGAAAGTAGAGGGTTTGATTTCCATCTTAAAAGAGGTGAAGCTGAGCAGAGGGAGTATACGCAGAGAGACAGTTTAAGGAAAGCTGGACTTGTCTCGGAGCTTAAGATGTTCCTGAACTAAATAGACCTTAGGTAAACAGAGCATTCCTTACATGTGTAAGCATATCCTTTAATAGGGACAATTGCTGGGATTCCTGACTCCACAAACAGGAAATCAGAGTTCCAAAAATAACTTTTACTTCTTCCAAGAAAGGAGAAGTAGGTTGGCAAGTAAACATTCAGATTTTTTTTCCTGCTTTTTCTCCCCAAATCTCCCAAGTACATAGTTGTATATTTTAGTTGTGGGTCCTTCTGGTTGTGCTATGTGGGACACTGCCTCAACACCGTCTTGTGACTGGTGCCATGTCCATGCCCAGGATCCGAACCGGCGAAACCCTGGGCCGCCAAAGTGGAGAGCATGAATTAAACCACTTGGCCATGGGGCCGGCCCCAAACATTCAGATTTGATACCAACACTAGTAAAAATATTCTGAAGTCTTTGGGGGTTTTAGGAGCTCAGAGGAAACCAACTGAATTTTGAATCCCCATTATAACTGCTACCTATTTCTAAAAAAATAAATATGCACATCTAAAAAAGTCTCAATAGAACAAGTAAACTTGTTCCATATCATATTATTATTATTTTTCAATCAATCAAGATTTCATTTATGTCAGTATAAATTTGCTAGCAGTACAGAATATACAAAAGTATGGTATAGTCATTACACCAAAGGCAAAAATCTCACCAGGAAGACTATATACATAGAGAAGCATTACATGCTAGGCAAGCAGACATTAAACAATCTTGAGTACCCTTCACTATGTGCCAGACACTGCTCTAGACCTTGGATATACTCTATTGAATAAAAGAGACAAAAACCCCTGCCTGCATGGAGCTTACATTCCATTGTGGGAGATGGACAACAAAAAGATAAATGCCTCACTCAAGTGGCCTTCGAGAAATTACCTGAATGAGCCAAGTGCTATCTCCATAAAGCACCAAGGCCCAGAAGCAAAAGCACACCTGTCATTTCCAAGGGCCAAGTAAACCGCATGGTTGGCGCTGAGGCAGTGAGGGGAGAGGTGGACACAGGGCAGAACACAAGGGCCTCTGACTTTGACTTTAAGAGGCATGAGAAGCCCCCTGGGAGGGTTCTTAAATAGAAGATTGATATGATGCTCTATGCCTCAACAGGACCACACTGAGCACTGTTTAAATTTTATTTTTTTCCTTTTTCTCCCCAAAGCCCCCCGGTACATAGTTGTACATTCTTCGTTGTGGGTCCTTCCAGTTGTGGCATGCGGGACGCTGCCTCAGCGTGGTTTGATGAGCAGTGTCATGTCCATGCCCAGGATTCGAACCAACGAAACACTGGGCCGCCTGCAGCAGAGAGCGCGAACTTAACCACTCGGCCAGGGGGCCAGGCCCACTGAGCGCTGTTTAGAACAGAGTCGAGGACGGAAGCAGAGAGAGCATGGGAGAGATGATGGTGGCTTGGACTAAGGTGATAGCAAGAGGTTTGAAAAGCGGATGGAGGATAAATATTTTGAAGGCAGACTGAGGTGTTGCAACCGTTAAAACACACAGAAGACACTAAATAAACATTTAATGAATGAATGAATCTTGAATAGGAGGGAGAGACTAACGTGAATTAGAGTACTCAGGAAAGGCATCATAGAGCCATAAAATTTTACTGGAACGTTCTGCATGGATGTCTCCTATTCCTAATTTTCAGTGCTGCTTATTTATCTTAATCCTCCCAAATCGTTTTTGCTTGACTGATCCCTCTACTATGACTGGCTATTAAATCCAGGAGAGAGCAGACAAGAGTCTAAGTCACGTAAAGAGCAGTGGGGATACGGAGACGAGACAAGTTCAAAGGTATTAAGGAGGCACAATCCATACATTCCGGTGATCAAATATATGGAATAAAGGAGAGAAATATAACAGAGATTTCTTCTTTGGACAACTTCATGAATAGTGATGTCATTATCTGAGATAGGAAACACAAAAGAAAAAGATTTGAGGGAAAACAAATGGAAAAGGCTAAAAACTTTAGAGAAACAAAATAATTTTTCAGGAGCAAACATTTTTTTCCCCTGAGGAAGATTCACCCTGAGCTAACATCTGTGCTAATCTTCCTCTATTTTTTCACGTGCGCCGCCAGTGCAGCACGACTGCTAACAGAGTGGTGTAGGTCAACACCCAGGACCCGAACCTGGGCTGCCGAAGTGGAGCGTGCCAAACTTTACCAGCAGGCCACTGGGGTTGGCCCAAGGAGCGAGCATTTTTAGAGTCTGAAGCCTTAAAATTAAGTAGGTTAAGGGGCTGCCCTGGTGGCGTGGAGGTTAAGTTCGTGCACTCTGCTTCGGTGGCCCTAGCTTCACTGGTTCAGATCCCAGGTGCAGACCTACACACCACTTATCAAGCCATGCTGTGGTGGCATCCCACATATAAGGCAAGGAAGATGGGCACAGATGTTAACTCAGGGACAACCTTCCTCAGCAAAATAGAGGAGGATTGGCGGTGGATGTTAGCTCAGGGCTAATCTTCCTCAAAAAACAAACAAAAAATTAAGTGGGTCAAGACTACAGCTTCCAAATTTGGATTGGCATATTAACAGTTAATTACTGTTTGAGATAATGAAAAGGTTGTGGAAATAGATGGGGGTGATGGATGCACAACACTGTAAAATGTACTTACTGCCACCGAATTGTAGATCTAAAATTTGTTAAAATGGTAAATTTTATATCATGTATATTTTACCACAACGTTCACTTGCTAGAGGCCAATTTTTTTTAAACTGCGCTGCAAATCACATACTATACAACTTACGTAAAGTATACAATTCAATGCTTTTAGCATATTTATAGAGTTGTGCAACCATCACAATGCCTTCATGTACCACATAATGATATTTTGGTCAAGAACGGGCCACACATACGAAGGTGGTCCCATAAGATTATAACGGAGCTTCAAAATTCCTATCACCTAGTGACATTGTGGCCCTTGTATTTCTAATCTTAAAAACTCCAAAGGAGGGGCTGGGCCCGTGACTGAGTGGTTAAGTTCGAGCGCTCCGCTTCGGCGGACCCAGAGTTTTGCCGGTTCGGATCCTGGGGTTGGAGATGGCACCGCTCATCAGGCCACAGTGAGGCAGCATCCCACGTGCCACAACTAGAAGGACCCACAACTAACATATACGTACCAGGGGATTTGGGGAGAAAAAGCAGGGGAAAAAAAAAAAAGATTGGCAACAGTTGTTAGCTCAGGTGCCAATCTTAAAAAACAAAACAAAAAACTCCAAAGGAACCAAGAGCACTGTGAAAGACGAAGGACAGAAGTAAAAAAATCAGGTTACGGAAAAATTTCTGGCACATTTTAAGACATGCCTCTAGTTCATACTTCCTTAATTTGCTCTTGTTTGTAAGTTCCGGTTTCTGTTCTTATGCCTTTCACGTGTGGTCTTGTGTCCTCAAAACAAACTGCAAACTCTAGGGGCAAATACTGTGGTGTTTTTTCCCCCTAGTACCTCCCCCAAGAATACACAGTAGACATTCAAGTTGAAATATTCTGAGAAAATGGAAACCTTTTTATGTGTTCAAACTAATTTGAATTCTACAGCAGAATTACTTATATTCATTTACATTAAGTCAAATAATAATTAAATACCTAAGACATAAAAAGCATTCTGGCACTGGACACACAGGTTCAAATCGCGGCTCCACCAATTAGCAAACTCTGTGACCTTGGATAAGCAATTTAACTTCTCAGCTGCCTCATCTTGTAAAAGAGGGAGAATTACGTCTAACACTTGTTCTGAGAATTTAATGAAAAGCACTTAGAACAGTGCTCAGTACATAGTAAACACATTACACATCCCTATTATCACTTCCCTCCATTCATGTATTTTTCCCTTAGAGTCACGCCATTCATATCTTCCACACAACACTACAGTTCAGACCCTTTGACTTAGCCTCAGCTTTCAAAGATACAATAGAGGACTATCTTTCCTTCATTGTTTCTAGTTCTCCATTTTTAATTCTTTAGCACACTCTTAATCAACACATAACACACGACACAGCCAACGCTACTAACACAGAACCATTCTCTAACCCTCTGACTTACAATTTATAAATATGCCTCCTATTTTACCCTCCACTGTGTTACCAACTCTCCAAAGCTAGTTTCAACCAGTTTTCTCTTATTCACCAATTTAGACCATTTCTACCATCACCTGGCCCACTAACCATCATCCAGGGGAGGCAAATTCTCTCTCAAATTTGAGTATTGAAGATGGCAAGCAGATGCCCTCTGTTTCTGAAAACCACTCCTCACTGTATCAGGGATGGAACCCAGACTCTACCTGGGCTACAGTGATTCTCTCAGCTGACAATCTGGAATGGGCATACAGAGATGCTTGCATTGAGGACATTTAAAACCTGAAACCATCAGACAGTCATTCTGGAGGTAACACGTCAAAGCAGTAAAAGCAGATTTGAGAAACAGAGGAACTAGTAATTCCACTCTCTTCCTAAGGTTCACTCTTTGGTTTCAGTTTGGTTCTTTGTTGGTATATATGCTTCTGAAGTCAGACTGTCTGGGTTTGCATTCCGGCTCCTCCATCACCTACCAGCTGTATGGTTTTGGCCTCTCTGAGCCTGAGTTTCCTCATCTGCAAAGTGGAATGATGATGATGAGTATATCCACTTTGTAAGGTTGCTTTAAAGATTAAACGAGATAATGCAGGTAAAGCGCTTAATGAAATACCTGAGACACGGTGTTTAAAAACTCATGATTTTACATTTACATATACAAGATTATTGATATTATTATTTTTATCTATTTTTATTATTTTACCTATAATGGTATTTTAAGGCATTATTCTTCTATCTTAAAACTGGAAAAAAACAGGAATAGATGAGCGTATATACTTTGTCTTCTAAGGAGATATTAAAGATCTTGAGCAAAAAGAGGAAATGCAAGCCAATTGATTCTTCTAACTCTACGGCCTAATCAGACACCAAAAAGGACAGAATAAAAATTAATGAACTAAAACACAGAAAGGGTTAGGAGGTACTAAGAAATACTAAGGAAATGTTGCTTATTTTGAGAATTAAAAAACCAATGTTTTGCCTCAAGAAGCTTTTGAAGATACAATGTCATTTTTCATGACTGGCACATTGCTGAATGAACGCAATTCTTACTGTGGCTTAAACTAATAAAAACGCCAAAACCAAAGAGAGGAGGTGGTAAGAATGTCCCTCTGGTTGTTTTAAAGATCAGATACAAAATAAAGGAATATTATATCTTAAAAAGACTAAAAAGTATAAAAATGTAACAGACAGTTCTCATCTGCTAATAAAATAAATTTAACAACATCTTCTCAACTGTGCAGGTGGGGGAAGGCTGAGCTACAGCAGCAATGGTGCCCAGATGATCAAAAACATCACCATTTGAATTTGAAATGTAGTTTCTTATTTTAAAAGCAAACTTATCTTACTGCTAACATTTAATTTTGGCCTAGTCCATATATGCCAGTTCCACTGAGAGGGGAAATGACTGATACATATATTTAACTGCAAAGGTGGATTATGATTACAAATGTGCCCCACATAATCTGTTGATAGAACCAAAAATATCCAAAATCCAAGAATATGCAAAAATATAACTGTACTAAGTGAGAATATAAACTGTGTTTGCACTCATTTTAAATATACAGAAGAACAAACCAGTTCATCCAAAAGCAGCACATTCATCTGTCAAAAGTAAGCTCTCCAGAGCAATGCCTCATCACGGCTCATTTTCATTTAAACTACTGTGTCAAGCTTAGACATGCAGAGATTCCATGTACACAGACTAACTGATCTGGACATAACACGAATCCCCTTTCAGCAGGGGTCGGGTCTGTATGGAAATGTGTTCCAGCACAATCGCTAAGGAGAAGTACTTTCAGAAAGGAACAGAGAACTGCTTCTCATCCTGAATCCCGTAGTCATGGCATGCTTCTGGCAACGTCACTGTTTCTTCTAAGGACTGTTCTTACACTTACTGGTCAATACTCCCAGGCTGCAGTGACACATATGATGCATCATAAATGATGCTTTATGTAGCATCAAAAGCCTTAACTAACTCTATTTCTTGCTGATCATTACTAGCTGTGCCCTCAACCATTTCCTTGAAGAAACCTCCACAAGTCATAAAACGTGCATTTGAACACCTGGCATAATCCATTCCTTATTTGTGTGAAAGCTCTCTAACTTGCACACATCTGTCAGCCATTACACATAGGTCAAAACACAAAACGCACAAGAGAAAGAGACGACCGCCAAGAGCATCTGTGTTCCGCGAGGGCAATTCTCCCTGGTCAAAAGCTTAGGAGGGCAATTGGCTAGACTCAGCTCTCACTGGCTCTTGGGGGAAAATTAACAAGGAACAGCAACAGAATGCCTAATTTTATGTTGTCTTTTAAAGAAAAATACTCCCAAGAGAATTAACATAATAATGAATTAGGCTTATACGGGGAATTATCAGATGGAGGTATGCCCATAAAATGCAGGAACAACATGGAACACTTCACTTACCATAAGGACAAGATTCTGACATTCCCGACAACTTAGATATTCATCACTTGCTTAGGCATTGTTAGAGCCCCCATTTACGGTGCATTCACAAGCCGACACTGCCCCACAGTGTGATTTCCTTTTCTTTTGTTATTCTTAAGCACCAGTAAACACTGCTGGAGGGAGATGTCCTAGCAGAACTCATCTATTTTTTGTTCTTGCCAAAATTCTAACGACCCTAGAATGAAAGTGTCCCCAGTAACTGCTAAAAACGTAATAAATAGCCTCATTTCCTTCCCTCTCGCAATTGACTGCCAGGCAAACTCTTTTAATCAAGCGGTGTTTTTGACATGCTATTGCTAAAAATAACAGTAATAAAAATTATTTGTAAATATGTGAATGCAAAAGAAGAAATCTGTAGATCATATGCCAAACAATTGACACCAGTTATTCCTGTTTACTTTCTGTGACATATATCTGTAACATTTGGGTTTTTGAAAATGAGCATGTATTGCTTTTACAAACAAAATAAGAATGAATAAATAGGTGAATAACTTTAAATATAATATTAAAAATACCATATTTGGGATCCTTAACAGACTGATCCTGAGCTGCACATATTCATGAAGCAACAAAACTCAAAGTAAAACTATATATAGAAAGAACTCAGAACTTAAGTCGGAATATAAAAACACCTCATATTTGTACACAGAAACATAAACTCCATACTCACTGGAGTTTTACTTCGTTAGTCTTTTACAGCCACTAATCAGAATGGTAACAAAGTTCCCAAATTAATTCTTTTGTTCTTCTAGGCTATTTTAATGATCTACTTTCTAGCAAATTGCCAAGGGTATAAACATCATGTATGGGACCAATTAAAACTCAATCAATGAACAGAAACTAAAATATAAAGTTAATTGAACCTAACTTTTTACTGCCAAGCACACTATGAAGAGAAAAATGTTGATAGGCCTAGAATAGAATTTACTCATTTACTTCTATTGAAGGTGGAAAACTCTGAATGCAAATTTTTTTGTTTTAAAGATGTTATTTTTCCGTTTTCTCCCCTAAGCCCCCTGGTACATAGTTGTGTATTTATTTTTCCAAGTTTTTTTTTTTTTGAGGAAGATTAGCCCTGAGCTAACTACTGCCAGTCCTCCTCTTTTTGCTGAGGAAGCCTGGCCCTGAGCTAACATCGTGCCCATCTTCCTCTACTTTATATGTGGGACGCCTACCACAGCATGGCTGCCAAGCGGGGCCATGTCCGCACCTGGGATCCGAACCGGCGAACCCTGGGCCTCTGAGAAGTGGAACGTGCAAACTCAACTGCTTCATCACCGGGCCAGCCCTTGAAGAATGCTTTTGATGCTTACCTGACCTCTCCCACGTATACAAGTTATAAAGCTTTGTTTAATTTTCTCCTGCATTCTGTCTCATGTGAATTTAATTCGTTCTCTGGCCAGAAGAACCCACAGCGGGTAGAGGACATGTCTCCCTCCCCTACGATTCCAACTCTGATGCCTCAGAGAGCTCAGGATCCTCTCCAGGAGACAGCCGTCTACTCATTTGACCGAGTTACCCCAGTCCCCGTGGGACTTAGACAGTACTTAACATTTTCTTGAATAATGGCCACACTTTTACTTCGAAGTTAAAAATAATCTCTAACTGCTGTTAAAGCCACTTATCTTCCACTATCTCCTTTCTACTCTCCCCAGACGGACACAATCTCCACCACTACCATTTGAAGAGTAAGCACAGAATTGGAAAGAGTACTAACCCATATAATTACGGTACTTCATTTAAATGGCTTTGGTTGTAAACAAGAGATAGGAAGCCCTCCCCATACCAAATACACAAATGATCATGTACTTCTTCTATCCTTTATCAACTGCAAAAATAGCACTCTAGGTCTCCAGGGGAGAGAGCACCCTGCCATTGATAGGGTGCTGTTTAGGAAACACTGAAGGGTATACATGCCTCAAAATTACATACAGTTGCAAATATCTCAGAACAAAAAATCTTTTAGCCATGCTGTCTATTCTTCCACAAGAACAGAGTATGCTAAATAATTAAAAACTGAGTTAAGTAGAAGTAAAAATCCAATAATGGAAAAAACCAAAACAAAACCAAACCAAACCTTTCTATAAGTAGTGGCAAACATTTGGCACTTTAAAAAAATTTTATAGTTTTTACTTATCTTATGAATCTCATGAGTACATAGGTACTGAAGTTTATTTCCACGCCAACAGAAACATACTGATAATTAACAAGGTTAAACCATGAGGAACTTCTCCTGCACAATATCTATATATTTTTCCCACATTTAGATGATACCTTAGTGTGTGGGCTGGGTAAAACAGGGATGAATTCTTAGCTAAGCCATCAAATTTTCTTTGTGAAAGAAGCAGTCTCTCCTTCACTCATCTTTCTTAATCCTCAACAGTCACTTTCTTTGAACAGCTCTAAAGTGGAAGGGGAAGGCGGCAGACAAGACTTTTAACTCTCATCACAGCACTTTCTAGATAACAAATCATATACTTGCCACAAGTATCCAGACAGGATGTATCATGAAGAGTGGGATCTCTGGCTCAGCGGAAAGGAGAAAGAGGGACAAAAGAAGGCCAGTAAACACACAAACCACCTGACCTTTAAGGTCATCCTTTGTTCTTTAACTTCCGTGAACACTCGCAGAAATGCAGATGAAATTAAGATCACTGTATCTAAAAATATCTTCAAGTACCAAATGGGGCTGGAGGAGGCAGTAAAGGAGGAAGAGAGAGCAGAGCAGGGGATGTAAAGAAAAAACATCCGTGAAGCTATTTTTAAAACTACACTATGTTGGAATTTAAGTTTATGGTTCAGGTTTTTCACACGATCTCACAGAAAGAAGGATAAAGTATTTTACCTAAAAACGTTGCCTAAAACAAAAATAAAAGAAACACTAGTGAAAAGGCAGGGCAGACTGACTTTAATAAGATATTCCCCCTTAAAATGCCAGCTAAATGACACTGGAAAATCTCTCTGATGGGCCCCTAAGAGACCCAAGGAAGAAGAAAATAAATGTACCTTCAACCAGCTCTTTACAAGCTATTTTTGTGCTCCAGTGAAGAGTCGTGTAAAAGGGATATTTATAAGGGACGTCTAGGAAGCAAGAGTTCAGTAACTTTGTAACACTAAAGCAAAATGAGTGGGAACTAGGTGTACCATGTCCTAGACACAGCCCCTATTTTGCTAGACTGGAGACAAATACCAAAGAGCTCAGCTCGGGCAACTGTCAAGCTAATGAATATCAAAGCGGACAGCCCGCCTCCCCCCATCCTGGGGATCCTGTTCTAAGGCAGCCCTTTGGCTTTTTACCTCCCTACAAGGACGCATCCAAGCATCTGAATCTACTCTCCCATACGACTACCACTTTGCTTCATCTGCAACTAGAGCAGCTTTTCTTACCACCAAGCTCTGCACAGCAAATTCCTCTCACAAGCACTGGTTATCATCCCCTTCCTAGGAGCTTAATCCTTTAATTAGTTTCAATGCCAAAAACTAGGATTTCCTGAGGACTGCCACAGGATATGCAACAAGCAGCAGCGGCGAAGGCTTAAAGTTGTGATTCAGTATAATCCAGAATTTAAAAGAACGGTTGCTAATGCACAGTCAGAAACAGACGGCCCTAAACAAACAGAAGAAAGGAGGCCAAGGGCCTGTGAAAAATTAAGGAACTAAGTTTTAAAGGGGCCAGCTACACTGGGGACAGAAAATCTTAATTTGTCCAAAGACTATCCCACTGTCCTCCTCCAGGGCTGGAACATATCACATGCTACTTTCAGACAGGACTAAAGGCATGAGGAAATACGTGTCGTGTGGTCAAGCATCCACCTTTGGAGGAAGAGGGGCAGCAAGTAAGGCAAGCACTAGGGAAGGTGAGGCATGGAATTCAACTAACAGTTTTAGAGGCAGAAGGTAAGGCAACAAACAAGAGTTTCACAAACTCATTAGTACTGAACTTTTTTAAAAAAAGGTTTATAGTGGGAAAGGCCATTTGTAGGTTATGTACTCCAAAATCTGAGATTCTGAATCAATAGGTTATAAAAAAAAAGTAAAACAAAAATAATTCCACCAGCCTCAGAAGCCTGACCACAGGTCTCTGAGTCCTCAGTTCTCTCTCTCTCCCCTAACTGGGTTCTCACGTCTACACCTACGCCTCGGATTCATTCAGCAAGGATCACTAGCTCTTTAGAAGGAAGCATCGAGGCACTGAGATTTCCAAAAACAATGAAAATTGGCAACTTAGTTTTACCACCAAACCCCTGCTCCACAAGCCAACATTTCCCTGATTTTTTCTTTTAAAAAGAAAGAGATCGTACATCTGCCTTCCAATTTCCTTTCCTTTCCCTAACTACCACATCTATCCACAGAGTTGCTTTTGGTTCTCTTTGATGTAAGCAAGCTCATAAAAAGAGATAACACTTAAATCTCTTAAAAGTTAGCTGCCATTATTAACTGAGGTTTTCTTTAAAATGCCTACTCTAGGGCCTTGTCCACCAAGACTCAGTGGTCTGATGGGGCAGACTAGAATCCTCGTTTTTTAACAATCTCTACAGCAACCCTGGCTGCAGATTAAAATCATCTGTAGGTGCTTTTAAATAATACCCTGCAGGCGCCTCACCCCCCGATAGGCACTGGGTCTGCAAGGGGGCCCCGACATCGGCATTATTACTAATTTTTAAGTTTTCCTGTGTGTAAGCAGAGTTAGGAACCACCATACTAAAAGTATTTCTGATGTAGATGTTTCATGGGCAGAGTGTGAGAACAGGGGCTTAAAAGAGTACAAATTAATGAAGTCCTCTGAACCTCATTCCACTGCCAAGGACACGGCAGGCAGGTACCAATATTCAGGTAATTAGAAAAACCATAGGTGACAATTGTTTTAATCAATTCAGAAAGCTCTCAAATTTGGCACGCCATCAGAAAGGTATTGGGTTCTTAATTCAGAACAGAGTCCATCTATCTTGTCATTTGTTTATACATATTAAGTATTCTTGCAGCAATAAATTGCAATAAAGTTGATGAAAAGCTAGGGTCAAGTCTCCTAGACAAAGATGTCAGAAATAATTCTGAGGGAAAAAAGCAATTCCAACCATGTTAAGGTTTAGAAAGTTATTCTTCAACAAGCAAAACAGAATCTGGGCTATAAAAGTCACAAATTAGAAGTGATGGGAAGAACAGGCTGAAGTAATGGTCATCCGTCTCAGCTAAACAGTAACTGAACAAATCGAACTGCGGAAAAAACCTTTACAATTAATTTTATTATGAAATAAAACTAAGGTAATTCACCCACTTCAATCTTAAAAAAAAAAAAAGTAACCTGACTCACAGTACTTTAATTAAGAGTTTAGTTTCCTTTCTATTATCTTACCACATCTTCTCCAAAATAGTCAAGGCTCCTTTCCTGTCCCAGGGGAACATACGCAGACTCCTTATTTATGTTTTGTATTAAGAACAACATTCTACTAAATGAACAAGTCTACATTTGTTCAAAGCTGAGCTTCCAGCCTGCTGCCTGTGGGCATCTTAACAGCCAGCTTCAAACAAACTGAAACAAGACACAAAAGGAGCGACCACTCTTGTTGCAAGAAACGGTCAATCGCATTTGGATTCGGAAGGGAGATGGGAATGGAAGAAGAAACAGACCACACCACCCAAGTTCTTGAGTATTCAGAATAGATTTCTGAAGCAGAGAGGGAGTTGGAAACAGATAGGTAAATGCCCAAAGGGCTTTCTTTCATCTGTAGGGCTGATTACTCACAACTAAACTTACCTGTTTTTTTTTTTTAAATTAGCAGACCAGAAGTAAGAAAATTAGAAATAGGTTATAAAATAGTCCATTTTAATAAAATATAAAGTATCATTAATGCAACTTCAGAACCACACTATTCGGAGACAACATTCTGAGAAAACTTGTCCCGTTTATGAGCTCAAGTTTCTCCACCTGTAAAGTGGTCACATTGCTTGCTAATTTCAGAAGGCTTAAACCATTGGTTAAAATGCCCTTTGTGTTAGATAATGAAGAGGCTACTTTACAAAAGGAAAATCTTTTTCTTTGATTGCTGGTGATTTACTAGAGTGATATTGATACCGACCCTGATATCAGTTTCCCCACATTAAACCCAGCATATATGGGGTTAAAACCAAAACCCTCATTCCCTGCTTACTCTTTGACTTCCTGGCTCCAGAATCTACTATCCTCCATGGAGACAGACACCGACAAGGACAAGCACCTGGATTATCTCCTCCCCGCAAAGAGATACAGGCTGGTGGGAAAGCTGCTGACCAGCAAGGTCAGGGGCTGCCTCCTCTCTGCAAGTAGTCTCAAGGCCAAAGACAGGCTGGTGGGAAAACTCCAACCACCAAGGCCATATGCTCCCCCTCCCCTACCTAAAACCCCAAATAAAAACCCTTCCTTTTAGCTCTTTGGGGAGTTTTCGATTTCAGCGTTAGCTGCCCTCTCTCCTTGCTCAGCGCTGTGCAAAAATAAAATTCCTACTTTCTTCCACCACACCCGGTGTCAGAGATTGGCTTGCTGCGCAACGGGTGAGCGAACTCACTTCAGGTTTGGTAACAATATCTTCTATAGAAAAAATCCACTTAGAAAGATTGATAAGGAACGTAAGATCTGCATTTGCTTCAAATAATTAGCTGGCTTTAAGGGAGTTTAAGGTTTTGGGGGGTGGGGGAGGGAGGAGGTTTTTCAGGGAGAAGGAAGGAGGAAACTGAGAAACAAGAAGCCGAACAAAGCGGGAATTTCTCCCTCCTGGAATCCTACTCCCACCTCTAGACTCACATTTTTCAAAGGCAAGGATCATGCATTGTTCAACTCTGCGCTCTGCAACAGCACAGACACCACAGGATACAGAGTAGATGCCTGATAAAAGCGTGATAAATGCAGAAACAAATATTTTTTAATGGTGGTGTATGTACTAAGTTGGAGGGATCTGGTCTGACTCCACGTCAGATACACTGCTGAACTGTACTGTGGCTGAGAATAAAAGTGAGCACTAGAAAACCTGATTTTTATTTAGATGAATTTCTAATAGTGAAGTAAATTACATACAAGCAGATAAATAATAATGAAGAAAAAAGTGGAACGCAAACACTCTTGGGCTCACAAAGCATAGGGCTTGGAGAGAGTGGTACCCAGGCACTGGCCAAACATAACAAGTCGATGTTCAAAGCTGTCAGCCCCCAGCAGAGAAGCAGGAAATTCTCTGTTTATGACTCCCCCCCTCACTTAAAGACTTTGTTGTCTTTAACAGATCTGCCCCCCTCAGTATGGAAATCCGGGACTGCTTTTTTTAAAAAAAGTTTCTCAGTTCTCCTAAATTAGTTTTTGACAGTTCCTGGGATTCTCAAAGTGACTGATCATTTTACACCTCATTAACAAGTCTGTTACAGGAATTAATTCAAATGAGCCAACCCTAATTTTAATTAAACCTCGATCTGCCCAAGGTATTCGTTTTTTTCTCCTACACCAACAGCCACCTGAATGGGCCCAGTTCCTTCAAAACTAAGAAGTACAAAAAGCACAGTTTTCTACACAGAAAGTTATTTCTGTCATCATTTTAAAATTTATCTAGTAAAATGTACCTATCTAGTTAATTTTGGTCCATGATTTGGCCATTCTGGCTTAACATTCAACTATACAAGTGATGTACTTTAAGAACATTCTCTGCTGATTTTCTAATATTTCTGGATCATGTGTACATTCAATCATTCAGCAAATTTATCAAAAGGCTACTAGATGTCAGAAACTATACTGGGTGCTATGCAATACGTTAAAACTACATCTTTGGCAAGAAATAAAATACATCAAAGCACAGTGAAAAATGGAAAAGCACAACTTTAGTTACTTTGGTCAGACATTCTGCTTTGATTCATAAACAGATCTTACAGCTAAATTTCCATTACTGGACGTGGATTAGTGGTGTGTGAAGTAAAAGCAGAATTTCAAAGGTCTAGTGGAATTTGTCAGAATTTCCTAGGTCTCATTTGTCCTACTCACCAGCCTGTTCTAACTCAGTATGTCCACTCGAGGTACAAGCACACTGGCAGCACAATTCCCACCTACTAGTACCTGTTTTTGGTTCCCAGGTAAGATGTCTCTCAATATCTACTTATCAATCGCGTCACATGTCCCTCTCTTCTCTGGGAAAAGGATAGGAATGGAGGGAAAATGTGGGAAAGGCTGGGAGGAAGAAGGAAGGAGTGCTCGCAAAGTGGGATAGGGGATGGATCCCAACTTCCCTTGCAGGCTGCAGCTTTTAGAGCAACATGTCTTCCCACAAATAAGATGAAAACATTTATTAATAATCAACCACATACTATTTGTCTATTTGTTTAAGCCTTACTGCCCAATAATACTGCCTATTAACCGAAAGTTCATTTTTGGTAAAGTCTCCACCTTTCTGCAACAGCATCATTCTAATACTTTATTACATTTCATCCTTGTATTACCAAAAATGTTTGCTAAAGGGAAAAATAAAGTGTTAATACTAATACAGAGGGGCCGGCCTGGTGGCCCAGCTATTAAGTTCGCACATTCCACCCCACCAGCTGGGGGCTTGCCGGTTCAGATCCCAGGTTCGGACCTATGCACAGCTTGGCAAGCCATGCTGTGGCAGGCCTCCCACATATAAAGTAGAGGAAGATGGGCACAGATGTTAGCTCAGGGCCAGTCTTCCTCAGCAAAAAAAGAGGAGGATTGGCAGCAGATGTTAGCTCTGGGCTAACCTTTCTCAAAAAAAAAAAAAAGATACACAGGACTCAGAAACTGAATTCATTCAAGACAAAAACAAAAATTATCAGACATGCTGAATGTAGCAATAATAAACCTTTTATACTCATTAGAATTATGCTATAGCTACATGATGAGTTATGAAGAAAAAATAAAAATCAAGTAACATGAAATACTTGAGATAGTCAAAATTATAATGAAAAGGTAAGGCTTAATTAGAGATTTCATTATATGTTTAGTATTTTAGGACTGGACACCAATGATAACATCTAGCATCTAAGTCTAGTGATTGACTTGCGTACATAGTTTGAAGAAAAACAATTTTTTTAAAAGATTTCATTTACTTCCTTTTTCTCCCCAAAGCCCCCAGGAACACAGCTGTACAGTCTTAGTTGTGGGTCCTTCTAGTTGTGGAAAGTGGGTTGCTGCCTCAGCGTGGCTTGATGGGTGGTGCCATGTCCGCACCCAGGATCTGAAATGGTGAAACCCTGGGCCACGGAAGCGGAGCGTGTGAACTTAACCACTCAGCCATGGGGCTGGCCCCTGAAGAAAACATTGTGTTCAAACATTACACACTGGCTCTGTGAGACAAAATTATAAATTAGTGATATTATAAAGTTGTGACATATGGCTTTTGGAGGAAAAAAAGTATTAGCACAAAGGTGTCATAAAAGACACAGCATTTCAGTTGGCCCTTGAAGAATGAACAGCTGGGGCACAGGAGGATAAGCATTCTGTCAGAGGGACCAAACTGGTTTCAGTAAAGGTACGTGGGAGGTACAGAAAAAGATGGGTGAAGCTAAAATCAAACTCTAGAGGATCTTAAACATCTCAAAAAGAATTTAGACGTTATTCTCTAAGCAACTCAGAGTTACTGAAGATTGTTCTTTTCTATTTCTGCATCTTTAAACAGACAATGACAAACAGAGCTGTACGTAAGAAGACTGACAAGTGGTTGAGTATAGGAAAGGCTGGAGCAAGAACAAGGCAGTTAGGAGTTGGTGCAATAGTTTGAGCAATAGGTAATGAGGGCCTGAAATAGTAAGGTGGCAGTGGGAATAAGCAGAAGTGTGAGGCAGAATCAACAAAAGCTGACTTATTTACGGGGAAAGTGGACTTCAGATTTCAGACCTCACTAACTTGATAGTGATATATTTAGCTGAGAATACAAAGAGAGGATGCAATGAGAAAAATGGGGCATAACTTCTGCGATGTTCCTGTTAAAGACACATATCCTAAATCTTAATCATGAGGAAACACTAAGTCAACCCAAATTACGGAAAATTCTATCAAGTAACTGTCCTGTAATCGTTAAAAGTGTCAACATCATGAAAGTCAAAGAAAGACTGAGGAACTGTAACTGACGACTAAGGAGACGTGACAACTATATGCAACACGTAATTCTGAACCACATCCACATCATTGGGACACTGGCAAAACCTGAATGGGGTCTGAGGAATAGATAATAATAAGGTATCAATATTAGTTATTGAAATAATTAATATGTTTATATAAGTTAATTAAATAGTGTATTAGACTCAATGTCTTTCTCTGGATGGTTGTATTGTGATTATGCATTTGGGAGGATGAAGATTCTGATCAGCAACTTACTTTCAAATGGTTCAGGAAAAAAAGTTCTTTGTGCTATATGTCCATCTTTTCTGTCAATTTGTGATTGTTTTATAATAAGAAAAAAGATTTAAAAATATGCTCAGAAATATTAACTCTGCCACATGACTATAGCTCTACCTCATGGAATTCAGCAACAGACATTCAAAATTACTGATTTTTTCATAACTTTTAGTTCTCGTCCCCTGCCCCCAGCTCCTTAACGCCAGGGGGGAAAAGCAAGAACACCCAGGAAGATTAGAACGCTCAAATTTTCCATTTTTTCCAGAAGTCGCAGGAAGTTTCATAAAGTGAACACAATATGTACATTTAAAAATAAAACACATCTGAAAGATGATCTCTGTACAGCAACAAGAGACCTGCACTGCGAACCAACCAGGGTCCACAGTAAGCCAAGAAAGAAGAAAGACAGACACACTTGAGCAGAGGTAATATATGAACTCCTTAAGTTCCTAAATCAGTCTCAAAGATGAAATTCCGAATAAAAGCCTCAAATTTACAATCACATATAAAATGCGAAAAACTCTAAGAACAGAGCAGCTTAGAGAAGAGAGATGTAAACTCATGATCTTAAAAAGAATGCATCTTTCAACTACATCATCTCCAGAAAAGTAAAGCTGAGTACCAAATAGGATAGTGTGTGGTAATGAGATCAGAGCTGTATATCGGAGTGCACGTGCTCAAGGGTAAAAACAAAACAAAAAAACGCTTTGCTGACCATAGCTTATCTAAAGCCTCTAGTCCTAGAGTTCTCTGAATTATCTGAAACTGACATAGGGAGAGAAGGAGAAAAAAGGAAATTAAGCTCCTGGTGACTCTTCACTGTCTTTAGTACCATGTGCAATGGAATGTGTTGGTTTAGCATCCTGTTTGGTAAGAGCAAGGCGTCTGGAGTGGTCCCAAGGAGGGACTGCTCGTGGTGACGCAAGTTCACACTCAGAGAAGCAAACACGTGAGCACAACGATTATATTCTGCATAAAGGGAGAAATACTATGCCAAAAATGAACTCATTCAAATAAATGTTTAATATTTGTATGTCCAGTAACAGCAATCAGAAAGTTAGAGTGTAAGGGCAGGAAAAGAAAATCAGCTTATTATTTCTAATATTCCTTTAAACCAACATAAAACCTAGGACCAAGCACTTACATTGCATGTCTTTTTTCCTTCAGTATGAAACAGAAATTGTATGTGAGATACTTAACCACAACGTGGAGACAGAGTCCTCCAATTTACAAATTCAGTACCATTCTGTAACAGTCCCTTCTGTTCACATATGGGTTACCTGTCGTGTCCCCCATTCCCAATTCACAGCACTGCCAAAACTCAATGGAAGACAGAAATATTGGCATAGCTCTTATGCAAGTCTGATTCTTCCCAAATTTCTTCAAAATATAAAAATTGAAAGAATGTGCGGTTTTTAAATTTACAGATCTAGAAAGGCTAGATAATCCAAGATGAAACTGAAAAGAGTAATGTCCCTAAAGTACAGCATATACACATACAAATATAACCAGGCAAAAAGCCATGCAAAAATTAATTAATGGATTAATTAATATAAAGTAGAAGAAAATAGCAAACACCTGTAGAACATATATTTGACTCTGAGTTAAGAAAAGATTTTTTAAGGCACAAAACATTGTCCATCCAGGAAAAGACTGATAAATTCTACTACATTATAAAGGAAAACTTTTTATAAAACAAAACACCATAAATAAGATTAAAAGAAAAGCTGTTTCTCTCAGTTTGAGAGAAAAAACTAATAAATAATTATTATCCAGAATACATGAAGAACTCCTAAAAATACCCATATAAACAGATGGCCCAATCTGACTAGTAATCAGGAAAATGCAAATAAAAACTACAACGAGATACTGTTTCACACACATCATATTGGCAGAGATCAAAAGGGTCAACAGTATCTTTTAATATCCTTAGGCACGGAAATGAGTAAACTATAACTTTCATACTAGTACGAGAGAGTAAACTGGCATAAGCACTTTTTTTTTTTTTGAGGAAGATTAGCCCTGAGCTAACATCTGCCACCAATCCTCCTCTTTTTGCTGAGGAAGACTGGCCCTGAGCTGACATCTGTGCCCATCTTCCTCCACTTTACATGTGGGACACCTGCCACTGCATGGCTTGACAAGCAGTGCCATGTCCCCACCAGGGATCCAAATCGGCAAACCCCAGGCCACTGAAGCAGAGCACACAAACTTAACCACTACGCTGCCGGGCTGGCCCCTGGCATAAGCACTTCTGAAAGAATCCGGCAACCTCTAAAGAGGCCCACCAATGTCGAGGCCGGGGTGTGCCCTGGAAAATCTGACACACATGCAAAAGAGGCAGGTACAAAGATTGTTGCTGCAGTACGACAGAACAGCTAAAAAGAGCTCACAATCTAATGTCCACCGACACAGTAATGAACAAAAAGCTGTGGTAATACCGTGTGGAGCACTACACAACAGTGAAAACGAACAAACAAGGACCTGACCCTCAACAGGCTTAACTCGGACAAAGCAAGCAAATACAGCAGGCTGTAGAAAGAGTCCCACAATATGACCAACTTATATAGCACTTAAACACACAAAACAATACTGGAATACCAGTCCTCATTACTGGAATCCAGTCTGTTCCTAAAACTGTGTTAGAGTGTGCATTTTCAGGTAGAAGAGTCTATATTACATTAAAAATTGGACAAAAAGTGGGGCCAGGCCTGGTGGTGTAGTGGTTAAGTTCGGCATGCTCCAGTTTGGCTGCCTGGGTTCAGTTCCTGGGCACTGACCTACACCACCTGTGGCCATGCTAGGGCGGCAACCTACGTACAAAATACAGGAAGATTGGCACAGATGTTACTCAGGGTGAATCTTCCTCAGAAAACAAAAAAGGAAAGCAAAGACAAGAAAAGAAAAAGAAAGAAAGAATTGGGAAAAAAATGTGTTCCTGGATCATTCAAAACTCCAGTTTTCCCCTAAGCTACTAAAAAAAAATCTACATAATAGTCTACTAAAAATTTCTGTGAAATATAAAGTATCCAAAACACCAATTCCTATTTCAGCCCTTAAGAAATTTGGGCACATTTCCATGCAGCACTCAATGATACCACACAGTACGAAATCCATCGTATTTCTCACTTTTGCACCTGTTTGTCTCAACGAGGGTTAAGCACTCCAATACAGTGTTCAAATGCAGGGACTTCCTGGTCCTCTCAGGCTCACCTACTTTCTTCAGGGGCTTTTCCACATGTCACAGGACATCTGCATTAGTGATGCGGGGAAGATGACTGAGCTATTGCACAGCACATTTAAACAATGCAGGTGCACAAGCGACACGGCCCAATCAGGAAAACAGCTGAAACATGACTGAAGCCACCCTACAGCGAGCCCAGACTCAGGCGCAGCTGAAAACATTTTTGGTGGTGTGCACGAGGATTTATTATAGTGGGTTTTGATTCAGATGGTTAAATCTCATGAGCATTTCTGCAAGTCATTACACAAATAGATAGCGAGCCTTCAAACAGCGGGGGTACTCATAGGACACATCATTTATGAATACATTCATAGTAAAAGCACAAAAGCACAGAAGGAGACAGTTTCAGGACAGGCATTATCTCTGGGGAAAGGGTGAGAGAAACCAAACCAGGAAGGGATGCTAAAGAAGTTTTAGCTACCTGTTCTTTTAAAGTGAGATAAATAGGGTAAAATATTAACATCATTAAAATATGGGATCATGGGTACATTATTTTCCATACCTTTTCATGAAATCTAAAGGACCAATAAAATTCCTAACCTACCGGAAACAGGCCACAAGCCTGCCAATAACAAGCTGCCCACAGAAACTAGTCAAGAATTTGAACTTGCTACGAGGACAGGGCAAGAGAACCAGTGTGAACGTGTTTTCCTGTCAACCTAATACCCTTACAGGACAAGAATGCCTCCTGTCAGAACCTCCGCCCTCCACACAAGCTCTGCCCTCACAGCCCACTCGCCCCGGGGCCTCCATCACGCCACCGTGGCCTCCCTGTATTCCTGAACAGAGACGCCTCCAGCTCAGGGCCTTCTATCCCTGCATTTCAGGTTAACCTCCTCACCACCTGCACGGCCTTGCTAAAATCTGACCTTCTCGATGACCACCCTATTTAAAATTGCAAACTGGGTCCCCAGAACTCCTCGGCGCCCACCTTTCCTGCTTAACTTTCTCCTGGAGTACTTACCACTTTCTAGCACGCTGTGTCATTTACTTCCCTCATGAGAAAGCCCATAAGGCAGGAATCCGGGGTGTGTTTTATTCTTGGATGAATCACAAGTACCTAGAAACAGCACCTGGCACACCAATAGCAGGCACTCAAGTATCTGGTGAATGATTAATAAAACTTTAAGTTTTTTACGCTACAGTACTCTCTGGGCCTAACGCAACAACCCACTCTGCTTCGCATCCGCAAGATCCCCAAGTACATACTTCACTCAGATGACCTGCTGCGATGCCCATTTCCTGTGGATTGTGATTCAGAGTCTAAACCATCGTGAGATACACAATGTCTGTGGAATCCTGGACATAAGAGATTAAGTTTCTCCTAAGGAAGGCCATTTCTATTATAAAATCACAATCAGGTAATCAGTTGCAGACACCTCTTTTTAAAGGTCACCTTGAGGCACACTCAAAAGGCTGCTGCCTGGTTCCCATCTTTTTTTCTACAAGGACAATAAAAATATGCATTCCGTTACACCATAAAAATAAGCACTACCTTAACACACTCAAATCTAAAAGAAATCAGGCCAAATTTAATTAAGATCAGATAGCAGGTTTTATGAGAAATGGTATTTATCTCTACTTTTGGTTAGTTTTTTATCTTCTCTTTTGGCAGAGAAACAATGTACCCAACAGAAGTTGGGTACTAACTTCTAACTAACTAAAAGTTTTAGGGAGTAAGTTTTAATGGATTTTTTTAAAGATTTTATTTTCCTCCTTCTCCCCAAAGCCCCCCAGTACTTAGTTGTGTATTTTAGTTGTAGGTCCTTCTAGTTGTGGCATGTGGGAAGCCACCTCAGCATGGCTTGATGAGCAGTGCTAGGTCCAAGCCCAGGATCCAAACAGGTGAAACCCTGGGCCACCGAAACAGAGTGTGCGAACTTAACCACTTGGCCATGGGGCTGGCCCCAGGGACTAATTTTTTAAATATATTATTTAGGGGCTGGCCCAGTGGCATAGTGGTTAAGTTCACATCCTCTGCTTCGGTAGCCCAGAATTCACCGGTTTGGATACTGAGCACAGACCTACAAACTGCTCATCAGGCCATGCTTAGGCAGCATCCTATACAGAAGAACTAGAAGGACTTACAACTAGGATATACAACTATGTACTGGGGCTTTGGGGAGAAAAAACAAAAGAGGAAGATTGGCAACAGATGTTAGCTCAGGGCCAATCTTCCTCACCAAAAAAGAAAAAAACCAAATAAATAAAATAAATTATTTAAAAGCTGGTAGTGGCAAGTTTTAAAAAGGGGCACAAATTCTTTGACCCACCTCCCATTTGAGGTGGAGTCTGATTCTCTACGCCCTGCCATCTGGGCTGGCCTTAGCAACCCACTGATTAACAAGAGATCAGAAAAGACGGTGAGGCTTCAGCAGGTTCTTTGGTACTGTGTGCTCTCTGAAGCGTCCTCTCTTTATACCCATGCTATGGGGAGCCCGTGCTACATGGGGAGGACACCCCAAGGGGCTCTGGTCAACAGCCTCAGCCGAGCCCAGCCTCCCAAGTCACTCCAGTCCAGGTGACCTGCGAGTGAAGAAGCCCCCAGATGATCCCGGTCCCCAGCCATCCGAGTACTTCCCCGGCTGCTAGGGTCTTCCAAGCTCAAGCCCCGGATATCGTGGAGCAAAGACAAGCCATCCCTGCTGTGCCCTGACCGAATTCCTGACCCGCAGAATCTGTGAGCATAATAAGATGGCTGTTGCTTCCCGCCGCTAAGCTGAGGGGGTGGCTAGAGAGGCAACAGATAACTGGAAAACGAGTCCTAAGCCAAAGCCTGGGTCTAGTTTCCACATTTCCCTTTCTCATCGCCAGCAGAGCCCAGACAGCATTATTAGTACAGGTAAGTCGTCTCCCCAGGGGGCATGCGTCACTCAGACCCGAGCTCTAGGACAGGGCAAAGAATGAGTCAGGTAACTCTGCCAGCTGTTGGCCACTGGCTCCTTAGTTACCTCAGTCTGCGTGCTGGGTCAACAAGGCTGGCGCACCTGGTACGGTACCAGGTAAATGCTGGCTACCCATAGCTGCATCTATTCCAGACCACAGCACACTATTTCCAGTAGCGCCGTACAGGAAGGAGAGACCATGCTGAGCTGCTGTGACAGGGAGCTGCTCACAAGGCTCCACACTGTGTGCACGTTAATGAAATATTTTCTCCCCAGAGGAATCAATTTATGAAACTGAAAATGACCAACGCTTCCAAAATCTATTTCCAAAAATCTCTCTCTAGAGATAACAAGGATATATCAAGATCAGAAAAAATATTAAGGTACAATTCTGATTCATTAAAACAGGCTTAAATCAATAAAAATCAGATATACCACTTCCTTCTTGTTTTTCGATGCAAACCATATCAATCTTACCACAAAATACTATATAACTGAAGAGTGGAGAGCTGAAGGCCGATAATGTGAAATCTTTTATAAGAGTAAAGCTGATTTTAGAAGCATTAAAAAAACAACAAGTAAAATTAACATATATCTCATACTCACAATGGAAATACTTTTAAAAGTGAAAAAACAAAACCACCCAATTGCTCCCCTTTTATTGTAACTCTTCTGCGTTCAACACTGCCCTCTAGTGTCAAATATCAGAAAGCGAACATCACACTTTAGTGCTCATTTTAGTATGCTCAAGTTAGGGCATCTAGTTTGCACTACAAATCCCACCACAGACAGAATAAACAGAGTCAGGATGACCTTTATTATCTAGCGCATGTTAAATTAGAAACTCTTTTAAAAGGTATTAAATCAAGGACACTAATTCATGGAAATAGCTTTTAAATACTATAGGAATGAAACCTCACTACACAGTGAGTTAACAGCTTCACATAAAATCGCGCAATTTAAGAAAGACCCTGAAGCCTTGTTACCTGAGACTAATGAGGCCAGGAAGGATAGCGAGATTAAAGCCTCACCATCTGTAGACAAGAAAGTGCAAGAGGAAGTGAGCTGGGCTTGTTCTCTTGGCACGTGTATAAAGACACCAAAAAGTGTTCATGGAAAACAAGGCCTCACACACCTGCCAGCTCTGCCCATTAGCCTACCAGACTCCTCATTTTAGGAAAAAAAGCTCACAAAAATGAGCACGTTTGGTTGCTAAGCTCAGGAAATTTTCCAAGAAAAGAAAGACTTACCAAGGGTGGTGCCATCCTGCCCCATGATGCACTTCATAGAGGTGACAATCTGCTCCACCACAGGTGGTGACAGTGATGTGGCGTACACGGCACTATGAGAATGTGTTCGCAGATAGTCAATCAGCTCCTGGGGAGTTCACAGAAGAAGTCGTTAAAGCCAGTGCCGGCATTCACGGGCAACGTCACTGCCTTTCTTCCAGGTGAAAGCGGACTCCTCCCTTCAACAGCACTGGAACAGGACGCTAACCAGAGCCACAAGGTCAACCACCACGATCAGAGCACACTGTCAGCCACTGGCTCAGACACATGGCAACATCCTCAGGCTTTGGTTTGTTTTTTAAACACAGCACAACATAGAAGAAAGAAAAACTAGTCTTAAAGAAACCTTCTAAATTTGGAGAACATATCATTTAATGTTATAAATAGATCTACAGTGTTGAATTAAACAAGAAAGTGTTCGCATTGCTTTCAGATACATGATTGACTTCTGAGTATTACAGAAAACAGCATCTGTAAAGCCCATCCCTTCATTCCTGAATAAGAGAAAGTTCTCTAACACCAATTTTAAAGGCATTAGATATCCTCCAGATACACAGAGACTTATCAAATGATACAAATGTGGCAGACATTTGCAGGGTCTTTCATGAACACTAAAGCCATCTCACTGAATGAGGAAAAACCTTCTCTGCCAGGTACAAGGATTTCAAGACAATCAGTTGTATATCCCTATTCTCTAATACATTTTAACTTCACTGAACCTTTAAATACAGTGTGCACACAAAAAAGCCTATGTACCCGAACCACATAAGGAGACACAAAACGTGGCTATAAAACAATGTGTCACTTCAAAACTACTAAAAATTGTACAAAAACCACAAAAGCATAAAAATATTCTACACCTAAATGATCTCTCAGAGTATTATTTTTCTATCCTTTGGTTTAGCAACAAATCCTACCAAAAAGCAATCAACTCTCCAAAGTGAATCTGGTCCCATTAACAAAAATTTAATGTAAAAATCTATCAAACTTGACTAAAACCACTGACAATGGGTGTTCTCTAAAAGCAACCAATTATTAAGAGAAAGTCCATGCTTTCAGACTCCCCATGTCAGGTTTTAAGGAGGAATTCAGGACATTTATGAGCACCTATTATGTACCACATACAAATACTTGACATACACTGTTTTTTCCTAAAACTGCAGAGAGTTCTTCAAACAACAGTTTTGCTGAGAGAGAATTCACATACAGTAGTACTGACTTTTTTAAAGTCTACAATTCAGTGGCTTTTAGTATATTCACATAGCTGTGCAACTTTCATCACTATCTAATTTTAGAACATTTTCATTACCTCAAAAAGAAACACACCCGTTAGCAGTCACTTTCCACTTCCCCTATCACCTCACTCTGGCAACCACTAACCTACTTTCTGTCTCTACAGTTTGCCTATTCCAGACACGGCATATAAAAGAAATACTACAATACGTGACCTTTTGGGACTGACAACTTTAACTTACCATAATGCTTTCAAGGTTCATCAATGCACGGACACAGATTATTTTTTAAAACTTTACTACAATCTTACAAGCTAGGCATATTTATCTCTGTTTCACTAATAAGGAAGTTGAAAGGTTAAATGCTTTGCCCAAGGTCTCATAAGTTAGCAAGGAAATACTCAAACGTAGGCCTCCGTCTCCATGGTTCAACTATTTACACCATACCACACTGATTCTCAAATGCCTCAGAGTTCACTATATATATATATTTTTTTTTTATTAAAGAGTTCACTATATATTTTTTAAACTGAAAAATACAATGCCTTGTAGAACACCAGAGGTAGCAAAATAATCTTTTTTCTTCCTGTCTCTATGCTCACCCAAGATGCCTTTGAGCCCAAGAGCAGGGCAGCTGGTCGCCTATCCCACTGGCTCCCATGACAACCCCACTGCTTCTGAAATTGTGAGCACAACCCAAACCCAACAGAAGACTGTGGCAAACAGGCAGCATCACTGTGTGTTCTTTCATACAAGAGGGTATTCTGTGTCTCAGACCAGCATGGAGTTTAGAACGAAGCTCAAATAAGCAAACAAGAAACAATGAACAGAACCAGCCTTAGTTCATCAGTCACTCACAGGCAGCTGAAGTGTGAAGCCCGCTGGCCCTACGAGCCTAAGCCACAAACAAATTCATGATCTCCACATCCCAGTTCATGGCCTTATCTGCTCAGTGTGGCCACCACATCGAGCAGCTAGTACCTTTATCCTTAACTGCTCGATTCTCATGGCCCATTTACCTTCTTGCCTCCAATGTATCCTCCAGAAGCACCAAAGCTCTTGGTGAATGTTCCCATCATAACGTCCACATCCTCAGGATCCAGGCCAAAGTAGTCCACCACACCTCGGCCTGTAGGGCCCAGAGCCCCAATGCTGTGAGCTTCATCTAGATACAAGTATGCCTTGTATTTCTTCTTAAGGGCGATCACTTCAGGGAGGCGGACGATAGATCCCTCCATGCTGGCAAAACAGGGTAAAGAACACGCACACTGAGACCTCTCAACTCTCCAAATTAAGAGTTGGCCACTTTAGGATTATTAACTTTTTAAGCTTACTGCTTTTCAAAAATGGTCTGACAACTCTGCCAGTGGTTTTAAGCTGGCAAAGTAAGAAGACGTCATGGCTGGGCAGATGTCCAGAGGAAAGGAGACTGGATCTTTTAAAACAAGCACCAGAACACGACTGATCTTAATTCACCACAAAGGGATAAAGGTCACAGCAGAGTCTTCTAAAGCTTGAATTATAGGCAACATTAGACTTTGCGTCACATTGCATATGTTATTAAAATCACACAAAAGAATAAAAAAAATTAGGAGTTAAGAGAATAAGCGCATGGGCTGCAAATAGGTAACCAAAATATTTCTTAAAATTAAATGGTGTGTAATTTGTTTTGACATATTAGAAAACACATTCCAATTCTTGCTCCTATGTATAAATTCCCTCTACAAACAGGAGGAAAACAAAGGACCCAAATAGAAGGGAGATTTGGAGACCATGTAGCATGACGGAAAGAATCAAGAGCCAGACAAAAAGACCTCTGTTCGAGTGTGAAGTCTGCCTCCAGGTGTTTTAGCAAGTCATCCACCGGTCTCCGGGTCTCCGTATTTTCCAGAGGGGTCTAGATAAGCGTTCCCTTCAGCTTGAAAATTCTATGAGTTTATGGGGCCAAATCAGACAGATAAGAATAATAAAGCAGGATTACCTATATATTCCCTCCACAAGGATGAGAATTTTCTTCCAGGGCCTTCGTGTGCGAGGCTGACCATAAACAATGGCATCTTTCAACAGCTTCTCTAGGCTTTGCATATCTACAGCACACAAAAAAGAATTTCAGCACAAAGTACTTTCCTCTTTCCTGACTTTATTCCAGAAATGAAAATACACATTTCTATATTTCTTATTCAGGAAGTTGAGTCTCAGCTAGCCAAGGACAGTAACATAACTAGAAGTGGGCAGAAAAAGACAGGGCAAAATGGGTAAGCTCCTGCTGGCCTGAATTAAAATCTTGTCTAACACATAACAAATGTTCAAAACCATAGAAACTTGACTAAATGACTGTAGCACAGTTAATTCAGCTGGTTGGTATGCTTATGAAACGACTGATGTTTCATGTTAAATACCTTGCCATTCAGTTAGCTTTTTGTGTATTTACAGAATCAACTGTATCTTTAATCCTAGTGAGTCATTCAAAAATAAATGCATAAAAAAAGACTGAACAACAGAGTGTAAATAAACTACTACAAATGCATATATCTCCTAAAAAGCAAATATGGGGGGGAAATTTAAAAATGCATGCCCCATTTCCTTTCACCTAGGATATATGCAACAAATGCTTGTCAAAAAGTTTTTTCTTGGTAGCGGGTTAAAAAGACACCAGTCTAATAAAAATACACATGACTCTATGTGTTAAACAAGCTTGCAATCAGTTGAGATTATTTCATGGTTAACTTATCAGGTGTCTGTATCCAACTGAGTTCTTGTTCTCTGTTGGTCCTGAGGTGGTTAACAAGCCTAGAAAACTACACGGATGGTACTACCATTAATGAGGATCATAATTTTCCTGTTAAAAACAAATGCTTTGAAGACATTTCTTACCATCTCTATAGACGTCACACTTAAAACACTTGCTCTGAAATAATGCCCTTAAGGAACCCCGTGCCCCCAATCTACGCAACATTAAGTCTAGGGTGTATTGAATATGGGTAGGCGGCACCCCATCATAAAATCTGATTTTATACTCTTTACTGCTCATCACTGAAGGACGGGGTTACAAAGGTACATGATTTTGCTCTTTACATAAAAGGACTTTGGTAGAAAAGAGAAAATAAGGTAATAAAAACACATACCACAAACACAAAAATAATATGGCCAAAGGTTGTGATTGTATTTACACTTTCAGTTATTTATAACAAAACAATCTGTCTGCTATGTAACCTAGAGATAGGAGATGCTCCCACAGAAGTAAATACATCTGATTTGAAGCCGCTAGTCCTGCTGTAGAGGGCAATGTGTGGCAATCAGCAGGAGACAAGTAAAAATGTACTCATTGTTTTAGTTTCCTCTGTTTATAGACAGAAAGGAAGAGAAAAATAAATACCGGTTCAAAATTTTAGACAAAAGGAAATATCTATAGTAGAATGTTTGACCATATTATCTACATAGGAAAAAAAATTCAGTATGTCTGTCACATTATGCTCCCCAAATCCTATGTAAATTAAAGATTTAAATAAAAATTATATCACAAAACTACCCAGAAGAAAATATAAGAGAACCTTATGGTCTTAGAATGGGGGAGGCATTATGCAAAATCTAAAAGTCCTAAGACAGTAAGTGTGATAACATAAACATTTTAATAAGCCTGCACAGCAAGACACTAAAAACAAAGTTAAAAATAAAACAAAGAATATTGTAACATAGGGTCTGGCCCGGTGGCCGAGTGGTTGAGTTCGCGAGCTCCGCCTGGCGGCCCAGGGTTTTGCCAGTTCGAATCCTGGGCACAGACATGGCACCACTCATCAAGCCATGCTGAGGTGGCGTCCCACATGCCACAACTAGAAGGACCCACAACTAAAAATATACAACTATGTATATTTGGGAGAAAAAGGAAAAATAAAATCCTGAAAAAAAATACTGTAACATCAAAGAAAGGATAATTAATATAAAGGGCTCTTATAATCAGTGAAAGAGAAACAGTTTGAAAATGGCCAATTTACAAAGAAATACAAATACACTAACTGCATAAAAAGTCACTTGACACCCCTTAATCAAAGAAATAAAAACTAACATGTTATCAACTTACTAGATTAGGAAAGATTTAAATCTTTAGTTTTGGCCTGTGAGTAGATACCATCACTGTCATGTTGTTGAGGAAAAATTTGTACAATGCTTGGAGACAAAATGGAAAAGTTCAAAAACTTCATACCCTTTTTTCTAAAGGATGTTTTAGCAATGCCTTCTGATGTAGATAAGGGCTGGCACTTGAACTGGAAAGTAAGGAGGTAAGGGGCACCGCCCACCCCACGAGAAGAGTGGCCCTGAGCTAACATCTGTTGCCAATCTTCATTTATCTATCTATCCATCTATTTATTTATTTTTCCCCCTAAAGCCCCAGTACATAGTTGTAAGTCCTTCTATGTGGGATGCTGCCACAGCATGGCTTGATGAGCACTGTGTAGGTCAGCGCCCAGGATCTGAACTGGCGAACCCTGGGCCGCCAAAGTGGAGCACTCAAACTTAACCATTATGCCACTGGGCTGGCCGGCTTCATACCCTTTTACCTAGGCATTCTAAGACTGCTAGGAATTTATCCCAAAGCACTAATCAGACCATTGAGCAAAAATGTGAGCGTGTGCAGTACTGTTTCTAAGTGGAAAAATTCAGAAACGACCTCGATGTCCAAACAGAGGGATGGACTGAATGAGGGCACCTCCAGACATTGCCCGCACCCTCTCACGAGGGGAGGAGAGAGTCACGCGGACTGTCAAAGTTCATGATGTGTTGTAAGAAATCAGCAGGTTACCCAACAGTGTTTAATAAATCCCTTTTACACAAAACAAAATGCTGTTTGTATCATTCTCATTGCAAACCATTTTAGACAAGATAAAGACAAAAGGAAGAAAGCTATTAGCATCTAAAACCTTCCATCCAGAGGCACAGACCTAACGTGTGGGGGTTCTGTCTTCTTCTACTTTTGTCTGTACATAAACACATTTTCAGAAAAGATGATATTAAACATACACTTTGGTTATCTTTCCTCTCTACATGTGAGTGTTTTAACTACGAAAGGTATGCGTTTTTATTATAAATGATTATTTTAATAATACACACAGATATTTCCACTCAGGGAGAAAAGTTTTGGCTTCGTGCCACCTTTGCTGTGCTTTTACGGTGTCTGTTCACATCTGTATTTCAGTATCTGTGTTTCATAGTCTAACTGCTGATTTGTCTCTAGTCTCTTCGTTGACCATCAGAGATCCTCAGATCAGGGATCCTGCTTTACTCATCTCAATACTCCTAGTGTTATGGCAGACACATCATAGGCATCTAGTAAATGTACACTGAACAAGTGACTTGCAAACAAAAAACATGAAAAAGTTGACAGTCAAATAAAAGGAGAATGTTATATTTTGTACCAAAAAGCTTCCTTGAGCTTCTATTTTTATTCCAACGAGGAAGAGAATAACTTAAAAGACTGAACCAGGGGCCGGCCCCGTGGCCAAGTGGTTAAGTGCTCTGCTTCGGCGGCCCAGGGTTTCGCTGGTTTGGATCCTGGGCGTGGACATGGCACCGCTCATCAAGCCATGCTGAGGCAGCGTCTCACGTGCCACAACTGGAAGGACCCACAACTAAAATACACAACTATGTACTGGGGGGCTTCAGGGAGAAGGAAAAAAAATAAGATTGGCAACAGATGTTAGCTCAGGTGCCAATGGAAAAAAAAAAGATTGAACCAGAAGGATATTTTAAATGTTGCTACTTCAGCTTCATTTATATTGTCTATTATTAATGCAACTAATGTTACCACTGCTGAATATTAAACACTATGGCCAGAAGCGAATTCCATGACAAACTCACTGTTGTGTTTGAAGATTCGAATGGTTGCTCCTGAGAGTCTGGCTCCTAGAACCAGTGATGCGTGGTTCAGCTCATCACTCAGAATCAGGCAACCCTGCAAAACCACAAGCACAGAAGGTAAGACACCAGGGGGAAAGGTTTGCTTACACAAATGACGAAACACTAAAAGCATTAATAATATCTTATTAAGGAAAGCTTTACAATAGCAAAACTATCCATTTAAGAAGAAAAATGTATAAATGATAATTTTTTCGAAAATTTACTTAGGAAGTAGGTGTAAAATTCTAACCTTTTAATTCAATTTCTTTTCTTTTTTTTTTAAGATTTTATTTTTCCTTTGTCTCCCAAAGCCCCCCAGTACATAGTTGTGTATTTTCAGTTGTGGGTCCTTCTAGTTGTGGGATGTGGGGTGCTGCCTCAGCATGGCTTGATGAGCGGTGCCAGGTCCGTGCCCAGGATCCAAACTGGCGAAACCCTGGGCTGCTGAAGCAGAGCGCGCGAACTTAGACCACTTGGCCATAGGCCGGCCCTTTAATTCAATTTCTTCAGGTCCTGTGACTGACTTATTATTCAGATATACAGCACAAGGTTTTTACTTACACCTACAATCTGATACATCAGATAGTCTCCAAAGGCTTTCAGTTCCATTGGTTTGATGGCATTCCACGTGAGTTTTGGTATGATGTACTATTTTATTCATGGAAAGAGTGTCGGGTGGAGAAGGCAGCTGAGGCAGTAATGCCTGTAAAAACAGTGCATTCTTTTTTTTAAATATTGGGACCTGAGCTAACACCTGTTGCCAACACTCTCTTTCTTCTTCTTCTCCCCAAAGCCCCCCAGTACATAGTTGTATATTCTAGTTGTGGGTCCTTCTAGTTGTGGCATGAGGGACATCGCCTCAGCATGGCCCGATGAGCAGTGCCATATCCACGACCAGGATCTGAACCAGTGAAACCCTGAGCCGCCAAAGCGGAATGCGTGAACTTAAGCACTCGGCCACAGGGCTGGCCCCGAAACAGGGCATTCTTCTTCTCACTCCTAACTAAATCCAAAGTCCCATGAGGATCCCACTTGTTAATCTTTTCCCCAGTGACATGGAGCGCAGGCCTCAGTTTTGCCCTTAAAATCCTTGAACAAGCATTACTTTTAACATGTAAACATGGGTTTCTGCTAACGCAACAAAGAAGTATGAAGCTCTCAGGGTTTTTATTTCTGCCTCAGTTCCTACTTGTCTACATCTCATGGGGCCCTTGAACCTGTAAGATGTGAACTCCAAAATACGTTTTTCTCTGTCAACAACGGCCTGAAAATATCCAATAAGATGAAAACAAAAGTACAGGGCAGAAAGCACCAGCATGCTCCCATGAGAATAAAAGGAAGAGAAAAGATATATAGACACATATATGCCTAATTATTAGAGTATTCTTGGCGGGATACTTAAGAAACTTGTAACAGCAGTTGCCCATCTGAAATTTTTACTGTGTGTAAAGTTTTTATTATTAAGATTAAAAAGCTACCTAGTTAAAAATGTGTAGATTACAAATGAAAAGAAGTAGAGTTGGAGGTACCAATATGGACTGATGGTTTTAAAATTTATATATATGTATACACACACAGATGTGTGTATTCATGAGTTAGTATACATGCATATATTTTTCTAGCTCTATTAATGGGGGGGTGAAAAGCAGTGATACCCCTGTCTCAATAAACACACCAGACACTGGTTTCTAAATACCAGCCGCCAATAAAAGGAACCAAGGCTCAGTGGAGAACTGGTTGACCCCAAGGCTAAGCTGGGGAAAAGACAGCCTGGAGCATCTTGTCATGACAGAAAGAAAGTATTCTAGGGAAAAAAAAGGCTGGGTGCATATTTAAAGGGCATAGGAGCCCACCTGAAGGATCTCCCAACAGCCAACACTGGAACGACTTGAGCAATAAAATAAAAAGCAATCATGTTGGACCCATATAACAAAATATTCATGAACTCATATTGATAAATAGGGGAGAAGCAACAACTGTTTCTTAAAAGAACAACTCTTCCTTCAGAAGGATCAAAGTTATAAAGACAGGAACTGTCACAGATTGCAGGAGACTGAGAAAATACAACTAAATGCAATGTGGACACTCGACTGGATGCTGGAACAGAAAAATGCTATCAGTGGAAACACAGGTGAAATCGAAATAAGTTCTGAACTTTAGTTAACAGTATCATATCAAGGTTAATTTCTTAGGTTTGACAAATGTTCCATTGTTATATAAGATGTTAACATAAAGAGAAGCTGAGCCAAGGGCATACAGGAACTCCCTGTACTTTTTTGAAACACTTCCGTAAGTCTAAATTCATCTTTGAAAATAGTGTTAAAATTGAAAAGAATGAGAGAAACCAGGAAAAAAAATAAAGAGAGGCTGAATTTCTCTTCTGCAAGTCTTTAAATCCTTTCCTTACCACTCTGGGTAGCCCACTATACCTTAAAAGGTAAAGCCCACTATACTTTCCCTCTACACAATTTCATTTTCTTCTCTTTCTAGCTAATTTTTTTTTTCTGGCAAAATCTGCAACATAATTGTGCTTTTATTATATATTTATATATATGTATACACACACAGATGTGTGTATTCATGAGTTAGTATACATGCATACCACTTTTGTAGACAGCCTTATTCACCATTTCTATGTATCAATCTTTTTCTTCTAATCTACTATAAGGTTCTACTATATTCTTAGTTCAAAAATAAAATAATTAGGGGTCAACCCCGTGGCCGAGTGGTTAAGGTCGCGCACTCTACTTTGGCGGCCCAGGGTTTCGCTGGTTCAGATCCTGGGTGCAGCCATGACACCGCTGGTCAGGCCATGCTGAGGCGGCGTCCCACATGCCACAACTGGTAGGACCCAAAACTAAAATATACAACTGTGTACTGAGGGATTTGGGGAGAAAAAGCAGAGAAAAAAATAAAGATGATTTTTAAGAAAGTTGAAGATTGTATTCTCTAACAAAAACTGCAACAAAGATTGTTAATAAATAAATAAATAAATAAAATAATTAAATGTCACCAGTTAACATCTAAGTGCTTAATATGTTCCAGGCATTATATTAGGGGTTTTAAATGCATTATTACTTTTAATCTTCACAACAAATCTATGAGGTAGGTGGTATTATTTTTTTTTTTTTTTTGAGGAAAATTAGCCCTGAGCTAACTGCTACCAATCCTCCTCTTTTTGCTGAGGAAGACTAGCCCTGAGCTAACATCCTTGCCCATCTTCCTCTACTTTACATGTGGGATGCCTACCACAGAATGGCTTGCTAAGCAGTGCCATGTTCACACCCGGGATCTGAACCAGTGAACCCCAGGCCGCCAAAGTGTAACACACAAACTTAACCGCTGCGCCACCAGTCCGGCCCCAAGTAGGTAGTATTATTATCCCCATTTTACATATGAGGAAACTCCCGTTTGGAGGAGTTACAAATCTCACCCAAGATCACAAGCACAGTAAGTGACTCAATACAAAACTTCTGCTTCCAGAACACATGCTCTTAATCAATATACTGTCTCCCCCTGCATTAAGCTAAAAAAACAATCAACCACTTCACAAACAAATTTAGTATCTGATTCAAAGAAATACTGAAACTGGATTAGCTGCTGCCTTTAATGGATTAAATGATATTTAATAACATTTCATCTATAATGTTAGATTTAGAAGAAAGATCTTTAAGGCAGTATCTTCCATGCCCGTACATAATAAGTCTAATTCAGGCCAGCCCTGGTGGCCTAGTGGTTAAGTTTGGTGCGCTGCTTCGGCAGCCAACATTTGGTTCCCGGGTGTGGACCTACACCACTCATCTGTCAGTGGCCATGCTGTGGTGGCGGCTCACAGACAGAAGAGGAAGACTGGCAGACGTTAGCTCAGGATGAACCATCCTCAGCAAAACAAAACAAAACCAAAGAAAAGAAATCCAATTCTAGATAACAACTGTTAGAGTTTATAAGGATACAGGGAGAAGCAGGACGAGACTATTTAATCCTCTAGTGTAAATAAATCCTAAGAAATTCCAAAAAGAATCTGAGGTTGATGTTGCCAAAACACAGGACAGCAATGTATTATAATCAATGTCAAGTCAAAGAACCATACATTTATGTCTTTCAAGGAATTTGTCCATCGCATCTAAGTTGTTGACTTTACTGGCATAAAGTTGTTCTTAATATTTCCTTACTATCCTTTTAATGTCACAGAATGTGTAGTGATGTGCACTCTCTCATTCCTGCTACTAGTAATCTGTATCTCCTCTCCTTTTACCTGACCAATCTGGCTAGAGATTTATCAATTTTATTCATTTTCTCAAAGAACCAGCTTTGGTTTCACTGATGTCTCCTATTGTCTACTTTCTAATCCATTGATTTCTGCCTTTACCTTTATTATATCCTTCTTCTGTTGGGGATCTTTGGGTTTCATTTGCTCATCTTTTTCTAATTTCTTAAAGTATAAGTTTAGATGGCTGATTCGAAACTCTTTTTTTCCCCTAATATAAGCATTTAACGCTACCTATTTCCATATGAGCACTGCTTTAGCTTCATCCCACAAATTGTGATTTCACATTTCCATTTAGTTAAAAATAATTTTTATTTTGTCTTTCTTCTTTGACACATAGGTTATTTAGACACGTGTTGTTTAATTTTCAAATATTCAAGGATGTTCTAGATAGCTCTAGGTTACTAATTTATAATTTAATTCCATTACAGTCAGAGAACATACTTTGAATAATTTCAATTCTTTTAAATTTGTTAAGGTTTGTTTAATGGCCCAGAAAATGGTCTATCTTGGTAAATCTTTTGCTGTTGTTGAGTGAAGTGTCATAAATGTCAATTAGGTCAAGTTGGTTGATAGTGTTTTTCAAGTTTCTATATCCTTGCTCATTTTCTGTCTAGTTCTTCTATCAGTTATTGAGAAGGGTGTTGAGATCTCTAATTATAATTCTCTATCTGTCTATTTCTCCTTTTGGTTTCATCAATTTTTGCTTCATGTATTTTGAAGCTGTATTATTAGGTGCCTGTACATTTCAAATTGTTATGTCCTCTTAATGAATTAACTCCTTTATCATTATGCAATGTTCCTCTTTATCCCCAGAAATATTCTTTGCTCTGAAATCTGTTTCTATTACTACAGTCACTCCAACTTTCTTCTGCTTATTGTTTGCATGCTGTATCTTTTTCCATCCTTTTACTTTTAACCTATATCTTTAAATTTAAAGTAGGTTTGTGGTGGAAACTTACTTAATTTTATCTAATCTGACAATCTCTGTCCTCTAATTAGAATGTATAAACCACTTACATTTAATGTAATATCACTATAGTTGGGTTTAAATCTCCTCCTAACTATTTGTTTTCTATTTGTCCCATCTGCTCCTTGAGGAACCATACATTTATATAACTGACAAGGACTTTAGAGTTAACCTAGTCCAAGTACCTCATTTTACAAAGGAAAATTTGAGGCTCAGAATGGTCGTGATAGGCTCACAGGCAGAGAGCTAAATTTGACCACATAACCAATCAAACAAAAACTCAAGTCTTCAGACTCACTAATCCACTGATTTTTCAATATAGCATTCTTAGAAGCAGTGTTAAAATGAGAAAATCTTGAGGACACTTTCAAGTCGATAGTGCTAAAACGTGATTTACAAAGTCTCTTCTTATCTCTTCTCTCTGCTCTTGTCCCCTCACAAACTCTGTTCACAGAAAAGAAAATACATACGTATCAACACACACATATACGTATGTGTGTGTGTATATATATAACTTTTAACCTATATTGTTAACCTATATTATCTGTATTATATATATATATATACACATAATTTGCCCATATATCTCTGAACAACATGCATTACAGTAAGAACAAGTATTAGGGAACCTAGGTATTTACATATTTTTCTACTTAGGTAAAACTAC
This sequence comes from Equus caballus, assembly GCF_041296265.1. Lineage (NCBI taxonomy): Eukaryota > Metazoa > Chordata > Mammalia > Perissodactyla > Equidae > Equus > Equus caballus. The sequence goes on from NC_091707.1 coordinate 35,712,981, forward strand.
CTGTTAAATAACTTTCCAAGATAAACATTCTTTCTTCCATAATTTTAGCCTTTTATGAGGTTTTATTTATTAGAATCCTTTCAAAACAGTATGACATGAAGAAGGCAAGAGTCATCTAATGGAAGAGGAAAGGATCATGGGTTCTAGCAAGAAAGCTTCAACTGACGTTAAGTCTCCATGGGATATTCTTTTCAAAAATTTGTGAAAGAAATATCTTTGGGTAAACTATGTTTAGTCTGAAGTTTACAATAGCTTCTGGCTTGCTCTGAACGCTTTACAAAACAATAGAAGAAATATATGACAGAGTTTTCATAAATGAAGACAAAGTCTTACTTTGCCAACGAGAGCAGGAATGTTCATTGAATTTGTTGCAAATCCCATGCCATACGTCATAGCAGCTTCTACTCCCAGGAAACTTGCCACAAGCTTCTCTAGTTCTTCATGCTTGTCCAGGTTTCCTGTGTGAAGAAGTTAGTGAAGTCAATAGCACCAAATCCAAAATTTAAGAATTACTCGTTACTTTATAAAAAGAAATCATAGTCTACATGTTATAACCTTTCAGACTAAGATCTACAAAGGAGTCAGAATTATGAAGAGTACTGGCTCACAAAGAACATAAAAGCTGAATAAATCCAGATTCAGGGCTAGCCCTGGTGGCCTAGTGATTAAGTTCGGTGCACTCCGATTCAGCGGCCCAGGTTTGGATCTGAGGTGCAGACGTATACCAGTTGTCTTTTAGTGGCTATGCTGTGGTGGTGGCTCACATAAAAAAGAAAAAAAGAGGAAGACTGGCAACTGATGTTAGCTCAGGGAGAATCTTCCTCAGGAAAAAAAAAACAAAACAAACTTCAGATTCAGCACCTGTGGTGGAATTTCTATAAAGAGGGATGCCAACAATTTTTCCAAGTCCTGTTCGCACACACCAGTTCTAGGTCTAGGCCTTAAGAGGTCTGGCAACATCTGCTCTTATACTTTTGAAGTCAGCTGCCATGTAAAACAGTCTAACTAGCCTATTGTAAAGAGAGACCATGTGGAAAGAGAGGGACTCTGGAGAATGAGACTAAAGAAAGGGGGGAGGAAGGGCTCAGCCCTCAGCTGATCCCACTACCCATGAGGTGCCAGACATGAGTGAAGCCATCTTGGATACTCTCCTCAGTCATTATGCTCCACCCAGCACCACACGAAGCTGAGATAAATGTGAAGCCCTCCCCAAAGTGCAGAATGACCAGCAAATACATCAATGTATGTTTCTGGTTTAAGTCACCAAGTTTCGGAATAGTTTGCTACGTAGAAAAGATAGGTTAAAAAGCCCTCCCTTTGATCTGACTGGTCAATTTGTATTGTGATTTTACATCAGTACTTAAATCTTTAGGGACCAAACAACACTTATCAATGATACTGTCTACATGCTGAGAGAAAAGATGCTGAGAATGAAGACTGCTCAACTTGGATGCTACCATGTCCTGAAAGCCTAAGCAAGTCATTTAAACCTCTCTGGGCCTCAGTTTCTTATCTGTTAAATACCAATAATAGGGCCCAGCCCAATGGCCAAGTGGTTAAGTTCACGCACTCTGCTTCGGGGGCCCAGGGTTTCGCTGGTTCGGATCTTGGGCGTGGACATGGCGCCACCCGTCAGGCCATCCTGAGGTGATGTCCTACATAGCACAACCAGAGACACTCACAACTGGAATCTACAAGTATGTACTGGGGGGCTTCGGGGCGAAGAAGGAAAAAAAAAAAAAGATTGGCAACAGATGTTAGCTCAGGCGCCAATCTTTAAAAAAAAACACAAAACCAACAATAATATTTGCTCTATCTACCACATGACATTGCTGTGAGGATCAAAAGAGACACTATGTTCAAGCACTTCATAAAATATAAAGTGCCATAAAGATGTAAGGTATGATTACTGTATCTCGCCACTGCACAATGCTCCCCTAACTACATCACTGAGGACCCCGAGTAAGAAGCAAGCAGCTGTACTTGCCAATCTCCAGACGTGTGAGAAATAATAAGGAATTATAGCTTTAATCCACTAAGTTTTGTGTGATTCACAGTAATAAAATATCCAGAAAGATGCCTTTTAACTTCTATTTGGAATCTTCCTTTGAACCAAAATAAATTAAATCTTTTTATATAAATCTGTTAACCTTCACATTTTATAAACTTTTACTAATAAAGAGTTAATAGCATTTATTGAATGCTTACCCTGTTACAAGTGCTTTACATGAATTAGCTTATTTAATTCTTGAAACACTCCTATAAGGGAGGAATTATTATTAGCCCCAAGTTACCAGTATGGGAACAGATTAACCCTCATGTGCCCAGAGGCTCGGTAGTAGTAAGTGGCACTTTTAACCACTATCATTTGCAAAAGCCAATAAAGTCAACATTAAAGTTACAAATGAAAAAAATACTTACAGAACTTTTTTAGAGATATTCTGTATGTATAACGTAATGGAAAAGATAAACATATCTCAGAATGTGTTGAAAGCATTAAAATCAACAATCCCTTCAGAAACACAAAGCGTTCTTAGCTGACGGAACCTACAGGGCAAAGTACCTATCTGGGCGCTTAATCTCCTAGCTCTCTACAGTGCGATTCCCTCATCCTCAGCTGGCCAAACAGAGCGCACACTCACCGATTTCCTGCCGCGTGCTGCACACTCCCACGCCATACTGCTCCAGGACTCTGGCAGCAGCTTCCTGACAGGCTCCAGTATTCCGTGCAAATCCAAGATAGTTGTAGGAACCCATGTTTATAACGCCTTTAATTATATTCCCTGTGTACCTGTATTTCAGCAGCATAAAAGTTCATGAGACTTGTGAGCAAGTCAAATACCTACATATGATGATAAACGTATTGGTAATACAAAAGGAAGCACCATATATGGGAAGTAGAGGGAATATGGTCTAGATGAAAAGCAGCTCAAACTCACTACCAATTAAGGAAATGGAAGTTAAAATACCAATTTTCACTTATGAACAGCTATAAAGATTTAAAAACTGACCATATTCAGTGTGGGCCAGGACAGTCGAATACATCGTAGAAAAGACTATCAGTCAGTACTTTTTTTTTGGAAGCCAGTTTGGCAGTACTTATCCATTTAAAAGATACAGAGACTCTGACTCAGCAACTCCCACACACATACGAAAGGATACATGCATAGGGATCCTCTAAGAGTCACTATGCAATTCACCATGTCTCCTCCCCAGGCACGTGAACCAGTGACATTTCACACGGTGGAAGCTCAGTCAGCCTGGGCCCCCAAGTGAGGACAACACAGTTCAGAGGCCCCATCGTCTCAGACGGACATAAAGCAACAAAGCAATAAACTGTTGCTGTGTTAACTCTGAGATTTTCGGGATTTTAACACAGGATCATGCAGCCCAACCTGCTATACGCTATATCTGTCTATACTGCAGAATACTAAGCAGCCTCTACAAATAATGAGCTTGCTGTGAATAACACAAGAAGGATGTTACTGATATGTCAGAAGGTAAACAAAGCAACATGTAAAATGATTTCTATAGTATGATCCCATTTTTGTACATCAAAAACCACCTGTGTGTAACCCCAGCAGATACACTACATTCATACCCCACAGAAAACACCTGGAAGAATGAAACACTACAAACTGCTAACAGTGGTCACCTCGGGAGTGAGAATCTGTGGGGGTGGATTTGCAGAGGGACAGTGGTTAGCTGTCATGGGGGACTTTCCATTTCTCTGTATTATTTGTCTTTTTTTTTTATAATGACAACGTAACCATGTAATACTTGTGCAATCTAAACAATAAAATAAAACTTTATAAATATAAAAAGTTTTCTAAACTACTCACTGCATTTAAGTAAAAATACTCTATATATCCTTGAACCATTTGAGAAATCAAAATATCGAGAAATAAATTCAGACACTTGACTCTAGTAAGTGGCATAAGAGAAAGAACAGTTTTTCTTTGTTTTTTGTTTTTTTGATAAATCAAATTTTGTTTTCAATTATACTCCATCACAGTATCAAATGTAACAGAAAACTGAATTTTAAAAATCTCAATAACAATGAACAATATGCAAGGAAACTAACCATCTTGTATTGTACTCTCAGCTCCTACTGATGTTTTGACAGAACATTCCATTTGCAATGGAATACTTTCTGATGTGTAGAAATTCTTTTGTTGTCAAGAAATAATTTCCCAATCAAAACTCACTTGAAGGACCAGTTGTAATCATGAGACTGTCTCTCCATGATGTCCACTCTGGCTCCAGGCACACTACAGATGGGTCGATTCCAGTTGTCTCTAATCCTCATGTAGAGGTTCCTTGTATAGAAGTTTTCAAAATCCTGATACAATGACACAAAGTCCTGCCAACAAATGGTGAAATGCTATAAATTTAACTGAGTCGCTTTAACAATTTTTACAACTTCCCTTTTCATGTTGCAAGAGCACCTGAGAATGAGAGGTCAATTAAACTGAATTACCTGATAAGGAAAACATTTGGAAAGGCATCAATTCTCTGTTTATGTTAAAACAACTCAACCAGGTAAAAGTCACTTAGCTTTGATGGTCGACCTATAAGAAATGGTTGCAAATAACTACCTGCCGGCAAGAATGTAGGCTCAAAAATTTAATAAAGTAGGCCTCACAAAAATAAAACTTAGTCGTACAGTTCTGTCATTAAATGGATTCCCTTCCTAATAAACTAAAAAAGACTGCTCTTCTGCTCACCCCCTAGTAAAATATTGGGGGAAATGCCATAAAAACCCCTACAATTCCAGTTTCAAACAAGAAAAATAATTCCAAAATTGAGACTCTATCCTCTCTACATTTTCAAGGATCAAAATGAAACAAATCCAAAGAAAAATGATAAATAAGAAACACTAACGGGTTGCTCATAGAAAGACATCTATCTTGGGTTCCCTTCCTTGGGTGGGAGCTTTTAACAATTTTTTTAAAAAAAGATTCTCAAAATGAATTCCCATGACCAGGGACTTCAAGCCCTTCTTTCCTCCCTGAAATTAAGTTATATTAAAATTTAAGTCTGTAAAAAATTAAATCACAGTGCAGCTAAAATGAAAGCATTATGTTAAGTCTCATGTGGTATGACCACCTCTCGGAATACAAGTGACCGGACCAGGAGATCTACTCAACTCCTGAAGGTAAAGGGTAAAGCCCACAAAAAGAAAACCGTACTATAGTTTTACTATAGTCAGCAAACCACTGGGCGCCCAGCCCGCGGAGCTGGGCTTGGTGCCAATCTAAGTTAATCTGTTAAATAAGCTAATCAAAATATTCAAAGTTTAAGCCTTATTCTGTAAAAGAATTTCATCGCTAAAGAAGACTCTACATAAAACTTTACAATTAACAACCTTCCACGACACTGGACTCTCAAGTGCCGACTAACTAAGCCTCTCAGCACATAAAATCTCCTTCAATAAAGCCCAGCAGCGTTAGAAAGGACTCAGGACTCTGCAGAACCTGATACCATCTCTTTAGCACTGGTTTAACGGTTAACTTCCTTAAGAGAAAATATCCGGAGATAATGTGTTTATCACAATTGGAAACATATTACTTAAATAGTATGTCCCTTTTGACAGTCTCCTCTTCCCACAAGAATACTGAATGAAGGAAAATTGGAATGAGACAGCCAAATTCTAATTAAGGACTTTCCTTTGGCTATTACTCACTACGCATTTATTTTCCAAGGGAATAAACAAAAACGTTGTCACCAATCCTTTTCAATTCACATCAAATAGGGTAAACAGTACCAATTCTTCTTGTTTTCATTTCTTTATAACCTTTCTAAACACTGCACATGAACGCTGAAGGTATTAACTCAAAGATTTGAGAGAAATACTCCATCACAGACAAATTTTATTAACAACAAGAAGCAGTATTTTTTGTTTTTTACTATATAAACAACCGAAAAAACTTAGACAGTCTGGTCCTATCTACCAGAAGGGTTATCAAACCCCAAGTTAGAAGGGCGGCAAGCTAAGCGGGGTAAAGCTTTGGGTAACCAGTGACACAGCTGTCTGTGGTTAGGAGGGAAGAGATGGGCTCCAATCCCCCAAAGAGAGACTGCCAAGATCAGGGAGCTCCATCTCTCCTTACGGCTACAATGAGAGAACAATTAAGTCCCTGAGATGGGAACACACTTGCACGGAGTGAAGGAGAAGTCGTCACATGAGGGATGTTACAGACCAAAAGCAGTGGGACAGAAAGGCAGGAGAGGGGCTTGTGGCCAAGGCAGCAGTTTGACTGCAGTTAGAAAGCTAGGTAGAGGGGCTGGCTCCGTGGCCAAGCGGTTAAGTTCACGCGCTCCGCTGCGGTGGCCCAGGGTTCAGATCCTGGGCGTGGACATGGCACCGCTCATCAGGCCACGTTGAGGCGGCATCCCACATCCCACAACTAGAAGAACCTGCAACTAAGATAGACAACTATGTACAGGAGGGGTTTGGGGAGATAAAGCAGAAAAAAAAAAAAAAGATTGGCAACAGTTGTTAGCCGAAGTGCCAATCTTAAAAAAAAAAAAAAAGAAAGCTAGGTAGAGAGATCTGAGGGCAGCTAAGCACACTCCCTGCAGCTGAGCAATGAAGTACGAAAGGGGATGGAAGGGAACCACTACTCAGGATCCCAGCTCTAGGTAATGAGAACGTCTGTTTCCAAAAATATCTCGAACACTTTAAATATTCTAGGACCAGGGTTAAACCAGGACTTAGCTTTTCATTGAGTCATTCACATATCTTTTATTGAACACTTTTGCTAGACTTGGGATACATTAAAGACAAGGCAGTTATCTGCAAACAATGACACCCCCACTACTCCCACTCTCCTCCCTCTGCCCCCACATCCCACTCCACGTGCCCATCCCCCTCTTCTTCCTCCTCAGTTGAGTCCTGTGAAATGACTAGTCAGGACCAACCTCACACTTGTTTGCTCGATTACTGAACAAACATTTACTGAGCAGTACTTCCCAGGCACTAAGCTAGGCAGTGGAGATAAAAATGAGTAAGACACACCCTCTACACTCCTCAGGATCTTAGTACAGTGGGGAGGCCCACAGATAAAGTTAGGATACAACATAACAAGTACTGTAAAGGTATGCTTGCCCAGAGAGAGTACCTACCTGACGGGTGAGTGGCAACGACAGAGTCACGTTCAAAGAGCCTTAAGGATGCACTATTCACGGATGTGTTTCCTGAGGACCTTTCATGAACCCCGTATACTAGTGCATACATGTATATATGATATATGATATATCATATATATGATAAGCAGAGAACAATATCTAGTTGAGACTACACTGGGATTGTTGGGCCTGAAGTACTCACCAGTTAAGTGACTTCTACCACCAGCCTCAGAGAAATACTCAAAATCATGGATTTGTTACATAGGGATCCTCGAAGACCTTACCAAAAGTAGTCTGGGGGGACCTCAATAATTAGCCAATAAATATCCTTTATTGTTTAAGCCTATTTGAGGTTGAGTCTTCTAGAAAACATCCTATATTGTTTAAAATAAACAGGTCCCACCTATTCTAGGGCCTATGTGGGCCTTAAGATTATCAGGGATCTTGGGGCTGGCCCCGTGGCCGAGTGGTTAAGTTCGCAGGCTCCGATGCAGGCGGCCCAGTGTTTCGTTGGTTCGAGTCCTGGGCGCGGACATGGCACTGCTCATCAGACCACGCTCAGCGTCCCACATGCCACAACTAAAAAAAGAACCCACAACAAAGAATACACAACTATGTACCGGGGGGCTTTGGGGAGAAAAAGGAAAAAATAAAATCTTTAAAAAAAAAAAAAAAAAAAAAGATTATCAGGGATCTTAAAGGCTGGGTGCTACCACTTTCAGAAGTTGACTTTATAACAATTGTCCATGTTTATTAAGAACAATTCTGGCCCAACACAGATGTCCAAATACTCTTCTATGATGATGATAAAGATGATGAATAATCACATTAGCAATAAAAAGTTCCCATTTACTGAGTACTTACAATATATCTTGAATTACGTATACTTTCTCTTAAAAATCCCTGCACCCTCTTAGGGAAGATATTACTCGCAATTTCAGAAAGGCAAAATGGCTGTCCCATTTAGGGAACTAGCCAGAGGCAGAGCCAGGAACTCATCCAGGTCTTCTAATTCAAAGTCTATGTTCTTAACCCCACACATTCTATGACATACAAATTATTCTGAAAATTTTCCATGACAGAGTTTGTTGAGCTGCCTAATTCAACACAATGAGCAACCTAATTTACTGAGCCTAACAAGTGATCATGAGAAAATCCGGTTTGTCTGATGGTGCTACGACACCTACCTATCTGGAAAAGATCGGGGTGCTTCAGAACTCCCAGTCACTGAAACTGAAGGCTACACGTCTGAAACCTTTCCTTTAAAAGCACGCCATGCTGTTTGCAGGTTACTACAGTACTGCTGAAATATTTCAAGACATTTGGCGCTAATAAACATAATCCTGCATACCAAAGACAAGCTAGCGAAAAACAAGTCCTGGTGTTTTGAATTTTTATTTTGGCAATGTTTTTTCTTGAGAAGGAAATAACCTCATAAGATATATCTAGAAACAGCTGAAACAAAACAAACTGTTTCAAAACAAACTAAGAGAATTCAAAAATCCCAAATAATTCCTGCCTGAAAAAGTGCTGAAAATGGAGTCATCCTATGGCTAAAAAGCATTATACAGCGAGGACTATTTATTGTAAAAACCAACAGTGTTGTCTTTACCTCTGTTTCATGAAGAAAATCAGGCAAGATTACCTGGGAAAGGCTATTACATTGGTGACTTTAAAATCTCCGAGCCATTGTTAAGAGTTTTCCCTACGGTTCATATAAGTCATACTACTGTTTGTTCTTTCCTGTTTTTAACGTTATAGACAGGAAGCCACTTCCTTGTTGTTTCTATGCTCTCCATGAAGGCATAAAATGAGATTTGAAGATTAGAGACAGTCATTTTCCTTAAATCTAAAACTAAGTTGTGTCTGTATGTACATATGCATTCACGCACGTGTGTACACACACGTGCGCACACACACGCCCGACTGTGAATGCTTCAATTCAAAAGACTCAAAATTTTCCATTGTTGGGGCCGGCCCCATGGCCGAGTGGTTAAGTTTGCATGCTCTGCTGCAGCGGCCCAGGATTTCACCAGTTCAAATCCTGGGTGCAGACATAGCACCGCTCATCAAGCCATGAAGGGTGGCATCCCACATGCCACAACTAGAAGGACCCACAACTAAGAATATACAACTATGTACCGGGGGTCTTTGAGGAGAAAAACGAAAAAAAATAAAATCTTTAAAACAAAAACAAAAACAAAAAAATCCTTCCTCTTCTAGGCACTGGGTAAACAGTAGTAAACAAAAAGATGATAATAATCTCAGCCCTCCTGGAATTTATATTTTGGTGGAAGAGACAGATACTAAATGAGACAATGTATAAAATATAAAGTATGTAAGATAGTAAAAATATTAATGGAAACAAAAATCAAACAAGGAAGGGGGATGTAAAATGCTAGAGTCATGCTAAAGTGTAGCTAGAGTGGCCAGGGTAGAATAAAGATGGAAAGGAAGCGAGCGAACTATCCATGAGACTATCTGGAGGAAGAGCTTTCCTGGCAGGCAAACAGCAAGTGCAATAGCAGTGACGCAGAAATGTACTTGGTGCATGCAAGGAACTGCAAAGGGGCCAGTGTGGCTGCAGCAGATGAGTGAGGGGCTAAGCAGTAGGGGATGACACCCAGGTGATAACGGAGGTTGGCAAGAAGTCGTTGAATCTGGATTTCCTGATGGGCTGTACATGGTATGTGACAAAAAGAATCAAGGATAACTCCCAAGATTTTGAGCCAAAGCAACTGGAAGTAGAGAACTGTCACTCATGGATATGGGGAAGACACCTAGATAGATAGAAGGAGAAGTCAGCTCAGTTGTACATGTATAAAGTTTGAGATGCCTATGTGGGGATGTCAAGCGGGCAGCTGGACATACATGAGGAAGTCAGTGCTAAAGACATAAATTTGGAAGTTAGCATAAAGAAGTATTAAAAGCCAAGACAATGGATCCTAAGGGAGTGAGTACAGATGGGAAAAGAAAAGAAGAGGACTAAGGATGAAGCCTAAGCCATACCCACATCAACATTTAGAAGGTGGGCAGATGGAGAGGATTCAGCAAGAGAGAATGAGAGAAAACAGCCAGAAAGGCAGGAGAATAACCAGGCAATTGTAATGTCCTGGAAACCAAGTGAACAAAATGCTTCTAGAAGGAGAGAGTGATCAATTGTGTCAAATGCTGCTGGTAGGCTAAACAGGGTAAAGACTGAGAAAGGACTTAGAATCTGCAACACAGGTATCATGTGTGACCCTGGGAAGAATTGTTTTAGTTGAAGCAGTGGGGGCAAAAACCTGACTGCATTGGGTTCAGTGAAGAGTGGGAAGCAACACAGTGGAAACAGCTATGTCAGGGAATTTTGCTTTACAAGGAAGACAAAATGGAGCAGTGGATGGAGGAGAAAGTAGGATCAAGAGAAAGCTTTTTTTTTTTTTGAGGAAGATTAGCCCTAAGCTGACATCCACTGCCAATCCTCCTCCTTTTGATGAGGAAGAGTGGCCCTGAGCTAACATCTGTGCCCATCTTCCTCTATTTTATACGTGGGACTCCTGCCACAGCATGGCTTGATAAGCAGTGTGTAGGTCCGTGCCCGGGATCCAAATTGGTGAACCCTGGGCCACCAAAGTAGAGCGCATGAACTTAGCTATACGCCATGGGGCTGGCCCCGAGAAAGCCTTTTATTAAGGTGGGAGAAATAACATGTCTATGCTACTGGAAATGATCTAGTAGAGGACAAACTGATACACAGCTGACTCACCAGAGGCCTAACAGTCAAAACTGAATGTGCAGGAAACAGGAGCAGAGCACAGGCCAGCCTTCATGTGTTATCCTAACAAGCTCTGAGAGATGGCCGGATCTATAAACAGTACATCACTTTTTTACATTTTTAGTTATTTACTAACAAAGCTGCCAGGACATTTTCAAAATGCTTTAGGGAGAAACAAATAAAACCAAAATACAGCTTAAAATCTGAGGAAACCTCAACATGGTTTCTTAAACTGGAATCTAACAACTGTTGAGGTCGTATGGGTAGTCTCAGAGATTCATGAATTCTGTTTTCATCTTTTAACTTGATTTTTCCATTTTCATAAACATTTGAAAATCAGGTTACCAGTTTAACACCCCAACAGTACTCAATTTAAACTTGAAATGACTTAGGCTATCAGACAGGGCACCAGTTCTTTAAACTTTTACATTCTCAGTTAGTAGTGAAAAACAGTTCCAAATTGCTGAACGCAAAGAAAAGCTGAATAAAAAAACAGAAGCCTAAAAGATTCAAAAGACAAAAAAGCCTTGCTAAAAAAAGCTATAGTGTTGCTCCAAACAAAAAATGCCCAACAGGTGACAGAGAAACCTGCAAGCCTAGTTATGTCACGAGGGCAAAAGGAAACGTGGGAATGTACTACAAAACTCTTTTTCCAAGTTTTATTTTGGATATAGTTTCTCAGCAGAAAAAAAAAAAAAAACAATCCTAGAGTAAATAAAAACAGAAGACTACTCTATACAACCGAATATGATTCCACAATAAAAAGGAATGAATTACTGAAACATACAACATGGATAAACCTCAAAAACATTATGCCAAGTGGAAGAAGCTAGACACAACAGATCACACAGTGTATGATACCATTAATATGAAATGTGTAGAGTCAGAAAGCAGATCAGTGGTTGCCGAGAGCGGGGAGAGGGAGGAAGGAGTGACTGTCAATGGGTATGGGGTTTCCTTTTCAGATGATGAAAATGTTATAAAATTAGATTATGGTGTTGGCTGCACAGCTCTGTAAACACTACTAAAAACCATTCAACTGTATATTTTGAGCAGGTGACTTTTAAGGTATGTAAAGTATATCTCAATAAAACTGTTCAAAAAAAAATCAATGACTGTTGTCCTAGACTCCCTCACACACCACAAAACAATGGAAAGTAGAGCTCTTTTTAAACCCATTGAACTAAAAGAGCCCAACCAACTGATAATCCTCCAGCTTAATCCATTAAGCAACTATACTACATTAATAGTTTCCAAAGATACTGCTAAAATGACAATTATCAGAATATTCTTAGTAAGCTACTTTTTGAAGGAGGTCAAGAACAAAATCCTTCCAGGAACATATTAATATATTTCAGTTGATTTCTTTCTTTTGTATCTTGAAAATTAAATATATCAGAATGTCAACATATAATGTCCCTTCCCAGTATCCTATCCCTCCCAGTTCTGAATACCTGCTCATGAACAAACTGAAGAGGTAAAACGCTGGTTTCAAGTTTAGTTAGCTGCATGGTAACTACCTACCATAATTTACTCCCTAGATTTCTAGATATTTCCTATCTGGATATTAGAATATTCTTATTAATTCAAGCTTTCGTTATATCTATCGCACGTTTTTGGCCTACTAGCTTCACCTCACATAACAAATAAACCAGAGACTGAGAAAAACAACATTCATCCAAAACACCACTAATAACGGAGGATCAAGCAGTAAAGAATTTCAAAAATTTTATCCAATTTATATAAAACAGAACAAACTCATGCTAACTCCACTTTATTAGTGGGACCATGTGATTTCAGGTCTATGCAAAGCAATATCTGAAGAACTAGCAAAAGAGTCACAAGGGCTCTCTTTTGTAATGGAATTAAGAAGAAAATAAGGATGTGGTTGTGACCACCACTCACTCAGAGAAAGGAGGAAGTGACATTAATTTGCATTTTATGAGCCCAAGCAAGCACTTTCCCTCACCTCTTTGCAGTGCAACACTTTAAAATTTGCCTCTCTCTCTCACTACGCCTAATCCAGCATCAGAAAACAAACACAGTCTACCAGAAGGCTGAATGATCCTTCCTCTGCTTTCCCTCTGAGCTGAATTTTTGTACAAAAATAGCAGGATTCAGCTGTTTTAACTGATGTTATCTACTGTGAAAATTCTACTGAAATTAATTTGACTAAATTAGCACAGTCCTTCTCTAAACAAACTGTAGAGGCAAATGTCCCGCTGTGTCCCACACATTTCCTCCTATCACTTCCTCCAAGAACTGTTTCCTGATTAACTCTGTGCTACTCAGTTTACTTTTCTGTTCTCCATCTGCATACAATTCAAGCACTGTTTACCTGCAGAGTGCTTTGCAAAGGCCCATAAGTTTGAAGTATTTATTTTTCCTCAACAAAATTAGAAACTACTTAGGAATAAAATCCATATGTTCCAATTATTTCACACATAGTTAAGAACACATAGGCAGCCCCAATACTTAAAACAGTCAATTTATCCTCTGGAAACATGAAACAGTTCCAAAGAGAATTACTTGTTCACAAAGTAATTCAGATGCATCCTCATCGTTTCATTCATCACACTTTGACACAGCACAAGCTGTGCAAACTCTCTGGTCATTCCCCTGCTTAGAAACTGCCCCGGAACTCTTACTGCCTACCAACCTTCTTAGTTTCACATTCAAAACACAATTTCTCAGGGCTGACCCAGTGGTATAGTGGTTAAGTTCACGCTCTCCACTTGGGTGGCCCAGGGTTCCCAGGTTTGGATCCCAGGTGTGGACGTATACACCGCTCATCAAGCCATACTGTGGCAGCATCCCACATACAAAATAGAGGAAGACTGGCAGAGATGTTAGCTCAGGGACAATCCACACACACACACACAGCTAAAACACAATTTCTCATACATCCATATTCCAGGTTCTCCCACTCATTCCTCATGCCTTTGCCTACAATATCGCCTCAACCAGGAAGGCTCTCTATGCCACAATCAGCACTCCTCCCACCTCCACCTCTACACGTCAATTATTAGGTCTCTACAGTGTGTCAACACTATGAGAGGTCCTTGTAGATAAAGATTTCCTAGTTTGAATACGTGAATAAAACTTTGGCTCTCAGCAGTCACAACTGCCACCAACTCAGTCTAGTAGGACGATACTGGCTGGTAACCAAGTAACTGCAATACCATCCAACACAGTAACTGTATAGTAAGCTATAACTTACAGTAAGCAAGCCACACCTGAGGGATGTGAAAAATGAACACATTGTGGGTGCTCTCCAGCCAGAAAGTCTATGTGGGGTGCACAGGAACAGAAAAAAAAGAGAATCAAATTTTTAAATTTGCTCTGGTTTTCAATGATGAAAATTAGTTTGGCCTACTGGTTCTGCATGCAGGGCTTTCCTTGTATTAGGTACTCAAAAAAAGAAAAAAATTTTATTTTTTTTAAAAGATTGGCCTTGAGCTACTATCTGTCACCAATGTTCCTTTTTTAAAATTTTCTCCCTAAAGCCCCAGTACATAGTTGTATATTCTAGTTGTGGGCCCTTCTAGTTGTGGCATGTGGGACGCTGCCTCAGCACGGCCTGATGAGTGGTGCTGGGTCCGCGCCCAGGATCTGAACCAGTGAAACCCTGGGCCGCCGAGGAGGGGCTCATGAACTTGACCACTCGGCCATGAGGCTGGCCGCAAAAAATACTTTCTTAATGAAATTAACTTGTAGGCATTTCAAGGCAGTGAGAAGGATGGCCAACTTGTGGTGTTGGGGCTGGGAGGGGTGCAGAATGGTTGAGGTGAGAGGAGAATGCCTGGCTCCCGAGCTTTCCCAGGATCAGAACCCTCAATCCATTCACTGATTGGTTCTGGCTTCCTAGTAACTGCTGAGGTCCTTTCCTTCCCCATGTTTCTTGAGGCCCTCCTCCCCTTCTCCCAACATGACCGCCATCCTTTCCCAGGGTTCACTGGCTCCTCTCTCAGTGGTGACCTTGCTGCCACATCTGCCTCTCTCCTCTAACGTTTCACAAAAGTGAGATGCACAATGGACCACAAATATCTAACTTCTGAGTCCCTTCTCTAATCCAGAATATTCCCTGGACCAGAGGACAACCACCCCGTACTCCACACGCCAAGAACAAACAAGTTTGTTTTTACTACAATCAGGCATTTTTCACCCTAATTTTATTTATTTTTGAAAATAGATAATACATGTATATTGTACAAAACTCCAGAGGCTCAAAGGAGTATACAGAGAAAAGTGAAGAAGTGAGTGAGGTCCTCCTCCTCAGAGACAACCATTATTATCTGTTTACCATTACTAAAACAAGATTGTTTCCTACTGCAAACAGAGTAGCTGCGCCACATTCTGTGTTAGGCTTGTTTGTTTGGAGAGAGGAGCTGATCGGTGAACCAGACATCAACGCATAACGTGTCTATGAGAAAACACACCGTGAGTTGTAAAGAATACAGCCTTTTCAGAAGACCGTAGACACAACAGACCTGGGATACAGTATGGTATCGTGAACAGAAAGAACATGGCTTTCGGCACTTCACAGACCTGTGTCAGCAAATTAACTGACATCTTAAAGAAAAGATGACACTAGGCACCTTTTTTTTTCCCAGGGAAGGATTTGCCCTAGCTAATATGTGTTGCCAATCTTCCTCTCTTTTTTTTCTCCCCAAAGCCCCAGTGCGTGGTTGTATATCCTAGTTGTAAGTCCTAGTTCTTCTACGTGAGCTGCCACAGCACAGCAACCAACAGACAGGTAGTGTGGTTCCGTGATCCAGAAGGAAACCCAGGCCACTGAACCTAAACCACTATACCATCAAGGCTGGCTTGACACCAGGCATCTTAGGAAACGCTACTTAATTTGTGAATTTTAACTTTCCTATCCATAAAACAGAATAGGTTCTTGTGATAATTAAATTACAATGTTAAATCTTTTAGTTTCTCCATGCCTTTAACCTTATTTTTAGCTTTCTTTGTAGAATGTTTTCATTTAACTCTATCTGCAATATTTTAATTTTAATGTATACCCAAATGTTTAAAGAAACAAATGAGGGAAAACACCAAGACTTCTATAAAAGGCTTCCATTTACAGAATCAAAGACTAACAATTACCTTTTGTTCTTCTCTTTCTGTTGCACGGTGACACTTTTCAATTCTCAAATGCCTCAAGAAATCTCGAAGATATCCAAAGAGAGTGAGTACACCATATCCCACATAGGTAAGTACAGCGACCAGCATTGGAGTTTCTTCAAAAGCTTCATTAAATGGTCTTTTATATAGGCCTCCATTTTGTGTAACATGATGAATCTAAGAGGGAGATTAAAAATGTTTATTTCAATCACGGTAAGAAAAAGATTATTAGGTAAATTTAAGTCCTTATAGATTTGCATAACTATACCTTCAGAATTCTACAAGAAATAGTAAAAACAAGTCTAGTAAGATCTAAGCAGGGCACAATTTTTTCAACAGAAATAAGTTATATATACTTTTTTTTTTTGAAAGATTGGCACCTGAGCTAACATCTGTTGCCAATCCTTTTTTTTTCTTCTTCTTGTCCTCAAAGCCCCCCAGCACATAGTTGTATATTCTAGCTGTAGGTCCTTCTAGTTGTGGCATGTGGGACGCCGCGTCAACATGGCCTGAGGAGCTGTGCTAGGTCCATGCCCAGGATCCGAACCGGCAAAACCCTGGGCCGCCAAAGCACAGTGCGCTAACTTAACTGCGTGGCCATGGGGCAGCCCCAAGTTATATACACTTTAGGTGGACAGCAAAGAAAAAGAGAGGGAGAAGGACTGCCTAAGAACAATGCTTAACAATGATTTTTCAAATTATTTAATTTTATGAAATAGATCCTAAAATGCTATGGTTGGAGAATGTATAACTTCCTTTGCTCTAATAAAGAAAATAAAAAATATAAATCAACAAAGAGAAAGGCTATCCTGAAAAATAGTATTATTAGCTCACAAATGAAGTCATCAAAAGTAAATTCAGTTTCAGAATAAAATATTTGCAAATGTTTTACCTGC
Organism: Equus caballus; assembly: GCF_041296265.1. Classification (NCBI taxonomy): domain Eukaryota; kingdom Metazoa; phylum Chordata; class Mammalia; order Perissodactyla; family Equidae; genus Equus; species Equus caballus. The sequence goes on from NC_091707.1 coordinate 35,729,895, forward strand.
TATATAGTCTTAAAGCCACCTGGCCATACAATTCCAAAGAATTACTAGCTCTAGGCCTCGGTGGAAACACAGGGTTTATACCAGCCTTTGTTGTCAGTGGTAACATAAATAAATTATGCACAGAAGTCAAATGCTTACACAAGAGTGGTCCTTTTGTTGTTAGTGTCATGAGACTCTGACTCCTAGCGACCCTGTACACAGCAGAGCGGAACCCTGCCCGGTCTTTTGCACCATCCTCTCACCTTCCAGCGCTCTATCAGACAACGCTCCATTGTTTTCCATAGGGTTTTCAGGGCCACATTTTTCGGAAGTGGGTGGCCAGGTCCCTCTTCCTAGTCTGTCTTAGTCTAGAAGCTCCAGTGAAACCCGTCCACCGGGGGGACTCTGCCAATATTTGAAATACTGACAGCACAGCTTTCAGCATCACAGCAACAAGCAGCTGCCACAGTATAACAACCAACAGACAGGTGGTGTGCTTCCCTGATGGGAAGCGAACCCAGGCCAGGGCAGTGAGAGCGTTGAATCTCAACTACTAGACCACCAGGGCTGCCTAAGAGTGGTCTAGCATTGTACAAAAGTAGAAAGTGAAATCCAACAGAAGGGGAAACCTTAGAGTGATCAGTAACTGTCATGCAATCATTCTGTCCCTCTTCATCGTGACCTAAGTCCAAACATTCTAAGATTATTCCTGGCTTCATCTTTTGGGATACCTGAATTTTAATAGACAAACACCAAGCTACTATACTTTTGATCTCATAACTCAAAGCTTTTTATTTATTGGCCAAATTTAATGGAAATCTTGTTTTACAGAAAAATTCCACTAGAGAAGTTTGTGTGTTAACTTTAATCTTAACATTGAAACAACCCACTGCAGTGAGGACGGTCAATCATAATCTACCAGGAGTACGTTTTTAACTGAGCACTGTACCAGAGCTATAAAAAGTCCCAAAGGAACAAAAGATTCTTTCCTGCCCTCTCAGACAATCTAATCAGACATACGATATAAACGAACAAAAACAAATTAATAAAAATTTACATTAACTATAAAAACTAATTAATATATATATCCAAGGGCTAAATATACATATTAATATTATTACGTATAATATATATTACATAAAATATATATTTTAGGGGACCGGCATGGTGGCTCAGTGGTTAAGTGGACACCTTCCACTTTGGCAGCCTGGGGTTCGCCAGTTCGGATCCTGGGTGCAGACACGGCACCACTTGGCAAGCCATGCTGTGGCAGGCACCCCATATATAAAGTAGAGGAAGATGGGCATGGCTGTGAGCTCAGAGCCAGTCTTCCTCAGCAAAAAGAGGAAGATTGGCAGCAGATGTTAGCTCAGGGCTAATCTTCCTCAAAAAAAAAAAAAATATATATATATATTTTAGAATATTATATCCTAGTAATGTTAGTTTGGGAAAGCTATTTGAATGCCACAAGTTAGAACAGTGTGGGAAGAAACAGTTGTATATGACAAAGGAAAGGCATTCAGACAGCCATGATACATGAAGTCTGTTAGTACTGATTCAATTTGATGGCCTAAAGAACCTCTGAAAACTATTCAGAAAACCGGTTTAGGTTTTCATCAATTTTTTCCCCAAAGAGGTAGAAGTTTGTATCAATATTTAATACTTAAACTTTTATGAAGGAGCAAGGTTGTATTGTGTTTAGAACAGAATAGCTAGAAATGGGCCAATATCTGAAGATAAAAAATCATTTAAAAATTAAAAATACAACATATAAACAAGCTAGTAAGCCAGACAAAGCAAAATGAAAAGCACTTAAAACACAGGAAAAATAACATTCGCATCATCTCTTTAAAAAACTGTGTCAAAAAACATTTTGCCATAAGAACACTATGTTTAATACCAGAACCCACTTCTTAACTCTGAAACTGTTTAAACTATTCACTCTGTTTACTGAACATACTAGTAAACAGGCCATTCTCAGAGCTCGTAAGTCTCTAACAACATATGGCAGATTTATGTGTCAGGAATGCTGTGGGTGGGCCTCTGTCAATACCCGCCTTGATGTGAGACACAGCCAAACCAGCAGGACCAAGTGAACTCACGCAGTTGGCTGGACTGTCTGGAAGGAGGAAATTAATCCATTAGTTTGCTTTTAAATATTGTGTGCTTCTATCACAGCCTCATTCAAAACTAAATACATTTTAAGAAATTGAGATTCAACTATGAAGGAACTTTTAGAATGTGGCCTCAGACAAAACACAGGTCCCTCTGATCTTGCAGGGTGAGAAGGGACAGGCCAACTGATATGGAAACCTCTGATGGGTGAGAAAGTGTTAGAACTCAGAGAGAACAAGATTCCTTGACCTCCAAGTACTGGTGCTAAATTTTATCTGTGACATGATTCAAGTAAAAATAACGGCATTACTATCCTATACACGCATCATGTTCCATAAAGGAAAGCACCAGGTTTATTTTGCTCATTAATACACATCCAGCACTCAGGACAGTATTTATTAAGTGCTAACAAATATTAAGTACTCAATGTTTCCTTTTATTACTAGTAGTACTACTGAAAGTGGCACCTTTTAGGAGCTCAATAAATATTTGTTGAATGAATGAAATTACACATTATGCTCTCTGCTCTTTCCACAATAAATACTCTGGCACAGAAGGAGTTAAGTGAGCCACAGTAATCACACAATATTAGGACATGTCTAGAACACAAATCTGACACCTTTCAGTTCTCACGTGGACTGAAGCTCAAGTTCACTCTAAACAAAACATGGGCTACACACTCTTACTGTGTATTTCATATTATGGATTCAACATGCAAGCAGTCATTCTGACTTGAGAATTACACCATCAACAAGGCAATCAAGAAAATACTTGTGTCATCACTCCCTCCACGTTAAAAAACAGGTATCATTCTGCTCACATTAAGCAAGAGTGTGATGCTGTATTACTATTACTAATCAAGGGAAGATTTCTTTTTTTTTTAAGGAAGATTAGCCCTGAGCTAAGATCTGCTGCGAATCCTCCTCTTTTCGCTGAGGAAGACTGGCCCTGCACTAACATCCATGCCCATCTTCCTCTATTTTATATGTGGGACGCCTGCCACAGCATGGCTTGACAAGCAGTCCACATGTCCACACCCAGGATCCGAACCGGCAAACCCCAGGCCACTGAAGTGGAACGTGAGAACTTAATGGCCGCGCTGCCAGGCTGGCCCCTGATTGTTTTAAAATCATTAGTGGATTAATAGTAGAATTTCACTTTAAGCTCACCTTGCATGCTTATTTTTGCTATTCATATTAGCTACACGTGGATGGAGATCAATGGCTATATGAGTTTCCTCTGCTAAGAAAATGTCTGTTTTTAGGAAACCAAAATTAACATCAACTAATTTCGCTGTTCCGGAAATAACCTGCTTCCTTTGCCTATATATAAGCCAAGATTGTACAGGAGGCAATAAATATATTAATTACCCTTTAGCATGGACAGCAGAAGTCTCCAACAGGTAGTTTGATTACAGTGTAATTGGTGATCACAGGCCAGATTTCGTTTCTTTGTGTGTGTGTGTGAGGAAGACTGGTCCTTAGCTAATGTCTGTTGCCAATCTTCCTCTTTTTGCTTGAGGAAGATTGTCCCTGAGCTAACATGGGTGCCACTTTCCCTCTATTTTGTATGTGGGGTGCCGCCACAGCATGGCCTGATGAGCAGTACACAGGCCTGCACCTGGGATCCAAACCCGTGAACCCTGGATCACGAAAGCAGAGTGCTGGAACTTAACCACTGCACCACCAGGCCAGCCCCAAGCCAGGTTTCTCAGCCCAGCTTCTTGGCATTTCAAATCAAGGCGAGAGAGGGAGGCATGGCTGGAAGTCAAAGCTTCATCTTTTCACTGCTATACAGTAACAGATTGTATGAATATACCATACTGTTTTTTGTTGTTGTTTTACCATTCTCCTTCTAATGGACAACTAAGTTATTTCCAATTTTTTGTTACTACATTTTTACAGTAAACATTCTTAAAGATGTCTTCTTACACCTACGAGCAGAATTTCTTGGGAAAGCACTGTCTTATGGGCTGAACTGATGCCCCCAAAATTCATATGTTAAGTCCTAATCTCCAATACCTCATAATGTGACTGTCTTTGGAGACAGGGTCTTTATAGAGAGAATTAAGTTAAAACGACAGCATTAGGGTGGGCCCTAACCCAATACGACTGACTGGTGTCTTACAGGAAAAACTTCAACACAAAGGGAAGACCACACGAAGACACACGGAGAAGACGGCCATCTGCAAGCCAAGGAGAGAGGCCTCAGAAGAAACCAGCTCTGCCCAAACCTTCATCTCAAGACTGTCTCCAAAACTATGAGAAATTAATTGTTTTAAGCCACTCAATCTGTGGTACTGTCAGGGCACCCTAGCAAACCACACAGTGTTCAGACTGTAGGTTAAAACCGATCAGTGGGTCATGACACGATTTACTGCACTGGGATCATTTTTTTAACTCTCAGTTAAAAACTTTCATTGAGTAGTACAGAATAGAGTATCAGATTGCATTGCATAGTTCAAGGGTAAGCACTAATTTATGAAACTTTTATTTCACTTATATATGTATGTATATATAAAAATTGTAAAGTACATAAAATATACACACATTATGTGTGCATTAGGTTGATACAAAAATGTTATTTCTTAGTAGAGAAAAAATTTTTCATTTTAGGGGCCGGCGCCGTGGCCCAGTGGTTAAGTTCACACACTCTGCTTTGGCGGCCCAGGGTTTCACCGGTTCGGACCCTGGACATGGACATGGCACTGCTCCTCAGGCCATGCTGAGGCGGCATCCCACGTACCACAACTAGAAGGACCCACAACTAAAATATATACAACTATGTACTGGGGGGCTTTGGGGAGAAAAAGGAAAAATAAAATCTTTAAAAAATAATTTTTTTCATTTTAACCTACGCTATCATATATACCTAAATACAGACTTGATAGGACAATTATTATGCATATTTCAACTTTTCTAGAAATTGCCAAATTGTTCTCCAAAGCAACTGTATCAATTTACACTAACAGCACCCTTATACAAGTTCCCGTTGCTACATGACATTGTCAACATTTAATACTGTCATATTTTTATAGGCTTCAAATTGGTAAAGATGAAAATAGTACCTCATTGTTTTAACTTGCAATAACCTGAGAACTGGTGAGAACGAGCATATTCATATATTTCTTTTCCAATCTGCAACTTGCCAGTTCCTACCTTTTGCCCATTTTTCTGTTGGATCGGATGCTTGCTTCTCACTGATCTGTGGCACCTGGTAGTCAGTCTGGCTACTAACCCTTTATCAGTGAGGTGCTGCAAATATCTCCTCAGTCCATGGCTTTTTTTTTCACTTTTGCTGTCGGTTTGTGGTGTCACACTGGGCAGAACATTTCTTATTCAAATAATAGCTTTATCACCTGGCAAACTCCTAATCTAATTTCTGTCTCTATGGATTCCATTCATATAAATGGAATCATACAAGATGGGGACTTTTGCATCTGGCTTTTTACATTAAGCATAATGTTTCTTTCATCCATGTTGCAGCAAGTACCAGAACTTCATTCCTTTTTGTTGCTGAATAATATTCCACGGTATGGACATACCATATTTTGCTTATCTGATATTCATCAGTTGATGCATTTGGATTACTTCTACTTTTGTGTGTGTGTGTGTCTGTGTGCGAGTGAAGAAGATTGTCGCTGAGCTAACATCTGTGCCAACCTTCCTCCATTTTGTATGTGGGATGCCATCACAGCATGGGGTGACGAGTGGTGCGCAGGTCCACACCTGGGGTCTGAATCTGAGAACCCCGGACCACCCAAGTGAAGCACATGAACTTAACCACTATGCTACCAGGCTGGCCCCCTTGTTTCTACTTTTTGGCTATCATGAATAATGCTACTGTGACACTGATGTACCAGTTTTTGTGTCTACATGTTTCACTTCTCTAGGGAGTAGAATTGCTGGGTCATATGGTAACTCTATGATATTTTCGGAATTGTTTTCCCAAGGGACTGATCCCACCAGCAATGTCTGAGGGTTCCAATCTCTCACTGACACTTGTTACTGCCTGGCTTGTTATTTTGGTTATCCTAGTGGGTATGAAGCGGTAGTTCATTGTGGTTTTGATTTGCATTTCTCTAATGACTAATAATGTTGAACCATTTGTATATCTTCTTTGGAGAAACATCTATTCAAATCTTTTGATCATTTTAAAACTGGATTGTCTTTTTGTTGTGGAGTTGTAAGAGTAATTTATATATTCCAGATATTCTGTGGGTTGTCTTCACTTTCTTGATGGTGTCCTTTGAAGTACAAAAATTTTTATTTTTGATGAAGTCCAATTTATCTATTTTTCTCTTTGTTTGCTTATACTTTGGGAGTCACATCTATGAACCCATTGCCTAATCAAAGTTCACAAAGATTTATACCTATTTTTTTCCTAAGAACTTTATAGTTCTAACTCTTACACTTAGATCTCTGATCCATTTTGAGTTGATTTCCTGGTATATGGTATGAAGTAGGGATCCCAATTAGTTCTTTTACATATGGATATCCAGTTGTCCCCACACCCTTGTTGAAAAGGTCATTCTTTCTCCTTCAATTGTCTTGGCACTCTTGTAGAAAATCAACTGACCATAAATGCAAGGGTTTATTTCTGGTCTTTCAATTATAAGCCATTGATCTACATGTATACCTTATGCCAGCACCACACTGTCTTGATTACTATTATTTTATAATGTGTTTTTGCTTTTGTTTTTTACACATAAACCATCTAATTTAATCTTCATCAAACCCAACAAAGGGGATATACTACGAATGAAGCTATTTTCTGGAGGAGGAAACTGAGGCCCAGAGGGGATGTCAGTTGCCAAGACCACACAGAGGGCAAATACCGCATATAAGGGTTCAGTCACAACTGTGGGGGAGGTCTGTGTTTACTGCAACCCCTTCCCAACAGAGGGCAGTGCGGTGCCCTGTGCCAGCAGAAGAGGCCCTTCGTGCGAACACTCTATACATGGAAGACAAAGGTGATGGCAGAAAGGTGCCTTTTTCTAATTCACACCCAGGATCTCTATGGGCTAATGGTAGTCCTGATGAAAGAGGCGGAGGCAGGATTTGAACCCAAGACCAGCTGCTAATTTTAGAGCTGGCCTAGCTTCCCAAGGGTACTGTGGGAGCCCAGAAAGGAAGGGTCTTGCTCTGCAGGAACCCCAGCCCGCGTGCCCCTGGCTGTCACTTCTGCATGTGGCCACAGTCGCCCCCGCTGCACATGATGGTGAGCTTGACTCCGGGCAGGTCTGGAGGGCAGCTGCCCTGCACAAGCAAGGCATGGTGCTCCTGCAGGCCATGGCCCTCTCCGGAGATGAAGCAGCCGGCCTCGAGGACCCTGCTGAGCCACACCTGGCAGCACTTGCGGTTGGCCGAGTTGGGCTTTTAGGGCCTGTGGGTCATTGCGGGCAGAACCTTGCCCTTCAGCTGCGGGCAGCCCGTGGTGGGGCCCAGACTCGGAGGCGGCAAATCGGAGGCCCCTGGCGGTGCACGTGGCTCAGGGTGGCCATGCGGCTTGCGGGGAGAGGGCAGGGGGCGGGGCGGGGCTAGGCCATAACTTAAGGACTTGCTGAGGCCACGAAGAAGGCCGCCTGCAGCGTCTGGACCCTAGGCGGATCCGCAGACACTGTAAGTTTTGAAATCAGGAAGGGTGAATTCTCCAACTGTGTTCTTTGTCAAGACTTTGTCCTGTATATTTCCATATGAATTTTAAGATCAGCTTGTCAATGCCTCCAAAAAAGTCAGGTGGGATTTTGATAGGGGTTGTATTGAATTTGTAGATCAATTGGAGAGTATTTCCATCTTAACAATATTAAATCTTTCAATCCCTGGACAATGAGTGTCTTTGCATTTACTTAGATCTTCTTTGTTTTGTAGTTTTCAGTGTACAAGTCTTGGACTTTTTCTGTTAATTTTTTCCCTGAACATTTTAATCTTTTTGATGCTGTTGTGTACAGAAGTTTTAAACAATCAAATTTATCAATCTTTACTTTGTAATTTGTGCTTTGGTGGTTTTAGGAAAATCACTCTAAGGTCATAAATATTTTCTCCTATATGCTAGAGTTTTAAATTTTTTGGTTTCCCATTTGAATATTTAACAACCTGGAATTGATTTTATAGAATGGTGTGAGGTGGGGATATATTTTTTCTTTTTTTTTTTCCCACGTGGAAAACCATTTGTCTCAGCCCCACTTAATAAAAAAGCAACCCGTTAACCACTGATTTGAAACGCCACCACTATTATCTATCTATCAAATTATCTATCATATTCACAGCGTGCTTTTGCTACGTTTTCTATTCTGTTCCGTTTCTCTCCTGTTTCATCAAAATCATGCTGGCTAAATTACTAGAGTTTTATGGTAAGTCTTACTATCTAATAAAGGTGATTCCTCCTACCTAATTTTTCTTCAAAACTGCCTTGGCTCTTCTTGGCCCTTTGCTTTGAAAAAATGTCTATTTCAGTGAATTTTAGAATCAATTGGTCAAGAAAGAATGAGAAAAGGAGGGAGGGAAAGAAAGAGACAGAAAAGAAGAAAAACATTTAGACGGTAGGATTTTAACAGGAACCGCATTGCCTTTACGATAATTTTGAGGAAAATGAAATTTGTACCACATTGTCACCAGTGAATTTTGGGAACCCAAGATGATTCTGTGTAACATGACATTGCTTGAGGTATTGGTGGTATTCATGTAAAGATGAGGTTTGGATTGCTTAAGTTGTGATCAATTGCACTTTAGAAATCAGCAAAGTTTTCAAAATATTTCTAAAGCCTCCTTTAAATTTATTTTATAGAATGATATTCTGATTAGAATTTAATACATATATATACTTTTTGAGCGAGCAATCTCATTTCTAGGAACTTATCCTTATAAAAAAATATGTACAAAGTGTTTACATATTGGAAATACCGGAAAAGCATAAACATTATGCATGAAAATTAGCTAAATAAAATACACTATCTATCATATTATGGAATTTATGCACCCTTTAAAAGAATATTTGTCTATAGTGACTGATGATAGAATATATTGATATTAAGTGAAGAAAAGGTAAAATATATGTAGCATGACTTCTTTTATGTAAAATTATACCCCCACCATCTCATTTACATAGATATATTTATGTCTGGGAGGATATACTTCAAAATGTTACAGTGGTCACTTTTTTTTTCCTGAGGAAGATTCACCCTGAACTAACATCTGTGCCCATCTTCCTCTATCTTGTATATGGGTTGCGGCCACACCATGGCCATCAACAAGTGATGTCGGTCCGCACCAAACCCAGGCCATTGAAGTGGACTGTGCCAAACTTAACCACTCGGCCATGGGGCTGGCCCTACAGTGGTTACTTCTGTGTTATAAAATTTCAGGAGATATTTATTTTCTTTATACTGTAATGTGTTCGTTTATAGTGTTTTTCCAACTCTTATAATATGTAAAGTATGTTTACTTTACAAGAGAAACACTACATATGACTATTTTAAATTTTATTGAAAATATACCAATATTGAAGAAATACTTGTTTTTACAACTAAAAAAATGTACAACTTTTCAGGTATGTAAACTCCAATAAGGAGTATACTATAGGTGCTGTTCTACGTAAGGGCAAATTCTCCCCACTGAAATTTTAAATCCCCATGAGAGAGGGTTGCTGGGTTCATTTTGGTCCAGGTGCCTCCCCCTGTGTCAGTCACTCATGTGCCAGGAAATATGGTCACACTGCACAGATGTGACCACCAAGGACCCACCTCTGTGTATCTGGGAGTATCCCCAGAGAAGGGAAATTGACATGACTCGGGCTGCCTCTCCAGTGGGTGTCCACTAGAAGACCAGGGTGGAGAACTCGGAAGGGCAGAGCAGAGGGCTCGGTGTTCCAGACACAGAACGCGTTAGAGGCGGAGGAGAGCTCAGATGAAGATGGAGATGTGCGGAGGAGCTGCGCTTGTAGTCGAATCTCTAGTGTATCATCGGCTATAACATAATTCTTTTTATTCTTAAAGATTAGCACCTGAGGGGCTGGCCCCGTGGCCGAGTGGTTAAGTTTGCGCGCTCCACTGCAGGCGGCCCAGTGTTTCATTGGTTCGAATCCTGGGTGCAGACATGGCACTGCTCATCAGACCACGCTGAGGCAGTGTCCCACATGCCACAACTAGAAGAATCCACAACGAAGAATATACAACTATGTACCGGGGGGTGTTGGGGAGAAAAAGGAAAAAAAAAATAATAATAATAATAAAAAAAGATTAGCACCTGAGCTAACATCTGTTGCCAATCTTCTTTTCTTTCTTTCCTTCTTTCTTTCTTCTTCTTCTTCCCAAAGCCCCCCTGGTACGTAGTTGTATATTCTAGTTGTGAGTGCCTCTGGCTGTGCTATGTGGGACGCTGCCTCAGCATGGCCTGATGAGCAGTGCCATGTCCACACCCAGGATCCAAACCAGCAAAACCCTGGGCTGCTGAAGCAGAGTGCGTGAACTTAACCACTCGGCCATGGTGCCAGCCCCTGTAACGGGATTCTCATCTAGAGATAGCAAAGTGCTACAGAGAAGAGGTGGGTGGTAAGTGAGAACGGTAATGAACATCACTACCAGAGTGCACCAGATGCCACTGAACTGAAATGTTCCAGTGCATAGATACTTGGAGGTCTCCATTTCTTAGTTCTCAATAGGCCAACAGTCATGTCAAAATATAAATTTGTTTACAGCTACGTTTGGAAACATTTTTCAGTCCATTCCGTATGAGACACTTAACAAAAATTACGTAATTTATCCTGATTGCAAGAAACAATGTGGACTTTCTACTTTTCAAAATGTTCCTGCCAAATAAAAAAAAGGAAACTTCTGGAAATATATGTTCAGAGCGCAGCATAGCTTGTGTGACAAGTAAGCAAAGCTCCAAATATTTTCTCTAGTATGTGTGGTATGCAGTAGGGAGAGGCTAGTACATTTCAGTAAAATTCCAAGAAAATACCAACCTCTATAAGCAACTCTCAAGAGATGAAATCTATTGTCATCCTTAATATCTAATTTACATTCCTCAAAAGTTACCAGTAAGTTCTGAATTGTCAAATCCAGTGGCATAATAGAGAGAGACAAACTTGAATACAACGCAGGCTCTATTAACTTACTGAGCCAATTGTTTAAATGGTCTGGAATTCAGTCTTTTTAATTGAAAAATGAGGATAATATTTACCTAGCAGAGGCCCTTGTGAAGATTAGATAGGTAAAGAAGCTAGGAGAGGACTTGGTCACAGTAAATGGTACTTGTTACTATTGTATTATCCTTGGTTTCTCACCACCAAGATGCTGCTTACCCCTCCTTAATAAAACAGCCTCCATGTTGTTGGGCTTTCTCACACCACCTCCTAAGGCTTCTGTTCTTTTACAATCAACCTTCTTCAGCGGAGGGGGTGTGTGTGTGTATGTGTGTGTCTTCCACCAGGAAAATGATGAGTCTCCAATATTACATCCTTGGTGCCTCCTCTCCTTGCTCAATGCCCTCCTCTTCTATCTACTTCACCAACTTTCATGGCTTCAACTATCACCCATTCATTCCTTCAACCAAGATTTTCTGAGTTCCTATTACATACCAGGCACAAGGCAAGTAGTAAAATCTCAGATGTTTGCTGAAGGGGCTTACTAATTAGGCAACGGAAGGCTTATTTGGAGTAATTCAAAACCATCACATTTGACAAGTCAGTTCTTTATCTGTACAATATTTTCTAAATCTTTCCAGATTAGAAAAATTGTTAAATAGTTTCCTCAACCTCAATATGTTACTGGGAGTAATGCTGATCACTCACAGTCTCATGACAACTACATATTTCACTGTACTTAGGAACTTTCAGAAAGTGGCAGGGGCTGGCTCGTGGCGTAGTGGTTAAGTCCATGCACTCTGCTTCAGCAGCCTGGGGTTTGCCTGTTCAGATCCCAGGCATGGACCTACACACCGCTTGTTAAGCCATGCTGTGACAGGCATCCCACATATAAAACAGAGGAAGATGGGCACAGAGGTTAGCTCAGGACTAATCTTTCTCCAAAAAAAAAAAAAAAGAAAGAAAGAAGAAAGGGGCAGAATGATTTACAACAGACCACCTTAAAAAATGAACTCCCAACCCAGGAGTTATCCCAATCCTTTTGGGTCCTACAGTATACATGTTTTACTTCTACAACCAGAAGCAAAAATTATTTTAGAACAAAAGGAAAAAGACACCCTAACCCTCCAAATGGGTCTTGAAGGTAGTCTTAAAGACAACAAATGTAAGATAAATTTTCTGAGAATAAATGGGTCAGGAGCAAAGGGCTAACTTGCTTAATCAGTCACAAATTATATTATAGCAGCCTTCTTAGAAACTATTCAGAAGGCAACTGACTTTTGAGGCCACAAACCACGTGCTTAAGCAAGGAAGTCACACCCACTCAGAATGCAAACGCAGCCTCTACCCGTCCCTCTCAATTGCCTATTCTGCCAATAAACACTGCTCCTTTCTTTCAAAAGCTGAATCTAAGTGAATCTCTACCAACTGGCTATCTTGCTCAGAGCACTACCAAGTTTCTAGGGCACCTGGGCCGACCTTAAAAAGCAGGCAAGTCTGCCATCCCTAAAATATGCAAATTCTGAAATACTATCTCAAGAATACAGAGGTTTATATAGTAAATATTGGTCTCACTTCCCAAGAACTTTTATTAAAGAGAATTCCTGAGTACTTCAAATGACTCTGGAATCTTTCAGATCCAGCTAGTAAGAAGCAAAATGTTCTTGCCCTTAGAACAAAAAGCATTTGAAACAAAAATCTAGTGCAACAAGTTGTAAATAGTTACGAGACTATTTTTGCAAAGCCTTGAGGTCTCTGGGTGTCTTGTTAGGCCTGAGAAACCTGAACAGGTTACTGGTCATCCTAGCTTCTCCTCCTATTCCTGTCTCATAACCAACTTCTCCTGGCACAGTTACTGTTTCCTTCAGTGGAAACAAAAGCTGGGAGCTATTTAGGAAACCACCCTTCACTGGTTATTCCTTTGCCTCCTCCTCAGTTTAAGTGGCAGGATCAGCACTTTGTTCTTTCTAATTCTGCTTGTATTATTATTTAAATAAGAACATAACCTGTGCCCCAATTCCTCCTACGAGATAGAATCTTATTTATTCTGGCAGCTAGAAGGCTGCCATCCTTCTAATATCTCATTAAAACTATTCCTAAAGGGGATAAAGTCAGGTTCAAAACTGTCTCAAAGGCATTTTTTTTCCTTCCAAACTTAACTAATTAAGGAAGGTAAAATATGTGTCCAAATGTCAAAAGGTCTATAAAGAAATGGAAGATCTAAAAAAACGTGCCGTTGACAAAGAGCTTTAAAAATAAGAACAAACAGTATTATATTTCAGGTGCAACCAAAATATGGCGTTTATTTAATCAAACATTAAATCCACAGTAAGAAACTCTTGGTAATTAAAATCACTGAATACTGCAACACGCTGCTGAGAAAATTTCCTGCAAGTCCCCTAGAGGTCTTTAAAAGTAGGATAGAATCATCTATCAAGATTAGTTTTAATAAAATCCTACAAAGAGATAAAGGGATTGAATGACATAAACCCCTAAAGGTTCCTTCCAGCTCTAATTCTGCCAAAGCTCCCAATTCTAACTCTTTTAGTTTCCCTAATACTGACTGCCACCCTTTACCTCAAATAAAGGCTGATCCTCCTCTCACGCCTCTGAACGGCAGGCAGAAAAAGCTACTGCTTCACTGCTACTCTTCCTTGTGAAAACTCTGCGTCTACTGTCATCACTAAAACCAGTAATGTCTACATCCATGAGGATGGCTACTGTCAAGCAAAAAACCCAATACTCCTGTGATGCTTCTCCTTGACTCACACAACACAACACTTCTGACACCAGATGTGGGGGTTTGTTCAACACCACCAAGCAATACTGTGACATCGGCTGGGTGTTCTATAATTTAACTCAATTCTAACACTATGTACCTGAACATAGCATTAGATCCCACAGGTTAAGGGTTCGGTGCCACAAGACTGCCCTCCACCTCCAACTTCAGATGCCAAGTGCAAGTCTAAGCTGTCACCTGTGCTTCTGCCATGTCAGTTATAAATTGGAGTTTCCCACAACGCCCTCCGCCAGTATGATTAATTTGCTAGAGTGGCTCACAGAACTCAGGAAAACTGTTCAGTGTTTACCAGTTTATTATAAAAGGACATGATAGAGGATCTAGAAGAACATTCAGAAGGAAGAGATGTGTAGGGCAAGGTATGTGGGAAAGGGCACACCACTCTCCCAGCAACCTCCACGTGTTCAGCAACCTGGAAGCTTCCCAAACCCCACACTTCTGGATTTTTATGGAGGCTTCATCACGTAGGCATGATCAATCATTAACTCCATTTCCAGCCCCTCTCCCCACCTGGAGAATGGGGGGCGGGGCTGAGAATTCCAAGCTTCTAATCATGGCTTGGTCTTTCTGGTGACCAGCCCCCATCAGGAGCCCACCAAGGGTCACCTCATTAGGACAAAAGACACTGCTATCACCCACGAAATTCCAAGGGATTTAGAAACTCTGTGTCAGGAACCAGAGTCAAAGACCAAATATCAGGGGGCCAGCCATGGGGCCAAGTGGTTAAGTTCGCACACTCCGCTTTGGGAGCCCAGGGTTTCGCCAGTCTGGATCCCGGGCATAGACAAAGCACAGCTTGTTGAGACATGCTGGGGCGGCGTCCCACAGACCACAACCAGGGGGACCTACAACTAGAATATACGACTATGTACTGGGGGGCTTTGGGGAGAAGAAGAAGAAAAAAAAAAAAAGAAGATTGGCAACAGATGTTAGCTCAGGTGCCAATCTTTAAAAAAAAAAATAGAGAGATATATATAAACTCAAATACTAGAACAAAAGATGGTCCTAGTGTTCTTATCACTTAGGAAATTACACAGGTTTTAAGAGCTCTGTGCCAGGAAGAGAGAGGGCAGAGACATATATATGTACTTTTTTTCTATTATCTCACAGCTACTATGAAAAAAACAAGTGTTGGTGAGGATATGGAGAAATTGGAACCCTTGCGCACTGTCGATGGGAATGTAAAATGGTACAGCTGCTGTGGAAAACAGTATGGTGGTGCTGCAAAAAATTAAATGTAGAATTACCATGTGATCCAGCAATTCCACTTCTGGACGTATACCCAAAAGAATCGAAAGCAGAGTCTCAAAGAGATTTGTACACCCGTGTACACAGCAGCATTATTCACAACAGCTAAGACATAGAAGCAACCCGAGCGTCCTCTGACAGATGAAGAGCTAAGCAAAATACGGTCCACACAGACAATGCAATATTATTCAGCCTTAAAAAGGAAGGAAATTCGGATACATGCTCCGACCCGGACTAACCATGAGGACATTACGCTAAGTAAAATAAGCCAGTTACAAGATGACAAATACTGTGTGATTCCACCTACAGGAGGCACAGCAGTCAAATTCACAGAGACACAAAGCAGAGGGTGGTTGCCAGAGATGGGAGGAGGGGAGAATGGGGAATTGCTGTTTAATGAGTACAGAGTTTCAGTTTTACAAGATGAAAAGAATTCTGGAGCTGGATGGTGGTGATGATTGCACTGACATTATGAATGAATTTAATACCCCTGAATTGTACACTTAAACATGGCTAGAGTGGTAAATTTTATGTTATGTGTATTTTACCACAATAAAAAAAAAAAACCTTGGGAAAAAAACCCCAGAAAACAAAAACAAACCATAATGTCTGATTGCTTCATAGGCCCCTCCTACCACAGGATCTGTTTACTGGAACTCTGAACCCAAATCTAACAACTTGGTGGCAAGCATATACATTCCTTCCCTCAGACACAGAAACACAGACTCTTGAGAATGTAAAGGAATGTTAGAAGTTTCTAACTGCTCTCCTGTTCATTAAAAGACAAATGTTGGGATATGTGAGGAAATGAACTTCCACCTTGGGTTTAAAAACCATGTTATACTCTAAACTTGTATTTTAGTAAAAGCATGACGTACACCTGTGCCTTAACATCTTATGTCTATTTTTATGGCATAATTGGCAACATTTCCCCCAGAATCTGGGGACAAATAAATAGGGGTTGGAGCACTGGCACATCACTTTAATTAAAGCAAAAACAACTTTAAAAAATACTTTTAAGGGGCCGGCCCCGTGGCTGAGCAGTTTAAGTTAGCGCCCGCTGCTTCGGTGGCCCAGGGTTTCCTGATTCAGGTCCTAGCACGGACCTAGCACCGCTCAACAAGCCATGCTGAGGCGGTGTCCCACATGGCACAGCCAGAAGAACATACAACCAGAACATACAACTATCTACTGGGGGGTGAGGCTTTGGGGAGAAGAAGAAAAAGAAAAAATATATATATTTCTAAGATACTCTTGCTGTCATGAAGTTACCCAAAATCTTGCTTTTGCTTAAGAAAAAAGGAAAGAAAAAAAACCCTCACAGACAATATTCCTCATATCAGTGTAGAAAGCTACATACCTGAAGTCTTTGTTTTCAAAAGACTTGTGGGAAATGGTTTTCTAGAAGGGATACTGCAGCCCTAAACATTCTTTAGGGCATTCCACTAGACCATTCTTCCAAATGACACCAGAGTGCCTTGAGTGGAATCTTTCACTAAAATCTACCAGAAAAAGTCAGCCAGATGTGAGAGTCATACAGGTTTTTAAATTTCAGCTTATCAATTTGATATTTCTGCAGCTTATTAGTCCGCAATCTCTGAAGAAATCTACCTACAAAGACTAAATTGGTTAGGGATTGTGGGAGGGAGGAATTTGGTTTACTACTAAACCAGAACAGAACTCCTACATTATGTCAAGTGAAAAGAGCACCTAAGACACAAAGCATCTCTTAAGTGTGAACACCCTTGACTTCCTCTTCTCTCTTAAAAATCAAAACCCACTCGGGGCTGGCCCCGTGGCCAAGTGGTTAAGTTCGCGCGCTTCGCTGCAGGCGGCCCAGTGTTTCGTTGGTTCGAATCCTGGGCGCGGACATGGCACTGCTCATCAGACCACGCTGAGGCAGCGTCCCACATGCCACAACTAGAAGAACCCACAATGAAGAATACACAACTATGTACTGGGGGGCTTTGGGGAGAAAAAGGAAAAAAAAAATTAAAAAATCTTAAAAAAAAAATCAAAACCCACTCATATGCCTCCAACATATGTTCTGACTCCTCCCCATTAGGTGTCCCTGTTACATTCTATACCACAACAATTTTGTCATATTAGCCATTTACATTGCTAGGAAAACAACTTTTTCCCCAGCTTACAATGAGCTGATTCTCGCCATTTCCTCTCTCACACAATTATTTCTTTAAAAATGAAAACAAACCTTTTGAATCTGCGTTCTAGTATGTTGCCTTATGCCTTACAACTTCAGGGGAGGTCAAATCTCTTAGTTTTCTTCCTCCCAACTCTCATAGTCTTAATAGTTTAACATGACCTGGAACAACGTTTTATCTTCTGTTTCACACCAAACAGTAAGAGGCCTCTCTCTTACTGTAAGAGGCTGCCAGGGATTTACATTAAAGCCAAATTAAATCACCATCCTATAAAAACTGGAACACACTCCTGCTAAGAGGAACAGATGACTTTTCAAACAAATGTTTTCAACATCTGAACAAGATGTAGAACAAACATTAAAGTAAACTGCAAACAGCACACCACTCTCTTCCAGCAACACTGATCTTGCATCTTTTAAACCAGCTCATCTTCAAAAACACATTTCAGCAGAATATGTCAACCCAGACAAATGAAAGGTTGATAATAATTATTGTCTTGAATTCAGAACTTTTCCAAATATTTTAGAACTGCCAGGACTCGGGTGGTGACTCAGCCTGGGCTAATTAACAAAGAGACTCATCACAAGTCACCACCAGATTAAACAATCCCCTTGTGTGACAGCACTCTTGCTCAAGGGGTCAAAGGGGCCACCTCACTCAACCTGAGCCCGGGAAGGGGGTCTCATCACGGGCGGCGTAAGAGCATAAGGCTTTTGAGGCACCAGACGGGATTCAGCGCCAGATCCGTGGTCCAAGGTCTGGCTCGGCGAGGGGGTAGGTACGCGGTAGGGAGAGACCAGGTGTGTTTCCACCTGGGACCACCTCCTAACTTTCTTTGCCTCGGGAAGACCCCAAGGGTGGTTCTCCCTGAACGGGTTCAGGGCTCTGAGAGGAAGCAACCACCCCGAGGGCATGAGGAGGGAGGCTGGGGAGAGAGAACCAAGAGACTGTGAATGTGTCCCCCCGGGCTCCGAGAGGTCACTCCCCTCCCGTGGGGGGCGGCCCGCACTTCTGGCCGGATCGGGTAGAGGAAGGTACCCGGGCCTGGAGCAGAGCCAACCCTCCGGGGGGCGGTGGGGGAGCCCCGCCCGGCTCGGGGCAGGGCGGGTCAGCCCCAGGACCCTGCCGCCCGCACCCCGGGGCCGCGACCGTCCCCGCCGACGGACACCGCGCCCCGCCCGGCCGCCCCCTCCGCCGGCTCCAGCTCGCGGGGTCCCGCCGGGCCGCCCGGTCCCACCGTACCTGGCCGGCGGCGGCGGCGCTGCTCCTCACGTAGCCGTTCCGCACCTCCCCGTTCGCCACGCAGCCGTTCGCCCGCAGCGGGCGGCGGCAGCAGCAGCCTCCGGGCCCCGGCCGCATCGTCCCGGCGGCCGCAGGCGCGAGGCAGGATCTGCAGGCGGCTGCCCAGGCGGCAGCGGCGGCTCCAAGTCCCGCTCCTCACCCCACCCACCTCCCCGAAACCGGAAATGGCCGCACGCCGCCGCCGATTCCCGGCCTGGCGGTCACGCAGGGGGCGGGGCCCACTCCCTTGGCCGCCGCTCGCCAGACGCCCTGCCGCCCGGGAAAGACAGGGCTGGGGGGGGCGCGTGGGGGGGGGAGGGCCGTGAGGCTGGGGACCGCTGGCCAATCCAGAGGAGGAGGAGGCGGGCCCCATGCTACTCCTGGCCAATCACGGGCGAGAGGAGAGCGGCTCGCCGGGGTCGAGGGCGGTTTCTGGAGGGACTCGTGGGCCTGACACCCAATTGGAGGCCCAAGCCGGGTCGTGGGTAGGGTTAGGCAACTTGGTCCACCCTGGGGCGGGGCCCAGGAAGAAGTAGCCAATTAGAGAGTGAGGACGGAAAGCGGGCTGAGCCCGAGTCTCCAGAGCGGGAGACCCGGGTCGTTCGGGCAAGTGGCGCCCTCTCTGCCTTTGCCTCCGGGGAGGTTCTCGGGTTTGAATGCCAGCCCAAGACAAGACTCTTTATTTGATAAGCTAATTTCCCTGTGGGTGTCGATAGAATAGCCTTTTTGACATTCTCTTACCATTCTTCAATATGTACCGTACATTAATACATTTCTTTTTTTTTTTTCACTGAAGAAGGTTGCCTTGAGCTAACATCTGTGCCGGTCTTCCTCTGTTTTGCCTGGGAGTCGTTCCTGCAGCGTGGCCTCCCATGAGTGGAGTAGGCCCGATTCCAGGAACCAAACCAGCCAAGGAAGCAGAGTGCAGAACTTAACCGCTGCACCAGGCCGGCCCCTACAACTCTTAAGTAATAATTCAGATGTCTCTTTGCCCTTCGTGTGTTTCCCTGTCAGGGTGTTCTGTGCAATTTCCTTTAAAGAATGCTTCCGTCAAAGTCAGGAAACCTGCTCTCCTTCCAACTGCCGATAACTGGAAGCTAAACCTTGAGTATTTAATCACCTCTGGAGCCAAATTCTTTAAATGGAGTTAATACTTTCTGCTTCATAGACTCATTGCAAGAATTATATTAATAAACTATTTTTG
Source organism: Equus caballus (assembly GCF_041296265.1). Taxonomy (NCBI): domain Eukaryota; kingdom Metazoa; phylum Chordata; class Mammalia; order Perissodactyla; family Equidae; genus Equus; species Equus caballus. The sequence goes on from NC_091707.1 coordinate 35,749,768, forward strand.
CACCTATCATAATACCTGGCCCATACTAGGAGCATAATAAATACTGTTATCTCACCCATTTAGTTCTGTCTTCCCATAGGGGTTAGAAAGAAAGGAAATGGATCTACATTATAAAAGAGACTTGGTTACCAGTAAAGAATTTAGTGTCATGGTTAAGAGTATGGACTCTGGACTCAGTCTGGGTTTGAATTCTGGCTGCACCACCTTCTACCTGAGTGACCTCTATATGTCTTCATCTGTTCAGAGGGGATAATAATAGTCATCCTGAGCATTTAATGAGTTAATACGTGTAGTGTATTTTGTACAGGACCTAGCAATTAGTAAAGATTATTAAGTGTTGGTTATTATTAATTGCTGAATGCACCTGTGAGAGAGCTTTAGCATTCTTCCCCTGCCACGAGGAGCTTTAGAAAGGCAGTGGACAAGGTATCAGTTTTGCACGATTTAGGAGCTGAACAATCTAACAGGTGGGCAGAACAGATATCCTCTTTGAGTCAACAAACACCATGATCCCAAAGAATATAAGTTTGTGATAGATGTATGAAGCTAAAAAAGAAGTATATGGTTTGTGCCTCACATTCTAGTGAAAGACAAGATGTATGCATGCAGAGTAAACGACAAGATGAGGCCAACCAAAAGCTGGAGAGATCAGAGAACAGGAGTTCTGATGAGGAAGGCTGGATGACAGTGACAAGTCTAGACTTGATAGGGAGTTTTCAGGGCAGGAACCTGGTTAGAAGCGGGACTAAGGGATTTAATTGAAGCTTAGATAGTGGGCTGCATGAATGTGGGAAGGTTTGGGAGGAAGATGCGGGATGAGCTTGATCGTGAAGGATGAGCCTGATTTGGAGAGTTGGAAATGGGAAGGAAGGGGAGGGTGTTCCCCGGAGGGGAACCCTCAGAAGCTCAGGCGCAGAGGCTGGAAAGAGCAAAGCCTTGAACTGGAGGCTAAGAGTAAAGGAGCCTGACCTCTGTAGGGCAGGACACCAAGTCCTTGTCTTGTTCTGCTACTTACTCACCGTATGTGATCTTGGACGAGTCATGCAACATCATGAAGAAACCGTCTTGGTTTCCTCATCCATCTTACCAAGCTAATACCTGTTCTCCTTATCTCACAAGGCTTTTGTGAGCATTAATGATACAATACTTTATAGCATGAGAATGACCTTGCACACTATTGTTAAATCACAAAAGGGATGCCTCAGAAGGCAGTTGGAAACACCCCAGGCTCCCTGTAAACATGAAAACAGCTCCTCTCAGATGTATAAGCCACCTCATCATCATTTTACTGAACTCATATGCAAAGTTCTGTGCTAAGCGCCAGGATTACAACTCTTCTCTTCCTTCAGGATGGCCCAAACCACTTCAGTTGTGAAACCTTCCTTGAACTCCAACCTCCCCACAAAATTAGTTGTTCGTTTCTCTGTGAACTTTATACACACCTGTGTAAGCATGTGTCCCATTGCTTTGGGATTCTTTATTTTGAGAGAGGGGTTACACAGTGGTTAGAAGCAAGAGTTCTGTAGTCAGACAAGATTAGAGACCCAGCTCCAGCACTTAGAAGCCTTGTGACTTTGGCGAAGCTGCCTAACCTCTCTAAATCAGTTCCTTCTTCTGTAAAATGGGACATACTTCACAGAGTTGCTGTGAGAATTAAATAAGAAAAGCATACCAGGGCCTGTCACATAATATTCAATAAGTGCTGGCAATTATTAATTGAATAAATGAATTATCTGTTGAATGATTGAATACTTTTGTGTGTGTGCGTGTGGTGAGGAAGATTGACCCTGAGCTAACATCTATTGCCAATCTTCCTCTTTTTGCTTGAGGAAGATTGTCCCCAAGCTAATGTCTGTGCCAATCTTCCTCTATGTTTTGTATGTGGGATACCACCTCAGCATGGCTTGATGAGTGGTGTGTAGGTCCATGCTGGGGATCCAAACCTGTGATCCCTGGGCTGCTGAAGCAGAGTGTGAGAACTTAACCACTACACCACTGGGCTGGCCCTCATTGAATACATTTATACCCCAATTAGACAGAGTTGTCCAGTTAGACAGATTGTCTAATACAAATTTGGGTTCCCAGCACCTAGCACAGTGCCTGGCACATAGCAGTGCATGATAAATGTTTGATGAATGAATAAATGGATGAATGAATGAAATTCTGGCCCTGTCTCCAAGAAGCTTTCTATCATAGAGACTGTGTTAAGATTCTTTTGGTTGCAGGTAACATAAGCCAATCTTAGAAAACTTAATCAAGAAAGGTAAATTTATTGGAACTCTCCTCAAGATAGGTAAATGTTGGGACCCAGGGAAAAAAATCCCAAACCTCAGCAACAGAAACTTATAGACCTTCCTCCTAGCTCCAACCCACTTCCAAGGTTAGCTCTCAGCAACCTACAACTTTCACATTCCCTAGGTCAAACTTATAAACTCCCAGGAAGGAGAAATCTGATTGGCCCCGCTTAGTGTGCGACGTCTAATGCTTGACCACTCAGTGATGGCCAAAGCCAAGGTTAAGCTGCTGGAGGTGAGGAGTCAGTTACAGAGAAGGAGGATTCACTGAAGAGAGGGAAGAAACAACCCTATCATTGTTCACTACAAGGAATGGGAATGAAAAGGGCAAATAACATTCGCTTGGAATGAGTGTTAAATGAGAAGGCTTCTCGCAGAACAGTATTAAAAGGGCAATGCAAGACCGCAGCTCAGGAAGAGAAATGAAGTGAGAGAAGCCAGGCTATTTAGCTGGAGGAGCTGCCAGCCGGCACTATCAGGTAGGGGTCTGGATTGCATGCAGAGCAAGTTAACACTGGCTGACTTACACAGAAGGGAATTCACTGTAAGGTTATTAGCAGCTCAGAGAGCTGGCTGAAGGCTGGGGGACCCGGCTTAGAAAAAGTCAGGAGCCCAAGGGAGCTAGGGAGGGATAGGCATGAAGGACTTCAGCAGGGGTTTGTGGCAGACACTGGTGAGCAGACCACCACGAAAATAAGTTAGTTCCAACCAGCCTTTCCATCCTGGAGTCACTTGCTCAAGAGTTAGAGTCCTGGGAGAGAGCATCTAGTTGGCTGAGTTTAGGTCACATTGGTCCATACAGGGCGGTGGGGGGCGGCGGGATGTGTGTGTGTTGGTGGGGGGTTGGCAAACAAAAGAAGGGTGAGGGTCCTTCACCTTTCATGGGGGAGGGGGATTGCTTACCAGGATTCACTCTCCCAAAAGGAGGACACGAAATGAAGAAAGGATTTTCCCAAAAGAAAATTGGGAACCTCATAGAATAAGGAAATGGACACTGGGCAGGCAAAAATGACCAATGTTCACAATGTCAGTTAAGATGGCAGGAGAATCATAAGGTAGAAAGGGCCCTCCAGAGGCAGTCTGCTTTGGTACAAAAACCAGGGTGGAAAACTCAGAGCGATTATCTGATCCTGATTCTGGGAGCATCCTTTGGTCTTCGCTTTCCAAACCTTTCGTGCTTTGTTCATTCATTTATCTCTTTGGCCAATCATTCAACAAATTTATTTTCTGGGCATCATGTTAGGTACCATGAATACAATGATAAGCAGAAAGAAACATTGTCTTTGCTCTTGTAGAGCATGAAGTCTTTACTTTTAAGAAATGGGTCTGCTGTGTCCCTTTTAATCACTCCTAATCTAATACAATGAATGAAACAGTCTACTTCTCTCCCTGGGTTTCTGGTCTTCCTTTTGCTGGAAAATCTTGGATAATGTTTTTGGACCATTTTCAGTGGCAACATTTGCATCCACAAAACTTTAGGCCGTGGGACAAGAATTTAGAATTGCATAATTATTGCGAGGCCTGAGCTGTTGAAAGAAATGATTGCATGCAAATACGAAGCTTTAAGAGGAACGATGCTTCCTGACTCGCTCAGGGTACCTGCTGAGCATCCAGTTGAGTGATTTTACTCTGTGCCTGAAGAGGCATTTGTAGTGGAACTTGGAGATAAGAGCTCCTGGAATAGGCAGCCAGAGGCTGTTTCTCCAGGGTAGGTCTCTGCTCCTGTGTTTCCTTTGACCTAGAATCACCTTGGAACCTCCCACTCAACTGCCACACCCCACACTGCCACCCTGGACTTCCTGTGGGTACTCGCCCGGCTGATTGTTGCAATCATCTGGGGCTCTGCTTCAGGAAGTGGACTTTTGCTTCTGGCTCCAGAAAGGAGGAGAAGGGGTGGTGTTGCAGATAAGGATTACAGTGATGATGGTGATATTAGTCAAGACTTGTTGAGTTGAAAGTTTTGAAACTGAATTCAAATTGGATTAAGCATAGAGGAGATTTCTTTGTTCAAATAACCAGAAAGACTAGGGGTGGATCTGACTGGATCCAGGTGCCCAAATGATGTCATCAGGGATCCGTCTCCATCCTTGGTTCGGTGACCTTCTGAGTTGGCTTCATTCCCAGACAGGGGGTCAGCATGTGATGGTAAAGATGGCTCAAGGCTTTGCATTCAACCAGCTTTAAAACCTCAGCTGTGAGAGAGTGCCTCTTTTTTTCTGGTGTCTCAGTGACAGTCCTAGCTAAGCTCCCATTGGCCCAGCTTGGGTCACATGCCTCAGGCAGATGTTGAATTGATTGGCCAGGCCTGAATCTTATGCCGGCCCACTCCTCAGATTCTGAGCCACAGGTTCTGAGAATGGGAGACCAGTGGTTTTGCAAATGGAGGTTGAGTGCTGTCTCCAGAAAAAGGGATGCTGGGCAGCACAACAGATGTTTATTATACTACTCATGTAGAATGTGATGATGACAACAAGAACCAAGAGGTACGAATGCCTAGGAGATTCTCAACATTTTCGGAACATGTTATAAGAAAGGCTAGTTTTATTTATTTATTTATTTATTTATTTTTGGTGAGGAAGATTCACCAACCGGCAAACCCTAGGCTGCTGAAATGGAATGCACAAACCCAACCACTACACCACCAGGCCGGCCCCTGTATTGTCAATTTTAAATGCCATAAATTGAATCATACTACATGGAAAGTATACCTCAATAAAAAAAAAACCCAAAAGCAGTTAAAAGAAAAATGACATAAAAAAGAAGGTTCAGGGTCCTGCCCTATGGCGTAGTGGTTACAAGCCATGCTGTGGCGGCATCCCACATAGAAGAACCACAGGGACTTACAACTAGAACATGCAACTATGTACTGAGGCTTTGGGGAGGGGAAAAAAAGAGGAAGATTGGCAACAGATGTTAGCTCAGGGCCTGTCTTCCTCTCCCCCCAAAAAAGAAGTTTCGTTTATTTCTAGGCAATGTGGTATATGCATTTTATGGAGTGATGGGACTTGCATATTTAAACAGAATAGGTTTAAGATGAGGCTGCCATTTCTTGTCCACTACGTACCAGAACCCTTCAAAGATTTGGCTGCTCCTCATCTCTTTAAATTTACTTGGCAATCCTACATATTCTTGGACAAAATAACTTCCTTTAAAATGGTCTTTTGTGAGGGCCAGCCCGGTGGCACAGCAGTTAAGTTTGCACACTCTGCTTCGGTGGCCCGGGATTCGCTGGTTCGGATCCTGAGTGTGGACCTATGCACCGCTTGGCAAGCCATGCTGAGGCAGTGTCCCACATAAAAAGTAGAGGAAGATGGGCACAGATGTTAGCTCAGGGCTAATCTTCCTCAAAGAAATAAAAATAAAAATAAATAAATAATTTTTAAAAATGGTCTTTTGGGGCTCTTCTTCCTACCCTCAATATTTCCTAATTTTGTCTCACATTTTTTCCTATCTTATACCACCCCCAAAACCAATAATTTCTGGTGCCTGATGTCTGGGAGAGCCAGTTTAACCTGTATCCATAAGAGTGCTGTTTTGTTGTTTATGCTCCCAGGGTATCTGCAAAGTCACATGACAGGTTCTCCCAGCAGATATCCCGAAAAGCATAGGAATGAGAACAGGCGGTGGGGATGCAACTAAGGTGCCCAAACAGTTGACAGGGAAAAGAAACTTTCTTGTACCTATTTTAAGATCCTGACACTCTCACATTTCAAAATACAGTACGCTTCTGTTTTATATTGATAACACCTTTTAAAGCATAAATGACAACTTTAGAGTCACTTTCTATTTCGCTGCAAACCTGCCTTTCCCCATGCTGACTATCCCATACCCGTCTGCCAGTCTATGTGTCACATTTCAACTGCTTGCTTCTCCAGCATCCATTTCACTTTATATATTTAGAGTTGGATTAACTATTGCCCAGGCCTTTGCCACGGTGATTGGTACACAAACTTAGTTGATTCAATCATGGTAAGACCAGAGATATTGGTTCAATGGTTTGGGGGAGGAAACCTATCTGTTCTCCTGGAAGATGTGCTGTGTGAATGTGAAGCCTACAAACTGCTGTGGTCATTTGGCTCCCACAAGGAAAACCCAAGTAAGGATGAAGCCAACATCAGGAAGTGAGCAGAGTGGCTCACAGACATATGTGGGTGGTGCTCTGATCCAACCATGCCTGAAGCCTACCCTAGACATTTCAGTTGTACTGAGTCAAGAAATTTTCTTTGTTTATGCCAGTTGAAATTTTAATTTATTTTATTTAATTAATTTATTTTTTTTTAAAGATTGGCACCTGGGCTAACAAGTGTTGCCAATCTTTTTTTTTTTTTTTCTGCTTTATTTCCCCAAACCCCCCCGTACACAGTTGTATACCTTAGCTGCAGGTCCTTCTAGTTGTGGGATATGGGACGCCACCTCAACGTGGCCTAATGAGCGGTGCCATGTCCGCGCCCAGGATCCGAACCCTGGCCGCCGCAGCAGAGCGCGCGAACTCAACCATTTGGCCACGGAGCTGGCCCCTGAAATTTTATTTTTAACTGGAGCTTAAAGCGCCTTAACTATTACAATCCTTCAGCAGAATCTTTCTTTACGATATTATTGAGGTATAATCGACATCAAGTAAACTGAATATATTTAAGTGTAAGATTTGATAAGTTTTGACATATATACACACATGAAATCATCTGCACAATCAAAATAATGAATATGTTGATCAGCCTCAAAAGATTTCCAGTGTCCTTTTAGAATACCTCCCTCCTTCCCCACCCTCCCCCATCCCTGGACGTTCTGTTAATCGACTAGTCTGCATTATCTAGAGTTTTTATATAAATGGAAGAATAGAGTGCCATAGACTAAATGTTTGTGTCCCCGCAAAATTCATATGTTGAAATCCTGTAACCATGGGCCCTCCAGGACCAGTTCAACTTACCCCATCTCTTATCAACAGAGTGATTAAGAATGGTCTCAGAAAATCTGCCAAGTCACGGAGCCAGAGCATGTGCAAAAGAAAAAATCTTGACCTGAAATGACTGTGGAGCCAAAGATCCTCCTTCCCATGGAACCCAAGGGCCAGGACATGACCAAAACTTGAAAATAGGACTCTTATCAGAAGCAAGGGGTCCCTCATTCAGGAGGGTCTGGTGTTAAAATTCCTTCCCCACCTCATCAAAAATGTTTAGGACCTCATCATAAATGTTTAGAACACTGTCATAAACGTTTAAAAGCTTACCACAAATGTTTGAAGCCCACAAATCAAAACCGCATTTCCACGTGCTGGCCTGTTCTCCCTAACCTCTTAAATTTCACCCCAAATCCTGAATCAGGGAGACAGATCTGAGGGCACACGCCCTGCCCCCCATTCTCCCTGCAGATGGATCTCACAGAATAAAGCTGATCTCTTTTCCCAAAGGCTGGTGCCATAATTGATTGGCTTGTTTATGGGCATCAGGCAAGTGATCTCCAATTTTGTGCAGTAACAGTACTAACTGGCAAGGTATTAGGAAGCGGGGCCTTTGGGAGGTGATTAGGTCATGAGGGTGGAGCCCTCATGAAGGGGATTAGTGTCCTTATAAAAGAGACCCCAAGGAAATCCCTGGTTATACGAGGTTACAGTGAAAAGACTTGTTCTCACCAGACACCAAATCTACCAGTGCCTTGATCTTGGACTTCCCAGCCTCCAGAACCGTGAGAAATAAATTTCTGTTGTTTAATAAGCCACTCAGTTTACGGTACTTTGTTACAGCAGCCTGAATGGACTGAGACAGAAAATTGGTACCAAGAAGTGGAGTGCTGCTGTAACAAATACCTAAAATGTGGAAGTGGGGGCCAGTCCCGTGGCCGAGTGGTTAAGTTCGTGCACTCCACTTCAGTGGCCCAGGGTTTCGCCAGTTGGGATCCCGGACAGGGACATGGCACCACTCATCAGGCCATGCTGAGGTGGCATCCCACATAGCACAACCAGAGACACTCCAGTTATACATAGAATATATACAACTGGTTATACACAGAATATACAACTATGTACTGGGGAGGCTTTGGGGAGAAGAAGAAGAAAGGAAAAAAAAAAGACTGCAACAGTTGTCAGTTCAGGGGCCAATCTTTGGGGGAGGGGAAAAAAAAAGAATACCTAAGTAATCCTGAATAGGATGTTGGTAGAAGTATCAGCCATTCTGATGAGTTCTCAGACAGAAATGAGGAACATACTATTCGACAACAGAGGAAAGACCGTCCCTGTTATAAAGCGGCAAAGAACTTGACTGCATTGTGTTCACGTCCTAGTGTTTTGTGGAAGCTAAAATTTGTGAGTGATGAAATTAGATATTTAGCTGAGGAAGTATCTAAGCAAAGAATTGAAAGAGTGGCCTGGTTCTTCTTGAGTGCTTATAGTAAAACGCCTTAGGAAAGAAATGATTCAAAGATGGAATTGTCAGAGCCGGCCCCATGGCCTAGTGGTTGGGTTCATGTGCTCCGATCCCGGGCGTAGACCTACACCACTTCCCAGGCATGCTGTTGAGGCATCCCACATGCAATATAGAGGAAGACTGGCATAAATGTTAGCTCAGAGCTAATCTTCCTCAAGCAAAAAAAAAAAGAGAGAGAAAGATTGGCAACAGATGTCAGCTCAGGGTGACTCTTCCTCAGCAATAAATAAATAAATAAATAAATAAATAAAGACAGAATTGTTCAGGGGCCAGCCTGGTGGCCCAGTGGTTAAGTTCACACGGCCTGGGGTTTGCTGGTTCAGATCCCAGGTGCGGACACGGCACAACTCGTCAAGCCATGCTGTGGTAGGCATCCCAGATATAAAGTAGAGGGAGATGGGCATGGAGTTAGCCAGGGCCAGTCTTCCTCAGAAAAAAGAGGAGGATTGGCAGCAGTTAGCTCAGGGCTAATCTTCCTCAAAAAAAAAAAAAAGATAGAATTGTTCATCAAAAAGGAAGTAGAACTTAAAGATTTGGAAAATTCTTAGCCAATGCATGTGCAAAGAATGAGAAAACACGTTTGGGAGAGAACACAAGGGGTATAGCCAAGCAACCCTTTAGTAAAGAGGTTAGTCAGACATCTCAACAGAAATCCTGAGCTATTATTCAAGACAATGGAAGAATTTGTGGGGTTATGTATGCCTCTTTTCTTTTCAAGCGTTTGTATCCCAAAGAATCAGACCCAAGAATTCTGTGTTCAGGTTGTGGATGATTCAACGCCTTCCCACATTTCAGTTTTAAAAATAATGAGTCTGGGGCTGACCCAGTGGCGCAGTGGTTAAGTTCGCACACTCTGCTTCAGTGGCCTGGGGTTTGCTAGTTCAGATCCCAGGAGCTGACCTACGCCCCACTTATCAAGCCATGCTGTGGCAGGCGTCCTACATATAAAGCAGAGGAAGATGGGCACCGATGTTAGCTCAGGGCCAGTCCTCCTCAAGCAAAAAGGGGTGGATTGGTGGCAGATGTTAGCTCAGGGCTAATCTTCCTCAAAATAAATAAATAAATAAAATAAAATGAATACAATTAGAAAAAATGATGACTCTATTTATAATTATTATAATTAAAAACCTAATGACAGAATCGGACTGCAAGGTTGCTTTAACATCCAAAGAAATTAACTTAATACACCATATTAATAGAATAAAGGACAAAAGCCACATGGTCATTTTAATAGATGCAAGAAAAAACATTTGACAAAATCTAACGCTTTCATGATAAAAGGACTAGGAATAGAACTGGAACAACAAACTAGGCATATAACAAGAGATTCTCACATGTTGAGCTATATGGGGTAACTATTCGCGTTCAAAACTGATTCTGCTTGAACTAACAAGCCTGACTCACGGCCTATCAAACATACATTGTACATCTGCTTAACCATTAAAGTAAAGAATGGACTCTCTTGAGAGAAGAATACATTCTTCCCCTCCTATGCCCTGTTGGTAACACCTGGATTAGTCCCTTTCCAGACATCAGTGTCATGTTGACCTGCTATGTTGAAACTAAATACCTTTTTGAAACTTTGATGAAAATGTATCCTGGGTGTGTTTAGTGTATGTTCTTTGTTCTAAAAGGATATAAGACTGTACTGAAACCATGCTTCTCTGGAATGCTTTCTAAGGCTTTCCCTGGTTATAATCCTCACTTTGACTCAAGTAAACTCACCTATTTCTCTTATCTATAGAATGGTTATTGGTTATTTCATGTTGATACATAGAACAGAATTGATAAAGGGCACTTACAAAAAACCTACAGCTCATATCACTAACATTATTCTAAATGGTGGAAGACTGACTTATTTTTTTCTCAGATCAGGAACGAGACAAGAATGTCCACTTTCACTCCTTCTATTCAACTCTGTAGTGGAACTTCTAGCCAGGGCAGTTAAGCAATAAAATGAAATAAAAGGCATCCAGAGTAGGAAGGAAGAAGTAAAATAATCTCTATTTGCAGATGACACAATCTTATACATAGAAAATCCCAAGAGTCCACTAACATATGATTAGAACTAACAAACAAGTTAAATAGGTTGCAGGATACAAGATTAATATACAAAAATCAATTGTATTTCTATATACTAGCAATAAATATTCTGAAAATTAAATTAAGAAAACAATTCTACTAATGATAGCATCAAAAAAGTCTAAAATACTTGGGAAAATTTTAAAATAAATGCAAGATATATACACTGAAAACTACAAAATATTGTTGAAGAAAATTATGATCTAAATAATGGAATGATATCCCATGGTGAGGGATTGAAAGACTCAATATCATTACAATGGCGATGCTTCCCAAATTGATCTATAGATTCAGTGTAATATCTATCCAAATCTCAGCAGGCTTTTTTGGAGATGTTGACAAGCTGATCCTAAAATTCATACGGAACCACAAGGGACCTGTAGAATAGTTAAAACAATCTTGATAAAGAAGAACAAAGTCAGCAGATTCACATTTCCTGATTTCAACACTTACTGTACAGCTACAGTAATCAAGACAATAGGCTAGCATAAGGATAGGCATATAAATCAATGGGATAGAATTTAGAATCCAGAAATAAACCCTAACGCTTATGATGAATTGATTTTCAACAAGTGCCCAGAGGCTGGTCCTGTGGTCGAGTGGTTAAGTTCATGTGCTCTGCTTTGGTGGCCCAGGGTTTTGCCAGTTCAGATGCTGGGCATGGACCTAGCACTGCTCGTCAAGCCATGCTGAGGTGGTGTCCCACATAGCAGAACTAGAAAGACCTACACCTAGAATATACAGCTATGTACTGGGGAGCTTTGGGGAGAAGAAGAAGAAGAAAAAGAGGAAGATTGGCAGAAGATGTTAGCTCAGGGCCAATCTTTAAAAAAAAAAAAAGAGAGCCAAGACAATTCAGGGAGGGAAAGAATGGTCTGTTCAACAAATGGTGCTGGTACAACTAGATATCCACATGCAAAAGAATGAAGTTGGACCCCTACCTCACACCATATACAAAAATTAAGTCAAAATGGATCAAAGACCCAAATGTAAGAGCTAAAACTATAAAATCTTTAGAAGAAAACACAGCTATAAATCTGTATGATCATGGATTAGGCAACGATTTTGATATGACACCAAAAGCATAAACAACCAAAAAAAAAAAAAAATAGATAGATTGGATTTTATCAAAATTAAGAACTTTGGTTCTTCAAAGAACACCACTTCAAAGGACCACTTACAAAAGTGAAAAGACAGCCCACAGAACAGCAAAAAATGTTTGTGAATCATATATCTGATAACAGACTGTATCTAGACTATATAACGAATTCTTATAATTTAATAATAAAAGGACAAATAACCCAATTTTAAAAATGGGCAAAGGATTTGAATAGATGTTTCTCCAAAGAAGAAATGCAAAAGGCTAATAAGCAAACAAAAACATTCTCAGCATCATTTGTCATTTGGGAAATGTAAATCAAAACCACAATGGGGAGCCAGTCCTGATGGCCTAGTGGTTAAAAGTTCGTTCGGCACGCTCTACTTCGGCAGCAGGGGGTCAGTTCCAGCGTGTGGAACCATACCACTTGTCTGTCAGTAGCCATGCTGCGATGGTGCCTCCTATAAAAGAACTAGAAGGATTTACAACTAGAACATACAACTATGTACTGGGGCTTTGGGGAGGAAAAAAAACCCCACAATGAGACAGCACTTCATACCTAGTAGGTTAGCTGAAATTAAAAGCCAGACTGCAACAGATGTTAGTGGGGATGTGGAGGAATTAGAACCCTCATACATTGCTGGCGGGAATGTAAAATGGTGCAGCAGCTTTGTAAAACAGTTTGATAGGTCCTCGAAACGTTAAACAGAGTTAGCACGTGCCCCTGCAATTGCACTCCTAGGTACTACCCAGGAGAAATGAAAACATGTCAACACAAAAACTTACATACAAATGTTTGTGGGAGCATCATTTATAATATCTAAAATGTAGAAACAACTCAAATGCACATCAACTGGTGAATTGATAATCCACACAATGGAATATTGTCCAGCAATAAAAAGGAATGAGGTACTGATACAAGCTACAACATGCATGAACCTTGAAAATGATATGCTGAGTGAAAGAAGCCAGACACAAAGGACTACATATAGTCCAGAACAGGCAAATCAGAGATGGAAAATAAATTAGTGATTGCCTTGGGCTGGGTGGGGTGGGGTGTGTGTGGGGAGAATAAAGGGAGGGAGGTGGGATTGGGAATGACTGCCAATGGGTACAAGGTTTCTTTGTGGGACTATGAAAATGTTCTAAAATTAAATTATGGTGATGGTTGGGCAATTCTGTAAATATACTAAAAACCACTGCGTTGCATACTATAGGTGTTGAAGTTTAAGATATATAAATTACATCCAGTAAAGCTGTTAAAAACAAAACCTAAGACACCATATTTAAAGAATAAAAACTCTCACAGGGATAATGTCCCCGTCCTTGATGGGGAAGGGATTGTGTTTTATAAACTCCGTAATGTCAACACCTACCTCAGTGCCTGGTCCATGGAGCACGTGGTGACAAAGGAATAAAAGGAAGGGAGGAAGGAAGGGAGGAGGGGAGGGAGGGAGCAAGGAGGGGAGAGAGGAAGGAAGGAATGAATGGATGAACAGATATGACTATATACAGTCTTTCAAAAACTAGTCACTTTGTATAGTGTGTCAAGAACCTAACAGACATTATCATTGGCCCCACTTTGCAAATAAACTGGGTCTCCTAGAGGATCAGTAACTGACTCAAATCCATTAGCTAGCGAACAGTGGAGGGAAAATCAGAACCCAAGTCTGTATACACTGAAGCCAATATTCTGCCTATTCATTTCTATAATTTTGATGATGAAGCTTATATATTATATTCAAAATATAGGGGTGAAACTAAGCTATTTTGACATGACTAAGAGAACTGTAATATGCGTGTGCATGAGGGCATTGGGCAGGGTGGGGAAGTGAGGGAGAGGATAGCTTCTGAAAATTCACATTAGGTGCTGTTGGGGTTCAAAGGGGCCCAGTAAATAATACCCTTATCCTCATCAAAGTTCTGAACCAACTGAGAAATAAGACAAAAGTGTCAGCAGATGTAGAACCAAAGTGCAGGGTTGAATTCATGGGCTTGGGGTTGCACAGGGGTTCAACTACACGTGGTTTAATGCTCTGCCACCCTTGTCTTAAAATTCTTAGCAATTTTCATTTTGTACTGGGTCCACAAATTGCCACAAAAAGCTGGCAAAAATGTCACCTGACAAAATGTCACCTTTATTATTTTTTTTTTTGAGGAAGATTAGCCCTGAGCTAACTACTGCCTATCCTCCCCTTTTTGCCAAGGAAGACTGGCCCTGAGCTAACATCCGTGCCCATCTTCCTCTACTTTAATACGTGGGATGCCTACCACAGCATGGCTTTTGCCAAGCGGTGCCATGTCCACACCCGGGATCTGAACCGGCGAACCCCGGGCTGCCAGGAAGTGGAATGCGTGAACTTAACTGCTGTGCCACCGGGTCGGCCCCTCACCTTTATTACTGTTATAAGGGATCTGGGAGAATGTGGCTTGAGTGTGAGAGTCAACTTCTAACTTCCCGTCTAGACCTTGGGCAGCCCACCTGTGGGAAAGTTGGAGTCTGCAACGTGTACCCACGTTGCCGTCTCCCACTGGTCCTAGTGGAAAGGGAGAAAGAAAGAGACCAGATTCCCCAAGCCAGGACCACTGATAGATCACCCCCATGGGAGAAACATATCCCACACCAACCAGGTCTCCACCCCACCTCCCTGGGGAGTAAGAGCTTGGACAGGAGGCCAAGAGTGATTCGGTAAACCCGAGAAATTGGGATGCATTCCCTTTTCACAGGAGTCTTAGTTAAGATTCTTTTGATTACAAGTAACAGGTGTAATCAAATTAGCTTAAATGGAACAGGAAATGTGGGGAAGGTGTGGCAGACACTGTTTGTTTTACAGCAACACCAAATCCTCCTTCCCCTCTTCCCTTATTTCTTGCTGATTTTGTTCAGATACAGGAAGGATATCTCTTGATCTCAGAAAACTAGGTGTACTGCCAGCCCCATGAATCATAGTTGGTCTAACCTAATCATGGAAATCCTGGTTCCCTTTGCTAGGTATTCACTTTTCCAGTCTCTCTTGAAGGGAGAGTAAATATGTGACATAGTTCTACCCAATGAGATGTAAGAAGAAGTCTTCTGTGGAGACTCTGAGAAAGAAAGATTTTTCTTTATTAACAAAAATTAAGCCCCTTTTCCCATCTGCTCCCTTCCTTCTTACTTGATGCAATGATGTGAAAACATGATGTCTGGAGCCGTGGTAGCCATATCGAGACCATGAAGCAATAAGCACAGAATGAAAAGTTGACATGCTGAGTGGCATAGCCAAAAGATGGAAAGAGCCTGGGTCCTTGATAGCATAGCTGAACACAACCCAACTCTACCTGTCTCCAGACTTCTTAGGAAAACATCGTGTCCTAATGGTTCAAGCCATTACTATTTAGGTCCTCTCTTACTTGCAGTCAAATACATCCTAACTCATACCGACTTTCACCACATTCATAGTGAATATCAAAGAGGCCAAGGACAGCTGCTCTCAAAGGTCAGGAAGCAGGAACTAGAAAAGCTGTCACACCTCTAGGCAGTTATTCTTTCTTCCACCTTCATTGCTGCTTCTCTCTGAGAATTTGTGTCTGTATGGGGAGGTAGGGAAGGAAGAACCATTCCTCTACCCTCTAGGTCCTTCTGGCTGGTCAAGAATCAAATTGACATGAGACAGAATAACAGGAGAAAAGCAAACAAAGTTTAATAACATGCATACCTGGGAGAAGCCCAGGAAAGCTAAGTAACTTGCCAAAATGGCTGAAGCTACCACCTTAAATACCATTTTCAGCTAAAGACAAAGGAGGATGTTGGTGGTAGTGGTTTGGGTCTTCAAAGGGGAGGAAGGCAATTCACATGGAGATGGAAAAGCAAATGTTTGCTGGGCCATCTATAGACAATGTGACCTGGAAGGGAGAGAGCGAGAGGGAGAGAGAGAGGGAGGGAGAACTCTGATAAGAATAGGCTTAGCAAGGACCCTCATAGTCTACCAATATCCAGAGTTATCTATGGTGATGGCCTGTCCAGGGACAGTCTTTCTATCTTAAATTCTTTTAGGCAGTTAGGGGAAAGGTCAAAGTTTCTTCCAGAGTCTTTTGTCCTTACAAATAGTCAAGCAAAAGAGACACACTTTGGGGTGGCCAATTCTGATGCCACACGTGTCCTTCTTCATTCTTCTCTACAGACCAGTTTTCATGGATTCAACATTCACATGGCAAAGCCCTCCCTGTCTGCATTTCCCGCATCTAAGGGACCAGCTCAGGCTGCACCTAGCATCTCAAGTTCAACTCCAAATCCAGAAGAGAGAATAGGTTTGGCCCAGTTGTTAGCCATGTGCATCCCCGGCCCAATTAACACCATAGGGGCAAGGTCACATACTCAAACATGGCTGCTGAGGGGCCATCCAGAAGTGAGTGTGTGTGTGTGTGTGTGTGTGTGTGTGTGTGTGAGAAATTCTCAAACAAAGGAGAGACATGGGCTAAAAGATACCCCTAAGTGTTTACCATATTGGGTGAGGAAGAAAGAAAGGAAGAGAGATAAAAGGGAGGTTAAGTATGTTAGGGAGAGGCTGGGAAGGGGCCCTTCAATCTAAGAGAGAGAAACAGATTCCAACAGCAAGTGGAAAAAGCTGAGGGAGGTAAAAACTCTCCCAGGGGCTAGCTGAGAAATCCCTCAGAAAAGAAGTCAAAATTCAATCCCCTAAGCACTTTTCTTGAATGAAGAGCGAGGGAAAGAGGTGGGTAGAGAAATAAGAAGGAAGGAAAGGGGTAGCCCTAGAGAAAAAAACAGTTGTCACTCAGGAAAGAGAGAGTACGATTAGATATCCCTTTAACCTCCCTCCCCCCAACCCATATAAAATACTGAAAGCCAGGACTTCTGGTTATTTTAGGCTGAAGGCCCACAGAGAATGTGTGTTTGTGTGTGTTCCCTGGCAATCGCTGGCAGCAACATTTCTCTCCAGAAAGGTCACTGAAACCGATTGGGGTCAGCCTTAATACTGTTTCCCCACAGAGATCAGAACACTGCGTTGAGGCCAGAACGCTGGCCTGAGGGTCGCCAGGTTCCCACATGGTTACCCTGATAAGGGCAGAGAGGGGATGGTGGCTGGGGGCTGAGTAGGGAGCAAGTCCGAGAAGGGTAGGGGTGGGGGCAGGGAGCTGGGGTCCTGCAGGGGAGAAGGGTGTGATTTCCAAGGTCTTTCCCCTCTCCCCTGTGTGCTGGGAAGGGTCAGCAGCGGAAAGAATGTTCTGGCGCAGGTGCTGGCTCGGGACACTGAAGGATGTGTTTGGAGAAAGCACCGGAAGGAAGTCAGGGAGGCAAGATAGCAGGGCCTCTGGAGTAACAGTTGGACAATTCTCGGAACACAGAAGCCGGGATCGATTTGGATCCAACTGTCCCTTTCTCCCTCCCTCTTTCTCTGTATCCCTACTTCATCACAGCGCTCCGGCCGCTGCGCGCGCATCTTCCACTGATCCCCGGAGAGGAGAGATCACGTCTGTTCTGTTTCTAGAGAACATCCGTGTAGTACTGTGCATATAGGGATACTCAACACGTTTCCATAACGAATAAGTGAAGGGAACTTTGCAACTAGAAGAAAGGACCCAAGATATAACAAAGGCATTGGTTGTCTGGTAACCAGAGAGGAAAGTAACGCTTACAGCCTTTCTGCTCTAGCCTTTGAAATGTTACTGATGGGTTTGTTTTGAGCCAGTAACGAGTGAGGAGGCAGGAAAAAGGTTTGGAACCACTGGACCAATTAGTAATCTCCCAAACTAATTCATAGGAGGGGAACTCGTTGTTTAAATGAAAATTTTACCTGGAAGCCGAAACAAATAAAAGAGAGTAAAAACAATAAAACAAAATCATCAGTTGCTGTCTGGCTGCATCCTCACTGAAGAGCTACTTTTAAAGGACACTCATCTGCTGCTCCAGGGTGACTGGTAAAGAAACGAGGCCCAGACGGATGTTAATTAAAATTACTGTGGTCACCATTTCATAATATATGTATGTCAAGTCATTACGCTGTCCACCTTAAGCTTACACAGTGTTGTACATCAATTATATCTCAATAAAACTGAAAAATAAATAAATTATTTAATTTTTTTAAAAAAGCACTGAGAATCAACAAGGCCACCTTCCGCTGTGCCACGTTGGTAAGTTGTCTCTCTCGGCTCCCTTACTCTCCAGGTTCTTCTATTGACAGTAGTGGCCACAGCGGCCATGAGTCTATTGCGTTGGGCTTTGGTCACTGTGGTGGCCTCTGTGTCTGGCCGCCTTGGCACTTGCCTGGGATTCGGGGGCTTTCTCACCTGTGGCTTTCCGAAGACTGTCACTCCTGTGTGACACAGTGGAGACCATGGGGAAAAACTTTATCATCTGTGGGGGACTGGAATTGGCCACCCCAAGATACATCTCTTTGGCATGAGGGTTATTTTGGGCTAGTTACTTTTAAGAATTGCAGACATGAGAGAAACTCTCAAAAGTAGAATTTAACCTTTCATTAAGAGACCTTTACATTTGTAAAGGAAATCTCCATCTGTAAGGGTGTCTCCCTCTCTGTACCAGGAAGGAGGAGAATGACCTTATCTCTAGAAACTCTTATCACTGCAGAAGGCAAGGACTTAAATCTGCATAATAACCTGACTCATTTACTGTGCTTGTCTGGTAATCTCCCATAACTTACCCCCCCCCCCCATCCCCAACATCCTCTTTTGTCTTTAGCTGAAGATGGTATTTAAGGTGAGAGCTTCTGCCATTTTGGCGAGTTACTCAGTTTTCCTGGGTCTCTCCCATGTATACATGTTATAAACCTTTGTTTAATTTTCTCCTGTTATTCTATCTCATGTGAATTTTTTTAAACATTTTTTAAATTTTTCCTTTTTCTCCCCAAAGCCCCCTGGTATATAGTTGTGGGTCCTTCTAGCTGTGGCATGTGGGTTGCCGCCTCAGCATGGCCTGATGAATGGTGTCATGTCCAAGCCCAGGATCCGAACTGGTGAAACCCTGGGCCGCCAAAGCAGAGTATGTGAACTTAACTGCTGGGCTATGGGGCTGGCACCCTCTCATGTGAATTTAATTTGATGTCCAGCCAGATGGACCCAGTGTGGGTAGAGGAAATGGCTTCCTCCCCTACAGTTTGGCAACAAGAGTGGGATAAAATTTCACTGGTTGGACACTGCTCACTCCTGGACTGGTGCAGCTGAGAGATCCTGGACCCCTGATGAGAACTGGCAAGAGGTAAGAGTTCTTAACACACCAGTCTCCCAGATCTCTGCCTGCAGGGTGCAATGGAAACAAGAGTGGTGAATTTTTTTGCTTTTCTAAATTTAGATCAGCAGAAGAAAATTTTGGTGAGGCTAGCTTCTTGGACTCAGCGACTCTAGGATTTGGTAGAGTACTCATTGGTTGTAGATCCTTTTCCTCCCAGAGATAGTACTTTTCCTTGTCTCTGTCTTTTTTTGTTGTTTGTCATAAGACACAGGCATCTCTATAAGCCTGTTTTCTGGGCCTTTTGTCTTGTTCTATGTCTTGAGAGCTTGGCTTTGTGACCTTTCTGGTCTCTGCCGTCTGGAGGATGCATGTACCCGCACGCATCTTGGCAGCCAGTTAAGTAGACTGGGGTTCCGGGACACTCTCTTTGTCTGGCTGTGTTAGCTCTCAGAGGAGTTTGTCATAAGGGGGTCCCAATTGCTTTCATAAGGGGCCTTTGTCATATCAACCTTCATTGCTTTACTTTCTTAGACTATTTTTGGGAATGAACTTTCTGGATCTCTTTTGGGGATGCTCCTTGTATCCATGGTTAAGCTTATTGGTTGAGTCACTGTTAAGATCCTACTCGTCAATGTGGCCAGACGATAGATCATTTAAATTGGGAAAACTTCTAAATTGGGGAAAAAAATTTGCGAGGGCTCTCCTCATAATTTTTATTGGTACCTATGAAAAGGCCAAATTAAAAAGGAAACACACACGCAAAAAAATAATGACTAGCTTTAAGACCCTGACTCAGGTTACAATTGAATTGATGAAATGTAAAAGTCTAAGTGTTGCTAAGATTATAAAGGTTGAAGTGTTTGAACTGATTTTATATAAAGTTGTTGTATCAACTTTGCCTGAGTATGTTTTAAAATGTCTGGCTGGGAATACTTCCCTATCCAATATTATAAGACCAAGACCTATTGACAAAGTCCTGCCCGTGGGTCCTGTCCCCATGCTGCAGCTCTTCACTGACCATGAGCCCTGTCCCCATGCTATTCTCTGAATAAAGGAGCACTTTGACCTTGAGAGTCCAAGAAATCTTTCTTTCAACTTCTTGGTTCGCCAAGCCCACATCATTTCTTCTGGTGGCTCATACGGGGATCTTGCTTCACCAGCTTGTGAGCTGAAGTTCTAGGAAGTGCACTATTCTTCCTTGGGTCTTTCTCTTTTTCAAGGATGGATCTAAATTCACTTCTCCATCGGGGACCTTCTTGGACAGCTGTATGAATCCACATTTGCTGCCCATGGCTACTCAATGGGGCAAATCATGGCATTCAGCCTGAAGAGAACCAGTACCTTAAGCCTCAGAGTGATGAAGAATGAATTAATCCATTCCTTCCTAATCCTATCTCTAATATATAAATTTTACATGGGCACGGGTGGACCACTTAAGTCATTAGTATGGTTGCCAATCTCCAAGATTCCCGTGGCAGGTTTCTTTTCCTAAGGCTGGAGTGGTATCCCTCCCTATGGCTCCTGACCACACTCTGAACTGTGGGAAAGTCCCAACTGGGACTCCGGTTCAAGGAAAGTACCAAACTCTAACCTTTGGTTGAGTATGGGAACCCCTTCTTGGGAGACCGGCTGAAGATTCTTCACTGTTTTTCTCTATTCTTCTTTTATCTCTGGGACCATTCACCAGTCACCTACTACTGCCAGGCATAATAGGGAAGATATACAAGGGATGCCATGCAGGGGGACGCCCCTATAACCCCTTGCTATAGGAACCCCACAGGAGGAATGATGACTAGGACACTGCCCTAGGTTCAGGGGGCACGTTCAAGGTAACAGACCCTTTTCTTTCTTGTCTCTTAAAGTTACAGTGGCCATTTTGAGCTCCTTTTGAACTTGGCAACTGAGAAACAAAGGAATCTTTAAAGTGTCAAAGGCCCCACCCCTGGGAGCCTCCACTCTGGTTTCCTGGCCTGATCACCCCGGCGACCCCAAGTGGGGTGCCCTCTCTTGGTGGCTGACTCATTCAGTATTTTAGGTGCTTACTGAGTCAGTTATGAGGATAGGAGACCTGTGATTCATTCTGTGAACTATACTGCTGGTGTTGTGTGCCCCGGCACAGGAACTGTTGTGTAACCCTTATCTTGATAACCCTCAGGAAGAGGCCATGAGGGTGAGACCTGATCTCCTCTTTTCCTTTCTTTGTCTATTTCATTTGTCACCAAGTTGAGGTTAAATTCAGGCTGGACCAGAGCAGAACCTGGACCTTCTGTAAAATTGAAAGCTTGAAACTCTTTCGCCAGGGACTTAACTCTCAACCCAGACACTGGGAGCCCCAGCCCCCAGCCAGCTCCAGGCCTTTGCCTCCTGCTTCCCTGCCTCACCCTATGCTGGCTCAGGGACTAAGTGCCCGGGCTGAGCAGGACCCACAGTCAGGCTCTGCACCCTTTCTCTGGCCCGCTGTCAGTTAGACACTGGCTTTACTGCCGTGGGGAACTCCCCAAGCATCCCCAGAGACTCCCGCCTAGTGTGCATTTTAATTGGAAACACTCAATTGGATGGATTATGCCCCAGAAACTCCATCTTGGAGAAAACTTGAGGGGTTTCTCTGTGCCTTTATGATGCAGTTGGATAGGTGGGTCAACCTATACTGTCATTTGAGTTACAACCCAGTTTATGGGAAATTAAGAGCAACTGTCCTTAAAAAATCCTTGTAAGCCTGGAAAAGCAGCTCTAGAGGTGGTTCAGGGTCCACTCATTTCCCTTATCTCAAAGAGCTTGCAAACTCTCTGGGGACTGTCTAGCTCATCACTAATTCCTAAGACTGAAGGAAAAAAGAAAAAATGCCAAAAAAAAAAAAAAAGGCCGTAAGCATGCCCTTGCCAAAAAAACCTAGCATCTTGAGTGTCTTCTCCACAAATATTAGTAAAAAGGCTCAAAACAAAATTTGGATTCATAACTAGGGAGCTTTGTATTACTGTACCTGATTCATGGCAATAATTTTTTAAAACAATAGGTGTGGAGACTCTGCGTGTGTGTCTATATGTATGTTGGATGTGTGTGATGTTTTTACCTCCGGATGGTATGGCCAAAATTAAGAGCTCTGTTTAGTTGGCTAAAAGTAAGCGCTTATATAAATTCTAAATGTAATAGAAATTAACCCAATGTCTTTTAAGTTAACGTGATATAGATTAGTCTTTGTTTAAGGAAAGTTTGTTTGTTGGCTTGATTGAAAAGGCATGTCCTCAGAGTTCTTGGTATTTGAACATGATGCAGACATGCAGCCTGGGTTTACTAGTCAAATAAGCTCACGATGTCTGTTAGAAATTTGTCAGCAAAATAATAGCTTTAAATGATAGCTAATTTTGTCTAATGTCTCATAAAGTTTTTGTGGGTAATCGAAACATCATTACTGAGAACAAATGATTTAAATATAAATGAAATAAGAGTTTATAGGTAAATTTTTAGCAATAATTATAGTTTATGGCATGTGTATTTAAAATAACTTCCAAAATCTTTTGGGCAACTTGAAACTTTGAACTTTTGCTAGGTTAATTTAAATGAAAAAATTCATTGAGTATCTAGATCATTTTCAAATAAGATAAGATAGTAGACTAATTATTAAACGTAAGTTTATCTACTTTGACTTCTTATTGCAGAAAGGCTAAAAGTGTTTGGGTCTATTACTGTGAAGTGGCATGTTTCTAGAAATTATAAAAAGTGTTTAGAATGCTGATATAAAAGACAGTTCATAGTTGCTTACTTTTTAGTTTTTACTAGGGTCTGTAAGGGTTAAAATCCTGATTAATATATGTAATTAAAGCTACTAAAAATTAATAAGGCAAATATCTTTGTATCTAAGGAAAGTAGAATGTATGTTTTCAGTAAAGAAGGTATAAAGAGTGAAATATTTTTGTTTGTTGGGTTGAGAAAGATAAATTTGTCCTAAAGTACTAGAAGAAAAAAAGGAAAGCATGGGACAAATTCTGAAGGTAAAAAGAAAGTCGTAGAAGTTTGTGAAGGAGAAATTCTGAAAGGAGTTTTATGCTGGTCAAGTTGACTAATATTAAAGTAAATGAGTTTTAATGATAAAAATAAGCTGGTGCAGAAATTAAAATTTGGTTTTCTCTCAAAGGATAATTTTCCCTAACTTTTAGTCTGCTCTCAGTAAAGAGATTATGCAAAGCGTTTTCTTTAAGCAGTCTAGCAGAAGGGCAGGGATTTTAAGGTTTTTTTTTAAAGATTGGTACCTGAGCTAACAACTGTTGCCAATCTTTATTTTTTTTTTTCCTGCTTTATCTCCCCAAATCCCACCCAGTACATAGTTGTATATCTTAGTTGCAGGTCCTTCTAGTTGTGGCATGTTGGACGCTGCCTCAATGTGGCCTGATGAGCGGTGCCATGTCCACGCCCAGGATCTGAACTGATGAAACCCTGGGCTGCCACAGTGGAGCCTGTGAACTTAACCACTTGGCCACAGGGCCGGCCCACGGGATTTTATGTTTCATCAAAATTAATTTCCTATATTGTTTATCAAGTCTTTAATCACAGGTGCTAAGGTCTTACAGCTCTTTAATCTTCTAGATTTCCCTAAAAATCTTTAATTGTCACTATAGTTAAATGGATAACTAAGCATTGTTTCAAAGGGACCTATCGTATCATGTGGATAAATGTTATTGACATAAGTGTTTAAAACAATTATAACACTCCTAAAGTTCTGATCTGTCCTGGTTATCAGGGATAACTCTGGTTTTTATTTTAAGGTGTTGTATGTCACAAAATTAACCAATTTTCTTTTTCACTTTCCATTTTTGAATCTTTTGTTGTTTACAGACAGTTATTGTTTTACTCTGATGCTTTTTGCTTTTGCAAATATGTCTTATCTTCAGAGAGATTCATGGAAAGGACTCTGACACTTACTCTGGAATGCAGGTTTCTGGTACTTTCAGATCATAAAACTGAACTGGTTAAACAATTACAGAATTCTAATGGAGAAACTGATAAGCCCATAGAACTGCTAAAGAAGATTAAGATGAAAAATCAACTACACAGGACCATTTGAACTGATGAAGATGATTATAATTTTTTATGACTTTTGTTTGAAATATTGTTGATTTTTTGATATTTTGTTTTCTCAGATTTACAGAAATCTTTTCCTCTTTTCTCTTATGCTAACTATGCCTTAGAACAATTTGGTGAAATTATACCTTTGCAAGTAGAACTGAAACACTTATCTTTTTCTCCCTACCTGATCCTTCCAGAATTTGGAAACTTAGTGGGTGAGTATGGCTATTTCATGCCAATATAGTTATTTGCAGAAGTTCAATAAGAATCTGTTCTCCTTATAACAAGACACAATTGGAAACATTAGTTACCTTACCAAGGCTTTGGAATGTCATATTTGAGAGAAACATACAGGCTCAGATATGACAATAATGCCTTTGAGGAATAAGGTTGACTTTCTGGAATAAAGCCACTTGGAAATATTGGCTTGGTATCTTGTTTACAGAGATTCCAGCAATCTTACCTGGTAAATAAGGAAGGTCACTTATCTGGCAGGTGCAAGGAACTTCAAAATATTTGGGGGGACCTCAAGAAGAGAGGAGTCTACCCAAATCTGTAGGTATTGCAGGCAAAGTCTGATGGCAAGTCCTTGGCTGGGCTTTTCTGGCCTCAAGAGGCTTTAAAGTTCAATCAGAGATTCCTCATAAAAAATTCCAGCGAAGCAGATTTAAAAGAGCCTATATGATTAATTGCTATTCTTGCTGCACTTATGTAAATAATTGAGCCAAGTTTATTGAAACTAAATTTATTTTACAGACTACTTAGTCTTAATTTGGCTTTCTTTGGTATAGAGAGAAAAATTATGTTTCAGTAAAATAACTATAGTACATTTGTGAATATTAGATCCTAGTTCTGTTAATTGTCTTTGAGGTTTTTTCTACCTGTGAACTGGACTGGATCCTGAATTCTTCTCCTGAAATATCTGGTTACAAATCTCCAAACTAGCATTTTCAATTTTTTCCCATCATTTTCATTCAGAATCATTGAAAACTGAACCTGCCCTTTTTCCACTGGCTTCTAAAATAGATTTAACTGGACTGATCTGTTACCAGGACTAAGAAATGTGTTCAGTGAGATGAAACAATCTACCACTCAGCTTCTGAACGATAAAACTTCTTAATGTTTCAAAGGACTGTGAAACTTAAAAGTTTCAAAGGGGGCACTGGGGGGGACTGGAACTGACCACTCCATGATACATCTCTCTAGCACGAGGATTATTGGGGCTGGTTACTTTTAAGAATGGCAGACGTGAGAGAAACTGTCAAAAGTAGAATTTAACTCTTTGTAAAGAGACATTTACATTTGTAAAGGAAATCTCCATCTGTAAAGGTGTCTCCCTCTCTGTACCAAGAAGAAGGGGGGATGATCTTATCTCTAGAAACTCTTATCACTGCAGAAGGCAAGGACTTAAATCTGCATAATAACCTGACTCTTGTTTACTGTGCTTGTCTGGTAATCTCCCGGAACTGTCTCTCCCCACCCCCAACATCCTTTGTCTTTAACTGAGAATGGTATTTAAGGTGAGAGCTTCCACCATTTTGGCAAGTTACTCAGTTTTCCTGGCTCTCTCCCATATATGCATGTTCCAAACTCTGTTTAATTTTCTCCTGTTATTCTGTCTCATGTGAATTTAATCCATTGCCTGGTCAGAAGGACCCAGCATGGGTAGAGGAAATGTAATCCTCCTCTACATATCAAACCTTCTGGATCTATGATAGGTATTTTTTGAATTTAATGAAATTTTACATTTTGTCAGCTGGGAATTCCAGTAGCAACTGGCAAGACTCTGGCAAATGTGTCATTGGTGAAGCTGAGTTGACAGAAATTCCAGAAGGCTATATCCTAGATCACTGTGACTATTTCAAGCATCCTATATCAAGATGTATTGCCCAAACTTTTTTTCTCTCCTTTTTCTCGCCCAACCCCCCCAGTACATAGTTGTATATTTTAGTTGTGAGTCCTTCTAGTTGTGGCATGTGGGATGCTGCCTCAGCATGGCCTGATGAGCAGTGCCATGTCTGTGCCCAGGATCCGAACCAGTGAAACCCTGGGCCACTGAAGCGGAGTGCACGGACTTAACCACTTGGTCATGGGGCAAGCCCTGCTAAACTATTTTGATGGTCCTCAAATGAATTATGAAAAAACACTGGCTATCCTTCAAATTGAAGCTGAAAAGGCTGAATTATGGTTAAAGGAGCTGGAAGTACCAAAGATTCATGCATGCAAGTGATAATGGTCCCTGGTATCAATATCCGACTGTTGATAAGGTGCTTATTGATCATTTCCATAAGCAACTCCTGACAGCTAATTCTTTATTTCTCCAAATACAAAGCATATTCTTCTTAGGGGAAAATAAATTAATATTCTGTATTTTAAAAACCTGAGGCCCAGAGAGGCTAAGTGACTTATTCAACGTCATACAGAGAAGAAAGGGGGCAACAACATTAAAAAGCACAGGAACTTGAGTGAAAACTAACAGAAAACTGGCCTGCAGGCGAAATTCTGCCTGCTGCCTGTTTTTTTTTTTTTTTTTTTTTTGAGGAAGATTAGCCCTGAGCTACCATCTGCTGCCAATCCTCTTTTTGCTGAGGAAGACTGGCCCTGAGCTAACATCCATGCCCATCTTCCTCTACTTTATATGTGGGACGCCTACCACAGCATGGCCTGCCAAGCGGTGCCATGCCCGCACCTGGGATCCGAACTGGCGAATCCTGGACTGCCCGAGTGGAATGTATGAGCTTAACTGCTGTGCCACTGGGCCAGCCCCTGCTGCCTGTTTTTATACAGCCTGAGAGCTAAGAATGCCTTTTCCGTTTTTAAGTGGTTAAAAAAAAATCAAAAGAAGAGTATTTTGTGATGGGTGAAAATGATATGAAATTCAAACGTCAGTGTCCATAAATAAAGTTTTATTGGTACACGGCCACGCCCACTCACTTACTGCTGCTCTCAAACTATGAAGGCAGAACTGAGGAATTAGAACACAAACTGTAAGTGGCCCAAAAGCCCAAAATATTTACTATCTGGCCCTTGACATAAAAAGTTTGCTGACTCCAGGTCTGGAATTCTCAGCAGTTCTTAGGTATTCAACTGCTTCGGAAGGCCTCAGATGCTGGGGTCTGGGTGGGTGGTGAGGGGAGAGAGGGCTGCAGATATTGGGGTCATTTGGTTAAAGGCCCAGAAACCAAGGACAGGTTCAGGGCCAGCTGTAGGCAGTATAGAAGAAAGGGCAGGCCCAACATAAGGTATTCTGTGGTGATTACGAAAAGAGGGACAACCTGATTTTCTGAGACTCCCTCCTGTTCTGTTCCGGGCACTGTAGGGGATTCTAAACAAATTTCTAAGACGTTGCACAAGAGGCTCACAGTACTGTAAGAAGACTGACCAAGCATCGTAAATTATAAGAACATCTGGTAATTATGGCTGACAATGTCAGCTTCTCACCAGGCCCTGCCCTTCCTCCTATTATATTAGCTGACACTTATTGAACAGTGTCTGTATGCTGGGCACTATGCTAGGTACCTTTCAAGCATTATTTCCTCTTTGGGAGAAACTTCAGTATTTTTATCACCATTTTGCAGATGAGGAAACCAAGGCTTAATGAGACTAACGTCACACTATGGTGACTGAACAAGAAAGTGGCAGAGTCAGCATTCAAACTCAGCTCAGCCTAATTTTATGGGGTATTTCTTTTTTTTTTTTTATCTTTTAATATGCATATATATTTTTTAAATTTAACATACAAAAGGTTAATATTTCACATAGAGTCAAATCATTAGCTTTCCTCGTTTGTGATTTCCCCTAGTCTCTTTGTTCTGATAGTAGAGAGTCCTGCCTTCCTGGTACTTACTGATGTGTAACAAACCACTCCAAAACTTAACGGCTTGAAACAGCAATTGGTTATCACTTCTCATGGTTCTGTGGGTTGACTGGGCTTAGCTCAGTGGTGGTTGCTTCACGTCTTGCATGTGATAACATCATGGCTGAAGTGGGAGTCAGCTGAATGTTTAACTGGGCTGGATGTCTAGGACGGTTTCTGAACTCTCCCTTCTGGCACCTGGACTGAGATGGTTGGATAAGAAACAAAAAAAATCTATTTGTCATTTGAAAGAAACACATAAAAAACACCAAAATACGTAACGAGTGAAAGAAAAAGGATAGGAAATTACATATCTGGCAAGTATCAAAAGAAAGCTAGTATGGCTAAATTAATGTTATACAAATTAGATCTTTATGACAAAAAGCATTTCTCAAAATAAAGAGAGTCACTTCATAAAGATGTAACACTGTAACAATTTTAACTCTAAATGCCTGTAATAACATAGCCTCAAAAACACAAAGAAAAAAATATTGACAAAACTACAAAGACGTAAAATCACCCATTAGTTGGTAACTTTAACATGCCATTTTCAGTAATGGATAGATCAAACAGACGACAAAAATAAGGAAAGATAAAGGATTTGAACAGAATTAGCAGGGTTTATCTGACATATACAGAATACTGCACCCCTCTGCTGCAGAAAACATTAGTAAACATTAATTGCATACTCAGCCACAGAGCAAGTTTCAACAAATATCAAATGATTGGTATAAGTGGCAGGCTCCATAGCTGTACGCAACAATCGTATCCATTGCATTGGACACAGTTGTTCAGGCCTTTCTTGAAACATGTTCTTCTCTTGGCCTCCAGGGCACACTCTTGACTTCCCTCCCACCTCACTGGCAGCTGCTTCTCAGTCTCCTTTGAGATTTCTCCTCATCGTCTTGACCTCTCAATATTGGAGTACCTTGGGCTCTGTCCTCAGAACTCTTATCTTCCTTCTTAACACAAGCCTTGAGCAATTGCATCCATATTCATGACTTTAAATACCGCTTACACACTGCTGACTTCCAAATTGAAGTCTCTAGCCCAAATTCTTCCCCTGGATTTCAGACTGCCAAATCCACCTGCCTAGTGAATATTTCCACTTGGAAGTCTAACAGGCATATCACACTTAACATACCAAAATCTGAATTCTTTTTTTTTAAAAAATTTTTTATTGAGTTAATGATAGTTTACAATCCTGTGAAATTTCAGTTGTATATTATTGTCTGTCAGTCATGTTGTAGGTGCAACCCTTCACCCTTTGTGCCCACTCCCACCCCCTGCTTTCCCCTGGTAGCCACTAATCTGTTCTCTTTGTCCACAGGTTTAAATTCCTCATATGAGTGGAGTCATACAGAGATTGTCCTTTTCTATCTGGCTTATTTCACTTAACATAATTCCCTCAGGGTCCATCCATGTTGTTGCAAATGGGACGATTTTGTTCTTTTTTACAGCTGAGTAGTATTCCATTGTATATATATACCACAGCTTCTTTATCCATTCATCTGTTGATGGGCACTTAGGTTGCTTCCATGTCTTGGCGATTGTAAATAATGCTGCAATAAACATTGGGGTGCACAGGACTTTTGGAATTGCTGACTTCAAGCTCTCTGGATAAATACCCAGTAGTGGAATAGCTGGATCTTATGGTAGTTCTATTTTTAATTTTTTGGGGAATCTCCATACTGTTTTCCATAGTGGCTGCACCAGTTTGCATTCCCACCAGCAGTGTGTGAGGGTTCCTTTTTCTCCACAACCTCTCCAACGTTTGTTACTATTTGTTTTAGTTATTTTTGTCATTCTAATGGGTGAAAGGTGATATCTTAGTGTAGTTTTGATTTGCATTTCCCTGATGATCAGCGATGATGAGCATGTTTTCACATGCCTATTGGCCATCCGTATATCTTCTTTGAAGAAATGTCTGTTCATGTATCCTGCCCATTTTTGGATCGGGTTGTTTAATTTTTTGTTGTTGAGTTGTGTGAGTTCTTTATATATTATGGATATTAAGCCTTTGTTGGATGTATTACTTGCAAATATTTTTTCCCAGTTAGTGGGTTGTTTTTTTGTTTCAATCCTGTTTTCCCTTGCCTTGAAGAAGCTCTTTAGTCTGATGAAGTCCCATTTGTTTATTCTTTGTATTGTTTCCCTTGTCTGAGAAGACATGGTGTCCGAAAAGATCCTTTTAATACTGATGTCAAAGAGTGTACTGCCTACATTTTCTTCTAGAAGCCTTATGGTTTCAGGTCTCAGCTTTAGGTCTTTGATCCATTTTGAGTTTATTTTGGTAAATGGTGAAAAAGAATGGTCAATTTTCAGTCTTTTGCATGTGGCCTTCCAGTTTTCCCAGCACCATTTCTTGAAAAGACTTTCTTTTCTCCATTGCATGCCCTCAGCTCCTTTGTCAAAGATTAGCTGTCCATAGATGTGTGCTTTTATTTCTGGGCTTTCAATTCTGTTCCATTGATCTGTGCACCTGTTTTTGTACCAGTACCATGCTGTTTTGATTACTGTAGCTTTGTAGTATGTTTTGAAGTCAGGGATTGTGATGCCTCCAGCCTTGTTCTTTTTTCTCAGGATTGCTTTAGCAATTCGGGGTCTTTTGTTGCCCTGTATGAATTTTAGGATTAAAGAATGTCATTGGGATTCTGATTGGGATGGCGTTGAATCTATAGATTGCTTTAGGTAGAATGGACATTTTAACTATGTTTATTCTTCCAATCCATGTGCATGGAATGTCTTTCCATCTCTTTATGTCGTCATCCATTTCTTTCAGAAAAGCCTTGTAATTTTCATTGTATAGGTCTTTCACTTCCTTAGTTAAATTCACCCCAAAGTATTTTATTCTTTTTGTTGCGATTGTGAATGGTATTGTGTTCTTGTGTTCTTTTTCTGTTAGTTCGTTATTAGAGTATAGAAATGCTACTGATTTATGTAAATTGATTTTATACCCTGCAACTTTGCTGTAGTTGTTGATTACTTCTAACCGTTTTCCAATGGATTCTTTGGGGTTTTCTATATATAAGATCATGTTGTCTGCAAACAATGAGAGTTTCACTTCTTCACTCCCTATTTGGATTCCTTTTATTCCTTTTTCTTGCCTGATTGCTCTGGCCAGGACCTCCAGAACTATGTTAAATGAGAGTGGTGATAGAGGGCATCCTTGTCTTGTTCCTGTTCTCAGGGGGATGGCGCTCAGTTTTGCCCACTGAGAATGACGTTGGCTGTGGGTTTGTCATATATGGCCTTCATTATGTTCAGGTAGTTCCCTTATATCCCTTATGGGGTATTTCTTAAGCAGCACACTGTATTGCCAGGGGCAGAAGCTGGATATATCCCAGTTCATGTAATGCCCTTGAGAATGATACAGTGATTCATTCAGGGTCCCAGCGAGAAAAGGAAACCAATCTGAGTACTTGAAACAAAGGGAGTTAAATGCAGAGCACTGGTGATGGAGAAGCTGAGAATCCCACAGGAGGCAATGAGACAGCCGGAAATGAGCAAGAGCAGGAAGCTACCAGCTCTCCTGAGCTGGAAGGGTGTCTTAGTCTGTTCAGACTATAACTAAATACCACAGACGGCATGGCTTAAACAACAGAAAGTTATTTCTCACGGTTCTGGAGGCTGGGAAGTCCAAGATCAAGGTGTCAGCATGGTAGGTTTCATTGTGAGGCCTTTTCTCTTGGCTTGTAGGTGGCTGCCATCACACTGTGCTCACATGACCTCTTCTTTGCCTGTGAGAGGAGAGAGAGAGAGTGAGCTCTCTGGTGTCTCTTCTTATAAGGGTACTAAGTGTATTGGGTCAGGTCTCCATCCTGAAGACCTCATTTCATCTTTACTTGGTTTGGTTTGGTTTGGTGAGGAAGATTGGCCCCGAGCTAACACTGTTGCCAATCTTCCTCTTTTTGCTTGAGGAAGATTGTCCCCGAGCTAACATCTGTGCCAATCTTCCTCTATTTTTTTTTTGTATGTGGGACGCCGCTGCAGCATGGCATGATGAGCGGTGTGTAGGTCCACACCCATGAACCTCGGACTGCTGAAGCGGAATGCACGAACTTAAGCACTATGCCGCTGGGCTGGCCCCAATTTAATCTTCATTACCTCCATAAAGGCTCTGTCTCCAAATGCAGTCACATTGAGGGGTAGGGCTCCAACACATGAACATGGCGGGGAGGGGCACAAACATTCAGTCCATAACGAAGGGTAAAGGAGGGAGATGCTGTTACAGAGCCCAGGAAAGGGGGTCAATTTGTTTAAGTCAGAGCTGTGGTGGGCCTGTCCAGCAGGAGCTAGAGGCACAGAAAAGATGCAGCAGCTGCTGAAGATGCTGCCCAGGCAGAAAGAGAAGGGAGAAAATACTCTGGCCTTTTCCTTTCTCCCGCCTTCTAATCTCCTGTCTTCCTTTGGCAAAGCCCAAGTAGGAAGCCTGCTGACTTGGGAAGTCCTGGAAAATGCAGTCTCGAGGAGCCAGTCCCACTTTGACACAGAGCAAAAGAGGAGGAACATAGATCTGGGGTCTTGGACTGGCCCAAGAGCTTCAGAGAAGTTCCCCTGCTCTCTGCTTGACACACACAGCTTAGGTTGCCATTACTCGAGGGCTGTGATGAGTTTTCCTACCAAGAACTCACAGTGACTTAAACTATAAATTCAACATATATATATATATATATAATGAAAACATTTCTAAAATAGGTTCTTTTTTTCAAGGTACCAGAAGGCATATATAGTCTGATCCCATTTGTGTGTGTTACGGTAATTGACACCAGCTGTTGTAATAACAGCCCCAAAGTCTCCATAGCCTGATAGAACAGCAGACTATGTTTCACTAGCATCACAGTCTGACATGGGTTGGAGGTTCTCCCAAGTGGTTCCCTTGCAAATGGTGACTCAGGGGTCTAGGATCGTTCCATCATGTGGCTGTGCTGTCTCAGAGTCCTTCATTCCCATGCAAACAGAGAGAGTCAGAAAAACAGTAGAAGGACTGTGCATGTTCCTGTAGGGGATCCTCCTGGAAGTGATATATACCACTTCTGCCTGCCTTCCACTGGCCAGAGCTCAGCCACAGAGTTCCAAGTTAATTGCAAGAGGGGCTGGGAAATGTAGTCTTTCTGCAGGACCAGGAAGAAGAAAAAGGGTTGGTAAGCACTGAGCCACTGTGTTCCAAAATAAGCAAACATATGCTGGTATGTGCATAAAAATGTTTCTGGAAAGATACATAAGCAGGAGAACCAGCTACATAATTTAGGGGCCTAGTGCAAAGTGAAAATGCTAGTTCTCTTGTTCAAAAATTATTAAGAATTTCAGGACGGCCGTGGCAGCGCATTAAATCAAGTGCAGAGTCCTTCTGAGCGTGGGGGCTGATGACGGCAGAGGGTGTACACCCATGAAGCTGGCCCTGATAAGAAGCTCTAACAGAATTACTTCTGTGGAGTGGAACTGGGAGTTGAGGAAGGGAGGGACAATTTACTTATCATATTACACTCTGATAGACATTTTTTTTTGCCAGGTGTATATATTACTGCAATAATTTAAAAATATTTCACTCATAATGGATTTGAGCCAAGATATACACAAGCACCTTATAAAGAGGTAGAATGCCTTCCAGGTTAGCAGAGCCTGACACAGAAGCCTGATTGAAGCCATTGATCTATCTCAAGAAAGAATGTGTCTGGGGCCGTCGCGGTGACGCAGCAGTTCAGCGTGCACATTCCGCTTTGGCGGCCCGGGGTTCGCAGGTTTGGATCCCGGGTGTGGACATGGCACAACTCGTCAAGCCATGCTGTGGTAGGTGTCCCACATATAAAGTAGAGGAAGATGGGCACGGATGTTAGCTCAGGGCCAGTCTTCCTCAGCAAAAAGAGGAGGATTGGCAGCAGATGTTAGCCCAGGGCTGATCTTCCTCAAAAAAAAAAAAAAAAAAAAAAAAAGGGGACAGTTGCCATCTAAGCTCTGTCAGGGAAGGGTGAGCTGATACATTGAGAGAGACCTACATATCTGCATCTCTCTCTCTCTCTCTCTCTCCACCAGAATATATGTGTGTCTATAATTTTATGTATCATATTGTATAGACAGAACATTTTATTGGTATATAATTATTTTACAAGTTTAAAGTGATGGCATTTACTTCTCAATTGATGAGAAAATATAGATCATTTTGATAAATAGAAAAAAATTGAGATTATTGCAATCTATTGTGGTTTTCAGCCTCAATTCAGAGTTAGCATTTTTGTTTTGTTTACATGTCTTGGTCAGGATAGGTTAGGTTATGCGGCCACAACAAATGGTCCCAACATTTCAGTGGCATGTAACAAAGGTTTATTTCTCACTCAGTCTCTGTGCCCAGCAAGGGGCAGGCTCTGCTACACGTTGCCTTTGCTCCAGGGCCTGGCTGTCCTCACTGTGGCCGAGAGAAGAGAGAACCATAGCGAACACTGGCTGGCTCTTGGATTCCTGGCTCTGAAGTGACTCATATCACTTCCACTCACATTTTATTGGCCCAGGTGTGTTACATGGTCAAGCCTGACGTCAACAAGGCAAGGAAATATAAGCCCATCCAGGAGAGAAGCAGGGAATACTCGTAAACAACAATGCCGTCTACCACAGCAAAATGCTGCGGAAATCTGGATTAACAGGAAAATCGTTAGAAATGATTAAAGCTCACCCGGCAATCTCAAGGACTCTAAGGAAATGAATCCCCAAGCTTGAAATATAAATGAGAAAGTTTGTTTCAAAGCTGAATCACTAAGCACTGAGCTTATTACTTCTCATAAATATAAAAGTCAGACGAAAGCACCCACCTTAGAACAAGCATTAAACTCTCAGTGGTATGTCATTATTGCTGTGCGATGTGTTAAGCATTCACTTTTTATTGCCCTACTGATATTACCCCTGCCCTAAGAGCAAGGCTCTAGAAGATACCACGACCTTTGCTCCGCATTCAATCCAGTGCGGAGGGCATGTGCTCCAGGGTGCACCCACTTGGATAAGGTGAGCAGACATGCCCAGGCCTGGAATTTTCAATAAGGACGTGCAGAATGACAACCTTCCTAATCAGAGTCTCATTTACAAGGCATTCAAATATATTCATAGACATGGTGGAAAAACCATTCCGAGGATGCCCCCAAATCTAGCTGTGCTACTTATCACGTCATGGGCTCTAAAGAAAGAAACGGAGAAGGCATGGAAATTCGAATACCTGGGTGGGTCGGGCCATAGGTGCTACAGAGGCTGACAGAGAGCAGCTTGTCAGGGGGCTGGCGGGGAAGGGAGGAGACTGACAAGCTGAAGCATCTGCGCTTCTGAAAGGAGCTGCTGCTCGGCCCCAACCAGTTGTTACATAGAAAAAATCCTTTTCTTTAAGTTCCAAATCTAATTTCTATGTGAGATCTGTTGGTTTTAAATACTGGCACTAATTCAAAAATTTGAAATAATGCGTAGGCCAAACTAAACACTTTTTTTTTTTTAAAGATTGGCACCTGAGCTAACAACTGTTGCCAATCTTCTTCTTTTCTTTTCCCCTTCTTTTTTCTCCCCAAATCCCCCCAGTACATATTTGTATATTTTTTCAGTTGTGGGTCCTTCTAGTTGTGGCATGTGGGACGCCGCCTCAGCATGGCCTAATGAGTGGTGCCATGTCCACGCCCAGGATGCAAACCCTGGGCCGCCGAAGCGGAGTGCGAGAACTTAACCACTTGGCCACGGGGCCGGCCCCCAAACTAAACACTTTTGTAGGCTGTGTTTGGGGTTATCAGTCTGTAATCTCTGGGGCAGGTGACTAGGGTAGAGATCTGGGAGGAGGAAGGAGGAACCCGGAAAGAAGTAGTGGGGAGCCCCAGAAGAGGGACCACGGCATGGAGCCAAGAGGGAGGAGGGAAGGGATGTGGAGAGATGCTAGAGGCATAGGGACCTGGGGAAAAAGAGATGTTGAGATGGGATATTTAGAAGGTTTTGTGATGTGTAACCTCTCCACTCTTCTTTTCACAAAACCTCCAGGAAAATAGACTTTCAGCCTCGGTGCTTCTGGGTCACATCTGCACTTTCTTTGTAGTACATCGTGGTGTTGAGACTGGCTCCCAGGAGGCCTGGTGACGTCTGAGCTGTGTTTGAATCTCCACCTGACAGCTGTTTGTTCTGAGTCCAGACCCCAATCTGGTTTCCCTGATGAGAGGAGGGGCAGGATGGGTGGGATATTCAGAGCTTGGGTCTTGGAGGCAGACAGAACTGGGTTTGAATCCTGAGTCTGCCACTTATTTGCTCTCAACATTTCTGAACCCCATTGCCATGTGGGGATAAAACAGAACCCACCACACAGCCTTGTCAAATGAAGATAAAATGCTCAGCCATTACCTAAGTACATAGTATGCACTCAACAAAGAGTAACTGCAATTGTTATTGTTACTACTTATATATTATTATTTTCATTTGTAATCATAAGCCTACAGGGAGAGAACCTGCAGATCAGCAAATACAAGTAGCCAGTCAATCCGTTTAAAGCTTTTATCTATTAGAAAACAATTCGACTGTGTGCTCTCCTGGTTTTTATGCACCAGTCTCTCATGAGTTTGGCGCGTGAATCATCCACCGGAGCGTAGTGACTGCTTTAGACACGTGTGGCATTTTACCTGTGGCAGAGGACCTTACCCCTGGTGTCTCCGCCACTCTGCAGAGGAGAGGGGTTATTCCTACAGCCTGTGAGCTCCTCTGGATTGGGCACCGTGTATTAGCTCCTCAGTCAATGTTGTGGAATGAATGAATGCCTCCTGCCCGCTGAAGCGACTTCTCTCTCCCTCCCTCCCTCCCCCAGCACCATGACTGTCCTCTGCTTAGATCTAAAGGGAAGGGAGAAAATCACCCAAGAGCAGCGTTTCATTCTTATGGGGGGTTAATATCATGCCAATGGGCTTCCTTGGATTTGGTAATATGAGTACGAAGGAGCCTCCTTTTGAGGAAACAGCACAAGAAGAGGTTCCTATGGCTTAGGAAAGGCCACCTGATCCACAGACCTTTCATGACCAACTGGTATAAGGACCTCAGGAATCTTTTGGGGCCAAAGGTTGCAATATCCCCTATTCTTAGTCCTCCCAAACTGAAGTTAGAGAATTCTGTTGGGGTGAATCTTGGATGCTACAGGACCTTGCAGCAGCATTGTTATTTGAATCTCGGACTGCTGGGATAAAATTACCCTGAGAGAAGTCTTCATCTATGATTCAGATTAAAATGAAACCACACGCACACACTCACACAAATCTGGAATCCTACAAACCAAATTGAAAACAGAGGTCATCTTGTTGTAATGGGGTGGCTGGCAACTTTCACTTTCTACTTTACACATTTGTGTGTTTGCCTTTTTTACAAGACTATTGCTTTCATAATCAGGAAGGAAAATGAGATCCCGTATTCCCCTTTTGAAGAAGAAAAAGAAGGAACACATGCAGCCTAGTAGCTTGAGCACTGCAGGTAGACAAAAAAGTGTTTATTTAATACTCATTGCCTAAATTAGAGAAAAGAGAGCACAGCAGGAAGGCAGGAAGGTGGGGAGAGAGGAAGGAGAGAGGCTGGTCCCGCCAGGGGTGCAAGGACAGCAGGCCTGCAGGAGCAGCTGGGTGTGTCAGCACACGCCCCGAGGGGACTGGCTGGTTTGGGTTGAATAACTTAGAGATGTGGGAGTGAAGGATCAGTTGTTTTGGCGACCAGCCCAAAGTTATACCTATTTCTTACTCTTAGGTAATCTTTACATGGCAAGCTGTGCCCACAGCTTCTGCCCTCACAGGTTGAGAGTGCGTCACTGGCTCTGAGTCTGGAACAAGATTTTTAGCCTTAGGAGATTTAGAAGCGGGATTTAGACCCAAAGGCCCTGAGAAAAAGCCCAGGAGGCAGAGCGAACCCTTCCTGTCCACCACGCAGTTCGGAACATAGACTGGGGGCTTTCCAGGCCCCAGTCACAGGGGTCATCATGTTCCGTGCTGGGGTTCAGAGATAAGAGGACAACTTCTCTCTGCAGGAGCTCTCAGGCAGGAAATGAGGATGGCTGCGTAACAGCCACAGGTGAGGAGGCGGCTTGGAGGCCAAGGGAGAGCGCTTGTGGCCACAATGCTCTATCACTTGCTGTCCTTGTGACTGCGGGCACATGGCTTAACCCGTCTGCCCTCAGTTTACTCATCTGTAGAATGTGGAGGACGATAGCGCCTGGCTGTTAGGGTTATTGTGAAGATTAACTGAGATAATTCCTCCAGAACCCTGGGCATTAGTGCTCCATCAGTGTCAGCCATCGTTCTGGACAAAGTGTGCGGGGGAACCCTGTGAGGGGCTGTGAATTCTCCCACAGAGGGTCAGAGAAAGCCGCAAAGAAGTGTGAAGTGGGTCTTTCTGGAGGAGTAAGAGTTGTCTGATGGACAAAAGTGGGCAGTTTATTGTCCGCAAAAGAGAAGCATGAATCTATATGGTGTGTTGGTGAAGAGCAAATTCTTGGGTGCGACGTCAGCACAGGTGTGTGTGCTATGTGGGAAGCTGAGGTGGGCAGGGGAGGTGGTGGCTGTGTGTGTGTGTGTGTGAGAGAGAGAGAGAGAGAGAGAGAGAGAGAGAAGCTGGCCCTGAGAGGCCCTGGAAATGTAGGCTGGCTTAAAATTGAGACAGACCTTATAAACCAGGCTGACGGCTTGAGCTTTATCTTTTCCCTGAAGGCATGGGGGGAGCTTGAGAGATTTTGCTCTGTTTCTGAAGTTTCTAAGAAAAGAAACCAGGATCAGATAAGTGCTTGGAAAGTAGGTTCTGGAAGAGGCGTCCATTCGGGAGAGCGGCCAGGAGCCTTTGGCTGTTGTCCCCGGTCTGGTCACTAGAGGGAGACCTGGGCTCAGAAGTGGCCCCACACTGCCTGTTGTTGAGAGGCTGCTGGTCCCTGGTGGCTGAGCAGGGGCCCCATGGAGGCAGCCAAATCCCACCCCCTTCAGCCCCTCACGGAGGCCGCGGCAGACGTGCTAGATCATAGACAAGGGCACTGGCAAGTTAGGAAGAAAGGAAACGCCCCTGACATGCTGTGGGAGCCTTAGCCCCCGGGCATCTAATGACTGACCCCTTCATCTCCCTCCCAGTTTGTCCTCCTTCTCATCCTGTCCCTGCTTCTGGAACACACCGTGTGTATGGACAGCCCAGCCTGCATAGCCAAGCTTTGTCCACACTCCCACAAATAGCCGCCGTGGGCCCAGGGGCACACACACTGGGGGAAGATGAACCTGAGGATGAGGCCTGCACAGGCCCAGGGAGCAGGCTTGGGTCATTTAGAAAGAGACTTCTGGGGTCCTGGGTACTCAGAGAGCACATTCTAGAAGGGGGTCAAGGGCTCTGGGTAGGCACTTCCTTGGGACTGTGGACAAGTTGCCTTGAGGGGAGGGATATGGTTGAAGAAAGGACTCAAGGATACGTCCTGAGCAAAAGAATCTTGAGTTATTTCTGCCTTTACACGTAATATCCTACATGGAGCCTGGCAGTTAGTGAGTTTTCAACAAAAGCAGTTTGAACGAATGACTTCTCCAACTCTTGACTGGCTTCTTGTGTGAGAAAGGCGAGCCACTTCTCCTTTGTTGAGGGCTCCTTGGTTTTAAGAAAGATCCACAAGTTCTTTGACACTCTCTGGAAGAGACGGAGCCTAATTCCCCTTCTGGGCTGGACTGTCAGTGACCTGCTTTAAAAGAATAAGTGAAAGCAATGGTGTGCGACTTTCAAAACTAGACCATAAAGGCACTGCGACTTCCTCCCCTTTATCACTTGGCTCACTACTCAGGTGAAGCCAGCTGCTGTGTCAAGAGGACACTCAGGCAGCCCCGTGGAGAGAGTGGAACAGAGGCCTCCCACCAACAGCCATGTTGGAAGCTGATGCTCCAGTCCCAAACAAGCTTCAGACGAGTGCAGCCCTGACCTACAGCCTCCTAACCATCCAGCTAAGTGCCCCTGAGAAACGGTGTGAGATAATACATAGCTATCATTTGAAGTCATTACGTTTAGGGGTAATTTGTTACACAGCAATAGATGACTAC
Organism: Equus caballus; assembly: GCF_041296265.1. NCBI lineage: Eukaryota > Metazoa > Chordata > Mammalia > Perissodactyla > Equidae > Equus > Equus caballus. The sequence goes on from NC_091707.1 coordinate 35,789,800, forward strand.
TATAGGCTTCAAGGGGATCCCAGTAAGTAGCACTCTTATTTCCTGCTTAGGTTTTGCATAAATCAAGAAATAAACCAAAAGCAAATATGGAAGGTGAAATATCACCTTTATTAGGGGTAAGAGGCCAGTCTTTAGCCAACTAAATCTGCTAAGATCGAACCCTGGAATTTAGGCAGACTTATCTGTAACCCGGTCCCAAGGAACGCCAGGTGGAGACACACCTCTCCTTACAGAGGGTCCTGCCCACTGAGAGTGAAAGCATAAAGAGGGAGAATTTCTACTCCACAGGTGGGCTCACACCCAAGAGAGACAGGTGTGGGTCTGAGTCAAGGATGCCCAGGTATTCTTCTCAAAATTAACAGTAAGTCCCTGCTCACCCCCAAATCCCCACCAGGGCAGGAGGAGCAGTGGGGCAGAGAGAGTTCCAGAAGTACCACTAATTAAGCTTCCTTCACAGGAAGGAAATGTCAGAAGTGAGGAAGTTTCTGCCCTCATGTCCTTCCCTGACATCTGTCTGTGGTCCTGTCCCATGCCCGTGACCTCTTTCTTCCCTGTGAGCTTGGCCCCCCCGGTGACTTCTCCATCGCAGGCATCTTTCTAACGGCCTTCTTCTTCCTCTCTTTACTGTGTCCTGGGAGCTCCTTGTTAACGTGCTTTGCACAGTGCTCTGTAGAGTGCCCGGCACACACCAGGCCCTCCCTCAGGACATATTGGGAATCATGATGCTTCAGACTTGTCATTTTGAGACTGAGGTTTTATTTTCTCTTTAGCTGGCCCTCTTTTTCCTAGCCTTTGGGGGTATTGTTTCGTTAAATCACCAATGCCAACAGACCAAACCATCTTTGCAGGAATATTGCATAAATGTGAAACCATTACTTTTTTTTCACAAAGACCTTATCAGGGAGAATTATTCCATTTTATGAGTGGAAATGTGGTTCTGGAAATTATTTACTGACCAGTGAGTGGTGGCAGAGAGCCGGAAGAGAATGGAAAATCCCGTCACCCATTTTGATAGTTCAGTAATAATACATACATCTATCTCACATGCACAGCTGTTTCAAAGTCTGACTCCATTTATTTCTTATCATTGGGAATCTAGTGAAATAGCTGTACGTTCTCGCTTTGCTGTTTCTCTAAGATTCATGCTTCTCACCCACTGAATCACTGGTCAATATTGTCACATCTCTAGCCTTGGATATTCTCATCTCCATTTCCTCACAGTTGATTTAAAAAAAAGCTTGCCACAATTTAGTATTACAGACTAGTAACCTTGAGGTCATCCTTGACTTTTCTGTCTGAATTCTGTGTCAACCAAGTCCTCGTCATTCTTTCATCTGCCTCTTCGATTCACCCTTTCATTTATTTTTTTTAAGTTTACCCAAGTAACACATGAACACAAAGTATAGAATCATATAGAGTAAAAAGTAAAAGGTGTGCATGGTTGTTTTAATGCCGACAAGCTCTTCCCATCCTAATACATATGCCCTTTAAAAATAAATAATTAATTAATTAATTAACTTTTAAAATTGGGGTAGCATTGGTTTATAACATTATATACATTTCAGGTCTACATCATTATATTTCGATTTCTGTATAGACTATATCCCGTTCACCACCCAAAGTCTAATTACCGCCCATCGTTGTACCCATGTGGCCTCTTACTCCTTTCGCCCTCCATCCTCCCCTCTTCTCCTCTGGTGACCACCAGTCTAATCTCTATATTTACGTGTTCGTTTATACACGCCCTTTTGCACTGTAACTTTGCCATGCATATCATCAAGAGGTGGAGTCTATCAACAACTACAGCAAAGTTGCAGGGTACAAAGTCAATTTTAAAAAATCAGTTGCATTTCTATACACTAGCAATGAACTAGCAGAAAGAGAAATCAAGAATACAATCCCATTTACAATCGCAACAAAAAGAATAAAACATCTAGGAATACACTTAAACAGGTGAAAGAACTGCACACTGAAAACTACAACGCAGTATTGAAAGAAACTGAAGACGGCATAAAGAAATGGAAAGACATTCCATGCTCATGAGTCGGAAGAATAAACATAGTTAAAATGTCCATACTACTTAAAGCAGTCTATAGATTCAGTGCATCCCAATCAGAATCCCAGTGACACTCTTCACAGAAATAGAACAAAGAATCCAAAAATTTATATGGAACAAAAAAAGACTCTGAATAGCTAAAGCAATCCTGAGAAAAAAGAACAAAGCTGGAGGCATCACGATCTCTCACTTCAAAACATACTACAAAGCTATATAGTAATCAAAACGGCATGGTACTGGCACAAAACAGACAGATCAACAGATCAGAATTGAAAGCCCAGAAATAAAACCACGCATCTATGGACGGTTAATCTTTGACAAAGGAGCCAAGAACATACAATGGAGAAAGGAAAATCTCTTCAATAAATGATGTTGGGGAAACTGGACGGCCACATGCAAAAGAATGAAAGCAGACCATTCTCTTGCACCATACGCAAAAATTAACTCTAAATGGATTAAAGATTTGAATGTAAGACCTGAAACCACAAAACTCTTCGAAGAAAATATAGGCAGTACACTCTGACATCGATCCTAGCCACATTAGCCACATCTTTTCCAATAACATGTCTACTCAGGCAGGGGAAGTGAAAGAAAAAGTTAACAAACGGCACTACATCAGACTGAAAAGCTTCTGCAAAGCAAAGGAAACCATGAACAAAATGAAAAGACAACCCACTAACTGGGAGAAAATATTTGCAAATCATTTATCTGACAAGGGCTTGATCTCCAAAATATATAAATAATTCATACAACTCAACAACAACAAAAACAACTTGATCAAAAAATGGGGAGGAGCCGGCCCCATGGCCGAGTGGTTAAGCTCGTGCGCTCTGCTTCAGCGGCCCAGGGTTTCGCCAGTTCGAATCCTGGGCGTGGACATGGCACCGCTCATCAAGCCATGCTGAGGCAGCATCCCACATTCCACAACTAGAAGGACCCACAGCTGAAAATACACAACTATGTACTGGGGGGCTTTGGGAGAAAAAAGGAAAAATAAAATCTTAAAAAAAAAAATGGAGAGAGGATATGAACAGACATTTTTCCAAGGAAGATAAACAGATGGCTAACAGGCCTATGAAAAGATGTTCAACATCACTAATTATTAGGGGAATGCACATCAAAACTATAATGAGATATCACCTTACACCAGTCAGAATGGCTATAATTACCAAGACAAAAAACAACAAATGTTGGAGAGGATGTGGAGAAATGGGAACCCTCATACACTGCTGGTGGGAACGCAAATTGATGCAGCCGCTATGGAAAACAGCATGAGATTTCTCAAAAAATTAAAAATAGAATTACCATATGATCCAGTCATCCCACTACTAGGTACTTATTGAAAGAACTAGAAATCAATGACCCAAAGAGACTTATGCACCCCTGTGTTCATTACAGCACTATTCACAATAGCCAAGATGTGGAAGCAACCCAAGTGCCCATCGACTGAAGGTTGGACAAAGAAGATGTGGTATATGTATATACAATGGAATGCCTCTCAGCATAAAAAAAGACAAAATCGGCCCATTTGCAACAACATGGATGGACCTGGAGGGTATGTTAAGCAATAAGCCAGACAGAGAAAGACAAATACTTCATGATTTCTCTCATGTGTGGAAGATAAAGAAATACATGGATAAAGAGAACAGATTAGTGGTTCCCAGAGAGGAAGGGGGTCAGAGGGTGGGCAAAGGGATAAAGGGGCACGGCTGTACGATGACAGATAAAAATTAGACTACGGGAGGTGAGCACAATGAAGTGTATTCAGGAATTGATAAACAATAATGTACACCTGAAATTACACAATGCTATAAACCATTAAGATCCCAATAAAATTACTTGGGAAAAAAAAATGAGGTGGAGTCTATCCTTGACACTGGGCTGAGCTTTGACTTGCTTTGACCTACAGAACGCGGCAGGCCTGATGTCGCTGAGTTCCAGAGACTCCGCCTTCAGAAGTCTTGCTGCTTCTGCTTTAGCCTTGGAATGCTGCCTGGGACGCCACATAAGGAAGCTGCCCTTGCCCACTGGCCTGAGAGGCCACGTAGACGGAGACAGCCATCACCAATTGAATGCGACTTCGTCAGTGAGCTCAGGGAATCTAGCAGGGGAGTTACCTAGAAAACCTAGAGAATCAGCTGTAGAATCAGGAAAAACACTTTTTGGTTTTTTTTCGTGTCTTTTTTTTTAAGTAAGCTTTTTTGGTGAGGAAGATTTGCCCTGAGCTAACATCTGTTACCAATCTTCCTCTTCTTTTTTTTTCTCCCCAAAGCCCCAGCACATAGTTGTAGATCCTAGTTGTAAGTCATTCTAGTTCTTCTATGTGGAATGCCGCCACAGCATGGCTTGATGAGCGGTGTGTAGGTCTGTGCCCAGGATCTGAACTGGCAAACGCTGGGCTGCCGAAGCGGAGTGCGCCAACTTAATCACTTGGCCACGGGGCCGGGCCCTTTTTTGTTGTTTTAAGTTGCTAGTTTTAGGGTGGTTTGTTATGCAGCAAAGGATAACTCAAACAGTCCCCACCACCCGCCTCTTGACACCACTCTCCTCAGACCTTTCCCTACACATTATAAATATCCATGTGTAAATAACATAAAGTTAAAACACACCGTGGGATCACCCTTTGCACACCGACACATTTTCTGTGAACACACACAGATTCCACAACTCCTTTCAATCTCTACAGAGCACTTCATTGAGCAGATGTTCCATTTCCCTACCTATTGCTTGTTAACAGACATTTAGGCTATTTCCGATTTTTCACTGCCATCATTGGCATTGTGGTGAGCAGCCTTGTGCCTTCCTGCCTCCCTGCCCTCACCCGTCCTGTCCACCCCAGCCTGAGGTAAGGGAGGGGCAGAACAGGACAACAGTAGGTGCTTGGGGCTTCTGGGCAAGCACCTGTGGGGTTGTGGCTTAACTCCTATCCTCTCAAGAAAACAGAGAATCATTGGGCACCAGGGCTGCCACAGCTCCTCTCCCCCTCGCCCATCCTCTTGGGCATTACTAAAGGAGCGGAGATGACATGCAAAGGAGATTTATAAGGGAAGATGGAGACACACTGCGTGTTAGGGACGCTGGAAAAGCATATGGACCCCAGCAGGCTTCCGTGTGGGCCTGTCGGAGGGTCTGCCCTCATCCAGCACTCTGAATTCCCTGCCGTGCTCTGTGCTGTCTGGGGGTACTTATGGTCTGCGTGGTTGGCCGAGGTGCGCAGGAAAGGGTGTGAATGGGGAGGGATTTCTGCCAGAGGTGTATGTGTGTGCGCCGCAGGGGCTGCTGACAGGGTGCTGTATGTGCCTGAGTGTGGATGTGACCTAACTCAGGGAGATGCTGCTGTTAAATGAAGCGAGGCATTGCCATGGCAACACAGCTCTCTGCTCCCAGCCAGATGCCAAGCCCTTAAATTATATTTTTCTGGCTGAAAGCGCCTCAATTGCGTCTGGTCTCCAAAGCAATGGGACTGTGGGGGCACCCGATGCCTCACCCTCATCTCCAACCTTTCAACAGAGCCCGAGAGGTGACAAGCTGGGGAGACATCGCTGGGGCACTGATGAGTTTTGTCTGGAGAAGGGCCTGAGAGCAGCCGCTGGTGAAGGGGGTTGGGGAGAGCCATGCACAGGCCCCACTTCTGTTATCTCCTGGGCAGTGATCTCAAGTTAACCTTCTCCGGGACTTCTTTCCAGAAGGAAAATTCTACAATGAATGTCAATGGAAACGTTAATCATTTCTTCCATGAGTCATTTCTTTTCCTTCCACCTGTTGTCCTTCCTTTGGCCTTGAAGAGGAAGGTATCTCTGTCTCCTGGGGGTGGACAACTGGCCCGAAGAATACCAAGCTGACTGTCCTCCAGCATTTGGATTTGGGTAAATTATCTATATACAACCGACTTAGAAGGTCAGGGACGGAAGGTGTCACCTGGGGGCAGCCCTGTGTGAGTAAAACCAGCAAAGATGGCCAGCAGTCAAAAGGCAGCAGACAGGCAGAGGGAAGCCAAGACTGGAGAGGGAAGATGGCACTTGCTGTGGTCCGATGTCTTTCCCATGTCTAGGTCACAGGGAGGGTGGGTGCACTTCCTGCCCTCGGTTGCTTGTTGTAATTTGATAGGTTTGTGTCTTGTAGTGGAATGATCCCTGATTAAGGCATGAGGAGGACTCGAAGAGGGGTTGGCTGATGATGCTGGAAGTGCCTTTTCTAGCCACATTCCCACTCGGGATACACAGTGAATCCCTCAGAAAAGGCTGCTTGGGCATATGTATATGCAAAATGATGCTGCTACCTTTCTGCAGCCAATTATTTGCAAAGACTCCCGTGACATACAATGTTACAATAAGAGCATGAGGAAGAAAATTTTCTTCAATCAGCCAACAATATTTTATTGAGCAGCTACTATGTCCCAAGAAGTATTCTAGGCATCAGAGAAATATCAGTGAACAAGACAGAAAAAAGCCTGCCCTTAGGGAGCTTATTCCTTGAAGGACATAGATAATAGAGTGAACAAAAGACGTAATAGCAGACACTGCTAAGGGCTAGAACAAAATAAATGAACCAATGCGAGTCATACAGAATCATAAGCTATTAAGGTTTGAAAAAATCCTCAAAAGTTTCCAGATGCTTTTATTCCCACAAGACCAATGAAACAATATAGATAATAAATGGCCTTTAGCCAACAGGAGGGTAATGAAGCTAACTCTAGCTCATTCTAGCTTTTATGTCACTGCCTACAGGAACCTTTTCTCTACCAGCTCCGGGTTAAGCGCCCCTCCCACTGCACCTTGTACTTGGCCCTAACAGCAGACTTTATTACCTGCTCATGGAGGTGTTTTCCCCACTCACTGTAGGACCCGAGGGCAGAAACAATGCCGCTACATTCACATAAAATTATGACTCACACTTCATCAATGCTCAATAGTTGCTGGCTGAGTAAATAACAAGGGCTGTTGCCTGCCCAGCAGCATAACACTGATGTTTCTTTCAGCCCTGTAGGCAATGTTTCCACCATGTGAGCCCCCAAAAGCAGGGAGTTGGCTAATGACACAGACATGGCATGACCGTGTTCAGAGATAAGAGGAAAATCTTCCACAGCCAGAAACCCAGGAGAGGTGGCGTGTTCACTCTTTTCCAGCTGTTGAGACTGGAGCCTTTGTGTTGAACACCTATTGAAAATGAAGAAGCAGGGCGGGGCCCTGTGGCATAGTGGTTCAGTTCAGTGCGCTATGCTTCAGTGGCCTGGGTTTGCGGGTTTGGACCAACACCACTCCTCAGCCATGCTGTGGCAGCGACCCACATACAAACTACAAAAAGATTGGCACAGATGTTAGTTAGCTCAGGGCAAATCTTCCTCACCAAAAGAAAAAACAATCCAGTTGGAAGATGATAATGGATTGGGCCAGGGCAATAACAGTGAGGTGAATAGAAGTGGTTAGATCCTGGATACTCTGTAGAGTCAACATTTACTGTAGGATTAGATGTAGGATATGAGTGACAGGAGTGGAGAGTATAATCTCCTTAATTTTGCCAAATGGATGAGTACAAATTTACATCTTATTGCTTTAATTTGCATTTCCCTAACTACTAGTGAGGTTAGCATCTTTTCATGTTTTGGCTATTTGTATAGTTTTCTTGAGAAGTTCCAGTTTTGTTTTCTGTTCCTTTCCTTTGGTTAATGCTTGATTTCCTTACCAAAAATTTTGCCCCTGGGGTAGCTCTGCTAACTATTTATCCAAACTCTGAGATTAATTTCTCATTTTAGAAATATAGCATTGCAGAGCTGGTAGGTTACACAGGATTACTTTCTCATAAATGAGAAAATTGGGGCTCAAAAATGTTAACTGGAGCACAAAAAGGTTAGCTGAAGCTCAGTTGAGTGACTTATTCAAGGTCACCCAGCTAAGTGTTGGAGATGTTATTAAAATTTAGCTTTCCTGATAACCACTCTATTTCATTTTCCATCTGCTACACCACCTTATTAAGAAAGCTGTTTTACCAATAAAACTAACTGAGAGCCAACACACGCATCCCCACGAGGGCTCAAATTTGGACAGGAGAGTTAATCAAAAGGAATGTCAATACAAATTTACTACCGAGGCTAAGTAGCTAGACTTGCATTGCTTTCTTCCACTGTAACCTTTGGAACAGGAGACAACAGGCAAGGTATCTTCCTTGCCCGGCTCCTCCAGTCCCTCAGTCCTGCCAAGATCAATAATAACTCCCCGGGGGTGGGGCGGGGGGGGGTGCTCCTTTCTGGGTCATTACTGTTCTAACTTGCTTTAGTCAATCCACATGGGGTATTAGGGTTTTATATTTTTCTTACTCTAATAAACCAACCTTTTAGCTTAAGGGACAAGAGAAAAGGGCTAAGACCAGCTTATCTTAGTGAAGAAGCAACTGGGAGAATTAGATCATGGCAAGCCAAGTCTTGCCGAGTGTGTCCTGCACAGCAATATGTCTGTCTCACCCAGGGCCTGGGATCCTTCTCGGAAAAACCCAATGTGGGTCCAGCAAACAGGCAAGAGGTTCTACTGAAATAACAAGCAAAGAGTAGTAAGAGGATCCACCTTGGCCAGTCTATTTTAAAGCAAGAGGAAGATCAGAGAGACGGGAAGGGAAGTGATGAGGGCACATATTTAGAGAGGCTGACTGCTGCTCCTGCTGGGCTCAGTGTGCGCCTACCTTCCCCCTTTCAAAAGCATCACAAAGGCCTTCTTCAAAAGAGCAATTTAGGCCGGCTGTGGAAAATTTGGAAGATATAAGAATATTATAACCCTCCAGCCTTTTCTGTGCATGTACATACTGTGCATACAAAAAATATTGGTAAAATGCTATGCATACTGTTTCTAAGCTGTTTTTCTTAGTTAACGTGTTGAGCATTTCTTCCAATTCTTAAATATATCTCTAAAACATGATTGATAGTGCTATACAGTATTTTATTACATGAAATATTTTTGTCAAACAAGCCCCTTTTGTTAACAATGTTGATGTTCCTAGATTTACATTCTAATAAATTTCAGGTAGAGGTAGAATTACCAGATCAAAGACTATTTCTTTAAAAAGAAAAAAAAATTCAAGCATTCGTTCTTTTTTATAATATGACTTAAAAGGATTTTCAATGCAAAAAAATCAGAAATACAGAAAAGCACAAGTAAAATAAACATCAACTATAATCCTATTATTCACATGTTGTACATTTATCTTTCTAGTTTTTAAAAAATATATGTAAACATTTATACATTAGTTACCATGCATGGTTTCATGAGATTTTCTCATTAAATACTGTATAAATACAGTATAAGTATCTGCTCATCTGTTTTTCCAAAACATGACTTTCAATGGTAACAGTTTTCCACTGTATGGTTATGTCATACCCACTAGGATGTAAGCACCACAAAGGTGGGCAGTGTGCAAAGAACAGTGCCTCTTACATACACCAGTGCTCAATAACCATTTATTGCACAAATATATAATTTGTTTTTTCAGGAAGATTAGCCCTGAGCTATCATCTGGTGCCAATCCTCCTCTTTTTGCTGAGGAAGACTGGCCCTGAGCTAACATTCGTGCCCGTCTTCCTCTACTTTATATGTGGGATGCCTGCCACAGCACGGCTTGATAAGTGATGTGTAGATCTGTGCCCGGGATCCAAACTGGAAAACTCTGGGTCGCTGAAGTGGAGCGTGCGAACTTAACCGCTGCGCCACCAGGCCAGCCCCCGAATACATGAATTTAATCAACCAATTCCTTGTTGCTAACTATTGATATTTCAAACTTTTGCTATTCCAAACATTGTTACAAAAAATCTTGAGGACAGCTCTAATTACTTCTTTAGACTCAACTCCTACAAGTGAAATTTATTGGGTCAAATGGTATACATTTTAAAACAAAATTAGGATGACCATATAATTTATCACTAACGAGATCACTTCTGAGAGGATAAGGGGACCTAATGCAGGACTGCCCTGGTCAAGCTGGGATGTCATATGATGCCAAACTGTGTTGAAGAGGTTACAGCAATTTACCTTCCCACGAGCAGAGTATTAGAGCGCCAAATTTCCCCAGGCCTAACTTCTGTGACTCTACTCTTGATCCACATACATCCTAGATCACACTGAACATCCACTCTGGCATTTCTGGTATAAAATAATAAAGAAAATCTTCCCCTTGGTCCCTTCTCTTGCTTCCAGGTTTCCTCCTAGGCGTCGGCTAAGTGTGTGTAAAAGGCCAGATCGTATCTTTTAGGCTTTGTAGCCTATATGGTCTCTGTTGCAATTATTCAACTCCGTCATTCTGGCATGACAGCAACCACAGATAATCTGTAAATGAATTAGTGTGGCTGTGTTCCAATAAAACTTCATTTGACACAAATTTGGACTTCATATAATTTTCACGACACAAAATATCCTTCTTTATATATTTTTGCAACCATCTAGAAATGTAAAAACTATTATCAGTCAGTGGGCAGTATAAAAACAGGAGGCGAGTCATAGTTTGCTGACCTCTGACTTAGAAAATGGCTGGTAGACAATTAAAATAAACCCAGGGGGATGATCCTCATGTAAATGTAGAAAAATTGCCCATTTTTCCTTTTTCCTGAATTGCATGATTTTCTGCTTACTGTCAAAGTAGAGCTGCACTATATACATCTTCAACTACATGTGCCTCACACACACAACTATAAATAAAAATGAGAGAGAGAGAATTTAACTGTAAACACTGCTCACCAACCCACTCAATGAGCACATCCCTAAGGAAGCCTGGGCTGGGAGAGGAATCCGCTGTTCTCCTGGCTGGCCTCAGTTTCCACATGCTTCTCACAGGATACAGATCTTGCTTCATGGTGTGTGAGTTTACAGTTTGAATCTGCATTTTTTTGTACAACACTGCCCCTAAACACAAGCCAACACTTTTATTCGATACTCAACTAAACAAAGAGCAATCTGTTCTAATGCTGAAGGATAAGCTGACTGTTTGATTTCCTAAATAACAGGATGTCGGTTTCCAATGGGTCAAATATAAGGTACATTATGGAATTTTTCCAGTGGTAATTTTAATTATATAAAACTTTCCTATCATGCACTAATTTTACAGCCTAGTTACACATAAGGGATGAATCCATTAATTTGTATTCCTTAAAAAAAAAGCACTTACCAAGGATTACAATATGAACTCAATTTTCAATCCTCATAACAAAAAAAAGGCAGGACAGAAGAGAAATTCAAATTCAGCAAGTTACGTCCCAAGGAGCAGGTATCAAAGTGGCTTCCAGCCAATCATCCACACATAAAGCTGGGACGCCTCTAAGAGTACACGTAAGAAAATATTGGCACAAGTTTCTAGAAAGGAGCACTCAATTCTCTTTTATCATTTGAAATATCACTATTCCTCTAGGAAGATGGTAGTAAATATTATCTTCATTTTATGAATGAGGAAACCGAGGTCCAGAGAAATGTAATGTAACTTAGCCCCGGGGATAGTGGGTTGTCAGTGCTTCATGCAATTTCCAAGCTGTCTACCATCAAAGAAGACAGCAGTGACTGGAATATCAAGGAATATTCTCTCCTGGGAGATAGCCACAAATACTTAGGGCAGAGCAGGAGTCTGCAGGGCAGAGACAGCTTAGAGGGCTCCAATAGCATGAACAATACAGCAAGCAAAAATAGGAAAAAAACTAATCTCAGATACACTGACCCTCAGACAGATACAGATCTTTAATTTAAAATCAAGTAAGTTTATTCAGGGAGAAAACAGTTACAAAACACCCTTGGGGCTTTTTTACTCCAACAATTAAAACTGCATTAAAAAGTCAAAGGAAGAGTTTAGAGATCTAAAAAACATCTGGAGAAACTCCTCTTTCCCTTTCCTTGGGTTTTTATATACATTTACCTTTTAGGCAAGAGAGAGAGCTGGATTAATTTCTTTTCTAGGGGATGAGATTTCCAGTTCCATTGTTGTAATACGTATAGGATTCTTCTGTGAAGGCCAGAAAAGATGGAAGAGAAGATCAAGGAATTTGACGTTGACTGGAAGAATTAAGAAGGTGAGGCAAATGGTTGGCTCCTGGAACCAAAATTTTACCACAAATCACCAGATGGGGTGGAGGGAAGGGTATTCTGTTTCCCATTAATAAGATCTGAGGTATTTAAAGACTCCATGGACATGAAAACACTTCTGCCTGCCTCAGAGAAAATGGCAGAGGCTGAGAAGGCTGTTGTGGACGGTCACATCTCCTTGGTCTTCTCACATACATTAGTGCCATGACTGGACCATGTCAAACACTTCTTTGAGCAAGCTGGCTAATCAGTTTATTCTCCAGAATGGGTTCCAAGGCAACAGTGTGATCAATGATGAGTTTTTCCCCGTCTCTGTTTTTGGCTTGTATTGGTGCCAAAGTCTATGGCAATACAAAACAGCAAGGTCATTTACTTACAAGACCCGCTTGAGTCAAAGAATGGGTTCTCCGAGTCTCAGCTGTCAGGGTTTAACCTAGCTCGTTTTACTTGGCTATTCTCGTCATCCAAACGGCAGACACCTTCTGAGGTGATGTCTCTTTTATTCTCCTCCATGGGTTCCAAAGGGAAGTCCTGGTCTGTGGCCAGCACCTGTCGGACAGTCATGTTAACACGAGCGGTTTTCAAGTAGCTGGCGCACACCTGCCAGTCTTCCACAGAACAGGGCTCTACCACTGAATCTCTAGGGAGGTCAGCCGGGAGAGGTGTCTCTAGGCAGCAAGGCAGGCTTTCCCCTGTTGGACTTGGAAGGACCCTTGGGACTGCATGGTTCAACAGGCGGCTGAAACCTGACATTACCATGATGTCACCACTGTGCATAAACATGGCTGTGGGGGCTTCATCTCTTTTGAGGCCACCCAGGAGAAAGATGGCAGACTGTCCAAAGCTACAAAAAATAAGTAAAACAATATACAATTGTAAGTTTCTGTTACTAACCATGGTTGGGAAAGTATTGCCAACTGCATTATTTTCTAATTTCAGCTTAACACTCATTGCTCCCAAATCCTCCTTTTAAATTTTATTATTATTTAAAAATTACTATTATTTTCTGAGGAAGACTGTCCCTGAGCTAACATCTATGCCAATCTTCCTCTATTTTGTATGTGGGACACCACCACAGTGTGGCTTGATGAGTGGTGCTAGGTCTGTGCCTGGGATCCGAAGTTGTGAAACCTCGGCTGCTGAAGTGGAATGTGCAAACTCAACCACTATTCCACCGGGCCGGCCCCTCAAATCCTCCTTTTTAAACTATGCTAAGATCTTTCTCTTGTGGCTTGTGTCTATGAGTGACCAACCCACAATCAGCTACTTCAACTTATCAGAGCCCACGGGATTGCTGAAAAATAAAATCTGAAGCAGTTAAAATAAACCAATTAAAAACTCAGTTTCAACATTACCTATTTAAGTTTTACTGATGCATCTTTAAGACAAAGTCTTCCAATAAAATTATTTGAGTCCTTTACTATATTTATCATTCTTGTTCACTTTAAAGATAAAGCAATTAATAAAAGATTCTGCCACGCGCTTTCTTTGTGAGATACAGGTGCAGTACTTTGCACAAATTTAAAGTTATGGGTAGGGAGGCGAGGACAGTAAACTATTCAGGCTTCTGTGCTGTGTTCTTCTCTATCCCAAAAAGCCTGCTCACTTTGCCTGTGGCCTCCCACTTGTCTCTTCCACAGACACTGACAAGACCTCTCATCACAAAAGGCAGACTCCATGCAATTTAAACAGAAATATTAACTATAATTTGGCCATTACTCTTAAAAGACTTGGATACTTTTACTTACAATACATTGTTAAGATGCCTAGAAGTCCAACATTTTTGAAAGTTTAATGTTTTTACTTTCTCATTTTAGCTTGAAAATGATTTAGAAACAGGAATGAAGCGATAAACAGTAATCCCAAACCCCTAGAACTTACCTGAACGACAGCAGCGGTCTGGAGTGATCCAGCTCAGATCTGTCGACGTGGATCCCCAGCGTGGAGTCTAATCGGTAGTAATTCAGGATCCCTGCTTCGGCTCGGAAACCCTGAAACCCACAGGCAGCAGCCACTTGCTCTGAGAGGAAAGCCAGGTCAGAAGGGAAAGGTGTATAGTGATCTGCTGAGTATTTCTTTGATAAAAGTAGGGAAAATAAGAAAAATAAACAATGATCTCAGGAAAACAGGAAACTGTGGCATAAGATTAATTACCACTTTAAATCATCTAATTTACATGTCATATTAACATAACATGATTTATCCACCCGTTTTCGAGGCATCCAGTAATCTAATCATGAGCCATTCAAAATCCCGGCACCTGTTATACGGCAGCACTGGGCTATGCAGCGATGAATTAGACAGACTCACCCTGCAAGGAGCCTACACCCGAAGCAATTACTACACCTCTCTCCAGTGTACTTTAATCCCAAACAGCATAGTTCTCCTAGGTAAAAAGGCAACTCAAAACTGTCTAAGGAGGACCAGCCCCGTGGCTGAGTGGTTAAGTTTGTGCGCTCTGCTTTGGCGGCCCAGGGTTTCACTGTTTCGGATCCTGGGCGTGGACATGGTACTGCTCATCAGGCCATGCTGAGGCAGCGCCCCACATGCCACAACTAGAAGGACCCACAACTAAAATATACAACTATGTACTGGGGGAATTTGGGGAGAAAAAGCAGAAAAAAAAACTGCCTAAGGAAACACGACACCTAAATGTAACGTGGTGCCCTGGAAAAGGACAGTAGTTAAAACCTAAGGAGATCTGAATCAAGTATGGACTCCACTCCTACGATAATGTATTACTACCAGTTCACTAATTGAGACAAAGGTACCATACCAATGCAAGATGGTAACAACAGGGAGAACTGGGTGTGGGGTATATGGGAACTCTCTGCACTGTTTTTTAAACTTTTCTGTAAACCTAAAACTATTCTAAAATACAAAGTTTATTTTTTAAAAGAAAGGCAACTCAAATACTATAGCCACTTTGGTTTTCAACCCCTCAGCCTGCAACATGGCCTCGTGCCTATTTCACTGGTCAATCTGATGGGATGACGCTCAAAATATCTGAATTGAAACTTATACCATGGTCAAGGTAGGACCTTAAAATGGAAGTAATTTTCAGCACTTACCTCCCTGAACTGCCTCTATTTTTAGCACCTGAGAATCACAAATCTCCTTTTTCTCTAAACAAACAAACAAAAATGCCCAAAGGCCAGAACACCTACTCTTCAAAATGTATACAATTCCTGAGAAGAACAAGGCGCAGCCTTCTCTGCAGAGGAGTCCGAGGGCTCGCTGGCTGTGGAGGCCTGCAGCACCGGACATCCTCCCCTGTCTGGAGGCTCCTCTCTCACTGCTCCCTTTGCTCAGTCAGCCTCCAATGTGACTGGAAAATCCACTTTTGTCTCCTGTCTCTACTCCTGTCCTGATGTACTCCAGCTGGAGCAACAGCCACAGCTGTGGAGAGAACGCGTTTACTTTGGCTGAAGTGAACTTTCACTTCAGGTGTCTGTGAAAGGAAAAGTGAGAAGTCTTGAAGGCATGGTCAAGCCTTTTCAGTTGGAATCTTTATTTTTTTCTTCTCCTTTTCTTGAACTGCAAATAACAAGAGCTTATTTGATTTCTCAAAACTAAGGGTGCAGTTGGAGAACTTTGCAGTTTTCTCTACCATTTTACACTTAGTCTTTCAGAAGATCGACCACTCGGGGCCGCTGTTCCAGCACTAGATGGCCTCGCTGGGATGAATTAATTCCCTTTGCGGGCTTTCGATCCTATTTAAACTGTCCATGCACTACTCTTCTTTCACTTTTCTCTGATTACTCATTCAGAGTTTTTGATAATTTCCACTCCAGGTTTTTCTTAGTAAAAGAGGCTCTAACTTTGAGGTCCTTGAGGAACAATATCAACATTGAAAATAGTATCATAAAAAACGGTAAGCTAACATTTACTGTGTTAGTGTACTTAACTACTTAGGACAGCCAGGTACTGTTGTAATCACTTTGTAGGCATTAATCATTAAAGTGTCACAATCACTTTATGAGGTAGGCATGATCCTTATTGAAGGAGGATTCAAACCCAGGCTGCCTAACCCAAAGAAAATCACACGGCCATTTCCCCAAATACAGGTATCCAGATTTCCATTAAGTCTGTACTGCTGAAAAGAAGAATCACATCATGACTACTTTTGAGCACTATTTATCATTACTTTGAGCAGTTAATATGTTTGTTAATAGCTGAGTTGACTGAAACGATAGAGCTTTTAAAGATTTTATTGTTTCTCCTTTTTCTCCCCAAGCCCCCGGTACACAGTTGTGTAGTTTTTAGTTGTGGGTCCTTCTAGTTGTGGCATGTGGGACAACGCCTCAGCATGGCTTGATGAGCAATGCCATGTCTGCGCCCAGGATTTGAACCGGCGAAACCCTGGGCCACTGAAGCAGAGCGCACGAACTTAACCGCTCGGCCAAGCGACTGGCCCCGATAGAGCTTTTAGAAAGTAAACTGCTTAGGAGGAGGATGGTCTCTACCAATCTGTTAAATTCCATTTTCTCTTAGGATTAGTCCTTCCGCTTGGCAGCAAACACCTCACTGAGACAAGAGGCACTGTGCTGCCAGTGACAAAAGAGGCATTTCCTGAAGCTTAGAGCTCAGGAAAGAAGAAACTGTAGGAAAACATGGAACTTTGTTAACTGTAGGAAAACATGGAACTTTGTTAACTGTAGGACATTCTTTCCCAGCTCTCTCCTGCTCAGATCTTAGAGAGCAGGCAAAGGGATCTAGATCTTGAAAGTTCTTTTTTGAGTTGATGAAACAGAACATCAGAAGTATACGGAGGTTCTTTTACTCCAGGCAGACGTTAAGTAGAAAACAAATGCTCAACAAACACCAAACAATAATGGAAATAAAGATTATAATTGAGAACTGCTCTCAAATGCAGTTAAGAAAAATCTATATCCCTGAAAGCTACTTGGAGAAAGCACTGATGACTTCCGATGACATACGACCTGGGGGCACACGAAGAACTACTTTTCTCTTGCTAAATTATTCACTCCTCTTGAGAGACTGTATCACGAGGATTTTAGGAGGGAGTAAATGAACGAGAGCCTTCCACAAATGCATAATCTGATACTTTAAGTTTGGCCAGGAAGAAATCCAACTATGTGGGGCCCAAGAAGCATAAAAATGGAAAATAATGGAATTAGCAAGAAAATCTGAATACCTTACTGTCCCAGTTATAGTGGTAGCCTAGGGTCACCCAGCGCAGTTTCTCTAGTAAACTTCGGGGTCTCCGTTTATTCACTTCTTTACACCTGCAAAGATTGGAGACAAAGAGGACTTATTCATCTCAAATGGAAGCCATGGCCTTTTGAAGGACCTTGGCATCTAAATTTGGTATTCCATCGTATAAACTGTTAGCCAAGATCTTGATAAGGGAAATTAGAACAGATAAATGAGTTGACCAAGAATATAATAATACTAAAAAATATTTTAGCATTTCTAATTTCTAGTCCTTGGTTCTAAATCCTTTGCTAAATGTGATCAATTTTATTTATTTATTTATTTTTTTGAGGAAGATTAGCCCTGAGCTAACTGCTGCCAGTCCTCCTTTTTTTTGCTGAGGAAGACTGGCCCTCAGCTAACATCCACGCTCATCTTCCTCTACTTTATACATGGGATGTCTACTGCAGCATGGCGTGCCAAGCGGTGCCATGTCCGCACCCGGGATCCAAACCGGTGAACCCCGGGCTGCTGAAGGGGAATGTGCGCACTCAACCACTGTGCCACCGGGCTGGCCCCTAAATGTGATCAATTTTAAATGGCAAGTTTTCAGCATCTCAATAATGGTAAAACAAGAATGACAACAGAAATATCTTAACCCATTCATGGAAAATGGGACCAAGAGCACTATGGGTAATGGAAAATTTGGCTAACAGAACATGTTCGATTTGGTTTCCTAAAAGTAGGGTATCAATCACAGTTATCACTATGTCTATAACGATGGTGGCCTCCCAGAATTACAGGTTGGGGAAAAGTTTGGAAAAATACAGTATACAATCAAAAATAAATGGTTGAACACAACTTTTTTAATCCTGTATAACATAGTTTAGATAAGTGAGGTTTAGCTAACAATTAAGGACCTCTGTAATTGATGTGGTTACTGACATCCCCTTGTTCAAACCATAGGCAGTTTCTGTAAAATAGAGAGGTGCCCTTTCTGCAATTATGTGTTGTCTGAATAAATCTATGGGATTAACTACTCTGTTTCTAAACAGAATGCTTTTTTGATTTACCTCTAAATACCTAGAAATACAAGAATGCTAGGCCTAATCATTTTTTTCCATGTAATTTACATCACTAATCAAATTTTTTTTGGTCCAAGAACCACTGCTGTTTCAAAAAGAAAAGACTAGACTGCTTTAAGGAGTTTACATTCTGATGGGGGATAAGTATAAGAAGAAATGAGGGGGAAATTCAAGGCAGTAAAATCTAGTACTGAAATGAACAGCACAACACTTTGAGGGCCACCAGAAATAAAAAGGAGAACTCAAAGTCAGCTGTTTAATCAGCGCAGCCTTCATGGTGGAGTTGAGAGTTGAGCATGGCACTGAAGAATGGCCAGCATTTAAACAGAGAGTGACGCAGTAGGCAGTACAGGAAAACGGCATGAGCAGAAGCAAAGGATTTATTAAAGGCTCACACTGTAAGTGGCACTCATCTTGATGTCTGACTGAGTTTACAGAATAGATGCTTATCTGTCCTCACAGAGTTTACATTCTAAGGATATCATGACACAGACATACATCAAGACCTGTAGCTAAAAGGAATGGAACAAACCCTGCTTTATTCAGGGCGGCTGTGCAGAAAAGAGGCACAGCAGATCTGACTGCTATCCTTTGAAAGGCCCGCCTACAAGGCTGGCCCTTGGCAGGCAGCTGAAACTTGGATTTGGGGGAGGTTCACCCCACTCCCACACTGTAGCTCACTGTGCAAACAACATGGTTATGCTGAACACCTGCCTTCCTTCTGGGAGTCTGGGATTTTGGTACGTGTCAGGCAGAGACTGCTTATGTGACTAGCCGCTAGTAAAAACCTGGGCATTGAGCTTCCCTGGCAGATAACATTTCTCACATGCTGTCACAACTTGTTGCTGGGAAAATTAAGCACATCTTGTGTGACTTCACTGGAAGAGCACTCTGGAAGCTTGAGCCTGCTTTTCCCTAGGCTTTGTTCCATGCCCTTTCCCTTCGCTGATTTTGCTTTGTATTCTTTCACTGTAGTAACTCTGACCCGTGAGTACAACTCTCTGCTGCACCCTGGGAGTCCTCCTGGTGAATCACTGAACTTGGGTGTGGTCTTAGGCACAAAAGGCCACAGACAACTATCAACAATTTAGGAGAAAAAATATGTAGGAATGGCCAGTGACTGCAAATAGCTGATGTGAACAGTTACTATGTATAATTATCACTATTTAAATTTTCTGTGCGTAAAAACTAAAAAAAAAATGCAATCTAGTTATTAAGATAATCTGAGTTCTACCAACTGTTTCTTCAGCTAAAGGTACAAATAAAAGAACTCCCTGATATTCCTCTGGAGAACATATTCTATTTCAGTAGCCTTCAGACAGAAAAGTAAGTATGACCTCTTATTTCTGGACTCATATGAATCTTGTGGTTAACAGTAACATAAATGTAGTTCCAGAGTTACAAAACTACCCTACAGAGTGATCCATTCTATTTATTTCTCTTTCTAAGAGAGTATTTGGGACCCAAGTCCTTATTTAAAGACAATCTCAAAGACAGGAGAAAATGTTGCTGAAAAGGATGATAATTTCATGTATAATGGAGCTATGTATTTTCAAGGAGGGAAAAAAGGAAGATGCTGAAGTCAGTAGTGTATAAATGGAATCAAGAACTCAAAACAGATGGTGTCCTGAGTATTTAAGAGAAGGCAAAGAGCCGAGCAGAAAGCTTTTACAGAACCAGTGTACCCCACGTAGTTTTTGCCAAGTGGTTTTCAAACATTAATGCTCATCAGAATCACCTAGAGGGCTTGTTAAAACTCACATGGCTGGGCCTAGGCCTATAAATTCTGATCCAGTAAGTCTAGGGTGGGGCCTAAGAACCTGCATTTTGAATAAGTTCCCAAGTGATGCTGATGCTGCTTGTCTGGGGACTACAGTTTGAGAAACAGCATTGTAGGCAAAATTTAAAAACAAAACAAAACACCTCCATCTCTTTCTAGTGCAATAAGAGATCAATTTATTGTTGATGAAGAACTCATACTATTATATCAAACCCAGACCAATCTGAACAAATGCAGATAATAACAATGCAGCTCTGAAAATAATTCAGAAGGTGATGGTATTTCAGACACTTGATATGGCATCAACACGGTGCTTTTCAGGGGCTGGCCCTGTGGCTGAGTGGTTAAGTTTGCGTGCTCCACTTCGGCGGCCCAGGATTTCGCTGGTTTGGATCCTGGGCGTGGACATGGCACTGCTCACTGGGCCATGCTGAGGCGGCGTCTCAGATGCCACAACTGGAAGGACCCACAACTAAAAATAGACAACTATGTACTGGGGGCCTTTGGGGAGAACAAGGAAAAATAAAATCTTCAAACAAACAAACAAAACACAAAAAAACCAAGGCGCTTTTCCATCAAAAGATTCAGTCTAATGTTCTTTAAGAACAGGGCATACAGTATTACAAGTAACAGAGGTTTATGGTATTATTAAATAAAATCATCAAAATGACAGTAACAATCAAGCATGAACAGAACCACCCTATAATACACCTTTATTTATTTAAAAAGATTTTTATTTTTCCATCTTCTCTCCAAAGCCCCCCAGTACATAGTTGTATATTTTAGTTGTGGGTTCTTCTAGTTGTGGCATGTGGGATGCTGCCTCAGCATGACCTGATGAGCGGTGCTAGGTCCGCGCCCAGGATCTGAACCTGTAAAACCCTGGGGTGCCAAAGTGGAGTGCGCAAACTTAACCACTCGGCCATGGGGCCGGCCCCTATAATACACCTTTTAAAATTTAGTTCCTTCTTTCGGAATCCGAAAGAACATCTCTTTTCTAGTTTAACTATATCACTGCAAGAAAGGCTTTGGGCTTTGCCTTATATTACGGAGGGGGATTGGTCCAAGGATGTAAAAAGCCAGCAGAGTCTTACTTTCAAAAGCAGTAAGCCCAGTCTTAATAACAAAAAGAAAAGAAAAAGGCTTAAGATTTGCTTAGTGAAAGAGTTGTGATCATTGAGTGTTTGTGCCAATTTGAGGAGAATTTTTATATATACATTTGTGTAATGTGTTAGACTCACATAGGTATAAGATCACACCCCTCATTTCATATCCTCTTCTGAGAACTCGATTTCAATTCCTGCCTTTGTATAGAATTTCTGGAAGGAGAGCAGCAACAATTTTTATAACACTTGCCTCAAAATGTGAGAACAGGACTGGCCAACACTAAGACATTTCTTGTCTCAGTACTACTCAGGGACCCTTTTGGTCCCCAAATACCCACAGGCCTCTCGGGTAATAAAAACTCCAAAATATTCACTCTTGAACATTGTGAATACTGCAAGGCCAAAACCAAGTTTAACACTTTCCCAGAACACTTTCAAGCAGAAAATACTGAGGGATTAATGCAGGGGGTAGGCTGTCCTCTTTTTAAACCTGACTTGTGCAAAAAGAAGGCACTGACTAGTGCCAACGGAGCTGCGATATCCACCCTAAGGAATGCAGGGAGTATGCTGGCACCTTACCTAACTTGAAATTTTATCCAATTATCCAAAAGAATGTTTTCAAGCAAGTACGACCCTGATTATTGGTTCTCACTGCACACAGAAACACGCTCTGCTCCCTGCCCCTGCTGCTCCTCCAGGCACTGGCAGGAGGATGACAGATGGGTGTGCTGGCACCTTCTCCCCTGGCAAATGTGCCCACACAGCAGTTTGCTCACTTTCTGTCACAGTAAGTGCTTTATGTGAGTGCCGGCACTTCTCTCAGCAATCATGTTCTGTAGCACTTTTCAACTGAACCCTAACCAGGTGCAAATGAACTCCTGTCCTGCTTGTCCGCACTCTGTGCAGTGGGTAGTTACGGTGACATAACTAAGCAGGGGTATCTCCTTTTCTTTTTTGCCTTAAGGGACATTGGCAAATTATCGTGAAAGCAAAAATACTCAGGACAGAAAAATTCTGAAGATTGTTTATGATAAAAAAACCTTAAAAATCCTATTGCAGGTATTTGTTTTTTAATCATTTTTAAAGGCTTGGGAATTGTATCTTTCACAACTCTGAATACTTCCCTCCATGACCACAGCAAGTCCTTCTTCTTTCCCCATCTCTCATTTCCTTTAATGCTAAAGTTCCATCTCCTGACCTCAGAACTCCAATTTTTCAGAGTTTGAGTGATTCCAGGTTTGTCTTCCTTCTCAACCTGAACCCCCAAGTCAATCACTGCAAATGGGCATCCAATTCCACCTTAATCGCTAACATCCTTTTGCTGTCTGCAAGTATTTAAAGCCTTCTCTAATCCTCTACCGCCTGTTCTACACCTTAACTGTTCATCTCAAGTTCTCAGTCCTGCTCTTATTTCCTTCGAGGACAATGAGAATACAGAGGCCTCATCAAATGACCCACAACCATTTCAACTTCCCTCCCCTCCACCTCCTAAACCTTTCAAAATCTTCACCCGATCCTGCCCTCTGGGTTTCAGCAGTGGTCCTACTTCTTTCTACGAGGGCCAATTCTCCACCGATACCGTCTCCCACTTCCCCGACACAGCCTGTGAGGCCTTTCTCCATTGACTATCGTTCTTCTCATATTTTCAAGTCTTCCTCTGCACTTGTTTCTTCCTCTTGATCTGCAAAAATGTGTAACACTTCTCCCTAAGCTGACCTCTCTCTGAAGTACCCTGTCTATGTCCCGCCTAGATGTGCCCCATGTCTCCCGTCCCTTCACAATTAAACTTTCCTAAAAGGACTCAATATTTGTTGCCTTTACTCTCTCCCCTCACTGCAATTTGACTTTTGCTTATACCACTCTACCAAAACTAGTTTCTTAGTTTTAATTATATCACTTAATTGTCAAATTTTAGGTCTATCGACATGGCTGGCCCTTCTCTTATTCTGCAAACATGTTCCTGTCTTGGTTTCTAACAACGTATTTTTTTTAACCCAGAGCTGATGCTCCCCAGGGCCAATGGCCTTCTTTTCTCTGTATGTATTCTATTAAAAAAAAAAATCACATCCCTTCCCACTACTTCACTATGGCCTTTATGTGTAACTCCTATATCTCTCTCACTCTGATTTTGCTCCTAAGCTCAGTTCCATATTTCGAAAGGCATACTAAACATTTCCACCTGGATACTCCACAAGCATTTCAAAAACAGTAAGCCCCAAATTACACTTAGGATTGTCTCTGCTCATTCTGATCTTCCTCCAATACTCATTTCCATTAAAAATATCAGTATATAATGTTGCAACGAACATGAAGATGCAGATAACCTTCTGAGATAGTGATTTTGTTTCACTTGGATATGTACCCAAAAGTGGAACTCCTGGATCACATGGTAGTTCTAGTTTTAATTTTTTGAGGAAACATATACTGTTTTGCATAAATAAATATTGTAGCATTATTTACAACAGCCAAGACATGGAAACAACCTAAGTGTCCACTAATGAACGGATACACAAATGTGGCGTGTATATACACACACATAGTAGAATATTATTGAGCTATAAAAAGGAAATCCTGCCATTTGTGACAACATGGATGAACCTTGAGGGCATTACGCTAGGTGAAATAAGTCAGACAGAGAAAGACAAATACTGTATTGCTCTCACTTATATTTAGAATCCAAAAAATCTGAACTTGTAGAAACAGAATAGACTGGTGGTTGCCAGAGGCAGGTGGGGGTGGGTGAAATAGGTAAATGTGGTCAAATGGTAAAATCTTCCAGTTATAAGATAAATAAGTTCTGGGGATGTAATGTACAGCATGGTGACATGGTTAACAATACTGTACTGTATATTTGAAAGCTGCTAAGAGAGCAGATCTTAAAAGTTCTCATCAAAAGGAGAAAATTTGTAACTATGTGAGGTGCTTGATGCAAACTAAACCTACTGTGATAATCCTTTCGTAATATATGCATATATCAAATCGCTATGTTGTACACCTTGGACTAATACAATGTTATATGTCAATTACATCTCAATAAAACTGGAAAAAACAACAACAAGACCTCAGTATTACCCTAACTGCCACGTAGAAATCTGGGGATAATTCTAACTTCTTTCTCTCACTTCTCATAATCTCTTCGGGCCAAAGAGAAGCACGCGAACTCAACTCCCGCATCACTGGCTGGCCCTCTCAAACTCACTGCTGGCGGGGAATCTTTTTCCTAGCCTCAGTCTTGAAACCAGGGGCTAACTTGCTTTAACTATACTCAGTTAGTCGTCTGTTTGCAAAAGTAGTTAGATAACGCATTACTAAAAGCCACCCTATAGATAGTATCTCTGACCCCTGGGTTACCATGGTAACAGGTGCTTGAGTTTTTCAGGAGCTGAGAGTTGACTCCTTGTCCAGTTCAGGCTGGTTAAGACCACTGACTCATCAGCTGCGCCTGGGTCCAATAGGTGACCTTTTGACATCAAGGAGCTGAAAACTCCACCCTCAGATCACAGTAATGCTGCCATTTTGTGAACATGTGTCCATGAAGCTTTACTATGCTTGCTGATCATCAATTACTTCACTTATCTTTACCTCCAATCATCTATTCCCACTTCAGACCACCCTGCCTCTTTATCCCATAAATATCTCTAATCTCAGTTTTTGGGGAGGTGGCTTTGAGATTGATTCTCCTGTCTCCTTACTTGGCTGCCTTCTGATTAAACCCTTTCTCTCTGCAAACTCGTCATCTTGGTGATTGGCACATCGTGTGGTGGGCAAAACGAACTTAGTTTGGTAACAACCTCTCCCTCTATTGTGTCCCCATAGCACTTTGCAACTTCCTCTATCCAAAAATAAGGCTTTGGTCTTGTACATGCTTTACGTAACCTGAATTCCTCCTCCAACAGTCCCTTCCTCAAAGGCAGGGACTGAGTTTTAATCTCCATATTTGTCCTAGCATCAAACGTTTCCTAAAATACCAATGTGCATTATTTAATAAACTAATGAAAATAAGACAGAAAGGTACTATATAGTCTTTAATTGATCCTTCTCAAATTTAGCATATCAATTTAATGAAAATAATACTTACTAAGCACCTTTCTCATATATACAAAGAATTGCGCTTGGCATCAAGGCTGTAAAAATTTCAAGATCTGGGGGTGGGGGCAGGGGCATGTCAGGCAGTGGGAGGGAGAAGGGCCAGATGACTGGATTCACTATTATAAGTGCTAAAATAGCATCATAAACAAAGCCTTAAAGTAGAAAGTTGAGGGGATTAATTCTGCTTCCCCACTAAGGATATCAATGGAAAAAACTTTCCACATATACAAAAATGGATACAAAGCATTTCATGAGCTAATTTATGGAATAAATAAAGCTAAGCTACTTTATTTAAATTTATATTGCCCCTTGTCTTATTCTTTACAAAGTTATTTTTGAATAGATAATACATTCACAAAATTCAAAAGGCAAAAACGAAAGTATCCATTAACTAATTAATTACACAAATATATATTTGGTGACTACCACGCATTGAAGAATAAAAACACAGGGCAAGAAGATAAAGAGTGAGGGGAAACAGGGGACTATTTTTAATTGAAAGATAAGGGAATCATCTTTTATAAGATGATACTAGAATAAAGACCTAAAGGAAGCAAGCCATCATTATCTGAGGGAAGAGATTTCCAGGTAGAAAGAACAGCTCATACAAAGAATCTGAGCATGACTGATGTGTATAAGGAATAGCATGGAGACCAGGACGGCTGGAGAAGAATGAATGAAAAGGAATGGTAGATGAGGCTGGAAAGGCAGCTGGGGGCCAGATCATCTGGGCCATAGTAAAGACTTCTGATTTTATTCTAAGTCTGATGAGGTTGTATAACAAAGAATTTCACTGGCCTTTGTCCCTGGTTCTTGGAAGAGAGCTAAACTCTTGGAATTTCTGGGAGGGATAGGCGTGTCTTTGTTATTCACAGTGGACCTTAGGACCACACCTGAGTTTATGCTAAGCAGATGACTCTGGATGTAGGTTTGTCAAGCTAGAAAGACCAAACATGTGATTAGAGTCTTGAGGCTTTCCGGCAACTGATATTAGCTGGACTTCAGGGGACAGGTGGGGGGGGGGGGGCTAGAGATTGAATTCAATTATGTGGCTAATGATTCAATCAATTATGGCTAAGGAGTGAACGCCAATAAAAACTCTAAACACTAAGGCTTGGGAGAGCTTCTTGGGAGGATGACACGTCCTGATTCCATAAGAAGAGGACACGGAAGTTCTGCACTTTGGACCCTCTAAGACACGGCCCTATATGTCTCTTCATTGAATGGTCATGATATGTATCCTTTATAATAAAATTGTAATCATAAGTATAATGCTATCTTGAATTCTGTGAGACATTCTAGTGATTTACTAAGGGGGGTCATGGGAACTCACCTGAATTTGTAACCAGTGGGTCAGAAGTATAGGTAGCCTGGGGATCTCCCAAACTTGTGGCTGATGTCTGAAGTGAGGGCAGTTTGTTTGGGGACCATGCCCTTAACTTGTGATGTCTGTGCTAACTCTGGATGGTTTGCATTAGAATTGAATTGCAGTATGCAGATGAAAAACTCCAAGAGAAGTGACATGATTTCTATACTGTATGCAGAAAACAGACTGAAGAGGCACAAGAACAGACACAGGAAGACTGGTCAGGAGGCTACTGCAGTAAATGATGGTGGCTTAGACTAAGATGGTTGTGATGGAGTTGCTGAGAAATGATTTTATTTATTTATTTATTACCATATTTGCTAGAGGGGTAGATTTAAGATTTAAGATTGGCCCTGAGCTAATATCTGTTGCCAATCCTCCTCTTTTTGCTTGAGGAAGATTGTCACTGAACTAACACCTGTGCCAGTCCTCCTCCATTTTACGTGGGATGCCGCCTCAGCATGGGTTGACAAATGCCTGGGATCTGAACCTGCAAACCTGAGAGCTGCCGAAGTGGAATGTACAAACTTAAGCACTATACCACCAGGCCGGCCCCAGATTTCAGATTTTATAATGGCAGCATAGTGTCTATATTCTATTGTGGGGTATGTCATGCTTGATTTATCTGAACTCCGGCTTACAGACACTTAGGTTGTTTCTCATTTTTTCCCGTTACAAACAATGCTGCAATGAAGATGCTTGTACCTAACTATCGTACTCTTGTGCAAGAATCTCTAGCTATGCTTTTCACTGACAATAAACTTTGAACACAGCAGAGAATTGAGCTGCCCTAGTTTTGTGAACAGACCTATTTTTGCTTATAAGTATTTTTTCTTCATTTCCTACTTAGAGTTTCTTCTTCCCTGATAATAGAAACCTAGAAAGCTAAAATTGAAAAGATCTCAGAAGCCCTCTAGTTCAGCAGTTCTCAATGTGGAGGTTATGGTAGATAATCAGAATCTCCAGGGAATCTTTGTGAACCACAGACCCTCTCCCTTTCTCTTACACTCTGGGAAAGTGGCAAGAGCTGCGTGTACTGTCCAGGTGGCTCTAACTGACCATGATTCAACCACCTTGAATATCTTATTCAGTCCAATCCCTCTGTTTCCCAGATGAGGGAACTGAAACACTTATTACATAGTGACAGAAGGAGAACTAGGGCCCTAAGACATGTTCAATGTCACCAGCAATGTCTGAGCACATCAGTTTCTTCCAATCCTTGACCATCACATTTTTTATTTTTGCTAATTTATTAGACCAAAAAAAAAAAAATGTATCTCACCATTGTTTACAGGATGATTTATCAAAGAGATCCATCTGAGCTATCTTAGAAGATGACAACTGGGATTTCTGCAGTTATTTGTCAGAAGGAAAAAATTCAATTACTTGAAAATGCAGGCTGCTTTAATAACAAACCCTAAGCTCTCTTTGACTAATTTCACTCAACTATGATCTTCTTTTACTCTGCCCTCAATTCTAAGAAGACACTACAGTCATGTACTATATAATGAAGTTTCAGTCAACAACGGACTGCATATCCGATGGTGGTCTCATAAGATTAGTAGCATACAGCCTGGGAGGGTGGTAGGCTATACCATCTAGGTTTGTGTGAGTGTACTCTATGATGCTAGCACGGCGACAAAATCGCCTCAGGACACGTTCTCAGAATGTATCCCCATCATTAAGTGGTGCATGACTGCCCCCGCCTATACCATAACCCAAAGACCAAGAAGGCTTTAAAAGAAAAACAAGGAATTTTAGCTTTCCTTTCCCTTTTCAACTTAAGAAAATCTTCTATTTCTCCTGTTAGAATTAGCATGACAGTTTCTGAAAACTGCACCACTGGATCCACTTAAGTCCAAATAGAACACACAAAGCTGGTACAATGCTTTCAACAGGCTGTTCTAAGGATTTCTCACAGAATATCTTGTTTAATCCTCACACTACTAAATGAGGAAAGGACTATTATGAGGCATAGAAAGGTTAAGCAACTTGCTCAAGTTGACAGAGCTGGTAAGAGGCAGGGCTGGGATCCGAATCTAGGCAATCTGACTCTAAACTAGTGCTCTGCATCACCAAACCCTTCACAATCTGGCCCCAAACTACCTTTCCTGCTTCATCTCTGCCAATTCTATCCATGACTTTCAGGAAGCATTTTCCACAATCTACCTCCAATCCAGCCACCTAAGAAACCATTCCCACAGTATCTTATAAACTGTATCCCTCCACTTGCCAAATTGTATTTAATTCTATGTTTATATGTCTCTGTCCTCGACTAATCCACAAATTCCTTGAAGGCAGAAACTGTCTCTTCTCTGCCTTTGACTCTCTAATAGCCAAGCACAGTGGCTGAGACATAGCAGAAACTCGAGAGCACACCCTGTGCTCCCATCTCATGCAACAACTTACTGTCTTAAATATCACCTCTCTGCTTTCTCTACTCAAAACAGCCTTCTTACTTTTCTGACCAGCAAACTGCTCATCATTTTTGAAGACCCAGTTCAAATGGACAGAGAAAATAACAGGAAAATGAACCCAATTAAAAAATCATTTTTTCTTCTTTGACACCTCCTTCCTGCCTGGAAGAATTATTTCTTCCTCCGGCCCCTATGGCACTTTTCTAAACACCTATTGTAATACTTTCTGAACTCTATTACAATTATTCCTGTTGATACTGAGTTCCCAACAGACTTTGCACTCCTGAGTACAGGGACAGTGTCCTATTTATCTTTTTTTCTCCAATGCTTAGCATCATGCCTGGTACACAACTGACCCTCAATAAATACTTATGGAATGAATGAATGTTGAAACATTAAGGTACAAACATTAGTTCTTATGATGAAGAACAAGTGACCTACCATAAAACAGCTGGTAGCACTAACTTCATCTAGTAGAGCAGAAGTAAAGAGCTTTCAGTGTTACTTTTTTCCAGAATATCACAAGTCTTTAAAGGAACTCACTTGAAGTAGAAAAAAGGGCTGAAACTGAATGAAAACGGATCATCTGATGATTAATGAGGATGAACTCAACATCTAAGCTACAATAAGCAAATCTTTAAAATGGATCTCAATTTAATGTAACTGTCAAAGCATCTGTCCAAATGTTCCCGGGGGGAAAGAACGTAACTGTGCCATATTGATGTGGAAAGGAGGGAAAAATAAACAGGTCAGTCACTCTCACCGCACTGTTACAGAGTAGTTCCTTTAAAGATCTGGGATGGCCTGCACTGAAAACTACCACTTTATTGTGACTGAGAAGACTTACCTCAGAAACTCTTTGCTCTGTTCCCACAGATCTTGGGTCTGTTCTTCAGTCATGTGTTTGTCCAGGTTACAAACGTTGGGTTTCTGGGAATATAACTTAAGGCACTGCTTTACCCAGTGCCACTGGTAACCTGGGAGGAAGGGGTTTGGGATAAAAATAAATCCTATACAAAAGATGGGTGGGGAAAAAAGGAGAGGAGGAAATTCTCCATCAGTTATTCAGATAATTTATTTTTGTTGACACTCTTATGCCCACTACTTTATTATTTACTCCCCATCTCCCTTTGCTCTTGCTTCCAGCAGCTTCTTAAAGCAATGTTCACTTAAAAGCAAATGTTCTCATTCCTATCCTCGAATTTTAGAGGAAGAGGAGTATCTTTAAGTCAATGAAAAGCTAAGTTCTGATGATGAATATTAGACATCTATCACTAGGCAAATATCTGGCTTTGTGGGTTATTCCGAAGAGAAATATTCCACAATTATCAATTGTGTTACCCCAAAGCAAACTTTAGGATTGAGAGTACCAAAGTCATCCCTCAAATTTTCACCAGATATCATCCCTTCACGAGGTGGCAGCTGCTTCCTGCAGTGACTACCTTTGTGACATCTCAGTGCTCCCTTTTTGCCTTTTCTGTTTTCTACAATCTGGCTAACAATTCTTTATGTTAAGTTATCCCATTAAAATAATTGGTGTGATTTCTGCCTCCTGACTAACAGGGAAGAAAGACGGTCTGTACATCTGTTGAGTATGGCACGAAGTAAATAGCTGCAGCATGTGTGTTGAAAAGATCTTTCTGGTTTGAAAAGTAATCTAACCTGATTTTTCTCCTCTGTAAAAAAAGAATAAGAATATTTAACTGGAATCCTATGCACGGTAAGGATTCATTCATCAAACACTCAAGAAACACACACTATGTCATGTTCTCTCTTTTTTTTTTTTTTTGGTAAGATGGGCCCTGAGCTAACATCTGTGCCAATCTTCCTCTATTTTATGTGGGATGCCACCACAATGTGGCTTGACCAGCAGTGCTAGGAACGTGCCCAGGCCCCAAACCCACAAACCCCAGGCCACCAAAGCAGAGCGTGCAAACTTAATAACTACACCATTGGGCCAGCCCCACTATGTACTTTCTTAAGAATTAGAGAGATGAAAACCTTTGTCCTTGTGAAGTACCTGGAGACAGGACAGTAGAGACAGCTATACAGATAACGCCTTTTAGAAGCCCTGGCTATGGAAGGAAACAAAGGCTGAGGAGTAGTTGCAGAAGAACAAAGAATTACAGAGACTTTATGGTTTTTAGGGTTTGGAAAGACCTAACCACGCTTATAGATTATGAGAAAAGAGCCAGCAGAAAGGAACTGGCTGAAAACAGGTGAGAGGAAAAAAAGAGAGCATTGCCTGAAAGCTGGAGGAGGTGAAAGACGGTGGGATCAAAAAAGTGAAGGGACTGGCTTTGAACTAAAGGAACTCTTCTCCTCTAAAATTGGAGGACAGGAATGAGAACATTTGCTTATAAGTGTGGAGGCCACTTATGCATTTCATGTATCAGTAAAATTCTCCAAATAATTTAGGAGAGTGACAGGACTGCCAGTATTATGAAAGAAAAAAAAAGATACGAAGAAACCCCCAACAACTTACCATCTGCTATCATCATTATTTTACAAAATCTTATCAAGATTATAATACCCACTAAATATCAGATTAAAGGAAGAATACCTCTGATCTAGTCCAAGATTGAACAGTAACAGGAAATTTAATACCCTTTTAGGCAGTCCATTCCAGACAACTGTTGTCTTCCTTTTGTTGAGTTAAAAGTTTCCTCCTTTTAATTTTCATGCATTGGTCTTAGGTTCCAACACACAGAGCAACCCCAAATCAGTTCTTAATTCTTCCTGATAAATACCTCCAGCTTTACAGTTAACATTTACTGAGCATTTTCTATGTGCCAGGCTCTGACCTAAGCACTTTACATGTACACTTAGATTTAATCCTCATAACAACCTTATGAAGTCAATACTATTTTTATACGCATCTTACATATGGGGAAACTGAGGCCAAGGGAGATTAAAAAACCTGTCCAAGGTCATATAGTAGTAGATGGTAGAGCCAGGATGTGAACCCAGGTATCCTGGCGTCAGAACCTAGGTCTTAACTAGTATGCACTGTTTCCCATCCCTTCTAGTGTACGACAACATTTCAGATGTTTCATGCTATCACGTTCCCCCTCAACTATACTCTTCCCTAAACTGAATTTCTGGTCTTCAGACCCATCATCTTCCCACTCACTCTCATAAGGACGGGTTGTGGTATACTCAGGTTCCTTTAGAATAAACAGGATCCAGAAGTAAACACAATTCGACTGATCCAGCCAGAGTAAGGTGAGACTGTCATCTCCCATGTTTAGGACATGATGATTCTATTAAATGCAGCTTACAATGGCAGAGAAGACAGAATAAAGTCTCTAAGGACATAATGAGGTACCAACTCAAATGACGTGGCTTAAGTGTGAAATACTAGAAAACCTCAAAATGTACATCAACTTGGACAATAGAAAACCAAAGTGGGGCTGACAACTGTAGTCTGAACAATCTGTTAAGGGAAGAAGGCCTGGCAACAGAGAAACACAGCCTTGAAAACAGGAGCTAGGTCTGAAAGGTAAAGAGCAGCCTTCAAAAACAAAAAGTGCATGAAAGACTGCTGGTGATGCATGCTCCTCATTTACCCAAACTCATGGAGAGCAATGCTTTCATACACAAATTCCACCATTCAACTGTCTCCTTTGTGACTTCAGCCCCAAGATTGAAGTCTCTAGTTCTTCAAAACAGAACTAAAGTTCAAGAGGCCTTTTATAGGAAGTATTAAAGCTGTTACACCTTCCCATGTTATTAACAAATACATCAGTGGTCAAGATGTATTAAAAGCTATAACATAGATCTGGCCCTTTGCACAATGAAAACGAATATTTCTTTTTAGGGAATCCTATGTTTTTTTAATCTATATTTGAAATCACAAGTGCAGTGCTAACTTTACATCCTCTAGAAAGAAACAGGATGGCAGATATAAGATTATTTGGCCAAATAAAGCATTTCCGTATTTTCTAAATGGTTGATAATAATTAATCTACAATGACCCCATTATCCTAGAAAAAAGGTTAATAACATTACCCACTTCGCAGTATTATCTAAATTTCTTTATCTGTAAAGTGAGTTATCCAACATCACCAAAGTTCAAAGTTCTAGATTATATAGTTTATTAGGACTTTTGATCATATTAATTGTTCTCTTTTCAAATGTTCAGCCTTGCTGATAGCAACAATTTTTAAGCTATTGTCATGCCATTTGAGAATGCAGGGATTTTGTGAATGGAGTGACCGTTATGAATTATTCTGTCATTCAAAGCGGCTCTCCTGCCAGAATAGGGGTTCAGAGCTGTGGCAGGGAGCCCAGAGTCAATGTCCTAGTTTATTTTTTTCTTAAAGATTGGCACCTGTGCTAACATCTGTTGTAATCTTTCTTTGTTTTGTTTTCCTCCTTCTCCCCAAAGCCCCCAGTACATAGTTGTATCTTCTAGTTGTAGGTCCTTCTGTTGTGCTATGTAGGATGCCACCTCAGTATGGCTTGAAGAGCGGTGCCATGTCCATGCTGGGGATCCAAACCGGCAAAACCCTGGGCCGCCGAAGTGGAGGGTGCAAACTTAACCACTTGGCCATGGGGCCAGCCCCTCAATGTCCTACTTTTTGATTTGTACTTGGTGTGTCACTTTCTGCAATATAAGGCAGGCACTCCTGACTCCTGCTCTATCCTTTGGGAATGTTAAATAAACGGAAATCTTAGACCCCTTAGGAGGGGTATGGGAGTGGAACATTTCTGTTTAGTTTTCTCCTTTGTCTATTCACTTGCTTACTGCTCCTCCTCTGAAATTAGACAAATGATTTGGTGATTTCACCTTCTGAGGTCAGCTGCACTCACCAGGATAGCCTTCGAGTCCATAGGCTCGCCACTTGCTGACCGGCTGAAGTCCTGCTCTGTGTGCATCATGGTCACTCACTGAGGACAAACTTAGCTGAGATCTGACCACCTGGTAGGAAAGAAACAGAAGTCAGAGGGCTAAAGCTATTTTATAGGTCAACTCTGAGAACCTCAAACCTCTAAAGACATTTCTGGTATGGGGCAAAGTTAGGAGTCATAAGTCTAGAGTCCTAAACTTAGTTCTATTACTTAGGTGATGTAAGACTTAGATCTAAGTCACTTAACTTCTTAGAGCCTCAGCTTCCTCATCTATATCCTAACAAACACTAGAGAGCTACAGAAAGTTGAGATAAGAAATAATGAGAAGCAGGCTGATTTTGGCCTTCAAGACTACCTTTTCCTGTGATTCCACATCTTTGTGACTTATCATAGGACTCTGAATCATGAAAGGTGTTTGGTGTACTGAAATACCCTGAGTCACAATACCGCTTGCTTTGGTTAGGGCTAACAATAACGCTTCTGAGGCACTTGTGTACAGTTAAGTGTTTTAACAGAGGTATGAAGAATACCAGGGTGCGGAGGGTGAGAGTATGGAAAAAGAGTGCTCTGACCAGACAGAAAAAACGTTTCAATAAAACACTGGGAATCCTGTCTGCCAAAAGTACAATATTTGCTTTCTTTTAGATGAAACTTCAAACTAAAACTCAGAACTTTTTGTCTTTGTTGATTACTTAATTTGAAATTAAGTTTTTCAGGGGCTCATTAAGTTTTCTTGGCATCTAAGAGCATCTTATGGATGGTTCATTAAATTGGTTAAGAAACCAATATGCAGTCACTAAAGTAGGGACATTTAGGGAAAAAAACCTTATTCTTCCATGAATAATAAACTTAGAGTCTGGCTTGCCTGAGAATAAATCAAAAGTTTTCTTCCAAAGGGATATGACCCCTTATTCTGTTAACTTCCCCAATGTGAAGACTTCCAGAAAATACCAAGTGGCTGGTGTATAAACAGTCTCTATCATAAAATGGCTATTTGGAACTCTCTAGAGTCCTGACCAGCTAACTTTTCTGGGTACGTGGGGGCTGAGAAAATGTTTTTATTTTAAACATTTTGTAATGATTTCTTAAATAGATCATACTTAATACCACACTGTAATTCAGCAACATCCTCAGACCTGAAGTTTATGGACCTATTCTACCATATACTAAGCTGAACAAAACCTGTTTTGTTTTGTTTTTTGTGAGGAAGATTGGCCGTGAGCTAACATCTGTTGCCAATCCTCCTCTTTTTTTTTTCCTCCCCAAAGCCCCAGTACCTAGTTGTATATCCTAGTTGTAAGTCCTTCTAGTTCTATGTGGGATGCCACCACAGCATGGCTCGATGAGTGGTCTGTGCCCAGGATCCAAACTGGCGAACCCCAGACCTCTGAAGCGGAGTGCATGAACTTAACCACTATGCCACTGGCCAGCCCCAATCTCTTGAGTTTTTTTAAAAAAGTTTTTCTGCTTCCTCCTTCACCAGACCATTAGCCATCACTGTCTCCACTGCTTGCATCAGGTGTCTTGTAATAGCAACTTTCTTTCTAATTTGCTACTTTCAATCTGTTTTGAGCAGGGGAACTAAATACTCCAGTTTTTATGTACTCATATTTATTAAGTGCTTACTGTTTTAGGTACTGTGCTAGACATAACATCTCCTCCTCAGGTGGTTTACATTCTAACAGTGTTTAAGTATTAGGATAAAATACAGGCGAAAAGGGCTGAATGAGGGTCTGAGGGGCTGTCCCATGAGTCAAGTATATTATTCTTGGGGTGCAGACTTTCTCTGTTATTTTGACAATTCTAAGACCATTTCTGCTAACGAATGAAGTTTCTAAGAAGCTGAATTCTGGACAAATACAGCATTCCACTTTTATTGAGAGCTGTTACTAAGCTTGGAAAGAATGCCTCAAACAGCCACCTGTGAACAGCACCAAAGGCAAATTAAGGGATCAGGCATCCCGAGTTAAAGCGATTGTAAAAAAAATATACATTACGCTATACTTGTGATTCTTCCTGTTTTCCCGGTCCCCTCTTATGTTACTTTTCTTAATTTCCATGGGGAAAGGAAGAAATAACGATGCTGGATGGATTCGTTTGCCCTTTACTTTCCACTTGAAGAGATTATCTCAAAACCTTTCAACGCCCTCTGTCGAAAAGGCCGAGAGAAGACAAGCACCGGTTTTTCGGACAAAGGCTTAACAACATCCATCCCCCTCA
Source organism: Equus caballus (assembly GCF_041296265.1). Lineage (NCBI taxonomy): Eukaryota > Metazoa > Chordata > Mammalia > Perissodactyla > Equidae > Equus > Equus caballus. Next base: position 35,825,973 of record NC_091707.1, read on the forward strand.
ATTCTGGGATTACTCGGGCGGTTGGTTTTCTCCAGCTGCAGAGCCGCTACCCTGACGTCTACGAATACGGTTTAGGGGTTTTTACACGGTTTGAAGTAGAAATGTAGACAGTTAATTGAAGGAATGAACCCCAATTCCCAGGCATTTTTTGACTGAGGCCGCAGCTGGGAATGGCCGCGTGGAGAAACGGGCAGCGGAATCTTCACCGCCATCGTGGCAGTTCAACGCCAGCCCATGGAGGGGGGGGATCGCTCAATAACAGTCAGTCTGGAAGCGAAAGAGGTGAAGTTGAATTGAAGCCCCTCCAACAAGCCAGGCGAGGCGACGGGGAGGCGCGCGCCGCTCTTGTCTCCGTACCTTGTGGGCCTCGGGGCCCGGGCCGCGGGCTGCGTGGGCCGCCGAGAAGTCGATAACCGCTCCCAGGTCTGCGGTCCCGGGGCGGCTCTGTCGGTAGAAGCGGAAAAGCTTCCGAAAGGCATCCTCCCCCGGCTCCGCCGCCAGCGTCGCCACTGAACCCACGGCCGCCGACATCTTCCCCATCTCGCCGCCCGGCCTCCTCTGACCTGGAAGCAGATTCCCGTGCTCCGGATCCGATAGGTTCTTCCGGGGTCGCGAAACAGGTCACGGACATCCCTCAATCTAAAGATGGCGGCTTCGGCGGTGAGGGGCGCTGTGGCTCTGCGTACGAGTGTTGGCCGGCCCGTTGCTTTTGTGAGGAAAATTCCCTGGACCGCGGCCTCGAGTGAGTGATGGAGATGTAGTAGGGGCGAAATTTTTAGGTCCGGGCGGTCCTCACAAGCTCTGCTCTCTGCGGAGCGCTTAAATCAACGTGGCGGCTGTCTTTAGACTGAGTTTGCTCCTGAGCAAGCCGGGCAGCAGAAATTTTGTTCACAGTTGACAATTTTGGGATGCCCTTCGAGCTTTTGGGGCACGTCTTCACGGTCTCCTGCCTTGTGGAATGATTTGGTGGAAAAGTCTATGACTTGGGAACTTTAAGATTTACGATGTAGAAGGAATTATTTTGACTGCCGTGTTGGAGAATGGATTCAAAGGGGCCAGATGGGAGACGAGGAGACGAACTAAAAGGCAGTTTCCGTAATTTAGGTCATAGAGGAGGACCTGAACTAGGGTCATGGTATGAAGAGGGGTCAGGTCGACTTAATGTTAACGACAAAATGGGCCGCATTTCGTGATGGCTTGAATGGGGAAAGAATAAAGAATGAAGGAAGGGGAGGAATGACTTCCAGGTTTTTAGCGTTGGTGAATTTCGTGGTTAGAATGTAGGAGAAGCGGGCCGAGAGAATATGAAGAGTAAAGTTTAGATGTGTTGAGTTTGAGAAACCTGTGAGGTCTCCCCAGGCACTTGGACAGAGGAGCTTGTGTGTCGTTGATTGAGAAGTGCGCTCTGAAGCCATACTGCTTGGGTTAGAATTCTGACTCGACCATTCAATCCTTGTGTAACCTGACTAACAGAAGATAATTTTGGAAAAATTCTCACCACTGTGCGTCAGTTTCATCATCTATAAAATGGAGTCAATGATACCTTCGCCGTAGGCTTGTTGATTGGATTGAATGAGTTTATATGTAAATTGCTTAGACTCGTGCTCGATACAGACTAAGTACTCAATAAATGAGATTGTTTTCATGATTACTGAAGTTGAAGCTCATGGGAGAGGCCTGTGCTGGACATAGAGGGTAGAGAGTAATCAGTACCGAACATGGATTTTTGTCAGCTGCAGGTTTGAGAGAAGGTTTTTACATTTGCTCACCAAAACTTAAAAATCCCCAGTCACCTTTGTAGATATGCATGTATCAGGTCAGCTCCCTTAAACAAAAGCATGGAACAGGGATGACTGTCCTCTTTTTTGTGGCTTCTATGTGAGTAGTAGAATGGGAAATAGATCGGTTTGTGCCCCACCTTCTCGGTACGTGGTGGCTGAAGACCAAGCCCTGTAAAATGTCTTTCTTGGGCTCTGTGAACTTTGTGGAAAAGCAAGGTTTTGCCAGCATCTTGCAGATGCAAGTTTCCAGACTATAATGGGCTAGTGTATAACCCTTGAAAAGAGTCTTTATAACATACAATTTTGAGACAGTCTCTCAGTTCATTCATTCATTCAGCAAATATTTAAGGAGTTATCTATTACGTGGTAGGCAGTTGTTCTTGGTGCTTGCAGCTGTTTTTCCCCAACAATTGTAGGTAATTTGGGAAAAGGGTTACCTTCCAGAGCTAGAATATTTAACACTATGTTATTTATCCTCGAGTAACATGTTCTGTGAGATCCTGATCTTGCTGACTCTTCTGACCAACTATTAGAGCTCTTCAGAAATTTAGTCCCTATGGTTGTTGAAGGATTACCAGACATTTATTCAGTCAGCAACTATTGCCCTACTGTGTATCAATCACTGTGGACATTGTGGACTCAACATTCAAGGAGCTTAGAGTGTATTGGTTGGGGTGAGGAGACTTACAACAAACATAGGCAGTTGTTGAACCAATGCAGTTTAGATGAACTAAGATAAATAAGAATATTTATTTGAAATGTAAATCAGCAAAAGTACAAGCACTGTAGTTCAGAAGAAAAAAGATCAAGTAGTTTTTGACCTTTAAGGTTATCCACTATTCATCTTTGAGGCCTCACAGGGCTAGTATGTTGTTTTGTGTTGCAGTAGGAGCCCAGTAAAATAATTTTCAGTGGATGTCTTTGGCCTGGGTCTTGAAGGATAGTTACAACTTAGGCAGGAGGAGACAAGATTACTGACATATCACAGGGAAAGAACGACATGCAAAGATGGGAATCCACAGGACAGACACAAAGCATTTTATTTGCTGTACTAGAGAGAAACCATAAGCCAGCAATGGGAAATACAGCAGGAATGGTAGGTAGGATCAATTGAACAAATTTTAAGAGTCCCATTTAATCTAGTAAACTTTAAATTATAAAAGCCCAGTAAATTGAGAATTTATTTGGATATCTCTAATATTGCTAGCAACACACTGTACTGCAATTGTTTGTCTTCTATGATCTTCTCACTGGGATTATAATCCATGCACCTAGCACAGTATCTGGTATGATAAAGACACTCAATATTTGCTGGGCGTGAAGACTACAGTCAACTCAGCAATGTATCTCTCCATTCTCCACCCCATCACCTCCCCACATCTGGTACATTACAGCTTTGTAGTCAGTACTGTAGTGCTTCCTAAATCTTAAGGATTTGAGGAAATGCAAAGTAGCTCCTGTTCACAAAAAGTTTGGGGACTCTAGGACCCCTTTTGGTTTCTATCTACAGTCTAGGATGGAGGATATAAAATACATTAATTACTTTTAATATATTTTCTTCTTCTATACAGGTGAGCTGAGAGAACACTTTGCACAATTTGGCCATGTTCGAAAGTGCATCGTACCTTTTGTGAGTATTATCTTTTAAAAAAAGTATTAATGTTATCCTCTAGTTCTTGATTTTTTTGTCAAAACATATCAACTCATGAATTTCTAATGGACTGAAGCTGTTCAGCGTCTTTATTGATAAAATTATGGGTGATACGATTAAACAGTAAAAAATTTTATCCTAGGTATTTGTGTTAGTTTTTTATTGTTGCATAACAAATTACTGCAAACTTAATAGCTCAGACAATGCACTTATATTATCAGTTTCTGCAAATCAGAAGTCTGGGCACAGCCTTGCTGGGTCCTCTGCTCAGGGTCTCCTGATAGTTGCAATCTAGGTGTCAGCTGAGGCTGTGGTCTCATGAGAGGCTCAGCTGGGAAAGACTCATTTCCCAGCTGCCTCAGGTTGTTGGAGAATTTGTTTTTCAACTGCAGGACTGAGGCATCTGCTTTCTTGGTGGCTTTTTGCTGGAGGCTGCTCCCAGCTCCTAGGAACTGCCTGCAGTTTGTTGTTACCTGGCTTCTCTGTAGGCTCTTTCCCAACGTGGCAGCTTAGTTCTTCAGAATCAGCAAGGAGTTTCGTTTTCCAGCCTGCTAAGACAGTCTTATAACTTGGTCTTGGGAGTGACACCCCATTACCCTTGCCATGTAACGTGATCACAGGAGCAGCATCCCATCACTTTTGTCCCGTTCTTTTGGTTAAAAGCATGTCATAGGTCCCATTCACTCAAGGGGAGGGGATTATACAAGGGGTAACAGGGTGGGACACAAGATCATGGGCCATCTCGTAATTCTAGTGCCTACTACAGTATTATAAGGACTTGACATAGTAGAGGATAATTTTCTCATAAAACTGAGGGGCAGAGAATACTTTAACTTTTATCCTCATTAAATTGAATGCCATTTTTTTTTGTTTTTATATTTAATACATTCCCTTTGCTTTCTCATGAAGGTTTAGGCTCAATCTATAAATTTGTTTTACTTTTTCATGGGGTGTATTTTTCTGTGGGCTTTCTAGAATTACTGGTTTTTTGGGGGTATGAATGTGAGCACATGTAGAGTTTACACATGCTTCACTAAAACCAGCCCTTTGTTCCTCATGGCACTGAAAGGCTGTGGTAAAATAGCAGCTTAAAGCAACTTAAACTCTTAACTCTTGATTTAACATTACTTGCCTTCTAGAAATCAAAGATTACTTCTATCTAGTGCTAGTGAAGGTATAGGGAAACTGGCACTGAAATTGTTGAGAAGTTTAACTGCTGTCTTCATTTGTGAAGGGTAGTTTGGCAAAATCTATCAAAATTAAGAATTTGCATTTGCTTTCATCTAGCAATTCCATTTCTAGGAGTTTATTATACAGAAATGTGTGGTCAAGAATGTTCAAAGCAGCATTGCTTAATATAGCTGAGAAGAACCTAAGTATTCATCAGTGGGATTGATTACATATTAACTCATGGTTACAGTGGAATTTGTACAGTTAGTTAAAAGAATGAGGCACATGTGTTACAGACGTGAAAATCTTTCTATAAGCTTAAAAACTACGATTTTACAAGGAGTATGAAATTTGTATTTATTGAAGAGCATTTAAAAATAAAGTTTTCCAAAAGAATGTAACATATTTCTTGGTTGCTGTTTCCCTCTTAAAAAATATAAACAAAATAATTTAGGACCTGGAGTTAACAGATCTTAGATTCAAACAAAAGGCAGCTTTGATTCTTGGTAAAACTAAATAAAATGTAGCAGGAAAAAATTAGTTTCTTATTAACAAATTGTACTCAAGTTAGAAATTCAGGTTTCTTAGATACATATTATGTAAGTTTAATAAACATAACATTTTTAAGGCCTTTACTCATGGAAATAGTAGTCTTGAGGTAGAGCAGAGTGCTTTAGAAATTGCCCTATTTGAGGTAGGGAGTGAATCTCTGGGACATGACCAGAAACTTCCTATCTTCTAGGTTAATATTTACAAAGTTACCTGTGAAGTATGGGGGCAATTTCTAGGAATTTGGTTTTTGGGCAGAGCACAACATAACTTTCTAACGAGATTGATGATGTATATTGAATGACTAGATGTCTTGGTATCTGTCCTTTACATAGGGCTGGTGGGGGAGGGGGCAGAGTGTGTCCAAGCACACTAGAATCATTTTGCTTGTGCACTGATGTAGAGGCTGAGTGATAAGCACTCTGCCTTTTGCACAGGGGAAGTAGCAAAATTGTTTACATTAACCAGAAGTCTGGAACTAGGTAGATAAGGGTAATTTTTCCCTATTTTTCATTAGAAGCTTGATGATAATGGTAGTGGTGGTATTGAGGGTGACTGGGTTCAGAAATCACCAGAAATGCAATTACGTTTTGAGGCTTAATTTTCTAGATTCTAGAAGTGAGGAAGTTAGAAACATGAAGACACTTCTTTATGTGATCAAAATCTCCTCGACTATTGCTGTTAGTGTGCTTTGTATCATTACCCATGTTTTGCTTGTCCAATGGCAGCAGAAAAGCAGAGAATGTTAACACAGGGATTAAGACTTGGGTAACTAGGAGCGTGAATATGTATTAAAGCAAGGTTTTTGACATTAAGATGCTTGTTATACCATTTTGGCAGATGAAAAAGTTGGTAGTTTGATTTGGAGCTCATGGAAACTTTCTCAAGTTCATGATTAATCTTTTCCTAAATTTTGAATTTTTAGGACAAAGACACTGGCTTTCACAGAGGTATGGGTTGGATTCAGTTTTCTTCAGAAGAAGAACTTCAGAATGCACTACAACAGGAAAATCACGTTATTGATGGAGTAAAGGTAAATTTTTTTCTATATCATATGAGCTTTCTGAATATCAATTAAATAAGTCAGAACTGTGGAATGATAGGGACTTTATGAGATTTGTAACTTAAGCAGCCTTACTGTTTGTTAAAGAACGGTGGGTGGTGGTGGTGGTGGTAGAGTGCCCAGTTCTAAAAGGTCTGGGGAGGGAAGTATAGGAAGACCCTTTGATGGTTAGCAAGGTATGTGCAACACGGAGCAGTGGAAACAGCAGTTCAGTTACAAGTCAGGCAGACTAGGGTTGAAATCCTGGCTTTTCTACTTACTATGTGACCTTGGGTCAAACTGATCTACAATTTTTCATTGAAGTTCAGGGAGTCTTAAGAACCGGGAACAAATAACATCCTCTTTACTTACTGACTTATCCTTAATAAAAAGGTAGTCTTAAAGTGGCAATTTTCAGTTTTAATGTTTTTAGAGATATCGTCGTTCCTTATAGTGCTTAATCTTATTTTTTTCAGCTCCATGTTCAAGCTCAAAGACCAAAAGTTTTGCAAGGGGATCAAACATCTGATGAAGAGAAAGATTTTTGAGACTATTACTGCTATTTAAATAAAGTAAACAAAACTGAAAATTTTGTCTAAATGTTTTTATTTGAAACAAATAGTTGCACCAAGCAAGAGCTTACTTTCCCCACTCCAGATTAAAACAGAGCACAACAGGGGCAAACATCATTTGGCTGAACAGTTCCAGTATGCGACCATCCTTCTACTCACTGTGGCTGGGGTAAGTGTGTTGGGGTAAGTTGTTCTTACACAAAATATTCACCCCAAAGTACTAATGTCACACAAAAGGAAGTGGTCTTAGTTTCACGTGTGGGGCAGTAGTTCTATAAATGCCAAAAGGTGGGAGAAGCACAAACACAGCCCACTCTTTAAAAAAACTAAATAGTTTAAAGTAGAATTTTCCATCCCCCCTTTCTCCCGTAATAAAAAGTAATGCTGGGGTCTGACACCCAGATTTGGTTTTTATCCTGGCCATTTACAAAATGTTCCCCCAGATGACTTGCATCATTAGGGTTACGGATAACAGTCCATTCCCTTGGAAGAGAGATGTGTCTATTCCTTCCTCCTCTTCTTGCCTTCATGCTCATGTTCCTTGGGGCGGCTGCTATCTGAGGGTCTTTTAGAGCCACCATGCTGTTTGGCTTCTTCCAAAAACTTGTCCAAACCAAAAGGATCTTCCTCAAACTGAACTGGTCCTTCTCGGCCTCTCTGCCTACGGTCTGAACCAGAAAACTCCTTATCGGGAACAAATCTAGAGAAAAAGAGAAAGGACTATGAACTACTTTGTTTTCACTGATGCAAACATTGAAACTGAGCTGTTTGTCTTGGTACCTGTTGGTCTTTATTCTGGCTTCTAGGTCATCACCGTACATGTCTTTGTCCAGATTTTTACTGGGCCTGTAAATATTCTGGGCCATATCTTTACCACCTCTCCAGGCTTGATCATAAACATTGTAAATTTCATCTTCTCCACCTGCAAAACCACTGTCCATACCCTATGAAAAAATAAATGACATTAAATAAAAATGTATATTATCATTAAAAATTGAACCTGATTATATTCATGTGAAGAATAAACCGCTCATTTATAGCTCACATTTTCAACAATCTGAACTGCAAATTAAAAATCATTAAGAAAAACTCACAAAGCCCATCAACTTGTTCATACCATCTTTTTAGATTAAATAAGGTATTCATTAATAAGTTTTACTACTGTGAAGTACTCATTAAAATTGGTTACTAGTATAAGCAGGCACTCGACAATTTCAATTTGTATAGTGGCAAAAAGATGAAAGAATTGTAAAGGATTTACCTGATGCCATTTAGAGTAATAATGTTATACCTGCTGCCTGAGAACACTTACAGCATGAGATAATAAGGCTCTCAACGAAAACCTAAAGTCAGTAACAAACAAACTTGTTTCATTTATTTGGATGGTTCACTAATACAGGGATGTGCCTTTTTAGAAAAATTTTCACCACAACTTTTAGATGATTTAAACTTAAGCTTGAAAGAGGTGATTGTGTTATAAATATTTACTTAGGTGTAAATTTCATCCCTAACCCCCTTTGCTCAGTGTTTAAGAACACAAGCTTTGGAATCAAGACAGCTTACATCTGAATCTTAGTTCCACCAGTTATTAGCTAAACCTCTGTGTGTCTCAATTTCCCCATTTGTAAACAGAGGTAATAACAGTATGACTTCACAGGGTTTTCATAAGGATTAAGTGAGATAGTACAAGTAAAAGATTTAGAACAATGCCAGGAATATAAAAAGCACCCAATAACTTATTAACTAGAACTTACTCACATGCTACCTTCAAATCTTCCTAAAAAACCTCTAAGTCATAATTAACTTTCCCCCTATATCCCAGTAGAACTTTATACTTCTATATTCTTACCACAGTTTGCCTTGTCTTTATTTATGTACATAATCGTCTTTTCCAGTGAACTTGAGGGCAAAGGGTTGTCTACCTTTGATCCACGGACTTACGCACAGTAAATAATCAATGCTGGGTGAATTAAAACATAAAGGCACTTTCCTCAAGCTTAACATGCTATAAATAGTTAATGAGAACTGGTACTAGAAATCAGATTTCCTGACAACTAGTCTAGTACTTTAATCAAGTTTTACAGCTTTGTTTTTTAAAAGATCCCAGTTTATGTGTCCTATGGCATTAAAATTTTTTCAAAGATCAACAAAAAATAGCCCAAGAAATACATTTGTAGGCCAGTAGCTCTATTTTAGAAATAAAAGATTGACATACCAGAACCAAGTTTTAGCACCTAATTTCTTTCATTTTCTACTAGTGTCGCAAATCTTAGCCAACCGTAAGAGGTCAACATCAGAACTGTTTCATCTTGTCTCTAAAGCTACAACACAACCTCCAATTTTTTTCTGTCACTGTGCCAGCATACCTTAGGCTGATCCAAATCTATGATATCTTTATTTTCTTTTCCCTCAGGACTGGTATTCGTATTAACACTTAAGACACACTATTTCCTTGAAACTCTCGCTGTTTGCAGACGACATGATCTTATATATAGAAAATCCCAAAGAATCCATTGGAAAACTGTTAGAAGTAATCAACAACTACAGCAAAGTTGCAGGGTATAAAATCAATTTGCATAAATCAGTAGCATTTCTATACGCCAGTAATGAACCAACAGAAAAAGAACTCAAGAATACAATACCATTCACAATCGCAACAAAAAGAATAAAATACCTTGGGGTAAATTTAACTAAGGAAGTGAAGGACCTATATAATGAAAATTACAAGGCCTTTCTGAGAGAATTGGATGACAACATAAGGAGATGGAAAGACATTCCATGTACATGGATTGGAAGAATAAACATAGTTAAAATGTCCGTTCTACCTAAAGCAATCTACAGATTCAACGCCATCCCAATCAGAATCCCAATGACATTCTTTACAGAATTAGAACAAAGAATCCTAAAATTCATATGGGGCAACGAAAGACCCCGAATTTCTAAAGCAATCCTGAGAAAAAAGAACAAAACGGGAGGCATCACAATCCCTGACTTCAAAACATACTACAAAGCTACAGTAATCAAAACAGCATGGTACTGGTACAAAAACAGGTGCACAGATCAATGGAACAGAATTCAAAGCCCAGAAATAAAATCACACATCTATGGACAGCTTATCTTTGACAAAGGAGCTGAGGGCATACAATGGAGAAAAGAAAGTCTTTTCAACAAATGGTGCTGGGAAAACTGGAAAGCCACATGTAAAAGAATGAAAATTGACCATTCTTTTTCACCATTCACCAAAATAAACTCAAAATGGATCAAAGACCTAAAGCTGAGACCTGAAACCATAAGGCTTCTAGAAGAAAATGTAGGCAGTACACTCTTTGACATCAGTATTAAAAGGATCTTTTCGGACACCATGCCTTCTCAGAGAAGGGAAACAATACAAAGAATAAACAAATGGGACTTCATCAGACTAAAGAGCTTCTTCAAGGCAAGGGAAAACAGGATTGAAACAAAAAAACAACCCACTAACTGGGAAAAAATATTTGCAAGTAATACATCCAACAAAGGCTTAATATCCATAATATATAAAGAACTCACACAACTCAACAACAAAAAATTAAACAACCCGATCCAAAAATGGGCAGGATACATGAACAGACATTTCTTCAAAGAAGATATACGGATGGCCAATAGGCACGTGAAAACATGCTCATCATCGCTGATCATCAGGGAAATGCAAATCAAAACTACACTAAGATATCACCTTACACCCGTTAGAATGACAAAAATATCTAAAACTAATAGCAACAAATGTTGGAGAGGTTGCGGAGAAAAAGGAACCCTCATACACTGCTTGTGGGAATGCAAACTGGTGCAGCCACTATGGAAAACAGTATGGAGATTCCTCAAAAAATTAAAAATAGAACTACCATACGATCCAGCCATCCCACTACTGGGTATTTATCCAAAGAGCTTGAAGTCAGCAATCCCAAAAGTCCTATGCACCCCAATGTTTATTGCAGCACTGTTTATAATCGCCAAGACGTGGAAGCAACCTAAGTGTCCAGCAACAGACGAATGGATAAAGAAGATGTGGTACATATATACAATGGAATACTACTCAGCTGCAAAACAGAACAAAATCATTCCATTTGCAATAACATGGATGGACCTTGAGAGAATTATGTTAAGTGAAATAAGCCAGCGAGAGAAGGATAATCTGTGTATGACTTCACTCATATGAGGAATTAAAAATTATGGACTAAGAACAGTTTAGTGGATACCAGGGGAAAGGTGGGGTGGGGGGTGGGGGGTGGGCACAAAGGGTGAAGTAGTGCACCTACAACATGACTGACAAACATTAATGTACAGCTGAAATTTCAGAAGATTGTAACCTATCAATAACTCAGCAACAACAACAACAACAAAAAAGACACTATTTCTTTACTCCTTGTACCTTGGATTGGTTGAAGAGCCTTTGGTCATACTGAACTTCGTTGGAAGTCCGAGGATTGGGCACACCAAGAGCAATGACTTCACTGATATCCCGATTTTCATTTCTCTGCAGTTTCGACCTATTTTGAAATACAGCGTTACTAAACTGAACACTCTTTACAGACAACTTGAATTTCAATTTAAATAGAACCAATCTCATGAAGGAAAGGAAATGAATATGTCCTGGTCACATCTTGTGAACATATATTCCCTGATAACGCATAATCGGGTTGGCAGCCCTTACAGCATTTCAGATACATGATCATTAGAAGAGGCAGGGTTTTACAATTAGGCCTTCCTGTTAGCTGAAAAGAACTGCCAAGAGACTTTCGTGTCATTCTTGATACCAAAGTCTTTAATATGAGCAAGCACCTTACAACGCATCCTGAGATATGAAATTGCTATGGTCTATGTTTGCTATTATATGAGGGTTGGAGGGGACTGGATGTAAATTAGATGTGCCACATTAATTATTTTCACTAAGCTAGAATCAGTTCCTTTACTTAACCACATTTAGTAATTTTTTTTTTTTTTGAGGAAGATTAGCCCTGAGCTAACATCTGCTGCCAATCCTCCTCTTTTTGCTGAGGAAGACTGGTCCTGAGCTAACATCCGTGCCCATCTACCCCTACTTTATATGTAGGACGCCTACCACTGCATGGCTTGCTGAGCGGTGCTATGTCCACACCTGGGATCTGAACTGGCGAGCCCCGGGCCACCAAAGTGGAACGTGCGCACTTAACCACTGCGCCACTGGGCCGGCCCTCACATTTAGTAATTTTATCTTACTAGAATTTTGAGGAAAACATGCCAATGACTGGATTACTCAGTATGATTTTCAATATTCAGATAAACTTAATTCCCCCACTGTTTCTGTACGTATGCAATCTATATTGCAATGAAACCACAGTAACTGTCATCATTTATTTTGCCAGAAGCTCAGGTATTAAAATGATTTTTATAGACAATCTGATTTTTATCCTATCACAAGTTTACAGCTTTTCTGTTATCAATTCCCAGAGCCACTTTACTGGTTTTAAGGGCCCAATTTACCTACAGAGCCATTTTGATTTTTACAGCTTAGGAATTTCAGACCAAGAGTGTCATTAACTGCACATTTCACACCTCATTCCTCTCTCTTCTACCCTGCATTTACCCACAACTCTAAATTCAGATTTTCTGCTTCTCCATGACTTCACTTACCTAGGGAGATGAAATATGCCATTAAACCACAAAGACCACCACCAGCAGGAAGCTTCTTTTTCATGTTTAAGATATGATTTGAAAAAAAATGGATTGCATCAGCTCATCGGATGATGAGGGCATGGAAAACTGCTCATTTGAAAGAAAATGTTTTATATTTGCATGTAACCCTCACTCAGAATGCCACTTCCATATTATAGCATGTTCTCAACTTTTCAGTAATTTCAGGCCTCAGCCTTTGGTGAACCACAAATTTCACCAATCTCCACTTTATCCCAAGTCCCCACACATCTATCTGGTTTGTCCTATACAAGTCTGTGTGTATTAAGAGTGCTCTGTCAAGTTTCCCAAGTCATTTTATATGATAGCCTTGTCTTTCTGAATTTTAAGTGAAGCTGCGTACGGGAAGAGGCCAATTTTCACTTCTTACAAAACCTGCTCTTCTCCCCCACTGTACTCAGTACAGTACTCTGCATATAAAAGGACCCCTATAAAGGTACAGCAGCTTATTTCCTGTCTAGAGGAATAGGCACATAATAAATTTGTCTCACCGTTTGAAATAGAAAAAGAACAGACCAGAACATTCCTATCCATTGCTTTCTTTTCGCAAACATAATCTTAATTCCCTTTTCTATCTCCCCATCATTCTCAATTCTGGCTGACTCTACTAGATGATGGAAGAAAAGATTACTTCCAGGGATAGTCAATTCTTCTACTAAGACACAGCACATAACTAAGTGTAAGAAAGTAAGTGCTGATTTAAGTTATCAAGCTAAAAAGGAAAGGCAGAGAAGCAAGACTGGTCATAGTGAACTAACCCTCCTCTCTAACAGGTTCACAAAGGCCACTCCTCACGATTCGCATCTCTCTCAAACAGCACCTACCTCTTATCAGGAGCTGCCCTGGAAAGATTCCGGTCATGCTGTCTCTCTTTTCGTCTGTCATGCCGGATTTCATCCCTCTCACGTGCCTCCCCATCCTCTGTGTGGACAGAGTTGAAAATTACTTCATCACTATATTACTCATTACTATTTTGAACAAGAGAATATTCTTTAGCCTTAGACAGAAAATTCCATGAACTTCTTTGTAGTCACATTCAGCGCTTTTAACCTCTCTTGCAATGACTTTAGATCCAACAGTACTGTGTTAATTTTTGAATGTGAATCCAGAACCATGCATGCAGCTGAAGTGTTTAGGGGTCAAGTGTACTGATGTCTTTAACTTACTTTGAAATGCATCAAAATAGTAAGGTGGATTGACAGATGGATAGAGAGATGGGTAGATATGTGATAAAGCAAATTTAGCAATGTTACTTGTTAAAAAAAAATGTTAGCTGTAGAATCTAGGTGGTGGAGATACAGGTGTTCATTGTACAATTCTTTCAACTTTTCTGTTTTAAAATCATCATAATAAAATGTCAGGAAAAAAGAATTATGCATAAGTGTACTCTTACGTTTTCAAAGACTGACTCTGAATAAAGAACCTTTTGCTTGTGGTCCATAGGGGCTGGCGGCATCTTGATCTCTACCCATTATGCTTATGTCCACCTTCATTTCGTCTACCTTCTCCAGTCTGAAGGGATATACTGTAGTTAAGAGTATGCGCTCTGGACCCAGCCTGTCTAGACTCGAATCCCGTTTCTATGACAGATTAGCAATGTGACCTTGTGAGGGTCTCTAAGCCTTGGTCTCCTGCTCTGTAAAACAGCGACAATAAGAGAACCACTGCAGGGGGCTGCTGTAGGGATTATATGAGGTAACACATGTAAAGTGCTCAGAGTGGTGCCTGCCATAAGAAACACTCAATAAATCTTAGTTTTTATTAATATCTGGCAACACATTTTTCAAAATTTTAATTAATTTCTCAAGAACCTTCTGTTGTTTTTTTCCTATCAGTTTAGAGGGTTTACATACAGGGAAGTTTTACTTTTAATTACCTTCAGAGTGTACAACAGGCAGGTTTTTATCTTTTCTCATTAAGTCACTGATATATGATTCGACGAAGTGGACCATTACTTATGGCCCTGCTTACTTCCCTACAGCTGAACTCTAGACTCCTACAACCAATTGCCTGCTCGACACCTCCATCTTACACTTAACACGTCCACTGATAAATGCCAATCTTTACCTTCTAAACTTGTTCCTCCTGCAGTCTTCCCAATACTGGTAAATGGCAACTAATCCTTCCCAACTGCTCAGGGCAAAAGTTCTGGAGTCATCCTTGACTCCAGTTCTTTCATACCTCTACCTAACCCATAAGCAAATTCTGACTCCTCATCTACTCCCCAGCTTTTGCACTCTAACTCAGCCATACTGGCCTTCCTGCTTTTTCTTGAACACAACAGGTATACACCCACCTCAGGGCCTTTGTACTTCCTGTTCCCGCTATCTGGGATGCTCTTCTAGACAGCCACACAGCTCTCTTCCTCACTTCCTTCAAGGCTTTGTGCTAATATTACCATCTCAGAAGTGAGGCCTCTTCTGACCACCCTGTCCTTCTGGCACTTTTATCTCCCTTTCCTATTTTATTTTTCTCCATAGTGATTATTACCTTCTAATAGACTACATGATTAATTTTTTTGGGGTCTGTCTATATTCATTAGAATGTTCACTACTATACCCCCCACCTGTCTAGGAGAAAACCTTGTATCTAGAAGAGAACTTGGCATAGTAGGTGCTCAGTGCGAACTGAATGAACCAAGAACTGTGCTAGTCTACGATTTACGATTGAAACAAAAACCACCCTCACAATTTTCATGAATGAGAATTAGTCTTCTCACTCTAATTGAATTAATACACCAATGTAAATCACTAAATAAAGCCAGAGGAGAAACACTGACAGCTCTAATGATGGGAGGTGTAATAGCTTAGAGGAACTCTGGATTATTTTACCATGTGGGGAGCTGAATTTTTCAGCTGGAGATCTCATTTCTCTTTCTAAGTTTCAAGAAAATTAAAGTAAGAGAAAAGTCTGTCACTTGAGTGATACATAATTTTTAAAAGTACATTGCTCAGAACTTTAAAAATTGCCAGTGTAGTCCCAAACTGAAGACCCACATTTAATATACTCTTTATTTTCTACTATTTCAGCTTAATAAGGCAGAAGTTACTCTTTCATTTCTACATTATTTCTGATATATCTACATTTTCTTTATATGTGTGTACTACTTTTGCATGCAGAAAAAACAACAGAATTTTATTTTCTAAAATAAAATTTATAGTGTCCACAAAGTAAATTCAATTCAGTAATGAGAAAGTCATACCTTTTTCCACATGGGTTTTGATCCCAGCCCTTCTCTCTCGGGCTTTCTGGGCCATTTCTCTAAGTTTCTCTTCATGTTTCTCCTTTTCTTTTTGAGCCATCTTTCTTTCTACTTGAGCACGCATTTCCACAGCTTCACGAGCCTGTTAGTAAAGTCAGATGTTAAATAAGACACTATCAGGAGATAAATAATTACAGCTATCATCTAACTCCTTGACTAAAGTCTGACTTGAAAGAGCAGTTGAATAGCATTCAGATTTGCCACTGCTGAGTAAAACAAAGATTCTTGTCCACTAAAAGACAGCTTGCCTGGAAGACATCACAAACTTAGCCTTTTCACCTGAGAAATGTTTTAGTGGTTGAAACTACAGTGACTCCAATCAATCTTGTAAGTCAGGGTTTCACTAATGCTTTCTCAGAAACAATCTAAAAAATAAAATTAAACAAGATTCCAATAAAACAATTTTCTATATCAATAACGTAACAGGAACTTGTTATATTTTCAAAATCAATCAAGCTGACACAAGATAAAGCCTTAGACTACATCTCCAAGAGATAATTTTTGTGAGGATGCTCACTGTGATACAGGAAATATACTTTTCTATGTTCCAAAGACCCATCACGATGTATGTGAACTTCAAAATCACATATCAATATCATAATAGACAGCCAATACTACAAACGCCACTTTTCTGTAGCATTCAATTCATCAGAATATTTAGTTGTCCTTCCCTGCTACTGACCTTTTGGGAGACATCTACATTTAAAATAGAGGAAAATTATGAAACCTAAAAACAGCAGCTGGCAATCTTCACAAAATGGGATCAGCCTACTGAACCATTATCCTGGAATGTTGTGAGGAAGGTGGGTCACCAGTGGAGGGGTGTGTGTACGAATCTACAAAGGCTGAGATCGGCTACGGAGCTGCAACTAGCACCTGCCGTCGCTGGCACAGACAGCACAGGCAAGAGCCTCCCTAGGTCCTTAGCGCTGTACTAAAATAACAGTATCTGAGGTGACGAGGAATGGATTTACAAACTACCAACAGCATCAGACAATTTGATTATAACAGACCAACCCTCCGATCAGCAATGTAGAGGGCTTCAGCCAATTTGGCAAAATTTTCGTTGATGTGAACTGTCTGCAGGCCTCTTCCATCAGCAGCCAGACGCTTGTCCAATGGAATTGTGTAACCCTAGTGTGAAAGCACACAGACGAGTCATAGAAGAGCGATAACAGATCCTTTAACATTAGATTTAAATATGTCCATTTTGACGACCAGTTAGTTGAAGTTCTTTTTCTTACATCTTTCTTCACAATTATGCAACAGCAGCAGCAGCTAACACTGAGTGTTTTGTGTAGGGCATTGTTTTAAGCACTTTATATCTATGGTCTCATTTAACCTTCACAATAACTCTGTAAGGCTGGTGCATTATTGTTTCCATTTCATGGATGGGGATACTGAAGCAGAGAGCTTAGGTAGTGTCCTCAAGGTCATACAGTTAATAAGTGGACGAGCCAGGATTTAAACTTGGGTAGTACAACTTTAGAGCCGAAGCTCTGGGAAAACAGATTCTCATGTTAATAATTGTGGATTATAATAAAAGGACATCACTAACATGGCTAAATAGTTGTTTCTCAAGTAAATATAACAGTCATACAAAGATGGAACCGATCACCAAAATCCTAATATCTATAGGTAGTTTGATATGCTGTACTGTTTTCATGACTTGTCAGATTCTTGGAACCCTCTAAGTTTTAGTAAATGGTAAAAAGATAAAGTTGGCTAGACGACTGAGATTCTACGTTCTGAAATTATGCATCCCATTTCAACAACTCAAGGAATATACTTAAACATCCATGTAACTTTCAGGCTTAGCTTTATTTTTCCAGATTTCTGACTAGACTCCCAAATGCTGACCTCTAGTCCACAGTCTTGATTCCTGATACAAGGGAATGTTACAAAATCAGCTCAAGATACCGCAAAGTTACACACACATTAATTAACCCAAATCAGACCACCCAACAATCTTGTTTTAGAATGAATACATGACTCCCTTTAAGGAATAACTTCTATTTACTCCATGGGTGAAAGTGGCCTTCCTCACCCATCAAAAATTGAATCACGAGAAATGATTAAGCGGAAAAGAGCAAACAGTGACTGGGAAATTTAGTCCACGTTATTTTAGATTCTTTAGGACTCTTGGAAGCTTTGGTGATCAGTACAGATAAACAGGATTTAGATAGCTTGTGTATGCATTGTTTCAAACAGAACAAAATAGTTTAAAAATTAAAGCACTGACTATATCCAAACATTGACTCTGTTTTGTCAGAGAAACATTTAAGTTAGTCTAATTTCTTTCAGAAATAATTTTAGATATAAATTTGAGTGAGACGTGAGGTTTCAACCACAGTTACCCAGGTGAAGCTCCTTCCTGCGTGTTTTCCAGTAGGTTCTAACACTAGGAGACTGACTTTACGGCGGCTTAGTTACCTTTGCATTTTTCCAGTTTGAAATACAAGGAGGAATCTTCCACTCTTGTTGTTCCTTCACGGTCATCTGAGTGCAGAAAGAGCGGCAGAAGAGACATTTTTAGATTTATAGTCTAGCTAAAAACCCAAGTGCAATCTTTCTCTTCAAAGACAGCGCAATATACTCTGACATAAGGACGGATTTAGTCAAAGGCTAAAATTCCACTTGTTTGGCAGCACTGTATACTATGTTTCCATATCATGGTTTCTAGCCATAACTTTAATATAAAAAATGGAAAATAATCTATAAATTATTTTTGACAGTTATGAATGCTGGTTAACACTTTTCCATTTTTAAAGTGATGTGACTTCTTTCAGATGTAACTTACTCTTTTAACTGGGTAATAAAACATACCTAAAAAAAAAAAACCACTCCAATTATCCGACTATCAGTCAAAGACCTAATGGTCCCAGGTACTCAGTTCCTTTAACTATGATAACATCCTTCTTATCAAACAGCAGACCCTGTTCATTCCATTAAAAGTAGGGGTTAGGTTAATAATAATAAAATGAACAGCTAACATTTTACATACATTCTCATAAGCACTCTGGAAGCACACATTATAATCTTGGGTAGGTCCCTATTTGATCTTCAAAAATAATTAAAAAAACAGTAACTGTGGTGAAATGTAGCTGTATAGGCATCTAGACTTTATTCTATGGGAGGTTATTTATAAAATGAGAAATCATGAGCACAAAAAAGGATTTTTTTTTTTTTTTTTTTTAATTGGGCTTTTATTTATTTATTTTTTTAAAGATTTTATTTTTTCCTTTTTCTCCCCAAAGCCCCCCAGTACATAGTTGTGTATTCTTCGTTGTGGGTTCCTCTAGTTGTGGCATGTGGGATGCTGCCTCAGCGTGGTCTGACGAGCAGTGCCATGTCCGCACCCAGGATTCGAACCGACGAAACACTGGGCCGCCCGCAGCGGAGCGCGCGAACTTAACCACTCGGCCACGGGGCCAGCCCACAAAAAAGGATTTTAGACTATAGCAAAGATTACCTTTCGGCTAGGAGAATGCATAACAGGCGCAGGAGGAGAAGGTGGTCCCCGGGGAATTTTCTTATTAATCCTGAAGGATAAATCAAAGCATGACCAGAGAGTGATAGACATTTTTCTCTTTTAGTTAATATGTCTCAAGTCTCCCCTCCTCATTTTTTATTATGTAAAGCTTCAAACATACACAAAAACAGAGAGTGTATAATGAATGCCCATCTATCATACACCAATCATTCAGCTTCAACCATTATGAAAACACGACCAACCTTGTCATCATCACTACCCACCTCTCCTCCACAGTATCATTATCATTTCATACAGTAATATACTCTTTTCCTTTTTAAAAAAGTTTTATTGAGGTACAACTGACAAAATTAACTATATATTTATAAAGTATACAATTTGATTAAGTTTTGACACAAGCATATACCCAAGAACCCATCGTCACAATCAAGATAGTGAACACAGCCATCACCTCCAAAAGCTTCTGCATGCCCCTTGCCCATCCCTCTCGTTCCTCTCATCTCCTCTCTGTCCTCCCCTCTTTCTCCACAGGCAATTGCTGATTTACTTCCTGTCACCACGGATTAGTTTGCATTTTCTAGTTTTATACAAATGGACTCATACAGTATGTATTTTTTTTTGTCTGGCTTCTTTCACTCAGCATAATCATTCTGAGATTCATCCACGTTATTGTGTATAATAAAAGTTCATTCTTTTTTGTTGCTCAATAGTATTCCATGTATAAATGCCCCACAATCTGTTTATCCATTTACCTGGTGATGGACACTTGGGACAGTTTTCTCCTTAGATATTTTTTAAAGAACCATGGTTCATTCTCATGAAGCCACCTACTTACTTGAACCTTGGAGGCTCCATTGGATCTTTCTGCATTTCCACCATCCGAATAACTCTCTGTTTAGCTCCAGAGTTGAAAGCCACTCCTTGTTGAGACGGTGTGTATCTGAAGAAAGCAGATGAAACTAAAGGTGTAACTAGTTCAAGCTTTCAATAGGTATTTTTCTTCTATTATAACTCTAAGTGAGACAATGTTGTCAATTCCTTTCACAAAGTGTTAATAGAAAACTGCAAAATATTTAGGCAGAGCAGATAGCCACGGAGATAAAAGAACTAAGAGCAATTATGAGTTACAAGCAAAATGTAAATTTGAGTTGTATTAGTTTGCAAATAATTCATCCCTGTACATTTCCGTCATGGAAGGCATAGTGTTCAATTTCACAGATAAGAGATCTAGAAAATAGTAGTACCTATTCTTTTTTTTTTTGGAGGAAGACTGACCCTGAGCTAACATCTGTTGCCAATCTTCCTCCTTTTTTTTCCTCCCCAAAGCCCCAGTACATAGTTGTATATCCTAGTTGCAAGTCCTTCTGGTTCTTCTACGTGGGATGCCACCACAGTATGGCTTGATGAGTGGTACGTAGGTCCACACCTGGGATCCGAACCAGTGAACCCTGGGCTGCCAAAGTAGAGCATGTGAACTTAACCACTACACCTCTGGGCCAGCCTCTGTACCTATTTTGTAACTCTGCGTTTGAGGAAAAAAACCACCCCAAAATATTCTCAGCAGGTAACTTATAGTCAGTTTCTGACTAATCATAGGTTGTAAAATAGAGAAAGAATAATGGTAGCAGCCCTACCAGCTCTAATTTTATATCTAAATGTGAGTCATCTGTCCGCACAAAGATGTGGCTGAGTGAAAACCCTCAAAATTTAGTATTATAAGGATGACTATTATTATATAAATAATATCAATATATTATTAATCATTAACATTCTATATTATTATATAATTATTATAGTAGTATACATTGCTAATATATTAACTTTATATTATATAAATATGTATTACATAATGTCTACTATATATAAATGAAAAACTATAAATAAATAATAAATAATTTAAATAAATAACTGTGGTTTGGATTATATACTATAAGTAATTGCTAATTTCTAAAAAAAATACGTATTTTGAAAATAGCATAACAGCTAATACCTTAAAAGTGGATACCTTAAGAAATTCTTCTGCTTTCAATTGTCTGCACAACTGTCAATAGGTTTCAAGTTATTATTCAAAAACTGCATTTACAATTGTGACTAAGTAGGATAGTGAAAGAATACCAGGACCCCCAACCCTAACCAAGTTCGACATGAAGCTAAGACTTCCAGCTATAACTCGTACCGGATATACTGAGCAGGAGCCAGTTTATCAGCTGCTCGAACTGGCATGGCTGCAGCAACCTTCTGCGATACAGATTTCTCTAAGGCTACCCTTGTCTTTTCTGTTATCTGAAATAAGAAACACCGCATTGAGTGGTTTGGAAGTTAATAAAGATATATAAAGTCATCTAAAACAATTATTTATATGTCAACGCCCAGTTACCTCTTTAATGGCTTCTTCATCAGGTCTTTGCAGGTCTGGGTCATCTGCATTCATGACTTCCTTGGGAACCAGGTCAGTGTACTTGCTATAAATGACCTAAAATGTTCAAACACAAGCAGGCTTAAGAAAAACAGAGAAGGAAAAGAAGCAACCTCATTAAGTCATTTCAGAAGTCAACATGTCCTCTCAGCACACTTATAAATTTAGGACACAGATTTTGTCTTTTAGATCTTAAAACCAAGGAAGCTTAAAATATATACACAAATCACTGCCCTGGCTATATAAGTTAATAATTTTCCTTTGACCTCATGCATTTAAATTATTTGAGATCTTTTAATCAAGTCGGTATCCAAATAAATTGTGCCAACAAAATCTTATGCATCAGTGACCCCTATTTTTGAGGCTCACTAGGACTTGAAATTAATGATGATATAAATTGCCTATAGCACCATTATCTTGGATTACAAGCTCATTAGAATTTAAGTCAGGTTACCAAACAATTTCCAAATTCACTGGGTCTGGAAAACTTCACTGACCTTACCCTACTTATAATGTTTGTCTTTTCTGGCATCAACTCTACTCATAGACTAAGAAAATGAACACGTGCCATGGTCAAAAACCCAGAACAGTTTCTTCTGTGAAAAAAAAAGAAGAAAAAACAAAATATATTCTACATACACAACTTAATTTTTACATTCATTATCCAAACTTAGGACTGCTATTTGATGTCTGCTAGGCTCAACACAATTTCTATTAGGCTCACACCAATGTGGTAGGCCCCTGACAAACAGAATATTACTTACTTTAATGTCCATCTATATTTCTCGAATACTTTCATAAAAATTTACATAGCAGATTTTACAGAAAAAAAGAGGTACTAGAGATTTAACAAATAAACAACATTCTAGATTTTGCTGCCTGAGTCAGGAATTCTTTGACACAAATACAAAGAAAGGACAATTTATGAATATGAAAGAAAACCAAATACTTAGATATTTGAGATTTTCAAGTTTTCTGAGAAGGAAACTATTTGCTACTATAAGCCAAAGTCTTATATCAAGAATTGCATTCTACCACAACATTCCTCAAAATAGCTTAAAGGAAACGCATGCTATTCTTAATTTCTTACTCCGAACAACAGAGCAAAAAACACTTTAAGGCCTGTAAAACTTGACGTGGCTTTGCCTACAGCTTCAGTCTCCCCCTGTACCTCTTGCTCCCTCATTCATTATACTTCAGTCACATGGGCTCTTCTGTTATTTGAACACAATAAGTGTCACGACACTCTGTTTACTGAGTCAAAGGACTCCTCACGTTATGAAATTATTTATCTGTTTTACTTACCTGTGTCCTCTGGTAAAGTTACAATAATTATAACAGCTAACATTTATTAAGCACTTATTTTGTGCCACGGTTCTTTTGCTCTATACATATTAACTAGTTTAGCTTCCGATCAACCTTGTGAGGCATGCACAGTGACTGTCCCCACATTACTGATGAGGAATCTCTCATTCATTAAAGCGTCTCCAGTGCCTGCAACAATGCCTGGTCCACAGGAGGCATTCAGTCAGAATTTTTTGCACACACGAGTGAATGTATGAATTTTAGAAATGCTCTGTTCCATGCTAAATATGATTATATTTTAGGCCTGCAGAAGGTGCTACATAAGCTGTTGATTTTCCAGAAAAAACCATCTCATGTCTATAGACTGAAATCTCTAGCATGTTTTTCTTAGGAATGAGTAAAAGGATCAGGTAAGAAAGTGTAGATGATTTACCACAAAACATGTCTTACTGCTACCTGAGCTACCAGTGTCCCTAAGCTCTCAGAGGATTCGTTTTGAAGGTCCCTAAAACTGACTCTAGTGAAAAGTGAGGCTCTGTGAGTTAAGATCACACAGCTTGTAACAGACCTCTGAAGCCTTTTCAGGATGGAAAAATCCACACCACGAGAATTTAAATTTCTAGAACATTACTCTAGAAAATAATACCAAGACTATGAAGAGTTAATTACTTTCACACAGCAATCATTACAGGAAGGGATTCTAAGTAAATGGCTCCTGGTAGTCATACATGCTCAACATAAACTCTCAATACTAATTTAGCATACAAGAGCCATTTGCTGTTTCGTATTTGGGTATTCCAAAGTTAATAATCCTTTAAATGAGCATCAATAAGATTCTAGCAGCTCACAAAGCTGAGTGAAGGACATCTGAAGAGCAAGATTCCTCCATGGTAATTAACTATAAAACTCCAATTTTTTATTGCCTGAGAACCAAATGTGCTGAAGAAACTCAGTATATCCCAGGAGGCAAAAAGGCTGGGGAGGGTTATCTGAAAAATATAATATACTCTCGAAGGTATCGGGAGCACAAATGAGCTCTGTGAACAAGATAAAGCAATAACTCATCTGTGAAACAGATTTTTTTATTACTAAAAACTGGCAAAGAACTGGACTGACTAAAAGGATAACCTGTCAACATGTTCACCATTTTAGAGGTAGAAAGAAAACACGATCTTCAGGCTTAGCTAGTTTTGGAATCATATGAAAAAGGTGATAACATTTATACAACTTATCTTGTGGTCAGTTTAAAGCTGTAGGAGTTTTTGGGGGGGGGTGTGTTTGAAGGCATTCTTTTAGGTAATAGTACGTATGTTACATTTCCTATGTAAAGATGTCAGACGGAAAAATGTAAACACCAAGGCTTTTTATTTCAAGATTTATCACTCAAGCGACAATTGGAAAAAAAAAAAACCATTTAGTTCTGTTAAGGTTTACTTCAAGAAATTCTTTTCCTCCCAATTTTGTATTACTGCTAAGTCTTGTACACAGTATTTACATGTAGAGAGATCAGTGGCCTTAGATTTATCCTAGAATATTATCCCTTGGAATCTTGCTTTGTCTTCACCTCTTATATCTAGGGCTAGCACTTTCTATTCCTGCTCTTTTATTACTGATATTTCAGTGAGATCTCCCCACTTCCTGAATACCAGATACCTCTGATTTAAATCAGAAATCTTTGCACTATAGTGCAAATTCAATAATCCAGTAAACTATTTTCATTCTATGTCAAGGACTCTGCATATCAGCCTCCTGAATGATAATGAATTTTTTAAATCCCATTTTGTACATTTAGTAGCCGATTCCTACTTTTAAAACAGGAAAATCAGTGGTTTTAAAAGAGGGCATGGCTGCCACTTCCAACTCCCCTCCTGGGGCCTTTGTAATATGTGAGGTGTTTTGGGCTAAGACACTGGAGGGGGCACTACTGACACTTAACAGATAACGCCACTTATGTTAAACACTATACAATGCTCAAAACAGTCCCAAACAATCAAGCAGTGTCCCCCCTTCCAAATGCCAATGCATAGCAGGCACTCAGTTAATGCTGAATTATCCAATGCATTCAAAAACTTCATGCATTAATCCAACCACTTAAAAAAAATTAAAGTGCACATTTATTACATTTGTGTAAGGAATTCAAATGGATATTCCAGGGTATAAAGTCCAGCAAGAAAATATATCCACTAGAAAAAGAAGATGTGGTGTATATATATTTAAAATGGAATACTACTCAATCACAAAATAAGACAAAATTGTCTCATTTGCAACAATGCGGATGGACCCTGAGGAAATTATGTTAAGTGAAATAAGCCAGACAGAGAAAGATCAACACAGCATGATTTCACTCATGTGTGGAAGATAAACTAATAATACATGGATAAAGAGAACAGATTAGTCGTTACCAGAGGGGAAGGGGGTTGAGGGGTGGGCATAAGTGGTAAAGGGGCACATTTATACGGTGACTGACAAATAATACTCTACAACTGAAATTTCATAATGTTATAAACTATTATGACCTCAATAAAATAAAGAAAAGAAAGAAAAGAAAATATATCTACTAGGAACAATGTTAGAACAGTTCAAGTAGTCACTCTACCACTATCCTCCTTTTCAATTCAGAGAGTACCCTGTACACTTTTTAAAAATCTTCATTGTGCTTACTTTTGTTTTAAGATTGTGTTTTTAGATGAAGAGGAAGGTAGAAAGATTTCTCACACACCTCCTGTCCCTACACATACATAGCTTCCCCCACTGGGGTTAGGGTTAGTATGAACCTGAGTGCGGTACCTCTGTAAACAACTAGTTGGGTTTATTTCTAGAGGTTACATTATAGATAAACATGTAAGGCTTTTACTGTACAAAGGAACAATACTTTAGAATCTTTATTTGGCCAGAATACTGAAATCTACTTTCAATACAAAATAATCACTAATACACATGGTTATTAGACATACACACACACAAAAATTCAGACATTCACTAGAAATCAGATAAAATTCATTGTTTCCAATCTTGAAATATAATGTAAAATGGGCTAAAACTGTATTTCATCCAAAATTATAAAACCTGCCAATGCCAAATTATTGTCCTAAAATGTTGCTTTTTCCTCACAAATGAGAGGAGAGGCAGCACATCCCAACAAAGAATTATGATTATTCCAAAGAAGGAGAGATGCACCAAATCAAAGAGAGCTGGAGCCAAGTGAAGGCCTCCATGGCACGGGAAATTTCAGTATATGTCCTGCATCCACAGGGGCCACCTTTCCTTTTGCAGGAGTGGACTATGCTTCCTTGCTGGCTTCAGGAGAAGTGGTTTTCTGTTATTCAATGAAAATTGCTATCATTCCTCCAATAAACGCTGGTGAAAATGGCTGTATGTCATGCTGTCAGGCACTAAGTTAGATGTCAAAGAGGAAAGAAAATACAAAGATATAATCTCTGTCCTCAAAGAACTTACGGGCAAATAACATAGATCATTGGTGAGAGAATAACTACAACAAAGGTGATGACTGCTACGAGAAAGTAAACATAGGAAACAGGGAGGAGGATGCCCAACCTAGCCAGAAGATCAGGGAGGGTATCTTAGAATAGCGAAGAGCAAGTTGCGATTTGAAAGCAATAGAACATAGTCAGACAAAGAATAGGGGGAGGGCTTCCCCAGGCATAGGAGGACACCCATGGGAAGTTCCTAAGGTTAGAGAATGTGCTACACTAAGGGACCAGCAAGTAATTCCTCACTGAAGACATATATAGGGAGTGTCTGAAAGTTCTTCTTCTCCAACGACCACCTACAATGGTGATTATTTTGTATTGAAAATAAACAGAATAGCTAAAACTAGACTTTTGTGGATTTCAGTATTCTGGTCATGAGAGCTGAGGCTAAGCTAGAAAGGTAAGCAAGGGGTCAAGTATGCCATAAGGAGCTTGGTTGGTTCTTATCCTAAAAGCCATGATTTTAAATGTGCACACTTGTGCATATATGAGAGGGAGAGAGACAGAAAGATAAACAGACAAACATGATGAATTTGTTTTTTTAGGCAGACAAGACAAACGCCAAGGAGATGTGTTCAGACGCTGCTATAGTCAATCAAGCAAGAAATGATGCGGTCCTGAACTAAGTATCAGAGAAGGGAATATACTTGAGCAGTGTTAAGTAAGAGATCACGGTGAATAAACAGATGCAGGGTCTGAGGGAAGCACCAAAGAACGGAAAGACTGCTAAGCAAAGGCTTTTTAGAGAACACGCTGGCAGTACGTGTCACAGCTGAAATCGGAATATCCTTTGACCCAAGAAGTCCATCAAGAATTCATTTTGCACGAATACTGATGTGCAAAAATGTTTGTACATGGATCTTGAATAAAGTACTGTTTACAAAACTAAAAAACTGGAAACCATCAATGCTTAAAAAAAATTAGGGCACAAGCACTTCATGGAATTCTGTGTAGATTTTTTTTAAATGAAGTAGACCTGTATGTATTAACAAAAACCTTCAAAACATATTAAGTAAAAAAAGCAAGTCTATGGAAGTTATGAATATTAAAATTTCATTCATCTAAAAAAAGATGTATACATTTGCACGTGTGTGTGGGGTGTGTTTACTGTATGTAAAGTAGGAATACATATACATAAATACCTAAATCCAGAACAAAAGTCTGGAAAGATATATATCAATGTAGCAACAGTAGTTACCTCTGGGAAGTAAAGTGGGAGAAGTAGGCAGGACTGCATATACTTTTGTACTGTTGATATCTTTGACCATATGAATATATTATTAATGCAATTTTTTTAAAGAAATCAATAAAATAAGGGGAAAAAAGGAGGACTCTCAGGCTTTTAGCAGTCATTTAGGAAGATATCATTACCAATCACTGAGTTAGAGAACATAAGAGGGAGATTAAGTGGAAAATTATGCGTTTAGGTTTGGATTTGATTGAGCAGTACTTTGGGGAAATCTAGATAGATGTACCCTTGTAGACAGTAAGATATAAGGAGCTAGAGCCCAGGAGACAAATTGGGCTGGAGACACAAATATGACAGTCATCGGCATATGAGTGGCAGTTTAAGCCAAGGAAATAAATTAGATTAGTCAGAGAGAATGTGTTCTGAGAAAACAGTCTTAGAGACCTTCACCAGAGAGCTACTTCAGCAGACTGGTTGAGGTGAGGCCACCTGACAGTGAAATGAGGGAAAGGGAAGTGAAGAAATAGAGAAAGCAGAAAACAACTCTTGCAAGAAGCCTGCAGGAAAGTGGAGAAAATTAGGTGGAAATCTGGACGTAGCTAGAGGGAGCCTTGAGAGTAGTCAGGGAAAACTTTTAAAAGATGAGAAAAGCACGCATGTTCAAATGCTACCAGAAGAAGCCAACAAAATAGAGGAGGTGAAAGATGCTGTTGAGAAGAATAACAAAAACATAGGTTATAAAGGAAACGGGAGGGATGAGGTCTGGGATACCCTAGAATACAATGGCAAGAATAGGTGTAGACAGGAGAAGAGATTTCTTATAGAGAAAAAAGGAAAAATCAAGACAAAAAGACAAGCATGGGATAAAGAAAGCCGACAGGGGCTGGCCCGGTGGCGCAGCGGTTAAGTTCACACGTTTTGATTCTCAGGCGGCCAGGGGTTCGCCGGTTCAGATCCCGGGTGCAGACATGGCACCACCTGGTAAAGCCATGCTGTGGTAGGCGTCCCACATATAAAGTAGAGGAAGATGGGGACGGATGTTAGCTCAGGGCTAACAGAGTCTTCCTCAGAAAAAAGAGGAGGATTGGCAGCAGTTAGCTCAGGGCTAATCTTCCTCAAAAAAGAAAAGAAAAGAAAAAAAAAGAAAGCCAACAATTTTCTTCCAGTATTCTTTATGCAAATATATGGGGAGTCACCTGTTAGCTGAGAGGGGCCAGAGAGGAGGAGCTAAGGCCTGGAGGAACACCAAAGGAGCCCAATTAAAACCTGAGATAGGAAGTTGCCTGACTGCATAATTGCTTTCCCCAAAACTCCGCAGCCAAGATGTAGGAGCAAGGGACGGGTTACCATTAGTGCTCTTTTAGAAAGTAAAATAAAAATATTTGGGAGAGAGAAGGGCAAAGCACAGGTACTGAAGGCTCACAAGTATTTTTCAATTCTAAAGAGATCTTTTAACTATTTGGAGTATTTATTTATAAGAAAGAAACTAAGTCTTAAAAACAGTTCCTTGGCTCTGAGTGTAGCTGCTCTGAGATGAGATTATTTTAAGTAAATTTTATTTTTGGTTTTGGATTACTTTTAAGCAGGTTTTTGGATTACTTTTAAGATTATCCTAAATTGAGCAAGTGCCAGTTTCGTACTTAATCAAGGCAGAAAGAAGTCTGTGTAATTTGTTATATTTAAATCAACTATTAAGTATATATGTAAGTAGTTTCAAGTACATGGATGAGAGTGAGAAAAGTTTTTATCTATTTTATAGATAAAACTAAATTTTGATTTTTTTAAGGTGCTAGGATTGGAGATTTTTAAAAATCTACTAGCTTTTAAAAAAATGTTAGTACTATAAAAGAACTGTTTTTAAAAGTAAAACAAATAAGTAAAAACCCTAAGTATATATACGCTATCATCAATTTGGAGAATTTTAAAGGAAAAGTTATCATGGTCATGAAGCCATAACATATTGTTCATATTGTTATGAAGTCACATCTTCATTTAGCCGAAGTATACTTTACTGCTATTTTTAACATAAACTGGCCAGAGATTTATCATTTCCACACAATTACAAAAAACTCTTCACAAAACATTTATCAATGAGAAAAAACAAATCCATGAGAGGATTACCTTGTCTTTTGACTGTCCCTGTCGGGCAATTGCATCATATTTAATTTTTCCTTCAGCATCCACCTGAATGGCCAACGCATTCGACATTTTTTTCTTTCGTCCCATATCCAGTGGATACTGGGCCACATGGATCTCTGGAAAAGCACCTCCATCTCCGAAATCCTATATATTAAAAAGATAAGAAATAAAAAGAACATTTAATAGTAATTTGAGATTCAAGATATATTCATTTATTCAACAAATAATTATGGAGCCCTTATTATGCCAGATGCTAGAGATAAGGCAGCAAACAAAACAGAGGTCCCTGATCTTGTGCAGAGTATATTCTAGTTGGCAAAGATATAAAAAGCTTAATCTCTGCCTTGTGATAAATGCCTGGAAAGTACTAAAGGGACTGGAAGAGGAGCATTTTTCAATAGTGTGCTTGGGATGGCCTCTGTGAACGGATAACATGTGAGCTAAAGCCCAGATGATGAGAAATCACTCATGGGAAGATCTGAGGGAAGCATTTTCTAGGCAGATCAACCAGCAAGTGTGAAGGCCCTGCTGCAAGAATGAACTTGGCATGTTCCAGGAAACGAGAGTCCAATAGGGCTGCAGCTTATAGAGGACAGAGAGAATTCACAAAGATCAGAGGATAGCTGAAGGGAAAAAACCGGGACTACATTAGGAGAAGACATGATCTAGTTGGGTGTCTGTCTTCTAGACTCTATAAAGAGTTCTGGCAGGCAGGGGGAATTCTTGTAGGGTGCTAAGCAACAAGTCGCAATCCAATAAGTACTCAGTTCACTAGGATCATCACTTGGAGATACATGAAAAAAGCTAAGGGCACAAGCCCTTCACATTTGTAAAGTAAAAATCATCACCATATAAAGAGAATACAACAAAATGACAAAATGAAAATAACTGCGCACAAAAATGAATGGTATAGGCATTTAAAGATTTTTAATAGGGCAGGTACATTCCTTGGGATGTGGAGGAGGAAAATTTGCAGGAGTCAGAATGAATACTGGGAGTAAAAGAAAAAGGCTTGATTAAACAGGAGGAGGTCTTGGGGAGGCAAAATAATTAAGTCTCAAACGTTTGCTTTTCTCCCTAGATAAAAAAGGTGGCCAAGCACGGGAAAGTCTGCCCTAGAATGAGGGAAAGGAATATGTGTTGAACTGATGTATGGAATCCTGAGTAATTAGGAGGATAGGTGCTGCCAAGAAGTTTGTTCTTTGGGAACAAGCCAGAGATTAAAAAAAAAAAACCCCATCATTCCAGATTCTTCCTTCTCCCTCACTGCCTCCAAATCAACCATCAAATTCTGTCTCTTATACCTCTTAAAAATTTATCTAATCTGGGGCTGGCCCCGTGGCTGAGCAGTTAAGTTTGCATGCTCTGCTTCGATAACCCAGGGTTTTGCTGGTTCAGACGCTGGGCACAGACATGGCACTGCTCCTTAAGCCATGCTGAGGCGGCGTCCCATGTAGCACAACCAGAAGGACCTACAACTAGAATATACAACTACGTACTGGGGGACTTTGGGGAGAAAGGAAAAAAAAAAAAAAAAAGACTGGCAACAGATGTTAGCTCACGTGCCTTCTAAAAAAAAAAATTTACCTAGTCTGTATATTAGACACGCATTAACATTCTCAAACTGAAGACAAGAAAACAGATCAAGAGAGATCAGGATTGGCCCAGGGTCACACAAATAGTAAGTAGCACAGCTATAATGCAAAACCAGTTATATTTTTTTAACTCCTTGTCAGTGCTCTTTCTACTATACCTAATGGGAAAAAAAATCAGGAAAGGAAATGCTGCTGAAGTTTTTCCTAGAGGTTGTCTCTTTAGGTTTATGTGGTACTGTGCATGTAGGGAGGAGGAGGGAAGGAAAGGCACTCAAACGTGAAATCATTCTTTCCTTTTTTCCCTCTTACTTCCCATTATTTTCCATATACTGTAATCCCTGGATTTATAAAGGGTATGTTAGTTTCTTTTGTACTTGTTTAATAGTTTGACATAAGAAGAGGTGTAAACAGGTACAATTCTCCAGTGATCACAAAGCAGTGACAATAAGCAAGAAGGAAAAGATTAATCTTCTAAGGGGAAGTATATGTCTTGAGAGCTCACAATCAGAATTTCTATCATATTGACATTCACGTGCGGATGTTCTAGGGCCTAAATTAATTTCATAAGGGTGCTATCACACATTTCAGCACAATTTAATAAATCCAGACTGAAGGTCCCTATTTACCTCTAGTAACCGGGGTATCCAGCCTTTCCGGTACCCGTACGGGGGAGGTTCTCTTCGGGAGGAGACCAGTGAAGTCTGTCGTGATCTCTGGGATCTTGCCTTTTCTTCAGCCTCAAGCTGGTCTTGAGATAGCTGAGTAGGTGCAGGTAAAAAGCTAAAGGCAAAGACAATAAAAGTCAGAATTTTTTACAATTCTTACATTTAATTTGATTATTGCAACGTGGCCATCAGACACTATTTTCCTATAATACCTTTTCCCTTTAGCAAAAGAGCAAACTTTTCAATGATTTATAGTAGTACTCAATATCAGTCATTTTGTCATGCCTGGAAAGAAATAAGTACCCAGAGACATACAGTAAAAACATTTGACTAGGATGTACGCAAATGGTGTCCAGAATAAAAAATTAACAGATATTTCACATAATAGACAACAACTGAGTTTTTATGCTTCCACACTTCCTTTCTTGTAACAAGCAAGTAAACATTCTCAATTATCCAGGGACCAAGTGTCCAGCATACGGTTTTCTTACCAACTTTTAAGTATGATAAATGTTGTTATAGACACAGACACTCCAAAGTACCACAAAAGGATTCCAGTAGATGAGTAATAAGTTTAACGGGAAAGTCAGGATTCCTTTGTGATTTCTGGCTCGTAAGCATATTTGAGTAAGCAGTAGAGCTTATTTATTAAAAATATTTATTGATCACTTGGGTGCAGGCGCCGTGCTAGGTAGGCAATGAGACTATAAACTGAGAAAGGCAGCTTACAATCTTGTGAGGCAGAGCAACAATCAAATAATCACACAAACCTATAATTACAAATTATATTAACTGATGAAGGAAAAGAATAGAGTGCTCTGACAGCACACACCAGAGGGATCTGATTAGTCTGGTGGTGGTGGGGGCGGGTCAGGTACTATGATGGCTAAGAGCTCAAAGTTCAAATCCTACCTCTGCCACTTACTAACCTGGGTAAGTTACTTACCTCCCTGAAGCTCAGTTTTCTCATCTGTAATGATGGATCAGAAGATTACCAACCACGTAGGGATGTTATAAATATTAAATGAGAAAATCCATAAGCCACTTGGCACAGTGTCTAAATACCATTCAATATATGTTCCATAAATATTTGAGTATTTGGAGCTGTTCAACGATTCCCCCAGTTTGGGTTAGCTGCCTCTCCTCCATGCTCCCACAAGACCCTCTGTGGACCTCTACTATAACACCTATTTTACTGTATTGCAATCATCTATTCATTTACCTTTCTTTCTGTCCCTAGACTGTGAGCAACCTGATGGCAGGAACCCCGCCTTCTGCTGCTTCCATCCCTAACTCTTCAGGCATTATCTAGCTCACAGCAGGGGCTACTTAAATGTTTGCAGGAGAAATAAATTCACTCTACCCTTCGCGCTCACCATCTTTATGTCACTATAGCTTTTTTGTCTTTCCTTAAACAAGCCATCTCAGGATCTTTACATTTACTATTCCCTTTGCCATAAAATATTCTATTTACTCATTAAGAATATTTTTTCCAGGGGCCGGCCCAGTGGTGTAATGGTTAAGTTTGCGCACCCTACTTTGGCAGCCTGAGGTTCATGGGTTCGGATCCCGAGTGTGGACCTACACACCGCTCATCAAGCCATACTGTGGTGGTGTCTCACGTACAAAACAGAGGAAGACAGGCACAGATGTTAGCGCAAGGACAATCTCCCTCAAGCAAAAAGAGGAAGACTGGCAAGAGATGTCAGCTCAGGGACAATCTTCCTCACCCCCCACCAAAAGAATATTTTTTTCCTTATAGTGCTTTTATAGAAAACTCTTGCCCAGATCTTTTAGTGCTTGCTTCTTAGCATTCATGCCTCTGCTCAATTATATCGCCCTAGAGCAGTTTTCTGACCACCTTGTCCAAAAGAGCACTCTACTGACACTTTCAGTAACTCTCTATCCCTTCCTCTTTATTTTATTCCTCCTACTCACCACCTAAAATTGCATTACTGATTTGTTCATTCATATACAGTCTGTCTCTCCTAGAACATAAGCTCTGTGAGGATAAGGAGTTTGCTTGACTGATTCAATACTGTAAAACCATCACTAGAATAGTGCCAGGCACACGGCAGACCTCCAACCAATATTTTCTAATGGAATGAATGAATGGATGGATGAATGGAGTCAAAAGTTTTGGGCTTCTACCACAGTTGTTTTCAGTAAACCATACATACCCAATACAAAGAAGCGACACAAAGTCAGTTACAAAGAAGCTAAAATATTTACTTATATTTCATTTCTCTTTTCTTTCCTTTACCTTCTGTTGGAAGAACCAGTCACTAAAAT
This sequence comes from Equus caballus, assembly GCF_041296265.1. Lineage (NCBI taxonomy): Eukaryota > Metazoa > Chordata > Mammalia > Perissodactyla > Equidae > Equus > Equus caballus. The sequence continues at coordinate 35,860,291 of NC_091707.1, forward strand.
GATCAAAAGGCAGGCAGCCTGCCAAAGCAAAGAGTTTGGACAATCCAGTAAATAGGTAACCTGGCCTGGATTAAGGTCAGAACATACTTCAGACTTCCAGAGGGGCATAACTTTGTTGTTGCCTGTAAAGGATGACATTCCCACAAAGAGGCACACTCCTGGGGGTAGGGGGTACGTAAGAGGCAAACGCAAGGGTAAAGTCGACCTCAGAGGTTCTCAACTGGGGGCAAAATATCTACAATGCAGCTATTTGACAAGGTCTGGAGACATTTTGTCAGGACTTGGAGGAAGGGAGGAGAAGGGGAGGTGGTGCCACTGGTATTTAGTGGGAAGAGACCACAGATGCTGCCAACCATCTTACTGTGCACAAGACAGCTCCACACAATGAATTATCCAGTCCAAAATGTTAATAGTGACACGAGGACATCTTAGTCTACCCATTCCCCTTTACTAAAGTAAACATATTAAACGCAAGTGATATTATTAGATACATAACCTTAAAAATACTTGAATTTAGAAAATTAAATCCGTATGACTTTAAATCTTTAACAAGAATCACTGGTGACACCAAGACTGTAACACATCAATATGTCAAGTCCCTGCTGTTCAGAATCCCTGATAGATCTTGGAGATAATAATGCTTCACCTGGAAACTTGAGATCAAGTCTAAAAATCAAACTGGCTAGAACTCACGCAACAAAATCAGAAAGCTAGGATGTCACGAAGACTAGCCATTTAAAGATTGCACTCTGCCACAGCAATTTTAAGCACACAGTAACCGCAACATCTCTGGTATCTCTCCTGTGTGTCCTTTTCGAATTCTACCTTTTCCACAAAACCTTTCCTCCTAACTCTACTCATCTTTGTCACTGTGCCTCCCACCTGGAGGGCACTCAAATGTCTGCTGCCTGTAACATTTACTAAAGGAAACTCTCCAGTTCATTCAGCTCACTTCATCTATTTCTTTTTGCACTTAAGTTAGCACTACACAAATAAATGCAAATAAGCACTTTGTACTGTTCTTTGTTCCATATCTGTATGCCTCGTACCACATCTTCCCTGCAGCCAAGGACCGTCAGATTTTCTTTTGTATACACACAACCCGTGGGATAAAGCCAGGCACTCAAAAGTAATTCCCAAAAGAAATGTCTCATTAAAACATTTTTAGGATTCCTAACTATCGTCAACCAGGAAAAGTACACGAGAGGAGAATGAAATGTGTTTAGGGAGCTCAAGCGGATGTCCTAAAATGATCACTTTCTTTACAACCCGCTTCGACGCTCAACTTTTCCTGCCGCGTTCGCGTGGAAAGTTTTTCCACTTAGAGCAGCCGGGTCGCGGACTAGTAGGAGTTACGTAACTCCTTGGAATCTCCCACTTAAGCATCTTTTTCTCAAAGGCGGGGACCACTTTACGTGCAGTTACCAAGGCAACCGCGAACAGCAAAAAACTGACGTGGTTTCATCTACGGAAGAAATTCGAAGGTCCAAAGTTAAAGTGCGGAGCGGCGGCGCGAATTAGTAGACAGCGGCCACTACTGTGGCTACTTTGAAATCTCTGTTCCGCGCCGGGCCCCTTTTTCTCAGGAATCCTTATTTCGGGACAGAGACAGAAGACTTCGGCAGACAAACGGCCGTAAGCCCGCTTTCACTCCGGCCAAATAAGCCACTGCTCTCCCTGCCCCATCGCGCCCACCCGAGCCGCGGACCCGAGAGAGCGCTCTCCACACCCCCAAGATGCTTAAGCCCAAAACACGTGCGACTCCTCGGCATGTGAGGCCAGAGAACTCTTCCGCCACGCCTCTGCTTTCGGCCCCACCGAGGAGCGAACTCAACCCGGGAAGCCGCTCAGGAAAGACCCCAGCTTGGGCGAGGCCTAGTCGCCCCGGCGGCCGGCGGGAGGGCCTAGCCGTGATCTCGGCCCACGCTGCTCTGCGCCCCGGGCCGGGTCACTGCGCGGAGAGTGTGGGCAGAGAAAAGAAAAGGTGGGTACTCCTAGACCCTTCCGTATCGAGGACCCGAATCAACAACCCACCTGGTGAGCGCCATCTTCTTCCGCTTCTTCCAGCGCGAGCGACAGCGCCGCGGGGCGGGTCTTTCCCCGCGACAAGGAGGGGAAAGGAAGGAGCACGCAACGCGCAGGCGCCTGGCCGAAGGGCCTTCTGGGATTTGTAGTTCCTTGAACAGGCGTACAATCCGGTTCTGTTCTAACCGGACGGAACGGTTACAACGGGGTCAGCGCTTCAGTTAAGAAAAGCGAAGGCGTCGCTTGTACCCTATGACATGATGGGGCATTCTCTGGGCAAAATAAAGAAGTTGAGATGCCTTTTAAGCCGCTTTATTTTATTCCCCACTCAGTTTCATTCTCCTTGTAGGAGTCCCAAACACGAGAGCTTTCCGGGGACGGCAACGTTGTGTGAAAGGGTGATAGGGTTTTAAAACAATAGGAAATCGTGAGACTGGCGAATGGAGAGTTCTTGGACGCTCTGAAAACATTCTCACTCAAAACTTTTCTTTAAGCGCTGTCCCCTACCCTCCTACCCCACTCCCAAAACACTCTCCTGGGGAGGTATTGTGTGATCCTTAGCAAGTAACCTTTAGAACGCTCCTTATGTGTATTATGTATGTGCGTTTTTATGTATGTATGTGTTTTAGATAGATTATGCGTTTTACATAGATTATGTATTAAACATAATCTTTGATGAAGTGATAGGATAAGTTAAATCTGGTTCAAAACATTGGAGAGAAGTGGGTGGAGTATAGGTGAAAGGAGAGTAGCCATCAGTTTTGATCTTTGTTGAAGCTGGATAATGGAAAAATGGATGTTCATTATACTGTTCTCTCTACTTTTGTATGGGTTTGAAATTTTCCGTGATAAAGAGTAGAAACACACTTTTAATTGCAATATAGCACACGTGCAGAAAGGTGCATACACTCTAAGTGTAAAGCTCTTTGAATTTTCCCAAACCAAACACACTAGGTTGAGCAGCAGAAGCACCTCCAACACAGGATAACTCAGTTTCTGGTGTGACAAGATGTTCTAGGTTCATCTAGTACTTTCTCCGCCCCAGACCTGGAATCAGTCATTTCTCCAAGCAGCCCTCCTTTAAGTGGGAAAGTGATATTTTGAGAAAACAATCTGGATGCTGCAAATGTTCACTGTTACTGGGTTGATTATTGTTTGCCTTTTTGGTGGATAGAGCTAAAAAATTCACATACACATATTTTTTGAGAAAATGCATCATGCATTCATACTAATATTTTCAATGCAAATTTAGGATTACACAGTTTTTCTTAACTTTGATTTAAATGCATATCTCTTCTGAGACTCTTGGTCTAATGGCATTAACATAATTACACGTTTGCTTTATCCTATTATGTATAAACTAGTTTCAGAACAACATTACTCGTATGATTACTAAACATATGCTTAATTTTAATAGTTTCTGATTTTTTCAATTCTTTTTGTCCTTGAGTATATCTCTCTAGGCATGTATAGTCAAATTACATTGCTTTAAAGTGACTTAGAATAAGTCCTCTGTGTGATTATGGGGCTAACTTGATACCCTATTAGGCTTACTTATGTCACTCTGTTTTGGATTTTTAGTAGCTGCTTTTTTTAAAAAAATAGTTTTGTGAAACAGTTACATGGTTTCCAAGACAAAATTTACCAAACAGGTAGTACATTTAGAGAAGTCTAGATTCTTTCCCTGTCCCTTCCATCCTTTTCTCTTCCTCTCCCTATAGATAAACTTTAAAAGGTATTTTTTATGGTTTATCCTTCCATTTAAAAATATAAACAAATACATATATATATATATATCTATATATATTTGTATACTTCTCTTTCTTAGACTGGTGGTGGATACCACACACACTTTTCTACACCTTGCTTTTTTCTGTTTATAAATATATCTTGGAGATCACTCTTTTGCAGTATACAGAGATTACATTGGAGATTTTGAACAGAGAAGACACATGATCTGACTTATGTTTTAAAGAGATCATTATGAGTGCTGTGTTGAAAATGGACTCCAATAAGGAAGGAAGGCAACAGGGAGACCCTTGCGTGGCTTTTAGGGGAGAGATGCCGATGGCTTAGGCAGGGAGTTAGTGCTAGAGATGGTAAGAAGAGGTTGGAATCTGGATCTATTTTGAAGGTATAACCAACCGATTTTGATGATGGAATTGATGTGAGGTATAAAGGCGAGTAATCAAGGATGACTCCATGCGTTTTTGCCCGAGCAATTAGAAGGATAGAGTTGCCATTTACTGAGATGAGAAAATTGCAAGAAGGTCATTTTTTTTTTTAAAGATTTTATTTTTTTCCTTTTTCTCCCCAAAGCCCCCCAGTACATAGTTGTATATTCTTCATTGTGGGTCCTTCTAGTTGTGGCATGTGGGATGCTGCCTCAGCGTGGTTTGATGAGCAGTGCCATGTCCGCCCCCAGGATTTGAACCGACGAAACACTGGGCCTCCTGCAGTGGAGCTCGCGAACTTTAACCACTCGGCCACGAGGCCAGCCCCAAGAAGGTCATTTTTGTGAGGAAAGATCAGCAATTTGGTTTTGAACACATTACATTTGAAATACCTGTTACGTGGGGGCTGGCCCCGTGGCCGAGTGGTTAAGTTCGCGCGCTCTGCTGCAGGCGGCCCAGTGTTTCGTTAGTTCGAATCCTGGGCGCGGACATGGCACTGCTCATCAGACCACGCTGAGGCAGCTCCCACATGCCACAACTAGAAGAACCCACAACGAAGAATACACAACTATGTACCGGGGGGCTTTGGGGAGAAAAAGGAAAAAATAAAATCTTTAAAAAAAAAAAAAAAAAAAAAAAGAAATACCTGTTACGTGGCCAAGTAAAAATGCCAAGTAGGCAGTTTATATGCAAATTTGAAGTGTGGGGGAAAGGCTTGGGCTGGAGACCTTTGGTGGCAGATGGTGTGTAAATTCATGATACCAGGTGAGATTACCTAGAGAGTGAGTGTAGGTACACAAGAGAAGTGGTCCAAGGACAGACTTCTGGAGTGAAATCCAGTGTTTGAGGTTGGGAAGATGAGGAGGAACCAGCAAAGGAGACTGAAAGGAATTCCTGGAGGTTTGATCAATAGAACTAGGAGAGAAAGCATTAGTCTTTCTTTTGGATCAGAAGCTGTAAGTTTGTAGGCTTGAGTTACCAGTATCTCTCTTTCCTGGCATTATAGCAGGAACCTATAACAGGGAAGAATGAAGCCACTATGCAAAAAGGAGAGACCAGAAAGGTAAATAGAAGGAGAGTAAGAGATTGATAGATGTTGAGACCTCTGACAACATCATGCAAGTTCCTGGATCCAGCAGTGCCTGAAGACCACACCATCTGAATATTTTTTAATTAATTGAGCCAGTAAATGATTTTGGTGGGTTAAGCTGGTTTGAGTTGATTCTTTATGATTTGCAATGAAAAGGAATGTATACAATGTTTGTTTTCTGTGCTTCCATGAGATTTGTTCTTCCCCAAGTCTTAATATTTATCACACTTTATAGGTTTTGATGGTTTACATGACTGCAAGGAATACTGACTCTCTCTCATCCTTGTATCCATATCATCTGTGCCTGCACAGTTTTGGGCAAGTCCTCAACCCTCACTGGATTTCAGATTCCTCATGTGTAAAAGGACAGAGTGGGCCCAGATAATATCAAACATCCCTTCTAGGATCAACATCCTTTGATTCTCGGTACTTTCTTCTATTTTTAAACTTCTAAAATTAACTTAATAAACTTAAAAATTTGCTTTTGCACACACTAGTGATACACACAACAACTTAGATGAATCTCAAGGGCATCATGCTGAGTGAAAGAAGCCAGGCTCAAAGGATTACATGTGCTTTCATTTATGACATTCTTTTTTTTTTTTTTGAGGAAGGTTAGCCGTGAGATAAATGCTGCCAATCCTCCTCTTTTTGCTGAGGAAGCCTGGCCCTGAGCTAACATCCATGCCCATCTTCCTCTACTTTATACGTGGGACACCTGCCACAGCATGGCTTGACAAGCGGTGCCATGTTCACAGCTGGGATCCGAACTGGCGAACCTCAGGCCACCAAAGCGGAACGTGCAAACTCAACCGCTGCGCCACTGGGCCGGGCCTATGACGTTCTTGAAAAGATAAAACTAAAGTGACAGAGAACAGATCAGGGGTTGCCAGGGATTGGGATGGGGGAAAGATATGACTGCCACAAAGAAGTTTTTTGGGGTGATGGAATTGGTCTGTATCCTGATTGTGATGCTGGTTACGTGCAGCTATACATGTGTTAAAATGCATAGAGCTGTACACCAAAAAAGTCACTTTTACTGTATGGCAATTAAAAAAACAAAATTTAGGGGCCAGCCTGGTCGCACAGCAGTTAAGTTCGCACGTTCTGCTTCTGCGGCTCAGGGTTCGCTGGTTTGGATGCCGAACATGGACCTACACACCGCTTGTCAAGCCATGCTGTGGCAGGCGTCCCACATATAAAGTAGAGGAAGATGGACATGGATGTTCGCTCAGGGCCGCTCTTCCTCAGCAAAAAGAGGAGGATTGATAGCAGATGTTAGCTCAGGGCTAATCTTCCTCAAAATAAATAAATAAATAAGTAAAATTTACGAAATGCCTGGTCTAGCTCTTATTACACTGCTGTTGTTAGAGAGGTCTCCTTAGCCTCATTCAGCATCAGCAACGTTTACTCTACACTTGCTGTGATTCAGAGCACTCCTTGGGTTCCTAGAGCCAGAGAAGTGTTTCATAAAATGTGTATTTTTAAGAAGAGTAAGGGAATAGGAGATGTATTCATTTCTATTGCTGTGTAACAAATTATCACAAACTTAGTGACTTAAAACAACACCCATTTATTAGCTCACATTTTTGTAGGTTGGAAGGCTGGCACAGCGTGACTGGGTTCTCTGCTTAGGGTATCAGAAGGCTGAAATTACAGTGTTGGCCAGACTGAATTCTCTTCAGGCTGACAGTCTGAGAAAAATCCATCTCCAAGCTCATTCTTTTTTATTTATTTATTTTTGCTGAGGAAGATTGGCCCTGAGCTAACATCTGTTGGCAGTCTTCCTCTATTTTCTGTATGTGAGCTGCTGTCACAGCATGGCCACTAATAGACAAATGGTGTAGGACCCCACCTGGGAACTGAACCCTGGCCGCTGAAGTGGAGCTTGCCGAACTTAACCACTAGGTCACTGGGGCTGGCCCGTCCAAGCTCATTCTTGTTGTCAGAATTTAGTTCCTTGCAGTAGTAGGATTGAGGTTCCTGTTTTGTTGGATGCTGTCAGTGGGGCCACCCTCACCTCCTAAAGGCCATTCTCAGGTCCTTCCCACATGACTCCTGTAGGTATTTCACACCATGGATGTTTGCATTCTCCCAGGCCAGCAGAAGCACTTCTCTCTGACTTTCTCTTCTGCCACCAGCCAAAAGAACTCTCTGCTTTTAAAGGGCTTGTTGATTAGGTCAGGCCCACCCAGAGAATCTCCTTATCATCAACTCAGCCGTGCCATATAACATAACACAATCAGGGGACTGATATCTCAGCACGTTCACAGTCCCACAGATTATGCAGGGCAGGTACCCGGAGTTGGGGAGAGGGGAGGAGGAAATCTTGAGGGAGATCTTAGAATCCTGCCTGCCACAGGATGTAAGCCAAAGGAAAAAAAGCTATTTTGGTAAATGCAGGATTATTGATGACATTGTGTAGTGTAACAAGCACGGTCTGGGAGTGTAAAGATATAAATTTGAGCTGGGCTTCCCAACAAGCTATGTTATCATAGTAAGGCACTTAACTTCTTTGGGCCCCAATTTTATTAATTTTAGAATGCTGATCATGTTACTTGCTTTATGTGTATGTATCTTAGAGTGATTGTGAGACTTAATTGAGGTAATGCAGGTGAATATATTTTATTCAACTCTAAGGTACTGTGTAAATATATTGGTTATTAGAGTTAACATTTTGGTTGACAGTGATCTGCTTTCACCTCTGCTTCAGGAAAGTATTATTTCTAAAAAGGGAATAAAAGAGGAGCAAATTAGAGAAGGTCCCAGAAGCCAAGATCAAGGAGCTTAGATTTAATTCAGCAGGTGAATGGGAACTGAAGGAGGATTTAAATAGGGGGTCTGGGTCAAAAACTGGCAAGAAAGATGATTCTTAAGGCAGAATGGGTTTCTATGGTGATGAGAGAGAAAGGAGGCCGCTGAGGGCAAGGTTAAAATAATTAACATGGGAAATCAGTAAGATATAGACCAAGACCTGGGGTGAAAGAAGGGGATGGAGAAGAGTCTTTACAATCCTCTCATTTTTCAGAGAGGCATATGCGTGTGAAGCATTTCTACCAGTCATGGTCCCTTGCTGTCCTTGGGGTGTATAGAGAATAGCAACTGACTTTAATAGCAGTCTTAGCAAAACTTAATTAAGAAGGCAAATCTACTGCAAAAGTAATACGCTATTATACCCCAAGGCCAAGTACTTTATTCAGTTTCGTGGGGGAGGGGGTTTGTGTTCAGCTGTGCTGGATCTTCCTTGCAGCATCTATCCCTCATTATCACAGGCAATTAGCAGCTGCCTGCTCATAGCAGAGAGCCCAGTGCGGGCCAGAAGTGATGCTGCTACAGGTTGCAAGGAACAATGGACTCACTCCGCTGGTGCTATTCCAGATGGAGGGTGGGATTCATCCTCAGAGACCTAGGGCCTAACGTGATTCCTAACCAGCGGTGGCTCCAGAGCCACAAGTGACATAACTTGTGAGGTGGTGGGGTGGAGCTGTTGAACACACGTTCTGGAGTCAGCTTTCCTGGGTTCCCATGCCAAGCTCCTTTATTTACTAGCTGTGCATCCTGGGCAAGTCACTTACCTTCTCTGTCTCCGTTTTCTTACTGGCCAAAAAAATGAGGAAAGTAAATATAACCTATTTTCATAAAGTTTTCGGGATGAGTAAATGAGTTAACCATGTAAAGAGCTTAGAACTCTGTCCAGCATAGAGTGAGCACTCAAAAAATAGTATTTTTTCTGGCCTTAATAACATTTATTAAGCTTGAACTTCAGATTTTGCATCTGTAAAGTGAGGCAATTGAACTCAATTTTATTTCTAGGGTAGCTTCCAATTAATATTCTATTCTTCTATATGATGAATGTTTTTATTTACTGCAATGCCAGTATTTTATGCTCTGATGCCATTATACTTTAGTTATCGCTGCTTTATTTATATTCATTCTCTGGTGAAAAGTAGCATTACCTCACCTCACTTTCATATGCCTTCCCAATCTTTAAAATTTTTTTTTCTTAAAGATTGGCCCTGAGCTAACAGCTGTTGTCAATGTTCCTCTTTTCTTCTTCTTCTTCTTCTCCCCAACCTGCCCCCCAAGTAAATAGTTGTATATTCTAGTTACAGGTCCTTCTGGTTCTGCTATGTGGGATGCCACCACAGCATGGCTTGATGAGCGGTGCTAGGTCTGCACCCAGGATCCGAACTGGCAAAACCCTGGGCCCCAGAAGTGGAGTGCACGAACTTAACCACTCAGCCACAGGGCTGGCCCCTAAAAATTGTTTTAAATCAAAGCATTAGTTTGTATTATAGTTAAAAAGGCGAGACTTATGCGTTATTTAGTACCTGGAAAAGAAAAAGTGTACCTTTATAATGGCGAGATCTGGCCATCATAACTTTAGCATCACTAACAGATGGACAGTCTGACATTAGGTGCTTCCCCAATTGACTGATCAAGTCAGACCTAACTTCCATTTCATAAAAAATTCAGGAGATAGAGGAACAAGTTAAACAGCATGAGGAAACGACCAGAAAAGCCCAGAATGTGAGACATTCTACAGGACAACTGGCCTAGACGCCTCAAAATGTCAATGTTATAAAGAAAAAAAGTTATAGAATAGATGAAAAGAGACTAAAGAGACTTACCAAATGCAATGAGTAAAAGCCTCATTGGATTCTGGTTCAGTTGGGGAAAACTATAAAAGATATTCTTGGGACATTTGGACAAATTTGAATACAGACTCATAGTAGACTACATGATGGAATTTTTGCTAATTTTCTTCGCAGTATTAATGATATTGTGGTTAAGTAGGAGAATCTCCTTATTCTTAGGAGATGCATGCCAAAGGGTTTGGGGATGAAATGTGTGCAACTTGCTTTCAAACAATTCAACTCAACAACAGCAAAAAGTGTGTGTGTGTGTGCGCGTATGTGTTTACAGTGAAGGAGGGAGAGAGGGAAAGGGAGGGAGAGAGAGAAAAGCAAATATAACAAGATGTTAACAATTGGTGTCTAGTGAACCTAGATGGAGGGCTGTATAGGTGTTTATTGAACTATTATTTCAGCTTTTCTATACATGTATCAAAATTTATGTAATAAAAATTACGTAAGAAGAGCAAAGTTAGAAGACTAACATTTCCCAACTTCAAAACTTACTACAAAGCTATGGTAATCTGGAAGTGTAGTACTGGCATAGGGATAGACATGTAGATCAATGGAATAAAATGGAGAGTCCAGAAATAAACCTACATGTCTGTGGTCGACTGATTTTGGACAAAGGCGCTGCTATGGTATGAATGTGTCTCCCCCAAATTCATATGTTGAAACCTGACCCCCAGTGTGATGGTATTAGGAGAGGGGGACCTTTGGGAGGTGATTAGGTCATGAGGAAGAAGCCCTAATAAATGGGATTAGTGCCCTTATAAAAGGGACTCTAGAGAGCTCTCTTGTCCCTTCCACCATGTGAGGACACAGCAAGAAGGCACCATCTATGAGCCAAAGGTGGACCCTCACTGGACACCAAATCTGCAGGTGCCTTGATCTTGGACTTCTTGGCCTCCAAAGCTGTGAGAAATAAATTTCTGTTGTTTATAAACTACCTAGTTTATGCTATTTTGTTGTAGCACCCTGAATGGACTAAGACAGGTGCCAAGACCACTCAATGGGGAAAGAATAATCCTTTCAAGAAGTGGTGCTGGGAAACAATATCCACTTGCAAAAGAATGAAGTTAGATCCTTACTCTACACCATATATAAAATTAACTAAAAATAGATTAAAGACTAAAATATAAGAGCTAAAACTATAAAACTCTTAGAAGAAAATATAGGGGTAAATCTTCATGATCTTGGATTTGGCAAGGGATTCTTAGATATGACACCAAAAGCATGATCCGTTAACCAAAGAAAAAATAGATAAATTGGACTTCACAAAAATTAAAAACTTTTATGCTTCAAAGGACAGTATCAAGAAAATGAAAAGACAATCCACAGAATGGGAGACAATATTTGCAAATCACATATCTTATAAGAAACTTGTAACCAGAATATATAAAGAACTCTTACAAATCAACAACAAAAGGTAAATAATCCATTAAAAGAATGGGCAAAGGATTTGACTAGATGTTTCTTCAAAGAAGATATATGAATGGCCAATAATCACACATGAAAAGTTGCTTAACATCATTAGCAATTCAGGAAATGCAAATCAAAATTGTGATGTGATACCAATTCATATTTACTAGGGTGACTAAAATAAAAGTTAAGATGACAATAACAAGTATTGATAAGGATGTGGAGAAATTGGAACCCTCATGTATTGCTGGTGGGATTGTAAAATGGTGTAGCCACTTTGGAAAACAGTTTGGCAGCTCCTCAAAAATTAAACATGGCATTACTATATGAGCCAGCAATTCCACACCTAGGTATAAACCTAAGAGAATTGAAAACATATTCCACATAAAAACTTGTACACAAATGTTCAGAGCAGCCTTATTCATAATAACCCAAAAGTAGAAACAACCCAGATGTCCATCACTTGATCAATAGATGAACAAAAATGTGATATATGCATATAAGGGAATATTATTTGGCAATAAAAAGGAGTGTAGTACTTTTATATGCTAAAATATGAATGACCCTTGTATGAGTTTGGGCAACTTTTAAAGTTGGAGGGAGCAGTCCACAAGAGATTATTTTCACTTCTAACACCAATTGCAAGTTTGGGAGTTCCTAAAGCTACTCTTAGGTTTGATAATTCATTAGAAGGACACACAGAACTCCTGAAAGGTATTATACTCGTGATTTACTACAGGAAAAGGATATAGATTAAAATCAGCCAAAGGAAGAAGTGCACAGGGCAGAGTCCAGGAGGATTACAAACGTAGAGCATCCGGTTGTCCTCTCTCTGTGTAGCCAGGACAGCATCACTCTCCCAGCATTGATGTGTGACAATTCGCAAGGAGTACCGCCAGCCATGGAAATTCACCTGAGCCTCAGTGTCCAGGGTTTTCACTGGGCCTCCACCACGTGGGCATGACTGATTGCCCATGTGGCTGACCTCAGTCTCCAGCCCCTGCAGACATCCGCTAACTGCGTGACGTGAAGCCCCCACACTAAATCTCATTGCTGGCCTTTCTGGCCAGCCCCTACCCTGAAGCATATTTTCAACCATCTGGTGACCCAAGTCTCCGAGGCAGACAGACACTCCTATTAGACATGACATTTCAAGAGCTTAGAGATTACCTCCCAGAAGCTGAGGCCAAAGGCCAGATCTCTGTTTGGGCAAGGTTAAATTCTTTGCTACAGAAACCTTGAAAACATTATGCTAAGTGAAAGAAGCTAGTCACAAAAGGCCAGATGTCTTATAATTCCGTTTATATAAAATTTCCAGAATAGAAAAATACACAGAGACAAAAAGTAGATTAATAGGTACCTGGGGCTGGGTTGGGTGGGGATGGGGGATGGGAAAGATGAGTGTCTGCTAATGGGTACTGGATTTCTTTTTGGACTGTTGAAAAATTATATAGTGCTGATGGTGGCACAACTCTGTGAATATACTAAAAAGCACTGATCTGTACACTTCAAAAAGGTGAATTTTATGGAATGTGAAATATATCTCAATAACGCAGTGAAAGCAAATTCAAGTAAAGTGCAAAATTAATAAAATGAATAAATAAGTGAATAAAAAGTATGGTGTAATATCCCTTCATTTACTTGTTTTCCAAATGAAATTTAGAATTATTTTGTTGAATTCTTTTAAAGAAGCCTGTAAGGAATATCGATTGCCACTGAGTTGGCCATAAATTAACTTAGAGAGAACTCATATCTTTCCAATTTAATGTCTCAGGAATACTGTATAGGTTTTGCCTTATTAAAATCTTCTTTTATATCTTCTAATAACATTTTGAAGTTTTCTTTACATAGATTGCACACATCTCTCAGGATATTGATTCTTAGGTATTTCCTTTCTTTGTTATCATAAATACAATCTTTGTTTTTATATGATTACTGAATATACAGTAGTCCCCCCATATCCGCGGTTCCGCTTTCCATGGTTTCAGTTACCTGTGGTCAACCTAGGTCCAGAAGCTGATGATCCTTCTCCTGACATGTTGGAAGGTCGATAGTAGCCTAATGCTATGTCAGTCATAATGCCTACGTCATGCATCTCACTTCATCTCATCACGTGGGCATTGTGTCATCTCACATCATCACAAGAAGAAGGATGAATACAGTACAACAAGACATTTTGAGAGAGATCACATTCAAATAACTTTAATTACAGTATATTGTTATAATTGTTCTATTTTATTATTAGTTGTTATTAATGTCTTACTGTGCCTAATTTATAAATTAAACTTTATCATAGATATGTATGTGTACAGGAAAAAACATACTATATATAAAGTTCGGTGCTATCCGCGGTTCCAGGCATCCACTGGGAATCTTGGAACGAATCTCCTGCAGATAAAGGAGGACTATTATAACAGTAATTTTTATTAAATGAGCCAAAAATGTTCTGAAATGTGTCGCTTTATGAGTAGAATCAATATTTTGACTGTAGATGTCTTGAATTTAGGGTCAGCTTGTTTTTGGGGAGAGGTGCGCCTGTGTCTTCTTCCCGGGCCTGCGCAGCTCTTCGGATTGACGCCTGGGAAAGCCGCTTTGCTGTCAGCTTCTTCCCTCCTCGAGTCCTGAGACTTCCTGTTTAAAAGCACTGCGAGACCTGCTGACCCCAATTCTTTCCAGATTTAATTATTCTTTTTGAAAGTTGGCTCTAACCTTAAGGGGATTTGAAACATGAGGCTGCAGTGGGGACGAAGCTGTAGACCCAAGATAACTATTCCTTTTTCTATCGAACAGTCTGGGAAGGGAACAGTTTGCCCCTTGCCCTGAGCACTGTCATTTGTTTTGATCATTTTCATTCCTATCAAGCGTGCTGCCGCCTCAGAAGGCAGCCATCTGATATTTGAAGTGACTCCTTACCTTATTTCCTCATCATTTGTCTAGTAACAAGATAATCCACCAGAAGATGCCTGTTTGTGCATTGAGGAGTTGCAGCGGTGTGTGGCTGCTCTAAGGGGAAAATACTGGGACAATAAGAATAGTTATTGTTTGTTGATGAGCTCCTCTGTGCCAATCTATCTCATTTAACCCTTACAACAGCCTATGAGTAATTAACTCTTATTATCCCCATTTTACAGATTGGAAAATGGAGGCTTAGAGATGTTTTGTGAATTGCCCAAGACTACAAATGGAAAGTGACTAATCTGGACAGTGACTTAAACCTAAAGAATATCGTCTCACCCACTATTCTGTACTGGCTCCCAAGTGGAAGATTCTCTCTCTCTAAGAAATTTGGAGTCAGACCTAACTTTGAGTCCTGCCTTCCTTGCTTCCTGGCTCTGTGACCTTCAGCAAGTTTCCCTACCTCATAAGGCTGTGAGGATGACGTGAGATAATGAATGCAAAGAGCTTAAGTGCTTGGCTCACAGTATTAAATGAATATCAGGTGGTTTTCTTCAGAAATGTATCAAAAATGTATCAAGTGCTCTGTCCATACCAGACCCTCGCTAATTCTGGGGACTCAGAGGTAAATACTGCACAACCCACGTCCTGAAGACCAGGAGGCTGGTAGATCTGGGGCTTGTGGGCTGAAACTGGCCTTCAGAAGTGTTCTGTTTGTCCACACATGCTTTAAAACTTGTGAGTTAGTTGCAGACATTTAAAAATTGGGAGATTTTAATAAAAATCTGGATTTCCAGCTTCTTTTGAAAACCAGGAGAGCTGGCAATATTGGGCCTACGTTCTCACACGACAGCAAGCATCTAGACTGCAGTTTGCCAATGTGGGAATCTGGGCTATGGTCCCCACCACTCCCTGTTGCATCTGAGGGGGTCAGTGGCCATTCATCGTTGCTGTTGCACTGTTTTCCTTATGATAGAGAGAAGTGAAATGGTTCATATATGTATGGTGCTCTCGGAAGAAAAGAAAAGATAGATCAAGGGAACTGAGTGATTGAAGAAGAATGAACAAAGTGTTTGTTTTTGTTTAAAAGCCAGGATTATTATCTGAGAACTTTTTCTTTCAATTGAGGGTTTCCATCCAGGAAGGGAACTAACAGGCCTAGCTGCGACTGATGGAAAGGCCAACTGAAAGTGAAGGACTTGAGCCTATCCTCATTCACAGGTGGGAGCCTATTTCTACCAGGGGTCTGAGAGACCTGGCAGAGGCTGGGTGAAAGATGACGATGGAACAGACTTCCCTTGTGGAGTTCAAGGTCAAGTTCAACCTCCAGTCAAGAACTCTGCTCTAAACCATATTAAGATGCCACTCCATACCACTAAGATGGCTGTAATAAAAAAGACAATAACAAATACTGGTGAAGATGTAGAAAAATTGGAACACTCAAACATTGTCAGTGGAAATGTAAAATGGTGCAGTCACTTTGGAAAATAGTTTGGCAGTTCCTCTAAATATTAAACATAGAGTTTCCATATGACCCAGAAATTCCACTCCTAGGTATATACCCAAGAGAAATGAAAACATACGTTCACACAGAAGCTTGTATACAATGTTCATAGCAGCATCATTCATAGTAGGCAAAATGTAGAAGCAACCCAAATGTCCATCAAGTGATAAATAGATAAACAAAATGTGGTACATCCATACAGTAGAATATTATTTGGCAGTAAGAAGAAATGAAGCACCAATATATGTATCAAGATGTATGAACCTTGAAATATGCTAAGTGAAAGAAGCCAGTCACAAAAGACCAGATATTATATGATTCCATTTATGTGAAGTGTCCAGAATAGGCATATCTATACAGAATGTAGATTAGTGGTTGCCTGGGGCTAGGGCTAGGATGAGAGGAGAGAAAGGGGGACTGGGAAAGCGAGGCAACTGCTAATTGGTATGGATTTCTTTCTGGAGTGTTGAAAAAGTTCTAAAATTAGTTGGTGGTGATGGTTGTACAACTCTGTGAATGTAATCAAAGCCACCGAGTTGTACACTTTGAAAGGGTGAATTTTATGGTATGTGAATTATATCTCAATAAAGCTGTTATTAAAAAAAAAATCTCTGCTCCACGTTTCCTCTGACTCCGAGATAACTGGAAGCCACAATGGACTTTTGCCTGTCGCCCTCCCCAGCCCCACTTAAAAAAATATTCCTGAGCCTCCCTTTACTTCTGAACTCCTTATCTGATGGTTTTTCTTAAGGTTCATCCTTAGACCCTTTTCTAGTGGTCGTGCTCCATGAAGGCAGAATCCCAGCTTTCCCACTAACTAGTGTGATCTTGAGCAGGTT
This sequence comes from Equus caballus, assembly GCF_041296265.1. Taxonomy (NCBI): domain Eukaryota; kingdom Metazoa; phylum Chordata; class Mammalia; order Perissodactyla; family Equidae; genus Equus; species Equus caballus. Next base: position 35,876,874 of record NC_091707.1, read on the forward strand.
AGTTAACTGTTTGACCTCACTTTTCTCATTTGAAAAATGGGGATAATAATTGTACTTTCTTCACAGGTTAAGGGTGAAGATAAAATGACTACATATGAAGCCTGTTTAGAACAGTACCTGGTGCATGGCAGATTCTGATTAGTATTTGTAATGATTATTTATATATTAAAACCCTAAAACAGTATTTAGCACATGGTAAGTGCCCTAAAAGTATTAGCCATTATTATTATTATTAACTTAGTTTTATTAGAGAGAGTAATGGCGAACTTTCTAAGACTTTATCTGTTCTGCCGTTGATGACCATTTGATCTGTTTCCAATTTGGGGTTATTAATGAATAATGCAGCTGTGAATAATTGAGCATCAGTTTCTCTGGGGTATGCACTCAGGGATGGATTGCTGAGTTGTAGGCTATGTGGATCTTCCTATCTCCAGATAGGGCCAAACTGTTTCCGAAGTGGTTGATTTAGTTTATATTCCTATCTCCAACACTTCATATGCTCTTCCTGTAAAATTTTACATCTGGGATGTAAGAATGGCATTAATTTTAATTTGCATTTCCCTGACGACTAATAATGTCTTTGATTTTGTCTTTGTGAAGTTCCTGTTCAAGTCTCTCGTCCATTTCTTACTGGGTCATATGTCTTTTTCTTGTCAATTTGTGAGAATTCTTCCTATGGTTTGGAAACTAGTCCTTTGTCTATTGCAAGTACCTTCTACTGCTCTGCTTCTCTTTTTGATCCAACAATGCTATCTTTTGATGAACAGAAAATTTTAATTCTTAGGTAAGGCAATTTATGAATCTTTTCTATTATGGTGAGTGCTCTTTGGGCCTTGTTTAAGAATTCTCCCCTGTCCCAAGGTCTTGAACATGCTTTCCTGTATTATCTTTTAAAATTTTATAGTTTTTCCTTTTACACATAGGTCAATTCCACCTGGAATCGACTACTGTGTATGACGTGGGATAGGAGTGCGATTTCAATTGTTTCCACATGGATACTCGATTTTATCAGGAGGATTTATTAAAGTCTGTTCTTTCCTCACCGATCTGCAGGCCACATCCGTCATGTGGTAAGTGTCCACATGCATAGATCTGTTTGGGGCTTTTTATTCTGTTCCTCTTACAGCAAGTTCTCTCACCTTGTTCTCCTTAGTCAACAGTGTGTTTCATCTTGGCTGGTTACCTTGAGAATCGGCTTATTAAGTTCCACCAAAAAAGACAAAAAATGAAAAAAAATTAAATAGTTTTCCAAATCAGTATACATTGAATGGTCCACTTGGAGGGTAGAACGCAGGGACTCTTTCTTTTTCCACCTGGAAGTGAACAAATAAGCATGTTGCTTTAGTTGCATCTCTTTTAATTAACTGCCTTATTCTGGGGACATCAGTATGGGGTTGAAAACAATAGTCAGAGAAGGGCAGAGCCAAGGGAATTGCTAAGGAGACAGTCAGACCATGTCTTCTGAAGAGGTGCTGCAGCCTTATCCATCTGACTTGGGGTTTCTTTAGGATGCAACCAAAACCACCCTACCCTCTCCATTTGTTGTTTGTGCCATCCAGTTGATTCTGACTTCTGTTGGCCCCGAGTACAGCACAGCAGAACCCTGCCCCGTCTTTTTGCTCCATCCTCTCACCTTCTGGCACTCTATCAGACAATGCTTCTCTGCTATTCATCGGGTTTTCATGGCCAATTTTTTCAGAAGTGGGTGGCCAGGTCCTTCTTCCTAGTCTGTCTGAAGCTCCACTGAAACCTGTCCACCATGAGGGACCCTGCTGGTATTTGAAATAGTGGTGGCATAGCTTTCAGCGTCACAGCAACATGCAGCCGCCACAGTATGACAACCAACAGACAGGTGGTGTGGTTCCCAGATGGGGAAAGAAGCCCAGACCGTGGCAGTGAGAATGCCAAATCTTAACCACTAGACCATCAAACTTATCCATAAACTCTCTTAAATACAAACTTGAATGCAGAAGCAAGTAAAAAGGCCTCTTCATGAAAAAGAAAACAGCTGTCACAAAAACTATGAATTTTATTCTATAGGAAGGCAATGTGTAATAATAATAATGATAATGATGATAGTTACAGCTAACAGTTACCAAGGCAGGCACCGTGCTAAGAAATGTACAGATAATACATTATGTCATTAGGTTTATGATTTTATTTAATGGCCATGACCCGCCAGTGTTATTCTTTTCCCACATCCAGACATGTTGAGTAACTCTCACAAGGTCACAGAGCTAATAGGATTCAAAGATAGACCCGTCTGGCTCCCACACTTATCAACTCTTCTTTTGACCTGGAATTCTTTATTAAATAGGGAAAATTAAAAGCTTCCGGAAGAATAACGTTTTCGAAAAAGGGGAATTCTCCTTCCTACTGGCAGGAACACAAATGGATATAACCTTTCTAGGGAGCAGTTTAACAGTATGTATTAAATATCTAAAAATGTTTATATTCTTTCAACTACGAATTCTACTTTTTAAAAATGAGTAGTGCCCCCAAATAAAGATTTTCAAGGATATTCATTGCAGCAAATTTTTTGTTTTTGAGGAAGATTAGCCCTGAGCTAACTACTGCCAATCCTCCTCTTTTGTTTTGCTGAGGAAGACAGGCCCTGAGCTAACATCCATGCCCATCTCCCTCTACTTTATATGTGGGACGCCTACCACAGCATGGCTTTTGCCAAACGGTGCCGTGTCTGCCCCGGGGATCTGAACCAGCGAACCCCCGGCCGCTGAGTAGCGGAACATGCGAACTTAACTGCTGTGCCACCTGACTGGCCCCTGCAGCAAAATTTTTAGTAGCAAAAATAGAGTTTTGATTAAATAAATGTTAGGAACTAAAATACTACTGCAACAATTAAGAACAATGTTTTAGAATTTTTAATGACAAGGAAAATATACTATCTTAAGTGAAAGAAGCAGATTACAAAACAATATTCACAGCAGGATTTCTATTATATATTATTTAAAAGGCTAGAAGGATGTACTGTAAAGTGACAGTAATGATTATCTCTGTAGGGTGGGATTATGGATAACTTAAACTTTCTTCTTTTACTTTTCTGAAATTTTCAAGTTTCAACCGTGAACCTACAGAACATTTTATTTATGAAAATTTCAAACATTTTCAAAAGTAGAGAAAATAGAAAAATGAACCTGATGAATGCACCACTGGCTTTAACAATTTTCAACACAGGGCCAATCTTGTCCATCATAACCTTTCCCACTCCCTCCCCTGGATTATTGTGAAGCAAATCTCAAACATCCTATCTCATTTGTGAAAACTTCAGCATGTTCCTCTAAAAATAGGACTCCTTTTTAAAAACCACAACCACAGTACTGTTATCATACTTAAGTTTAAAAAAATAATTCTTTAATATCATCAAATATGCTGTCAGAGTTGGCATTTCCCTGATTGTCTTAAAATTTTTTGTGTTTTATATGTTTTTAATGTGTTCTTAGTTTTGCTTTTTGAATATATATATACAATAGAGAGAGAGAGAGAGTTTGCTCATTTGAATCAAGATCCAAATAAGGTTGATCCATTGTGATTGGTTGATATATCTCGTATCTCTTTTACTTAGAGGTTCCCTTTCCATCTCTTTGCTTTTTTAAATGCAATGTTTTGTTGAAGAAACCAGGTCATTTGCCTGGTAGAGTTTCCTACCGCCTCAACTTTGTGTCTTTGTAAGCTTGTTCCTCCTGTTTCCTAGGAATTCTTCATTAGCTCTAGAGGCTTGATCAGATGCAAGGTTTTGTTTTGCTTGGTTTTTGCAGTGGGGTGGGGGAGGGGCAAAGTAACTTCGCAGGTGGTGGTGTTTACTTCCGTCAGGAAGATCCAAGTTCTTGTGGTCTTTCTTGTGATGCTAGGAGCCATTTATGATCATTGCTACACCCATAAATCATTAGGAATTGCAAATTGGTGATGTTCTAATTCCATCATTCCTTTTCCATTTCTCAGCTGCAATAATTCCATAAAAGAGGATTGTCCCTTCATCAGCTATTTGCTTACTCTTTGGAACAGATCACAAAGGAAAGAGGGAATGACTGCCCGAGTCTTTCTCTTCAGAGACCAGTTTTAAAAATAACTAGTTTCCTAGCATTCTTCAGAGGTGACAATTTTTTTTTTTTGATTATCATTATAAACTCTTAGAGGTAAAGATACTTGATGTGCTTCAATCCATTGATGTTTTCAGCTGATTGATGGTCAAATTGTCCCACCTTTAGCAAGTGGGAGAGTCTTCATATAGACTTCTGAGCCCTTTTGACCCAACCGCAGTAGTCTTTGATAACGTCCATGCTTTCTGGTATGATAAGATGTTCCAGGATCATCTTATACATTTCCATCTCCAGATCTGGAATGAGTCATTTCTCTAAGGAGCCCTGGTTTCTTTAAGTGGCACAATCTGTGTACTAGGAGGTGGTAAATAAATGATTTTTTTATAACTCTCTTCAGCAAACTTATTTTGTAAGAATGTGTAAAACTTTTTAAAAAGTTATATATGTGGATGAGCCTTAGTTATCTGGAAAATTAGTGCAAATAGAATGCTTCATTTACCTTAATAGTAGTTCTCATGCTTATGGTGCAAAAAGGAATCATCTAGGGAGCTTGTCAAAATACAAATTTCTAGGCCCCCTCCGAACTGTGTGAATCCAGGGAGTAGGGCTTGGAACGTGTATTTTATTTGTTTAAAAGATTGGCACCTGAGCTGACAACTGTTGCCAATCTTTTTTTTTTTTTCCCTGCTTTTTCTCCCCAAATCCCCCCAGTACATAGTTGCATATTTCAGTTGTGGGTCCTTCTAGTTGTGGCATGTGGGATGCCGCCTCAGCATGGCCTGATGAGTGGTGCCATGTCTGCGCCCAGGATCCAAACTGGTGAAACCCTGGGCCGCCAAAGCAGAGGGCGCAAACTTAACCACTTGGCCACGGGGCCGGCCTCCGGAATGTGCATTTTAATAAAACTTCCAAATGATTTTGAAGCAGGTAGTCCTAAAAACTACCCTTTGACATAGATACATAGACTGCCAGATAGATACATAGACAGACAGATAAATAGGTAGATAAAGTGCGGAGGTGGGGGGAGGAGATATGCCTTAAAAGAGAGCACCTTGGAGCATGCTTCTGAGAATTAAACCACATTAAAAAAATTTACTTATTCTCTTTTTCTGATTTCAAAAGGATCTCATTCTCTGTGGAAAATTTTAAAAATAGAAAAGCAAACAGAAGAAAATAAAAACTACCTGCAATCCTATTACCCAGAGACAATGTCCATTAAGTTGATGTATTCTAAAGGGCATTTCAGTCGCTCTTTTTTGCCAGCACACACCATCGATGACACGCCTGGGGTCTCTCAGCTAATAAGTGGGAGGGTCCACACTGGAAACCAGCTGCTGAATCCTGAACTCCATTATGTTCCACTGCAACAGGAACAGAGGAGCTCTCCCCTCCCCCCAGTATTGCTTTACACACGTCCATAGAGCACTTTTAAAACTGATTGTAAAATTAAAAAAATAATAATCTGTCTCCCACCAGGCTATGGGCTTCTCAGCAGGGTAAGAACATCATCTTATTTATGTCAGTATCCTCAAAACAAGGCCTGGTGCTTAATAGTGGCTCAGTACCTGGAGCATAGCAGACACTATAGCTGTTCCTTCCAGGAAGGCAGTGGGAGACACCTAGGTCTCTGTGGCCTTCTCACAGAACTGAACTGCAGGTGTTCGAGACTTTCCAAGACTGACCTGGGTTTCTCCCAAAGAAACAGTTTGTAGCAACCCAGCATTTAGGAACAGAATACCTTGGGACCGGCTTGTGGCCCAGTGGTTAAGTGCACATGTTCTGCTTTGGCGGTCCGGGGTTCGCCGGTTTGGATCCCAGGTGCGGACATGGCACCACTTAGCAAGCCATGCTGTGGTAGGCGTCCCACATATGAAGTGGAGGATGATGGGCACAGATGTTAGCTCAGGGCCAGTCTTCCTCAGGAAAAAGAGGAGGATTGGCAGCAGATGTTAGCTCAGGGATAATCTTCCTCCAATAAATAAATAAATAAAACAAAAAAACAAGAACAGAATACCTTCCTGAAAGCATGATATGGGACTGTGTGAGGGTGTAACCTTCCAGACATTTCCTAATGAGGCAGCTCCCTTCAGCTCTGTCAATTTTCCAGAGAATGGGGCAGTTTCGAGCTGTTAGCAGCCAACACTCATAGTAGCAGAGTGATGGGGGTACTGGCCTGGTACGGGGGCCTCAGCAGGACAATAACTTGGTGTACTACGTCACCTAAAATTATCCACTGTACCTTCATGGGCACTTGTACCATAGTTTCAGTGTAGTCTCAGTCTCAGCATAGAGAATGGCATAGTGAATGGAGCGTTTGAGGTGGTGTTTTGAGGAATGTCTTTGAAGCGTAGGCTTCTGGAGGAAGGGGACCAGATGGAAGTCTGCAGAAAAGTCTAGATATGGGATGCGTGGGGAGCTTGACAGTGCTTGTGTGGTAGGAATGGGGAGGAAGGAAAAGATGGGAGTGTATGTAGAAGGAAGTATCAATAGGCTGAGTTAGCGATGAGGAACTGAGGAGAATGAAGAGAAAAAGGTGACCAGAGTTTGGAAGCTGGGGGCTTGGGAGAAGAGCAGGACCTGGGCAGGCATAGAGATGTGGGGCAAGGAATCTAGCTTGGTCCTTGTGTCAAGACCAAGAGAGCAATTCTGTAGCACTAAAGTTTGTGGGCATATCCTCTCCTTTGCTTTTGTCCAGAATATCCATTGTTAAAGATAAGAATTTGCTCCTCCTCACATTTTGGCAAAAGGGATGTGATAAGTGGATTTCAAACCCCTGTTCCTCCAAAAATGCCAACCCACCCACCTGCGCCATCAGCAGAGTAGGACCAGGGTGTCAGGAGCTCTGCGGGGAAGCTGTAAGACCCTTTCCTCTTTCAGGATTGAATTAGCCCTCGACATGAGTCACATTTCCAATTGCCTTTCTTTTCTGGTGAGAGGGTCCTCGCTGCCTCCTCTGCTCTTCTTTCTTGGCAACAGAAGGGTGGTGTGAAATTTAATTTCTCAAGAAAACTAAAAAAGACACAAAGATTCCCCAGTCTCCATCTCACATGAGCCAAGATCTTCTCTGGGTGTTGAGGGTCAGTGCAGACAAAGGCGCTCTGATCACTTGCGACAGTTTCTCTCTCTAATTATAGAAAGTATTTAGCTATTGTTCCCTAATTGCTTGCTGCAGTTGGGTTTGAGCATTGTTTTTTCTTTTTTCTTTCTGACAAAAGCCTGGTTTCTGATGAGTTGTTCTTTTCTTTTTTTTCTGCCTTGGTCCATTGTTATACCAGCCGGTGGCTACTCCACTGGAGAACTGAAGGAGGTGGTATGGCATTTCTGGAGAAGCCTCTTTACCTCTTCTAACTGTTCTCATAGCTTCTCCTCTCCTCCTGCCAGTTGCCTGATAGAGAAGGGAATTAACATTTACTGAGCATCTATTTAGGATGTGCCAGGCATGTACTAAGCCCTCGCATAGGTTGTCTTATTCAATCCTTACGGCAAGTGTGAGAGGCAGATATTACTATTCCACATTATTATTATTATTTATACATGAGGAATCTGAGGAACTGGAAGGTCTCACAGTCAGTAAGTAGCGGAGCCAGGATTCAAACCCAGGTCTGTCAGACTCCATGTTGCCTCTTTCAGAAGAGGCTGAGAGTTTTTAGAGATTTTGACTAATAGAACGTTGGTGTTGATGCTCCTACCATTAAGGGAAAACTGGAGAATCTGGCTCCCTCCGCTGCAAAGTGTCTATTTCTAGGTCCCCTGCTAGTTGTAGGGCTTGGTGGGGAGGACTGCAGGACTTTGAAAGGAGGTCTGGATTCCTGTGTTGGTTCATAATACGTGGAGAGATTTCCAATGTCATGGTAGCAGTGACAACGAGGAAAGCCACCTAACCACCAAGGTGGCTGCAGCAGTCAGGGTCCTGCGGGGAACAGATGTCACGTTCAAGGGTTTAAATGCAGAGTGTTGAATGAGTGGACTGTTTAGAGGAGGCGTGGGCAGTTAAGGGAACCAACAAGCAGTGGGGAAGGAGCTGGGCTCTAGCATAGCAGGAAGCCATTACCGCCCCAGGTCTAAAGGGGCCCAGTGTGGGAATGGTGTTCCTGCAGCCCAGTGAGAGCTGGGCTAGGGAGAAGTGCCCCAACAGCCCGCAAATGGATATGGTGTGTGCACTCGCCTGCAGATCCTCAGGCAAATGCGAAACTGCCCTCTGGGGTAGCTGGACCCTGACCTTCTGGCCCTGGATCTGGATTGATGCCTTCATCCTGCTGGAATAATCTGTCCTGGGCGAGTGCTAACACAGGCTTCAGCCCTCTAGCTGCTGCTTACTTCTGGGGCTGCTTGTGTGGATGGGATCCCTGCAGGGTGTTGCTCACCTTTAGGATGCTGCTTGGATCCAAATGTGGCTTTCCTGCTTCTACTACTACAGGCCCTAAGGCTTCTTGCTCCTGCACAGAACACAGTCTCCTTATTACTCCCTTTGCAGTGATCTTTTCTCATTGGCTTAAGGAAGAAGCTCGAGCTTTGGCTTCTCTTGCTTTTCCTCTGGTTGGCTGCTGTGTGATGATCCCCCCAGATGGTCCACTTATGGCACAAGGCACACAGCATCCGGCATGGAACCCCTTTTTGGACAGCATTTTAAATACTCAACTTATCAACCCCAGGCCTTGCTGCCCCAGAAATGCAACTGGGACACTGGCAGATTCTGAAATAATTTAGTTGCTTCCCTTTGTGGCTTTGGTTGCTCAGTGCCTTTTCTATTTAGCTTCTCCAGTCATATCCCACTTCAATTTAAAACTCTTCAATGGCTTCCTGGTGCACTCGGACTAAAATCTAAACCGCTGAGCCCTCCAACGGCTCAGTCCCGACTAGCTTCTCCTACCTCCTTCCACACCGTTCTCTCTGCTTCACTTACACTGGGTTCCTTTCTATTCCTCAAACACACTAAGTTCTTTCCTACCCCTGGGCTTTGCACTTGCTGTTCCCTCTGCTTGGAACATACTTCCTCATCTTCCCCTTGGCTCACTTCCTCACGCATCAGGTTGCAGCTAGCTCAAAGAAACCTTGTCTGATCACTCCATCCAAAGATGATATCTCCTACCTCTATCCAGTTACTCTTTACCACACCCCACTGCTTCTTCCCTTCACAGGGTTCATTACATCATGCAACTCTGCTGTTATTTCTTTGCTTGTCTCTTGCCTCTCTCTTCCCCCCATCCCAGCCAAATGACACTCTGCAAGGCCGGGGACCTCACCTGTTTTGTTCACCATTATATCCCCAGCACCTAATACCCACTGTGTGCCAGGTACTGTGGATCTAAACTCCTACTCTCACAGAGCTTATATTCTAGTGGAGGAGACAGATTAAAGCCATCTAAACAAGTGAAGGATACAATTTCAAGTATTAAAGAGTATTGTAACAAAGCAGTGTAAGGGAATAGAGGGTGTCTCAGGGAGGTGGTGGTGGTTAGATAAGGGTGACCAGGGGTGGCCTCTTTGGAGGGGTGACATTGGAACAGATTGCCAGGACAGAGCAGACCTTTGAAGTTATGGGAGAACAGCAAGTGTAAGGGCCTTAAAGCAGTGGCCAGCTTGGCAGGTTGAAGAACAGAAAGGAAGCTGGTATGGCTGGAGTGGAGTGAGAGAGGGGTGGGAAATTAGGCTGGAGACAGAAAGAGTGGGAACAGGCCATGGGAAGCTGGGGGGGTTGGGTAAAGAGTTTGGATTTTCTTCTCAGTGTGATGGGACACATCTGTACAGCAATATTCAGTTTCCAAAGCACACACACCATCTCACTCGATCCTCACAAGGTCCTCTGAGGAATGTAGGACAGATAATAGTTAATACCTTCCATCAAGAAGGAACCTACCATCTTACCAAGAAGGAAATTAAATCTTTGCCAAATTAGAAAACTCGCGTTTTTTTTTGGCTGAGAAAGATTTCCCTTGAAGCTAACGTCTGTTGCCAATCTTCCTCTTTTTGTATATGGGCTGCTGCCATAGCAGGGCCACTGACAGACAGATGGTGTAAGTCTACACCCAGGAACTGAACTCAGGCCGCTGAATTAGAGTGCGCTGAACTTAACCACTAGGCCACGGGGGCTGGCCTGGAAAACTTGCTTTAAGTCACAGAGTTCAAGTGGTGTTTAACCTTGGCTGTGCGTTGAAATCCTCTGGGGAGCTCTAGAAAAATACTTACATCTGGGTCCCGCCCCAGAAAATGGATTGAAGAAGTCCAGGGTGCAGCTGGGGAGGATTGTTAAAGCTCTCCAGGTGATTCTAACGCGGCTGAGAACCGCTGCTCTCAATCCACCCACTTTTTACTACACCAGCTGCTTCCTTGACAGCCTTGCCTCGAAGCTGCCCATGAAAATCACCGGGGGAGCTTTCTAAGAATTATGGCGATCCAGACCCCAGACTAGACTCTAACATCAGAATTTCTGGGGCTGACCTCATTTCCCTGTCTGCTTTGGAGCTTCCCACATTTATTTTTTGATTTCACCTATCTGCCATTTACTTGCTTGTTTTGGGTTTTATGCCTTTTTGATTCCTTTCCTGTCATTTTTGTGGGATTTCAGGAAGGAGTAGATTTAAGTGAGTATACTCAACATACCATATTGAATTGGAAGTCTTGCTAAATTAAAATTCAAAAAATTTTAAAATAATTATATTTTAGTGGGGCCAGCCCCATGGTGCAGTGGTTAAGTTCACATGTTCCACTTTGGTGGCCCGGGGTTCACCAGTTCAGATCCCGGGTGCAGACATGGCACCGCTTGTCAGGTCATGCTGTGGTAGGCGTCCCACATATAAAGTAGAGGAAGATGGGCATGGATGTTAGCTCAGGGCCAGTCTTCCTCAGAAAAAAGAGGAGGATTGGCAGCAGTTAGCTCAGGGCTAATCTTCCTCAAAAAAAATTTTTTTTTAAATTATAAAAGTTACACAAGCATTCATTATTAAAAACTTCAAGTATTACAAAAGGGCATAGAGTGTAAACTGAAAGTACTTTAGCCCCACCTCCCCCATTCCCATTCCCCAGGGTTAACTGCCAGCCTGCTAGTAACAATTTCATAGTTAAACTTGAGGTTCAATTAGAGTAACCATATTAAGTTTTTAATATATTTACTCTCTCTCGTGCTACATTTTCCATTTTTAACTTAAATATCTTTATATGTTTTACTGTATTCCATCGCATCTTTATGCTTTCTTATTTTACTTTTCCTGTGCCCAGGCTGCTCCCCAACACCATTCTCCTGAGGAGCCCCTATTCCACCTTTAATTGCCAGCCTACGAGTCAGTTCTTGGTTTACCGAGCATTTCAAAATCTCCCGGGCAAAACGAATGCTCCCTTCTTTGGGATCCTATACCTCTTTGTTCATATCTCTAACCTAACACTTCTCACATCACTTGGAAATTATACATTTTCTTACCTTAACACTTATACGTTGCAAACTTGAGATGGTGGGGGATGCATTATGCAACTCTATACTACTGCTCTCGCTATCCTACAATGGTCTACTCCCAGTTTGTGGCTTGTCTTTTCTCTTTCTTTATGCCTTTGGATGAGATGCTCTTAAATTTAATGTAGTCCAAATTTATCAAAGTTTTGTTCGTGCTTATGTCATTTAATAAACCCTACCCTGAGTTCCTGGGATGTTTTCCTTTATTTTTTTCGAAAGTTCTGATTTTGCTTTTTCCTTTTAATATCTTTAATCTACCTGGAATTAGTTTTTGTGTGTGGAGTGCTTAGGGTTCCAACAGATAACTATTGTGCTAACTTATCTACTGAATAATCTGTCTTTCCTGATTGGTCTATAGTGCCAGCTCTGTCATATATCAAGATTGCACTAACACCTGGATCTGTTTCTGGGCTTTCTAGGCTGTTTCATTTTCCCCTTCTGCCTATCCCTATACTAATACCACATGGTCTTAATTTTTATAGCTTTATAATAAATGTCGATATATGGAAGGGCAAGTCCTTGAAACATGTTACTCTTTTTCAAGAGTGTTTTGGCTCTGCTTTGTCTTTCGTTTTTGCATATTAATTTTAGATTAGCACGTGAAGGTCCAGAAAAAATCCTGTTGGAAATTTGATTGGAATTGTATTGAATTGTAGATGAATCCCCCACTCCATGTCTGTTCCCCGGGAAGTAGGTCAAGAGATGTTTGTAGAATGAATGAACATCTGATGAATGTCTCCGAAGAATATGGTATAAACAAACAGTCGATAAACAGAGGTCAATGCATGAGTGAAACGGGGCCAAAGATAACTAAGATTAATCAGCACGTTCTTACCATTCAGCAACTGTCAGTAAATTTCTTCCTTGTCTACTTGTCCTAATACCTTATTTAAAATACACAAACCCGCAACTCCATCCTCCACTGAAAGCGAAATCTATGACCTCTTGGAAAGCCTTTTGAAAACAAGTTTTCAGGAGGATTCTGTGTCCGCAGCCCGGGCCATCTGACAGGTAAAGCGTCTGTGATCCCTCTGTCTCCTGCCAGTGGAGCTGCCCAGGGGGACCGCGGTGGTTCTTTGGCCCGAGTCGTCTCAGCTTAGGGAACCAGGAAGGACTACAAGTCCCGGCAGGCCGCGCGGCGCCTCGGCTCAACTGAGCGCAATCAGAGGGTGGAGGAGAGCCAGGTTCCCTGCGAACCCAGGCCGCCCGGCTGCGGCAGGAAGCCCGGCGCCGCGGCTCTGCTTCCCTCGGGGTGAGTAGGGGCAGCCCCTCGGAGGCCGGCGCAGAGCCCGGGCACCCAGGGCCGCACGGCTTGTGGAGCGCAGGGGAGCCAGTGTGGACACTCTGGGCGCCCGCCTCTGCTCGGGCCGCTAGGAGAGAACCCCCCCCGCCAGTGACCTTGTCACCCGGGGCCCAGCGCGCGGTCACGTGGTTTGGGTGACTGGCAGTGCCCCGCCCCCCGGCGGTGACTCTCCAGCCTGGCTTGTGGGCGGAAGCGTGGACTGGCTACTTCGGTGGCGCGGAGCTGGAGGAGGGTTCACCCAGATGTCCTCACCCCCTAGGTGGTCTGTGGGCTCCAGACGCAGGCGGCTGGGGCTGGAGCATGGTCTGGGCAAGAGCTGGGGGCGACACAGATATCCCGGCCCTCGGCCTGGACGTGCGGCGTGCCCCAGAGCGGCCCTTAACTCCAGCGCCTTGTAGGGCCCTTAGTGCTGATGACAGCCCGTGTATGGGGAGCAGCCTTTAGAAGACACCTAGTACACCGCTATCCCCAGGTTCAGTGGCATTTACTTTCCATTAACTAGGAGGTCATGCAAGTCAACAAGTATTTATTGATCACCTCCATGATGCTTGGCGCTTAGTGGGCACTCAAGAAATATTTGAAAGTGAATTAGACTTTGTGTCTTCATACATTTTCTTTAAGCATTCTCTTACTGCGGTAGTTCTCAAACTTTAGCGTGCATCAGAATCATCTGGAGGGCTTGTTACAATACACAATGCTGGACCCCATCACCAAAGTGCCTGACTCAGTAGGTCTGTGGTGCGCAGCAAGAATTTGCATTCCTAGCATGTTCCCAGGAGGTGAGGATGCTACTGGTCTGGGGACATACTTTTGAGAACTACTGTTTTATAGGAAAAAATCCTGTGAATTAAAGCACCAACTCTTTACTCCTGCTTATGGGCCTTTCTGTCCTTGTTTGCCATTTTAACTTTTGGTGTTATTGTAAACATGTGCATCTTACTTTGTACACTGTTAATTCCCCCCACATTACTTTATATACAGATTTTCATGTCGTCTGCACTTGTGTCACTTTTCCTGGATTACATCATATTCTGTCTTATTGTGTCACTATTTGCTTGGCCATTTCTCAACAGCCCTCAGTCCTCACAGATGTAATATTTGACCTCTGCTGGGAGAGTTTACTTTTTATTCCCTTCTGATACACACTTATTTTCTTGTCAGACAAAGGGCCTGTAAAATAAGAACAGTGCTTGGTTCAGACATCCATTCCCTCCTGCTTCCCTCCCCCCCAGCTCACTGAATAAACCTCCTGGGTTTAGATTTCCATGTCAGAGGGACTCTAGTGACCCACCTCAGGGCCCAGCAAGCCTCTTCTCGCCCGCTCTGTGCTCTCTTGGTTGGAGCAGACACACTTGTATTCAAGTTCTGGCTCCATCACTTACTAGCTTCCTGGCCAAGTTTCTTACCTTTTCTGAAACTCGACTTCCTTATCTGTAGAATGAAGCTCTAAGAGTATGCACCTCAGAATGTCGCTGTGCCAGTTACATGAGATGTTTCCGCACTTGGCACTGTACCTCTCCTACTGGAAGCTCACTTACTTTTCTTCTCTTACTGCGGCTCGCTCTTTGCACTTGGCTTTCCATGTTCTCCCCGCGTCCCCCTCTCCCAGGACGCTGCGTGGAGAATTTCTCTTCCTTGCCTGAGTGAGATTTATTTTCCCCGTCTACTTTGGGATCTTGGCATCAGTCAGCTTCCTTTATTTAATCAATATTGATTCAAGCACCTTCTGTGCATCAAATACTAGGAAAAGGAGTGTGATTACATTTGGACTACATGGTTCTCTGTAGGGCAGGGCAGGTCCTAAGACTGCTCAGGCCAACTGGGTGGTCCCTAGGCATTGACTCAGCATCTTTCCAGACTTCAGACATGATGGTATCATTCATTGTGTTTGCTTTTTATCCACATCAGTAGCCGGGTTTCCTTGAACACCTGATCACTGTCTCCAAGGGCATTATTGGATCTTTTCCAGCCTTGGGAGCAGACCAGATGAAATAATGCTCATTTGTCTAATAGTCTCTCTAGGAAATGGGAGGAGGCTGTGGTCACTTTATGAGATTAGTGGAATTAGAGCCCTAAGTTCCTTTTGTAGGGGAGGAAGAAAATTCCTCTATCCACTCTAGGTCCTTTTGGCTGGGCTACAGATTAAATTGACATGAGACAGAATAACAGGAGAAAATCAAACAAAGCTTTGTAATGTGTGTACGTGGGAGAAACCCAGGAAAACTGGGTAACTTCTCAGAATGGCCGAGCTGCCAGCTTAAATATCATCTTCAGCTAAAGACAAAGGAGGATGTTGTGGTAGTGGTTTGGAACTTCAAAGGGGAGGAAGGCAATTCACATGGAGATGGAAAAACAAATGTTTGGTGAACAGAACTTTGATAAGAATGGGCTTAGTGAGGACCATCACAGTCTACGGATACCCAGAGTTATCTATGGTGATGGCCTGTCCTGGGGACAGACTTTCTATCTTAAATTCTTTTAGGCAGTTAGGAGGAAGATCAAAGTTTCTTTCAGTCTTTTGTTCTATCAAGGCAAAGAGACACATTTTGGGGTGGCCAATTTTGATCCCCCACACTTTCCTCTGTGGCCATTCTCATCTGTGTGCCAAGCTGGGAGAGCTGCTTCTAGGCTTATTGTCCTGGAATGTGGCATGGGGAGGAGGCTGCCAATGGGTGGTAACTGAGAAGGCGAAACCCTCTGTGAAGGGTATGTGCTTGGTTCCCCATTTAGTTGTATCCAGGGGATGGAACTTTTGTTTTACCATCAACTTCACATTTGTAGAACTTTCCAGACTCTCCTGTTGCCTTGTTTCATGACCTGCTGGGGTGTTTCCTGAGGTCCAGGGAGATGGATTTCAATTGACCTGACAATAACACAGCTCTCCTGAATGTTTCACAGACTGGAATCGGTTGTTTCTGGTGAGGTGCACTGGTTGATCTTGTGACACGCTGTTGATTTCCAGGACTCCAAGCAGCATCTTCTACATGCCTGGCACTCTTTGAGGTGGAGTGGGGAAAGGGTCAGAAATCTGGTCCCTGCCCACAGTGATTGATCTGGTTACTTGTAAATGGAGGTAAGAATGTTGGTGATCGGAGGTCTTTGAGTCCCTGTCAAGGAGAACGTGTACCGTAAAGAGAAGGGTCCTAGCTCTTATTCTGCCATTTATTATCTGGTCACCTGGGGCAAACCACTCACCCTCTCTGATCCTTGGTTCCTCCTTTATACCTGGGGATGGTAACAATATTTGTTTACTTCTCTGGGTTGTGTGGACCATCTAATGAGATGATGAGTGCAAAGGGCTTTGTAAAGGTTAGTTATTGCTAATATTATTACCTAATTATTAGGTTTTAGGATCTTGGTGGCCTCAGACACTACCTCCCCCCCCCCCCCAAATGTGCTCTTATGAGAGGTAACTCAGGTGAAAGTCAAAAAGACAAGTAAACAGAACAGGGCAGGTGATTCATTAGCAAAGGATTTAATAACGAAAGGTGTTTTTCATCGACAGACATATTTCACGGCTGGCAGGGTCTTTTAAAATACCCGGAGGGAAGCAACTCATTTGCATGTTAAAGACTCGGTGACACCTTATGGAAAACTCCGGCCTCCAGTCTATTTAGATACAGTTTGGCTCCTATATCAACTATTTGGTGTTTTTCAATTTCCACCTCTTTTATTATTGAGGACATTTGCATGAAAACTGGGTCTTGGGAGTTATGTCCGCTTCGCTGCTGCTTCCCGACTCAGAGGTGGTCTCAAGACTAGCGATGGTGCACCAGGAGGATGGGGTTTAGAGGAGGCAAGGGCTGGGAGGTGGTGCTGGGGGTGACTGGGCAGGATGGCTGTTGAATTGTCAGCCCTGGGTATGTGATTCTCCCCTGGAGACCTGTGCTGTTACTGGCTCTGCACAGGCCTCATGGGGTACAGTTTATCCATTCATTGATTCATTCATTCCATAAATACTTTTGGAGCACCTACTGTGTGCTAAGCCAGGGTTGGGTAAACTATGGCTTGAGGGCCAGACAGGCCAGGCCACACCGAAGACTTTATATCTTGTCTGTGGCTGCTATTTGCTTTGCGCAACAATACAGTTGAGTTGTTGCGACAGAGACGTTTGGCCTTTGAAGCCAAAAATATCTACTGTATGGCCCTTTACAGAAATAGTTTGCTGACCCATGTTATAAGTAGGGAGAACAGCAAGTGCAAAAGCTAGAGGCTGGACCGTGCCTGGCATGTTTGAGGAATAGCAAGGAGGCCAGTGCCACTGGAGAAAGTGGAAAGGCCTGAGAGCCTGGAGGGAATTGGGAGTCAGATCAGGTAGAGCCCCATAGGCCATGCCAAAGCCTTGGCTCTTCATCTGAGTGAGGTGGGAGCCTGGAGAGTTTAGAGCTGAGGGCTGCGTAGTTGGACTTAAGTTTCCATGTTGAGAATAGACTGGGGAAAATTCACTCATGCATTCATTCAATCATCTATTTATTAGCAGACTTATTTACTCATTTATTTATTAGCAAACTCGACCCTTTGCCTTTAGTGGAAGAGGCAAATGTAGGACCAGATCATTAGAGATAAAGGCAGTGCATAATAAGACCAAAGAGGAAAGAGCAACACATTCTGAGTGATCGGCTTCATAGAGAAATAATAATGGGTTTAGTGGGGAGGAATCTTTTGGGAGATGAAGTTAGACAGGTGGGTTGAGATGAGAATGTGGTGGGCCTTGAATGCCTTGGTGGAGAATTTGGGCTTTTTGATGGGTGGGGGGGAGGTAGGAGTGATATGAGTGCTCTTGTGGGTTAGGATGTTGTTAGCTCCAGTGGCAGAGTGAGGGTTGGATGGGATGTGGAAAAGTGTTTGGAATGGGGAATGGTTGAGTCATTCAGGCAAGGTATGATGGCCTCCCTCCCCTCCTTTATTAATTGTATAAGGTTATGCGAAATCCTGATCCTCTGGGTGCTAGGAGTTCTTTTCCATAAGCTCTTCAACTTTTCAGAGGAGAAGAAATGATGTTTAAAATAACAATAAAGAAGTCTGGTTTGGTGAGCAGGTTAGGCACTATGTTAAAGCAGCATTTCATTTAGTTCTCACAACGACCCTATGAGGTAGGTACTATCAGGCGCTCCCTTTTGTTGATATTACCCAGAGGCTCCAAGAGGTTGTGACTTGCTCAAGGTTACGCAGCTGGTGAGCAATAGAGCCAGGATTCTTCCTGTCTCCAGAGGCTGAGTTCTTAACCACCAGTCGCTCCGTACTACCTTCTTAACATGGCTTCTCTGCAGGCCCCACAGGAAGGTCCCTGGATCCCCCCTCGTAGACCTTCTTGCACTGATGATCTTGAAGAAGGAAGGTGTGGAATGAGCTGAGGGCTCTCAGCCTAATTTAAGGCCTGCTTCTGGGTCTGATCGGGAACCTATGTCTTGGCAGAAACAAGGTAGAGGGTGAACTGAGCATGCCACCCCTCTCGATAGAAAATACTAAAGGTCGAGGGTGGAGAGAGCAAGGTGAAAGGTGGAGTTAGGGGGCCTGCCAGGATTTTAGAAGTGGGGCATGCAGAAGTCCTCTGGGAGCTGACAGGCAGGGGACTAATAAGATCCTTTACCAAAACCTGGCATTGGGTGAAGAAATAATCATAATAAAAACAACAACAGTGTTGGTGATAATAGTAGTTGCTATTGTGTTCTTACTGTGTAGGTGGCACCTTGCTAAACATGTTGCATGATTTCCTCATTCCTTACCACCCCGCCAAGTAGGCACTGCTGTCGTCATCCCCGTTTTATAGGAGAGGTCACAGTCACGAGATTCAGAGAGAGTCAGCAGCTAGCCTGCTTGCCCAGTGTGTAAGTGACTGTGTCGGGACTCAAACCCAGGCCCGTTGGACTCTGGAATGCACGTTCTCAACCACCGTGCTCTCTTGTTGGAAAGGAATGAGGGATAGTGAAAGGAAGGTTTTCATAAAATAAAGAAGATATAAAGACGGTAAACAGCATGCTACAAAGCAAGGTTTTAATTTATTCTTTTTATTTATAAACCCCTTTCTGGCAGAGTTAGGAACTAATCCCAGGAGTTGGGCCAGAGCATTTGTGTTTAGGGAAAGAAATGAGTTTCTTAAATTATTTATTTAAAAATAATTGTTTGCAGTCACCCTTGTGGGATGAATGCAGTCACCTGGGGTTGGGGGTGGGTAGGATAAACTTAGAAGGCTTGTTTTTTGGGCATGATTTCACTGATGAATTTGAACACATGAAGCCTCTCCTTATTAAAAAGAAAATATTTAGAAGAGTAGTTGTCAAAGTTCAGCTTGCATAAAAATCACCCAGTATCTTATTAGAATGCGGATTCCTGAGCCCACCCCCAGAGTTGGTGATTCGGTGGGTCAGGGGGTGGACTTCAGAAAACTGCATTTTTGAAATGGCACCCAGGCTGATATTTTTTGCAGGTGTTCCTCTGACCATACTTTAGAAATGCTGGATTAGGAAAAGAAGACCACAAAGAGAAAAACACGAATTATAGAAAGTGTTAAGTCCAGAAAGAGTCAGGAAAGGAGAGAAAAAGAAACAGAACAGGTAGGAGACATAGAAAGCATGGAGGATGGCAAAATTAAATTCAAGTACATACGTTATTATATTAAATGCAAACAGAAAAAAAACAACTATATGCTGTTTAGAGAAACAGTATAAAATGTAAGTTGAAAGTAAAATAACGGAACAATCTATCTGTGGATACTTAGAAAAATCCGTGGCTATATTATGCAGCTTGAGTCAAAATAGACTTTAAAGAAAATGAAGACAAGGCTGTTTGTAGCAATAGCTTCCATACAAAGGGGAAACAGAGGCACAGAAAAGGGAGGTGATGGCCACAAACTGAGTCCTAGAGCACAAGCCAACGGAGTGATGACCTGAATTTTCCTGCCCTGTCTGTGCAGGGTTTGCACCTGTGGGTGGCCTGGTGGTGCACTTCTCCTGGGTGGGACTTCTCCCCTGGCAGCTGCAGCTGTAGCCAAGGATTTTCGTCGGATTCAGAATCCCCAGGAATTGAAGGGGAAGCAGTCCATTGGGTGCAAAGGCCCAAAAGAATGAATGAGCAGCCACCTGGTGGAGGGTGGGGAATGCCTTTAGGTATCAGGGAGCCAGGATCCCACTTGATCCCACTGACCAGGGGCATGAGTTTGGCTAAACAGATCAGATCAGCAGGTGAACACTGAATTCCTAACCTTAAAGCCCCCTGCAGGACTGTGAGTGGACAAAGAAGTCAGAGTCTTTGTCACTCTCTCAAGGAGCTCTGCCTAGACAAGGGCAGTCTACTCTAACCGAAATAAATATTTTGAAAACCAGCCAGATATGGAGGGCTTCCCTGGCTGCTTCTGACCAGCTGCCATTTTTGCTGTGGCCTGACCACTTCTGACCTGGGCAGAGAGGCCTAAGGACGCCTGTGTCTGCATCGTGGTATCATAATAGTTTCAAGTGACGATGGTTTGCATTCTCCTGCTTTACTAATCTGAAGTAGCATCCTTCGTCACATATTCCTCATCCTTCCTCTTTCCCTTTTTGATTTTCTTCTTGGCACTTAATAGCAGCTGCCATTCTAATATATTACATGTCCATGTGCTTATGATCTGTCACCCGCTCTAGAGTGTAAGCACCACATGAGCAAGAGCTTTGTCTCGTTCACTCTCCCCAGTGCCTTGAGCAGTGCCCAGCACTGTTGAAGGAAGAAGGGCTTTGAGAGTTGACTTGTGCCAGGTACTATGCTCAGTGTTTTATATACTTGATCTCATGTTATCCCAACAACTTTTGAGGTAGGTATCATCCTGTGTTACAGATGAGGAAACTGAGGCACAAGGCGATTAAAGAGATGACCCCAGGTCATACAGTCTCTTAAGTGCCAGAGCCTGGGTTTGGATCCTCGTCTGACTAAGTATGAAACTCAACTGTTCTTCTTTCCCTGCTTTCCTTCCGCAGGGTCCGGGGACATGGCCAGAAGGGCTCTCAGGCTTGCTTCATGGACCAGCATGGCTCTTGCCGCCTCGGGCTTCTACCTCTACAGCAACAAGTACTTGGACCCAAATGACTTTGGCGCTGTCAGGGTGGGCAGAGCAGTCGCTACGGTAGGTTTTTCTCATTTTAGGGATGGCAAAGGAACTACATTATTACTTGCAGGTGTTCATACACGTGGCAGATGGACACGCTGGGCACACGTGTGTGGAGGTCCATGTGTACCCTTGCATGTGCAAAGCTCCCTCTCCAGAGTTGCACAGGCATGGGTGTGCACCTTCATGCACCTCTATTTCTGTATGCACAACCTCTGCCATGAAGTTAAATGGAGCAGGATTGCTTGGGGTCTGTGTTCTGAAACCTTACATTTTAGGTTCCGTATCTTATTTTTGTGACAGATTCAGGACTGTGCTCCTCAGCAAATGCACGTGGAGGGAGGACATTGCAGGACTTTTCTACCGGAAAACTTGGTCTCTCCCCAGTCGGTGAATAGTTTCTGATACAGGGCTCATACTCGGAGCCTTTAGGTCTCGGAAAACTTTGGGCATCCCCTCTAATCCCCAAACTGGGAGTCTGAGTTGACTCGTGACCATTGGAGGTTTTCTCCAGTGGCTCAGGAAGAACCTTCTGGTGTGATCGTGTCCTCTTAACTCTGCGAAAGGAGGCTCCCCCAGACATGCCCATATAGTTGCCACGTTGGTGGGTAGATTGCCCCATGCTGCATGCTTTCTTTCCTCCTTGGTGTGCTGCAGGATGAGCTCGTCCTTTCCTCCCCCGGATGTAGATATTCTCTGATGCACAGCCTGTTTGAGTGGTTGTCTAACCATTTCCTTAGTAGTCAGCATTGTCAAGTCTTCTCCCTGGCCTGGCTCAGAGGGAGGCCATTGATGTGGTGCCTGTCCCCTGTGGTCAGCTGAGTCATAGCATCAAGACAGACAAATAGGTAACAGGCCATGGAATATGAAATGATTCCTGGGTGTTTACCGAGTGCCTTGCCCAGCATTGTCTTATCTGCTTTTAGGGGTAGAAACAAATTCTTCCATGTAGACTCAGCTTTGAAGGAGCTTTCAGTTGAGAAGTGTACACGTGAATGAGTCAAAAAAACCCTAAAGCTGTGTATGGGTCAAAATGAGTGACTCAGGTGACCACTGCTACGGGACCTCAGACACAGGAGCGAGCCCTGTGGCTTGGGAGTCAGGATGAGTGCCCTAGGGGATGCAGAGTTTGAGAACCTTAGAGATTTGAATAGTTGGCAAGGGAGGAGGAAGGTATTAACCAATGCTTTACAAATCATCCACTAGGCTGTGCTTTCTTTAAAGGTCAAGGGCTCTGGTCTTGATCAGCCTTTGTGCACGGCTCAGTGATGGGCTTGCTGGTGGTTGTGTTCAACAAGTACATGTCAAATGGAATGAAGCTTTGAGGGGTGCAGGCAAAGGAATGAACTCCTCTCCACATTAACCTTCTAAGCCCCTTGACTTCTAGGGGCCTCAGCTGCTCAATTCTAAAAATGAAGGTTTAGGCTGGGTAACCTCCAAGCTCCTCCATGCCTGAGATGTCTGACAGCCTGTAATTTTCTGATTCACTAAGGATGAGGGGCCCTCTCCTGGAGTTTTGGCTGAGGGACCCAGAATGAAAACTTAGTGCTATCAGAGCAAACATAAATATGAAAAGATGTTTATTTGTGATACAGAGAAGTAGGATAAGTTTATCCAACAGCATTCATTCAATGAGTATTTCCTGAGCATTTACCTGTGTGCCTGGCACTGTAAAAGGTGCAGAGGGTACGATGATGAACAGGAGGGACAAGCCCCTGTGCTTATGGAGCTGACCTTCTAGCAAAGTAGAGACAGTCCATATACAAGGAAACAAATGGGCAGGTAATTTTGGACGGTGGTTTGTTATGATAATAATTCAGTGTTCTTGGTGGGGGGGATCAACTTTAGATTGGGGATCTCTGCAGAGGAGGCTTTTGTGCAGAGCCCTGAATGCCAGGAAGATGCCAGCCTGGCTAAGATCTGGGGGCAGATTACCTTAGGAGTGGGACTGTCCACTCCCCAAGCCGTACCCACCTGTGTCAGGGGCCTGCAGCTGCAGGGCGTGGGCAGGGGAATAATATTTGATATCTGGGTGCTAAGCGTTTGTCTTCCTTGGTTAACAGACAGCTGTCATCAGTTATGACTATCTCACCTCCCTGAGGAGTGTCCCCTATGGCTCAGAGGAGTACTTGCAGCTTCGATCCAAGGTAAGGGACCTGTGGGACCCATCTGAGCCGGGCCAGGACTGGATAAGTCCTAAGTGGCTGCAAAGCCAGCAAGCTCCCTGTGTACAGCTGGAGGTGGGCAGGGGGCAATGTGGGGATTGAGGCTGGGGGCTTGGACAGAAGGAAGGGGACCATCTCCTCCTTCAGTTAGGGGTGTTTTAGTGCTGATCAGCTGGGCTGCCAAGCCGACATCAAGCTGGATCCTGTGGTACTGAAGTTATGAATCTACCAGGGGCTGCTGGGGAGGCTAGTGTGTGTTTCTGGGGAGCACGAGTGTCTGGGATGACTCAGGAACGATGTAGGCTCTGTCCCTGAGATAACTCAGCTGGCTCCCAAACTGCTTTGTCAGGCAAAACCCGACTGAAAGAGGTTCATTGCTGTCCTGTCCTCTGAAGGCTGCATGAGGGCCTCTTGTAGGCCTCTGAGTGGAGCTGTTGACCCCACACGTTCTGTCCTCACTTGGAACAGGCCAGTTGATCTTGATGCTATGTCTCAATGTCCCAGAGAATTGGGGGATCAGGCAAGAGGGCATTTTTGTGGATGTAAGTTGAGTTTGGGGTCAAATGTAGATACCTTTGGGTCTTCTAGAGAGAAGCTTGTGATAGATCTGTGTGTCTTTGCTCAGCCTGGAATGCCCTTTGCCTCTTAGAAAATTTCTAGTCATCCTTCTGGACTCAGCTCAAACATTTCCCTTCTGTGACACCTTCCTTCTCCATCTTCTAGGTAGATGGAATAATTAATTTTTAAATTTTTATTTAAACTTTTCATTATAGACATTTCAACCATTAAAAAGAGTAGAGAGAATAGTATCATGAACCCCTGTGTAACTATCATCCAGCTTCAGAAATGATGACGTTTGCCAATCTTGTTTCATCTACTCTCTCCTTTATTTATCTGTTTATTCATTTATTTATTCACTATTTTTTGCTGAAATATTTAAAAGCAGATCTCAGGCATTGTCTTATTTCATCTATAAATGCTTTAGTATGTATCTCTCATAGATAAGGACGTTAACAAAAACTGAACTATGATACCACGATCCAACCTAACAAAATTAAAAATAATTCCTTAATAACCTCTAATAACTAGTCCATATTCAAATTTCCCTTGTTGTCCCCAAAATGTCTTTTTTTTTTTTTTGAGGAAGACTAGCCCTGAGCTAACATCTGCCAATCCTCCTCTTTTTGCTGAGGAAGACTGGCCCTGAGCTAACATCCGAGCCCACCTTCCTCTACTTTATAT
This sequence comes from Equus caballus, assembly GCF_041296265.1. Lineage (NCBI taxonomy): Eukaryota > Metazoa > Chordata > Mammalia > Perissodactyla > Equidae > Equus > Equus caballus. The sequence goes on from NC_091707.1 coordinate 35,901,163, forward strand.
GTGGGATGCCTACTACAGCATGGCTTGCCTTGCGGTGCCATGTCTGCACCTTGGATTCGAACCGGCGAATCCTGGGCTGCCAAAGCGGAACGTGCGCACTTAACCACTGCACCACCGGGCCGGCCCCCAAAATGTCTTTTTAAAGTTAGTTTGTTCAACTCTGGATCCAAACAAGGTACATGTGTTATGTTTGGTTGACATTTCCTAAATCTTTTAAAATCTCTAATGTTTCCCCTCCCTCCCCTCCTTTTTTTTTTTTAGCTGTTTGCTTGTTGATCATTTATCCTGTAGAGTTTTCCACATTCAGGATTTGGCTGATTGCATCCTCAAAGTGTCATTTAATGGGAAATAGATTTGCGTGGTATACAATTCAAAATAGATAACATTTGATTGTACAAAATGATCCTTCTGTCCCTGTTCCTCAGGTACCCCCTTTCCCTGCCTGGAGGCAATCCTTATGTCCCGTGTATCCTTCCAGAGGTATCTTCCTGTTTGAATTTAATCACTCCATCTTCTCTGTTCTGCACCTGATGATAGTTGGTTACATGTCTTTCTCTCTCTAGACTATAGATTCCTTTAGATCACGAATTGGGTCTTCTTTGTCGTATTTTCTACCTCTAGCGATGATGCCTAGGACTGAGCTGATTTAATGTCTGTTTCAGTGCCAGGCTGCGCCCTGCTAGCTCCTTGCCTTGGGAGAGGCCCCAGAACGAGTGCAGGGTTTGTAGTTAGAAGACCTGAATTTGTGCCTTGACTTTGGGAAGGTCATTTAATCTTTTGGAGCTGCCGTTTTCCTTATCTGTAGACTAGAGACGGTGATACCACCTACTGAGGATGATATAGCTAATATCTGAGTTAGTGCCTTGTGAAATGTAAATGTAAGGCAGGGATCAAAAATAAGTCAGATGTCTGCTAGAAGGTGTGCTCCATGAGGACAGAGACTTGGTCTGTGTTGTATATTTCCATGTCTGCAGCACCTACAGCAGTGCCCAGGACCCAGTAGGTCCTGAATAAAGGCTTGTTGAGTGAATGAATGAATGAAATGTTAGTATTTATTGGAAGATCTCAAAGCCTCTGCCTATGAGACTTAATGCCCCCCTGCTTTTCCCTTGTCATACTGTGGCGGCTGTGTGTTGTTGTGATGCTGAAAGCTATGCCACTGGTCTTTCAAGTAGCATCAGGGTCACCCATGGTGGACAGGTTTCAGCAGAGCTTCTATACTAGATAGACTGGGAAGAAGGACATGGCCACCCACTGCTGAAAAATTGGCCCTGAAAACCCTATGAGTAACAGCAGAGCGTCGTCTGATAGAGTGCCAGAAGGTGAGAGGATGGTGCAGAAAGACCGGGCAGGGTTCCGCTCTGCTGTCCACAGGGTCGCTAGGAGTTGAAATTGATCGGATGGCATTAACAACAACAACAAAAACTTTTCCCTTCCCCCTTTCTCCGTCTAACTAGTGCTGTGGGCTTTGGAACTCACCACAGTGACATTCTGCAGAGAGGCCCAGGCCAGGGCAGGGGGGCAAGGCCCCTGCAGAGGAGGCAGGGAGATGGGCGTTTTGCAGACAATTGCCCTTCGTATGTAAGTCAGCTGAAAGGCGATGGTGCAGCGGCTCCTGGAAAAGTCGACAGCTTTGGGGGATGCAGTAAGGAAAGTGCAGCCTGGCATTTGAGAAGAGGGCAGCACGAGGTGGCTGGCACCCGATAACAGGGTGAAGGCTGCTCCCTGGATCATGCTTGGGAAGTGGGAGCCGGCTGGCACTAAAGAGCACGAGTAAATACCGTAGGAGTGTTTTCCTCCATCGGAATGCTTATCCATTCTCATCCGCGTGACTGATAAAGGAGTGAGTGAAGGGTAAGACATAATTATCTCACTTGTCAAGCCAGTGTCTCCAGGTCCCAGAGTATGCGAGAGCTGGGAGATGAGTTCGGCAGGCAGTGACTTAGAGGAGCACTTTCAAGGTTGGTGCGCAGCTGGCTGGGCTCTTGGTGACTCAGCTCCTCAGGAGCGGGTGGGAGCTAACGTGAAGGAGTGTTTTCTAGGGGTCCAGTGGCACTTTGCTAGGCACCTGAGATGCTTTGGAGAATCAGACACCTGGTGCTCAGGATGCTTATAAACAGAGACGACAGGTGTGAACTGGTCTGTTCATAAAGCAGAAAGAAGTGGTGGCTGGTACAGACATCCAGGCAGTGGGCTGGGGGAGGCAGGACTGAGTTGATTCTGACCAAGGGGTTGGGAAGTAGTGGACATATGTTAATTTTGCAGCTCAGGAGCCATTCTTGTTTTGGGGAGCAACGTCCGAACTTTTCTTTGGGGAACTGCCCATATCTCAGGTCCTCACCATGAGGTGTGAGTGGGGCTCACTCCATCCTCAGCTCTATGTGACTTAGGCGATCAGTGGAGTCCATTCTTCTGGCCCTAGAGATTGATTCAGGGATGGGCATCTGAGCCAGTGCTGGCCAGTAAGCATGCGGTCCAGGACTTTTTAAGGAATAATAACTCTGTCCTTTCTGCTGGGTTCACTGACAGTATAGGATGTTGGCTTAGAGCTGCTGGCAGCCATCTTGCCACCATGAGAGGAAAGCTCATCTGTGAATGGAGCTAGTGTTGTGGAGAGATGTATCATTTGAATCCCTAGGTCAAGCTGAGCCGACTAATGGACTTTTTACTTATGTGTGCCAGGAAGTTATCTTTTTGCTTGAGATAGTTTGAGTTCAGTTTTCTGTTACCTGCAACCAAATGAGTCCTGATACCCTGGAGACTCTTGGAGAAGCCTGCTGGATCTTAAAGCATAATTAGTGTTTTGATAGTTCACAGAGGGACCAGTAACTTATGGGTAGAAGTGAAATTCAGAAATTCCAAAGCCTAGAGAGAGTGAGGAGAGGTTGGGTTGGTGCTGGCTAGAATTCCAGCCATTTAGCGCCTGGAGCAAGATCCTTTGGCTGCTGGTCCCTCACCAAGGACCTCTGCTTCCCTGTTCGTCAAGTGGTGGCAGTGGGCTTTGCCCCAGAAGAGTTTGTAAGAACAGAGACGAGAAGCTTTACCAAATTAAACATTGGATTATTTAATCCAGCCAGACAGGAGATCCAGAAGCACAGTTTGCCTCGATGGCTCCTAATCGTTTTAATGAACAAGTTAATGATTTTCCGTATTCCTTATTTCTACATTTATTAATTGGAATTCTTCTGTTACAAAGAGCTGTCCCGTCTCCCTCAGTTGTTTAATTATTTTTATCTGTGTGAACTCGTGGGTGTTTATTTTATTCTATGGGTTACAATCCAAAATAATCATTATTTTTATTGCTCAAATTGTTCCAACTTTGCCTGTTGGGAGCCCCTTCAGGTTGGCTCCTGTGTTCTTTTGATATGCGGCCATCATTTTTTGAGCACTGTCTTAACTTTCTGATACCATAAGATGCCCCAGGCTCATCTTGTGTTGTCCTTGCCCCAGCCCTGGAATCAGCTACTTCTCCAAGCAGTCCTGGTCCTACTATGGGACAGTGATATTTAGAAACCAATCTGTGGATGCTAGAGATGCATAGTGCTACTGGGGTGCCATTGTTTCCAGGTCCCCCCAGGAGACAGACCTAGGAAATATCTTTGTGTACATTTGCTCATGCATACACACTTCTATCTATTAAAAAACCATGAGTTCAGACCGATATCTCCAATTCCAACCTAACATTGCAGAGTTCATTTTAGTCTTCTCCTTTTCCTTACATGAACATATTTCTCTGGCAGTGAGAAATCTGTCTCTTATTATCTACAATATATTTATTTATTTGTTCAACCCTAGTATACCCCAACGTAGTTTAGACCCCCGAGGCATAGGAGAAACAGAGAGAGTGACCTAAAATGGGTAAGACTAAATGAATTGAGGGTCATTTGAGCTGAGTTTGGAAAGGTAGGTAAGATTGGAACATGTAGCTTTGGGGACAAGCTGATTTTGGCTGAGGTGGATGGTAAAATTTTGGGGATTATCTATAAGAACCAGAGATTACTTCAGTGTTACTGGAGACTAAGGTATGGGTGAGTGATGGGGCATAAAGGCAAACAGAATTAGAGCTAGGTTACAGAGTGACTGAAGGCCAAGTTTTATACCATAGACAGTAGGGAGCCATGGAAAGTTCTATAGTAAACTTTTATTAAGCCTTCAATGAATGAGAATGCATAAAGTTATCAGTTAGTGATTTTTTTGGTGAGGAAGATTAACCCTGAGCTAACATCCATTGCCAATCTTCCTCTTTTTGCTTGAGGAGCATTTCCCTGAGCTAATGCCTGTGTCAGTCTTCCTCTGTTTTGTATGTGGGATGCTGCCGCAGCATGGCTTGATGAGCGGCGTTTAGGTCTGTGCCCAGGATCTGAACTGGCGAACCCCAGGCTGCCAAAGTGGAGCACACGAACTTAACCACTACACCACCGGGCTGGCCCCTGAATATTTTTTGAGCCTCAGCTTTGTGTCAGATCATGAGAAGAAGTGTGAGTGTGAGTGTGTGTGAGAGAGAGAGTGAGTTAGATTACATACGCCTTTTCCTTCCTTAATCAAAGTGCTAATATAGGGAGGGGACCTTGATTGCTGCTGTGACTGGGCAGCTTTTTGGCTGAGTTCACTTTCCTGTTACTGGGTAGGTCACAGGGCTCCCGTGGGATCAGATGCGTCAGGTCGACAGTATGTGAGTGTCATATTAGTTACTATAGTACTTAATATTTGGGCTTGAGGAGGTAGCGATTAATGCTCTTTTCCTCCTTGCCTGAGAAGCAGAACCAAGGTGATGCAGGACTCTGCCAGGTAAAGATCAAAATGTCAGCTTTATTTCTGATAAATGCTGGGCTGGAGCATGTGGCTTGGGTCTGTGAGCAAACGGGCTTGTTGTACTTCACCCTTGAATTTGATAGACTTACCTACCTAGGCACAGATGTGGCTGGACAAGCCTGTCAGATGGGGTCTGCCTCTTAGGGTAGGGAGGAGCCGAATACCAATGCTCCAGGGGAGGAGAGGGTAGAGGATGAGCTGAGTGTGCTCTGTTTCTTCTCCAAGCCCGCCAATCCCATTGGAGATTCCTCTTCCCGCAGGAAGTGAGGGAGAGGTCAGGAGCATGACATCTCTGATGGGCACCCCTCCAGGTGCTCGCTTGAAACTTAGCGATAGGAGATTCGCCTGCAGTGTTTACTTTCCCAAGCGGAAGTAGCTGTAAGTTTGCTGTAAGAACCTTGTGTGCCCATTAAATTCTGCAAACCTTTACACCTGACCTTGTTCAGGGGCTTGGGTATGGGATAACACTTTCAGCATTACTGAAATCTGCATTTAGAGGGAGGGGTCATATGCTGTCACCCTTTAGAACCATGGCATATGGTAGGGTGTTTTTGGGGAAGAGGGACTCCATTTCTGACCAGTGGATATTGGTCAGAGGAGTAGAGGAAGGGGCTAAGGTAGGGTGATGACTCTATTTATAATTATTCCGTTGAACTTGAGAAAGACATCTTTGGCATCAGCAAGCTCAAGTCCCTAATGTTCAGATGTGGAACTGGGGGTCCAGAGGCATGATGTGATTTCTTCAGGGTCCCCCGCCGGTTTGTGGCAGATCACGGACTTGGTCTTGGTCATCTGGATCTTGCCAATCTCATGTTCTTTGCATTTTATAATCGGTTGTCTCTGTTGATCCACTTCTAGCTTGGGGGAAAGCACCAAGTTGGATGGAAAGTGGAACCCAAGATGCCAACTAGCTCCTCCTGCTGGGCTTGCTTCTCTCACTGGCCCATCCCCGCTGTGTGAGGCTCTCGTGCTGCCTAGGTGGGTTTGGGCAACACTGGGGAGGAGGAAGAAGGGCAACAGAGTCTCCTCTCTGGAATTCTTTCACTCATTTATTCAGTTAATTAACAAATATTAATTCAACCAATAATTGGAATCTCCATTCCCCAGTGGAGGGGAGTGTAGACCCTCCAAAGGAATCAGTAGATGCTAGCTCTTTGCTTTGGGAAAGGGTTTCAACTCTTAAGCTATTGAATAGCTGCCAGTTTGGAGGGTAACCATGGTACCAGCTTAGTGATGATATGAGAATTCAATAAGCATTTTAAAGATCTTGTTGCTGTGCAAGGGGAACTGTAGCAGTGTCTGGCTCTTTAGGAATATTCTCTGAAACCTGGGACTGTCCTGGCCAAACCGGGGCATGACATCACTATTCTTACATCCATCTCTTATTCTGACCAACATTGACTGAGCTTGCTATGCGCCAGGTCCTCGTGAGGCACAGGCTCAGAGGATATAAAGGGAACTAAGACTTGCCCTCTGTCTTCCAGTTGCTCACAGTCCAGCGGGGGAAGCAGGCGTGAAATCACCAGTTGCAGAAGGATCGATTTGTCATCATTCCAGCTCTGGCTCCTGACAGCAACTAACTCCCAGCTAAGAGGAGCAGGAGACAGGAGCCCTGCACGAGAGGGTCCCCTAACCCAGACTGGGACGTGGGGTGAGGGCGAGGGGTACATGCCCAGGCAAAGTGTCCTCTGGAGTAGTGGTGTTGAATTGTGCCCCAGTTCCTTTGCACGTGCAGTATCTGTCAATCTGGTGTGGAAGCTTTTCAGTGAGTTTTCGTGCACTCTGTCCCTCAGACCCCCTTTTGCTGCTTTTGCTTGTCACCATGGAATATTTGCCTGAGAATGTTCTGCATAGAGGAGGAGGAAAATTGAATCCTGCTGTCTTGGTGACTGGCTTTCTCAGAGTTTGTGATAATTTCTGCAGGAGCATGAGCTGCATTTAATTTGCTCTGGTTGGGTCATCTAAGGACCAGGCCTGTGGAATAGGGAGTCAGAGCCTGCGATTGAACCAGCGCCTCCTTTTTAGCTTTCTTTGTACCCAAACTTTTCTGAGTACCGCATTGCAAGCTTCCACAACTTTCTGCAGTGGCCCTGACCCCAAGGCCTTTCTGATTTGGGAAGAGTTCCATATGAGTGGGCCCTTGGGCCTTGGTGTGGTCTGGGGAGAGACTTCGTGGGGTCCAGTCCCATCATTGGGGACCCTGGGGGAAAATGTGGCATGACTTGAGCTGGTCCCTGGAGAGTGGGCTCCCTGTGTGCTGGCTTCTCTGTAGTGCCCAGGCAGGCCATGCAAAGCCAAGTTACCCTCTTGATTGCTGTAGACTTGTCAGTGACCTGTGGACCAGGGCCAATAACAGGATCCCATCTGGCTATGTCTGCATACCCCTTGTCTGTTTAAAAACATGTGAAATATATAAGACCTAAGAAAAGGTATGAAAAATAATTTAGCAATGACCCTTGTACCCATTGCCACATTTCAGAAATGATACCTCACCTACAGGTGTAGCCCCTGGGATTTCTTCCCTAATTCCAGCCTTCCTCTTGCATAACCAGAAGCAGGCACTATCTCAAATTCATTGTTTATCATTCCCATGCACTTCTTTGTCACCAACTCTTCATGTATTTGTATGATATTTTTCATTCTATTGACTCTTTTTTCCTTTACTTGGTTTTATCCTAAGCAAACATATCTGAAATTACAGGTTTGATAGGCTAGCTATTTCTTTTTTGGGAGAGCTAATGCACATACAAATAAAAAGTGTCGTGGGTACCACCCGAAATTGCCTCCTGTACGACTTTTCTGCACACCATCACTGGTACTGTCACACTTTGAGAAGCACAGGCTGCACCATCTGTGGCAGATGCTGAGCCAAACTCTGGCTTGCAGCCACCATTGCCTCTGTCTTTCCCCTGCTGGGTTTGGCCACTCTCTTTCCAGCTCTCCTCCTAGCTCACTCTGTTTATCTCCTGGGGCTGCTTCGGGCTTGAAGCTGCCTGATGGGATGGTATTTGCTGCTGTTGCTCAGAAGCGGTGATCCTTTTCCAAAGGCCGCAGCTGAAATGAAACAAAACGAGCCCCTGGGTTTCTGGTGATGGGAGGCCATTGCTGTGTGCTGGGCATCTCTCCATCCTGATCAGTGCGATGATCACCATTAGCTAATTCCTCATTTGCGCATGTCTGTGGCTCGCTTGCCTACATGGGCTGCCTGGACACACAGGGCTGGCTTCCTGCTGCTGCAGAGCTGTTCTCCAACTGCCCTGCCCCCTGGTTCTTGTGGGATGTGTGGAGGGCAGAGCGCCCTACTCCCCAGAGATAGTATTGTGTGCAGGTACTGCATTAACTTGCACCTAATGGGGCAGGAGCTGGAAAGACCCCAGCTTCAGCCTGTCCTTGCCCATTTCAGACTCCATCGCAGACTAACCATGGCTGTGCTTCTCATTGCTGGTTGCTTTTCCCACTGAAGACTGCCCCCAGTTTCATTCCTGCCCTGGACTCGGTGACTCCCTCACATCCAGGCTGTTTCTGCCTCTCTTGAGGGTAGTGAAGGGAAGTGAGATGAAGCTGCATGATGAATGATTCAGGGTAGCTATAACGTAGGACTTCCTCACAGCCAAGGGACTTTAATCCTGGAGTGGGTTACCACAGACAGTTGTGAAATCTGTATCTGGAAGGGTGGCTTTCCAGAAACAGGAGAGATTCTGTGTCTGGCATGGAGGTGGGAATGTGACAGCTCACTGGTGGTTTCCAACGTGTCAGATGAGCAGAGTAACCTGGGGAGCCTTATAAATGCAGATTCCTAGACCCTTTTCTCCCAAAGATTTGTTTCCAGTGATTCTGGGGAGAGGCCTGGAAAACTGTATTTTTAATGAGTTCTCCAGATGGACTTTTTTTTTTTTTTTGCTTTTTCTCCCCAAATCCCCCTGGTACATAGTTGTATATTCTAGTTGTAGGTCCTTCTGGTTGTGCTGTGTGGGACGCCACCTCAACATGGCTTGCTGAGCAGTGCCATGTCTGTGCCCAGTATTCGAACTGGTGAGACCCTGGGCCGCCGAAGTGGAGTGTGTGTACTTAACCACTCGGCCATGGGCCTGGCCCCACCAGGGGGACTTCTGATGTTAAAAACAAGTGTTTACATTGACGGAACGCTATGGGACAGGTTCTGTGCTAAGAGCGCTCTATTATCTCCTTTAACTTTACAATGATCCTGTGAGATAGATACTATTGTTATCATCCCCACTTTACAGATGAAGAAACTGAGGCACAGACAGATTAACTGACTTGTCTAAGGTCCACAGCTAGTAGGCAGATGCTTAAGTTTCCTGTGATTGCCGTAACAAATTACCACAAGTTGGATGGCTAACAACAACTGAAATTTATTCTCTTATGGTTCTGGAGGCCAGAAGTCCGAAATCAAGGTGCTGGCTGGGCCATGCTCCTTCTGGAGGCTCTAGAGAAGAATTCTTTCTGCTTCTAGCTTCTGGCGGCTCCAGGCATTCTGTGTGGCTGCATCACTCCGATCTCTGCCTCCATCTTCTCTTTTCTTTCTTATAAGGACGCTTGTCATTGGACTTAGGGTCTCCCTGGGCAATCCAGGATGATCTCACCTCAAGACTCTTAATTACATCTGCAAAGGCACTTTTTTCCAAATAAGGTCAGAGTCACCGGTTCTGGGGGTTCGGACATGGGCGTATCTTTTGGGATGCCCACCATTCAACCCACTACAGGGTCTTGGATTTAAATCCCAAATAGTGTGGTTCCCAAGCCTGTGCCTGGAACCACTCGACTTCCCAGCTCTCTCCTCTGGACCAGACAAGCTTCCTGGGTTCCTCTAGGCCAGCAGTCGAGGTCTGGATATCCTTGCTATATTGGGGAGTTTGAGCCTGTGTCAAGCCTTGGCAAACCAGTGTCTTCCTCCACCCCTCTCCCATCCCCTCAGCCCCCTGCCATTGCTCCTGAAACCCTTTGGGCTGTTCATCTCAGACTCTGAAATTCCACCACTAATGTGCTCAGGAGGTTAGGCCGCAGGGCCCATGAGACCAAACGCGTTCTGGCTTTGGGCGAGATGCACTTCTCTTGCCTCAGTGGCCACGTCTCCAAAGTGGGAGTCGCTGGAGGAGCAGGGGTGGAGGGAAGGCCCTCAGAGAACTAATAAAGTTGATGGAAGGCGCTCTGTAGCTATGAGGGTGATGGAGACGCTTGTTAACAACGCTAATAATCTAAGAGCCTGCTCTGGATTTCCTGCTTCTCCCTGTCGTGGCCCCCAGCAGCTATTTTCTACCAAATTAAAATCCACTCAGCTCCCTCTCTGTCCCTGAATAAAACTACCCTCAAAGCTCTCGCTTGTTACAGCAAGACTTTTTAATCGACTTCTCCTCGTAGAACTGCGAGACATATGTCCAATTAGCAGAATAACTTCCCTTAAATATACAAATAAACTGTTGACTGATAATAGTGGGACATATGTGAGGCTAATTTAAGGCAACGTGGTTCGGGAACTGGGGCGCTGCCCCCTCCCCACCCCCGGTCTGTCTCCTTCCCTTCGATTTCTTGCTTATGGGACCGATCTTCATGCCCCACACTCTATAGGATGGAGAGGGATGTGCTGGGTCACAGCACAGAGTACCTAATACCTAAGACACTCACTATTCATACAGTCAGTTGTGTGGCAAATATTTTTTGAGCACCTACTATGTGCCAGACACTGTGCAAGGTGCTGGGTGTACAATGGTCTGTTCTCGAGGAGATGAGAGATAGTTACCAGTGGATGGAACTTTCAAGAACGTCTGCTCCAGGAGGGCAGGGACTCGGTCTGTTTTGCTTGCTGCTGTATCCTCAGCACTTAGAACAGTGCCTGGCGCACAACGGGTTCAGTAAATACTTTTTCATGAATCAGTGAGCTAAGTAAACAAGGTAATGTCAGCCCTTGCCGAGTGCCCTAAAAGAGGTAAAACGTGGTCATGGGGTAGAAAGTGACCGACAGGCTCTCAGACATGGGATTTTCAGTTGAAACTGAAAAGTGATGAAGGAACCAGCAAGTGAAGAGCTGGGAGGACATTGCTAGGGGAGGAGGCAGGGCAGGCTACGTAATTTACAGGGCCCAGTGCAAAGGAAAATGCAGGGCTCTGGCTCGGGGCGGAGATGTCAGTCTCCCCTTCCCGTGGCCCTGCACCCCGACGCGAAGTGGATGGGCTGCTCTCAAGAGACTGCAGCCTCCGTGCTGGGAAGTGTTCAGGCTCTGGGTTGCGGGTCGGGGAGAGGTCCCTGTGTTGTCACCTGTTGAACTTGCCGTGGTGATGCTAGTCTGGGATGGGGATGGATGCTGCAGGACATGTGTATGACCCCAACCCTTCCTGTGCCTGCACCCAGGGCCCCAGCAGGGACGAAGGGCAATGGTGGAATGCAGGCCTCCCTGACCAACGCGACCTGGTTGCCACCCTGGGTGGAGAGCAGCCTTGATTGTCGGGTGGAGGTGAGGAGGCCGGGTGGAGCCAGGGTAGGGGATGCCGGTGAGGAGCGGGTGGCTGGGAACTCAGAGGGGAGGTGGGACTGTGCGTGGGCTGAGTCCCCCAGCACATGCTCCGTTGTCCCATCAGCCTCCTCTTGCAAAACACAAATTCAAAGATAAAATTAAGAATTTCAAGACAGCTACTGTATTAGTTTCCTATCGCTGCTGCAACAAACTAACACAAACTTAGTGGCTTAAAACAATACGAGTTTATTCTCTCCCAGTTGTGGAGGTCAGAAGTCTGAAATGGTTCTCCCTGGACTAAAATGAGTGTGTCAGCGGGGCCGCATTCCTTCCGGAGGCTGCAGGGGAGAATCCATTGCCTTGTCTTTTCCTGCTTTGGAGGCCCCCTGTGTTCCTTGGCTCATGGCCCTCTTTCTCCATCTTCAAAGCCAGCAGCGTCTGGCCAAGTCCTTCTCATGGGGCCATTTCTTTGGTTCTCTTCCTGTGCCTCCCTCTTCCACTTAGAAGGACCGTTGTGATGACACTGGGCCCACCTGGATAATCTGAGATAATCTGTCTCAGGGTGAGCTGGTCAGCACACCTAGTTTCTTCTGCAGTCTTAATTCTCCTTTGCCATGTAAGGTAGCATGTTCAGGGGTTCCAGGAATTAGCTCGTGGGCATCTTTGTTGTGAATGGGGGGGGGGCATTATTCCGTCTTCCACGTTAAACAGCAAGTGTGGGGCCCAGTGTGACCGTACTGCTCACATGCCCATGAAGCTGGCCCTGGGAAGAGGAAACTGCGAGCCTAAAAGCCCTGAGATGGGAACCAGCTGGGTTTGTTCAAGGATCTGAAAGGAGGCCAGCACGACGGACTAGAGTGAATGACAGGGCGTGTGGTACAAGATGCGACGGGAGAGGCTGGCTCAGGTCAAGAACACGGGGCCTCCTAGGCCACAGTGAAGGGTTAGGAACAGCAGACTGGGATATGCCTTTAAATCTTTAAAAAAAATCTCTAATTTTTTAAATGAAATAAAAAATTTCCAATGGAATAAAAAAGTAGAGAGAATAATATGATGAACCCCTGTACCTGGCACCTAGATCTAAACTATGTTGCCGTAATTCTTTCGTTTGTTTATTTTTTTGCTGAAGAATTTTAAGATATAGAAATCATGACATTTCCTCTGTGGTGTCCGCGTGCATCTCTAACAGCTGACGTTGTTCTAAGTATTCACGTCATTGTCCCACTGAATGAAGTGAATGAGTCTTTTAACTTCATCCGATTCCCATGTGTTTCTCTGTCCCCGAGTCCCCTGCCTGTTTATCTTCATGTTGCGCTTCAACTTTGTCCCTGTTCCCTCTGTCTGGGGTTTTCCCTCTGTCTTTCAGGATCTTGTTTGCTGTTCCTTCCCACCAGCCCCCAAGATCTCAAGGCTGGGAGGAAATGAAAAGACTGCTGTCCCACACCCATGGCCTGAACGGGGATGAAGGGGAGGGGACTGGGAGCAGGCTGGCTGGATACGTTATTCTGCTTGTGGCCTAACATTCGTTTTTCTTGCCTGTAATTGTCATTCCAGAAATGCCCTCGCTCTTCTAGCCACAGAGCGACTGTTGAGAACAAATTAATTATGCATCTTCTCAGTGTGTGTGATTAAGGGCCAGATGGAGGGAAGGGTTCTCTTCAGTTTTTCTGGCAACGAGGTTCCCAAATGGATGCTTTCCAGACCAAAGAGTGCGTGTCCTGGGCTCCTGTGGGCATCTGGGTTTGTCTGTGTAGTGGCAGGCTTGCTTACGGGCAGGCAGAGTCACAAGTTGCCAGTAATAATGTTATTAATCCCTTAAATTTGCAGCACATTCGCTGTTTGCTGAGGGCTCAGATACTCACATCAGCTCATTTGCTGGGATTTCAGGAATGCGGGAACAACTTTTTTTGCTTAATACCTCCCTAAATCATTGCCGATGGTTGTAATTCCACCATTAGAGATTAATTCCTTTGGCCTAAACTCTGTTCCCTATTAAAATGCAAGTATCCTTGGCAGCTGCGTAGCATGTTTTATTCATTCAGCTTTCTCAGCCACTGGCAGCTGCCCTCCCCTTCTGCCCCCTCCTACAACTTTCTTTTATGATGGCCTTCTCTGAAACAGAACCTATATTTGGAACCTAGCCTGTTCCATAGAACTCTGCTCTCAGTTAGTTGCTGCGGCTGGAAAAACAGACAGGTATGGAAACTCCTGCGAGGTGACGATGACAGATAATTTCCTATGTTACCACCTCTAGGGCGTATTTGCGTTTTAACTGGAACTTTCTGGAAACACAGTGCGTTATGCAAAGGAACGTGTACCCCTTCCTCCTACCATGGCAGTGGCTCTGGCCTTAGCTCTCCCCTTTATTGGGCTCCCTGAGAGACACAGAGGAGAGGGGGCCTGGCAGGACCACGCTGAGAGCAGCTCGAGTCTGTGTAACTCAGATTGGGCATTAGCTTGGCGTGTCCTTCATCACAGCAGGGGAGAGAGTGGAGCTGACCACGTGGGACATAATGTCCATTTCACAGAATTAAGATTGATGCATAATGACACCAACCTAGTTGGAGAGGGGCTAGAATTAGAATTTTGTCTTTAGAACCCCAGTCACACAGCTGTAGATTGTTAGGCTCAGAAGACACCTGGGAAACCATCTAGCTCTGGGAAAGCAAACGCATTTCATTTGCAAACTCCAGTCGATAAGCAGTGGTTGTCTGAGTGCAGGGTGAAGAATAAGTGGGTCTTCACTGGGGCTCAGTGAGTGCACGTTGTGGTTGATTAGTGATGTCTGATGTGTGCCCTGGGTGTGGTAATATAGGGGAGGTGCGTATGCCACACCTGCTATTCCTGATTCTGTGCAATCTCTCATTTTATAAATGGGCCAGTTGAGGTCCTGAAAGCTGGGACGATTTGTTCAGGATTACAGAAGTAGGAGCAGTAGTAGGGGCACAGTTGCCTCAGGATCCAGGTCTCTTGAGTCCTGGTTCAAAACCTTTTCTTCTGAAGCGTCCAGGTATTCTTTTTTCTTTCTTTCTTACTTTTTTTTTTTGAGGAAGATTAGCCTTGAGCTAACTGCCGCCAATCCTCCTCTTTTTGCTAAGGAAGACTGGCCCTGAGCTAACATCTGTGCCCGTCTTCCTCCACTTTATATGTGGGACGCCTGCTACAGCATGGCTTGCCAAGCAATGCCATGTCTGCACCTGGGATCTGAACCGGTGAACTCCGGGTCACCGAAGCGGAATGTGCGCACTTAACTACTGCGCCACCCGCCGGCCCCCCAGGTATTCTAAGAAGCATTTCACTGTGGTTAAAGAGTGCTGTGGTCTTGGAGTCAGATTGCTCTGCCACTAGTTAGCTGTGTGCCCTTGGTCAGGTCAACCCTTTTGAGCCATAGCTTCTTCATCTGTAAAATAGAGGATAATGATTGTGCCAGCTGTATAGAGTATAATGGAATTAAATGAGATAATACACATAAAAAGTGTTTACAGTAGAGCCTAACAGATAGTGAGTACTTAATAAATGTTGGTAACTTAATTAAAATGTTACTTTTTATTGCCTTGTCCTTCTAGATTCTTGCTGGGTCTGGACATGAAGCCCTCCCGGGTCACCCCCTCTGCAGTGTCCCTCTGTGTTACCCCGCAGGCGTCTGCTTCTTTTCCTTCCCTGTTGAATGCTCTGGGATCTTCTGGGTTTGAAGGGCTCCTGGAATTTGTAATCTGGTGATGAAAAGTCCTGTAGTGCTAATAACCATGTGTGAGACGTGGCTGGATCTGTCACTGCCTGCCATTCCAGGGCAGCTTTGGCTGCTGTACTTCACACTCCATGCAAGTTTGTTCTGGTTTGGGGCATGGGACCCTGGAGGCCTGGTGTGGTTCTCCAAGGACCAGCTGCCAAATGGGCCTCCGTGTACGTTTTGCCTGGTCTCTCCTCTGACTGGAACAATGCTGTAGCATCTCCCGCCAGACCATCCCTGCTCCCCTCAGGCACTGAGACCCCTACCCCGACCTAGTCTGCAGACTTGACATTGATGTCCAGCTGGTGCCAGCCCCCTCCCCTCACACCCGCCTCTCCCGTGGGCTTAGAAAGCAGGGTACCGTCAGAGCCCAGACCTGAAAGCTGTTCTGTGGTCCTCTCCATGTCTTAGTCTAGTCATGTAGGCCTTCAACAGTGGTTCCCTTTGGGTGACCTTGAGGGGGACTTGACAGCCAGGAGGAGTCCTTGACAGTCCCGGGTGTCTGGCCTGGGTGATGGACTTTGAGTTGACTCCTGCTGGATAAGTGGTCTGCCCCCTGCACTATTCGGCTTTGCCTCTTGGTGGCATGCTCATTTCCTCCTGGAAGCAGTGCCCCGTGGCCCCCCTTGGAGAGCGTAGGAAAAGGGAGCAGCGGTGGTGGGGAGGGCTCTCCAGGTGCCATGTGGCGATGGGTGTGAGGCTCTTGTTGAGTGAATCATTCGTGATTCCAGTTCTGACTGGTTGTGGGGGAACAGCCTCTGTTCCAGATCCTCAAATAGAGGCCTTCTTGGGGTCTGTCCATCTGTTCCAGAGAAAGGGAGGAGAGGGGGCTGTGGGAAGGAGGCCATCCTCACTGGAGGGCGGTCATGCCATTGTCCCCAACATTTGGAAGCTCTTTTGCTCTGGGCCTCTCACCCAGGGTCATGGCCTAGTTTGGTTGCAACCTGGCTGTGTCTGGGGTTGCTTCCCTGCTTTTCATTGTCTGAGCCCAGAGCAGAGCAGATGTTCAGAGTCGCGAAGCTGCAGCATGGGCAGGAGCCCAGATTTTTCCAGGGGAGGCTCAGACAAGAGGAGGATTGAGAGCCATGCTGGGGATGGAACTTCTGGCTCCGCTGTTGCTTCTGGGATGGTGGGAGGCAGTAGCATCCTTTGTGAGGGGGAGTGGAGGGAGGAGAGGAGATGGGCCAGACTGGGACTAGGAAGAGGTGAGGGGAGGGAGGCCTGGGTCCAGGCTGCAGAAGATTTTGACAGGTGAGAAGGAGAGAGGAGTGGCGAGATTTTGGAGCCACCTGTGCAAAGGCTTGGGGCAGGGGATGGCACAGGACTGGTCGCTGTGGTTGGGGGATAGAGAGTGAGGTGGGAGGGTAAGAGACGAGGCCAGAGGGCACCGGGGCTGCATCATGGCGGGCCTGGTAGGCCCGGTTTGGAGTTTGAATTTCATACCGAGGGCAGTGGGGACTTTTGGAGGGTTATCATTGACGGCTGTTCCTCTTTTCCCACCATGGCCAGTGTCCTGCCCTTTCCTGGACCTGCCTCCTTGGGCTGCATAGTCCCATGGCTTTGTCCAATGTCTGCAGTGAGAAACCTTAAGCCTCCTGGGCCTCTCTCGCTTCCTTCTCCCAATGGCTCCCCGATGTCAGTTTGTTTGGGTGACTGGTGCTTTCCAGGCCCATGTGTTCATGAATTTGTTCCTAATCTTGGTATCATTAGCTGGCTTACTGGAACAACTCCTGGGAGCCCATATGTGGCCAGGCGCCATGGCGGCCGTGTGGCCCAGCTGTGGGAAATAGCTGGGGCTCAGCTGGGGGCAGGAGTGGGGAGTTGTGAGCACGTGGAGAAGGCGACACTGAGGGCCCATAGCGGGCACGGCCACCTGGCTTGTTTCCTTCTAATTCATGAGGCATGTTTAACAGTGTAGTTGGAGAGGCAGCAGAGTCAGGTAGAAAGAGATGGATTTTGGAATCAGAAGACAATGACTCAAACCCTGGATCTACTGCTTACTGGCTGAGTAACCCTGGCAAGACCCCTAAATGTTTTAAGCCTCAATTCTTGCATCTGTGCAATGAGGAGAATGATAGTACCCCTTCAACTCTTACCTGGATAAGGTGAGATAATGTATGTGAAAGGTTTCGTGTACTATAAAGGACCATGCATTTGCTATGAGGACCATGGTTACAGAGTGTGTGATGAACAAGGTTTTGTTTCTCAGCAGCTTATATCGTATGCTGGTCCAGTCAATCAACAATTCAAATAGAAACTAATGATTATGGAGAAGAGAATGTGAAAATTATAAATCAGGGACCTATTTGTACTTGCATTGTGCTGACATGTCATTTGGAAACTTAAGTTTCATCCTCATTTTAATATGAGATTATTAACTGAGCTTGAGTGTTAGTAAAACATAAGACGATAGCGAAGTCATACATACTTGGGCAGTCGCAATCTTTATCATCTATTAGTGAGTACTGATAAATTGAATGAAGACAGGAGTCTTTTATTTCAAAGACTCCAGGTGGATTATATGTAAAGTGTGACTAAAATAATTGAATTGATTTTGAAAAATAAAACATAATTTGGGGGCCGGCTCCATGGCCGAGTGGTTAAGTTTGTGTGCTCCGCTGCGGCGGCCCAGGGTTCGGATCCTGGGCGCGGACATGGCACTGCTCGTCAGGCCACGTTGAGGCGGCGTCCCACATCCCACAACTCGAAGGACCCACAACTAAGATATACAACTATGTATGGGGGGATTTGGGGAGATAAAGCAGAAAAAAAAAAAAGATTGGCAACATTTGTTAGCTCAGGTGCCAATCTTTAAAAAACAAACAAAAAACACCACATAATTTGCATGTTCTAGAATTAGATAGTGATGTGACTAGAGTAAAAACTACTGAATTGTACACTTTAAAATGGTGAATTATATGGTATGTGAATTGTATCTCAATTAAAAATCAAAAGCAATTTATTAAAGCAGTAACTGTATTATAAAAAATTTAGAGATTCAAGAAAAAATTTTAATTTCACCAATTCAAACTCATTATGATTTTGCTATACTTTCTTCTAATGCCTTACTATTATGTCCATAGTGTTCTATCAATATAATGAACTATTTTTCTCATTATTCTTAGCATTTTTCCATGCTGTTACATAGTCTTCACTTAAAATGGCTATTTAATACTCCATTGTGTGACCGTTCTATAATTTACTTAACTATTTCCTTTCTCTACTTTTAGGATGCATCTACATATATTATTTTCTATTATAATCAACTCTGTGCTGAACATCTTTATACATAAGATTTTTTCCCATGTCTTGGATTATTTCCCTAAGAGAAATTTCTAAAGTTATGTGTATGAATCAAAACATGGCTGAGAGAAATTGAAGACCTAAGAAATGGAGAGAGACATCATGTTCATGGGCTGGAAGACTCAATATTGTTAAGATGTCTGTTCCCCCCAAATAAACCTATGGGTTCATGGCAATCCCAATCAAAATCCCAGCAGGCTTTTTTATATAGATTGACAAGGTGATTCGAAAATTCATGTGGAAATGCAGAGGCCCTGGAAAATAATACTGAAAAGGAACAGCAACTTGAAGGACTAATAGTACCTGATTTTAAGAATTATTATAGAACTATAGTAATCCAGACAGTGTGGTATTAATGTAAAGATAGACAAAGTGATCGATGGAACAGATTAGAGAGTCCAGAAATAGATCCCGACATATATGGACAATTAATTTTTAACAGTGGTGTGAAGGCAAGTCAGTGTGGAAAGGTTTATCTTTTCAACAAACAGTGCTAGAACAATTAGGTATTCATATGCAAAATTGAACTTTGATCCATGCCTCACACCATATATAAAAATTGATTCCAAGTGGATCCCACACCCAAGTGTAAAGCCTAAGACTATAAAACTTCTGGGAGAAAACAGGAGAGAAAGTAGTTATGATTTGGGTTAGGTAAAGATTTCTTAGATATAACACCAAAAGCATGACCCATAAAAGAAAAAGTGGTAAATTTTACTTCATTGAAATCAAAAGCTCCTTGTTTTTGAAAGATGTTGTTAAGAAAGAGGAAAGATAAGCCACAGACTGGGAGAAAATATTTGTGAATCAAATATCTGGTAAAGTACTTGTATATAGAATATGTAAAGAACTCCTGTAACTCAATAATATGAAAACAAACCAGTAAAAATTGACAAAAGATTTGAATGGACATTTCACCAAAGAATATATAGAGATGGTAAGTAAGCACATAAAAAGGTGCTCAACATCATTAGTCTTAGGGCAATGCAAATTTAAACCATAATGAAATACCGTTATACATCTTAGATTGACTAAAACGAAAAAGACATTATACCAAGCACTGGGTGGATGTGGAGGAACTCTCATACGCTGTTGGTGGGAATGTAAAATGGTACAACCACTTTAGAAAACAGTTTAATTTCTTAGAAAGTTCAACATAGCTGCTATACAATTTGACCATTACATTCCTAAGTATTTACTCATGAGAAATGAAAGCATTTGTCCATACAAAGACTTGGACATGAATGTTTATAACAGCTTTATTTGTACTCAAAAACTGGAAACAACCCAAATGTACATCAACAGATGAATGAATGAATGAATTGTGGTATATGCATGTAATGGAATATTACTCAGTAAGAAAAAAGAATAAACTGTAATAATAAAGAATATTGTAAAAAATATATATATATAATAAAAAAGAATAGTATACTTGCAACAACACAGATGGATCTCATAAAAATTATGTTGAGTGAAAAGCCAGACCAAAAAAGAATATGGGCTGTATGATTCCATGTATATAAATCTCTAGAAAATTCTAGTCTCTACTGACAGAAAGCAGGTCAGTGGTTGTCTGGAGGTGGGAAGTATGTGGAGAGATGGGGCTGGAATTAACAAGGAACACAGAACTTTTGGGATGATGGATATGTTTACTATCTTGATGACGGTAATGGTTTCATAGGTGTATAAATATGTCAAAAAGTATCAGATTCTACATTTTAAATATGCGTAGTTTATTGTTTGTCAAAATACCTCAATGAGGCTGTTAAAATGAACAAGTAAATTATAGTAACGGATTATGATCCATTAAAAAAAGTAGAAATCTTTGAGTCCAAACTGATATAAATAAATGAATAAATTCAAAGTTTGATAAAGAACTGGTTATTGACAAAATTTGGAAGTACCTTCCCACAAAATACTTAACTACAAAGTGAAAACAAGTAACTTTAAGTGAGGAAGCCAGGTGGATAACCATCTTAATGAAGTGATCAAAATTGACCACCAGTAGGAGACAAATCAAAATTTTATACCACTTGATAGGGTGTAATGAGAAGAATGGAGCCTTTTTATAAATTGTTGGATTTGATTTACTAATTTTTTTTTTTTTAGGATTTTTGCATCTATGTTCACAATGAATATTGGTCTGTCCTGTTTTTTTTCATGTATTTTCTGTCTGGTTTTGTTATCAGGGTAATGCTGGTCTTTTAGGACGAGTTGGGAAGTATTTTGTCTTCAACTTTCTGGAAGAGTTTATGTGGAATTGGTATATTTCTTTCTTAAAAGTTTAGTAGAATTCACCCATGACACCATCTGGGCCCGGAGTTTTTCTTGTGGGAAGGTTTTTAACTACATATTCAATTCCTTTAATACATAGAGGGCTTTTCACATTATGTATGTCTTGCGTGAACTTTGACAGTTTGTGTCTTTCATGGAATTGTCCATTTCATCTAAGCTGTCAAATTTATTGGCATAAAGTTGTGGTTAATAGTACCTTGTTGTCCTTTTAATAGTTGTAGTGATGTAACTTCTCTCATTCCTAAAAGTGTTAATTTATGTCTTCTCTTTTTTTTCATGATCAGCTTGGTCAGAGGCTTATCAATTTTGATCTTCTCATAGAATCAATTCTTGGTTTCATTGATTTCTCTTCCTCTCTTTTTTCTGTTTTCTGTTTCATTGATTTCTGTTCTTATCTGTATTATTTCCTTTTTTCCTGCTTACTTTGAGTTTTATTTGCTCTTCTTTTTCTAGTTTCTTAAGGTAGAAGCTGAGGTCATTGATCTGAGACCTTTCTTCTTTTTCTAATATAGGTGTATAATACTATACATTTTCCCCTAAGTACTGCTTTATGCCATCTCACAAATTTTTATATGTTGCATTTTCATTTAAACTCAATTTAAAATACTTTCTGATTTCCTTTTTGACTTCTTCTTTGACCTGTAGGTTATTTAAACTGTGTTATTTAGTTTTCAAATATTTGGGGATTTTCAAGAGTTTTTTTGTTATTGATTTTAATTCAGTTCCCTTATGGTCAGAGAACATATTTTGTGTGCTTTGATCCTTTTAAATTTATTGAGACTTGTTTTATGACCCAGAATATGGTCTCCCTTGGTAAATGTTCCTTTTGCACTTGGAAAGAATGTATATTCTGCTCTTGTTGGGCAGAGTATTCGATAAATGCCAATTAGGTCAAGTTGGTTGATAGTGGTGTTTGGGTCTTCTATATCCTGACTCATTTTCTATGTATTTGTTCTATCACTTATTGAGAGACAGGTATTGAAATTTCTGTCTGTTATTGTGGATTTGTCTATTTCTCATTGCAGTTCCGTTAGTTTTTACTTCCTGTATTTTGAAGCTCTGTTGTTGGGTGCAAATCTTTAGGATTGTTATGTCCTCTTGAGGGATTGACTTCTTTATCCTTATGAAATGATCTTTATCCTGGGTCATATTCTTTTCTCTAAAATCAGTTTTGTCTGATATAAACATAGCAATTCCAGCTTTATTTTGATTAGTGTTGGTATATCTTTTTGTATCCTTTTACATTTAACCTATTTGTGTTTTTATATTTATGTAGATCAGTATTTCCACCTGGTGTCATTTTCCTTCTGCCTGAAGGCTGTCCTTTAACATTTCTTATAGTACAGAGAGATTAATTCTGTCAGCTTTTATATATTTGAAGGACTTTTTGTTTTACTTTTGTTTTTGATGATGTTTTTGCTGGGAATAGAATTCTGGGTTTGCTTTCAGTGCTGTCAAAGGTTTTGCTCCATTAACTTCTGCTTGTATTATTGTCAGTTAGAAATCTGTCATTCTTATCTCTGTTCCTCTGTCCATAGTGTATCTTTTTTCTCTGGATGCTTTTAAGGTTTTCTCTTTATCACTGATTTTGGACAATTTCATTATGTAGTTTTCTTCATGTTTCTTGTGCTTGGGGCTTGTTGAGATTCTTGCATTTGTTGGTTTATAGTTTTCTTTTTTTAAAGAAATCAAATTTGAAAAATTTTCAGCTATTATTTCTTGAAATATTGTTTTCTCCATTCCTCCCATCTCCTCTCCTTTGGGGACTCCACCTACATATTTACTGGGTTGCTTGGATTTGTCCCACAGCTCACTGATGCTCTTTTCATTTTTAAAAATTATTTTTTCTCTGCGTGTTTCATTTTGAATAGTTTCTATTGCTAGCTCTTCAAGTTCACTAATCTTTTCTTCTACAGTGTTGAATCGACCGTTAATCCCATCCAGTGTATTTTTCATGTCACATGTATGGTTTTCATCTCTGGAACTTTTGTTTGGATCTCGCTCACTCTCTCTCTTTTTATTGCCTGTGTCTCTGCTTAACTTTTGAACATACAAAATACAAGTATAATAACTGATTTTATGTTCTTCTCTACTAATTCTACTATAGGTTTTAGTACTATATTGGTTTTGATTGATTAGTTTTTCTTCTTTTTACCTGTTGTATTTTCCTGCTTCTTTGCACGCTTGATAAGTTTTTAACTAGGTGCCAGATATTGCAATTTTATCTTTTCGGGTGCTAGATATTTTTGTATTCCTATAAATGTTGTTGAGCTTTCTTCTGGGACACAGTTAAGTTACTTGGAAACAGTCTGACTTTCTTTCAAGTTTTTCTTTTAATATTTGTTAGATGGGAATGGAGCAGTGTTTAGTTTGGGATATTCCCTATTTCTGAGGCAAGCCCCTTCTGGGTATTATAACAAATGCCCCATGAATTATGAGATTTTCTAGTTTGGCTGGTGGAAATAGGCCCTGTGTGAGCTCTGAGTACTGTGAACCCTAGTCTTTTTGTTTTTTTTTTTCTCTGGACTCAGGTAGTTTTCTCATGTGCATGTGTTTGACTGGTACTCAGCTGAAAATGTGAGATGGACCCTCCTCAGATCTTTGGTGTTCTTTCTTTGTATAGCTCTCGCCTCTCCAGTTCTCTGTCCTGTGAACTCCAGCTGCTTTGGTCTTCCTGGACTCTTAGCTCCTTCTCCTCAATTCAGGGAATCCTCTGGGCACTGCCCCGATCCCCCCTCCCTGCATGGTGGCTTGGAAACTCTCAGTGCAGCAAACTGGGGCAATCGTAGGGTTCACCTTGTTTCCCATCTCTCAGGAATCACCGTCCTTCATTGCCTGATATCCAGTGCCTTAAAAGCCAGTTTTTTATTTCAGACAGAAAGGTAATTTTAGTCCTTGTTTTGGAAGAGATGTCAGGATGACAGAAGACTGATAGCTCAGCAGCCTGAAGTTTAGAGTTTCAGTGTCCTATGATGGGGAAGACTGTGGGAGGAGCAGGTTTGGTGGTGGTGGGAATGGTGGGAAAGTCATGATAAATTTGAGGAGCTCATTGGACATTGGAGTGATATCAGAGAGGCAGTTGGATATGTGAGTCTGGAGTCAGGGGAGAGAGTTAGGCAGGGGATGTGCGTTTGTGTCTTATTAGTATGTAGATGGTATTTACAACCGTGATACTGGGTGAGATCCCCAAGGGAGTATAGCTAGAGTATTGTATTAATCATGTTTCTTTTTCTTGTACTTTCTGATCCTTTGACATGGTGGGGCCTTGCTGACACTGGAAGAACTGCCCCTCTTAGGGTTAACTAATTCCTGGAGATAGCAAACAACTCTCCTGGGAGCATGCCTTGCATATGCAAACCAACCAATCTAGGGCCTACACCCACTAACCACCTCCTCTGTCGGCTCTTAGACTCTGGACCACTATCTGTCTGCCCTTATCACCCCAGGGCCATGAACCAAACAACTAGGGACAGCCCCTATGCCCCAAAGCCCACTAAAATTATTCAAAATAGCCAATCTTAAGCCTGCTTACCCTGCCTCACCCATTCTTTCCCATGGAATCCACAATAAAAGCTCTCACCCACATTTTCCCCTTGCTCCCTGTGTCTCGTGGCCAACCCTGGTGCTTCTCCGTGTGGCCCTGCATGGCATGCCAAGCCTCCTGCGTCAGGGAACTGTGAGTAAAAACTTCTTCCTTTATGACAGTCATTTCTGTGTCTATGTGTCTTTCCATACTTGATTAAACCAAATCCTAGGTGCCCTTGCAACAAGCACAGAAATGCCAGCTCTGTCTAAGTGGAGAACATGCATTACCTCACCTCTTTTAACCTTCACAGCAGCCCCCTGAGGTAGGTACTGTTATTATCTTCCTTTTATAGATGAGAAGACTGAAGTACACAGAGGTTACGTATCTTGGCCAAGGTCACCAGCTTCTGAGTGGTGACGTTGGGACACAGACTCTGCTCTTGACCAGGATCTACCCCACGTGTGGTCAGAGGAGAGACAGAGAACACTCCTAAGGATTGGGATTAAATTTGTTGTCAAGCTCCTTCAGAACTTTTATAAAGTGCAACTTGTTTTTTTCCCCAAGACATGATTAATTTTACTTTGTTCCCTAAACGACAAAGCAAAGGGTGACATCTGGAAAAGAGACCCTGGAGACAGTGCTGGTCTCATTTCTTGGGGATGAGGGAAGGGTTACAATTCCATTCTCACGATGAAGAAGACACACATGGATCACAGCACCCTGCCAAATTGGGGAAGAGATGCTGGACTCCTCTCTCTGCACCAAAGCTGGTTCAGCCTGCATGGCAGAGTCTTGTACAATGAAAGTTGAAAAAAAAAGTCAGATGCACTTTTCTATTCCCAGAAGATCTTGAAGAAGGATGATTTAAAAAAAAAATTCTCCCTCATTATGGACATATTTTAGTTTTAATAAATTTGAAAAATACAGAAAAACCTCTAAAGAAGAAAAAATACTCTTGTAATCTCACAGCCCAGAGATACCACTGTTAACATTTCAGTGCATTTCCTTTGAGTTTTGAGCTTTTGACTAGAAGAATTAATCAAAGGTCTTTCTCTCTTTGGGGGTCTGTCACCTCTTTCACTGTCTCTTTCTTTTTTCCTGAGTTGTGTGGGGTATGTATGTGTGTCTGTCTAACTGCCTCTTTCCTTCTGTCCTACACACACCCCTAAACCCCACTGGAGATATTGCCCCGTTCTGATGGGGAGCCCCATTGATTCTGTCTGACTTTGGCACCTTTCTGCCAAGTTTGGGGGCCGAGGCCACTGCTCTTGGGGGTTAGACAAGAGTAAAGAATTGCCCTCCTTGGGCTTTTGCTCCATCCCTCCCAATCAATAATTAATCAGCACTGAGTTGTTCTTATTAGCTATTCACTGTCCCTCTCCCAAACCCCAAACCAAGCTGGCTAATGACAATGCTCTTAATTAATATGAGGCAGATTAAAACTCATTACAGCAAGGTTATTGGTAATGAGATAATCATAAGGCAAGTTATTGAGCTGGGAGTGAAAACGAAGTTGGAGGAGGGGCAGGGAGACTGCGCCAGCTGTTCCTGCCACATTTTGGCAGGGATGGAAGTGGGAGTGTGGGGGCTCTGCAGTGAGGACATGCTGCAGGGACATATCTACCCAGCCAATGAAACCAGGTGCCGGGTAAAGACAGGACTTGGGTCTAGTGAGCAAATGGGTGGTCAATGTTGAGGTGGTAGGGAAAGTATGAAGAGAACCTAAAGTTGGTGTATTTAGAATAATGCTCTATAGCTATTTGCATTTCTTATGCACGGATGCTTTGCAATTTAGATGGCAAGAGCATGAAATTAGCTATTGTTTCTGTTCGATTGTGGTCCAGACTTCTTGGACTGAACAAAGTACAGGGAGTGTCTGGGTCTGGAGTGTTTTATTTTTTTTTCCTAAATTTCATTTTTCTAGGAAGATTGATTTTTTTTCCCTCTCTGTCTCTTACCATCATTTATTGAGCACTGATTATATGCTGGGCCCTGTGCTAAGCTCTTTTTTATGCATTGCTTTGTTTAATCATTACAGTGACAGTTATTTTTATCCTCCTTTTACTGATGAAGAAACTGAGGCTCCAAAGTTAATTCACTTGCCCAAGGTTATAGGCCAAAGAAGTGGCAAAGTAGGATTTGAACCCAGGTCTTTTTGATTTCAAAGCCAGTGCTATTAACCATTATGTTATATGATCCCTTCTTATTATATTCAAGACCAACTACAGCTTGCATTGGCCTTTTCAACTGTATATACTTGATTCAACTTCCGTGGCCACCCTGGGGTCCAGGCTAGTGGGCGTGACCTCTCCAGCACATGTCATAGCTGGGAGTGACAGGGTACCTACCTTTGTTGCCTGCCACTTGAGCTTCTCGTTTCATGGATGCATGTCCACCTCTAGGTCTATACTGTGAGCTCCTTGCCCGTGAGGACCGTGGCTGTACTTCCTTGCATCCCCACAATGCCTTGGACATAGAGCAATTCAGTTGATGCCTGCTTCCTAGTACATGGTTGAACACCAAAGTTTCACTGTTTAATGGCTCCGGGACCTTAGGAATGTCATGGAACCTCTTTGAGATTATTTCTTCATCTTAAAAGCCCCACAGGAAGATCTATTTTACAGAGATATTGGACAGATTTAAAAACAATAACTACTCCCACCACCATATTTGAGTGTTCACTGTAGGCCAGGAATAGTACTTAGAATTAATTTATTATGGTTGTTACTAACTTATAAACCTGAGCTGTCCCATATGGTAGCCACTAGCTATAAGGGGTGATTTAAATGTAAATTATTTGAAATGAAATAAAATGAATAATTCAGTTCCTCAGCCACATTTGCCACATTTCAAGTGCTCAGTAGCTACGTGTAGCCATGTAGCCAGTGGCCACATATTGGACAGTGCAGAACATTTCCATCACTGCAGGAAGTTCTACTGGACAGCACTGTTATGACTGACTCCCACTTACCTGCGTATCCCTTCTGCTGCTTATGCCTGTGTAGGTGCTCAAAGATGTGTGTAGTAAGGAGGAGTAGATTCAAGAGAATGCAGAGGGTCAGGAGATTCTGGAAGCTTGGCCTTTTCATTGAGCACACTTGCCTGAACAGGGGTAGGAGAGAATTGTGAGATTCCTGTATAGGATCCTTGCTGCCAGCAGGCTTAGCTCCTTACGGCACCAAATTAAGTGATGCCGGAAGAGGGAGTTTGCACTAAGCCAGCAGTTTCTTGAAATTTTGAGTGGGACCTGCCTTCTGATCCCAAGTGGAGCTGTCAGAGCTGGAGCTGGAAGGGGATCCCGGAGATCAGAGTGCCTGCTCTGTTATTCAGCATTTGTATCTTTTGGCCTTAAAGGAACATTTAAATTTTTTGGTGAGTGGCAATGTCTCTCACCTCCATATGACAGAGAGAAAGAGAGAGAGAGTGTGTGTGTGCATTTATTTGGAAGATGGTTGAAGGTGACCTTGGGGCTTCTTTAGTTGAAATGTGGGTGCCATTTACAGTAGATGCTGACTCAGTTTCACGGAGAATGGTTTGGTGAGAGTATGACCCGTAGTCGTCATCAATCTACATTTCTGGCTCATGCGCGGCTTGCCCTGAGGTACACAGAGCATACAGACACACATGGTGTCTGTCCCCGCTGGCTGATGTGCCAAGGAACCAGTGAGTGGGAGGTAGACCTGCCTTACTCGGCTTGTGTGACTGGAGAAGGCTCCTTGCATTGCCCAGACAGTATCCTGAAGGAGACCAGCACTTTGTGCCTAGAGACACCCTGCTTGGGACTGGCTCAAGCCACAGGTGAGGGCCAGCAGAGCTCTGATCCCTAGTGAGAGGGCTTGGCAGGGTGAGGCTGCTCCTTTTTGAGGGCTGCCAGCGACAGAGACAAATGCAGATGTGAATCCAGACCAAAGGAAATGGTGGGGCAGGTTTTCAGCAACACACGTGTACACGTGCATGTTGTTATGTTGTTCTCTTGACCTGAAATGTCCTCCCTTTTAATCCCAATCTTTTCAGATTTAATTTCAGGGGCTAATCCTGTGTATCAGCCAGGGGCCAGTCATGCCAGTAATTTGATGGGGGAAACTTTAATATAAAGACCTATTAACTAGTAAAAGGTAGTTAACTCCTACAAGGAGTAAAAGAAGATTCCGAGGGTACAGAAGTAATACATGCATATAGCAACTCTCTCTCCAGGGCGGAGGGGTAGTGAACAAGGACAGAACTAAGGGCTCAGCTGAGGGCCTCCCACCCACAAGGCGGAGAGTCAGGGCTGTCCTGGTGGGGCTTACCAGGTAGTGAAGAAATTCAGTGAGTGTCCACTGGTCTGTGAGGGCCACTGACCCCAAGCCACTGACCCGCTGGCTGCTGAGCTGAAAACGGCACACGGGCACCAGTAAGGGAGACTTCTTGCTCCTGCTGTGGCCTCACAGTGTCCCTCCAGAGCTGCCTGTTGACAAAGCCTATTAGCAAGCCATCTGACAAAGAAGAAATAATACAGGGTCCAGCTGCCACATCACAAAGCAGGGCAAAGAAGGGTGCATTTGTATCTGAGAGGCCATAAATTCACGAGTGGCCCACACACTGCTGCCCCTCCCGGGAGTCAAGCCTCTCTATCCAGCCCTCTTGTTTCTTCCATCTGTAAGATCCTGCAGGACTCAGTGTGATCCTGCTGCCGTGTGTCATTCTCTGTGCACGAGTGGCTCTGTTGCTTCTCCCCGTGTGATAGACTCAGTAAGTCCCACGTAAATACCTGGTGGTTGATGTCTTTGCTGGGAGGGGAGGAGAAGTGGGGTGTGTCTTCACCCTGTCTTCTAGTCCTCACTTCCATTTGGCATTGACCCCAGAACAGCTTTGGCGTGGGGTTGATTGAGTCTTCTTGGGGGAGCAGGCCTCTGGGTGCCAGGGCAGCCCGCACTGGGAGCATCTGGCTTGATTTGGGCTCTGGTCCCACCATACCTTAGGACTAAAGGATTGTGGATGCCTTTCTGGCTGCTTCTTATTCTGGTGACTGTGATCTCTCAGCTGAGTTGGAATTGAGGGACAATTATTTGTGCTGCAAAAAGTCATTTGTTCATAGCAGTCTGGACCCTGGTACCATGAGGAAATGCCTGGTACCATGTTTGGCCATGTTTGCCTTCTTTCTCACATCCTCAGAACTAGGGCTTGAGTGTGGCCTTGGCCAGCCACAGCACTGACCTTCCACCATCTGACACTGGCCAGCTCCATCCCCCGTTCCAAATTCTTAAGAAAGAAGATCCACTCCTTCCCCCAACATCCTTTGATTCATCTAGGGGCTTGCTCTCTCTCTTAATTCTTAGAATTAACTTTCTTCTCCCTATACCCTCCTTTCAGGCGAAAAAGACTCTTCTTGGCCCAGCTTGGACCAGGTATTCACATCAAGGCTGGAGGGCTCTGCCTAGGGGGATGGAGTCATGTGTACATAGGGTTCCCCAAGAGTGTGTTGGGGTGGGATGCAGAGGTATCCAGCAGAGCCGGAAGTGGGCAGGGCCTCGAGGGCCTAAGGATAGCCTGCTGGTGTCTGGAATCTGGGCGTCCTCTCTGCTGTGGTGGGAGGGGGCAGATGGGCTCCCTGGCTGCTGGGACAAGGGTGCTCAGGGCTATAGTGTTCTCTTAATTTCTAAAGTAACAGTTTTCTGTATGGTTCACTTGGCAACTAATTATGTGGGCTCTTTGAACGTTTCCTCCATCTTTGTTCCCAACTGTTATTTAACTCTTCACATGATTGCCTCCAATATGTGTGTAATTACGTCAGCATCTTTCACAGCACTTACGAGAGGGTGAGTCCGTTAGAGATGTTCACCTTCTCTTGGTTGACTCCACGGGTCAAAGAGGGTACCAGGTTTCCACAGGGCGCTGGGCTCCCTTGTCTTGTGTGTGTGTCCATGGCCCCATCCTGCCTGAGATGCTGTTGCTTGGTAGTTCCAAGATCCTCAGCTGAGCTGGGGTGATGCCTGGGGGGATATCTCCCAGCTCTGGAAGGACAGACAGGCATTGGGCTGCAAGTTAAGGCTGCCCTGTCTTAGGCAGCCTGCCCAGCTGCCTACCCCATGTGCCTGATACCACCCAGTTAATAGGAGACTCCTGCTAAAGTTTGCTGAGTTAAAAGAGCCCTCTGTTTGGAGTATTTTCTAGACTTTCCCTTGACATTGATTAGCTATTTCTTTATAAGCAAAACCTCTGAGTTTCTTATCTTTAATGATGCCGATACCTGCCTCCCTGAGCTGCTGTAAGGATGAAAAGAAATAATGTATATGACCATGTTTTATAAATTGTAGACCTCCAAGCAGACAGTCTGTGAGTTGAGTGGCAAATACATTAACTCAACGTACACTTGAATGAATCATGAGTAGGTTAGATTTGGTTAAAAGCTTTGAATGAATGCTCTTTTCTGAGAGAATGGGACCCGGATCAGGTAAGTTTTGATGGAAAGGAGATCAGAAGCTTTGTGCCGTGTGAGAAGGCCGGCCTCAGTGTGAGGTTGGAATTGACTGCTCTGGGTACCGACACTGAAGGAGAACATTGAGGGAGAAGGTGAATGAAGGGGTGTGTGTGTGTGTGTGTGTGTGTGTGTGTGTACGCAGGGGAGTAAATCAGGATTTTCAAGCAGAGGGGACGGGAAAAGGGAACAAGGTTCAGTGGACAGTGTGCACTCACACCTTTCGGGCCCCGGCCTCTCTCCCTGCAGGTGCACCTCCGTTCTGCCAGGCGTCTCTGTGAGCTCTGCTGTGCCAACCGGGGCACCTTCATCAAGGTGGGCCAGCACCTGGGGGCCCTGGACTACCTGCTGCCCGAGGAGTACACCAGCACGCTGAAGGTGCTTCACAGCCAGGCCCCGCAGAGCAGCATGCAGGATGTCCGCCAGGTCATCCGCGAGGACCTGGGCAAAGAGGTATCTGCCTCTGCCAGGCGGGAGGGGCCCCAGGCCATGTGCTTTGAAAAAGCCCAGGCAGAGCTCTGGCTGCCGGGTGCTGGGATCCACCGCTGGTGCAGAACCACACTTCACGGCAATGTTCAGTGCTGAAATCAGAGGTGGGAAGGAACGTCAGTGGCCCTCAGTGAACCACATGAAATAGTTGATACTCAACTGTTTTTGACATGCAACCTAATAGGATTTGTATGGTTCAACCTAATAGTATCTATCAACTATTGAGGGTTTACTGCGTGCCGATGGCTGTGCTGTGTTCTGTGCAGTCTCTCACTTAATCCTCATGCAGACATGAGGTAGGTTCTATCATTAACCCCATTTTGCACGTGAGAGATGGAGGCTTAGCTGGTAAGGTAAAATGTCCAAGGGCTCTTCCATAAGTGATTCCAGCGCACTGCTCTATGATGCCATCAGTAAGCTGCCCAAACCATTCAGTGCATTGGCTTTTCTGGAATGTCTCTGGCAGGCAGTCATCCAGCCACTACTTGATTACCTCTAGTGACAGGAAGCTTGTTCTGTCATCTGCTGCCCAACATGGTCCCTTGTTTGGTCAGTTGTATCTAATTGTAAAAGTGTTTTCTCCTGAGGGCTAAGCCCTGCCTCCTCAAACCTTACTTTTCCAGTCTTCATTTTGCCCCCGGAGCAACAGAGAAAGGGGCTACGGGCCCTTCTGTACACAGCCCTGGTCACACTCCTTTGGACTTGTGCCGTTGTCTGCAGGACGTGTGGAACCCACACTGGGCCCAGTGGTGTGGACCCTCGCTGGCCTCTTCTGGTCATCTTGCTTCTGGGGATAGCGAGGGGACTGAGCAGCCATCGGCGGGTTGCTGAGCTGCAGGGTCAGGCCCAGCCCTAGAAGTTGTGTGCTGTAATTTGAGGAGACCTCAGAGATCTCTACTAAACAAACTTCCTCTCCCCACTCACCTATTACTGTATTTGAAATTCTCCTCTTTGAGAGAGAATCCTTTGGGTCTTCTAGACTTTTTCTGAGCAAAATAATCTTAAAGTCAAGCCTTGATCAGCTGCTGCCTTTCCTGAGATTAGTTTAGAACCTTTGATGCCTCCTGATTACCCTAAAATGAAATGCTTAGCAGGGCTTTCCAGGTGCCCCCCATCCGCCTTCCACCTGCCTTGTGTTTCATGTCCATAACCTGGTGGGGCAGAGTGGCATCAGAATTTGGGCTCTGGAGCCAGGAGCTTGGACCTTGCACACATTATTTATCCTCTTTGATCCTCACTTTCTGTATCTGTAAAATGGGGCAGAGTCGTGAAGATTAGAAGAGATAATGAATATAGTAAAGCACTTAGGGCAATACCTGACCTGGAGCAAGTGCTCAACAAATCTTAGCTACTGCTGTTATTGTGATTACTTCCCTGTGCCCTGGTCACACTGCACTGCTTATTGCAGGTTCACTGTGTCCCCTTAGCCCTCAGTGCCTATGCCGTGCTCCTCTGTCTGTCTGGAGCATCTTTACTCCATTCTCTCCCTGTTAAGTAATTCTTTGTGTTTCTAGGCCGTTTGTCCATCTACCCATCCATCCAGCAAAGGCCAGGCACTGTGCTGGGAGCGAGGTGTCCTGGCCAAATCCCAGCTCTTCTGTGAAGTCTACTCTGATCCTCTGCACAGCTTTGCTCCCGCCGCTTGTGCGTCTTGTGGCTTGGTTAGTTGTGTCTAGGTGGTTCCACTGCAAGTAATAAAGTCTTTGGGAATGAAGACTGTGATGGTCCTTTTACCCTATAGCTACAGCACCAGCACGGTAGCTGGTATACACTGGGTGCCAGTGTTTGTTTAATGAACCAATGGATGAACAAGTGGCAGCTTCCTTGGGCTACTCAGGGCAGGGCAGAGAGTAGGGGCAGAGGTTTCATAAAGATCAGTTGTTCTGTTTTTGCTGATCTGCAAGGAGCTGGCCCTGGCCGTTGGTCCCTTAGTGCAGAGCTGGTGTCAGGTGCCCAGCATCCAGCCAAAGATGTCCCTCTCCTCAGTGACAGCCTGGCCTGGAGGGGGCCTTATTAAGTGACTCTCTGAGGGGCCTGAATCACACAGAAGGTGAGCATAGACACCTAAGTGGACTCTCTTCCCACTGAGGAGCATCTTCAAAGTGGGGGAGATTGAGTGAAGGGTAAACCTGATTTCAGGCTGGAGTCAGGAGCAGACCACAGGCTGGGTGGGAGGAGCAGGGTTAGGATGCACGGACCCCAGGCAGAGGGGACAGGATTGGCACATGCGTGGCTTTGCCTCTTGCCAAGACTATTGGCCTCCTGCTTCCTACAGCACGAGATTCACCCCCAAATTAAAACTAAATAAATCACTGTAATAACAGTGTGAGGTGCATCATTGCTGGCATGTGGCAGCTCAGCGGGGGCGGATGCAGGGGAGGGAAGGCAGCAGATTAACCCTTGGAGGCCGATTTGTTTGAGGAGAGCTGGAGGGGGAGGCAAGAGCCGCTCAGTGGCTTCCTCCAAGCCAGTGAAGCAAGATGGGAAGTTCAGGGTGTCAGCAGTCATGGTGGGCCCACCCAGCTGCCCAAAGCATGTTTGAGGTTGGAAGATCTCATCTGCGTCTTCAAGTCCTCGTCTCTAGGCACCCCTGGCCAAGTAGCCCTGAGTGTGGGGGCCTGTCGCTCCTGCCCCTCAGGTTGTCCCGAGCCCTCTGAGAAAGGGAGGCTAATGTCAAGGTCGCAGTTCTGAGGGGGCGTCCCTCACAGCTGAGAGGCTCAGAAACCTCTAGTTTCTTACCAAGGCCCCTGCAGGCACAGGATCAAAGTCTTCCTTCCCCCTTTCTTCCTCCTCCTCCTCCCTCCCGCGAAGATGGCGTTTGTTCCCTGTGACACGCTTTCTCAGGCTGTGGGTGGAGGGAGGGGAACGGGGCTGTGTGGGAAGCAGGGTAGGTGGGTGTGGGGGTGGGAGGGCGGGGCAAAGTCACTCACTTTGCACTTCCCTCCTCCTCCAGCCCCTCCCGTGATGCTTCTCAGGGAGCAACCCTTCTCCCAGGAAGATGTTTGAGCAGGCCCGCTAGTCCTGTTCTCCACACCTGCCCTGAGACCCTCAGTGGAAAGTTCTGTTTCATTCCTGGTTTCAGGAGTGTGGTTAAAGGAAGCTGAGTCTGTCACGCCTCCCCATCTTCTTTCCAGGTCCAAGTCCTTGGGCGGGCTGTGAAGCTACCCGGAGCTCCAAGTCTGCACAGCTGCCCTCAGTCTCAAACTGAAGAGAGCGGAGTGGTGGCTGGGGAGGAGCTCGAGGCTGGTGTGTTCCAGCCCCTGCTGGTTGGTTCCATCTAGGCCTCTTGGGGACCCTGCCCATCAGTAGAAGCCTTGGAAGGTCACTAGTGTCCTCAGACCAATCCTGGTCCCATGTCTAGGGCTGGCCCTGAGGGGCGTCCCCAGCACAGAGGTGGGGCTGAGAGTGAGGTTGTAGCTCCTCTGGATCCCATGACTTACATTTGATTCTGGGTTAGTCCAGATCCCTGGGCAGCAGCCAGTGCCATCAGTGTGGAGGTGAGGGCAAGGGAAGGGGCACCATCCTGGCGTAGGAGTTGGCTTAGGCAGGGTGTATGTGGCCTGGGGGTTGGGGGGCCACATAGTTGAGGGAGGGGCATGGGAGCGAGAGGACGAGACCTCACACCTTCTGATTCCAAGGCCTGTGCTTTGTCCCCCATGGAACAGAGCTTCTGTTGGGAAGAAATTCTTTAGGTAATCACTTTTCTATGTGTCTGTGTCTTGAAGTTTTCTCAGCTAGTATTACCAGAAAGAAACTTACTTTTCCCTTTTATTTTGAATGTTAGGCTTAAGTCCTGAAGGACAGGTTCTGAGAAGCAATTAGAAGCCTGAGCTCTAGGAGATAGGGTCATTTCTGCTGCCCCGAATGTGACCAGTGTCTGGAGTGGGTTAGGGATGGTCTCAGCTTTGGTCTCCTGACTGCCCTTGGGGCTGTGGGTCCAGGTGCAGTGCTGACCTTGGCCAGCAGATGGCGCTTGAGCCTGAGAGTCAGGGAGGGGTGTTGAAGATCTACGTCCCTTCCCTTCCGGCAGAGGAGAGCCTCACAGGTGGATGAGACTCAGGTCCTGTCTACACCTGGGCATGGTCCATGCTGTGGGAGGAGCCCGGGCTGACACTTCTGGACCCTTACTGGGGCAGACACAGGCCTAAGCCATGAGGCTACTGACTACCCTGGTCCCCAGGAGCTCTTGGCTCCGTGCTGGAGGAGCTGGCAGGGTTCTTCCCACTGACCACCTGCCCATCCTTACAGCTTTCTCATCTAGCTTAGGAGTCCTCAGAGGCCCCCTGCAGCTCCAACAGCCTGCAGTTCTGTGGTTTAACACCTTTTCCTTCATGCTTCCATTCCTTCTCTCTTTTGCTTGTCCAAGCAGCTGGTATTTAGTGAAAAAAGGCACAGTGCTGGAAGTTGTGGGTGCAGCCAACAATGGTCAAGACCTCATTCTGGCCCCTGTAGTCTGGGGTCATTGGGAGGTCCCCTTATCACCATAATACCTGGCCACGTAAATGTCTTGGGGTTTGCAAGAGAGAAAATGGAGAGAGAGGGGGAGAGAGGTTACATTTGGGTGCATGGGGGCTTTGTGAAGCAGCTGACATCTGACCCAGGCTTTCAAAGATGCCTGAGGCTGGAGGGGGCGGAGGTTGGAGGGGAGGATGTAACTGATGAATGAGATGGGTGTGGCAAAGTTGCAGGCCCTGGAAAGCACAAAAGTATGGAGAGTACATGGTGAACAGTCTTGTTGATTAGAATATGGGGTTCAGGTCAGTGAATAGTGGAGCTGAGGTTGCAAAGTTGGGGCTGAGGTCACATTATGAAGGGCCTTGGATGTTCTTTCCATAATGTGAGCCTGAGGGAGAGGACAACTGGAGAGGGACCTGAGCAAGGAAGAATGGAATGGGGTGGGGTTGGTGGTGGAGGGGGCAGTTGAAAGAACTCACCTAAGAGTTCCGTTTATAGGAATGTGGGAGATGAAGTCCTCTTTTACAGGTGGGGGAAGGTGGAGGAGGGAGTTTTGAGATGCGTGGAGAGCTTGGGGATAGGAGTTACAGTGGGACTTAGGAAGAGATGATGGAGATGTCAGCTGCACCAGTAGAGTTGTCTTTGGTCATGGACACACACACATCTCACCCCCCGCCCCAACACATACAGACAAGTCAGATCTTATTACAATTTATTTCAAGAAATGATCCAGCTTTGTTTGTTGTTCTGGAATATAGTTGTATCAGATAGGTCCTTTCTAGCCCTGAAATTCTGAGAAACACTGAAGGAAGTGAGGTCTGTTGGAATAGAGCACAGAAACACCTTTGTTAGGGACAATGCACATACTGGTGTTGGGGTGTTGGGGTTTGGCTTGTGTACTCTGAAACATGTTTCTTCAGTCTTTTACCCCTCAGCTCCCACAGTGGGGTGAGGCTCTAGACTTGACCTTATTTTGTAACTTCCCATAGTCCCCGGGGCCGGGTGCTGTGTGTCACAGGTGCTCAGTGTTCTTGATGGACCATCTGACTGGAGTGGCTGTGAGAATGCGGAAGAGAACCATTATGCATCAGGTGGGAGGATGCGTATCCATTGTTTCATATGAACCTACAGGTACAGGTGGAGGGCGACGTTTTTGTCTCGGTTCACTCAAGGTGTAAGCAAGAGTTCAGAAAAGAGGTAAAGAAGCTCTTCCGCCAAGCACATCAGTCGTGTATCCAGCTCGGCTGGGGTGGCAGAGAGAAGGCACTCTAAGCGCAAGGACCAGGAGGAGCAGAAGCAGCAGGTGGAGGAGAGACAGGAGACCTGGCCTGTGCGAGGGCTTCCTGGTGATGGGAGCACTGAATAGATGCAGTGCAGAGACTGGAGGGGGAGCTTTTGTGGAGGCCTTGGGGCCCTGGGGAGGGGGCGGTGGGCATGGATAGTGACGGCCGACTCTGGGATGACCCTTATCATTTCTGCATGGCTGCACATAGGACCTCTGCTGGCATGTGGAGAACTCTGTGAGAACTAGGAAAAGGTACCCTCTCAGGGTATCCCTTCTTCCAGGTGGTGGCAGCTCTACTAGGGCTGGATTTAATTATTTTAGGGTTCTCCAGAGAAGTAGAACCAATAGGATGTGTGTATATATATAAAATAAATAAAGATGGATTGATTGATTTTAAGGAATTGGTTTGTGTGATTATGGAGGCTGAGACGTCCAAAAGCTTCAGGGTAGGCCATCAGGCCAGAGACCCAGGAAGAGCTGATCTTGCAGTTCAGATCTGAAGGCCTTCCGCTGGCAGAATTCCCTTTTGATGAGGAGGTCAGTCTTGTTCCATTCAGGCCTTCAACTGATTGGATGAGGCCCACCCATGTTATGGAGGGCAATCTGCTTTATTCAAAGTCTGCTGATTTAAATGTAAATCTCATCCCAAAGCATCCTTACAGAAACATAGAATAATGTTTGACCAAATATCTGGGCACTGTGACCTCGCCAAGTTGACACATAAAATTAACCCTCATGGTTCCCCACATGGCCCGTGGTGGGGTCTGCACATTTGTACCCTCAGTCCTACTTTGACATGACACTTGAGCCTCATATCAAGCCTCTGAGGTGGGCCAGAGCCAAACTGCCTGTGGTTTATTAGCTTTGTGACCTTGGGCATGTGACTTACCTTCTCTGTCCCTCAGTTTCCTCATCTGTAAAACTGGGACAGTAACAGTACCAGCTGCGTCGGCTTGCTGCGTGTGTTAAACGAATTCACGAATGTGGAGCATGTAGAGCATGCCTGGCACAGAGCAAGCGGCCAGTGAACATCAGCGGTTATTTCTGTGTTTGTCAGATGTTTTATATTGCGAGGAACTAAGGTTCTGAGAGACTCGAAATAGTCGGGTTGGGTCTTCCACCAGGTTTTCTGATACCTGGTACAGTTCTCTGGCCCAGACGCTATTTTGCTGGAAGAATCCTCCTTTCTCTTCCCCTCCCTGACCAGTACCCCGCATTCCATCTAGTGGCCGGCCCCTTCCTTCCCACTGTTAGACTCTCCCACACGCTGCCTTGGGAGCCTGTCCCCTGGGCTTCTTGAGCGCCCCTCCCTCCATGACCCCCATCTTGGGGGGCTGCTGGTAGCTCATCTGGGCATGTTTACTGCTGCAGTGCCCTGAGGACCATCAGCAGCGCCTGCTTTGTGCTCTTGGTCCCCAGGGCTGACTCTGTGGATGAGGGGGTGGAGGTGGAGCCAGGTCCCCAGGGTCACAAGTTGGTGGCTGTGTCCACCCAGCCCTCCTCACTTGCAGGATGGTAGCCGGACTCAGCTTACCTTGTCCTGAAGGAGCTGGATGCAGGGCGTATGCAGGACAGACACACCCTGGGCTGGGGAAGTGTTAGGGCAGAGGAGCCCCTCCGGCCCCCAGGGCCAGCTCTACCTGGAGGTCCCCGGCTGGCAGAAAGCTTTCCCTCCCCTGGTGTCACATGCCTCCATGCTCTTGCATCCCTTACTGCCTTCTCTCCAGGGTTGATCCAGCTTCTCCTGTCCTTCTCTTATTAACTCTTAAATATTTATTGACACTCCTCTGCACCGGGTACTGTGCCAGCCCCTGGGGGTCCCTGCCCTCTGGAGCTCTTGTCCCTGTTCTCGCACACTGGCAGGGGCCTGGCTGAGGTCTGACGGCTTCCCCTCTACCACCCCCCAGGCTGCTCCACCGGTGTGGAGCCAAGGACCACCTTGAGGGCTTCCCTTGTCTTTAGATTTGCTTCTCTTGGTCCTGAGTCCCACCGTGGTTTGTGCTGGCGTCTGGTTTCTTTGTCTCTCAGACAGTCCCCGAGAAGGCTACTGTGTGAGTGTTCTGGGGAGGGAACCGAAGGAGCTGGTGACCATGAAGCCGTGTGCACGGAAGACTGGGGAGCAAGGGAGAGCAATGACTCCCCCTCCTGACATGGCCTCATCCAGCCTTCCCACCAGCTCTCAATAAAAAATACATTTATATTAAAAACATAATGAAGAATAAAAAAACATTTTCCTCCCAATAATGCCGAACATCAAAAGGAGATTTTTATCAATTATGAGAGAGATTTGGGCCATAAAATGGTAATTTAACGAGTGGGAGATGGATGGCGGGAAGCATTAACATCAGCTGGGACGGATGGTGTGCCATTAGTCACTGGGGGACAGACTGGGCGGCCGTGGTGGTGCTGGCTCTTCTTCCCCGGCCCGCCTGGCCTGGCCTGCGCCCCTCTCCCGGCCTGCGAGGCCTGCTCCTCGGGGGCTCCTGCTCCAGCCTCTGAGGCCCCTTCAGTCCCATTATTCTGTAGCTTCCAGATGAGTCTTCCATAGCTTGGGCCACGTCCCTCTCAGGCCTGGGGAATGGAGACCCCCGGAGAGCTCCTCAGGAGCAGCTGCTCGATTTCAGTGCAGCCTCATCGCCTTCTCCACTCTTCCACAGCGCTGTCCTGGCCGCACAGGGGTTCACTCCATTAACCTGTGGTTGCACCCCAGGCCTGTCCTCCCTTCACGATGCTCTCTCATTTCCTTTCTTTACTCCTGGGGCTCTTTCTCATCCTTTAAGCTCCAGGTCTAACAACAACAACAATGACAACCAGACACATTCACATGCTCACTCTGAATGCTTGCCAGGTGTCAGGCCTTGATTTAAAGGCTTCCCATGGATCAACTCACTTCTCGTTAAAACCCTCAGAGGTGGGTACTGTTACTACTTTTTTTACGGATGGGAAACTGAAGTACAGTTCTGGTGGAATCATATCCCTCCAGCTCCTCTTGCACCCCCAATCAGGATTAATGGCTCTCTTGCATTCCCCCCCCCCGCCCTCCCCCCCCCCCACCGTACGTCCGTCCCCTGTTTCAGCTCTTACGCAGCTATTTGTTATGTTGAGGTTGGTTGCTTCCCCATCTTGAATCCCTCACGGGGCCTAATGTGTGCTTTGCAGGTAGTAGGTGTTAGCAAATGTGGTTGAGTGGAATCACAGAATTACTTTGAATGCTCCTGTCCCCTGCAAGCCATCACTGACCTCCTTGGCCACGTTGGACTGACCCCCTGCTGTGAATGTGGAGCACTTGGTTTTGGCCTGTAGGTGGTCCTCTTGCTTCAGCCTGGTCATCTGGTCAACTCAGTGCTAGGTTTATGTTCTCGGGATGGCAGGTCTCCTCCCACTCACCTTGGGGTTCCCTCAGTGCACTGCCCAGTGCCTGGCACATAAAAGGGGCTCAGTGATGGATTGTCACTTGCGCCGAGACACTCTGTCTGACACAGGACATCGTGGCCTGGTGTTATGGGGCCTGGAGTCCTCAGGTGGCCAGCTCTGCCCCTGCCTCCATCTTATTTCCATTGTCCGCTGGGACATTCCCGTAGGAGCCTGTGGAGGGCTGCGCGACGGTGTGTCTGGGGCTGTATAAACTGCAGGCTGAGGGCAAGGGCAGGGTCTGGCTTCTAGAAGGAGCAAAAGGATCACTTCTGAGGCAGTATGGTATAGAGTAATAAAACAGCCTTTGGAGTCAGAGAACCTTGCATGAAGCCCAAATGCCACCATATCCTAACTGTGTCATTAGTTCTTTGAGCCTTAGCTTCCTCGTCTGTAAACAGGGATGATAACAAGCCATCACATTAACAGGGCCCTGATGTGGACTGAATGATATAACCCATCTAAAGTGCAGAGCCTGGCATTCAGTAAATCCCAGGAACCGTTAGCCATGGTCGTCATGGGCAGAGTTGTGAGGATGAAATGAAGCATAAGTCCAGGACCTTCAGACTATATCCGGCACCTGGCCTGGTGCCTGCATCTTCCTGGGGTTTGACAAGCACTGGCTCTTCTTGTTCAGCTGTTGCTGTTCAGTGGCAAGTGCTTTAGACAAAGCTATCCAAGAGAATCACTGACTGATGGGTTGTAAGGGTTTAGAAATCATCTTGTCCAACCCCTGTGTTTCTAGGTGAGGAAACTGAGGCTCAGATAGGGAAGTAACTCGCCAGGGTGGCACAGCTGCATGGCGGTAGAAGCAGGACTAGAACCCGGCTTTCCCTGACTCTCGACCCAGCACTCATCCACGTGGACCCTTCCGTTCAGGGGTGGAAGCTTAGTGCCTGGAATGAGAGGGTCAGCACTCGAGAATGAGGCTGGTCTTGCTGTCACAGAAACCCATGGAGCCTCAAGTAGCTTCCACTCCACCTAGAACCTTGTAGTTTCCTGTGGATTTTGAGGAAGCTGTATTTTCATAGGTCTATCCCTCATGGTGATAGGATTCTGGGGTGTCCTTTGTATCGTTCTGCCAGCCCTCCCACTTGCCAGTGGTCTGGGGCGATTATACCCATGTGCTGACCAGTTCACCTTCCACAGACCATGCTTGGGGTACGCCCCCTCTTTGGGGTCTAACCTGAGCGTGGTACCTAAACCCTCTGCTCGGCTGCTGGGTCTGGGCTGTTCCGTGGAGAAATGGCCTTGGCTCATGGTGGCCCCATTCCCTGACTTGGGAAGACTGGCCCACCACTTGCTTTCTTTGCTCACTCAGAAAATACAGATTTGTTGAGCAGCTGATATGTTGTTGCCTCTGTGCCAATGCTGTGGGGGATCTAGAAAATGTCAAGGCGGCGTCCCTCCCTCCCTCCCAAAGTCAGGCAGACAGAACAATACATAGAGGGAGTAATTAGAGAACAATTAAGGCTCAGCTGTGGGGCTGATGCAGGGACGTTCACGGGAAGTGCAGAAGAGGGTTCTTGGAGGAGGTGGGTCTTGAGCTGGCCCTCGAAGGATGAGTAAGATTTAAGGAGCGAACATTTGAGGGCACACGAGGCTGGGCAGTGTGGTGGCGAGTGCTGAACACAGCTCGTTCAGTGCCCGAGAGCAGACTGGGATGGAGGGAGCCTTCCTGGGGGTGTCTTCGTTTGCTAGGGTTCTTGTAACGAAGTACCACCAACCAGGGGCTTTATACAACAGAAATTTCTTGTCTCACAGTTCTGGTGGCTGGAAGTCCTAGATCCAGGCGTCAGCAGGGTGGGTTCATCAGAGGGCTGTGAGGGAGAATCAGTTCCAGCATCTCCCAAGCTCCTGCTGGTTTGCTGGCAGTCCTTGGCATTCCTTGGCTTCTAGAAGCATCACCTGATCTCTGACTTTGTGCTCACCTGGCGTTCTCCCTGTTTTGATGTCTCTGTATCCAAATTTCTTTTTTTCATAAGGGTGTAGTCATATCGGATTAGGGGTCCACCCTATGCCAGTATGACCTCGTCATAACTAATTATATCTGCAGTGACCCTACTTCCAAATAAGGTCACATTCTGAAGGACTGGGGGTCAGGACTTCCACATACAA
Source organism: Equus caballus (assembly GCF_041296265.1). Lineage (NCBI taxonomy): Eukaryota > Metazoa > Chordata > Mammalia > Perissodactyla > Equidae > Equus > Equus caballus. Next base: position 35,943,513 of record NC_091707.1, read on the forward strand.
ATATTTGGAGGACACAGTTCAAGCTGTAACAGGTGGGTGCCTTAGGTGTTTTGTGGTTGTGAGGATCAGAACCCCAAGTTGAACGAGCTGAGGCAGAAAGGATGTACTGTGTCATGTAACCACAGTTTAGGAAGCGCTGGGGTAGAATTGGGCTTTTGGGGGCCTCTTCCAGGATTCCTGTCTTTCAGCTTCTCCCTGCAGGTCAGCCTCAGTCACAGTTGGCTCCCTCCATGACCAGCTGCCATCGGCATCTCTCAGCCTCGTCTCTTCCCACCTTTGCCCCCAGGAGGCCACCCCGACACCGGTTTCATTTTATAAAATTCCAGGTCACGACTCTGACCGACTTAACCTAAGTCAGACGTTGTACTGGGTTGAACAGTGTCCCCCGTGCTCCTCCACCATGTTCAGGTCTGCCTGGAACCTGAGAACATGAAGTAAGGTTTTTGTGGATAACAAGATAACTTAAGATGAGTTTGTACTGGATTGGGGTGGGCCCTAAATCCAATGGCTGGTGTCCTTAGAACAAGGCCATGTGACGATAGAAGCAAGAGATCGGAGTGACGCAGCTACAAACAAGGCACTACGAAGATGGTCGGCAGGCATCAGGAATGAGAAGAGGCAGGGAAGGAGGCCCCCGGAGCCTTCAGAGGGACTGCAGGCCTGCCAGCACCTTGATTCCAGACTTCTGGTCCCTAGAGCTGTAAATTTCTGTTCCAAGCCACTCAGTTCTTCCAGCAGCCCTGGGAAACAGACAGATGTCCATTCTCAGACCAATCACTGTGGTCAGAGGAGCGGGCGGTGGGGTCTGTAAGATGTCACCCCTCTCATGGAAACCCCAAGGTTAGAGTTGGGTGGGGTGGAACAGAAGAAGGCGTAAAGATGGGTAAGGCAGACCAAACTGTAGATCATCTCGGTGGCTAATAATGTTGCAGTTCCTGTTTATTTGGTGCTTGTTACGTAGCATGCGTTGGCTGGGCGTTTTACAGATATTGCTTCTAACCCTTGCCATAATTCTGCAGGCTAGGTAGATTTTGCCATTCCCAGTTTTCCATCTGAGGAAGCAGACGCCCTGAGAGGTTAAGTCACGGCCATAGTCACAGAGCTAAAAGAAGCGGAACTGGCTCTGAGCTCTGTTCCTAAGTCCCCCCACCTCCCGCTGTGCCACTGCTGGCCCTGAGGAGGGGCTGGTTTCCTGAGGGCAGGAGAGTGGGCACAGGCGTTGTGTCTTCGTGTGCAGGCTTCAGGGAGTTGCTGCAGGCCCCTGGTCTTAGAAAAAATGTTAGGTCACGTCAGCTATTAGTGTGTGTGCATGTGTGTGCAAGCCCCCACAACTGATGAAAAGAGACATTTCGGGCAGAGTCAGCCAGCAGTGCAGGATGGAGCGGGGGCCCAAGGCAGGAGCTCTTTCCATCGTCCGCATCTGGCAAAGGTGAGCTCTCCCTATGGGGTCTTTTTCAGTTGTCTCCCAGAGTTGGGGCAGGGCCAGTTTTTCTCCCCTCGCCATCCCCCTGGGGCTCAGAGTGCCTGCCCCAGGCCGGGCAGTGAGTTGGGAGGCCACAAGCCAGCGGATGAATGCCACAGCCACTGCTCTTGAAGGAACTGCCCCGACAGCTGACCCCTTGCCCTCTGAGACTGCCAGAGGGGCTGCAGGGTCCTTCTCGTCTCCTTGAATGGAACTCATGGCCTTCCTTCCCATCCTCAGGGAGAGGGGGTGGGTCTCCCCTTGCAGGCTGCTCAGGCTAGGGTAGGCATCGTGGGCAGGATGGGTGTGATTGCTGTGGTTCCTGATGCCATTTCCCTGTCTCTGCGTGAGCCAGAGAGTTGTGTTTACTGGTGATGGCTGGAGTAGAGGTGATGATTTGGAGGAGTCCCAGGTCATGCCCTGTCTTACAGTGAACGTAACTGCCAACCTTGACTGAGTGCCCACTGTGTGAGAGGTGCTCATTCTAGTTGGGTGTTCCCAGAAGATGACTCCAAGACAAGGATCCAGTGAGGGTTTTGTGGGAAGCTCAGGTGCTGCCAGTAGGGGTGTGGGGACGTGGTTCAGGGAAGAGCAGGCAGTGGTGACTGTGTCTCTCAAACCAGCTGCTACAGTGCCAAACTCTCACCTTAGAATCATCCCACCCAAGGGCCAAGGCGGGAGGCAGGGTGTTTATACAGCAACATCGTAACTTCAGGAGTAATGGCCGAGCCCTCGGGCACAGAGGCAAACACTGAAAATTGGGAGCAGGAGGAAAGATCTGAAGGAGGTGCTTTGTGGGCATCGTGTCCTGTAATCCTCACAGCTGCCTTATGAGGGGAAATGCTATTATTCCCATTTTACAGAGGTGCAAACCAAGGCCAGAGAGGTTGGGTCACATGCCTGAGGTCACTCAGAGAGTACGAGGCTGAGTCAGGGGCGAAAGCCAGGGCTGACTCCGGGCCCCAAGCTGCTAACCCCTGCATTCCGTTGCTCTCTGCCAGGAGCTCTGTGCTTTTCCCAAAGTTTCACATCCTCACAGTTTATGGCTTCTCCCAGCATTCCAGAGTGGGAGGCGGGACAGGCCAATGGGGAACCCTAGCAGGACAAGACTCTGCATATTTATTACGTATTTTCTCCTTCCCCAGCATGTGTTAGATGTTTTGAAACATGAGGTCTCATTTTAGTCCTCACAGCAGCTCAGCGAGGTAGGCATCCCCTTTCCCGTTTTTTTCCAGAGGTGGAAACTGAGGTTCAGAGATGCTAAGTAACTTACTCAGGATCCCACAGCAGGATAGAAGCTCCGCTGGGAGCTGAACCTGGGTGTTGTCTGACTCTAGAGTCAATTGCATGGGCTGCTTCACCAGGGGGAGGGCCTTCCTCTTTCCTCTGATGTGGCACCAGTCCGCCATTTTGCCTTCAGCCCTGGGCTGGCCCTGTGTTGCCTCAGGAGCCAGTCAGACAATGGCTGAGGAGCTGCTCTAAGAAGCTGCCATGAGGTTTTAGTCTCCTCTCCTCCATCTCACGTGGAAAAGGTGCTGTTCCTCTGTGCTCGCAGGCCAGGGCCGGTGACAGCGGTGAGGCGTGATCTGCGCTCCGTCCCTTCCTGGCGCTGGGCCCTACTCCAGGTAAGAGGCGTCCTCCTTCCACTGCCCCGGTCGCCTCTCCCCACTGCTGTCCACCTGATGCTGCTCCTTGGCAGCAGAGGGAGGCAAGTACCCTCCACGTCTGGCCGATTTATGTTCATCATTGAAACAATAATGTTTAATCTGGAAAGGGCTAATCAATTTTTTATGCTGATTATGGATAGGCCAGCTGTGCCTGCTGCTTAATTCATAAAAGCTTCAGGAACAAGCCCATGTCCCAGGCCAGGCTCCCTTGGTGATCTCTGCTGTGGGGGGCCCTGTTTCGAGGAGAGCCCCTCCGTGGCCTTGCCTGTGCCACTTTGGAGTGATTCCTGGTGTGTGTGCACCTGTGTGCGTGTGTGTGTGCCTGTGTTTGTCACCAGGGAGGGTAAGGTGACTCCAGGTGGAGAAGCAGATTTGAGTGTGGATGTGTGCACACATGTGTGTAGAGGGGGCTGGTATGGGGCTGGGGCACAGTTAGGGGAGTGGAAGAGGGAAGGTAGAATTAGAGGATCCCAGAATTAGGAAGGCCATCAAGGGTCGTGTACTCCAACACCCTCTTTTCACAGGTGAGGACCCTGAAAAGATGAAGCAACCTCCCTAAGGTCGCATGGCTGGTTGTTGGCAGAGGTGGGACTAGACCTCCAGTCCCCTTACTCAGAGGACAGAACTCTTTCCATAGTAGTACGAATGGGGTGAGAGAGTCAGGGAAGGTGCGTGTAGGTGGCTCTGCTTCAGTTACTGACTCATCCCACGCCTCTGGCATCTCTGAGGAGCTTAGGTTTTAGGTACAGAGTGAACTGGGGACATAACTTAATAAGAGGTCAAGACCAATGAGAGAAAGTCATCCGAGGTTCGGGCTACAGCTTTCAGGTGTTCTTGGAATCCACAAATGGGGTCACAGAGAGAGGTGAATTAGGGCTTCCTGGAGGAGGTGGAACCTGAGCAGGGCTTGAGTGCTGTAAAAAGGAGAAGGAGCAGAAAGGCCTGGAGAGGGCGTTTTGGGCAGGTGGAGCAGCCGGAGCTGGCGAGTGGAGGCAGGGCTGAGGATGTCGTGTCTGGTGGGCATCACCTCAGGGAGGTGTCTGAACCTTGAGCCAGACCAGGGGGCCCTGTACCGCCTGGGCCGGTGGGGCAGCTGCTTGGCCTGGATGGCTTGGATGGCACAGCCCTCTGTTGGGCTTCCTCCCTTCTGGGTCCTCACCAATCATTTGTTTATTCATTTCTTGACTCAGCAGGTGTTTATTGAGCTTCTGTGGTACAGGCCCCAGGGGTTCTGTGGGTGACCCACCTGCTGGGAATGGCAGATGTTGAACCAGTGATGAGAAAAATAAGAGTCGAATGACACTTGTGATAAATGCCATGAGGGAAAAGTGTAGGGTGCTCTGCGTTTGGGGGACCCGGGTGACCTTTCTGAGGAAGTGATTGAGCTGAGGCCAGAGGATGGTTAGAGGAAGAGAGGGCAGGACTGGGAGAACAGAGAGTGCAGAGGCCTCGGGTGGGAAAGAGCGTGGATCTGTCTGGGGCAGACTGGGGTGATGGTGGCAGGGCAGAGAGACACTCTGAAAGGCGAGGCTGGAGGGATGTGCTGGGCATGTTCAGGGGATCTGAGGCTGTAGCACCTGACGGGCTCCATGCAGAGAACGGTGCAGTTCAGTCTGCAGGGCTTGCTTGGGGCATGGGGTGGAGCTGGGAGACCAGTTACGAGGCTATTGTGGTCATCCTGGCAAGAGGTGGTGGTAGCTTGGACAAGTTGTGGATGGATGTATCTTGGACACTGAATCAACAGGCCTCAAGGATGAATTAAATGGGGAGGGGCTGAGGGAGGGAGCTACCAACGATCGAGTCCCAGGCTTCTGGCATGAACAGTGGGGGACCAGCTCAGAACTGACCACAGCACTGGAGGGGCTGTGGCCAGGAGTGTGTTAGCAGGTCATCCTGCCGGCAGGTTGCAGAAGGAGTTTTCTACAGGGCTGGGATTTGCACAGTGGCCCCCTCTCTCCTTAGAGTTGGTGGTCAGAGAGGGCTGGAGGGTCCACGTGGGACTGATCAACTTGGGATTCAGCCTGGAGAGGCTGGGACCCAGCACTGGGCTTCTGGTTTCCAGATATTAAAAAAAATCATCAGCACCCTGATCTAACGAGAGGTCTGGGGCTGTGTGTGTGTGCATGTGTGCATGCGTATGTGTGTGCATGTGTATGTGTGTGTTTCCCTGTAACTGGGTTTATAGAAGGAGAGACTGTTACTTCAACTGCTGGAGCTGCTCCTGCAAATCACCTATGTCGTTGTAACTGTCATGAGAAGTCTCTCACGGGCCCGCATTGCTCTTCCCATCTTTGATGTGTGAGCTGATGGCTGGTGCCTCTGTGTGAGGTTTAGCTAGGGGAGCAGAGGACCCCTTGCCTAGGAGGGGAAACAGGACTGGTTCTAGGTGTCGTCACCAGGCACTGTGGAACCGGAGCCGTGATGTGCCCTTCCTGGTGCCACATCTTGGGGTTCACACTCGTCCTGTGCTCCTCACACTGCCACTGTAGCCCCTTGTCTCATTTCCCAGCTTTCCAGCCCCACCATTACTCTGGGAAATAGGTCAAAGAATAAAAACCGACATGTTCTGAGAGTGTTACGTGAATGCTTTCCATGACAGGTCAGCAACCTTTTTCTGTGAAGGGCCTGTATGAGGTTCCTATTGCTACTGTAACAAATTACTACAAATTGAGTGTCTTGAAACAATACACATTTATTATCTTATTGTTCTGCGAGTCTCAAGCTCTAAAATTCAGGTGTTGGCTTGGCTGCGTTCCTTCTGGAGGCTCTAGGGAGAATGTCTTTCCTTGTCTTTTCTGGCTGCTAGAAGCTGCTTGCATTCCTTGGCTTGTGGCCCCTTCCTCCATTTTTAAAGCCAGCATAGTAGCATCTTTAAATCTCTCTCTCTCATCCTTTCATCTCTGCTTCTTTTGTAGTATCTCTGCTCTGACTCTGACCCTCCTGCCTCCCTTTTACAAGGACCCTTGTGATTACGTTGGGCCCACGTGGTAATTCAGGATTCTCTCCCCATCTCAAGAGTCCTAACTGAATCCCACCTTTGAGGATTAGGACAGGGACTTCTTTGAGGGGCCATTTTTCTGCCTACCACAGGGCCAGATAGTAAATATTTTAGGTTTTGCAGGCCACACACTCTGTTGCAACTGCTTAACTCTGCCGTTGCAAGATGAGAGCAGCCATGGATGATATGTAATGAACGGGCATGCTGGGTCCCAATAAAACATCATTCATGGGCATGGAAATGGAATTTCATATAATTTTCACATGACACAAAATATTATTCTTTTGATTTTTTTTCAAATACTTAAAAATGTAAAAAAGCATTCTTGTACATGAAAAGATGTTCAACATCACTAATTATTAGGGAAGTGTAAATCAAAACTATAGTGAGATATTACCTTACACCCATCAGAATGGCAATAGTTAACAAGAGAAGAAATAACAAGTGTTGGAGAGGATGTGGAGAACAGGGAACCCTCATACACTGCTGGTGGGAACGCAAGCTGGTGCAGCCACTATGGAAAACAGTATGGGGATTTCTCAAAAAATTAAAAATAGAAATACTATCTGATCCACCTATTCCACTGCTAGGTATTTATCCAAAGAACTTGAATTCAACAATTCAAAGAGACTTATGCACCCCCTATGTTCACTGCAGCATTATTCACAATAGCCAAGATGTGGAAGCAACCCAGGTGCATATCAATGGATGAATGGATAAGGAAGATGTGGTGTATATACACTGTGGAATACTACTCAGCCATAAAAAAGACAAAATTGTGCCATTTGCAACCACATAGATGGATCTTGAGGGTATTATGCTAAGCGAAATAAGCCAGATTGAGAAAGACAAATACTGTATGATTTTACTCATATGTGGAAGATAAACACAGGAATAAGGAGAACAGATTAGTGGTTACCAGAGAGGAAGGGGCTTGTGGAAGGGGTAAAGGGGTAAAGGGGCATAATATGTATGATGACGGATGAAAATTAGACTACTGGTGGTGAACACGATGCAGTCTATATGGAAACTAATATATAACAATGTACACCTGAAATTACACAATGTTGTAAGCCAATATGATCTCAATAAAATAATTAACAACAACAAAAAAGCATTCTTAGCAAGTGGGCTGTACAAAAACAGGCAGTGGCCTGAATTTGGCCCACAGGCTATAGATTGCCCCACCGACCCCACTCTAGATGCATAATATCCTTTAACATTTAGAATTCCCCTACCAAGTGGGTGTTGTTATTATCATGCCCCTTTTGCAGAATGTTGGTGAAGCTGAGCAGTTTGCCCAAGGCCACCCGGCTGCACCTTGGCAGATAAGGCAGCTGACGCCAGAGCCGGTGTTCTTAAACACTGCTCCACTTTGCTGGGGTTGGCCAGGAGTGTGTGTGGTTTCCCCCAAATGTAGGCTTTGTCTTCTCTATAGGTCCAGAAAGTCTGGGTTTACCTCCCTTTAAAATCCCTGGGCACTGCTGCCATCACATGCAGAGTGAATCTGGAAAACTTCTTACTGGGTGAAATGTGCTCAGGTGTTCTAGAAAGATCACACGGGCTTTGGTACCTGAACTCTCTTGTTTGGGCCTCTGAGGCATGGGGACATAGCTTAGGCTCATTTGCTGGGTGGCGTTGTGCCACTTCCCAGAGGCTAAGTGACAGCAAACTGGAGTCTGTTGTGACAGCAAATGGTGCTGCCGTAAGCAAAGGATGCAGCTGCTTTATTTTTTCCCTGCCTGTATTTTTGGGTGTAGAAACATCTGAAGGTTGTTGGAAAAGGCCTTTAGGGTCTTGTGAGGGTGAGCCCATCAGGTTGTAGAATCGCTGGGCCTCACCAGAAATGAATATGAGTCACTGTGGCCAGGCTTTCTCCCCCGTGGGCATGAGCTGTGGGTGAGGACCCTCCCCAGGGGGAGACCTGGGGAGCCCAACTCAGCCTTGGTTCCAGGTTGGGAGTTGCTGACCATCTTCTTTCCGGCTCTCTCCTGTCGCCATAACTTATTCCTCTTATTTATGATTCACACAAGCTGTTCTCTCTGCCTGGAAGGCTCCTCTTTTCTTTCTTCAGCCAGTTAACTAGTTAACTGGTTCCTTATCCTTCAGCTATCAGTTCTTTGTCACCTCCTCCAAGAAGTTGTCCCTGACCAGGTTTAGTTCTCTGAACACACGCTTTTATGGTACTAGCTACCTCTCCCTTCATGACACTTATTAGAGCTGGCCGTTTACCGCTACTGTATTTGTGATTACTTGGTTAATGCCTGTCTCCCCACTGGACTTCAGGTTCTAGTAGTGACTGAAGGGTGGTGGCTGTACCCATTTTGGACTTCCTCCCCCTTGAGTCCCCAGTGACTAGCACAGTGCCCTGCATATATTAGTCACTCAATAAACATTTGTTGGATGAATAAATGAATGACCTTTAGTGAAATATTCCTCTCTATAAAATGGGGGCAGTTATATCCCTTCTTCCTAACCTCAGAGAAGGTTGAGACTTACCTAAGAGCACTTTGAGAGCAACAACCATTTGCAAATATAAGGAAGTACCATGGTTGAGCATTCACTCCCTGCAGAGCCAAGATACCCTGACATCTCTCACACCAATGCTCAAGTTCAAGGACGAGGTGGTCAGTCCTGATGTGGGCAGACTTGCTGTGGAGGGTGCAGAGCTCAACCTCCCCAATTCTTGGGTTTGAGCTCCTGGTACCACCTGTCTGTTGGCCCTGTGATGGGGTGTGAGCCCTTGGCCCCCAGGCATCCTGCAGCTCCAAGGACGGCTCATCACCTCTGTACTCTCATCACCCCGGGGGTGGGGGTACCTGCCCAGGCGGGTCCTGGTCTGGGGTCCTTGGCTTCATACTGTACTATCTAGGATCTCTAGTTTCCTCTACCTCAGAGATCTCTGTCCCAGGCAGAGATGTAGACATGTCACCCTGTGAGGCTGTAGAAGTTATTAAGATGGGGAACATTGAAAGATTAGATTTATGACAGCCAACGGTGGATTATGAAGAATAATTTATCAAATGTCAGTGCCTGCAGCCTACAATTTGCAGAAGGTTTGCTTAAGCTGAGGAGATCTGATCGGACTGCGCCCTCCCCCACCTCTAATGAATGACAGATCTAATGGATGGCTTCCCAGGCTGGCCAGCCACATGGGGTGTTTATCTACTTTTTATTAATCATTATTATCACAACATTTCCATAATGTCCCTCCATCCATGGCTCTCGAAGTGTCCAGCACCAAGGAGGCCCCTTTGGCCACTTGAAGGAACTGTAACCACTTCTGGGAGGTGTTTTAGCTACCTGGAACAGCCTGGGGGCCCAGAGTCCCCTCACCAAGAAGAGGATAGGGAACCTCACCTCCATTCTTTCATTAGGAAATACTTACTGAGCACCAATTATGGGATGCAATGCTGAGCAAAACCAGAAGTCTATTGTCTAGAAGGGAAGAGAGAGATTAAGTGGATATAAATTGAGGCCAAAGTTCAGCCATGTGGTTGATCTTAAGGAGGGTGCGTGAACTCTAGAATGTGCATAGGGAGGCTTCCCTGAGGAGGTGACAGTTGAGCTGTGATTTGAAGGATGAGTAGGAGTCCCCTTGATGAGGAGTGGGAAGGGGAGCCTTCCGGGCCAAGGGGATGGCATGTGCAAAGGCCCTGCAGTGGGCAGGGAAGGAGTGTGCTGGTGGTTGAAAGAGGCCATCTGGTCCAGGTAGAGAGAACTGAGGGGCAGAGGGAGGGGATGGGGCAGGAGAGGTAGGCAGGGTCAGACCCTGTGGGTCATGTTAAGGATTTTGACTCTGGGAAGCTGGTGTGGTGGTTTAAGCAGAGAGAAGTGACATGATCAGCTTATATTTGGAAAACTCCCCTTAGCTGTGTGCAGAAGTTGGCTTGGTGGAGAAGGGAATGCAAGTGGGTGGGCTGGTTAGGAGGCCATTACAGTCTTTGGGTGAAAAGGATGGTGGCTTTTACTCACTGACAGAACAGAACCGAGAGCCTAGAATTGCTGACTCTTTGTCCAGTGCTCTTTTCATTATCACCTGCCCCGTCCTCTTCATGGAGGCATTAGATGGGGCACCCACTACTCCGGCTACAACTATTGGGGGTCTTCTATAGGCTCTATTCTCAACCCTTTATGTATGTTGTTTCATACAAGAACTCTGTGAAGTAGGTACCAAAATTCCTATTTTACAGATGAGGAAACTGAGGTATGAGGGGGTTATGTAACTGCCCAAGCTGGTGCACCACGGAGCCAGAATTGGAGCCTGGGCAGTTGGACCTATAGCTTCATCAGAAACACTATGCCTTATTGCTCTCGGGTCCGACTGTCCTGGCCAGCTGGTGGGCATTCCCAGGAAGCACACCCATGGCCGTCCTAGCGTGTGGCTGCTCCTGGCTTCTCGCTTCTCTTTCTGTCAGCTGCTAGTCGCCACCCTGCAGGAGGAAAGAAGCTTGGTGTGACCTGTGATGCCCTTGGCAGAGCCAGGTGTACGATTATCCGGTGCCTGGAGGCTCTTCAGCAAATTGGTAAGAATTGAGTGTTGCGTCAGCCTCCTTGCAGAAATTTAGGCAGAAGCACCGTTTTGTGGTTTCTGGGGTTGACCCTTGTCAAGAAGGGCCTCCAGCTCTGCCACCGGCCCTTGGTTCTTTCTTCTGTGCTTGACAGTAACGATAGCGAATGGCTCTGCGGAACCGACAGTCTGATCTTTCTGAACCCCAGAAAGAACACAGATCCCACAGAAGATAGGATCTATGCATCCTCGAGCTGCTATTATCGTTATTATTTTTATTATAATAAATTGCTCTCAGTGGGAAGCTGGAGGTGAGGGTCCTCCCACCCTGAGGCTGAGCAGTATTGACGGAGGAGAGGGAGAAACACTTGGATGTCTCTTCCTGTCCCCTGACCATCACCCCTAGGGGCCATGTGGTGATATGGGAGGTCTCCTCTTCTTACCTTGCCAGAAAGTCCCTTCAGTGGGTGAAGCAGCACTGGGCGGGGGCACTGTCTCCAGCAGGCCCTACTAAAATGCAAGTGTGTTTTTCAGAGACTGGGCCTTCCTCCCTTAGGACATTCTGCTGGACTAAGGTCTCCTCCTGGCTAAAGCCTGTGTCTGTGTTGTTGGCCCATGTGTTTAGCATGGCTTCTGTCATGTGATGGGTCTACAGTAAATGTTTGTTGACTGATTGGCTTAGACTAAGGAATGGCAGATTGGTTTCATTTCATATGTTAACTCTAGTCGATTGGTAGTGACTTCTTGGAGTACTAGGTTGAGAGAGATTCTGAGGCACTATCTGGGCCCAACAGGAATGAATGCTGTGATTGATTAGTGATGTCTGACAGGGTGTGCTTGAGGTGCATCAGTTAGCTATTGCCGTGTAACAAATAACTCTAAAACTCAGTGCCTTAAAACAACAAATATTTGATCTCTTACAGCGTCCATGGGTTGGGAACTTGGGAGTGGTTACAGGGTGGTTCTGGCTCAGAGTCTCCCATGAGGTTGTAGCCAAGCTGTCAGCTGGGGCTGCAGTCACCTGAAGGCCTGAATGGAAAGGGGGATCTGCTTCCAAGATGGCTCACTGTTGGCAAGAGGCCTCAGTTCCTACCACGTGGACCTCTCCACAGGTGTCTTGAGAGTCCTCCTTTCATCATAGCTTGCCTCCCCTGGAGCAGGCAATCCAAGAGAGAAAGCAAGGAGGACATCATGGTGACATCTTGGAAATCAAACACTGTCACTTCCTCCGTGTGCTGTTAGGAATGGGTCATTAAGTCCAGCTCCCACTCAAGAGGTGGGGAATAGGTTCCACTTTTCAAAGGGAGGAATATTTAAAACTTGTGAGCATATTTTAAAACCACCCCAGGGGAACGAGAGTACACATGCCACCTATTTGCTGTCACTGTCAGGTGTCACCGTGGAAAGCACAGGAATGACCCTGAAGAGGTGGGATATAAACCAGGCATGTTTAAGAGGGAGAAGCAGGAATTGCAGCAAAATGCGGTATCAGCTGGTAGGGCGGCTGAGATGTAGGGGTCCCTGGGAAAAGGTGTCGAGAGGAGGGGATGGCTTTTAGGTAGAGGCACAGAAGAGGTGATGGTGGGTTTTGTGCCTAAGGCAGACATCACTGTTTTGTGGGGTCCTAGCTGGCTAGCGCTGTCTTGTCTGCGTCAGGCTGGGGGTGGGGCAGCTTCAGTCCAGCCACTCTATTAGCGCGGACCTTGTCCCTTTCCCCATCAGGCTGCAGTGGATGGCAGCTGGCACCCAGCCAGGCATGGGGTGGGCCATCTTGAGACCTTGAGAGCCATTGCCAGATGCTGTTTGCTGTCGATGCCATGGTAACCTGCCCCAGGTGCCCTGGGCAGTCTTCCCAGCTCCCAAGTGGGAACTGCGTGGACTTGGCCTCAAGGCTGGACTTGCCTGCTTTGAAGCAGGCTCCTGCCTTCATCTGGAGCCGGCCAGTTCAGGGTTGGTTCGGTTTGTTAGTGTTATCTTACGGGGATGTAGTTTCTGAACCCAGAATAGGTCTGATGTGAGTGAGCATGAGGACAACAGGATGGAATATTTGAAACTGGGCCTTCTTGGAAAATCTGGGGCATTTCCCATCCTGTGACTGGTGAGCCACTCCCCCTGAGGCTGGCTGGGCTGCAGGCTCTGATGGGGCTGGCTAAGAGACTCGAGTGAAACTCCCCCAGGAGTCATAGCATGGCTTCTCCAGAAGATCCTGACTTCCTGTCACCTTATTTTGGGCTGAATGAGAACCCTGGCCAGGGCAAGTGAGTGGCTGCTCAATGTGGCATTTTGGAAACATTGACCAGTAACCTGGCTGGCTTTGTGGGGATCCTCATGGCTGACTTCCTGGAGCATCTCTCACTCTGCCCTGTGCTGGGGTATAATGTCACGTGGTCTCCAGATTCCAGCTAAAGCCAGCCTGCCGAAGTCTTTTTTCTCCAGTTTTATTGAGATCTAATTGACATACATCACTGTATACGTTTAAGGTGTACAGCATCATGATTTGACTTCCATGCGTTGTGAAATGATTACCAGAATAAGTATAGTTAGCATCCATCATCCCACGTAGACCTGCTGAAGTCTTCCCTGAGCCCCTGGTCTGCCAAGCCCCTCTGGGAAGGCACATTTCTTCTTGCGCTTCTTGTGTTTTTCTGCTCATGAAAAGCAAACACGCCCCCTCCTCTTTATACACATACACACCCCCCTAAGAAAACCAGACCACGCAAAGCTAGAGAAACTTTTTTCCTGATTATTTTTCCCTTTCAGACAGGGACATCGATAGATTTGAATCATGGGCCTACAGTAATTAAAAAGCACATAACTAGTCATTTTAAATTGCCATTGTTTTACTTAATTGATTTTGCCGCCAGACCCAGAGAAAAAAGAGGAACGGAGGAACGAAAGCCTTCGAAGGGGAGAAGGTTTCTGTGAGCGACTGGAGGCGGCGGAGGGCTCTGCTTGAATCTAATTGCTGCAAATGCTCCAGTTTGTTTCTGCTAATGGTTTTCTGCTGAAAGGCTGGGGAATGAGGCCTGACTGGGGGGTTGGGGGTGGGGCTGGTAGGCATTTGTTTCAGCTGCGTGGGGGGTGTAATTCTGCTTTTGGGACAGGGTCTATTTTTCCTTACTATCTATCAGCATAAAGTACTTGCACTGAACACTTTGAATCAAGGTTCCATTTAGAGATACTTTATTCATATTTAATTACAGGCCGCAGCACTAATCTTTAATTACCTTTTTTATAATCCAGCTAGGAACATTCACTAGTAATCAATTATTGTGTGTGTGCATGTGTGTATAAGCACAGGAGGGTGTGGGCGTTTGACTTGCTGCCTCATAGAGATGGAAAGGATGCTGCGGAGGCACTGGGTCGGGGGTGGGCCCGCAGGGGTGGGGTGGGGGTGTATCTGCTGGACAGGTTCCTTGTGCGGAGTGAATGGTGCATCCTCATTTCCCATGCCTCTCTTTGCTTCCAAATTGGGGATTTGGGCAAATCCTTGCAGCTGGGCCTTGTTCAGGGTGTGAGTTGGCAGCTGGGCTTGGGTGGTATCTCGGGACCTCCTCCATGCCCTGGTGGGAGCAGGGAATCATGGGAAGCCCCCTTCCCATCCCCTGGTGATATGGCGGACCAGGCTTCCTCTTACCCCGCAGATTGGAATATTGTCGCCTCGGGTCCTTTCCTTCCTCCACCTCCCCCTGGAGCACTCCTGGCAGCTGTTCTCACCACACAGCCCTAACGATGCCACATCACTCCTTGGTTGCAGTGAGTCTGCAATGTCCCTGCAATGACACTGACTTGAAGACGGGTTGTCCTTCTCAGAGAATGAGCAAATGTTCCCAGGGAGCCAGGCGGAAGCTTGGGGTGTGGAGTCAGGTCAGCTGACTTCCCAGTCCCTTTGTGGGGGGCACTGGGCCATTCTAGCTGCCTGGGAGGTGAGGGTTCACAGCTCTGCTCCAGATGACATTCTTCTTGCTGCTCCTTCAGGAACTACCAGAGGGTTTCCAAAGGAAGTTGGTGTTGATCTTGCTATGTGAAGGCTGGAATTGTTGCTGAAGCTCTACTTCCCTTCTATTCCTGGGTCCCTGTCTCAGCAAGAGGTGGGGAAGGGATGGAACTCATACTTACTGAGTGTCTTGTGGGTGCCGGCACCATGCCCACGTTTCTTTTATCTGTCCTAGCTGGGACCTGAGAACACAAGTGTGTTAGTCAGAGCCCCTTCAGTTGTGTGTGAAAGAAAACAACTCAAACTTCACTTAAGCAAAAAAAGGAATTAATAGGGTGGGCATTCAGGCATGGCTAGATCAAGGGGCTCAACCATTGTGACCAGGAATGACTCTGTCTCTTGGCTCTGCTTTCTTCTTTGTTGTTACTGTGTGAACCCTGGTAGCTCCACCCTTCAAGTTCAATTTTTAGCTTCAAGTTCAGTAGAAAGAAAGAATTCCTTCTCCTACAGTTCAAACAAAAGTGACACAGTTGAGTCAGATTGGGCCTGTTGGGTCCCGTGTCCATCTCTGAACCAGTCAGTGTGGCCTGGGGTATTCAGGGTTCTGATTGGCCAGGCTGGGGTCTCACACCCATCCTGGAGTTACAAGTGGAGTCCACCTAGGTAAGTCCCACACGTGACATGTGCTCTTACATTTGCGGTCTTTGGATTATTAAGTGTGTGAGAGCAGGAAGGTCCAGCTGTTCAAAGGGAAGAGAGAGTTGACTCAATTCTCCGATGGGGAGAATAGTGGATTCAATCTTTCAATAAATATTTGTTTGGCACTGACTAGCTTCAGTCCTGTTCTACATACAGGGAATTCGGTGAACAAAACAGACAGAAATCCCTGCCCACTTGGAGCTGAGGTCTGATGGGGTTTATAGGGTTGGTGGTCCTTGTCTTCTAATCCAAGCCCAGGTCCAGGACAAAGGGTTCTGTGCAGAGGGACCCAGGGTGATTCGGGGTAGATATCCTGGGAAGAATCTGGCCCTTAGGGAGCCTAGAACTCACGAAGGTGGGAAGAAAGACAAGTGTGTGGTTGGGGAAGAAGGGGAGAAGTGGGCACTGGGAGGGGTACAAGTAAAAACCCAGTGAGGAGGGAGGGGGACAGGGAAGCCAATCCGTACCCATATCCCGTGACAGAGAAGTGTAGGCCCCCCCGATGTTGCCTGGACCTTTGGCCTCCGCAGGATGTTGATAAATGGGATGGAGTTTAGTGAAAGCTACAAAAATGATGACAGGGCTGGAGGGAGTGATTTATGAGAAGAGATTAGCAAAGCGATGGTGCAGCCTAACAAACCGGGGGATGGGATGGTGGCTATGGGTCAGGTGACTTCTGAAGTCCAAGGAGAGGACAGGGGCTGGGGGGCAGGGCAGAGTGGCTACTGCAGAAGTGGGGACATAGGGAGGCAGGGGGCACAGACTGAATAGGCCTCGGCCTGAGGGTCTGGGGGGATGTGAGAAGCGGGGAGGCATCTGACTATACATCTACAGATTTGTGCATACGTGGATGTCTGGACTTTGCAGAATTGTGAGGCTATATAGGGACTCAGGAAATAGGGGGCGGGGGAATGAGAATTTCATCCTTGGACAATCTTGCAGAAGACTTTTGGGGGCCTTCTTCCCGTCTGGTAGAATATTCACATCTGGACCATGTAGGTGTGACCACTCAAGTCAGAAAGACTTTTTCCTTCAGGAAAATTGGTGTAACCTTTCAAGGAGGGAAGGAGGGAAGGAAGGAGGGAAGAGAAGATGGAAGAGTAAGCACTATACATCCCTTTTCCTAGAGCGAGAAGGTGAGGCACAGAAAGGGCAGGGATCTGTCCAAGGCTACCTTTGCATGGCATTGCAGGTGAGGACCAAAAGCATGGCTGGGCTTGCAGCCCTGGGATCTCTGCCAGGTGGCCAGGCTGAGAGTGGGCTCAGGGACCCATGTTGAGGCTGCTACTCGGACAGGAACAAAAGGTGCCTATTGCGTTTGGAGCCCCCAGCCTGGGGTTCCTTGAGCTCTCCAGGTTGGTGGGATTGGAATGTCTTCCATCTGATCCATGTCTTCGGCTGCCCTGGGCCCAGCTTCTCTTAACATTTTTTTTTTTGCTGAGGAAGATTGGCCCTAAGTTAACATCTGTTATCAAGCTTCCTCTTTTTGCTTGAGGAAGATTGTCCCTGAGCTAACATCTGTGCCAGTCTTCCTCTATTTTGTATATGGGTCACTGCCACAGCATGGCCACTGATGAGTGGTGTATGTCCACACCAGGGAACTGAACCCTGGGCTGCTGAAGCAGAGCATGCCGAACTTAACCACTAGACCACAGGGCTGGCTCTGTCAAGTTTTGATTATATCCATATATGAGAGCCTCAGAGGCGTAGTGTAGATAATTAAATAGGTGGATAATGCACAGTTCTGAATGTTCTAGACAGCACTTCTTTGGCCTTAAGTGGAAGTGCTGAGGGCACAAGCACACGTATGAGGACACACCCTCCACATGTGTTTTCTGTCTCACTCTCTCCATATGCCTGGCGTGAATCTCCATGGCGGCAAAGGGCCCAGGCAAGATGCTGGGTTGGCCTACGACTGATGGAGCAGAAAAATCTGTCGTGGGGGCATCGGGCAGCACTGCTCTGACCCATCCTCCTGGGCCCTCTCACTGGACTGAATCCTCTTCACTGCTCTGTCCTCTCTCCACTCTTGACAGATCCATGATTTGTTTGTGAGCTTCGACGACACCCCCCTGGGGGCTGCCTCCCTGGCCCAGGTCCACAAGGCAGTGCTGCGTGATGGGCGGACGGTGGCCGTGAAGGTGCAGCACCCAAAGGTGCAGGCTCAGAGCTCGAAGGACATTCTCCTGATGGAGGTGAGAGCCGACCCCTTTCTCCTTCCTCCTTGCTCACTCTATATTTCCCTGGATCCAGGCAGCCCCAGTGAAACTGGTGTGAGCCTGGTGGGTGGAGGGTGGCCCTTTGAGCAGCAGAGGCGAGGAGAGCTTGAGACCATGACAAAGGAGGCATCATGACAACGCTGTGACCCTGGCACCCGTGGCTGGGTGGGTCAGTTCTTCTTGATGGTTCTTGGGGACCATCTGTGGGTGGTCCCAGAACCTGCTGAGCGGCTGCTGGGGCCGAGGAGGCCTCAGGGGCACGTTGTAGAAATGAGAGGAACCAAATGTGTTTTCCTTAGGGTAGAAAAAGTTGCATCTTAATTTGTTAAATTACAACAAAAGGGAGCATGTGGTCGACCAAGGAATGTAAAAATGACAGCAGAGCACATAGAAATATTTATGCAGCTTGCTGGTTTACTTATCTGATGTGTGTTTTGAATGAACAAACTTACACGCTTAGAAATGGCCCTGGGAAAGCTCTGGTGGAGACGGTGCTTTGTACCTGGAGAGAGGGAGAAAGGGTGAGCTGGCCACTGCTCGGGGGGGTAGCCAGCACCCCCTGTGGGAGGTCAGCAATCCATTTACCCTGCCAGATGTCCCTTCCTCCCCTTTCCTTGCTCTGGACTCATTCTTTCAACCCACTTTGACTAAACTTAACACGCACATTGAGGGTCTCTTCTGCACCATGTGCTGGGCGGGCCCTGGGGACACGAGAGTGAGTGAGCTCCATGCTCATCCTCAGGAGCTCCCTGTTTAGTGGAGCAGACAGGTCTCTGCACAGACAGCCACAGTGCGGGCACGTGAGTTCTGTCAAAGGGGTGTTTGCAAAGTGCCGTGGAGCACTGTGCCTGGACTGACGGGGGCATTGCAGGGGCTTCACCGAGGAGCCCATGAGACGGCCGGGCAGGGCAAGGCCAGGCCAGGTTGTGTGAAGGCCCTGAGTCTTAGAGGACCGGGGTGTGCGTGGAGGACTTCCACTGGTTCGGATGGTATGAGCTGGGAGTGGTTGCAGATGAGGCTGGGAAGGTAGGCAGGCCCGAACACGGAGGACCTTGTAGTCCAGACTAAGGCACAGAATGGTCTACACAGGAAATACGTATTTACTATGGAGCTGAGCAGATCTGACTTTCTCTTGTAGACAGTGGGGAACCATTTAAGAATTTTAATCAGGGGAATGTCATGATCAGATGTGCATTAGAAATAAAAATCTGCTGGCGGTCTGGAGGATGTATTGGAAGGCAGAAAGACTGTAGCCGGGGAGACTAATTGAGAGGCTGCTGCCCTGGTCTGAGAGAGAAGTAATGATGTGAACCAGGGCAGTGTAATGGGCTGGAGGAGAGGGGAGGGTTCCAGGGCTGGAATCATCAGGATTCTGTGACCAGCTTTACATGGGGTGGGGGCCAATAGTGGTATGAATGAGACGGAGGACTCTAAAACAAATCACAGGTTTCTGGCGTAAATGATTAAGTTTGGGTACCTTTCACCCTGTGTATCGGTCAGGGTCCGGGTGGGGAAAAAGAAATTGCTCTAGATATTTCATGCAGAGGGAATTTAAAACAGCAAATGGGGCTCAAAGGGGATGGAGTTGAGAAGTCAAATGGGATGGCGAGACAGTTCCCAGCAGCAGGAAACCACTGCTGCCCTCGGGGTGGAGGGTCAAAGAGAAGGGGTGGTTCTCTGGAGCCCAGGAGCTGGGGCCACCTGGTGGAAGCTGGGACCTTGGTGACCTGGCCCGATGGGAGGCACATCACAGATGCGGGGCCTGTCACCTGGGCGTTGGAGCCATGGATGCTATTGAGGCAGTGGGTTTTCACCTCATCCTGTTCCCCAGTATTCCACCAAAACTAGCTAGAAGTCAGTTAGCAAAGAACCCTGGGAAATGTAGTTTCTTATGAGAGAAAGGGGGTTGGGATGGATCTCAGAGCAAAGTGAAATGGGTGATGGAACCACCAAGTGGGCTAAGATATTGCTCTGAGGAGTTTTGATGGCATCTCTCTGTTGGTGTGGAGTTCAGGCTGGACAGACAGCTTCAGGACTTCTCAGCGAGGACACTCACAGGAGCTGAGTCTGGGAGAGTCCCTGACATCAGTTAGAAAAACTGTGTAGAATAAAAAAAAAACGAGGGGGTGGAAAGAACTGTGAGGAACATCCTGATTTGAGCAGAGGAGTGTGTCATGAGGATACATTCCTGAGAAGAACTGAGAAGGTGTGGTCGGAGGGGAGCAATGCTGCCACATCCCATGAAAAAAATTTCAAGAAGTGAGCACTGTCACTTACCCAGCACTGCATAATGAGCTACCTCAAAATGGAGTGGCTTAAACCGGCAGTCGTGTGTTTTGCTCATGAATCTGCAGTCAGAGCAGGGCTTGGCAGAGAGACTCATCACTGGTTTATGCAGTGCCAGCTGGGGTGGCCTGACTGGAGCTGGAGGACCCACTTCAGGATGGCTCACTCACATGGCTGGCACGTTGGTGCAGGCTGTTGGCTGGGAGCTCAACCAGGATGGTGGGCCAGGGCCTTAGATCCTCTCCATGGCCCTTTGGGCTTCCTCACAGCATGGCGGCCGGGTCCCAAGCACGAGTGTCCCAAGAGGATAAGGCTGAAAATACATCACAGTTTTATGTCCTGGCCTTGGCAAGCGTATGGCATGACTGCTTTCTCACTCTATTGGTGAGAGCAAGAGTCATGAAGGCCCCCTAATTTAAGTTGGGGTTTGGGGGGGAATAGACCACCTCTTGATGGGAGGTGGCACAGTTCTAGAAGAGTATTAGAACGGGAGATGTTGGAGCCATTTTAGAAACTATAGTCTGCCAGAATTACTCGACGTTGCCAATGGGATATAAAATCAATAAAGCTCTGAAGAGAGGATTTTGGATATGGCGATTGAAGTTTCTTGGGAAGAGCGGGGAGAGTGGGGTGAAAGAGAATGGAGGCCCCGGGGAGCAGAGACAGTTCAGGTGGAATACTCTTTTCATGTTTACCATGGATGGTCGGGGAGAGGGAGGGTAGTGGTTAGAGCAGAGCGCAGGATGGACGGCGGGGACTCGACAGGCTGTAGGTGGTGGGGAGTGTGGCAGCAGAGCGGGGGCGTTGGAGATTCAGGAGAGAGAGGTAGCTGATAGATGCAGGCCACGGGGAGACTAGAGGGACTGCGCTCCGGGATTGTAGGGGGAAACGTTAGCCTTTGGTCAGCCTTTGCTTTGAGGCGAGAGGAAGGTGGTAAGTCTGGGTGCAGATGAGTGTGTGGGGCAGAGAAGGGAGGCGGAGGGAAAGTGGGCAGCTGAGTCGTACCAGCCTGATAGCCTCTATTTTTTCTCTGCAGTAGGAGGCAGAACCATCTGCTGAGAATGAGGGGGTAGGAGGTGGCATTGGAGGCTTGAAGGGGTGAAGGTTTGGAACAGTGGCTGGGTGCAGTGGAAAAGGGACTAGGGAGCAGGGGTGCCGAGTGGCAGTGGCCGTGCACCTGAGTTTTCTGGAGCACCCGTCAATGGCTATAGAATAGCCACTCAACAGAGAGAACTGGGAGTCTCAGAGGATCCCTGGGTGTTCTGAGCCCCGGCAGCCACTCCTGCATCAGGCGGGCACCTGCCTCTTCCCATCACTTGGTGCCATCAGGAGCCACTCGGGCTGCGAGGACAGCTGATACCTTGTCTTTGCTCAGAGGCTTCCTGCTCCCTAAATAACAGTGGCTGTGAGGTCAGTAGCAATAATAACAGTAATAACGATTTGGCATCTTCCTCCCTGAGATGAGCATCAGATGCTTTTTCTGGGAAGTACAGCCTAGTGGCTGTGTGCAGAGTACAAGGTGGCTCCTCACCAGTGGCTGAGGAAGTGCTGGGATGGCCAGGCAGCCCCGAGACCTTCACTCACAGCCTCAGGAGAGACGCTAGAGGGAGGCCCGAGGTCCCAGCCCCACGGATCATCAGCATGAGCGGCAGCACAGAGTGGCACTGCCTGCTCGCTGGGCTTGGTCTCTGGTGGGAAGAAGTTTCACATGGTCACTCTTCTCTGCTATAAAACTAAGAAGTGCCCAACTGGAAAGCTCGTTTGATTTTATATGTGAAATAGTATTATTTTTTTCTAAGTCCAGACCCAATGGTGCCTTGATTTTAGGAATGACAGCCCTAAAAAGGTGCTCAGGCATGCTTGGCAGGAGAAGAATGATTTCTAGGAGGACTTAGGGCTACCGAATCCATCAGAAACCTGGAGATAGAGGGGAGACAAAGCTACTTTTCTGCATAGCCTTCTGGCACTTTCTTTCATGCCAGTTCCAGGTATTATGAGCCCTCATGCTTCTCTCTCACTGCCCACTGTTATCCCTCTCTCCTCCCCAACCTTGTGATTGATCCCAACCTGGTCTTGAGAGGAAGACAATCTGGTTAAAGTAATTCATACTAAGGAGAGAGTGACTAATAGGCTTAAACTTTAATATTTGCAGTTTAAGAGGTGAGCCTGTAAATCCGAACACTTAATGACTGTACGGATAGAGGTATGTAGGAGTAAGACTTTTGAGAGTGAGGAGGTGGGGACTACTGGTTGTATCAGTTAGGATGCTTTTGGTTGCAGTATCAGAAAATTCAACTAAAAGTGGTATAAATAATAGTAACCTGTATTATCTCACATTTCAGATATCTGGAAGTAGGTCGGCTGTTCCAAAGTTGACTAATCTAGCACTTATTGTTAAGGTTTTTAAACGCCTGGGTTCTTTTTGTCTTCCATTCTGCCATCTCAGGTTTCTGGCATGTCCTAAGGTAATGTCCCTCATGGCCCCAAAACAGCTGCAGCAGTTCCTGCTGTTATAAGTAGATGACATCCAGATGCCAGAGAAGGCCTGTTTCTTCTCTCATATTCTTTATCAAAAAGGAGGCCCCCAGTAGAGTCCCCTTCATTTCTTATTGGCCAGAAGTACGCCACAGGCCCAAAGCCGAAATCACTGTTGGCAAGAGAAACGAGACCACTTTGATTGGCTTAGACCAGTCATGATTTGCCTTCTCAGGCTAGGGCCTTCCTTCCTTGAAGGACATGAAGGATGCGCAGCATTGAGGTTCTGTTAGCCAGGAAGGTGAGAGAAATGGCTTTTGGATTGGCACCCAATAGCACGTACCACGCTAGTGTTCTGTATCTCCTGTGAAGCTGGGACTCCTCTTGGGGAAGGGGACAGTCTCTGGGATAGACTGTTGAATGGTGGCAGAGAAATGGAGAATGGCTCTCAGCAAATGGTATTGGATGAACCTGATGATGTTGTGACTTTGCACAAAAGAGAAAGGCACAGCCAAGGGTGCTTTCCAGCTTTGTCATTATCACCTGATATGGTCCCTCTAATAGTTGGGGCAACTCTACTTCTAGATGCAAGGCCAGCGACTCTTATTGATTTGAGTGGCTGTCCAGAGCCAGACTAATTGGGCCCAGAGATTGGAACAATGATTCAGCAAGAAGGGGTGAACTGACAAGGCAGAGTCCGTCTGTCTGCTGGTGGCCTGACTTTGCAGCAGCTCTTTTCTGCCCATAGTAGCAGGGAGCTCAGGGGGCCGGATCTCACTGCCCTTCTCACTGTTTGAGAGGAGGCAGAACCCGGGTGACCTGTGACCCCAGGTCCCAATAGCACCACCCTGTATCACCCCCTGTTATCTCTCGAGCCTCTGAAGTTGATGATGAACACCCCCTTGCTCTATTACCCCCCTTAAAGAGTCTAACTCGTGGCCAGGTACCCTGCCCTCCACGTCCCACCTGTCTCCAGGGTGCTCTGCAACACTGGGGTGGGAGTCTGGCCTAAGCCCCAGAATCTGATCTGCTGTTTGATGTCATCCGGCCCATCCCCAGGGTCTCTAAAAATAAAGCCCCGAGACAGCCATGTTTTTGACTTTTTTTGAACAGCAGTTTTAGTGCGTGCTGTCTGTCATCCTGTTTCCTTTCTGAATGTGTTGATTGAACAGTGGGTGGCTAGGTAATGTTTGTGTTGGCACAGAATCCAACAGCTGATTTTATTTTTTAAAATATATTAAAAAAAAAAACCCGGAGATGTAGACTATCCCATGGAAACTTCTCTCCACCCTATAATTTTGTTTTCTAAAAAGTGTGCACTTTAATAACTTAGCAGAACAAAGATAAACCCCATGAATGGCAAGCTGTTGACGTCACTCTGAATTGATTTTCGATCCTTGTAGAACATCCATTTTACCAGTTCGGATCTGTGCAGGCGTTCTATTTAGTGTGCTGTTTTCCCGTAGAACATTATTTCTTTTATAATATATAATACCTTGATAACAGTAACTTGCATTTCAGTTGCATTTTACAGTTTACAAAGCTCTTTTTATGCCTTATCTCAAGCTTCCTGTTGTATTGTCCTGTATTGTATTGCATGAGGCAAGGCTGCATGGAGGGAGAAGCAAAAAGCCCTGGGTCCAAGTCCTGCATTTGAAATTACAAGCTATGTGACCTTGAGAAGTGCTATGACCTCCTGGAACCCATCTCCTCTGTAAAATGGGCAAGAAGAGGATTAAATGAGAGCATGTATGTGAAGTGCCTTGTAGCACAGTGCCTGACATGTAATAGGTACTAAATAATGATAATTCCCTTTTTTTTGGTTATGATAAATAGCCATCACTAATTTTCAAACTTTTATGTGACTCTCAATTTTTCCATTATATTTCTGTGTGGCCCACAATTGACTTTTCCTCCTATGATCCAATGACGCTATAGAAAAATAATTTCATTATTCTACCTTGAAGGAAGTATTAATTGTTGAGTATGCCTTGATTGAATCATCAAGTTCCAAATCAAGTAGAAAATTCTCAGGCATTCCAAAACTGTGGTTCCCGAAAATTCAGAGGTAATCCCTTTTCCCACCAAAACCTCAGAAACAGAAAAACTTAATCCATTTGGATAACATACAGGTGAACATATAATTATCTCTGGGGAGAAGACAAACCCTCTGAAATGTGCATCTCTTCATTCATTTATTCGTTCACTCACTCATTTGTGTGCGTATTCAATAAACATCTGCCGAGTGTTGAGTATGTGCTAGGCACTGGTGAAAACATTGGCTGTTGGAAGAATTTTATGGAGAAGATGCATTTTGGGAGAAAAATCAAAAAGTCAAATTGATAACAACATCTGTTTTATTTTAGTCAATTGCATCTGTTGTCAAAAAAGAAAAACTTAAATGAATCTACTTAGGGCAGGCTCTTAAGAAGGGAATTGAACGAAAACAGAGTTTTCTTTTATTTTCCTGAGCCAAGAAAAATCTCAAGTGGCAGCAGCCCAAACTGTTTTAGACTTGGACCAGACGACTCTGGCCCCTCTCCCCACGCCCTTTGAAGTTCAAGGGGTTGGTAAACTCCCTGAATGATGTACAAAATGATGGGAGTATGTGCATTCTCTGGCTTCTTAGCTGGCATTGAATTTTCAAGTTGGTGACCTCCTATAAACCAAAGAATCACTGGGCACCATTCAAACAGACTTTCTCATTTTAAAGTAACTACGGGAATGCGTGAGCCACTACACTCAGAATGCTTCAGAAACCAGTTTTATGGGTTCTGTAAAGTTTTTTGGGTCATGAATTAGAATTTACTAATTACTTATTAGCAATTAATATCAGTCAATAAAATCTATGACTGCTTTTATGATTAATGATATTAGATATTAATAATAACCAATAGAACCAGTAATGACTAATTATATAATTGATTAGTAACAGAAAAATCTTTAAAGTGCCTTTCAGTGCTCTTTGGATATTAATAATAATTAAAAATTTCACATATAACAGTGACCATGCAATAAATGATGAGGATTTATTGTTTGGCCAGAAGCCTCATCTCCAGGTATAGACCCCACTCGGCTATGGGTAGCTCCCTGTGTATATCCACTACTCCCTGGGGTCATTACCTAGGAGGTAATCAGTAAATCTTGGTTGAACAAATGAGTGAGCTCCTTCCCTTGTCTCTCCTCGGTGAGAACCTCTGGGGTTTAGGCTGGAGCGAAACACCCAAGAGATTTCTTGCCTGAATTCGGGGCCCAGAGAATGGAAATCAGGTGTCTTAGATGATGGGTGTGCCCTCAGCGTGGGCCCAGGCAGATGCTTCTGTGTCTTGGGCACCAGCTCTGCCTCCCCTTTGGTGGCAGCTGAGGGCCGTCTGAGGTCACGGTGTTGAGATGTGGCGCCTGGAGGCTGCAGTACCCACGTGTCTGGGCCTCACTGTTGCCACCTCTCCCTTCTAGTTTTGTGTGACACAAACAGAAACGAAACATAAACTAAATTGATTATCATAAGGTCACACGTCTAGCCCATGAAAGACTAGACGAGACTTAAAAGAAATTAGACTGCAGCCGAATGTAATTAAAAAGGGTTTTGAGAGAAATTGAATATAATAACCCTCTGTGATGATTCTCTTACAGTAGTGTCTGGTACATCACCCAGGACATGGGGTTTAAAAACAAAGCCGTAAATGCCTTGTCATTAATGGCCCTGCTTTAGATTTATTTCTTTTATATCACACGTGCCTGACACAGTGTTGGGCATGATGTCATAGACCAGGGCAAAAAGAAGCATAAGACAAGGCTCATAGCTGGGCTCAGTCAGTCCTTCTGGATAGACTGGAGGGTGTCTCAGTCTGCTTGGGCTGCTAGAGCAGAATACCACAGATGGGGTGGCCTAAACAGTAGACATTTATTTCTCACAGTTCTGGAGGCTGGAAGTCCGAGATCAAGGTGCTGACTGGTTTGGTTCCTGGTGAGGACTCTTTTCCTGGCTTGTAGACAGCTGCCTTCTCCCGGTGTCCTCACATGGTGGAGGAGGGTGAGCTTTGTCTCTCTTTCTCTTCTTATAAGGACACTAATCCCATCGTAGGGGCCCCACCTTCGTGACCTCATCTAAACCTAATTATCTCCCAAAGGCCTCACCTCCAAACAGTGTCATATTGGGGATTAGGGCTTCAGCACAGGAATTTGGGAGGCATTTAAACTTTCAGTTATAACAGATGGAAAGGTCTTTTGGTACCAGTAGGCCCATCATTCTTTAGTTCTTGCTCACTGATGTTTGCTATAGCCAGGGATGAGCTGGGTGTTCTCAGAGAACTTGGACTGTAATCTATACCAAGAATTTCTGGGAGGATCAGTCACTTTGAACACTGACTGGAGGGCTTATGGGAGATTTGCCTTCTCTGTGTCCCTCCTGGAATGCTGGAACATCTCCCACCTCCCTGGCATCACCCTTGCTCACCCATTACAGAGCCATTGTCTGTGAGCTTGTGTGACTGTCTCAAATTCAGAGCCCCCGTGATGGGGTGGCCTCAGAACTGAGTCCCTGCCCACAGAGGGATCTTGGCACGCTCTGCAGATGTCACTGGGCTCTTGTTCTCTGCCAGTGACATTTAATTTCACATCATTAAGCAGACAGCTGAAAGGCCAGATAAGTCCTATAAAAACCCCCTTTTCATCATGTCATCACTCGAGAATCCACAATGGGGCCAAATCGCCAAAAATCCAAGCTTTTCATCCAAGTGGTCAAATCCCTGTCTCTTGCTCCTCTTGTCTTGTTTTCTCATTCCGATTTAATTTTTTTTATCATGAAATAGTTTAGACATACGAAAAGCATACAAAATAATATTATAAACACTCAGGTATCAACCACTCAGCTTAAGAAATAAACAAAATGACAGTTACCGTTGCAGCACCCTCCGAGCTCTTTGTAAACAGGACCATGAAGAACAAATGTGGGAGCGGCAGAGACAGCAGTTCAGTGACAAGCTTGTAAGCAAGGGGTTTGGGGCTGGGTAGGCCCGAGAGAAATTCCACCTCAGTGCTTCCTTCCTGGGCAAATTCAGGAAAATTGTATAATCTCTCAAAGCCTCAACTTCCTCATCTGTGAAATGGGTAGGATAAGAACGGGTACCATGTACCACCCAGAGTCGTCGTGAAGACTAAATGGAGTAATAATGTAAGTAAAGGGCTTAGTCCGGTGCTGGGCACATGGGAAGTGTTCAGCAGATGGTCGTTGTTACTATTGGCCACTGTTGGGCTTTTATCATCTTGGATTTGGACCCAACAGAATAGTTTCCCACCCTCCCTTACTCCAGGGGAGACCCAGGAGTTGTCAATGCCCAGACCCAGGCAGGTGGGCACGGAACATGCTCCCCTTGATGGGCACCCTGGGCTGACTGATGGGTGCTTGGTGATTTCAGGTGCTCGTCCTGGCCGTGAAGCAGCTGTTTCCAGAGTTCGAGTTCATGTGGTTGGTGGACGAAGCCAAGAAGAACCTGCCTTTGGAGCTGGATTTCCTCAACGAAGGGAGGAACGCCGAGAAAGTGGCCCAGATGCTCAAGCACTTTGACTTCTTAAAGGTAGGAGGGGCAGGACAATGGAGGCATGGTGGTCTGGCAGAAGAGCACAGGGGAGGATTGGTCCCGGTCCCGAGCGTCCCCCTTGCAGGGCATGAGTTGGGACATCTCCATCTTGAGTCTTCTTTCTGAGGATGAATGATTTGTCCCTGGTGATGCATGTTGAAGCCCTTGAAGGCAGCGTTACAAAGAAATACCAAGTGTGACTGTTGGCCTGTCAATCAAACAGATGTTTATTGAGTGACCTACAATTGCAAGACACTGAGCGCTGCCCAGGGGCCTGTAAGCCGTGGTCTCTGCTTCCATGAGGCATGGGACGATGACTTGGATGAAGATGATGATGATGATAAACGCTACTGTTCTCTGACACTGTTCCTGACGCTTTATGTATAGTATATTAGCTCGTTTAATACGTAGTCAGTTCTGCTGTAACACAACATATGTGTTCCTACAAATCTCCCCACTGTGCAAAATTGCACAACAGAAACCACAGGGCTTATGGGGAAAATGGGGTTAAGCTTACAACACTCCAATAGGGCACCAGTGACGCGGAAAATAAAGAGGATAGGAACCTAATAAAATGGTAGTGTAGCCTTACACACATTAAATGGCTGAGAAACACACAAGACCTCAGTGCACTTGGCTCTTGATCTTGCCGTCTGCTTGCAGAAGTGGGCGTCAGAAGGGTTGCCACTTGTGAGTTATTGTGAGGTGGTGGAAGGGGGTCACCTGAAATTGGACAGAAAGTTGTAATGAGTTGTGGGTGGGAGGGACCCATAACACACATGGTGATGTGTGTGGGGTGTACATTTTGTGTATTCCCATGTGGTGTGGTTCAGCTGAATGCGGTTTTCTGCCTTCACATGAAGTATCTTGGAGGTGATAATGCACGTAAGTGAATGCAAAATTTGGGTTATGATCAAACTGTTCCATGACATATCAATCACATTGGAACAGATTTGTGTTTTCAAGTGTTATAGCAGAACTACCTGTGTGATGGAAGACATTCACTGTGGGAAACGATATCAAATGGTAGAGTCACAGCTTTGTGAGCGGTCCTGCTGGTCCGTACTCTAAGGATTCAGAAGAAGGGACTGCATGGTGGATGGGGGCAGGGAAGGCTCTGCTGAGGAGTTGGCCCTGGAGCTGACCTTTGAGGACTGTCCTCATGGTCCCTGTGGGGCACATGGAGGTTGGAGTGAGAGAGATGCGTGCCAACACCGCTGTTCTTCCACCACATTTTCTCCTTAGAGGGGTTTGGACCCATCTACCCAGGGCAACCTCTTCATGGTGCAGGGGTTGGGCCCCTCTGGTAGTCTACACAGAGAGCTTGGCTTTCACCTCTCAGAAGAGATCAGCCCTTCTCTCTTCACTCAGGACTGGAGAATGCGGGAGCGGGAGTCACAGAGCTTGGGCACTAGTTGCAGAGCAAACAGTCATGTAGCATCCTTGGAGAGAGCGTCTCAGTGCATTGAATGGGCAGGTCTCTTGCTCTGGACTAAAGTGTTCATGTGGCTTCTGAAGACATAGTCAGAAACAGGGGTAGTGTTTGTACTTCTGCTATCTGGATTCCTTAACAGAGATGGGGGCACTGAAGTGTGTCTACACTAGCTACCTGAGAATCATGGGAGAAAAAGCCACAACTGTGGTGATCAGCGTGTTGTCCTGATACACTGATTTTGGTAGCCATTGGTGAAGTTTAGCTCTTTGAGTGAGTTGGGAGTCAGGTCTGTCAAGATGCCCCTAGGGGGCTTGACTGGCTTTTCCTCGGCAGCCATTGTAGACATGGATATACAGACCCTCTCGTGTGGGTAAATCCACACGTGCGGACTAGATCTGGTAACACTGCCCCAGCCCCAGCTCAAACCACCAATTCAATGACAACTTGGCTCTCTCAGGCAAATAATAATATTAACTAATTAGCATAATGCTGTGGAGTCTAAACTATGCTTCCATTTGCGTATCCCATTTCCTTCATTCCTTTATTCCACATTTATTGAACCTTTCCTGGAGCCTCTTGCTGTGCTGGGGGCTGGGGGAGTGCCTGGGTAAGTAAGAGATAGTTGGCTCCCGCCCAGGAAGACTTCCCATCTCGTAGGCGACACACACACGTATTGTGACAGTAGAGGATGGTCATGCTGTGACCGGGACTCACCTGTGTTTCTGTGGATGCCCAAGAGGAGGTACTTAATTCCACCCAGGATTTGGAGCTCAGAGGGGACTTCCAAGAAGTATTGATTGTGCAAAGGGATAGCCAATATTTACTGGATGTTTCTTCTGCTGCACTGAGCACTATGCAGATACTGTAACATTGAATCCTTCTAACAGTCATCATCCCATTTTGCAGATGGCGTCAGAGGGTAGAGGAGCTAGGGCTATGAGCCAGATTCTCTGACTTCACCTCTGGTGCTTGTCTAAGGACGTTCTGCTGCACCTTACCTGGCAGAGGTGCTCCTCAGAGCTAGAACTGTGAGCCAGACGTATAGAACCATCTCCTCTGCCGTTCCCATGGAAACAGCAAATCCTCCCCTGGCTGGGGCCAACTAGCATCTGCCAGACCAAGACATGTAATAATAATAATAACACAAATTTTTCAAACGAGGATGCCAAATGGGTAAATAATTAATGTAACGATTTGACCTGCTGCTTCTAAAACCTGCACACCATTCCTAAGACAATGGTGGAATTAAGGCTCCTGAGTAATTAATTTTGCCTAAACACATAACAAATGGAAAGCGAATTTTGCACGGCGAACCCAGTTCAGCTCTTAAAACTGGAGATGGATTGCTTTTGCATACTGGCACCCCATCACAACATCTGTGCGTAATTAAGCCTCAGCAAAGAGTTTACCTCTCAGAGTGTGAGGCATCTTCCAGTGGGTTTAATAACCTCAGCCCTATGCTATGAATCTCTGAGCCTCAGACAAGGCCTGCATGCAAATGAGGTGTTGGGGAGGCTGGGAGAGGGAGAGGGGGCAGCCAGGCCGAACGGTCAAGATCAGGGCATTGGTGGACTTGGCATCAGAGAGCGTGTGTGCTGAGGGGAGGGGACAGGACAAGCAGTGAGGTTGTGACTGACCTGAGGGACAATTGGGACAAGGTAGGAGCGAGAAGCCTTATAACCACAGAGTTTGGGACTGGAAGGATGTGAGTTTATCTCTATATGTGGAGGTGGGGATGGGTGGGGGGTCATCTCTTGAGTAAGGCCACTCCAGGGTTTCTTAGTGCAAGGTAAGGAGGCTGGGACCCTCCAGAAATTGTGGGCAAACCTGAAGGGATGTGGATGCTTTTGGAGAAGTGCCATAGCTTCCTAAGAACCTCAAAGATGAAGAACCACTGATGTATAATAATTAATATTAGTTAACATTTTTTACATGCTTAGGCTGTTAGACACTTTTTAAAGGGCATTAAAGGGCATTAAATTTACTCTTTAATTCTTATAACAGCCCCACAAAGGAGAGGCCATTATTAGCTGCCTGTCACCAGTGGGGAAGTGGGGCCCCAGAGGGATGAAGCATTTGCCCAAGGTCACAGCTTCCCAGGAAGGGGCAGAGGCAGGCTCTGGATGAGGTCGTCTGGCTCCGGAGCCTACACGTTAAACCACGGTGCTAGTCTGCCTCTGTAATAATTGGTGGGGAAGATCTGAACTGCGCTGGGCTGCATGTAGCACTAGCTCTCAGCCCTGGTTGTGTATCCGAGCCACCTGTGACACTCGACATGATTGTCACCTGGCAGCTGATGTTGGTCCAGCAGGCACTGAATGTGTGCTCTTGTGTCGAGCACCAGGACTCCACACATGCTGATAGGAGGTGAGGAGTGTTGTTTCCATTTTAATAGTCATCTCCGTCTTACAGGTGGGGAAATTGGCACTCAGAGAAGTTATAAAACTCACCCATAGTCACAGGAGGTGGAGGCGGCAGAGCCAGGACTCCAGCCCAACAGTCTGACTCTGGGTCTCTGCTCGGCTCCGCTGGGCTCAGGTGATGGGAGGCGTGTGGCCCTGGGTGATGGGCACTGGCCCGTACAAGCCAAGGCTTGCTTCACAGGTGCGTTGACCAAAGCACAGGCGCAAGGCAGAAGCACAAGGTCAGGGCCGGACTGTGAGGCTGAGGCCCAGAGTCTTGGGTTGGAACTTTCCCTAACCTGTGCCCTCCTTCTTGGGGTCAGGATTGGTCCCAGTGTAGGGGGCAGGAGGAGCCCACAGGAGGGGGGGCCCCTGCTCTGTGGCAAGAAGGTAGACCCTGGGCTCTGAGGTCTTGATGGCCAGGATGTGACCCTGCCTCTGGGGTCAGTGGGCGCTCTGGCCATGAGCCTCCCAGGGTTTAGTTTTGTTTGGGGGTGGGGTGGTTCTTCTTATGGCCTGTTTGAAATGTTTCTCTTCCATCTTTCCCTTCCTTGATGGAAGAAGCAGGGCAAGCAATGGTGGTGAAACGTGGGTGTTGGGGTGAGGTGCGTTTCAGCTTATACCCCCAGACCCTCCTGCCCACATGGTGATTAGGGGCGAGTCACTTGACCTCGTGTCCCCCTGTCAAGCCAAGTTTCTCCTAACCGGGCAGGGAGCAGTTTTGCATTTGGCAGTCATTTCTTTGTCGTGGCCGTGGTCCTCCCTGAGCTCCCGTGACAGACTCTCTGTCCCCTGGTTTGATGCCTGTCATTTCAGATCTGCGCAGTTGGAGCAAAGGCACGTTCTGTTGTCACACTGGGCTGGCTGCGCGTGGAGGGAGACTGGGGGGAGAGCTGGAGGAGGGGCAAACTCAGCTCACCCGCGATGCTGACGAGCAAGCCCGGAGACTCTCCAGCTTTTGGGTTTTCTCTCTCCCTCTCTGCCTCCTTCATGGCTGTTTTCCACGTTGCCCCAGGCAGGTCCAGATGAGGGTCTCACCGCCCTAGGGACCCACAGCCAAGCTTTGGTTTCCAAACAAACACAAGGGAAGAACTTAACCCCCAAACATGTCCCTTTCGTTTGGAAGCTACAGACAACAGCGGCAGGCTTGCACTCATATTTTTAAAGGTGCTTTTTGAAAAATGCCAAGCAAGACTGAATTTTAAGTTCAAAGTAGCAGAGAGTCACAGGTTTCTCTATTGTCCCAGATTTTCAAATGGCAAAAACCACAGGAAAGTCGCAAACCAAAATAGCACCTTGATTTCTGCTGGAACCTTTGTTTCCAGGAGCCCAGTGTTTCACCTGGAGGCGTGGCCCCGTTTATCCTCAGAGCTCCTCACTGAGACGGGCAGGAGCCACCTCCTTTCCAATGAGGGAACTGAGGCGTAAGGAGTTGAGTGGCTTGATTAAGACACAGCAGTTATGAGCAGAACTAGGAACAGGAAATGGGTTCCTTGACTTGAGGGCACTGTCTTACTGTTAGATGAGTTTTGGGGGTTGGGATAAAGGGAAGTCCTTATTCCTCAAACCCTGGAATTAGCTGCCCTCATTTCTTTATTCATCAGTGGGGCTAAGCCCGTTAAGTTGCTGGGGAAACGTGGCATGCTACTGTGCGATAACTCCTCCTTCCTGGCTGTGCTGGGACTGGTGGCCATCTCTCACTCACCTTGGTGCAGTCCAGTCTCTTGTCTTCTCCTGGGGAAATCTGTTCTCTTTTTGGCTCTTGAGTGTTCTCAGAGTCAGAGGGGTTTGGAGACGATGTCAGTTAGGAATCCCTTTGACTGCAGGTAACTGAAAGTCCAATTTAGAGTGTCTTAAACAAAAGGGATTTGTTTTCCTCACATAGCACAAAGGCTTACAGCAGTTACCTGCTGATATTGTCTTAAGGGTTTGACAATATCAGGGCTGGCATCTCTGAGATTTTCTTGGACTTTTCCTCATAGTTGCAAGATAGCTGCTGCAGCTCCAGGTATCACATTCACTTTCAAGGCAGGAAGAGAAGGGTAAGAAGAGTGGCTCCATCTGTAAACATCCCTGTTTATCAAGAAAATAAAAACCTTCTGAGATCCCCTAGCAGACCACTTATGTCTCATAAGCCAGAACTGTGTCATATGGCCATACCTACTGCAAGGCAGGCAGGGAAAGTATTTAGTTTTTTCTGTGTCTGGGGAAGAGGAGGATTGGGGATAGTGTTGGGTTAGGCTTCAGCATTGTCTGCCACAGGAGACTTGCAGAAAACGGACGTGAGAAAACTAATGATTTCCCAATGGAAAAACTTAGTGTCCAGTAAAAATTCATTCATTCAATCATTCATGCATACATACGTACATACAATACACCCATTGCTCAGGTGTAGAAACTGAGGCAGAGAGTTTAGAGTCACATGAGGAGCCTGAAATAAGCCTGATGAGAGAGAAAAATAGCTTTTAATGCCAACTCTGTCTCAGGTATGAGGGGTTCCACACATTTTCCCCTCAGTCCCAATTTTAGTTTGGGCTCTTCATTGTGTCTGAAGGCACTGAGGAGGGTGGGGAAGCCGTTCTCTGGTCCCCAAGCCGAGGGGCCACTGAAGGAGGGGCCGGGGGCCTAGCTGGTGGAGGCGGGCAGCCTGCCTTTCTCTCTTGGCCTGCCTCCTGCCTCCTTACTGTCACTGCCGAGCTTCCTCTCGGGCCTTCCCTCTTGTTCCTGGGAGGAGCATCTGCTGATGTCTGGCTCACCGTGCCTCTCTGTGGTCCTCACCCCAGCTCCCAGCCCCTGGGCCCTTCTGACCTGTCCTTTCCTATTCCAGGTCCCTCGAATCTACTGGGATCTGTCCACCAAGCGGGTCCTTCTGATGGAGTTTGTGGATGGCGGGCAAGTCAATGACAGAGACTACATGGAGAGGAACAAGATCGATGTCAATGAGGTGAGGTCGGGAGTGCATGGCTGCCTGTGAGGGACACGGGCTTGTTGGGGCTGCCCGGCCAGGGAGATGTGTCCAGATGAGGTCTCACCACCTTGAAATGGGGCCTGTTGTCTGAAGAATTATAAAGTCTCTGACCACGAAGCATCCTTCCAGGTCATCCAGTGCAGCCTCTGCCCTGCTTCCTGAAGCTGGGGGTGGCAGCATGCAGTGATGCAGGCATGGGCGAGGCCCTCCCCGCGGCTCCTGCCTGGACATGCAATTTCCATCTGTCTTCTGTACCGTGGGAGCCCCACAGAGCTGAGTGGCCGCAGAAGACAATGGTGCAAAATCCACAGAACGTAATCCTTCTGCCCAGTGGGGCCTGGATACAACTTCCTTCCTCTCCCTGCTCCTCCCCACATCTCAAGGGATCAGGCCAAAAGGGGACAGCAGTAGCCAACTGTATCTGCTTCACAGACCTAGGAAAAAAGGGGAGGCTTCTGTCTCCCACCTCCCACCCCACTGGTGTCAGGGAGAATGGGCCAGTGGTTAGGGGCTGTACCCCATTTTCTTCTTCTTGGTCGCCACAGGTCCCCCAGGTAAGAGTGGAGTTGTACTTTTGCAACAACATTCATCATTTTTATAGTCCCTACTCTGTACTGAGTGTGGGGATTTAGAGGGGAGCCAGACCCAATTCCCGTCTTTGGGGAGTTCACAGCCAAGCGTTGGAGTTAGACACACAACTACATCCTTGTAACCATCTCTTAGGCAGCAGGTGGTATGAGCCAGACCCCAGGGAGCCACAAGGAAGAAGCGTTCACCTCTGCCACAGGTGGCTTCCCAAGCAGGACGAGGAGGAATTTGCCAGGGGTGTGTGTGTGTGTGTGTGTGTTGGGTAGAGGATTTGGGGCATGGAGATGGCGCTGCAAGGAAAGGGAAAGGAGTAGTGAGGTTTGGCAGGGCTAGGGGCAAATTTCTAGGTCAGTGTGGAAAACTAGGGTGGGAGCCAGATGGTGAAGGCCTTGGGTGTGACCCTGGAGGACAGGGGAGTCACTGAAGGGTGATGAGGAGTACAGTGACGTGATCCACCACTCTGGCTGGGTGGGAAGAAGGAATGGAAGGGACCAGACCCAATGGAGGTCAATGCTCTTTCCTATGCCTCCCAGACAACACATGAAGATGAGTATGTGGTCCCAGTGGTGGGATGGCCCAGAGGAGAAAGCCGTACCTTGGCTCAGCAGATGAGCCAGGTGGAAGGCAGGAGAGTGTGCAGATCAGGAGCCCAGGCCTCTGGGTGCCTGTGTGGCCTTTGTTAGTGGGGACAATGGTAGCACCTACTTCCGAGAGGGTTGTAAGGACCACACGAGTTAGTGCTCAAACAGTGCTTAGCACAGTGCCTGGGGATGCTTAGCTCTCCAAAATGGTAGCCAAATGATTATTGTTGTTGTTTTCATTATTATCATCATCGTTGGGCCCTGTCCTTTCCTCCTTTACCTCCTCTTACCGTTAAGGTTAACCGACTGCCCAACTCCCCGTGCCAGGCCATTTCTGCGATATAAACTCAGGAGAGAGGTCTTATCGTCTCCATTTTGCAGATGAAGAATGAGAGACTCAGAGAGGGAAGGTAACTTCTGTAAGGTCCCATGTCTTAATGGTACTCCCAGTGAGTTTTCATATGGCTGTAGCGTGTAGTCACCAGCCAGGTAAAGAAATCATTTCTAGCACTCTTGCAGCTTCCTCACACCCCCTCCCAGTCGATACCCCACCCCCACCAGAGCTACTGCTATTCTGACTTCTGTCACCATAGATCACTTTGGCTTATTATGGAACTTCATATAAATGGAATCATACTGTAGAATCTTTTGGGTCTGACATCTTTGTCATCAGTTGGCTGTGGGTCTTTTCTGGAAGGTCTGTTTTCTTCCACTGGTCTATCCTTGCAGTAATGCCACACTGTCTTAATTACTTAAGCCCTTAATCCCGGTCCCTGGCTTCTAGGGTTTGCATGACCGGAAGCTCTTTGGTATTCTGAGATGATGTCATTAAATACTTCCACAGGAGCCTGAGGCTGGGCCGTGGGCGGTGGGCCGTGTGCTCTCCTGTGCTGTCACCAACCATGGGTGATGTTGGGAGTAGATCACCCACTAGGCCACTAAGGGTGGGCCCTCCTTTACAGAAATTAATCTATTATGCCTCTTACCAACCAGCACCAAAGCCACAGGCCTCGTGGAAGACTAGTGGTGAGTGTGTGTGCACGTGCACGTGTGTGCATGTGTGGAGTATGAAAGACACCACATTACTGAAAGTTTCTAACAGACTTCTGAGGCTCTAAAGTCTCCCGAGGACTGTGGGCCTCAGTGGCCAGCCCCTGGAGCGGCTCTCCCTCCTCAGGACAGCCTGACTCTGAGTGTTCCCTGGGGAGGGAAGTACAAGAGACAGACAGAAGTGACAAGGAGCTAAGATCTCACCCCAAATCCCAGGGGCAGGGTGGTTAGTGGCATCTTGGCTGCAACAAGCTGGCGACCCAGCTGGAAGGTGGGGCTCAGCAGGAAGTGGCTCTAGCAGGAATCACTCCTGAGGTGGGTGGGGATGGCTCCAGACCCCTCCAACCACTTGTTGAGTCATCCCCACTCCACTTTGAAGAGGGCCCCTCACCCTGTAGCATCCCAGCCCAGCTGGGCCTAGCATGTGAGGACTTGAAGACCAGTTTAAGTGGCCAATTCCCAACAGACTTGGGTAGGGAAATACCAGGGTAAAAGGCAAGAGCCCTGGGTTCAAGCTCAAGCTCTGCCAATGACTTGCTGTGTGACCTTGGACTAATCACTCCCCCTCTCTGGGCCTCAGTTTTCTTATTGAAGGCATTGGACTGGCTGGACTCTAAGGGTCTGCCCTTCTTGGATATTTTACAGAACCGTGATTCTCAGCTTGCAGGGAGCTAAGACTTGAACCATCTATTTCAGAATCACTGGAGGAGCTTATTTAACAATGCAAATTCCTGGCCCCCAACCCAAATTTACTAATCAGAATCTAGGGTGGGAAGGGTTGCTGGGTGGCGGGGGAGGGGAGGCGGTTTGCAAGAATCTGCATTTTAACAAACTCTCCAGGTGGTTCAGACATTCACGAAAGGTCAGGAACCACCTGCCACAAGGCCGCACGGCCTGGGCTGCGCACATCCAGGCACGAGGCAGCCCTGCCCAGGTGCCTCAGGGAGCCAGCAGCCTGCAGGGGCCCTCGTTTGTTTGCCTCTGATCCCAGAAGCAGCATATTACCGAGGGCCTGACCCGGTGATCATATTTGCCAGTCACTTTAAGAGCTGGCGACAGTGACTGTCACTGATTTCATTAAAAGTAAAGGTCGCGTGGGAGCACACCTCCCCGGGCTGGATGGAGCCTCCTGAAGCCACAGGACAATTATTGATTGCAGAACCATATCGGAGGTTAATTGGATTTCAGTGAGTGTGTGTTTAAGACCCTGCCTGGGCTGAGGCCCAATTGAATTTGTGTGAAATTAGCCGAGAGAAAAGTGACAAAGTTGGAAGTTTGGGGTTGGTGGTGACGGGGACTGGAGGGCTGGTGGGCAGACATCGGCTGTCTGTGAAGAGTGGGGGTGGGTGCAGGGATGGGGGGCTTGCAAGGGACACCAGCCTGTCCATCCCAGAGGCCTGGGAGCCCCTGAGGAAAGAGGGCTGGGGTCTCCCAGGGGTCATCATGAGGACTTTGGTTCAGTCCTCTGTCCTTGGGATGGCCCTCCTGGTATGTGTTGTGGCCTTCAGAGCCTTTTTACCTCCCCAGAGAGTAAATCTCGTCTCTTGTCAGGGTCAGGAGGGCATCTGGGGGTTCAGCTCTTGCTTTGAAAGTCTTTCCTTTGCTCCTCCTTTTTCAAGACCCCGACTCCTGTTTTCCAAGGTGCCGGAGCCCTCAGAGGCTGAGCCTCTCTGGGCTCAGAGGTCAAGGTCCCCCACTGCCGGCTTAGGGTTCCCTATTGTCTAGCCTGTTAAGTCATTTCTCAGTGGCTCTCTGCCTGGACCCCCCCCCCCGCCATGGAATCTTGCTAATCTCTTTTTGTCACTGTGGCTGTCGTGGGCCCTTCTCCTCCCTTGTTGGGGGGGGGGGGTCTTTGTCTTTTTGT
This sequence comes from Equus caballus, assembly GCF_041296265.1. Lineage (NCBI taxonomy): Eukaryota > Metazoa > Chordata > Mammalia > Perissodactyla > Equidae > Equus > Equus caballus. The sequence continues at coordinate 35,982,233 of NC_091707.1, forward strand.
TTCTATTAGAATGATTTTAGTGGGGGTGCGGAGGGAGTGGAATCAACGCCTGGGTTCAGTTGGCCACATTCGGCAAGAACCACTTGCCACGCTTCTTTCCATTCGTTTTAAAATCCATTCCGTGTGGCTGTAGGAGCCATGGAAGGGTCTCAAAAGCATCTTTCAGCAGATGTCTGTCGGGCACCCACGATGTACTGTGCTGCATGCAAGCGCTACAATAGAGGTGTGCACGGATGTGGGAAGTGGGGCTGGGGGAGGCTTCCCCGAGGCTGGCACTGTGCCGGGCGGGGCAGAGGGCTTCAGAGCTGGGACCTCTGGGGTTGTGTCTGGCTCTGCCATATATTGGCCAAGTGCCTTGGGTATGTTACTTAAACTCAGAGTCTGAGTTTCCTCATCTGTACAGGAAATAACAACACTTCGCAGGGTCGTGGTGCAGACTTTGCAGGCTGTGAAGTTCTGTAAAAAAAAAAAAAAAAAAGTCGTTTATAATTCACGAGGTGATTATTCACAGAGGCATGTCTTCCTCTTCAGATCTCTGAGAATCTTCTTTGCTCCCCTCCTGTCCACCTACCTCTGTTGTCCGTGAATGTCTAGACTGGAGGGCAAGCAGTGGTCATCGGCTGAGCATATGGGGACTCCCCTTCGGCCTCTCTAAAAGCCATGCTGCAGTTAGGCCAAGTTTCCCGTGTCCCCCGACACCACCTTGGGTTGAATAGGATGTTTACTTTCTGCTCTGCATCCTCTCCCACTTACTGGGGCTCTCTGGCTTGGTGAGAGAAGGTGCTCAGAAGACCAGGGAAGAGAAGCTGGAGAGCCATACAGACGCTAGCTAGTGAAGTCACTAGAAAGAAAACCTCCTTTTACCGTCCACCCTCCATGGCTTCTCAGGCCGAGTTTTGAGAAGCTCGCGATGTTAGAGAGGTCCCATCACAGGATGGGTTCCTGGATATTTGTTTCCCCAACAGCTAGGGTGTCAGGAGTGGGGAACAGTGTTGCTCTAGGATCAGCCTTCCTGCATTCTGCTGCTGGCTGTGCTACTTACAAGCCATGCTACCTTGGCTTTGTCACCTTTGGAAGCCCAACTTCCTATTGTAAAGTGGGGTAGTAGCCCTAGGATTGTTTGATGGTTGAAACATGAAGTGTTTGGCACAGTGCCCACGGTATAATCTCAACACAGTACATGTTCAACGTTGAAATTCCAACCCTTGGCCCTCTCTGTGGTGCTAGCAGCAAAATATTTGCCAGAAGAAGGGGAAACATGTAGGGAAGAAACCCTTTCCCCATTTTTTATATTGACCCAGGTAAGATGGAAGGATGTGGAAATATTTCTTTGGAGTCAGTTCTTGCCTGAGGCAAGGGATGTCAGCTGTCAACAGCTCTTCCTCCCTTTGCTATGTCTTCCAATGGCCATGGCCCTAGGACCCCATCCCTCTGGTAGCCATGACCCTCTGAGTCTGTCTGGCCAGGAGACCTGCGGAGCCCTGTTGGCCTTGTGGATGCCCCATGCCCTGGCTCTCAGGTGATGTCCCAGTTCAAGCCTAACCTAGAGAAGCTTTCTCCAAGCTGCCCAGAAGCTCCAAAATTAGAGTAACTCCCCCAGTTTCCTGTAATTAACCCGGCACCTCTTCTTTCTTCCTCGCCACCTCTCCTGGCACCATGTGTGGCTGAAGAGGTTCTCTGTGTCTTCGTGTTCAGGGATTTCATCTCAGCGTTTCTGGTCCAAGATTGACCCACTCACCCCGTGAATAGATTTGGCCTTGTGCTGGGCAGTGTAAGTAATCTCAGGTTTATATATCCCAGGGGTGGGCTGGGGTGGAGGGTAAATGCTCAGGGCAGTGGTCTGGTCTAGTCTTTCTGCCTCTTGTTCTGCCTCAAGAAGCCTGGGCAGAAAGTGGGGGAAGAGCAAAGAGAGTTTGAATTATTAACCTATTTATACTTAATATTGGGCTACTTATGTGATTGCTAACATCCTGCAACACCCACCCCCTGTTTTCTTTCAGAGCTCTTGGCCTTGCTTCCATGACAGCCCCCAAGAACATAAGTAGACTTTCCCTTGGGGGTGGGAATAAGTTAATCCATGCAATTATAGAATAATTAAAGTACTTTCAGCCAATTCAAGATTTGAGAAAAATACAAAAATAACTCCTTGATTTCAGTATTACTTACTAAGTTAATTCTTTACTTAGCCTTTTTATAGATTCCTGTTTCTTCCCCCCTCCCTACGGTTAGAGAATAAAGGCATTGCATAATTATTGAAATCACTTACATGAGTGGCACATTCTTTTTATACGGCGGGAGTAAAGGACTCATCACTGACTTTTTTCCTGAAAAGAGCTATACTATGGCTTTAGTTCACAGAGAGTTTTTGGTTAGACAGACAGTCCTGGGTTTCCCACTGACTTCTCCACATGGCATGCCTTCTTGGATGCTGTGGGGACCTTCAGAGAGTTTTGCTGCAGCCCCTGCCTCCAGCGGGGAGCTTCCCTGTGAGTGGAGAGGCAGGATGGCCTGGCGATGAGAGGTTGTCCCCTGGACCCAGGACACCTGGGTTCGGAGCTGGTTTCCCCAGCTGCTGGTCAGGTGACCAAGCTTCTTCCCCTTCTTGTGTCTCGCGTCCTTCACCTGTCTACCGCAGAGGATGGCTGGGAGTCCATGTAAAGTGCAGGAATGGTGCCTGGCACAGAGTGTTAGCTGTTACCTTTCTAAAAGGGTGGTGCTCCTTTGTCTTTATGTGGATGCCACCGTTGACAGGGCAAGGGACAGCCTGAGAGCAACTCAACTCATTTTTCCAAAGAAGTCATACAAATGGCCAACAGGTACATGAAAAGGTGTTCAGCATCACTAATCATCAGGGAAATGCAAATGAAACGCACAATGAGAGATTACCTACCCGACACCTGGCAGACTGGCTATCATCAGGAAGACAAGAGATAACCGTGCTGGTGAGGATGTGGAGAAAAGGAGCCCTTGTGCACTGTGGGTGGGAATGTAAACTGGTGCAACCACTATGGAAAACAGCATGGAGGTTCCTCAACAAATTAAAAATAGAACTACCATATGATCCAGCAATTCCCCTTCTGGGTATATATCTGAAGGAAATAAAATCAATTCTCTGGAAGAGGTATCTGCCTCCATGTTCATTGCAGCGTTATTTACAATTGTTTGTTCTTAATCACGGGACATAGCTAAAGTACTATGGAACGGGAGGGAGAGAGGGTTGTGGGCCCAATGATGCCTTTAGGTTTCTCCTGGGACCCTTGCTGCATCTTTAAGTAGGAGGGGCTGGCTTCTTTTCTCTGGGCAGATTGGTTCCCAGGACTATTTAGTGCAACTCTGGTAGACGTTAAGAAAAATTACCCAAAATTCCGCAATAAGGCCAAGAATACGCAGTGTGTCCTTTCAAAGTCATTTTTGAGTATTGTTCAACCAGCCCACCCGAGGATTTTTAATATCTAGGGGAATGTACTTTTGTTTGACTTTGCTATTGACAATTAATTAAGGGCTCAGACTGAAGTCATATGTCAGCCTGTAGATCTTATCCAGTAGAGATGCAAATAATTTCTATGCAGTAGGAAAGATAACCCCAAAGGTTATGATTTCCTTATTGCCCTGTAGGACAATAACCAGTTTTGTATCTAATCCAGGAATCTTGGGTCTCTTGTTCCTGTTTAAATGCCCATAAATACCCCGTCCTTTAAAATTCTCTTTGAACCAGCTCTACCATCTCCCTTGCTCCTTTATTGATGAGTTAAACAATCTTTGACGCGTGTTCATTCCATATCTGTAAGAGAGTAGTGTTTTTAACTTTTAGAAAATTACACTTTGACGGTGATAATGGGTATATTTTTTTCCAAGTGTAAAATAATAAGCTACCACATTACAAAAACCCTCACATTTGTGTGTCTTATGGTGTAGGTATAAAGTGCTTTCCCATATGCATTTTGATCACATTTTGACCTTGAGTCTTGAGGTTGCTCTGTGAGGAAGTAGAGCAGATGGGGTTAGTCCCACTTAACAACTAAGGGAGTTTGGACCCAGACTGAGAAGGGAGGTGACTTGGCCCCCAGGCCACCCACGCCCTAAGTGGCGGTACCAGGAGGCTCCAGTGGGAAGCCAGTGGCATAGGCTGGTTCCCCCTTCTGTCTCTGCCTTGCATAGCTGCCTATCCTGGTTAAATCTGGTTAAAACGAGCATCAGGAAGAGCCCCCACATGGGAAGACACCCAGGGAGGGGCGGCCGGCTGTGGTGCTGAAATGGGGGGCCGCTCTGGTGGCTCCGTTCATGGGTATCTGAGCTGCAGTTGGCAGTGCCACCATGTCCTTCCCCTCCTCTGGCAGCAGCAGCTCACTCCTCGTGGGCATCGGCTCCCCCATCCCGAGTCCCCAGACCCCTGGGGGCCATCTTTCAATGTAGTAATAGGGAGCCCAGAACGATTAGCAATATTTCAGAAGGCGTAAGGGAGATCATACATCTCCCTATGACAGCTTTGCCCAGACTAAATGAAATGTCATTTCTCCGCTTTTGGCTGGAATTCCATCAGCTCAGTCTGGCTGCACAGCTTATCTTGGGCCGATCAGGAGCCCTGATTAGACCTTTTATGCGTCCTTGACAAATAAAAATGAATTATTACTTAATAAATGCAATTGGTTTGGCAGATACCGCCTTTCAGAGCGTGGCTCCTTGGAGCTCCAAAGAGCCTGACAAAAGGGGTTCTCAGTGGCCCAGCATGGGGACCTGGCCCACCCAGGACCAGCTCTGGCTGGGGCCCCTCTCTGAGGAAACAGAGAATGGTGGCTCTGGGACACTTGACGTCTCAGCCTGAGTCTGAAAACTTGACCCAGGGCAAAGTCTTGCTCCGAATGCTGACATTCATCTTCCCCCGGGGAAAACCCAGTCAGGATCTGAGAGCTGGTGTCATGGCAGGGCACAGTGTGACATCGGAGAAGTCTCAGGACTTTAGATGCCTCTTTAACCCCAGAGGCACATCTTAAAAAGGTACAATGAAACCTACTCTGCCGCCCTCGCAGGAACATTATGTGGAATCAGTAAGAACAGGGGCACCTGTGAGAGGTCACTAGGCTCCAAGCCCCGTGATATTCTCATTTACCTGCAGTGGCCCTTGAGAGCGGCACTATGATGATTTCCTTTTTGCTGAAGCTGTGGGTATAAGCAACTTGTTTAAGGTCACTAGGTTCACTTGAGAAGTGCCGCAGTCGGTGTGAGCCAGTGTAACATCATAGTTACTAGAAGGCTGGGGGCGGGGGGGCTTGTCACACCTAGTTTGAATCCTGTCTCTACCTCTTTATTGTCATGTAGCTCCAGGTAAGTTAAATATTGACAGGTTTCAGTCCCTCATCTGCAAAATGGGGATCATAATTGTACCAACTTTTAGGGCTGTTAATAAGGATGTCAGTTATTGTTGCTAACATAGGGTTATTCTTGATGATGCATTTTGGGGCCAATTATAATCAGTTGGGATTCAGAGGAGATTAATGGGGCTAGGATGAGCGTCAGAGGTAGGAACCATGACATCTCAGAAGAACACGGAGAGACAAGGTCTCATGTTGAAGGCAGAGTCCTTTGTTCACACGTTTGGCCTGTTACAGGCGAGTGGGTGCATAATAGAGCCATTTTATGGTATGTAAATTACACCTCAATAAAGCTGTTTAATAAAATAGAGCCAGTCCCTGCCATCTTGGGAGCCTATGATTGCGGGCTAGGTGGCCATTATCAAATAATGACACAGATAGAGTACTAGGGCCATGAAAGGAAAGTACCGTGTACTATGAGAGTTTATGGCAGGAGAACCTCATCTGGTCTTGGAGGTCAGGGAAGGCTTCCCCAGGGAGGTGATGCTGAACTGGGGTGGGAAGGAAGAGAGGAGTGAGTGAGCCAGGTGAAGGGGAGAGGGGAGGAATGCTCTTAGCAGAGGGAGTATCATGTGCAAAGGCCCTGAGGTAGGAAGGCACAGGGATCATTGGAGGAGAGAGAGCAGATTTGGCTGGAATGTCATTGTGGTACAAGATGAGACCAGGGAGGGAGGCTGGGCCTGGTCGTGCAGGACTTTGTAGGCCAAGGAAAGGAGTTGAGTCTTTATCCTAATACCCCACCCTGTGTTCCCCACCCCAGCTCCTCTCCTCTGGCTGGGATATGTTTGTTAGTGACCATGGGATGCAGCTGAGGCTAAGAAGAATGCCAAGGGCAGCGTGTGTCCTGGGGTGTCATCTTTCTGGGTTGAACATCTCTTTGTCCTGTGGAAACCCATCGGCAGACCATCTGTGGGCCCAGGTCTGGCTCTTTTCAGCAGCTGTTCCCTAGCTGGGAAGCGGCTTTTAGCTCTAATAAAAAGGGAGTAGAGATAAGAAGACCGCCTCGGCAGAGAGAGCAGCAGTGACAGGATGATTTAAACGGCCTCTCCAGTGTCATTTCTTCTGGGCAGACATCATAAATCAGATTAACATTGGGCTCTGGCGGGGAGGGGAGGAGGGAAAGGGGCCTGCAGGGCAAGGGGAGAAGGGCTTGTGACTCCCGTTTGCCTGGGACTGGCCTGGAGCTGGGGGGAGGGGAGCAGCCCCAGAGGGCGGTGGGCTCACCTCTTCCTGGTGCTCAGTCCCCTAGTCTTGCTCTTTGGGGAAGGGGCACGTGGAGCGACTGCTCCCTGCCTCCCTGTCCCAGCTCTCCATTCGGCTTTGGGGGAAAAATGAAGAGGGTCTCGTAAGAGACTAGAGGAGAGAAAAGTGGGGCAAGAGTGGAGGGGCGGGTGTGCGAGGTGGGAGTTACAGCCATTGGAAAAACCAGAAGCAGAGGGTCTTCTACCTTGCTATGCATTAACATCATGTGGGAACTTTAAAGAAAAATACTGATGCCTGGGTACCACCCCCAACATTTCTGAGCTCCAGGTGATCCTAATGTGCGCCTAAAGTTAAGAACTGGGTTGGAGCTTAGCTTCTACCTTAAACTCAAGAACGCAGAGTCTCAAGCCATCACTTCCACCACGACTGCTCAGGCCCCCTTGGTCCCTCTGGCCTTCCTTTTGAGAGTGACCAGGTTGAAGGGCCTGAGTAGAAGTCTCTGAGACGGGTATTAATGCGACACAACTCCCACCCGCCTCCCTTCTCTTTCAGATCTCGCGCAACCTGGGCAAGATGTACAGCGAGATGATCTTTGTCAATGGCTTCGTGCACTGCGACCCCCACCCGGGCAACGTGCTGGTGCGGAAGCGCCCGGGCACGGGAGAGGCAGAGATTATCCTGTTGGACCACGGGCTCTACCAGGTAGGAGACGCCTTTCCCACCCAGCCAGCCCCAGGGCCTGCTCTTTTCTGGGCTCAGAGCCTGCTGAGCTCCTCTATCGACTACAGAAACGGGAGGCAGATAGACAAGGTGGTCGGAGAGGGCCCTGCCATACCCTTGGAGATGGCATTCCGTGCAAGTCACAGTCCTACGAGTCCAGCCTCAGCTTCCTCCCCAGTAAAATGGGTTGATGATGCCTCCTTTATAGGCGCTGTGAGGAGGGCATGGGAATGTGCCTGGATGTGTGAAAATGCTTTACAGCTATAAAAAGCCCTGCTTCCCAGGGAAGCCCAGGCTAGCCCAGATCCCGGGAAGGGAGCCGCCTGAAGGTGAGCTGGCACTTCAGGGGAAGGGGTAACTCAGCCCCGGTGAGGATGTCAAATGTAGTGGCAAAGGGAGCCTGGAACTGAGATGGGCTGGATGGCCCCACACTCTGTCCTCTGGAACTTGGGGTGCAGAGCTGGTTCCAGTGAGCCACGAGTTCCTGCCTGGAAGTTGGGAAGTTCACTGCCAATCCTGGTACCTGGGGCCTGGCTTGATTCCATGAGGCAGACGGTCCCAGGGAGTTTTCCTGGATGGTCTCCTGCTCCTCCCCTCAGGGCCCTGATCCCATACCCTACAATCTTGGCCTCTTTTGAAAGGCTCAGTGATGTTGGGATTGTTAGTGGAAGGTAGGCTAGCTACTGTCACACACAGCCCCCAAGCGAACCCTGGCCCAGACACAACAGACGTCTAATTGCTTGCTCACAGACCAGTGCTGGGTGCGTGGAGGAGTCTGAAGGCAGGGGCTGACCGAGGCCCTGCCTCCCAGCCTCCCTGGGGCTGGTCCCACCATCCGCCAGGAGCAGGGGTGAGGGTTCAGAGAGCATGCATGGGAAAGTTTTCATGGGCCGGGCCTGAAAGTGGAGCTTCTGCCACATTCCATCGGTCAAAGCTGAGGCAGGGCCACATCTAACTAGGAGGGAGGCGGGAATGTGGTTTTGGTGGGTGGTTGGCAGTCTCTGCTACTCAGGACCAAGGCAGGCCGAATAGTAGCTTTGAACTTGGACCTTCGGGGGGCTGCACTTTGGGGGAGAAGCAGGCATTGTTCAGGAGCTGCCATCTTCATCCTCCCCCCTTCACAGTGGCCACACCAGCCAGGGACTAGGTCTCTCCTGGGGTGAGGAGGCTCAGGTCCTGCCACGGCTGCCCCCACTGTAGGTGCTCACGGAAGAGTTCCGCCTGGACTACTGCCACCTCTGGCAGTCGCTGATCTGGACGGACATGAAGAGGGTGAAGAAATACAGCCAGCGCCTGGGAGCTGGCGATCTCTACCCCTTGTTCGCCTGCATGCTGACCGCCCGGTCGTGGGATGCCGTCAACAGGGGCATCGGCCAAGCTCCAGTGACTGCCACTGAGGTAATGGTCCCCTCCTGGCCCTACCCTCTCCTGAATTTAAGGGGTAGGGTCGGAGATGGCCTTTGGACCCCTTCCAACCCAGAGTCTAAGGTTCTAGACTGGTGGGCTGTGGAGATGTGTGGTGGGCAGAATTGGAGTTATACTGGATGAGAAACAGCGAGAAACAGTGTCCCTGGATGGAAGGAGGGAAAGGGAACCTTATCCCACTGTATCCCTCCTGGCCTTATCAACCTGGGGTATAAAAAGGTCATGTTAACCGTGTAATCCAGACTTCTGTGGTTTTTGCTCCAACCTGCTCCCATAAGATTTCAGGCTTCCTCCAAGTTCGCACCCAGGACTTCTGGGAGTCCCCGGGGACTGTCTCGTAAATAAGTCTGGCACCACTTCCGCCATCTCCTGGTGGGCATTGTCTCCCCCCTTGTGGTCCCTCTAGGGCACCCTGCCTGGGGGAGAGCTTCAATTCTTCATGTCGTACTCAAGCAGTGCTGCTTGTCCCATTGTCCTGTGGGGTTTTTAGTGAAATAGCTTTTTTGGTCTTCCTTTGTAGCTCATTTTTCTACTGGATCTAGACAAGAGTCCCATGGAGGCTGAGCTGAGACTGGTCCTAGCGGCACCTCCTCCTCGTACTCATCCTAACCTCTGCCCCCACAACAGGGATTTATGGGGTATCTCATTCTTCCTGGCTCCGCATGAGCTCCCTCCCGGGCTTCTCAATCCCTCGTGGACTTGACTTCTGTCTTCCCAGGCTGTCAGGTTGCAAGACCCATGCAGACTTACCTGTATCCACGTGGGGACGGGCTTGGGCTCAACCGAGGTCCCTGCTCACCACAAGGGTCGCGGTCCTGCTTATGCAGTCAGAAAGCCCTGGGTTCTAGTTCCAGCACCTGCTCTTCCTGGTGGCATGACCTTGGATAGTTCTTGTCACCTCTTTGAGCTTCAGCGTCCTCCCCTGTAGGCTGCCTTATGATAGGGGGCTTGAGGAATGACTGGATCCAGAATCTCAAATGATGTCACCAAAGGGATCACCTCTCGCCATCTCTTGGCTCTGCTTTCCTCCAAGTTGATGTCATTCCCCAGCAAGGTTGGGGGCAAAGATGACCAGCAGTTGCTCCAGGCTTACAGTTTAAAGCCTGTCGTCTCAGAAGAAGAGCGACAATCTCCTTCCTTTATTGAATGGAGGTGATAATTTCGGCTTTATTGATAATGCATGTGAAGTGCTTCCCTATAGTTCCTGAAGTTTGTTCATTGAGCATACATTTGTTTTTGCTGGACCCTGGGCTAGGTGCTGAAGATCCAATGATGAACAGACAGACAGGCCTTCCATGTAATTTGCACTGTGGTTGAGGGAGACAGACAGTAAGCAAGTGAACAAGCAGGTAGATGGAATAATTGCAGGTTGTAGGTACCAGGAGGAAACAAGCAGGGTGCCGTGGTGGTGAGTAATGGGGGGTGCTGTAGATTAGATGCTCTGAGAGCATCTCGCTGAGGAGTTGACATTTAAGCTGAGGCCCGAAGGACAAGAAAGGCACCAGTCACAGGAAGAGCTTGGAGAAAGCATTCCAGGCAGAGGGTACACGATGTGCTAAGGCCAGGGACAGAAAGAGTTTAGTACAGTCTGGAATGTGGAGAGGTGGATGGTGGAATGAGAAGAATTTGGAGTGCTGGGCAGGGAAAGCATCCTTCATAAGTCATGGGAAGAAGTTCCGATTAATTCTCAGTACAAAGCGAAGGCTTTCAGTGGGAGAAGGACGTGCTCAGCCTTGCTATTTTAAGTATCTCTCTGGAATGGGGCAAGATGAGCAGGAGGGCAATTAGGAGGCTGGGGCAGGACTCCGGGTGGAGAGATGATGGAGGCTCAGACTATGCTCATGGCAATGGAGCTGCAGAGAAGCAGATGGAGCTGAGGCGTGTTTTGGATATGAGATTGAGAGGCCTTTCGGTTGGCTTGGGTGTGCAGAGGAGTCAAAGTTCCATCATAGCTTTTGGGGGTGAGTTATAGGGTGGGCGTGGTGCCACTTCCTGACATAGGGAAGATTGTGGGAAGGACATATTTTGGGTGGGGGTCGTCAGTAGTTCTCTTGAGCATTCAGGTAGAGGTGTCAGGGCAGTTAAGCCTGGAACTCAAAGTAAGAGATCCAGGCTCGAGATATCAATTTGGGGATCCTCAGCGTATAGATGGTAGTAAAGCCACAAGATGGAGAAGATCACGTGGCACACAATAGGGACTGAGTAAATGCTATTCGTTTTTATTGTTAGGATTTTGTATTTGCATTCTTATTCATTCATAAAGACTCAGCATAAATCCTACTGTATTAGTTTGCTTGGGTTGCCATATAGAATACCATCGAGTGGGTGGCTTAAACAGCGGAAACCTATTTTCTCACAGTTCTAGGGGCTGGAAGTCCAAGATCACGGTATCAGCAGGGTTGGTTTCTGGTGAAGCCTCTCTTCCTGCTTGCAGACGGCCGCCTTCTCCCCGTGTCCTCACATGGCCTTTCCTCTGCGTGGACACACTCCTGGCGTCTCTTCCTCTTCTTCTAAGGATGTCAGTCCTGTTGGATTAGCACCCCCTACCCCATGAATGCACTTATCTTTCATTACCTCTTTAACGACCCTGTCTCCAAATACTGTCACACTGGGGTTAGGACTTCAACACAGGGATTTGTAGGGGACACAATTCAGTCCATAAATGAGTCCGGGAAGCGTCTCCTCATCGCTTTGCCAAAAGTGATCCCTTAATACTTGCATCACTCATGTGCGGGCCCCTCACTCTCCCTTGCACGGTAGTTATTTGTATGCTTATGTGAGCTCTCTAACTAGTTGCTGAGTTCCTGGAGGGCATCAGTCCTGTCTTGTCCATCTTTTTATAATGTCCCTGCAGCCCTGGGACCAGATCCACTAGAGAGAGGCATTTGTGTAGGTTCTGGGGACATGGACCCCATTTCCTCACTTTGTACAAAAACCCAGACAGAGAATGAACTTAGCCACTCCAGGCCATCCTCCAAGCTGTGAGGCCTCAGTTTTTCTGAGTCCTAGTCTTATTAAAAATTAGGGGAACCTCCAACATTGTATCAGAGGGGATGTTTTCCCAACTAAGTGGGGCTTAAACAATTAGGGATTTGTTCTCTCCGTTACAAGACACCTGGAGGTGGGTGTGTCCAGGTTGGTTAATTGAGCAGCTCGAGATCTCAGGGCTCTGGGCTGACCCCTCTGTGATTCTCTTGGCGTTCCTCTCGTGAGTCCAAGATGACTGTGGCAGCTCCAAGCCGTACATCTTTATTCTGTGCTGTCCTGAGGTGGGAATAAGGGGCTGTTTCTTCTCATGTATCATTTCTTAAGAGCAAGAAAACTTTTCCCAGAAGTCCTCCAACAGACTCCGCCTCATGTCCTGTTAGCCAGAATCATGTCACATGTCTGTGCTGAAACTGATCGCTCGGCGGAGTTGTTGAACTCAGAGCCGACGTTGGCTGAGATCATCGGGACTCCCCCATGGGGCTCGGGAGAGGCTCCGGCTCCCTGGAGAGCACAGCCCCAAGGACTCAAGTGAACCAACATGGGGTCCATTTAACAAAGGAGACTGGGGGGATGGCTGTTGGGTAGCCACCCAGTGGGGTATACTGCAGACACCCACCATCAGGAGACGTCCAAGCTTGAAGGTGGTGCCGCTCTCACAGATGCCCCTGTGAGGCAGCCTGGCTGGGCACAGGTGCTTTATATTTGGGCTGAGAGGGGCTGTCAACAGGCCAGTCCTGACCTTGCTAGAGGGGGGTCCCTGTGGTGAGCAGGGCCTTGATCTGGCCTTTACCCTCGGGCAGGGTGACCTGCACTGTGGTGGGAGGCAGCAGGGAGCCAGACAGCCTCTTGGTGTCTGGCTCCGTGTTGAGATGTTCCAGTCTGATAGCTCCTGCCTGAGGGACTTTCAAGTTGCACAGTGACGCAGTTATCAGCCGTGCACAGGTGTGCCTGACAGGGCTGAGAGGAGGTGGCCGGTGGGGAAGCCTTTGGCAGCACCGCTGGGCCCCTCACTGTGACTTCAGTTGGCGCCTTGCACCTCCCCATACTTTATTTCTGATGACCCTCCCTGTACCACTAGGTGATGGGCACAGAGGGCATTAGCCTTCCTGTTTTTAGGTGAGGACACTGGGTTGGAAAAGATGGAAGGACTTACCCAGGGTCACACCATCCACTGTGAGGTGAGAGGCAGTATACTCTGGTGGTGAGGGCGCAGGCTTGGGAGCTGGACTGCCTGCGTTTGAACCCTGACTCACCACTTATTAGCTGTGCCCCTTGGGCAGGTTATTTAACTTCTCAGTGCCTCAGTTTCCCCCTCTCATATAGGGGTAGTACACTCACCTGATAGGGTTGTTGTGAAGATTAAATGAGTTAATCCGTGCAAACATTGTACTCCGTGAATGCTCGGTATGTGTGGGCTATTGTCGTTGTTGTCATCATCATTGTCTCTCTGGAGACTGAGAAGGAATCGGAGCCTCAGTGTCATACTCAGGACTCTGGCTAGGGGCACTTATCTGCCCAGAGCCATGCAGAGCTCAAGGATGGGGAAGGGTGGGAAGGCAGACCCCAAACTTACACACAGGATGGCGCGAAGGCTAGCCCTGGATCCTGCTCCAGGGTATGAGGACCTCGGGCACTGGGTGGGCTGAGACAGTGATGGGCGGTGGTTGTGTGGGCAGCAGGGGCTCTGGGTGGGTCTGGTGGGGCAGGGGCTCGGGCAGGGTCTGGGGCAGGACTCTGAGCTGGGTTGGGGTCAGGAGCTCAGACCTATGAACTGCACCAGCCTGGGCTTGGCTGAGGGGGTGGGGGACAAGACAGCCAGTAACAGCTTCCAGGGCTCTTTCCAGGCCTGGTCTGAAATTGGCGGTCGGGGAAGAAGCCTTGGAGAGTAAGGCCAGGGTGGACCCCTGGGCTGAGAGGCTGGTTACTTCCAGCCTCATCCAATGGGTGATGGGGAGCTAGACTTCCTGCCTCAGTCACTCCTGGCTTGGGGGCTTGGGCAATGGGTACTGGTGACTGTGGCTGTGGGGAGCCAGGGATGGCAGAGGCGGCAGAAATGCGGCCCAGCCCCTGTCAATGTTCTCCTGTACTGTGTCCTGTGATTGGCCAGAAGTTGGGGTGAGACATCCCATCTAGGTTTTTCAGGCTACAAAGCCCCCTGTGCTAAGCTGCCCTTTGGCGAGGGCTCCTAGTGGTGCCGAGGCAGCCCTCCTGAAGCTCCCTCCTGGAGCTTCCTTGCATCCCCTCAGGGCACAGGCTGCCTGGACACCTGCCACCCTGGGCCTCACTTGCCACACCCACCATCCATTTCTGTCTCCCTGTTGCTGCTTCAGGACTCAGAGATCCGCAACAATGCGGCCAACTACCTGCCCCAGATCAGCCAGCTCCTCAGTCACGTGCCACGCCAGATGCTGCTCATCTTCAAGACCAACGACCTGCTGCGTGGCATTGAGGCCGCTCTGGGCACCCGTGCCAGCGCCAGCTCCTTCCTCAACATGTCACGTTGCTGCATCAGAGCGCTGGCCGCGTGAGTGTGGGCTCCAGCTTCTCCTCTCCTTCTGGCTCCCTGGCCTGTCCCAGAGGTCCCACTTACCTCCACTTCCTCCCGTAGTCCCCAGGGCCCTGCCTGAGCTTCCCAATCTCCCCATCTCCCTACAGGGAGTTAGTGAACTGAGTGATGCTTTTGGATGCTCCAGAGAGCCACCTGTACTTGTTAAAATAATGGATTCTAGGATCCCACCCTACCTGTCAAGCTTTACCCTTAGTAAAGTTTGAAATGTTTTCTGAGAGTTTCAGTCCCATCCGAGTGTCCCCTGGGCTTGAATTCAGGAAGCCCTGATGCACATCCCACCTCTAACTGGTCCTGGGACCCGTCTCCCCAGGATTGGCCAGGCAGCAAGGCCAGTATCCTTTTCCCTGTCAGTGTGACTGTGACTCCAGGAAAGTGTCACCAGCAGGCTTTCTTGGGATCTCAGATCTTTTTGGATGCCTCATCACCCTTGGGGTGTTGATGAGGAAGGGAATGGTGCTTCCTCAGGAAGGTAGTGGCAGAGGAATAAGGGTTCTAGGCCTTTCCACCTGAGGGTGGTGAATACATGGGAAGGCCCATGCTGTGGCTGCATGTTCTCACCCGAGAGGGGAGGCCTGGACTGTGGTCAACTCCGAGCCTATCCATCCTAGGCGAGGAATGGGTCATTCTGGGAAACTGGTGAAGGAGAGTGGACCACATATATCATGTACCCACTATCAAGTATGGAATTAGATTACAGCAAAATAGACGGTATGAGGAAAGGGCGGAACGTGATTTATTCTTCCTCTGAGGGTTCAGGAAGCAAAGTCCTGAATAGGTTATCACCGTAACACCAATCTCATCGTGGCCTTTTGTTGGTGCAGAAGGGCTTGAGCTGGGCTGAGTCTCAGGACCAGCCTCCCAGGACCACCTGACCAAGTTTCCAGGTGACTCTTACCCATAGAAAGTTTGGGAAAGCTTTTATATTTGAGTCTGGGGGCTTCTGGATTGGCATATATTCACTATACTTTTGGAAGAAGAGAAACATTGGATTGTTCTACTCAGTGGGTCCACTAGGCCCTTGATACCCTGTGAAACTACAGCATTTGCTTACCTGGCTTATCTGGAAAACGCCTTTGGTACAGTTGCGTTCCGCTGGTCCCTGATTGGACGGTGGTATGATCACGTAACCAGGAGTCGTCCACTGGAACAGGGAGCTGGCGAGTTGGCAAAGCCACCATCTTCCATTTTTCTAAAGGATACTGAGTGTTTCTTGCCTCTTTCTCTCTTGTTGTCTTCTTCCTCCTGTAGGCACAAGAAGAGGAATACCTGTTCGTTCTTCAGAAGGACCCAGATCTCTTTCAGCGAGACCCTCAGCTTATGGCAGATCAACCTTCATGAACTCGTTCTGCGTGTGAAGGGGCTCAGGCTGGCCAGCTGGGTCTTGGCCCTGCTTTGCTGGCTGTTGCCTGCTCCACACTGAGTGGACTTACTGCCCTCTTCCCCTTTACAGTGTGACCCTATGGTGGGCAAGAGGTCTTCCTCACTCCTCTCTTTCCTCATGTCTCAGTTGCGCCGTTTCTGCCACATGGTGGCCTGGAGCCCCACGGTCACTGTCCGTGGCCCCGTATATTCCACCTCTGGAATTCCTCTCCCCCACTGTAGCCCTTGTCTCTGGGCCCACATGCTGTACCATGCAATAGGTTTCTCTGCTTATCCAGGGAGAAGGTACCGCTGTCTACTTTCCCACTCCTGGTATGTGCCATTGGGTTGGATGCCTCCCACTTCCGTTAACCGTTCCTATTGTCAGGAGGGACCATGATTCCCACTGAGAGCATATTTAACTTGTAGGAAGTTTGACTTTGTTGGAGGGGTGCATGGTCTCTGAGCTCGCTAGAGAACAGGTTCCCTCTCCTTGCCCTTCACTCCCCGTAGGGATCACCCCTTCGCAAGGTGCTTGGCACCTGAGGCAGGCTCTGTTGAGTCGTGGTGACCCCTTTGGTGTTTTGTGTGCTGAATTTCAATAAAAACCCTTCAGGTTGCAGGGCAGGGCTTGGTCAGTGGGATTTTTATTCTAGGTTGTGAGTGAATCCTCTGTGGCCATTAGGTAAGAGTTGACCTGGACGCCACATGCCATTGTGATCTGCTTGGCTTCTTGCCCCTGTATCCTTCAGCCTTCCACTGTGGGGCCACTTCCTGCTCCTTGTAGGTTCTGTCCCTTTCCGGGACTGAGCGCTTGGTCGGAAGAGTTGAGGAGACCGAGGCCAGGAACTCGGAGGCTCAGCTGAAACCATGGACTTTCGTTCCCGTGGGTTCTCACCTCATTCTCTGTGACCTGGGCACCCGTCTTGTTCTACTAATTGCTTCCTGACTTGACCCTTTGGTTCGTCATTCGAAGCACCCAGTCCTGAAGACTAGTCTAAACCCGTCACTGTGACTCAGTCACTCTGAAACCTGCTTGTCCCCTGCCTGGACTCTGTTCTCCCACCTTATTGCCTGCTGTCAGCCTGCCCCTTGCCCAGCTCGATCATCTGCTCCTGTTCCTGGGAGCCCCAGACTCCTGCTCTAACTCCTGATCTGTGGTCTCAGGTCCCCAAGACCTCAGATTTGGCTGGTCCTCGCTCCCACTGAGCACCCATGCTCACAGACAGTAATTGTATTTGAGTCTCTCTGACCTTACTTCACCCCACTCGTGGGACACAAAAACCTCGAATTTGAGTCTCATTTTCTGTTCTCTTTATTCATGATACAACAAGCAGATTTTCCACTGACCAGAGATGATTGCAATCCCTTTATTTCCTGAAAGAATTAATTGTTCTTAGTGACCAGTTGGATGCACCCAGGGACCTGAGAGAATAATTTGCAAGATCTGTTGTTAATCACGGGGATGCATGCTGCATATTATATTTTATGGTGTCTTTTATAGGCACTGAAGTAAATATAAATGTCCTTTTTGTTCAAGGTAATTGTTACTTGCTTTTCGCTTTTGGTTTAATGGTTGGCTTCCTGCTGGCCTGGGATCTAAAACATCAGCATGTTGCCAGTGGGCCCAGCACCCAGAACAGATATCCAGGGAGAACAGAGAGGCTGGGAGAGTTTGGTACAGGGCAGTTTGAAAATAGGAAGAGAGTAGGCTGATGATTATTGAGTGCCTTCCACGTGGAAGAGAACACGCTACGCTCTGTGTAAGTAAGGTATACCATTGAATTGTCCTATTAACTCTATGAGGGGGAGGGTCATTAGCCTTATCTTACAGAGATGGGACCCAAGGCTCAGACGGGTTTAGCAATTTGCCTGAAGTCACACAGCTGCTAAGTAGTGGTCCACGCTTTGTTTTTTATTCCATAGTGCTGTAGATATAGATTATACTTGCTCTTTGGGCTGTCATATGTGCCTTAATTTGGGTCCCAAACATCCTGATTTCAGAGGAAATTGGATTTTCACTGGAGGTGGAGGAGTGGATGGGTAAAGGAGACAAAAAGTCCTGGAAAATTCAGACAGTCCAGCATTTTCTCTGGGGCCCAAGACAGGATGGACCTGGACCACTATGATCTGTAATGCAATTCTGACACTGACCACCCAGAGTTAGTGCAGACTCCACAGGCTTAAGGGCATCATTCCCCGTAAGACTGCCCTCACTTCAGACACAAGCTGCAGGTTTGGGGGTCCCAAGAACACTTGCAATTCTGAGAAACTGACTACAAATTCAGAGGTTCCCCTAACCCCTTCAGGTTCAATAATTTGTGAGAATGACTCACAGAACCCAGGAAATCACTATATTTGTGATTACAGTTTTATTATAAAGGATACAAATCAGGACCAGCCAAATGAAGAGACACATAAGGTGAGGTCCAGGAGGGTCTTGGATGCAGAGCTTCCATGTCCTCTCCCACAGAATCAGGACGCAGCACCCTCTCGGCGTATCAGTGTGTTCACTGAGCTTCAGTGTTCAGAGTTTTTATCAGGGTTTCATGACAGAGACACTGTTGAGTGAACCATTGACCACATGCTTGAACTCAATCTCCAGCCCCTCGCCTCTCCCCAGAGAGATGGGGCTGCTATCACCTCCATCCTGAGTCACCTAGTGTAAACTCAGGTGTGGTCCAAGGGGCATACCATAGATATCAGAGATGCTCCTATCACTGAGAAAGTGCAAAGAGTTAGAGGTTCTTTCCCAGGAACCAGGCACCAAGACAAATTATTATGTAACAGTCACTCTTGTGTCTTCTCATCCTGTGCACTTGGCCTGATCTGCATCTTTATCCACTGACCCCTGGCCTGTGCCTTCTGCTCAGCCTGGGTGGAGCTATCTCTGGAGCCCAGAGCCATAGCAGGAGGTTCTCTCCTGGTGTCTATTCTGTGCTTCAGAGATAGCTCGCGTGAGCTTCCATGTGGGACCTTTGCCCTGCTCCCTTCTTTGTCCTGGGGAACTTGCCATGAACTCGTTTGGGTGTGGTGCTTCCCAATAAAATCCTGCAACTTTTTCTCCTACAGTGACAATGTGTCAGGAAGGCACCACCAGCTTACTTTGAAGAGTGTTTTCTCTTTTAACACAGGATACTTAGTCATTTCAGGTGTTGGCTTCTTTGATTTGGGGAACGTGGCTATTTTTCCTCCCTTCCTCTTCCTCTTCTCAGGCGGAGGAGAGAGGAATTCTAACTCTACATTCCATTTGGTCGGGAGACTCTCAGATATATGCCCAGCTCATAGTAGGAGCAAATGTCCTGGCTTGTAGTCAATACTCAATAAACAAGCAAATATTTAGAATCTCAGAATACTTTGTTATTTTCAGGGATGTTGACATCTGTGTATTTAAAAAGCTGCACGTGCCGCTCAGCCTCCGTGAGGGATGCTGCCTTGTTTGATGGTTAGGTTAATTTCTGCACAGCTCCGAGCCCACTCCCAGGCTCAGAGATGTCACTTTCAGCATCACAGGCTGCCCAGCTCTCTCCTGCCACAGCTGCAGGGCTTTGAGGATGCGAGCATCTAATGACATCTCAGAAAACCAAAGTGGCTCCAAGAGGCACCCAAGCAAGTCCTCAGGGGCAGGACTTGGGAAGTTTAGAATTACCCTCAGTGTAAGCAAATGCGAGAAGAGTTCAATGGAGCCACTCAGGGTGATGCTTGGGGCTTCAGTGGTCTCAAGGTGTAGCCATGAGGAGCTGGGGTCTCAGCTGGGAACTGGTGATTGGGCAGTTCTTTTTTTTTTTTTTTTGAGGCTGATTAGCCCTGAGCTAACTGCTGCCAATCTCCTGTTTTTGCTGAGGAAGGCTGGCCCTGAGCTTACATCCGTGCCCGTCTTTCTCTACTTTACATGTGGGATGCCTACTACGGCATGGCTGGACAAGTGGTGCCATGTCCTCACCTGGGATCTGAATCGGCGAACCCAGGGCCACTGAAGCGGAATGTGCGCACTTAACTGCTGCACCACCGGGCTGGCCCCTGGGCAGTTCTTAATGGACAGGACTGATAAAGCCACAGAGTGTGGTGTGTTCCTTGCAGCCTGGGCTGTTGGAGCGATGATGTTTGTCGGGCTGGATTGGGAGGGCTTTTGCTTAACGAGAGGCCTCGAATGTCAAGTGACCTGCTGCCACTGCTACTGGTAACTGGCCAAGGGGGACTGTGGGAGGCCCAGCCTTAAGTCTGCAAACATTTTGGTAAAAGCCCGTTTGTTCAAAAAGGCTCTGCTCTCACCTCCTTTCCTCCCTCCTTTTCTCCCTGCTTCCTTTCCGTGAAGTAATGCCTATTATGAAGCTGCACAGACTGGCTGGACTCTCTCCTTTTCTAAAGGAAGGATGAGGTCAGCCCTCAGCAGAGTAAATATGAAACCTTGGGTGGTAGCTGCAATGTCCATCTTCCTGTGGTGAGTGCCTCCTGGCCTGGTTTCTCTGGAGGCTGCCTTAACCCCCACCAGCAGCTAGCTCCCCTCCCAGCCAGGTCACTGTGCCCCTGGACAGCACGCCCGGGGCAGAAAACGCTCTTTCTGCTTGGTTTTGCCTTTCGTTTATTAGTTGCATAGTTCCTCTGATGTTTCTTTCTATTTTTCCCTTTCCCATGTGTGAGAGGGCAGGCTGGGCTGGTGAAGTGATGGATGTCAAGCCCCTGACCTCTGCCAGGTTGGCTCCATTTCCTCATCCCCTCTGCCTGCACTTTGTTCTAGAGCAGTGCTTCTCAAACTTTCATGTATAAGCGAATAACCTGGGCTCTTGTTAAAGCACAGATTCTGATTCTGTGGGTGTGGGTGGGACCGGAGTCTCTGCATTTCTGACAAGTTCCCAGGGGATGCTGCTGCTGCTGGTCCGTGGACCACACTTTGAGCTGCAAGGATCTAGATCGGTGGTTCTGAGGGTGTGGTCCTGGGACCGGCAGCCTCAGCATAAGCTGGGAGCTTGTTAGAAAAGCAAAGTCTCGGACCCAGCTCCACACCTGCTGAATCAGAAACTCTGGGTGCGGCCTAGCAATCTGTTTTAATAAGCCCTCCGGGAAATTCTGATGTATATGCTCACAGTTGAAATCTCTGCTGGGTGGTTCTGGGCCCTACGTGCACATTGTGATCACCAGGAGAACTTTGAAAGGCATGATTCTGATTTAATTGGTTTGAGTGTGGGCCAGGCATTTAAAAAACTTTTCTTGTTTTATTTTGAACTTTTTATTTTGAAGCAACCTTAGATTTACAGTAGAATTGCAAAGATTGCAATTGCATATACCTGTCACCTAGCTTTCCCTTGGGTTAACATCTTATATAACCGTGGTACCTTTATTAATACTAAGGAGTTAACGTTAGTACAATACTATTTAGATTTCACCAGTTTCCCCACCACTGTCCTCTCTGTGTTCCAGCATCCAATCCAGGACACCACATTGCACCCAGTTGTCCTGTCTTCTTGTCTCCTCTGCTCTGTGACAGGTCCTCAGACTTCCCTTGTTTTTTATGACCTTGACACTTTGGAAGAGTACTGGTCAGGTGTTTTGTAGAATGTCTCTCAGTTTTTGGTGGTCTAGTGGTTCAGACTCAGTGCTCTCACCCTTGCGGTCCAGGTTCATTTCCCTGTCAGGGAACCACACTATCTGTCTGTCAGTTGTCGTACTGTGGTGGCTGCGTGTTGCTTTGATGCTGAAAGCTGTGCCGTCGGTATTACAAATACCAGCAGGGTCACCCACAGTGGACAGGTTTCAGTGGAGCTTCTAGACTGAGACAGACTAGGAAGAAGGACCTGACCACCCACTTCTGAAAAAACTGGCCATGAAAACCCTATAAACAGCAGCAGAGCACTGTCTGCTGGAGACTGGAGGGTGAGCGGATGGCGCAGAAAGACCGGGCAGGGTTCCGCTCTGCTGTCCGCAGGGTCGCTAGGGGTCAGAACCACTTTGATGGCACTAACAAGAACAACTCTCAGTTTGGTTTTCTTGTGATTCGACCGGGGTTATGGGTTTGGGGAAGTCTACCACAGAGGTGAAGTGCCCCTCTCATCGCATCGTATCCGGGGAAACCTGATGTCAACATGACTGACTTGTTTTTGTCCTTTCAAGTTCCCCAGGCAGGGTTGGGATCCCTGCTTTAGGCTCACACAGCTTCCCAGTGTCTTGTGGAGACGGAAGAAGTGCAGCTGAGGGACTCTTCCGCATGTGGGCATGAGGCACAGCCTCTTTGAGATTAAGGAGGCCTGGCTGTTTCTAAATTAAAAGGCTCCCAGGAAACTGAAAAATGCAGATATTCCCACACAAGGTAATAAAGGTGGTAGTGTAGTGTAGTTTTAATGTTTACATTTAACACAAATTAACGTTTTAAGTGTACACACAAATGTCATGACAAATGGATGTAACTTCAGAAGCATGGACATCAAGCTCCATCCTCCAAGATGGGCCTGGCACTACGGATTGTGTTTTCCAGGTGTATCTGAAACTCTAGAAACAGACATCATCCTTGGAGGGTTGGCAGGGACCCCTCTGGTCAGTCACCCCTGAGTGGTGGACCTGGTGCCCTCTGCACCAGCCTGACCGGGCAGCCACTTCTCAGGGCCCGGAGGGGTGAAGTCAGAGTCTCGCTTAGGCTGGTGGTTGACCGTTTCAAACGTGACCCCTAGCCCTGAGTGATGGAAGTGGGGGGTGGCCCTTTCTCTAGGTGGGTAATAACGGAGAGGGTGGATTGAAGGATGGAGTGTCAGCAGCATGGACTATCCTCTTTCCGAGGCTGATGCTGGTGGGGACATAAAGTCCTTCCAGGCTGGTGAATTAGGGACAAAGGTCAAGGGCTCTGGCTGTTCCCTGTCCTCTTGGAGCTGCCAGGGCTGTGTGTAGTTGGTGTTGGGGGGGGGGGGTCTCCTTCCCTGGCCCTTTTTTGGGCCCAGTGTAAGCATGTGTGCATCAGAGTGTCCACAAATGTCCGTGGACAGTGGCTGCCCCCATTGCTGAGGCAGGCCATGCAGGGGAGTATTTAAGGGCCTGGCCTCGAGAGTTGGCCTGAGTTCAAATCCTGTTGCCCTCAGGGTTCTGTGTGATCTTGGACAAGTAATGCAATCTCTCTGGGCCTCAATTCCTCAGTTTGACAAGTGGGGATAATAGTACCTAGCTCATAGGGTCATTGAGAGGATCAAATTAGATAATATACGCAGTGTACTTATAGAAGTGCTTGGAGAAGAGAAACCACAGTAAGTGTTCAATAAATGGTGTTTATTTTTATTATTAGCCCCCATGGCAGACTCTTCCCAACCCCCTTAGCTCTTGCCTGCCCTCTACTTGAAAGGCTGAAAAAGTGAGGTCTTGCTTTCCCTGCCTTCCTTGCAGCTAGAAGTGGCACATGACATTAAAGGGGAAGGGGAAGCTTATGGAGGGATTCTGGCAAGTTTTTCTTCTTTTCTTTTCTTTTCTTTTTTTTTTGAGGAAGATCAGCCCTGAGCTAACATCTGCTGCCAATCCTTCTCTTTTTGCTGAAGAAGACTGGCCCTAAGCTAACATCCGTGCCCATCTTCCTCTACTTTTTATATGTGGGACGCCTGCCACAGCATCGCTTGCTGAGCGGTGCTATGTCCGCACCCAGGATCCGAACTGGTGAACCCCGGGCCGCCAAAGTGGAACGTGTGCACTAAACCGCTGCGTCACCGGGCCGGCCCCTAGCAAGTTTTTCTTTGGAAATTGATAAGAGTATAGGTTGTTAGCGTTGCCTTTCCTTCTTCCTTCTTGCAGGGGGTGCTGGCATGTGGTTTTGGATGTCTGGAACTATAGCAGTCTGTTTGTGACTTTGAGGCAATAAGTACAACATGATGTTTTATTTGGGCATGTAGCATCCCCTTCTGGATCCTGGGTAGCCCCCCTCCTAGGCATTTATGGGTGTTGGAATGAATGACACACTGGCAGCAATGACTGTGAAATAAAGTTTATTGCCTACATAGTAACTAGCAAAAGGATTCCCCGAGGAGAAGGGCTCAGGTTTGGTCTGAAGTGAAACACGAACAAGGCATTGTGGGGTGGCTCTGGTTTTTATTGCTGTTAGGGGGTAGGGACAAAGATGAGGGCTCCCCTGTGGGGGCCAGGGTTTGCATGGTTTGAACTTCTCTGCCAGCACCAAGGGAGGGAGCCCTTGGGCTTTCTTGTAAGCTTGCCCAGACTAGGGGCAAAAGGGAAAGGGGAGGGGCGGGGCTTTAAAGCTGTCTGCGGTCAACGTAAAAAATGCAGTCAGACTCTCTATCACCCATGAAAATCTAAGAGGCTGGGGATAGCTCACCAGAAAGATGGAAGGAGCCTGTGTCTCAGCCGAGCCCCCTGCTGAGTGGTGAGTATAGCCATGGGCTATTTGCAAAACTAGACGTATGATAAACATGTGTTGAAGAAATGACTGCGGACGGGGTGCCTTTAGAGCATGCCGAGGCTGTCTCTGAGTGCTCTTTAATCAAATGCTCCCTGTGCCCATGGCCCGAAGGGGCTGGTCAGGAGCCCCATGTCGGGTTACAACACAAATTTGCTATTTTAGGTCAGAAGTCCAAATGTCAAGGTATCAGACAGGCTGCGTTCTTTCTGGAAGCCCTAGAGGAGGATCATTGTCCAGGTTCTAGAGCCTGCCTACCTTCCTCGGCTCGTGGCTCTGTCACTTCTACCTCCGCTTCCTTCGTCGCAGCTCCTTCTCCGACTCTGACCCTCCTGCCCACCTCTCCTGAGCGCCTGCGATTACTTTGGGCCTGCCTGGATAATCCAGGAAGCTCTCCTCATCTCAAGAGCCTGAACTTATCCCTCCTACAAATCTTCTGACCACCATGTAAGGGAACCTGTGCGGGTCCCAGGGAGTAGGAAGAGGCCATCTTTGCGGGGGTGGGGGGCACTAGTCTATCTACCACACCGCTGAATCCTGTGGTAGCCTTGGAAATGCTGAGCTAGGCTTTGTTCTAGGGAGAAGAATTAGCTGTCAATAAATGATAAAACAATAGCAAAAAGAAGAACAGCTAATACTTACTGAGCACTGACCAAGTGCTAACTTCTTTGCATGGACTCAATTTCACTTAATTCACGTGACAACCTGATGAGGTCTAGGGGCCACTATGATCCCCTTTGTATGGGTGAGTAAACTGAGGCACAGAGGGCTTAGGTTGCTTGCTGGAGGCAGAGAGGGAGTAAATGGTGGAGCCAGGCTTTGCACCAAAGTGGTCTGCAGCTAGAGCTTGGGCTCTCAACCCCTGACTTCTTATTTCCCTCTGAGAATGGACTGCTGCCACCCTGCCCTCTGGAGGTTGCACCCTCCCTGCCTCCCTGTGGCCTCCTCAGCCTGGAGCTGGGGGGCTTCTGCAGTGGTGGCTTCTGTGCCTCCTACAGTGCGTGCAGCTGGGCAGGAGCACCCATGAACAGTCATTTCTCTGCAGAGAGTGGGCCTGTATGGCCAGAGCTCACCCGGCCAGTGGGGCCTCGGACATCCAGCCCCTTGGGGCATTGAGGATGCTGGGGTACATCCCCTTCTAGGGAAATCCTTGTAGTGGAGTTAACATTGGCAGAGACTCCATTTTGCCCCTTAGTAAATAGGACTATACAAGAGGTTCTGCCGTTTTTCCTTCTCTCTTTCCCAAGGCTGCAGGGAGAAATGACAAGACTGTGAGGAGATTGAGCAGAGAAACCGTAAACACTCAGGACATTTTAAGGAGCTGACGAGAAGTGAGTTCTGACTTGTAGCAGTTTATGTCCATAGTAATCTGATGGCAGGATGTGTCCGGAGTAGGCTCTGAGCTTTTTCCTACCTTTGGCCTGGACCGGGTTCTCCGACCAGGGGCCAGTGCCACTCACACTGGGCCAGGCAGCTGGAGGTCAGGCCCGTTGCTCTAGTTCTGCTGTCCCTGGGCAAGTTGCTTTAGCCTCTGAGCCTCGGCTTCCCCTGCTGTGAAACGGGGTGGTTGTCCATGGGTTGCTCTACTCAGAGGGCTGTGGTGAATGTGAGTAGACAGTGCCAGGGAAAGTGACAGGGAAAGGCAGCGCTAAGAACTGACAGATACACAGTGTGCGAGTGGACAGTTTATCTACCCAGCATCCCTTGCAGCTTTAACAGAATTGCCTTTTCCTGCAGGGATGCCCGTTCTTGGAAGTGTGCAGATTCAGCATCTCCTACAGGCTTTGGGAGTAGACAGAAGGCCGTCTCTCTGGTCACAGAGCCTTGTTCTGGTATGGGCTCATGACCCAAGGACCTTCCTGTGACTTTCAGCTAGAGCTATGGAGAATGACGGCCTTTCCACTAGTTGCTAAGCTCCAGTGGCTATCTTGCCTGCCTCATCCTTTGAACCCCTGGATTCAAAGTCACTCTGCAGTCATTCCTGCAGGCCAGATCCATCTTTCATTTTTCAGCATGAGCCAGTTAATCTGCCTCCCCGTTTTCTGTGTAAGTTACTTTAAATCGAGTATCTGATTTTTAATCAGGAGAGTCATTATCATTGCAGCTATTAACTTTAAGACCCCTGGACCCATGTTTGGAGGATGTGCAGGGCCTAGAGGAAATCTAGAGGAGAATGATAGAGATGTCTACAGGGATGGAAAATAAAGAGACAAGTATAGACTGGACACTCTCCAGAGAGCTGAACGAGAGCAAGCAGGGCTAAATTATAATAAGTTCTTACTGTTATTGCTATTGTTGAGACAAGGAGAGTAAAGGCTATTGGGTTGGCTACATTATATGCCATTTTCTGGTCAAAATCAACACAAAGGCAAGTGCCATCTGGCCGGATGCCAGTTGTATGGATATGCTTTTATTTTTTTGAGGAAGATTAGTCCTGAGCTAACATCTGCCACCAATTCTCCTTTTTTAGCTGAGGAAGATTGGCCCTGATCTAACATCTGTGCCCATCTTCCTCTGTTTTACATGTGGGACGCCTGCCACAGCATGGCTTGATAAGCAGTGTGTAAGTCCGCGCCTGGGATCCGAACTGGCGAACCCTGGGACACTGAAGTGGAGTGTGCCAACTTAATCACTATGCCTCTGGGCCAGCCCCTGGATGTGCTTTTTGTAACAGTCAAGCCTGTTTTCTAATGACCCATGGGGTTCTTAGAAACTGGCTGTTTGCCTGAAATAGGCTTAATTTCTCTTATCGATTCTGCCAGTTGCTGTCCACACAGGTCACCCCCAGAGAGCTGGCAGGAGCTCGCTCTTTAATCACCATGTTAGTTTGATAGAGACATCCCTGGGAGCATCTAAGGTAGAGACAGTCTCACACAGGAGTTCCCCAAGAGCCTGAGAGCTGGGCTGGCAGTTCACAGAACCCATGTTTGACCAAGGACAAGTTTGGGGACCGGACTGTGCGTGCGGAAGCTTCTCTCTCGCCTCTGCTCTCCTCGATTTCACACGTCTGGTTGAGTGAGATGAGAGCTCCTCTGAGGGTTGTCACCTCTCTCCCTGTCTGGGTTGTGAGACTCCTAGACGGGCTGATCTTGACGTTTTACAGACACCAGGCTCACCCGTCTCCATGGCCGTCTCTCCCGCTTTGCTGTGCCTCTCTCTGCTTTTCCTTGCATCCAAGCCCTCTGCTCTGTACACGCGTGACAGCTCTAAGTCCTGTCTTCTGTACGGAGCCTTCCAAGACCACTGCCCTCGTTGATCTGCCTCCTCCTCCTTCAGTTCTCCTGACCCTTCTCTCCACTCCCGCCGTCCACACTCAATTGTCTACCTGCCCTGCGCAGTCCTTGGAAGGCAAGGAACACTTATTTGTCTCTTGCATGCTCTTGACACCAGGACAGTGGAGGTCATAGTAGGCCTTTCAGCGGTCATTGTGTGGCCACTTACACATGCATCGATTCATACATGTAGCGTGCATTCCTTCAATGCCCATTTATTGGGGAGGGGAGTGGAGAGACAAGATGAATCAGACATGATACCTACCTTTAAGGACCTGTAGTCTCTCTGACAAAAGGAGCTGGCTTTGGGTAAGGAGGGAGACTGCCGCTGGTGAGAGCAGCGGTGATCTGAGAGTCTGTGGTGTGGGAGGAGGAAAACAGATTTAAACAACTCTTGGGGACCAGTGATGCCAGTCAGCAGCTCCACCTGGAAGCGACATTTCATGAGACCATCTCTATGTGTCTCTTTTGGGCCAGTGTCTCCCTAAATTTCATTTTGACCAAGGGACTTGCATTCATTGTCTCAGTGAATGGCACCACCAGCAGTCACCCAGGTCCAAAAGCTGGGAGTCAGTCTTTACCCATCCTTGACCTTCATAGCAGCCCCCCATGGACACTACCTCCTTGTGTGTCTTATATCCACCAATTCTCCTCTACCCTTCTACCACCGCCATCCTGGGTCACATCTGGTCCCTCACTGGTCTCCCTGCCGCCCACCGTGTCTCACCATACTGCCTCTTGTTGGGTTCACCTAAAGCCCACTTGCCCGCAGTCACATTGCCAAAAACCTGTTTGCCTGAGGATCAATTCTCCCAAAGACCAGTTGACCTCAAATTAAGTATTCTGGAATGTTTTCAGATCCATTTGACCTTCCTATTATTTCTTGCCTTTTTTTCATCTTAAAGATTTTTACAACCAATGCATGCAAGAGCATTTGACTTAATTTTGTATTTCTAATAAGTACTTATTAAACAGGCAGCTTTTTTGAATGATTATTTTATATTCTTATAAATGTCTTTTTCTAGATTACCTACTTTCATTAACTTTAAAGATAACCAATATTTAGCCATTTTGTCTGAAGATAAAATATTGTCCTAGGAAGAAATATTCAAGGCATTAATTACAATCAATTCTTATGCACTGTGTCATCTTGATCCCTTAACTAAGGGTACATCAATTTCAGATGGAAAGTCGTGGGTTTTAATGTTGAGTTGTGTGATGCATATTATTTTATAAATTAGGGACCTTGAAAAAGGATGATTATTATATGTGATGCGACAGGGTTGCTAAATCTCCCCGCTGCCAGTGACTGGTATATAGCACGTGCTCGGCTCATGTGTACTCAGCGAATGGGTGAGATTCTGAAATGAGGTCCTAGGACTAACACTTGTAGCAAAGCAATTTATCTCACTATTGAACTGTGTCAACCAACAGGAAGGAGACATTTGCCTCAAATTTTAAACAAAGAATCCATTGGAATGAAATAGGCTGTCATTGGCAAAACTAATGGGCTTTTAACCTAGGAAAGTGGATTGGATTTGTCTGGGGTTCCAAAACAGATATGGCAAATACCTGACATGGTGCTGCCACGTTCTACTGTGGACGAAAGCAACTCTACAAACCCATCACTGCATCTTTTTGGGTTGAGCTGGGATATGACTCCAGAATCCTCCCTAACATAGCATACCAGTCAACTGCTATTGATGGAGCAGTGTTGGCATGTGATGCCCAGTTGCTGTTTTTGCTCTCAAAATAGGATCCTTTCTTTACCTGGAATAGTTTCTGGACTCATAAATGAAGGGAGGAGGATGAGTAAGCTAACTTCTCCACAATGACAGAGCATTCCTAGCTTTCTGCTGATGGGGAGGAGACATCTTGGCAAGGCTCATTTGGGCAGATTAAAGGCCTTGAGATGTCATTCCCTAGCTTAGAGGACTTCATGGATACTGTAGGACCGTGTTTCCTTTTGCAGGGAGCTTGATCTTCTGGGGCGTGGGGAGCCATCCTGAGTCTGTGCATTGGAACCCAAAGGAGTTCTGAGTAAGAGCCACTCTCCTCCCCCGTGTTCAGCGGGGGAAGCTGCAGCATGGAGCTGGGAGGGGTCCTTGATGGGAGTCCAGAGACCTGCGTGTGCTGATAAGCTGGTCACCTAGGACAAATCTCCTCCTCCCCTACTCTATGATTTCTTGCAAATTAAGGAGATTGGGTTCCATCAGTGGTTCTCTAAGTCAGTAGTGCTACTATGTCCAGGTGCTTTCTAGAAATGTATGGGGACATTTTGGTTAAAGTGACTGGGGGATGGCTACGGGCATTGAGTGGGTAAGGGGTCAGTGACGCCAGCTGCCTTCCTATGGGCAGGACAGCTTCACTCAAAGAATTTTCCTGTGGCCTGTGTGATTTCCAGGTGTCCCACAGGATATTTGTCTGGTGAAAATCCTGTTTATTATGAACCAAATCTACAACCTAACTGTTTTACAGGTCAAGGCAAAGCGTTTTTCTGTATGGTTTTAATACCTGTTGAATTTTCCAGGAATGCAATTACCGTGAAAGTTGAGGGTTGGTTTGTTTCTTTAGAAATTATCGTTCCATTGTGGAAAAGCACATAAACACTGGCATTGCAGAGCCTGTGCAAACCACCTGTATCAATGTGACTTTTAAAAATGATGTAGGTAGATTATATATATATGACATAAAATGATATATATAATATAAAATTATATAAATTTATATATATAAAATTATGCAGGTAGTTTATAGTTTATATGGATTTCATTTCAGGACAGTAAGGGGGCAACACAAAACATTTGTTGTAAAAAATGTGTGTTAGGTCTCAAAGGGCTAAAACCCAGGGGTCTAAATATCCCCAAAGATCCTTTTTTTAGCCCTAACATCCTCTGAGTCTATGAGAGTCTAGACGACACTCATATGGCATGAAGAATGGAAAACATACAGCAATGGAAGCAAAGGAAAGCAAATGAAAGTCAACAAATTGAGTAGACTTCACTGCTGAGAGTGCCACTGCTGCAGAGCCCCTGTACCATAGGGAAGTCCTTGATTTTGGGGTCTATGTCCAAATGAGATTCAGGATCAGAACCTCCTAAGTTATGTAGCTGAGTGAATCTTTTATCGTTGGCAAGGGATCCAACTCAGTGTGAGCCTACTAGCTATGGAAGCTTTACTCACAACTCTTTTCCTTCTATCTGTAATCCTTCCTCATGCCCTGTTTTCAAGATGTAATTTTAGGAGAATTAAACTTGAACAGCCCAAAATTATATAATTAATTACATTCAGCTTCAATTACCATCCCTAATTGATCCAAGCTTGCTAACACAACACTTTCATTATTTGGCACACAATTATTGAGCGCCTACTTTGTACTGGGAATAAAGTAGGAAATGTCAATTTCTCCTGAGGAGGGAGGAGAGAGGAGGGTGAGGGTGGTTAGGAAAGGCGTCTTGGGGACAAGGGGTAGTAGTCAGGCTTTGGTGGGGAAGCAGCAGGCAGGTAAGTCCCGCTGGCCTTCTAGTTCACCCAGGAACATATGTCCGCTAAAAATCTCATGTGGGCCACACTCTGGGATCAGGCAGGCTGGTTTTGGCACCAGATATCACACGTTGTACTCTAGGTCTCTCTGGTTTTCTCTTCCTTTGACTGTCAAATAATAATTAGTTAAGAAATTAATAGGTACAATGAACAGCTGCCACCCAAGATACTCTTAATCACCTCACCCGTCTTCCCTCCTAACCCTCTCTTGGCGTCCTTCCCTTTCTCTCTGTAATCGAAGGCCTTCCTACCAAAACCTGAATATGCATTCTTGTTGAATGCTGACTCTGATTCAGCAGGGCTGGGTGGGGTCTGAGATTCTGCATCTCCAACAAGACCCCAGGTGACGCTGATGCTGCTGGTCCAGGGACCATACTTTGAGTAGCAAGGCACGAAGGCCATTAGATTACTCTTCGTTCAGGTGCTGTCATTCATTGAGGGAGAAGCCAAAGCAAAGTGATTAAACAGCTGCTTCAGGAGAGTGGGCAGTCACGGTTCTCCTAGAGTGGGACAATTACTGCCGAATTGCAGTGGGGGAGGTTACTTCCTCTCTATCCTCTGTGTTCTTTTTGTGGAACAGGGCCCATTTTTTTTACTTCTGCTGGAAGTGATTGTATGAAGTAGCCCACCACGTGAGTTCAGAGGTGGTAACAAAGGTGACATGGCCCAGAGGTTGGTTCCACGGCGTTTGTTAAGTGATTTATGCATGGAAGACTTCCTCTCCACCTAGAAGCACTGGGTCCCACCAAAGAAGGCGAGACAAAGGAAAACAAAGATATGCCTGGAGTGGGAAAGGCAGGCATGCAAAGTTATGGTACTACCACGTGGTCAGCACCCTGTGTGGAGCGACCAGCAGGGCCCTGGCGCCGTGGTGGTTGTACGTCCACTCTACCAGCGATGCAGGCAGGCTGCTCCACTTGGGAGTGTGAGTCGGAGGGCGCTCTGGAACCACCCTCTGTTTTCCTTCTTGTCCACTGCCCCCCTCAGCTTCCAGCAACACCAAGGACTATAGCTGCTGGGCAATCGAAAAGGAAAGGGGTGTAGGCAATTGGGCTGTTTCTCAAAGAGGAAAGAGGAAGACCTGTCTACTGTCATCTCAGGAGGTCTGATGCAGCTCATCAGGCTGGGCATCCTGGAGCTGGGGGACCCCTTCTCCTCCCTGCAGCTCCCTTCCTGCTCAGACTCTGCAGCACAACCGGAAGTGCTTTGCCCTAGAAGTGCATCTCAGCCTCCGCCTGCCCCTCCCTGCCTGGTCCCCTCCCTGCCTGGGCTCCCTAAACTGTTATCCAGAGCCATGTTCTGACTCTCACATGGAGGCTGCGGTCAGCGGGGCCATTGGCTCTCCCCACTTCAGACTCGAGCCCATTCAGCCATGAGGGAGTGGTTGCATCATAGTCCCTTCTCCCCTGAGGGGCTTCTCAGGGTTTCCGTGGGGCCAAGGTATTCAGAGGGGCCATCTTGCCCTTGATGTTGTCCGGCCACGCAGGCATCCACTGGGCTGGGCTGGTCCTGATCAGTCTGAGCCACTGCGTACTTCCCGGAACTTGCAAACCTCTAACATTGTGTTTCCTTGGGTGATGACCCTCCTTCCTCCCTGCTTCACCCCGTCAGTGAGGGCAGCTCTGTCATGACTGCTGTGCGCAGCAGTCACAGAAGTGCTGTTCCTAAATCACACTGGGGCATGAGGAAGCTCTGAGATTGTAAACCTAGAGATGTCATGTGACCATTTCTTTTCTGGAGTCTTGCCTCCAGTCCAGAGGCAATGCTCCCTGGGAAATGGTCACAGGCGTACTCTCACCTCGCACCCCTCTGGACTCCTGAGACTTAAAATAGGAGCCAGGAGGAGGGTGTAGGGTTCCTTCGCTAGGACCTGGTGATGGCTAAGCTTTTGTAGTTTCCCCCTGACTGTCCCCTCTTCTACCAGCCTGGAAAATTTTTTTTTTTTAGTTGCGGCTGGGTTGGGGGAAGTGGCGGAGGGCACAGGGGACGGAGGCAATCTTGCTCTTACTCCTAATGTTTCTTCCCAAATCCTTTGCTTAAGTTTTGAGTCTATTCCATTTCCTGAAAGAAGATCCAAAGAGCTAGCTTTTTGAAATCAAAAGCCAATGAGGGACTCCCCCATGGCCCCTTCTGCAGTCTCATCTCTTCCCAGGCAAGGAGCAGAGAGAAGCCTGCTTGCTGCTGGATGGTGGGGTGGTGGAGAGGGAGTTGAGCAGGGGATGGGGGAGTGGGCATCTCATCCCTGAAGAGCACAAAAATCTTCATCTGCTGCAAATACACCGAATCTTCCATTTGCTAACGAATCAATAATGGGTTACTTCTGATTTTTTAGTTTTCTTTTGGCTGGCAGGACCACCCAGCTGCCAAAGGGGAACTCTCCCTTCCTTTTGGCCCTTTTTCTCCCCCAGAAGACATGCCCGCAGGCTGGCCTCGCTCACAGCGGAGCCTTGTGGTGGTCAGGCAGGAATGTGCACGGTTGCTCGCTGGGAATTTTGTTTTCTTTTTGTACTTACAGGGATTTTGAAGTTTAGGCATTCTCTGTCTTCCAGTTATGCTGAGGGTGTGGTTTTTACGTGGCTTTAATTTTTCTTGTTCTCTATTGTTTCTGGAGGAAATCTGGGGAGACGCAGGCCTGGGCAGCCACCACTGGCTCAGTAAAACAGAAGGGAGAGGCGTCCTCTGGAGGTGGGGGATGAAGGGGCTAAGAAGCAAAAGGGACCATTTACTATCCCACGAGGTAGCAGGTGTTCACCAGAAATTTATCTGCATGGACTTTGCCAGACAGAGCTGGATTAAAATTCTGGCTGTGCCTTCTACCACCTGTGAGTCCTTGGGCGCGTTGTTTACCTTTTTATTCCTCTGTCTCTTCCTCTATAACATAAAAGTAATAAAGATATCGACTGCCTACCTCTTAGTGTTGTTGTGAGAGTTGAATGGAAGAGGCACAGGGAGAGCTTAGCACATTGCCTGGCACAAACTAAGCCCTTAATAACATTAGCTGTTATTATTGTTATCATTACTACTATTATTGTTAGCCATTCACTATCTCAGAGAAACTCCTACCCTTGACAAGCATAAGCTCTGATAAGAACGGTTTAAGGAGACCTTAGATTTTTACATTAAACGTTTCCCCTTTAAGGCTCTTAGGTAGTAGCTGTAACAAGTTTCCAGTTTTGGCTTCTGATCCTGATTAAATTCCTAGTCTGTTGCCTTGCATACAGTAAGTAGGCGCTCAGTAAATACTTGTTGGATGAATGATAGTCCATATTTTCAATTACAATCCAAAAATAATGGGGCCAT
This sequence comes from Equus caballus, assembly GCF_041296265.1. NCBI lineage: Eukaryota > Metazoa > Chordata > Mammalia > Perissodactyla > Equidae > Equus > Equus caballus. Next base: position 36,016,361 of record NC_091707.1, read on the forward strand.
GTTTTAAATCATTCTCTCTCTCTCTCACACACACACACACGCACACAAACACACACGCAGGCACGCTCCATTGTTAAACAGAATTCAACAAGGCTTTAAGCAGACATAGGATGTATTTTGGTTTTCTATTGCTGTGTAACAAATGGCTGCAAACTTAGTGACTCAAAACGACACACATTCACCTCACACTTTCTGTGGTCAGGAGTCCCACAGCTTAGCTGGGTCCTCGGCTTGGGTCTCACAAGGCTGCAATCAAGGCTGAACATGGTGTCAGCCTGGCTGTGTTCTTTTCTGAGGCTCAGAATCCTCTCCCAAGTTCATTCAGGTTCTTGGCAGAATTCAGTTCCTTGCGGTTGTAGGACTGAGGCCCTCAGCTCCCAAGGCTGTCTGTCTCCACAGGCAGTTCATGATATGGCTGTCTGCTTCTTCTAGGCCAGCAAGAGAGTGTCTCTCTGACCCCAGAAAGGACCCAGTCCCTCTTTTAAGGGCTTTCACCTGATTAAGCCAGGCCCACCCAGGAAAATCTCCATTTTGGGTAACTCCAATGGTGCTGGAAAATCCTTCCACCTTTGCTGAGTAATGTAACCAAAGCATGGAGTGACATCCCATCATATTCTCAGTCTCAGCCACATTTAAAGGGAGGAGATTATATAAGGTATGTTGAGTTGTATGTGGGGGGTGAGGGGGTGAGAATCTTGGGGGCCATCTTAGAATTCAGTCTATCACAGAATGTGTTTTCCACGTGTCTATGTCAACCCAGAAGATATTTTTACAAATAGAAACTCCACAATGTGTTTCTATATCTGAGTTGGTATAAACTCCAAGAAGGTGGAGACCAGGTGAGGGCAGTCCCCGATTACAGCACCGTCAAGTCAGTGACAATCATAGTTTCGACCTGCCAGGCGCTGCTCAGTCCTTTAACATCCATTAGGTTACCTAATTCTCACAGCCACGGCCTTTTACAGAGGAGGAAACTGAGGCACAGAGAGGATGAGCGCTTTGCTGGCTGAGTTGACAAAGCTGGGATATGACCTGTGCAGACAGACTCTGAGGTCTGCTCTCTTAGCTCCTGTGTCCTGAATAGAATTGAGGACAATATTATGCACCAGACAAACAAATGCATGATAAACGATTGAAAATGACGATCCGATGGTAAATTTTATGCCCACACTTGATTTCTCTCTGTCTCCTGCTCTCTGATATTAAACGCTTGGTTACTCAAGGCCATAGTTACAGGATGTTAAGTCAACAGTCCCCTTTCCCCCTTTGATTTCAAGATGAGAAAATGGAACAGAACAGCAGGGAAGGACTTCGCGGCGTCTCGGAGCAGCTGGCCGGCAGAGGCGGTGGCTGCGCGGATGCTGGGGTGGCCTCCCCGCCACCCAACGCCGTCACCTCCGGCCGCCCAGGCTGCTCTCGCCCAGGGGACGCTGCCGGCTGCTCTGACGGCCAGCGGCTCAGAGTCCGCCCCAAACTCCTCCCTGGGCGTCAGGATGTCCCCGCCCCAGTGCGTGTCCGGAATAGGCGTCCGAACAACGCCAATCCTGGGGTCTCTCCCTGGTCCCCGCAGAAACGGACTGTGGGGCACAAAGGACCGGGAGGTCAGCCAGACAGGGCTCGTCACTGCCTCCCTCCTCTTTCATGCCGCTGTCTGCCCTCAAACCAAAGCTCAGCTTCTCCTCCCCGCAGCCTCTCGAGACCCCACCGGAACGGGCTTTCCCGCTTTCCCCTTTGTGGAGACTTTCCCCTTTGTAGCGCTGTGCCTGCTCACCAGGGGTCGCGAAGTCCCCGCGCGCCTCCGGGGCAGGGGGGCACCATTTCTGAGTCCAGCCACGGGGAGAATTTACACGCATACACATAGTGCTTGCATATAAAGCCAGTAGAAATGTATTTTCTTTTGCTTCCGCAAAGAAATACGAGCTCTGCTGTTTTTTTTTTTTCTAGAAACATGCCGCTCTGTCTTTTATTTCTCTGAGTATACTTAAAAAACAGGCAGTCCTTTTCCACTCAGAAACTCATTCCACGTGGTTTGGATAGAGCTAACCCTTATTTCCTCCCGGTGCCTCTGAGCACGACTCAGGCCTCACCAGTCAGATCACTCATTCCTCTGGCCACAGCCATTAGCTAAGGGATGGTTGTGTGAGCTGTGCTGTACCAATCAGAGTGCTCCCTGAGACTTTCCTCCCAATTTTGGGAAAGAGGAGCTCTTCCTTGTGTGGGCTAAGCTGGGGTCTGGCTGCTGGCAGCTCTTCTCATGCTTGCGAAAGTTTGTGTGAGAAATAGAAATACAGGCAGAGCCCTACCGATATCAGTTGAGCTCCTGGATCCCACCAGGCCTGAAACCTACTACTGCTGCACTTTGGGGTTGTATATACCAATAAATCCCCTCCCCCGTTTTTTTGCTTAAGTGGGGATCAGCTGGGATTCTGTCACTTGTGACTTAAAAGTCCTTATCCAAGAACCAACATTCTGGAAAGTTCTACCATGTATCAGCCACTGTGCTATGCACTTTAAATTCATGATCTGTTTTAGTCTTTTGTTTAAGGACCTTGCATGGTAGGCATGATTCCTTCAGTCTTACCAACTGGGAAAGAGACTCAGAGCAGTTAGTAAATTTCTCAGGAGCACACAGCAAGTGGCAGAGCAGAAATCCTGCACTTTCTGCCCTGAACTCCTATAACACATACCATACCCAGCTGATAGCATTATTTCATTTCTCCATGAACTTGTATCTGACTAACCATCTAAACTGTAAGGTCCTCCATGGCAGCGATCGTGACCACCACACAGGCCCCCAGCACCTCGCATCGGGTGAGGCACATCATAAATCCTGAACAGACCCTTGCCGAACTCATGACGTGCCCATGGCCCTTCACAACAGGCTCGTCATAACCCGAGTCATGGAAGAGAGACGTGGGGCAGAGGGCACAGTTGCACCTGCTGAGCTGAACATGCTCTTTGCGATTACGACAACCAGTTCTCCCCGGGAGCTGACCCCATGCATCATCCATCCATTCACTATCCATCCATTCTTATAGTCAACAAACACTCTCTGAACATTTATCATATACCGAACATACTGTAAGCCTCAGGATACTAAGTGAACAAGACTTGGCTCCTGTCCTCAAGGATCTTATTTGTAATTGCCTTTTAATCACCCTGAAGCAAATTTCCCAAAGCATGGGCAAGTTGCTGTTAGAGTTGTTGAGCACCTTTCTGGATGGTTCATCATTGCAGCTCAAGTATTGTCCAGGAGGTGGACATCAGCCCATACTTCGCTTCCTCAGCCAAACTGGCCCCACTTCAACCAACAGGGCTGCCACAGTGCATAACTCCAGGAGGCATCATTCACACAGACTAATGACATTCTCAGAAGTTGAGCAGTGTGCAATCTGTACAGCTGTACGTGGCACCCTTATAACCCAAACAGGACCCATTAATGATACCCCTTTCCATTCACAGTCACGTCTGTGGAGCACTTTACCATTTACAGGGAATTTCACCTACGTTACATCAGTTCAACTGAGAAATTCTATTTTGCTTCTCATAATGCAGTCTCTCTCTTCTGCTCTTCACCCTGTGGGGTTCTCTGTTGGCTCCATGAGCTCCCTGTAGCCCCTTCTCAGATGATGACAGCCCAGCTGAACTGGTGACAATTACCAAGCACCAAGTCCCATTACCAGCCCCAGGCTTTCTCCCCACCTACAACACTTACCTGGAATTAGCAGTGGTCGCAGCTCGGCGGAGGGCACGGTGCTGGTGATTATGAACACGCTTCTTGTTCGTCTTTTCAGCCCCGAAATCCTGTCAGTGAGCAGAAGCGATAATAACACGTTATTAAGTTCTTTCTGGGTAATGTAATTCAGGAGTCAGGAGGCAGTGTGGTCATTTGTGTCTTTGAAAAACTTAGAATAATTTTCAGTGTCATTATCCCCCATTGTAAAGAGCCAGGCTCCAATGTATAAATATATATCTGGCCACTCCTGTGGGTATCTAGACTCACACATGTACTCTTAGATGTGCACGTGTGAACGGATATACAGGCGTGTACACATAAGCACAGGGTGTGGGTAGGTGCTTGTAGAAATCAACACAAGCTTTAACATATTTATAGCTCTATGCGCAGGAATAAAAACTCCTTTTTTAAAGGATTGTGGCTTCTACAATCCAGGTTTTCAGGAATTAAATTTGACTCCTGCCCTCTCCCTCGACATGGAGAGGAGTCTCCCTTGTTGCTCGCCATTGTAATACTCAAGGGAAGAACACTGCTCGTACTACACCTCCATGGCGTGCGGAGCCAGCGTACAAGGAGGGCGTCTCAGTGGCCCAGTCCTCTCTGTAGCTCCCCTTTTCCAAGTCCCTAGTTCCTAATAACTTTCTCAGACCTTTGATTTCATCTGAAGAAGTCTATCTGGCAGGCACCAATTATTCGCCAATTTTTCCCTAACGCCTTGGACCTGTGTTACAGGAAAGGTGCGTCTATGGTATGTGCTAATCTCCCTCGTTAATGGACTTGGTGCCTTAACTGTAGACTGGAATTTCCAAGCCGGGAGAAAGTCGTGAGATTCTGTGAGCTGGCTCCCTCTTTGCACAATGGGGAAGGGGATGGTCAGAGTGGGCAGTAACTAGTCCGAGGCTCCTGAGTGTTAGTGGCAAAGCCAGGACGCGAACCTGTGCCTCCTGGTCCTCCACCCAGAGCTCTTTCTGGTAACGTGGTTCAGCCTCCACAGAAGGCCACTTCGCCTCACTCCAAGTATGCTCTGCCTGTATATCTTGGTGAGCACAGAGATGGGGATTGGGGACGAGATTCTCTATAACCTTGCTCCAGGCCTGACCAGCTCTTGTCAAAGCAGTTATAGGGCAGGGGTGAAAACATGAAGATGAAAGCCCAGCTTCTGACCCCAGCTTTGCCAAATAGCCCTGGACAAGTTCTTAAGCCCTCTGTACTCATGTAGTTGTCTGTAAATTAGGAATAGTAATAGTGTTGAGCTTATAGGGTTGCAGTAAATTAATACATATAAGGTGCCTGATGTATTTGATGTGTTGACTATTACCGTTAACCCTCATCTGCCCTACAGCATTTTCATCTTGTCCCCACTAAACTCTTCATCTCCATTTTAGACATTGAACTCTTTTTTTTTTTGCCGAGGAAGATTGGCCCTGAGCTAGCATCTGTACCCATCTTCCTCCATTTTCTATGTGGGATGTCACCACAGCATGGCTTGACAAGTGGTGTACAGGTTGGTGCCCAGGATCCGAACCCACGAACCCTGGGCCGACAAAGCAGAGCACGCAAATTTAATCACTATGGCACCGGGCCGGCCGCTAGACACTGAACTCTTAATATGGCTTGTGACTTAATATTTCCCATCTATAGCTTTACCTCCTCCCTTCAAGGTAATTTCATTCACTCCCATGGCTCCCCAAATTTACAGCTCCTTACCCCATTTACGTGAATTTACATTCAGTCATTTATTCATATAGTGCCTATCATGGCATTATATGAGTGCCTATTACGAGTGCACTCAATATGAGTGTCTATTATGTGCCAAGCTCTGTTCTAGGTGCTGGGATTTAGCAATGACTACAACTGCCTCAAATCCTTGTCCTCACAGAGCTTACAATCCCAGTGGGGTTGGGGGTGGACAGAATCTCAAATTGTGATCAGTGCTGTGACAAGAAAGCAGGAAAAGGGCATAGGGAGTTCTGGAGGGAAGGTAGAAGTTACTATTTTAAGTAAGAAATGCCTCCTCGATAGGATGGCATTTGAACACCAAGGAGAGTAGGGAGCCAGCAGCTTGGCTATCTAGGAAATCATTCCAGGCAGAGACAACAGCAATGAAAAGCCTAAGGCTGGGATGTGCTTCGTATGTTTGAGGCCCAAGGAGGCCTCTCTGGCTGGAGTAGAGTGTGTGAAAGGGAAAATAGTAGAGTTGAGGTCGGAGAAGTGTTGGCCAGGAGGGCAGATCAAGAAGGGCTTTGTAGACTATTGTAAGGGCTGGGTATTACTTAGAGTAATATGGGAACCCAATGGAGCGTTTTGATTAGAGTGACTTGATATGACTTATGTTTTAATGGAATCTTTCTGGCAGGCATGCTACGAGGAGATTGTAGGGAGCAAGAGTGGACACAGGGAGACCATTTGGAGGCCACTACAATAAGCCAGGACCATGATGGGACTGGGGACATCATGTTCTGGATGAATTTTTTTTTTCTGCTTTTTTCCCCCATATCCCCCCAGTATACAGTTGTTTATATATATATTTTTTAGTTGTGGGTCATTCTAGTTGTGGCATGTGGGATGCTGCCTCAACATAGCCTGATGAGCGGTGCCATGTCCTTGCCCAGGATCTGAACCGGTGAAACCCTGGGCTGCTGAAGCAGAGCTCGTGAACTTAACCACTCAGCCATGGGGCCAGCCCCTGGATGAAGTTTTAAAGTAGAGCTGATAGGTTGCTGAGGATAGGATGAGGGGGTGTTGAGATAGAGAGAGGAGTCAAGGACGACTGCCGGGTTGTGGCCTGGGCAACTGGAAAGACGGTGTTGTGTTATTAACCGAGGTAGAGAAGATGAGGGAGGAGAAGGTTTCATTTTTTTGGGAAGGGAGGAGTCGAGTTTGATTTGGACATGGTTAGTTTGAGATGACTTTTAAACATCCAAGTGGGGATTTTGAGTAGGGGAGAGGTTGAACCTGGAGATATCATTTTGGGACGCTCAGTGTAGAAATGCTTGAAAGCCATGAGACTGGACAAGATCTTGTGTGAATGAGTGCCAATAGAGAAGGTCTGAGGACTGATGCCTGAGGCCCAATGCTGTAGAGTTGGGGAGATGAGATGGAACATACGTAAGGAACGGTGAGCTAGGAAGAAAACTAGACCCTGGAAGCCAAGTACAGCAAGAATCTCAAAGAAGAGGCATGACCATCTTTGTTAAACATTGCTAATAGTATAAATAAAAGAAAGATTGATCATTGGATTCGGCAATGTAGAGGTCTTTGGTGACCTAGCCTGATTAGGGGCCTGGGGTTGAAGCCTTGTGGTTGCAGCTGTGTGACATAGCAAACTAGTGGCACAAGGCACAGAAAAAGAAATCCACATGACTTCTAAACATATGAAAAGATGTTTGCCCTCACTGATAAAGGATGAAATGCAAACTAAAATGACACTAAGATACTTTTACACCTATCAGATTAGTCAAAAGACAAAAAATTTAATACTACACTGTGTTGCTTGGGGCATGAGGGAAACAGGCACTTTCCAACTTTGCCGATGGGAATGCAAATTGGTACAAACTCTGTGGAAGAGTGTATCAGAGTTAAATTCAGGGAATCAGAAACCATCTTAGGTATTTCAAGCAGAAAGGGATTTAATATGGGGACTTAGGTGATGGTAAAAACCACTGGCAGGACGGGAAGAGTTAAAGTTAGGATTATAGGGTTATATGGCTATTTTTTTTTCTTTTTTGATCACACTGCCCCAAGCTTTGATCAAGAGGTCTGGAAAGCTGTTGCTGCTGCCCAGAGACTAGGAAATCACAGCTGAAGTCACAGCTGCCTTGCAGCTGGGAAGTCAGTGATTAGCTGGCTACTGCAAAAACTCACAGTGGCCAAAGTCTGGGTGTCAGCTGCCATCAGAATCAGACTAAGAATGGCTTCTACCCACTTCAGTCTTTTGCATCCCATATTGGCAGAAACTAACTGTATTCATATCCCAGTTGGGAAGGAAGCCTGGGAAATGTAGCTCCCAAGCTTCTAGCCCCCATGATCCATATCATCTCCCTATGGGAGAGTATAGAAGGGGACTAATGGCAGTGCTGAGTGCCAGTATATAGCACCTAATTCTGTCCAGCCCTTGGGCTTCTCAGCATCCATACATACCCCTTGTCCATATTTAAATTTCCAGCAGCTACAATAAGAACAACAACATGCTTCCATCTAAAAAAGCATGGTTACATAAAATAAAGCAGATGAGAAGGTAGCCACTCTCTCCCTGAAAGGGAGGGACCCAAAGTCTCATTGGTCATTGCGTCCATCTCTGGCTGATGTTCTTTTCCCTTCTGGTTCAGTCATAATTCCATTTAATATTCTGAAGACTAAATTATAAGATTAGCTGCCACTAACACTCTTTGTATAAAATAATACAAGAAAGATAGAGGAATAAAATACCTAACAAAGCAAGGAAGAATATATGCATATATACTACATTTTTGCAACCAGCCTTTGTTGGCTATTAAACTTCCTTATTCTGCATTATCCCTCATTCCTTGCCCTCCACCGGCATTCAGCTGTTCAGGGTTCTCTCTCTGGTGGAATGACCCAATCCTTCCTTCCTGAAGGATGTGCTCTTGGTGGTCCTGCCTGTGTTGGGTTACTGTTGTCTTCCATTAACACTTACTAATGGACATAGAGGCACTAGTAGGCATCTGAATGAACCCTCTGGGTTCCAGACATATTCCTCTCAGGTCACCACGGACTAGCATCTGTCTTATTCTCCCTTGACAATCAAGAACAGTCAGAACTGAATTCTGCCAAGAACTTTAACGAGGTTGAAGAGGATCTCGGGCTCCAGATGAGAATGTAGGCTGCCGACACCTTGACTTTCGCCTCGTGATATCCTGACCAGAGAACCTAGCAACGCCATGCCAGACTTCAGGGCTACAGAACGGTGAGCTAATTAGTAGATGTTGCTTAAAGCCCCCAAGTTTGTAGTAATTTGTTGCACAGCAAAAGAAAACTAATGCACATTCAGAGATCAGAAAGCTATATGAACCCAATGTTCAAAATTGGTATTATTAATAGTGGGACAACTAGACGTCGTGTGCCTGTGGCTGTGATAGAATTGCAACAGGAAGTTCACAGTGTCACTCTAAACTAGTTTGACCAATCGTGTTAAATTGGAATCAAACCATCTTTTAGATTACATGACTGCTTGCATTTGTCAAAACGCATAGAACTGTCAAGTAAAAAGGTTGATGTTCTCTATATACAAATTATACCTCAGTAAACCTGGCTTAAAAAAAATAAGCCTTTGGATATATCTCCTTTTCCGGGAAATACTAGGAATAATTGAATGACAGCATAAGGAAATCGATATGTTTAAAATATGGGACATTCTACATGACAGCTGGCCTGATCTCTTCAGAGTCAATGTCATGAAGGGAGATTGTCCTAGATAAGAAAAGATTTAAGAGGCATAATAAACAAATGCATTGCATGAAACTTATTGGATTCTGCTTTCAGAGAAACAGCTATAAAATATGTTTTTAGGACAATTTAGAAATTTGAATATGAAGTGAGTTTTAGGTGATATTAAGGAATTTTTGCTATTTTTTGGTAGGTATAATATTGGTATTATTGTTAATTGGAAAAATGTCCCTCCTCTTTGGAGATACATGCTGAAATATTTGGGGGTGAAGTGTCATGCTGTATTTAATTTAATATGAAATGATTCAGTGATGAGGCAAAAAATGGCAAAATATTAATGATGGTTGAAACTAGATGGATGATACATGGGTGTTCATTGTATTCTTTTGTTTCCTGCAGGTTTGAGATTGGAATTGAAATTATATTGAAACAAACAAACAAACACGAGGAGAAAGCTGTTAGTGGACCCACATAGCTGCCCTATACAGGCTGGAGACCCAAAGTGGGTGATGGGCTGAAGAATATGGAGCCTAATGGCCACTGCAGAAACTCATGTCTGCTGGAAATGCCGCCTCAGCAACTGTCACTGGCAGAGGAAGAAGGGCTTCTCCCTCCCTTCCACCTTCTAAATCACGTGTGTGTGATTGACCAGCCGAATCCCGAACCCTGCTGGCCAGGGCATTTGATCATGCAGGTAATGGAGCTTAAGCTTCAGAGCCCCTCACGTGCACACCCATCTTCCAAGGCCCTGGGAGGGCCCCAGCAATGTGTCCACGTGGTCAAAGTAAGACATTTCAACTACAGATAGTTAAAACTACCCGTCTATTTCTACTCTGATTTTCCTTGTGTCACACTTTCCCTTGTATTAGATGGTATTGTAATGGCCATGGGAATTTTTGGGATCCAGCTTAGAAGTTGAGCTGGGGATGCATTTAGTTGGTGTCTAGAGGGATATGCTTCATGTGGCTTGCAGTCCTTTGCTAGTTGTCCTGTTGTAGGAATGGCTTCTGTGAATACCCCTCCTGCTCACTGGGCCAACTCCCCCCGCTTTATGAGACCAAGGGGCAGGGACAGAGGTCATATCACGATGTGAACATATCATGATGTGAACGTGTCCTGTGCCCAGTGTCAGACGTACGTTGGTAGTGGAATAGAAGAAAGGTTAAAATGCACAGACCCAGAAGCTAGTCTGTGTAATATTCTTCCATTTATTTTTGAGATGTATAAAATTGTAAGTAGAGGATTTGGTACTCACTGATGCCTAGTAAAATGGAAGCTCTCTCCTATCAGGAACATGCTCAATAATGTAGCTTATACACTTATAAACACAGCAAATATTTTTTTGATGGGCATTATGAATCATAGAGTTTTATCAGAATTCTCATATTTGTAGGGCAAACCTGTAGTAGTACTACAAATAGCATGTCTCATATGTTTTATGCATATCAACTATCAACAATAAAAATAAATTTTTACAAGCCATGCTGAAGGAAAAATTCAATTATCTTTTTATTTGTTCTCCAAAAGATATCACAAAATTTTGTCCTATGGAAAAGTGATCAGAGATCATACAGCCAAAAAAAGGTAGGGAAAACAACCTATTATAAAGATGTGTTGGCTGTTGAATAGTTCTAATATTATTTTCCCGGATGTTGTGATGTTTATACTATTTCAGCCTTTAAAAATTTACATTATATTATGATTTTTTTCTTATTCTAAATAGGTATTTGTAATTTTGTATTCTTTTACTGAAAGAAGGTCTTCACAATTGTATAAGCTTTCGACAGAGGATGGCAGAGCAGAAAGAATCTTGATCCCTCATGACACTTGGAAGCCCAGGGCAGCTCTGGATGGCCCACCTCCAGACTCCTTTTATTTGAGGGAGAAATAAATCTCTATCTTGTTTAAGTGACTGTTATTTTGGCTTTTCTGTTATGAGCAGCCAAACAGAATCTTAACTCATATGCCCTTTGACTCAGCAGTTCCACTTCCAGGAATTTGTCCTAGAGATATACCAGCACATACACAAAATGATGTATGGTTAGGGTCACTCATTGCAGCAAAAGATGGGAAACAATCTATATGATTATCAGTGGAGACTGGTTAAGTAAATTACGTACATCCACACAGGGGACTAGTAAGCATTGTACGTTAGGAGGAAGCTTGCCATATTGATATGGAGTTATCTCTAAGGTATATTGTTAAGAGAAAAAAATAAGTGCAGAACAGTGTGAATACTGTGTTATTATTTGTGTAAATGATCTATCTATCTATTATCTATCTATCTATCTATCTATCTATCTGTCTACATGCCATTGGTTGCCTCTGGGGGCAACTAAGTGGCCGAGGACAGGAGTGGGAGGGAAACCTTTCACTGTGTCCCTTTCGAATAATCATGTGAACTTTTAATCTGTTTTAAAATATATAAAATTAAAGTGAAAATTAGAAAACATTCTTACATTTAATACTTGTATAACAAAACGTATTATTTGTTTTTTTTTTTTAAACTCCTTTCAGATTAAAATAAAACCTCTTAAGTCACCCGTAAGTAGACATGCTCTAGGCCTGGCTCGCCCAGGACCGCCTCAGTTTATGCCTTGTGTTCTGGTGTAATTATCAATATCGTGTCACTTCACTCTCAACAGTGTCTTGGTTTGGATGACATATGTCATGACTCAACTCTGTAGAACTTACCACGTTGTATTTGCAATCTGCTTCTACGTCCTGAGCTGTGAGCTCTTTGAAAGCAGGGACTATGTCTGATTTTTCCCGGTGTCTTGGCACACAGTCAAACTCACTAAATGTTTATTGCATGAATGAATGAACTCTGTGGAGACCTACGCTGACATCTGCTACTCTCTTCTCCACGGATTCTGGTTATCATATCTTGAAGAGTGTAATCTTTATGAAGGTAGGAACAAGACTTAATTGAATCAACACTGGAACTCCAACACAGCACATTGGGATGTAGTTAGCGTTAGTAAGTTTATCAGTATATGCCTGGAATATAGTGAGTACTAACAAATATCAGTTTGATGAATATAGGAATGAATGAATGAATGATTCAGTTTTTGTCTCAACCACCTGAGGACCAATCTCTTATACTGATCGTTCCCACCACTGGTGTTATGTACTGAACGTCTGTGTCCCTCCCAAATTCATATGTTGTAGCCCTAGTCCCCAGTGTGATGGTCCTTGGAGATGGAGCCTTTAGGAGGTAATTAGGGTTAGATTAGGTCATGAGGGTAGGGCCCTCATGATGGGATTGGTGGCCTTATAAGAAGAGGAAGAGAGATTCTCTCACTCTCTCTCCACTTGCTCACACCAAGGGAAGGCCATGTGAGGGCATAGCAAGAAGGTGGCCATCTGCAAGCCAGGTAGAGAGTCCTCACTAGGGACCCAATCTGCTGACACCTTGATCTTGGACTTCTCAGCCTCTAGAACTGTGAGAAATAAATTTCTGTTGTTTAAGCCATGCAGTCTATGCTATTTTGTATGGCAGCCAAGCTGACTAAGACAGGTGGTCTACCTGGCCCTAGCATAGGACGGGAGAGTTATCTCACACTGGTTCAGGGAGGAGGGGGGTTTGGAGACCTTGAATGAAGACCTTCTTGAATGAAGCTGTCAGAGCTCCCTGTGTGTCTTGGTAACGCGCTTTTCTGTGCCTGCAGTTTCTTTAGAGCATCTCATCCCAGCTGTTGCATTTTTGATGGATCACGTTCCCACACCAGGGAACACACTCCCCTGGGGATACTCAGGTTTTGATAAAGTCTGAAAAAACTGGGAGAAAGTAAAGTGCTATAATAATTCCTAAATGCCACAATTACTAATCCTACACCAGTCCTAATTATGCTCTTGGATTGTGCCGTGTTCACAATAGGTTGTGAGTTACGTAGTTACTAGTGAACTAGCTGTCATGCCATCCTCTCTCTTCTACTCAAGAATGCATATCAAATTCAAGTGACTGGTGTTGTTTTAGGGAAGATCTTGAATTTACCCTAGTTTTCCAAAAAGCAGCTAATTCACAAATTTTAGTGTTGATAGTAACCAGTGATTTTATAACTCATTGAGACACTCTAAGGTAGAGAACCAACTACTCCTTTGTTTTGGTGTTGCCTCCTTCAACATCCACTTTAAAACTGTAGATATTCTTGAAGAATAACATATCACAAACTCCCTAGCCACTTCTTTACATAACGATGGAGTGACGCCAGTTGTGATGTAGAGTTCCTTGTGTGTGTGTGTGTGTGTGTGTGTGTGAGAGAGAGAGAGAGAGGGATGTGGGGTAGGGCTTCTAGAAAAGGGATGGGGCATAGAAGTGGGGCTGAGTGCTCTATAGCTTTACAATTTTGCTTTGGGCCCCAGGACAAGACTTGGAGCAGGCATGGGGTCATCTGTGATGGGGTGATTCTGTGTTGTATGTGGCAGTGGTCACCATTTCTCCTTACCTGTGTATCATCAGGCCATATTGTCCTTTGATGACTGATTGGCACTGGGGCACCATCTTCTGAAGAAACATTGATGCCTGATGTACACTTGGCCTCCTTTTTGGTGTCCGGGTCCTGGTTGATCTCTAAGAAAGAGTGACTGGTTTGGTGGTGGGAGGCAGTTGAGAGCTTGGGCACCTGGGCTTGACTTCTAGTTCTAACACTTACTAGCTGCATGGCCTTGGGCAAGTCACTTGACCTCACTAAGCCTCAGTTTCTTCATAAGTAAATGGGGTTGACAATAAAAGTTTCTATCTCATAGGATTGTGGTGTTAAAACCAATATAGTGTTTCGCATAGGTCTTGGCACATAATAAGCCTTCAATAAATATGAACTATTATTTTTTCTATATGTTTGCTCATTCTTCTGAAACACTGAAGACCAGGTATAAAAATACATTGCTTGGGACACCACCCAGTCATCATTGATAGTCTGCCATTCAGTTTGGGATGAAGTTTATTGCTGGGACCAAACCCAAAATGAGTGAGTGTAGCCCAGCACAGTGTCAACTGGGGGAGCTTGCCTTTATTGTCTGAGTCACATCTGGATGCACAGAGCATCCTGGGGGCACTAAGCCTCTTTGAGGAATCCTGAACATGCAGGAATAAGGCAAGAGTTGAACTCTGAGAAGGGTTGTTGGAATCCAAAGCCTGAATTCTAGAAAGTGGGAGTCTGGGTGGTCTCCCCAGGGCAGTCCTTCTGGGCGGGGGGGAATTAACGTGGGAAGGTCAGGCTACAAGGAGAGGGGTATAACCATCCTACAAATCACTGATTGCTGATACAGAGCCTGGAAGCCATCTCTTCTAGAACAATAAGCTGTGAACGGTTGAGGGCAGTGGTGTGGGAAGCTGTGCCTGCAGCCTGGAACGGGCCAGCCTGAGGCTTGGGTTGTAACAAGCAATGAGCAAAAAGCTCAGTGTTTGGAAGCTTGTCACTATTCCTAGGACCTTCACTAGACCAAGGTGCCTCTCTGGGTCTTGCTTTTCTCACCTGTGAAATGGGAGAATAGATGGTCTCTTAGATACCTTCCATCACTGACATTCTGTGGCTGGGAGATGGTGGAGGAAGAAATAGTTTGCTTTTGGTGGCCTGCCCTTTCTGCATCTCACTGTTTCTCCCCCTTTCCACTCTCTCCGGGCCCCAGGGACATCCTTGCTGCTACCGGATAGTCTAGGACTCCAAAGTGTGTGGTTGTCTCGGCCACTAGTACTGTGAATTTTTTTTTCCTTATCTGCCTCTCTCTGTCCATCCACAAGGATGAGCTTCTCATTTCTCCTTTTAATTTTCACTCATGACGATAGTGTCCTTAGGTCATTCATTCATTCCTGTATTCATTCGTTCACTTGGTGCCAAGCGCAGGGATAAGGGCAGAGAATACAGTGAGAGCGAAACACACATAGTCTTGTCCTTGTGGAGTGAGCATGATGGTGGAGGAGACCAATCTCGTGACAGGTGTAACGAGAAAGCAACCAGCTCTGTGGGGTCAGTTACTGGGGGGGGGGGGGGGTAAGGGGGTAACCCTAACCCTAACCCTAACCTCCTAACCCTAACGAGTCTTCTGGACGTCAGGTACTGTTGTAGGGGCGGGGACTACAGCAGTGAATGGGACGAGGTGAGGGAGAGACAACATCGAACAAATCTATAACATCAAGTGAGGAGCGCAGAGCAGACAAGCCAACGGGGTTAGCTGAGTGATGGCTGGACCGCGAGGACGAATGTGGGGATGGAGGGAGGGAAACTTGAAAGACAAAAGGAGCCTGACCCGGACAGTTTATGGGAGGCGAGGCAGCCTCTCCCTGCGCTGGTACCGCGCCATCCTCCCCTCCGCGCCCGCCCCCGGCAGCTTCGAACTACCGCTTTTCTTGGCCACGATTCCTGGCCTCTTTGCAGGGGGTAAGAGCAGCCCCCCTCCCGTGAGAAATCTGCCTTGGAACTCTCTGCTTTCTTGTTGGCGGCAGCCTGGGGTTTCAGGAGTTGGGGAATGGCGCGAGGGGAGGAAGCTGGAGGTTGGCACGTCTTCCCGCTGGCGCTGCCACCTTCCATCCGCAACAGCTGGCACAGCCTCGGGCCTGATCATTAACCCAGGGAGGGGCCTGGATTGGAAGAATGGGCTGCTGGGCCCAAGCCAGCGCCGACACTGTATGTGTGTGTGTGTGTGTGTGTGTGTGTGTGTCCGCACTCACGCGCTCCTGCCACCCCATTCCTCCGTCGGTCTCACCCTGGGCAGGTGCCTGCAGGGGCCCGATCGCGCCGTCCCCTGTAGGGGGCCAGGGATCGGGGAGGCCTCCTCAGCCAGGACCAGGCTCCACCTGCCCTCCCCCAACCCAAGCCCTTGTGTTAACAAAGGAGGGTCGAGTATCCCAGCCGCGGGGGGAGTCGGGCCACCGCCGGTGTGTGCGCGATCACGGATCATTACAGCCGGCAGGGCGGCCGCAGCCGGGGCCTGGCCAGGGCCGAGGGCCGAGGGCCGGGGGTCGGGGGCGAGGGGTGCAGCCCGGAGCGCCCGCAGTGTTCGGCGCAGCGCCCCCACGCGGTCCCCCTGCTCCCGGCAGCTGGGGGCACCGTCCGGCGAGGAGGGTGGGGGGGGCGCGGGTGGCGTTCCGGATCCTCGGCTTGAGGCTCGGATTTATCATCGAAAACAACAACAGTGAATCAATTGACACCAGTCTCTCTGTTTGTGACATGTCGGGCTGGTTTCCTGATGACTGCAGAAATGAAGCGGCAGCAGGGTGGATGTAGACCTCTGGAGGCCCCGGCACTTGGACAATAAGTGAAAAAAAGACAAAGAAAATTCTAACTGGTGGTGGTGGTGGTAGTGGTGGTGTGGCTGCTTTGCGGCTGCCCAAGTCAGATTCCCAAACAGCCCTGGGGTGGGTGGGTCCCTCCTCCTCTCTATCCCTCTCTGGCTTCCTTGGGGCTGGGCTGGCAGGGGCCCCTGGACTTTTTAGTGTTGTTGCATTTTCCAAATAAAAGTATAGGACACCCAGTTAAATTTGAATTTCAGATAAGTGACCGATTTTTCAGTATAAATATGTCTCATGCATTATTTGAAAATTCATTATCTGAAATTCAATGAAATTTTTAAGTATAAGTATGTCTCAAATAATATATGGGGCATACTTATATTAAGAAGTCGGTCATTTATCTGAAATTTACCTGAAAGTCCTATTTAACTGGCATCCTGGATTTTATCTGGCAGCCCTACCTGACAGTTACCTCTCCTGGGGTCCATCATGTCCAGGGAGCCAGCAAGGGAGGACAGAGCCCTCAGGCCTTTTGTATCCTAACCCACCCCACTCCCAACATCCTAAGTGCTCCTTGAGCTGCTTCTGAGTTCAGGCTCTTGCTCAGAGGTGGTGGTGGGTGTCGAATTAGGAACCGGAAGACCTGAGCTCTGAGTCCCTGCCCTTCTGACACGGAGGCACAGTTAGCCTCTCTGAGATCAGTTTCCTCATCTTGAAATGGGCGTGAGAGCAGGTGGAAAACCCGCCAGGCGAACGTATGGCTGGCACATCATCCATCCTAGTACGTTCAGTCTGTGCATTTTAGAAAGCACAGAGTGGGATTCTCAAACTCAGATGCCTATGGATGCTGGTGGAGGGTGGGGGCGGGGGGGGGGGAATGAGAGCAGTCCACCAAAGGGCATAATCTGTGGAGGGAGGTAGGGGTCAGCTGTGATCTGGTTCCAGCTGATTATTGCCACATGGTAAAGTGAGGTCAAATCTTTCAATTTTCCAAAACAATCTAGATATCTGGGTTTTCACGCAAACATATGATTAAAATATATTGCCAACTAATTCATCTTTTTCTTTAAACAACATTTTAAACACTGTGTAGCCCTAATGAACAAATAAAGGAAGCTAACAGTCACACGGTGCTTACCACGTGGCAGGTGTTATTCTAAGAGCTTCGTGAGGTAGATGTTGTTATGAATCCCGTCTTACAGAGGAAGGAATGGGGGCACAGAGAGGCCAAGAACAGATGCCATATTTGGCCTGAAGGCGGTCAGTTTGTCATCTTTGAAGACTGTTCCTTTCTGAGCTTGTCTGGCACTGGTTATACTGAGCGATACTGAGGGCAGCACAGCGGCTAAAATCACAAGCGCAGGAGTGAGAGAGTCGTGGGTTGAAGGCCCAGCCTCTTCATGCTCTTGCTAGCTGTGAGGTGGTGTGCTGGAAGCCTGGGGCCTCTGCTGGACTGGTTCTGATCTCAGAGGAGGCAACATAAATATCATGACAAATGGCTGGACTGGGGTCAGAAAATCTGAATGCGGGGTCTTTGCCTGAGCGCTCTTAGACAAGTTACTCAGCCACTCTGAGCCTCAGTGTTCTCATCCGTAAAATGGAGGAATTCAATATGATCTCAGAATGCTTCTTCCATCTCTAAAGTACTGTCTGTTCTTTGGCCCTCTTCCTCTCCTGGTCCTGGAGGTCAGAAGAGATAGAGGAAGCTGGAGTTGTACAGATCTCCTTTTTGGTTTCTGCCCACCTAGGATGTTAGCAGCTGATGAGATCGAATCTATCAGGGACATGTTGCTGAGCGATAGGGAGGGCCTTCGCCCATTTGTGAGGAGCAGAGAAGAGGAATGGTAGGTGAGAGCTCATGGCAAGAGAAGGGGAGGTGGGAGAGGAAGTGTGATGAACTTCGGGCACATAGCTGAGGTGCTCATGAGGGACATCAGCTCCTTGGGGTTTGCTCTGCGTCCTTTCCTTTGGGAAACTGTCCTCCAACACCTGTGTTTCAGGTGAGGCTGTTATCCATGGAGCTCTGCCTGTCCCTGCCCAGCAGTGGGGATATGACCCAAGCTGGGGATTATAAGTCATTTTCAGGGACCAGGATGGGTGGTGAGGGAGAGAGGGGCAGGCTCCTTTCTCTGGCTTCGCTGGCTGTGTGAGGGAGGTAAGCCTGGAACTGCTTACATCATCTTTGTTGCCACGTGGAGAGAGCCTGCCTGAAAATGGAGCAAACTGGAGGGGAAGCAAATAGAAACAGAAGGTCATAGTGACAGAATGTGAGCTCTTAGATGCAGCCATACCTAAAGCTAGCCCCATCCTTGGATTTCCCATTTATTTGTACCCACAAATTCCTTCTTTTGATTTTTCCAATTTGAGTTGGATTTCTATTGATTGCAGTTGACAGAGTCTTGGCAAATGTAGTGTCCAATAAATGTAGAAGCACTTCAGGATGGTATGTTAGATCCCTTCTACTCAAATTGGTCCAAGGATCAGCATGGGCATCCCCTGGGAGCTTGTTAGAAATGCAGAATCTCAGGCCCCTCCCAGACCTGTGGAAACAGAACCTGCATTTTAATGAGATCCCAGCGTGTTCACGTACACACTGAAGTTTGAGAAGTATTACTCGAGACCAGTGATTCTCAGCTCTAGCTACACACTTAAGGTCCCAATACCCAAGCCATGCTCCAGAGCAGTTAAATCAGAATCTCTGGAGGTGGGCCCTGGCATTTACAGTTTTCAAAGATCCTCAGGTGATAACAATGTATAGTCGAGGCTGAGAACAACTGCTCTCATGTGATTTTCTTGGTGGGAGCTGAAAAGTCTAATGCTTTGATTTAGCTCAGAGTAGAAGCCTGCTATGTGGAGGGCAGAGCAAAAGAAATCCTTGGTCATGGTGGGGATCCCTTAGGAATGCAATGGGAGCTGCCCCTGCTGGGCAGAGGAGCCAGACTGGGCTGTATCCCACAGGCCCCCCAAGAGGTGTTTTACCAATTCCTGGAATAATTTATTTTCCTACCACAGCAAAATATCTTCTTTTCCCCTGAATTCATAACCCAGGGCTATGTGAAAATCTCTTAAGCTTTTAAAAATTCAAGTCCATCTGACACAGGAACTTGAACATAAGCACAACCTGAATCCCAAACTGAACTCAAATATTATTTTTTTTATTGAACCATGAACTACCCCCAAAATATGTCATGGGTTTTCATTTTCCTTCTAAAAATCATTGTTGTGGTGAATCAATTCACTCTGGAACTAATCCAGATGCTTTCTAAAACCAGTCAACTGGAAGAAAATGAGGATATCGAAATATTCTCTGAATTGAACCTGAGCAAAATTCTTTGCATTGGAGACTTTGCTCCGACTCGTTGCGGTGGGAATCTGGCCTGTGGTCTCATGTTTCCAGTGGCTGGTCAGATGCTGTGTTCTCCCACCTTTCTATCTCTCTCTGCCTGAGGACGTTGCCAGGACCCATGGGGCACCTGTGACCAATTATGGATAGGTCCAGGTGGCATCATTAGGATGTTAGCAGGTGGCAGCGGTTGATGTGCATGGAGAAATGAATAAGACCGAGGCATCCTTCTAGGGAGAGGGAGAAGAGAGACAGGCAGGGGCTGCTTCGTGTTGTTCTTTATGGTTTTAACTGCTGGCAAAGAATGCTCTCCTGCTTGGAGCTCTGCTTGGGAGCAGGAAGAGGTGTGAGAAGGGCTGGGGAGAGAGCTGGAAGCTGGCCTTCCCCTGCTCACCATAGTCAGCAGCTCATTAGGGATTCTAATCAGGCAGAAATATTTTCCCTTCAGCTCATTACAAACTCTAACAAGGTCCCAGCTCCAGGTCGTGGCTGCTTTTCTCCTGCCGGGGATAACGACGAGCAGCTTGTTGGAGCCTTTGGTAACTCATTTGTTACAACCCGAGATGCACAGCAGCAGGAGGGCTCCGGGGTGGAGGAGGCGGAGGAGAGAGCCCGGCATGAGATGGAGGGGGAGTCCCCTTTGCAGAGGACAGGAAGGTAAAAATGCCCCATGCTTTGGGGAAGTCAAGCCCACACCCTAATACGCATGGACCTAGAACCTTCTGGGAATCTGGGCCCAGCTGTGTGTGTGAGATGCAGACCAGCTCCAGTTCTGTATGGGAACAGGTGCCATCATGACCACTTGCTGGCTGGGGACAAGGGCACGTTTTTAATCCTGTGGGTATAGTCCTCAGGACCTCTGCTTTGCATGTTTTCATGGCCCCAGAGGCCAGTGCTTGAACTTACTCAGCAACCTAAAAAATATTTGCATGCCATAATTTTCGAGCTCGAAACGTATCAATGGTTGCCTAATTCCCCTTGTCTTACATCTAAACTTCTTTACTTTTCTATCAAGGCTCTCCGCAAATTCTACTTAAACTAGCTGTATTTCAAATATTTCCTCCCTCCAAATGCTCTATTTGAGACTCTTGAGGGCCTGGTCTCTTTGGTATCTCATAAAAATTGTTAATTCTACCTTCTTGATTGTTCTTCCTTGATATTCAAGTTGTATCCATTCATCAAATCTTAACCAAAGCACTATGTTTCTTCTGTAAATCCTTTCATGATTATGCTAACTTTCCCTGGATGCCTACAGCATGGCTTAAAACACGGACCAGCCAACTGCAGCTTGTGGACCAAATCTGGCCCACCACCTATGTTTATAAATAAAGCTTCATGGGAACACAGCCATGCTCAATGTCTATTTATTTTCTGCGGCTGCTTTTACACTGCAACTGAAGAGTTGAGTAGTTGCAACAAAGACCATATGACCCTCACAGCCTAAAATATTTACTATCTGCCCCTCTGCAGAAAAAGTTTGCCTACCTCAGCTTAAGCTATAAAATTTATAACAAATTTATATTATGCCTCTTTAAATTCTTCCTAAAAAGCCTTCTCAGATTCTTCTTTTTTCCTCCTCTCCCTATCTGCTCTGCACCCTTCCCATCTTTTCCTGCTTTGAACTTCCATCACGTTTTACCTGTTTGTTTCTTGTGATGCTTTTCTCTTTCTAAAATTTTCCATAGTCACTTATTTAAGTGCCTATTTTGTGCAGTCCTCTAGTCTGTAACCCCTTTGAGGGCAGAATCTCTTCAGATCCATCTCTGCGTCCCTTCAGCTCTTAGCACAAGGGTTGAGTAAGTGGGGAAAGAACCTTGTTGGTTGCAAAGTCTGCCATGGCTCCTAAATGGCTCCCTGGAATTGCCATGAGGGACGTTACCATCTTCTGGATGTTCTGTGCAGGGGTATGACATCACGAAGAGCTGTGTTCCCTGGACTAAGGCTTTCTGATCCTGCCCTTGAATTGGGAGACAGATCCTCCTTCCTTAGCAGCGAGACCACCATTTCATGGAGGGAGGGAAGCCCTGCAATTTTGTGGATGAGTTATGGGATGCTATTGATCCTGGTTCATTTCCATCCCTCCCTTCTTCTTTAACAGGAGCCCATTTTATAGAATTCTGGATGAGGCCCGTCAATTCTATGGAGATATCCAAGGAAAAGAAAAGCTTCTTGTCTTTCAATCCTTGTTATACAAAATCACAATGAAATTGTGGTAGGCAGAATAATGGCTCCCAAAGATGTCAATGTCCTAATTCCCGAAAACTGCGACTACATTGCTTTAAAATGCAAATGGGAGTTTGAAGATATGATTAAGGTTAAGGACTTTGAGATGGGGAGATTATTTTGGATCTGATTGGATCCAATTTAATCACCTGAGTCCTTAAAAGTAGAATAGGGAGGCAGGAGAGTAGGTCAGAGAGATGTGACACGAGAAGGACTCAATCCCTTGTTGCTGGCTTTGAAGATGGAGGGTGGGGCCATGAGCCAAGGAGTAAGGGAAGCCTCCAGCAGCTGGAAGGGCAAGGAGCAGATTCTCCCCTCTAGCTTCCAGAAAGGAAGGCAGCCCTGACAGCACTTCATTTTTAACTCAGCGAGACCTATGTCAGACTTCTTCTCAGACTTCTTCTCTAGAGCAGTCAGATAATAAATTTGTGTTGTTTCAGACACTAAGTTTGTGCTAATTTGTTAAAGCAGCAGTAGAGAACTAGTACACATACCCTCCTTTTTTTAAAATCCTGGAATGGCTGACCCCTGCCACTGCCACCAAATGGTTCAGTGACTCAGAGAGCAGAGTGGGGATGTGGAGGCCAGATGGGCATTTGCCCATCCATTCCAGAAAAAAAAGCAGTGTTGTCCAGAGTCCTGGAGGTAAAGCTGGGCTGGTTGTCTTGGAAATCATGACCTTTGCCCCTAAGAACAAGTTAAATTGGGCAAATGTGAATGTCCTTTTGCTGGCAGTCTGTTTGGGGAAGGGATGGACTGGCCTTGTGTTTTTTTCTGTTGCTTTTGTATAAACTCCAGGGTTTTAGCACCAGCTGGTAGAACTCTGGTCCTCAGAGAATTAGGAAGCCCAAAGTTCAGGGCCTGGGGTGATTTCCCCTGGGCATTGCTTTGCTTACTAAAACAATTGGATGAACCCTGTATCAATTATCTATTGACATAATAATGCTACATAAAAAACCACCCTCTAAACCTCACTGACTTAAAACAATAACTATTTATCATTGCTCACAGGTTTATGGATCGGCTGGCCAGCTCTGCTGATCCAGGCTGGGCTCAGCCAGGCTCAGCAGGGCTTGCTTATGCATCTGTGGTTAGTTGGCTGGTTGGCTGGAGGCTGATTGGTCTAGGATGACCTCAGCTGGGAAGACTTGGCCCTTCTCCACCTGCTCTCTCATCTTCCAGAAGGCTAGCTGATCTTGTTCTCGTGATGGAGGTGGAGAGAGAGAGAGAGAGGAGGAGGTGGGCACGGCCTCTTGAGGCCTAGGCTTGGAACCCATATGCTGTCACTCCTGCTGCTACAGTCTATTGGTTGAAGTAAGTTACAAGGCAGCCTAGAGTCAAAGAACAGGGAAATAGACAAATAGACTCAACCCCTTGATGAGAAGAACTATCAAGTCACATTGCAAATGATATGTGCAGGGTGCAGAATTAGGGCCATTTTTGCCGTCAATCTGCCACAAACTTTCTGAGAAGGGAAAAATGCCCTTGATCCCAAATAGCCCCTGAAGGCTGAAACGATCAAGGCCACTGCCCACAACTGGGTCTTCTCCGTCTGTGGGAGCCATCAGAGCCTCCAGATCCTTTCTCCTCTTTACTACCTGCCCCCTCACTCCCCATAAGAAAGCCGTAATTCTCCATATGAGTTACCAGCCGCCAGCTCCTCCCTCCTCTTTCTCTCTGCTCTGAGCCTGAGGGATGTCGTGGGCGACCAGCCGACTTGATGAATGCCGCTTCTGTAAACCTTCCTCTGGCCTCTGTCGCAGCATCAGCGTGAAATGAACTTGCTAATACTCCAAGAGCCACAAACCTTTTCCTCTTCCCCAACATGACGCATCGAATCGATCTGGCTGGGTGAACCATGACAAACCCCACAGAAAAAAGCATCAGCAAATTTAAAGCCTCGTTTGAGGTCTCGATTCACCATAAACCAAGTTGCAGGTAGCAGGCATTGACACTTCTTCCACTGCAGTTGATACTGGGATTTATCGACGTGCCGGAAGATGTTGATATTGACCAAGACTGAGTTCTAAATGAAAAGGCCCATGGCAGTATATCTTTATTGCTCAAGTAATCCGAGGACTTGCTATTCCTTCCTTGTCCCACTCAATAATGTTGCAGAAATTCTTTTAGAGCGGAGAGACCATCACTTAGACACAATAAGATGCTCTTTCTCCACAAGCCTCCTGAAATGGGAATGGAGGTACAAGCAGTGTGTTGAGAACACGACCAAAGTGTTGTAAAATCTACTCATGCCCAAACCTGACACTCTAAGACCTTTAACTTTTTAGAGATCCAGCTCTCTCCTCTTGGAAAAGCCCAGAAAAAACACACGAGCATGGCACCTGCTCGTGAACAGTGTCTACTTCCCTTTCCCCTCTGTCCTCAGCCTTGGCTACCTCCAACACAGGCTAATGAATCCCAGTCCCAGGGGACACTATGATGTCACCCGTTAGAGCTGGCCCTTGACAGTGAAATTAATGTGACATTTGGTTCTTGTTAATTTCAAGGCCCACTAGGAACACAGAGAAAGAAGGGAAAATTTATTACCTGCTAATTTATTTTCTCATTGAAATACAGTCTATAGCCCTCATTTTAGGGGAGGATGTGTTTGCAGTAGAGTGTGTATGATGACTTTTGAGTTATTTTTGGTGTCAGGGTCCCTGAGAAAACCAGCAAGGAGAAGATGAGCAGGCAGAACAGGGCCAAGGAAGTGGCCTGGAGTGGCTGGGTCATGGAGTGAGCCAGAGGGGCAGAATTTCCAGCCCAGATTTCTTACTCAGCTCTGTTCCACTTGATAGTCTCTAACGGTCTGTTCAATGTGGAAAACTGAGGCCAGTGGGGAAAGGCCATGGAAGACAGAACAACAGGAAGATGGAGCTTTCACAGACGTGCTCTCTCCCCTGCCTTTAGGTAAGCAGGTGCAGGTGACCCAGAGGCTGATCCACAGTGGCACTCTTGCTCTGTTCTTTCTTCTAAGACTTGGGTTGTCATTAGCAGTGCCATCCTTGCTAGCCCTCCTGGCCTGTCACTCCAGGGAGGGAAGGAATTGATCACAACAACAAACACATCCCAAAGAGGTGCTAACACAGAGATTCAGAGCCCAGGCTTGGCAGTCACACAGCTTTGGGTTTGAAACTTGGCTTCAGCCCTTTCCAGCTGGGTGAGCTTGGGCCAGTCTTTTATTTTTTCTAAGTCACAGTTTTCTCATCTGTGAAAAGGAGGAAATAATAACAGTGCCATGGCAGACACTGTTTATTGCCTCCCTTTCTTCCTTGCCAACAGAACGTCAATTTTTCTCTGGTATCACTTCCCATGGTCTTTGGGGAGGTGGGCCCAGTTTTTGAAACAGGCGTGAACATGTGCTCAGTCTGGTCAATGAGATGAAAAGGGAAATTTTCTAGGGTGGTTCTGGGAAAGATTTTCCTCCCCAGTAAGAGAAGTCAGACAAAGAGTATCTCTCTGCTTTGTTTGACACCCGCTTCCTTCTTGATATGAAGTTGGTGGATGGGAAGAACCTTCCTGCCTATACTGCCCCCTGCTTCCTATGATGGAAATTTGTTCAGTAATGATATAGCTTTGGCACCCATTTTATTGCCGAGAGACCAAGAGAATGTGGAGACACGTATCCAGGGTCCTGCCATCATGTGGCAGAGAAACAAAGCCATTAACTGCCCATGTGGCATGTGAGAAAAATGGACCCTTGTTTGTTAGTGCCGCTGTGAATAGTTATTCTGTTCCTTGCAGCCAAAATCATTCCTAAATGATACTAGTACCTATTTCATGATTTGATGAGAGAATTAAATGAGATACTCAGAGGGTCTTCTAGATAGAGACGTGAAAGTTTTTCCAGTCTCTGCAAAGTCTTGACAGTAGATTTGTGAGATTTACTCCTTAGGAATAGTGATGAAAGAGAGAGGCTGGGAAAAGGAGTGAGGGGTGGGGTGGTGGTCACTCCACTTTCTCTTTCTGTTTTGAGAAGGCAATTCAGGTCTTAGCGGGGTGATTCTCCATCCGCTGGGCATGTGCTTTCTGCTGGGTCAGGCACCCATCAAATACATCTTGCAGCCAATGGCTAGATTTTAAAATTTATGTATATCTCAAATATTGGTAAATTTCAACCGATTTTCTCATTGCTTTACCTACTAAGTTTAGAACTCTGTGAATCATTTTAGTTTGAGTTCAGGAAGCAGTGGTTCCATTGTTTGGGTTTTTTATTTCTTTGCCGTTAGGTCTGCAATGTGTACAGACTCAAGGGGACTAGATACTTCCCTTTGCAAAGGAACCTTTAGTTAAGCGAAGAATCATTTTCTAATGCTGAGAATCATCTTTCAATTGACTTATTTGCTAAGATTTTTGGGAACCCAATAGTTGAGTTCTCAGATAGGGAGATTTCTGCCCCACAATGGCTTCTGAACTCCGAGACTCAACGTGTCAGGCTGCTCACAACCTGAGGGAAACTTGCAGGCTGTTTTCGAGGACAAAGGCAGGGGCTGCGAGGTGATGCATTCATGGCTTTGAGTTGATATAGCTTGTCTGTCTCATAGGTTAATATTCCTTTTGTAAATTTTATTTTTAAAATTATTATATAGTGAAATTGATGTTTTGCATGTGTACAGTTCTATTAATTTTACGCTTATATGGATTTATGTAACCACCACCACGATCAGAGCAGTGCTCCCTCGGGCCAGCATCTTCTAGTCACATTCTTCCCCCACCTGTAAACTTATTTGTTTTCCATCACTATAGTTTTGTGTTTTCAAGAGTTTCATATGAATGGAATCATATAGTATGTGAACTCACACAAAAACATGAACACAAACATTTATGGTGGCTTTATTCATAATTGCCAAAAACTGGAAATAACGTAAATGTCTTTCAACAAGTGAATGGGTAAACAAACCGTGGTACAGCCACATGGTGGAATACCGATCACTCAGTGATGATAATACACAGATTTTAATACACACAGCTACTTGAATGAATCTCAAAGTCATTATGCAAAGTAAAAAAACATAAAGAACATAAAAATACTCTCCCAGCAGGGTGGGAGAGTTCTATTTACTCCACATTTTCATCAACACTTGGTATTTTTGATGTTTTTAAATTTTGTTTTAGCCATTTCATAGGTTCATAGTGGCATTTCACTGTGATTTTAATTTGCATTTTCCTAATGTAGTTTTTTTTGACATCCATGTATCCTCTCTGGTGAATTGTTTATTTTAGTCCTTTGCCCAATTTTAAATTGTGGTGTTTGTTTTCTTATTGTTGAGTTCTGAGAATTCTTTATATATTCTGGATACAAGTCCTTTCTCGGAGATGTGATTTGAAGATATCTTCTTCCACTTTGTAGTGAGTCTTTTCATTCTCTTAACAGCAAATTTTGCAGACCCAAAGTTTTGAAGAAGTCCAATTTTCAAGTTTTTCTTTTACGGCTTATACTTTTGGCATCACAGCTAAGAAGTCTTGCCTAACTTCAGATCTCAAAGATGTTGCTTATGTCTTCTACAAGTTTTGTAGTTTTATATTTTATATATAGATTTATGATCCAGGTATTTTTTGTATATGGTATCAAATTTAAGTTGAAGTTCATTTTATTATTTTTTTAAGGTTCAGTTATTTCCACATCTTTTGCTGAAAGACTATCCTTTCTCCATTGAATAGCTTTTGCACCTTTGTAAAAAGTCAATTGGTCAAATTGTGTGGATCCGTTTCTGGACTCTATCCTGTCTATTTCTTTGCTCTTTCCGTGTCTTGACTGCTCCAGCTTTGTGGTGAGTGCTAAAATCAGGTAGTGTGATTTCTCCAATCTTATTCTTCATTTTCCAAAATTGGTTTAGCTATTTGTCTTCAACAGTTTGGGCTGCTGTAACAGAACACCATAGACTGTGGGCTTAAACAACAAACATTTATTTCTCAGTTCTGGAGGCCAGAAGTTAGAGATCAGGGGGTCAGCACAGCTGGGTTCCGACGAGGGCCCCCATCTTGGTTCATAGTTGGCTGCCTTCTTGCTGTATCTTCCCATGGAAGAAAGAGACAGGAAGCAAACTCTCTCCTGTTTCTTCTCACAAGGGCAGTCATCCCATCGTGAGGGCTCCACTCTCATGATCTAATTACCTCCCGGAGGCCTCATTCCCAAATATCGTCACATTGAGGATTAGGGTTTCAACATATGAATTTAGGGGAACACAAACATTCGGTCCATAGCACTGTTCTAGTTTCTTTGCTTTTCCATATTAATGTTACAGTTAGCTTGCCCAAATCTATTTAAAAAAATGCTGCTCAGACTTAGATTGAAATTATATTGAATCTATAGATGAATCTGGGAAAAACAGGTATCTTTACTCTATTTAATTTTCCAGTCCATGATCATGGTATGTCCCACCATTTCTTTAGGCCAAATCATTAGCGTTTGGTTATTTTTTGCATACAGATCCTATGCATATTTTATTAGGTTTATACCTAAGTATTTCATTTTTTTTGAGCTCTTGTAAATAGCATGTAATTTTGCCAGTATCTAAAACTATGATTGATTTTTGTGTGTTGACCTGGTAGCTTGTGACCTTGCTAAACTCGCTCATTGTTTCTAGGAGTTTTGTTGTTGTTGTTGTTGATTCCTCAGAATTTTTTTTTTTAAGATTGGCACCTGAGCTAACAACTGTTGCCAATCTTTTTTCTTTTTCTTTCTTTTTTTTTTTTCCTGCTTTTTGTCCCCAAATCCTCCAAGTACATAGTTGCATATTCTAGTTGTGGGTCCTTCTAGTTGTGGTATGTGGGATGCCATCTCAGCATGGCCTAATGAGTGGTGCCATGTCTGATCCAGGATCCGAACTGGGGGAACCCTGGGCCGCCGAGGCGGAGCTCGCGAACTTAACCACTCGGCCGTGGGGACAGCCCTGCCTCAGGATTTTTTATACTGCTTGTGAATAAAGATTTATTTCTTCTTTTCTAATCTGTATGTATTTTATTTCTTTTTCTTGCCTTGTCACGTTCACTGTGGTTTCCAGTATAATGTTGAATTGGACTGGTGAGAGTAGGTCTTCTTCCTAATCTTAGGGGAGAAGAATTCAATCTCTCACCATTAAGTATGATGTGAGCTGTAGGGTTTTTGTCGATGTCCTTTATCAGGCTGAGGGAGTCCCCTTGTATTTCCAGTTTGCTGGGGTTAAAAAAATATGTGATTAGATGTTGAATTTTGTCAAATGCTTTTCTGCATCGATTGATCTGATCATCAAATTTTTCTTGTTTAGATTGTTGATATCGTGGATTGCATGGATTGATTTTCGAATATTGAATCATCCTTGCATTTCCAGAAAAAACTTCACTTGTATGTGATATATTATTTCTTTTTATTTGCCTGGATTTAATTTGCTAATGTGTTTTGAAGATTTTGTATCTATGTTCACGAGAGATATTGGTCTCTAGTTTTCTTTTCTCCTTTCCTTCATTTTTTTATGAGGCGAGTACCAGCTTTGGTTTTTGGTATCAAGCTAATGCTAGCTTCATAAATTGAGACAAAATGCTCCCTCTTCTATTTTCTGGAAGAGATTGTCTATAATTATATTATTTCTTCTTTAAATGTTTGCTAGAATTTGCCAATAAAATCATCTAGTCCTGTGGATTACTTTTTGGGGGAAGATTTTAAACTATAAATTCAACTTCTTTAATAGTTATAGCACTATTTGGGTTATCTATTTCATCTTGGGAGAGTTTGGGTAGTTTGTGGTTTTTGAAGAATTGGTCCATTTTGCCTAAGTTGTTGAATTTATGTGTGCAGAATTGTTCATACTGTTCCTTTACTATCCTTTTAATGTCTGTGGGGTTTATACTGATGGCCCCTAGTTCAATCCTGATATTAATAATTTGTATCTCTTCTTTTTTTTCTTTGTCTTTCTAGAAGTTTTTCAATTTTATAGATCTTTTCATATAGCCAGCTTTTGGTTTTATTGATTTCCTTTTTTTTTCTGTTTTCAATTTCATTGATTTCTGCTATCATTATTTCCTTCCTTTTGCCTGTTCTCTGTTTATTTTGTTTTTCTTTCTTACTGTGACAACTTAGATTATTGACTTGAGACTTTGCTTGTATTCTAATATAATCATTTAATGCTATAAATTTTTCTAGAAGTATGGCCTTAGCTACTCTTACAACTTTTGATATGTTGTAGTTTCATTTTTGTTTAGTTAAAAATATTTCCTAGTTTCCCTTGAGTCTCCTCTTTGGCCCATGGATTATTTGGAAGTGTGTTGTTTAATTTCAAGTATTTGGAGATTTTCCTCTTACTGATCTGGTTTAATTCCATTAGTGTTAGAAAAACTTCTGTGTATGGATTCAATTCTTTTAAACTTCTTAAAGTTTATTTTATGACCCGCAACATAGTCTATCTTCGTGAATGTTCCAAGAATGTGTATTCTTCTGTTCTTGAGTGGAATGCTTCATTGAGAAGAGTGTGTGTTCTTCTGTCGTTGGGTGAAGTGCTCTATAAATGTCAATTAAATCCAGTTGGTGGATGATGCTGTTTAGTTTTATGTTCTTGCTGATTTTCCATTTACTAGTTCTATTTATCATTAAGAGTGTTGAAGTCTCCAGCTATAATTATAGATTTTCAGTTCTTATCAGTTTTTGCTTCATGTTTTTGAAGCTCTGTTGTTAGATACACAGTTAGAATTGCTGTTTCTTCTTGGTGAATTGACCTCTGGTAATTTTCTCATTTCTGAAATCTGTTTTGTCTGATTTTAATATAGCCACTCTGACCTCCTATTGTTTAGTGTTTTCATGGTTTACCTTTTCCCCTCTTTTTATTTTTTAAGCTATCTATATCATTATATTTGAAGCAAATTTCTTATACACAGCATATAGTTGGGTCATGGGTTTTAAAAATTCTATTCTGACAATGTTTGTCTTTTAATTGGCGTGTTTAGACCATTTTCACTTAATGTTATTATTGATGAGTTTTGATTTAGGTCTATCATTTTATTATTTATTTTCTGTTTGTACCCTCTTTTTTCTTCCTCTGATTCCTCATTTTGCCTTTATTTAGACTATATAAACAATTTTTAGGGTTTTATTATCATTTATTTTTTGAGTATTTAACTCTTTGTACATTTTTTTTAGTGGCTGCTCTGGGGATTACAATATACATCTTAACTTTTCACAAACTACTGACAGTCAATATTCTACCACTTCAAGTGGAATGTAGAAATCTTGCCACATCAGTCTTTCTGTTCTCCCTGTTTTAGGCTATAGTTGTCTTACACAGTACATCTATGTACATTGAAAACTTCACCAGATGATCTTATAATTCTGTTTTTGATCATCAAACATATTTTAAAGAACTTATTAGATGAAGAAAAGTTCATTATACTTAACCAGACTTTTGCCTTTGTCTTCCTTTATTCTGATGTTCCAAATTTTCTTCTGGTATTATTTCCCTTCTGTCTGAAGAACTTTGTTTAGCAGTTCTTTTAGAGTAGGTCTGCTGGCAATCTTAGTTTTCTTTCATCTTTATTTATAGAGATATTCATTTATATAGGCCTTTTTAAGAAGGTCTTTATTTCACCTTAATTTCTGAAGGATATTTTTGACGAGTATGGAATTCTAATTGACGGTTCTTTATTTTCAGCACCTTAAAAATGGTGTTGCACTTTCTCCTGATCTCCATGGTTTCTTACGACAAATCCGCCGTCACTTGAACCATCATCCTCCTATAGATAATGTGTTGCTTTTCTCTGGTTGCTTTCAAAACTTCTGTTTGTATTTAGTTTTCAGCAGTTTGACTATGATGCATTTGGGCATGTGTTTCTTTGGGTTTATCCTGTTTCGGGTGTGCTGAGCTTCTTGAATTTGTAGGTTTATTTCTTTTTCCAGGCTTGCAAAATTTTCAGCCATTATTTATTCAAAAAATTTTCAGCAGCATATTATTTCTCCTCTCTGTTTGGGCCTCTAATAACACAAATATTAGGACTTCAGGTAGTGTCCCACAGGTTCCTAAGGCTCTGTTCACATTTTTTTTCATTTTATTTATCTTTGTTGTTCATTTTGGATAATTTGGATAACCAGTCTTCCAGCTGGTTAACTCTTTCCTCTGTCGTCTCTATTCTGCTATTGAGCCCACACCCTATACTATATTTTTTTAGTTCTAAAGTTTCCATTTGGTTCTTCTTAATGTTTCATTTCTCTGCTCGGATTTTCTATTTTTACATTAATTTTCAGAGCGTTAGTGATTATTCGTTGGGGCATTTTTATAACAGCTGCTTTAAAATTTTTATCAGATAACTCCAACATTTGTGTCATCTAGGTGTCGACATCTGTTGATCGTCTTTTCTCTAATGAGTTGAAAATTTTCTGGTTCTTCACACGTCAAGTAATTTTGGATTATATCCTGACTGTTTTTAATATTTTGTTATGAGACTCTGGGTCTTCTTTAAGTTTTATGGAGAATGTTGGTATTTTTGTTTTCGCCGGCAATTGATCTGGTCAGGTTCAGGCTGCAAGTTCTAACTTGATTTCTGTGAGGTGTTGTTCCATGCCAATTTGATTTCTAAATCCTTTGTGTGCTACTTGAATCTCTGCCAAGTGTGTGCCACTCGGTGGCTAGTCTGGGACCTGGGTGGTTGTCTATATGTTAGTTCAGCACTCAAAGTCTTTGCTATGCTGGTTGAGATCAGATCCGTGCATGCACAGCTTGGAGGCAAGCCCAGGAGTTCCTAATAAGTTTTATGAGGTCACTTTCCTAAGCTTCTCCCTCTCCATGATCTTCTTGTTATTTTCTGGGTCTCTGGGACCTTTCTGTCAGAAATCTAGGGCTTTATTTACCCTATTTTGCCACCTGCTTTTACAAGTGTGCCCATGTCTGGGGCCAAGGACTGGAAAGACAGGGAGAAAAAAAGCAATGGAGGTTCACTTCATTCTTTTGGGACCATAACTCCACCAATCATAGAGGAAGGTCCCCTCTGTCTGAGTTTTGGTTCCTGTGGGATTCTGTTGCTACCAGACAATTGTTTGGGAGCTGGAGTGTGAGAGAACGGGGAAAAAAAGAAAAAATCTGGGGGATTTCTGTGCTCTCTCTGAGCATTAGAAGTTTCCTTTCTTGATCCCCAAGTCAGAGCTAGAGGTTTGTCCTGGAGCTCAGTCTCGGTGCCTCAGTGCCCTCTCTGGGTTTTGGGTTGCATTGAGTTCAGACTCAGGGACACCAGATGGAAAAAAGTGGTATGCACACAATTTACGTTTGAGAGTACTCAAATAGCTGCTCCCTGCCTTCTGTCCAAAATTTAGAGTTGCATTCACTGGGAGAAAAAGGGTAAATTGTGCTTACTCCATCTTACCTGTAACTGGAACCCTTGTATTCTCTTTCAGATTTAATAATAACTACCATTTCTGCATACCACGCTAAACACTTTACATGACTTATCCTGTGTTTTCACGAGACTGACTAATATAGGGCCTCCTTTTAAAGGAAAAGTGCTCTTTCATGGACCCCTAGAGTTGATTTAAGTTATTTTTATCATTTTGTTTCTTAAATATGTATTGACACACAGCTAGGTCTCAGCTTCTTGTGCTTACAGTGTTTAAACAACTATAAAACAAAATGAAATTTGTAAATTAAATGCAAACAAAAGTACAACACAAAACAATTCAAATCAGCATCGTTTACTTAATGTGACAGATGATGATGTCTGCTGAAACGAAATAGCTGTTCATACTGTGAACTGTAGTGGATGGCTGTGGTGGGTGTTCTTTTGTCTCATCGCTGCTCCCTCGTGCTGAGTGATGACTCAATTCTTCCCCTAATTTCTCTATTTAACCACTGCACCACCCTGACGTTTCCATTTGTACAGTGTGATGTGACATCATTGGGCCTATCTTTAACTCAAAGCAGCATTTACATATTAGGTCTCTCTCTCTCTCTCTCTTTTTCTTTACCAGCCTAAGGTCATTAAAATAGCAGTCATTGGTGCCCACACTTGTGCAGTGGCATCAAGAACTTTGATACTGAAATTTCCCAGCAGGGCTTAGTTATGAGGTAGTCAACCAGATGGTCTGGAATATGTTACTATTAGAATTTGAAGCCTGCTATCCAATTGAAGACTCTTACATTAAAAAATGCAGTTTTAGAAAATTCTTAAGACTCAGAAAATATATTTGTGGATCCCCATTTGAGAAACATTGCAATGTTATTTAATTTAATCCTTTCAACAAAAATTATCTCCACTTTACAATGAGGAAACTGAGGCTTAGAGAGGTAAGTAAGTTGGCCCAGTTCTCATGGCTGATAAATGGCAGGATTGGGGTACACAGAGAACAGCCAAGCCTGTCTGTCTCCAGAGCCTCCACTCATAACTGTGACTCAGTCAAGGCTTCTGTTTTCTTCATAAAAGCTCATGCCTTGATCTTTCTTCAAAGTTGGCAGAGGCTACATGGAACTCCCCAAACTTCCTTACACAGTCTCCCTTCACTCCTTGGTCTAAGTTCTTTATATTCCCCTAAATTAAAGAAAGATCTGTTTTACTATGCCCTCAAGACAAGAAAGAATATGAGGAACAGAGAACTGTATTCATTTTATTACCCTGATTTCCCTTTATATCCTTGTCACTGCACAGAAATGCATCTTTCCATAGGTGTGATCAGTGCACACATTCATATCCCCTCTGAGAAGCTTCTCTGTCTTCCCAGACACAATTTATCACTCCCTTTTCTCTTCAGCATATAGCACTCTGCTCACAGGCCAAATGTGGCTCTTTATACATTGTATCATGTTGGTCTTTCCTCCCCCAAACTGTGAGCACCTTAGGGACAAGAAGCTCCTGTTCTTCATCTTTGTAGCATTGGAGGAGCACTGACACAGTTCAGCATGCATTTACTGAGTTGAATTATGTCATGATCTCATATGTTAATTGGCGATATGTTAAAATAAAACTAGTCTCTTGATTTTCTCCCTGAACATTTTCCTCCTTTAGTCTTCTCCATCACAGAAAAGGGCATCGTATCCACCCCACTTTAATCTACCATCATTTCTTGCCTGAATGACAGCAACTGCCTCTAACTGGTCTCCCCACATCTGATCCAATCGATGGGGAACTCTGACAACCAAGTTTCCCTCTGTCTTTCATTTTTCCTTCTCTATGTGTATCTGCTTCATTCTCTTCTCTTTTCAACCTGGCTTTCCTTTCTCCTTCCCTGCAGACAATTTATGAGTTATCTGTTGCCGTGTAACAAATTACTCCAAAACTTAACGACTTAAAACATCATTTATTATATTACAGTTTCTGTAGTTCAGGCATCCAGGTACAGCTTAGCTGGGCCTTCTGCTTCTCATAGGCTGCAATCAAAGGCATTAGCTGGAACTGTACTCATCCCGACTCAACATGGGAAGGATCTGTTTCCAAGCTCAGCACGTGATTGTTGGCAAAATTCAGTTCCTGGACATTTGTTGGATTGAGACCTGAAATTCCTATTGGCTGGAAGCCATCCTCAGTTCCTGCCCATGTGTGTGCTGTGCCATAGGGCAGCTCACAATATGGCAGCTTGCTTCATCAGAGCAGGCAAGTGCGAAGAGCCGGAGAGAGAGAGGGAGGAAGATAGAAATAAAAAAAGTGACATCACTTTTTCTATATTGTATTTGTTAGAAGCAAGTCACTAGGTCCAGCTTACACTCAGGGGTAGGGGATTATACATGGGCGTGAATACCAGGAGGTGTAGATCACTAAGAACCATTTTAGGAGCAGCTGACCACAGAGCAGAGCATAGGCCAGAAAACGTGGCTGTTCCTCAGCTCTCGCATTTATACTACATGTGCGGCTTCATGGAGATTCAGTTCTTTCTCAAGGTCGCAATTCTAGATTTCTCAGGGAGAGAGGTCTCTGATTGGCTAGCTTAAATCATGTGCTCACTCTTGGTCCAATCAAGTGCGGCAAATGTAGCTAAGTTGAACAAAAATGGCGACTAGAGTCCAATGCTGTCATGTGGACTGATTGTGGAGGAGAAAAGAGTTTGGTGGTTTGTCAGCTGTGGACAACCAGCAGGTACCCACTGTAGATGTCCTGGCCCTATTATAGGGTCTATAATCACTCTTCTTGCTTTTCCCGACTCCCTAGCTTAAACAGCATCTAAAGAGGAAAAGACATTGACTTATATTGGACTCCCAGGGACATAGATAATTCTGGAAGCTTCCCAGAAAGAGAAGTCAAGACTGTTGCCTTTAAGTTGCAGTATAAGCTCCCGGTTTTGGAGAAGTTAGCATGTCCCCACTGGGCTGGAGTCTCTTAGGTCAGAGTAGAGAAGAAAGGAAAGCAGAGGCAGATTCAGAGAAGTGCATCCTTCTGAAACGTCTTGGGTGGAGTCTCTTCTCCCTTCTGGTGTGCCAGGCCCCTAGGCAGGTGTCTTGTCCCAGGAGCATGATTTTTCACAAGCTAAGTGACAGCTGCCTTGATTGGAAGACCGTTGAGCAGAGTCTGTACTAAGCTGGGGCAGTTAGAGTGCTTTGTCTCTGGCCCTGTTCTTCTTGCGCCTAATGTTTCCACTCAGCCATGGTGATCATATCCCAGAAAGCAGTCTTTGAAAATGCCCTTCTGGTGCCCGGCCCTGTGGCCGAATGGTTAAGTTCGTGCGCTCTGCTTCGGTGGCCCAGGGTTTCCCTGGTTCGGGTCCTGGGCGCGGACACGGCACCTCTTGTCAGGCCACGTTGAGGCGGTGTCCCACATGCTACAACTAGAAGGACCCACAAGTAAAATATACAACTATGTACTAGGGGATTCAGGGAGAAAAAGCAGAGAAAATAAAAGAAAGATTGGCAACAGTTGTTAGCTCAGGTGCCAATCTTTAAAAAAAAAAGAAAATGCCCTTCTGGGGGTCCCTGGACCTCTCTCTTGGGCATAGTCAGACTGTGGGCTAGCAAACTTCAGGCTTTGCCCTGTCTCTCCTGCCCCAGTGCTGAGTCGTGTTGTCTCTCGCCCCAGACACTGTGTTGGGTGCTTAGAGGCTGCGATGGGGCTGAGGGTGGGCTCCCTGTACTCGACAGCTCACCACAGAGTGGACAGGCTCCTCAGGGTAGATGTGGGGATCCTTTCTTTCTTTTATTTATTTATTTATTTTTAAAGATTTTTATTTTTTTCCTTTTTCTCCCCAAAGCCCCCCTGTACATAGTTGTCTATTCTTCGTTGTGGGTCCTTCTAGTTGTGGCATGTGGGACGCCGCCTCAGCGTGGTTTGATGAGCAGTGCCGTGTCCGCGCCCAGGATTCGAACCAACAAAACACTGGGCCGCCTGTAGCGGAGCACGCGAACTTAACCACTTGGCCACGGGGCCAGCCCCTCTTTCTTTTATTTTTTAAAAATTGAGGTGAAATTCATATAACATACAATTAACCATTTTAAAGTGTGCAGTATAGTGGCATGTACACATTCACAATGGTGTGCAACGCCCATCTCTCTAGTTTCAAAACTTCTTCATCACCCCAGAAGAACATCCTGTACCCTTTAAGTAAGCAGTCTCTATTCCCCACCCCCACCTCCAGCCTCTGGAAACCACTAATCTGCTTTCTGCCTCTGTAGATTTGCCTATTCTGGACATTTCATATAAAAGGAATCATACACTATGTGCCCTTTTGTGTCTGGCTTCTTTCACTTAGCAAGTTTTTGAGCTCCATCCCCTTGTAGCATGTAATGGTACTTCATCCTTTTCATGGCTGATTTCTTTTAAAATGAGGTATCTGTACTTGTGTTTGACACATTGTAATATACCTCTCTCACATTTCTCCTCTTCTTTCTTTAACCTTTCCTTCTTCTTGAGGAGGCTATGGGGAGATCCTTTTAACTTAGAGAGGAACAAGAAAGATTTTATGGTTGGCCTTGATCAAGATTTGTTTTTAATCAAGATCATATAGCAAGATTATGGTCAACAGTGTTTTTGAAGTCCCTTCACTAGTGACTGTGGAGGGCAAAGGTCCTCATTGATCATGCAGTGACATTTACTGAGCTCTCACTATGTGCTGCTAGAGGTAGGAGACCGTGTTGGTTGGATCACAGAGTGAAATAAGACAATAGCCCGTCCTCACAGAGCTTGCCTTTCAGAGGAATGACAGGGACGTCAGCCTACCATGACAGTGCATTGCAATAAATGGTTCTGTTGGGTGTCTGCTCAGGGTGCTGTGGAAGCACACAGCCAGGGTGTTGTAATTGGTAAGGCTTCCAGGAGGGACTGATGTTCGAGCTAAATCCTGGAGCCAAGAAATGATTGTCCAGAAGGAGCCGGCCAGGAAGGGAACAGCTTATGGTAAGGTTCTGTCATCATGGTGAGCCCTATAGACCCATGAACACATGTAATGAAACGTACAATAAAAAACAAGAAAAGGGGTTGGCCCAGTGGTGCAACTGTTAAGTTTCTATGTTCCACTTCGGCGGTCCAGGGTTCGCCTGTTCGGATCCTGGGTATGGACCTACTCACTGCTTGTCAAGCCATGCTGTGGCAGGTGTCCCACATATGAAGTAGGGGAAGATGGGCACGGATGTTAGCTCAGGGCCAGTCTTCCTCAGCAAAAAGAGGAGGATTGGCGGCAGATGTTAGCTCAGGGCTAATCTTCCTCAAAAAAAAAAAAAAAAAAACAAGAAAAATGCCAACTAGCCCTGACTTCTTTGCAGCAAGACAACATAGGGAGGCCCATTCATTGGCTGGTGAGCTTGTTCCCACCAAACAGGTCCATGGGATAGGCACATGGGATGTATAGCAACATGACTCTGAAAACACAAGCTGTTTGTATATTCTATCAGAGGTAGTGGAGTGTGGGGATTAAGAGCTGGACTCTGGAGCCAGATGGCCTGAGCTTGA
The DNA here is from genome assembly GCF_041296265.1 of Equus caballus. Lineage (NCBI taxonomy): Eukaryota > Metazoa > Chordata > Mammalia > Perissodactyla > Equidae > Equus > Equus caballus. The sequence goes on from NC_091707.1 coordinate 36,055,115, forward strand.
ACTCTGATCCTGTCACTTATTTGCTGTGTGACATTGAGCGAAATATTTAATGTCACAGTGCCTTGGTTTTGTCATCTATAAGATGGGAATCATAATAGTACCTGCTCCTTAAGATTTGATGAGGATTGCACGAGTTAACACCGTGGATGTAAAGCACTTGAACAGTGTGTGGCATGGACCAGTGCCGTCATTAACCTAATAACTCAGTAAGTCTCAGCTTTTATTGTTCCTCAGGGATGAGAGCCACGATGGCTACTATGTGCCAGGTACTGTGTGATCTATACGTCGTCTTATTTACCCCTCCTGACAACCTGGTGAGGGATGTTAAAAAGAGGGACTTAACAGGTGAGTAATCAAGCTTGGAGAGATCCTCTCCCAAGACCCACAGTCAATAAGGGATGGAGTCAGCATTTGGACCTGGGTTTGCCTGGTTCCAGAGGCCTGCTCTTAACCACTCCTCCATACTGCCTCTCTTAGGTGGGGCTTCTAGAACGCCAGTGGTACACATGCCTCGGGATTGGGTTGTGTGTTGGAGGGGCAGGATGACTTCTGAGGTCACTGGGCATTTCAACACGTGTTTGGGACATTTGGGGATTTATCCTCTTCCTTTACTACTCAAACTAAAATCCTCCAGTTTGAGTGTGACCCTCCCTGATCCATGACCCGCTCTCTGTGTGTATCAGATTAATTTCATGTTTGTCCCATAAGCCAAAATGCAAGGGAGTCTCTTTGTTGGGACAAAATTTCACTGGGCAGAGGGGCCATGCTTTGGTTCTGGGGAATGTGGTAGGGCATGCCAAGTAGATTCAAATGTACCCCTGGGATCTAATCACATTGGCCCGAGGAGGGGTAGCTTTAGACAAGACACCAGCGGCAGTCACCTAACTGGAGGGTGCACAGGTCTCCTGTGAGGGTTGTAGGAACATCCTCTGGGATGCAGACATGGGCACCTTTAGGGACTGTGGGGCTTTCCAGCTATTAGAGGTCTGGGTCAGCGTCTGAGGGCTCCCAAGAGTTAACGCTGCAGGCCATGTGCTGCAGGAGTTGGCATTCATTTGTGGCAGCTGTTTCTGCCTTCATCAGGATGAAGAAGTAATTTTTGCTAAGAGCTCTTGGAGTGCCCGAGCCAGTAATCGGCTGGAAAGAGTGGGCATCATCACGCTTCCTGCTTCTATCAGGCCCTTGGATTCTGCAAGACACCAAAGCATCATGCTGGAGGCCTTCTCAAGTGGGAGCTCTCAGGAAAGGCCCAGAAACACAGCTATGGGGGCTTTGTCCATCCTCCTTTGTGGTCTGCAGGGTCTGGGCTGAGGAGGTAAAGTTCTTTAGAAACTTGGAGGTTGAATACTGTCTATTTGCCACTGTTGATTTGGGGATTGGAGGAGGCAGAGAAATGGGAGATCCACGAAGGGAGTTTATATCTGCTTAGAGACTGTCCACCCTGGGGAGGTATGAGCTGGGTGAGCAGTGGTTCCTTGAGATGCGTGGTGTGAGCAGTGAGGGATAGAAGGCTCTGGGCCCTCTGAGGACAGAGGCGATATCTTGCGAATCTCTCTGCAATTAGAAGAAGGGAGGAAGGGAGGTGCTGCTTTTACCTTCTTTCTTCTCTCCCTCCCTTCCTTCTTTATTTTTTCTTCAAGAATTTATTGAGCACTTACCATGTGCTGGAGTTGGGTGATATACTTGTGGAGAAAACACACCAAGGAGTTCTCCACTTAGCAGGGGAGGCAGCAGACAGTTACAACGCAGAGTGAAGATAAGGTCTGTGCAAGGAGCCAGAGGAGTAGAGGAGGAAGCTTAGAATGGGAGGTGGGGGCCAAGGATGAGAGGATACAGGAGGGTCAGGGAGGGGTTCATAAAGGAGCTGGCATTTGAGATGAAAACTGGAGAATTTTGCCAGGTGGTGAAGTGTTTCCCAGAAAAAGGAAACAATGTAAGGAAAAATTTGGAGATAGAAAGAGAATTGGATAGGTGTTCAGGAAATGGGGTATGCAGTGTTCCACTAAAATGTATGCACTGGCAACACAAACTAAATCCTGCTCTGTTGTAGACCATTGTCAGTAATATACTAGTCTTGGTTTTGGGCATTTGACTGTGACTTCAAGGAAACCAAAATCGGTATTAGTTAAGACAAAATATGTGTTAATAAATCATGAATGTATTTTATTAGTTAAGCATGGGTTTTGGTGTATCTGGAAGATCACATGTCAGAGGGCGAGAGAGAGAAGAATGAAATGAAGATGCGTGGAGCCAACTTGATGCTTGACTTGCCACATGTGTTAAGGTTTTTTCTTTACTTTTTTTTTTCTTTGACTTTTTATAATAGAAAAATCTCAAACACATATAAAAGTAGAGAGACTAGTATAATAAAGCCTTACACACCCAGCTTTAATGACCATCAACTTTCTTCCATTTTTGTTTCACTGATTCCCTCTACTTTCTTTTTTAATCGCTGCGGTATCTTGAAGCAAATTCAGCACCCATAGATTCTCCAGGATAATTTCTTTTTTAGAAAAATATAACCACAAATATATACCAGATAATATCTTTTTAAAACTATAACTACATCATTTGCGCACTCAACAAAATAAACAAAAACTCATTAATATCATCTCAAATCCAGTCCATCTTCAATTTTCCCCGATTGTCTGAAAAATGTATTTTTACAGTTGTTTTTTAAGTCGGAATCCAAACATAGTCCACATACAGCACATGGATGATTCATCTCTTAAGCCTCTTTTAATCTCTATTAGTTCTCTACCCACCTGCCCCTTGACTTAAAACATTTTTTTTTAATTAAAAATGTTTGTTCGAAAGCTGGGCTGTTTGTCCTGTAGAACTCCCAAAGTTTTGGTTTGGCTGATTGTGCTCTCTTAGTGCTCTTTAATGAGCTCCTGCAACCCCCACATTTCCTATCAACGGGCAGTTAGAGCTGGAGGCTGGGTCAGATTCAAGTGCTCTTTCTTTTGGCGGGAAGACTTCATAGGTGGTGGTGTGTGCTTCCTGTTGAATCGTTAGTTGTTCCGTGGTAAGTGCGGCTAACTTTAGTCACTGGGTTCAGGTGATGTCAGACTAATCCATTCATTCTAGAGTTTATATTACAGTTTTTAAGCAGGAGTGGCAAAAACAGGTTTGTTTTACAAAGATCTACCTGGTGACCAAATGGAGCATGAGCGAAGGAAGTGATCTTGGAGGGAGTGAGACCAGTTGAAAGCAATCGCAGTGGTCTAGGTGAAAGATGAAGATTCTTTACTAAGATAACGGTAGTAGGGAGGACGGGAGGGCCCACATTTGAGAGATACTAAGTAGGAAGTGGGTGTCTACGAATGCAGGAGTAAAGGAGGAGAACACAAGTAATCACTTAGCCTATTTGTCTTCCTTTCTTTAGATACATCATACCTTAGGTCATCTCATCCATTCCTATGGTTTTAAATACTTTTATATGCTGATAACTCCAAGGTTGTGTCCCTGGCCTTAAACTTTCATGCTGAAACTCACACTCATATCCAATTGCTGCTGAACATCACCACTTGGATCTTATATGTCCATGTCCAAAATTGTACCCTTGTCCCCACTAACCTGCTTCTCCCCTAGTCTTCCCCATCCTAATAATGGCACTCCTACTTGTTCAAACAAAAAGCTAAGAGTCTCCTTGTTTCTTAGCTTTCCCTCATACTTCCACCATGTTCTGTCAGCTCTACTTTCAAAACATATCTGAACCTGAACAATTCTCAGCGACTTTGGTGAAAGTCATCTTTCAGCTCATCCTAAGATGTCACCGTTTCCACTCTTGCCGTAGTGCAGGTAAGAGGTGCAGACCTGGAGATTTAAGGCTCAGAGGATGGTGCCTTTTATTATTCCTCTTCAATTCTTGGCAAAGACAAACAGTGCTCATTCTTCTTTGCTTTATCTATACTTTCCCTCTAGTCTCAAGGCATGAAACACAATCTCTACACAATTGTGATGTGGTAGATAACAAAATGGCCCCAAGTCTTCACCCCTCCCTGGATCTATGACTTTTGCCATGTGACTTTGCATTGCCTTCCCACTGACTCTGGGCTTAGCTATGTGACTCGCCTTGACTAATGGAATGTCAGCAAAGTACGATGCAAGCAGAGGCTTGAAAAATGCTTGGGCACGTGGGCTTGGTCTTCCTTTCTTGCACCGCTCCTGCTACTATGAGCATATCTTTGGGTTAGTCTGACGGAGGATGGGAGATATGTGAAGCAGAGAGCTAAGGCTGGCTTGGATAAAAGGACAGCCAGCTGACTCCCAGACATATGAGTGAGTCAAGTCAGAAAGCCACTTAGCCAGCCACCACAGATGCAAGAGCAATTGGGATTTCGTGGTTGTGTGTGTGTTTTTTTAATAAAGATTTTATTTTTTTCCTTTTTTCTCCCCAAAGCCCCCTGGTACATAGTTGTATATTTTAGTTGTGGGTCCTTCTAGTTGTGACATGTGGGACGCTGCCTCAGCGTGGTTTGATGAGCAGTGCCATGTCCGCGCCCAGGATTCGAACTGACTTAACACTGGGCCATCTGCAGCGGAGTGCGCAAATTTAACCACTTGGCCACCGGGCCAGCCCCTCGTGGTTGTTTTTTTTGTTATGCAGCATTGTGGTAACAGATAACTGGTGAATTGCTCATGGATGTTTCCTCTTAACTTCAGATTGTATATCACACTATCCGTCAGACAACTCTATCGGATATATAACTGACAGTTCCAACAAAACATGAACAAAGCCTTTGACAAGGCAGCTCCATCCATAATTGTTCCCATCTCTTGATGACACTATCATTCATCTAGTAGCTCAGGTCAAAAAAGTAGGAATCATTCTTTATTCCTTAATTTTCTTGGTATGTCTCATCCAAGTTATCAGGTTGTTTCTATTTTATCTTCAAAATATATCTAAATCCGTCCTTTCTTCTCCATTCCCACTACCAACCACTTTAGTCCACGCCCCCATAAACTCTGTTCTGTATCATTATAGGCACCTCCTACCTGGTATCTCTGTTTTAATCTTTGACTTATTATAGTCAAGTCTCAGATGGCAGTCAGAATGATTTTTTAAAAATATTCCTCAGCTATAACACCAGAAGTACAGACAATAAAAGAAAAATAGATAAATTGAACTATATTGAAATGGAAAACTTTTGTGCATCAAAGGGCACTATCAACAGAGTGAAAAGGCAACTTATAGAATAGAAGAAAATATTAACAAATCATGTATCTGATACGGGGTTGATATCCAGAATATATAAAGAACTCCTAAAACTCAACAATAATAAGCCCAAACAGCCCAATTAAAAAGTGGGTGAAGAAACTTGCATAGATATTTCTCCAAAGAAGATATACAAATGGCCAATGAGCACATGAAAAGATGTTCAACATCGCTAATCACTATGGTAATGCAAATCAAATCCACAAGGAGATATCATCTCATACCTGTTAGGATGGCTACTATCAAAAACCCAGAAAATAACAAGCAGTGGCAAGGATGTAGAGAAATTAGAACCCCTGTGCCCTGTTGGTAGGAATGTAAAATGGTGCAGCTGCTATAGAAAACAGTATGGTAGTTTCTCGAAAAATTAAAAATAGAATTACCATATGATCCAGCAATTCCACTTCTGGGTATATACCCAAAATAATTGAAAGGAATTTGAACAGGTATTTGTACGCCCATATTCATAGCAGCATTTTTCACAATAGCCAAAAGGTGGAAGCAACCCAAGTGTCTATCGATGGATAAATGGATAAACAAAATGTGGTATATCCACACAATGGAATATTATTCACCCTTGAAAAGGAGGGAAATTCTGACACATGCTCCAACATGGATGAACCTTGAAGACATTAAGCCAAATGAAATAAGATAGTCACAAAAGATCAAATACCATATGATCCCACTTATGTGAGGTACCTAGAGCCATTAAATTCATAGAGAAAGAAAGTAGAATGTTGGTTGCCAGGGGCCGGGAGAGAGGAGAATGGGGAGTTGTTGTTTAATGAGTACAGAGTTTCAGTTTTGGAAGATAAAAAAGCTCTGGTGATGGATGGTTGTGATGGTTGCACAACAATGTAAATATACTTAATGCCACTGAATTACACACTGAAAAATAGTTAAGATGGCGTATTCTCTATTATGTATATTCAGCCCTGATTCTTAAAAATGGCATGGAAAAAACATTTCTAAGACATTTAAAATATATTTTAATATTATCTTCCTTTGACCAAATTGACAATATACCAAAAACAAAGCAAAACAAAAAAAAAAGGAAAAAAAAGAAAACAAATGTAGGTGTAGTGAAATAAATTATTGGCATTTTTAGGGCTTACTATAAGGAAGTATACCTTTTTTCAGACTCTCTTATTCTATATCCAGACTATATTCTATATTCTGGATACACTACAGCTCTCTAGCTCCCATCTTACATCTAAATTATTTTCTGACAACACAATGTGCTTCATGCCTAATTAGTTATCCCATTTTGTATATTTTAAACACAATCAAACTTACAGTAAAATTTTAAAATTATTTAATATTTGACATGTACAGTAAAATATATGCATTACACATACAACACATGAATATTTATAATGGATGATTATATATGTAAGTTATATAAGAATACGCACTATATTTTAAAATATAAATGTCATATAATTTCACTCCCCGATCAAAAAGGCTTCAAAAACTTCCCATATGAGCCCTCTTCCCACGGCCTCAGGCTCCACAGGACCCTCCTTGGTCTATCTTTCCACGCTCGTCTTTTACTCCCTTTCTCCTAGCTCATTTCGCCCTGGTGATGTTGGTCTTCTTGCTTGGACTCAAATTCCCAAGTTTGGTACCACCTCACTGCCTCTGTATTTGCCATTCCCTCTGCCTGGGATACTTTCCTTACAGATATCTGCAAGTCTCATGTCCTCACTTCAGTATGATCTGGACTCAAACGTCAGTTCCTCAGAGGCCTAGCCTACTGTCTAAAACAGACCCCTCCCTCCACTTCATCGCTCCTCACTCGCTACCTCCTTGTTAGCTCTCTTATTAGTGCTCATTACTGCATAAGGTTACATTACGTTCTTATTCCTTGAATATCTCTGTGTTTTGTCTACTTGTTTACCACAGCATTCCCAGCTCCAAGAAGAGTGCCTGACACGTTGATGACGCTCAATCGATGTTTGCTCAATGCATCGAACATTTGCTCAAGGCAGATGTTTATTGAGTCCCTACTATGTGCCAGACACTGTGGGTTTGCTTTTGGCATCTATGTAGAAGATTATTGACTGATCCAAAGTGCTGAGAGAGGGAGGCCTGGGGACAGTTAGGTTGTTTAGATGGGTTGGGTTTGCGACACCTTGGGACTAACAGGAGATGTAGATGGAGAAATGCAGTTGTAGCCCTAGTATGGAATTCAAGGCCTCTGAGCGATTGCCAGGAATGCTTCATAGAACATACAGAATTCTACTCTGCAACTGACTACCAGTCTGTCCAACCTGGGAGTCTATCTCTGATGGGGACAAAGAGGGTGTTGAGGGATGAATGGTCATGATGGCTGTAATGTCAACAGTTAGGTCCATCCTAAACAGAGCCTTAAGTGATGTGGCTTCAGGAACCATGAGGATATGTCTGCCCCAGAACCACAGGCTTCCCTGACAGCTACCTAATGTTGGAAATTCCCTTAGATGGGAAAATTGTTCACTTGGTCGCTAGAGAGAAGCCAGAAAGGCAAGCACTCCCATAAGAAGGACAGGTACACTGCAAGTTACAGAGACATAGAGATGACTCATACTGGAACTTTCCAGAAGCTAGATTTTGGAGGTTGGTTGGAGAGAGAATCTGAGATCTGGGGCAAAAAGCAAGGAAAGTAGGAAGATGGGCCCAGAAATTTCACATACTGAATTGTCTTAACTTCTTACTTATAACTTGTTGTCCACCAATTTCCCGGGTAAAAACTGCCTTTACATTTGTATAGCACTTCATAGTTTATAAAATATTGCATTGAAAAGTCAGGTGCTCCTAAATTTGAATTCCACTGACGACCTGTGGGACCTTTGGAAAATCTGCTTAACCTCTCTAAACGTCCTCCTCTTTAAACTGCAGGGAGTAATATATTCCTCACGGGATTGAATAAGACAAGGCATGTGATGAGCTTAGCCCGCTGCCAGCACATACACATTGAATAAGTCTTAGTTTTCTGTCCTATTTCTGTAACTTTATCTCCTCTGAGCCTTATACCAACTCCGGGAGGTAGGTTTGGCAGGTATTGTTATCACCCCATTTTGCAGATGAAAAATTGAGACCAGAGAGATTTATCCCAACTTTCCTAAAGCTATAGGGCTTTCAAATGGGAGAGCTGGGATTTGAATTCAGGCCTTTGGTCCCCATGTTGTCTCCTCACTCCTTGCTGCTTCTAGCTCCTTTCTGATCATGCTGTATTGATGGTGTCACCTGGTGCCAACACTGGAGGAACAGAGGCTAAACATTTACCACGTGGCCTGTACTGGGCCAAGAGGTTGCTGCCACCTTTGCTTTTGTCATAATACACTTTTGAAAACACATAGAAGCAGAATGTCTAAAAGCTGAACGATAGACTTACATGTTATCAACGGTATTCTGATCAAATTATATAACCCCTAATTACATCTTGTCTTTTAGACATAACCTTTGTTACTCTATTTCTAGCACCTCAGAATGTCTTTCATTTCACTTTTTTCCTCCACAGTTGAAGACAAAATTGGCTGGCTGGAGGACGCTGGGTGGCCAGTCAAGGCTAATGATTCAACTTTGCCTCCATTGTCCTAAGTTTATGAGAATTCTACCTTCTCACTAGTATCAACACTTTCCCTGTCATTAAAAAAAGGCAAATTCAACACAACATTTAGACAGTTGTCCAGCTACCTGTGGCCATACAGACAAGGGTGGTGATCTTGCTGACACTAAATGTTGAGTGGTGTCAGGGTCATTTTACCATGGCCCAACAGAGTCTGCTAATTTCCAAAGCCTAGAAGGGTGGCTGTAGTGTAAAGCACTGAAGATTGGGCTGCAGTTTGGAAGGTGTGACTTGGGTCATCAACTACCTGTATTGATCCTAAATTCATGTCTAGCCAGGAGGTGGCGCCCTTTCTCTGCCCAGTTGGTGGTGGTTGGTCATTACTGTGGGGAGGGAAAAGGCTGAGCTTGCGTAGCTTGGACTGCCACTTCAGGGCCTCCGAGACTCAGCGGCTGTGCTTCCCTCTTCTAAAAAGACATGCAATTCCCTGATGAAGGAAACCGCGTGGGGCTTCACTTCTGCAGCTGCCAGAGCCACTTCTCTGCCCGGGGATTGGCCTGCTTCCTTAGTCCCTCTAGAGGTGACCCCACCGCCTCTGTTTCTTTGGGGTTCTCTCCCCTTAGAATGAGCAGCTGGTTCTGGGAGCACGTTCAGAACAGAGGATTGGAATGAGGATGGAATGGAAGTGGAAAAGAGGACAGGATGGCGGAGGGGCCGCCTTTGCAGTGGCTGCTTCTCTCTCTTGTGCTCTTATTCCTGGAGTAACAAAGGTGCCCTGTCTTCCCGCACATAGAACTCAACCCCAGGCAGGCTTGTCACCTGGGCTGGCATTTGCCCTGAGCCCTTTCTTTTGTTTAAATGGATGGTGGGGAATCTAAGGTCTGAACTGGGAAGAAAGAAGAAAAGGATAGGAGAAATGAAAATCAGAGAAAACAGGGGAAAAGAGGCAGCCAAACAGACATCAGAGAGAAAGACACAGAGAGAAACACACACAGAGAAAGACAGAAAGGTACACTGAGAGACAGTGACACGTACACAAGGCGGGGGAGGGCGGGCATTGATTTGGAGGCAGAAGAATGGATTTGCACCCCAACGCATCTACTTGGAGCTCTGCGAAGTTGGGAAAGTCATCTGACTGCTTTGGGCCTCAGTCTTCCTGTCTGAAAATGGGAATAATTACACTTCGTCTACACCAAGTGAGGTGCCAAAGGAAAGGCAGGGAGGAGTCCATTTGTCGGTGGAAAAGCTCTGGTTAAAATGGATGTTACCTGATGTCAGTGAGGCCTAGGAGAGAGGATGTGGTGGCCATGCTGCACCCTAGGGGTGGGGCATCGTGCTCTCAGCAGCCCAGGGAGGAAACTGAGTCCCCTGCACCCCAATCCCATTTTCTCAGAGGATCTCCTAAGAGGGGAAGTGTGCTTGCTTCCAGCTCCTGGGCAGAGAAGCCCTGCTGCCCGGGGTGGCACTGGGGTGTGTGGAGGCACTTCTAGATTACTCCCTCCCAGAAGTAATACTCATCACCAACACGTTATTGGGTTTACGAGGTGCCAGGGGCTTCTCTAAGCGCAGTACATGGATGAACACTTTATCCTCATGACCGTCTTCTGAAGTAGGCACTACTCTTAGCTTCATTCTACAGGCGTGGAAACTGCAGCACAGAGAGAGTAAAGGAAACTGTTTGAAGTCACACAGGAAGTGGCAGAGGAGATGAAAACCCAGGCCATCTGGTGCCTGGGTCCTCGTCCTAACCACTCTGCTACACTGCCTCTGCAGTAAGGTCCGTGTCCCTCACTCTCTCATCTGGCAGGAAGCAGGAGATGGCCTCAGAGGGGAATTTACCTGGCATTGCATCTCATCTAGGGGCAACTCTGGGGGCCTGTGCCTGGACTTGGGGTGTGGGGGGGGTGCCCCAGCCTCCACTGCCTCTCTATTGGGGCCAGACATGCTGTAATTTTTCTTGCAGTGAGGTGGCAATTTCAGCACTTCAAGAGACAGATGGGGAAAGGCCTTCACATGCCCTTTGTTCCCGATCAAACGCAGCACCCAGACAGTGTCTAGACACTGCCAGCCACCCTGCTTCCAGCCTTGCTTCTGGAGTTGTCTGAAAGACCCTGGACTCCAGTGCTGGGCTGGGATATGCAGCAGCTGGGAGCAGACAGTAGGGTTTACAGGACAATTGTTCTCACAAAACGAAGGGGACACCATGATTTCAGTAATTTTCCTTAAGGCAGACATTGTGCGCCCAGAGTGAAATCCAATGGCAACTTCACTTTGTTTTGTTTCATATCAGAAAGTGACCAGGTGAGCAAGATCCTAGACAAAGAGGCATCAAGGAAGGACTGTGCAGGTGGCCTCAGTTTGCTTCCACACAGATGCACTTGGCTCCCACGGCCTGAAAACAAGGCTCAGGTCCATTGGTTGAATTTCTCCCCCAGAGAAGGGAAATCTCCACGTGGGCTCCTGGGCTGGAGATCTACGACCCCATTTAGGGGATATTCCTGAGGGTTTCTTCTAACACACTCACTGCCCTGGTCTTCTCTCCTTGTTTCGTTGAGTAGTTTTAAAAAGAAGGTGCTACAGTGCTCTATTCCCTGTGTTCTGTCATGTTTGGGAACATCTGACTGTGACTTTACATTTGAACAGCAATCGGTTCCAATTTGTAGTTATGTCAAACTTGCTTTCCCTCACTCCCCTGTAGACATCTTCTTACTGTCTTCAGGCATTGAATGTTGCTGTGAGAAGCCTGAAGCCAGCCTGACGTTTTCCCACTGGCTTATTCTGTTTACTCTTTCTTTATCTCTGAAGTCCAGTACTTTAACTAGGATGTGTCTTCTTGATGTCTGTCATGACTTATTTATTTTGATTATTCTTTTTCTTTGATGTTCAATAACTAGGCTATATCTTGATGTCTATTATTCTGGAATAATTATTCTTGGTATATATGATGTACCATTTTGAATTGCTGATTCTTCCTTAATTTCAGTAGAAGTTTCCTATATTATATTTCAGAATATTTCTTGATTCTTTTTTTTTTTTCTTTTTTGCTGAGGAAGATTTGCCCTGAGCTGACATCTATTGCCAATCTTCTTCTTTTTGTATGTGAGCTGCCACCACAGCACGGCTGCCAAGTGGTATAGGTCCATGCCTGGGAACTGAACCCAGGCTGCCAAAATGGAGTGCACTGAATTTAACCACTAGGCCACTGGGGCTGGACCTTGATTCTATTTTTTAAAACCTTAGTGGCACCAATTATCCTTACGTTTGACAATCTTTGTCCTCTACATCTATCATTCCCTGTCTTATTGCTCTAATCTCTTTCTCTTATTTTCTCCTCATTCACTGTGATTATGTCAGGTTTTCCTCCAATCCTATTAATTCTATTTTTTCAGCTGGGTCTGTTCCATTTCATTCAGCAGTTTCTAATTTATTTAGTAGATTTGTAATAAGTTTATTTTGGTTCACAGTTTGTTTCCTTAGCTCCGTGAAATTCCTTATAATTTCATTTTATTATTCTATCATCTCCTATTTATTGAGCTAATATTTTTATTAAGTTCATCTATAGAATTAAACTCTCATGGGGAAACTAGTTCTGTTCCTTGGGTTATTCCCCCTCTCCCCAACTGTCAGATTGGGTTTGTAATCTTTCTTTTTCCTGTTCTCCCTCTCCCTGGAAAGATAGGAAACCCTGGTGGCCCTTCCTGCCTCTGCTGAGGCCCCATGGTGGGATGGACGGGCTTCCACTCATCGGAGTTTTCGTGTGGATTTTCACAGATCTGCTTACTTACTCTCTCAGGCCATGCCTCCTCAATTGCAGGGTATTTGTGAGAATGCTCCGCAGTCTTTGCACTCAGTTACTTTCCTACATTCTACTTTTGTTAAGAGGGGTGTATGGAGGTATTCTGATCACAACAGAATATTCCATTTCTTTTCTTGGCTACCATTTCGGAATTCTGTGGTATAAGGTTCTATCCGTTTCCTTCTTTGGTTGCTGCTCATGACTTTTCGCTGGTTTGTCTCACTCTTTCTGCTTTATTTCATTGAGAACTTGAAGAGAGGGATTCTGTGTTCTTACTCTACTCAGTGATTCCACCCAGAAGTCTGCTTTATTTTTTTTATTTATTTATTTTTTTTTAGATTTTTTTTTATTTTTTCCTTTTTCTCCCCAAAGCCCCCGGTACATAGTTGTGTATTCTTCGTTGTGGGTTCTTCTAGTTGTGGCATGTGGGACGCTGCCTCAGCGTGGTCTGATGAGCAGTGCCATGTCCGCGCCCAGGATTCGAACTGACGAAACACTGGGCCGCCTGCAGCGGAGCGCGCGAACTTAACCACTCGGCCACGGGGCCGGCCCCTGCTTTATTTTCATATTCAGAAAAAATGCTAGAAGGCTACTAAAATAAGGCAAAAAGATCTTGGTTACCTCTGGTTTCTCAACCAACTGTTCAAGAATGCTTTCTGAGTACATTAAAATCGGCCTGTATGAATGAGTTTAATAAGACCACCCTTTGTAGCATGGCTGCTTATTTGAAAACAGATTGGGACAATTATGTAGCGGGCAAGGTCGGACCACATTTTCTCTCCTTCCATGAGCTTCCTCTTCCCAGACAGCTCTGAAACTGGCTTCACAAAGGGCTTCGAGCAATGTGTAGATTTGCTAATTTGATTTTGCTTTTCATCATATTGGTCCCAGCTAACATTTCTCTTCTTTTAGTGCAGAAACTTTGGAGATTTTCTGTCAGTTTGCTTTTTGTTTCTGAATGTTGCTGTGAGATAGAAGCCTACAGGCAATCATTGCTCAGGGTTTTCTCACACAGGTAACATCGATGTTTAGGCCCATTTGTGTTTCCTCAATAGTAAGACCCATATGATGGACCTATTTAATGAATCCATATGATAAACCTAAGTACATCTTTACACTTTTGAGACTGCCTGCTGGTTATAACTCACTGCCAAAGTCATCAATGGCAGCCTAAAGGATAATACCAAGTCTGTCACCACATTGGACGAGTTTTAGAATGTTTTGAATATCTACTTTTCAAGTTAATGTTTCAAACTTTTGGATTTTGTCTATCCAAGTTCTGAGTTTCAAATAAAATTTCATAATATTAAACTTTGAAAAGACACATACAAAATTCCAGAAATTTTGGAACTTCAAATTATTGAGGAATTTACTCCAACAGAATGTGGGGGCTAACTTTGGCTTACTTTGGTAAACAAAAATAGTCGGGGTGGCTCATTGAGAGGGGAAGTTGAAATGATTTGGAAGAGCTGAACTTTTTCTGAGTGATCAGAAGTAAACAACAACAACAATGCACAACTGGATCATAAGTGATGAACACCTTATTGTGAATCTTTTTTTTTTTAAAGGCATGCTTTTTTAATTTGGTGAAGAAGAATGGCCCTGAGCTAAGATCTGTTGCCAATCTTCCTCTTTATGCTTGAGGAAGATATTTGCTGAGCTAACACCTGTGCCAATCTTCCTCTATTTTATGTGGGACACCACCACAGTGTGGCTTGATGAGTGGTGCTAGGTTCGCACCTGGAATCCGAACCTGTGAATCCTGGGCCTGGCTGCAGAATCAGAGTGCATGAACTGAACCACGACACCACTGGGCTGGCCCTTATTGTGAATCTGAAGCACATCTTTATTTTCCTTTGAAGAAATTTAATTTCCATTTTCAGCCCCTATCCCTAACCCCAATCCTTTTAGCATTCTCCTATTTCCCAGTGCTATGTCAAGGTCTTCAAGAATCCCATCCACATGGCCCCTTCAGGTCTCATGCTTCTGGGCTGGGGATGGCGTGTGTGAATCCTTGCTTGGTCCTGTTGGCCTAGAAGAATCATGTAGCCACACCCACCCTGTGGGCTTGCCATCTCCCCTGGGCCCTCGGAAGCCAGGTACTAGTGCCCTTTTCTCTGAAGCCCCACAGACATCTCTAATCATGGTAATTTGTTTTCCTTCTCCCAGCCCCAGAGCATCTCTTTATGGTTTATGAAAAATCCCCCCTCCTTGTGTTGGCCAATACCCTTTGTCTCTGTATGAAGATTTCCTTCCAATTCCCTCCTCCACAATGCTACATGCGCCAGAGGCTCACACTTTGGGAACAGACTAGCCAGGCACGTCTGTGTGCTGCTTCCTGCCGGTTTGAATGGCGTATCAGTCAGGGATCTACCAGAGAATCAGAACCATAGGATATATATATGTATATAGCTATCTCTCCGGCCATCACTGTTCCCTGCTGCCTGCCACCCTGCACTCACGCATGCGCACACACATCCAAGGAGCTGGCTTCTGTGATTGCAGGCAAGTCCAGCACGCCGAGCAGGCTGACAGACTGGAAAACTCTGGGGCAGGAGCTGCCACTGCCATCTACGAAACGAATTTCTTCTTCCTCAGGGAAGCTTCAGTTTTGCTTTCAAGGCTTTTCAACTGATTGGATGAGCCTCCCTCACATTTTTGAGGATCCTCTCCTTCACTAAAAGTCGCCTGATTGAAGATGTTAGCCACATCTACAAAACACCTTCGGCACGCCTAGATGAGCGTTGAATTGGATGACTGGGTACCACAGCCTAGTAAAACTAAGCATCACCAATGAGGAGGGCGGAGTGCAAAAGAGAAAGGGCAAAATATCAGAGGGGTCGATTTGGCACATAGCTCCCTCCCTCCAGAATTTGGTGGGTTAGAAACATGTTCCCGCTCCTCCGCTCTGGCTGACATGACCAGCAGTGAGAACAGTCACGTGGACATAACTCAGCAAATGAGTTCGTTGGGAACGCTCCACCATGAAACCACCCTTGCGAAGGCATTCTGTGGGCAACTCGGCATGCCATACTTCTCTGTTGGAGATTCATAATGCGCATCGCTATATTGAAAACCCTTAGAAATTCCACAGCAAAGAAACTTGCTTATCTTTTTTAAAATCCAGCTTTTCCCAAACTCATTTGATCAGGCAACTTTTTTTTCTTTCCCCCATATGACATCAATCACCAGAGCATGCTCAGGGACAGGCTGGCTGAATCCCCTCTCCCTAAAGTAATTGCCCAGTTCACCTGGATACCACTGAGGTTTCCCAGATAACACAAAAAGAACAACTTTTTCAATGACTTGCTTCTCATAGACATTTACTGCTTTGCCGGTGTTTACAAAAAGTGCAAGATTGGCTGACACAGGAAAGTGGAATATTGCCGCTTCTGTCTTGTGCATATGACAAAACCTTTTAAGAGATAAACAATTCAAAACGCTTTTTACCAAATCTTTGGGCAAAATGGTCTCTAGGAAAGTGCTGCTTTGCATATCACTTGACTCACCACGAGGAACGAGGTATGTCAGGGGCATCGGAACCCTGTGGGGAAGCTTGATCTTGCCCTCTTGGGAGCTGGTACCCCAGGAGCAGGGAGCAGCGATGCCAGGAAGGTGCACTTGAGCTCATCCAACAACAAACTCCTCAACTAGTTCTTGAGTATGTACTGGGGGTAGGCCATGGTGCGTGTGTACATGTGCATGTGTGTATGTTGTGTGTGTGTGTGTGGGGGAAGGGGGTGGGTATGCACACGGGAATAAAGAGCTAAGAGTTTAAGTTAATGCATTTTTTTGGGTAGGATTTAATCTAGTAATAGACACCCTTCAAATAATAGTGCCTTAAACAAGACTAGGGCTTACTCGCTAGGTTCTGCTAGGCAGACCAGAGCTGGAATGAGGTTCTAAGGTGCCAGGGACCCAGTTTCTGCCATTTCTAAGGTGTTTCTCTCGTCTGCATCATCCCAAATAGCTCAATGCCACGTCCTCATTCCACCTAAGGAGGAGGCAGAAATGGTGCCAGCAGGGCACACTGCCTCCCTTTAAGGACACAACGCAGAAGTTTCATACATCACCTCAATACATCTCATCGGTCACACAGCCACACAGCACTCCAGGGAGGGGGAGGCTGAGAAACATAATCCTTATTCCAGGTGGCCATGAAACCCAGCCAAAAATAAAGGCTCCTGTTATCCTGGGGAACGGGAGAGTGAGGTTTTGGGGACAACTAACATCTGTTTCCACAGTTATGCAAAATGTGAAAAGATGTTTATTAAGCCCTTGACCTTCTCTGAGCAAGCGTGCACCACAGGCCTTTTATTCCAAGGACTGGACTAAGGGATCTGCATTCCGAGAGCTGAGAGCCGCGAGGTGAGTAACATTTATTCCTCCGAGTGGACAGGAACCATCCCAGCAGATGAAACATTTGAGACTGACACTCCTGACTTTTCCCAAAGTACTCCCAAAGTACTTTTATTTTTAATAGCAACTTAACCTATTGCATTATAATTACTTTGGCATGTGGCTGTGTCTGCCTCCTTCTACTGTCCTGTTCTAGGGCAGGGACTCTGTTCTGTGTCTGACCCATGGTAAGTACTTAGTAAACTTGGCTGAATCCAGTGTGGGGAGTTGACGTCCACTCCCATTCCCACTTCTGCCTCCAAAATGACCTGGACTCTGACCTTCTCTTGTGAATTAATTGGAAGTACTGGGGTGAATCCAAATACTAGCTGAGGACTTAGATTCACGGCATCAACTTTATTCTTGAGATCCCTGGCTGTGGGTTATGGGGAATATCTACTCCAGCTTCTGGGCACCACCTGTTCTGGCTATCCACTGCCATGTGTCAAACTACCCAAAACTTAGTAGCATGAAATAACCATTTGTTATGCTCACACACTGGGTGCGTCAGTAATTTGTACAGGGCACATTGGGGATGGTGTTTCTGTTCCACAATGTCAGGGCCTCAGCTAGAAGACTCAGAGGCTGGGGGTGACTCAACATCTAGGGGGTGGAATTATCCGAAGGTTTCCTCGCCCTCGTGTCTGATGATTGATGCTGGCTGTCGGCTAGGACCTCGCTGGGGCTATTGCTGAACAGCTACATGTGGTCTCTCCTTGTAGCTTGGGCTTCCTCACAGCATGGTGGCTGGGTTCCAATGGTGAGCTTCCCCAAAGAGAGAACCAGGTGGAAGCTGTATTGCCTTAGTTCTAACTTAACTTTTGAAGTCACGCAGCATCACTTCCACCATAGTTTGCTCTTTGTGGAAATCACAAAGGCCCTTACAGTATTGAGAGGAGTAGAAATAAATTGTACCTCCTGATGGAGTGGCGGTGGTGGTGGCGGCAAGGTCCTGGGAAGTGCACACGGGATTGGAAATACAGTTGCAGCCCTTTTGGAACACACACTCCACGCATCAGGCTCATCTAGACGACTGAGGAGCGAGGATGCCTAGATTCACGGAGGACTTCTGGCAGGATGATGCCATCAGCCACATTCCCCTCACTGCAGAGGGGCCCAAAAAGAACGAGGAGCTTTGGCAACATCCCTGGCATCCCCCTGGCACCCTGACAAGTGGCATGGAGTCGTGGAAATCTCCCTCGACTGGGAGTCAAGAGGCCTGTGATCTGATTGTCCTGCGATACAGGACGGGCTACTTGATGCACCTGAGCTTGTTTCCCCTGACTGACAGATGAGAAGTGTGCACTAGATCAGTTATTTTCTAATCCTTTAGAGCAGAGGATTCTTCTCCTTTTTAATTTGTATTATTTTCAAACAAAAGTTTAGGTGGAACCCAACACATGAACTGGATGAAGGTCACTGATAGGGGTTTTGGGGGATACACACACCCACTTGTCCTTTCTCGCTCCCTGGTGATTCTCCATGGAACCTCAGCATTCCTCAGAGCACGTTGCGAAAATCCTTGGACCAGGATGTTCCCTGAGGGTCTCCAGGATGGGACTGGGGTGAGAGAGGAGAGACCCACCACCCAGCTCTCAAATTTCCCTCCTCAGAGTACTTTCTGCTTCCTTCTTGCTCCTACGTGAGCCCCTACTCCATTTCTCCATCGGATGCTGAAGTGTGGGGCAGCTGTTCTGGATGAGCCCAGGTCCCATAGATCCCTGGGGAGAGCAGTATTTAAGGAGCAGGGATATTTTCTGGTATTGTTTGAATTTGGAGCCCTTCCAGCTTCCTGTCATTTGTACCAGACCAGCCTGGTCTGGGAGAAGTTGTGGACTCTGTCGAAAGGCCTGAGGGCTGTGGAGACGGTGGTCCCCACAGTTCTGCCTTAGAGGCGTGGCTGGCGACTCTGGGGGTCCCCCGGCAGAGGAGAGGCGCCCTGGTCTGCTCTCAGTCCTTTCCCTCCGCTGATGCGCTCACTCGCTTCTCCCATCACTCTCCTCCGCCTGTCTCCCCCCCACCCCCTCTTTCAAGCCCACTCTCACCCCCACTTCTTCTCTCCCACATTTTCTGCTCCCTATCTTTGTCTCTCTGTCCCGTTCTCTCTTTTTTAAAAAAATCAATCCACAGAGCGATTAGATTTGCAAATGAGCGTGCAGGAAACTGGGAACAAAGGGAAGCAGAGCCGAAGAGAGAGCAGGTATAATTACTGTAATTAACTCAAGCAGCAGGGACACATCCCCTCTCGGCGGCTGCTGCGAGGCGCTGCAGGGGAGGCCGAGGGGGAGCCGGTGCTGCCAGGAAACTCAGACGGCTCCCCCCAAACCGCCCCAGCGCTGGGGCGTCCTCACGGGGCCATGGCTGGGAAGCTCCTCCTGGAGCAGGTGCCTGTGTGAGGATCCATCTCATCAGTCTGGGGCTCTGTGGGAGCAGGTAGGAGGGGATCCAGGCTCAGAGGACACGACATGGGCTCCTGCCTGGCAGAGTGCAGCCAGAGTACAAAGTCCTCTCTTTCATCTCTTACCTGGCCACTTAGCTCTTTACCTGCTTTATGGCCTCCTGAGAATCTGCTCTGGTTTCCCCTGGATCTAAACATTTCTAGAGGTCTTGGAAGAGGAACATGTGTCTGATCCCAAGAAACTGTCATATCTGTGTCCTCAAGCATCCCCAATTATATATACACCACCTGGCGCTTGAGGCCTTCCAGGGCACCTCCGCAACCTTACCTTTCACAACTGCCCCTCGTTGCCTCGTCCTCTGGCCAAATCTGACAGTGTGCTGCACCCTGACCATGCCCTACATTCTTCTATTTCTCTGCCTTCACCTGTGGGTGGTCCCTTTCCTCCTGGGCTGCACTTTCCCACATGCCAGTTGGTGAAATGTTATCTACCTTTTGAGATACGTTTGAAACTAAAGCCACTCCCACAAAGTCTATACTGATCTCACCCTCCACAGAAACCCATAGCCCTTGTCTCTTTTATGGACGTTACCCACTATACCTCCTCCTCAAATCCTATCCTTTGGAGAAGGCAGACAGACCCCAACTTTGGATTCCCGGAGCTTAACTACCACCTTTGGGGCTCTGTGCCAATCAGACTCCTGTCACTTGACAATGAGAGAAACCCCGTACTCAAACTGGCATAAACAAGAAAGGGAATTTAGTAGGTGGAATAACTGAAAAATCCAGAGATGTTTGCAGTCAGGCATGGCTGGATCCAGGGCCTCAAACATTATCATCAGATCTCTCTTCCTCTGTTTCCTTTCCTCAGTGTGGGTTTCACTCCCAGGCAGGCCTCTCCACTGGGGCCCCCAGAATCTCCAAGCTAACATCATTCCTAGAGCCAGCTATCCTAGGGAGAGAGTTCCTCCTTCCCAAAGTTTCAGCACACCCCTGAAATTGTGTGCGAGATCACTGGGCTTGACAGATGGTTCTGGAGCCAATCACTGCATTGGGGGAAATGAAAAAGTGATTGATCAGCTTGGCATCAAGTGCCCACCCCTGGAATCTGAGGGAGGAGTGGGGCCAGCCTATCCAAACCACATGGATTCCCAATGGGGACGGGTGGTTCTTCGAAGAAAAATAGAAGAACACAGCAGAGATGCTACAAGGTGGAAACAGCAGAAGGCAGTCATTGGCTCAGAGCACCCAGGTGAGGGCCCAGTCCCTGGAAATGCGGCATATCCTCCGGTTTTATACTCGACCTGTCCTTCAATATCCAACCCACTTCCACCTGCTCTGTGACACTTCCTCACCTGCTCTAGGTGCCCAGAGTCTGTGCCACTTACCCAGGCACACACCTCTATGCTGCCTTATCATGATTTTTATGTTTTTATTTGTTAGAGCCTCATTTGAGCAACAAGATTACAGAGCCACTGAGAGCAAGAGTGTGACCATCCTTGTGTGTCCTCCTCCCACCCTGACACAGCCCTGGGCACCCGGACAGTGAGCCAAGCACAGAACACAGATCATATCCAGGTCTGAGAACTGGATGGGTCACTTAACAGCCGTATGACCTTAGGGACTCCCCTGACCATTCTGAGCCTCAGTTTCCACATGTAGAAGTAGGGGATATGAAAACACCTGTTTTACAGAACCGTGAAAGATAAAGGAGATACTATGTGTGGAAGTACCTCCCACTCTCTTCTCAGCTGAGCCTGGCCTGTCGTCCTTGAATTACACGATTGGGTATTTTAATTACAACCGAGGTGAGAAACAAGCGTTTGCCTTCCTTATTTCTGTGACACTGCGCTCTCCAGGTTGCTCTCTGCCTCCTTAGTCATTTGTTTTTGTTTTCCTTGGCTAGTTCCTCTTATGTTTTTTGTCTACCTTTTAAACAACGCGCATGTGCAAGGCAGCAGAGTATAGTGGTCAACAGCATAGGCCCGGTCCCAGGTGGCCACCATTTGGGTTGCAATTATACCACTAGCGAGAGTGTAACCTTGGGCAAGTTATTTAACCCCTCAGCAGCCCAGTTCCTCATCTGTAAAATGAGAAATCGCAATAGTATCTGCCTCATGGGGCTGAATGGAATGAGTTAATTTGTATAAAGCACTTAGAACAGGACTCGGTGGGGGAGTACGTGCTATAAAAATGGGAACTATTATTCCTATTTTAATGTTCCAAACTGAGATACGTTATCCTTCAGCATCAGGTCCAGTCAATTCCTTTGCCTTAAAACTTCTCAAATTCATGCTTTCATTTCTCTCCATTTCTACTCCTAATTTCTTAATTCAGTCCCGCATAATTTCAAGCATGGATTCCTCCCACATCCTCCTAGTTACTCTTCCTTACCTGTCTTGCCTTCTAATCTATTCTCCACACAAAAATCTGGTCATATGTCTCCCCTGATTTAAGCCTTTGAGCGGCACCCCAGAATGATCAGGATAGACAAAGTTCAAACTCTAAGGTGTGACATACGAAGAACTTCATGGTTTTTTCCTTCTCTGCTTCTTTGGTCTCATCCCTTTCTGCCACCCCCTCATGTCTGCCATCCTTCCCTGAACACGTCTGCTTTCTCTCACCTCTTTGTCTAGAATGTTCTTATTTCCTCTTTTCTTGCGGCCAC
The DNA here is from genome assembly GCF_041296265.1 of Equus caballus. NCBI lineage: Eukaryota > Metazoa > Chordata > Mammalia > Perissodactyla > Equidae > Equus > Equus caballus. The sequence goes on from NC_091707.1 coordinate 36,077,146, forward strand.
TTTTTCTGCATCCAGGGAACCTCAATTTAGGCATCACCTCCTCACAAGGCTTCTTGGATGTCTAGCCCTCTCCTCCCAGGATGCTGTAGATGCCTCACCCAGAGCACCCTGGGAATGTCTCTATCCTAGCAGTTGTCGTTTTGCAGGGACCTCATATTTGAATGCCTAGATCTTGGCATAGTTTCTGGCACCTTATCTGAGCTCAGTGCTTGCTGAATGAATTGAATAATGATAATCCCTAATGAATTGAATAATGATGATCCCCACTGAATTTGTCAGTCCTTTTTGGGTTATAAGTGACAGAAACTGGCTTCAGGCATGGCTGGATCCTGGTACTCGATTGACATCATCAGGACCATTGCTCTCTCCATCTCTAGACTTTGCTTTCCTCTGTCTGGATTTCATCCTCAAGCTGGCTCCCTGAAAATGACCATCAGCAGCTTCAATCTACTCACTTAGCAACCTCAGTGAGAAAAGGACATCTCTTTTCCAACATTTTCAGGGAAAGTCTCCACACCACGCTCATTAGATCAATTTACTTACTGTGCCAGGGGCATGAAACGTGGTGACTGGTCAGACCTGAGTAAAATGTCCATCCTTGGGGCTGGAGGATGGAGTCATGATCACCTGAAATATATGGATCCAGTCCAGCAGGGATGTTTCCTCAAAAGAAAAATGGGGTGCTTATGGGTTAGAGCGAAACAAACAACATTCGCACAGGGATGCCAGGTACTGCTAGTTGTCGTATAAACATTTCCACTCATCTGTACAACGATCCAAAGAAGTCCGTCCCACGGATGGGGAAGCTGAGGCTTGGAGTAGTTGAGTGACCCGCCCGAGTTTACACAGCTCACAAGAGGAGGAGCCCAGTTCTTGCTCTGACAGCCTGCCTCCAGAGGCTTCCCCCTTAAAAATATTTTTTAAAAAGAATATATAGACAGTAAAAATTCCAAACAGTGCACAAAGGTGTGCAGTGAACAGGTAGTTATACTTCACGCCCCGACCCTGAGCCCCAACCTCCCCCTTCCTGTCCCCAGTCGTCCAGCCCAGAGACCCCACTTTTAAGCTTTATTATGCTGGTCGAGAGTGGTCTTTAGGGCTAATTTGTCCCCACTTCTGCGGATTTTACCCCATGCCTGGTGTATATGAGGTCTTTCCACTCGAGTTGGTGGGGATACGAACTATTTCTAGTCCTGCGTGAAGGCGGGAAATTTTGGGGCTTAAACTGCTTTGCGCTGGTTCGTTCCCAGCCTCTGGGAGCTTCACACGCATGCGCCGATCGGTACTCAGGCCAAGGCTAGCGAGGACCTCTCCTCGGATGCTCTGCCCCCCCAGTCTAGCTCCTTTGGCGGCTCTGCATGCGATCTGTCTCCTTCCCTCAGGGAGACCATGGGGCTTTGCCTCGGGTCCCCCTCCCTGATGGGTGGCGGTGTGGAAGGGACCTCTTGGCAGTAAGCTGGGGCAGTTGTAGGGCTCACCTCCTTCCTTTCCCTTCTCTCACCCTTCCTGCACCGTCTGCTGCTCAGCGTGTTAAACCGTTGTTTCATTTTCTCTGCGTGTTTTTGGTTTTTTTATGCTGTTTAAGGAAGGAGGGTAAATCTGGTACCTATTACTCCATCACGGCCAGAAGTGGTGCCACTTTCACCAGTTTTTTATGGATGCTTCCAGAGACATGCTATGCATGAACAAGCACATATATCTCCTCTTCTTTATGCCTGTGATACGCCCTTTGCCGCACAGTTTTGTTCCTTACATTTGTCACTTATGATCCTCCAGATTGTTCTATATAGATGGACCTCACTCTTTTAAAGGCAGAGCCTGCACTCCTAACCCCTCCTCTGTTCTGCCTCAGTGAATGACAGCTGTTATTATCAGCTATAATTGATGCTCGGTAAATAGTTGACGAGTTGAATAAATTATGGTGAAACTGCACCCAGGTGGCTGGACTCTCATGTTCTGATGACTGGAGGAAACAGGATGCTCCATATTCAGTTTGGGGTCTTTTGTATTCCAACCTCTTCTGTCCTCTCCTTTCACTTCTCTGTAGAGATTCTTCTTGCCTCCTGGACTTGGGTAGGCTGAGACGTAGTAATGTTTAAACCTCAGCTCTTGTCTCTTCTCTCCTGTTTCATAAGGATTCAATTTACACAACAAAGTCACATCCACTGTATAAAAAGAGGCCCCGGTATCCAATCGGGGAGGCACCGTAAGGTGATATGGAAGTGTGCCTGGATAGAGCCTGGCATCTAGAAGCTCATAAAATACTTTTTGGATGAACTTGGGGTTCACTTGTGTCTTGTGCAGTTATTAACTAGCCTCCTTTCCCACTCTAAAAGTCCTGGTTATGTAACATCTAGTTAGGACCTATTAAGTGATGCTGTCAAAGATGAGTATATAGGGATATTCACTGACTCATAATTTATCAAAGTAAAGCATTGGAAATATCTTAAATGTTCATAGCAACAGAATAGTTAAATAAACGGTGAAAGATTGGCATATAGGGTTAGTATTAGTCTGGTTGCGTTAATTAGTATATAGTCTTAGTCTGTTCAGGCTGCTATAATGAAAATACCACAGATTGGTGGCTTATAAACAAAAATTTATTTCTTGTAGTTCTAGAGTCTGGGAAGTCCAAGATCAAGGCTCCGGCAGATTCGGTGTCTGGTGAGAACCCCTTCGTGGTTTACAGATGGCCATCTTCTTATGGTGTTCTCATGTGGCAGCTGGGCTAGGGAGCTCTCTGGGGTCTCTTTCCTAAGGGCACTAATCCCTTTCATGAGAGCTCCATTTTCATGACCTAATCACCTCTCAAAGGCTCTCACCTCCTAATACCACCTCATTGGGCATTAGGATTTAGTTTATGAATTTTGGGGGGACATTCAGTCTATAGTAAGTATATAGCTCTTAAAAACGTGTGTGTTTGTGTGTGTGATATCGGTTAACATGACCTCCAGATGCAAGTCAACCTCTTGGTCTGGTCTTTAGCTGACTTTTTCCCTAATCACAACTTTGGAAGCTAACCCAGCATGAGATATCAATTCACTATTTAATATCTTTTCTAGTTCTCGTGGCAGCCCCACAAAGTGACTTTATTTGCCTCATTTCTACAGAAGAACTAATCGAGGCCATAAAGCTGATGTATAGAGGAACTAAGATTTGGGTTCAGGTCCTTCTGACCCTAAAGCCTGAGATCCAGTTGCCCATGGGGTTAAAGCATTGTTCCCAAAGTGTGCTCCGCAGAACTCTCCTCCTAGGAATGCTACAGGGAAAAGGGCTCCCTGTTCTCAGGGATATTTGCCTTGGGTCTCAAGGTATTTGCATTTCTGTTGTGATTTAAAGTGGGAGACAGTCTCTAGCAACTGCCTAGGGTTGAGGGAGGAGTTTTTTTAGATGGGAGCTGGGTTGACACCTTGGAATCATTCCATGGGAGCTGATCTATTACTTGACCTGAGTATGAAGTAGCCCTTTCTACAAACGCCTGGGTCATAGAAATTTGGAATATTGAGTGAGGAGGGCTTCAGAAACAGTAATTTAGGCCTATCTCTTCATTTTACACATGAGGAAACTGAGGTAAAGGGAGATTACCTTGTCCAAGGCCAGCACTTGGCTTGGCTGAGAGAGGGCTGGAACCCAGCACCTACGTCTCCTGATTCCTAGTCCAGCCATCTTTCCTCCTTCTGCGAATAAGAGAACTATTTTCCACATTCCCTGGCAATCAATGGGTGGTTTTATATATATTCTCCCTCTGTTTCCATTTCTCTGTGTTTTAGCTGTGTTTTTACTCTCTCTGTCTCAGGCACCCCCTCCTGATTGTATTTGAGTTCACAGCAAGATGGCAGGTTGATCACATGGACAAGGGGACAAGGACTAGAGAGTTAAGCAGAAGGAGCCTTGGGATATAGGGTTATAGCCTTGCATCAGCTCTGATGGGGATAGTCGTGTGTCATTACACATTAGATTTGTGGTGGAAAAGGCATGTATATAGGTAAGATTTTATCATATTGAATCATATCAGGGGTGCTTCCTATTTAAAGACCACCGTGGCCAACCGTTGCCTTATCCATTCCATCTCTAGCAATTTATCTTACAAAGATATGTGCATAAGGATGTTTTTTAAAACATTGTATGCAATAGCAAGAGACTATAAACAAGCTAATATCCACCGATGGGGGGGATGGTTATAAAAACTATGGTACCTCCACGCAGTGAAGTATGTAGAGCCATGAGATGCAACATGGCGGATCGTATGGGATGATCGGTGAAACCTAGAAGATGGATTAAATGAAAAAATAAGGTATGTGCCTGTCTTGGTTTGGGTTCCCTTGAAAGCAGAGCCTCAGGCAAGGACTTGTTTACAGGTAGTTTTTTGGGGAAGTGATCCCAGAAAAAATAAATGAGGAAGTGAAGAGAGTGAGACAGAAAATGCAAATAAAAGGTGTATTATTGAGTTGTTGCTGTAGGTAAGGGAAGCCCAAATAAGTCCAGACCTTTGAAAAACACAGGTCTCCCAGAGTTGTCTGTCTGTTGGTAAGAAGGAAGGCTGGGGCATTTATTAACAAAACCCATCCTGCATTGGTGCAGGTTGTTCCAGGGGCTTACCTGCCTTCTACTTCTGTCTGCATTTCCCTGTGGGCTGAGCAGGCTCCTGTGCCTTTGGAGAAGGCCCTAGTGTTCAAGGTGGGACTGACAGTGTGCAAGGAAGGGACTGTCCATGGGAGTTGTAGCAGAAAGCAGAGGTGGTCTGAGGATGCTAGGCACCAAAAGCATCTACTATAAGATAAAAGATGTTGATTTGCACGTAAAGAAAGTATATGTTGGTGTTTGTGTATGTATATCTACATACATATCCATATCCAAATACCAATAGAGAGGTGTATACACATATACACACAGGCAATTTTTAAATAATACATAAAATCACCAGGAACAGTGGTTACCTTTGAGAGGAAAGATGGGGTTTTTGGAGGTCTGGACATTTGGTGTGGGAGAGGACTAATTTTTCAATGTCTAACTTTTTGTACTAGTTGCTGTTTTTTTCAACCATATGAATGTATTTCCTTAGTAATGTTTTAATTAATTTTATTGAAGTATAACTGACATATAATGAAATGCACCTATTTTAAGTGCACAGTTTAATGAGTTTCAGTGAGTGTATACATTGATGTAACCACCATCACGGTCAAGATGTAGAACATTTCCGTCGAGTTCTCTGTTGCCCTTTTGCAGTTAACTCCCTCCTCTCGAGGCAACCACTGCTCTGCTTTATATCATCTTAGATTGTTTGTTTTTTCTAGATTTTCTGTAAAGGGAATTATACACTGTATACTTTTGTGTCTGGCTTATTTTGCTCAGCATAACGTTTTTGAGAACTATCCATTATATTTTTTATATCAATAGTCTGTTCCTTTTTACTGATGGGTAGTATTCTGTTATAGAGATATGATACAATTTATTTCCCATTCACTTTGTGATGGACTTGTAGATTATGTCTAGTTTTGAGTTATTGTGAATAAAAGTTATCATGAAAAAGTCATGAACATTTGCAACATGTCTTTGTGCAGACATATGTTTTCATTTTTCTTGTGTAAATACCCATGGGATTTCTGGGGCATATAGTAGGTGAATATTTCACTTTATAATAAATTGCCAAATTTTTCCAAGTTGCTGTATTATTTTGCATTTCTACCAGTAAAGTATGAGATTTCCAGTTGTTCCACATCCTTGCCAACACCTGGTGTTGTTCCTCTTTTTAATTTGAGCCATTCTAGTGGGTGGTAGTAGTATTTCATAATTTCAGTTTGCATTTCCCCAATGACAATGATGTTGAGCGTATTTTCATTTGAATATTTGCCATTTATATTTCTTCTTTTGGGAAGTCTGTTCAAAATTTTGCCTAGTTTTAATAAGGTTAATATCTTATTATTTAGCTATAAGATTTCTTTGCATATTCTAGATATGAGCCTGTTGTCAGATATATGTATTGCATATATTTTTTTTGTGGCTTGCCTTTTCTTTCGTTTTTTTAATGCTGTTTTTTCAAAGTGTAGGAAGCTTTACTTTTGATATGGTCCAATTCATCAATTTTTTTCTTCTAGGGTACATGCATTTTGTGTACTATCTAAGAATCTTTGCCTATACTAAGGTCATAACATTTTTCTGCTGTATTTTCTTCTGGAAATTTTTAGTTTAGCATTTACATTTAGGCCAATGATCAATTTTAAGTTAATTTTTGTTTATGGTATAAGGCAATAATCAAGCTTTTGTTGTCTTCCTGGGGTATTCAATTGTCCTAGCAACATTTGTTGAAAATCCTTTCGCATTGGATTACTTTGGCATTTTTGTCAAAAATTAATTGACCATATATGAGTTGGTCTATTTCTGGACTCTATTCTGTTCCATTGGTCTGTATGGCTCTCCTATGTTAATAGCACACTGTCTTTATTATTGTAGCTTTATGGTAAATCTTAATATAGTATAGTTCGTACACTATTTTAGGATGTAGCGTAGGAGGTAGTCTAAGTCCTCCAACTTTGTTCTTCTTTTTTGAAGTTGTGCTGGCTATTCAACGTCCTTAACATTCACATATAGATTTTATCACCAGTTTGTCAATTTCTATTAAGGAAAAACCTGGTGGCATTGTGATTGAGAGTACATTGAATACCAATACACTGTGAAGTATTGACATCTTAACAATATTCAGTCTTCCAATTCATAAACATTGTTTTTATCTTCATTTAGTTAGGTCTTCTTTAATTTTCTCAGTGATTGTTTTGTCATTTTCGGTGTAGAGGTTTAGCATATATTTTGTTAAATTTATCTGCAATGTTTTATGTCTTTTGATGCTATGGTAAATGATTTTTGTGGTAGCCAGCCTCCAGACTGGCTCCCAGTCATCCTTCCCTTCTGGTATTAATGCCTTTGTACACCCTCCCTCCCCCAACACACACACACATTGTATCAGAGTTGGTCTTAGTGACCAATAGAATATGGTAGAAGTGATGGAATGCCACTTCTGAGACTTGGTAATAAAAGGCATCCCGACTTCTCCTTTGCTCTCTCCTGCACTGCTTACTCTGGAAGACATGGGAACAGCTCTGTTGGGAGATCCAATGTGGTGAAAAATGGAGACCTTCATAAGTGACGAAGTGAGGCCTCCACTAACAGGATGTGAATGAGTGGATCCTCCGGCCCCAGTCATGCCTTCAGATGACAGCAGCCCTGGCTAACATCTTGACTGCAGCTTCCTGAGAGACCCTGGGCTGAACCACCTAATGGAACTACTCCCAGATTCCTGACTCTAAGAAACTGTGGGAGATAATAAATGTTGTTTTAAGCTGCTAATGTAGTGATTTGTTACACAGCAATTGAAAACTAATACAATATTTTTAAAAATAATTAATGGTATCTATTTTATTTTGATTTCCAATTCTTTGTTTCTAGAATAGAGAAATTCTATTTTTTAATAGACCTTGTATCTTGTGTCCTTGCTAGAATCAGCCCTTTTGCAGATATCTTAGGATTTTCAACATAGGCAATCATGTCATCTGTGACAAAGATAGTTTTATTTCTTTTCAAATCTGGATGCCTTTTATATATTCTGCTTTATTAAACTGGCTAGGACTTTTGGGATAATGTAGAATAAAATGGTGAAAACAGATAGTCTTGCTTTGTTCTTGATCTTAAGGGAAGTTATTCAGTCGTTCACCATAAGTATGATGTTAGATGTAGTTTTCAAGAGATGCCCTTTATCAGATTGAGGAAGTTTTCTTCTGTTATTAATTTACTGAGAGGTTTTTTTAATTTTTACCAATTCCTGTCATCAATACTAGATTTATAGTTTTATTAGAGTAACAAATAGTTGTTACAGTGAGATCTACACATGTACACAGAATTACATTTAAATTCCTATAGAACAATATTTACATTTTAAGTTACACTTGAAATTAGAAGATGATGTACAGCTGAAGCTTTACAACAAAGAAAAGAAAAACATATGAGACAGAAATAGAGTTAACAGTAAAAGTATAGCTATCTGTTCTTGATACAACACGTGGAAACTTTTTGTCGGAAAGCTACATCTTCTTAATCTGATTGTCTGAATCATTAAAACATGGATGGTTCAGGGCTATTTTGCCAGCAACTTGTTTGGCAGGATCATAAACTAACACTTTTGAAAGCAAATCCGAGCCATTTTAACCAAGTTTTTGACATGAGATGCTGGACTTCCTGTTTTCCACTTGGGAAACATATTCTTATAATTTTATAAAGATCCCACTTCCGGCCATGCTTCATTGTTGAGGGTGTCCAAAGCTCTGAAAATCCTGAAGAGTCGATCAACTTCTGAATCCCCATGGCAAAGTGGCTACTTAGTTACTAATTCTGCAAATATGGTGTCTAGACTCCAAATGTCAACTGGAGTTGAATAGTGAGTTGACCCCAGCAATACTTGTGGAGGTCTATAGCAGAGAGTGACTACCTCATGTGTGTATACTCTAAGAGGTATTCCAAAAGCTCCGGCAAAGCCAAAATCAGCTAGTAATCGTTCATTTGTTATCAATAGGTTTTGAGGTTGTTAGTCTCTGTGAAGAGCTCTTCTAGGGTGATAAAACACAATCTCTTGGAGGATTTGGTACAGACAATCTTAATAAGTGAAGAATCCATGAACTGACCAGGAGGGATAGAATCCAAGTATTTCTTAAGATCCAAGGAATTCAAAGATGAGATATAACCTAGAATCCTGCATAAGCACGTCTGGAAGACTGACTATATTTGGATGACAGAGTTCTTTTAATAGAGAAATTTCCTGAATTGCAGTACTAGGAATCCTTCCTCTTTGCACTCTAGTCTGATTTTCCTCATGGCTACCACTTGACCTGTTGTATTGTGTCTGCCCTTATACGTAACTTCATAGGTATCTTCTCCAGTTTTCTTTATTTTGGTATAACCTTCCCTAGTTACTCAATAGGTATGGTAGAGCCCAGCTTATTATTCTGTGATGGTGGCAGGGTGGGGTTGGGGGTGTTGGAGTGATAGAGGCAGGTACCATGTCTGTGTCACTCTTTCCTCAACTTCCAAGAGCCCTGAGACCTTTTATTACAAATCATTTTCTAATAATCTTTTTGAGTCTATTGAGATAATTATATGGTTTTTCTTCTTTTTTGTTTTGTTAATATGGTGAATTACATTGATTAATATTTGAGTGTTAAAACAGCCTTGCATTCCTGAGATCAACCCTCCTTGGTCATCATGTATGAATTGTTTTTGAAAATATTTGATGAATACTTTTCTCTTTTCTGTTATTTGAGACACATCTGCGCTTTGTGCATCTGAGAGCGGCCAGGAGACTCTGCTCCCCATGGGCTGCTGTTGGGATCACAGTGGTCCTTTGGTGCCTGAAACTTGGGCAAGTGGATTTTTGTAGCCCTCTGAGATCCTTGGGGGAAATGTCCAGACTGAGATGTGGAATCTTGGTGGACTATTGATCATTTGCTACCCGCTTCAATCAATATATTTGTTCAAACCAAGTATTTGTTTAATTTGGAAGAGGAGCTGAAAATTGGGATAGTGAGTGGAAGAATGAGAAGGAAGACTGCTGATAGAAACCTCAAAATAGGGAGAGTATTAAGATATAGCTACCCTAAAATGATAGATATTCACTATTGAAAACATGGCCCTTAGGGGTCTTAGGCACATCTTCAGGATCATTTTATAGTATTCCTTTAACCACAAACTCTACTTTTCCGGAGAAGTAAAAAATGTGTGATTTGAAACCGCATTGTTTTCCTCCATGTCCTTAAGTTTCCAGTGACGTACTAGCCACTGGTGATGTGTGAGCGTACCTTTCCTCATGTATTGACGCTCCAGGGAGCTGCCTGGCAGACCCATTCCTTAATCTGACTCTGGCCTGACTATTTCCTCTTAGTGCTTTGAGCTCAGAGGGGGTTTGATCAGTATCATTGAAAGCTCAGTGTCTCCTACTCTGGGACTTCAGGGAGATGGGTATGAGATATTATGACAATTTATTTTCACTCAAGAATGTTAAGACCAGGAGAAAACTCTCTTGGCCTGCCTCAGAGGCTGGGGTCAGTGTCCATATTTATGAGCAGGGAGGCTGAGACATGGGATTCGGAAGGGGGAACTGTCAGTGGATGACATGTTAGGAAAGAGTCTGCGTGGCTCCATCAAGTCCCCAGTAGCTGCCAACTTCTCAAGGTTAATCTGCTGAAAAGGGCTAGACCCTCTTGGCTTTCTCCTGTATCCAGTCAGCGATGCATCTTGGAGTCTGTGAAAATAGCTGGCGAGCAGAGTAGGGCAATGCAGTCTCTCTTTCTCCTCTATCTCATTTTTCATTCTCTCTCTTCTCTCCCCCTGTAATCTAGACTGGGACAATCAGATGACAAAAGAGTTCTACTTTAAAACAAGTGCACTCAGGTATTTATAGTAAGGAAATGGACTGAATGAGCCAGCTGCTAAAAATAGAAGGTCTGACTTAATCCATTCAGGAAGACTGTGGCCCAATGCATTTAGGGATAAAATAAATCAATTCAGATCTAATATTTAGAAAACTTATCCCAGATTGGAATGGTTGGCCTCTCACAAGAAATGCTATAGATTTTTCCAAATTGGCAGCAATGGTGGGGATGGGCTTTGCAGGCAAAAGGCTTGACTCTTAGCCTGGACCTCAGAAGATCTTCTAAAGTGTGTTCTAATTTCCCTCCAGAAGAATTGGGCTAAGTCATCTAAACTTAGCACTAGACAAATTTCAGTGAAGCCTGCTGAGCCCATAAGGGAGTTTGGGGGTCTGATTTATGTTTGGGGAATACTAAGTCTGTCAATTTTATGGTTGGTGCTCATTCAATTTTCCCACACGGTAAGTTCTTTGAATGAATAAACACTTGCACAGCATTTGTTGAGCACTTACTGAGTGCCATGCACTATGCTAGGCCCTTCTCATGCTATTTTATTTAGGCCTCACCATAATTTTGCTGATTTACAAACTGAGGCTCAGCTAGGATTTTCCAAAGCCACGTTGCTAGTGTATGGAAGATAGAGATTTGAACTCATATCTAGTGTTGGGGATGGATACCGAGTCTTGTAGTATTTCTGCAGTCCTCATGGCATTTTATTCTGGGCTGTGCACTTAGAGGCCCTCAATCAGTGTTTGTTTATGATGAGGGCTTTCTTGACTATTTCTCTCATTCTCTCTCCTCCTTTGAGTTCAACAGCCGAATGGTGCTGGTCAGCTTCACGTCTACTTTATGTTATCTTATATCATCCTTTGTACCAATTAGGAATGTGTTAAGTTACAATGGAAAAAACCTCAACTGATGTGGTGGTTTAGAAAAAAATGGGTGCAAGTTCTTTGATACTGCTCCCCTTGAGAGTTGGGGTCTGTGTCTCCTGTCTGGTGACTGCTTTGACCAACCAAGTCCTGCAGAAATGACACTGCGTGACCTCTTCATGAGGCTAAGTCATAAAAAGCTGTTCAATTTCCACCTAGGTCTCTCGGAACACTTGCTCTCAGAACCCAGCCATGATGCTGTGAAAAGCTTAAGGCATCTGGAGAGGTCATGTGTGTAGGCACTCTGCTCAACAGTCCCATCTGATTCTAGTCTTTGGTCATCCCGGCCCAGGTACCAGACATATGAGTGAAAAAGCCATCTTGGAAGTGGATTCTCCAGGTCTAGCTGTTCTGGTTCCTAGGTATTTGAGTCATTCAGCTGTTTGAGTCTCCTCAGCAGAGGCCCCAGACATTATGAAGTAGAGGTAAGCCATTCCAACTGAACCCTGTCTGAATTCTTGACCCGTAGAATCTATGAGCTTAATAAAATGCCTTTTTATGTCACCAAGTTTTGGAGTAACTTGTTATACCGTAAAAGTAACTGGAATATCCAACTAACATTGGTTTACAACAGTAGAAGCATATGTGCATGTTTTATGTAGTGGGAGTCTGGAGGTGGGCTCTTGTTGGCATTAGTTCACTGGTCAGCTTCAGGACCCAGGATCATTCCATATGTCCTTGTACCATCCTTAGTATGTTAACTTTTGTCCTCATGCTTGTTGCCTCATCATTTTAGCATAACTGCTGTAGCTCCAGACATTGCATCAACATTCAAGAAGAACAAGGGACAGGCAGAGACAGCCTTATCTATATGGTTTTATTAGGAAAGTGAAAGCTTTCTCAGAAATCCCCGGGTCTTATGTCTCATCAGCTAGAATTTTGTCACATGGCCACTTCTAATGGGAAGGGAGACTGAGGAAATGAGTATTTACCTGGGCATCTTGCAATCCTAAACAGAGTCTGGATTCACTTAGGAAGGACACAGGAGAATCTGAACACCATGTGGGCAAGACCAGCATCTACCACATACCTCAACTCTTTTATGTGTTTTTTTTTTTCTGGTTAGTTCAACTAGGTGGTGAGTTATTCAAAACTGAGACAATGCTGGTTACTTCTCTGGAATGCTTGTTAGCATCCAGTGTAGCACTGAGAACCTCATTTCTGGTTAACATATTTATTTGTCAAAGAAAGAGGAGAAGAAGGAGGAGGTTTTCCAGAGCAGAGGTCTTCAAATGTTTTTCCTTGTATATCCCTTGAGAGGATTTTGAGAGAAAATGCTCCCCTTTGCACACTTTTTTTTGGTGAGGAAAATTGGCCTTGAGCTAACATCTGTGCCAATCTTCTTCTATTTTGTATGTGGGATGTCGCCATAGCATGGCTTGACGAGCAGTGTGTGGGTCCATGTCCGGGATCTGAACCCATGAACCCCCAGGCTTCTGAAGGGAAGCATGTGAACTTAACCGCTATGCCACTGGGCCAGCCCCAAGAACACTTGCACACTTTTAACTTGATATCTGCAGTTTTTCATTATAACTTTACATAGTTGCAAAATTACATAGTAATTTTGGCATATTGTAAATACTGACATTTTAAAGTAAACCTTTATATTGTTCTTTTTAAAGTTTCCAATGAAGTCTAAATACCATAGTGACTTGATACTACCCTTCTGCTTAAAAAGACACAAACTTTCCTTTACTATTCAGAAATTTTTACATCATTCCTTTTCTCCTTGAACTTACATTTTTATTCTACTTTCCCCACAGAATTTTATCCTAAAGTAATATATTTTTATGCTTCAAAGTTTTTGTTGATTTCTGTATTATACTTCTCTGCATGCAAAACATACATATAAATTGAAATAGCATTTTGAAACATTTTACATGACTAAAAGGTTTAAGTATTGAAATATGTCTTCTGGATTGAATTATCATTAAAATTATTACCATACAATTGAGAAAAACAACATAAATATATTATATATTTTCACACATAATTATTAAACACTAGAAGTGAAATTCATTGGAAATGCATCTGTTGTGAGATGGACGGGATTTTTAAAAATTATCTCATGTATCTGTGGGTGAATATTACTTATTGCTAGAGTGAGCCAATTACAATCTCATTTTTTGTTTATTAAGACACAAGTGCTGAAAATGTTCACATAAGTAGATGGAAATGTAAGGAATATTGTAATATTTGAATTATTTGAGCTACTTCCAAGTCGTGTATCAAAATCACATAGTGATCTATCATCAAAAATTATTTTTAATGATCTATCAGCTGACAGCTCAATTAGGTCCTCTTTCGATTATGTGGACACCGCCTGACTTGGAACGAATCGTTTGAGTTGTTCACTTGCAAATGGATTTGTTACCCGCTCACCAGAGACATTCACAACCTCAGTATTTCTATTTACCCCCCTGTTTGGAGCCCTGGAAGTTTATGCTCCAGGATGCATCATATTAAGATTTGGGATGAGTGAGAACCGTGCCTTTCTACTGGTAAGTGGGAGGAGGGCTCCTGTGAGAGAAGGTGGGGAAAGAGAGCTTGCCTGATGCAGATCAATTTTAGGAGAGTCTGGAGGAAAAGTGAGGATTTGGAAATTGATCCTCATAAATCTATCCATGCCCCCAAACCAAGTCTGCTCATACCCCCAAGAATATGTGTACCCCACTTTGAAGACCTCTGTTCCAAAGGGTATTGGAACTCACTGAGATGTTAACACTCTTCTGAGAGGATGGATTTGCTTGAATTTCCTCCCAGCATGTTGGCTGTTACTGTGCTACGTGCCTTATAGGTAACATTTCACTGAGTCCTGAGAACAACCTTAAGAGGCAGGAATCATTATCCCTATTTTGCAGATGAGGATGCAGGGATTAAGGGAAGTAGCAATCATCAAGTACAAGAGTTGGGGTTCAAACTCAGGGCCATGGGTTTACAGATCCTGAGCTCTTTGGCTGCTGTGTTAAATCATGCCCGGCTTTGGGCACAGCGAGCACAGCCCTTCACATGAGTTGTTGCCTGAACTGCTGTTGTTTTTATCTTTGTCTGCTTCTTGGCAACTTTCTCTAAAGCAGTGGTTCTCAGACACAGATGGCTGGGCCCCGCCTCCAGAATTTCTGATTTAGTGGGTCTGGGTGAGGACGAGAATCTGCATTTCTAAGAAGTTCCAAGTCTGGGACCCACACCTTGAGAAATACTTCTCTAAAGCATGCCCAGCCTCATGGGAAAGAGTCTCGTTTCTAATGCATTTAGGGACTGATGTTTTTTCTATAAGTTTCTTTTAGGGCTGAGGTTTTTACCTGCCTAGAAGTGAGTATGTACAAATATGCACGTTACATGTATATTTTAATACCTGAATCAACTTTGGAAAAACTTGTGCTGCAGGAATTTTTGCTGGAGATTTTTTTGGGTAATATTGCCCATGGGCATGCCCATCAGGAGAAATTGTGTTTATGTATTTTTATTTATTCCTATACACTTGCACATGAAGGTCCTCTGTATCTTTGCCGAGGTGAGGTGTTCCCTCCAGATGGATGGATGTCCTTTCCCCCATTCTTTACCAATTGGTTCAGTCTTCAAGACTCCTCTCAAGTTAATTTCTCTCTGAAGTTTCCTGGCTGAGTTAAGCACCTTTTCCCTGAACTCCCCTATACCCACATAGCATTCTACAGGTGTGATCTTGCTTGTACTTTCTTTCTCCCACTGGATGATAGTTCAATACTAGCCAGTGCTCGATAAATAATCATAATTCACTAACACTGTATGCTAGGCATTTGCTGAACACCTTACATACACCATTTCATTAAATCCTTACAACAACCTTTGGAAGTAGATATTGTTATAATTCTAATTTCATAGTCGTGGAAACTGAGGCACAGAAAGGTAACTTAGCCAAGGGCACGTAGCTATTCAAGGGCATTTCCTTGGACTGACCCTCAGGCTTGCAGCGCCCAAATACTGATGTGTCAGCCCATGAAGCTCATTGACATTGGGGTACATAGTTTATATCGGGAGAATGCTAGTCCATCGATATGTGTGGTGAGAAATGCCAAGGGGAATGGACGTTTTGGGCAGTGCATTCTCTCTCTTAGGGCAGATTTCTCAGGAAGCAGAGTATGAGCCTCCATTTGACCAGCCAGCTCAAGTGTAGACCAGGGGATTTAGTAACATAGGTCCAATCCATAGTGGCTTGGGTTAGGACAACCCATTGCTGCAACAAGGGTGTCGCTGGGAGCAGTAGGCAAGTCCTTGGGCACTATTTCTTCGTGGTTAAGAGCAAAACCTCTGCAGCTGGACTGGATGGCTCAAATTCCAGCCCTGCTGCTTACTAGCTATATGACCTTGGCAAGATACTCATCTGAACAAGAGGTTGCTAATAGGGGAACTTAGCTCATAGGCTTTGTAGGGCTAAATGTGTTAGCATATGCACAGAACTTAGAAGTGTGCCAAGTATAAAACAAGAACAAGAATGGTTGCTATTGTGACTATTAGCTTGTATTCTCAGTGTCAGCAGAGGCCTGGCACATAGTAGGTGTACAATGCATATTTTTGAATGAATGAAGGAATGAGTAGTTTGACTAGAACCTTGTTAGACTCTGCCTGTGTTTATTTGAGAGCAATGGCTTTCAAAGTGTTTTTTGACCATGACCTACAGTAAAGAAATACATTTTAAATTGAGATGAGTATGCACCTACTTATGTACACACACACACACACACACACATTACCACTATTACACGTGATGCATTCTTATATTTTCTATCCTATGCTATTTCATTTTTTAAAAAATTCCAGTGACCCACTACTTGATTTTGCCACCTATAAGGAGTCAGGACTGACAATCTGATAAACAACCCCCTTAAGAGACTTTCTCCTTTAATGGAACATTCTGTCTATAGATATGTTAATATCGCCAGGCAGGCATTGCATATCTTTGCTCTGATTTTAAAAGACAGACTCATTCCTCTCATTTTCAAGTTCTTGGGCTGGTGTATTCAGGTCCGTAGAGACCCTGTCTCCTGTTCTGTGGATACATCTCGTGGCCCGGGCTGGCCTTGAGGTCTGTGCGTCTTCCCAGGGGCCAGTGGGTGCTACTCTTCTATGACGCTCCAGTTTTCTCAGCTGGATAGACAGGAGCTGTGGCCTAAAAGTAACTGCATCAAAGGCCTTGTGCCTCCTTAGCAAAGTTTGGACTTGGCTAAGGAAATGCCGTCTTTTCTTTAGGGTCTCTCAGTCTTTGTTTTAAAACTTTTGCCTAAGGTTGACCGGCACCTGCTGTGGGGATGGTCTTGGTTCCTGCCCCTCGGCTCACAAGATGTACATTGCCACCACTCCTCCTCCTGACTTGGGTTTTTGGCTCTTGGGCCCCAGTTCCACACTGGGGAAGTCTTTGGCTGGTGTTTAGCTGGATTCCTGAGTTTTTGGTGGCTGGCAAAGGTGAGTAGGAAAATGTTTTGCTGGTGGAGAATGGTGTTGGGGCGGGGTGGGCTGCGGGTGTGGCTGAAGCAGAGAGGGTGGGTGGAGCATGTCCTGAAGTGGGTGTAGAACTGTAAAGACTCTACACTGAGGCACCCTTTGAAACAGACTGGCCTGACCTCCACTCCCTGCGCTGGATCATGCTCCCCTTTCTCTGGTCGCTCTTGGTTTTCCTGAGTGGATGGTAAGGAGACAATCCTTGGGAAACTTTCTCAGCCACCAGCTTTTCAAGGCTTGCGTATAAATGCCACATGTGATACTCCTTCAAGTCAAAGGAGAGGAAGGAAAAAGGCTGCAGGGCCAGGGGAACTCTTAATGTGTCAGTAGGAATATTAATACCCGTGCTCCTCTTCATCCAGCATCTCTGAGCTTTGACGCCCATGGAGTCTGCCTCCTCACTCAAACTGGAGGCTGTGTCTCTGCTCTATAGCTTGTTGTCCATGCAACCTCTATTCATCAGTGTTGCTTAAACGTTTAAAATGCTTTTCCATTGTTTCTTTGAAATGCTAAAGCCAGCCTTCTTCAACCATGGCCATTAGGGCTCTTGTTTTTTCCGGCTTAGGAAAGTGAACGCCTCCACCTGTCTTTCCACACGCGGTGAGAGAGGACATGAGTAAAGCCATATTAAAATAGAGCTGGAGCAGCCATTGCAGAGGAATTGCCTTGCACGTTTTATTTTCTTTATCTTCCAAACTGGACCAAACTGCCAACATTCCAAGAAGTCAGTAAGGACAAGAATATCCTGTTTGTAAGGACTGATGAAATTGGACTTTGCTGATGACTGAATTGCTAACCAATCAACGAAGTACAAGTCTAGCCTCACCTTATGCAGCACCAGTGAAGTCTTCTCTAGGACAGCTTAACTCATCCTCCCTTTTTCCCATAAGAACTCTGAGCCCCCCTCCTGTAACTGGGACATTATTTGGGTTTCTACCTGGATCTGTGCTCTTTGAATTGCAATTCTTTGATCTCAAAGTAAATGCCTCCCTGCCTCTCATTTTGGCTCTGTATTTTCAGGTTAACAACTCCTTTTGTCTTCCTCTGTTTTCCATCACTTTTCAAAAATGTTAGAGTGTTACTGTATTTCCCCCAAAGCCTCAATAATGCAGACTTTTACAATTTGCTGATTTTGTATGTGTTCACATTTTTCAAGTATTCCCTAGCTTATTTCTTGTCGATAGTTATTTTTGCAAAGTCTTCATTACTTCCTAATTGTTTAAATATGTTCCTTGCCCCCCTCCCTCTTTCCTTTCCTGTTCTTTCTCTATTCAAGCCATGGGTCATGGATTTTTGGATTTCACAGAGCAAAAGTTAAAAAAAAGAAAGGCAAGGTAACTTACATAGGATTGCTTTCTTTTTATTTTTCCAAGACAACTACCATTTAACTTTACCACCACTTCATAAAAGAAGTTGCCCAGAGGAGTCGAAGATGGATGTCAATTGCCTCTGTGGAGATGAGTTCTCACAGAAGCTCTCTTCCTCGTGGATTCTAGTTCAGTGCAATCTCTTGGGCACCTACTGTGTGCTCTCAGCACTGTGGTGGACACAAAAGAAGCTTGGGCCTTTTGTCTTTACCCTCAGGGATCCACAGAGGAGGTAGACAAGCTGCTATGTAGAACTGTAACTTCCGGTCTACATTCCCCATGAGACTGTGAACTTCTTAAAGGTAAAAGTCACATCCTTATGTCTCTATGTAACACTGCACCAGCATGGCGTCTGACACATCACACACGCTCTATCAGCGTTTGCTCACTCAAAATGAATTATAGATCAGTACAAGATCAAATATACATAGATGTTCAATTGAAGTCAATCACGTACCGCTACTGTGCTATACTGTACCCTGAGTGGTAGGATAGAGCAGGAAGGCGATGGGTCAAGTTGAGCTGGGTTGAGTTGGCTCAAGTTGGCAGGAAGACTTCACAGAAGGAAATGGTGAGATTTGAGACGGGCCTTCAGGAATGAGTAGAAGTTGCATGATTTGGCAGTAAGTAGTGGGTCTTTTTGGAAAGCAGCTTGAGGCCCAGAGGATAATATTCAGGAGAGGTTATGTCTTTGTTTTTAGGCTAATTGCTTATTTGGAGTTTATAGTAGCATGGGATAATGAGGGACACCAAAGAAGATTTAGGGCAATGGTTCAACACTGGGGGTGATTTTGCCCCCTAGGGGACAATCAGCAATGTCTGGTGACATTTTTGGTTCTTAAACCTGAGGGAGACGTGCCATTGGCATATGGTAGAGGCCAGGGGTGCAGCTGAACATCTTACAATGCACAGGACTGTCCTCTTCCTGCACCAAAGAATTGGCTGGCCCAAAATGTCGACAGTGTCATAGTTTAGAAACTCTGATGCAGGAAGATTGATTAAAAAAAGGCAATAAATACGGTGCTATCAGTAGCATTTCATGATCATGAGCAGTGCCTGAAAACCAAAGCTACTGCAACAGGGTAATGTTTACCTCTCTCTTTCTCTCCAAGGAACTTCCCTTTCCTAACCACTTCCACTCTTTCCTACCTTATGTTGCCAGGTGTCTTTCTTCTCTCTTTTTGCCTCCCCTTTGGCATAATACCTCCAGAACTTCTACTGGCATCCTGCAAGTCAGGACCTCAGAGCTACCTGGGGAACTCTGGAAGGCTGTTTGGGCAAAGAATAGAATTTGGAGATGAATGCAGTGGTCTCGGCCCAACATATATCTTTACCTTCATGTCATCAGGCTAAAAGTCCTTCTCATTTTGTTACAAGACTTCTTAGAGCCTTTATTATTCATATGGACATTTTGAATTTCCATGGAGAAGAAACGGTATTCTATCTTCTCAAACTTAACTGATCATAGGACATGTTTTGTAGAATATGAATCAACAACTTAGTTTGGGAAACATGTTTACAGTGGAAAAGTATGGACTTTGGAGCTTTGTCGCACTGAATTCAAATCTCTGCCTCCATCAACTGAGTAACTCATTTCTTTGAGTGAGGTGCTTGACTTTTTGAAGCCTCAGCTTCCTCATCTGGAAAATATAGTTATAGGCAAACAATATTTCCTTCCGAAAGTATTGGGTGTTACCTCCTAACTTCATGCTTCCATTGTTTGTCACATGGTTCTGCAATTTGTTGTTGACATGAGGGTCTTTCCTAGCGGACTGAAATCATTGAGGTCTTGGATGGTATCTTATGGTCCTTGTATTCACAGTTCTTCCCCCAATTCCTGGAACATCATGGTGCTTAATAAGTGCTAACTGAATGAATCAATGGGTGATGTATATAATGCACCTTGTAGTCTCAGTGACTGTTGGTTCTCACCTGGCTCCTTCTGTTATCCCTCCTCAGTGGGTAAAAGCTTTTTGGAAGAGATAGGAAGGAGGTGGAATGGGGCCATAGAGTGATGGTAACTTTGACCTTGACATGGCTAAAGGCTGCATGAGGACCCATTTTTCATGCATGAGACAATGTGTATCTAAGGCTTACTTAAGGAAGTTGTGCTTATTTATTCGTAACTCTGTGCGACAGAGTAACATTGGTTAGTTCTCTTCTGGAGCATTCTATTCAATTTGGGACATGACCTGTTAGGAGGGAGGGGATATTGGTTTCATTAACATCTCTAATCCTGACTGCTTCCGGAAAGGACTATGGAGAGGGTCAGAGAGACATTCACAAGCTCAAGAGGGTCTTCCTAGGAGAGAAGTGGAGCATCTGGATGTCCCAAACTATGAAGACTGGTGAAGGAAATGGTGATGTGTACACTAGAGAGAAAACCAGGGACACACGTTAACCTTCTTCTTAAGAGCAGCGTGTTATAAAGAAAAGGGCTTTAGACTGGTGTGAACAAAGCTGGGTTTCAGGGTCTGTGTGACTGGGCGAGTTTCCTGCCTCCTCGGGTCTGAGCTTCCTTGTCTCAAAAATGAAAGTTTGGCACCGGGACATGTTTGCTGGTCTCTTTTGGTTTGATGAAGCATAACTCTGAAACATTCGAGGCCTCTATTGGGAAGAGAGTCTAGACTCCAGACTTTTCCTATGGCTTTCAGTGGGCAGAACTCAGACCAGTAGGGTAGGAAGAGAAGGGGCCAGTTGGCTGCTCAATGAGAAAAAGTCATTTCAGAGGGAGGGAGAATGTGGACAAGTCCTGTCGCCAGAAGTGCTACCAGAGCCACCTGCCTGGGCTATTCTGGAGATGACCTTTAAGACTTTTGCCTTCAAGTTTTTTTTCTTTTTTAAAATAAATGTTTTATTTTAGAATAGCTTTATATTTATAGGAAAAGTGTGAAGATAATACAGAGCATTCCCATATACCCTACACCCAGTGTCCCCTGGTATTAACATTTTACGTTAGTATAGAACATTTATTACCACTGATGAACCAACATTGATACACTATTATTAACTAAAGGCCATACTTTATTCAGATTTCCTTAGTTTCTACCTAATTTTCTTTTTCTGTTCTAGGATCCCATCAGGATACCACATTATGTTTAGTTTCCTCTTGGCTGTGACAATTTCTCAGACTTTCCTTGTTTTTGATAAACTGGACAGTTTTGAGGAGTACCTGCCAGGCATTTTATAGACTGTCCCTCAGTTTGGGTTTGTCTGATGTATTCCTCATGATTAGACTGGGGTTGTGGGTTTTGGGGAGGAAGACCACAGAGGTGAAATGTCCTTCTCATCACACCGTATCAATACCACTGATGATGCTGACTTTGACCACCTGCCTACCACAGCATTGGTCAGGTTTCTCCAATGTAAAGTTATTATTATCATTTTTGCCCCACCCTTTTCTTGAGGAAGACTAGCCCTGAGCTAACATCCTCACCAGTCCTCCTCTTTTTGCTGAGGAAGACTGGCCCTGAGCTAACATCCGTGCCCATCTTCCTCTACTTTATATGTGGGATGCCTGCCACAGCATGGCTTGATGAGCAGTGTGTAGGTCCGCACCTGGGATCCGAACCAGCGAACCCTGGGCCGCCGAAGCAGACCGTGAGAACTTAACTGCTATGCCAATGGGCCGGCCCCATTTTCGCCTCCTTTTATACTGCACTCTTTAGAAGGAAGTCACCGTGGACAGCCCACACTTACGGAGTGTGAAGTTATGCTCCACTTCCTTGAGAGGAGTCTTCAGTTTTAAAGGAAAACAAAATTTATTTTACTTTCTGCTTGCCTCACAAGTCTCTTGCAGAGCCCCAGGCACGGTCAGGAAGCCCATTCTCATTTCTCTGTCAATGTCAGACAGCTAAGCAAGGCACAGGGATTTAGTTAAGCTAACAAATGATTATCCTTCCCTGTCGAAGGGTTACCAGAATGCTGAGTTTGCTAATTACTCTTCTCTCTGCTTCTCTCAAGCAGTGATCTTGAGAGACGAGACAAATCTGTCTTAAACGAGGGCTGGGACTCAGGAACGTGGGAGGCTGAGGAAGAGGGAGGCGCGGCCACTCACCAGAAATGAAGTGGGGGGAGGCAGATGCAAAACTCAAGTGGCCTAAAGGGAAACAGTGTGGTTAAGAGGGAATTAACTAATGGGGAGTTTGGTCTCTGGGCCTAATTGAAATTTCTCAGTCTGTGCGATCGCTCAGCATTTCTTCTGGATTAGTGCTGCACCTCTGCTAATGGCTGTCGAGGAGAACTGCTCATCCTGGGACGGTGCCTGGAAGGGCAGGCTGCTTGGAGTCTCTCTGGCCTTTTGTTTCCAACTTGCTGCCAATATCTTCCAAATCAGGCCTTTGCCAATCTTGTTTTTCTCTGCTGGTCACATCCAAAGTTGAATGTGCACAAGTCTGCCATTAACTGGCTGCGTGATCTTTGATCTCCCATTTTCTCGTCTGTAAAATGATGTGCTGGTTTGAACCAAAGAGAGTAAGTACAGGCACTGGTGATGCTTGATCCCTTTTCATACTTTGGGCAGATATTGCTAATTGATCACACCAGTTTCTCCTGCTGAGGACAGAGGTGGCCTCAGAATCCTTCTCAACACAGTGCTCTATGTAGTAACTACATATCAGTTGGGGTGGGCAAGCAAGTAAATGATTTGCCATCCCTGGACGAGATGCTCTTTCAGGGCCTTAAGATGAAGGTTTGTGCAATTCATCCATTAGTCATTCAACAAATATTTCTGAGTACCTACATGTGCCAGGCACTGTGCTGGACACTAGGTATACAATGCTGAATAAGAGACATGGTCTCTGCTTTCGGGGAGCTTACAGACTGTAAGTTCTTCAATAATGTCATGTGTTGATCCCAGTAGCTCTTGATACAGTTTGGGGCAATCAAAATCATCTGACGGTGGGAGGGGTAGGAAGTGGATTTTATCAAGCACCTTGGGCAAGGTCCAAATATATTATCTCATTTAATCCTCGCAGCCACCTTATGAGTTAGGTAGTAGTAGTCACAATTTACAAACAGAAAACGCAAGGCCTGCAGAAGAACTGGCCCAAGGGCCAAGAGTGGTAAGTGCTAAATCAGAAATTGGACCTTTGCTCAGTCTGATGCCAAAGGCAATGGTTTTGTACGACCCCTCACTCATGGTTCTAACCTTTCTGTTCTTTAATAAAGAGAGAGCGTCTTCAGTAGAGAAGGAGCACAGATTAGGGTCCATGTGAGGGAGGATGGGGAGGCTTGCCCTGTGTAGATGCTGACCTGGTAGCCGCTGGAGGCTCTGGCTGGGGTTGCTGTGTGGGGCTGATGCTGCCGGGCAGCCTGACGGAGCAGGGCTCTGGCTAGAATGATGATATAAATGAGGCCAGCCCAGAGAACGTGCCTCCTCCTGCCCCCTGGATCATTGATCATATCACATCAGCCTGATTTCTTCCTAAGCCCACCTTGGACTTACGCTATAACCAATCCTCTCCCGGTTTCCAAGCTATTTAAAGCTCTAAGATTTCTCCCTATGCTCTTGGGTTCCCTCGAGATAGACTGCATTCTGGAAAGATGTGTTTAGGGAAAAGGAGGCAAAATTGGGCACAGCTGGGTTGACCCTGCCCTCCTCGATGTGGCTCTGCTCCAAGCCGAGACCTCTCTCACGGCCTGAACATCCAGCCCGGCCTCTGTTCTCCCACTTAGTACAAAGCTTTCCACGAGAACTTTGCAATTCAGCTGCTGAATGCTCACAGTTTCCTTCACGGAGACTGAGAATGTTCAGTGTTCGGAGGCCCAGAAAGTCCTCCCTGAATAGTAAGTTCAAGCTGGATGAAATAAAGGATGTTTCTGGAAAAGAAATAGGGATAAAAATCCCTAAGGCTTCATTCAGATATTTCCAGAGACGAGGTAGGCCCCCTTTTCTCATAGAGAATCTCTCCTTTTTTTCTTCCTCTAAATAGCAATTTAGTGGGCTATGGGAATCTCTCCTCCCTTATGAGTGAACTAAGCATCCCAAATAGTCACAGTTGTTTTTGTTTCAGTTTCCATGAGAGTAAAACCTGAAGCAAGGACTTGGGCGCAGGCAGTTTATTTGGGAGGGGTGGTGGTTGCTGGATGCGCCACTCAGAAATTCCCTCGGGAGTGAAGGGCAGATTCCCCATCCTCCAGGGATGGCTTCAGTTGCAAAGAGCCTCCTAGTCCAGGGCCACACCCACTTCCAGGTTGCTTACATCCAATGACTGATGGAAGCCAGGATACAAAGCTCTGGCCCCTCACCCCAACTCAGGATAACCCAGAAGTGTCATCTCAGCTTCAAAGCTCCTCGGAGGTCAGTGGAGGCTCACTTGCTGCTTTCTTCCCTTCCCCTCCACATGTGTTGATTACTAGAGCCCTCCATAATAAACCTAACCTGTGACCATAGGTGTCAGACATGTTCTGGGAAAGCAGGTGCTAGGATGGGAGTTTGGAGCTGGATCACCATTGCCCGGCTGGCGGCGAGGACCATGTTACGGCCGGTAGGTGGAGTAGTACAAGTTTTCACCTGTAGTGACTTGAGATGTATACCAGTGGAGAAGAATGGATTAACTAGCGCTAATCAGCATTTGAGAAATAGGGCGTAAATTGTAGCCATGAGGACAGTGGAATGGGGTAGCTGTTGCTAAGCTCAGTAATGCTTTGAAAAAAGATACTGAAGGGTTGAGTGATTAATCACGACTATAAAGCTAAGTGTTGAAAGCCAGAGGACTTCCTTGGTAGCATATTAAGAAGTTCTCATCTCCAGCAGCAGGAGAGCAG
Source organism: Equus caballus (assembly GCF_041296265.1). Lineage (NCBI taxonomy): Eukaryota > Metazoa > Chordata > Mammalia > Perissodactyla > Equidae > Equus > Equus caballus. Next base: position 36,102,097 of record NC_091707.1, read on the forward strand.
AGAAAGCTGAGGCCCAGGCTCAGGACTTAATCATTAGAAAGAAGAGCTGAGTTCAAAGAAAGTTAAACTCAACCTAAGCAAGTGCTTAGGTCATGTCTAACCAAGTTCAGGGCCCTGGTTAGGAAAGAATGGGACCCTGATACATGAGATGGGGGCTTCTGGTTGATGTACCTGAAAATCTTGAATCCTCTGATTTCCCTGTACCCTTTGAGCCTGCAGAAATGACCTCTCCCTCCCTATTAAGGGCTAGCGCTCCCCTTTGCTTGACGACAATGCAAAGATCTCTTCTCAGCAACACAGCATGTACCTCCCTCAGAATGCCTTCATCTCCTCTCCTGGCCACTGGGCCAAAAGTTAGGGTCCAGTCACAATACTGGCTAGGGACAGCCTGGGCCTGATAAGGAAGAAAGGGAAGATTCCTCCAAGGATCTGCAGGACCCAGACAACATATTCCAGCAGGAGCTGGGAGAGCATGCTTGGAGCAGGATTTTGAGATGCTTGATCAAGGTGGGATGGAACATAAGAGTTCGTTGAGGGAGAGTTTAGAATTTGGAAGCAAGTCTTCTGCTTGGGGGCACACTGCTGGGATAGGTCCTAGTGGTTTGGGAAAGGTGTTGCCCCACAGTGAGGATGCAGTATTGCTGTGGTGCTCTGTGAGAGGAGAAGTCAAGGCTGAGAGAAACGGGCATGGGAGAGTGGATTAACTCTTATATCCAGAAAACCCACCAGAGGATGATGTCCCATGGAAGGCCAGGAGGATTGATGGGAGCAGTGAGGAATGTGTTGGTGAGAGGATCTCCCTCATCACTGAGGTGACTCTCCGCCAGAGGCCAAAGGCTCACAGCAGAAGATGTCATTACAGAACAGGGCTCACTGAGAGCAACGGGGAGGGTAGGAGCCTGAAGCAATAGAACCCAGGTGATGGGGCTTCGCCTTGAGAAGCCAGGTGGACACAATTACAGAGAGCAGAAAGATCATCAGGCAGGCAGAGGTGTCCTCAGCTGTGGAGTTGAGGAGACGGTTAATTGAACATAGCATCTCTAGGGGCAGCCAACAAGGATGCTACTTGATCTGTACAACAAAAAGAAATGGAGGATGCATCATCAGGATGCTGGAGGCAGTTGCTCCACTAGAGAAACCCACAATCCCTTGCCCAGTTCCTCAAACTGAGCCAGTTTTCAGACCTTGAACTTGTTGACTGAAGGAGAGGCTAGATTCCCAGAAGGTGAGACCCTGCAAAATCACAGCAAGTGTACATGGTGATACTTCTCTCAATTTTTCCCCAAAGTAGCCCACAGCTATTTACTCAGGTAACTGTATATGGGGGAAAGGAGAATGACCTACACACTGAAGGACTGTTGACACAGGGTCAGAATTCACATTGGTACTTGGAGACCGGAAGCCATTTTGGACTCTGGCTGGTTGGCACGTGAACGATTTCCAGACCTTTGGGTGTTACTTTGCCTATTCCTTTTGAGGGTGCCTTTTCCCAGTCTTGGGCAGTTCCCTCTCACAGATGTGCAGATCAGAACTCAGCAAATTACTCCAGGAGACCTTTCTGCACTAGCTCCTCTCTGGTACCCAGCCCCGCAAATTCTAGCCACCATGGCATCCTTGAACTTTGATTTCTGTCTCCCCAACTCAGAGCCTGCCAGGCTGTGTGCATCTTCTCTTTTCCTGTGGTCAGAAACTGCCTCTATGTAGTAGAGGAAGTTGGTGCCGTAAGAGGGTCCATCAGCTTGTTTCTCTCAGTGATCACAGTCCCGTGCTCTTACTTGCTCTCTGGAAACTGATGTTCTTACATTTTGTCTGGTTTTCCAAGTTGTTTAAAGTGGGGAAGTGAATCTAGGCCCTGTTAGTTCATCTTGTTCAGGAATAAAAGTCCTTCAATTTTTTTTTTTAACTTGCCACTAAACTCTAACAACACAAAGGATTGTAAATGAAAAGTAGAGAACGCTGGGTGGTGGTGGTGAGGGATTCCTTGAACAGTAATGCACTCAGAGTTCTACAGCTTAGCCACTAACTTGACCAAGATTTGCCAGGATTTCTCAGCTGAAATTAGTGATTTTTCTGCCTGGCGGAAGTACATCTCTTCATAATGGAACTCACTGGAGAGTGGTTGATGTCTTTGTAAGGGATGTGAGTATCCCATTGGTAGGTTTGAGTACCCACCACCCACCTCCAACAGGGGGCAGCTCCATGTGCTGACAGCAGTTTTGTTTCAAGGGTCAGTCTTATTGGGTCTGGGTACTTGCCACCACGGATGTCCAGTGGCAGCAGCAGCAGCAAGAGAGTGTGTAAAATTGGGAAAGCCATGGAAGCGAGTGTGGGGTGTATAAAAGGAAGCAAAACTGGATGTTTGGGAGCCAGGTAAACACAAGAAGGAAGAGCCAGAGCAGAGGTGGGAAGCAGGGACCAAGGCCCCCGGATTGTTGCCTTGCCCAGGCCTGGAGCACCAGAGGTTCTTTCCTAGTGGGTGGGTGAGTGAACCCAGTTGAAGACGCAGAGTCAGGGGGATGCTGGAAGGATGGGCCTGAGGAGTTGGGCTTGACTCTTCTACCTTGAGGACATCCTTGATTCCTTTCTAAGGCTGACCTCTCCCAGAGAGCCTCAGATTTTGGTTGAGAAATCTATGAAGCAGGTTGGCCTTCCCCAGGAGGGCCAGGAGGGGTGTAATTACAGTGTCTGGTGCAGCTCTTCCAGAAGTGACTTCCTCAGGGCACAGTCCTGTGAGATGCTTTTCCTCCCTTCTCAAATAAGTTTGGGACACTCTGCATTCTGCATCCCCATCTTGAAGAGTATTCAGCATGTTAGAAGTTCTTAGAAACCACTCCCTGTCCCCCCAGGGAAGAAAGCTGTTTAACTTTACCTAGCTTTCCCTCAGTTTGCCCTGCCACCGGAAACAGGAAGCCCCTGTGTGGTAACCAGCTGCGGGTGGGAGCACAAACACTCAGTCCATAACAGGAATTGTAAAAGACTGAGAATCAGTCTTTATATCATGCTCACCAGTCCAGCCATCCTGGGCTTTGGGTTTCTGGAATCCATCTAGCTGTTCTAGCTAGATAGTGCCTTTGCCTGAGTAGCTTAGCTTGTCCCTTGTCCGGCGTCCCCTGGTTCTTCAATGGCTGTCTCATTCTTGCTTTCACTCATCTCACCTGCTTGCAGAGGCTTTCCCGACCATCCTCTCTAAAAGTTGTTTTATTTTCTTTATAGTGCTTCTCCTCTTCTGAAATCATCTTAAGTTACTTGTCCTTCTTCCAGAATGAGATTTCCAGGAGAGCTGGGATCTTATCTTCTCCACCACTGCATGCCCACAGTCCAGACCTGAATCAGGTTCTTCGTCCGTGATGATAGCTAATGGCGGTCAGGTCTGGTGGAGTGCTCCCATAGGACAGGCACTGTTCTTGGAGCTTTCCCTATCTTCTCTCGTTTTTAAGATTTAACTAAATTAACAGGGAGAGCCCTCTTCCATCCCTGTACAAATCTGGCCCACGTCTAGTCCTGCCTTGACCGGAAAAGTATCCTGGCCAACCCTAGCCCTCTCTTTCTATCACACCACTTACTGCTTGGGACCCACATTTCATGCGCAGATCATAACTCACCTATGTTGATCTCTCCTTACCAATAATTAAAAGTGGGCATTATTTGTTTTTTTTCATACCAACTTTACAGCTTGCTTTGTAAGGTTTTTTATGGTAGCTTTGATGCAAAAAAAAAAAAAACTTACTGAACTGTTTTGTAATGTCGCGGAAAAGCCTCTCACTGGGCAGGTAACACTTAAATATGAGCTTCTTGGTGGCAGGAACTTTCATGCAACTCAATTAGCAGATGTTCCTTGAGTATGGAACATGTATCAGGCACTAGGCAAAGGGCTGGGGACAGTGTTGAACAAGGCAGGCACCACTTGGATCCCCTGTGCTTACATCCTGGAGGAGTTTTTGGTTTTCTGCACATCTCGTGGAGTTAACCATGACCGGCGTTCATTTGCTCACCTGTTGATTCATTCTCCAATATTTGAGTACAGACTGGGTTCCAGGCTCTGTGCTTGGTGTCGGGATACAGCAGTGAGTATCAACACACAACTCACAGGACAGTGTACAGGGGGAGGGGACAGTCCACACCAGCCATAAGGCATATCAAGCTGTATGAGGCGGTTTGATATAATCTGGGGTACCAGGGAGGGCCTCCCTGATCAGAAAATTGCGCAGGTGTTCACTGGACACAGAGGGCTGCTTTTCCCGAGAGTGGGAACGACAGCGCCCTGAGGTGGGAAGAAGCCATGAGGTTGTGGAGACCCGGAGAAGAAGGTCAGGGAGCTGCGAGCCAGGGAGAAGGGGCATCTGGTAGGTGCTCCTGTAACATTGGACGAATAGGAAATCTAACCCCGACTTTTATTTAAACAAAGCCTTTTTTTGTCAATGTAACTCAACCCTAAGCCCGCAGCCAAAGGCGCCCCTTCCCAGGGAGAGTGGGACTGGAGACAGACATGCTCTTTAAAGGCGCCCTCTGGCGCGGCCCTGCGCTGGGGGTCCGCAAGGAGCAGAGGGCTGGTGCGAGAGCTGACACTGAGCGCTGGCGGCTTGTAGAATAAATACCACGAAGGAACAGCCTGTTATCCCCTCCTTCCTCTGCATCCCTTCCCGCTTGCGGTGGGGCGGCTGCTTGTGCAAGTCAAACATTGATTCAGCTGCTGGTGGGAAGGGGTTTTGGGTGGAGGGGGCGGGGAACACTGGCAGGGCACGGGAGATGGGGAGGCCCGCTCAAGGGTTAATTCCTCCTGCCTCTGCCCCTCTCTGCGCACAGCACAGGCTGTATTTATAGATGGGATAATTGCGGAGGCTTTGAAAGCAGCGCGCTGGAAGCCAGGGGCTGGGGGGTGGGGGTGGGGAGGCCGGGGTCCCACCTGCTCTGGGGAGCTGCCCCTCCCCCACTCTCCCTTCCCCCTCCTCAGGCCTCCTAAGGAGACCCAGCGCAGTGATGGGCGGGGGCCGACCAGTGGCGTCCCCAAACAGGTGTTGAGTACTTCATATCTAATCCTCCCCACCTCCACTCCCAGCAGCCCTAAGGCGACTGGTCCAGGCCTCTTCCCCAGCTATTCGGTAAGGCATTTCCTGACCACCTTAGCTAAAGGGGCCCCTACCACTGAACCCCACCAGCCGCTCTCTGGAACCCGGCCATGTTTTATTTTTTTCATAGAACTGATCCTAATCGGAAAATTATCTTGTTTATTTTTTACTTGTTTTTTTAGTGTCTGCTTTCTCCATCTTGCTTGCTGAATGCCTGGCCTAGAAGAGGCATTCAGTAAATATTTGTTGAATAAATGAATGCTTATTTAACAGAATAGGAAACTGAGGCTCAGGGGTGAAGTCATTCTGGGGGTCACACTGGGGAGTAAAGTGGCAGAGCTGAAATCAGGGTCCGGGTCTGATGGTCTTCAGAGGGTAAGGTCTTAGCAGTGGACCAGGAGTCTCAAACAGGGGCCAGGCGCTAAGGGGAGTGAGTGGACAGGGGTGTACGTGTGTGTGTGGGTGCTGTCTCTGGTGGATGGAACTCCCTCCTGGCCTTGGCTGAAGGGGCAGATGCCATCCAGCTGTGGCTAATTGTTGCCGGATCTTCCGATTTTTCAAGACAAGCCAGAAATCTGGATTTTTATGTGAAATGTCCTGGTTTTTAAATGCTGGCAACAAATCCACTTTAAAAAAAAAACACAGCACACAGAGCATGGACCAAACCCAACCCAGCTGCTGGCTGGATGGGGCCATGGTTTACAATCTCTGCCCTCCACTGCCCTGTATTGAAAAGCACCACGGATAGTGCTCGCCTCTTCTGGAACACCGCACTTTGGACATTTCAAAGCCCTTAGTTCCCTAATATTTCTTTTAATATTCACGATGGTCCCGGAGGGAGACAGGAGAGACTACTGCAACCATTTTGGAGGTTAGCAGAGACCCGGAGGGACTGCTGTGAAGCCACGGAGAAGTGACAAAGAGCTCTCCCTCTCGGGCCTTTGCCTTCTGGCCTGGTTTTGTCTGCCCTGCCAGGTCCCCCTCTCTCCTTGTGTTTCATTTCTCCCCCTCTACCTGGGATGTAGGAGAGAGGCTCTGTGTTCTGGATGGGATGGAGAAGTCCCATGCCGTGCCTCCCACAGGTGTGGGGTGCTCCCAGCAGGATTCGTTGCCACCTCTGTGGAGAGCGGCCTGTGCTGGTTCTTGTTTGGATGCAGTTATCAAAATATTGTCACACCAAGTCATGACATAGCTCCGTCAACACACTTTCATTCTAATTAGGCTTTAACAGTCAATCAGCCCAACAAGAGATGGGGAGCCCTTAGCTAGTCTGCAGGCTCCTGTACAGTGGGTGCCTCCCCTCTGCCAGCCCAGGGCCACCCCATGAGTGGACGGGCAGCAGATGATGAATGAATGAATGAATTCCCAAGGGCCTGTGGGGTGAGGGGAACAGGGAAGAGGATCTCTAAATAATAATAATAATGTTATCACCTACAAGCATAGGTTCCTTACCCGCCACACAAGAGGGGCAAAATAAAAACTGGAATGCCAGGCATATGGCAAGGAGAGTGTTTTTATTTCAGATGATATCGGCCAGGAGACGAGAGTGAGCCCTCAAATTTGTCTTGCTTCGTCTCATCTCCCCGAAAGAGGGGAGGCGAGGGGTTCTAAAGGTTTATGAAGAATGTGGCTGCTTGTGGATCAGGGAGAGTCAGTGGCCTTGCTGGTTGGAGCTTTCCCACCAGCCAGCGTTCAGCCTTGGGACGCTGTTTGTAGGGAGGAGGAGGTGATAAGGAACCCAGATGGGCAACCTTGGCTGTTTGTCTCCAAGGTGGATAGTGGATTCTGGAGCCAGGGAGCTGGAGAGTAAGCAGGGAAAGAGTGCTTTGTTTTTAACCCCACATATGCTGGGTTTAATGTCGGGGGACTGATATCAGGGCTGGCAGCAGTAATAATGTCATAACCATAGCTGACATTGGTTGTGCACCTCTATATTCCAGACCCTGTTTTAAGCCTTTTACGTGTCTGTTGAGGTAATCTGTAAATCTAGTAAAGTGACTGGCACTCTGTAAGTACTTGGAACGTGTCACTTATTAATATTTCATTTAATCCTCACAGCAACCCTGGGAGGGAAGCATTATCCCGATTTGCAGATAAGGAAACCAAATCACAGGGAGATCAAACCACTTTCCCAGGAACCCAGCCAGCAGTGGTGGGCCTGGGGCTTGAACCCGCAGCTGTCTGAGCCCAGAGCTCATGCTCTTACCTCCTAGGGACTGGCAGAGGAGGGAGATCGCTAGAGAGAGACCAGAGATGATGAGAAGTGAGGAAGGGCATTCAAAAGAATCCAGAAAGAAAGGGTACGTATGGGAACCAGGCTGAGAAAGAGCAGCAAGTGGGGGCCTCAAGGCCCGAGAAGGGCAGTGTGAGTTCCGAGTCGGAACACAGTCCGAGGCGCCCGTCTCCCCCAGGGCTCTTTCCTGTGTGAACATGATGGAAGCTGACAGATTCAGGATTAATCTAAAGGTTTTGGTTCTCTGCGTGCGTACCAGGTGGAAATTTGCCCGAAGCATGGCCAGAGTGTGATTTGTAAGCAGAGTTTGACCTTGGCTGCCAGCTGGGCCCTGTACCCTCTACACTTCTCCACAGAGGCTGGCAGGGCCAGGTCCCCCTGCTGAGACGGGTCAAAAGGGTTTAAAAGCAAGGCAAGAAACAAGAGAACGGATCAATTTTTCTCAGTGAACTTAATGCTGTGTGAGGGAAGTGTGTAATTAGGTGAACTTCTGTGCATGGGGAGAGACCTCTAGCCGGCTGCTTCTGTGTCTCTCTCACCACTCGTTCCCCATGGGTGGTCTGGGACCTTTTCAGTGCGTGTCTCTACAGCTCATGGTTTTGGGTGAAGAAGGTAAGGGGGGTAGGTGCTTTCAAACTTTTTCTGCCCATGGCCCATAGTGAGAAAACTCTATATCATCACACGGTATACAAATACAAAACAGTGGCAGGAGCCATCGTCTTCGTGTTCCTATCAGGCCAGGCCTGGGGGCCAGAGCTTCTGGTGGGTATGGTGGGGGCCACATCAAAGCCCAGCCTGGGCGGCTGGGCTGAACTGATCTGGTCATGTCAGGAGAGGAGTTGAAGGGACTGGTGGTCAGAGCCCTCTCCTTGAGCAAGCCAGGCCAAGTGAATCCTGCGAAGGTGCTTAAAATGGGGTTGGGGTAGGCTAATTCCAATTCTCCTTCTCTTTTTGATAGACTGTGGTGACCATGTTTTAGCCCATGAGCCAAGAATAAGACTGTTGGAGTCTTCTGGGAAAGATATTTACTTTCTGCTAAGTGAGAAGTATGAAAGGAAAAAGTCATTTTTGCTGCTCTCTTTTTTTGGGAATACTGTTTTGGATGCTGTTGTGTGATGATATGATGCTTGGAATGTGGCAGCCATGTTGTGACTAGGAGGAGACTGTAGTACAATGAGGATGGTAGAGGATTGATGGAACTAGGTCCCAAAGATATGGCTGAGCTGGGGTGCTTACCTTGGGCCTACCTACCTCTACTTCTTGTCTAGTAAGTAATGACTGTCTCTATAGTGTAAGCCACTGTTGGTCATAGTTCTACTCCTTACACCTTAAGTAATCCTAACTGATTTAGAAGCATAAACTTGGGGATTGTATTTCTGGGTGGGTGTTAGGATGTCCAGACTTTTTGCACTGACTCCTGGAACCAGCTTTGGATGGTTCAGACCCATGGGTTGCCTTCTACCTTACTACTTTTGTGTGAAGGAAGTTAGTGTGGGGACCTCAGAGTGCTGGCTCAGGATGCCTATTCCGTTGTGTGTTTTCCTCTTATTTCCTTGCTTCTTTTCCCTTTTATAAGAAAAAAAATTACTTTGAAAATGAAACTGAAACTCCCCTTATAAATCAAGAAATGTCCTGGCCAAGTGCACTGGGAGGGCCACACATGTGGAGCTGAATCCCCAAGGCCCGTGGTGGGAAGGGAATGGGGGAGAGGACTCTAGATAGCTAACGTTAATGGCACACCTATATATAACTGATGGAAAAAAAGTTTATTTCTGGGGTCTCAATTTTATTCCATCGATCTATAATCTACCCTCATGCTAGTGCCACACTGTCTTGATCACTGTAACTTTGAAGTAACTTTGGAAATTGGGATGTGTGAGTCCTCTGACTTTGTTCTTTTCCAAGATTGTTTTGACTGTTCTGGATCTCTTGAATTTCCATGTAAATTTTAGGATCCATTTGTCAATTTCTGCAAAAAAGGCAGCTGGGATTGTATAGGGGTTATTGAGTCTGTAGATCCATTTGGGGGTGTATTGCCATTTAACAATATTAAGTCTTCATGAACATAGCATGGCTTTTCATTTTTTAGGTCTTTGATTTCAACAGTCTTTTGTCGTTCTCAGAGTGTAAGTTTTGTACTACTTTTGTTAAGTTTATTCCTAAGCCTTTATTCTTTTTGATGCTATTATAGATGGAATTGTTTTCTTAATTTCATTTTGAGATTGTTCATTGCAAGTGTATCAAAATAAAATTGATTTTTGCATATTGATCTTGTATCCTGCAATCTTGCTGAACATATTTTATTTCTTCTGGATAATTCTTAATGGGTCAAGTATTTTTTCTTCATAATTGTGTCTGATTTCCGAGCCAACTTTGGCTCCATAAGTCTTTTTTCCCCCCATTTTTAATGTAAGTAGAACATTTAAAGGCAAATAAACCTGATGAGTCTAGACGTCCCTCCATTCTTTATTAGTTTCACTTTTGCTTTGAGTCTGAGATATGGCTCGAGATGGGGAATAATCTTAGGTATTTGGGGAAGGGGGGAAAAGGAGATGCATTACCCAGGGAATTAGAAGAGAGGGTTAGAGCAGAAAGAGCAAAGGAGAGGGAGCAGACTGGGGAAATGCCAGCGCCATGAAGCAAGTTTCCCGAGGGAGTGCAGGGAAGCCAGCAACAGCCCTGCAAGGTGAGAGAAGAGGAGCGAGAGGGGTGAGGTGAGGGTAGGGTTCAGAAAAAGGCACATGTGTCTATCTGTCACCGAGCCTGGTGCCCAGGGTAGGGGATGCCAACACCTTGCCCAGGAAAGACTCTTTGGTGTTGGCATTGGTGTGGCTGGGAGTGAAGAACATGATTGCCACCCTGTTCTCAACGTCTCCATCAACGACTGTTTATTGCACGTCTGCTCTGTCAGCAGTGTGCTGGCACTCACAGTCATGATTCTTTAAAATGACCCTGGATGGTAGATCATGGTATCCTCATTTTACAGGCAAGGGAATTGAGTCTCAGGGAAGTTGCAGAACTTTCCCAGTTAGTGAGGGACCATGTGGAAGCTGAGAGCGGGCTTCTTTGACTTCCAGGTCTGCCTTCTTCCCGCAGTGCCGCAGGGCCTCCTGAGCCCTGGGCTGGGGAGGTTTCTCTGCTCTACCCTCCCTTCTGCAGCTGCTACCTCCCAAGCAGCCTGTGAAAATTCTCTTAGGGCCGGATGCTGGCGTGGGCTGCTCCTAGGGCTGCCTTGTTTCACTTTCTGCTGAGTATCCTCAGCTCAGGTTTGGCCCTGGTAGCCAGAGTTTCCTGTCGTATTCAGCACTTCGCCTGGTACAGATGGGACAGCTGGGAATGGGAGAGATGAGACACACGGGCCCTCTTGCCCGCAAAGATCTACAACCACTTCCTAAGTCAGTGGGGAGCTGAGCTGGCTCCTTTGAATTTGGGCAGCCTGGCCTCTTGGATTCAGTTTTGTGAATATCAGAGAAGCCATGGCCACCCCACCAAGACCTTGGCTTGGCTGATAATATTTAGCCACCTGGAAAAGCAACTGGACATGGTTGAGTCTCAAAAATATCTGTTGACTGTTGAATGAGTGGATTCTAGACCTTGCCCCAGGACCAGCATTATCAGGACTGTAATCTGTGAGTGACTTTCAAATTGGGAGGCACTTCCGGTTCAGGATGGTTGGTGGAACTCCTTGTTATAATAGATCCCACCTTCATAAGCTCATCTGTTGAGTGAACAGATGTTTATTGCTCTGTGAGGAGGTGCCAGGGACAGACCAGCCAATGAGTCTGGATAGTCATGGAATTTAGAATTTAGAGTCTGGATAGTCATGGAATTTAGAATCTAGCAGGGGAAACAGACATAAAATAAACAATCACAAGTACCCAAATCCTGATCCTGTGTCATCTGTTACCTTTGGCTTTTCATGACTAAACCACACCTGTCGTCTTGCCTGCTCCTTCCTCCTTCTCCTCCTCCTCGGCTTTCTACGTTACTTCCCCAGCTCCTGCCTCTCTCACGCAGCACTGGGTGTGAGTTAACCCTGCTTCCTGCGGCAGAGGCTTCCCACTTGATTTCTGAGGAGCTCCAGGCAAATGGTGCAGTCTGCACAAGGCTCCTGTTAATCTCCGTCTGAGCCCCTCTCCTGCCCCTGTCTCTATCCGTAAATTCTGGTGCAGCTCGCCTTGGTCGAAATGGGCTCTGCAGAGCACTTTCTGCCATCTGAAGGACTGTTCCGGGAGAGAAGCTGTGGAAGAGCATCATTTCAGGCTTACTTCTTCCTGGGTGAATTGCATGTGACTGAGTTTCCGCTCTCGGAGGGGAAACATTTCTTACAATCATTTCCATCACCACTCTTCACTGAATGGGTCTTCAAGGACATTCAGTGGGCCAGATATAGGGCCAGGGGCTGCAGATGTGTATGGCGAGCGGTCCCCATCCCCATTCTTGTCCTTTTGGGGAGACAGGATGTACCTATCCAATGATAGCTAATGAGATATGGAATCATAGAATCTCAAGATTAGAAGGAACTTTATCATTTATCCCAATACTTTTCAAACTTCTTTGATTAAGACTAATATTAACAAGTATATTTTACGTCATGACCCAGAATGCACGTATATACATCATCCATACATATGCACATACATATAAAACAAATGCATGTAAAAAAAGTTTTACAAAGCAATATTTACCCTTAATATGCCTATATTTTAAATTCTATTTCATTTAAAAATGCTGACCCTACAACTCACTCAATTGATTGTAGGACTCAATATCTCAATGTGAAGTTTCCGAATGCAGTTTGGAAAACCCTGTTGTAATCTAACAGTACCCTGCAGCTTCACTTTCTCCAGTTGTCCACCAGTTGTCTAGTCTTTGCTTGGATTTCTCTGGTGACAGGAAACTCAGTATCTACCTGGGAAGTCAGGTCTCTCTTTGGACAACTTTGACTTTTAAAAATTTCTCCTTATAAAAATCTAGTCTTCCACATATGACTGATTCCTTCTTTCTCCGAGTAAATGCTCTTCGGAACAGCAGCTGTGCCCTCTTCCCTCCCTCGGTCTCGCCTGATGCAGTAACTGGATCAATGGTGTGCTTGAGCTGGTGGACGCCAGCCTGTGAGAGCCGATTTCCAAATTGTTAGGACTTTTGGGAGCTGATTATTAAAGTCGTTATTAAACATTAAATTCTGACTTACCAATAAATTATATTAAAAACAAAGGTAATAGGTAATCAAAACTCATCACTTCTTAATTATTTTACTATTATCTATGCTCTGGAAGTTATTTATGTCTATTGTACCTGTATGGTGGAAATACCATAGGATGGTGTGCTACTGGCCATCTCTTCTCCGCTCTTTGTTCAGTGATGTTACATTGACAGCTTGAAATTAGCCATGGTGGGAGTATTTACATCATGGAACTTGGCAAAGACAACAGGTCCCCACCCCCTGGGAAACCAGTTAAGCGTTTACCAGCACACCATTGCTCTGGAGTCACACTGCTTGGATTTACTCTCAGCTCCAGCCCTTGCTAGCTGTGTGACTTGAGCAAGTTACTTAACATCTCTGCTCCTCAGTTTCTTTGTATAACACACATCCTTCTATTGCTTTGAGGATTAAATGAATTAATGCACATGATGTGCTTAGAACAGTGCCTGACACGTGGCACCTGTATAGGTGTTAGCTGTCATTTAGGCTAGCTGTTGCTAGATTATTTCCATTCTCCCTGGTAGGGTATAGTTTCCAAGAGTCCCTCTCCCCATCTTGCCTTCATGTTGGCCATATGTGTTTGTCTTCTCTTCCCAGCCAGATCACGGGGTCCCCAAGGAGGAGGGGTGGTTGGCTTTTTCTTTGCAGCCTCCAGGTCCCAGCCTTGAGCTGGGTGCACAATAGATGCTCAACCTCATTGACCAGTGGGAACCCTCAGGACTCCCCAGGGGGCCCTTGCCTTGCCCCGTGTGGTGCCCTGCTGCTGGTGCAGAGCTCTGGGCGTGGTGGGTTGATTTGAGGATGAATAAGTGTTTTGGTCCAGGCAGCCCTGAGCTGGCTAGCTGTTTGCAGACAGCCTAGCTGCCACCAGGTGGTTGGGCTGTAAATCACTAGGCCTCACCCTTCCTGCGACTCCATAAAACTGAAGCATAAACAGCGTCTTGTGTCAGTGATGAAGCGTCTGGCCCCTCCTCCAGCTCTGGACGAGGCCTCGTGGAACACATTCAGGCCCTGATTCTTTTCTTGTGCACAGCTGCTGTGCTGTTCGAAGAAGTCGGGAGACCCCCCCACCCCAGCCTCAAAACAGCTCCACCCGTGCCCCTATTTTACCATTACGGATTTATTCTTTTGGGGTAAACAGTGCTTTCTCCATCAGGTTCTATTTTAAAATGGCAGTATCTTGGGAGAGTGGTGTGTTATTAAAGCCTCCTAAAATCTTAGCGTGAATGAACTTGTCAGCTACATTGCTCCCGGCTTCGCTGCCATCCCTTCAAAGTGGGCATCCATTCCAGAGAAATGCTGGGGGCAGCGCTGTGTGGTGTCGAGTTCCCAAGCCTGGCTTCAGAATCACCTGGGGAGACTTTCACTTAATTAGAAAAATTTTCATTTGGTAACTCTTGATTCCCTCTCCCCATTTCAAGGTAAATGTCACTCATACAGTCTCACTATTTAAATAGATGTTTATATGCATTAATAAAAAAACAGAAAAAATTTCCCCTCAACTTATCCACTATCATCCTGGGAAGTCTTTAAAATGTAAAGAGTTCCTGGGTCCCTGCCTAAACCTCAGAAATACAATCTTCTGGAATGGGGCCAGGAATCCTTATTAAAAGATATCCTCTCGCAGTGATTTTAAAGGTGCAGACAGATGTGGGAACTAGTGGGGTAGTGGACTGATGTTTCTCAGTCTCTATTTGATTCATTTCAGTATTCCTGTGGCTCCTTGCCCAGGGCTTGGTGCATGCAGGCACACAGTAGGTGCTTAATAAGTGATATTCAAACTGAACTAGAGGACGCTAGGAGTTGGGCAGACCTGGATTTGAGTCTCAGTGCTGCCACTTCCTTGTTACCTTGGGCAGGTGACTTCCTCCTTATCTGAGAGCTGTCCGGGGTGATAATGTGCACATAATAGGGTTGTTTAGGGGCCAGTGGGATCTCTCCCCCTCTTTCATGCCATCCTTCCTGGGGCTGTCAGGGGAGAGGAGGCATCAATTAGAGGATGGGGTAAGACCCTGGGGTTCTGTATCAATTACTCAGGGGGCATCTAAGGATCCTTCAAGCACTGGCCTTATTCTGCCTGCCACAGGGATTATGACATTGTCTTTGGGCTGCGCAGATGAAAAGCTGGGGACATCGGCTGGGCTGGAATCGATCCCTTCTCCGCCTGCTTGTGGCTGGATTGATTGGCTTCCTGCTTGATGACTGCAATTAGGAGACCAACTGAAGCTAATTTCCAGCTCGACCTGCCTCGCTCCTGAGCATGGTGGGGGAGGTGGTATTAGAGACAGCCGAGTGACTGGCAGAGAGCTTGCTTGGGCCGAGGGAGGGTCTCGGATGAGGGTGGCAGCGGCAGAGGGTGCTACCCTGGGGGTAGGATTGTGGAGGCGTGCGGCCGGCCATCTTCATCTGCAGGGCAGGGAGCTGTGACCGCCTTCCCCACAGTTTTACTGGGTCTCACTGACACCTGCTTCGTCCAATCCTTTCCATCCTAGTTTTAATAATCATCATGTGGGTGCATTTTCTTAAATAGTTTTTTGAACAGGGAAACTTTGGGGTGCTTAGGGAGGGGGATGGCTCAGGCATCAGCAAGTATCTGGGCTCTGTGCCCTCTTCCTTTGGAAGAGGGGCTCTGGCTTCTCTTCCTGCAGGCACTTGGTTTCTGGCTGAGGTCTCTGGTGGGTCCCTGGGTCCAGTTCTTGGCGTGGTGAGAGGCGAAGTGTTAGATGTCCCCTGAGTAATTGACACAGAACCCCCGGGACTTACCCCATCCTCTAATTGATTTGGTGACTTTGAGGCTCAACTGTCCTAGGCATTGAGGCTCCCTGAGTTTCAGTTTCTGTGTCTGTAAAATGGGGTCACAATATCTACTTTACAAGAGGGTAGGGATTCAATGAGAAAAACTGGGAAAGGCACCCAGCACAGTCCTTGGAACATGGTAGCTGCTCGATAAATGGTAACTTTGATTGCTGTGGTAATTTTTCTTATTTTCTCCTCTCTTCTAAGACCCATCCTCCACCCCCACCCCTGACATGTTAATGTATTTGAAATCATGTCATTTCTTGCCATCAATAGGTACACTTTAGCTATAGTGTTTTTCTTCCCTCTTCCCCCAAGAGCTCTTATTAAATCAATGATAATGTATAACTAAGAGTTTCTCGGACCTGAAAATGTGATGTCACAGAGTTCTGTTTCCCAGCCCTCAGCTGGGACGGTGGTGATTTGCAGATTGTTGGCCAGTAACTTCTTTTTAAAAAGGGGGATAAGCGGGTGTTAAAAGTGTATTAGCTGCTGAGTGAGCAAAATTGACAGCTTTGAAGAAAGGGGAAGGTTTGCAGAAAAGTAGGTTACTGTGTAAAGCATTTCATGGAAAGGAAAATATTTAGGAACTTCTCTGACCTGAGAACCTGCTGAACCCCTGCCTCTTGTCTCGCCGTGCTCCCTGCCTGCCTTTTCTGCAGAACAGTCCCTTCCTTCTGTGCGGTAATTGCCTGGGGGGCTCTAGTGGCGTCTCCAGGATGTGTATTTGCCCATTTGTGACAAACAGGGTGTCTTGGATCCTGTCTACAGGATCAGTCTACCAAATGCACTCTCTTAAAAAAAGAATTTAAAGCCAAACTTGATCTTGAATAGCAAAACGTGGTGATTCTGGCCCATCCATTCATAACTACTGCAGAAGGCATTTGACGATGTGCTAAGTCTCTCTATTTAATTTTGTATGTGAGTGTGCATGCATGCGTGCTGTGCAATTCGGGGACCTGATATTCCTGAGAAAAAATCTTATTGAAATCATTGCAGAGAATTAACATCTTGCTGGAGGCACCTCACAACCAAAGGAAGCTTCAGAGGCCACCTCGATTTCCAGGTGCTGGGCTATGAGCAAGGTCCTTCTGGGCTCCTGCCTGCCATTCCCACATCCTCCTCAGGGTGAGAAGTGGATGGCCGCTGTCACTAGAGTCAGGCAGTGTGGGCTCATGGCAATGCTGTTACGGATACTGCCGCCACCACGTTTGCTCAGAGCTGACACTTGAATGCTCACTGTATGGCAGGTACTATGCAATTGTGTAACTTGCAATACCTAATTTGATTCTCACAGCCTTCCTATTTGAGAGATTCTATTGTCAATGCTGCTTTGCATATGAGGAAATATCACTGTTGAAGACTTGCTTTATGAGTCAGCCTGACTCCACCCTCCAGAGGTCTAAGTTCTCAGCCAAGATCACTGACTTCTGGCAGCCCTGCAGCAGGGTTCTGAGCATGGAGGCAGATGTATTGGGAGGCGTTTTTGGGGTCCTGAGCTGTTTGCCCCATCTCAGTCCTGCTTCTGTCCTGGGTGGCCCCTGCCTGCACTTTCTTTTCGAGCTGCCCATGGTACAACTCCAGGAAGCATCATTCACGTGTTGGTCAATGGCAGAGGATGGCAAACTTGAAAAGGACCAGATAATGTTTTTGGCTTTGCAGGCCATACAGTCTCTGATGCAACCTCTCAACTCTGCTGTTGTAGCAGGAAAGCAGCCACAGATAATTCGTAAATGAAGGTACACGGCTGTGTTCCAATAACACTTTATATACAAAACCAGGTGTCAGGCTGTAGATTGCTGACCTCAGGTCTGTGGCAGTCAAAGGGGTGACATTCACAGAGACAATCACATGGAGCGTGCCCTCTGGAGGGGCGCAGTGAGGGAGCTCTGCTTTTTGGTAACTGAGGAGTATTCCTGAGCGAGAGAGTGGTCAGCTGGGTTGAATGAAGCTCATGTGTTGTGTGTGTGTGTGTGTATGTATACATTCATGAAAATGAATCGTGTTCCTCTTAAAACCATCCTAGTTTGCTAATCCTTATCAAAAGTAGACATCTCAGCATTGTCAGGAGAGCCTTGCAGGTAGGGAAGGATGGGGTGACTCAAGGGCTTCCTGAGTTTCAGTTGTCTTTGGGGGATGGGTTCCCCATGGTCACTGAAACAGTGATTCCAGAGATGTGCTAGTGTCCCCTTTAAAGGTCATACCCCAGTGCAGGCAAAACTCTTCCTTAGTCCCTTTAGTCCTTTTTAGTGTAGCCAAAAGATGCAGAGTCAAGATTTTTCAGAGCCTTCAGAGGAAACCAAAGGGACAACTGCATACAAGAGAAGCCACATAAACACGTCCGTTTACTACATACAGACTTCTGGCCCCACCCCAGCCAGCCTATCTCCAGGGGTCTCAGAGTCTCTTCTACTCTATATGCTCTTCTGGTACCTTCTAATTAAATCTTGCTTCAGGTCCGAGGACGCCCTCTATGCCTAGGTAATCGGTGGCATGTGGGGTTTGTCATTATGAATGACCTTCGTGGATGACCTTATTGTCAACATACAAAGAGGGCCCATGGCCAGGACATGCCAATTAGCTTCAAATAAATAAAACATATAAGTAGTACAAGGAGAATAATGTACAGATAGAAAGAAAGAAAATAAAAATCAGGTGTAGTCCTTCCATTCAGTGACGACCGCTGCACATTCTGTCATTCTCCATGCCCTTTTCCGTAAAATGGTGTCTTTCTTGAACCATAATTATAAATCCGTATGACAGTAGTGACAACGCAGTAACAGAAGGGTCATTCCGTCACAGCAGAATAAGCACTGAGAGATGTTTGGTGAGGGGGAAGCGGGGGAGAGAAACTACAGGGCATGCAATGTGCTGGGTGGGTGGCTGCGGCTTTGTGGCTCTCTGGGTGTCCTGGCCTGGGTGCTCAGCCCGAGAGTGGTGGCAGGGAGGGGGTGGGGTGGGCATGCATAGCTGTCTGAGGTGTTCTTGCCCTCCCTTGCCTTGGAAGGGAGGTGGCAACTGTTCTGCAAATGGAGATGTCATGGGGGTGGGAGCTGGTGCCTCCTTCCCATTCTCTCCCGCTGCCTGTCCACCCTGGTCAATGATGCTTGTCCATTACTGCAGAGCTCCAAGTCCAGCCATGTGCGAGGGGAACATCTGCTCCCATGGCTGCAGGGCCCTGCAGTCCTGGAGCCAGAGTGACTGCAGAAACCAAACATGGGGTACTGGCAGTGTGTGTGTTATAGGGGGTGGTGGAAAGGTGGGGGCAGAATGATGCAGAGTCGAGGGCAGGGATCTGGTATCAGTGGGGGCACTGCCTGTTACCCTTTGGGCAGGTGGCACAGCCAACTCATTGGACATTGGTGCTCCTGGGTCCCCTGGGGCAGGGTCTACAGAGGGAGGTAAGCAATAACTCCTCAGGACTCAGCAGGCTGTGGATAGAGTGGAGCATAGAATGTGCTTGTCTCCTGATCTCTGTGCTGCTCAGCATCAGCATTGTAACAGAGGATGAGTTTCTCCTGCTACCCTATTATGAGGGCTTTATGGACACAGTTCCTTATGGCCTCAGAGCCCAGGTGTTGACAGCAGGATCCGCTTCCATCTTTTTCATTAGTTCTGCCACCAGAACTTTGTGGATAGTACAGGGTTTAAGGACCTGTGCTGGGGGGTCAGACTGAAGTGGGTTGAAACACAAGCGTTTGTGTCCTGGTATGTGACATTGAGCAAGAGATGAAACCTCTCTGTGCCTGTTTCCTCCCCTGAAAACCAGGATGACAAGGCCTGTCTTTGGAGGGGTGGGGAGGATTAGTTGAATGAGTGTGCGTTAATCACCTGGCCTGGTCTGTAGCTGCCAGGGAGGTAAGTGCTGGTTGCTTCCTTTCTCTCTTGGATTTGTTCACATCTGTCTACTCTGTGACTGTACTTTTTGAGGTACCGAGGGCATCTGTCATTCAGGGAAGGATCAAGGTCAGTGCCTTTAAGCTCCCTGTTTGATCCTGTGATGGCCATCTGGTCACCACCACTCACTGTCCGCCCTGGCAGCCTATTTCTCGTACTCATGGGTACAAAAGTGCTAATGGGTTGTGTGGATAGCCATGACCTGTTTCCTCACTGACTTTACCTGCTTACCTGGGATCTTAGCCCTGCAAAGTCTCTCCATCTCTGACACATCTTGGAGTGCCTGGGAGCAGAGGTCTTGAGTGATTGTGTCAGAGCTGGTCTGCAGCCTCAGGGCCCTGCAGCTGTTGGTCTGGTTCCCCTGTGTTCGTGGGGCTCTTTCCCTTGCTGGGCTCCCCCAGTGTTTGCCAGTGGACACTTCCCTTGACCTCTCTCCAGGACTGTCCATCCTTTCTCTGAAGTCCTTGAGCCACCAAGGCTTTCCCCAAGTCTGTGCTGAGCGTGGATTGCTGGGAGTAGGGGGAGGGCAGAGAATTCCTTTGAACGTACTTTTGGGGTTACGCTCTGATGGGAGGTAGTGCCCTAAAGCAGTTCTGCATCTCCTCTGATCTCAGATTTTCTCTTGGTGTCTCTTTCCACTTTTTATTTCCAGCATCCCCGAACCCTCCTGACTTCATATCTGGTTCCCACGAGGACTGGCTGGGAGTAGGTCTGAAAGCCTGCCTAGATTCATCCCTTCTTTCTCAACCCGGGGCTTCCGTGGATTGTGAGATCCCTAGGAAGATCCTAAGACCTCACACAGAGACTCTGCAGGCCTATTCCACTGGGCTGCCCACCAAGCACAGATGCCCAGGCTCAGGCTCAGGAGGCCTCATGCCCACATGATCATTCACCATGTGCTTGGAGACCATCAGGGGTCATCTGGCCTTCTCTTTTCCAAACTAAATAATACTGTTTCCTACAACCGTCCCCTTCCTAACCTACTTATGCACTTTGTAATACTTCTCTGATCTTTTTTTTTTCTTTCTGCCTTTTCTCCCCAAATCCCCCCAGTATATAGTTGTATATTTTAGTTGTGGGTCCTTCTAGTTGTGGCATGCAGGATGCCACCTCAGCGTGGCCTGATGAGTGGTGCCATGTCTGTGCCCAGGATCCGAACAAGTGGAACCCTGGGCCGCCGCAGCAGACCGCGTGAACTTAACCACTCGGCCACGGGGCTGGCCCCTCTCTGATCTTTTTTTGTCTTTGGCTTGAGGAAGATTTACCCTGAGCTAGCATCTGTGCCAGTCTTCCTCCACTTTATATGTGCGTCACCACCACAGCATGGCTGACAAGTGGTATAGGTCTGCACCCACGATATGAACCTGTGAACCCTGGCAGCCAAAGCAGAGTGTGCCGAACTTAACCATTATGGCAAGGGGCTTGGCCTCTTTTCTGATCTTGTCAAGTTCAGCTGGTTTTTCTTGATGTGGGGTCAGCTGTGGTCCTGGGGACAGAGTCTGAGCAATGCTGAATAGCACGGGCAGTTGCTGCATTTCATGTATTCCATGTTCCTTGTATTAGATGATCCTTATGGGGATATGCTCTGGTCAGGGGGCTTCCCTGGAATTGTGGGGTGTCCTAGGTGGACAGCAGAGCTCTCTCCCTCCCTCCTCCTTCCAGCCCAGATGGCTTTTCCTCCCAGCCAGCCAATTCTAATGCAGGCTTGCTCTCAAGCTCCATCCTCACTTCTTTGAAGGCCTGTGGCCCAAGTGTGGTCAAGGTGTGGTCTGGGAACCATCTCACCAGGGTCACCCTGGGGTTCTTGTTAAAATGCAGTCCTAAGCCCTTCCCAGGCTCACTGCCATTGTATCCATTCAGCACTTTAGGCACAGTGCGTAGTGGAAAACCTTATAAGCTCTTCAGGGGCCCATGGAAACATTTGAGCCTTAAGGAGAAAAAAATACTGGCCACAATATATAAAAAGAAAATTGCAAAATCAAAATTAATAAATATTTAATTAAATATCTAGAAATTGTAACTGTCAATTCATCAACCACAAGTCAATTCACTCTCTTACATATCATTTGTATTTAATGTGGAATGGGGATGGCTTTTCGTATGTTCCTTATGAAGTCAGGTGGTACCCCCGCAGGAAGACTTCCTGGGGCCTCCTACAGTCTTAAGATGGCTCTGTCCAGATGTGACAAAATCTGAATCTCTGTGGCTGGGCCCAGGAATCTGCACGTGTCAGTTTGTTTTTAATTTTTTTTTTTATAGATTTTATTTTTTCCTTTTTCTCCCCAAAGTCCCCCGGTACATAGTTGTGTATTCTTCGTTGTGGGTTCCTCTAGTTGTGGCATGTGGGACGCTGCCTCAGCGTGGTCTGATGAGCAGTGCCATGTCCGCGCCCAGGATTCAAACTAACGAAACACTGGGTCGCCTGCAGCGGAGCGCGCGAACTTAACCACTCGGCCACGGGGCCAGCCCCTACACGTGTCAGTTTTGCCAGGTGATTTCCAGGAATGCTGGTCTCCTGGCCTTCCCGAGATTGCCACAGTGCCAGTTGAGGGGATGGTTATTGAGGGACAAGAGTTGTATGCTGTAGGGTGGAGTTCCCAAATTTAGCTGATCACAAGAACTTCCAAAGAACTTAAAAATAAAAACACAGTGGCTTGGGCCCCACTCCAAGCCTGTTAAATAAGCTCCTTTGGGTTGGGGTCTGGGAATCTTAATTTTACAAAGTTCTGTAGGGAGTTCTAATCATGAGCTAGATCTGGGAACCACTGGAATTGAGGCAAGGGACCAAACCAGCACTTTTCAAACTTTAATGTGCAGAGAGATCAACTGAGGATCCTGTTAAACCCTGGAGTTTGACTCAGCTACTCTTCGTTGGGGTCCTTGTCAGAACTGGCATTTCTGACAAGCTTAGCGATGCTGCCACTGCTTGTCCACAAACCCACTTTGAGCATCCAGGATCTGGACCCTGGCCTGTAATCCTGAATTAGCTACTTACCTGCTAAGAGAGCTTGGGACCTTTTAGTAACTTCTGAAACCCTAGAAAAGAGATTGCACTCAGCTTGTCTGAGGGCTGGGAGTTTTAATATAGGGCCCAGGGGTGAGGGGGTCTGGTTGGTTCAGTTCCCTCTTCTTGGCTCATCTGTGGATTAGAGTGATCTCCCCAAGGCCAAGGCTGCTCTGTGGATTTCCTAGATTTTATAGATTATGCCAGGGACCAGTTTGCTCAGCCGGCAGAATCCGATTTGTGGCTGTTATTTTTCTCCTAGCTTTGTAGTCTCCAGAGAAGCAGGATGTGATTAGATACTGTTCTTTAGAGAATGGCCCTCTTGGAAATTCTACAAGCTCCCTAGTATTCTTTAATAAATTCCTTTTCTTCTTAAATTAAGGTGGATTCTGTTGCTTGCAATTAAGAATCCTGACCAACATATGCCTGGAAGGGACAGGGATCAACCCTGTAGAAAATGTTAGAAATGGCTGTTCTACCTTACTATCTGTGCTGGGTCAGGCAGCTGGGGATTTCAAGTTCTTCTCTTTGTCCTCCAAATGCCCCTATAATTTATTTCCTTATACTGTGTTTGTGTGTTTGTTTTTGGCTTGACAATTTGTTCCAAAGCCTCCTGAGGGCAGGATTGGGTCTTCATTCATATCTTCTTGCATTGATTCAGTCAGTCAGTAAACATTTGTTGACTGTCACCTATGTGCCAGGTACCAGCTATCTTAACCTGAGTTTCCAAGAAATCAGAGCCTGAGACAGTAGCTTATGTGGGAGTCCTTTACTGGGGCTGACCCCAGGGGGCAGGAGTAAGGGGACAGAAAGAGCGAAACAAGGAACGGGGGAGAGCCCCAACAAGGATGCAGTCTTGAGTTGGCCACAGCTTTGGGTGACTGGGTGACAGACCCCATGGACATCTGAGAGGCCGTATGAAACATGTCCCAGGACCACCCATCCAGGGTGGGTGAGGGAGAAGCATCTATCCACTTCTATACCCCATGTGTGTTAGTTTCCTTGGGCTGCCACGACAAATTACCACAAACACAGACGTTTATTCTCTCAAAGTTCTGGAAGCGAGAAGTCTGAAATCAGGTTCTCAGCAGCGTCCTGCTCCCTTTGAAGGCTCTGGGAAGCATCCTTCCTTGCTTGTTCCAGCTCCTAGTGGCTGCTGACAATCCTTGGTGTTCCTTTGCTCGTAGCTGCATCATTCTAATGTCGTCTCTATCCTCACATGGCCTTCTTCCCTCTGTCTGTGTCTATGTGTCTCCAAATCCTTCTCTCCTTATAAAGACAACAGCCATTGGATTTAGGAACCACCCTAATCAAGGATGACCTCATCCTAACTCGATGACGTCTGTGAAGACTCTATTTGCAAATAAGATCACATTCACAGGTGGTGGGGAGGGTCATGAAAAGGAAAAATTCTGTTTCTCCCTCTACTCACAGCATACTCTCAATACTTCACTTCTGACACCAAATGTGTGGGCTTTTTTCCACATCAAGCCATTCTCCCACAGAGCTGGGTGTCATACAATTCAACTCAATTCTGACATTATCCACCTGGAGATAGCCTCCAATCCCACAGGTTACTGGCTCAGTCCCATAAGACTGGCCCCCCTTCAGATGCCAATCACACGTCCAGGTTGTCACCTGCGCTTCTGACTGACTGACTACAGATTGGATTCGATAGTTTGCTAGAACAGCTCACAGAACTCAGGAAAACAGTGCACTTACTAGATTACCAGTTTATTATAGAAGGATACAACTCAGGAACAGCCAGAAGGAAGAGAGGCAGGGCAAGGAGTGGGGGAAGGGGTGGGGAGCTTCTGTGGCCTCTCCAGGTGTGTCACCCTTCCAGCACCTCCATGTCTTCACCAACCCAAGAGCTAGTACTTTTAGGATTTTTATGAAGGCTTCATTATGTAGGCATGATTGATTAAACCATTGGTCATTAGCTATTAATTCAAGCTCCAGCCCCTCTCCCCTCGCTGGAGGTCTGGGGGTGGGTGGCTGGGGCCAAAATTTATAACCCTATAATGACATGGTTGGTTCCCCTGATACCCAGCCCCCATCCTGAGGCTACCCAGGAGTCCCCAACCACCAGTCATCTCATAAGCATACAAAAGACACATGATTTTGGAGATTCCAAGGGTCTTTAGGAGCTGTGTGCAAGGAAACGGGGGCATACATATTTCTCATGTCACAGGGAGTTAGGACCTCGACATATCTTTTTGAGGAATGCAGTTTAACCTAGAACACTGTGGTTAAAGATTCTCCCCACCAGGCTAACTCCACAGTAGTTCCGGGCTGCATATACATGGCTGCTTGGCATGAAGAGAAGAGCCTTAGGGTGGGAGGTGAGAAATCCTAGACATGGGCCTAAGGCGAATGGGCTGTGAGGCTGCGCCTGTGTGAACCTGTCAGCAGTTACACTGAACTCTTTGCTGTAGCAGGGGCTGCAACAGGAGGTGAGCTCCAGAGGATCTAAAAATGTGAATTCTAGGTGTCCATACTGACACTGATGGTGCTAGTAGCTGACATTCAGCACTTAGTGTGTCCGACCCTGTGCTAAATACGTTAGATGAATCGTCTCATTTAATACACAACAACCCCATGAAGCAGGTGCTTTATCCCCATCTCACTGATGAAAAAGTTCGAGAGTTATGTCTTACTCAGAGTCAAACCTCCCCTACTATAGAATGTAAGCTTTACAGGAGCAAAGACTTCCTCAATGCTGTAGCCTCAGCACGTAAAACAAGTTCTGGTATACCGTTGGCACTCCATAAATGTTTACTTAGTCTTTAAATGATGGAGCTGGGATTTGAATCCAGGTAGTCTGACGCCCAGGCCCATGCATTTAACCTAAGAGAATCAGTGATGATCAGAACAGAGGTGCCCTCCCTTTCATGAGCTACAACCCCATTTGGGAGGTAAATAAGTCATTCCAAGTATGGGGTCCAGGGTCGGCCCTTGCTCGGGCGGCAGGTGTGCAGCAGGTGTTGCAGACACATTTGATGGGCTGGTGCTGGATTCACATGCCACAGATTTTCCACTTTCTGCCCGGTCTGGGCCATCCTCAGCAATTGCACTCTGGTCTCTTCTGCGAAGACCAGACTTTGCCTCCCAGATGCATTTCATGACACTAATAAACATTCACACCTACCCGGAACATTTAGACAGAAAATGGAGCCTAAAAGCTCCGTGCAGCAACATGCTTCCCCTCCTGCAAGCCTGGGAACATTAACTGAAACACATACGCTATGGAAACTGGCTGCATCATTATTGGAACTGATACGCACACTCACTCCAACCAATCTATTTTTATTTGAAGCACTTACGTTGCATGAAACTGGGCATAATAACTATAGTCAATGGAGATGTATTTGTTTTTATTTAAACTCATAAATGTGCTAATGCCAATAAAGATTTTTTTTTTTCCCTCTGAAAAGTAAGACATGTATGGAGGAGACGGAAATTTACTCATCCATCAGGCCGGGAGGGCCCATTTTCTCAGGAGCCAGTTTTTGAATTGCTGATGATTTACTGTGGCAGACTGAAGACTGAGTTGGTGAGGTTGGGAGAAGGAGAGAGTGAAAACCTATCGCTGTGGTTAATTTATTGCGTTCCATTGAAAGAGCGGAGAACTTGGGTCTGGAGAGTCGAGGACAGTGATGATATCTGAGTGAGAGCTGGATTCTAGGATTAAGAATGCAGTTGGATCCTCATTGTCCTCATTTTTGTCCAAATATGCTCTGGGAATTCAGGAATCAGATGGAATGGTGAGAGCAGCCTGGCTTTAGAAGATCTAGGATTGCTGCTGTCTAGCCATGTCCTATGACATGGGTCTTGGGCTTCCTCCTTGGTAAACAGGACATCAATATTGGCCTTGCTTGGGGGTTGAGAGCACAGGTTCTCTAATACCATCTCTTTAGATTCAAATCCTGGCTCTGGCTCTGCCACTTACAACTGTGTGACTTTGAGTAAGTTGCTTTACCACTCTGGTCTTTGGTTTTCTCCTTGATCTGAAGCCTTCTCTCTCAGAGGAGTGGCTCCTACACCAGCTTACCACCTTCCCGCTCAGGGAAGTCCTAGCCCAGTGAGGCCGAGGAAACTTACTGAAGAGGCTGTATAGAGCTTCCTGGGGGTGTGTCCCCTAAGTGGCCTGCAGCTGGGGCACCAGGGGCACAAGGTAGGCAGGCTGGTGTGGAGCGGGGGCCCTGCCATGACACACTCAGGGGTGGAGGGTAGACAGTGGGGATGAAGAGCTCATTCAGCCTGAGTTTGCTGGATCAAAGAGTAAATGGAAGGCCAGCAAGGTCACAGGGAGGCTCAGAAGATAACAGACCAGACCACTGAATTCTTTAGAGCAGTGGTTTCCAAACCTTACAGCCATGGTTTGTTGTTAAGCTCGCCATTACGATGGCTATTATCAAAAAACAAAACAAAAGAGAAATCAGAAAAAAACAAGTGTTGGAGAGGGTGTGAAGAAATCGGAACTCTTGTACATGTTGGGGAGAACGTAAAATGGTACAGCTGCTGTGGAAAACATTATGGAGGTTCCTCAAAAAATTAAACATAGAATTACCATATGATCCAGCAATCCAACTTCTGGGTAGATATCCAAAAGAATTGAAAGCAGGAACACAGACATATTTGTATACCCATTGTGGTTTTTTTTTTTTTTGTGAGGAAGATTCGCCCTGAGCTAACATCTGTTGCCAATCTTTCTCTTTTTTTCACTTGAGGAAGATTAGCGCCGAGCTAACATCTGTGCCAATCTTCCTCTATTTTTTGTACGTGGGATGCTGCCACAGTGTGGCATCTGGGATCTGGGTCCGTGAACCCAGGCCACTGAAGTGGAGTGTGCGGAAGTTTGCTTGGCTACGGGCTGGCCCCTGTACACCCATGTTCATAGCAGCATTCTTCACAATGGCTAAAAGGTGGAAGATACCCAAGTGTCCTTCGACAGATCAAAGGATAAACAAAATGTGGTCTATACACAATGGAATATTATCCTTAAAAAGGAAGGAAGTTTTGACACATGCTACAATGTGGATGAACCTTGAAGACATTATGCTAAGGGAAATAAACCAGTCACAAAAAAAAAACCAAATACTGTATGATCCCACTTATATGAGGTACTTAGGGCGACTAAATTTATAGCGGCAGAAAGTTGAATAGTGATTGCCGGGGCCGAGGGGGAGGGGGAAATGGGGAGTTATTGTTTAATGGGATAGAGCTTTAGTTTGCAAGATGAAAAAGTTCTAGAGATGGATGGTGGTAGTGGTTACACAAATGTGAATACTTAATGCAACTGAACTGTACACTGAGAAATGGTTAAAATGCTAAAAACAAAAAAAGTAAAAACAATACAAATCACAAACGTAGAGACACAGACAGCTGTAGGTGGAGCTGCTGAGGTGGAAGAGGGGTGAGGCCCCTGTGCTCTGACTTTCTGTCTCCTTTCCAGCCGCCCTGGAGGCCCTGAGATAACTCCCTGTAACTCTGGAGCTCTTTGAACAGCTGTCAGGAAACACCGTTTAAATTCTTGCTAAGCTAAGCTGGTAGCAGAGCCTGGCTACCTGGAGCTCACATCCAAGGCCCCTTGTTTGCATGACAAATTCTCTTGCACTGTAGGAAAAATTGTTCTGTTCTTGAATGGGCTCTGAGCGGCAATGGTGATGGAGAAACACTGGCCCAGGGGGGAAAATGGGCAATGCTGTGCCTCCCAGGAGTCCATCTTTGGGCTCCTGAAGTGCCATGCAGTGGGCTGCATCAAGTCACGCCGGCCTCTAACAGTGGTGAGACTCCAGGCCTTTGCCGGAGGAGGGGAAGCTGAGGGGTGTGGAGGAGACTTCTGCCGATGGCTGGCAGCTTCCCCAGTTGGACCTGCCTGCATGGGAAGGCGTGCCCTCCCAGGGCTTCCTTGCAGGTTTGTCTCAGAAGCAACTCAGTATTAAGTGGAGGGAGCGGCACAGCAATCGGAAGGCTCAGGGCATCCCCGCCGGCTTGCAGGTCACACTCTGGGTCCACATCTTCCTTGGCTTCAGCTCACAGGGTTTGCCCATCGGCAGATAGTCACAGCCTATGTGAGACGGTGACTTTCTCTTCCTCTTTCACCTCTCCTTTCTCTCTTCCTCCACCTATTCTGAAACCTTCTTTCACCTCCTTCTCCCAGCTGGCCTCTGTGGGCAGACTGCTTGACCAGACAGGCTGCTGGAAGCTGTCCAAGGCCCAGTCAGAGCGGCTTCTGAAGGGGGAGCTTGGGTCATTAGCTGGGATGACTGAACAGTCTCTGCTCCCACCCGGTTCCTGTGGCTGCCCTGGCCTGCGCCTCTCACCGCTGAACCAGGTGTTGGTTTTGGCAAGTTGGAATGGAAGGGGTGGCTGGGAAGGGACTGGTAATGATAAGAACCTCTCACGTGTATAAAGGGGTCAAGAAGTAGCTGTCCCTAGGCAGTGTACAGAAAGGCTCCCATGAGTGACACAGCCCATAATATTTTACAACATTAAAAGCAAGAGCCATTGCCATGTCCTTGGAGGAGGAGTCAGGGCCTAAAAATGGGCCATGAGGGGTAGATGGACATATTAGTAATCTTTCAATTGTGAGGACAAAAAGGCTTAAGACAAAGAAAGGGAGATTTTATAGCCAGTTCAGGTGTAGATTTAACTTGAGGCTCAATCTTGGCTCTCAAGTGATGTTGTCAGGAATCTCTTCTCTCCGTCTCTCAGTCCTGCTCTCTCTCTGTTGGCTTCTTTTTCCCCACCAGTTGGCAACATGGTTTCTAGAAGCTCCAGGCTTCCACCTGTCTGCTCAGCAGTGAGGCGGATGAGCAGGCTGCTTTTGTGAGAGAGGAGGTTTCATGCAAGAGATAAATTTGGAAGAAAAAAGATAAGAGTTTAAAAAATAGATTGGGTTCATGTTGTGGGTGTTTTTAAATGCCAAACTAAGAGTTTGGGCTTTATTGAAGGTTTTTGAATAGGAAAGTAACATGGTTAAATTGGCATCTTGGGAAGTTAGAATTGGTATAGTGAAGCTGGGACTAGAGAAGCAAAAGGTGCGGGGCTGAGAGATCAAGTAGACGGTGCTGTAGAGGTCTTGGGGTGAGTGGAGGGCCTGGAGTGGCCCTAGAGGGTTGTCCCATCCACTGTGTTGTTGAGACTGGCACAGTCATCTAGATGTAGAGTTTAGAGGCCCAGCCAGGGGCTGAGTGAATAGTAAAGCTTTAGTGGATGGCTAGGAGAAGAGTCCGAATCTTAGACCAAGCCATGCAAATGCATTGAAACTTGTAGGGAGAATGAGTAAATGTGAGGAGCCCCAGTGGGGATACACATGCATGAAGTTCCACCTGGGGTGAGCAGATCCAGCAAGATAGAAGTGCCATTGCCTCCAGTCTGCTCTTGGCAGCACTGAGGATGCTGCTCATAAGTCAATAGACATTAGGGTCCAATACTCCCCACCTCTGACCTGCTGGGCATCTGGCATCAGGTAATTGTTTCTGCTAGAAAATTTTAGTGCATCTTTCCCCTTCAGGGAAAACCAGAAGCAGAGTCTTTAATTTCTTGTGTCAGGAAAGGTTGGCACCAAAGACTCTTCTCCTGTCCACCACAGGACGCTCTGTTGTTGTTCTTGATCTTATGTGAGGTTGGTTGGCAGGGGGAAATTATGCTTTCATACATTTAAAACAAAGTTATTGAATATCCACCACATGTTAAATCTTGTGGTATGTACTGGGACCAAAAGATGAATACAATGAAATTTGATTGTTTGTGATTCTTTTGATTTCAATGAGCAGAAACCAACCCTGGCTGATGTAAGCCAAGTGGGCAATTAATAGGAAGGATCTTGGAATGGTTGCTAGAATCTGCAGGAGAGACTAGCCAGCTTCTGAAGAGTGGGAACTTGGCCTGCCTAGAACCCCCAGTTGCCTCCTTATGAGGAGTCTTTGCGGGGTCCCAAAGATCTCCAGCCTCATATCTCCTTAAATCTCAAATTCCCAAGAAAGAGAATCTGATTGGCTCAGGCTTGGATCAGGTGTCTTTCCTGGGACTGATAAGCTGTGACAGGAGGTTAAGGGTCACAGAGCAAAGACACAGCTGCCCTTGGGAAATGGACCATTCTCAGAGAAAAGGAAATAAACCACTGTTGTGAGTCAGGCAGCTACGCAAATTGGTATTTACTACCAAAGCCCCTGTTCCAGAGGCCTCTAGACTAATCCCACTCCTTCTTGCTCTGGGGTGAATGGGGAAGGCTGATCTGGTATTCTTCGTGATTCCTCAGTTTTCACACTTGTGTAATGGGAAGACAGAAAATAATTTCCTCCAGATGCTTGGGGATGCTCATCCTATCTTTGAGCAAAACAAGGTAAACAGACCTATTTCACTGATTTCCAGGCCACTTACAAGGCTGGAAACCCTATGCAGTGCTTTGATGCCAAAGGGGGATACCTGGGTATGTTGCCCAAATTTCCTTAACAGCTCCCCTTCAGGACATTTTGTAGTAGCATCAGCAGTAGCTACACCAGTGAAGCCTCTTCCATCGTTTCTTTTTATTTACAATCAGTTGAATTTGTGGTCATCTTTTCTTCCCTCCTGGATAGTGTTTGTGATTGGTGTTTCTGTTGTAAATGGGTCAAAGCCTAAATAGGTCATGCTGGCTCTCTAAATGTGGTAATCCTGAAACGAACAGGGCAGGAGGCAGGGAGGGAGAAGTGCTTAACTGTCATCTGAAGGGAGAGGGAAGGTGAGCTTGAGCCTCAGGGTCCCACTTGTGTGGAAATCTCTGGTGATGGGAACTAGGAATCGCTAAGTGAATTGAGGGAGAAATGGCCATGGGCTTTGGACAGAGTGGAAGATGGTGGTGTGTGAGACCAGCCCTGCTTCCCTCTGACTTGATCTGTAAGGGTGACAGCAAGTGGCAGGGATTCTGGATCTTTCAGCCGCTCGAAATATATAGGAGGGTGTAGGGGCAAGAGGGGAGTGTGAGGGGGTTGTTATAGGCTGGATTGTGTGCCCCCTAGATTCTTATGTTGAAGTCCTCACACTACCTCCGAATGTGATTGCATTTGGAGACAGGATCTTTACAGAGGTGATTCAATTAAAATGAAGTCATATGGGTGGGCCCTAGTCCAATATGACTGGTGTCTTTATAAGAAGAAGAAACGAGGACCCAGACACACACCAAGGAAAGACCATATGAGGACACAGGGCCATTTACAAGCCAACGAGAGAGGCTAGAAAAAACCAACTCTGCTGACACCTCGATCTTGGACTTCTAGCCTCCAGAATTATGGGAAAATAAGTATTGTTTAAGCTACTCAGTCTGTGGTACCTCGTTGTGGCGGCCCTAGCTGTCGCAGAGCCTTCTGTGAAGTGATAGGGTTACATTCCTCTCTACTTCCTCTCCCATGAGCAGACTTGGCTTTCTGGATTCCTTAAGTTTTTTGAGGTGGACTCTGCTCTTGGAACTTATTGACCTAGAACTTCTGGAGACAGATTCTGTCTTTATCTTCAGGCTGCTTTCTCCAAAGCTTAAGGAATTTTTCTATGTGACGATTAGGCAGTGAGAGAGACAGCGCAGGGTGGACCTTGAGTCCAACCCTGGGACTTGTCTTCATTTTCTTTCTCTGCTTTCTACCATACTTTCACACTGAACGGCCATTTCAGGGGAACTGCAAGAGGGAGGGCTGTGGTCACACCACGTTTGGAGATGCATAAATTAAATTCGTCAGTGAGTGAGGGACTTCACTGAGACTGGAATCTAGGCCCCTCGACTTAGCCTGGTGATCTCAGCTCACTCTGGGATCAGAACTGGTGTCTCAGGTGCTGTTCAGCCAGGCAGTTTGATTTGAGGACGCTGGGGAAGGTGCCCCAGACCATTTCCCTTGTGAAGCCTGCCAGAAATTTCATGTTTATTTAGTTCTTCTGATTAAAGGCTTTTGAGAGCCTTGTGAAATTATCTGGGAGGCCACAAAGTGGTTTTTTCCCCCCCAGTTTTCTAAAAAAAAAAAAGGTAAATATCTAATTGTTCATTGTTAGTATATAGAAATACAATTGATTTTTGTATGTTTATCATGTGTTATGTAACCTTGGTTATTGGTTCTTGTAGATTCCATTGAATTTTCTACAACAACTATATTGTCTGTGCATAAAGATGGTTTTACTTCTTTCTTTCTAACTTAGAAAGGTCCTTTATTTCTTTTTCTTGCCTGATTGCACTGGCTAGGATCTCCAGTAAAATGTTGAAAAGTGTGCTCAGAATGGACATCCTTTTCTTATTCTTAATCTTTGTAGAAAAGCTCTCAGTCTTTTACCATTAAGTGTGATGTTAAATTATGGGTTTTTTATAGATACCCTTTATCAGGTTGGGGGAATTCTCCTTGATTCCTAATTTGCTGAGAGTTTTATTTTATTTTTTTAAAGATTTTATTTTTTCCTTTTTCTCCCCAAAGCCCCGTGGTACATAGTTGTATATTCTTAGTTGTGGGTCCTTCTAGTTGTGACATGTGGGATGCTGCCTCAGCGTGGCTTGATGAGCAGTGCCATGTCCACGCCCAGGATTCGAACTGACGAAACACTGGGCTGCCTGCAGCGGAGTGCGCGAACTTAACCACTCGGCCACAGGGCCGGCCCCGAGAGTTTTATTTTTTTTAAGTCAGGAATAGATGTTGGATATTACCAAATGCTTCTGAGCCTTTGAGATGATTATATGTTTTTCTCTTTCAGTTCATTAAATATAATGAATTTCATTGATTTTTGAATATTAAACCAACCCTGCATTCCTAGGATAAATCTCGCTTAGCTATGATATATTATCCTTTTCCATATTGTTAGATTCAGTTTGCTAAAGTTTTGTGTAGAATTTTTCTGCTTACATTCATGGGAGGATATTAGTTTGTATTCTTACAATGTATTCATCTGATTTTGGTATCTGGGTACTGCTGCCCCAAAAGAATGAGATGGAAAGTATTTCCTCCTCTTCAATTTTCTGGAAGAGTTTGTATATAATTAGTAGTATTTCTTTCCTATATATTTGGTACTATTCACCAGTGAAGCCATCTGGACCTAAAGTTTTCTTTGGGGGAAGATTATAAACAACAAATTCAATTTCTTCAATACGTATGGGGCTTTTCAGATTACCTATTTCTTCTTGCATGAGCTTTAATAGTTTGTATCTTGGGAAGAATTTGTCCATTTTATATAAGTTGTTGGATTAATTAACATAAAGTTGTTCATAATAGTCCCTCATTATTATTTCAATATCTATAGAATCTGTGGTGATATCATCAGTCTCTTTCATTCTTGATACTGGTAATTTGTGTCTTCCTTCTTTTTTTTCCTGATCAGTCTAGCTAGAAGTTTATGAATTTTATCACTTGTTTCAAAGAACCAGCTGTGGGTTTCATTGATTTTTCCTACATCAATGATCTGTACTCTAATCTTTATTACTTCTTTTCTATGCTCACTTGAGATTTAATTTACTCTACTTTTTCTACCTTCTTCAGACTGAGATCGTTGATTTGAATCCTTTTTTTTCCCTATATAGGCATTTAGTAGTATAAATTTTCCCCTAAGTACTGCCTTAGTGCCATCCCACAATTTTGATATATTGTATTCTCATTGTCATTCAGTTCTAATTTTCCTTTTGATTTTTTTTTTTTTTTTTTGCTGACCAATGGATTACTTACAAGTGTGTTACTTAGTTTCTAAATATTTGAGTCTTTTCCAAAGGTCTTTCTAATACCAATTTCTAATTTAATACCATATCAACAGAGAACATACTTTGTATGACTTGAACTTTAAATTTATTGAGGGACTTATTTTATAGTGCAGGGTATGGTTTATCTTGGTAAATGTTTTGTGTGTATTTGAAAAGAATGTGTAATCAGCTGTTGGATAGACGATTCTCTAAATGTCGATTAGGTCAAGTTGGTTGGTAATGTTGTACAAGTCTTCTACATTCCTACTGATTTCCTGTCTACTTGTCCAATTAACTGTTGAGAGAAGGATATTGAAATCTCTGACTATCAATGTCTTTGCCTATTCTCTTTGCAGTTCTATCAGTTCTTGCTTCATGTATTTTGAAGCTCTGTAATTAAGTGTATAAATGTTTAGGGTTAAATCTTCTTGACAAATTGACTCTTTTAACATTATGAAATGATCTTCTTTATTCCTGGTAATATCATTTACTCTGAACTATACATTGTCTGATATTAATATAGCCACTCAAACGTTCTTTTTATTTGTGTTAGCATGGTATACTGTTTCCCATCCTTTTATATTTAACCTATTTGTGTCTTTAGATTTAAAATGCATTTCTTATAGGCAGCATATAATTGCGTTTTGCTTTTTTATCCACTCTGATGATCTCTGAATTTTTTATAAATGGTGTTTAGACCATTTATATTTAATGTGATTATTGTTCTGGGATGCAGATAAGTTATTTGAAAATGGTGTAATCCTTTCAGGTCTTACTTTTAAGATTTATTATGCAGGACCTGAGCACTGTTCAGTCTAGGGAAAATTACTCCCCTCTACTGAGGCAAGACTCTTCTGAGTATTCTATTCAGTGTCCAATGTATTTTGGGCTTTTCCAGTGTGCCTGGGGGGAACAGGCACTATTCCCAGCTCTGAGTGGGTGTTGGGTGCTGTTTTCTTTAATCCTTGTGGGTGGTTCTTTCCCCAGCCTGTGTTAGATTCCTGACTTGCATAAAGACTTGAGGAGGAACCTTTGAAGATCTCTGGAGTTCTCTCTTTTTCAGGCTCTCTACTTTATGGTAATCTAACTTTCAAATGGTGCCTACCATAGGACTCTAAGCTGTTTCTTCAACTCAGGGAGTCCCTTGGGTTCCACCTGCATCTTGGCTTGGAAACTCTCTCAAGGCAGTAAGCTGGGGCAATCTTAGGGATCAGCTCATTTGTTTCCTGTCTTTCAGGGGTCACTGGTTTCATTGTCTGATGCTCAGTGTCTTGAAAACACACACGTGCATATGTGTGTTTCTTAGTTGTTTCAGGCAGGAGGGTAAATCTGTTCCCTGTTATTCCATCTTGGAAGGAAGCAGAAGTCTTGAATAGTGTATGTGTGTGTGTTTAAATACCATTTTTAAAGCTGCATTTGAACAACTTTAGTATTCTCAGTTTGCCATCATCCCTGCCATTTCCCATTTCATTACTTTGGTACTTTGGTTCACTTCTTTCATTTATGTTATTTGCTGGTCCTCTTTGGCCATTTTAATTTGCAATCCTTGAAAGACATGGGATATAGAACAGATAAGTTTTCATGATGGGGGGTGGTAGAGGGTAAACAATAGGTTGCTTGAGTAGGGACAGCAGCATGACATTTTAATCTTTGTATCCCTAGTGCCTAGTACACATACATTTTTATTGGAGGAAGACAGGATCAGGAAAGGCTGAATTATTGCTTGGGTGGGCAGTGGACTTATGGACTTTTGATTTAAGTAGATATTTCTAAATCCCCTCCAAAATGTTCATAGTAATTTATACTGTTACCAATTCTGTGTGAGACCACCACGTATTTGAAAATATTGTGGGGTGCTTCCTTGAGTCTGTTCTTCTTTCTTTCTTTCTTTATTTTGGTAAGGAAGATTGGCTGTGAGTTAACATCTGTTGCCTGTCTTCCTCTTTCTCTTTTCTTTTTCTCCCTGAAGCCCCAGTACATAGTTGCATATCCTAGTTGTAAGTCCTTCTATTTCTTCTATGAGGGATGCTGCCACAGCACGGCCTGATGAGCGGTGTGTAGGTCTGTGCCCAGGATCAGTACCAGTGAACACTAGGCTGCCGAAGTGGAGTTCTTGAGCTTGACCACTTGGCCACAGGGCTGGCCCCCTCTTTTCTCCTTTAAATTAAACCTCTTGAGCTCTGCATAGGGTGATGTAGCAGCTGCTGAAGGTTTATTGCCAAATTTGCTGAGCCTACCTTGAGGTCACTGTAATGTAGTTCCTGGATGTGATGCTTCCCTGTGTCTTTCTGCCTGCAGGCATTCTCAGGCCTCCGAAGTACACTACCCTCTTGTGCAAGATGGAAATACTGGCAGAATAACACCCCTAGAATGTCTTTCAACCAATGAGGGATGAGAGTTGGTAGATCAATATCCCAGCTTCCTCCCCTACTGGGGCATCAATCCTGCTGTGTGTTCGACACAATCTCTTAGAGGTTCCCTGGTGAGATTGAGCCCCAGTTTTCCCACAGTGGTGACCTGTTCATTGACACACCTTTAATTGGCATTCCTCCCTTCCCTGTTTCACTTCAAGCCCTTGCTGTGTTTCCTGGGATTATCTCCCAAATAAACTACCTGTCCCTGAATTCCTGTCTCTGAGGAATCCAAACTAAGACAGGGGTTTGGTAAGGAAACTTCCTGGAACTCAGAGTGTCCTCTATGCTGTCCCCACCCCCAATACAAACACCTGTGTATGGTAGGGGAAGTGACAAGAGAAGCGCTTGGTGGGCAGGGGGTCTTGGTTGCCAGTGGGCCCATATCCGTGGTGGCTGTGTTGGCATTCCTTCTTTGTTTCTAAAGATGGGCAGATGGGTGCAGCTTGGAGGAGTCCCGGCTGGGCCCTCACTCATGAAGTAGCCTTACTATGTTCAGATACACAGGTGCTAACACCAGATGCTGCAGCCAAGGAGGGATGTGGCGGGACTGATGCCTGCCACTGGGTCAGATGATGTCATTTTCTGCTTAAAACAAGGGTTCTTGTTTTTAGGGCATCATTAAGTAGAGCTACAGTAGGTCCTTTGTATGTGTATCTATATGAATCCTGACGGGTACCCTGTGAGTCTTTGCGGTAGGATCTGTGTCTTAGTACCTTTTGTAAATTAATTTTTTAAAATAGGTAATATATTCGTGTAGTTCAAAATCTTCTTTCTCTTGCCCTCATCATGGACATCCACCCAGTTTCAGCTCCAAACCCAGTCGGGTCACCTCTGTCATTAGTTTCTTAGAAAGGCCTCCAGAGTTTCTTTATGTTTATGCAAACAAATATGAATAAAGATTCTCATGCTCTGCTTCTCTACCCTGCTTCATAATCAAAGTTATTATTATAGCTCCTAGTTTTGTGTTTATCTTCTTCTCACAATATATCTTGGAGATACTTTCATATCTGTGAATAGAAAGCATTGCCATTTTTAGTAGCTTCGTAGAATTCCATGGTATGGGCGTACCATAATTCACTTAACCAATCCTTATCAGTGGTGATTTGGATTGTTTCTAATCTTTGCTATTACTTCATGTCAATGAATAGCCTTGTACATATGTGAACATATTTATAGAATAAATTCCAAGAGGGGGAATTGCAGAACCATAGGGTTCATTCATTTATAATTTTGATAGACTTTGCTCAGTTGTCCTCCACTGGGGTTGTATTAGTTTATATTACTACGAGAAAGTAAGAGAGTACCTGCTTCTCCATGACTTCATCAACAAAGTATATAATCAAGCTGTTGGAGTTTTGCCAGTATGATGGGTGAAAATGTCATTGTGGTATATTTTAATTTGCATTTCTCTTATTACAATGGAGATTGAGCATCTTTTCATATATTTAAAAGTCATTGTATTTTCTGTGAACTCTCTAATATTCCTTTTCCATTTTTCAATGGACTTTATTCTTACCCATTCTGGTAGTTTTTTTTCAGATTCTGATAGTTTTTTAAAATATATTAGGAATATAAGTTCTTTATCTATGACATGAGTGGAAAAAATAGATATAATTTTGCTGTTTATTATTTGTCTTTTGACTTCCCTTATGGTGAGGTTTTTCTTTTTTTGCCATTACGAAGTTATTTTTATTTAAACACTTGTTTATCTAGTCGTATTTATCAATTTTTTAAAAAATGGCTTCCGGATTCTCAAGTATAGTTAGAGAAGACATTTTCCACTTTACTAAGTATTCTTAGCATTGTTCCAGGAGCAGTTCAGCTATCTAAGAGAATGCTATAATTAATAGGTCACCAAAGCCCTTCTCCCAGCGCCTTTGTTCTAAAATCTTCATTTCCTTCCATCCCCCCAACTTCAAATTAGGCAGTTTGATCAGGTGAGTAACAGTAATTCACACTGAGGTGTGCCTAACTGGTAGACTTAACTTTCCCAGAAGGTAATTCTGTTTAAGGAACTGAATCAACTGAAATGACTTTCAAATTGCTAGAAAGTTGGGAAATATGGGAAAGAGGTCAAGGATGCCACAGTAAGCTGGAATGGTGGCTACTCTGTACTCTAGGCTTCTGCTCCCTCATTCCACAGTCTCGAATCCCAAGAAAAACTCAATTTTGGAGGGGAAATAACTCTTCCATCTTGGGGTCCGTTTCTTTTTTGAGAAAGATTAGCCCTGAGGTAACATCCGCCACCAATCCTCCTCTTTTTACTGAGGAAGATTGGCCCTGAGCTAACATTCGTGCCCATCTTCCTCTACTTTATACATGGGATACCTGCCACAGCATGGCTTGAAAAGCAGTGCATGGGTCCACACCCAGGATCTGAACCCAGGATCTGGTGAACCCTGGGCTGCTGAAGCAGAACGTGTGAACTTAACCAGTGCACCACTGGGCTGGCCCCCTTGGGCTCCATTTCTGACGATAGTAGCTGTGCTGCTTATATGGGCTGGTATCTGATTGGAAAATAGGAAGGCTGGGCAGCATTGGGTAAAATATTGATTAAACTGAATTTATCTTTTGTACTTATTGCTACCTGCTTATCTCCTTCTTTCTTCCCTCCATCCTAATCCTATCCACTAGACCAGGGAGGGGCCCAGTGGAAATTACTGGATAGGAGGGGGCTGGACAGTAAGACGATATTGTAGAATTCTGCTAGAGAAGGGAATTCTAGATTCCTCTGGGCCCAAAGTCTGTTACTAATTGGCTGTGTGATTGTATGTAAGTCTCTGATCTTCCTGCCCTAGGTTTTCTCGAGGGAATGAGAGGGAACTCATTGTTGAAGACTCTAACATTTTCAGGCTTCCCAATCAGCTGGCTCAGGGATTTGGGTCCTCTTGGTTGGGGGCGGGTGGGTAGGAAGTTGAAAGCCCTCCGAGATGCTTTTGTTCTTTAAACCTCCCCCCTTAATGACCCCAGAGAGCTTGATCAGTCTCAGCATCTGCTCACACTCCCTGCCCCCCTGCTCCCCGCCGCCCCAGCTCTGACAAGCCCCAACGCACCCACATAACCATTTACTAAATGAATAGTTTATGCAGTTAATTGCATTTATTAATTTATAATTTCACTGTGCTACAAGTGGTGACTGAAAGTTTTAATAGAACAATCAATTCCGTTAGTGTATTTTGTGCTAGAACATTTGAAAAAATTCTATTTCAAAAAAATGAAATGATTTCACTGGGTCTTGGCTACTGGTCCCTGTCCCTCCCCGACCCCTACTTTGTGTCCCAGAGGTTCGGTGCTGCTGACGCTACAGCTTCAAGTTACAAGGTGTTTTTCAGAACAGTGGGCTGTGTAAGTAAAGCCCATTGTAAGTCTGTTTTATTGGTGTGTTTGCACTTGAGTTCCTGGGAAGTCTCAAGGACAAAGAGCTTCTGCAGCTCCCCACCACTGTTTCCCTTAGAGGCCGTGAGGGCCAGTGATGAGCGCGGGTCGCAAGCCCCTTGACAATGTGGCTTGTGTAGGAGAAGTAGAGAGCTAAAAGTGGGTTTTGCCTGCTCTCTTTCTCTGGCCTTTTTGCTGTGGAAAGCTTTCAAGATTAGGATTAAGAGGAGATTTCTGAAAGAGAAAGGATTTCCCCAAATTCACCGGGCCAGAATTCCTGGTTTTGCTGCCTAAATCCACAGACTTTCAGCCAACATTCATTGGGGGTTCTATCTGCAAAGCAAAGATTAGGTCTCATCGGAGACAGTCCTGTCAAGTTATGGTGGAGCCAGGGTTCTTTCCCTGAAAACGTGTCCCACTGAGGCCTCACTCTCCAGAACTGAGATCCTGCTGGTGCGTCTGCCTCCAGATCTTGGACCTGAGGGGAACACCCTTGTGGTCCCTCTCTCGCTTATTTGGAAAAGAGGGAGGAGGAGAGGTACCCACACAGGCAGACTTATGCCCAAGTGATAACAGGTCTCAAAGAATGGGTCCCTTTCAGCAAGCCTGGTGGCATAGTGGTTAAGTTTGTGCGTTCCACTTTGGTAGCCTGGGGTTCGCGGGTTTGGATCCTAGGTGTGGACCTACACACCGCTCATTAACCCATGCTGTGATGGCATCCCACATACAACATTGAGGAAGACTGGCATGGATGTTAGTTCAGTGACAATCTTACTCAAGTGAAAATAGGGAGATTGGCAATAGATGTTAGCTCAGGGTCAATCTTCCTCACCAGAAAAAAAAAAGAAGAAGAAGAAGAAGAAGAACAAGAAAAATAATAGGTCCTTTCCAGGACAGAAATAGAATTATTGCTACCAGGATGGCACATGGCTGGCATGTCAGTGGCTGAAAATTTACCAATCACATTGGTAACAGGGCCCTGAAAGTACCTCTCACTGGGGTAAGCAGAGCTGAACAATATTGAACAATATGGACACAGGAGTTTACAGAGCCTTTGCTAGCAAGTGTGATGTACACAGAAAGTATGCAGTATTTCCCAAACCTGTGTGACATTGACCAGAAACCTTTTTTGTAAAAGGAGCATCATAAGGGGTTTATATTCTGTAAGCTACATTCTGGAAATGTTAATCTTGCCCACTTGCAAGGTTTATGAATTAATGGTGGAGTCGTGGTTTCCTAACTCATGGGCTTTCTGCTTCACCTTTGCTACTCAAAGTGTGGTCTGAGGACCGGCAGCACGGGCATCACCTGGGGGCTCGTTAGAGATGCGGAATCTCCAGCCTGCCCTGGACCTGCCAAATCGGAGTCTGCCTGTTATCATGACCCCAGGCGACTGGTGTGTGCACTGCAGACTGAGATGCGCTCTCCTGCTCACACCCTGCCTCTCTGCTCCAAACCCTCCCATGAATGGACGCCGAGGCCAGAACCTTGGGGCTGCGACGACAGTTGTGCTGGTTTGGGTTTAGACAGGGACGATTTCTGGGCCTTCTGGGCCTATTGGGATGTCCTGTTCTTGGCTTCCAGGTGGCAGTAGTAACCTAGAGCAAGGAGAGAGGCCACTGCATAAAACGATTCAGAGGTAGCAGAAAAAATAGCGAGACCGTGGGGGAAATATAAAGAGATTGTGGTAAACCTGGAAGGAGAAGGTCCCTTGGTGGGTCAGCATGGACAAAATTAGGAGGACTTTTGGGCAGATTTATGCCGAGGGCTGTGATGGGTTGGGGTGTTGGTGGTGGAATGATGCTCCAAGCCCTGCCACTCTTGTCCCCTGTGATGGGAGGCTGGGAGAGGAGCTCAAAAGATTATCTTTTTTCAGCTGAATGTGAGAAGTCCCTGCCAGATCAGATGCTCAACTTTAAAACAAATGGAGGAAAAACGATCAAAGGCAGTCAACTAGAAAAATCCACTTTTCCTATTTCATAAAAAGCAAGAGCCCATATGATAATCCCTCCCTTGGCACATGTTAGAGATTTCTTTATCGTTTCTTTGCTTGCGGCCAATTCTGCCACACCCAGCTGGGCGCCTGGGCTACAGTGACTTCATTTGCACCGGGTCAGCATGCCAGTTCCACGCCAGTGGATCTAGAGCTGAATTCGAGCCGTTTTCCAGGGAGGAGGGCCTGCCCGCCAGTGTGTGAGAGGAGGAGAGAGGGAGAAGGAGGGAGTGCCCTTCTCAGCATGGATGGCGGAGGGGGGCTGGCTCTGTCCCACATCTGAGCCAGGACCGAAAGGTCCTTCAGTGCCAGGATCCTGACTTTCCTGCTATGCCCCAGAGTTATAAACATAGTGCCTGGTGTTTACCCTGGAGATGCTCCATAAATATTTGTCGAATGAACTTTGACAAAATTGAAACCATTGAGGTAATAGAAAGCTCATGAGACATGCACTCAGGAGATCTGGCCTCTAGGACTAAATGTGTTCCCTTTCTAGTTGTGTGACCCTGGACAAGCTCTTCATCTCTCTGAGCCTTAGTTTATCCCGTGGTGATTGTGGTGCTCTGTGTAATTAATGTGAAGGGGGTTCCTTTTCCCCCATACTCTGTTATCCGTGCAACTCCCCCAGTTCATACATACCATCAGGAAATGAAACAAAAGTGAGGGATAAAATGTCTTCATGTTTTATTCAAGGGGGCTTAGACTTGAGGGCTCCGCAGGAATTGAGTTTAGAGCTTAGAGCTGGGGTGGGTGACCTCAGAGTTAACCTTGACTCCTCTTCCCCTTGCACTCCACATCCGATCCTTTGGCCAGTGCTGACTTAGTCACTCATGATCTCCGCTGCCACTGCCCTGATTCAAGCCTCTTTTATAGTTCACCTGGATTTCTGGCTGGTCTCCCTGCTTCCTCCCTTATCCCACACAAATCTATTCTCAACATAACAGCCAGAATGATGCCGTTACACATAAACCTCTTCACGTCACTCCTCTGTCCAGCAACCTTTAGTGGTTCCCCATCCCACTCCAAATAAAAGTCGAAGTTCCCACGATGGCCTCAGACCAGCTCCCCACCCTGACCTCTCTGACCTTATCTGCTTCTCCCTGTCCACTCTGCCCCAGACATGCAGCCTTGGTGGTCTTGAAGCCAGGTACCAGAGGGTTGCTGTAAATATTCAGTAAGAACATGATTACCCTTCAGCCTTGCTCCCAACTCAGACACAGGTGAAAAGAAGTTAATCTCTTTAATTTGCTGTTTTCTTGTTAACCTGCGGGGTGACTCAAGGGTCACAAGGATTTATGACCTTTTTTGCAGAAGAAAAAGAACGACTTTAAGGAAGTTAATATCACCAGATAACCAGCCCCCAGC
Source organism: Equus caballus (assembly GCF_041296265.1). Lineage (NCBI taxonomy): Eukaryota > Metazoa > Chordata > Mammalia > Perissodactyla > Equidae > Equus > Equus caballus. The sequence goes on from NC_091707.1 coordinate 36,145,132, forward strand.
TGCCTTTGACTCCCAGAAGTCTGATTGCCCAAGGGCTTATCTGGAGTGAAAGAAACATGGATTTCCCCTTTGTTTTTCTGAAACTCCTCCTCCCAAGGCCCTTAGGTCTATTAAGACCCCCTGCTTTCTTCTTTTGTTAAGGTAGATTTGAGAGAACCTATCTTCCCAACTTCTGATTTTGTCCAATTCGAACAAATCATTCTCCATCTCCAAGCACTGGTGTCTTAGTAATTAGCTTATTGAGCATTGGACACATGAATTTGAGATTAAGAGGCTCCATATCAATCTTTGACTCTGCCAGGCATATTTATGCCTCAGGACCTTTGCACTTGCTGTTCTCTCTGCTTGAAAACTTCTTCCTCTCATTGTTCCTTACCTTCTCCAGGTCTTTGCTCACTGTCACTTTCATGTGAGGCTTTCTCTGACTTTCCTATTGAAAGTCTAACATTGTTCTCATCTCCCACCTGCTATGTCCTAGGCCTTTCATCCTTTATTTCTCTCCACACTACTCATGGCCATAGACCATATTTTATATTTCACCTATTTTTCTCCTCCACTAGGGGAAGCCCTGTGAGTATTTTGTTCTTTGCTGAATTGTCAGCTCCCAGCATACTCCCTGGTACTATAGTATAATATTTGTTGAATGAATGAATTATTCAGGCTTTGCGCTTATAAAATTTTGTTGTAAGGCTTGGGTCAGAGGTGTGGAGCACAGAGGCCTCAGGCTTGTTTTGGGCACATTACAGATCTTATCCTGAATTAGGCAGCTTCTTTATGATGTCATAAAGTCGCTGTTGTGTTGTGTTTGCTCAGTGAGTCTCAAAGGCTCCTGGGTGAGGAATATACCATTGGGCAGAATTTGTTACATTGCCCTGGCAACTGCTCCCTGAGTTTCTGTCTTCTGAAAACTTGCAAACTAGCCTATTTCCCTCTTACTCTTGATTATGGCTATCTCCTCCTTTCCCCCTCCCTTGCCCCTTTCTTCCTTCACCTCTCCAGTCATCATGTCCTGAGCATCTCTGCACATTCCTCTCACCACTGCCCAGACTCCTGGACTGGGAACTGAAATGGATGCCAACTTATTAGGTTTTCAAAGTACTGACCCTGCAAGCTCCTAGTTCCGCTCTTCCCAGCTCAATGGCACTGGGCGTGATGAGCTCCACTGCAGCTCTAGGGGGTCCACACGCTGATCCCCTAGAGGTCTGTGCTTGGGAGTGTGTTGATCCTTGTGGTCCAAGCAAAGAATAGCTCTAGCTGATATCAGCACTCAGCAGGGACCCCGTCTCATCTCTTGTCCCTGGGGTCTCTTAGGACAGCTTATGGTTATGGGCACGGATCTGGTCTCCAAGGCTTTGGATTTGAGTCCTGACTTCGCTTACCTGAGCAAATTACCTTACCTCTGTGAGCTGCTCTGAGCCTCAGTCTGTCACCTTATCCAAATGAGGACGGAATAACCTATCTCACGGGGTTGCTGAGGACTGAGTGGGATCATATAGCGTTAGCACTTAGCATAGAGCCTGGCACACAGGAAGTGCTCGCTGAAGTATGGCTTCTGTCACTATTGCCATTAATAATTATGTTGTTGTCACTGATACAATCAATTCCCTGGCTTACCTTTCCAACCAGGGAGCCCCTAAGTGTGTGTGTGTGTGTGTGTGTGTAGGTAGAAAGGTGTGGGGAATTTACAGCTTGTCATTATAAACTCATCACAAAATAAATAGGAGATTTATAGCTTTAGGGCAGTTAATTCTGCAGTTTTGCCCAGCACTATCTCTGTTCCGGGAACAAATACACCCTGACAATGGATTATAATCTTTAGGTATTCAGAATATGAAACAGCCCCTTGGGTTCCCTGTTGCGTTATGAGAAAACAGTAACAGTTTAAAATGCAGCCCACAGGCAGCCCTCTGGGTCAGCTCTCTTGCTGTTGGCCTGTGATGTCCTTCAAAGAAAAGTTAGTGAAACTGATATTCTCAACCTCCCCATAGTGCTGCAGGAAGAGAAGAATCCAAACGCTGGGGCCGACCTCGATGATGGTGGCAGTAAAAGGTTTTCAAGTCGGATGGAAATACTCACTTCTTTCTCTCACCTGGCAAACTCGCAATTAACCAGCAAGATCCTCATCTAATGGCCCGACCCTCCCGGGCAGGAGAAATCACGCTCACCTCTGTCTTCCTTAGTGCTTGGCTCACGCTTCCCTCACTGCGTGTTACCTGATGTTATAACCCTGTTTCCGTGTCTCCACCCAGCTCTGCAAGGCAGGGAGATCCTCGAGGGCAGGAACAATATTTAGGTAACTTTGCAACCCAGTGCCCAACACATGGTCTGGCACTGAGCTGGTGGGAGGAAGTGAAACAATGTTGATGGACTTCCTACAGGTTCTCGGGCACTTGGCATATGGTACGCTACTTAACCCTCACCGCAGTCCTGCTGGGGAGCTGTCCTCTTCTACACAGAAGCAAGCTGAGTCTGAGATTTTATGCAACTGGCTTATTACTTTACTAATAAGTGGCAGACCAGGATTCAAACTCAAGTCTGACTCCAAAGCCTGAGTTTGCTTACTTTCTTCCTTTTGGTTTACATTTTTCTCTCCTTCCAGTGGCGTGTAATGGTCAAGAACATGGACTCTGGAACCAGACTGCTTGGCTTCCAATCTCAGCCTCATCATTTACAAGCTATGTAAAGTTGGGCATGTTACTTAGCTTCTCTCTGCCTCAGTTTCTCCATCTATAAAGTTGAATAACAATAGTACTTCCCTAAAGGATTGTGGTGTGGATTAAATGAGATAATATAAATAAAGACCTTAGAGCAGTCTCTTGTAGTAAATATTTGCTATTACTATAGTTGTGGATTGCTTAATGATGGGTTTACATACTAGGAAATGTGTCATTAGGCAATTTCGTTGTTGTGGGAACATCATAGAGTATACTTACACAAACCTCGATGATATAGCCTACTACACACCTAGACTGTATGGTTTTAATCTTATGGGACCACCGTTGTATGTATGGTCTGTTGACTATATTTCAATTTTCCTTACTTCCTTTCCAAATCATACCACGTGTGCTTTCCATAGCTGTTGTGCAATTCTTTTCATATTATGCTGCCTCTCGTGTTGAATGAATGCATGAAGGTGATGATGGCGTGTGTCTGGCAGGCACCTGGGCTCTCCCCCCAGGTAGTCGTGAGTGCACACTTGCATGATGTTTCACCCGGCACCTTGTGTCTCTGCTAGCTTCAGAGGGCTGTTGACAATCATTACCTAACCTCTAGGAGGTCATGGCTGAGCAGGAGAACATGGATTAACATATAGGCCCAATGTGGATCTCTAAAACATGCCTCTGAAATGAAGTTCCCCCAAAACTGACACCTCCTCCTTGCAGCATAACAAGAGGCAGTATAGCATAGTGGTCCCTAGCAAGGACACTGGAATGAGACTGGGTTTGAATCCCAACTCTGCCACCTGGTAGCTGTGGGACCTTGGGCAAGTTACTTAATCTCTCTGAACCTTGATTTTTCTCATGTATAAAATTGAGATAATAGTAATATAACTTGTAAGGTATTGTAAGGATTAAATGAATTAATGCCTATAAAATGCTAAATCAGAGCCTGGCATATTGTAAATGCTCAGTAGGCATTGGTTATTATTATTGTTGTTGTTTTTACTGGGGCTGAACCTGGTAAACTTACTGCATGAACAAGCAGAGAAAAACTAGCTAGAGGTCAGGGCTGTCTGAAAATGAGGGAGAGAGTGAGAGGAATGAAGTATATTCAATGCATTTTCCCACATTCACTGGCCCGGTAAGTCACTCCTTGCAAAGGGAGGAGCAGGGAGGTGGGGGCAGAGAGAAAGAGGCAGGGAGTGTTATTCTGCTCTATGGAAATATAACACCTTGGGCCGTGGTTCTCCTGACGTCTACCATGGAGATGCTCAGCCACGACTGAGAATGCAGCGGGGACACTCGCTGCTCTCATGGAGCTTACGTGAAATGCAAAGTTACTCTCGCCTCCAGTTATCCTTGCACAAAGTATAAAGTTACTCTGACTTTTGAATAATTTAAGATTAATGAGTGTTCTGACTCAGGCAGGAGGCACAAGCTGTGGAAAACCTGGTTTACTGTCACCTGTTTAGCCAGACATTATTCATCCCTAGATGTGTGTCTGAGGATAAGGAGGCCTACAAGAGAGGCTGATTTCATAAGCTTCCAGTGCAAGCAGAGGCAGCATCGCGAGGCCGACTGGCTCCCTCTTCTCAGCCATTGTGTGAATCACCAGCAAGGGAGGGAAGGACCGTGGTTTGCTACAGCCACACCAGTTGGGAACTGTATTTCCACTTTACAGACAAGGAAACTGAGGCCAGGGGAGTTAAGCAGCTGAGATCCAGAAATCTTATTCAAGGTCGCTGAGCTGGTGAGCAGTGCAGTTGGGATTAAACCTGAGTCTGTCTGAGGCCAAAGCCACACGCTTCCCACCATGTCCCCTTCTGCTTTTCTGTACTGAGCCACTCCCCAGAGACCCTGTGCTATAGGCAAGAATGAGAGTTGTTACAGGTCACAGTGTCAATCATAGTACTCAATTAAGCAATCAATTTTGTCGTTCTTACTGGCCTTAATGGAAACACATTTGGGCAAAATCAAGCCAATTTTACCCTGAGAAAAGTAATAATAATGACTCTAAAATATGCTGTGTTTTACGTGAGAAGACTATTAGTGTCCACTCTTCATCTGTGTGCATGCGTTCTATTGCTGGTCCAGTAACAGAGGTGGTTTGCAAGGACCAACAACGAGGGGATCAGTGAGTGTGGGGGTGCTGCTTGTGTTGGCAGAAAAGATGTGCAGGTAGTGTGAAAATCCAGGTTGGCACTTGATTTTATGCCCTAGCCATGCTGGAATGATGGTCCTCACCCATGTGGAATGGTACACAGAAGTGGGCATGCTTACAGTGGCCCCTGACAGGTGACTGGCCTAGAGTCAGGCTATTTACAATGATTTGGAGCATATTTGTAAAGTCTGAACCATGGTCAAGCCACTCTGCTTGGGGCTGCGTTGTGGGTCACACAGTCTGGATTCCCCCGTATCCTGGGACTTTCTGGCAGGATGAAAGGAGTGAGTCAAGATTGGCTTGGGGAAAGGGGTGCAACCATTTTTCAAACTGTTAAGCTTCCAAGGCTTAGAAAATTGACTCTCAAACTTTGTCCAAAAGCATTATCTGGGAAACATTAAAAATGCAGATGCCTTGGTTCCCCCTTGAGGGGGTCTGGGGTTGGGCTGGCCTGGGGATCTGTATGTAACTAGCATCTCTGGTGATCTGGATGTGGGTGGTTCATGGAGCACTCTGATAACAGATGGCTCAAGGTCTGATGATGGCCGACATCAAAACACAGGCAGGTGAACTTCTGAGGTGGGACCAGAGATACCCTGGCAAGGATAATTCTTGGTGTTGGGAGCAACTAGCACAATGGTCACAGGGCAACAGGGCAGTCAGGTGTCGCTGGACTTTAGGCCTGGGCTTCAGTCCCAGTGGGTGAACTAGAGTGGAAAGAAGAGACAGGACAGAAGGCCAGGCAAGCTGGCTGGACACATGGTGGAGTTAGATTACGTGGTTTCTGCCCACAGCTCATGGGGGCTTGCAGGGGCCAAATTTCACTCTGGTGCATTGAACATTGAGTGTGGGATCAGTAGACACCAGTGGAGAGGCTGCCACCATGCAACTCATGGGAAAAGGCTGAAAGAACAGGGTTTGGGATAAGTGGTATGGAAGGTCCCACTTGGAAGAGGGTGCTATGTTGACTTAAAGTCCATCAGTGGCTTTCCATCACACTTAGAATGTCGGCACGAGTAGCCTGGCCTCTACCAGCCTCCCCAGTCCTCCTTGAGCCTTTGTCCCCCTCACTCATTATGTTCCAGCCAACCTTTGAAGAGGATGGTTCTTTAGAGATGCCAAGGTGTTTACTCCTGAAGGCCTTAGTCTGTTCCATTGCCTGGAGAGCTATTCCCACCCCTTTTCCCATCAGATATGTTTTCTGAAAGAACTGATGTCCCTGAGTGTCCTCTATCTCTCCTCATTCCCAGTGCCTTCAAAAGCAACCAAAGGCACAGTGACATGGGTCCTCCGGCCCTTGCCAGGACCCATCCCAGGGGCCTTCTGTGGCTTTCACTTCTGTTTCTGGGCGTGGGATTTGGGGTGGTAATGGAGAAGAGGGCATTAAGTCCAGTTAAAACTGGCACAGTCTTGGGAAGGGGGGGTAAGCAGAGGCCAGTGGGGCTTTCCTTAAGGAATCAGAGGTATCTCAAGGATTGGTCAAATTCTGGTGATATTTGGCCCCATTTGCACAGTAGCCATAAGTCCGGGAATGGTCTGGTTACAAAGCAAGGTCAGGGAGGGACGAAGGGTTGGGGGTTAACAGAGGCTAACTTGAACATCCTTGTGTTCCCTGGCACATACCCCTCTATCTCCTTACATCTACACTCATACAAATGCCTGTTTGTGTGTGTTATGGGTACATGTCAGCATATATAACATATGAAACGTTCAGATAGCCCGGGAAACATGCTCAGGAGCTTTGAGAATGTCTCAGGTTGTGTTCCCTCAGGTTGAGTCTGGGAAAATCAACAGGCAGGGCTGCCAAGAGGTGCATCCTCATGATCACTACTAGTTGGCTGGCTCTAGATATTTGTCCAATGGCTGCACCATCCATTGGCTCAGTCAGATCTGTGATGGACATACAATCCATTTTCACATTATAAGTCTTCTTATCCTTGCAGAACGGAGAGGCAAATGAAGACTCCAAGTATGTGTCATCTTCATTTTAGGGGGTGGCTTCTGCTTTGTCTTTCTGTACTCTAATTTCTCAGGAAGGCAGACCTACCTCTGTTGTCCTCGCCATCCCTTTCATCTCCCTTGGAGCCTTTATGACTCCTCATCTAAATGGTACAGGTCAACTCATTCTTCATCTCTCAGCTATGATCTCACTGTTCCAGAGATGGCTTCCCTGACCTCCCACTGTAAAGGGGGTAGCCAAAAAATCCTCCCCCTATTCTTAACTCAAAGAACCCTCCTGACCCTTGTCACATTTGTGGGTATTACTTTAGTTATATTATTTATGTATTTATTTATCTCTCTGCCCCACTAGCCTGTAAATGCCATGAAAGAATCATCACATCTGTCTTGTTCACCCATTGCCTCCCCAGTGCCTTGGGGGAGGCACTGTGCTTCTCAGTAATTCCTTGTTAAACGAGAAAAGGATGAATGAATGAAGAGCTGGTTCTTCGAGAATCAGTAGGGCTTTGGTGGAAGACAGTCAGGAGGTCATAATAGATGAGGGAAATAATAGGAGGGAAATGATACGTGACATCTTTGGGATACCTTGGGTAAATCTGTTGGTTCGAGCACAGGGCTTGTGTAGGGGCAGAGGGGGAGATCTAGTTAGGAAGGTAGACTGGGACCAGCACACGGGGTTTGAATTCTGAGCTTAGGGCGGACTTCACTCATTAGGCACTGGAACCCCCTAGAGGGCTCTGAGCAGGCAGTGATAAAACAGCGGAAGGACAGTGGTATCCCGGGTGAGTGGAGAGGGAGAAGGCAGAAGTAGGAAAAGCAGGAGGAGGCAATTGAGTCCTGAACCAGAGTAGTGACAGTGGGAGTAGAGAAGGAGAAACAGATGTGAGAGACATTGGGAAGGAAGAAATGACAGCCTTTGGTGGCTGATTGGATGTGGGGGCGAGGGAATTTCTCAGCCATTCAGGGGAAGAAATGCCACCCCCCTCCTCCTGCTAACTTCAGCTCAATAGCAGGAGTGTATCAGTGACAAAGAGCTGGCATGATCTGAGTCTGGAAGCATCTGTAGAAAGTAATGAAGTACAGGCAGCTGAATGTGAATGGGAAAAAAACTTGTGTCACTAAGTGGTCCTATTGCAAAGTGCGGAAGGAAATGAGCATTTATTTTTAAAAAAATCTGCTGGGAACATGATGCCCCATCCCTTCCAGGGGCTGAATTGCTTTGGAAGAATTTGCTCCCACCCACCTGGCTATCCTGCTAAAATGTATAGACTTCCAGAGAGAGAAAAACACCCAAAAAGATCCATTACAGCTACAGTTGGCCAATTCCATAGCAAGGTCTCCACTAACTGTGTGGACTCGCACAAGTCACTTGGCCATTTTGGGCCTTCATCTCCTCACTGGTCAACAAAAGGGTCTGGATAAGATAGAAACTCCGTTGTTTCTCCCTGCGCTAACTTGTGGTTCTGTGGCCCAATGGAACCTGTTGAGGGTGGCTTCAGTCAGTGGGGAGGGATCTTACAGATTTTTTAATTTTGGTGCCAAGTGTCTAAAGTCAAGGGCACATCTTCTTTTTTCCCATGGAGCTCCAGTATTAAAGGATATTTCCTCCCCACCCACACCCATTACCATCTATTCAACAGAGCCACTCACTGATGGATTGCCTTCTTTTTAGGCTGAGGATATTTCATCTTCATTTTCCACCAGGTGATATGTAGGGTTAATGTAATTTTGATGTCAATTTACATTCACTGGAGTCGCTGCTGTTTCTCTGGCGGGCAGTAGAGCATGATGTTTAAGAAGCCAAGGGAGCAGGTAAGTTAATAAGTGTGAAGCCAGGACTTGCACCTGTGAAGTCTACCTCTGAGGCCCATGTCTACACACTCTACAGTGCCTTCGTATTAGTCAGCTCAGGCTGCCATAACAAAATACCACAGACTGGGTGGCTTTAAAAACAGAAAATTATTTCTCACAGTTCTGGAGGTTGGAAGTCCAAGATCAAGGTCTCAGCAGGTTTGGTTTCTCCTGAGGCCTCTCTCCTTGGCTCTCAGATGGCCGCTTTCTTGCTGTGTCTTCACATGGTCGTTTCTCTGAGCATCCCTGTTGTCTCTCCCTTTTCTTATAAGGACACTAGTCCTATGGGATCAGGGCCCCACTCTTCTGACCTCCTTTAACTCTAATTACCTCCTTAAAGGCCCTGTCTCCAAATACAGTCATATAAAATTCAACATATGAACTTTGGGGAAACACAATCCAGTCCATAACAACCTTCCTCATTGATTCGCTGAGAGGAAGAAATGAGGTTGCATGTGAAAAGTACATGCATAGAGCAACAGAGCCCAGCATACAATTATCTCTCAGAGCTATTGTTGTTATTTTTTGATGCGGATCTAAGGAAGGGACTAAAACTGACTATTGCAAGCTACTAAGAGCTCCCAAGGAGAAGTTTTCCTCTTCTTACCATGTCTACCGCTACCACCCTTACCACCAACGTCTTCTGCAACAGCCTCCCAACCTCTCTCGGGTCCCACACTTGTCCTATGAAGTCCGTTAGCCACACAGGCATGATCTTTTAAAATTTGTCAGACAATGCCACTCATTTGCTTAAAATCCACCGGCTCTCCATTCAACTTTGATTAATGTCCTAATTCCTAAGCATGGCTTCTGTCCTTGCTCCATCCAGCACCTTCTAGTGTCTTCTACCTCACTTCCTATCAGAGTCCCCCTTGCTTGCTATGCTCCAGCCACACTGGCCACCTTTCTGTTTCTTGAAAACTCCCAGCCGATTCTACCCTTAGGGCTTTGGCTTCCTTGTCCTTAATTCCTGACCCCTTTTTCCCCAAGTATCTTCTGGGCTTGCTACTTTCTTTCATCCAGTTTTAAGCTCCAAATGCAACTCCCTGGGACTCTACCTAAAGCAGCTGCCACTCCCATAGTTACTTTCTGTGCTATTACCCTGTTTTATTTTCTTTATAGCACTTCTCACTGTCTGAATGATCTCATCTTATTTGTTTGTTTATTTGTTTATTGTCTTTCCTTCTCACTAGACTATACACTCTATAAATGAAGGGAGCTTTCATCTTTGGTTCACTATTGTATCTCCAGAGCCTGGCACTATTGCCAAAGCTCAAAATACATTATTTGAATGAATGAATAAATGAATAATCTTGAATCTAGAGATTCAAATAGGAGGTAACTGTCCAGGATAAACAACCCAAAATTAAAGATGAAGATCACAGTGTCAAAGTGGAGGAAGGGGTGGTTTTCTCCCTTATATACAGGCTTATTCAGAATGTCTATTTTGGGGTCAAGTACAAGTATCCATACCTTGTTCTCTGTGGTGCAAAGGATACCATATGATGTAAATCAAATTTCCTAAGACTTTGAGGTTTAGACTACTCGTGGCCTTTATTGAATTTATTCCCAGGCCCCAAAGGGTTATGGCTACTGAAAAAAGTGTCCTGGCATCAGCCACAGAACCTAAGTCCTGCCTTATCAGCCTTTGCCTTGGTCATCTTGATTCATCTCTTGGCCCTGATGGCTTCCACCTGCACGCTTAGCCCTGCCTAGGCCCAGGGACCACACTGTCCAGACTAGAGCGTACTTCCAAAGTACAGTACACACTTGCCCTAGGGTGATAGTCCAAGTATTTAACAACCAGTATAGCAGTGGCATTGACCATTCAGCTGTAAACAATCAGTCCAGCTGAACTAATGTGTATTTGCCAAATGTCAGCTCTGAATTTCCTCATCAATCCCCTCCCCAGAAAATGGGGTATAGAGTTTTCCCTATTGCCAACCACGGGGTGGCCGCACCTACGTGCCCATTGACCTTCCCCTCCCCACATGGAGTAGCCCAGTCTTTTCTGTGGAATGCCTCACTTTCCCCTTGCACCTGAAGCCCTTTTTTGTGTCTTGGGTCCTAATAGCCTGCCAAGTACACTCATTCGTTCAACAAGTATTTATTGAATACCTTTTATGTCTCAGACCCTGTGCTGGATGCTGAGATAGAGTAATGAACAAACACATGCAAGTCACCTCCCTTATGGAACTTATATTCAAGAATATTCCACTGTTTCTGCCTAGTTCTTTATAAAGTGTAATGTTGAATTACAAAGTTATTGAAGTGTTGGGGAAAGGAGTAAAGAAGGAGAAACCAAACTGAGATGCCGGGCGAGTATCTCCTGCTTAGTTCTTGCCCATCTCAACTTCTGCCCCAGGAGTGTGGGATGTTTTTCCCTGTATTTCTCACCTTGTCTGGGTCCTGACCCCAAATGTATTACTCACCTGGAACTATACCAAACCATCTGTCCTACTGTACGCATTGCTGCCGCCTAGAGGCACTCACCTCATTGTGCCAGACACTATCCATACTGATGCTGCCTTAAGTCATATTGGGCTTACAAAGCAAGGGTTTAAGATTTTCATCTCCCAAGCCCTCTCTTCCTTTTTACATTCTGTCATTTTCCCTCAGCAGAACAATGAGTCTCTATGTGACTCCCAGTGGAGTTGCTCCACGTTTTGAAAGATATAGAGTCCCAGAAGCCTCCTGCCTTTACTTGTCCTGCATAAGACACTGTATGACACCCTAGGAAAGTTTGCGCCTGATCTTTTAAATGTAGATGTGAGCCAGCCACTCCTAGAAGAATCCTATCAGATCTCTTTCCCCCAGGCCTGCTCTATTTCTTTTCTGCTAACTCATTTGCTGTGGGTAATTTTGTCTCCTGAATCATGTCTGCTTCTGGCAGGCACCCTCATTTGGCTCTTAATATCCCCCATCCCAGCAGTCAGTAAAATGTTTTGGTTAGGAAGTTTTTGGTTGCAAATAATGGAAAATTCAACCTCAACTGGATAAAGCTGAAAAAGGGAATCTGTTTGCTTTGTAACTAAATGGTACATACAAGGCTTGAATTAGGACTCAGATGAAGTGACCAGAACCTGGCTTCTCTTCCCATTCCTTGACATTGGCCCTATTGTCAAGGAGGCTCTCCTCTTGTGACCAAAGATGATTGTGGACATCTCCCCTGCCAACGTCCTCAATCACATCCGTGAGAAAGAGAAACTTTGCTTCTCTAAGGGTTCAACTAAAAATTGAGTCTTATTGTCTCCGATTGGCCTGATTTTCATCACAGGCTGCCTTGCTCAGCTGGGGGTGCTATAACAAACTACATAGACTAGGTGGCTTATAAACAACAGAAATTTATTTCTCACAGTTGTGGAGGCCGGAAGTTCAAGATCAGGGTGCCAGCATGGTTGGGTTTTGGTGAGAGCTCTCTTCTGTGTTGTATCCTCACACGGCAGAAAGAGCTAGCTGGTTCTCTGACCTCTTGTGAAGATCACTAATCCTGTTCATGAGGACTCCACCATCATGACCTAATTACCTCCTGAAGGTCCTACCTCCAAATACCATCATGTTGGGATTAGATTTCAACTTGCGAATTTTGGGGGGACACATTCAGTCCATAACAGGTGCCTTTTCCTCAATCACTTTGGCCAAGGCAGAGGGGCTACATAGAATGGCTTGGGCCAGTCAGGACTCAACTCCTCCTGTTGGGGGTGGAGTCAATCTCAGCCAAATTGGTTGGCTGAAAAATTCAAGGTGATGTTAGAAAAGGCCAAGTGGGAACAGAGGCTGGAACAGATGTCCCCTACAGCAAGCAACTTGACCTTTGCCTGGAACTTCCGCCCTTGCCTCTAGAGCAGACATGGCATTCAATCTGATTTCTCTGATAGAAGTTTTGCATTTGCCTTTGGTTTCCATCTTGCAAGCCCTTCTAATGACCCACTTTTTTCCTTCTTGGGAGTATGGCCTCAGAGATGTGCCATCTGACATCATAGCAGGTCATTGCAATAGCCTAGATATTTTATTCTATTTTTTTCCTTTTTCTCCCCAAAGCCCCCCAGTACATAGTTGTATATTCTTCGTTGTGGGTCCTTCTAGTTGTGGCATGTGGGATGCCGCCTCAGCGTGATTTGATGAGCAGTGCCATGTCCGCGCCCAGAATTCGAACCAACGAAACACTGGACCGCCTGCAGCGGAGCGTGCGAACTTAACCACTCGGCCACGGGGCCAGCCCCAGCCTAGATATTTTAAATGCAAAAGATACTCCTGCAAGAGTAAGGCGATAATTATGGTAGAAACTACATAGTTTAATAGTGACAGGTACTTCGAAAGTAGGTAAAACAGTTCGAGTGTGTCAAGGCTTAGAGATATTTATCTTCCTTGACTTGATGTCTGTGACATTTGTCACAATTTATATCCCTTAACTTTTAGTTTTATCCCTGTAGAAGATTTCTTAAACTTATTTGACTTAAAGAAAGCTTAGTAATGATCTAATCCAAGACTTTCATTTTTATTGTTAGAAAACAGGCCCAAGTAGGTTGTGTGACCTGTCCAAGGTCGTACAGCAATACTCAGAGCTTGGGGTCCTGGTTCTCGGTCCACTGCTCTCATTGTTCTTGTGGGCACAGAGGTGGTGGGGAGTGTCCATCAAGTGGCAGTAGATGCCAGGACTGAGTGTTCTGAGCCCCAGGGGCTACATGTGTCCTGGCATTCTCACTGGGGTTGCCAAGGCTCCCATTACAGATTTATAGCCATTCTGGCCCTTTTTAAAGGAAAAATATAATTATTAAAATGGTGGAAGTTGGATACCATGTTTTTATAGCATATTATAAGAGAAATACAAACCGGAAGTGCAGTTACGTATTTTCTTGTTATTCTTTAATTGTAATTTATGGCTAAACTAATCCTAGCCATATTTCTAACTTTTGACTAAAATTTTTGTTTTCTGCATTATCCTTAGATATCCTTCTTCAAATTTATAAGATTCATTGGGACTTCAGGCCTGTTAGGCATCAAAAATGCTCGCAGCTTCCTTTGACTGAGGGCATTCATTCATTCATTCATTCAACAGATATTTGATTGGGTCCTTCAAAGAAGGAAGTCATTCATTTGAGTGCTTCTGTTCTCAGTTCGCTAAAAGATCCCTGGGGACTTCCGTTTTCTTTTTCTTTGAACCCCCTAGCCTTCTATTTCGTGTGGTCATGGCTATAATAGTAATGATAACATATTTATGTATATATGCATGTGTATGTATATGTGTATATATGTATGCGTATATAGTTAGTCCTCCGTATCTTTGGGTTCTGAATCCGCAGATTCAACCAACCTCTCATCAAAAGGCCTACAATGGTTGCGTCTGTACTGAACACGTACAGACTTTTTTTCTTATCATTATTCCCTAAAAAATACAGTATCACAACTGTTTACACAGCATTTTCATTGTATTAGGTATTGTAAGTAATCTAGAGATGATCTAACATTGTATTAGGTATTATAAGTAATCTAGAGATGATCTAAGGTATAGGGAGAATGTGAGTAGGCCATATGCAAATATGCCATTTTACATAAGGGCCTTGAGCATCATGGATCTTGGTATCTGAGGAGGTCCTGGAATGAAGCCCCTGGGGATATGGAGGGGCAGCTGTACACAGTCACACACATACTTCTGGGCACTTTACATGTATTAGCTCAATTAATGTTCACAACAACCTTACTAGTAAGCATTACTATTATACAGATTTTACAGATGAGAAAAAGGAAGTCCAGGGAGCTTCTGTTGTTTACTGAAGGTCACACATTTGGTAAGTGGTGGGGCTGGGGTTTGAACCCAGGTAGTCTGGCTCCAGAGTCCATGCCCTAAGAGATGGAGAAGGCTCTTTACAGAGACTAGAGAGACTCTACCGACAATGAACTGTCTTTCAAATAATGTTTCTCACATAAGAAGAGGGCAATTTTCCACTTTCTTTTAAAGAAGAATAAAACCAACACTGCTATTTCTGGCTTACTCTGGGCAGATCGCTAAAAATCATTTAATAAATAGTTGTTCCCAACTTCTGGTTATAGAGGTCCATGAGGCTTTTTTTTTCTTTTCCTTTTTTTAAAGATTTTATTTTTTCCTTTTTCTCCCCAAAGCCCCCCGGTACATAGTTGTGTATTCTTCTAGTTGTGGCATGTGGGACGCTGCCTCAGCGTGGTCTGATGAGCAGTGCCATGTCCGCGCCCAGGATTCGAACCAACGAAACACTGGGCCGCCTGCAGCGGAGCGCGCAAACTTAACCACTCGGCCACGGGGCCAGCCCCTTCTTTTCCTTTTTTTTAAAGTACTTGTTTCTCTTACAAGGACTATTTTAACCGAGTTTTTAAATACATCTCTGTCCAGATACTGCATCCAGCATATTGTCTCAGTTGCTTTTATCTGGCTATCTGAGAAATGTTTCTCTTTCTAGTTCGTTCTAATCTTTAACTCTTCAGGGAAGGCAACATAGAATCATAGAAAGAGCACCGGCTCAGAGGACTGAAGCACTAGCTTTGTGACCTGAGGCACATCCACCTCTTCTCAAATTGGCTCTTTGGTTTCCTCATTTGTTAAAAAAATGTGTTTCAATGAGATACCTCTACAGGTCCATTCACCTCTCAATATGTTAAGTCTTGGTTACTGTTTGTTAGGGTACCCCCAAAATATACTGGATCTTTAAAAAATCTCTTTGGTGGAGGATAATAGAAATCCTGATTATAATGGATTAAATAAAATTTTTTCCTCACAAGAGAAGCCCACAGGTGGGACAGGGTCCACAGCCAGTACAGATGCATGGATGTCATCGAATACCATGGCTTCTTCTATTTTCTCATCTTGTCATTCACAGCATGTGACTTCCATCCTCGTGGTTTGCAAGATGGTTGCTGTAACTCCAAGAGTTGTGAACACGCTCCGGACAGAAGAAGGAGGGAGGAGGAAAGAAGGAGAAGAGCCAGTATTGGGAAAATGGAAGCTTTCCTCAGAAATCCCCCATGGACTTCTGCTTCTGTCTCATTGGCCAGAACGGGGTCATGTGACTACTGGCTGTGAAGAGGTCTGGGAAGGTTCATGTTTTCAGCTGAGTATATTGTAGGGCTGAACAAAATTGGGGTTTTGTGGTGAGAAGGAAGTAGAGATTAGAATGGGGGAATAACTAGCCGTTCTGGCATGTGTCACGGTCTACTTCTTTATTTCTTCTAACTTTAGAACCAGACAAATAGGTGAATAAACAAACAAAAAAATCTTTCTTTCATTCTGTTTTCTTCTTTTCTGGCTGGGTACTAGAGTTCCTCCTTGATTAACCTCTATTATTATTAAAAATAACGCCATTATTAATATGTAATTATTAACATTATTAACCATTAATTTATACACAAAGACATGAACAGTTAGACTAAGGACTTCTAGATGTCACTTGTCAAGGGCAGGAGAAAGGCTTGCTGGGCCACAGTAGGCAGGAGGCACATGGAGAGCAGACATGGGCTGGGCCAGAAGGCCTGCCGGAGCAGGTTTGGAGTCTGTTTTCAGTTCAGTGTGTGATTTGGGAGGTGTGACTTCATCTGTGGATCGCAGTTTATCCTGCTTTATTATATAAGCGTAAATGAGATGATGGACTAAAACCATTTGCATTCCTTAGAAAACAGCTATTTTAAAAAGTCAGTACAAGATAAAATATGTGTTCATTAATGTAGATCTTACTGGGGGACTGCTAATTTGAAATTTGTCATAACTTAGAAGCTAGATTTTTTTTTTTTTGAGGAAGATTAGCCCTGAGCTAACTACTGCCAGTCCTCCTCTTTTTTTGCTGAGGAAGCCTGGCCCTGAGCTAACATCGTGCCCATCTTCCCCTACTTTATATGTGGGACGCCTAAGACAGCATGGTGTGCCAAGTGGTGCCATGTCCCCACCCGGGATCCGAACCGGGAACCCGGGGCCACCAAGAAGCAGAACATGCGAAATTAACCACTGTGCCACCGGGCGGGCCCCCAGAAGCTAGATTTTGAAGGCACTTTTTCATCTTCTTAAGAGAATAAACTATTTGCAGGCACTCTAGAAGCACTTAATTTGCAAAAAGTAAAAACAATGATAAATAGAATTTTTCTTAGCTAGTCAGGATTTTTGCTTGGCAATACCTTGTTACCTTGGGTCGGACTATAATTTTTTCTTAAAAGTGAGAAAGGTTGTATTTCTTTAAAAATGTTTTATACTTCAGACTTTTTAATGAATTCAGACAGACCTCTTTATTTATATATTTTGGTGAGTTCTTGCTGCATTTTTGTCCCAATGGGAAAACCTATCCTGATGCTGTTTTGGGAATCACATCTGGCTCATCTAGAAGAATGATGACCTTCTTGAGGGCAGTGACCTTTGTTTCTTTCCTAGCTAGGAAACATCTTGGCATGGTATATGAGGTCAGTCCTCAGTCGACTAAAAACTTACTGTATTACTCACCTTAACCACTTATGTTGTGAGATGACATATGTAATCTGCCATCGTTAACCAGGGCATGTGGGTACACACTCAGTAGATGGTAGCTGAAATCGTCAGAAGGCAGATAGTAGGATGTTTAAGGGGACAGGACCTGGAGTCTGATGCTCTGGGATTGGAATTCCAATGCTAACACCATCTGGGCAACTCACTTCTCTCTGACCCTCAATTTCTCATCTGTCTGATGATGATAATAATATCTACTCCATGAGGTTATTGTGAAGATTAAATGAGCTACTGTAAGCAAGGTGTCTGACACAGGTCTGGCACACACTAGATCCTCAATAAATAGTAGCTACCATTATTTTTGTTTTTGTTGCCAATGTGAACGTGTCATACCCAGACCTCAATAGATTCAAATTTGTCTGCACAATCGGAATCTTACCAACACAAGATGTGCTCCTGAGAGTTCCCAGAACAGAGCTGAGAATGTTTGGAGTCAAGGAGCTTAACGCTGAGCCCAGCTTCGCTGTAGAGGATGTTGGCTAACACTGTCCTAAGGGCTTTGGGAAAAGGTTTGTTTGCCCTCCAAGGAAGACAGAGAGAAAGGAGCTTTAGCTGTTAACTTTCTAACACCAGGTGGCTCAGTTGTCTTGAGAAACCATGACGTACATTTTGCAAAAGCCTGTGACAGAGCCCTTTGCTTGTTCCTGGCCTTTATTTCTCTTCTAGATTTTGTTTGTGCCCTGTCTCCTGATCATAAAGGGCACCCATTTACTTATAGGAAGAAGCTGAGGCCCCTTCTGATTCCTAACACAGTTTTGAGCAGTGACCGTGACTTTGCACATGCTGCTGAGGGTGAAAGCACTCTAATACCCACCTTGGGAAAGAGTTATAGATCTGCTACTGATTGCCCACATCTTCGCTTCCACAGTAGGCAGTCAGCTAGGGGGGCACCACTCCCAATATGATTGGTGTTTAACACTGGTATCATACTTTGTGTTTTTAAAAAGCTTCAAAGATCAATTCCTCATTAGCCTGATTGAAAAAGAAGTTATACCTCCTCTGCTATGTTCTGAACAGGACATAGATCACTGTGGGTGCTCCATAAATATTAAGCATTTAATCCTCGCCATTGCTCCCACCCAAATAGGTTACTAGAACTCATTTGCTTAGGGCTGAGAGTCTTCACTTCTAGACCAATGTTCCTTTCTCAAACTTTCCAAAATATGAGGACTCTCTTAAGATGATGTAAAGTGTGCCTGGGGGTCACCTGGTTCAGAAGATAGCGGGATTCAATTTGCTCTCAACACCCTTGTTGGTAATCTCCGAACAGAAGGAGGCTGAGCAGTTGAGTTACCTGGAATTACATGGCACACATTATTTGTTGTTGGGCAGCATTTCTCCTGGAGGAAGAAGCTTATATTATAGAAGACAGGATGGAAGGCAGTAGAAGCCATTGGTCATAGTGCTGTCATCCTTTTAAGACATGTTCCTATCTAGTCTTCCAGATGGAATACTATTTTGAACTTTGGAATATTGTCCTACATAAGGAACCATGATGTTCATTTTATTCCTTTGAAGTTTCCATAATGGGATCACTCAGTTTGGAACATCTACTTGTTCAACCTCTCAGGAAATTTAACTGCGGAATGAAGATGTGCTTGTGCAGGTGCCCGAGAGGGTGCTACTCAATCATCCTTTCTGGCCTCCAGTCTTCATTTCTCAGAAGTAGGTTAAGTGGGTGACTGAGCTGGTGATAAGACCCAATCTGGAGGGAGAAGATACATCTGGATAAGACGTCTGCTTAAGGTTTAACTTCCCCAGGGAAATGCAAAAAGCTATGCTGCCGAGGCATTTTCAGGGTGCCTCTGTGGTTCAGCCTAAGTAGCATATAATATAGAATAAGTGCTGTTTGGTTACAGAAAGAACACTGATAAATGTCTGGCCATTAAAGTCAGACCATGGAGAAGGGAGCAGCACACAGCTCCAAAGCAACTGGCTTAGTATTTAGCATCAGACAGGGACACTGTCATACATTCTGGTTAATGCAGTTTGAACAAAACTTGAATTCAGTGAATGATATATTACAGTAAAATATTACAATTTATTTTAAGCACTTTCTTCTTTGCCTGCCAACTGTGTCTACCCACCTGTTTGAAAAGAATCAGGGAAGAGGCTATAAATTCTTTACTGTAGGAACGCAAGAATATTCTGGATTTTTGTAACGACATCATTTCACACTACAGTGTTTTCCATGAGAGGTTTTCAGAGGACTATCTGAATGATAATTAAGCCACACAATATCCACATAAGCTTGGAATTTTCTCTTTTTTTTTCTTGTTTAACTGATGGAAGAAGAAAGGGATAGGTAACAGTGTTTGGGCTAGTCAATGGTGCTGGATGTGTAGATGACTCATGACCCTGACACCCACATCTCTCTAAACATCACAGCATAACCCCTTTTGATATCCACTTGCCATGGACTGAATGTTTGTGTCCCCTCAAAATTCGTAGGTTAAAATCCTAATCGCCAGTGTGCTGGTATTAGGAGGTGTGGCCTTTGGGAAGTGAATAGGTCATGATGTGGAGCCCACATGAATGGAATTAGTGCCTCTATAAAAAGACATGAGAGCTCTTTCTCTCTCTCTCTTTCTCTTTCTCTACCATGTGAGGATACGTTGAGAAGACAGCCATCTGCAAACTAGAAAGCAGGGCCTCACCAGACACTGGATCTGCCAGCATCTTGGTCTTGGACTTCCCAGCCTCCAGAACTGTGGGAAATAATAAGCCACCCAGGCTATGGTATTTTGTTATAGCAGCCTGAACAGGCTAAGACACCACTCAACCCTCTGAAACTCTTTTTGATCACCATTTTTCTATGCTGTGTAGAATGTATCGTATGGGACATCATATATTTCTAGATAATGTTGGAAAATTTTTTTGCCAAAGAACTTTTATACCTAGGGCCCTTCTCCCACCCATATTGGATGGGCATTCATTCTGGGTCAATGTATGGCATTAAAATGGCCATGAACCTCTCATTCTGTCCAGGGCCAAGGTCTTCTGTGGCTCAGTGACTGATTCTCCGCCAGTCATGATGCAGCCATGCCTTTGCTCAACCACTCTTTCTGCCTTAAATGCACTTAGCTCTCTTTTCTTTTACTCAAACATTTTACATTCATAAAGGTTTAGTCTCACATCTCATTTCCTTTATGAAGCCAGGCCCACTTGTCAGTCATTATATCCTGTGTCATGACACTTGTGCTGTTGTTTTATATTACCTAATTGTAAGCCAAGATGATTAACACCAACTTCATAGGTATATAGGAAGAATTGAATTAATTTATGTGAAAGTGATGATTGTAAACAGCTAAACTATTAAAATACATACAAAGTGAAGTATAACATTTTTTGAAGTATTCAGTTTTTAATGAGTAAGTCTTCTCCCCAATGATGATCAAAAACCACCAAAGGCAGAAACTCTCTCTCATCCTTGGTCTCCTCCAGAGTCTAGTACTGTGTCTTCAAAGAGCATATGCTCCAAAACTGTTGTTGGTTGGTTGATTGTTTTCCATATTTAAAGTTCTGCCATCTGCTGAACTATTACCAGGCATATCCCATGATGCTTTCCTGCTTTTTAGATAGACAGGGAGCCCAGTGAAGTGTGGATGAATTCTTTCTAAAAGGTTAGGTGTTGATTGACTGATTAGCTCCTTGGCAAGGAAAGTACTTCTTACATCATTACAGATGCACAGTTGTACCTTTCAGGAGGCTGTTTCTGAGAGGTACAGAACAGTTTAAAGATGTTTCACAGTGGGAAGGCTTTTATTACCCTGGAAGACATTCAGGGGCTTCAAGGCTCCATCAGAGTGTCTTGATACCCAGGTCAGCTGGAAAGGGAACACTCACAGATTATTCTGTGACACTCATCATCTATGTGAAGCCCAAGCAGCCCAGAGTGGGATTCTTCATGTACCATCCTCCTCATTACCAGGAGCTAGTTACATGGGGAGAGGGGGAAATTCTCTAGGGGAATTTCTACACTCTCTGCATGTGTGTGTCTCCTCTTTTTCAAAGTCAGGTAATTGAGGTGTAATTTACATACAGCAAAACTGCATCTCTCACCTTTTAGGGCTCACCGTATCAGCTAAAGGGTAAGAGATACGGTGAGGCCAGGTGGTTCCTGTATCCCTTCTTCCTGATCACCTCTTCCTACCTATATAGTTTTCTCTGCAATCTTAGGCTTTCGTTAAATTTTTTTTAATTGAGGTCATATTGGTTTATAACATTGTTTAAATTTCAGGTGTATATTATTATATTTCAGTTTCTGTATAGACTGCATCATGTTCACCACCAATAGTCTAGTTTTTATCCATTACCATACATATGTGTTCTTTTATCCCTTTCGCCCTCTCCTACCCCTTTCCATCTGGTAACCACTAATGCATTTTCCTCATCTATGTGTTTGTTTATCTTCCACATATGAGTGAAATCACATGGTGTTTGTCTTTATCTGCCTGACTTATTTTGCTTAGCATAATACCCTCAAGGCCCATCCATGTTGTTGCAAATAGCACAATTTTGTCTTTTCGATGGCTGAGTAGTATTCCATTGTATATATATATACCACATCTACTTTATGCATTGATCTGTTGATGGGCACTTGGGTTGCTTCCACATCTTGGCTATTGTAAATAATGCTGCAATGAACATAGGGATACATAAATCTTTTTGAATTGTTGATTTTGTGTTCTTTGGATAATTATCCAGTAGTGGGATAGCTGGATCATCTGGCATTTCTATTTTTAATTTTTTGAGAAATCTCCATACTGTTTTCCACAGTGTCTGTACCAGTTTGCATTCCCACCAGCAGTGTATGAGGGTTCCCTTTTTTCCACATCCTCTCCAACACTTCTTTCTTGTCTTGTTAATTATAGTCAGGCTTTTGTTAAGTTTTTCAAGACTGAAAATAATGAAGTTGACAGATGTGTCAGTCATTCCTGTTCTGCCTCCTCTAGGCCTCGCCGACTCCACAGCTGATCTGAGCTCTTTTTAAACACGTTACACGGGACAAAGGCACCCCTAAGGTCTAGACTGCCGAAAACATGTGGGTCCTTCTGCAACTCATGGTCCTTTGTCTCCCCTATATTCTCTTGTTTCTAAGCAGTATGCAATACTTTTTGTTGTTGGTATTATTGAGTAGTCTTGGTTATTTCACATCAGAAAGATTGCAGGAGATGATGTCATGAATTGGGCAAATGCAAGCCTCCAAGAGAGGGAAGATTTGGTTTCTGTAAGAAAAAGTGGTTTGCTGGAAATATGAAGAACTCATCCCAGGAATTCAAGGCTTCATTGTCTTTGTTGCATGAACCTTACCTGTTTCTTGCCAGTGTGGTCAAATCAGGCCCTACCTTACTGAATTTCTGCTGCTATCCCATTTACTGGTCAGCATCAACTGTGACATCATAAAGAAATTTGAGCCTGAGGCCAATTGGTCCATGAAAAGGGGCAGAAGTTCCCATCTGCCTACAGTACCTGAAACACCTGGGATTGCCTGTCCTTACAGCCACTGTTGTTGCTGTTGCTTCTTGCCGATACCCTTGGATATTGTGTGATAGAGAACACAAGAAATTACATGTCAGATGGGGTCGTGCCTTTTTTATTCTCCTTTAGAAAGGTTTCTTGAGTGTGGTGCAGGGCTTTTCAAAGGAAATTCACTGGAGCCTTGCTCTGGACCATGACCCTATGTAGCTGAATGGTGTTTGGCACAATGCAGGCCTGTGTTGGGCCCCGTCCATGGGGGTTAGTGAGTGCACGTACTGGAAGGTCTTCATTACAATGCTTAGTTGCCACTGGCACAGATGGAATGACATTATACAGTGTGGCCCTAAGTTAATGGAGAGTGTTTTTTTTTTAAACCAAACATAATAGAAACTGTACATCTAAATGAGGGTTGTGCCCTTCAAAAGTTGGAGCACGGAAGGCAATGCATTTAATCCACTGACGCTTTCCTGAGCCAAGCATTGTTGTAACTTCTGGTCTGAAGTTGCCTTGAGGGTCTGTGGCACATTAAAATATACTTATAAAATATTTATTGTGTTTTTTTCCTGATTACAAAAGTTATATGGATTTGTTGCAGAAAGTTTGAAAAGTACAGGAAAACACAATTAAAAAAATATCCATAATTGTAACACCCTGAGATGACCCAGTGTCAAAACCAATGTGTATCTTCCTGGTAATTTTTTATACATCTGCAAACATAGATGTAAACACATGTTTATTTACTGAATTGAGGCAATAATATTTTTACTGTCATTTAGGCTGCTTAAAAATATGTTGTGGCCCATTGCTTTAAACATCTTCAGTGGTCCAAATATTTTTCTTGAAGGGAATGGATTTTGTTTTTGAAAACAGCCAGAAGTCATTTAGAGCCAAGCCTAGGTATCTCCATTATCAAACTGGCTAACATATTTTGGGAAAACCAACAAACTCATGTGACTGTAGGGTAATAAATTTGGTTTTCTTGGGTAGATCCCTCTGACTTAATGTTATACCCAAAAGCAGAGTCCCATGAATGTTTTAAGCCGTGGTAAATCATTGGCTTAAGTGTATGGATTTGAAAAGTGAATAATTTGAAGGAAAGAGTAATCTTTTAGATAGAAAACTTCTGGTTCTATATTTAAGGAACATGTATCACTCACTACAAAGCAAGGCAAGGATTTTCTCCCATGGTCTTGGAGCTTCTGTGTTTTAACTGGTATAGTGGCCAGTTAGCATTCTCACTTTTTTTGAAAACCATTTTTGGCAAGATCCTGAACCTCTCTTAGCTTGGCCAGGATGTTAGCCTGAGAGTTCAGACTGCTTCTTACTTCATGAAGTAGCTGGACCCAGCTCTCCTCTACTTTATGTAAACATCTCGTTTTCCTTTGCCTTGGGGCAGTCAAATAGATGGACAGAGGGGGATTATGGTTTTTAAAGTAGCACCGGTTAAATATATTACCGTTTACCCATCCCTAAATAATGAATGAGTTCCATAGATTAATTCATACGCATTAATAATTCAATGCAATTATAAAAGGCAGAATTCATCCATTAGGACCTTGGAGTTCAATCTCCTGTCACCATCTACCACCAGGGGCTGTTCTACTGATGAGGGTCTCCTTGCTAGCTCCTGGACAATGACTGAGATCCTAGAAGGCCAGATAGGACTGTATTAATGCAAATACGTTGGCAGCCTCTCATGTATCATGAATGGTGATTGAGTACCAGAAATTCATGTCTTGGTCCCCAAATTTCCCAATCTCTATTTTGTCTTCAACAGATGTAGACGAAAACTTGGGAAAAATGGGAGTCAAGAGCTTGCTTGGCTCTGGAATCCTTCTAGATCAAGAAGATAAATTACTCTTTCCTAATTGAACTATCAGACTCTCTATAGACACTTTCAACCACTTCTCCAGTTCTAAAACTTCTTTGGTTTCTCTTCACTGGGCTCATACTTTGTGGGGATCCAGATTCAACTAACATTTATTAAGCTCCTATTGTATAGCAGATACGGTGAAAGGCCATTGTATAAGTATTCCCATTTTATTCCACATCAGTTCAATTTTGCATAATGATGAAATTGAGGTTCAGAGGGGGTTATTAACTGGCCCAAGGCCATACCACGGTTAATGAGGAGGTGGGATTTAAATCTAACTATTGGGATTTCAAGGCCAGTGTGTCTTCTGCATTGCTTTGCTTTACATTAAGCATCTCTTATCTTTCATTCATTCAACACATTTGTGCATTTGTTACTTATTACCTGTTTCCTCCCATTAAAATGGAAGCTCCCCAACAGTAGGCACTTTGTCTTGGTCACACTGTATGTATAGCACCTAGAACCAAGCCTTACATACAGTAGGAGCTCGACAATGGTTTTGTATTATGTAGTGAGGAGAGACCACGAGTGTTAAAATCCTGCCTTAGCCATTCTCTAGCTGTATGACCTGGCCAAGTGATTCAACCTCTTTGCCTGTTTTCTCACCTGAAAACTGGGGATGATAATAGTGCCTACTTCATTAATTGTTGTGAGGATTAAGGTGCTTAGAATAGAACTTGGTTCATGTCAAGTGCTTAATAAGTGTTAACTGTTCCTATTATCTGTTGAATGAATAAAAAGTTGAGTGCCTATTGTGTGCTAGACTTGGGATAGAACAGTAAACACTATATTCACTATCCCAGTCCTCAGGGAACTTACAGCCTGGTGAAGGTGGAACAGCAAGATAAGTGCTGAGAGAGGGCAAGAGCAGGATGGGAGCAGATGGGAGATGCTCAGGGATGGCTTCCTGGAGCAAGTGACGTCTACACTGAGACCTGCAGGATGAGTAAGCATCCAGGTGCAGGAGGGCTGGGGAGGAAAGAGGGCCTAGATGGAAGGAAAAAAGCAGGTGCAAAGGCCCCAGAGGTGAGGGCAATATGGTGTGTCTATCAATTAGAATGTTTTCAGTTGCAAGTAATATAAGACCCAAATAAAAGTGACTTTAATAATAAGGAAAATGTTATGTCATTTCTGAAAACAAGGAGTCTAGATGCAGGCATTCCAGAGTTGGTTAATTCTGTGGCTCAAACAGAATTTTTGTCTCCAAATTCTTTTTCTCATTCCTCTCTGCTATCCTTTGTGTCTTGGCTTGTCCTGTTACATTGCTTTCCCTTCATGGTCTCAAGATGGTCCCAAGATAGTGTCACATAGAGCAGAGAGTGCATACCTATTTTGGAGGGTGATAACATTTCCCAGAAGCCCAGGCTTTTCCCTCAGGTCTCATTGGTCAGAATGACAGCACATGCCCTTTTTTAAACCAATCACTAGCAAGGGAAGCAATATTACCGTGTTGGTTTGGACTGACTAAGATTCATTCCTGGGGGCTGGGGCCAGCCTTCCATAAAGCTGTGGTTGCCTAATACTGGAACAAATTTGGGCTTACTTAGGAAGGAATATGTGTAGTGGGGTGGGAATGCTACTGCACAGGCAACTAACAGGAACCCTGCAGACCCCTTTGTGCCCTGAGCCACACTTCTCATGTATCACACAGGGGTAGCCCGTTGAAGCAAGGGAGATGCTGACCTGGGAGAACATCTTCTCCAGTGAGGGCATAAGAACACTGTGGCAACACCCAGATGCTTATAATTGAGAGAAACAAACAGTCTCTGGATCTGTCTTGGACCATGGCAGATAACAGAGTTTTTGAGAGAATACATCTTTTCATTTTAGTGGACTTATATACTTTTGAAGCATTTTCCCTCTATTCAACCAGTTTCTCTTACTAACTTGATGACATAGGTAGTTGAGGGTGACAGAGTGAACGGAGGGTAGGTTGGGGTTGGGTGGATAGGAGGAGGAGAAATGTAAAGGAAGCGTGGGATCTTAAGTTGTCATATAGGATAACTGCTGCCTTGATGGAGAAATCTCTGCCACTCTGATGCTACTTGAGCACTGCCATGGATGGAGAGCTCAGCATCTCACAAAGCAACCTTTCTATTAAGTTTAATCTTCTACCCCTTTGTCTTCTCTCTAAACTTCTAGTAAGAAAAGCTCCTTGATGCCCCATGACCCTCATCCTTCCTCTAGACACCTGTAGTCCCACCTGCACCTAAAGTCCACTGGTTCCTTAATTCACTGGATCCACTGCCCAACCCTAAAGCCCAGATTTGCTCCATTTGGCGACAAATGCCTGCTGAGTCCACTGTGGAAGCCATGCTATAGCCTTATAATCTGCTTACTTTAACTTACTTGGCCCATCCGCCTGGATGCCAGACCTTCCCTGGTTTCTGCTCTGAGCCCCACATATCTCTTCTAATCTTCATTCCTGACCCTCAGCTCATTTGTCCCAGGCCCCTATAACTCTAAGACTGATTCTCCACTCTGCTCTGCTCCCTCCCTACTCACAGGTCAGGAGAGTTCTTGTGCCCCCAGATTCTCATTTTGCTCTGTCACTCTTATCAACCATGCTCCTGAACTTGTGTTTCTTGCCTTTCCCCTCTTCATAGCTCACTGAAGATGTCATGGTCAGCCATGCCTGGCCCCTGGAGGCAGAGACATTGTGGCTGGCCCATATTCTGGCTTTCTAATGCTGTGGATGGGCTTCACTGCATCCTCTGCCTTTCTGTCTCATCCCCTTAATGACCAGTGATGTACATCTCAGAGGTAGTAGGCTGGGGTGACAAGTAGAGTCTGGTCCACAAAACGCACCCAAGGTCCCAAGCCCATGCAGGCCCTGTGACCTGGGCCTGCTGCCTCAACTCCCCAGTGCTCAGAGATGAGATAAAGTGCGTCCTCTTATCCCCTGCTCTTTCCTTGGAAACATCTGGTGTGTGGCACACTCATGCAACATGGCGGTGTCACCCCTAAGCCAAAGAAGAAAGAGCCCTCCTGTCACAGATTGGCTTTGTGCCTTGTTTACAGCATATTTTTATCTCACTTTCACTTTTCCTTTTTTTCTTTTTTTCCATTTCTGAAATTTAAATATTTGATGTCAGTTCAGTTATTTTTATGACAATCCCCTTTCCCTTCCAGAAACAGAAAGCAAAAGAGATGCAGAACCCACTGGGGCATCTGTCTCCCACTTTTAATTAGTCCTTTTTCCTCTTGCATGACACAAGCAGTAGTAACTGCAGGGTGTTCTGTTCTGACCCCCTTTCCCGCTGGTCACTCACCACTATTCCCCCCTGCCCAAGGTCTCCAGGCTCCCAGCCACCCCATGTGGTCCTGCTGAGCTACAACTGGGAACAAGGTTTCAGAGAGGATACTGAGGCCTTTGTGAACCTGAGTGGATAAAAGACTGACCCTGCAGCAGGAATTTTATTTTCTGTCTATGAATTCATTGCAGGCAACCTCATCTGATTATATAGCTACCCTTAAATGAGAACTAGCTTTTTAGATCTATGTCCTAAGTGAAGGAGGCTGGATTAGAAGCCAGGATCTGGATATTCTAGGCCTGGTTTTCCCTCCTGACTTAGATAGGCTCTGTGCCCCACCTGTCATACAGAGGGATGGCTGTCTCTTACCCCTATTCTCCGTGGAGATAAGGAAAGAGCTCCGCGCTCTTTGGTGGAAGGGAAGGTGATGAATTTCATTGAGATTATTGTGATTGCTTATTGCTCCCCTCTTGGGGCCCATCTCTTCCTCCAAACCCTTGTCAGTAGAGGGTCATCGAGTTTTCTTCCTCACTGGTCCACTTCTGCTGTACTGCCTGCATCTCCTGGACCTGTCCAGAAAAAGCCTGGAGCATCCCAGTTGGTCAACTCCTCTCCAAGGCCTGAGTGCCCTGTATAGTAGGGGCCCCTCCTCTTTCCCACCTGAAGTCCCCAGCTCTGCTGAGCTGTGAGGAAGGTGTTGCATCTGTCGGTGGTGGTCCTTGCTTGCTTTCCTATGGCTTGATGGCCAGAGAGAGTTGAGGCCCTTTCCCTCATCCTACACCCTGCAGAAGGGCATGTGTCTTATGTTGGGATGGTACATTTTAGTTTTCACAACATTTCATACAACCTTCTTTCCTTGTTTCATCCCCACCATAACCTCATGAAACAGGAATAACAGGAAGTATATTTAGCTTTCTTTTATAGAAAACATAATTGAGGTTCTGAGAGGTTAAATGATGTGCTCAGGTTAACACCTCTACTTAGTGGCTGAGCCTGGGCAAGAACCCGGGGCGCCCGACTCCAATTCAGGCCTCTCATCACTGCATCCTACTGGTGAACGGGCCTGGAATCTCAATAGAGTGGGCTCTGCTTCACATTGTGTCTGGCACTGCCTAGCCTTCCTACATCCTCATCTCCTGAGGGTCCCCCGAGTTCTGTGTCCCGTACCACATCCAGCACTGAGCTGTAGGCAGGGCACGTGTTCCCAGGGGTGGACCACCCGGTGTTTGTGTGGGGAAAAAGGTGTGAGATGTAGGCTGTGTGGATGGGAGGAGGCTGAGGAACACATGTTCCATATTAATCTTTATTTCAATGAAGTTGTTGGAGTTCATGCTTTATTGCAGTGCTTTAAAATAATGTGTTCCTAACGGTGCCCCCGGGGGTAGCACTTGCTCTTTTGAGATCCTATTGCCGGAGTGGCTCACGAGACCAACCACAATAATAGAAAATGAGGCACCCCCTGGTGCACCATCTGAATTTATAATAGCAATTTCTATGATGCCCTGAGGCCAGCTCTATTTGTATTTGAGAACAGGCACGAGCTTGGCACTGAGGGGGGCTCCACCCTTCCCACCCTGTTTTGGTCTGAGCTCCTCTTTAACCTGGGGAAAGGTCCTCCTCCAGCCTCCAGCATCTGCCTCTCATCGTGGGTCACAAAGGAAAGGACTGTCCTCTCCCACTTTGGTTTTGGTGTGGGCAGGGAGGTTGATGGAGGGGGCGTGGTTTCCTCCTGTCTGTCAGTTGCTCCCTCCTTCCTTCTCCTGCCTCCCCACCCTGTGTGCAAAGCAGAAAGGCCCTCTGGGGTCTCCTGTGCCTTCACTGTCAAAGCGGTGAAATATGAAATGACAACATAATGAAATGAACTTGGTCTCATTAAGATTCCAAATGACTGGCTGGTTTTTTTTTTTTTTCTTCCAATTCAACCAGAGACCCACACCATAGTGTGGATGGCAGAAGTGGGTCAGTGCTGCTGGGTGTGGAGGGAGTGTGGCAGGAGAGGTGGGAACAAGGGGACAGCATGGTTCAGGCTGGGACAACAGGCCCAGGGACATACCAGGGGACTGAGGAAGAGCTGAATCATCCATCAGAATTTCTGGAGACAAGAACACAGGATTTGGCTGGCACTGCTGGAAACTCACCCACACAGAAAGCTTTCCTGGACCCAGGAGAGGGATTGGGGTGGGGTGAGTACACAAAGACGAGAAATCCCCACTTCCTTCCAAACTACTTAGTGATTGCCCTGAAAATATTTGACATGAAAAACAAACAACAGCACCCCCTTCCCTTCATCCAATAAAAAGAAAGCTGGCTTTATAGTGTGTGTGAGCAGCCTGTGTACACTCGCATGCATTCTCCATAGGGGTGTGTATGTCATTTTGCCTCATGACAAGCCTGTGGAGGATCAGTGCTATTCATTTATTCATCAGACATTACAGACTCCCTACTATGTGCCAGGAACTGTGGGAGGCAAAGGTAACAATGTCCCTGCCCTCAGAGACTACACTGTCCTGTGTATGTGACCACAACCTCATCTCCTTGCTTTCTTTCCTGGTTCAGAGAGCATCTTAGGTCAATTTATATGTGAATTGCTCTCATTCACAAAGGAGTCTTCAGTCTCTGGACATTCGCCCAGAGGCAAAGTCTAGCTGGACACTTCTCCACTCTGGCTGCAGGTTCCAAATCACCTGGGCTGCTTTTAAAACATACTGATGACCAGACCCTACAGCTAGAGTTGACACTCAGTGTGTACATACGTGTGTGCTATACTGCCAGCATCCATCCATTGGCTGGGCTCATGCCTTACTGGTCAGTAGATGTTTTGATCATGATCCCTGACCCTTCTCCAGACTAATACAATCAAAATTCCTGATGATAGAGGTTGAAAGCCTTCCCAGGTGAGTCTAATGTGAAGCTAGGGGTGGTTTAGGGGGGCAAGACCATGTGTGGTATATACACTTTCAAGGTCTGAATGCCACCAAAGCCCCAGGAGCCAATGCTGGGGACAGTTGAACTGCTCTGATACTCCACCTGGGGCCCCTGGCTGTAAAGTGATGCCACTTTATACATATATATGAAAACTTCCCCCAACAAAATAGTTTTGCTGATGTGGGCTGCCTGTGTTGAGGCTGAGGAAAACTGTTACCTGTGGTGTGGTGGCTCTGAGGAGCCGGCGAAGGAGGAAGTCTCTCTAACTGCGGGTGGGTGGCCTCTCTGTCTGGCACTCCTAGGCTCCCAGCTGGCATGGCTGTCTCCATGGTGCCAATTCTCTCATGAATTCCTGACACCTTGACCTCATGACCCTCACAATCCACTTACATCAGGTAGGCCTCTGTGTGCCTACCTGCTCGCTCTTCTGTATTCCTTGTTAGAGGACCTGACTCACTTTGGGATATCTGCTCTTGGAATCCAACTCCAAGAACCAAGGATTTCAAGAGTTGGGCCTCCTACTCTTGCTTCCACTCCGCCAATGGCCCTCTGCTGCCCCCACCTGCCACAAGTCCACACTAACCAAAGAAGTCCTCAAGACTTGCCCCACAGGGCTCAGGAACTAGTTTCTCTTATGTACCTGGCATTGTCTTAGGCACTGTCACTTTAGCCATTTGGTTTAGTCATTTAAGTCCTGGGGTAAGTATGATCTCCATTTTACAGATGAGGAAACTGAGGCTCAAGATAGGTACATCATCCCAGAGCTTGAAGAGGAAGAGATAAATTCAAACTCAGTATAATGCTTCTTCCACTACAAGTTTGCTGCTTCTTTAACCCTTTTGGTTCTGGCAGAAACAGCAGATACTGGGGAAGAAATGATAAATGATCCTGGAGCAGTAGAAATTACTCACTAAGTTCTTAGAAAGTGATTATGGTGAGACTCAATGGTCATTCAGGATTCAGGACTGTTGCATCTATTAGAGTAGAGTGTTACTTTTCCCTTCTCTTCTTCTTACCTCAAGTGTCCCGCATCTTCCTCATCTTGTCAGGGAGTGTGAGTGGCAGGAAAAGTAAGATTCTTGGACTATCCTAGAAGACAGAGGCTGCTTACAGCTCAAGACTAAGGAAGCAGATAAGTGGAAAGCAAAGGACACAGACTCCAGTGAGGTGAGCAAGGTGGCAAGGTCATAATCTGTCTATCAAGAGTCAGCCAAGAAATCTGAAAGGAACTGAGCAAGATGTAGAGGTGGAGTGTGAAGAAGCCAGTCATCATGGAATGAGGAAGCTGGGAATCTGGAAAACAGAGCCCAGCACCAGCCTCTCCCAGAGGATGCCAGTGGTGAGGCAGGCTCCATCTGAGACTCAGCCTCCTTCATTCCCTCTTCCCATTGGTCAGACTCAATCCTAAGGGTGCTGAACGTGGAGGATGCAGGTGCTGAGAACTGACAATTGCTCTTAGAAAGGCAATGGAGGCATTTCTCTGGCATCAAGTTTATCAACAGAGTTCTTGTGACAAGTCGAGGAAGGTACTGTTCCTAATGGGAGTGTGCACTGACCTTCGTATAATGGCACACAGAGTGATGCTCTGAGTGTAAACAATTGTGTACACACATACTGCTGTGTCTCGTCATGTTCACATCCATGCTCACACATACAGTTACTCCGGGATGATGCATTGGCACCTGGCTCAGAGGTGCTTTGAAGGATCCAGGATCTGAGGTTCAGTGAGGTGGTAGAGAGCTGGTAGGTAAGAGTATGAATTTTGGAGGAATAGCTAGGACTTGTAAAATCAGAGAGATACTGTGACTCTTAAAAGACTTGAAGTCAAGTTCAGATAAGCCTGCTAGGGTAGGAAATATCAAGCAAGCACCTTGGGACCATAAGTAGTTTCCAGAATCTGACCATCAGTTGGAGAGATGTCATCAATGGCACAAGTAAGAGTGAGGTGTGCTCTGATCTTAAGGCAAAGGCTCTGTCCTGTTCATTGATGGGAATTGTGGACCTAGTCCTAGTTGGTGACAACAGAGACTTCAGATCAATTCTTCGTCCTCTCTCCCCTGACTGTTAAACTGGTGGAAGAAAATCAGCACCTGGAAAGACTTGGCCATTTCCAAATTATTTATAGTACAAGATTTCAGGCAAAAGGTGACAGAGGAAAATATTCTGGCTTGTGCTTTATATTGTTAAATTTTGTTCAATCAATCATTCATTTACTCAAAAATGTATTATGATATGCCTATGATGAGCAAGGAACTGTGCAAAGGGCTGCCATGAAAACAAAGATTAAAAGAGCTTCTGCTCTCAAGGAGTTTGCAGTCTTAGGGGGAGAGAAACATGCAAACAAATAACTCTAATGTGAGTTAAGAATAGCCTGTTGTGAGAACAAAGGGAAAGATGTGAATCATTATTATGGGGGAGAGTTAAGGATAATGTCATGGAGGAGGGGACCTTTGATCTGGACCTCAAAGTGTGAATATGATTTTAATTAGAAGGGGAGATGGAGACGAGGAAGTAGTCAGGAGGGAATTTTGGGATGAGGGAACAGCATGAGTAAAAGCATGGAGGTGTAAAAAAGTGTGTAGCAAGTCTGAGGAAAGGCAATTAATACAGTGTGGTTGGCATTTAGGGGGCTGCTGAGGAGACGAGACTGGAAATAGTATCTCCAATGAGGAGAATCTAGGTAATTATATAATCCTCCCACTTAAGTTGGCTAGTAGGTAAGGGACCTGGGGGGTGGAGGGGATCAGGTCTAGAAATAATACATTATCTTGAGCACACACTGTTGCTTCAACACATTTTCCTTTCCTTATTCTTCTCACAGCCATACAACCCAATTCTTTGTGAGTGTGGGCACCTCTTCTGTACGTGGAAGCTCATATCCTATTTTCCTTACCTACACGCTCTCAGAACTTCCTGAATACTTGTATCTCACCACCTGACCTCCAGTGTGTGCCTCCTCACACCAGCACAGTGGAGCATGCCAAAGGCCAGTTGACTATTAAACAAATATCATCGAGCTTAGGAGAAGGAAGCAGAAATGGATTGCAAATCAGGTGCAAAGTGATGCATTCTGCAAGTCGGCTAGAATAATTTCAGACCCCGGACCTCCTGCTGAAGTGAAAAATGACATTTATAGGAGGGAAGCTTAGAATTAATCCTCCAAAATGATAGTAAAGTGAATTCTTTCCTGACTCTGCTATGATTGCTCTTCCTCCCATTTCTGTCGCTCCTTATTATTGTAATGAGGTCTGCTCTCCAAAGTGGATAAAGTCACCATTCAGATAAGATCAGTTTTGTCTGGTGCAGCGACGTTGATCTGATCACAGTTTGGACTGCGGCTTTTGAATTCACCTTGGACATTTAACTTCTGAGGGGAAAGGGAAATAAAAATGACGATCTGGCACAAAAGTACCTGCAATCATTAGTCAGCTATCTTCAGGCCCGCTCTCTTTATCCCTACCGCAGGATAGCAGCTTCTTTGGATATTTCTTGGACTTTGGGGCGCTTTTTATCCCAATCACCTTTTGCCCTGTTCCAATATTTGAATTGCAGCGGAGGTAGTTTCACTAGAGAGCATCGGTCTGCAATTCCCAGTGGAGTTCTCACTGATTGTGGAAGATGTTGAGTCCCGCACACCTGCTGAGCAGCGTGGGAGCTCTCCGTGGTGCTGAGAAAGCTGAGGTGTCTCCGCTCAGAGGGCAGCTGTTGGGAGCTCTCCGTGGTGCTGGAAGCAATACTCTTCTATAGAGAATTTGAGGGGAAATTGTCCACAAACAGCTCTAAGGATCATTATCGCTCTACAGAAGGGCTGCGATGAAAACAGGGGGGCAAGCTGTGGAGGACTTGCTGGATGAATGTCCACCCTAAAAACTAATGACCACTTTCACATTTGCTCTTATTCTGTAATGTCAATTGATTTAGAATGCTTCATTTATTTACTTTTCTTCCTGGTGGTGAGGGGGAAAGGTAGATGCTCGTACTAATTACAGGAAGTATGTTATTGTCCATCTGAAGCACAAACAGAATAAAAGGGCCGCAATTCATTTATTTCACAAACATTTGTTGGGCACTTTTAATATGCTAGGCAATGTGCTAGGTGCTGAGCCTTGGGCAAACTTATAGCTCACGCAGGAATCAGGTGAGCTGTGACTCCAGGATAGCTGCTTTTTGCTCTAACAAATGCTGATGTCTGGTGACTGACAACTCTGGACTTCAGATAGTAGTTGTAGCCAAGAAGAGACCTGAGAAGTCGTTCTGGGAATGCAGGGGCGCCCTTCGTGACTTCTATAAATCGAATGTGAATATTACAGTACAGAAGCATTGTGTGGCTTGAGGGGGTTCTAAAGAAGCAGAGGCCTCCACAATTCTACATGAACTGAATCTCCATCTCTGTTTTTTAAAAAAATTATCTTCAAGCTTAGGCTTAAATCAGCTTCCTGCTGGATCTGGCTCCCCCAATTTGCACAGGGGTCTCTGCACTGATTGCCCTGAGGAGTAGGCTGGGAGAATGCCTGATGCTGATGTGTTCATGAAATGATGCGCCTGGCAATATGATGGTGATATTTATACAGCACATATTATATTCTGTGATTTGTTCTGAGTGCTTTACACATATTATTTAATTATCACAACGACCTTTTGAGGTAGGTACTATTATTATAACTATTTTATAGATCAGGAAAATGAGGCACAGAGAGGGTATATAACTTGTCGAAGGTCACACAGCTAGTAAGTGGCAGAGCCAGGATTTAATACCAGGTAGTCTGCTTCCAGAGACCATTCTCTTAATCACTGTACTATAAAAAGCTGAAGATTACAACTTCCTAAGAAGTGGTTACATGTTCCCTGAAGTAAAAAAAAGTATCCAGGTAGTTGATTCTCCCCTCTTCTTATGTTCTTCCTATAACAAATGTGTCTCACCTCATTTTGCAGACTGACTTCTAAGAATGACACGCCTAATGCCATTTCTGAAATTTTACTTACCTTTTAGTCAGAACTTTACCAAATAGTATTTCTCCTATCATCCTGGAAAATGTATTCATCTATTTTAGATTACTTTTTATCAGTCAAGATTCAGATCAAAAAATTTATTTTCAGAGAAGCTTTCCCCGACCATCCAGTCTAAAATGGTCTTCCTTTCCCCAGCCACTTTTCATCACATCCTATGGTTTTGTTTTCTTTACAGTAGTTATCACTCTTTGAAAGTATCTCATTTGTTTGTGTGCTTTATTGCTTTTTAGACATCATCTCTACTAGAGTATAAGGTACATGAGTACAGGAGATTTGTTTGTGTTGTTTACTGCTGTATTTCCTCTACTTGAAATGCGATATGATCAATAAATGAATTCATACCCAAGAAGAGTTTGGTAGACTCTAGGAGGAAAATCCAGAGAGAAGACAAACGTTAATAAAGTCCTTTGAATCAAGAGAGATATGTAAGAGCAAGTATAAATGGGGAAAAAATTCAACATACGGCTTATACAAAGAGATCTGGGTGGGGGACCACTTCCAATCAACAAGGGCCACTGGCTCTGGGGAGTCAAAGCAAAGAGGTATTGGTAGCTGTATTTGTGAGCCTGGTATGTCTTATCCTACTACCAGAGTTGTTCTGCATGTTAGCTCACATTGGAGATTGACATGAAGGAAGATGGGGTGTGGTTTAGAAGAACGAGATGGTTATCCTGATCCATGAAATTGTCACCTATTTTTCTTTACTTTTCTAGGAAAAGAATGTGAACTCTTTCTTTTCCCCAGATGCCTACTGTAGAGACATCACCCATCCCCAGCAACATGGTCTTCTCATGCTTCTGGCCTAGCAGCAGGCCGGAGGGGGTGAGATCATCAATTTTCAAAGTGACCTACACTTGTTACTTGAATTAGAAGATAAATTGGAGAAAAGGTGATGGGGCATGGAAGAGCAAAGTAGAGAGTTAATATTTAAAAACTAAGAATGTGAAGCTATTGATATATTTGGATTCTTCAGAGATGATTTATCCATATTTGGTTGATTTTCTAGACTTCTAGATAATTTTCTTTCCAGTTTTTGGCATTGATAGTGCCTGCTTACTCACTTACCAGAGGCTGCAAAGTAGAGAAAAGACTTGAACCAGTTAATTCAGAGTTTGGAAGCAGATGCATCAGAGCATTTGGTGGGGGAAGAGGTTGATTCCCTGGTCCCCATAGTTACATGCTAGATTTTCATATTTTGAGATTTTCTTAGTCAACAATTGCCTAAAATCTATTTTCACCACCAATGTGCATAGGGCATTAATCACTGAAATCTGTTTCTCACAGTTACGCTTCACAGAGGACTGTGCTTTGCTTCCAGAGCAGCCTTTGGTGCAAAACTTCTGTTTGCCGATGTCTGCATTTGCCACACATCCAATGGGGAGTAAAGAATGAGGAGGATGGGAAAGCCTTTTCAAGGGACTGGAGACATGGGGAGGGGGATCAAAGAAGAGAGCTACTGATTGGAAAGAGGAGGAAGAAAGTAGGGAACTGAAACTAATTTCCATGAAAAGAAATCAGGGCATGAAGGAACTGGGGTTGGATCCTTTTGATGGATACTTTTTAGGTTACAGAGAGGAAGAGAGAAGTGTACAGCTATGGAAGCCAGAAGGCCCTAGATCTGAATCCCTTCCCTGAACCTCCTTTCCCAACCTTATAGAATTTTTCCAAGTATTAAATGAGATAATATATATGAAATGTCTGGCACAGAATAGTTGCCAAACAAGTAGAAATTATTACGTGTTTTGTAAGTGCCCAAATCTTCTTTTTTAGTCATTTCTCACATACCTATTGAGAACTTTAAAGTGTCCAGAATGATTAAATAGATGTGATCTCTGTTCTCCTGCAGTGCAGAACTGTCTTGTGAAAAAAGGAGCAGTAGTAATCTTTAGGACTATTTCTTAGTGAGCTATTACTATCACTCCGCATTTACCTAAAACCTACTCTTTGCCCAGCCCTTGCCTGCTTTGTAGGAAGAGAGTATAGTTGTAGGAAGAAGGGCAAGTGGACTTAAGAAGGTTTCAGAATGGGATAGAAGGCCAGTCTGAAGGCCAGACTGGGATAGAAAAAGGGAAGGAGGAAAGAGCCTGATTTATTTATTCAGCAGACACATTTAGTCTAGCAGCAAAATCTTAGCCCAAGCAATGGGCTCTGGTGGAACTTCCAGGTTACTGGGGGTGTGGCATGAGAGAGCGAGAAAGTAGGAAATTACTAACATGCAAGTTCTTGAGGTTGTGGGCTGAAGAGGGGAAGATCGAGTAGATGAAGACTGTGGAGAGGGAAGAAAAAAGGGAAATCACAAGTTGCAGAGAGAGTGGCTCAAGCAGTGGATTAGGAAACTGAGCAAAGAGCTGGGGGCGGCTGAGTGGTATCAGGAAAGCAGATGGTGATCCTTGAGAAGGAGGGTGCAGATGGCAGTGGTGGCGAGCAGGCAGCGTGGGGTGAAGAACAGTCCCAGCTCGGCCACTCCAGGAGGGGAGAGGCTGGAACACAACTCCCCATGCTGGATGAGCTTCGTGACTCATCTGGTCCCCAATGTGGCATCTGACGAGGGTACCAGGAGGCAGGATGTGGGAGGCTACACGGTTCTGTGTGGTGGGCCTTGGAGGTTAGACATGAACCTCAAGCAGCCAGAAATTCCTGGTGAGGAAAGAAAGCTCTCCCATCAAGAAAAGAACACAAGAGCCCTGCTATATTCAAATCCAATCTCCTAGGTTAAGTTTCTGCTGTCTGACCTTGGGAGAGTGATTTGATTGCTCTTGGACATGGTTTTCTCATCTGTGAAGTAAAAGGGTTGGGTTAGGTGGTACTTAAAATACTTTTAAGCTCTACAATTCTATGATTCTGAGAAACATATGAAGGTCTGGACTGTAGAGGACAGAGTAGACTTATTTTTATACTACTACTAAAGTTATGTGTGAAGAGTAACTGTGAGGAATGGTGATTAATTCCCTATGCACAGTGGTGGTGAAGATAGATTTTAAGCAATTGTTGCCTAAGATGTTCAGAAGAGGAGGATTCTGGATTAATGTAATAATGTTTCTAAACACTGGAGTCATCCAATGATGATTTGAGTTACTTTGTAAAGTAGTGAGCTCCCTGTTGCAGGAAATGATTCATCACAGATTGATTGATGATATTTTTCAGGTTGTTAATAAAAGGAATTCCTCCCTCTGCCCCCACCTTTAAGAAATATTATGAAACATTATGCTTTCCCGCAGACTGATTGAGCATGCGATTAAGTGGTAAATGGTGGTGAATCCCAACATATATTTCTCAGAACATGATGTTTTTCATATTAATAGGTCTCCTGTGGGGGAAAAGAGGTTTGTGGTAAAATAACTTTGGAAAACACTGGATTAAAGAATGTTAAGCAAGCTTCTTTTCTGGATTCTCAGAGACAAATATATTAATGTGCATTATGAGTTTTCTAAACATATTTGACAATATAGTGTTTTTCAGAGTATCTGATAGGAATAGTGACCTCCTCAACTCACTTGGAGAAACACCGCTGTAAGCGATAGTCTTATGTTCTGAGTCCTTTGCCCCTAGAAAGAAGGCATCACAAATTCCCTGTTGTGCTGGGCTAGGTCTGATGATGAAGCCTCATTTGGGGCTTAAAGCCCTAGGGGAGGAGGTGGGACCCTGAATGACACTGTTAGACCTGCCTCAGCTGGTGACCTTAGATGAGTGCTCCTTGTGTCTCAGTTTCCCCATTTGTCAAATGGAGGGGACATATTTTGAGTCCAATCCTTTTTAGAGGTGAGGTGTCATGATAGAGTCTAGGGTAGTGCCTATGGCATTTGAATTTGAATTTGAATCACCAGGGCATCTTGTTGAAGCGCAGATTCTGATTCAGCAGGTCAGTGAGGGCGGGGCCCGAGACTCTGTGTTGCTAACACACTCACTCACAGGCTGTGGTGTTCTAAGTGCTACTGTGGCCACACACAGAGTAGTGAGGGTCAGGAATCCAGACAGCATGGCTCTGATCAGGAGCATCTCGTCTTATGGAGCAGCAACAAGCTTTCTGGTGTCACTACTTTCCCTGGAGATCTGGTCTGTGTTCTCGAAAGGTATTATTCATGTGGGAAAATAAACCAGGCATCTCTCCTGTGTCCCTGTGGGGAGGTTTGCCATGGGGCCCTCCAAGGGAATCCCTCTTCCTCTTCCACTTCCCCACCCCCACTGCCTACGGCTCCCCAGTCAGTTAAGCTATTTTTTGAGTTTGAGTTAAAATCATTTCAGACATATTTTTAACTGCGTCCTGTTCGAAAAGCTGTTAGCATTTGGCAATCATTCCATCCTCAGCTTGAATCCTAGGGAGGGTGTTTCTTTCTTTCTTTTTTTTCCACAACCGGGCAAAAGTATATCATTTAAAAATAGTCCTAGTGCGTGGGTCAGGGAGAATGGTTGCTGGGGATGGGGATGGAGACGAGGCGGGCTGTGGACTCCACAAAATCATCACTGCTGGGCTGCCTTTCCTGCCTGCTTGGGAAGCTGGGCTGGCTTTCCTGTAAAGGGGTGGGGACAGTGTAGGGCTGACCAGCAGAGGGAGAGAGAGACGATGGGAAGCAGGGGCTGAGGAGGGTACGGGACAGCACGCCTTAGAACTGGGCCTCAGAACTGAGCCATAAGCAAGGTTGCCAGGAATGGGAGCAGAGTTGACATCTTTCCTACCCACGTTCCTAGGATATTCTAGAGCCAGTACATTACCACTGCCATTATTATGAAGCTTTTATTAAGGGCCTCCTGAGAGTAGTGCCCAGGGGAAGTTGTTTTATTTTTCATTTAACAAACACTTACATAGCCTTTACACTGTGACAAGCACTGTTTGAGTGCCTTAAACATATTGACTCGTTTAATCCTCATAACAGCTCTATGAGATAGGTTCTATCATGATCCCATTGTATAGAAGAAGAAACTGAGGTTTAGAAGGGTCAAGCAACGTGCCCAGTGTCCTGAAGCCTTTATGTGGTAGAGCTGCCGTCCAGCCTGTGCAGTCTGGAGCTGGAGTTCATGCCCTTTGCCACTACACTGTGCTGCTTCTCCCAGGGACGTAGGTCCAACCCTCTTGGCACTCAATCGGAAAGTGGCTATGCCAGCCCAGTCTGCTCTTACCTATCTGGTGGGAGGAATGAAGTTTAAAACAGACAAGAACTTCCATCATAAATGGAGAAAGTGATGTTTTTTTTTGAAAGCAACCATCAAGCATTAATAGGTAACTCCCTGCCACTGAAACATTCAAACCCATTAACACTCCAAATATACCTGGACCATGTTAAAATTTGGTCCCCAAGCAGGAAATTCTAGA
This sequence comes from Equus caballus, assembly GCF_041296265.1. Lineage (NCBI taxonomy): Eukaryota > Metazoa > Chordata > Mammalia > Perissodactyla > Equidae > Equus > Equus caballus. The sequence goes on from NC_091707.1 coordinate 36,186,111, forward strand.
ACTGCTCTAAAAATTATCAGAGTGGGAGGAAATAGTTTCCTTCTCAGTTTTTTCTTGTAAAGTTTTTTGGTGACATATTCTGTCATCATCAGTCTAGCCAAGTTGCTTTGCTCCTGGGTGCTCAGGGGAAGGATGACTCAGGGATACCATTCCGCATCCTAGCCAGGATCTCCCTGAGGCTGGAGTACTGTCCCGAGGGCTCTTTCCTCTCAGCTGGCAAAAGGCTGCTGAATTCAGGGAGGTGGCTGAGAGGCTTCCACTGGTTGTAAGTCCCTGAGAATATTTTATTTCCATGAAATAAGCAGGAAAGGAAAATACGAGTAGAGAGCTCCCCACTGGAGTTGGAAGTTGGAGACTTTTGGCCTTCCCAGGAGCTAGCCTACCCTGGTGGAAGGGATGCCTGGAGTTAGAAACATTCCAAGGGCACTAACCTCCTGAAGGCCAGAATGCTCAGGCTCCCCTTGGGCTTATGCCCTTACAGGCCTGCAAATCTCACATCCATTTATTCTCCCTCCATGCTATGCCAGAACATATTTCTCTGGATGAGGTACCCCGCTTTCAGAATTTGGGGGGTGCTGCTGTTGGCTCCCCAGGACTCACTGCTGGCCTTTGTCCTCTTACTGGACTGCAGGGACAACCCCTTCTGTACCAATTCTCTCCTTGAAGATGCCAGGCCCCTATGTGGTACTGTCTGCACTGCACGGTGCATGCCTAATAACACTAATTAATAAGCAGTCACTTATTAATAACACTGGAAACATCATCACGTAGGTGACAGTCAAATAACTCCAGTAGGCCAACAATGCAGCACAGCCCTTGGGGGAGGAGAGGAGAGAAGAGTGCAAAGGATCTTTGCAAGGGGCTTTGGACAAACTACTTTGAGCCAATGACATTTGAGGCTGAATTTGGAATCTGCTCAGGAGCAAGGCATGTGGGGACCTGAGACCTTGACTCCACTGAAGTGCTGGCTGGGGATTAGAGGAACTGTCTAATGCCCGATTTCTAGGGACTTGGTCTCGGTTTGAACAGCCCTTGATATTTCCAGGGTTGCTTGGGGTAGAGCAGTGGGAACTCAGAAAGAAAGGACAGTGTGTACACCCAGTTAATGGGTGAAGAAGCTGAGGCCATTGACCATGAGCATTGTTTTCCAAAGATTATTGAAAGAGTCAGTAAGTAAAAGAAAGAACCCATATGGTGAAGCTAAAAACCTCCTAGCCCAAGCCACTCCTGAAATTCATACATCAAGAGGCATTAGGGCAACAGGAATGTATATGTTAAGCCTGTTTATCTATAACTGATTTGTTGTCATGCTGTTGAGTTGATTCCAACTCCTAGCAGCACTGTGTACAGCAGAGCAGAACCCTGCCCAGTCTTCCGATTTTATAGGTATAGTCTTATTTATAAATATGGAATTGCAACATTTCAATAAATAGGATAATAAAACTGACTTTCTGTGAAGATTAAATGAGATAATGCGTGCCAAGTGCTTACCTTAGTACCTGGCAGGTGGTAATACTGCTAATAATCAGGGCTGATAGCTGGTATGCCCTGGTAGGGTCAAACCAGTTGCTTATGGCCAGCTTCCAGTCTGATTGGTTGCTGCCTGTACAATCTCAAATATTAAATATTTCGAATTCTACTCTGATAATGATAACTGATACTCTATTGTGGACTTTCCATGTGCCATTTACTATTAGAGGGGCTTTTGATATAATTGTCACAGGAAACGTTTGAGGATGGTACCATTATTATTCCTGTTTTACAGCTGAGAAAACTGAGGCTTGAAATGTTGATAACTTGGCCAAGGTCTCATGGCCAGCAAATGGCGGAGCCAGGATTTAAACCCAGACGTCCACTTTGCAGAGCTGTGGGATCTTAACCACAATGCTGTCAAGGAGAGAGCCAGCAGGGTGACTTGTGGTGGTGGTTATTATTATTATTGTCATCCTCATTATATTGACTTGACTTTTTTTCCTTAGAATGTCATGGACAACTTGTCCTTTTGATTGGTAATGAAGTTGTTCCTTGCTCTATCCTGAAAGCACCAGTCTGGCACATTGGAGAAAAGCTGAGATACTCCTGCCCCATTTTGTTCTCCTTCTGAACTAAGTGAAGGCAGTAGCCACACAGATGAGGGAAGGAAGGCAGGCCCACAAGGGAACCTGCTAAGCTAACGGACTCTGATGGTGGCCCTCTCAGCCCAGGACAGAGGCGTGAGCAATGGAAGACCAGAGTCCCTGAGTCTGCCCCCACTGAGTCTCCCTTTAAAAACATCAGTCCCATTGCTGACATGGCACCATCCCTTGGGCAAACACTTGATGCTGCTTTTGTTTTTTTAAACATTGGCATCTGAGCTAACAACTGTTGCCAATCTTCTTTTTTTTTCTGCTTTTTCTCCCCAAACCCCCCCAGTACATAGTTGTATATTTTAGTTGTGGCTCCTTCTAGTTGTGGCATGTGGGATGCCGACTCAACATGGCCTGATGAGCGGTGCCATGTCTGCGCCCAGGATCCCAACCAGTGAAACCCTGGGCCGCTGAAGCAGAGCGCGCGAACTTAACCACTCGGCCACGGGGCTGGCCCCAGATACTGCTTTTTTCTTACGGTTGCATTACACATCTGCAAGGAGACCTGTCTAATTGTCTTTGATGTTGCCTTTCTCTGCTATTGTGTACACGGCCACCCTCATAAATCCGGAGCTATCTGAGGGGACGCTGGATCCTTGAGAACAAGGAGAGTGTAATTAGCTAAAATGCTATGGAGGAAAGGGATAAAATGAGCCCAGAAATTTCATGATAAAAGGCAGGCTAGAAGGATACAGTGGAGTAATTGAAAGATAAATAACGCTTAAGAAGCCCAAGAAACTACCAAACGGAATAAAATGATAACAAGTATATTCAAAATACACAAGGTAATGTAGGTTGGAAAGCAAAAGAGCTAAAAACAACTAAATGATAGTGGCTATAGCAATACCCTAGTAAGCTGAAATATTAAAAGTGAAGTGATGAAATAAGGGAATGCTAACTATAGGGGGCAGTCCAAAGTTAATAATCTGATGCAGGGGCAAAGGCAGCCCTTTGGGCCGAGGTGGCGGACATTTGTTAAGCATTTCTGTGGGAAAGGTGTTCTGCGTGTATTTTATCACTTAATTCTCACCACAATACTATGAAGTAAGGACAAGTATTATCTCCATTTTATAGGTGAAACTGCTGAGACTTGGAGAGAGGAAAAAACTATTTGAGTCATATGGAATTTAGGTGGGCAAGTTGGGACTGGAATCCAGGTACATGTCCTAACCTCTGGCGTGTCCTGCAGATGTGCAGTGAACATCTCGAGCAGATGTCCTTCCAAGGCTGCTGTTTGCTGGAGGAGCCCCACGGGAGCTGACATCTGCAGGGCAGTGAGTTCTGAGGTTCCCCCTTACAGCTGATGCCCTCATATCCTCTGGGCCCCTTAGGTCTTTTCCTGCTGTTCCCAAAGGTGAGTCTGCAAATGCCCTGACTGTTCCCAATGTCCTGCTGGATCATGGCGGTTCCTTTACATGGTTCTTCCCCCAGAAGTTCCAGACAGCTTACCCAACCCCATGTACTAGGTCTTCTGAACTCCCCTCCCACCTTCTGACAACAAGTAAGGTGCACGGGCTTGAAGGAAGGCCAGGGAAAGAGGATAGAGATCAGATGGCCAGGGCAGTTCAGGTCTAGCATAAACTGGTGGAACGTGGGTGTCATGCATGAAATTAATCCATTAAGGCCTGCTTGTTTGTATTTCTATCTATGCTGGGTACCATGAAGGTATTGAAGAAGGGGACACAAAGAATCATAAGAAAATGAGATTATGATCCGAAAGGTAAAACAGACTGAAAAGTAGACTAGTAATGCTGGAATTGCACGTGCCTGTCCAAGCACAGCCCAAATGCCACTTTAGTTCACCAAGCTTGCCTTCATATTCCCCATCTCCAAATCAAAATTTATCACTTGCTTCTTGACAGCCCCATAGAGCTTTCTTTACTCTCTCATGATTCTCATGCTCTCATGATGTTACTTCCCCCTTGCTTTACAGGAATATACCTCTGCCTCCCACCAAAGCATAGTGGACTCCTTGGGGCAGGGAACTTGATTTACTTGTTTTGGTTCCTGTGAGCACCATCCCTGGTCCACATGCCATCAAAGTTTGCTTGGCTGGGTAAGTGCTAGGATGGCTGGAAGGATGTCCAATAAAAGGTAGAAATATAAGAACTCTCCAAGGAAGGGAGGCCATATAGCGCTACGGTTGAGCTGGCAGGCTCTGAAGTTGGATAGACCTGAGTTCAAATTCATTCTTGATGAATGACTGTGTGACATTGGGGACCCTCCCTAAAGCTTTGATTTCCTCAACTGTAAAATGGACCTCAATTGTCAAATAGCACCATCCTCACTGGACTAAATGAGATGACCCACGTGCTGGCATATGGTAAGTACTCAACAGCGGTTAGTGGCTATTCCTGCCACTGGTGCTGGCTGGAAGAAGGATGCGCCATGCAGCCCTTAGAAAGGGAAGGCAGGAGAAGAAAGGAGGTGAGGCTGCTTACCCATTGTAAGGTACCAGGGCCTGATGCTGAATAAAACCTTGTGTTTGGTGCCACCGACTGTCATCTCTTGTTTAGGCTTGACTGGGGAAATATTTCCATGGACATTGACTAATTTGTCAAAACTGGCAATGGATTTTGAAGGGTTTGGGGGTACAGCAGAAGTACCTAGGCCCTGAGCTCAGGGTTCGAACCACAGAAGGAGCCATCCTCTTGATCCACCACACACCTGATCTCTGCCTCTGTCTCTCTCAGCTCGCAGCCCTTGAGGATAGAGTCGGCTGTGCTTCTGTCTATCTTCACCGCCAGGAACCCTTGGAGGGGAAACCCCATTTGTCACCTTCATTTCATGTCCCCAGCCCTTGCACGGTGCCTTGTCCTAAGCAGGCAAAGTACTTGCTGAAGGAATGGATTTGTGTCCTAGTTACAGCCTAACCTCTACCAAATGCTCAAGGATTGCTCTGATTTTTCAAGGAGGAGGGACTACTTGGGGAAACTGAGGCACACTTCTAGGTCAAGGTCCTCTCCACTGCCTCAGTCTGCAATGAGACACATGCATCTTCAGCGGTGGGGAAGTGGCTTTGTCTACTGAAGCTGTAAATGAGGATTTTGTCTTTATTTTAATTCTTGCTCCAGTTCTGGCAAAGAACCTTCCCCAGGCTGAGGTGAGGGGAGAACTGAGCCCCTGGCTGCCTCTCAGTCTTAGGGGGCTGCAGAGTACCTCTCCCCGATGATATCTTCTCAGCTGTTTGCAAAACAGTCAGGGAGGAGGTGAAGCCCTGAGCCAGGCAGCCTGGCTGTCTCTTTAAATGCCGGGGTCTGTGTGGGAGAGGGAGGGGCCGGCTCTGGAGTGCGTGAAATTCCTGGGCTCCTCCAGCAGTCTCAGGCTCAGAGCTCAGCCCTACACATCTCCTCTCGCATGCAACTCACTGAGAGGGAGAGGCGAGCGTGTCCTCCTCTCTCCCAGCTGCCAGCATCTCGAGCCACCAAGGACCTGCTTTTCGCACCTCCAACACCCCCCTCCCTTCTTCCCCACCACTCCCTCTCAGAGAGAGAGAAAAAGAAAAGGAGAGAGAAAGATTCTGGAATTTGAACCTTCCCAAAGAGGAAACATACCCAGCAAACTCAGTTGATTAAACATCAAACAAACAAACAGATCCCAAATCTTCTGTTCAACGGGAAAGGTAAGATTTGGGGGGAAAGGAAGGCAGGCAGAATGTGAAACAACTCAAGGTTCTTGATCGTTCTGGGGAGAGGTTGCTCCTGAGAGGGTAGAAGTTTTCAGTTGGGAGCAACCAACCTAGATTTTTTTTTTTAATGCTGGATCTGAGAGCATCGGCTGACCGTGGGAATGGCTTTTCAACTGGCTTTCTCTTCCTTCAGTTTCTCCTGGAAGTTGGGTCCTTTTGCTCCAGATGTTGGAAAACTCAGAGAATGTTTTATCTTTTCTTTTTTTTTTTTCCTGTCTTTCCCCTATTTGCTTGGCTTGTTAGTCTGAAATGATGTGTGCCCATCATTTCATTTTGGGCAGGATACTTTTTTGGGCATTTTGTAGCCACTTTTCCCCTCATTATTTTTTGGGGGAAGGGGCTGGTTCAAATAAGAAAGAGAAGAAGAGACGCTCTGAGGATCACAAGAAGACAAAATTGAATTGAGACAGGGATTTCCTTAGCTGTTGAGGAATTGAGGTGTGTGTGTGAGTGTGGGTGGGTGTGAGTGTGTTTGAGTGTGATTTTTTTTTTTTTGGAGGGGGTGTGAGGAGGAGGTTCTTGAATCTGAAGATTCAGGTTTGGACTCCTGCTATCTTGTCGTGAAGGTGGGCACACTCGGAGAAGGTGAAAAGGGAGTGTATGTGAGTGTGTGTGTGTGCGCGTGCGTGTGTGCACTCCTGTTTGGATCCGTTACAGGGGAATCTTCCTCCTCTGCCTTCCATTTGTTTATATTAATGATTTAGTAGCAGGCTTGCTTGAAAACTTCCACTCTGTGTAAGCACTGTGGGTTTTGCAAGCTCTCAGTGACCTTAGCGGCTTGTTCGATGTATTTTTTTTCAAGGCATTGTGTTGTACCCAGAGTTTCGGCTCTTTCCCTCTCTCTTTTTTAACCACAAAACTTAACTGCTTTAGAAACATCATCCGGATGACAAGGAAAAAAATCTGTGCCCCCCACCCCCCATCCCTTCCTAGGCCAGTGATGTAATACCAACCTATGGGCTCGGCTGCTTTGCAGGTGACTTACCCTGTGACTACTTGTTAAAAAAAATAAATTTCTCCCTTCCTCCATTAAATGCCTTCCTCTTTTGATCTGGATGTAGAAATATCATCATGCAGTGAAAAAATTATATTTTTGCAAACCATTTTTGGGGTTTAGGTAAGGCAGGATTCCTCTCCCCTGATCATTATTTAAAAATATGTTTTTTTAATGCAAAGGTCAGAGATCATCCAGAGGTAGCCTAGGATGGAGCAAGACACGGTCAGACCAAATAGAAGAGAAGAGCAGAGCTGTCCTCTCCCCGCTTCCTCCGGTCATTCCCGCTTGGGGAGATAGTTTTCTTTTACCACCAAAATCCAACCCACCGTTAATTCTTTCTCTGCCCTGGGTCCTGTGGATGGCCCTGGGAGAGAGAGGGGCACTCTTTGTCACACCTGGAGGACAGTGTAGTTTCGGGGGTCAGATGACCGTTTGCCTTTGTGATGAAGGTTCCAATGGAAATTTGAACTCCCAGCGCACTGGGTGACTCTGTACTCGGGATAGTGTATCTGGGGGCACCCGGAGGTTAGGTCTGGGGAGCCTGAAGAACTAGCCCTTTATGAATTTGCTGTTCTGGGTTGAGCCTCCCTTCATCATTCAAGGGCTTCTGCATCGCCTTTCAAGTTAAAATGGTCCCGCTGGTTATGATGGGCAAGTTTACCTAAGGGCTACTGGGTACGTGGTGGAAGGATGGAGGGGAGAGAGGCATAGCAAGGCTGGTATTTTTTTAATCTTCTGGCTTAATTTGCCTAAGTCATATTGGGGCAAACGATATTTCAGACGGGTGCTGGTTGTGCAGAGATATCCCTATTGTTTGAATTTTTTTTTTTTTTTTGGTTGGGGAGTGGAAAGTAAGGGCTCTTGGCCCATTTTCTGCAGCCCGGGGTTCATCCTGTGAGCCAGTCTTCCTTCTGGAAGAGGGGGAAAACGCTGGATGCTGGAAGTTCGCTATTAAAGTGAGCAACAGGGCTGGGTTAATTTTTTTAAGACAACCAGACTGCGCGAATGTCCTTTTCTGGAGCTTTCCGGCCCTTTCTAGTGAAATAATAATTTAAAAAAATTACCTCTTAAGATGAGGGGGCCAGAAATCAAAGGGATTCTAGATTTTGAGAGACAGCTACGTCTTTGCTTCTCTGGTAGCTCCCTATTATTCATTATTGGGGGTATGACGGGGTCTGGCCTCCTTTTTTGTTGATTTCTTTTTAATGCTGCGTTTCTACTGAATATGTTGGTGATCTGCTGCTTATATAAGGGAAGGGATGTATCGAGGTGGATTGATGCTTGGGGTTTGAGATCGGCTACTGAGATTGGGTGGCGGTTGGTGTGTTTGTCGATGTGCATGGTAGGAAGGTCTTTTCTTTTGGGTGGTGGGGGACAAGGGGATGGTGGGAAAATGGTACATGAGATGCTACAGCAAATGGGGACATGAGGGGAGACGGAGGTGAGGTCAGAAGTCACCGGTTTGCAGAATTTCTGTCCTGCATCCCCCTTTCTCTCGCTCCTTGGGAAAAAAAAAAATCCATTATCTCTAAAAACACATTATTCTTCAATTGGCCTTTTAGAGAAAAAAAGAGAGGGAGAGGAGGGGTTAATTTGGTGAGGGGGCTTGGTCGTAATTAGCCCACTGCTGCAAAACTGAGATAGAGAAATCCATCGGCACCAGCTTTGGGGGCACAGGGAGGCAGCGGAGAGATGGGGGTCGGGTTGTCAGTCGTGGATGAACAGTGGAGCGGTGGGGTTGGCGTTCGGGTATTGTGTGTGTTTGCGTCTCTGTGTGCGTGCAATTTTTTTCCACCCCACTACCAATCTCACCGTCCGTCCTCCCCCATTCTGCCATGCTCTTGCCTTCTATTTCCATATACCCCTCTCCCCATCCCATTTCCCCCTTCCCCCTTCCCTCTAGCCCTTTCCATCTCGATGAGAAAATTCTGATTCTGATGGCTCTGCGGCTCTTTTTTTTTTTTTTTTGCAACACAACAGTGGTGCGATGGCCTTTCCTATATGCCACACGGATGCAGCTTTCTGATAGGAGGGCTAAGTCGGCACATCTACACACGCACTTGCACACGCTCTTGCACACGCATTCTCTCTCACATGGACACAGGCAACCAAGGGCTCGATTTCGTTTGGTTTCCTTTCCCTCCATGGCTCTCCCCACCCCTACCTCCACCATGGCTCCTTTCCACCCATCCTCATACGGGGAATGCAGTAACGCTGTCCACATCTTCTCCCCACACGCTCTCTTCTTTCTTCTCGCCATTATTCTTTCTCGAAAGCTGTGGTGTGTCGCAGTTCATGGGATTAGCATGTTGGAGAGTCTTTGCGGGAGGGGACCTCATGAGAGGGGGGTTGAAATGGGGGTAGATGACATTAATGATTTTTTTGTGTGTGTGCCAAATAAGCACCCGGTGATAATGATCCAATTTAACCATCCGTGTAATATATGTTTGCCGCACATCAGAGGAAGGTTATATGGGGAAAGCAGAGTCTGGACTGGGTTACCTCTGGGGAGATGTGATGCCTGGACAGTAGAGACACAGACACCCACCCCCTCACATATATGTAAGCTCTCTCTCTCACACACACACACACACACACACACACACGCGCGGCGAACACACACAGCTCTGCTCAGTGGACTGTGTCAAGCCAGAGGGCACTGCAGAATATCCTAGTGTTGTCGTGGTTCGTTGGGAGAATGGAGTGATGTCTTTGTCCTACCCAGCTCTCGCTCTACGGATGTCGCCTGGTCTCGAAATTCTTGGTGGCCTTTGTGTTGCCTTTTGGGTGGGGGCTGGAGGGGTGTTTGTGTTTCGTCAAAGCCAGTGTGCCTCCAATGGACAACATGGGATTGTCAACACTGTGCGTGCACTTCAAGCGGGGGGCTGCCTGCCTGTAGGTGCTGCGTGAGTGTGTTTGTTGGACCTGTATGTCAGACTGGCTCTGGAGAGGTGTGGGGGTGACAGGGAAGGGAAGCTTACTTTCCCTCACTTCTGGGGGAGGAAGGCAAAAAGCGGAGGTGTTTAGTGGGGAAGAGAGGGCAATGGAGTTTTTGAGGTAGTCGTGAAGAGGGTGGAGGGGAGAAATCGCTCCCGTCTCCAGTGGGAAGCCTCCTATGAAATCCCCATGTCTCCCAAGCAAGCCCGTGGGCGGGTGTGCTCAGGGATGACTGGTGGGCGGATGCAGACTGAAGGGGGAGAAGGTGGGCGAAGTTGAGGGTTTTCCCTGACACCTCAGGAGCCCTGGGCAGAGCGCGGGAGGATGGCCCTGCTCTCCCCGGCATCAGCCACCCTTGGGCAGCTTGGCCTTGTTGGAGGTTGCAGCCCCAAGGAGCTGAAATCGCCCTCAGCTGGGATAGCAGCCCCAGCCCCGTGCTCTCCTGGGCTCCGGCTGCCTTAACTGCCAGACGCCATTTTCCTTTCTCCTTTGGCTGAAGGTGTGTCCCTCTTTATTAGCAATTATAAATGAAATTGGGAAGTATTTTGCCTAAAAGGAAAAAAAAATCCTCAGGGCAAAATGCGGATTGTCCTATGTTTCTGATGTCTCTCTCCCTTTCTGGGGCTGACCTTGAGGAGTTAGGGAGAAAGGGTTACGTCAATGCCAGAGAAAGGGGAGAAGTGGGGAATAGGAGGCCTCAGGGGCAAATTATTGTGCCAAACACAGAGAGGAGAATGCTCTTGGGATCCTGCGGCCACGTTCTCCTCATTTGACCCTTGTGTGTGGATGGGAGACTTGCAAAAGTGGACACATCCCTTCTAAAGCTCGCCACCTGGAAACGTGCCGGCCTGGTGCATCTGTTCCTGCTGTGGTCAGGCCCTGTCTCCCCCAAGCATGCACCTGCTGGGGGAAGAGCAGCCAGCCACGCTGCAGCTCTGACCCTTGAGGGCCAGCCCTGGTTGCTCTGCAGATGACAAAGTGCAGCGCTGTGGCTGGGCCAGCCACAGGTGGCAGTACTGGGCTTAGCCAGGGTGTGTGTGTGGGGCTGCTCCCAGCCCCTTCCTGCAGGTCTTTGCTGAGATGATGCCTCCTTAGAGAGGCCTTTTCTGACTTGGCTTTGTAAAATAGCCCCCTCACGCCAACCCCTGGCCACTTTCCAGTCCATTACTCTGCCTTTAATTCTAATCGGCTGGTCGCTACCTAATGCTACATTACATATTGAAGTGTTCAGGGGATCTTGTCTGTCTCGTCTCTGGAATGCAAGCTCCAGCAGGTCGGGACTTTGTTTTCGTCCATTGCAGTGTTCCCAGTGCCTAGGACATCTCCCGGCACACAGGAGGTGCTCAAGAAATATTTGCTGATCGGAGGAAAGGATTGTATGGGTTTGGTGTTTGGGTTCTCTTTTCTTCTCTAGCACCTTGGGGCCTCTCTTCTGGGAAGGCTGGACTGTGCCTCTGGCTGTCTGATCCCTGCCTGCAAGTCCCAGATCTGCTGGAGGAATTGAGAAGTGCTAAACTTTCCAGTTCAGTAGGAAGGTCTTCTCCATGCCTGGCTCAGAGTGACTCTGCCTTCTTCCTGGTCCCTCTAATGTTAGTAATTCTCATCATTGTAGTAGCGGTAGTCGTAGCGACATAGCTACCATTTTTGAGATACTTAATACATACCAAGTTCTGTACCAATTTTTTTTTTTTAACATTCAGTATCTCATTTAATGCTCCAAACGACTCACTGCAGTTTACTATTATTACCTGCCTTGGACGGAGGAGGAGCCTGAGACTTAGACTTACCTAAAGTAACTTAGTAAAATGGCGAATCAAGGATTTGAACTCAGAACTGTCTTATTCCAGAGCCCAAGTTCATGACCTTTGTTTTATACTGTTAGAGGTAAAAGGAAGATGAGCCGTAATCTTGTTCAGTTCCATCAAGTATAGGGTAGGAAAATTGAGGCCTAGAGAGATTAAGTAGCTTGTCCAAAGTCATTTGCTAAGTTTGATCCAGAGACAAAGCTGGAATCCAGGTTTTCTGGCTGCCCATTAGTGTTCTTTCCACATTGTCATGCTGCCTTGTGGGATGTGGGCCCTCTCTCAAAGGGGATTGTGCTCCTGGCTGCCTGAGGTCCCCTCTTAGTTCTCCTTCCTCCATCAGAGGGGAGTGGAATTTTGGTGAGGTGGGTGGGAGTGCCTCTAATGAGGGCAGACTTGACTCCTGAAGAGCTGGAGGGAGACCGGAGAACACTGGTGGGCTGTACTCCAAGGTCTCTGGAGTCACTGGCTGCTGCTTAAGGTCACCCTCTGAATGTCCTGGAGGAAGAAACCCCAGTGGGGTGCTCCAGGTTCTCAATCCCACATTACCCTGCCTGTCAAGGTTATTCTTAGATGCAATGGGGGCTCCATTCAGAGATCCAAGCACCTGATGTATGGATCCTGATGACCTGGGAGCTTGGGTGCTTCCCTCAGACTGGCTTAGCCCTTGTTTCTCCAGAAAGGGAGGTGGGGGCCCAGATACTGGCCTCAGTGTGTTTCATTTCTGTTTCCAGAGGCTGGCTGGGGAGTGTGATATCACGAAATGTAGGTGAAGTGCTCATGCCAGTCCTTCTGCTCCACCTGGAGGGTTGGCCTTGACCTTGAATCAAGAGGGGTTAGACATCCTAGCCAAGCATGTGTGTGTGTGTGTGTGTGTGTGTGTGTCTGTTTTGTGCAGGTCAGGGTGGTGGGGGAAGGGGGGATAGAGTAAAGTGGATTCTGGGGACCAGGGAAGCCTTACCTTTTGCTAGGACCTTGAGACAGGGCAGGAAGCCATTTCTATGTGACCTTGAGATGGGGTGACTGGATGCCCTGGTTTGTAGAGACAGTTCCCATTGAGGCCTTTGTTCTAGTGTAATTATTAACTCTCAGAAGTGTCCTGGTTTGGATGATAAAATATATGGTCACCCTTCAGTGAGATGCTATCACCCACTTTCTGTTAATGAGTAAGGAGATGAAAGGGGCATGTCTGAGAGGTAATCCAATTTTAGGGCAAGAAGGTGGCTGGGCATAGAGCCTTCCCCAGAGAGACTTCCACTTGTCCCCCATTTCTAAAGGATTAAGACCTGAATCTTCTGACTAGTCCTCCTACCAACATGACTACTACTACTAACCTAACTACTCTTACTACAACTACTTTACTAGCCGACATCTGAGTCCTGACTATGTGCCAGACACTATGCTAAGCACTTGACATCCATTATCTCACTAAATCTTCCTACAGCCCTATGAGGTAGGTACTATTATCATCTCTGTCTTACAGAAAAGAACCTGAGGCCTAAAGAGGTTAAATAACACGTCCAAGGTCACGCAGGTAGGAAGTGGTGAGGTCTTGATTCAAACCCAGTGGGCCTGGTTCTGAAGCCTCTGGTCTTAAGTACTATGTCACACCACCTCCATGGGCCTGTCCTCTGGTCCCCCAGTCTGGGAACTTGACACTAAGAGCTGACCCACTTTCTGGGCAGTCTAGCTCACAACTCTGGGACCTGCTGAAGATGTTGCTGCCAGTCAGAGGTACTTCCGGCTGAGGGACAGGAAGCTGTGGGCTCAGCAGTGGTGCTGCTGGCCATCTTTTTGATGGCACTTTGGAAAGTCTGTTTCCTGTGGGATCTCTGTTACCTTCTTCCCTGCTTCAGGTTCCTTGTCAGAGGAGGGAGTGTAGGTTGTTTCGGATCGTGGTGGGTGCGCTGAAGGCAGAGAACCTGAAACCTATCTATCTCTGCTTTGCTCTGTGGCCCTGATCCCTGATGGGCCCACACTCCCCATGGCCCTTGCAGTAGGGCTGGCCCTCAGTGGGGGGTTCCAGTGAATGGACAGTCCTCTAGCACCTGCCGTTAGCAGAGCATTGTGTTTTGCCATATTTCCTTTAGATGGATAGTGTCCTCATTTGTCTAACAAGGAAACCGGTGGTCAGAGGTTGAATAGCTTGTCTAGGACCACACTTTGAGAAATAGCAGACCTTGGATCCAAGCTTGGGTCTGACTCCAGAATTCATGCTGTTTCCTAAATCCTTGTACTGCCCTCCACCCTGAACCCTGGAAAAGAGGGAGTGGGAGCTGGAGCATCTAAAATGGAGATTAGAAGAGGAAATTCCCCAGGGGGAGGTCTTCAGACCATCTCCTGAGGTCTGAGGGTTGGAGAGAGTATTTTGAGCTCATTATCCTGGTTAGCCACCCCTGAGTTGCCTCCCTTTCTCCAGCGGGTGCAAGACAGCTTCTGACCTCTCAGTTGGACAAGTGCTGGTTCTATCTGGAGAGGAGGTGGGAGATGGGCCCATCCACAGCTTCACGGCTGGAGGCTGAGGGCTTCCTGAAGGAGATGCCACTTTCTCCACTTGAGCAGTGATATAGGTACTGACACCAAATTTCCCCTTTTTCCCCCTGTATCTGTGTCGTAGGGTCAAGGTTAAGAAGGGATGTGTGGTCTCTCTGCCTAGAGACAAGGAGGAAGGATACACAGAGGGAAAATGCTAGGATCCCCCAGGCTGGAGGACTCTGGGGAGAACAGGAGAACTTTTTCTTGGTTGAGAAGCAGGGAACAAGAGAAGAGCGTTTTTCTGACTGAGGGGATGGTCTGCGGCCCCCAAGCTGAGCTGCATTAGCTTCATTGCAGTCCCATTGAAGACTGTGTTTATTTTTCCAATAATGTGTTAATTAAACATCGATTTCCGGGTGGAAGAAAGGGAATTGGATTGCTAGAGCTAAATGGAGTGAGGAGGATGGGGAGCTGGTGAGAGGGGCCCCAAGCTGGAGTCAGCATTCTTCAGCATCGCCCCAGGAGGGGCAGAGGGGAGGCGGGGCTGCCTCTTCCCCTGGCTCCAAATTGGGAATTGCCACCTCCCCATGAGCCTTTAGGAGGCATCTTTTCTACCCCTTGGCTGCCAGGGTGGATACAGAGGGCTTTGCTGAACCTCAGTTCAAGGGGGAGAAACAATTGTTCCTCACCTTCCCCAGCATCTTTGATTTATTGAGTGCCCCTGTGCCAGACTTTGTGTTGGCATTCTACATAGGTTAGCTCGTTGGTTTTTAAAAGAAACATGGAGGCAGTGCTTTCATACCCCTACTTTGGAGATGAGGAAACTGAGGCTCAGAGAAATTAAGGAGCATGTTCAAGAGCAAAGAATTGACAAAGGTTGGCAAGAAAAGGAGCCCTAGAGGAGTAGAAAGTATCTGAGGTCGGCAGAACAGCCACCAAGGGTCCAAGCCACTCTAAAGGAAAAAAAGAAGAGAACGAAGCATCTAGTAAGCAACAGAAAGAACCGTTTGGGATATCGTCAGCTAAGATGGATTGAGTCTTTATTATGTGCCAGCAACTGTGTTAGCTGGTTTGCACATAAAACTCTAAGGATTCAGTGAATAATTGTTAGGGAATGTTATTTCCATTTTACAGGTGAGGAAAGTGGGGCTTGAGGAGGTTGACTAACTTGCCTGCAGTTGCGCGGTTGCTAAATGGTGGAGCTGGGATAAAACTTCAGTAAAGACGACTTGGGCATCTCTTTACAGCTGTGTTCTACTGTCTCACACCACTGAGGACATGGACACCTGCTCAGCAAGTCACCTATAACTTCTAGAAGATACAGACTTGGGGCTTCTGACCAGATTCTGTGCCCCAGACATCTCAGGGTCTTACAATGTGAACCCCATTGTCCCTCCCTCTCTCAGCCCGCAGCAGCTCAGGCTGAGCCTCTGGTGGAGCGAAGGCTGTGCTGGGGTGCTTGTGGTGGTTGGCGCCTGCACTTGGGGGCTGGGAGCTGGGTGATGAGGGTAAGTTAGAGCAGCAGTTCTCAAACTTTGCTGCATGTTAGAATCACGATATTAAAATCTCCAACCCACACTGTGCTTCATACAGTTCAATCAGAATCTTTACGGATAAGACCGCAGCATCAGTATATTTTAAAGCTCCCGAGGTGATTCTACCAGGCTTGCAAACCAGTGGTTCAGAACAGCCTCTGCTGCAAGCAGGTGTTGGCAGGCTAGACCAGCTTCGGTTTCCAGAGTCAGGTTAGAAGTGCGGAGGTAATTGGTTATACACACCTAATATCCAAGGGGGCGAAGCTTATATTGATCAGTTTTCTTCTCATTAGAATAGCAGCTTTCAGACTCTGGTATGCATCAAAATGTCTGGGGAGCTCTTTGAAATGTATATCCTCAGGTCCCCCTGTAGATCTGATTTAGGAGTCCTAGGGTGGGGTCTGGGAATCTGCATTAAAAGCAAGCACTTTCTGTGGCTGGATGAGGTCGTGATATCCCGGGCCAGCCCCAGAGCCCACTTTGTTCCATGCACATATGTGAAGTGCTCTCTCTTTGGAGGGGTGGAAGAGTGAGGACAGAGACTGGTCTGTCACTCTGGGAGGTTTGGCCTTCTTTGCTCAGGGGTGGCTGTCCACTGGTGACACAAGACAGTGGTCCCCCTGGCCTGGGTCCCTGCTGCCTGCTCCAGGGTCTTGTTTAGTGCCTTGTGTGCGGGCAGCCCTGCGGGAGCAGAGGATGATCCCAGTCTGGAAATTCAGCAGGCTCCTTTCTCAGGTTTAAAAAAATCAGAGTACATCTCTGCACAACTTGAGTGTTCGGAAGTCTGTCAGCAGCAACCGTCCTGAGTCTTCCCTGGGGATGGGCAAAACAGCTTCTCTGGGGCTCATTTTAAACTTTTCTTCTAAAGCTGTCAAAAAATAGAGAATAGTTGGAGACTCGCAGAGCTGGAAGGGACCTTGGTGATCATCCATGCCAACACTAATATACGATTCTTTTATTCATGCATTTATTCATCCCACAGATATTCATTGAACACCTACTATGTCCGGGCATTGTGCCAGGTGCTGGGAATACAGCCACAATCAAGAGAGACACTCGGTTTATCCCTCATGGAACTTACACTTGGGTGATGGGGCAAATATTAAACGACACAAAGAAATATGTAAGTGATGAGGAGTGCTTTGAAGGAAAAGTACTGGGGGCTCTGAGAATTATGGAGACCTAATTTAGGATGCTAGGGCCAGGGGGAAAATGAGAGCTGAAATTGATCAAGTGCTCCATATATGCAGCCCCTATTGTGAGAATTTCATGTATGTCACCTCACTTAATCCTCGCAATGAATCTTGGAGGGAGGTACTATTATTACGTCATAACCTTGTTGCAGATGAGGAAACAGGCATGGAGAGGTGCCCCAGCTGGGACAAAAACAGGTCTCTCTGAGCATCCTCCCCCCCTAACATCCCACCTCAGAGTGGGAGGGTGGCTTGGAAGAACTGGTCTTTGTTCTGAGAGCTGAAGGGTGGGGTGAGGGTGAGGAAAGGCCAGAGGAGTTAAGAAAATGCTGACGGTCTTGGCCACATCTGGAACTCTTAGATGCCAAGCTATGTGTGAAATGCCTTACCAAAATTATCTCACCGGATCCCCAAAACAAGTGGGAAATGTAGGAATCCTTATCCCCTTTTTACAGGCGGGGAAACTAAGGCTTTGAGAGGTTAAGTTCACAAACAGTGGATATGCTGAATCCTGCCCTGTCTGGGCTGCTCGGACCTCACCTGTTGGGTAGTGCTAATCACAAGTAGTGGGTGACAACGGGGTTCTCCCAGAGCCCACAGGCCTGCTTGGTCTGAGGCAGGAAAACCCAGAGGAAGGTGAACAAAAGGCCTCTTTGGGGCATGGCTGCCCCTCTGTGCTATAAGCAGTTGCCATTTTTCTTCCTTCTGGCGAGAACCATCAGGCCAACCTTCTTCTAGATCTGCTGAGCGAGGACCCCACAGCGAATGCTTGCCCTCTGTCGCCTCTTCACTCCCCGACCTTTCAGCCCCGCCTGTTGCTCATGAGTGAGATGCTTGTCAACTGCGGTTCCATTCCTCCTTCTCTGCCTCCCTGAACACCCTCCCTGCGTCTTCACCTGCGGTCTCCTCTGCCTTTGAGTTGTGTGGTCCCCTTGCCCGCCTTGAGCTGATCTGCACCGAGCAGATGTGAGTCGAGGTGGGAAGGACAGGGACTCAGGTCATGGACTTGGTTTAGAGCCATGAGAGAGAGGTAGGAAGATGTGAGAAGAGAAGGGCGATGTGTTAAGGGGGCATTGAGAAAACATTACATTCCTAAAGCGTGCCAGGACTTGAGAGTTCATTTCTTCAACATCTTCTCCCTGACCTGCTCATGTAGACAAGTGCCCCATGAGATGGAGCTTCTCTATGCTCTGCCTGGATTCTTTTCCAGGCAGGATGTTTGGTTGACAGAATGGTTCTAGTAAGGGGTTGGGGGGGGGGGGGGGATGCCAAAAGTGGGCGGGTTAGCCTTTGGTCTGCTTTTCTCCAGGTCTTGGAGTAGTGGGGGCTGCCTCATTACTGGGTTCTGACTCTGATGAGGCTAACACTTGAAGGCAATCACTTGACTTTGTGGAATTCTGGAATCAAGACAGAGAAGAGAAGGCTGGGAAGCTTTCTCTGAGAAGGGGCAGGCTGTGTGGGAGGTAAGAAGGTTGGCTTGTGTGTGGGTTGTGGCGTTTGGATGACAGTCACTCTTTCTTTTTTTGCATGTGTGCTTTTTTTTTTTTTTTTACAACAATTAACTCCTTATAAAAGTGACTTAAAGATTTTCTTCTTACCAAATAATATATGTTCATTATAGAACATTTAGAAAACACCAAAAAAAACAAAGTCTCCTGTAAGTCCCCGATCTGGAAATAACCCAAGGGGAAATTTTGATATCTGTCCTTCCAGCTTAATTTCTTTTTTTTTTTGAGGAAGAGTATCCCTGAGCTAACTGCTGCCAATCCTTCTCTTTTTGCTGAGGAAGACTGGCCTTGAGCTAACATCCATGCCCGTCTTCCTCTGCTTTATATGTGGGACGCCTACCACAGCATGCCTTGTGCCAAGCAGTTCCCTGTCTGCATCCAGGATCCGAACCAGCGTACCCCAGGCTGCCGAGAAGCGGAACGTGCGAACTTAACCGCTGCACCACTGGGCTGGCCCGCCCGCTTAATTTCTAAGCATCCGCAATCAGAGTGTGCTATTTTGTTTTTAAAGGAGTTCATTACTCATCTAAAAAGTACCAATTGAGCACCTACTCTGTGCCAGGCACTGAAGTCACATTTTAGAAGTTGTCACACTGGCTGGATTTTTCACTTAAAGATGCATCATGAGCATTTTTCCACAGCAGCCACTTGTGCCGCTGAGCTTCCAGGTTTAGATTTTGGGAGTAATGAGGCAGTTGGCAAATTTTGGCATCTTAGGTCTTATGTCTTAAGAAGGAAGGGAGGATTGCTGAGCCTCTCTCTCCTTGGCACCCAAGGCAGATGCCGCACTGGACTCCTTGGGAGAAAATGTGTCCCTTTACCTAGGAAATAAGGAAGGGACAGAAGAAGGTTTGGAGGGTGGGGAAAATTCCTACCCTTTATTTAGTGGTAGAGTGTGGGATTTCTCCAAGTGAGGGGTTTGGAAAGGAGAGATCTCATTCTCTTATACAGAATCTTAGCATCTTAGAGAGTGGTGGAACCTCAGAGTATGGCTAGTTCATCATCTTCAATGTAGAGATGAGGGCCAGGAGCAGTTAAATGACTTTCCCAAGGACATGCGGGATTTATGGCAGAGATGGGAATGGATCTTGGGGAGCTGAGCTAGGGAGAGTTGCATGATGATGGTTGGGGGTGGATTTGATAGAAGTGGTACAGAGCCTATTCTGGGTGGATGGAAGGACTCCAGTGGCCTTGCTTGAGTTTGGATACTGTGTTTAAAGGAAATTTGCAGTACAGATCTGATTTGCTGATCCCCTACTGATCTCCAACTCCATTCCTTATCCACAGTGTACCCCAAGCCTCAAATGCACATCTGTGGTTCCATGGAACCCTGGGGGTGAGAGAGAGGAATGCCAACACTACTCACAGACCAAGTTGGCCCAGTGTGGGTTTCCACAAATTCAGTTCTCCTAATATCTACTGGGCATTTCCTTTGCCTGGGGCATTGTGTTTAATACTAGGGATACAGAGAAGAGTAATGGTTGATGTTCTCGAGTGGAGGGCATTATGAATGTATGCGATCACAGCAGGAGGCCTGGATCCAGGATAGGAAGGACCACGGGGGTTTCCAACGAGGGGGTGGGGTTTCCATAGAGGAGAAACTTACTTCCTGCCAGGGAAGGGAGGGTGAGGAAGGCTTCCTCGAGGAGGTGGGATTTGTAAAGAATGACAGCAGCAGATTGGGGAGGACTAGGGACGACAGGCCAAGGAAATGGCACAAGGAAAGGAAAGGAAAGAAAATGAAGACTTGCCCCTGATACACAGGAAATTGACCTTTCAGCACATGGGTGGAGGGCTGAGTGAGAGATGGGGTTGGAGAGGTATGTTCCGGCTAGTTTTCAAAGAACCTGGAATGGTAGGTGCTTCAGTTAGGATGATTCCTATCATGGGAATCCCATTTCAGTCTGGCTTCACCATAGAGGGAATCTGGGGGGATGGAGTTTATGTAACTAAAATTTTACAGAATGGACCTCAGCTGTGGTTCAGTCTAGGAGTGTCCAATAGTCTTGGGGTCTCAGACTGACTCTGCCCATGGTAGTAAAATGGCTGCAGCTCTGGAGCTCATGCCAACGCCTCAGCCTTAAGAGCTAGAACAAATTTCTCTTCCCCCAGCCATTGAACAAAAATCTTAGGCTTCATTTTGGTTGGACCAGTTTAGGTCACATGCTCCTCTCTGAACCAGTCACAATGGGATGCCCCTGGAGCTGGGGGTGGAGTCAACCCACCCAACCACCTGGCTGCTTCACCATGGGTGGGGTCTGGCATGGATGCTGGAAGCTGTAGGATAGTGGACAGAGGCATTTGGACTTAAGTCTGTGTGTCCTGGGAACATGGGATAAATTAGGTGGCAGGTGGCTTGTTCACATTTGTTATAGGAGCAGAACTCTGGAGGGGGAATGGAGAAATCAGTCACTTTGGCAGAATTAAGGGCAGGGAGGACACTGCCTGACTGACACTGGCTCTACGGGACCATTGAGCCAAGTCCAGAATGTGGTCCATGTGGGCACATCTGACTCATCCTGGCACAGGGGCAGGAAGGAGGGAACGCAGAGCAAGAGAGTAACTACGAAGGACCAAGCCAGTCTTCACCTGTCAACATTGTTCTCCTGCGGTTTTTGTTTTTTCAGAGACAAGGGGCTACGAATCTTTCAGGGAAGCCTGAGGGTTGGTGCTTCTCGTAAAATACTTCAGAAGGGCCGTCTGATTTCCTGGGCAGCGCCTGAGGTGCAGGAACCTGAGTTCATGCTTTATGGATTTGGGTTTTTTATTCTTTTTGTAGTACATACGTGCACAGCTCCTCCAGGATCAGCTATGATTGATAGGTGCCTTCGCAACATCACCATTTCCTTAGGCATCTGATGGCTTCAGAATTGCTGTGCTGGTTTCCGTTTGTATTTAGCTCTCCCTTGCTGGACCGTGACGTGCTATGGACTGTGCTTGGAGAATTAATTTGCTTTATGCCTTGAAGTCAATAGGATGCTTTTTGTTTCTGTTCCCTAAAATGGAGGTAGGAGCCTTTTTACTAGGGGATCCTTGCCCTCAGCTGGCAAAAGGGGGCTTTTCTGATTTGGAGATTTCTTTCCTGTGCGTGCATCTCTTTAAGTAGCTGAAAATTGGGCTAAAGGGATAAAGGGCACAGGCTAGTGGTGGGAGCATGGTGCTCTCAGGTTTCAGGATGGTCCAGCTGCTCTGAGCTGGCTTTTGGGTGAGCCCTTGCTTGGGGCAAAAAAGCTGCGGTTAAACATTAGCTTTGTCCTTCATAGCCATATGGCCTTGGACACTTGGTTTTTACATTTCAGAGAACAGCTATGGAGGACCTGCTGAGTTCCGGGACTGCCTGGGACGTGTGACTGTTTCTTATTTTGCAGTAGCCCTGAGGTAGTGGTGAGAGTGGAGCTCTAAGGTACTGAGGGGCTGCTTTGTGCAAACACCGTGCCTGAGCTGTTCACGTGCTGTCCAGATCCTCATGGTGGCCCATGAGGCTGGTAGCACTGTCTTCACTTTATATATGAGATCAAAGAAAGCTCAGAGAGGTTAAGTAATTTGCCTAAGGCCTCTCAGCAAGTAGATGAGGTGTAAATTCAGTAGTTTCTGGCTTCAGAGCCTGCATGGGTCTGGGGATGTGGTGGGAAAAGCAGGAGCTTTGGGGTCACACAAGCAGACTTAAGGTAACTCCCTGCTTGTTATTTACTAGCTAAGTGATTACTTCACCTCCTGAGCCTGAATGCCATTATCTATAAATCAGAGGTACTAACATCATCTTTATAGTTGAGGAAGGCTCAGAATCAAGTGACTTGTCCAAGGTCATCTAACTAATAGTCGGTATAGCTGTGTGGTATGATAGCAGCTCACACTCTGTTCCACTCTGCATACCACTTTGTGGTTCTGCCTGGTGTGTAGGAGCCATGGCCACAATAATAATGATGGTGGTAATCATTATTTTGTATTGATCAGATTCTACTAATAGGAAGCTTCTGCTTCTGGTGCTGGAGGCAAGGAGATTTTATTTTCATCTTTCTCTTTCCCTCCTAATACCTCTACCAGGTTTTCTTGGGAATAGGAGTTGAAGAAATGGGACTAGGGCTAAGTGGAAAGATGAGCTGTCAGGATCTCAGGGTTTTGGGGTTGTGCGGGAGGTCAAGGCAGGAGGTGAGAGAAATCATCAGATGGCTGAGTGGAACACGCTAGAATCTTTCATGTGTGCTGTGGAGGAAGGGGAGTCCCTAGATGGAGATGGGGAACTGGGCTCCCTGCGTGTCTTGGGGCTTTTCGTAGACTACCCCATAGGGAGCCCCCGTGTGCCATGTGACTGTGCTCTCCACACCCCTGTAGGGTTGGTATTGTCACCCTCATTTTAGAGAGGGAGGAATAGGATGGAGGGATTAAACTGCTCTTGGCTGCCCAGCCAGTGAGTGTCAGAACCAGGATTCAAAAGGGGACTGCAGGGTCTTTTCCACTATAGAATATCCATGTTTAGAAAAAACTTGCCCTTTCTACATATTTCACAGACTCTTAAAAGATTCTGGTTTAACTCTCTTTCATCCTCTGACAGTTGAAACTGAGGTTTGAGGTCAAATGATTTGACCAAGGTCCCACAGGGGGAGGAGCCATCTGAGGTCAAGGTCACGGGATCTGAAACTCATGGTTACCTCCCAAATGTAGAGCAGACACCTGGAGTGCCTGCCCAGGCAAGATCTGATGGGGCATCAGGGCTGCGATCCTACAGGCTGGCGTTTAGAGCCTGATTTCAGGTCCCTGGGAGGACTGGGGACAAATCAGGAGCTAAGGCAGAGGCTCATGCATGAGAGCTAGACAGTCACTTTGGGGCCTGGGTGCCTTGGATGCTCAGACAAGAACGATTGCAGATCTTGTCAGTACATGGGCTCAGCTTCCTGAATGGGGAAGGTGCAGGCTGCCATGCTCATTGAGTTATTGGTTGTGTGGTTATTATAATCTGAATGTCTTAAGGCTTGATACATGGGCTCTGGAATCAGATCAACCCAGATGTGAATGTGGGTGAGTCTGTTCTGAGTGTGCAAACTTTGGGCAAGTTCCTTCCCCTCTTCAGAGTCTCAGATTCGTCATTTACAAAACAAGAGTAAAGTCACACCCACCCCACAGATTGGTTGGGAACATTAAATAAAGAATTTTGGGGAAACTACCTAGTTTAGTGCGCTCAGAATTGTACGTGTGTCTGGCCTGGACCTCTCACTTGAACTCAAATTTGCATATCCACCTGCTTGGTCATCATCTTTACCTGCTTGTCTAATACTAGTTTGACTCAGATTTTACGTGCTTTAACATCTTTTAATTTTACCTCCTGCCCTCATCTGCTCCAACCAGTCTTCCCCATTTTAGAAGCAGGCAACTCCATCCTCCTAGATGCTCATACCTACACTTAGAGTTGTTTTTGATTCCTTTCTTGCTCTCACATCCCACTTTCGGTCTATCTGCAAAGCCTGTAGGCTCTCCCTTAAAAACTGGACGCACACTATGACCATACTTCCTATCCCTGTGGTTCAAGCCGCCACCACCACCTCTTGCCTGGATTATTGCAGTGTCCTCCTTACTGGACTCCTGCTTCCGCTGTTGACTCCATGCATTTTTTCCCCTCCACATAGCAGGCTAGAATGATCCTTTAAAATGAAAGCCAGATTATGTCACTCTGCTCAAAACTCTCCAGTGGCTTCTCATGCCACTCAGCATGAGCCCCATGGTTCTCACTCTGCCAGATCTGATCCCAGCATCTTTCTGCCCTCCTCTCCCTCCACTGTACTTGCTCGCACTGCTCCAGTCACTCTGGCTTCCTCGCTGCTCCTTGAACTCACTAAGCCCAGTCCAACCTCCAAAGCCTTTGTCCGGGCTGTTTCCCTTCCTCTGGTCTCTGCACAAATGAACCTCCTTGGGCAAGCCTTTCTCAACTACTCTTTGCAGAACAGAACTTGCCTCCCCAGCACTCTCATCCCTACTGAATTTTCAGTGCACCTAACACCCTCTGACATGTTACGTATGTGTTTATTTTGCTTATTGTCTGTGCCGAATAGGACCTCATCACCCTGAGGGCTGGCGGGGACTTTGTTTTGTTCACACATGGCACCATGCACATGGTGAGCACTCAGGGAACACCTGTTGGATGAATGAATTCCTCTCCTTCCCGCTTCCACAATTCAGGCTCCTTGTTACACGGGGCCACTACTTGCCTAGTTCTTGAGGGTCAAATGGGAATGTATCATCATCCTCAGTTCTCTTTCATGAACTGCTTTCTAGAGACAAGGCCTGAGACTTTCTGAAATAGCTTTACATTTTTTTCGCATTTTAAAAAGGAATACATGTGCCATGTACAATGCGAAAACAAACAAACTAACGAAACCCCCAAAATTCAGTAAATAGAGAAATACGTACAGAAGAAAATGAAGATCACCTGGAATCCCACCTCCTAGAAAGAACCACTGCTACCATCTAGATGCCCACCCTTCAGGCTTTCCTCTAAGTAACAGGTGGGATGAATTGGGAGGAGCATTCTACAAATGAAGGGTGTTTTGAAGGAAAATGGTGACAAATGACAACCAGCAGTGTTGAAGGGTGTGACTAGGAATTGGAAGAATTTGGCCTCCGTCAGTGACTCTCTTAGATGTATTAACAAGCCAGTCTGTTTCTAACCAGATAAGGTCTCATATAGGGAACATAGAGACACCTCAGGAAAGGTAGAAGGGAAATTCGTTTTCCCCTTCTTTTGCTTGTTTCTCAAACCATCTACTTGGATGGAGCTTTCTTTAAGGCCCTGAGAAATGTGTGTTTCAGTTCAAGCAAATTCATAGCTGTCAGGGTGTGTGGGGCTGGGTCAGGAGGATGGGAACTGACCGTAGTCGAAGGACTCTTTACCCTGTACTCGGAGCTTTGTGTACAGTAGTTAACTCATTTCATTCTCAAGCCGATCTTGTGCGGTAGGCATGTGAGTGGCATTTTACAGATGAGAGCACAGAGGCTTAGAGAGGTCATGTGACTTCGCAGGTATACCCCCTGGGGGCCGCTATATGATTTGAACCCAGGCTGTCTGTCTCCAGAGCCTGTGTTCATAACCATGATGAAATATGCTTCCAGGGCAATTGGAATGGAGGGACAAGTGGGCCAACACGGAAGTGCATTCAATGAAGCCGAGAGAGGAGGCTAGGACTTCCAGGGGAAGGACCCCCCTGTGGGGAGACCTCGGCCCCCAGTGTTGCTCTGCCATGTGGCCAGATGGGCCATGAGAGCCTGGTTCTGTCTTTGGCTGGGAGATTGACCCCCAGACGTGTCCAGAGCTGGTGTGAGGGCATTGGAAGTTTGGAGGTGGTGCCACCAGGGTGAAATAATGAGGAAAATCTTGAGATGGGCATGGCAGAGAAACCACACAGCCATCCACATCACTCTCTAGCTCAGGACTTTTGTGGCAAGTAACTCCCTGCAGATAGAT
The DNA here is from genome assembly GCF_041296265.1 of Equus caballus. NCBI lineage: Eukaryota > Metazoa > Chordata > Mammalia > Perissodactyla > Equidae > Equus > Equus caballus. Next base: position 36,211,825 of record NC_091707.1, read on the forward strand.
GTAGAGTTCCAGAAACTGGGGTGAGCAGGGGTATTAAATCATCTCTTCTCCTCTTTGAGCTGTGAGCAAACTCTGAGCATCTGGCCCTGTGATGGGAGCTGGGGAGTGGGAGGGTTATTTTTTGCATTTATGAAGACCACCCAGCTGGGCCTGTGGACTGAGATGTAGACTCCTAATATTCCTGTGGGGGTGGATGTGGCCGTGGCAGAGGGATCTGAGTTATAGCCCTGCTCCCTTCTGCTGCCCCAGGCGTGGGTGTGTGTGTGTGTGTGTGGGGGGGTGCATGCGTGCATGCATGAGTGTGTGAGTGCAGGGAATGCCTTGTTTGGATATTGTTACACTGCCTGCAGGCAGGAGATTGCTCCTGGGAATTAATGCTGCTCAGATGTTAAACTGATGCTTATACTTAGATCTTACCCACAGAGTGAAGAGATGCCTGTGCTTTCATTGTCACTCCCGAATCTTGAGACCCGAGCGGGAAGGAAGGCGGGAGGGATTCTTAACTCAGGTGGTGGTACAAGGTTTGAGGTGGGCTGCTTGTTTATGCTTTAGCTGGGTAGGAAATATTGAACTCACTGCTGTCCTGCAAAAATAGCCTGTCTTTCAGGGAAAAAGAAGCCCTCTTGGATTCCATTTGTTCAACAAAGTTTTATTGAGTACCTGCTGGGTCCAGACATTATGCTAGGTGCTGCAGATGCAGTGGGGGCCATGGTAGGGGTTGGCAGCTGGCAGAGTTGAGACATAATTTGGTGGTACCGTCGGCCAGAGTTGATGATGAGTTGGATATGGGGATGAGGGAGGGATAAGTGTGGAGAATGGCTCCCCGGGTGTTGATGGGGTAGCCATCAGAAGCTTGGTGCCAGAACTCCTCTCCCAGGCAGGGTGGCATGGCTCCAGATTGCTGGGGAAGATTTCACATATTTCCAAAAGGGACAGGGTAGGAGAGGCCCCAAGAGGTGTCAGCCACTGAGCCTGACATGTGCATTTTTCTCTTCCTCATTAGAATTTGCCATTCACCAGTACTTCCCCAATTCTCCTCAATCTGCCCAATGCCTCCTATTTTGCCGATCCCCCACCTCTATATAGAATAAGAATATTGGGGAGGGGGGCAGATTGACTTATAGAACATTTACCAGGCTAAGGGACTCTTCAGAGAGCCTGTTCAGCTTGGGACCCAGGAAGGGAAATAGGTCCAGGTCAATTCCGATAAAGTAGGGTCATTGTCACAGATGACTTCAGCTGATAAGCTGACTTCGGCCAGCCTTCTTTCAAATAATTATGGAATATTAGCACTCAAATGACATTTTGGAGCTTGTCTCATTTAACCCTCTATTGTAGGGATACATAAACTGAGGCTCAAAGAGCTTAAGGATTGCATAAAGTCACAAAGCAGGCTGGTATGGCTGGACGTCAGGACACAATGTAGCTTAAGTAACTGTAAAGTTGGGGAGGGGAGGCTGGAAAAGCATCACATGAAGGGGTCCCAGAGAGTCAGGGCTGTGCTATTTAGGAAGTGCAGGCTAGCCCAGGAGTCTGCTGGAGTGGAGGCCAAAGGCCCCTCTCCTGAAAACAGAACTTGTTCTCTCTTTCACAAAGAAACTTGACTATCAAGTGAAAGTGGGACTGAAGGGGTCAAGGTTACAGCTGAACAGGCTAGAAGACAGAATTCAAGGTCATCTGTCCCTTGGAAGGCCCTCTCCCCAGGCACCGAAGCCGTTGATGTGTGGTGGCTTGAAGGCCATCCTTTTTGTGTCTCCCCCTGCCTCACCTAACCTGTTCTGTTCGTCTTGGTATCATAGTGCCTATTTTCTGCAGCAGGCTGTCAGGCTAATTCTCCCTCTTTGCCTCTGGAATTTGATCCATAGGGATGGAGAGGGGACTCTGCCCATGCTCTAGTCGAGTGGAGATGATGCAAGCTGGATTTGGGACAAGGGCATGACGTGCGACCCCCATAGGTCTATTCCCTCCACGTGGCAGGGGGTTCTGGGTGCAAAGGGCTGAATGCAATGGTTGGAAACCACAGATCAATCCCATCATGGCCTTGCTTTGGCATCTTGGTAGGAAATGTGGTGTTTGAGGGTGCAGAGCTTTTCTTTGACATTTAAAGTGGACGTTCACATCTGGCATGTCTCGGATCTTGCCCAGCAGACTTGGGAGAGGGTCAGGGCTGTGAGTTCTGGCTGGTATCTAGAGTTTAGTCTCTGCCTATTGGGAGAGGCCCCCTGGGAGACAGAGCCCTGATAGCCACCTGTGTGGGCCTCTTGACTTCTGATGTGCTGCTTCTCTGAGCTCTGGGGCAGCTGTGGCTCAGTGTAACGCCTAGAATGTAAACACCAGAATGTATGGACAAGGTGAGATCATTGCCACCTTTGCACACTGGTGGTCAAGGCCTGACCTGGGATGGTCTGTCTGCATCTGGCAGGAGAAGGCCAGACTCATCTACTGTGTTGGCCTGGGATCTCTGGCAGAGATGTGCCAGAATGAACGCAAGGGCTCCAGAGATGGATGGCTAAGGGGAGGGGCCAGCAGTGGCAGAGAGGGGCAGGATGCTCCAGCCCTTGTGGTGGCTATCAGTCCCCATCCTGGTTGGTGCCTGACTGGGCCTGCATTTCAGCCTTGAGCCCTCTCAGGGGCCTGGCCTGCAATCTGCGCCCTGGCTGGCACTGACCCCTTGGCACTGATTTGAGCGCCATTTGTCTTTGTGTCTGATCTGCAATGTGTGCAGATGCAGAAGTGGCTCAATTGATGACCTGTCTTCTGGAGCACTCAGGGGATCCTGGGAGGCTCAGTGCTCAGACATTTCCGAGGTGTTAAGAAGCTCTTGGTGGAGATCTGCGTGGGGAGGTTAATTATGACTATCCCCCCACCTCTCATTGTTTTTTTTCTGTCTGGTAACCTTGGCTCAATTTAAGTAAGTTTTAAATCTCAAGCTGGGATAACGTTTAAGGACTGTAGTTCTTAAAAAATTAGTTCCCAGGGGAAGCAAGAAAATGAACACAAAGAGGCTACTATGAACCAGGCACTGTGCTAGGCATTTTCATTTGCATGAAGAGTGTTCGTTCATTCATTAGTTCATTCACTCATTCACTCATTCAGTGTTTGAACACCTAGCATGTGGAAGGTAGCATAATCAACTCTGGTGACACAGTGGAGTACAGGGCAGACCAGATTTCCTGCTCTCATAGAGCTGAGATTCTAGTAAGGGGGGTGATAGACAATAAACACATAAAAATTGGACAATGGCAGATGTAAGTAACTGCCAGGAAGGAAAGAAACTAAGGTCAAGGGCAGGTGGGTGACTTTGGAGAGGTATGGGGAAAGCCATCCGGGGAGGTGACCTCTGAGTTAAGACTTGAACAATAAGAGAGCCACGGAAGAGCTGGTGAGGGACCACCCCGCAGAGGACAGCAAGTGTGTGCATCCTGGATGGGAGTGAAATTGGCCAGAGCCAGGACAGACAGTTTTGTTTCCTACATGTTCCAGATGAGGAAACGGAATCTTAGAACCCAGCTTGTCCATTCTTACCCAGCCTTCCTGGAGTAGATCTTGGTCCAAATCCGTGATATTTCCACTATCACCTGCTGCCATCAAACTGCCAGCTGTGCTCATTTGTAGCAAAGTCCTCTTCATGCATCATCTTATTCCATCCTTGTAAACTATTGTTAGCCTATTTTTCAGATGAGGAAACTGAGACTCAAGTCTCAGTCACGTACCTTATCCCAGGTCATACAGCTGAAAATCGGAGAAGGTGGGATTCAAACTGCGGTCCGTAGGACTCGCTGCTGGATTTAGTCCCCATGATGTGGGATGGTGGATTGGATGCTGTGGGCCAGGGGAGATGTCCTCCACTTTTAGAGATGAGGCAACTACACACCGGGGAATTGGAATGCTTTCCTCCTGTCACTCGGCCAGAAGGTGTAAGGTGGGGACTAATCCCCGGGTCTCCCATCTCCTGGGTGGGATTCCTTCTGCTCTAAATACTGCCTTTGTCCACGTCTGATGGCCATGAGGGGCTGCCTGGCAGAGTCACCACCACTCAGGGGCCTACTTTTCACTTTTTGGCATAGAAGACACATTCCCAATCTTAGGTGTGGGCTCCTTACAAGGGAAATCATCTGAAAATAGACTCTGAGCACCTGTTATGAGTTAGGAATGATGCTAAGCACTGTGAAAGAACAAAATGAGGGGTGTTGTTTGGTTTATCTCGGTTATGGGAGAAAGTCGCCCAAGCCTGCCAGAAATGCTTGCCCCTACCCCTCTTCTTGTTGTGCTGGGGAGAAAAGCCCAATTAGACGCTGTCGTTGCCCTAAAGGATCTCACAGTCTGGTTGTGAAGAAAGAGCAATAAATATGGCCATAATATGTTATAGTAGGACTCATTTATTTATTCATTTAAGTCACTATCTGTTGAGTTTCCATGCAGGCTGTGATCAGTGCAGGGGGTACAGTGGTAAAAAGGGCTGACAAGGCCCCTTCCTCATGGAGCTTACATTTGGGGTGTGGGGGAGGGAAGGTGAGCAAAGAAGTACTGAAACTGAGTACAAACTGGGGTAAAAGCTATGAAGGAGAGGTGTGGAGAGCTGTTCGACCCTAATGGGAGGGCTGTCTTAGTTGAGTGCGTTGGAGAAGGCTTCTCTAAGGAGGAAAGTCTTCCAATGGATGGAGGAGTTGGAAGGCTCTGATGGAGGCAGCCATAAGTTATCAGAGGAGCAGCCCAATTTGGGAGTATAGGTCAGGCTTCATGCCAGGTGAGGGGGTGGCTGGGATTCAGGGCTGTAGGTGTGTCTCGGGCAGTGGGAGCAGTGTGTCACACAGACACACAATTGGCACCCCCCTGAGTTATCGCCTTAGGAGACCTTTCTGCCCCACCCATCAGAAACTGCAGGAGTGACTGTTTGCTTATGTCTTGAACGTCTGTTCTCCAGCTCTTTCCTTTGAACTCTGCCCACGGCTCTGTGAATGCCAACGCCAGCATATAAATTATCCAGCGGGCCTCGGCCCTCGCCCAGCCGGCGTGTTCGCTCAGTGGCATGCATGCATAATCAATACAGGAGGCTGCACTGCTTTTAGCTGGGGTGCCGGAGAAGACCTTCCGCTTTCACCGAGCTCAACCGCATGCACACTGGCATTTAGTCTCCCCATCCCCCTCCTTCTTGCTTCTTCTGGCTTCCACCTGCCTCTAGAAGGCTGTGTGGCAGGATTTTGCAGGTGGGCCACAGTTCCTGTGACTGCCCCAAACCCTCATATCCAGCAGCCAGGGAGGTACTTGGTTATGCCTTAGCTCAACGTGCAGAACTCCTAGGCCACCAGCTTGCTGGGCCTTTCACTCTGCTTTTCCTCCTCCTGTTCTTGGCACTTCCAGGGCTTCTGACCAGCTCTAAAGTGTCTAAGGCTTGGTAGACAAGCTGGCAAGAGAGGATGTGGATGTGAGCTCCCTTGTTTCCTTCCTGGTTGGGCATTTACTGGGTGGGGCAGTCTTACCTCGTCCTCTCTTGGTGAGAAAAGCTGGGTTGGCCCTGACATGCCACTCCCTGGGGTGTCCATGACCCAGCATTATCCCTCTGGGCCATTACTGGGGTCATTTTCTTCCCATTTCTCCCTCCTCTCTGCCCAGATCAAGGAGGAGAGGGGATGCTTCTAAAACACTATCACGGGAGATGTGTTTGTCTCATCTGATACCTTCCCTCTTCCATCCCTTCCTATTGTCCATTCCAAAACATGGCTTAAGTGCCACCTGTATATGTAAAGAATTGTGAACCAGGGGCTGGCCTGGTGGCATAGTGGTTAAGTTTGCATACTCTGCTTTGGCAGCCTGGAGTCTGTGGGTTTGGATCCTGGGTGTGGACCTGCACACCACTTGTCAAGCCATGTTGTGGTGGCATCCCATATAAAATAGAGGAAGATTGGCATGGATGGTAGCTCAGGAACAATCTTCCTCAGGGACAATCTTCCTTAAGCAAAAAGAGGAAGACTGGCAACAGATGTTAGCTCAGGGACGATCTTCATCATCAAAAACAAACACACAAAAAAACTGAAATGTGAACCACCTTATAGCTCCTCTAAACTAGAGCAAGAGACATTTGAAAATGTTTTCAGTTGGGGAATGAATATGACTCAGAATATGGAGTCTGTGCCCACTTTTGGAAAGCCCTGTGACCAGGCTTTACTCTTCACAATTGTCCTTTGGCTGCTGTTCTGCTAGTTGCAAATCTAAGGTCTTGGCACAGCTCTGGGTGGGGAAGTGCTCTGCTGGGCTGGTTTCTGCCTGGCACAGGAGTTTCTTCTTTTGTTCCCCTCCCTGCTCAGCTACACCCTTTTCTGAGAGAAGGTGTCCTTCCCATCATCCCAGCTTGGTGGACGGCAGCACCACTTTGTATTCTGTGACCCAGCCACCTCTACCCCATGGCCGTGGCCTGTTGTTCCAGGGGTGAGCACCCATGGCTACCTAGCTGCATCCTGGCCTGCAGTCTCCAGCATAAAATGAGGCGTCAGGCTGATGGAGCTGTTCCCTTAGGATTTTGGAACTGGGAAACTGAGCTGGGAGTGGGGATTCCTAAGCTCAAAAATGATGGTTTAGTCCTAACTGAGGGTAGAAGATGGAGCATGACACAGAAAGCAAAGCAGTGGCACCACGAAAAGAGAAAAGAGGGTGTGGCTGCATCCTTTGCTGATGGCTTTGTGGCCCCAGCCTGTCCTGCTCCTCGTATCTTCCCAACAAGCCCTTATCCCAACTGTAGTTGGAGGGGCCTTTGTTTCTTGCAAATCTAAGGTTTATTAAAGGGTCCAAGTCCCCCCTGAGAGGTCCAGCACTTAGATGATGGCAGCAGACCAGAAATTTCTCAAATGGATGGCTGGGATTAGGTTTAGAGTTGTTTCCTTTCAGGTAGCCTCCAGCCAAATCTCAAATGTCAGCTCATTTCCTGTAGTTTGGGAAGAATTCCTGGAAGATTCCCTTGCTTGGTTTATAGCTGGGGGCTTCCTGTCAGGGTCAGGTGATGGGCATGTCGCAGTCACATGGTGACGGACTAAAAACCTCTGGCTGAGTCCTGGCTGCAGCATGGGACTCCTGGCTCCAGTGAAAGTTCTAGCGAAGCCAGAAATGGGAAAAGCATTGAGGTCAGCAGAGGCATGTTGTCAGAGCCTGTATTGTGGCTTAAAATGGACGTTGACAAGAGGCCAAGATGAATTATCTAGAAAATAGAGTGGTCTCATGTAAGAGGAGTGGCCAGAGGCCAGGGCAGGATCTTGGCCTGAGCTGCTGGAGGTTGGTTGAGGAGTGAGTGGGCACCTGGGGTGCTCACAGAGGTGTCCAGCCAGTTTGTCCACAGGGGTCTTTGTTGAATCTCAGGCCCCCTTCCCTGAGGCCTTTGCCATGTAGCAGTTTGAGCCACATGTAGGGCTTCTGGTTTTCCTTGATCATAATGGTAGTAAGAGCAGCTAACATTGATTGTGCCAGGTGCTCTGCTAAGCATTTCATAGGCATCTTTTTGTTAATTCCTGTGAACAGAGCTATAAGGCAGGTATCATTATTTCTTCATATTACAGATGAGGAAACTGGGGTGTCAAAAATGTAACTGACTTTCCCAAGGTCACATGGCTAGCCCAAGGTGAGTGGACCATGGGTTCTGGCCTCTCTGTCCGCACGGCCATGTTCTTAAGCCTGCCCTGCTACTTTGTTGGTTAATATGCCCTTGGACCTGAAACTTCACTTGGGGTCCTGTTTCCTTGCTTTGGCCATATCCCAGTGAATGACCCGGAGTCCCAGGAGGTTTGACGAACCCTATGGGCTGGGAGACACCTGTTGATGCTAGCAGATGCCTTGCCCTTTCTGAGATGCAAGCAGCCCAACGTGCTCTGAGCCAGGGAGGGTCTCAATACACTATGTAGGAGTGTGTGTCCCCCTGGAATGAATGGCATAGACTTCTGTACCTGCAGCAGGAGAGTGCCAGCTGCTTCTGGAAGTGAATCAAAGCCCTGGAAGTTGGGGATGGATGGAGGAGACCAAGGGTATGTGCTATCTTAGGGTCCTCCCTCTAGATTCCTTTCTTCCTCCCTTCTAGGGTTCCACAGTCCTTGGCAAAGCTGGTGTAATGGGGAACATTTCGGGAATGGTTTGCTGTCAGGAGGGCGGTGGGAAACTCCTCACTGGTTCATCTGCTCTGTCTGGATTGGGGGAACTTGGTACAACACAATGGCAGGCCGTCTTGGGAAGGGGGCCAACCTGAATCTTCAGCCAACTGTTAGTGGGGCGATAGATTATGTTGTAGCATGAGTGAGTCACCTTAATTGGGCAGAAGTATCAGATAAGTTTGCAGCCACGGGAAGAGACTGAACAAGTGTGTATCAGTTGTGGATGTGCAGCTTGGGGGATGAGGCGGGGTTTGTGGAAATGTCAGTCTCAGTGAAACTCAAGTATATGGTTCTCAAAATGGGTGCCAGTGTCACCTGGGAACTTGTGGGAAATGCACATTCTTCCCACCCCAGACTTCTTGAATCTGAAACTCTACAAGTGGGCCCTGGCAAACTGCATTTTAAAAAGCTTCCAGGTGATTCTGATGCATGCTAATGGTTGAAAATCACGGCTGTAAACCAGGGTAAGTTGGGGTGTGGTGTCCTGGATGGAGCCCTACAGCTCTCAGGGTGAGAAGAAGAGAAAATCCTGAACTTACTGGCTTCATATTGTGTCAAGAAAAATATACTTAATAAATCCTCTTTGAATTTAATCCGATTAACAGCAGCAGTTCTCCAATGATTTGGGCAAAGTTCCTCATGGTCCAGCTACCCCACCCACACTTGTCACACAAAAAACCTTCACTGGACTTGAGTAGGGGAGATCAGTGGTTTGATTGCGGATTTTGGCTGGTGTTTCCTTAAGGTGCAATGGTGTAGTTGAATGAGACCCTGGACTGGGGTCTGGCCCTACCATGCATTAGTCTCATGGCCTGTGGTGTCTATTCCTGGCACCCAGACTCAGATTCTTCATTGGTGAAATGAGAATGTGGATCTGGACTCTAAGACTCCTTCTTATAGTGACACTCCACAGCTCTCATGTCCCAAGTAAAGGCCATGGTTATGTCATGCTGGAGACAGAAGTGTTGATGCTGTTGTATTTTAAACATTAATATTGGGAGCGACAGGCTGCTGACCATCTGGAAGAATCTCCTAGGGCACCGTAGGCCCTGGACCCTGATTTGAGAACGGCACTGTACGACAGGTGCCTCATTAATAGAAATGACTTGCCGAGAATGTAGCCAAATGGGCTCCCTGACTTTGTACCAGCCTGAAGTCTCCACACTGCCAAGCCATTTGAGCAAAGAGGTCAATCTGCACAAAGGGTCAGCCCCCAGCCACAGGTCTCCCTTCCTCTGACCCCTATGGGGCTTGTGGATCTGATGGCTTCTGCTGGGTGACTTGAATGGATGTGTGTGCTGAGCTTTGGAGCTGTCGTAGGGAAGGTGGTGGAGAAACACCCAGCCTGCCAGCGTCTGTCCTTCCTTGGCTGAAGACACTGTTCAGGAGTGGGGGGTGGTGGTGAAGGAGTGAGAAGCCGGGGGTGGGAGCAGGGAGCCTGCAGCGAGGACTGCTTGTACTCCCATCGCTTCCATAGGACTTTGGCGTCAGAGTCAGAGAACACGTACAAATCTGCTGCAATTGACCTTTTAAACCAAACCAACTTGTGTGTTTGCTACACGAAGGGGCTGCTGACAAGTCTTGGGCTGGAGGCGGAAGGTGGAGGAGAAAGGAGAAAGATCATTGCCTCAGGAAGGGAGCCTTTGGGCTGGCGAGAGATGGAGCAGCAAGCAGCTCCAGAGTGGCTGCGACATTGTCAGACCCTCGGACATGCTGCTCTTCCATCTTCTCAGAGGATGCGCTTCTGAAGTGTGACTTGAGGGCCACAAGAAGAAAGTGCAATTGAGTGTGCACCATTAGAACCTCTCTCTGAGTGAGGTCACCAGGGCAGAAATGGGTTACAGTGATCAAGCCCAATTAATCTAAGGTCCATTTTGGGCTAGGGCCTCGACCACGGGGAAGAATAGGTGGCTGATTCAGACGCTGCTCTGAGTGGAAGCAGCAGGGATGGGAGAAACTTCCATAGCACCCCTTCCCGCCCCTCCCCCTTTTATCCCTCCTGGATTTCTTTTTACACCATGAACACAGGAATGTGATGGTGTCGTGGGTGAGCCTTGTCACAGCTTCCAGGATGGGGGAGCAGAGTGCTTCCTGGGCGAAGGAGAAGGGGAAACAGGGCTGGGTGATTTGAGACTAGCATGACTCCATTTCCCTGCCTGAAGAGAACACCTGTTCTTGTCTACAGCCAGAGAGGATTTGACAGAATTTTTAAACTAAAAAAAATGTGAAATGAAGGAAATTTAAATCAGCCTCTGTGAAAGGACTGTGGATTCCCTGTCGGTTAAAGATGTTGCAGCATTGTTGTTTCTGTTTCTGGGGATGTCAGGAGTAAAATGATGTGACATTTGTCAAGTGCTTGGGCAACCCTAACCAGAGCATGCCGCTGGAGGCTTCCCTGGAGGGTCACCTGTCAGGGCTGTAAGGTGGGGACGGGGGGTGGGGAGGAGATTCATCTAGGTGACCTTGAAGTCCCTCCCAACACTTAACTCTATGATTCTTGGGAAAATTCTGTTAGATGGGAAAAATAAATGGCAGTAATGGAGCTTCTTGATCTATACGTGCTGGTCAAGTGGATTAAACAGATCCCTCATCTCCAGCCTGGTCTGCTCCTAACACCCAGAGAGGGAAGGCTGTTGCTGTGGGTGAGGAACATGTCCCTGTCAGCCGTTAAGAGTCCCTGGCCTTTCCAGGGATGAAGGCAAGAGAGGGAAGTGGAACCAATTTCCAAGTACTATGTGCCAGGTATGGAGTCAGATTCTTGATGCATACTATTAATGTAATCATCACACACACACACACACACATACAAACACACACACAGACACACAATCATCACAATAATCCAATGGGATAGATGGGATTACCCTTCTCCATGTTCCAGAAGAGAACATGCAGGTGCAGAGACATCAAAACACTTAAATATATGTATCTATGAGATGCTGGATGTTAAGTAAACTTGTGGTGATCATCTCACAATACATGTAAGTCAAATCATTCTGCAGCATGCCCTAAACTTAAAGAGATGTATGTCGAATATATCTCAGTAAAACTGGGAGGAGAAAAAGAAAAACAACAACAACAAAAAAACAAAAAACACTTAAATATAGTCACACAGCCAGCAAGTGGAGACATCCAGTACACAGCCCTTGTCGGGGCCATGACCTCCCACTCTTCCTCCCTGGGTGGATTGGGGGCTTGTTGTCTCTGAAGACGTTTGTGAAGAAGATGCGGGCATGCAAAGGTTCATACCTGAGTCCCTGTGCCTTTCTCTGGACACGTTAGATGTTTCTGCTCGTACCTGTGTCCAGAGAGAGAGCTCTCAGACCAGGGCTGAAAAGGCAGCTTTCCTGAGTGGAGCATGGGGGGGCCTGGGGTACTGAGTTACTGGGCAGGTGTGAGGTGCCAGGTATGCTGCGGGAGGCTTGGTTTGTGAGGGAGGCCCCTCCTCTCTGCTTCAGCCTCCCACTGTGTGAAATGAGGCTTCCTGGGGCCTGGGGGAGTATTAATTACTCGTTGTTGGCGTTTTGGAGCTGGAAAAAGTGTTTTCCCAGCGTTACTCTTTTGGGGTTAGACATCAACAACTTGGAGCCTGATGCTCCGACTCCCAAATCTGATGTGTTTCTTTGATCCTAATCTTTCTGGGTGACTTGGCTGAGGCTTAGAACTGGCTGGGAAATGTCACAGGCTCCCTTTCCAGTTGTGGCTTTTCTTCTTTTCTCTCTTGGGTACAGACAAAGGCAGAGAGGTTGAGAAGGGAGACACGGTGAGTTGGACTGACTACCTCACAGTGTGGAAACCCGAGTTAATTTTGTTTTATTTTCTTCACTAATTTGATAGGTTTTTTTTTTTTAACACTATTAACACACAGTATTTTGTACCATGCAAATAGCACACAATTAATACTGGAAACTTAAAAAACTCAGAAAAGCTGAGAGACCAAGGCAAAAATCACTATTTTCCCACCATGCACCACTGTTGACATTTTGGTGTAGATTCTCCCAGATGTGTGTGTGTAAAAGATTGTGTACTTTTATTTTTTACTGAAATGAAACACACTGTACATAGTCTATTTTTTCTTTTTGTGTCATAATATGAATGTTTTACTCTGTCAATAAATATTCTTTAACTCTTTATTTAGAAGGTTGTAAGGATGTAAAATATTCCATTATACGGATGTAACAATTTATTTTATCCCCTATTTTTAGATATTTAGAGCCTATATTTTCTATAATTAGAAATATTACTATTTTTCCCTCTAAAGTTTAGGGCACTTTACCATTCTATCTGCAGTGTATAAGAATAAACATTTTCCAATACCCTTACAATATATTTTTGCTAATCTTTGCCTATCTGATAGGACCAAAAAAAAAAAGCTATTTCACTGTTTCAACCTTGAGCAGCTCTGAGAAAGAGCGTGAGCATGTGTGGATGGGTTTGCTGGGTTTATAAGGAAAAAAGATGTTAGCCATCTCGGGTTTTTTCTTTATTGGCCTCATTTGATTTTTCGTTTGTCAATGTAATGCAAAAGCGCTAGTTCTCTACCCTAAGGAAAGAGGTGTATATAAATGTCTTTTAAAGGCTGTTTGTCACAGTTTTATTTATAAGAGCAAAAAGTTGAAATAGCCTAATTGCTTACAATGGAAAATTCGTTAAATTAGTGATGATAATGGAATACTATGCAATCATTAAAATAATTTAATGGTATAGGGAAAAATCAGGCTATAAAATAATATGTACATTATGGTCTCAAATAATATGTGCATGGAAAAAAGACTATAAAGGTTAATGTTAATCATTTCTGAACGACATAATTATATTTTTCCCCTGTATTTTCAAGTGTTTTTAATAGTTACATGTATTACCATTATAATCATGCACAAAACAGACGTTAGCGAGTAAACTCTAAAATGTTGTGCATGGAAATAAAGAGCTCTGAGTAACTGGGTTTTGGGTTACTTGGATTCCGCCAAGGATCTTGTGGGTTTATCAAGTCTTTTCACATTGTTTGAGGCTCATGGGCTCTTTGGAGGTTTCCAGGACCATTTTATGAAAGGGACTTCTAGTGAGGCTAAAGTCAAAGTAAAGAGATGAGGAATAGCTTCCATCTGTTCTTCTGCCCTTTGTGTGGACTTGGGGACACAAGGTGGCAGGGGAAGGAACCTATTTCTGATGCCCACTGCCCTAGACCACAGGGAAGGTAGGACCTGCCATCCAAGGCTCCAGTGGATCTCAGGGCCATTGGGGTTGGCATTTGGAAACTGAAAGGCAGGGGAATGCCAGAGGATTGATGTCTAAATGTCACCTGGAGCAACTGATTTGGTTGTGTTTGTGTATTTTTGATACTGACAATTATGCTGGGGACAGAATCCTATGCTGGTTCCCTCACTTACTGATGAGAACTGGAGGTCTGGAAGGATTGAGTCACTTGCTAAAGCCAGTGTCTTTTTTTCCCATCATGATGTCCCACTGGGATAGTATAATATATCATGTGTTGGGTATGTCTGATTGGCTGAGATGATTTACAGCATACTTGGCTGGTTTTGAACTACTTAATGTTGCTTGGTTAGAGTTTGGATGAAAGAGAGTTATTTACCTCTCTGAGTAGTAGGATTGGCGGCGGGGATCAGTGTTGGTCTTTTCTCGTTACATTGTGATAATCACTAAATGATATTCAGAGGGAGAGGAAATATTGAACTTAGCAATAAAGGGAGGTGAACAAGGACAGCTGGTAGAAAGATGAGTTAATAGTAGAATGGATTTATTTTCCCCAGACTTGGGTTTCCATGTGGAAATGCCCTTATTTTCTGAGTCGCAGGCACTAACTGGCATGGAGTTTTCTCCTGTTATGTCTTTCATCCTGGGTGAATGAGGAGAACTCTGACAACTGGAGATTTCATTCACCTTCTTGACTTAAAACCCCGTCCTGTGTTACCTTGTTTGTCTTTGGCTATCAATGATCTGAGGATCAAGACATTGAGTTCATTTTGGGCATCACTCTGTAGTCTGAGGGTCTGTCCAGAGGAAGTAGTGGTTAAAGTGGGAGAGGACTGGCATTCCTGGCCAGAGTGGAGCCCTAAAAACAAGTGAAGAGTATAGTAGAAGGAAAGGTAATTTAGGGAATGAACAGGACATGACAGCTGCCTTAAATGTGTGAGGGGCTATCATAAGGAACAAGGAGTAAACTCATGCTGTGGGACTCCTGAGAGCAGACTGTGATTGATGAAGGAGATGTTATGGGGAGACTCATTTCAGCTTAGCATAAGGAAGGCCTTTCTAGAAAGTAGTGCGTCCCAACCAGTGGTCAGTGGACTAATGGAAATGTCCAGCAGAACCTCCAGATGTTTGTCAGAGAAGATTCCTGTACTGAGTGAGAAGCTGTTTGAGATGCCCACTTAGGGCCATTCCAAGTCTGGGCTTCTAAAACTCCATGTTTCTATGTATATATACTGGGTATATTTCCATTCATCATTCACTATTTTATAAGCATTTATTATGCTTGTATTTCCATTCACACGGGCGTCAGACATTTTAGTTTATAGTTTACAGTTGTGTCTCCATGGAGGCTGGGGCCCTGTGTACTCAGCTTTATAATCGCAGTATCTCACCCACTGGATGATCAGTAATGTTGATAGTTACTCAGACCTCTGGGCCTGGACTCTGGCCATCTCACTTGGAATGAAATTGGTGTCCTGGCCATAGACCTCCTCAGCCTTGCCTCCAGGAGGTCGGTTTTGTTTTCTTGATGGATCCTGTCTGAAGGAGGTGAGTCTGCACCTGGGAGTGGCAAGATGCTCTAAACTGAGCGGGTAGTGTGAAGCAAGGTGTGAAGGCTTGCCTGGGAGGTATGTGTCTGTGTGGAGATATGTGTCTGTCTGTGTGTGAGGGAGGGAGAGGAGAGCCTGGAGACCTGGGCGGGCAGGACTACGTCAGCTATGGGAAGAAGAGGCAGGGAGAGTCTGAGATCCTGAGGGAAAGGAGGCGGCAGCCAGGACACATCTGTGCTTGGGAGGCGGCTTTAGGGCAGAGGATGGCGGGGAAGGGTTGAGGGAGAACACAGAGGCTGGACGGCCTGCTCTCATGGCAGGTGTGGTTGCCACACCCACTTTCCTATCTCTGTTCACAAGCCTTGCTCAGAAGGGGACCTTCCCTGAGCCCCTTGTCTTAAATTGCAACCCCCTCCCTCCAGCACTCCCAATTCTTACTTTTCTGCTTTTTCTTCCAGCGTACTTATCACCATTGGGCATGCTGTTTGTTATACTTATGTATTTGCTTATTATCTCTCTCTCCCCAATAGAATTTACCATCCACAAAGGCAAGTTTCTTAATCTGTTTACACTGATATGTCACCAGCACCTGGAGCATTTCCTGACATAATAAGTGCTTAATAAATATTTGTTGAATGAATGAATCCCACCACACAAAAATAACTGCTGTTCATATTTTTGTATTCAGTCATTCAGTACATGGGTTTTAAAAAATTTTGTTTGAGCTATAAGTTACATGTAATAAACTGCATCCATTTTAAGTGCACAGTTCAATGAGTATTGGCAAAAAATATACTCTGTGTAACCAACACCACGATCAAGATCTAGGGCATTCCCATCACCCCAGAAAGTTTTCTTGTACCTCTTGTGGTCAATCCCTGTCCCCACGGCTGACCCCAGGCAACCAGTGATGCAGTTTTTGTCATTATTTATTGGTTCTGATTTTTCTAGAATCTCATGTAAATGGACTCATACTGATGCCTTGTTTTGCTCAGCCTGATGTTTTTAAGATTTATCCATGTTGCATGTGGCAGTGGTTTGCTTGATTTTCTTGCTGAGTAGTAGAAAATAGTTTCTGATTTTGTTTTGTGGTTTTCCTGACTCTGAGTGAGCATGGGCTCTGGATCCAGGCTGCCTGGTTGGGATTCTGGCTCTTCCACTTACCAGCTGTGTGGCTTTAGGCAAGTTTATCTTCCCTGTGCCTCAGGCCTTTCATCTGTTAAATGGGGTAATGATCCTACCTCATAGGATTGTTGAGAGAAGGATTAAATGAGGTAAAATAAACACACAAAGTTCTCAGGATGGCGCCTGGCACATCGTGAAAATTCAATAATTGTTAGCTATTATTACTTCTACTTTGCAAATGAGAAAAAAAGCCCTGAGGCACAGCAAAGTTAATTTTTTTTTTTTTTTTTTGGTGAGGAAGATTAGCCCTGAGCTAACATCTGTTGCCAATCCTCCTCTTTTTGCTGAGGAAGGTTGGCCGTGAGATGACATCTGTGCCCATCTTCCTGTTTTATATGTGGGATGCCTGCCACAGCATGGCCACTATGAGTGGTGTGGGTCCACGCCCGGAATCCGAACCAGTGAACCCTAGAACACTGAAGCGGAGCATGCACACTTAACCACTATGCCACTGGGTCAGCCCGAAAAGTAAAGTAATTTGCCCAGTCTGTCTGATTTAACCTTTGTATTCCACCACCTACCAGACTCTGGTCCTTCTCCTTTGGGCCAGAATCCTGTGTGTGGCGGGCACACAAGAAGAATAAGAGCTGGCATTCAGCTCAGGGAATATCTGACTTCCCTACGTCAGTGTTTACCTAAGCTACCCCTATCTATTTCACCCTCCCTGCCCAGGTGGGTAGAGTTTCACCCCCTCCTTTGGCCTGCAGAGGGGGTAGGGTTGGGCCTTCTTGCCTTTTGCTCCTCTCCTGGGCCCTCTCAGGCAGCTGAGCTTTGCATCAGGAATACCTCTTGCAATCACACAGCATCAGCCCTGTGAGAAGCTAATTTGATAAACCACACTCCAAAGCTCATTGAACCTGTCTATAATGATGCTTAATTAAAGTGTAGAAACTTTGAAGAGATAGCAAGTTACTGCTCAATGCAATACCGGAGTGCCACTATTTTACCATCTGCCTCCCTTTCTGTAGTAATTGCTTCCTGACATTTGTTTATTTTAATTAGGAGAACAGTCTTGATCAAGAGGGAGGGCAGGCAGGGTCAGAACTATTGGGGAGGAGGAAGAAAGTGGAAAAGGGGGGCTATGATGTGGTGGTCGTGGCCTGAAGGGGAAGCACTGTTGTCTTTATGGTATAAGTGTTTCCATCTTTCCACAGGGACGGAAGTGTGGAACCTTCTCCCTGCAGTGAAAGCACAAGGCTGCTCTGGGATCATATGCTCAGGTTCTGGGGGTGTCTTTTAGGCGTATGGGAGCTGAGCTTCTTGGTTAGAAAATGGAGGTTCCCACTTTCTTAGGAGGGAGATTATAGTTAGAACTAGTCAGATCCCAGGGTGGTGGTCCTGGCAGAAGTAACTAGGTTACTGTGACCCAGTGGAGATACTTGCAGTCCCAACATGGTCTCAGAGCCAAGGGGAAGAGAAGGTCATTCATATCTAATAGTTCTATGGGTTCTCCCTCATGGTTTTATAGTCAGCCTGTTTATCTTTGATTGTGTGTTGGTCATTGTACATGAAAACCATTTATAAGTATAAAGGGCTGAGATGAAGATACCTTTCTCTAGAGAGAAGTTTTATTTTTTTTCTGGCAAGTATTTATAGGCACTGTAAATCTAGGATCCCTGATCTCCCAAACTAAATTAAAAGCTTCAAGTTTCCTCAACAACAGGGATTCAAACCCAATCCAAGGTCTTCTTCAGAACTAGTCAATTTCTGGTTCATCCTCACCCTTAGGGTCCCAGCTTATTGTGAGAAAGCTCTGCTTTTGGCCTCCCCATCTTATGTGGGTTTTAGGCCTTGATTTCTGTCTCTCTAACCCTGCCAGTCTGTCTAAACAAAGTTCAAATTTGTCAGACTCAGTAAAAGCTGCCAGGGCAAAAGGGATGTCCATACTTCTCTGGGTTTGTGATACCCTTTAGTGTTGATCTAGCATTTCCTTATTATCTGATCAGCATTTTGATGATTTTAAAAAGATGAATATTTTATCCACATTTTCAATTGCTTTATATGATAATAGCCTGTGATTAATAAGCAGAACTTCTTTGGTCAAATGAAATATTACATAGGATCTCAATATCAAAAACAAAACTAAGCAAAACAAAAAAAAGATAAAAGTGGAACAGTTCTGGTTAAAGTGGGGCTAGAGGCCCCCAAGGCCTGCCAACCAGGTCTCCCCTTTGTGGGACCCACATAATGCATCCTTTAGTACTTGGGTTTCAAGGGTATGGTTTGCAAAACTCTGCTCTAAGGAACCCATTGGTTTGACTGGCTTTGAGGAACCATAGCTTTGGTGAAGCTCATCTAGTACTTTCCCTAGAAACAAATGGTTCTTGACATTTTAGGATGGCTAGAAGCCTAGATGTTGGACAAGATGCTATAAGAAATGACAGGGTGTGCTACCTGAGTCCCAAAGAACCACTGTGAAAGTAAGACTGGGGATCTTCTCAGTCCTCTTAGGAGGACTGGTCTGAGGTGGGGGAAGGAGAATGGGAGCAGGGGAGAATGGTAGCTGTGTCAGTGTGGGTCCTCCAGGAGACAGGCATCAATACAGAATTAGACATGCAAGAGTCTCATTGGGGGAAATGCTTGTGAAGGAAAAAGAAGGGAGCAGGAGGAGTCAGGAAGTGTTTGGACCTTGATGCAGATCTGACACCTATGACACCTCCTTGTCCCACGTCGGAACAGACTGAGCCTGGGAAGGTGGGGTGACTTCCTTGTGTTCTCATGGCTAGGGGGTGCCAGGGCTGGGACTCAGACTAGTTTCTCAACTCTGAGTTTAGTGTTCTCTTTGCTAAGGAAGGCAATATGCCATCACATAGCGTGCAATTTGAAGGCAGATACCTGGATTCCATATAAGCTCTACTCTCACTGTTGATCTGACCTTGAGTATGTCATCAACCTGTTTGTCTCTGTTTCCTCATCTGTAAAGTGGGAATGAGAATGTGTATGTTAGTAAATTTTGAAGATTAAATAAGATAATATGTGAAAGAGTGTTTTTCATTAACTTTAAAAACAAATGTTATTACTGTATCATGTTTTATTACTCTTTGGTAAAAGAAGGCTATAAAGTCATCGGCAATGGAGGTGGGTGGAGATTCCATCCAGTCCCTGTCGCTGATCGTGCTCCTGAACCCACTGGGACTACCTCTTCTCCTGTGGATAGGATATTTTTATGTATTTCTTCAAAGGAGCTTAAAAAGTTAAATTTTTGGAGCATCAGCTCTATGAAGAAAAGAGCTAGTATGAGAGAGGGTTTGGGCCAGTCGTTTAGCTTCTCTGGGCCCAGGTCCTTCATCAGCAAAACGAGGGACTGGGGTATCTGATGTATAAAGCCTCCTTTCAGAAGGAGGCCCCATAAACCCTCATGAATGGGACGGGCTCAAATAGGGAAGGACAGACTCCCAAAATACAGGGCACAGAGCACGAGGAGAGTGTCATGGCCTCTGGCTTGAGAGATTCATTCGATCCAGAAAGAACTCTCTGGCACTGAGGGTAGTTAAACGCGGGAAATGGAGAAGACAACGAAGTTTGTGGAAATCACTTTCCGGAGGTCTTTACAGGGAGAAGAAAAACCCAGTTATAGTCCTGTTGGAACTTGGGAAATAGCCTAGGAAGCGTTTGAAGTGACTTCCACCCTGCAGATAACTGACCCCGCATGAGATGCTGCGAGGTGTCGAGTTGAGCTGCTGTTTCCACACACTCTTTCCTGTTGTGCTCACCTGTTTCCTGCTGCTGCTGCCTTTGTGCTGGGCGTTTGTGGACCTGGGTGAAAGTTCTCGGGGCCCTCCCACCTCCCAATCTGTGTTCCGAACTTTGACCTCTCCTCCCCGTTTACCACTTCCTCCTCCTCCAGCACATCCCTCCTAGCAAGTGGTCCTGGTGCCAGCAGCTGCTCCAGATGATAAAAGCTAGTATAGTGACTGATAACTGCTTCTGTGTAAGGATAATGTGGGGACTTTTTTGCCAAACTAACCGATGAAGAGATAACAGAGGAGCAAGTTTGATTAAAAATATTTAGGGTGCATGATCTAAAAACTTTAATTGGTTTTATTTTTGCTACCGTTTTCAGTACGTATCTGTCTCCCTTCCTCCTTTTTAACCCTCTTGAGACTGGATAGGGATTTCCCAAGCAAGTGTAAGAGTAATTATATTCAAAGACAGATCTTTTTTCCTAAAGGTGTCACCTTAATTGTCTTTTCTAAGGCTAATTGTCTCTTTGGCCCAGGTGTGAAAAGACTGCCTAGGGTTAGTAACAGTTTGCATTCGTGTTTTTCACATACACGATCTCATTTTGCCCTCCAGCTGTCCCTGCACCTGGTAGTTGTTTTTGTTCCTATTTCCCAGATAAGCAAACTGAGGCCCAACTTGGGAAAGCTCACAGAACTAGTGCTGGATCCAATATAACTCCTGCTCCTTTCCCACCACCTCTCATAACCCTGGCTGGCGGCGGTAAAGCCACAAAGGCCCCTTGAACTCCATCCAGCCAGATCTGTGCGCTTCCCAGCAGCTGGCAAAGGCCAGTCTGCTCGAGACAAAGTTTTCACTGGTTGGTGGGAGAACGAAGACCTTCCTGGGAATGTAGTGAGTTTGAAAAGCGAATAGCTTTCCTTATGTATTTGTTTCCTAGGGGTGCTCTAACAATGTACCACAAACTGGATGTTCAAACAACGGAAATTTATTCTTTCATAGTTCTTGAGGCTGGAAGTCTAAAATCAAGGGGTTGGCAGGGCCACGCTCCCTCTGCAGGTGCTAGGGGAGAGTCCTTCTTTGCCTCTTCTTAGCTTCTGGTGGTTGCGAGCAATCCTTGGTGTTCCTCGGCTTGTAGCTGCATCACCCCTGTCTCTGCCTCCATCATCATATGGATGTCTTCCCTGTATGTCTCTGTGTCCAAGTCTTTCTCCCTCTCAAGGTGCCAGTCATTGGATTTAGGGCCCACCCTACTCCAGTATGACCTTATTTTGAATTGATTACATCTGCAAAGACCCTATTCCAAACAAGGTCACCTTCACAGGTACCAGGGAGTAGGACTTCAACATATCTTTTTGAGGGACACAGTTTGCCCCATAACACCTTATTTTAGTCCTCCCTTCCTGCTTGTTTGATTTAAAAGATGTCATTCCTTTTTGTGAAATTATGGTTTTGTCGTAGATGGTAGTTTTTCATTTTATAAATTTATAAGATTCAGAAAAGTACATATTCCTATCACTCAATGAGCAACTATCGACATATATTTGATTCTAGTATTTTTTTGAGAATGAAAATGTTTGAAATATAGATTTAAAAATTGCTGTTAACCATCTTCTCCTTGGTTACATGATCCTCTTCTTTCTCTGAGGGTAGTGGTTCTCAACCAGGGCAATTTTGGGGGTTCTACTCTCATCCAGTTGGTAGAGGCCAAGGATGTTGCTAAACATCCTACAATGCACTTGACAGTGCCCCCGACAAAGGATTATCTGGTCCCAAATGTTAAAGTACCTAGATAGAGAAGCTCTGTTTTAGAGAGAAGCATTACCATGATATCAACGTAAATCCTTCCAGAAATGTTTTTCATACTTTTGCGTGCATTTATAAACCTGAATAAACAATATGTAGTACTATGTTTTTGTTCATGAGTATTCTTTTAATTTATATAAATAGTATCATAACATATTCTGCTTCTTGCTTTGTTTTTCCTTTCAGCATTTTTTAGATCTAGCCACATTGATATACATACATATTTATAATATGCATATATATGTGTATATATATAATTTCATTTAACTGATCTATAGTTTGCTGTTTTTTTTTATTGAGGTATAACTGACGTATAACGTGATATTAGTTTCAGGTGTACAACATAATGATTCGATATTTGTATGTATTGTGAAATGATCACCCTAGTAAGTCTAGTTAATATCCATCACTATACATAGTTACGAATCTTTTTCCCAGTGATGAGAACTTTTAGGATCTACTCTCCTAGCAACTTTCAAATATACAATATAGTATTATTAACTAAAGTCACCATGCTATAGTTTCCTGTTTTTAAAAATATTTTGATGAAATACAAAATTGATAACTCTATGTCCCATGTTAGGCGTGCTCTGTTTTGGGGAGGATCAAGTTTTTTTTTTCCCTATGTCATCTGTAAGTCTGGAAACCCAAGACTAGATGCCCCAGTCCTGGTTGGCAAGCAGGCCCATTTTCTGGGATGTTAATTTTCCCCAAGAACTTAATCCCCCCAGAAAATAGCCATATCAGAGGCCTTAGGAGCCCTCAATCAGCTCGTACAGAGAATGGAATTGTGTCACAGCTCCAATTTAAGGTTGGTAGGACTGGAAAACCCAGGATTAAAGTGAGGTCCACTCAGATTTTGGTTTCTAGAAGAAATTGAATAGGGTGACAAATTTGGAAAAGGGAGGCCACTTTTGAGGAATTTCATCAGATATCCTCAGACTATCATGTAACCAAAGCCCAAATTTTCAGTCTCAAAGGCTCATCAATAAAGGATTCAATGGCAAGCACTCCAATCTGAGTTAGAAGACTTGGGTTTGCTCTTAGCTGTCGCCTTGCTGTGTGACCTTGAACACAGTCTCAATTTTCCCCATCCCTAAAATGGAGGTGCTAGCACATCAGCAGATTTCTGCAGGGATAAAATGAGAACAGTGCTTGCTTGGTATCTGGTAAGGTTTAAAAAATGACAGTTGATCCTGGAGTCTGAATCTAAGGAGATTGGACTCTTTCCTATTGGCAGCAAGGAAGCCTTTGGAGTTTCTTTAGAAGCATGGGAGTGATATGTTTAAATGTGAGTTTTAAGAAGTTAATTCTGGCTTGGAAGCAGTGTATAAGGAAAGTTTGAAGTAGGAATAAGTTGGAAGTACACAGATCAGTTGTTAAGATTTGGAATAATCCAAATGAGAGAGACTTGCCTGAATTGAGTGAGTGGGATGGGTGGGGCGGGAGGGGGAGGAGAGGAGAAGGATGTGGGAAGGGGAGAGGAGAGAAAGGGAATGAGAGATATTTAAGAGAAGGCATCAGAAGATGTGAAGATTGACTGGATGTGGATTGTGAGAGAAAGGAGATGAGGATAATGGATAGTGCCCAGGTTGCTAGCTGGACCCACTGAACGGATGGTGATATTAAGGAAGATAATGAATCAGAAGGAACAGTTAATGGAAGGTGTGGAGGAGGAAAATAATGAATTTGGCTTTAGTCAAGGTATGTCTGAGTTGCCTGGGGGACATCCAGGACCAGAAGTGGGTAGTTTGTGAAGGGATCTCGGGATGGAGCTCTAGGGGATGATGACATCCAAAGGATGTGGGAGGAGAAGAGCAGCAGCTGAGAGTGACTTTCAAAGGCAGAGTGACTTTGAAAGAGTGGTTTTCAAAGAAGGAGGAGGAGGAAAGAGGCAGGAGATTCATAAAAGGGGGTTCAATAAGGCCAAAAGCACCAGGAAGTCCTCAGAGTGTGGGAACTGAGAAGAGGCTCTGGTTTGGGTATTTCTGAAGCCACTGGTAACCTTGGGGAGAGCTTTGTGATTTGGGGGACCTGTGGGGGACAGAACCCAGAATGCCAAGGATGAGGATGGAAAGAGAGAAATGGAGGTTATGAGTTTTGATGCAGCAAAGAATTACAGAGAATATCTCAAAGATGAGGGAAGAGGGAAGATGTTTGTTTCATTTTAAGGTTGCTAGCATGCTGCTGAGCAGTGGGTGGGGTGGGAAAGGACAGAGTGGAGAGGATATTGGAAGAGAGTGCAGGGAAGTATTGATAGAACAAGGTCCTGGGGGAGTGGGAGGGCCTGGAGAAAGAGCACAAGGAAAGAGCCCCTCTTGAAGGGACCATTTTCAATTGAGAAGGGAAGGGGGAAGGTGGGGAGGAGAAAGAGTGAGTAGCCGAAGGGGAGAGAAGTGTAGGTCTTCATGACTAAAGGCCTCAGCTTCCACAGTAAATGGTAAAATAGGAGCCCTTGTAGCATCTGCTGAGTGAAGAAGGTGGAAAGGGTTTGGAAGAGCTGAAGAAGAAAGCAGACTGGGAAACAGTTCAAGGCTTGCTGAGTCACTGAGGTCGAGAGGGCCTGAATTATAGTTGCATTCATTGGCACAGATGGACTGTTGGTTTCTGGTACTAATCAGTTGCCCAAGGGCAGGGGAAGTGGGCACTTAGATTTCCTCCAGGTGGAGGTCTGTAGAGTGGATGTGTTGGGAGTCCAGGGGGTGAGGGAATGATTGACCGTGAAGCCCTATCTAGATAAGAAGCTAAGAGAAGTTGTGGTATGCTGTTAGAATTAAGAGATTGGGGTGCTGTGGCTTTATAAGGTTAAAGAAGAAGATTAGGGAGAGATGGGAGATAAAAATAAGATTTTTCTCAGATAGGTATTTGGTCAAGGAGTAGTTCTGGATGAGGTGAAAGTCCAGGTGAGTATGAAGGGAAGGAGGATGAAGGTGAGGCTTACTGGAGCAGAGGAAACAAGGCCTCTGAGGCTAGGGCACCGTGCACATGTGTACTGCATGCAATGGTTGGAGTCATGGTGGGAGGGAACTATTAGCTAGCGAAATATCTCAGGGAATGTGGCAGAGTAATCTTGGAATGATGTACTGGTCAGTTTTTACTCCATAACAAATAACCACAAAAATCTTGGTGGCCTACAACAGTAAGCATTGATTTAGCTTCCACATCTGGAGACAGTTGATCTAGGATAGACTCATCTGGGTAATTCTGTTGATCTTGCATCTGTAGGTTGGATGGGATCTGGCTGATCTAGGTTGGTCATAGTTTGGTGGGGGGGCTGGAATGGCTCTGGTCATTCTCCTCTTGGGACTGGCAGGCTAGCCCAAGCTGCTCTTCTCGTCATGATGGCAGAGGTGCAGAAGAACAAGCACTTTTCAAACCTTTGGTGATGTCATGCCTGTTACCATTTCTTTGGCCAAAGTCAAGGGGTGCAGAAGTACCTTGCACCTGTGGAGGTAGTTGGGGATGGTGAGTGAATGTTTTTGAGCAGATTATTATTATTATTATTATCTAATTATTTACCTAATTATCTACCGCAGGTGGTAGATAAACACTGTGAGGCTGGAGAGGGGATAGGGTTTCATATGGCACTGGACCCTTGGATGACAACAGAGGAGCCAAGGTGGGAAGAAAGGATGCTGTCTCCTCTGCTCCCATCCTGAGATACAAGTGGCCCCAACTGAGAATGTTTGGCAAAGAAATCATTTGATTAGAGAAGGTACGGGTTTCTGTGTTATAAGAAGTCAAATATGAACAGCAGGAATTCCGGAGGCCACAGAGGGAAGAGTTCCAAAGAGGCATTGGGAGGCAGCTGGCTACCCAGAGTCGGAGAGCAACCGCCTGAGCAAGGAAGTCCTAGCCTTAGGAATAAAATTGGCAGAATACACACACACACACACACACACACACACACACACACACACATATACACACACACACACACACACAGAGCTGCTAGAAGAGCTGGGGCTGACCCAGGGTAAACTCTCTGGGAGCCTTATTATTTCGGGAAGGTGTTGTAAAGACCAGCCCCCACGTTGCCTTGAATGGAGCTCTGTGTGCTGGCTCTTTCTGAGTAACTGAGCAGGGCAGATGCTTCCCTGGAGGAGATGTTTCCAGGCAGAGGCCGTCACAGCTCCGTACTATACTTGGGATTTCACAATTGCTTTTACTCTGACAGGGTGTTGGGAACATTTTTTTTTTTTTTTGCGATACAAATAAGGAAGCAAGAGGGTGGGTGTGGGAAGGAAACTATTTTAATGGAGATACAGTAATAGAAATAACATCCATCCTTGGAAAGAGACTCGAGGAGCAAGACGGGTGGGGGTGGAGCACCTCAGACCTGGACCTTATGTCTTTGCAGAGCCTCTCACTACCTTCCCAAGTGTTCTTGACCGTCCATCCCCCACTAGGCTGTAAGCTCGTTGAGGGTAAGGGCTGGGCCTGTCTTATTCCTAGCTCTGTCCCCAGTGCTAGCACCATACACTGAACACAAGAGATGCTCAATCAATATTTTTGAGTGGATGAGTGAATGAATGATCAAAAATTTTAAAGCTTGTATATCTGTCCCCACTTAAACAAACTCCAAACTTTCTTTTGGTCACAGCAGTCAACAAATGTTCAGGGACCTCTTGAATATCAAGCAGGTGGCCAGGCTCTGGGCATTCACAGAGAGTGAGACACAGTCCTTGCCAGATGGTCGCTTATCTTCAGGTGAGGCTCAGGGAACAGTAACAATTCAGAGCTATAGAGAAATGTTTCAAGCCTCAGTTTGCCCATCTGCAAAAGGGTGGGGGGGCCTCAACCAGATTCATTCAGGTTTCTTTCCTACAAGGCTCCTTGGAGACATGAATATTCTTTAGTTCATTGTGAAGCTCTGAAATGGAGAAAACAGTTTGATGGCTGCCTTAGCTCAAGCTGCTATAACAAATATATCACAGAGTGGGAGGCTTAAACAACAAACATTTATTTCTCACAGTTCTGGAGGCTGGGACGTCTTAGATCAAGGTGCTGGCAGATCTGGTGTCTGGTGAGGGACTGCTTCCTGGTTTGCAGATGGCCGTCTTGTGTCCTCACGTGGCAGAGAGCAGAGAGAGGAGGAAGCGAGCTCTCTGATGTTTCTCCTTAGAAGGGCCCTAATCCCATTCACGAGGGCTTCACCCTCATGACCTAATCACCTCCCAAAGGCCCCGCCTCCTAATACATCACATTGGGGATCAGACTTCAGCACAGGAAGTTTGCCATTGATGAACATTCTGTTAACAGCAATATTTCTGAAAAGTATTTAACCATGAAGACTTTTTCTTTCCTTTTTCTTGTTTTTGTTCTTAAAGGCTCTTGTGGGATTAGTTTTCTAAGGAGCACACTTTAGGATGGGTGGGTTTAGGCTAATTCTGGTGGACTGACCCTGTTGTGGAATTTCTTCTGAAGGTCATCCCCATCCCACCTTCATAGGGGCGCTTGCACCAAACTTAATGGTGTTTGTTTATTTTTTTCCTGTGCTCAGGATGGGGCCAGCTGCTTTTTACAGCACCGAGGGCATTCAGACATCTGGTTAGCATTTATCCTGATGATATTGGAGATGGATCTTCACATTTCAGGATGGAGTTGTACCTGCTAAGCTTCTATTTTGGTCCACTGTCCCCAGAGCAGCCATGGCTCATCCCTGAGCACCCTGCACCTCAGGGAGGATTTGAGGCATCCAGGATAACTGTCTCTCTGGAGGCTTTGGGACAAAGGGACTGGCTTGTATAGGGATGTGGCCAGAGGTTGAGAGTTCTGGACATGTCAACACAGGATAGAATCAGGGATTCTGAAAAACAGGCAGTTCCAAGGTGAGGCACTGAATCTAGAACAGGGGCTATTAGCATCTTTCTTCCTCTTTTGGATTATTTACTTGGATAAGATGTGTTCTCAGGTATTTGATCAACCCGGCTGTTCAGGTGTATGGGGAATGGCTGTGGATGGTTAAGAACTAGGTATCAAGTCGATGCTCCTCTCATATCTCCTCTGGATAAGAGCAATGACCTCCTGTGGCCAGCCTGGAGGCATAGTGGTTAAGTTTGGCATGTTCCACTTCAGTGGCCTGGGGTTAGCAAGTTCGGGTCCCAGGTGTGAACTTACACCACTGGTCAAGCCATCCTGTGGCAGGCATTGCACATACAAAATAGAGGAAGATTGATACAGACAGTAGCTCAGGGCCAATCTTCCTCAAGTAAAAAGAGGAGGATTGGCAACAGATGTTAGCTCAGGGTCAAACTTCCCCACCAAAAGAAAAAAGAGCAATGACCTTGTAATTGGTCTTTCTGTATCCTGATGTATTCCTTTCAAAACCAGTTCACACACCATCTAAGGCACAGACTTTATCCCACCACTTCCTCTGTTTAAAATATCTCAATGGCTCCCTCAGACCCCCTTAGCTTGATACCCAGGACCTTTGGAACTGTGCCTTCAACATGACTTTTTAGCTT
Organism: Equus caballus; assembly: GCF_041296265.1. Classification (NCBI taxonomy): domain Eukaryota; kingdom Metazoa; phylum Chordata; class Mammalia; order Perissodactyla; family Equidae; genus Equus; species Equus caballus. Next base: position 36,239,857 of record NC_091707.1, read on the forward strand.
TACATTTCTCCCCAGCCTTCTCTCCCACCTACCCTACACTCCAGCCAGACAGAACTTCTCATAGCTTTCTGAGTACCCTCTGATCTTTCACAGCTCCCTGCCCTTATTCATGCCTTTCCCCCTGTTGGCATACCTCCCCTGTGGCTGGGTGTAGCAAAACCTCTCATTCTTTTTTTTTTTCTGCTTTATCTCCCCAAAGCCCCCGTACACAGTTGTATATCTTAGTTGCAGGTCCTTCTAGTTGTGGGATGTGGGACGCCGCCTCAACGTAGCCTGACGAGCGGTGCCATGTCCGCGCCCAGGACCCGAACCCTGGGCTGCTGGAGTGGAGCGCGCGAACCTAACCACTCGGCTACGGAGCTGGCACCCCTCTCATTCTTTGAAGCACAGTTCAAAAGCCTTCTTCTCCTCTTGGCCAGTCATTGGCTCTATCATTTGTGCTCACATAACATTTGTACATATCTTTATTAAAGTACCCATCACCTCCTGTTGTGATTGTTGTGCGCATGTCTGTTTCCCCTCGCTCCCTACGCTCTGGCTGGGATATCTGAGACTTCAGGGTCTTACACGGTACCTGGTAAGTTGCAGGTATTGGAGGTTTGTGGAATGAAGGAATAAGTGTGAGTTGTGTTGAATGAAATGGAGGTTGTGACCTCTTAGCTCCTTCTGGTCACCCTTTCTTAGGCATTCACCTTCTGTATGTATAAAAAGACTTCCTTAGGTTGGAATAACAAAAACCCAGCCTGGCTTAGCAGAGAGATAGAGCCATAGGATATTTTTAAAAAGAGATGTAGTTTTGCTACCTTTCGAGCATAGCACATTTCTAAAAGCTCAGATACAAATAGGTACTAATAAATAAACTGGGAAAATTAATGCAAAATTACACGTTTTATTAGTTCTGATTGTATAATATTGTATCATAAACAAAAGACCATAAACATTCCAGAATTATTCACTGAGACCCAAAGTTGAAGCCATGCTGATAGAACAGTTAATTTTTTGAGCCCTGAGTTTGAAAAAGATACTGATTTTTTATCTTAAAAATTTCAAAATATTTTTTCTAAGTAAAACCTAGAACTTTGTGGAGAAAGGTGTAATTGGAACTTCCTATCTTTTGAGGATAATGGGAACTGCGTTTGAATGATTGCAAATTCTGGATTAGCAATCCTCGATGAGGAAGCTCATAGTTCCGTAATAACTCACTTTTATTATAGGACAGAGTGTGGCATAGGTGAGTCCCTTGGGTGCCATCCAAATGTGTTTAATTACTGCAAGATGAGCCCATAGATTTCATTTCATATGCCTGTTGTAATTGATAGGTGGGTAGTCCATGCCTAGACTGTTGGGTTGAGAAAGATTCTGAGGCTCCATCTGGTTCAATAGAAAGGTTGTATGATTGACTAATGAAGTGTGCTGTGGACGGGTGAAGGGAAGATTCATGTATTTACCTTCTTTATCTAACAGATCCCAGAAACTGTGATTTAATGTTAATCAATGTGACAGTGATAGAAACAAGGGACTTAGTGTTCAAATGCCTGAACTTAAGATTCAGTTACATCACTTACCGCTTCTGTGACCCTGAGCAAACCATGTTCTCTCTCTTCAGTTTCTCCGTATGTAAAAGAAAGTTGAAAAAATTAACACTTTACTTGTCGCTACGAAGGTTAGATGAGAGAGTGTTTTGTAAATTCCGAAGGACTCTACGCACATTAGTGCCTACTATTTTTAACGAGGCTTCTAGGGTTCTTGCTGTCTGTACTTGGTCCTGTTTGTTTGTGCCATGCATGTTATACATGCTGGTCTCCATGTGGATTGCCTGCTTTACATTCTCAGCTCACAGTGCACAGAAACTGTGCTGATGCACTGACTCGGCCTGCCACCCAACCCAGGGCTCTTGGGAGGCTCCCATCTTTTTGGTTCTCTATGGTATTGTCCCTCAGGACAGGGAGTTACACTGAAGCTGATGAGGTTGGACCACATAATGGGGTTCATAGGCTTGGAGGTTCCATGTTAAGTGCTCATAGTAAATTTAGAGCGAAGGCCCTGGACTTTCTTTCCTTAGCTGCCTCAGGATTGGCACTTTAGTACCTCATGGAGCTAAGCCTTGACCAGCACAACTGGGATGACTCAGTCCTATTCTACCTGCCTCGTCCTCTAGGAGGCGAGCTTGGGGATGTTTTCATGGCAAAGGAGTGAGTAAGAAGAAAGTGTCAAAGTAGTTTTAAAGCCTTTGCTCATGTCATTTCTGCTAACATCCCATTCAGCCAAAGCAGGTCATATGTCTGAGCTTGGTGTCAGGAGTTGGGCACAGTAATGTTGATGGCAAAAGGTACAAAGATAGGGAGAGGTGAAGAATTTGGGTCTTTAATACTATCAAACGACTGGAGAGATCTCTGAAATCATGGTGAATAAGGTGAAAGGAAAAACAGCAATGTGATGATGGTAATGGCTAACATTTACTGAATGCTCACCGTGAGTCAGTCTGTGCTGGGAGCTTACGTGCATTCCCCCCCATCGCATCCTCACGAGCCTTTGCTGTAGGTATTACTCCCCTGTTTTACAGATGTGAACACTGAGGTTCAGAGGAATTAAATAATTGCAAAGGTTACATAGCTCCTAAGTGGTGGAGCTGGGATGAGAATCCAGTTCTGTCTGACTCCAGAGTATAGCTCTTAGCCAAAACCCAGAATGCCAGAACCTGGGGGCCAGGACACCCCTTGAAATTTACCAAAGAGAAGTTTAGGAGAAATAATGGGCAGCCCCATTTCATGCCAAGTGTGGTAAACTCAAGAAATGTGTCCCTCGCATGAGTATTTACTGATGCCAGGAGCTCTGAGGGATGTGAGGGTTCTAAAACTCAGTCGCAAGCAAGGATGAATGAAAAGGCAAATCTGTCCAAGAAAAGTTTGTATGAATGACAGTTCCTTTGTGAATTTTTGAGGGGAAAGTAGGAGATTTTAGAGACAGCCCCTTAAATGTTAAGGTTGGTATGGTGCAGTGAGTTTGAAGCAGTGTTCTTTGGGACTCTAGAGATTTTTACGACAAAATCTCCAGGACTGTTGCAGAAGTCAAAGTGGAAGCCTGGAGGCAAGATTCCACCTCCCACTCCTGTGAGCATCTCTGCTTTTAACTGTCAGATTTTGGGGTTTGGTGCACTATTTCTTTTCTTGGAAGAAGTAAGCATCTCGGTGGCCTAAGAAAAGAAAGGCATCATTCTCATGAAAAGCTCCCCCATCAAAGGGTCCCTGTACCTGGGCCCTGGCACCACTTCTGCTCCTGCCCAGTTGTGTGATCTTAGACACCTGCTTTATTGTCCCCGGAGTCCTTCCTTCCTCCCTCTCCTACAGGTTGGGGGTTTGAACTAGGTGATCTTCACTGTCTTCTCCAGCTCTGATATTTTTTATCTTCAGAGGGGCAGCTGCACCTGATATACCATCAGGGGTGAGGTTCTAGAACTGGTCTGCCAATGGTCTGGCCCAGAAGTCTCTCCCTTGAGTTCTTCCAGCTTCCATCTGCTTCCTTACCTTAGTCCAGTCAGCAAATATTTATCTGTGATTGACTCTGTGCCAGGCACCATACCCACCTCCCTTCAAAGCTCATGAGCTGCTAATACTTGCCCTGGTCTGGGCGAGTCCCAAGAGCGCCCCCTAGCTGTGCCTTCTCCTTGCCACCTCACGTCTCCCTGTCCTCTCTTTCTGCCTCACGTGTTTATGCCTCTCTGCAGGACAGAGTATGAGGGTTGGTAACAATTTATACCCTGTAGGAGCTGGCAGTGGGGGCAATAGTCTGTAGGGATCTGGGGGTGTTGCAACAGGTGGGGTCATTGGGTCATTGTGCCCTGTCCAGGCACTGACAGGGATGCTAAGTTCATCTGACCAAAGCACTTTCCTGATTTAGATCCCTTCCTCTGGCCGCCTCCTTCTCTCAGGCCATGACTTTCTGAGCAAAGTTAAGAGGTAAGGTCTGGTTGTTTGGTGGCAGTACCTGCCTCCCCTTTCTCAGTTCCTAGGCAGCAAATAGGATGGGAAGATGTGGAGGGGCAGTTTCCCCATTAAGTACGGAGGGAGAGAAGGCTGGAGAGTGCTAAGTGGTACCCCAAAGCTATTTTAAATAGAGGAGATTTAGGAGTGGAGATCTGGAGCAGAGACAGTGGAATGTGAGAAGGTTTGGGGAAGGGCATTCCAAGCAGCAGGAACAGCAAACGCACGAGCTCTGAGGTTGAACTGTACTGAGTGGTTTCTGACAGGACCAAGCGAGCGACATGTCTGGGGCCCAGACAGCAAGGGGATGAGAAAGAGTGGGTGAGATTGGAGAGGTGGCTGGGGGCCAGACCATGGAGGGTCTTGTAGACCACAGCGGGGACTTTGAATTTCATTCTGAGCATGTAGAGAAATCACTGGAGGGTTTTGAATAAGGGAGTGATGACTTCTATTTTGAGGGTCACTCTGACTGCTCTGGAGGAGATATCCCTTAGTGGGCAAGGATGGAAGCAAGGAGACCTGTTAGGAGGTTTGTTCGTAGTCCAGGAGAGAGAGAAACATTGGTATAGTTGAACTGATCAGCGGATAGCCAAACCTCTCCCCTATGAGATCTTAGGTCACCGGGCCAAGCCTGGAATTTCCTGCCAAAGGGCCAGGGAACCCTGGGAAGCCCGAGGGTGGAGAAGGGGAATGGCAGATTGGGTGGTGCTGTGGCATGGTCTTTGGAGGCAGACCTAGTTTTACCCCTTATTAACTGCGTGACTTTGGGAAAATGATTTAATTTCTTGGGAGGGGGTCTCAGTTTACTCATCTGTAAAATAGGGATAATAAAAGTTGCTACTTCTCAGAGTTTTTATAAGGATTAAATGACTTCAAGTGTAACATGTGGAGTAGTGCCGTGTACAGAATAGGTGTGATATGAGTGCCGCACTTGTTGTAAGATGTGTGTGCTGGAAAAACTGCGTAACAGCCTTTCTAGTAGCGGACCAAATTGCCTTTGGCCTTGGTCCTGAACACACTGATCAGCTCTGGTCCCTTCTCAGAGGCTACCCTTAGCCTGCCCCAGAGCCCTAGGCTCAGGTTTTACCCCCATTGTAACCCTTCCTAGAGATGGTGTTCCCAGGTACTTTCCTGTCCTTGCTTCTTGCCCTCACATGCCCCGCTCAGCCATCTCATTACACTGTAGGAAGCATGGTCTGGACCTCACACCTCTGAGATGCCCCCCACCGATAGGACTGTCCAGGCCCCACATTTGCCTCACGGTGAAGCTGGGGGCTGCCTGGTCTGCCCTGCACAGCTTGCCTCTGTCCAGAGTCTCTGCGAATCTGTTCTGCTCTCCCCCTGCCAGCTCTGGCACCACTTGCTTTGTTAATGGAGAATTTGTCAAGTAATGGGAATAATTAGCACAGTGGGGGCCTTACTGTGCCCTGGAAAGAGAACAGAGAGAGCCATCCCAGCAGCCCCAGACATGATTGCTGGGCAGGCTTATTTTCTCTTATCTGAGTCTCTCTCCCCATCTCTTGCATGTGTTTGATTTTTTTTCTCTTTGTATAGAGACTTGGCTAGGAGAAAAGACCCGTAAATTGTACTCTTGCTGGGCTGGTGCTGCGAAAGCTGGATAAGATTGTCTTCTTGGACTGAATAATTTCCCTCTCCCCCTGCCTCCTTTAGGGGGGAAGATTGGCTAAGCACCTAGTTGATTTTCCCCCTCCCTTTCTTCTCCTCTTTCCTTTCTCCCCCAAGCCCTCCCCTTTCCCCTTCTCCCTGTCCCCTCACGTAAAGAACTCACTGACTCTCAATTGAATCCTTTTTTAATGGTCCCAAGAGGCGAGGATCTTGAAGGGTGATTATCTTCATTATAAATTATTAACTTCCCCAGCAGCCAGATGACTTCCCAACCCGTGGCTTGGAACTCCTGGCAGGGTAGGCTTGCTGGCTGGGAAAGGAGGGGACAGGAGAAGGGAGGATGCTGAATGGTGAATGACCACAGCTTTTTGCGTTCCTGGCTGCATCTGAGATGTTGGGGAGCCTGTCAGCACCTTGCAAGGCCTGAGTCCTGTGGTTTGTGGGGAAGGGTTTGTTGTTGGTGGTTTTTGCTCACTAGACAACTCAGGGCTCCCTTACTGATGGAGTAGAGGTGGTAGGCGGGGAAGAGACTAATGCCATGAGTTGCTTTTGCCGTGAATCTTAGAGGATTGTCACTTGTGGTAAGAAGGCATCATTATTACCTTACGTTGTGTGGTCTTTTTCCTCCTTGGATGTTCACACCATCCTGGAAGGTGTGTTCATTGTTTTCCCCAATTTACAAGAGAAGAACTAAAAATTGGATAGATCATAGAGTTTCCCATGAGGTCACTTGTCCAGTAGTTAGTGGAAAGATAGAGCCTGGTTCTGACTCCCAGTCCAGTGGTCTTTCCGCCACACCAGAATTCTCCCCAGTTGCCTATGCCTCACTTATCCTTCCAGTTTCCATGCAAGTTTCCCCTCCCCTGAGAAGTCTTCCCTGACCCACTAGGCCAGAGCCATCTCTTGTTCCTCTGGACGTTATTGCACTCCATGCATGGACCTATTTAGGACTGGACCTACAACTCCAAAGGGTGTCCAGCCTCTGCTGGGATTTCTCCACTGACAGGGAAGCCCATTTCACCCGGAGGTGGTCTGCGTGTAAGACAGAAATAAATACTCTTCCTAGAACTTCCATTCACTAGATAGAATTCTATCCTTGAGGGCCGTGAAGAATCTGTGGGTTCTGTCTTCCACTGCAAGGACGCTTCATACCCCTGAAGATACTGCTCATGCTAATGCTGAGTTTCCTCTGTAAGCCCAAACACCCTGGTTCCTCCAAAGGTTTTGCATATAAAGAGACTCAGGTGTGACTACTCGACATTGTCTGTGTCATTGGAATGAAGTGTAAAAGATGTCCGTCTATCCAGCATCCTCCCCCTGAACAGGCCAAGTTAGACACCAACATAGGCCATGCTGCTAGGATGAAATACGAGCATCAAGGACAGCAGGAGCAACAGCAGCGGCAGTGGTGGTGGCTAATGTTTACTTGATACTTACCTGTGCTGAGCACTGTTCTAAGGGCTTTGCCTTGTATTAAGTGCCTCACTATGGTAACTCATTATTATCACCTCCATTTTACAGATGAGGAAACTGAGGCACAGAGAGCATAAGTGACTTGCTTAAGGTCACACAGGCAGAAAATGGTAGGTCTGAGATGTAAACCCAGGAAGTCTACCTCCAGAATCCATGCCTTTAACCTCTATGAAAGGGACACTTATCCTAGCACCAGTGTTCTATTTTGGACCCTAGACACTGACCACTGCCACACTGAGCCCACACTCGGCACAGCCTGCCTCTAACCATTGGTCCACCTCCTTAAATTATCTAGGCTCATGTCTTTCCTTCCTACTAGCATGTAAGTGCCTTGCAGTGTTTGAGTATTTTTTTATTTATCTTTATATTTACACCATGGGTGCTGCATGGTTGAAAAAAAGTAAAAGAAAACGCTTCTTTTCAATTGACCACCCTCCAGCTTACCTATACCTCTCTTGAAGAGTGGAGCTCAGAATAAAAATCTGATGGCTAGCGCTAAATTGACAGATGATCAACTCCCTTTTCCTATAAGTTATATTTTAGTTAGTGTAATCTAAAATTGCATTTGATTATCTGGCAGTCACAAAACACTGTATCTATATCTTGTCTATTTAACTCCTCGCTTCTTATTTACTATGCAGCTGTAAGTTGCACCTTCCATCCTTATGCATTTATTTTGGAGGATCAAGTTGTATAGCTTTCCATTTATTTCCATCAAATTTTGTCTTGTTGGATGTAGGCTGTATTTTAGGCCTACTGGGACTTCTTGGGATTCCGCAGCATCATGTGGCATGCTCACTAACTCTCAGGGTCAGTTCATCTACAAACCTGACCAGTTCCATCCAAGCTCTTCCCTCTGCATCCAAGCTCTTGATGAATATGAAGAAGGAGAAGGCCTGATCTCGCCCCAGAATCGGCCTCCCAAATGGCTCTCCATCACACCTTCTTTGAAGCTGTAGGCTAGCCAGTGACAAATCTTGGTTCTGTCCACCTCACATTCATCATATCATAAGAAACTTCCAAAAGATCAGCTTAAGTCCATATATGTTTTATAATTCCTGTGTATCTCTTCTATAATAGATTAGTATTCTTGACAGAAAAGGAATTTAGCCTGATGTGACTACTTAGTTCTTATGGAAAACTTAGTTTTTAAAGAAAAGTGTTATAGTTCAAGGTTTTTTGAAAAAAGTTTCTTTCTTTCTCTCCTCATTTCCACCCCCTTTTCAGCCCAATATAAACTCCAAGCGCCCTTCTCTTTATGCCCATTTGAAAGAGTGGAGTTGAGGTCCTCAGAGACTGCTTCCCTTCCCTTTCCTGAAGTGGTGGGGACAGTGAACCACGGATGGAGTAAGCTTCGTGGCTGAAGCCCCTTTAAGACTAGAAGCAGCTCAGCAGATTTCAGGGCAAAAAGAGAAGATAGAAGGAGGGGTGGTATTCTTAGACAGGAAAACATTGTTAAGGGGAGAACTGGGTGTGGAGGGGACTGGGAAGAGAGAAGGACGGTGAGCTCTCTGTTGTAAACTCTGGCAGATGTTTGCCCATATTTTGCCAGATGAGAGATTGGTGTTGAGTTGGGGATCTGTAAGAAGGGGGTTCCAACCTACAAACAGAAACCTGTAATAATTTTCTTTAAAACTCTCCTTCAGGAGACATAATAAAAATAATAGATGAACACATATTATGTATTGGGAAGTCTATTAAGCTGTTTTTATTGAAATATAACATGCATATAGAAAAGTACATACATCATATGTGTACAGCTCAGTCAATGCATTTTCACAAACTAAACACAATGTACAACATCCCTCAGATCAAGAAATAGAACTCCTTTCCCACCTTTGTCTTCTTCTAGTCATTAACTGCCCCCCCTCCAGGGGGGACCATGATTCTGACATTTAACAGCATAGGATGATTTTGCCTCTTTTTGTACCTTATATGAATGGAACACTTACAGTATGTGCTTTTCTGTGAGATTCACCCATGTTGCTCTCTAGAGATGAAGACCAATCATTGTAAATGCTGTATAGCATTTTGCATGAATAGACTATAATTTGTTGATTCATTCTGTTACAGATGGACATTCGGTTATTTTCTAGGTTTTGGCTATTATGAGTGGTGTTGCTATGAACATTGTCACACATGTCTTTGGTTGAACGTATATAAGTATTTCTGTTGGTATATACCTGGGAGGGGAATTATGGAGTCATGCTGTAAAAATGTTCAGCTTTAGTAGCTATTGCCACACAACTTTCCAAAAGCAATTGTACCTCTATACATTTTAAAATTAAATAAAGTTCAGAACTACCCTAGGAGATAGATATTATCATTCCCGTTTTTGGATGAACAAACAAAGGCTCAAAGAGCTGCCCAAGGTTAAATAGCTGGAGTAATGAGTCTGGGTTTAAATCCATCTCCGCCTGATGCTCAAGCCCCTGCTTTTTCTCACTCCCCTGAGCTGCTTTCATATCTTGGAGAGGATTCGACCCTCCCTTCGCTCACTGCCCACTGCCTGCAGTAGTGAGGCTGTAGTATTAAGGTAGAAGGAACTGTGTATGTGACGTTGCCCAAATCAGAGTGTCGGGAGGGGCAGAGGTTAGTTCTGGGAGTGAATCTCTGAAGCTGTCATGCTAGAACGAGCCTCCATCCCCCTCCAAAGCACCTGGAGATAGAAGCACGCCCAAGGACATGGGCAAGTGGGGCATAACCATTGGTGATGGGGGTGAGACATCTGACATGTGTCTCAGGTCACAGGGAGTCCTGCCAGGTACAGATGGCCATATGAGATGGAAACTTCTGTTGATGTGTCAATGACAGTGTTTCTGAAGGTCCAGTATTAGGAATATAGCAGTCAGGACTCTTGGTCAGAGCCCAACTCAAACTTCCTTAAGTCAAAAAAAAAAAGTTTTGGTTCATGTAATGAAATTCCCAGGACTCATTGGGCTTCAGGCCTGGCTCTATCTAGGGGCTAAAACATCACTAGAAATCTGACTCCATCTATTTCTTAGCTCTTCTTTCTTCTTTGATGTTTTCATTCTTAGACAAGATCATCCTGAACAGTAACAATGGTATCTATCATCAACTCTGGACTTCATTCTAGTAGTTTTACAACATGATAAGAAGAGAGGGTCCTTCTCCCAATAATTCCAGCAAAAGTCCCAGGGTTAACTGTAATTTGACTCAGCTTGGGTGGTAAGCCCATCCCGAAACTAATCATGGTGGCAGGTGATTAGAATGTCCTAACTGGCTAAACTGGGTCACAGGATCTGGGACTGGGATGAACCCTACCTGAACGACCTGGACTGAGATTGCTGGTGAAAATCATTTTACCTTCAAAGTGGAATGAGGGGTACGAGGAAAGGGGGGCAAGTAAAATCAACAGAGAAGCATTATAGGGACTGTCCAGTCCTATTAAGGAGCATAAGAGGAAAGCTAATGAGAAGTTTTAGAGGAAAAACTGACAAGCCCGGTCTGGGGACTGTGGGATGTCAATGAGGGCTGAGTATGAGGACAGTGACCATTATGCCTTCCTACACCCATGCTGGTTCTAGACACAGGCCTGATTTTCCCCTGAGTCTGTCTCGAGGGAGCAGAGGAACTACAGGGAGGAGGTGGAAGGGCAAATGGTAGCCGGGTCTTCCGAGCCATGCCTGTGGCAAATAGGCAGCATGTCCGAGTTGTGTGAGGGTCCCCCTGCCTGCTAAGGAGCTGGAGTGTGAGACATCTGCAAAGATGTAAATTAGCTGGCAGTTGGATAATGCCACTTACTTTCCCTCTCCCGCTAGGTTCCCACACAACAGGTAAGCATTTTGAGCTTCTGCACCAGCCTGGGCCCTCTGTGCCTGCTCTGGGGCAAACCACCTGCAGCCGTGGCTGCTGGGGCCTCCTATGGCTCAAGAGAGGGTGGCAGTTGGAGAGGGCTCCCTGGCTTCCACTTTTCCATTTCTTGAACCTGGCACAGTCCCGCCAGAGGGCCAAAGAAGGCTAAAGAATAAGTGCCTGGGGCAGTTGGCTCGAGGCCTCTGATATTTAATGTAAGGTCACCTTTAGCTTTTGGCCATTGTGTTAATTTCCCAGAGGCCACACAAATGTCCACAATCCAAGAAATAAATGGAAGGCCTTGAGGAGAGAATGTGGGCAGACCGTAGAGTGTCAAGTCTAGATAAACCCAATTCTGATGTTACTAGTCCTAAAATGAGATTCTGCCTGGTGCCCACGGGAAAGAAAGTTTGGTTTTCCTCCGTCAGTCTTTTGGATCCCCCACGATGCAGGCAGGAGAACGTTATCTCCAGTACTGGTCTGGGCTGAAGAGGAAGGGCTGTGAATTTGATGGGAGAGGCTCAGCAGGCAGGATAAAGTGGCCACCGCAAAGAAGGCTGGGTCAATTCTCATGATCCTCCTCACAGGGGAGTGTTCCCAGGCAGCATAGTTCCTAATTTGTGGGTTTCCCCAGATCACTAGGCATGTGCTGCTTAGCCCTTTAGGGTCATCTGAAGTTGGCATCCAGAGAACTTGGGGGCTCAGGATTTCTCTCGTTGTGTAAAGCAGGGTGGTCCGGAGGCTACTGCATGGAACAGAAGTCAAGTGATCCACAGGGATGCTCTTCACCTTCTGTTTTGACTGTTCATTCTTCTGTACATGTTTCCTGAGTTCCCACTCCATGCCAAGGCCCTGTGACAGGCACCATGGTGAAGCTGTGCCTGCCCCCAGGGAGCTTCCCTTCGAGCTTCCCGAGCCTGGGCTCTTCACCGCTGTGCTTTGTTGTTTCTAAAGTACACTTGTCCTCACTACTTTGTGATGCCCTCGAGGCGAGAACGGTGTCTTATCTGCTTTGATCCAGCAGTGGCTGGAATGAATAGGAGCTGAATAAACAGGTTGAATTGCGCAGGTCATTTAATTTATACCGACAAATACAGTAATGTGCCATGTAACGACATTTTGGTCAATGACAGACCTCACATACGATGGTGGTCCCATAAGATTAGTACCATATAGCCCAGGTGTGTAGTAGATATACCATCTAGGTTTGTGTAAGTACACTCTATGATGTTTGCACAACAACAAAATTGCATAATGACGCATTTCTCAGAACAGATCCCTATTGTTAAGCGACACATGACTGTAAGTGACTTTCAGAGGCCCAGAGGTGAGCTGATAGTCTAGACCAGTCTGAAAGTTTCTGGGACCTTCCATTTACAACCAGTCAGAAATCAGTCTCTCCCATGTCCCTACGCATCCGTGATACTGGGTCCTCCGTCTGAATGTCCTTCCTCCCACTGAGGGCCCTACTGGCTTTAGTCATCTGAGCCTGGACCTTGCCTGTCAGCCAGTGGACTCCTTGGTTTAAACTGGCAGGACAGGGATGGAGAGGGGCATTCCCCCATGGAAACAGTGCAGCCAGGGTAGTGTTAGTGAGAAAACACTTTCCCAAGCCTCTTGGCTCACACCCGATGGGCTCCATTACGTACCATGTGAGGTTGATATTCTCGGCTCCTCAAATGATGCCAGGCATGGGATACCCATTTGGAGGGGCCTGTTCTTTCTGCTCACACCTGCCTTGCTCCCCCTTTTCTAGATCCTCCCTCATCTAAATGCCTGGGGGGAGGGGACAGGGGAGCGGCTATCCTCTGAGCCCATTCTCCAAAAGTGCCTCCTTTTCAACAATGTGATTTAAGGAAATATGTAGACATGGCAGTTGTTGAGACCAGAAGAAGCCCTCTTTTCAGGACAAGGGTTTCCCCTCTTCCTTGGGATGTTGCCTTTGGCCTTGGTTGGTGCACCTCACCTCCTACAATGACCACATTCTTAGAGATTGGGTCATGTCTCACCATCTAGGCTCCTGATATCCATCTCCGGCTTCATGTCTTCCACTCACTCCACTCCAACAGCACTGTCCTGCTTGCTGCTCTTCAAACATACCAGCCTGCTCAAGTCTCAAGGCCTTTGCACTATTACTTCTGGAACATTCACAGCCCGCCCTAGTGGTCTAGTGGTTGACTTGGCACTCTCACTGCCATGGCCTGGGTCCATTTCCCAGTCAGTTATCATACTGTGGTGGCTGCATGTTGCTGTGATGCTGAAAGCTCTGCCACCGGTATTTCAAATACCTGCAGGGTCACCCATAGTGGACAGGTTTCAGTGGCGCTTCCAGACTAAGACAGATTAGGAAGAAGGACCTGGCCACCCACTTTCAAAAAAGTTGGCCTTGTAAACCCTGTGAATAGCAGTGGAGCGTTGTCTGATAGAGCGCTGGAAGGGGAGAGGATGGTGCAAAAAGACAGGGCAGGGTTCTGCTCTGCTGTCCACAGGGTCGCTAGGAGTAGAAATTGAGTCGATGGCACCAACAACAACAAAATTCCCTCACCCTCTTTCAAGGCTTTCTTTAAATCTCACCTTCCCCAAAAACTCTGATTTGTGGTGTTTGCCTGCTTCTGTGGTGTAAATACTCCTAGCATAGTTGGTTTTATGCCACCAAAGTGACATCAACCAGCTCAAACATTTCTGAAATTTTAACAGTTGGTTCTTGCAAGCCCTTAGGAGTTGGCACCTCCACACTACTGTGTCCATGTTCTAGTGAAGCATCCCTCGCACCCCTTGCCCTGGAGGTGCCCTTGCTACACTTTGGGAAACACTGCATGGACAAAACCTTTTACAGAACAAATGCTTTCCTTATGATGGATGGGGGTTGTTTGTTCAGTGGGAATAGGTGTTTGTTCCTAGTTAAGGAACAACATTTTCCTCTTCAAAGCAGGGGTAATAACTACCTTTGCTAATGCAGTCATCATAAAAATAGTGGATGGTAATGGTCTGACAGAGACCATGGTGAGTTATCAAATATGTCAGTTAATAAGCAGCAAATTGCACAGCTCTTGGAAATTGTACTCATTGCTCTTATGTGAATAGAGAAGACTCCACTTGGCGAGGTGGGCCAGCGTCTGCCTTCAGAAACCAGATCACCCACTTGACTGGGTGCTGGTGCATTTCCAACCAGTATAAAATACACATAATGTGCTCTCGGTCTATGACATTCCTTAACCATTCATTTGTTGTCCATTCTTCAGTTTTCATAATTTTTTAAAAAGTATTTGTTTTTATATACTGCCCCCACTCCACAGACATACACACACTCACACATACACAGACACACATCAACGACCCCTCTTCCCATCCCTTCCTGTCTGGAAATAAGAAAGGAAGGAACCTGGTATTTATTGATCGCCTACTATGTACACAGCCTCATGCTAGGATCTTCCCATAGATGATCTCATTTAATCCTCTCTCCAAACTTAGAAAGAGGCTATTTTCCTCTGCTTTAGCAATGAGGATATAGAAGCTCATACAGGTTAAGAAGTTTGCTCAGTGTTCCACATACCAAAACTAGGATTCAAACTCAGCCTTGTTTTTTAAGCCTCAAAGCACATATTTTTTTCCTATAAGAGCTTTTTGCCAACATTTAGTAAGAGACAGGGGTTGTTTTGCTCATGACTCACTTTCTAATTTATTTTCACTGATTTTTATAAATATTTCTTTCACAAATTTAAAGGTGGGAGTCAGTCTTAGGCCACCTACACCCAAGCACGGAATTGTTAAATTGAAAAAGAAAAATCTATGTCATTTTCATGCCTTTTAATAGGTAAATAAGTACATATGTGTATTTGAATGCATAAGATGTTAGCACTTATCTTAAAAATAATTTTTGGCTGTGCAACCCTGTGATATGAATATTGTAAAAATGTGCTGATATGGCTTTGGGGTTTTATCCTATTTTTGCATATGGAAAAACTGAGTGCATCATTAGGAGCTGAGCTCAGGGTCCCGCAGTGGCTCTGGAAGGACCCGGAAGGGGTCTCTCCTGCTTGAAGCATCAAGAGCTGTGGGAATCGCTAGAATAGCCTGGCTCGCAGTCAGCGCTCCATCAATATTTGTGAAATAGGATGCAATATTTTCCTGACACGTGGCTAATCTTCCTCTCCTTCTCTCCTTTCTCCCCCTCTTCTTCCTAGGTCTTTTCTCTGGAGTCCAGGGAGGCAGGTTATGGGCAGGACTGCCTCCGGCCGGCACCATGAAGCCTGAGTCTGCTTCCGCTCTGCCCGGGGCCCTGCTCCGCTTGAGCACTCAGCTTCCAGCTGCCGCACTCCCCGCGGTCCCCTGCTGCTAGGAGGTAGACCTTGAGGACTGGTCCTTGGCCTGTTTTTACCTTCCCCTGGCTCACCTCACCGCTCGCTGCTCCTCCATCACGGCACCCCCGAGCCCAGCCCTCTCCCCAGCCTCCCTGGCTGGGGCATTTGGGGGTCCCTTGGGAGGAGTGCATTGCTGAAGGCTCCCACCGCCGCGCACTTTCTCCTCCTCGAATCAAGGCCTCCGGATCCGCATGGATAGCTGAGATCTTTTCTTGGAGAAAGACTCTTTGCTCCTCACTCCAGCCCTTTACTTTTCCCACCTGATCTTTCTCCTTTTCTGCTGTCCTTTCTTCTCCCTCTTCCTCTTTATTAAATTCTTCCTCGCGTGCCCGTCTGGGGCTGTCTCCTTCACTTTCCTCCTTCCTCGCCCTATCGATATTTGTGCGTGTGCCTCCTTCCTCCTGTGTGCTCTTTGTGTCCCCACCCATCTCCTCTTCCTTCCGCTACAAAGGGGCATCGTCCCCTTACGGCTGCTCCCTGCCTATCTGCTCCTCTGGGCTCCGTCCCGGCAGCCACGATGAGCTTCACTGTGCACTCGGTTTTCTTCACCCTGAAGTTGAGCGTCCTACTGGGGTCACTGCTGGGGCTCTGCTTGGGCCTCGAGTTCATGGGCCTCCCCAACCAGTGGGCCCGCTACCTGCGCTGGGATGCCAGCACGCGGAGCGACCTCAGCTTTCAGTTCAAGACCAATGTTTCCACGGGGCTGCTCCTCTACCTGGACGATGGCGGTGTCTGTGACTTCCTCTGCCTCTCCCTGGTGGATGGCCGCGTGCAGCTCCGCTTCAGCATGGACTGCGCCGAGACTGCCGTGCTGTCCAACAAACAGGTGAACGACAGCAGCTGGCACTTCCTCATGGTGAGCCGCGACCGCCTGCGCACGGTGCTGGTGCTTGATGGCGAGGGCCAGTCTGGGGAGCTGCAGCCCCAGCGGCCCTACATGGATGTGGTCAGTGACTTGTTCCTCGGCGGAGTCCCCGCGGACATACGACCTTCTGCCCTGACTCTCGATGGAGTACAGGCCATGCCCAGCTTCAGGGGATTAATCCTAGATCTCAAGTATGGCAACTCAGAGCCTCGGCTTCTGGGGAGCCAGGGCGTCCGGTTGGATGCTGAGGGACCCTGCGGCGAGGGTCCCTGTGAAAATGGTGGGATCTGCTTTCTCCTGGATGGCCACCCCACCTGTGACTGTTCTACCACTGGCTATGGTGGCAAGCTCTGCTCCGAAGGTAAGGTCCTCTTCCCTATCCCTTGCTAGAGACCCACCTACTGGGTTGGGTGATGGCCAAGACCCCTGAAAGAAACCAGCTCTATCACTGAAGTGCCTCTTTAGCTGCATGTTAGATAATTGAGTCCCTTTCCCTGAGGAGGTGTTGGGAATCCTTTGCTTGCTCTCAATGGAAAATCCATCAGATCTCAGCAGGAAGAGAATCCTGGCTACTCAACCATGAGCTTCTTCCTCAAATGTTTGGCTATACTCAAAGGGCTAGATGGAGTAGACTGCAGAATCTGTGCTCCCGCTCAGTGCCTTCCACCATAGCACAGCTTAGCAAGATCAGCACAGGGCAAGAAATCACATAGAAATGGGCAAAGTGGCTATCTCTGTCCCTTCTAATCCTTTGAGAATTGGACCCTTGGGGATGGATGGGAAACTCTCCATCACTTCCTCCTTATGATCCTCAGCATAAGGAATGCCTGTACAAAGAAGAATGAGGGTGGATGGATTGTAGGTCCACACGTGACCCCTCTGTAAACCCAACCCTGCTGCTGTGCCCCTCCTCCCACAATCCTACAATCTTCTGGGAGGCGTCCAGAGGGTGGACAAGGCATCTGGGAATAGGCCTTTTCACATCTTTGTTCTAGCACTAGGATTTTTCACATGAAGTTCATCTTTCCTGCCCTCTCCTCTCCAAGTACTGAGAATGGCACCGGAAGGCACAGAGACTGACAGGAGCCTTGTCCAGCCAAGTCCTGGAGGAAGCTGACAACACTCAGCATAGCCTTGGGGAACTTCCCAAGTTCAATTCCAACTTTCCAGGGAGAGAGAAGGAGGGGCCCCCAGGGCTCAGGCTACCCTCCCCTTATTCACCAAATTCTGACTGTTTGAGATTAGATCTGAGAGAAGGGGCCCAGACTATACTTGGAAAAATACTTAAAATCCAGAATCCTGAACTCCTGGGCTTACTAAAGGCCTAGATTTCAGTAGGAGGAACCATTGAAGTAACCAAGTATGTGACAACTGGCCTTAGGAGCATGTGTGCTGGGAGGTTTTTGAGGTAAGCCCTGGATTCTTCTGGAGATGGTTGTGCTGCTATCACATGTTGGTCTGTTCATGGAGGTGATGGGTTGGTACAGGGCACAACAGTGCTTCTCAGCCTTGGCTGCACATTGGGATCCCCTGGGAGAGTTAAAAAACCCTCAGACCACAGCCCAGACCAAGTCAATCCGAATCTCTGGGGCTGGGATCCAAGTGTCCGCATATTTTTAAAGCTCCCCAGGTGATTCCATTGTGTAGCCAAGATCGAGAACCAACAGGCCAAGGGAGGTCAGGTAGGTGGGGCCAGGTAAGTGTCTTAGCATTGACTCCCAGGCTCTCTTCCTTCAGGTGAGGCACCACTGCCTTGAGATTTGTAATTCAAAATAGCATCTGCAGGTGTTCCTCAAATTTCCCAGAAGAGCCCAACCCCTAAAGCAGGTTGTAGTTGACATAACCTTTAGCTACTAGGAGATGTTTAAAAACAATTTTTTTTTTTTTTAAATCAGAACAAAGTTTATTTCACAGGTTATCCACGGTGGAGACTAGGACACTTTGGGGGTCTTGTTGGAGGCCTCCTTGCAGGTCATGCATGGGCTACTGGGTGGGGCGTGGTATCTCCCTTCCTGTGGGTGGGCTGCAGGAGAGGAAGATGCCAGACATGCATGTTGTCCTTTTCTGGTTTCTGTTTTTCCCCACTGAACCCATTGGAAAAAGGGATGGGGAAGAGGAGCCGAGGCAACCCCAACCAACACAGCCACTTTGGGAATGTGGTTTGAAATGCTACTCACAAGCAGGTGCCTTCTGGAGCTGACTGCTGTTCCAATGCTACATGGCTTTAGAGAAAGTTCTTCCTGAAGACGCTGACATGATCACGTGTTTTCTCATTTGCCCAAAGGATCTGTTCTGTTCTCAGAACTTGCATTGAAAGCTGGCATTCTTCCGTTCTAGGGACCAGGGTGTTTGCAAGTGTGTTGTTAACTTGCTGATTATCCCTGATTGCATTTTTTGTGTTTAAAAAGAACTCATTTCCTCTGGGCAGGTCCGGATCAGCACTTTTCTGCAGGAAAAATCTCTATACTCTGTATGTATACAATTTGTCTTGTCTCTCCTTTTTTTTGGTTTTGTTTTGTGTGTGTGTTTTAGGCCTCCAGCAGAATTTCTTCCGAGTAGATTATATATGGTCAATTTTTTTTAATAGTTAAATGCAATATGTATATTTTAATGATGTTCTTTCTACAGGGTTCAGATGATCTTGTGGCGATGGATTGATACCACTATCTGTAGAAGGCAAACACACAGCATAGCTCATTTATTCTCCTGTTGCATAAATAGAGTAGATAAGCTCTGTAGTAACAGTGACACCTGGTTGGATGGGAATAGAGGAGTGCAAAGGTTGAGGTGAGGCCGGATGTTGGGGGAGGTCTCAGAATTTACTGTTGATAACTTGGAGCCTGTTGATCCTGGTAATTGTCATCATGTCTAATCAATCACAAAAATGCATCACAGGCTTTTAGAAAATATATGTTCTCTCCACACATAGTTAATTTTTAGAGAGTAAGCAGGAAAGACTCACCTGTAAAATAATAGGGGGGAAATAACCAAAGCAGCTGCTAAGTGTCAAGCAGATCTGCATAAAACAAGATAAATAGCTTAAACTAATGCCTACCCATTTTCCTAAAGATAATGTGGCGAAGCGGGTAGTGAGGAGGCATCCATTCGCTCCTCCCTCCCCAACTTTAAATTGCACATGTCACAGAACTGAAATCAGGGGACTTATTGCCAGCAGTTGGTCCTGTGTACCAGGCATCTGATTGTCCCAATTTGCAGGATGGGCTGTGCCATTTGATTGTGTGAGGGCTTGCACATGGCATGGAAGATCCGTTTTGTACTTCATGCTTCAGCAGTTCAAGAGCAGGAAGAGCTGGGGAGGCTCCAGCAGCTTCAGATGGATGTGTTTGGGGCCTGTTGGAGGCGCTCTCTATGGTCCATTAGCTTCTAACATGCCGTGGCATGGATGTTTGCTTGGCCTGTCTGGCTTCCCACGCTTTGATGGCTCCAAAATGTTTCCATGCTGCACCCCAGGAAGAATGCACAGATGGGCCCCTCTCTTTAATGGGCTTGGGGCTATTTTGATACCCCATTGGGTATCCTCTCTAGGTAAGACCCAGAAGATACCAGAGATCGTTGCTAGGGAAGAACTGGGCCTAGGGGTAAGAGTTATGGATGCAGCATCTTCTCTTTCCTGTGGTGAAAGGCTATTAGCTCTGGCTGTAGACTCAACTCCACACAGCTTACATGGGAAAACTGCATCCCAAGACTTCCAACCCAATTAATGGTCACATTGAACATTCTGGCACACAACAGAGGGGGAAGAGGTCCAAGATTTTTACTTGTAGGTGTTATGTTTATAAATAAAATGTTTTGGTGCTCAGCTTCAGACTTGTTCATGTTGACATTTAATCTTTTCAGTCAGTCTTGGAGGACAGAAGTACAGATAATTCAAAATGATTTTAAAATTATGCACATGTGGTTTGGAATGTAGTTGAGCTACGGCAAAGCATATTCACCTGGCCTTCTGTTAAGCCCAGTGTGTCCTGTTGTAGGCAGCCTTAAGCTCCCTGGGCAGTGAGGACGTATCCTGAGCTCCCACTAGAGAGCAGTCCCCTCACGGGTCATTGAGAGTTTGTCATTACTTTGAAATGAGTTTAAACTTGATTGTTTATTTTTAAACCATTCTTAGTTATGAATGTGCATGTATTGAATTTCTTAACAATCTCCTGGTGATATGGAAGAATTGATTGTCTCTCAAGGTGTACAAACTTCAGTACCAGTCTCCCTGAAGAGTTCATTTAGCGTGAAGTCAGCCTGTTCTGGGTGGGGTGGGGCCAGGGAAAGATGGAGGAGGCTTCATAGTTTGATCTCTACTCCCAGATCTCATTACATGAGATCTCCTACCTTTGTCACATATCATTTGTGTCCACGTTTTTAGGTTAATTCAGTGAAGAGGCATGAGGTCTTATTCAGTTGGCAAAAAAAGAAAAAAAAAGGTCGGTCTGTTGTCTGCTATCTTTTCCTGCTGACTTAGGCAGGTGCCCAGACTGGAAGCTGCTTGTCTTGTCTCAGGTGTTAGGATTCTACAGTGAAGTACAGTGGTGGGTGTTGGTGACAGAGGCCAGAGCTTTATTACAAGCACACTGTTGTGTGCTGCCCACTAGCCTCCCATTCCCCATCCCTCCTGCTGTCTGAAACTGACATGCTACTCGGGTTGATTTGATTGATGGTTCAACACCACTGTGTGGCCTTAGGATGCCTTCCGGAAAGTGAATTTCAATCACTTTTCTTTTTATTGAGAATTTTGTGACTCTTCTCCCATTTCTCAGAGCCAGACTAGGATGGAAGTAGGATGGAAACCAGCTAGAACTAGGATGGAATGGTACTCCAGGAGGAAGTGCTTACCCCTGTGCCTTTACCAAGGGCCGAAGACAGTGGATGCTGTAATTACCAGCGATTACCCCAACTGGATCCTCCTGTTTTGGGCACTTGTGTGAAAACACAATCGTCTCCCCTCCATTTCCCCAGTGCACATCCTGCTGGAATTGTAACTGTGGCTTTGTCCTTATCTGTGTCAACCCCTGAATGGGGGTGGGGGACTGTAAGGGAGTGATGAGTAATCTGAGAGTAAAGGTTAACTCCCTTCAGAATCCCTCTTCCTGCTATGGAGACCCTAGCACAGAAGCAAGGCCTTAAAATGTGCACAAAGGAGGACCACTGCTTCTGAGACTTGATTCCCCACTAGGGTACCACCAGCCCGGCTCTCCACCAGCCCAGCCAGCCAGCCAGCAGGGGCTGCCGCTAAACGGAGCCTGAATAGGCGTCTGATTGCTCCTTTTTCCTCCTCTCCTCCTGATTACCAAGTGAGATTTCCTGGGTATGCTGTATGCTAAACGGCAGAGCAGCAGCAGCCACTTGCTCCAATTATCCCTCTTTTAACTGCGAGGGAAGAGCAATCTCCCCCCCCACCCCCAGCATCCCTGCCTCCTTTAAAGAAATAAGACCCTTCTTCCTTGTTCCCCCTTCAGAGCAGTGAGAGCAGCCTTCTGCCTTTGCAGAGCCTGCACATCAGCTGCAGGCTGCAAAGGGGGTGGGCCTTGAGTTATGCTTTGGTCCAAATTCAGCAAGGTTGAGGGTCACGCAGGCATTTTGCCAGGAGGCTTGAGTGGCACATGAACTTGCATTTGCATTTGGTAATGAGACACCACAGGCCCAGCACTGGGGGCTAATTATCTTCAAATCCCTTATCTCCCTTCGCAGGCTGTCCCAGAAAGATGGTTTCCAGTTCCTGGGGCAGCTGCCCATCAGCTGGGTCCTCTCCCTCCTTCACAGGACAGAGGAGTGGAGTGTGGGCTGTGCTTGGGGGATGGGACTAATGTGCCCTCCCTGATGACTCCCGTTACCCTGCAGTCACTGGCCCCGCAGCTTGAGTCCAGAGCAGGAGGCCCCCAAGGTAGAACTGGAGTGAGAGAGGCTTTGGAATGGGGTTCTGAAGGTCAGGTTCCCTTCCTTGGGCAAAACTAACAATGATGTTATTATTACTATCATTGAGCACCACCATGTGCCTGATGTCCTAGGTGCTTTATATGCGTTGTCTCATCTAATCCTCACAACACTCCTATGTGGATGATGTCATTAACTAGCCCATTTTACAGATGAGGAAACTGAGTGGCGAGATATTTGGAACTTGAACAAGGTTTAGTCTAGTGGTTAAGAGCATGGCTTCTAGAGTGAAAAAAGATGTGGACTTAAATCTGGGCTTGTCCACTTACAAGTTTTGTATGTTTGGAGAAGGATTTAGAAGCTTCAGTATCCTCATCAGTAATAATAATAATAGTAATAATAAAAATAATAGCAGCTAACCATCAGAGCACTTGCTCCCTGCCTGCACTGTATTAACTGCTTTGCATGTATTAGCTCTTATAACCCTCACAACCACTCTTGACACACTATTATGAATCTCATTTTGTAGATAAGGAAGCTGAGGGACAAGAGGTTGAATAACTTGTCCAAGGTCACACAGCTGATTAGAGGCAAAGCTGGGTTGGTATCTAAACAGTCTGGTTTCAGAGCCCACACTCTTAAGCACTGAACTATCCTGCCTTGCAGCAAAGCAGGGCTAATAAGAATTCATACATTATGGAGTTGTTGAGAGCACGGAATGAGATGAAATGTATAAAGTCATCAGCATCCTCTCTGGGAAGGGACAAGTCCTGACTCTGGGCAGTTGGCGTCCTGGTG
Source organism: Equus caballus (assembly GCF_041296265.1). Classification (NCBI taxonomy): domain Eukaryota; kingdom Metazoa; phylum Chordata; class Mammalia; order Perissodactyla; family Equidae; genus Equus; species Equus caballus. The sequence goes on from NC_091707.1 coordinate 36,262,659, forward strand.
CACATAAGAAGGAACTGTGTGTCAGTGTGGTTTCACAGAAGGTTGGAAGCTTCCCTTTGATTACCCCCATCTCTGCCATTTTCCTTCATCCAATTTGAGAGGTGGCAGAGATAGAAGGAGGGAAATTTCAGGAGGGTATGGAATCCAATTTCATTGACATTTTGCCCTATATAAGAGCATGGGGCCACTGACAATGGTTGTTTCCATTGGACTGTGTTCGGAGCTCTTTGCTTGCAAACATGGGATGTTCTGGCCCCCACAGCAACCTGATGAGGCAGGTAGGGTAGCCCTTACCATCCCACTGAATAGGCGAGGAGACCGAGACCCGAGGTGCCATTGAACTAGTCGTGGGTAGATGGAGTGAGGACAAGCTTGGATGCTGCCTGTTTAGCAGGTGTCTCTGGGACGTGAGAACCCAGATCCCCAACATGGCATTTTATTTCTGCTCCTTCATTAACACAAATGGCCTGTGTCGCCATCATGAAATGGAGCATTGCCTCCCTGGATGCCAATGATAAGCAAAACGTCAAACTCCAGGAGCAAGAGGTTATCAGCTTGGCAAGTCCCAGGAGCCTTGCTCCTCCCAGTTAGAGAGAAAGAATATGAGAGAGAATGAAATGAATGAATCTGAGTGTTCAATTCCCACCCTCAAGACCCTGGTTTTAAATGAAGTGCCTGGGGATTGGACTCATGGGTCCCGAGGCCGTTGGAGTACAGCTACACTGCATGGAGCATCGCTGGACGGCATGACCTCTTCAGACTTACCTTTGGTTTCCCAGGTACCAGAAAGTGCCCAGCACCCCACCCAGGGTTAGGGGTAAAAGATGGAGCTCATGGATTACTCTGTCAGACCCCTCCTTGCTCTCTGGCTGCCTTCTGACTCTCTGCGCAGATAACAAAACCAAACTCCCTTTCTTTGTTTATTCTTCTCTTTTCCTTTGTGTGTGTGTGGGAAAGAGGGGCATTATTACAGAGGCGGATTTACCATGAAACTAAACCTTTCATTTATCCTCATTTGTATGGGCCTCTTCTAAGACCTCATGCCTAATTTTGTGTTTGTTAATTTTTTTTCCTTAAGGAACCCCCAATATCATAAGCTGCTGGCCCCACATCTGTGGATCCGCCTCTGTTAAGAAGACTTGTTGCTGTCCGGTGACAGCAATGTTCCTCTGGGTGTATGAGTGATTCCCTGATGACCTACGACCCTTCATCACAGACACATTTTTCTTCACTTCATAACCAACAGGGTGCGAAAAGCCACGGAGAGGGAGAGTGGGAGGATGAAGGGCATATGGGAATATCATTTTGGAAGGCATAGCGGAAGGAGGAGACATCTATGATATCCAGGGGGTAAAGAGAAGAAGTGTTTGGGAAATGTTGGCTGTAGATTTAAAGGAACAAGCTGGTGTTTAAACAGACGGAGCACTCCAGTCTCCCTCCTGAGATTTTCCCAGCTGAAGTTGGGATGTTCAGTTGCCATGGCTCACTGAGGGGCTGTGGTACAGGTGACAGGCTGTGGCTGACAGAGGGGAGGGACAAAGCGTGGCTCTGCAGGCCTCTCTCCGTGATCTGTTTGAGAACTGACAGTGCCAGTGGGTTGTCATTGCTGCTGTTGTCTTCCAGAAATTGATGTCTTTGGGTGACCTATTTAGAAGCAATATGGGGCCCCCTTTAAATGTGTCATCGTCTATATCTGTTCTCAGACCTCCACTGCTATCCACAACATTCCTAAATAATATATTTTCCAAAGTTTAAAAAAAAATTTGGTTTTTAAATACCCAGGAACCAGTACCAGCGGCTTTTAAAAACAAATTCATCTTATCATTATCCAGCCAAACTACCAAGCTTTACTCTGTGATGAAACTTACTTTGCACACGGTATAGAAATTGTGCGTGCTTTCAGCTCTTTCAGGGGGAAAATGCTGTGCTCTGTAAGGGTATGCAAGAGCCTAAAGAGGTGAAGATGAAAGAAAGACGGGGACATGGGCTGTAGGCGACAGGAAGCTCCTGGTTTAAGCTGTGAAATGCATTTAGGATCCTTTTGGTTTTACTGAGGTTCTCATTGAAGTACGATATCTTTGCAGCTAAGAAAATGACTCTGGGGAGGTTTTCCTTCAAGTTTCTCTATGAGACTCCAATTCTCTCCTGACGTTTTTGCCCCTCACCTGCTGGTTTGGTTCTCCTGAAATAGTTCTGTTGGCTGCAAAGTCCTTAGAGGACAGTCTCAATGGTCCTGTGGTTGTCGGCAATGTTGGGGCTAGTGTCTCCACTCTTACAGACAGTGCATTCCAGACAATTCTATAACTTCTCCTTCAGCTATGATTGGAAATATGTTGCCTGTAGCCCCTGGAGAATAAAAAAATTACAATGAGAGAGTGTACAGCTTATTTACTTAATAAGTTGCTTTCAAATCAAAGTACCCCACTTGGGAGGAGGGACAAGCAAGGCTGAAATCATTTATCTGTAATCCAAACGGTGGGAAAGGGCTGGCAAGGCTGGGAGGTTGCCAGACACCTGTGGTCTCTTCCTTCCTCCTCGTTCTCTCAGGCTTCTTTCCTCTTTTGGAAGGGGTTCTGTCTCCTGCATGATTAGCCTTGGATGGCTAAGGGAATGGGGAAGAGTGGGCTTGAAGGGTGTTAAGCCTCTCACCTATGGCATTTCTGAAAAACTAATCATCCCACAGTATATTTGCTTGGTCTAGGTCAGGAAAGTCAAGACTGGAGTTTAGGCTGAGGCCATGTGCTATGAGCCCCTTCTTAGTTTTAAGGAGACACACTGAAATTTGGGGACACTGTGGTTGGTGCAAAGGAGAAATCTCTTGTGAGAGTTGAAGCACAGATCCTGTGACCCATGTAGAAGACAGAAAGACATTCATACTGTCTTCTAGTCATGGCTTTGCTCAGTGTAATGCACTGGAAACCAAGCCACGTTGTGAAGAATCATGGGATAATAAGTTTGGAGGGGATTTTAAAGGTCGTTGGGTCTAACTACTCATTTCCCATCCTCTTCTCCACTGTGTAACATATTCCTTCCTCTACCCCTGCCCAAAACCCTCTAGTCAACTGCAGTGTTGAGGGCTCAGGGCTTTTTAAGACAGCCTAATTTATTTCTGATCACCAGTATCAGGGAGATCTTCCTACATCAGGCCAAAGATGGCTTCCTGGCCACTTCATCACTGGTCCTCATTCTAATTAAAGCAATTTGACCTTTGCAATGGGCCTCGTGGGAGGGGGAATGGGTGGGCATAACATTTCTGGATGATGCTTTGCAGGAATTAACCCTCACGTCAAGGTAAAATTCATAAGGGATTCTCCAATATGGCATTAGCAGTACACACACTACTGAGTTATTTAGAATTAACTGCTTGTGATTAATCTTAAACAATGTGGGAGGGATTGATGTGGGAAGAGATTCTGATGTAAGCAGGTGATTCATGCTCCAGTCATTTTGTTCCTGGGGGGCTTGTACTCAGAAAGATTCATGATTAGCCCCATCTCTTGCTCTATTATCTGTGTTTCATTTCATCCCCTTAAAATGTCCATCTTCCTCCATACCCAGCTAGGTTCTCAGCATCTCTGAATTTCCAAGGAGCACCCTAGAAAGCTCTGATGGCTCCATAATTAGATGAGAAGTTCTAGAATGCTATGCAGTAGAGGAAAATGGAATTGGATTGGACTTGCTTGACAAGCCCATCCTGGCAGCCAAGGTCAGACACCCCAACAGTCATCAAGATTTTGCTAAAAAGCCTAACAAGAAGCAGTATTGAGTAGCTGCTCCTGGAGACTGGCCTTGGAAACATATGCCCTATCCCAAAATGCTTCCTACTCTGCCAGGTTACCCTGGGTATCCTATGTTTCTGGCACTGTTGGGCAGAAGTCTCCTAGGAAGAGGGATTAGGCAGGGCTAGAAGGTGTTGCTCCTATATTGGCGTGGACTGGAAACCTGCCAAGTAAGTCCCCTCCCTGCCGCCCCTGCACCCTAAAGAACATCAGGCTATTCTTGGCTCTTGGCCACCTCCCCATTGACAGTCATTTTACTGACACTGCAGCAAAGAAAGGAGAACTCATCTCATAATTTTGTGATTTAAAATAGTTTACTTTTAAGGGCAAAGCCTGCAGACATCATTTTGAGTCCAAGCATTGAAATATACCGGGAGTCACTGACTTCTACTCTGTGGTCCCATTGTCCAGCCAGGCTCCGGGGACCCCAGGCATGTACTGGGAAATGGGCATGACCATCTCACACAGTCACATGTGAAGAAGATAGTTGGGTTTTAGCTGCTGTAGGAACTTTGCTGTTTGTTCATCCTGATGTTGAGTTTTCAGCTTTGAGTTAATGCAGATTGGGCTATTTTTGCCCCGTGTAGAATATATAACCAGTGGCTACATTTTAATGTGTCTCTTGGCTCCCTTTGGCTTTCACATCCTTAATGCAAGTTGGAATAGCTCAGCTGGCTTTCTTGATTCCTGTTACAGGAGTGTGTGTGAGGAGGTGCTCTCTTTGAGAACTATACGACATGAAACTAAGGTGGGACTCTGTTTCCCTGTGTTAATTACTGCACATACAGGCTTGTGTGCTAAATGCCACTTCTCTGGTATCTGACAAAAAAGCAGGTGCTCAATAAATGTTTGTTGCCATAATAAAGCACATTGTGTGTGTGTGTATGAGTGCATTCGTGTTTTGTATGCATACATGTCTGCGTTCAAGTATGTGTGTCATTTGCTCACTAACATCTGTGATGGATGGATGCAGGTTCCCAGGATGTGAGCACAATAATGTCTGCTTAATCATTTAATCAGTGAAGTCAGGTGTGACTTGGACCACAGTGGCATGAACCACCACTGGAAATGCCTTTTCTCTTTTAATAAGAAAAGTGGCGTGTTTACTGTGGGGAATTTTTCATTGAATCTGTCAAGCACATACACATTCCGCTTGGTTTGATCTAGTTGAGCACGGACTAGAAAGACTTTTCTGTTGTTTACAAACCAATGGTTTCCTATAACAATTATAGGCAGCAGCCAGCCTGGGACCATGTAAATGCTTGTGGAATGGCTGTTTGAGACAGGCATGTTGTTGTCACTGGAGATGGAGAGCTCCCATTAGCTTGTGTGGATTCCCTGGAGAAGATGAGGCTCACTGGGAACAGGATAATTATCCTCGGATATCGGAAGAGCTGCCATGTAAAGGAGGGAGCGGATACTGGGCAGGAGACTTGAAGGGATCAGAGCTACAGAGGAAGAATTCTGATGCTTAGAGCTGTTGGACCATGGAATACATAGCTTTGCCAAGCCCTGTCACTGGGAAGGGCTGTAGCAGGTGCTGGAGTGACACCTGTCAGGAGTGTGTGTTGGTTTGTATATGCCTTCAAACCAAGGACTCCATGGATCTGGGGATCTCAGCAGCCTTTTGTTTGGTTATATACATCCTCTGCCTTTCACAGGGATGGGAAGATCAGGGGCCTTCAAAAGGGGGCATTTGCAAGACCATTCTTTGGGGATATAGGAAGGAAACAATAAAACATATGGTTAACTTATATGCAAATTATTTGTAAATAAATATACATCTGTTGGGAGAACATAGTAAAATTGTTTTCTCTAGTGGGGAGTTTGGTCAGAAAAGTTTGGTGGCCACTCAAGTCTACATTTCTCTCTCTTGAACTATAGTTACCCTGGGCTTCCTGTTAGAATTCCTCACCCTGGGGCTTGTGGCTTTCAGGTGGAGGCTGACACCAAAAGTGTTCCTGATGCCCGTGGCTCGTGTGTTGAGCTCCTCTCCTCTGTCCTCAGTCCTGTGTGTGCTGGTCTTGGTTGACCTGGCCAGGTGGTTTTGGAGGGCCCCATGGGAAGGTACTCTGGTTACACCTCCCTCCTTCAGAGGCCTCACTGTTCGGAATTATATCTCAGAGCTTCTTTCAGCATAAAAATCATGGCATTTGCTGGGGCAACTTTGGATTATGTAAGAGAACAAAGTCTTTGAAGTATCTTCAAGCATTTGCAAAGCAGTTCTTGCTGTATAATCATGTATTTATTGGAATAGGCCATCTGTTTATTGGAGTAAGTTCCTTCTTTGGACATTCACAGAGGAAGTGCCTGTTATGTACCAGTGTGGTCCCTGCCCTTGAGGAGCTTATGTCCAGTTGGGAAGCTTCTCAGGCAAAAAGATGTGATACATATTAGAGCTGTTAAAATGCTAGATAGAATGTTTGTGGCTTAGCTCCCAAGGGAATGTTCCACCCTACTTGGGGTGGAGTCTGGTTGGAGGAAATTTCACAGTGGCAACTCTTGGGCCAGACTTAGAAGCTTTCTTTGGTTGACTGGGAGGAAGGGGCATTCAGGGCGGCCCTCTGAGACAGCAGGATGCTGTTTCTGGTACTTTGCAGTACGTAATGTGGCTGGATTGAAGGATTGAGGCCCATGGGGGTTAAGAAGAGAAGGAATTAGGCAGGGTGGGTCTTAAATCCTATGTAAGGATTTGGGACATTATTTTTTCCTACAGTTGGGAGCCATTGGAGGTTTTTCAGTTGAGTGGTGGCAGTCAGATTTGAATTTTAGGAAGATGGCTCTAGGGTCAGTTTGCGTGATGGACTGGCCAGTGACTAGAAGGCTTAATGTACAGAGGCCAGGTAGGGGCTGCTGTGTGGTCTTGATGAGAGCAGAGTGTGTACTGGGGGAGCAGTGATGGAAGAAGGGCTGACTGCGGAGATGTTAAGGAGAGAAACCTAATAATTGGAAAGGCAGTGTGACCTTTAGTGGTTTTGGACTCAGGCTTCCTGCTCTGACATGTACTAGCTATGCAAACTTGGGCAAAGGACCTAACTTCTCTGTATTTCTATTTAACCATCTGTGAAATGAGGATAATAATAGTGCCCACCATTTAGGACTGCTATGAGGTTTAAATGAGATAGTGCATGTAGAATGCTTAGAACAATGCTTGGCACACAGTAAGCATTCAGTGAATGTTAGCCATTATTACTAATTATTACTGATTATCCATTACAGTTACTACTGAAAAGGGGAAGGAGTTTTGATAACATGCTTTTCTGGTTGTAGGTATAACAGGGACAGGAAAGTCAGTGGGAGGAGCAGATTTGGAGTGAAGGTGAGAGAGGGGTGCTAATACATTTTGGTTTGTCATATCCTGTGTTCTCTTCAGAACCTGTAGGACACCTGCCCCAGAGGCAGATGGGGGCCAAGGTTGTGCTAGCAAGGAGAACAGGGCTGGGCAGAGATATCAGGGTTGTTGTTGTAGGGGGTGAGAAAAGGCTTGCACATGGATGAGGTTGTCCAGGCAAATGAGAAGCGAAGAAGGCTAACCTCAGAACATTTGGGAACCTTAATATTTAGGATAGAAGAGGAAAGGGAATCCACAAGATAGATTAAAGCAGATGACCAGAGATGTCGAAGGAAACTAGGAATAAAGAAAAGTTCCTTAAAATTCTTCACTGGTCCATAAATGAATGAGTACACCTCCTTAACCTGGTTGAAGTTGGGGCATGCCTTTGAATGTAGTAAAATGTCATAAAAAATTATATAGTTTAGTTTCAAAAACTATTCATCTTGGTCTTTCTTCTCCCTTCAATTTAGTGAGGTGTGTCCATTTGAGAAAATTTCTACAAATAGACCCTTAATTCTTACATATGATGTTGAGCCTGAGGGTTTGGATGTTTTGCCTCCTAGAACATCAGGATCCCGTGAGAATCAAGGACCCAAAGATCTGAAAGAAACAAGTCCGGAGAAATGAAGTGATTTGCCCCAGATCAGCAAGTTGGCATTCTGACTTGTATTTTGCTTTTCTTTGAGACCATGTGAGTTAAACATGAAGTGCCTTGGCTATGTTTTTCTTGGAGTTGGGCCTTGAACTCTCAGGGGTCCCAGCGCCAATGCTCAGCTCAAAGCCTGGGATTGGGGGAAAGATTCCTCCTGGTCCCCGTGAGCTGAAAGAGCAAGATCTCCCTCACTGGAGGCAGCGGAAGCCCCTAGCTCAGCAGCCAGTGATGTAAGTGCTGGTAATTAATTCACTTGTGGTTTCTCTATCTCTGCCCATGGGTGGGGAGCTTGGAAAGGAAGCCAAATACCTTCTTAAGTAAATTGAGGCTCGGTTCTGGTTGCTTGCTTGCTACATTCCTCCTGTCTCCAACTCTCCAGGGCTGGGAATGGGGGTTCTGTCCATGCTCCGAATGCTTGCTGTGCATCACAGTTTTCCAGGAATTTCAGGACACAGGAATTTTCACCCAGCTGTGTTGTGTGTTGCTGTTCAGCAATCTGAAGTTGCTTATCCAGCGTAAGTCAGAATGGGGAGTCTAGGGAGGAGGGGGAGCGCCTTCGAACATTTTTCTAAGCAGAAGAAATTGAGGTGTTAGGGGCCCAGCTGGCGTGTGATGGGAACCAAGAAATGGAGCCTACGTGAGCCTGCATGCTCATAGGAAATCTCTTACTGAAACTTGATGATGTTATTTGCAAGATACCTCTTTCCACCTCCTACAACAACACACACTTACTGAGGACCCACTGTGTGTCAGGAGAAGCACTGGGGGTAGAGCAGTGAACAGGACAGGCCATGCCTTCATGCTGCCCAATTACCCAAGCAGTTATCGAGTGGTGGCTGCTTGGAAAGGAGAAGCGTAACGGCAATCTCTCTGCGTCCAGGGGTCCCTCTTCACTCCTGGCAGAGCAAAGACTCTATGAAGTTCAGAAGTGTGATTAAGACACTCCAAGGAGTCAGAGGAGGCCCAGGGCTTTTTCTAGACCCACTTCTTGGGCCAGCTTTCCCTGCCTGAGTCTGCTGCCCAAGGATCCCAATTGGACCCCGTGAACTTAAGGGCTGAGTTTAGCTTGGTGCCTGCTCTAGTCATACAACTGAGTATGGCCTCAAGGATGCTATTTTAATTTTGTGGAAATCTTAAGATTTATCACCTGCTTATTTTGATTGGCTAAATTTAGTAATGAAGATGATGATGAACTAATTCTCATGAAGCATTTTCTACACATCAGGCACTGGGCAAAGTGCTTTCAAATGTGACTTCCTTTTATTCTCTCAACCATCCTTACCACAGGTGGTTCTGTTGTTTTCCTGACTTTATAGATGAGGGACCCGGGGTTGATGAGAGAGAAAGCAATCTATCTGCCTAAGAAATGAGCCTGGGCGGTTGATCTGGAGTTTGATCTCCTACTCACCTCGCTCAGCCCCCTCTTCAGTCTGGCATTGAACAGTGACTCCTGAGACCATTGATGACCCCACCCTGTTTTCTGCTGGCCCAGCTGGATGTCTCTAGCCTGCAGGGGCACTGCCCATCGTTTCTTCACTGACCTGTCCTCTGACCTTCTCCCTCTCCTGCACATGAATGATTTTGTTCTGCTCTGCTCCTGATTCAGACACATATTCTGCAAAGAGAAACATACAAGCGATCCTGGACCCCCCACTTATTTTCCTTAGTGTCTTATTCCATCCCATGGGCCATAATTGAAATGGCTCTGGAACCATGGACTGCTTGAGCTGGAATCCCATATTTTCTCAATCTTTTTTAACCCATGACCCCCAAGTAATTTTGTTGTCCTTGTTGGTCTGTTGCTAGCATAGTCCCACTATCCAGCAGGCTTTTTTTCAAGCTTTGGTGGAAATCTTTTGCTTGCATTAAATTCTAAAATGAATATTGTTCCAATTTACATATCTGTTCCCCCAACAGTTACGTTTTATTACCCCTCCCCACCTTGAGTATCATAATCCAACCTCCTCCTTTTATAAAACTATGACCTAGAGAGACAAGGTGACTTACAATAGGCCACTCAGCTAGCAAGTGGCTGGGGGACTAGGACTGGAGCCCAGGGATTCTAACTCCCAGTCTAGCATCCGTTGCCCTACATCACGCTGAGAAAAGATATGCGGCTCAAGAGAACTGGTTGATTCAAAAGAACATTGATTGCCAAGCACAATCCTTGGTGACCAAAACAGCTGTGATGCCTGTCTTCATGGAGCTTACAAATCAGGAGAAAATATAGCTATGGAAAACATAAACCAATAAACATGTAATTACAATTGTGATGAGTGCTACGGATGGAAAGAACAGGGTGGAGAAGATCTAATGAGAAAACGGAGGTCAGGGAGGCCCCTCTGAGGAAGTGACATCTAAAGACGAGAAGGAGCAGGGAGAAAGCAACAGAGAGGGCCTGCATATGTTCATTGTCACTGGCCTAAGAACAAGGTTGATTAGTTAAATATCCTTGGCAGGAACTATGTCTTTTGCTTTTGTTTTTTGCTTGGAATATGGTTGATGGGTGATGTGGATGAGTGGATGGATGGCGGAAGAAAGGACTGTCTGGGGATGGGGAAAGAGAGAAGGTGTCACTGTGATAGGATGAGGACAGCTCATCTTGTCTAGAGATTGGGCATACACATGGACATCTCCATCCCAGAGTTCATAATCCTAGAGGTGAGGATTCGGGGGTAGAATCTCTGTCTAAAGGAGGCTCTTTTGTGGAGAAGGTGAAAACAAAAGGCTGCTGGAACAAGAAAGCCACATTGAGTGTCATTTGCTGCCAGCCTAAAGAGACTTGTTCCTCAAATAGCCGCGCTGCGTGAGTCCCACCCACAGCCCGGAGATCAGCTCGAGCACTTCCAAACAGCTGCCCTTTCTTCCCAGCGCTTGCAGCTTGCATTCTCCATCCTGCCCTCCAAGGTCCTCCCACCCGCCACGTGTGTTTTCTTGGTTTGTGAAGAGGAAGAGAGTATTGCCCTGATCAGTCCACGCTTTTCAGCTATTCTTACCAGGAACGTTTATATTCTGGAATGTCTTAAAGAATTCTCAGCGTGGAGGAGTAAGGGTACAGTCTGAGGCTGCGAGTCGGCTTGATCCTAAATGGCAATGCTTCCTGGGTTTTAGGTGAACACTTATTGAACACTTACTATGCTCCAGGCACTGTGTGAGTAGCTTTATCTTTGATCCCCATTGTACGGATGAGGATACTGAGGCACAGAGAGACTCCCCATCTCCCCTCAACCTGGCAGGAGCAGACACACAAAGGGACTAGGATGAAGCTTTACCATTCTTCAGGAAAACAAGAAAAGAACCCCATAATGTAGAAAGTTTATTGTAAAGTCACATTCAATTATTTTTTTAAATTCTCAGATTATGCCCTTTTACTTTTGGGGTGTTAGAATGCCTTTTCAAGAAAACAAAGTAATACAAAGTGTCAGTTTTAGGTTTTTGTTCTTTCTTGGCAAAATAAAAATATGGTAATCCTATGTTATTTCCAAAATTGCTTTAATTTGCTTTAAATATGTTACAGGTAAATAAAATCTATTAGTCTGAGAACCATTGTTGCAGGCAATGGCTGGTTCCCATGCTATCTTCTTCCTGGGAGTAAAGTATCTGTATGATTTTATTCACTTTCTATTCTGATCTTTTATCAGAAAAAAAATTGTGACTGGACAGGACCTCTGAGATCATATAATTTATTTTTCTTCTGTGTTTATCAAGATGCTTTGATTACATAGTTAGACCCTGAGACCTTTTAACTCTGTGTTGGTATAATCAGGATTATACAAACACTGAAACGTTTTTATCCAGGGAATATCTTTTAGAAGCAAACAATGTGGGGCTCGTATTATTTCTCAGTCAGTTAAACCATTTCTTATTTTTCCAATTCATTTTTATTTTACTGAATTATTTTTAACAAGATCAGTTCTGCTCCATGTGTCTTCTACAGTGAAGACTTGATTCATCGATCAGTTATTTTTTTGTGTGCCTATCAAATTTTGCCTATATAGCTTCTAGCACTATGAACATTCTTTTGTGGTTATTATTTCTACCATATCCAATTTTCTCACATCAGATTTGCTGGTCTGGATTTTGTCAAGAATGTTTGATTCTTCCTCCATTTTTTTAGTCAATAACAAATTTTACCATGTGCATTTTTAGCTGCTGTCAGTTTGATTTTGTGTTGATTTTTTTCCTGACAGGTCTAATTCTTTCCAGGTCAATTTTTGTAATTCGAAGAACCACATAGTCTTCTCACAACTAAAGTGATTTAAAATTTTTTTAGCAGGCAAAACATCCTGGAGGGGTCAAAATGTCAGGGTCAAAATATCCTATGTCGATTATAGACACCAATGACCCAAAATGATTAAGATCCCTATGCAAGCTCATACATAAAGTTCATGGCAGAGTTCTGCTGGGTCATTTTAGAATATTCAGCTCCTCTAGTTCAGTGAAGGGCAGAGTAAGAATGTAAAATTGGGATGATCTTGATGATGTGCCTTCTTCCTTCCACCCTCCACCTCCCAATCCGTCTTTTGAACCTAACAGAATTTCCACTGGCCCAACCTCTCTAAGAAACGGCAGCTGGGACCACAGTTCGAAGCTTCTTGGCTTCTCCCTGCTCCTAGCTAGGCCTGCCTTCAGCTGTGTGTGCGCTGGGGCAGCGTGATTTACAAACAAGCAGGACTAAAAAGGAAAAATCCTCTCTGGTGGAGAATTAGGTCAGTGGCAGAGTTGGGGCGGGGAGGGAATCCAGGCCTTGTTCTCCCATCCTTCAGGTCACCGCCCTGGCCCAAAGCAATGGGGGCAGAAGCCCGCGATGCTGTTGGGAACAGACATCTGGTGGTGAGGAGCGGGGGCGGTGGAGGGGGCAGGGCCCGTGCGGATGTGCGTGAGCATGAGAGCGGTCTGTTTTCCAGCCACGCGGGACTCCCCCTTCTCTCTATGTGTTTGTCTGGATTACTCTAAGGGGGATATTAGTGTTGTCTAATAACGGCCTCAGATTTATCAAGGGATTTGTGTGATTAATTCCCAAGCAAAGTACAGCAGATAGATTAGGGCTCAGCCCGCGTGGAGGGTCTACAGTCCCTATTCTCTGCCCTTCCTAATTGGTTTTGGGGGAGGCTCTGCTCTCTCCTCCTCATCCTGACAGTTGAAGGCTCTAGCATTTAGGCTCCCACCCTAGGGCAGTTGAAAGATTCTTCACTGCTGCAATGCATGAGTGAGTGTCCAAGAAGACAGTGAAATCCCCAAGCTCGTGCTCCTGCTCCTCTGTGAAAACTGCAGCGATGTGGCCACTTGCTTTTCTCTCCCCATCTGTCACGACCATACTTTTAGTGCTGGATTCTTCTCCCAGACCTCCCGTCCAGGCACTGGTGCCCCAGCCGTGGCACAGCAGGAACAACAGTGAACTCGGGTGCGCATGACCTGAATTCTGGTGTCAGCTTCCACATTGTCCAGCTGCATGGACATTCCAATTCCCCGGTCTTGGGTTTGTTTCCCTCATCTGAGCCTCAAAGATCCTATACAACTTTATGCCACTGATCACAATTATAATTAAATAACTAACTGTCTGTCTGGTTATTTGTGGCCTGTCTCCCCAGCTAGACTTCACACTCCAAGAGTACCAGACCTGTGTCTGTCTTGTTTGCCATCACCCCAGTGCCGAGCACAGTCCCTTGGACATGGATATGTGTAACAAATATGTGTCAATGGAATGAACCTATAAACTGAAAGGGATGGATCTGCTTGGCATCCTAGAACTCTTCTACTTCTGAAATTCTCTGCGTCTCCTCTACTCTATTCTCTCTGAAACAATCACATAAACAGCACTTGCCCCATTTTAGTGTTTTCACTGTTTAACTGTAATGCCACAGAAGTTACAAGATAAAAATGGTGATTAATAATAATTATAACTCAAAAAGCATATTATTGATATGTAAAATGTGAGGTTCCTGCGAGGGGCTCCCCCTCTGCTGGCTTGATTGCCCTGGTTCCTGGCAGTGGAATGCCTCCCTGGGGTTTCCGAGTTCCCTCTGGAAGGGCCTGTAGAGTCCTGTTGAGCCCTTCAGAATGGGACTGGTACTAATTACTGGGCTACATGCATGGTTCTCAGACTCAGAAAAGATTCTCTTAGGTCCAGAGCAGATACTATACTGATTTCGCATCACTATACACCCTGCTTTACAAAGGGAAGGAATCAACTGTGCTCATTTTCTGGAAATGAAAGAAAGGGAGGGGTCTAAGGGGGAGCAGAAAAGCTGATAGGGGCTTAATCATGAGAAAGCCTGTTAGGGCGCTCCTTGCTTTCTTCTGAGGTTCCCCCAGGTCACTAGAAATTCCTTTTCTCAGGGCAAGGACTCTTGGGGAAGCATTCAGTTGAAAGTCTCCAGCTAACTTGAGCCAATATGTGACCCTCTCCTTCTCAAGCCCATGGCAGACACTGCTAATCAGTGGTGACCCCCTTTTCTTTCTAAGCCCATATGCAGCCTCAGACTCTTTCTTAGCACATTCCTCCAGCATGTTACCAATCAAAGAAAATGGAACTAATGTGTCCTGAGCATGGTGCTGGCCAGGTCATTAGGCGTTTTATATGCATTTGCCTCTTTGATCTCCTTGACAACTCTGAAATTGATATAATGATCCCTATTTTAAGATGAAGTTTAAGTAACTTATCCAAGGTCACATAATGAATAGCAAAGTTGCTTTTTAAGCTCAAAGCTTATGGTCTTTCTGGTGCGCTATATGCCTCCCAGGGGGCCCAGCCCTCAGGGATGTCAATCTGACCACTCGTCAGACGTAGTGAAATGCTCTTACAAGATTTCTTTCCACTTAGTTGTTCTTGCCCATCCTGTAGGGGCCACTTCAAGGTTTCTCCAGTAAAAGACTGAAGCAGTCTCTGTCAACTTTGAATACCCCTTAGTGCTAAGTGTGACAATGGATGGCCATATACAACCACCCTATCATGTTAATATACTCTCTTGGTTTATTAGATTTACTACTAACGGTGCCCAGGGCAGATTTTTGACTCTAGTGCCTAAGTCAGTGTCTGGCATAAGTGGTCAATAAATGTTAGCTATTTCAAATTGAACCAGACTCAACGGCTCACTATGGGAACAAAGAGAGTAAGGAGAAAGGCTTATGATAAATTGAAAGTCTTCGCAGCTGTTCAAGAACCTCAAGGCCAGCCTTTCTCAAACTGTGTTCCGTGAGATGGTACTAGGTGTTTTATGTAGAGAAAAGTGTCCAGTGTTCCCGAAACATTGGGAAAACTGCCCACGATCTCCCCTCTTGGACTTCACGATGTATCTTAGCGTAGGAGGCTTCCCGAAGTCTTGCTATGGAGAGACTGGATTACCTTTGTTTAACTCACTGTTTTCTGAGTGTATTTGACCACAGAAATTTTGTTTTTTGGTAAGGAACTCCTATTCACATCTCGCTTGATGTTGTATTTTTATGGAATTCAGTTTTGGATCTGTTGCCCCAACTTATAATCCTTTCTCTGAAGTTTGGGTCCTGAGATCCCACCCAGCAGCAGATGTTGTAGATGCTCAAAAATACTTAATGACCAGCAATTCTTTCCAGCAGTTTTCCCCTCTGATTTCTTGAAATTTGCCCTCATGTCCCATAGGGGGATAGATTTGGGTGGTTAGACCAGTGAGGTAAAAGATAGTAGGGGATGGATGGGTGGATGGTCCTATGGGAAGGAAAGGGCTTTGGATTCAGAGAAATCTGAGTTTAAATCCTGGCTATGACTTTGAGCTGAGCAGACTTGGGGACATTAACTTCCCTGAGCCTTAGTTTCCTTGTCTGTTAAGTGGGGATAACAACAGTGTCTACATCCTATTTAAATGAGGTCATATAGAGATATAACACCCCCACGGGTGCTTGACACACAGGAAGCCTTCAGTAAATAGCAGAGATCATAACGGACCATGATCCTGGTACTTGTCTTCTGGGTCATATATATTTTTCTTTCTTTTATAATGTTATTGTGAATAGGGACCTCACTTAATCTTTTTTTTTTTGGTACCAGGATCTAGCACAGTGGCTAATAAGGAATTGCCACTTTATTATTTCTGGAGTGAATAGATGAATGACATAGCAGTTTATTGTGTACAAAGTGTTTTCTCATTTATGGTCTCATTTAAACCTCACTGTAACTTGGTCATGTAATTAGTGCATTATTCCCACTAGTTATGCACGGAGGCTCAGAGAGACTGAGTGAGTTGCCCAAGATCACAGAGCTGGTAGTAGGCTGGAAAGTCAGGGCTCAAAACCAGAGCTTCTGTAAGCAAAATGTGGCATAAACATACCATATTCAGCCTTTAAGAGGAAGGAAATTCTGACACATGCTGTAACATAGATGACCCTTGAGGACATTGTGCTACGTGAAATAAACCAGTCACAAAAGGACAAATAATGTATGATTCCACTCATATGAAGGTCCTAGAGTAGTCAAATTCATAAAGACAAAAAGTAGAATGGTGGTTCCTAGGGGCTGTGGGCACGAGGTATGGGGAGTTATTGTTTAATGAGTATGGAGTTTCAGTTTTACAATATGAAAAGAGTTCTGGAGATGGATAGTGGTGATGGTTGCACAACACTATAAAGGTACTTTATAACACTGAACTGTGCACTTAAAAATGGTTAAGATGGGGGCTGGCCCTGTGGCCGAGTGGTTAAGTTCGTGCACTCTGCTTTGGTGGCCTGGTGTTCACCAGTTCGGATCCTGGGTGCAGACCTACACACTGCTCATCAAGCCGTGCTGTGGTGGCGTCCCACATAGAAGAACTAGAATGACCTACAACTAAGATATACAGCTAGGCACTGGGGCTTTAGGGAGGAAAAAAAGAAAGAGGAAGATTGGCAACAGATGTTAGCTCCGGGCCAATCTTCCTTCACCAAAACCCCCCCCACAAAGCATACCTTAAAAAAAAATGGTTAAGATGGGAAATTTTATGCTATGTGTATTTTATCACAATAAAAAAAAATATTTAGGAAAACACAACCAGAGCTTCTGGTTTGGGACTCAGGGCTTTTTCCTGCACTCTGTAACAGCGCCCCCTACAGAGGAGCTGCCGTAGGCCACTTCTTCCAAGGCTCTTTTTGTACTGAATTGCAAAATTTGCAGAACTCACCTCCCCTGAAACCCTGGGAGAAGACCCACTTGTTTCTCCCAGATCATTCTTCCAATTGGCATAAGCCCTGAGGAGATAGTCTTTCCAGAGAGTAAGGAATTCCTGGAAAGAGGGCAGATCCTTTATCTCAAGGAATTCACTCGGGTCAAGTAATGCAATAATTATGATTCGCCAACATTGATTAGTACTTGCTCTGTGCCAGACGCCCTCTGAGTGCTTTTGCATATATTAGCTCCCTACAAACCCTTACATCAGTCCTACAAGATAAGCACGTTTTCCCCATTTTACAGATGGAGAAATTAGGGCTCAGAGAGGTTAGTTAACATATCTGAGCTCATATCCAGAGTGTGTGGAAGAGCCAGGACTTTTACTCAAGCCTTGCTGACTCCAGAACCTGCGCCTTCTGGGCTTCCTGTGCTGTCTGCTGGAGGCAGGGAAATTGGCGATGTGGGCTCTAGGCTGTTTTTCCGACGTGAGGAGTGACTTACTTCTTCCCCTCCTGTGATGCACTCCTCTCTGTCCCAGCAGATGATGAGACTTCCCCTCATTTGGGTCAGTTTCTCTTAGGATTTCCTGGTGTTCTCTGAGATGCAGCTGTGTACTCTTCTCCTTGGTGGGTCATGCTCATTTGGGGAGGTCAGCATCCATTTCTCGACCTAGGAACTTGGCATTTGGGCCCTGTCCCTATGGCAGTGCCCATCTGCTATGGGAACTTTTCTAAAGCTCTCGTCCTGTTGGATGGAACCCTGTTGCAGGTGCAACCTCATGGCCTAAGGCTTGGAAGTATTATTTAGCTAGAAGTGCCTTTTGTTTGCAAGGCTTAAACTGCTGGATAGAAGCTCAACTTGGCACCTTTGGTTTACAAGGGATGTGTCAACAAGCCAGTAAAGACATTAATAATAACAATTTCAGTAAGTGTTTATTGAATGTTTACTCCGTGCCTGGCGTTGTGCTCAGCACTTTATATGGATCCTCTCGTTTGATCCTTATAACAGTCATATAAATTAGGTACAGTCAGTTCTGCTATAATGCTTGTTTTGAAAATGCAAATTTGTTCCAATGTGATTGAGATATTAGGGAACAATTTGAGCTTAATAATTTTGCCTTTGATTATGCATGATTTTGTCCATGAGAAACATTAGGTGAAGGCAGAAAGCTGCAGCAAGCTGAACCAGGCTCCGTAGGAATATACAAAATGCACACACTTCACACATGTGCCAGCAGCCTCTGTTACCACATGTATTCTGTTCCATGCTGTCCACACCTGGTGCTACAACTTTCCGTCCAATTTCAGGTGACCCCTTTCTCACTGCTTCATGACAAATCACAAGCTTCCTACTTCTAGAAGCAAACTTCAGGTCTTTTTTGAGTGCTATTGTAGTATTTATGTATTTTTTAACCATTTAACACTTGTAAAACAGGTTCTTATCCTTTATTATGTGTCACTGATGAAGTTTCGAGGTGGTATGCCCCAAGCCCATTTTCCATTGTAAGCCCTGTGGTTTTTCCTGGGCAATTTTGCATAGTGTGGTGACTTTTAGGAATGAATTCATTGGTGCTGCTGGCAGAACTGAGTGTACTGCCATTATTCCCATGCAGCCAAAGAGGAAGGTGATGCTAAGAAATTTGACAAAAATATATGTATATTTTCTTTTCTTTCCTTTTCTTTTGGTGAGGAAGATTAGCCCTGAGCTAACATCAGCCACCAATCCTCCTCTTTTTGCTGAGGAAGATTGGCCCTGAGCTGACATCAGTGCCCATCTTCCTCTATTTTATATGTAGGATGCCTGCCACAGCATGGCTTGATAAGTGGTGCGTAGGTCCGTGCCCGGGATCTGACCTGGCAGACCCCAGGCCACTAAAGCAGAGCGCATGAACTTAACCACTATGCCACCAGGCCAGCCCATGACAAAAATATCTTTAATAACAAGTGGCAAAGCCAGAATTCAAACCCCAGGCTGCCTTAACCCCATGACTGTGTTCAAAACCCCTAAAGCCTTAAAACAAAAACAAAAACAAAAACTCTATCTGCACTGGTCTCTGTATCTGTAACAGGTAGAGTGCCTCTTCTGCCATCTGTCAGTCAAGCTCTGGTTCCCCAAGCCAGAGCCACTACAAGGACGTGAGAGCCCCTCAGGTGCTGGGGCTCAGCGGTGACCTGGCCCACAGGACCGCCATCCTGGTTCCCTCCTGCTTTTCATCCTGCTCCTCTCCCGGCCACTGCCTTCCAGGCTGCCTGGCACCTGACACAGCAGCTACCTCTCTGCTCCATCTTGCAATCTGGAGTTATTAGCATCAAAGAACAAAAGCAAACAGCCCTGGGGCTTGGGCCTCGGTCTCCTACAAAGGCGGATAAATGGGCTTTGTGTCAGGCATGAAGCTCACACCACCTGGCCTTTTGTGGAGAGACAACTCTTCCGGTGTTTGAAGAGCTCAGACACCAAGAGCCGGAAAGAGCCCCGGAACGCAGGAAACCCAGTCTCTTCGCAGCTAGAAGTTTGCTTTAGCTCTCCACTAAAAAAAACTGTTTCTCTATTTGTTCCTGGAGGAGAAGGAAGAACCTTGCGCTCGTTTCTCCCCAGGGGCCAGAAAGGATAGACCACTGGGGAGATATAGTCTCTGCCGTGTTTTTCCGTCTGATGTTCTAGTCAGGTGTAATCCTCAGTGGAAAGCCTGCCCTGTTATTTGTGGGCTCGGGGCAAGAATCTCCATGGAGGCCGGGGGGCAGCCTCCCCTCTCTCCTCCTCTAGCACCACGAAGGCGCCATGCACATTTGTGTGGACACCCCGGCTTATACAAGTCCACAGCTCCTGCAAACAGCTTCCCCTCGGCTATTCCTTGACACGGGAATACTCACATTAGTGGCTGGTCTGCTTTTGGGAGAATGGACCCAGTGAAGAGCCCCATGTGGATTTGGGGCAGTTCGGGCAAGGAATTCTGAGTACTGGAGTGTACTCTACATGGGGGTGTGGCAGGTGTTGCTGGTTCTGGGTGGGAACATCCATTTGGCCCTGTGGACTCCTCAGTTCCTGGAGTGGGATATGGCTGCGGAAGGATCAGAGCAAGCCCCTTTAAAACAGATAGCCCAGGGCAGTGTCTCCAGTTGTCCAGGCCCGTGGTCACATGGCACTTGACCCCTTCTCTCTGCCCTCGGCTGTGCCTTCTTCTCACTTCTGTGAGATGCCCAATATTCTTATCCCTAGTTTGTAACTTGATGGGTCAGATGGAACCTGTCCTGGTTTGTTCTTTTATTCAGAAATATAGCTTTACTCTTATCTGATGTGCTACTCTGGGTCTGAGAGGTCTTAATGATGACAGAGCATCCTTTCTGGGTCTTAGTTTCCTTATCTGTAAAATGGGATGAATACTGTTCCTGTCTGTTAGAGTTGCCATGAGAAGTAAATAAGATGTGTATAAAGCACTTGGCACTGTGCCTCGCCCACAGATTATGCTCCATAAATGTGAACTTTATCATGATTAGTATTGCTTTGTGCCAGGGACCTACAGGCATTGTCTCGCTTTGTGCATTCAACCCTCTGATGTGTGACACCTGACACAGTAATTGGTTCAGGAGCAGACGTGTGACCTAAGCCAGACCACTGAGAGCCTTCCCAGGGAGTTTGATTAGAGTTACCAGGAATAGGGTGCTCTTTTTTCTCTAGAGCTGCCTGATTCCATCTTTATCATATGGAGACGGACCACCTGAAAATGAGGCCAATGCGGAAGAAAATAGGGTTTCCTAATATAGTCAGGGGATTACCAGAGACCAGCATCTAATCCCAGCTCTGCCGCTCTGTCCATAGGCACATGCCTTAACTTCTCTGAGCCTCAATTTTGTCATGTGTGAATGGCAGTACGAATAGTATCTATCTCAGTGAATTGTATCAATTGAGACGATCTATTCATCATTCAATACTATTGCTGAGCACCTGTCATGGGCCAGGCTCTGCTTAAACACTGGGCATATAAGCAGGGAGTGAAGCAAACACTGCTCCAGCTCTCATGAAGCTTGTGTTTTAATGGGGGATAGAAACAATAACATGGACCCATCATATAATGTCAAATAGGGATTAATGCCATGAAGAAAGGAAAAGCAGAGTAAGTGGCAGAGGGGGGTGGCTATTTCAGAGAAGCTGGTTAAGGAATGCCTTTCTGAGGAAGTGGTATTTGAGCTGCTACCTGAAGTGAGGAACAGTCTTCCCTGTGCCTGACAAAGACTGTTCAGGCAGGGGGACAGCAAATGCGCAGGCTCTAGGCACGACCTGCTCTGTTAGTGTTGGTTCCTTCTCCTGTTGTGACAGGAGCACTGAGGACTGGCCCGCATAACCTGGCACCTTGCTGTCCCATCCTCCTAGCGCTGGCATTCACACTGACCTCAGTGGATAGCAGGTCCTCGAGAAATACTCAGTGGTGGGGGGAATCCCGATGAAAACAAAGTCTGGCTAAGTCTGTGGCCACCTCTGTTAGGAATGCCACGCTCAGACCAGGGATGGGAGAGCAAACCAGGAGGGGAAGGATATGAAAGCTGCTGCTCTTCACCCACTCTCTTCAGCATCACAACCAGGGAAGAAGTAAATTAGGGCATTCCCACCTCCACTCAGTACCCCACGGACACTGATTGCGTATTCAAAACAACTTTGGCTACAAGTGCATATGCTCAGCATGGTTATTTTAAAGTTCAAAGGAAACAGTTTCCTGCAGTTTGGGGAGATCTGGATCTTCTAACTATGGGGGGAAAAGAAAGGACCCTCTACCTGCCGCTGTGCACTTCCAGAGGATAACCCAGCTGGGAGAGCCCTGCTGCCTCACCCTTCGTTTGGACTAGACCATCTCAAGAGGCAAGAGTCCAGGTTCCCCAACTTGCTGCCTCCACACCCATCTCACATCTCTGGTGGAGCTTTGGGGAGCATGGGGTGGGCTGCACATGCACAGCCAGCCTCCTGGAGGCGAGGCCCAGCCAAACCTTCCGGGACCCCACCTGGTGAACTCTGCCTTGGTTCTGACCTATTTTCTAGGAGAGAAAATAGAATATAGATTTAAATGCAGTGGCACTCTGGAAAACTACAGGCCCAGCAGTGTGAGAAAATAAAACAGCAGGAGAGAGCTGAGGAAGTGCTGGCACCGGTGAGGATGTCACCTCTCCTGGATCAATCTCATCTGGTTGTCAACTGCCCTTTCTGTGGCACTTTTTATCTATTAAAAAAACTGAGGTATACACACATATTTACATATGTATATTTCCTCTGGCCAGTCCTGGGGCCCATCGCTGCTCACACACACACAAACCCCAGGCTGGATACCAGTAGCAACCACAGACAGGGAGCTCTGGGGATGATCACCTTGGAGGTGGGGAGGCAGTGAGGCATGGAGTCAGAAACAACTTTAGCTGCATCCCTGGTCAGCCTTCCTTGCTGTGTGACCATGGGAAAGGTGGAGGGTTTCTTTGATACCCTTGTCCTCTCATATATATAGGTAATAAAATTTCCATCTGACATTGACTGAGGGTTTTCTATATGCTAGGTACTGTTCTAAGCTCCTCACAGCAACCTTAGGGATAGGAACTCCTATTATCACACCCATTTTACAGAGAAGGAAACTAAAACGCAGAAAGCTTAGGTAACTGGTACAAAGGCTACACAGCCTGTCGAGCCCGAGCCTGAATTCCCCACAATCCAGCCATGGATTCCCATGACCTGGCCTGAGTCACATCTCCACCTTTGGAGCTAAGGCGAGGGTGGGGGTCATCTCTACCAAGCCACATGGATTAAGGATGGGAAAGGGGGTTCCCCAGAAGACACCTGGGGCTTGTTACAAAAGAAGGGGAAAAGGATGCTGGACAGATGGATACTGAGACGTTCTGATCTCCACCCTCTGCTCATCCCTCTCCCTGGCCCCTCCCACCTTTGCCATTTCGTTCTGTTGGTCAGAACTGAATGCAGAGATTCAGGTCACTCACTGCCTCTTGGGACAGGGGCCGGGTGATACAATGTCTCTCTATTCCTCAAGGCGGACTTAACGCTCGGAACTGCCTCCAGGTTCTGCCACAACCAGGAACTGAGCTTGGACGCTGACCCCCTGCTAAAGGGGACTTTTCTTGGTGGCCTGCTGCCCCTATTTGGCGAGAAGAGATGCTGTATTTTTTGTGCACAGAACTAGAATTGGGCCAAATTAAGGCTTGAGCAGGGAAAACACAAGAAATAAGAATGGAATGTGTTTTGACCCCTGCTTCTGCTTACCCAGAACCCTTTCACTCCCTCTTGCCCCACTTTCCACTGAGGAGTAGGGAAGGAGGAAAGATGACCCAGGGGGAGGGGAGGGCTGGAGCAGACGTGTTCATTCACAAATAGAAGAGTTGAACCCAACACCAAAAACTCCACTGCTTAATTCCTATGGTCTCCTGGCATTTCCAGGGAGCCATCTGGTCGACATTCTTTGGTAATTCAAAATGATAACAATCAGCTCAGCCAACGTTTGTGCAGTGTTTGCCTTGTACTGAGTTAAGTGCTTTACAAGTATTTAATTTCATTTGATTTTCATAACTGCCATGAGGGAGGCTCTGTTATCTTCCCATTTTATAGCTGAGGAGAACGACTCTTAGAGAGAAGTTCGGTGTTTAACCTAAGGCCATTAAGCAGGCTGGGATTTGAATTCAGACCTGTCTGTCTCCAAAATTTAGGATTGTAACCACAAAGCCCAAATAGGCAATTTAGTATGGAAAGAACTTTGGGGTTCCAAGGTATCCTGTCTCCCTTGGGCCTTGGTGCCCTCAAAGAGCATGTTTCTGTGACAGTGGTGTTGACGCTCTCTCCACTGAACTCCAGTGTGTGTAAATGGTTTCATATCCTGTTTAATGAAGGGGTATTTTAACGACCACCATTCTAGGCAATCCATCAGTCACGGTTAATGGCCCTGCCTAGTTATTTATGCACCATATTTTCCCTTCCCACCTCTTCTATTTTGCCTCTTTTCTCCCTGCCTGCTGCTACTCCACCCTAAATCTAACAGCTCACCAGAAAACCTGAAATGGGCTGTGGCTGAGGAATGATTCAGAGCTCTCTAGAAGTCTCTTTGGGCAGATACAGCTTCTAGGGAATACAGGGCGTGGGCTGGAGAAATTCTCAGCTGTTGTCACAGGTATGCCCCTCCCCGCCGCTGGGACACAGCTCTGTTCAGTCAGCACCTGGGTTTTCTTGGGGCAAGAGCCCTGAGGAATGGCTGGAGCTTTACAAATCTGATTGTAGCAAATTGGAGGCACAGAGGATAACCCATGACCCCTCTTGGGGTAGCTGAGAGGCTCTCACCCCGCTCCCGCATGGCTTCAGGTGCTCACATTAGCCCGAAAATAGAATTTGGGTCTCATATGCCCTTGAGGGGCCCGAGTTTCAGTTGAATGAATGTTGAAGTGGGTGGGATTCAAGAGATGTAGGGTCTTAGGCTCTGTCTCTGAACTAGCTGTGTGAGTGTGGACAAGTCTCTCAACCTCTTTCATCTTCTATCTTAACAAAAAAGTATTAAACTAGATAATGTCTATGGATATCCCAGACCCACCATTCACTGATTCTAAGGGAGTCCCCCAGGATTGCTCGGATGGCCAGTGGGTTCCTGAAGCGGCACCCCCGTTCCTTCTCCTCAGCTGTATCATATCAGGTCAAGTCTAGGAGTTTTAACAAGGCTTTGGGCTGCTCCTGGTTAGGCTTCTCCGGCATGATTCTAGTTTACATTTGAGGGTAGGAGGAGATTGTGCTCATGAAGTTGATAGAAGTGAACTGTACTTCATTTTTTGAAAGTTCATTGGCTTAATTCAAATGCCAGCCGTCCCAGGGCTGCATGTTTATTTGTAATTGTCAAAAGTGATTTCAAATGGCAATTCCTGTCATTAATGATGGGGTGAAGAGCAAGGAGAAAAATTAAAGGGAGAGACAATCTCAATTTGTATGGCAAATGGTCTACTCACACACAATCTCATGCACACACGCTGTGGTCTGTGATGAAGAAAGGTCACTGGGAATCCTGGGGAGGGAGGGTGTTATAAATGTTTTGTGACCTTCTGTCCTTCAGTCCTTCAGTCCTACGTGGTGAATAATGCTGCAACTTGCTCTTAATTCTTACGCCTCTTTTTCTTTGTTCCTCAAGGGAGCGGTCTCTATATTATCTATTATATTCCCTCTGCTGGGAAACTCTGCTTGCCTTCATGTCCAGTGTTCTCTATCTGGAGGAGAGGAGGATTTGCTTGGGTGTTGGTATGCAGAAATCAACCAGAATATTTTAACCAATATTCTTGCAGAATTCCAGTCTGTGTGGTTCTTTGGAGCCCTATCTGATTCCAGGATGATGTCTTTCCGGACAGATATGAAACTCGCTTCTCTTGCTACATGCACAGTGAAAAGGGAGCTTGGCCCCTCGGCTTGCATGGGTGGTTTTTGGGTGAAGGTGGAACTGAGTGCTCAGAAGCTGAGCACCATTGGGGTCTTGCATGACCTTGATAGTCATGCAAGGGCACATTGCATTGTGTGTGTGTGCTGCTAACGCTCTTCTTCATTTTTCTCCCTCTTTCTCTCCTCTCCCTTCCCCTCCCTTTGAAAATGCTGCCACAGATGTCAGTCAAGGTCCAGGTGAGTCTTTGTGTTTGCACAGCTGCCGTGGAAATTTCCCCTCTGCCCAATTGTGCATGATTTGACTCTGAGGGAGACCTTTTTATAGGGACTCTAAACAGAACAGAAATCTAAGTACATTGCATTTTTGTTGATTTCAGAGTTAGAAGAAGAAATGCCTTGAATTGATGAATTTGTGTTGGTTTTGAAGAACCATTTTGAAACCAAAGGAATGTGGTTCCCATGCTTGTATAATCACTTCCTTCTGATTAATATTTCTGGGTGAATCAAAGAAGTGGAAAATGAGCATTTAAAAAATGTTTTTAAAAGATGTTCTTAAGACATGTATTCTCCAATTTAATGAACATTTTTGCCTTATCTTAATTTGACTTATCTTCTATATCTTCATGTGGTTGAAAGTTGAAGATATGACATACTTAGCATGGAAAATGTGATGCGAGTGAAAGAAGGTTTCTTTCTTTTTATTCTAGGAAATGGCCTTTTCCAATGAAATTAGCAATATTATTTTTTTTTCTGGTTATGTAACTAATACATGCTCACTGTGGAAAAAAAGGAAAGAAAGGAAAAAAGAAAAAAAGAGGAATGGTTTTTGTCAATGAACAAAGGGAAGAACAGTCGTTATGATAATTATACATTTCTCTTTTAAAAATGCATACTCATCCAGAATCCTAATTGTAAGCATTGTATGTGTGTATAGTCACATATATGTGTACACACACACACCCGCACATAGACTCATAGGAGTGGATACAACCATTTATAGATAAAAAGTTCAGTGATTTAGAGTGTTTTGGAGACCATTCTAAACTGGCCAGAACTTTAAGTTAAGAAGAACAATTAACCCTACCACATGAGAAGGGTGTATTATTGCTCTTAGGTGTTTCTTTTCTCTCTCTCTCTTTTTTTTTTTGCTGAGGAAGATTAGCCCTGAGCTAGCATCCCTGCCAGTCCTCCTCTTTTTGCTGAGGAAGATTGGCCCTGAGCTAACATCCATCCCAAGCTTCCTCTACCTTATATGTGGTATGCCTGCCATAGCATGCTGGATAAGCAGTGCTAGGTCCTTGCCTGGGATCTGAAGGGCAAACCCTGGGCCACTGAAGCAGAGCACATGAACTTAACTGCCATGCCACTGGGAAGGCCCCTTCCTCTATTTTTTTGTATGTGGGATGCTGCCACAGCATGGCTGGTGAGTGGAGCAGGTCCGCACCTGGGATCCGAACCGGCAGACCTAGGCTGCCAAAGCAGAATGCATGGGACTTTAGCCACCTGGCCACGGGGCCAGGCTCAATGACATACATTTTCTTATTTAGTCCTTTTAACATTGAATTCTTAGAGCATCAATACGAGGTAGGTATTATTATATCCATTTTAATGTGAGAGAAATTTAGGGCCCAACCTGTTAGGCAGTTTGCCCAAGGTCGTAGGGCTCGTCGGGGTAGCACTGGGATTTGAACTAAGAACTTTCGGACTCCAAAGCCCCTGCGTGCTCCCTTGGAACATGCTGGGTCCCATCACTGAAAATTCTCAGTGATTGCAGTTCTTGTAAGTATTTCCTAATGGGACTATTTATGTTTGCTTAGAGGTAATGTAACATTTTCATTATTACCAGGCTTCTTTCCAAAAATGAATTTATCCTTTATTGTTTTGGAATATCTAAAATAACCAACCAGACTTAATATGGTTTCTGATCACTAATCTATATGGGATGTTACATGGTGTCAGAGAATAATAGTTATCCCTAGCTAATACTCAGGGTTTCCCTATCTCTGTTTTCTTCTGCCCATGGCAGCCCCCCACCACCTTTGAAAATAATTGGTGTTTGAACCACAGCACAGGGACAGCATTTTCTAGGAAGATGCCACTAAATTCATTCTTTCTATTTAATATTTTAGTTCACTCACTCACTCAACAAATACTTATTGAGAACCTACTATGTACCAGGCACTCTTCTAGGTTCTAGGGATAAACAGTGAGCAAAACAGAAGACAATTTCTGTCCTCACAGATCTTTTATTCTAGATAGGGGCAGACAATGAGCTAAAAAACTATATGCACATATACACATATTATATATAAAACGCTATTTTATAGCACGTGATCAGGGAAGGCCTCTCTATGAAGATGATGTTTTCCGGGATATCTCAAGGAGGTGAGGGAGTAATGCCAACACCTCAAGTTTTGTTTGTAAAAGGGCCCCTTGGCTTAATCCCTCCTTTTCTGGTTCTGGACAGAGATGTGACCCAGGTCCCCACTTAGACTTGGCACATTCGCCCTGCATAGTGGCTCCCAGCTCAGCGAATGAGTTGGGGCTGAAATCCAGCCTGCGTTCCTCTTGCCAAGCCTGCATCCGTGGAGCTGCCTCTGACCAGGGGGCACCTTTTTCTAATTCTCAAAAGGCGCCATATTGGTCCCGGGTGAAACTGTACAGTGGGGTGAAATGCAATGGACCCATAGGCTCCGCTCCGTCTCTTCAAAGGCGTGGAGGTCAGTGGGTGACCTTTCCCTAGATGACAGCAACACACACCACCATTCCAGTTTCACGGCCATTATCTCATTTTTCTCTTAATAACCCTCTGAGGTGTTTCACCTGAGCCCCCTTTTTCTGCTGAGGAAGTTGAGGCCAGGAGGTAAAGTCATGCGTGGAGGTCACCCAGCCATGGAGTGGCTGGGCCAAGAGGGGATTCCAGCCTAATTCTACATCTTGGGCTCTTTGTTCTGCCCTTGAGGTGTCAAGAACTGATTGCCAATCCTGTCACTCCACCAACCCCTTGCTTTTTTGTGGTTTCTGAGCCTGAAGCAAATCACCTGTTCAGAACCTCCCCTCGTGGCTGTGACGTGGCAGGAGGCAGCCTGAGCTGCCGGCCCTGGCTGAGCTCAGCGGTGGCCTCCCGCCTCTCTGAGCCCCTGGCCAGGCAATCTGGAGCCAGCAGCGCTGTGGCTCCGAAGCAAGTAGCCTTTAGTGGTTCTCTGGTATTTTTTTTCCTTCCCCTCAGGAAGACAAATTGGGGATTTTATGAGCTAATGTAACTATTTACTCAGGGGCTGCTGGAAGACTATAAAGGGACGATTGATTAATTGATTAATTTTACATGTTGAAGAGATTGGTTAGAAGTAACCCTACTGAAAAATGCAGTCGGAGCTGGGGACTGGCAGGCAACACCTTTCCCAAGGCCAGGGAGATGGGCAGGGGACTCGGAGAGTGTCCTGGACACCCAGAAGAAAAGGGAGGGTGTATTTCACTGGACTGTGTGTGGGAAAATCCATAGCCCCTCCTCCTAGTCTTTGCGAAGGAGGTTCAGAATAACAAAGTAGCAACCGGCATTTGTGGTGTGCTGACCCGAGGCGGGGAGGGATGCTCAGCTCTGGTTTGACTCTTTGCATCAACCCCTCCAGGCAGGTGTTCCCATCCTCTGAGAGGTTCAGTGACTGCCCACAGTGGCCAGCTGCTAGTACAAGACCAGGACCTCAGATCTGTCTGCCTCCAAAGCTGTGATCTTTCTCTTCTAAACCCTGGCGTTTCCAAGGCAGAGCTGTGGACCAGGGGTGCGTCTTATCTGTGTCGGCATTCCCAACTCTTCATGTGGTTCATGGCACATAGTAGGACCTCAAACATATTTACTGAGCAGAGAGTGTGACCACCAGCACTAGGGGCATTGTGAGCCTGAAGGGTTCCGAGACATGTTGGAACTCAAAGGGTATGCTGTCCAAGGAAGGCAACTCCCTTACCTTACAGAGGAGGAAACTGAGGCCCAGGGAGGGGAGGGACATCTCCAAGGCCATGTCATTCACTTGTGGCCTGGAAAGGACCCCTATCAGGTGCTTATCCCATGCTTCTGGCCCATTGGGATTTGTCATTGGTCTCCCTGGGCTCCTTGTGGGGCAGGAGTGGGCCATCCCCACCCCGCCATACCATGCCATGCTCTCAACCCTCTGCCCACCTTCCTGTGTGTTCCAGAACCCTCTGTCATGGGAAAGGAAGCTTTTTGGAGGTGAGGAAGAGGGCAGGATCGAGGAAGGATCTAGGAGGCAGGAAACAGTGCCGGGGCCTGTAGCTGTGAGACCCCCTTTCTCCCCTTCCCCCGGCTTCCTCCTCCAGCCAGGAGGGGCTGTTTGTGACAGCCTCTCTCCTCAGAAGGGCTAATTTCTCAAGCTCTGCCCGCTGATTAGAGCTGGAATTTAAATGAATAACTGCGACCTTGTGGAAGTGCCCTAGATATTCAGAGGCCCGATGAGGAAATAGGCCTCTTGCTTTGGTCCGTCAGAGCCCTGGCAGACGGGGGAGGAGGGGCTCCTGTCTGCCAGGGCCCCGAGGAGGCCTGGTCTGCCGCTGCTGGAAGCAACTGACGGCCGTTTCTCGAGCCTCCCTCGCTGGCTCTTGATCTCTGCCCCTCGGGGTCTCCCCCTTCAGTGTAAGTCATCTCAGGGCTGTCCTTGGGGAAGGGACCTGCTTATTTGTCCTGAGCCCTGCCCTGTCTCCAGGCAGTTGCTCAGTCCAGCCTGAGGGACCCTGTTCTGAACCCGAAGTCAGGAGGCAGCGCCTGATGTGTCTGACTTGACTTTGTGGACACAGAGGGTTGGCCCTAGAAGCTTGCTGCTCGACGAGGTGACCCACAGAACCACAGGATCGGCCTTACCCAGCAGCTTGTTGGAAAAGCAGAATTGCAGGCCTAAACCTGGACCTGCTGAGTCAGAACCTGCATTTCATCAAGACCCCCAGGTATATGTACATTGATGTTTGAGACACACTGATCTAAAATTCCTGGTCTCTTCTGCCCTTAGGGGCCAACAGGGCTGTGTCTACTGAGGAAGGCGCAGTGTACCTTGCTGAAGCCCTATTCCTTGTCTCTTCTGCTGGGCACAGAGCGAAATAGCAGCTTTTTGGGTTGCTAGGAGTTAAGAGAGAGAACGAGATTAGGGAAGGGAAAGGAAATGAACATTCACAGTCCATGCCGGTCACTGTTCAGGCACTTTCCATATAAAAGTTCACGTACCGAGAGGCAAGGCAGCTTAAGACACAGCCGGGCTCTACAAACTGGTTTTGTATGGCCTGCGAGCTAAGAATGGTTTTTCCTTTTTTAAATAGTTGAAAGCAGTCAAAAGAAGAATAATTTGTGATGCAAAAATTTTGTGAAATTTGGATTTCAGCATTCATAAATACAGTGTTACTGGAGCACAGGCACACGCGTGAGTTTCTGTATTTTCCTTGGCTGCTTTGCAAAGGCGGAGGAGAATAGCTGTGACAGAGACTCCAGAGCCTGCAAAGCCCCAAGGATTTCCCCTCTGGCCCTTTACAGGAAAAGTATGCCACCCCCGGGTTAGAGCACAGACTCGGAGCCCTGGCTCTATCCCAGCAGGATGACCTGTTCAAGTTCCTTTCCCTTCGTGGGTTCTACTTTCCTCATCTGTAAAGTGGGGACAATAAGTACCTACCTCCTGGGGCTGCTGTGAAGATTAATGAGCTTGTGCACGTCAAGTGTTTAGCACAGCGCCTGGCACAGGATAAGCAATGTATAAATTAGCTATTATTATAAGTTGTCTCATTTGATCCTTTCCACATGCGTTTCCATTTTACAGATGAAGACACAGATTCAGAGAGGTTTAGAAACAAATGAAACGCTCTTTGGCCTATGTCTCGCTCTCCCTAACTCTTCAGAGGCACGCTCCCAGTGCTGTGCAGTAGGGCCCCTCTAAACACAGCTGCTAGTCCCTCCCTGTCACACATTCTCTCCCGTTGGTCCTGATCTTTATGCTTTCGATGAAGAGGTCCCTCACACCTGGTTCCTGGACGCAACTGCTCTCATGCAAGGCTGAGGAATCCCAGTAAAAAGGGGTAAAGGGACTGATATTTAAAGAAGACCTTTTGTGTGCCAGGTGCCTACCACTTCATGGACAAAGAACCCAGGGCCCCAAGACATTTTATCCTTCTCCAAGGTCAGAAGCAGGTACAGTAGGTATCAGGACTTAAATGTAGATCTGGGGTTTCTGCTCTGTTGTTCTGCCTCCTTCTGGCTCTGCCACTTTCCCCAAGAGCTGTGTGGCCTTGGGTAAGTCATATAACCTCTCTGAGCCTCAGGCTTCTTTTCTTTAATGTGAAGGGTTTGAATGGGATGATCTCAGGCTTCTTCCATTCTGAGGCTCTGTGATTAGGCCATCTGACTCACATACCTAGTGGGCTAGCAATCAGGAAAATGCCTTCTCCTCCGTTACCAAAGACGGACAGCCCTTAGCTCCAGCAGTGCCTATAACATATTTTGTCTTTTCCTTCATATTCTTTTGGGCAATAGTCCCACTTGCTTTTCTCCCTTATTTATTAGGAAAAACACCTGACATTTATTGAGTTTGTATTTTGAGCCAAGCACTGAAATACTAAGTTATTACATGCATCATTTAATTCTTTTGACATCCCAGGAGGTAGATTCTGTTATTAGACCCATTTCACCCGTGATCAAACTGAGGCTCAGAGATGATAACTCAATAAAAAGTGGTGGAGCAGGATGCAAACCCTGGTATGTCTGGCCCCGGAGATGGCTCAGGGGGAGTCCCACCAGAATGTGCATCCCACAAAGGTACACTCCCATTCACTACCGCATCCTCTGGGCATAGAACACTGCCAATAGGTTGTAGGCACAGAATAAATACTTGCTGAATGAATAAATAGTGCTTAGGACTCAGCTCTTAGTTTTACCCCAAACCCCTCTGAAGGAAAGTCTGCTTGGTATTGTGGTTCACCCTGAGACAGAAGGTAATGGAACCAGTCTTTATTGGGTGCCCATCTTGGGCTCAGCTCAGGGCAGGATGCAGGTTCCAGGGAAATCCACCACTGCTGTGTGTCAGTGGACTGGAACGGGGCCCTCAGCTGGGCTAACAGTGCTCAGCTTCCAGCCAATTGCTTGTTTGGGGCCTGGAAGACCCCCTTGGCTCCCATAGCTGTTCTTCATGAGTACGTGTGAGTTAGAAGCTACTTCCCAGCCTGCCTCTAGCTTTGGCTAACTCAAGGAAGCAGATCACTGAGCCTTGGTGCCTTTTTCTAGAGCCTTTTAAAATTGCCTGCTTTACTGTCTTGGTGAGGCAGACTGACTGGGATGCGGTTATGGCCCCAGTTTGTTTCTCAGTTCTGGAGGGCAAGGTCAGAATTAGGTTGGGAAAATCATTAGTGAGATCCTGCAGGCTCAGTGGGACAGTACCACCCCCTACCCCTGAGCCCACCAAATCTGTGGGGTGTATATTTATTGCTCCAGAGATGAGGGGGCACTGGTGGCATTTAGGAGGAAGGGGCAACAAATGCTAAGTGTGCTGTAATGTGCGAGAGAGTCGCATTCAAAGATGTGTGCTGCTCCAAACGCCATTGGTGAGACCAAAGAGAAAGTATCCTACACCAATTCCTTCCTTGTACAGGAGGGGAAACTGAGGCCATAGAATGTCCAGGTAACTCAACAACGTCATGCAGCTTGTTTATGGCATTCAGAGACCCTCCCAGTGCGTAGACCTGCCTGGGGAGGTCTGGAAAGGACCTGGGCTAACCTAGTCAGTTTTCAGGGCTAGGCCTCATGAGGAGTAAGGAGATGGAAGGCAGCCGAGAGTTGAGGACAGTGGGTCCCCTTGTTGGGCAGCTGAGCTGACGGTGAGGGAGGCATCTCAGGATGCCTGGGCAGGCAGTATGCTAGTGCTGCCAGCTTACTGGAGAAAAGGAGTTGGCAAGAGATAGGGGTAGGGCAGAGAGAGGGCCTAGATACGCCAGTCTCCTGAATAATGACAGCAATGACTGCAAGCTTTCGAGCCCTTCCTGTGTGCCATGAACTGTGCTGAGTGCTTTCCATGTGTGGTTGCTCACGATTGTCGTAGTGATTCCAAGGAGATACTTTAGAAATGGGAGGGGGCTATTTTACAGGAAAGAGGCGCAGGAAATTTAACTTGCGCAAAATCCCACAGTTAGTAGGAGGTAAAACTGGATTTAAATCCAGGTTTTGGATCATTTAGAGCTGTGGTTTGCAAACCCAAACTCGGGTAAGCATCAAAATCACCTGGAGAGCTAATGAATGAGATCCAGGCTCATTAAATTAAGACATGTCCTCCAGGTGATACTGATGTGGCCAAAGTTTGAGAACCACTGTTTTAAAGGAGAGCAATCTGAAAGGTGAAGGGACTTGAAAGCTACAGCATTAACCACTACTTTATACCCTACATACTTTAAGGAAGGGTGGGAGGTTGGGATGAATGATCCCCCCTTGTCTGGGCTCCCTGACACCTTACATCATGGGGCTGGTAGAGCCATCATCGTCATAAACTACGCAGGTTTCCACTGCTATCCAAAAGTAGAGCATTTCTACAAAATGTTTCCTAAGCCGAAATGGCCATAAAGTGAAGAAGCAATTACCATTAATTTATATGGGAAAAAATTTTGAGCATTCCCAGACCCAAAGAATAATCTACCAAAATAATCAAGATAAAGCACAGATGCTCACAGACATAGTTCAAAGCTATGGCAGCTTGATGCTGAGTGTAGTTCCTGGGGAAGGAGCTTGGTGGCGCCACTTTCACTGCTGGGGGTGTGGGCTGCCTCTGTAACAGCTTACTGCAAAACAGGCACTGAACGCTATTTTTGTTTCTCACGTTTTTTCATAAAAGCGAAAATCATCTTCTAATTTCTTTTGGTTAGTGAAAAACAGGTACCAAGGCAGGTCTTTTATAAAAGTGAAGTGGCGTAAAGTGAACTTTCAGATAGCAGGGGAAACCTGTGGTCAGCTGTGTATTGTCCACCACGTGACCCTCATCGGCCACCCACCATGGGCTCTTGAAGGACAAGGAGTGTCTTCTTTTTTGAGAACACAGACTTACCCATGCCTGCATCCCCACTGCATGCCATATTGTAGGTGCTCATAAAACTTTGTTGTTAGAATCAGCATTTCAGAGATGGAAAGGACCTAAAAGGTTGTCAAGCCTCTCTGTGCAGCTAATTTTTGAATCTGGTCTATAAGGGTTTATTTAGACGTCACTTGAACCCCCACAGTGATAGGCGACATTCTAACAGCACTGAATGTCCACAAGCTCTTCCTTATCCTGAGTCACTACAAGCTTTCACCACCTGTATTGCTTCCAGCCCTTGGAGACACACAGAATAGATCTAATGACACTGCCAGTGTTTGAAGGCAGAGCTTTCGTCTTGAAGGATTTTCTTTTCTAAAGGCTAAAACATTTCTAGTTTCCTTGGGCATTCTCATTCAAGGGTTTTAAGTTCTTTTATCCAGGTCATTGTTTTCTGAAAAAAGACATTTTTTTGCATCCTTTCCAAAGAAGGATGCCCACACCACATACAGTATTATAGACGTGTCCCAACCAGTTCATTATGGAGTGGTCCCATTGCTCCTCTTTTTCTGGACTCCCTACATCTATTAATGGTGGCACCAAATACCTTAACTTTTTTTTTTTAAGTAACTATAGTATTAAGTTAAAGTCACTGAAAATCTTTACTATTTTGTGTGCACTGCTGCTAAGCCATTTCTCTCCCCTTCTTGCGCTGTGTAATGGGTTGACTTAGACTTGGAGCCATTCTTTGATTTTGTTCCATTGAGTCATGGATTTTTTAAATCCAGTACACTGCAATCTAGTAAGGTACGGTTCTTTCATCTAGCACATCAGCTGTCCCTTCCAGCTTTGTGTCACTCAAGAATGAAGAGCTATTTTAGAGTAGTTCATGACAGTTGGAGAGCAAAGGTTTCCTCTTCTTCAGGAAGTGTCTTCTCTGAAAGCCGTAATTGCTGATCCTTTAACCCTTATAGTGACAAGCATGACTGCCTTAATCTCTCATCCTTCCACAGTATTCATGCAGGAGGAAACCCCATCCCTCCTTTCCTTCTACAGAGGTGGAACAAACTGGGAAGGTGCTGCAGACATTCTTCTCTCTTCCCTGTGGTTATGCCATTCAGAAGCTGTTGGTGATTCACGGTGACACATTGGAAGAAATCCCTCCTGATCAATCCAGCCACCAGGCTGTAGGAGCAAAGTTGGTCTAGAGGCAAAAGTGAGTGGGCTAGTACAGTTACATCCTACAAAAGGCTTTGTGGTGGAGGATGGAACATGGTGACCCAGATTCCGACATCTAACAAGTTAGCTATTCCTTTCAGCTTTAGTTCATCACAACATCCAGACAGTATGCCATGGATGTTCTCAGCCGAGTCATTGATCAAAATGCTGAGCATCCCTGGGCTCTGCTGTGAGCCGGTGGTGAACCCCTGGTAGAAAAAGGAAACTAAAGTCTGTAGTGAAGGTCAGGGAACTGCCCAGGGAACGGCTGGTCTGAGGCACAATTGTGGGAGCAGGTGGAGGTTTTCTTCAGACCCCACCTCTGCCTATAAGAATTCTGCTCCCCTCTCCCACCCCATCCCCTGTGTGCTCCCTCCTGCCCACAGTGGCAGACTTCCTCAACCTGCGACTGCACGTCTCTGTCCTTCCTTTCCTCCCGTGTCCCTGTGCCACCCTGTCGTTGAAGAAAGATCCTTACTTGGCTTCCTGATGATCTCATGCACAGGACAGTATCAATGACTGAGTATCCTGAGTGTGTCTTTCATTCAGACTTGCATTTTAATGAGGGAAGTGGCTTAATAATCCCAAGAATTGGCCTCGGATAGGAAAATCTTCATGTTTTAGTAGAATCTGGGGATGGGGATTGAGGGAAGGGAGAAGTTGGCCATTTAAAAGAGCTCCCCCACTTCTCCTTATATGCTGCTGGACCAGGGTCATACATGAAGTTGAATGAATGTCTAGGCACTATTTTCTGCCCCTGAATTCTCTAAGATATGTCTTCTCCCTTCTCTTCCAGCACCGAGTTAGACAGGGTAGCTAGTGTCGTGGTTACCATCCCAGCCTGGATAGTCCATCTGCTGGCTTAGAACCCTCACTTCACTCCTTACTAAGTAGTTCGATTTTGGCTCTGGGCCTTGGTTTCCTTACCTGGGAAACTGAAATTATAGCAGTGCCTTTCCCATAGGGTTGCATTGAATGAGACGACACACAGCCAGGCCTTGTCTATGGTAAACAGTCAACCAATGTTAGCTACTGTTATAATTCTGTCTTTTTACCCAGTGAACTGAATTTCCTCTCTAAGTGCTTAAAATGTTAAGATGTGTATTTCTTCTTTCCCCTTCTCTCTTTTCCAAATTCCTGGTCACCCTACAAATGCAGTCACTTGTGGCTTCTCTCTTCATCAGGCCCCACCCCCATCACTTTCACTATTTCCCTAGTTTCTCCAGAAACATCAGGTGAATGTCTCCATTACCTCCTGATTTTATATAATTACTCTTTTAAAAAAGTCCTCCTGGCTTCATAAGAATTCAACGTTGGCACTTGGCACTTGCAGCAATTAGTGACATTTAATTTCTCTACTTCGGCATGGAAAACGAGATGATATATGTGGATTTTACACTGGGATAAAAGTTACTCTGGAAGTGAATGAAAGAAAAGTCTTGGCAGAGATAACTTACTTTGTTTTTTTCCTGAATCTTTTTTTTTTTTTCCATGAATGACTTCCTTCCTCCCCTGAAATACTTTCCCCCATTACCCAGCCAGAGGGAAGGAAGGAAAGATGCATTGAAAACCATCTGAGATGGGTGGGATATTATAGGTTTGAGGGGGAGACAGTATTAGCTTAAATGATGGAGGCCTTCAACTTCTGGCCTGGTTCCTGAACATTGCGTCTTCCTCTTGCCCGTTTCAGTAAATGGCTTCTATTCTCTATATTAGTCATTCTTGTGACAGGCTTCATGATGGCCACAGCCGCTTACAAATGACTTTGCTTTCATAGCCGTTTCCATTCACTGGAGCTGCAAAAGCAGCTATCTCTATGGGGATTTTCCTGAAGGGCGTAACATAGTTTAGAGGGCCATACATATATTTTGCATGTAATTTACATATGATTTGCAGTCTGTTCTAAGGCAATTTCAACTTTGTATGTCTTGCCTACTGGCAATCTTTTTCTCCTCTTATTCTTGTATGTGCCCTAAGAACCTGTGCGTCACAGACAGACGGGTAAAAAAGGGCAGACTGGAGCACTAGAAAGAATGAGGGGAAGGGTCAAAAATAGCAGATATCTTCTTGGGATCCGGAAGTGTCCCTGGATCCAGCTAGGATAGCACTTTGTCAAGGTGTGACATCTAGATAGTAGACTTTTCAGTTGCTTTCTGGTTTTTTGTAATTGTTTTTAAACAGGCATTGTGGCTCCATAAGCATTCTGTGTTGGCAGTTCCCAATATCATGCCTATCAAAGCCTCATCTAAGTCCGCCTCCTGTTCCCTACCCACAAGTAGGTTAACATTTATGGAGCTGGCTTTTGAGTCTTAGTTGAGGATGTATTCAAATCCAGAGCCCGTGGTGAGATTGTTTTGGAAAGATGTGGTCTCCCTTGCTTCCTTGAGCCCCCCTTTTCCAGCCCATGTCTTGTCTTTCATCTTCCCATGAACATCAGGCCCAGAATAAATGCCAAACTCCAAACCCAGCCATGTGCTCGTCCCAGGGCCGGCTGTGTGGCCTGGGGGGCTGCTGCTGCCCCTCCACTTCTGAGGTTGATAAGAAAGACGATCTTCATTTTTCCCCCTTCCTTATCAACCACACGCATAACACACACCCAACATAGATTCCTTTTCCTTCCTTACTAATTATATCCTTCTCAGTTAAGATTTTTTGAGGAGTATATTCTGTATCTATATCGGAAAGCCATATAGTTCCTTTTTCCTTTTTGAATGTAGAATTTTATTTTAATGTTGAATGTGCAGAAAAAAAAAATGAACCTCCAGGATATCTTAATATCCCCCATCTCTCCCAGGTTAAAACTTAGTGTTCCAGCCCCTTTTTCTTTGAAGATTCATTTATGTACACAGGCACAGACCCTGTCTTCTGTGAAAAGGAGGGGACACACCCTAACATTTGCCCTAACTTTCTCACAGACCTTAGTCCTACATTGTTAAATGCACCCTAGACATTTTTGCTTGAGTGGTTCTTCTGTTTATTCAACTCATCATGCCTAAAACAGAACTCATTATTGCCCTCACTCCAAATCCATCTCCCAACCCCATCCCGCCTTCCTATTTCTGACCATGCTTCACTCAGTCTCCCATCCCTTCCCTCCCTGAAGCATCTCATCCGTCACCCAAAGCCTGATGAATCCTCTTTTTCCCTTTTCCTTCCCTCTCCCATGATACTTATTTAGGCCTTTTGCTTATGACTGATCTTTCTGCCTCCATCTCTTTTCCCTCTAATCCATCCTGTCCACACCATCGCCAAAGCAATCTTCCTCAGCATCATTTTCCCTGGGTCATTCTCCTGCCCATGAACCCTCAATGTCTCCCATCAGCTGCAAGGTCAAGCAAGTCCATTTTCCTTAGCCTTGAAGCTCAATGTCTTCATACAGTAGTTCCATACTCTGAGCCTTAAGATCACCTTGCACTTCTTCCTTGTACCAACTATTTATATGT
This sequence comes from Equus caballus, assembly GCF_041296265.1. NCBI lineage: Eukaryota > Metazoa > Chordata > Mammalia > Perissodactyla > Equidae > Equus > Equus caballus. The sequence goes on from NC_091707.1 coordinate 36,301,626, forward strand.
GTATTATTTATATAGCAGGTATTACAAACCTACCACATGCCTGGCAGTGTCCTAGGTGCTTCTGGAAAGTTGAACGGGAAAGGCCTTACAAATGCACTTTGTGGTCTGGGGAGCTGGTGGTGTTACTTGGAATGTCCTACATCTGTCTAAATCCTAAACCATCTTTCAAGGCCTATTTCAAAACCCACTTTTCTCCAGAAACCTTTTCTGTGCACCCAGCCCCCTCCTCACAGTCCTACTGTCCTTATTGTCTGAATTCATCCTTTGACACTTAGCAATTACCCACTCATTGATTGCTCATTCACTCATCAAACACGTACTGAACACCTACTCTGTGTTAGGCACTGTGCTAGGTGTGGCCTCACACATTAGTATATTTTTGTAACATAATAAAAATAACAACAATAACCCTTATATAGCCCTTACCATGTGCAGGCACAGCTTTACATATATTCATTTATGTAATCCTCAAAACAACCTATGAATTTGGCATTATTATCTAAATTTTACAGATACGTAAATCAAGACACAGAGATGCTTAGCAACTTTACTGGGTTACAAGCCAGAAAGTAACAAAAGTAGGAGTCAAATTGGGCTCTGAAGTCCTTGATCTTAACCCCTCCACTGCCAGGTGCCAGTATATATATCACATGCACATTTGTGTGAATATAGACACATGCACACTTTCTCAGATTCTACCATACCGTGGCCATCTACCATACTTGTTTGTATCTCCACTACCTTTTCCAGTGTTTGCATATCGTAGGTACTTCAATCATTTGCTTGATTGATTGTTGGTTCTTCCACTCACTCTGGGAGGGGGCATGACATTTTTAGCAGCAAGTAGGAGTGTTTTGGGATGGGAGGGGGAAGGAATAGAATTTCAGAATAGCCCTGGACACTCTGGAATTCTTGGTTTCCAGTTCTTAACTCTGCAAGCTTTAAGGATAGGTTTGTTCCGGAGATGATACTGATGTAAAACCTCTGGAAAGTGGGATAAAACACCCTGCTCAAAAAGCAAAACAAACTCAAACCATGTTATGGTTACTTTCCTGGTACACTTATTCATGTCCACTTTGCTTCATTGCCTGTAAAACCGAAATTTTGACAGCAGGATCCCAGATCCGCATTCTTGGCCTAATGTTTCTATTTAAGATTTTTATAAACTGAAGAATATGAACATTTTATTCGTGTTGCAATACTGCAACTACATATGTAGCTTAATAAAACCTGATAAGTACATATTTGAATTTTAAAAACACAGGTGGTGGGTTATTTGCATTTTAAAAGGATTCTTCCTTTTACAAAAGGATCCACTGCAGGGTTCCGTTAAACATCCAATTCCTCTTGGTGCATTTATCATACTATTTAATTTACCAAAATTTGATTTATATGCCGCTCTGAAGGGGTAGCTCTCAAGTTCGAGTGAGCATGGAATCAGTTGGGCAACTTGTTTAAGATTCAGATCTTTCCGCCAACTCCTCCCCAAGATTCTAGTTCATCAGGTCTGGGGTGGGGCTCAGGATCTTCATTATTAATAAGCATCCCCAGGTGGTCAGTGAAATACATTTTGGAAACACTGCTTTGAAGAAACACACGTAGCAAGGAGATGGGGCACACCTTTAAAGGGCTTCTCCAGGGCTCTGAATACCCTCTGACTAGCAAGTGTCTCACTTACTCTTCATTTGGTAAATTTTTGAAATATATATTTGGGTCAAATAAAGATTATTTCACTTCTTTTCTCCTCACTCCTTCTCCTAGCTACCAAACATCTTTAATCACAGCTGTAAAATGTTTCTCCTTTCATTTTTAAATTTAAAAAAATTTTAAATTTTTTTCTCCCAGCTTTACTGAGCTATAATTGACATATAACATTGTCAACGTGTTGATTTCATACATTTGTGTATTGCAAAATGATTACCACCATAACATTAGCTAACACCTCCAACCTGTCACATAATTACCATTTCTTTTTTGTGGTGAGAACATTTAAGATCTACTCTCTTAGCAAGTTTCAAGTATACAATACAGTGTTATTGTCCTTTCATTTTTAACCCCCTATTTCACTCAAGTATTTCCTTGGATCTTCCTTATTCTCATTTATTAATGCTGATAACCCTCCTGTGAATAGTCACCTTCTGAATTCACACACCTGTTCTGTTCCTGTTCCACTTTCCACATACCCCACCTGCCTGCTCCACACCCCCCTCCCACCCCCTTAGTGCTCTTGTTCTAGATGCTGAAGGCTATGGCTTGGTCAAGAAACATCAGGCATTTTAGGAACAGACACTTCTGCAGAGGTTTCTCTTAGCCAAATCTAGGGCCATTTGTTCTTTCTACCTACTATCCTCTCCAAAAAAAGACCAAAAATTAATTTTTTTTAAACAAAACAAATCATGAGAATGACTTGCTTTGGCATGATTCCATTCCTCCATGAGTATTAATCTGAGGCCTCGGGAAATGAATGCCAGAAATGTGCATTTAAAATATGATTATAGTTTAATGAAATTCATTTAAAGAATAGACTCCTTGACATTTATGGCACATGTATCTATGTATTTAATATATCATTGATCTTTTAAAAGAGAGTTTCTTGACCCATATTTTGCCTCTGATTACTTTGCAAATCTCTAGTAATCTCTAAAAGCATTTAGAAATTTCCATACTTTGGAGATTTTTCTCCTTTATTAATCTCCTATATCCCTGAATTTCACTCCAGGTAAAGGTTCTCTGGAGTGATCTGGATTTTGTCAACTATCTCCAATAATAATAAAAGCAATGGAAGAGCAAATAATGGGTGCCATTGGTTACTGATTGGAAATCTTTTAATAGATTTATCAGGGCTTATGATTCCCTTGAAGTAATGAGCTCTTAATAGCCTTGTTTGACTTCCATAAGAACATAGCCAGAGGTTGTGTATTCATTTATTGGGACATTGTGTACCTTCTTTAACCCATTCAGTGCTGGGCTAGACCTCGCTGATCAAGGCTGAGGGACTTTCTGGGAAAAGATGGTGGTGGAGAAGCCATGGAGGGAAGGGGTATGGTGGTCACTGGGCTAAGAGGAGGGTGATACAGGATGTCGTTTCAGGTTGTCGAAGCAACTCTTGCAAGCAGAAACTCATTTGGTGTGTTCAGTACCATTCAGCTTTTGTAGAAAAGAATACTGTATCTAGAAAAAAAAGTTGGATGGTAATCTCTGGGATTACACCTGATTTTTTTTCCTGAGTTTTCTAAAGTTTCCACAGTGACCATGTATTACTATTAAAAATAATTTAAAAGAAAGAAAACTACTTTACCTAGCATCTTGATTCTCATTTGCAAGGGACCTACTCTTTAATAGATTTATCTCAAATCTTACCTCTTGCATAGAACAATGGTAAAAGGAAAGTTTTCATGATGAGGCCCATGGCAGTTCAGCAAACAAGACTGTCCTTGCACCAGAGAGCCAGCCTTTCTGCCCTATGGCAGGAAGGCTGGCGTGTCAGTGCTAGTTGCATGCTCTTGAGTATGTATGTATGACCCTCCACCCCTCCTTCCACTCAAGAATTAAGAGAAAATTGCATGGCATATGGAATTTTAACTTTGTCTTCTTTCTTTTTCCCTTTCCCTTCCCCCTCCTCCTCCCCTTCTCCCCTCTTTTCCTTCCTCAAGGCCTCTCCCACCTCATGATGAGTGAACAAGGTAGGTGCTTTGTGCTCGTGATGCTGCAGCTGCCCAAATTGCTTGCCTTCGTGCCTCTGCCTGGTCGCTCAGAGCGTCATCATCACTGGCAGGCCATTTGCTGCCTGTCCCTCCTGCCGTGGGCCAGACGGGCAGCAGGTCCACCCTGTGGTGGGGGGCACCTTTCCCCGTGCATCCTGGTTTCCCGCCCCCACCATCCCCTTGGCTTCTCCATTCTGCACCACCATTTGTCATCTTGGGCGCTGGCCCTGCCGGGCTGCCTTGGAGAGGGAAGCATGAAACAAGGCATGACGGCAGCGATAATGGGGGTGAATGAAGCTAATTTCAGAGCAACAGAGCGGTTAACTCCCTCCTGCTCCTCCCCAGGCCCCACGCTGGGGCCCCGGGCTTGGGGAGGGGAGCTGGGCTTCTCTCTGAATTTCATTCTTAGTAAAGGTTTGCTTTTTGTCTTCCCCTCCATCCCACTGCCCATTTTAATGATTTTCAGCCCCTCATGGTCAAAGGAAGTCCTCGGGGGTTTGACTGTTTCCAGTTTTGTATAAAAGCAAAAACCACCTAAAGTACATGCTAATATCCTCATGGCAGGATTCTAACTCATTATACACCCTGAAGAAAACTGCATATAAAGATCTGTAAATTCGGCATCTGCAACCTAAAATATTCAAATATGCAGGGAATGAACTGTGCAGGAAATTCAGCTCGGCTAAGCACAGGGTGGGCTGTGAATGAAGCCTTTTTCTCCTAAATAAAAATTTTCCACGTTATCAGCCTAAATCAGGATTCGACAACTAAGCCTACTTAAAATTGTCTTTCCCTTCACTGTTCAATTGCGACTATTGTGTTTCTTCTGAGCCTTGGGATGATTGCAAGATTGACCTACCTGCCTTGCCTTGACACTGAAAGGCTGTACTTTAATTTCTCTTGTCTGTTTCCTTTCAAAATATACATGGGACTCAGTGCCTCTTTTGCAGGACCAAAAAAAAAAAAAACGGGAATGCAGGGTACTTCCATGTTCTCTTTTTTTCTTGATCTTTTGAGGAGTGTGGGGTAGCACTGAAGGGCCACTCCCTGTTCTCTACTCCCTTACATTGGCTCCATCAGGGTTGCCATAAAAGGGAGTATGATCAGATCTAGGAGCCACCCAGGCTGAGAGAAGTTTGTTTATGGTGTCCACATAGCCCGAGAGCTGAGTACTTGAGGACATCCTGACTTGATAAGGCAGGGTAAGGAGGAAGCACACGTTTCCAATAGAAGTGTATCATCCAGACTTGAGCCAAGGTCCACGTTGTGGTCTCTGGACATTTCAGTGAAGACATGGTCTGGTGTAGAGCAGATATCAAAGAACAGAGCTGAAGGGAGGAGGTCAGCTGAGTTCTCCACTGTTAGATGAGGTTCCAGAAGAGGCTGGGATGAAGCCCCTCTATTCTTGTAGGCGAGAGAGGGAAGTTATCTGCCAGCAGTGGGTAACTATGAAGTGGATATGAGTAGGGGATGCACTAGATGTTGACCCAGTGTCCAGGTAGTTTGAGAGAGTTAAGCACATCTCCATGAATTAGGAGGACCTGCGCTCTACGAATTGCTGGAATTTGATGGCCCAACTTTGATACAAGTTACACCAGAAAAGGCAGGCCCTCAGAGTCCTGATAAAAAGACCCCTTCTCCATTCTTTTGCCTTATTCCCCCAGCTGCCCTTGAGGAGTCCTCCCAGCTATTACAGTGGCTTGGAGGTCTGAGTGCTTCATATGGCTGATGTCATAGGGTAGAGTCCAGGCAGATGGGCTGGGCTGGTGGGGACTTTACTCTTGTTTTGGCTTATTTCAGACTCACTGATGCAGCACAGGTATTTTGGAGGGCTAAATCCCAACATTGGTATAAAAGCATTTGGAGAACTTGTATTGTATACCTTACCCACTTTTTCACCCCCTGCTCAACTTCTCTTGGGCACCCAGCATTGATGTGTACGTGAGTAGAGAATTCAGACACACCCATGTACACTTGCCCTGGGCGTAAGTCGGGTATCTTCTAGAAAAAGAGTCTTTAGGCAATGAAATAATGACAGACAGATATTATGAATTCCTCTTTGGAGAGGTTTTCAAGAAAGGATGCAGAATTCTTCCGGGTGGTCCGTGTCACTAAGGTTTTAAGTTGCAACTTGCAGTTTAATCTTTTTTTAAGAAGGTCCTTTGACTGCATTCTGCTTCCTCTCATTCTTTCCCATTTCCCATCCCCTTGTCCATTCTTGCCCTTTGTGATGATTCCTTACAAAACCAACTCTACTTCCCACCAATTCACCTTATTCCTTCAACATGAAAGAAAGAGATTTCTGTCTGGTTTCCACTGAATCTCCAGAAGCTGTTTTTGATGCCCATAAAAATGTGTGGAAATACTTATGTATGTTGTGTGTGTATCACTTATACGTGTATGTTACATTCTTGGTCCTCGTGACTCATATTAATGTTGGGAAAAAAAAAACAAGAGAACGTAGCTTCTCTGAGACTTTCCCTAACCAATTTTAGATTGGTTAAGTGCATGCGATTTCACATCCATGTGGCTATGCAGTGCTGTTGCATGCAGACTTGGTCATGTTTCTAAGGATGAGACTGAGGAGAAACGAATGGGAAAAAGCTTAAACACAAAACGGATGGAAGCAGCCTTGCTGGGCACCCTGTTTACGGCTTAAGCTTCACATTGTGCATTTGTTTTGCGCTGCCTTCTCAAGCTGCTGTAGTGCTGTTGCTGTTACTGTTGTGGGTTTTTGTTATGTGTGTTACGTTTCTTTGTGTGTCTGCAGTGTGCTGATGTTTTATTCTCCCTGCTCTCTCTCTCTTTGTCTCTCTCTCTCGCCGCCTCCATGGTGGACACCATGCTTCCTCTACTTAATTGGACCTTCCACTTCATTTCTGTAGGTAGAAGTAAAGGTAGAGATCATTTTATTTTTATGGTTGTAACTATCAATCTGCCTTCTGAATGTTCGTGTATCCAAGGGGAATTGTTGATTCTGATGAATATGGTCCAGATTATAACTTAGTGCTTTTTACAACAACTAAAAATACATCAATAAAAAGCCAGTGCTCTCGTTTCCCTTCAATACACTTCATGTTCAGCGGTTGGGGATCTTTCCAACTTGGTATGCCTGCATCTAAATCCAGGATGAGCCTTATCCATTATGGTGTGCTGTTTCTAGAAGGAACGGGGGACTCTGAAAATGATTATGCAGTGTGGGGAAAGTATGTTTTACTCAAAGACAGGGTATTCTAAGATCCCCTCCCAAGAAATGTATTGAGGGAACATGGGGTTTGTGAAATGATGTGCCGTTGTTTGTGTTACTTGAAACTGACTGAATTCGGGGATAAATTTTTGTGAGGGAAGGATGAGAGTTGAGAAAGGGGAGAGGGTTGGTGAATTGCTTGAAATTTTATTTAATGTGAAATTTGGGGGATATTTAATTATTGCTTTTATCTTCTGTGTGATATTTCCTGTTGTTTTGGAGTGGAGATTTTCTGACTGGGGGTGATGGGCTAAGAACGGTAGGACTGCAGGTGTGGAAGAACAAAGGAATGATAATGTATTACATCGTAAGGAGAAAGTGGAGAAAGAGATACCACTGGATTTTAACTTACAAAGTCAACCTTTTTCCAGGTAGGCAGGGAAAAGGAGAGGCGCAGGGCGAGCGGGCTTGCTCCAGTGGTCTGACGTGCCTTTCAGTGCTTCACACCTTTGGTAGCACAACTCGCTCATCCGTTCCTAATCAAAGCTGTCAGAGACCCAAGCCTGGAGAACCTGCCTCACCAGCTCAAATTGGGATTAGCTGTTCAGGAGTGAAGGGAGAGGTTAACTGATAAATTATAAATATGCATCTGCATCCGCTTCTCCCCTCTTCCCTCCTAACTCTCCAGCCCCTATCTCTGTGAAGCTGTGTGCTGCTCCTTCCTGCAAAAATTGGCAAATAACAGGAGTAGGAAATATGAATTCTGGCTTGAGGATGTTGAAGAAAGAAGGGGCTGACAAGTTATTGCAAATCCTGATTTGATGACTAGTCTGTGAACTGGCCATCTCTCGTTTGAGTTTCATGCTTTTCTGGATTTTTGAAAAATCCAGTTGGAACTGTTAGAAGCAGTTCGGTCCTTTCCACTTTGGGGATGGTTGATTGCCTATTCCTTTTATGCTAATGACAGGTGGGTTTATTCTCTGAATTCTGTCATCTGGGAGCCCTTACCCCATTATGGGCTTGGTACCTTTGCAAGGAGGTGGGAAAAGGGGAAGAGGAGGAGGAATGATGATGGAAAGGGTGTGTCTGGCTGCCCCCTCCACTTCTGTACTTACTCTAGTCAACCAGAGGCTGCTCTGCAATCTCCTCATAGGCAAAGACACCAGGACTCTACCTTTCTGAAACTTATGGTACTGTGGCACCTGTCCCTCCTCCTACCAGCTTCCATGAGAATACATTAGAGTCAGTCTATCTTCCTCCCTTCCTCCCCCACCCCCCACCAACTTCCTCCTTTTCTTTCCCCAGTCTCCTAAAACATCCCATAAGATAGATGGTTTTAGGTTTTGCACATGGGTATCTTACTTTCTCTCTCTGGCCACTGCTGCTAACACTGGTTGAGGGCTTTCTATGGGCCAGCCATTCTGCCACATGCTTTATCCACCTTATCACACTTAATCCTCACAACTATTTTATGAGGTGGGTGATGGCGTTATCCTTGCTTTATGGATGCGTAGAACAAGGCTCAGAGTTACATAACTTGTCAGATGGCTACTAAGTGGAAATGAAACCCAGAATCTAAGCACCCAACCATGACTTTATATTGCCTTTCTTGGATATCCAAGAATGACCTCCAGGTTCCTGGCACTGACCAGTCTCAAGTTTCAGCCCGCCACTTTGCATTCTCTGTAACACATGTCCGTTTAAATGTTCCCAGTACTGTCATCTCAGTATGTCCAAGTCAACCTTCGCACCATCTGGCTACAAACCAGCTTCCCTTTGTAACATCCCTGTTTTTGTTAATGGTGCCCCCATCCTCCTCATCATCTGGGCTTGAAACCCAGCATTGCTTTCTATCCTTCTTCCTGAACTTTTCTATTCCCAGGTGAACAGTTGAGAGAGCTTGTTGAGATTCTCCTCCGCATGTCTCCTGCATCTCTGCTGTCAACACCCTAGTTCAGTTCCCAGTTAGCCCTTATTAGATAATTGCCACAGCCTAATTGGTCTCCCTGCCTCTGTTCTCTTCCAGCCTGTCCAGTAACTGAGAACTGCTTAAGTTCTTCTGTCCACCAAATGGAGCGCAGGATTAGCTATCTTGCTTTCAAAGCTGTCCCTAATGTGACCCTGTTTACTTTAACCTTCTCCCCTGTTAATCTTAGAAGCAAAATTGCAGCCAAATAGAATACCAGATAACCTTACCGGACCTTTCCTCGTCTCCTAGCTTTACTTATTCTGTTTCTGTACTCTATGATAGCTCCTCCTCACTGAAATCATACATAGATTTCATTTCCTAGTTGATGCTATTCTTGAATGTTCCATTCAGAGATGAGCTCTCCTTCCCTGTATCTCTCTGATATTTTATATTAAAGGTATTTGGGAATTGGGCCACTCTCCTCTACTAGACTGCAAGAATGTTGAAGACAAACATATTTATTTGTTAATGTCCAGATGTGTCTAGCAAAGCAGGTGGCACGTGGAAGGGACTCTAAATCCCTAATCCTTCTTATCCTGCTGTCAGTCATCTTCCTAAAAGTGAAAATAAAGCAAAATTAAAATTAAATCGGATCGTGTAGCTTATCTGTTCAAAAGCTTTCGATGGATTCTCATCGTATAATGTCAATGTGCCTTCTCGGATTTATTTTCTACAGTACTGCGGCCCACTCCCCACTCTCACCCATGACAGCCTCTGTGTCTCCAAGGGTCAAGAACTCTCCATGCCTGAATCCACATTATGGATTTCTGCCTTCAGGCTTTTGCTCCAGCTCTACCCTCTTTCTTGAATGCCCTTGGATCACTCTTCTTCCCCTTTTCATCCTTTGAGGCCCAAGCCTCCTGGGTCTGCCAGACTGTGCTTCTCTTGTAAAGTACCTGTGCCAAACTGCCTTGAATCAGATTTACTCGTGTGTTTCAGTCACCTCTCTCCTTAAAGGGCAAATGTGGTATCTTGGCCATTTCTGTCACCCACACTGTGACTTAGCTCAGTATTTTGTCCAGAGTCGTGCACCAACCTGTACCCTTTATCGTCATCCTCATTACCCCAACCAACTGAGCAAAGGAGCTGCAGTGGATCACGGATTGAGGCTGGATGCCCTGGCTCCAGTTCCATCCTCACCTTGGCCTTCTCTTGGCCCTAGGTGCGCAAGTGAGAGAGGGAAGTGGTCATAGATTACACCAGAATAAAAGTGAGAAAGGTCTTTGGATTTATTCTTAGAAGCTTGTCAGAGCAAAGAATGCCTCAGATTTTGTTATTCTTTTAAAGCTGAGTGATGAAGCAGTAAACTCTTAGTGGGAAGAATTGTGAGGTTAAATCTACAAAACCAAGTGGGCTATTTAGGGTATAAGGATAACCACAACATTCAGGAGGCCGTTGGACTACATTGGGTCAAAAGCAAATGTGACATTACCTAGAAGCGGCTGACCAAAGGAGTTCTTCAGCAACCAGCCGTGCTCAGCTTTTTTGACTTGATTTTGACAGCCTTCGTTTAAGTGTTTAGAGTGTTTTGGTTCCCTTCCCTTTTTTCTTGTTGATTTGGAGACTGTGCATTCTGGGTTAGATTACCAAATACTTTCCCTTGAAACTGAACTTGGAGTAGGTGTTGCAGACTCAAGTGCCTACAGAGACTTGATAGCTTTCATCAAATAGCAGGTCTTGTAGTAGGAAAATTCAAGTGTAAGATCAACAATAGGGAGTGGTGGGGACTGTGGCAAACTGGAGAACACAAATCTTGCCAAGGTCAGTAGCCTCTACTCTGCTCTAGCTGATTGCTGCCATACAAGAATGCATGCCCAGTGTCACCAGATCCTTTAGATAAGCCAGAAGTAGATTTTATAGAAATGTCAGCTTATGGCATCTTTCTCTCTCTCTATGTATGTATGCATACACACACACTCACATACCCACACAGATGCCAAGAGATTCATCCCATGAGCCACAGGTTTTTAACCTTTGGCTTGAGGAGAGAGGAGAAGTAAAATATTCCTTCAAGATTTCTTGCTGAATGTCAATAGTGGGAGGTAGTTACTGGCAACATGCTTGATTGAATTTCTCTTTACTTATAGCAGTGGTCAGGGCATAAGGAATCCTTCCTACTCTTGGTGCTACTGCCAGGGAGCCTGATCTGTGAGTTGGATGAAGTTGGATTTGTAGAGTGGGGTGGGCATGTGTGAGAAGGGTATGGAGAATGCTGGGAATGACCAAGAAGAGAAGTAACTGACATCTTCAACAATTGCCAAGAACTGGCATGATTTTTAAATAGTAAAGATGGCGGGGGCACTTAATTCCTTTTTCCTTTTTCTCTACAGAACTCTTCATCTACTGGACTAGATAGTGTTGACCCTAAGATTTACTTTAATCTATCAGAATTTAGAGACCCTTTCCAATTTATTTGTATATATTTTTTCCCATGTAGATTTGTTCATTGGCCTTCTAATGCTGGACTAATCAACACTGGCCAAACTGGAAAGAGACAATCAAGCTACATGAACTTGAACATGACTTCATGTAGATTGGGTTTAGTTGATAATAACATTAAGAAAGCTGATTTGAGGAGTTGAGCCCCCTCTTGTCCCTGCTAGGACTTGAGAACCCTGCAAATAAGTTACTGCTTTGATGGCCAACTGTTTATGCAAACTAGTAAATGCAATGCCAGCTACTAATTATGAAAATAAACTCATCTGTGCTCTATAAATATCTAATTATGATAAAATAGGGGCAAGATTACATTTCTATCTCTTGCCTCATCTGTTTCTCATCCACCACTGGTTTGTCCTCTTGACAATGAATAAAATCACTTTGTTTTTTTTAAAGAAGCCCGTTTCTCATGTTTTTTTCCTTCTAATGTTTTGAAAGTCTGCAGGAGGAAAATAGACTTACTTTAAACATAAAACATAAAATTGCCTGATTTTAACAACTCTGCTTTTGACAGTGACATCTTTAAAATGGTGCTTTAGAAATATGAAAAGTATTTTTTTTCCTTTCCTTGTTTAGAAAATTTTCATTGGATACTGAAGACATTTTTTAAGAAGAGTTGCTCCTTGGAGCATTTTTAAAAATGTGTAAATGTGGGGCCAGTCATTATGGCCCCGTGGTTAAAGTTCGGCGCACTCCACTCTAGCGGCCCGAGGTCAGTTCTGGGTGTGGAACTACGCCACTCCTCTGTCAGCAGCCATGCTGTGGTGGCAGCTCACAGAGAAGAATTAGAGGGACCTACAACTAGAATATACAACTATATATTGGGACTTTGGGGAAGAGAAATAAAAAAAAAAGGAAGATTGATAACAGATGTTAGCACAGGGTGAATTTTTCCCAGTAACAACAAAAAAGAAAAAAAAATGTGTAAGTGTGAACAGTAGATTTATTAGTAAAAGGTATGATGGATCAAAAGGATGTTTCAATTAAGTTTCAATTGACAATATGTGAAGTAAAATATTTCTCAGATTTCTAAACAATTATTTCCTTCTCAATTATCAATTAGAGTTTATTGATTATGCACAGATTTTTATATGTGTGTATATGTATCATAAAACACTTTCTCCTTGAAGGTCAATAATGATCTACTTGTACAGATGTTTGCTTATCAAGGCAAGTTGGTTAATCTTAGAGGAAATATAAATTTCAACTGTAGATCTATGTGTGTACACATATAAACCTGACTTTGATAACATCTACAGGTAAAGGATGTTTTGAATTAAATTGTATTGCCTTAATGATGCATCTAATTTATAAAGAATTCAAAAGAGCAGTTTCATGGAAAAATATTTAATAAGAGAACAAGCGAAGAGCATTTCCTCATGTGCTTAGGCTTGTACACACCATGGTCTGTTTCTCAGATGTGTAGGGCAGTGTATGTGTATCTGAATATAGGTACGATTTGTCCAAATACGTATGAATAGGTTTATCCTGGTTGAGTATGGTATCACATATGCCTTCCATTTGTAGTGTGCTGAAAATAATACTTTCCAGTGTGATGTGTATCTGAGTTCACCAGATTCTCTGCTTTAACATTCAAAAAGCAATCTTTATTCAGCATTCAATAAATATTGACAGAGAGCCAATGATGTGCCAGGCCAGGTGCTAGGTTTTGGGTATACAGGGTTGACCAGGGAAATAATATAGGCCCTACCTTCTGACATCTCACCGACAGTTAACAGGAATTTGAAAATGGCTTTCAAATGTAACAACTACCTTTCCTCCTAAAGTCTTAAATAAACTCTATTTTCAACTTATTAATGTATACGCATTTTTGAATTAATTTTATTCATTTATTTTAAAGGGAAACTATCAGGTAATAATTCAGTTATTCAAATCACCAAACTTTTAATGTCTCAGAATCAGAAAAAAGAATATGCTTTGTGACTATGTAGGGATTTTTTCATTTATTTGTTTATTTTTATTGAAGGATAGTATACATAGTATAAAATATATGAAATCCACACTCTTAAGCACATGGCTTAAATATTTTTTAACCTATATACGCTCATGTAAATACTATCCAGATCAAGATATGGAAGGTGTCCATCGTCCAGAAGGGTCCGTTGTGCTGCTTTCTGCCATTTACTTTTAAAAAACACATTTATTCTCCCCACTCCCTCCAAAACTGTGCGTATCCATGTAGTAATCTGCAGGCCGCCTCCGGGGTGCTTTAATTTTCATTAGGAAGGATTAACCTCGCGAGAGAAGGAGGCACTGTGGTTTTCACTGTGTGTAAATGGAGGCAAAAATGTTGCCCTCTGATGAGGTGTAGCTTTGCCCTGTTTTTGATGATGCTCAGGTTTCCCTCTGCACAAAGAGAATATCTAATTGATATCATTAGGTTTTTCTCTTTTTTCTTAAGGCATTTAGTGGCAAGTGGAACAGCAGAGGTAGAAAAGCCCATATGCTTTGTAAAAAGCCAGACTAATAACACTTTTTGATGGATGTCTGATTTTAAAAGTGCTGCATCTTTCATTAAAATTTACATGTAAAGTAAGGGCAGACGCAGTGACAGGAAAGCTAATGCAACTAGCACATCTTGACATAATAACAATCAGAAGAAACTGGAGATCCCAGATGGCAGCTTGGCCTTTGCCATCCTTTTAATAAGCTACTAACTGCTAATTATTTCACTCTTTTGGGCAAGTTAATTTACTGTTGACTCTTAAAGAGATACTGCTCTTTTTTCCCCATGCCACACAAAACAGAGCCCTTTCACCGGGAGCTGTGGCAAGTGCTTCCGTGCAAGTTGGAAGCTTTCCAGCCGGTTGTAACAATAATGGCAAGTATTGGGGTGGAAAATGTCGCTTAATAAACAGTATTTTCTTGGATTCTTTGAGTATAGAACATTTAAAAAAATTCGTTTGGCTAAAGATCCATTGTGTGTGCGTGTGTGCGTGTACGTGTAACAGCCATAGATCAAACAGCCAATACAGGGAGAAGATCTGATTTTGGAGCCTCTTTGAGAGTGAAAGAACAGCTGCCTTTTAAATGGTTGCTAATTCCGACAATTAATGCTGTTTTGTGAGTGTGTGATTTTCTGTGATGGCGGTTAGGAGGGATGATGGTGGGTAATAGCGCATTTCCTAAGCTTTATGGTAATGTAGCCAAGTAAAGACCAGAGTACTGGGAGAGAACCAGCTCCCACAGGTTCTGGACCCCTTTTAAATGAAAAGCCTGCGAAGCATGCCTTTTTCTTACTACGACTTCCTTAGGAGATTTTATATTTTAGCACAGACGCAGATTATTAAATGTGTCGATGTGCAAGTGAGCTTGGATGCATCAGGAGGGAGTGTTTGGAAAAGAACCTTGTTTGCAACGAGCTGTCTGACAATCAAAATATTTACTTAAAGATAAGCTAATGACTGTGCCTTGCAAATGCCTGCAGACCCATTATTGAAATGAGAGTCAGTACTTTGGCTTGGTACCATTCAAAAATAAATTGCAAACCTCAAATGCTAGTGCGTGTGTGTCTTACACTTCTCCCAAAACAAAATAAATGTGTATCAAACAACAAACAAAGATGGAAAAATCTCTCAATACATTTTCTTGAAATATTTAAACTGAAGTTAATGTGTTACTATGATCACTTGCTCCTTCTTGTCACTGTTAAAAATTGCTAAATGGCTTAAAATATTCGTTGAAAAAACACATTCTCCAATTATTGGTGATATCTCTGAACATGAACTTGATAATGTGAGTTTTGTAGTCCAATATCATATCTATAGTGACTTGGGTGTTATGCAGTTGGTGGGGAGACTGTTGAACTCAATCAAATACTAGACATTTGCTTTTGTTTAAGTCTAGAGGAACTGGAGATGTTTCAAATGTTATATTTGTTTAAAATTAATGTATCACCTGGTTTCAAGATAGCCCCAAGAAAAAGTATATGTGCCTGCAAGTTTGGGGAAGTTTTGTCATCTTTCAGAATCTGATATTGTATAGCATGTTCAGCCAGATTGCCATCTTCCAAAGGTTTTTGAGAAATGCTAACAACGTTTCAAGAAAAAAAGTACTGGGAAAAATAAGTTCTCAAAAAAAAGGTTTAAAACAAAATTAAACAGGTTTTTTTCTGACTGTAGGACTTCTCAGAGCCTTTGTTATGACAGTGCAAATTATGACTCTCTAAGAAAGAAAATGTAGTTTTCAAAGTTACCCAAATTTATTTGACATGAAATCCTTTTTTGTGATTTACATTTTGGATGAGAATAGCTAGAATTAAAACTAGTTTTCAGTTGAAAGACTTTGGACAGGATAATTCTAAAGTCTTTTCCAAGTCTAATAATATAAGTTGTAATGTCTCTAGAATTTGAAAGAGGAATTTGGATTGGCTTCACTCAAGAATCCTTTTAACTACATTTTCTATTTTGATTGGGAATAGTTTTTTGGATGGGTTAGTTTCAATAGGGAAATTACTGCTTCCTGGTAAAATACATAACACAGATGTTAAAAGAACTGCAGTTTTAAAGATACCAGTCTTATTAAAACACTTTCAGTTTGTACTACCTAAGCACGTAAGTGGATATCCATATAGTGTGTGTAAACAATGCTTCTGATAATGGCCTGCTTAACTCTAGGAAGAGCTGATCTCGGCATAAGATGAAAAAATTACTAGGAACTTTAAGTTTTTCTTGCTTCGAAATTTGGAGTAGGTTAATGGTCATTTTGGTTATTTCTCCACTGTATATCTAAGGTCATTTATCCTCTCTCTCTGAGAGTTTCGCTATCAATGGCTTTTTTTCCAGACAGTGAGCATGTAGGTGGAAGAAATTCTTCCTGGTAAGAATTACTTGTACTTTGTTTAGAAATCATTGGCTCAGCTAAGGATTTTGTGGGCTCTCTTGTTGCCAGGCTGAGGACTTTGTCCTATTTATGTGCTGTCCGTTCAGTATGAAGGGCTGCCATTGATCCATCTGTAATAGACCATTTGCCTGGGGCTATTAATCTGGTAGTTTGCTAAGCCAGCCACACTCTCCCTTGTTTCCCCAAGTGACCAGTAATAGGCATTTCCAAATGTCTTGGCCAAAATTGTTATGGGTGAGATTCCCAGTTCTAAATAAACTGATCTAGGAGGCAATTGAGCCTGGAACACCAGATATCCAGGTGTAAATATTTCTAATGCAGGGTCAGCATGTGTCATAAAAAGAGCACTGAGATAAATCTTAGAAGAGCCAGTTCAGGGTGCTGAGGAAGAAAACATGGTAGATTAGAGCAGTGATGTTAGTGTTTGACACTTAGAAGCCATATAACCTTGGTAAACCTCATTATCCTAGTAAGTTAAATGGGAACAATAATACCACCCACTTCACAAGGCTGCTGGGAACCTTTGAGACAATGTATATAAAAGGCTTGTGTTAGAGCTTGGATCTAACATTAAAAAAATTGGTGATCATGAACATTAACAACAAGCACTAGTACCATCCTCATAAGTACATCTTGTCAATATCAACATAGATCTTGGAACTTTGGACAAGTTAATCAGTCTTTTTGACCTTCCATGTCTTTATCTATAAAATGCCTACTTGGTAGATTTGTTGTGTGTAATAATTGATATAATGCAGGTAAAAGTGCTGTGCAATTTAAAAGGGCACTGCACAATGTTAAGGAATTAGTAGTCCGTGAGAATATAAGTTCCAAAATCAGGGGCAATATCTGTGTGCTTCCACATGGTATATCTGGTGCCTGTTGCATAGTGGAAACGACTCAGTGAATACTTTTTGAATGGGTGCTAGGAATCACTGAGCTATAACTCTTAGCAGAGTTCAGTACCATGGACAGACCCAAACTTCCCTGGGATCCGTTATCCTTTGAATAGGAGGTCTTCTGGCACCTCCATTGCAAGAAGGAACCATTGGCCTCTTCCTCTAGGGCTTCCCATAATAAGAAAAGTAAGCCTGATAAAGCCTGTTTGTTCTTTAGGTCTTTGATGGATGTGTTTGCTCTTTTTGTGTGCACAAAGAGCTATGGGATTTCCTATGTTACTTGATGAAACTATATGAGCCATGAAGAGAATAAAAACATTTAGCTAAGAGTTACTTAAAAAAAATGCTGATTTGCCTCCCCAAATCTTAGGAGCATATAATTTCAGAGCTCAAAGGGAAC
Source organism: Equus caballus (assembly GCF_041296265.1). NCBI lineage: Eukaryota > Metazoa > Chordata > Mammalia > Perissodactyla > Equidae > Equus > Equus caballus. The sequence continues at coordinate 36,319,087 of NC_091707.1, forward strand.
TTAGAATTCTTTTAGTTTGTCCGACTGTAATTTTGTGGATGACAAAATATATGCTGAGAGGGCATAAGTACTGTGTTTGTCACTACAGTGATAATACATAGCGTTGTTGGGATTGAAACTTCTGACTCTCAAAGCTATTTTCTTTCCCCTCCCACCAAGTTGCCTCTAAGATGCAACCGAGTTGTCGTAGTCATCTTCACCACATGAGTGGCATTTCTTGTAGATCATCCACAGGGTGCTGAGATCATTACTGATAATGACATGTAAGAAAGATTCTGGAAATATCAGAGTGGGAGCATTCTAAACAAGGTTGTCTCTCAAATTACTTGACTACGCTGAGAATGATGCAACCCCAACTTTTGAAGTTGTCAGTGAATTACTCTGACTTTCGTGACTTTATAATGCTTTGTACCACTTATGGACTTGCCCTGTTGACTGCTTTGTCTCGGCTATAGTAAGATGTTGACTTAAAAAAACCTTTTAAATCCGTTTTTTTTTCTTTTCTTACAGTCCTATGTTGACAGTTTATAAGAGAGTGGATGCCTGTGAGAAAATTCACTTGGAACTAACTTTCAAACTGTTACTTAATCATTTTTCCACTTCCTTTCTTCCTTTAAGAATAGTTCAGTAATTTTATTTACATTTTATTAACTAAATAGGAAAATTATTTTTTCTCAAGTAAGAATGTATTCATCTTTAAGTGAACATCATTCCTTTGTTTTCTATTAAAAATAACTTTCTCCTTCAAGGTTTGCCATGAATCTGATGGGTTAAGTTTAGTGCCTTTCCATGAGGCAACTTTGGGGGATGCTGATCAGCACATGAAATCAGTTCTTAAATTGTTGCAAAATTGCCTTCCTTCAGACTATTTTGATCACAAGGGCTCTCAAGTGTCAAAGTCATTTGGAGAACTAGATAGATAAAATGCATGAGCACTAAGCTTTTTTTCCAGGATAGAATAAATAAATGTGTTCTACTACGTGCTCAGCTTTGATAGTGATTTGTTAAAAGGAAAAAAGAAAGGCGACGATATTAAATATTTACAAGAGTGATTTAGCTGTATTATCTTGTGCTCTGCATCTCTGTTTAATGGTGAAATCAGCTACTGTTGAAATAAATGCCATTAAACCAGTGGTAGTGTGAAGGTCACTGCCTAGGCAAGGTTAAAGTAATTGTGGAGAATAATGATTTTTGTCAACTTTCCAGATCCCTTCCTGTTTTTGTCGGCTTCCCTCCAAAAATAATAGGAAAAAACTACATTTGAGGATTCACAAGCTCACTTTCTCTCTTGCATTCTTTATGCCCTTTCTGGCCAACCCAGTAGCTGGAAGCCTTTTATGAATTTTTTTGTTTCATCCATTTAGTGGACAGAGACAGGACTGTTCTCCCTAGAGTTGAGCCCTTGCATTTCTGTTTGCTGGCTCTTCTGTTGTTCCTTTCTTGGCAGTTTGATTTAGAGGTGAGGACCTGTGCCTCTTTTTTCTTGGAAATGGTTTATCTTGTCTGAAATGATCCTTAAGTTTCTCCACCAGCTCCCCTTCTACCTAAAGCAAAGATTTTTTTTTTTTAACTTTAGTTCTCATATCTCTTTAAAGAATCTCCGAATTATTGCATGGCATTGTCCCCATTTCATGGACAAGAAAGCAGAAACCTAAGTTTACAAAACCAATGACAGAACTAGTAGTGGAAGCAAGATCATCTTAGTTTTGCCTGACCCCAAAGCCTAAGCTGACTCCACATTCCATACTATCACTTCAGTTAATTTTATTGACCTCAGTTTTCTCGTCTGTAAAATGGGGGTAATAATGCATTGCTATAATATATTCTTAATAAGACATATAAATAATATTACATATAATGTGTTATAAATAGTACATTATTTTACTTTTGGTGAAATTGAGAAGTAAATGAACTAACAAATGTTAAGCGCATAATAAGGTCTCTGGCTCTTGCTACAATTTTAATAAATAATATGTTCCCTCCACTCTTGACAGGAACAATAAAGTATAATTGAATTTAATAAGCATTGAGCACAAGGGATACACAAAATGAATAAAAATTAGTCTTTGTTCTTAAGTAGCTCACAATATAGTAGGAGGAAAATACCTATATAATGAATTCCAAAGTCTATTCCTATTGTTTTTCTCTTGTCTTGGGCTTTCTATAAAATGCTACTTAAAATGTGAGAGCCTTTTTCTGGGGGAAAGTAGTTTCCCGTGCGGTTGAGATATTATACGGACATTGCTGTGGCAGCTGTTTGTCACTAGCTTCCTAACTAGTCTGTGTTTACTTGATCCATCCGAAAGTCCAGAGAGTAGGTTGGGGACAGGATAAAACAGAGACGTACAGGGAGGTAGTGGTGTGTATTAGGGTAGGCTAACTGCTATGACAAACTATTGTCAAATCCCAGGGGCTTAACACTAACAAAAGTTTCTTGCTCACCCCACAGTTTGCAGTGCAGATTGGTGGGTAGTGAAGGAGCGATCTCTGCTCCACACGGTCATTCAGGCAGCTTCCATCCTGTGGCTTTGTCATTTTCTAGAACCTCATCCTTCACTACATTCATCTGGCAGATGAAAAGACAGAGAAAACAAGAGATTGGAGAATATTTTTTTAAAGGGTCAAGGTTGGAAGTAGGGTGTGCCACTTATTATTGGCCAGAACTCAATCACATGATCCCATCTAATTGCAAAGGAGGTTGGGAATTGTAATTCAGCTCTGTGCCCAGGAGGAAAGGGAAAGGGGTTTTGTGGATATGATGGCAGTCTCTGCCCCAATGGATGAGTTGTGTTCTATTCTTGCATCATCTAGTGTCATGCCTGTTAGTTTTCTTCAGCTTACCTTTTGTCAGACAAACAAAAAGGCCTCCATGGTTTCTATGAGATAGAGGACCCTTGCCCATTCCTTTTCCTACAATATACAAGTACCCATATCTCATTTTAAATAAGATTCTACAGGGTTACAGTAATGTTTCTCAAAGTTTCAAGAATAACTGAGGGAACTTGTGAAACTAAAGACTTTTAGTTCCTGCCTTAGAACCACAGAATCTTCGGGTCTAGGTGATTCTCATCATCAGGCAAGTTTGGGGCACACTGTGTTTATTCCAAGGAATAAAGCAAACCAAAAAGGAAGTGTATGAGACTCTACTAAAAGTATTTTGTTGTATTTTATACAGTTTCAAACAAGTTTTGCATTTACCTTACTTATAAATCTGTTTGTTATAGATGAATTTTTGTTGTAATTTTTTTCTTAAGGGATTTAATCTCAATCTTACATCCCTAAACCAAAAGCTAGAAGTGTGTTTGGGATCTTAGCCTGAGTTGATGGAGTGGAGCCAAATGCCTGACTCAATAGAGTTTTATTTTATTCTGACCACTAGATAAGAACCTCTCAGCATCTCTTTTCCCTCTTCATCACCTAACAAGGGACACCCTTGATGAAGAGACTTCTTGTTACATTAAGACAAAAAATAGTCCATGTTTGATAGGCCTTCTTACTATTTGTGCTTGACTTGTGAAGAGTTAAATGAAGGCAATCCATTTGAGTTTTTAGAGGGGTATTATCTTACTCTAGTCTAAGTATAGGCAATATTAAAATCACTGTATTTTGAAATGTAGTCCCTTCCTATAAAGCTGTGCTTTTATTTATCCCTCATGGAGAGCAGTTGGCTGTGTTGTCCTTCTGGAATAGATGTCAGAGTGTGGATAATTCTGGGCTTGTGATTTTTTTCTTCTATTTTATCTGCCTCTTTTGGTGTCTTTGTGTGCAAGTCTATGATTACTATTGAGTTTTTTTTCCTAAATGCCAGTGATTATCTCACAGGTGGAGGGATTAGGAAAGAGCTGAGAGAATTGCACTGGGATTAGAATAAAGGCTCCCTCCACTCGCTTTAAATATAGTGAAGGAGGGAGTGGAGACTTGGAGGGGGTAGGCAGAACTGCGGAGGAGGTGGATAATTTGCTTCTGATATTTAAATCCCCGGATGGAGTGAAGGAAGAAACTCCTGATGGAAGAGAGAGGAACTGAAAACCTAAACTGGTTTGGGGTTATTGTTGCAGAGAGCTGGGCATGCAGGAAGGCAGGGCGGCCACTTTTTGCTGCCTCTGCAGCTTGTTTAACCAGCCTCTCCATCTGAGAGCTTTTTTTTTTCGGTCTGACAATTTACTTTGGGAGGAGAAGGGAGCTAGGAGGGTCTGATATATACTCTGGCCAAGAGACTTTTGGTGAGACATTATCTTTCTTCCCAGCAGAGAATGATTTATTTACCTGATATGTCAGTTAGGATCCTTTCAGCTGCAAATAACAGAACTTTCAGCTCAACTGCCTTAAACAACAAAAGGAATTTATGGGCTCAGTTCTTGAAAACTCTAGTAACTCAAACAATATGACCAAGACCTAGTGTCTCACTTCATCCATTTTTTGGCTTCACTTTCTTGGTGTTGGCTTCATTCTTGGCAGGCTACCTCCCTTGTGATACTGAGAGAGCTGATGGCCATTCCCAGGGTGATTTGTTTTTTGGTTCATATAAGTGAAGAAGAGTAACTCTCTTCCCTAGAAACTCAACAAGAACCTTGGGGTTTCAAACTAATTGGACCAACTTAAGTCACATGTTTATCTCTGAACCAATCACTGCAATCAGAGGGATGCATTTTGCTGGTATCTTATGCCTGATTCATATGCTCAAATCCAAGAATTGAGGGAAAGAGTTGACTTTTTTCTGTAGCACTTGCGATTCGGGAGGAGGCTGGATATTTGACCCAAAATTTCAGAAGAGGGGAATGGATATTGGGTAGCAGAAGCCAACTGCACCTGAATAGAAGAATTTAAAAAATTTGAAGCCAAACCCAACTAAGTCCTTAATCAGGAATCAGGAAACGTTGGGTATGTATCTCTCACCCTCACCATCTGGCTGTCAAGTGGTCCTATTTCATAAGGAGGGGATATCAATGGGGGAGTATGAGTACCAGCAGAGGCTCCATTTGCAAGCAGAGAGCTGGGAGGGGAGGGCCATTGTTATCCTGGCATCTGTGTAATCGCAGAGTCAGCATCTTGGGATCTTGGTTCATTGATGTGAAAAGAGGCAGGGAATATGTCTATGGGAATGGAGTGAATGCCAGGCCCAACTTGCTTTAGGTAAAAACTGCTCTGATGGAGTCTCTTCCTCCTGCCTTGATCTCAGTCCTCTGCTTAGGTCACCTGATGTGGATTGCTATTGATGGATAGCTGAGTGAGGCAGCCCTCTTCTCTCAAGTGTGTTTTTAACAGAGTGGCTCTCAGTAAATATCTCTTTCTCAAATGCCTTGCCTCATTCACAGAGTCTTTCTTTTTAGCTGCTGCTTAATCAGCTGCTGCCCCTTAGCACACTGACCTAGTTCTCAGCCGCAAATTTCATCTAGGCTTTTGAGGTGGTGCCTCCCCAGGGTCACTGTGATGTTAGCTCCACCCTGACCTGTGGCCGCTAGTCTCATCACCTGCCTTACACCCCAGTGTAGCAGGGGCCTTTGGCCAAAGGGGCAGCCAGGGTGGCAGGCAGAACAGAATGAGTCTTAAGGTGCAGTAGCAGGAAGGATGTGGTTATTATGGCCTCCAAACCAAGCACAATGAGGGCAAAGCCCCCTCTTTAATGGGCTTCTGCCCCTTAGCAACAAGGGTGCATTTGACCCTTCTCAAACTGTTTTCTAAGCCAGTGCTTCTCACAATTTAATGTGCGTATGCCTCATGGTTAAACGATGGACATCTTGTTAAGCTGCAGGTTCTGATTGAGGAGGGTCAGGGTGAAACCCGAGATGCTGCATTTCTAACCAGCTCCTCAGTGATGTCCATCATGCTGCTGGTTTGCAGGCCATACTTTGCAGGAGCAAGTCTTTAAGGCTGTCACCTTGAATGATCTTGCAAGTGAGGCCATCTGGTTCTTTAATAAGTCAGAATGCAAAGGAGAAGAGTTGCACTCCTTTGGAAGCAGATGGGAAAGCTGGGACTCAAATTCATAGGAATCAGTTATTACCTCCAGGCAACCAAGCAGGTGCCTGATGAAACTCAAGCCTTCTCATCCTCCTTGGATAGTAGAGGTAGGGTGATAATCTTTGCCTCTGTCTCCATGTGTGATGGGTACCTAAGTGCTGGTTCATCCTTCCCACAAGGAGAGAAACATTCAGGATAGCCTATAATTCTGTCTACACCAGGCTATACTTCATGCTCCTAAAAAAAAGCCTGTTTCTGTAACAAATCACCACCATGACGCATTTATGGAGGTCTATGTGGCTCACAAACTCCCATTCTGTGCTGCTTGTGATTATCAACAGATAAGAACCTCCTGTGTCCCAGCCCCAAGTCCCATCCCCTTGCCCAAATCCCCAAGAGCTTTCCCTTACACACCAGTGGTTGCCATGGGTCTGGGAGACCCACAGCGGTGATGATAGTATACGTCCTTGCCAGCATGGGGCTGAGACCACAGCTCTGCACATGGGCTGTCCTCTAGGTATGACCTCAATCAAGTTTGTTGTGCAAATGCAGTGTTGGTCTGGCTCTCCCTGTCTTCTGGTTCAGCCTTATTTGATCTCACTCTCCCTACTCCCTATTTACTGTCTGTATAATCCTCCAGAAGGAATCAGATCTAAACAAAAACATAAAGGAGAAAATGCTTAAGAAATATAATCTTACCATATAACAAAGCAGGATATTTAACTGTCTGGTTGACTCTACTGTTTTATTTGGACTAGAGGGAGGAAAAAAAAAGCTTGGGATGGCTGTTGGAGGAACAAAAGTGAATTAGAAGGCTCTTATTTCACAATTGGTTGCCTGTGCCTGTGTGGGCTAATGGATTCATGAGAAGCTTGGCTCCAATTTCCAGCTGGCGGTTGCCTGGGTTCAGGTGTTTACCTGGTGTCTTCAGGGATGCTGTAGCAACAGCTGTAAGCAGAGCCAGTTATTCAATCTGCTCTGAGAAAGGTTAAAGTGTGGGTCTTCGGGCTTCCCTGGGGACTAATTCGGTAGCAGGAGAGTCAGAGAACTCATACCACTTGGGAGGGGGAGCCCTTGCCAGGATTTCAGTTATTATAGTTACAAATGGAAGTGTTTGAACTTAAATCTGAATTTAGGCAACAAGAGGAGAAACATGGATGGAAATGAATTATTTATTCCATCACTGGGGGCCCGGAAGCGTGCAGTGGGCATTAATCTCCTTTGCACAAGAGCCTCTGAGCAGGCTTGAGGTCGTCTGGGCGAGATCTGACCTTATCTGCTCCTGGCCAGACACCTCAGCTTCGACTAATTTGCCTTGAGAATAATCCAAATAAGACCCTTTACCTTACTGTTCATAAGAAGAATGTGAATATTTGCCTAGCATGTGGTCAAAGGAAGTGAAAGTGCTTGTGTCTGTGATTTCTTTTAATCCCATAATTTCCCAGTAGGTCTGAAGGGAGAGGGAAAAGCAGGCAAGAACTGACTCATGCTGATGGTCTACTGAGTCCCCGGGACATGGTGTGGATTTTCCAAGTAACAGGCTCGAGCTGAATGTGCACCAGCCATTGAATCTGCACAGTCATCCAAGGAGGGAGCTTCTAGTGTTCCCATTTCACTGGTGGGGAAGTTGAGGTTTAAAGAGATTCAGCATCTCACCTATGGTTACCTCGCTCTGAATCATCCTTGCTGGAATTCAAGTTCAGGGTGCTATCATATTCCCATCTTGCACCCTTTCCACTGCCCCAAGGTAGCAGATACAATAAAAATATTTTAAAACCTTTCCCAAGGCTAGCAAGAGAGAAGTAAATAGTTCAGGGAGTTGCAACCAATGGAAAAGATAGAACAAAACCAGTTCCCCATAAAGAACCACTCTGTCCCCTTTCACACCCTCCCATCCTGTCCGTTTCTAGGTTTGCAAATATTTGTGAGTGTAAACTCTATTTCCCTCTCTTTCTCTTCCCATCCTCTGCTCTTTAGTGAACACAAGTTTTATTAAAAGTTTTCCTCAAGGCTCTCTGTTAGATTTAGCTTATTTTTCTTGCTAAAACATTTCTGAGACAGTCGCCTAAAGCTAGGCCCGGCAGGTCTAGGTTCTTTGTACATTTTTGTCTCCAGTCATCAAGGCACATCCCTGGCTCCATGGTAGAGAGAGGAGAGGATGGGCCGGGCATGCTTCATAGCTTTGAAGTTTCAAGGTCCTTGAACCAATGTAGACAGAGGTACACGTTTGACAGTCCTTTGTGCCTTCACGGTTTCCGCGGACTTCAAACCATTGCTGGTTCCTCCTTCCGAATCCGTTTGTTGAGTGTCCATCATGTGCTGGGTGTGAGAGACTTGGACATCGTGTTACTAGACAACCAGGAGTTACCTACCCAAAGGGCACCTGAGCACAGGTGAGGGAGGAATCTGAGCGCATATCAGGCAGGGACTTCCGGTAGACTCTTTCTACTTTTGGCTGTTTGCCTTCAGGGAACTTAAGATCAAGCTCCTGTTTCTTCCACACTCCTCCTTCCTTTCTACCACACTACCTCAATCTGTGGAGCAGCCTTACTATTCTTTTAATTGGCTCCTGAATTTCACTTGAATGCAAACTGAAAAGTTTATTGAGCCTATATGGGTTCTTAGGGGCGGAGTAGATAGCATGGATAAGACAGGCCTGGCCCTTGCTCCTCAACACTTATAATTCTTTGGGGAAGACTTGTGTCAAACATGTAATTGCGAAAGCCGGGCTGTTAGGAAAGAGCAGCACAGAGTGTGCTGGGGAGTGGAGCGGGGTTGCCCTCCCTGGCTATCTGGAGAGAAGTGATCATTTCTCCTAGATTCTAGCTCTGTTTGAACATACATCTCTCATGTGCTCCCCTTTGCTCTGTGAAAATGCACTCTAGAGTCCATGCGCTCAACAGCTGTATTGCGTTGTGTTGTGTAGCCTTATTAAATTTCTCTTTGTTCTCCAATTGTTTCTGTCATGTTGCCTGCCTTGATATACTATCTTTTGTAGGACTGCAGAGAAATAAATCTTCCCTAAACTCTGTACTCCATATGTCAGCCTCCTGAGGCCCCCCCCCCCCCCCCAGGATATCCTTACAGGATAACATCCAAGCTCTTTAGCATGGCTTTCAGTATGCTGCAGTTTGACCCAACCTCGGCTCCCATCTCATTTAGTGAAACCCTTTGCAAGAACCATGTCCTGCTAACTTGTGACCCTCCATATCCCAGGTGTAATCTTATCTGCTCATCCTACTCCTCTTATTTTCGATATCTTCTCCCCAATTCTAGCCATCTGTTGAAGTTTGATTCAGGTTTCACTCCCTCTGGCACAATTTGCTGACCATGTCAGCTCTTCAGAATGCCGTAGTGCTTTCTAGTACCACTCACTGGCCACTCTCCCTGAATGTCCCTTTCTATAGTCTATATCTCTCTCTTTGTGTCTCCCCAACCAGTCTGTGAACTCTTAGAAGTTAGGCACCTCACTTTCTACTCCTTGTGATCTGACCACCATGATGCCTCTACAGATAGATGCTTGATGGTTATAGGATGGTAGATTGGCTATATCTGATCAACTAGTGTTGCACAGAGTTTCTTACAGTGCCAGGCATAAATACATAACCAAAGGATAAAGAATAAATAGGAAAAGAAATTGAGAAAATAAACATAAGTTTAAAATTTTATATCTTCTCAAATCTCAACTTATGAACATAATCAAAGTAGTAGTTTCATTTTTGTGGAGGATGAGGTAGGGTGGTATTGGGAGTGTAGAAATTGAGAGTGGGGGTAAAAGAAAGCAATAAAATAGAAGGAGGTGAGTTGGAAAAGAATGAAGAGCCCTGCGTGTGGGCTAACGCACCTTGGAATTAAGCCCTGACTTGTGTTTCCGACTGCGTGGCTTGGGTAAGTCACTGCACACCTGGAGCCTTGTCTGCTGAGGGGGAATTAGGACCCTGCCTTGTCTGCCCCTGGTCTATGGGCAGATCAAATGAAAGCAATTTGTAAACTGTAAAGTACACTGTGAATGGAAAGGAGCGTTGTTACTATAAACAACATCATCATCATTTATCATCTGAATCCTCCCAAAGCCACACTGTGGCAAGGGGATAGATCGATGGATAGGTCTGTTGTGACAGGAGGGAAGAGACCAGACTGGAAGGAGCCTGTGGTCAGATACTGCAGGCCCCCGCAGTCAGGCTGCATCTCTGCAAATGTTCTCGTATCGGGGAAGTGCCTCCCCAGGTCTGGTGAAGATGAAGAAGGGTAAGGTATGTGTGCCCTGACCTTGTCTGTGACAGGTACAAGTGGAAGGCCAGTTCTAGGATGCTAACAGGTCCCAGTTACCATGGTTACTGTAGATGAGTAGTGAGGTGTCAGTTTGACCATCAGAACTAGCGGAAGACCTCGGTTGTGGTCCCTGCTCTGTGCTTGCCAGCTGTGAACACTTTCTAGAAATGTACACTAAGCCTATCAGGTGCCAGAGACTGAATGCTTTATGGCCATGATCTTACTTCATCCTTGCAACAGCAGGATGAGCTGGGTACTACTGTTACTTTCCTTTTACAGATGAGGGAACAGGTTCAGGGATGTTAACAAACTAGCTCAAGGTAACCAACTAGTGAGAAACAGGAGCTGAGATTGGAACTCAGGCCTCTCTGCCAGTCCTGAGCTCTTAATCACTATGCTCTGTTGCCTTCAACTTCTTAAAACCTCAGCCTCCTCATCTGTACCATGGGGATAATGATATCTACCCTGCTGACCACATAGGGTATGAGGCTCTGGTGAGAGAATGGATATGGAAGGACTGTGTGCACTGCCAAGTGTGTATGGTACGTCCAGACATTCACTGAGCGGGAGCTGCATGCCCGGCATTGCGTTGGGTGCTGGGATACTGTGGGGGATAGGACAGCCAAGGTACGTGCTCACACTGAGGTACATTCTACACAGTCTGTTAATGGAGGGAGCTGTCAGAAAGTGGAAAGGGAAGAAAAAAATGTGGCAATCTAAGAAAAGCTGTGTTTTCAGAAAGGAAGAAGTCATGTTAATGGGCAGCCATTGCCTTTAAATTCACCTTCATTCCCAAGTATAAATAATGAAGCCATATTAAGAGATTAAGTAATGTGGGAAGTTTACAAAGACAGTGAAACTGAGAAAAGCAAAAAGAGTGCATTTATAAAAGAACAACTCATATCAGGACATTTTGATCAGTATAAAAAAGAAAATCACAGTTCTAGAAGGTGAGAAGTATGCAGTAGATGTAATATATCTAGATTTTAGTAAAATCACTTGAAGGAGAAATGGCCTGAAATCTTACCTAAGAAATTAATTCAAATTGACTGGGGTGGAAGCTGTGCCACTCAGAGTGAGAACTGGCTGGGAGATGGGAGTGAAAGGTGTGATGACAAATGACCATACTCTCAGGGTATGATGGGGTCAGGTGAGAAGACCCAATTTAGCCATCATCACTTAATGATCTGGAAGAACGACTAAGCTCCTGGTAATGACATTCATACATGATGCTAAATTGGGAGGTGTCACTGTGATGGCTCGTGGAAGGAAGCACAGAATAAGAGGATGGCAGTCAAGGTCAGGCGGGCATGACCACATAGACAGGAACAATGGGGGAGGGTACAGGCAAGGACAAATAGAGGGAATTTCCTTGAGAACAATCTGCAAACATTAAAAAATATATACATATATCTAGTAGTATCAGGACAGGAATGAGAGGCAGAGTCCAAGGATTTATTCTTCCATAATTTGAGCTGAAAATGAGGAGTGACCAGGAGGTATGTTTTGGGGAGCAGGAAGGCACCTGAGCCAAGGTTCTGTCAGACTGAGTCCCTTCCTCCCTCTTTAATGTGATGGTCTCAGAGGCAGAACTACTCTGACTGTCAGAGTGTCATTGACCTACTTGAGAGCAGGGGTTCTCGTGACACACTGTGCTCACTCGTATCCTGGCTCTATCACTTAATCTGTAAAATGGGAAAATAATGGTGCTTACTTAAGAGTTTATGAGGATTAGATAAATGGAATGGGCTAGCACCGTGCCTGGTATGTAGTAAGTGCTTGACAAATATTACCTATTATTATTATTTTCATCATCATCATTATTACCCTGTGTGTGTGATCTATACCTGTGGTGGAATATATCACCTTAAACAGATAATGGCCTTTCTGGTTAAAGTAGGGGAAGAGACATCCAGAGAAGACAGTTTGAAAACTACTGATAGAATGAAAAAGAGCATAAGGTCAGTGGATTCATTCCCCAAGCTCTGTTATAGGTGACCTTGAATGAGTCACTTTACCTCTTTGCTCCTATTTCTACATCTACAAACATCTGTGGCTGAACTTGATCATCTCTGAGGTCCTTTCTAGCTCAAAGTCTATTCAAAAATACAGAGGGAGTTGGGCTTTGTATTATTCAAGTTGTCAGCTTTAGAGCAAATCTCCTAGCACATATCATTCTACAGACCTATTCTCTACCAGCAATTGCCTCCCATGGGTAAGTTGACTGACGACACTTTCAGTACTGAAAGTCCTGCATTCCAGGAATGCCCCTTAGCCTGGGCAAAAAGAATGGTTGGTCAGCCTGCCTATGGGATAACTGCCAGACTGTAGGAGTGTTGCATGGCAGTCCAAATACACATCAGCAAGAACTGAATAGTTCTATTGAGCTCGTGAGAACCATCCTTAGGAAGCCACCCAACATTTTTCATGGGGAGTTATCTTAGTCAGCCTGACCTCTGTCATAAAATACCATACTCTGGGTGGCTTAAACAATAGAAACTTATTTCTGACATTCTGGAGGCCAGGAACTCCAAGATCAAGGTGCAGGTTCATTCAGTTCCTGGTGAAGACTCTCTTCCTGGGTTGCAGTTGGCTGCCTTCTTGCTGTGTCCTCACATGCTGGAGAGAGAGATCATTTCTCTTGTCTCTTCTTTTAGTGGCTCCACCGTCATGATCTAATTACCTCCCAAAGGACCCACCTCCAAATACCCTCATGTTGGGGGTTAGGGCTTCAATATATGGTTGGGGTTGGGGGGCACAAACCTTCAGTCCGTAGGAGGAGTGGACTGTTCAAAGTTGTGTTATTAGGGGAAGTGTTGCAATGGAGCTGCCAAAGGGTTCTTGTGGCCACTTCTCATATCTTCATTGACCCAGTCCCACTTAATGCTTTTACTCAGGGTTCTTCTTTGTGCCTTACAGCCTTGACATATGTGCTGAAAGGAGAGTAGTAAATCTTAGAAGGACACCACTTCACAGACTTAATAAATGCAAGACTCCACTCTGGAAAGAGTGAACTGAAAAGAAGAGTTGGTCTTGTTTTCCAGAGCTCTGTCTGGAATCACATGTTCACTTTTGGATTCTTCAGGGACCAGAAAGGTGACAGATTGAAGGGTGCTGTGAAGAAGTCATCCAAATGATTGACAAGCTAGAGGAAGTGATTGATAAGAAGAAATAAAAGAACAAAAGACCACGCAGCAGGCGGGGTGCACATGTGTGTGTGCAGGGCAAAAAATGGTAACTAGGATGCCCAGGAGGAGAGAGTGAGGTGAAGCAAGGCATCCGAAGAGGAATGTTGTTGGAGACAAAACTGCTCTAAAGTTACACATTTCATTCAGCAAGTATTTATTTAGCATCTCCTTACTCTGTGTCATGATCTGTCCTAGTGTGGGGAGCACACAAAGATGATTATCGTCCTGTCTTTATTCTAGTGGAGGAGATGGGCAGTCTGTGTATTTGTGAAGAGCATGGGTTTAGTTACTAGCTGTGTTGCCTTGGGAAAGTTACAAAGCCTTTCTGTGCTTTAGCTTCCTTATCTGTAGAATGGGCATGTGTTGTGTGTTTGAAGAACATCAAGGATGCCAGTAAGGCTGGAACCAAATGAGTGAGGGGCGGGTGGTAGGTGATGATACCAGAGAGGAAGCAGGGTGTATCAGCTGTGGTTCAACCAGGGAAGCAGAACCACTAGGAGATGGAGATGATGTATAGATGGATTTGTTACAGGGATTTTGCCAGTTACAGGTCAAGTGCTGCTTCAAGCCGTTGAGGCAAATCAGCAGATCAGCAACACCGTGTAAGGGCTGCAAAATGGCTACTGCTTTCCTTCCACCCTGCAAATATCCCAAGAATCTCCCTTGGGGCCCACCCCAAGTGGAAACATGCAAGAAAGGGAATTCTGGGAAACCTAGTTCAGCCTAGCCAAGCTGATACATTACTAAGCCACCACATGGGACGGGTGGGTGGCGGCTCCTAGGAAATCTGTAACAAAATCCTCCTGAGTCTTTCTTGACCATTTGCCCAATAGACAATGACTTTTCCATTACAGCTATTTCTCAGGGTGAGGTCCCTTTGGTTTTCCAGCAGTTACCCAAGTGCCCAGATGGTAACTAATGGGGGGAGATTTGATTCACGTTCCCTGGAGTGGAAGATTTTAGTTGCATCAATCATCATTAACCACAGCATGATATTCAGCTATTTGATGCAATAGAATTTGATTGACGTAATTATTCCGTGTAATAGAAATAAAAAATTAAACAAGAGCTGGCTCTGGGGAATGAAAACAAAAAGCTAATGCAAGTGTGGAGACAACTATCTAGCAAAATTTGATCATTCATTTGTTTAGTCATCCATTCCACAAATATTTGGGCTCTGCACAGGCAGAAGAATGGGCTAAGTATGGAGGTGATGCATAAATTTTGTAAGCATTAGTTGAACTTTCTCTGTCCTAAACATCAGGCATTTAGAGACAGACCGATATTAAGAATTTTCCAGATATGTAATTTTAATCCAAGTAGTAAGTAAGTAGAAGTCTATATAGGGATGGAGAGGCCGCCAGCAGAAAGTGCGTAAATCTCTCTGGGCAAAGCAGAAAGGCTTTCAGACAGCATCACTTCTTACCTGCATAATAAGATGGTGTCCTTACTCTCAAACTGTTTATGGTCTAGTTGAGAAGTCATCACGTGTATGAGGCAAGGTACTACCTTATAACTGCAAACCTGGGCTACAAAGGAAGGCAGCAGGCAGTAGGGATGGGGATCAGGAGAACATGGATTCACCACATGGCCCAGTCACAGCGTTGAAAACCAAGGATCTTTTTGTGCTCATCCCAGAAGCTGCACAGCTTCTAGAAACTTGTCTTTACACAGGAAATGTCTTACTCAGAAATAGTATGTTTGGTTGAGGCCTATTCTCCTGCAATCTTTGCCTTTGTCTACAGTGTGTTAAAATGAGAGAGCTTCTGATTCAGAGAAGTTATAAAAATAATATAGTAATTCCAAAGTTCACTTTTGTGACTCATTTTGCTCTCAATCATGGCACTCTACAGGGAGACCTTCTCAGACTTAAAATCCCACTTGCTGTTTGTATTTTGAAAGTGTCAATGGATTCAAAATTTTGAGGTTGAATCATTTGGCGATGTGGAGTCTGGGGGAGGTGGTGGGTGCCAGCATGATGACAGCTTTCAATGTTTGTATATGTCTCTTTAAAAAAGTAGGAAATAAATTGGCCGATTTGTCATGACTTCATCATGTGTAATGCTTGATCACAGAGTACCTTGTTTGGGATTTGTATTTATTTTCCTCCCTCCCGCTCCTAATTGCCCTCTCCAGAATGGAGGCTTCCACTGCCTCTTGGCTTCATTAACGGCTTTCATTTTCATTAAGAGCTTTGCGCTAATGGACTGTTATAAAATGCACAGTTGTTTCTTGCAGTCACCGCCAAATGACTCTCATCCTACTGACAGTTTTGTGCATTAGGCCAAAAAGAAGGGAGGGGAAAGCCAGTAGGAAGGAGTCAGAAGTATCCAAACAGAAGATCTAACTTGATCTTCCTTGAGGTTCTTGGGAAGTTGGGATCAGCACCTGGAATTCTATGAGTGTTTTCTCTCTCTTTTAAATGCCTCTTGGCTGGCAAAGACAAGTGAAGGAAGAGAATAGGAAGCTCATTTTTCTCCTAATATTAGGGAATTTGCGATTTCTTGGGAATAAGACTCGCAGAGGCCTCACAATAAGGAACACTGACAGTAAGATTTCATCAACCTCGCTCCAAATATACACACAATGGTTATTGTTGTTGTTATGTGCATCAAAACAATTGATGCTCATTGGGCTATACTTGGTGTGCTGTCCACCATGAGCAATAGAGGGCCCAATTTTGATGAATGGTTGCAGAATGTAATTTCTTTTTAAAGTAGGTTGGTCTCTGTACTCCTAGTATTACTGCTAAACAGACAATATTTTAAAATCTTAGAGCTTTAAGTAAGCTTAGAGACAATTAATTCAACCTCATCTCTCATTTTCATGAAGCTGAGAGAGGTTAAGTAACTGGTGAGTGTAACGGAGATGTTAACTGGGGCCACTCTGACTGTAGGATGTTTGGTTAAGCTTGACAGGAGCCCCTAAAACATGACTTTATGAGAATTAGACTGTGCTTTCCCACCCCCATACTCTTTCCTGTTGTCACTTTCTGATCCTTCCTTCTCCAAAACACTAAGAAAATTTTTCCTCTCATGGAATGAGCCCACCCAATTTTAGGTGGCCTTGGTAAACTCTTTACACCAGCCCCTTTTCTCCACAAATTTAAATCTTTCTCAGATGACTTACAGTGAAGAAAATTTTCTTCATCATGTTACATTAGTCTCAGAGCGGGTCTAAAACTCGGGTGTTTAATTTTCAAATCTCTGCTCTTTCCACAGCATAATTTATCTGCTTAAAATACGATATTCCGTGTGAGTAAAGCCAACGTCATGAAATGATGTTGTGTTTTGTTCGAATTTGTCACATCTCTTGTACTTCACAGGAGGGAGCAGAGATCAGCCAACATTTTAATGGGCTGATACCTAGAATCAAGGCTTAAAGTCTTTTAATGAACTAATTATTAAAATCTTTGCAACTAGATGTTTTTATTATGTACTCAATATAAATGTTAGTCTAATTAATATCTTTGCAAATGGAATATAACATACAAATTTGCTAGCAATTCTTCCTTCTTAGTACATACCCATTTCCCCTTATTAAATAAAAGATATCAGTAAATTTCCTAACATTTATGAGTTTTATGTTCTCATATATTTTAAATGTTGGAGGCAGCATCTGTTTGCTTTTGTGTTTGAGCAAATTCTGAAGGGTCCTGGTTCTGGCTCTTATATTTTATGCAGGATATTTGGTTCGTCATGAGCCTATAATGTCAAATAATAACCACAAGGATTTACAAAGCCCAGTTTGAGAAAGGTCACCAAAATGTATAAGTTGACTTTGAGAGTGGATACTGTTGGCTTCAAGTGAGGATGATTAAATCTTAAACCTTCCCTAAAGTTTGGAAAGCCTGGCTGGATTTGAGTTTTTAAAGACCTAGCAATGATCAGCTGCCTTTTCCCATCATGCTCTTAAATATATTTCCTATTGCAACTACTGAGTACCATTTTAAAAAGTACTGTTCTTAAAAAAAAAAAAAAGGAACAAAAGTTTAACCTTGCCAGTATTTAAAACAAGTATAGTGGGATGGAAGCAAGATACATAAACTGAAAAGACAAATTTGAAAATGTTCCAAGATCCCAAGATGCAAAGCATCCTGGAAGCAGAGAGAGCGGGATGCATGTGGTACCCCTAATCTCAGCTCCAAAACGGCAGAATGTCTACCAAATCCTCAAAAAAGCTTTATTCCCAGACAGGACCAATTATAGTTGATTGCAATCAGGAAATTGTGCTTGCAGGCTACTTCCTGGAACAGGAAGTGCAGAATTCCAGCTTGTGTGGACTGGGGAGGTAGTATTGTTCATTTCCAGAGAAATCACTGGAGAGTTGAAGGCACCTGAAGGGTGATGATTGACATGCTGGAGATGGCAGGTCATGCAGAGGGTGAGCTGTTATCATATGGTGTATCTGAACATGAGTGATTATTTACTCCATATTAAAATAATTTTACCTTGAGCTCCAGAATTTCACTGTGCTGCCCATCAGTCAGCATATAGTACTACAGACTTCCTTAAAACAAGGGCTACTTAATTATTGCCAGCAAGGCCAATTAGAGGGAGAACCATGAGATGGCTGAGTGTTATCTATCTCTAGAGTGTGATGTTGAGAAATGACCATGAACTTTAGATCTAAGCTGACCTGAAGTGAGAGCCCTGACTGTAGCCTTATCAGCTGTGTGATTGAGCAAGTCATTTAACCTCTCTGAGCCTAGTTTCCTCTTCTAAAATGGGGGTAATAATGAGGACCTCACCACAGTGTTTTAGAAGTAAATGAGTTAGTGTATGTAAAGCAGGTGGCAGAAAACCTGGCACCAGCAAGCCCTCAATAAATTTTTTTTTCCTTTATTTCCCTTTAATTCCTTTCTTCCTCCCCTATCACTGCTTTCCTCTCTGCCTCAGGCCTCCATCCCATGCCACATTCTCTCAGAATTGTGCTCTCAATTTGCTGTCCCACCACCCCTTCCATGGCCCTGGCTGACAAAGGCTTTAAGTATCATCTTCTGAAGCTTAATACCTACAACCTTTTAGAGGTAACTTTGGAGGACTGAAAACTAATTGCAACCTAGAGGAATGAATCTCTCAAGGTGAAATTTCTGGTTCCAGTCCCTTCTTGGTATCACAAGTTATAAATTTCTGAACATTTCCTCCTTTTTCTTCATGTGGCCTTTGTCTACCTACTTGTAAAGCCAAGCTGGCTATGAAATGGAGAGCTCCCCAGGACAGCTTTAATCAGAAGTAAGGATAACACAGTTACTGTGCCAGCGGCCTGTGTGCCAATGAGATTGTGTACGGCTTCATTAGTAACTTTACTATGCTGGGCCTTTCCAGAGATTATGCTTCTTGATTTGGTCCCTGGATAAATTTGCAGGTGCTAATCTAGTTGTTGCTGGAGAGCATCCAAATCTAAGGCAGGACTATTTCTCCCTGGATTGTTAAGCATTAGATTGGCAGGGTCTTGGACTCCGATAAGTTCTGTAGGTCTGGAGGGAGGCCGGTCATCTAGCCAGGTGCAGGGGGAGGAATTATTGGCTAGCACACGGTAGGGGAGGCCTCTGAGGTCAGTGCCTTGTGGGATTTGCACTGTGGCTTCCAAGTCCAAATTCAGTAGCAATTTATTGAGTACCTACTATGTGCTGGGCACCATTCTAGGCATTGGGGGATAAGTCAAAGAATAAGGCCAAGAAAAACATTCCTGCCCATTATGGGTCTTATGTTCTAAAGGGGAAGGGAAGTACAACAAAGAGTAATCACAAATACATTGGATAGATACATAGATAGATGGCTGATAGATAACGTGTTAGAAGGTGATATGTGCTATAGGAAAAAAACAGATTAGGGAAAGGTGGATTGGGAGTGTGGGTGAGGGATGGAACACAATTTTATATAAGGTAGTTAGAGAGACCTTACTGAGAATGTGATATTTGAATGAAGACTACGTGGGAGCGAACATACAGATCAGGAGTTGGTGTGGAGAGTGGTCAAGGTAGGGGGAGTAATTTGGCAAAGGCTCCGAGGTGAAAGCTCTCCTGACACATTTAGGAACAGCCAGGAGGCCTGTGTGCTGGAAGCAGAGTAAATGTGAGGGAGAGAAATAGGTGGTAGGTCAGGAGGTAGAGGGGGTCATATCTTATAGACCCTGATGGCCACTGTGAGGACTTTGGCTTTTACTCTGAGAGAAATGCGGGGCAATGGAAGGTTTTGAGTAGAGACTCTCACTTATATTTTAATAGGATCCTTTGGGCTGCTGTGTGGAAAATCTGTAGGAGGTAGGGTGGAATCAAGGAGAATGTTGAGGAGCCTCCCAGGTAAGAGCTGAGGGTGGTTTGACCCAGGGTGGTAGCAGTGGACGTCGGAGTGGGCATATTCTGGGTTTATTTGGAAGGTAGAGCCAACGGGGTTTGCTCTTGGATTGGATGTGGAATGTGAGAAGAGAGGGACCAGTGACCACTCCAAGGCATTTGTCCTGAGCTATAGGAAGGAATGCGTAGCCCTTGACAGAGATGGAAGACTGGGGGAGGAAATGATTTAGGAGGAAAGAGCAGGAGTCTAGCAGAGTCATGTTAAGTCTGAGATGCCCAAATTTGGATTTAACATCCAAAGGGAAATATTGAGGAGGCAGTTGGGTTTGAGGCTGAAGTTCAGGGAAGAGTGTTGGGCTGGAGATATAAATTTGAGAGTCATCGGCATACAGTTGGCAATTCAAGCCAAGACTCTTGCTAGAATCACTTCTTTTCAGTAAGATTTTTCTGCCTTTGACAGAATTCATATTCCCTCCGAGTAGATTTAGGTGTAGCCTCTGCCAATACCTGCCTTCTAATTTGCCTGCCTATCTGAGGTTTATGCCTGGTTGGATTCAGGTGTCTTCAGAGTGGAGGATCTGCTCCCCAGGAGGGTGCAAGATGATTCACTGGGATGTTAGGAGGAACATGCTAGAATTTCTCTTTCTCTCTGATTTTGTCTTAAAATGTTTGTGTTTTGTGTGTATGAGTGTATTTATTTTATGATATGCTTACTGTGTGGTTACAGTTTATAAAATAACTTTACACTTATTGAGAATATGTGTTTAAAAACTTCTAACTAACAAGGTGGGGGATTTAGGAAGGTTACAGACCACTGCCTGAATGAACGACAGAGGGAAGGTTTGTTAATTCAGGGCTTCTGGGGGAACAGATAGGACTTGGGGAGTCCTGTTTCTTTGTCCCTGTTGGAGTGAGATGGACACTGAGTTTGCCTGTCTCAGAAGAGATCCCTTTTTCAAGGGGACATTCAGATTCCACTAACACTTGTTGAAGCACCTACTAGGGTCAGAGAGAGCAAAGGGCATTTTCACCGACATTAAATGCCAGAGAGTAACCCAGAGAATCACTCTGCATGAAGGGAACAGAAAGGGGGAGGCAAGCTGGTGGTCGGCAGAGGGTGGGAGCCTTCTCAGGACCCCCACTGGCCCACTGGATAGCCCTCACTCAAATAAGCAGGTGAGGTTTCCTTACAGGTTCTCACCTCGAGACCACTGTTTCCTGGACCACCACGGTCGCACGGAGTTCCTGATTTGAAACACTCAATTTCTTTCTCTTCAAATTCCTTTTGAGTTTCAGAAAATACTCTTCTAATCTCGAGTCTACACTTGAAATGATAAAAATAATTGGGCAATGCCAAGCGGTGGACAATAGCTCCCTTAAAAAAACCCAAGGCTGTTGCATTTCTTTTCTCTCCTTTTCTATTTTAGGTTTTGATAGGAAAAGTGCGAGTTCCACCCATTGTCTATGGTCCTTAGGCAGTTTGTCAGCTCTTCTACGTTAGTTATCTTTTCATACGTTGATATCTTCTTTCTCAAGCTAGATTGTAAAGACTTTGAGGGTAAAAACTCTGCCTAAACTACCTCCACTCCTCTTTCTATCACTCTCATCTTTTAGAGCCTTGCTCCTGGTGGATGTTTAATAATGACTTATTGATTGATTACGGATAGATATCATTAGTTCAAAAGCCTCAACTCACCAATAAAGTAAAAGGAGAGCATTCATTAAACAGTTTACAATAGCCCCGAGGCTAAAGGAAGGCAGCCACATCCTGCTTTCCTCCCTCCCTACCCCACCTCCTTTAGTTTGCTAAGTACAAAGGGGAAGTGTTGCATGAGGCTCTTGGGGTCTAGACGTCTCTGGATCACGACAGAAATGATTTCAGAGACTGAAACCTCTCTCCACGGAAAGCCCTGTCTCCAGTTCATAAAATGGAAATCTGGGAACCATTGGAGAAGGTGCAGGCAATCAGGTGAGGCTAACGGGCCTAGAGAGATTGTCGCCAAGGTAACCAGAACTCCAGCTCTGAAGGTTTTGCCTGGGTTCACAAAAGCCTTCTAGCTTTCCATTTTAAAAAGGGACTCCACAAAGTAGACTCAGGAGAATGTCCTTTGCAGCTATGGTCTTCAAAATCCAGAGTTCCTCAGAATCACTGGGGAGGCAAGTTAAAATCAGGTTCCTGGGCCCCCTCTCCCAAAGTCTGGTTCAACACGTCTGGTTTGGGGGCCCAGGTGCCTGCATTTAATGTAGCACTTTTGTTTCTTTGTTTTATATAAATAAATAAAGTGTGGGTAGTTCTAGAGACCAGACTTTAGAGAATTACCCTGCTTTTACTTGGAGTTGTGGGTGAGGCTCTGGGTTCTTTGATTGGGTCTGATTGTCCTTAATGTGTTAATTACCCCTTTGCCAGTAGCTGCCTTTTCTCACGGGTCCTTGGTCCTTCATTGACTTTAAGCTGTGCCTGCTTTCCTAGGCCTGAGTTTGAGCTGGTATTTTAGAATGCAGAAAAGAGACTTAAATATGTTCATTTATTTAGTAAGTGTTTACTCAGCGTCTGCTTTGCTCCAGTGCTGTTCTAGGCACTTGGAGTAAACAGGGATGAGTAAGACCAAGACCCTGCTCTTTAGAAGCTTCTGTTCTAGGAAGCTTCTGGGTCTACGTTTATGGTCACAGAAGGAATTCCGTCTCTGAAGCTCTAAGACAATTCCAGGCTTCAAGTTAGCAAGTGTGTGCTCGTCATGTGTGCAGAGGTCTTCCATTCCTCCCTCATTGTACAGATGAGGAGGAAAGGAAGAGCCTGTGGAAGCTGAGTGACTTGTCTGAGGTGACTCTTGAAAATAGAGATGCAACAGGTAGTGTGCCCTTTCAGTTCCTGACTATCCTAAACACTTTAATTAATGCTAAGGGGCAAATATCTGCATATGACCACCCTGGGCTCCCTCTTATCTGCCCTGCTGTGAGACCACTTTTTGGAGAGATGGCCAAGGGGACAGCATCCTGTTGGACACGATGCACTGCACTGGGACAATGGCTTTCTGCTAGGGTTAAGGCAAGTCATTCAACCCTATGTGCCTCCATCTCCTCATGTGCACATTTCAGTGGTGTTTGCGTCATGTATATGTTTACAGCCAAGTGCTGCTTCAATTTTCTAGACTTTCTAACTTCTGAGAATTTTCTGGAATTCAGTCTAAACCCTGACTTTTCTCCATCTGATGTCTGCATCAGTGGTATCTTGAGATGTGAAGTTGTACCTTGCTATAATTTTCACTTCTGGGGACAGGTATCAAATATGCTGTCATTACAATGGACATACATGGGAGTGAAGAGCAAAGAACCAAACGGAAGAGGGAGATGGTGGGTTCCCTGATTGTATAGAGGGAAGTGCATGACCTCTGTCTTTGACCTTGAGCTCAGGGATACCACCCATTTTCACATCCTCTAAATTCTGGGGTCCTGGAGCAAAGTGCTCGTCACTCATTCTGGTTGTGGGTCTTGTTGGGCTGTAAGCACCAATGATAATTAGTGAAGGAGGTGATGGGGGTTATGAGAGAAAGAGAAGGCAATGGGGAGAGCATGGGCAGAGGGAAGGCAAAGCAGCTGAGGATGATAAAGTGCATGCTGACCTGGGCTTAGGGACAGCTTCCTGCCTCCATCATGGGGAGGGAGCCAGGCAGTCTTTAATCGACTGGTGGCTGTGTGCCCACGCACAGGGTCTGCCTGGGATTGCAAAGGCTGTCCAACCCTGTCTTAGGCAGAGCACTGGAGATTTTCTCTAAAGACTTAAGATCTAAACAAAATTTCTCTCACTCAAGCATCCTAATTTATTCTATGCTCCTGAAGCCCTGCAGAGGCCATGGTACGTAGTATTGAGATTATTCTCCTAGGAGGTCGGGGTCTTTATTTTTTAACTTCCTTTGTTCAGAGCATTGAGAGTTAAATAAATGAATAGGGAATGTTTGGGGCAATGAAGTGTGTGGGAAGATGGGCTCACAGTCAAATTCTAAGATCCTGAGGGTCCTTTCTGACCCAGCTTAGACTCTCTTGGAACTTGGTGACTTCAGAGTACCCAGTGGGAGGTAACCGGACGGGTGAGTACCTGGGGGTGAATGGAGAGTGGGGGCAGGTATTGTACATTTCTCTCCTCCCCTTGGTGGTTAGGTTGTTATTGCTAAGAGGGAGCCAGACGTCTCTGCCCCCAAAGAATAAATCATTCCCAGCAGAGTTAATGTCGTCTGCAGACATGTTTGTGATTCCCACCAGCTCTGCCCTTTAAGCTGCTTCTCTGTAACATTTCCCTTAAAGCTGCACCATGTAATACAGTAGTCACTAGCCACATGTGGCTATTTATGAAAGAAAATTTAAATTTCAGTTCCCTGGTCTTGTTAGTCACATTTCAAGTGCTTATAACCACATGTAGTTAGTGGCTATGTAATGGACAGTGAGGAATCATAGAACATCGTTGCAGACATTCCTATTTGATGGAGCTGCCTTGAAGTCATTGGGAGACTAGAACCCCCTTTGTTGGGCCTGTGGTTGCAGGTGGGGAAATGGGGACCTTCCTTCTCAATGAACCTGGAAGTTGCTACACACCCAGGGCCACATCATGGCCAGTGCAGGACTGGAAATAACAGACTGAGAGGGCACAGAGTGGCACAAAACTTGCTGGCACTCCAAAAATGGGTAAAGTAAGCCACAGTGGAAGTGCAAGGACTAATCAACTCAGGAGTGCATTAGATTTAAAAAGAAATGGGAGCAGAACCCAGGCCCAGGAAAATACAGTCATTGAGACTTTTAGGTTAAACTTTTAGATTAAAATCTTTGACTTCACAGTTAAACACTTGAAGGAAGCTTTATGGTGGTTTTATTTCCCTTATTTTAGAGATGAGGAAATTCTGTTTTTGGGAGGTTGAGCAATTTGTGCAAGGCAGTGGAAATAGTTAGGTGGAGTCTGGGACCTAGAGCTCCTGACTTCGTATTCTTTGCTTTTTGTATTGGACCACACTGCCTCTCAAAGAAAAGGAAAGATTATGGCCTGATTGGCCATAACAAATTGCTTTTCTCATCCAGCAAGGATGCCTATCAGGGCAAATAGACTAATTGTATGGGGAGTCTTTTGTCCCAACCCTAGTTGTAGAAGTTGAAGGGGAGGGGGCTGTATCATTTTTGAATCTTCATACATACTAGGCGCTGTGCCAGGTCTTTACAGCATATTGTCCCATGGGAAGCAGACACTGTTTCCTCAATTTAACAGATAAAGAAACTGAGGCTCAGAGAAATTTAGAATCTTGCCCAAAGACTCAAAGCTAGTAAGCAGATGGGATACAAATTTAGGTTTCAGCTATTCCAAAGCCTGGCCTTTGCACCATTCCACAGCACTGTAACAAGCAGACTCGATCAGTGGTAAGAAGATAAGAGAACTGGGACCCTTGAGATAAGGTGCACGTAGGGCGTTGACTGTATCTGAGGGTGTGAGGTTGGGAAGGGGGTCAGCAGATCTTGATCACTTCTTCTCAGATAGAGGATTCTTCCAGCCATTTTATGTGAGGAGAAAAAAATAGCTTTGGAGTTGGGTGGACAAATGGGGCTGCCCATTTCTTTGGAGTCAAGAATGGATTGCCTCTTTTAAATTGCTGGCAGAGAGGAGAGCCCAGCTGATCTCTGCTCTGCACACATGTAGGCCCTTAAGATGAGTTTCCCGGATGCTGAGATTCCAGATAAAAGTAAATATAGTTATGCAGTCATGTTGGCTCCAGACTTCAGTGCTAGGGATTTGCTTAATGAGGATGCTAACAGGCAAGTTTTCTGGAGTTTCCAAAGAAGGGAAACGTAAATGAAGAACAGTGAAATGGAGAATTGCCCACAAAGGGAGATGGGAAGAGAGATTTTAGACTCCTCCTTTCAACCCAGAATCTTCAGTAACTAAGAAGACAACAGGTTGTATTCTGTCAACAGCTTAAATTTATGGAGGCAGAGAGGATGAAAAGATGGCAACAAAGAATGCTACTCATGGCTTAGAAAGCAGGTCTCATCAAATAGATTGTACTGGTTCCTGGGAGAGAAGCATGCCTTGGAAATATTAGCTCATCGAAAGCTTGGTTTGCAGCTACAAGCCCAAAGGGGAACTGAGAAAACCAACCACCATCTTGGCAGACAACAGAATTGCAAACTCCAAGATGGTGAATGGAGGCTAGAAGGGTCATCTTGTCCCAAGAGGACCTGTACAGTCTTTCTTAGGCTTTTAGATTTGAAGATGGCTATTACGTTTACTAGATAAAGCCTTACAGGACAGGACTCTTGGGAGTGAAGCCAAGTGTCTAATTTGGGGCAGGGGAAGTGTATCAGTTATTTATTGCTGTGTAACAAAAAGATTGCTTACAGTAATGATTTGTTATTTCCCGTGATTCTGTGCATTGACCTAGCAGTCCTTCCCGAAGTTCTGTTGCTGGGGTCACTTGTACAGCTGCATTCATCTGGCAGATAGGCTGGACTAGAAGATCAAGAAGGTCTCTCTCACACATCTGGGGCCTCAGTTCTCCTCCATGTGGCTTCTTGTCTTCCAGGGCCTCTTCACGTGGCCCCTCTCTCTAGAAGGATAGCCTGTACTTCCTTATAGCGTGGTGGTTGGGTTCCAAGAGAATAAAGTGGAAATTGTCAGGCTTCTTAAGGGCTAGGCCTGTAATTGTCATGGCATTATTTATGCTACTTCCTATTGGACAAAGTAAATCTCAAGGCCAGCCCAGATTCATGTGGAAGGGAAATAGACTATATCTCTTGATGGGAGAAGTGGCATGTACACAAAGGGATGGGACAAATTGTAGGGAAATTGCCATAGGAAGTGCGATATTGTGACATAAGAAATCAAAATGAGAAATACATATTTGGTCTTCATCCCCAATTCCTGGCACTAGAACTTTTGAAAGCCTTGGAATTTCCTGAATGACAGGGGCAAGAGGAGCATCTTTTGTTATTCACAGAAAGCCCCTTTCAACATACCTGAGTTTGTGCTAATAAGATGACTCTTGATGGGCCCCTAGATAGCTTAAGGGCCAGTGCTGGTTGCCAGAAGAATCAACCGTGTGATTAGATGGTTGGAACTTTTAACCCCATTTCCCAATCACCAAGGAGAGAGGGGGTGAAGATTGAGTTAATCACCAATGGCCAATGACTTAATCAATCATGCCTATGTAATGGAACCTCCATCTATCCATCCATCCATCTATCCCTCCCTCCACCTGTCCACCTGTCCATCTCACTGCTCATCCATCCATTCCATCCATCGACCTGTCCAACTCTCCACTCATCCAGCCATCCATCCAGGCAGCCAGCCAGCCAGCAAACATGTATTGGGGGCCTGCCATGTGCCAGTTACTGGGTTAAGTGCTGAGAGCTGTGCAGGCAGACATGACAAGGTCTCTGCCCTCTGGTAACTTAGGCTGTAGAGAGGGACAGGCAAACAAGCAAATGGCATCAGAAGTGCCATGATGGCAGTGACAGAGGCACACACTGGCATCACAGGAGCAAGGAAAGGGGCCTCCAGTACAGTGGATGCATGCTTGAGTCAAGCCTTGCAGGACTAATGGGGATTAGTCAGGTCTGAAGAAGGGAGGACAGGACCTCATATCTTGCCCTCTGCATCTCTTCCATTTGGCTATTTCTGAGTTGTATCCTTTATAATAAACTGATAATAGTAAGTAAAGTGTTTTCCTGAGTCCTGTGAGCTGTTCTAGCAAATTATTGAAACCCTACTTTCTAGGTTGCAAGATTTAGCACATAAAAATACAGGATGCCCAGTTAAGTTTGAATTTCAGATAAATAATTTTTTTTTGTTTAAAGTATATCCCATGAAATATTTGGTAAAAACTTAAACTCAAAAACTATTTGTTGTTTTTCAGAGATTCAAGTTTAACTGGACAGTTTATATTTTATCTCACAACCCTACCCTATGGTAATAGTGGCTTTCCAAGGAAGAAATACTCATGGAGTGTGGGTGGGGGCTGTAGGACTGAATTGGTGTCCAGAATCTGAGTCTAAGGCATGGATATTTTGAAAAGTCCCCTAGGTCAGTGCATCTCCAACTTTAATGTGCACACATATCACCTGGGCGTTTTGTTAAAACTGCAGATTTCGCTCTAGAAAGTTTGGGGTAGGACCTGAGATTCTGTCTTTATAACAGGTGCCCAGGTGATGTGTTTGCTGATCCATGGACCACACTTTGAATAGTGAGAAGCTTGGTCTGTAAAAGCCCAGATAGAAAATAATTTTGGCTTTGCAGATCACAGGTTTTCTATTGCAACTACTCAACTCTGGTGTTGTATCAGGAGAGGAGTGTAGTGGAGCACGGCTGCGTTCAAATAAAACTTTATTGACAAAAATAGACAGTGGACAGGATTTGCCCTGCTGCAGGCTGTGATTTGCCAACCCCTGAGCATGATGATTCTGATGCGCTCCCTTCTCTAATAAGAATCTGTGGTACAAGGAAGGGAAGACTTGTATCCTCTGTACTAGAAGTTTACGACTTCAGAGGTTCAGAAAGGCTTGCCCTAAATTCCTCACTCTCAAGTAGAAAACTTTTTACGCTTATAATTACTTTAAGTCTTCAGCTAATATTTGGTTCTCTATTGAAATGCAAATTCTCTGAACTAAGAATCCTTTCAGGCTGATAAAAAGCCTTTATATCCCAGAATAAATGTATTTAGGATCTCTCTGGGAGGGGAATAGGAGGAGAGGATCCTGGAACAGGAAAGTTGAGGCTATAACTCACTTATGCTTTTGTTTAGCGCAGGAGAGCTGGTCCTTACCTTGCTCTCCACCTTTCAAGTATGCTTGCCAATGTTGAGAATTAAAATAGTCATCTCACTAAAGAGTATTCAGGTGTGTGAAAGGGAGGTAGCCTGATCAACTGTCCTATTTGCCTGGGCCAGAGAGATAGCCTGGGATTTTGGACTTTCAGTGCTAAAACTGGAACAGTTCCAGGCACACCAGGATAGAGAGAGTGAGGGAGAAAGTCAGGGAGCTCTCAGATGATCAATTCCCACAGTAATGATTTGGTGACAACACAACATATCGCCACTGAACTCAAAGGCAGTTAGAAGAGTCTCAAAGGAATATCCATTTTATTTTACTTAAACTTGAGATAGAAGGCACAGCTACAAGTGACACAAGCATAAAGCATTGCTTTCGGTACAGGTGGGGAAATGCTTGTTAGGGCCACATTTCATGGCATTCTACACAATTAGGCGCTCAGTTGGCACTTGCTGATGGTGACAGTGGTTAGTATGGTGATAGAAGTAACAATAATGATTATAAATAACAGCCAGCATTTATTAGGTGCTTAATACATGTCAAGTAAATTATGTCTTTCATATTCATTATCTTATTAAATGCTCTCACAGCAATCCTGTGAGCCAGGTACTATTGTTTTCTCAGTTTTACAGATAATTAAATTGTGGTTTAGAGAGTTGTATTGCCTTGTCTGAAGTCACATGCCTAATGTACTGAGGTTCAAACCCTCTAGAGCCTGGGTTCTTAATTATTCGGGAGTCCACAGCACCCAAGCCTTTCCTGGTATTTTCTTCAGCTTTTAGGAGCCCTTTCCAGTCTCCCTTCCCTGATGTAGTGAGCACTTGTGTCTTTGAAAACAGGTTTTACTTCACTGGGCCTGTTTCTTTATGTGCTTAAAAAAAGGAAGCAGTTAATAACTTTTAGATTGTCCATTTCTTTCCCCATTTCCTCCTCGCCTCCTTTTTTTGCCACAGCCATAGGTGTTTCATTCTGTGGGGCAATTCTCTACCACCAAAGAAAGTTTGGTGTAGTTCAGTGGTTCCCAAAGTGTGGTCACTGGACCAGCAGTATGACCTTGGAACTGTTAGAAATGCAGATTTCAAGAGCCCCACTCTAGACGTGCTGTATCAGAAACTCTGGGGGTGGGGTCCAACAATCTGTTACACAGTAAAGGTTGAGAACCCTTGGTCTAATGAGAAAAACTTGGGGTCTCAAATCAGCAGAACCAAGTTGAATTTTGTTTCTGCTATTTGGGTGATGCTCTCATGAACCCCCCCTAGGAAGTTTCTGAGCCTTGGTTTCCTCTTCTCTAATATGAGATCATAATCCCACAGTTCTATCTAGGTTGAAAGCAAATTAAAGAATGGTGGAAAAACACATTTTCCACATTCAAGCATCATTGTTGTCATTATTATCTGCCCATGGGGCCCTCTTCCTCATAGCACATGCTCTCCCTTCCTGCTGAGATATAAACCCTGTAGAAACTGATTTTGGGCTAAGAAAGGGTAAAGCAATATTTATATAGCAGGTCACTATTTTTAGAGTGCTTTCAAATGATTTTATTTAATACTTACACCAGTTCTGTGAGATGGAATCTGAAGGAAGCTGAGGCTCAGAGTGTTAATGACTTGCCCAAGTTCCCACTGCAAGTTTGTGACAAAGCTCAGTCTTAAATTCAGTCTCTTGATTCAAAATCCAGTATTTCCCACCGATCACTCTGGTTAAAACCAGCGATAAAGGACAGGCAGCTGTCAGCACGAAACCTCTTCCAGCCACCGGTTCTCCACTGTGGCTGCACACTGCAATCACCTGGGAGATTTTAAAAGTGTCCAGACCAATTATTCCGAATCTCTGGCTGTGCGACCCCAGCATCAATATATTGTAAAGCTCCCCAGGAGGTTTGATTGCAGCAAAGCCTGAGCACACAGCTTTCAAGTCCCTGGAAGTTCTGCTAGGCGGTGATGCTTCACTCTAGCTGGACATAAGAATCAGCTGAGGAACACTGAAAAAATACCTGTGCCCGGCCCCATGCCAGATCTCAGGGTTGGGATCTCTAGGGTTGGCGGTTACTGCTATTTTTTAATTCCTCAGATCATTCCACTATGTAGCCAGGGTTGAAAACCACTGCATTACACCACCCCTTTGGCTCCAAGCAGGCTCGCTCTGCAACACAGTGGATCCCATCCCTCTCTCCTTCCAGCCTCACCACTGGGCAAAGAAGCACTTGTTGAAAACGTTGACACATGCTGTGTAGTTTACTGCTTGTCCAGCTTGTGGTTTTGTGTTCTTTTCATTATTCACAACCAGAAGCAGATGGTGGGTGACGATGATCCTGGGAACCACACCCAACATTCCTACCTCGGGGCATATTGGAGTCTCTCAACCAACGTGTGCCAAGTGTACCAATCAGCATTTACCCCCAGCTACTGCATTTAGGATTCTCTCACATGGCAAAGTTCCTTAAATAGGGAGCCAAAGCCAGAGAAGGAGATGCTGACTTTATTAAAATTCCTTTGGGCGTGTCCACTCACTGACAGCACATGCTGTTTAATATAACCGAGCAAGCATCCTCTCTTCCTCCTGCACATGAGGCACATACCCAGAAGCCAGGATGGCAGAAGCTGCTGCTCTGGTGTGGCTGCTTTGACCTGAGGCCTTTGGGTGCACTTGGATAACCAAATCTTCTGAAACGGGGACTGAGTCAGCCTTGCCTCGTTCTGAAGTCCACTCTTCACTCAACGGTGGTGCAGGGACAGGGCCCTGCTTGTCATCCTGCCCACTGCGTTCCTGCTCATATAGCGTTCACCAAAGTCTGGTCCCTTGGACCTCCTGCGGATGCTTCCTACAAATGCAGGTTCCCAGACTCCACCTGGCTCTCAGAATCTCCGGAGGGGTCGGGGCTGGGAATCTGAATCCTTAGCAAGCTCCCCAGGCGTTTCCTGTGCCTTCTGAAGTGTGAGAGCCAGTCCACCAAGGACTTAGCATGGTTTAAAAAGCCTGCATCCCCCAGTTCCCAGGAATAAACATATTAGACCCTTGGAACGTAGAGCACTGAATTAGGAAAGAAGTAAGGAAAAGGGAATTGTGGCAATCTCTAGGGAACGTGATACGGACGGAGGGCGTGTGCACATGCGCGTGCCTGTGGCCCAGCCTTGCAGGGCAGCTGTTGTATTTGGTGCTTAGGTATTCATAGCCAATTGCTGTCATCCTTCCTCACTTTATTAGCTTTTGCCGAGTAGTTCAGCTTTTACTAAGGGCACCCGGGTTTATGGCACCAATATTTCTCACAGTGTCAGAGATAAAATATCAAGCTAATAACAGACTCCCTGCTAATGTAAATTGCACGAGGAAGGCAATCTCTTTCGGGAGGAAGTCCTACCAGAGAATGCTAAGTCTTAAGATTTGGAGAAGGCAGTCGGTGGATTGGATACACTTTGCGCTTGCTAAGAAGATGAAATAAATGGTTTGTGGTAAGTGGTAGCAGCTGCAGAAAAGAGCGTTTTCCTACACCTGCCTCTTCCTAAGGGACTAGGGGCTCCCTGGGGCTCAGGCAAAGGGCCAGAGGCTTAACTGAGGCATTTAGAGACTTGTCCGTCCAGCCTCCCCCCACCCTTTTATTGCCGCTTGTCAGCCTGGATGGGTGAGGGAAACCAGTTGGTTTCCCCCACGTGTTATAAAGAGGAACCCATTAGGAGATGATGGGAGACCTGGGAGGTCTCTTGGCAATCTCTGAGATTTCCCTTCCCTCTTCTCAGTTACATTCAGCCACCTGCTGGGCAAACCTCCTGCTGCCACTTGTTGGAGGGAATTTTAACAAGACAGAGGGGGGTGCTGGGGTCGGCTGAGCTGGGGGGGGGGGGGGGGGGGGGGTGGAGGGGCGGCAGCGGGCAGTTGAGACTTGAAAGAACCTCGGGGAGCAAAGATGCTGCTTTTCTGTGCTATCAGATCCCTGGGGACAGGTTCTGAGTGTTGTGCTTATTCTGTAACTTGGCAGGGCCTGGGGTGGGTTGTGAACATAGAACTTCTGAGAAGCTGGGGGTGTTTTCCTACGGGAGGGCCGCTAACAGCTGTGACTTCAGTAAGACTGGGAGCTTGAGGGGCGATGCTAAGGGGAGGAGAGGTCCTTGGTGCTGGCTCAGTACAAGGCTCTGAAACTGCCGACGCACACTGAGATCTGAAGCAGGGGCAGTGGAGAAAAGGGGCATCGTCAGATGCATTAGTGCCCCAGTGCCCAGCAGGCCACAGGGCCACTGGTTGGTCCCCGGCTGCAGCCTTGACCTCTGCTTTTGTCATCTTGCGGTCACAAGAATCAGATGCTTATCTGCCCAACACCAAGCTATTGGACTAATTCTAATATCCTTTTTATCTTCTCCTAAAAGATGGGTCCCACCTTCATGACCTCCATCCCCACCTGGTTCTCTGGTTCCAGGCTTGCCTCAAGAACTCACATGATAACTTGCTCTTTCCATTGGGGAAAAATTGGAGGGAAATGTCAGACTCTGTGTGAGTCAGAGTCAGCCTCAGAAATAATCTCATTCACTCCTTGAAACAGTTGCAGTGGTCCTGGGGAATAGGCAGGGCAGGTATCATGGCCTCCATTTTCTAGGTGAGGAAACAGGCTCAGAGAGGTTAAGTGGCTTACCCCTGTTCACACAGAGTTCACAACACAGCTGGGATGAGATGAGGTCTTCTGACTTTTAAATCTGTGATCCATCCAATACCCTACCTTACCCAGGAGAACCTTGCACTCTTCCTGCACTGTCTGCACATGCTCAGATAACTCTGCCCAAACCACCTAACCCAACAAACCCCCATGCTAGGAGACATGTGGTTGGTTTAGTCTCAGGATAGCCCTGAGACTAAATGCCTGCCACCGAGTGGGCGGGAGACAGTGGGATCCTCCATCTAGGACACCAGTGGGAGTGGGTTGGAGAGGGTGGCATGTGGACCAGGGTTTGTCTACTAGATGTGAGAAGAGAAGCAGTCACATTTTTGTGTGCAGGGCGGGAAGGAGGACTTTGCTGACAGCCAGGGTGATGGATGGTGTGGGAGAGTGCATGGGGCGTGAGCAGTAATGTGATAGAGGGTGCACATTACCGGCAATTACAATTTGAATACGTTATCAGTGGAAGGAAGTCGAGGAGGAGAAAGCTGTTTTATTAACCCCCTGAAGTTACGTTCACAGCATTTTGAAAAAGTTTATGAATTGCTGTGAATTACGAGCTCGGTGACAAATGCCGATGCCAGGAGAATCCCTGATTGCAGCTCCTATAGCAGGCGATGTTTTATGGGGACGATTTAAAACAACAGTCTTATGTGTTTTAAAACATCAAAGGAGGAAGAAAAAGAAAGAGCTCAGGGAGCCTAGTGAATTTACCTGCCTGTGAGCAAACTCGGCTATAAATCCTCCCTATGATTTTTCAGTTTTATCTGCTTTCTTTCTTTTGATATTGTACGTTTCTCCAGGCACACTGCCTGGGGCTGAGATGTGTCCTGTGTGTTATCCCAAACAGTGTTTTACCAAGTCACTCCCTGGATGAGAACAGAGCTCCAAATAGAGATAAGATGACGTATAACTACTTTCTAAGCTGTTGCCAAAATCTGCCCCCGCCCACGCCCCTTGCCCCCAATGTTTCTATTTCCAGATAACAAAAGGTCAGGTGAGTACAAGCCGCTCATTTCTTCTTTAGGACTCCCAGAGAGCTTGGCTGATTCTGTGTGTGGTGACTCTGTCTGTGTATTGTCTTCACCACCAAACTGGACTGCCAAGGCCTCAGCCCCTAGGGCTGGGGAGATTCAGCCTGGAATCAGGAGCCCCTGGCTGGATTTGAGAGCTGTCATGGGCTGGTTATGGACTTAGTCTATCGAAAGCCCATGATCTCCTCATAGGTAAAAATGTCAGACCTCCCTGGCTCCTATGCTTGGCTGGTAGGAGGTGAGAGAAGGAGATATCAAAGGAAGGTGGTGTAGCTGAGGGTTTTTGTGGAGGGGGCCAAAAGGGTGCTGGGATGGTAAGTGGTTTCCATATATTATTTGTCTCATAATTCAATGGGGTAGGTGTTATCCCCGTTTTAGAGATGAGGAAACTGAGGTTCTGAGAGGTTAAGTAAATTGCTCTAGGAAAAGCACATTGGAAATTATTTGAACCTATGTGTGTTTGGCTCCAGAGCTCACCTTTTCCCCCACACCAGGTCGTCTGTGTTTACAGAGCTACTCAGCATCAGCATCACCTGGAAACAGGTTAGAGATGCTACTTCTTGGCCCGTCCTAGACATGCAGAGGCTACAGTTTGACAAGACGCCCAGGTGATTCGTATGCACATTGGAAGTTGAGAAGCACAGTGGAAGCAAAGCAGTGGGAGGGCTTGTGCGCTCAGCTTGCAGTGAGAGAGTTGATGATCAGCCGCGAAGGGAGGAGAGTGAGTGCTGGCCTGGGCTCTGGGGAGCTGCACTATCTGTGTGCCCAGGTGAAGGAGCCTCCCTACTTTGCATCATGTAGTGGTCAGGAGAGTACAGGGAATGAGGAAGAAAAGGTTCTGGATGAGGAATTAAGTGACAACTTATTCTCTGGTCAAGTGGACAGTGCCCTGTTATGGATGAAACGTGGGACTTGAGGCACAAAACCCTTGTTTGACTCTGTCTCCTCCATGTGTTGGACAGGCTGACATTAGACAAGCCTGTACCTCAGTTTCCTCTTTTATCAAATGTGATGGGAGCACGTCCTTTATGGGGTTGTGGTGAGGACTGATCAAGATGTGGAAAGGTTTAGCACAGTGTCTAGCTCAACACACGCTCTGTGGAGCCTACTGCCCATTTCACTAGGTGTGGCCTGGAAGTTTGCTCAGGGAACATGGGAGAAACTAAAGCCTTTTCCTCAATCTTCACTCTTTCCCTATGCAGTTCTTGCTGATGGCGAAGGTGTTAGCTTGAAGTGGGAGGTTGAGTGTCATGGTGTCATCCTTTAGCACAGAGCTTCTCAAAGTGTGGTCCCCAGACCAACAGCATCTGTATCAGCTGGGAACCTGCTGGAAATGCAGAATCTCAGGCCCTCATCCTAGGCTGAATCAGAAACTCTGGGGTGAGACCCACTATTCTGTGTTTTCACAAGCTCTCTGGGTAGCTTGAGAACCACCAGATTAGGGCCTCGAGGATCAGACATCTGAAAAGTGCCTGGCGGTGGTGAGATATTTGCATGCACTCGACTCTGGAGCATGTCTTTTGTGGCAGACCCCAAGTGCTCCGGTGGGTACCCAGGCCATGTTACAATTAAATGATCACTTAGAGGCGGTCACTGTGCAGAGGGCACACAGGCAGCTCATTCATTAACCGAGAGCAACTTCTTGCAAATTAAAAAATGTTAATAATTAGTTTTGAAGCATTGAGAGCCTATCAGGGACCACATGCCTGGAATGAGCATTTACCATATGGTGCCTTTGGAAGCTAATATTGATTCTCATTATTTTAAACGATTACAAACATTGCAGGTGTTTTGTAATAATCTCCATTGTCTAATTAGAACATGCGCGAAACGAGCTGCTTCCGCCTGCTAACGAATATTGATTTGAACAGCAGAACCCTGGTGCAGGGGAAGGATTCGGGCTCTCTGGCCAAGTGGCCTCCAGTGCCAGCCCCCTTTCTCCCTAAATTATTAATCCTTGGGATACAGGGCATTTTGACAGGCAGGCATCCGTGCGGGCCCTAACCTGATTTGGGCCTGCTCCAGCCTTCAGTGTCTGCTCCTGTCAGGGCAGTAAACTAGGAAATTTGCAATGAGCATCAGTACTTTTGTGACCTTTTCTTCCTTTCTCTTCTCCATTTCTCTTCTTTCCCAATTCATACCTCTTGTTCTTTTTTAACAACTCTGTGTCTAAATGCTTTAAGGGAAACCTGCTAGAATTGGGCATTACTCATGTTAGGTTTCAGTTACACACTGTCTAGTTATAGGCTTCAGGTTGCTTCATCTCTTAATATTGTCTCTCCTACAAGACTGGAAGCTCCTTGAAGGCAAGGCTTAGGTCCTTTCCCTACTTCGTGTTCTCTCTCCAGGCCTGGCAGTTTCGTTAGAAGCACTCAACAAGGAGGGCTGGTGTTGTTCGTGTTGTTCCTCATCATTGTTGAGTGAGTGAATAAAGCAACTCCTAGGATACTTTGTGCTCAGTGGGTGTTTTATATATGCCTGTATATTTTAATTTATTAATCTGACAAAATTTACTGAGCACTGATTACGGCTCCAGGGAAAGAGTTTTATGAGCCCGGTTCCTGCAGTCTCGCTGGGGAGAGGGTGGTGAGAATGTGGTGTGCTGACTGCTGAAATGGTTTGAACAGGGCTCTCTGGGAGGCTGGGGAAAGAGCCCAACTGCAGGCAAGAGATGATGCCCAAGCCCAGTGTTGAAGGACAAACCGTAATTAAGTGGAGATATCAGTGGGGGAAGCAGTGTGCTGCACAAAGGTGTGTGGAAGTTGGGGCTCCAGGACAGCAGTGTGGCCAGAGCACAGTGAGTGTGTGTGGCAAGGGGCAGGGACTATGGCATTGAGGGCCAGAGAAGGGAGTAGAGGCTGGGTTATGGAGAACTTTGTCTACCATGCAAAGAAGCTGGGATTTTATTCTGAAGGCGAGGGGTCTATATTAAGAGAGTTAGATTTGCGTTTTGTTTTATAATTTTTATATTTCAGAAAAATCACCCTGGTTACGCTATAGAAGTAGAAACTGGAGGCAGGCACATCAGTAGTGGCCTGTTGGAGAAGAGTTGTGAGTCTGAGCTAAGGCAGGGAGAGGGAGGGAACAGAATGTAGATGTATTTGGGGTGTGAGGGTTTCCATTTATGTGAGAACATTATTTGCCTTTCCTTTGTTATGAACAAATTAAAGTAGAAAAATCTGGAGCATAATATTCTAAATACCTGTGTGCCCTTTACCCTGAATGGACAAATTTACATTTTGTCATATTTGCTTCAGATCTATTTTTTATTATAAAAATACAAAATAATTACAGATAAAGTTTCTCTGCTTAGTTCTATCCACCATGCCACTGCCAGAGGCAACCATTGTTAAGAATCTAGTACATATCCTTCTATTCCAGGCTTTTCTATGTTAGTTTCATACTTAAGTATTTATAAACACAATGTAGTATTTACGGAAATAGTTACCAGAGTTTTCTGCAAGTTGTTTTACTTAGTGTTGTTTAAGTTGTTACTTACTTAGGTGTTTACTTAGATACATTTAGCTCTAGTTTATCCATTTTGTCTGCTGTATAGTGTTCTATCATATGAATGTGTTGTATTTATCCATTCTCGTATTGGTGGACATTTAGAGTGTTTACAGTTATTAGATTTGGCAAATGTTTCAGCTAGCATGAACATTTTGCACACTTCTATGCACATGTGTGATGGTCTTTCTAGGATACATGCTGGATGTGGGATTGCTGGTCTTAGCAATAACATTTTCAAATTTAGCACATATTGCCAAAGATTCTCCAATGTGATCATACCAATTTAAACCTCCACCAACAGTGGATGGTCTGTGTCTGCTGTGTCTGTTTCTCCAGGTCCTCTCCAACACTGGCAGTTATGGGCCCTATAAAGTTTTATCACTTGCCTTTTCTGTGGGTTATTTGTTCATACCCCTTTTTTCTTTTGGTGAGGAAGATTGGCCCTGAGCTGTCTGTTGCCAGTCTCCCTCTATTTTTTATATGTGGGATGCCACCACAGCATGGCTTGATGAGTAGCACACAGGCCCATGGCTGGGATCTGAACCTGTGAACCCCATGCCACCAAAGTGGAGCACGCGAACCCAACCATTACACCACCAGGCCAGCCCCTGCTCATCTTCTTTTGAGTTACAATTTTTTTATTGATTTGTTAGAGTTCTTTATATTTTCTGGATACCAATCCTTTCTCTGTATGCACATATACATACATACATGTACATATGTATATAAAATATAAGATACATATGTAGTTATACATACAAATATATGTGTGTGTATTTATATATATAAATAATATCTTCTCCCATTTTATCTCTTGTTATTTAAAACTTTTTAATGGTATCTTTTGTCAAAAAGAGGTTTTAAAAAACTGGTATCAAATTTATTAATTTAGCTCTCCATGAGTTGGATTTTTTTATGCTTCATCTAAAAAAATCTTTTCCTATTTCAGTGTTGTAAAGCTAGTAGGCATTACCCTATATTTTCTTTTTTTTTTTTTTTTTTAAAGATTTAATTTTTTCCTTTTTCTCCCCAAAGCCCCCCCGTACATAGTTGTGTATTCTTCGTGGTGGGTTCTTCTAGTTGTGGCATGTGGGACGCTGCCTCAGCGTGGTCTGATGAGCAGTGCCATGTCCGCGCCCAGGATTCGAACCAACGAAACACTGGGCCGCCTGCAGTGGAGCGCGCGAACTTAACCACTCGGCCATGGGGCCAGCCCCCCATTACCCTATATTTTCTTCTAGTAATCTTAAAGTTTTTCTTCTGACCGTTGGATCTCTAGTACAACAGGAATTTTTTTTCCTTTGGCATATAGCACGAGACACATAGGGAATATGATTCTATTTATTTCTTTTCTTCCTTTAAAAGCCAATTACCCCACAACATTTATTGAATATTCCACCCTTTACTCACAGACTTACAGTGCTCCCTTAATTATATATCTAGATCCTTTATAAGATTCTTGTCTCTTTGAGGGCTTTCTTTTCTGTCCATTGGTCTACATATTTACCCCTGAGCAGCCACTGCGGTGTTTTAAAAAGCCACCACTTTAACCACAGTAGCCCCACCCCCACCCAGTGCCATCAGTTTTCCTCTCATGGTGATTCTAGAGCTCCAGTGAAGTCAGACTACCATGACCTGGGAAACCTGGTCTCCTGGGTGGGCTCTGTGGGGGCA
The DNA here is from genome assembly GCF_041296265.1 of Equus caballus. Taxonomy (NCBI): domain Eukaryota; kingdom Metazoa; phylum Chordata; class Mammalia; order Perissodactyla; family Equidae; genus Equus; species Equus caballus. The sequence continues at coordinate 36,358,465 of NC_091707.1, forward strand.
TTTCCCATCTGTCAACAGGCTTTGTGTGAAAATCAGAGCACAGAAGGCCAATCCCTGGCTTTTCCACCACCTCTGAAATGCTCTTGAGATAAAAGAGAGAGATTTGCATTTGGCTGAGAGATTGAGTGAGGACATAATTGGAAAAAGTCTCAGAGTTTGCAGGCCTCTGTGATACCTCAGACCTACATGTAAGCAGAGAGCACACAGCTGGCAGCTGGGCCAGTCCTTGGAGAGCTTGCTGTCCTCAGGAAGGCTCTGGGAAGCTAGAAAGTTGGCCATCATCTTTTTCTTACTCAGGGAGAGAAGAAATTCTGGCTGCCTCAGACCTGCTTGTGACGACACACAGTCTTTGTTTGCCTTGACCAAAACTTCCTGGAGTAGCCGCTCCGTCCTCTGAGAGGGTGGGTATCACTGGCTGAAGTCTTGCCTTTTCCCCTGGCAACCTGCTCCTCTCAACACAGCGAGCCAAGTGCTTGGGCCATTGGAAGGAGGATGTGATCCTGCTGGGAGTTTCTGACTCTTCCTCAAGGTCGTGACCAGGGAGGACAGACTCCGCCCTCTATCAAAAGTATAAAATTCTAGATTTTTAGGACCTGCCAGATGATCTTGTCCATCATGTTTTTCTATGTTTGTAGATGAGGAAACTGAGGTGGTGAGCGGTTCAGTAGCTTGTCCAGGTTAGTGCTAGGGAAAAGCAGGGAAAGCACGAGAGCCCAGCCTCGGGTTCCCACTCAAGTTCACTTCTTACTCTGCTGCCCTCCTTGACTGGAGGAAAAAAGATTCTGAAGAAAAAAAATCTGTAAAACCCTTCTTATGCGTGTCCCTTGCCCGAGTGGCCTTGAGAGTGTAGAGGAGTCTGTGCTGCGGGACGAAGGGAAAGATTGCATTTCCAGAGACGTCTGTACCTGGAAATAGGCAATTTCTGTATCCTCAGAGATGGGCCCCAGCGGAGGTGCAGATTGATATTCAGAGGGGGATAAAATAAACCTGCAACAATCTTGAACTTCTGGTTTCTCAGACAAAAAAGTCTCTGGAGTCTCCTGGGGGAGTTGATGGAGGTAACTTCACTACACTCCATAGTTATAGTCCTTAAAATGGTCATTTGTAAATCAGACCTTAAGAAATAAAGTCCTTTATTCTCATGGACCTGCAGTATTATTGGAAAAGTCTTCTAGCTTCGTTTCTGATTGATATTGACTTGTGACTGTTCACACTACAGCTTTGAATTCTTTTATTTCAGTGGATGCCATGTAATAGTTGTACCCATAAGGAAAATCTGGAAAACCTGTGTGAAGTGGGAGGCATCATCTGATAGAAGAATAATCATCCAACTTAATTGTGTCTATATCTTCCAAAGGGGGGAGGCCTCTGTAGACTTCCGGAGTCTGGAAGTGACTCTGGCACAGCATCATAGCCATTGTATTGTATTGTATTATTTTCTATTGGTCAAAGCAACCACGGAAGCCAGAGTCGAGGGCAGGGAGCAAAGAGCCTGCCTCTCGATGGGAGAAATATCAAAGAATGTGTGCTTGCCACACTTGCCTTTCCACCTCTTTCCTTCTGAAACCCAGACTGCTGCCCCAGCCTCTCCTGTCCAGTTACCCATCCTGTTGCCACCAAATCACCCATCTTTGAGAGCCGCAGAAGTCTTCCCTGTCCTCTCTCTGTGCTTAGAACTCGGTCAAGACAGTTGACTGATCACTGGGACCATTGTTAAAGAAATTGTTCCTCAGCCATTGTAGGACTTTTGGACACAAGAAGGGTTCTAGGAGCAGGTTTTCCTGTTTCTAGCACAACTTACCTTTTGGCGTCCAGTGGTCAGAAAGAAGGATTGTTTTGTTTTGTTTTGTTTTATTTTGTTGTCTTGCCATACCTAAAGGATGTGTGTTTGCTGAATGTTCTCTCTCTACTGCAGGTGACTGTTGTGAGAGAAAAATTGAATGAGTAACAAGGTTTATGTGCTTTCTGAGGCGACAAGGACTAGGAGGTCTCTGGAGAGTTTCAGGCTTTTAATTGAGTGAGATGTCAGTGCAAAGTAAGTGGACAGAGGTGGCAGCCACTGAGGGGCAGAGGGAATCCACTCTCCGTGGTGAGACATTAAGGGTCAGCGCACAAGTCCCAGGGGAGGATGCCGAACAAGGTGAGGAGATCAACCAGAAGACCTTACCTGGTCTGGAGGAAGCAGTAAGAGGGACTGCAGCCCCCACTCCCCGAGGGCTCTTCTCTCTTATTGAAATGTATCCACCAAGCCAACATCATCTCTTCCCCGGATCATGACAATAGCCTTCTAATTGGTTTCCTCATGTCTTTAACTAAATTAAAATTTTCAAAGTAAAATCTTGTCTTGTTACCTCTGCCTTTCTTCCCTGCTAATAGCTTCCCAAACTCTTGGAATAAAAACAAAACCACATATGTGGCCACTAGCAAGATTTGCATGATCTCGTTCCTGCCCATCTCACTGCACCCCCCACCCCCACCCCTGCCTCCCATCTCTCAATATACTCTCCCTTGCTTTCAGATCTCTAATCACACTGGCATTTTTTTTTCAGGCCTCATATGAACCCAGTTCCCTCAGTCCCAGAGCCTTTGCGTATGCTGTTCCCCCTGCCTTTTCCATTGCTCCATCTCTAAGGAGAATGCTTGTCCGTTGCTCCTTTTCTAAGATCCTGTGAATTCATCATTCGTCACTTATTAGTGCATGATCGATGAGGAGAGGTGAGCCATTCAGAGGATCACACACTCCTAATAGGAAAGGGGCTGGCAAGGTGATCTCCTCCAGCTGCTCCCAGCACTGGGCAAGACTGGAGCATCTTCATCCCCGTGTAGCATTCAGATTTGTTCCCTTTGGAGTGTAAATTGGCCAAGGTTCCCATAGGCAACCTTGGAAACCAGTGGTAGAAAATCTGAACTTAGTCCTGGAAAATGTGCTTGAGACAGGAGAGGAGAATTAGAAACTGTGAATGCCAAGGAAAAAGACAGTTGTTAACACAGAAGTTCTCTCTCACTTTGTCGTGAGCTGAGCTGACACTTTCTTGTAGATGGTCTTAGCATTCAAGTCTTAGAAGATCACTTAATCCTAACTCCCTTGATATTACCCGGATATGGTTTATCCAGCATCACCCAGTGGATTAATAAAAGAGATGAGTCTAGAATTCAAGCCTCTTGACAACCAGTCCAGTTCTCCTGATAAGGAACGTGAGCAAGTCAGCAGTGGATGGGATATTTCAACTCTTGGCCTCACCTTAAAAGTCTTCAAGTTACCAAATTTACATGTTACTTTTCTCCATCTCAGAAAGGGAAAAGCTAGGGACCCCTCCCAGGTTTTTAGTGACTTCCACACTCCTTTGGTCCCTACCTCCCCCTCCAAATGCTCTGCTTTTGCATTCACCCAGTCTCCCTCCAAATGGAAACTCATTCCTCGGGGTAATCAATGTCCCTCTCAGCCAGAACCTTGTTACCAGGGAAACCATTCCGGGCAGCCGACTTAGGCTCATTGAGATGCAGCTGCAAAGCCCAAGGCCCCCGTAAGGGCAACTGCTATCAGAGTGGGCTGTTTTTGGCAACCCTGGAGTGTATTGTACCAAGTGGGACATGGTAATTATGTATTTGTGGCTTTCGTTATGTGCCAGTTTAATTGTCATGGATTCATTGTTGTTTTTAAATTTTTGTTTTTTTCCTAGACCACTCAGCAGAAGAGGGAAATTGATGCCATAGGGCAGGTTTCTTTCTGGAAGAGACACTTGGGTTGAAAAATAAATCCAATGACTTAATGCCATTTGATTGGTCAGGAAGTTTCCCCTACATGGTAGGGGTACAACCCCAACGTGGCTACCACTGGGCCCTCACCAAGGGCCTAGAGCTGTGTCAATATGAATATCAGCAATAAAAGATGAGTTGGGTTTGACATGGTGGTATATAATTTCTCTTCAAGAGGGGGCCTTAAAACTTGGTTTCCATATTGGCCCACCTCCAGCTGTGGGACTATAGGCTTTGAAGTTGGGCTTCTTTGCTAAAATTATATCCTTTCCCTATCCCTTGCTCATGACAGCCAGAAATATGTCTTCTATTATTTTAAGCATAGCCAATACTGAAGGCTACCAATGTGTACATGGGATAATTTAACCAGGATGATTTTAATCATATTATTGGGGAGAATTATGTTTTTACCTAAAGGTTGAACATTAGATTTCTTAAGATAGTTCCAATATGGTGGATATGGTCACTTTGCACTCATTTTTCCTAGTAGTTCGTCAATTGTATAACCACAACGGCAACGATAATAATAGTTAATATGTATTGAGTGCTTATGATATGACAGCTCACCCCAGCTTTACCCTACGTCATCTCCTTTAATCTTCACTTAGAAAAGGTTGTGGTTGTGCTGCATACTACACCAGAAGGGCTGCAGAGAGGGTCTCTGCTCAGTTCTCAGTTTAGGTGAGATGAGAATGTTGAGACTATAAGATGGAAGACATGCGTTCCAGTCCTGGCTCTACTCTTACTGGCTTGTGGAACCTGCAGCCAATCATGTAAGCTCTTTGAACCTTGGTTTCATTTTGGGCAAAATGGAGAGAAGTGTTATCTGTGTTTTGTGGAGTGCTGTGGTGGTGGTGGTAAGGATGATGGTAGCTAGCATTTACAGATTGCTGACTGTATATTAAGTACTATTCTAAGCACCATGCATGGATTACCTCATTTAATCTGCACAGCACTTCTATGGTTCTTTATTAGCTCCATTCTTTTTGGTGAGGAAACTGAGGAACAGAGAGGTCACACAGCTACTAAGTGGTGGAGCTAAGATTCTAACCCATGAAATCTACCTCCAGAGCATTCCCTGTCCATCTGATAGGGATAGGATCAGAATGAAAGACCTTAGTCCTTGCCATTATCCTGAGTGGGCACCATTGCCGGTCTCTGTAATTTGCCTCAGCCTGTACTGCTTGTCTAAAGACCAGTATAAAGGAATTGCCTTTTGGGTGTTAGATGCCTGTGGGAAATCCCACCTCTCCCCTCTTCACTATAGCAGCTCTTCTAAGATGGCTGGGTTTGTGGCTGAGAACTCTTGGGTAGCTATGAATCCGGCTGGGAGCTGCAGCTATGCTGCTTGGATGATCATCATCGTTTGATCCCATCTTTTGGGATAAGTCTCAAGCTTTGGATTTGGTAAGGTCAGATCCTCCTGCCTTAACTGAGCGTTCCGTCCAAAGCTCACTGTTGCTTGGAAGGACCTTCTGTCATGCATTATTCAGAAATGTGGATGAATTCTGGGCCAGTGCCCAAACCCCAGAAGAAATCATCTGGTAGAGCCAAGAAAATGTAGGCAGGGGCCTTAAAGGAATTTAGCTTGGTCTCCATTGCTCAAGTCATCCCTTATATTTGGTTTGTATGGCAATACCTGCATGTATTATAGGAAGAGATTTGCATTCTTTTATACTAATAATTTGAGCCAGTTTATAGGAATGGGTAGGTGGAGAAATGTGATTCACTAGTGGGTAAGTAAGGCTGTAGTTCATTTTTCAGGACCATTATATTTTTTCCCAGAGAGAATTTCTTTTTTAAAGAAAGTGATTTTCAAAGCTGGTATTAAGTCAGTTTCTATGACAAGTAAGCAGTGGTTCTCAACCTTGGCTGCACATTGGAAGCAATGGGGAGCTGTAAAAAATTCTGATGTGTGGTTCTCACCCCAAGAGAGTCTGGTTTTAATTGGTTTCAGATGTGGTCTGGGCACTGGAAGTTTTAAAGGCTCCCCAGGTGATTCTAATGTGCAACCAGGCAAGGTCAGCTTTGTGGGTAGGCAAACTGAGCAGTCACACAGGGCCCCATGCTTAGAAGGGCCACGCACTTGGTTTAATGCTCTGCTGCTGCCATCTTGGAATTCTTCATACTTTTTGAACAAGGGATTTCACATTTTCGTTTTGCACCATGTCCTGTAAATTATGTAGCCAGTTCTGCAGCCAGGCTTGAGAGCCCCTGGACTAGAGTAACATCCTATATAAAAGAAAATTCCACGTGCACCAGCTCATGGTCCTCCTAGGAGCAACATGTCAATCAAGCATAGTGCTAGTACCCACGAGGGTTTGGACGTGCCGTAGTAAGTTGTACCCTATGGTACTTTTTTTCTTTTCAAATGACTTTGAAAACCTGTTCCTAAGATAGTTATTAACCTTGCTATCCAGCACTGGTTGGAAAGGACACACTTGTACTGCTAGACATAGTGCCAAGAGGCCTGGTGTGAGCCTGTCTTTCTAGGAGGCCTTTTCTTTCAATGGAGACTTTGGCAGGTGGACTCGCTGCAGTTGCTGTCATCCTCCTGCCTTCTCTAGAACCTGTTTCATCATCAATTTCCCCTTGTCTTTTTTGAAATTTTAATCTCTCCTTTTCTTTTGGCACTTTCCCCTCTCCTGAAAGTAACTTTCCTCAAAGTACTGTCCTTCACCATGAAGTTTTTGGGAAGAGGAGCTGCCCCTCAAGGGCTCCACGTCCTAATAACCTCTCCTTAACTCTCTGTAGCTTAGCTTCTACCAGCCCGGCTGCCCAGAAGGACTTTCTGCAAGGCTGCTAGTCCCCTCCTAATTGCTGAAATTGCTTTATCTTAGTTCCCATCCTGAACTTCTCTGGTGAACTAGACGTGTCAAAAGATGTTTCCATCTTGTTATAAATGCAAGTTCATGGGCCCTATCCCGACTACGGTATCAGAATCTGTAGGGAAAGGGGCCCAGCAATTGTTTTAAGAATCTCTTTTAGTGATTCCTAGGCATGCTGATGTTTGAAACCACTGCTTCATAGTTATTTATTGAAGAAATGGCATCCTAGCACTTGTAAGACAATGTCCTGCCTTTGGTTTCTAACTTCAGCTGTTTGCTTTACATTGAAATTATCCAGTGCTGAAAGGTGGTTGAGATTAATGATTAAAAGCATGAGCTCTGGAGCCACTCTCTCTAAACTGGAATTTCAACTCTGTCCCTTACTACCATTGTGACCGTGAGTGCCTCAGTGTCTTCATCTCTACAATGGGATGGTAATAGCACCCACCTCACAGTGTTGTGATGAGACTTAGGTGAGTTAATACATGTAAGGCAGTTAGAACTGTGCCTGCCTATGGTAAGGATTCAACAAAAGTTAGCTTTTAGATCGTATATGTATACTTTTTTTGTATTTATATTTAAATTTTATTTCCTCCTAAAGGTAAGGTTAAGGTGATCAACAGAGGAACTCCAAATGGGATGGGTTTCTATCTTTGGCAGCCCTCCATGGGATGAATTGCTCCTGGTGTTGTTTCTGGGAAAATTATCCTATCCCTCTTAGTTTCAAGCAATAGTCCTTGATCACTTTCTTCTTCTCAGGTGCCCCAATCCGCCTGAGGTATGTCATGCTCCCATCAGCAATAATGGTTTCCCGCGGCAGGGGTTCTTAGCTAGTGCTCCTCAGCTAGCTGAGATTCACTGATTTATTGTCATCTATGATCTTACTCCTAGTTTGGTAGTTTTGAGTTAATTTTAATGTGGTCAACAAGAAAGCATTCGAAAGCTGGAGAAAAAATAAGATTGTTGAAGTTGTAAAGAACTGGTTCTTGACCCTTTCTGAATGTTAGAATCACTTGGGTATTAAAAAATAAATACCCATAGTGTATGGGTCCTACCCCAGATCAATTAAATAAAAGTCTCTAGGCATGAGGCGTGGCATTGGTGTATTTCAAAAGCTTCCTGGGTGAATCTAATGTGCTATTAGAGTTGAGAATTGTTGATGTAGAGTAAGACATGGGACTCAGTATTGGGAGGTAGGGTAGGGACTAGTTTCTTGGGAAAAGGAATAAACCCTCATATCTGTTGGCCTCTACAATTTACCTGGATAAAGTGGCTCAAATATATTCTAGAAAGAGAACAGTCTACAAGTGGCCAAGAGGGAGACGGAGATGGACTGGATGATTTAGTGGGTCATCTCTCTTGTAGTTAATTTCTCTAGCTCTCTTGTGCCGTATTGATTTTGTAAATAGCTATTGTCACATCTTCCCCTTCTGCCTGTGGGAACTGGTGGGTCTTAAAAGTTGAATTGGGGGGTAGATTAATCAATATCAAGATTTATTGACTTGGGACATTTATAATACCGGTAGTGAAGTCAGGATTAATTTGAACCTTTTCAATACTTGATTAAGTGGTATAGTTTGCATTACCTACAGAGTATTTTGCAAATCTTATCCTTCATGGATTTGGTACAGCTCTCATCTCCACTTCCTGAAATGACTCTCCTTCTTTATGAAGTGATTAGGAATTATAATAGCAATCAAATCAAGATACTTTTCAACCGCCATGTCACAGTTGTAGGACGAAACTCTAGTTTCTGCTTGTACGTTAAGTTCTTTCAGGTTTCTCCCTTGAAAAATATGTTTTTTTCACTCTGCGGTTAAATTTTCAGCCACTTTATTTTCAGGAACAGAAACTAGACTACACATATTTAAAAAATTCTGTTCTTTCTGGAAATTTTGCCTGTTGCTTTTAAAAAGTCAACAACTACTTTGTTTAATTAAATAATTAATGCCTCTCCTTTTACCAAGAAGGATTTACTCTATCTTTTTCAAAGGGCATACATGAGAACACTTCAAACACAGCCTGTCCTTACCGGGAATGTTTTTCATATCGTTATGCATGAACAGGGCTTACGGTTAAGAAGGAAAGAATTTTGAGTTGTCTAGTCCTGGTGAGGGGGGCACACTGACTCATCCACTTACCCTCTCTCTCGGTGCTCTTGTGAAGAAATATTAACTGTGTCTGTAAAAATTATGGCCTTGTTTTGTTGGGTATAAGGTGGATCAAAGCTCATGATTCTACCCTGGGATCTGTACCCATAACTTTGGACTTGAACAGCTTACAAGACCCTCTAAAATGATGAAAAAATGTTATATTCACATGGAGAGTTGTGGTAGTGGGGGACACTGGTGAGGGAGGCCTTGTGGTTGTTTCTCTAAGGACTGAGTTTAGTGAAATGTGAGCTATAGAGAGCCAGGTTGCTCAGGCATGGCTGGAGGCCTTTCCTTTTGCACAAGAAATGTTAAATTGGCTCTAAGTGAGATCCTCTTGTCAAATCTTCCAGGCCTTCCGTCTTCCTCTTTGCTCCTACCCACTTCATTTAGGATGTCCTTGAGTCAGTAAGGTCATTCCTGCTGCTGGCTGCCAGCTGCCTACCCGCTGCCCCTCCTCCAGCCTGGCTGGGATTTCTTGCTTTGTTTTCGCTGCTCATCACCTGTGACTTCTTGGCAAGGTCTAGCAGGGCATGAGCATCCACTCTGCATGACCCACCACTAAGCACTTCTCTAACCTCTGATGTTGATAAGTGCTTGCCAAGACTAACTCTTAAGTACTTGGCAGATGTTAGCCACGCCTCATCTATTTCCTTTTAAAGATGGGCTAAGCAAGGGCAAGAAGAGTGAATGATAATGAGCAGAGTGAAAAAGATAACTGTTTATTGAGTACCTAGTATATGCCAGGTCCTGGATTCTCTCAGGCATAGCTGCTGTCTAATTAAATATTCATAAACATGGTACAAAGTAGGTATTATTGTTCCTACTTTACCTCTGTGGAAGCCGAGCCACAAACAGGTTGGTTAAATTACCCCAAAGCTAGTCAGTGTCAGAGCCTCAACTTGAACTCAGACCTGACTTTAAAACCTACTGAGATGTTCTGCCCAGATTCAGGCTACTCAGCTCTTTGCCTGGTTGCAGACTCTGCTGTGTGTTCTGCACTTTACATGCCCAAGGAGTCTTGCTCTTCCCTTGATCCACTGTGAGCCTATCTTCTCAAGGCTCTTGATTAAAGGAATAAAAGTCTAAAATTTTTAAGGGTTTTTCTTGTCCTGTGTTGTCCTAAGCTGCTCTCAAGATTTCCTGGAAGGCAGCATCAGATAACAGACTCATTGTTTTTGAGAACTTCGCTTCTCAAATTCTTGCCAAATTCCCCTCTATGGAGCCCTCATGCAGTCCACTTTAGCCAGGGCTATAAGGAACCTATTGCCCACAGTTCTTTATTCTTTTCACACTGTCGGTGTCGCAATCCAATGTACACATCAGGATAGATGCGGAGAGGGCTGATGGCCACTCTGAGTTTATTATAACCAGTGTTTCAGTATATACATAGCTTATAGCTGTTAAACATACACAGGTGTTCTGGATGAAGTAATTAGCGAATGCCAAGAATTCTTAGTGATTTCTCAAGGAGCCCTCCCTCAGCCTCTGTTTTGACATTATCATGTTTTTGCTGTGCTCATATATTTTTACCTCGGAGCAGGCAAGGCCTCCAAGGCAACGGCCCCTCCTGCTTCCGATATTGATATCGTGTCTCCATCTGTGCCCCCAGGCAACTGCGCCTGGCTTAGGTTGCCTCCCCTTGGAGGTCTTACCCGTCATTGGCTGACTGGCCTTCTCACCTCTGGGTCACAGTTTGTTGGCAAGCCTTTTCCAGTGCTTATTAACCCTTCCTGCGTCAGGGGCAGCTACACAGACTCCTTTCGTAGGCCCTGGGAAGTAGAGTAGGCGTTACTATGCTTGTCCCATAGATAAGGAGACTGAGATACAAAGGGCCATGTTGACTCCATTGAAGGGACAGTCAGGAGGAACCTGGATATTATAACTCATAGTCCCAGGGGCTTGTCACCATTTCACATTGCCTGCCAGTTACCTTCTTTAGCCATATTTATTTATTTGAACGGACAAGATAGGATTTTGTTTCTTCTATAATTTGTCTTAGGGCAAATCAAAGAGAGCTTAGTTAATATCTAGCAGTGTGATTAGGAAAAGAGACCAGGGCTTCTAGCTCATATTAAGAGGGAGAACTCTGAGCTTGGGGTAGGGTAGGTGGCTACAGTGGGAGAGAATTTAGGTGGAGTGACATCAGTCTTACACTATGTGTAGCTTGGAGGCAGATTATGGACTTCAAAAATTGAGAGCACTAGGATTGGGATCTCCAAAACACCTGACAGAACAGTGGCCTCAAACACAGTGTGCCCACTGCAGGGTTCACAAGAGCTAAAAGCTCAGTTCATTTTATAATGAGAAAGCAAAATTTTAAGTTTAACATTTTTAATATGTGGATTGAGACAAGCATCCTCAAATGATGTGAAGTCAGATGACTACATGTATTGCACAGTATTTACATATCCTGAAGGAAGGATGGGTTTTCCACACGTGTCCTAAAGGAAGGGAAAACTTGACGCTGGCACTTTTATGTTCATTTGTCCTCAGCAAACTGGGACATATCACATTTTAGTTGTGCATGGTAAAGTGGATTTATGGATTATATGATCTAGTTTTTAGGAAACCAACCTTCACAAAATAGACATGTGGTTTATACAGACTCCTTTAAGAAGACCTTGGGTTGAAAATAATACCAATGTTGTAAGTGAGCAGCAATAAAACGGCAGACCTGTTATCTCCACTCCTAATTTGAGCTCTCTGTCAGCTGTGTTATGATGTAAAACAATAAAGGTATAATCAGGACTGACACAAAGTCAACCACTGAAACAATCATCAAGAAGACCATTTGAAATAAAGATTTGTTTCTATTATTGTTGAGGACAAACCTTTCCCTAAGCCCCACTGTGCCTTGAAAGATTGACTACTAATACAAGGGAACCATAATAGTTAGCAAAAAATTTAAAAATATTTTTTATTTCATCTGTATCTCATTCTTTTCAAATTTTATATTTTGATGTAGGTTTTATAATTTATGTAATGTTATAGGAGGTCTTCTACATAATTTATTGATTGTTGTATATACATATACATATGTAATATATAATGCATATATACATGATATAAATATGTATGTACATATATATGTGATGCATACTCAAACAAGTTTTAACTGATATGGTTATGTATTAGTCAGGAAAGAGTAACTGCTATAACAAACGACTCCGAGATCTACTGGCTTAATAAAATAAAGGTTTATTTCTTGCTTATATCTAGGCCCAATGTAAGTCAGCTGGGTAGAGCAAGGCTCTGCTCCAGGCAAACATTCAGAGACCCTGGCATCTTCCATCTATTGCCTCTGTCATGCATGCAGCTGGCGAACAAAAGAAGAGAGTGTAGAAAATTAGTCTTTTACAGGTCAGGTTTGGAAATGGCCACATGACTTCCACCCATACCCCATTGGCCACATGCAGTCATAAGCCACTGTCAACTGCGGGCAAAGCTAGGAAATGTTGTCTGGGTATGAGTCCAGTATGTCAAAGGGAACTGTCTGGAGAACAGTAGAACTACTAGCCAGTAGAACTATGATCATCTTGATCATATGGAAGATTAAAAAAGTGTGGAGACTACTTTCCTAGTAGGAGTTGGACAACTGCAAAGATAGAATATTGTGGTTGGAATTTGATGTATTAGAGTTTATTCCTCAATCCCACAGATGTTTATTGAGTGTCTGTTATGTGCCAGGCACTGTTCTTGGCTCTGGAGCCATAGCAGTGAACAAAGAGATGACAATTTCTTCTTCCCAGAAGCTTACGTTTGGAGGGTGTCCTGAACTCGAGATGCTCAAGTGAGTGTCAGGGCAATGAAATGCAGAGTGGAGAAAAGGGTAAGAGGTGATGTTTGAACAAGTTGTCTTGATTTTTACCAAGTGGTTTAGCACTGTGGACTCAGAGAGATCTGACTTTATGTCCTGGTCTTGATAGTTGCCTACTTACTGTGTGTTCCTTAGCAAGTTACCTAACCTTTCAATCCTCGGTTTCCTCCTCTGTAATGGGGATAGGCATAGTGCCTAGCATGTAAGGATGTTCTGATAATTAAATAAGAGAAGAAACGTAAAGACCTTTGTATGATACCCTAACACAGAGTAAGCTCTTAATAAATGATAGCCATGATAATACCACCAATAAAATAATAACACTTTTTAGGAAGGGCAATGCCATTACCCATGCAGGTTACCTGGGCCAATGACTTTCCAGGACAAGGTAGGTTTAAAAGAACTTTCTCTCTCATTTTGCCACCCAGCTGGTTATCAGGTCATTGTTGTACTTGGCTCCTGGAAGTTACTAACCTCCATGGGCTACATAAAACCAAACATTCTCATTTATTGTTTTTTAATTAAAGTGCATATTTAACCAAAACTTATTTATTTAAAATTAATGCCTACCTGTTATTGAAAATATTGGAACTATGGGAAAGCATAGAGAAAAATGGTAATCACCCATAATCCTACTCTTCAGACACAACCACTTCTATCATGTTGGTGTATTTCCGTCGTGTCTTTTTTCTACCTGGGCTCAAGTTTAGGAAGACTCAGAGGGAGGTCCTCAGCTTGGCACCAGTTATTCAGGGTCAACAATCAAAGTCATCTCTTGCCCCTCCACAGTCGTTCAGAGAAGAGGTTCTCTGTAGCAGCAGGGATAGCTCTTCAACCAACCCCATAGGCTCTTTCACATTGTCTAATTCTCATTTCTGATGCTCGCTGACTGTACAATTTCAGCTCCTTTATTTGAAATGTGCTGGAAACTTCTGTTCCCTGAATACTAACCAGCATTTTTCTTTATATTGCTGCTCTGTACTTCTGGGCAGTTGGTGGAACCAGGTGTGCTTATAAAAATATGCATATCTCAAAAGACAGAGGTGGTTTCCTGGCTTTTTCTTGCTTACTTGATAGTAGTCTAAGACCTGCCTTGGTTCCTGGAAGTTACTAACCTCCATGGGCTACGTAAAACCCATCAATCAATCAATCAATCAATCACTCTCCATCCTTTGAGGAATGAAGAGGCCCAGTACTTATGATGTTTTAGTAGTCGCCTCATTCTCGTCCTCCAGTAACACAGATTATATGTCTACAGTTCACAATCAACAATCATTTATTTGGGCATCAACTACTCTGTGCTGATCCTGTGCATGAGGTCCTTTTGTGTATGTGCCATTATCTCTTGAGAGAAACGGAGACCAAAGGATAGAGGACTTGGTTCAGTTGAAGACAAACTTGCCTTAGGGAAAGGATTTTGTGGAATAGGAAAGGAATGAGCTAGCTATGGTGCATTTGGAAATTCCTGGCCTTTTTCTGAATCTGGTCCTGATTTCATTTGGATTTTCCCTGTTTACTTTTGCCTCTCAAAGGCTTCCTTCCAAGGTCTAGATAATGCAAATTGGTAATGTAAACAAAGCTGTGGGGGAAAGATGGGGGACTTATTGTAACACTGAAGACAAATATTTCCTTGATTTGTACCACTAAGTAGGTTTTCAACAAAAGTTGGGGGACTGACTTTCAAAGGTCTTATAAGAACCTCTTGCTTACAAACCATTGATATGCTAATTACAAGCCTCTCCTATCTATGCATTGAAGCTGGTACTCCAAAAATTTTACGAGGTAGCAAGCATTTTGGCAGTTTTAGCTATGGGAAAGTAGAAAATTACTGTTTAAAATGCCGTTATCTAGTCTTTTTACTAAATTAGGTTGGCCTTCCTTACCCCTTATCTCATTAAGGTTGCTTGAGGACATGCAAAATGAATTATCTTTTACACAGGGAAAAACTGAAGAGCATTCACAAAACAATGTATAAAACACCACCAGTTAGGAGGATGCAGAGCCTAAGGATACTGCAGTCCAACCCCAGTTTGTGACCAGAGCTGTCTGGAGTTAAAGCCGGTACCCTGGTGGGACTTTGTTTCTGTGACATTCACATGCTTCCTAAAATGGGATGTATAAAAAACTAGAGATGTAAAAATCACATGGGCATGGCCATCTGCTAGGGATTTAGACAATATTGAACTGTTATGAGTTCAAACCCCTAAGATTAGATTTCTGAGGTTTTAGGGGGTCCTGAGAAAGACTTGCCAGCCCTGATGGTCTAATGGTTAAGATTCGGCACTTTCACCATGGAGGCCCAGGTTTGTTCCTGGTCAGGGAACCACACCACCATCTGTCGGTTGTCACACTGTGGCAGCTGTGTGTTGCTGTGATGCTGAAAGTTCTGCCACTGTTATTTCAAATACCAGCAGCACTACCCATGGTGGACAGGTCTCAGTGGAGCTTCCAGACTAGACAGACTAGGAAGAAGGACCTGGCCACCCACTTCCAAAAAATTAGCCATGAAAATGCTATGAATAGCAATGGAGCATTGTCTGATATAGTGCTGGAAGGCAAGAAGATGGCACAAAAAAGACCAGGCCGGGTTCTGCTCTGCTGTACACAGGGTTGCTTGGAGTTGGAATTGACTCTGTGGCACTAACAACAAAGAAAGACTTATGAGACAGTCATGAGAGTTTACCTCTCACCAATAGAGCTCCTAGTTGGGCTGTAAACTGCCGCAGGGTTACAGAGTGAACACAATTTGTCCATATTCTGCAAATTACTCCTTACCTGGGATTACATGCTGGTCTCCAAGGTTGGACCAGCACTACAAGGGAGTGGAAACACTCACTGAATTGGGAGTGAGAGGATCCTGGCTCCAGGCCCAGTTCTGCAGGTTCTGGGGCCCATGGACCAATAACTTAATCTTCTGTGCATCTAAATTTATCTACCTGTGAAATGGAATTGGTAAAGTTCACTCTTCATCTCCACTTTATAGATGAAAAAATTGAGGCTCAGAGAGGTTAAATTGTGTGTCCAACATTACACAGCTATTAAATGGCAGAACTACCAGATGCAATAGTGCTTTGTTGATAAAGCTTTATGCAAAGGAAAATGCTATTATTATATGTTTGAAGGCCATCTTCAGAATCCCAGCTGGGCTAAGCTTCTTATATGCAGCCTCCATTTCCCACTATTGGAGTTTTGATTCCCTTCTTCCCAGTGCCTGGTGTCTGATTCAATCCTTTTATCTTCCTTCATCCCACTCCCTTACCTGAGAGGTCTTACCAAGAGAGGTCTTGGATCTGCTGCTTTGGGCAGTTTTTGGTTTCTAATTATGTCAGTGAACTCATTCTGTGTGTTCCTTCAAAACATGTCCTCCTAGCCTGTTCTCTGCTATTCTGATACTTTATTTAAATGAGTTAGTGTATTAACAGCCCAAGGTGGGCCATTTGCATTTTAACAGGTGTTTATTGGCAATGCTTTTATCCAGAGTCCAGACAGAGCTGTGTGTGTTTGGGAAGCCAAGACTTTTTTGGCTCCAGTCAAAGTTTATGAGATAGTATAGCTTCTGTTAGAGATGATGGCTTCACTTTGGGTTTAGTTAAGTGTAATTGACAATGTTATGGGACTGGTTCAGTGAAATAAGATGTGTAAGTCAAAGCCAAAGACACTAGAAAAGGGTGAGGCTCAATAATCCCAATTAGCAAATTTTAAGCACTAATTAGAGACGGGTTCTTGGTTTTAAAAAAACTTTACCCTGAGTCTGCTCATGTTAAATGTATCACTGGAAAAAGCAAATCTAGAGTATTTAGGGTCATCTTTTTCCCCCTCATGGTTCATTTGTCACCAGTCCGGCCAATGCTACTTTCTGAGGAGCTCTTGTAGCCATTCCTGCCTCTCCATCCACAATGCCAAGGCTGAGATTATGCCATTATCCTGTCCAGCTCTCCTGGTCATTTGACCAATTTCCTTGACTTCAATCCTTCCTTGCTCCAGTCATTCCAGCATAGTGATTTGGACTCCAAGTCTAGCTTTCTCGTCTCAACTCTTGACACACATCCAGTGTAGCCTGTGTTCCAGCCACAGAAAACTTACTGATTTAACTAGTACACTTTTTTGTGTACTGCACATGATGTTCCCTCTTCTTTTACCCCTCTGTTTTATAGATACTTCCTCATCCTTCCAGACATCGCTCACATGTTACCTCCTTGAGATGCTTTCCCTGAAATAGTTAAGTGGCTCATACAACTTTTATTCCATTTGTTATAGAGCTTATCACATTGTATTGTAGTTATTTGCTTTACTTAACTTTACTCACCTCTAAACTCTAAGTTTTCCCTAGTACCTATCACAATCCTAATAAAAAAAGCAGTGTCTAGTGAATGAATGAATAAATGAGCAAATGAATGAGTGATGAACAAATCTCAATTTTACACCATCCTCAAACTTTGAGCAATGTCAATTGCCATACTAAATTTAAAGTCTATAATCTCTGTATACAAGAAGAGGAAAGTAATGGGAAGAGTGAGAATCACTGTTCTACCATGATTATTTATAGATGTCTAAGATTGGACTTAACTGTAAACTTTGAAAACACTGCTTACGAGCCTGAAGGTTAAGGTCTTGATGGATGAAGCTCCTTCTACGTTATGTTGTAAACAATGGAAAGGGCATCAGTCAATAAAAGAATTAATCCAGAAAACTACAGAGTACCTACTTTTTATACCAGTATGAATACAAAAACATAGATTGTCCTGATTTTCAAAGAGGCTATATTCCATCTGGGAAGTAAGATTTAGAAAAATGACTAATACTTATATAGTGCTTAGTGTGTCAGGTCCTGTTCTAAGCTGTAATTATGTTAACATATTTGATTCTCACTGAAACCATAGAAAATAGGCACTGGTATTATCACCCTTTTTGCAGGAAATGCCAGGCACAGTGAGTGACTGGTCTAAAGTCATGGATAGTGATGACTAGGCATTCTGGCTTCAGAGTCTGTCTCTTAATCAATACTGTGACATACATACGGTGACTTAATTACACTCTACAGAACTGTAGAATAGTAGGAGAGAGCATGGCATGAGGGAAGGCTTATTTTCTATGGAGTCTATAGTCCTGGATTTGATTTCTGGTTTTATCACTTGCGAGATATGGTGCTGAGCATGTAATTAGACTTCTCTGAGACTCTGAGATCATCTAAACATTAAAGATGTGATAAGATATATGTTGAAAACATTGTACACAGCTACTCACACATAGTAGGTGTTCAAATATATATTTCTACCTTTTTTTTCAGTAAACAGTTCTCTTCCGCTTCCTCTTGAATAAAATTAGGTAAAATATGTGTGTTATAAAAAATAAGTGGCAGTGTATCCTAATGCAGAAGACATTAGAAGAGGCCGGGTGGAATGAGTAGGGCAGGAAGCTTAGGTAGAATAATGAATCAGTTCTGGGTTAACGCACCAAAGGCTCCATCAAATATTCATGGCATCACCATGGCTCCGGGCTTCCTGAAAAGAAAGTATGTAAACTGGTGTGCAGTCTCAAGACCCAGATACTTGTCCTGTCTAAACCCTGATCGTTGACAGTTGAAGTACCTCAGGTATATTAAGCATTAGAGGTCAAGGATGCCAAGTCCAAAGGAAAAGGGAGCCTTTCACAGTGGATATGTGTGTTCCTCTGAGGTCAGAGGGGGCTGTGGTTGTAGGTTGGGAGCAGGAGGGCTGAGGTGGGGCAGGTGCTGTTTAGAAGGCAGCAACTTCCTGTGGTTTGCCGTGAAGCAGGTGCCACAGAGGAAGTGCATGCACTACAGCAGCATCTCACAAAACCTATCTTTTGCTTGTTCCTTAATATCTTCTTTTTGAGCTAATGAGCAGATATTCCACCTGTGTGGAGATAGCTTAATGCAAAACAGCTGTGTTTGAAATACATAAACGCTCACCGGAAATCTGTAAACCAGCGACAAAGACATATGGTTGTGTATCCTTTCTGCGGTGCCTGCGTGTTACAGCTGTTCATGGAGACAGTACTTGTATTATGTGTATCTCCTGGATGGAACAGAGATAAAAAGTGCCCATTCTTCCCTCAGTGTGGTGATCCAACAGCAAAGGAAGGACATCTGGATGAGCTGGGCTGGGAGTGGCAGGAGGAGACAGTGGTGTGAGGGAAACGCAAGGCGAAAGGCGATAGTTGGTGCCATCTGCAAATGAGAGGGAGCCCTCCTGAATTCCTGCAGAGCCACTGAAGTGGAATTGATCAGGAAGGTGGGAGACTAATCTCCCACCTTTACTGTATCCTCTGTGGAAGGAAAAGGACATGTATGGTGTAGGCTTTTAGCTTGGATCCGAAGGGCGCTGCTAGCTTGAGCTGCTAGAATATTTGGTATATTCTTTTTTTCAAATTTTGGCTTAGCGTGTGTGTTTTTATTAAGTGTTAAGAATGTGAGTGGTCGAGCTTTTGTTGTTTGTTTGAAAAACAGAGGACGGACAGTTTAACCCATGTAAGCATGAGAATGGGCTGTTAAAAAGTAGATCCCTAGTGGGTCCTGAGGCTTCCCACATGCTGATTCATGGTTACTTACAGTGGGCCTTGGAATTACAAAATAATACTGTAAACATTAGATATTGAGATCTTGGATTCTGTGATCACATTCCAGATTAGAGGAACAGCTTCTAAAGTGTTGTAGGTTGAACCACAAGTGTTTATAGGCTTAAGGGGGCTTTGACTCCAAGGAAATCTTTAGTATGAGTTTTATTGTTGTTTACTGCTTAAAATAGGAAAGCTTCATTAATCAGCAGTTGCTGAAAGTCAGGGTTAGTGAAAGCATATCAAATTATACCTAGAAGTCTGTAGTTCTTTAAACCTTGTCTATATTGTTCTTTTAAATATATCATGTGACACAGTTCATAATTATTTTTAATGCTTTATAAAGATCCATGTTGACTAAAAAACGTAATTTCCATAAAAATTGTCCTACAATCAGTATAATAAGACACTTGAGATATGTTGTATAATCACAGTCACCAGCAATTAATAATTGTCCAAATCGAAGTCATCCTATCTGTGAGGAAATAGCCTTAAACACACTAATCATTTAAAACTCAAAGCCATATTGGGAAAATATTTTTATTAATTATAAAATGTTTCCCATCCTGGTTTCTGAGGAAGTCTACCTGTCCTTGAGTTGCAATGTTACACACTCTTAAGTAAAAATCAATTACTTCATATTTCATACTAGCAGGGACTTAAACCTTTTGATAGATTTGTATTTCCTAAACTCCCTGTAATTAACCTTCTTAAACTAAGCCTCTGCCTCAGCGATACTGTCTGTGTTGTCTCCCGGAGTTGTAAAAAATGAAAGCCTAGCTATATCTCTCTTAAAATACGTTAGAATTGTGAGATTGGGAGGGGCTCTGGAAACTACCCGGTCAAAATTCCCAAACAGAGTTGGGGTTCCTTTTATAACTGACCCTTAAGATGGTTATTTAGTTCAGCTTAACTAGCTTCAGCGATTGGGAACTCATTATACTTTGCTGTTGAAGAATTTCTAGTTATTAGAAAATTCTTCTTTATAGTGGGCAAATTTGTCTCTTTGCAAGTCGACTATTGAGGTTCCATTTGGAACAACGTGGCACATATTTATCTACTCCCTCTCCAACAAACTAAACTTTGAATATTTGGAGAGACTCATCGTCCCACCTTTTAATATCTTCAATCTCAGATGCCTCAGTTGTTGAGCATTTTTATGGTTATAAATGTTTCACCATCCTATTCTGGACACTTTCTAATTTATTAGTCTTCTTATTAAGATGTTTCAGGACATGATTCATCCATTCATTACAGGCCTATTAAGCTGCTATTATGCGCCAGGAACTGGGGATACAATGGTAAATAAGACAGACAAGGTCTCCAGCCTCAAAGGTATGGGCAATAAACAAGTAAACAAATAAATACATAACATGTTTTCAGGTAGTGTTAAATATGCTGTAAAGAAAAATAGAGTAAAAGATGGAAAGTGTTGGCAATAGAGGAGGGCTATGGTAGATAGGTAGGTATTTTAGATAGCTAGCATAGGTGGGGAAGATCCCTCTGAATAAGCGGCATTTGACCTGAGACTTGAGTGCAATGCCATGTATGTGCCGTAGCCTGGAGGAAAGATGTTCCAGGTGGGGAAGCAGCAACGGCAAAGGCCCTGAGGTGGGAGTGATGTGACAGAAGTTCCTAATGGTTGGGTGTTCATAGCTTTCCCCCTTCCCATGGCTGACAAGGAACCCTTTAAAGCTAAATCTGCGTAGTTCAATCTCAGTGCAAAATCTCCTTTCTTTCTGTTCAACTGCTCCCCTCCTCCTTGACACATACATGTGTGCATGTGGAGTTACATACATACATTCTCCAAAAGATAATATCATCTCTGCTAGAGAAATTCTTAGGAATAGTGTGATACAGAATTGAAAGACTGAAGACAGAGAGAGAGAGAGAATTAGATTGGCAGGAAGAAAATGAATGTGCTTAGCCAGGGAGGCATCAATGGAAGTTGTGAACTCTAATTCTTATAGAGGCTAAGGGTAACATAAATGAATGACGCAGGTTGGGTGTAGTGCAATGAAGAGTCATGGCT
Source organism: Equus caballus (assembly GCF_041296265.1). Lineage (NCBI taxonomy): Eukaryota > Metazoa > Chordata > Mammalia > Perissodactyla > Equidae > Equus > Equus caballus. Next base: position 36,379,627 of record NC_091707.1, read on the forward strand.
CCAATTGTGGCATACCCCATCTAAGCAGGTCAGCTCCTACTCAGCTAGAGAATATAGTTGGAATGCATAATGCAAACCCAGTATTGCCATATGTCCCAATCTTTCAAGAACAGTAACACATCTGTTTTTTATATGAGGTTTTCCAATTTTGAAAACACTGCCATGGAAACTTCCACTTCCAGGAAGACAAGGTACACATACTTGTCCCTATTCTATCCATTAAGTATAACTAAAAACCCTAGACGTTATTTATAAAATATAAGATGACTCTGAAAGGTGGAGAGAAAAAGGCAAACCAGCTAAGGATCTTGGGACCCAAAGAAATATACTATGGTGAGTTACCTGGATTTTCTTTTTGCCTCCTGTATTCCAGACTTGGAACTAAAGAAGCTGAAAAGCTGGAAACACCAATGGGCGTAGGCAAAAAAGCCCCAAGGAAAGCTCATTTTCTCTAGCCCTCAAATAGGAAAGGAGAATCTAGCAAGACAGAAAAATCTTAGAAATGACTGCTGTATTCCTGCCAAATAGCACAGAAATATTTAAGACAATTATGGAATAAACAGACGAGGGTAAAGGAAGATAAGGCTTCTGTGCTTCACTTGAACTGGTAAAATAATGACACTAGTAGATTATATAAGTTATATTTATTTAATATAATACCTAGAGCAACCACTTAAAAAAGCTACACAAAGAGATATACTCCAAAACACTATAGGTAAATCAAAATATAATGCTAAAAAATTGTACAAGTAATCAACAGGAAGGCAGGAAAAAAGAAAATAGAGAAATGAAAAAAAGAATGAACAATAAAATGATAGACTTCTGTATCAATAGTTTGTTCCTTTTTATTACTGGAAACTATTCCATGGTATGGATGTACCATGGTTTGTTTAATCATTCATTTATTGAGGAACATCTGGGTTATCTCCAGTTCTGCGCTATTATGATAAAATCTCCTATAAATATTCTTACACAGGCTTTTGTGTAAACGTATCTTCATTTCTCTTGAATAAATGGCCAGGACTGCAATTGCTGGGTCATGTGGTTATTGCATGTTTAGTTTTTTTTTTAAAGAAATGAGCAAACTGTTTTCTAGGGTGGCCGTATCGTTTCACATTACCACCAGTAACACATAAGTGATCCAGTTTCTCTACATCTTTGCCAGCATTTGGTATGTCACTCCTTTTTCATTTTAGCCATTCTGATAGGTGTATAGTGCTATCTCCTTGTGGTTTTAATTTACATTTCCCTAATAGCTAATGATGTTAAACATCTTTTAATGAGTTTATTTGCCATTCGTATATCCCAACGAAATGCCTTGCTACATCTTTTGCCCATTCTGTTAATAGGGTTGTTTGACTGTTTTTTGATTTTTGATTGTTGAGTTTTGAGAGTCCTTTACATATTCTGGATACTAATCCTTTGCCAGATATGTGGTTTGCAAATACTTTCTCCCACTCCATAGCTTGTCTTTTCATCCTCTTAACAGGATTTCACACAGAGCAAAATTGTTTAATTTTCATAAAGTTTAATTAATTTTTCCTTTTAAGGTTTGTGCTTTTCATATCAAGTTTAAGAACTCTTTACCTAGCCCTAGATCCTAAAGACAATTTATCATTCTTTTCCAAAACTTTTCTGCTTTTACATTTATGCCTGTGATCCACTTTGAGCTATTTCCGTATCAATTGTGAGACTTAGGGTAAGGTGTGCTTTTGTTTCCTGTGGATATCCAATTGCTCCAGCACCATTTGTGAAAAAGACTCTCTTTTCTCCATTGAATTGTTTTTGCACTTCTTTCAAAAATCGGTTAAGCATATTTGTGTGGCTCTGTTTCTGGGTTCTCTATGCTGTTCCACTGATCTATTCCTCCACCAATACCACACAGTCTTAATGACTATATCTATATCATAAGTCTTAAAATTGAGTAGGTTCATTCCTCCCATTTTATTCTTCTTTCTCAAAATCATTTCAGTTATTCTATTTGTTTTTCTTTTCCACATAAGTTTTACAATAATCTTATCTATATCCATAAAAAATCTTGCTGACATTTTGATGAGAATTGTGTTAAACTTGTGTATTAGTTTCTGTGGCTGCTGTAAGTCATTACCACAACCTTGGTGGCTTAAAACAACAGAGGTATATTCTCTCAAAGTTCCGGAGACCAGAAGTCTGCAGTCAAGGTGTCAGCAGGTTTGCACTCCCTCTGGATGCTCTGTGGGAGACTCTTTCATTGACTTTTCCAGCTTCTGGCACTGGCGGCATTTCTTGGCTTATAGCTGCATCTCCCCGTTCCATCTTCACATTGCCTTCTCTGTTTCCGTGTTTTCCTCTGTGTGTCTCTTATAAGAATACTTGTCATTGGATTTACATCCACCTTGATAATCCAGGATGATCTCATCATGTGTCAAGATCCTTAAATTAACGACATCTGCAAAGACTCTTTCCAAATAAGGTAACATTCACAGGTATCAGGAATTAAGATGTAGACATATCTTGGGACCGGGGGTGGGGATATCAATTTGGGGAGAACTGATGTCTTTGCTATGTTCAGTCTTCCAATCCATTACACATTATAGCTCTCCATTTAGTTAGATCCTCTGATTTCTTTTATCAGCATTGTGTAGTTTTCAGCATACAAGTCATGTACATGTTTTGTTAGATTTATACCTAAGTATTTAATTTCTTGAGCAATTATAAATGATATATTTTCAATTTTTATGTCCATGTGTTGCTCATTGCTAACATAGAGAAATACAATTTATTTTTGTATGTTTATATTGTATCCCGTGACACTGCTGAACTTATTAGTTCTAGGAGGGGTTTTTGGATTTTTGGTAGATTTCTTGGAATTTTCTAGGTAAACAATCATGTCCTCTGCAAACATGGGCAGTTTTATTTTTTTCTTTCCATACCATGGAATAGTTTCCAGTAATAAAAAGGAACAAACTATTGATACATGCAACAGTCTGGATGTGTCTCCAGAGAATTATGCTGAGTGAAAAAAGCCAATCCCAGAAGATTGCATACTGTATGATTCCATTTATGTAACATTCTTTAAATGACAAAAATATAGAAATGGTGAGTGGATCAGTAGTTTCCAACAGCTAAGAAGAGGGGGAGGGGGGAGTGAATGTGGCTCTAAGAGGATCCTTGTTGTGGTGGAAATGTCCTGTATCTTGACCGTATCAATGTCAGTATTTTGGTTGTGATATTGTACTATAGGTTTTGCAAGATGTTACCATTGGGGGAACTGGGTGAAGGATACTTGGGATTTCTCTGTATTATGTCTTACAACATGCGTGTAAGTGTATAAATAACTCAAAATAAAAATAAAATTCCTGCTGGCCAATCAGAACATGTGTTCAGACCAGATATTGCCTGTTTACTGTTACTCTGTACCCCTTGATCTACATAACAAAGTACAGTGAGGGCAGAGAGAGGGGTGAAGAGAAATATTGGGTAAGCTGAAGAGGGAGAGAAGATTTCTGGACTGGTAGATAGAACAGCCATCAGACACGTGAAAGTAGATAGAAAAAGGATTTTCATTAGTGATACATTTTCCATGTGTTGGGAGACCCTTCTTATTTTCAAGAACTTCAGGGGAAGATGTAACCAATGTAGTTCTTTAATTGTGATATTGCAATGAGACTGAGCCATGCAAGATCTAGCTTTATAAGGGTTACAAGTCAATGTTAGAAAATCTTGTGGTTACAGCTAATCCTGGGAAGAGCCTGAAGTATGTGTAAATAGATAGGAAAGTCAAGGAGAAATGACCAAATGTGCAGACACTGACAATAGTGGACAGTACTTGCCTTGCACACCCTTAGCTGTCTATCTTTTATGGCATGTAGTCATGGTTATTGGTGTCTTTTCCTAGTAAGGAGAAACTTAGTTCTAAGGAGGTCCTTCTTCCCCCTCCTTGTTTCCAATTTGTACCTAGAATTCTAAGGTAGCAGTGCTTAGGACACACATGGAGACATTGTCTCCTGGGGCCAGTAAGGCTGGATGGAGGGATTTCATGAGATGCTGCAAGATCTGGGTGATCTCTCTGACCTAAGAGCACACTGCAGAAGGGGGATGGGGTGACCCCATCTCCATCTGCTTATCATGGTCAATCTGGGTGTTCATGTGCCATTTAAGCCAGGGACTGCTGGTTCTGAGCAGAGGGTGAATGAGCTCAGGTGCATGGAATTGAGAGGTAATGGGAATGATTAATCAAATTTCTTCCAGTAAGGGTGCCATGTGCCAGACTCGTCCTGGATAACCCTCCTACATGTGAATCAGGGGCAGGCTCTGCCCTCAGGTATCTGTAATCTGAGTAGACATCTGTGCTTGGAGCGAACTGGGAGTGACTGGACGCCACTTTTGGCATGGTATCTTTGCTTCATCAGGCTTCTCTGCCAAGGTTTGTTCACAATCTCCTCTGGCCATGCTCATTTAGTTATGGAAGACAGGATTAACATGAGTGTTGGGAAATGCAGTTAGTTGTTGGGGCACGATGGCCCCAGTAGTAAGCATCCTGAACAGTGGAAAGCCCCATGTAATAACTAAAAGAGCCCCAAGTGGTTTAAAACTAGTGTAGAGAAATACCTGGAAAATAAATCACTCTGTTGTTGGTGTATTTATTTATCTGATTTTGTCTATTTGTCGTCTTTTATCTAATCTAATTTTAGCTAAACAGATAGGAATGATCTTAGTAGACCTGAGCATTGAACTTTTGGGATTCCTTGATAAGATCTCGACTGTAGGTGCAATAATCTCTTTGAGGGGACAACTGTTTATCTACAATATAAAATAAAATCCAGTAAGACATGAATTTAAATCTCTTCACTTTGAGGTCAGTAGTTTTTGAGTTCTATTCCTGACTCTGCTGCTAATGAATTAGTCACTCTTTGGAGTTAATTTTCCTCACCAGCAAAGTAGGAATCATAAAGTCTACCTGCCAGAGGCAGATAGGGTGGTGCACAGTAGGTGGTGCACAGTAGGTGCTCAGCAAGTGTTAGTCCTCACCTTTACCCAACTTCCCACTTAGGAACAATTTTATATCTTGACCTTATAAAATTCTCTGATAAGGCGTTTCTCCCAGTGGGGGTACATTCTTTTCCAACCTAGGGTCATGCTTTGTTCTACATGGGAGCTGCATGGCTAAAAGCCATCTGACTTCATAGAGAGGCCCTGTGGTACAGAGGAAAGAAAAGTAGATTAGCAGTCAGGAGCACTGGGTCCTAGCACACATTGTGTATATCAGGAAGTGCTGTCTGTCTTAAACCAGACATTGACTTATTGGAAGAGGACAGGATCACCGGGAGCCTAGAGAAGCAGGCATTGAAAACAGGTAGGGACAAAGGGGGCTTTAGAGGTCTAGGAAGCAGGAATAACCTGACCTGGCCTCTGCTACTCTGAATATATTTGAGATTCATTTGCTCTAGACTCAGAGTTGGATAAAGAGCATCCAGTTTGTTGAGCCCATGTCACGCATCCATGCCTTGGCTGTTTGAGCAGGGGAAAAGGGAGATCATCCCCAATTCAGCTTCCATAGCTTTTCTATGGACAGTAGAGATTTCCTCCAAGAAGGAAAGGAGATGGACTGTTGGATAAACATCTCCCCCAAATGACAAATATCCACTATGCTCTGATACTAGTTAGCTATGTGACTATGGAAAGTCATTTCCTATTCTCGACTCTTAGTTTATTAATCTGTAACATGAAAGATCTGGACCATTCCACCAATTTTCAGCTTTTATTTCTTAAATAGTTAATCAATTTTATCAAATGCAATCTTACTTAGCTACCCAAGATGTAAGGCATGCAAAAGTAGACCTGTTCTGGTTGGGGGAGGGGATGTGGTTGAAAGGAGAGAACTTTGTTCAGCCTCCCCGTTTCCGTCCTCTCTCCCCCTCCCCCGCCACTGCCCTCCCAGGCCTTGGAGGCTCCTGGGGTACCTTAAGGATCCTCCAGGGTTCCACAGAGCACAGTTTGAAAACCACTGGATTCTGCAATTGCTCAGGTCTCTTTCAAATGTAACATTTGGTAACTCTATAACTCCAGGATTTAAAATGCTGCTGATTTTACCTGTATTTGTCAGTATACACCTGGAAAGGTAGGTTAAGGCTTTGGTTATCTTGGTTCAGCATTTTGCAAATTAGGCATTTTGATTAAACTTGATTTTCTTTCATTTTCAAAAAATTTAAGCCAGGGAAATAAAGCATTGTGGAAGCCCCAACATTTTCTCTGTTGACTAGTCACTGTTTGTTAGCCAATGGTTGTCCCATATGCAAACTGACCAGAGGAATCGGCTAAAGAACTGAGGAGACATTTGGTTCAAGTCAAAGACTTCCCCCCGTAAAAACACCATACTTTACTTATATCTATAGTCTCACTCACACATAGAGAAAAGCAATGGGATGAAAGGAAAGAAAGCAAAGTGCTAATAGGGAATATTTTTGGATAATGGGTTTATGGGCAATTTTGTGTTTGTTTTTTTTTTTTACTTCTCCGTATTTTCTGAACTTTAAGCAACACATGTGTATATAAATTTGCTGATCATAAAAAGTTATTAAAAATGAGGGGCTGGCCCCGTGGCCGAGTGGTTAAGTTCGCGCGCTCCGCTGCAGGCGGCCCAGTGTTTCATCAGTTCGAATCCTGGGCGCGGACATGGCACTGCTCATCAGACCACGCTGAGGCGGCGTCCCATATGCCACAACTAGAAGAACCCACAATGAAGAATACACAACTATGTACCGGGGGGCTTTGGGGAGAAAAAGGAAAAAATAAAATCTTAAAAAAAAAAAAAGTTATTAAAAATGAACACATTTTCATCCAAAAGTAATTAAGTTAGTTAAAAAGATTGTCAGCACAACAATTGAAATTAATAGTGTTAAAAAATAGCATTTTATTGACTTTGAACTCAATGAGCCAGAACATTTATAAATTTAAGAATCTGCATTTCCTGAACTTATCAAGGAGGCCCTCTTTCCCCTTCATATGGTGAATGTGCGTTATTCTTCCCGGGACAGAAGACCAGTGATTGGAAAATATTCTGTGTATGAGGCGGCTGGTGGCCGTTCTTTGGGTCATCCACATGGGAAAGGATTCACTCTTTTGGACACTAATGTCTGGCTCAGTGCAGATTGGTGACAGATTCAACTTAGACACCTAAAAATCAATCTCCTTACTTCTTGGTACCATATCCTAGACTGTCTTGTAAGACCTAGAAGGTAGGAAACTCTTTATCCCTTCCCGTTACAGCATTCTTGGCTTAATGAAACCCACAAGGAAGCATTTCATAAATGCTTTGAGATCCCAAGGTCAAGGATAAGCATTCAGGACTGTCTGTGACAATCATTAAACCACACCCTGACGTTTAACTCCTGTGAAAATCCAGAAGGGGGAAGAACAATTGAAGAAAACTCTGCATTTTATTCCTTTTTCTCTTCCATAAGGAACTCTAAGGTAATTAGGTTTAACTTCACCAGCAAAATAAAGAGAAAAAAAAAATGTCTCATTTTCGGTATCTGACTCTCTCCTTAAAGAGAGATGGGAGGATAATAAATGGACGGATAGATGGGGGCAGACAGAAATGGTTATAGTAGTCAGACAGATCTATATTCAGTTCATTATGTTTGATTTTCAGAGTTAATTGAGTGTTTTGCCTTAAAATTGTCTTTTTCTTCCTCTTCCTCTCTTTGTTGTAATTTAAAAGGAGATAGAATTAAGGCAAAAAAAAAAAAAAAACCCATCAATTTTAAAGTTTGCTTTCCAAAGTTGTTTCATGGTGTAAATCGTCATTACTTCAAACCCAGCACCAAGTAGTCACATGCAGCTGACTTCATTGTGGCCCCTGTGGTGAAGGTTCTTGTGGTTGTAGGTGGAGGGAAGCATAGGAAAGTGGGAGAGTAGAGCCTCTCACCCAGGGAACTAGGAGTCACTTTATAGTGACATGGGCCTTAGTTTAATGTCAGATCCCATGTTTCTTCCTAGCACGACAATGCCTTACGTTTTTTTACAGAACACGTTTGTGCTTGTCTTACGTAATTCTCTTTCCTTCAAGGTAGAAATGGTTATTCTCATGTTAAGGATGAACACACCAAAGTCTAGAATATAGAAGGAACCAAAATCACAAAGCTACCAGGTGGCAGAGCCAGAACTTGAATCCTGGACTTTGGATTCTGAAGACACTGCTGTGTTTGCTACACCCCTTAGCCATGGACCAGATTATACCTTCTTTCATTTTTGGGGCTCTCTGCCATGCTGACCCCCAGCTCTCAGTGCCAGTGCAGTGCTTTATGTATAATAAACGTCAATGCAGTGTCATTTCTTCTCTCTCTCTCTCTTTTTTTTTTTTTTTGCAGGGGAAGATTTGCCCTAAGCTAACATCTGTTGCCAATCTTCCTCCTTTTTTTTTCTTCATTCCCCCCAACCCCCAAAGCCCCAGTACATAGTTGTGTGTAGTTGTATCCTTTCTAACTTAATGCTGAGGGAAATTATCATTTACTTAAATTTGGAGAATGTCTTTCATCTTCATCAAAAAAGACATAACAAATTGTTTGATTCCATTTGGGTTAGCTCCTTGAACTCTTTTTTTTTTTTTTGCAGAGGAAGATTCACCCTGAGGTAACATCTGTTGCCAATCTTCCTATTTTTGCTTGAGGAAGAGTCGTCCTGAGCCAAAATCCATGCCAGTCTTCCTCTATTTTGTACATGGGTCCCTGTCACACCATGGCTGCCAATGAGTGGTATAGGTCCATGCCTGGGAACGAAAGCTGGGCTGCTGAAGCAGAGTGCCCCAAACTTAACCACTAGGCCATGGGGCTGGCCCTCATGAACTCCTTTTTAAGTTATGCTAGGAGTAAGGTTATGGGGGAGAAGATGATCTTGGCTATCTTACAGGAAAAACATTCAGCTAGAAGACCCCATGTGACTTGAAGTAACCTTAAGTAGATGACTTAGCCTCTGGAATCGCTTCTCCTGTCCATAAAGGGCTTGAGGATACCTGCCCTTCATTCCTCATAGGGTTGTTTGGCGTATCTCAAGTTGTGGAAGTGATTGCCCCACTGTAAACCTTCGGTTGCATGTACAGTGTAATTGCTTACCGGGACAGGGGCTTCTGGCTGAGATGTGGCCAAAGTGGCTTCTTTCCTGGGAATCAAGGCCATTAGTCTATGAACAAAGAGCTCCTGGGCAATTCTTTGGCAGACTAGTATCTCTTGCCATCTTCCATCCACATCCCTCCCCTTTCTCCCTACTCCCCCAGAACATCTCTGAACCAGTAAGGGCTCTCAAACAGTGATGTGGAGAGTGTCAGTGAGCTGCTGCCTATTTTCCTATTGTGTTAATGTTTATAATATAGTCTTATGTGTTTTGTTGTTGATATAAATTATTGTGCCTTTTGAGTAAAAAGCAGTCATGTCAGGGATATCATAACCAGAACTGCGTTCTTAGGTCACTTGATAGTTACATGATTTGGGGGGAGTAGGTTTCTAGGACTTTTCTATCCTGTGTCTGCGACATCCTCTCTCCTCTTCAAAACAGAGCTCACGCTAGTATCTTTCAAAGGAAAATGCTACCAATATCTAATAATGCCTGATATGGGTCAGTCCAGGGCCAGACACTCTCAAATATGACCTCATTGAATAATTGACCGGGTGGGGTAGATACTATAATTGTTACTTTATAAGTGAAGAAACTGAAGTTCTGGTTAAATACTTTGCCTGATATTACCTGGCTAGTAAGTGATTGAGCCAAGATTTGAACTTCAGTTTTCTGACTCAAGTGTAGGGCTCTTTTTACTACAGTTAGGCTTATTGGGTGTACACTAGCCACAGTGAAACAGGGCCCTCAGTGCTGCTGTGAATCACTGCATTAGTCACAAGTGAGAAATCAGTTTGTAACCAACATTGCACCAACTATCCTGAAATTTGGGGGTAGGGAGAAGAGAGGAGGAAGACTTCTGATAACAGAATAGTAAATACAATCTATTAAAAATCACTTTAATAATCATAACATTTCTTTTTCTTAATATGAAAAGTAATTTGTGCTCATATAGAACAGGGGTTGCCACACTGAGACTTGTGGGCCAAATTTGGCCCACTGCCTGTTTGTATAAATAAAGTTTTATTGGAACACAGCCATGCCCATTTGTTTCCATCTTGTTTCTGGCTGTTTTTTTTTTTTTTAAATTGAGATGTAATTGACATAACATTATATTGGTTTTCAGTTGAACAATGTACTCATTAGATATTTGTATATTGTGAAATGATCACCTCAATAAGTTCAGTTAACATCTGTCACCATAAATGGTTACAAACTTTTTTTCTTGTCGTGAGGACTTTCAAGATCCACTCTGCTGCATTTGTTTCTAGCTGCTTTTGCTGTACAAGGGCAGAGTTGAGTAGTTTTGATAGAGACCACGTGGCCCACAAAGCCTAAAATACTTACTGGACGACCCTTTACAGAGTTTGCTGACTCGTGATATAGAACACTTAGAAAATGTAGAGGGAGCTGGCCAGGTGGTGTGGTGGTTAACTTCACACATTCCACTTCTGTAGCCGCTGTCTGCAGTTTCGGATCCGAGGCACGTACCTAGCACCGCTTGTCAAGCCACACTGTGACAGTATCCCACATAAAATAAAGACTGGCACAGATGTTAGCTCAGTGACAATTTCCTCAACAAAAAGAGGAAGATTGGCAACAGATGTTAGCTCAGGGCCAATCTTCCTCACACACATACACACACAAGAAAATGTAGAGAAGGATAAAAGAAGTAAAAATGGTCCTTAGCCTCTCAACCCAGAAATGATTTCTGCTGCATTTTGCTGTCTTTTTAATTTTTTTCTTCCCAGTTGTTAAATTTTTGGAAAATGTAAATTTAATGGTTGCAAATATTTTTTAGTATTAATTTACCATGGTTATTTAGTTAATCCTTTTTTCATAAACATTCAACTTATTTCTATTTTTTTCTATTATAGATAATGCTATGATTTACATCTGGCTACATAAATCTTTGTTTGGCCTCTTTTACATGAGTTCCTAGGAGTGAGATTATTGGGTTGAATGGTATAAAAATGTTTAAGGTTCTTGATACGTATTAAATCACTTCCTACCACGGAAGTTATACCAATTCCACTGTTAATTCACCTGCAGAGCATGGGCCCAATGCCAGCCTCAGTCAGCCTTCATCAGTATTAAGGAGTATTATTTCTTTGAAATTTTTATTATTAGTGACTTGAACATTTTCTCCTTTTTATTTATTTGTTCTATGAAATGTTTATGTCATAGACCTATTGTTTTTCTATTGAAGATTTAAGTTTTTCCCTTATTATTTTGATGGGCTTTTTAATGGATTAATACCATTATCACTTGGTATTATAAATACATACTTGTGGCAAACATGTTTTCAATTTTACTTCTTACTTTTGTGATGTTCTTGAGAGGCAGAAATATTTGTTTTTTATATATTAAAAACTATTGATTTTTTTCCTTTTATGATTTCTCCAGTTGCTTTTTCTGTGTTCAGAAAGACTTTCTCCATTCAGACATAAATATTCGTTTGCATTCTTATTTTTTAAATTTAATTTTAATCTTTATGAAATTTACTTTTGACATAGAGCACTAAACTGTATTGCTTCTTTTTATTTTTCAAATTGCCAACTTTTCCAACATGGTTTATTAAGTAATTCCTCTTATCCCTTACTGATTTGTGGATTCCTGTATTACATAACTTTTTGTACATATTAGGCCCTCTACTGTGCTCGGTAATCTTTCAGTGATGCTTGTACCAATCTTACACTATTTTAATTGTTATGGCTTTACAGTACAAAGACTAATGCCTGGTAGAGCAAATCCTCCTTTATTACTCTTGATTTTGATGCATACTGTTTAAAAAATGTAAGCGCTTATTGGGCTTTACCAATAAGCCTCTGGAGCAGGAGTTGTTAAACTCTGGCCCACAATCCTAATGTGGCCCACTACCTGTTTTTGTAAATAAAGTTTTATTGGAACGCAGACACACTATTTGTGTACATATTGTCTATTGCCTTCTTTGCACTACAGTGGCAGAGTTGAGTAGTTTTGACAGAGATTTTATGAACCACAAAGCCTAAAATATTTACTAACTGGTCCTTTGCAGAAAGTTTGTTGACCTTGGTTTAGAAGATTTGGGATAGGAATTTAAGTAGACAGGAAACCAGATGCCACAACGTTTAGATCCTACTTCTCAGGACTTAGCACAGATTCCATGCAGGACTCTGGCTCCGGCTTACTGTATTTCTGCCTTTATTTCCTTAGTAAGGAGGAGGTTAAGATAGAGCTAACACTCTCTTATCTGCAGCTGGTCTTCCCATTAGCTATACTGCTGTTTCAACAGCAAGCATTTCTTCCCAAATCTGACTTCTCTCTACAACCCTGAACGCTTCTTTTGGGGGAATATTAATATCCAGTTAACCTAAACAAAATAAACACTGCCACATAAATTGATTGCTTGAAAGAACACTTCATAGCCAGTGAAGTAAGTATTTTAGATAATCCACTACTTTGATGATCTCATCGCTGTTCCTCTCCGTTTGCTCAGGCGAACAGAAGTTGGCTCTGTGTCCAGATTAGCTGGGGCTCAAGATAGGGGAGTCTGAGATGCTTTGATGGGAGGAGCAAGAGGTATGAGCTTGTGAAAGGCAACAAGGGTCACTTAGAAGGTTAATTCTTCAAGTGTGTGGCCACAGCTAAAAGATCCTGCATGACCCTTCTCTGTGGAAAGTGTGGGCCATGTGCTCATGGAGTGCTTGAGTGATACTAAAGTGGGACTTCCGTGGATTTTTAAAAATTGAATAGCGGTATCTCCACAAGGACAGACCATACCCCACAGAGAATACACAAGCCTCTGTTTGGTTCTTTATTCTTATGACAGTTTTGAAACTCTGGCTTGTCTCAGTGGGAAGTGCTAGCCTTCTCTGCATGGTCCGGAATGGGTCTTTATGCACTCAGCAGCGTGCTATGAAGGATTGTTGTAACTGGTCAGAGTTCCATGAGAGGTTGACAGGAACGCCTAAAAAGTTGTGTGTGTGTGTGTGTGTGCGTCCACACACACACACACAAACAGAAGAAGAGAAAAAAATAGAAAAGAAAAGAAAAAGGAAGTTTTTTAAAGGTCACATGTATTTTACGGTACAGTCTCAAAATGATGTAAAGAAAAAAATGTATTGGTGGAGGTTCCTGCAGAAATAACTATTTTCACAAGAATCAAGGACTAAAAAACTTTATTATTTTTCACCTTCTTAGACTAGAAGGATGGAGTGTGGTTTCTTCAGCCTCAAGACATTTTCTTCCTTCCAAACTGTGGGAGGCCTGATTAAGTGGGGATTTGACCACTCCTCTGCTGAAGGGCAGAAATTGAGGAGATGGGGAAGCCCAGAGGAAGGAAAGCGTGAATGCAAACCAAGGGGAAAAGAGAGATCAAGGAGAATGAAAGTGTTGCAGAGACCCACTAATGAGAAGTGTGGTTTGATGATAATGTGTCAAGAGAACTTTGGTCTAAGAAAAAGTCACTGGCTGAAAAATATGTCAAGATGTGCAACAGAGACTGGGCGTGGTTTACCTGCCCAGGGCTCCACTGTGGGGGTGTGAACAAATGAGACATTTGGCATTGTTGACTATCTGGGCTCAACGATATATATGTACTCTTGACTCTGCCATCAACTGTTAGTGCAATGCCTGCACACACCTCAGAGATCATAAACCCTAAGAGTTGATAAGAGCTCGTAGATACTAACCTTCTGCCCAGTGTAGAAATTCCATTCTGTGATATTTCTCACAGAATGGAATTATTGAATTCTTAGGCCGTGAAAGAAGTTAAACCCTAGAATAGTGGCTAAGACTGTGAGCTTTAGGGTCAGAGGGTCTAGATTCGAATCTGTGCTGCCCCATGTCCTGGCTATGTCCTTGGGAAGGTTAGTTCAATCCTCTAAGCCCAAATGGGCCTATAAAATGATGACAACAGCATCTACCAGTTTGGAAAGTGGTGAGGATTATGAGATGATATAAATCCCTTAACATGGTACTCCACACATGGTAAGTGCTCAGTAAATGTTATCTATTATTAATTTATTATTATTATCAGCCTCTTTTGTATTATTTTGGATTATCTATTATTATCTCTTATAGTCTCTTCATTTTGCAAACAAGCATCAATCTGAGAAAGTACTCATCTCCCTTAGCAGATTGCAACAAGAAAACCTTGAATCTAGAGAAGTCCAATAAAAGTGTTAATGCCGGTACTTCTTTGAAGTCAGTTGGGTGTATTTTGGATACTATCTCCTGTTTCAGACCAAAAGTACATCACATAGGATAAAAGAATAATATTTTGCTAGATATAGTACCCCAGGCTTTGAACTAAAAAAGAGGGGATGAGTTAGATGAGTGAGTTAGATGACAGAAAGTTCTGGTTCCCAGAGCCCTAGATTTTTCACTAATCTGCTGGAAAAGAGGAGACCATTCCTTGGTAATTACGCCTTGTAAATAGGGGCATGCTCATTTTACATGCAGAGAGTTACAGGGAAAAGGCCCAACCAGTGAAACAATCAGAGAATATATGTGAACTTTGTTTTCCACTTCTTTAAAATTAAACTTTTACTTTTGAGGTAATTGTATATCCACACAGTTGTAACAAATATTACAGAGAGATCCTGAGTACCCTTTACAAAGCTTCACCCTATGGTAACATCTTGCAAAACTGTTGTACAATATCACAACCAGGATACTGACTTTGATAGAATCAAAATACAGAATATTTCCATCACATCAAGGATTTTTCAAGTTACTCTTTCATAGCCAAACCCACTTCCCTCATCCCTCACCTCCCCCTAAACCCTGGCAACTAATCTCTAATGGAGAACTAATCTATTCTCCATTTGAATAATTTTGTCATTTCAAGAATGTTGTATAAATGGAATAATGTATTATGCAATCTTTGGGATTTGTTTTGTTCATTCAGCCGGGCTGGTGGCGTGGTGGTTAAGTTCACACACTCCGCTTTGGTGGCCTGGGGTTCATGGGTTCAGATTGCGGGTGCAGACCTAGCACTGCTCATCAAGCCACACTATGGCAATGTCCCACATAAAATAGAGGAAGACTGGCACAGATGTTAGCTCAGCAACAACCTTTCTCATAAACAAAAATAAAAAGGGAAAAAAAAGATATATGAGCTTTATTCATTCAGCAAAATACATGCCACAATTTGTTTAACCATTCCCCTATTGAAGGATATCCGGATTGTTTCTAGATCTGGCTATTATGAAAAAAGCTGCTATAAATATTTGTGTACAAACTTTTGTGTGAACATACATTCTCATTTTGTTGAAATAATACTCAGTTGTGCAATTACTAAGTAGTTTGCATGTTTAGGTTTTTATGAAACAGCCAAAGTGTTTACCAGAGTGCCTGTATGATTTCACATCCCCACTAGCAATGTATGTATGATCCACTTTCTCCACATCCTTTCCAGCATGACGTTGTCACTATTTTTTATTTTAGCCACTCTGACAGGTGTGTACCGATATCTCATTGTGCTTTTAATTTGCATTTCCCTAATCACTGATGATGCTGAGCATCTTTTCATATGCTTATTTGTCATCTGTATATCCTTTTCAATGAAATATCTCTTCAGGTCTTTTGCCCAATTTTGTAAATGGATTTTCTTTTTCAATGTTGTTTTGAGATTTCTTTACATATTCTAGATACTAGTCCTTTGTTGGATACTTAGTTTGTAAATATTTTCTCTCGCTCTGTATCTTGTCTTTTCATCCTCTTTAACTGGTCCTTCACAGAGCAAGAGTTTATAATTTTGATGAAAACCAGTTTATCAAGTTTTCTTTTATGAATTGTACTTTTGGTGTCAAGTCTAAGAACTCTTTGCAGAGCCCTATATCCTGAAGATTTTCTCCAAAAATTTTGTACTTTTACATTTTACTTTTAGGTTTGTGATCCATTCTGAGATAATTTTTCTATAAAGTATGAGACTTAAGTTGAGGTTCAGTTTTTGCCTGAACATATGGATGTACAATTGTTCCAGCACCATTTGTTGAAAAGGCTGTTTTTCCTCCATTGAATTGCTTTTGCACTTTTGTCAAAAATCAGTTGAGCATATTTGTGTAGGTCTATTTATAGGTTCTCTATTCTGTTCCATTGGTCTGTGTTTATCGCACCAGCAATATACCATACAGTCTTGATTATTGTAGCTATATAATTTTTGAAATTGGGTAGACTGATTTCTCCCACTTCATTCTTCTTTTTCAGTATTCTTTTAGCTATTCTAGTTCCTTTTCCTTTCTGAATAAATTTTAAAATAATCTTGCTTATATCTACAAAAAAATTCTTGCTGGGATTTTGACAGAAGTCATATCAATTTGGGAGAATTGAAATCTTTACTGTGTTAGGTTTTCCAATCCATGAACATAATATGTCTTTTAATTCATAAAGAACTTTGAGTTTTTATCAGCATTGTGTAGTTTTCAGCATACAAGTGTTGTTATATTTTTATCTAAGTATTTAATTTTTTGAGCAATTATAAATTGTATTATCTTTTTAATTTTCACGTCCACATGTTCATTGTTAGTATATAGAAATAGAATAGATTTTTATATATCTATCGTGTGTTCTGTGACCTTGCTGAATTCACATATTGGTTCTAGATTTGTGTGTGTGAGTTTATGTGTATTTATTCTAGATTTGTGTGTGTGAGTGTGTGTGTGTATGTCTGTGTGTGTGTATGTGTAGATTCCTTGGGATTGTCTTCACAGAAAATCATGTCGTGCAAATAGGGACAATTTTATTTCTTCCTTCAATTCTGTGTGTATTTTATTTTATTTTCTTGCCTTATTTCACTGACAAGAATTTCAAAAACCATGTTGAATAAGAATGGTGACACATCCTGCCTTGTTCCTGATCTTAAGGAAAAGCATTGTCATCCACCATTGTTACCTATAGGTTTTTCGTAGATGTTCTCTAACAAGATAAGGAAGTTTCCCTCTCTTCTAATTTTTCTGAGAGTTATTGTTGTTGTTTTTAATCATGAGTGAGTGTTAAATTTTGTCAAATGCTTTTTCTGCATCAGTTGATAGGATCGTGTGATTTTTCTTTGTTCACCTGGGAACATGGTGGATTACACTGATACACTTTTGAATATTGAACCAAACTTGTATGCTTTAAATAAAGTCCAGTTGCTCATGGTATATAGTTCTTTGTATATATTGGTAAATTCTATCTGCTAATATTTTGTTAAGGATTTTTGTATTCATGAAGGATATTGACCTATAGTTTTCATTTTTTTTGTAGTGTCTTTGTCTCATTTTGGTATCATGCTAGCTTCATAAAATGAATTGGATTGTCCCCTCCTCCTCTGTTTCAGAAAGTGTTAATTCTTTAAATTTTTGGCAGAATTCTCTGGTGTAGCCATCTGGGCCTGGAGATTTCATTTTGGGGAGTATTTTAATTATTGACTCAATTTCCTTAATAAGTTTATTAAGTCACTTAATAAATATGAAATTATTAATAGAAACAGGCGTATGAAAAGATGTTCAACATCATTAGCTATAAGAGAAATGCAAATCAAAAGTACAATGAGGTATCACATCACTCTGGTCAGAATGGCTATAATTAGCAAGACAGGAAACAACAAATGTTGGAGAGGATGTGGAGAGAAGGGAACACTTGTTCACTGCTGGTAGAAGTGCAAACTGGTGCAGCCACTACGGAAAGCAGTATGGAGTAACTTCAGAAAATTAAGGATAGATCTACCGTATGATCCAGCTATCCCACTGCTGGGTATTTATCCAAAGAACTTGAAAACACAAAGGCATAAAGATACTTGCACCCCTATGTTCATTGCGGCATTATACACGATAGCCAAGACATGGAAGCAACCTAGGTGCCCATCAAGAGACAAATGGATAAAGAAGATGTGGTATTTATACATGATAGACTGCTACTCAGCCATAAGAAATGATGAAATCCTGCCATTTGTGAGAACATGGCTGGACCTTGAGGGTCTTATGCTGAATGAAATAAGTCAGAGGGAGAAAGTCAAATTCCATATGATCTCACTCATAAGTAGAAGATAAAAACAAACAAACACATAGCATTGCAGATTGGATTGGTGGTTACCATAGGGGAATGGGGGTGGGGGGAGGGCGAAAGGGGTGATTAGGCTCACATGTGAGGGGATGGTCTATAATTAGTTTTTGGGTGGTGAACATGATGTAATCTACACAGAATTTGAAATATATTATGATGTACATCCGACAAAAAATAATAAAAATAAAATGTAAATATATTTAAATATGAAATATTATTAAATATGAAATAAATAAATATGAAATTATTGATTTCATACTGGGTGATTGGTGGTAGCTAGTGTTTTTTGAGGAATTGGTCCATTTCATTTAAGTTGCAAAATTTATGTATGTAGAATTGTTTGTAGTATTCCTTTATTATTCTTTTGATGTCTGCAGGGTCTATAGTGATATCTTGTGTTTCATTCCTGATATTGAAAGTTTGTGTCTTCTCTCTTTTTCTCTATCAGTCTTGGCAGGAAGTTTTCCCAATTTTATTAATCTGTTCAACGAACTATCTCTGTTTCATTAATTTTCTACACTGTTTTTGTGTTTCCATTTTCATTAGTTGTTAGTCTTGTCTTTATTCTTCTTTCCTCTCCTTGCTTTGGATTTATTTTGCTCTTTTTGTAGTTTCTTGAGATATGAACTTCAGTGACTGATCTGAGAGTTTTCCTCTTTTCTAATATATGAAGTTAGTGCTGTAGATTGCCCTCTCAGCACTGCTTTAGCTCTGTCCTCAAAATTTTGATATGTGGTAGGGATTTTCCTTCAGTTTAACATACTTATTTGATTTTCTTCAGACTTTTTGATTTATGTGTTATTTAGAAGTGTCCTGTTTAGTTTACAACTTGAGAATTTCCTGTTATTTTTCTCTTCTTTCTTTCTTTCTTTCTAATTTTATTCCATTTTGGTTGGCAAATGTGCTCTGTATGACTTCAATTCTTTGAATTTTCTCAAGGTTTGTTCTATGGCCCAGCATGTGGGCTGTTTTGAATGTGGGCTTCCCATGGATACTTGAAAGTAATGGGTATCCTTCTGCTGTTGGGTGGAGTGTTCTATAAAAGTCAATTAGATACTATTGGTTGATGCTGTTGTTGAGTTCTTCTGTATCCTTATGATTTTCTATTTACTTGTTCTATCAGTTGTTGAGAGAGGGGTGTATAGTTTCCAACTATAATTGGATTGGTCTAGTTCTCCTTTCAGTTTTAACAGTTTTTCCTTCACATATTTTGCAGCTCTGTTGTTTGATGCATTCACACTTAGGATTATGTCTTCTTGGTGGATTGATCCTTTTTTCATTATATATTAATCCTCTGTGTATATGGTAATATTTTTGCTCTGAAGCGTAATTTATTTGATATTAATAAAGCCACTCCTAGTTTCCTTTGATTAATGTTTGCATGATGTATGTTTTCCCATCGTTTTACTTTCTTTCTGTCTATATCATCGTATTGGAAGTGAGTTTCTTGTAGACAGCATTTAGTTGGGTCATGTTTTTAATCCATCCTGCCATTCTCTTTTAGTTCATATATTTAGATCTTTTACATTTAATGCCATTATTTATAGGTTAGGGCTTAAGTTTACCATTTTATTGTTTTTTTTTCTGTTTTTTCTCTCCTTTTTCATTTCTCTTTTTCCTGCCTTTCTGTTGGTTGATTGAACAATTTTTAGATGTAGTATTTTGGTTTATCTGTAGTGTTTTGAGTATATTTCTTTCTGTAGCTTTTCCAGTGATTGCCCTATGTATCACACACACACATAGAAAAAATCATAGTCTACTTGTGTCATCATTTTAACAGTTCATGTGAAATGTAGAAACCTCATGTAAACCTTGCTTTATGTCACTTTCCCCTCTCTCATTTATAATATAACATTAAATATTTTGTCTACATGCATTTGGAACCACATCAGACAGTGTTATAGTTTTTTCTTCAATTGTCAGGCATAATTTGGAAGAATCAAGAGAAGAAAAAAGTCTATTTATTCATATTTTTGCCTACTGTATTGTTCCTTCCTTTATGATGTTTTAAGATTCTTTCTTTTATCATTTCCTCTGTTTAGAAAACTTCCATTAGCGTTTATTTTAAGGTAGGTGAGCTGGCAACCAATTCTTTCATCTTTTTTCATCTGAAAATGTCTTGATTTTCTCTAATTTCTGAAGGACATTTTCACTAAAGATTCCAGGTGGACAGTTGTTTTCTTTCAGCATTTAAAAAATGTTGTGCCACTTCCTTCTGGCTTCTATGATTTCTGATGAGAAATCCACTGTCATTTAAATTATTTTTCCATCATTGGAAAGGTGCTATTTTTATCTGGCTGCTTTCAAGATTTTTTGTCTTTAATTTTAGAAGTTTGACTTTGATGTGTTGTCTTAGTCAGCTTGGGCTGCCCTAACAAAATATCATAGACTAAGTGGCGTAAACAGCAGAAAATTAATTTTCTCACAGTTGTGGAGACTGGAAACCTTAGATCAAGGTGCCACATGACTGGGTTCTAGTGAAGACCTTCTTCCTGGCTTGCAGGTGACCACCTTCTTGCTATGTCCTCACATGGCAGAGACAGAGAGAGACCTTTCTCTCTCCCTCTTCTTTTAAGGCCACAAATCCTATTAGATTAGGACCCCGCCTGCATGACCTCACTTAACCTTAATTACCTACTAAAGCACTATCTCCAAATATAGTCACATTGGGGGTTAGGGCTTCAACACAGGAATTTTGAGGGACAAAATTTAGTCTATCACAGATGTCACAGTGTGGATATTTTTGGATTTGATCTGCTTGTGGTTCACTCATTTTCTTGAATCTGTAGGTTGATGTCTCTTACCAAATTTGGGAATTTTTAAGTCATTACTTCCTTGATTTCTTTTTCAGCCATGCCTCCTTTCTCCTCTCCTTCTGGGACTTCAGTAAGATAAGTGTCACATCTTTTGTTATAGTCCACAGGTCCCTGTGGCTCTTTTCATTTTTTTCTGTCTCTTTCTCTCTGTTGTTCAGATTAGGTAATTTCTATTATTCTATCTTCCAGTTCACTGTTTTTTTCCGTCTGTGTCCTCCATTCTGCTGTTGTGCCCAGCCACTGAGCTTTTTATTTTGACTATTGTGTTTTTCAGTTCTAAATTGTCCATTTTGTTCTTATTTATACTGTCTCTTTATTTGCTGATATTTTTATCTCTTTGATGAAACTCTATTTTTCGTTTGTTTCAAGTGTGTTCATAAGTGCTGATTGAAGCACTTTTATGATGGTCGTTTTAAAATCTTTGTCAGATAATTCTAACATCTGTCACCTCACTGTTGGCATCTGTTGATGTCTGTTTTCATTCTGTCTGAGACTGTCTTGCCTCTTCCTGTGACTTGTGATCTTCAGTTGAAATCTGAACATTTTGGTTAGTATGTTGTAAGACTCTGGATCTTATTTGAACTTTCTATTTTACCTGGCTTTGTCTGACAGTGCTTCATCAGGGAAAGATTGGGGAGCCACATCCCTACTTTCCAGTCTAGGTAGAAATCTAGGTTTCCACTCACCACTGATGCCTGAGGATGAGGCTTGTTCCTCCTGGGAAGGGTTTGGGACCTGGCTCCCAACTAGGCCTCCACTGATACCTCCCTCTCTGGAAGTGATAGGGATGCCTTGTTACTGCTCCCTATGTGGCCTTCACTGATACTGTGATGGTAAAAGGCTTCCTCTGATGCAAATTGAAGGGGGATGGAGAATTATGCCTTGCTACTGCCAGGTGGGAGTAAAACAAAATCCAGGCTCCTCATGTGGTCTCAGTTGACACCATTGCAAATAGAGGGTTTTGTTATTGCATGGCAGAGATGAAAGTCCTGGCTCCCACTTGGCCCTCTCTGACATCACACAAATGGGCAAGTTGGGATAGCTCACTATAGCCTGGCAAAGGTGAAGGTTTAGGTTTCCCACCTGGTCTTTGCTGGGCTGGGCAGAGGTGGGTCCACACTTTTTTCCTGTGGTGTTTGGCTGGAGTACAGCAATTACTTTATAGAATCTTTCTGCCTTCCTAGACCTTTCTTGGTTCTTTGGCTTGATGGGGCTTTTTCATTTGCACCCTGTGGTGTTTCCATGTCCAGTTTCTTCAGTATCTAGTCTGAGATATGTGAGATGAGAAGAAAACTCAGGGAACTCACTGATAATGTCATTCGTTAGGTCATAACATCCCCAGTCAGTCTACTTCCTCTCCACCTTTCAGAGTCTTTTTATGTTTGTCTTATATTGAACGCCTAGGGTTTTTAGTTGTACTTAATAAAAGGAATAGGAATATATATGTCTACTCTATCTTCCCTGAAACAGAAGTCTGTGCATTTGTTTTGAAAACACCAAAGCACCTAATAAATGTATGGTAACTGATGGATCATTTGATGGTTAATTATAGGTTGACTTTAGGGACTCAGAATAAGTTTCTCAGGGAGCTATCCAAGGTACTGGGCTCTTAAAGTTCTCTGGCTCAGCAAATGAGAATTTTCCATCTCTCTTACCGCTTCTAATGGCCTTGAACCTTTTTTCTCTTCTCACTTATTTTGGTCCCAGCCTCCCAGCCTCCAACTACTCTGCCCTACCACATCACACTCAACTTTTCATTGATGCACTATCATGGTCTTCAATTGCTTTTGTCAATGTTACCTCTAGCCATTGAATTGCACTGTTTGTGGAACAGTAGAACAAGTCCTATGGAAAAATGCAAAGCAGAAGAGAGGCCCTTCCTTCAAGATGCTAATAGTTTCAGAGGGAAACTAGAATTGATTATAACTAGGGGATATTTTCTGGGACATTTCATCTCTACTGCATTCATTGTTATTTACTTTTAAGGTATAAAGAATAAAAGATAAAATAAATGATTGGCTATTTTGAGTTTCGTTCTTTTCTTTTTACCTCAATTTTGAATATTTGCAGAGAAATAACTGCAAAGCATTTTCCTGTATTCTACAGGAATATTGAAAGGGGATGGTGCAGCCATGGCAGAAAAAGACATTTTTCTCCTTTAAGAGAAAATTCTCTCAGAAATAGAAAAAATATAGCCGTCTCCTATTATGAGTTGACCTTGGAGCCGAGAAGTAGTAGTTATTCCCGCCATCCATTCCATTTCTAATGCAATAGGTAAAAGGTAGAAAGATTAAGTCCGAAAATTTCAGTGACCTCTAAAGAAAGTTTGAGCTGTCTTATTTTATCTGATGGTATTTTTACTGGTTGTGTTTTTAGGACTTAACATCCCCTCCCCCCCAATAGGCAACAGCTTTCTCTTCTTGAGCTTTATGAGAATCTTTCATAGAAATTTCACCTAGCTGTCAGTCTTTAACTCTGAAGTATTTAGTTTGTTTCATGGGATTACAGACATTGGAAAAGGCACTACAAAAATACATGGACCTAAGAATTCTTAAAGGGCTTGGATTCCAGTGGCTGGTGAAAGGTCTTGAAAGCATTTCACCTCCTCATTCCTTCGACTGTAACCTCAAGATTCCCTAAATTGTGGATTTAGTGTGTAAATGTTGGTCTCTGTCTTCAAAGTGGAGATACTGTCTCCACTGTACCCTCTCTCAAATTTTTGTGATGAAAGGCAGACATTATATCCATTTGCTAGCACAAATAACTGGTGTCTACCAATGGACTACTTTCTTACTTAGATGAAGCCAACCGGCCCACATGAAGATTAAATCTATAGTCACACTTAACTTCTTGAACTAACCATCTGAACTAACTAGCACAGTCCAAAAAGTAATACCTGACAGAGGAACATATTCGTTAGTTTATAAGTAATTAGTTTTGGTAATTTTTATTGCCTTGACCAGATCAAACTAGTAAGTTGCAGAGCCTGGATTTGATCCCAGGTTTGCTGGATTCCAAAGCCACACAACTTTAAAGAGTGAGTTGTTGTACTCTTTGCACTGAAAACTCTTGGTACTTCAGTCTCAGTGAACTCTTCTGAACAGTGAGGTTTCTTATACATTGTACATTGTGTGCTGTGAGCCACTGATCTGCTTAAGGTCTGTGCATGTTCTTCTGAATATTTATGAGATGGGGGAAGTGGTGCTTTCTGTCTGCCCTGAGGATATTATGAGTATTAATAAGCTAACATCTATGTAGAAAAAGTCTACAAGCATACCTTTATTATTTGATAACAAGAAAAGTCTGAATTATTGAAAAGTCAGAATAAGTGATTACTTAGAATTTTAAAAACTCACATTCAAGAACATTCAATAATGAGAACAATGATTTATTAAGTGGATTTATGAGTATTTTTATTAAATATATAATAATTCCTAGGAAATTTATATTTATATGAATTATAAGCAAGTAGGTGCTGTGCAAGTGCATACAAGCAATTTGTTTTCTGGGAAACTTAGACATTCTTTCTGAGATCTTGAATATATGATGACATTTCTTAACAAACCCTTTTATACAGCAAAAGAGTAACCTGAAGGTGAGTTACACATAAATGGTCACAGATTTCAAATATGAATGATATAAATGATTTAGGGTTTACTCTGAGTGCCAAATCAATGTGGTAGAACAAAGCAGTTAAAGTCACTTGTTCCAAGCTATATGGGTCTGGATTCCAATCCTGAAACCACCCTTAATCATGTGACTGTGGGCAGGTTACTAGGCATCTCCAACACCAGGTATCCTCATTTCTAAAATAAGGAGGAGAATCACACATATCTAACTGCTTTTATTATTATTATTATTATTGTTAACGCTATTATTAAGAAGTAATAAAAAATGATGCTCCTTCCTTACGAGAGGTTTGAGTAATAACTGAGTCTATATTTGTTAGAATCACAGAATGACAAATCCATAGATAGCATCCTACCCTCTAATTTTTGCTTCTTGTCTAAGGTAGGAACAAAGAAATGACAGATTCAATCCAAAATATCCTTGGGTGGTGCAGGTAGCGCTGGGATTAGGTTAGAGACTTAGGACTGCCATGCTAGAGGTCTGAAACAAGGGGATTTCAAGACCCTTGCATTTATTTTCAGAGTATTCCAAATGTTTGCTGCCTTCAAGCTCGGAACCAGCCAATAGTAAGAAGGGGTCCCAGGGAACTGTTTACTGTAGAAAGAATGCTGGATTTTGCCTTGACTTCTTTTCTCCTTACTGCAATAGCAGCTCAGCTTCATAATGTTCTCTCTAGTCATGTATTCTGATCAAAGCAGTTATTTAAAGGCTGTAGCTAATAGAAGAGTAGATACCCCTGGTATTTCCCAGAACAGAGCCCTCATTCTGGGATTCTTGGGTCCATGTGACTTCCTGAGCCCGTGATTCACGCTGAGCAAGGGAATAGGTTTGGCATGACACAATCTGCAGATTCAAGTAAATCCCCTGGGAGAGGAGGAGGCTGCTGAGAGTCCCCTTTGCTGGCTGGAGCTCCCAATGTATGCACAAAACACCCCATCCCAGGCCCCAGATGTGTGCAGGTTTCTAATTGCCAGTGCTGCACTAAGATTTGAAGGGTGAGAGAGTTGCAAAATCACGAACACCGAGGGCGGTGTTAGGAAGGCAGCTTCCTGCACACTGTTGTAGGTGTTAGGGAGATTATCAATGCTCCGGGAGAGACACGGGACTGGAGGGCTTAGGGAATGTGGTGGTCCCTCTCTTCGCTGTTTCTGCACCTGAGGTTGTGCTTTCCCAGAGATGTGCACCCTGCACTTCCATTTCTGCAGTGAAATTAACTCGAGCTTGGCAGGTAAGTCTTTCAGGTCACCTTTAAAAAAAAAAGGTATGTGAGCTGTGGTGGGGGTGGGCTGGACCCCATTCTCTTACATTGGACATATTTTATTGGTGCAAAAGTGGTATTTGGAAGCTTAAATGTGGGCAGAGGTTTGAAGCAGCCAGATGAACTACGTGGCTGTCGGGGGAGAGGTAGGGGCATAAACAAAAGGAAGGGAAGGGTCTCAGGCATCTTCTCCCTAATAAATCTCCCATTTTGCTTGGAAATTTTGCCTCTAGCCTGGTGCCTAGCTCCAAACAGGGTCTTTGGCATGAGTTATGGCTGTGATCTTCCCTATTTTCCTTTTTTTTTTTTTTTTTTTTTTGCTTTTTTAGTTACCACTGCATGGGAGCAGGCAGACAGAAGCAGAGTTGCACATTGTCAATACAGGCTGTAGAAGTCAATAAGCAGCCAGACAGGGAGTGAAATTGGAGGAGGCAGCTATAGATTTCTTAGGTTATTTCTTGTGAGTTTTTCAGAACTTGTGTGATTCAGGCTTGTCAGATACTATTTTGAGCTGGGCTGAGACAAACACATTCCCCTGGTGCACCAGATGTTGTCTGCAGCCTTCCAATTTCCAGAGGCATCTGAGTTGGCTTTCTTGGGGGCAAAGGAATGTCCAGGCAAGGGATAGGAGTGAGGGAATCGGCAATTACAATGGGGAAGGTAAATGGTCTGCTGCTCTGGAGTTTGGTAGAAATTGTAATATAACCCTGGAGATAATTATTAGGATGGTAGTGATCGGCTCGAGGGAACAAGGTACGGTGCCTCATTCATTTCAGTGCGTGGATCGGAGTGGACACTCAATTAATGCATGTTGATTGAATATTAGTACCAAAATGTGTACTTTTTGGGTGAGCTCAGATTGATATGTTGGGTTGCACTTAGAATGCCAAGATGGAGTACTAAGAGAGGCTAATGCTGATTGATGAGTAAATTATGATAAGATGAGTTGTGTTGAATAGTAGAATAATATCCTTGAGTTGAATCATTGGATGAGGGCACAGAAACACAGGGCCTGCCTATCTATCCGACTGTCTGTCTGTCTATTCCTCTCTCATTTGTTAACCACCTGGTTCCAGAAGAATTTCAGGCAGCTTATAAGACAGACTTAATGCAAATTAGTATCATTAGAGATAAAAATGACAAAAAATAATCCTTCATCCAAAGGTCGACCTTCTGTGGTTCTGCAGCGACGTGGCCTACAGATAACTGAAATGTAAAAGTACCTGTAATTTTTAGTTTAAGCATTTACTTCAATTTCCTCTTCCACCAACTTCATACCTGATACTGCAAACAAGGAAGGAAGTAGATGGCTATTCTAAGCCTGCTCTCTTGGAGTCCCATAAGGTGAAACTAGCAAAGGACAGGTAAGGGCTGCACAGGTGATCGAGTGATACCTAGAGGGCTAGTTAACCGTTTTGCCCTGGGGAGGTGAAAAAGCAGCGAACTGGGTGGTCCTTCTTCATTCTTTAGGCTGGCTGCTCTTTTATAGCTCAGGGTGCTTTGCTTACTTTTTCTCCCCCTATCTGAAACTGAAACAGGGAAAGTATGGTTTCCCTCCCCATCCTGCTTAATAAAATATTCTATTATTTTCTCGACTACTAAAATATTCTATTATTGCTGATCACTTCCTCCTCTGCTCAGTGTGTTTGTCACTGGCCACAGTTTACGTAAACATGACACAGGTTGCCTGGAGCTTGAATTGCCTTTAGAGCGGGTGCTGGGGACGAGGAAGGGGATTCCGGGCATGCTGATGAATTCCTGCAATGGCCAGGGCTGGGAGCCAAGTGGATTTTGGACAGATGCTTTACGTGCTGAGTCAACTTGGCTCAGCTAATATTCCTGGGTTCTAACCTGGAGCTGGGGGAGGGACACATTCATTCACTAGGCCTGACTTAATGTCTGCGATGGGTGGGGCATAGAGGTCTTGGCATACTTGGGAGTCCACTGCAGAGGTCCCTCTCCCCCAAAAGGTCCTCTCTGCTGCCCACATAGCAAGTGCTGCTCCACTGTCTCCTTTATTTCTCTTGGGAGGGAAGAGCTTTATCCCATTTCACAAATGAGGAAACTGAGACTCAGGTTTTAAGCAGCTTGCTTAAAATTGCACAGCTAATGAGTAGATAAATCATGATTGAAATTCTGTTTACTTCAAAGTATGGTCTTATTCCAACAAGACTAAACATTGTATGGAAAGACATGTTCAGAAAAGACTCTTTTATAAGACATCTTAAGGGTGGGAAAATTTGGGTAGGGAAGGCCCATGAGGGAGTAGAAATTAAGGTGGGCCTTGAAGGATAAGCAGATGACAAAGAAACCCAACTCAAACTGGCTTTAACAATCAGGGTGGTTTATTGGTTCATGTAATTGAGAAGATCAGATAATGTCACCGAGGTCTGGGTTTTTCTCAGTCTGTCTGTTCATGTCACCTGCTGTGTTGGCTCTGTCCTCATGATCTGCCCATTGCCCTCTGGACTCTCCCACCCAGCAACTTCAGGCCCTCCTCTCCTGGCAGTGGCACGACTGCAGGAGTTTCAGGTGCTCACAGAGTCCCTGAGCTCACTCATTCTCATTGGACCCAACTGTAGCTGGAAGAAGACAGGAGATCACAGGCCATTCCATACCCTCCCCCAGAGAGCATGGGTGACACTAGCAGAAAGCCAAATTCTGCAGAGAAAAATCACGGGGGGAGAAGGGGGAATGGATGCTTGGCAGCCCACTAGCATCTCCTAGCAGAGGATTTAGGGAGGCAAGGGGAGCAGAAATACTCACAGCATGAGCAGTGGTGGCAACTCGGGGGTGACTGGGTCTGGGTCAGGAATCAAGATGCCAGCCCTGCAACTCTGCTTTTGCCAGCTTTTACCACTTCTTACCAGTGCCTTCTGATCCCTGGGACGTTGCTGCTGCAGCTTAATAGCTCTCTCCTGGACTCCAGTGAGGAGTCTTAGAATAATGAGGAAGAAATGAGTACTCCCAGTAGGATGGGGTCGTATCAGTGGAAATGGGTGGTGGTCCTTCCCCTGGTTTCTCCCAAGATTCCCCATGTCTGCTCTGAGGCTGCAAAAACCCTGCACCCTCATGACCCTTGATATTGGCTTTGGCCACCCCTCCAGTGTAAGTGGGGTCTTAAAGGTCACCAGCTGCTCAGGGATAAAGCAGGGTGCAAGGAGGTAGAGAGAGGGTCACAGGGATTGGAAGCCTGTTGAATGATCCTAGGAGGATACAACATTTGTTGTTTCATTAACCCTTCACCAACCAATGCCTAGGTTTGCTCGAGGGGCTTATGCATATGGGGCATATAAAGTAATGAGTAGGAATCTCGATGTTTGATCCATCAAAACGTAGAGCTTGTGTGGCTTTTTCTTTCTCAGAGAAGCAGGGTGGAGTATTCTTTCATGAGAAAGAATACTGTCCTAGGAGGAATCAGGAGACATGAGCTTGGTGAGAGCTTCGCACCTCCTATGTTTCCTGTTCCTCCTATGATGGTTGTTTTGGCAAGTTACTTTAATTTCTGAGCCCCACTCTTATCTGTAAAATGGGGGCAAGAATTCCTTCCAGGTTTGTGAGGATCAAATAAGAAAGGAGGCAACAGCACGCCTGACCGCTAGTAAGCCTCCAACAGAGTTTTTCTTGTTTTCTTCCTCATATAGAATTATTTTACATTCGAGCTTTGTTATTCTAGGAGAGAAACCCAGGGTTATGCTTTGGAGGGCCATTTCTGCCTGTTTGAGTCAAATTGGATTTAGCAGGTGCAAAGGGCTGCAGAAGTGACTTGACAGCTGATAGAATTACAGCCAGGGTTCCGAGGGGTGATGGGAGTCCTGAGGGTTGACTCTTTGAGCCCCAAACTGCAGTTACCCTTTGAGCTTTCCTCCACCCATACTCTGTTCCTGTGTGAGTGATGCTACATTAAACCCGAGTGCACTGGGAATTATTCTAGCTTCCATGCCTTTGCCTCTCTTTTTTCTACTGCTCAGCCCCTCCGTGCTGCCTTTACACATCTCATCAGTCAACAAAGTCCCGTTGATTTTATTTCCAAATCCCTCTTAAACCCACACCATCCTTTTCATCCCCAGTGTTCCGATGCTGCCTCATCCCTCACTCGACTCTTATAATTGCTGCTTTGCTGTGCCTGGCATGAAGAGGCGCTCAACAAATGGTTGTTGAACGAATGAGGAATAAGATAATGAGACAGGTGAAATTTAGTGAAACATTGAGGTCCTGAGCTCCCAAACCTCTCCTGTTTATATGAAAGGCCTGGGTTAGTATTTCTGGCAATATTTATGAGAAAGACTTAGGATTTTGGGCTCTAACTTATCATGCATTTGAAGTCACCTATTTGCATTTTATGGAGATATTTAACATGTGTGTGTCGACTAAGGTACTTGTTTCCACAGGAAAGACCCTCCCCAAGTCTTCCCACAGCCCGAGGGAGATGCTATCTCCTTCCCTGCTCCTCTGAGGTCTCATTTCACCCTCCTCATTTCGCCAGCCTCTGGGAAACCTGATCTAAGCCTGAGCAATGCTGGGAATGCCCGCTTAACAGCTTGGCAGGGAGGAGAGGCGATTTACTTACCCAACTGAATTACCCCTTTACTCTTCTGATCTCCCAAGCATATGCCAGAAGAAGAAGATAATAGAAGACGTGGTTAACACTGCATGGGACTCATGAGTCCACATGCATGAAAAGCTTACTTTCTTTTGTGGTGAATCTCTTTCTCCCTCAAAAGTGCCTTCCTCCCCTCATTTGCCTTGCAACAAATTTTCCTTTACAGTATCTTTGCTGGAAGTTCTTTCCCTTTGAAAACAGAAACACCTAGCTGATAGCTCACAACTCTCCACTGGTTTGATGGCAGCCTAGGGACCGAAGAACAAGTCTGTTCTCTAAGTGCCTCTGAGGAGCTAACTTTAGGGTGCTGCAAGACAAGTATCTGCTCAGAAAATTCTCATGCGTGTGACAGTTCTCAAGGCAGGAAGGGGAGAGAATTCCTGGGGGTTTCCCCTCTGCACGCTGGAGGAATGAAGAAACATATTAAGCCAAAGCTATAAGTCAGGCTGAGGATGACAGTTTCTGGTGGAGTGGGACGGGAATTCCATCTCAGGTTGAGAGCTGTTCCTGAATGGCTGTCACACCCAACTTGTTTGTTTCTCAGCTATTAATAGAAACTATCAAAGTGGGGATGGGTGACTTGCCCAAGGATCTCTCCCAAAACGCCTTACCTCACGGCTTGAAATTCCCTTATTAGAGATCTATTCACAATACCGTGGGATCAAACATACATGCATGAATCTCTTTACAGCACCCTTGCCAAGGGCCATTCAGTAAACACTTGTAGAGCCAGGCACTGGGCTGGTTGCTATAAATACGAGGAAAAGTAAGTCATATCCTCTAATGCCCAGGAGTATACTATCTGAATGGTAATGTCCATCCTAAGAATAATGAGACCAGGAGCTGACATAGATAGTGCTTACTCCATGCCGAGCACTGTTCTATGTGCTCCTCATGCACATAGTCATTGCCTTCTCACAATAACTCTGTGAGACTCTTATCCTTACTTTACAGGTGAAGAAACTGGGACACTGGGTCATTAAATGTCTTGCCTAAAGTCACAGAGCTAATATGTACCAGACACCATGAGAGCAGAGGGAAAAGAGGTGTGGTCAGGGATGTTCATTGATCTGAACATCTCTGCTGGTTGTGGTCTCACCCTCTCCCTGAATGGCCCATTGCCCTTCCTTTGAATTAAACATCGAACTCTCCCTCTTATCAAATTTAGCTATTCTTGTGAAGGGACAAAAGTCCTTGACATCTTGCTATGAATTCAGCATTCAAAAATTTGACGCCTGATATGGGAAAAGGCAGTGCCTGAGGAGGCAGAGGGCATTCAGGATGATTTGAGCTTGCATCTTGATTTTCCCAGAGCCAGTTCTGGTCAAGAGGATAGAAGGCGTAGTCAGTAAAATGGTACTCAGATGGAGGGAGACTGTAGGAAAGTAGACATCAGTCTACTATTTCCACTAGACATTGTGACCTTGAGACCTTTTTTACTTGTGATACTCTCTCAGGACCATTTGGATTGTAAGTGACTGGAAATCCAACTGGGAATTTTAGTGGAGTCTAAGGAGAAAGTCTAGGGGTTGTTCTGGATTGAAGTACAGCTTGCAGAGTCTCATGTGATGTTGCCGGGTTTCATGTTCTCATCTTTCTCACCTCATGATCACAGGATTAATGCAGCAGCTCCAAACCTCACTCTGCTTACCTTCTGTCTGGGGGAGGTGGGGTGATGTAAGAGATCCTTTCCTGAATAATCAGAAAAGGAATCCTGGGCTTTTCTTTTATTGACCCTACTGTTGTCTGCTTATTCCTGGAGCCATCACTGTGCCCAGGAAAGGAAGTTATACCGATTAGCTTAGGCCAGTTGGTATAAGGATGGAATGAGAGTGGGGAACCAGTGGGTCCCCCAGGAAATTCAGTTTACCATGGAGAATGCTGATGACATCCTTCTCTGGAAACTTCTCAAGTGATGACTTACATCACTGCTCCTTCAGACAGTATTTTCTCTCCAGGGCTAGTGGCATCCACAAGACCCACACCTCCTGATTCTCCTTCTTGCCAATCAATATGTGTACTCTATTCCCAGCAGTGTGCCAAAGTGGCTCAGTGGCATGAAGAATAGGAAGGAATGACTAAATAAACAATAAGGCATGAACTGACTTTTTCAACGGCCCTGTAGTTCCTTCACTCCTTAGTCAGGGTTCTTATTCAGAGCAGAGGGACCCAGAACATCTTCAGTCCTACAGATGGTGTTGGTTGGGTATCTGCATATGGGGAGATATGTGGGTGGGAGCAGCTGATGTCAGGAGGGCTGAGTTGGAACATTGGATTCCAATCAAGAGAAAAGTCTTGAGGCTTCAGTTGATGAGGAGAGATCTCCTTAACCGAAAGATGTGAAATTCTGGCAGCCTCTCTTTAAGGATGATGAAAAAGAGGCCTAATCCTGAAATGATCAAAACTCCACTGGCCAGTCTTGAGGGATACTACATGGGGGCTACCGGAAGTGAAGTCAGGGCCTCCTGCTGTGAGTTCTTCTGGTCAGTGATTTCCTTCCCCTGGAAAGGTAGCTGGGTAGAGAAAGCTTACACTACTTGCCTGTGTGACTTTGGATAATTCACTTAATCTTGTCCATTCTAGATATCCTAATCTGTAAAAAGGGATAATAGAAATATCTACTTCATGAATAAATTGTAAAAATTAAATGAAATATTGTTATGAAAAAACTAGCACAAGCTCAGTTCATGGTAGCCAATTTAATCAATATCAGTTTCAGCTTTTTTCTCCCTGCCTGTAAGCTCTAGTCTAGATACTCAGCAACTTGGAGAGTTTTCTCTCAACTCAACACATGATGTCATGACACTAAGCATGTCAATAATGAGTTGCTGAAATTAACTTGTCATTAATGCTTTTTTTTTTAATTTAATGTTTTTTGAGCAGTTGTACCAGACTACAGAAAAATGCAAGTGTTTTGGTTAAGTGGTCCCCTCCCTTGCTGCAGCACAGTCACTAGATCAGAGCCACATATGTTGGAATCTCTGCTCTGCCCCTGACAAGCCATATCATCTTGGGAAGTGAATTAAATCTTTAAAGTCAGGATCTTGATCAGTAAAATGAAGCTAATAATGCTTGCCCACAAAGTTACTGTGAGTATATGAGACCATTCATGTGAAGCCTGGCCCTGTTATGGTTCTGTACTTTGTTAGTCCTCACTGTGGGGTTCTATAATTTAAAATGTCACTTCCATGCATGGCAGTCCCTGGAAGGGTATAGGCCTGGAGTTCTTCATCTGGTGTTGGGGGAACGCCCTATATTGGCCATACCTATATATGTAAAATCAAAGTCTATCAGAGCAGTGGCTTCTAGGGTTCCCCTGTCCAAGCATGGGGCCAGGGGTGGCTGCTAGGTTGTTTTACCTAAGGGATGACCCTGATTTCATGCTTCTGTGATTTACTTATAGAAGAGATGACCACATTGGTTGAGAGGTTGGATTTCAAGTGTCCTTTTCCATCTCTGAGATTCTGTGTGCCTACAATTTCGCTTCCATTAGGTAGAGATGTAGTTGCTAGTGGTGTGGCCTTAAGCAAGTTACTTAAGCCCTTTATTCCTCAATTTCTTAATTTTAGGATGGGGCTAATTCCAATCCCCACATCCTAGGATGGAGTGAGATTTAAATAGAAAATATATGTAACTGTTAAGCGTAGTGTGGTAGGATATTAGAACTGCTCACAGATATCCAGTTTTCTTCTCATTTGGGATATAGTAGGGTGACGCTTCCTGGCTCCCTTGTTGTTGGGTGGGGCCATGTGACTAAGTCCAGCCAATGAGTTGTGGGCCAAAATGAGGTCTGTAACTTCTGGGTCAGAGCATTTAATTGCTGATATGTGACTTTTGGCACAGTCACCATAACATTCAGGGTGGTGGCTATTCAGTATGCCTGACCTCCTTACCCCCGGCCAACATGTAATGGATGTGGAATATGAGAAAGAATAACTTTTGGTTTGTTGGGTCACTGAGACTTTGGAAGTGTTTTTGCTGTTGCATAACTAGCCTATGCTGATGGATACACACAGTGTTTTACTTGGGTACCTGCTATGTGCCAGCAACATGTTGGTTCACACTTTACAATGATACGCTGGAAAGATATACATTATTATACTCGTATTTAGACAGGAAAAATAAGATCAGAAATGTTAAGTAATTTGCCCAAGGTCACCCAGCTCTTAAGTGGTGGAGTGAGGATTTAAACCCACATTGTCTGACTTCAGACCTTGTATTTTTTTTTTTTAAGGAAGATTGGCCCTGAGTTAACATCCACCTCCAATCCTCCTCTTTTTGCTGAGGAAGATTGGTCCTGAGCTAATGTCTGTGCCCATCTTCCTCCATTTTATATATGGGACACTTGCCACAGCATGGCTTGATAAGCTGTGTGTAGGTCCACCCCTGGGATCCGAACCGGCCAACCCTGGGCCACCAAAGCGGAGTGGGCAAACTTAATCGCTACGCCTCTGGGCCAGCCCCAAGACCTTGTATTCTTAACCACTATTCTGCAGACTCCTTAGACCAAGCCCGTGATTTCCTGGTATGATCAGCCAGTATTAACTCTGCCTTCCCTTTCTCTTGAACTGCATTCCCTGTAGTTTTGTTTGGAAATGATTCCCTCTGTTGGCTGTTACTTCTCAGAGTGATGGTGAGGTTGGGAAATCAGCAGAGTGGCCTGCTGTGGTTATCTGACTCTCAAGTTGTCACAGGAAGTCTCATCTTCTTTGCTTTGCTTGACTACTTTTTGATTTTTAACCCATTCTTTAAACCAAAATCTTTGATACGGGGAGAAGAATTCTCTTAAGAATATAGAAGGCGTTTTCTTTTTCCTACCTTTGCTTGAAGACATCAAAATGATTATCATGAGTCAGGCTCTAGAAGCAGAGCCTGTGATGGGGATTTTTGTGTTTGTGACTTATTGAGGGAGTGCTCCTGGGAGAAACCTGTAAGGACGTGAGTGAGGGGAAGAAGCTAAGCAAAGATGTGGTATAGCTGAAGCCTAGCCTCAGCCTGATCCCGTGGGGGAGCTATAGAGTATGATTTGTACCACATAGCTTGTTCTGCATTGAGACAAGGGGACTGAGCTTTTATTACCCTGAATCAGTTGACCTTGGATCTACCCTCCTAGGCATCTCCAGGTGAGGTGGTTCCCATTGGCTAAAGACAATCCTCCAGAGAAGGATGCAGGTGTGAGCCAGTTAGCAGCCAACACCTGCAGCAGTTGGGGGGATGGGTGCACCTGCCAGGGAAAGGAGTCTGGAGATGCACCACTAGCATCTGCTGCAGTGCTTGAGGTCAGTGGCTCATGCTTTTCAGATTTGTATTTTTCTAGGAGTGATTGGGTCAAGCTAAGGGGAGGCAGCGAAGTGTGTAACACAGTTTTGGAATGTGACCTCAGCACATGCTTTTGGTTGACATCCAAGTGTTGTGTGTGTGACTGTGAGGGCAGGGTGGGCAGGGAGCTCTATCCTAACCTCTGGACTTTGAACTTTTACATTTTGCCTGGTCACCTGGAAAACTTCTCTCTTCACTTTCTACCTTTTTAAAGGGCAAGGTGGCTGCCAGAAATGTTTTGGCGATTCTGGGGGTGTTTTCTTTCCTAGTGAAATAGGAAGCTTCAACCTGGCATGCCCTGAGTCAGCAACTCAGCCTAATAACGGTAATAGTAACACCAACCCCAACACAGTTTATCAAGTGCCTACTATGTGACAGGGGCTTTAGTTGTATTACTGTTTGGTCTAATCCTCCCCATGACCCTGCAAGATGGGAATCATAGGATGATTTTATGGTCCAGAACAATAAATATCAGGGAAGGGCAGCAGTTTATCCAAGGACACACTATTAAAACAGTTTGCATAAAAGTAATAAAGAAAGCAAATCACACCATCAAAGAATGGAAGGTTCGAAGAAAATGATGAAAACCACGTGATCACCAAAAAGTAGAAATATCCTACTGTACGATAGGGAAGTCCCACCCTTTTGATTAATGTCAAAATCTTGCTGTGTTGAGTGTGGAGAAGGAGAGCAAGGCAAGGCTTACATGCTGGAGATGAGATTTGGTTCCAGTGCTGTCTGACTCTAAAGCTGAGACATCTTTGCAACACTGTTTTAATAAACATGTGATTTTAAAATGTCTACCCACTTAGTTCTGAATCATGAATTCCAGATGGAAGAATGGTTAAACACCCAGGCCTTAGAGATGGACAGACTGGAGTACTGGCTCTATGACCTCTCTAAGCCTCAGTTTTCCATTTGTCAAATGGGG
Organism: Equus caballus; assembly: GCF_041296265.1. Taxonomy (NCBI): domain Eukaryota; kingdom Metazoa; phylum Chordata; class Mammalia; order Perissodactyla; family Equidae; genus Equus; species Equus caballus. The sequence goes on from NC_091707.1 coordinate 36,416,304, forward strand.
ATAATAATACTTAGCTTGCATGACTCTTATGTGGGTAAATGACATCGTGTATGTAAAATGTCCGTCATGTAAAAAACACCCCGTCTACACCTGTTTTTATAATATATCCACGAGGAGATTTCAGTCTAGTTGGGGAGAAAAGAGTTTCAGTCCTCTATTGTTTAATAATAAGCTTCTGCAAAATTTGCTGGCTTAAAACAATGATTTATTATTTCTCATGGTTTTAATGGGTTGACTGGGTGAACCACCCAGTTGTGTTTCACATAATGTCAGCCTCGTCACTCATGTGGTTGCATTTAGCTGGGAGCTTAGATGAGCTCCAACAAGGGATATCCAAGAAGGCTATGGTCCTCCTTCACATGCCTTGTATCACTCAGTAGACTAGGCTGAGCTGCTTATTTGGTGACTGGATTCCAAGATCCCCAAAGTAGAAGCATCCCTGCCTTTTTAAGGCTTAGGTCTAGAGTTGGCACACTGTCACTTCTATAGGTAAAGCAAGTCACATGGCCAATCCAGATTCAAGGGGTAGGGAATCAGACTCCAACTCTTATTGGGCAGAATGGCGTGTGTGTACTGGAGGGGAGGAATAATTGGCAGCTGTGTTAGTCAGGGTTCTCCAGAAAGGCAGAACCAGTAGGATATATACAGATATATATAAAAGGAGATTTCTTGGCTCACACAGTTAGGAAAACCAAGAAGCCCCACAATCTGCCATGTGCAAGCTGGAGAACCAGGAAAGCTGCTGGCATGATTCAGTCTGAGTCTAAAGCCCTGAGAAGTGGGGGTGAGGAAGGGTCGGATGGGGTGGGGCTGATGGTGTAAGTCCCAACCTGAGTCTGAACACCCTAGAACAGGTGTTGGAGGGCAGGAGAAGATGGCTCTCAGCTCAAGCAGAGAGGGTGACTTCACCCTTTCATGGCGTTTTTGTGGCATTCAGGCCCTGGATGGAGTGAATGAGGCCCACCCACATGGGTGAGGGTGGTTCTCTTTACTCAGTCTGCTGAATCAAATGCTAATCTTTTCCGGAAGCACCCTCATAGACACACCCAGAAATAATGTTTTACCAGCTCTCTGGGCATCCCTTAGCCCAGTCACGTGGACAATAAAATTAACCATCACAGCAGCCGTATTTGGAGACTGTCTCTCATGGATGCATTCATTCTAGACCTTACTGTTCTGACAGAGTGCTTCATTTGGGCTACAGATATTTACCATGAAGGCTGATACTCTGTAGAGTGGGTTAGTGTTTTTAGAGATGACATCACCAAGGACTTGGTGTGTCAACTGGACTCTGAATGAAGGATGGGGTTGCTATGGAAGGAAAAGAAGAGGGTCTGTCTACTGTTTTGATTTTTCACCCGCATGAACCAAGACAAACTCTGTATGAGTTGGGGAGGGAAAGTGGGGACCCTGATTTTAACTGTCAAATTGATCTAGAGTTGTCAGGTGGGATAACTTAACCCTCAAATGAGGGTGATTTATCCCGTGTATTGTAATCAGATAGTCGTCTAAGTCGCTCCCCATGAGCTCTGGTAAATCACTTTTAGTACGTATTGAAAGTGACAATATTGTATTTTATCACCGAATTGCCATCTTACAGTAATAACTAATGCATGCCATCGACTTTGGCTCCAGTGCTGAATTACACTCACTTGGAGGTGCATAGATCCAGACGGGAGCTGTCACTTCCATTTGCTTCTCCACGGCCAGGACCAAGAGGCTCGTAGGAAAACTATGCTGTTGCAGCCTTTGCAGATTAGCCCGTTCAGAGACACCTGTGGTCTTGCAAAATGTGAAACTTTTCTTCTGTGGGGTTTGGGTCAGTGTGAACTAGGATGGGTGTAGTAATTCTATTAGGTGAATGATAAGTGCTTTGATGACTAAAGGCAAGGATCTTAATTAAACAGAGAAACAAGGATGGTCAGGAGTCAGGCTCAAATGATCTCTTACCTGGGTTTCTGCTACAGACTTGTAGTTGGTCTTACCACCAGCCCCTTCAAAACCATCCTGCCCAGGAGCCCCGAGAGTGATTTTCCTGGGAGGCAAAGACCACCATGCCAGCCCCTTGCTTGAAACCGTCATGTCCTACCATTGCCTGTGGGATGTTGTCCAGGTTTCTTAGCTTAGCCTACAAGGCTTTCCATGGTCTGCCTCCTGCCCACCTATCCAGCCTCATCTTGCTCTGCTCCGCATCTTGAACTTTCTGCTCTACACACACAAACCATGTTCTGCTTCTCCACACCGTTGTTTATGTCTTCTTTTCTGCTTGGAATGTGTTCTCTCAGCTGCCCCAAATTGACACACTTTGCCTAACCAACCCCGCAGTCGAAGATGTACTGCAAACATCCCCCACTGGAAGCATTCACAAGTGCTCTCAGGCTGTGCCCATGATGCCTGGGCTTCTCACTCCCTTCATTGTTTCACTTTTCACATTGCATTACCATTACTTATTTATGCCTCTACCTCTGCCACTAGACAGACTATGAGCTCCTTGAAGGCAGGAACTCATTTTAAGAATGTTGGTATCCCAACCAACCAGCACAGGACTGACTGGCCCAGAGGAAATGCTCAATGAATATTTGTGGAATTAATGGATTTGTGAAAATACCTCTTTGGATTGCCACAGAAACATGTAAACAGTGGAGAATGAGAATTTTCACCCTGAATCTGAGTTTCCCTTTAGCTAAGGGGTTTCCTGTTTTGATGTTACATATCTGGATTAGAATTAGTATGAGCACTCACTGTGAAGGTGAAATTTATATGGCTCTGGGACAAAAGCCTGGGCAAGGGCACAGAGATATATTAGTCTAGTAGGGCTTGCAGGTGTTTCTACATTTAGCATTAGGTGCGAAATTAAGCAAGTCTTCACACCTGTGAATTTGTATTTTCCGGAGGCCTTCTTGTGTTAGAAATAATCTTGGATGATCATTTCATTCATGTTGCTGGATTTGGGGATATCAAATCTCACCGAGGGTCTCAAACCATTTGCCTTCAGTTCCCTGTATCCCATCCTGCCCTTAGAAATAAGGAATCTGAGAATAAGTTCCAGAGCTAGTAGGAGAAGGGAGAATGCATTCCCGCTTTTCTAGCCAAAGTGCAGAAGGTCCTTGGAGGGAAGTGAAAGATCTCTGAGCCTAGGAAGTGGATCTCCCCTTTCATACTGCGATCTGTAGGCAGATCGGGCAGGAAACTCCATGCAGGCTTGGAGACAGATGTCAGTGTGTGTCTTACAAGGAAACAAGATAGGTGCAGGAGAAACAAGTTGGTAGGGGTCTTCAAAAAGAAGGCTTCTTCTACATCCTTTTCTTCCAGGTGCACATCTTATGAAAGTAATTCTGGTAGTAATGATAATAGTGCTGTTACTACTACTAAAAATGATTCATATATATTGAAAGTTGTCTACATGCTAGGCACCATGCCAAGCTTTTTACTTGGCTTACTTGATTTCGGCTCACAAGTTTATGAGGCAGATAAATTTCGTTTCCATGTTACAGATGACGCACAGAGTGACAAAGAAACTTGCCCAAGGTTGCGTAGCTAATAAATGGAGGAGCTGGGATTAGAACTCAGGCTGTCTAACACAGCACTATAGTCCTAACCTTAGCACTATATTACTTTCCAAATTATAATAATAATAATAACACGTGCAGCTAATGTTTATTGGGTGCCAAGTCTGTGCTGGACACATTGCCAAGCTCTTTACATGGAGATCCTCATTTACTCTTCAGCACAACCTTTGGGGGTAGGTTATTTCTATTATTTTCATTTCAAAGATGAAGTAACGGAGACTTAGAGAGAGAATCAGCAACATGTCCAAGGTCACACAGCTAGTTCATGATGGAGTCTGGATTCATTCTCAGACTATCCCCTGAGACTCCAGTCCCATTTTTTATTTTGGATCAGAAAGTGTTCTCTGCCCCGTCAATCCAGTTCTCCCTTTCAATAGTCAGTTCTCATCTCCTACCTGAGGATAGGACACAAGGAGAATTTCTCTCTTCTTCAGAGGCAAAGGCCATATGGCAATGAAGAGAATGGTGGATTCTGTTGGGGAGTGTGGGCTCCAAAAAACTACAAAAGAACCCCCCAAAACTACAGTAGTTGTAAAGAACAATTAAGAGAGTTTATCAGAGGGGGCAGTTCTAGAGATTGGGTGAATGGGAAGCTGTTTCATTCCACTGTGCTTGAATCTGGAACACCAAGTCATGACACTGGCCTGCATTAGGGACTTCATATTGGTAACCAAGGGAAGCTAACCTTTCTGTAGGTCTTTAGCCCCATTCATAGTCAGAACTTGTGTGTGTGTGTGTGTGTGTGTGTGTGTGTATTTGTATATATATGTACACATAACACACATAAAGTTCTGACTACTAGTGGTACCAATACATAGTTTTTTGTGGGTAGGAGGGGTACCTGTTGTGTGCAGAGCGCTCAACTTATACTTTTGGGCAAGGGAGATTAAAAAAAGAGGTGAAGTAGTGCCATTTGCCCTAAGCTGACCTGGAAGTCTAATCTGAGAGATAAGGCAAATGAGTATGTAGACAATATTTTTATAGATTAGCTTGGTTAATTAGTGGATTTTCAAACTTTTTGAAATTAAAAAACCTACAAATATTTTTAAAAAATTATAAAACCTTTATGAAACAGTAAAATTCTCATAATCTTTATACAGGAAAGGTAACAGAGCAAAGTTTATATCAGTTTGCAACTAATGATTCATGTCTTTACATGTGAGTGTGACTTTTGAAATATTATAAATAAAGTTAAGAGGATTTTGTTGTGAGGGATGCAATAAAATTCATCTCCCCTTTTCATCATTTCTTTATCTGGGTCACCACAAAACTAATGTGATCATTCTCCACCTCCAGGCAAAACACTTACACTGCTCACCTTGTGGTACTGTCATTTGTTGCACTTGGGAACAAATGTGCAGCTTCAGGGTGAGGATGGCAGAATAATATGTAGGCAAAGGAAGAGCTAGGAACTAGGTTAAGAATGGACATTCTCACCTAAAAACCGTGGATTCCAAGATTACACATAAGGTCCACCTCAATTTAAGGAATGCCCCATGCATCTGAAAAGTGATAATTGAAACATCCTGGACTGGCTAGAAGAGCATTGACAGCCTAAGTGCTGAGGACCCCAGGCCAAGGTTTCAGCTTTCGTGTGATCTAGTGACCCTGACTTTGTTCCACTGCTGTAGGCAGAACCTCTAGGTCTTGGCTCAGGACGTTCCCAGTGGGGTCTCAAAAGTGGATCCTGGTGATGGAGATTTGGGGCATCAGGAGAGAGCACCCTTTACCTCTGTGGGTCAAAGACTCACTGTGTGTGGCTGATGATGAGAGGTGGAAAGGAGACCACAGCAAGGGGCCCCAGGGCTCCCACCTTTAGACATTTCCCTTAGGAAATGTGATCATGTTTTTAGATGCTAGAGAATTAGTACTGCATCATTCAAAAGAGTGACCAGTTAAAAACACCCTACTGGCCCAACAAGAAGGACATGAATAGTTAATTTATGATGGCTAATATTTGGAACATTAGAAATATTTTTCAGCTATTAAAAACCATGCTTTTTGGGTTTTTTGGGTGAGGAAGATTTACTCTCAGCTAACATGTGTGTCAGTCCTCCTCTACTTTGTATGTGGGGTGCCTCCACAGCATGACTGATGAGTGGAGTAGGTCCATGCCCAGGATCTGAACCTGCAAACCTGGGCGGCCAAAGTGGAGTGGGCAGAACTGTAACCACTTGGCCACCAGACCAGCTCCAAAACCATATTTTTGAGGAGTATTTGATAACATGGATTTAGTTAGATAAGTATAGATACATTTCGGTATAAAATTGATAAAATTTCAGAATATTTCGTTCTATATAGTATGATCTTGGTTTTTAAAACTATCTATATCCATCCCTAGAAAAATTCTCTAAAGAAACGTACAATTTCCAGTGCTTGTCTCTGGGTATCAGATGATTTTAATTTTCTTATTTGAACCTTTCTGGCCAAGTCTTTTCCTACCATCACATATTAACTTTCCAACCATAAAACAGCAACAAACACCAGAGGTTTCTACAGTGGCACGTTCATCCCATGTGGAATTGCAATGGGGACAGGACAGAGGGGCTTGGTCCTGGATGCTCTATTTGTTAGTTGGCTCATAGAGGGTAAACCTTAGTTTCTGAATCTGGAGTAAACCAGAGGCCTTGCCTTCCTTATTAGAGGTTGGGGGGAGTGACTCATGCTGTCCAAAAACCAAGGTCTGTAGACAAGGCTATTGCTCTGCCTGCACTCCTTCCTCTTCCTCTGGGTTACCTCTGGGCATTCCTCCAGGGCTTGGGTCACCTGGTGCTTTCCCAGGTGATCTTCTCTGCACTGGGGGTCCAAGTCACCCTTTCAAATGTCCTTGTAGCACTTCAGAACTCTTATCATTGCTGCAGTTTTATATCTGTTCTTGAGGTTATTAGATGAATGTGTGGTACCAACTCTGAATTGGGTGTTTTGTCATTTTTGACTGTCTCCTGTTGGGTTACTGGCATATGGTCATCTCTCACAAATGTTTGTTAAATTAATAAATCAATTCTTTAATGCAAAGATTTTGAATCAGCTGATGGGGAGACAGATCTAATATGTTGAGGTGGATTGGAGGGATGATAGTGTTAATCCAGAGGAAGCTTCCTAGCAGAGTCACTATGTCATTTTTTTTTTTTTTTTCTGGGAAAGAGTATGTGATGCAACATACCAGAGAGCTAAGGCTTTGCATTCCATTGGGGGCCAATCAATCAGGAAATTAATCACTACCTATTTATCAGTGCAGACCATGTGCCCAGCACAGTGCTAGAGGCACTGAGACTTTTGGGGAGTAGCTTTGCCTCTTTTCTTCAGTTCGTGAAATAGGGTTATTGAGGCTTGAAGAAGTCAGGAGGAGGGTAGGGCCAGGGGTAGGAGCAGGGGTGGGTAAACTGATCAATGATTGTAATGACCGGAAAAGGGCTGTGAAAAGCCAAAGCCATTTGAGCTCCAGCATTTTCACTGTGGGGTCCAACATCCTGAAACCCAGAGTTAATCTTCCTCACGAAAGATGTAGATAGGAAAATTCCTCTGATAATTATTGCAAAGGTGTCATCTTTAAAACAAACAAGAATCACAAGATGCCTACCCGAACTTTGGAGCATGAGATGAAGAAAGCAAACTATTCCCACGGGGAATAATGGTGGAGTTAGCGGCTCCAAATTGTGTTGGTTAGCAGATTTCTGCCTTTTAGGGGTGGGGATAGGGGTGGAGGTGGGGGCGGGGAGGTTTGGTCTAGCTTAATTAGTATTTCCCTTTAGAAATGTGACAAAATAGCTACCTTGAAATATTGCTTTCTAAAAATGAAAAAGGAGAATTCCTCCTCAGTCACATTTATATGGAAACCAAGGACGGGAAAGAAGAAAGACACAGACTTTTAGGGGAAAGAATATATGGGCTATGGATACATTTAGATGCCAAAACTCACTGCTTGTCTTTTTTCTTGTCCTGGAATCTGTGTTAGAAGTTCACATTTTGGGGTGGAACAAATCAGCCCACACTCATACCCTTACTAGGAGCTCTTTATAACCCTACCCCCACTCCAAACACACACACACACACACACACACACACACACCACACACACACATTGTTTGGAAAGTTTGAGCAAAGTTGTCTTTGGAATGACGGGGCCCCATTAACGTAGAACTTGTAATAATCTGGTCCTTGGGTGGGCTAGACTTTGTCCACATAATGGAGGTAGGGACTTGGGGGCAGAGGAGAAGTTTGTTAATTAAGACTAAAGGCCAACAAACTGTTTGCAAGCCTAGCAGCCTCGTTATAGCTGATTCTTGTCTCCTGGTGCAGACATTTATAGGTTTGCCCAGACCTCTTGCTTGCTCCCTGCCTCCACATAGCCATTTTCTGTGCTAGACAGCAATAAGTCTGCATTTATTCTCAAATGTCCTTTAATGCCCACTTCATTAGAGCCGTCCAGTTAGAGCCTGTTAGCAAGGTTTTACTGTATTATTGTTGGAGAAAAAGGAGTGCTAGCAATGAGAGGAAGACTTTCTGCTAAGGAAATCTTTTCCCCCTAGGGGCATGAAGACATGAACAAGCATATGGAAAAACTTCAGGCTAGGGAGCTGGGGCATCCTAAGAGAATTCCAGGAAAGGTGATTAATAGTCTGGGTTCAAGAGAGAAATGCATCCCACAGCGTTTCTGGAACAGAACTAAAGGCCCCTCTTTGGACGAGGGGATCCTGTGCTGCAATGTTGGGGCCAGAACTTTCTTCTCCTCCCACATTTTATCTCCTGCATTTTTGTTACCATCTAGTTGTTTTGCTACCATGTTGTCATTGCATCTGTCCTGCAGGGGGCACTCTCAAGGAAAGTCTATCTAGATGTCTCCTTTCCTTGTCCATCTTCATGTCTGTCTGTTCTGAATTTGGGTGCAGTGTCTACTCTTGGACGCTGGGAGTTTCCCCTTTACATCTCCAGTGTGAACGCTCTTCAGCAACGGGGTCGGTGCACCTCTCTTCATTTTTGTGTGCCCCAAAGGGAATCAGGAAGTTCCTGGGCAGACTGTCAGAACATAGTTCCCGTTGTCCTCCCACTGTGGGTTTTGATCATTTCTTTCAGTAACCAGTTTAGTTTAATTATTTATGCAAGGACATTCATAGTACAAGAGGAAATGTCCTATAGGGCATTTATCAAGGAATCAGTGTTCATAATCTGAGACACCCCCAGAGCAAAAGCAAAGTATCTGGGCTGATGATTCAGGTATTACCTTTGGGGAGAAGCAGGATGAGACATCTAGAGCTGGTGTGGTTTGAATCACCGTGGTTGACTCAATAGATGAGCCTAGCATCTGTGGGAGGCAAAGGGGCTGTGTGCTGTCCGAACAACACAGTGAGGTTCTTGCTACTGTTATCGTCATTTGCAATGGGGAAACTGAGGCACAGAGCAATAAACTGCCCTGCCCAAAGTTTCTAAAGTGGGAAGTGGAATAGAGTCTAGATTTGGAAAAAGGCACTCTAATGCCATAGCTGTGTTTTTAACACTCTGAAATCCTGTCATGTACAAGCTGGTCCCTTGGTTGTTCATTGTCTCTTGTCCCTGGCTTATCTGATTATCTCCAGCCTCCTAGAGCTGTTTCTACTGATGGGCCTGAATGGCACACAGGCGTTTATCAGGAGTCTTATCCTGATGATTTGGTGGCACTGGAAGAGGATGTCTTTAGCAAAGAGACCCAGTATCTAATGTGCCTAGGATGAGCCAGCCTGCTTCTGCCACTTCCTACATCTTTGACTCAGCCAAGCTACTTAATTTTTGACAGTCTCAGTTGTCTGATTTGTAGGATAACAGTAGCCTCTACCTCATACTGTGTCGTGGGAATTGAAGAGAAGGAGGAATACACAGAAAGTACTTAGTAAACAGTTAAGAGTTTTAGAAATGTCTTTAAATTTCAGCAGAGGCCCTTTGGCTCTTATAGTATGGCCTGGAAATGCCAGTTACCCTGGGGCAGTGTTTCCTAAACTGTAGTATCCACAGGGATGACCTGGGGGGAGGTGTTAAAAGTGCACCTTCCTAGATTCCACCCCAATGATTCAGGTTGGAACAGGAGATGCTGATGCGAAGGTCCAGAGACCACCACAGAGAAACACTGGCTCAGAGGCCAGCAGAGCCCCAATCCACCCCTTGCTTAGACCCTCTACATTCTTTCAGTCTCTTCTTACTCTGAGAGGCAAGCGTTAGAAACATTTTCAGCAGTGCAATCGCCTAAATACTTTATAAGGTCAACAAGTAGTAATTTCATTATTATAGAAACAGCCCGCAGAATAGTACATTTTCTCTCCCTTCCCATTTCCCATCTTGGCTCCCTGCCCCTCCTCCTTCACTGAGTGTCTATTTGCACACAGTTCGTGGCAGTTTTGAACTTCGGGGCTCCTGTCTGGCTCGTTATTCATTTAGCTAAGGAACTGCAGCACCTAATTAATAGGAAATTAGCTGTGAATGTAACATTTGGCCTGTCGTCAAGGCCCAAGAAGTTATAAATATACACCATATGAGTGGCCTGGGCACCTGATTCCTGGCAGCTCCAGAAATGGCACTTCCTGTGCTGTTCCAGGAAGTGAAGTCATAGGTCAAGTGCAGCTGGGAGCCCGAGGCGGTGGGGGGAGGATCACTCGCCCTGAGGACCAAGGAGACCATCCTGGGGAACACAAGGGCTCATTCCCCAAAAAGCACATTTACTTTCCTCAAGTTAAATGTCTCTTCAAAGGCCAGGGCAGAGAGGAAGGAAAAAGGAAATTGGAACAGGCACGGGAGAGGAGCTGGAGGAGGGCTGTAGGGTCCCTCTCTTACTGGATGTCTCAAGCACTGTTCCCCCAAAGACATTGCAGGTCTGCTGTTGTTCTAGACACTTCCATTTGGCTTCGTCCAGAGGCACGTGAGTCCCGGCTTCATGCAATACCCAGGTAGTAGGGACTCTGTTGAGGCCATGCCCCTGGCAGCCACAGGTTGCAGACCATGGAACTGAGGCCCAGAGGGGTTAAACATCTCGTCTAACCAGCGAGGGGCAGAGTTGGGATTTGAAACACAATTTTCTACACCCCAAGTCTGATGCTTTTTGTGGGACCTCAGAGCTGCTTAACTACTTCAGAAAGTCAGCCTGGGAGGAGAAAACTGTTTTTAAAAGCCCCAATGAGGAAAGCATTGAGGGAGGGGGAGGGCAAAAGGGTCAAGGGCAAGGTAAGGGCACCTCTAGGGGTGTTGTCGGAGGTGGAAGGAAATGCCCCCAGGAAGGAGGGAGCGCCACCCCCACCCGGAGATCAGAGCTGGAGCTGTTTTGTCTAGATTCACCTACTTTAAGTTATCCCACTTTTCTTTTTTTCCAGCTTCCCTGGCAGGGAAATAGGAATTGAGCAACCTGTCTTTTCCCTCGTGAGAGCTAAAACTCTGGTGATAAAACGACCTCTTCAAATTCTAAGTCTGTTTGTTAGGAGCCAAACCTTGGGAGATGAGAGAAGGGAGATGCTCCATTCCTTGGCAGAGCAGGCGGGGCCAGGAGGAAAAGCCGGTCTGACTACATTAGGGAACAGAAAGCCCAGAGTAAGTGCAATATTTTGCCAGCTTTCAGAGATCGATGGAAGCCTCTTTAACACAGGCTTCTACCTGAGAGTGATATAATGAATCCGGCATTTATCTGTCTCTGGAAGGAGGCTTCTGAAAGACGGGAAAAATATAAAATAAATTGCATCTTTGGGTAGATCCCAGAAGGAGCTGCTCTCAAGGAGGAAAATAACTCATTGACGATGTCACAGAGCAGAAGATACTTAGGAAGGCTGCATGTTGCTTAGGCTGAGGGAGGCCAGGGTCTGCTCACAGAAGGCAAGTGTGCCTCCAGCCTTGCTCAGAGAAGGGAGTTAGAAATCAGAGCCCGGGCTGAGAACACAGCTATCACTTCTGCCCTAAAACCGAAAGATAATACATCTTCCTCTTCCCGCCTCTATCCACTAGCCAGGGGCATTCCCTGACCCTTTACTGAGGAAAGGATGGGTCCCTTTTGGTTTCTTGTCCTCTGGAAGATGCTACCATTTTTTTACCATCCCACTTCATGCTTTGGAGTCATTTTGGAAAGAGTTCAGTTCCAATATTGTGTCCTCCACTTATGGGTTTGGACATGTTTCCTTATCTCTATATGCCCTCAGTTTCTTATTTTGTTAAAAATATGGAGAAATATCTATTTCACAGGGTTTTTAAGAGGATGAAATGAGATAATAGTCAAAACAACTAATTTAGCATGTGACACACAGTTGAATCTTAAGAACAATTGTTGCCATTATGGTAATGTAAATAAGAGAGTCAAGAATAACAGTTGGTACTTGGTAGTCACTCAATAATCAGTTTCTTTTCTCTTTTTCAAGGTCTTATCAGCAATAATAGCACTAGGAAAGGATGTTGGATATTTTGTCTTCCTCATCAACTTTCACCCTCCCCCAACCAATCCTAAGCCACAACTGAGGCCAAAGCCAACCTCAACCCTATGCCCAGATCTGTCTCCAACCCTAACCCTAACCCTGTGTCAAACTGTTACCCCAGCTCTATTCCCAATGCTATTTCAACTACATTAGTCAAGGTTCTCCAGAGAAACAGAACCAATATGCTATATATATAGAAAGAGACTTGTTATAAGGAATTGGCTCATGCGATTATGGAGGCTGGCAAGTCCCAAGATCTGCAGGGTGAGCTGGCAAGCTGGAGATCCAGGAGAGCCGGTGGTGTAGTTGCAGTCTGAGTTTGAAGGCCTGAGATCCAGGAGAGCCGGTGGTGTGGTTGCAGTCTGAGTTTGAAGGCCTGAGATCCAGGAGAGCCGGTGGTGTGGTTGCAGTCTGAGTTTGAAGGCCTGAGATCCAGGAGAGCTGGTGAATTAGTTGTAGTCTAAAAGTTGGCAGACTTGATAAACAGGAAAAGCCGATGTTTCAGTTAGAATCTGAAGACAGGAAAAAAGCCAATGTTCTAGTTCAAAGGCCATCAGTCAGGAAGGATTCTCTCTTACATGAGGGAGGGTCAGCCTTTTGGTTCTAATTAGGCCTTCAACTGATAGAATGAGGCCCATCTATGTTAGAGAGGGTAATTTGCTTAATTCAGCCTGTTGATTTAAACATTAATCTCATTCATAATCACCCTCACAGAGATACCCAGAATAAGTTTTGGCCAAATATCTAGATACTATATGACCCAGTCAAGCTGACACATAAAATTAACCATTACACCAATCTTATCCCTAACCCTATTCCCAACCCTTCCTCCAAGCCTGAGGCCAAACCCAACTCTACCCTAATAACTACTATTAAATATTGCTAGGCACCTTAGTGCCTCAGTTTTCTTCTTTGTAGTAGGGATACAAATCCTATACTAGCTGCCCAAACTTGCTAGTCAGTGTGATGAATTCACATCATAGAGAAACTCAGCTTGATAATGTATCTCTGGAATATGGAATTGAAGGGAAAAAGAGATCATAAAATAGATTCTTACTCAGATAGTAACCCAATATGATTAGTATCTGCCTTTGGCATGAGGAGCTGCTCAGACACACAGAGAGACTTCCATGTGTTTGTGCTGACTCCTGCCCCATTCTCTTGGCTAAACTCTGTTTGAATAGGGTCTGTGTGAAGTTGGCATGGCCAGGGATACAGGCATGGGCACAATGCTCCAGAGATGTCTTACTGTGAAGAATATAGGTTTGTAGACCAATGTGAGATGAAAAATATGTTGTCAGTGTTTTCACTCACATAGGCCACTTCAATTTCTGCCAGTCTTCTCTCAGATTTATCCCACATGATGAAAAAGGAGGCTTCCTGGTTTCTAGAAAGATTCCTATAGAATCAAAGAGTGTTAGAACTGAAAGGGATGGTCATCTAGCCCAGTAGTTCTCAACTTTAAGAGCACTGATGCCTAGATCTCATCCTATACCAATTGATCCATCTTTGGGGATGAATCCTGGGCATTGGAATTTTTTAGAAGTATGCTTCTAGCACTACTATTGCCAAGTGGTTCTACCAATCTAGCCCAAATCCTTCATTGTACAGATGGAAAAAGTGAGACTCAAAGCTAAGTGACTTTCATAAAATCAGATATCTAGGGGCAAAGCCAGCACCCAAAGTCTCGTGACTCCTAGTCCAGTGCTCCTGTCAGAACACCATACCATTGCTCATCTTGTTTCCTCAGATTTATAGCCAAATTTATAGGACCATCCAGGACCCATCTTGAGACCCTCATGGTGAGTGGTATTCCAGTTCAGCCCATGTGCAACTCTTCCTGCCACATCAGCTTAAAGGCTTTCGTTCCTCTGCACTGGGTAGCTCTCATTCAGAGGGGTAGATGTGCCACGTGGCAGAAGCAATCCTCTACTAACCCATTTGGAACAATAAAGAAATAAATCCTAATCCACCAACCTTGACCAGACAGCTGAAGGTTGTGCTCACTTGGCACTGACCTTGTAAAGATGGATGGCAACTTTGGGGAGTCGATTTTGTTGTTGATGTTGTTTTTTGTCCTTCTGGGCACTTAGAGTTCATGTTCACCAAGGAGAGTTCTGGGAATTGTAGGTCCGATGCTATTAACATCTGCTTCATCCCCCTGCCTTTGTGTTCAACTCTTTTCTAATTTTTAAAAGGTTTTTAGATTTTTAGTGAACTTATACTAAATGAATTGTTATTTTGAAATAGGTAACTGGAATCTACCGTACATCCTGGTTTGACATATTTAGAAAATATCAAAGCCTCTGAAACAGATCAGCAAGGCAGCATGTGCATTTCCCCTGGGTAGTGGTTCATCTCTATTACCCAGAGGGTGCAAAGGGGATTCTGCATTCATTTAGTCATTCATTCAAATAATGTTTATAGATTCCCCCTAGGTCCAGGGAATTTGAGTGGAACTAAGAAAACATTAAGGTGAATCAGACTCCACATCTGACCTCAAGAAGTTTAACTCTAAAGGGCAGGGAAGATGAGTACCCTCAAAAACCCATACCATAAGCAATGTGTTCCTTAAAGGAATTACAACAGATGTTTAGGGATGCGTAAGATTACTTCTAGTTGAGGGGTAGGGGAAGGTTCCATTGAGATGTGGCACTTTAGCTGAGCCTTGGAAAACTGAGGGAATTTAGACAGAAATAGTATAAATCACATGGTCAAGGGAACAGCATGAGCAAAGAGAGGCAAAGGCGAGGAAAAGGATGTATATGGGGCATGTTTGTTTTTACTATGGTAGGCAAGGGGGAACCATCTGAAAAATTTTAGACCTCTTAAGAGTTGAAGTGGGCTTTAGAGATTATCTGGCCTACTTCTTTATACTTTAGAAAATAATAATAATAGCAGCAACATTTGAGCTTACTTTTCATTGCATGCTTTCTGTAGGCAGTTAGTGAGCTACATACTCTATATGGATTTTCTCCTTTACATGGATTTACACTGTTTCTTCACAATATCTCTTGGAGAGAAGTGTTATTATTATGCCCACTTTACAGGTGAAGAAACCAAGGCTCAGAGGTCAGTAAGCCCTTGAGAGGAGGAGCTGGGATTTGAACCCAAGGCTATATTCTTTGCACTGCCAGGATTCTACTGTGGGTGTCCAGAGAGTGGTGGTGCCCTTATGGCAGAGGAAGAGATGATGCAATCACCTTGGATGTTGAGTTTGAGGCATTTATGAGACCTCCCGGAGGAGAGGTGAGTTTGGAGCTTGGGGAAGAAGCAATATGAAAGAAAAGGAGTTTGTTTCTGGAAGTCGCATCCTCACGTTGGCATATTCAGAACACCAGTCAAGTTGACTTGCCCCGTGGAATTTCCAGATGGGAATTCTAGCAGCTCATCTGCAAGGCTGCTCCTTAGCGTGAGTACGGTTTGCCAGACCCATCTTCAAAAGCTGCACTCAGGGTTTTCTTTTTTTGACATGTCTCGGCTCCTCTTTCCTCCATGTGTGCTCGCAGTGCTGTCTCTGTTTTTCTGAAGGGACTTTGCAACTTGCTGTCCCATTACTGGCTGCCAAGATTTGCCTTTGACAAGTATCAAGCTGTTCAGCATTGGGTGGAATGAGCGCTCCTGACCCTGTGACCCCGATAGTGAAAAAACCCTCAGTTGTTGGGGGAGCTGAAGCCTGTGTGTGGAGAAGGAAATAGTTTCTTTCCAGCAGGCGGGAAGACCAGAGAGAAGCAGGGAGCTTTGGTGGCCTAGGAAAGCTCTGGTACCTCGGGTTAAAGAGAGAAGTTCAGTGAAACGCTTACCACCTACAAGTCCCTTGTCATTTCCTGACTTCCACTAGTAGTGCTGTAATTGTTGAAACCAGGAATGTCTGACCTGTGGGGAAACTGAGGCAGGAAGGAGTGGAGAAGACTTAGTCAAGGCTTTGCAGTCTTTGGCTAGGAGCCCAGAATTCACATTATCCTGTAAGAAAAACCCTCAGGGAAGGGATTGGAGAGTTGGAGTCTGAATTAGTCTTCTATTCTTGCTGAATAAATTACCACAATTGTAGTGGCTTAAAGCAACACCCATTGACTAACTCGCAGTTCTGTAGGTCAGAAGCGAAGGCAGGTTTGGACAGGTCCTCTGCTTAGGGTCACACTGGCTGAAATCAAGGTGTTGACTAGATGGACTCTCCTCCCACATTCCAGGAAGAACCTTCTTCCAGCCTCATGCCCAGTTTTGGCCATATTTAGTTCCTCGAAGTTGTAGGATTTATATCCCCATTGCTTTGCTTGCTGTCAGCCTAGGGCCACTCTCAGCAACTAAAGCCTGTCTGCCTTCCTCATCCTGAGGCCTACTCCATCTTCAAGGCCAGCGATAGAGCATCAAATTCTACCTTCACTTTAAATCTCTGATTTCCTCTTTGTTACCAGCTGGAGAAAACTCTCTGCTTTTAAAAGGCTCATGTGATTAGATTGGGCCTATCTGGCTAATTTCCTTTTGCCATATGTCTTAGTTTGCTAGGGCTACTGTGACAAAGTACCACAAACTGGGTGACTTCAGAGAATTTTATTATCTCGCAATTCTGGAGGCTAGAAGTCTGACGTCAAGGTACTGGCAGGGGTGGTTCCTTCTGGGGACTGTGAAGGAAGCATCTGTTTCAGGCTTCCCTCCCTGGCTCGTAGAGGACTGTCTTTGTCTGCATGGTGTTTTCTCTGTGTGCATGCCTGTGTCCAGATTTCCCCTTTTTATCAGGACTCTAGTCACATTGGATTTGAGCCCACCCTAAAGACCTCATCCTAATTATTTACATCCGTAGCAATCTTATTTCCAAATAAGGTCCCATTCTGAGATAGTGGGGGTTATGACTTCAACATATGGATTTGGGGGGGGACACAGTTCAACTCATAATACCATCTAACATAACATAGTCATGATAGTGATCGCTCATCCTGTTCACAGGTTCCTCCCACACTCAAAGGGGAGGGGATTAGACAAGGGTGAGGATCACTCCTGGGTTTGCATGTCAGCTAAACCAAGGGAGCCACTTGGTGGTGAGGACAGCCATGATGAATAAAAAGCACACCACTGCTGGCCGTGGTAAGAGCAGCTTCAGTGGAGTGGAGAGAGGGAAGGGCACGGTCAAGGCGGCAAATGAACCGGAAGTGAAGAAAAGGCAGAGGCTGCTGTGCTGGAGAAGCTGCTGTGATGGAGAGCAGACCAAATAGTGGGAAGAGAGGAAAGCTTAGTGGAATACCAGTTTCATTCAAATGCAAGAGACCTTGGGAAATAACCAGTGGAGGGACTTGTGGCTGGCTACAGCCTCCAGCTACTTCTGGTTGTCCACATACCCCCTGCCTCCCCTTCTATGGAAACTCGACTTCTTAGCCTGAGGGGATTTTGTGAAACTCCACATATTATTAAATGGCCTTTGCAAATAGACTTGTGTGCAGTCTGGCTGAGTTATAGTTACTTCGGAGACCCGTGTTTGCTTACCTGTGGCCCTGTAAATCTCACACTTAATATCACAGGAATGCATTTCTGTTTGGTCTCCACTTTCCCGGTTCTTTAAAAATTTTATGTGATTTTCTTGGAAGGACTGGTTTGATAGAACTCAGTAATGTTATTAGCTGCCATTGCTTGAGGGTCTGCTGTGTGACAGCCCTGGTGAAAAGAATGCTTGTACATTATTCCTCATCCTCCTTCCACGAGGTGACTGTGGCCTCCATTTCACATGTGGGGAAACCGAGTCTCCGCAGGGCTCAGGGCCATGGCCGAGGTTACAGAACTAGTAAGTAGTGATGCTCTGTTTCCCACATCACTTTGGTTTAGCCACTACACTCATGTCAAACCCTCTCTATTCTAAAATTTTGCAATTTTCTTCTTTTTGAAAAGTTCACTGTTTCTCTAGAATGCACTTAGTGCAGCGAATGTTCTGAAAACAAAACTGTGGGGCCCACCTTTTATTCCCCTCCCACTCCCAACACCTGGGCTTCCCAGCTCAGCTATTCACGAAATTACTCAATGAAAAATTTGCATCTCCACCCAGAATAATTCATTGCTGAGCAAAGAACAATACAGAGACACTTCCGCCTATGTGACTTTTTCCAAAGGTCACACATGCTGGTGCCCAGGGGTCTGTGATGGACACGATGCCCAAGGCACAGTATCACATTAGCTTCTCTTTCTGGACGCATGTCATCAGGAAAGAGTTTGCAAGGCTCCATCTGCTGACATGTAATAGTCCATCCCCCTAAATAGGGGCCCTGTTCTCATTTTCAAGGAGAATTGTGCATCTTAGAAGGTATTTCAAAGAGGAACACAACAGAAGTAAGAACCCAGAGCAACTGAAATTCAGGGTCGTGGCATGGAGAAAGAGCAGGCACTGCCATCGGACTTTGCAGGCTCAGAAAGTAGTGAATTGTGCCAGGGGTTGGAATGCTTTGGGGAAAGCTATAGAGGGAAAAATCACAAGTTGACTGGGCTTTGGAGGAAGTGTAGGAGTTTGTTAAGGTGGGAGAGAGGGCATCTCAGGTACAGGCAAGAGATGAAGATTTCAGTGTTAATGCTTGTTGTGCCAGGTGGCTCAAGTATAACTGATAATATTAATTATGATACCCCCACCCCCATAATCATGAACACAAGCACTTATATGTTACTTACTCTGTGCCAGGGTATATTAATTATATTCTAAGTACATGATATTATCTCATGTGTTCTTCAAAGCAGCTGTATAAGGTGGATACTAATATTATCCTTGTTTTACAGATGAGAAAACTGAGGCACAGGGAGGCAAATTATCATTCCAAAAAGCCCTCAGCCAGCAGAGTCAGGATTTTATTCCAGCAGCCTACCTCTAGAGCAGTGCTGCCCCATAGAACTTTCTGTAATGGTGGAAATGTTCTAAATCTGCACTTCCAGGATAGTCACTGCTAACTGCACGTGGCTTTTGCATACTCGAAGTGGGGCTAGTGTGACTGAGGAACTGAATTTTACATTTTAATTTTGATTATTATGTTTAAGTTTAAACAGGCCCTTGTGGTTAACGACTACTGTATCGGACAAGGCAGCTTGCTAGAGTCTGCTTAACCACAACACTCTGTTGCCTCTCCACCTGGGGAGTGTAGAGTTGATTCTGTAATGATGGTACTAGTGCTAATAACCACCACAGGAATAAGGACTGCTATTTATTTAGGTCTTACTATGGGCAGGACAACATGCTAACTGCTTCCTGTAGGTTATGTCATGCAATCTCCATGACGACTTTGTGAGTGATGGCTACAAGCATGGATTCTGGATCTAAACTGCCTGTATTCAAAACCCAGCTCTGCCACTTGTTAGCCCTGCAACCGTAGGCAAGGCCTCAGTGTCTCAGTTTCCTCATTTAGGAAATGCAGTAAATAATAGTATCTATTTCATATGTTTGTTATGGTGATTGTAAGCGTCTGTGCATTTAAAGTGTGTAGCATGGTGCCCGACATGTGGTTAGTATTCAATACATGGATGGTATTCTTGTTGTTGTCTTATACGTTAGAAGAAGAAACTAAGGCCCAGAGAGTAAAGCTTCATGCTGAAAGACACAGTTAACTGTGGAAGAGGTGGAATTCAACCCGCAGGTACCCTCATTTCAAAGTTGAGGTTCTTAACAACTATACTGTGGTTTCTGTTTAGAGTTTCTAAAAGTGTGATTTGTGGAAAACTGGTATTAAAATGCTCCAGGGTACTTGTTACATATATAGTCTCCTGGACTCACTGAGAACTCTTGCTTTAGACTGTTTAGGGCAAAGACCTGGGAATCTGTATTTTAATCAGTTCTCCAGGTGATTTTCAAGTACACTTTAACCAATGAGAAAGCACTGAAGAGTTTTTTTTTTTTTAAAGATTTTATTTTTCCTTTTTCTCCCCAAAGCCCCCCGGTACATAGTTGTGTATTTTTAGTTGTGGGTCCTTCTAGTTGTGGCATGTGGGATGCCACCTCAGCATAGCCTGATGAGCGGTGCCATGTCCACACCCAGGATCCGAACCGGCAAAGCCCTGGGCCACCCAGGTGGAGTGTGTGAACATAACCACTTGGCCATGGGGCCAGCCCCACTGAAAAGTTTTAATGGGGAGGGAAGTAGGAGAGGACAGGTTTTGAGGTGTTGAAAGTACATGGAGGATGAAGTAATTCTACAAACAGACCTATTTTTAGAAAGATCTTTCTGGTGGCCAGTGTTTAAGATGGACTTGGTAAAAGAGAGGATTGGGGGATGGGAAGTGATAGGACCCTCTAGGACAGTGGCATGGTGGACAGGGAGAGAGAGGGGAAAATATTCTTTGGATATATTTCTGGTGAAATTGACAGGACATGGTAGCTCACTAGAAATGGGGGAGCAGGAGAGTTCACTGGGAGTCAAGGATGATCCTGAGGTTTCTGTTTACACCACCAGGATGGGTAGTGACATCGTTAACCAAGATGGAAAAGGTATTATTGGGAGAAAATTCAGATACACTTGAGGATTTCTTGGGACATCCAGGTGGAGATGTCCATTAAACAGCTGGAAACTTGGTTTTGAGTTCAAAAGAGAAGTATACAGCAGAAATAAAGTTTGGGGTTCCATAAGCACTAGAGATGGTTCTTGCTCCGTACAGTGGGTGAGACTATCCCAGATGGATCACAAGGCTCAGCAACTCAAATATCTACTAAGGTGGGGAGTTGACATAAATGTGTGACGTGGCCTGATGTAAGACAACAGGTGTTAAGCTGCTTTTGTTGGAGCCAGTCTACTACCTGCGCAGTCACACCGCCTTTGAAAACACTCTTATCAGCCAAACAAAACTGCCCCAAGCCCTTGGCCTCAGCATACCTCAGGATGTGACCCTACTGAGGGCACTGGGGCGCTTAGTGCATGCAACAGACATGAGAGAAGGGTACCAAGGCGCATCCCCTGGGGGACAACATTTAAGGGCCAGTGCAAGGAATAGTGAAAGAGGCAGAGAGGAAAAGTAGACAGAGGAGAGAGCGGAGAACAGAACAGAGCAGCATCCAGGAGGCCAAAAAAGGGGAGGATTTCAGCAAAGGGGTAGTCAGCAGTGCCACACACCACCAAGAACTCAAGCTGAAGCCTGGGGAGAGGTCCTGGGACAGACTTGACAAGTTGGATGTGTTAGATGCCTTTTGCCACCAGTAGAGTGATGGGGGATGGAGGCCAGGAGAGTGAATGAAAGTTGCAAGGCAGATACAAGGAATATAGATTACTCTCTTCAGAGGGAAAAGGAAGTGGAAGGATCCTGACTTGGGGGGAGACATGGTTGACAGAGAATTGTTTGTAGGATGAATGAAGCTTGAATGTGTTTGTAGGACGAGGGGACCTGGAGCCAGTGGAATAGAAGGATCTGAAGACAGCAAAAAGATGAGATGATTTTTGGGTCAAAACCCCAGAGGAGGGAAGATGGGATCATATCTTGGGAAAACTTGGGATACTTCTTTCTTTGGGATAGGAGAAAAAATAGAGAAAAGCTTAGAGGTAGGAGCAAGCATTCGTAACTGGAATTCTTGGAAGTGTAAACCTAGTTCAAAATCAGGGCGTTGGTGAGGAATAAGGATAAACATGGCAGCATCTACAGCACTTTGAATGTCTGTTCCTCTGACCAGGCTTTGCTTAGTGCTCTTCAGGATTGACCTTTTTAATCCTAAGGGGTAAATGTAGTTGGCGTACCCATTTTACAGCTCACAAACAGAAGTTAATTGCCTGTGGTCATGCAGTTAGTAAGTGGTGGAGCTGGGATTTGAGCCCTGGGAGTCTGAGCTCAGAGTCTGATCTCTTGACCGCTAGACAGTGTGATAGCAACAATGACAACCTGCATTTTCACAGTACTTCTTGAGAAAACCCTCTCCCCATTTTACAGGTGTGGAAACCAAGGCAGAATTTGCCCAACTTTTCCCACATTTTGGTAGGGTCAGAGCTATGGCTACAATTGGAGTTTTTTGATTTCCAGTTCTGTTCTGTTTCCCAGCGAGTGAACACCCACATCTAGTTCTTGAGTAAATTGTGTTGCATTTCTGAGCAATCTCCTTCTTTCTCTCCTTTCATTCCAACATCCCCCCTCACCTGCGCTCTAAACTTAACCCCAGTCCTGAAATGCCGGGAAGGTAGTCCAGCACCTGCTGCCTCCTTCTGGCTGGAATCCTTTCCCTGGCCAGATGCCACTGCCCTGCCCTAGCACGAGGGGCCCATGCAGGCAGGCTGCCAGTGGAAGGCCACGTTTGTTTTGCTTTTATTGTTAAATAATATAAATCTCTTGGCGTCACCACCCGCTGCGACGTGAGTTGTGTGTCTTCCCGCACAGTTGCTAATGAGACAGTTAATCATTTGTTTATTCTGTATGAAGAGAGGTGGCAGCCATATCTCTCAAACCAGACCCGGGGCTCAGGCCCCTCAGGGAAGCTGCCCGCCCCTGGCTCGTGTGTCACCCACAGTCCCAGTTCAGTCCTGCCCTGCAGACTCCCCGTACCTCCTTCCCTGAGGCATTGGCCAGGATGAAGGCATCAGCTGATGATGATTATTATTATTGTTATTGCAGCTATTATTTTTAAAAATGCTTCCTTCCCTGAGAAGTGCACACACACACACACACACACAAGTACTTTCCAAAGATGCTTTGTTGGGAGATAAGTAGGCTTCCTCTTGGGCACAGGGGTTTATCTCACTTGTGCAGAGTTTCCTAGAGGTTGTGCAACTCACCAGATAAAGCTCTAGGGTGCTCCCTGGGGAAGGCTGGAGTCAGCATTCAGCTGTTTTCCTAGTTCCAGGGTTAAAGAGGTGAAATCAGCTGTGTTCCTCCAGCAGGCTCGCTGGGACTGAGGCCACTTTTATTAGAGCAGATCCCGAGGCGGAGGCCGTGGGGTACCTCGGGGTGGGGGAGGAGAGAGCCAGGAGGAGGTGAGGAAGGGGTTAGGGTGGGGAGTGTGCTAGGGTGAGTGCTATCTACACCTGGGCTGCCCAATCTGAAGGATTGTTTTAAAGGGCTCCCGTCTCATCTATTTACATGCTGTTAGCATCCTCCTGCCATTTTCTTTGTGTTTGGATAGATCCTACTGCCTAAAGCTTATATTTCAATTAACTGAGTCCAACTGTCTGTGTCCTGAGGCACAGGGAATGGGCTGGGGTTGCTGCGTTTTCTGCTGTGCCATTGCATCATTGACAGTCTGTCTGTTTGTCTGTCTTCAGTCTGTCAGCTCCCATCCTTGAGGGTGTGTCTCTCTGTGGAATGGTTTCGCATCCCAGTCAGGGGCAGAATTACCCAGGGCAGGACTTAAGTTTTCAGAGTAGTCTGGACAAGGAGAACAGCTATTCTTTCAGACCACTGGAGCAGGGAGCAAGAGTGCACGGGCCCTCGATGGAAACAGTGAAGGAAGTTGGAGCGGGGAGTGGAGTGGAATCCAATGGCCCCTTACCATGGTCGATTTCTAGCTTTCTCTCTGCTTCCCCCTGGGACCCTGGACAAGGTACTTCTACCTCTAGTCTCCTGCCTAGATCTATTCTTCTTCATCTATCCTTCTTCCTTCTCCCTGTATTCTTCCCCCAAATACCCCTTTTCAACCTCTGCATCTTTGCTCTTGCTGTTTCCTCCACCAGAATTTCCTTCCCTTTTCTTCTCTTACCTCTCCTTACCCATCCTTCAAATCTCAGTTCAGATGTCACCCCCTGCAGGAAGCCTTCCCATTGTCCTCCCCCAACAGAATTAACCTTGCTTTCTGTGCTTCGGATTACTTGGATCTCATGCCTCTCCCTTCTTTGGGTCAGGGCTAGCATTTCATTCTGTGAGTCCCACAATACAGCATCACACAGTCCATACGGTTTTGTGTTCTTGAGTTTGTCCTGGTTTGGCTTTGTAGTGGGTGGAATGGTGTCCCCCCTCCCCCCAAAGATATGGCATGTCCTAATTTCTGGAACCTATGCATGTTACCTATTGGGAAAGATGGTCATTACAGATGTAATTAAGGGTCTTGAGATGAAGAGATCATCCTGCATTATTCAGGCGGGCCCTAAATCCAGTGACAAGTGTCCTTATAAGACACACACAGAGGAGATTTGGCAGACAGAAGAGGAGAAGGTGATGTGAAGCTGGGGGCAGAGATTGCAGTAATGTGGTCACAAGCCAAGGAATTCAATGGATTCCAGCCATTAGAAGCTGGAAGAGGCAAGGGGTTCTTGGCTCTGCCAACACCTCCATTTCTGACTTCTGGCCTCTAGAACTGTGGGATAATAAATTTCTGTTACTTCAAGCCATCGAGTTTGTGGCAATTTGTTACAGCACCCCTAGGAAACTTATAGCAGGCCGATGGACATCTTCCGAAAGAGAAGGTGGGAGAGGCAGGAAGAACACAAAAATATCAGTGTGAAGAATCTGGACCCTTCCTTCTAGACTGTTGTTTATTACCACCCTGGCTCCTTCTGCCTCTGTTCCATACCATCCAAGCTCTGTTACTCCTGCACCAGGCCTTGTGTGCCTTGTACAGGGCCTTGCTATATTGGAGCATCCATACTGAGTAAATAGTCAATTAGAATGCCAGTGAGAGCTACTGGCAACTGTGTAGCTTCCGCAGCCTACAGAGGACTTTGCTTTACCTCATTCCATTCTGTCTTTACAATAACGCTGTGAGGTGGCTGATGGGGTCCCCCTTTCCTGTGAGGACATGGACAGTGGGAGGTGTAAAGGGACTTGGGCATACCATACAACTGGTGTGGTGGAGCCAAGACTTCAAAACCCTTGTCCTCTGGCTCCAAATCCCTTTCTTTTTAACTGTGTACTTGATGTTCTTTGAATATGAGACCCAGTGGGTCAAAACTGTTTTTTATTCTTTCCAACACAGGACTATCTTTTGCCTGAGGTAGGGGTTCCTGTGTTTTTTTCTTTCGCATGAGGTGTGTTCTGACACAGCGGGCTTTGGCAGGAGTGGAGAGGCTGAGGGGAAGCCCTGTTTATTCAAGGGTCTTTGTTTTAAAAGGGATCTCTCTGTGTGTTAATCCTCTGTTATTGTTTGGATAGGCCACTGGGGACACTGTGTGTGTGTGTGTGTGTGTGTGTGTGTGTGTGTGTGTGGGCACGCATGCATGAGCACGTACTCTGCACTCAGCCAGCTGTTGTCCCCCTCTGGTGGTCACTGGCATAAATCCATCGCGTGATCATCTAAAATCCCAATGAGAAAGATCAGTCACTAATCCAGGAGGGGGAGGGAGGGTCAACACATTTAGCATGGCTTATGTTTGCATACTCTCTCCTTAAGAGTTTTGGTGGATGATCCTGCTCGCCAAAGGAGCCCCTCCCTCTGAGGAAAATAAGAGTGTTGCACAAATGGAAATCTGCATGGGTTTGAGTAATTAAACCTTGCCAGTCCACATCTGTCAAATGGGATAATAACAAATACCCTCCTCCCAGAGGTGTTAGAAGGGTTATGTGAAATAGTGTGCTACAATTGCCTGGTACCTAGCAGGTACTTAGTCATCGTTTATTTTCTCCCTCTTACCCACGCATAATTAAATCTACTGTTAGAAGTACTTCTGTTGTAAATCATACTTTTATCCAGGGAACACTGAGCAGTTATGTCGCATTATTCTCTGGAAAACAGAAAGATGTCCTTTTTTGCCAAGGGGAAGTTAAGGACTTGAAGAGAGGAAATGACATATTTAGACTTCAGTCAAATCTGGGTTAGGGCTTAAACAGAAATCAGGGTGCTCCTTTCCCCCCCTTTAATGGAAGGGGAAGTAAAATAACATTTATTGGGCTCTCTAATATTAGCCAGGCCCTTTACTAAATGTTTTGTTTAATTCCCACAATACCCTGCTGAAGTTGGTAATGATGGTATTCCCATTTTGCAGATGAGGATGTGTGGACGTGGAGCATTCTAGTTGCTGTAGGTTACATAGCAGAGAAACCACATTCCTACCTTTGCTCAACCACATTGCTCAACTCCTGTGCCAATGCTCTCCTGCTCCACTACGCTGCTTCCCTGGGAGCCTGGGGGAGATACAGCTCATGAAGATCCCATGTGTAAGGATTAATCAACAGGAGCATCACTGCCATCCCCAGTTGCCAGAGAACACAATATGCAGTTCCTGGGAGCTGGTTTCTTCCAAGTCATTCAGCTCTGAGGGATAGAAGAGGCGGCATAGAACCTGACCAGTAATGTAATGCTGGACCCAAGAGGTTTCCCCTCTGTCCTGCTGTTTTGGGACCTTATGCTCACTATTATTTTAAGGAGTGTTTGGGAAAGGCTACCCAAGGTATTAATGCAGTGCGGTTGTTATTTGAGTGAGCACAGATAGAGGAAATTATACCGGTTCTCCTTGAATCAAAACCCAGAGTTGTGTCTCGTTAACCAGTTAACTAATGCTTCAGGTCATCTTGTTAGGCTTTGCAGAGTAGTGGAGGACCTTGTGGGGAAATGGGTTCCCAAAGGAGACAGAATTGTAAGCGTAGGAGATAGGACAGCACTTGTAACATGATACCTTTTCCTGCATGGTTGTTGGGAGACTTGTGTCCTAATTCTTGTTCCACCAGCTTTGCAATCTAGGAGAAGTCATTATCTCTCTGGGACTGAGTTTGTAAACTAAAAAGGTCAGGCAAGATGATATCTAGAGTTCCTTTCAGATATAAACATACGTTGTTTTTTGAGTCTTAGTGCAGTCAGAGGGCCTGGGAAGTGAGAGGAGGCGGAAAGCCTGATCAAGCTGAACAAGCTGAGTTTCATTGGGTGCAGAAGGAGCTTCAGTGGCTATCTGTATATATGCAATGAGCCAGGAAATATTCCTGGATGGGGATGAGTTTTGTGGTTGGCATTAGGCTTCCCCCATCCCCCTGCACAGTGCCTTGGGCTCAGCTTTATTAAAGCATTCACCTGGCTCTAGTGTCATTGAGCAGCATGTCCCTTCTTGATGGAGGAGGCCTGTGAGCTCTCCTTGATGGAAGAGACTATTGCTTGTGATCAGCGAGTTAGGGGTGGAAGGAATGAATGCATCAACCAGGCTTTTTTAGATTCCAGTTCCTCTAGAGACATTCTTCATGCATCGATTTTGTTTTTTGGATCTCTCCTCCTCAATGGGACAATAGATTCTAAAGCTCATTTTAGGAAGGGTAGGTGAAGGTGTGTTGATGTTTGCAGATATAGGTGAATACTGGAAGTTGTGCCTGTGATTCTAGTCAAAAGGCTTGCTCACCTTTAGCCCCTTCCCTGCAAATGATGTGAGTGGGAAGCAAGGCCAGGAATGATGTTCATTGGTTCCCAGCCTTGTCACAGTCCCCATTCCCATTGCTGGCCTGTGGCCTGGCACAGTAAGCTTGACAGTGTATACACCTGAATTTTTCTGTAACTGTCAGAGACCCATTGTGTCCACCATCTTTCCCCTCCTATACCCTTCTGAGACTGTCATAGAAGCATTATCATTTTTTAACTCAGTACAAGTCCTATTCTCTTTAGATTTGTGAGCTGATTCTCATTTAGCTTACTCCCTCCTCTTCCCCAAGTTTTATTTTTATCTCAATATCAAGTCAATGGGGAAGGACACTGAAGGGAGACCAAAGATATATGTGCAAGATGGGGGAAGGATGGAGCTTATAGAATAGTGTCCAATGACCACCTGCTGTGCGCTTAACATTGTGCTCTGGGCTTTATGTGCATTATTTTGTAGTCTCTTGAACAAGCTGTGAAGAGAATATGATTCTCCAGTTTTATACATGCAGAGACTGAGGCTCAGGGCAGTTAAATAAGTGTCCAAGATCACAGAGCTAGTGGGAGGCAGATCTGGGAGTTGAAGCAGGATTGTGTGACTCCACACTCAGTATATCTTTTCATTATAGCATCATTGTTTTCCTAAATACTTTCCTCACAGCTTCTCTATCTTATATGTGTTTCACACTTGACACTAAAAGGATCAAATGATGGCAGCATCAGGTGCCTGGCCCGGGCCCTGACACAAAGCAAGAACTCAGCAGACATTAGTTGATGTGCTGTTATTTTCACGTTCAATAGCCTGGAGTTTTCACAGTATCCTGGGATGTAAAAGGGGAAAACAAGGTTGGTTAATTGGAGACAGTCAGAATTTGCATACTAGGATAAATATTACTGATCATTAGTTAATTCCAGGCTCTACCTGGTGAAAAATGAGTAGCTGCTTTCCTTAAGGGTGCGTTTGCCTCAACCAGGTCAGGCTGGTGAAAATGTCCACTCCAGCCTCTGACTTGTTTCTAAGTGCTTATTATTGCCATCACTTCTAGATACCCGTGGAGTGTTCTTATGGTGTATGACATGGTTCAACGTTCCAGAATTCAGTTTGCGAGCTTTACTTTGGAAACGAACGTTGTATGCCATCAAAGAATGGCGTTGGGCCCAGGTGCCTCTGTTCATGGTGCTGAACTCAGAGTTCCTGGGAGGCAGAAGCAGATGGTACCACATGGGCCCTCTCATCTCCACAGCCTGCCTGAGCTGAGAGACTGGACTACTGTGAAAAGAAGGCTGGCTTGGGAGTTAGGAGATCTGGTTAAATTTCCAATAACTTGCTGTGTGGCCCTAGGGAAACCACCTAACCTCTCTGTTTCCATGTCTCCATCAGTAAAATTGGATTGCTTCATTCTGTCATTCCTGTTTTAGAGTGCTGCTGATTTTGTGTGAGTAAATGAGATAACAGATGCTGAAGTGGGATATGAATGCTCGGTATGATTATGCTGTTATTATTGCTGCTCAGTCTTTTAATCATACATTTTGACTATATCATTTTAATTCACTGAGGCACCCTGAGGCCTAATAACATATAATGCAGTGAGCGGGAAATCAAATAAACAGATAAATGCACTGGGGAAAAAAAGAAATAACTTTTCTGTGTTGCTTGTAAGCTCCTGCATGCCTGTATAGCTTGGATGTGTCTCTAAGAAGAAAGATATGACCAGTGAGGAGTCAGCCTCTGTCTGGAAGGAGAGAAGATAAAGAAGACCACATCTGGTCACCTCCACAACTCCCCACTCTATGTCACAGGGCCTGAAACCTCACCATCAGCCTGATGCTTTAGCTTGTTATTCCTTACCCTGCACAGAATGGCTGTGATCTCCCTTTTGAGTTAATCATATTTGCTATGTCCTGGGATTTGGAGATAGAATCTTTGGGTCCAAGTTCTTCTCTTTCTCACTATAGAGTCTTCAGAAAGCAAGTAATTTAACTTTTTCTAGACTCAGTTTCTCCGTCTGTAAAATGGGCTCAATAGTAATAATACCTACCTTTTGGGATGATTGAGAAGATAAAATTTTAAAAAGAGGCTTTATAAAATTTCATAAATGTTCATGGTCATTTATTCTCTGACATGCTCTGGTGGAAGTATTCTATGCCTTTTCCCTGTTTTGTGCTTTGTGTTCTATTCCTTTCACCAGGTACGTCTTCTCTTCCATCTCCTCCTGTTAAAAATCTTCAAATATCAGGTCAAATGCCACCTTCTCTGAGCACCCCAACCATAAACGACTCTTATCCTTTCTAGAATTCCTAGAGAATCTATTGTCTTTACTATTCATGAGCCCAATACCTGTTTGAATGAATGTGTAGGATGGATGTTATCCATGTCAATTCCCTTAGGTCTTCTTTCAAATAAAAGTACTGCTGGAAGGTAACCCAGTAGGTCCTGAGTACATAGACATGAATTAAGAGCACTGGGCTTGGGTGGCCAAATGGGGATGAAGGGGAAAAGTTGGAGAGAACAAGTTGAATAAGAAAGTTGGAGCTGCTAAAGACACCTGTCATCATTGTAGCAGTTTTTCATGGCCTGGTCTTGGTCTTGGAGATGCTATGGAACCGGCGTATTAATTTGGAAAGATACCTTATGAGCTCTAAACACGGAGAAGAGTTAGAATTCGTGAACACAGGGGATTGTGTAATATCTAGGCCCACCAGAAGGTGGCGCACTGACACTAATTCAATGGTCTGGCAGCTTCGCTTCTGGGGATCCCCCAAATTGATGTATTCTGATGGGTAGCTCTCCTCTGCATTTTATGTGATTCAGTGCCGCCTCCTGCTTTTCCCCTCCTCTGTCCCTATCTACTCTGCTTTTTCACAATGTAAAAAGATGAAACTGACTCCAGTCTGTAGGCTGGAGAGTGTCTTCCATTGGACTTTCACCTTTTGGAAGGTTCTGGCTGAGATGAGCTAGAGGTGGTGCCTCAGCTTCCTCTTAACCCCTGCTAAGGTACAGAACCAAACTCGAGTCATACCCTCTGCATTTGGATCTCCCATCTGGATTCTTAGAGGTGAGCCGTCGGTGCCTTTTTGGATAAAGGAGGTAAAGGGAGAAAAATCCCTTTCCTTCGTATATTTTCATTCCTCACCTCCCTTCGTTATTCTAGATTTCTTGTCTGAATTGCAGGAACAGCCTGTCTCTGTTTCTTCCCTGGATAACCTCATCTCACTCCTATATGGTGTTTTGTTCCTTTTATAGTACTATCACATTTATCATCTCCTTATATTTTCACAAGATAAGTGTCACAAGTATTTTCCTCTATTTTTTAAATCAAAATGATAGCTTTCATTATTATAGTTTTTTATAGTTGTCAACACCAATTTGCATGCACTGTTTGATTTGAGCCTCCCAACAGCTATGAGAAGTTTTTGGAGCATGGTATTAATATCCCCATTGTACAGATGAAAATACTCGTATACGGGAAAGCAAGTGGTTTTCCCAGAAAATATAAGAAGTATAAGCATCCAGTCATCAGGCTCCTAATGTTCCTCTACCATTCTGTTTCTTATTATGGATGATGCAAGTAAGGCTGCAAACGGAGTGTATGATATATCCAAGGTCCTACAGTCAATAATGGTGGGAATGGGGCTGGAATGAGCATTTCCTGATTCTCAGTTTAGCTTTCTTTTTATCCCACCAGAGTCCTTCTCCATAATCTAACAAACCATTGGCTATCTGTTCAGCCAATCAGTTTACCATCTAGCCTCTTAAAACTCTTGAGTGTGCGTCAGTCAACATCTTGACAGAAGGTCCCAGAGGTGAGTCCCTGAGGCATTCTGGAAAGCTCATCAGGAATGATTATTTTGAAGCTAAAAATGGATAAAAACAAAGACTGGAAAGAAATCCATCCAAATGTTTACAATGACTGTGTCTGGGTGGTGGGATTGCGGGCAGTTTATTTTTATTTCTTTGTGTTTCTGTATTTTCAAAATTTTTCTCAGTGAGATTCTATTACTTTTATAATGGAAAATAAACATTAATAATAATAGAAAAAAAGAAAAGATTTCGGCACAGGTATTGCCTCTGTTTGTGTGGCTGTGTGTGTGGGGGCTGTTACTGCACCACACTGGATTGGTTGGATAAGGCAGCAACCAGTCTCTGATCTTCTTTCATAAGACCTGCTCTGCTTCTTTGGTTCCCATTTCTTCCCTGAAGACCCAGCTGATGGTTTTGGCAGACTTTGCTCATCCTTGCTCCATCCCCGTAGCCCTGGTTGCCTCTACAAAGCCATAGCACACGACAGGGTAGGCTGGGCAGGTGGGACGGAGCCCCTGGAGGCATAGGGGGAACCAGTGCCTCACCCTCTCTTGGCCGAGCTTTGGGCTCCTGTGCTCCTCACTCCACCTGCTGTGGACTTATGTAACACATTCACAAGACTTCATTTTCCAGTAGATTGAAAGCAAAGCCACTGTTGATTTTCTCCAAAAAGATCTATTTGGAAGCGCAATTGCCTGGAATTACACGGTGGCGCGAGAGGCCAGACCTTGCTGTAAATAACTTTCCTCTCAGCCACAGGGGCCCGGCTGGCAGCGGAGTCCATGCTTCAGAGGACGGTGCTTGATGTGGAGTGTGTGTGTGTGTGTGTGTGTGAAAACAGGTGTGCACAGTCTTGGGGCCTTTGCTGGCCTGCCGCCACCTCTTCCACCTCTGGAGCTTTGCATCTGAATGAGCAGTGAGGGCAAAACGGGGGAAGGACTGGGCCTGTGCTTCTGGGCTCTCATCAACTGGTTTATATGGCCTCTCTCTGGTTACATCTCCCACCCTTCCCCAGAGGTAGGGGTCCTGGGGCTGTGTGAGGTCAAATGCCTTGTGCATCTTGTGCGTGCAGTGTGGGGTGGCACAAGAAGCAAGCTTTAGAATTGGACATATCTGGGTTCTAGTCCCAGATGTGCCGATTGCAGTTTATGGGACCTTAGCAAATGACTTGTATCTTTGACCTTTCTTTATCCACTAAAAACAAAGCAAAACAAAACTGGTGGTGCATTTGGGAGTTGAGAGTATCTGCATTTCAGTATTGTGAGGATGAAAGGGAGGAATCCTGGAGAAGACACAGTGCACGGTGCCTGACACTTGATCTGTGCTCTATAAATTCAACTCCATTATGTGCCCTGTGTTCCTTCCATGACAGGTTGAAATGAGAACAAAATCAATGGGTTCGGAACCAGGATGGCCCAAGCCCAAGTTGTGAAACATGCAAGGTTGGAGATGTTTTACCTCTTCTTTCCATACTCTCTTCCCCTATAGATGTCTATATCTCACATACGTGATTCTCCCAAAAAAAGACTGGAAGGAACTAACTTATACTGTGGTAGATGGGACTTAGTGGATATCTTCTCCTGGTTGGCATTCATATTTTGGGTCCTGCAGGGAAAACAGAGGGTGATCCTTAAACCAAGATGGCAGCATTTTATGCTCAGTAGCATCTTAATTGGGGAGCTGTTTTTAGATTAGAAAGTCTTAGCACTTACTCTGGCTATTCTTAAGACCAGCCTTATCTTGCAGGCATCAGAATGGGATTGCGCTTAGCTAAGTGGATGTTATTCTCTAAACTCACATGGTATTGTTCATTTCACATTTCTCCATCAAGTCTGGGAAACAGTGAAATCTAGCAAACCATGGACCACATCCTCAGCAAAAGACTTCCAGACAACCCTGCGGAAGATAGCCAGCTGCCCACCTACCCAACATTTGTTGAATCCCACTCCACAATGTAATAAAAACAGCCAACATTTATTGAATGTTTTGCCGAGTTCTTGTGTGCATTATTTCATTTAATCCTCATTTTTTTCTGGTGATATAGTTACTGTTATTATTATACTATTATTATAGCATAGTGATTAGGAGACAAGGAGCTGGAGCCAGATGACCTGGTTCAAATTTCCGCTCACTGGTCACTAGTAGCACAAACTCAACCAAACTAATTCTCTGTGCCTCAATTTTCTTATTTAAAGTAAGAATGTAATAGTACTTCTTCATAGGACTGTTTGGAGCCTTAAGTAATTCAGTGCACGTGAAATGTTCAGAAGAGTGCCTGGCTACTATTAGCCCCATTTAACATCTGAGAACATTGAGGATGAGTGGAGGGCAAGTGATCTTCCCAAGGACACCCAGCTGGTGATAGATCCAGGTCAAGAATCCGTGTCTTATGACTCCCCATCTAGTGCTTTTTCTTTGCTAGGGGGAAAGTGCAGGATCTTTTCTATCCCCACATTATCATCTCCCATGACAGCTCTCAGTCATAAGCAGCAGTGTTTCAAGATGGCTGAAAACCTGGGTGAGAAAAATTGAAGAGTTGAGAGGTGGCTTAATTAAACTCTAGTCCTTGAAAGCATGTAAAAAAAGGAGTTTCCTCACAAATCAGGGTCAATTTGTATGCCCATCTCAGGTGGGCAGCTTCGGCTTAAGCAGCAGAGCGGGCTTACTAACTAGTGGCCCTGGGGCCAGTGCCCAGGCTAGGACCATATCCAGCACTGGCTGCCACCAGGCCAGGTCCAGAGAAGCTTTGCTGCTACTTCTGACCCCAAGAAAAGAGTTAGCTCACGTGGTGAGCATAGATCAAGCTCTGAGTTTCCATCAGGGAAAAAAAATGAACGGCTACTTTACAGAATATGATAACTAACCATTGATGGCATCAAAATAGAATGTGGAGTGGAAGTTATACTTTCTAAAGACTTTTTCTCTTTCCTAGAGTGACCTAGAACAAACCTTCTCTAGGCCAAGTCCAATAAGGCCCCACGTGTCTCAGATCAAGAGGCTGGGTCAGACAGGGAGAAGGTCACCAAGGAGTCTTCTTTTGCCCTCCTCCCATTTCCCCGGATCTCCCCTGACAAAGCGCCTACATTTCTACTCTTAGCAATTTACTCTTTTGGGCGTTGCTAGTGGGTTTTTTTTTTCGTGAATATTCAATTAAATTTCCAATATCCCCAAGAGGGCAATACATTACGCTAAATCATGTAGTATCTTATTCAGAAGTCTATTCCTCTCTGTTCGGATGCAGCACACAGCTAGATACCTAAAGCCAATTTAGAACTGGAATATAGGCAAGGTGCCTTGGGAGGAGAGAGAGCGGGCAATCTTTGCTAATTCACCATTTTGCCTTGGCCAGCCTGCTTTGTGCATTTTCGCTTGGCAAAGAGCTGCTGGAAGAAGTTCCAGCTGAAGTTAAGTTAGAACAGGGAGCTGTGATCCAGCATAAGAAAGCATCCCACTCAACCAAGGTAATTAAGAGTTTGTCCTCCCTTCTTTCCTTCTTCCAGCATAAGAAAGAGCATCCTACTTGTTACGGGTTGAATTGCATCCTCCCAGAAGATGCCTAAGTGTTAACCCCCAGTACCTGTGAATGTGACCTCATTTGGAAATAGGGTCTTTGCAGGGATTAAGATGAGGTCATTAGGGTGGGTCCTAATCTGATATGACTAGTGTCCTTATAAAAAGAGGAAGTTAGGATATAGAGACAGACATGCACACAGGGAGAACACCACGTGAAGCTGAAGGCAGAGATTGGGGTGATGTACCTACTAGCCATGGAGTGCCAATGATCGCCAGCAAACCACCAGATGTTAGACGAGAGGTCTGGAACAGATTCTCCTTTACAGCCCTCAGAAGGAACTAACCCTGGTAACACCTTGATCTTGGGGTTCCAGCTTCCAGAACTGTGAGACAATAAATTTCTGTTGTTTAAACCGCCTAGTTTGTGGTACTTTGTTATGGCATCCTTAACACATGAATACACCACTGAACAAAGATAACTAAGAGTTTGTCCTTTCTTCTTTCAGTAAATATTTAGTGATTACCTACTGTATGCCAGGGACAATGCCAAGTACTGGAAACAATACCTTGGATAAGATCTTTGCTTCTAAGGAGTTCATAGACTACCAGGATGTAGGTAAGTAAACAGACCATTCTCAGCAGTAGGATAAGTATTTAATGTCTATTCTTCCTTCTAGACCATTGGCTCTCAACCATGGCCATATACTAGAATCTCTTGGGAACTTTAAAAAAATGCGTATGACCAGGCCCCACTCCAAGACATTTTGATCTTATTGGCCTGGGGTAGGAACACAAGGCATCAGTATTTTATAAATCTTTCTAAGTAATTCCAAAGACTATGGTTGTTGAGAACCACTGTTTTAAAATATAACCATAATGAATGTTCCACTCCAGACCAGTTAGATTAAAACGGTAATGATATTTTTAAAAAGCTTCCCAGGTGATTCTAATGTGTAGCCAGGGTTGAGAACCATTTTCTCTTGTGAGGTAGAAATTGTATCTGTCTTGTTGAATGTCACTTCCTCTCTACAGTGCCTAGCTTAGAGAAGGTAGTCAATAAAAAATTGTTGAGTCAGCATCTATGATGAGAAAAGTATCAGGTGCCATGGGTAACCAGAAGATGAGTACTCAGTGCGGTTGTGGGAAAACTGAGACCCAAAAGTCAATTTAGTTGGGCAAGGAGGGAAAAGAAGAGTGTTTCTAGCAGAGGGAAGAGTGAGTGCATATGGTCAAGGGGGTGGACATGGCTCAGCGTGGCTGGAGAATCATCTGTGGGTAGTGAGAGGTAAGGATGGAAAGGTAAGGAAGGGCTGGGTCATGAAGAGCCTTGTAAGCCATGATGAGGAGTTTGGGTTCTGCCTGAGGCTTATTTGAGTTACCTTGAAGACATAGCCTTGTGCTCTCAAGGCTGATGTTTGATGTCTTGGCCCTGGTACTCACACAGGTCCAGGTTTGGGCTCAGAATGTTGCACTTTTTCTCTTTGAAGACAGAAGGCCAGAGAGGGTGTGGTGTCTTGGAACCTGAGTGTGGAGGCCCAACTGGTGGGAGGAACATTATTAACCTCCCAGAGACTACCAAGTAATGTAACTGCGTCACACTCCCTAACTGTGACCCGCCATCACCAAGAGGTTCCCAACACTTTTTCCACACTTCCATGTCTTGGGTTGACACCAAGACAGCTTTCACATCCCTCCCTTCCCATGCTTCCCGAGGTTCATTTTAATTCCATTTTACCTGGATAAACGTTGCAGGGGTGGTGGGGGGAGGTGCAGGGAGAAAGCTCTGTGTGATTTCCCCCAGGTGCTGGCTGGCTCCCATAGGAGAGCCCTTTAGTAGGGTGGGTTGATAGCTGAGGGAGGGACCAAACCTGGGATCCTAAAGGTTTGTTCATGGTGCGTAGCATCCCTTGGGTGTTTGCTTGTCCGAGCGCACTGTTGTCAACAGTGCCCAATTTACTACTCTCTGCAGATTTCATTAACAGCCTGCCTGCTCCACTCTGAGTCCTTAATGAAGATATTAAATAAAATTTGATGTTATTATTGCTGTTTGTACAGCACTTTATATTTACGAAGTGCTTTGAGAACATTTTTATTCTTTTCCAGGCAATAGTCCCATGAAGTTGCTGTCCCCATTCTCCAGAGAAGGCCCTTGGGAGTTCATGGATTTGTTGAGAACCCTGCAGCCAGGCACCCCCTGCCCCCAGGGGGGATTACTCTCCCTCCTTTTGCCCAAAACCCAACTCATGGAGCTGCACCAGCTCCTCAGGGGCCCATCTGACCCCTCACACCCTCCCTACAAGTTCCAGGCTTCGCTCTCTGAATATTATTCCTCTTCTCCCGTCTTAAGTCTTAACAGTTTTGTGTTTTTGCTTCAGGAAAGCCTTAGTCTTCTCTTAGTCAATTTGAATGAATTTGCAAGTACAATTTCTTCATGGGCATCAAATGTCTTGCTGACCTTCTAAACACACAGTGTTCCGTGGGGCCACTGCTGTCCATCCTGCCTCTTCTCCTAGGCCTGTCAGCGGTGCTGTGGATGTGTCTGGCATGATCTGTCCTTTGTAAACATTGCAGGGCAAACAACACTGTTGTCTTTTGCGTGTGACAATGCCCCCCCCCCCCCCAGCCTTACTGTAGGAGACTTCAAATCAGGCTCCCGTGACAGCATCTCTGTAAGAAATTGGAGAGAAAATAAACCTCATAAACAAAGTCACTGAAAGCTGCTCAGGTTGGCTTGTCAGAGCAGTTGAATAAGGCACATTAATAGGTTTGCTTGGCTCTCTGTACCTTGGTTTTCTCATATGTTAAATGAGGACATTAATGAAAAGGCAAGTATGTAAAGAGTTTCCTGCTTTAATGACTCAACCATTTAGGGAGGGACTTTTTACAACACTATTTTTAACTTCACATTTTAAAAATCTATCTTACTAATTTTCTATCTCTACCATATGATTCTATCGTCATGTTGCCTTCTCTGTTCATGCTCCATCTCTATCTCATTCTATCTCATCTGGCTGACTTTCTCTTCCTTTCTTCATCTCTCTCATTTTCATTCATTTTTTCCTTTTTCTGCTGCATTGAATGTCATCACCCTCCTGTTCTGCTCCTCATCTCAGCCCATGGAAGGGCCTCTGCTGTTTCTGATGGCGTCATCCCACAGGATTCTGCCTTTCCTCCTTAGCCTCCGCAGGATTACTTCCTGTAAGTGTCTGACGGAAGATTTGTGGTGCAGTGCGGGACATCTAGAGAGTGGGGGTGATGGTGGACAGACCAATGGCCCCTCACGTTGTTATTGGGTGGTGGAGGGGGTGGGGTGTGGTGAGGTTGTGAAAAGCAGAGGGGATTGTAGATCCTTTGACTCAGGGAGCTACTTTCTGGGCAGATGGCACTGAGGGGTACAGAAAGTGTCAAAAGAGGGTTTGGCAACACATTGCAGTGAATGGAAAGAACATTGAACTGAGAATTAGGATTGTTAAAATGAGAAACTGTGAAGACCTTACAAACTTGCAAGCTAACAAGTTAGTCTGCCAGTTATATATATATATAATATATATGCACATGATTATATACACATGTGTGATTAATATATGTATGTGTATGTATCCAATATATCATACATATACACATGTTTACATTACAGCACGTGTGACAAATATATGTATGTGTATATATTCATATGTATGGTACACATACACACATGTATTCACATACACATGTATATATATGCCTGCATATATGTGTATGTATATGTATATACACACACACTAGTATCAGTATATATACTGACAGAAGACACAAGATCTGGGTCAGAGACCAAAACATTGGTTACTTATGACCAAAGCAGCAACCAGAGCAATCTTGAGCATCAATTCTCTGAGTCCCAATCCCCACAGGGTGGTGGTAAGGGCCAGATGGTACCTGCACATTGCAGTGGGCTGTATCAAGGGGAGGATCCCCTCCAGTTAGGAAACTCTCTGATTTTATCTAGGGCTGCTGGTGACCTGTTCATCCTCCTGTCTGGAGAGAGAATCTTCTCTTTACTCTGGAATGTAAGCCAATCTTCATGGAGAGAAGGAGGAGACCTCACTCTCCTGGAATGGCTCCGATGAGGGAGACGTTCTCTATCTTTGTTTATTGGTGAGGAAAGAGATCTGCCTTCTGACCTGGAGAGAGATACTGTCTTTAGCTTCCAAGGATGTTTTACTATGCAAACACCCTTGAAAAGATTGTCAGTGTCCTTTGCCCAGCCCATGCAGAAAGGTGAGATATTCGTGGAGAATTGTCTCTGAAGAAAGACCCTCAGGTATAAAAGGAGGGACTTAGATGACTTTAGAGACATTGAAAATGTGGGACGTGTGTGTGCCACCACTCTCCAAATCTATGCCCAAGACAGACATAACTAATCAATTGTGGTTTTCTGGTGCAAAACCCTCAGCATTCTCTACTGTGCTGATTATTTCCAAATTACTCGAGCTATGTAAAATCATATTCTTCATATTTCCCCCTTGTGTTCTTTTTCTCCTTGTCTGAATCCGTGTAGGTATTTCACTCTCCCTAAGTAGGGGGAAAAGGAGAACATATCTTTTGAGGTAATTTTGTGGTTTGAGGTTTTCATATGATGCAAGTTTCTAATCCTACCAAAGAACATTCACAGCTTAATCTGTGAGAACTTTAGCTTTTAATCTAGAGATGCTCCCCTTCCACACAGGGATTACAAGGAGAACAGTTGTCCATTGTAATGTCTCTGTCTCACCATTGGCTATGAAAGGATTGATTCCCCAGATTCCACTCGTGTGCTGTGTTGGAACCCTCTGACTATGCAGAAGATTCTCAAAGAAATATGTCACTGGTGACTATGTGCTTGGAGAAGGGAATCCTGCATCCAAATAGATGCAGTCTGAGACTTCTTCCGACTCTGAAATTGGGCCAATGATGCTCTGCGCATTCGGAAGACGCCCCTTTTCCCTTTAAGCCAATTTGGAGTCTACTCCCAGACAAGCAATCTTCTCCTTCTCATGTCCTATGCTCCAACTTCTCCATTTATTCAGTGGGTAGATGTCAAGGTGTGTGACTAATGTAGTGGAGTTCCTGCTGGAGATCTGGTTATATCTTATTGTTGCTGAAATGAAAAGAATCAAGAGGATAATGAGAAAAGTGTATGAACATCAAGCAGGGCATCAAAAGATGGGAGATACTGATTAGCTATGTGACCTTGGACAAGTTACCTAACCTCTTTTTGTGCCTTGGGTATCCTTTCTTGAAAATGAAGATGATAATGCCTGCTTGGCTGTCTATCTCATGGGGATATTGGCAGAGCAAATGAGTTCATGTTCAGTGTATGAGGTGCTTAAAGGAAAGATGCTGGCTGAATGTAAAGTTTGCTTTTGCAGCACTAAATCTCATCACCTTCTTGTTCTGCTCCTCATCTCAGCCCGTGGAGGGGCCTCTGCTGTTTCTGATGGAGTCACCCCACAAGATTCTGTCTTTCCTTCCTAGCCCCTGCTGGATTACTTCCTGTAAGTGTCTGATGGAGGATTTGTCGTGTAGTGTGGGCCATCTAGAGAGTGGGGGTAATGGTGAAAAGATCCACTGCCCCCTCACATTGTTATTGGGTGATGGGGGGGTGTAGGGCATGGTCAAGTTGTGAATAGAA
Organism: Equus caballus; assembly: GCF_041296265.1. NCBI lineage: Eukaryota > Metazoa > Chordata > Mammalia > Perissodactyla > Equidae > Equus > Equus caballus. The sequence goes on from NC_091707.1 coordinate 36,456,445, forward strand.
TTGTGGATTTTTTGACTCAGGGAGCTACTTTCTAGGTAGGAGGCACTGAGGGGTACAGAAAAGGTCAAAATAGGGCTGGCTATGCACACAAATCAAGTGTAATGAGAGGGCCATGGACTGGATCTGGGATTCTGTCCCTCTTGGGTCACAATTAATCGGTATGTGGCTAATGTACCGGGAAGATGCCTGGTGATCTGTGATACTTGGAATTTTTTTTTTTTTTTGGTTCCTGTAGAAATCTGAAGATAATTCAAAAGTTTACCAGTGGACTAGCCAGCCAACCTGCCTGCTCCTTTTCTTTCTATCTCCCTGCCTCCCTCCCTCGACAAATATTTATTTATACATCCTTTGTAACTGAAGATAAGCATCTTTGAAATCAGGCCTGTTGACACATGTCTAAACACTCTTTAACTGAGAGACAGATATTCACAGAAACATTTTTAAATGTCCACACACTAACACATCGATTGTCAAATTCTAATCATAAGGGTCAAATCGGGATTCTGACACTAAGTTTTAGAATGTTCTAATGTGGATCAGCATTTTTCCTGGTACAACCCTCATGAATCTGCAGTGTCTGTGTGTAGCTATGTGAGATGCTTTGTTCATTAACGTTGCAAAGCGAAGTGCTCAGTGAAAAGTACTGGAGAATTATATATCATTATTATACAACTGTTTAGAAGCACAGACAAGTAAAACCTGTATTGAAAGTGGTGGATGTTTTTCCAGAGCCATGTTGCCAATCTCAAGTCCACTCCAGACAGAGGGGTTTAGCTCTGAGTGTCCCGGGCGCCATGTGGACATTCCTTTAATTTCCTTTTTTTAGTGCAGAAAGGTGCTTGCAACGATGCTTCAGATGAATAATTCTGCTGCCAGGGCCAATATGCGACTCATTCCACATGAGTGTTCTCTCGTGCTCTAACCTGGTTTGCGTTCAGGTAATTCTGGTAGTGGGACATTTGCTTCTTGCCTGGGGGACCATTTCCAGCATCTAGCCATCCAACCAGTTAGTCAGAGAACTGAGCCCTGATTTAAGGAGTGAAATAAGTATTTGCAGAACTGTGCGAAAAAGAGAACTATGGATATGACACATTGACCTGTTTTAAGAAGCCAGGGTAGCTTCAAGGCTTTTGAATTTGTTTGCCCAGCTGTCAGGGATAACTGTGAGCTGTGAGAATGGCTGAGACCCAAATCCTGAGATTTTTTTTTTCACCTCAGAAAATTCGATTAACAAATCAGAATAATTGAAGTGCACATTTCCAGACCACTTCCTACATAAATTATGTATGTGTGTGAAGTCAGACCTGATCTCAGATCAGTTTTTCTTCCATGAAGCTGGAAGTACTTTGGGGCTGGAGCGAACTGGTTTGCACTTAACAGTTGTGTGATCTTTAAATTTCCTTCTAATAAAATGAGGAGAGTAATGCTTTCCCCACGGCCTTGCATGGAGATAAATAAGATAGAGCCCCAAGCACAGTCCTATTGCATGGGTCTCAGCACGTGGTCATTTGCTTTCTCTTTCTAGGAAGGAGGCTCAGCTTCCTGGTCCTCTGTTAAGCCTCCCCTGAATTCCCACTGATCCCTTTGGATGCCTCCATGATCCATGGACACCCTCTGGGCTGGGTGTGATGCTGTCCATCTCCAAAGCAGCCACTTTCCTTCCTCTCTCTTGCAGAGACCAGGCACCTAGAGAGGCAGAAGGACAGATCTCCCAGGCTGGCTGTCATCAGGTGCCACATCACTTGTGTTTATAGGTTCATATCACTTTGAAAAGCAGATGAGGGGTTCATCTACTTTTTAAAATTCAAAACATTCAAGTTCAACATATGAGGCAACAGTAGTAATTGTACTGTCAACTGACACAAACTGCAATGAGAAAAGACCTCCTCTGCTTCCCCTGCCTCAGATTGCACATCAGGATGTGCTAATTAAAGCATCTGTCTCTCTCCAGCTCCCATTATCAGACATCTTAATTTATTTACTTATTAAAAAATAAGCGGAGAATTTGTGCTTTGTTGCTTTTCCCCTTTATTTTACCTTCATCATTATATATTAAGTGATCTCTTGGCAAAGTGAACAAATAAAATGACTATAATGAAATATAGTTCTTATTTGGTTTGGTGCTTTCCTCCCATAACATTGGCAGTTCTTCTAATGACTATTACCTTGTAATTTAAAACATATCCTAGGAGTGTCTTCTGGTCTTTATTTTGAACTGCTTTGAACACACACTGGTCGAGCAATGACAATAATGAGGGTGAGAATTGGTGGCAGCTGATCCAAGATTTCCCCCAGGTTAAAGAGCAAGCTGCTTTTCCCAGGATAAGGCCTCATGGCCTCAGAATATGTCGTTTGACATGGCTGTTCTCCTTTCACTAATAATCTGGAGTCAGCACATTGCTTCTCTTCCAAATGGCATTGGGAGTCCCAACAGAAAAGTGGGAGTATCCGTCCAGAATTTGGCACTGATTTGAATCCTTATGTTTTCAATGCAGTGATAGTCATTCACTTACTAATTCATTCAACAAATGAGTAGAATGAATGAATTAAGGCTCTGGGGGATGCAGCAGTGAACTAGAAAGAGGCTGGAATGTGCCTGGATTGGGTGAGGGTCATTGGAGTCACTGGTCAGATTGGAGAGTTTGTTTGGAGAGAAAGTGGGGAATAAAGTTGGGTGGGTAAATTCCCCAAACTGCAGGCATATGTTACCATCTACATGTATATAGTTCCCTCTTGGGAAAAGGTCATCTTATTGAATAAAGGGCAGAGTAAAAAGGCCTTGGCTTTGAGTACACTTGACCTCAGGGCCCTATATGACTGGGAACCAAATATCTTACTTTTCTTCAACCCTTCAGACAACACTTACTTGCCCCTAGAACTCCATCCCTAAACTGGCTCTTACTATTCACTTTCCTTACTTGTTCTGCCCACTTCCACAGTTGGTTTGGATTACAAAAAGAAACCTCACTTTTTTAACCTATCCCACTGAAGGGTCAACCTACACCATTTCCATCATATTCCAGGAGCCCTTTATCATCTCTGGTGTAAGTCTGTGGATGTAGTTTTGTAGTAATTTAAGAATGATCTAATGATGTTCTCTACCTCAGCAACAGAAATGGAGTTGGCTTGGTGCCTCAGATGTGGAAGCCATTTTCCTGAGGCCTTGAAAAAGTGTTCCTGTAACCTACCTCACCCTCTTGTATGGATGATGGTCTAAAAACGGAAGAATTTGGGGGCTTCTGGGGGATTCCTGTCCTATTATTTCTTTGAGTGACAACAAACACATACATACACATGTTAATGATTATCACTTATGTCTGTCACAAGGTAGGTGTTCAATAAATTAACTTTTTCTTTCCTTTCTTCTATGATGGTGATACGTAGTAGGTCCTCAATGTACTCTGACATATTAATCATGTTAAAGGCACAGATGTGTGCTAGGTGCAGCACAGAAGAAAGGTGCCTTGTTTCCATGGATGTGGGAAAAGAGCCAACAGGGATCACAGGATTCTCTTCCTTCCTGATAATCATTGTGGCCCTGAGGGGGCTTCTTCTAGATGCAGCAGGTACTCAGTAAATTTTGGCTTAAAACCATGGGATCTTTGCCTGCTCTAGCCAGCCTTTGCACGTTATTTTGTATAGATCAGTATGCAAAACAGAGATATTCAGTGTTTCCCCTTTACAAAATATCCCTTGACCTTTATCGGTGGAGATTGACTGTTTTGTTATTTCCCATTCTTTTCATGATGTCTATTTATTTATGTGTGTATTATTAACTTTTAATTTGAAATGAAGCATTTTTGATGAAGTACAACTTGTGACTGGGATTAGGGAGGCAAGAATAATAAGCTGACACAAGGGGAAATTAAGGGGTGTCATAATCTTAGAATCATGTAGGAAAGAGAATTTAGAGGCCATTGATCTATACCTACTGAAGGGATTCTTCAAACTAGACGGTCTGCTTAGTCTCTCTCTCTCTCTCTCAAAGTTGTTGTTGCTGCTAAGTCAATTCCAACGCCTAGCGACCCTGTATACAGCAGAGTAGAACCCTGCCCTGTCTTTTGCACCATCCTCGCACCTTCTGGCGCTCTACCAGACAATGCTCTGCTGCCACTCATAGGGTTTTCATGGCTGACTTTTTTGGAAGTGAGTGGCCAGGTCCTTCTTCCTAGTCTGTCTTAATCTGGAAGCTCCACTGAAACCTGTCCACCATGGGTGACCCTGCTGGTATTTGAAATACCAGTGGCATAGCTTTCAGCATCACAGCAACATGCAGCCACCACAGTATGACAACTAGTGGTGTGGTTCCCTGATAGGAAAATGAACTGGGGGCGGGTAGTGGGAGCGATGAATCTTAACCCCTAGACCACCAGGGTTGGCTCTCCCGAAGCCAAAGGGTTAATTATGTTTTTGTCCTTAATACTTTTAAAGTTAATATTATATAAGCAAAAACAAAGAAAAGCAAAATTTATAAAAGCAATTTGTATATATAGTAAAAATATTGAAGTGTTTACAGTAGCCCCACAAAAGTAAAATTTTCTCTCCTGCGGCCCATTCTCTAGGGGTAAAATTGTGAAATGTTTCTGTTCATAGTTCTTCTGTTCCATCACCAGGATTCTAACGGACTTTCTTGATTTATGCAATGGGGACAGTGTCTTTCGACTCCCTGCTGTGAGGGATTTGGAACTACATCCCTTAATGCTGCTTCCCACTCACATCGCTCCTTCTCCAGAGTTCTGACAGTCACACTATACTTGTCCATTATCAGGGATAGTAACATTCATATCTCCTCTCTAAATGTAAGGATGTCTTCCACGCCTCGTAGTTGAATCTAAAAAGTTTGTTTGGATTGAGTGCTTACTATTCATTTTTCATTCATTCATTTATTTATTCATTCAAAAGATACTAAGTGAGTGCCTATTTGGTACCAGGCACGGACCTACGTGCCAGTATGGGCAAGTGTTCACAGTATTGTGTGCTAGACAATTGAATAAGTTTTGGACAGGAAGAGAGGCAAAATGTATACCTCAATTCTGTTTCTACAAATTGATGTGAAAGAAAAATCAAATGAAAAGATTTACGTACACGGATGCCATCATAGTATTATTTAGGGAAAAAAGTACCCTGGAAATTGTCTATATGCCTAAAGATTGACAAACATTAAATAAATTATGGAACCTACATGTGATGGAGTCAAACCATTAAAATCAAATTTTTGAGAAATATTAAATGACATGATAAATGATACTTTAATAATTTAATGAAAAAAGAGAAACAGGATATAAAACTGGATCTATAGCATTATCTCAGTTTTGTAAGATTTTAAAAAGACTATAGATGTGGGAAGAAAGTATCACCAAGTGATAGTGATTTAAAGTTTCTTTTTTAATACCTACTTTCTGGTATTGTCTGAGTTTTCTACGATGAGCAGCTATTGTCCTTATACTATAAAAAACCTACTCTGCTATCTTCATGAAAATAAAAAGTAACTACAGTCACTGCCCTCAAGGAGTGGATTCTCAGTCTGATGGAGCAGACACCTTTAAACACGTCATCATCATGTCAGATGGAGGAAAATCAGGTCCCCAGAGTTTATATAGTGTTGAAGGGGTCTGGGCATCAGAAAAGACTCCACAGGTAGCATTAAGCTGTGCCGTGAAGACCCAGTAGGATTTCCATAGGCAGAGGAGAGCATTCCTGGGCATGAAGGCGTGGAGGTGAATGGTGAGAGGTGAGTTGCCTGAAGTTGCCGAAATAGAGTGCAGACTGAAAGAGGCAGAAAGGAACCAGGCTGACAAAGTGGTTTAATGGCTTGGAGGACCTTGGATGCTTTGCTGAGGAATTAGAATTTAATTTAAAGGCAGCAGGGAACTGTGGAGAAGTTTTTAAAGAGAGCTGGACTTGACCCGTAACGTAGAGGTGCAGTCTTTGGAACCTGACTGTCCTGGAATCAGAATCCCAGCTCCGCCAGTTTCCAGGGACGTGTCCTTGGGCCAGTTACTTAACCTTTCTCATCATCCATGTCCTCACCCATTACTTGGGGGCAATGATGTCAGCTTTAGAATGCGGACATGAGGATTAAACAACCTAATACAGAGTTTCTCAAACATGAACGATGAATAGATCTTTTTAAAAAGGTAAAAAATGTTGGCAGCACCCCATCCCCCAATTTGTGTTAAATTATTTTTATGATGATTTTGCTTGAACATTTACAAAAATAAAATTTGTTATAAATTTCTTAAGTTTCATGCTCTGCTACAGGTATAAAACCAAAGCAAGTGTATACATTATGAGTAAAAATAGAAAAATTAAATTAAGCAATATTAGTTTCCTGTGACCAGTTTGTAATCTATATGAAGATAAATCTCCGAGAATGATTTGAACTTGGTACTGTCTGTTACAGCCCATGTCCTTTACAGTTCAGCCTTTCCCATGCCCTCTGCTGTGTGTTCACTCAATTCTCCCCCTCACTTTTTCCTACTCCAACCCCCAGGGGATAGTGTTTGTATAGTACACAGTGTGTTATTTGGCCTTTGCTTAGTATTATTACATCTTCTATGAGTTGGGTCTGCCTCTGTTCTTTCCACTAGCCCGTGACTATTAATATCCTACTACTGGTACCAGTGCAGTTGTAGACCCATAAGTGAGTGTGAGCACTGAAATTGCACAGTAGTACTCAGTAATGAGGTGGTCAGCCAGATAACTTTTTAAATGTTATCATCCGTATTAAAATTTAGACCACACACACACACACACACACAGACTGTTTCCACCCCTCCTGTGGTTCTAAACATCCTCTCTGTAAGAATATATATATATATAGATCTCCTAGAAGTCTTCTTATTGTTAATGATAATTTTGTTATGGCTAAAGATTTTTATCAGGCAAGCATATCAGTTGACTATTGCTGTGTAACAAACCACCCCAAAACTTAGTGGTTTAAAACCACCATGGGTTAGACCGCTGGCTGAGTGGTTAAAGTTCTGCATGCTCTGCTTTGGTGGCCTGGGTTTGCGGGTTCAGATCATGGGCACGGACACACATCACTCACTGGCCACACTGGCGGCGACCCATGTACTAAAAATGGAGGAAGACTGGTACAGATGTTAGTTCAGGGCTAATCTTCCTCAAGCAGAAAAAGAGGAGGATTGGCAATCTTCCTCAACAACAACAACAAAAAAACCCACCAGCCATTTGTTATCTCTTGTGAGTCTTGGCTTGGCTAGACAGATCTGCTGATCAAGTCTTAGGGAACGATGGCTAACCCATGCATCTGTGGTCAGCTGCACATAGGCTGGCTGGCTTTGCTGATCTTGGCTGGGCTCTCTCACATCTTTGGAACCTTAGCTGGATGGCTTAGTTTTTCTCCACATGGTCTCTCATCCTCTAGTAGGTTAGCCTAGGCTTGTTTTTTAGAGTAGCCTGGACACATTCTTATGGCAATCACAGAGAAGCAAGGAAAAGAGTGGACACATGCAAGGCCTCTTGAGGCCTCAGCTTGGAGTTTGCACACCATTACTTCTGCTTCATTCTACTGATTGAAGCAAGTCACAAGGCCAATGCAGATTCATAGGTTGGAGAAATAGAATCCACAGCCTATTTATAGGTGAGAGGAACTACAAACTCACAATTCAGAGGGTGTGGTTACGGGTAGGTGTGAAGAATTTGAGCCATTATTGCAGTCAATCTGCCCCAGTAGATAAGAGGATGGGGTATGGAGATTTACTAGGAAGTTAGTTATACTAAACTTCTTGGTGAGAGAAGGATACTGCTTTAGGAAGGAATGGATATGTAAGATGTTTTGGCAGTTCTTCGGTGTGGGAATGAGGAAGAGGGTAGACTCAAAGGTGACTCCAAGGAACCCTAGCCTGGGTGACTGAGAAGTTGACGAAGCTGCTAACTAAGCTAGGACATTCAGTAGGGAAAGCAGGGTTCATACTGGAAGTATGAGAATGGGAGAGGTCAAAGGCGGAGGAAGATAATACGTTTAGAGTTTGACACGCTGGAGCTCTTCCCATAAGGAGAGTCCATCTCCATCTGGTTGCACATTAAACTCACCTAAGCAGCTTTTAAAAAGTACTGATAGTTGAGTCTCATCCCAGACCAATTAAATTTAAATTTCTATGAATGGGGCCTGGTATTATTTAAAAAAAAAATTCCAGGAAATTTTAATATACAGCCAAAGTTGGAACCATTATCTAGATTGGTGTTCTTCTGCCCATACGTTGGAATCCCTGGAGACCTTATAACAAATGCTGATGCCTGGGCCCTACTACTAGACAGTCTGTTTAATTGGTCTGGGATAGGGACTAGGCAACTGTATTTAAAAAAAAGTCTTTCTGGGTAAATTTAATGTGTAGCTAGAGTTGAGAACCACTGACCTAGATAGTTAATTTTCACTGTGAATAATCAATGTTTTCAGGTTGCAAACCGTGGCAGAGAGGCACTATGACATAGTCTCGTTAAGCTCTGGGCAGGCTCAGAATTGGCATGAAATTGCTGGGTGCCAGCCAGGGCATGGGGACAGGAGCAGTTGGAGGATCAGAGCAGAAACTTTGGGGACCCAACCTGGATCAACACCTGGCGCTTGAAGCACAAGGGCATATCAGAGTTAATCCTGTTTCAAGGAGAGATGTTAGGAAACTTCCCTGAAAAGATCTGAATATAAAATGTCATAATGCCATCTGACTCCCTTGTCCTTCAATTCAAATTTAGTTTTCTCTCTGGTAGCATCCAGACAATGCAACTTCCATCATTGTCTTTGCAGAGGTGAATTGACAATGTCTTAGATCTCAGTATGTGAGTGTTTTACTTGATTGCAAACCTAAAACTGCCTCTTCCTTGATTTCATCCCATTAGTTTGATATTTGACCTTGTCACATTTAGATAATTTCTGGACCTTCTTGTTAATGTCTTATAAATATTTGTAGACCAATTATCTGTCTATAGGCAGTCACCGAGTCAACATCAGAATATTTAGTGTTTTATTTTTTTGCCCCGTGTTCATAAATCATTCTTGGCAGAGCTTTAATCATTTGGGTTTTTGGCTGCCTCTCTGACTTTCCTCTAGTTTATTTTTGGCCTCCGTAAGTCTCATCTATTTTGGGGAAGTACTTAATTGTGGAATACGAGTTGACTCCTACTGGGTATGCCATTGACAATGTCTCAGGTTCAGGGTTCCCCAAAGTGGGCATCAGGATCCCACTGGGTTGGGGCAAGACTTGTGAAAAGGGCACATTTCTGAGTCCCACCCCACATCTCTGGGGATGAGGCTCAGGCATCTGCCCTTTTCACATTGTTTTTGGCTGATTCTTATATATGCAGTTGCTATTACCATAGTTCTTACCTCAATATTATGCTTAGAGGAGAAGTCAGACAAGTTGTTTGTTTGTTTTTGGTGGGAGAGGCTTTGTTCCACAAACCTCATTTATAATCAAGACATAGAACCTTCCTTAAGGAGTTACCAAAAATGTTCTACATTAGGAATCACCATTTCACTTTAGTCTTGACTTTCAGTGAGGTTGGTCAACACGTATCAATTTTATTGTGTACAGCTGACCCACCTAAGGTATAAGCAGAGGTAGAAGGAGAAAGAAAAGAGGAACAGTGAACACAGGAGGTAACAGTAGGGCAGAAGAGAGAAATGGAGATGGGGAGGAAATACAGAAGAGGCATATGTGTAAGAATGGTCTAGTGTCATCCATGGCAGTGTCCATATCATAATGTCCTACATTTTGAAGCACTTTACTGCATACAAAATCCTTCGACATGTGATCCTCACAACTGTCCTAGAGTGACTAAGCCCCATTTCACAGATGGGAAAACTGTGACTCCTGGCAGCAGCTTGCCCAAGGTCAGATAGCTAGTAAGTGTCAGGAACAAGCCTAGAACGAGAACTCAGCACTTCATCCCAGAGCAGGGATTTTTCTGTCAATCCTAATCTATACTATGTCTTTGTAACCTAGACTTGCTCTTGTTTCTGTTATGATGAGACTTTCACTCTTGGTGAGTGTCTCTTTGTGATGTGATGTAGGGTGGCTCTTTGGGGAGGTTCATGGCATTGGTGTAGGGAGCAGAGTGGAGCGGATGTCCTTGAGGTCCTTTGAAGCCCACATAATAAAGGTCAATGAGCTTGCTGAAAGAGCTCATGTCACATGTTATAAATAAAACAAAACTGGTCAGTGCTACCTGAGTGTCTTCATTCTTCCCTTTCTTTCTTCCTCCTCTCATCTCCTGCACATTTAAAACACATGCCAAGAAATGCACTTGTGGCTCTGGGATCTGAGGAATCTCCAAGTCGTGTAGCAATGAGGGTCAGCATGATTAGGTCTAATGGAGTCTACAAGATAAATTAATCCTGGGATCACTGTTTCTACTCTAGCCCAGCAGAGCTTTTCTTGGTCTAACCCATTTTGGCTGAGGGCAGGGAAGTCCCTCACAGTCTGCTCCCTGAGCCACACACACTTTTTTTCTTTCTTTCTTATGGAATAAGCCCATTTGCTTTAGGTCAGAGTTGGTATTGATCCTCCTGGAGTCCCAAGTTACTAATAACTAACTTGGGTACCATACTTTAATGTTTATAAGCCCTTTCATCCTCATTATTTCTCTTGATCATTTCAATGGTGAGGTAGATAAGCATACTATTGAGGCATGATTATAGTAGCAGTGGTCCAGGAACACCTCTATAATTCCCTAGACCAGCCACTCCTCCCCGTGAAGTACTAAGGTAAGTATATGCACAGAGCAGGGGAAACAATACAAAGGAACCAGTCTGTTGCTAGGTGGGGCTTCATCCCCCTAAATACTGAGCAGGATTCTGGTGAACTAGGCTGCACCACACGGAGAACCTGGGCAGAACTTAGCCACCTAAAAGAAAAGCCAAACTACCTTTCTGATTTTACCGCTTTGGTGAGAGGAAAGCCGAATCCTGCATGACTGCTGAGAAACCCCAGAGAAAAAGGAGTAGATACAAGAGACGGGGCCTAGGCCTTTCCACTCTGGAATTCTGCAGCTGTTTAGGAAAAGACACACAACAGAAGAGAAAACCCCAAAGAGCCTTGGAGAATGAAGTAGCAAGCCCCAGGCCTTACCTTAATTCCTAAGGGCTAAGAAGTTGGAGAAGACGCCTCAGTGATGGAAACCCCCAGTGTTAAGCCCCAGTGAACTAATTTTTCCTCCTCTTTGGGCAGTGCCTTTGAGATTTGGAGGTCTGCAGGGCCTGGAGGGAGGGGATGATAGCCTTGGGATTTACAGCTAACCAATATGACTAGCAGCTGCCTTTTTGCCATGAGGAAGATGAAGGTCAGGGAAGTTGTCACTTACTCAACCAAGATCATTCATTTAGTGAGTGGAGGAGCCAGGGTTTGAACTCTTGAATTTTGGCTACAAGCCCTAGTGATTTTTCCATTGTACTACTTGGCCTCTACCAACCACCATCTCATTCTTATGTGGAGAATAATTTCTGGTCTCCTGGGCTTCCTCTGGCAGAGGCATTATCATTAGAATGTTAAAAAGAACCCCTAAAGTATGTTTCTTCCACTTAATGTTTGCCCAGGAAAGACATCAATGTCTGTGGGGTTGTCTGGCACACAGTTTAGGAAGCCTCTGGTTATAAATGGAGATAGTTCTGCTGGATGGGGCTTAGATCACACATCTATTTCATCTCACTGTTCCTCCTTGAAAGCTCAGATGATCCAAATGCACATGCTGTCCCCTAAATGGGGAGTTGGGGTTTATTTTGGGAAAGGGGACTATTTTAAGCTAAAGGACAGGGCTCCCTGTTCTGCTGCTGTGCTGGCTTGATTCCACTCTGCCCTCAGCAAAAATTGAATATTCTCTAAACAATAAGTGACTCAGCCTTTGCTAAATCTTAGATGAAACGGATTTAGCAAGCAAAGAGAGCAAATGTCTTTTTTTTTCCTAGTCCTGTTTGATGATAATTCTCAGTGCTCAGTGCTTCTTTCATCCAAAGATCTGTAATTAATTAAGCCTCACAGGTAGAGAAGTACAAGAATGTTCATTTAAAACCAATCCTGTTTGATACAGAAGGCCTGTTCCTAAGGCTCTTTAAAAGAAAAACCTCTCTTTTATAAAACTTCTGTTTAATAGAGTAAATTAAGGAAGAAAAGGATGAAATAATTTTGCCTGGGATGCTTGCTCAGCTATGGCCACTGAGAGAGTCCTAAGTCTGGAGCTCTGATGCCATCTTTGGTTAAACTAGGTGTATAAGCTATTGCTGCATAGCAAATCACCACAAATTGTAGTGACTTTAGATAACAATAAAAATTCATTATCTCATACAGTGTCTGTGGATCAGGAATTCAGGAGTGGCTTAGTTGGGTGGTTTTGACTCAGTGTTTCCATAAGGTAGCAACTAAGACATCCACCAGGGCTACAGTCATCCGAAGGCTACAGTCATCTCACTGAAGCCGGATGATCCACTTCTAAGATAGCTCACTCATATGGATGGTGAGTTGGTGTTGGCTATTGGCAGAAGACCTCAGTTCCTCACTATGTGGACTTATTCAGAAGGCTGCTTGAGTGTCCTCATGACATTGCAGCTACATCTCCATAGCAAGTGATTCAGGGGAGCAAAGGTAGGAGTGGCGGTATATTTTATCTTCTACCCTTGGATGTCACACTCTATTTCCTCAATGTCCTATTGACTACATACTTCAGCTCTCTCCAGTGTGGGAGAGGATCCACAAGAGCATAAATACCAGGAAGCAAGAATCACTGGGGGTCTGCTTGGATGCTGGCTAATATTAAGACATGTTAAGCATGAGTTCATCTGTGATCTCATTGGAGTATCCTCTAAAAAGCCAGTTTAGAGGACTAAACATCATGCATCTGATAAGAAGAAAGCAAGAGATATGGAGTGGTACAGTTAACTTTCTAGTTATTTGTAGATTTAGAATAAATAGCTGCCGTTATTCATATTCATCGTTAAGTGACTAAGCCTATATTGAAGTGTACATGACTATGAGGAAGCTTTCATCTCTTGGAGCTGGATATTTGTCCCAGACCTTACACTGGATGACTGGTTCCCCATTGTTGGTCTATAGACCTGTGTTGTGTGAACTAGTAAGAAGCAACTTAAGTGTTTGTTAAAACGGATACCAGGTTTCTACTCCTAGAGATTCTAAGTCAGTACCTTTGGGATCCAATGTGCTATCCCTCCTTATCAGGCAACAGTAGGCTCAGGTTCTGACAAGTGAGAATCACGATTAATGGCGGTCATATTTGTTTGCTTAATATCTATCCATGATCTTTTTCTTTGCCTCAGAAAACCAACTCAAAACTGGGCACTCAGTTGCTGAGGGCTAGAATTGACAGTTGCCAATGTTGTTTACATGCCATATTGTTAAAAGGGGCGTAGATCGTAGAAAGCTCCCATATCATAAGTGCTGCTAGAGAGGCAGATAGAGGGTAGAGTTGCTGACTAAGAACAACAGTTTGAAAGACTATGATACACTGCTACATCAGCACATGCAAGGACTGGTCTCATTACTACATACAGAAATAGTCACATCCTGCATAAATCATAGTCCAATGGTTCTCAAATGTTAGTATCCAGAAGAATCACTTGGGGAGTGTTGAAAAATGCAGATCTTCAAGCCTGCCCCTAGGATTCTGATTCAGTGGGTCTAGAATACCCCAGGCAGTTTCAATATACGTGATCTGGGGACCACGCTCTGAGATACACTATCCTAGGCATGACCTAATTTAACTGCAGTATAGTGACCTCATATCTGTTTAATCCCCAGCAGCAAGAATTTAATATATAGAGTGAAAGGGGCTGTTTTATAGAGTTTGCATGGATGACACCAGCTGAACTGCTGACATGCATGAGGGGTACAGTGAGATCTGGGCAGGTGTGGAAGAGCATTTTATTAGCATTATTTTCATAGATATTTACTCTCCTCCTGGATACTAAGTTGTCAGAGGTAAGATCTATACAAGGTTTAATTTTGCAGCTCCCCTAGAGGCTAGTGTAGTGCCCTACTTGCAGCAGGCTTGCAATAGGTGTGTTATTACACAGGAGGAAGTTCATTTGAGGTGGCCAGGAATTCTGGATGGGAATTAATCCATCTCACCCAGAGCATGTTGCATGTTGTGGTGACTGCTTTATGACTCTGGAGTATTGCCAAGCTCTCCTCTCACTTCCTTCTTCTCTCTTCCAAGTGTCTCAAGGTGGGTAGTGATAGTGAAACAGTCATGGCATTAATGACTGTCTCTAGGCTTGTGACTTTGGAGAGTGAAATTAGAATAAGAGCTGAAGAGTTGAATAGAGCACAGCTAAAGCCTACAAATTCCTGCTGATGAAGGACAGGGCAAACAAAGACTATTTCAGCCATACTGAACACCTCTGTTTCCGTCAGCCAAGAACATCTGGGCATGCCAGTGTGGCAGACACAGAGCCAACAACATGGTCAAGAAGACACTCAATGGCAGACAGTAAAGCAGCAATAATTTATTGAGCTACTACCATGTGCCAGAATCTGTTCTAGGTGCCAGGGATATTAAGGTAAACCAAATGGACAAGCTTACATTTTAGCAAAAGAGATAGATATTGAATAAATAAATACATAATGCAATGACACATAGTGATTAGTGCCAGTAAGGAAAAGAAAGCAGGTGAAGGGAATAGATACTAAAGTTAGAGTAAATATTCCAAAGTAGGCTGCTTTGATATAATAATGACAATGACAATAGTTGTTATTATAAGGATTATGATAATAATTATAACAAATTCAACTAATATTTATTGAGTACCTACTATATGCCACACACAGTTCTGGGCAATGGAGATACAATGGTAAGACAAGACAAATTTCCTGATTTTGTGGTTCTTTTCTTTTTTTAGGCTGGGAAAAAGACCATAAACAATCAAAGACACACAAGAAACATATGAGATAGTAATACCCGGAGAATTATGATAAGGAGTACTGTTAAAGTGACTGAGAAGGCTAATTAAGTTTAGTTGAGGGAATTCCTAATATTTAAACTGAAATCTGAATAACAAGGAGGAGCCAGATATGCAGAAAGCATTCTGGGCCAAGTTGGGAGGGAACCAGGGCAAAGGCCCTGGGCTCAGAAATCTGGGAATAGGGATAAGGCCAGTGTGGCTTTATAAGCCTGGGGGGATTGGGAGCCTGGTTAGAGTAATTAAGGAGAAAAACAATCTTCTTCCATAGATATGAATTTGAGAGCCAATATAACTCCTAGAAAACTATTTTTCTTTCCAGTTGTATATTGCTTAGTTCTTCCATCAGAGACGGGTATAACATTTGCATTGATCAATTTGTAACATGAATTTCTTCCTGTAATTAGTTCTCCTTTCCCCAGCACCCCTGAGAAAATCCAAAATGCAGGGCAAGCATTATTATAACAACATTTTATTAAATAGTATAATTAACACAAATATTGTATAGCAATGTGCCACTTATTAAGTGTGTTGACTCAGGTAGTACCTGGGAATTCTCAGTTAATATTAGACTGCAGGTCCATTTATCTTCCATAACACTTTAGAAACAAGGTTTCTTTTCTTGGCTGGTATTTGAGATCTTAGGGTGTACTTTTTCTGTGGATAGGTTCCCAGCCACCTGAACTTTGGAGCAGCCAGGGAGGTGCCCTCAGCCCTCAGTTGTCTCCACTTCCTATTGCTGGGTGCTGCCATCTCTTTAACTCCTTTCCAAAGAGTACTTTTTGTACCATGGTCTACTCTCCATCTAAGGTACATGCATCACTCAAATCCTCTTTGTGTCTTTGGAGAGAGGAACATTCCTTTTGTAGATTTTCACCATTTTTATCTTTTCTCTATTGCTTTTCCTGTGCCGTCTAGACAATCATTTCCCATACTATTGGGTCCTCTTTTCCCCAGTTAAACATACAAGAGATTCTGCTCACTCATCCTCTACATTTCACACATCTCTAAAGTACCTTTCTATTTACACTGGTTACAGAAATATATGTGAAGCTCAATGGGATAGATTGTGTGTGCATAGAAATTGACTTATATGCTGAAAATGCAATGAAAATCTTTAATGTAAGTTTACTGTATATTTGAAGGTAATGTATATTTATTCTCTAAAATACTCTTAGTAACTTTCACATTATGAATCACTAAACCTTATGCTTCTCTAAAGAGGAAGCACAATTTCTCGAAATAGAGTATTGTTTTTAGAATGAAAATTTAATGTTTCATGACCAATTCAAATCAGCTTTGAAATTCTACACTACCACAGCCCTGACAAGATTTAAAATGCAAATGCTCCCCATAAGGAACAAATGTCTTTTCAATTATTAAAATTGAATTTCAAGATTTGTAATGGTTTCTATGATAAAAATGTTTAAATATAGCTGAGAAATAGCTCTTAAATTCTAATAATTAAAAAGGACAAAAGCAGAGACTTGAAGGCAATAATAAGAGCAAAGATTGAGTTACAAAAACTAAAATGTATTTAATTTTCATCAAAGTTCCGAGGAATTGCATTAAAAGCATTAGGGTTGGGAGACAGACTCTTCTCTTACACTCACACAGACACAGTTGAGCCAATATGCTTTCTGATCTGTAAGAATTAAGCTCATCTTAGTTACTGAAATTAGAGACAGGATGCTGATCTTAGTTTTGCTTTCCAACTTGGAGACTGTTTTTGAGAAGCCAGAATAATGGTTAAATGTTTTTTATGTTCTATAAAATAGGTATAATGATAGTCAAATGTTTACTGAATTTCTGCCCTGTGCTTTTTGCCCAGAACTTTGCTGTGGATATGAGGGATATAAAAGAACTAGAAGGTAGGGTATCTGCCCTTGGGAAGTTTACCAGGGAGCTGGAAAGAAAAGTCTGGTGTTACATTACACAACTCGAAAACAGTACTCACCATTATACACTTAAGCACTAGGTAGTGTACAGAGACACAAATAATTACAAAAATCAACAGAAAGGAATGTCATTAATCTTGTGAGGGGCTGACATGGAATGCTTCATGGAAGAGGAGGCATTTAACTTGGCCTGGAGGGAAATACAGAATTTGGCATCATTTTCTTTTTACCGTAATGGTAATAACTCGTTTTTATTATAATAATGATTAGCTGTCTGTCGGCTCACAAATTAGAGGATGGAAAAGCATGACAAACCCACAGGGTAACTATGTTTTAAAAGTCTTTTTTAAAGGAATCAGAAGGGAGAAAGAGAAAGCCTTTCTAAGAGCCTAGGCTTGGGGGAAAATGTAGGAGGTACAGAAGAGAATTAATGGGTAATGCTTATCGTTTTGTACAAAGTAACCTTGACACAAATGGGGCAATTTAAAGAAGGTAAGCGACTCCCAGCCCACTCACCCAGGTTGATGGAGGATATAATCATGGGGTTGATGGCAGATTGGAGAAAGAAGACCCAGGGAAGCTTTTCTCCCTCCATTATGTGTATTTCTCATCTAGAGGTAGGAAGCTTGTAGCTGAAGACACGTTTTAGAAATTCAGCCCTCTCTACTTTCAAATCATTTTAGGTAAGTAACTCAATCCAACGACAAATTAGATGCACCTCTTTTCCCCTTCCTTTCTCAAGCTCTATGCAGAGATGCAAGCATTGTCATACTACTGACATCAGAGAGGTTGAAGTGATCAAAACCAGTTAGAGAAACCAAAATAATGGTAAATAATTTTTTGATGACAAACAGTGTGTTGCAGTAGGTGAGTTAGGGGTGTGACGATTCCAGTGTTCATGAGTGAGGAAAGTAGTATGGCTCTAAGTCAGTGGTTTTCAACCTTGGCTAAACATTAGGATCCCCTGGGCAGCTTTAAAATTACTGATGCCCAGCCCCTCCCACCACTCCAGGGATATCATTGGTCTGAAAAGTGGTCTGGGCACTGGATTTTCTAAAGCTCTCCCGGTCATTCTAATGTTCAGCAAACTTGAGAACCACTGCTCTAAGGGCTGATTTAAATGAATTGCACCCAAACAGCTTGTTAAACCGCAGACTGCTGGATACCACCATCTGATTCATTAGCTCTTGGATGGGACCCAAGAATTTGTAGCTTTCAAATGTCCACAGGTGATGCTGATGCTGCTGGTCTGGGGACCACACTTTGAGAAATACTGATTCAAGCCAGTCCAGGTTATACTAAGCATTTCCTAAAGTTTGGCCTTTGAACTTACCTGTTAAAATGTGGATTCTGAGTACCTTCCTCAACCCACTGAATTAGAATGCCTGAGGATCTGTAATTTTAAAGGAGATTTCCAGGTTTTTATTTTGGACTCTATCACTTGTGAACTAATGTGCAACTTAATAGTTTTGTTTCTTTTGTATCTTGCTCCAAATATTATTTTTACATAAATTGTATGTGTGACCATATGAGGATTTTGGTAATTATTTTATGCTATTTTTTTAATGGGAAAAACTCTGTAGACTGAATTGTATTAGATACTCTGAGGTAGTAACAGATAAAACCTGCAGGAAAAGGCTTTATTATGGGGATTATGGCACAATAACAGACCCATCTGTTCATGCAGTGGGAGCAATCCTAGCTGTATGTGAGATGTTTTGGAAGCAACTTCTAAAAGCATGCTTTGCAAGTTCAACATACTTAGGTAATTGCACTCCACACGGGTAGTGTAAAGGATGGAAGAGCATCTCTCAAATTTTAGAGGCTGTTAGAATGACCAGGGCTACTTGCTAAAAGTTAGACTCCCAAATCACAGCTCCAAAGAGTTTTAATCCTGCATAGCACTGAGGAATTTCTATTTAACAAAAATAAGTGATTCTGATACAGTAGGTCCCGGAAACTCATTTTAAGAAATATGGGTTAGGGACTATGAAGGAGAAAAATTGTTTTCATAGTTGACCTGAGTGGCTAATAAAGAATTTGCTATATATTGACTATTTTTTCATTTCCTGTAAGTCAGTGTCCTAAGAACTAAATATAAGTGTCAGCTAAAATGTTAATTCTCAGGATATATTCTTTAGGTGGGCAATATTATTCCCCCACTTGTTTCTTTCACTCTGATTTAGACATTGTGTAGCTTTGCTTTTTCATCTCTTTCTTATACTATTCTTCCTTTTATAAAGCAAATGGAGGAGACACATGGTTAAAATGAGGACCAGTCAATTTTGGACTTAACTGGATTTTTCCCCCTTTATTGCCTTGACTGCACCATCTTATTTTTCTTCCTTTTTTTCCCTCATAGTTCTCTGTTCTCTTGCCCAATCCCTCCCCACACCAGTCCATGTTCCATCTCCACTCTGGGCTGTTTTTCCTTGGTGAACTTTGTGGCCATTTCAGTGGGCAGGAAGGGAAAGAAGGTCACTGGGGACCATGTCAATCTATGGTCTCTCCTCAGGAGTGTGTGGTAGTGGCAGAAGGTTAGCAGGCCAGAAGAAGAAAAACCTACACAAGTCCTCCATGACATCTTGGTTTGTGAGTGCAAGGTTAGTAGAAGCAAATAAAGCAAAACTCAGCATTCACAGGTGAGAGGGAGACTAGCCTGGGAGAAAATTATACAACAATCAATATTTTGTTATTAAGAGTCTCCGTGCAAGGAAAACCTGTGAAAAATGAATCTTAACTGCTTTACAATATGGCTGGCCATTCTTACCAAGTTAACTCTCAACTGTTTTAGCTCACAATAGACGTGATAGGATTATGTCTTTTTCTTTCACGTTTCAGACTTCCTTTATCTTCACCTGCTAAAATATTAGCTTTCACTGAAGAATCATCCCCCAGTCAGAAGGAAGGAAAGAGCTGGTGGAGGAGGAACTTTTATTGATTGTGTTGATGATTAAGGTGTGGCAGCAAGGTCTTTTGTGGTTGGCTCATCTGTTGTCATGGAAACCCACCATAGTGGCAAAGCCCAGACAAAGTCTGAGGGTTTTAACCATCAAAATGGAGGATTGCAATGTGTTCTGAATTGCACAGACAGGAGGAGAAGTGATGTGTATTCTTTACATGCTTCTTCCACTCTGGGTTGGGTTCAACCTGTAACAAGAAGTTGAGAGTTTAGTTAGTTAAAACTGTTCTCTCTATCTTTGTATTTTTGGTTCTCCTGTTGAGGCTAGTGCTAAAGTGGAATTGCCAAATCTGAACTGGGACAAAAAGCAGAGTGTGGACACAAACAGGTTCCATATAAGTCCTTATGGGGAGGTGGGTAAGGGTGGTTCCCAAAGACTAAGGTAGTTATTTTGTTAAAATATAGACATGTGCGCACACACACCCACAAAGAAGAGAGAGAGCCAAGAGATATCATAGAGAATGAACTGGAGTGATCAGGTTTTAAGGTGGATAAAGGGAAGAGTGAGGAAAATAGCTAGAGAAGTGGCAATGTGAGGGAGAGAAAATAGTCACACAGAGACAGTAACCTTCAAGATGTCTGTCTTCACAGCAAGAAGAATACTGGAGACTTTTCCATGGAGAAAAACTGTAGGAATGTTCAGTTCAGGTTGCTGCCACCAACAGAAGGGGGATTTCTTCCTAGGGCCTTCCGAGACATCTGATATTTTGCTCATCTCACCCCTGAACTCAAGACTCTTCCTTTTACATTACAGTATTCTTTTAGGAAATATTTGTTTCTCGAGCTTCTCTTTACTTTTTAAGGTATCTCCCGCACCCATTTTTTCCCTAGAGCCTGAATCACTTGAGTAAGATATATCAAGTAAAGAAGATGATAAAGTGATTTCTTGTATCAAGGATTAAATCTAAGATTAGGTTAAGCTCCATGAAACAGAGAAACCACATATTGTAAATTCCTAATAAAAAGTTTTGAGTTTTGACCAAAGAGCTTTGTCCGTCTCCCACAAATCCAGAACTTTGGATCTATTATATCAGCGGACTACTGTTTCTTTTCCCAAACTCAAAAGTTCAAACAGCTAGTATACTCTTGTTAATTGGTATTGTTTCCATTTTATAGATCAGGAAGCTGAGGCTATTCACAGTTATTGTACATGCTTTGTCTAACTGTTATTTGTAAACTTGCCTATCATTCCCATGATCTACCTCATTGAGGCAGAAAATGAACTTTGCTAATTCTTGGCTCCCCTATATACACAGGGCTGTGCCTATCTCATAACAGAAGCTTAATAAATATTGTCAAACTAGATCGCATGTTTTGTTTGAGTCCACATAAGGAGATAATGAAATAACTGGGGCTCAATCTTCCCCTCTCTCTCAAGCTTCTTGAATTGCAATCAGGACATAGCACAGTCTAAGCCTTCAATAAATACCTGTCAATGGGTTGACTGATGGACTGATTTAAGACTCTATTATATTCTTTAGTACTTGTTCCATGTGCTCCAACAATGACTTTAGACCTTACTGATTTGATTGGTCATATTTTTAGACTTGTTCTTTCTATTTTGACAAAAAGAATAGACAATAACGACTACAAGCGTAGTGACCTTCTGGATTTGTTCTGGTGGATAACCTTGAGAGAATGTGAATGAATTTTCTTAACTTTTAAAAGAGACAAGACTTAGAGTGACAAGCTTGATAATTAGTCACCATGGCCCCTTCACTCCTTTTAATGTCACTTCTCATGCTTTGCATTGGTTCCTAATCAGTCTAGATTGTTATTCTGATTTACACGGTACCTTACTCTCCTTTTCTAGGTCATTTGGGTCTTTGTCCCTCTTTGATGTGTTCTATCACCCACCTCCCTGCCTCCACCCCCAGCCTCTTAGACCCCTTCTCATTTCCCCATAGGTTTATTTACTTTTTTAAGTTCTTAATGTGCTAAGTCCTATTTTACTGTCTCTGTTACCAAGGACATTTTCAGTGAACCTAAGGAAGAGTGAGCTCACTAAAAGGCGGTGAACTAATAATCATAAAAATGATCACGTCCAGACTTTGGCTTAAGCAAAAGAAATTTGAATGTATCTAGAACGCCTTCTATGTGATTCTGTCTGAATCTTTACTAGGAAAGTTACATTTACAGCTGACCTGCTGCTAAACTTGTTGGGAATAAATTAGTGACTCAAATTCCTTTATAGTTCATGTTTCTAGAAGTTGGTTCCACGTCAGAGCTGAGGTTTTCTTGTTGCCTTCAGCATGGAGATTTAGCAGTTATGGAAAGGATGGGCTAGAGCTTTCTGCCAACTGCATGTCATTGGTGAATCCAAGAGAGAATCTAACTTATCAATTAATAATCTTTGCTATTTAAACCATGTTCTCTATTTTCCAAGAACTTGGCTCTTGGTTGTACCTTTTAAAAAATTCTACCAAGGTATTTAATTCACACAAAGGGGGATTCTGATCCGTGCTGTACAGGTGAGAGATAACCAAAGTTTTGCCTCCTTTCTAATGGGATGGAGAAATTAAGAAAATTCAGGAAGGATTAGAACTCAGAATGCTCCATGTTCTCTAGCCTTGAGAATTCTGAGTGAGAGAGGAGGATGTGGAACTCACTGGCTAAATTCTAGGAAGACAGAACTCTAGAGCTTTGAAAAGGGACCCCAGAGTTCATCTCATCCAACAGTTTAATTTTGTAAGTGGGTAAATCAAAGACCAGAGAAGTATGGCTTGTCAAAGATGTAAACTAAATAATGGCAGTTTTAGCTCATGACTTCTGTTAGTTAAATTGCTGAGTGGATTTTCCAGTGTGAGCCTTCTTTTGAGAAAAGGCCAAGTCATTCTTTAACATCAACTAAGCATACTCTTTGACAATCCTCACCTCCCCCAAAAAAGCCATTATGAAAATCCATTTCTTTTTTAATTCGCTAGGCAAAATTATTAACACAGGTAGAATGCCAGGGATACAGAGTGTTAATACAACTGCTGAATAATACATTAGTGCTACAGAGTTTAATAATAGATGATAATAAATAATATAGTTGGGGAATTATGTAATTCAGTTATACAGTAAATGATGGGAGAAATACACACACCTTCATAGAAGAGTGTTTCTGATGGGAAGACTTAGGTATTTCAATTTAACTCGCTTCTTCAGCCCTTTGGTCTACCCTTTTGCGAGTTTTGGCAGGACGTTCAGAGATGTGCCAAGTTGGGGCTTTTAGTTTGTGCGGTGAAGTTGTGGGTTTCATTGGCTGAGCCAGACAGTACAAGTTGTGCTTCTTTGGCTGTTATCCAGCTAATCCTCTTAATACATTTATTACTTTCCTCTGTGTCATGACTGGATATCTCCCTTTAGTGAGGGGAGATGTGTCCGAGGTTGGCCATTCACTCCCCATAACCACTCTTTGTAAATCATTGCATGTAAGGGGGTGGTATCCGGGTGGTATCGGAACATTGAGCTTGAAGATGGGAAGAAGCTGGGAGTGGGGGTGTGAGTTGAGAGCAGTGACATAAGGTGAAAGGTATAGTCACGGCCATGGTTCAGCAAGCACACCAATGAGCCGGTGTGTGCTTCTCTTTTTTCATCTGCACTAGAGAGAGCCAGCTGCTGATCACTATTAAACCTGCATTTTTTCCCTTGGAGAATGGGATATTTCCCCTCTCACTCTTTTAAAAGAAGATAAAAAGCAGGGGGTGGGGAATTAATTAACGTCAGTAAATGAAGCATGGGGTGCTTGTCCGGATATGATAATGACTGTGAATTAGTGCAGAAGAAATGGAATGGTATAGAAAATGAACTGTACTGTCACAGTGCTTTGGGATGGACTCAGTCACCCCTATAATGCATTAACTCTTCCCTTGCCTCATTCTTTGTCCTGCCTCTCCATTCCTCTGGGCCAACACTCTCCCACCACAGAGTCTCAGGGCTACAGTATTATAGCCTGACGTTCCCAAAGGGAGCCCTGCCTTCAGGAGAGATGGGGCCAGCTGGTGATGGCATACTTCTAGAATATAAATAAAAGAACTCCATATCTACTTATTCGATTAATGAAAACACACCAAAAAGAAGCAATTGCTATGTGTCCCCTGGTTAGGGCACTGCAAAATGATGCAAGAAGATAGTAAGCTACCTGGAGGAAAGAAAAGAGAATACTTACTCAAAATAAGTTGTTCCCTCTCCCCCATAGCCAAGGTTTACCCTTGGACTGTCAATAATTAATCTCTACCCCTCTCTACTTTTTCATATCTGCCTCAGGCTATGTGTCTTTCGAAATGTCTTCATATAAGTCCAACAAACATTGACTGGGTACTTCCTGTGTATAATGCACTGTGGGGTCGACAGAGATGAATAAGCCATACTCCACATTCAGGGATTCTTCTCCTCAAGGGCATGGCATGGGGCTTCACATGTAGTAAACACTCAACAATTTGTTGCCAGCATCAGTTTCATTCCACTGAATTTAATCCATATTGAATTTTTCTTTGGGAACAGCAAGTTTCAGAGGTTCAGAGAGCCCTTGACCACTTTCTTTACTTTCTGTTCCTTTCTTCCTTTTTTTTTCATTCTCTGCTTTAAAGTTCTTGGCACATTGGTAAAATGAAAAAATGCAAAAGCATAATTACAGTAAGCTTTAGATGTTAACATTTAAGGAGTTATTTGCTGTAAACACAAAAACCCAATGTAGTATAGTCACAAAATATGAATCACTGAATTTAGAAATGATATTAATTCATAGGACACTTTAGGCAGGTGGCTTGGGAATGGAACTCCAGTTTAGAATTATTTGTTGACATTTTATATCTTTTTGTATCCTCGTTAGTGGTGCCCCTATATGCAGACTCATTTGGAAGTAATACTAAAAGACTAAATTTTATCACGTTTGGTATTTTCTTAAATATACTACAGAACAACAAAAAGCAGGAGTTAGATGAAACCACCATGATAATAATTGCTGAAGCTGAGAAATAGGCTTGTGGTGATTCTTACTACTCTTGTGAATGCCTGAACATTGCCATAATAAAATCAATTTTAAAGGGTAAATGTTGAGGGGTCCTTTGGACAAGTCTGGGTGAATGTCCTCTCTGAGCCCCCCTTGTCCCTATTCCTTCAAGTCCAAGTCAGGAGGTGGATGGTGGAGATTATGTATTCCTGGAATGGCTCAGTGTACTTCTTCTTTGTTTTGTTTTTTTAGGAAGATTAGCCCTGAGTTAACATCTCCCGCCAATCCTCCTCTTTTTGCTGAGCAAGCCTGGCCCTGAGCTAACATCTGTGCCCTTCTCTCTCCACTTTATATGTGGGACACCTGCCACAGTGTGGTTTGACAAGCAGTGCATAGGTCTGCACCTGGGATCCGAACTGGGGAACCCGGGGTCGCCGAAGCGGAATATGCGAACTTAACTGCTGTGCCACTGGGCTGGCCCCTCAGTGTTCATCTTATGGGCATTGTGTTAGCAGGAGATGCCTCAAACTCCCTCAGGAAGTCTGTGAGCTGCTTCTTAAGAGGGCCAACTTGTAGCCTGAGCAGGTGTACACTCTGCCCCATTTAGTCTCTGCTTCTGCCTTTTCTTTGGTCTGTTAATGGAGGAGGCAAATGTGGAGATACTTTTACTTGGGGACAATGGCTCTACCATTTGCCAGAGCAAAGCAGAGTCCATTTATGTGAGTAGATTTGTTAAGCTTCCCGATGGCCTCCCCCTGCCCTCCGGGCATGATGGAAGAGATGCTCCTGAGAGTCTGGGCTTGTCTGGTGGGAGGATGGGCTTAAGAGGAGATAGGAAAATGATCTCTGTATCATTTATTTCCTTTTCCTCCCTCACTTACTGGAGATAGCTCGACCACATAAACTCTATGTGCATCTATGTCTGTGAGCTTTTGTGGTCTTGTCTGTTAGAAGGTGATGTCAGGGCTTAATCACCTGCATTAAGGATTTATCTGGATACAAGTAGGCTCATAAAAGTGGGTGGGGCTTTGGTTATAGTCAAGTGAAGAGCCATTCATGGACCATTCAGATTCTGTTTCATTTAACCACTGAACAGAAGGACTTCTGTATGCAGACCTAGTGAAGGGGCTTCAAAAGCAATTTACAATTTGGCTGGGACCCACAAGAGTCTATAGGCTGACTAGTTTCTACAGGTGCCTAAGAGCAAATTGAAGTCTGTTGGTCCCCATAGGTTGGGTTTTGATAATCTTCCTTTTCCAATCACTTCCATGGTCTGGCTGACCTTCTGACTGTGTCCACTATTGCCTCGTTTAGGACATATGATGTAAACTTATTTTTCCTTACTAAAGTTCTAAAATTTTTGTTGTTCAGCTTATCAAAGGAATTCTTTTCTTCAGGAGGAATCTGGTTGCTATTTTTGGAGCGTGATTAAATCAGTTTCAATCCCTTTTGCTACACAAGTGTTCTTGTGTCATGCCAACTCTTGGGCAGGCCAGGGCAGCTTCCTGGGTGTTCAGAAACACTGGCTGCCTTGGCGTTATATCTTCATCTCTGGACCATGCTAGTGGAAGAAAGATGCCGAGGGGCTACTTGTCTTGGTAGATTTTTTTTGTCCTTTTGTCCTTATAAAAGATTTAGTCTTAAACTTAAAGAATAATAACTTGATAGACCTGAGGTAATTTTTGTCCAAATTCCAAAATACAAGAGAATACAGGCAAATACCTTTATTTACTTCACAAATACCCTATTTACTTCACAAGATGTATTAGTTTGCTAGGGCTGCCATAACAAATACCACAGACTTGAGTGGCTTAAACAGCAGAGATTCATTTTCTCACAGTTCTGGAGGCTAGAAATCCAAGATCAAGACGTCAGCAGGTATGCTTTCTTCTGAGGCCTCTATTCTTGGCTTGCACATGGCCACCTTCTTGCTGTGTCCTCCCATGGCCTTTCCTGTGTGTGCATCCCTTTTGTCTCTCTGTGATTCCAAATTTCCTCTTCTATTAAGGACACCAGTCATATTGGATTACAGCCTATCCTAAAGGCCTCATTTTAACTGAATCACCTCTTTAAAGGCCGTATCTCCAAATATAGTCACATTATGAAGTACTGGGGGTTAGGGCTTCAACATATGAATTTTTGGGGGCCCACGTTCACAGGGTGACACATGGTGAGATGTATCTTTCAAAAGAAAAAAAACAACAATTGATCTTCATGGTCTAAAACTCTGCATTCTGGAGACTCATTCAGATGGGTTCCTGCGTTTGGGTATACTTATAACATCTTAGACACAGGAAATTAATTTGGAAAACTGCTCTTACAATAACAATCAAAAAGGTGAGCAAAAAGAATCATGGCTCTGTAAACTTTTGTCTTGTTCTGGTGTTTTAGAGGGCAGCATCATTAGTATCACCAACAAATTGTGGAGGGAGAGAGGGGTTGGGAGTAGGGTGAGAAAGAGTCAGAAATTGAGGGAAAACTGTCTTGTCAGTTTCAGGAAAGGAGGGAAGACAAGAGGAGAAAGAAAGATGAGAGAGAGAGACAGTGAGAGAAAGAGAGAGAGAAGGAAATTAAGATAGCAGAAGAAGGAGAAGGAGGCAGAAGGAGGAGGGAGGGAAGGTGAAGCAAGAAAGAGTGATCAAGAGAGAGACAGAGGAGAGAAATTAGCTTAGCTTGCACTTACCATGGGTTGAAAAAGAGAGCTCATGAATTTCCTTCTCTTAGAATGCCCAACCCCATCCAAGAGGGTGAAGCAAGTAGGTCAGATAAATGCAAACAGGAGCAGAAAGTGAATGGCGGCCCTGGAAAGGGAGGGCTTGGGTGTTGAGATTTGGTGTGGATAGCTGAGGACCATCCAACATTAATGAGCACAAATGCATGCCTAGGCTGAAAATGTCTCTCCAGGGACTGTGATGACTCAAGCTTTGTTGGTGCCATTGGAAACCACGAATGAGAAAATAACTGACTTGCTCTCTCAGGCAATCTGGTTTATGGACCTGAAGCTCTTAGCTGCTGCCAGGCTATCCATCTCCCCTGTGCTTCTATGAGATATTCTTGAAACTGAACCCAATATTGTCCTTCTTGCCAAAGTGCTTAGCAATGGCCTTTCCCTTTCCCCAAATTCTGAGATAGGGACAGACTGGTTAATGTGAGTGTGCCCTGTGGATGTACAACTTACGGAGAATGATAGAAAAGTGTGCACACCTAGGGAGACACACAGAGGATAGTTTCGCTTATTGCTCTCTGTAGGCGTAACCGCTTTCTTAAAGGCCTTCACCCTTCTGGTTTTGTGATTTTCAAGCGTTTTCCTTGAACCTGTGAGTCAAGCCTCAAGCTAAGCTGTGGCTGAGGCTTCATCTCTTCTCAGAAAGAAATGTATTTCCCTCCCCTTCCCCTGGTAAACAAATTACATTGACAGACAAATGCAGGATTAGGTGAGGAGATTTGTGAGACAATGGGATTTTGGAAGCTCAAGCCAGCAGACGTCAGGATTAGGCTGAGAGGGAAGGATTCAGGCGGGGTGGGAGGCTACAGATAAAGTGTAGCAGTAACAGGCAAGGCCGTGTCTGAGGAGAGGCAGGGAAGTGAGATGGAGGGAGAGCAGTTTCTGAGATGCCCATGAGCTCTGTGTTTGTAGTTCCTGGGGATTCCTACACTTTCAGATAAGGCTGTTTGGCTTCAGACAAGACATCTGGCTTAACGGAGCCTCAATTTCACCTTCTGCTCATTGAGCAGACTACTCATCCTACTTACTTCACAGGTTGGCTTTGAAAACAAAATCATGTGGGAAAAATATTCTGAAAGCACCAAAGAGTCATAAAACATATTATTATTACTCTCATTATGTTGCTCTACCAATGTATGAATCTTTCCTACAGCATCTCTGCTGTGTGCTTGTTTCTATGCCCCCATGTTCTGCCCAGTTGAATACCTCTAGTGGTGGGGAGCTTACCATTGCCTTTAAGGCAGGTCAGGTTTTTTTTTACATTTATTTATAATTTTTAGAAAAAATTTTTTGTCTTGAACCCTAATCTGTCAAATGATAATAATAATCATGTAGTGCTCACTCTGCACCAGGCCCATTCTAGGCCCTCACATATATTAATATTTGTTGCATTTATTCCTCTTAGCAACCCTGTAGGGCAGGTATTGTTATTATTCCAATTTTACATATAAGAAAACAGAGTCACACAGAAGTTAGTTGGCTTGGCCTAGGTCATAGGACTATAATTTTTACCCACTGGTCTTTGCTTTTCTGTGTATAGCTGACCCATAGTATTGGAAGACCACTATTTTGCCCTTTCTGAGTCTTCCCTTTGCCAGACTAATTGTCACTCTCCCTTGCTCTCTTCTGCATGTACCGCCTCTTAAAGTGTTGTTCCCAAAGAAGGCCCTGTTCTCTAAGAGTGTTTTGACCTATACAGAGAAGAGTTGCATCGCTGGGCCTCCTTGGGTCTGCTGCTGCTTGTTTGCTAGGAGCTTTGGAGAGGGGCAAGATAACGAAGAAAGGATGTTTTCAAGCTGGGCGCTACTGGAAAGTGGTCGGATGGCATGTGCTGGTCCATTGGCCCCAGCTGCCACATGATGGGGATTGGGATCAGCTGTGACCTAATTACGAGTCTCGTAAACCAGCATTGTGTCCTTCATTTTCCAGCTCATTGACCACACAGAGGGGGAGGGAAAATGAATGACATTCTGATCGAGTCCTTCCTGCTGCTACCATGTGGCCAAGGTCACAGGCCAGTGATGTCCAGAGGGAGTGAGGGGGGTAGGCTCTCTGTTGTTCTCTCTGAATGAAGCTGGCAAGAATGAGGAAGAAGAGAAGGAGGATTAGCAGACATTCAGGCCTCACAAAAGCTCCTTGGATTGGAATGTCTTCTCACGTCCATTATGTAGAGTCAGGAATTACTGATCTGGCATTCTGTGATTGTTGAGATAGCAAATTAATATGGCCTATGCTCATACAACTACATATGTGTAAATATACATACATAAAACTATCAATATCTGGTATTTATATGTATTTGATCATTCTTTGGGAACAAAGACTGAGTTGAAATTTTGCTAAGAATGCAGTTTTATACTGCCAGAGAGCCCCAACTCCTCACCCCAAATCAAACACATCAACCCTACATCACATAGGTGTGTGCTATTCAAGCTGCTTTCCCCTGTTGAAAGATAGCATCCATGAGTCACTAAGTGAAGTCTATAGAATTCTCAATTGGGAATGTGTCTGATAAAGTTTCTTCCTTTCTCACTTTTATTTTATTTTTTGAGGAAGATTAGCCCTGAGCTAACATCTGCTGCCAATCCTCCTCTTTTTGCTGAGCAAGACTGGCCCTGAGCTAACATCCGTGCCCATCTTCCTCTACTTTATATGCCACAGCATGGCTTGACAAGCAGTACGTAGGTCCGCACTCGGGATCTGAACTGTCGAACCCCGGGCTGCCAAAGTGGAATGTGCAAACCTAACCACTCCATCACCAGGCTGACCCCCTTTCTCACCTTTAAAAAAAATTTAGTAATTCTCTCTCAAATCCTACCATGGGAGCCCTAGCACTAGTAGGATGTTGCAGAAAGGATGTGGCATTTGGGACCACACAGGTGCTGGATTCAAATTCTGCCTCTGCCACTTATTTGGGCAATGTTGACCCTGGGTGAGTTACTTATCTCTGCAGGTCTCTGTTTCTCTGTCAGTCAAAATTGGGAATAAATAACAATAACCCTGCAAGATTGTTTTATATTTAGGATTAAATGAGATAGTATACATGACATATATTATAGAAGGTCTATCATACAGTAAAAGCTTAAGAATAGAGAAATTCTTTCCCCTTCCATTTACCCAAGGTATAGAGTATGAGATGGGTGGGTGGCTGTACAGTGGGAAGATTTCTTAGTGCAATGATTCCCAACATTTTTCAGCTTTTGATACTGGGAACCAATTTAGGACTGCTAAGATTTTTAAAAAATATTTTAAAAACAACTGCCATCTATTAACATCATTTCATAAAAGACATGTTAACATCCCTAAAGTAAAGAACTCAGCCTACCTCGAAGGGATGTGTGAAAATTAGGTAAAGTTATGAATCTAAAGTACTTAATATAGTTCTTAGCATTTAATAAACACTTAAAAAGTGCTAGGAATTGTGTTTAGGTGTATTAGTTTTAGTATTGATATAGTATAAATATTATTCCAAATCAAGTTGAAATTCCCTAACATGACACATAGACAGGCTTTTACATACAAATATACCATTTCTACCACCCCAAATATGCAGCTACTTACAGATATACCCCAACTCCATTCAGCAGATCCTAGACGTAAATGCCCACAGGGGCGGGGTGGTTACTGTCATTGAGTAATGTAGACAGCAGGTAAGAAAACTCTGGCATGGTGTCAGTCTATCTTCTGTCCTCCATTGTTGATTTAGACATGGATTCAAGCTCTCAATAATAATAAGAGCCAATGTTTATAATGATGAAGAATATTATCTTGTTATGTATCCAAGAATATTTTTATATGTAGGCATGAGTTAACCAAGTATAAAAAGTCATTTACAAAACCTGTATGGATTAACTCATCTCAATTATTACATTTCTACCCTCTGGTTCTGTCTTTGTGTATATCAATTGCAAGTTCTGATTCTGCATAAAGCCTTTAGAATGAAGTACC
Organism: Equus caballus; assembly: GCF_041296265.1. Lineage (NCBI taxonomy): Eukaryota > Metazoa > Chordata > Mammalia > Perissodactyla > Equidae > Equus > Equus caballus. The sequence goes on from NC_091707.1 coordinate 36,487,840, forward strand.
CTTTCAGATGATGCTTGCAGAACCAAAGGATACTTAGAAAGTGACAGGGAACTGCTTCAAATGATTGACCTTCACACATTTACCAATGTTCTGAGGATGCTGGGCATTTTATGTCCCAGTCTCACCTTCCAGCCACTCCAAGCTTTTACAGACTATCTTCTGACCACCTGATTAGTAATTAGTTAGGAGAAATTCCAAATGAATCTTATCTTTGGATGTCCCTCTTTGGAGGAAAGCTGTGGCTCTCCCTTCTGCTGATATGAATGGAGTCAGCCTTATGTAGGGGATAACACCTTGGAAGGGCAAACATCTACACTCAGAGGTGAAATGACTTTCAGTGTTGTAGTGAAATGGATTTTTAAAAAATTTCAAAACCCCAAACCCCAGTACATTCCAAATTGTGGCAAAATAAATGCAAACAAAAAGTAAAAACCCAAATCAAACCAGGTTACTATGAAAACAAAACCTACTTAAGACCAACCTTCATGTTGCTGTTGCCATGTGAAAGCCATTATGCTTAGGTAGCCAGGTAATAGTCCAACATAGGTTTTTGGGTGGTGGTTTTCAACCATTCTTTAATTCATTTGGAAGCAGGGTCAGAAGAAATGCTCAACTCCTAATCACTTAGAATCCTATATCCAGCTGGTCTGGCTCCTTGGGTAAAGGGAGTGGAGACCACACTGACTCAGAAGAAGACTTCCAGGGATTTTTTTGTTTTATTTCCCTTCTTCAAACTTAATGATGAGGGAGTAAGCAAAAATTTCCAAGTCATCAGAATTGGGATTTCAGAGATGGATGGTTTAGCTGTAATCTTAGGTAAGGATTGGAGTAGGGGAAGAAGGCAACGGAATCGGTGGCTGCAGCCACTGAAAGGATATTTGCAGCCTCGCAAAGACCATTTAGGTATTCTTCTCTTCTCTGTCTAGAGCCAACCCAATAAAATATATGGTTCCTGCCCTGAGAGGCAGATAGAGATATCTCCGGGCTACCATATGTATTTATTATGAAGTGCATGAATAAATCACCACTCAAATAGAGCAAATGCATTGCTATTAAAAATTAACATAGACTTTTTGTTTTCTGTTGTCCCCATCATTTTCTCTTTAATGAAATAACAGTCTGGAATAGTACTTACTTAATAGCTTGAGGTGCCTCTGACGGTGAGGTGTATTTTACCAATTCTTTAACGTAATCAGATTAGTCTCTTTGCTTGGGGCCCAGCTCTTCCAAGTAAATTGCTCTGAAGTAAAAGAAGAATAAATTGGTCCACAGACTATGGAAGCATTTGCCTAGTGGGTCGTTTCAGAAGCTCAGATACCCTTTCTGAGGAGCCTGGAATTCCCTGAAAAAAAAAGTTTCTTGCTTTTTTTTCTGTGGCCTCCTCTTCTTTATTTTGTCAAAAATTGTGTGTGTGTGTGTGTGTGTGTGTGTGTGTGTGTGAGGGGGAAGTTGCATGTTAGTATACACTTGAGATGTCACTATAGTTTGTCCTGTCAATTTTCATCCCATCTCTACTGGAATGAGCAAAACTGACAGCCTCTAGACACTCAGAAGGGTCTTTAGAGCCCAGAGACTGAAGTACATAATGGGGGGTAATTTTACTTATGAGGAAGATAACTAAGAGACTTCTTAAATGCTGAAATAGAAGATGATCTCTTGCTCTCCAAAGCAAGGCACACAGATCCCAATGTATTTATATATCAATGTAACTCAACAACAATTTTGAGTTGTTTCTGTCAAGTGTGTCTGAGTAGGAAAAGAAGAGAGATAGAATTGATGAAATACCTACTATGTGTCAGGCTTTCTACCTGTTATCTTGGTTAATTTCAGTGAGCAAGAAAACAATGTTTCCACCAAACTGCAACAAAAACTGCAAATTTTTGAGTTTTTCTAGTGAAGCTGGTGAGTCCTCTCAGAATAATTGAAAGAGCCCTTGATTTCCTTCATCAGAGACTAGGAACAAGCCCTTGATGGGAAATCTGTTTGGGGGTCATTTTGATGCTCTCTGGAGGAAAAGGCAGGCAGCGAGTGCTTTGAAGTTCCCACAACTTACCCCTCACCCGCTCTGAGGGCGACAGTGTACTGGATCCTTGACTAGCACCATTGCTGTTGACTCCTTGATGCCCACTGTATCAGCTTGGGCAGACTCTTCTCCCAAAGAACCTTATATGATTACAAGTCAGCCATCACTGGTAACTAGACCATTCATTGCATCCACCCATCCTAACACTTTCTGCACTTCTGTCTCAGCACCGTGTTTTACTTCCATTTACTGATACCACAGTCTTAACAAAGTAGCACATGAATTATAGGAATTGCGAGAGCTTAAGCCCTCATCAAAACAAACGGGGATGAGAAACTGACACAATTTCCACTAATGACCTGGATTGAGTCTCCAGGCATTGCCTAGGTATTTAATTTTTATTATGACTTTTTAAAAAATTTTGTGGGGCAGAATGCGAAAACATCAACTATCGTAGCCTCTTCAACGTTATACATTATTAGCCAGAGGGAAGCCTACCTCCTCAGATGATAGTTGAAATCGGGAAAGAAAGTCAGCCTCCAAAATTTCCCCAGGTTTTGATTAATGCAGTTGTAGATTTTTAAAATATTTATTTGAATTTGGGATTTTTCTCCATGTGTTTTGGAGTTTTGAGGTGAAATATTTTCTTTTGAATTTGGGGGACCACTTCCCTAAGAATGGAGAAGTTAAGTAGGTGATTTTCTTTTCTTTCCTTGAAAATATAAACTGCATTCATTTATTTGGCAAATATTTATTAAGTGTCTGCTGTGTGTCAGATACTGTTTTAGGGGCCTAGAGTACATCAATGAAGAAAAAGAGAAAAACTATCTTTTTTGTGTGAGTAGAGCTTACATTCTGGCAGAAGAAGAGAGAGGTAATAAAAAATACACATTGCAAGTAATTTACTTGAATGATATCTTATATGGTGCTAAGCACTATAGAAAAAGGCAAAGCATGTAAGGTTAAGCAGATGGTAGTGCTGTGTAGGTGAGGAAGGAGATATTTGATCCAAAGATGAGGGAGTTAGCCATATAGATATTTGGGGAAGATAAGGCCAGCATGTCTGGAGTGGAGTGAAGAAGGGACAGAGTTAATTACTGGGAGCCAGAGCTCATAGGGCCTTTTTGGCTATTGAAGGGACTTCAGGTTTTACTCTGAGTTGACATGGAAAACCATTACAGAGTCTTGAGCAGATGACTTAACATGAGTTGGTTTGGGTTTTAAGATGCTTGCTTTGGCTTCTGTGTTCTTTTTTTTTTTAAAGATTTTATTATTTCCTTTTTCTCCCCAAAGCCCCCCGGTACATAGTTGTATATTCTTCGTTGTGGGTTCTTCTAGTTGTGGCATGTGGGACGCTGCCTCAGCGTGGTCTGATGAGCAGTGCCATGTCCGCACCCAGGATTCGAACCAACGAAACACTGGCCTGCCTGCAGCGGAGCGCGCGAACTTAACCACTCGGCCACGGGGCCAGCCCCTGGCTTCTGTGTTCTTAATGTACCAAAAACAGTTTTCTTACCCCATGATTCCAGTTTTCTATGTGCTATGATGTCATTATTTACTGCAAAACAGATCTCACCAACTGTGGCACGGAATGAGTGGCTATTCATTCCTGATGAAGTGTTGTAGCATCTAGATCTATCTTCTGTTCGCTTTGAAGTTCCTTATCCCAAGTTTTCTGGGTAAAATGCAAGTGTACAGTACCTAGGAAAAAAGACAGTAGAAAAGGTAATACATTTTCCCCCCAACTATGAGGTTTCATTACCTTTGTCGATATTTCCAGCCAATAGAGCCACAAACATAATTAGTGGTTATACAATTATGCAATCTTGTCTGAGGCCTCATTACCCCTTAGCTCATAAATCTTCCTTGCCATCCTTCCATGACCCTCTTTAAGGATGCACCTACCCACCACCTACATAATGAAAGAAGCCACAAGCCCCAGCCTTGGAGGAATTGTATTGATTTGTAAGAAGAGAGAAGCTATCACTTGCTGTTCTCACTAGCCTAGAAATAGACACCAGATTTTATCTGCCACTCTCTTTCTTTTTGTAGGTCTACATAGTAAATCCATTTATCTGTCCATTCATTCATTCATCCATTAACCCATCTGCCCATCCATCCATCTGTCCATCTGTCTATTCATCCATCTGTCCAATTTCTATTTATTGAGTGACAATTTTGTGCCAGGTACCCTACTTGGGAGGCAGTATATTTCATGGTTAGATGCATAGACTGTAGCCTCAAACTGCCTGGAATTGAATACTGCCCATGACTTTACCTATAGGACCTTGGGTAAGGTCCTATATTTGAGCCTCAGTTTCCTCATCTGTAGGATGAGAACAATAATCAAACATATATCATACAGTTGTTATTAGGATCACAAAGTTAATTGATCCAAAGCCCTTTCCTTTTGTCCTGAAGGAAGAGTTTTAGTAATTTGAGTTTACATTCAATATCTCTCCTTTCCAGTTTTCATCAGTCCACTCTTTACCAGTTCATCCAGCAGCCTATCAAGGACCCAGCACATGTTAAGTGTTAAGGAGAGAGGTGGGATGTTCGTGAGATCTGGGAGCTTTGGATGCATCCCTAATACCTAACCCAGTGCTTGGCACATGCACAGTATCCTGTATACATTTCATGGAATGAAGGCAAGTCCCTGCCCTTGAGAGTGTTCAGTATGTCTGCAGAAGGCCAGCACCAGATGGGAGTGTCACTGGGGCCGCCAGCCAAGGATACAGAGCAGAGCAGGAACAATTGAGCACAGGCAGAGGGAGATGATCCTCCAGCTGTTTCTGCCAGCCTGGAAATATAAAGCAATTTCTTCCTGGGACTGGTTCTTTTGTTCTGTGGTTTGATTTCTGTCTTTGTGTCAATGACTTGTCTGACGTTTCTGGGACTCTGTCCTGATACACAGTCCAGGCAGGTGGGGATCCCAGTGGGGAACTGTGTATGTCTCTGTGTTTATGCCAGAAAGAGTTTAACCTTGGACAAACAGGGCCTGTTTTTTGACTTTAGGGTATGTTTGATATATCTCTGTGTCATTCCTCCTCACATGTGGTTGGGGTAAGTGTAATAAGTGTTTGGCTTAGAGGCCTTGTAGCTTTGCAAGATACAGTGGTGGTGCTTATACTTCCACTTGCTGTGACCCATCTTAGTGCAAGGGGGTGGGAAAGCCTCTAGAAAAATGTTACATTTAAGGGGATAATGACAGCGATGACTTCAGTGCATTTCAGAAGCATGTGTGGATTAAATGTGGGGGACTCTGGAGCCAGACTGCCTGGGTTCAAATCATAGTTCCTTCTTCTTTGGTCACGTAACCTTTGGCAAGGTTTTTAGTTTCTCTACACCTTAATTTTCTTGCTATAAAATGGTTATAATAATTATAACCTACCTCGTTGGATAGTTGAGAGGATTAAATGAGATAATATTTTTAAAGTACTCAAGTTCTAGGCTCATAATAAGTATTGAATAAATGTTTACTATTCTTTCTCTTGCTCCCCCTCCTCCTTTTTCTTCTTTTAGTAGTCCTACTAGTACTATTTAGAATCATGTTATTATGAAGACTCAAATCGACAATGTTCATGAAGGTAGGTAATTGCCTAACACAGCGCCTGGCACAGATAAGAGCTCAACAAATGCTAGTTTTCTTTCATATGGGCCTCTAAGGTCCATCCTTAAAGTCTCAGAAACTTTCACACCATTTGTCCGAAACCTAACACAATATATTCACATTTCTGGTACAAAGAAGGATCTCAGTTCAACTGAAAAAACTGCTTCCCACTGTTCCCTGTGATAGAACACAGAACAGGTACTTGTTCATAACTCTATGACTTTGTGTTGAATGAAAATTATAACTGTGTGTATTAGTTATCTTTTGCTGTTTCACACATGACCACAAACTTAGCAGCTTAAAACATTACATGTTTATTATCTCACAGTTTCTGAAGGTCAGGAATCTGAGCACAGCTTGACTGGGTCCTCTGCTTAGGGGCTCTCACAGGTTGCAACAAAGCTTTCAGCCAGGGCTGGGGTCTCATCTAAAGGCTTGACTGGAGAAGGATCTACTTCCAAGCTCACATGGTTGTTGGCACACTTCTATTTCTGGAGTGTTATTGGATTGGAGGTTTCAGCTCTTAGCTGACTGTTAGCTGGAGGCTGTTGTCATTTCCTCACCATGTGGGTTTCCCCACCATGGCAGTTTACTTCATCAAAACCAGCAAGAGTGAGAGAAAGAGAGAGAGAGACAAGAGTCTGCTAACAAGATGCAAGTTGCTGTCTTATGTAATGTAATCATAGAAATGACATCCCATCACCTTTGCCATATTCTACTAGTTGGAAGTAAGTCACTAGTTCTACTCACACTCAAAAGGAGGAGATTATACAATGGTGTAAATACCAGGAGGTAGGGACCTTTGGGGGCCATCTTGGTTTGTCTGCCATAACATGCTTGCCTTCTCAGTTGTCTTTTAGATGCTTTATTTTGATTAACTTTAGCTAGTTCGGTTTTACCTCAGTCCACAGAATCCAGTTCGTCAGAGCGAGTCTAAGTAGTATAGCCACCTTTCAATTTTCCTGCAGAATTCTGGAAACTTTAAGTGTTTCAGAAACTTATAGTTTTGCTTTACTTTTTTTTTCTCCTGTAGATTATAACACTGCAATTACAGGGTTGCTTTGTCTTTCTTCTGATCGATTGTCAGTGGGCAGTAGCTCCTAACAAAGAGAACAGTTTTAAGGTTCTTTTCTTCCTCAGCCTCTCTGTTAAGTGGTTAATGATCTGGAAGCAAGCACTTGGAGGTGCTAGGGGAGCTCTTATTTAAAGGAACACTTTGAAAAGAGTAGCTGCCTTCTACAGTGATAAAGTGAGGATAGTTAGCCCCTAATTTATCTGTTTAGTAAATCTGGATATTTGGACCTCTGTTTTTTTTTTCACCAATGAGTGAGCTGAGAGGAAAATACAGGATAGTATTCTGTGAGATATGACTGGGAAAGGCTTTCTTGACCTCCTGTTAAGATTCAAAGGGAAGACAGCTATAGAGGAACATGGTTGCAGGTTGATAAAGGTGCCAGGAGAAGCACCCTTGTAATTGTTTCCATTCACATGGTTCTAGTCGGTGCTATTTAAACTGAAATGGGGAGTTATTAACTCATTTTACCTATTCAGCAAATATTTTGAGCCTTTTCTATGACCCATCTACTGTGCTAGGTGATGGGGTTATAATAAGATGTATGCCAAGGTCTCAAAGACTTATGTTCTCAAACAGTATCCTCCAAATCTTTATTCTGTTTCTTGTCTACCATTAACGGGAGTAGCTCTATTTTTTTTTCTTCTTTTTGGAGGATAGAGAATGCGGGCAAATGCAGACCATGAAGCCTCTTTTTTGCCCCACTCCTAGCTTGTTCTCTCTCCCTTTCTTTTACTTACTCCATGAGACTTCTACAGAGGCAGAATATATTATCTATGGCTGCATAAGAAATTACCCTTATTTATTTAAAAAAAAAAGAAATTACCCTGAAAACAACAACATGTATTGTTTCACAGTTTCTGTGGGTCAGGAACCCAGGCATGCCTTCGCTGGGTCCTCTGGCTCAGATCTCTCTCTTGAGGCTGTAATCAAGGTGTTGGCCAGGGCTTCAGTCATCTCTAGGGTTGACTGGGGAAAGTTCTGCTTCTAAGCTCATTCATGAGGTTGTTGGCAAGGATCACTCCCTTGCTGGTTGGTGGACTGAGGGCCTCACTTCCTCCTTGGCTGTTGGCCAGAGTCTTCCCTCATTGCCTTACTATATGGACCTCTGTCTAGGGCAGCTCATGACAGGGCAGCTTGCTTTACCTGAGAGAACAGGTGAGAAAAGCCACAGAGTATGAACAAGACAGAAGCTACAGACTTTTGTAACCTAAACTCGGAAGTCACATTCCATGACTTCCATTGTATTCTATTCGTTAAAAGCAATTCACTAGATCTAAAAAAGTGGAGAGGATTACACTTTGGTGTGAATACTAGGAGGCAGGGATCATTGGAAGCCATATTAAAAATTGTCTACCATGGCAGGGTGATATTTTAATTCTAGAAGGTAGTTAATATGAAGAAGCTTAAGACATAATAAATTACCCGTGAGCTACCACTTACCCATTCATAACTGTCGGCTCTTTTCATATTTTCTGCTGTCTCAGCATAGACAGATAGACAGACATAGGATTGAGGGTGAGATGCTAAAGCAAAAATATTTTTTACAAAGAATTGTCCAATATTAAATCTGGAAGGGCATTAGAGGGCCTTATGCAAATAAAGAAACTGGCAGAGAGAGAAAGTAAGAAACTATACTTTTGTATAGTCCCCCCAGGATCCATCACACCTGCCAAACCAAGACTGGAGACTGGATCTCCATGGAGATCCATAAAGGCCCAGAGACGTTTTCCCAAAGATGGCCTCCTTCTTTTAGTCCCTGCCAGAGCCTCACAGGAGATCATGTGACCAGCACTTCTCATCTACTTCTCCCAGCACAGAAACACCTGCCACATTGAAAGGCTCACTCAGGAGCCTTGTCATCTGCCAGCTACCTTTCTAGCAATGCCTTCATAACATAAGTTGACTCTGCTTTATGCCTAGAAAAGAAATCATGTTTAGGATAAATATTAGTTTATGTAATTAACATATCTGCTACACTTGGGTCAATAAATTTTATCACTCATCTCCAGGGTGGACTGCCATCTGGGAGCCACTAGAACTAGGACTACAGGCTGAGCATGCTGGGTAATAAGGCTGCAGGTCTGCCTACACAGCACTGTTCAACAATCTATGAATATTCTTTTCTGCATTTGAATAGCAATAGCTGAAAAATGCACGAGGGCTTGATCAAAGAATTTTACATTTGTTATTTTCACTTTGGTTTTTTTTGTTGAGCAGCAGCCTGACTGTCAGAAATGTCAGCTTTTGCTTTCTGTTTGCAATCTAAATGGACCCAATTGTGCTTCAGCTACTCTGATATGACATTAGCTACTTAGGGCAATTGCAAGAAATGGTACCCAAGGGTTAAACTCCCTTGCCTTTCCATTTGTTTTGAGATGCTGTTGGAAATCTTGAACTACTCAAACAGAGAAGAGGAGACAGAGATTAAATGGCTACAGGATGGTTAGGGAAGAAAGGAGCAGCAGTGGTTGGCTGCTCCCAAGAACTCTCTTCCGTGGCCTGATGCCATGAGTCTCTGTCCAACGTGAATTTTCGTAATTTACAAACTCTGTATGTATTTGTGAAGGAGCTCTGTTTTCACATCAGACGATATCTAAGGATAAATGATGTACTAAAGGAGATATAGTTACTTGGAACGAGAATGGTGCCATTTTATTTTCTATTTATTGTCACTGGCAGAAATGTGAGGATGGGTAAATGTGTATTGGTAACTTAATAGATCTTATCTGGCTTAATTACATTATTTGCTGTTTATTTAGTTAATGGCAAGTCTTGGCATATTAAAATAGTATCTGCGGGCAAAACATTAAATTAAGTGTTTGCTCACCCTTAGATTATTTTTTAAAAGCCATTCTTAGAAATGATAAAATAAAACAAGACTTGGTTGATAACAAGATGGTGGGATTTTTGGCCAGATGCAAATCAAAGAGTCAGGAAGAAAAGCAGATAACAGGTGAGTGTCCCAGAAGCTAGTAGATCCTTACAGGCAATAGGCAGAGGTCCAGGAGAAAATGATGCCTGGCCTCAGGGACATCTGGTAGGGATCTAGGCCGTGGACTGGGAATTTGATCTTTGGAGAGGACCAGTGTGGGGCAGGCCTAAACCTACAACTTGAGGTCTGGGCAAGCCTGGGAAGAATGATAAGAATTGAGGGACAAGGACTTGGTCAGGTCAGGACCACAATTAGAGCAGGATCAGGATTAAGGCTTATGGGTCTTAAACTTCTTCTGTTCTCCCTGACCAGAGGCAAAGCTGGTCCCGGGGCCTGGGACAGGGCTAAGCCCGAGGTAGGTTTTATGTGACACCAAACAAAAGGAGGAGCATCATTCTACAGTCACCATGTGTCCTAGTTTCTCTAAGACAGGCCCACTTTATACTTGCTATTCCAGTGTAATCATTAATAACGCTCCCCCTTCACTTAAGAGTGAATGGTTTCGATGATAAATTACAGTTACCCTAACAATATCCTCCAATGTGTTCCACAGAAAATCTATTTTGTCCATGCTCTCTTCTGGGAAGGAAGAATCTTTCTCAGGGTTATTACATCACTATTGATGGTCACTGTTTGGAATCTAGGGCCATGCCACTGTTCTTCAAAGGTTAGACCCACTGGTATATGATGCAGATGCTGGACTGGCTCTCTTTTGATTAGCATGAACTATGAGTTAGTAAGTGATCACCAACCTTTCTGGGGTTGTCAAGCTTAGATTTATTCCATTGTGAAAAATCACCCTTCCATGTCCTTGAAGTCCATATGTACAGTCTTACATTATCTGGATTCCACATTATCTAGATATGTCATGCGTGAAATTAAGCTTCCTGAATTGTAACCAAAATGTGGCTATTAGCCTCTAATTGGAGGTATGTGCATGGTGGTAGTGGTGGTGAAGTCTATCCACTGATATGCCAGTTACTTTAAAATTAAGGTAAATTATCATTCATTTTACATTGGGAATTTTGTGATACTTCCTGAGGCATCTTGAATCTCTGTGAGTTGTTATGAAACCAGAACAAGGAATCAAATCTGTAATCTGTGCCAGTTGCTCATTTTTAATAGATTATGAACTCTTAGAGGATTAGGCTTGTGTCTATACAGTACTCTTTATACAGAGATGAAGGCTTTCACAGCATTATCTATAATTGGGTGTTTAATAAATGCTTTTTGATGAAGATAATGTATGGAAATAAAACTCTGGAGATCCAGAGTCTGCCCAGATTTCTTGCCTCATTAAGGAAGAAGAGGTGAATGTGGATGCTTGGGAAAATATGAATGTTAGTCTCATTCAGGAAACCACATGCTCTCCTAGCTTGGAATACAGGAAAGAGAAAAACTTGAGGGTGTGACTAAGATAGAAATTGTGTTGACTGACACTAACACCAGTATTTACCAATCTTCTCTAACAAAGTAGACTCCATTTGGAATCCAGTGATGCATCTTACGGGTCTCACACAGGGCTTGACAAATCACACCAAGGTTTACTCAAAGTCGCTGCCATTACGGTGTGTAATCACCAGCCCTCTGGTGCCCAATAGGGTGAAGGCAGAGGTTAATAGCTTTCTTTATATTTGCATTATTACTTGATCTCTGGCTTTTATGGTCAGATGGGTTTTTATAAGCTCTTCCCATGTAACTTTCTGAAGTGTTTTCAGGTTGTCTATTTTAGGGCTGTTTTACAGTTGGCTCTTCTTATATCTGTTTTGTGTGCGAAACAATAAGTACAGAGAATCCAAGATATGAGCTATTGATACTACCACGCACATGGAGGTAAATATTGTCTTCTGTGGAGTTTTCTAAAGGCCAAAGTGTATTTCCTTTTTAATCTAAAATGTTAGAAATGTGGCCAGTTTTAACCAGCTGTCCTAAATGTATCAAAAGTTGCTTAGTTTTCTTTTCAACCACCATGGTGAATTCTTTAAGCAAATTGATTTCAAGCTTGCATAACAGCGTGGATATACGTAATGACACTGAAATGTACACTTAAAATGGTAAATTTTATGTTTTGTATATTTTCCACAATAAAAAAATTATTTTAAGTATCTAATCAACCATCAAGATTGTCAGACTGATCTGTGGCACGTAGGCAATATAGAGCATGCAGTACTATAAATGTATGAGTAGAGAATATTGCTCTGTAACACTCAAGTGCAAGAAATATCTTCTTTTATTTTCCCTAAATCAAATTAAATCTGGCTATGAGCTCTCATCTATTGGAAAGATGTGAGAGAAAAATCAATTGTATTATGTTTGAGGGAACACATTTCCCAGGATTCTTCAAAAATTTGGGTGGGACTTTCATGAGATCAGGAAATCAGGGGTAGAGGGGTACCCTTCCAATGGGGCCCCTTTGTAATCATTTCTCTGTGTGCCACATGATGCAGCTCTCCAGTTTGGTCCTTCACTGTCTGTCAAGCTCGTAGCCTTGCTGGTCACAAAGAGACTCCTTGTAATGGCCTTCTCTACTGACCATAAGCTTGGCCAGAGCGACACTTTCTTCTTTCTCCAGGCTGAGGTGTCAGTTTCCAGTGTTGGTTCCATAGGAGCCTGCAGCAATCCCTTCCATCTTGGGTATTGCTTCAAAGGGGAATGGGTCTCTGATAGTCACAGAAACTCACCAATTCCTTTTCCTTTTTCTAACCTCAGAAAAACTCATCCCCTCTGGTTGAGCTCTTCTGTTTCCTAAAGCCCAGCACTCTATTAGCCCAGGCTCCATGACAAACCTTTATGTGAAGGAAGTTGAATTCTGAGATCCTGATCCCTTTGACTTTTCTGCCCTGAGACACAGACGCAGTTAGTGATTTTGAAAGTAAAGCATCTGAAACTCAGAAGAGGACAGCCTAGGATCATCTTGATAGGGAGGAGATAAAAATGCTTCTCCATCTTCTGCATGTCCAAGGCAGCTAGAACAAGAAAGGATTATTCCAATAGTTTTGTTTTGCTTTTGTTTTCATTATGCAAGCATTAGTATTAGTAACATAATAGTTGCAAGTGTGGCTTTAGAGACAGAGAGCTTGGGTTTGAATCTGGGCTCTGCCACTCACTGGATATGTGACCATGGGCAAGTTGTTTAAGTTCCCTTTGCCTCAATTTCCCTATCTATACAAGACAAATAAGAACAATATTTTTATTATGAACTTATTGTGAGAAACAAATAAGTTAATATGTGTGAAGTACATAAAACAATGAGCCTGGCATGTAGAAAGTGCTCAACTTGAGGAAGCTATAATTATGATTATTATTACTTAACATCACCAAGACTGGTCATTCAGGTTTTAATCATCTGGAACTCTATGCTTAGCTCTAGTTTCAAGGGGTCCAAGGAAGCATAGAAATCCTTTGATATTCATTCTGAGATGCTTCCAAAGAATCTTTTGTAAGGAGTCCCTCTTGGGGTATTGAACATATCCACCTATCTCAGAGGAATGCTGTAAATTTTATCGTTTTATGAAATTCTGATCCTTTTGCTTTCAGAATTCTAGCTGGACCACAGAAAGAAAATTTCTCACATGTGTAAAATAATCAAACCATTTTGAAATTCAAACACCACTCAGAGATTGAGCCACACCATCTTCCTTATTAACGCTGGCTATTTGCTTTTTTTGTTTGATTCCTGGCCCTTAAGTGAGTGTTGATCTCACTTCTTTCCAGGGTTTCTTAAGTCTTGCAGACTGAATTTCATGTAAAATTCCTTGAGATTCTTAGCTTAGGAGAGATTGCAACAGGCCAAGAATTGTAAGTACCATGTCCCATTATTAGCATTGATTTTTCACCTTGATAATAACATCCAACCTGATGACAGCTCGTAAGCACCAAATCTTTGCCTCTCCCTATGGTCGTGTGTGGTTGGTTGCTTTAGAGAAAATTTTATTTATCGCATGGCTTAAGGTTTCATAAATTATAGAAATGTTTTCTTTCTGGCTTGTATAGAGCAGTAAAGCTTGTCTCTGTCTTGCCACTCCCTCCATACCCCAGTATCTTCTCATCCCCAATACCTCCTACTCCTGTGTCACTGAGAAGATGTTTCTTGCCTTGCTCACCAGAGAGCTAAAAAAAAAGATCTAACTGGAGGGCCAATGCTTATTCATGCCATTCCCAAGATTCAGGGTATGGGATATATTTTTGTTATGATTCAGTGGTATGTCTTGATCAGTTTCCTCATCTGCCATCTCTTAGAAAGCATGTGAAAAATTAATCACAGATATCTGCTTTTATTAGCTAGATTAATGCTAGATGATTATCTCATGAACCTTAAAAATCTCAGTGGCTTAACAAAATAGATGTTAATTTCCCACTTCTATATAAAGCCCAGTTGTGGGTGGGGAGTAAGGCTCTGCTCTACCAAGGCATTCAGGGAACCAAGCTGATGGAGGCCCTGCCATCTTCAACAAGTGGCTTCCAAGGTAGCCCTCAGCATAGACATCTATCCACAGATGGAGAGAGAGAGAGAGATTTTGGCAGATTTTGTTTTGCAAAAATATCATAGTCAGCAAGTAAGATGGAGCTTCAGATGGAATTGTGGTTAACCACAGTGGAAAAGGAGTTCAAAAGGTGAAATTGATAGCTTTTCTTTTAGCCATTGATCCTTCATTACTCAGAATCATGGAGTGAAGATTGGGGAAAGATCTATAAATCAACTTGCTTATTTTCCCAGGAGATCTAGTTCCAGAACCCAGGATTTTCAGCTCCTAGGTGAACTGATGAACTTCCTCCACGTGGGAGTCGCTTCTGCGAGAGCAGCCCCAGCATCAGTCACTCTGCTGGGTTTAAATCCTAGCTCTACCACTTAGGAGTTGAGCAAGTGATATTATCTGCAAAGGGTTAGCTTTAATATCCTCTTTATTGGGTAGCTGTACTAAATGCACAATGTCTGACACACGCATGTCATATGTCTGACAGTGCATGTGAAATAAATAATATATATCATTATTCTTTAAATTTTAAAAAATCATCACTGTAATTCTCCCCCTGAATCCCAGACCTAGGGTTATCCCCTCTCACACTGATTCTGGGCTTGGCCACATGACTTGCTTTGGCCAATGGGACAGTAGCAAATGTGATGCAGGAAGAGACCTGAACAATGTCTGTAAGTTTGCCATCTCTTGCTTGTCTTGGGGACCCCTGCAACTTCTACCATGTGAGTTGAATGATGGATGATGAGGGGTACATGCTAAGTCTCATTCCCATCACCTCAGATGACAGTGAGCCAATTCCCAGACACGTAAGTGAGGCTGCACTGGACCATCCAGCCCCAGGCAAGCCAGCCCAGATCAGAACCACCCAGCCTACCCACAGAATTGTGAAAAATAATGTTTGGGGGTGGTTCATTATCCAGCAAAAGCTAACTGATACAGAAGGAATCACACTTGAGAGGTGTCTATGGGCCAGATCTGGAAGTGATACCCATCATTTCACTAAATCTGTCACATGGTCCCTCCTAACTGCAAGGGAGACTGGAAAACGAAAGGAAGCCAAAAAGAAAAGTAATCAGGCTCAAAGAACAGCTGGCTGATATCCTCCACAATGATTTCCCTTTACTTTGTAAAAAGAACCCATAGCTGGTAATCAGAGAGTAGCAACTTCCCAGGCAAGTTCCTTGGGCCAGGTCACTAGACAGTCACTTTCAGTTTGTTTGTTTGGCACGAGGAGACAGGGAAAAGGAACTGGGACAGATGTGCATCCTTTCTGGGAGGTAGTCTGGTAAATCATTTCCTGCCAAGTTTCTCCTGCAACCCTGAGAGATAAAAAAGGAACCTGCAGGCAAAAACCACAAGGTAAGAAGGGTTTTAAGCTGTGATCTCTGAGAATAAGAGATTTTTATTTTTTCTTACTGTGAAGGAAGTCAGGGCATCTGTCTTTGAGCGTGTTATTGATGCATTTTTGTCTTCTGCCCTGTAGGGTCCAAAGCAGTCCTGCCCCCATGCTCAAAGAAGTAAGGGCAAGCTGGTCCTATTCTATTTCCTCCGGTATGCCTCGTCCCAGACCATTTGTCAGTAAAACCGTCTTCCTTTTCATCTCCTTCTCTGATTTGGATCTCTGGGTCTGGCAACAGAAACCTCAGAGACTCAGCCTGATAAGGAAGGCAGGCTGGCAGTACAGAAAGCACACTGCTTTGGTGTCAGACTGTCCAGTTTTCAATTCTTCCTCTGCCGTATTAATTAGTACTGTGTGCTTTAATTGTGAGGGTCAAATGATATGTATGAGGAGTGTGGCACACAGTAGGTACTTATTAAATGTTAGCCATTATTATTATCATCTGATTTTCCTTTCCTTCTTCCCTTTGATCATGCCCATTAGTCTAAGGAAAAAGATCACAAATTGGGGAAGAGGGCCTAGAAAAGAAGGGTGGATAAGGGGCAGGAGATAGTGAAAAATTGTATTTATTTCACAATTCAAATTCTATCCCATATTTGCTTGGTAAATTATAGTTTTCAAAGGACTTTATCTAGACAATCTTATTTAGTATGACAGTTCTATAAGATTCAAGGAACATGCAGTCTACTTGAGCAGGTAAAAAATAAATGCATGAGGAATTAAGCAACAGCTGAGTTACTGAGACTGCAGTAACTTTTAAAACTCACTATCCAATGTGCAAAAAAATATTGCAAGTATTTTGGAATCAAATTTGTTGGATTGAAGTGTTTTGTGGTGGTCTCCAATATCTGCTAATGGACCAAACCCCATCCCAACTATCTTGTGTTCAGGATTATTGATATAAAAATTGGTTTAAGGTCCTCATAATCCATATACTCCCATTCCCTGACATGCATTAGTGTCTTCAGCCCTATTTCCACTGGGTTAACTGTTGATCAACTTTCCCCCTGTCTCTCCATATCTAGTTTATTTCCATAAACCTGGCTTCTTCAGTGTTACCTACTGATCTTCCTTAAGGCATGTTCTGTTCTGGGTCAGTTTTCCTCCAATCTGTGGCCAAGTTCTTGCTCAGATCTAGGAATGTGCCACTTATCCACATCTTTGCTCTAAACTGAGCATCATTTCTCTGTATGATACCTGAGTTTCTGTTGCTATCCTTGATATTCTTTTATAATTTGCAAAGCTAGAGGGAACTAGAGGGTGGCTTTAATAACCAAACGTCCAGGGTCTGTAGGAGTTCAAGATCTCTTTAGCAAACAGTTCCAAGGCATCAACGGAAGAGATGTCACAGACAGTATATCATTGAAAGTATTTGAATTATTATTGCTCTAGGAGACTAGAGGAAGGGAAAAGTCACTTTGGGATGGGACATCAGAGAAGACTTCACGGAAGATGTAAAATTTGAACTAGGTTATGTTGATAGCTTAGAGGTGGAAGAGGCCATAACCAAAAGAGTAGTGGTACAAATGCTCAAAGAGTTTTGGGTGGAATAATCAAGTTTAACAGAGAGTATAGGAATTAGACCCCTTTCTCTAAGAAATAATTTTGAGAGGAAGTTGGAGATAATTTTGTCTGGAATGGTTTCTTCATACCAGTTAATTCATTTATTCGACAGATATTTATTGAATACCTGCTATTATCCAGGCACTGTTCTATGTCCCAGGGAGGAATAACAATGAATAGAACAGGAAAGGTTCTTTCCTTCATGCTGATTATATCCTAAGTGTGGAGACAAACAATTAAAAATAAGAAGATACATGTGGTAATACCAGATAGTTGTAGTGCTGTGACAAATTAAACCATGGGAATGTGATAGAGTGTGATTGGAAGGAGTAAATGCCATTTTAGAGAGGGAAGCCAGAGATGGCCACTTGGAGTAGGTGATATTTAAACTGAGATTTGAATAAGGAACAGGAGCCATTCATGTGAAAGATCTGGGAAATGGGTATTCCTGGCAGAAGAGACAGCTAGTGCGAAGGCTCTCAGGTGGGAATGAGCTTGGTGTAAGGTAAAGGAAAAGCTCATAGGCTAGTGAGGTTGGTGCACGAAGGAAATGGTGCGGGAGATCAGATTACTGTAGGCCACTTGGAAAATATGCCCAGGTGACGTCCTGCTATCGACCACTTGCTACAGAATCTCTGAGGTGAAGTGCAGACCACAGTACTTATTAACACCTCTTCAGTGATTCTAATGGGTAGCCAAGGTTGGGAAGCACTGCATCAGAAGAAGAGCCAAAAGAAGGGCTTTTTCCAAGCAGGCAGAGGATGCCGTAGGATGTGATGGAGAAGCAGCGATGTGAAGAGTGTAATCCTGAGGGAATGTGCTGGAGCTAGAGGGATGATTATTCTTGACCTGGTAGTCAGTGGAGTCCAGAGTGGCCTCTTCCAAGAGTGAGGTCCCTATGTTCTTTAGTTAGTCTCCTTTGCCAGTTTCCTGAAATCTCTTGTGCCAACTATGGCAGGAGTCAAAGAATTAAGGTTTGGCTTATTTATTTTCTGCAGATCACAGAGATCCAACCCTCAGAGCTAGGGAATAAGGCCGTGGATCCTGAGTGGGAAAAACTTCGCCAGATACCCCTCCTGCTTGAGGAGTGGTCTTGTTTGAAAGCAGTTTGAATAATGACATCCTGTAACATAGTTATACACGTAACAATTCTTTCTACAAAAACTAGATGTTGCCTTAAATGGTCTGTACAAAAAAGAGAGATTTCACTAATAGGAGGGTAAGAGTTGAGCACAGATCCTAGAGAGGAAAAAGATTGCCTTCAGCCACAGATGGGGTGTGAGATAGATGGACAACTACCACTGAAGCTGAGAGAGGATGAGATTCATACAAGAAAGAATTCAAAAGAGGAGGCTCTTGAGCTTTGAGACAATTTGAGAGGAAAAGAAAAAGATGGTGTGTAATTAAAAAGAATAGAATAAGAAAAGATACATTATCTAGGTGGAGACCTCATCTCTTTAAAGTCCTAAATAAGAATGTCACGTGAGGCACATAGTCAAGAACTAGGACTCAAGAGTCCATATTGGATGAATTCCTTGAACTCTTTAAGCCTCAGTTTCCTCATTTGTAAAATGGGAATAATAGTACCAAAGTCATCAGTTGCTGTGAGGATTAATGAGAAAATGCGTGTAAAAGTCTTGACACAGTGCCTGGCACTTAGTGAGGGCCCACTACATGGTAGCTCTCATGGTAGAGTTCATCACCGTTGTCAAAATTGCCATTATAATTAACATTGCCTCAATCACAAAACCCATGTCATGTTCACCAACAGCCAATGGGTTCTAGATAAAAGTGGGTTCTAGCCTTCTGGCCAGTAGGGAGCTAAGTTAAAAATGTCAAGAAATCAAAGCAATAGTGCCCGGGTATTCAAAGAATATCAGGATTTGACTAAATTCACAGCCAAGTAACATTTATCCAGTGTCTACCATTTGCCAGTCACTTTCTTCCCTCTAATATACTTTATTCCCTTTAATTCTGCAGAACAGAGGAGAAGGAATGGGGCTGGGCAGAGCTGCAGTGGAGAGATCAGCTGTGAAGGATATAGATAATAAATGTTGGGCAAGTTGATCTCTGAGAAAAGTTCTAAGTCATCCACGGCTTAGATTGCTAATCGACAAGTAGATGTAAAAGTTAGATTGCCAATCTTGGAGCCTAGGAAATCTGAGATGGTTTTCAAGGTAATGATGTCTCTGATAAATAGCTATGGATTGCGGGGGCCTTTCAGCCTTTTGCTCGGGTGTTGATGGGAAGCACCAAGCTCAGCATCCGCAGTTACAGTGTGGACTTCTGGATCTGTGTCCCTGAAGAAAAGTTGATCTGAGCTAGTGTGGAAGATTTGGGGAGGACTTGTATAAAAAGTAACACTGAAAACCAAACAAGTAGTTGAGTTCTCTGGGTGGGTAAAGTGGAATATTGGAGAGAATTCGGTTGAAACTTAATAACTAACTATATTCAGTGAATTGTGAAGAGAGGGGTTAGCAAAGGAGAACAAAAAATGTTTGCATTCATATTATATAACAACATATAATGTTAGTATGATGATGTTAATAATTTTATACATTAATATAATATAATAATACTGACCGGGAATTAGAAGACCTGTGTTCTAGACTGTGTTACATGCAAACAATTGGAATTATCTAGGCCCCGTTTCTGCAGTCTGAAAAATAAGGGCATTAGATTCGGTGATGGCTAATCCATCTTTTTGTTTAAAATACAATTATTCTGTGGAGTACAAAGAAGCTTATGGTTGGGGCTGAGTGGTACACAAGCTTAAGGCAGCAACTAAGAAAGTATTTTGCCTTTCCAGGTTTTCAGGCCATGTCCAGCCTTGTTTTATTTGATATAATTTAAGGTTTCTTTCTCATGGGGTGAATAGAATTAGACATTGTAGAAACATACAAATCAATGTGACTCTATTGGGGTACAGCCAATGACTTCATGAATAGAAGTGAAAAGGGTTATTGGGTTATTTAATATGTTGATTTAAGTGACACTGGGTTATGAGGTCAGTGACCAGGCTCCTAATAGGACATCATATTCATAGGTTCTGTCCCAACTCTGCCTTTGCCTAGTACATATGGATGACTAGAATTTGGTAAGACACAGCTGTCTGCTGAGCCACTCCCACTGTTGTTAGAGCATAGGCACAGAGATGGATTGTGTGTGTGTGTGTGTGTGTGAGGAAGACTGTCCCTGAGCTAATATCTGTGCCAGTCTTTCTCTATTTTGTGCATGGGACACTGCCACAGCATGGCTTGATGAATGGTGTATGGGTCCACGCCCAGAATCTGAATCCACGAATGCCTGGCCGCCGAAGTGGATCACACAAACTTAACCACTATGCCACCAGGCCAGCCCCCAGAGATGGATTTTTGAGCACACCTGTTTTCCCTGTCATCATATTTGTCATGGGAACAGACTCCCTATGCTCATTATCAAAAACTCATATGTTATCTCCAATTCACGTTTTGTTCACCTCTTTCTCTTCATTGCATTAGTCAAGTTCAGAAACTAGACTGTCAGCTGCCAGACAGGCTGCTCTTTCTCTTTAGAGATAGGTGAAACCATTTAGTAATTCATTATCAAAGCTTACAGCCCTAGAAGGTATTTTGGCCTTCAATTCAATTATTCCAAAAAGCGAGCAATGAAGAAAAGTGCCTGGGACGATTAGATGGGCTATCCAGTTGTCAAAAACAAATTTTCACCTCTGCAAATGTAGGTTTATATTCTGTTCTTAAGTCATCAGAGGGAAACACAAGATGTTCACTGTCAGTTTAGACTGTCAAAAAAGCTTCTCCAAAATCTGTAAATTTGTCACTCCTCATGTGTTCTCACTGCAGAAACCAGAAATCCAACATCCTGTGCTTAAACTTTCTGACTAGACAAATGGGCCTTTTGGGATGACACGTATGTCTTAGATGAATATCTGAGCTGGAGTTGCAAAGAGAGTAACCTGCTTTTGTTAAGTTATTAGAACCTAGGTAGTATAGAAGATTAATCTACGGAGTATGGAAAAAAGATCTAAAGCATGGTGTCTGCTCATGAGGCCTTTACAAGTTATTTGGAGAGTTAAGGCTTATATACCCAGAACCTTATTTTTAGTGGTCTTGGAAGTTTTAAAGTTCCTGTAATATAGTACCCAAATGTGATGCCCACGATGAAGGATATGGGAGGTCAGAAAAGAGGGTGCTTTTCTGAGGAACTGGTAGCTGACATGGAGTTTCATCCACCTAGAACAACTGCAGTGACACACTTTGGTACTTGATTTCCTTTCCAGGGGGCAATCTAACCCAGTCTGGAGTTCCAGGAGCAAGAGTTGGGTAGGGAGTGTGCTGAATTTAACTTTTGCTTCACATGTAAAGTAAAAGAGGAAAAAGCGAGGGTCCCAAAGCAAAGGTGGCTTGAGAACGAATGAGTGTCTCTGTGACCTGTCAAAACCTCAGGAGGCCCAGCAGAAATAGGAGGAGTGGGTTTGTGTTTGGTAGTTCTCCTTGATGTATATGGGAGAAAGCTCTACCAGGAGCAAAATTTCAACCAGAAGCCAGACTTTTTGAACTTACATCTTATTCTCTTCCTCTGCTATAAAGTGGTGAGGTCACAGACCCTGCCCTGATTGGTTCATAGGTGGATACATCCTGAGGTAGGTGGGGGTAATTCTTGAGTTTTCTTATACTAAAGCACACCTCAGGAAAGAAAACAATTCACTTAGGAGGTGTTATGGGAGATACGACAGGCCTGTGGTGGGTTGTCCCATTTGATCACTGTGAATTTTCTCTCTGTGGTGTCTTCTGCTCCATGAGGAAGCTAGTCATGGGAAAGAGCCATAACCAGTAACTGTCAGTCTTCTCCAAGAAGTCAATCAGCTTCCCTCTAGCCTACAGAGAGCTTGGCTCTGCTCTATAATATCATACTGCTATGTGTGAGGGAATGCTTCAATAATTTACCATGAAACTTGTCTATAGATCAGAGTAGACAAAGAATAAAATCTTCAGTACGTAAAAACCTTACAGAGGAGTTGAAACTTCTACTAGCAAAGGATCTAGGAGAATTGGGTAATTTTGGAGCCATTTATCAAATATATGCTTGTACTACAGGTCATTTTGGCAAACCAAGGGGTCTCTTATACTCATCACCTAGTCTCAGGAAAACTTGGTCTCTGATTAACTATGAATGTAATGATTGAATTCTCCAAATCCACTGGCCTACTCCAATCATCACGGTGTCTTCACAAGAAAATGGCTCATTTTATTCCATCCCATGGCTGCTTCCATTCCCTGTATGTTGATTTAGGAAGCATTTTGTTGAAGGGGTTCCTCATTATGTGTAATTTAGGACCATTTATTCATTAATTCACTTACTCAGTGCACACTGGTTGAGCCTATACAATATGCCTGGCACTGGGAAAACAAAATAATAAACCACTATTCTTATCCTCGAAGGCATCTCATTCTGTTTGTAGAGGTAAAAAGCCATTGTAATAGTGAGAAACATCACTAAGTCGCATGAAAATTGCTAAAGGAGATAGCAACTAACTGTCTAGGTTGGTTGGAAGGATTTACAGAGAAGGTGACGTTTGTTTAGGACCTTGAAGAATGAGTAGGAGTTTTCTGGGTGAATCAGGGGAAGGATGGGAATATATGTCAAAGAAGCTGCATGCATGAAGACACAGAAGACATGGCACAGGTTCAAATCTGGATTTCACCACTCACAAGCTGAGTAAAGTCATTCAGCTTATTTTGAAGACTCTGTGTCCTAATTTGTAAAATATAGACAAGATATTTCCTGCCTACTCACTAAGTTATGTCGAAGCTCAAATATCTTCATGTTTTTGAAATTAATTTGAAAATGATGAGGTTGGGAGTGATTACTGGATAGGTTGGATGCTTGTCCAACTGGGGCCCTTCATGAGGGGAGGAGACAATACACTGCCTATCACCACACTGAAGGTTTGGGGCTGAGAGGACCACAGGGGGCAGAAGAGACCCAGACATTAAAATGATGGTGCTGAGAAGTTAATCTGTTTCCATTTTTTAATAGCTCTGCACAGAAGCTGTCAGTGGGGCTCTCTCCCCAGCCAGATTTATGGCTTCTGAATGACATTGTTTTACTTTGCCATTTGGAGGCTAAACACTGCTGGAGGGAGCAGGAGTCTCATTCTCCTATCAGTGGCAAATGCATATCAATCAATGTAATTGAAGTCCAAGTGGAATAATTGATGGGAGACCCATTGCATGCTCCCTGGTGTACTCTTCTTTCTCTCTCTCTCCCTCTTATTCTTTCCACCATTTCTTTCTGCTCCTTTCTGGTTTTTAGTCTTGTCCACACGAAAGGTTTAGGCCAATTAGAAAATGATTGCTCTCACTCCTTTTGGCCCACCTTTCTTGATGTTTAGGTTAATTTGGCATCTGATCCTCTGTAAAACACACGTCTTTCCAAAAAAGGCTTCTAACACATTTATGGGGGCCACTTAAATATTAATCATTAAAAGTAAATAATGAAGGAAGATTTCCTTTTCTTGAAAGTCATATACACAGAGAGCTAATTAACTGATGCTATGCAGAGGAGAAGCGCTCTAACTGAAGCCCAGGGTTGATTTTTACAATGACCACTTAGCGATCAAGGAAGGGAAATGAGCCACATTTTATAGGCTCTTTTATTAATTATTTTGGGGGGATGGATGTAAGTTTTGGGGTGGAGCAAAGCACTCCTAGATTATTCCTGGGGAGATGGATTGTATACTTTTATAAAAACTTATAAAACTTTTGATTACAGGGTATGGCTTACAATGTAGATACCACAATGATGTAACTAGATAAAAAGCTCTCTCTCTCAGTAGAGCTTATATGTATACTCTGATTATAAAAAAAGGGTGGAATACACATATTTGGAGGATATACAAGAGGAAACTTGGGGACCAATAGAAGAGTGAAAATCACTTAGTTATTGGTTTTTATTGTTGAAAAATTCTTATAGAGGATAGTGACCCACAGCTCTTTAATCTCACTCATAAATGAGCAGATAGAAAGAGATAAGAGATGAAGGGAATGATTTAAGTTGAACTTCAATAAAATATTCTGATTGTTTAGTTCGTATATCATAGGTTTTTCAAGGTAGGAGATTTCTTACCTGGCTGGTATAATTTAGGTATCATCTTATCACAAGAAAAAGACTATAATGGTGGAGGGAGGGTATGTTCAAGGCAGAGGATTAATATTTATTAAGCACCTACTATGAGAGAGGTACTATACTTTTTTTACATACACTATCTCATTTAAGCAACACTCTTATAAATTAGTTATTTCTACATTTATTTTAAAAACTTAAAATAAAAGAGGCTAAGTAACTTGAACAATGTTGCTTAGCCATACTATATCAGAGTCAGTATTTAAATCCAGGTGTGTCAGACTCTAAATTCCATACTCTTCATATTTTATTACGATGCTCAATAAATAGCCATTGACAGACTCATCTTTATTCAAGGTAGGAAGGTGGACCCAGTGATTTCTCTTAGCCTTTCCCATGAATCTATTATCAGAAATAGCTTATTCTAATGAGAATAATGCCTGATACTATTATAGTAGTAGACATCTTTGTGTTACTTGATTAGCATCTTTTCTCTTTCTTTGGGCAATAGTATTTGTTTTCCCTATGGGTAATTAAAAGTTACATTTTTTGATGGAAGTGGGAACTCCTTCTACTCCAGCTCACCTCTAGTTACAAGGTTAGGTACATAATCTAGGCCTGAACAGTCAGATTAGCCTTTTCTTCTGTCTACAGCTATTGATTTTTCATGTTTCCCAAGGTGATTTTACTTTTCTGCTAGAGTCGTCAGGGAAGATGCTCTCTGTCCACTGGGGTTGTTAAGCATGTAGGATGCAAGTCTGAGACTACTAGTAGGAACCGTTCTCATCAATTGAAAAGAAGAGAGCTTGTCTAAGATATAGAGGAAGAAAAAGACAGTAAAGACTTATGGATATTCTTTAAGATCCTGGACCCAGCCACACCTGAACCCCAATTTTTTTTATTCTTTAAAGGAATGTGAATCTATAATGTTTTTCTTTTATCTTGTTTTATGTTATTTGCAACCAAATTAATTTTTAAATACAATCATGCACCACGTAATGGCATTTCTGCCAACAACATACCACATATATAATGGCAGTCCCATGAGATTAGCACCATATAGCCTAGGTGTGTACTAGGCTATACCATCTAGATTTGGGTAAGTATACTCTATGATGTTCTTACAATGATGAAATTGCCTAACAATGCATTTCTCAAAATGTATCCCTGTTGTTAAGCTACACATGACTGTATATAAAAATCTGGCAATGTTATTTTGTGTGTCTGATAAATCATACATCTATCATCAATGAGACAGCACTGATCACATCCCATAACCCCATAAGTGGACATAAATCTGATCTAAACTTTGTGAAGACTTTGGCACCTGCCCTTGGTTCCCAGATTATCTCTGGTCTGCTCTGAGGGATTAGCTGGTTGGACAACAAATACCTTTAGTGCCTCAGGCTCTGTGCAATGCCTGGGGGAGTGCCTAAATTTGCCTTGATTGAGCCATCTCTCTTCCCTGTGAGGCCCCAGAGGTTGCTGTAAACTGAAGGACTACTGCCAAATGAGAAATGAGATACTGCTTTATGATCAATTGTATGTGCGTCCATAACTCTCAACAGCTTCCAATGAACTTGGTTGGAGCACACAGCTTTGGCCCAAACCTAAGCACATTCTCTTGATACTCTAATTCAAACCTTAACTCCAGCCAGTGGTAAAATAGTGCCCAGTAATGGTTAGTGAGAAATATAAGAGAAGATGATCAGTAGATCAGACTTTATCAAGATTCTAAATGTGGGTCAGCTTCCTGCACAGCCAGGAAATAGTGGAGAAAGCCACACTCAAATGAATGAGCTTTCAATTTCAGTGCTTCCTCCCAGTAGAAAACATGGCCCAATCAATGTCCTGGATTCTGTCCAGGGAATCAGATTGGCAAAAAGAAGCAAATCATCCACAAATTTTGGTGCTTTATCATCACTGTAATGTTTGTTAGCAATACAGTTTCTTGAGTGATTTCTAACACAAGGATGTACTGCAAACACAGTGCTTGAGAACATTGCATTATGGAGACCACTGCCCTATTCTCAGAAATCTTCATGTATGTTACTTCTTTGTCTTTACTGAACGTGTTTATATTTCCGCCCCTATGTGGGCCTGCTCCTCTGGGATATACCAGAGTAGGAAAAAGTCTCTCCATTGTGTTATAGTGATCTACTGAAGAAAAGCACTCTATGTGCATATTTTGCAAGAAGTCACATTACAGGGTGTGTATGTCTATTAACAGAATCATTGAACCAGAGCCAAGGTCCCCGAGGGACTGTTTGAGATCATCTTTCTAACCTAGTAATTCTCAAGCCTAGCTACACGACAGATGCCTGGAGAGCTTAATAAAAAGGGGTCTCAGGCTCCACTCAAGACTGACTGAATCAGAATCTCTTCTGGTAGGGGTGTGGGGTGTAGGAATATTAATTTATAACAACTTCCTCAGACGATTCTTATGCCAGTCCATAGGCTAGGCTTTGGGGATCCCTTTATCTTTTACCTTCAAGTTAAAAAAATCACTCTGAAATCTCATGAGTCAGATAAGAATCTAACTCATATTCAAAGAGGTTTAGAAAAATATATCTGTGCCTGTCTCACCAAGAAATTCTTTTGTCCAATAAACTTCATTTTCAAAATATCTATCTTGTATTTCACATAAATCCCTGGCACTGTAGAATAAGTCTGTTTCCAGTCCCCTGCTTATTTTATTGTTGATGTTGTTGTTTTGAGGCTGATGTGGAGAGCAGGTTAGGTCACACATATGCTTTCTTAGCTTCTTCTCGGTTCCTTGTTCTGTTTTTTATTTGACTCTCGATTCCGTGGTGTCCATGCTTGGGATGTTTCTGATTCTGTCTCTCTCAGTAAGATCCATTACTTGAACTTCATCTGGACCTAGGTAAAGGTTGACCTAGGACCTAGGTTGAAAAGGGCACCAAAATGAATCAGATCATTGTATTAATTTGCAGGGGGCAGGGGAAGAGGATCATGAAAGAGGACAGAGTGGGGTCTGGAAGCCTGAATGTGAATTTGTCTGAAAAGGAAATGATGATTCCAGTAATTGTTTTCCCACCCTCCCCTTTTGCATTCTCCTGGTAGCTAATTCCCTTGGCATGATCCTCTTAACTGCATTGCTCTATCAGTATTTTATCTGATCTACTTCTCTGAGAACACTTTCTATGGTTTGCTAACTTCTTCCTATATTTGAGAACCTTTAGATATTACATGGGAAAATCAACCCTGTTTCTCCATTTTCATACAAATTTGGGTTCTTAGGATGCTTAGAAAATGAGACTGGCCCATTGCTCTGGCTGGATTTGTGTGAAAAATCTGGGAGCAGTGTTTCCAGCTTTCAAAATTTGGTAGGGACAGACCTAAACAGACTTTCTCTCTTGTTTCCAAGCTGGATCCTCATTTGTATACAGTTGGTATGGGTCAGAGGACTCCTGGGCCAAATCAGGATGTAAGAAAAAGGGGACCATGAACATGCGTAGGTGCTGAGAATTGGTCAGTAACTGTTAAAGGTCTTTAATAAGCTTGACTGTTGCCTTGTTTGTGTCACCAAGGAAATTAGAGCATGATGAGGGACATCCTTCACTTACCATAGACAAAGGCAGGGATTCTCTTCCTATAGACCCAGCCCTATCCGTGTTCTGCCTCCATGGAGAATGATCTCAGGGCTAAAAAGTCATGACCACTTGCCCCCATACTTTAGTCCCTCTGCTTGACGTGATACCATAATTACTTCATCTGTTTGGTTGGGAATTTAAATCCCTGTAAATTAAAATACTCCTGAGAGGGGTCTAACCTTAATCCCTTTATCAGCTTACTCGGTAATTATCAATTAATACTTTAGGAGAGATTAGTTTGCAACCAATGGAAATCAAGATAGTGGAGGCATGGTGAGTTCTGGTTTTGATACTCATTAGCAGAGTGACCTTGATTTTTAAATTTCTCTGCGTTCTTTGTTCTTCATTTTTTAAGCAAAGGGACTTGGTAATAGGATCTTGGACTTCCCTTCCAGCTCTGGCTTAGTGACAGAGTTCCAAATGCATTTCTGGATTGCTGACTGAAAGAAAGTTAATAAAAGACTTCCTTCCTTCGTGGTCTTCTTTTATTTATTTATTTTTTTGATGAGGAAGATTGAGCTAACATATATGCCCATCTTCCTTGATTTTGTATGTGGGATGCCACCACAGTGTGGCTGATGAGTGGTGTAGGTCCACACCTGGGATCTGAACCTGAAAACCTGGACCGCTGAAGCGGAGTATGCGGTACACAACCACTATGCCACCAGGCTGGCCCCATGGCTTTCTTTGTTGTATTCTTGGAACTCAGGCCACACAGTTGTGGGTCTATTGAAACAAAAAGAACGTGTGACCAGAGTGACCATGGGAAGCAGAGATTACCACAGAATTGCTTAGTTGCCAACCCCAAACAGCTGCATCCCAGAGATGAGTCTGCAAGGGAGGAGTATCTTATGGGATGTCACAGCTTAACAGCAGAAAAATAGGCTGATACGATCAGAAAGCACGCCAGGCCGTTGTAGACATCTGCCGTGCAGAATGACATTCAGTGGCTGTCTGAACACAGTCTGCAATCCCTCTCCTGACTTTGAAGAGACCCCTGGGCCTCGAACTTCAAATCTGCACAGAGAGCACTATAGCCAGCAGGCCTGGGTGTCTCCTGTCAACACGATGCAAATGGTTCTGTGGATATGGGGTCTGGAGTCACGAGAACTAAATTCCACTGTGATATCTGACCCGCCAAAAAAGAAAATTATTATGAACTTTGAGCTTTCCTATATCCTAAGCTGGGCTAAGTATTTTACACACTTTATGTTGTTCAAGTTATGACCTTGGGTTCTTCTGTGGATCTTCATTTCCTTATCAATGAGATGGAACATTTCTGCCTTCTCCGATAATAATAACTAACATTTACTGAATGCTTACTATGCCCAGGCACTGGGGTAAGCACTTTTTGTGCACTGGTATCTTATTTAATACTTACAATAATCCTAAAATCAGGCAGGGATTATGATTATTTCCAGTTTACAGGTGGGGAAAACTGAATTTGATGAAGTGGGATAAAGCAGCATTGAATGGAGTTTGTAAAAGGAAAGGGCTCTGTGTTTCCTGTTCTTCCCGAATAGCCAAGTCAGGTGATCGCTTTTCCTAATATAACCCAGAATTACCCCAAAGGAGCTTTCTGTTTTTAGTCCTGGCTGTATGAAGCCATTTAATCTCAGCAAGGGCCAAATGGCAAACTGTTTGTGCACACTTGTGTGGGTGGAGGTAGTGAAGTGGTCATGAGAAATAGAATCCAAAGGACCTTCTAGGACTGGGCAGAAACTGTTTAAGAGTGCATGTGAATTCCAGAGTTTACTTATGAGGAGGTTCTAATGCCTAATTTCCTAAAGTCATCATTAATAATGTTAATACAGTCAGTCCATCTCTTTACTCTCCCTACACTTCTTTTCTGCATTGTCTTCCAGAGTCCTGCCTTATTGAATCGTGATCTGAAAATGGGATTAATAAACACCTTTGATTAGCTAGTGGGGGGTAAATAGGAGGATTAAATAAGATAGCAGACCTTAAAATTTTTTGTCAGCAATGAACTAATATAGATGTTAGACCTAATAGTGACCATGTTGATGGCTGATTTATTATTTGTCACTGACTACAGGACTGCATCACTCTCATTTGGAAAAAATGTCTTTTGATATTTATTCTCTTCTTTAAAAAGATTGTCCTTTACTAATTTTCTTCCTTCTCTGTGAAATAAAATTATATCAAGGAGAATTGAAAATTAAAAAAAAAATCTGTGCAACAATTGGTAGGGGAAGGATAATGAGAAGAAAAGCAGACAACTGTTGGCTGTTTAAGCATATCCGTGAGTGTGTTAATTTAATTAGAACTGCCCTGTATAAATATTAAACTCAATTCGCTTTCTTTTATAGCTCCTTTGCCTTTCAAAATATTCTCAGTTACAGATTATCTTTTTAGAATTCTTCTGTGAGTTTGAGGGAGTTAATGGCAGAAAGACAACCCAAATTTAAATGAACTGAGAGAGCTTTTCATCTTATCACACTTTGTCTCTCTAAGTTATTTTGCTTTGCCTCGCTGCTGGCCCAGAGGCAAAAGGAGTGCTTGATTTTCTTGTCTTCCTATATGGAGGCAATGCAACAACTTCTCTCCGCTGGATTACATATTTTGTGTTGTTTTTCTAGGAGAGGGATTGGATTGCTTTATATCTCCACACTCCCAATCATCTTGAGCAATCGTCCAACTTTTCTAGGTCACTAGCCAGGATGTGGGATGTAGTCTGGATGGTTGTTTCATTTGATCCTCCCCATAACTCCATGAGGGTAAGATACCATTATCCCCATTTTCCTGATAAGAATAGAGTCAGTAAGTCAGAGAGCCAGGCATTTTGAAGCCAAGTATACTTTCTAGTATTGGAAATGGTGGGCTTAATTGCTAGATTGAAATTTTGACAGATGCAGAATAAAGGAAGTGAAACACTTGCCCACAGAATGAGTTTAAAGTGAATTAATGAGAATCACAGAATCTCATAGGCAGAACAGACCTATATTATAGGACCTATCTTTTAGGATGTGGTGAGTAAGAGAGGGTACCACAAGTGCAGAATCAGATCCTGTCTTTATTTAAAATTTTGATATTGTGTTCATGATGGGTTTTTGCATCCATTTTTTCTGTGTGAAATATTGTGTTAAAATATTATTTATCTTGGGGCTGGCCTAGTGGCATAGTGTTTCAGTCCGTGTGCTCCTGTTTGGCAGCCCGGGTTTGGATCCCAGGTGCTGACCTACACACCATTCATCAAGCCATGCTGTGGTGGTGTCTCACATACAAAATAGAGGAAGACTGGCATGGATTTTAGCTCAGGGACAATCTTCCTCAAACAAAAAGAGGAAGATGGGCAGCAGATTTTAGCTCAGGGCCAATCTTCCTCACACACCCACAAAAATATTATTCATTTTGGTTACTGAGGTTTTTTGGTGCCCCTTAAATTCTGTACCTGAGACAAGTGAGCCCCTTGCCTCACCCTAGTCCCAGCCCTGTAGAACAGGAACACTGCTATGTAGTCTGTGAGTCATATTCCTTCATTTTTCACATGAAGAAACTAGGGCCAAAACCCACAAAACTGGCACTAATAACTCACAGCTCTTGACTCACAATTCAGTGCTCTTCCTACAATGACAAGTGGAACTAAAATAATGTGACAGCTGAACATCAGAAGGGTGTGACCTCATAATAAAGCTTGACTAAATGTCCCAGGCCAAAAGTGTAAAGCCTTTGGACTGCACTATCTGTTTAGCACTGAATCTTTCTCTCACCCAGCATGTAGAAACAGCTGTGAGTTGCAGCAGGTGGAACTTAGATTAGGAAGAAAATTACTTGACAGTGTGGGAAGTGAGGTGTTGCCTTGGTTTCCAGAAAATGGCATAAAATAAGAGGGGCCAATCCAAATGCCTTGGGTTGGGTGTAAGTAAGTGGCGGTGACTGCAGCCAACTGGGGAGAGAGACCATGAGCAGAAACCAAGTTCTGTAATTCTATTGATCACTAGAGAAGCAAGGTCCTTTTTCATTCTTTCTGGGTCTTAGGCACCCCTTTAATTTCAGGTCAAAATTATTTTCTTGAAGCAACTTTAACCCTAGCTTGCCAGCATCCTCTTCTCCCTCTCCACTCCACTGACAGTCCTTGATCCTGCTTCTTCTTTGTTTTATCTTTGCAACTCTAATCAGCAGAGACTGCTTCCCTAGTTCCCAATCCTTTCACCAGTTATCTGCTCCTGCAGCTCTGAGTCCTGGATTACAACATTTTCTAACCTTTTGAGTTGGCTCTCTTCTAAAAATCATTGGCTCTTTCACAATTACTGTGTAGCGTCCATATTATGGCATTTCCAGGCTTCCATGCTGAGCCATCCCATCCTCCATCAAAAAATCACCTTGCAACTACATTTTCTTCTTTTGGATGACTTTTATGTAGGACAACACATCTAGACTGAGTCAGAGAATCACACAGGCGGGGACTTTGCTTTGTTCTGTGCTGAATACTCAGCATCTAGAATAGTCCTCTTCTGCACAAGTAGGAGGCCAATAATACTTACTGAGTGAATAAATAATTACACAGGTACAATTTAACTCACTCCAAATTGGGTATATCCTAAGATTCACATAGGAATTTTTAACATGGGCAACACATTTCATAGCAAAACCAGAGTTTGGGTATCAGGGAGATGAAGGAAATAAAAAAGCTGTGATGTTATGCATGTGTCCTGATAAACAACCGTGTGTTCTAGCCACCAGGGCTGTGGACCCTGTCTTTTTAAACAAGCCCAGTGTTTGCGGGTGTGCCCTGTGCTCATTTGGAGGTTTCCAGCACCATGGATAGAGGTGTCGAGTTTCCTTTTATCTGTAACTCACCGAACAGCAAGATGAAGAAATACGCAGAGTTTGGGATAGGGCTCTGTCACCTGGTGGAAATTACACCCTTTTAGGAGAGCAAAATTCACGTAGAGCTTTTTTATTTCCCTTTTCCTTTGGCAGAACTGTATTTTCAGCTGTCAAGGCACTTAGGCTTCTACAGGTTGGTTTTCAGATGCCTGGAGGATGGGGAGGGGTTGCCATGGAAATTGATACCTTCCGAGTTTGACGCTCCAGGGGAACCACCAGTGGCAGGTGTCCCTGCTGACGGCTGAGGCGTCTTTTATGCCAGGCATGGCCCTCATCCAAGGAACCAAGTGTAGATAGGAAATAGGCTCAGTTATTCATGGAGCACTGGATTTAGGATCTAACCTGAGGTCATCCCACTGCCAGAGCAAGAATTAGAAAAATCAGTAAACTCTGCCAAGATTTAACTAGTGAAATATAATATACACATTTGCAAGGATAGATTCTTCCAAAACTTTCAGGTTTTACTGTATTTGGTTGTAAACTGTAAAAGCCTAATTGACTAATTCTCAGTCCCTGTTAAATCATTTTTAGGGATAAGGTGCAACACCCTCCCCAACCCTGCCTTTCCTAAGGACTCCTTTTGTCTTCTCCTTTGCTCTAGTCAAATGAAGAGTTTTACTAAGACACATCAAAATGGTTTTATATGACTTTTTTTTTGGTGGGGGGAGGTCTCTCATTCTGGACCCTCTGAGTAGCCTTATTTTCTAAATTTGGTGGCTTTCCTCCATTTTCTTGAATCACCTTTAATTTTTGCCATCTCTCTCTTCCTTTTTTGCCCCATTTCTGGCCATCTTACACAATCTGAGCTTGGCTTCTTCTCCTGATAATAGATGTTCTGAGCCCCTTTGGGGAGGAAGCTCAGGATAGGAGCTGAGGGAGATTAGCTGAATGTCAGAGCTGCCTGCCCTTTGGCCTAAGTCTAGGATCAGATCCAAGTGGCTAGTTCTGCATGTGTCTCCAAAAATTGAGAGAGACTTTTTTCCCATACTTACTTTACGTCAATCTCCTTCTCAGTGCCCGGTTGCTATAATCATAATGTCAGAGCTATCCCTGGCTGGGTATTTGCACACCACAATAAGAATCACTGAAACTAAGGCTGCCTGATGGAAGGGTAGGAGCAGAAATTTTACCTGAACCACAAATTTCCTCATAATGTTGGCTTGAGAGAGGAGTCAGGGTTTACCCAGGGTCTTGTATGTTTGTTTGTTTTCATGAAAGGGCTCATGATAGACCTCAGATACTTTCTGGTGTCCATCTGCACAGATCCAACTGAATCAGAATGCTGTTTCCTTTAATGCTGTGTTGATGCCTTGTCTTGGCCTTTTAGAGTCTGACGTGGTATTTGGGACCCTCTGTGAAATTAGGGGGAGCTCTATGAAGTGTCATAAAAAGGCCAGAGGCACGCAGACATCCTTTCTAACATTCTTACTGTCTTTCTATCCTTAGGAAAACTGTGGACACTTTGGGACTTAATTTATTTTCCGCTCCTTTTTAAGAAGGTGAATCTTTTGGGGGAAAGTTTTATGAATGCGGGAATGGCCTCTTTTATATTGGCTGAAGGTGCTAAAATGAAGGGCTCTCCCTCTACCCCTTGGGGTTGATCTAAAGACATGTCGTTATATATTAGCAACCTCAGCAGATCCTAGAATACTATTTGTTTTCCCCTGGTCAGAGTTAACTGTGATAGCAAATGCTGGTCATGGCTGGGCTCAGAAGATGGCCAGAGGAGCCAGAGCAGAAGTCATGCTGTACCATAAGACTAAGAAGAGCTTATGAGCATGGAAATGCTGTGTATTTTGTGTTAATAATCATTCTCAAATGGGCTTTTATAGGCATCCAGACACTTTACATCTTCATTATAACCCTGTGAAATGGTAAGGGTGATTATCTTTAACCTCAGCAGGGCTCTCAGCATTTTCATTCAACGTTTCTACTTTGTGGTGGTCTCTCCATCCCGTCTTCTTCAATGATGGCTCAAAATATCACCACTCTCCTATTTTTCTCAGTCAACCCTCAGTTACAATGGAAAATTTTACTTCTAGGTCATGGAGAATAATAGATGGTATTTTGTAGTATCTCCTTCAGTTCTCTTTTACTTACAAACTTTCTTTCTAAATCATTCTCATGTCCTTTTCTTCAGGCTTAGAGGTTCCTTCTCTGGTTCAAGTCCAATCCCTTCTCTTCTACATTCTAGGACCTTTCTCTATAATATCTCCCTGCCCCTGCCCACTGGATGATCTTCAGCCTCTCTTTCTCTACTTGGCTTCATCCTCTCACTTTAGAGTAGCCTTTCCCATGGCCTCACCTACCAAATATCCCTCCCCTGACCTCACATCCCTTTAGCTTCCATCTTGCTTCCTTTTTTTCTTCTTGTTTCTTTTTTTTTTTTTTAAGTCAAAACCACCATTCATTGCCCAACTCACTGAAATCTGAATTCTCTTTCTTCAGATCCAATGAATTTTCCTTAGGCCAATGATTTATCTTCTCAGCAAACTTGCTATTCCTCCAGTATTTGCCATTGCTAATTGTTGGCACCATTGTTGTCTGGCTAGCTAATCTAGAAACTTCACTCTACCCCTTTTCACATCTTCTACAAACAACCAAGGTCTATTTAGTATTTCTTCCTTGATAGCTCTAAATTCCATCCTTTCTTCTCTACTCCTACCACCACCTATGTTAAGATCTATGTAGTGTCTTGGCATGTCATTGCATCAGCCTCCTAGCTGATATCTGTTCCTCCAGTCCTCTTCTATTCCAGTCCATTCTCCCATATCACCAGGGTAAATCCTCCTGCATTCACTGTGTAAAATATGAAGCTGAACTGATTAAAATCGTTGTTACCTCCATACTGCCTATAGGATAATGTCCAATTTTCTTTACAAGGCCCTCCACAGCATGGTTACCAATTTTCCAGCCTTTTGTTCCCACCAACCCTTACCTTACTTTTTAACCATTCAGCAACACCCAGTTGTTGGTACTTCCCTGTATTTAATAATTTTTTTTTCAGATCTATGGTTTGTTTGAGCTTTCCCCTCTTCCAATATTAGCCTTTCCTTATTTTCTTAGTTAATTCATACTCATGCTTTAAGAGCCAGCTCAGGCATTATCTATCCAGCAAGCCCTCCCTAATGTTTCTCCCACTCTATGCATCCCTTACCACAGGGGGTTAGTTACCCTCCTTTCTGTTGGTATAAAATACCGTGCATATGGCTACTATTGCATTCGCTGTATTGAATTATGATTATCTGTTCCTCTATTTGCTTTCCTCAATATGTCTCCATACTCTCTCTGTACATCATTTGCATCTATAGCACTTAGCAGAGTTCTTGACACACAGGAGGTGCTAAATAGATGTAAGCTTTAATATGTTTATGCCAAATGTAGTGCAGGTTTGAAAAATCCAGGATTTTCCTATGGAGGAAGAAGGAATTTGGCAGGGGCAATGGGTTGAAAAAATTTTGAAGATAGTTTTTATACCTATTTTCTCCTATTATGGAAATACTGATTTAAACCAAATGACTTCTTGTCTCTAGTTCTTCTCCACTACTGGGCGATAATGAGGCAACAAGGAGTTGATCTCCTCTCTTTTGAATAACATGGAATCTGTTGTGGAGACCTTTAGACCTATGATGGTATTTTCTATCAAAACTGAGATAAATAAGAAGCTATGTTCACTGATGGTAACGACTATAGATAAATGCTGTCAGCTGAAAGAAAATGTCACTCATAGATGTCAGTGGATCTGTGAAGGCCACACTGAATTTTATATAAATGTAAACTTGGTAAAATAAGATTTTAGAGAATGTCATAATCATATTCAGAAAGTGGAGTAACAGTGAAATGCGCATTTCACTCTTACTGAGTGGTTGCACAGTCCATAAAGAACACTCTTTCCATAAGGCGATAAGGAACAAGGGTGATGCACAGCTGCTAGCCAGATGCAGTCATCCTCATTTCTTTAACCTTTACTTCCCAATCCTGTTTGGTTCAAATCATTGTTTGAAGCCTCCCTCAGAGCCCTTTTATGTTCTCTTTCTCTTTAATCCTTAAAGTTCTACACCAGATTTTGGATAGAATTCTAAGATGATCATTTTGCCAAATTCCTATTTGGCATTCCTGGGATTACACTTTTCGTTTACATAGGGCAGCATTTCTTTATTCCACTAAGACCCCTAGATCTTCCTCTTTTCTTGGATATTCACTAGAAACAGGTGCTCTCCAACCTGTATTTGAGCAGTATTTTTTGTAGTAGGCAATTACATGTACAGCTAGTGATAATGGTTGTTTGCACATTAACAATAGTTTCACTTTAAAAATTAGTTTTTCTTCCCCTTCCACATATGTGTGTATACAAATGAATACAAACAAGGACAGACCTGATTGTTCCTTTGTTATAAGTAAAGACCATCTAATCATAATAAAGCTCATTTAATAATTGTGTATAATGAGCAAATTAGAACAACAATGCAAGGAAATGAGAGCCAATTCCTTGAAATGTTAGTCTTATCTTTTAATTGAAAAAAAATTCTTCTCCTTTTCCCCTCAAGTAGAGTGAAACTGACTGCTGAGCTGCTCTGCTTCTGCCAAATATGAGGGTACCTGACGTTCTGCTTCTTGAATATTTACTGGGCAAAATCCTGGAGGGAGGGTGGGAAGGGGAAAGGACAAGCTCTGTTGAATTTGGGGCTTAGTTTTACTCTGGATTATATGGCAGATTGATTTCGGCAGACACTCAACAGCAGGCACCCATCCATTCACCCCTGTGTTATTCTTAGGATTATGCAGCAAAATAGTTTAATGATCAAAAGCTGGAGCTCTAATGTTAGACCTGATTTCTCGTCCCAGCTTTGTCACTTCACTGATTTGTGATTTTAGGAAGTTACTTAAGTTTTCCAGGATTTAGTTATTCCTGCTGTACAAGGGGATCAGTGACAGCGCCCACATCACACGGTTTTCATGAAGTTTAATGTGCTAATGCTTACTTCGGTGGCTGGCACACAGAGCGCAGTGAATAATCTCTATGAGAAAAAGATGGGGAGGAAGTGACTAAGAAGTCCAAGGGATAATATGATGTGGTTGAAATAGGATGGGTTTAGACATTTGAATCCTGTATCCATTTCTTACTAGCTGTATCAGGTTGGAAAGGCAACTTGAACTTTGAGGACCATTTTCCAAATCTATATATTGAAAAAGGGTTATTTATGCTCATTTATAGAACAATTCTGAGGATCAAATAAGATGTATGAGTAAGTGCCTAGTCACCTGGTGCCATATCTTGCTCTTGGGAGGAGCTGACTAATTGCTGATTGTGGTGGCATGCTACTGTGGTTGAATAGAGCTCAGCTATGATATATGCCATTTCCCAATGACTTTTTTATGATATGAATCCATGTGTCCTGTTCTGTTCTATGTTCCCATAAGACTCATGATTCCTAATTCTTAGAGCAAATTTGCTGCCTGAGAGTATTTCCTGGTACAGCAGTTGCTGTCAGAGCCCCTCCCCTGTCCCCTTGTCCTTACCTTTTCTGTGCACACCAGCCCACTCCTATCAGTATGTGCATTTCTCTGCCTGGGGGCTTTTTCTTGCCACTGGACCTCACTTTGTGTCCTGTGCTACAGGTTAGCAGTGCAGAGGAATAAATGGCCCCCTTCCCCAGCATTCCTCAACCCATGACTGATGGCATTTCTCACTGACTCCTAGACTTTCCTCAGTGAATTTAAGTTCCATTTTCCCTTAGTACCTGGCTTGATAATGCACCCCGTACTGACTGCTGTCCCACTCTTATGTCGCACCCCCACATCGTCTTACAAATAAATTACCTGCACTTCAGTCTTGGTCTCAAAGGTTGCTCCTGAAGTAACCCTAACTAAGACACCTGCTACCCCAATAAGCCACCCAGTGATGCTTACAAAGAATTATTATGTGTTGATGTTGATACCAGGATTATTACAGTAGGTTGCTGGTGACAACAGAATTAGTTCCATCCAGTCTGAGGCTTAATGTGTAGGTTGGAATAAAAATGACTGGGGCCTGTTGAATCTTTTCTAAAATGATACCCTCCTGAATACCTGTCAATTTCCTTGGTTGGTAGACCTATGAGAATCTTATTTGATTTTCTTTATTAGAAGGACATTGTGGGTTTTGGATAGGAGTGGGTGAAAGAGGATCATCATATTCATTTCAGGGCTAAACCATGGGATTGAGGTTGTTTTGGGAGGTCTGGCTTCATATGAGATTTTGAGGGCCACTCCAACACCTAAGGTACCCAGATTTTATAATGTCCTTCCAATTAGGGATGCACTTAAACTGGCTATCCTCATTTAGGGTGATCTGTACGCCTATGATTAGCTGAGAACCAGGTCAGCCCTGGGGAGGGTGGAAGAAATATGGCCAGATGTCCATTTCCTATAATGTCTCTACTTCTGGCCAACTGGATAATGCAGTTGTGACCTGAGGTCATGAATGGGCTTCATAGGGTCCATGAACCTGCTGATATTTTGTACAAAATTTTGTACTTGTGTGCATTTTTTTTTCTGGAGAAGAACTCATGAGCTTTTGGATTCTAATAGGGTTCCTCAACATAAGAAAAACGACTTCAGCCTGATGGCTAATTTTAGTGTTAAGAATTATTAGAGGGAATGTTTTTGAGCCCTGAGCATATCAATCATATTAGTGGTGCTCCTTGGGGTTGCAGGTAGGCTCGGACCTGGAACTCTGGGACCCAGAACTCAATAGTTGCCTCTTGGGGCATTAACTTTCTTACATATCCAGGTTTGCTCATATGCCCTGCAGCTTCCTGCAGGCTTCCCACAGGCTCGTGGCAGAGAAGCCCCATGAGAGATACTTGTAGCTGAGGCAAAGTGCTGTAGAGTTATACCTAAACATAGCTGTTTGCAGGAGCAATCACTGGAGTGAAAAGGAAGGGGAGAGGATATGAAGCAGGGCACAGGAGTTGTCTGGTATACCTTCTACTTGCTGGCATCTCCCCTCATGGAGACCATGTTCAGCTTAACATTGTTGGCATACGTAGATCATAAGGATGAGGAAATGTGGTAGAGAGCTGAACTTTATAATTGGGAAAAGTATATTCCCACAGGCTATTTTATTTGATTATCAAATAGTCATCTGGGCTATGTAGGGTGTATGCTGGAGTTCCTGCTTTTACAAACAAGTTAGGGCTCACAGAGGCTACTCGTGAAAATTGGCTAGGCTCTTACATAACCTATCTCTTCTTTCTTCAGAGTTTTCTATGACATCATTCTACTCTCTGGAAACACATCATCAGAAAAGAAAAACAGTTCAGAGAAAGATATGTGATGGGGCTCCATGGTTTTGCCATCTTACTGGGAGGATACACATGTATGACCTGCCAAATCTTAACAATAAAGAATTTTTGCTTGCAACTGGTTTGATCTACAGCATGGGTAGAGGCGGCAGTGGGGAGATGACTGGGAAGAGGTCACACAGAAGACTGCAGGGGGGACATAGATACATAGATGTTGGGTTCCAAAGTTGGCAGTCAAGTATGATTTTGCTATTGTACTTTGTCAGGCTGCAATGGAACCCTGCTGATTTTAAAACTCATTTCCACTGGTTTCTCCTTTAGTGATAGTTTTAGATGTTGATTTGTTATTTTCGCTACTAATATAATTTAACCCTGGTGACACTGATGAACCAGTTCTTTTGTAAAATTCAGGAGGAAGGTAGAGAGTCTGGGAGAATGAGTAGGACAGGAGCAGTAGGCTGGATAGCTAATTGGTACCCTGTGCTCTGGAGTCAAATTGAAGCCCGTGAGGGGAGGCGGTCTTGAGGGTAAGACTGAGCTGATGAGACATTCCTGCTTGCTTCAATTGAGGCCCTTTGGTTTCAAGCAACGGAACCCATTGTAATGGGGGCGTACTGGGAGGTTAGAGACTAAATGGAAATAACTTCAACTATTTTCTTCCTTCCTTCATTTCGCCCATTCCTCTGTTCCTCATTTTTTTAATTCCCAAATCTTATTTCTTAATTTACCTTATGCATAACTGCACACACACTCATAATTTTACATAAACGTATAAATGTGATGATTTAATTAATGCTTCTCTAAGTGTATTCTTTTTTTCTATTTTTGTATACTTCCCCTTCTTTGCCTTTTTGACTATATTGGTCCCCTAACTCTGCTCCAAGAGAGTTCATGTTAATAACCTATTATATGCATATCCTACCTTATTTTTCTCTATACTCATATAATTTATACATATAGACATTGCTACATATTTTCAGGTCAGTGTTTTATAAAATTGGCTATTATATGCTTATTTTGCATCTTGATTTCCTTTCTAGAAAAAATTTTATTGTGAAATATAGAATAAATGCAGAATAGTTTAAAAATATATTTGTATGGTTTAGAGAATGGTAAAGCAAACAGCCATGGCGTACCAACCCCCAAGATTAAGAAATAGGAAGTTACCTGTGCCTGAGAATGTGCTGTGTGCCCTCTGCAATCTCTTCTCCCTCTTTCCCTTGAGCACAGCACTCTCTGGAATCAGTGCCGTGCTTTCCTTTATACATTTTGTTTTTCCTGCTCAACTTTACCTCTGTGTCAAAAGGCAGAGCTCTAATTGACTCTTTTTAAGGGATGCATAATATTCCATTGTGAGGATGTATTATATATGTGGCATTCCCTTGTTGATTATAATTTTACTTCCAACTTTTTATTCTGCTATGTACAATGTTGCAATAATTGTCCTTGTGCGTTTACATTGGTGCTTTTATCTAGATGGTGTAGTCTAGGAGTGGGGTTGATGAATAAAAGGGGATGTGTATTTTAAATATGAATAGATGCCATCATATTGCTTTCCAAAGCATGGCAACGCTTCACAAGTGTTACCTCAAGCAGTGTATGAGAGCACGGTTTACACGCATCTCTGATAGTAATAGGGGCTATTGCCCTTTTTAACTGTGCCAGTCTGAGGAGTGTCAAGTAATATCTCCTTGTTATTTTAATTGCTCTTCTCAGACTATCAGTGAATCTGAGTGTCTCTGCATTTGTTCATAGGCCATTCAGCTGAGCGCTTCTGTGAATGAACTATTCAGGACTTGCTCATTTCTTCAATGGAAATATTTGTCTTTTTCTTGTCTTTCCAAAGTGTATTACTTGTCGATTTTGTTTAGGATATATTTTGCCATCAAATGTGTTACTTTTTAATGTAGTTAAATGTCTTTTTTTTTCCTTAAAGATTGGCGCCTGAGCTAACATCTGTTGCCAGTCTTCTTTTTTTTTCCCCGTCTTCTTCTCCCCAAAGCCCCCTAATATACAACATAGTTGTATATTCTAGTTGTAAGTCCTGGTTGTGCTATGTGGGACACTGCCTCAGCATAGCCCAGGATCTGAACTGGCGAAACCCTAGGCTACTGAAGTGGAATGTGCAAACTTAACCACTCGGCCACTGGGCTGGCCACTCTACTTTTTCATTATATAGCTTCTGGGTGTCTGGGCTTCATAGAGACTGTTTCCTGCATCCCCATCTCTGAAGAGTGTGTTTAGTTTTTTAATTATTTCTTCTTAAAATCTTGCTTTTACTTTTTACGTTTAAATCTTAATCTACCTGGAAATTTATTTTTGTGTTTAGTGTAAGTGAGAGGTCCACAGTAATTTTCTTCCTAGTGATAATTATAATAATAGCTAATACATACAGAGAGCTAACTATATGCTAGGCACTGTTACAGGGGCACTTTACATGTATTAGCTAATTTAACCCCTGTGCCTCATAACTTGAAGACATAGATTATTTTTCACTATATCCATTTTACACATAAGGAAAATGAGGCACAGAGAGGTTGAGCAACTAGTCCAAAAGTCACACAGCAGGTAAAGTGGTGAAACTGGGCATTAAACACATGGAAACTGGCACTGAAGCTCACACTCTTACTGTAACGCTTCTTGCTTGGGTAGCTAGTGGGTCAGGACTGTTTATTAAATAATCGATCCTTTTGCCACTGAATTGCAGCACTTATTAAATTCTCATCTATACCAGTGTCTACTTCTAGTTTGCCTATTCTGTTCTCAGATCTACTCATCTTTCCCTATAATAATTCCTTGTTGATTTCATTATGGTGGCTTTATAATGTCTGACATCTGTACATTCCAGTCCTCCCTCCTTGCTCTTCTTTTTCCTTTCATTTATTGACTCTTTTCAGGAATTCATCCTTCCATATATAATTTATGTTCATTTTATTCAATTAAAATATCTTAGGGGATTCTAGTTGAAATTATATTAAATTAATATATTAATTTTGGGACAAATGGCATGTTCATGTTAAGTATTCCCATTTAAAAATAGTATGCTTTTCTTTTCATTCAGATATTATTTTATATTTTCCAATAAGATTTTGCACTTTTCTTTGTGTTGCCCTCTGTGTTTTTTGGTTAAATTTATTCACAAGTATTTTAAAGATTTTATTGATTGTTGTACATAAAATATTTTTCTTATTTCTATTTTTTTGTGATTATTACTGGAGTAGAGAAAAGGTATTGATTTTGTATATTTATTTTATATGCAATCTATATGAAGAACACTATCAACATAATCTTTTTTATTAACTAAAAAAGAAAAAATGCTCATATCAATACAGACTCAAATAGCATTTGATAAATTTCAGAAGCCATTCTTAATAAAATCTAGGTAAAATGGAAATAAAAGATGATTGCTTTAGATACATAAAGATTATTTACTAAAAACAGCAAATTTGACAAACCTGGAAGTCATTTCAATTAAAATCAAAAAGTATTCAGGGATGCCCGTGTTACCAATAGTAATCATTACATTTGCTAGAACCTCCAAGGTAATGAAACTAGAAAATAAAATAACTGGTATGGACATCAGAAAAGAAGAGTTAAAAAGATCTCTTTTTGTTGATGCTATGATTGCATATCAAGAAATTTAAGTAACTCTAGTTAAAAACTTGCTAACTGAGTAAGATAATTTGGTAAGTTGAATGGCTATAAGCTAAGTATATAATATCAATAGCTTTCTCTATTCTATGAATAATTACCAGTTTTAGTGCTCAAGATTCAAATTCCAGAGAAGGACCATCTGATTGCCCCAGCTTGGATCACATCCCACCTCTTGGGTAGGGAGCTAAAAGTCCCTCAGGACAGCCCCATTAGACTCTCCTCAGTAAAACAAGGGTGATTCCTCAAGGGGAAAGATTTGGGGATCAGATTTTTTTCTTTTTGGAAGCTGCAATAGAATTTTTTTTTTGAGGAAGATTAGCCCTGAGCTAACATCTGCCACCAATCCTCATTTTTTTTTTTTTTTTTTTTTTTTGCTGAGGTAGATAGTCCCTGAGCTAACATCTTTGCCAATCTTTCTCTATTTTATATGTGGGATGCCTGCCCCAGCATGGCTTGATAAGTGGCATGTAGGTCCGTGCACTGGATCTGAACTGGCCCACCCCAGGCCACTGAAGCAGAGTGCAAGAAGTTAACTGCTATGCCACCATGCCAGCCCCTAGATTTTATTTTTTCACTCAGAAAAGCCAGGCCCAACCTAACCAGTTCCATCCTCTTATGAAGAAGATGCTTTGCCTTCTTCATCATTTCAAAACTGCACAGCACCCAGGACCACATCTGCACCTAGTAAGTTAGGTCTTTGTTCATCCAAACAAAACTATTTTGTGTTCTCACCTGTATGCCTTTGCTGTTGCCATTCCCTTTCTCCAGAATACCCTTCTTCCTCCTCTCTCTGTTCACCTGATAAGTCATTTTTTAAGCTTCATCTCCGGTGCCACTTCCTCTGGGAAGCGTTTCCTGAGCCCACACTCCCAGTCTACATTACATGTCCTCCTCGAAGCTTCAACAGCCTGTGTGCATCAAGCTTACCACATTGATTCAGATAATGATCTCTTCATGTGTCTATTGCTTCCATTGGACTGTCAGTGCCTCATCAGTGTGCTTAGCTTCTGGAACAGTGGGAGGTACACAGGTGCCCCAATGAGTATTTTCTGCATAAATGAATAAATGTATGAATGAACTAAGCAATGCCTTGTTAGCAGTGATGTTGGTCATATCTTTTCATAATTTGTGATCTAATTTTACCTTTTCTAATTCCATTAACCTCCCAGCTCTTGTCTCTGAATGAGGATGCTGTGGGAACGCTGAGTGAACTTTTAGACTGGAATACATTCCTTCCTTGCAACCTGGGCCTTCTCCTTTTCTTTCATCTGTTCATTCTGATCTTCCCTGAACATCAGGTTGCTCCCACTCCTCTACCTTATTACCCTCACTCTCTCTGTTGGACAATTTAGTAAAATAAGAACCTCTAG
This sequence comes from Equus caballus, assembly GCF_041296265.1. Classification (NCBI taxonomy): domain Eukaryota; kingdom Metazoa; phylum Chordata; class Mammalia; order Perissodactyla; family Equidae; genus Equus; species Equus caballus. The sequence continues at coordinate 36,532,820 of NC_091707.1, forward strand.
GAATCCTTCAGCTTCCTAAAGAGGACTCCTAAAGGAGAAGACAGAGTTGGTCCTGCAAGCTTCTACCTCCATAACGTTCTCCTTCTCCTGGTTTCTCCCTGACAGTTCCCTCTTTGTGCACCCTTGATACAACTTAGGTGTTGGTGCCCAAAAGGAGACTACCTACTAAAGTCACTCATGCTCAATTATTAGGGAGGTTCAAGTGACTACTCTTCCAATGGTAACTGTGTTTTTAAAGAAAATCAGAAGGATAGTTAAAAAAATAATCTCATGCCAGAATTTCAGGCAAGCATCAGTTGGGAAGATATTTTTAGGCGCGTAGGCTATTATCAGTAAGGATCAACTTGCTCTGCAGAAGGCACTGGGAGCTCTGCCTGGGATGCCTGAGCATGGGGATTAGACTGGAGGTAGCACAGGACATCTGGATTTAGAGATTTGGGGGATAAGTCCAAGCTCCATTCATGTACCAACTATGTGACCTCAAGTTCATGTGACCTCTCTGAGCCTCGGTGTCCTCATCTGTAAAATGAGGACAGTACTATATATCTTATCTATATTGTCACTCTGTTATAAGAAACAAATGAGGCAAGAGATGTAAAGCCTTTAGGAGTCAATATAGTACAATGGTGGAGCATGAGGGTTGCAAGGCCTGATTGGTTGGGGTCAAACACTGGGCCCGACACTAAGCCTCAATGACCTTGTGCAAGTTTTTAACCTCTGCGTGCCTCAATTTCTCTATTCATATAATAAGGGTCATATAGAACCTTTCTGATGGGATGGTTAAAGATGAGATGAAATAATTTATAAGAGAGCACATGTACACATGGCTCATAGCACTCAGTTAACGGGGCTCTTCTCACCATCAAGTTACAGAGTGATAGACGCAGATGTAGGGCCCCATGTCACCAGAGAAGGGCCAGTCTGAGCCTCTTTTGGCTTTAGCTGAAGGATCAAGACTTGCTTTATTCCTACTTACGAATAGACCTACGGAATTAAAACCCAGTTCCAGTTTATTTTTCCCCTACTATCTATGTATATTTTCTCTCTTTTTCCCCTTTCCAATCCAAATGCAGAACTTGGTCTTCTGACTGATATCCACACTCTCTCTCCCTCTTCTATTTTCCCTTTATCCAACCTCCTCTCCCTCTCACTGTCCCTCTATCTTCCTCTCCTCTTTTCTCCTTCTATCTGTCCCCTCCCATCTTCCTCACTTTACCCCCCTCCATCCCCGTAGCTCCCACTTCTCCCTTTTCCGTAAGTGAGCTCATCAAAGCATCCTGTTGTTTTAACAAAGGCAAGTCTCTCCCTAGGAAAAAAAAATCATGCTAGCTTCTCCTCATTAAAGAATATTGGGGCTGGAAGTGCCCTTAGAGATCAAGCAGCTCAGAGGTTCTCAGACAGGGCGAGTTAGTTTTGATACCCTGGGCAGCGTCTGAAAAGCCAGGCCCTGCCCCCAGTGACACGGGATCAGAGGGTCAGCGTTGGGACTTGGTGTGATATTTATGTGGGGTGTCCCAGAATATGTTGATTTTAACACAGACAGACTTAGATTTCAGTCTTAATTCTACCATGTACTAACGGAATTGTCATGGTTGAGCTATTAAAACTCCCAGAGCCTCAGTAATAGCTGTTACTTGTGGAAAATAAGACCTTCCTCAAATAACAAGCAGTGACCAGCAGACTGGTCAACACATAGTAGGTGTTAACAATTGATTCTTTTCTTCCTTCCTGTGGTAAACATACCAAGTCCTGATTCTTTCTCTAAACACACAGGATGATGACCGAGGAAAGGAGCCGAAACGTTGCTGTGCCTGGTAGCTCATCAGAGAAAGGCAGAGGGGCCAGGCGGCATCATTGCCCCCACTCAGACTCCCGCCCACTGCCTCCATGCTTGCTCACACCAGCATGAAGCCAGGAAATAAAAATAAACACTTATCGTGAATTCACTTTCTCAGGACTATTTCAATTAATCTCTGCAACAACCCTGTGAAGTAAATACTATTATTATTTTTAACCACATAGGCTGGTAAAATGTCTGTAGGCAGAGCTCTTTTTCCCTACTATTTGCAAGTCTGGATCATTTTACCCCATCCCTTGTCTATGTTTTCAGATCCCAAATAAGTACTCCGGGTCTTGGATTCATTTCAACTGTAATGTATTGAGCACCTAAAATGGACGAGCTAGCAGCCAGTGTGAAGGGCCCTGAGAAGGAAGAACGGGAGGTTGTGACCATCTGGGGTTCATGTCCACCTGCTGTTTGAAACACTCCAGCACTGGCCGGCAAGCCTTGCTGCCATCCCTGCTGATTTCGAGGCTCACTCTGTTCAGGGGTCCCCAGATTGAGTTTGCCTCCAAATCTTAGCTCCAGAAGCTTTGTTCCTCTCCTGCTGCGGGGCCCTAGGCGCCCCCCCACCTCACCCTGGAGTTGTAGGAAAGGCTTCTCTCTGTCAGCAAGAATCCAGGGAGGTTATTCACCCACAGGAGGCTTGACAATGGTGCTTATTCTTTGAGTAGGAGGAACACTTGTGATTTCATGGTAACAAAGTTCCAATTTTGGTAAGTCCTGGGAGTTGAGCTGCTTTGTCACAAGCGCTATATTTCTAGCCCGCTCCACCCTCCCAGCCGGTTTATCTAAATCTCGCTCTTTTTCTTTCGTCATCGCCCATTTAATTTTATCTTTAAATCCATGGTCTAGATAACTCCCCAACTTAGCTGTACCCACAGCAAATGGCTTATTAACTCTCTACCAGGCAGTAAGGTTGTGGGGTGGGGAGAGGAATAAATGCAGCCTAGTTGGGATTTATCAGGGTTGGAAAGAGAAGGGAAAAGACACGCGTAACATTTTTAAAAAGAACCAGAAACCAGGGAGAGAAGAGTGTGTCGAGGGAAATGAAGGGTGCAATAGGATGGGAACAGATTGCCCAAAAGGCAGGTGGGTGGCAGAGAGTAAAAATAACCAGGGAGTGACCAAGCCTTCATTTTCTTTGAAACACTCCCATTTTAGGAAGCTATTGAAACTTCTAATTTTGTTGGCACATTGACACCTCCTCTTAATTAATGAAGGGCTTATTAGAAGGACCACCAAACTGGTCGCAGACAAAGAAAGAAGGGAGAATGCATTGAGCTTACTCGGCTTGGCAGTCACGACTGAGTGAGGTGCCGCTGGGTGTGCAGTTTCTGGTGGGTGAGCTGGAGTAGGAGCCTTCTGCTGGGCTCCCTTCCTCCCAGCTCCATGTGCTTGCTGCTGCCCTCCCAGGTCCACAGCACAGAAGCATGGCCCAAATAGGCTAGAGGGGGCCCCGTGCAGGACAGAGGCTCCAGAATCCGGCCTTCAAAGGAAAGGAAAAAAGTAAAATTCTCATCACATCTACATGCTTTGTCAAACAAAAGCTTCTACACAGAATCTTCCAAGTTGGCTACACCTGGGAGCAGCAGTTCCGGCTGCTGGTCTGTGATTCCGGGTCCCGAGCATCCCCTTTGATTGTTAATCTTTTCCACCTGCAGGATGTTCAGAGCACCAGGAACTCGAGCAGAGGGGTGTTGGCTGCTGCCATTTTAGCCTTTGTGGGCTAGTTTTCTGAGATCTGCAGGAGGGGCGGTTCAGGGGAGTGTCTTCCACTCTTTTTCAGACTTGAAACAACTAACCTATTTTCTGGGGGAGAAGGTCTATTTGATATGTCTCTGGATCCCGCCTTCCAGTCATCCACCAAATTCATCCATTTGTCCTGCCAAATCCCTCATGTGGCCCATTACATGTACAGCACAGAACAGTCAAGAGCACGGGTTCTGGAGGCTGATGTGGGGCTCACCCCTCAACTCTGCCACTCACCAGCTTGAGTTGTCTTAGGCAGTCACCTGCTATCTCTGTCTCCATTTCCTCATCTGTAAAATGGGGACCCTAATGGCATCCACTTCAAAGGACATTTGTAAGGGTTAGTGAGATGACAGATATGAAGAGGATAATACTGTGCCTGGTACATAGTAAGCACAAAATAAACAGCACTATAAGATTAACTTTCAAAAAGCCTTAATTTATAGTTTTGTGGCAATGTCCTTATATATTGGTCAAGGCAGAGTTTGTCAGATCATCCTTTCATAAATGGGAAAATCGAGTCGTGTAATGGATTGGTGACTTTTCCAAGGTTGACAACAAAGAAGGGATAGAAATGGCTCAGAGCCCACGTTCTAGTGTATTTATTTATTTTTTTTGGTTGCCACGCAAACATGCTCCTACTATCCCTTAGCATCCTTCATCCTGTCTCCACTAGTGCAACAGGGCACAGAGGAGAGTGGAGAATGCCATACAGCTGCCCCGCTTCAAAGATGTGTGGTTCAGAGGGCAGAACCCTTGACTTGGATAGTCACCCTGCCTTTGATCTTGGACAAATCACTTTATCTGGCGGAACTTTAAATCTGCCACCTTACCATGGAACATGATTATTTCCCTTTATAAGTGCATCTTAGGTATAGATTATATAGGTAAGATAGAAACTCAAAATGAAATATCAGTAAGGGCCAATGATGGAATAATGTTGATCCCGGAGAAAGAGAAGAACATTCTTTCCAACATTGTATAAGGAAAACAAACAACTTGTTTCTTAGAGGAAAACAGAAGAGGTTAAGCTACATCTTTAATCATTCTTTTGTTGTTTCAGATTTGTCTTTTTAACAAAATGAATAATGCAATTGGCTGTTATGGAAAGATGTTAAATTTTGATGATGTTGAAATGTGAGACTGGGATCGGGAAGGTGAGGAGCTCTAATTTCCCTTTCCAAAGGGAATGTTGCCATGTGTGTAGACCCTCATGGACCAGCCCTGCTCCCCATGGCTGGAACCTCTCCTCTAGCCCAGGCTGCTTTGGATAGGTGGGCATAGACCATTTTTCAAGGAGAACACAAAAGAAGTGAAGGTTTCCATTGGCTCTCCTTATTCTTCAGCCTGCCCAGTCTTCCTGGCAGCACTAATCCATATGTCTATTCTGCGATGCATGCCAGGAAGCTGGTTAAATTGAAATTTAATTTGTTAAACAATAACAGCATAGATGGCATCTCCATTTTAATCCAGAGCTCTTGAGACTCTAAAATCCTTCAAAACTCAACTAAATCTCAAAAGCTGTAATATCAGGCATTGCATTTTACTGACTGTAAAGGAAATATGTATGTGAGGGTGAAGTTTCCTGGTGCTTCTTAAACCAGCTGATATCAACCTCGGTGTGGGGACATGTTGATGTATCATGATCAGTGGTGAGATATATCACATGTAATATGTTACTAAATAATAATTCAAATATGGAAATTTTGCCAGATTTATTGGGAATGTAAATCAGATCAGATTCAGGGTCATTGCTAAAACAGCATCACTTCCCCTCACCTGCATTTGACGTGCTCCCTGGAGATTCTTTGCCGTGGGAGTGTGCCTTGCGTATCAATATCATTCATCATGCTGGTTGCACTAGAAAAAAAGGAATATATCAACTTTAAGCTCCTTTGTGTGAACAAATGCCTGATCTTCATTTTCAAAGACCCTCCAGGCATAGATTAGGGTCATTGGGTTTCTTCCTAGCAGATGATGGCAAGAAAAGTCACCTAGGCGATCTACCATTTTAATACTCCTCTTCCCTCTGATTCCCCAATATTTAATTGGATAAGGAAAGGACAGCATAATTGAGTGGAAAGAGCATAGGGTTTGACCCAAAGTGACTGACATTTAATAGGCTGTGTGGCTTCCAACAAGTCACTCGACCTCTCTGAGCTTTAGTGTTCTCATTTGTAAAATTAGGCTAATGAAAGTGCCTACTTAGTTTTGAGGATGAGAAGTAAGATGCATGAAGGTCTTGGCACAAAGCCAGGCACCAAGTGGCCTTCAGGTATTGTGACAGCTACAGAATTGCTGCTGTGGCTGTGCTTTCACATCTCCCTTCAGTGCCTGGTAAAAAGAGTCTGTTTTATCTGGGTGAGAACACAGGCTCAGCATCTAACTGTTCACAGGAGACACCTTTGCCTCCCTCACAGCTGGTACTTAAAGCATCAAAGATTATCTACACTCTAGGTACTTGTTAGATAATTCAGTCAGAACCCACTGCAACCCAGCACCTGCCAGAGGCTTGCCTATGGCATCTGACATTTATTTTTTCATTTACTGAACACATGCTCATACAGCTCATGTAGAGCTTACCATGTGCCCGGCACTGTTTTAAGTGCCCTAAGAATACTCATGTAATCCTCACAACAACTGTATGACATAGATACTATCACCCTCATTTTATAGATGAGAAAACTGAAGCACAGAGAGGTTAAGTAAGTTCTCCAAGATCACAGAGCTAGTAAGTGGCACAGCGGGATTTGAACTTAGGTGGTTTGGCTCCAAGAGCTTGGAACCTTTACTATACTGTGTGAGAAAGACTGCTTAACAGTCATGTTCACCAGCTATTCTTCTAGAGTAGAATAATAGTAGAAACCCTGGGTTTAGTGAGGTTATGAGAAAGCAAGAGACCCAAACATATGACTTCAGCATTCCCTTTCTCTTCCCTAACAACGTGCCGCCCTCAGTGCATGCGTCATCTGTTTAGATGGACATCCTGTACCTTTGCCAAACTTGTTGCAGGTCTTGTGTTCCATGTTATCCAATAGTCCTAACACGAGAACTCAAGTGATAAAGTATATAAGCAGAGTGTGTTTCTGCAAAGGATTTTGCCAGTTTTACTTGCCATGAAATGAAAACCACGAAGCTCATACAGTTCCCTCTCCACTTCCATTTCCATGGTTCTTGGGCCAACCTCTGTGCCCAGGTGCCTTCTGGTCAGGTACCTGCTGCTATTTACTTTCTCTCCTTCCTTTAGAGGACATCTGCTCTGTTTTTATCCCTGGTTGTTCTGTTTTTCTCATTGATAATCATATATAATTCCTCCAAATCTCTTGGATGTAGGAAGGCTATAAACTGTAAGCCAATAAGAAGCTTATGATGATTTTCTTACCATGTAAAATGTTTCAAGGTGTGTGGACGAAAGTGGAAGGGAGATGAAAAAATAATGATAAATTATATTATCTATTATGAATAGCTCCCATTGACTCATTGCTTGCTTTGCAGTGGGCACTATGCTGAGCGCTCTGCATATATTATCTCTTTTAATCCTTGCGGACATGGTTAATAAGCAATAGGGTTCTAATTCAAAACCACATCTTTCTGACGTCAATGCTTGTCCTCTTAAACCACTACACCACACTATATATGAATTCTGTTCCGACATAAATCTCACATTTTGCCCAAATCAATCACATATCTTTTTCTCCTTTTGACCTCAGGTAAAGAGAGTTGAACATAAGCCTTTCAGTCTGTAACACACTATCGCCAATACTGCAAGGTCCTTCTCGTTTTATTTTAATTTCTTTTTTTTTTCAAGGAAGATTGGCCCTGAGCTAACATCTGCTGCCAATCCTCCTCTTTTTGCTGAGGAAGACTGGCCCTGAGCTAATATCCATGCCCATCTTCCTCTACTTTATATGTGGGACACCTACCACAGCATGGCTTGCCAAGCGGTGCCATGTCCGCACCCGGGATGCAAACCGGCGAACCCTGGGCCGCCGAAGCAGAAGGTGCACACTTAACTGCTACGCCACCGGGCCAGCCCCGTCCTGGTTTTATTTTTTGCCCTCATCCCTAATCATACTTCCTATTCTCCATTTCCAGGGACACCCATTACAATAGTTTATATCTTTAAATAGTTTATATCTTTAAATAAGCATATACCGTTGTAAGAGAGGTACTATGATTTTGTTGTTATGCATTTAAAATTTATATTAATGGCAGTGTGCTATATTCCTTGATGTGTTTCTTATTTCTTGAGGATATTTTCATTCAATACTATGTTTTTAAGATCTTTTCATGTTGCTGTGTTTGCATTTAGTTTCTTCTTTGTAACTGCTGCACAGCATTCCACTGTACGCATCGACCATGTCTTCCCTATCTGTTACTCTAGTGCTGGAACTCTGCTCCAACTCTGCTTTTTCCAACAGTGTGGTACATGGTGCTGAGTGAGAACTTCTTGGGGATATACTCTCAGGAGTGGCGTTGCTGGGTTATAGGGCATTTCCATGCTTAATTACACCAAAGACTTCCAGATTGCTTTCCAGAAGGGCTGCACCAGTTTAAACTCCCACCAGCCATGCACAAGAAAAAGTCCCAAACTGCCACAGCCTTGACAATACTTGGCATTATCCACCTTTGTTGTTTTTTTTTTTTCTTCATTAACCCTTTGTTACAAGTCATGCTCTTACAGAAGTATATGTGGACTTAGGTGAAAAAATCAAATGTACCCAAAAATCAAAAACACACCACACAAAGTAGTATGTACATTCCCGTATTTGTACCGGAGGCAGCAGGCGCCAAGGAAAAAGTTCTTCTAAAATGACCTAGCTCCTAGAAGGTTGGTCTGTGGAGCGTGGCCTCAGGCACAGCATGGGGGCCACCTGCCTCCTCCTGCCGCCCACAGGCAGGCGGGGGCAGCACCAGCTCCTGGAGCCTCCTGGCCAGTGGCCACTGCGGGCCGCTGAGCACTGCCCCAGACAGACCCTTCAGGCTAGGGCAGCATGCCTGGCCCTCTGGGGTCAGCAGCCATGACATCCCAGCTCTCAGGGGCTTCAAGTTCAGCTGAAAGGCACACTCAGAATCCCTTGGTTTAGTCCATTCTTTCCAGAAAGCTGTTGTTCAGAATGACCCACACCGAGAGTCTGTCTGTATACAGAGTGCAGTGCTTCCAGGGGCCGCAGGCAGGGTCCACCTCGCCCCTGCCGCACCCTGTAGAAGGAGGTGATCTAGAGGTGGCTGTCAGGGCCCTGAGGGGACCCGAGGTGGCTGAGCGGCCCTCCTGCCCTAGTCTGCCTAGGGGTGATCAAAGGGCAGCACCTGCACAGAGGTGTTGAAGAGCTTCTCCTCGGGGTGCCCAGCGTTCCTGCTGTGGAAGAACCACTCCAGACGCCCGGGAAGAGGCAGTGGAGCAAGTGCCCTGCACCACGGAGGCCCAGGAGAAACCTGCATGCAGGGAGGCCGTCTCCAGGGGGAAGTGCTGCTACATCTTCAGGCTCCTGCCCCCCTCCACCTGTGGGGTCACGTGTTCCTTCTGGACACCTGCTTCCCAATGTCCTTGTCCTTCAGTGTCTGGACCTTGCCTACTGGCGAGGAGTGCCCATGTGCTGAAGAGGGATGGCTTGAAGCAGATCTGCAGGTTGTCCTTCTGCTGCTCCCAGGGCTTCGCATTCTTCTCGGGGTTGCAGATCACCCACAGATTATGGTCCAGGGGCCAGTCCATGGGTTTGTCCTGGTAGAACATTTTCCACCTTTGTCATCATTGCCATCTGATGTATAGAAAATGGTATCGCATAAATAAAAGCCCTCAACAAAGTTCAGAAGACTCAAGCATGCCATCGAGGCAGCCTGGGATGGTTTAGGTGGGCCCGGGATTAGACGAACAGGGGCAGGGGAACTGCAGCCTTCCCTCTGAGCCCTCCCTAGCAATTGGCTTATGTGTCTCTTATAACATCTCACATTGCTTTGCTTTGTGCAATAATTTTTTGTGTACTCATTTCCAGTGAGCACCCAATGGGTTGTAAACCATGTTTCTTCCTCCTCTTTGCATATCCTGCAATGCTTTGTTTGCAGCAAGACCCTCAGTAAGTGTTTTCTAAAATGAAAAGTACTGCCTGTTAATAAGAGTCTGGGAAAGGATGAGTTGGAGGTAGCAGCAAAAGCCACAGGTGACCCTTTTGTATTCTGATGGGGTGAGTCAGTCTGTCTTTCCTTTTCTGGACTATTCACCCACCTCACTTCCTCTCCCCTCCCTCCCGCACCCCTCACTTTAACGAGAGGTACCTACTTACATTAGGATAGATGAACTATGTGAAACTGCTCTGGCAAAGCAAGGCTTTTGAACATACAGGATTTTTCCCCTAAATTGACCACTGAAAATTATGCTAGGCTATTGACTCATTGTCCTCTCTGGTAACCTCCTGGCTGGGCTTGGAAGGGAAGTTCCCAGAGACAGCAAACACTTTTCTCTTAGCCAGGGACTCAGGTCCCAACCTTGAAGGGCAGAGTGGATGATGTGTTTCATAACGCATGAGTGTTTATTTAACAAACAGCGATGCTTTCTAATTAAACCATTGTTGAAGATACAGACAGCATAAGCTTTCCCTCAAGGCTGGTACTCACTGACTTTTCCAAGATGCTGACCCCCTCATTAGCCCACTGGCCTTTAGGGTAGTACGTGCTGGGGGAGCCATTAAGAGTGGGCTGGGTCAGTGTGGCCATCACTGTTGAATCATTCAGCAGCTGAAGTTCAGGCTCTGGTGTAGAGTTTGGCTTCTCCACCCTGAATTTCTCTTTATGTTGAAGCTGTTAGCGTGGAGGGAAGTCTGGAGACCTTTATAGTGGAATGTGGGGGAAAAGAGAGTTACAGGTAAACTCCTGGAGGGAAGGTCCCTACAACTTCTGGCTTTAAGGAGTAACTAGTGGTTCTTGCAAATCTCATCTAATCCCTTCCTGAATTACCTTGAGATATAGTTGCATTTAGGTTTCAGGACTTCATTTATAGAGCTGAGTTCCTAAAAGAGTAAACACATTTCAGAGTTATGCTTTCTCAGGATGCTTTTTCTCATGATGGTGAGTATATTAGTCAGCATAGAGTTATTATGCTGCAGTAACGAATTAACCCCCGAATCTTAGTATCTTAAAACAACATAGATTTATTTCTTACTCATATTACAGATTGACCACTGGTAACAATGGGACCCTGCTTATCATAGACGTTTAGGGCCTTAGACTGAGAGAAGCTCCGTCATTTTATGATGTGACCATCTCCATACTAGTCTTTAGCAGAGGAAGAGAACAAGGTATATATGTACCGGCTCTTGAATGCTTTTATCACTTTCATTGTCCAAAGCAAGTCACATGATCATGCTTAATTTCAAGGTGCTGGAGAAGTGTAATTCTCCTGTCTTCGCAGAGAGAAAAGAGGACTGGAAATAATGTAGAATGTTATTAATGTTTACCACAGTGATGTTGGACATCGGAAAATGGTGAGAGCTTTGATAGATGCCAGAGAAGAGAACCGTAGATTTATAATGTCACACTATACATCTTGGAAGGCTAGAGGTTCATGCCACAGGGCACACAGAGGGAAAGAAGTGAGAAGCTAAGGTGGGATTTTGCCCACACCTCTCCTTCAGGTAAAGCAGCATTGCTTTACAGTATATACTTCTTTTTTTTGAGGAAGATTAGCCCTGAGCTAACTACTGCCAATCCTCCTCTTTTTGCTGAAGAAGACTGGCCCTGAGCTAACATCCATGCCCATCTTCCTCTACTTTATATGTGGGACGCCTACCACAGCATGGCTTTCGCCAAGCGGCGCCCTGTCCACACGCGGGATCCGAACCGGCAAACCCCGGGCTGCTGAGAAGCGGAACGTGTGAACTTAATTGCTGCGCCATGGGGCAGGCCCCAACAGTATATACTTCTAAAATAATGTCTTCCAATCCTGCACTACCCTGATCACTTTCCCTAGAACATGCTTCAATTTGTCATTGGCCCTTCTTAAATTCAGCACTTGGCCATGAATATACTCTTCGATACGTGGTTTCATCAGTGTAGAGGCCAGCAGGGTTGCTGGTTTCCCTACTTTGGATTCTTATTTTGGCAATTAACGTTTCACAGTAATCCATCTGACAATCATATTATACCTCTGGCTCATTGTAAGCCTCATAGGGGTTTCTCTAACCCAAGGAGGCATATAAATTTAAAAAGAAAACAAAAGTAGCAGGTTGTGGTAGATTGTAATTTTCCAAGATGTCCACAGTAATATTTTCTGTCCCATACACTCTTCTGTGATATGTGCTTGATACTCTCTCATCAAGGTCAAGAGAGAGAGTCTCTCTTTCCACCCTCTTGAATCTGGACAGGCCATATGATGGCTTCAACCAATAGCATATGGTGGTTTAATGCTGAGGCAGTTCTGGAAGTAGCTGTTAACTGGCCTGGCAGCTTCTTCTTTTTACTTGGAAGCTAGTTAAGTGTGACTGCCAAGAGATCACCAGGCTGTGAGAAGCCCAAGTTTGGCAGAAAGGACTTGGAGAATGAGATGCAACATACAGAAAGAGAGAGGCCAAGGAGATGCCAGGTATGTGAGTGAAGAAGCCATCTTGGATGTCCTGCCCAATCGAGGCTTCACCTAACACCAGCTCCAGCTGCAACTGACTGCAGCCACGTGAGACACCCCAAGAGTAAATCACTCAGCTTATCCCAGACAACTCACAGAACCATGAGAAATAATACAATGTTTTGAAACACTACATTTTGAGCTAGTATGTTATGAAGCAATAAATAACCAGAATATAATTTGGTGCCAGAGGCAAGCTCTTAAGATTCTTAAAAGTCGTTTTGTCTGAAGAGTGTTAGAAGACATAACCTTATGATCCTAAGAAGTCATTTTCTAGTTGAGAGATTCTATAAAGCATCACCTTATTTTTTCCTGGGTGTTAACAAAATGTGTTAAGTTGTACCTTTGATCTGAATGTAATCCTAAGGCTACATTTTATAGGAATTTCATCTGTGCCATGAGCCTATTTCTTATTTTGAGAAACTTTTGCTGGTAGGAAAGCTGGAAATGAAAAGAACTTCTATTTTCAAACACTTTAAGGCCTGACTCCTCTATATTACCTCTGTTTGCGAATTGAACGATTCCTTCTTTAACTCATCTCTATTTATATCTTACCATAAAGAGATAAAAGAAACTAGTTAGCACTTTTGATAATCTGCCTGAGAATTTCCTTAGCCAGTTCCACCAGTTCATTGGGTATATTTTCGCTTTTCATGTTGCGCAGGTAACAGTTTTGCTAAACTTCCTGCCACTTCATAAGATTTCTCACCTTTTCTCCAGCCTCCAATAACAATTTTCTCACTTTCCTTCCAGCTTCCACTTACATATTTCTAGAGGCTCTTCAATCTCTGTTTCTGGCTCGTCCCAAGGCCAACGCTATATGTTTTAGGTTTTGGATTTGGTAGCACCCCACTTCTTAAATCAATTTCTGTTGTGATTATTTATTGTGGCAAAACAAACTGCTCCAAAACTTAGTGGATTAAAGCAATGAGCATTTTATTATGTATCACAATGCTGTGTGTTGACTATGAATAGTTGAGTATTTTTCTACTCTATGTGATATCAACCAGGGCTGTGATCATCTGGTGTCTCAATCAGCTGGGACATCAAAGGCATCTCATTCAGACACATGACTAGCGGTTAATGAGAGGACTCAGCTGGATAGAACTTCCATGTACCCCTCCATGTGATCTAGGCTTCTCACACCTTGGTGGCTGGATTCCTAGAGGAGGTAACATAAGAACAAACATTCTTGGAAAGACAAATAGAAACTACAAGACTTCTTATGACCTAGTTTCAGGAGTTACTCAGTGTCACTTCCACCATATTCTCTTGATCAAAGCAAGTTACATAGCTAGCTCACATTTGAGGTGAGGACACTACACAAAGGCATAAATTCTAGGAGTCATTGTTCATTTGGACCCATCTTTGGAGACCAGTGACTTAGGTGGTTAGAGACTTGATGGAAACAGCTTTGATGAAAATGTGGTTAAGATGAATTACATGAGGTCTGATTGTTGGTTGGCAAGTTGTCCTTATTCTGGAGCTTAGGTGAAGAGAATAGTGGTGAATTAGCCTTTGTCTAGATCCATCATCTGAGAAGTAACTATATCCAATTAGCAATGGACAGGGCTTGCTGGCCATAAAGCACAGATAACCTTTAGTCTCTGACCATGTTTCTTCCACAGTGGCATCAAGCAGTTTTTTTAATGAGACCTATTGAGATGTACTGACAGGTCTTTTCTTTTCCTTTCACGTCTGGTTTATCCACTTCCATGTTATTGCTTTATCAAGATATAAGACCTAGGATTTTGAGATGGGTATGTAAGAGCAAAAGAGAGCTAGAATGATATTCTTTTTAACCTGCCTCTCAGCATTGTTAATGGCAGCAGGGTGGGGTTCTAAAGGCAGAGCAGGAATGGCTTACAACCTATAGCAGAGGATCTGGGGAGTGGGGCCCTGGGGAGCTGGGAGAGGGAAGCAGAGCTGGAGGATGTTTCCATTCCATGACAGTGGCTTTTGCCTTTGAGGCAGCAACAGTAATATTTCATGTCTTCTGTGGTGTCTCCTACCTTTAAATGTCAGTCTCTGCAGCTGCCTTATCTCCTGTAGCACATTTCAATTAGGTATTCCAAATCACACTCTTTTCTTCCAGGACAAATATGCCAGAGGTGATATTTACTGTTACAGCAGTGTTTTAAATACTTGGGGGGAAAAAGGCCTAGTGAATAGCAATTTTTCCCTTATAATAATAATAAAACACAGTAATCATAGAGAGAAGAGGTGAATTCTGGGTTTGATGCCAGTAACTGGCTGATTGAAGTGAACATCTTTTGTCCCCGCCCTCTTTTGCTCCCCTCCTCCCATTCCTGCCTCAGTGTGAAGGTTTTAAAGCTTGGCTCTGTCAAGAGCACACTCCCACATCTTCTTCATTGAGTTCACAAATGCCTCTTAGAATGGTTTCTGTCTAGAGACAATTGGACTCCTACTTCACCCACTGCCTGTTCCTTCCTTTGTTTTGATGAATGTTTGCATGAAATCAGAATCAATATTTCTCTAGTAATTTACCAGGCACTAATTCTTGTCACCAATGGGGCATTTTCAGCTCTCAATAGAACACCATCAACCCCACCTCCAGGAGGTATATGGTTGAGAAACTTGTGTTTTGGGATCAAGTCTCAATTCCTTGGCCTGATATTGCATTTTTCAGCTTATACCCATTTGTCCACTGGACTGATGTCTTCATTGCCTCCCTAGCAGATTTTGCACGTTCCTCCATCCAAACCTCGTGCAGTCCTCAAACAGTGCTTGGCACATGGTGGTGGTGGTGGTGTCTTAGTCATTATTCTCCCCCGTATTGAGAATCCTTCCATTAGATCTCTTCTCCACATTTTTGATTCCTGCCCATATTTAAGAGATCAGATTAGGTCCCACTTCCTCCCTTAAGCCTTCTCTGACCTCCTTAGCACTCCGTGCTGCCCTGCTTTCTGAATTTTTAAAGTGCTCATTATCATCACCACTCGTTTGGCATTTGGCATGCACTGTTTTATACTGTTTTGAACATTCACATGTTGTCTACCCAAGTAGATTGTAAGTGCCTTATCGGCAGGGGTAAATTTGCCCTATGCTTATTGCATATCCCCTCAGAGTCCAAGGTAGTTCCTTGAATGTAGAAGGTGCTCAGTTAATATTCATTGATGAAGTGGACAGATCAAGGAGTCAATGAAAGCCAGGATCCTAAGAAGCCTGCCTTTTGGTGCCGTTCTACTCAGTTTGGACATCATAAACTTGCCTAAAACAAAGCCTTTCCACTATAAACCGAGTTCTACTACGATTTCTCAGAAGTGAAGGCTCTTGCCCCAGCCTGATCCCTGAAACCGATGGTTCAGGTCAAGAGCTTTCCTGCATGAGAGAGTTCTCAAAGTGTCTGAGGTTTGCCATATCCAGTGCCTTGACAATCAAGGTGTCTTGATCATTAGAATGAAGGGGCTTATAATGTCAAATTCAAGTCCATAGCAGACTGGAGTAGAATCTCATACAAGTTTCAGTTTTGTCTCTGCCATTTACTAGTCAATTTCTCTATGCCTCAATTTCCCCATCTATAAAATAGATTTAATAATGGCTGTCCACATTATGGGGTTGCTGTGGGTGCCAATGTGATAATAAATGCACAAGTATTTTGGATATTGTACAACCCTATCTGAAGGTCAGGAATCAGGTAGGCAGAATCTTATAACCATCAGCTCATGTTTACTGGGCGCTCACGCTGTACATAGCTGTGCACTGGGTATAGACAGAGCTCTCCCTGTGTAACAGTAGAACAGCTGAGGAATTTTGTATTTAGTGTGGCCTGAACTCTGATCCACAGATAGATAAAAGCTGGGAAAAGAATTATAGCCCAGCAATCACATCTGAAAGTTTAGCTGTAAAGATTAGCTTGGGTAAGAAGGGAGCTAAGTGTGTGGCAAAAATTTGACCCTGGGCATGCCTTGAACACTTTGGATTTCAAGAGATTCTATCCCTTAAACATTTCACAACACCCTGATTTTGCTCCCTCCACTCACTGAAAGTTCTTTCTCTGTGAAGACTTTTTGGTTTCTTAGTTGATCAGTTGTAGCCAACTTCCTGATCACAATTGCCCCTCCAAAGTTATCCTGGGAGAACGTGCTAAGTCTGCTTCCCCGGAAAGGACACTCTAAAAATCTGATGCCCCTGAGTGATGTCACACTGCTGCTGGCTTTGGCAGCAGCCCAGCAAGGAGGAACAGTGACTTTAGGCCCAGGGGGTCCACCTTCCTCAGCCCTGTTTTCATGTAAATGTCGCTGCTGGTGAAAGGAAGTAGATGCAGAAATATCTGCTTCCGAAGCAGAACTCCCTCTGACTAAGAGGTTGCTGGGCTTTTTTTCTCTTTTTTCTTTAAGTTTTCCATGTGGCATCAGCAGCTGAGTAAGGGAAAGCTAAGGGGTTTAAGCGTGCTGGTGCTCACTGGGCCAGATTAATAACCCAGAGCCTTCCAAACTGACTGTTTGGGGTGTGACAGACTAGCCAGAGAGCACTGGGTTGTGGCAAACCCTGGCTGGAAAACCAGACTCTATCAGAAGTGGGAGTTGACTGCAGTGATGAAGTGACAAGCTTTCCACGCTTCCTCCCTGCCTCCACCTTCCTCCTTGCCTTGCCTCTCTTTCCTCCCATTTTACCGTGCGCTTCTGAGATGGCGGCACACCAATGGCTCCAGCCTCTGACAGCTGCTGCCCTCTGCTGGCGAGAAAGCGTCAGTCCGTTTGGGAGGTTCTGAGGTCTGTAACAAGAAACGAGCTTTAATGCAGACCAAGTCCAGTCTGTGGCTAGTGTGTGATTTGACTTGGGGAAGAGCAGAAAGATTCAGAGTGCCCCTTCCACCAAAATATTTCCTGAGTGACCTCAGCTTGGCACAGGTCTTTGGAATCCAACCCTTAGGGATTCATTGCTTTGAAGCCTTCAATTCCCTGTTCAAGAGGAGTGTCCCTCGGGGAGGCGACTCCTGGCTCCTCCTTACCTTGGTCAGACGTTGTAGTATTGAGGTTCTCCACCATGGATGATCCTTAAAAACCGTTTGTGACTCTGGTTGCTGGATTACCTAGACACAATCCTTTCTTGATGGAAGGCAACAGAGGGAATTTGAGTCTTGAGGGGGCTGTAGAAGGGTGGGCCTAGAAGTAGTCTCTTGGCTCAAAAGGAGCCATCCAAGAGTCGGGGTTCTGAGAGATCTGGAGGAAGAAGAATAGGAAGAACCAGATGAGAGTGAGGAATATGGTCCAGTTATGAGAGAGGAAGAGTGTCTAAGAAGGTAGATGATAAACTGGCCCTTATTACTTCTCAGCTTTCCTCGGAGCTGGAAATGCTGGTAGACTGGCTTCAGGAGGAAGATCCCCGTCTCTAACAGAACTATAGAGTGATCTTGGTGCTTCTCTGGATCTTCAGCTTAGAATACAGCCCAGCCAGACGGGAGCTATGACCTCACTGACCACATAGTAATTCTACTGGAGGGATTTATTTTCCTACACGAGCTCCTGCCAAGACTCTTGGTTAGAGCTAATGGGGCTCCCCCAGCCAGCGAGCGTCTCCTAGTGATGTGCGTAAACAGTGCCAGGCAGGAAATAGATTTCCTGTTCTTAATGGGCTTGTTAAACCTCTTATTGAGTGGGATTTAAATGACTTTAGTATGAATAATAATAGGAAGCAAGCATTATTATTAGTAGTAGAAAAATTATGATGTCAGCTCTGACTGCCCCTTCCCATTTTAATCCTGCCAGCTGGAGGTCCTTTTGCCAATAGAGCCCAGGGATGGGTGGTGAGTGACACTGGGACCAATAATTGGGGGAGATGGCAGACGTTTGTCTTTGTTACCTGCAGCCTTCCAGTGCTGAGCCCTTTTCCACTTTTATAGTCTTTCCTCCTTCATCATCTCTTTCATTCAGGGTTCTCAAGCTCTCATCCTGTCAGAGAAGGACCTACAAACTTCCTTCTCTCTCTTTATTTTACTTTGGGTTGAAAGGCATGGACAAAGGTTCTAAGGTTAAATTAAGGTATTAGGTGGAGGAGATTTTAGAAAGGGTGGTGGATCTTGGAAGAAGCCCATGTAGAAGCAGGGCTAATGTTCTCATCTCTGATTTACAGCTGGGACTGGAGGTATGAAATGTATCCCAGAATTTAGTAATTTATGTATCAGTTTCACTGTTTTTACCATAGTTTCCTGCAACTATATTGGTTTTTTTTTTTAATACTTATTCTCTCATTTGACTTAAGTAGATTTGGCATCATCTTAAGCAGTATGTCTGTGAAATCATGGGTTCAATGTATGAGCCAGGTTTTTTTACCCAATACATATTAAAATGAATACCTAACAGCTAAATTTTTTAAGAAGTTTGTTCCTGTGGCAAGTGTGTTATGCCCTCGAAGGAAAGTGTACCACACTTCTGGAAGCACTGCTGTAGAGTAGTGGCTGTCAAATTTTAGTGGGCATAAGAAATACCAGCGAAGCTTGTTAAACTGTAGATTGCTGGGCCCCTCCTTCAGAGATTCAGATTCAGCAGGTCTGTGGTAGAACCTATGACTTGCAGTTTTAACAGTTTCTCAAGAGGTGCTGATATCCAGGGACCACACTTTCAGTAGCACTGGCCTCAAGGACAAGTGCCCGTTTTCCAGTTCCACACATGTAGATTTCCTCATCTGAAAATGGGGATCGTACCTATTTCAGAGGATTCGTCTTAGTTCACGGACTTGGTGGCTTAAACAACAAATGTTTATTCCTCACGGTTGTGGAGGCTGGAAAGTCCAAGATCAAGGCACTGGCAGATCAGCTGTCCTCACACGACCCAGAGAAAAATCATTTCTCTTCTTATAAGGGCACTAATCCCATTCATGAGGGCTCACTCTCATCCGCTAATTGCTTTCCAAAGGCCTTGGTTCCTACTGCCATCCCTTTGGGGGTTGGGATTTCAACATATGAATTCTGGGGAATATAAACATTCACTCCATAACAATGTTTATGGCGTTAAATGAGTTATTTACCGTCTGTAGAACACCTGGCACATAGTGGATACTGTGTAAGGTGGAATGATTTTTCTTGGAGCCATTCTACCCATTTAGGGTTTTTAAAGCTGTAGGGCTTTTTAGGGCTTTGCTTGAAGATCAGATGGGAAATGCAGGGAATTCTGTCAGGTTAATTCTAGTTCTAAATTTAAGCCCATTATGCAACTCTGGGAGGCTAGGCAGTTCTCCAGCAGCACTTGGCTAGTATTCTATCTTACAGAACTCTGGCAAAAAGAGACAGTAGGGTCTTCATTCCTCTCTGTCTGGTCAAGTGCTGTGTTGAGGGCTAAGGAAATGCAGTAAGTGTGAGTGGATCCTTGCTGTGCTTACTGTGTTCTGAGAGAGAGACAGGCAGACAAAGACTAGCTTACAATTTAAGTGATTGTATTTGTGATTTTTCAAAGCTGCGCAGTAGTTGATCCCCATTCTGTGTTTGAAGAGTTCACCAGTGTAAGTCTGAAAGGGAGACAGGACCCTTATTCTATTACTGAAACCCAAAAGCCTAGTTTCACTTTCCCCAGCCTCAGAGAACCATGTGAGCCAAGCTCAGCAAATGGGAGGAAGAACTCACTCTGGTGATGGCGGTGAGGTGGAGAGGGGTGGGGGCTGCAGCCCATCTGGGGTGCAGTGGTGGCAGTGCCAGCAGCAGAGGACCCCATTAGGCTGTTCCTGGAACATCATCCTTGCTGTTGTGGAAGCCTCCTGGCATTTCTACTCATCTTCCACATATGATTCTCAAGATCTTTCATCAAATCCTTTTCTATTTCACACAGTAAATGATGCAGAGCCAATGATGGTTTTTAGAGTAGTAAAGTGACATATCACAAACTATTTTAAAGATGACTGACCACCATCTGGAGCATGGATTAGAGGAGGAGTAACTCAAGGCAGAGAGACTAAGGAGGAGCAGTTATCTGAAGAAGTGAGGGTGGAGATGAGAGGAGAGAGGAAGAAATATTTAGGAGGTAAAATTGACCAAGACTGATGATTGGAGGCCTGATTTTATATTTGAACTTAGAAGACAAAAATTAATTTTCAGTTTTATGTGCATCTTTAGTTGCCTTTTGGAGATAAATATCCATTTTGTGGGCAAGGTAGGTACCCCAAAATGGATGAGAAAACAAGAGAAAAGGTTGTTGAATAGGGTTCTGTTTGGAGGACAGCTTGGCTGTGGTCTCCATTTCAAGTCTTTTCAACTCAACAAACATTGATCATTTATTAGATGTTAGACATTGATAGTTATTTAAGGACACCATTTCTTTCGATTCTGGTGTTGAAAACGAGTAGAGATATAGAGGGAAAAATCCACTTGATCTTACACTAACACACACAATTACTCAACACAACATAATATGCATGTTGGTCTTGAGATTCCTCGAGGCCCAAACGAAACATATGATAATTCTGTACTAGAACAGGGTATATACTGTAAATTTTTAGCTGCTTGTATAAACCTCTCTCTTCTTTCCTCTCACTTGCAAATAACGCACTGAGTTATCACCTCCCCAACCCTGTGAACTGAAGGGCTCACAATGCAACGTTCTTTTTGCTGAATGAATATATGTGCTGCCAAACTTACACATTTGCTCCTTGCGGTATGTTTATTGGGAAGCTTATACCACTGTCTTCTTTGCTTTTTGGAAAAGGCTGTGGGTAGATCCATGATGCCAGCTATTTACATACCTCGCTCCTGCCTGCTCTTTCAAGGCTCTTTGTTCAAGTGTCAGTACTGCTTTGTAAAACATGAACAGAGTTGGGGGGAAAGTAATTACAGTTCACGTCCTGTGTTTCTACTGATGTGATGTTGAGCTGCCTGACTGCACTCTTTCCTGTTGCTTCTCTCCTCCTGTCTTTTCCATCCCAAGCTCACTCTCCACCCCTGCCCCCCTCCCCTCACTTGCTCTTTTGTGTGTCAGAGAACCACATACATGGAAGGTAGCTGGCCTTCTCATGGCCACTAGGTAACTGGGTCTAGAGAGCCTGCCCACCTTCAATGTGTCAAGATGCCAGGGCCCTGGCTGCCTCCACAGGGAAATCTCTGGTGTGTTCAGTTCCCAGAGGCCATGATGGGCTGCCCTCTGAACTTAGACCTGAAACAAAACCTTCTTTTGGGTCAGACCAGTCCAGGAGATTTTCATGGTTATTTTAGATTGTGGAGACTTCTCATTTCCCTAGAGGGCATGTTTTCTATATGAGTGCTCTCCTAACTTCTCTGTCTACATTTAATGATGTAATAAATCAGAGTTTGGTTACAGGCACATTCACACCTATATCCTAAGATCATTAGTGGACACCTTTTCCTACGGTCAAAATTCCACCGTTGGTGGTGGGGGGTTGTTTAGAGTCATGATTGTCTAACTTTTGAGTTTCAAAATAGTATTTTAGAATTAATCATGTTGACCAACATGATATTGTCAACTAAGGGTTATTTTTTAAAAGAACATTTTATCAACTGTTATTGCCACTGTATCATAAAAGAAAGGGTCCTTTTAACTCCAAAATGTAGGAAAGACATTCTTTCAATATAAAGGACAGTTCTTTACATTAATTAAATGTAGGTTTATTTTAAAAATCTGATGTCTTTTTGAGAAGAAGAATGGTATTTCCTGGAAATATGCCATGAAAATGGTGCCATGTGGCTTCCCAGCCCTTGGGGATGTCATGGCAAGGGAATGTCTTTTTCTGTGTGTCATCTGTAAATGCTGGCATGGTGCTAGGTGTTCAGTGGCCCAGCGTGTTTCATCTCCCTTCCTGAGAGCTCCCAAATTCCTTCAACCTTGGGTGCTGAGTGATTATTTGCCTTGAATTATTTTATGCAGTTTGCCATTATTTGATATTTATTCATTGAACACAAATTTACTGATTTGAACCTTTACACACACACACACACATACACACACACACACACACACATGCACATATTCTGTATTTCT
Source organism: Equus caballus (assembly GCF_041296265.1). NCBI lineage: Eukaryota > Metazoa > Chordata > Mammalia > Perissodactyla > Equidae > Equus > Equus caballus. Next base: position 36,554,970 of record NC_091707.1, read on the forward strand.
TAAACATACAAAACACTTTTCGTTTTCTTTTTTATTTCCTTATTGGTAAAAAATTATGGTTTATCTTTTTTATGACTACTATGATTATAATCAATGTGATCATTGATAAAATGTTTTTTACTAAATAATAAAGACTTGTGGTTTTATTAAAATAATTAATATTATTGATGATGTGCCACGTTGATAAGAAAATGCTAGGGGAGAAGGTTTGGTAGATATATAGTAAGTTTAGTTTTGGGCATAGCAAGTTTGAAATTGCAGCAGAACTTCCAGATGGCGTCACATCCAGAGTTCTCTTTTCTCCCAACTATATTTTACACTTTTGTCATCAGAGGCTATGCTTTTTCCTCTTTGTTCCTCCCTTGTCCAGTGAAGAACACATAGTAGATTATGAGTAAATGCTTGTTTGTTGCCTTAGGAACTAAGTAGTTGGAAACTGGTGAAAATTTCTAGGAAACATGGAAGTTGAGAACTGGTGATCAATGAGTGACTATGGGACAGTAATACAACAGACACATCACAGGTTTGGGGGATTGCATTTGAGAGGTTTCAAGCGTGTACATGAAATGGAAGCTGAAAAATGAGTACCTGAACGATACAGCTTTTTAAAAAGTCCATTTTGTAAGACTAATAACTTGGGATTCAGAAAATCATTGGATGGCTTAAATGGGATAAAATTTTTGTCTAGAACACTTCCCCTCTGGGGATTCCAAGAAGTACACTCATGCAAAGAAGTTCATTTATTCATTCATTCAACAAATGTTCATTGAACACCTACTACATGCTAGCGTTATTCCAGGTGCTGGGAATGTAGCAGTGGATGAAACAAAGATTCCTGACCTCAGAGAGTTTATATTCTAACAGAGAGTGATAAGCAATCCACAAAATAAACAAATATATAGTATTCTAGGTAATGATGAGTGCTCTGAAGAAAAATGAAACAAAATGTAGAGAGAGGATGGGCTAGGGTGGTGGTGGTGATTTCAACTTTAAATAGGATAAACAACAAGACTAGGATAGACAGACAGCCCTGGTGCAGTGTAGTTTTCCAGGAACCAAAGCAAGATGTTCAGGAAGCGAGAGGCCTCGAATTCTCCGAGTGCAATCTGACTTTGCATCCCAATTAACAGTGACAGCCTACTGCTTTAAAATAGGAAATAAAGTGGAAGGAATGCAAACGCTTGATAGTTGACCTGACATTCACTGTTGCAAGATTGGAAACGTACAATAAATGTCACTGATGGAGCAATATTCATGAAGTAAAAATGTCATTTTTCAATTTGGCATGAGGATGGTTTGACATGTATTAGTCGTGCACAGAATATTTTCATAATTAATGCATTAATAATGCAGCTGTCCTTTTTCTCCCCACCCCAAATTAAAAAGGAGGACATGGGGAGAGTCAGGGGAAAGAGTAGCTCTCGCCCTGATCAGACCTTTTCTGCCAGCATGTGTCTCCTCCATTTCTGTGGCATTGGTTCTGATTGGTATCAGTCCAGATTTATCCATCTCAATTCTTCCCTCTTGTTTCTGTGAACAACACCATGGCCTTTTCTACTGAGGGCTTTCTTCTTAATTTTCAACAGTACTTTAAAAAATCTTTCTAAAGATGTGCATTTACTGTAGAAATGACACATAAACAAAATCAAGGATATAAAAATCTCCCATAATCACACCACCCAGAGAAAACAACTACTAATGTTTTAGTGTTTATGCTTCAGTCTTTTCTTTTAGTTATACATATTTACAAATATGAGACATTCTATGTATAGTTTGATGATCAATTTAATACATAGTAAATATTTTTTCATTTTAGTAAATGCTTTCCTACAACATCCAGTGGCTGGGTGGTACAGATGTAGCATGATATAATTAATTCCCTCTTATTGTCATGTAAGTTGTTTCTATATTTTTGATATACCATGTATATAGTTGCGGTAAGCAAACATAGCAAAATCTTTGTTTATATCCATGATGATTTATTTTGGACGATTCTTAGATGTGAAGCTGATGGGAATATTAGTTCTCTTACCACAGTAATGCTACAAAACAAACAAAACCTTTGTGGCATAAACAATAAGCATTGTTGTTCACGTGACTGGCGTCAGCTGGGCATCCACTAGCTAGCTCGGCTGATCTTGGCTGGACTTGCTGTCAAGCCTGGGTGTTGCTTGGCTGGCTGTCAGCTGATCCAGGCTAGGTGGGGCTGGGGTGACTGAGGGAACTTGGCTTCGCTTTGCTATTGTTCTCCAGCAGGCCGCCCCAGGCATGTTCTCGTGTCATTGGCAGAGACACGGCAAGCTCATTCTTCTATGTGCTTTTCAAGTCCCTGCTTGTCTCACATTTACTAATATGGCGAAGTGAGTCATGTGACTGAGCCCAGTGTCAAAGGTCAGGGCATTCTGCCTCATTCAGTTGGAGGATGCATGGCAAAGTCATGGATTCAAGAAGAGTAAAAAATTAGGGCTAAATTTGCAATCTCTCTGACTGGGCCAAAAGGTATGCTTCTTTATTTTTAAGGCTCATGATAAATGTTTCCAGATTGCTCTTGAGAAAGCCTGAACCAGCCCCACCAATGGTGTGAAAGACTTGGCGGTTTTCCAGTTCTCTTTACCCTGGCTGATTCTGGGAGTGATTTATGATTCTCCATCTTGGCTGTTTTGATTGGCCTCTCTACCTGTTCCCTGGGCTGCACGTTTTCTCTTTGTGCTGATTCTTTCCCTGCAGAGTGCCCCCCAAGCTGCCCTAGTCTCTGGTCTACTTATCCCCTCATCCGGTTCCTTCTGCCCACTTTACCTTACACCTGTGCTGACCAACTCTTAGCTATCTGGAATATTCAGTGACCCATAAAAGCCCTTTCCCCAACCATCCTGAGTTCACAGGCATTTACTACTTGTCTTTTAGCTCTGCCACCTACCCCAGCAGTAAGGAAATTGTTAGTCCTCATTATTCCCAGAATCTCAGAATTTTTTAGAGCCAGAAAAGACTGAGAATTCAATCTTATTTTTTACACAATGTTGTCCCAAGGATATAGCTATTATGTGTGTGGGTGAAGACACGGATGTAGATAAAAATTTGCCTAGAGAAAAGGCTGGAAGGAATTAACCACTGCTAATATTTTAGTATATGTCTGTGCAGAGGAATTATGAGTGAGTTAAAAAAACTTTAACATTGTGTACAAAAATTGAGAGTCAGAGAAGTTAAATGATTTGCCGCCTATCCTACAGATAAATAATTGTAGAACTGTGACTACAGCCCAGTTCTGCTGATTCCTGGTTTAATGCTCCTGGGAGACAATACCACAATGTGACCTCTGGGGCCCAGCTGTCTTTTGTTTGATTGTTTGTTTCCAAGTAGCATTGGTAGTTTGGTTTGGTTTGGTTTTGCAAGAGTGCTTTGCTTTTTGTGGGTTCATAGGGAAATTAAGAATATTTCTAAAAATGATTGAGTCGTCCAAGCCTGCTATGTGAGTGTAGTGGGCATATACATATAAAGTCTGAATGCATAAATTATCATGGCTTAAAATTTGACGAATGATTCAGGTAAATAGTGGATTTTATCTGTTAAATCGTATTAAGGATCCCAAGTGGATACATCCTGAGTTCTGGGCGCATAATTTATCATAGGTATCACATGGATTCTATGTAATTATATTAATTACTTAGTATATACAAAGGTAAGCTCTGCAGATTTAGGATAGAATCAGATAAGCTTTTTAGAGACCTCTAAATTGGTGATCCAGTGGCTAAGATTTGGCGCTCTCACCACTGTGACCTGGGATTGTTTCCCAGTCAGGGAACCACACCACGTCTGTCCGTTGTCATATCGTGTTGCTGTGATGCTGAAAGCTATGTCACCAGTATTTCAAATACCAGCAGGGTCACCCATGGCGCACGGGTTTCAGCGGAGCTTCCAGACTAAGGCAGACTAGAAAGAAGGACCTGGCCCCTCACTTGCAAAAAACTGGCCATGAAAACCCTATGAATAGCAGCGGAGCATTGTCTGATATAGTGCTGGAAGACGAGAGCATGGTGCAAAAGGATCAAGCGCGGTTCTGCTCTGCTGTCCACCAGGTTGCTGGGAGTCGGAATCAACTTGATGGCACTAACAAAAAATTGATTAGATTGGTTAAATTCCTTACTATGAGGCAACTGAGGGTGGGTCACTGTGACAGAGTATTCTTTCCTGGAGCTCCCCTACACTAGAGTGATTCTAAAAATCTGGTGATTGGTTGGGAGACCAGGGCATGGGCTCGGTCCATCGAAACGATGGGTTGTTCTGCTTGGAAATGAGTCATGGAGTTGTTTCCTGCTTGCCCTCTGTCTTGTTTCTGTTTCACGTGAGCACTGTTTCTAGGATATCCAAAAAGGGAAAGAAAATGTTAGTTATTCCTCTGGAGAGTAGGGAATGGCTCAAATATTGCTATGGTGATGAGGAAGTGAGAAACATACTTTGGAGAGCCTTTGATGTTGGTGTCTTGGGCATATTGTTCTGAGCCAAAGTCAGATGTTAAATTGAAGCATTGGGGGCCTAGAAACATGTTGCTATTGCTACCTTAGTACCTTTTACCTTCTTAGGGATTTCTTTAAGGATTTTTGGATCACAGAGGAAATAGATACTCAGAAATGGACGTAAGTCAGTGGGTACAAAGAGACTGGGACCTGGAGCTGCTTCTCTAGGCAATAAGAGGAGGGATGCAAGCCCCTAAAAAATAAGCATTTATAGGTTCTCTTCCCTAGTGCTTCCATGGTGTTTATTCTTCTCTGTGCCAGTGGGCTTGCAGAGAAAGACTGCCCTGGAGCTGAGTTTTTGCAGGTGCAAGGGGAACTGCCAGACAGTTGAAGAATTCAGAGACTTTCATCTGGTCAGCAAGGGTCTAGGTGTTCTGTGTCCAGATGGACTCTAGCAACATATGCTTGTTTGTACTAGGATTCAAGCATAATACAATTGTCACTATTTACCCACAATCCCACATGTACCAGACACATGCTCTCTTGGCATGCACACATGCACCTGGGCCCCATCTACTAGGGTGACTTACTTAAGAGTACTTAGGAAGTGCCCTAAGATAGTTGTTGGCTGCTTCTTGATGACAAAGTGCTCAGGTACAGCCAGTTTAACACAAGCGTGTCACTGGAACTGAGTAAGTAGATTTTGATAAAACTAGTTCAGTTAATATCTCCCTTAGGGTGAAGTGCAGCCTTCTCCACTTCACTTCTCTAGCTAAGAAAACCACAGCCCCATTTCCAACTTGTGTCCCAACTCAGATTTAACTGTTAGTGATTGTTTAAGACCACAGTGAGATGCTCATGGCTGTGCATTAAGACATTTGGGGAGGTGGTGGTGGGAGGGTCAGTAAAAAAGGAACCGATAGAGTCAAAGGGCAAGGATATGTGCTGGAGGCACATGGCAGTATGAGGAGAAAACCAGCAATGTGCAACTTATTACCCTGCTTGAAGTCAACATGGTGGCCCCATAGTGTCAAGGACAGGGTCTGTGCTCCATTATCTCAGTTCTCTGGAAGAGAGTGCTAATGAGACAGAGGTAAGAGTATGAAAGCTCACCTAAATTGTTTAGTTTTGTTAAGTCTCACAGCTACAGTTTGCACCTTCACCTGCAGCTCTGGCGAGAAAATAACTAGCATGGGGCACGAGAAGGAATTGTGAATGACAGCAGTACACATTTGTCAAAAAGTTCTTCAAAGTCATCCCAGCTTCTTACTTAAGCTCTCTATGCCCGTTTCCTCTTCTGAAAAAAGTACAGTAATAATAGAATAATAGCATCTATCTCACAGGCTTATTGGGAAGATTAAATGAGTTAGTACTAAGGAAACATTGAAAACCATACCGGCATATGGTAAGTGGTCTTTGAATGCTAATTGTTGGTGCTGTTATATTTATTAACTGCAGTACCTATGTTGGACTGGCAGGAGCATCTTATATGAGAGTCTTTAATATTTCCCTACCATTTCTGGGTTGCTCTTGCCCCAAAGAAGGAGCAAAGGAGCCATTGGTACCACTGGAGCCCATGATGAGTGTTGGGAGGTAGGGACACCTTGGCAACTGCTGAAATGCACCCATGCCAGCTTGCCCACCCTGTCTGCTGTTACCAGCCTGAATTCAGAGCCCAGAGCTCTTTAAGCACTGGTTTTCATGCCTACCCTCAACTTACCCCTCTCCCTGCTGTTTAGCACTCACCTTCAGCTGACACTGTGCTCATTTGTAGTTGTGGACTCATTCTTCCTCTCTGAAACGCTCTTTAGTTGGCTCCTGAGGGACATTCTCTCTCTAGCTCCAGCTCAACTGTGAGCTCCTTGCAGTGGAAAAACTACCTCTGATGTCCTTCTCCGTCCTTTCTCCCTCACCATTGGCATCCAGTTCAGTGTTCTGCACATATGTGATCCTATTCCCAATTTGATGCAGGTCAGGATTTATTCACTCTTGGGCTCCCCTTAGCACCCAGTGCAGACCCATGGGAGGTGTGACTGGAAAATGTTGGTAGAAAAGAATCTCAAACAGTGCCCTGTTGCCTGAGTCCTTTCCCACCCACCTGAGTGCCACTCACCGTATACATGGCTCACACTGGTGGGTTTGATCACTGTACACAGAAAGTAGAAGCCCTGCCTTGGGCCCAGGCCAGGGCTTAAGGTCCCAAAGGGATGTTTCATTCATCTTGGGTTAGAGTCACCTTATCTGTATATTGGAATGCTTATATCCTTAGTCCTTGAAAAAGGAGAAAGTTCTGTTTGTCTTCAATGTCTTACCAGGACACCCCCATCACATACTCCTCTATAAACAGAACAATAATGACCAACATTTATAAAACATGTACTATATGCTACGTGCTCTGTTAAAGTCTGTAAAGTATCTTACTTAAGCTTTTCATTTGATCCTACAAATTAGATGTTTCACTCCATTTTTACAGCTAAAGAAACTGAGGCTTAGAGAGCTACTTGACCAAGATCTCAAACTTACTATGTAACGTAAACTATTGACCTAATGCTAACTTAGTCTAACTGGACTTGCTCTTAACTTCTTCTCTACAGGTTTATAAAAATACTCTTCTATGTACACGCAGACATTCTTTTTAAATTTTTGCTGCTTAAGCATATATTTCCTTCTCTGGAGACAGGGACATTTTATTGAAATTTCTTCCTCTGCCCTCTGATATTGCAGTGGTTTCACTGTGCACACATATACTCTGAGAATGTACCATTGACTAGGTTGTGCACCCCGCATGATGGCTTACTAGAAGCCTGGTTCTTCTAGAGCAGGAGGCACTGAAGAGAAAGAGCAGGATTCAACTTCAAAGGTGCACACACCTGTTGCAATTCATCCTTTGCTCACATGTGAGCTCAGCCCATCCTAGGACCAACCCTGCTAGGGCTTAAAAGTTCTCAGTATTAGCATCTCCTTATTAAGGTCTGTTTGTACCTTTCTTTGATCCAATATCTGTCCTCTGTAAGGTGCTTCTTAATTTCCACAGCATCCTGCTTGATGTTCTTATGTCCGTTACCTGTAATGCTGGAGTATAGAAAATGAGTGTCTCCCTTGCAGGAGAGACAGTACAGGGCATTTGTGGCTGAGCCTAGGGCTGCTCACATCCATAGGGTGTAAGAGAGACACTTTAGGATTTTGGACATCTGGAGTTTAGGGAGCCTGGGAGGTTTCAAGCAGCCTCCAGTCAGCTTGCCCTGCATTTTTAAAAGCACATCTGCAATTTATGGTGTGTCCTACTCTCCATCACAGCCCCTCCTCCTTACTGCTTAGGCCACTCCCTTGAGAGAGAAGCAGCCATGTTGATTCTTTATCTTATCATTAGGCAGCATCTTTCTTTAAGTTTTATTATCAGGAGAATCATCTACACATGTAATATAATATGTGATATAGGAAGCTTTATATAAATGTTTGTTAAAAAATAAATGAAAATAAATACAATGCAAAGAAGATCTCATTTACCCTAGACATTCAGTTCTGTTCTTTAGCGGTAACAACCATCATCAATTTCATATAGTTCCTTCTAGAAAGTTTCCAGGTATACAAAGACACGTGTGCATATGTGTATTGCACTCCACTTGGACTTCGCACATGGGGTTGGCTGGAAATGTTGCTGAGCTCCCACTGGTGACCCTCCTGCAAGGCATCCTGTGGTTCTGATCAAGGCCTCTGGGATACAAGCATGCACAACAGAGAAAGCACTTACCCTTCCTGCCACCTTTGCGGCCCACCTAGGGCTGTCAAACTGACTCATCAAAGCTTGAGAGATCAATTCCACAGAGGTCCAGAGCAATAATGTTCTCGGGAAGATGACAAACCAGAATATAGAGTTAAGACTTACTCTTCCTGAAGTTCACCAAAATTTTAATAGAGTTGGGGCATAAGGGAAAGGAAACTATGGATGATTATTTTCTTCTTTTTACATTTCCAAAATTTTTAATAATTACTATATAGTTATAATGAAAAATTTGTTTATAATGAAAAAATCCCAATGCACTTAAAAAAAGTATTACTAGTTCCCACTGACATGGAGTATTAAGCTCTCAACTTATTAAATCTACTAATAAAGTTTCTATTGGTTACAAACAGATACAAAATCCCTTTATAAGAAATACCAGGGGACAGCTACCATTGTTTTGTTGTAATAGAATCAGGTCCTAATGAACACAGTGCTAGAAATCACAGCTTGCAGAAACTAGAAATGAAATAGAATTGGTTTTGGGCATCTCTACAGTGAATTAGCATTGTGCCTTGAAAACTATCCTGGACTATGATGCACATGGTAAGTCATGGGATCTCCCAGTATGATTTTAAGGCTGCACATGCCCATTCTCCTTGTCTCATTTGTTGACAATATTGCTCTAGGGCAGTGGTTCCCATGCTGTGGGCTTTTGGGTCCTCTGGGGCTGGGAGGTTACTGCAGTTGGACTGTGGACCTTCCAAACATAGCACATTGTCTGCCCCAAATAATACAGTTCCCATTTATTGAATATCTACTATATGCCAGGCACTGTTCTAAGAACTTTCTTGTATTTACTCATTCAATTCAGTAACCCAGTGAAGCTGATAGCATTTTACTCCCCTTACAGATGAGGAGACTGAGACACAGAGGAATGAAGTAAATTGTCCAGTGTCTCTCCACTATTAGGAGGTGAGGTCATGGTTAAAATCCACAACATCTGGCTCCAGAGCCACCCACCTAATCACTAACCCATGATACCTCTCAGAGAAGTAGATGATGTTTCATGTATGTGGGCTGTTGGTCTGAATGTTATGTGTAATATTTTTTCTCAGTTGTAGATGCTGTTGGGAGATTAATCAAAGAATTCGTGTAAAAGTGATACTGAGTTTACATCAGCTTTTTGTCGTCAGTATTTTCTCTGTCCGTAGATCTAAAATGCAACTTATCTCCTGTAATGATCTTCCAAATCTTTAGAAGTTCTAAAAAGACTATGGTCCAAAAGGCTGAAAATCACTGCTCTAAAGGAAGGGGATGAGAATCCAACACACACCATCCCTTCTTCTTTCTCGACTGGCTCCCTGCTAGCTCTACTCATCTCTCCTGTTCTCAACCAGGATCAGTGGCGTGTACTCTCATTCTTTATGCTGTGGACAGGCGCTGGTGAAATGACTTGATAAGCACTGCTTTGGGAGTCATCTGGTAAGATACATAAATAATTTCATCACATAGCCTCCTTCTCCCTGGAAGCATGCATTAGAAGAAATTTCTGTGTCTTATATTCTGTATGAGAGGCAGACCGGACCTTCAGTTAGAAGGGCCATGTTCTAGTGTCAACTCCTCTATGATCTGTGTTACTTTCAGCAAGTCATTCTACTCTGTGCCTCAGCTTCTTCGTCAGTGGAATGCCTTGCCTGTTTGGGAGAATGGTTGCAGAATTAAGTGAGATGGAAATTCTTTGTGTTTTTTTTAGATGCTCCTTTATTTATTTTAAAGAATGTTGAATACCTACTCCATAACAGGCACAACTCTAGGTTCAGGGATTCCAGCAGTGAGCAAAACAGACAAAGTCCCAGTCCTCATGGAGATGACGCTCTATGTGGGGAAGACAGATGAAAAAGAAATAAACATATTGTCAGGTGGTGATAAGTGCAATGGAGAAAAATAAGACAGAGTAAGGGGAATAGAGAGGGGGTGATTAATTTGTGTAGGAGTTCAGGAAAGGCCTCAGTGTTGAAGCTGTACTTGAGCTCATTCCTGAGGATGTCAGAGATTAAGCCAGAAGGATATGAGGGGAGATGGTGTCAGGCAGAGGAAACAACCAGTGCAATGACCTTGAGGGGGGAATGTGCTTGATGTGTTGGAGGCACAGGAAGGAGCTTGTGTGCCTGGGACAGAGAGGAAGACTGAGAGTGGAGATGAGGTCAGAGCTCTAAAGGGCCAGATTACAGAGGGTCTGGGAGTGAGATGGAGCCACGCAAGGATTTGAGGAGAGAGCGATATGCTCCAATTTATACTATAAATGGCTGATCACTTTTGCTGCATGAGGAGAATAGCATTTAGGGGACAAGGGAGGGAAGCTGGTTAGGAAACTATCATCATGATCCAGGTGAGTGATGATAGTGGCTTGGACCTTGGTGTTAGTGGGGGAAGACGTGGGAGAGGAGGTCTCATTCTGGGTGTGTTTTGAAGATAAGCCTGACAGGATTTTTTAAGAGAGGGAGCAAGGTTTACACCAAGCACATTGTCAAAGTTTTTGGCCTGAGGCCCTGGAATGATGAGTTGTCATTTCCTGAGGTGGGGAAAGCTGAGAGAGAAGCAGGTTTGGGGCGAGGGTTAAAATTAGGGCTTCAGCTTTGGACTCGAGTTTCAGTGTCTTTGAGATACTCAAGAGGAGACACGAACTAGATGGTTGTATGTGTGAGATATGAGTTTAGGGAGAAGTCTGGGTTGGAGTTATGAATTTGGGGGTCATTAGCATACATATATTATTTAGAGGCCTGGGACTAGATGGGAACATGGAGATTTGAGTATAGATAGTGGAGAAGTCAAAGGGCTGATCCCAGGTGTGGGTGGGGAGACCCATTGTTTAGAGTAGGGGTTGGCAGACAGCAGCTGGATTGTTGTCTCATTTTGTAAATGGAGTTTTATTGGAATACAGCCATTTGCATTCCTTTATCTATTGTCTGTGGCTGCTTTGGAGCTTCAACTGCAGAGTTGAATAGTTGTGACAAAGACTTACAGCCTGCCAAACCAACAAAATTTACTATCCGGCTTTTTATAGACAACGTTTGTCAACCTGGATTAGAGATCAGGGAGATGAGAGGGATCCAGGAAAGGAGACTGAGAAGGAATAGCCAGAGAGGAGAGAGGGACCCCGAGAGTGTCGCACCAGAGGCCAGGTGGTCTAAGAGTTTCAATCAGCAGTATTAGAGTGTGTGACACTGGGCAAGTTACTTCACCTGTGAGGTCAATAGTCTCACAGGATTCTTGTGAAGATGAAATGAGATGATAAAGGTAAAATATAGCTGGGCCTGGTATACAGCAAGTGCTCAGTAAATGTTCTTAATGCACCCACTTCTATTTGCTTAGTCTGTGGTCCTCAGTCAAGGCTCTGTACTAGATGCAAGATTCAGGGTGTTTGATGACTGCCTTCACTCGTCTTGAGTAAGCTCCATGACTGTGACCTGTACTCAGGGCCCCTAGGAAGCAGGAGCAAGGTGAGCCAGGGCCCATGCCCCAACCCTGTACACCCTGTCTCCCAAGGGGACCTTGAAGGAGAGCTCTAACCCTCCAACATCTGCTTTTACCCTCTATTTTTGACAAACAGTCTTTAAGGAAAGCTTTTGAGCAAACGACAAGTCCATCTTTATGAGATTACCAATGTCAACACATTCAACGTATATCAGGATTTGATAGGCTCCTATGGGGTTGTGCCTGTGACAACATTGGCTGACAGTACTTGCCTGGGGAATTATATAACATACCTCTAATGCTGGAGAAGGGTCTTGATATCCCATCCAGATCTGGGGCATTTTCTCCCAGGAAGAGCCTTAGATGAGAAGCTTGAAGTGGGAGTGAGATCTGTTGGGACTTCTCTAAAGATCCTGGCTCCAAAGCTTGGATAGGGAAAGAAATACCTTGCATTCATGTAGTAGTTTGGCATTCTGCACATTAGCTTCATCCCTGGTCCCCTCTGAGTAGAGTCATGGGAGCATGCAGGAGAGCTTGTCCTTTTGGGAAGGTCATGAAAGAGAATTTGGCTGTTCCCACTCACTTGTTCGTACATCTGTTTTTGGTCCCCTTCTTTCCATAATTGTTACTTTCCCTGGTTAGCTTCTAAAGCAGTGGGTCTCAAAGGACAATCTGTGGACCAGCAGCATTAGCATCACCTGGAGATTTTTTAGGGGTGCCAACCCAATCCATGGAACCAGCAGCCTTTGATGTGTGACCTTGGGCAAGTTAGTTAACTTCTCTGAAATGTGGTCTGCCCCAATGGAACATGGGAATAACAAGAGCACAGAATTATTGTAAAGATCAAATGAGATGAGTCATCCACTGAGTTTAACAAGTCCTCCAGGTGATTCCAATTGTGCTAAAGTTTGAGAACCACTCCTCTAAAGATTCTTCTAAAAGATCCCCATTTTTGGACAATGAGAAGTTCCTGCTAAGAGAATTTTTCACATTTTACCCCTGTATGCATCTCAGACTATTTTTAATCTGAGCTAATCTGCCAATCATCTTTCCAAAATGAATGGTTTCTCATTTTCTTAAAAATTTTATAGGGTATCAATCAGTTTAGCTTTTCCTTAAAGACTCAAGGCGTAATTTTGAAAATAATTATTACTGTTTTCACTGTAGAGCTTTTGGAATCATACTTCTATGTTTTTGTATTCTTTATGAACTTAAAAATTCTTTTTAGTTGTTTGTTGCTTTCTTATTCATTGTCTGGATGTCAGCTGTTATTACCATAAATATACTAGTATGAACCTTGTCACTTTCTAATATTTTATTTTTAAACTGATTCTGTACAGGGATTAAAATAACTAAGATGGTTAATAGGGTATGTAACGCAAGAGTAAATAAGTAAAAAATAAGAGTAAATAGCTAAATGAGGAGCTGATGGAATATTTTTTTTTAAGGATAAGCTCTGTACCTGAATTTTGTAGCATAAGAGCTGGATTCTTGCCTGCCTTACTGTTCCCTTCTGATCATGTTCTCAGTAGCTGATGTTTTGAATAACTGAAAACTTGTTGCACAAAACTCATCACTCAGTACTTCTCTTGAATGTTTCCCCCATTATGTTACACTTTTCTTTTTTTTCACTTGTCTATCTTTTGCATATCTTTCTTTCTTTGTTATTGACATATGCAGATATTTTCCTAAAAGATACAATTCATAACATATCATCCATTCACACGTAAATTACTGCCCTTTGGAATAAAAGGTAATCACTAAATGTGAGGTACCCCCTCCTCACTCCCCTTCTTCCTGTTGTTCTGTTTCCCCTGGGTTCCTAATGCAGCCTGTGTAGAGAGTACACGTGGCTGAGATGTGAAAAACCCTGGGTTCTAGGCTGGTTCCGCCACTAAGTGACTGTAGAATTAGGCAAATTACTTGGCTTCTCTGGGCTTTGAGCTGCAACATTATACATGCAGATGGCAATGCCTGCTCCTCCTTCCTCACAGCTGTATAGCAGGAGTCCAAATAAATAGTGCAAGTGGAAATGCAACACAGTATACACCTGGGAAGCACCACTGTTAGGGGACGTCCACGGCTTTTGGCTTCCTGTAGGCCTAGGAATTGCTTCTTCAGTATCCTCTTCCCCTATATCCAGCTGCCTTGGCTCAGAGACTGTGGGACTGTGCTATATTTTTCGTCATGCTTCAGAGTATGCCCAATCAACACAGACATAAAATAAAGCCACAAAGAGAAAGCTAATATTCACTATAGAAAATGTTGGAGGGAAAGACAAAAACACTCAATGATAACTCTACAAACAACTCTTATTATGGCTGTGGAAGACACAATAATGTGGCTAATGCTGTGTTTTGGCTGTTCTCACTGCTTGGGAATCTGGTGCATTCTGAGATGTGGGGTACGCCAAGTATTTAGACAACGTGCCTGCTTGGCAACTGCAGGTTCCTGGAAGGGATCAGAGTCTCTAGATGTGGGCCTGCCAGTCAGGATTCTCAGTAAGGCAGGGCCTTACATTCTACTGAACCTTGGCAGTGAACAGGTCCAGGAGACCCCAAGAAACCCCGAAGAAACCTATCACCGCTGAGATCCAAAGGGAGGTCCATTCGTCTAAGCAGCCTGCTCCTTTTGGTTGAGTCTACTTCTGTGCCTTCCTCACCACAGCAGAGGATGCTGACAGCTACCAGTCGTGAAGAACAAGTAAGAAGACTTCCATGCACTTCTGCCTCCTGTAGGAAGCTCCTGGAAGGGCTAACCCAGTTCATTTCACCTCCTTTCTGCCAATCCTAACCCTGCCTACTCTTTAAAACTCAGTTTAAGTCTGATCTTCCCCATGAAATTGCCAAAGACTCCAGTCTTCATGGCCCCTCTCACCTCTAGCCTCTGCTAGCACTTATTGCCTGACATTCTCATTGGCTTCTATCATTTATTACCTTGTTAAGTAAATTTATTAGGGATGTGTCTTGTCTTATTTCCTCTGCCAACTGTCAGCATCTTGAGGGAAGTGCAAGGTCTTATAAATACCTGTTCTGCTCTGGGCCAGTGTATACCTGTGGTAGTAGCATGTCCTCCCCACCTGGGTGATGAAGTGCGTCTCAGGTCTGGGCTGGGCTGGACTGTGCTGGAGGTTGCTCCAGGACAGCCAAAGGCAGGCAGACCAGAAGGAAGAACTGAGTGGCCTTAAACCCTGACAACTGATGCTGAGCTTCTCATCCAAGGGAGGAAGGGAGGTCAAACCTGGGGACACAATCAAGGTTAGATGTCAAATGATGAGTAGTCAGGCTGGTGGCTCAGTGACTGAGGCAGTGAAGGGTCCCATGATAGGTTCAGGAAGTCTCTTTGCTGTCACATGGTGCTCTCTATGGTGTGGAAACAGGCCATTTCTTTCAAATGATTCACGCAGGTTGGAAATTTACATCACCATGTGTTCCCAAGGGGTCATGGAAGTGTAATCCCAATGGAGTCTATGGAAGTGTAATCTCACTTCTGGTCCCGTCCACAAAGAGACCACAGTGTCCCACTCTCCTCACCTGTGAAATGCGGGAATTGGACTCAATCCTTTCTTTCTCCATGGTCCTAGCAAACAAGTTGAGGGAAATGGGAGTAGACCAATCTCTTATGTAATGACTGGATGTTCCACAGAGAACCTTTTTAAAGCATTTTGGACATAGAAACATTTCCTTTTTCAAGCAGTGGAGGCTTGGGACCAAAAGGTAGACCCTTCCTAAAGTGAAGTTTGTTTTCTTCATTGGGGGTGAAGACCCTATACATTTAAGAACAGAAAAGAAAGCTTGGATGGGTTTGGGGATGGAGGATGGGCTTACTTCTTCTAAGGATAGTGAATTGCAATGGATTAAAAAAAGGAAATGGAACAAAATGGTGAATAGTGACCATCGTCAGAGAAGTAAATGCTATTTATACAAGGAAAAAAAAGGGTGAGGGGACAGCGATGTGTATAGACCTCTGGCTTTAATGAGCTGATGCCTTAGTGATATTGGTACTCAGGAGATCTGCTTATCAGTGGAAAAAGGTTTGTTTTCAGAGGTACTGAGCTGTGTGCCCATCAAAGCATTCCGAAGACCAATTCAGAGCAGGCGGGCCAGTGGGAGTAGAGTGGTCAGTTGCCATGGTGAGCAGAGTCCCTGCTGAGAAGTTGCCCCCGTCTGTGCACAGGGATAGCGCCAGTGTGGGTGATGCTTCTCAAACTCTGATGTGCATGCCAATCACCTGGGGCTCTTGTGGAACTGTGAATTCTGACTCAGTGGGTCTGGGTGGGCCAAAGACTGTTTCTAACCAGCTTCCAGGTGCTGTTGATGCTGCTGGTCGGTGGACCATGTTTTGAGAAGCAAGGGCATAGCGGGCATTGGAGGAAGAAGCAGACCTGAGTTCCTGCCCTGCGTGTGACCCTGAACAAGTCACTGACTCTCTGAGACCAACTATTTCTTCAAAAATAGCAGAAGAGGCAAGCGGACTAGACTCCCTTTAGTTCTGAGATGTTACAGCCCTGGAGAGAAGTTAGATTTCTACCTTGTTCCTTCTTAGGGTAGCCTATTTTCCCCGGAGGCTGTGTCCAGTGGTCTTGCAACATGGAGATTTGCTTGGTTATTCACTCTGCATGGATTGCTTGATCAGCCTCTACCCAGTGCATTTAAGAGTGGGTACCAGGTTCTATTATGTTATAGGAAAGAAAAGAGAAGAAAAGACAACAATTCAGTGACCCTTGCCCCATGTCCATTCCTCTACTGGTTCAGAAGTGGCTTTCCCCTCTCCCCTATCACATGTTTAGATTCACACTCTGACTTCTAGATTTCTCCTGTCCTTTCTCTCTAGGAAGCCGGCTCATGGGACCACCCTAAAAGAATGCCTAGGCCTCAGACCTCGGAATCCAATTCTCCGAGATGGATGTCCAGTTTATTCACTGCAACAATAGCTGCCAGGCCTCTTACAGTTATGTAATAGGTTTCTTTTTTTAACCAGGTCTTGAAAATGTGTGCATTATCCTTTAGGTAATAAATGAAATAAAAAAGGCTGAAAATAAATCAGCTTTGCAAAGTGGGGCTGAAGCTTTTCTACTAACTGCACCATTTCTTTTTTCTTTCTTTCTTTCTTTTTTTTTGTTTCTTGTTGTTTTTTAAGGAGCTGATGGCAAGTGATTTCTTTTTAACCCTTGTTAAGGGCCCAGCTCATCTTTCACCATTGGCTCCTGAGACTTTGGCCCAATGCAAAGAGGCTGCCAGACTCTGAGAATAGAGGTGGTTCAAGAAAACATTGTCATGTGTCCTCTGACCCTCTGACATAGGGTGGCTTGTGCTCCCCAAGTCTCATTGCCTGCTCTGTTTCCTCCTCAGAGAATCACTTTCAGCTGTCATGGTGGTTATACTAAGGAAGACCATGTCTTCCTACCCAGATTTATCAACTGAAGGCTGGAAGGTGAGAGAATGACACCGGGATCAGTTTCCTGTGATCCTGTCAGGCCCCTACCTCTTTGTCTCCATAAAATTTCACTAGCACTTTAAATATAGCAGATTGGTTTAGGAGTTATGTCGTCAGCTCTGTGTGCAACAGGCCCTGTTCTACCATAATTTAACTGTTTTTCTGATGAATGTGTTTATGATACCACCCTCTGGGCATGGCATGTGACAAGCGAGGACTAGATAACTGGATAAGATAACATTTGAACACGGAATCCCTCCACCCAGGGAGGGGCTGACAGAGTCACACCAGTTAATCTATAGTAGGACCTGTGTAAACTGGAGAGCCTCCGTGAGCTTACAAAGTGAAAAGGGAAACCACGTGGGAGGCGGAGGTCTGACGTCAGCAGGAAGTGACCCTTGCCTCTTATATGTGCACAGAGACTTTGAATGGAGATTGTCTTGAATCATCTGATTTAGCTCCTCATTAGCATTTCTCCTTCCAGTTCCCTGACCACACTTTCCTCCTCGGTGCAGGGAAAGCTATTAACAATACACGCACGTGGCACATCTGTGGAGCCATTATTGCTGCTGGACAGCTGTGTTTGTGTAAAATATTGAGCACCCTGTGAAGATTTATAATGGTTTCGCTCCCTGTCCCTCCCTTCCCCCCCCTTTTCCCTTTTAAAGATGTATTAACATCTCTGGTTCTCTCTGGAGAAAAAAACCTCTGGAGTGAGACAGCATGAAGATAAAAATGCCCCTCTCTGAAAGTCTCCCCCTAGAGTGAGCCTGGAGGCCTTCTAAGAAGCCGAGGGGCTGCCTGAGACATGAGGTAGGATGGCTCCACAACTAGGCTGCGGGCCCCAATCTCTCTCTGGCCTCTGTCCCCACCGTGAGTCAACTCCCCTAAGCATGGGCTCAGTAGACTTACAGCCACATGGTTATTCAGTTCTTAGGATACCTTGCTAATGCCTTTCCCAAGATCCAATTGGGATTTTTGTCCCTCAATTTAACCACTTGAGTATGTCTTGGTCATAAAGGACCCTCTGATTTCATAAAATAATCGTCTCTGCTCTTCTGTTTTGTCGGTGGAGGTGCCATTGGCTATAATTCGGTCCTGGGTGTGATTGAGTGAGGGCTTAGGCTGGAGAGAGGGTAACAGTGGTCCTCCCCCAGTGCAGAGCTGGCAGGGGTTTTATAGGGGGAGTTTTATAGACCAGCGATCTCACTGGTGTTCAGAGACTAATTTAGAGTTCAGCTTCTTCAAAGCTTGCTAAACTCTATCAATCACCCTTGTTCAACCCTATTGCCCCACCCCTCACCCCAACTGAGAGGGGCCCAGGCATGCAGGATGTTGCATTCTTGTGATGCTAACAACCATGTGTATGATATCAGAGGGCCTGGAGGGAAGAGGCTGCTGGTGCCTGTGGCTCTGATGGCCTTCTCTCTCCTCCTGCCACCTCCCCCATGCCACCCACCCCGAGCAGGCCCTGGGCGCACAATGCGCAGCATGCTCCAGGAGCAGAGTGACATGAGGCAATGTCTGTGGCAAAGGGGAGAATGCGTGCTGAGTCTTGGGAGGTGCCGATTGGCTGGCAGTGAGGTAATGCAATGCAGTCTAAATGTGGAAGCAGCAGTACCAGCGTCCAGGGCGTGCCTCCTGGGCAAGCTGAATCGCCTGCCAGCCATCTGAAGGACAAGGTTTCCGAGGGATTCTGCAGACCTTGTATGGCTGGCTGGCTCACAGGGCAGGGTCTGTATGGTGGAGATCAGGTGGCAGAGTCTGTGTTGTCATTACTATTCCTTACCCCTAAACCCACTGCAGTTCTGATCTCTGCTCTTAAATGGGGATCTCTTAGAGGGAAGAACAAAGGAGCTTGAAAATGAGGGTCTGGACCTCAGGGCCACCTGCCCAGGTAATGATGAGTGACAGTCAGTACTACCATCGAGGATGGGGATGGTTTCCAGGATAACCAATTGTTTAACTCCTTTAATGATGTGGATCTCCCTGGGGTCCCTCCTAAGTACAACTCAATGTTCATAATTGGGCTAGGAGTCCACATCCAATCTCTCCACTCCAGCCCACTTTCTATACTTAGTGTCAGTGGTGATTTTAGACATGAAGAATTGAGACACTCAAGAGGACACTGTGGGCTATGCTTTCTTCTCTTTAATAAGACACCTCTTCAAGGACAGAGCTGGCCTCTCAGGAAAAGTCTTCTGAGGCTTAGCAGCTTCTAGAAATCATAGTTGATGCTCAATAGATAGTTCAGGTCAATTAAATAACTACTAATTGAGTGCCTACTGTTGACTGGTGTCAAGGGCTGTGGGAGTTACAAGGACATGGGACTTACCCTTGAGGAGATCATTTAATCATTTATTCAACAAATATTCTAAACTACTTACCATAGGCCCGACACTGTTCTAAGTGTTTAGGCTATGATGGTGGACAAAACAGAGTGCTTGGTCTCATGAAATTAACGTTTTAAAGGAAGATACAGACAAAAAAATTTAGAGAGCTAAGATGAAAATGAGGAATGATAATGAGATAGAAGGTTGGTTAGAAACTGAGGCTGCTTTCATCTGGTGTCAGGGACCACATCTGTAAAGAGGTGACATTGAAGCTAAGAGCTCAATGAAGCAGAGGAAATAGCCATGAGAAGTTCGAGGGGGAAATTGTTCCAAGTAGAAGGAATGGTAAGGGCAAAGCCCTGAGTCCGGACCAGCTTGGAGGTTCCAGAAACAGAAAGAAATGGGAAGTTATATGTGATAAGGAGAGTGAAAACATCAGTGGCTAGATCTTGTAGGGCCTTGTAGGCCACAGAAAGTCATTAAAATGTCAAGCTTTAGGGCAGATCATAGAGTTGAATACACAAAAATAAACATTCTAGCAGTTAATGACAACTTCTGCTCTGTCACTCAAGGAGAAGCAGAGCTTGTTAATGGGCTACTTCAGTCCTGTGTATTCATAGTGGAGTCACCCCTCCTCCACCAGACACACAGTAATTCTGCTGAGATGCTGAGTGGCAGTGCCTTATTGGCAGGGAGACTGAGAGGGCAGCTGGAGCATTAGTCCAAAGACTTTCTTTCCTCCAAAATAATATGGCTATATATTACTGGATGTTTACTTTGACCCAGACTCCATGCTCAGCCTCTATATACATCATCTCATTTAATCCTCATGAAAGCCATGGAAGGTGGGTGGTGTAATTCACCTTTGACAAATGAGGAAACTGAGGTTCCAAGAGATAAGATAACTCTCCCAAGATGGCTTATCCAGGAAGAGAGAGAAACGAGCTCCAAACTCATAAGACAGATGGACTTTCGGGAATCTTGGTTGAGGATGAAAAGCTCAAGAAACACCTTCTAGTGTAGAGGTAGGCATAGGGTGAGAAGGAGAGAGAAAGATTGAGAGAGAGGCTACATATCATAGTATCATGGATTAAACCAAGAGCAATTTTGCACTCCAAGGGAACAATTGGCAATATGGGGACATTTTTGCTTGTCACATTGGGAGGTGGGTAGGGAGTGCCACTGACAGAGACCAGAGGTGTTGCTAAACAGCCTATGATACACAGGATAGCCCCACACAAAGAGTTGTCTGGCCTCAAATGTCAGTAGTGCTAAGTTTGAGAAACCCTGGGTTGGGGTCTTACGGTGCAAATGCTCTTTGCTTCTTTCCTCTCATGTCTCTCCCCTGGGGGTTACTGCCAATCTGTGTCTCCAGATAAACTAAAATCAAAATGGAAATTTGAGATTCCATTGGGATAGTGCTTTTTCCTAGCTTTCTTTGCCATTTAAGCTGTTGTTAGTGAAGGGAGTTAAGAACCCATCTCAGGGGCCAGTGGCCCTGGTTCAGCACTGCATCAGCCTCGCAGCCTAGGGGAGGCAGTAGCTAACTCTCTGTGCTGTGGTTTCGCCGTCTGTAAGATGGAGGTGATAGTACCTGCTCCAGCCACCTCTCAGGTTTGTTGTGAGAGTTGCATGAGATAATAGATGTGAAAGCACTTTCATAAAAGTGCTATGTAAATGTGTTATTACTAATTCTTATACCACTAATAAAACTAAACCATCATTATTCTGCCCCGGACAACACCAATTTGCAGAACCATTAATGTTCTGTACATTATAGTCTTAAAGAGCCATAGAGAGAGCTGTAAGGGACCTCAAGAGGTCGCTCAGAAGAAAACAGCCAGTGATGCACCTGGGAATTATCAAAGTGAGGTGGGAAGACATTTGGCTTCTTATTCACTAACTCAAATGTCCTTTGTTCACTTCCTTGCGTCATCACTATGTTTAGAAGTAATATAATAACTTCATTAATAAAGTCGCTACCTGCCTCCCACCCCCGCCAGGGCTCTGAGGGTGCCATCTAAACAGAATAATTAATCAATGGAAATGAAGAGGAAACAGCCCAGGTAATAGCGACCGAAGATCAAATAGCAAGGAGGGAGCTGCAAAAATTTCCACTGTTATTTGACATTGGGCAAAGCAGAGGAGGCTAGGAAAGTTCCAGGATTCCAGATCAACAGGCAAAATATAGTGGGGATAACCTCGTGCTTCCGTTTTCCACCCTCAAAGCCATAGAAGATGCTGCTGACCACATCTTGAACACTATCTGATACAGGCTAGCACATTACTGAAGAAGATTTTGTGGGGAGTGAGGCAGTCTTGGGTGCTGTAACATATGCAGGATCCATCTTATACGAAGGGCTGAGAAAAAGGTTATCTTAGTGATCTGACTTCAGACATATGTAGATGAGCCCCCTACATAAAATGTCTCTCCAAACTGTTCCCTGGTGTCTGAAATTCCTCTCAGAGGAAATAAATCTTTCCTTTCTAGAATTAAAGGTAAGATCCTATTTCTTTCAGGGAGACAGAAGTAATATTGTCTTTAACTTATCCTAAAGCACTATCACATGATTACAAAAACTGAAGAAGAAATCCTTTCCCTAACTCCAGCAGTTTGAGTATGGCTCTAAATAAAAGCTGCTTTGCTTTGCCTGATTTATTGTCTATAACCACAAACCTTCTACAGGATGTCACTGGTTAACATCTTTCTCATGACCCCAAAGACCTTTGCTATTTCTTCTTGAGTATCTGAATCTGGTTGCACAGCACATGATGAAACCCCTGTTTTTTCTTTTTCTTTTTCCAGTTTCTACCTACATCCCCATCTTGTGTCCCATAAAGAGCCCGGTGGAGGCTCCATGGGGTAGAGGAAAGAATACCCTGGGCACCTTGGAGATTGCAGCACTAGACCTGGCTCTGCCATTAAATCTTTTGACTTTGGACAAGCCATGAAAACTCGCTGGACTTTCGTTCCTTTGCCTGTGAAGTGGGCAGACTGGACTAGATATCTTCAAGAGCCTTTCTAACTATAAGATTATGCATTGGGGATGGCTTTTCTTCTTTCCATTTTGTTCATGGAAGCCTCTCCTTTATCTCTATCACCCTCAATCCAACTTAATATTTTCTCATCAATCTAAGTCCTTTTAAGACAATATAGGGGTGGCCATGTTTTAGGGAGATGCAAGGGGCTGCCATGCTCAAGGGGATGTAGGGGGTGGCCATGGTTCAGGAGGAGTCAAGGGTGTTTATGATCCAAGGGTGTCCATGTGCGTGGTCAAGGGATACGACAACGTCCATGAATCAAGAGGCTGCAGATGGCAGCTGTGATTGATCTATCTTGGCAGGTTGTTGCCATCCCAGAAAGACATAGTTGGTGAGTTACTGGTGCTGGCTTCAGTGGAATTAGAAGCAAGAGGACTTTAAAACTCTCCCTTGAAGATGCAGAACTCAAAAGGTCACTGGCTTGCAGCTGTGGGCCAACTTGAATAGACAGGTTGACAAGATAAAGCAGAGCCTGGACAACCTTACAAAGTAGCAGACCCTGAATTCCCCATTTTCATGGATAATTACCATAGCCTTCAATTTTAGGAAGACGGCAGTGTATCTGTGTACAATTTATTCCTTTCAGGTGATGGAACCAGAGCCCGCGGAGTGCATGTGACTCTGTTGCCCTCTAGTGGCCAGAATGGAGCAGACTGCACATCCACTCCTCCACGGTTAGACTTCTCTTGGCTTGGTGGTAGAGCTGAGACCTGAGCCAGGGTTCACTGAGTCCCCCTGGAACACAGAGCATTGAGGGGGCTCTGGGACTCCTTTCAGCACAACTGCTGACCTGAGATGATGCAGAGGGTGCATCATCCCTCTCATTTCTAAGGGTAAGATCTGCAGCGCAGAGAGGTCCGGTTTTGCTCAGTGTTGTGTAGTACCCAGCTGCAGAGCTGCGATGCGTCTGCTTGCTCTGAGGTCAGGTGTTTGTGTTTTGGGGTAGCTAAGGCACCTGGAATCTGCTGTCACAGTCACACATTTGCTGTGTCACTTCCGCCTTGGTTGGATGTTGTCTCTAACAAACAGATATCGTTATGTGGTTTTCCAATTAACACTTCCCAAGGGGAGCTGGTTAATATGAATGAGGCTTTTTAACATTTGGCTTTGAAGAGAGGGATATATGCAGTTGTAGCAGAAGGAGCCAACATCTTGGTAATTGGCTAAGGTTTGCAGAGGAGCAAGGCAGTCTGGGGGCAATTGCGTTGCTGGGACTCAGGGTCTTTGCAGAATATATTATCATGGTTCAGACTTTAAACGATTTTTCAGGTAAAACTGATGGTGAGTCTAGGTGGAGATTATTCCAAGAAGGCTAGAACCCTAGACTCTAGTTGCAAAAAAGAGATGGGTTGCTGAAGGTCACATGGGCATTGTTGATCTTGGGCTTAGGCAAGGAGTTCTCATAGGGTTTCCTTACTCTGACTTTTGCCCTCTGTAGCAGGCAACTAAATGAGAGGATTAATTCATAGAGAGGCTGAGAGTGCAGTGGGATGAGTAGAGGTGTGGCATTACCTCTACTGCCAGGAGAGAGTCCAAAGGTCTATGAGGCAGGGACGTGGCTGAATTTGGTATGCCAGCTCCTTTATCGTTTGGGCAGAAATGCCCAATTTACCCAGCAAAACTCCTCTCCTGCTTCCCCTTCCAACAGTTTAAGTCGTGGAAAGGAAATGGGAGGAAATAAGACATTTCATAGCATTGGGTGAGGTTCTTTGAAAAGAGTGGCTTTCCATCTCTGGGCATTTGGAACATACCTTATGCTGGTGAAGCTATTGAGGCTTTAAGTGATCCACTTTTATGGCATATTACATTCCTTCCTTCGAAAATGAGGAGCTTGAATTACGTTTCTTACTTCATAGTAGAAGTTTAATTTTATTTCTAGCTCCCTACTCTCCCCAGTATATAGTTTAACATGTAACAATCTGGTGCCTTCTAGTGACAGTTCACCTAAAAGTACACGTTTTACTGATGATTCTACACCACCAAAGCCCATGCTTCTTGCTCCCACACTTCTTGCCTGAAAAGTTTCAGAATCAGCATTGATTCCCCTTTTATTCTGTACCCCTGCAGCTCCCTGCCTACCCTTAACACCAGCAACCTCTGTTTCAGTCATTCACTCCAACCTGCTGACTTTTGGTCCTTATAGCTTGACATTACTTTTTAACCAGATCTCTCAATTTTCACTGTATGCAAAAATCTCTAGCTTTGGGAAGCCCTCATGAGCTAAGATGCCGGGGATTCCTGTGGCAATTCTAAGGTATTTGCTGGGACAGGGTTCGGGGGGTAGGAAAGAGAAGCAGCAGCAGCAGGAGGGAGTGGGGTCCTATGAGGAGAGGGTTGCTAGGTGATGGTGGGGAAGATCATGTGCCGCCAGCTATAGTTATGGACTGGGCCAGGAAGTGGATAGCATGAGGTGACTCAAGAAATTTCTGGAAGCATGTCATTTCACTGCAAGTCATGCCATTCTTTTGCAGCTCACAGATGGCTGAGGTACCACCTTAAACTAGACTCAGTTGTGCGTACTTTAGGGATAAAAAAGGGAGTGCCACCTAGGAAGGAGGGCTCTACAGGGGCCCTGAAGAACAAATTCACTGATTACCCAGTTTTTCCTGCATTGACACTGGTCTTGAGTGCTTGACAGTGCAGCCACTAGTATTTGACCTACTTCCCGGTGCCCAGTTTTCTCACTCCCAATCTGGTTGTTACGCAGCAGCACAAATAAGGGGAGATGGTTGCGACTTATGGGAGAGCAGGTAGCTCCTAGCAGCTGGTGCTAAAAATGCCCCAATTCCTAGATATTCCTATTTCACTCATAAAAACCTGCCCTATTACACATACTATAATGTGTAAGCAGATCCAGAAATGTGTGCTACTTGTCCTTTTGAGACCCGCTCCCCTTCCTCCATTTAATGCTGGTCTCCATGTTCATGCCTGATGACAGAGGTGAGAAGCCTTAGAATCACATCCCCTTACAGGTGCATCTATTTCTTTACCTTTGGCATCTGAGACATATGATTGCCCTCTTCCTTCATTCACCTGTAGAGCTTTACTTCCTTTGGTTGGTTATGAAGTGCTTGTGCTTCTGAAGGTTCTTTCCTTGGCCCCCTTTTTCTTCTCCTAAATTCCTCTTTCTGGACAATCTCAACCATCACCTTAACGTTAATCAGCCTCAAATTCAAATTGCCAACTCGGATCACTCTCCTGGGCAGGCCGGTATTGCCAGCATCCTATGGAAATGGAAATTCTCCACCTATTTGTCCCACATGTACTTTAAATAATATACTAAATCTGAATTCATTCTCTCCTCCACAAATGTTACTTCCCTATTTCTCAATAGAAGAGTAGAAATGAATGGAGAGAAAGGAAGACTTCTATTCACTCTATCACTTGGTGATTATCTATACTTCTCCCTCTTACCTATTACGTATGTCCCTGTACCTTTTACTTCTAATTTGTCACCAGGTCTTGCAATTCTACTTCTCAAATATCTTTCCAGGCTGACTCTTCCTCTCTCAGTCTACTACACTGGCCTTAGTTCAGGGTTTCATCAGCTTTGTTTGGCCTCTGACAGTTGCCTCCATGTGTCTGGGAGCTGCATAATGTTAATCTCTAAAAGAAAATCTGGATACAGTTTTTAAACGAAATTTTATTTTATTGGAATCTACATTCTTATGGAAAGTGTTCAAATACACTATTACAGTAACATCAGTGAGTATAAGAAAGTACAGCAAACACCTTTCAGTGGATCCATAGGTTGAAAGAAATCCATCTGTGAGACAACCTTACTTCCTGATATTCTCACACAATTCCCAGAGCCATTATTTTTGGTTATATGGCAACTTTGTGAGTAAATTTAGAGATTCTTTATGACAATCAGTTTCCTGTTATGGCTAGCTAATGAGGGTAGTCCTTCATGAAAGTTTCTTGTTTTCCTATAGCCTGAAGAATATTGATACTTAGAAAGTAGACTCCTTTTGACACCCTCGTCTTCTTCCATATTGGTCCATTCTACCAATCAGTGTAGATATACCTGGTAAAAAGGTTTATTCTATTCATTCTCCTTCCCGTCCAGGTTCCTAACATGCTCAGTTAGGAGCATGCTTACCTCTTAGAGTTTCTTCTTGAAGATTAAGATCCTATCTCAGAAAATCTGGTCATTCAGAAGGCTGGGAAAATGTTGACAGTTGCTTCGGAGTTAGCTTTTCCTACCTCAGATGTCATTCTTATATGGACACAGGTTTAAGATTTGCTCTTCTGCATGGATCACAATGAAGTCATCTGAGACCTGCTTCTGATCTGTATAGCTCATGAGGAGTCTCAAGGTCTTCTGTCATTCTCCTTTCAAACACTCACAATGATTAATTCTATAGAAATCACTCCTGGTACTACCACCTTCAGAAAACAATTTTCTTTCTGAATACATATAGGATATAGAGGCTTCTCCCTGGAAGGAAGTTTGGTTTGCTTTTCATATTAGCCATTTTTTTAATTCCTAGGAAAGAAATCTACCTCCAAAAGCAAGCAGAATATCCTTCTCCCAAGTGACCTATGCCTTGGATTTTAGAGGCTGAGTCATTGTTTCATCACTCCTGCTCTCCTTTCTCCTTGGCCTTCTATCCGGGTCACCTTGGTTCCTTCATTATTACTGATGGTTGCAGGGGTGACCAGAAGGGGTGACACACAGAAGAAAGTGAACTAAGTAATGCTTTTAACTCATCATGTCTGTATATCACTCCGGGTCAGTGCAGCTTTAGTTGAAGTAGTAGTAAACTGAGGAGCAACCATAGTTTCCAGATGACTCTAAGACTTTTCCAGTCTCGGAGAGATCTGGTTTGGGAGCAATGGTCCCATTTCTAGGGTGTTTAGACACAGACAGAGTCAAATCCCTCCTCTGATTTCTCATGACCCTGAAACTGTGGTGAGGGCCAGGAGTAGTGATCAGCATTCTAAACCAGCCTGGTGTCTTTAGAGTCCTTGATTAAAGAGACCTTGGGGCAAGTCATGTCTCATAAACCTACTTTGGTTCAGCATCAGAGAAACCCATTCAGAGAGACCTTAGCTGGAGAAGGAGTGAAATGACAGCATCCCTTCATCCACAGCCCTTCAATCTTGGAGTTAGGATGAGGGAGCATCAGGAACCTGCAGGCTTGTTCTGTACTCAGCATGGGGTGACAAGGCGGCAAGTTGGCACCCCGGGGTCTCCCAATTCCAAACTCAACCATTTGTTTGCAGTTTTTTGTTTCTTTTTTTAAGAGGTGTAGTGGACAGTAGGATTAAAAACAAGAACTTTCAAACAAAATTGTTAGAAGCAGCATGCCCCCTGCCCAGGCCAGAAATTTCCTCATACCCTTTGGATTTCCCCAGGATGCCCAGAGGTTTTCTCCAGTGTTCTCCCTTCAGCCCTGTTTGTTTTTGTGGCATTGAAGGACCTGCTTTCTCCCTTCACAAGGACCCTCACTTCTTTATCCATCATGTAATGAGATTTTTTCAGTCTCGAGGTTTGCAATCAAGAGCCCTTTAACTGAAATCCTGGGCTGCCTGCAGCAGCTGTGGGGGTTCCCAGCCAACTGCCTTGTCCTCTGAAGAATAAATTCCCTTTGACAGTGCCACTTGTGAAAAAACAGAGCAACGGTAGGGGATCTTACAGATAATTCAAGAAGAGAGAGGAGTTATTGGCAGGAGGTAGGAGAGGACAGAAGATGGATTAATATTTTTTTCTTTATTACTTGGCACGTTAAACTTAATTATGTTCCTTGAGAGACCTCTAAACAGTCATAATTAGGAATTATGATAATAGCCGCTGTTGCCTTACACATGTTCATTTTACTGCTTGCCTCTGTGTGACTATGGGCTGTGATTAATACCCATCAACGTCACTAGGACAAGACCTCTTCCTGCCTGCTGGGACCTTTTTGACTTTGGATGGCCAGCCTCAAGGGTCAGGGACACCTAGACTAACCGCACGAGCTAAAAAGAGTGACCTTCCTAGACTAAGTGGAGTCACGGGAAATGAAATTGGCAATATCAATCACAGCTACGAAAATAAGAATTTAGTTCCAGATTTTCTGCTTTCTCTTCCTCTGTCTTTGCCATTTTTGTGTGTGTGTGTGAACTTGCAAACACCGTTCATTTGTTTATTTTTTTCAGAGAGGAAGGAGGGCCACAGGGATATCCCTACATGCTTATGATATGACATACAGAGGAATAACCCCAAGAAGAGTGTGAAAAGGGAACCCTCTTATCAAGGACCTCAACTGAATAACAACCACTATAATAGGAAATTCAGTTTTAAGGCAAAATCCCTTCCGACATTTCTGAGATCCATTCTCCTTTTGATTGTGAAGGGAGAAAAGTGAGAATTAACTTACTTCTAACATAGCTGCTTGTCAGCCTTGAAAAGGATTTTAGAGATCCTCTTATTCCATTTATTTTATTGGAGAAGAATCTGAGTCTAGAGGAGTGAAGGTGTTAATTGGGCAAAGAGGCACAGCCGCTCATGTTAAGACCTGCAATTGGCCGTCTCCATATGGGAGTATCAAAAGAAACCCCTTTACCCTCTGGGCTGTTCAGCTTCAGACACTTATAAGAACCCCGTTAGGAGTCTGGTTCTGGATAACAATAGAGATCCATGTTCAAAGTCAGCCTGTTTTCAGTAACATCCTTACAACGTGGGTGTTATGACAGACCAGAGACTTGAATATTGAGTCCTACCTCTGAAGACAGTCTCAAAGGAAATTCAGGACCAGTTTCAGAAAATACATCGTAGTGAGCTTAGGGGATTCACATTCAAAGATTTTTCTGAGAGCATTTTCCTGGGGTCCTGGTTCTAAGGAGATATAGGATAAGTCAAAGGATTTTTATTTTCTTTCCACTACCTCCTCACCTTCCACCCCACAAGTTGACTCAGATTTTCTTTGCTTCTTTTGAGTTCTAAGCCATCATCTTCCTTCAGGGTCAAGAGAAATCTGCTGTATTTTGATGAGATGAGTCACCTTTGATGTAACAGTCCTCACTCTCCAAGAACAAGGAGTCATTAGTATCTTGACATATAATTGTATAAGTTAAAGCACTTCCTTGGAGTTCAGAGGGAAAAGCTGAACTCTAACACACAGATTCTGCTGGAAGTAAATGACTGTGCCCTATAAAAGGAAGAGAAAGAAATTCTATTTGAGTGATGCCATCAGAATGTTAAAAGAAATCCAGAGGGGAAAAAATCCAAGTGAATAATACATTTTGGGTCTCTAGCCTCTAATTTGACATTCAGGTCCGATCAAAACTAACCCTGTGAGATCTTGGAATTTAATGTCATTTAAAAATGCTTCTGGGCAAGGAGCTTTATTACCCGTGATCATGAAGAATATGGGAGATGCCATCTCTGGGTATTTTTCTATCAAATCTTTACTCATTTCACACCCTTTACAAACAGGAGCCAAAAGTGCTATATTTAAGCATCTACATTTGTTGGGATTTCTTTAAAAAATAAAACAAACAGAAGAACCACATTTCAGGCGTGTTAAGTGGTGTAATAGTAAATCATATTTAACAAGTTAGGAAAGGCTTCAGTTTTCATCGATGTACAAAATGTCTACATGTAAATATTGGAACCACTTTCAAATGAAGGATACTGTAGTCAGTTTTTAAAAAAATAATAAAATAATCATGCAGGTTAACATATGGAGTCTTCATGTGACCGTAGGTGTGTTATTGTGCATGCGTGTGCATCTACACGTTTTGAATTCCTTAGGATTAGCGGAATGACAAATGTGTGAAAGAAGATAGATGATGGCTATTTTAAGCAGCACAAAAATGTGAGGAGGATGTGGAGAATGAAAAGGAGAGAGAGAAAAAAGATCAAGCAGGAAGAGGGACATGGGTATAAGGCTAGAAGAAAAGATGAATTTCTTTAAACTAGAAAAATCAAAGGAATGTGTTTTCTCCTTATGGCAATAACCACTTTTTTCCAAGAGCTTTACACATTAACACCTAAAAAATAGATTTGTGCTAAAAATACAAGCTGTCTTCAATGCATATCTCTGGAATTATTTTCCCCTATGATTCCTTTGTGGTATGACAAGGCCATGCCCTCATCTGGCATTTTTAGTTAGGAAATACTAACTTTAAGTTTTCTTTGATCATGCAATTTCCCTTGCCTGGAAACTCTTTCCAATGTTTTCCCTAGCCAACTTTTACTCATTTGTCTAAGCTAGCTCAGCTGTTTCCCCACCCAGAAAACCTTCCCTGCCTATCTTTGCCCCCTTCTTTAGTCTTGCTGAATTTTCCTGCTCTGTACTCTGTGAGCACATTATATTTAAATGAACACTCACTGTCTTTCCCACTAGGCTGCAAATTTCTTCAGGGTACAGCCGTATCTTATCCCAGTCTATAGTCCTTGAGCCTAACACGGTGTCCTAGGTGCTGAACAAATATTCTTTGAGCTCAAATATACTACTAGTTTAATGTTCCATTCCTCAATGAAGCCTTTCTTTGAGAGGAGACAGTCAACTTTGGGGCATTTCTTGTTTACCATCTGACGATGTGTTGACAAACATCATACACTCTGTGTTGCCACGCCAAAATAGGTCCTTTTTCGCAAAGAGTAAGCCTCATTGAGGAATTAAAAAATACAATGATTGTTTGCAAATAATGCATATACCTAAGTGTCTTAACAGAAATTGTGATTCCTTATTTATTGAGGGAGAAGTATTTTCCTTAACCTTCCATGGTTTGAAGTAGTCTTCATCATTTTCCTGCTCCCCATCCTTCTAGGATGAATTCCCTGAGATTCTGGTTGGCATGCCTAGAATTTGTATGATCATAGCTGCACTGTCTGTTGGATTCCAGGCTGACATAAGCTTTTGTGAGGAGCCTTTGGTAGGTTTTAGCAACGTGGAGGAAGAGCTCCATCTTGACCCCAGCTACTTTTCCTATACCTCGGAGTACCCAATGATAGCTCTATTAATGAGAAGCATTCAGTCCAGTGGCATACCTATAAGAAGAGCAGTAATTTGAGGATTCATAGATGAATCCTAGAATATAGATTCCTTTCCTGTTAAGCTTCTATGAGAAGCACACTATCCTCTTTGCCTGCCTCTTTTGAGCTGGCTCCTTTATTAATCCCAAGCGACCAAGTTCTAAGAACCCAGGCAGGACAACTGTCTCTTTAGGCAAACCTGGGCTCTGGCCTACTGTCCTCAGACAGGGATCTTGCTTCCTTCAACTCTGTTCCCTCTATCATCATTGGTCCAGTTCTGAGGAATCTGGACATCTCCCTAATCCCCTCTTTAGGTCAGTTCTATTACTGTGCACTTGCTGTGTGCCTGGCATGTGCTAAAGGTTGAGGATACAAGTGTGTAGAGGGCAGAGTACTTGCTTAGTGATCTTATCATAGAAAGCTTTCCAATCAGATTTATTCCTCTCAAATGTATTATTTGAGTGGAACTGGATAATTCTCTTCTGGTGAGTAATGGTAGAAGCAGGCATAATGTGTTTCTGTTCTCCAGTTAAAGCCATGGTTTATGTTGAGGTTTCTGTGAATATGTGTGTTTATTTAAGGAAATGACAGTCCATGCTTCTTACTCACATCCTCAAATATTCACAGAGCCTTTCTGCCACTAGAAGACATTTTTGGTCTAGGATTTTTAAGATGCTGGGGTAAAAGAGCTGGCTTGTAAACAGTCCTAAGTGCTCTTCTGGGCACCATGAAGCAAGGAGGGTGGGTTGTGGTGTGGCTATTAGGGGAAGCTTGAGAAATTGGTTAGAGTGTAAGGGATGTGGGAAAATTCTGTTTTTAAGCCTTTGGAATGAAAATCGAGATGGGAGGGAGATGCCCTTTGCTAAGAGAAAAATGTTGAGGCATAGAGAGAAGCAAAGGCATGAAACAGAAGTTGGACCATGAGATGTTGGTGGAGATGGTAGTAGTTCTAATCTACGTATGTCTGGAATAGGAGTCACCTGCTGTCCATTGACACCAGAGGTCACCATGGAGTCCTTGATGTGGGTCTGAAATGGCACAACTTTCATCCAGCTGTCTTCTGGACACCCTAACCTAGGATTCACCTTCAACCAAAGACAGACATGCTATCATTGTTGTCATCCAAAGCCACTCTGCAGAACCAATATATCCTAGACATCACTATGGATTAAAACATTTCTCTTTTTTAAATTCAATTTATTTAAACTAAAGAAAAAACCAAAAACATTTGACCCATTTCTCCCACCTCTGTCTCCCACCTCTGGCAAAACTCTTTACTGTTTTTAAATAAATAGATCCACTCCTTTGTGTACGCATGTATTTACGTGCATACTTACGATGCTGCACTAAATCCTCACCAGCTGGGGCATGGTGATTGACAAGAAAGCATTGTTTTAGGAAGTCTGGTGCATGGTGTTGTATGGTCAAGGAAACTCTTCTTATTGATCCCTTTTTCACTTAGTCAGTTGTATTTAATGTCAGGGAGAGATGTCTGAACAGGTTTAGAAATAACCCTATTTCTTTGTCAACTATTTAATCCACCGTGTGCCAGGATGCAGAGGTCAGTGACTCAGGCAGGGTCCCTGGCTCAAAAAAGATTATGGTGTGGTATGATCATTACTATCCTAGGGGTCCCTGGGGACCAAGGACACTAGGGGAAAGGACATCTGACTTAGACATGGGATCACAGAGGCTGCATGGGGGAGATGAGGTTTGAACTGTGTTGTGAAGGGTGAGCAGAGCACAGATAAACACAGGAGAAAAGGAGAGGCCTTCCAGGAAAAAGGCTTGGCATATAGAGGTATGTAGCCATCTGCAACATTTGGGAAGCTATGGGTGGGTGCATCCTGTAGGCATTAAGGCTGCTTTTGGGGAAATGAATGGGGATGAGGCTGCAGGGGACAGCATGGGTCAGATCACAGAGGAAGTGAGAGCTGAAGGCTTCGAAAGGCTCAGTTAGGAAAGGAGATTCATTCTGAAATCGACGACTGGAGACTTCGAATGACTTAAGGGAAGAGAATGGCCTGATCATATCTTCACGTGTAAAGTTGTAATTTGGAGGAGGAAGTGGTTAAGGACAGGATGGAGGCAGGGAGGTGTCAGGAGACAGTGTCAGTGAGGAGTGAGATGGCACATGTGAAAGTAATAAGTCAGGTGTCTAATGAAAGATGTTATTAATTAAACTTACTGTTTATGAGGATGGTGCAGTGAGCCAGGCTCCAGGAAAAGCAGCCAGACTAAAGTATGGGGTCAAAAATGAAATGAGCAGGAGATCATAAAACTAGGCTCTGGGATGTTCCTATATTTTGAAGGAAGACAGTACAACTTTGTGGTTAAGAGCTTGAGCTTTAGGGTTTGACAGACTTGGATTTGATTCCCAGCCTGGCTTCTTACTAGTCGTATGACTTTGGGCATGTTCTTGATGCTCAGTTTTCTCATCTGTTGAATGGGGTAGTAACAATATATGACTCAAAGGTTCTTGTGAGAATTCAATGGGAAAGTACATGTTAAGCACTTTTTAGCACCCAGGAAGTGCTCAGTAAAGGATCATTCTTATTTTTTTAATTTGTAGTTAAAAGCCAGAAAAAGGCAATTGTAGTGGAAAAGGCATGGCACAGATATTAATGGGGCTGAGCTGACAGAAATTAAACTGTGGTCTCCTTCAACAGGTAGTTTTCAAGGCTCTTGGAAAACGTTTGTCTCACAAGCAAATTCATACATACCAATCAAACTGGGGACGCCTGGAAAAGTGAATTCACAGCCCTCTTTACCTCCCACAGTGTAAGGATTTGAGAGAGAGAGAGAGAGGGAGAGAGAGACAGAGACAAAGACCGAGTGAGAGACAGACGAAGGGAGAGAGAGAGAGAGAGAAGGATTAGATTATGGAAGGGAAAGCTACATTTGGGAAGGTGGAGAGATTGGTCAAATTTCTTAGCCTTTCTAAGCCTCATTTTAAAATGATGTTAGTCTAAGTCCAGTTGCAAAATGGCAGCCCATGTAACTAGCATGCAGATATGAATATTTTTTAGAAGTTGAGCCAACATTTAAAAATTGGGATTTTACCCGAAAATAGAGATTCCTGGATTCTGTTGAAAAATCAGAAGATCTGGCCAACCAGGTTCCTATTCCTCCAAGGACACAAGGACTGCCACTCCTGTTGATGGAGAATCTTCACCAGTTTTCTCGAGGCCCGTCACTCCAGAGTCTGTGCTAGTCACTCTTGCCAACCCCACTTCTCTTATGTGTAACCTGACGCACTCAATGCTTTCTAAAGCCCTGTGTAACTTTAAAAACCTACAATTCTGTGAAGAAATAAATGTTTTAGAAAAAAATATATAGATTGGGCAGAGCCCAGGTATGGATGTCCTTTGTGAAACTGGTTTTTCTATTCTGAATGTTGGACGTTCAGAGATCCCAAACTATTCCCTCAGGTTGGCACTAACGTGGAGGTGAAGCAGTAGGTGATGGCGAGAAGTGGATGGACTAGAAAGAAGGAATCTGTGATTATTTAAACCCCAAATTCACTAAGCCCCTATAATTTTTGAGTTAGAGGTAACATGGAGGAGAATCTGCTGCCTAGGGCCGCTGGAATATAGATTGTGTTTTTGAAATGGCTGATTTATCAGGTGCAAACAGAGCGTGACGGCACAGTTCCGTGCTGTTCTTTCTTCTGTCACATTCCCCTGCCCCTGGCCCTCCTCTTGCTCCCCACCCGACCCCCCAACCCCTTGCAGCAGTTGCTCCGCCTCCACCTGACTCCCCCTTGCTTTCCTGGCAGGTTCACCAGGAAACAACCGGGTCTCCATGGCAACGTGAAGACAGCTGAAAAATGGCAGCTAAATGCAGCTGCCCCTCATTTAATATCGACTCTGGCGCTGACAGAACAGATAATGGGCAATAACACACCATTATGCTGTGGGAAAATGAAATGCTTCAGCAGAAGGCTGTCATGCTGGGGGGATTTATTTGTTACTGTACCAGCACTGATTTCTCTTTACTTCTTTTCTTTTATTCCTTCTTTTCCGTGGCAGAGTTTTTCTCTCTCTCTTCCTTATTTCTTTCCCATTCCTCCCTTCTATAGCTTCCCTTTTTGTACTTCTTTCCATTTTTCTCTCCCTCTTTTCTTCTCTCCCTGAATCACATCCTGGTATATATGAAAGCATACATAGGTAATAATAGCGATTATTTGCATAGTGACTTACAAGTTAAAAAGCATCTTCAAATATATTTTCTTTTCTCATTTGGATGATGAGACAACTGTGTGAGATGAGTAGGGCTTGGGTGCTGGTATTTATTTTACAGATTTTAAAAAGGGCTTGGAGAAGTTGAACAATTTGCCCAAGATTAGGTAAGCAAGTGTCAGAACCTTCATTCCAACCCAGATTTCCTCCCCGAAACAGGATTCTTTCCTCCCTACAACTTGGAAACTTCAGAGTCACCAATTCAGACTCACTTCATCAGGGCCCTGTTTCGTAGTGAATAATTTTCAGTCCCCTAGGCTTAAAGAAGGTCTTTGGCTTTTTACTCATATTAACAGCCTCTTGCAGATTCTGCCTGCCAACTGGCCTTGGGTTATTGATAAGATTGGATTATTTTTGTTTTTAATCTTTTAAACCCAATACATCTCTATCTGCTCATTACTTCCCATTGTATCATTATGTAATCATGTAGTCTTGGCACACAGAAGGGACACGGTGTACTCTTTGACTTGAAAGTGGGGGCATTTTGGTAAATTCCAGCTTTCCCTTTTGCCAAAAAGACCACATGGTACATTGAGAACCAAAGGGCATTGCTGATGGACTTGGAGCCATCCTCTAAGCTGTTACTGTTGTTTAAGATTTCTTTGTCAGATCTTCTTGGTTGGATCTCCACAGAACTCCCATCTCCTCTTGAAATATTGTTTAGTGGATTCTCTAAAGTCTAGAGAGATCTGGGTTCAAGTTCCTGAGTTCATCTGTTCTTGGGTGGTTTACAAATGGAGTAAGAATGGATATTCCAATTATGTTTTCATTTATAGTAATGGCTGATGAAGAAAGAACTGAAAACGTAAAAGGTATATGGATATCTAGAGGAGATGCAGTATGAGTAATAATACAGTGGCTCTTTTTTTAAAAGTGTGCTTTTTTTGGTGAGGGAGATTGGCCCTGAGCTAACATCGTTGCCTATCTTCCTCTTTTTTTTTTTCCTCCCCAAAGCCCCAGTACGCAGTTGTATATCCTAGTTGTGGGTCATTCTAGTTCTTTTATTTGGATGCTACCACAGCATGGCTTGATGAGTGGTGTGTGGGTCCATGCCCAGGATCCAAATCAGTGAACCCCATGCCACTGAAGCAGAGCATGCAAACTTAACCACTTGGCTATGAGGCTGGCCCCTGATACAGTGGCTTTTTAATCATAAGAAAGAATGATTAGTGCTGTTAAGGAAGCAATGCTTGTATTTCACAGCAGGAGTTTTTAACCTGAGATCTCTGATCTCCTTGAAAATGTATGCAAAATTTTGTATGGACAAGGCAATACAGTATAGCAGTTCAAACCATTGGCTTTAGCCATATCAACCAGGGCTTCTGTTCTGCCACTTGCCAAGTCTGTCCCTTTGGAAAAGCTACCCTCTCAAGATTTTGGATTTTTGAACTAGTCTGTGACTCAGACAAGAATTGCTATTCTATATTGTTCCTTTTCTGTCTATGATGTTTTCTTTTTTTCAAATTCCTGCACACTCAAATTCTTCCTGCAGGTTCTCTTTTCTGGTGGGCATACCCATTTTTAACTGTGGAACCTCAAATAGGCCTCTGACAAAATGTTCTCCTGGTGGTGGGGAAGCTAAGGAAATCAGGCTGCTAAAATTATGGACAGTCTCTGGTTGCTGCTGCTTGGTTTCAGTCCTTGTGTAGTTATTTCCTGTGGATGGTTCCTCAGAGTGAAATGAACCTTCGTGTCATATCATGCAATCATGGGATGTTAGAACTGGCAGAAGCTAGAGATTATCCCACTTCTGCAGTCTATCAATCCAAATCCTTGCTGCATGAAAAGTAACTCCTTGGCCAGAGGGCTACTTTGCTAAGCACCTCTCTTGCTCCCTTGTGTCTCTGTACCCCTCTAATTTGCGAGATTGCTTTAAGTTCTTAAGTGGGTTTACTGCCATCCCTCATTTAAGAATGGCATAATATAAAAGTAGAAAATATGTTTATTCAGTATTTATACTATTTTAGTAGTTTTATTTTATTCTTAAAAAGTAAAAGTGGCTGGTTCGTGAGATGAGTGCTTTGAAGATTGAGAAATATTTTTAAATGTTTTATCACTTTAATAAATTTTAAAATTAGATTTTAGCATTTAGAAGACTGTTCAGAAATTGCCCCATTATCTGGTTTTTGTTCATTATTCAAGGAAATGTGAGAATAATAAGCTCTTTATCTAGCTGTTAGAATTTTGGAACTTCCAAGACAATTATGAATCTAAAGTGAGCCAGAGACAAGAGGCCACAACCTTTAAACTAGAGGAAAAAATTGTCTCGTAGCCCATGAACTTTCTTTCATGGGAAAGGAATGGGGTCAGCCAGAGGGCTTAGGACTTAGTTTTACTATCAAGCAGAAGAGCCAAGAGCTGGGCTAGAGACAACAAGTAGAACTGGTAGAGGACGTTGGAAGCGATCAAACCTACTGTGAAAGAGGAGAACAGCAGCAGAGACAGAAGTGCCTTCCCCATGGGGGGCCCACAAGACAGAAATCTTAATAGGATAGCTCAGGAGACCAGAATCTTCTGGGCATAAGCAACAGCCTCAAGAGAAGCAAGTGTAGTCTTAAACCAGAAAAGCACACTCAGAAATCAAGGAAAGGACTTTCAGGGACCAACATTTCTTAGTAGTTTTGTGAAAGCACCAGTGAGATAACTCATGTTCATCAAGATCATAACATCTTCGACTCTTTGGGTTAGACGGATCTTAGACATCCTCTAGCTTAGGGCTATTCAAAGTGCTTCCTGCAGATCAGTTCTGTCCAAGAACTGTTTGTTACTGATCCATGAGCGTATAAATATTGAAACTGAGGGTAACCATTTAAACACTGTGATAGCAATTCCATTTTGGAGACTGGTCTCATTGAATAGAGTAGCAAGCAGTTGAATGTTTTTAAATTCACCTCGCGAGTCACGTGTGGCGTGAGCTGCTTGTTTTCACTGTAGGACCATGTATTGTCCTGATAGATTGTAAACTTAAAAAACAAAACAAAATGGGTTCTTCACCATAAAGACTTTGCGAAGCCTTCATCTAGTGAAAGAGCCTCAGTTTAAATATGAGAAAACTGGTTATTTATCCAAGGAAATCTATAAAGATAGAGGCAGAACCAGAATGATATTGTATCAACAAAAATTTTTTTAATTATGAAAATTATGCCCAACTTACTCTGTTCTAAGACAGGGAAAACATGCAATATATTTTAGAAGTATTTCCTTAAAAATATTAAATATATGAAATCTTTGGGCTCTTAAAAGTTTGATCATTCCTCCAAGGACTCCACATTTCAAATGAGCTTTTGCTATATATACACCACAACTGTATCGCCCCACAAAAGACATGTTTTGCACTTTGTTTGTTGATCTCTTGAGGTATTATTTTGCTTCTGGGAACTCTTAAAGAATATAAAGTCATGCTAGATGGTAATTTTCTGTGTCAGTTTTGCCCAGGGCACTCTCTAATAGTGAATTTGGTCATGAAAGAACTCTTATGGTCCCTTATGATGCAATTTAAGACACTATTGTGGTAACAGACAAGATGGGGGCTTGGCAGCTCGTGGCACTCTAGGGGCCTCAAAGCATGACTAAGCCTCCTGCATTGCCCAGTTCCTTCCATTGAATGGTGTGGGGCCAGGTGGAGCAGAGCCTAGATATGCACCCCCTTTCTGTCAGGTACACGGCCAGATAAAACTTGACAAATGTATGGACACTTCTCCCACTGCCCTGCTTAGGTTATTCTGATTATCTTTTA
The DNA here is from genome assembly GCF_041296265.1 of Equus caballus. Lineage (NCBI taxonomy): Eukaryota > Metazoa > Chordata > Mammalia > Perissodactyla > Equidae > Equus > Equus caballus. The sequence continues at coordinate 36,594,375 of NC_091707.1, forward strand.
TGGGTTGAGGTTTTGAACCAGTTGGAAGTGGACGGTATCATGGTGGTCACAATATCACAATAATAGTGGTATCTCACTCGCATAACATTACATTTTAATCTTATTGAGTCCTTACCATAAGCCTTTAGAGTTGGCAAGGCAACCACTAGTAGACCCTTTGTTATAAGTAAGGAGAATAAAGGGCTCAAAGAGATGAACAGATTTTACCCCGAATTAAAACCCAAATCCACCCACGTGTCCATCTCTGTTGTCATTATCCAGTTCTACACTACTGTCATTCGTCACTGGCCAATTATAGAAGCCTAGCAACAGTCTCCCTGCTTCGCTCTTAGTCCCTCCAATTGATCATTTACATAACAGCCAGAGTGCTCTTTTTAAAGTGTAAATTATACCACGTCACTGTAAGCTTAAAACCCTTTCTTGGGGGGCCGGCCCAGTGGCGCAGCGGTTAAGTTCGCACGTTCCGCTTCTCGGCGGCCCGGGGTTCGCCGGTTCAGATCCTGGGTGAGGACATGGCACCGCTTGGCACACCATGCTGTGGCAGGCGTCCCACGTATAAAGTAGAGGAAGATGGGCATGATGTTAGCTCAGGGCCAGGCTTCCTCAGCAAAAAAGAGGAGGACTGGCAGTAGTCAGCTCAGGGCTAATCTTCCTCAAAAAAAAAAAAAAAAAAAAAAAAAACCCTTGCTTGGTTTTCTTTTTTTTTTTTAGAATAAAGTCCAAACTCCGTGACAAGATGTGCAAAGCCCAGCATGACCTAGCACTTGACCACCTCTGTAACATCATCTTACACTGCTCTTCCCTTACTCCTTATCCATTGGTCCCATTAGCCTTCAAACTCATCAGGCTCCTTCTGCCCTTGCGTAGCCCTCTTTCCCCATCCTTCCAGTGGCTAACTTGGCTCTTTCCCCATCCTCCCAATGGCTAACTTTTGCTCATTTTCAGGCTTCAGTTTTAATTCTGCTTCTTCAAGAGGACACCACTAATCTTTCAATCTAAATTAACTCCTCTCACTTTCTATTTTCTCACATACCACCCTGATCTAGTCTTCACAGAGCTTAACACAGCTCACAGTTATGTCCACCTGTGGGCCCTTTAGTTTGAGGGCTGTCTCCCTCACTAGACAGTAAGATTGATGAGGTCAACATCCATGGCAACTTTATTTACCAGCAAATATTCGGTACTTAGCTCTCTGCCTGCCTCAGGGCCAGATTGCTATAAATATTTGTTACATTTATAACAAATGTAATAAATGAGGGGATGATAGGTCCAAGAAGGCACAGATGGGCAAGGGTGGTATGAGACAATGCCATTCTGCCTCTAAAATAATTTCCGATTCCCTTCGGTTTTGTTCTTACTTAAAACACAACTGAAGGTTCTAGAAGAGCATGTTCTGGCACACAGCGGGAGTTAATACATGTCTGAATAAATGAATTAATGGGTAATGAAAGAATGAATGACACTGACACATCATTACAAATTCCACTGCTGGATTTTCTGTGTATTTATGGTGTTAGACCACATGACATTATGTCACTGTCCCCAAGTGGCGCTATCGTCCTCCCTGTTTTCAGTGGGCTAGATATTGCCCCCTGCTGCCACCCATCCACCCACAGCTGCACTTGAACCCAAATAGCCTCTGACCTATCATTTTCCCTTTTTCTTGCTACTGCCAAAGTCTGCTCTGAGTGAGGAAGCCGTTTGGTTGAAAAACAAAAGGGTTGATATATTTTTTTTCTGAAGAATACCATCAGGACGAAGTCTATGATTAATACACATAATTGAAACAAATGGCAGCTCTAACTGCAGAAAACCATCTCCCAGCTGTTGGAGGAAGGAAATTGCTGACAGCCGGTCCCTATTGAGTGGCTACCAAAAGAGAGGAGCTAGTAGGAGCAGGAGAGAATACGCATCACTGTCTCCTATTACTCTAGGGCTGCGGTTTGAGCCAGAGATGCCTCTAGGGCTCTGTCTCATGTGTGAGCTTCACCGTAAAATTGTAGTGCCATCAGTTTTTTGGGCTGGGGCTTAGAGCTGGGCTTTCTATGTCTGGGGCTGGCTTAGCAGGCGGCTCTGTCCTACAGAATGGGCTTTTAGAATCCTTACGTCCCAGACAGCATTACTGCAAGCCCCCTGCTGAATCTCCTTAAGGAGACAAGATGCTTCTTGACCTGTTTCAGATTTCTTCTTCTGTGCTTTCCTTGTTCATCCATTCTATGCCAATGGGATGGGGAGCGTGGTGGGGAAGAGGAAGATCTGGATTCTTGCTCTGTGTCTGCTTTGTGATCCTGAGCAGACTCTTCACTTTCCTGGGCCTCAGTCTGCTCAGTCTGTATGAGCTATCAGAGGAGATCATTGTCCTCTCAGTTTTAAGAGACTGTTAGGAAAAAAATATAAAGTATATGTACAAATAATAAATATATATAATATTACATCTATCTATCTATCTATGTAGATATTTATCTCCCGCCCCTCTTCTTCTCAGTCCGCTCTTTTACAGTTAGCACCTGAAAAGTTACATGGCCCTTGTGTCAGTGTTAATATGTGTCTGACTAAACTAGCACCTAGTTCAGGTACAGGACTTTAACACATAAATCAAAAGACGGAAACCTGCAGCTGAGCACACTCAATGCAAACTCTAGACTACCAGGCCAGAATTACACATAGACTTTTGCTTTGACTTTGGCAAAAACTAAACATCTCAGAAACCAAACGAGTGAGGAGCAAAGCTTTTGGCTAAGGTGTGCTGTGGTATTTGATGAAGCGCTTTCTTCTGGGTCTTCAGCAGGGAGAATTTTGCCATGTGATACATATTCACCCAGCACACCTATGTCATTGTTACTAAGATGGTGAGTGCAGAACTCAGGCCTGAATGTGCTGGGAAGTCAGCTGAAGGACAACGTCAGCTCACCAGCTTTGGAATTAAATGCACCACAGTCGCCGTCCCTCTGGAATATGTGTGCTCTGTGAATGCTGACTCTGGAAGTGCACACTCTGAACATCAGAGCTGAGAAAATAGCTGGGAGAGAATGTTCTCCCAGAAGAACTAATCTTAGTGAGCTTCCTCCATGCACTCTGTACTGTTTTGTCATCTCATTTTATCCTCAAACAGTCCAAGAAGTAATGCTCCCTTCTTTATATGAATAAGAAAACTGAGGATCAGGGAAATTAACTGCTTTTATTCAAAGTTACCCTGTTAGTTGGGATGTCAGTAGTAACAATTTTCAGTGCTTTGGTGCCAAAGAAGAAAAAGCAATTTCTTTTTCCAAATAGAAGGGGATGTCTGTAGGGACTAAATGAGGAAAATGGCATTATTAGAACTTCAGGAATTTGGCTTCTCTCTCAGCCCTCTGATTATTCCTGTGACTTTGGGTATGACTCCCTCCTGCAATGATGTGTTCTATAAGTCAATTTTGAAACCTTACACAATTGACCTTCAAACCCATCAGTACTGAAACCAAGATCATCTCCTTGAGGAATTCCACCAGGGAGGGAGGAGCATATCCAGAAGCCAGAATTCTTCATCTGCTGCTTGCAGTTTCTGCACAGCTCCTCCTCTACCTCAGCTGAGAGTCACAAGATGTTAGAGAGATCAAAAGCCATTGACCATCAGGGAAAGGTTGAGGATCCCTGCCGTCTTGTCACACCGTCACCTTTTCATATGGATGACCCTGCTTCTAAAATTATATTTTGAATTTTCCATTTGTTCTTGCTGCTATGGACTGAATGTTTGTGTTCCGCCTCCCAATTCATATGTCGAAGCCCTACTCCTCAAGGTGATGGAATTTGGAGGTGGGGCCTTCGGGAGGGATTAGGTTTAGATAGGGTCATAAGGGCAGATCCCCTGTGGTGGGATTAGTACCTTTATGAGAAGAAGAAGGGAGATCAGAGTGTTCTCCTTCTCCATCATGTGAGGATACAGCAAGGCTGCCATCTGCAAAGGAGGAAGAGGGCCCTTACCAGACACCAGATAATCTACTGACACCTTGATCTTGGACTTCCAGCTTCCAGAACTGTGAGAAATAAATGTCTGTTGTTTAAGCCGCTCAATCTATGGTATTTTGTTACAGCAGCCCAAGCTGACTAAGACACTTGCCTTGTATGTGAAACAGGGCTAGGAGCTATCTTGTGCGTGTTGGGTTACCTACTTTTAATCCTTTTGGAATCAATTAGCTAGTTGGTATACTGGCGGTAGGGCCTGAAGAAAGGAGAAAAACACCAAGAGCATTTCAAGCAATTCCAACTTTGAGACACTTTTTATCATTTCAGACAAATGCAGATAGAATGTTTACAGAGGAGTCACCCTGGTCCCTTACGTAATATTTGGATAGCACAGTCTTTAGCTGCATGCAGATAATGTGTTAGGCAGCTAGAAAAATAACCTGCTTGAACCGCTTCTGATTTATTCCCCCTCCCTCTCGTGTCTTTGTTCACAGTAAACACATCAATATAGAGCAGCTAGCAAATGAGCACTTCCTCGTCAGAGGTACATGCGGGTTCTGGTGGATGCTACTGCATCTCAGAACAGCAGATATGGCAGAAGGAGGAATCACTGGGAAAGCAGGCATACCCTCTTCAGGAGTGGATGGTGATGGTGTTTATTGGTGTCTGGGAATCGGAATATGGAGGAAGATGAAAGGACTGTCTTAGTTTATGGTGTTGGAAATTACATTGAAAACCAAGTAAAATGAGGAGGATGATGATGTCAAGTGCTTACTATATGCCAGGCTCCGCTCTAAATGCTTTATGTGTATTATTTTGTTTAAACCTCACTACGACCCTAACGTTACTGTACTATTAGACTCATTTTATAGGTGAGGAAAGTGAGTCTTAGAGAGTTTAAGTAACTTCCCAAGTTCACATAGGTTAACCGCTAGAGTCAGGATAAGAGCTTTCCTCAATTCCACGAGAGATACCCAACAAATTGAGTCTCCATCAGTTTGGGAGGGATTGTGATTCTGGAAGTTCCAATCTTTCTCTGAACTTCAGGAGGACTTGCCAATATTTTTAAGGAATGTTTAGTTCCCCTGAGTTTTAAGCTCTTGGGGTAAGGAAGAACATGGGCTTGAGTGAAGATTGAATCTGAGTCGTGTTCAGTCTAGTTCCACATCCAGAAAGGCAGAGAACTACCAATGTTTAGAGCATGGGAGATATTTTTTGGATCCCTATTTTCTGTTACATGGTTCCCCAGTTATACGAAGCACTTAGAGAAATTTCTTTCTGTTTTCCAGATGAGAAGCATGAAGAAATAAGACACTCGGCATTTTCCTCTCTCAATGAAATCTGTTTAGTGTTGACCTCACTAATTATATATTTTCTTAATTTAATCATGTTAAGCTAAAATTTGCCTTCACATAGTGTGGGTTGAGGGGAGGATTTATAAAAGAAAAAGGTAAAATGGTTACTCTGTTCTCTGAGGTCAAATCAGTAAATTAGTACCAATCCCCACTACTTCAGGACAATTATTTGTATTCCAATAACAAATACACTAGTTACAAAAGAAAATTCATTTTTATATTACTTGCAAGATTCCTACACACATATAGCAGAATTCTTCCTCCCCTTATATCCTTGTAGATAATAAATGAGCATTTCTCTCGAAAAGTTGTTGATTTTTTTTATTCAATCATACTGATCTTTCTTCCAATGAGGAGGAATTGGTGAGATTTTATTCCGTTAAATTGTATGGAAGCACTGTTGTCCTTACTTGAATAATTAGCTTTCACCTCAGTGCCCTCTGTTTTGGTTGATGTGTTTCTTCACTTGCATCTCTTATTCAGTACAGCTTTTAAAAAGCTGCCAGTTTCAAGCAAGATAGACTGATGGCTCTGAAATGAATTTGGACATTTGGACATTTGTGACAGTGGGGTTGGCACTATAAAGGTGGTGGACTCCTGCAGATTTAAGTAGAGGATGTATATTTAGCCTATTAGTTGTAAAACATTGGTTCTCTGAGATGAGACTTTTCTGGTTGGCAATAAAAGAAATTATTTTAATTTAATTTAATTTAAAGTTAAAGGGTGGAATGAGATGGGGCTGGATCAATGCCCTATGGTCCTGCTAAATGAGCGATTTCTTGGAAATTGTGGCCACCCTGTAGATCCCAGATTGAACAATAGCATCCACTGCCCTCAATTCTCGCCCAAGATAAAATCCATGCGTGACTTAAGACAGTAAACATACATCTTTTGAAATGGTGATGGCAGAAGTATTGAAGGGATATCTTGTTGTATATCTCATACAACATTCTGCACACCTTTTGTGTGATGGTTTCTGGAGCTGAAGCACTTTGTTATGTAAAATGCAGCCAATTTGTCTTGTGATCCTGCAGAACCCTTTCACTATAGCCAGAGGACATGCATTTGGGGCCTGGGAGTCCCTCAAAGGATTTGCCTCTCTCCTTTTGAGCAATCTTGAGCTTTGGAGAGGAATCCTAGGAAGACTGAACAGTCTTCCATTGACTTCCACATTCTCTTATAGTTTATAACCAACACTGCTTCTTAAAGTGGCATCTTACAGTGGTACAAAGAGGGCACCCATGTGAATGCAGGGTGATTGGGGCATGGAGTGGGGGAGGCATTCAGGGTTAGCAAGTGTTTCTCCTCCAGCAAGGCCATGAGGTGGCAAGATTTGTGGGAGAATGTTCTGGGCCTTGTATTTCTTGACTTTTCTATGTTTTCATTGTGTAAACTTTGCAAGGTGAGAGCTTTGTCTTAGAAATTGTTGTGCTTTTGCATTAAGCCCCTTGGAAGTAACTGATATGGCTTATTTTGTTTTAAGATTTAAAGTGTAATTTAGCTGCTAATAGTAAGCTCGACCATTTATTAATTACTTACTAATGATCCCAACACAGTGCTAAAGGCTTTCCATATATTATGTTATTTAGTCTCCACAACAATCATAGGACTTACAAATTATTTTTTCTAATTTGTTGATGAGTAAACCGAGATTTGAAGAGGTTAAGTAACTTGCTGAAAAATCAGATGACTTCCAAAGAAAGGTGGGATTCTGTCTGACTCCAAAGCTTGAGTTTGTTTCAGCCCTGCCTTTCTTTATAAATTCTATATGTTAACTCAATCTTTTCCTTACTCCTGGGCTACAGAACTCAGATTTCATGAGAATTTATGGTTCTATTCTCGAGAATTCTTCTGTAGCCTTGTTTATTAACCCTTCCTGCTTTCTAATAGGGAGGAAGAATTGTTTTAAAAATGGATGTCTGTTTACTTAAGGAAGGCCTTTAGCCGTCTGTAAAATGTTAAAACTTCTTTTTGTCTAACAACATCTGACGACCCTCAAATTGTCAGTTGACTTATTTGATTGCATGTTTTAGCCCCTTCACTCCCTTCTGCAGAGAGCACAAAGGACTGGCTGCAGTGGAAACATTTTCTACACTGGCACACATGCCCCTCGCCATACGACTGGGGAAATAAGGACATGATGGAAAAGGAGGTTCATGGTGATAGGGCTGGACACCCAATAGACACATAATGAATCCTTGATTATTTTTCCTTTTTCTTGGCTTTCGGTCCAATGTAGATTTTCTCTGGGCTGTGGTCGAGAGCTGACCCCTGCAGATTTGTTTCTTTTGCATATATAGCTGAGTAGTCAAAGTGCTTTCTCCGCCTCAGATGGAGGCAGGGCAAGCACTGTGCAGAGACAGGATTGGCAGTTTCTGGAAGATGTGATTTAAGGGACTCCTTAGAGTCCCCCTAACTGAAAAAAATAGTCCTTCTGACGCCTGAAATTTTACAACTATGGCTTGATTTCATTGGATTTAGGAATGTCCCCTCCTTAAAGAAATCCAAATTTTTCTCACATGGGGAGGTAGATATTCTGTCCCTAACATAATAATATGATCTTTGGTGACCCAGAGGGTATCAATAGAAGTTAGTTGCTGACCAGCATTATGCTTTGTCAAAGGAAATTAGGGTGGTATTCTTGTTTGTTTTTGTTTTTTAAATTTAGCTTGTGATTAGTAGAAGACCAGGGATGCTAATATCCCATATCATACCAAAGGAAAGTCACTGGCAACCTCCTTGTACTCTCCAGGGAGGAAGGCACCTTTGAACTTAGCTTGGATTGCCTGCTTCTGGGACAAAGAAGGCCCTACATACAGGAGCTGAAAGGGAGCCTTTCTTACCTCCAGACTGTCAGGACACAGGTTAATTCACCCCATGGGAAGTGAGGGAGAAATGATGGTTGGCCATCAGCCACAGCTTTAGAATTTCCTTAGGCCTGAATCCCTGGGAGGCTGAAGTGGGCTTTGTGGCTTCCGATGAGGCGTCAAGTGATTGGTCTTGCTCCAAGTGTCCATGAGGTTCGAGGTTACCTGATGAGGCACTACAGGGTAGTGGTAAAGATTGAAGGCTTTTGGATCAGCCAAACCTGGTTGTGGGGTTGGCACTCTAATGCTGCCTCTTACCAGTTGAGCCACGATGGATTACAAAGCCTCAATCTTCACATCTGTAGAACACAGCGACTATAGCAGTGCTTGCCTGTCAGAGTTCTGATAGTTCCATGAGATAGTCCAGGCCAGTTGGTGAGCACGATGCTCAGCACATGGCCAGCCTTTCAGAACCAGTTGCTGCCATTATTATTAAACAGTGCAGCCCTATGGCCAGTGAGAAGACACATATAAGGGAAAAAACCACTTGGAGAAATTGAATCTAGGGAACCACTTATAAACCCAGGAGAATGAATTGGCCTTTAGCAACACTCAACTCTTCTCAGATTCACCTCACTTTGTATAGCTTGTTAGATGATGAATTCTAACCACAGTGTGTAGCTTTCCTTCTCCTCTCCAACCATTGAGGGAGGAATTGAGCCCCAACTGTGTTTGAAAAAGCACTGTATCCGCGTAGTTTGTGTCATATTCAACATGGACAGGGAAATGAAATGCATATTTCACAAATCTGCAGAAAACAATCACCATGGGCACTTCCTAAACTGTCCAGAGTTAAAGGGATGAATCATTATCTTTCCCCTTCAAAAAAAAATATCAAAGGGGCTGGCCTGGTGGTGTAGTGGTTAAGTTCGTGTGTTCCACTTGGGCAACTTGGGGTCTGCAGGTTTGGATCCCAGGTGCAGACCAACATACAGCTCGTCAAGCCATGCTGAGGCAGCATCCCAGAGGGAGATTGGCACAGATGTGAGTTCAAGGACAATCTTCCTCACGAAAAAAAAAAAAATCAGAACTCCAAAAAAGAATTCTCTTTTCTCTTTAGATGTGTATGTTTGTTTATAATTCAATTGCAAAGTATTGAGAATACTCTGACCTCTTTGTGGATGGGTATAGGTATGTATCTCCCCAAATATGGTCTATGTCAATGTCAGATAAACATGTATCCATGTGTTTCAGATGAGATGGGAAGGGGATGCTATTTGCTAAGCAAGGATAACGCAAGGAATGTGTTTATGGGGTCTTCAGAGGGCTGTCCCTGCCTATAGAGAGCCTTGAGGAGTAGGTATAAAGCTGTGGCCAGGTGGTTGACTCACTTGTGTTATTGAGACAAGGAGCTTCTCTTTGAGAGCACCTGAGGTCAAGAGCATCCGTGTACCACTTGGAATGGCTGTCAGGGCTCACAGAGAGTGAAAAGGCTTTTTATATATCACAAGCTATTGCATGCCATAGTTTCTCTTTCTTTTCTTGTCCTCTTTATTTTCCCTCACCAACATGGTTCTCAGATTTATTAACAGCCATTTTATACCTTCTGCAGCCATCAGGAAGAGAAAGAAAGGGGACTGGGAGAATCTAGTTTTCTTGTACTTGTCCCTGTTCACTGTCTTGTCTTGTTTTGTCTTTTGTTTTCCCTCTTTTTTCTTTTCTTTTTCAAAAATTTCTATGTTGCTGCTCTGCATTAGGCTAGAGTTTCTTTTCCCCTCCATCTTCCTCTTTTACTGCTTTTAATTGTTTTGGTGCTTTGTTTTTCCCTTAACTTGAGCACAGTGGGAAAGGTCAGCTGTCAGAGGAGGGACTGTACACTGTTGATAATTTCTTCAGGAGTCCGCACTGGAGTCATTAAACAGCATTCCCTCCCTGTAGTCATAGAGCCTCTACTGCTGCAGGGGGAGGAGAAAAAGAAGCTCAAGGAGTAGAACAGGCAACCCACATCGAGTGAGTGGCTCAGCCTTGCGAGCACTGAGCAGCACGCTCCTTACCTGGAGCCCTTCTCCAGGGGCAGATGCTGTCCAGTGCCAGCTCTGGTGACTCTGCGACATTGACGTAAATGTGCATCTGGATGAGACACACATGTAGGAGGCCTTGGAAAAAGGACTCAACTTGGAATTAGGCATCCAGCATCTTGGAGATCAAACTTCTGAAACTGTCCTTTCAGTTGTTGGGTTTGTGTCCACCCCATAGTTATTTTGCAACTAACTCACTTACATGAAAATCAGAAAGCCTGGGTTCCAATCTTGGCTTCATTGCTAATTCCTTTGGACAAACACTGAACTATGCTAGGCTTGTAAAAAGATGTAGAAAATGTGGTTTTAAAAGTGTCTTCCATCACTAATAGCTAGATTTCACCTTACCAACTCTACCTGCAAAGTAGAAGTGAAGAGCATATCCTTCCTCAGACATGGATGTGAAAACCAGTTAATTCCCTTTTCTCTAAGTGCCTTGAGGTAAACCCAAAGTTGGAGTTCTTGGAACTCATCCACATAGCCTGTCCATCAGGAAATTTGTGATGGAACACTGTTGAACATTTAAAAAAATGGCAGATATCTTCTGAATGGAAAAAAGAGAATAAATTATATGGATGATAATACCATTGAGTTGCCTAATTATTTATGTGTTTTCAAAGTCCATTCACACTTCAGAATGACCTGGTTTAAAGGACACTCTCTACCTTAGCCTGCCTTAGAAGTGTGACATGCTAAAATATGATGGGACTCTTCTGTTTTACTGTTGACCTACCACATGACAAGTGCTATCATTCTGTGTTTGCTGAATGGAGAAATAAATGATCAAGTGAGTGAGTGAGTAACTTAAGACTTAAAATAACACATAGTTAGTAACCTATATTTATTTGGCTCTCGCTTGGGCCAGGCACAGTAATGGTTGGATACACTGAGGAGTTTTAGTAGATAATGCTGGCCGAGGGTGTGTAATCAGGTTATAGTGGTAGTTCTGCTGTCTTGCTGTAGAAAAGGGAACCAAAAGGATAAGGACTAGAGCATAGCCAGCTTGAGACAGTCATCAGAAGGGGGTGGCTGTCCAGAATAGCCACCACAGAGACCCTAGAAGATCACACAGTGGGCCGCTTAGCTCCTGGTCTCAGGACAGTTATATAAAACCTAACTCTTACTGCAGTAGGAGGAGCAATGAGATTGAAGTTAGACCCAAGTCAAGCCTCATTCTAAATTCCCTCATTGATGATTATTGTTATTCTAATTGGATAGCCTTGAACCCCCAAATCTCAACTTCCCCCTTTGGAAACTGTGGATGATAATACCTACATAGGTTGTTTACCAAATCAGAGCTAAAGCCCCTGCTGCACTATAAGCTTCAAAGATGGCAGTTGGGCATCATCACCATCGTTGTCACCAATACCCCATCTCAGGGACTGTGGGCATTTCCTGGTATGCAAAGGAGTGATAATAATTCCTACTCCCCAAGGTCATTGTAGGATGGAAAAGACAGTGTTTGTAAAAGGCCTCTCATTGTGGCAGGCACATAGTTGAGGAACAGTAAGTACTGGCTCCTTTCCTTCTTTCTTTCATGATGTCTTCTTATTTTTCTACTTCACTTGAGGCAACATGGCACTATTGGTCTTTTGTAAAGTGGCCCAGCATCATTGAGGGGTGCTCAGAAGGCCCCGGCAGGTGGGTGGTCTTAGCTGGTTGAGGTGTGGGTAGAGGTGTAGTAAGGAGGGGAAGGAGGACTAAGCAGTACTCAGGGATGAAAGACAGACCTTTTTCTGCCAAACCTGAGTGCACCAGAGGCTGCAATTCTGAAGCTTTTATAAAGTGTCTGCCTGTTCCTGAAGTTAGCCTAGGAATCCCCGAGGGAACACTGCTGTTTGCATAAATCATTCCATACGACCTAATTAGTTACTTATAATACAGAAGACACTGATGATCCCAAATTCAAATGACTGGAAAGCAAAAGCTGTTTATTCTTGGTGGTGTACAATAATTGATGATGAGCTAGATGGCTCTGAGGTACCAGGAAATCTCCAAGAGCTTTCTGAATCCTCAAAGGGAGTCCAGGTTGTTCTTAGGATGACTTTAGTTTAAAGTTCATAAAAAGCAATATACCAGAGCAATAAGCAATGCATTACTTATATTGTTAATGTGCTTATTTTTTCTTCAAAAACCAGAATGTCAACTTTGAAAGTATTAGAAATTCACAGCTGACAAAAGCATCCAACTAATTCAAGCCCTTAGAATCTTTGCCAATGATTCTAAGGAATTGAGAGTTTTGATCTGTTTTCTTTTTTTCCTTCTGACATGCGGCCCGTGTAGAGCGACTAACCTCCTGATTTTCCAGGAATTGTTCTGTTTTAGCATGGGAAGTCCCAGGTCCTGGGAAACTTCTCAGTCCCAGGCAAATTGGGATGGTTGGTTACTCTGTTTGAAGCACCTGGTAAACCCCTTTTCAGGAGAGCACCAACACCTGACTGAAAATGCACACAGAAAAGATTCTCTGGTTTAATGATTCTTCAAACTTTTGGATTTTGTTGACAAGTAAAATTTTTATAGAAAAGGGAAGGAGCAAGATAGGGTTGACTACTCTTTATGTTTCCAAATAATGACTTTGGCAAATTTCATGTATCATCACCATCATTTTACAAAAGACAGGAAATCCAAAATGAAAAAAGTAGAAAGGTGTAGAATGAAAGTTCTGTGCTCCCAGGGCCCAGCATACAGTAGGTCCTACATAAATATTTGTTGCAAGAATGAATGTTGCATAAATTTAGCTTTTATTAAAAAAAAGTGCTACATTGTCCTTATTTTCCTGATTGTACCATGGACTGGCGAAACCTTTACCTGAGACCATTGTTTTGGAACCAGTGGTTGAATTCAAGTCTGTAGACTATAGGATTTTTTGATGGTAATTTTTCATTATAAATTATAAAAATGGCATCCTGATAACTACCTCAGTCACAGGTTCATTTTAGTTGGTGTAGTCAATCTCTCATGATATGATCACTTTTGGAGAGAAATAAGGCTAAGTTTCTGGATCTTTAAATCAGAGATTGAGATTCAATCGACTTCCTCTTAGACTTCAATTGCCACCATATGGAAATGTATCCTTGATGATGTCTGCATGTGATTTGACCACTTCTGGCAGGAATGAGCCACAAGTCCTCCTCATTTTCTTAAGTCTTGGATGGTGTTTTTAAGTTCCCTAACTAAATACCCTTACTTTTCTTTGTTCTGACTCATTCACCTACAGAGTGTGTTCAGAACCCTTGACCAACTGGTGATATATATAAATAGCACAACTTCTCTAAGTCTGGGATCTTCTAGACAACATCTTCATACCATGGTTGGGATAGCCAAATCATTCATTTTTTTATCATAACCCACGGATAAAAAATTGTCACTGATAAATCTTACCTCGTATTTATGGAGAGGGTTTTGTTTTTTATGGACATCATAGGAACTGTAAATATCCATCATAAATGGCTTTACAAGCTACAAAACTAAACAACTTTGAGTCTCTATTTCAGACTCATATAATCCCAGTTTTGTGTGCTCTTTTTAATCGCAAGTCTACTAACTTGTTTTCCCTCTGCACGCCCTGAGCATATTTCTGGTGTCAATAACCCAGAGTCCAGCTGGTTGGCCCTGGAGCTTCAGTGAGCTTGCTGGGGTGATGCAGCATCTGCAAATGATTTATGAATCATTCTGACTTAGAAGGAGGGTCACTATTTTAGATTCAATGCATCAAAAGTGGATTTTCTTATTTATGCTCTCATAATTGTGTTTTTTAAAGCATTTATATAATTCTAGTGTTGCAAATGTATAGCATTCCCACAATTTTCCCTATCGGTCTTATGATCTGTATTCATATCCCAAATGTGATTAATACATATAAATGTTTGCTGAAAATCTGGCCTTGTTGAACAGATAGAGGTTCCTGTGAAAGGTGAAGAAGGGTGCTTTACAAAGTTAGACAATGTACATGAAAGTGGTTTGAAAAATGTGACATGTTATGCAAATGTATTTTTTTTAAAACAATAAATGAATAGCTCATCTCCCACAGGAATACTGTTGACAGAGGTCTTTGCAAAAGATACTCAACCCTCAAAAGAAGGAAGCATGATCTAGTGGGGGGCATGAAGAGTTTGGAGGCTGACCTTGGTTTGAACTTACTGTGGTATTGTATAAGTATTTCACCCCTTGTGAACCTCAATTTTATCACCTGTAAAGTTGGGTAATAAAACTTTATTTCAGGGGGACTTTGTGAGAGTTAAATAAGAAACATACCAAGTATCCCAATAAAAAAGCTTTTCTTTCAGATGACATATGAACACACAGATGTGTTATCTCTATTAATAATAGATTGGTTCTAGTGGTCAGTGTTTTGAACTCCTGTAACTTTAAACGACCAAAACAGGTCTCGGTTAATTTTTATCAGACACTTTGTATATAGTGTTTGTTTTACTGGGACTTTCTATATATGAAAGCCTGGAGCATAATACAGGGTTAATACACGTTAATTTCCTGTCCTTTTTTTTACACTATAGCAAAAAAAATCTTCTACCTCTAAGACCCTGCTAATAGTCTGAGATGAAGAAATTATGAAAATGAAATAAACACTTTATTCTAGTTTTATGTGTGCTATTAGTACTATAACTGAATTTGCAATCACTCAAGATTTCCTTCTGTATTTAGGCTTCTTAAATCAGGTCACTGATTTTTAAGTCTGCTTCCATTTTAGAGAACTTTCCCTCCCCACCCCTTTCCACATACCCCATCCTCATCCACTCTTAGGTTCAGATTCTGTCAGTTAACTACTTTGGACTCTGGGCATTATCAGCCCCTTTTCGAGAGCCCTGGAATGGGGCGGTTTTACTTTTTATCACTGTCAGCCCCCATGTCCTCATTGCCACATTTATTTCCTTGGGAGGAAAAGGAAATGCACCTCAAGCTATAAAAGAAGCCAGCTCAGGTTTCTAGGATGTGTACCTCTGTGTTGGCAAAGTTCCCCAGTTTGTGTCTCTGAACAGGGTTTTAATCAGCTGGGCTCAAGTACTCAGCCCTGAGAGCTTTAAGAGTACTGCAGAAATGGTAGATTAACTGCATTTAACAAAATAGAAAGTTTTCATTGTGTTATAAAAAGCCTTATTGATCTCGTCCAGGCATTGACTCCAGAGTCTTTTAACAAGCCGCTCTGTCTAGACTTGTAGGCTAGAGCCCACAGCGCTAACAAAAGAGACCTGGGCAGCCTGTGGCAGGGGAGGCCAAGGGGATGGCACAGATTCAGGTTTCTCAGTGGGGATTTTCTTAAAGAACTAGAATGATTTTATTCTGCTGTGGGAAAATAAGGGTGGAGAGGCTTGTGTAGATATACCTGTGACATACCCCAGACTCCAGCCTAGTTCGAATTTCAGCATTGCCGTGGAACTATCATGTGAAGTGAACAAATGAAGGTGTCTTCTCTATCTATCAGCTTCCATCAGCATTTCCTCCCTTTGCCCGTAGGAAGCCCGGCTGATCCGAACCCTGTGCTGAGCAGTGTGTCTCCAGAAGGAGTGGGGAGGCAACGAGGGAGCAGGATGAGAACTGGTGACTTCAGAGTCACTGTGATCAATTCGACTGCGTTTCAATTCAATTCAGCCTGTATTTAACACATTCTTGGGTACATGGGAGATTTTGAAAAGGTATAAAAAATTTCTGCTCACACATATGGTTGAGGAGTTGACATCTACGTATGAAATAACCAACGAATCATTCAAGATTTATTGGGCGATTAGGTGTTTTATCAGAATCGTATGCAGTGATTTAAACTTTTTTAAAAAGTAGGACATATTTCAAACATAAAAATGAATAGACCCTATAGTAGAGCATATTATAAACTTTGGATTAGCTATTTCCCAGAGTGAACAAATCTTAACATTTTGCCATTTTTGCTTTATATTTTCCTGTAAAGACTTAGTCTTGTTTGAGCACCTTCCTGGTTCCATTTCTTCTCTCCCTTCCCA
The DNA here is from genome assembly GCF_041296265.1 of Equus caballus. Lineage (NCBI taxonomy): Eukaryota > Metazoa > Chordata > Mammalia > Perissodactyla > Equidae > Equus > Equus caballus. The sequence goes on from NC_091707.1 coordinate 36,610,529, forward strand.
GAGTTAAACACTACCTGAAATTGATTGATAGGTTGCCGGTATATGTTCTTTTATTCTTGTTACAAATGAATAGAGCTGTAATGCATAATAATTAGTGATCATTGTGTGTGTGTGTTTATAAATTAGTGGAGCTAAAGTTTATTGGCCACCCACAGTCTATATTCATTATTCTCTGTATGTTCTCAGCTGAATGAAGGAAATATTAGGTAAAAATCTTTGATACCTTAAGCTTCCCTTTGATCACCTAAATGAAGCTTGGCAGTCTCTAGATCTTTCCTCTTTTAGGACCAGGAACCGTTTGAGCTCTTGAAACATCTGTAGGAAGTTTCACATAGCACCAAAGTGTCTTGTCTTCTCTGGATACTTAAGGGTGGAGAGTTTCACCAACAAGATAATTTACGTATAGACTTACTGAGGCAGGAGATAGATAAAATCATCTTCCAAGGTTTCTTCTGACGCTATGATGATGATTTGTCATGGAGGACTCTTACTTGTTTTCATCTCAGATGAGAGATTTTAAAGAAACAAATATTTTAAAAGCCCATATGGGTTTAAAAATCCATATTTATTGCTTCTAAATAAGTATCTGTATGAGTTTTCCCAAATTGTGTGAACCTTTCATGACTTTTATATTCCTTTCTAAGCAGTATGTGTGGATACAGTAGATATCTAATTTAGGTAGCAATTAGGGTCAGTGTATGTGCCACTGTAAAAAACAAAAATCATTTTAGATGATCTACTTCCTGCTCCAGAATCACTGTGGACATTTTTCAATATTATTAATTTTGTTTGTGTCAAAATTACAATCCTCCATCCTCTTCTCTCCAGCTCTGCGTCTCTAGTAATTTTTTTTGTTTTCGTCAAGTCTGTAGAATATAGTCTCACAATGAGGCATTTGGTCCTCCAGTATAACTGCCTTGGTTATTGTAGAACTTTGATAAAAGAAGCAGTTTGGAAAAACCTAAAGTTCAGATTATTGTTTTTTGTACTGGGCCAAGGGTGAAAGGATACGTAGGTTTGCGGATGTGTGAATTTCTGTAATTTTTTTATTCGAAAACTTTTATTCAAAAACTCAATCTAGGACTTAGCTCCAGGAAGGCAACCCTGATTAAATTTTTTGCCATTGTAATCACCCATATCCTTGGTGTGACTTTAAGAAATGTATCTTAGGAAATACTGTGGCACAGAGCTGGCTTTAAAATTATTGATATAATTCATATATTTACTTGTCATTGTTTCATGTAGTTCCAGATGTGTCTGTTATCTTCCCAATCAGAGTGAAAGCAACCCAAGGACTGGCTGCGTATCCTTATTTTTTTTTGGATACCCTTACTTTGATGCCTATTTCAATATTTGTAGGCTCCGAGGTAACAACAATAACATTCCCTTCTGACTTCTGAGTCAATTGAGGAGCAGACACAAGAGTCAGCTTGGTGGTCAGGTCAAGGATCCAAACAGGAGTTCTATTGCTGTTGGACCTGGGTTAGAGAATGTGGCTTTGATCTGCAGTCAAGTTGACTTTTCCCCTGGATTCAACTCAGTCACTCACCCATAGGCAGAAGAGCTAGAAAACCACAGGCCTTCTACAGGGGCAGAGTCTACTCTGATAGGTTTACTGCATGAGAGAAGCTAGAGGAGAACTCAATCATTATAGGAAGGGCAGATCTGAAGGAGAGAGAAAGGCAGGTCACATGGGTACAGTGATCACCTAATTAAGAAATGTGGATCTCTGGATGTCAGACCCTTACTCTATCATCAAGCATAAGAAGCACCTCTCCTTTCATTGGAGGAAGTGAATGAGTAAAGGAGAGAAGGTCAAAGTGTTACTTCAAAACTATTTTTATGGAGAGTGGGGAGGAAATGTTCTCATGGAGTCATGGCAACAGGGAAATGGACTTCCCTCTCTAAGATAGAGTTCACTGTTTGTATTCAATGCTTGTTTGATTGATTGACCCACAGTTAAAATAAGAAGCTGGTAGTAAATGAAGCATAATTACAGTTTGACTTATATGGATCTAGTGGTTAAGAGGAAATAAAATGTACAGCTTATTACATAAATTATTATAAGTGGGCAGGCAGGCATAGGCAGCACAATTGCTTCAGGCCGTGGTTTCTTAGCAATATTCATTCTACCTTGGAAATGTCTCCTGGATCCCTCTTCACCTCTCTAGCCATCTGCCCACCCACTGAACCCCTGATACAACACAAGTACAATTCTGCCACTCACAAGCTGAAGTCCTCCCCTGCTGGTTCTCCATCACTTAAGAATATGGCAGATAAGACCCCAGCCTGCATCAGGAGCCAGCATACATGCCCATTACTCTAAGCCACGTTGAACTTCTCACCATCCCCTGACCGCCCCATGCTTTTCTAATGACCGCAGCAGAGAATATGCTGTCTCTTTTCATTAGAACCCTCCCTTTGTATGCTGAAGTCTTACTCATATGTCAAGACACGGCTTAAGTTTGACCTCCTGTATGGAGCCTTCCCTAACATCTGGGGTTGGTTATTCCTTCTTCTGTGTGCCTGTAATTAAACATTTCCTATCCTGAATTGTAATTACCTGTTTATGTGTGCATTCTCAACAGCAACAACAACAGCAGCTAACATGTCTATGGCTGGGAAAGGGGCCATAAGCTTTATCCGATTCATAGCTCATGGCGATGCTATGAAATATGTACTCTGGTTAGTCTCATTTTGTAGATCAGGAAACTGAGAGTTAGAGAGGTTGAATAATAACCTTAAGGTTCCATAGACTTACGTAAGTTCCTGGCTGTCAAACCAAGGTCTGTCCAGTTCCAAGTCTTTATATAACACTCTATGTCATTAAGTCCACAGTCCCACTCTGAGCTATAGGAGAGGGCCCTGTTTAATATGAGTCCACATCAGAGTCTGGCACTTAGTAGGCATTCAAGTTTTTTTTTTTACAGTTTCTCTTTGTCAGAAAACATTGGCTAATTATTCCTATTCACAGGGTTGTTGCCTAGCTTACGTGCATTGAGCTCTGGGCACATCACCTGGTACATAGTAGGCACCTGCAAATACTTATTCCTTAAATGAATGAACAGAAAATTTAACTTTTATTGTAATGCAATTGAGAGCAATGCAATCTTCAGGATGCCATCAGCTTTCTAGTGATTTCAGTGAAGCATGATTTTCCAGGCCATTCTTTTGTGGACTGAGGCAGCTTCTCTCACCAGGATGCTGGCTGTTTATTTTCCAAGTGACAACTTGATTTACTATTTTCCTTCTCATCATTTTCAAGAAGCATCTGCAGGCTAGTGAGTGACCCAGGCAGTGTGGAAAAGTCCATTTATTTCTCTGCTGCATTTTCCCTACAGAGAGTTTGAGGATAAGGGTTGGAAATGGCCTCAGGAGGTCAAATTTCCTGTGTATTTTCTTTTGTAGTGCAGGATTGCTCATAGCAACACAATTTGCTGTCTCCTGGTACACTCTGTTTTTAAAATACCTGTATGATGGGATGTGGCAGGTAAAGGATTCATCATTTGTCCTTGGGGGATGGCTCTGCAGTTTGATCTATCCTAATGCTTTGTTTGGCCCTAAAACATGTTGTGAGGGAAATGGAACAGGAAGAACCAAGAGTGCAGTCTCTTCTGCAATCTTTTGCCTTTTTCACTCACTCAGTGTGTGCCTCCCCTTATTCTAGCAGGAGATGTCATTAGGTGACATACAATAGAATTCACTCTAGTAAAAGGATTTCTGCTTTTTCCTCATTTTTGCCAATATGATCATCTCATAGCCCACTAGCTAACTTGGGTATCTGCCCACAGCTCATGAGAGACCCTTAGAGGTGGGAGTTCTTGTTCTGAAAGTTGGATTCTTAGCAGGTTGCATGGAAGGGAGACAGAATTGTGCAAGAACGAGCTCACATTTGCCTTAACTTGTTCCTTTGCCTGCAAACTACCTCAATTGCTGTTTGAGTTCAAGACACCTCTCAAAAGTGAGTGGATATGCAGCCCCCCTAGGAATGAGGAGAACAATTGTGGAATTGTGGACTTCTCTAAAAGTTTATTTCTGCTTTGTGTATCCCCTTGTCTTGGGCTCAGTGCTTGTTTTGTCATCATCAGGGCTTCTGGGAAGCAGAGGCAGAAGAATTGGGTGATATGTCAGTTCATGACTTGAGTCCCCATAACCTCTCATTGCAGCTGCACCCATGGCAGAGGGACAGTGCTGTCCCTGTTGAGTTTGTGGATCAGAGGAAAGGAGTCAGCAGGCCAGCCCCAGGACCATAAGTCATCTCATGTCTGGCAGGGAGGGCAGCAGTAGCCCATGTGTTTTTGTGCCTCATTAGTTCCAGGGTGGGCCAGGCCAGGATGGCCAACCAGAGTTATCTTTGCATTGGTGCAGACCAAAGTACCATGCTGCTACACAGAGGCCTATTGAAGGATGAAGGATTTGAGGAAGAGAACAGTTTTGCCTGTGTCTCTGAGGTGCCTCCTCAGGAAGCTGGCTCCCCCTCCCTTTCTAGAACACAGCAGGTGTCCTGCTCAGGGCCAGTGGTTACAGCCACTCTGGAGGGGTTAGGATTTTTTAGACACCAAGTCGTGTCTAAAAATTCTAAGGCTCTCTAATGGAGGTGAAGAGTGTGAGCTTGTCAGTTTGACTTTTTCCAGCCTGCTACTGAAGAATTTCTTAGTAAAGCCAGCCCGCTCCCTGATCCTCTGCTTGGGCTCCTGCTGCCTGAGAGGGCTCTTACCCATCATTGTCAGTGGTTTCTGCTTTCAACACATTGAACTTCGTACAGCTACAGGACCTCAGATATAGGGTGCTAGGCACCTGTTCCCCTGAGAATTTGAGTTCCTGACAAGGTGGTGATGTGATCTAGTAGCAAAAGCAATGGAATGAGAATAGGGGACTAAAGTTTTGAAACTGGAATGCTCCCTAGGGCCTTGGATAACCCATCTAAACTCTGTTTCTCCACTTCCTCAAGTTGGCATAATCATAGCAAAGTGACTCACAGTGTTGAGAGAATACAAATAATGATTAAGAAAGCATTTGGAAATATATGTCATTTAAAAACTGTGAACGTCTGCTTGCAAATGGCCCTAGGACCCTTCTTTACCATTCCTGACATGTTCTCACTCGAGCCCTTTCACGTCTAATGCGATGTCCTTGTTCCTCAATTTTCACCTCTGGCCCTTGGTTTCCCATGGCTGCATTTGGAACTTAATTATCCAAATTTTAGGTTCCTCTTGTGGTCTCTGGTTTTCCAGTATCTCTGCCTCTCAGTTCCTTAGGTTGTCTCTTCTAGGGACCTTTTACTTCCATTCTTGCCCAGAGAAATGCAAAGCTCACTCAGAAACTGTGTATCAGTATCAACATCCAGGCTGAACCAGTGCCAGGCATCCCTTGGAAAAGAAGTTCAAATGTGTTCTCATCTTGTGACTGAAGTCCCTGCCTTCAGTTCTCCCTTCCAGTTCACTCTCAATCCAACATAAATTATGTTGCATAATATTTTTAAAAGATTATGCAATCTTTCAAAAATACAAATTGTACCCTTCATCCTCTCAGTAAAATTACGCAGTGCTTCCTCGTAACCTTTGGAATAAAGTCTAAATTTCTTGATCTCAAAGCCTAGTCTGGGTTCTTAAGACACCAAGTTATCAGGGACCACGGGCTCAATTAAGTAGTGATATGCATTTCTCCCCACTTAGATTGCATGGTAAAAAGAATATTACACTGGATATTTTAATCTGTTTTGGAACTTCTCAGAGAAATACAACTATTATTATATAAATCACTAGTTGGTGTTTTTTTTTGTGGGGAAAGAGTGGAAAACGGAATTGGGTAAATGCTTGTTAATGCTACGTATATATCAGTACTTGGATTAACAAGCCATTTGAAGGATCAGTACTTTACAAATCTTATACGAATTGATTTAAAATCTTGAGTTATACATATCTAGATTGCATCTAGTCTTTAATCAATTGGACACTTACAAATAATGGATAAACGATTTGTTGTCATACGGGTTTGAGCTCTGCTTTTCATGCAGTGAGGATAACATTTTTATTTTAACACTTATGCAATTGATTGTAAACTTTGGAGTGATATAATTTAAATGTATCTAAACAGTCCATTAGCCATGTCAGTGCCTACCCTCTTGCCAAGCTGTAGCTTTATGCTAAGCTGCTGTGTACTGTATTACATAATCCCTGCATTCATTTCCTCTACCTATTTAGCTTGAATACATACAAGGTGACTGCATCGTCTCTTCAACCTCCTAATCAGTGTAAACACCAAGTATAGAAAACAGGTTTGGGGCAGTATTACATTTTTCTAGTGGAGGGTTTGGAGAATTGGATGGGCTTAGAAATGTGTGTTTGTTACTATTTGGTTTTGCACCTTTTAGTTACGTTCACAGTTAACCTAGGATGGTTTTCAAGGTGGTAAGAAAGTGCTAGAGCCTTAGCTACTGGAAGGAAATTAAGACAGATTGAGATCCTAGGAGAAAAATGTCAATTGTGAGAGTATACAAAGGAACAATTTCTTCAGGTTTCTCACCCCTTCTCCTTCCAAGTCCCTTATTTGCTCTTGTAAAGACTAGGTCATGCACTGCCAATGCCTCTCCTCCCATAACAATAAGGAGAAAAGTATCTCATGAATTAAAAATGACATGATTTTGCTTATCTAGAATGTGATTCAGAGAAGAGCTTTCAGTTGCCTGTTGTTTATTGACATGTGGAGATGATAGCCAGCAGCTGGGGTGCTGTGCTTTTGGTAGCCTTCTCTGGCCCAGGGAAGAGGTGAACCAGGAAAACTCAGCATTGAGTGGAGAGATGGAGAGGGTTGTGAACTGTTGCAGCACTTTTCATTAGATGCTTTCAAAGGAAGGCACTGGGCTACATAGAATCTTCCTTGGTGTATTTGCATGGATATTACCATAAATATGCATGAGATTTACATACGCTTTTTTTTGTTCATTGGTTTTATTCCTTGTTTATTGCTTGTGATATTCTCTTCTCTGTCCTGATGTTATTTTTTTCTATGGCCTTCCACATAAAACAAGTTCTTTTGTTTCAAACACAGCCAGATTTCAGGGGCGAAAGGGACGCATTTCTTTTGGTGAGCAAATGTAATACACATAGGGTAGGGGGAATAGGTTTCTGGCTCAATTCATCCGAGGTTTGGGATGGTTTGTAAGTCAATGCTTGGCTCCAGGGAATTTTTTATGGGCTTTGACAAGTAGAGTAGGAGCATGTGGTCTATCCAGAGTGATGGGCAAAAGGAAAGGTAACTGATATTTAGAGAAGAGTCCAGGGCGCTAGGAGTCCAGAGTAGACAAACTGTGTGGTCCTGGGCAACTCACTCATTCCTAGTCATAAGTTTCTTCCTTAATAAAATAAGGGCATTAAATCAGGCAATCTGCAAAATTCCTTATAGCTTTAAAATTTATTATTTTGACAGACTCCTTGCTCTAATTATATGAAAAATATTAAGCACCATGTAGCACATTGAATAATATCCCGGTGCCTTGCTGTTCTGTGTCAAGCCTTCCCTCTGTGAAGGGTACTCGATGATTAATTTAAGCTTGTTGTTAGAGGCCCTCTTTTCCTTGCTCATTTATCTCAGTTCAGTGGGTGCACAAGGTGTAACTTAAATGTTTGCAGAAGACACCCATTAATTGGCCACGTGTGGTGCCAAGGACAGGTGTAGTAGTTGGCTCTGTGCACATTTGCGTCTGTAGGAAAAGAGCTTTGGGGTAATAACTGCATTTGATTTGCCATCTTCCCCTTTAGATCTGGGTCAGCTCCAGGTCTACTGAACAAGGGCTTGTCCAGTTGCATTTAACAAAGGCATTTATTCAGATGAGAGGAGAGATCATGACAATAGACAGGGCACTAGGGTTTGGATGGATCTATTTCAAACACACAGTGTCAAATTTCTGCTCTATGATTTTTTTTTTCTATTCTGCTTTTTCTCCCCAAATCCCCCCAGTACACAATTGTATATTTTAGTTGTGGGTCCTTCTAGTTGTGATACTGCTCTATGATTTTATTTTTTGGCTATTTTTGGAAAATTGTATCAGGCATGCATTATGTGCTGAGTGGTACTTGCTACTTACATATGTGTAAGCAACACAGTGGTCATTTATGAGTGGACAGGTCTCTTTTGCTTATACCAGTGTGTGTGCAAACAGAAATATGCGGGTACACAGACATCATTGAGACCCCCTGGAACATACAGAACAAACTTAATGTCTTCTTTAACTCTCAAGAATATGAAGTTGAGGTTCATGTTTTAATGATGACTTGATGCTACAATTAATCCAATAGTGTGTAGTGGGTGGTCATTTCTCCACATTGTAAGGGTGACTCCTTACAGCTCGTACCTCGTGATGAGAAAATATTTATTTTATTTTACTCAAGTGACTTACTAAGAGCTATGATGGTTGATAAAGATCTGAGTTGAGGTGAAATTGGCTTTGGTTAATAGGCTGGCATGTAGTTCTGGAAGGGAAAATAGAATTCCCTCCTTTTATAGGCCCCAGTGTTTAAAGGGGAACTGAATATCTAAACTGGCATTGTTGCCTATTCCTTTCATTAATAAGGTGCTTTTGAGCAGCCCTGATATGAAATAGGCCACTCTAAGTGAGGTGCCTGGAGGGAGGACAAATGAAAGTCCACATGCTGTGAGTTGAAATTATAAGGCAAATCAACAAATGATTAAATAAAATATGTTTTATCATCTTACTTTGACAAACATAGCTTTGTAACTACCTGATAAGCTAGGTTCAAATTCGGAATTTTTGGATTCCTCAGAGTCCTGCCTTGGGAAATGGTAGCACAGGGAGAACCAGCCCCTCTGGTCCTCTGCCTGTGACCTATTCCCCTTCCCTTCCCACCTCTGGCTCCAGCCTGTATCACAAGAGGTCTGGTATAAAGGTGCTTAGATCCCTGAGCCAACGTGGCCAAGCTCCATCGAAACCCCTGCAAACAGTGCCACATGGCTGGCCCTCAGACATCAAGGTATGCACACTGGCAGCACAGTTTGCCTTCAGAAAGATGGATCCAGAGAAGAGATTGCACAAGCCCTGGAAACAGACTTGAGGCTCTTTGGGTAGGAAATTACAGATCCTGAGTATCCAGAATATGATCTTGAAAGAGAATATGGGCTCCAGTGGAATGCCGTCTTGGCTCTACGGACCCCTAGTCCTGTGAAGAGAGATGTCCCATAGGATGGTCCGATCAGGGCCATCTAAAGCAGGAGACCCTCAGAGCTGAGGTCCCTTTGAGTCTAAAGGAGGTATTGCTATCTTGTCAAAGCATCTCACCAAAATTCATTCTGTTACCTTTTCCTCACTTGCTTGATCACCTTCTCAGGTCCAGCCTCCTATTTAATAACCCAGTCACATTCCATTGGGCTCAGGACTCTACCATGGAAACCAAAGTCAGCTGGGTTATTGATGGATGGAAATCAGAGCCAGATCTCTCAGGGCAATTGATTTTTATTTATTGGTCAATAAAAGGTACCTAGAGCTAAAGAACCTTTGTTGGAACAGTTAATTATCTATTCTAAACCAGCTCTTCTACGAGCATTTAAAAACCATCATTGAAGCAAAAGCAATGTAAGCTTCCCTTTACCATTTTGCGTGAAATTTCTCTTTAGGTTTTTCTCTGAGAAATTTGAAGGAAAGGCTGCCTTCTCCTGCACCCTGGTGTTGGTCTTCTACGCTTGTGTGGATACATAGTTTCTCTGTGGTTGGCGTCTCTGCTAGTTTCCCTGATACTGCTTATAGGTCTTGTGGAAGAGTTGGAGGGAGTGTTGTGCTGGTATCAGCCCAGTGGCAGGGACAGTGCCCTTGGGGCATGTCCTCTGGTATTTGCATAGATCTGACTCATGCTAGTCAAGCGTTGACTGCTTTCCTCTTCCCTTTTCCTACAGCTCGAGAGGAGAATGTGGCCACTTTCCGAGGCTCAGAGTACCTGTGTTATGACCTGTCTCAGAACCCAATCCAGAGCAGCAGTGATGAAATCACCCTCTCCTTTAAGACCTGGCAGCGGAATGGGCTCATCCTGCACACTGGCAAGTCGGCTGACTATGTCAACCTGGCTCTGAAGGATGGTGCGGTCTCCTTGGTCATTAACCTGGGGTCTGGGGCCTTTGAGGCCATTGTGGAGCCAGTGAATGGAAAATTCAATGACAACGCCTGGCACGATGTCAAAGTGACACGCAACCTCCGGCAGGTAATGGCTGAGGGGAGAGAGTGCCTGGAGGCTCATTCTAGGTAGTTGGGATGGAAGTTGTGAAGCAGGTGATGGGTGGGGTAGAGATCAGTAAAGATATGGGTTTGGTTTTGTCAAAGTCTAACTTTCTCCCAGTCTTCGCAATTTCACACGGAAAATTATTAAAATATGTTTCTCCTCATACTTCAATTCTCCATTTGTGCTTGTTATTTAAGAAAAAAGTTCAGTTGTATAGATAATAAAAGTTATAAGTACTTTCATTCCTTTTATTCTGCTTTCCTTTTTATCATTTTCTTATTTACATTTGAATCTTGTATTATTGTTAAATTCAATTAGGGCCAGTGTTTTGTTTCTGCAGCGTGGTAGATTTTCCTCAATCTTTGAATATGTGTTTTCCTTTTTAAGTTACCCATTGCCAGGAGAGCATAATTTTAATTCCTTCCAGAAAAAGTCTTTCTTTTTCTCTTCCTTTTAATTTACCACCCCTCTCCCACTTTTATTTTGTCGGTTGTTATGTTAACCTCTAGGCTTGGGATGAATTAGCTGGAATCTTTCTGAATTCCTCTGTTTCTCTGTTCCTTGGTGCGGCGGTCCTATTTTATTGCCCCTGTCTCTCCCTCCGAGACTCTTCAGTTGACTGGGAGACCTGGCAAGTGGAAGGACTCAAATAAAAAAGTCAACTTTGGAGCAGCCTTTCCTGGTTCTGTCCGTGCTTGAGAACCTCCCATCGCTTGCCGATTCTAAGCAGGCAACTCCGTCAGGTGACAACACTCTCAGGAAGCCTTAGCCAAGTGAAGTTGTTTTCAATTTCATAACTAATAATAATAACAATAATATTTTACTGGCCCACATCAAAAAAGAAAAGCATTTCCTGTAAAAGACAAGGTCTTGCTGAGATTGCCTTTTCCAGGTTGCTGTTTTCACTTGGTTTTTCTACTTGTGAATTTGTCATTAAACCCAATTGGACAGGATTCATCTTCAGTAATCAGAAAACATTAGGCAAATTTCTCATCGAATTTTCTTCTTCAGTGTGATTGATTTAATGCCTTTGAATGTAAATGTGAAAGCATAAGAACTCACAGGTGTTTGCGTATGTTTTCTGTTTGATAAAAATGTAACTTCTTAATAATTCTAAATATATGGAGAAGTCTCAAACACTTGGAAACACACAATATTCGAAACACCCATTTCCACACTTAAGTAGGCTGAGGAAGCCACCTGGTGGGAGATTCTGTTCTATCTGTGGTGAAGTTGCTAAGTAACACAGGACTTAAGAGTCCCCAGTCATCTTTATACACATGGATTGGACATTTTTGAACCACTGTTCTATGTTTTTCCTCCAAGGACAAAGAATCACCCTATTGCTGATGTTTTCTTTCATGGTCCCTCATCTATACTTACTTGGAAGAGACCTTCCCAACTGTCAAGAGAGACCAAATCAAATTTCCACTTGCTAAAATATAAGGGCTTAATATGTTTGAGTTGCAGAGACTAAGCCAAAAAGTGAAATATGACCTTTTGCCAGTTTTGATTGGCAGGTACACAATAACACCCTCTAGGCTTGGGTCAGTGGAGAGGAGAATTTTCATATACTGGGGAGCAGAATCGGGGTATGGTTCTTACCAACCAACCTGTTTCTCTAACTCTCTCCCACCTCATACACTTCTTTGCCCTTCTAGAGTGATTCCAATTAACCGGAGAAAGGCTTACTTTCATTTCTACTAAAAACACTTTTTAAAAATAGAATTGGGCCCCAATTCAGTCCTATAAACTGAAAGGGGAATAAACCAAACTATAATGCAAATATTGGTTGTGCTGTTTTAGTCAGAGCAAGCAGAGGCAAGTGACCCTGGAGGGTTTCTCTTCTGAATTCTAACCCAAGCCCTCTCTGTGCCCTTGGACGAGCTATTTTGCCTTTCTGCACCACAGTTTCCATTTGTGAGGTGGTGATTACAATCCTCCCCAGCCATGTGTGATGGCTAAATATGCAAAGCACCTTATGTACCAGAAGGATTATGAGCTCATCCATGGTCTGGGTGCTAGACTCGCTGTGACATGCACACATTTTATAGGCCAAGTATTCTGTCACGAAGGTGACCGTGTCTGTCGGTCACCAAGGATGCAGCTAAGTAGAGCTCTCAGTTCTAGACAAGGCTACAGAGGTTCTAGGGCACTGGGACATTTCTTAGCAGAAGGAGCATGAGTCTCATAGAGAAAGTGCACCTAAAATTGGACCTCACTGAAATCCTGACTGAAGTTTGCATCCAAATGTAATTTATTGAAAGACAGGGAAATCTCAGAAAAGCACAGTTGATTTTGCAAAGCAATCCTTTCAGCACTGAATCATCTAAGATTATTATTTTGCCCATTAAAAATATATTTGTAACATCTTTTTGAGTTTCCTAGGCTACATTGGTAGGTATGGGAAGTCCTTGTTTATTTCAATTTAAACCACAAATCCCTTCATAAACATTTGAGATGTTTATGGTCGCTTCGTCTATTTTTTGGGTAAGATTGACAGGCTTCTGTGGCAAAAATTCATCTGAGGAAAGCTTACTTGGAGTTTCCTGGAATATTCCTTACCAAATGGAGCAGAATTTCCCCGATTTCCTCATTCTTGGTCATTTACTCATGGTTCTGCCTTTGAGCCAAGTTGGGCCAAGGCCAGATACTTCACTCGGGGTTCCGATTAAAGGAAGGAATGTGGACTATCTGTTCAAGATTATTACTGGGATGAGGGACAGATGTAGTGAGGTATTTGTGTGGGGTTTTGTTTGTTGTTGTTGTTTATTTTGGTCCATGACCTTGCCTGAGTCCAGGGTCATGGCTACCATGTTGTAGGGCTTTGCTAAACATGTTTAACCTGCCAGTCTTCTCTGCTGTCCATATAAGAAATTGCTTAAAAGCTTGGAAAGCTTTCATAATGAGAAATGGGGGCAGAGCAATTCAAACAGAAAGCATTCTGGCAAAGTAAACAAAATAATAATTTCATTGAATAATAAAGAAGACTCCACTATTTTGATGCATTCTAATGACACAGTTATTCTGAACTGAGAGGAAAGGAAAGATGAGAATGTTTCCCTCCTGCCACACAAATCCACACAAAGTCAAGGGGGCCATGGGTCTTTAAATTACCTATGGAAACCCAGATAAGCAAATGATGTGGCCTTCCTCTGCCAGATGCGACCTGTAAAATGTTTTAAGTTCTTTTCATTCTAGGAGAAAGTCATGATCATCTGTGCATGTAGTCAGAGTCAGACGTGAAAAAAAACTCCCCAGCCTATTGATATTTCAGCTCTGTCTGTTTATCTACATGTAGAATGATAAACTTTGGGGTCTTTTTTTTTTTTAGGGCAGGTAGAATGTGTATGTGCTTGGGGGTGGGGAGGGACAGGGGCAGTGTTCATTCAGAAGAGCCTTTGGAAAGTAAGTATGGTGCTAATTCTAATGGGGTGAGGTCTGGTCTGAGTGGTGTTTGGAAGAAGTGGGGAGTTAAAATGACAAGGTGGCCTGCAGCTCCCTTCCTAGCTGAGCCTGGAGTGCCAAGGTTTTCCATAGAGTCCTGGTCTCATTGTCTTCCCCTACTCTCTTTTTCTGTGTCGGGTACCTTTTTTTTGAAAAACTAACACAAGATCATTCATGCAATGTGTCATTTTACTAACCGACTAATGTACTAACACCCTAACGACTCATCTTTGTTTTTAGTTTTTTTAATTAACAATCGTTCTGTTCACAATTTTTAATTTCCTTTCTTCCCCCTTTTCCGCAAAGCACTCAGGCATCGGACACGCTATGGTAAACAAACTACATTGTCTGGTAGATATCATTCTTATTGTCTCTTTTTTTGGGTTTGCCGTGTGTTGCCCTCCTTTTCCTCCCCAAACCCCCTTTTATCCTCTTTAGACTTGCTTCTTCTTCTTTAAAATTTTTTTGTTGAATTAAATGCAAGCCTTTCTTTTTCTTTAAAAAAAAAGGGAAAGGGATGCACCTGTCCTGGAAATGATATTTGGACAAGTTTGGTTGGGATGGTTTCCTTTTCTCCAGTTTGTAATTTTTTTCTAAAAAATAATTTTCTAAAGAAATATTGTTCATTTAGCTAAATTTACTTTGTTTTATTTTCTTCTTTTACAACTTCCAACTTACAGACCAGGGACAACAGGATATCTATTGAGGAATTTCTTCTCTCTGTGTCTTCCTATCCCTCACTCTTCCTCCTTTCTTTTCTCTCCTCCCCACTCCTTAATCCCTTTATTCTTTCCCTTTTGAGTGGCCACGGCTGCCACAGGTGATCTGGGGAGGAAAGTACTCTACTTCCTATATTCTTCCTCTCCTTTCTTTCACCTTCCTCCCCACCGTGGCCAAAGGGAGCTCCGCCACTTGTGTTCTCCATACAACCTCTGCATGGCATGTTCCCATCTTGTGGATTTCCCCATTGGCATCGGAATCTGTTCCCTCATTTTCCTCCTCATTACTAACAACCTGCCAATCATTAACCCAATTCTACTTTCTTCTCTCTTTTTTTGTATCCACTCCTCTTCATTGTCCTCTCATCATTCATATTTTGGGGTTGGGTTTGGACTTTTTCTTTTCTTTTTTTTCAGTGAGGGAGGTGGCAGGCAGGGGAAAAACACCCCTTAGTTTTGAGTGGTTTTTTTGTTTCACTTCCATCTTGTTTTTCAGTTTGTTCAGTGCATGTAAGTGTGAAGTGGATTTTGATTCTTTCTGTTGGTTCCATTTCCGATGGTCCTCACCCTTTCCCACTTCCCTACCCTTTTCTTCTGCCTTCTCTCTCGGCTCCAGATAATTTTCGCATGGGTGTGTCTGTGTATGGTGTGTGCATGCTTTGAGGCTCCATCTTTTCTCTCCTTTCGTGGATGTTGGGTGTACGGGTGCTATTTCCTCCCTGTGGGCATTATTATTATTTTGGTTATTATGCCTCATCATTCCTTTCTTTTTGTTAGAGTTGCCTTTTTGGTTTGGGTCATTTCTTCTCTTGGTGGTGGTAATGGCAGTGAAGGGAGGGCAGGGGTTGGTGTCCCAGGGTCGTGTATGGCATGTATCATTCATGACACATCAAATTCGAGACCCTTCTCCTTCCCTCCCTGAATGCATGTGACATTGTTAGCGTGGTGTGAGCCTAAAAGAAACAAATAAAAAAGAAAAGAAAAAAGAATTAAAAAAAACACCAACAACCAAAGACCAACCCCTAATAAACCTCATCGTCAAATGTCTCCTTTGCTGTTTTTCATTGCCACCATAAATAACAATCATTAACAAAAATAAATGATCATTTTTCCAATGAACTGAGACAAGTGATGTTGTCTGAGGATAGTTCCATTTTCTAGCCTGACTAACAAAGAGTGCAATGGGTAGATCAAGTTGCTCAGCTTGGCAATTCCAAAAAACTCTCCCAGGAGTCTGCAGGGGAATGTTGGAGGCTTGGGCCACAGGAAAGACAGACTAGAATATGGAACTTGGCTGCACCTACCAAAATCAAACCAAATTAGAAAGAATACCTCACCAAAATCGTTACAAACGTGACACCACAGGTAGGGGAAGCCACTGGATTTTAATAGGACTATAAGGTCATTGTTGGGATTTTTTTTGTCCCTATGTCCCTCCACCAGGTGACAATCTCTGTGGATGGCATCCTTACCACGACGGGCTACACTCAGGAGGACTACACCATGCTGGGCTCAGACGACTTCTTCTACGTGGGAGGAAGCCCGAGTACCGCTGACTTGCCAGGCTCACCTGTCAGCAACAACTTCATGGGCTGTCTTAAAGAGGTAAAGTTCATACACTCCATTTAATACACTGACTGTCTATGAACAAATGAAATTTCCAGTTCAATGACTGCATTTTTCCTCTGATCCATTCCGTTAGGCCACAGGTTGTAGCAGAAAAGACTTTGGACTTGCAAGTAGAGTTCTAGGTTTGGGGTCCGTGTTAAGCTGGTTGCTTGACCTTGGGTTTGCCGCTTAAGTGCTCTGTGGTTCTGTTTTCTCATCTTACTATTGGGGAACCTTATCCCATAGGTAGCTATGCTTTATAAATTAAGTGAAATAACACAAATGAAAGGACTTTGAAATCACAAGGAACTAGTGGTGTGTAAAGTTTGATTTTGTGCTTTTGACTTGGCAAGTAGGGAAACTCCAGCTAAAAGTGGTTCAAATTGTGGTTGTATGTCTTGTCTAAGGCATGTGTATTATTTTATCTTAGCCAAGCTTGGTGCTCCCAAGAGTCTCATTATTTAAGATGAAGGAAAATTCTCAGAATGTAACATTAAGGCCTAGAAGACTAGTGTTTCCTTTTTTTGTTTTTTGTTTTTTTCCTGAAAGCTAGCAACTAGGAGAAAGCAGTGGGGCTTTGCCATTAGTCATTTATTACTATTGTAGCTGATGTGTTGAGACCTCTGTCTGAGAGCAAAGGAGCTTCAGTCAAGTGTAAGTTCAATCTCTAAGGTCAATTGTTGAAGCAAAAAGAATCAGACTTGATTTGGTAGAATCCTTTTGGAACACTGTGTCATCAGAGTGGTACACTGCACTTCTTTGTTTAATCTAAGCTAAGCTTGATTGCCTAAGATATCTATACCATTTCCCTGGGGAAATTCTTTGAAAAGCTAACAGTATCCTTTCTTGTAGATAAAGATCTCATGTGACATCTTATGAGCCTCCTCTCAGGGCATATGTTATTCTTATTATGGCTATTTGAAATTTGTTGAACATCAGTTATATATAAGATAGCATTGTACCTTCATTCATTCATTCATACCACTCAACTGTGAGCCATGTCACGACAGGATTTTCATCTGTTATACCTGACATATAGTAGATACATAATAAGTATTTATTGAATGGATACATTTATCAAATAATCATTGGATACCTATTTTTGTGCTGTAACTAAACTCTTGGCTCTTTACAAGCCATAGTCTCCATGCTTGAAGACTTTATAATCTAGCAAAGAAGATGAAATCTGTAAGTGAACAATTACAGCTTAGGACACTATGTGTCCAGTGCCACAGATTAACTGCTCTCATTGAGTAGAGGAAACAAATAGATTTAAAGTGGGAGTCAGTTTTGGAGAAGAATTGATATTTGAGCTGGGCCTTGCTACAATAAACCATGTGTGAACCGAGAGGAAGGGGTAGGAAGGACACATGACAAAGGAAGGAAAAATCCAATTACAGCCTTGTATTGTTCTTGGTCTGAGGACAAATTACAGAAGAGAACCCAAAGAGCGTTTTCCGCTTTCTGCTGGACGTTCCCTAGGCTTCTGCTGGCTACAGGGACTCCACTGGTCATTCCTGATGAGATTGCAGTAGACACAGAGCACTTCTTCCCTGGGATTTACTCCCATTTGGATAGAATAAAAGTGTAAACTACTCCGTGTCTAATGAACCCTGAAAGGCTCTTAAACACGGTTAAGTAACACTGCATTGGGCTTGCACTTTCATCAGAAATAGATAGGAACATTCTGTTACCGTGTATGTGGCTCAGGCAGAAATGAGGCATTGATTGCTGTGGAAAGCTCATCCATTTTGCAGTGAAACAGCCCTGAGCACAGTTTCTCTTGGACAGGATCTGGGAGTGGCCTCTAGAACCAGTCTTCCCCTTTACACAATTATATTGAACCATGTCTCAATGATGTATTTTGAGACAAAGGAGCAATTCCCCAACTGCAAATCTATCAATGAAGAAGGACGCCCCCGAATATTTTGAAGCAAGCCTCATAAAAACATGAAGATCTCTCTATAACTTTATCCATGCAGAGCCTAAAGTAAATAAAATCTACACAAACACACACATACACACACATATTCACACTCTTACACTGCACAGGTAGAGAGCAGACAGCTTCAAAAGTCAGTGAAAAGTGTCACTTAGCTTAAAAATTAAAGGCCATTCAGAAAAATAGTGTCAATAACTGAAATACCAGTAATTAGTAATAAAAATATACACATACCTTAGCTAGCAGCACAAATTTACATTTAAGTCCAGATCAAGTTAGAAAAAAGAAAGTCCAGTACACTGGGGGAAATGATAGGCAAAATGAGAACTGTATTAACTTTTGCCCCCTTCCCTCTTTTACATGGATAGTGTTATAATCTCTCTAAGGGACTCGGGGGGCTTTCTCACTGGTCTGAGTGTTTTACATGGATAACTTTGAGTCTAATGCAGTCCTGGCACATTCTTTCTTTCCATTAATCATTACAATTCATTTTTCTGTGGGCAGGTCTGGGAAATTCTTCTCTAATTTTTGGAATTTCTCTTTGACATAAATAGCAAAAGCTTCCAGCTGTGTTGGGATTTTGTTCCTTGATAAGTCCTACTTACCCACTTTAACTATTTACCCGTAGAACAGTCTCCAGTTGTTTTCCAATTCCTTCCTCCCTTCCCTATCTCTTTCTTCCTTTTTCTATTTTCTCTTGCCATTTGTGGCTCTAAGTTGCCTTAAGTTGAACTGGCTGCTTTTATGTGTTATTTTCTTCAAAATGGGGACATAGTAAAAGGACTATGGGGTTTCTGTTCCAGATCATTGAAACTTTGTGTGTGGCACAAAACAAGTTTTATCTTTGGAACTACAGTTACTTCACACCTAAAAGTTAAGTTCTGTCTCCACTAATTGAGCAACTGTGGATTTCACCTGTATGCACCTCTCCTCACTTGATAACACTGTAAAAGCCGCAACAAAGAGTGTCCAAGTTGCATCAAATTCTTGTGGTTCTCCGCATGCCCTAGTTATCTATCCAAAATTTGTGTCCACTTAAACATCACAAAGTCAGCATCTTGTTCCTTATTAGATTTTCCTGTGTCTGTCTTATTTTTGTTTTTATTGCATCTCCAGCTCCTAGAATGGTTTTTGGTGCCTGGTGGACTCTCAATAAGTATTTGCTGAGTGAGGTCACATGTTTGTAAATTAATAAATACCTTTTAGATAAATTCTCTTAGGCACCATTGACCATGTGACTTTCTTGGGCTTACTAAAGAACATCTTGACACGGCAATAGTTAAGTCTTTCAGGAATCCCCCAGCTATCTGATATGAGAGAAGTATTACATAAAAAGGCTAGGAAAGGCTAAGATAATGGATCGGAATCTCCTCTGGGAAGAACAGGATTGAAAAGGCTTTGGGGAAGGTGTCATAGTATAATGAAAAGAATCTTGGGTTTAACATCAGAAAACCTGGCTGGGAATACCAGCTTTATGACTGACTATTTGGCCTAGAATAAGCCATGGATCTTATTTGGGTCTCAGTTTCTCAACCCACAACATGGATATAATAGGACTTCTGTTGTGTTCTTCTTAAAGACAAATGAAATAATGTACATGAAAGTGAAACCATACAGAAATATACAATGGTGTTTTGCTATAATAATTATTATTAAGAATTGTGTAATGCATCTTATTAACAGTTAATGAATATAAATATAAGCCTAAGTGAAGATGCATTAGCACACGCATATCTCTGTATTTCCCAGATTAGCAAATCACTGTCTTGGGGAAAAAACAACTTTAGTCTGAGATTTGCCCCACTAAGGTTCTCTCATCTTTGCTAAGTAGGGATAATTTGTCCCACCCACCCTCATCATTACCTGGTTTATTTCCTTCGGATATTTATTTATCTGACAACTGTCAGTCTTCCTCTATTTAAATGTGAGCTTCATGAAGACAAAAGCCTTATATGTTTACAAGTGTTTCCCCAGCACCTACATGAGTCCCTGGCATAAAATAATGCCTGCAATAGGTGTCTGGAATAAATAAATAAATGAATGAATTAACCTCATGGAGCTCTAAACTCTGATGGAGTTTAGATCAACAGATATATACTGAAAACCTACATTATGCTAAGGACTGTGCTAAGATACAAAGACGGCTCAGACATGGTTCCTGCTTTAGAGGACCTCACAGTTAGTGGGGGAGACAGATGGTCAAATAATTTCAATAAAAGGCAGTTAATGCACAAAAAGAGGCATTCACAGGTGCAGTGGGGCTGCTGAAGAGAAGGGCTTAACATATCCTGGGGTTCAGGAAAACTCTGTGAAGGAGATAATGCCTAAGGTGAGGCTTGAAGATGAATAGAAGTGAACAGGGGATAATGGAGGGAGTGGTGCTCCAGGATGATGGGGCAGCATGAACAAAGGCAAGGAGACAGGGCACATCATGGTGTCTGGGCATACAGTTTGCTAATTTCAGGGCACAAAATATGAGATTAGGAGTTTTGAAAATACAACTGAAAGTTAGGTAGGGACCAGGTCATAGAGAGTTTTATTTTGTGCTGTACCCTTGGACTTTGGGTAGTGGAGAGCCATTGAAGGATCCTGAGTAGTAGAATGACTTGGTCAGATTGGCATCTTGTCCATCAGCATTTAAACTCCTTGAGAACTGAAGTTAGTCCAAGTATGACTTCCATCTGATGTATATTATTGTCCTAGGAAGTTGAAAAGCAGGGTCAGGAAGGCCTGGTCCATTGGCTTAAGCATTGGGCCAGGAAAGTGCCTCTCTGAATCTTAAAATTTCTCCAGAAAAGCACTTCCTTATGACTCTTGTTTCAGTTTCCAACAACTCTCCCTATCAGGACATACATTTCTCTTTTCTTCGGTCCTTGGTGTTACTGAACTATTATTGTTGGATGAAACACAAGGTGGTAGAAGAAAGCCAAGTCAAGACTGAGTTGCACGAATAATGTCTCTGTCACCAGCACCAGGGAGCTTACTTAAGCCCATCACAATATCCACCTATGTGTTGGGGCCTTCCGTGTGGTTTGATCTGGTTCTTCCTACACTATCCTCCTTTCTCCCTATTCTGTTACTTCTCCCCTGGTATGTTGATTCTCCATTTGGCTCTCCATTTTCCCATGGAGAAGCTCAAGTGCTGCTGAGATCTCTGGGACAAGATGGTCTTTCTCACCTCCCTTTTCTCATGGCGTCTCTAATGGTGAAGAAGGAAAAGCAGGAGAATTGGGGAGTGGAACACATATTTAAAGGAAAAAGGATTGGGTAGAACATCACTGTGCACATTACATTCCACATCCCTTTGTGATTATTAGCCATTTAAAACCAAGTGGGATTTTGCAGCCAGAGATAGTCTCTGAACAGATGATTAATGGTTTAATCTGTAATAACTTTACATTTTATGGAACCCTGATAGGAGTCCACATCTGGTGAGCCAAGCTATTTAAGGCTGTGTTAATTCTGTTAATTGCTATACGTTTATTTGAATTGCTGGCACCTGCGGGCTTTGGGATAATGTGTTTGTTGGTGCCTTTTTTTGGGTACTATACTCATTTTATTGTACCCCATCTCACTATCTTTTGCTGCTGTCTCTTACGCTATCACAGTTTCTCTTCCAATTTTTCTTTCGTCTTATCCTCTTGCTTCTTCACTCACTATACATTTTTCTTTTCTTCCTGTTCCCATTTTCCCTACCACTTTACTTTCCAAGCTCTTGTTTTCGTATCCTTCCTGATTTCTCGGGTGGAGATAAATCGCTGTGTCCATAATCAGGCAAATTTAGGTCATGAGTTGTGGCTTAGCACTGAAAATACTGTGTGGTCCCAGGTAAGTTAAGATCAAGTTTAGAGTCAGCATGAAAGAGGAGAAGAGGGTTACCTTTAGCAGCACAAATCCAGGATCTGAATCTTGCCCAGAGCCATTCATTACCAGCTGCAAGACTTATATCAAGTCACTTCACTGCTCTTAGCCTCGGTTTTTTCATCAGATAATAATAACGACTACAAACACTTTTATGTTGGGAGCAGATGGGATAAAAAAATGGAAGTGCTTTATAAACTATAAAGAACTGTACAAATGCTATGTTATTATTTATGTTATTAAATGAAACCAAACTGATCAGATCTGGCCAAGGAACGACTTATTGCTCCTTGCTGTTTCTGCAGTTCAAAAACTGCAGAAGTTAAGAGAGTCCAATGTAGTGGAATAAAAAGAGCAACTGAATTGGAACCTGGCCCCCAGATCCAGTTCTTATGCTAATTAGAAAACCATAGAACCTCTTTGGACATCCATGTCTTGATGTGTAAATTGAGGAGAGTGATCACTCCCAAACCAAATGCGCACTACTGAGGATAACTTCTAGGGTAGAAATGTAAGTTATTGCTTGTTAAATTTTAGAGTGAAAGGTAGGATTTATTTCCCTACCCTTTGGAAGATATGCAGGAAACCACTGTGTGGGCTTGGAGGAAAAGTGTCTTGACAGAATGAGAGAACCAATACAAACAGGAGACCAAGAGGGACAAGATTCAACAAGGTAGAAAGAAGTATAAACACAAATCAGAGGCTGGGAAATGGAAGAATGTGGCAGAAGAAGGAAAGAAAGAAGAGAAACTACGTCTCAGGAGCTGCCTATTGGGTTGATCATAAGAAATTGCCATTTTTGTGGGTGAGGAAAAAAAGATAAAATATTGTCAACATCATACTGTTCGATTTAAGAATGAAATTTTTGTAAAGAAGATAAACTAGATCTTCTGGAAAAGAAGTTACCTTCTGGATTACAAGGAATTGAAATGGGGAGGAGAGAGAGTGGCTCTCTGTGTCACAGAGAAGAGGAAACAAAACCCTGAGCACTGGGGGTGTGTGGTCAATATGAGGCTCATTTCACACAAAGAGCAAGGTGTGAGCACATAGCCCGGGATGGCTATCAGTGGTACCCAAAGGATCGTATCAGGAGGGCTGCAGCCTCGGGGATATTTAACACATAGTGTTATGAGAAACAGAAAGAGGCTCTTCAGTTAGTGCCAGAATAAAAATATTATAGAATGTTCTGCTGCTTATAATTGATGGAAGTAGATATAGTGAACCTGTATTTTTTTTTTTAGAGAGAGAGATCTAGTATCCTTTTCCTCTTATTTTGATAAATTGGTCTTGATTTTTATTTCTCCTCTTTTTCAATTCTGTGATTCAGTGGCACTGACTCCACTCCTGGCTCCTTGGTGAGCACATGAGCTCTAAGCCAGTCAAGACTTCCATTCTCCTAGCCGTGGTTATTTTGTTCATAGGTGTTTACCTAACCCAACTTAGATCGGTGACATACAGGCTCAGGACTTTTGCTTGTATGTTGTAGGGAGACAACTCTCCTTCCTTTGGGCTAGAACTTGGGATGGTACAAAACTGAGCTTCTGGCCACCATCTTGATACCACATAGAGACCAAAAATGAAGCCAGAATGGAGAAAAGCAGAGCCAAAAGATGGGGAGAAACTAGGTCCTGGGCACATTTTTAAGGCTCTGGATCAAATATTCTTCAAACTAGACTAACCCTAGATTTCCAGCCATGACTGAATAAATTTCTTCTTTTGTCTAAGCCAGTATGAGCTGGATTTTCTGTCATTTGCAACAGAAAGCCTTAAGTGATATGAAAGAATTCCTCATGCTCCTATTTTACCTCTGTCTTCTCTGACAAGAAAATAGGTCTTTGGACAGGAAAAAATAGACAAAGATAGGAAATTTAATACCAGAGCCTGTTAGAAAGCACCTAATTGCACTCCATTAATTCAAATTCCTTGACTTGGGTGAATAACATCCCAGGACACAGAGAGAATTTGCAAATAAGATTTTTGAAATCCAGGTGATGTTTTTTGAGAACTAGTAGAGAGGGTTTTTGAGAAATGGTAAAGATTAAAGATGGACAAAATATAGATAATGCAAACTATGGACTTACGAGTTTTATGGGAATCTAGGAAAGATTTTGGACTATATTGTTTACATAAATTATGAGCTATAGAAAAGAATGATCAATAGAACCATAATCATTCACTAAAAACACTAAAAATAAGCCACATCGCATCAACCAAATTCACATATCCATTCAATATTGTTGCTATAATTATAATTCAGGAAAGTACCATGGATCTAACATAGTTAAATATCAGCAAGGTATTTGGCAATACATTTTGTGATATCTTCATTAGCAGGATAGGGAAAAAAGTATTGGATGTCAGAACTATTCACTGAAGGAGAAACTATTTAAACATACCACTGGGTCCTGATGAATGGATCTGTTTTGATGTATATGGAAGTTTCAAGTGGATGTCACCACCTGATCTTACTCAACATTTGTATTAGAGACTTGAGGGAAGGTAAGAGAGCATGCTCATCAACTTTGTGAATGGCAGGGAACTGGAAATGAGAGAAAACATGTGCCTACATGGTCTGAGGCTGAATTAATAGAGGCATTATCTAGAAAACAAAGGAGGTGACAGTTCTATAGTGTAATTTGTTGACTAAGAGAGCAGGCTCTAGAGCTAGAGTTTTTGGCTGCAAAGCCCAGCTCTACTCCCATTAGCTATGTGATGCTAGGAAAGTTACTTAACCCTCTCTGTGCCTCACTTTGCTTATTTATTAAATGGGGAGAATAATTATACCTACTTTGTGGGGTTGTTGTGTGTGTTAACTGAGATAATAAATGTAAAACCCTTAGAACAATGCTTGGTATACAGAAAATGCTTGGTAAATTGTACTTATCACCATCATCACCATCACTATGTGATAGTGTGATTACTGGGAGTGTTTCTATTCAGTTCTGGATGATAAGCTTTTATTAAAAGGTTAGCTGACTGATAGACTAGAACATATTTAGAGCTAAACTATGGGAAAGATGAAGGGACTCAAGAGTCTGACATAATAAGAGTTGACTGATGGATCCAGGAACATTTAACCTAAGGAAGAAAAGATGCCAGAGCCCGAGGGCTGAGAGTTGTCTTCATACATGAAGGACTGTCCTATGAAAGTGGGATTAAACGTGGCTTGTATATCATCAGCAAGAAGAACTAAGGCAAATGAGTGGAAGCTGGGTGCTTAATCTAAGGAAGGCATTTCAACGAGAGCTGTTCATAGCTGCCTTTAAAGCAATGCATTCTCTGCCACTCAAGGTGTCCAAGGAGTCTGGGCAATCACCTTGACGAGGTTGTAGAGGAGATTATAGCATCAAATGAGTAGACAGTCTTGGTTTTCTTGTTTCCTTCCAAATATAAGATCCTGTAGCTCTACAGTGAATGAGACTTCTGAAAAGAAGGAATGAGACTGATGGATTAGACCTGGTTCCTTGAAGACTTTCCTGATTAATCTCCAGTCAGTTGACTCTGCATGTCCCACAGAGGCTCATAGGGTTGCCTTTGTGGCAGGATTTTAGGTTCCCAGCCACTGCCATCATCTATAGTCACTTATAATTATTGCTCTTTCCTCAGACCTTCAAAACCATTATAACGTCATCTCCAAAACCATTATAACCACAGCAATTATAATCATAATAGCAACAATAAAGACTAACAAACATTGAGCACTTAACAATATGAATGCACGCGAAGCCTGTGTCTACATGGCTAAGCGCTTTGCACATATTCTCTAATTTAATTCTCACAACAAAATTTATGAGGTGGATTCTCTTACCATTGCTAATTCGAATTTAAAGAAGAGTGTCTTGCCCAGGGTCACACAGTTAGAAGGCGTTGGAGTTGAGATGGAAATACTACTGCCATCTTGACTCCTGCTGTCTCCACCAACCCAGTGAAAAGACTTGGAGAGGAAGAGGAAAGAAGCTCTTCAGGAAAAGATTGGTGATTCTGTGGTTAAACTCACTCAAGGGAGTGGTCTCTCACTACCATTTAGAGGCTCCGCTTCATGGAAGGGGTCATCAGGCAAAAATGTCCTGCTGGGAGATTGGATGTGATCACCTATTTCTTTCACCTTGCCATTGATTGTTCTGAGAGGAAGGCAGTTTGTGCTCGATTTCCAACTTTCCCTGAGCAAATTGATATTGCTCAACCTGTTAATGGAGGAATGATTTTTATTATGGGACCTGAGTGGGAAGAAGCTCCTCTTGGTATAAATGCCGAGCAGTGGACTACCTCTATCTCGAGATGTGCACCACATCTTTGCTTTTGTTCCAGCCAAATATCTTCTGTGAAATTGGAGTTATTTGCCTCCATTGCCCTCAGAAAGCCAGAATGAGGAGCAGCTACTTTTTAGCTTTATTATGAATTTTCAGTTTGATTCTGGGAGTCTCTCACTGAGCTTTGGAATTTTTTTTCTCTTCAGGATAAATTCAGTGGAACTCATTGCTTTCTAAAAATGTCGCTTATTTACAGCAAATTTAATCTACCACAACATTCCCACTGAGACAAAATCTCTTGTGTCTTCAAATGCCTCAAAGGAGACGAAAAAAAGTAGTCCTTATACACACACACATACAAGGATAAAGTAATCATTGAGCAATTAATTAGCTAATGTTTTTTAAAATTGCTTTACAAACATGGAAATGACTGTTCCATCAGTGTTATGGTGCTAATGTAACCTTGTGTTCTGTTCCCCATGTGGACAGTGTGCCACAGCTAGCTTCTGCATAGATTTCAAGATGTAAGGACAAATCTTTTACTTCACAAATTCGTGAAGATGTAGTGCAGGGCAGGAACACTGCACACCAATTATTAACCAATACTATTCTCCTCCTTACCACTCTCTTAGCGTCTTGCTCACCAGCCAACATTAGCAGATGGTCTATCTATGACTTATGAAGAAAATAGAAACTATTTAGCTTATGCTTATTAAATTCCTCTTTCCACTTTCAGATTTACCTTTGAAGATACTTACTGCTACCTTCTTTTCTCGTGACTAATAGGATGAGCTCTCTTCCTCCTCTCTGAGTGTAACTCCTATTCTCTTTTGTCTCTTTTGAGTCTTAGCCCCTTTAAGGAGCCCTTCTCTTTTCAGTTATGTTAGATCTTCTCTTCACCTCTTTTTCTATTTCCTCAATTAGACACATGCTCAGGATCGTTTCCTTGATCTTGTCTCCTGCTGAATTTACACCTTAGCTCATTCCTTACTTTCAATGAAAAGCTTCTTCAGGGAGTTGTGTAAACTTCCCATCTTGTCTGCCTCATGGTTACTCTTAACCCTTTACTGTGGAGTGCCAAACTCTGAAGGGGCATTCCTATTCTTAGAACTTTAGTAGGATTGTTTTCCTGTTTTTCTTTGCTTAAGTTAGGAACACTTTATTATATGCTCTCACAGCCCTCAGTTCTTAACTCCATTGCATTATATTTGCTATTATAGTTCTTACCACACTGTATTTTAAGGATCTGTGTTAATATGTTTCTGCAATAGACTTAGATTCTAGAAGGCAGGGACTAAGATTTCTGTAGCTTGACTACTTCCTTTAGAGTTATATGTAGGTCCTCACACATGAATATATGGAAAATATTCTTCAATATATTAATAAATATTTGTGAACATCAGTAATAGAATTATCACTTTAAATTTCCAATTTCCACTTATCTCCATTTTCTCCACAGCACATTACTCATTCACTTATTAAAGAGTACAGTAAGTATGCATGAAGTGCCTACTCTGAGATCTATTCTAAGTGTTGGAGTTTATGGTGAATGAGACCATATATAAGGTCCCTGAACCTATGTAATTCACATTATACTTGAAGGAGATCAATAGTAAATGCGTAAACAACTGATTAAGATACTTTAAAATAATGATAAGTGGTATGGAGGAAATAAATGAGTATAATGGAATAGAGAGTGGCAGGGAAGTCTGTCTCCATCATTAGGCTGAATGGTCAGGGAAGGACTCTCTACGGAGGTGATAATTAAGCTGAGACCTAAGAGGAAAGAAAGAGTCAGCCACACAAAGATCTGGGAGAGGCCATTCCCATAAAAGGAAGCTGCAAGGACATAAAGGACTCCAGGCAAGGGGAAGCTTGGCATGTTCAAGAAATGTCAAGGACACACTGTGGCTGTGGCTCAGTGAGAGAGGTGGTGAGAGAAATAAACGTCTGTGATTAGACTTTCTGCTTTTCTAAAAAGGTCCAAGCTAGGCAATATCAACGTCTCAAGCTTCTCTCCACCTCAGGGTCTGCATTGGTCTGTTATCTTCTATTTAGGTTGACTTTCTCTCTCCCTTTATCCCAGAGGACAAGGCGTCCCTCCACGTTTATGAGTTCCCGTGTTCACCTGTGCTCAGCATGGCCTGCTCTCCAGTCACCTCCTGGAGTTTATTCTTCCATTATCCTCACTGTCTCTTGTACCTTTGATCCTGCCTGTCTATTTGTTTCTTCTTTTTAGGCTACAAACATGTTCGAGTCTACTCTATCCTTACATAAAATCCTTCCCTTGACCTGTACCCTCTTAAACTCAGGAAGAGAACGAATGCTTCTTTACCATAGATGGTAGGAAAGGAGGTAAAACACAAGATGGTTTTGAGGTTTGAGAAAGGAATGATGAGAAAACTCACATGGGATGACCCATGTCTTCTCTAGAAGAGAGATGGGTCAATGTGCTAATTGTGAGAAGAAGAGAGACATGGTTATACATAATCCAATAGGGTTAGGGCAGCTGACGCTACTGTCATCACCCATTCACTCAAATTGGAAACCTCGGAATGAGCTTTGATCTTTCCTTCCCACTCCTCTTCTTCCTCTTTGCCCTCATCTAATCAGTTACAAAATCCCATTGACAATTCCCTGTTATATTTCTCACTCTTTTCTTTCCTTTCTGGATCCTCTGCTCCCACCTCTCCCTCTGGCCCACATCTTGCCTGTTGAGGTGTCATAATGAGTCTTCCCACCTCCATTCTCTCTGCCCATCTCTATATTCTGCATTCTGCCCCACCTTGCTTTTTGTGCTATTCTTCAGAAATATCCAGTGCCCACGAAAGCATGTCTTCTTCAGCCTCCCACTCATGGCCTTCTGTAGTTTGGCTTCAACTTTGTCACCACTTCTTTATACTTTCTCTCTATATTTAACCAGAGTGGCTATTTCATCTTATTCTAAGTATAGTCTTTGAGTTCTTGCCTCTGAAACTTCTTTATTTGGGTCTCCTAGCCAAAGATTTCACCCTTTCTTTCTGCTGTCTGACTCTTATTCATTCTTATAGGACTCATCTCATGGTTAGCTGCTTGACTGATCACCCTGGTCAACAGTGTTCTTTCTCACTTTTGAATTCCAAACACATCTATATGGTATAGTGTGTGTGAGCTCAGATTTTGGAGGCAGACTTCCAGGTTTAAAATTTCTTTCTACCACTTTATCTACATGCCCTTGGACAAGTTACTTAGCTTCTCTGCAACTCAGTTTCTTCCTCTATAAAATGGGTATCTTAATAGTACTTACCTCATAGAATTTTTATGAAGATCAAATGGGATGGTGCAATACCAGCACATGGTAAATGCTCAAAAAATATTACCTATTATTGTCATTTGTATGGTCCTTAAAATGCCCTGCATTTGTTAGTTAGCTTTTCTGGCAGGCCTATCATCCTTTTGAGGCAGAGAGATTTTTGTAGTTTCAGCAATGCTGTATATACCATAGGCTTATTAACGAGAGTGGAAAGTAATTTATATCCCTCGAATAAATTTCTTGATTAACTGTAAGGAAGTTGTTGTTTCTCTATACCATAACTTCACCCCAATTGAAATGATCCCATCTGAAAAATGAAAATAATTTCTTCTTTATAGACACTTAAAAAACCCTCATTCATGGATAAATGAAATGTGTGTGCATATATGAAATATGAATGCAGTG
This sequence comes from Equus caballus, assembly GCF_041296265.1. NCBI lineage: Eukaryota > Metazoa > Chordata > Mammalia > Perissodactyla > Equidae > Equus > Equus caballus. The sequence continues at coordinate 36,640,279 of NC_091707.1, forward strand.
ATTTCATATTTTTAAAATTCCAGTTAATCAAATGGGGTTGTGATGAAGTTTATCTTTCTTAGCATACCTTTTCTTCATAGATATTTTTAATGTAACTATTCTGATAGATGATGTTCAAAATGATACAGGAAACAAAACTTAGTTGTAATAGCTGCTGTTAGCTCGATGATTACCAATGTCCCTTTCAAGTCTAAGATTCTTATAAATTTTAAATTGCTTTGAAATGTCTCACAGTCCCTCAATTACCTTTAAATGACTGATTTAATGAGCTTCTCTTATGTTCCAGGTGTGGTGTTTGGAATACAAAGTGAACTGGGCACAGTTCCTTTCTTGGAAGATCTTATAGTTCAGGGATTGGCAACTTTTTCTGTAAAGGGTCAGGTTAGTGGTTCTCAACTGGGGACAATTTTGACCCCAGGGAACTTTTGGCAATGTCGGAGACATTTTTGGTTGTTAAAACTGGAGTGAGGTGGTGGTTGGGGTTGGAGGAGAGGGGTTGTGAAGTAATGGGGTAGGAGTGCTACTGGCATTTAGTGGGTAGAGGCCAAGGCTGTTGCTATATGTCCTACAATGTATAGGACAGCCCCTCTATGATAAAGAAGTATCCAGCTCCAAATCTCAGCAGTGCTGAGGTTGAGAAACTCTGGACCAGATAGTAAATGGTAAATAGAGTAAAGATATGGCTTTTGGGGCCAAAGGGTCTTTATCATAGCTACAAAACTATGCCTTTGTAGTGTGAAAGTGGTCATAGATAATATGTAAACAAATCGGTGTGTCTGTGTTCCAATAAAACTTTATTTACAAAAGCAGGAAGTGGGCTGGATTTGGCCCCAGGACTGTAGTTTGCTGACCCTTGCTCTTGTTGAAATGGCAAACAAAATGAGGTAATTACAATAGATTAAGCTATATCATCAACGTTTTCACAGGTCTACAGTGAAGCTCAAAATATGGGTGCTGAGCCTGACCTGAGGTATTAGAGATGGTTTCTTGAAGGAGAAAGGAAATGAGCAGAATTTTTCTTTCTAAGAGGGAGGCGTTAGACAAAAGGAACAATTCCAGTGAAAGGGAATAGCATCAGCAAAGACATAATGTGGAATAGCATGGTGAGTGTGGGGAACTAATAATAAGAACAAAGGAAGTAGGAGTGGTGGTGGTGGTGGTAGTAGTAATAGAAATAGCAGCTAACATTTGGTGGGTGCTTACTACATGCCAGGAACTCTTCTATTTCACATGTGCTGACTCATTTCATAGAAACAGCTCAGCATGGTCTGGGTGATGCAAGATAGGGTTGGAGTTGTGTGTGTGCACCTGAGCTAGGATGTTATTCTACAGGTGGGTAAAATGAGGAATGAGAAGAGCAGCGAGGAAAAAACTAGTAAGGCTGATCAATTTGATTCCACTTTGGGGGTAAGGGCAGAGAGAGGTCACAAGTTTCTGGCTTGAGTGACATTGATAGAATATAAAGATACTGGAGGAGAGGCAGCTTTAACAGGCAAAATGCTAAGCCTTATATTGAATGGGTTGTGTTGGAGGTATTTGTGCTATCTGGAGCTCAGGGGCGAGTTCAGACAGCTGGAGCTGTACCTGTAACCAGAATATCAGGAATATAGTTAAATTAATTAGAATTGATGAAATCAGGTAAGAAAGCACATGAAACAGAAGAAAAACGGATTTAAAAAAATGAATCCAGGGGGTCACTAATATTTACAAGAAGAGTAGATTTAAAAGGGAAAAGTTAGAGAGGGAGGAGGAGAATCAGAGAAGGTGGTATCATGGAAGCCAAGAAAGTAGAGTTTCCAGTTGGATGGTGTCGTTAACAGGGCTCAGTGCCAAAGAGAGGACCAGTAAGTTGAAAACTGAAAGTGCCATCATAGCTCAGAATGCAGAGGTCATGGGTAATTTTGTTTTGCTTTTGAATCAGAGAGACTTAATCATTTTGAAATTTAAAGACAAAAAAGCCAGTAGAAGTAGAGAAGCTAAATATATAAGAAACATAAATGTTGAAACAACATCCCAGGGGTAACTCCAAACTTTTCTTATGTATTTATTAAATAAAGTGTATGCAAGAAATCTTACTAAGAAATATTCTGTAGCCTTATTTTGAGTTACTGTAAATTTAAAAAAATGCATTACTTTATGTAATCTTTCAATAATTCATATTTTGCATTTATATTATCCTTCCTCCTAATTGATTAGCTCCATCCCTATTTTACTGAAGTTGTGGACTTGAGCGGCTCAACATCTCTCTGTTGTAATAAAATTTAAAAGCCACCATTGTAGAACAGTAAAACTTTGGGGATATTTTTATGTGATTAGGAAATTGACACAAACCTCATAGATTTGAAAATTTAAGACACCAAAGAATAGCTAGAACACGATGTCAATTGTACTGAGTTCAATCTAGGTCATTCACTGAATGCCATGCATTTTTATTAACAGTGAAATGACAGATTTTTGGCTTTCAAACAGCTTGCTATCCTATCTGTTTTGTATGTTTATTGCACAAAGGACTTACAGCAACTATGAATGTAGTTGATGGGAAAAACATTTACATACACAAAGCACTTGAAGAATCTAATCATGAAGAAATGTACAAAATGCTATTATCACATGGCAGAATCAGTGGTATTGGCAAGGCGTATTAAAGACTTTCAGGAAGGGAGAGTTTACCATGTTCTGGAATATTGGGAGTATCTCCATCTGCCAGCTCTGCTTATATGATGTTCTTCTGTAGAGAGAATTCTACTAAATTACTCTAAACAGAAGAACAGATGCAAATGGTGAAGAACTAAGGGGTGATCCAAGGCATCAAAATACTGTTTATTCCTTGAAGACAGATGGTATCTTTTTATCTTTGTATCCTTCCAGGCCAAGGCACCAGGGCGGCCATTTATTAAGTACGCAGTCAATGCTGAATTGACTGCCTTTGACCATTGGATTAGTGCAGCTGAGGCAGGTTGGACCATGTGCTTTGTGGTTGCTCTCTGAATAGTGCTGCTAATGACAAAGTGCTTCAAGGTCCAAGAGAAAGTGAGTTGTGAGAACTCCACCTATGGAGGACTAGGTGGGAAAACTTCCTTAGAAGAGAAGAGAAGATTAAATGTTGGATACACTACCAATGGAAATTGGCCACATCCACTGGGCTCCTCCTTCCATTAGAAGAGTACTGATTCATAAAACATGCTTCCCTTGAATGAATGAGCCAATTCTGGCTTAAGATGGACAAACAAACAAAAAAGAACTAGCCAAAACTTCCACCATAGCAATTTCTTATGAAAGAAATTTAACGGTCTTTAAGATAAAGCTTATATGAAAAAAGTAAAGTAAAATCCACAAAACTGATTCCTACCTCTAAGGGTTTATCATACTGGTGGTTTCATGAAAATAGCATTGAGAATGACTGATCTGTGATTTTTGCTAGCTTTTAGTCTCCAAAGGCAAGAAAGCGTTTCCAGGAGATTTAAAAATTGTGGACTCTGATAACACTGCTAGTTGTCAAGTTTTTCTCTAATGAATAGCTTATCAGTAAATGTGCTTGGTGGTTAATTACCACATTAGGGCTTATTGGCATAAAGTGCAGTAGAATGCCCATTATCCTTATGCAAATTTGAATTTACTGCAAGTTAAATCCTGTGACCTGGAATCTAAGTTGCCCGTCATAAATTAAGAGACCTACGTACTAGCCCTGCTGGGATTGGCAGTGAAAAAGGACCCCCGGAGGGGGGTGAATGAATCAAGCCTGGGTGTGGGACTGACTCTTTGGAATGTCTCACAAAGGCTGGTAGAGCTAATTGTGCTGCAGAGGCAGTTTAGTGTTTTTGTTTTGTTTTGATTTTGTTTCATCTTACAGGGCAGCCAGGCAGTCCAAGCAATGGTTCAAGCTACTGTTGATGCCAAGGGTATCATCCATCAGGTGGCCTGGGGCATTTGGATGTTGTAGGATTCACGTAGAAGAGTGTTTTGGTTCCAAGAGACCTGTAAAGTTAGGGGTGTGGATCCTAAGATAAAGATTGAGATTCCCAGATGTCTTTGTCAGGTCAGGTTGCTATAAAAAATGCCATAGACTGGGTGGCTTAAAAAACAGACATTTATTTCTCATGGTTCTAGAGGCTAGGAAATCCAAGATCAAGATACCTTCAGATCTGATCTCTGGTGAGGACCCTCTTCCTGGTCTGTAGATTACTGTCTTCTTGCTGTGTCCTCACATGGTGGAGAGAAAGCTCATTTCTGTGTGTCTCTTCTTATAAGGGCACTAATTCCATCATAAGGGTTCCACCATCATGAAGTAATTATTTTCCAAAGGCCCCACCCCCTGATACCATCACACCGGGGATGAAGACTTCAACATATGAATTTGGGGGAGCACAAACATTCAGTTCATGGCACCAGTGGGAGCTTGGGACTCAAAGAAGGGAAGGCCCGATCTAAGCAGACTAAGGTTCATAGTTGTCTCAGGTATTTCAAAGGGAATGGAACACAGGCAGCATCTTCACAAGAAGGCAGGCCTAAAGTAGGCCTATGTGACAGATCAGAAATGAGTGTCACACAGTGGCCATGTGGGAGCAGATAGCTCAGGAATCCTCCCTGGGTTTGCAGACCTACTCTCACATTCTTACCAGAAACTGGGGCAGAGGTGACTACTGGGTCTCCTGTCCCTGTCAGGACTGATTCAGGAATGAAGGGAACTCAGGGTCTGTGGGTCTTTCAAATTACACTCTGTTGACTTGAAGTTAAAACAAGGCAGGAGCTGGTTAGACATAGTCATGGCCTCATCCAAATCTATTTGCTTATAAAAGGAGGTTGGTGTTTGGTGTTTAGGGACTTCTAATACATTTGCAGGCACTGATTGAGTTTTCTGCAAACAATGGGGTTACTTTCTGAAGCCCTGGAGCCCTGGCTAATGTACCCTACTCCTGGCACATTGAAATCCATAATTAAGAATGCAAGACTCTCAGCATCTCAAGGATAGGAAAATCATTACTCCAGTTGTCTCCTCAAATGAATCATTAGTACTCGTATAGGAAAATAGAGTCTTTCATGCCTAGGGCATATGTCCAGTTAATTTTGGCAGGGATCAACATTTCTTACAACATTGTGAGTGTTTATGTGGCTGGGGCAAAACACGTTGTGGCTTCAGTGCTGGTCCATTAGCAGTGAGTGTGGTGGGTGAAAGTTATTTAATTGTTCCCCAAGGTAAAAACAGCCTGGTATTTATAGACTAGCAGAGGAAAGGGGGTTGGGAGACAGGTGGCTTGTCAGTTTTACACCAATGGCTTTTATGTCTTCCAGGTCACATTCAAATGTTCTACTTGAATCAGGAAATAAGTAGTCCTTTCTGTCCCATCCTAAATTCAGTGTCTTGCTTGGAAGTATCCGTAGAAAACATCCCTCTATCTTCATAATTTCTTATTACAAAAGAGGAGCAAGGCTTTCTCTATTTAAGGACAGGACATACTATTTTAGGTGTAAAATGTAGTCCAAGAATTACCAAGAAAAGAAAGAACATGGAGGTAGCTGTGTGTTCTCCACACAGCAAGCATTCAGTGTAGGATGATGGACAATTAGAGTGCCAGAGGCTCTACATAATACCACAGGGAGGTGGTACTATGGGCAGAGGAAGCACTTAATCATTGTATAGAATGTGTTGGGGCAAATGCAGCTTTGAAGCTCTATCCGATCTCCTCATCCTGTGAACTGACTTAAGGCCTAGATGAGAGGCGGAATTGGGAGGTCTTGTTTTCCTTGAACTTTACCTTCTTGACCACTTGGCCTTCTAAGCATTGGAGGCAGGAGAGATCTTCCAAATGAGAATAAGCCCAGGATCATCTTATTGAAACCAAAGTGTGAGAGAGAAGAAATAAAAGGGATGAGAGGAATCTAAAGGTATCATATAAGGAAAGACCCAAGAGATGGTTCTCCTGAGACCCAATTATATAGAAAAGAGTCAAAGGAAAAGAGACCCAAGAAAAAAGCCATGTGCAGAGACCCAGGAGAGTTACTAGTCCAGTTTATTTCCATTTGCTAAATCTTTGTCCCTCTAAAAGCTTTCAGCCCTTCTAGGGTAGCTCCATTGGATCATTGATGAGTTAACTTCACCCTAGACCAATTTCAAAGCTTGAGGATAGGGTGAGAGGAGAAGCTTTGGGCCACCCCTAGGGAAATTATAGGACCAATAAATCTTATTATTATGCCAGCTCAGATTGACTGGTAATGGTAGAGTTGTGAAGGATCCTGGTATCACAGGAAATAACTATGCTTGAGTTGCTGTGATGCTTTCTGATTCATGCTTTAAAATTTCACTATACCTGTTTACATCCTTTATATATATATGTATACATATATATACATACACACTATAATTTGAGTGTTTAAAATTTATATAAATGGTGCCACAGTTTATCCAGGACACATACCTAGAAGTGCAATTGCCTGCTGGGTCATAAGCTAGGTGTATCTTTAACTTTGCCAGATATTGCCAAATTGTTCTCCTAAGCAACATACAAATTTACACTCCCACCAGCAGTATGTAAATATTCCTGTTTCCCAGCATCCTTGACAATATTTGGCATTGCCAGAAAATTAGATAATATAATATAAACCAACTCAATAGAGTATAAACCAGATTTACCCTATAAAATATGTGTCTACAATCTGCTCTCATTTCAAATTCCTTGTTTCTACTGAGAATCTAGAGACCTCAAGGGTGTATAAATTACACATTTCCTGCCTCATTTTCTTCTTATTCTGCCAAGCCCCAGTGAGAAACCTCCTATCCAGGTGTCATTTTGGAGTTGATCTCTTCTTTATCAGCAGCAACTTGCTATCTTTCCACTTAAAACTGTTGTAGTTCTTGCAGTCTTTACAGAATTTTATGACCACAGCCCAAATATCTCACATGTGCCATCTTTCAAAAATGTCAGGATGTATGAGAAGATCACAATCTGAACACCCAGATTCAGAAGATAAAGTAAAACACAACCAAATCCCAAAAGCAGATGTGATTATTGAACAACTGAAAGTGAAGTCACCAGAACTATTATAAAAGGATATTTTCATAGAAAAAATTGTTCCCCAAATATATTCATTTTCTACCCACTTTAGGCTTGTTCTGTCTAGGGTGTTGATGGGTGGAAAGGAAATCATTGTGTTCTCCCTGGAGTTTAAAATGCATGATTACCATTTAAGTCTCTTGGACCAATGGATCTTAGAGTCTCTTGGAGTCTTGGACTCTCATGGAAAGTCATAAAGTTTTGTCTTATGGCCTTGGTAGACCATTTAGTTGACCTGATTTATCATTACTATTAGTGCAGACCCTTTCATATATAAAGATTTTCTTACGTTTTCTACAATAGTCAAAATCTTTATTTTGGTTGTTATATGATAAAGAAGCAAAGCAAAGCTTTACCATACAGCTTAGCCTAAAGACCCACCTAGGCAAAAGACAAAAATCTCTACCCTTAATTAATTAATTTCAATTTGATGAATTAATTTCAATAGACCAATTATGCAGAAAACTACTAAATTTTTGAGGATAAGCACATTAGGATTTTTCTACCAAGAGTGGTGTTAGTTTTGCTTCTTTTCTTTGTGAGTCTGAAGTGAAGTTTGATGCTACAGTCAAACTTATAGACAACCTAAAGAAGTAGTTTGACAGGGGTGGAAACTTTAAGATTATTGAATTATTGGGATTGAATACACTTCTGAGCCTTCATTGATTAATTTATCAAATAACTATGTTTTAAGTACTTCTATATGTCAGGTACTATGCTGAATGTTAGAGATAAAATGCTGATCAGATAGAAGATATCCCACTCCCTGTTGAGAGCTGAGGTCTAGTTTTTGTCACCTTTTGAATCAATGTGGTTTTTAAGGATGCGAGATTCCATAGTCAAATGTATGGATCCCTATATCTCTATGGCTTTTTCACTTAACTTGAAAAGTAAAATTAAGAATCTATGATCTAAGATTACTTATGTTTATATTCCTCTATTAGGTTCTAAATATTTTGACTGCAATAAGAATTTTTAGTATAAAAGTGTCTTGTATTTGATGTTGAAAAAGAAGTTGGGGACAGAGACACAGAAACACGCAGAAGGAAATAATAGCTAGAAGTGAGCATTTTTAATATGCAAGCACAAATTCAGTGCATCTTCAAATAGTGTTAAAAGCTGAAAAAACATTTATCCCTTGGTGATATTTTCATTGTATCTTTCTCCAGTTTGATTCAATTCAGTTTAGCCAATGTGTATTAAGTATCTATTATTTAGATAGACAGTATTAAGCACTGTTCTAGCCAGAGGGATACAAAATTAATATAAAATACTTCCTTCCTTCAAGGGACCCGCAGACCAGTAAGAAATTTTGGCAAGCACATTGAAAATAATTGTAGTAATTATGATGAAGAAAAAAAGGTTCTATATTAGACAGATGTTTAAAATACTATGTGAGATTTCTGGTTATGATGGATAACTAGGAAAACTGGACAAAGCATAAAAGTGATCAGTCTGAAGGCCTCAGAGATCTACCAAGGCAGAGAGGACTTGAAGAGCCAAGATTCTGAGAAAAGAGAAGTGAAGCCCAAAGAGGTGAAACTAAAACTCAGCGTATATCTTCTCCTCAAGACATTTCCAAGAGGCTAGGCAGAAAGTGGCATCAAAGAGGCTGAGAACATGAGGAGAACTTTCAGTAGTCTCAGGGAGCTGGGGAAAAAAGTTGAGTCCAGATCTATCCAAGGAGAGGCCTTGACAAACAGTCTAAGTGTTCATTTGTGACCCCTGAAGGGCTAAACCCTAAGGATAAGAGCTACCACAAATAGACCAGTTCCCACAAAGACTGAGACATAGCTTTGAATCAGATAAATTTCAGAATGGATTAAGATAATCTATCAATATTTTAACTGCCTACCAGAAGCAAAAATAATTTCTTCCTGGAGGAGATAAGATTAATCAGAGCCTCAAATGATGTTTTCAGGTTCTTACACAAAGGGTCTAGCAGTTAGTTAAATATTAGCAAGTATATCAGGAGATAAGACCAACTACCAAAAACTAAGAGAAAATACTGACACTAGAAATAAACCTATGGGAGAGCTGTATGTTAAAGTTATCAAAAACGAACTTTGAAATTACTGTAATAAATATCCTCAAGAAAACAGAAGATAGGATAGAAAATTTTGGCTGAGAACTAAGGTCTATGTAAAAGTATCAAGTGAAAGTTCTAGAATGGAAAATATAATGTCTAAAATTAATAACTCAGTAGATATTTAAGAACATAAGACAGCTAGAGAGAGGATTGTTATCTAGAAGATAGATCTGTAGGAAATACATAGAGTGGGGAGGAAATAAAGATGAAAAATTCAGAAAAGAGAAGAAAGACATATACTACACAGTGAAAGATCTAATATACATTAGATTGGGATCAGATGACTGGAAAGAAAGGATAGAGAAGAAACAATAGTTGAAGAAATGGTCACTGAAAATTTTCCCAAATGGAAAAAAGACATCAAGTCACCAAATAAGCATTGCCTAGAAATGCAAGCAGGATAAATACAAAAGTACATCTTAGTAAGACTACTGAAAACAAAACACAGAAAGAAACTCTGAAAAGCAACCAGAGAAAAAGATGCATTACCTTCATAGAAGCAGCAATAAGATTTAGAGTTGACCTCTCAAGAGAAATGATGGAAACCAGAAGACAATGTGATAATATAGATAATAACTGCTCCCTCTGCTAGAATTCTATAATCAGTGAAAAAATTCTTTTAAAAATGGAAAATGATATGTTTACAGACAAAAATAATAGATAGAATTTGTTCCTGGTATATTTTCTCTAAAAGAAATACTGAAGGAAGTTCTTTAGGCAGAAGGAAGATGATCCCACATGGAAGCTTTAAAGTGTAAGAAGGAATGAACAGCAATAGAAAGTGTAAATAATTATTGATAGTACAAAAACGATAATAGAGAGATTGGAAGCTGCTATGCTGATGTCTTTGAAGATGGAGAAAGGAGCCATGAGCTAAGGAACATAAACAGCCACTAGAAGTTGGAAAAAGTAAGGAAACAGATTCTCTTTTAGAACCTCCAAAAGGAGCTCAGCCCTGCCAACACATGACTTCAGCCCGGTGAGGCCCATTTTGGACTTCTGACCTCCTGAATGGTCAGATAATAAATCTGTTCTTTTAAGTAAAAAAAAAAATGATAATATACGATAGTTTCAAATATATTCTGAATTTTTAAAAATTGGCAAACATAACAGAAAAGTCAAGAAGAGGGTAAATGGAGTTAAAGGGTTCCAAGGACCTTGAGTTGCCTGGGAAGTGGCATTTTTATAGGTTTAAATAAGGAAAACTGTCAGAAGAAGGAATGGAAAACCTTTCAATGAAGTTGAATTTGTAAATGAAAACTTCTTTCAAAGAGAACTCCTGGCCATATGGATTCACAGGTGAATTCTTCCAAACACTTAAAGAAAACAGTAAGATTTTAGCATTAAACTAGACAAATAGACCAATGGAACAGAGAGTCCAGAAATTGGCCCACACGTATACGGGCACTTGGTTTATATTAAAGGTGACTCTGCATAACAGAGGGGAAAGTGTAGTTTTTTCTACATATGCTTCTTGATCAGTTGGATATCTTTATGGAGAAAATGAATATTGACTTCTGCCTCACACCATATGAATAAACCAATTCCAAGTGAGTTGTCAATGTAAACGTAGAAAGCAAAACAATAAAGCATCTAGAAGAAAATAGAAATGAATATCTTCATGGGCAAAATTCTCAAACAGGGCGCAAAAAGTACTAACTATAAGGGAAAAGACTGAGCAATTGAAATTATAATTAAGAACATCAAAGGACACCATCAAAGAGTAAGAAGTAAGTTCCAGAGTAGGTGAAGATATTTGCAATACATATAAGCCACAAAAACCTCTGATCCAGAATATATAAAGAAATCTTACAAATCAGTTAGGAAAAAAACCTGTTATTTTTTAATTGTGCAAGAGCCTTAATCTTCACAAATGAGTGTATCCAAATGGCTAGTGAACACATGAAAATGTGCCCAACTGCAGTAGTCATGAGGTAAGCGTAAATTAAAATACAATGTAACACCACTACATACTCACCAGCATGGCTGCATCAAAAAGACTGACAAAATCAAGTGTTCGAAAGGATAAGAATCCACTGAAACTCTCATACACTGGGATTGGTACAAGAATTTTGTGAAAATTGATACAAGTATTTTGGAAAACATTCTTTTTTTATTGAGGTAACATTGGTTTACAACATTATATAAATTTCAGGTGTACATTATTATATTTTGCCTTCTTTATAGACTACATTGTGTTCATCACCAGAAGCCTAGTTTCCATCTATCACTGTTCAAATGAACTCCTTTACCCCCTTTGAGCTCCCCTTATCCTCCTTCCCCTCCAGAAACCACCAATATGTTCTATCTGTGTGTTTGTTATTGTTTTATTTTTAATCTTCCACATGTGAGTGGAGTGAAGTCACATGGTATTTATCTTCCTCCGTCTGACTTATTTTGCTTAGCGTAATACCTTCAAGGTCCATCCATGTTGTGACAAATGGCAAGATTTCATATTTTTAATGGTTGAGTAGTACTCCTTTGTGTATATGTATCACATCTTCTTTATCCATTCATGTTTTGATGGGCACTTAGATTGCTTTCAAGTCTCGGCTATTGTGAATAATGCTGCAATCAACATAGGGGTGCATATATCTTTTGAATTAGTGTTTTCGTGTTCTTTGGATTAGTACCCAGAAGTGGAATAGCTGGATCATATGGTAGTTCTATTTTTAATTTTTTGAGGAGTCTCTATACTATTTTTGGAAATATTCTGACAATATCTACTAAAGATGATCTTATGCGTACCCTATGATCATGCATATCCAGTCTTAGGTATATGCCAACAGAAATACATACATATGAACATCATAATATGTATACAGAAATGCTGATAGACACACTATTTAAAATAGTTCTAGACTGAAAGCAACCCAAATGGACGTGCACAATAGAATAAATAGATGGTGTTATATTCACAGGATGGAATGTTATACAACAATAAAAATGAATGAACTATATACAACATAACTAAATCTCACAAACATAATATTGAATAAACAAGCCAGACATAGAAGAGTATACATATTTTAGTTTTCCTCTTATATAAAGTTTAAAACAGGCTAAACTAATCTATAGTATTAGAAGTCAGTTATCTTTGAAGAAGAATGAGGAGAGTGGGGCAAGAAGAAGTCTTCTGAGATGCTGGTATAGTTTTATTTCTTGGTCTGGATGGTGAGGACATAAGAGTATATGATCACTCTGAAAATTACTGAGCTGTTGACTTTTGATTTGTGCACTTTTCTGAATGTATGTTTTAATTTAATATAAAGTTTAAAAAATATATTATGTCAGCCAAGAGCAATATATTTTGCATGAAGAAGGCTTGAAACAAATTTGAAAATTGGCCATGATTTGGTCAGACAGAAGGACAGGGAAAGAATATTTCATTAAAAGAGCAGCCTTAGCCAAATATACGGAAGTGGGAGGATTCCTGTTACTTTCAATAAACAAGTATTTGAGTGTGTCTAGAAGATGAGGCATATATGGGGACAAGGGTAGGAGATTAGGCTAAAGATACAGGTTGGCTCCTGTTTTTAGAGTGTCATAAATTCATTGCAGAACATAGAGAGATGACAAGTTCTTGAGCAGAAACTGTAACATAGTATTTTGAGTTGGGCTGCATTTGAAATACGGCTGCTAAACACTGGTTTTACCAGTGACTTCTGAATTTGGAGTTTGACTCCCTTTTTCCTGCAAACCCCTCCCTCCCAAGTTTATACATGAATACAGAGTCTTCCGTCTCATTTTAATTATTTCCTTGTTTTATAGCAGCTCAAAGTAGAGTAGTTTGGTTTTATCGATTTGCACAAAACTCCTTTTTTGTAGTTGTTGTCACTCTCCTTTATAGACGTCATTAAGTGACTTTCCAAGGTTTAAGAGGACCTCTGTGCCTGAGATGGCTGGTCCACCTCCTGAACCAGCTTGTCTCCAATCTGAGGAAATGCACCCTAAACTGATATACTAGTATTTCAAGTGTGCTATGAGTTGGCAAGAAGAGACCATAAACACACACTCCATTTAATTTCTGAGTTAATTACCCAGGGATAAAAGTGTTATCAGAAACATGATGACCACATAGGGAAGGAACAGATGTAATGTCTTCCAGTACAGCTTCACTTGGCACCCAGAGTCCTTCATAGCAGTGGGCAGCTGTGAGAGACACTGTTCATTTGGAGTTGAGTCCTTCCAAATCTTTCTATAAAGTTCAGTTCTCATTATGAACTTGCATTATGTGATTGGGACTTATGTTATATTCTGAAAGAATTGACACTGATTATCTGTGCATGTCTATTTAAAGGAATGTTTTCAAATAGTGGAATCCCCCGGCTCTTGACTCAAATGTAGCATAACAAGGCCACATCCTCATCTGTGGAGGGAATCAGCATCCATGTGCACATGTCCTGGATAAGTAGCTTTGCTTTCAGCTTTGCAGTGTTCTAAAAGACTCTTCCATATAGACTCAAACACCCTAAGAAAAAAAATAGAAATAAGCAGGAATTGGAATTGGGGTCTTTCTAAATCTTTACAGCAAAACCCTCCTTATATTTTCAGTTTTCAGGATTAGTGAGATATTTCAAGCCAGTGGTATATCACTTGTTCTGTGGAGACCTCAGATTCTTTAATAACAGCAGAGGAGGAAAGAGAAGTGTGTTTTCTCTTCTTTAGGACCTAATTCATTCCCAGGTAGTGAAATTTCAGTGAAGAAGGCTCTTGGCTTATTTTATTGACTAAGTAAAATTTTGAGCCTAAAAGGAAGTGACTAGACTTCCCAAAGTAGCCAACTGATTTCTGGGAAACGTTTTTGGAAAAGTGGGCCGCCTGCTTAATTTCCCATGCCCATCCCATGTGTATGCTGTTGTCAGTGATGGAGAAGAGAAGCCACTCTGAGTATAAGTTGTCTAGGAGATCCAGATAACTCTTTCTGTCAATATATGATTGATACCCTTTGTTGGTTCATTCCAGTGCTGCGAATTGAGTGGAATTTGCCCTAAACAATCCAGAACTATTTTTCTATGCTCTATGGATTCTGTTTCAATGGTCTATTAATTCACCGCCCTATTCAGTTCTTCTCCAGAGTCATGGATGAATCTGAGCCTGTTGGCATCACAAAGTGTCAGCAGTGGGGATGGTCCGTGCAGGGTCAGGAAGACAGGCAGGTGCTCACACTGAGGGAAACAGGCAAGGACTCAACAGAGTTGAGTGTGACAGCTTGACTGTCATTGGGCTGCTTGAGTCTGGGTCTTCTGCCTGAACCCTTGTGGAATTACCTTAGCCGCAGCTTGATCCTCAGCCTAGAAGCCTCAGAATTTCAGTTTTAGCTAAGGAGAAGAAGTCAACATTAGTCGATCACTTACTGTATGTTAAGCATGTCCTGAGTGTTTATACATTATGAACTCATCCAGTCCTCACACTAACTCTAGGAGATATGTATTTCACTGCTCTAGAGACTGAAGAACGCATGAATAATCCAGAGCACCCCTCTCCTCATATCTGTGAAATTCAGTCATTCACCTGGATTAGCTTATGGTAAGCTAGAGGCAGTTTATCCATCATTGAGTTATGGGATCAGAACAAGAGGTGCTGATCTAATTTAAGGATATTTCATTTAACCTTAGAACACACTGAACTATTCTTATTCCAACAGAGTGCTCCAGCTTCACAAAGCAGAATATAGAAGGGTTGACTACGTGAAAATAAGTAAAATTGGATACAAAAGTGTTGACAGGTGGTTGGGATTGACATAGGTGGAGCAAGACTGCAGATTCCACTGTGTCAGTATCAGTGAGTCTATTGTAAGAGAAACAAGGGCATTTATGTGTGGTTAAGGTAGTTGGGAGCCAAGTTGTAGAGAATCTTGGATGTGAGGAAAAGCAATGCCTTTAGATTGACAAAAGTTCAGTTTCCAAATGCTCCTTTAGAATTCTTTATTGATCAACAGAATATTTTGTCGTGATTGGCTTCATAATTTCTGACATACTAAAATTTCCAAATTTTCTATTTACTTTATATTAGCGATATCTTAGATTAATGATTCCCCGCTGAAATTTAGAGAGATACCCTAAACACACCAGCAAATTTATATAAACACTTTCTAAGGATGCTTTACTTGGAGAACTCCCAAAGATGGATAATGCCATTCATTGAATAAAGATTCTAATTTTTCTACTTGGGGGTTTTGTTCTCTTAAACCTTTTTCTCTTAGGGTTGATAATGGACTGCATCTTATTTAGGGGCTCTCTTTTCACTAGCTGCATTAACCATACAGATTCTGGAGTTGTAAGATCTTGGAAGGAAGCCAAGAGCTAACAGCCAGGGTCCATGGATCTTGGGCAAAAGTTACAGACAGGCATGTGTGGAGTAATGGAGGCCTCTAGAGGGGCAAGACAGAAGAGTCACAACTTATATGGCGATTACATTCTAAAATTGGCACATGAAATTAAAAAAAAAAATTGCTTTATAATCACCTTTGCCCTTGACAAGGCTTTTAAACAGCTCCAAAACGTCCAGGACCCTTGAAAGCTCTGAAACCAAGAGTTAGCACCATTGACTTCTCTTTGCATTTCTGCTGAGGCAACTCTTTCCAGGAGATATGACAGCCAGGTCTACTCAGAATAGGCAAAGGGTTAGGAGATAAATAGACAATTCTCTTACTCCTTCTCATTCCCCACCACCCCAACCCCACACGGAGTGTGGACAGCTGAATTTGTGTAAGTTATACTTAAATATGACGCAACTCCATTGTACTGTTTATTTTGCTAATAAGTAAATTGACGTATTATGCTTTAAATATTTCAGGTTCATTGGTTCACTTTTTTGCACCTAATGTACGAAGGCAAAGGTGGAAAGGCAGTTAAGACGTGTCTGTCTATTTGAAGAGCTCTAACTTTGGTCAGGGAAACAGACAAACAGACAAACGGTTATCACGCAATTTGAGAAGTACTTTAATGAAGCATTGCCTCAGTGCTTCAGGATCACAGAGAAGGGGGTCATCTAGGGGTCAGGAAAGGCTCTAATGTGGGACATACTGGTCCAAGCCTCCATCTTTTCTCACTAGATTCTTGTAACAACCTTCTAAATGCTTTCCCTGCTTCTGTTTTTGCCCCTGTTTCTCTCCTTTCCCCAAGTTTATAGATCCTTAGCAGGCAGAGTGGCCCATTTAAAACATAAGAGGAACATATACACTCCTCTGCTCAAAACTCTCCAATGGCTTTCCATCTTGCTCAAAGGCAGAGTTCAAGTTCTTAGGAGGACGATAAGACCTTGTAGGATCTGGCCCCTCATACCTTTCTGCCCTCATCTCCAGTATGTCCCTCCTTGTTCTCCTGATTTAGCCACAGCACCTCCTTGATGTTCTTTGAACATGGCATTCAAATGACAGCTCAGGACTTTTGTACTTTCTGTCTGTCTGCCTGGAATTCTCTTTACCCAAATGTCTACATGGTTTGTTCCCAGTGTTTTCAATCCCTGCTGGAATGTCACTGTATTTTATAGGCCTTCCCTGGCTATCCTGTGTAAATAGTAACAAGCCTCCACCCCATCCCAGCACTCCTGCTTCTTTTTAGCTTTCTTATCATCTGGCATACTATAATTCACTTATGTATTTGCCCCATCCACTTAGATTTTAAGGTGCATGAGGGTAAGACTGTTTTGTCAATTTTGTAACAGTGCCTGGTACATAGTATACACTCAATAAATGTTGAATGAATAATTTATTTTTCTTCTCTTGAATGGCTTCCACATATATTTACCTAATGAGTGGATGGATAAATGAATGATGAACACATATTCTCTTGGCACCAGAAGAAGCTGTTATTTCCAAATGGACTATTTCTCTGGAATGACTTTACAGTTCTTCATTGGGACAAAAGACTTAATCAGGACTTGTCAGGAACTCTTGGGTTCTGCCAAGATTACATTTCACTTACAAATGGAAATGGCCATTAATCACCTGCAATGATAGTGAAGCACAACATTGGAAAAGAAAGGGTTTGGGGTTGGGGAGAGGGAGTAAAAGAGAATTGAACTGTACACAAAGAGACTCCTCATGTTAAGAAACCCAATTGGCAATACCTGACTAGCTGTTAGATTAAAAATAAATGTGTGTGGGTATATATATGTGTGTGTGTGTGCATGTACACATGCTTTTGTGTATACTGTAAGTGTATATATGTACTTTCATATATGTAACTATAAATATATTTGACCTAAGGAATCAAAATCAAAGATCCCAAAAGTCCAAAGATTTGAACATCCCAAATGACTCTGAAAGCTTAATAGAACGCTTGGAGATGCCTGGGGAACTAGAAATGTGGGGAAGACTTACAGAATTCCCCTAGGTCACATCTAGCTCACTGGACATCCCTTTCTATGAGACTGGACATCCAGCAATGAGCAACAAAAACAACAAAGCTCCTTGCTTTTGTAGAGCTTACATTTTGGTAGGTGGAAAAAAGAGTAAGAAAATAAATCTAAAGTATATGTGGTGATATAAATACTAGGAGGAGAGGAAAGAAAACAAAGTATGCTGAGGATGAAGAAGATAATGGAATGCCATTTTAGAGAGTTGAGTTGTTAGGGAGCTGAGGTTTGCTTGACAGGATGTCAAAGGACCAGCATATGCAAAGACCTGAGAAGTAGGTGATTGTTGAATTCAAGGGGTATAAAAAAGAGTGAATTAAGCGAGACCAAGTTATATAGAGCCTTTAAGACATGGTAAGGAGTTTAGATTTTATTCTGATTACAATGAAAAGCCATTGGGTACTTTTTAGCAGGGGAGTGACTGATCTGAATTTGGAAAAATCCCCCTGGTCTATGGAGGATGGACCATAGTGTGGACTAGTAGAGGCAGAAGATAGATAGGTGACTGTTGCTGCCATGCAGGCAAGAAAATTTAGCAATGTGGATTACAGTAGTATCAAAGGAGATGGTAAGAAGTGGATGGAGGTGGAATATACTTTGGAGGTAGAGTCAATAGGATTTATTGACGAATTGGATGTTGGACGTGAGAAGTGAGGAACTGAGGGTATCTTTTTTAGTCAAGATAAGCTAGGTTGTGTTATGACAACAAACTAACAGAGGCTTAAAACAAAAGAGGTTTATTTTTCACTAATACATCCTCTCCTTTGTGTATTGGCTTGTGGTTTTGATATTTTATAATTTTCCTCACTTTGGGACATGGGATGACAGAGTAGACACTAAATGGAACACTGGTGGTTGACATTGAAAGGGCAAAGAGAAATTTAGAGGGTTTCATACTGGGAACAATGAAATGTTTGGTCTGGAAGTGACACATATCACTTATACTCAAAACTAATTGGCCAAAATTAATCACACAGCTGCACTGACCACAGGGTGGCCAAGAAATACAATTCCACCTTGTGCCAGGAAGGCTAAAGGTCAGAACTACTCAGAAAGAAGCACTAATGACTTCATGATATTTCCGAGGTTTGGACAGCTGTTAATAACATTATCTAAGTGGAGATGCTTGAAAGGAATGTGCTTGGAGAACATTAATCAGTATTTCTGTTTTAGCCATGTTTAGTTTAAAAGCCTGTTAAACAGAGATGTCAGGAAGACAGTTGGAAATATAAGTCTTATAATCAGAGGAAATCTATGGCTAGAGATATAACTTTGAGCATCAACAAAATATGTATGATATTTAAAGCAATGGGGCTCATAGAATGTAGTTGGAATAAAGAAGAGAGCCAAAGAACTCTGGGGCTCTCAACTAGCATAGGTCTCATAGAGGAGAAGCCAACAAAGGAAACTGAGAGAGAGAGATTATAATGGTAGGCAGAGACACAAGAGAGTGTGGAATCTTAAAAGACCTTGAGAAGTAAATCTCACAAGTACAAGAGAATGCTGAGAAGTCAAGGAAAATGAGAATTAATCATTGCTTCTGGCAAGCTATTGACCACTATAGTGGTGTGGTGTGGGCAGGAGACTAATTTAAAGTGGATTGAGGAGAGAAGGTTAAGTGTGGAATTGATGAAAATAAGTATAGACAACTTTTGGAAGAGTTTTTACGTAATCAGAGCAGTAAAATGGGGTCAGTAGTGAAGAGGGACATGGCATCCAGAAGATAGGAGGTCAGATCAGAAAGTTAAAAATAGAACCACCATAGATCCAGCAATTCCACTTCTGGGTATTTATCTGAAGAAAAACAAAAACTCTAACTTAAAAAGATATATGTACTTAAATGTTCACTGCAGTATTATTTACAATAGCCAAGATATGGAACCAACCTAAGAGTCCATCAATGGATGAATGGATGAATGGATAAAGAACTTGTGGTATATATATACAATGGAATATTATTTAGCCATAAAGAAGAATGAAATCTTGCCATCTGCAACAACATGGATGGATCTCGAGGACATTATAGCATGTGAAATAAGTCAGACAGAGAGACAAATACTATATGATGTCTCTTACATGTAGGATCTAAAAATAAATAAATTAACAAAAAAAAAACAAGCTCATAGATACAGAGAACAAATTGGTGGTTGACAGAAGCCAGGGGTGGGAGTGGAGTGGAGGGAATGGGTGAACTGTTTTTGTTTTAGTTTAAATAGATTGATTTTAAAAAAGAAGATAGGAGATCAGGAAGGGGAGCAAGTTTGTGGTCAAGATGATGATTTTTTTCTTTTGAAATATTTTGACCTAAGAGAAAAACAATCAAATGGAAAATACTTACATATTAGTTGGAGATATGAGTCTGAACATAGAGAAAATTCAGAGCTGCCATAAATATTTAGTAACCCTCCCCATAGAGAAAAGAGTTGGGAGCGGGAGTGTAGATGAGCTCTGATAGGAAAAGAGTGGCGAGATCAAGGTCAAGCCTTAGGGAAGAACACGTTAATAAAATCGAGGGAAGAAAGTGTAGCTAGTTAAGAAATGGGAGAAAATAGGTTGAGTAGATTACATATCATAGAAATCAAAGGAAGAGAGTTTCAACACCATTTCAAGAGATTTTTCTTCAAGTTCTGTATTCTCATAAATATGTAGCTCACATTCTATACTCTCAGGCCACATTTGTAGTAGACTCTACTGTAGTTGATTAAATATATAGCCTAAGAACTGTGGAACACTTAGGATAATGGTTTTGTATCTCAAATAAATGGGATTGATGCTCTTCACTTTTCTGTTATTTTGGCTATTTTTTCCTCTCATTGTTTTGAAATTTCTCTAAAGCTGACTTAAAATAAAGATACTGTTAGTGCCGTATCATCACTGTCTTTTCCTTCTCCTCCTCTTCCTCTTTCATCATCATCATCACTTGTCACCATCATCCTTATCCAAATAAGGATATCCATCATCACCAATAGACCTCATTAGATTCATTATTTTGATATATTATAATAATTTGGGCAAAATTCCTGAGGGGCATGCATTTTAGTGTAGCATGACATATTGACAGCACTTTTGGTTATATGTTGAGTGCTTACTGTGTACTTACTTCAAAGATGGACATGATTCCCGCCTGAATTTCTTTCAGTTCAATTTCCTATGAAAGATAACTGAGAATCAGGAGGGAAAAGAAGTGCTTGGAGGGAAGACAAGAGATTAAGACTACAAATATATGGTGTCACTAAAATAATTTGGCAGAATTTCTTCTTAGTTAGCTATCAGAAACATATGTGGACGGATGAATAATCCTGGAATGTAGATGCAGGGTAAAGTGGTGACTATATATCTTAACATTAGATGTAATAAAAGTGAACTGTCTCCTCCTTCAAGCAAGGAATAATTTGGTCTTGTGACACACCTTCTCTGGAATATAATTTGGCTCATTTTTCTGTTGATTTCTTGGTCCACCCTCCATCCCCTCTTTCGTCTCTTTCCCCCTTCTTCCCTTCCTCCTTCTTTCCTCTCCAGCATTTCTCACTCCTCCTGCTGAATTCCTTCTGTCATCGACTTGATGTCTCCCTAGTTACCCAAGCCAGACACCTGAAAGTCATTATTGTTTCCTCTTCTTTTCTTAAACATTCCTTCAAGACCCACGTGTTCCTAAGGCAGGTTGACCTGACTCATCTCTCTCTTCTCCATTGCTACCATCTTGGTTAAATTGTTCATTCTTTTCCAGATTATCATGTTATGGACCACAGACCAAATATAGAACAGCAGTGGGAAAGACAGATTGAAGGAAGGAGACATTGGAGTTGGAATTAGGATTAGTTAGGAAACTATATTGTACTAGTCCATGTGAGAGTTAATCCAAATTCCATCTCTCCAGAGCAGAATTGACCATTCTACATTGAGAATCTACTGCATATTCCTCTTCTAACATCACTATACATACATATGTTTACATGTATAACATCTCTACTAAAAGGTAAGCTCTTTAAGGTCAGGGATCATGTCATTCATTATAGAGCCCAACATTTAATAAGTTCTCTATAGTTGTGTACTGGATGATTAAGTAAATGGAGGCCTAAATAGGACCAGTGGCAGAAGGAATGGAATAGAGAAAATTAATGTGAAAGGCTTGTTGGACATGAAATCAAATGAACTTGGTAACAAATTGATACTAGGGGCAATGAGGAGGGAAAGATCAGATGTATCAACAAAAGTTTGAACTTGTGTGACCATTAACAGAAATAAGGAAGTCAGGAGGAGGAATTGATGAGTTTGCTTTTAGGCAGGTTGATTTTAAAGTTCCACGGAGAATTTTAATTTTAGGTAGATGAATTGTTCCAGCAGACAATTCAGATTTGAGGCCTGGAGCTTTGAAAAGTGTTTAAGTCTAGAGATAAAGAAGTCTAAGTGGGTGAAATTGCCAACTGAGATAGAACAGTGAAAAGGGGAAAGAAAGCCTTCATCAGATGCTTGGGGAAAGACTCTTTTTAACGAATTTAGAAAAGATGCTTATGAAAGGGGCTGAAAATGAGTCACCAAAGAGTTACTTGCAAAGTGTACAGTCAGGAAACACTGGAAAAGAGAATTTTGAGAAGGGAGTGATAGAAAAAAAATAGTGTTTTACAGATACAGTCATGTGTCTCTTAACAACAGGGATATGTTCTGAGAAATGCGTCTAGGCAATTTCATTGTTGTGTGAACATCACACAGCGTACCTACACAAACCTAGATTGTGTAGCCTACTACACACCTAGGCTATATGGTACTCTTTTATGGGACTGCCATCATATCTGCAGCCCATCATTGACTGAAACATCATCATGTAGAACATGACTATATTGAGTGTTCTGAGGACTGAGGTCATTTAAATTTAATTAATAGGACACCGATAATCTTATTTCAGAATTATTTACACATGAGTTAAATATATTTTACTTAGAAAGCAACTAAATTAAAACACATTTGAATGCTGCAGGACAAGGTGGTAAAAATTATCTCCTTTTTCATCTGTGGTTAAATAAAATTCCTTTTATTGATTTCTTTTGGAACTGTATCCTCTAGCCACACAGCCAAATGGAATCCAGTGATAGAAGCCATGGAGAGGAAAGCTAAGTGTCTTGATTTATCCCATTGCCACTTTCAACTTTCTCTGCTCATTATTAGGTGTTAAGCAATAGATTTAGGGTTTCTGATAGAATTCAAGATGATGCCTTGCCTCTTCTTTGCCCTAGATCTAGGGACACTCTAATCTCTCTTGGTTTTTACCTTTTTCTGTGTATTCATAGCTTGAATAAGAGTAAGAGAACCCTAGATAAATCCTATCAATCTTTCAGGTGCAAAAGGCCTTGGTATCAGTATTTTCTTCGGGGCAGCCCATAAGGAGGCCAGGGAGAAGGATGCCATTATTCAGATCTCTCCTCAGTCCTTGGATTGTGGTAAATACAGAAGGTACTTGCTGGTCAAAATTACGTCAGGCAGGAAAATAAAGATTTTATACCTCTGTGATGAAAGAAAACCTAGGCAAGGACATGGCCCGGATATGGCCCATTAGAAATGGGGAAAATAGTGACCTCGTGGGGTCAGTGCTATGAAAGTTCCACGGAAAACTTTGGCCTCGTAAGTTTAAAATTACTTACTCTTTGCTTTGTTTACAGGTAGAAACACTTTACTATATGTTTTTAGCATCAGCACTTCCTTAGGAAACATATAATGAAACATCTGATAATATACACTTCCATGCCAGTCCAAAAATAAACTCTAAAGATCAAGGAGCCAGTGGTAAGAGTGGGTAGGTTTTTCCAAAGTCTTGACTTCCCTTCAGGACAACTGTTAGATCTTGGAGTAGGAAGGTCCCCCAATCACCAAGTATTCCTTAGGCTCTTTGCCTATTTTCTTGTCCCTTTGATGACTCCAGTTTGGCCTGATTAGATGGTACCAAGCTTTCCAGCTGCTGATTTGGATTCCAAAGAAAGTTGGCAAACGGAATGACTACTGATTCAAATATGCACAATATACAAGTCTTTGTTGAAGTTTTGTTCGTGATTGTAGGATTCCCTAGATAGGGATGATTTCCTGAGAAATCATAATAGCATTTTGGTTGAATAAAGGTTGTTTCTAAACTGCTTTGTACAAAGTAATTGGAATATATAGGCTAACCATATAGCCTAATGGCTTTGAGAATACAAGTCAGATGGACTTGAGTTCAAGTCCTAGTCCTGACATTTGAATGATTTGTGAGCCTGTGCAAGTCATTTGACTTCCCAAAGTCTCAGTTTCCTCATCTATAAAATGAGATGATGCTACCTCATAGAATTGTTGTAGTAATTACAAGAAATTCTAAATGTAAAGCATTTATCACAGTTCTTGGCAATTAGTATCTATCCTTCATTATCAGTATTAGGTGTAGAGCTGGACACCTCAGTAGACTTGGCCAGTACAGCATTCCCAGAGCCTCCAGCAAGTGATCAAGCCCTATCAGCTTTATCTCTGAAGTTTTTCTATCTTCCCTTTTCCATTTTCACCATCACTGCTCAAGACCTGGGCATTACTTTCTCTTACTTGGATTTTTTTCTAATACTGTGTACACAGTTGCCATATTGTCTTTCATAAAACTTATTTCTGATTATGGTTTTCCTCTGTTCAAATATCTGATCTGTATACTCCTATTTAAGACTATGATTTGGCATGAACTTATTTTATCAGCTTAATCTTCTATTTTTCATTTTCTTTAGGCATTTCTCTTTCCCAACGCATACAACATTCCCCAATAATAATTCTTTTCTTTGTACTTTTTTATCCTTATGGTCTTATATATCACGTTGCTGTTGGTTTTCAATTTGTTTTTCTCTTGCATTCTTTTAATTAATTTCCTATGTGGTCACTAAATTAACCTTTTATATAATGCTAACCTGATCTCATCTCTCTCCTGCCTGAGTGGTTCCCTAGTTCCTTTAAGATCAAGTTAAAGCTTCTCAGATGAATGTAGGGGGTCTTCTGGGGTGTTATCCAGTTTCCTTCTCTACCATCAATCCCAATGTATGCAATTCAGTCACACTTATCACTCTACATTTTATGAATATGCCCAAATTTCTCACCCTTGTCTCTCTTTGCCCATGCTATTTCTCTTACTTTCCTCTATCACCTGGCTAATGCTGCTCATTTATCAAGTCTCACCTTAGTACTCTATCTTTTGGAAGGCGTTTTCTGATTGCCCTTCCCCATGCCCTTAGGTTGTATTAAGAGTTCATCCCCTTTCATAATAATTCTTTTTGAAATACTTTTGAAAATACCTTTTAAAAAACCTTTTTCATGCAAATTGCTAACTTTTCTGTCTTCCCTTCTAACAGAGGACTTTTTTACTGTATCTTTTTATCTTTGTATTTTCACACAGCATGACACTGAATAAATAGATATGAGTATATGAATAACTGAATAAATGTTTATATGTCTGTTTCCTTTAATAGAGTAAATTCTTTGAGGAAAGAGCCAGTGTCTCTTTCTTCCTTGTATCCCACACATTTCCTAGCATGGTCTTTTGTATATAGTAGTTGCTCAATAAATGCTTGGTGAATGAATAACAATATACATGTCTGTCTTCCCCAGAAGATGGTAAGTTCTTCAGGTAAGAGATTGTAGGGTAAAATTAGATAACTTCAAGCACAATGAATTATACATAATTCATGCTTTGTTTAATTCTTGTGTTTAATTTTTGCTTTGATTTGAACTCCAGTTATGGTGGGCTGTGAGAGTCAGGCAGCTTCTCTATATTATATATCCATAAACTTGCTACAGCTGTGAGATTAAAAACCTGACTGCTAAGTATAGCCAGTAATTTAAACTTCAGAGACTGAGTGATAGCTCTCAAAACTAGGAGTGGATTACTATCATTGATAGGCCTGGAGAATTTTCCATTCTTGCTTGATTCTTCCTCCCCAAACCTGAGAAGTCCAGTTATGGCAAACCTCAAAGTAGGCAGACCTTGCCCTGGGGGTTTATTGCAAGTCAAACTCTAATAGGGGCTGGGGAATGAGCAGACGATGAGCGTATTAATTTCCTGTGGCTGCTCTAACAAATGACCACAACCTTGGCTGCTTAAAACAGCAGAAATGTATTTTCTCACAGTTCTGGAGGTCAGGAGTCTGAAATCAGTTTCACCAGCCTGAAATGAAGGCATCGGCAGGGCCATGCTCCCTCTGGAGGCTCTGGGGGAGAATCTGTTCCTCGTCTCTTCCACTTTCTGTTACCTGCCAACATTCCTTGACTTGTGGCTGCATTCTCCAATCTCTGCCTTTACCTTCATGTTGCCTTCTCTGTGTGTGTGTCTAATTTTCCTTTGACTCCCTCTTAGAAGGAGGCAGGTGATAACATTTAGAGCCCACCTGAGTAATACAGGATACTCTCACTCAAGAGCCTTAATCACATTTGCAAAGACACTTTTCCAATAAGGTAATATTAACAGGTTCCAGGCATTAGGACCTGATATCTCTGGGGAACATTATTCAGCCTATTATAGAGACAGATGTCTTTCCCTTTGCATACTGAAAGTGCTTAGACTTCTAGGAACTTAGTTTGCTTACAGACATATCTCATGAGTAAACAGCTTCTAAATTAATGACTCATTTAAAAGGAGCCAGGAGCTCCTGTCAAGAAGGGGCTAATTTACGTCAATTTCATGCCACTAGACAGGGGTCTATGGTAACCTTCCCAGATCTCATTATGAAAATAAACAATATTTATTGAGGAGCTGATTAAGCAACTAGAAGAGCTGGTTGGAGTTCTGGGCAAGTCAGCAGTGGCAGCCAGTTCCTACTATCTGGCTCTGTTTTGGGTGGATCGTTGTCCAGTTCTGGGGGAGCAAGTGTGCTCCTCTGGCCTAGCCCTCACTCTTCTATGTCCAGCAGTAGCTCTTCCATCTGTTTCATCAGAAGGGTCACAAAGGATCTAGTTGGTCCCGGGGAGGGGAACTGAAGTCGTATCAAGAGAGAGGAGGGGCTCTGGAGTGGACTACCCATGCAAGTCAGAGCAGACACCTCACCAATTTTTGAATTAGGGAAGAATGTCTGTAGATGAGCTTGGGATGCAGACAGTTCCTGACCCGTCTGCACCTCCATCACATCTTTCTCACATAGCCTAAGGATGGCACGGACCCCAGGAGAGATCTTCTGCAAGACCTTGACAGGTGCTCCTGAACATGCTTCCCTCAATGTGCCTACTTGACTTTACCTGAGAGCCTAGGCCACAGGCAGGAAAGACTACCATTTCTGGTGATTCTTTTATAATCCAGCTAGCTGGGGAAGCTGGATTAAAGGAGGGATCTTTAGGAAACCTCGGTTTCTTTTCTGTTTTATGGAGGCAGGATAGTAATAGTTATTGAGTGTACAGGCTCTCAAGCCAGACTCACCTGCATTTCCTTCTGGCTCCACTATATAATAGCTGTGTGACTTTAGGCAGATATTAAAACTTCTGATTCTCAGTTTCCTCTTCTGTGAAATGAGGATAAAAGTAACCAGCACTTACCATGTGCAGGAGCTATTCTAAGCACTTTACATATACTTAATTTCTAACCCTCACAACAACCCTACGAGGTAAGTGTACTGTTATTATTCCACTTCAAAGATGGGGAAACTGAGGTACAGAGAGCTTAACTAACGTGTCTTGGTTACACAGTAATAAGTAGCAAAGCAAGGATTTGAACCCAGACAGTATGACTTCAGAAAATGTGCTCTTAACCATGGTTTATGCTGCTTCTCACCCCTTAGGTTGTTGTGAGAATCAAACAGGGTGATCATCCATCCCCAGTTCTGGGTTATATCTGTTGTCCAGGTGAATTATTAACAGCACTCTCTTTCACTCTCAAAAGTAGTGTCATGTCTTGGTTTGGATAATTGTCACTTGAAGATTGAATAATTATATGTAAAATACTAAGAACAATGGCTGGCCCATTGAAGGCCTTCCCCTAAGGCTAGTTATTGCTACTTCTACTACTACCATCAGCACTACCACAGCCACCCACAATCATCCCATATCTAGGATGCTTAAACCTAGAGGTTAACTCAGGTTCCGCAAATGCATATTATGGGAGCCACTGTTCTCCATTCTCACACCCATCTCAGACATTGTTCATTGGTCACAGCACAACAATGTCTCCTACTTCATGTCCTAGGCAGCCACTCTTAATTGATCAAACTCAACATAAAAAATTAAAGTTATTTTCCATACGTAGTTTCACTGAATCTAGGAATCCAAGATCCCGTGTATGGAGAATCTGAATTTAAACTGAGCTTGTGGATTTCTTCATTTATACTGAAATTTATTTGATTACTAAAAGTGATGATGAATTTTGGACCTCTTTAAGCACCATATATCCCTTTTCTACAATATTCTTCTCTGCCTATTTCTCTGTCATTTCTACCTCTAAAAGAATTTTAATTCATAATGGTTTCCAATCCCCTGCATATAATTTGAGATTTTATGACAAAAGACCATTGAAATACTATAAAAAGGACACAATATAAATAAGGAGAAAGAGTGAGTCATTATAGAAATTATAGTTAACATCTAAGATCCAAGACTTAGAAAAGCTATCTTTAAATGTGATTTGTGTAACTGGTAGTGAAATTCATTTCAGGTTGGTTTTGCAAAGCATAAGGGACATCTAGTGGTTATCCAGGTCTCTGCAGATTTTCTAAAGGTGATGTAAAGTCGTAGGTACAAGTATTGGGGCTAAGAACCATCACCTTGAAAGGGAACCTCAAGAAAGAAAGTGGTGACCATTTTGTTGCATGACTATTTTGAAGTTAAAAAAAGGTAAAGAAACCTGTCCAAAAAATCACTTTGAGTTCTAGCATTTCTATCTACATTATTGTTAATTTGAACCCAACTCTTATTTGCTTGCTTTTGCACCAGGTTGGAAATGATAATGTTATCAGCTACCTGCCACCCTGGTATACTCTTCCTATCGCTTCCCCTACATCTTCTGCTGATTGCAGAGGGGCTCTTTGGACCACTTTGAAAAGCCATCTGATTAGAGCCTTCATTAGGCTAGAAGCAGAGCTTCTTAGCAGGCCAGGCAAGAGGTAGTTTGTATTTGCTTCTGACTGGCAGATCTTATTCTTCAGAAGTTGCTTGACCATCAGGAAGCCATACAGCTCTGGTCCGTGTATACTTTGTATAAATGAATGGATTTCATGTTATAAGAGGATAAACTACAAAGTCCCTGTGAACTTGCCTTCTTAGCTCCAGTCTTCCTGGAACTTGCCTCTTGGTCAGCACCTCGTAGTATAACCTGTCACTATCCATGGTTCTGAATTCATCCTTCTGTCTTCTGTCCTATGTAGAGTCCTTGCTTTTCTCATATGCTACTATTATTTCCAGTCAACTATGTTAGACTTTTGAAGGTTCTGTTTCATTTAATCTTTTTTTATATATAATATTTTCCCGTGTTCTTCTTCCTTTGGACCTTTCATGTAATCTCTGTCTCCAAAAGCTATTTGGCATTCCTATTGTAACTATCTTCTTTCAGGGTAGTTGGTGGCAGCCCCAAGTTGCTAGCTATGGCCAAAGGCTTCATTACTGGGGATTTATTCTTGCTTTTTGAATCTGGGCACAGAGTATAAAGGCTCTGAGGTACTGTTTCAAAAGCTCCATGTGTTTTCTATGGCAGTCCAAGCTATAATGTCATAAAGAGGTGGACAGTAGTCCCTTAGCATACTCCAGAGTGTGAGGCAGCGTTGTTGCTGAATTTTGTCAGCCAATCTCTTAGAGTATCTTGCTAGAATTTGTGAGTTTTTTTGCTTTTCCTTCTGTTAGTGTTCTTCCAAGACACATAAACTAATGACAGCTGCTACTCTGGAGTGCAGAACTTTCCATATTGATAGCCTTAAAACATAAGCACATTTGCTAAGCATGCACCTAGGGAAAACTCAACTAAATATTCAGTGGTTCCATCAAATTCTTTTTTAACTGTGATACTTTAGCTTTCTACCTTCTCCTCTCATCACTTATTGTCAAGCAGATTGAATGCAGAGGCTTTTTTCAGCATTGTAGTTCTCATCGACTTAGAAGAATCAGGAAGCAGTCTCTGTGGTCTTTCTTGCCCTTCTTCCTCCTCATCCTTCCAAATCCTCCTATAAACATGTACTGACTGTGTGTCAGGCACTGTGATAGGCACTAGTAGGCACAGGGAAGAAAGGCACAATTTCCCCCAGTTGAGAAGCTCCCAGTCTACCGAGGGAGACAGACAATTACAGCACAACATGATAAATTCTATAACAGCAGTTAGCACATGGAGCCATGGTATCAGAGAAGAGGAAGTCAGCTATGGCTGGGAGTGGAATGAGCAAGAATGTTGGAGAGGGCTTCCCAAAGGAAGTGATACCTGGATTATGCCTCAAATGGTGAACAGTAGTTATTGAGATAGATAATTTAGGTAAGGCTTATCCTTGAGATGGTTTATTGGAAGAATACAGAACTTTGGCAAGGCTAGTGATGATGAGGTAGGAACTCAGGAAGAGTCTTTTATGTAATGCTTAAAAGTTTGCATTTGATTCCGAAGTTGATAGAGAATCATTGAAAGGTTTTAAGCAGGGAATGACATGTTATCCCCAGGGAAAACAGTGAGATGATTAGAGTCATTTCTAGTCCTCAGAATGAAAATAGCAGTAGATTCCTAGTGATTCAGGAAGGCACCATTTAAATGTTGTCACCTTTCTAATCAAACTGCTAAAGGCTTCCTTTCTACTTTAATGGTTCCTTTTGTTTTTCCCAATTGCATAATGTCTATATTTTTAGAGCTTTTCATAATCAGGTACCACCTACTCATCTGATCTTCATTCTTATGCTTTATGACATGTAACTTTCTAGTCTAGTCAGGTTGGTGCCCTCATCAAATATTCTAAGACAGAAGGAAATGTAGGCATTCACTGGGTAGGTCTGTTTAGTATGTAAGTAAATGCAACAAGTTAGAATGTATATTTATCGAGTCTCTGCTATGTGCCAGGCACTTTGCTAAATACTGGGGATGCATTGGTTACCACATCAGAAACACACAGCCTCCGTGTTTATGAAGCTTAAGGTCTAGAGGACCATAACCGTGCCATTCCTCGAAAGCAGAGGGAAGAGAAATACAATCCCAGTCAACTTCTGATCACAGACTCTTTCACATTCATTAATTGGAGTGACAAATATATCGCACTCCAATTCTGATATAAAATATATCCCCCTTTAAGCGTTCTCTAACGTTTTTTAAGCATGTTTGTGGCAGGGATTATACCTCGTGTTCCTTTGTATCCTCCGTGGTCTAGAGCTAAAGATATAGTGGTTATTTAACACATTTACATGGATTTAGGTGTATCCTAAATACACCATAAACTTTATTGGCTGAAATGTTTTTCTATGAGATACATGAATATCCTGATTAGCATTTTAACTGAATGGAAGTCCTAAGACAGTTCTCCTTCTTGAGAATAAAATTGAGACCTTCACTGTGATTGTGACAAGGGTTGGAAATCTTTCTCAACTTCTTAGTATCTTCCTCTGTAGATGAGCATAAACTTGTCTGATCATTTCCCTTTCACAAAGAATCCATCAAGCAAATAAATGTTTGTCTAAGTCTTGAGCGCAGACAGTATTGACTTGCATTATTGGCAAGGCTCTTGGGCTGGCACCAATGGCTGTTTGATTCATGAGGGCAGAGTAACTGACTGGTCCACAGCTCTCTCCCTCCCTCCCTCCCTCTCTCTCTCTCAGTCTCTCTCTCTCTGGCTGGACTGCCTACATGCCCAGATGACTGGATACTTTCTTCAAAACGAGGAGGGGACTGAGGACTTTGCTGGCTCAACATCAGTTTACCTGGGTTTTTCCTATTATTCTAGCTTGCCTTATGTCCCTTTTGTCTTTTCCTGACAACTCTCCTACAAATGGGACCATACATAAGAGATTATAAACTGGTGGTCCCTGGTGAGATCCAGCTTATGGATATGTTTTGTTTCACCCGCAGAGTGTTGGATCATGCAACATTTAAAAAATTTAATTAACTGTCAACATTCTACTGCTAGTTTCAGCTTTATCTGGAGTCTTTTTGACTTTTGTTTTGAGCTCTAGAACTTGGACATTTTTTGGCTTCCGCTTTGCAAGTCTGAAACTCATTTCCCATTTTTTTGTTTCTGGTGGTTTTTATCCATGGCAGATCCTGACCACTGTTAAAAGAATATAAAGCATGAAAATGGTGGTATCCATGGTATGTAGCAGTTGGGACTTTGGGCCTCAGGTTGAATGTCAGCTGCAGCTCAGCAGGCAGAGTTAGTTTACTGACCCCTGTTAGCAAGGCCATAGATGCAGATGTGGCCCCAGCCATGCCAAATGTTAGGCTCTTCTGACTTTGGAAGATAAAAGGACCATCTGCTGCCACATTTGTGCTTGGACTTCACTGTTGGAGTTTGGTCAGTGGTATACTCTGATAGAAAATGATGTTAATGATAATGAATCCTAAATCTGTGCATGTGTACGGTGTGTGTGTATGTGTGTGTGAGAGACAGAGAGGGAAAGAGAGAAACAAACAAGGAGTGGCTACCATTAGGCATTTACATATATTATAAATGCTACATTAGCCAATTATATATAAAATTTTTTAACTTTTATTTTTAATTCAGAATTTGTTGAATCCAGAGTCTGTCACTAGTTTCAGCTCTGTCTCTTGAGCTAACAGTTGGCTTAGAACTTGTCCTCAGAGAGTATTTTTCCTTCTTAATGAGCCCATGCCAGGCTATCCTTATCTGTTCATTTAGTTCTGGCTTTTCACAGAAAATAACAATATTAATAGTGATAACTACCATTTATTGAATGCTTATGAAGCACCAGGAACTGTCTCAAGTACTTCTTTCCATGATAATATTACCTCATTTATTTCTTACAGCCCTGTGAAGTGAGACTTGTATCTACATTTTAGAGTTGTAGAACCTGAAGTTGAGACCAGTTAAGTATTTTTTCAAGGTCACATATCTGGCAAGGGTGGAGCAGGACTCAAACCCTGGTTAGCGAAACCGTGAAGTCCGTGATCTTAACCACTGCCCTGTACTGCCATTTGAGTCCAACATCCAATTTAAATGAAGCTATGAGCATTTATTAAGCACCTGTACAGCTAGATGCTATTCCAGACTTTAAAAGATGTAATGCATATTTTTTGCTAATAAGCTAGTTTGAGGTCTGTTGAAAAGACAAGACCTATGCTTATTCAAAGAAAACAAGGTTGAGTATTTTGAGTGACAGATGAGTGGAGCAGACCATTCATAGCAGGGGAAATCACAGCAAGGAGAGTCATCAGTTGCCTGAAGGACAGTGAAGGAGTGATGTAGAGAAAGTAGGATGTGTGATTCTGAAGCAAGATTCTTTCATGATGCTTATTTACGTTTTTACCCTGAGTAGGAACGTTATACAATAATAAGATTAGCCCAAAAGTTTATCTAGAAGCTGCAGCATTCTGCAAGCTGAAGAGAAAAAGCTCTTTTCATTATCATTTATTGTCAAAGGATTAAATTTGGGCGAGGGATAAATAGATCTTTGTCTTTGGCTCGTTGAATGTAAACTGCTCCACACGTAAGTATAAATTTGAAAGGCTTTATTGGGATTTGTAGTCAACACTGTTCCACATCAAGGCACGCTGACACTGGCTTCCCACTGTTCTGTTTTGTCTAGCTTAGACACTTCAGAGAATGTCCCCAGCATCCTGACCTTCAAACACCCTTAACTGACCTGGATCAGAGCAATGGCGCTTAGTCATCAAGTCATGGGCCTCTAACTGATGGTCTTACAAGCTGACCCAGTGGTTTTTATTGAAATTGTCCTATACGTAGACCCACAGAGGATTAAAGATGCTTTGAAAACAAGAGACAAGAAGGCCAGGTGGTAAATCTTTTCCTCTACAGGAGAAATAGTACCAAGAGGCCATCTGGACTTTAGGGCACATGCACACACTCCCCCATTCCTTCTCATTCCCTTGCTGGAGTGCATAGGAATGTGGCATTTACAAAGGAATAGATGGAAACATGTTCTCAGGAAGCTGAGAACAGAGTGGCCTGGGATACAATGGAAGAGGGGGAAAAGCAACACTTCTGTGAGCTGGGACTCTCTCTACCCCACTTAGATTAATTCTCAGGGACCTGCCATATAACTCAATCACTGTGGAAGAGTTTAATGTAAAAAGTGCATTATGTAGATTAGAATACTCTCTCCTTTTCCAGTCAGGGTAAATGGTTTGGGCAATAGGGCAGATAGCTTCATCATTGGCAGACAATATAAGGATTCTAAGTTTATCAAATGGTGAGGATCAGCAAGGACCAGAGTAGCTGGAGAGGGCCTGGAATGGGTTTGGATGAAGATTCTGGTGAAGGGGCACCATTCAAAGAGGTTGGAGAGGAGAGGAAAGCACTATAGTCTGGGAAAGCTGGTGAGCAAAGATGCAGAAGTCCTAACACCTGAGTTCCTATAGAGGCCTCCAAGGTGACTCCTGAGTGGGGAGGAATAGGCATCCATTAGAGAGGGACATAACAGATGTGAAGGGCTTCACACATCAGGATGGAGCTGGGTGTGGTTTTTAGGCTTGACTAAGGGGTTTCTCCTCTATGGGTAGGCATGGGCTACAAGAGAGCCCAGAAACTGCCCCTCCTGGATAATGGCCTTCTGTCTGTCCAGTCAGAGAGATCTAGGTTCAAGTCCTGGTCATGCTCCTAATAGTCATGTGATTGTGGGTGTACCTATCCCCTTTGAGCCTCATTTCTGTACAATGGTGCTGATGCTCCCTATTTCATTTGCTTAATGTAGATGATATACAATAATGTTTTTAAAGTGTCTGGCACATAGTAGGCTCTAAATAGCTGGTTACTATTTTTATTATATGGCTCCTCCTCTCATATATTGCCTTACTCCTGCTATTGTTCCTGTGTGCCTTTGTATCAAAGATTATATTCTGAGAGAGTCTGTCTTAACTCTGAGACTCTGTCTTCAACTGTTTTACTGTCTGGCCTCCTAAGCATGAGCTGCAAGTCCAAAAGCAGTATTTACAAACCTATGCGTGGGGTCGTAAGACCAACTTGTCACTCTTTCTGACTTCGTCTGTCTGCCTCCCAGGCTGTGTGACATCTTCCCCCATGGAGAGCCATTTCCACTTTGTCTTTAATTGCTCCTCATTGGGGTCACTTGTCAGCCAAGGCTGCTTTCTGTCACTTGATGCCACATCTCTTCCTACTTCAGTCATCAGGCAGGGATGTTCATTCAGTCGAAAGTCTGATTTTACAGAGACTGCTGTGCCAGTTACTAATTTGTCTTGTAAGGGTGTCCAGCAGGGTTTCTTGCATCCACACCCTGTCCAAGTGCTGGTACACTTCTATAT
The DNA here is from genome assembly GCF_041296265.1 of Equus caballus. Taxonomy (NCBI): domain Eukaryota; kingdom Metazoa; phylum Chordata; class Mammalia; order Perissodactyla; family Equidae; genus Equus; species Equus caballus. The sequence continues at coordinate 36,675,161 of NC_091707.1, forward strand.
GGCTGTGACCATCATCCCACACTGGGCGGGTACATAGGTGGGGAAGGCAAGGATTCCAAGCAATGGAGCTTCTCAGTTGAGTATCACCGGGCTAGAAGACCCCTGCTCTCGTATGCCTTTCTTCCTGGTGGGAGATCCTCAACAGAACCTTAGTTCAGGACACTGTGAGTTTCCAACAGAGCCCAAAACTGCTGGAGACAAAAGTACACTATTATTTCTTTCTAGGTTTGCGTACCAGCTTAGGATTTTCTATGTTCTACCATGTTCAACATCCTACCCAATCTTGATAACAGCCTGGGTAAAAAGGGGGCAGTTCCCAGAATAGGTTTTAAGGCTCCCACTTTTGGCAATGAATGAAATGGGACTCAGGTTACCCCACTGTCAGTTAGAAAGGTGTAGAAATTCCCTATAAATAGACAAGTAATTTCAGGGCCATGGAGCAGATAGAGAGCTCACCTTCAAAGAGCTTTGGAGAGAAGTCTGGTTATCTTTGTCCAGCCAGTTTCTGGCTCTGATTCTCCTGTTTGCCTCTCCAGAAATCTGCATTCTAGTATTCACTTTCTGTCCCAGTCTTGGCTATGTACCCTCACAGAAGAATTCCTCTTCACAGGACCCTGCCTCTGTGTAAAAGGTCTTTTTCTTTTTTCCTTCTGCTCCTGTAGGGATGCCTGAACTCTCTTTCCATTTATTGTTCATGGAGCCAAGCTTCTGTCTGTCCCTTTGGGATGAGCTATCATTATACATTAATAATTACCCTTTACAAGGAGCTCTAGTAGTAGGCATTTAGCCCAAATGCAGAGAAAGCCAAAGTTTGGTTATGAAAGAGAGATCTCACATGCTGGGGCATAATAGTGGAGGTTAGAAAGGAGAAGCTGCCAGTCGTTAAACTTTTATTGCTTCTTTTCTGGTTCACTCACGTGAGTGATTGCTTAAGGATCTTGCAGCATTTTCCCTTTGCATGTCGTCAGTCCAGTAGAGCTAAGATGAGAAATTCAACTTTTGAATTGGAAAGTTGAACGTGCATAACTTTCCACGTAATATTAAAGATGAGCTTCATGGATACTGCTAGTGGGACCTCGTTCCGAGTGAGCGTCTACAGTGGTAAAACACATGGACTCTGGAGCCCGACTCCCTGGGTTCAAGTCCTGCTCTGCCACTTATTAGCTGTGTGCCTATGGGCTGGTTTTTTAACTACTCTCTGCATCTGTTTCTGCATCTGTAAAATGGGGGAATGATGGTAACTATCTGAAATGGGTGTTGTCAGGATCTAATGGATGGTAGGCTTTAAATGCTTAGCATGGTACCTGGTGCTCAATAAATATTGGGTGCTCAATAAATATTAGTGCCATTATTCTTTTCAGTGTCATTGACTATGGTTAGTCCCACAGTCAAGGTCATATAGTAGGTGAGTCATTTTCAATTCTTTTTCATTAGTTACTTATTAAAAGGCAAACAGCTCTGCTTGAGTCTCTCCTAGTGATGGGGGCAAGAAGAGAAACAATTCTACAGCTGGATGTTAGGGATTAAATGATATGTCCTGGAATGACACATCCCCTTAACTTTTTATCACTGAGATGGATTGTAAGACTTATTTTAGCACTTAAGACTTGTTATTTTACTGAAAATGGAGATGATAATACAACCTTCTGTGGGCTGTGGAAAGGATGAGATGAGATTAACAACTACATCACCCACCCCCAAAATAGCTGAGATTTTTGCGTCTTTACTATGTGCCATTTCTAAGTGCTTTCTATGTACTAACTCATTTAACCCTTATGAAATAGTTTACTCCTATGTTCCCATTTTCAGAGGAGAAAACAGACCCAGATAAGTTAAACAACTGACAAGTTCACACAGCTTGTAAGTAGTAGATGTGGGTTTTGAACCTGAGTCTGGATCCTGACTTAGAATTTGAATAAGATAACGTAAAGGACATAGCAAAGTGTTTGGCATAATCAATACTCAATGTCAGCCCCTTCTCTTCCATTTTTTTTGCTGTTTGTTATATGGATGTGACATTGCTTAGAGATCAGAGGACTGAGACCCCTCCCAGGGTGTAGCATCAAAATTCAGTACTAATAATAGCAAAACCTTGTGAAATTTTAATTTTGTGAAATAAGATTAATCCCTGCTTTTATGAGGATTCTACCAGGTTTAGAAAGTCATAATAGTTTTTTTGTGTTTTAGGGTGTTTCATTTTCCCACTTTATGTATACAAAGGGCATAGACAATGTGCAAAAAAACACATCTCTTTCCCCACCAACTCTTAACACTCCTTCATTTTCTTTAATACATCCACACAATTTAAAAAAATCAAATAATGCAAGACTGCGTATGGTGAAAAGTAAGTCTCCCTGTCACTCCTGAATATTAGTCTCACAAATCCACTCCCCAGTCACAATTTTATAGTTTCTTGTATTTTCTTCCAAAGGTGTTTCATGCATATATGAGCATATATGCATATGCTCTTACACAATGATGACGTAATGCATGCTTTGTCCTCTTCCTCAGTAATTTCACTCACCACTGCTGCTTGCAGAGTATCCACATTAAAACTGGGAGCATGACTTCATTTTTAAGGGCTCCATAATATTCTAGCATAAAGATGTGCCAGCGTTATATTGATGGTCATTTAGGTTGTTTCTGGTCTTTCACTAACTAAGGACACTTCAGTAAATATCTTTGTATGCAAGTATTTGCATCTGTGTAACTCAATCTCTCTTGATATCTACTTGCAAGCTTATACTGTATAACTTTCTGACAACAAAAAAAATTGGCCAGAAGGAGACAAAGGAACATAATGAAATTATAGAAGCTTATTCAGAGCTTATGTGCACCCCAGAGGTCTCTTCAATGCTTTTTCAAATAGTCTATCTCGTGTTTCTCATATTGTTCCAGACTATTGTGTCCTGAGGCCTCTTCTTGGGCCATTTTCCTGGTTGCTCAGTGAGCGATGGATGGTTACCGTTTGCAAGATTGATTCATATGGTACTTGTTTGGCTTTTGACAGGTTGTTTATAAGAATAATGACATCCGTCTGGAACTGTCTCGCCTGGCCCGGATTGGGGACACCAAGATGAAAATCTATGGTGAAGTTGTATTCAAGTGTGAGAATGTGGCCACACTGGACCCCATCAACTTCGAGACCCCAGAGGCTTATATCAGCTTGCCCAAATGGAACACCAAACGTATGGGCTCCATCTCCTTTGACTTCCGTACCACTGAACCCAATGGCCTAATCCTCTTCACTCACGGCAAGCCCCAAGAGAGGAAGGATGCTCGGAGCCAAAAGAACACCAAGGTGGACTTCTTTGCTGTGGAACTCCTTGATGGCAACCTGTACCTGCTGCTTGACATGGGCTCGGGCACCATCAAAGTGAAAGCCACTCAGAAGAAAGCCAATGATGGGGAATGGTACCATGTGGACATTCAGCGAGATGGCAGATCAGGTAGGAAGAGGCAGGGTGTGTTACTGAGAAGAGAAGAAAGCCATAGCTTCTCAGTTTGTTTCCCAGCTTTTTATTTTAATCTTTGCACTTGCATTCTGGTTGATCTTTTTGCTGTTCTCTTTAATGGTTGTAGTAAGATTATGTTTCTGAACAAGACACCTGTCTCATTGATGGCTCACATTCATCTCCTCATTGCCCCTGTCACTCACTGCACAATTGTCTAGGTGATACCGCCAAGATCCTGGAGCTAAAGATGGTCTTACAAGTAGCGTTTCCACTGCTACCAAAGTGACTGTCATGTTAGTGGTGTGATGGATTTTTCTCCCTTTTTCTTCTTCTTCTCCTTTTTTCATCACTATGGAAACCAATTGTGACATCACAGATGCCGCATTATGCGATTACTTTCTAGGATAAGCTTCACTGTGCAAGAGTTTATGCAACAATACACCCTTCAATAATTGGCAAGAGTCATGTTGCAGGGAAAAATTATGACAAGAAAGGAAAAGGCAAATTGATTTTTCCTGAAGTCATGTTCAATTTAAAGCCTTCCTTTGGTGTGAAAGCCTATATTTTACTCTTTGCTCAGACCTCACTAACACTCCCTTCCTCTTCACAACCTTTACATTTGGTTTAAATGGCTTTGTTTGTTTCTGCAGCCGCAGATCAAACAAGCTAGCCCCAGGCAGTACGTAGCCACTCTGGAATAGTAACAAAGAGAGAGGGAGGGGAAAAAAGCACAAGTAGAAAGTCTGGAGCTTTTGAATACCTGAACAGTCTGCCTAGCTTTCTATGGACAATGTGGCAATGAAGGTCACATTCTGTGCCATCAGAACGGGCATTTCACCCGGAGTGGTAATTAGAGCATTTGAATTTCACACTTAGTTTTTGATTCTCTGTTGAGGTAGTATTACACTCAAGAAAAGTCTTGGCTAGATTTGCCATAATTTTAAGGATTCACTCATCTGGTAAATACACAAAAAATCTTCCATTTGGGCATTTTCTTTTTGGGTACATTTGGCCAATAATAAAAAGCAATAGGTTTCCCCAAAAGGCTGCAGCCAGGAATGGCTGAGCTTCAGAGGAACGGCTTTTCTGCATAATTCTAGAGCTAGAGGGATGATAGAGATGAGCAATATTGCCCTTAGGAGGAGCTGGAATGGTTCTGTGCAGAGGGCAGACGGGTGGCAGATTGCAGCCCTAAATGGTTTAGTGCCCAGCAGGATGCTTTATTGATTGTCTGAAATCTCATCAGAACCAAGAACTTTCAAATTAAATGTGGTTGTTGAGCAAGAATGAACAGTTTGTGCTTTATTAACAGAAAAATACACAAAAAAATTAATTTCTCTGGAAGTCGAATCTTTCTCTCTCTCTCTCTCTCTCTCTGTTTATCCATGAAATGATGGCAGGCGCAGAGCCAGAAAGCAGTCCCAGAATTGTAAAGTAAACACTCCTGTTGGTTTTTAAGACCACGAGTTTTGGATCTCTGGAGTTTGGCCATGGTTGATGGAGTTTCATGTCTGACTAACCTTGACCCTGACACAGCTTAAACGTTATCTATCTGTGTCACAGGCAGGCTAGAACTTGTAAAATTGCTATATGTCTGCTTCTGTTTATTCCCAACACTAGTGGCTTTTTCAAGTAGGGCAATTATTTTGTTTTGTTAGTATCACGAGTGGACCCATCTTTGACAAATACGTTTGGATTTCAGAAGCCTCGAATTTCGTACCTGGCAACTATAGCATTGGCTATATTTTGAGGTACTGATAAATTTGATCAAAGTCTAGAAAAATTTAGAGTAAATATAGAATTGTCCCATGAAAGCAGCATAATGTAAAATTTTAATATGATCTACTAAATGTCATTTCTTCATGAAGGTCTTTTCTGGTATGTTGTTGTTAGTTATAAACCTATACTAAAATGAGTAGTTAAGAAAACATCAGTGAATCCAAGGGTGGTGCCTCCTTCCCCGCTCATCCTGAAGAATAACATGACTGAAAGTGAGCTAGAAAAATGCTTATGATCACTCGCCAGTCAGGGACTGATTCTTAAAACCTGATAAACACATTGAAAACAGTTGTGGTCACACACTCAGAGGACGACGGATTTCCTCAGGATGTATTTAAGGCTCCAAAATTTAAATGAGTTCTGTGACTGTCATTATCTGGCAATAGATGCTCTTCCCCTTTAGGTGGTGATCAGATTAGCTCTGTGGACATGTGGAGGGTAAAGAAAGCAAACTCTGCAAGAGAGAAGAGCCAGACCCAAACCTCAGCTTCCTCATTTGTCAAATAGTGAGAATACTAACCTTTTCCTCCCGAGATTGTTTTGAGGATCAAGTCAAAAAAAAGCACATCAAGTACTTAAAGTGGTGGCCAGGACATTATTATTGTTACATAGGTTTTTAAAAAGCAAAAAGGTAAGGAAAATTTCTCCAGGAAAAACTTCTAGGAGCCAGTAAGGAGAAGGACCCTGCTGACTTATCCCTCCCAGTGGCCCCGTAATGCCCTTTCTCTCTTTTTACCCTTGTGTTGACTTTGTAATTTAGAGTGCACTTCACATTCTTGATCTCCTTTGATCTTCTCAGCCCTTCAGGCTATCCCCCTTCGTAGCTGAGGGAATTGAGTTTCAGACAGAAGCGAAAGCTGGCTGATGGATGGCATGAACCCAGTTATCTTGGTACCAATAAAGCACTTTAAGAATGCTAAATGATTTTTAAAATTTCTGGCCTGATATTTAGATATCACCTTGACTTTGCAGCTCAGGAAACTGAGCTGTAAGATGGTTCGGGGCTGGCCTCGGGTCAGAAGGCCATTTAGGACTAGAATCCCTGTTCCTGTATTCTCAGGTCAGGCTCTGGGGTTACGCCTTGCACAGTCTCATTTGATGGGGTCTGTCATCCTGATCCTGCCTGTGCCTAGTCTATCTCTCTGTTCTCACTCCTGCTCACTCCCTCTTGCCTCCTCCACTGTAGCCACACTCCTGCCTACCCCAGGGCCTTTGTAGGTGCCATTCCCCCTGCCTGGCATCTTATTCTCCCTGGACTTTGCATGGCTGGATCCTTCTCAACATTCTGGTTTCAGCTAACCTGACACCTGCTTAGAGAGGCCTTCACTGACTATATACTTTAAAGTAAAACCCATAAGCTGATCCCACGGCACCCATTTTACTCTCTTCCAAGTGCCTACCATTACCTAATTTCTCTTGTTTATTGGGTGATTTGTTTTTTTCTTATCCCTCTGCACTGGAATACCAGCTGCATGAAAGCAGAGACATGTCTGTCAAGTTCACCTCTGTGCCTGGAACTATACCAAAGATGCAACAGGTATTCAATACTTATTTGTTAAACAAACAAACACGTTTCAGTTAAAATTTATCAAAAGCAATGCCCAAAATATTCACTGGCAGGACTGGTACCTAATGCCCATGTAGAAGGTCCCAATGCATGAAGGGTTCCATCCTTTTGGGGATGGCAAGCCAGTGATGAAGCCTCAGGCAAGCACTCACAGAGCCCTTACTCTGTCCTGGGAATGGGGTAAGAAGCACTTTACATATATGAACATTTAATCATCACATCAACCTGTGAGGTGGGGACAATTATTTTCCCATTTTACAGATGAGGAAACTAAGGCCCAGGAAGGTGAGGTCATTTCTTCAAGATTATTCGGCTAGTACATAGTAGAGCTGAGATTTAAAGACAGGCAGGAACTGTGTTGCTCTCAACCTGTATGGTATGTGACCTCTCAGCCAAGACTTTATGTAGGGAAAGGATGTCATACTGGGTATTAGGTCACTGAGACTGTCCTGAACCCTTTATGGGCCAGGCTGTCTTAGCTGGCAGAGATGGGAACCACATGGCCTTTCTACTGTCTTGCAGCATTTCATTCCCTTGCATGCATTGTTCTCTCCTGACCAGACAACGCTGGTCTCAAAACTTGCTTGCATCCTGTCATTTGGTTCATTGATGGGCAACCTCACCTGCAATGCCAAGAGAGCTGTTAGCTCACTCTATTTTCATTCTCCTATTCTAGGTACCATATCAGTGAACAGCAGGCGCACTCCATTCACCGCCAGTGGGGAGAGTGAGATCCTGGACCTGGAGGGGGACATGTACCTGGGTGGGCTGCCAGAGAACCGTGCTGGCCTCATCCTCCCCACAGAGCTCTGGACCGCCATGCTCAACTACGGCTATGTGGGCTGCATCCGCGACCTGTTCATTGACGGGCGCAGCAAAAACATCCGGCAGCTGGCAGAGATGCAGAACGCTGCGGGTGTCAAGTCCTCCTGTTCACGGATGAGTGCTAAGCAGTGTGACAGCTACCCCTGCAAGAACAATGCTGTGTGCAAGGACGGCTGGAACCGCTTCATCTGTGACTGCACGGGCACTGGCTACTGGGGAAGAACCTGTGAAAGGGGTGAGTCAGCCCTCATGGGTGGCATACGGGATCTGAGTGGGGGTGACTACTGCAGCTGTGTCCCTGGATAGACCCACCTGTGCTTTCTTTGCTACCACAGGTGCTACCTTTGGACTGACCTGTGCATTTTTTCTTCTAGAAAAGAGTTTTCTTGGGGTCACTGCTTTCCAGATTATGCCCTTTCTAGTTCTGGGTGTTTGGATTTATTTGACTAGGGTTGGTTCGCAGAAGGGGAAACTTTAAAATAAACATTACCATGATCATGATTTTTTTTGATTAAGTATTAGACATCTTCTATCTAGAGAGGGTAGATACTTCTCTTTTGGGGTTCTGGATGGGCTAACCAATTGGTTCTTTTATTTATTCATTCAATTCATGGTTTTTGGTGCTTTCTACCTACTAGCACTTGGATTTGGCTTTAGAAATACACTATTGAACAAGACAGATCCAGCCATTTCTCATGAAGTTTGCCATCTAGTAGAATATTTGGCCATTAAATAAATAATAACAAACATGGTGAGTTTTATAAGAGGCAGTGTGATGTATTGGTTAAGAACATGAACTCTGGGGCTCGACTGGTGAGAAATCTGGCCCTCATGGAGTGATGTCAACCTTGTCAAGATAATCAATATCTTTGAGACTTGATTTCCTCATCTGTAAAATGGGGATAATCAGGTACCTATCTCAAAAGATATGAGTGATGATGAAGTAAATCAATAGGTTCCTGGACTATGATAAACATTTAATAAATGTTAGTAATTGTTATAGTCATAATTATCACCATCAATATCATTAAAGGGAAAGCATGGAGAAATTTGAGAGGCCTTTGCAAGGGGACCCAACATCCTGTAGGAGTTCATAGAAAGCTTCTGCAAGGAAAAAATAGGCAACTTGAGACTTGAAATATCAATCAGAGTTAGCTTGGCAAAGAGGTGGGAGGAAAGTATGTGTCCTAGATAGAAGGGACAGCACATGCCAGGGGACAGAGGTAAGAGACCATGGCATAGTTGAGGAACTGAATAAAGTCCAGAATGGACTGGAGTGTGGAGTGATAACGGGGGTGGGGGGGGGTGGGGGGAGGGTATGAGAGGTGGCTGATGAGGTGGGGACCAAACAGTGATAGTTGACTGTTTAGAGAAGACCAGAATGCTAGGAGGAGCCCTCTTCCATTTACTTTAGCATCTTACATTTGCACTGAATTTACAGGTTGGGTAAAGGGCAGAGATAAAGGTAAGCAAGCAAAGAGACAACATCAAGACAAGGAGATTGCCGTTTATACGCCATAGCCAGATTGCAGCTTGGTTTATTTCTTTACATGCCAAGCATACAGAATCAAGGTGGCTGTCCACAAATTGTCAGCCTGTTTTATATGAAAGGATAATATACATAGTTATCTAGTTGTTTTTCTTTTAAAAGATTGGCATCTGAGCTAACAACTGTTGCCTATTTTCTTTTTTTTTTTTTTGTTCTTCTCCCCCAAACCCCCCAGTACATAGTTGTATATTCTAATTGGAGGTCCTTCTGGTTGTGCTATGTGGAATGCTGCCTCAGTATGGCCTGATGAACAGTGCCATGTCCCCGCCTAGGATCCAGAACTGGGGCAACCCTGGGCTGCTGAAGTGGAGTGAGTGAACTTAACCACTTGGCCACGGGGCCAGCCCCAGTTACTGAGTTTTTGCTGAGGGCGTAGCTCTAGAGCTTTGATGATACTGCATCTGTAATAGGTAGTTCCTGCTCTCAAAAAGCTTATGATTTATTTAGCTGAGAAGTTGAGACATCTGTATAAGGTGCAGTAATAAAATAATACAAGGCCATAGCATGTGCTCTGTTGGTCAAGCAGTCTAGGAGGCCATGGAGATTCATAGAAGACAAGACTTTTCAGAGGAGGGACCTGCAGGGTCTCATCCCTAAAGACAACCGGTGGTCAGAATTGTCCAAGTATCAGAAGTCTGGTGATGAGAAGGGATCCTGGACCAGGCCTGGAACAGAGGCTGGATGACAGTCAAAGATATTTTCAAGGAGTGGTTTTTACACATTTTTACACATTTAAATACAGGTCAGCTGTGTTACTAGTTAAGGTGTGTTTCAAGAGAATTGCAAACCTTCATTATATTTAGACCAAAAAAGACACTGGGGTGAAGGAGGAATAGAGAGCTTTCTCAGAGCTGTTGGAGTTTAAATTCAGATTCACTGAATTTCCAAAGCTACAACAACCAGAACACGAGCTAAGATGAGGAGACAGACCCGTGGCCCAACAGAAGTGGGCCACACGGAGCTGGTCAGTCTGTCGAGTTCTTATACTCTTTCCAAATCTCTGTGAAGGGTAGACTACCCTGGATCTGGTTTGGAGAGATAGAAAGGTCATTCTGTCTCTGAGATGCATGAGACATTTGCGGTGTAAGCCAGGATATTGTGACTCTTCCACCACCTATGAAGGTAGTGTAAGAATCAAAGGTCACTTCAGACATCTCATTTTTTTCTTGGATCTCTTCCTAACTCAAGGGTTGGTGGTTGCTGAAGACAGGCTGCAGTGACCATAGACAGCTGTGCAAGGTGTCTCTGAGCTGACCTATTCTAAGGGCAAGTCAATGGGAGTTGGTCCAAGATTTGCCAAGTACAGTGAAAGTCACTCCACCTTTTACATTGTCACTTCTGACTAGTCATTAAAAGGCAGCTGACTGGGGATATATGGGGGACAATTATTCCTGGTACAGTGCAGCCAAGAGTCATCCATTATGGCCAAATGAGAAGGAACCTAGCAAATTTAAGACATTTGGTCTATATATCGCTCAAATCCCAGACGATTCAACTGATTGTTTTGTTCCCCCACTAATTATTTTTTGGCCCTGTATTGTTCCTGACACCATATTCAGAATGAATCAGTGGAGTGTAAAAATGATAAGACTCCACTCTGATAGCAAATAAAATAGAGCTCCCCTATGACATTGTTTTTCTTTATTGAAATTGTTTCCTCAGTGGAGACAATTTTGAGTAGCTTTTATTAATTTTTCATATATGCAGCAGATATTTAATGAAACCCTGGTATGTTCCAGGCACTGTATTAGATCTGGAAATGCAAAAAAACAGACACAGCCCCTGATTTTGATCAAGGGATATATAGCCCTTCCAGGAAAATAAAGGGAGATATGGGAAATGTGCTAACGTGTGGCAGATGTTGTGCTAGATGTTATGCTATATGTAAGGGAACAGTAGGGCAAACAGATGGGAGAGGCCACGTCTATATGGGGGAGTGATGATCAGGCAAAGGGGACCTGAGGTTTCTTGGATTTTCTTGTCTCCTATTTCTAACAAAATTATGGCCTCTCTCTTCTCCTGACCCTCAGTATCCACTCAGCACTTCTGAAGAGTGGTGAAGGAAAAGTGTTTGTTAACATTCTTTATACAGGAGCATGATCTCCTTTGGATCAGGAAATGCTGCCCTATGCACCATAATATGATCAACATGGTCACTCACCGTTCTCTCTGTAACTTTTTCTAGAAGCATTAACCCTAAGCCTAGAATTGACCATTTGTGCTAAGTGTGACGAGTCTAAGACAATTCCTAAGGCAGTGTGTCCCATCTAGCCCAAACTGTGTCCCGTCCTTTGGCTTCATAGTGGGGTCAGTCCCTTGATGTCACTGGCCCCACAACAGGAACAGTAGTGTTAGAAAGAGGCACTTGTTTATATAAAATGGAGAAAGCATAAGTGGGATGCTGAAAACTAGTATGCAGAGAAAAAGCAGAGTTGGGGATAGCCCAGGTCAGCTACTAGATCAAAATAGCCCAAGAACTCAAGCAAAGTGTGCAAGCAGATCAGTCTAAGGGGCAAATCCTGGGTCAAAGTTGCCAGCCAAACACAGGCAATAAAGCAAGAGAACTAGGAAATATATGAGTATATGAGACCGAGGTTAATTTGCATGAGTATCTTTCTCTTAAAGTAAAAATGAATGACTCTTGCTTGTACCCTCACAAGAGAGCTTCTATTGCCTGTGAAGATGAGCAACTCTAAATCTTGACATATGACAACTGGCTTGATGTTGTGTTTGGATTTTTTTCAGCATGATCTGATACTATTCTAAAAAGATAGAGATATATCTACCCATCCCAATTGTTCTGCTGTAGCTAATTTTGTTTGTTATTCATAATTATGTGGGAGACATTTCCATGACCGAGAACCAAAGCTACTTAATGCCCATCAGTTTGGCTGAAATGTTTTAATCCTTGGGAAGACCACCTGCCATCCTGTGAAGTCCTATTGTACAGAGGAAACATTCTAACTTGTCTATCTTAAGAAGATATGATCAGTTGACCTGGGACAACATAGGCACCTTCTCCTTGCCAGTGTAGCAAAGCCATTTAATTCAGTTGGTGGGAGCCAAGTGTCAATAGTCATGGCTATGGATCTGATTTATTTGTGAACCATCGAGCTTCAATTTGAGGCCACTGCAGGTTCTATCCTCTTCCCTGGATGGCTTTTTCTGAAGGTATTCCATCATTTATTTATCAATAAAGAAAATAGGATTTAGCACAATCCATCTTTATAACAAGAAAAATAACCTACAATAGAGCACTTAGAGTCAGGATGGCCTAATGGTTAATGGCATGAATTTTGGAGTCAGGTGGACTTTGGTTCCTGTGTTGGCTCTGTCACTTACTAGCTAGATGATGTACAACAGATTTCTCCCTTAATTCTTAGAAATCTCAGTTTTCCTTATCTGTAAAATGTGGACAGTGATACTTACTAGGTAACCTTCTCTTGGTTGCAAGCTACAGAATTGACTATGGCTAACAGAATCAAGGAAGAGAATTTACTGCTTGATTACCTAGAGAGATACCTATCAAATGAAGATCTCACTAACAACTTCTTCAAAAGGGAAGTAGAGCTACTCTGGGGACCCCAAGGTTGAAGTGATTCATCTCTCCTGACCTCCAGGTTCTGGATTTTTCCATTCAGAGTTTACATTTTCCAAAAGGAGAACCTGATTGGCCCACTTTGGTTCATCTGTCTATTCCTCCATCAGTAAGCTCTGCCTAGGTGGGCAGTTACTGAGAACAGATATGAAAGATCACCCATAGGTGAATATATATATAATCCTACTGAACCATTTTCTTAATGTTCTTTCATGATTAAGCTCGGGCCATGCCCTGTTATAGATGCCCGGCCATTTGGAACTGCTTCTGTCTAATAAAAGAAAATATTTCCTGAGATCATAGAAATTGGATGCCTTTGAGAGTATTAATTTGTAGAACCACGAAAACTGATGGAATGGGTAAATCTGCTCTTCTCACTTGTCCCCGGGATTCCATTCATCTGACATTAACACCAGCTGAAAACTAAGAATGCTGATATTTTGAGTTCCCTCAAAAGACTCTTGTTCCAACAGGAAAAGAAAGCAGGCAGCAGCTGTTCCCCATTCCAGCTCAGGGACTTCCCGTTTAGCCAACCTCTCTGATTGCTGCTGTGGCTCCTGGAGCAGCAGTTGCACATTCTGCCTGCAAAGGATGAATACTGCCTTTACATGAGGCTGGAATGTGTCATTTTGATGCCACATGGACATCATGACATCAGAAAAGAGTACAGTTGGCAGATATTGTTGATGTTACCTGAACCTAATCCTTGTTTTAATAGGTGAGGGATTGGAAGCCCTGAGACATTAACATCACTTTAATTTAATTAGCTGTAGAATGGTTAAAATTCATGATTCCTGACTTCTAATCCATTCCACTTTCCATTACACTGAGCGGCCTTTCTTTCTTGTAAATATGAAAGAGGTTAGATTGTAAGGTCATTGAGGGAAAATCAGTGCATTACATATCTTTGTTTCCCCATAGTCTCTAGCACTGTGCTATACATACGCTATGTCATTGTTAAATGTTGGAGGGCCCAGTCCTCTGTCCTGGATCTCCTCTTGGTCTACACACTCTCTTTGGTGCCCTCCTGCATTGCTATGGTGTCAAAGGTCATCTATATGTCAGTGACTCCCAAAGCAGGATCTCTAGCCTAGAACTCCCTCTGGATCCCAGATTTCTATATCTTCCTGGATATCTGGTAGGTATCTTAATCATAACACCGAAAAACAGAAATCTTGAGTTCCTCCTTCCTGCCATAGACTTTTTTACGTTTAGATTTTCCCATCCTCAGTAAATGGCATCACAATTGTCCTTGGCATTGTCCTTGATTATTCTTCCGTTTCATTCAGTCTATCTCAGCAAGTTTCTGTCGACTCCTCATCGAAATCCATCCTGTATCTGTTCACTTCTCTCCCTCTCCACCACCATCATCCTAGGTCAACCTACACTGATCTCTTCTTTGGACAACTAGAAAACATGTTATATGATTGTGAAAAGCTCAAATTCAACATTTTATGCCTTTCTTAGAGTATTAAAGTTAGATAATTAAAGTGTCTACATACTTAACACATTCCTGCCTTAAATAGCTTTAGTTTCAGTGGGTTTGGTCCCCACATTATGGGAAATGAAGCTATGATGCTTCTTTGGCATTAACTTCAGCTTTCACATAGTGATTCCATAAATAGGTATCTAGGTCTTCTCTGTACCAGGCTTGGTGAGCTAAGTTGTGGAGATACAAATTTGTAGAAGATATGGTTTCAGTTCTCCATGAGCTCACAGTCTAGTAGGGGGTATGGAGAAGTAACCTACAAATTGTAATGCAATCTACCAAGGGCAGAGAATTCAGAGAATAATCATAGGAAAGAAAGAGATAAAAATTAGAAAGCAAAATATGTTGAACATGATATACCACTTTATAACTGATTCTGGATCCACTGGGTTCTGCTCATACTGACACATTGGTGTGGGAACAAAAGAAACTCTGGCTTCCAAGGTGAAATATAACAATGCTGGTTACTTTCACTGGTTCCAGTGCCATTGAGGATCTGCCCCCATTCCTCAGATATATCCAGGCCCTTTATTTAGATATGTGACCTTGAGATTTTTACATGGATCCTCTGGCCTCTCTGTTCTGCAAAAATAAAATGAGGCAATTGGGTTTCATGCTCTCTCAGGGCCCTTCCAATTCTAAAACTCTGTAATTCTCAAATGTCATCAGCTTGGCAAAGTCTTCCCTTATCACGAGTAGAGGAGTAAAGGTGAGTGAAGGGCAGGACAGGGATATGAGTGTTCCTTGCAGTCTGCAGAACCATCTGGGTTAGGAGGCTTGGTTTAGTTACATCAGCACTGCAATGCTTATCACCTCTCTGATTCATTCATCTAAGAAAATGAAGACCTTGATGTACTGGGAATAACATATAAGTTTTAACTGATGGATTAATGAATAGAACCTTGTATCTCTTAAAAGCATTAAAAGTCTGTCTCCATTTTGGTCCATTGCTTACCCCCTTTTGATGGGTAGTGACATGTATCAGAGAAAGGGGCTTTCCAAGAAAGACACAATTCATCAACATCGGCCAATGTGTCCCCATTTTTTCTTATTTGTTGGTGTTTAAGTCATACAGGTGAATCTCTTGTGATGACCATAGCAGTGCTCAGACTCAGACTCTTCTTTTATCTCTTCCTGTTTTCCAAATTTCTCTTTCCACAGGCCCAGGACTGTATAATCCCAAGAAATTGTCTTGATCCATGATCAAGAACCCTTCCTAAGTGTTATCCTACCAGGTTGGGATCTGAGATACCCCTAATCACAGCTGCTCCTTTTACTCAAAAGAAGAGTCAGGGAAGGAGAGTCTAGTCATTCTGCAGTCTTGAAGCTCCACAGGTCTCAGAAGGACAGGCTGGGGAATTTGGAGGTCTTTGCAAAATCTACAGCTAGGTCTGCGTTCAGCCTGAGAATGTGAGGTCAGCACTTTGGGCAGCATGTGACAGCTGCTTAGAACCATGTCACACCTGCTCTTTGCTGTGGTTCTGTCAAATACAGGGACATGGTGGCTATTTATATTGCTGCTCTGTACCTTTTTTATTGCCTTTGCTAAAAGCTGCTTAACTGCCAGCAGACATCTGCCCATTATGGATGCAATAAATTGAGATGCTGTTAAATTATGAGAAACAAGTGCTTGAAAACTCAACACAAGGGGATTGTCATAGACTTTTTTTTAGCATCTCTGGCTTCATGTGTCTTTTCACAGATAGATGAATCCTTCCTTGCTCCAGTCTGGATTAAGAGAAAAGGCAAGTTAAGAGATCTACAATTTATTGAGAGGAATTATGTGCCTGCTCTATGTTGGGTTCTTAATATACACTGGGCCATTTAGCCCTCATATCTAGCCTGCATATTATTATCCTCGTTTTCTAGATGAAGAAATTAAGGGCCCAATTCATTCACTCCAAATCACCTTTGAGTACTATGTGCCAGGGGTTATGTTGAGCCCTCGGGATACAAAAGCATGATTGTGATGCTCTTTATTAATGTATCAATATATTCTGAGAAAGGTGGGACATAAATGCAGGGAGAAATATCATGGGCAGCATCACAGATTGGGTGGCACTAGACCTGAGGCTTGGTGGAGTAGCAGGAATCTTCCCAGTAGACCAGGCAGGAACCTCTAAGTAAGGCAGAAGGAACAGATGTGCAAAAGTGACTTTGGTAAACAGTTTTCCTCGTGCATGTAATCTAAGTCTTGGGGAGAAAAGAGAAGGAATTTGAGGGGATGTTTTAGAAAGTATGGCTGGAGGGGTTGTGCGGCCAGTTGTAAAGCACCTTGTTTGCTCTGCCAACAGGTGTGGACCTTATCTAATAGGAAGCATGCCACTTTTAGCAATGGGATAACAGGGTCAGATCACTCTGGCAGAGGCTGGATGGGGTATGGGAGACAGTAGGCCAACAGACCAGTGTGCTTTAGTTTGGTTTGCATTTGTATTAATTCAGGAATGAGCAGTAAGAGCCCAACTGAGGTAGGGAGAATGGAGGTTGAATAGTGGGTATACATTCAAGTAAATATTTAAGAATTTACTAACCAATTGTACACAGCTAAAGAAAGGCCAAGACTGGATTAAAACAAGGGTTTGGTCATGGAAGCCCATTGTTTTCTTCCCTGTACTGCTCAGCCATCTCGAATCAGTTGAGATTCTTAGAAGGAGTGGGGAGGAGTGAGGCAACCATTAAGGGGATGTACCTAAGTGTCAACTGCATAAGCTGGTCCCTCTCTGAACATATGTGACTTACCCTCTCTCTGTGCCTCAGTTTCTATATTTACCACTGAGAATATCAGCAGTGGCTGCTTAGTCAGCTTCTTGGGAGCCTCTGTTACAGAGTCAATGTATATAATGTGCTCACACAGATAATAAGCCAACATGCCCCTTTCTGAATCTAGAATTCAGCAATTCAAGAATGAAAAAAATTCTCTGGCTGGTGTTTTTATTCCATTTTTTTCTTGTGTTGTGGAAATGACCTAGATATGATTTCTGTGTTTAAGCATATGATACAGGCTAGAACTTAAAAGTGGGAAGGAAGGTTGTGCCAGAAGGGAACACACCAAAACATGGTTTTCTCCCTACTTCAAATGGTTTGTATTTGGAATTAAGACATGACTCTGGTGTAATCTCAGATTTTGAAGAATTATGTTAAAATGATCTGTTATTACTATGATTATCTCAACCAAGCTTTGCATATGTTTGGTGGGAAAATGAATTGTAGTTTCTTTCTCTTGTAAAAATGGCCATATTTGAGGTTAAACTAAAGGAGTCTTTCCTTAAAGATAGGAAAGTCATATTTTTAATTTCTTCGTATTCTGGTCTGTCCTGTCATTAGGACTTTATAGCAATGACACTCAACACTGATGATTGTGTATGTGTGTGGATAGAGTGCATGTATATAGTTTTCCTCTAGTTTCTGAGATGTTTGTATACTCTATCATGGGTTTGGTTTTCATCCAATCTGGGATTATTAAGGGTAAGAAACAGCACACATGTAAATCATGAATAGAAGGCCCAAACTCAAAACCTAAAACTGGATTAACCCAAAGAAAACCAGATGGAGTATAAAAGGTTGTAGAATTATTTATCTTGCCAGAGGTTCAGGTATTATCTAACACAACCACCCCAACCTCCAATTTCAGATGAGGAAACTGAGGCCTCCAGGTAGGAAATGAGTTGCACAAAGAACAGAATATTTAGCCCCTCATTTTGGTTCCCCTATAGTTGGATTTTTCAAAGAAATATGCACGAGCAGTATCTGTGCATATTTTGTAAGAATATATGTCTATGTCCCTTGGCCTACTAACCAGTAGTATCATGGCCTTGTAGCAAAGGCATTGGCGAATCTCCAGGAATTTATTCTTGTTGATAAATTTTATTTGAAATGTTGGCAATCGATTTACAGAGAAGAAATGTGAAGGGAAAAGACATGTGTACATTTCTCTCCTCTTTCTCTTGCATCACCCCTCCTATCTTATCCCAAGAATGACAAATAAACACTGCCCAACAGAGAGAATTTTGGAAACCCTGGGTGTGAACAGCTCCTGAAAGTTCCCTGTCTGTGGGCTATTGGACAGCTATTTCCCTGGCAAGGACATGCAATCTTTCTTGGAAAAGATCATTTCATGCTTCTTAGCATGTTTAACCTTTACGGCAAGGCATTCTCATCAAAATGACAAACCCCAACAGAGCCTTCTGAGAGGCCAGTAAATCAGAAACCTTATAAAATCTGTGTGGGATTAGCACACTCTCCCTCTTTGTTCCCCCAGGGAAAGAAAGCCCTGTGCCTTTCAGATTTCAATCTTCTCTGCAGGGCCCTTGTCAGGAGCTTCCTGCTGTGGCCCACTGGTATTTGAATATTGTTTTCATAAGGTCTCACAGGGCCACATACTGACACCAGCTAAGGCCAGCACATTCTTTATCTCCATCAGAGACATAGCAAAAGAAAGATAACTGCTCTGATGTTTGCCTCGTTGAATTGTCCCCATCCCTGAAGTCTTCCTTTCTGGGTCTGAAGATAGTGGCTGGCTCTTAATGTCACCACATGTGGTGGTAGGCTGTTGCTCACAGGGTCCTCATCTCCAGCTGCCTATCTCTACTTCCCTTGCCCATTTCTCAGTCTGTAATGCAACTTTTTCACAAACAACCCAGCTTCTCCTGTAGAAATCCACAAAGGCAAGTCTATGTGGAGATCGGAAGTGGAAGGAGGAAAGATTGATAAGTTAAAGTCCTGTTAGTTGTACAGGTGATAAAATCATTTATTGGAGATTGGTGGGGGGCAGGAGAGGTGACTCTTTTGTCAGAATTTACAGATTCATATTTACAGTTGGAAAGGACTTATGAGGTTTTTGAGTCTTTCCTGATGCCTGATGCATAAACACCCTTGACAAAATCTCTAAAATGTTGTGTGGATTCTATGGGAACATTTACTCTATTTCCGTGTGCTGCACTAAATGCTTAGCAGTGAGTGGCTTATTTAATCATTGCCATAACTGTGTAAGATAGGCGCTATTTTCCTCTCAGTTTACATCTAAGGAATTGGGGTCAAGGATAGGTTAAATAACTTCCCCTAGGTCACCTAGTTCTTCTGGGCTTTCCAATCCCAAGCCCACTCTTTTGTGATCAATATACTCTTCCACTCCCAGCGACAAGGAGCTCACTTCTTCAAGAAGCAACCATTTCATTTTTGGATAACACTAAGCATTTTAAAAATCTTCCTTTTACCATGAACCAAAGTCACTGTTCTTCTAATATCTTTCTTTTGATCTTTGTTCAGGCTTTGGGAACTATACAGGATTTATTCACTCAATTAACATTTACTTGGTACTTACTATGCCATAGACACCTGGGATGTAGAGAACTGATCACACCTAAACCCTTTTCTACAACAGACCTTCAGTGATTTAAAGAGGACTGTCATTTTTTCCAGTGAAATATTGTCAACCATTCTTAGGAAAAACATCACTACTTTCTTCAACCAGTCCTCACCTGTTGTGGTTTTGAGTTCCTTCAGAATCCAGGAGTCCTTGAAGGAATGGAGGCAGATAAGGAGGGACTGGTGCATTCATTGAATGGAAGGATGGCTTCCAGTACCAGGGGCCTTTGTGAAGCAGGTTGTGCCCCTTTAAGTAGCAAGTATGTGTTATTAATCCAATAACTGATATGATTATCAGACATTGTAACATCATATGGATTATGGGTTTGTGTGGTCAGTGGAATTCACTGGTATATTTATGGAAACTAGCTTTGGCTAGTTTCTTATCCTTAAAAACTGTGGTGTGCCCACAACAGGCAGCATCACATTTACTGCCTAGTCTTACTTCTCAAAATAGTCCTAGACTGAGTGTGGTTAAATCTTGTCTTTCAAAAGCAAGTCTAAATTTATCTTTGGCTATAGGAACATCTCAGGGCATTACTCGACAAGGAAATCGTGGTTTTGCCAAGTATCACCTGCTGTAGAATCATTGAATACTTAAGCTGGTCAGAGCCTTAAAAGTCATCTATTCTGGTGCTGATAATTTACAAAGGAAGAGCTGAGATTTTGAGTGGATATATAAGTTGGCCAAAGTCACACAGGTAGCCACAGTGGGACTTGTAACTCAGTATTTTGAATCCTGGATGAGAGCTCTCTATCCTAAAGCAATGTCAGGAGGTGCTGTAGTTTTGTTCCTTTGGGGTGGTCTTCCTCCATAGCTGACAGCGGGGATGCTTGTGCAGCAAACTCAAGAACATTTCTGTACAAGCTCGGTGGGTCCCTGTGGTTTTTTCCACACGTAACAGTCCTTTTATTTATTGCAAATAGACTAGGCAATTAATTCACAGTTAGCAACTTATGGCCTGGAAAATCTCATTACCCAAACCTTACATTATCAACACATCTGTTTAAAAACAGATGCTTAAAGAAGTAGTCTGAATATCCAGCTTCCTGATCATCTCCAAGAAGAGGGGAACCACTGAAAGCCAACTTTGGAGGGAGCAGAGTATTCTACCAAGGTTATCAAAGCCACTGAAATTCACACATAATGGGGTATAAACAGGGAATTCACATTTATTGAGTACCTACTACATGCCAGGTATAATTAGTGCTTAAATTAAGATGCAGGAACTTCGGAGTCAGACAGAGCTGGATATGGATCCCAATTTCATCACTGATTATTGTGCAATCTTGGGTGTGTTTTTAACCTCTCTGAGCCTTAGTTTTCTGATCTACAAAATAAGCCTTTTTAGGGTTATCATGAGGCTTAAATAAGATGATTACGTAAAAATATTAACACAACTTTACAAGTGTTCAATACATGGAGGAGTATTATTATTATTCTCTTATTTAAATTTTAAAACAAGTTTATAAAGTTTGTGGTATCGTTCACAGTTTTTAGATAATTAAACCAAGGCCCAGAAAGATTAAATAATCTGCCGTAGCCACAATATTAGCGAATATTTGAGGCAGCATTTTTTAACCCCAGTCTATCAGATTTTCTATTCTACTCTGCCATTCCTTAAAACAAGAGGCCTTGGAGGAGAGATTAGGTACTTTGGGAGGGAGAAAGCTGTGGAAAATAGAGTGGCTCTTCTTATCTTCTAACCCTGTCCATTCTCTGCTTCAGGACTTTCAGGGGTTGACCCTGAGGAATAAGCAGAAATGTAAGCTATCCATTTGGAGTAAATTCAGGATTTATAAAAGCAATCTTGTTCCCATTCTTGGTTCCTAAGTAAAGGAAAGGAACTCTGAAGTTCTATGAAGCTGGTTCAAAAAAGCATGAAATGGGTGCAGCTTGGGACTGGGAAGACAAATTTTGCCTTATCACAGTTTATCCAGGGCCACCATGTGCCCTAACTCACACCTACATCCACACCCATATGTACACACATACGCACACACACACACACATTCTACAGCCATAAAACTGGACCTCTCTAAATTTTCTTTCACTGGTCTCTCTCCTGCGCTAGATTGTCAAACACGTAACAAGCATCTCAGTTCCAAGGATGGAAAAGGAGCTCAACCTGTGTTTGTGCAGGAAAAAAATGAAAGGATGAATGATAGCCTAAATGAATAGGCCCAGCTCTAAGATTTTCTATACTTAAGTTAGAATTCCGGTTTATTATCTGGCAAATTCAGAGAAACTTGGTGCCTGAGTGTCCCTCCTCTCTAACCTCTGACACACACACAGGTTAGGATTTTCTGGTAGGCAGAGGTGGGGATGTGCCTAGAGAAGAATCACCCAAGAGTTCCCTTAGGCGGGGGTCTAGCTGCCTGGCCCTTTAGCAACTCTTCCCATAACCCAGAATTAGCTGTAGAGAGTTAAGATTCAGTGTTGCTTAAAGTGAACTGATGGGCAAGCATGGAAAGAATGAAGCCCAGAAAAAGGAGAAGCAGGCTTATGCATCCAGGGCAGGCACTTATACACCGAAACAAGGGGGCTGACCTCTCCACTCTCCCTGGTGGGAGGAGTCCCCAATGGGTGATGCCCCTTTGCTCCCTCCCATTCTCTTTTCCTTTGCCCCTCCCCTATCCCTTTCCCTTTTCCCCTCTTTCCTCTTCTGTATCCCCTCTTGTCTTTATTATTTCTTCCTCACAAACTTCACGCAGTCCTTTCTTCCCTTCTCTCTCCATCTTTTAGGCTCTATAGCAATAATATCTGCCTTTACCTCCCAGAGGGATGAAACTGACCCTTGTTTATTTAGCATGATTGGCCTGGGGGTTGCCATGAAATGTGGGCTGGTGCCTAGGGTTACCTCCATAAGTGGCAGCTGGTAGAAGCGAAGGACAGGCTCCCAAGCCCTCTGCAAGCACGTTGTGTAGCCTAGAAGCCTTCTCCTTTTGAACTATGATAAATGAGAAAGAGGCTTGGCAAGAGGGAACAATGACTCTGTAAAATCAGATGGCTAAAGTATAAGTGCGGAATGCAGAGCAGTGCACTGGAATGCCAATCCCTACTTGAGGAAGGACTTGGCTGCTACAAAAGAGGCCCTCTCTGCCTAATTTGGGTTCTCACCCCTCCCAGCTTTCTGGAAATGGAGATTGATGGCATGCATGAGACAGTGAAGGAATATGTCCTCAGGATGAAGCTAACAGAATTATTTCTTTGTAAATTTTCTTTTCCCCTTTCTTTCTCTCCCGTCCATCCTCTCCTTTCACTTCTTCCTCATCTTTCTTTCACTTTCCTTCTTTTCTTGCCCACAATCCCATCAAAACACTTTTCATTTCTTTCTTATATGAAGAACAGGTATGACCCATCCCATATCTTTTCACTGCAGAGTGGTGCTCCTGGGGGCTTTGATGGAGCAATTGATATAATGAATCTTAACTTTGGTAGGACTGTTACTCTGTCTTCATAAAACGCTGCTCAATAAACCAATCTCTAGGTTATAGCTCTGTTAGGAGTGTTTACCACTGTTGGGAAGAAGCCTCGTAAAGAATTGTCATCACTGGGTAATTACCAATGTTCTAGGTTATGGATCTCCATTTTTAAAAATAAACATTGATTTTATGATTACAAAAGCAATGTAGGGGATGGGAAAATTCCCCCTTTCCCATCTCAGTTCTTATG
Source organism: Equus caballus (assembly GCF_041296265.1). Lineage (NCBI taxonomy): Eukaryota > Metazoa > Chordata > Mammalia > Perissodactyla > Equidae > Equus > Equus caballus. Next base: position 36,698,463 of record NC_091707.1, read on the forward strand.
GCTGTTTGAATAATTAAAATGACATAAGGCAGGTTAACAGGAGAAAATCGAACAAAGTTTAACACGTGTGCATGGGGAATTCACATAAGCATGAAAAATTCCAAAGATAGTCAGGCAAAATGAGGTATATATGTCATTGTGGACTAAGGAGAAAGGGGGTGGAGTCTGGGCCTTCAAAGTGAAAGGAGGATATTTACAGGAAGAGGAAAAGAGTTAATGCTTGGTCAACAAATATTTCTTGGGCCATCTAGAGACACTGGGACACAGAGGACTTTGATCAAAGGGCCTTGCTAGGTTCCTCCCTGTCTATCACACCTAGTTCATTTTATTCTATAGTTGTCTATGGTGTTAGCTCCTTCCTGGAACAGGCCTTCTATCTTAAATTCTTTTAGGCAGTTAGTTGGGAGGTCAAAGTTTCATCCTAAGTCTTTTATTTTATTTTATTTTTTCTGAGTCTTTTATTCTTAAAAATAACCAGCCCCAAATAATCAAACCAAAGAGACACATTTTGGAGTGGCAAGTTCTGCTCCCCTATAGCAATATATGTTCACTGTAGACTATTTGGAATATATGGAAATTTATTAATTCAACTTTTTATTTAGCTGATATTATTTGGGAACTTATTTCATGGCAGACAGAAAAAAAGCTAAAATTGAGCACAATTATACCAACCAGAAATGGTCATTATTAACGTATTGGTTTTATTCTATTCCTTTGGGCAATGTATAAACAAAAAGTATATTTTGATGTCATTTTAAAAGTAATTTTCTATCCTGACTTTTTCAGTTAGAATTATCTTGTAAATTCAATTATATCAATTTCATAATTGTACCATAATTTCAATTTAGCATTATATCATAACCTTTGTCTCAAATTATAAAGGAAATCTTCAAAAATATGATATTTTGAGGAAGATTAGCCCTCAGCTAACATCCACCATCAATCCTCCTCTTTTTTTGCTGAGGAAGATTGGCCCTGAGCTAACATCCGTGCTGATCTTCCTCTACTTTATATGTGGGACTCCTGCCACAGCATGGCTTGACAAGTGGTGCCATGTCCGCACCCAGGATCCAAATTGGAGAACCCCAGGCCGCTGAAGCAGAGCATGCTAACTTAAGCACTGTGCCATTGAGCCGGCCCCCAAAATATGATTTTTAATGACTTTTCAGTAGCTATATTTTCCAGCTATTACCTTGATAATGTTGTTTACAAGTCACTCCAAAACTTAGTGGCTTACAACAAGCAACATTTAAATTTTATACGTACTCACACATCTGTTGATAGATGGGTTGCCTATGCTCCAAGCGGTGAAATGGCTGGACCTAGGTGCAGGTTTTTGAAATTAGATTAGGGTCTGCTCTATGATCTTCACATTTTCCTTGGACCAGAAACTACCCAGGGAATATTCTTCTCTTAGCAAATGGCAGGAGTGCAAGAGGGAACATGGAAGCATCTAGTGCCTCCTGAGACTTAGTCTGCATCTTGCACATTGTCACTTCTGTCCACATTCCCTGGGTCGAAGTGAGTCATGTGGCCAAGCCCATCATAGGGTGTGTTAACACACTACACCCACTCTAATGGAAGTACTGCAAAGTGACAGGCAAAGGGTGTGGTGTATAATTCAAAAACAGGGAAGGTGTGAAGAATTGGGAACAAGTATTCACTCTACTCTTGTAGACTATATGATGTTTTATTGTCACTAATAACCAGAGAATGACCAAAGAAGACTAGTTATTGATCCTTTCTGTTAGCCTGTAATGTGGACCCATAGTGGTATGACAGATATCATGAGACCCTTTTCCAACGACACAGGCTTTAGAGGACATTGGAGCCTTTTTCGCTAACCCTGTTTTCTCTTCTACCTATCTCTGCTTTGCCGTTCTAATATATCTTCCTTTTGATACTTCAACTCATCTCATCTCTAGGAATTTGATATCTTGCTTCACAGATAAGAAATGAGCTCTGATTTTAATGCAGAGAATGCTTATGACCATTATTGAAGAAGGGCTAGAAGAAATGAGGCCTAAAACCTAGGAGGGTCAATTCCAGAAGATCATCAGCTTTAGAACCTAAGGGTGAGGCAGAAAGATTTGATACTTGGTTTGACCATTGTTCTACAAAATGTAGACATGGATAAGGTACTCAGACACTTGAGCTCTCTAGGAGTAGTGAAGAATGACTGAATCCAGTTTTCGTTTGTTTGTTTTTGTAATTCAGAATCATTGAACTCCACTCTTGTGATCTGTACTGATTTACTCTGTAAGTCTGTAATTCTTTTCCTGCTTGAGGTTTTATCAGTTCTCTGAGAAATATGTACTGCTTACAGTTCTGGTATTCACATTATTTTGGTGCTTCTGTGTTGTTAACACTTGGGGTCCTGGTTCTCTACTGATGGGCGTCTTAATTTTGTTTCTTTTGTCTCTGTTCCTCTGCTTTTAGTTGGTATTTATTTTTTGAAATACGTACTCTATTTCACACATTAGATGGTATATTCTAGGAAGGTCAGGACCACACCTTCTCCATTGGCAAGTGCCTGGCATATCGAATGTGCTCAACACACATTTGTTGATGGTGATAGTTACGGGGTACAGGGACCCTCCATCATTTCACTCAAAGACTTGACAAATCTTTTTTTCACTTACCTATTCTTCCTCCCATGCAGATCACTTTGCTCTAGGCTTATATTTCGTGCTTACAGCCAAAAATTTCCTGCAGGAGACCTAGTTTATATAATTATTTCAAGTGTAATTTTCTAAGGAAGGAGCATGGTTATCTAAGCAGAGTTTGCCAACATCAAGACATCAGTCAGTGCTGGAAGAGCCAGTTCAGAGTGGTCAGAAGTAACAAGGAGGCTATTTAAATTGATGAGGTTTAATAACTTGTATTCTCTACAAAGAGAAACGTTTTCTGGCCAGAATTTTGCAAGGACCTAGTTGCCCTAGGTCAGCTATATTGTATTAGGATGCTGTGATTGTGAAGGAAAGGAGAAATTATTTTAGGGGATGGTGGGAGGGATTTTATGTGAGAGTAAGGCTAATGTTATAGCATGTTAGAAGAAAACCACCTGTTAACACTGTGGTTTACTACCATTCAGCAAATATTGATTGAGACTCTATCATGTAATAGCCACTATGATAAGAACAAAGGATATAAAGAGTAAAAGATGTGTCCTGTCTTCAGGGAGCTCAAGGTCACCCTAGGGATAACAGGGGACTGCCTCCAGAAAGATGGATTAGACATGAAGCCCATTCAACCAAGATCTCATTCTTACTGCTGCATGAATGACCTTGCTTAAGATGCAAGATTGATTGGAGGTAGAAGAGGAGAGGGGAAGAGAGTAAACCTATACCTCAGTTGGAATAGAACTCAATTTCTCTACTTCCTGAAACAATGAGCATGGTAAGTCTTTTCTCTAAAGAAGCAGAGAAACTTCTGCTAGGATTGAACCTCAGGGTTTTAGTGTGAAAATCTAGGTTTAAAAGAGAGTTAAGGGAGGGCCACCTGGTGGCGTGGTGGTTAAGTTCATGCACTCAGCTTTGGCAACCTGGAGTTCACAGGTTCAGATCCTGGGCATGGACCTACACCCTGCTCATCAAGCCATGCTGTGGTGGTGTCCCATATACAAAATAGAGGAAGATTGGCACAGATATTATTAGCTCAGGGACAATCTTCTTCAAGTAAAAAGAGGAAGATTGGCAATAGATGTTAGCTCAGGGCCAATCTTCCTCATGAAAAAAGAGTCAAGGAACACACATCTGCTTCTGTAAAGATCAATGAAAACACACACATGCAATCTTTCCAGCTTACTGGTACATTTATCTGCCATTCCCTGACTGATAAAATAATCACAGTTTCAGATGCAAGATCAAAATAAAGTCATTTTAACATGATGACTATAGTTAACACTACTGTATGGTATCTTTGAAAGTTGTGAAGAGAGTAGATCCTAAGAGTTCTCAACATGAGAAAAAACTCATTTTTTTTCTCGTTTTTTTTGTATCTATATCAGATGATGGATATTAACTAAACTTATTGTGCTAATCATTTCACAATACATGTAAGTCAAGTCATTATGCTGTACACCATAAACTTATATAGTGCTGTCTGTCAATTATATCTCCATAAAACTGGGGAAAAAATAAAGTCATTCATACAAAGACTCAACATTTCAAAGATGCATCACGTTATATAGAAGAAAGCTCTTGCACATTATGCTATTCTTCACACTGTCACTTAAAATGATGTTCATTCCAATATTAGTTAGTGCCTACAACATGCCAGACACTGTGCTAGCCCTTGAGGGGTACAATGGTGAGCAAAAATTGACCCATCCTTGGCCTCATAGAGCTTATAGTCTAGTGACAGGAGAAAGACATCAAATAATCAACAACTAATAGCAATTTGAAACTTTGTTAAGCATGAGAAGTATAGAAAACCGGATCTAGTTGGGGGATCAGGGAGAAATTTCTTGAAGGAATGATGCTTGAGCTGATATTTGAAGGATAAGCAAGAAGTAACCAGGCAAGGATGGATGTAGTCTTCTGGGCAGAAAGTTGCTGCAATGCCCAGGGGATGTAAAGGAATATGGCAAGTTAGAGTCCAAGGAAGAGAAGACAGGTTGGTGGGGTTGGAGCACAGAGAGTGAGGGTGGAGGGGAGGCAGGGGTGTGGTCATACAGTCCCCTGCTTGCAGAGTGTGGCACTGATTTAGAATTTATCCTAAAAGTCAAATTAGCTATAAGCAGGAGAGTACAATGACCATGATCTGTTTTTCAAAGATCACTCTGTCTATAGGATGGAGACTGGATTGGAGGGGAATAAGAGATGATGCTAAAATATTAGTTCTCCAGGAAAGAGTCGATAGTGGACTAAATTTGCACTAGGGCAGTGAGTATGGATGTGAAGCAAAGTGGGTGAATTTGAGACATATTTAGAAGGCATTATATTCATAGCATTTGAGATGTCAAAGAAAAACAAATCAGGGCTTAGTAAGAGAATTTTATTGAAAAGGATTCTTGCAAGGAAGGAAAAGGGACTATTGCAGTCGGGAGAAATCTGTGACAAAACGGTCTGAAAGCAGTGCAAAATCAAACAAAACAGAAAAATGAGTTTTCTTTTCTAAGGTAAAGGTTTTTCTTTTCTAGGGTAAAGGAAGAGGCAAGCAGTGACAAGCAGAATCTTTGGAGGGAGTGCTGGACAAGCAGGGGAAATAACCATGGACAGGAAAAAGGTCTCACTGGTCAGCTGATTCCTAGGAGAAACTGATAAGGGGGAGGGGTCACATTCTACTTTTTTTATGCATGCTCAGGCTTGGAGACAAGCAGAATTCTAGTTCATTGCCTGTAGGAATGACTAAAGTTTGGTCAAGACAAAGCAGAGGATAAACGATGGCAATAATGAACCCTTGGTTAGAGAGTACAGCCCACCATGACCTCAGGGGCAAACAGGAGAGGCAGCAACTTCTCAATGGATCAGTGAATCCTTGCACTCCTCTCTCTAGGGGATAGTTGATGTCATCGTTTTGTGTTAGAGGTTTATGTTAGGGGTTGGCAAAGTTTTCTCACACCCTTGAGTTCATTTACCCACGTGACATCCGGAGAGATCTGTTATAGTTGGAAGAGTTGGATTAGCAGTCAGTTTTCCTGTCTCCTTCTTTCACAGAAAAGGAAGCCATAGTCTAGAGAGGGAAATTGACTTATCCAAGACATCACAGCTAGACGGGAGGAAAACTGTGATCCAAGCCCAGGACTTCCAACATCTAGTCTGAGAATGATTCCACTTTCTATGACTACTTCCCATCTGGGAATTTTGAAGACAGTTCGATGTAGCCTTGCAGATTCCTCCCAGGGAGCAAATTGAAGTGATTCATACTCTCCCTATATGTTGCACAGCTACATGTGCAGATATTTACTATAGACACACACATATCTTTTTCTGAAGGTTGCCAGACATCAACTTGAAATTTAATCTAATCACGTCCTTGGAGTTTTCAGTTCTCATCGTCCTGTTTCATCTTATGCCTAGCTTGGCCGTCTGGGGTTCAGGATGTAGTTGAAAGACAATATGGTGTGGTGGACAGACTGTAGGCTTTGGGGGCAGGCAGAACTTGGTTGGAAACCTATGGCTGCTGTTCACTGGCTATGTCACCTAGGTCAAATCATTTATGTTCTCTGAGCCTTGTTTGTCTCATTTGTAGAGTTGGATAGTTCTAACTGCCTTACTTGACTGTTGCAGGTATTAGATGGGGATGTAGTAATGTCAGCCACCATTTTATTGGTCATGTACTATGTGTCAGGCATTGTGCAAAGTACTTTACTGACATTTCTCTTTTATTATTAAGCACCTGCTATTTTCCAAGCATTCTTCTATGTACCAGGGACACAGAGAAAAAACTGACAATGCTATTTGCCTCCATGGAATTTATAATCTAGTGGGGAGAAACAGAAAATAAACAGGATATATTTTTAAAAATTTATACATATATAGCTTGTCAGATAAGTGCTCTGGAGAAAAGTAAAACAGAGAAAGGAGATGGGGAAGTACCAGGGTGTTGCTCTGTGGGGTGTAGCGTGGAGGTCAGTGGGTATGACCATTGAGACTACAGATACAGTTAAGTTAATTTGCTTTTTGGTAAACTTTAGCAGTTGGTAGATTTCCCTTCCTTCCCTTGCCCCTTTCTTCTTCCCTTCATCCCTTAATGCACTGAGCACCTGTGATATTGACCACGTTAGTCACTGGGAATGTGAAGATGAATGTTTCTTTTATCCTCTTATCTACCTACCTTCTGCCACTTAATCCCCAATTTAATCCAGAAGGATTAAGACACATAAAAACAAATAGGAAGAGGTCCCATCTTTTAATTCCTCTGCTCATGCTGTGCAGATCTGCTGGAGTGGTTTGGGATCTGGAAGCCAAACTGACCCATTGGTACCCAGGGGTCCATCACAGTGCCCAAGTGCACTGTAGGAAATCATGGTAGTATTGGGCCTCCTGTCAGGGCTGCTCCAGCCAGTGCTCTTTGCAGGTGGTGAGTGCCTTCCTTCAAGCCCTTGAGGCATGGAGCTGCAGCTGAAGCCCAGGAGACTTTTGCTCCCAATACTCACCTACCCTGCCCCCCAGGCAGGAGAAGGAAAGATTACTAGAAAAACAGCATAGGGATGGGAACATTTTCAAATTAATTTCAGAAATCCAGTCTTAGCTATAAACGACAGCTGTGGGTTTAATCATTGAAACTCTCTTTCCATTCAAGAGCATGTGTCCCCTGAGGAGAGGGACGTAATCAAGCAGTTGAGTAGTCAGAGGCCACCTAGATGCTGGTAGGCAGTCTGCAGGGAAAGGGGAGGATGGATCCCTTTGTGGCAGTGACCTGAGGGAAGCAGGTACCCCCTACCTAATACCATCCCCTTAACCCCCCAGTCCCTGAGGATTGCTCTGATGTGTCTGTCACTGAATGTCTGTGGGTTGCAGGGGGAGGTGAGGGTAACATTTCTTACAGTGGAAGCTAATGGGACCAAGAAAAGCCAAGCTTCAGCATTGGCTTGAAGAGACTAATGGACTCATGGACTTTTAAGGTTTGGCGTTTCAGGAGAGTATTGTCTTTTTTTGATCTGTCACCACCACCACCACAATAACAGCTGTAAGAGCAACTGCAATCACAACACACCCAACAATTCCAATAGCTAATGCCTATGGAGCACTGTCTAACTCCCCAAACAGTCACACCTTACTCGTTCGCTGTTTATTGTACATCTCCTATGTGCCATACCTCGTGCTGAGCACTGGAAATAAAGCTGGAGCCAAGGCAGCCATAGTCCTTCCCCTTAGGGAGCTTGCAGTCGAGAGGAAAAGATTAAATGGAGCATCTGATGAACCCAAATCTAGTCCCCAAAGATGTTACCTTATCTGTTGGAGGAATGAGCCTCCACTCCCAGCCTAGGTGGGAGATGTCAGCTGATGCAAAAGCTCCTCTCCTTCTCCTGCCAGTCTACTTCTCAGACCCCATGCTTAGGGAACTGGTGTCTCTCCTTAGCTTCTATCTGGTGTTGCTGCCCATCACTTCAGAGGGACCAGGAGCACCTGCTAAGAACCTTGCAGTCATCAGTCACGAGAATTTCTATTCTTTTTGTTTCCCTGGCCTTTTGGAGGGAAGAGTTCATGGAGAGGGCAGCTGGAAAGACACAGGCCAAAAGAAACACTTTTGTCTTGTTCTTTATGGTTCCCTTATGGTTTTTCTCCTTCTTTGTCTTTTGTTTTCCCCATTTTATGATTTTATTTTTCATTTTAATACTATGGGTGGGATTTTAAACCAGAGCCAGAAGCAAACAGGAATCATGTCAGGAGAATAATAAGAAGGCAGACAGAGGAGCTGTGAGTAAAGCAAAGTGCAGGTGGAATGGGCATTGGCTGTGCCGTGTTCACAGAGCTAATGGGCCGGCAGAAGAAACCAGAACATTGCAGCCATAAAGTGAAAGCCATGTCGACTGAGAATACAGATTAGAATTAAAAGACATGCAGTGGCAATGGCACCACGATGTGCTTGTTATGCTTTCCCCGTCCCTCTCTGAGAGCCTGTCTGCAAACGCCAAGCCTCCACTCTCCTCCTCAGATCCCACACTCAGTCAGAAATTCTCCATCACAAATTCTCCCTTCTTCCATTCAGACTGGGCTAACATAGCAGGTGTTGCCCTTTTTCATCATTTTCCTTCTGCCATGACACTTCCTTTCTTTTCTATATCAGTTAGGAATGCCTCCAGCTAAAAGTAGTAGAAAAATTGAAGAATAGTAGTTTAGACAAATAAGGATGCTTTTTTCTTACATATCAAGAAGTTTCAAGCTAGGCAGTCCAGGGCTGCTACCACAGTCCAACAATGCCATCGGGAATACATTGTTTTTCAGTCCATCCATCCATAGCGTGTTGACTTCCATCCTCAGGTTTGTTGTCTCTTGGCTGCAGTATGGCTCTGGCCTATCTAGGCATCATGCTCTCATTCAAGGTTGGAGGAAGGGGGAAGGACAAAGAGCTTTCTCTGAGTGAGGCTTTAGTAGACCTCTACAGCAAACTTCTATCTTGTGAGCCCACCTGCTCATCCTAAGAACCATAATTGGAGAAGAGGATGCAATTACTCTGCCTGGCTTGGACTAATCATGCTTCATCTTCTGGGGGTGAAGTAGGGGCGTGATTTCTCTGAGAACAGAGGCTCTCCATCCCTACCTTAACAAAGCAGGATTCTGTTGTCAGGGAAGAAGGGAAGCAATGGCTGTTATGTAAGTAATGGACAATGTATGCCCCCCTTCTTTGAGGTCTTCCTTTTGCCTAGCCTTGGTGATCTGAAGTCTCTTAATTTGAGGGTGGATGTGTGGAGAGATGTCTGTTTATGTAAATATTATTGACATACAAAAGAAGCCCATGTGCAGTTTCTGACATTCCATTGCACTTTCAAATTCTCTGGGCCCTGCCCTAGATTCTGGATTAGAATTCTACTTTTGGAAGGTTAACCAGGCTTTTTTTTCTGAAAGGAACCATTTGGTGTTGTGGCTGTGTTTGAATGGGCCACTGCTCACAGGTTAAACTGCCTCCGTTTGCCTGATGGAACATCGCTTGATGTCTCGGGGCTTAAGAACACAGACAGTTCTTCATTCTTTTCTCCTTACAGGTAGCGATAAAGCATTTGTCTCCTGGTCTCTTTTTTCCCACTGTAGCACTCCTCAACCCACTATCTTTTCCTCCTTTGTCAACTAGTAGTGAAATAATTCTAAAAGATACCCAAGTTCACCACCAAGGCAAATGTCCTCACTTTTAACATATAGTAGAGTTCTTTAATTTGCAAGGAATTTTTACATATATTAATTATTAATTTTACAATACTGCCTTCCACATCTCTGTGTCCTCCACATGAAGACCTTGGGAGAAATTTCTCTTAGCACCTGGTGTTCTCCTCATGGATAATAAGGACCAAAGAATAACTCAGCTTCTCTGTACATTGGCTTCCAGGAAACCCAGAGCCAACTGTACATTTCAATCTCATAAGCTCTTATACTCTAATTAGCTATGATAATTTTCTTCGTTGAGACTGTACTTTGCATTTTAATTCATATTTTGCCTGGGTGTGACAGTTTTTTCTTTTGGTTAGCTCTAAATTTTAATTTTATAGCTTGGTTGAGCCTACATATTTAAAAGAAAATAACTCTGTGCAGTGGGCTTTGTTGTCTTTATTTTTCATACAAGGATACTGGGGGAACTAAGACATTAAGTCTGAGGTGGTAAAGAAGTCTTCTGCCAGGTACACACTCTGGCTGATTGGCAAATTTCAGCCTGGGGTGCTGTGAGGAGAAGCGTTGCGAGTCTGTGTCCCTCACTAGGATAGAGGTTACAGTTATCAGTTGGCAAAAACCATTGTAGGTTTCATGGCAGGAGGAAGAGGATGCAATGTTTTCCCCTAAGAAATCAAAGAGTCCTCATTTCCCATCCATGCTGAAGAATTCTAGCGCAGAATCCCTTTCACATGCTCTCTGTTCCTCTAGCCCTCTCTACACTAACAGTAAGCGGGAAGATATGATGAAGCAAGGAAGGAATGAACACTCAGCTCAATGGAAAGGCATCGACATTTTATGTGATTTGGTAGGCAGAGAAGCAGAGGGTAAAAACCTGATCAGCATTGCAAGGGAGTAATATAAGTGTCTTGGAACACTTACCTTCATCTCTACAAAAACACAGTTTGCTGCTGGGTGTGGTGCAGCCTCGTTTCAACAAATCAAGTTGTCAGGGGGGCTAATTGTTTCCTCGTGTAGCTCCCTGTGAGGATTATCTTTTTTAGCTGGCTTCCCACAGGAACTGATAGCATCTGGCGATTGTTTACTTCTAAATCTCGGTGTAGAACAGTGCAGGAGTGTCTGAAAGAACATTTTTGGACAGACCAAGATGCCATGGGAGAACACGTACACACATGTCAGTGGGCATCCTTCCCAAGCCCATGAGCTTTCTCCAGGACTTGGCTCTGAACACAGTCAGAAGGCAGTCATGCCACAGTCCAATAAATTGTTGCACATTAGGTTTTGGCAGTTTCACCATTTGCCCCCAAGAGCTTGCATTAGGCACGAAATAATAATAATGAGGAAATTCAATTAGATACTATTTCACAGCTAGATGAGGTAATGACTATAAATAAGAAAGGGAATAAGCCATATCACCTGCTGCACATACATTGTTTAAATAGCTTGTTTTGCTTAAACATTAGTTAAGCAACATTAAATTTAAACGGTGTTTCCATTAGCCAAAGGTATGTAGTGTGTGATATAGAGTGATTATTGCAGATTTGACCAGGTTTTTCTGACTGGAGTAAGAGAAAATCTGGCCAGGGCGTGGCTGACAGGTTGATCACAGATTGTTAATGTCTATCAGTAGCGGAGTTATGACTTTATAATGAAGGTCTGCCTCTAACTATGGAATACTATCCCTATTCCGTTTTATAGGTAATGAGAGTTTACAGGCAAATGTAATTTTAAGCTTCTCTGTATACTAATTTATCACAGGAACGGCTTGCACATAGATTCTGAGGATATGAATGTTCCTCTTTAAGCTATTACTTCTTAATTTTCTACTTCCTGCAAATAAACAGTTTAGTTCAATAAACTTAAGGAGCCACAATTAACCAATTCATTAGTTAAAGTTGAATAGTCCTTTTATTATGAATCATAATCACTTCTTTATTTAAATTGAGCTTAATTTAGTTTCTTGCCTCCGTTATTGCCTGAGAGAGGAGGAGAAATCTTACATTGTCAGGCTTACGCAGGAGAGCATAATTTTAAGATCATGGGCTTCAAAGTTAAAAAGATTTGGATAGAAATTTCAGCTTCCTCATTAACCAGCCTGGCCACCTTTCTTAGATGATTATAGCCTCTTAAAACCTCAATTTCTTCTTCTGAAAAATAGATTATCTATTCTGTCTACAGCTGTCACTGACATGGGGAAAGATGATCTTCCCATGGTTTTACTGCTCTGTCTAGCATTCACATTGTAGAATTTCTCATGAACTGGACTAAATAGTGTTGAGTGCTTAAAGGTTGGTGTTTGGTTAATCATCATTCCATCAGTAGTCTGTTCCTCTTTGCTATCCACATATCTTCCTGGGTGACCTCCTCCACTTGCATGGAGTCAACTTTTGTCTATCTGGCTGACTCCAAATTTTATTCCTATAGTCAGAATTTCCCATGAGCCTCAGACACACGTATCTGACTGCTTACCTGACATTTCTAACTAGATATTGCACAATAAACTCAAAAGAGAATTCTCCTCACTTATCAATGCATCAACGCCAGATCTGGGTACCATCCTTAGCCAAATGTCATTTACTGAGACTAAAGCACAAAGTGTGTGGAGGAGATATAGGAAACAAAGGAGAAAAAGAAGACAAGAACAAGACTGTGAGCACCTTGTCTGCCAAGCAGAAGATGTTCATCTTTATTCTGAAAGCAGTGGAGGGGTCTTTCAACAGAAGCCTCCTTAGCAAGTGTTTAACATAGTCAGGTTTCAGTTTTGTTAAGATCGCTCTGAGACCAATACAGGGGATGGTTTGAAGGGAAATTGACTGAATTCGGGCAAAGCAGAAGGAAAGCTATTGCAATAGTCCAAGCATTAGAAGAGAACACTCCGTTCGGGACAATGAAATCCTGGTTGCTTTAGATTCAAAACCTCAGAGTTGGGAGGGCCCTCTAAATATGGGAGTAAAATTTTCCTTTATAGACAAAGTAACCGATACCCCTGAAAGTTCTGAGGTTGCCTGACGTCACTCAGCTGACAGAGAGAAAACACTAGAAGGGCCTCGGATGGTCCTGAGATACAGTTTTGTGGGTTTGCCTTGGAGGAGAAGAGAATTTCAACTGTCTGTGCGTCATACATTTTTGTGTGGCAGCTTCCTTGAAAAGCAACAAATCCTGAAGGGCTTTATTTTGGTGACCTTATTTTCCCCTTTTACAGATGTGGGTCTTAGGCTTGAGGAGGTGTGATTTTTCTAATGTCACACAATTAATTGGTGGCAAAGCTGTTATTTAATGAACTCAAATCTCTTTATTTCAACTCCCATACATTTTCCATGACACCACACTGAGGTAAGTCCTTTCCTAGGATAGTTCCTGTTCTCGTATGCTGCTATGACCACATAGAGGCCTGTAATTTAAATGGAAGTTACACACAGAAATATTGAGGCTTCATGTAGGAAAGACCAACTGGGGATGTAGGATATCCAGAGGATACCTTATCATGATGCCTTCTTCATGGATTTGGCCCAGCCAGCAACCTTGCAGAGTCAGACCCTGATTCTGATCAGCAATCTTGGTCAGCACCTCAAGAGTGGCTTCACCTCCCAGGCATGGGCTCACATTAGTCAAGCTCTAAGGGACTGATGTATAAAACCATAATGTCAGTTTACTAAAGCACAATGAGAAATAAAATCTCAGATAGACCTAAACTCTCCTGTCAGCATGACTTGCACTTTATTTGTGCTTTTTCTTTCTGTAGAGAAGCTAAATTATAATCAGAAAGTTACTTGATGAGCTTGGAATCAGAAAAAAGGAGTTTGGGTCATCTTGAGCAGTTTTCCTCAGCTGAAATAGTTTGTTGTTGCTGTCCACTCTTTCTACACCTTGTCAATATGTTACCAAACACAAACACAGGTTTGTTTACCCCCTGCACGGGAGGGCCAATAACTGGAACACCAGGCTTGTGGCAAGGAAAGAGGTTTATTATCAAAAGGCAGCCAGATGAGGAAATGGGAGTTAAAACTCAGATTCACCTCCTCAAAGGGAAAAAGGTAGGGGTTTTTATTTGGGGTTTTAGTCAGGGGTGACTGTCCTTCATATTTATTCATGGGTCACATGTGCAAATTTGGGGAGGTTCTATGTGTTGCACATGGGTTTTTAGTCTGTGACCGTCTAAAATTTACAGATGGTCATTTTAGCTTCTCAATGCTCCCTTGAGGTGCTTAATCAGGCAGTAGGGGGCTGGCAGCAAGCTACTCTCTTATCAGCTGACCTCCTTTTGTTCTGAAAAGCAAGCTCAGAAACTTTGGTTACGTTGTTTCCCACATTAACCTTGTGGGTACAAAGAATGGTTTCACAATAATCCAGGGAAATTTTAACTCCTTTGTCCTCGGTTTCAAATAGCACCAGAATCCTAAATCTGCTGGTCAAGATGCTGCCTCCTGCAGAGAGAGAAAGCCCATCAAAGCTTGCTTTGCTGACTCTCTTTTCACCTCCTCTATCTTCCATTGATGACCAACTTCCTTTTTGACAGACACATTTTTTCTTTAGCCATATTAATACCCTCCATAATATTATCATATAGTTTATTAGACTGGGAACCATTCTATTTCTTTGATCTACTTTGTCTATCTCTGCACTGAGCCTTTGTGTGTTAACTTATAGTTGTTTTTTCACAAGATAGTCTTATTTCCATTATATCTATCTTTATCAGGAGCCCTTTGCTTTCACCTCCTTGTTCCGTAGACTATTACAGGGCATGGTGCCAGGCACAGTGTTTTCTTTTACGCTATATGCTGAAAGGATTGATTTTTCCATCTTTATTTTAGATGTTTAATCTCATCCAGAGTGACAGGGGCACTTGGTAGCTCCTTTTTGCATCTCAACAATTGATTCTCTTTTGTTTAGATTAAAATATATTTATTTTCCAGGAATGTGTATTTTAGAGTGAAAATAGCAGGCGTTATTGAGTCAGTTGGAACTGGGTTCAGATCGTGGTTCTAAGATTTCCCTAACTTCTCTGAACCTCAGGTTCTTCCCTGCAAAGTGAGGATTACTATAACTAACCTCATGGAGATTATGAGGCTTAAGCAAGATTAAATGCACTAATTTATATAATATATGTAGTAATAACTCATTCAGTGTTAGTTTCACTGAAACTAGGATACTGATTTATGAAAGGGGGATTAAACGCATCCTGGAAAAGGGATGGTATTGATAGGCTCTGATTCTGACAGCTCAAACCATGCGTGTTAGAGGAAATGAAAGGATGCTCAAGGCTCATTAGATTAAAAGGCTGCTAATGTCCTCTAAGCTGTAAGCAGATTGTTGCCCACGTTTATGAAGGTTGGTTTCTAATCGGGTCAGAAATGACGTAGGTTTGTGACATTGTCTCTGTGCCAAAGGATTCTCAGGGGACTCAGTTATATCATGTTGAGTTGCTCTAAGTGAGAACATACAGAGACCTTTATAAATCTCACTAGGGCATGCTCTTTCCCTGGAGCATGTAACTCTGTGTTTCGACCTTTAGTAGGTTAAGTTCTTACAATGGAGCTACTCTGGGGACAAAACCTCATGACTTTGTTAACTTTAGGAAGATAATACTGGGTTGACTTTATGAGCCCACTCTGAGTGTCTTGATTTGTCAAAGTAGGAGTCCTTGAACACAGAGGAAATTCATAACACCCTAAGTTATTGTACTCGATGCCCTTACCCAAAAGAGAGCTGAGGGAGTCGTTTCCGTTTAAGGAAAGTGGGAAATGTGAACTAAGTATGACTGTCTACAAGAGAGATGCCCCTGAACAGCCACGGGTGTGCTTACTTTCACTTGGGCAGGGTGCTTGCACAACTCCATCTCATTTGCTCCTCATGGCTTCTTCATATTCAGTAGCTTAGCTAGGAAGGGGCATGGGTTGGGGGGAGGGCACATTTTCCAAGAGTAATGACTTTCAACCCATTTTCCAAATAATGTGTTGTCAGGATTGCTGTTAAGACTATGATAGAAGGCTAATTCAATAAGCAAGACCTTGACATACACATAAACATAGGCAAATCTTGACCCTGTTCCACATCATGATCCCTGGATGCTAAAATCTGGTTATGCCTCTGCTTGTAAGCAGTAGGTAGGTGGCCAGGGAAGGTGGACAATCCCCTTTTAGAGAAGAGGAAGGCCAAGTGCCAGAGATGTTAAGTGAGTTACCAATTTCCCCAAATCCATAAATGGCAGAGCCAGAACTAGGGGTTGAGAATACAGTGCTCCACATTCTACTGTGTTGCTTCTCTGGCCACTGTTGTGGGTGAACTTTAGAGGTGAACAAACTGGAGCTCAAATGCTTATGTGAATGTCAATCAGTTTCTTAACCTCCCTAAGTCTCAGTTTTCTCATCTGTGATATGGGTATCATAAATCTACTTCTTAAGCAGATGAAATGAAATAATGTATGCAAGTGTGGTATTCACTAATTGTTAGTTCCGTTGCCCTTCCCATTTTCTCACCAAGGAAACCAAAATGCAATGAGCTTTAGTGATCTGCTGAGGCCACATGACTAGTGTAAGAGAGAAGAGCAAGAATTCAACCAGATTTTTCTGACCTCAATTTCATGTACTTTGGTGGTATTTACAGAGCCCAGTACAAGAGTTTCTCTTGCTTTGTTCTTGAAGAAGCTGATTTTCTTTTTCCTAATTCCTCCTTACTCAAACTCAGAACCCTCTGCTTCTCTCCTTCCAGTCTCTGAACTTGAAGATTTTTTCTGATGATTTCTGTAGAATATGGCATTACCTCCAGGTTTAATCATACTTTTGGGAGCTCCTTTACTTTCTACATGATAACCATCATCTTAGCTGCAACTTCTCAGAAATCCCCTGAAACTCATCCTTCTCACACTACCAGCCTCTCTTAACTTGACGACTATTTCCATTCCTGCTCAAAGCTCTTTTATTCTGACTCCTTTGGTTTCCCTTTCTTATCTATTCCTGTCTTTTCACCCTATGCCTTGATCTAAAGCTTTTGTCCATTGTGGGACTTTCTCCTAGTCTGTTTTGGAGTAAGTTACTTTTCTGTTATAAATATACTTATTTAAGCATTTTCATTTTCACTTTCCATGGTTAAATTTCCCCTGGGTACTGATGAAATGATTAGATAAAGCACCTACTTTGGGGGAGATGTGGGTGATGGGTATTATGCATCCTGGCTTTACCCCTCACTTTTTTCAATTTCTTTCCATGTGGCAAATACTTATTGAACATCTATGCTGTGCTATGCCAGGTACAGGGAATATATAACCAGGTAAGACAGAGCTGTTTTCTTTACAGAATTTACAAGGATGACAGAGTTACCACAGGGGAATTCAGGGGTCACAGGAGTGAGGAATGAAGGCTGGGTAGGAGTTAGCCATGAGAGGGATTTAGAGTAAGAAGTCAGGGCAAAGACAATAATATGGTTAAAGACCCAAAGCCAAGAAAGGGCATAGCACATTTGGAAAACATAAAAACAAAGTATGGCGTGAGGGTGTAGATCAAAGGACAGAGAGATACATGGAATGAGGTAGGAATAGTGGACAAGGATCTGATGAGCAAGTTAGGGATTTCATCCTAAAGACAATGAGAAACCACTGAAAGTTTTAAATGAGGGATTGATGTGATATAAGATTTCTTTTTTAAATGATCATCCTGATTGCAGTGTCTAGGCAGGACAAGAGAGAGGCAAGTAAGCAGAGAAACAGAAGAGATGCAGTTAAGAGGCTAACTTAGTCTCAGATGGTGGTATCAGAGATAGAAACAAGTGAATAGATTGGAAAGGTTTGGGTTTAGAAATGGAGGAACATGCTGATGATTCAGGTATAAAAGGTGAGAGAGAAAGAGGAGACAAGTGCCTATATATTTTCTGAAAGAGTTAATCTAATCAACCAGATAGAGCTAAAATGTGAACATACAAATGCTGTGGCTGGAGCAACCATAAGTAGTAATTAACGGTAGCCCTTGGCACCTTCCTCCAAAACATTGACCATGCTGGGAATATCAGACACCGCAGTGGAACCAAAACCTGGAAACAGGTTGACAGAGCTTCCTCAAGTCACAGCTTCTAACTCTACTCACACAAAAGGCAGCTTGCGAGGTGTCACCACCCAAGGCAGACATGCCTTCTCTCTGGTAGAGTTGGATGCTCTTTTCTCACAAAACACCAAACAAGAGAATCAAGCCAGATTCTGTTGATTTCTCTTAGAAACTTAGAGATGGGGAGAAAAATAATTTCCTGAGGAAGTGAACCAATTAAATTGTCAAATGGACTGAGCAGCGACTACTTCCTGACTCTACCACGGGCCTCCTGATAGATGGATGTGGGCCCTGTGGTAAAGAGATAGCTCTAGAAATGCACAGAAACTAATGATTCCAAGGTGACAAATGAGAAACAAATCCAATCTAATCAGCCAATCAGAACTCATCACTTTGCCCCAAACAGTGCTCATAGATTGCCTCACAGCATTATTAAGAAAAGCTTTTATGCTCACTTCACTTTTGGTGCCCTTCATCTAAGGTCTCAGATTTCTCCTAATTTCATTTTCAGTGAAGTCTTGGTTTGTTAAAACAAATCCACTCCGTTGGCTGACTGTTTAGCTACCTGCTAATTTCACTTGTATGTGTAGGGTGTAGTCTGTTGTGGTTCAAGAAGTAGGAAGAAGAAGAGGTACTATTTTAACAACAAATTTCAATTCTGGAGCTGATGGCTTGGGAAAATCAAGGCGATGAGTTTATTTATTTATTTACAATCCTGGTGTATTTGTCTCTTAATCCTAGTGGGAACGCAGAGATGGCTAGGGAGAGGATGCCTGAGTAGGAAGGTAGCAGAAGCATCCACATTCCATCCCCTGGGGTTCTGTCTTTCTGGGTTTCCTTTCTCTTCTTGTTCAACTTTCCGTTCCTTCAGGCCCGGGAGCTGGTGCAGGGTCTGCCAGCAACACAGCTGCATGGTACCCAGCTCCTGCATGTTCATTTTCCAGTAAGTGTTGTGAAGGTGCTGTTTCTAGGATCCTCCTGTCCTGTCCCATCAAGAAACTCTTCTGTAGGTACGAGCCCCTCACATAATCTTCTCTGTCCTAAGATTAGGCTGAATTACTGACCTCCAGCTGCTTCAGCTTCCAGAAACTCTGCCTGATCTTTGGTAGTTGTTTGAAAACAGCACCTTTGTAAATGGATGAAAACCATTCCTTGCCTGGAATGTCATGGAAAGCTTCAGAAATACAGCTCCTGTTAGCCACCCTCCCTAACTGGCCTTTCCTTATCAGTTGGTCTGAAAAACATTTACAGGTCAATGTTTCTGGTTGGATCACTCTTTGGAGAAAATGGGTTTTACCTTCTATTGTTCTAAGCTTTCCTCTCTGCTCTCCCTTTGTGTAGCCTCCAGGGCAGATAGCATCATGCCCTTGAGTTTGTCTGCATTTATCATTCTCTGGCAGCCAAAAGGTTCTCTGTATGTGTTGTGATATGCCTTTTAGGTGGCCCACAAATTATCTTTCCTGCAGAATGACACCTTTAATCCAAAATGTTTGGGGAGCAGATACAGCTGATGTTGTGTATGATGTATGTGGTCCATGAAGGAGCAAACATTTCCTTATGCTGAGAAGGACGAGTCTCAGGACCCTCAAGCTTAGAAGAGGTCTGAAATGTAGGGGTATAGGTGACCTTGCCATGTTTAATATCTGGTGTGATGCTGGAACAAAGGCAGATGAACTGGGAGGTTGGAGTGAGGTGGGTTGTGTCTTTTTTATATTTTTCAAGGGTAGTAGGCTGACCTGATGTTGTTAAAGCCATGATGATGAGATAATTGAGGAAGCTGTAGTAAAACAAGACCTTGAGATACCCAGAGAAGTTAGACAAACAAGAACAAAATTCTCACGTGCTCAGTCCCTCTTCCCCACCCCCACCAAGAAAGAGCACGGGCCCCTTCCCTAAACTCATCATCTCTGCCGTTAGAACCTGGCCAGGCATGTGGGCCTTAGGTATTAGGGCATTTGTGTAGGCAAAATCCCAGGGCAACTTTTTCAGCTACCTCATTGGATTTTCATGTCTCTTCATGTTGGCAAAGGCTGAGGACTTTAGAAGCTTGGGTTGCTTCCTCTCCTCCCTGAGGGCCAGAGTTCCCAGAGCTCAAGTAACCAGCCTGACCCTTCCTCCAATTTCTCTTTGATAGCTCATTACCCAAGAACCCCAGAGGAGCAGTTTTTCAGAATCCTACCATGACAGTCTTACAATATTGAAAATATATTAAATTGACGTTAAGAGTGACAGGCCTAATTCCTACTGAGGTGGGGGAGGTGGTTTTGTCATGCGGCTTAGCATGAGGAGAGACAGAGCCCTTAGCTCTCTGAAGCCTGTTAAACAACAGAAATCCTTGGCTTTGGATATAATACCCATTACACTCAAGCCTTTTTTTTTCTTTAATACATTCTTTATAATTTCAC
Source organism: Equus caballus (assembly GCF_041296265.1). Taxonomy (NCBI): domain Eukaryota; kingdom Metazoa; phylum Chordata; class Mammalia; order Perissodactyla; family Equidae; genus Equus; species Equus caballus. Next base: position 36,718,671 of record NC_091707.1, read on the forward strand.
TGTTAATGTCTACAGTATGGTCTCTGTGACGCAAAAGAAGCTGCAAACGGATTCTGAGGATGCTTGAGTTAATCTGAAGAGTGTAGTGTAAGGCGGTAAAGGGAAGTCAGCTGCCCTCACAGCATCCCTGGTGTTCTGATGAAAGGAAACAGAGCATATCTTTCACATGGGGATAAAGTCTCTTCACAGCTGATTAGTTATAAAGCTGCCCCCAGTGTGGTGATGCTTATGGGGGGATAGCTCAGGGGAGGAGTCAGCTGCTGCTTCTCTCCTTTTTCTCTCTCCGTGTCCCTCCTGGTACCTCCTTCCTCCTCACCCTCTTATTTCATGTAGGCTGTGTCTCCTGTCGCTCTGTTTTTACAACCAGTGCTAATCTAAAATCACAGTTATTAGACCACATTAAGCTCCTGAAAGTGGATGAAGAGGCTGTGAGTGTCTCATTAAGTCCTGGACACGTATGGTCCTGCCACCCCCCTCTAATTAAGGAATCTCCACTCTTCGTTCACTGCTGGCTGCTTTCTGGGGAGTGTGTGTCTGCCCTGGAGGGGATGGAAGTTGGGGGTGAGGGAAGAGAGTGCTGGAAGCTTCTCCATGGATGAGGATCTTGTCCAACAGTGTGGCCCTCTGGAGCCACAACAGCACCTGGGAAGTTGTTAGAAATGCAGAATCTGGAGCCCAGCTAAGACCTATTCACTTGCATTTTCTATTTTAACAAGACTTCCAGGTGATTCATACACACATTAAAATTTGAGAAGCACAAGGCCAGGAAATAGATAGATGGATATTATGGACTGAGTGTCTGTATCCTCCACCAAAACTAAACTCATCCTAACCTCCAATGTGATGGTAGTAGGAAGTGGGGCCCTTGGGAGGTGATTAGGTCTTGTGGGTGGAGCTCTCATGAATGGGATTCGTGGTTTTATGAAAGAAACTCAAGAGAGTTCCTTTGCCCCATCTGCCCTGTGAGGACACAGCAAAAACACAGCCATCTAAGAACTAGGAAGAAGGCCCTCACCAGACACTGCATCCATTGGCACCTTGGACTTCCCAGACTCCAGAGCTGTGAGAAATAAATGTTCGTTGTTTAAGCCACCCAGTCTATGGTATTTTTGTTATAGAAGCCTCAATGGACCAAAATAATGGATGACTCTCAGGACCCGAACTGGGAGAATCCCAGATATTAGGAAAATCATGAGCTACTCTACAGAAAGAATTCATCTCTGCAGAAACCGAAGTCACCAATGGCAAATGATGAGGGAGTATTTGTGACGTTCCTTAGGAATTGCATATGTGTGTGCATATGTTTTGGCTAAAAGAACATTTTGGGGAGTGAAAGGAGAATAATGATAATGTCATTGGAAAATATTTATTTAGAACACCTATATGCCAAGCACTGGGGGTAAAGTGGAGTACAAGGCAAACCTGGTACCTCTCTTAAGGAATTTGAATGAAAGGTGGATATTGAATAAATATCCCTGTGCAGGGCTCTATGGAGGTTCTTAAACATCGGGTCACCTCTTGGAAGAAGAGATGTTAAGCCAAGACTTGAAGTATGAACAAGTATAGAGGTGGGAAGGATGCACCAGGCAGAGGAAACAGTATGGACAGAGGCCCAGGGACGAGAAGAGCTCTATCCTCAGGACCAATTCAAATTGGTTAGAATGTGGGGTGCAGTTAAAGGGGTATGAGATGAGGCTGGAGGGGTGGGCCAAGGTCAGTTCATGCAGGGGGTTGTCAACGTGGTCATTTAGAGCTTTATTTTAAGGAAGTTGGGAAGTTGTTGAGGGGTTTTTAGTAGATAATTTTGAGCAGGGAGTGGGCAATGAGAGATTTTCCTGACTGTCATCCTGAGGCTGGCCACACTGACTCAGCATTCAAGGAGGTGCAGCCCACCCAGGCTGGGGGAAGTGGTGTGTGTGCTGTACTGCCCTCGGGGAGACAGTGTTCTGATGACTCTACCATTTGACACAGTGACCCAGATATCAATTCAGAAACAACATACTCACACATTCCTCTCTCTTTAAATGACCAGAAACTGGGGAGAAACAGGAGACTTGAGTTGCAGTGATGGTGGTAAAGCAAACTGCCTGCAAATCCAATTGACCATAATAATATTGAACAGTACTCATTCCCACTCAACAAGTACATTGCAAGTTCCAGATACTCTTCTAGGTACAGGGGATACAACAGTGAGCAAAACAGAAAAGAAATTCTGTATCTTTGGAGCTTATATTCAGCTTTGGGAGAGGGAAGCTTGCATAGATTTCGTCCATTAGGCTCTGGATGCTGAAACTACTTGGGTTTTTGGCTATTTAGAGATTCTACTCTCTTCCTTTGTGGTTTAAGCTGTTGTCACCTTTGCAGTAAGATATGTTACCTGAAAGAATTTTTAAAAATGTGAAATCTATTTTCTCCTGTCCCTATGGATATAGCATTTTTTGATGCTCTCGGTGAGTAATGATGGTAATGGCAGCTAAAATTTGAGCATTTACTCTGTGCTAGACATAGGTCTAAGCACCATACATGATTAGTTCAGTCAATCCTCACACAACTTATTGGAAAGGAATTTTCATCAGCATTTTGCAAATGAGGAAACTGAAGCTTGGAGCGGTGTGTAACTTACCCAGGCTGTCAGTGTCAGAGCTGAGATCCAAATAATAGAACTTTGGCACTGATGGTGTGACAGACTCTGGGAAGGTACTTTATATACTGATCCATTTGCTAGAGAAAGTGAGAAAAAACTTTTAAGAGAATGAGTGATCTAGTTATGTCACCCCATTGCTTACCAACATTCCGTAGCTGCCTTAGGCTCATAGAATAAAACGCGACTATTGCAGGCCTAAAAGGCCCTGCACCAGCTGGCCCCCCATCTCTCCACCACAGGCCACACAGGTCTTCTTTTAGTTCCTAGTTCTTTCCCTGTTCCTTCTCCTCACAGGGGTTTTGTATGAGCCGTTTCCCGTGCCTAGAATTTTCTTCTTTACTCTTTTCGCTTATTTTCTCCATCGCAAACTCAGATCTCAGTTCAAACGTCATTTGCTTTGGGAAGATATCCCTAAATTCCCTAACTAGATCAAATACCCCTATTATAGGTTCCATGTCAATTCCTTGTACCTCTCCATTGCAACACTTGGGAAAATCATAATTTTATGCTTATTAGTGCAGTGGTTCTCAAAACTATGATCTCCACAGCAGCAACATCAGCATTCCCTGGGAACTTGTTAGAAGGACAAATTCTCCCACCCCACCCTAGGCCTACTGACCCAGAAACTCCAGGGATGGGGCCTAGCAATCCATGTTTTACCAGGTGTTGGGTGATTCCAGTGTATGTGAGTTCTAGAACCACTGTTTCAGTGTCCTTTAATTGATGCCTTTCTCCCCTCATAGGTTGTTGATTCCAGACAATGAGTTGTTACTGTTTTTCATCACTCTATATCTTTACTTCTTATCTGGCACATAATAGATATTCAGTTAATAGTGGCTTAGTGGATGAATGAATGAACTCATTTGATTTTTGCACCAGCTTTTAAAAGAGGTATTATTTTAGTTTTACAGATAAAAAGCTGAGACTTTGAGAGTTCCAGCGACTGCTAGGCATGTCCATTGAACTTGAAGGTTTTCCCTTTGCAGGAAATATCAATGATGTGACAGTTCTAGGTACGAAACTTCTTTGTTGAGTAGATTCCATTGATATTTAAGGGATGGAGTAGGGGAAAGGTGACAATGCCCTATCAGCCTGAAATAAACCCACTTTTCTCCCTTCTTTACCCAAGTATTAATTGAGCATACTATACTAGATGCTCTTGGGGTTACTGAAATGAGTACTGAAATGAGTGCTATCCTGAAAAAGCTTATGTTATCTATGTATCTACCTGTCTACTGTGTATGTGTCTGTGTGCATTCTATACGTATGATGCATGTGCATTGTTATAACAAAATGCTAGGCAGACAGTGATGTACTAAAGAAAATGATAATCAGATGAGGACAAAATACTTCCAACTGAAAAATATAGATTGATTTATGTATTTGCGTGATGTTTTTGAACATGAAAATTATGGGAGATATTTTTTACAAGGCTGCTTGAGCAACTAAAATAATATTAGGAGAATTCTCTTTCCCATTGAATTCTTTACCCAAAGGCATTTAGGGTTACCCTGGACAGTGTTTATGCATTTTGTGTGGGAAGTATAACATCCAAGGGAAACTATTTCCACATTTTTTAACTCTTCAAAATGGTTGATCATAGAATAAAAGATTGGTTGTATTTGCTTGTTTAAATCACTTATTCTGTTTCTCCCTCGCTCCTACTTTTAAAAATTGCCTTTGTTTAAAAAAAAAAAAAACAGCTGTACTCAACAGCTGGTTTGGAATCATGGCATTAAGGAACTGGGGAATTTGCACAATCAACAGCTATATATAGATACCAGCTCCAGGATGAGGACGTTTAACGGTGTGCCAGAAACTCTGGTCCACGCAATAGACTGATTAAAATCTTATTTACATTTCTTCCAGCTTCTTACACTTCCGATTTTTCTTCTTTAGTTTTTCATTTGGTAGGCTACAGGATTTAGTGGAAGGGAAAGCTGATCTGTTTGAATGTTTAACAGACTGTTTTCTCTTCCAAGCTGATGTCAGTTATATTTTGTAATTACTCTAAATTTGAAAACTAGCTCTGCAGTGTCAGCAGTTGTTATTCCCGTTTTGAACATGCTTTCCCTCTACCTTTTTTTAAAAAAAAAATACGCCTGGATTTTAAGACTCATGGTCTAGATTTTCATAATGGTGATTAAAATAGGATTGTGTGTGCCTAAGTTTATTAACAACATTATATATCTCCAATGTGCTGGACAAAGCTAGGGACTAGGAAAGACGCCATGCCTGTCTTCAAAATACTGAAAGTCTAAGTTTCACAAAGAAGGCACAAAGGATAATTGCTAAATGATGTGATAAACCCAATGGCATTCTAAATGCAATGTGGTATTCTGGGTTGGATCTTGGAACACGAAGAGGACATTAGTGGAAAACCGGTGAAATCTGGATAAAGTCTGAAGTTTGTTTAATGATAATGGGCCAATGTTAATTTTTCAGTTTTGACAAATGCACCATGGTTATATAAGATGTTAAGGTTAGGTAAAACTGGGTGAAGGGCACATGAGAACTATCTGTGCTAGATTTGCAACTTTTCTATAAACCTAAAATTATTTCAAAATAAAACGTTTATTTTTAAATAAAAGTACTAGGATTTTGGTAAAAACAATTGAAAACTTGAAAGATATTTGTGGGAAATAACTGTTCTTAGGAAAGCACCCTATTCTTTGTGTGTGTGTGTGTGTGTGTGTGAGGAAGATTGGCCCTGAGCTAACACCTGTTGCTGATCTTCTTTTTGTTTGAGGAAGGTTGTTGCTCAGCTAACATCTGTGCCAACCTTCCTCTCTTTTATGTGGGATGCCGCCACCGCATGGCCTGATGAGCAGTGCTAAGTCCACACTGGGGATCTGAACCTGTGAACCTTGGGCCACTGAAGCAGAGCATGCAAACTTAATGATGCCACCAGGTGGGCCCCAAAAAACACCCCATTTCTGTCCCTCTCTCCCAAGTCTTAGAAGACGTGTGAGGAATTGATCAACCACTGGGGAATGAACTTGTCTCTTGTGGATCAGGGCTATGCAAAACCAGCATGGCCTTATGAAGCAGCAGTAGGCTTGAGTTCAGTGAACTTGACACCTGTCCGTCACTTTATCATTGTGTGATCTCAGGTCAGTTAATCCATCTGAGCCTTGGGTTTTTCATCTGTATAATGAACATATTGTTTTGCTTCTGCAAATAATGGGACTACTCTGAGTAACAAATTTAAAATGAAGTAGTGTTGTAAAAGGACTGTCATCACTGTGCTCTGGAGATGTGGGAAGGGGACTCAAAAACCATCCAACCATGGCTCATGTGAATAATGACAGCTGAGAGTGGTACTTCGCAGACTTGAGCCTTTGACAACCCCCAAACTGATTCTTTATTGACAATAGAGAGACAAGGCCTGCCTTGGAAAAAATGGCCAAATGTGTGCTTTGTCCTCTTCTGGTGGATGGTCCAAGCATTGCAGCCTTTTCTTGGCCTTTGGTGTACTTGCAAAGGACAGTTCCAGATGGCTCTCTTATGTATTTCAGTAGCTCTGCTCTCTAGGTTCCACCTTGGGGCACCTCCATCCTTTTTTCATTTTTGTGGCGCCTCAAATGGTCTCATAACAGAGCTGTACTGTTAAATGTGTTATTTTCTGAGAATACTCCAGTACTTCCCCCTTATACCTCCAGGGTTTACTTTGTAACTCCATCCCTTTCTGCTTTATTTCAGCATACTTAGCATGAAGCCTATAGAGGTGCAATGCAAAACTTAGATTAGCTGAATTGTGGCCTGAGTAGCGTCCCTCGCAAAGAGGGATAGGCATGGATTTTCCCCTTGAGGAAAAACTCATCTAATATTCAGTTTGTCTTCTTTCATTTTGCTGTTTGTGTAACAAGAAATTAGCAATGCTGGCTCAGGAAGGAGGGACCTTTCAGCAACTCATTCTCCCTCCTATTTGGCTTTCCTCAGCTGGATGTAGGAAAAAAGGTATTCTCACTCCAGCTTCACCTGCACCACAGATGCACATTGAGGACCTCCTCCTCTAGAGCAGGTGCTAGACACTTGAGGGTCAGAGGGCCTCTGCCTACAAGAGAGTTAATGCCTGGGGAGGCAGAGGCAATGCCTTAAAAATTCTCATACTCTAAGGTATTATGTAATCAGTGCCCACTTGGTGGTATTACCAGGTGGTAATGATAGCTGATAGTAATACTAATAATAAAACGTTAAATAAGGTTCTTACTATGTGTCAGCTTCTAACTAGGTGCTTTATAGGCAATAGCTCATTTGCATATTCCAAACAATACTGAAAAATATTACTCTTGAAAATATTTTTACAAATGAGGAAATTGAGGCTCAGAGAAGTAAAATAACTTGCTCAAATATAACTGTAAGGTTATGAGAAGCAGAGGAGAAAATAATTTTGGTTATGCAAATATATAGCTGAGCAGTGGCATGCCATTTTTCCTAATTCATGTCACATGTCTGTCATCAATCTTTACATATAATTGCTTTTCTCCTAGAGATTCTGGAATTGGCCTCACATTCCTTCTTATCCTTGACTCTAGGTGGTCGTTATTGATTAGAGTTTACATAGTAGATAAATCCTATTTTCCATCCAGTAAATAAATGTATGTTTAAGGAAAGGAGGATAAAAATCCCTGGGTTGGGGCAGTCAAGAGAAAGCTTCACAGAAGGAGTAGAATTCAGCTCAGCCTTGAAAGAAAGGTGTAAGACCTGGATAAGCAGAGTTAATTATGATAGTAGCTTAATTATTGAGTGTTTACAGCCTGCCAGCTCTTGCCCACAGCTGTGTTAATTCATTTAAAACCCACAGCATTTCTGGTAGATACATATCATTAGCATCCCCATTTTGCAGAGGAGAAACTGAAGCACAGAAAGGTTAAGCAATTTGTGCAGGATCACAGAGCCCATTCAAAGCAAGGCCAGGATGCTAGCCCAGGTAGTGTGGATCTAGAGCTTGCACTCTTAATCAATGCACCATCCTGTTTTAAGAGGGCAGAGATATCTATTTACTGGTGTATCCTAAGTGTCTGGCTTAGAAGGTGCTTAATATATATAGTGAATGAAGGAATGCCTTCTTCCTTTGGTCAAATAAAAGAGAGAAGAGGTGTTCTAGATAGAGGAAATAGCAAAAGCAATGACACAGAGGAGGAAATGTCAATGATATGTGGGTGATAATGGACTTCTATATAGGGAAGAAATTGAAATACATTTGGAAAGGTGGATTGGGGCCAGCCTAAGGAGTTTGGACTTTATTTGGTTTGCTCTTGTAACCAAGGTCATCACTCTGTCCCTGTCCAGGTTTGCATAAACCATCTCTGCTATATTTTGCAGTCCCATCTGGTGAAGATTATATGTGATTACTTAATGGTGGATTGCTGTGTAATAAAATAAACTGTCCCCAAGTTTTTCTTGTGAGCTCTTTGAGTAGTGGGTCAAGATTAAACAAATGATATGTTTGTGGAAGTGGAAAGGTTTAGAATTTTCTGAGAGAGAAGTCAGCATGAGGAGGTGGGAGCTGTTGTTGCTTGGAAAACAGTAGGTGAAATTTCTGATTCTAACAAAATCTTGGTTACTGACATCTATTTCCTTTGCTTTTCAAAGTGCTAATTACCAATAAGAGCAGATTACATAACTGTAATCGGATATTTGGAATTTGCTGAGCAGTGCGTGTTTCATATAAATTGAAGGTATTTCAATGCATTTCATTATGTTATCACTCTAGAATGCCAAATCTAGAACTGAGGAAAGGAAATTAATCATCAAAAACAATCTTCCTTGAGAATTCTGCTGTAGGAAAAGGCAAAAATGAATCTGAATTCCTCACCATCGTTCTTTTCCCCCCTAACCATTTACAATGTGTATTTCTTCCTAAGACCTGTATATCCTGAGGAAAATCCTCTGTCTCAGAAAATGGAATTAATCCAGGTAGTAGTTGGATTCTTGCTGATAATAAAGTCAAAAGAAATGATTCCTGGGTTACGCATAGTCTGAGAGTGCGAAAGTCAAAACCTATTAAAAGCCGAGGGGAATTGTCCATGAAATAAGGTGGCTTTGTGAATGTGGGGGTGGCTCTGATTTCCAGGGAGGATTGTGCAGTAAATCAATTACTCCTCAAAGATATTTGGCTTATTTAACTCAATGACATGTTCACTCATAATGCTTTTATTTCTCGACTCAGTCAGAGGAGACAGTATCAGTTCTGAACAAAACTGGGGTTGGACTTTTTCTGTAGTGTGTTCCTCCATCTATAAACTCTTATCAGGGTGATAAAACTGGGAATAAAACCCAGCAGTTTGAAAAAAAATAATCATTTCATTACTGAAAGATTGCATGGCTGGTGGTAAAACACACATCGATGCCTCATTTGAAGAATTAACCAGGATTAAAGAAGAGCCCCTTTTTGTGGGAACTTCTGTCAGGAATATCTTTGCACAAATATGCAAGAAATGAGTGCTGATGGGCACTTATTTGGACAGCATTTGGTATAAACCCTGGGAGAGAGAGAAAATAACTATGACATGATGGCATGTAAAGTTGATTCAGGTATTTTTGTGTACATTAGCTCATTGGAATCCTCATAACCATTCACATCCAGCGGGATGTTATGATCCTCATTTTACAGATACAGAAATTGAAGTTCGGGTGGATTAGATGACTAGCCTCAGGTCCTGCAGAGAGAAAGTGGGAATAGGGATTCAAACCCAGATCTGTCTTATTCCGAAGACAGATTCTTAATCAGTGAACTATTGATTAATAGCGATTTCCAAAGGTGTGTTTATTTCCTATAAATTCATCATTGTCCTTGTTGGACAAAGCCTGTCTTCTCAGGAAGTTGTAATGGATTGATGGATCCTAGTCTGTCTTCTAGTGTGTAACACATCTCCCAGAGCCTGCCACCTAATGAAAAGTGCACTACTCATTCATTCTATTTTTGCATTCTTTAAAGTTGGAAAATATTTGTTTTTATACCTAAGACGAGGGACAGAGTTGAGTAAGGGAATGGACAAGCATAGATTTGAATGGCAGCTCTTCTTTTTACCAGCTGTTACTCTGCCTATGAGTAACCTTCCTAATTTCTTTAAGCCTCAGTTTCCTCACTTGTAAAATGGAATTTATACTAGTACTGACTACATATTTTTGTAATGATGAGTATAGTAATGTCTGTCAGCCCCTAGACCATTGGCAGTGTCAACAAATGGGTGCTGGATGAAAAGAGATGGGTAAGACACAGTTTCCACCATGAAGAAACTCATAGTTAAGGGCTAGGGGACAGACAAATAATCAATGTCAATCCAATTTTCTCAGCTGAAAAGCAATGATAATGATACTATTTATCTCTTAGGATTGTTGTAATCTCTTAGGATTAAATGGGGTAATGCACAGAGAGCACTTAGAATAGTTCCTGGCACATGGTAAATGCTTAATAAAGTTTCACTGTAATAATGGTAATTATTAAGTGCTCAAACATAGGCTTGCACTGGTGTTATGGTTGCTCAGAAGAGAGAAAGTCAATCATCAGGCTAAGTCAGAGAAGGCGTCATGAAAACAGTAGCATCTGAGCTGGGTCTTGATGTGTGTGGAAGAGCCTTCCATGCTGTCCAAAATTCTGCTCCCTGATGGATGATTTCATAAATAAGCTTTAGGGCAGTGGAGTGAAAGTTGGCGATGACAGGAGTGCTGCTTTGTGTTGGCATAAGGGTGGAAGGGAATGCAGAATCTCAAAATTTACAGAAACAAAATATCCAGCAAAGTGCAGATTAAAGGCAATACTGTCCCCTTTGTTGCTGATCCATTGCATTAAGAACACCCTTTATTAGGAGCCTCAGCACATGTTTGGGATCAAAATTCTTTGAGGTTTAATTATAAAGAAAGAAAGTTATAATGGAACAACCTCAGACCTCTGTTCAAATCCTGCTTTACCACTAACTAGCTGGGTGATCTTAGTTCATTGCCTGTCTGAGGTTTCATTTCCCCAAATCTTCAAAGGAAGTAATAATTACATCCCTTGAAATAAACATTTGAGATAATATACATAAAGTGTGTGACATTTTGGTAAGTTCTCAGAAAAAGAAAAATACTATTTGTATATTTATAATTATAAATAGAACTATAATTTATATTTACACATAAGTATATAGTTATAGACTTATATACTATATATGATGTGTATAATTATAATTATATTTATAATTATAGCTAAGTGCCAAGCACTGTGCTAAGGGCTCTATAGGAAATATCTCCTTTAATCTTCACAATAAATACATGGGTACATATAGACATTATCCTTCTTTTGTACAGAAGAAAATCTAAGCTTAGAAAGTATATGACTGTCACAATGGGATGATGACACGACGGATGGAAAGCTGCCAACAGGCCCAATTGGAGGATGTAAATTTCTTTAATGACAAAGCATACAGAGATGGTGTAGTAGATAGCTTTTAAGCAGCATGCTCCTGAAGAGAGGCACAGCTTCTCAGGTCTCCCAATAGCTCTCATGGGGCATGCAGCTGTGGATGACACCACCTACCTGGAGTAAGGATTCTATTGAGTGCAAGAAGCTCCCTTTCTATTCTCAAGTGTTTTTTCTCCTGGTACTCCTCCTTCCTCTTCTCACTGTTCTGGAAATTCTGGCCAGCTACTGGTTGGCCTGTCCACCAGTTGCAAGTAATGAGTACAAAGGAACCTCAGCCCATTCCTGACTGTGACACTGGATGTCAACTCTCCAGGAGCATTCCCTGTGGGAATTGCTTTAGGTCTGTCCAAAGGTCACTACTGCAGAGCTCACAGTAACTTGCCCAAAATCATACAACTGGTACATGGAAAAATTACACCCCACCAGTGATCTTGTGACTCCTGAGTTCTCCTAATGACCATGTCATATGAAGTTAAGATTTGAACTGTGCATATAATTTGCACATTAGTTAAGAGCAGAGGCAGGAAAGAGAAACATCAACTTCCAAAGCAACAGAAGTTAGATATTCTATAAGAAAATTATGTATTGTTTGATGCTGGTAGAAGTAAGGATCAAAGGATTAAAGCAGAGAGATGACCAAGGGTTGGAATGACTGTGGAGGAGAAAGTACATTCCAGGCGTGCCAACGACTCCTTCCAGGAAGCTTCCTTTTGTTCCAGCTGAAATACAACCGCCATCTTTCACTTTCCTCTCAAAATTAAGCTGCTCATCTTTCACACTCCAAAACAACACATGGGAAACATATTTTCTAACAACTTTTCGCCTTTTCCTCCTTTTTTAAATCCTTTTTGTTGTTGTTTTTTCTTTTGTTTAGCTGTGTGTGATTGATTCGGTCTGGCCCTATAAAGAATAATAATTGCTAAGCCCAAGGTATGTTGTAAGAACGTGAAGAATTTTTCTCTCACTTTGCCAAAGTGACTACTGGCTTGGGGGAAAGTTTGGAATGAGTGGTGAGAAGCAATTAGCAGAGAGGAAGTAAGTGGTCATTTTCTGCACATAGAAAATTACGAGAAAACACTCAGGGTTGGGATAATACAAAAAAGAGGCGTGAATTAGATCAAGCTTCCAAGAGTTTTCACCTCACTCACCTAGCCACCTTCCAAGGTCCCCTGACCTGGCCACTTGGCCTAAGGTGGGGCTGAGGGGGGTGGGTCAATACCTGGAGGCACATGTGTAGTCCATTCATGATACCCCAATTACAAATTAGACAGGATGTTTTGTTATTGAAGGTAGCGGGTAGAAGTGTTATTTGACCTTCAGCTGGGCCGACAACTAGAGAGAGGGAGCTGAATTTATCCTATGGTCACTTCAGCTGGAGAAGAAAGTGCAGCAAATTGTACCTTTTCCTGAATTGCTCTCCCTTTTTCTTTGCCTAGCATCCTTTTAATCATGCTGGAAGACCCCAAAAACTGCTCCTATTGGAAACTACCTTACTCAGGCATACTTCATAGCTTCCACATTTATACTTGAATGGACTCCATATGTTACAAGGATTCCTTGACAAATCTATTTCCCCATACTAGAGTCAAAGTGAGATTGTGGACAATGGCTTACTCATTTTTGTACTGCTGCTCTCTAGTAGAGTGAATTTATTGACTCAAGTGTTTTCAATAAATGTTTATTGGCTGAGTAAATGCTGAAAGCTGTATGCACAATAGCCTTTACCCCACACATTGATTCCTTGGGCAAGGTCACCTGACTTCTTTGTTTCAGTCTGCATATCTATAGTCTGCAGAGACCTCTCACATACCAGCTTGTATCACTAGTTGACATGTTCTCTGAGCTTCGCGGTAGTTAATGACAAAAAGAACTTTAACAGTCTGTGACTGTGACCAGGAGCCATTAGGCAGACTAAAATACCTCCAGCTGAAGGGGATAGTGTTTATGTGGAGACCCAGGACGTAGCCCATCAAGCAATCCTTGGTTTGGGTTAGTGCCAGAGGTAACTCCAGCAAGAGGTAACTCAACTTAGGTTTTGACATATTCTTCCAGAGCTAAAGATGACACCTTAGCTCAGAGGGTTTAGTAATCAAAGATGTCCCTTGGCAAATACCTATTGCTGTAGGACCTCCAGTTCTCTTCACCCTGAGCAGCTTCTTATAAAGCAAAATAAGGAGAAAAACAAGCAATGGGAAGGAAAAAAGTACATCAGGCTGCATAAGTAAAATAAGTTCTCTGGCTTATACTCCTGTAGTTTTGTTTATAACCATAACCTTTGTGTAGTATATCATTTGCAAAAAGAAAATATTTATAGTAGTCTACCTCACCAATTACATTGCGAAAAGAATATCAGCTGCTTTTAAAAAAACTTTCAAATATCTTACCCCTCTCCATTGCCATCACCCATATCAATAATTTCCAGTTTGAGGCCTTTGTCTAAAGCCTAGGAGTCTCCAGAGTTGATTGCTGGTATCTGAATCAAACAGAATTACATGTGATGAACCAACTTCTAGAGCTCCCACATTCCCCTCATTGCCTTCTTCCTTGGATTCGATGCCTTGTCTTTGTGGGTCCTTAAATACGGAGAAGCAATCACGTGAAACAGAGCCAGCACTGTAGTAAAAGGAGCATTATTCAACACAATTTTGTGAGTTCAGGTCAGCAGTGTATTGTGTCTTGGAAAGAATGTGGGCTTTGCAGTTAGATAGACCTACTTGAGTTTGAAACGTAGCTTGTCACTTATTCTCATATTACCTTGGGCAGAGTTCTTGAACCTTCTCTTCCCGACTCTTTTGATCTTTAACATGAGGTTTGTAACTCCTCATAGGGCTGCTACAATGGTTAACTAAGAAAAGTCTCCCTGCATTTCAAGATCCTCAACATTCAGATTGTGCTTATCCTCCAATGTAATTTCCAAGTAGCTTCCTATATTAGCTTCCTCTTGCTGCTAACAAATTACCACAGATTTTACTGATTATTTACTGACATTTATTACCTCATAGTTTCTGAGGTTGTAAGTCTAGCTATGGGTTAGTTGGGTTCTCTGCTTTAAGGCCTCACAAGGCTGCAGTCAAGGTGTCTGCCAGGGTTGTGATCTCATCTGAGACTAAGGATTTTCTTCTAAATTCACATGGTTACTACCAGGATTCAGTTCCTCCTGGTTGTAGGACTACAGCCTTTAGTGTCTAGAGGCTGTCCACAATTCCTTGACATGTGGCCCTTTCTATAGGCGGTTCACAATATAGCAACTTGCTCTTTTGAAGCCAGCAATAAAGAAAGTAATGCTTTTATATATTTATATTTATTAACATAATCACAGGAGTAACACCTCATTATGTTTGCCATATTCTATTGGTTATAAGCAAGTCACAGATCCCACCCATACTCAAGGGGAGGGAATTACCCAAAGGTGTGACTACCTACAGGTAAGTAAGATCACTGGGGGTCACCATAGGATCTGTCCACTACACTCTCAAAGTGCAGCAAACCCCAATGTGCCCTCCTGTCTGCACTGGTTGCTAGTTGTTTTAGTGAAATTACTTTCATCTTTCCAAAGAAATCAGAGATGGCAAACATTTAGGAAAGCGTGAAGTATTTTCACATCCTTGACCAGTACAAAGATAACTGACAGAGGGCTTTAGTTTCCTGTGGGTCCAGACTTAGTTTCAGGATTCTTTGAAAGACAATGCAGAAGGCGGAAGCTAACATTTGATCAGTGTTAGAAAGTGTCATAAAACCCATTTGCCATCCTTGAACTATACTGTATATCATGGTGGGCTAGGAACATGGGTTTGCCTAGCATAATAGAAAGGTAACAGATGTCATCCCTCTGCCTGAGGTCCTTAACATACTCGAATCTTTAGTAAGGACAATGGTAATTCATATGGAACTAATAGGAATTCCTACTTATAAAACATATCCTTCACTCTCTTCTCTAACAGGAAAAATCAGAGAAAAACATTAATACCAAATAGATGACAGCACAATAGAACACAATTAAGTTTACAAAGGGTAACAAGTATAGACTGTATAACTAGAGAGATTGTTAACACAGTAACTAAGAGACTATATGAGTTTGGGTCCCACAGGAAGGAGAAATATATCTGTAAATAAATTTATTTCTCTGGCAATATTTGCTTTTCTTTGTATGCCTCTCCACATGTTGAGAGTTTCCTTATCATATCTTCATGATGATATGAGGGAATTACTAGGAATGCTATTATTCTCATTATTTTCTGAGCCTTACAAGACATAAAAGAACATCCTGTGCCTGTCCTTGCGTTCAATTTAAGTTAGAAAATAACAAAATTCATGTATAAGAAAAAGTTCATATAAGATGGCAGAGATATACTATTGATCTAAGGCTCATTTATTTTAATAGCGGTCCTTAGTCATGGATTATCAGTGGAAAGCATTATATTGTAAGTGCAACTTTAGCAAAAGCTTGTTCTTCTAGTTGCATAAGGGATCACTACAGAATAAGAAACAAGAAAAGATTATTTTACTGGCAGAAACAGAGAAAAGATATGTACATCTATTTTATCTGTTTAGATATAAGTACATACAAATATATGTAAATAGGTCCTTATGGAAAGAAACTTGCTCCTGAATATCTTTTCTACCCTTAAATGTCTGGCACAATGCTAGGTACGTGTTAAGCATGTAATTAATATTTACATATTATGGGAACAGAGTTTTAGCGCCAAAATGTCCATGTTTGGCTATAGTCATTTAATCCAGGTGAATGGAAATTAATTGCCAGAAAAACCCCAAACCAATCTTGTTAAATCTGTAATCTCATTTTAACCCTAGAGACTGTGGATGGTGACTCCCTGTCTATTCTGTTGAACAGAATGTTTGAATGGTTTTCAAATAAGTATTTACAGACCTATTTTACTTACTTTCAAGGTTGTGACTTTTTGAGATCTTCCTTAGATTCTAATCATGAAATAAAAGAAGAATTATTGAATCTGTTTCATACCATATAAAAATATTTAATAATATAATACTGAGATAATTTTAGAAAAACACACTTTGAGTAGGATGTTGTCTTTTGAGCCATGAGGAATATGGTAAATGGTTACTTATTAGTTACTGAGGGCTGCCATAGTAAAGTACCACAAATTGGGTGGATTCAAACAACAGAAATTTATTATCTCACAGTTCTGGAAGCTAGAGGTAGAAAGTCAAGGCATTGGCAGGGCCATACTCTCTCTGAAGGCTCTTGAGGAGGACTCTTACTTTACTCTTCCTAGTGTCTAGTTATTGCCAGGAATCTTTGACATTTCTTGGCTTGTAGATGCTTCACTCCAATCTCTGCCTCCATCTTCACAAGGCAATCTTCCTCTATGTGTGGCTGTCTCTATGTCCAAATTTCCCTTTTCTTATAAGGAAACCAATCATTGGATTAGGACCAACCCTATCTAATATGACCTTATCTTAAGTTGATTACATATGCAAAGATTCCATTTCCAAATAAGGTCACATTTCTAGGTACTGGGGGTTAGGACTTGAACATATCTTTTTAAGAGACATGCTTCAACCCACAACAGTTGCTAATTGGCTTCCCTTGTCCTCAGCTACCCTGTGATTGAAACTCAGTGATTCTCTATCTAAGGACGAGCACATTGAAGGTAGATCCCATAATTAGAAGGTCCAACTCACTTTAAGAGCTCAACCTAGGCCTGGCTTACTAAATTAAGTAGCATTCACTCCTATGAATTATACTGAACCCAAGGTAGGACTCCAAAGAGGTCTAGAAAGCAATGACAAGGACACACTTAACCACACTGAAGGTAGAATAGAATGAGCACAACACACATGAAGTTGGGTGGAAATTTAGAAAAGGGAGATGACCATGCTGCTGAGGAGGTGGCTGTAGGAGGGCAATAGCGATTTTAGGGGCAGAAACAGTGTTAGTAAGGTCACAGAGACAAGAAACCATGGGATATGTTGAGTGGCTGACTGGTGTCCAATCTGGCTGGGGCATAAGGTAAGTTTAGTGGAACAGGGATAAAGGAATATGGCATTACAGGTTTTGTCTGAGAAGAAGGAAAGGGACTGCATAGGATTTTCTTGCCTATTTTTATTGCTAGGTGATGAACAGGCAGAGTGTCTCCTGGTACACATGTGGTGCATGTGTGTGTGTCGCCGAGAGATCTGTACCTACAGGTGTAGTAACAATAGTATTTATTGACACTACTGGATGACAGGCTTTTGGTCGAGATGTTAATTCTCATAACAACACTGTGATTTGGGTTATGTTAATAGCCCCATTTTGCAGATGAGTAAACTGTGGCTTAAAACAGTAAGAAACTCATCCAGGGTCATACAGACCTGGTAAGTGTTGGGTTTATGTATTAGTGAGGATTCTCAAGAGAAACAGAACCAATAGGATGGAGAGAGAGAGAGGGAGACGGATGGGTGGATAGATAGATAGATTTATTCTAGAAACTGGCTGACACCATGATTATGAAGTCCAAGAAGTCCCACAATCTACTATTGGTAAGTTGGAGAACCAGGAAAGCCAGTGGTATAATTCAGTCTGAGGCCAAAAGGCCTGAGAACCAGGGAGCTGATGTCCCAGGGCAGGAGAAGATAGATGTCGCAACTCAAGCAGAGAGAGCAAATTCGCCTTCCTCTCCCCTTTGTTCTATTTGGGCCCTCAATGGATGAGATGATGCCTGCCCACACTGGGGAGGGCCATCTGCTTTACTCAATTCACCAATTCAAATGTTAATCTCTTCCAGAAACCCCCTCACAGGCACACTCTGAAATCAACTTTTACCAGCTATCTGGCTATCCCTTACCCCAGTCAAGTTGACATAAAATTAACCATCACAGTCTAGGAACTGACGCTAAGTCTAGCTTGTCCCAGAGCACAGATTGTTAACTCCTATGGCGTGGCCTGTGGTTGGACTCAGGGAAAACAGCACTCTGGTGCTGAGTACTTAGCTGTGATTCATTTCAGAGTGAGTTCTCCATGTCATCTTGCGGCTAATGCCTGTGTGTAGGGGGACTTTTGAAGATAACTTAATAACATCTATGCACCTGGTCATTAGATGAAAACGTTTCTTGAAGCAAAGATGTGCAAAGATGGCTCTTGCTTCTCCATTCCTGTTTATGAAAATTGGCAGATTTTCTGACTGAGGAAATAGTAAGAAAATGACTGAATAGATAAGAACATTTGTGAGTAAAAAGGTGTTTTAAATAACTTTATTTTCTATATACAGAATAAGAAATTAAAAGATTTGAAGTGACTGTTCTATATCGTATACTATATACTTACATATAACACTTAGGGGTTGATCAATGATTTTTAAATAAAATAATAAATGTCCAAATCAAATGGGAAATTAGTGGCCACGTAAAGACTAGAACTGAAGCTTTCTTACTCCAAGTTCAATGTATTTTCTACTTTATTTCTTAAAAAAAGGAGGAAATTGCAAAGTTTGGAGAAAAGGGACAAAGTAAGGCAACGACATGGTGGATACAGCGGGAGAGATGGAGGGAAAGATCTGTTAAGGTGCTAAAGGGAGCTGTCCTGAATCCTGACAGATACCCTCCACTTTAAAGCATTGTAACCTTCTCTTTAGTCCTTAGAGACAATGCGTATGGAAGGAAAGTAGCCATCAGAACAATGCAGTTTCACAGAGGGCCCTTTAACTGAACCCTCCTGTGGTTCTGTGCTGTTGTTAATGCTCTCCTTATTCTAGTCTCCTGGGCTTTGTACCACTTAAGGCAGGCCATTGTTGCTAATTGTGCTGAACACCTTCAGAGGTGGCATCAGGGAGCACGACTGGGCAACTCCAGCTCTAATGGGCTTGATTGTGGTCTCTGGAGTGAAAACCACCTCTTGAAAGCTGCTGCAGGACAGCTCTGGGGAGGTTTGGGAGGAAGATTTAGTGCTACAATTTGAGGGATCGATGTCTAAGCTATTCAGTACCTCCTGACACCTCAGATGGATTCTAGGTGGTTCCCCTGGGGCACAATCAACCATCATCCGTGTAAATTTATCTGTCCCCTAATAGGGGCCCATCACTGTCTTATGAGAGCCTCAGAGCTTAGTTTTAGAGGTAGGACAAGTACACATGGAGGGATGAATGAGCATTAACTGCTGAGTTGCATACTTCTGATGGTCTATTCAAGGGGTAGAGAGAGAAGACATACGAAGGGGCTACAATGCTCAGGACTGAGGAGGTGAGAGCAGTAGAATTTGAAGGCACTGGACATGCTTTGGAGAAACAGTTGGTACCAGAGTGGATTCTAGGGAGTGTGAACAGCCTGCAGAGAGGGAATGAGAATGCACACAGACTGGGTTGAGTAGAATAGAAAATGTGTTTCTTTTGATTATATCAAGGAAAAAGTCCAGTTTGTTTGCCTTTAACACCCCAACACGTACTAATTTCCTTTATTTGCAAAGAGATAGCAGGCCTGAGGCTCAGTCTTTAGAGGGCAGTGGTATCTTCCAAGACTTTATTAACATTATTTTATTTCCATTCTATTTCTTTTCATGGTTAACTTCTATAAGCAAATGATGCTGGTTTTCCATTTATAACACTAGTATGAATTTATTTTAAAATGAAAATATGTGTAAGTATAAAGAAGTGAGGCAATGTAAAGAAAATGATGAAGTAAATAAAATTCAGGCAGTACATAGATGTGGTAAATGTATGACATCACTACATCATTGACCAAAGTTTGGGAAAACTGCTGTTGAAAAATGGTGGTCGCTGTGGGCTGTTGATCCTGGTCTTCAAATTTCTAACCCTCCTTCCTTTACTCACCATGGATCTTCCAGCAAAATGGAATTGCTGCATTGTTCCCCATGAACCATTCATGTTTTTCCTCTTGCTTATCCCCGCTGTCTGTCTTTCTTAAAGTGGAAATGTTTTCTTCAGAGCACTCAAACCTGGCCTTACAGTGACAAGTCCTTGATGAATAAATGAGTGAAAGAATGAGTTAATAAATAAATAAATCAGTTCAGACTTTTTGAAAAAAATTCCATCTTATAATAAGGTCTAAACCAGAGTAACGGCAATAAAAAGCAAGAGAAAGGGACCAATCCAGGTGACACTTGAAAGTGAGAAAGATCAGGTTTAGGTCATGTTTCTCAAACTTTAATCTGCACACAAATAATGGAGGGATCTTGTGGAAATGCAGATTCTGCTCAGTGGGTCTGATTGGGGCCTGAGATTCTGTATTTTAACAGGTTCCCAGGAGATGCTGACGCTGCTGGTCAGTAGATATATGTGGAGTTGTAAAGTTTTAGGTGATATCAGCGAGGCGGAGACTCAAAGTGAACTCCAAGGTCTTGTGGCACTTTAAAATTTTTTTCAAAATGCCATTTTAAATAAGAGATTTGAGGGCCAGCAGTGCTGTCCACTTCAGTGGCCCAGGTTTGGTTCCTGAGCACAGACCTACACCACTCGTCTGTCAGTGGCCATGCCATGGTGGCCACTCACCATGCAAAATGAAGAAGATTGGTATCAGATGTTAGCTTAGGGAAAATCTTCCTCAGCAGCAGCAGAAGAAGAAATTTGAAAAAAAGAGTTCCCTAGACATTCAAGGAGGTTCTTTTCCCTGTAAACTTTAGCAATGTTCTTAAGTTGTACAACCTCCGGTTTTATTTCTGTAACTCACTTTTGGCTATGCTTTGTTCTTGTTTCTCATACATCTAGAGGCCTGGTTGGGCCATAATAAACACTGAGCAGAGGAGCACTGTGAAGTATGGTATAATCCTCACCTCATTAAGGTAGATTTATTTGCATTTGAGGAGTGAAGTTGCCCAAGGTCACACAGTAAGGGCCAGAGCTTTCCACAAACCCACGTCCTTTAACTCTTAAGTGAGTGTTTTTCCCCTCAATTCTCACTGCCACCCAAGAACAAGATCTTTCAACCTAAATTATTCCATTAGCTCCTGCGACAACTGGTGGGAGATTCCGTGGGTCATAGCTATTGAGTGTTGCAGAGGTAAGACTCCTGCTCCCCTCCTTTCTTTGTCCTTCCTTGCCAGGAGCACAAGGAGGAGAGCATGGAGTGTCAGCCAGGCACTCCTCTGCTGCAGGGAGCTGCCTACCAGCCAGTACCTGGTAATTATCATTTTACCAAAGTAGGTTTTGGGGATGGCAAACCTCTGACAGCAGGACAAAGGAACCAACGCAGAATTCAGTTCCCTCCCTCCCCTGTGGTTATAGACCTTACTTGGCTTTGTTTTACTTTTTAAACTTTTATTTTAGGTTTAGAAGCTTCAGTCAAGAACCACAAATTAAGTGTGTACTACGGTCTTCTAGCTCATAGGCTGTCGCTAGGCTGTAATTACTGCTTGACACCCTTCCTCAACATTGACATCTTCACCAGCCTGAAAAATCAAAACACAATTACTTATTTGCTCTAGGTTAGTTTTCCTCAATTAATTTTAATAATCCATATATATTTTTTCTTAATTCCTTATTTGAATGTTTTATGTCTGCTATTACTTAGTTTCTGTGATGTTTCCCAGAAATATGGAATTAGCTATGCCAGATGCTATATTCAGAGGACTCAGCAGTCACACGGCATTACAATGGTTAAATACTAGGACTGAAACTTAAGCCCTGGTGGTTTAGAGAGTTTGTGATAAAGGATCAGGACCTGAGGTCCCTTTGGGGAGAGTGGGGAAACTCTAAATATCTATTTATATATATATATATATATATATGCACACATATATGTATGTGTGTATATGCTTACATGTATATGTGTGTGTATATAGCTAATAATAAATCAGCGTATGCCCATTTTGAAAAAAACTGGGAAATACTGAAAAGAGAAAGTAAAAGATAACTATTACTCCAATTTGTCAACCAGAAACAACTGCAATTTACATTTTAGTGTAGTAAGCATTTTCCTATACATAGGGGAGAGTACACTTAATTTTTTTGATATTTCTGATTTTTAACCAAACACTCTATTATAAGCAGTTTCCTATGTTGTCAAAAGTCTTTGGCCTTTTTATTATTTTAAATTACATGTATTTTTTCCTTGACAATCAAATTAATGGATCTTTACTGTAGAAAATTTGGGAAATACTGAAAAATATAAAGAAAAATGAAATAATCCATAATCCCGCTACTCACAGTTAACAGCGATTACCGTTTAGCATATTTCTTTCATATACAGATATAGACATTAATGAACTAAATAAAATTTAATAATTTCTAACAAAACTGAATCGTATTACATTTATAGCACTGTAATATTTTTCCACTTAAATTTTAGCGTGAGCTTCCCCATGTTAATAAATATTTTTTAAAGTGATTTTTAAATGGCTGTATAATATTCTATTGTGTTACTTAATAATAAATCATAAGAATCTAACATCCAACCTAAACGAGACCAAGAGTTCATTCTGTGTCTGAACAAAGAGAATAATTTGATAGTTTGAGGGGGTATCATAGTTCCATACATGTTGTACAGCTCAAATATCAGAATATATCTTAAATAGATCCCATGCTACAAATATCTATTATTATTGTTGTCATTGTTGTTATCGATAGCTATCACATATTGATCTCTAAATATTAGGCATCATGTACATTCTCTAGGCAATATTTGCAACTCTTTGAGGTAGATATTGTTATCCCCAGTTTATAGTTGAGGAATTACACTGTACCCACTTAATATTGTCAATAGTTTCATCTGTGCCTTTCCTGAATGTATTTATTTTCAGCCTGTACACCTCCTGGATAACATGATTCATACTCAGTATCTTCACTCCACACTTACTGGGTATAATGCACTATGCTCAGTTCTGTTGAGAAATACACAGAAGCAACAGCCATGGTACTTGCTCAAGAGCTTCTTACAATCTCATTAGGGGTGCAATGTGTAACTATGTACAAAGTTTAGATTAATAAAAGACTTGAGCATCCATACAAGTTAGTAGGATAAGAGTTATCCCATAGTAGTGCAGAAATAATTTCCAAATTGGTATTATGGTTCAGAGGAATGATATGTCATTGTGGGATAAAGCAGTCAAAGGTTAATATGTATCTCTGATGCAGGGAATAGATAACTGCTGGTTATCATAAAATATTATCTTTTTGATTTGAAGACATGCTCCTTCATTTTGGTATTCCTGAATTTATTAAACAAGACCATGTTTGATTTCTTTATTTTAAAATGATTCTGTCTGGCCAGTTATTAGCTTGTGTTAACCCCCTGGGGACTCACCAAGAACCAATATTATGCGTTATTCAAGAGTCCATTTCAGATAGTCACATACCCACACTTAAGATGGCAGTCTTTGGTAAAATGCAGCCTGAAAATTATTTTATGGAACATAGTCATGTAGCTATTTTTCATGAATAGTTCTTCAAGCACATATACACATCATACTAGCTGTATCTAGAGTATGCCAGTTACCTGCCAGATCCTTCCCACATTTTAACTCTGATTCTTAGTCCAGTAGTGAGATCAGACTTCTAACTCAATGTCATACAACTTCAAAGAGCCTACCCTTTTATCATTCTATTCTGCCTCTGATTAAATACCTTCTTTGTGTAGATCCTTATATAACATAGAGAAAGACGTAATCCTTCTAATGGTCTCATAATTTTGTATAAACCCAGGCAGATAATCATATAGGGGATACAGGATTTAGGGAAATTTATTCTGATAACTATGAGAAGAAATTTATAGGTCAGTGTGGCATTATATTTAATCCCTTTTCATCTTATTACATATTTGGCTCAGGATAGAAGATGTGTACTAACATGAGATCTGTGCATTAGGTGGTTATTTATTTTTCTTTGAATAATTCCTGTCTATTAAAAAATGTTGGTGAGGAAAATGCTAGATGGTTAGGCTCATTTGCTAGAACTCGTGACCTGCATCACGAAGGATTTAACTTGGTTAGAAACACGGAACTTTGGAGCTGAAAGGAATATCTGAGCTTACCAAGTCACGTGCTTATGGGGTACATCAGAGTCCCCCTGGAGGTCTTAGTTAAACGCAGCTTGCTAGGTCCCACCCTCGAAACTTCTGATTCAGTAGGTCCTGGGTGAGGCCTGTGAATATGCATTCTGATGTGTTTCCAGGTGATGTTGATTTTGCTGATCTGGGAACTGTGCTTTGAGAACCAAGGCTCTCTTTTTAAAAGTGAGAAAATGGAGGACATAAGAGAGGTCATCCATGTACATGTATGAACCAAATCCTGTCCCTTCCCCTCTAGAAGCCATCTGTGGTTTCTTGTTGCATTTAGAATAAAATCCCCAATCTCTGTTATCCAGAAGACCCTGCATGCTTGGTCCCTGCCCATCCCTCCACATCCTGGTCCCCATAGAGATTTATTGCATTTCATTCCAGTTATTCAAAGCCCATGTTCTTATTTAGGCATAAGAACCAACTAATATGGGGACAAGGCACAGAGCATGGAGTGAAGGTTTGACTTCTAGGGGCTTTCAGTTCCATTTTTCAATGCTTGCCACTACCTTGGAGAGTATAGCTAATATTAGCCTCATGGTTAGTGATTTATCAGCCTACAGTTCTGTGCAATGGGTCTATCTTGATTTCTCTCTATATTTTATCTTGAAGAGAATTTGATCCTAATTATAATAATCGATAACATTTATTAATCAGCCGTGTGCCACGTATCATGCCAAGCATTTAACAAACGTTATCATATTTAGTCTTCATTAAAGCCATGTAACATAGGTATTATTCACCAAGTTTTTGGTGAATATTTTACCAATGAGCTGAGGCTTAAAGGATTAAGGAAATTCTTCAAAGTCACACAGCTAATAAGAGGCAGTTTTCCGATTTGGACTCTGACCTCTGGGGCTAGAAATATCCCTTCTCAGATAGTAAAGGATACTGCCTCACAGTTATTTCCTGAAATAACTATTGTGTTTGTCTAAACAGCCTCAACTGGTCAAATAATGACAGCCCCTTCCCCTGGCTGCTATTTTACTGACCATTTATCAGAAAATCAGGTGGTACCTTTGGAGGAACAGATGGCAGCTTTACCTTGAAAGGGTCCTTACAAAGACATGAAGAGATTAAACTGGGGTTAAGCATGGTCTGTTAAAACAAAGCTCAATATCTCAAGGTGGCATGTCCTTTGGCTTCAAAATTGAAGGATTTAAGTAAGAATGGAAGAAAGGCATTTTGTCTGCTTTACATGCTACATTTCAACTGTTTTTAAGAGTGGTTTATCCCTCCTACATCCTCAACAATAGAAAAGTCTAATACACTGAGATGCTTTTAAGAGTAAAGGAATTCCGCAGACAGCAGCCCATGGGGCGAGAACAACAGAACTGCCTTTAGTCCTAAGTTACAAAAGAACATCAGACAAATGCTATTTCCTCAGTGGAGGCAATTTTGGTCAAGACTCAATCATTGGTCAAATGAGTAAATAATCTCTTTATTTCTTAAGGATCAGAAAAAAATTGGAGCAATCTTACTTTCCTCCTAAAGCAGGTCTGGACTAAGAGGAGTTTTGCAGAAGCAAACTCCTCCAGTGGATTTTTTCGTTCATTTGTTTTCTCTTAACAAACTACTTTACCTGAAAGTATCAGTAGTTTCTGAAATTTTGCCATGAAAAATTCTCCCTTATTTCCTTTGTTTTTTTTTCTTTTCTTTCTCTCTCTTCTTATTTTCTTTCATTCAAGCATTAATTCCCTTATTCATTCTGCACATAGTTATTTCATACTTACGATGTGCCAGACATATTTATTTTAAATATTGAAACCCATTAGAACTGAAGTGTAAATATGGGACCTTTGCAGTGGTGAGACTACCTGTCATGAAGACTTCTGCATGATTCAGAAACTGAATCAACATGGATGGCAACCAACACAGGCCCAGCTTTGTACCATTATACTATCTTCCATTCCAAAGCACAGCTGTATATGCATTAAATATATGCTTCTAATAAAATTCCTAAATAAAACACCAACAAATATAATTTAATATTTAAAAAATACATCATACACAAGGAGGGGTTTTCTTAGGAATGTGAGGATGATACATTAGGAAATATATTAATTAAATTTAATATAAGATGATAATGATATTAAAGATAAAGAGGAAAAACAAAGTCACTTAAATACAGAAATATTTTATATTGTCAATATTTATTTATTATTAAAAATAATCTGAATGGGCTTAGATTGGAATAGAACTTCTTGATAACAGGAAGTTATCAAGAACCTACAGCAAATATCATATTTATTCAGACTAGGAACACAGCAAGGATGCCCCTATCACTTCTATGTATTGTTGAAATGTTGACTAGCCAATAGAATAAGCAAAAAAAAAAAAATCAGATGAATAAGGATTGGAGAGGAATATACTGAACTTTCTTTATATGTGGAAAGTCCATGAGGGTCTATAGGCAAACAATTAGAACTAAAAGTGATTTCAGCAAGTTTGTTGAATAGAAGATAAACATATAAACCTAATTAGCTTTCTCTACAATTATAATTACCAATTAACATGTAGAACAGAAAAAATCCCATATACAGTAGCAACAAAGCTATAAAGTAGCTAGGAATAAATCTAAAAAGATTCAAAATTTTATAGAAAAAATGACAGAATATTGTTGAAGATTATAAAGTCCTGAACAAATCATCAATGTCTATCATATCCATACGTGAGTAGACTCAATAACATAAAGATGCCAATTGTCTCTAAATTATTCCATAAATCCAATACAACTCCACTCAAAATCCCAGCAGAATTTTTCCTGGAACCTGACCCAGCTGATCCTATAGCTCATACGTAAGTTCAAGGGGCCAAAATAGCCAAGGAAATTCTGGGGGGAAAAAAAGGAATGATAGAAAAGACTTACCCTAGAACATAAGAAGATGTATTTTATACCCAAAATAATTAATATAGTGTGACACAGGCACATAGACCTGTGGGACAGAATAGAGCTCAGTAACTGTCTCATGCAATATGGAAAAAGATACATGACCAGGTTGGTGTTACAGATCAGTGGTCAATGAACAAACTAGTCAGTAAATGGTTCTGGGATATCTGGTTATCCATATGGAAAAAAATAAAATTAGGCTTCATCTTTACAACAAACAGTAATTTAAAAATAGATTAAGAGTATTTAAAAATGTGAATGTAAAATGCAAAACTTTAAAATTTTTAGAAGAAAATAAGGATGAATAGCTCTATGATCTGTGGGTGGAAAATATTACTTTAAAAAGGCGAGAAAAAGGGGCTGGCCCCGTGGCCGAGTGGTTAAGTTTGTGCGCTCCGCTGCAGGCGGCCCAGTGTTTCGTTGGTTTGAATTCCGGGTGCGGACGTGGCACTACTCAACAAACCACACTGAGGCAGCGTCCCACGTGCCACAACTAGAAGGACTCACAACGAAGAATATACAACTATGTACGGGGGGACTTTGGGGAGAAAAAGGAAAAAAAATAAAATCTTTTTAAAAAAAAAAGGCGAGAAAGAAAGCACAGACCAAAAAGAAAAAAAAAGATAAATTTGATTACAATTAAATTTAAATATTATGTTCAAGGCAAAAACATGACAAACCAAAGACAAGCCACAGACTGGGAGAAACTATTGGAAATGCATGTAATATACAAAGGATTGGTATCCTAAATTGCATAATGAACTCCTATAAGTCAAGAAAAAAAGGACAAATAACTCAACAGAAAAATAAGCAAGGAATATGAATAAACAAATCACAGATGCCAAAACTAAAGTGGATAGTAAACATATAAAGGGATGTACAGCATGCTAGTAATCTTGAGAATGCAAATGGGAATGATATTGTGATACTACTTCAAACCATCAGATTCACAAAAATGAATAATTCCTATGATATTAAGTCTTGGCAAAGAGGAGGAGCAATGAGAACCCTCATATCCTAGACAGCGGGAGTGTACATGAAGGCAACCACTTTGGGATGCAATTTAGCACTGAAGTTGAGCATGACATTTGGCCTAGCAATTGCATATCTATGTAAATCTTTTACAGAAACTCTCAAACAAGTTCATATTTAGAAAGTTACTAGAATGTACATTGGAACACTGCTTGTAATGTACAAAAAACCCACAAAACCTTAGAGACAATCTAAATCAGCATGAGAGTGCAGAAATAAATTGTGGTATCTCTATACAATAGAATCCCATCCAGCAGTGGAGGAAAACACAATAAAGCCGTATGTAACAAGACTGGTGAACCTCAAAGCTGTGATCTTGAATGACAAAAGCAAATTATGGAAAAACATGTACAGATTCATACTATTTATATAAAGTTTATAAACATACAAAGTAATTCAAAATACTTTCTAGAAGACCCACATGTATAAAGAATATAGAAACATGCATGGCCATCATGAACACCCCAGTAAAAGGGTTACTTCTGAGAAGAGAGGGAAGTGGGACCGCTACAAAGGGGATTTCCCTGTACCTGTCATATTTTGCTTCTCCAAAGAGAATCTGAAACAAATACAGAATGTTAGGAATTAATAAAAGCCAGATTTAGTACACCAATATTTATTATGTTTTTATTTCTACTTGCTTGAATGAAGTATTTCAAAATTAAAGAAATACCTGGCCTGAGATGTGGATGCCGAACGCTCCGCCAGGTTTACTCACTAAGTTCTTGTGCTTCCTGCTCTCATTGGGACTGATTAAAATTATATGTGACCACATAGCATAGTTAATCAGACTCTTTGGGAAAATGTCAAAATTGTGATGTTGAATTCTGAAATATCAAGGGTCAACTATAGACATGCAAAACCAACTAAGGACTTAAAGAATAAAAATGAAAATAAAACAAAAGCTGTTTGATACAGAGTTCAGAAGAATATGTAATCTCTTCGTCCCCCGCTAAAATCAGACCAGAGATTGACATTAGCCTTCCTGAAGGATTATCTGTCTATATGAGCAACCACCAGCCCAAAAAACCACACAGGGTGATATAAAACAAAGCAAAACAAAACCTGCTCATGTGAACAGAAAGAATACTCCACACCATGGCTGCACCTTCCTAACTACATCCCTCAGCTCCCCAAACAGCTTTTCCATCCTTGACCTTCTCGTTGGAAACCTCCTCTTAAGCAGTTACACACAGCTCTGCAAATGTTAGAGTGACATTTGGACTGGGCTTGCGTGATGAGCTCACCCGCTCTTCTGGGCTCCCGCGGGGGCTCACCAAGCTCCAGCACAGCGGTATAGCCTTGCAGGCCTCACCTCCCAGAGCTAGCAATAACATTTACCAGCTACAGTTTTCTCCATCTTCAAATATTTCCTCTGGCCTCCGTGACAGTGATCCAGCTCCTCCACGGACTGGGACCTAAAGAGAGTAGTTTAGAGAGAGGAGAGCCCTCCTCTAAGAACTTTAACATTTACCCTTCATTAAAGATTTTACTTGTGTTTTAATTGGGCTTCCCTCCTAGGATTCCGATATGTTTGGGAAACATTAATTACTAACGTTGCAAACCTGCAGAGAGGGGGCACACTTTTGATTATTCTCATGTCAGTGGAAACTCTGAACAAAACGCCTCTGACTGCTGAGGAATCAGATCTGAGTGCTCACTGAAATATTTATGAATCCAGAGTTGGCCAGGAAATTGTACAATTATTAATCATAACTGTAGGAAACAATCTGGGAACCTATCTATGCTTAATATATACCCAAAACTGGATTAGTCAAGACTTAAATGGACCAGCCCCATGGCCGAGTGGTTAAGTTTGCGCACTCTGCTTTGGTGACCCAGCGTTTCGCCACT
This sequence comes from Equus caballus, assembly GCF_041296265.1. NCBI lineage: Eukaryota > Metazoa > Chordata > Mammalia > Perissodactyla > Equidae > Equus > Equus caballus. Next base: position 36,748,464 of record NC_091707.1, read on the forward strand.
TTGGATCCTGGGTGTGGACATGGCGCTGCTTGTCAGGCCATGCTGAGGGGCATCCCACACAGCACAGTCAGAGGCACTGACAACTAGAATATACAACTATGTACTGGGGGGCTTTCGGGAGAAGAAAAAAAAAGATTGGCAACAGTTATTAGCACAGGTGCCAATCTTTAAAATAAAAAAAAAGACTTAAGTAAGTCAAGATGGCCTCTTTTGTTTGTTGTGTCTCCAGTGCCCTAGTGAATGAATGACATGATGAGGAATGACTTGAGTATCCTCCCAACAGCCTAATGAATCATGTGCTAATATTATCCTTGTTCTATTAATGAGGAAACTGAAGCTCAGAGAGATTAAGTAACTTGCCCAGTCACAAAGCTGGTAAGTATCAGGCCTCATAAAACAGCCTGAGAACTTAATTGCTCTGCTATACATAATCTGTACTTATAGAGGCACAGATTTGTCAGAAATGTGATGATAAACACTGACAGGGAGCGTTAAAAATGAATAAAAACACAATAGAATTCCAAATCATAAATGTAGAAGGAAAGAGGGCAAGAGAGACTCACCATTAGGCAAACACCATAGTAACAAATGTTGCAGACAAGATCCACTGATGGATGCTAAAATTAGTGGGTGAAAGTTTGAGGAAAAACAAGATTTGCATAGGCTCAAAGTATCTTTCTCCAAGAAACTTATCAAATCAGAGGAAAAAATAGTTATTTAACAGTGAAAAGACCTGGGAGATACCAAGTTAACCAAGTAATCAAGAAAACATCAATAGTAACAAGACATGTGAACATCACAAACCTGTTCATATAATGCACTGAGAAGGACACAATGTCATTTTCATGGTATTCTTGCCAAAATGCATGACTTCACTCCAATTGTGAGCAAACACGACATACCCAAATAGAGGATATTTGATAAAATATCTGACCAGTACTCTTTAAAAGGACATAAAAGACAAGGAAAGATTAAGGAACTATTATGGACTGGAGAAGACTAGAAGAAATAACTAATGCAATGTGGGATCTTGGTACAGCAAAAGAACATTAGTGGAAAAAGTCATAAAATTTGAATAAGATCTGAAGTTTATTTAAAATGTGGTGCAAATGTTAATTTTGTATTATTCATAATCATACTGTAGTTATATAAGATGTTACCATTAGGGGAAGCAGGGTGAGAGAGGTAAGAGAATGCTTACAATAATTTTTGCAAATGTTCTGTAAGTGTTTGAAATAAAATGTTTAAAACAACAACCAAAACAAAATGAAACAGAAAATGAACAAAAAATATACTTGCCTTCAGATTTGCTTACAGCATCAAGAGAGAAGCAAACATAGAAACTAAAGTGAAATGCACGTAAAAACAGTCTTGCAGGCACTGCCTGTAATGTATATATGCACCAGATAGAAGTGGGCCGCGGAGAAGCAGTGGAAAGAGATTACAGGTAGCCAGGATAGGCTTCATAGAGGAGGTGACGCTTGAGATATTTTGTGCATCCACCGTGTATTTTAGCAAGTACCTACTATGAGCCAGCCACTCTTCTAGAAAACACCTACTTAATCGTAAACAAACAGAAAAGGTATCTGCTTTCATGGATACATTCTAGAAGGAGGAGTCAGATAAACACATGAACAAAAAAAAAATCAGATATTTTAAGTGCTATGATGAAAAATAAATAAGCCAATGTGACGCAATATGCCTGAAGAGGGACAGTTAGATGGGGTGATTGGGGAATAGCTTTCTGAGAAGATGATGGTTAAGCTATTTGAGCCAGGGCCTGACTGAGAAGGAGCCAGCCATGCAAAACGATCAGGGAGCAGTTAAGTCCATGCTGAAGAACAGGTTGGCTGAACGCCTGAATGCAAGAACAAATTGGTGTGTTTGTTTTCAAGGAAACAAAAGGAGGCCGGCATGCTGGGCTATAATGAACGAAGAGAGAATAGTAGAAGATGAGCTATAAAAGTAGGATGACCAGGTGGCATTAAGTCCAGACTGGCACACTTTTGAGTAAAAGGTGGTGCTATTAGTAATTACACCAGGACAAAGAAGTGAAATGGAATTGTCTGGGCCAAACCTGGACATCTGGTCACCCTATAGAGAAGACGCAAATCGTGTGGATTTTGTGAGTCAAGCAAAGAGTATAAATGAATTCTAAGTGCACTAGGAAGGTATGGAGGGTATAGCAGGGGAAGGAAGTGACCCTTCTGGCTGCCATGTGGAGAACAGACTATCAAGAGCCAAGAATGAAACTAAGGGGAGTAATTAGAAGTCTAGCTGGGAGTAGACTGGAAAAGGAGAAAACTGCCAGATTCACTCAGTTTTGATGGCAAAGTCAATAAGCCTTGCTTACTTTTAGTAGCTAGGCCAGAATTTGCCAGCTGGATAAAGAGTGTAAAACATTCCACACAAAGGGAGCGGCAAGAGCAAAGTCAGGGGCAGGGTATATTCTAAGAGCCAATAGTGTATTCTGTGGCAAAAGTGAAGGGACACAGTGAGGACAGGCAATTGGGCTGGAGATGTGACCAGGAGCCAGAGTATCTAAGATTTAGAATACAATGCTAAGTTGTAGGTACTGTGGTGCCATTGAAAGTACTTGACTTGAAAGTGACATGATTTGATTTGTTTTTAGAAAAATAAGACTAGCTCAACTATAAGAGGAAAAGAAAAAGAAAAACTTAAAAGGGAACAAAATCTTGAAAACAGATTGAGATACCTTCTGCTAGTTAGAGAAATAAACAACAAGCCAGAAACATTTCGAGCGTGGTACAATAAGGTGAGGAGACTTTTATTGTTACTAACAACTGTCCACCCATTCATCAGACACACCCTTGATTATCTAGTGATTTACAGTATAATTAAATGTTGACTCAGGGACTGCTGAACAGTGCCGCTGAGTCATAATGAAACTCCAACAAGAAAACTTTAGGGACAAATTAATGTCATGTACCGTGTACCTTCCTTCTTCTGCTCCAGTGCTGTTCTTGGTCAACTCATTTCTAAGTTTTAGCAATATCTCTCAGACTGGTGTGCCTTACGTGCAATTTTGGCAAGCTGAGCATGGCGACAGAGCCAGATAACTTGTTCCCCGTAGACTTACAAACTCATCGGCTGTGGGCTGGTAATATAATTTACAGTACACTTTGCCAGCTCTGTAAAACTACTTTCTGTTTGCAGGGGAATGGGGCCCTGACAAGAAGTGTTTATAGCTTAATTTTAGCTGTTTTCCTACTTGTTGCTGCAGTAGCAGCCTGTGTATGATGAGTCCTAGTCATCTGCCAGACGTATCTGGTATCTTACTCTTCTAGATAAAGTTCTTATAAAATAACACTGATAGAAGGCTTGAGAATGGGAAAATCCACCCCTGTATATGCAGTCAAATGATTGTCTTCCTGCTGACTATTATTTTTTCTCCCTAGTGCATTGCAATAGCTACTTGCCATTTACATCATTAGGCAAACAAGGTTACTTCTATTGAGCAATTACTCTGGATGACTATAGCCAAAATTAAAGCTCCACAAGGTAGGAACTTTATTTCATCCATTTCCAGATCCCCAGTCTAGAACAGTGCCTGGAAACATAGTAGGTACTCAAAAACGATATGTTGAATAAATTAGCCCCACTATTGATATAGTAAATCTTCCCAAGGATTTGGAAATGTATACCACAAATGATATAGTCTCCCAAGAAGAGCATGTGCTGTTGAGAGTTGGCCAGGGAGTTGATGAACTGATGTGTCAGCCTGAGACATTACATAGGATCTAACATTCATTCTAATAACATTCTAAGAGTTGCAGAACTATGTGGAATTCAATTCCAGGGGCAGTTTATTAACTTGTGCAACTCTAGATTCTACTGTGCAAATGTAGGGTTGTGAGATTTCCTCGATTAATTCTCTTTTTACTCTTAGTCACATCCACTAGAAAAGATATCCTTTAATTCATGTCCTATGTGGATGAGATGCAATGTCCAACACTGTCACAAATCTTTTGTATTCCCATTCCATAGCTAACTCTGCTTAAGTGGTGTTGGAAATTGTTTTTATATATGTATATATAATATTTAACATATATAATATATATAATGACCACATATATATATATCAACAATATTCTGAACCAAGTGCTTCAATAGATCTGTGAGTATAAACACATATGGATCTATTGAGTCATTTATTTCAGACACTGCTGATTTTGTGCAACCTGATTTTGGAAGCAGGATCCCAAATAAAAAGAAACAAAAAGGAATGTTCTTAATTTCTCCATTAGAAAAAAGCCAAGGCTTTTAAATGTTACCTCAATTTCCTCAGTTATGAAATACCAAAGTTTGAATGCAGGTTTGTTTTGTTTCTTTCTAACTCTAACTTTCTGTGCAATTCAGAGAGAGTGATCTTACAACTTCTATGCTATTTTTTTCTGATAAATTGACAAGAGACTGGTTCTACTTTAGTTAGTTAATCAGACTTCTAGAAATTTCTTCATTGGTTTGACTTTTCTAGAAAATTTGTTTTATATTCCTAAACAATTTGATTTTGGTTCATGTTGAAATAATGGCCCAGTCTCTCCTTGTAAAACATGCATATGAAACAGAGGTTTGTTGAGCTGGTGCATTGTGGAACAGGTGACAGGTAGAAAGTGTATTCTTTTGCTTCCCTAGACAACTCATCTCTCAGGTCTGGCCTTTGCCAATAGTAAAGAATTCACATTTCAGTGAGCACAGCTGTGTACAGAACAGTGCTCTGAGCCTCAACCCAGTCATCTGGGAATCAAAACACCAGCAATTAGCCTGGGAAACACAAGGACAGGTATGCAGTTGGCTGTTAATCCCTTTGCTATGTCAGCTCAGTGCTATTGTGTAATAATATTCTAGAATAGAGTGAAGGTGATAGGTAGACAAATCCATTCGCTAAAGATCCACATCTGCAGTCAGTCATCTTTGTTGATGGTTAAGAGGTAAAACTTTCATTTAAATTTTAGTAACCAGATATCAACCATGATAATGAGAGAGCAAATGCATTCTCTGGAATAATGACAGGAAGAATATGACAGAGGGAGGCAGCAAGCTTTGGGCAAAAATGAAAGTCTACAGAATAGTGCTTTCATGATGGATAGCATAGCTGAACCAGGATATTAGGTTCATTCACAGAACATAGTTTGCCCATGACTGTTGTGAGGCATGCTTATCATCAAAGGTGAAATATAAAAGCTCTAACTCTAGGGTTCTTGAGTGCATTCTCTACCATGATCATGAAAGTAGACCCATTGTGTAGGGAATCTGAGAACAAAAGAAATCAGAATGTCTACTTTATTTCTCTATTTAATCAAAGTAGACTTCATTATGAAGAGGAAGACTAACAAAACACTGTAATTAACCCTTGAGAATTACATTCCACTTTACAGTTTGCAAACCTCTTTCAAACATATTTTCTTATATGATTTTTGAATATTTTTCAAGATTTACATAAGGGAAAAGGGAGGTCAGAGAATATGTGTGGCTCTCCCAAGGTTGCACACCCATTAAGAGGTGGAGCTTGGAGTGGAATGTGGGCCTCCTGACACCAGGGCTCTTTCTACTGACCAGTGCTACCTTTAATATAGAAGTATCCTCACATGAAAGTGATGGGTCATCTCTAGACATCAGAGAAATTAAAACACATATGTGTATATGCACGTACAACATTTGTTGAGCACCCACTAATATCAGACATTTGGATGTTTTCACATTCATGCTTCAGGTTCACCTTTGTGATAGATACCTTTTATTTGCAACTCTGGCTCCATTCTCCACTCTGCTCTACTCTTTTTCCACTCAGCTTTGCACCCTGGAAAGTTATCCTATATGGATTGCATTAACAGACTCCTTTGCCATCTGAATTCCAGTTGAGTTTGTCCAATGGGAAGCACGCAAGGGGATTGAGAAGGAAGGATGGGAATGAAGTCTGAATATTTAATTTCCTGTCTCTCTCCCTGTGAAATGGCCGCCCATTGGCTGTGCCCTTGACCTAAGGTCACAGCTCTTGTGAGGCATTCATAGCTCACCCACTTGCTCTCTTGCTCCCTCTCTTTCTTCCTCAGGGTTCTGGAAACTGACCTTCCCCTTGATCCATCAGGCCTAGAAGTAGTAATAATAATAATGGGGGTCTGCTCTTAATAGCTCTGAATACTCTGTTACCCCTGGAGGGTTCAAGATCCCTGACCTATATCTTTGTAAATATTGCCTTTATTAAACCTTCATCAAATGGCATAGATTAAGTGGGCCGTTTGTTTCCTATAGTATCTTGAATGATTCACTGTTATTATTAAACATTTTATAGGTGGGGAAACTGAGTCTCAAGAATCTTTCACAGTTGAATAACTTGAAGATATAGGATTTCACCCAAATCTTCTAACTCCAAGCTTATACACTCACAGTGACAGCACACTGAGCAATGATTCTGAATGGGGAAGCTGATCCATATGTGTAATTACAAATGCACAATAGAGCTTTCTTGAATTGACTCAAAGAATCAGAGCAATTCCAAGAAACATACCACCATCATTTATAAATATTGTGTTTTGAAATTTCATAACATGTTTGCAAAATAAAGCAATGGCAATAGTATATGGAAGAAAATTGGATAAGATTGCATCTGGTCTGTCACCACATCATTCTGTCTTCCCAGTACCATCAGAGTTAGTCTAAAAAGCAAACCTGATCATGTCACTTCCTGTCTAAAAGCCCTCTATGCTGATTAATATCCAAACTTCCTAACTGTGCTTATTAGGTCTTTTACAACTTCGTACCTGTACATATGTTGTTTCCTCAGCTAGAATGCCTTCCCACTCCTCTCTTTGTGGTTCACTCTTTCTCATCCTTGAAACACAAGTTACACACCCCTTCCCTAACAACTCTAGGCAAAGATGTAGGTTCCTGACCTAAATTTCCACAACACTTTACTCATTCTTTAATATAACAGGTTACCTGTTTGTGTCTATAATTCCAACTTGCTATAAGCTCGTTAAAGACAGCAGCCATGTTATTTGTTCTCCCCCGACCCTCCTCTTAAGCACAGTGTCTGGCATATATTAGATATTAATCATTGAATGAATGAGCAAATATTAGTGCAAGCAGTAGATTTCTTCTGAATTGTTTTATGTTTAATTTCTATAAATTGAATCACATTTTGAATTCAGTAGGAAAAGTTGCTATTTAAGGGAAAGCTGCATGAATTCTTTGGTCAAATGAACATTTTCTTAAAAATTATACCTCTTATAAGCCAGGATTTCTGTATCCCTTGTTTATTTTTTTTTTGAATACTAAAAAGTATGCAAACATATGTATCTGCTTTCCTTAAAGTGAGGAATGCCAATCAGAATTTTTGTCACAGCTGTAGAGAGCTTAGTTGTTTGGGGATGAGAAGCCAATATGACTGTATGTAATGGCAGCATTATGTAGAGAATGTGAAAAGTTGGTTCTTCTCAGCCTTGTCCACAAGAAGGAGGATATCACTTCATATCAATTTTGTTGATTCCCTGGAACTGTTGGCTATTGTTGGGTCTGCTCAGAGCTAGAGATTTATGTTGCTCCTGCTGCTGCAAAATTCAGAATTAGAACCTGGCAGGCATTCCTGCATAGATTTGCACACTGTTTAAGATCAGCCCAGTTTGGGTGGAGAGGAAGCAATCTGTGTATTTTGGAAGCTTTGCCAGAATAAAGCACACTTAAGGAGTGTGTGAGGCCAATAGCAGCCTGAGTGAACAGGAGGATGTCTTGAAGGTGCAAAAGGAGAAGGTGGGGGTACTTCGCTTACAAGATTGGCCATGAGAGTATCTTCTCTCCATAGGAGATAGCTTATGGGCTGGTGGGAATATAGTTCTGGGAAGTCTGCTTGGTGTGCTAAGTGCAAAATGATTGCTGGCAAAGTCCACTATATGAAAACACATTGCTAATTGCTCATAGTACTGTATTGATGTTATTGAGCCCCTGCATTTGTTAGCAATATCACATCAATTGTGTCATCTAATACTTTGTTTTACCCTTTTCCTATTACTGCCTACCAATCTGGCTTTCTCCTTCAAGACTATAGTAGCAGTAAATGGTGTCACTTCCTAGTATGTGTAGGCAAGAAGAGCCTCTGTACCATTCTCTTCTTACAGTCCCATTTTCCCTATAGTTTTCACTTCTCTTCTTGATTAGGACTTCATCTCATCTAAAACAACATATGCTTATAATCAGATTAAAGAACTCAGTTTTGATTAATTCCTACCTGTTTCTTTGGTGTTAGATATAATAATTTGATTATGAAAAGGAATGGGAAGATGGTAGGAAAAAGTTGCCTGCCAAAACCTCCCTCTTTCAAATTAAACACAAAAGAAGATACCAGTCAAATAATCATTATCCCCAAGTAAGGAAAGAGGCACAACTCAGTGTCATAAATTTCAAAAAGTAGGAGCAAGATAAATGATTCTGAAGCCAAGCCAAAAAGAATGGCAATCCTGATAAGGCTGTCAATCCTGCCTATGCTCCACAAGTATAATACTATATAGTTGATAAAAATATTGAGAATTATCTCTAATACCTTTATAGAGGAAAGGAAATAGACTGAGTAGATGTTCTTATCTCGTCCCATTTTTGAGAGAAGAGGAGTAGAAATGGCTGCGGAAGGGAAATACATGTAACAGAAACATACAATGGAACTGAGAATCAAGAGAGAAGTCACCAGGGTTAAATGGATCAGCAGTCCTACTGTATCCTCCTCCATTGCCTTGGGATGCACTCTTTAACCAGGTAGGGTGACTTCTGGTACAGGACACTTAACAAAGATTCAGAAATGAGAACACAGTTCTGGTAGCTAAACGAAGGTTATACACAGTCTTGACTGAACTCTTCATGTCTCCCCTCATTTCCTTCCCATACTTCACCATCTCTCAAGCTACAGAAAAAAAGTGCATAGAACTAAAAACATGAGGCCATTAAACTGTAGATGACTCTGGGAGTCAATAAATTACTGAGACTGTATCTGAACAATTAGAAACTCTGGACAAAGCCACTTGAATGCAAGCATGAGAGGACAAATACAAAACAGAAGAAAAATAAAATAAAAATATAAAGAAAGAGATATAGCTTAGAAAAGTCGAAGAATTTGATCTAGAAGAAAATAAGCCCAAAGACAGAACAATTTCCCAGGAGCTATATTCTGTAGGTCATTTGCACTATAGAATAACTTAAGAAATTTTAATTTAATGCCAGAAGAATTCAAAGTAAAATTAAGACAAATTAACTCAGTGAAAGGAAAAGGGGTATTGTAGATGGAAGGAAAAATAAGAGAGCGAAAATAATGCAACACATAACTAATTTGAAATAATTAGTACAACAGGGGAGCAGAGAGGATATGGCCAAAAATTGAAGTGTTGCAGAGGGAAAATGCTTGAGACCATTACATTGAATGTTGATGAAAAAGTCAAAAAGACTAAATGCATCATAGAGAAAATAAGAGGTATGGAGGACAGACAAGATAATTGGATCCCTGAAATAGAAAAACTGAATAGTTTAACAAAGAAATTGTCCAAAGCTATCAAACCAGAAATTTTTATTAATATAAAGAACTGACTCTGAAGTTTAAAGTAGCATGCTGGCTTCTAAGAGAATTTGATATAGAATAGTCAACAATGAGATGTGTATTGATTATGTCCTTGGACTTCAAGGAATAAAATAATATTCTTCAGGCATGTAGGCAAAATTTATATCATTTACCTCCTACAAGAGAATGCTGACAGTATCCAATTTCAAGTACAATAAAGCAATGTCTATAAAATTCCACATGAAATAAAAATGTTACTCAAGAATTACATGCAACCGTGACATAATCCAAATAGAGCATGAACAGACGTTCAAAAACACGAACAATTTTGGTAATATAACACTAGTGAGTTCTTTCTAAAAAGATATTACCAAAATCCAAGCATTTAAAAGATGAAATAAAATTACTCAGAAGTGGAGAAACTGATAAACATCTTGATGAGAACAATGATGACATTTAAATGTACAATAAACAAATGATGATTGTACACATTATGAATATAAAACAATGCATACCTGTGTGTCAGAGGTCCCCAGAACCACCCTGAATCTGGATAATTCTTTGGAAGGACTCACAGGATCCAGCAGCTGCTACAGTCGTGGTTTTGGTTTATTACAGTGAAAGTTACAGAGTAAAATCAACAAAGTGAAAAGGCACCTGGGGTGAAGTCTAGAAGAAACCAGGCACAAGATTCCAGGAGTGCTCTCTCGGTTGAGATGAACAGGATGTGCTTAATTTCCCCAGCAATTGTGTGGCAGGACACGCAAAATGCTGCCAACCAGGGAAGCTCCCTGAACTTGGAGTCCAGGAATTTTATTGAGGGTCAGTCACATAGGCATACAGTGCTTGTGTTACTGGTTTCAGTAACTGATGCTCCAGACCCCCAGAGGAAAAGCAGGTATTCACCATAAATAATATGTTAAGTTTGCGTGCTCCGCTTCGGCGGCCCGGGGTTTCATTGGTTCTGATCCTGAGTGCGGACATGGCACCACTCGTCAGGCCATGCTGAGGTGGCATCCCACATGTAACCCACAACTAAAGTATACAACTATGTACTGAGGGAGATTTGGAGAGAAAAAGCAGAAGAACAAAAGAAAAGATTGGCAACAGTTGTTAGCTCAGGTGCCAATCTTAAAAAAAAAGAAATTTCTTAAAACAAAAAATTTATTTGAAATTTGCATTTTTTCTTTTGTTAACTTCATGTAAAATGAAAGTTAATTTTAATTAAAATAACACTTATAGACTGTTTTCCATCTTTTAAAGTATTCCCATTTATCCTTTTATCTGTGTATATGCTTAGAAAAATATCTGGAAATATGCTCCCCTAATGTTAATGATAATTATTTCTCAGTAGTGTAATGTGGCATGTTTGAAGTTTTTTTCTTTACATATATATATATATATACATCTCTCAGATTAAATAGTGAAGCTATGCTATTTAAAAAAATAAAACCATTAATGTGATATTTTTTTAAAGAAAGGAAGATGAAAGACTGAGGAAATAGTGACTCTCTGAGACTAGTTTAACATATGCAGAGAATAGTGCTTTTATTTTGAAAGGAGTTCAAGCATTATGTAGATAAAAGAAATACACACAAATAAAATAAACATTGTCATTTTTTTCTCCCTGGATTGTTTCTCTTAACACAAGAATTTAATAGAAAACTTTTTCCATGCTGACTTCTATCATATTACTCAATATTCTAGTGCCACTCCCTTCCTTTATTTGGAGAGGCATCTGAATTTTAGTGGGAGTGTAGCTTTTTCCCTTATTGACCAGAGTTGGGAATGTAGAGAGAAACCATTGGTCATTGAAGTTGAAGAACAATCAGAGAATAAGAAAAAAATTAGTGTTTTTAAATATCACAATGATTAAGTAATATTAATTATTTATACTCCTAAATAAACAGAAATGGGCCTACTATGACAAATACAAATATATATCACTGGGGGCTAAGGAAAATTTTATGGAGAAAGATATGTGAGACATTTGTAGTAGTCAAAATAGGGGAACTCTAGAATGGCTGGAAGAGGAACTTAGCAGACCCTTTTCCCAAAGAAACAACCTTTTATCTGGTGAAAATTATTAAAACACACACACAACCATCTAACATCTCTGAAAATTGTTTTAAGGACATACAACAACTGGAGAAACTTTATTTAAGAGATCTAATAAATCTCACTAAGAAAAATGAGAGCTATGGCATTTAAACAATCTGCTCCCGTCTCCTACCCAACCCCTGCTCCTTGTTATGGAAGCTTTATTCTGAGTGGATGCCAGTTACCTAGGGCTACAGTTTTACCTCAACAGGGGCAGACTACTGGTGTCTCTCAACTCACCTCAGTTCCATGTTGCAGAAGCAGTATTTCTAGGGGGCACAGCCAAGAATAGGGCTTACTTCTCCTACGCAATTCCTATTCATAGGCATAAGCTCTATCCCAGATATGGCATGTCAAGAATATTGAGGCTCTAAGTGTCCCCATCCCAGCTTATTCAAATGTTCCATGTTGGGAGGGGCAAGCTGGGAAGACCAGAGTCTACCATCTTCCCCTAGTGCCCACTCATAGAATGGGAGTATCATTCAGGGAGAAGTGGTACATTGTTTCTGCACACATCTGGGTGCATTGCCACAGAGGTTCTGCCCAGGAGTAGACTGTGGGCTGTAAGGATGGAGAGCTCTACAACTCTGACTATTTGGAGCAGAGCTTAGCGAAGTTCATGGCTAAAGGGCTTTTGAAGACAATGGAGATCTTGATGACTAGCAATTCTGAAAGGACAGGTAGCTCTATAATACTAGTAGCAATGAGCAAAATAGCAGACCAGCCAGAAGTTTAAGAGAGAGAATCAGGGACAGAGAAAGCCATGAAGGGCCATTCTGGGATCACACTCATCCCTGGGGCTCTGGATGGTTGTGTACATTTGCTAGACTACGCTCACTCAGGGCTAATTAGAATAAGATTTGGGGCAGATCTGAAAGCATTCCCAAGCCACACCCATACCCATCAGCAAGGGGGAAGAGCCTATTGGCTCAAGGGGCTTAAGCACAACCTGTCAACACTGACTGAACAATAAGCTACTTTATCCAGGGTGTACTTCTAGGAAACCAGGCTTAAAAATAAAACCACGTTTATCCTTGATGGTCTGGAAAACTGTGCATATTCCAAGGCTGCACATGCTCGGGAGTGACAAGAAGGGCAACTTCTGAGTACTAATCTCTGGCTAAACATGAGGCAAAATCTTAAACTCTCTGAACTGTGAAATTGGCCTCCAAGTCACACAGATCCAACAGATAAAGGGTAAAAATTAACTGACTAAGGGAACTTAAGCATAATATTTGACCAATAATTGGCCTATACAGACCCAGGGACAGCATCTAGAAAGGCAGACTAAAAGATAAAACGAGCAAAAATTATCTGAGCAAGGACATCAGAGCCTTCACACTGCTGGGAAAATACAAGTGATAGAATTCATTCAGCCAAGTCATTAAACAAATAAACAAATGAAGAAACAAGCAACAAGAACTAGCCCTGGTGTAGTGGTGGTGTGTGGGGGTAGCAGTACCCAGATTTGCAACAATCTATTCTCTAAAATGTCCAGTTTTCAAAAGAAAATTATTAAACATGCAAAGAAACAGGAAAGTGTGACCCATACACAGTAATAAATACAGGCAATAGAAACTGACCTTGAGGGACCCCAGATGTTGAACTTAGCAAAGACTACATAGAAGCTGTTATTAATATGTTAAAAGAACTAAGGAAACTATACTTAAAGAATTAAAGGAAAATAAGATAATAATGATTCATCACATAGAGAATATTAATAAAGAGATAAAAATATAAATATAAATAAATATAAATTTATATTTCAACTTTTCAACTCCAAAATTTGCATTTGGAGATTTCATATATATATAATTTTGGAGTTGAAAGGTGCAATAACCTAAACAAAAAATTCACTGGAGGGGCTAAACAATAGGTTTGAATTGGCTGAAGAAAGAATCATCAAACTTGAAGATAGATCAAAAGACATTATGCAATCTGAATAGAAGAAAGAAAAATGAATGAAGATAAATGAACAGAGTGCCAGCGACATGTGAGGCACCATTAAGTGTACTGACATATGTATGATGGGAGTACTGGATGGAATGGAGAAAGAGAAAGGGACAGAAAAAATATTCAAAGAACTAGTGATGGAAAATTTCCCAAATTTGATGAAAAACACTAGTCTACACACCAAACAAGCTCAATGAATTCTGAGTAGAAGAAATACAAAGAGGTTCACATCTAGACCCACTATAAAAAAATGTTGAAAGCCAAAGATAACAAGAAAAATCTTGTAAGCAGCAAGAGAAAAATGACTCTTGATGTACGAGGGCACCACAATAAGATTAACAACTGATGTCTTTTTAGAAACAGGGAGGCCAAAGGCAGTGAGACAACATCCAAAGTGCTGAAAGAAATATAACTTTCAGCCAAGAATCCTATATCCAACAAAGCTATCTTTCAAGTGAAGGTGAAATGAAAACATTCCCAGGTAAACAAAAACAGGGAATTCATTGCTAGTATCCCTGTTTAATAAGAACTACTAAAAGAAGTGCTTCAAGATGAAAGGAAGTGATAGCAGATAGTAATTTGAATCTATGTGAAAAAACAGAGATCCAGGAAAGGTAATTATGTAGGTGATGATAAAAGACAGTGTAATTACACATTTCTTTTTCTTTCTTCTTTTAACTGATTTAAAAAACAATTGCATAAACCAATATCTATAAAATTATATTGTGGGGCCTATAACATATAGAATTGTAATATATTTGACAATAAAACACAAATGAATGAAGCTATATTGGAGAAAGGAAATGACACCAGATGGTAACTCAAATCCACAAGAAGAAATGAAGAGAAACAGAGATGGTAAATAATAAGCTTAATTAAAACAAAAAGCTTCTATAAATATATTTGAGCTCTCCTTTCTTCTCTCTGCTTCTTAAAAAGACATAAGTCCTTATAAAGCAATTATTATAACAACATATCATTGAGTTTTTAACACAGAGACACAATGTGAATAACAATAATAACACAAAATAAGGAGGAAGGGAAGAGAGAAGATATATAAGAGTAAAGATTCTATATCCTACTGGAATTAAGTTAGTATAAATATGAATCAGGTTTTGATAAATTGAGATGCATGTTGTAAACCCTAGAGCAACCACTAAGAAAGTAGCTCAAAAGATAAGTTAAGAATCATTAAAGGAATGAAAATAGTATGCTAGGAAATATTCCGTTAAGACAAAAGGAGGTAATAAAGGAGGAAAAGAGGAATAAAATAGGGAGACTGTCTAAGTACCATTATGTGAGCATCCTGTGATCTGGCCTCTCAATTCTCAATATTCCCATAGATTTTAGACTGAATAACTTTCCTTATTGAAACTCATTTTTCCCCTCAACTTAGCTTTCTATTCATGGTACTCCTTCTGTTTGAAATCTTTTAAGCCAATTAATATGATTCCTGGAACAGGTTTTACTTCAGCTGATTCCTATATTAAATTTTCTCCTTCATCACACTCCCCTTAAAGATATTAGGTTGATAATAGACAGAACACACTCAGAGAGATGCACACGAAGGTACACATTGAGAGGCACACTTTATTTTGTACCATTAGCTGTTTAACTACATACTCATTTGATATTTGTTCTCTGATACTACCAATATTGACATAAAGATGCATTCATTTATACATATGTTCTGGTGCCACACATATCCAGAGGGATAAAAGTGACAACTAATTTTGGAATGTATTTAAGTTGAACATATCAAAACAACCATTTCATGGCTCACTGAGTACCTTATCTCTTATCTTGTAAGTACCTATATCTTATCTTATATCTCTTAAAAAGGAGAATATAGATATTGTAGCCGCCCCTGGCACAGGAAGGGTTAATAATGACTGGAAAAAAACTTGCCAACAAACTGTGACCCAGCGGTGAGAAGGCCGGTTAGCCAATGACGGGTAAGACCCCGAGGGGGGGCAACCTAAGACAGGTGGCAGCTGCCCGGGGGCACAGATGGAGAAACGATATCGATATCGGGAGCAGGAGGGACCGTTGCCTAAGAGACCTTGCCTGCTCCGAGATAAAAATATACGACCACAGCAACAACATGATAATATCAAAACAGACGCCGAGGGAGGGCTTCTTGAGAAATCACTAAGAATTCTTGGCAGTCGCTAATTATTTCATCCAGAACACCTGTGTATGTCTAACAGCTGTAAGCTATGTATATATTGAAACGCTGGTTACAATAAACTCAGAGTGGCCATCAGCCCTCTCCGCATCTATCCTGATGTGTACATTGGATTGCGACACCGACAGATATATATATATGTGAGTGTGTGTGTGTGAGTGTGTATAATAGAAGGTATAGTGAGTGTGTATAGTAGAAGTGTGTATAGTAGAGGTGTATAGTAGTAGTGATTAACTATATTCATAGTTATACAAACATATAAAGCATTGTGCATATTCATATATAACAATATATTATTTAGGAACGTATGTATTATCTATGTTTGTATAATTTTTTATGTTAATAAATATACAACTTTAAATAATTGCCATGTATGTATAGTGCACATGCTCACACTTACACACTCACACACATAGTCACAAGAATATCATACTCTACCATGAAACATACATAGGCTTTGGTGCTTAGAAACAAGGATGTGCTCCTTGCATAGCTCTCTGACAATTTGGCAGAATGTTTAAGTATATAGGCATGAGAATCCGACTGCCTGCCTTCAACTCCCAACTCTGCCGTTTGTTAACTGTGTGACCTGGTATCTATAAAATATAATAATAATATTATCTTCTTCATAGTGTTCTTGTAAGGA
This sequence comes from Equus caballus, assembly GCF_041296265.1. Lineage (NCBI taxonomy): Eukaryota > Metazoa > Chordata > Mammalia > Perissodactyla > Equidae > Equus > Equus caballus. The sequence continues at coordinate 36,764,910 of NC_091707.1, forward strand.
TTCAATGTTTTCTTAATGCATGTAAAGACTCAGAAAGCACCAGGCAAATAGTAAGTACTCAATAAATTTTAGCTTTCATTATCGATATTCTTTTGATTCTGCTCTTCCAGGAGATAAAATAGTTTCTTTCACATCTGGAGCATTTGTTGAATTTAGATTATATTTCCCATCTTAGAACAGATCTTCATAATATGTCTTTTATTGTGATAGTGTCTACAACTGTCACACCGTTATCTGTAATCCTCTTAGAGTTTGCAAATTGTAATGCACAGCTATTAGCATGTCATGAGTATTTCCAAGGTGATGGTTGCTTCCCAGGAATGAGCAGGTGTATTTAAATTGCTTTTCATGGACCTTTTGTGTGTTGTATAAATAGGGTAGGGGTATGAGGATGACACAGACTATTCTGAGTACCTTCCATACGGTCTGTCTGGTCTCTCCCTATTCTGATTCCTCTTATACATGAGGGCAGAAGATATTTGTCTCTTTTGTTCACTGTTATGTCCTCAACACCTAGAAGAGTGTCTGGTACTCAGTATCACAAATGAATGCACCGTAGTACCTCATAATCTAAAACCATTCACTTACTTCCCAGTATCTACCAAAGTCCATTGATTTTATTCCAATTTCAAACAACCTTTATATAACTACTGCTCTAAATATGCTTCATGCTTCTGTTAAATTGAATAGTTTGTTATTATCTGAGCACTCCCATTGATTCTATCCTTTAGGTGTAGAAATGTTCTTTTATCTACCTGTCAAGTCTGATGCCATCATTTCTTTCATTACAAACCCCACCCATCTACTAAGACCATATCAGACTCTACCCCGTCTGCTCTACTCACCTGCATGCCATATCCTCTGTCTCCTGAATGCCCCTGGCTTTGTTGATATATCTGTCCTGTGTCATTTAACCACTTTTATGTTCTAGTACAGTTATTTGTGTATGCCACATCTCCCTTAAGAACAGGGACCTTATCTGTTTTACTTTCAAACCCTCCCTAGTATGTTTAGGTAGTTAGCAACTATTTGGCAACAGCAAATATTTAATGAAGACCTACTCAGTGCCAGATACTGGGCCCAGTGACAAGCTAGCTTCATAGGAATGTGAGTTATATTCTCTTCCTATGGTCTCTAAAAATATTTGCTAAATGAATAATTAACCAAATTCACATGTTGAGCAGCATAGTGTTGCAGAACAGGCCCTGGACTTGGTAGTAGATATCCTGGGTTAAAATCCAGGCTGTGTGACTTTCAACAATAACATCCCCCCTGCCCCAGGAGCCTTGGTTTTCTGTTTGAAAGTAGGAAGAATAGACCCACATTATAACATTAAGTGAGCCAACATAATGGGGTCAGAGGCGGTTGGGGGCTCCTAACCAAAGCGCTTGGACTGGAGAAGGTATCAAATAAGCGTGAGTTTCTTCCTTCCTTAGAGGTGTGCTATTTGAATAAAAGTAAAATGACTGGTTCTCAGGGTGTCATTAGCTTTTCGTTGTTTCTTTTCTAGCTCTAGCTTTATCAGTCTTCTCTGAATGGGCCAAGCAAACTCTTACTGTGCCTGGGCACTAGGGATGTTATGGGACCAGGCTGTGCTGCTGCTCTTTCCTCCTTCCAGAAGCTCTCTGGCAAATATCCATTTGTTTGCTGTGTTGATTATAAACTACTGCTTTCCTCCCGTTCTTCATGAAATACTTACGGGAGTCTGATTTTTGTTTAACGTATTTTTGTTTTATCTATGGCATATGGAATTACAATTTCTACTACTTGTAGGGGCATTTTCACTTTTGCAAAATGCCTTCGCATCCACTATTTCATTTGGCACCTTTGACAAGTCTGTGAGCATGGTAGGGAAGGGACCAGTGACATATATCTTTTGCAAAGAGGGAATAGAACCTCAGAGTTTAAGTGGTCTGCTCAAGGTCACATAGCTTAAAGTGTCAACAATGGAAGTCTATCAAACACAAGTCACCGGGCCACAAAATTAGTGTCCTCTCCACTCTACTCTACTTACCCTGGAAGAAAAGGGAAACTCTGATATCCTTATCCTAACCTCTCCTCCATTCTTCTTTGCAGAGGCATCCATCTTGAGCTACGATGGCAGCATGTACATGAAGATCATCATGCCCATGGTCATGCACACCGAGGCAGAGGATGTATCCTTCCGCTTCATGTCCCAGCGAGCTTATGGGCTGCTGGTGGCTACTACCTCCAGGGACTCTGCTGACACCCTGCGTTTGGAGCTGGATGGGGGGCGTGTCAAGCTCATGGTTAACCTAGGTATCGTATGAAGTACCCTCTGCCACTCTGTTTGGGCTTGTCTTCCCTTTCTTTTCTGATTTTCATTGGTTTGATTGAATTCTTTGTTTGTTTCTTGAAAGTTAGCTGCTCACCTCTTGTTTGATAGACCAAGGACAAAACCCAACAGCAACAAACACCTTCTCCTTGTTTCTGCATGAGGTTTTGATGTCAATTTCTGGTTTCTGACAGTGGTGGTTTCTTTACTAGATTATTTGTTTTCTAAGTTTCCTTTCTTGGTTTTTTGGAACCGTTTAGCTTTGTGTAAAACACGCTACTTTGGTCCATCTTTTGATCAATCACATTCCCATTAAGTCCAATTCCTTGGTCACCACTCAAAACAGTCAAAGCTGAGGGTAGGGATAGGGTAAGAAATGGAGGCAAAATGGGAGGTTGGGATTGGAGAGAGCTAAGCTTTGTGAGTAGGATGAGAAATACATTGTTTCTAGCTCCACAATGACTATTTAAATGGGGAATTCTGGTGGCCTTGATGACACTGGTATCTCCTCTTACTTTCTCCTAGTAGAGAAACAAAGTCAGATTGTTTTTGTTGTCCCATTGGAGAAATAATTCTATAAGTTTAGAGTGTCTGACATGTGGAAGGAATACATGGCTCCTAATACATATCCCCGTCTTCCTTCCTGTCTTTCTGACCCATCATTCAGCACCCTTTTCTATAAAGATGATTACATCACACTGCTACTCACCAATTACTCTGTTCTCCTCATATAATACATATACATATTTCCTTAGTATTGAAAAATTAACACAATTTCAAATTTGTAGCTGTATTGGGATAGGATCTGCCCTTCCACTGTAATTACCTGTACTAGATACTTTGGAAATTCCCTGCTTATGGCCTCACATTCTCTCCTGCTACTGACCATCTTGACCGGATTCTAATTGACCTTCTATGGAGAATGGGGACCTCTTGGTTTTCAGAAGGAAAAAAAAAACAACTTCTATTTCTGCTGATTCTGCTCAGTAGAAAGTCAGTGCCCTGTGTTGACAGGATTAGTGATATAGCTGAGTCCATACTTTCTAAGCCTATGATGTGTTCCGGTATGTAGAATAAGTTTGGGTACAAAACTCCTTTATAAAGATGTCAGTGGGATGGCTTGTCAGAGGTGTAGAGAAGACATGATGGACAAATGTACCAGATGCAAGACCATATAAAATCCTACATGGCCTGGTGGGACTGTGGGATTTGGAATCCAGACCAGTCTTATCTGTGTCAGGTGAACTTGTCACACTTGAAAATTGCCTGCACTACAATCCTAAAAACCTCTAGGAAACAGAAGACTGTTTTGAGCAGTGGCTTGTTTAGTTATGTCTTTTTTTCCTTCCAATCTGCAGCTTTTACGATACTCTGTCATTTTTCTTGTCCAACCTCATTTGATCTCTATTGTCAGTGTGTCTCTTGGTTTTTTTTTTGTTTGATTGTGTATGTGTGTGTTTGGTTATTTTGGGTTGTGTTTTTCTGTTTTGCTGGATCTTTGTTTGTGTTCTTGAGTTTCCGATCGTCCCCACCATCAGCCATGGTATATCAAAAGATGGTATTCAACCCTTCAAAGGCCCAAAGCCTGCGGCCCGCATAGCAAACAGCCTTGAGAACAGAGCGTACTGAGCAGCCTGCAGGGGCTGGCGTACCCCTGTCCCTCTCACCTTCTCTTCCCTACGCCATCCTTCCCCCTTAAACAAACCAACAGAAGAGTATATACCTAAAACCAAAACCAGTAGCTGATTGTCTGTTTTTCAGAAAAACAGCAGAAAAAATATAAAAGTAAAAAACCCCTAAAACCAAACCAAAACAAACATAACCTCCTAACTAGCTCACAGAAAAAGAAGATGAAGACTTTTTTTTTTAACTCTGTGTCTGTTTCAAAATAGGAGAGAGCCATAGATATAAGGATGATTCAGCCCTGTGGGCCCTGGGGAAATGCACACTGTCTTTAAACAGACAACTTTTTTTTTCTGTTTTAGATGTTGTTTTGTAAAGATTAGAAAGCTAACTGTGACAGGTCTCACATCTTAGAAGGAAAAACAGGGGGTGGGGGGAGATAAAAGGGAATTAAGAAAGAAATGGACAGATTCTTTCCTTCTCTCTTACACACACACACATGCACACACACACAGAGACACACACACACACAACACAGAGTTAATCATAGATCCCATGTATATTCCTGGAAGCATTGTTCTTCTATTTTAAACTCTTGCTTGTCCAAAAGACTCTGCTTTTGCCTCTTGGCTCCTTTTGGCACACAATCAGTCTAGCTCCTCTGAAGTTGAGACATCTTAGGCAAAAGAGAGCTAGCCCCTCCCTGGAGAGCACTGTGCTTCTCCAGAAGCAATAGTGACTTCTTTTTTCCCTAAAGGGTATCGTTCCCTGCAATTACTGGTTTGAATTTATTTAACTTTCTTTCAAACCTAACGTGGAAAACTGAACTTAAATTCTTTCTACATGTGTATACACAACTCTTCATATTCAAGTTTGTTTGAAGGTGGTCCTTCGACCTCCTCCCCAAAATAGACCCCTTCATAAATCTTTCTCCTTGTCATGAGTTCGTGTTTCCCTTTTCGTGGTTATAGAAGAAAACATCTCCAAGTAGAGTTTGCATTCACGTGCATTCTCCAGGAACTAATTTCAAGTGATCATTTTGTTCCCTCACTCTTTTGAAGTGGTGTCTCTTTTCTAGCACAGGCACAAATGATATTCCAATTTATTTCAAATTGGTCACACGTATAAGCTCATGATATAAAAGTGTAGTGTATATTTCTTTGATGTAATGTGTCTCCTCAATATCAGGGAGACTATAATTTTCTGGGGGCCTTGTTTTCTGAAGATAACCAGCTGTGGTAATAGCAGGCATGAAAAATGTCCAGCGACACACAGTACATTTTTAAACGTTATGAGGTTTCCTATTGACCAATCATATTTTGATCTCAGAATTAAAAGATACAATAATAATATTTTTATGATGTCAGTATATTCAAAGATTTTTTAAAAACTTGTATTATTTGAATCTCACAATAACTTTGTGAGATAAATCAAGAAAGTGTTTTTATGCTTATTTTTACAGATGTTAAACTGAGTCACATATGACTTTGCAAAGCTGACATAGAAAGTTGGTGGCAGAGCTTAGACTAGAATCCATATTTCTAAACCGCTAGATCAGCACAGGTTATCTGTTACCTCCACAGATCAATACTGTGGATCAATGATGTGACAGTCTTAATGACTTCTAAATGCTTTCCTGATGGTCACCTTTTAAACATGCACAGAGGGAGTCTTCTCTTTCCTTAGCGCCTGGTTTAAATTGAACGGTACAGTGGAAAAGTCGATCAATATTAGGACAGTCCCGTTCGTGGTCATAAGAATCCTCAGCAGTTCAGGCAGCCCTTCCTTGCTGGTGGGGGCTTGTAGGGAGTGTCACGCAGTTTGGCTAATTGCATTAAAATTTTCCAGATGTTCTCACTCTGGAAACATGGACTTGCTGACTACTGTTTACTCTATGCATCCCTGAAGACACACAACTCCTAGAAACATTCGTCTCTTCCATGCTCAACTCAAAGTTCATCAATATGAAAAACAATTTCCCCTCACTTACTAAAATAAAACAAAAAACTAAATTAAACAAAATGAGCAGCATACACACACACACACACACCCCTCAAACGTCATACCAAGGCTAAGGCAGAGAGAGAACTTTGGCTGCTGCTGAAGATAACTCTGAGGGAAATTATTTTCCCCTGATTCATTTTTCATTAAAAAATACATTCTCACTATCAAGATCACCCTCTCAGAGCCTATGAACAAGGGTCTGGGGTAGATTTTTCTCCTCAAACCACTTATTCTTCAGGTCAAGTAGCAAAATAATTCTTCATTTCCTGACTTAACATTACCATTTGTTTGCTATCCTGAAAACTCCAAGTCCTCACATTGGTTTAAAGACACCGTTCAGTTCACGGAACACTTTGCACGAACCTAGAACCCAGACGAGCCCAACCTCATACCTCTCCCTAAATCAGGCCCTTGTCTAAGAAGAGAATCCTCAGCAGCACAGAAACCAAAGAAGAAAACCACTCCTTGCTTACCCTTCTTGGGTCTGTTGCTTTAGGCTCAATCTTTCACTTTCCCTCTCCCTTAAATTATTCCCATATGTCTGTTTCCCCTCTCTTTCATCAGGAAGGGGCATTTCTCCAGCTTTGTGTGATAGTAGGTGCAACCAGTGGCTGAAGCCCCACCCTTCTTCCCTACCTGCCCTCCCCCTTCCTGGTCCTCACCAGGGGCATGGCCTCCTCTGTCTGGTGATCGTACCAGTTGCTCCAGGGCTGTTTGCTCCCACTTTTCTGTTGCGGTTGACGACACATGACAAACCTAACCGCACGAAACCAAACCCAGATTTTTCTCAAGAGATGTTTCTTTTGGGGAACAAATAAGCCTCCTGCCTCCTTCCTAAGAATGATTGGGTGTTCTAAATTGCTCCTATCTGGATTTCACATAGTTTAATTCTGGCCTGTCGGTTGCCACTGGTTCCTGTTGTATGTGCTCACTTAAAATGATTTACTTTGAGAAATTCAAATGGTGGCATTATCCTCAACAAGTCCTCCAAAACTACTGAGTCGACCACAGGCAGAAGAAGAGCAGTTTCTAATGGTATATTTTTCTGTAACTTTCTTCCTTGTCTTTATCATTTTACTTCTAACTTTTAAAGTCTGGCTTTAAACAAATTTTTATTGCAATTTCCACCATCATAAACCAAACTTGGGTTCAGGTGGGCAGCTTGGTAACAATTAGCCTGACATATTTCTCTAACCATTCTGCCCAATCCTCGACTAGCACCCACTGACTCTACCTTTATGCTGTGTGACTATGACTCTAAACGGATACTAATAAAAAGATGGACACTCTGATCTCTGGCACAGAATACCTTGTCTGGTTACCAACACTGGAAAATTAGCCACTCTTTTTTCCTTCTCTTTCTCATTTAAAAAAAAAATTAAAACAAAGAATTTTCTTTTCTCAAGATGCAGAATCACAGAGTGAAGTAGGTAGGATGTCAAAGGTGCCCGAGACCTCCTCCCCATGTAGTTGTCTCGCCTTCTCCTTGAATGCTGTAGGCACTTGATTCAGTCTGAGCATTCAGGCAGGAAGACAGAGATGGGCTTCATGAGTGGGTTGGTCTGGGAGCCTTTGAAACAAGAGCAGAGAACCCAGTCAATTGCGATAACATCGTACAACTCCTTTCACCCTACACCTGACCCCACCTCTCTAAAATCTGGGATGGGTGTTTGTGCGGTTAGCTGTTTGCAAGTGGCCATTTTATGACAGGAAATGACCAGGTAGTGTTAACCCTTTCCTTACCTTTAAAGATAATGGCAAATCTGCCTGTGCAAATTTCTATAGCATTTGGGGCCCAACCTAAGGAGAGGGTGGAGGGAGTTCATTTTTAGAAAAAGAGAAAGGGTTAAATACTGCCCTGAGAAGCTTCATGGACAGATGTTTTTAAATGATACAATGTGTCAGACTGGTAATATATTTTTGAAATACTAATACAAAAATGTGTTAATGCTACTTTTAAAGATAAATTTTAAGAAAATCAATTGTAGAGGGAAATAGAATATAACCTGAATTGGGTGGGAAAATTTTTGCATAATTTTCCAAGTTTAACAAAATCAATATTTCAAAATCCAGGTTTGAAATACTTTACATAAATGAATCGGTTTTGGGGGAAAAAAAGAAGCATACTTGGTGTCTATTGTGGATATATATGTATACCAGTATATATCTCTATACATATGTGTATATATATATGTGTGTGTGTGTATATATATATGTATCCAACTTTACTAAATAATATACTGTACATATACACCCACCCCTAAACTTGTGCATACTATATATATATAAAATGGCCACATTTCTTGCGTGTGTCTGTCCCCGGAAGGGTGGACTGATTGTTTTTGGATGTCTGCAGCTGTTACCTTGAAGGATGCAATTTCATCTTTCATTTATTTTTCCCCATCTAGACTGTATCAGGATAAACTGTAACTCCAGTAAGTTTTCCCTCAAGTTTCATTTTGTTCTTAAAAAAAGAAAAGAAAAACTGACTTTATTTTGTTTACTGTTTTATGAGCTGTTTTTCATTTGAATTATTTTATTTTTTGACTGTGGAGTTGGGGGGTACTGGGGTTGACAGGATGAAGGGCTGGGATGATGGTAACAGGCTGAGTGTGGCCCGGGGTGTGGTTTCTGAATTGGGGTGGGTCCTCTCTTCTTTCCTTGCATTTGCTCTATATGTGGAAAAGGAGGAAAGGGCATCTGGATAATGAAACAACTTGAAAATGAATTGAAAGAGTAATTTCTTGTCTTAGGGAGATAACCCTCAGGGGTCGACAAAAAGCATTAGAACAACCAGAATGCACTTCTCCACTACCAAAGGCTTCAGAAGCTTCAGAAAATAAAAACAAAGTTCATGGCCCGGAAGGTGGCTGCCAACTCTGACATTTCTTTCCTGGCATTTTATCACTGTAGGATTTCTTTTCAGGAGGATGGGCAAATCATTGTTCTTGGTGATAATGCAACATTTTAAGCAAAGACTTGAGACACATTCTTATTCTTCTGAATGAAGAATTCTGGCTTATTATTTTTACCTTATAACAGGCTGGATATTACTTACGGATTTCTTCCTCTGCCTCAGAAATGAACACTAACTGGAGTCATGAGGTAGGGGAATAGGAAAGGAAAGAGGAAGGATGGGCATGAGGGAAAGAATAGGCCTAGATGATAAAAGGAAGAAAAGAAGAAATATACTTTGAGTCTTATAGCATATTAGATTAGTTAAGGTAATTAAATAACTAACTAGGGTAATAAGTCAGGGTAATTACCTGTAACAAACAATCCCAACATTTCAATGGCTCAACAAAAGAAAGATTTATTTCTTGTTCAGGCAAAGTCCAATGCCAAATGGGCAGCTCTCCTTGTCAGCTTTCTTCAAAGAAGTAATTTAGGCATCTAGGATTCTTCCATGAGCTGAGTTCAGCACCTTGGAGTTCTTCACGTCTAGCTGTATCCATAGGGAAGAGAGAGAGAGCGAGCTTGAATGGTTATCCAGTGTGTTTTATTGCCTTGCCTGGAAGTGACATACCTCACTTCTACATACATTTTGTCAGACATGACTCCATCCTAAATGCAAAGGAAGCTGAGAAATATAGTCTTCTTGTGGACCCAGGAAGACAAAATTGGGTTAGTTGAGCATCTAATTCACATAATTCTCAGTATTATCTCCTCATTTTTTGCTTCTTTCCTCACTAGGGTTTTCTGTAGGAACAAACTCAGAAAAGGAAATAATCCAAGTACATTTCACTTACTTACTCCATCATGTTAAATATTTTACAAGTGCTAACTAGTTTTACCTTTTTTCTTGGGAGATATATTATCAGGATAACAAACTAATAAAGACCAAATCTACTTTTTGGGGGTAAATGTTCCATATAAATTAGCAACAACAAAAAAGAAATGTAAACAATCGGTATAAACAACCGCTTCCCAAAGTAGACTGCTTTATGTTTGTCTTGGCGTCACTCTCAGTTAATTTAAGCAATGTCCTATTTTGCTGTGTTGAAACATTTCTAATTAGCCAGAAATTTCTCATGATATTTAGATCATTAAAAACCTCACTGAAGCATCCTCTTTCTCTAAAGACTGGTGTTTTCTCTTTCTTTAAGCAGCTTTATTGAGGTCTAATTTCCATACCACAAAATTCATCCATTGTAGGCCTACAATTCAATGATTTTTATTAAATTTATAGAGTTGTCTAAACATCACCACAATGCATTTTAGAACATTTCCATCACCCCTAAAATCTCCCTCATGTCCATTTGCAGTTAATCTTTGCTTCTATCCTTAGCCCTAAGTAACTACTGATCTGCTATTGTCTCTATAAATTTGCCTTTTCTGAACATTTCATAGAAATGGAATCATGTAATATGTGGTCATTTGTGTCTGGCTTCTTAAAAAAAATGTATAGCATAACTATGGAAAGCCTTTTCTTTTTCTTTTACATTAGTTTCCAGAAAGAAATAAGGTGGAAGCTGAGCATGGAGGTGGAAATCCTCAGCCAAAGTTGAATCTGGCATCTTCTGGCTTCAGAGACTTATTTCCAGAACAGAGAACTGAGGGATTTATTGGATCATTATATCAGGATTTGCTTTTTGAGCATTATCCATACTTTATCTTGTAACTAATTTCACATATTCTGTCTGATCAGCCATGGAAAGTTATTATAAGACAAGTTCCAGAATTCTTCCCCCTGGGAAGACAGTGACTCTCCTCCAGGGCACAGATGCCAGCAGGTTTTCTAAACCTGGTAAAAGATTCTCCATTCAGAGCCACCAAAAGCAGCATTGAGAGGAAATGTGTCAGCAAAGATGTGTTCCCAACTTTTATTACAGTATAGAAAAAGTATAACTGGTTTTAATTCAATATTTAGGTAAAGAGCAAAAATTGGATTTTGGAAATCAACTTTGAATTCTCATGATAAATCTTTAACATACTAAGGAAGTTAATTTTGGCAAGAGCACCAGAGAAAGAATATACAGTGGCCAGTAATTGAGCAGTGGTTGAAAAGAAATAAAACGAAACAAAATAAAACAAAACGTGAGTCCTTTAAACTAATCTAAGACCTTCAGTACTCAGGTATGTAGACATGTACCCAGGGCAATGTAGAGCCTCAAAGTAAATGTTATACATTTTCTTGAAGTCAATTTTAATTGTTGATTTGGAGTAAAAACTTGAATCAAAACCAAAGTGATATATTATGAAGAAGAATGGAAATAAGCGTGAATGTTTAATTTATGAATCTTATTCTTATGTTTTACAAAAAAATTAATAAGAATTTAAAGACATCATTTTTATTGTGTGTCTTCTCTAATCCATCGCTGGCATTATTGGCACTTGGGTGGAAAAGTCTGAGAAGACTATGCAACTAAATTAGGAGAGAAAATAGGTACTGGTAATTAGGACTTCTAAACCCCTCTTCTCATGGAAGAAGGATGTCAGAGTTCATAGTTCAACCTGTTATAGAATCTCATGTTGTTTCTGTAATGTGTGCACATCCTCCTCTTACCCAGCTTCTCATTGTGAGAGTACAAGAAATAAGACTGGTGCAGCCTGAGTTTGAGAGGGAGAAGGTTTTCCTCTTGCCCTCTCAGCCTTGTCTCCAGCTGTCATTTCAGTAGAAGTCATAGGGTGCAATTGCTCGGGTTTCAAAACAGACCTTCTTTTTTCCCTTTAAGGGACATAGAGAATTAAGCTTTAGCCAACTTTGAATGTAAGTCATGAACTTGTCCAGTAATTCTGTTTTAGAATGCTTGTCTTCTAGAAAGTCAGGCAGGCAAAATACTGAATGACATCATCTATTTTTTTACTTGTTTATCTGCTACAAAATGTTGTTTGTTTGGGGCAATGGCTGTTTCTAAGGGTTTGTGTGACATTCTTTTTACTGGAGAGAAGAGCATGAAAAGAAGGATGATCTCCAAGAGTAAAGAGAAAGCTTCTAGCCATGATAGAGGGCAGTGATCTTGAGACAAAAGCTACTTCCTTTTGGCTTTGCTGGCCAGCCCTTCTATCAATGATTGCAGCCCAGCTCCCTGCTGAGTGTTTCCAAGAAGCAGAAATAATTTTCTAATCAGCTTCTCTGGCTTTCTCCCTTTCTTACCTTCTCTTTTTCAATACTTTGTCTTTTTCCATAGTATCTATGATATATATATCGTTGCTCATTCCAAATCTTTCTACCCCTAATTTCCAAATCCTCCAAGAGTATCACACCATAAATTCTTCTCTGGCTATTATCACCAAACATATTAGAGAGTGTGCAAATCAAGGTCTTTGGTTGAATGGGGGACATTACTGGGTTTGATTCATCTTGCAGGAATATTTAAAAATTTATAATAAGAAAATTTCCAGCTTAGAACTTACTTTTAAAGTACAAAAGAGCAACAGAGTTAGCAGTCATCATGGTGAATCCAACTCCAGGGTGACCTGAAGAACTACTAGAGAAAACAGAGCTGCTTTCTGGAGAATTACTGGAGGCCATCACCTGTTCCTAGGGTTCCAGTTTTGCGAGGCTGGCAGTAGCCTAAGAGGATGCAGTTCTGAAAATAGGTATAAACTTCTTGTCGGTCTCATGGGTGTTTGCTCAAATGAAAGTCTATAAAATGGTTTGTTGTCTTTTACCCTGTCTGATTGTGACTCCGCCCTACGATTTCCTTGCCCCTACTTCATTCTATCCCTTTCAAGCTGTGTGCAGTATGACTTGAATGAATACAATGAACTCATAGTAATTAAATATGAGTAAGAATGAATGAATATAGTGAACACATATTCATGGATATCAATTTCCCCTTTCTTTCAATCTTTGCCTCTTCTCAGAAGCTAATTCCTCTGTGTGTCGCCATTTTCTCAATCTTTCTAAAATAGGGGTATATGTTTCTCATGGAAATTGTGTTTGAGTATATGCCTGGTTATTAGGTATATGCAGAATGGCCCCCCTAATCACTTTGAACCTGAAGTCTTATTAATTTATCTGTAATGAGATTCATTTTTTCTTCTTAGACATAGAGGGGAAAAGACATAGAATGCCATACAAATATATGCTGACCTTAAAACACTCAAACTCCACAATGCATTTATTTGTGTCAGAGAACAGCTTTGGTAGTCTCGTCCACTTCCGATAGACTCTCTTGTCTTGGAAGCATCATAGAGATGAATGATAATATGGGAGCTGTATGAAAATAACATCACCAAGATATGTGTCCAAATCCTACCTCCAAAGGCTACTAGTGCTTATTGAATCTTCCTTCTTTTGCACCTGCTTGCCTAGCAGCTGTTTTTTTGCCCTTTGCTTTAACTTATTTGCCTTTGGTATCTAAGAAGACTCAATTTCCAGTGTTTTGGCAAAGTCAATAGTATATGGGTGATTCTTGCCTAGTTTTGGCATAGTTTCGTGAGCCACAGTTTATTACACTAGACTTCTGATTTTCTTCTCTTTCTTTTTCTCTCACTTTCTCCTCTATGGTACCAGAATATGTGACTTCATCTTTAGGCCTGGTTTATCTAGAAATCCCAGAGCTGAATTTTTTAGTTTATCCCTTTGACTCAGAAACACTTACCTCAAGTCAACCAGGAAAGCTGACTTCTTCACTATTAAAAAATTCTTCTGGGAAGGAAATTATAGAACCCCCTTTGGTCTTCATTCTAAGATTTGAATAACCATTACTATTAGACATTTGCCTGACCATACCACTTCTCTTAACAGAGTTTTAGTGGGGATGGAAAAATCACAAAGCAGGATCTTATATGTAATCAAGTAGTGTCTATCAAACTATCAGCATCACACCTGAGACTTGCTATTTCCGTACCAAATGATTATAGTCTACTTCAGCTTTTCTCAAAACCTAATTTTTGAAAGATAATACATAATTTTGTTTCTCTTTGGCATGTTTTATGTTTCTTGTAATGTATCAAACACCTCAAGTCTAAGTTTATTTATAGCATCACTAATAGCCAGATTTGAGTATGATAGTAGGATTCTTTCTAAACATTTAATATTAAACTCTTCTTAATAAATGTTAATTCACAATGTTTTTATTTTTAAATAGTTAAAAAAAATTGCACATGAAACAGAAGGCAAAGTTGTAAAAATTCTCCCTTTTACCCCTAATCTTAGTTCTCAAATTCTCTTCTCGAAGACAACCAAAATTATCAGCTTTTTGTATATTATTTTGGAGCTAATCTATGAGTCTACAACATATAGTTATAATCATATTCTCCTCTCCTCTTTTACTTCCTTCTTCTTGACACAATGTTAACACCTTCTTCTGAATTTTGCCTTTTTTCACTTCAAATTTCTTAGAGACTATTTCATGTAAGAATATATAGATCTACTTTGTTCTTTTTTAATGGTCACATAATATTACATTTTATGGAGATGTCATATGGGATTAAATCAGCACCCTGCTGATATGCATTTAGATTTTTCTCAGCTTTTTACTACTACTAAAAGTAAGAAAATGTGTATTTTTATTTATTAGTCTTTGCATGCACGTACAAGAAGATCTGTGGGATAAATCCCTGAAAGTGGGATTGCTAGGTCAATAGATAAGTGCATTACAAATAATTGGACTCCAAAGAGTTGTACAGATCTACATTCCTACCAGCAATATGTGAATGTTTCTCCTCAACCTTGCCAAACACATTGTATTATCAAACTTTTTATTCATTTTCTCAAAATAGCTCTTCAAAACGTTACTGTCACATATTCAAATGAGAGCCCATCACCCATAGTCTTTTCCATCTATCCTTTCACTTCAAGCATATGTAGGGACCATTCAAAACTTTGGTGACCACTTATAGCAGAAATCTTTTAATAGAAATCTTCTATAGTAGCACTTCATATGTAAATCTTCTTTTAGCAAACAGTGGTGGTGTAGAAAAGTGGTAATATGTTATAGTAATTTTGTGTGTTTTCCTCCTATATTCCTGTTTATCTGTGTTGGAAACCAAGCAGAGAGAGGCATTTTAGTGTAATTAGCTAAATTACCTAAAGAGCAAGGAGGACTCTGGAGCCAAATAGCCTGGGTTCAACCCTTGTCTATACACTAATGAGCTATGTGTCTTTGGACAATTTACTTCAACTGTCAACTTCCTCAACTGTAAAATGGGCATAATTATTGTATCTACCTCTTTGAGTAAGAACAGAACCTAGAAGAAAAATGCTAAATGTGTGGTGATGATGGCGATGGTGATGATGAGTAATACTATCATAGTATTACAACTGAAAAGATGATTTTTTGAGAACTGTACTTATTTAAGAATAGATAGCTTTATATTCTTACAACCGTACTTGGTAGCTTAATTATAAAATGAGCATCCCGGCTTTTTCCAGTCCATTACTCAGGGCAATAATAAACTCTTTTCAAGGCCATCAGAATTTCATTGGATTCTGCATCAATAACATTACTAATAAGACCATTAATGAGATCATCTTTGGGTCATGTTGAGGTTTTTTTCCCTCAGTGTATTATGATAAACAAATACTTGATGTTAACCCAGACCTAATGAAAATATTTTGACTTCATGAGTTCTTCTATGTTTGTTTATGGGACCTTGATAACATTTAAATAAAAACTCGATAGTGTCCTAAGTGAAAATATTATCTTTAAAACGCACAGATCTGATTAAATGATGTCATGATATTGTGACTTTAATATCTGCTAACATTAATTTTGCATAAGCTAAACAGTAACTAAAATAAAATAGAGTCAGAGAAATAAGAGTTTTTGTTGCAAGGGTATGGATTTCTGGCTGATAACATTATAGTCTATTTGGCTTCCTTGGCACATTCCTATTATAGCTTTAGAAGTCACCGTGTTCATGCAGACCATGGTGAGAAAGGAGGGCTAATCACCAAAAGGAGAAAAGAGTCATCCTCTTCTTGGGAGATCTTGTATTTTGATTTTAACCAGTTTATTGAAGCATAGCATGATGAGTCAATATGTTAAGAGATTCATACCTGGGCATTTGGGTCACTGAAATTACCTGTATACCGTACAAAGGCTCTGGTTCAGTCCTTATTGGATCCAGACACTTATGCCCAGAAAAGTAGAAAATTAATGACCATTTAGCAGTTAGAACTACAGTACCATCTATCCCCAGCTTTTGGGAATATCCTTTGAGAACAGGTTAAAAGAGACACTAACAGAAGAAACTTATTCAGTGGTGTTAGCTATGGCCACTTTTTCTGTGATTTCAAAATGGTCCCTGGCCTCTAGGATGCAAATATATCACCTTTTGGTTTGCTTCTCTTATGTACTGTGAGCACCTGATATTGAAAAGTCTGCTCAGAAAGGTACTTTACCATTTGCTATTCATCTGGAATTTAGAAAGGATAAAGGGATTGGGATCAAGCACCCAATTAAAGAGTAGATGGGAAGTAAGATTGAAGCATCAGACTATAAATAAGTGGTTTCCCAAGGAGAGTGTTTTTGTTCTCATCAAAGGAAAAAGCAGAGGAAATAGAGAAGGAGAAGGAGAAAACAGATAAGTTAAAAACACTAGACCTCACAAAGTATATACATGTAAGCAAAGTTGATAGAGTTATTGAATTGTAGGAAAGATTGCTAAATAAAGGAGTAAAATTTCTCTATCTGAACATCTTAAAAATAGGTAAGCACTTTGCGAACTTAGGAATGATCAATTGTGAGCTATCAGGCAAGAGAGGCAATATATAGACTCCTGGAACTGTTTTCTAATCACAGTTCAAGTCACTGTCCTTAACCATGTTAAATTGGTGTACATAGCTTGGAGATATATACATACCTTATGTCAGCACAGCCTGAAATTTTTACGCTGATGTCTGCCACTGTATGATTTTTATGACCTGAAGCTACCTTGGATATAGTATATGCTCAATAAATAATTGAGTCAATGAGGTAATAAAATGTACCCATCCATCTACCTTCATTTATTACTTATACAAATACTCTTAGTAATCAACACAAGAGGTACAAGCCCAAACATTGTAAACTACAAGTTTTGATCTTGTTGTCATTCCAAAAGGAAGAATATTAACTGAAGAGTGACTTTGTTCTCTTATGCCTAATAATCAGAAAAAATATATATTGCTTTCTCTATAAAATAAGGAATTTAAGACAAAATGAAGATTTTCATGAAGTCTGATTGGCCAAGTTTTGGTAGGGGTCAGGAAAATTTCATGAAGGAAGATGAATATGTCTCAGTAAATATTATATGTTGTCACTTTTCCTCAATCTTCATTCACTTATTCCATGAGCATTTACTGAGAGTTAACTGGGTTCCAGGTGTTGATGTCAATTTTAGGGATTTATTCTATGGATTTCCAAGGAAAATGCAGAAGAAATCCTATAGACTGGGTACGCTCCCCTCTCCCTTTTTTTTTCCATTTTCTATTTCTCTTAGATAAAGTGGAACTCAGATGCATGTATCTCTAAAATCCAGATGAGTTTCTCATAGGTTTTGTTCAGGGACGGTTCATTTCAACATTCCACATAATGTTTTCTTTCCTTCGCAATATATGTGTATTCCTCATGTTGAGGCTCTGAACACTGGTCTGCTTAGCCAGGTGTTTTCTCCTGACTTCCCTTTTTTTTTGTTTTGGCTTGCCCTGCGATCCATCATCTGACCACCTGCGAGAGCCATGCAAACTGTGTTCCTGCTCTCCTTTCAACAGCTGACATTTCAGGAACTATAATTTGGGGGTAAAAATGGTGTTTCTGTTTTTCCTTCTACTTTTTGAAGGTTTCTTCTTGTACTCTGGTTCATTTTATTTGTCCAATTGCCACAGTAAGATTTTCAAGGTGATAAGTTTAATAAGTATTAGTGTTAGGCACTGTTTATATTTTGGAAATTAGGAAGGACCATGTTATCAATGAGATGTAGGATGTGTAACTGACCATTTGGCAAGCTGACATTGGCAACCAAAATTCCCCATTCCTGTTTGATGACAAGACAAATGTATCAATGCGTATACTGCCTATATTATATATAAAGTTCCCTTTATATATATATCCCCTATATATTATATATACACAATTCCCTGTATATTATACATATGTGCAAAATATATCATATATAACATATATGTATCATATCATATATATGATATGTTATATCTATATAATATATATTGCAGCAAGTTTCACCCATATGTTATAGAGGAGAAGACTTTAATTTGAATTTTAGAGTTTCTTGAACAATTAGTCACAAAGTACAGATCTTCCTACTGATTCAGAGCATCTCAACAAACACAGTTTTCCTCAATTTTAAAATCAATTTTGGGAAGAAAACTTAGAGACCAGGAGATGTAGCTTCTAAAAGAAATGGAGTAATTTTCTGGCTGTTCTATTGACTATGTGACTAAAATCACAAGACTTTCTAACTAGGAGTTTTTAGAAGTTAGGGAAATAAATCTTAAAGGGATATATACGTTTTTCTTCTAAAAATGAAATTGTTTCAGAGTAAAGCTGATTATATCTGTATGCAAAACAATTATGCTATCATCCCCAAAGCTGTGTGCCAACCCTTTGTCAGCAGCAGTGTTTTCAGTAGTACTAGAAGGGCCCTCTTTGGGAATGGGAAGCAAGAAGAGGTATCAAGGGGTGGAAGCAAGAGGTGTGATGTTTAGTTATAATGATCTAAGTGTCCATCTTCCTGAAAGGCTGAAATTATATTGCAGTAGAAGAAGGTTAAAAGGCACATGTGTTCCAAAAGAGAGACAAAATATAATAGAGATCATGTCCCCTGAAGCAGTCTTTGAATGGTTACGAGCTCTGGATCCTCTCAATAGGCCTGTTTGGCCACATTTTTAAATATCGACATATTACAAATGGGGAAACTAAGGCTTGTGGAAGCCAAGTGCATTGCATCAGGTCTCAGGGTCATTAGTGGCAGGCATGAGTCTTCATAAATTTCGTTTTCTGATTCTTAATCAAATGAGCACTCTTTGTCACCTAAGTCAAGCTATCTTATAATGATGACATAGGACATTTCTTTCTTCAGAATTAGTAAAAGGACAAAAAATGGAGGGGAACCACTG
This sequence comes from Equus caballus, assembly GCF_041296265.1. NCBI lineage: Eukaryota > Metazoa > Chordata > Mammalia > Perissodactyla > Equidae > Equus > Equus caballus. The sequence continues at coordinate 36,783,845 of NC_091707.1, forward strand.
TGAAGGTACCAAATTAGAAAGGATAGTATGACCTAAACTCTCGGATGTGGGATGAAGAGCAATGTGAATAGAATGAAATTTAGTTCTGAAATCTAGGAGATGACAGAGAAATTAACTTGGTGTTATCCACAAGTGTGGGCAGGATAAAATCTAAAGCAATAAACAGAAAGCTAATTTTCTGTTCCAGAGATAATAAAAAGTAAGAAAATTAGAAACACTAAAGGTAGCGCCCTTCGATAGCTCAGCTGGTAGAGTGGAGGACTATAGAAACACTGAAGGTAGAGGGAGGAAAGCCTGTTTATTTTCTATGAGTGGTTTGCCTGTGACGATCTGTCAGGAAACCCTTTTCTTTTCTTCCTCCCCAGACCCTGAGGGGTAGGAACTACCCCATTGACCAAAATGAGGATGCCCACGGGAGTGGGATGGCAAGAGCAACAGAGACAGAAGGCATGAAAAGAGCAGAGGCAGCAGATGGTAACAGCAAATGAGTGCGGGAGAGGCAAAGACAGAGAGACAGGGCACAGATAAGTTATTTGTAATGGAGCGACATAAGAGTAACACGTTTTATCACTGTAGGAAAATGTCTGTGTCTTTCCAATCTCACAGAGAAAAAGAGAGCACAAAGGAAGATGGATAAAGAAAATATGATGAAGCCATTGGGCTAGAGGATGGCTAGTGTAGGATTACCATCTCCTTATGAGAAGAAATTGATAGTTGAAATTAAACTCCCACTGGATACCTGTCAATAGTTGGAATGTTTAACTTAACTGTTTGATTCATTTATTGTTATTTACAAGCAAATTCCCTTTTGATAAAGGAACCAATTAAAAAAATACTTACTGAGAGGAATTCCAAGATGGCGCCGTGAGTAGTCCTCTTTGTCTCTCGCCCTTCGAGTCTACAATTATTTGGACACTTATCGCTTGACAAAGGATATCCAGACAGCATCTCAGGACGTCTGAGACACCCACGCGACTATACATCGGAAGGCGGACGGACTTTCCTCCGGGAGGATGTGGAAATAGGTGAAAACTCTCCGACCCCGACGGGCAGCCTAGTACCCGCAAGCGGCTTTCTTCCAACGGACGCCCCCAGAGGATCCACACACATCTAGGGCAGGAGCGAGAACACAACAGAGGAGCGACGGTGGAAACAGGTGACCAGAACCCTACTTAAACCCCCCGCAATTACTCCTAAACGCAGAGGGAAACTTTGGAGTTGCACACCTGAGCCCGTGGGGAGAGTCTCTCCCCGCCATTGGCGGGGAGGCCCGGCCTGGTGCTCGGGGCGCCCGGAGGGTCCCAGAGAGAGACACGGAGGGCACGGAGGTCTCCCAGCTGCCGTTGCCCGCCCCGTGGGACTAGGGATTGCCGGAGATCTCGGAGAGGACCGGGGCGGGGGAACTTTCAAAGGCGGGTCCGGCGACCCGGTGGGGAAGCGCCGGAGCTCCGCCAGGCAGCAGACAAAACTCTCTGTCTGCCGGTAGCAGAGGGGCCACGCTGAGCACTCAGGGCTCCCGGCAGAGGCCCGGAGAGAAGCCCAGAGGGTGGGGCGACCCCCAGCTGCCGTTGCCCGCCCCGTGGGACTAGGGATTGCCGGAGATCTCGGAGAGGACCGGGGCGGGGGAACTTTCAAAGGCGGGTCCGGCGACCCGGAGGGGAAGCGCCGGAGCTCCGCCCGGGCAGCAGACAAAACTCTCTGTCTGCCATTAGCAGAGGGGCCACGCCCAGCATTCAGGGCTCCCGGCAGAGGCTCGGACAGAAGCCCAGAGGGCGGGGCGTCCCCCAGCTGCCGTTGCCCGCCCCGTGGGACTAGGGATTGCCGGAGATCTCGGAGAGGACCGGGGCGGGGGAACTTTCAAAGGCGGGTCCGGCGACCCGGTGGGGAAGCGCCGGAGCTCCGCCAGGCAGCAGACAAAACTCTCTGTCTGCCGGTAGCAGAGGGGCCACGCTGAGCATTCAGAGCTCCCGGCAGAGGCCCGGAGAGAAGCCCAGAGGGCGGGGCGACCCCCAGCTGCCGTTGCCGACCCGGTGAGGCTAGGGATTGCCGGAGATCTCGGAGAGGACTGGGGCTGGAGAGAGTTCCAGAGACCCAGCTTAGTAGCCTAGGGGGAAACCCTACAGGCTCACAGAAGCCTTAGGGAAAGCCTCTGCACAGCACCAGTAGAAGGCACCCAGCCGCCAGCCACAAGGCTGGAAGACCCCAGGGCAAAAGCAGCATAGCTAGGTGTACTAACCACAGACTGTAGAAGATGCCAATAGCTCTCCTGCGACCCATAGAGGACAAGTGAGATTTGGTGGGTGCCGACAGCAACCGAGCGACAAATAAAAGTGATCCCACCCCTGGCCGCTGGAAAAGCCCATAACACTGTTGCAGACCCCAAGGAGAGAGCGCATCTAGGTGGGCAACAACAGTAGGCACCTGCAGCCTGAAGCCCCCCGTGACGGCCCCCACGGCAGAGGAGGGAATCCAAAGGGCCACTGTGGCTACAAAGAGGGGCCCAGGCCCAGTTAGCAACTACGGACAGGGTTCCTGGTTGGTGAAGTATAAACAGCTGCTCCCCCCACCGCAGCAGCTGAAACAAGTGAAAGGAGCAACTAAACTCTATCTCCATGCGGAGGCACAAATCAACATCATCAAGCAATATGAAAAAATACATTAAATCTCCAGAACAGAAAGAAAGTAACAAATACACAGAAAACAATCCCAAAGAAAATGAGATATATAACCTAAATGATGATGACTTCAAAACAGCCATCATTAAAATACTCACTGAGTTAAGAGAGAATTCTGACCGACAACTCAACGAGTTCAGGAGCTATGTCACAAAAGAGTTTGATACGATAAAGAAGAACCAAACAGAAATACTGGAAATGAAGAACACAATAGAGGAGATTAAGAAAAATCTAGATGCTCTGAACAGTAGGGCCGATAATATGGAGGAAAGAATTAGCAATTTGGAAGATGGCAATATAGAATTGTTGCAGGCAGAGGAGGAGAGAGAAGCAAGACTTAAAAGAAATGAAGAAACTCTCCGAGAATTATCAGACACAATTAGGAGATGCAACGTAAGGATTATAGGTATACCAGAGGGAGAAGAGAAGGAGAAAGGGGCAGAAAACCTATTCAAAGAAATAATGGCTGAGAACTTCCCAAATCTGGTGAGGGAGATGGATCTTCAGGTGACAGAAGCCAATAGATCTCCAAACTTTATCAATGCAAGAAGACCAACTCCACGGCATATAGTAGTGAAGCTAGCAAAAGTCAACGACAAGGAGAAAATATTAAGGACAGCCAGGCAAAAGAAACTAACCTACAAAGGAACCCCCATCAGGCTATCAGCAGATTTCTCAGCAGAAACTTTACAGGCTAGAAGAGAGTGGAATGATATATTCAAAAATCTGAAGGACAAAAACCTACAGCCGAGAATTCTCTACCCAGCGAAAATATCCTTCAAATACGATGGAGAAATAAAAACTTTCCCAGATAAACAAAAATTAAGGGAGTTCATTGCCACAAAACCTCCTCTTCAGGAAATCCTCAGGAAAACCCTCATTCCTGAAAAATCCAAAAAAGGAAAGGGGCTACAAAACCAAGAGCAGAGGAGATAAGTAGAAGGACAACAACAGAGAGTAGCAGCTCTACATCAGAACAGATTAAACCATGGGACGAGAAACAAAGGAAACTGAAGAAAACCGGAAAACAAGACACAAAATGGTAGTGGTAGGCCCCCACGTCTCAATAATCACTCTAAATGTAAACGGATTGAACTCCCCAATCAAAAGACACAGAGTGGCAGGATGGATCAAAGAACAAGATCCAACAATATGCTGCCTCCAGGAAACACACCTCAGCCCCAAAGACAAACACAGACTCAGAGTGAAGGGATGGAGAACAATACTCCAAGCTAATAATGAACAAAAGAAAGCAGGTGTCGCTATACTAATATCAGACAAGGTAGATTTCAAAGCAAAACAGATAAAGAAAGACAAAGAGGGACAGTATATAATGATAAAAGGGACTCTCCACCAAGAAGACATAACACTTATAAATATATACGCACCCAACACAGGAGCACCAAAATTTGTAAAGCAACTCTTAATAGAACTAAAAGAAGACATCAACAACAATACAATAATAGTAGGGGACCTCAACACACCATTAACACCAATGGACAGAACATCCAGACAGAAAATCAACAAGGAAATAATAGAATTAAATGAAAAATTAGACCAGATGGACTTAATAGATATATATAGAACACTTCATCCAAAAACAGCAGGTTACACATTCTTCTCAAGTGCACATGGAACATTCTCAAGGATTGACCATATTTTGGGAACCAAAGCAAACATCAATAAATACAAGAGAGTTGAAATAATATCAAGCATCTTTTCTGATCATAACGCTATTAAACTAGAAATCAACTACAAGAAAAAAGCAGAGAAAGGTGCAAAAATGTGGAGACTAAACAACACGCTTCTCAACAAACAATGGATCATTGAAGAAATTAAAGAAGAAATCAAATATTATCTGGAGACAAATGAAAATGAGAACATGACATACCAAATCATTTGGGATGCAGCAAAAGCAGTCCTAAGAAGGAAATTCATCGCAATACAGGCTCACCTCACTAAACAAGAAAAAGCTCACGTAAGCAACCTCAAACGACACCTAACAGAACTAGAAAAAGAAGAACAAACAAGGCCCAGAGTCAGTAGAAGGAGGGAAATAATAAAAATAAGAGCAGAAATAAACGATATTGAAACAAAAAAGACAATAGAAAGGATCAATGAAACAAAGAGTTGGTTCTTCGAAAGAATTAACAAAATTGACAAACCCCTAGCCAGACTCACCAAGAAAAGAAGAGAGAAATCGCAAATTAATAAAATCAGGAATGACAGAGGAGAAATCACAACAGATACCAACGAAATACAAGAGATCATAAGAGAATACTATGAAAAACTATATGCCAACAAATTGAACAACCTGGAAGAAATGGACAAATTCCTAGACTCCTACAATCTCCCCAAACTGAATCAGGAAGAAATGGAGAATCTGAATAGACCAATCACAAGTAAGGAAATAGAAACGGTAATCAAAAACCTCCCCAAAAACAAGAGTCCAGGACCAGACGGCTTCTCTGGAGAATTCTACCAAACATTCAAAGAAGACTTAATACCTATTCTCCTCAAACTGTTCCAGAAAATTGAGAAAGATGGAGAACTCCCTAACACATTCTATGAAGCCAACATCACTCTGATCCCCAAACCTGACAAGGACAACACAAAGAAGGAGAACTACAGGCCGATATCACTGATGAACATAGATGCAAAAATCCTCAACAAAATTTTGGCAAACCGATTACAGCAATACATCAAAAAGATTATACACCATGATCAAGTGGGATTTATACCAGGGACACAGGGATGGTTCAACATCCGCAAGTCAATCAACGTGATACACTACATTAACAAAATGAAAACCAAAAACCACATGATCATCGCAATAGATGCAGAGAAAGCATTCGACAAGATCCAACACCCATTTATGATAAAAACCCTCAGTAAAATGGGTATAGATGGAAAGTACCTCAACATAATAAAGGCCATATATGATAGACCCACAGCCAACATCATACTCAATGGACAAAAGCTGAAAGCCATCCCTCTGAGGACAGGAACAAGACAAGGGTGCCCACTTTCACCACTCCTATTCAACATAGTTCTGGAGGTGCTGGCCAGAGCAATTCGGCAGGAAAAAGAAATAAAAGGAATCCAAATAGGTAACGAAGAAGTAAAACTCTCGTTGTTTGCAGACGACATGATCTTATACATAGAAAACCCCAAAGAATCCACAGAAAAACTATTAGAAATAATCAACAACTACAGCAAAGTAGCAGGGTATAAAATTAACGTGCATAAATCAGTAGCATTTCTATACACTAACAATAGACTAACAGAAAAAGAACTCAAGCACTCTATCCCATTCACAATCGCAACGAAAAGAATAAAATACCTTGGGATAAACTTAACCAAGGAAGTGAAGGATCTATACAATGAAAACTACAAGACTCTCTTGAAAGAAATAGGCGATGACATAAAGAGATGGAAAGACATCCCTTGCACATGGATTGGAAGAATAAACATAGTTAAAATGTCCATACTACCTAAAGCAATATACAGATTCAATGCTATCCCAATCAGAATCCCAAGAACATTCTTCACAGAAATTGAACAAACAATCCTAAAATTCATATGGGGCAACAAAAGACCGCGAATTGCTAAAGCAATCCTGAGCAAGAAAAACAAAGCCGGCGGAATCACAATCCCCGATTTCAAAACATACTACAAAGCTACAGTGATCAAAACAGCATGGTACTGGTACAAAAACAGGTCCACAGATCAATGGAACAGAATTGAAAGCCCAGAGATAAAACCACACATCTATGGACAGCTAATCTTCGACAAAGGAGCAGAGGGCCTACAATGGAGAAAAGAAAGTCTCTTCAACAAATGGTGCTGGGAAAACTGGACAGCCACATGCAAAAGATTGAAAATTGACCATTCTTTTTCACCACACACCAAAATAAACTCAAAATGGATCAAAGACCTAAAGATTAGGCCTGAGACAATAAGTCTTTTGGAAGAGAATATAGGCAGTACACTCTTTGACATCAGTTTCAAAAGAATCTTTTCGGACACTGTAACTCCTCAGTTGAGGGAAACAATAGAAAGAATAAACAAATGGGACTTCATCAGACTAAAGAGCTTCTTCAAGGCAAGGGAAAACAGGATTGAAACAAAAAAACAGCTCACTAATTGGGAAAAAATATTTACAAGCCACTTATCCGACAAAGGGTTAATCTCCATAATATACAAAGAACTCACACTACTTAACAACAAAAAAACAAACAACCCGATCAAAAAATGGGCAGAGGACATGAACAGACATTTCTCAAAAGAAGATATGAATATGGCCAATAGACACATGAAAAGATGTTCATCATCGCTAATCATCAGGGAAATGCAAATCAAAACTACACTAAGATATCACCTTACCCCCGTTAGATTGGCAAAAACATCCAAAACCAAGAACGACAAATGTTGGAGAGGTTGTGGAGAAAGAGGAACCCTCATACACTGTTGGTGGGAATGCAAACTGGTACAGCCACTATGGAAAACAGTATGGAGATTTCTCAAAAAGTTAAAAATAGAAATACCCTATGACCCAGCCATCCCATTACTGGGTATCTATCCTAAGAACCTGATATCAGATATCTCAAGAGTCCGTTGCACCCCTATGTTCATTGCAGCATTATTTACAATAGCCAAGACGTGGAACCAGCCTACATGCCCAGAAACTAATGATTGGATAAAGAAGATGTGGTATATATACACAATGGAATACTACTCAGCCATAAAAAAAGACGAAATTGGCCCATTCACAACAATGTGGATGGACCTCGAGGGTATTATGTTAAGCGAAATAAGTCAGTCAGAGAAAGACGAACTCTATATGACTCCACTCATAGGTGGAAATTAGTATATTGAGAAGGAGATCTGATTGGTGGTTACCAGGGAAAAGGGGGGGTGGGGGGAGGGTACGGAGGGGGAAGTGGTGTACCCACAACATGACTAACAAAAATGTACAACTGAAATCTCACAAGGTTGTAATCTATCATAACATTAATAAAAAAAAAAAAAAATACTTACTGAGTATCACAAATAGAAAGGTTGGACATTGTATCACCTTAATGACTAAGTGCCCAGGTACTTATCCGTGTCTGAGTTTATTCACACCCCTATAGACCTGGTAGAAAACAGACAGCTAGGAATCTCATGATTAACATTTCTAAGGCATGAAAATTGAACACCAGGTGAAGACACTACCCTATTCTTTCCCCTCCCCCAATTTTCCCCGGACCCTTTTTCTTTTTCATCAGAGCAAAAATAGATGTTGCTATGTCCATACACAGGACATTTACTATAAAATTTGGAAAACCTTTGCTATTAAATAAAGTGCATCGACTTCACAGATGGCTACTAATTATGGTAAAAATAATAGCAAAGATTGATTGTTTTGTGCATGCCAGGCACTGGGATGAGAAGTTCTCTTGCATTATTTGTTTAATCTTCACCACAGTCTATAAGGTAGGTATTATTATCCTCATTTTAGAAATGAGGCTTAGGGATGTGAAATGCTCTTCCTGGCCTCAGATTCAGGCTGTTTGATCCCAAAGTTCCTGCTCCTAACTATAGCACATATTGCTCTCCTGCTCAGATGCTGGAGTGTTGATACTCGAATGAATACAGTCCACCACTCCAGGACTAGTGTTGATGGTCCCCATGAACGACACCACTTCTAGTCACTAACAAATCCCATATATTTAAGTTGTCTTTTGGTAACTTTGACCTTTCCAAAGTTTCAGAGCGGGGCTTCCTCAGCTCAGCTTTATAGACATATTAGCGTCCCATTCTTGTTCATGACTAGTCTCCTAGGCACTGTTTAATATATGACTGAAAGATACATGGCATTAGGGATGCATAGAGGATGAATTAGGAATTATCATACAGGTATAGAGACAATGACTAAGAAGAGGGTGGTGGTAGTGCCATAACTGATCGTTGCTGAGTCAACTTCCATGTGCCCAATGCTTTGTTGGCTTTCTCTTGGTATTGTCTGTCTCTTGTCTCTTTCCATTATACTAGTGCTGTAGGTGCTGTAGTCTTAACAAACAGATTGTGGTTGCCCCAACCCCAAGTTCTCTTATACCTCTCTTCCTGTATCTATGCTTTACATCATACACTGTATACCCTGCCTCTCTGTACCTGCCTAACCAACTGCTGCTCGTCCTTCATGGAAGCTCAGGGGTCAACACCCATGGGAAATCTTCCCCTCTACCCTAGACAGGACTAGGTTTGTCCATCTCTAAGGTCCCATAGAACTTTGAATGCACATCTTTCAGAACTCTCATCCCACTTGAATTGCTCTATTTGCTTATGTATATATCTCCTGAACCAATCTCTAGACTGACTCCTCACAGTTGGCAAAATGTCCTATTCCTCCTTGTATCTTCACTATCTAGCACGTTGCCAGATGTATAGTTAGCATCAATGCACATTTATTGAATTAATAAATAATTATAAATTTAATAACTTGAAACTTTGGGCCACAGGAGAAACCTGTATGGATGAATGTAGATTTCTTTTTAAGAGGAATATTATTTCATATTTACAAAGAGGAAAATGTCAGCAGATCAGGTGAAAATACCATAGATTACCATGCTGAGGACATTTGTCTAACTCCTGAAGAGAAAGATGTTTTTAGAAATCCTTACTAAATACTCCCATGTTAGAAGGCTAACATTTAATATGAGGAAATGTTCTTTCAAAAAAATCTAACCCTTTCATCTAAATGGTAGTGGTACAAAGAGACGTTTAAGATACAAATTACTTTTGTGCAATATCATTCTGTACATGTCAAATTTGTGTAGGTTTTATGTCTTACCCACCCTGGATAGAAAGCTATATGCATTCCTGTATTATTTTTATGGCTTCTGGAAGCTTCACACTGATCCTAAAGAGAATGAGGAAAATGAATCAGAGCAGAAAAACAAAACAAAGACAAACAACACAACAGCAGGAGGGGCAGCGTTACCTCGTGGAAGGAACGGAATTTTCAGGTTCAGTTAAACCTGCTCTGCTATTCATTAGCTCTTGGTCCTGAGGCCATTTCTCTGAGCCATTGTTATTGTTAGTAATAGATATAATATCATTTGATGAATTAGAAAAATATCTGAACAGAAGCCTAGCTCCCAACCACGTGATTTCCATCTGAGCATTTAAACAGGCACTGAAAACCACAGTTGCTCTTATGGCCTGGTGTCTCTCAGCTTGAATTGCTCGTTGATCATTTGAACTTGTAACAATGGAAACATCAGTTTCCCCAGGCCTCCTGGGTACTTGTCTAACCTTTCTGACTTGTCAAAGGGAATTGCTTCTTTTGTAAAATATTTCATGGGAGACAGGACAGGAATCAGTGTTTGAAGAAGCTGAGTGTACCCAAGATAACTTTGAGGGTTTTAATGCAGGGGTTTTGTGGCAGCTAGTTTAGAATCTTGTGTGAAATGAATTCAGGGCTATTTGACTCATTCCAAGGCAGGTCACATTAAAGTAAAATAAGGGTTACTTGAACACAAGCTCTGTGATACCATGACAGTGATCTGATAACTGAGATGGCTGCTCAGTGACTAGCAGGCAAGTAGTGTATACAGAGTGGATACACTGGACAAAGGGATGATTCACATTCCAGGTGGGATGGGGCGAGAGGGTGCAAGACTTCATGCTACTCAGAATGGCACACAATTTCTAACTTATAAATTACTTATTTCTGAAATTTCTATTTAATATTTTCAGACTGGTTGACCACGGGTAACTGAAACTGCAGAAAGTGAAACCTCAGATAAGCGGGTTTTTACTGTACTAAAACTTACTATGGCTATTATGTATGACTTGGCTTGTTCTAAATTTTGGTAGACTTTTAATACTGCATTTTGTAAATTTGTAATTGCTCCTAGATGTCTTCCCTCAGGGCCAAAGATAAATTAGGAATCCTATGAACTATCCTTTCCATAAAGATTTGGACAATGGCATACAATTCACCATTTTCATGGCCAATGGAACCATGCCTTATTTTTGAATGTTGATGTTTAAGGGATTGAAGTCTTTGACTGGTATAGTTTTTCTGGCAAAAATCAGTTATCCCTGAGTAGATGTGACCAATAGTCACATGTGTCCATGTTAATGTCTTCACTTCCCTTTTGCAAGGACTATCTTCCTCTGGTGCCCAGTTGTAGATGTAAGGTAAAACTCCTAGTCCATTTTTACTGAACTTCAGCCTTTAAGAGTCTAAATTACCATTTAATTTCTCTAGTGGATTATCAGCAACTATAAAACAGAATTTGAACATTATCACACTAATGTATCATTGCTGCAGAAATCCCATGGGCTAACTGGGGGGGCGGGGGGGGGGGAAGGAACATTCCAGGAATAATTGACCATTCACATCTTTAGAATGATGCTATCCAATGTCTCAGTCTCTGATTTGTTATTCTGTATTCACCTATACCTAATCTAAAGATGAATCAAATGAATCCTCTTCAAAGGGAATGGATGGTGGGAAATCTATTAGGTCCCATCAGAATACTGTATTTTAATGGAAAAACTCTGTCCTTTCCACCAAAATCCACAGAATCTTTGGAATAGAACAAGAGCAAATTGTTTTCAAGTTAATAAGTGAAAGTGAAGCACTTGCTGTGACTATAATGACTGCCATTCCTAAGGGCTGCGAGCCTGTGCCATTTTTCAATGTCTTGCTGGAAAGAATAATGTATGTAGGCTTCTACTGAGCAGCCATTATTGGCTTGCCTTGTCCCTGCCTTCCTTGTGATTTGGAGCACTGCAGTGGAAGCTGACCTGCTGGGCTATTTACCTATCTCAGCCTCATGGCCAGCTCTCACTGAAAACAATGTCAGGGGAAAATGACAACGTCTCTTCAGGGATCTAAGCTAGATTTCATGTAGTATTTGTATTCATGGAAGAGCATTTCCCATACTGTAAGTATACTTTGTTCTATGTAACAATATATTTAGTTGTGTCTGACTTTATTGTCAGCACGTTTGAAAGGCACATATCTGAAGACTCTCCATTGGAGTAGTAATGTCCTTTTACTCAAATTTTCTTGTACAAAGGACCCTCTGTCTCCACACTGAGGGTTTGTGTCACAATTACCTGCAAGCAGCAAGTGTCTATTGATGAGGATTTCCTCACCTTTTTATGTGATTACTTGTTGGTTTAGCTTTCCCATTTAAATCACCACTTACTTTATAGTAGAATTATAATTGATCCAAGTGCTACCAGGGAGTAATTCTCCTGATGGCAAGTTACATGTTTGGGAGGCAGGTTAACTTTCAGACTCACTCTCTTTTGGAGAGAATGTTGCTTCACTATCTAACTAAACTAACTAACTAACTAACTAACTAACTAACTAAAAATACTGAAGCTCTTATTTAAAAATTTATCTCACAAATGAGAGTCAGTGGTATTGAATAAACTTTGTCACTGAATATTTCCATCGAGACTTGGAGACTAGGTGGCCCACTCTAAAATATCCAGACAGACATTGGCTAACTTTTGTTATAAATGGTCAGACAGTAAATATTTTAGGCTTGTGAGCCATACGGTTTCTGTTACAACTCAGTTCTCTGTCACAGCTCCATTCTGCCATTGTAGTACAGAAGCAGCCATAGATAATATGTAAACTAATGGGCAACGCTGAGTTCTAATAAAACTTTATTTATTAAAACAGGCAACAGGCCAGATTTGTCCCAAAGGCCATAGTTTGCAGATCCCTGGACTAGGACTAAAAGAGAGATGTATTTGTAGAACCTATGTTTGGGAAGTAGACTAAACTACCTAGGATTCCAAACTATAAGGCAAATGGAAATTTGAAAAACTATTTATTTAAAGCAATTTTTATTCTAGGTGCTGGTAATGCAGCCCTGAACAAGACCATAGCTGTCCCTATCTTTATGAGGTTTGCATTCTATTTGGGATGTTTGTGAATTTACAAATACATATGTACATCAGATAATGCTCAATGCAATAAATAAAATGAAACAGGTTAAAGTAAATGCCTGGAGTGGGGAGGAAGTACAACTTTAGTAGGACCATCTCAGAAACTTTTCTGAGAAAATGACATTTGAGCTTTGGAGATATGAAACTTGAATGATGAGAGGATTCATCCTTAGGAAGGTTTGGGCAAAGAGCATTCTGTGCAGAGGCATTCACAGAAGTCAAGGGCTTATGGAAGACATATAGTTGGTGTGTTTGAAGAACAGGAAAACACAAGTGTGGCTATACCACGGCAGGTGGGGCAGGGGGAAAGGAACTGTTTGGCTTTATCTTTGACTGTCCCCATTAGACTGACCTATATCACAAGTTTGAGTTAAGGAGCTCACCTTGTGCTTCACAATGATCCTTTGTTTTATTCCTGTTTATTCCCTTGGGGAGGCAAATTCACAGGTATCTAGAGTAAGTGCTTGATATTAGAATATAATTTTCATAAATTCTAGTCCTCTATTATTAAACTGGAAGCAAACCAGTGTTTTAGTTGGATAGTTAAATCACTACTTGAACCACATTTAATGAGGAGACAGGGATATCAGAGGTAAGACTTGTAGGGTTAAGAAAAGAGCAATATAGAAGAGTCACAATAGTCAATGATCTTTGATTGCTAAATTGGATAAAACAGCTCGACCATTAGTAGTTCCACTACAGATAATGCCAAATGCCTCAAACTCATCAATTAATGGGATACTGTAGACTGGAAAAAACCTTAACCTACCCTAAAAAAATCAACTCAGTTTGTTTTACAGAAAATATTGCATCTCGTCCTGTATTATACGGTATTTTTATGAAGCTTTAGAAATAAAATTATTTTAAATTCACCATTTGGGGTTGTGAAAACACTTATCCAAGGAGAATTGCTTGTATCTAAATAAAATGTCGAGTTAATTTGACTCAAAATGAAGTCCTTTGCTTCAATTAAGTAGAACTTGAGGAAATGGTTCTAGCAGAATTAAGTTCAGCTGAGGGAAGTTAATTTCAGTGTCTCGCTTTGAAAGGCAAGTTAGTTTTGTAGGCAATGGTGTTTGATAACAACACCATTGTTATCAATGTAGCATTGATGAATGCTAAAGAATTCTGTGTTCTGTTAAGAATTACTGGAAGAGACTAGAACACTATAAGCAGTAAACTATTATAATTTCAGATAACCAGAGGGAGAAGTCAGTCTACATTAATGAAAGAATGGATCATGGATTTTTAAAAATTAAAATTGTTTTCAAATACATACAATAACTCGACCAAGATGTGTGTGTATGTATGTGGTGTGTATTTCCATGCTAATAAATGATTCTAGAGAATATATAAGCCCAACTTATTACTAGCATTTTAGTTGATTAAAATAAAATATTTCCTTCAAGTTACTTGTGGCATGCTTGAAATTATTTTGCTTTTATAAGCGAGGTAAATGGGCTCAGCAAAACCGGTTCGATGTCTTAATTTGCTTCCCATAGTCATTCTTTATGGATACCATAAAAGTACATATTAACTTAGATTCTGTTACAAATTTTAAATTTGTATTTGATTTGAATTAATAAGTTTTATTGAAGTAGAAGTCTAAATGCAGCATCTCTTCCAACATAATATAGGATTTCCAGGTTAATTGTTCAGGAGAATGAAGGTAAGAGATTATGTTTTGTAAAACAGGCTAATTTTTCTCTGCCTTGTCTTAGCACAAGATATTATAGGGATTTAAAAAAATTGTTTAATTTACATCAGGATTAATATATCCACTTTTCCTGATGTTTCTTATGTGTAACTAGCATAATACTACATGCCAGGGAGTATTAAAGAAATTTATTTAACAATAAAATAGTATTTGGTAGCTCCATTTATTTTTTTCCTTTTTTTAAGAGGATATAATGTATTCCTTTAAGCATCCTGAATCTTTTCTCTGGGAGTTGGCAGCAGCAACTGTTATAAAGGCAACATTCTTGAAATATGGATCTTAATCATATCTAATGCTGTATCCATCAGGGTTTCCATTTTATATGGCACATTCAACTTCATTCATCTGACAACAGTGAAATAATGCTACTTGGGTATCTATGGAAGTTTTATTGAATATCATCAAATGCTTAGCAAATATTTAAAACATTTCACATGTTCTTACTATTAGGAATCACACATTGGAAGAGGATTTCCTGGTTTGGGAACTTTAATGTAATGAAAACGTAAGAAATATATCTGGGCCTGACATGGAGGTAGAATAAGCTGATAAGTTTACTAAGTGGCTTGATACTTCTTATAGAACAAGATAGTAGAAATATTATTTTTCTACTAAACTATTTGCCGGACCAAGGCCACGTGACTCACTCTTGTGTCTAAAGCTGGTGATAAAGCTCGCACTTTCGATTTGCAAACTATAGCATGCAAGTATTAGAAAATTGGTGAAGCAAGCCACATTTCTCACTGCAATGGATTGGACAATAACATGTTCACTCATTTGCAGTTTTCCAAGAGTTTTCATGGGTGATTATCAACCTCCATTTCCTGAAAAGTCCTGTGGTTTTGAATGCCGGCATCATCACAATTCACTTTCTCTTAAGCTTCAGTAATAGTGAGCAAAACATAATGTAGTTATCATTCACATTTTACATTTGATTGTTTCATAAATAGTTGAACCATCACTTAAGTAGGTGAAATTATTCTCTCTCATTCTTTGCCTTTGTTCAGGATCACATATGAAATTGTTTTTCTACAAGATAGCTTTCTACTTCCCTTGGTCTTGAGAAATTCTTTAAAGATATATATTTTATAAAATTGTTTCTAACTCAAAGGATACTTAGCCTGGTCTCCTGGATTAAAAGTGGTTATCAAGTTTTCCAGGTGCTTATGATCATACCTGTCAAGCAGTTAATGATGGCTTCTTCAAGAAGTCCATACAAGGTGTGGACACAAGCAAATGCTCTGATTAGTTGTTCTTGTCATGAATAGATGGTCCCTCTAGATTCCAGGTGTTAATACTCAGCTGGATGTTTTACTTTACAAGGAGGCAGCCATTCATGAAAACCAGATGTAATTACACAGCATTCAGGTATTTCATAATTAAACTAACAGCTGATTGTAACATGGCACATGGCATGAGAATTTGCAACTAGGCCAACGAGGAATGAAGCCACAGCCTAGTCTTTATTCTCTCTTGCTATTTGCTTTGGTAAGTAAGGCTGGGTAAAGGCACTCCTTGTGAATGGGGATAGGAGGATGGTCAGGAAGGCCTCCCCAGGTGGGGCCATTGAGCCTCTGAGACCTGAACGAAGAACAGGAGGCCACCTGTGGGTTCTAGGGAGCAGCAATTCAGGCACCGGGTTGTGTCATTGTGGAGGTGGGAACACAGTAGGTGGGCAGGATAGAAAGAGAACGTACGTGGCTGGAGAGGGAACAAAGGAGGGATGGTAAGAAAAGAGTCTGGGGTCAGGCAGGGTCTTGCCTGTCAAGGAAGGAGTTTGGATCTTACTCTAAGAGCAGCAGCAAACTTTGGGGATGTTATAAGTAGATGAGTGATGTGATCCAATTTACATATCTCAACGTTCCCTCAAGAGGTTGAGCAGTTTGTTTAAGGTGAGACAGACACAAAGAAGAAAGAAGGAGGCGGCTAAATTGCTCACCTGGAACTCAAACCTGGGTTCCTCTGCCTTTAAACCCCAACCCAGCATGCTGTACTGTTTTACTTGATCGCCAGTAGTAAGAGTTTGGAAAGAAAGTGTGTAGACAACGGCAAGAGAGAAAAACAGACTGTAGACATTAAAGTCAAAGGTTCCATTATTTTAGGAAAATTAAATAGGGCAGTTAGTGCCAACTCCTGGGAATTTGGGGGGCAGCTCACCTTTGAGTGGCAGGCCTCTATGTTCCTTGCTGTGTGATCTTCAACCCCTGTGACCAGGTCAACGTGAGGAAGCGCCTATCTAAATATTCCACTCAGAAGAGCAAAGCTTCGTTTCTGAGTCCTCAAGTTCAAAGAGAGCTAGTTGGTTTGGGTCTGCTGAAACTCTGTTGCTGAATTTTCTCTTCCTTCTTGCTCATAACATGACTGTCTAGCCACTCTTACCTTCACTAGCACATACTAACTGCAGGAAGCAGCAAGGTTTACCAGGTTAAGGAGCAAGTTGTACATTAAACACTGTACCCTGCCCTGCTAAGTGAAGAGCCACATGCAGCATGTGGTGGTGAAAAAAAAAGGAGAGAGAGAGAGAATGCTCCTTAAGAATTTTCTTGTGTTGCAGGTTCCCCTCTGCTCCCCTCCTTCCTCCCACCCACTCCCAGTCCATCTGTGAAGCCTGAATTCTTGTACAGGCTATCTGTCTACAGACGCCCCAGCCTTAATCACGTTCTCTGTATTGTGTATCACTCCTAAATCTCTCTACTTATGTCAGTTGTTTATCAGCTCCCTTTGGCTGTCTGCTCTTTATCATATTATTGATCAGTCCATCCTGGGTATTTCAGGTTGGGAAAGAGAGAGAGGGAGAGGGCTGGAAAAGGAAAACAGGAGTAGAGAAGAGCGGCAGACCATCAGTTAAGATGGTCCCAAAAATAGCTCAGCCAGGCTGATGATAGCTCTGCTTGCAGCCGCCCCGCATGGAATTTATGCACTTCGCTAAGCTTCTCTCCTGAAATGTATTCCACCAGCTGCTCCTGCAGTTGGTGGTAGCTGGTGGTGGCGGCAGTGGGCTGGCCACACCTTCGGAGAAGGAATTGAAAGCAGTAGATTTGGGGCATAACAGGCTCCCACACAGGGAGATGAGATTCCTCAGAGCCTGTTAGAACTCCCCAGGTGTGAGGCATCTATGTTCTTTTTCAACTATGATCTGGGTACATGGCATCCAGGTTTTTTTCCCTCCAATTTTTTTTAATGAGGTGGATGGATAAGTGATGAGAAATGGTTATATTTTCCACCCACTGTATGTCTGTCTGTTATTTTGTTGCTGTTGCTACAGTTTATTGCGTATACATAGACTTTTTTTTCTCTATTGCACCTTCTGTCGGGGAACTCAGCTACACAAAGCTCTCAACCTTTTATTAAAACGTTGGTCTTATACAGGACCTTCATTTCCCAAGGCACCTCTGCAAAGTTGCCAGATCTAATAATGTAGTAAAAATAAGTGCAACTTTTATAAAGGGCCCTGCCCCTCAAATATGCTAAGCCTGTGTCATCTAGAAAATGCAATGTTTCTCACCTTGATTGTATCTCGCGATATAACCCGTTCTCAGAATGAAACGCTCTTGCACAGGCTCTCAGAATTTTGTAATGAAGATCCCTCCAGCCTCTCTACCTCTAATTCTAGTTTTTTGCATCCAGATTCTCCCCTGAAGCACTGTGGGTGTTCCTATAAATTTGCCACACTTGTGATTTTGCTCTGACACGCAGCACACAGTGAACCAATTTTTCAGATATCTTGCAAAACTTGTCTACTTCAACCAAAACCTCTAAGTATTAAAATTGAATGCTCTTGGAAAAGTTAAGATGTTTAAATTTTCCATATCAGAGAGCCTTAGAAAAGAGGCAAGAAACAAAAGGAAAAAGGGGAAAAGAATGTTACTTATTCTATTATCTATCATGATGTAGAGGGGCGGGGGAGAAAAAGAACTTTCTCTCTATAAATTCGAGCTTCTGCTGCCCTCACTATAAATATTGTTATTCAAAAAGGCTTTCACCTGCTTCTTGGTAGGCTATTCAGTGAGGGATAGGATATGAAGAGCAATTTTGTTGTTGTCTAAGCGAAGGGCTAGCTAAAATCGTCTTTTTCCTCTGCTCCATCCTCAGAACACCTGATTCACTAGGTCAAGTCGGGGCCGAGAATCTACATTTTGATGAGCATGCTCAGTAATTCTGATGTGGATTATCTGGGGACCACAACCCAAGAAGCTCTAGTTTAAATTTCAGTAGAATTTTTTTTCACAAGTGAGTGCTGTACTTTGGAACTCTTGAGAAGAGAGGAAATTGAGGGAAAATAAAACAGCATCATCTGTGTCTTGCATGATAGTTTAAAGGGCTTCAGTATTCAGTATTTCATGATGCATGTTTTGTTTTGTTTCATTTTATTTTAATTTGTTGCACAATTACTGCGTTTTTATGTATAATCCATGTTGAGGTGTGAATGGGACAATTTACGTTAGTGGAAAGACTTTCAGCATTGGCAAAAAGCTGGGAGAAAACAGACTATGATGAGGGAAGGTTTGGACTGAAGTCCTACAGTAGGTCAGGAGCAGACATTTCCTTGTTGCAACCCAGATAAGGTCCACATTTCCTTCTTTATGCAGCAGAGAGCTATATTGAACCTCAGAGTGCCCATGAGGTGTATGTAGTCCGTTGCTCCCTCTGGTAAAGTCTCTCTGGATTCCACGAAGTCAATGTTCAAGTTCACTTAATCCACATCGCCACCTACTGTTCACCTCTATCCCTAACTGGGAAACTTTTTCTTGGGGTTGGGTGGAAATGAGGTGTGAGAGGCTACACCGTGAATGCAAGGGGAGATGGTGAATGCACCTCTATGGACTCCTACGTAGGATGCTTGATTTGCATTGGCTTATTCAGAATTACAGCATTTCCATCTTTATTTCTAAGCTCTCCTTTTATTTCAACCCAGAAGTGTTAGAAATAGCAGCCAAGTTCTGATTTAAATGAAAACAAACCTCTTGCCAACCATGTTTAAGGCCCGCTCTGTTAACTTTAAATTTTTATTGATTTGGGGATTTAATGTTGGATCCCACTGTGAGTAACAGCCACTTTGGGCCTTTTGAGTGCTCAGGGTAGTTGTCAAACTAATTTATGGAAGGAAATCTGAAAACGCTTTGCCCCGTCCTTTTTTTCTTATTTTTGTGTTTTTTTCCTCCTTGAGAACGTTTCCGACTTAAGTTGAGCAGGCAATACTCTCATGGAGCACCCTTCTCTGATTCAGTTAGAAAGAGCAAGTGTCCTTTGAGAAATACCTACTGGTGGTTGCTGGCCCCTTGCTCCTGTCCCTGACATCTCCAGAACTGGAGGTAGAAGTCATCCTATAGGTTTCTCTGGTCTTGCACTTTGACTGTTTCCTTCCATGAGTTTGTTCTTCATTTAATCTTGTGTTGAAATGCGTCAGTTATCTGAGCTCCCATCTTTAGCAAAGACCCACTTTTGCATGTTATTATGTCACAGGACACTATTCTAGAAAACAGATATTTGCATAGATGTAAAATCTTGTGTTTATAATTTTTAGACTTAGGTTAGGCAGCATATTTTCAATTTGATTTCTTGGAACCTAAGGCTGAATATCCGTATTAGAAGCTCAAGGAAGGCTAAATAGACTTTCCATTGCAGGACGTTAGATATAGAATTGTTTTAGGTATAGATGAGATATTAGTGATTTAGATTAGATATTTGATGTTTGGTTTCAGATATGGAGTGATTACCAAGGAGAATAAGATAGGACTAGTATACGCCCCTTGTTCTCTTCCCTTTTACCTCTACTATCTAGGGTATATAATGGAGGTTTGATAACCAAGAATGGAGTCTTTAACTGTCTTAACTTTGTTCCTGTAGCAAATTTTCTTCCATTAAAAAAGGAAATTAAAAAGTCATTTAACTATCTCTTTATTTTAGCAGTTTTTCATAAAGGCTATCTTAAACTATGCTATGCTCTTAGATCATGACAAGAATAATTTTTTAAAAAATTTTTTAGGTTAACAGCCTCACTTAAAAATGTTACTTCATTCTTGTAACATGAATTCTTAAAGACATTTTTTACTGTCTAGGAGAATGTAGATGCATTGATCTTCCTGATAACTATATTTATAATATGGAAGTGAAATCATGCATGTTAAATCATAATATTAATAATAACTACCATTTTATTAAGCACTCACTGTCTGCCAGGCCTTTGGCAAACGCTGTTGCATGCATTATTGTATTTAATTCTCGGAATAACTCTGAGAGGTCGGTATTATTCTTTCCATTTTACAGATGAGGAAATTGAAACACATAGAGATTAAGTGACTCAGCCAATGACACAGATTTAGTAAGTGGAAGGAAACGAACTTGAATCCAGGGTCAGCCTCCTTCCAAAGCTCATGTTCTTAAACATGTGGCTCGTGTTCACTTATTTGGTACACAGTAAGTGTTCCATTACAGATGAGTAGTCATGATATTATCATTTGATTGATTGATTAATTCCGTGGCTAGAATAATTATTAAATTTGATCAGAAGTGTCTCACTCTTTGACCAATAATCAGCTTTTCCTCCTTCAGGGCTCATGGTGAGATCGCATTTCCCTGTTCCCTTGGAGTTACACATCCCCGTGTGACTTACCTGGGCTAATGGAGTGTAGGCAGAAGTAAAGTGTCACTCCTGGCAGAAAGAGAGAGAGTGCTAAGTCCCTCTTTAATTCACATTTTTCTCTCTGCTCATTTTTGAGAGTTTTGTTATTGTCGTTGTTGATTCCTTCTTCCTTAGAAGCTTCTGTAGCTAAAGAGTTCTGTTCTAAGATTTCAGTTTTGATTTATAGCCTTTTATTCTTTGTTCCGGAAGGATAGAGGAATGGTAACTGCCAGAGTGAACATGATGGGTGAATCATTGTTGAGGGAAAGAGCTGTTTCCCTGCTCAGTATGCCCTTTTATGTTTCCAGTTGTGGGCCGCTGGTTCTGGTCAGTGTAAGGAATTTGTGGGAAGGGAATGGGCTGCTCCTTCATGCATTTCTGTCCAGCCCCTCCTGTGCAATCATAGCTTGATTCAGTAAGACCTAGCTCTCTGGGGTTAGGGGTACCCAAAATTATAAGTAAGGCTACATTCCCCACTTTCTTGGTACAGCACTGTGGCAGTGCTTCTTATAGTTAAGGGTCTGGAAACCACAGAGCTGGTTACTTTTAGAAATGGAACTGACCTGTGCATTTCTCTTCTCTCTCTAGAAAGAGTTATCACAGTTCTCAAACCTGTAGCCCAACACTTGGAATAGAGGAGCTGTGTTTCTTGAAAATAGTCCCTAACCCAGTTGTTACCAGACCTGACTCATCATCAAAAACACCTGGAGCAGTTTTGGGGGAGAAAAAAGATTCTTAAGATCCAGAAGTGTTACTTTTCATAAATGTCTTCTGGAGGATTTGACCATCAATCCGTGTTAGGATCACACTCCCATCAAATTCCAGTAGTTTTTACAGGACGAGAGGAAAGGAAAAGTTTGTCTCTCTGAACTGAAAGTTAAAGGTTAAAACCCCTCTCTGTTTTTAGGACCCTTAGCCACATTCCAATTCTGGGGACAGTGCCTTTTTAAGAGGGTGCTTCTGTCTAATGTGCTGTTCAACTGAGATTCTGGCCAATTGTTTTCCATGGGTAAGTGGCCAGATCCAAAATGGGAAAGGCTTCAGAGAAGTAGCCACTGGAGGGGGAGAAGGAGCTGCCTTCATCCAAAAGATATGAAGCTCATAGGCATACTGTGCTCCATACCCTTCACTAGCTCCATTCATTCAATGGCTATTTGATGAGTGCTGTGTATACATTAAGGACAGTAGTGGGTGCTTAGAGAATCCATGGTGAGTAGATGTTGTCTCTTCCTTCATATAACTTACTAGTTAGTGCTAGAGAGAGACATTGAACAAATAAATATGCTAGAGCAAAGTTAAAAACTTGACTTCATAAGTGTCCTGAAGGGAAATTTCAGTGTACAAAGGTGTATGACCAGAAGACCTGTTCTACCCTGGGGTGGCGGTGGAGTGTCAAGGAAAGCTTTCCTGCGCAGGTGACATTTGAGCTGGATTTAGATTAACAGGTAGGAGTTAGCTAGGCTCAGAGAGAGGGGTGTGGAGAGGACCTTTAAAGAACTTAAAATGAATGTGGCTGAGGCAAGGAGAGGGATGAGGAGAGCAGCAGCAGGTGAGGCTGGAAAGGAGGGGAAGGATCAGATGACGCAGGCCATAGTCAGTCATGATAAGGATTTTGCTCTTCATCTTAAAAGCAACTGAGCTTGTGTCCTATCACCTTGATCAACCGGAATCTTCAGCCTTATTCTTACCTTTTCCGCTTCTCACCTGTCTCACTGATGTGTAGTGTCATCGGGAGTGAAGGAGGTGCTAACAGGCAGTGAGTGCAGACCCCAAAATGGGCTGCACTCACATCAGGTCTAGCTCTACAGACTACTCTTTGTGTAAACAAAGGGATGCAGACCACCATATCTGTAGGCATTGACACTATTCTGCCAGCTCCTGCTTCTCTCTGAGGTGTGCAAATAGTCTCTGTTTTTATGTATCAGTGCTCCAGTAAGGAAAATTTATATAAAGGCTAATTGTTTTTATGCTTCCTTTATAGAACATGAACATGTTTGAGTTGTTACTTATTTTGGAGAATTAATGTAAGACCTAGGAATATCAGCTTTCCAGATTTGTTTTTCTATTCTCAAAATAGGTTTAAAACAGCAAGCAAAATGCTTACCTACATTCCTTCTTTGGTGACAGTTGTTTTCAAAATATCTGTCTTTCTTCTAAGAGAGCTATTGAGTACAGAGAAGTGGGGATGGTTGTTAAGGGATTATCATGCAGATGGTTTTATGATCATCACTGTCATTGCCATTGTCAAAGAGGCATTTATTAAATGCCAAATCCTGTTTAGCATTGCTATAACTTCTGTTATATAAAGAGAATTATAAAGTCACTGTCTTTGTCCTAGGGAAATTTCAATCTATGAAACAACCTTGGCTTGTAAACATTTGAAAAAGGCATAAAGGTAACAAGAATTAAAAGATTGTGAGAGATTGGATCATTATATAAATGGACTTAAGGTATTTATATTCCTTATAAGTTAAAGGTCAGAACAAATCTGAGATGCTATTGTATTAGTCATGATAAGTTAGCTTGTGCTGTGGTAACAAACTCCATACCTCAGTAGCTTAACACGTTGAAGTTTGTCTCTCACTCCATACTTCATATCCATCACAGAATGGCAGGGGCATCTACTTTGCATCATCATTATTCAGGGACCTAGACAGATGGACCCTTCACCATTTGGAATGTTGCTGGTCACTCTGGAAGGAGGAAGGGAATAAGGAGAATTGTGACTGGCCTTAAAATGTTTCTGCCCAGAAATGACACTTTACTACTGTCTACATTCCATTAGCCCAGGCAAGTCATAATAATAATTATTCTAGCTGCAGTAATTGATTAATCTACCAATTAAATGATAATAACACTACTACTTATCAGTAATGAAACACTTACTATGTACCAAATGCTTTGTTAAACAAATCGCTTACATTAGTACATTTAATTCTCTACCAACCTATGAGATGGTTTCTATTTCCTCTATTTTTTCAATGATGAAATTAGAACTGGGAATCTTTATGTATTCTACCTAAGGTCACACAGCTAGTATTTAGCAGAGCTGTGATTCAAACCCATTTCCTCCTAATTTAAGAGTCTGAGCATTTCTCCAAGATTCCTATCATGTAACTGAAGTCTATTGACTTACTTTGCATATAGCTAAAAAGAACAGACAGCGTGATTTCTGACCTGGTCACTTAGAATCACTAAAAAATGTCTCTACTTTGCTAAAAATCATCTCTGTCTCTGTTGGTCTTAAGAAGCGAATGGATTATTTTTCTTCTAGGAAACTATCCTCCAGCTGTTTTCTGCTTAGTCTTTTGTTTTTATAGTTGGTAAGATCATTTTTTCCTTTACATTTGTTCCTGGAGCTCTTTGAGAATTAACTTCCAAGCTCTTTCACATTTTTATGGCACCATCTTGGATTACTAGGGGTTAGATCACCTTGTGATCATGCCCACTAAAATATTATTAGCAAAGGCTTGTAGTTGAAGAATTCTTTAAGAAAACTTATATACTTTTTTCAAATTTACTTATGTTTCCTCAAATCACTTTTTTCGATTGTCTAAGTTTTCTCCATTTGTGAATTCTCTCTCTCTTTTACTTTAGAACATCTTATTAGTTTGTAATTTTGTTTTCCACTGTATCTTCAGTGCCTGACAAAATGCCTGGCACATATTACTTGTACAAATATATCTTAAAAATGAAAGAATAAATTAATGACGTGGTGGGTTTTGCATTCAGAGTTCAATTCTTCTTCAACTCCTCTACCTAATTGTCCCTTTCACCAGTGTTTTGACAAATAGTGCTGTACTGGCCACTCTGCCTCTTACTTACTCCCTTGCTTAGTAGTTATATGATTTAAGAGAGTTTTGTAACTTGTTTTATCACCTGTAAAATGGGGATAATGATAGGTCCTACCTCTTAAGTTTGTAGTGAGTGTTAAATGATTTCATGCTGCAAGGTACTTAGAGTATTGCCTGACACGAATGAAGTATAGCAATGATCTCTTTATCCTTTGTGTTGGGAATCAAAATTTGCCTCTAAGTTTCACTTTTCAGAGTTCTTTCTTACACTGAATTAAACCTAGAATTTCAAGTGCCTCCTGTGAATTCATCCCAGGGAGTTTAGTTGTATTATTACCATAGAGTTAGTTATTTATTCTTGTTAATCTTATTATTTATAATCTGTTCAGGTTATTGTCCTAGAGTATGATGTTTTGGTAAGACGTTCATTCTTTTTGGCTTAAATATTTGTTAGTGAGACACAATGGAGCTTGATTATTTTGGCTGTGTGCATAGCAGCATATTCATTCATAGATTTATCCATTTATTCATTCAACAAATATTTATTGAGAAACAGAAAGATAATTATAGAGACTCTTAGAGCTAGAAAGAATCTTAAAATCTTTTAGGCCAAATCTACCCTCATTTCTACACATTTAATGCTAAGCATATTGGATCAGTGGTAGAAATATCTTACCCAGTGTCAAGGTTGACTCAATGAGAGCAGCAAGGTAAGGAGCATTTCATTTACCTTCTGCCTCATCTTGGGTAATCCCATTCACCTGAGTAAGGAATGGAGAAACTCCCATGAAATCAGGAGCTTGTGCTTTTATAGGCTTTCTTTGTACTAATTGAAAGATTTTGAATCAAATATGAAGAATGGTAATTCATGTATAGTCTTAAGAGCTTAGATTTTAAATCTATTAAGTCTGATCCCAAGTCTGCATTGACCTAAAGAGAGTCTAAAGTATCATGTTCTGAGTTCTTCAGCTTGGTAGTCTCATGTCGGGAAACCTGAATGTTGTGTAGGAAGGATGCCAAAAGACCTAGTGTATCAGTTCCCATGGCTGCCATGCATATTGCCACAAACTAGATGGCTTACAACAACATGTATTTATTCTCTCACAGTGCTGGGGGCCAGAAGCCTGAAGTCAAGGTGCTGACAAGGTCATGCTCCCTCCAGAGACCCTAGGGGGAGATTCCCTTCCTTGTGTTTTCCAGCTTCTGGTGGCTGTCAGCATCCCTTGGCTTGTGGCTGTATCACTTCAGTCACTGACTCCATCTTCACATGGCCTTCTCCACTGTGTATGTCTGCTCCTCTTTGTCTAACTCATACGAATACATGTGATTGCATTTAGAGCCCACCTGGCTAATCCAGGGTAAGTTCTTCCTCTCGAGATACTTAATCACATCTTTTGTCATATAAAGTAATATTTATTCTTTTTCCATATAAGGTAATATTCAGAGGTTGTAGGGATTAGGATGTGGGCATCGCTTTTGAGAGGCTGCCATTCAATCCACTATACCTGGATTCGAGTCCTTGTTCTTTGACTAACTATCCACAATTGGGCAAGTTATCACCTCTCTCTGAAATCCGAGTTTCCCATCTGTAAAATGAGAATGATAATAGCCAATTTACAGAGTTATAATGAGAAATGAAAGAGGTAAAATATACATGAAATTACCTAACTCAGTTCTTAGCATAATTAGTTGCCAGAGTTCCAGGCACTCAGATGGTAGAACAGATTTTTAAACTACTTTACTTTAAAGAAAAAGGTAAGGCTGACCTATATTTTGCAAAGAATGTGTTAGGGTTTTATGATTTGGTTGAAAAAATATTATTGAGCAACCACAAGATGGTTTTATATTTAGTTCACCATTATACATACAGCAGCCACAAAATGGTTCTATATTCAGATAACCACTATATGTTGGCCATACCTCATTTAATAATAATTTCTTTCTGTCTACTTTCTGCTGTTCCCTACCCACTAGCATCTTTTGTAGCATGTTACTATGTGATGTTAAATTCTTTAAATAATAATGAGTGATGGCGTAACAAACCAGTCACATTTTAGTGTCACAGGCCTGCAAAATATCTATTGAAGCAATTTTCTTTGGCTGAATGAAAATAAAAGGGCAGTACAGAATTTTTCATCTATATTTTACAGACTTCTTGTTTGAGTTATGTACTTAAAGATTCATATTCCAAGCTCTTTCTTAATTGAACAATAATTTCTACATCTGGAAGTAAAAACACTCATGAAAAAAATTACTACAAATATAATAGTCAAATTTTGTGGCAGTGCATGATGTTGATTTTACTGAGTTATTCATGATTTGGAATAGCTCTGACTCTCTGAATTAGGAGACAACTGAAGAAATGTTGCCAACATTCACAGATATGAATAGTGTAATTAAACCCAAGGTATTTTTCAAAATTTAACCTTTTAATGTTTTTCTGTAAATTCTTATTTTTAGTGATTTTAATTCCTGCAAAGTAAGACCTTTTCCGTATCTTCTTGTTTCATTCTCTCTTTTTCCTACTTATATACTTTTGCCCCCACTGTCTTATGCTTCTTCTTCTTGCTTATGGAAAGAATGTTGACCTTGACTATGCATTATACTCCATTCAGTGAACTATAGTAAAGTTGATGTGTATGTGACAATTAAAATAGGCAAGAGGCAAAGTAACGGGCCAGGTTACTGTCCAAGTGTATTCCAGTTATAACATTCCGTGGACTTACATACTTCTGAATTTTAGCTTCTAAATTTAAAATCTCACACACTATAGCTGAATTCTACAACTTCCCTGTCTATCTCTCTTTTTCTACAATCTAAATAAAAAAAATTTTTCTTATTTTATATCTTTGTTTTCTGGATCGCTTTGCATTGTTAAATGAACAATAATAAAGATACTAATCCTAGATTTTCCAGGAGAGTATGAGCGTGCTGTGTGTGTGTGTGCACATATAAGTGACTGAGATTTTTGCTCTTACTCAGTCAACCCTTTAGAGGTCTTCAGAATTTCCAGGCAAGTTTATCTCTTTAAGACATGACTGCTCTCTTTCATACAGACATTTTACATCTTCCAAGAAGTGACTATAACAACATCTGCTTCAGTACTCATAAACATCTTATCTGCTCATCATTTCCATTCTTTTACAACCCCCCTTCAAAAGCACATCCAAAATGGAAAAAAAAAGAAAACCCAAAGCTGATATGATTTTAGATGCCAATTGTGTCCTCTCTGTGAATGTTTTCCATATTTGAAATGGCTGGGGAATTATCTTGTCTCTACCCACAGTAATTTAGAATGAGAGGAATCGGATAAGGGTTGTTTCCTCTATCTCTTGGGATTTCAAAAGCTCTGTTTTCTTTTATAACTGATCAGGTCTGCCAGTTGCAAAGCTATACAATGTAGTGGAGAAGTGCATATGGTTAATTATGACAATTACAATCAGTTCTTTACAATCTTTGCTGCTGTTATGGGATTTAAATACCATAATGTATGTCAAAAGGACAAAATGATGTTTCTGTGTTTTCTGCTTACATCCGCGTTTATGACTGGGTTTTGCTCATAAACAGGTGGTTATAAGCTGCAATCCTTCCATGAATTCATTTATCTCGCCTATCTCCTAACCTGGGTTCCCTGATGTGTCGTTAAACACAAGTGTTGAGATTCCCAACAACTCTGAGGGAATTTCAGGTCCTGGACAGAGTCCCTGGAACATGTTACAATGAAAATGAAACCAATTATGGTCACTGGAAGTAGCTAAAATGAATTTGTTAATTCTTAAAAACTCCCTTGCTACTCTCAGCGTTCTGTAGTCTGCCTTTCCACTCCCTCCTTCACCTTCTCTCGACTTTTTCTATCCTTGCTTAATCTATATTTTTTCAAATTTTCCTCAATGAAATACTATACCTAGTTTCTTCTCACTTTTTTGGTCTCAAGTTCATAGCATGTTGTGAAGACTGTTGCATGTGAAAATGAATTTATGTGTTGTTGATATACAATTGCTTCCTTTCTGATGTTGTAAGTTGAATCCACACAGTGCACACGTTCCTGAAAAATAGGTAAGATAATCTTTTCTTTCAGCACCTCTCCCTTCTCCACAGCTCTCACCTCCGCCTGAAAGGTAGGTATGTAGATGTTCAGAGCAAATGAAACTCTCTATGAGAGCCTTTTCCCCGTTGAGTGTATCTTGCTTAAACCACACATTCCAAGTTAATGACCATCTGGTAAAGCTGACAGCCTTTACTCCTCCTAATTCTTAACTCTCTTAAAAAATGTGCCCAACCTGCCATGGCTTATGACTGAATTATAAACCATGAAGCATAATAAAGCCATTAACTTTCAACACATCAAACTTGAGTTGTATCTTGCCTAGAATTTGATGGCCTTTCCCCAGCACTTAAGCGAGCAGGCCTGTGTACTGTTCAAAAAGCATTTTGTCATTTCTCAGAGCACCATTAGCTTTGTGTGGTTGTCTGGACATGGGCGTCAGCAGGTCCGGGAGTGGAAGCAAGTCTAGTGAAGTTTGGAGCGTGGAGGAGCAGATACGAGGCTCACTAGGGAAGGGAAAAGCCATCTCCTCTCAGAAAAAGAAAAAAGGATGACATCCTGCATTTGGGTGCCGCACATTTACCCTGAAAATAACGATTCACTTTGCAGTGGGGAAATTTTGGATAAAAGCGTGTGCTTTACAATTCTGATTACCCTTCCCTCTTTGTTCCCCACTATCAAAAATAATCATATTCTATAAATGGCTGGAATATGGTTAGAGTGAAGCTACATTTTTGGAGAACCAGGTGTCAGTTCTGTCAGATTTCTATGAATAGGCACATTTATATACACTTTTTCAGAGAAAGAAAGGTCACTCACCACCCTACTTGTAAATCTGTCAGAGGATTTAGGGAAGAACTTCGGTAGGCTGTCTTCGCATGAGAAAGGAAATCTGGTTCTCAAGATATTTGGGGCATTGCAGTGAATAAGGGATATTAATAGAATTCCACCCCCAGCTTTTCAGGCTAAGCATGAATCTACCTAGAATTCGAGGAGGAAAGGCATCTAAGAAGATGTCCCGTTCTCAGTCCTACTCCAATATGAAGGTGTCGTACTAAATGTGGAGGGGGAAAACATGGGCTTTGATACATATTCCTAATTTGCTATACCTCATACTGTCATCCCTTCCTGCCCCCGAATTCCTATCTGTTTAGTGAACACAGTTAAGATGAGAGGGTGTTCTGGATCTTCTCTTGACTAGAGATGAGGATAATGTTGGGTGCTTCATAGTCTGGCATGGATGGATGGATGAAGGAGTGTCATCAAAGAAGCTGTTTTGCAAAGTAGGCTTTTCAGATTTCTCAAGGCTCTGGTTCAGGTGCTGGATAGTCTTGATAAGAAAGGAAAGCAAGCCCTCTGGTGGTCAGCACAGAGAAAGGCATCTACTAAGCCACTGAGATACATTTCAGGTTATGCTATCAAGTAGAGAAGGAAATGTCAACATTAGTTGGGTGAGTTTCAGAATAATTTATTTATTCCATATTACAAATGGGGTCGTTGATTGATCTGTCGCCCCCAAGCATTTTCAAAGGAAAGGAGAGGGAAGAGTGTGTAAGGGATTAGGGATCATCTCCTGAAATTGTTCAACCCATTTATTAAACTCCTGCTCTGGGCCTACTGGGCACTAATAAAAACTCAAGATATCAGGTACTTTGTGGGTAAGATTACTGTCAAACTAAGAACCCAGATATTAAGAATAATTATTTAGCAAAAGTAAGTTATTTGTTTCTGTTGGCAAAAGGAGGGTAGAAAAGGGAGAATCCCTCCTTGCTGAATTGAGTAACAGAGAGGGGTCCCTGGAGGTGGTGAAATTAAACCAGGCCCTGAAGGATGGGTAAGATTAGAGTAAATGAGGGAAATAGAGGCGAACACTCCCACTCTGGACCCCAGGGAGCAAGAATGGGTTTGTTTTTGAAGTCAGTAGCTAGCAAGAGTGGAGGGTTAGTGGTAAATAATGACATATAGGGAAAACTTGGCAAATGGATAAGAAATGAAGTATGTAAATATTTAAAGTGCTTTAATATAAATTGAATCAAGAGGCATTTTCGGTATTCACGAGGCTAGAGACAGTATAGCTTCCTTAAGTCATGGGTCTAGGTTCAATTTCCAGGTCTGACACTTATATGAGCTCTTAGGCAAGTTACTCAGCCCCTCTGTGCTCATTTTCCCCCATCTTTAAACCAGGTTAAGAATAGAATGTATCTTTAGGCTCAGAGGTACAAAAACATTGTCTAGATCCAAGATGTAGAATTTGAGTACAAGGAAAGTCTGAATTGTCCCAAAGCTGCCTCTCACTCTAGTGGTGAGTTTCCAGCTGCTTGGCGTGCACAAGTGGATACTGAAGGACCTGTTAGCAGAGACATTGTGGAGATTTATGAATTAGTTGGGTAAATAGACCATGTGGCACCCAGGGGCCCTCCAACCTAGAGATGGGGTGGTTCTAAAAAGCCCATGATGACCCGTAGAAATCTGACTGAGATGTGTGGATAGTAATGGCACCAGTTTCCATTTTATGTTAAAAAACCCTGTTTAAATTTGGTTCAAAATGTTCTGTTCTATGTAAAAAACACCATCGCTTTAATTAATGCAGCCTATAATTGAAACGACTATCTCAAGCTGTTTCCTTCCAGTGCGTCAAGGGAAGGAGTGGAACTGGGGGAACAGGGGGTTGGAGAGAGGCGGAGGGTCTACAGCCAACATGTCAGCTCTTCAGAGTTGCTGTAAGAAAACTGGACAAAGATCCTATCCTGAGTGTGAAAGGGGGTGGAGGCTTCGGGGAACATGAAACTTTAAGTGAACTTCACCCCGTTCTAGTTATTTGAGAAGCAAAGGGTGGGGAAGACATGTTGACAGCAAAGGCTTAGGGGAGAGCAGGCACAATAATGCCCTGTGCACCACATTCTTTCAAGTACCACATGTGGAGAAGGAGGTGGAACATGGAGTTCAGAAAGATTTAAAAGGCAAAATGGAATCGCTTCCCTTTAATTAACTCAAACAACGCATGGCAGGTTACGTTAATGTGCCTGTGGCCGAGACAGAGGTGGCAGACCACCGCTGAGACCTTAGAGAGAGCAGGACTCCTGGTCCACCAGAAGAGGAAGGGCCCAGAATCCTCGTAGACTAATTTTACAGATGAGCGAACAAGCCTAGCACAATTACAGAACTTGCCCGAGGTTATATGTTCTCTCAGTGACAAAGCTAGGATGATACCTCTGGTCTTTAACAGTTTATTATTCTCTCCAAGAGAATACACTGTTCATAATGGAGTCCATAGGGATTTCAAGTTAGCCCCAGAGGGTCAAACTAACCATAATACATTTGTGTACAGATTAAGATTTGGTGTATTCTTTTAGCAAAAGATTTTTTTTAAAAGGTGAAAATTAGAAAGGTATCTACCTGTACTTATTTCAATCAAGCTTTTCTTGTAAAGTTGCTTTAGCACATTATTATTAATACCAGTGGTTGTTTTTCATGAAGCTGTTTTAATTAAAATGTTATATGTTTTTTATAAATAAAGTGATGAAAATTTCTGGTTATAGCCCTGTGGGAGACTGAGCAGGGAAGCCATCAGAATTGCAGGCAGAGCAGGTACTCTGTAATTTAGATCATGTGAACTGAAATACCACCACCGCTGCAGAGAATCCGCTACAATTGCAGCTTCAGATTTTTCAGGGGAGAACAAACCTTTTATTAAAAAGGAAGCTATACATTAATGTTATAAAGTTACATAAAATATTATAGGGAAGAATCAGAGGAAGCAAAGAAAACTAACATTCTTCCCCTTTATACTTATTTCAAGGAAAAGAGTTTTACGAACAACTTCCACAAGAGTTCTTAAGTAGTTGTAGATTTTATTTGGCTTTACAATTTGACAGTTCTTCAAGATTTTGTATTTATTCTCTTTTTGATCTGAGATATATAAACTTAGATAGATACAAATTTTAAAAATCTTTTATTTTCCTGAGGATTGGGAGAAATAGGAAGTAGGAAGTCTTTGGGAAATTGTTGGGGATTGGGTTGGTGCCGTAGATGGTACCCCTACTGAGTTCATTATCACTTGAGATAAACACAGAAACTAGATGGATGGAGATCAAAATATGACCTCCATTTAGTGGGGTACTGGTGAGTGTTTAACATTTGGGGAGGGGTTGAGCCGATTTTTAGAGTTTATAGATTTCTGTGGTGTAAATACTCCCACCTTAGTCAAATTCAGGATATCAATGTGATGTCGCTGAATTCAGAGTTGGGCTGACATCCACACATTCGGCTCTTGCCAGCCAGTGCAAACAGTCTGGATACCAGTGCTTGAGTCTGTCACTCATAAAGCTGTGTTAAAGAATGGGGCTTAGGTCTCATAGCTAAGCAGGCTTGTTAATACCGCACTTCAGAATTAGGCAAGTTAATTAGGAACTTAAACCACAGTCCCTTCTGTGGAGGCCTGCACTTATGAAACTTTCAACAAGAAGGAGCAAAGCAGAAAGTGTGCTTGCTGTAGGCATGTTGGCATCAATGAGAGTCAATCTTCTCCCAGGCTCTACCATCTGAGAAGTCAACAATCTGAATCAAGCTGGGGAGAGAGGCTGGGAGTGTTACTTGAATGGAAATTCTCTCCAAGTGGACAGAAACAATGAAAATGGGGAACAAATGTTACCCCTCAGCAGAATCAGAATTCAAAATGATTCTTAGAAAATCTTCACAGGATTAGTATCAGTAAGAAGGTCAGAGACAGAATTTATTATAAATCTGTATCATTTTGGTATATAGATATTCATAGCAAAATCATCTTTGAAGCTGGAAAGTGGCAAGAATTTTGGTTATCAGAAAAAAAATGGGAGTTTTGGGGTGACATTTAAAAATAGAGACAGTAATATACCATAATGGCTTTCTTTATTTTGTAGAAAGAAACAGAAGAATAGGTTCCTATTTAGTACCTTGAAATTAAATTATTTTTCCAGCTGGAGATGCAACTGAAAGAAGCAGGACAGACAAAGGAACTTTAAACAACTCCATTGCCTTAGACAAATGATGGACTGTGTGAGCAAATATATGGAATTGTATCTGGCAAAAGCAGAGTGCTTGATCATCGCACTTCCTTCTAGTCGATGTTCAAGTCCTGGCACCCAGATTTACACCTCTTTGCTTGCACATCCATCATTGTTAATATGCCAATACTCTGAGAAAGTCAGCTGGAATTGACTGCACGAGTCAGTTTCTTCCTGGTAGAAGGTAGTTTATTATCTTCGTTGCTGTTGTATTGTTATTTAACATGTGACGGTTTTATAATTAGCAATGATTGTAAATTAGCTTACTATTGTAACAGCTTGGGCCTAAGTGGCCATATTGATAGCTTATTTTTGAGTGTAAAAATTCTGCTTATAAATCAAGTGTCTGAAAGCTCTTTTGTTATTACCAGCAGGCTAGAAGGGAAATCCTTAGTTCTATAAGAACACACCTCTGATGCTGTCGCCTGGGACACTGTATAGTCATGAATCTCATATTCGTCTATGTTTATATTCGCTTCCCTTTGTCAGAATGTTTGGCCAGTTGTGGTGATTAAGACCCCAGTCTCTGAAGTCAGAGGGAGGTGGATTCAAGTCCTGGCTCTGCAAATTTCACAGACAAATTATCTAATCCATCCAAACCTGCGCTTTCTCAGATATAAAATGGGAATAACTCATAAGGTTCTGATAAAGATTAAATGTAATAGTGTATATAAACATATTTAGTACAGGGTCAAGTGTATAATAATTTATCAACATATATTGGCTATTATAACATCCATTATTTAAAAAAATTTTAATATGGTAAAATATGTGTAACTTTACATTAAATGTACAGCTGCTATTAGTCCATGTTTGAGGACTGACTCGCTCTCTATAGTTTTGGTGATAGTATGTTTCCCAAGGAAACTCCTACTGTTGAAACAAGCAGTTTATCTTTCCAACCCACGACTTCTCAAGTTCACATCTATTCTTTGCTTTGTCACTACCCTGACTTCTATCCTTCCCTTTTTGTCTCCCTAGTGTCCAGGGTCCTCATTTATTCCCCATCTTTCCCCATGCAAAAGTCTGATCTAGGAAAAGGGTATAATAAACTATTTCATAATAAAGGATACATTAGTAGTATTCTTAAGGCATTGCAACAGAGATATGTCTAAGACTATAATTTCAGCATTCAGACCGCGGGTGAGAGAAGTGTTTGTTTGGCAGGTTCCTTTGGATGCCTCTGAAGTCACAGTCGTATTTCTAACTATCTAGTCTGCAGTCCATATGGTAGCCTTTAATTATACCTGTTGGAATAATCCACTTAGCCAAGGTCAGGCGTCCTCTGATTACATGTTCTGTTGCTGTTTCCTAGTCGTCATA
This sequence comes from Equus caballus, assembly GCF_041296265.1. Taxonomy (NCBI): domain Eukaryota; kingdom Metazoa; phylum Chordata; class Mammalia; order Perissodactyla; family Equidae; genus Equus; species Equus caballus. Next base: position 36,819,026 of record NC_091707.1, read on the forward strand.
TATCCTTGGCAGCTGTCATCAGCCAGATTTGGTCTTTCTAACTTTTAAGGGCACTCATCCTGTCCTGAGTTTCCATAACACATGCTTCAGCCTTGTCACACATGCTTTGCTTCAACTGAGTCATCATTTTGTGGACCTTATCTCGGCATGCTAGTGGTCACATTCCGCTATAGATAGTCTCTGCAAGTTTCAGCTCCCTCTCCTAGCTTTGCTTTTCCTTCAGTTCACAAAATCCTGTGCAGCACGTCAGTTAATCAGCAAAAACATCTGCTGGCTTCCTCCCCAGAATGGGCCATATTTTAATGGGAGGTGAATTCAGTCCAATTCAATCTAACAGTTATGTTTGGAGTGCCAACAATGAATAAGTTAAATTAACATTCTTGAGCGCTTTTAATGTCATAGTCTTGTAGTTTTGTGCTTGCTTATTTGATTATATACATTAGCCCATTTAATCCTCCCAAGAATCCTGTGAAATATGCAGTCTTCTTGATCTTTCCGGATGAGGTCATTGAGACTCAGAGGTTAGATATTCTGTTCAAGGGCTACAAGTAGCAAGTGGTAGAGCCAAGAATTAAACCAAAAGTTTTCCTGGCTTGAAAGTCTCTGCTTTTCCCGCAAACTGGGTTTCTACTAAGCACAAGGTTAGATAGAGTGAAAAATATAAAAGAAACGTGTGATGCAGCCCCTTGCCTTCCCATGGTTTATAGTTTCTTAGGATTGAGCGATTTTTATGTGTTCCTTCCAGATGATTCAAAGGTCTGTGGAGACAAATGTTTATGACATTATTACGTTGGTAAAGATAAGTAAAACAAACAAACCAGATGAAAGCCTACCTGCTGGAAGTTATCTTTCAAAGATTTGTTAATCTCTTCTGCTAAAAGTGCAATGAGGTATAGGAAGCAGCTGGAAACTTTTCAACTTTACTTTTGGAGGAAAAACTAGAATCCTAGTGCCTGTTGTGTGTGTTGTACCTGCTTTCCTGAAATGTCTGCAAACCAACATTTACTGCTAGAAAAGGAGATCATGAAAAAGAACGGTTTTAGCACAGAAAAAACAAAGCTCATTTTGTACCAAATTCTAAGATCCCAGAGCAATGAATGTTGCTGTCAAAAATAATTTGAATAAAGTGTGTCAGGTTCTATTTTTCAAATTTAGCAAAAATGTAGGTTTTAGTTTGGGGGATTTCTCCATTGGAGATTCATTCACTATTAAATATCTTCCTAGAATACACGGATTTTTTCTTATAGCTCTTCCAAGGAGAGTTTGTTATTAAAATGCCACAGGATTTCATAGTCACTGTATTTGTTTTTTTAAGATTAGCACCTGAGCTAACATCTGTTGCCAATCTTCTTATTTTTCTTCTTCTTCTCCCCAAAGCCCCCAGTACATAGTTATATATTCTACTTGCAGGTCCTTCTGCTTGTGCTATGTGGGATGCCACCTCAGTGTGGCCTCATGAGTGGTGCCATGGCTGCTCCCAGGATCCGAACCAGTGAAACCCTGGGTTGCCTAAGCAGAGCATGCAAACTTAACCACTCGCCACTGGGCCGGCCCCTGTAGTCACAGTATTTTATCTGTAATCAATCTATGGAATAAGGGCCAAAGATTGTCCTGTAAAAAGGGAAGAGTCCATAGACTGTATTTCTAGTCATGGTTCAACTACTAAGTAGCTCTACGACCTTGATCAAGCCACTTAACCATCTCTCTGAGTCTCATTTCTTCACTAGTTCATTAAGAGAGTCAGAGTATTGGAACCCTAATGTCTCTTCTTAGTTCCACCCATGTTGCTATGCACAATCCTAATCCATAGCTTATGATGGCTGCATTAAAACACTGACTACATTGTACCTACATGTATTCCTTAGGTGGTTTATTAGGTTTTTCACAGTTGCAAAATGATATTTTTCCCCTATGTAAAGTTGGACTTAATCTCATTTTGATTCAGCATGTTTTCCCTTCAGCTGATAACAAGACTGAGAGTATAAGAAAGCAGATGTTCTTTATGATATCAACCTCAAGAATTTAGAGGATACATCGAAAATATAACTCCCCTAAAAGAAATAACCATTTATGAAGTAACTATAAGTAACTATTCATCAATTAATGAAAATCCTTCTTGAATCTCTAGTGAATTTATAATACATATTTTGAGTACTTGAAATATCAATTATTTTATAAACCCCTTATCAGTCAACAGCAAGGTAAGATTATCGATGCCTGTTTACTCCTTGTTGTATCTCTTTAACCATCTTGAAAACTGTCTTCTCTTAGGTTTTTCCAGAGGATGAAATTCAATATCATAACAAGACTGAAAAGGTATCCATAGACTTTTAAGGCCCTCCAATATTTATTTCACCCTATAGAGTGTATTATGGATAAGTAATAGTATCTCTAAAGGCAATACTCAACTCTGCTTGTGCTGTATATGTTTCTTTTTCAGACCCATGGCTACATATGTTATGGATTAAAAAATTTTGTCATGTTATACATTAAGTATAAAATTATTCAGGCAAGACTTGTGCTCATATACAAGATTATGATAACATGGATTGTTTTCTTTTTTTTTCAAAGGAATAGGTTAGGCATATTTGCTGTCTTTGCCAAGCCTTTTATCACTTTTTAGACTTCTGAATATGTAGATTCCCCCTTTTTTTTAACATTTATATGATGGTCATATTTAGGATGAGCCCCCACCCCCCAAAAAAAAGAAACCCTGCAAGAAACAATGCTGAAGGAAATTATTCTGGCAGTTTTAGGGCTAAAAGTCACAATCCATTAGAAGCATGGAGGCTGTAGAGCCTTGAATGAGGCACTACAAAGATTAGAATTTTAGAAATTTGACTTGTTCATAAGTAGTAATTACTTTAAGGAAATTCAAGCTCTCTGCAATTAGAAAAGTGTAATTAAAAAATGGAGTCTGTGTGTGTATGTAGTTCATATCCACAAAAAGCACCAACTTATTGTGCAAGATGTGTGCAAAGATCTTGGAGGATATGGGTAAATACTACAATAATTCAGCCAGTATGAGGAGGGAGGGAATACTAATTTAGATTATTGGGAGAGGGCAGTCACATGGATATAAATGGGCAAGTACTATTCCCCGCAGAGATAATACCTTAAGATCCACAAAGGAAAATTTGGAATTATGGGAAGAGTGACTGCATCAAAAGATGCATTAGAGATGGTAGGAAGAAACCAGAGAAATGTCAATGTATAGTAGGTAGAAAGGATGGAAAGGAAGATGGAGAGTGGAAGAAGGAAAGTATAGTAGAGATTATTGAATGCCCAGACAAAGAGAATCCAACTCTTACGTAATACACTTACCCAAGATTCTGAAGTAGTTTTTCCTACTCAGCCTTCTTTTTGCATAGTTTGGGCTTCTGTGAATGGCAAATGGAATGCTATAAAAAGGAGGTAAGCATGTGAAGGAAAAAGGTTTCTGAAAATTAGTTTGCTAGTGGACTTCCTCTGGCGGTAGAGAGTATGCCACGGGTCACCCTCTGCACTGCGTAAGGTAGATAGGGAATTCCACCCATAGGAGGCTTGTGGCAGGCCAGTAATGCTGGTAAAGTCTGTGCTGAGGCAGTGGGAGAGCAGATGTCAATGACTGGGCAACCTCAGACTGTGGTTCTGACACCCATCAGGAGGATTTAAACGTTAGTTACTGTCTTCAACCTGCTGTGTGGACTTGGAGCTATTGTTCTCTTTGGTTAGGAGAGGAAATTGAGAGGTGGGGGTGGGGGCAGGGAGTAGGTGGTGGGGAATATGTGTATGCAGATTTTCAGCCTGGTAAGACTAGATGTTGGAATCACACTCTACCCGCACCAGAGCAGTTGTGTCCCTCCTCTTCTGAAGGCAGGCAGAGATGAATGTCACTAGGGAGTAGGAATCTCAATGTTTCCCTCTGTTAGGACATTTACAGTGTTGATAACAACAGGGCTTAAGTGAAGCTAGTTAACAAAGGACACAATCAACTTAATTTGGGGTTTGTAGACTCCTCAACTACTTAGGAATTCTACTGCCCCTCACCCTGACATTTGATCCTTGTATTGCAGGTCTGGTTTTTCACACATTTAAGTTCTTGATTGACTCAGGTCTCTGGAGGACTTTTTTTGTTAACTTCTGATTGAGCCTTTATTCTCCTCCACATGCCTCCTTAGCCAGCACATTTGAAGTGTTTATTCCCAGGGGAAAGTTAAAGTCAAATATGTGAGCTCCTTTTCTCTCCATTAAGTATGGTCTTCAGAGTTTGGAATTCCAAGTATTCAGTGTTTCATGACTTGAGTGCTCTTTTAGAAATCTATGTGTCTTCCTACATTTTTCACAGGCCTGCATGATCCAGAGGATCAAATCTGGTTTATGTAAGACTGGAATAAAGAGTAAGAAAAGCAAAAAGCTGATAATAATGCTAAGCTGCCTCTTTTCTCCCATCCACAATGTGGCTATCGAGGTTTTCCGTTCTGATGAGGTGTGGGGAGCCCACAGTTTACCTACATCTGTCTGCTACAAGCCCGTGTAGTTGAGCTCCTATAGCTAGGTTGAGGTTGATGACAGAAAGACAAAAATGGAATACCTCTCACCAGACCTCCCTCCACGCTTTATAACACTTCTCTGTTTACCGCTTTAAGTTATTTGTTAACATAATTATTAATACTCCCCCCCAACAAAATTGTAAGGTTATTTGGGGACTGTGATCTTGTCATACATATGTCATCTCCCAAAGTACAAGGATAGCTTAAGTACCCAGACGTTACTGAGTAAACACCTGTTTATTGTGCGATTTTCTTGAAAAAGAATGTAGAATCCTTTTCTTCACACTTTGGTCAGTAAAGAGTGTGGAGGAATGAAGCAGACACAGGGCTACTTTGGACGTGTTTCCTTCCCTCACTCTGGCCCCCTCTCATCCTTGGTTAAGTCATCCATTTGTCATCTTTCCTCTAGGGATGTTGAGTCTCTGAGATGCAGGAACTACTGAAGATCATATGCTAATGTTAAGATCCTAAAACTCAGAACTTTCTGGCACAAAAGAATGCCTCTGCTTAATTCCTTTCTATTTGACAGTCTGATCCAATTGTATGCTCAGCAGTAATAAGCTATTATTAGCTCCAAGATGAAAATCTCAGGTCCAAAATAGTGTTGTTAGTAAAGCACTTAACATTTGTTAAATGTTTTATGTATAAATTGTTTTATGTGTAAGTGTTTTATGTGCAAAGCATTTCACTGAGTGTTTTATATGCATTGTCACATTTGACTTTCATTACAACTGTCCATTAGCTATTTTGTAGGCCAATACTATCATCCTCATTATATACATGAAGAATGAGCTTAAAGAGATCAAGTAATGTTCCAGAGTCCCCTACCTCATAATAGTGAATTCAGGATTCAAATTCCTGCTTAACTTTTACTCTGTCCTGCCTTCATCTTCTATAATGCTTAACCCTAGGAAGAATTAACCTTCCACGTAGTAACTTCCATATATTTGATAGTTGAGGCAAAGAGATAGTTTTCCAATCACATTTTTTCCAGTATCCTGTTGGCTTAAATTTCAGAGGTTGGAGTTTCTATCCTCCAACTGCACACTAATCTTTTAGAATTGTCACTTCAGATTATGATAATTATGATGCATATCTTTCCTAAAAGCAGTGTACCTGGGTAATAACATTACCGCAATTAGCATTTTCCAAATTGGTGTTGAATGACATTGTCTTAGGTGATCACTATATATGTGTGTCATTTATATTATCAGGTATTTTTTGTCAATAGTTTCCACTTATTTGCATAGAAGTTCCCACAAAGTTAAAGTAGGATTGAAAGTTATATGAACTATAATTATGGAAGGGAATCACAGCAGAAAATACAAGTTATATTGTATGGAATATAACTTTTACAAGTTATTTTATAGATTATGTTATATGAAATCATGGAAGTAGAGGCTTCATTGTTGTGAATATTAATTTTCATAAGCCAAACAGAAGAGCTATGCCAGGAATTTTGGTATCTTTGTACTCTTTCTATTTATTGTCTATATACATCAGTAAACATTGATGAGTATTTAAGCATTAGAACTGTGGGCTTAACTTAATGAAGCTTTCAAAGATACTGTTTTTTTCTTTGAATCATGCTGAATCTTCTTGAGAAATAGACCTCATGCCATCTTAAAGTTTGCTACGAGTTGTTTCGATAGCATTAACAGGAGCATCAAAATAACACAAACTCAGAAAAGAGGTACAGTGACTTATCAACTCATTTCTAAGAACTCTGTCACATGCACGTCTCTTACTTCATGCTCATGTTGTAAGTAGAAATGCATGACCCTGTTGTTATGGAGAAGCACTCAGAGTGTTGATTGCCTAAAGGAATCCAGTGTGTGTGTGTGTGTGTGTGTGTAGTCTGTAATAACCACTCTATGAAGTCAATTATGTTTTAAACATGCACTCACAATGTATGATCAGTAAAACCAAGTATCAAGTTACTCTCATAAATAACCAATGTCTCACTCAAATTTCTTATTAATCCAACCAGCTTCCCATCTCCTTATTTCATCTAGGTGATAGACTTGCTGTTCAATCTGTAAAACCAGTATAGGATATTTTTAATTATTCATTTTTATAACAAATATTTTTTGATAGGCACTGTTCTAGGCATTGAAGATGTAGCAATGAACAAGACAGATAAGTCCTTTTTTCCATGCAAACTAGAGTTAGCAATCTAGTTAAAACAGTAAACAAGTTGAAGACACTAAATAATTTAGTTTAAGACAGTGATGAATGCCACAAGGAAAATAAATCAGAGCAATTTGGTGCTGGGATGGGATGGGCATACTGTTTCATATTGGCTGCTTAGGGAGACTTCTCTAGTTGGTAACATTGAACTTTGATGCAAATGAGAAGTAACCATCCATGAGAATAGGTATAACAAGATTGATCAAAGCCAAGAGCACACACAGCAAGGTATGAACAAATTGGGCATATTTGAAGAACAGATTGGCCAGAGAAGTTTACAGAGTAGTTATTTGCAGACAAAGATTTACTAGTGATGATAGTTCTGTAAAGGTCAACAAAGCTTTAGGGGAGCAGTGAATTAAGCTTAGGTGCCAGTAGTATGACCCTTGGGGATTCTTTAGGATTGTACAACTTGGATAAATGGTATACCAAAACAACGGGCATGCCAATTAAATTTCATCATATGGTTTATTTGATTACATCTCTAATCTTTGTTTATATAATGTGCTTTTATACATTACTGGTTATACAGAATGTTCAGTACTTCAACTATTCAACAGCCATTTACCAATGTCCTACTATATGCCAAGGAGTGTATTAGGTTCTGCATATAAAAAGATGAAGAACACGTTGCTGTCATGAAAACATATAGAAAAATGGAGGTGACATAGGATTCTGAGTGTATTTACTGGGGAATACATTTTCTCAGTTTAAAAATATAAAAAATAGTAAGAGGAACTTCAGATGAGAGTGGCAATGATCGATATAGGTGGCCATAGCTGATATGTATGAAGTTAAAATATAATTTTGCAGGTCTAAAAGGCTTTTTTACATCTACTTATAAGGCTAGATTAAGGCCTATATGATCTCTGTTCTAGTGGAAAAGTTTATAAATTTAAATCAATGAACATCACTATTAATGCACCTCTCTGCATGATAATGCACTTGTGATTTTCATATAGGGCCCCAGACCTAAACTAAATTCCTGCTCAGGATGCAAGATGTTGAAGTCCTTTACCTGGCTCTCTAGACCTGTTGAAACCATGGGCATTCCCATGGGTCTCCAAGTCAGGCTAGAGACGTCTTCCAGTCTGACAAGGCAATTAACTGATCTCCTAAATTTCTATGAACTAATCTGGTTTAAAATAGGTTATGTACTCATAATAGGCAAAAAAAAAAAAAAAAAAGGTTCCAAAAGGAAAACAAAGTCTGGATTAATATGAGATTTTAAGATTAGAAGTCCGCACTTCGTACGTTGTCAACTCAACCCCCCAAAGAGCTGTCCAAGGTTCTGAACATCTCCTGGAGGCTCAATGCCCTTAGTCTCTGTGCTTGACCTATTGTCTCCTACCTTTGCCCACCCAGGCCACCTGCCCTGATTGCTCCTTATATGGTCTCAGCAACCATATGTGACAGATTATTGTCATGACTCCTGCTTGTCCTACCTTTTAACTAGTATATTTAGTATGCTAAATATTCTAGTAACTGGTATATTCTTCAACTCATGTTTAACCAGATATCAATTAAACTTTATACCTAAAGCCTCTCAGACAACTGCCTTGATTCACAACTCTGTTTGCTGAAACAATGTGATCATTGATCTTACTTTCAATTATAAAGTAATTCAAAATATTTATTTGTCTATAAAGATATAGAAGGTCTAAAAATAGCCTTTAAATCATTAATTCATTTAATAATTCATAAAAAATAATTGAAAAAATAAGCATGGTTTTTCTTCTCCTCCTCTTCCCCTTCCTCGTTCTTCTTCATCTTCTCCTCTTCATCTTTTTCTCTTCCTTCTTCTCAACATCATCATCATTACTATAAATGCAACGAGTAAAGATATTTTAACTGGTGAAATATTTATGTCAAATGTGGGCCTTGGTAAAAAGTAGGTTTTAGAACAATTATATGATAGTTTAGACAGAGTAGTTGAAACATAGAAAAAGTTTAAACGTAAGTAGTTTCCTGTGAATACATTATCTTTGAACTTGGTAAAGTAATTTAATTATTCTCATAAATTAAATAGACACCAGTTCGTACTAGATATCTCTAACTTATTTTAGAATGGATCTCTTCCTTGCTAACTGGAAAACTCAAAATAAATTTAGTTAGAGATTTGGAGTTGATGTCAGTCAATGATTAGGGCAAGGGTTTTATATTATATCCCACCTATACATTAGTCTATAATTTCATCAATTTTAATTTAAGAAGGATGGCATGACTAGACTGGTTAAGAATCTGAGCTTTTGGACCAAACAGTCTAGATTATTATCTAAGATCTAACAGTCCCTAGATATGTGATCATGGTTACGTCTTCAAATTATGAGTCTATGTTTTTTTCACCTGTAAACTGGAGATGATAAAATATCCTCACACTGAAGATTACTGTCAGGATTATAGGAGATATTGTATACTCAAAGTTTAGTACAGAAACTGACACCTAGTAAGCATTAAATAAAAATGAATTATCATCATCGTCATCATCAACATCATACATCATTAACCTACCCTTTCTGTGCTTTACCTGACCTTAAAATATATGGGAAGTTTAAAGTATTCTGTTCCCTATGAGTATTTACATTTGGTAAGAGTAAGTTGGTAGCAGTTTCATACATGACATCCATTTAATGTCTCAACTTTAAATATTGTTAGCTATGAGGAGAGACAGAGAAAGTAGTGGCTACCCACTTGTGAACACCATTCTTAACTCACAATCAACCAGTTGATTACAATTGATCTGTTGCCCATGATATCGTAGTGACATTTGGAATATATTATATTACCATTTCTCTTAATATGGTGGTTTAAATTCAGTAGGCAGGTAATGTAATGTTGACATAATGAGTGAAATAATGATTGATAGTGAAATTGTAAAAGTAAGAAGGTTCAATGTGTTTGAAAGTCACAGAACTTTGAAAAGTGCAAGAGAGAAGGAATACCGATGAATAAAATGTGACAACTTGACACTGGCTATGCCTGCAGAAATGAACCAAGGAATCTATTAAACTAGTCATTCTTAAGGAGTACAGCCTATAGAAATGTAAATGTGGCTAATAAAAGTATCTTTTAAATTTAAATATCCATCAAGGCTTCTGTTGGAAGAAAACTAGATTTATACTTTATGACTTGCTCAAAACCATTGACTTTTCTTGTATCATCTCCAGTAAAATAGTTCTAGTTTAAAATACATTACAGTAGATACCTCTAAAATTAAGTTCTTTTGGAATTAAACAAAAGGGACTATGTTTTTGCAAGGACTGCTGTAGATGTCACTTCATAACAAGACAGAAAAGACCATCAATATATAGAAGTTTTGTTTTATGGCCAGAAATAACATTTAGTCAGTAAGTGAGAGATGTCAATTAGAGCAGCGTTACTTAGGCAGTGGGGAGATTTCAGAGCCCCTAACCTGGAATAATTGTGTTATATTATCAGATATGTTACAGTTGTTGCTTATAATGACCCTTGCTCTTTAGTGAGTGTGTGTAATGTCAAAATAAGGAGAAAGAAAAAGCTAAATGGCAACTAATTTATTTCCAAATTTATAGCCAGATTACCAAAAGATTGAAGCTAATCATGTCTGTATTTCAAAATTAATAATGACATTCAGAGCCTCTTTGGTTATACAGATGTGTAGATTGCGGATACCCTAAGAATTCTATAGCCTGTGCTGACTTTAAAGTTGAGATCCAATTATTCTTGTGTGCCCAGGGCAGCAAAGTCTAAGGGGAAGGTTTTCTAGGGAAAGAAAAGGAAAAAGAGCATTTTTCAACATCACATGGAAAAAGTCATTGCACTGAAAAAGTGCCGACAAACCCTAAACAATTTTGTGTTGATTATACTGAATTAGAATAGTGATAGCTATAATCATTTGATCCCCAAGGCATTAATGAAAATTCAGCATTATTTTGTGTGGAATATGTATCATTACCCTTGAACTTAGGAATGATTATTAGTAAGTCTGATTAAATCTGGAAGCAGTGATACAGGCTATCTTTAACCCACTAATGACAGGGCCATATTGTAATTTTATGATGAATGAACACAGTTTAGCATTTTTAGCACTTGGTGGGGAAGATAAGAAGTCTGCATTCATTTTCTTGATTAGACTGCAAAGTAGTACAGAGAAGCTCATAAGGAATGCTGCTTAATGAAATAGGGTTCCTGCTGATTGATTAACTTACCAACGTTTCCAAAACCCACAGGACTGGTTGTCTTTATATGATCAGAGATACTATTAAGCAACATTCTAGAGATAATGCAGTGCTAGATGCAGGAGTACGAAAAACAAAAATACTACCACTTCCCATGGATATACTGCACTTATCTTTTCAAATGTTTTCACATGTATTTTATAGTTTTATTATCATAGTAACTGTTAGAATGAGTTAAACTTCCTACCACTTGTTTTATGAGTAAGAAAACTAAAGTACAACACATAGTTTAGGTATTTGTCTAAAGTCCCATAGATTGTCAGAAAAGTCCAGCATTGAAAGCCCAATGTCTTTGCTCCAAATGTAATAGGTTTTTTGACTTCTGTAAAAAATTAATTTACTTTATAATCACAACCCATTGTTTATTGTCATTATCTTGAATTCTTTCTTTCAAAAAAAGATATCTATTCTCTATGCATAAACCATTTAGAGCTTCTCACTGGTCAAATGGTCACAGTCCTGATTTAATGTTTAGTACTAGACAAAACTGTTTCTAAAATCCCTAGGCAATTTAGGACAAGTTCTGACCCCAGCATAGCATCTGACACGCAGTAGTAGCTTGGTAAATATTAGTTCCTTTTCTTCTAATTCCCTTCCAAATGTTGTAACTCTCTTTTGTCTAAAGAAGGGACTTTTTAGATTCTTAGTTGACCTAAAAGCAATATTGATGACCTACATGATTATATCATTAAAACTGTTCACAGGTGACTACTCAGTAACAAAGCATGAAAATGAGTGACAGTCAGCCAAACCCTGTTATAAAATGCGTGGCTAGAGGGAGTTAGTATTTTGTTTCCATCAAAGCCACAGTATTTCTACTTGAAACAAAGCTTTGCAAATGAATGACATCCCCTTTCTCCAAACGTTAGCATCATAATGGCATTCTGTTGAATAGCTTGAATTTGGGGCAATCAGAGCCAAAGATTTAGAGCTACAGAAATCATACAGGTCCTGCTTGGCAAGTAACAGGTCAGGTTTTAAGGAGAAGATAGATGGAGAAATGAATCATTGTAATACCTTGAAATATATGGTAAAAAGAGTATGAATAAGGAGCAATGGTAGTGCCTAGGATAGAGAAAAAAAAAAAACTATCTTGGGAGTAGGTGGGAGCTGGAGAAAATCTGTGAAAGGGACATTTGAACACCAAAACCAAACAAAGCCAGAAGCCTTGGAATTATCCCTGGCACTTCTTCTCCCTTACCCTGCAAATATCCAATCAACTACCAAATGATTGCCAGTTTTAGCTCTAATCATTTCTCTGATCCATGTCCTTCTCTTCACCCATCACTGACCTACATGGAGTTCTTATTGTCTCTATTTAAAATAGGCTGACTTTCTTAGTATTCCTAATTCTAGGCAGAGCATCCTCAAAACCTTCATCCAGACTATTTAAAACCTTAAATCTTAATACGTCTTCCCCTTGCTTGGAACCCTTCAAGGCTTCTCGCTGCCCATTGAATAATGTCTAAGCCCTGCTTCTCTGTGGTCTGGCTTCTCCCTACCTCTGCAGCTTCTTCTCATGATGGTGTTGATGGGGCAGAATTATTTGTCATTTCAAGAACATTCCATTCCATTTCATGCCTCCATGCCTTTTCCTCTTTTTGTAATGCCTTGTCGTAGCCTTCTCCAATGGGATAAGTTCTATACATCGTTCAGTGTCCCTCATCCAGTATGATGTTGCAGTTTTCTTCCCATCTCATATCTCTACTGGATCAGGTGCCCTTCTCCTTTGTTTTAAGAGTGCCTGTGCATACCACATCCCATTCATCCTTGTATTTCCCATTAAGCACAGTGCTTGGCACATAATGGTTGCTCAAGAAATGATGGTTGATCTGATCATAATAACAACATAGATGGATAAGTAGTTATTTGCTAAAACAATAAGTGTAGAAATGACAAGGAGGTGTAACATCAAATCGCATAGTGTAGTAGTTTTTATTGATGAGCAATAAATTACGACAAATTTAGTGGCTTATAACAGCATCCATTTATCATCTATGGTCACAAGTTCAGGTGGGCTTGGCTGGATTTTCTACTGAGGGTCTCACCTTGATTTCAAAGCCAAAATCAAGGTGTTCATTGGACTGAATTCTCATCTGAGGGTTGATGAGGTAATATCTGCTTCCAAGCTTCCTTGAGTTGTTGGCAGAATTTATTCCTTGTGCCTATAGAATTCATGGAAGCTTGCTTTTTTCAAAACCAACAATGGAGAGTGTCTCTACTGCCTCAAGTCTCTGCCTTCATGGAATGCTTAGGTCCTTTTATAAAGGGCTAGTCTGATTAGGTCAGGCCCATCTAGAATATTCTTTCTTTTGATTAACTCAAGGTCTTTAATTAAGGATTTTAATTACATCTGCAAAATCCTTTCCCCTTTTCCATGTACCGTAACATAGTTATGGGAGTGATATCTCATCACTTTTGCCATATTCTCTTGTCTAGAAGTAATCCCAGGTTCTGCCTGCACTCCAGGGGAGGGGACTATTCAAGGGAATTTGGACCAGGGGGCAAGATCTTAGGGCCCATCTCAGAATTCTGCTCATCACCCACATAGTTTAAAATGACTTTAAAAATAGATTTTTGTAAGTAAGCGGAGGAACATGAAGCTAGAAGGAAAGATAAAGACTACGTCAGGAAGTGCCTTATGTGCCCTTCTAAGAAATTTATACATTGTCAAATAGGGAATCATAAAGGGTTGAGAAAGATTATAGTTTAGAGCATAATTCTTAGCATTAGAAAGAAAAAGTGGGAAAATTGGAGGAGGAAGAAACTGTAAATATGGGAAATAAGTAGGAAGTATTGAGGTGGCAGATGGAAAGTGGGGAAGGGTTAAGAATTGACAAGACTTGATTGCTAACTGATTCAGCAGAGGGTAAGGGGATATTCAAGTCAAAGTTTCTAATGGGGACCACTCGGTGACCAAAAATGGAGTTGATTTTGATGGTTCCTGAGGTGGTGACTCTTTTTGGCATAGATGGTGAATCTCAATCTCTTGCTCTTGTTCTGACTCTTGCCTTCTCTTTCACTTGGCTTGCCTTGTTACAGAAAGGATCTTGAATAGCTTACCAGTAGAATTCTACTAGATACATACCAGTTTGCAATGACTTGGCATAATGCCTTTAGGGAGAAATGTTTTATTTTTACATGGCTAGTGAACTAGACATAATTATGTTTTCTAAAGTTAGCTGAATCCATGAGGTTGGCAGCAGTTTAAAAGAACAGTGACCCAGCTTACATTTCTGAATTCTGATTAGGATCCATTATCTGACAACTCAGGCTGTTTTAAATCTAGGCCATTTGTGTGTATAACACAATTAAATATGGAAATGAATACACAATGTTGGAATACAGGCAGGCAAAAGTATCTTTTGTTTTATTTCCACATCTTCTCAGTCAACTCTGGACATCCTTTGCAATCTGTAAGTTACTGGTTCTGGAAATATCTCATTTATGTCTCTACCCTTAGATGGGAAAAAATTAATATATCAGACCAGACGATAATCTTTTCTTTTTTTTTTAAGTAATCATATGATGTGAAATTTATAGCCTTTTTGTTCACGTGCTTTGTCTCCAAAATCTTTGTCTTTCTTATGTCCAACAAAAATCTCCTTTGGTTGATATAAGCCTTTAGTTTAGAAATTTAAATTTTTGCCTGAGGTGCTACTTTGTTGGTTTAAAAATTTGTGATATCATTTAATTCAGTAAAATTTGTGTGGATTGATTCATGCCCTTTGAATATTTAGTATTATAGAAATTTCTCAGTCTATAATAAAATTGAGGAATCTTGGAAATTGGAAGTCCGCTCCTCTCCATTTGAACACTTGGCTTGGATTTATGGACACCCAGTCTTTATTTAATCCAGTGATATGCTCTCCTACTTATGTTGTCAGACTTTTTCATTGTTAGTTAGATCTTAACAGGCAAAACTGTTTCCTCTGCTCTGCAATACTTGTGACACCAGATGTGTAGGTTTTTCTACTCCAAGCTATTCTCCAGTTCTTGGTGGACCCCCACTGGGATTTTTATGGAGGTCCTGTTACTTAGGCATGGTTGATTAAATCATCGACCATTGGTGATTAATTCAATCCCCACCCTCTTTCTCTCCCTAGAGGTCTGGGGATGGGGCTGAAAGTTCCAGTGCTCTAATTGCTCTAATTGCATGGTTGGTTCCCTTGGCAACCAGCCCCCATCCTCCAGGAGTCACTTTGTTAGCATAACCTCAGGTATGGCTGAAAGGGGGCTTTGTTAGGAATAACAAAAAATGCTCCTCTCACCCCTATCACTCAGAAAATTATAGGTGTTTTAGAAGCTCTGTGCCAGGAACCTGGCAAAAAGATCAAATATATATTTCTTATATCACAATATCACAGGTCTGTTCTCTATGTTAGACTGAAATCTCCCTCTTCAAAAGCTGCTTTCATTTGCTTACAATCTGTTGGCTGTCTCACCCAAGTTACCTATAACTAGGTTCCACTAAATCTCTGTCTTTTTTTAAAGTAAATTTTTGTGTTTCTTTCAATCAAATTATCACACATAAATATATAAAAATATTCTTGCATAGCCTATATGAAAATAATAAGACAAAAATACTGATCTAACCCTTCTCTACCTCAATCCAGAGATATTACTTTCAACTCTTAGTTGTTTGTTTTGGTTTTACTTCCATATTTCTAAATTATGTAGTTACAGTGCCATTCTTTGTTTTGGTTTATTTACATTTTATACATTAATGCTCATTTTATACATTATTTTTTATTTTCTAAATATCCTCAATTTTATCTTCAATTCTGTTGAATAAATCTCTGCTAACAAGTATATATAAATATATATACTTTTTATTTTCAAAGAGCTTTGTGTTTCATAATTTTTTCTTTTAGTAGCATTCAGTTTGTGGTTTTTAATAGACTCAAGTTATCTCTGTTAACATATTAAGAATAGAGCTTTTAAAATTATTTTTCTTTTCCCCGCACTGTGTCTTTTTCTTATTCCTTTTTTCTTTTATTCTATTTATCTTAGTCTCTGGCTTTCATGTTTCTATTAGAGGCTACCTTACAATGTCTGGTGAATTGTGGCTGTTTTTTCTCACTTAATGGTAAAACTATAACAAGCCAACTAGTAGCTGTATAATTATGGGCAGCTTGTTTTTTTTTAATCAGTTGGTGAAATTCACTAAAGCACAAATAGGTGGGGACCTTACTACTTTATCAAGGGTACTACCCCTCCAAATGTTACTATACATACATTTCTTCTCTTAAGTCATTCAGTTTCTCAAATAATTCTGCTTCTCAAGTCTAAGTCAGTTTCTCTGTGTATGACTGTTTTGTATATGTAGATGGGTGGGCAGTGTCTTGAGAATGGAGGAGGAAAGGGGCTTAGAATAGGCAGATTGGTCTCAGGGCATGTTGGCATGTGTGGGCATGATGGAGGAGAAATTCTAGAAGGCATTGATGAGTGGTACACTGCAAGGGAATCAAGCAAGAAGTGTCACCTTGTGGAAAAACTAGATGCCTGATAGTCTGTCCCTCCAGGATGCCAAGGCCAAGAGTGAGAATCCATGAATGAGACTGTGGGGCAGACTTCAGAGATCAGAAACTTGAGCATTAGGGTAAGGAGAGCAGGTCATGGAAGAAATTCCTGAGCCGGGTAAGGATAGTTGGAGGAACTCTGAAGAAGGTAGGGAGTTCCCCTGGCCTCAATTGGGATCAAGATATGAGAGTTGAGAATCCTGAACCAGGTTGGATAATGTTGTTTTGCTGAAGAGTTTAAATCAGAAGCCAATTGAGATATCTGTTATTACTGACAAACTTTAAAAGGTTCTTGAACTGGCAAAACAAGTAGGCCTGAGCTAAGTTAAAAGACATAGTGTGACCAGCTGGGCCAGGAACACAGCAAACTTGCTAATTAGTCTGGAGGAAGCCAATTGCCCATATTTTTATGTACTGCTAATTGCTAAAGTAGCAGCTTGCTCCAAAGACAAAAATAACAGCATGATAGTTTCTGGAAGATAGTATAAAGAGGCCTTTGGGATATAGGCTACATCAACTTTAAAAATATTCCATAGTTCTTAAACTTAAAGCATATACTGCTATTAATAAAGATACACTTTGGAAGTTAATTATTCATTTTTTTCTTAGACTGTAAGATAAGAAATCATAGACTATGTGGGACTCTCTAGGTTAGGCATTTGTACTAAGAATTTTATTTTAAAGATACCATCTGAATGCCATTTCTCAACCCATTTTTAAACATTCCCCAATAAAAGAGCTAAATAAAGAATTTTAAAATGTACTTTATTTTAAATGCTGTGAGATTTTACCTAGAAACGTTCTCTTTCAACTCAGTTATATCTGTGAAAAGAGAATGTGCTTAAAGAATTACCTGTACATTTTGCAACATTGAGGGCATTTGATAGGTATTTGTAGAAAGAAAGAATGAATGAATAAATGAACAGATACATAAAGCTTTGTGTTCATTAGAATGATAGAATTTCACATTTTAAAGAGCACCTAGTCCCCTTCTCTTATTTTATGATGAGGAAACTGAGATAGAGAGAGTGCTGTAGGTTCTCATAACTGGCCGGTGGCAGAACCAGGCCTGGAACCCATTTCTTAAGTCAGTCAGTCCTGCGCTCTTTTCATTCTAAGCTAATTTTCATTTGACCTTAGAGAAGAATGAATTACTTCTGTAGGGCTGATTCTTACCCAAATCACATTAGGTCAGCAAAGCCTGGCTTTGTTAAATGATCAAATGACAAGTGACAAAAGTAAAGCATCTTTTAAGACAAAAACAAAGCCAAAGTAATTGGTGTATTTGGTTTTATTAAGGAGTGACGTTTTCCAAGGCAAAGGAGTCGGGGGGGGGGGGGGGGGAAGGGATTGGAAACGCTGTGCCATGGACTTAACTTTAAGTGTGAATGTCAGACTCGATATGAAGGAGGTAAGCTAGCCCTGAGGAGCTTTAACAGCATAAAAGGAAAAAGCGGATTTCACTTTCCAGCGAATCAGTAGAAGGGTGTGTATCTGCAGATTTATTTACCTCTTTCATTGGTAACTGAAATCCCTAATTAGACTGACGGGGCGCATACATACTGCGTAGTAATTATATATGGCAGAACAAATTTGATGAAGATTGAAATAAGTAGATGCATATTTCAACTCAGCATCACCGCTAATGGCTCAGATACCAAGTAACATTTCTTCACTGGTAGAATTTATTAAGAAGCGGCTGTGAATTGTTTGTCTTCTTCATTAAAGGTCTGGTTACATGACCAAAGGGCTCTTAATAATAATAACGGTGCAGTCACTTATCAAATGTGTAACTCTGCCCAAGTTATTAATTATTCTGAGCCTAGTGTTTCTCATTTGTACAGATAGGTTTATAAAGGCACCTACAACATGGGGTTGTTGTGAAGATTAAATGAGAGCTTGCACCTAAGGTTTTGCATAGTGCATTTCACATAGAAAGCACGCAATAAATGTTAGCTATTATTATTGTTGTCAGCCACTCCAGGGGAGCTATATTGTAAGAAACCATACTTTCATTGCTGCCGCACTGAGACCTCAGTAAATCATTGTTTTCTCACTGGTCTACTATACAATTTGTGGATATTTCTACCTCAAGATCCTCCCCAGGAGGGCAATACAATGTAGTTGAAAGATCTCTCTTCACTTGAATTTCAGAACATTTGGTTCAAATCCAAAGTTCAAAAGTACGACTTGTGCTATCTATTCTAGAACTCCCTGGGATGTGAGATTTATTCATTAGATCCCTTTCTGGCTGAGCAAACGTGCATCTCTTAAATTTTCTTAAGTCATTTAATGGTCTCTAAAATTGAGGCGATCATACCCAGCCAAATGGGATTCCATGAGGATCACATGAGGGTATACAATGAAAGTGCTCATTTGCAAACTCCATGGTGTTGAACGGGTATTGGTTATTGATATTCTCTGAAGGTCCACATTCAATGACTCCTTCAAGACCCAGTGTAAAAGCCACCTCTTCTCTAAAGTCTTTCCTGATGTCAGATTTCCTTCTTCTGCACTCCGGCTCCATTTCAGCTGATCTTTCTTGGTACTCAAACAACATACTGTCTTATAGAGCAGTAATTTATATTATTTGTTCCTGCTACTGCACCTTCAAAAGAAAGAATTCCTATCTAATTGCCCTCATTGTGCCCCATAGTGCAAAACACAGTATCTTGCTTATAGTAAGTGCTCAGTAAATATTTGCTTAATGGATAAACAAGTTTTTATGAACTCCTATGCAATACTAAGTTCTGTGAGTTATGTAGAAATAGTAAAAGCAAATAAAGACTTAATTACAATTTTATCTCTTCAACAAGATGATCAAATCCTTTAGGATTTGAAATTAATTAGGAATTAACTCATCCTTTATTCGTTCATCCCGTTATTCGTTAAATAAACACATGTTGAGCACATTCCAGGGGCTAGGTACTGTGATGGGCAATAAGAATTCTATTCAACAAAGACAAATAGTTCTACCCGACAGAGCTTGCAGCTTATAAATAAGAAATAGTCAGAAAATAAAACCAAAAGTTGCTTTGGCAGACTAACATTTAGACCTTTCTTTATTAAAAGAGGCCAATAGAGAATTCTTAACTGCTTTTTCTATCCATTATTAATTTCAACAATTTGGACACTGTTCATTAGTAAGATTAAATTTAGCTGCTGAGTGTAGGTCAGTCAAATCACTTTTCTGGCTAAAAAAAAAACCTCTTATAGCTGCTGGGTGAAATTTGCTTTGAATTATTTTTCATAATCATGAGTAATTGGGCATGTCCTATTCAGTTAAAAATAAATATACAAAAGTGCATTGATCTACTTTCCTTGATAATGAGTTTTGAAAACCATAGCTATGTTACTTAAACTTACTTTTCTTCACTTATTAAAAAGTCCAGAGGGCACAAGTAACCTTCAGAGAATATTTCCACATAACAAGACAAAATTATTTAATGAAATTCCTAGACATGTATTTTAATTAAAAAAATCATAAGCAATTCTACACTGACATGGAGCCAGCCAACATGATACAGAATGAATTTCTCAGTTATTGTATTGTCTGGTAGGTAATTTGAGTGAAAGAAAAATTTTCTTCATTTCTACAAACCAGGACTTGTTTATTTATTATTGTTGCCTCCAAAGTAGCAGAAAGCCACTGAATGTCACATTTTAAAGATGAGGAATGGATATTCTCAAGGTAGCTCAACTCTCCATCCTGCTTCCTCATCCCTCAACCCACACGCCTGCCCCCACACACTCACCTATACCGCCTCTAGACTTCTTCCTGTGGCTGTGGGGACTTACGATCAAAGCAAACGTGGCTTAGAATTCTTATGTGCCACTTTTCCACATTAGGTCAAGGAATTCAAGGATGGAAAACACCCAGACTGATTTCCCTTTTGTGACAGTCAGGGTACTGGTGGGAAAACTGGTGACATACTCACATGGGTGATATGATGAGAGCTGGCCTATTTACAATCACGTGGGCAGGACAAATCTGTGGTCAGGGAAGCCAATAAAGTACAGCAGAGCACCCTTTTAGCTGTTACCGCTGAGAGGCCTGAAAAGGTAAGAGGAAGGGATAGTTACTAGAACTAAGAGAGGGAAAACTGTGGCTGGAACTGGGACGTGGCTTCCCAATGGGAGCTGCAAACTTCAGTAGAGAATTACAAGTGCCACCACCCTGAGGACTGGCTGGCAGGAAACCAGGGATATTGATACCTCCATCTCACTTTTCCCACTCCCTGGCTTCTGACCGGTGCCTCCTGTTTGATGCAGTCCAGGAAGATGAGCTTCCCAGAGAGCAGAGTAGGGTGGAGAATGAACCCAAGGGCCCAAACAGAATATCAAATATACAATTTTGGGATAAGATGTCATGTGTATGGTACATATGCTCACAAGCAGAAACCTCTGACTCCTTTTCAAGAAAGTTTACAAACATTATTCATTTAGTATTCATAAATCCTTTTGAGATGAGCATTACTATTTTCAGGTGATATAACAAAAGATATTAATGGAGATGTGTTCACAGATGCCTTCCTTATTCCAGCTCACCAGCCCAGTTCCCCCTTTTTTCATCTTTTCTAAAAAGGAGAGATTCTTAGTTGCTGGAAGAGAGACTAAGGTAATCTACACAATGAGTAAGTGAGTGAGAGAGTGAAGGAGTGAAGTGGGAAGGAGCAAAAAGCACAGAGGCTGGAAATGGAATAGGAGTTTTCAGGGTTTTTAAGAGCTCAGGCACCATAGCAGTTTAAGAGTGTGAGGGAAGTAAAGAAAAGGTTGGAAAACAGAAGGCAAAAATAGTGTTCATCTAGACTGTGTGTTGGATTACTTTTGATACGCTTAAGGAACCTGAGTGAAGACTTTAATTACTTTTAACTTTTCTATTGGTTATTGCACTGCACTTTTGATTAAGACACAGCTCAGAGACTGAACCACATGGTTTCTGAATTTGTTAGGGTTTCACTTACTTCACGTTTATTTAAATTGAGAATTAAAGAGATTAAGTGTCTTACCTAAGATCACACACTCAGCAAGTGCCAAGTTGTTACTCGAGCCCAGGTTTGTTGATTCCAAACTCAGTAGTCTCAATTCAGCTTTGGCTGAATTCACTTTGGCTGAATTTGTTGAGTGATGTAGTTTTCTGGGGGGAAGGATTTCTTTTAATGCATGGTAAGTATATGGTACACCTCTTAATAGTTGGAGAGATTTGTCCTTTATACTCTGTGTGTAAAGAGGCTAGATTAGTAATGGTCAAGTGTCATTGAGTCATTCCAATGAATAGTTCATGATTAAATCTTGCTTGCTTTATTTTTCGCATAATGTCAATGCATTCTTTAAAATAAAAACTAGACTTATTTTTTCTTCAGTCCATTTAGTCATGACAGACATTATTTTAAGAATGTTGTTCTAATGATTTCTAATTGCTCTTAAAGCTCTGTTTGAATCCTAGTACAAATCTTTGTGTTATATGTCACCTGTGACCCACCTCTACTTTCTCTCATTCACTGCCTTTCATAATCAGAAAGCACTTATTAATCAGGTATTTTTGCATATTTAAAAAACAAATAAATTTTTTCCTGGGATATGAATGATAGATTAAAGAAAACATCAGTGTAGATAGGTAGGAACTACCAATGGCACAGTGTTGTGGATATATGACCTGTGAGTTTTTTTCACACTCCTGCCCCCCATTAGCTCCTAGTAACTCTCCCAACTTCCTTCCTGAGGCCAAACTCACACACTATTCCATAGCTGCTCACCTTCTTAATTATGATGTGATTGCTGTATATTCTGTTGAGATTTCTTGTTAAGACTACCGGGGCCAGCCCGGTGGTGCAGCGGTTAAGTTTGCACATTCTGCTTCTCAGTGGTCCAGGGTTCACCAGTTCGGATGCCGGGGGCGGACACGGCACCGCTTGGCAAAAGCCATGCTGTGGTAGGCGTCCCACATATAAAGTAGAGGAAGATGGGCATGGATGTTAGCTCAGGGCCAGTCTTCCTCAGCAGAAAAAGAGGAGGATTGGCAGTAGTTAGCTCAGGGCTAATCTTTCTCAAAAAAAAGACTATCTACCTATCCAACTTGAATCTGTGGCACTATATTTTCCTATTAATTCTAGCTTCAAGAATTTTTTAAAAAATTTTGTTGCATGATGACGGAAACAACTCTACTCATATCCTGCATCATTCTAAAACAAAAACGAGTTTATATATTCTCTTGAATTAAAGATACTTTAACATGCCCTATGGCAGTTGGTGAAGGGGTTCAGGGAACAGACTTTAAAGCCAACTAGTCTGTATCTGATCTTGGACAAGTCACTGAAATTCCGTTTTCTCATCTGTATACAAGGGACAATGATATTAACTATTTCTTAGAGTTGTTATGAAGATTTATAGTTCAATAAATAAATAGGATTCAGAAGAGTGCCTGACACATAGCAAAGATTTAGCAAACATTGGTTGCTATTATTATTTACTCCTGACCTAACCCGATGATGTAAGCTTAATATTATTTTCAGTTACAATTTAATAATAGGATCCTTCAGTTTACCTGACACTGTGAAACTGCCTTGGACTTTGGTGTCAGGACATAGTTCAAATTCCAGCTCCTCCACTTCATAGATGTATGGACTCGGTCAGGTTATTTGACTTTTATGAACACCAATGTTCACATTTGTAAAATAGGATGGTAATATATATATATCTTGGAGGGCTGACATGTAGAATAATATGAAGTTTGGCATGTATAAATTATATAAATATAAAGTACATATGTGAAAAGTACATAGCTGGATTTTGACTCAAAGAAAGCATTCATTAAATGTGGCTATTATTTTTAGAAGAAATTATCAGTAATGTTATCAGTAATAAGACAAAAGCAACAAAAAAAGATAAGGGAGATAGCTTTGTGGTCTACAAAAGGAGTATTGATTAAAAAGTCTTAGATTAAAATCTGCAAAGGAAACTAAATTGAAGCATTTTGAAACGATTTTACCCACCAAACAAATTGCATTTAATATACAATGATTGCTTTATTCTCCCATTAAAGTAATTGTTGTTAAATCAATGACACCTACTTTGACAGCTCTACGTGAGGTCGCAGTAACAATCCACCACTGGTCTCCAAATTGCTATGATGTCATCGGCAGTTTAATAGAGCATCAGATCAGCATGTGCTAATGAGCATTACTATGCTGACATGGCATAATTCTAGTTCAAAAGCAAACCGTCTTGGCAGCTAAGACAGTAAGTTCGATCTTATTGTTAATGCACATAAGATACATCTCAGGCTATTTGAAAATTGAATTTAGATTTCTAACTTCTATTACCTAGAGTAAACACTAACTATAGGAACAAACTTTGAAATCTCGGCAAATTAACCCAACAGAAGAGTTTTGTTTTAGTATTAGTTTCACTCACTCACATGCAGTCCAAACAGGATCAGGGGAAGGGAAGGGAAGTGAGGCTCTGCTCCACACAGTCACACAGGACCCAAGCTGATACAGCCTCTCCCAACTTTAACATAGGGCTTCCAAGGTGGTTCTAGGTGTCAGAATTCAGCAGGCAGACACACCTGTAAGTGGCAAACATCACTTTTGGTCACATTTCGTTGGCCAGAAATGAATCACAAGGTCCCATCTAGTTGTAAAGGGACCTGGGAAATGTAGTCTATGACCAGCATTGCTTTGTTGCAACAACTCAGTCCTATGGAAGGGAGCACA
Source organism: Equus caballus (assembly GCF_041296265.1). Lineage (NCBI taxonomy): Eukaryota > Metazoa > Chordata > Mammalia > Perissodactyla > Equidae > Equus > Equus caballus. Next base: position 36,843,202 of record NC_091707.1, read on the forward strand.
AATATTTTGTGGACAGTGAACAATCTCTACTCCACCCTTATTACAGTAGAGTTATTCCTACTTTTCTCTCTCTTCTTAATTCCTAATAAGGAAAAAGTTAAGTAAAGAGAAAGAAAAGCAGTGAACTGTATGTGCTTCTTTGGACTAAGAACCTTATTTCTTCCGTCACCGTACCTCTGGTGCCTGACTTAGAGTTTAGCATATATTAGATATTCAGTAAGTATTTCTTGAGTGATCAAATGAGTACCACTCCCTACCTTCTTTCCTCTTCCTTCCTTTCTTTCTCTTTTCCTTCATTCTGTGTATCTCCCTTTTCTTTTCTATGATCCCAAACATTTTCAGAGGCTTTATTTTCTGCTAGGCACTATGATAAGTGATGGGGAGTCAAAGGCAAATTTAATCTTAGGGAAAAGCCGTGCCAAAACAAGATGAATGAAAAAGACATTGTCATAAAGTATTAGTAAACTTTTTAAATTATTCATTTCATTAAAATGCTTAACACTCTTAAGAAAGACAAAAGACTCCTCTTGAGTTCATCTGTTAAACATGGATATGCCACTCAGGGAAGTCTAGACTTAGCTCCATCTTCAATCTGTGCTGGTGAGACCCCAGCCTTAACAGAATGCTGCCCTTGGGGCCCAGACTATGCGATCCTGCATAATTGAGACCGCTTCCACTTCATGGTGAAAGCCCCCTCATGCTTTGCTGTGAATCATCATATAACCTAAGATCTATGTCATGGTAAACTGGGCACTCTAGTCGTGGGTACTGTCCAGTTTTGTTGTTCATAGAGTTTCAAGGAGTTTTCTTATAAGGATTTTAATGTCTTTATATAATTTAATATGCTCCAATTCTAACTGCCTCCCAACTGTTCTTTCAGAAGGTGATAGTGATGATGGTACCCACCATTTATCAGCACCAGCAGTTATGTGCTTGACACTACAATCACGCTATAGATATTATTTCTTCTACTCCTCACATCAGCCCTATTAGATAAGTCTTATTGTACATACTTATAGATCTGGGAAATTATGTTCAGACAGATTTGGTAAATTGCCTAAAGTCATCTGTCTTTGAATGGAGCAGACTCAGAATTCAAATACAGGTTTGCCTGACCCCAAAGCCTGTGTGCTTGACCAGTCCAGCTGATGAATATTAGTTTAGGCTATTGAGGAGGAAAGATTATTTCATCCTCTTTTTCTAGAAAGAGAGATTTACATAGACCTTATAGTAACTTTTCTAAAATGTAGGATGATACTTGACTAAAATGCAAGTTTATGGGTGCCTGCTTCTTTGCCCAGAGTTCAAGAACTCCAGGGTATTTCTGAATGTGCCATAGGAATTCCAGGGACCTCTTAAGTTTTGGATATTGTATTATTATGAAGTTTAGGTCCACAGGTTTTATCATATTTTCAAGGCTTGTGACCTCAAGAAGGTTAAGTATCATTGCATTGTGGTATATGATCTCTACCTGAACATGCAAAAATGTGCTTGTTTGGTTAAAGCCTAATTTTCTAATTACAAACATATAACAAGGAACAGATTTCCCTCTTAAATGAGTGAGTCTTCACAGAAGTTACACAGACTCATAGAATATGAGTAAAAGTTTTTTAAAAAACAAAGTTTACAGCAAACTCCTAGCCTCTGTGGAGCCCAGAAAGAAGAAAGAGATGCCCTCTAACAAAGAGGAGAGAAGGATTTACAGCTTCTTGCTGATTCAAGTTCATTGGAAGAGGAAGTGGTGTGGTTGGCAATAGCAAGACTGTTTCATATCTGCATCTCCTGAGGGAATCTGGGAAGAAGTTCTCACTGGGGTGGCTGGGAACTCTGCTTAGGGTCTGTCTCAGGCTGTGTACCTGCAGCACCTGGGGTTGAGTGCATGTCCTGTCACCTCTGGCTTCCTGGGAGATATGGCCTCTGGGACCTTCTTATTCTTGACATCAGCTGGATGTGGTCCTGGCTCTCATATCTTTGCATTCAGGAGTGGACAGACCAGGTCCAAGTGTCCAACAGTCCTTTAAAAAGATGCTTCTAAAAGCCAGTCACATACTGACATTTCAAAAAGAGCATTTGTGTCTAAACTCCAACTGCTATATTATAGTCATCACTCAGCTTTATATTTAAAAACCTTTCAAACCTGGCTTAAAAAACCTTTAGGTCCTGACTAATTTAGGAGACATTGGTTAACAAAAGGATCATGGTTCAACACAAAACGGTAGATGCAGGGTAACCCATGTCCCCAAAAGGAGATTTTCTGGGCACCCCTAAAATCAAGGGAATCTATTCTATTTCTAAGTTAACGGCACATTATTGAATTCTGAGTCCAGCATTAATTTTGAAAGTAGAATGGGAGAAATGTGGACGTAAACTGTTTCCTAATATAAGATATAATTCCTTCCCTTTAGAAACTTATAGTTGATCAGTATAGTTGGTACCAACCTGGGAACAATATAAGACAATTTGTTAACAAATGCTAAATAGTATTTTGATTTAGTACAATTCAAAGTCACAAACTTTTAGAACAATATTTTTCGTGTTTCCAGGAAAAATGACAGTTTTCCTCTTCTTTGAAGGCATTGAGAAGTTCTAAGCAATATGTTACTTTTTCTCTCTATTCCTCTCTTCCTCCTCCACCACATCTAATTTTCTTCTAATATTGCTCTGTATTGAAATGCACAAGGTTTTTCCAAAGTTATTCTCAGGCATACTTTTGTGAAGAAAATTAAATCTCTATGAATTGGATTTTTAAAATATTTGGTAATGTAACTATACAATCACGCATAATAACAGTAACAGAGTCGCTGATACAGATACTGTTACAGATAGTATGGAAGCCTGCAGTCTAGTGGGGAGAGAAATCACACACACGCACACCCACACACATACACACACACCAGAACCAGGGAAACAACATTCAAGTGAATGTCTGTTTCCACTTGTGTCATCTTGAACAAGTCACTTAATTTTTCAACACATGTTTTCATCTGTAAGACAGGGGAGATATCTAATTTCATAAGGCTATTGGTCATGTCAGATGGGATCACTTTTGAATATACTTTAAAAATTGTGAAATATGATGGAAGGGTTAGTTTTCATTATCTAAATCACATATTGAGATGCAGGAGGACTAGTTTAATTTTTTTCATTTTTAGAACCCAATTTTTGCATAGCCAATTTCATTTTTTATGATATTTAATCTGACAAGCAAAAGATCTTGTTCAAAGGGGAAGGATAAATAAGATTAGTTTTCCATAAGTCCTTTAAAAGTTTTATTATCCATATCTTCATTGGGAAAATGTCTGAATGCGTTTTCCTTCATGGATCCCTCTTTCTATAAATGGCTGTTGAGCTACTGAGAGCAACTTGCTTTCAGAGAAGCATTGTGCTTGGTGTGCCATTTGAATTTGGGATCAGAATCTTATTTCCTTTCTACTCCATTGCTTTACTTTACCAGTTGCATCCTGGCTTTTGACATAATCTATGGCTAGACCCTGTAATGATTTGGGGAATAACTACCCTTCCATTTTTGAATAGTTTCCCCAATATTTTGCTGTAACAATGCAGGAGTTAGGAGGATGTTCTAGATTATATGTTCATTCATTCACTTAACACACATTTAAAGAGCACCTGATAGGAGCTGGTATTCTGAGTACTGAGCACAAAGTACTTGGTGAAATCACTAATATAGAAAACAAATCCCTCATCTCAAGGAGTCTGCAGTAGAGTAGGGAGATGGAACATACATGCACACGCACACACACACACACACTCACATACAACAAGTATAGGGGGTTGAATGGTGTCCCCCAAAAAGATATATCCCCCAGAACCTGTGAATGTGAACTTATTTGGAATAAGGATCTTTCCAGGTGTAATTAAATTAAAGATTTTTAAATGAAATCATCCTAGCTTATCCAGGTTGGCCCTAAGTCCTTTGAAAAGTGTCCTTGTAAGACACAGGGAGGAGAAGACATAGAAACTCATGGTGGCTGTGTGAAGATAGAGGCAGACATTGAATGGTGCAACCACAGGACTGCTGACAGGCACCAGAAGTTGGAAGGGACACAGAGTGGAGTGTCCCCCAAAGCCTTCAGAGGGAGTGGGGCTGCTGACATCTTGATTGCAGACTCTGGCCTCCAGAACCATGAGAGAATAAATTTCTGTTGTATGAAGCCGTCAACTTTGTGGTGATGTATTATGGCAGCCCTACAAATCTAATACAACAAGAAACAGGGTAATCTACTCAATATGTACAGTTACACAAGAGGACCAAAGTTCTGTGGAAGTTTAATATAAAAATTCATGTGTTATTGGAAATATGTTCTTTACTGTATGATCAGTCCAGAAGCACTGAATTATGAAAATATCAGTGCCTGATGTGCATCTATTATATTTACAAGAATAAAATTGCAAATAATAAGCTAAGCACAAGTTATTTCCTATAATTTTAATCTTATGCCAACATCCTATGCTAAGGTTTAATTTTAAATTGCCATTTCATGAAACAAATGCCAATTTCTCATGGAACAATGTTCTTCAAACAGGAGGAATGTCGCTCCCTGCCTACATAGAGTTGCAATGAAACTAAAATCAGAGACAGAAATGGCTCTGCATTTTCGTAGTCTCTTCTTATCCTACTAGGCAGTAAATGCTTATAACCTTAACATAGTTGACGTGCAAGCACGACTCTAATGATATTAAATCCTTATAGAAGGAAAGACCCTATCCCATAGATCCCATTGATGGTATTAGAGCGAATAAATTAGGAAATTTGAATTAAGTGGTATCTAGTCTCACAGGCTGAAAAGCCAAAATTACCTTTAGGTTTCCAGAATTTTAGTCTCATGGGCTAGAGTGTATTGGGGCAAAATCAGCATCGTTTGTTGGTGCTGGCTGTGGGATTTGAGTGGTGAGAGCAATTACTCAATAATTGAAGCCACTGAGGCAGCATTATACTCCCTAATAAAAATGCTGCCACCATTCCCTTTAGTTTTCAAAATATGCCGAAAGTAAGGTACTAGTGTTAATGAGTAGTATAGATAATTTTTAAGTACCATAAAAATTTAAAATATTAACATTTACATTTATTAGTTTTGTCTGGCTTAGTTGATGGTGAGTCCAGATGGTAATTGGGTGAAATAAGATTTCTGGCCCTAGAGGTTATAAGAGCCTTCTGGGAGGTTGCTATGTCTGTGCTGATATTAATATAACAACACTAATGGCAAATCCTATGTTGTGTCAGGTAAACATTTTCCATGTATTTACTCCTTCAGTCTCTGTAACAGTGAGGAAGCAAGTATATGATGATTGTCCATATTTCACTAATGAAGTAATTGAAGCTTAGAGTGGTTAAGAAATTTGCCCAAGGTCATACTGGAAATGGGCAAAGCCAGCATTTGAATGACAGAAGGGAGACTCTAGTGTCGTACTCTCATACACTACTGGTGGGTAGGGTGGTCTGCTGAGGAATTACTGAGTATCTGGAATATAAGTAATGTCTACAGTGATGTTAGGGAGCTGACTGTAAATTCACAGAATAAGAAATTAGAATCTTCGGCTTCCTTGTCTTGAAGGCGAGGCAATATATAGCATGGGTTAACTGAATATTCAGGCAGAATGAGAGATTCATTACATTTACCACAAATGAACACAGATGGACACTCTTCAAACAGAGATTCATATTGAATTTTAATGGTGCTCTTCTGCAGAACGCATTTGCAAAATGGATCATAGCATATTCATACTTCCCTTTAGCTTGCCAAATGTGAGATGATTAAGAAACCTGCTCGTACTTTAAATATTCTTACCATTTATATGCATATTTCAAATGTATGTGTCTGCAATGAATATTTGTTGAATGAATATGAATGTATATACACAAACATACATGAAGCAACATGAACACATACATTTAATTTGACAAATATTTGTTTTGTACCTGCTGAATGTAAACTTGGACTGAAGAGTGATGGAAATATACAGATAGAATTCTGTTCCCAGGGAGCTTTACAAGGGAAGGAGAGACATGCCCACCGTAGACCTCCTGAATCAGAACTCTGTAGATGGGGGACCAGCAATTTATGTTTTTAAAAGTCCTCCAGGGGATTCTGATGCACATTAAAGTGTCTGAACTGCTGGGCTATGGGAAAGCTTCAATGTGCTAAAGGTAGCTAGAGATCACTTTCAGCTGGGGACATTTGAGAAGACTTGAAGAAGGAGGTGGTATTTGAACAGGGTCTTGGAGAACAAGCGGACTATGGCTAATAGAAATGGATAAGAGGGGGAATAAAACCAAAGAGAAGAGTATGAGTCAAAATTAGGTTGTTTCAATTCGAGTACAGACTGCCTATGGCTGAAAACCTCGATTGAGGTCAGGCAATGGGAGGCCCTGAATGACATGCATAGGAATTTAGACACTATTCTGAAGGCAATGGTCATTTGTTGAAGGTTTCTGAGTAGGGGCAGAAATGTGATCAAAGCTACTTTCCATTTTTTTTTGTACCCAGTGAATGTAATTCAGCAGATGTAGTGAGCTAATAGAACTTCACAGGCCTAAATCAACCTTTTTTCCCCATTAAGAACACTTAAACAGTAAGAATTATTTATACCTTGTGGCTGGAGCCATGATAAAAATCTGTGTTCTTTCTTGACTACTTTGGCACATTCAAGTTAATTTCAACAACTCAGCAATGCCCAAGTCTCTGGGGTGTGTGTGTGTGTGCCTGTGTATGTGTGTGTGTGTGCTCACACGTGCGCTGTTTGCTTATAGCACATAGGGAGTCACACAGCTGCTTTTGAATTCAGCTGGGCTTTAGGAAGCCGCATAAAGACAAAGAAACATGTTGCCGCCTGCTCGTGCTTTCCTTGTCATTTGGCACTTAGAAGAATGGCTGTGCTCTGAAATGGTGCAGGTGGCCTCTTCGGATACTAATTCCAGCGTCTCAACCAGTTCAGCATCATAAGAGAATTCTCCGGAAAGGACATAATTCTGTTCCTATCCCTGATTACTTCTATTTGTCCAGTATTGTGGGCACCTGCTTGGCCACCCACCTTCCTTTTTTTTTTTTTTTTTTTTTGCTATACACTTGCGTCATCCTTCTCCTTCCCTGGGTCAGCCTGTATGTTTGAGCCCATCCACACCCTGGATGAGCTCATTCATTCACTGGCTTTCTCCTTTCGATTCTCATTGTGCCTTCTTTTGTTGACATAATTGATCGTCTGCTTTGCAAGAGCAGGTGGATGAATTGGTTTAATGCTTTAAAAAAATCTTTCCTCTTCTCTCTTTTATTGCACCAATCTTTAGTCAATCTTTGGTTCAGCCAAGTCTTTCTCCCTCTATTGACTAATCTCTTTGTGTATCTATCATGCTGATGGTGAGGGAGTCCACGCTGGGTCTACTGTTGAGTAAGGAAGGTGACAACCCACTGATGGAATAGCTGTGATTCATAATGTTCAAGTGAGGGAGGGATTGAGTCATGAAGGCCAGAAGAACTGATTTTCATTTACCTCATCTGCTGAAAGACCCTTTTAGACCCTAATTCCATCTATCCTCTGCACATTTCTAATGCAATTGCAGGATTTAATGACAAAATTGTTAAGTCTTTTTTGTCACAACTCAACTAACACTCTAGGATCTTTGCTACACTTTTGCTTTCCTCAATTTTGAACTTTTTGGGGGTGTGAATTTACTTAGATATGTTCTGAGAAATACATTGTTAGGTGATTTCATTGTTGTGCAAACATCATAGAGTGTACTTCCACAAACCTAGATGGTATATCTACTATACACCTAGGCCATGTGGCACTAATCTATGGGACCACCATCGTATATACGATTTGTCATTGACCAAAACGTTATGTGGCACATGACCATAATGCGAATAATAGAATCAACTAAATGTGATGATTAATTATTATAATAGTTTATAATTCCAAAAATTTAAGCTTTGGAAAAATGTTGGGTAGAATACCCAGTGAGACACAGAATGGGTTGACACTTGGAATGAGAGAATCTTGATGGACTTTAGCCGTGACACTTCTCAAACATTCCAGGCAGTCCTGCGTCTATTTGCATTAACTCTCTGCCTTCTCTCTGTCCTAACCTGCACCCAGTTCTCAAACATTATACAGTGTTCACAAATAATGTAGTCAGAGCTTCCTTCTTTTCATCTATCAATTATTTACCAGTTTCAGATGGGGGTGGAGAGAGAAGGACTTAATTAATCCAGGGTTATTTCACATAAACAAATTTTTCGTTTGGTTTTATTTCATCATCAACAACTTCCTTGGCTCTCAACAGATGGCATATAGTTTATTAGTTTATATTTCATGATCTTTTAAAAATAATTTCTGCAGAGTTAACTCACTTAAAGGTCATGGCATTTAGCTCACACCACACAGCTATGTCAATTTTCAGTGGCAGAGAATATAGTCTGCCTTTCTTTTATGCAGCAGTGCGACCCAGCGCCCTGTGTAAAACCTTTGCCTCCCTAATGTGTGCAAGGGCTGAAAATGAGCACCTGTCCTCCCTCCCTTCCTTCCTTTTAATAAATATACTACTTATAGCTGGAATAACCATGGGATTTCTTAATGAGGCCCAGCATGGCACAGTAAAAAGGTGGTGACTTATTTGTGAAGTACTTAGAAGTTAAACTTCTAGAGAGCTCCCCAGATAATTGGTAGCCCTCATTCAGGACTCAATTGAGAGAATTCAGTGGATATTTAGATATCTATACAGGTGCATTTAAAAAGGTAGCCTTACTTAAAAAAGGCCCTTGAAGAATGATTCAAACATGGCTGAACTTCATCAGAAGATCTGCAGCTATAACAACGAGAACTTCCAAAGGGCAGTGATGATATGAATAGTGTTGGACTCTTATTACATTTTATCTTCAAGGAGCAAGAATGAGAAAAGAAAGGTGACAAGAACTATTCACATTAAGCAAAGAAGCATAAACAGCTTCAAGGAGTGCTGTCCAGAGCCCAGATGGGTTTTATGTGTGTGTGTGTGTGGTATGTGTGTGAAGATGTCGCTGATATCTCATGCAGTAGGTTATATTCTGTGGATCCATAGCTTCTTCCTCTTTAGTTCTCTCTATATTCCATCTTTGGTATCTTTTTAACAGATTACTCACTTTGCCCACCTGTTTTTGGAAGCATATTATCCTGATTGGAAATAATTGGAATGATTTGATCATTATATAAAAACTTCAATGCTTTGGCCTATTCACTTATCATAGAATTTCAGGGGAACATCTTGGTCTCGTTTAGGTGTTCTCAACCATAATATTGAGAAAAGTTGTAGGGTATCATAGCGGTGTTTGGGAGTGATATTTTTTTTAAAATTAGGGTAGGTTCACAAAACTCTCATGCTCTGAGATTCCAGCATGCTCCCTGCAGAGAGACAGAGGGGAAGAGTGAGCTGGCCAGCCGGAACCCTGACTGTCTGAGAGAGTGCCTTCTGCCCGTGAGCATCATTCCTCTGTTGTGCTCCAGAGAAAGGCAGTGAGACCTTTTTCTCTAGGAAGTGCAATCTCAAAAGTAAGAGAGGGACTTCGAGATGCAGGGATAGGGAAACAATAACCCCTTTGCAGAAACTTCTTTTAATTTTTGCTTTGGGAAACCAGGGAAAAGAGAGAAAGAGCAAAGAGGGAGGAGAGTAAGCAACAGAGCAGAGCAGCGGAAGGGGAAAACCAAGGAGAATACTTCATGAAGGTTTGCACCCCCTGAGAAATCGAGCATCAGAAGAGAATCTGTCACATGTGATGGGGGGCCTGGTCCCCTGCTGACCCCCAACCTCAAGTATAAGAATTGGTTCCTCTGTATGCTCTAGATTGTTTCACCTGGGAAGATTTTACTCACCTCCATGTCACATTTATCAGACAGGAAGCATGACATCTGCCACCTGGGCATGTAGTAGGAATTCACTAGAATGTGTTGGTTTGCTTGTGTGGGCTCCAGGGCCATGGGTGTGCCACTAGACTAGGTTGCATTCTTCTTCTTGGACTATGCAGTCATTTTAGTGTTTGACACACTGGAGTTGGGAGACTAAAGGGTTATTATACTTTCTGGATTCCCATCATTTTAAGGTAATATACAATTTTTGCAGAATTGATGCAGCATGTTCACATTTATGAGAAAAAATAGGAAATTTTAGCTGATGCAGTACCATTTTGCATGTCGTATAAATGCATACTGCTCACTGTAATCATTTTTGTGAAACTAATGTAAAAAACTCTGAAATGTTCCTATAAAACATCAATTCTCTAAGTTTTATTTTGAAAAGAAAATACTTCAAGTTCTTTTCTACCCTTTTTTAGAACTATAAACCTTTATTTTTCTTTTGCATTTTTAAAGAAGTGGTATCGGTCTTTTGAAAGAGACAAGGTGGAATGTTTGTCTATAATTCTCTTGTGTTCAGACCCATCTTTTCCTCTCCTTCTTGGTCTTTAAGGAGCTATGAGAAACCAGCCTAGACACATTTTTTCTTCAATAATTGTCATTATCTATTTCACTTTGATTTTCTCCAACCTAATTGATGACGTACTTTGTCTTCCTCCTTCTAAAAATGGCTACAATAACTGATATGAACATTTTTGATCACTTATTGTACGCCAACTTCCGTACTTAGTTCTCTTCATGTTCTAACACTTCTTTTGTATCATCTCAACAACCTTCAGAGTGAATCCCCTTATTATTCCCGGTTTGCAGATAAGGAAACTGAGGCTTCCATTGGGTACCTAGCTTGTGGCTAAGACCTCAGGAGCCATAATGTCTGGGTTTGAAGCCTGTTGGAATTTGGCCTCCTGGGGCCTTTGCCTGCTTCTGAATCCAGCCGGCTCATGGCTTCAGCCCCACCTTTTACTTTGGTTTTCTGTCCTCTTTCTCATTTAGGAAGATGTTTATCTTCCTTTGAAGGCAGAATATACTTCATTGTTTTCTTTTTCTCCTTTTAATAACTATCATCACTATATGTTTGGTGCAGAGTTGGGGCCTCTAAACAGGATCTTAAAATACTACTTTGCTTGGAAATCCTTTCCTCTTTCTTATTCTGTATGGTATCTGAAAAGACTGGGACATTCATGAATACATGTAATATCATTAGAACTTCATGACTCTGTAAAAAATAAATATTATCATCTATGTGTCTGTACTTTATGGATGCACTTTCCTTTAAAGAAGATTTTCCTGAGACCTAACAATAAAAATACCATGTCCCCAAGTTTGGATTGGCCCAGCGAGAAGAGAGAAAGGCTGAGAAATGTCAGGATGAGAGCATCCACTTTTGTCATTATTATGATAAGTTAGTTAAATTACACTATCTTTTGAGTGCCTGTTCTTGCTAGGTACTCTTCATAGTTATCTCAACAACTCTGTAGGTAGATTTGATAAGCCACATTTATCAGATGCACAAGTCCAAGAAGATCAAGTGACTTGCCCAAGGTCACTGAGGCACTGTGGGTGGGGTGGGCATTTCTGGTCAGGTCAAGCCTAAAGCCCCAGTTCTTTCCCCCACATGTGGTCATGTTGCCTCCTGCAATTAATATTCCATCCCTTCTCTCATCTACCTCCCAGACACACCTCAAAAAGAAAGACTTAAAAATATTCTTTTCCATCTGCTAATAATACTTTTTAAAAGAATTTTTCCCTTAATTCATGGCCCATCTCAAGCCCTGATAACCCTTCCAGAGGAGGATTTTTAAAAATTTTTTTTTTATTGCAATAACTTTGGATTATAACATTGCATAGCTTTCAGATGTACATCATAATATATTTCGAATTCTGTGTAGATTACATCATGTTCACCACCCCAAACTAACTATAGTTCATCCCCTCACATGTGCCTCATCACCCCTTTTGCCTTCCTCCCTCCCCCCTTCCCCTGTGGTAACCACCAAGCCAATCTCCGTTGCTATTTGTTTGTTTGTTGTTGTTTTTATCTTCTACTTATGAGTGAGATCACATGGTATTTGACTTTCTCTCTCTGACTTATTTCACTCAGCTTAATACCCTCAAGGTCCATCCATGTTGTCACAAATGACCGGATTTCATCATTTCTTATGGCTGACTAGTAGTCCATTGTGTATAAATACCACATCTTCTTTATCCATTTGTCCCTTGATGGGCACCTAGGTTGCTTCCAAGTCTCAGAGGAGGATTTGTACCTAGTTTTCTCTGCATTTTCTGAACCATCTTTCTCTATAGGTGTCCAATTCTATGGACTCAACCTGGAGGTTTCTTTGACCATTTAAATTTTCTTTTATTCTTCCTCTTTTCTATGCCACGTATCTTGGCCCTAACTCACCTGCTATCTCTTTGTATTTCTATTTAAATTTTTTGTGTGTCTATATTTTATTATCCCACTGGACAGTTGGTGTTTTTAAGGGAGAACCTATGCATTTTCCATTTCTTTCCAGGGCCCGATGTGGTAGTTTATGAAATGAAAGTCTGTGGAATCTGGGTAAAATGTAATCATCTTGAGAGTTAATGAAATGATCTCTACCAAAGTTAACTGCAATTCATCCTGCTGTTATTTTTATATTTAATGATAAACAATTCATAGTCCCACATCCCCTTCAGCCTCACACTGCAAACTAGAGGTGGGTGTGGGCTCTGGGGAGCTCCCAGTCACTGTCCCCTCCTTGTTTCAACCCCAGGTCTAAGGTGGACAGGATGGTGGGAGAAAATGTGCTGCTTTCCCCTTCCTAGTTCAAGTTGCTTTTAGCCGTCCTTGACCGTCGCGGGGTGCCTCCTTATCTCTGGTTAATCCCTGGTTCCTCATCGCCTGTTGAAAGTGCGGGCTCAGAATTTCTTTCCCTAGTTTGTCACTTCATCTTTTTCCTTTCCTCTCCTCATATTCTGCTCAGATATGCATGATGGAGGTGAGACATGAGGCTGAGCCACCGATGCATCTTACTCAAAGCCTATTTGAAGGTTGTCTCATGTCTAAAGGGGCTAGAAATAGGGACTGAGAGTTTGATTCCAGCACGAAGACCAGGCGTCAGTAATGATCCACCTTGTAGTGTGTTAAGTAGACTCTGGCATCAGCTAAATTATTTCTGCAAGACTGAAGTACTTTGATCAAAATAGACAAGCAGGCAAAGGGATTTGCAAAAGAATTTAGTTTCCTGGCTGGCAGGCATATTCACCGTGAGGAGGCGTGTGCAGAAAGAATCGCACACTCGGGCTCCCTCTGCTGGCAGAATGTAGACACGCCTCACTTTGTGTGGCCAAGTTGTTCCAAGTTGTTTCTTGTTTGACGTGAAGACTTTATTTCCAACTTATGTTTTAACTTGGAATAGGTTTGGTCCCCTCTTCTGTATTTATTTGTTTTTTATGTTCATTTAATTTTGAATTATCTGTGATACAGTGATAAGTTATGACATACATTTACAGTTATTGAAAAATAGAATATTTTAAAGTGCCATTTAATGTCTTCTTGGAGGCATTTAAAGTAGTAGGAGTAAAGTAGAAGGAGAAGGAGAAACAGAAGGAGGAAGAGGAGGAAGAGAATTTCGAATGCTAAAACAAATCATAATTAGCACCTAATTCTGAAACATTGTTTCTTAATCAAACTCCATGGACAATGACCTCTAAATTCTTTAATGGTTTCCCATTGACTATAAGATGAAATTTAATATTTTTGCCCAGTGTACAAGGCCCTTCATGATCTAACCCTTGCCTACCTGAGTCCAGAGTCAACCCTACAACTGCCCACCTTGAATTTTATGCTCCAGAAACACAAACAATTCCAATTCCCTGAATTAACGTCTCTTGCAGCTATTGCAGCTATTCTGTGTGTTCCCTTCGTCTGGAACATGTGCCCTGCCACTTATGCTCCTGTTAACTCATGCTCACGCTTCAAGTCTCAGCTCACATGTCACTCCCTGTGAAGTTTAGCCTTGATTTTCCTGGGGAGGCTGAAACCCTGCCTTCTCCTGAGTTCCCATAACTCTTTGCATTGAGCTCTCGTATGGTGTCAGTCATTCTCTTCTCCTCTCTACTCCTGTGTTCTGAGGGCAGAAACCATGAAGTTTCATCTTTCTAGTCCAGCCTGGCACAATGCCTGGCATAGGGGTCTAAGATATATGTGTTAAATGGCATCTTTCCCATTTTCTGAAATGTTGAACTGATATGAAAGAAATAAAAGTTAAAATCTTGTTCACGTGATGCTAAAATTTCTAACCTAAAAAGTGACTTTTTGTTATTACTTTGCCTTTTAAATCGTCACACACTTTAGTCTTTCTTCTTTAAAAAAAAAAATCAGTATTTATTGACATCACAGAAGAAACTATAGGTCAAGTTCCTATGACCTTTTAGACCCTGGCAACATGTGACTAATGTGTAAAACAACATTTAGTAGTGGAAGCCATGTGTCCAGTGGCTCAATTTTATATTATGCCTTGAATGAAGTGCTGTTTGAAGAGGAACATGTATTTCTCTCCTTGTTAATAGGCATCGGGCCTCTCTGCATGCCTAAATGTGTGGAGAATGACTTCAGGGAGACAAGTGTAGGTGATGTCTCCCACTTATACAGTATGGTAACCATTCCCGTTTAATGCACATTAACTCAATGTCAGACACTTTATATGCATCATAACAATCTATCCTGACCACCAGCAATATGGTGTAGGGACACTTATATATGTCTATTTGCTATTTGTTTAGAGAAATTAAATGACATGTCAAAAGATTATTCAAATAGTAAAGGCAGAGTGAGACTTAAGATCAGGCTCTCTGGGTACAGACCCTGGCCACTCTGGTGGGCAGTGGTTCTCAGCCAGGGACCATTTGGCAAGGTCCAGAGGTGTTTCTGATTGTCACAGCTGGGGGAATGGGTGTTACTGACATCTAGTGGTAGAGGCCAGGGATGTCGCTCAACATCTTTGAAGGCACAGGGTAGTCCCCGCAACAATTATCCAGCCCAACATATCAATAGTGCGGAGGTTGAGAAAGCCTGTTTTACGGCAATAAACCAGGTAGAAATTCATGGAAACCGTGTTTATAGGCTAACCAACCTTCATCTTTGCTGGTTTTATTCTGTTGCCTTTCTTTAAGGGTCATTTATTCTCATGACTTAGGCTACTACCCTTATAGAGGTAAAAATCAAAAATTAAATTTAGGTGATTTTTAAAAGAATCCTGACCTCTCACTCAAATTCTAGCTTCTTATTTTCAACTCTCAGGAGGCCATTTTTATTTGAATGATTTTCTCACAGTTCTGAACTAGAATCTATAAATCCAAATTACCTGTCACTCTTTATTTCTCCCTTTGTGGCTTCGCCCTTTAAATCACAGGTGCTGTTTTCTTCTCCTTAGCCAGATATGAAACTCGGATTCATTTCCTCTTCTCTTTTCCGCTGTTCTTTCCACTTCCCCCATCACTCTTTCCACTCGGTAACTGGATCCCGATGACCTTTCCCTAAGCCGGTGTTCACAATTTATTCCCATATCGCCTGCCACAACCCTCACCTACAGCTTCTTCATGTCCCAAAATATTACTCTAATAATCTTCCAGCTGATCTTCCTAACTCCATTATTTTCTTCTTTCAATATTGCCCTGCACAGCTGTCTTTAATCTTGCTAAACCAACTCTGTTGCCACATGTCCTTTAGTAGTGCCCTTCTGCCCTTGCTATAGTGCAGATTGCGTCTAGTATTTAAGATCCCTCAGGATCTGACCCACATCTCTCTTTCTAGCTCTGTCACTTCTCTTGAAGTAGCTCCTCGCCTTCTCTCGAATGTGCCAGGCTCTTGCTTTTGCCTCATCTTTGGTCTCTAGGTGAATTGTCCAAGTTCCTCTCTACCTGTATGAACATTTCATATTCTTAAGACTCGATCTTGACCATTTATATTCTCTTTTCTTCTTCTTCTTTTCTATACCACTTACATTAGACCTAAATCACATACTCTCCCTTTATATTTTCATTTAAATACTTTATATGTATGTATTTTATCACTCCAACTCAACAGCTATTTTTTTTTTCAAAGGAGAACATGTGAATTTTCCATTTTCTTTCCCAGCACCTGATACCTAGCTAATTGAATAAAAGTCTAACTGTGGGATCTGGGTAAAATGTAATCATTTTGAGAGTTAATCATCTATAAAATGATAAAAATGACATAATGTGTCACTCTTCTACAAAGCATATTAATATTCTCCCAGTTAAAAAGATAATCCATAATCTATAAATAAAGTTTATAGAAAGAACATGAAAACAATGAAACTAAGGTGGATAGAGTTGATGTGAGTACTATATTCAAAATCAATATGTTAGGGGATTTCCATAATTGTTACTTAAGCCAACATAAACAAATAAAAAAAAAAGATTTGGTAGAATAGAAAATTGTAAATTTTAAGGACAATGAAAAAATGGGATAATTAATGTTCTATGAAGGGAATGGTTAGATTAAATTAAAAAGTTATATTTTCTATGTCATCGATAGTGAATTAAGCCATTTTTAAATTAAGCCACTGATTTTTGTCAGGGAATTGGTCATTAATTTGACTAATTTGTTAAACTTGATTATGGCACAATTCTACTTGCTATTAGACGATAAAACATCTATGATAGTAAAGATGGAGCAGGGATCTCTTTGTTACGTTGTCTAATTATAACTTCAGTGAATCAAATTCAAATTCATTGAAGGCTTTATATTCTGGCCCCAGTCAAAGCTTCCAGTTTTATTTCTCAGCATTTCTCTTTACACTGTGTCTTGCATGCCAATCGAACTGTATACCAGCTATCTTCTCCCTATATTTTCCCATCTCTACCACTTCTGTTGTTTCTTCCACTCAGAATGCTCTTCCTAATAGTTTTCTCCGTGTCTAACCCCCTTTGTGACAACATTCAAACCTACACCACCAACTGACTTTTCTTGATCCATGGAAGTAATCAGGCTCTTCTCTAAACCCCCTTGCCCACTTATCATTATTATTTTCTTTTCTGGCATTTATCTTTCTATTATGCCCAATCAGTGTGAATGAGCAAGACATAGCTTTTCTAACAAACAAGATTTCTTTAGGGAAAGAATCATCTCTAGTGCATCTTTATTCCCCCAACCCCATGCAAACCCATTGCATTAACTTCAGAAAAGGCTGGAGTTGAACTGTCTTCAATGAGTAGATTCAGAAACTTCAGTATAGATTCAGGACCCATTTATTCATGTTTTCTGTCCCCTCTCCTCTTTTTCTCTTCATTTTAGTTTCTTTCTTTCAGACTGGCTGTCCCCACTCAGGCTGTGGCCTTGGCAGATTCAAGTTTACTTACATACAGTCATATGATCAGAGAAGAAACGAAAGTTTTCCCTGCCAAATCCACTTAGAAAAATAGGGAAAAACTGATAACTTCGGTTTGGGGCGTGTGCTCATCCCTGGAGCAATAGCTTTGGCCAACATGATGTGGTACAATGATTGGCCTGGCTTGGGTCATAGGCACCCCTCACAGTCATAGAGTTATGTCTATTACAGCAGTGCTGGGCAGACAAAGCTCATATCCCCTGAAAGTAGAAAAAACAAGAAACCTTTCATAGTCTCAACACACAAAGACAGGCGGTGTTAACACTTTGGCATTTTCTATAAGTCTTTTTTTTCTTCATTATTGAAATTGGACTAAATATATAATTTTGGATCTTATTTTCTTACTTATCACTATAAAGTCATCATTATTTTTGTAAACTCTTCATAAACATTTGGAGTACTTTGGAATAGCATTTCCTGAACATGCCAGAGATGTCACCAAGGAACACATCTGCCTTTTAGTCATATGACCACTTTTCCATCTTGAGCTGGTCAGGTAGAGATTTAAGGGAAAACTAAGTCGTGGTGTGTGAACTTTGAATTATACGATCTTAACCAACATTTTCTTAGGCTGTATTTTCCAGGGTAGATTTTGTTCATATGCTTTTCAACTTGTAAGCACATGTCTCATGCCATATTGACTTCAAAATGTGACTATTTACAGATTGCATTCCAATTAGTATATTCAAGATGAAAAGAATATATTACGTATCTTAAGAACTTTAGCCATATCTACATAGTAGAAAATATGCATTTGATAAGAAACAACCTAATACAAACAGCTGCGAGCATTTCTTTGTTAACACCCGCTGTGGCTTAACACCCACACTAATAGCATTTCTGCCTAAGTCCAATGCTTTTATAGCTCTTCCATTATAGAAAGGAATGTAGAGTTGTAAGAGATGCTTCAATTTATCTAGTCCAATGTGTCAACTTATAGGAGTCCCTTTTACAAACCCATAACAGCCAGTCATGTTACCTTAGTTTAACGCTGCCCAAGTATGAGTTACGGGGAGCTCACTGTCTTATGAGTTATCTTCTTTGATAGTTAGCCAATTCTGATTTATGGATTACTGGGACTCCTTCCTCCCACCAATCTTTGCCAGAATCTCCTGTCACTCACTTATACTGACTGAATATTATATTGATCATAAATTTTTTTTAGGATTATATAAAAAATATTTGCACATTATCTATCTATCATCTATACATCTATCTCATCTATTCACCTACCTATCATTTATTTATCTATAAAACCTTTCTTCAAAAACCTAAAGAAAACTACTATACCTTTCCTTACCTTTTCTCTTCATGTTGCTAACCACACTCAGCTCTTCCAGTCATTCATGGTGAGATAGGTTTTTTTTTTTTACTGTTAGCCATTCCTTTTCCATTTTCTGTATGTTCAATTCTCTTTAAAATACACCTTCCCAAGTAAACTGTTCCTACCATAGGAGAGAGTCCATCGGGCATTTCTTTGCCATGATGTGTATTTTTACTTCTGTTCTGAATATGGCAGGAAGAGCCCAGAGAGCTCTGCCCCAACTGCTTGGATCTGCACTCTGGCTCCACCTCTTTCTGACAATGTGACCTTGGACACATACATACTCTCTGCAAGTAGTTTTTTTCTTCTGTTGAATGCAGGTATCAGTGGTAGCTACCTTGTAGGGCTGTGAAGAGGATCACATCCTTGGTCAACAGTGAGCCCTCTGCTGTGGATATGGTCTACTTTTATTGTAATCTCATTGTTGGTGCTACTTTAACAAACAAATCATGGCTATTTATTACCACTCTTGGGTCTTTAAACCAGTGGCTTTCTTTGGCTGGAGGATTCTTCCCCAGGATAGTCCCAGAGCTGGCTCCTTCTCATCTCTTAGTGGCTCGAATATCATTCCTCAGAGAAGCCTCCTTGACTACTGTTTCAAATAGTCTCCTCTCACCCTGGTTGCTCTCTGTCCCTCTGCTATATTCTATTTTCTTGACTGATATTATCAGCATCTGCCATTGTCTTCTTCATTAATCTACTCGAATATTAGCTCTCCTCTCTGCACTGGAATGTAAGAGGTGTGAGACTGGAACCTCCTTGGTCTCATTCACTGATGTTAACAGCACCTAGACCAGTGCCTGGCATACAGTCAGCACACAGAAAACTTTGTTGAATAAAAGTTTTGGGTCCATAAAAACTTCCAGATACTTTTCAGATGATCTTTTCCAAGATAGATGTTCTCCACTCCATATCAATGTAATGGATATTTAAAATATAAATCCAGAAAGGATTTTGATCCTTAATCAATTTGACTTCTCACTTTCCATCCAGAATTCCACTATTCCCATATTGTTTTGAATGTGAATCTGGACTTTGTAGTAACTACAATAACATGCATGCATTGAGTACATACTATAAGCACCCATAAATCTTTGCATATTGTCTCATTTAATACTTAAAACAACCCTATAAGGTAAATACTATTTTACTCCCATTTTAAAATGAGAAGACTGAGGCACAATGAAGGCTAGTAACTTGTCAAAGACCCACAGCTAGTAAGTCATAGAGCTGAGATTTGACCCAGGTAGTTTGACTTCATAGTCTGCAGTCACTAGTGTTATAAAAACCTTCTGAGCTTTGCAGCATTTAGAAATTTGATATATGTTTCATCTATATTTGTATTCAAGTCATGATAAGATGCCCTAGCCAATACTAAGCCCTTGTGACAATCCAATACCTTTAATCCTGCTAATACTGAGCCAACAGTCAATACATTCTGGTCATGTTGTCAACCAGCTCAGTATCCATAAGGCTGAACACATGATAAAGTTGCTGTGGGGAAGTTGATAAATGCTTAATAAAAGCCAGGACACACTATATGGCATTTCTATGAAACACTAACTAATATTTCTGGCAGAAATATAGTTTTACCAAATCTACTTTGCTATAGTTTGAAAAGCACATTCTTTTCTGCATGTTCACATTTCTTCTTGTTTCCCAGAGGATTTGCAGCCACTTGCCACAGTGATACAAACTAAAATAACGGCATGATGTAAGTAAGAATGAAAAATCAGATCTAGAGAAAAATAAATAAGAGTAAAGCACAAGACACTGGGGCAGAGTATAATCTGAGACAGACAGACATATTTAGACCTTAAGGAACCACACATAGTTTCCTTGGTTGAACCTGAAATATGTATTTTTTTAAAGATTCCTGATAACCAACTAAAAAAATGAAGACATAATCAGTTCTTATTGTCAGCGAGGAAAATCCATACCAATTATTCAAGGAAAACTCAATTTTCTTAGTACATTGCTTGGTAAAACATTTCTGCATATGCTTTTTTGTAAAATGTGTTCAATGATACAATGGACAGTGTCTTCCTCAGCACACCAACCATGACCTGCTTGGTTTCATATGACTGCTTCTTGTATTGTCCCTTGGCAAAAGCTGAGAGCATGCACTAAAGCATGATTTAAGGAAAGCAAATCTAGAAGGGATGGAAAATCCAGAGCACATGGTCTAAGAACTGATAGAACTTAGAGAGTTACCTATTCTTCTAACAGTCCTCCATTTATATTTATTTTAACTGAGATTTTGAATAAGTTTGAGCAGCAGACAGCTCAAAGTAGGATTCTCTGGAGAGTACTTGAAGTATTCTGAATGGTTTACTGTTGAATCCATGTAGTCTAGGAAATAGATGAGAAGATGTAGAGGATGACAGCTTTTTCTGGAAATTAAAGACCTAACCAAGTTTCTTTTTGTAATTAAAGGGCTCTTTGTATATCTATATATAAGAGAGAAATTAACTCTACCTATTGTCTCCACTGTTGAAGTATTCATTTCTTATTCCTTCATTAATTCTTTCAACAAATATTTATTGAGCACCAACTATACCTTAAACACCTGGGTTGTAGCAGTGAATAAGACAGAGATGGTCCTTCCCCCAATAGCATGTATATTTTATGGGGAAGGTAAATGTTAAACATGATACTATTTAATTATTTAGTTGCAATTTTGATAAGATCTACTAAAGACAAGTACAGGGTGAAAAGTAAGCATATAAATGGGAGACCGACTCATTGTTTAACTTCTTCTGGTTTGAATATAGCATCCCTACGTTAAGGAAGCTGTGGCTTCGAACATATTAACAGCCTTCTAATCACAATGGCCTGTTCTAATCTTTACGAACTTTCATGTTCTGAAGCGTGGTGTACTATGATGGCTTTTAAATTTTTTGGTTTTTATCAGTGTGAATCTTTTACTTTAAAAATGAAACTTATTTGGAGCCCATAAATAGAAAATAGATAAAATCTGAACTGCTCTTGTTTGGAGATAGGTTATGGGGAAGTGCGAGCTCTGGCTCCTTGGGCTTTTCCTAGACTTGGCAATCCCAGGATCACCTCCTCATAACCCCTGTGGCACCAGTTTTAAAACTACTATTCCAGAGGTTTCAACACTATGTAGCATTTCCTCATTTATTGGCTCCCTGCCAGCCCTGCAGAGAGTACCTAAATTGTCCAGTCTCAGCACTGCTCCCAGTTCTGTGCTGGACTCTCTGAACACTTCTATTACTGACCCAACACAAGGAAGGAACTCTGGCATCTTCTCTGGATTGTGCAAGCAAAACTGGACCTTCTTTAGCTGCCGTGATTTCCCACCAATGATTACTGTTCACTCTTCACTTCCTATTTAGGTTTCTTGTCACCACCCCGCTTATTAGTCCAGCTGCTGTCTGTGCATGGATTGGTGAAGGAGATTAGAGAGAAAGGAAAGTAATTGTATCTGTCAGCTAAATCAGTATGTTTTGAGCTCCAAATATGTGCTAAGCATTGTCCAAAGAGGTTGGAATACAACAGTCAACAACAAAAACAACAACAAAAACCACTCAAATCCCTGCCTTCCTTGAACTTGTATTCCAGTGGAGGGTAAAAACAAAAAATGAATTCATGGGAAAATGATATTGTATGACAGATGGTGATAAGTTCTTTGGAGACAAATAAGCAAAGAAGAAGGATAAGGTGTGTCAGAGTGAGGAGGGTGACAGTTTCCTATTCTAAAGAATGAAGCCAGAGAACACCTCTCTGAGAAGGTGACATTTGAACAAAGATAGGAAGGACTGGTGATGCAGCTGTCTGGGAGAAGAGTATTCCAAACAGAGGAAGCAGCAGGTGTAACATTACTTAGCCACATGCCTGGCGTATTTGAGAAACAACAAAGGGGCCAGTGTGGCTAAAGCCAAGTAAGTAAGAGTTGAAGTCAGAAAAGTAGCAGAGAACTAGATCATGGATGATCTTGTAGGCCATTATTGAGACTTAGGCTTCTACTCTGAGGGAGGACTGCAGAGAAGGGTGACATGATCTGACTTCAGTTTTGAAAGGATCCCCCTGGCTGCTATGTGGAAAATAGAATGAAGGAGGCAAGGACAGGTGCAGGGACAGGTGTGGAAGTGGTTACAACAAAATAATGGAGAGATAAAGAGTGTGGAGGGAGCATAATTTGCTCCAGTAGGTTTCTCCCTCTGTTCCATTTGACACAAGAATGGTAAAACTTAGTAGATGTGGTGCTAATAGGGACAAAAGAAATAAATGTCAAAATTATCTTAGTAAACAGGTGATGATATAAGTGATGGAAAAGGAAATGTTGGAAAGAGATGTTTGTCTAAGAGCCGGGTGTGAAAGATGGTTCTGAGACTCAGCAAATATTTTTTTTATTGTCAATGGGATCTGAAAGTGTAAATTAAATTAAAGGTGTCAGAATAAAAATAAAAGGAAAAGTCAAGGATAGAGTTTTCAATTTAAGAGTTTCAGATACATAGAGTTCTGCATGGTTTATAAAATACTGTTATTTAATATATTTTATAACTGTCTGAATGACTGAGCCACCTTTCCCCTGACCTTCCCACAAATCCTCCTGTATGTGGAACAGAGAAAGAATACGAGTTTAGAAGAGTTAGAGAGGTAACATTGTGTTCCATTTAGTATGATTTATTGAATGCCCATCATGTTATGAGAAATATTCTAGATACTGGAGATACAAATATGAATGAAACAAGTCCTTGCCCTTGAGAAGCCCATAGTCCAATGGAAAATATATAGAAATAAATAATTATACTATAGTGTGTTACACAGAAGGGGCTTGGCTAACTCTCATTGGAGTATGAATTGAATTAGTTTCCTTCTGTTCGGTGCCTTAAAGTGCGAATAGCAGAGCCAACACTTGGTGGTTGCGGGGGAAGGATTCCAGGCAGAAGAAACTTCATGTGCTGGGGTACGGAGATGTGAAATCACATAGCCTATTTAGTATTTGAAAGCAGAGATGCACAGAACTCAGAGAGTCTTGTCTCGGGAACCAGGGTATGTCACTTAGTGTAGAAAACAACTCAAACCTTTTAACGACTTTTGGGATGTATTTTATATCATTTATTGTCCAAATCAGAACAGTTTTGACAGTGAGAAGAGGTGCTTTTAATAATTACACTGGAACAGGTGTAAATTAAGACTGTGCTGGCAAACCCAGGCATATGTTCACCCTAATGATATCTGTATTGCTGCACAAAGTGGTCATAACTATACTTATTGATGGAAAACTGGGTTTCTTGATTTAAAAAAGTTACAAAGAAAATAAACCAAGATAGTAGAAACAGAATTTTGATAGAAGAGAAAACTACTGTTAGATGGAAGGTCAAGGAAGGCTTTTCTGAGGCTGTGACTTTTGAGAGAGATCTGAATGACAAGGAGCCAACCATGGAGAGATCCGTGGTAGGAGTGCTCCAGGTAGGGAAGCAGCGAAAGTCATATTATGGGAGTCAGCATGGCCTGTTAGAGAAAACCTGCCTGGTTGGAATATGAAAAACCAGGGGAGCTTAGGAGGAGATGAGGTCTGAGAGGAAGGGAAAAGCTAGTTCATAATTGGCTACGTAAGTTAGGTGAGGAATTTGGAATTTGCTATGAGTCTAATGTATTAGTTTTCTAGGGTTGCTGTAATAAAGCACCACAGACTGGTGGCTTAAGCAACAGAAATTTATTTTCTCACAGTTCTGGAGGCTAGAAGTCTGGGATTAATGTGTCAGCAGGGTTGGTTTCTGAGGGTCATGACGGATCTGCTCCAGGCCTCTCTCCTTGGCTTGTCCATTATTTTCTTCTCCCTGTTTCTTCACATTGTCTTCCCCCTATATGTGTCTGTGTCCAAATTTCCTCTTCTTATAAGGAGACCCATCCTGTTAGATTAAGTCCCACCCTAATGACCTAATTTTAACTTAATTACCTCTTTAGACACCTTATCTCCAAATACAGCCACATTCTGAGGTATTGAGGTTTAGGACTTCAACATATGAATTTTTGGAGGGACATAATTCAGTCCATAACACCTCAATAAGTCTGGAAAGAACTGTGGGGATATTGGATTAACTGAATAAAAGGTATTTAAACTCAATTTTAAAGGGAAGAGGGATAAAAAATAGTTATATCTCTATTTCTAGTTAGTATGAAGGTCTTGATGTAAAACAGAAAGCTTTATATAGAGGATTATATGTAGTCTTATATAGAGACTATATTAAGAATTCTTAAGGAAAGCCATTATTCAGGTCTCAAGTGTCTAGACATCATAACAGAGTCTGTGAATAACAAACATGCAATCGTGAGTTGTTGAAAAAAGGTACATAAGAGCTCCGAGTGGAACCAAGGTCTGAAGTGGTATGATCTATGGTGGCCAAGAATGACTCTTCATGGGTGATAGATAAAACAGAAAGAATGAGGAGTTATACATGGAGGCACATGAGAAAGGTCACCTGCTTGTCCAAAGTCCAGGTACTGGAGTGTGAAGGCACAGACTTGAGAACATCAACCCCACTTGGCGGGATGATTCTCAGATGAGATATTTTCCTAATGTCCATTAGAGAGTCAGTCCAGGAGAAAGGTCTAAAAGTGATGGCTATCTTAAACTATCTGAATATCTTCTGGATATATGATTCCACGAAAAAAATATGCAGTGTAGAAAGAACAAAAGTAGAACATTAGGTAGCTTTAATTTGTCAAAAGAATCTTGAAAGCCAAATTCTAGTCATTTCATGATAAAGTGAAGAAAAATTTTGGTGACTGTGAGTATAGGTTGTGAGAGGGAAGAACAGAACAGAGATCTTGGACAAAGTAACCATGACATCTAGGGGTTTAACAAAGGAAACACTGACCTATATGCCTTAAACTTCAAAGCGTCTGAGGTCAGTTTAGGGAAAAGAAAGAATATTATGACTAAAGACTATAAAATGAACTATTAAGCATACAAGTACCATAAAAAAGTTTCTTCTCTCAGAGTTGAGCTGATTCGTATTCTTTCTCTTGATTTCTGTTTCTACTCATGAATTCAATTTGTTTTACGTTTATATTTGCCCTTTTGAACTTGATGTTTTGAGTTGCCCTTTAGTACCTAAGACTCCCTCATCAAGAGCACATCTTTAATTTTCCTTTGCTCTGCACCCTGCCTTCCATGCTCTCACTAAGCTAATCCATATTCAGCCTTTGTATCCTGGAGTTCCGGGTCACATAGAGGTGTAGAATCCCTACTTGCCTAGAAGTAGAATCTAGATAAAGCAGAAAAGACCGTTCTAGAATCTGACGCCCGATAATATCATGGTGGATAACCTCACTGAGAAAGATGGTGTGACTGGAAAACTCATGATGGAAAAGGACTCTAGAAACAGGAAGGAAGGACATCTACTAGTGAACAAAAACAAAAGAGAAGCAAATGATTGTTCAACTAAGATCAGAAAAACTATAACTCCAAAAGAGTTGAGTTTTGAGAAAACGCAAAAGGAAATTAAAATCTATTTAAACTTAGATTTTGAACAATAAAGAATAATAAATTGAAAGTTAAATAAATAGTTTGGAAAGTATGATATGATGTTAGCAGGTGGTATAAGAAAAGGGCAATTTATGCAACTGTAATTTTATTTTGAACTATCCAGTTAAAAACTGGTCTTACCAACAAATACCAAAAAGTTACAAACAAGATTTCATGGAGTAGGAGGCTTTGGGATAAATTCTATGGGGGGTGGATAGAGGGAGAAAGCCTATAGACAGAGGGAATAGTGTGAGTTAATGCCATGAGGGCAAAATGGCTGAGGTGAGTTTTGAGAAAAGATTCGATATATGTGAAGGAATCATGAGAATCAAGGTGGAAGCTAGGTTGAGACGATGTGCCCTTCCTCTTGTCTCTGATGTAGTCCTCAACTCAACATTCTCACTTGGTATAAGATGCGGCTCTCAATGGCACCTACACCTAAGGTCCTATTTCCAGTTTGGGGGACACATACAGTTCATAGACCATTTACAAAAGCTAAGTGATTGACTGGTCCAGCTCTAGTCCAGTGATTGACCTGGGTTTTCCTGGCTCTGGCAATCACCAGCACGCACTGCTTCATAGTGTCAGAGCTGTCTCACAGATATTGATCAGTGGAGATTTTGGACAATTTTAGTTTTACAGAAAAAAAAGATTAGTATAAACATCGGGAACATGAATACATATGATTTCCATCAAGGGAAAGCATACAATTCCAAATATAGTTGACAGACTTTTATAAAATTAAAAAAAAATTATCTGAATTCTGAGCATCTGTTACACAGGTGATGCTTGTTTCACATCAAATAGAGCAAATGAACTACTAGTTTTCCGTTATTGGGACATTCCCCATTTACAATTTTTAGCCTACGAGGAACTGACATGGATGACCTCTAAATTTCCATCCAGTGCTAATATCCATGATTCTGTGTATTACTGATAATTGGCCAACTTGCTGGAAATGGGGTTACTTTTTTCAATTTATAGCATCATAGACATTTTGGAATACAATTGTTGAAATATGGCACCAAAACACTGTTATCTCATATAGATCGTGTGTCAGTTTACCTTAATATTAGCAATTATTTTCACTATTTCCCAAGGAAGGAGATGAGTTGAAATTATCAGATTAGACAAGTAGAGAAGAGTTGGATTTCAAGTAAAAAATTTTTATTTTAGAATGTAAAATGGGCATTTAAACTGAGGTGGAACAAAACAGTCTCTGTGGATTCTGCTAGCTGGAAATCATGAATGACAAAACCCTTTTTCTTCTCATCATAATAAATGAGTGCTTTACCATTTGCCGCTTCTACATCTCATTTGATTTTCATATGAAGTTTTTCTAAAGTATGATGGCTACCCCAAGCATCAAGGAAGTAGGAAGCGCAATCTTACCACATGCCCCAAAGTACTGGAATAATTGGTTGCAAGCACTAATGCCTGTCACAAATGGGCAGTGTGATAAGACAGACAGTGCTTGTCATTTCTAGAATTGCGCTCTTTACAAGAAATAGGCATTCACTTTTTCCTTCTTTAGAATGTCTTTATTCATTCAGAAACTCTAAATTAAGTGCCCTCTCTGCAAGGAACTCTAAAGCATAGCAGAGTGTCAAGGCATACAGGAAAAAAATAGGATCTCACTCAATTATTCTGAACCTGAAACTGCAATTTTAATTCTAAAAGGACATAGATTTGATTTTACTTATTCAATCATTTGCTAATTCAATTAATCATTTGCTTAACAAAGAAGTATTGAACACTGTGGTTTTTTCTGACAGCAACCACTTCTCTGACACCAGCTGGGTGTTCAATAATTCTGTTCAGTTCTGACACTACGTAGAGTTAACACAGACCTCACAGGTCAAGGGCTCAGTCTCACAAGACAGACCCCAATTTGGATACCAGCTGCAATCTGGGCGCCCAGCCTACCCACATCTGCCTGGTCAACTTCAGATCGGAGGTTCCTATGCTCTCCCCTTCAGTTCAGTAATTTGCTAGAGTGACTCATAGAACTCAAGCAAGCACTTTGCTTATGATTTCCAATTTATCATAAAGGATTCAACTTAAGAACAGCCAAATGGAAGAGATGCAGAGGGCAAGGTGTGGGAAGAGGGAGGGTACAGAGCTTCCTTTCTCTCTCTGACTATGTCACCCTCCCTTCACATTGGTGTGTTTACCTACCTGGAAGCTCTTTAAACACTGTCACTTAGGGATTTTATCGAGATTTCATTATGTCAGCATGATTGATTAAGTTATTGGCCATTGGTGATTGAATCCAATCTCTAACCCCTCTCCCAAGCCTGGAGATTGGAGGTGGGACTGACAGTTCTAATGCTCTAATCGAATAGCTTTTTTGGTGGTCAGCCTCCATCCTGAAGCTCTCTAAGTCCTCCTCCCCCATGAATCATCTCATTAGCCTACAAAACCCAGTAAATTCTGAGGGTTTTGGGTGCTCTGTGCCAGAAGTCTTGGAGAAAAACTACATATTTATTTTTTATTACATCACAAACACCCACATGCCAAACTGGGTGCAAGGCACTGGAGATACAGTGATGAATGGAGTAGACAGTCCCTGTCCTCACAGACTTCAAGTGAGGCAAACTCATTGAAGGAGAGACCAGCCTAGAGAAGTCAGTGAAAGTTGAAACAGATAAATTAAATGTAACCTCTATTCCCATAAGCATTTGCTCCATATGTGAATAACATCAAGGAGTAAACTGAGAGCAGGGAGGATGCGCTGGGTGTCGGATGGAGATGTAAATTGGAGAAGTTAACACTGAATTTCTGATGCCCTGAATTATTTTTAATCCCATCTCTTTGATGTGGTTGAAGGCTGGCACATTTTTCTTATCAAAGTACAGGACCAGGTGCTGGATAGAGATGCCAGGAGAGTTTAGCCATATAGAAAAGATGCTTTTAAATCCTATTCCAGGGTGCAATGTACGTTATACAGTTCACAGAGAATAATATATGCACTACAAACACACTCAAGCATTAATGAATATTTGAACTGATAAATTCTTAAATTAATGGATTATTAAGTGTAAACTAGTTATGTGTAGAACTATAATATATTGCTTCTCTCTCTTTCTTTGAATTTAGGAGATCTGCAATATGAATTTTTACAGGAATCTTAAAACTTCCTTTGAGAACAACTCAAAAAAAAGATCCTTGAACATACGTATTTGTCAGAAATGCTCACATCTTGTTACTTTTGTTCTGATCCCTCTCATCTTCTTGACTTCTCCTTGTCTCTAAATAGGAAGTTATTTAGTTCTGCTGAGGTAGTAACTCTGATGGTTTTACTAAAATCGACCTACTCACAAATAATTTTTCCATATGACCACACATGTAAGAATACAGAGGTTTTCTTTTCACTCAGTAAGGGAGGGTACATCTAGAATATTTCATTGCCCTATATGGATGTTTTCCACCTTTTGAGTGGACTTCTCTCTCTTTTACAAACATTAGTAATCATACTGAGGTTGGGTCCAATCGGGTCAAACTTGTGAGTGAAACAAGATGCTCCAATTTGTGGTTCAAACATTTTGAACTTCCTAGAATGTAGTTAGGCATGGAATATACTTATCTCAAAATCACTTTGTGAATTTTTAAAATTATTGTTATATTTTATAAAATGGCTTTTCCACTTTTGAGACTAAGGTCACAAAATAGAAAAAAAAGTTGTGTATCAGAGTCAGGTAAAGATGTCTGTGCTTGTCAGATCAAGTTCATGCTGTTTATGGGCTTTCACCCAATTTAGATGCAGCTGGTGTAAGGGGCTTTGAATATGCTATATTACTATTCAGTTGGTTTCTCCAGTTAATGATAATGTTCTTTACTGTCTTTCACATAACTGGGAGTTTTGGAGGCATTGTCACAATGGCCCTTTTTCTGAGGCTTTCATTAAGTGATGCTCTCATCTTGTGGGCAGCATAAAGGGGAGAAGCTCTTTGAGTTGCTCAAGGTTACAGAATAGTGAGGTCACTGTTGATTTTGACACAATACGGGTTGCACTCTCTCTTGTGGGTGTGATTGTATAATTTTAAAAAATTTCATAAACTGAATGCATAAGCTTTTAACTAATATCAGAATAAGAGGTTAAATCTAGTCATTTTATTCTATGCAAAGTTAAGGTCAATGAAAATCCTGAATGAGAAATATAAGGGATTATTTATCTTGTAATGAATTTATTAAAGATTCTCAGATCTTTGAGGCATCAACATGCCATGGTTTTCTCTTTTCTTCTTTTCCAGTCTCTGTCAACCATACTATGTCAAATATCTGCTTCTACTACATTTACATCTTGAAGATGTTCCACAATTTCTCATTTATCTCGTTTATGAAAACTTAGTCCAGTACAGCTTAAAGTTTTCATCTCTTATCTGATTTAAAGCTCCTCCTCCCCCTTCACAGACTAGACCTGTGACTTAGGGGCTTCTTGACTTCATGACTAAGCTCCTCTGTGTGTGGAGTGCTTGGTGGGGATGGGAGGTGCAGAGTCTTTCTCGGTTTCATACTGTTAGTGGAAGGCACCTCAGTCTTACTCAACTTGATTCTCCTCCACTCGTTGATGTGGTGATTTATGCCCAGGCAGTATGTGCTTTTCCAGAGTGCAGGTGTCAGTTTTGTCTTGGCCCCTCTTCCTCTGAAGACCCCCTCAGAGAGGGCAGCCTGGTTGACCTTGAGCCCTGGCACAAGCTCATCAGTACGCTCTCATATTTGGGCACATCTGGTTGCTTGATCAGTGACCCCCAGGGGCATTTTTCTCCTCCTCTTGTCCCCACACTTCTCAACATGCAAATATTGGGACTACTGAGCGTCTCTCTGGGACCCCTAAAGTCTCTGAGGAATTGGGATGGGATTGCCTCATCCTTTAGTCTTCAGGCATGGCCTCGCCAAACTCTCCTGGCACAGGTTACTATGGCTGGCCTGAACCTTCCAGAATTTCTAGACTGGAAATAAGAACCAATCATTATTTTGGCATTTTCTTCCAGTTTCCAGGGGAGAAATGCCAAGCTCTTTAAGAAGCCTCTTATTATGGCTACTTCAGGAGTAGCAGTGTGGTGGGCCTGCAGGTTCACTAGCCCAACCAGTATTTAGTCAAAGAAGGAGCTGAAGATTCTCCCTCTGTGAGTGATTATAAGTAAGGATTACCACCGCTCCTTATTAAAGCCAGTTATTAATTGGAGAAGGGAAAAATCTCTCCATGAAATCCACATTACCCATAAAAAACCAGTTCCCTTCCAACCACCAATCTGTGGTTGGTGGTGGTTGGGTAGATTCTACCATCTTCTAGTAAGCCCTGTCTGTGGGAGGTATCTGTCTCCAATTTATGGAAGTTTATTGGTGGCTCTGTATGGGTCTTGGGCATAATTCTCAGGTATTAGAAAAGTTCTCACTTAACATCCTGCTAAATACTTTTTTGTTGTACATCTCTCACTCCCCTCTGACTAGCTGCAGAAAGAAAACAAAAAGAGATGTGATACATTTTAGATTTCCTATTCTTGGTGTCAAATGTAGCAGTTTATTTTCTGAACAGCTGTTTTTAAGGTTTGAGTATCTTAGATACACGGAAAGTATCGGCATAGACATGAAAAAGGATTGGGCAAATTGCATTGTAATCTTCTTTCAAGGCCAGTGAATGATATCAGTTGTTTCACCTCTTAGTGGCATCCCACGGAGGCTAAGATTTCACCTAGAGAGAAAGGCTTTGATGTGCTTTTTGTATATGTGGACAGTCTCATAGAGATGGCATTCTTTAGTCAATGCTTCTGCCCCATAAGAGAAAAGAGAAGTAAGGAATTTGAGAAATGCCAAGAGGTGGAAGAACCTCTAGGATATTTGGTGGAGTTCTAGCTTTGCTACGTTTCCCACTTCAAGTTATTTGAGTTGCGAATGCACCTAATGGTATGCTTATTGAGCACTTATTGTACACCAGATACTGTGCTGAGAGTTTTATAAGCTTTGTGTTCCTTAATGCTCATAACAGCTTCATGTGGGAGGAACTGTTAGAGTAGAAACAGTATTATAATCTTCCTACCAGGTTGACATCGATTCATTAACCAACTCCTTTTGGCTTTTCTTCTTTAACCTGTTGATAATCTAATTGTCCCATAATTCCGCAAGGCTATACTAAGGTATTTTTTCAGGTGCTTTATTAAAATCTTTAATGCATGTCGATACGACAGCTAATAGTTATTATGGGCTTAATATGTGTCAATTTTTGTACTAAGTAATTTACAGGCGAATCTTATATAACCCCCAATCATATAATTAAATATTATTCGCCCCATTTCCAAACAATGAAGAAGAGAGGATAAGGGACATCTCCAAGCTCACAAAGATAGAGAGTTGTGACTCCACAGTTGAGCCAGGCCTATCTGACTCCAGAAACCCAAGCATTTAACCCCTGCTTTGCCAGCTTCCCTCATGGCCTTTTGTCAGAATAGAAATAACATTTCCAGGGAACATAGGCTGTGCCTAAGTCTTATTGCTTCATCTTCTTCACGTTAACAAACCATTCACTTAGCAGGCTGTTCTAAAATTTTTAGCCTATTAATTTTGTTAAATTTCAAAAAGAAAATTGAGAGCAGTATTATATGCCATTCTATGGAATCGAAATATTTGAACTTAAAAATTTTTCAGGCTGGAGAACAGAACTTAATATAATGCTTGTAAGTGAAATGACACTTGTTCGAATCAGATACTGCCGATATGCAATCCAAAAGTGATTGCATCAGGCCTGGAAGCTTAAACTATAATGAGTCTCAGAAATAAGGGAGTTTCTTGTGAATTGGGGAGTTGATAAAAATTTTCCACAGAAGAGATTCCTGGTAAGAAGGAGTTGCCCTGTTTGAGGTCCTAGACCAGCACTGACAATGTGGGATATAGAACACTACAACTGGTGTGCACCCTTGAACTCTGTCACCAAAATTTTCAATGAAGGCTATTAGATATTTTAAAGTCTCTTTAATTTTAAAATGGATGCTAGTGGGACAAAAGAAATCTCTTTGAAAAGTTACTTTTTGGGTTCTGTATTAAGAAGCATGTATTGTTTTTTGCAATTAAATGAATCTACAATAACAATAATAAATTATATAGCATGTTATTCACAGTCTATATTCAAAGCTGAATTGTGTGTGAGTAATTTTTTATATTCATGTCCTTAGTGACTTCTGGAAAATCCTAGTATTTTCTCTTAGTCTCTTGTAAACCGATACCACATCTTCTTGTGAGCTTTTCAACCCATACTACCTTCAGGGTTCTGTAATGCTTGTGGTGCCCAGTTTTCAAAGGTAGAGATGTAGCCTCTTTCTTATCAGGTGAGAGTAGCAATCTGCTGAGTTGGCACATTTGAGGGTTGAGGCACATGTTTCTGATTTCTCTTGTCAAGTTATTGCCGAGAAGCAGGAGCACCTGCTTAAAAGAGTTCAGTGCTGAGCCTGGGCATTTGCAAAGATGAACCCTTGATGAAGCTTTATCTTCTTTCCTTTTTTTTTTTTTTTTCCTCTGTGGAATATTTGCCCTGAGCTAACATCTGTATCTATCTTCCTCTATTTTGTATTTGGGATGCCGCCACAGCATGCCTGACGAGTGGGATAGATCTGCGCCAGGATCCAAACCCACGAGCCCTGGCTGCTGAAGCAGAGTGCACCAGATTCAACCATTACACCATGTGGCCGGCCTCAAAGGCTGTCTTTAGTTCAGGTGACAACCATTGGCAGACAAGAAGAACTCTGGAAGTTTTAACTTCAGATTTTGGTGGAGAGGTTAAGTGTTTTTATGATCAGCTGGCTCATTTGTGCATATTGGCAAGCTCTGGGTCATTTCTGGATTTCTTAGACTGTCTTTTAAATGAGGAAAGATTCCAAAAAACTGTGATAACATCCTCACAACTTGCAAAAGTCTGTCTAGAAATCAATTGTTAAGCTACCAATAGAGTTTAAAAGCAGGAAATCTACAAGATGAGTCAGTTTCTATAGTGGTTTCTAGTGAGAGAGGATGTGTGCCCAGAAATGCATTGGGCCATTGAGAACATTTATTATGTAGTCCTTTTTTTATTTCTTTAAAGATTGGCCCTGAGCTAACATCTGTTGCCAATCTTTTCTTTTCTTTTTTTCCCCTTCTTCTCCCAATAGCCCCAGTACATAGTTGTATATTCTAGTTGTAGGTCCTTCTGGTTCTGCTATGTGGGATGCTGCCTCAGCATGGCTTGATGAGTGGTGCTAGGTCTATGCCCAGAATCTGAACCTGCAAAACCCTGGGCCACTGAAGTGGAGTGTGTGAACTTAACCACTCGGTCACGGGGCCGGCCCCTATTATGTACTTCTTGAATGAACACTACTGTATGAAGGAAACAGAATGCAGCTGTAGCCCTGTAGGAACTTTGCCAGAGAATGATTCAAAACCCACACCTGCACAGTAAAATGATTTTCACATGTACTAAACTGGAAAAATAAAACAATATAACTTAGTAGTTACATGTGATGGTTCAGCTCTTTTACTTCTGTTCTGGACCATTGCTTTTGCCAAACCCTCTCTTTGTGGGCACTAGACACTTTCTCTGAAAGGAGCATGCTAGTTATAGCTGAGGGAGGGACTTGGTGCAATTGTGAGAGGTGACCTTAAACTGACCTTCAGTATTCAAATATGTTCATTGAACAGGGCTATTAATTAGATGACTCGTGACTTCCGTCTTGAACCTTCTCTATATGCTAAGTACAAGGCTAGCCCTCATAAAAGCTCTCCCAGGATGGCAGTAGAGTACAGTAGTCCCCCCATATCAAGGGTTCCATTTTCCCTGGTTTCAGTTATCTGTGATCAACCTCGGTCAAGAAGCTGATGATCCTCCTTCTGACATGTCATCAGAAGGTCAATAGCAGCCTAACACTATGTCAGTCACAATGCCTATGTCATTCCCCTCACTTCATCTCATCATGTAGGCATTGTATCATCTCACATCATCACAGGAAGAAGAAGAGGGAGTGCAGTAAGATACTTTGGGAGAGAGACCTCAGTGACACGACTTTTATTACAGTATATTGTTATAATTGTTCTATTCTATTATTAGTTGTTATTAATCTCTTACAGTACCTAATTTATAAATTAAACTTTATAATTTAGGGTTTAGTACTGTCTGTGGTTTCAGGCATCCACTGGGGGTCTTGGAAAGTATCCCCTGCATGGAAGGGAGGACCACTGCACCACTGTTACCAGCACAAACTCCTGTTTTCACTAGTTGTGTGGCCTTGAGGCAATGATCTACACTCCATAAGTCTCAGTTTCTTCATCTCTGAAAGGTGCGTAATAATAGGCCCAAGTTGTTAGGAGGCTCGATGGGTTGAGTATATTATGTAAAACTCTCCGAGTTGTTTTGTTTTCACAGGAAGTGTTCAATAAACATTAAAATTATAATTATTACAATTCCCCTTTATAGCTCAAGAGACTTGGGCTTGGAAGGGTTAAGTGGCTTTCCCAAGATCACAGAGTTGGTAGGTGGAAAAGCTGGAATTTGAACCCAGCTCTTTTGACTTTGAGCGAGTGCTCTTTCTAATATGTCATCATTTTTATTCATTAAAAACATATTTTCTGAGTTCTGACTATGCAAGTGCTTTGTTGGGTACTGATCAACGAGACTCAGTCCCTTTCCTCATGGAGCCCACATTCCAGCTGCCTCTAAAACTGCTTCCCCCCATGCCATGCAGTCCCTGACATTCAGGATTGGGATTACTGAGTCCCTTTTATGCTCCAGGCTATTCTACAACATGGAAAGAGTGAGGCTGCCTTGGGCAGACACTGTGGGGAGGAGGGTTTCCCAAAAGCAGAAATGCCGAATGTTTCTTCCGCAATTTGAGAGAGCAGTGACAGTGACAACCACGACAACCAAGTGGAGCACTGGGGAGGACATGCTGACCACAGCTGAAATAGCACTGGCAGCTTCAGCAGAGACTACATTACATAGTACCCACCATTCTTAGTATGGTGGTAAGAGTTTGGGCTTTTGTGCAGAATCTCTGGATTTGTATCTTACCTCTGTTGCTTATAAACTGTATGATCTTCTGTGGATTACCTAAGCTCTCTGTGCCTCATTTTCCTCACCTGCAAGATGGGTATCACAATAGTACCAATTTCATTGGAACTTCATAGCCGCGACTGTGTAGCACACAGAAATTGTTCAATTAATGTTAGTTAACATTAATATGTGTCCAGCACTGCATCATCTCATTTAACCCTCATATCATGCCTGGGAATAGATATTATTAACATCTCCACTGAACAGATGAAGGACTACATTTGCACAGCTAATAAGTGCCAAAAATGAGTTGACTCTAAACCATCTGATTCTTCAACCTATGCTGTGTGCCCTGTGCTGAATTGCCTACCGAGTAGCTTGAAGAGCCTGGGCTCAGTGCATAGAAGACAAAAACATGAATTCAGACAGTCTCTAGGTCCAAAGATTGTGTTCAGAGTTTTAAGTGTTCTAAAAGAGATATATAAATTAAGCACCTTGGAGCATGAGTGGGGAGCAGTGAGTGGCCAAACATTTCTCTTCGTAGATTGAGAACAGAATTAAAGAACTTTGCATCTGAGGTGTGAGATAGATGGTGGGAAGGTCATGGTTTTTAGATTCAGTTAGACATGGGATAGAATTCCAGCTCAGCTTACAGTCTAAGCTTTACCATCTATGCGACCTGGGCCACAACTGATGAAGACAGTACTTAACCTGTCTGAGCCTCAGCAGCCTAAACTGAAAAAGAGAGAGAGAGAGAGATTGTAACGTTTAATGTTTGTCTAGATTAGGCCCTGAGCGATACTTGATAGGTGCAGCATCATGCACAGCGCCAGTGCCAGTTTCCACCCCTTTCCCATGGATGAAAGAGAGACATTGACCTTCATTTGATGGAGAGAAGCAGTCTAGATGGTGGGAACATCCATAATAGAAGTGCAAGGGTAGAAATCAGAGAATTGTTTGGAAAATTGCAAATAGCACAAACCTAGACAAGTGCAAGTCACACAATTTGTGTTTAGAGAAGACGTGTGGGATGAGAATGGAAAGGAATGGGATTTTCATACACTGAATGTTCTTCTAAAGAAGTTTATTACCTTCAGGGTCCTCTGATAGTTTTTGAGTGAGGAAATAACAAGACAGACACTGAGTTTAAGGGAGAGTAATGTATCTTCAGCATCTAGGACAGATTGATATGGAGAGAAAGGACATCAGCAGAAGGGAGAAGGAGGTGAAAATAAAGAGACCTATTGGAATCATGTGGTCAAATTTAAATTAAAGCAGTGACCCTGGCAATAAAAAGGGGAAGAAAGCAACTAATAGAGCAATATGGTCATATCAGATAGCTATTTCTGGGATTTAAGACAACACAACTTTATGATTCAGAAGTTTGAAAGTTCTCTTATGAAGCCTTTCTATACAGCAATCATGTAAGAATTTTCCCAAGGAAAACATGTTTGTTTGACTGCAGAAATGGCACAAGTTTACTTGTGGAGGGGCAAATATTTTGAAAATATATTTAAATAGACAAGCAAGTGACAACGTTTAAGAGAAAGAGAGAAAGCGAGAGAGAGCTAGAGAGAGCACGAGCTCAAAGCAACGGACAACCTGGGAAGGGAGAAAAGTTTCTTGCAGTGTTTCGCTTGATCCTTGCTCGTTTGGCCTCATGTGGACTGATATCTAATAATGTGGCTACCCGATTCAGGTGCCTCTTACTTTTCATTTCAATGGTCAAGTGAAGTATCTAGAAATACTTTCTAATTAACACAACTGCCTACGTAACTACATATGGGGGTTCTTATAAAGTATAGCTTGTTTTCCAAAATGGAAATTGTTGCTCCTGATTCTAGGAACTTTAAGGCTAAATTCCACTGTAATGGTTGTAAGTTTAAAACCCCATTTGGCTAATCAATGAAAGCATAACTTTCTTACTCTGAAACATTTCTTAGCCATCTGCTGAAAGATCAGCATCTGTGGACAGGAAGACATATTTCAGGGAGAAGATTGCCTTGATACCCAGTGCCTCAAACATTTTTTTGGCATAACATTCACCCTTCGTGTCTTTTCTGTACACTATGAAAAATAAACAAACGTTTCTTCCATATGATTTCTTCAGTGTTAGCTATGTACTACATAGTGTGAAGCCTCTGGAAAGGTTTTCTCCAAGTGCATTTTCTCTAGTGAGATGATTTATTTAGCAGCACCCTAGATTCTGCTGTGGACTCATTTATTCTAGCAGTGGATTGATTTGAGATCCCAGCAGAGGGTTTAAGCATGGGGTTTTTATTGTACCTCATACAGTGTTTCATTATCAACACCATTTAAGCAAGACTGGGTAATCCATAAGCATTTCTATTTGGATTTTGGGTGCATTTTTGTACTTACAATTCAATATTCATGACTAAATGAAGTAATATATTGACAGTAGGTGTTCTGTCAAGTTCAGGAGAGTTTGAATGTGGTATGGATGTGTCTGGCATTGAGTAACTACTTCATCCTGCAAACAGAAGGCTGACCCTGTCTATTGTCAGGGAGATCCATGGTGGCAGAGATGAGAGAATTCTCTGTGCTTACCTTCTGGTTCTCTCCTCCCTCCTTCCTGACCATGCTATACAGAGAAACTGAGTTATTTCTTTGGTGTGTGCAAACTTAACCTTGGGTAGAGTTAAGCTCGCTCTGGCCCTTTGTGTATTTCCCCCTCTACAGCATAGAACAGTGGTGAAGGGCACCTTAACTGATGCTGTTGATGCTCTGCCCACCTGTGTTCCCTCAGCCTGTCTTGAGATCACCTGTGGACAGTCTGCAAACCGATGGCTGCCTGTGTCTACCTGAAGGTGTTCTCTGGCCATGGGAGCCTCCTCAGCCATGCTCAAGTCAGTCCAAAAGTGGACTGAATTGATGGATAAATGAGGGCTGGAATTTGTAGATAAAAACCTTGGCTTCCTTGTCCCTCAGAGATGATTCTAAGGTGTATTCCACACACTGTCTCGGAGGCTCCCTGGTGAAACCAACTCTCAATTGTCCACAGCAGTAAACTGGCCATTAACTGGATTTCCTCCCTTCCCTGTCTCACTGATCCACTTCCTCACTTCGTTTCCTGGGATCCCCTCCCAAATAGACTACCTTCACCCACATCCTTGTCTCAGAATCTGCTTTTAGATAGGACCACAGGTGAAGACAGTACAGATTTTAGAGCAAGACTGCCTTGTTGCAAATTCTAGAGCTATTACTTATAGTTTTTAACTTAAGGAAATGTTTAGACATCTTGTTACTTCAATTTCCTCATCTCTAGAAAAGTTATCATGATAATAACTG
Organism: Equus caballus; assembly: GCF_041296265.1. Lineage (NCBI taxonomy): Eukaryota > Metazoa > Chordata > Mammalia > Perissodactyla > Equidae > Equus > Equus caballus. The sequence continues at coordinate 36,882,645 of NC_091707.1, forward strand.
TATGATGTTTTTGTGAAGCTTAACTGAAATAATACATATCAAGTGCTTAGCGTAATGTCTGCCACATTGTAAGTTTTCAGTAAATGTTAACTTTCATTATTATTATTATTAATATTGGTCTATTTCAGATCATCTCTAAATAGATGGCATGAACAGCTGTAGACAACTACAGGATTTAAAAATTCTGGCAGCTTTCTCACACCTGTGTAAATGCTTAAAGTTCTTCAAGTTCCTGCTGGCCTATAAGTTATAGACCCATGTCAGTGAAGGAGACATTTAGACTTTAAGAAAGGACTAAGCTAGTGGGGTGAAAAGCCAGACTTCCCATGCATCGATGACCAGTCTGATGTGGACACTGAGCGAGAACATCATGAGATACAGGCGAAATGGATTAACATTGAAATTCAGGCTTTTGGCACACTAAGATGATAGAAAGATGGTTTTCTAGAGTTCTGCTAAAATTCTGAAAAATTCCGTCAGCAGTGCCTCTGCCTATGTGTAACATGGTATGTTAAGAAGGAATATTTCAACAAGCATTTTTGGAGTGCCTTTCACGTCCCAGACATTCTGTTTGATATCCAGTGATTAAGACAAATATGACTTGGTCCCTGCTCTCACGTCTGATGGGGAAGATGGACATATAAACAGATAAATTACAGTACGAAGTGTAGTGGCTGTACTGAGAAGGGCAAAGAGTTCATTTAGGCTCAGGCAGGGAAGAAGGAAGGGAATCTTTATACACTTTAATCTGCACCGGAGGTAGCTCTGCAGAAGCTCCAAGAATGCAAGTAAGTTAACTAAGGCATATAGCTCCTAATTGGGAGCCAACATTTGAACCAAAGTTTCCTTCTCCAAAGCTCTTTCCATCATACTGGGCTGTAGTGGTGACGGGTGGAAAGACACAGTGAACTGTCCTTTAGGTATATTCTATCCCCTGATTGAAAGAAATCCTAGCAACTGTCTCAGTATTTATACATAGAGCTCTAGAGCATGTGGTGCTTAGAACTTTCTTTTTGTTCGTTGCACAGAAAATAATGTGGAATGGGATAACTCATACATCCATAATCTGAATGGAATGAGGAAAAAGGGTGAGGCATCTGGATGACCTGCTATTTAAAATAGTAATAAAAGGAAAATGTTGTTTTCCCAAGCAAGATCAAGAGCATAAGATGAAAGAATTGTCATCAGGAATAATATACAGTTTTGCTTTTTGCTCTCTTATTGATTCACAGCTTGAAGTTGTCTTTTTTTAGCTGGCCTCCACTGCAAGGCAGAATAAATCGACCCTTGTGATTCATCAGATTATTTGGATACAGAAATAATGAAGTTTTTATTCAGAAAAGTCAAGACTTTAGGGTTGTAAAGCAGGAGTTTGGGAGCAGGCTGGTTGGTGGGGGTAGTGGTATAAAGGATCAATATCATCTGGTGTCTAAAATATTAAGTAGCATCCTACTAAAAACAAGTAATGGCCTCTGCCCTTAGAAGATCAAATAAGAGATAAGAAACAAAATAAAAAGGATATAATCAATTTACATGCAATGATCATAGAACTTGGTGATATTAGATAAGAAAATAAGTGGGGTTAATCAGAGAGGAAGTGAAGACAAGAAACCAGCATTTATTGAACACTTGCTGAAAGCTTCTGTGCTATGGATATTAATAGATCCATTTCACAGATGAAGACACTGAAAATCAGATATTTAATGGTAAGTGCCTAACCTGAAGGGGCAGAAGTGGAACTTGAACCCAGATTCAGTGCTCTACTCTGAGAAAACAGTTACTCTCCACTGTAGACCATGTTGTCTAGATGAAAATATCCCAAAGGACCTGGTGTTGGGATACAATTTCAAGGAGGAGAGAAAGGTAATGTTACAATTAGGTGATGAGAGATTGTCTCAAGAACACTGAAGTTCATAAACAAATTCTTGGAAACAGAAGGAGATTGTGATCTTGGAAGCCAAGGAAACCATTTGGCTAGAAGGGAGAGTGTGAACTTTGGAATTAGGTAGAAATGGGAGAAGTCAGGCTCGGTGGCGCTGGCTGGTAGAGGAGTTTGTAGTCAGCATATGGGTCAAGTTGAATTCAATGATATTTTTGATCTCCTGTCTTTTGGAGTCAGGTGCTAGAGAATAAAAATGAGTAAGGTAAGCATCTAGCCTCAGGAAGATGACAGTACAGTGCCGTAGACTTTAGCCCCTGGCCCTGTTGGGAAGTGGTGTGATTTTTGTGTTTGATCTAGAAATGAGTAATGACATTATTGAGGTAGTGGATATGATATTTGGAGTTTGATTGCAATGGATAAAATATTTCAAGATCACTGGATGATACAACTCCTGCAAAAAGAATGCTATGATAATATAGATATAAGGTAGCCAGGAGGTGGACAGGGGTCTCGAAGATGGGAAAGAGGAGTGAACAAATTTGTGAAATATGTCTGGGAAGTGGTGTTTGGACTTAGCAACTCAGGCGTGATGTGAGACCAAGACAGGCAAACATAGAGTATATGCTATTAATTCTTAACTTTGAGCTATATCTTCCCAGGTATTAGGAGAATGGAGGAGTATTTTTTTTGACGTATTTCTTCCAGCCTTATATTTTCTTATTGTTAAGTGAGGCAGAAACCAATATAAGGAGTTCAGTGAATCAATTAAAAATCCTGGGTACCCTCCTGGGTACTAGTCAGAATTCTTGTAGTTGCTGGATTATAAAAGATGAGATGCCAGGTCACCCTGAAGGGACCAAAAATCTAGGTATGGGACAAGAAAGATAGCCCACAAGCTGCTCCAATACTTGCAATATGTGACATAAAATATTTATGATTTGAATTATCTGTCCCTCCCTTGTGATCCAAAGATGCCCAATGCATATCTCTACTATAGTAGGTTTCACTTTGTACTGTAATGGTGGGGTTACTTTTCTCTCTCTGCCACTAGACTGTGTGTTTCTCGAGGACAGGAACTGTGTCTTCCTTCTCAACTTCCTGGCACTTAAAACAGAATGTGGCTCATAGTTTGAGGTTAATAAATATTTGAATGAAGGAATGCCAGAAAAGAAAGGTAGGCTCTTTCTGTATAATTATTGTTGTAGTTTATAAAATGGGTACAAATATAACCTAAGCTTATGAAACAATTTGTCAATGCCCTATAAATTTGCTGTAATAGAATATGCCAAAAAGACTCAGCAGACTTCCTCATTTAATTCTGTGGCTAATAGACCTTCAGTCATTTGACAGACATTTTTTGAGCATCTACTTAACAGCAAGCAATGTGCTAAACATTAGAGATCGTCTTCAACTATTTCAAAACACTTACTGTTGATATGGAAGCATATTTGTTGAAATGTACTGAAGCCTTGGGATATGGTAATGAGGTCATTTTATGCTATCAAAGGAAGAGTCACTGTTATTTGAGCGACTTTAGTTGGGTCTTATAAATAAAGTGTTATCTGAGAACAGAACGCAGGAGGGCACCAAAGAACAAGAAACAAAACAAAACAGCCCACTGAACTGTGGGCTCTGGAATAGAGATCTTGCTAAATTTATCATCACTCTGCAGTCTTTTTCTAGCTCAGGAAGATGCCATGCAAGACCGAGAAGGGGACATCTATGAAGTGAACCCAGAGAGTGGCCTTGCACACATGTTGCTCTAAAGTATTTTAAGGTCTCCCCTTGGTCCAGCCAGAGCATTGTTCTGGAGAGAAAGCCACTGGGCAGATTCATAAACCATGGCAGCTCCTACTCTTCTGCGGGTGCCTTTACTCCGGGCCCCTCCACACACATCAGGTCTCCCTGGTGATGGAGATCCAAGGGTGCTGTTTAAGAGAAAGACAATAGGTTTAAACACTGACTCCCTTCCAAGCAATTCCCTGTGCTTAAGCAGATGGCTCCCAGGCAAATGGGAAAGGTGAGTCACTCTGCAATTTTGAGACAGCAGCACTTTATCCATTTCTGGCATGGAAACTATGATTAGAATGTGAAAAACACCAACCATGGCTTCCAAGGCATCCTTAGGCACAACTCATGATGTCACTGGGAGGTTGTGGCAGTTTGTAGGTGACAATGATCAATGAAAACCCAGTTCTTTTGACTCAGAGCTGTGGATATATGTGTGTGAATAGATACAGCTGTAATATCCTCCATCTGGCTCTGGAATACTGGGCCTCCTAGTCATTCCCATGTGTGTATCCCACAAACATCTCAAACTTAGGGTGTTCAAAATAGCACTTATCAGTGTTTCTTCCAAACCCAGCTCTCACTTTCTTTATTTCATCTAAAGTCAGTGGCAAGATCAATTGGGCCAGAAATATGGGGTATTCCTCAATTTTGTTCCCCACGCCCTCTACCCTCGTCATCCAGCTGGTCACCTAGCTATCTCTTTTCTTCTTACCTTTCATTTATTTCTCTCTGCTATAGAGTGTCTTAATTTTGGGATTATTTGCCTCTTTCCTAAATTCAGTGGTCTCTGTGTAGTCTCTGTTCTGATCCTCATCTAATCCACTCCATGCTCTCTTTTTTTTTAATTCAACTCTCCAAAAGTTCCTCAATGTTTACAGCATACTGTCTAATTCCTTAGCGTTATATGCAATCTATTATCTTTCCTACCTTAACTTTCCCTTCACAGCTCACATTCTCTCTACGCCTCAATGCACACAAACACAAATTCCCTCCCCATGTTGATTATCTCCCAGCAGTCAATCATATTTCCCCTGCAATAACCTCTGCTGGATGGGGTGGAGCATAGAAATTAAGCACAAGGGCTCTAGAACTAAACCAGTGGCTGGCAAACTACAACCTCCAAGCCAAATATTTCCCATCTCCTCTTTTCATAAGTAAACTTTTATTAGAACATGAGAATAAACTATGCTCACAATAAAAGATGCCCAAGAAAAAGAGTATATATTGTACGGTTCCATTTAGATAAATTTAGAAAATGCAAAATAATCTATAGTGACAACACAGATCATTGTCTGCCTAGAGAGGGGCATGAGGGAGGGATTACAAAGTGGTGCAAGGAAACTTTTGGAGGTGGTGGATGTGGTCCTTATCTTGATTGTGATGATGACTTCCTGGGTATGTCTATATGTCAAAACTTATTGAATTGTCCACCTTAAGTATGTCCGGTTTACCATATGTCAATTATACCTAAATTTAAAAGAAAACCTTATGGATAACACTCAGCGTCAGGAGTTCCCATAGTCTCAGCTTCAGTTAACCTAAGAGTTACCTGTGTCTTGATAGAGAGGTCACTGGAGTGATTCCCCAGAGCCCAGGGCTCCCACTCTATTACTAGTTCTCAGAATTTGGCCACATCACTTAACCTTTTTGCACCTTTGAATCCTCACTGAAGACAAAGGAGGACTGGACTTAATCATCTTCAAGTCGTCTTCCCAATTTCTAGAGTTCTTTCATCTCCATTTCACAGATTCATTCTACAAGTATTTGGGGGGTAGCTATACTTGCTGGGGCAGTATGTTAATGGCATGTATCTCCCCTCTCCTTGTTCTAGGTGATGACTCAACTGCTAAACGTGCTTCTTTCCTAAGTACAGTAGTCCCCCCTTAGGGGATACATTCCAAGACCCCCAGTGAATGTCTGACACCACCCATAGTACCGAACCCTATATATGTGTTTTCCTGTATATACATACCTATGATAAACTTGAATTTATGAATTAGGCATATAACAGATTAGCAATAACTAATAATAAATTAGAACAATGGTAACAATATACTGTAATAAAAGTTACCGTAGATCTTAGCAAGCTCAGCATATGATATTTTTCTTAAGAACTTTCACCTTTCCACTTAAAGGAAACACCTCACAGCTTCTCCTCGTCATATTTGAATTGCCAGCATCACTATTCTTGCACTTTGGAGCCATGATCAAGTAAAAGAAAGGTTACTTGAACACAAGCACTGCAGTACTGAGACAATTGACCTGATAACCAAGACAACAACTAAGTGACTAACAGGCGGGTAGCATATATAGCAGGGATATGCTGGACAAGGGTGATTCATGTTTCAGGCAGGATGGAGCAGGATGGCACGAGATTTCATCATGCCACTCAGAACAGCATGAACTTAAAACTTAATGAATTACTTCTGAATGTTCCATGTAATATTTTTGACCACTGTTGACCATAGGTAACTGAAACTGTGGAAAGCGAAGCCACAGATAAGGAGGGGACTACTGTATTGCCTCCCTGTTTGAAACTGCTCATCTGGTAAAATATTCCTTTATAATAGCGGAGAAATAGGGCTGCTCAGTTTCCTTGTTTGAGTAAATTACCCTTCTGAATTGCACATCATATAATTCAGTCTCTCAAATTCATATTCTTCTTTTCAAATTTAACAATAATAGGATGTTTCTAGTTAGGTTGAAAAACCGTAATTTTTAAAAAGAAAAGCAGGAAAAAATTAGAAATAGAAGGATATTTTATGAGAATATGACACACTTTAGAATGGAAGATATCACTGGGAAATTCTCCATCTCTTAGGGCCTTGTAATGACACTGGCTTCACAAATGGACTTAAAATTGAGTTCACTGTTACAGGAATTTGTAAGCTTCTTAAGACATCCTACAGCTCCTGGCAGAACAATGTTCCCTTGAGAGAAGAATTTGCTGGAGTTTCTCCAAAGCCTGATTGCTTAAAATTCAAATGACCCAATGCTAGCCTTGCTTATCTCTAGGGAAGTTTCCTTAGCAACATACCAGCAGTGTTAGGATGCTTAAAGGAATATGTTTTTAACACTGGAATAAACCGGAGACTGAAGAAATAAGACTACCACAGTCGTATTAAGACAAACAATTAGTATTGATTTCAAGGTAGGCAGTTGGAATAGCCATTTTATGAGTTGTTAATTATTCATTTATCAGTCTACATGGAATTAAATATGGAAAGGGCAGACATGAAAGGGAGACTGTGCTGGACACACTCGGTTATCTCATGAATCTCTCACTGTAGCCCCTTGATGAAAGCTATTGTTATTTTTACCAGTTTACAGCTCGGAGAGACTGAGGCTGAGAGACTTTTAGGTGTTTGTCCTAAGGTCACACAGCTAGTAGTTACTGGAGAAGGAATTTGAAGCCAAATATGGCTAGCTAGAAAGCCAGTGTTCTTTCTCATGCCCCCCTGGCTCACTATTTATTGGAAGGCATTTGAATTATCATTTGGCTATTTCCTTCACCTGGTGTTTTTAGTGTGCTGGTTTCAGTTTCTTTGGGGCATCCTGCTGGTGTGCATGAAAGATTTTGGAATTCTGTTGGAATTGTGGTGCTGTTATCTCCATAAGCTCTCCTGACACCACCGGTGCATCAGGAAGTGTGGATAACCCTAGGTGGATGTGCAGAAAGCTCAGCCTTTCTTTATTTGACATTAGGCTTTTTTTGTTTTTCCCCCATGCAGTTTTTGCATGGACTTTGTAGAGTTTTAGGAGTTGAGTTTATTTTGGATTAATGGTAAGGAATTTGAGTCTTTAGGACATTTTCTCCCGTGTGTGGCTTGTGCTTCTAGTTCCTGCCTAACCCTTCCTTTGTGAAATGTGAGTTGCACTTTTTGGGCTGGAAAAGGGAGTCAGGAGTTGGTCTCTTTGCCTCCAACCTCACTCCCCCTTTGAGGCTTTACAGTTGGAGGGCCAGAGTGGTTTTTCTAAAACAATAATCTGATCATGTCAATCCCTGTGGCATGTGGGAAATCACCTTGACACTCCAAGTACACTCAGGCAGGCTGCCCTAGGGGTCATGGAACAGAAAAGCAAATAGATCTGGGTACAGCTATAGCTCACCACTTACCCTGATGACAAGATATATGTTTTAACTGTGTGTCTCAAGCAGAGAAAACATGGGGCCAGTAGGAGATCTTAATGAGTGTCGTTATTGAGTTGACCAATTTAGGGATGACAGGTGTCAATCAGACATGGTCTAAGCTTTATAAATATTTAAGGTTTACTAGGTCCTTCCTTCTATGGGCAAGTACCTCTGTATTCTATCCTTCTAGTATTTTTTTTTAAAAATACATATACTTCCTTTATTTTCCCTATGGTTAGCAGGTCTCACAGGTTACCCATTTGCTCTCTATACTTAACACATCCTACAAGTTTTGTTCATCCCATTTGTTTTTATTGTTATGTATAGCAAATTGAATAATCTTAAAAATACAGCAGGCAGACATTGCAGCCCATTTAAGATATTTCAGGAGGTTTTTTTGGTCTAGAAGATAAAATACAAAGTCTTATTTTACTTTATATTTCATTGCATAAAGATCCTTATAATCTGCTCCTACCTGTCATAAAAATTGCCTTCACTTCCCTACCACATAGAACTGCTCACCATTCCCTGAACTTGCCAACCTCTCTCAATTCTGCACATGTACAGAATCTTCTTCCATCTCTGGTCTACCTGGAGCACTAGTTCCTGCTCATCCTTTAAGAAGCATAAGCTTTGCTTTCTTTAGGAAGTCTTACTTGAATACCACCCTCTTCCTAATCCCAAACCCAGACCAAAAGGCACACATTTGTACACACACATACACAAATACCTTCTCCCTTTCACTATGTTCCTAACATATAGTATAAAGAGTACATGCTAGTATTAGAGCACTTAAAACGTTATATTACATTTTTTACGTGACTGTCTCCTCCATTAGACTCTAAGTAACTTTGATCCAGGGATCTTAATATACTTATTCTTTTACCCCAAGCCACTAGCCAAAGCATAATGTGTTATAAATGAGCAATATTTGATGAGCTATTGAATTCATGAATATTTAATAACAAATAAATAAGTGTTATTGTGGAACATTTGGGTAGATGTTTGTTCTCAGAGTAAGTAGTATTTCATTTTAAAATTCAGTCTTGGGGCTGGCCCCATGGCTGAATGGTTAAGTTTGCACACTCCACTTCAGCGACCCAGGGTTTCGCTGGCTTGGACTCTGGGCATGGACATAGCACCACTCATTGGGCCATGCTGAGGTGGCGTCCCACATAGCACAACCAGAGGCACTCACAGCTAGAATACACAACTATGTACTTGGGGGCTTTGGGAAGAAGAGGAAGAGAGAATAAAGAAGAAGATGGTTGGTAACAGATGTTAGCTCAGGTGCCAATCTTTCAAAAGCAAAAAAATTCAGTTTTTATGGGACTTTCTTTCCCTTCATTTCTTCCTTTGAACTTTTTCCAAACTACCATTAATTCTTATTACTTGATTTTTAAAAATCACTTAATTTTGATTTTGTAAATGAGCAATAACAATGAATAGCACCGATCTGTTGGGCATCTACTGTGTGCCAAGCTATATATTAGAACTTGTCCTTCCACTGGTCCTAAGGGAACTGGATCAATAAAAACACTGCGTAAGTGGTAGCTAGGATTATGAATCAGTAGGAGCATATATAGCTTCAAACAGGATAATTACATGTAATAAGCATGTAACTGGATTTTCGCCCTATTTCCATGTTACAGCATGTTGGTTGATTCACCATTTGAATTTCGATGTCCATAAGCTGCATTTATATACATTCATATACGTGCATGTAGAGTAACTATCATGTCTAGATCTTGGACTAGAATCTGAATAAGACGTACAGTCTCTGGCCACATGGAGTCAGTAGCCAGCATCAAAATCAATGGGAAATAGAAAGTCGGGCTTTTGAGACCAGGGTGACCCACCTTGAATCCAACTGGGGAACACTGGAGTTCCCCACAGATGTTACAGGCAGATCCAAGTCAATGTGAGCTCACCTAAAGTCAAATACCCCGATGTACCAGTGTCCCCTCCGCCAGGAGCATGATCCAGGACCTGCAGGGATTCACCATTTCTCATCCATGGCACTCCTTGTGATTTCCCTGATGCCTCACACACCCACCCCCATTCTGACCCTGCCCGACTGTAGCAGTATTTCATGCCCCATCTTCCCTACTAGTCTCCTGCATCCCTTGGCCCTAGCACCTCTATGCCACTTCTAGGACTGTCTAGTTACCCTCTGACATGGACAAGGTCCCTATTTTACTGCTTTGCATTCTAAAAGACCCACCATTAGTGAAAGGAGTAGGGAGAAGAAGCATCACTTAGAGTTTTAGAAAATCTTAAGAAGCTTGTTTCTGGCCTAGAGAGTAGAGACAACTATGAGGTTGTGCTCTAGCTACAGTAGACCAATGTTGGGTTGGAGGTAAAAGGTCATCTGAGCAGACAGTGCAGTGGGTAGCCAATATAGTGTCTATAACTCTGGAATCAGTGCATGGATTTGTCCAAGAAGAGTCATCCTAGCAGGGCATGGCCACAAAGCTCCTTCCTTCAAACATGAAACCACTATATACCCTTCAAAGTTCTCTCAAGTCCCTCATGATTCCTCTTCTTGGAACACCCTTTCTTCATCCCTCACAAACAAGATTACCAACCTCTGACTTAACTCTTCCTGTCTTCAAACTGGGCCTCTACCCCCAGCCATGGGAGCCAGAATGAGTTATTTAGACCTGGAGGGTCTCTGGTGCCCATATATCAGACATGAAAGACTTGGGGAAAAAGGAATGAAATGTTCACTTAAATTCACTGAATTATGCATTTGAAATGATTTTTTCTAGTAGAGTTGGTACCTAAAAATCTGCCAAATATATCAGAATAGGGAAATATTCCCAGTAGTGTATACAAAGAAACAAAAATGAATATCTTGAGAGGATGTCTTTAAAATCATCTCTTTGCCAAACAATTGTTCATAAGGATGTATAATAAAAAATGATAAATAGTTCTAAGTGATCTATAAGCTATAGTTTTTTACCAGCCACTGATTCTGATCTCTGTGCTAATGCACTGGCTAATAAAATTTTGCTCATGCAAACATTGAGGTGTATGGATAAAACACTGGTTTTGGAGTCACAGAGATATGGGTTTGAACCTGGTTTGTGCCCCTTTCAACCTAAACGAGCTTATTCATGTCGCTTAAACTCTCTGAGACTCAGTTTTTTCACCCTGTAAAGTAGGACAAGGAATTCAAACCTCATGCAGTATTAGATAACTATGCTTGGGAGAGTTAAATGGGATATAGAAAATAGGGTACTTGGTCCATAATAGGTGACCTGTAAACAGAAGTCTTCTGGTCTTTCTCCCTCCTTGTTTCATCTTCAACCAATAACATAGAGAAACAATACGATAACAAAGAGAAAGGGGAAGAGAGAGAGACAGAGAGAGAGAGAGAGAAAGAGAGGGAGGGAGACTGAGAGAGAGAAAGAAGTTGAAAGAGAGAGAGAGGGGAGAAACTTTCGTGAAAACTATCACTTTACTTGTAGATGTCATGTCCCAAACTGGTTTTGTGATGTGACGGAATTATTTTAAGGATATCTTCCATAATATGATACTGTTCAGATTTCAGTTTGCTATGGGCTTCTCCTTCATGTCTTGAATGTGGATTTCATAATCACATGCATTGTAGTCAGGAAGATCCTTAAACTGTCACTACAGTTGGTAACGTTCCCTTAGGATGTGCTAGGCACCAGTCACTATGAAATGTTTTGCACACGTTACCTTGATTATCCTCACAAAACCTTGTGGAGTAGTTACTACTTTTATTCCCTACTGTACAGATGAAAAAAAATAGAATTATAGTGAGTTTAAGGAATTGGTGGGAAGGGCTTCAAGGCGACAATATTTGATTTATATTGCGAGGGTGAGCATAGGGCTTTGAAATAATGCCAGGACTAGTGTGCATAGGGTTAAACTGATGAAATAACCAGGGCAATCTGGTGCAGTTGGAGTATTACATGCACTATGAGAGATGAGGTTGTAAAAATATATGCTTGGGTCAGATCCCCAAGATCTTTTTGTGCCTTCATTAAAGCTTTTCTACCTTGAAACTAGACACTGGATGCTCTTTGGGGATTTTAAGTAGGAACTCACATGAAGAAATTTTGTTGAAGAATAATAATTCTGACCACAGTGTGAGAGGCTGATAGAGAGTTTGAGAACACAACTATGGTAATACTAAAGCAGAGTGGAGGAAGGCTAGAACGTGTGTAGTAGGGGTGGGATATAATGGAGAGAATATATTCAGGCAATACCTAGGAGATAGAACTGCCTGGATTGGCTATGGTTTGGATGCAGAAAGTGGGAGAGAAGGGAGAGTCCAGGATGACTGCCAGCCTAATGGCTTGAAGAACTGGATGGTGATGACCCTGAGAATGATACTGGAGAGAAAAGGTTGGGAAAATAAGAAATGTCTGTGAGATAACTTGGAAAAAAATTAAAATTGGAAAATAGAGCCGAGGAAAGAAATAAAGATTGGCAAGAGATGAAAATTCTGGAGTCCTGGAATCTGCATTCTTGACATTATCCTCAGATGCTTCTTATCAAGTTTAAAATGTGAGAGCCACTGGCCTAGATTATCCTTAACAGCACTGACAAACCTGAAAGTTAAAATGACAAGACTGTTCCATGCATATAAATGGCATCCCCCTGGGTGAGATGTGCTACTTGTCATCCTGTATAGATCACAAACAGAGGAGTTTATTTTATTAAAGTGGAAATAAAACCCCAGATAATTTCCAAAGTATATGCTTCCAAACACTTTTATTAGTTCTGTGTTCTGGCAAAATTTTAAAGCTAAAAATCTTGAGTTTCACTTTTCCAGAAGAGAGATTTACCTCTGAGCAATTTGAAAAATATTGAGATTTCTCTTAATGCGCTTCTTCCCATGACATTTTCTCCATATGTTTCTCTCTTTTCCCATTTTATTTTACCTTCCCTTTTTTTGGCCTTTCTTTGTCTTCTATCCACCCAGAAGTTAAAGGCATGCCCATTATATACATTGGTTTAGTAGTTTTATATTTTTTGTGTAGGTCATGTGTAGAATATTTCACTGTGAGGATTAATCTTTGCATATCCTAGCCATCCTTGTTTCATCCCTTGCTTAATAGAAGCTGCATAGTATAGTAGTTACAGATACCCAGGTTCAAATCCCAGCAATTACTAGTTACGTGACCTTGGTCAATTGACTGAACATTTTCTGCCTCAGTTTCCCCAAGTGTAAAATGTGGGTATTAGTAGGACCCATGTGTCAGTCAGCTGGGCTCAGTTTTGCTGCAGTAACAAATGTTTCCCGGCCATCTCAGTGACTTAAAAGAACAGAGCTTTACTTTCCCCTCACATTAATGTCCATCATGGTTCTGCTGCATCTCTGCTTTATGTCCTCTTTGTTTCTGGACCCTGGCTGAGGAAGCAATCCCAATCTGTCACATCTTGGATTTGTGGGAAAGGGAAAAGAGAGCTTGTGATATGATGTGATGATTCTTAAACCTGCTATGAAGCAAGTCACACAAAATGCCTGACATCATGGAACTGGATATAGTATCCTCCAGAAAGGAGAGACTCATTAGGAAAAGGCTGATAGGAAGCAACAGTAAATATTGTCAACAATACAATCAACCATAACAACTGTATGGATTGATATGAGTATTAAATAAACTGATATAGATGAAACACTAGAGTGGTGTCCGGTGACCAGTGTCTGGTAAGTACAATATACGTATTAGCTATTATTAACAGAGTCTAACGAAAGTGTGAGAAGAGGAAGAAATTTATTTATTCACTTTTCAACTGTTTGAGAATCCACTGTGCATGCCAAGGACAGTGCTGTTTAAAGTTGAGAAGAATATAGAAATGAAGGTCTTGGTCTCTGCCTTACATGATCTATATGGTCCTGCATGAAAAATGTGAAGAGAAAAGAATAGTTAATGACTCCGATTTCCAGGTGGACTAAGTGCGCCATCAGCAGGGTACCCAGTGCACACCTCTGTAGCAATTTCTCCCACATAATTAGTTTCTATTTGTTCAACTCTCCCAGTAGACTATGAGCTCCTGGATTACAGTGGGTGGGTCTTTTTCATCTTTGCATCCCGAGAAACTTCTACAGTGCTTTTATAATAGGTGCTGAACTTTTCAATTAAACTCATCTTTCTTTATACAGCCTGGAAGTGGGGTGGTGATTTCACCCTCTTCAATAAGAAAAGTGCCCTTAGCTTAATCAGGAATTCAGGGTGCATGGATAAAACAGTCGATAGTCTGAAGTTCACATCCATAATGTATCTAAACTGTTGCACAAAGGTGGAAAGACAGCACGTGGAAATTAGCATGTTTGCCAAGGTAGTCACTTTGCGTGCCTTACCCAAAGGCGCACTTGCTGCATTAGGAACTGGTTGCATTTAAGTCTTACTTAAGAGGAGACAAATACATTTAAATTAAAATACTCTTGATCTATTTTTGCTGATGCTCCGTTTTTAATTATTTCCTCTATGTTCTTGTCTAGCAAGTTTTATTTTAGTGGGCACCATAAAGAGATGATATTTCTAGTGAGATGGAGAGCTATAATTTCTCATGTTTTCAAACCTAGATACATATTATTTTAGAAGGGAGAAGGATCATCTTCTTAGTGAACTCAGACAAGAACAGAGTGATTATTCTGCTAATCCAGCCTCCTGGATCCCCTAGTTGCACAAACCAGATGTTAAGAGGATAGGAGTGTCTACCCAGTTGACACGACCATACCATATGACAACTCCCTCTGTCCACAGAGGGTGATCAGCTAATGCCATCAATCTCATAAGCCAAATGGCCCAAGGCAATAGGCTGGAAATATCACTCTTTTCCCATTCTTATTTAGATTTAGTACTTTCTATTGTGGGAAGGAGGTGCTGCGAACGTGGGAATTGATATAGAAATGCCATTTCACAGAACTCTTTGTCTTGAGATACTTTTAAAACCCAGTGACCATATCTTTATATCTAAAACAAGTCTTCCATCTGGTATCTGGTAATTATTTAGAAACACAGGGACCGAAGGGACTTTGGGTAAGGAGACCATATCTCTTAGCTTCTGTCTTGAATGCACTTAAGCTAATTAAGAGTCATGGTGATCTCACTTTCTCGGAAGCCCTCTATGGTCCACAGTGGAGAGCCCTGTGATTGCCCTCAGAGGCCTAGCCACTTCCTCACAACCTCAACATTTTGGTCAATATTTGGTGATTGACAGCCATAGCCCCTAAGTCTGCCCATAATGCTGATAGCAGACTGCTATCATCTTTGGACTTCACAGACTTCAGGGAACTAGAGGTTAATGGGAAGGGCTCTGTCCTTGGAGTCAAGAAGCCTAGATTCTTGATTTAATTTTGTAATTTAATAGCCCTGTGACTTTGGGAAAGTCTCTTAACCTCTCTGAATCTTGTCATAGGCAACTGGTATTCCCTACCTCATAAGGTTGTGGTAATGTTTGAGTTACTACAAAGGAAATGATCAAGTACTATATAAGTATCATCTTATTCTGAGTTCCCTTGAGAGCAGAGCTGAGACAGGGACTTAGGTCAGGTGGTTTATTTGGAGATCCACAAAAGTGGAGGTGGAGGAGGAGAAAGAGTGAACAGAGAAGGAGGAAACAGCAGTGTGAGTGTCCATGGTCAAGGTTTCTGTTGTGAGCCATGTGGATGTGGGGGAGATGGAGGGTGTTGTAGTGAACACCTCCAAGAATTGCCCCAAACACAGGAGTCTGGGCCATTTATCCATCAGCTCCATCCCTCCTGCTACTTGGTTGCTCTTGCATGTAGGCAAGGAAGGTACCCCTGACTTCAGAGAAGGCCCAAGAGCTGGCCCTGCATGAGGTGGAGACTATGAGACTGTGTGTGAGCTTACGATAACTGTCTGATGCTGCTGTGGCTGAAATCTGAGGTTGGCTGAGGGGATGCGATGCTGGGCACCAAAAGTGTCTGCTGCAAGTGCACACAAATATGATGATTTATTTACCCTCCACTTTCATTTCCAATATAAACTTTTAATCTTTTTTGGCTTTATTAGTAGCTTCTATATTCTTGTTCTAGACTCTAGTCTACAAAGAAATTAAAGAAAACAAAGTGAAGTCAGGTCCTATTTTTCATTAACCCCCCCAAATTAGATTTTCTGTTTCATATTTAGCAGTAGTTTCCCATTTTCTCCATGTCCTTTACCTGGTGCCACCTTATTCCTCCTCAAATCCCTGGACTGGGACAACCGAGGGACATACTAATGATGAAGCTGTGAGAACAAGTGAAACTCAGTGGAGAGATTTTGAAACAAATTGACCGGAGGTTGAATCCATTAGCTGTGTGACTTTGACCTTGTGAACTTTGTTCTGCCTCCTTATTTGTCAAGCTGGGGTAAACTGTATCAGCTTCCTATTACAAAACTAAGTAAGATCATGTGTGCAGAGCAATTGGTACCTCTTTCATCCTTATACCAGTTTCCCAGAAGGCCGCATTTTCTTCTGGCTGGGAAAAATATTTATTTAAAGGGAAAAGTAGTGTCTGTTTTATTTATATCTGCTACCTGGTGTCTTTTAGCTCCAAATTTGTCCAGTTCACTCAACTGCCAAAATGCAATGTGCAGCTCTCTTCTGCTCCTCTTTCTTTTCTTCCTCCACCCTCAATAAATTAATAACTTTACTCTGTCATTTATTTATTCATCCTTCTATGTCCTCCCTTATTAACTCAACTGTATGTATTTATTACTTTACTGAATACCTTTTTGAATTGGTCCAATTCATTCTATCGCTAAAATGTAGTTTATAACTCTCTTCCACTCCCCTTCCATTTCTTCTTCCTCCCTCAACCTGTCTAATAATTTGCTATTTAATTCTTTCAATTCTATTTATTCATTCACTAGTTTTTTTTCTAATATGTTGAGTACCTACTTGCTGTAATGTACTCTCCTTAATTATTGGGGATTACAATGGTAGCATGTTCTCCTTCAAAGGGCATAGAAGTGGAGGCAATGGATGTAAAAAAATATCTGCAATATGGGGGGGCAGAGTGATAATTTGAAAAATAAAAGTACAGCTGAATTACTGGAGAGGTGTACACCTCCAGCTGGGAGGGTCAGAGGGGGCGGAGAAGGGATGGGTGGAGGTAGAGAGGTTAGGAAAGTATGTGAAAGAAGACTAATGGAAGATGTATTATGCCTTTCTTAATTTCTATTTAAAGCAAAATATTAATTATTAGGATTAATTAATAGACTTCAATTCATAATTGGAAATTTTGTTTGTTTTGTTTTTGAAGATTGGCACCTGAGCTAACATCTGTTGCCAATCTCTGTCTTTTTTTTCTTCTTCTCCTCAAAGCCCCACGGTATATAGTTGTATGTTCTAGTTGTGAGTGCCTCTGGTCATGCTATGCGGGATGCCGCCTCAGCGTGGCCTGATGAGTGGTGCCATGTCCGCGCCCAGCATCCAAACCAGCAAAACCCCAGGCTGCTGAAGCAGAGAGCACTAACTTACCACTTGCCACTGGGCTAGCCCCCATAATTGGACAATTTACAGTGGAACAGACTTGTACTGGAAATTTAATACGAGGATGTTAGGGAAGCAGATTCTAGTGCAGATCCTGTTAAAATCTCTTTAGAGGCCAGCCTGGCATCAGTGTTAAGTTTGCATGCTCTGCTTCAGCTGCCAGGGGTTCACAGATTTGGATCCTGGACGTGGACTTAGCACCGCTCCTCGAGCCATGTTGTGGTGGCATCCCACATAAAATAGAGGAAGATTGGCAGAGACGTGAGCTCAGTGACAATCTTCTTCAGGCAAAAAGAGGAAGACTTGCAACAGACGTTGGCTCAGAGACAAGCTTTCTCACACACACACACACAAAATCTCTTTAGCTCAGTTTCTCTGTATTTGAGAAAGGACATTATGTATTTAATATATTTTAGAAAGTTTTTTTAATCAAGAGTAGAATCAATATCCACAAAAGCATTTTTCTGCCTATCCCTGAGCAAATAGCCCTCATCTCTTGAAAAGTAGCTTCATGGAGAGAGATTATTACAAGAAATCTTGAAATTGTCCTCAGCTCATCACTGCTAAGCAAGGCTATAAATTTATGGCTTAAGGTAGAGATTTGGCAGTAAACTGGGCACAGTACTCTTTCTCATCTTTGTGGAGTCATTTGTTTCTTTGGAGATATATCTGTTCCAGGTTCATTCCATTTCAAAATTGAGATGCTCCATTCTTCTAGCTGAGATGAATAGGTTCATTTTACTCTGTGATCATGGTTTAGAGATTCTATTGAATGGGCTGCCAGTGTTTGCTTTGTAATGTTAAGAGTATTCCTTGTTCCAATCCTAAGCATGGGCTAGAGTATTTTACAGAAACCATGCAGGAACAAAGAAAGAGAGAGAGGGGGAGGGAGAAGAGAAGGTGGGAGGGATGTGGGGAGGAAGGAAGGAGAAAGAGAGACAGAGACAGAGAAAGAAAGACAGCAGCAGCCCAACAACCTTGCCTTATTAATTGGCAATGGTGGCCTAAGGTGCAAATTAACACTGTACCAACAAAATCATGTAAGAAATAACCTTTGATTCACACTTCTCAGCAGTGGGAAGTTGCCAGGAGATAGTACCAAGTGTGACTGATGCTAATAGGAAAGACGAAAATAACAAAAGTGAATTCCCCTGGCTAATAGGATCAACCACGTCTTACTTTTTCTGGAATTTTTCCATTCTCATTTGAGTGTGCCTCCTTCCACTCAGGTTCTCAGACCAAACCTAGGAGTCCTATTGATTCCTTTCTTTCCCTCTCCCACTCTCAATCCATCTCCCAAATCAATCTTCAAGTACTGTTGACCTCACCTCTCAAATACCTCCCAGATCTCACCACTTGCATTTCTACTGCTACTTCCCTAGTCCAAGTCACTGCCATTTCCTGCCTTTAACAGCTTTTAAGTACATCTCTTTGTTTCCATCATTGACCTCTTTTGGTCCAGTGCACCCATAGCAATCAGACTGATTTTTAAAACTTAAATTGGATCATCTGATTCCCTTGCTTAAAACCTCCCTATGGCTTCCAGTTGCATTTAGAATAGCATTCAAGTTCTGTGCCATGTTGTCCAGGGCCTCCTGTGATCTGGCCTTTGCTTACTCTACCACCTTCTCTCCTACCATGCCTCTCTTTTGGGCTGTGTTCCAGCCATATGGGCTTCTTTTTGTTCCTCCAACATGCTAAACTATTTCTGGGCTTCTGTTTTTGTTGTTTCTGTTGCCTCAGAGGTTCGCATGTTTGGCTCCTTCTCAAACATACCTCCTCAGAGAAGCCTTCTCTGACCATGTCACATAACAGCTCTCCATCCAACCAGGTACAGGGCAAGAATAGAGAAGTCACCTCAGAGAGGCCTTTCCGGAACAGTCTATCAAATAGCCAATCCTCCATTCCCACTGCTCATCCCAATTACTTTTCATCATACTCCTTGTTTTATTTTCTTCAAAGAACTCAATTCTATCTGAGATTCTCTCATGTTCTTTAATTTATGTATTGTCCTTCATTCTCCCTCACCCCAAACCAGACTGTAAGCTCTGTAAGAGCAGGGACCCTGTCTGTCTTATTTACCTCTTCATCCTCCACACTAGAATAGTGCCTGGTCCCATGCCGATGCTCAATTAATATTTGTCAACTATATGAATAGACAGTCTCTGTGATACACTGCCAGAGGGTAGTAACAGTACTCTATTAGCACTGGAAGGGTGGAGTACAGGATACAGAAAGGGATTGGCAGCCCTTAGTTGAACATGTTGTATGTGGCAGGCTTGAGGATAGATTTACTTATTCAAGCCCAATAAGTATTGGTGGTGTTTTTAGTGGGTTTTTAACTAGAAGCAGAATCTCCAGGAGGGTGCATGTGCTCAGGTTGAATAACCACATCACTAGTCTTTCTCATACATCTCACTGGGAGGCTTCTTAATAGAAGACTTCCAGAAAGCTTCCTATGCTTTTCAGTTCTATTGTAGGAGGGATGACAGCTCTTCCTGAGGCTTGAGGACTCCAGTGAGAATGAAATGATGTATTTGAAATGTTTCACCAAACTGGTTCATAAGTAAATATGATTTAAATTTTTTTTCAATGAAAATGAATGCCTTTGAAAAAAATGTTTATAAAACCAAAATAAAACAAAACACCTCTCACTCTTTGTTGGGTTGTCAACCCAAAGAAAGCAACCAGAACCTGAAATTTTCTTCGGACAGAAAATAAATGCTTCTTCCCTATTTCCCTGCCACCTTCCTTATTCTTTAGTCTCAATCTTTTTTCCTCCTCACTCCTTTTACTTGCTTAATCTATTCTCTCTGGGGAGGAAGACTGAGGAAATATATGGTGCCATAGGCTTAGTAAAATGGTTGTCACAGCTCAGCTAGCCTAACCTAAGGTGCCGGTGGAAATGAGGGTAAGTTTTCTCTTTTTATGTATTTTTGATGTTCTTTAAACCTAACACAGTCCATCATTTTGAGTATTTATTTACCATGTCTTTTAGATGTATAATCACTTGCCTTTCGCTATCCCTTTCTCTAAGGGAGTGAATTTCATATTTTTCTGTGCGTTATAGGAATTTTGATTCATGTGAAACATAGCTCCAAGGGAAATACAGTTACTGTTCCTTTTCCCTTCTTGCACAACTAGAAAGAGTTTCAGGTAAAGCAAAGTGATTTTGGTACAGGTTTTGTCTCCTTAGTGCTTCTCCCTCACCCCAAATGAAACAAGTCTTCAAATGTTACCCATCCGCTCTTGGAAACAGCACTTGTGGTAGATGGAAGGAATTTCTACTCCCTGCATATGAGCAAAACCCTCTGGTTTAGTTGATTTGGTCAGGTCTTAGAAATATATTGACAAACTAATGTATATTGGGGGTATCTTTTAGTTTGACTGGTTATTTTGCTCCTGGAGGGAATAACAAATTTGTGTAGTATGAACAGTCTGCTAAAAAAAGAAAACACAACTAAGTAGGTTCAAAATAATTAAAATCCAAATTCCACCTTGTGGAGGTGTGTGTCTTTAACAATGCTCGAATATAGATTTTTCCCACACACTCCCATTCTCTATCTGCTGAAAGAGGGAACATTCTCCTAAATTCTTAGTGTTATCATCCTCCAAGCAATCAGCAGTGATTTCTTTCCGAGTACTTTTCTCCTAATTTTTCATTATGATTTTATTCTTAATCCTGGCTTCCTAAAGAAATAGGACTTCCATAGGGTTACTGTAGGCTAGGTCAAGAAAACAATCCAGTCTGTGTCCTTCATCCATGATTCCGCATTCTCTATCCCCCATTCAGCAGAAAATTAGACTATCTTCTGTGAGACAAGCCTTAACTAAAAGAGACAATGCTAAATGAGTTTGCACTGAAGCTAGATCAAGAGTGGGCATCTGGGTGGTATTACCCAAAGGATTCATTAAAGGCTGTTTGTTCTACAGTAACAAACAGTTCAACACGTCTACAGGCTTCTTCATCCCGGAAATCTTCAATTGTGATTTTGCTTCTTTGCTCAGTCACTCAGTCACGGGTGTCATTACCTGGGAAATTCACAGGGTGTCAGATAACTTATTAGGTTTCTGTATTTAGATCAAACGGTGATGATCTAAGCAGACTAAAGGGAAAAAAGGATTGTTTTGTGATCAATATTTATCACTTAAACTATAAAAGAAGGAAACATGCATCAATTATATGCATCCAATATGTACTCAATTGCACATCATACTTCTAGCTACTAAAAAAAAAAGACAGTGCAGGAAAATTGATGGCTTTGAGGTTTTCTTTTAAGTTCCCAGCAGTTCCATTTTAAATTTCAAATTTTAGGAAAATATTTTCTTCTTCTTCTCATCTGGACCATATCTTACTGACAGTGAAGAACTTTTTGCATTCATTATTTCATGGATGCTACTTCACTGGCTTTTCTACTTGAATCTGCCAGAAAAGTCTTTTCTAGACTAGATCCTCCTGCTTGTAAAAACCAACAGTTTGTATTTCAACTTTCATTATGTCTGCCTCTTGCATCACTTATCAATCCAGTTTTATGTTTAGGCTACAGATTAAATTTGCTCTTCTTGTCTATTCGCCTACATTTCCAGCCGAATTTAAACATCACTTCCCTTCTAATAGGATGAATTGACCTTTTGACTTGATTAAAGATAAATGTCATTGACTTTCCACTTTTGGAGACTGAGAGTTTTTTGGAAGCTCATTGAGATTTCTGTATTTATTGCTTGAAAGTGAATATTGAATAATATTCATTCCCCTGCCGTTTTAATGAGATGAGTGTGAATCTTTTTTTCTACTCTTAATGAGAATTATTGGGGTTAGAGGTATCAAATGTAACCAAGTGGTAGGATATGAGAGGTTTCAGTTATTTTTTTCACATTTTTGGTCATAGGCCATCACATCCTAAAGTTTGAGAGTCAAATGGACATTTAAATATTTTTGTTTGAATCTGACTACAGTGGACATTTCAAGAACACCAGAAGAGCTGAAGTATCTGCAAAGTGTCATCATCATTAAAAACACATTGGGCTGAGGCAAAGCTTGCTTTACATTTCTGTGGCTAATAGGGCACTAATGTAGCGATGTCCTAAAACTGTGTTTGTGTTAGTATTTCTCCCTCTTATCTTATCCCCAATCATAAAAATTAAGTGATGTGCAAAAATTGCCTAAAGAACAGATGCCACCTATAGGAGACGTTTAAATAGCCTGTATTTGTAACAGTTCTGCCTCCATAGCCAATATTTTCCACATCTCTCTTTACTTTCTTATTGAAGCATTTGCCATTAGAATAAAGAGGATAAAAACATAAAAAAGCAAAGGCAGATTTGTTTCTCCTGAGAACATCTGTTCTTGGTTCAAAGTACTCACATGATGTGGTCCATTTTCTCCCAATGCCCACGTAGTTTGCTGTCGTAAAGGCGACTGTTACATCAATCTTAGACCTGAATTTAATGAGATAATGAACAGTGCTATCTAATCAGTTGAAATGTAGGGAAAGTCCTGTTATAATGTATACATTTTAAGTAATATAAAAGGCAGGCATACTCACAAAGATAGGCTAAGATTGAATATAAAATGGTTTATTAGTATTTTTTTCCTAAGATTCATTGATTTTATGATATCATTATGTTTGGCCCACTCTAAGTTTCTTCACTGAGTTCTCAGGATTTTTGTGAATTCAGGTTGCACTTGGGGTGTAGGTACATTCTGAAAAATTTTCAATACAAATTATCTGCTGTACACATTATAATTAAAAGAAATCTTTCTGATTCGAAAGTCTATTTTTCAAGATGAAATTTCCCCCAAACTTCAACTGCTATCATAACTTTTATAACCAGCATTTAATAGGAATATTAATTACTCAAAAGTAAAGTGTACAATTTAAAGTCACCTAGTTTAAAAGATCTCTATCCAATTGATAATCATTTTTATTTTCTTCCCTAAACAGTATATAATACCTTGAGTCTTAGGGATAGAGGAGGACGGAGAGTGGCTAATGAAAGCTATATAATAAAACTTTCAAAATTACTTAGATAAAAATGTATTGACCTTATATGATGGCTTCCAAAGAAATAAAAGCCTATGTAGACATCGATTACCCGACAAGCACTCATTAAAATACCTAGTATGTACTTGGCCATGTGCTCCTATCTGTTGGAGCCAAGTGTATCGTCTTCTGAAATATTTCAGATGCATAATATTCATAGGGATGTATTGGCCAGTTACATATTTCATCTTTTTTTTCAAGCTACTTCCAGAGATAGGGCTTTAAATATATTGATTGACTAATCCAGGAAGATTTAAGCAGCATCTTTCTTCATCGGCTCAACTATCCACGTAGAGAGAGCAAATTTGGTCTAAATTCTCTGATTCTATGCAATCTTCTTTGTCTTTTAAATTTACGTTTCAGTTCAATGGTGAGGGAAACACGACATTTTCTCCCCTACTACTAAAAAATTGTTTTAGTGCCTCACTGTCCATCTTGCCAGTTTTTGCCCCTGCATACCATAATTCCTTGTTGTACCAGCTTCTTCCTAGGGTGCACTTGAACATCATCTAGAGCGTCTTGAGCATGGATCTTTTGAGACAACTTGGTTTATTCCTTTATTTAGTGGCACATTCTACTGAACCTTCTTTTGATCTAAACAGGTTCAATTTTGGAATTTTACATTATTTCATTTTTTAGGTCTTTGGATCTTTTTGGAGGATGATGACCAATGAGATAAGTCTGGGGCCCCTTATATTCCCTTCAGGAGCATTATCTATAATGAGATTAAAACTTTGATGTTATAATACTGTGATGATTACTATTGTGATTTCTGTGGTCACTGAATTCTGGTAGGACCATGGGTGAATAAAAATGTCAAGCTAAGAGTAAATATTGCAGAACTCTCTCATCCAATTTGTGGATACTCTCCAAAAGCCAGACTGGTGTATTATGCCTAAATGAGCTAATAATTCTAAAAATGTATGATGAATTTCCTGTATCTTCAAGAAATTTGTCTCAAGTCTAAGACTTTGGAAAACAAAATGACAACTGACTACTTTTTCCTGTAAATGTTCACTTACTGCCACTGGCATTTTAAAACCTTGTATCTCTAGGTAAAGGAGTACACTTATTTCTTTTACTACTTTCTTATTGTCCGTTATGTCTGAATTGAAACTTTGCATTTGGGGACTACTCTGGAGGATTCTGTTGTGTCAGTGAAACTAGGATGGGTTTTGGTTGGGGGAGATAATTCTTCGAATGCTACTGGGTCATGTGCACCAGTGTGGCTTTGACGATTCTGATGCCTTGAGCACTACGTTTAGAATTGATTCTAACTTTGGCACTTACCACCATCTTTAGGCAAAGGACCTGAGACCCTGTATGCGGGGCAGAAGCTCAACGACAACGAATGGCACACCGTTCGGGTGGTGCGCAGAGGAAAAAGCCTTAAGTTAACCGTGGATGATGACGTGGCTGAAGGTGAGTACAGCTACAGTGAATTTGTCTCTCTTTGCTCACATAGTCCTCTCAGCCATTCAGTGAGCAAAGGGTTTTTTCAAAACCTTTCGTTTTGCTAAACAGAAGTCACATGTCATGTTCTCTGTTGACAAGCTCAGGTAAGGCTAAGAAGGTCTTCCTCTGTATTTTCATAGTCCCTTTTCATTGATCTGTATTATAGAATTTACCCACCACTGTAATTAGATAGATATTGATAGGTCTCTCTCCTTAGCTAGAGTATGCATCTGGAGGACACATGTAGAGTTCTACAGATTCCTCTATTATTCAATTATTCAAAAATCACTTGTCAATCATCCTCTCAAGTGCCAGCGCCTTCCCTCAATGATATGAGTCACTCTTTAGTAGAGGGAGATGGATAAACAAAAAATCCAGAACATTACAGATTAAGGTAAGTATCTAGATCAGTGCATGATACTTAGAAAGTAGTGAACAATTATTCATTTGTTTAATCGTTACTAATCGAGTGCCTACTCTGTACCAAGCACTGCTTTAGAAGGCACTGAGAATATGATGGTGAACCAAGAGCAAGTCCTTGGCCTGGAATTTACATTCTAGGAGGACAATGAATAAATGAACAAATCAATACATACGCAAAGGAACGTTCAGAGCCTCACACAAGTAGTACATATTTCTCGAGAACCTGTGATATGTCAGCAGTTTACTAGGGATTATAACCGATATCAGGAAGCAAGCAGACAACAATTACCTGTTTCCTCAAATAATGAACTGATTTAGTACATTAGATAGGTCTTAGAGTATTTGAAAATAAGACAAAGAACATATAATGAGATTCTAATTTTTGTGGGTAAGATTATAACTGTCAATCATAAGAGAAAAGTATCAATTTGGGCTGGAGAAATCAGGAGTAGTTTATAAAGGTAGATCTTCAGGCAGAATTTGATGGATAATTTAATGAGGTCTAGGGTGGAAGAGAGAGGGCATATCTAAGTGCATCTTACATGCTGCATCCTGTAAGTCTGCACTCTCTAATATTCCAGAGCAGTGTGTATCTCTTACGCAGACTTCTTGTCCGTAAATGAAGGGAAAATTTGGCGCAGCAGGAGGTACCATGTGGAGCACTGCTGGTATCAGGTGACCTCGGTCCTGATGTTAACTCTCTGCAGGATGTTGGGAAAGTCACTTATCATTTTTGGGCCTTGTCAAATGAAGTCAGTGGCCTAAGTCATCTCTAGAGTTTCTTCTGTGAATAAGATAATCAGGTTAGAGTCAGGTACCCTGGAGTTTAATACAGGCATTGTCACCAAAATGCTTTATGCCTTTGAACGAGATATACTAAACCTCCTTTCCCCATTTCCTCATTTTTAAACTTGAAATTCTGCTATTGCTAAGGCCCTTTCCAGCATAAAATTTCTGCAATTTTGGGTCCTATAACTTAATTTTACATTTATGAGTCTGTCCTGGAGTCGGGAATTATGGTGAGCCATGTAGTATATGTGCAGGGAAGGGTGTGTGTGTGTGTGTGTGTGTGTGTGTGTGTATGTTGAGAAGGAGAGTCTGTGGAGAGAGGAAGAGCATGAGGCATATATGCAGTGCCCAGCTGGCATTAGATCCTGGGTTGGCTGTCTCACACGTATCAACTCCTTTAATCTTCTATAATTCACCATTACTTTGCAAGGTAAGTGTTCTTATTGTCATTTTACACCAGGGGAACACAACACTTAGAGGGAGTTGTGTAATTAAGCTCCAACTCCTGTGTGATTTTACCAAATCAAGCACAACCTATCATAAGAAAGTGATTTTTCTTACAATGTAGGAAAAATATAATGGAATGGATTGGGGAGAGAGGGGGAAGACATTTCAGTAGGTAGACTACAACATTCGCTCTCCTTTCCCCCAAACAAAGACAAACAGAACCACAACTTTCCCAAACCCTCCAATTGTACGACGACACAACTCAGTAATGGGAGGTAACGTAACAATTCTGCATGACCGAAGGGTAAATTAGCTTTATGTAATACATATAAGCAAAGAAATGTAAAAATGATTATATGAAGCCACAGCCAGCCTGAGTTAATTATTCAAGGAATCCCCATGAGCTGATGGTGCACTCAGTTGTACACAAAGGCGGCAGTAATGAGTCACACATGCCTTGCTAACTCCTCTGGGCTTAGCCCAGCAAAGCTGAGAGAGACGCTCTTCGCAGGATGTTTTGAACATCAGCCACTAGATGGCGACCTCACCCCAATCTCTCCCGACAGTGAGTCCCTTTTATTTTCATAGGAAACGATATACACTCTGAAAGCTATGGTCCTAAAGAACAGCAGAACTGAGGATGCAGTAATGTGTATTGTCTCCCTCAGACATTATTCTTTTATGGAAACTTTAGAATACAGGTAGTTAATAAAGTGTGCTTTCTTTTGCCACTAATTATTAAAAAACAGGATTAAAGCATGGAATGCCCAAGTCCTCCAGTAATTTGATATTTGAAATTAATGAAGCTCTTTCATTTTCCATCCTACCCCCTACTTTGCTGCTGATGGAAAAAAGGAGCCATAAGGATAAAGGAATTTTGGAGAAGAAAAGAGCTATTTTGCTTATGAGCTACAACCTTGGATGGCTTCATACCGTGATAAGGGGTTTGGGAATTTTAATTTTAGCTCACAGAAGTCATAAAATCAGGCAATGAAACTAAAATACCACACAGTCCTCAGATTATTGAGTAGTATCTTATTGGCTTATTGAGTAATCCCTTTCATGCTGTTTAAGGTTCCCTAGGGTGTCAAATTTTCAGCTAGTTTGCAGAAATGTGCATATAATAGGTCAAACTCATAAGAAATCAAAAGCAAGGAAAGAAATATTTCTCACCCTAGTGGTTTTCATTTGTTGTAATGTAAATGTATTTCTGGAAAAGTGTTTAGTTCATTTGACAGTTAATAAGGATTGATTGGTTGAGCTGAATTTCTATTATTAAGAATAAATTAAAAGAACACCTCACTTGGGTTATGCTCCTCAGAACTGGGACCTAATGCTACATGAACCACCTACTCCATCCAGAACTTATTGCTAGTGCCCAAATTCACCCCTTTTCTCTACTCTGGTCCATGTCAACTCCTCCTTCTCCCTCCCTCACCCCACATAGCACATACAGTACCAACCTGTAAAAAGTCATTTTCCAAAGTTTTCCATGGGAAACTTTTTCCTCACATTAATAAAAAAAACATGATGAGAAACATTTGGGAAATGTTAGGTTAAACAAAATGAAGTGGATTTCTTTACTGCAAGACTTATTAGGAGCCTTTAATATGCTAATACACACTACTAATCATCAACAGCTAATAGCTAAATTGGTAGCATTTGCCAGATTTATTTGGCTCCAGAACTGATTTTTTTGTTAAAGCACTTTACAGCATATTCTTTTGAAAAATGTTGATATCGTGGAGAAAAAGCTGTGGGAGCAGTGGAACTGGAGGATTGTGGGCAAAATGGGCATCTTTACTGGGGCTTCATAAGCCTTCATTTTCTTAATTGTCTCCCCGTGTCTGGGAGCCATGGAAGGTCAAATTGCCTCCTCTAAGCCTTTCCATTCTTTCTTTGTGAAGCTCTCAAGGTTGGCCAGGAACTTAATGCACAGAAATGGTGATGAATCCAACTCTGACTCCAAATCAGATGTCTCAAATAAACCTCCTCCCCCAAATGTGAGGGGGGTTTGCTGTGCTCAGGCCATCTGCTAGACCCTATGGGACACAGACAAGAGGCCAGAAGTTGTGCCTACTTAAAAAGAACTTGTGTTCTACTAAAAGAGGGAAAACAATAAGTGAAATAACCAGGAAATTATTAACATATTTCAGAGAAGGGGAAAAAAATGAATGTTGCATAATTAGTAATAGATAACAGTTTGAGCAGCAGGCACTGTTCTGAGTACTTTATATGTATTGACACAGTGAATCCTGGTAGCTTCATACCTATTTCACAGATGGGAAACGGAGGCACAGAAAAGTCAGGTAACCCGGACAATTCAGCCTCAGAACCTACCTACCCAGCCACTATGTGCTAACATCTCATGGGCAGTTACAGCTTGAACTTGGCTAAGATTTTCCATAGGTTTATATTCTCAACAAACTTCATTGTTCTGAGTGTTGGTCTGTAAACCGCTTGCGGGCTGTCAACGAGACATGGAAGTGCATGTGTGCATGGGAGCCAAGGCTGTTCTAGGGAAGGTGCTGGATCAATGACCCATGAACCAAATGGAAAGTCATTATGATGCTTGGCCACTGGGAAGAAGGGAAAAGTCATCACAGCAGCTTTTGCATGGACATTTCATCAGTTAAATTCCACCAACAGCTTTTCTTTGGCAATAACGTAAGGGACCAGCCATGCTTTTCCTCCAAAGACAGTATAGCATACAAGTTAAGAGATGGGCTTTGGAAGTAAACACACCTGGGTTCAGTTTGGGGGTTGGGGGGTGTCTACCATTTACCACCTGCATGAACCTTGACATCTGATGGTGGTTATGAATGGCCTAGCATAGTGCCTGGCATACAGAGAATATTCAGTAGTCTTGGTTTTTCCTTATCTTTCTCCTGAGTTACTTCTTTTTCCTCTGAAATTTGAAGGCAGCTGCTGTGGAGTGTGCATATATTCATCCCTTCTGTGGAAAAGAGTTTTAGTCTACAGACAGCTTTCAAAAGAGACGAGTGAAAAGTTACTAATATTGATTAGATGATACACAGATTTTACAAAACATTTATTTGCTTAGTTTGACACAAGTTTCCAACTTTAAGCAGTCACTTCAATCATTTCTTCAGATGCAATAGCATACTCTTTTTGGAACCTCCATTCACGGTCAAGTGAGTTCCTTCGCACATGGTGAAGCCAATTTCCTTTCTAATCTGGCCCCACCTCGCTTTTCGCCACTCCCTTCCCCAACTTCTAGGTGAAGCTGCTCTGAGTCATCCTAAACCCAAAATCAGTCTGTGACCGTGGCTAAGCTTTCAAATTCCATTGTTAGTTTCCCTTCTATTACTTATCCAAGCCCTTCTTCAATCTCTCTTCTATCTCAGTCACCACCTTATGTGATTTTCTTGCTTTATAAAATTCATTTTCTACTGAGCAGAACTTCCTAACCCCTCAATTCTGGAGGTCAGTTTATCCATAATTTCTCTAAAAGTTCCCAGTTGACTTTAAAATTGCTTCTTCAGATTCCTTTTAGAACTCAAATCTTCACCAGTGATCACCCCATTATCAATTCTTAGTTCTCGTTGGTGTTCTTTTTGTTGTTGTTATTGTAAATTAAGAATTAGCACCACTAGCAGTATCATCGTAGTTCAGTTCCTGTGTCTCCATGGAGACTGGCTATGATTTCCCCCTCCCCGTCATTCTCTGGCCCCAGCCCTCCGCCCTGCTATGAACAGCTGTAGCCAAACCGACATTGACTGCTTATTTCAGTCACTTCATTGCTTTAGAGCATGTGAATTTAGGTTATACTACTTGCATTTTCATGACCAGCCCGATTTTCAGTACTAAGTAATTTTATACACTAATTCTTTTTCCTGTTCAATAGTCAGCAGATTTATGTTGCATTTTGATTTTTGTCCTATTACAGTTTTATATTTAAGTTAACCAACATCATTATTTTATTTTTGCTTATATTAGGAGAATGATTTGTCACTAGTTGTCAAAACACCACATAGAAGCTCATAAAGTGTAAATCTGATTTTTGTGCTTATGAGCGATTCTTTGAATTAGATCTGAATATGCTCGCAAAGAGATGAAATTAATATTAAGCATCTGAAGGTGCGATCTAGTTGAGTCTCCCAGATATTAAAGTTTAAGGGACCCAAGAAAATATAAACCTCCTTTTTGTGCCTCCTGAGTTCTATGCCAATAGAGAAAAAACAATACAAGGCAGGTGGAAATCAAATATAATTTTTATTAGTGATAACACTGATATTGAAAAACGTGGCTTAAATCTACTGAACTTCAGAATTTGACAGAATTGCCTACTTGAATGCTAACCAAAGCAGGAGTGGGACAGGCAGCCTCCAGTGAAGCCAAGCTTGCTCCTCTAAACACCCATGCTGAGATAGGTGGGGTGGACTGGGTGTTTCTTGAGGGCAGCTTGTTCCCCTAAAGAGAAACAGGAGGTGCCAGGGGCTGAGCTATACACATATAGTTTCTCTTTCAGATTATCCTTAATCTTTCACATTATGTCATTCCTTTTCCTCTGGAAAGTTGTAAAAGAGATGCTAGGAGTGTCTTGCTAGCGGAGTTTCTTCCATATGGAAGGTAACATGTTAGAAATGCAAATTCTCAGGCTTTTGAATCATAATTACCCCTCCCTTCTCCCTACCACTGGGGCATTAAGACGTGGTTTGCTAAATTTTAATATGATTTTTCTGTAGAAATGTTGAGGGAGCCATCTTCTACTCTGGCCAAACTAATGATGTTTTCCTTGACTTTGTTATTATAACGTCCAGTGTCTTTGACTTTATTTCAAGCTCTCCTCATTACCCCTCTGCTTCAGTCATTCACCACTCCTAGGTAAACCAGTAATGAAAGGTCTATAGCATGTTTGTATTCACTGGGGATCTTTCATTGCAAATGTCAGAAACTCAACTCAAATGCTTTAAGCACAAAAGGGAATCTATTGCTACATAGTTTTAAAAAGTCCAGAGTTGGCTGGCTGGATCCAGAACTTCAAGTGACATCACCCTAGAGAAACGGTGTCTCTCGGTTTTGTGGTTGTCTTCTGGGCCCTCTGTCTCTTCAGTCAGGCCCAGCCCATCTGGTTATCACATGGCCTCCAGCAGTCTAGGTTTTCTTCTTACCCCTCCAGGAAGCCTTGCTTGCAAAGAATGCCTCTTTCATAAGTGTTCCAGCAAAAGCCCTGGAGCTGAATATTACTGGACCAGCTTGGCTTGTGGCTAATGCAGTGGTTCTAAGGGTAGTCTCTAGACCAGCCACATAAGCATCATCTTGTAACATGTTAGAAATGCAAATTCTCAGGCTTTTGAATCATAAACTCTGAGGGTGGGGCCCAACTAACTGTTTTAACAAGCTCTGCAGGTGACTCATATCACTCTAAAGTTTGAAGACTGCATTTTAGTCCTTAGATCTTACTCTATGGCTAGTGGGATAAAATATGTTGAGTGGTCCAGCCTAGGTAGCTTGTTACTTCAGGAGCTAGAATGGGATCAGCTTTATCCAGCCAAGATGGTTTAAAGGTGAACTGGGGAGGGTGGCTTCCTCAAGAAAAATTAGGTGTTATCATCAGAAGAAGCAACAGTTGCTGGGCAGATAAAATTAACAGATGTTCTGCGATAGAACCTTTTTTGCAAGTACTAGGTACTGAATTATTAGGTACTGAAGGACTGGGCGGTGAATTATTATACTAAGAAATATTTGGTAGTGAACACCTGAGGCTTATTTGCTGTGTCTTTGCAAAAGTTAGGGCAACAAAGACTTATCATCTTACAGTGTGTATTATTACTCAATTGTTTTCCTGAATGGAGAAAACTAACGGTTTTATCCTTTAACTTGAGTTATCCAGGGTCTCACATTTTCCTTTACATGATGGGGCATTGTGAGCAACTACATGTGAGCATGGAATGCAGGACATATAACTTGGACTGGGCCAGTAATCAGTTGCCCCACTGAAGCCAAGTCAAGTATATACTCTATTGAGTGTTTTGTTTTCTGGAACTGACTCAGGAAAACCTAATATTTTGTGTGGAAACAAATTAGATCTAAAAGATATAGTAAGGATGCTATGAGAAAGCATGATAACTTTTCCTGTTTATGTCTCATTTATGATTTTCACAGGTACAATGGTGGGAGACCATACCCGCTTGGAATTCCACAACATTGAAACTGGTATCATGACTGAGAAACGTTACATCTCTGTTGTCCCCTCCAGTTTCATTGGCCACTTGCAGAGCCTCATGTTTAATGGCCTGCTCTACATTGACTTGTGCAAAAATGGTGACATTGATTACTGTGAACTGAAGGCTCGTTTTGGACTGAGGAACATCATTGCTGACCCTGTCACTTTCAAGACCAAGAGCAGCTACCTAAGTCTGGCCACCCTCCAGGCCTACACCTCCATGCACCTCTTCTTCCAGTTCAAGACCACCTCAGCTGATGGCTTCATTCTCTTCAATAGTGGTGATGGCAATGACTTCATTGCAGTTGAGCTTGTCAAGGGGTAAGTGGAAGGAATCACATAGTTTATACTAAATATTTTAGCTCAAATCCTACATAAAATTTGGGCATAAAAAAAATTCCATTCTACTGCCCACCCTTTGTTCCTGATATATGCTCTCATCTTCATTGATTAAAAATATCCATGTCAAGATTAGGGCTAGAAGGGAGAGAAATTCATGATTTCATTTAAAGATCTTTCACTGATTCAAAACTATCGGACTTTTTACTATGAAATGTAGTTCTTTAAAACTATGGAGAAAAAGTGTTATTTTTGCAAAAGAGGGTATGCGGTGTGTGTTGTATCTATCTCTGGGGTGGTGTTACCAGCAACCACCAAATTTACAGAAAGAAATGAAAGATAGATATTTTCAGCAATGCCATTAGCCCATATATGCAAATTTTAAACAGTTGTTCTTTCTTCAACACATTTTACTACCTTGAGTTGGGAAATAGTCAAAATGAAAGCAAAAACCAGAACAAAACTTCCGAAAAAGATGCATGATTAACTGTAAATTTAAATGTCACCCCCTAGTGTTTTGGAGTGTACCACCTGCACTGCTTCGTGACTCTGGATTTTTATGATGTTGAATAAGTAAACACTAAGTATGGAAGTAAAGGGAAGTCTGATAGAATCAGATCTGACTATTCTTGTATCCTAAGTCAAGTCATCATTCTTCCTGCATGATGCCAGTTTAGTGTGGGGTCTTTGAGGCCCCCAGAGTCAGTTATACACACGTTGCCATTAAACCACTTCAGGGAAACTCAAATCATAGGGTGGTTTTTGTCACTCATAGGTACATACACTACGTGTTTGACCTCGGAAATGGTCCCAATGTGATCAAAGGCAACAGCGACCGCCCCCTGAATGACAACCAGTGGCACAACGTCGTCATCACCCGGGACAATAGTAACACCCACAGCCTGAAAGTGGACACTAAGGTGGTCACTCAGGTTATCAATGGTGCCAAAAATCTGGATTTGAAAGGTAAACCTTGCAAAGAAGTTTATCCTTCTTAGAGCATTGTTTACAATTGAAAAGCTGTTTCCACAGGCAAACTATAGGTTAGGTGCACCATGCAGTTTTGATACATCATGCCATATGATTTGACGTATTGTATTTTAACAACATTAAATTGTACCATAATGCAATGTATTCCATTTTTACTTAGACTCCTTCTCAAGGAACGGCTCATTTTCTCTGTAAATCTTGGGCTTGTCGGGGGCTGAGTGATGAGGTCATAAATGTCAAAATGTGGAGGAGCCATAATACAGAGGAAGGAATATAGGTTTTGGAATCTCAGCTGAATCATTTACTGCCTGGCTGACTTTGGTCAACTTCCTTAGCCTTGTTCACCTTCCGTAAACTTTTTTGCAAAATGAAGATAATAATTGTTACTACCTATATAGGCTGTTAGGAGTTTTGATGTAATAATGTCTGTAAAACTCTCATCATATTATTGGTAACAAGTACATAAAAAGCACTCAATAAATGGTTGTTTGGTTGAAAATGTTGTTCATCTTTACTTCGTCATAAAATGGGAACCATACTTACCTCAGAGAATAGATATGGTGATTAAAATTTGTGAGATGACGTGTATAAAATGAACGACACATAAGTGATTTTAGTTTCTTCTTTGTACAATGTAGAAACTCTGGTAATTATTTTGTTTATGCTATCCCCCCACCCCAGCTACATTACCATTATCTAAAAAATGGCCTAACGTGCATTGACTTTAGTTGACCTGGTCTCCCTAGTCTTTTCTCACTCACTTTTACTACCTACTTTCCTTTCCAGGAGACCTCTACATGGCCGGTCTTGCCCAAGGCATGTACAGCAACCTCCCAAAGCTCGTGGCTTCCCGGGATGGCTTTCAGGGCTGCTTGGCATCAGTGGACTTGAATGGGCGCCTGCCAGACCTCATCAACGATGCCCTCCATCGGAGTGGACAAATTGAACGTGGCTGTGAAGGTACAACTTTTCCTCTTTTTAAGCTACAGCCTTGTCGCAAGCACCAAGCCTCTTTGCTGCATCTGCCGGTGCCTCCTTCCTTGGTTTACCAGTCCTCTCCCATTCCCATTCACCATCCGACATTGCATTGCCATCAGTGTCCTCCTGTCACTGGCTGAGTATGTCAAGACATGTGCCACAGGCTCCGGGAATGTATGTTGGCAGATGTCTTCCAGTGTCACATACTTGCCAATGGAGGACTTTCCCTGGCATTGACATCAGGCTTCTCCTGACTTGTGCCTTTGCTTCCAGCATGGCTGAAGGGGCATCAGGGACTTTAATTTATATTTTAGTAGTTGGGGAGGTGTGAATCAGACTTTCATATGGGTGTCACCATTAATAAAATGTTTCTTATGTTGCGGATAGCAACTGCATAATTTAATGCAAATCCAGCAGGAGGTAGGAAAACGATGTCAGAATGGCATCATGAGGGAAGGGAACTAGTATTTATTGAGTACTTACTGGATGTCAGGCATCCTTAGGCAGTTTCTTAGTGTGGTACAGTGGAACAGCATGGGCTTTGATGTTATCAAGACCTGGATTTACATCCAGATAGTAGTTCTTGTTAGCTGTGTGACTTTTGGCAAGTTACTTAACCCTTCTGAACTATATCTTTCTTACCTGTAAAGTGGGACAATAAAACTTACCTTGGAAGATAATATATGCAAATCAGAGATATATGTAAAATGCCTGGTATGCACATCGTAGGTACTCAATAACAGTAGGACTATTGTTTACAAATATTATTTCATGTGAGACATCTAATAACATTGCATGCCCACCAATGCAGCACAACAAACCATGCTCAGCCTGTTTCTGTAGATGATCCACTGTCTTTTGAGATACTAATAATTTTATAGGTCTTGAGTCAGTTCTTTACTGTAAAAACAATCTAGTTTTAACCAGCAGAGGGCAGCAGTGAACATTTTCAGCCTTCCCCAGCCGCCTTGGGTAGGTTGAAAAGGTGCCATGCCACTACCTACCTTGAAAGGCAAAGAGGATGTCTGCCCAGCCACCAGGATCTATACATTCTTTTGTCTGGTTGAGTCTCATGGTCCTTTGTGCAGTATACTGTGTTTTCTTGTGTCTCTCATTAATTTACCACATCAAACCTGTTCATTCATCTCCTAAGTATCCAACTTCATTTATCACCTTTGCTATTAACCAGCTTCCATCCGGGTTCACTCACCACCTTAAAGCACATTTTTATAAAAAGCTTCCCATCAGCTTCTCAGGCTGATTTATAGTATGGAAGCTATTTCCCTTTGCCTAAGAGTCATTTTCTCATGTTGCACTAGTAATAAGACTGATTATCCCTATAACCCTTTCCAGTTTTCCTTTAGCCATAAGTATTTCTTAAATTCTGTGGGCCAAATATGGTGTGTGCGTATAGAGGGACAGGAGCTTGGGACTCACCAAGCACTTGAAGTAGCCACTTTGCTTTCTTCCCCTGAAAATGCACAATTGTGTTCAAGTCAAGAATTTTTGTCTCATTGGCCTGTTCTCAGTTGTTTCAGGGGTTAAAAAGCAATCCTGAGGTAGAGGCAGCATTTGGGAATTAAATTGAGTGTCTTAGTTTAGAAGATTGTGGAATGACAGTTATTCCAGTTTCCAGTTATCCTGGAATATTAATTATATCAGGTTAAATCATAATATAAAAGCAGGTATTAAAAAACAGAAGGCACTCTTCAAGAGTTGAGTGTTTTTATCATGCCATCCGCTCTTCAGATTTAAAAGTGAACAAGAATCATCCATTTACCTCTATAGCAGTGTTGCTGATAGAAATAGAATGTAAGCCACATATGTAAGTTTCAGTCTCCTAGTAGCTACATGTAAAAAAGGTATAAAGTAGCAGGTAAAGGTCTAGAGTAGCAAGTAGAGCTAATTTTAATTCTATGTTTTATTTAACTTAACCCAATATTTCTAAAATATTATCATTTCAGCATGTAAACAACATAAAATTGTTAATAAGACATTTTACCTTTTTTTCACATTAAGCCTTCAAAGCTGAATGTGTATTTTACACCTGCAGCAGCACACCTCAATTCAGACTACACACCTTTAAAGTGCTTGGTAGCCACATGCATCTGTGGCTACTGTGTTAGAAGCACAGTCGCATACAGAATATAAAAGTCGGGGTATAAGAAAATAACACTGTAGTATTGGATTAAAAGGAAGTCTAAACAAACTTTTACAAAAGTGGATTAAAATGTATGGAATAAAGGAGGGATGGATGTTACTTAAGAAAGCTTTAAGAGAAACAGTGAGAGCATTAGCGAAAGGAAATTATCTATCAGATTGGAGGAAATGCTCCTATCCCTTCCTACAGCTCTATGTGCAGTTTGGCATGACTCATCACATGCATTAGGGTGGGTTCTGACCTTCCGCTGAGTAGGGGTGATTGTTCAGAGCCTAATACTGTGACTTGATGGCTCTATCATTCGAATCTATGGCAAATCCCATGGGCCTAATAACACTGCACTCTATTGCCATGGAGATAATTACGATGGTTACCCGTGGAGCATTATGACTGCCCCACTGGGTGGATGAAGTGTAAGATGAATGCTGAGGGAAGGATGTCCTTGTTTGTTGTACACAGATGACTTGGATAATTAGCCTAAGTGGCCAGGAAAAATGGCCAAAAAGTGGGTTAAGGCATAAATTACTGCCATTGAAAGTTTGCACCATTGTGAATAAGCCCTTGTAAGAGATCCCAGGAGCTTTTTAGGGCACTTTGGAAGATGATGGGGAGGGAAACAAAGGGCACAAAACCTTGGAGAGATTGCAAAAAAGTCTCATTATCATTATGAATCTCTGTACATAGTATGGAAGCCTCACCCAGGCCTTTGAGTGTTAACAGTATGGGAATCATAGAAAATAGAACACATTTCTTGATTATCATTTCTGCATATAGAATAGGAAACAGGTAGGGATGAGGATTCATTACTAAAAACTAAGACCTGGATCTCTTCAAGATGGTAAATGAGTTTTATGCCCACATATCTGGGCTACAAAGGCCAGGATATATCATATGTTCTTGTCAAAGTCGTTGATAGTGACATTTCAAGATACCTAAGTAGTAAATGTGTTACTTTCCTTATTAAATCTGACCCGAGAGAGTCCACAATTATTTTAAAAACATAATAATCCACTACTCTTTGGCTCTCAATTATTTCTAGTAAGAAAGAAAATCTTGAACTAGGATTTGGTGTCTCTAATATATGCAGTGTATAATTTAGAAATTAAGTACAGTTTCATGACAACTCCTAGCCAACATCTAGCTTTGACTTGCAACCTCTCAATTTGGACTAGGAATTTTTAATAATGTCTGATTCAATACTCAGCTGGTAAATATCTACCTTGAGGCCAGCTTTGAGGCAGAGACCAAGGCACGTATTGGCTAGAAAGGCAATTCTACGATTGCAGATGGTAAACATCTGAGAGAAACACAGGTGCTTCATTTGGAGACTGAATAAACGAAAAAGTGAATAAATGAATAAATGAAAAGGACATTGGTTTGGGGCCTTTTTGCTCACAGCCATGTGGGTTTGGCTATATATTTATAAATTTAAAAAATTGAGCTCCTTAGTGTTCCAAAATCACCTTGATACAAACGCCCAATTCTAGTACCACATTCCTTAGTGGCATCTTCAGGAGGTTACAAGGAATGCTCCCAAGTGACTCTTCCATGCTTAACTCCTAAATGTTCAGAACTACTTTTGTGGACCCCGTCTGGTTGGGCACATGTGTCTTTCAGTTTGGCCATGCACTACCCTGATTTCTTGATGTTTACCCTGACCGATGGAAAATCATTTCTCCAGACCATGTGCCTTGGGTTTGGCTGTGTGGATGTGGGGAGGCTCTTGTTTCCACTGCTTGTGCTTTGTCAAGTCCAGTGTTTCCCTGCCCTGCTCTGCTGATGTGGCTCTGACAAGGCCTGCTCCACCCTGGTCTGTGCATCCCCGTCTGTGCTGTCTCTGGAGAACCTGTAGGGCATTTCACTTGTCTGTTTGAGTGATGTTGGTTATGCCAATTGTATTTTCATTTCTGTAATGTTACCCTCGTTGACTCTACCTCTTACTAACCTCTGGTTATTGTTTTCGCCTTTTCTGTTCTTTTGCTAACAAAGTTGCGTTGACCAAAGCTGACCTGCAAGGTAGAGAAGGTTCTTGTTCCCATTACCTCTTTGGACTGAAAGATGCCCTATGTAACCCTTGGTATCTTTTCTTTAGAGGCCTTCAAGCTGTTACACCTCTTGGACAGCAGCAATTGTGGGGAGGGGGCTGAACCATGTGTTCTTCAGAAACAGTGGCAGAAAACCCAGATCAATGCATGAAAAATAACGACAAAGGCGAGACCTCTTGGAGATGGGAACGTGATTCCATTTTGGGGGACCAAAGAGGTTTGACAGCATCCTATATTGTGACTACTCACAAACACATTAAACCACTTCTGGAAAGGTTAACGTCTCTCTCCGAGGAGTTGCCCAGGAGGGATTGGCTCCTTCTAATTTATTCGCTATAGAGAGAAGGCAGCCCTTGGAAAAAGAAAAAGGAAAAAAAAAAGACCACTTGTGGGCTTAATTTATTATTTTCTGGGTCAGGGAGGTCATTTCTCAGAGCAGGACTTCTGAGGGCTTGGACTCATCAAAGAGAATGCCATTTTCTCTTCACTCGTTTTAAAGAAATATTTTTAGACATTTGGGAGATATTAATGTCATTAAAACCTTCTGGAGATTTATGTTTCCTATTGGGAATTTTGGTTGAGCACTTTAATTTCCTGTTTTGTGATCTAGAGAAAAAAACACTCTTGGGGAAGAAGAGGATCTGTCAGTTTTATCCTGGATACCCTTTAACGTGCATCTCAGATGTCAGTGAATATCTACTGCAGAAAGTGCTTCTTCTACCATTCAAAGAGGCACCTTTCGAAGTCTGTCATGGTCCACTGGTCCATTCGTGTCAGGCTACTTTGACTCCGAATAGGAAGTCTGGAACAGGCATTTTAAGGATCTTTCAGCTGAGAGTTAAGTAGGGGATTGTGCCTCAGATGGCCTCTGTGAGCTTGCAATCAGCGCAAATTGTTAGAAGTGGTGAAGACAAAGGTAGATTTAAAAAAAGTGCTTTTCACCTGAGTGATCATTTACTTTGCTGTGACTTACTGGTTGTATGTCAGGTGGGTAACCAGTACAAGTGTCTATCTCTTAGGGGCACATCAACTAACTGAGATCTCTCTCTAACCATTTTACTGTAACTCTTTTTTCTTCATCCACTCTTAGCAGATTCACATATATACTGACATATAATAAAAATATTATATTTTTATTGGTGGATTAGTACTTTGTAAGTCCCAGGTAGCTGTACAATAGCTTTCTATTTCAAAGTATGTAGGGCCCTTTTGGTTATACTGAAGGCTGTCGTTTTTAGACATTCTGTTCAATTGTCAAAATAGGTCTTCTACATGTCACTCTGTAAGTGGAGGGGAGAGAGAACGGGGCAGGATTTGCTCTATAATGAGACAATCTAAGGTTGTCCAAGCTCCTTATGATCAAATCCATTAGATAATCTAGACAACTGCATCTCCTCCTCCTAGAGTTCACCATTCTTCATGGTAAGAACTATGTGGATTTTGAATTCCCAGAACCTAGTACGGGTCTTATTACGTCGGGACTCCATATATAGTAAAATGATCTTGAAGTTCCTATACAAAGGAAAAATGGTTTGTAGGAATCATACAAAGAACTGGTTGATTTCTATGCCTATTGTTAATTGTTGACCAAAGTGTAGATACAGATTTGGGGACACAATAGTTTGGAGTATCTTAACTTTCCCATTTGTAGAAGCAGTCTAGTCATCAGTATGGCTTTTATGTTA
Source organism: Equus caballus (assembly GCF_041296265.1). NCBI lineage: Eukaryota > Metazoa > Chordata > Mammalia > Perissodactyla > Equidae > Equus > Equus caballus. The sequence goes on from NC_091707.1 coordinate 36,923,482, forward strand.
TTACTCTGTTAACCCAAACTCTCTACCATTTTTGTAATGACTTGACAGTCTTTTTGTGTGTCGTAGGGGCTGTTATCCTTTGTAATTATCTTTGAGTCATCTTACTCTTTCCCCATATTATGGCAAAAAAAACCTTTTGGATGCAAATACCTTTACTTTTCATTGTCTTGATGTTGGAATATAGACCATTACTCATGCTGGCTTTTTCAGTCACAACTATGGGCATAGATAGTACTAAGTACCATTAAGTGTGAAGGGCAGTAAAAACACATGACAAAGAAGTGAGACAGTCTGATATGTAAAGGCAAATGGTATTCAGAAGGAAATATAAGAATGGGGTTTAGGAAGTAGCATCATGAGTCTGGATAAGTCAACAGCTTGAGTCCTCTTGTTATCGAGTTGTTGGGGTGGTGTGTGTTTTTTTTAAAAAACTTTATTTATTTATTTTAACTCCTCCAGTGATTGTGTTGTTCATCTTAACAGGAACTCAGCTACTTCTATGTATCAGGTACTCAGCTGGGTACTGGGGTTACAGATGAGACACAGTCTCTGATTTCAAGTGGGTCAATAAGAGATCAGCCAATAATTAAGATGCAGAGTGAAAACTGCTATGCGAGAATGGATATGGAGCATGCTGTATGGGCATGGGGGAGGGCTTATTATTAATTAATAATAAGACAAACAAGTAAGAAGATCTTGGGAACATAGTTGCTCTTAGGTCTTTCTGCCAATGAAATTTTATAATAACATTTAGGGTCCTGTTATCTGGCGTTGCTTAATCTTCTGTAAAACGGGAACTAGAGCATTCAATACTTAGCTCTATATGAAGAAAAACACTTGACACACTTAGGGATCATTGCTTTCTTATTTTAAAATTAAATAGAAATGCATTGGGTTTCTGCCGATTAAAAGGGATGATCTTATGTTGTCTGTAAATGACTGTCTTCAGAAAAGTCAAGAGGACCCAACAGTCTAAACATAAGAGCTATAAGAGTAGCTTTGCTGAAGAGACCAAGACATATATGCAGCTTAAGTAAGTAGGCTATCCCTAATGTCACGAATACCCTCCCTGAAGCCTCCCCACTTTAATTCTTATGTTTTAGCAGTAGAGACTACAGATTGCTCAGGAAGCTGGTAAGGGTCTTTCACACATATACACATATACGTACATACATATACACGAATACATCATATGTCTAGGTATATTCATCTTCCTTTTTCTATTCTTTATTTTTCCCCCTTCCCACTCAATTATTGCTCACTCATTCTTCCTCTAGAAACAACATAAATTTAAAAATGTAAAATTGGAAAGGTTTATTACCATTACTTATCAGGAATGGAAAGTAAAATTACAGGTGGAAAGTGAGCTCTCCTGAGACAATTCATGGCAACTCTCATAAGGCTCCTTCCCGTGGTAGGTGTGTTTTGTATGGGGTAGGCAAATTCTTTAGTCAGCTCAAAGTTCTGCTACAATGATGCTTCACATTCAGATTTCACTCATAGATTCTTAGCCCTTTGACAAACACTTCATGCTTTGAGATTAAAGATGATGAATATTGTTAAACCAGCTCCATCTGGTGACTACAACTAGGCTACCAGCCTTGGGCCTTTAGGATAAATGGATGTTGGGAACCAGACCAAGTTTATCACCCCTAGCCTCCCCCCGTCACCAAGCTCACCTCCCCCATATGGCCAATACCAGCTGGGGCTGGTTTAGAAATATTTATCCATTTTAAATTGGTATGTTTGAAGCATAGCTTTAGTTATGTCCTTCTTGGGCAACAACAGAGGGAAATACACTCTGATACAAGTGTCCTGTGCTTCAGGTAGCACTTCTGTCTCAAGGACCTGCAAGTGATAAAAGACACTCTGTCAACTTTTGATTTTCTAGACCGTGAAGAGGAGTTGCCAGAATCAGTTTGCATGTACTACAAAGGTAGATTTTAGCTGTAACAGGCATGAAATGACTGTCTGGGACAGTTCTTAAAGAGAAAAACAATCCCAAATTCAAGTAGAATGATGGGAAATTTGTGGCAGCCATCAAAGTTATCATCTGAAAAAACAAATTAAAAAAAAAAGACACACTGTGATGCTTTCCAGTGAAAACAAACAGAACTGGGAGTTAGAAACCAAAGTACTAACATCACTGACAACTTATTTTGTCTTTTCATGTTTACTTCTGTCACCTTGTCACTTTTTGTCCTATACAAAGAAAAGTCATCATCTTTTCTCAAAAGGATGTATGACTATTTTAGTGAGGATTGACTACACAGCAAATACAGAAGTAGTGTACTATTCCCATAAAGGCTTAGTGCAGTTTTAAGCTATTAATAATATAATAAAACTTTCTAAATACGTAATTCCAAAGGTTTATGTTATCTTAAGGAATGTCTGGAATATTAGGTTGAATTGGAAGGATGTTTTAGATAAAATCATTGTTATTGAGTCCCTAGGAATTTCTGTTATGCTTATAAACATATGCATTTGATACAGATTTTTGTTTATATAATTGGACAAAACCAGATCATCCTCTTCATTCTTCATTGAATTTTGAACTGAAATGGCATTTGAAAATTTTTCTTGTAGAATAAAACTCATTCTTACGTTAGACTGTCATCTTTCTTGCTTGTAGGTCAGAAATACTTTAAGTTGCTCCTATTAATCCAATGGCAACACACACACACATACACATAGGCACACACACGTACACACCCCTCTGGCTTACCCACATCCACAGAGGGTAGGTGGATCAGCTGTGTAGTTAGTCAGCTTGGGTTTGAGACTGCACTCTGCTGCACGTTACCTGTGGAATCTTGCAAAACAATTACCTGTTCTGTGACTCAGTTTACTTTTCTGAAATCCTTGCCTTCCAACTAGATCAACAGTCAAAAAATTCTGTTATTTTTGAAGTTCTGGACGTCTTCCATGTGAAAATCATTCCTGTTTTTCTGATTCTTTAATACTTTTATTTATAATTGCCTCATCAGGTGTTTATGAAGATTAATTGGATTAACATCTAAAACACACTTAGTGCAGTGCCTGCACGTAGTACGTGCTTGTAAGTCCCTTGTTGTTCTGTCGTTGTTAGATCCTCTCTCTTATTTGTATAAGATCATTGTGTAACAATGGATGTTCAGTTAGAGGTATTGTTGAAGCTTTTCTTTTTTTTTTTTCCAGGGCATTCGGTATGTTTCTCTAATTTCTATTTTTTTAAATTTTGGAGTCATTGCTATCTATCAGAAATACAGATATAAGATCTAATCTATTCAGGAAAGGATGTACTTAAATAGTTTGAGGTAAGAATAAGAGCTTATATTATCATCTAGAAAGTATTTTAGAGTCTAGTCCAAACTCGCATTCATCCAACATGATTTTTGCATACTGTTCCTGGGCACTGGAGACACAAAAGAATCCTTGTCTCAACATCTAGTGAGATGGAATGAGTCTATTAGTTAAGTCAGAGGAGGAAATGTGGTCAATTAAATACCACCACCACCACCACCCCCATAAAAGTTTGATTGCAAGTAGAAAATTGCTTCTCTGAGCTGATACTGGTAAATTCTATGAGTAAATTGTTAGTTAGGAAAACCACTTGGCTTTAAGTCACAAAAGAACAACTTTATTTCTTTATTTTTTTGGTTCCTTTGTTCTTTCTTTCATGCAATAATATTTTCTGCACCCTTACTTTATACCAAATATTTTATCAGAAATTAGAGACATAAAGGTGAGCAAAACAGGTAAGACTTCTGCCACAAAGGGCTTATATTCCAGTAAGATGAGATGGACAATAAAGAATTTAATAAATAACTTAGATACAGACCATGTAATTGTTGTGAACTAAATAAACAGGGAGACTTGATGGAGAGCAAATGAAATGCTGGTGGGGACTACCTTAAATAGTATAGTCTAAAGAAAGCCCATTTTAAGCTGAAACTTAAAGAAAACAATGAACCAGTCATTTGGAAATCCATAGGAAGGACATTTCAGGACATGGGCCAATAACAGCAAAGGATCTTGAGGGTAGGGATGGCCATGAACTGTTAGAGCAGAGGTTCTGGAATGTGAGCAGGCCTCAGAACCACCCAGATGGCTTGATTTCTGAGCCCTGTCCCCATTCGGTAGGTCTGTGCTTCTCACAAGCTCAGTGATACATGTGTTACTGATTTGGGGCCCACACTGTGAGCATGATTGTGCTAGAGAGGAACTGAGAGGAGGAAGGGATGGCTGGAGCATTGTGAGTTGGTGTTAAGGAGGAGGAAATGAAGCTGGAGAAGGAGGCAGGAGCCCTAGGACCTCAGCCTCAAAAGGAGGTACAAATTTAGTCTCTGATGGATGGAGAAGTCATTGAAGGTTCTCCTGGCTGTCACTGAAATGATTCCTGTTCTTAGATAATTACAATGTCGTCAATCTGAGGATTATCTGATTCTGCATGACACTCACCCCTTAAAGCATGTAAAACAAATTCTGTGGAATTTGGAAATAACCGGTAATTCCCTCTGTGTTAGATTCCTGACCAACCTTTGACAAATGGGACAGATTGCTTCCTTTGCAGAGCACAGAAGTTCTCCCACGCTCGGGTTTTGGAAATATCAGGGGGCCACAGGTGGGAAATCAGGGGGCTATGATTCAGATCGGCTCAACATTTACTGAAACCCTTTCTCTGCATCTGGCACAGTTCACTTAGTGCAGCAAGGATATAACCAAGGCATATTACATGGTTTCTAACAGCAAGCAGCACTCAATCTTTTGGGGATAAATAGTAAAAACACATGAAACAATTAGAGGATTATATAAGCAGAGGACAGTGCAATGTGTATAAAGCGTTACATTGAATTTTATCATACGTAAATGTTAATGATGCAGTTAATAAATGCCATCGTCTCTAAGAAGTGGGACAACTGTTTGAAGTTACTGGTGAAGATTTCACATGGGGGAGGCATTCGAGCTAGTCCTTGGAAAATGGTTAAAAATTTGGCTAGAAGGGAGGGGAAAGGCATGGAAAAACCTTTGTCTTCAGATTTGATCAACATGCAGAGAATTATTGTGTTTTCCCAAGGGTTTTGCTGTTCTACTGCCTTTCAAGGGAAAGCCTTCCATGTGTTTCTGATTCTTGAGTACAATTGAATTACCAGCCCATTGTCTGCTGAGAGCTGTTTGGTCAGGGAGCCCCGTGGACTTCTCAGAAGCTTTTATCCTTTGAAAGAAGCTGTCCTGATTTGCCATTGTTAATGAAACTTGTACTACACAATGCTCAAGTTTAAGACCCACTGAGAACATGACCATGTACCTCTTTTCATCTCCACATGGGGGAACCACATGGCATATAGGAGCTCCAGAAGCTCAGCAGCGGTGCTGCTCCCCCAGCGTTAGGAATTGTCTTGAACTTTCTTATGTCATATTCTAGTGGCTTTGTATTAGGAGTGATGGTCTGTACTGCTTCCACCCTTCATGAATAAATACAAAATGTCCTGCCACCCAAAAGGTCAACCCTTTGTAGTCATGCTTCTCTTTTGAACATGCATCCTTAGGACCCCACATGCTAACATTTCAACATTCTGTGCCTAAGTGAGGCTTAGCTTGGAATTTGTGAAATATGCACTTATTGCAATGAATATGTTTTTGCTCTGTCAAGTGGTATTTTTGCATCAGATTCTAATACATTTGATGAGACAAGGGGCTCACCTCCTTTGCTGAAGCTCTCTGGGAAATTCATGGAGTTATCCTGAATATTAAGATATTTCCTGTTAGCTCAGATATTTTCAGAGGTATTGGTTTATCTTTAATTGCCAAGGTTAAGGCAACGATAGAAGTGAAAAAGAGAATGACTAAAGACCTAAGGAGAGAATTTAATGGCAATCTGTGAGGCAGAGATCACCAAACTTTTTCAATTGCTGGCTCATATTCACAAAAGATTTTGAGGAAGCCCCCAAAATAGGTATACTTATTTATTTGTTATATACATGTACCATTATGCTTATAGATTACTTGCATATGAAAGACACACAAATATAGAAATAATAAGGAGTGAATTAAAAAATGAGTGTAATTTCTAATATTTTCTTCCTATACCTCAAATAATTCTCTTTTGCATCCTGTGGTATATCCATACTCCGTTCAAGTACACTCTTCTATAAACCTATAGCGGTAGCATGGTGCAGTGCACCACCAGTTTGCAAACTTTAGGCTACATCACAATTTCCTGCTTGTGGATACACAGATTTCTGCCTCCCATCAAGGTTTCTAATTCAGTAGGTCTGGGGTAGAGCCCAAGAATTTGCATTTCTAACAACATCCCAGGTGAAGCTGGTCTAAGGACTATACTTCGAGAACCACTGATGTAGGCAACAGCTCAGGTCTCAGATCTTTTAATTACCAGATGTGTGACCTTGGGTAAATTATTTTACCTCTCTGAGCTTGGTTTTTAAATCTGTGAAATGGAGGTAATCATAATTACTTACCTCTTAGAGTCACTGGAGAGTTTAATGAGATAAAGTAGACAAAACGCCTAGTACTCCATGCTTATCACGTACAAAACACCAATACATGTTGGCTGCTATATCCTTACCCTCTTCCTCCTCCTCATTATCATCAAACATCTTTTTAGTGTCACAAAGTAGACTTTAGGGACTTTTGTGCTTTAATTCATAAGAATCATGGGAATGCATTTTTCTGCTTTAGCATTATGCGTTTAAAAGACCATGCTCCAGAAGAGAGATCTTTCTAGTTGAATGGTAGAGATGAAGCTCTTTTGCAAAGACTGCCTAAAAAAGAACAATGTGTTCAGCCCTCTCCCTTCTGTGTGTAACTGTTGATAGTTTGTGGCTAAGTGTGTATTTCTGTTGTCTTTTGTATATACTGAATTCTTGTTGCATGATGTAGAGTTGACATTTTTGGTGGTTGTGTCTTTGAATGTTTTGGGGCATGAGAATAGTAAATTCAAGTGATTGCTTTGAATCAGATTAATTTTTCACACTTCTCTCTCTCTTTTTTTCTTCTTTGCCCCTCTTCTTATGCATTACTAGGGCCGAGTACTACCTGCCAGGAAGATTCATGTGCCAACCAGGGCGTCTGCATGCAGCAATGGGAAGGATTCACCTGTGACTGTTCCATGACCTCGTATTCTGGAAACCAGTGCAATGATCGTGAGTACAACCTTTTCATGCTTGGGATTTTTTCAAAGAGTTCAGAGGTTTGGAGAAAGCTTAAGGGACGTTATGTAAATGGATGGCTCTTTTCAAAGGTTCACAAGCAATTTTCTCCTCCAGAAATCTGGAAAGTAAAGGACTAGTGTTCTTATGAGTAGAGCAAAGGGACATTCCTTTCTCCACAACGCTAGATGTTTTCCCTTTTGCTTACTTATATTTTTTCTTTAGGTTAGATTACCTGTGACTGAGAAACAAACAAACAAAAAAACCAATTCAGGCAATATTTTTGTTCTAAGGAGTTGAGTTTTCTGTTAATTAAATTATTTAAATAATTTTGAGATTCTTCTATTTGCATTGCTTAGAATTTAGAGGATATTTAAGGGATGTAGCTATTTTCTCAAAAGGTCTGAGTTTAGAGAACTTCTTAGACCTTCAAAATGATGAAAATGTTCAGAGTTTATTATTTTTTCCAATTAGAAATGTTTAAAGCATTCTCAGAGATCTTTCAAATGTAAGGCAGAGATGTTCTCTGACTAAATTTATTGATATCTATTTGGTTTATGTATATATAGTCATTCCATTTCTATATACATTTCCATTTTGTAAGTATCTTTATATGTATATATCTGTGTATTTGCTTCATATTGGAAGAAAGCCAGTTGTTATTTTTGTTCACCGGATGCTTCAGGCGCATCAGCTGTTTCAGTTCTAGGAAAAGACTGATTTCATGAAGGTGATTCTAGCACTGATGGTGGAAATATTTCAATGCTGTGGGAATCTATAACCTGTGTTCTTCATTTCCTTCTCATGTTATTTTCCTAACATGGCCACTTCTAAAGATAAGCAAACATTTGAAATTTCTGAATACCTATTACAAAGAGATTTGTTGAAAATCCCTGACTTAGTGAATGGGCCTTACTGACCTTCAGATTTTCTAAACACAGCCTTCATATGTAGGAATTTGTTTTACAATCTGAACTCATAGTCAGTTGGCTTCTTGGTTTTATAAAAAAGATACATGATGTTGTCTGAGAAAATACTGTCATACTATAGTTTGCCCATGTGGGAGCAGTCACTAATTACAATGCCGTCATGTGTGTTTGGTTTTCCTTGATTCCTTATTTCTCAACTTTATTTCCCTGTGTGTAGTCTGTTAGTTTCTTTTCCGTTTTTCTCGTAGCTTTTTGTCTTTATATACTCTGACAATCTCTTAAGATACACTAAGGAGAAACAAGTGGAGAATCTGGTAATATAGAGAGAAAATTCTTTGATATTCATTGATCTAAACTTAACCATATGCCTCTATGTCTGTAACACAAAGGACATACACTCTGCAGAAGATTTTGGCATCAGATTGCTCTTTCCAAGAAATTAGTACTATTGAAAGTCTTGTTTCCATATTTATGATTTGGAAATACTGTTCCACTCTTAAACAAGAGGTTATGGACCCATCCAGAGTACCTTTGGAATTGTGCTATATGCTCTTTTTTTTCCCCTCCAATTTGTCTGCATGGGGCTCACTAGGAAGACTTTTTTCACTAAATGGTGGCATCATGCTTCTTTATCCTCACATATTTATTCCATATCACACATACATACCACTCTCGGTAGAAAATGGTCAGAAAGAGACTCTGCACACAGAACAGGTGGAAAGGTAAGTTACTCTAACTGCGGTGAATATGCACAGTCTTCAGAAGGTATGTATGTATTTTTCTCTCACTGACATGCTCCTTTCTACCACCCAAGCTAGGCATTGTTTTCTGCTAAAAATCAATTAGGATTGATTTTATGGTTTCCAGCTTTCTATGATTGTTTCTGATTTTGTTAAGAGCAGATTGCGTCTCAGTCCAGGATGAGGACTATCGTGTTATCTGTCTTTAACAATTTGTCAATATACAATGAAGTACTAGGATGAGAATTGGGAAAGATTAGCTTTCTTTTGTGGCAGCAGCTTCTCATCCTTCAAAAATGTTTCTAAGATATCCAGGCTTAGGGTAGTCTATTTTGCACTTTATTCTGTAAATGATGCAGTTGAATTTTTGATTGTAGAAGACCCCTGAGCTAAAATCACTAAAAGAGTCTGCTTGCTTAGTTTCCTCTTGGAGAGTAGACCAGGGCTTCTAGGATTGGATGACGGTTTGGAAATGCGAACAAGTACATTTTACTTTCTGGATGTGAGGAATGTATAGAATTCAAATATATAGGATGTAATTGTAAAGTTTGGATAGAAACTTTTAATGAAACCCTACCAAATGTATCAAAATGGTAGGCTTCTTAACGTTGTTACAATGGATGTCTCTGCATCTAATGATTGACATTGAAAGAACTTCTCTTTAGAACTAGCATCAGAGTCAGTTTGTTCCAACTAGGAAATCAGCCTCACTACTTTACATCATAGGTCGTTATTTTCTATATCAACCTTGACCCTTAGAGTTTTAATTTGCTACTTCATCTCACAGACATCATCAAAATGAAGTTACCTGTCTGATATTTTACGTGCCTACCTGTGTTAGCAAATTCTTGGTAGTTTAGCTTGCACCAGGACTTGAGTGTTAGCCCTTGGTGTTCCCATAGAGTTAAACAAAGCTCATGCTTATCGTTGGCAAAGGCAGTGGGGGGAAATGCAAAGAAAGGAGAAAGGAGAAAGTAAGTGAATGGAATGGAAAAGGAAGAAGAATGAAGGAAGGAATATAGAGAAAACCAGGATTTGAGTCTTCTGTGAAAGAGCACAGAGGCCATTAGTAATTGCTTTGATAACATACATGCCACAGGTGACCTACTTTTGACCTAAATAACAGAAATTGGGCATGGCATTATAAGTGGAGTATCATCAAGGATATCTGGCCTTTACCCAATTCTTGGGAATAGTATATTCTGAAGAATGTTGCATATATATACAGTAAATTATATTTCTTAAAATGCTGTCATAAGACCATGTGAATTGATTAGAGATTCAATCTAGTGGCAAAAGGCATTTTTTGGGGAGGAGGACCTCTCATTTTCCGTGAGCTGTTTCTCAGGACAGCAAACTCATCCTCAATTAGCAGAAATGAAAACATCTCAATTTATTATTGCACATGCAAGAATAGACACTTGTTCAATAGAGAAATGGCTAGGCTACGATATTTTCTAAAATGAAGTGCCCAGTTCATCATGTGTAGAAAAGTTAATTATATCTGGGGATGTCTTTCAAGTTCCTAAAGATATGTCTGCATTTTGGAATCTTCTTCCCTTCTCCTGGCATTGGTTCTGTCACTTATGACTTATTTTTTCTGGCCTATTTGCCAAATTTGGCATTTGCCTGACAATTTTGAGGTACTGTCACATAGATATGGCCTCCATGAATAGAGTTTACATTTAAAAACTGTATCTCATTTAGTATGAGTACACTAAGCCTGGATGATTTTAACTTTATTCTGTCATTCTTTGTGAAAGCGTGATGCGCTGATGGAGGCAGGGGGTGAATTTAAGTTTCATTCTTCTAAACATAGATGCAAAGCTGATACAGTGGTCATGAAGGTGTGACATATATTCTCTGTGGCTGATTACCTTGTATAAGAGCAATTCATATATACTGGATAGAAAACAAAAATCATCTGATTGGAAACAAGTATAATTGTATTAAGACATGAGTTTCCACCATTTCATGTTATGGTAAAAATCATGGAGAGTTTCCTTTAGGTGACTTTTAGAGCTGTTTTAAAACAACAATGGACAAAAATCATCCCAGAAGCACTTTTGAGTTCAATAAGTTCAAATCTACAGAAGGACACACAAGTAACATTCTCCAAAGGAAACCTTCTGTTCTTCTGAAAAATTCAAAACAGAGGGGGCTGACTTCTCAGAGGGTGGGTACTGCCTGAATGCCAACTTAATGACACAGTGCTGGGGCTACATTTTAAGAACAACAAAAGAAATGGAGCCCTACAAAGGTTCTTATAGGGATATTCATTTTGGATATTAGGTTATTATTGGTATTTTACATCAGGCCTGAGAACCTGGGCAATTTCAGTACGTTGTAGCCATTACTCCATCAGGCGAATCCAGAATCCCATTCTCATATTGTGTGGAATGCCACCCCCAAAGGCAGCCTATGGTTGAGTTCTTTTCTCCTTCACAACACTGCAAAATGTTGCACAAAATCCAGCTCACTTGTGCATACCCACACATATACAAGGAGTTGCAATTTGGGGGGACTTTGAAAATAGCAATTTTGAACACCTCATATCCATCCTTATCACCATAGTTACCTTTTAGCATGTTCATGACAACTGTTTTGTATACAAATTACACACAATTTTGGAGTCTCGTTATTGCTTCTGTGCCCTAGAGAAGTGAATGAGGAACAGTCTGTGGCATGTAAGTCTCTAACACACATCAAGTTCCTGGATTCAGAAATCAGGTGTGTATAATGGCTTTGTGGAGTGAAGAGAAGAGAATGAATGTGGGTCCTCAGTCCACCCTCAGCATCCAGCTACCTGCACTACATCACTAGTCATACATTGCAGGCTCCTTGTTGGAGAAATTGCTAGGTTCACACTGGTATGTGATAATAGATGTTCTTTGCTTGCAACAAATCAATAGCAAGCAGCTGTGGATCGTGCAGATGGTGGAGTGTGAAGCGCCTTTTCAGCCAGTTTTCTGCTGGAGTGGCTATTAAGCTTCACTGTTGGCTATTGATTGGCCTTTTGCTTTTTATTTATTGTGTGGGTTTATTTTTTTTTAATGTAGGTTGATGTATTGATTAAATCTGTTAAAAACACATTTCCCATTCAGGCTTTAGAAAAAAAAAGCAATGTATGCATTACTTAGTGTATAAACAAGGTGACAGATGTTTGTATGCTAATTCCTTCTCTTGGGTTCATATAGGTACCCTGTTTTGTGTACCTATATGTTATGAGCCTATGTTGTTATTTTTATTGCATTAATTTTCAAGGATAACAGACTATAATACATCCTTGTTTCCGGTTATGTGTTTATACCCTATCTCTGTTTTCAGGCTCTGATTATCCAGCAAATAGGCCATATTTGAGAAGCTGACTATTAAGACAGTTTTTGCTGCTTCGAACACACTTTATCATTTATTATTTATTCTTATTTTCAGATGTGATCAGGAATGAGATACTGTCCTGTTCTCAAAGACATTACAGTCTAGTAGGGGAAAATACACAGGAAAGTGCTTCAGTAGAAATATGAACAGTATATAGTGAGGAGTCATAAAGTGGAGTGACGTCAGCTGTCCCTGGGGTTGACACTCCAGCAGGAAAAGCTGCTGCTATTAGGAAAGTTTTCATTGCTGAGTGAGTCTTAAAAAATTTGGAAGTATTTCATGGGCAAATATTGGATAAAAGAAGGTTGGAAAGGAAAGACAGCAGTCTAACAATGCAGAGAGAAATATGCGACGGCCACTGTTAACGTTCTGGCTATTTCCTTCAGGTCTTTATTCTAAGCATTTGTATGGTTAAGATCACACACTGTTTAAAATTTGTGCTTGGCTTTATTTTGTTTAACATTGCATGCTACGCATTTTTCAAAGGATAAAAAACATTATTATATTTTCTGATCTCCTTTAGTAGGATGTACATTATGGTACTCAGTTCTTTGGGGGAAGAATCTCCCACCCTGAATCTACTGCTGGGTTCTGGATGTAGACCTAATAGGCCCCCAAATTTGATTTATTTCATTGAACCATTGGTGGACATTTATCTTGGAAATTTATAATGCACCAAATATTTAAAAGATAGATTTGTTAATGTATATGACATTAAGTTACACAAGATATCATGGCATTCTCATTACGTTAATTGGCTTTAGAATCAAATCATTTAAATGCCAATTCCAACTCTAACACTGTGATAGTCCCTTAGCCTCTAGAAGCTTTGTTGTAGCACAAGGAGTATGATAGGTACTTAATAAAAGAAGTAGGGATAGTTTTTATTATAAGTAATAATATTTGACATTTGTCAAGTCCTTATTATGTTCCTGGTATTCTACTAAGAACTTTACAAAGATGGAAGCCCTTTAGTCATCTCCAAATTCCTAAGAAATACTATATACTATTGTCCTGATTTTAGTAATGAGAAAACAGAGGTCACTCAGGAAGAAGCTGAGTGAGGACTTGAACCCGGGTCCGTTTGACATGAGAGCTCACATTGTTATCAGATTTGCTTCTACTTAGTAATTATAAGAATAATAACAGTTTAACATCTTCACTAATTACTAGACAAGAGTGCTTAAAATTCCAGGTGGACAAGTCTTCACGGACAACTAAATTACATAAGAATGTAGGGCTGGAAAAGAGAAGCTCTGTGTTCTTGGTTGTTAATTTTATCATATTCTGGAATTCTGAACACTTTGTATATTTCCGTATTAATACTCAGATGAAGCCATTTAATTAGAATATCTTCAAGTATTCTAGAATTAGACTTACAATATCCCCCCATGTCCCCAAATATTTACATTTTCATTCTCTGTTGACGTAGATCTTTTGATTTCCACTTTCTTACTTTGTTGCAATCCTAATACATGTCATATAGCCTAGTGGATGAAACCATTGATGTGAAGTGTATGGCCTGTTTTGAAATCTTGACTCTATCACTTAATAGCTATTGTACCTTGGACAAATTAATTAATTCCTCTGTGTCTCTAAAATGCAGCTATTTATAGGTCCGATCTCATAAGAATGTTGTAAAGATAAATTGAATTCGTAATTTAAGACACGACCTATAATAGCCCCTACAGAACTATTGACTACTCTTCGATGTAATTTTCAAAAAGTTAAAAACATGACTCATGCAATTATAATTTTCGTAAAGTTCAAAACACAACTCATATAAATATAGAATGAATGTGTGCCAAATTTATTTAACTCCTTAATTAGGCAAACAACAAGATGGTGAAAGTGTAAGCAACAAGATGGCAAAAGAATATTTGAAGAACTGGATATTTCTAGGCATTAAAAAGAATATTAAAATACAAATTTATGTTAAATATAAATATAAAACTGATGAATGTCTCATAGGGCAAAAAGCCTTTAACCTCTGGTGTTATCTTTTCTACTGAACATTCTATCTATACTGAACAAAAATCTAGAGGTTAATGTGTCATCTCACATTGTCACAGAGTGTGGGCCCCAGTTAATAGTAAGTATCAATGTCAAACACAGGTAGATCTCCTAAAGATATGGGTGGATATGTTAAACAGTGTCCCTGTAGATACCGAAAGGAACATGGCTCTCTTCTAGCCTTTTTTCTAAGTTTTGGATAATTTCTACTAATAGTATTATGATCTATTTAATATCAACTACTTTTTTGCCTTGAATACCTCTCTCATACACAATTACCTTTTATTTTTTAACCATTTACCTGTGTGCCAATCACTGTGCTGAATTCATGATGTCATTTTGTCATTTAAATGACCCTCAAAAGTAAATACTTTTATGATACCAGTTTCACAGATGAAAAAACCGAGACACGGAGAAGTCAAGTGTTTGTTCAAGATCACAAAACTATTAAGTCGGAGGACAAAGATTCAGAGTTATATTTGACCACAAAGTCTCGGCTCTTGACTGCCGTCTTCTGATTGCCTCGAGGAAAGCTTCTTAATGAAAACTCGTCTGACCACATAGGGATTTAGACTCAAATTAGCCACAGAGCTTTACTGCTTTTATTGCATCAATTACACTGTAATTTCCAGTGTCCACATTATTGGGGGGGGTGGATATTTTTCACATTTTACTTCATTCGTTTTAAATAACGGCATCATTAGGACTGGTCTGCTAAGGTAACAAGATCAGAAGTTCCTTCAAGCAAGTGTCATTTTGCAGTTTGGCAGGTCCAGGCAGGAATAAGCTGAGACCAGAGAAGTCAGTGAGGCTCCGAGGAGCAGCCTGGACCATAGTAGGCAAGATCCAGAAGGTAAGACAGACACAAAAGAAGCATTCATGAGTGGGAAGCGCCAAAGTTAATGCCTGAAGTTATTTCTCTGCATCTGTTTTTTATTCCTGGGCCCACAGATATTCAACGTAGCTGAAAGGAGGTCAGGGGATAGCAATTAAACACAGAGTTTTCTGAGTGCAAGGATGAAGTTTCTAGTAGTCTCTGGAGCAGTTTCATAGATGCAGGTTTTAGTTTCTTGCCCATTGGAATCACTCTTCTTACTTCTAAGTTCTCCTGATATCAAGAAGGGATGATTTTGTACCCAAAATCTGCTGTATTGCTGACATTAATACACATGTAATATCAAACAGATTCAACAAGAGCCAGGACTGCTTGCAGCTTTTGTTTTGCACAATCTCCTGCAAAAATGAGCTGGAACTCAAAGGTAAAACATTAGTTTCTGCAAATTCCAGTTCACATTTGGACCTAAGGTTCAAGGAGAAATAGTCTCCACAATTTAGGGTCCTGTAGCTTGTCAGGGATTATTATGAGTTGTTGGAATCTGTGGCCTCACTAATTTCATTTCAGCAATCTTCAGCATGCTATATGTGTAGACCACTTTTATTGCTTATGTTTAATGATAGCCCATTTATTTCTCGTGTGCTTGGCTAGTTACTTATTGATGGTGATGGCAATAATCCACTGAGAGCCTATTGGTTCATAAAAGATAATTTTATATTACCTTGTTAGTCACATACAGGTACAATTTTAATGTATTTTTCAATATAGACGTAATTTCCTACATTTATTTCCATCTACATTTATTTGCTCTTACATGTAAAAGCAAAAAAGATGTAAACTATTTTATCTTCTCTTGTAAAATAGAGTTAATAAATATAGTTTGGTTCCCTCCCCTTTTGTTTTCCCCATAACTTACTTTTGGAGGGGGCGTTAACACCCCAGTTAAGATAAAGGACAATTTCATCCTCCAGAGGCTTTCCTTGTGCCCCTTCTGGTTAGTCCTTCTCTTTTCTCAGGTCACTACTGTTTGAATTTGTATCAGCATACATGAGTTTTGTCTGTTGTTGAATATATGTAAATAGAATCATACAGTATGCCATCTTTTATTTCTGTTTTCTCCAGCTCCACAGAATGTGTTTAAGATCTGTCTGTATCACTGTGCATTCTAACTGCTTTGCTCTCTCCTGACTCTCAGCTCCATCTTCTCATTTGAAGGAGGCTGTCAGGCTCCACCTGGGATCCCTCTCCCTGCTCCATTGTGCAGACATTCTCCTAAGGCAGTAAGCTGGGATAATCTTAGGGCTCACCTTGTTTGTCTTCTCCCTCTCAGGAATCACTCTCCTTCTTTGCTTGATGTCCAATGTCTTGCAATCCATTGTTTCACATTTGCTGTCTTTTTCCTGGTTGTTCCAGGTCGATCATGGATCCAAACTCTAATACTCTATCTAGGTTGGAAGTAGACATCGACCTGTTTCTTCTTACCTGACTCTACCTGTATACTTTGAGACTGGCGGAGTAAGGGTGGGAGGGATGACAATATAACATAATGGGCTATGCTCTAAGCCACATCCTCTAGGCATGATTTGAGGCTTTGCATTAGTCCTGGAACAGCCCTGGCGGTATAGAATATTCTAGGACCTGGTTTTTTGGGGGCAGTGGTTGGGGAGGAGTCCTTCAACTCTAGTTATAGGTTGTTTGCAGTCAAAGAGCCTTCTGCAGCCAAAGAAGCTGCACAGTTAGTTAAATACCTGCAAATGTGTCTCCATCAAGCGTTTCTTCATCTGATTTTCTATTCTGAGGTCCCCATTGCTTTTTCCCTTCAGTCCCTCTGATAATGCTTGATTAAGCTCAGTGGGTACAGGATTGATTTGGCTCTTACAACCAGTGGCTTTTATGTTCTTTACCTAGAATTATAGTTTGTTTTCTCACCTACCTTTATCCTGTGGATCTTTGCCGCCTGATCCATGTCTCTTTGCCAAATGAAATTAAGAAGTGTTTTCAAACAAAAATTTGGAGACTTCAGGAACGTGGAGGTGTTTCTATGCCAGGGAGTGTTTTGGGCACTGACTGTCTTTATTTTAATCTTTAGATGCTGGTATGCACTTATGATTTTGATGCATGTCTATGAAAAGAATGATGGGACCTTGCATTATTGATGCTTTTTAGTTTTAACTGAGTTTTTTTGATAATTAAGATTGTACAGGCTCACTGTTGAAAATCTGGAAAATGCATTAAAGTATAAGGAAATAGAAAAAACATGCATCCTTTTACCAATTGTTTATATGACCTTGTTTCAGAATATGCACGGTGTCAAGCACATAATAGATATTCAAAATATATCTGCTGAGGAAATGACTGAGCCTTGCATATTTTCAAAGTCTGAGTTGTGCAAAAGTCCTAGTGTTCTTTTCATGAAATGAATAGCATTTCTACCAGGGCTAGATGTTTTCTTGCCAGAAGGAATGTTTTAGACATGCAGAAATTATAATGAGCATCCCAGCATACAATTTTCTTCTTCAGATGAAAAATGAAAATGTCAAGATGTTTTCATTTCTTTTCTCTCTTGCCCTTATCCCTTCTCACAGAAAGCCTTGCAGTTTCTGAGCAGTTATACATAGGCGCATCTACCTACCAGTAAAATGGTTTTGTAGTGGATTATAGTTGGAGGGAAAAGGACCTTATAATGTAAATGGGAAAGGGGCCTCTTGGGTCCCAGGCTTTTCTGTGGCATCAACTTTCAAAGAGACATTGTGGTTTATTTCACGTGATGAAATTTCTTGCAAGAGTCTAGTACTCTAGAGGTCTATCGAGACAGTAGAACTCTTTTGCTTTTGCATCATTCATAAATTTCTTCTGAGTTTTATGTTGACGCAAGGTAGTACCATATGACAAAGGACTTAGATGCACTGTATACTGAAAAACATAACACGCAAAGATTTCTTGATTTTTGTATATCCTGGTTACAAAAGTTTTGTCTCTGCAAGAGAATTCAGCCAAATCTAGTAAATTCTTTGCAACCACTCTCAGGAGTATTGATAGGAAACAATAGCATCTGACTCAGGCATTACTTCCTAGTAAATTTACTGTATGCTTTTGTAATCAGCTGCCAACTAAATCTAAAATTGCAGTTGTACCCAATATCCTTATATGAGTAAAACCAAATACATGTTTATATAAAGAAAAATAAGTACACGTGCATATATACGTGTTATAAATAAATACAAATTTCCTTTAGGATTTTCTCCAATTGTTCTGAAACAATTTATGTACCCAAATACTTTTGTTTCTGTGTCTTACAGAGTTCTGTGTGAGCTCTTGGTTGCAACTCAGTCAATTGGCAAGTTGTGTATTTCTGTCATTGTAAAGTAATGTGTCTACCTGGGTCACAGATCAGGTAGCTGCCTGCCTTTGAGGATATTTGGCAGAAAGCCACTTCACCCCATACGAATACTCAATATTTGGGGCATAATTTTATCTCTGAAAAAGAATTTAAGCAGAGAGATGTCATCTGGGATATATTTATCCTTAAGAATAATCTTTCTTTCTCCTCTCCCTACCTAAAATTCCCATATGGCTCCCTCATGCTGGCACTCAAGCATATCATCTAGTTAAAGCTCACATCAGTGCCCTGACACTGGGGGGCCTTTGGAAAAGGGCCTACAGTTCAACACACATATCATCACACATGTCTGTTGTCCCTGACTCATGAAAAATCCTGAGAACGGAGGAAATGGGAAAGAATGTATTAAAACAAGCGAGTTTAGCCAAACAAACTGTTCGTGTTGGTAGAGGCTTTATTCCAATCCCCACAACGCACCACATGTATTTACAACATCTAACTTATTTAATTTGCATTTGGATTAATTTAGCATATTTTCCTATTATATAAAGTTTAATGAACAGTAAACACAGCTATAACGAAATCTCACAGCTATTTCCCAGTGTGGGGTAACATTTTGCATTTAGTTATATTTGGTTTCCTAGGTAATATTTGATTGTGTCTGTATTTCCTAAAGCTGCATCTCTTGTCACATGGAATGTTTGGGTGGCAGATTCTTCAGACATAGAGCAAGGCTGAAAGGCGTGGTAAGTTGAAACTCTTGAAGCCATGGTTGGGAAAATCAACTGGGCAACAGGGTGTGTTAAAAATGATTCTCCCTGCTGCTTCCCTTGGCAGTCTTTGAGCTCCCCGTTGTTGGCCTCCCTGCTTTTATTTCTGAAATCCTTCCTGTGTACCAGTTCCAGATTAATCTTCCCAGAACACCATTTTTGTCTTATCACTCCTCTGCTCACGAGCCTTCAATGGCCTCCTCTTGTTGTAGTCTAAATCCTACTTTTGGTTTCCAAGGTGTTCAACAATCTGCTTTTTAAAATCTGTCTCTTGAACCAAGTTTTCTTTAATATTTATGGCTTGTGTGCCCTCTAATAAGGCCAGTGTTCTCAGTGTCACTAGCATACTCTGTGATCATTATGCTTCCGTGCCCTCGCTGTCTAGTTTCTCCCTGCTGAAAGGCTTCCCTCCCCTTCTCCTAGCTTTTCAAATCCTATACAGTCTTTAGGGTCCAAAACTCCTTGAGTTTTCTCTAACCACTTTCATCCATATTGATCTCTTCTCCAAAGTTCTATGGCATTTATATTCAGAACTGAGATACAGCATGGCCCAGCTGCTAAAGGGGGATTAGTATGGACTTGAGAATAAAAGGTGGGTTCAGATCTGCCTCCTTTCCTTCCTAACCAGGTGGCCTTTGGCAATTAATCCACCACCTCACAATATGTACTTTGCAAAAGTCCCAGTTTTGTTAACAGGATTAGAAGTAACAGATGTAAAACAGTGTTGGAATTAGGAAAGAGTTTTTGTAAGGTTCCAGGTAGCAGCTTAAGTTGAAAATGTAAACTTTCTGTTAAAGAAGAATGTCACCAATAAATAAAACAGGAAGAATTACCACTTTTGTTATAAATTTACCCTATTTCCTAGAGAACCAATTTGTCTATTTTGTGGTGACTATAGTTTCCTCTAGAGTAGAAGTTCACTGTGTCTTGCGTGGATGTGGGTGGTAGGGTTGATAGGATTAGATTATTCAAATATCACTGATGTTTTGTATGTTCTAATTTACCTTTGCTGTAAGTATCCTGATTTTTTAGGCCAGTACTTGCACAGGCTCCCAGGAGCACACTGAAGAATTCTGGTACCTTTAGTAATCTTGTGTCCTATTTTTGGTTCTTTCCTAGAAGAGAGAATTGTTGGCCAGTGAATCTTTGATTCTCATCACTTATAAGACTGAGGGAACAAAACTGCAAAATTTGCAGCCTCTGTTATTACCAGAAATCTCAATACGTAATCTTAATATTGTAGATTGTAACTCATTTTTAAACCAGCTCATTTACAGCACTAAAGTATAACCTACTTTAGCTTTCACAATGGACTGTTTACAATAGATGATTTTATAGTCACCTCTCCTCGGTAAACACTTCGAAACTCTTTGAGTCTGAGGCTCTAAGGCCAGGCCAAACCAACTTTGATACTTATATACTTTTACTTTGAACATGAGGCCAAGTAGTGGAAAACCCATGGCCAACTTCTTCTTCCCTATTCACTCTTGACAGAAAAACACAGGGAACTATGGCCTCCCTGGTTTATTATCCGAGCAGCCTAATGTGCTAATTATTGCCTGCCCTGGGAAGATGGCTGCATATTGATCTCCAGTGGAGTTTAACTGAATAAGAAGCCATGTCTCGGTGACATTATTACATACCCATTACCTGGAGTCCTCCATAATGAGCTCTGCTGCTGAACACTAGGGGATTAGATCAAAATCTTAATCATGGTGGTTTTGATAATCAGTTTCAATGAGCAGAATGCTGTTAGCTTTTTGGAACCTATGAAGCTGATAGTATTTGAGGAAAGAAAATATGATGAGTGTGACTGCTTAATGTGTGGATATCTGAAAGAGAAATTTCTGCCATCTTAAGTGCTGCCACTTCTAAGAATAACTATGTAAGGAATTTGTACTTCCAGACTCTAGTGGTTTCTGACAAGTGTTTTAAGAATTTGGTTAGAATGTTTAGATGATGGAGATTTACATTCACTTTAAAGTGTAGTCACATGGGAATTATTTTCTCTTTGTATTCAGTTTATTAATTAGAGGAAAGTGTGATTTATTCACTTCCGAGTCTCTGTATAGTAGAAATGTGTTTATATAAATAGTTTTTATTTCTGATGACAAATATTTGATGCCAAGTAAGTAGTAGACCACAAATTATTAAGTAATTGCCATCACGTGGGCACACCATTATATCATATGTACTTTCTTAATGTGAACAAACTCCTTTATAGCTTCAGCATCTATGCCTTAACTAAAATCTATAACTAAAATCTCGATATCCTGCATTGATATAACATCACTTGAAATCTCTTTCAGTGAAGGATAATTTTTTTCTGATCCTTTTATTCCTGGGATAAGAGCACAGTTCACAGTCATTGTTCCATGATACCTCTTCTTTTAAGGTCCACATGTCTTATGCTATTTTCTCCTATCCTCATCAGCAGCATCTACTGACCTTCGAGATGTGAAGAACAGTATAAACTGAGTTCCTTGCTCATTGCCTTCGTCTCATTCCTTCCTTTGCATTATCCTTGGTGACTTCAATTTTCATGTTATGGTTTTTTAAATAACCTGACTTCCTCAAAAGCCTGGCCATCTAACAAAGAGAATTTCCCTTGCTGTTAACTGCTTCCTAAGTTTCGCCTCTCTCCCCACTTATGCCTCCAGAGTCTACCTTCTACTCTCCATGGTCTCAAAGGCTTCTCTTGCCTCCATATGCCATCTGGAATTCCTAGTCAGTAATATGAATGACGTGCCCACTAATGCTCTAGAGCCCTTGCCTCATGATCTGGCCACTCACTACCTGAATGCCAAGTAAATTCCTCTGTTTAGTTTCTTGGCTGCTGCCTCATGGTTAGAGAAAGTCAGGCACTTGGCAGTTGGCTGTGCTGCAAATTCTCTTACCTTAGCAATGCCCTCAATGCATTCTTTTTCATGGCTATCCAAGCTTTGGCCCTAAACTCTAACCATTCTCTCTTCTGTTCAAGGATATCCTATTCTCCACTGTGCTAATTAACATTCACCTGGTAGGAGCTAGTTGATGTAAGCCTTTATTAATAAATATTTTTATGTTTAAACACCTCAAATCTCTCTAGGACAGCAATTAAGACTTCCCAGGATTTATCTCCAAACGTCATTTTCCCATTTCAAGTCTTCTAGGACTCACTTTCATAAACCTAAGCACTAGTGGGAAAACTCTCTTCTCCAAATGTGCCCTAAACTTTTCCTTATCTATTTTGGCCTACCTTCCTTACATTGTTGATCTATATATTTTCAATGGGGCCTTGTACTGAATGAATATTCGTGCAGAGTTTACATGTTTATACAATATGTTTACCTACATATGATTTTCTTTCTAATTTGGATCAGGACTGTGTGATTATTTTCCCTTGTACATTGCTTAGCATAATGGCAGTCATTGAAAAAGAGTAGTTTCCTCACTAAATATTTCTCCCCTATAGTGCCTATCACACAAGTATTTGTTAGTTATTCTGGCTCATTATTAAGTGTGAATTTTGTAGAACGGGTACAATGTCTTATCTTTCTATTCCCAGTATTTTATATGGAACCTGGCAGATTACAGATGTTCAATAAATTTTTGATGAATATATGAAACACCAGGTACCAATGAAAGGTAATGATAATAAGCAAACACCTACTTTAGAGGTATATAGTGTGAATTAAACTACTGTAATGGGCCATTCAAGGCACAAAACCATTAATTTATAAAATGTATTCATTATTATTAAATAAATATTTTATTAATTGTTCATTCATAAATAAATAACTCAATTATCTCTCATTTTACATATAAAACATAAAGCTCAAAAGGAAGTGTTGACTTTTCCAAAATCACACAGCTAATGAGTAGCAGAGTGCAAGAACCAGGAGTGCTGACAAGTGGTTCTCTAGCCAATGCCCCTAAGTGAATATTTTCTAATCAGTGCTTTGTGTAATATCATGTCCCTCTAGCTTTCCCTCCCCATCACACACATTGACTGGGACTGAGGTGGAATAGAAGGCAGAGGTAATAGATTCCCATGGTGTAAAGAAGAGGCATGTTAGCGGTAAGTCTGTTTGGAAGGCAAATGCTTGACCCTACATATACAGCAGTAAAAATTACTGCTGTATCTTAAAGAGTAAAAACAGCTTAATATGTGTGCTAAGTAACTCCCTGTCCCTTGCAAGGAAATGAATTTATTCTTATAGATCACTCCATCTGTAAGTATTTCTTCTATCCTTTTTTTTTTTTAACTTCGCTGAAAACTAAACCCATTTCAAGGTAGCCTGCATAACCAGTGTATCTACGTATACTTTCTTTTACAGATTCTAATGTATTCATTTCTTTTTCATTAGAATATAGGCTCAATTCTGCTCAGGCTCAGTGTTATGTAGAAAGAACAAGGCAAGAAAGGGCAGAGTGGTGGGAAAGTTCATAGATTATTTGGGGAACAGAAAGTTTGATTAGAGGAGAGAGTGTGAAGGGGTTGTGAGAGGTGGCCCAGATCAGGTCCTGATCCTGGGGCTCTGGAAGTGGAGATTTTGGGGGAAGAGAGTGAATGGAAGTTTTTGAGCATTTGTGTCATATGGGCAAAGCTATGTCTTGGAAACAGCCCGCTGGCAGAGGGTGAGGGGTGAGTTGAGAGAAGATAGTAAGTCCCGTGGAAACACATACCACATCCATGTTTTCACCACTAAATAATCAGACTGTCACGTGGTGTCTCATATGCAGTGGGGATTCAATGAATATTTTTTAGAAGAATGAACAAAAGCAAGAAGCCCATTAGGAGCCTCTTGTAATAGCTGGGGTAAATGGCAAAAATGGGCATGAACTAGAGCGTTGGCTGTGAGAATTTTAGGCTTAGCTTCAACTTGACTGTAAACTACGTGGAGACAGGTAGAATCAATTATAATATTCAAAGAGCTGGTGAAGTGGCAAACATTTAAGAAATCTACTCCATTTTTAATTTTATAAGCTTCCATTATTCTTCCTTTTAGCCTTAACTTTGTTTTTGGTTTTTACAAATAAAGATATTTTAGAAATTTAACAAAAAATCCACTTCTCATATTAAAACCTCTTTCTCTATTACTCAAACAGTGCATAGTATTTCAAACATACATTGGTTTAAAAAAGTATTAGATCATATTTATTGTATGATTTCCAATGGAATGAACTGTTATGGCCTCTCTGATTAAATTATCATTTTAATGCCCTTGGTTGTGTATGGTTGGGAACAAGTTCATTGTTTTCCCTGATGCAGGCAAAATTGCAGTCAGCTAAGTTCTGCTGCTGGGTCCAGGCTCCAGGCTTCTAGCTGATAGAAATACCAGAGGGCTCTAACTCTTTCTCCTTCAGAATCCTCCCCAAGCTTGCTGCTAAGCTGAAATGCTTGAAGCATTCAAAACTGTTAGTCCTGCCTCAGTTTGAATGTGTGCAATTTTTGCTTTTTAGAAAGGACATATTCTGATGTGTAGATAACCTCCCCTGCAACAAAAGAATCTTTTGATACATTTTTTTTAATCTTATAGAATTTTGGTCAAAAAAATTCACATAGCAAAGGCATGAGGTGCATCAAATATTTTAGGTTTTCCTTTTGTTTTTTGTACTATATGATGTGAGAATTATTAAGGCATCTGTAATGCACGCAGATATACTGGATTCTAACCATTTTGTTCAGGCCGTGCACATTGAACCCTGGAGCTCCATTTCATCACAGCACAGTTGCTTCATTTGTTGTCCCCAGTTGACTGTCTTTTCAGTTTGTTAGTGTTGAAGAAAATTCTCAAAGTGTGATGTTGGGTAAAATTCAGCCACTTTACATGCTTGAGATTCTATCTCTAAAAGGAACCTTGGAATTTTTTTAAAGGACAACAAAACAAAACAAATGCATTGATGATAGGATTAAGTGAAAGAAACTGATAAATCATAGTGATATACCACCCCCAGGAAGATGGGTGCAAGGTCGACTGCTATTTACTTCTGTCTTAATCCTGTGATTTTCTGGTTCCTTGGCTTAGATTAGGGTTTATCAAATAACTAAAGCAGGACAACCCAAGGTTACTCAGATTCTCTGATTTTACTTTACCATTTGGGAACTAAACCCTACCACTGTTTTATAAATTGTTTATGTAACCACATATGAAGAAAGGGGTATTTCAAATTTTAGAGGGTCTCAAGATAGAAACTATCTCGCTTTAAGAAATTAAAAAAATCATTCTTAACAATCAACGCTGTTAAAACTTGTTACCTAAAACCAATTTATAATAAGAGGAGCAGCATGTTATTTTTTTAAAAGCCCAATTTAATTTTAAAATTGTGAAAAATTTTGAGCACATGGAAAATACAGAAAATGCTCAATATCCTGTACCCACCACCCTATTAACAAGGGCTAGCTTTTTGCCACAGTTGCTGAAGACTGTAATTTACTTTTTTGTTCCTTTTTAAGACTTTTCATGTTTTTATTAACTATTGAACACATGAAAATAATATTTATAATATGTTAATGTGTGTAAAGTATAAAAATAACAAAACAAACCACCCAGCTTAAGAATGACAGGTTCCTTTCCTTAAAAAAAAATTCCTAATTACTGTGAGCTTACCAGTTCAAGCCTCCTTGCCCCCTAAAAGTGATGTACAAATTAAACTCCTGGGGTTTACATTCTGATGACTGCACTGAATCTGAAATTTTTCCTGTTGCTCTTCAAATTTTGTTGTATGAGTAATGATGTTGGCTAGAAAGAGATTTGAAGACCTAACCATGAGACTGTCTTATCCTGTTCAGGTCTTCAGTGTTCCCTCGTTAGTCCTTTCAGCTTATTCCTGGGAAAGCGCTTTTCTCCATACATGTTTAAATACTTGTTAAGCATGAATATTTTAAGTGCTTATCAAGCATTGGTTTGTACTCTTCATAAGACCCAGGGAAAAATCATCAATATCTGGAAAGGCACCATTCTTAGTGACACTGGTTTTGAGACCAACTTGGACAGAGAAATAGATTACCGAAAAAAGAAATGGTCATCTTTTATGCAGATCTGAATTGAAAATATAGCCAAAGGAATATTCAAAAACAGGAGATTCTCCTTCTTGATTGTCTTTACTGGAAGTCCAGGGACCAAGCTGAAATCATTCCTCACTGGTGTGGGTGGTTCAGGGTTAACGTGACGCTAAACCCCAGGGACGCCTTACTTCCATGCACGATTAAATCCAGTTGTCAGGTTTGGACAGGAGGGAGCCCTCCTTTTCCTCACGAAGCCTAGAAAGAGGTGCCTTGTGGGAGGAGGTTATGCATTTTCCAGAGTACAGAGCAAGGATCATCTATCATAATCGAATGGGAGTATTTCATATCATCCATCTCCAGTGAGGATAGTAGCAAAACTTCTGTCCTTTCTTCCATTTTTTTTTTACTGTTGTGATTGGGATTCATTTTATAAACAGAAAGAGGAGTTTGAGGTTATTAGAAAAAACATATACACATATACAAGAATTATTCAGTCTCCATTGCTCTTTTTCCCCTCCATGAATAATTTCTGCAGACAGGTGGCCAGTTCAACCATCTGTCTCTTTGTTACAAATGCCTGTGGTTGGTCCACTCCCTTCTGCCTTGAAGTTAACTGAAGGCTTCTTTGGCAAGACAATGATATAAACCAGCAAATAAGATGAGACTACAAGATATCTTTGTTGTTAGTTTTTCTTTTGAGAATAATGGAGAATGACTCTTTCTTCCTCCAGTTCAAATATACAGATTCCTTAAGGGCTCTGATGCATACATATCATTGAAAAAAAACCCCACTATTCTCAGTATTGGGCAATTTGGAAAACAAAAAGTAGAGCTTCTGAATTTATAATTTCAGTTCCTTCTATATTTCGTTTAGCTAGATTCATTTAAATGTTTCATTTCTAGCCTGTGTTGTAGAAGATTGCTTGATTGGTTCCAGGTAGTCTCTAAATCCATTGAGAGAAAATGAAATTTAGGAAGGGCATTGGCTGTGGATTTGGGCATGGGCGACTTGAGAATACTGTTGTCCTCTCTTTCCGTCTTAGTTCACAGGTGGGTTTTATACCATAAAACCAATCAACCACCCAACCACTCAACAACCAACAACCTACCATTTGGGTCCTGTCTGCACATCACACATGGTGTCCTTGCAGAAGTCTATCCAGCACCCATAGGAATATAACTCATCCCTAGATTGATAACAAAATCTTAACGATTATTTGTTGAAATATATTAGGTGACTACTTTAAATAATTGCATAGTCCAAAAAAGGAGAATGTATACACCTTAGTGAAATTCCATTTCACTGGTTTTGTTCTCCATCATTGAAACAATTGGGTAGAAGTTAAAAAATAGAACAATAAAACTTTTAAGAAATATTTGTAGAATGTTTCCTAATTTTAGATACAATGCTGGGTTATTTATTTCTCTTGTTTGATTTTTATAACTATCTTTAAAGTAAATATTATCATTACCCCCAGCAAGTAGATATTATTATTGCTCGCATTTATAACAGTGAAGGGAACTGAGATATAAGAATTGAGATGTCTGTCCCACAAGCCACAAAGGGAGGATGAAAGAAGCTGGGATTCAAATCCAGGTTTGTCTCTTAGGGGTTCATGCTCTTAACCTCTCTGCCATATTGTCTTTCCATATGGTGTGGCACAAAATAGAATTGTGACCTTACCACTGTCCCAGAGAGGGATCAGACAAAGTCCAGAGAAAGTATAGATGGCCAAGACCTTTGGTCATGGTTGCTATAAGAGGATACTTGGCAAACAGCATCACACACAGATGGTGTGCAACCCACACATCTCTATTTACGTAGAGGCCCCGAGTGTTTGTGTTAACAGGTTTGGGAGACAATAAAAGAAGTTGCTGTTTGTTCTTTCTTTGTAAGTCTGCAATTAATTTTTAGCATAAATTTAAAAGGGGAATTTGGAAGTTCACTAGACACTGAGAGACTGGCGATCCAAGGAAACATTTGTCTGTTGGGTTTAAAAAGGAGATCCTGTACAAAAGCAGTTGTTTTCCGTTTTTCCCACTAGGTGGTGCTTTGGTCTTGTAGGTCAAATTTAATGAGGCTGGGTTTTTTTTCTCCCCCTCCTGGATATTGGTCCAGGAAAAAGGCCAATTCAAGGCTGATTAAGAGGATTGTGCCAGTTATGTTTGTTCAATTTGGGTTTTCTCCATCGTTATCACTGTTTATAACCAAGAAATATTTAAATCCATTTGAGAATTTTGGACACTCCTTTTTTAACTTTTTTGCAATAAATTGTGTTCACTCATTTCGGAAAGGAACATCAATAGTTGGAACTAGCTCAGTTGTCTTATCAGCATATTATCTCAACAGGCTGCACTGGTAAGGAGTCTTTCCTCCTACAGAGTGGAGCAAGTCATGATAAGTGACTGACACTGTGCTCAGCCGAGTTTGTCATTTGTGTGTCCATATATAAAGCACACTGGCCAGTGAGATTACTCTGGGACAGATACACGGCTTGACGTGTGATTTTCTTCTTTACATTTTAATATAAGTGGAGACAAAAAGGGGAGGGGAACAATGATTTAAATAAGTTGAAAAAAGTGGACTGAGATGGGAAGGAATCAGTTGAATGGGGAAATAAATGGCATTAGTCCAAATCCAATAAAACTAACCAATCTTTCTACTATCTATACTGAATTCACTCATTTTCATTAGCATGCAAGGACTTTATTTGTTGACTTGTCTACAAATGAAGCTTTCCTGCCATCAAGGAGTAGTTGAGATAAGGAGTTGAGATAAGATATCTCATATCTATAATATGAGATAGTAGCCGGTGAAACAAACAGAAAAGTTCTCCCCATCGCTTGGCTATGAAATTATATTTATTTATCTATTAATTTCTGAATGTCTACAATCTATCAAGCAAGGTGCTAGGCACTGGGGAGACCCAGATGAAATATACACTCAATCCTTCAAGGAGCCTAAAGTTTAGCAGGAAATGTAAAGACGTGGCCAAAGGACAGTGTGTTCAATGACTTGTGGAGTGACGCACAGGTTACCAGTAGGAAGTCGAGTGGCCTGGGAGAACACTGAAGGGGCATGTAATTAACATGAAATGGCTAATAAGATACAGGCAAACTGAATCTGGAAGGATGACTAGACTGGCAAGAGAAGAAAGGAAAGAGGTAGGCAGAGAGAGTAGAATGTAAAAAAAAGCTTGAGACCCTCGATGAATGTGGGGAATTGAAAGAGTTTAGTGGCTTGGAGCATAATGATGTTCACTGGGGACACAAGTAGGGTCAGAATTATGGAGATTGGTTACTAAGTTGAGTGTGAGCGATTTTTCTAAAAGCTATAGGAGGGCCTTTGAAGATTATGTGCTTCGCATGTAACCCTGTAAGAAAGGTAGGTCGTTCATCCCCATTTTACAGAAGGCACAAGAGGCTCCCAGAAAGTAGGTGAGTTTCTCCAGGTGACCACTCAGACAGAGCTGAGTTTGTGCAAACTGATCATCTGTCATGGTCTTCCGCTCATAGGAATTTTAGATCTTGACTCTCCCTCTTTAGCTTTCCAGGCCACTGAAGAATTGATTATGCAAGAGCACATGAGCTCCTTGGCTTAATTATTTAAAGATTGCTTGCTATTTTCAACGTTGTATTTTTCCTCAAACTGTAGACAGAAAGCCCTTGAAAGGGTTTATCTGTGATCATAGTCATTTAACCTTTGATAAGCATATTTCCTTCGGCATTTGAAGCGGAAATTCTTAGTGATGTTTTGGATACTGATGCTGGTCCTGCATTCTCTGCCTGTCTTCCTGTATTTGAAGGTGGTAGGGAAACAGTGTATGTGTGTGTATGGTGAGTGTGTGGGGTGAGGTGGTAAAGATTCAGCTCAGGGACTTTTCAGCTTTGCCACTATGAAATTTACCTAATAATATTATGCATAGTCAAATTTTCAGCAAGTGACAAAGGATTCCTAGATTGTTTTAAAGCCTACCACTGCTTTTGAATTCTTCCCAAATTAAAATATTATTTTAAAGGAGGTAAACAAAATTCTTTATTGCAGAATATGATAGTAGCTTACCAAAAATTCCTCAGATCGCAACCATTGTGAATTTATTCTATTCTTAGCCTATCTATCCTCTGGTTTTCTTTGCTTTGTTGGAGTGGCAGGATTTAAAGCAGACCAATTTTTGCCTAATTCTGTGTGTACCAAAGCTACTTATACATTGTCAGTATTCAATACCTGCTAAAACAAAAACAGCCCACTTCACTTCCTATTGGTAGGCAGTGCTCTCAAACGGATTATTAACTTCTTCCAAAGACGCTTTTGTTCTTGAAATACTGAATGCATTTCTCTTCACATTAGGTTTTGCTAACCACCTTGTTGACTATGAAATGCTAAGTCAAGGTCTTCATTAAACTGGCTCTACTTTCCCCTTCATAATTTAGTAGTTACAGAATTTACGTATTTTTCCAAATCAACGTTTCTTGATCTTCAAACCCATGACAATCTGTAAGTAACCACCTTACATGACATATATCTCTTGTGTTCATTTTAAAGCATTCTTCATTCATGAATATTGTTTTTTACTGATATACATAGCAAAATATGAGTCATTTATGAGTTTGCTGATCAACTACTTATAAAATTCCTACTCTGTAGCAGATACTGTATTTGGCACTAAAGATAAGAGGAGAAATAAGACAAAAAATCTTCCTTGCCCTGAAGGGATTTACAACACCTGCACTACTCATAGGTCATTGAATTACAAGTGCCTCTCCAAGACCTGATATGAAAATCCATTTGGTCGGAATCAATGATGATTGGCACCATCATTCTCAAGAGTGAGCTGAAAAGTGAAATTCTCCATATGGCGAGGGGCTGCTGGACTTCTCTTTATCCCTGAGGATCCCCTTCTCCATTGCCACCACCATACCAGCTGTGAGAAACGCTGCTTTCCTCCCACCCGCTGATGCTCTGACCCAGGTGTGGACAATAGATCCTCTCCTCAACTCTGCAAAGCACAGCTGAGACAAGCTGTAGTACTTAAGATTCCTCCAGTAGATTTGGAATCACGGAAAGGGGGGGCGCATTTGCTACTAGCTGTGGCTGCTCAAAGAGAGCCCATAGGTCTTGATCCTCCCTCATGGGGTCCCTATGGGTCTTCCTCCTAGTCTTAAAATCTTAAGCATGATAGGATTCCGATCCTAAAGCAAAGAGAGCAACGTCCAGCGAAGGACTTCACTCTTTCCATTCTAAGGCTCACCTCACTTTGCATTCTAATGCCCAGTCTTTAGTTTCTATTTCAAGGTCTAGCTCATCCCAAGAAGACTGGCACTTGGAACTATGACCTAAAGAAGAGGGTCTAGGGGCCGGCCTGGTGGCGCAGCAGGGTTAAGTTCGCACCTTCTGCTTCTTGGCGGCCCGGGGTTGGCTGGTTCAGATCCCGGGTGTGGACGTCACACCGCTTGGCAAAGGCCATGCTGTGGTAGGTGTCCCATGTATAAAGTGGAGGAGGATGGGTATGGATGTTAGCTCAGGGCCACTCTTCATTAGCAAAAAGAGGAGGATTGGCAGTAGTTAGCACAGGGCTAATCTTCCAAAAAAAAAAAAAAAAGAAGAGGGTCTATGTTCTATCCAATGGGGTGAGGCTGTGCCATGTGGTACCGGCTGCAGAAGCACATTTAAGCACAGTAGTCCAGCATCAGTAAATGATGTCCTATAGTAGAGAGCCATTTTCTTATGGTTCTCCTGAGTTCTCTGGACAGGATATAAATTCTCCCTAACCTCAGAATTTCTGGCCTCTCTAGTGTGAATGGCTAATCTGTCCTCAAAATGTCATTGGGCTTCTATTCCTTTCTTTTAAAGGGCACTCTCAAGTTGGTCCCCAATATCTAGGGACAGGTCTGAAAAGGCAATCTTCTTTGGCTGCTAGTGATTTTCCAAAGCAAGTGTCTTTCTCCTTCTCACCTCACCCATGTCCCCTTGTACCCTTTCTTTGCTCTTTCTGGATACAGAAGCCTGGCTAATCCAGCAGCCACAAGCCAAGGGAGCTTGCTGTGAAGTGGTAGGGGCTGAATATAAGTAGCTTTGTGCAATGGGGAGGAAATCTATGTGTTATTACACACCCAGGACCTCTGAGTCCACACTGGTTCACATCTATATTACACACCTGGAACATATTTAGCCACACTTGTGGCTCATACATGTTTTCATTTTGTTTTAAAGATTCCCATCACCCTAAAATCTGCCTTGGGTCCCAGGCCCTTTTTGCAGTGACGCATGATCTCCAGGCTCAAAAATCTTGTGCAAGAGAAATAGTTTTATATTTGGGAAATCACTTATAATAGACATCTAGTGCAGGGTCTGCAAATTTAAAATAAATTCAGCAAATATTTTGTCTACCTACTTTACACCAAGAGTGTGCTAGATGCAGGGGCTGGCACAGTGAAAATAATAGACGTGGTGTCAGCTCTAGTAGAGCCTGAAATTGGGTGGAGAACACTGACATTAAATGAGTGTGATGAATGCTACAGAAAGAGAGATTCAAGGTACTATACACAGGTGCATATCGTGGAAGGGTTTAACCTATTCTGGAGGACTGGGGGAGGTTTTGTTTGACTGTGCCATTGTCTGATTGAATGACCCTAAGCAAATGATTTAACCTTTCTCTAATTAAGACCAGTTCTTCTTAACCCCCTAAGCCTTCCCTGCTCCAGCAGAGGCTCCCAAATCTATGAACTGTAACAAAGAGAGACGATGCTGCTGACACTAGTAACCCTGGCTGTAGAAAGCAAATGCATGGAGCAAATGGCAAAGGAGGCATAGAATTAACTCCAGAGCATGGAACCCTTGTAGAGTAGAGAATGGAGAAAAGGCTTGTAGTCAGACAGTAAACTCCAGGATAGACATTCCATCTGTATTGTTCATTATTATAAACCTGGCACTTAGCGCAGTGACCCTCAAATATTCATGGAATGAATGGATGACTGACCACTGTCACTTTCTTTGCCCGACTCTTCAGGTTAGGGTTGAGCCCTCTTGACAATAGAAGCAGGAGCAGATGCCTCCATAAATGGGGTAAAACAATGGCTAGATCAGATAACCACTGCCTCTATAGTGAGGATCACTCATGGGCCACCAGGTGGGTGCTCATCCACCTTTTCTACAAGACCTTCTCTAATTCTCCTGCCTTAACAAGCATCTGGTCCTGTTCATAATACTGTGGGGTCACAACAAAATATGAGGTAGCTCTATCCGCTTAGAGAAACTTCATAGCACTTAGCACGATCTTTATCATATATGTTTATTCATCTATTATATTTCTCTTCCACTAAAAACAACTAAGTTAGATGTTAGGTTATTGGAAAAGATACATAATCCTTGAATTTACAGTCTAGGGAGTGAGACAAGATATGTGCAAATAATAAGAGTAATTGCCTTTAAGTGAGCCCTCGATAAGTTCTAGGTTTTGGAACAGGCATCTTACATACAGGTCTTCATCTCACCCTCTTGACCAGACATCCTATCACAAAGGTTTATTTTCACTGTGAGAGAACTCAAGGTCAAGAGAGGTAACTGATCATCACTGGATGCCAAAGGTTGACCTTGAACCAGGGCTACTCTGTCCAAAGTGTTTTTCCCTGCCTCACCTGGGCTGAATGAGTAAGTGCAGCAGTTAGCTGTCATAGAGATCAGAAAAGAAAAATATTTTTCCAACTCTAGTAGACAGAGAAAGCCTTTACTGAGTGACGAATTAAAAATTAAACTAGTCTGAAAGGATGAGTGGGATTTTGATAAGTGGAGAAAAGATGGGGAGACAGATGTTTGATGAACAGCTGTAACTCCTGAGAGCCCGGGTAGGAGTGCTCAGTAGCCTGGAAGCACCTGGGTATTTTAGTGACTCTTGATTTAGAGAAGGATAATTTTTATTCTTAAACAGACAATTTATTCTCCTGGAGGCAAATGTTGATATACTAGGAATAGATGTATTGGACTACTTTTAAAAATCCAAGGCAGGGAAGAGAAAAAGAAAGTATCAGGGAAGTCAGGATGAATATATTTACTACATGTTCAATTATTGATTCACTTATTCATTCTACATATATTTATTATGGGCCTCCTTTCTATATTGCATAGTGAGAGATAGGAAGATAAAACACTGTCCAAGAAGAATCCTATGGCAATAAAACAATTAGTATAAAACAGTCATAGTGTAAAATTACTACCAGAGAGATTTCAGTGAAGCCCTCTAGGATCTCATAAAATGGAGAAATCACTTCTTTTGATGTACATAGAAGGGGCAGTGCTATGAAGGGGTAAGGGGAAGTGGTCGTGTCAGAGAAAAACTTGTTTCTCCCACAGAAGCTTCCATGTGTTTTGTTTTTCTTATTGTTTTTATTTTATTTTAAATTTTCTCTCTTTCTATTAACCAGATCCTTTTATTATAAGAAGTTCCTACTGTAGGGTCATCAAGGGATTCCCTTTGATGATAAGGGCTACTAATTGTTTCCTCAATCCTTTGTTAGAGAAGTGATTTTGCTGTGTATGGTGGCAAACCAGCTTCACCAGACACTGAAAGGAACTGCTCACAGACTGGTTTCCAGGTGTCTCTGTGAAGAGAAGTTTCAGTTCCTTATATCCTTTTCCTGAAGCCCACCATTTAATCCCCGAAGCCATAGCCCATGATTAACAGAGAACCTTCCATGAAAACTGTGTCTCCTTCAATATATATAGGGATGTGCAATGTCTAAGCTACCACATTTACTGTGATAATTTGCTTCAGTAACCTTGGAATATTGTTGCTGACCATAGTTCTAGTCCTAGATGGGGCTTGAACATTTCTTGTCAGAGTGACTTTTCCCATCTCCACTCCAAGCCACCTGGATGACTTCCCTAACTCCAAAGCCTTCAGGTGGGACTAGTGGAGTCTGAGCCCCACAGTGGAATCTAATATATAAAGAAGATAACTCAGGAAGTGGGGTGGTTGGGGAAATGAGATGGAAAACCATGAGAGAATGGTGGTTGCAGTGGGACAACTTTCATCTAAGATGAGTCAGAGTACGGAAAGAATGAACAGGACCGTGTGGTTGAGGAAGATTTCCGTGAAGAAGAGACACTTGAATAGAGATTGAATAGTGAGGGAGAGCACCAGACCTGTGGCTAGGAGGAAGCAGTGCCCTTGATGGATACAAGGAAGGAAAGTCAGAAAAGTATAGAAGAATTAGACCATGACAGTGCCACAGAGGCCAACAGAGTAGAGTTTCACAAAAAAAGAAGTCATCCTCAGTGTCAGTATCTTCTCTTCCTGAGAGATGTAGGAAGACAATGGCTGAGAATGCCTCCTGGGTTTGGCAAGTGGGAGATCGCTTTAGTAAGAGAGCAAGAGCAGGGTCAGTGGAGTGGTGAGAACAGAGGGTTCAGGAGTGAATGGGATGTCTTGGAGCAAAGCAGTGAGGGAAGATAAGACTGGGCAGTAGCCAGAGGATGAAGTGGCTCGAAAGGAAGATTATAGTTTAATCTGAAGGATTCAATTATGCATCTAGGCAGAGGGAAAAGAGAGAAGTTGAAAATTTAGGAGGGAGATGATGACTAATGGAGCATGGTCTTGAAGGAGGCAGGAGCTGATGAAAGGCAGGGGTGGATAATTTGTCAGACGGGCAATGCCATATGCAAAGCAAAGAGATAAAGACTGGATATGGGAAAGGATAGAGATGTCTTCCAGTTTCCTCATGAAGTATCTTGAGGGTGCTAGGTGGTGAGCTTCATAGAGGGGTGGAGATTTGAGTTAGATAAAGTAGGAGAGGGAACCCATCAAGCAACCTTTAAAAACAAAGCTTGCTCCTTTTGATCTCGGGTGAAGTAAGCCATTTAATCCCTTTAATACACAAGGGCATCACCATAGAAACAACCTCCAACCGCATTTTCTGTATTGTGGGGTTCTCTGCATAAACACATCAATGAACCAAACTCTCTTTAAAAAATGCTCTCTGTCTACACACACACACACACACACACACACACACCCCTCTCTACATCCTTGTCAATTGATAACCAATTGAATGTAATGGTGAGAACATTTTAACTCAATTCTGGAGTCTTAGACTCTTTTTTTTCACTACTGAGTTTCCAATTTAGCTATGTGATCTTTACATTGTACTATTTGATAGTGTGAAGTTTAGATGCAGGTCATAGCACAGTGGAACTTAAATCTAGCCACAAAATGTGGTTGATGACTTTTATAGACATGTGCTCATTGTGATCCAGGGATGATGCTGGATGCTCCATATATGTGTCATCCCATTTAAAATCCTTACAACTACACTTTAAGCTGACCCATGGGGAAACTGAGGTTCAACAACATTAAGAAATTTTCTCAGGGTCACTTCACTTGCTAAAGAACATTTTTAGGTTGCAAATGCAGGTCTTCCTGATCCTAACCACCACCATGCCTCCTAGTTACAGCAAAAGGCTGAAGAACAATAGACTTTAGTTTTGATCCTGAAGATGCTCTTCAGCTCATGCTGGCTCGAATTTCCTGTGCAGTGGAGGGAGAGTAGAAAGTGCATTTTAATAAGCTTCAATTAAATTAATTTCATTTTACTTCTTTTGATGTATGGTCTCTTCAAAAAATCCAATTCTACTGATGTTTATTAAGTGCTTCTGTTCACTTGGAAAGTGCCAGGCACTTCAGGGGAACTACAGGTGAGTGTGATTCAGCCATGTTTCAAGAGCTTACAATCTAGTGGAGAGGATGGGAGTGTGCAATTTGCTGTAATCCTAGATTGAATATGATAAGCACCATAAGAGGTAGCACAAACAATGGGTTCTTAATTCAGAAATGCAAGGTTAGGTGAATAATTAGAAAATTGGCCCAGTAGTGCCTAAACACTGGCAGCATCACACAATAGAACTCTTTTAAAGGGTCTTTGTTTTGAACATGACCGTCCACTTGCTTGAATCCAGGCCATGTAATAAGTAAAGAAGGTATAGACAGTGATGATGTCATCTACCATGCTGTGAAGGTCATCTCTGTCAGCGTTTGTGTTGTGGGGATTGGTGATTCAAGACTCAGGGGCAAGGTACTGAGGACACAACAATCTCAGTGGTGGTGCATGACCTGTGCTGTTCTTGGTTCTTCGTGTGTTTTGGCGGGAAAGAGCTGTTCAAGACATTGAACCGCAACTATACAAAGACATACATTATGTAATGTTGGTTTTTATTTTTTCTTTTAGGGTGTCTTTTTGGAGTTAAGGATCTGAACTCCAGAAATATTGTGAACCCAGAATAGGTCAAGTCCTATGTATTCTGAGTAAACTACCTTTTAATGTATTTTCTTAGGGATTTAAAAGTAGTTACTAGACACTACCATATAATTCATTTTCATATTTACTGTAAGCTTTTAGAAGAGAGGAATCAAGGGTAAATAACATGAGCTAGCACGATGCACCGTATACAAATAGGAATTTAATAAGTGCTTCCTGATTCTTCACTTACTGGTCACTTATATGTGGTCAGTGCTGTCACAGTCACTTCCAGAATGCACAGCTAAAGAAAATATTGCTTCTGTCTTCTAAGAGTTTATATCCAAATAGAAAGATTGGGGGTATAGTCCCTAGATAGGCCAGAAGTCAGATTTTGACTGCCATATTATTGGGAACACACATCTAACTGCAGGAACCATCATTCCATAACTTTCTCAGTGGTCTGCACTCTTCTCTGTCCCCAAGCGGATGTTTGTCTCCCTGTTTATCTGAACACCCTTGCAGTTGGCCACACTCCCCTGCTGCAGTTGGTCAGTGTCCCTGTGATGGATTGGCTGAAGCTGTGTCTCGTGTTGCTTGGATGAGGTGATGGATGCTTCTCTCTCCTCTATGGCTGCTTGGAGCCAGAATACAGAAGTGCTGGTTAAAAGGTGATTAATCTTCCCTAATAGTACTGTGTGCTGCAAACAGGATTTCGGCCCCCATGTCTTCATTAGCCTTGATCAGAGTCCACATTACCTCAGATTAGTTAATTGGTTATTTGTTAAAAAGCAGAGGGTAGAGGCCTTTTGAACAAGTGTCAACTGCATGAAGTCCATTTGGAAAGGAAAATAGTGGTGAATCTCAGTCGCCAAGAATCCACAGAGAAGGAATTAAATCTGGCAAACGGTCCGGGGCACGTCTCCTGCTAAGCACTCCAGTTGATGAAGAGCAGCAGGCACTCTGACACCATCAGGTAGACACTTAGCAACAGCCTCTTGCCATTTCTTTGCTTCCTGGTTGACATTGTCTGACCCTAGGGATTGAAACTGTTTGAGAAACGTTGTTTTCTAAAAATGGAGGGTGGATTCTTAGTATCTTTGGGAGTCAGGTATATTTCTTTAAATAAGAGTTTAGAACTCAGTAACATTCAGGCTAAAGGGGAGATGGGTGTGAGCATAACAGATCAAGCCCTGAGCTTTCAAACCTCTCTTTGAGTGGGAGAGAGAGAGAAAAAACAAATAAACATATACCACATGTTTCTATTATGTCATTGGTATAATTTATACCAATGAAAAGTAAGCACTCTAAAGAAAAATAAATCGGGTGAGGAGAGGAAGATTGCGACAAGTGGTGGTCAGGGAGGACTTCTCTAAGGAAGAGACATTTGCGTAAGGATTAAGTAAAGTGACAGACAGATAGATGCCTGTGGTTGATAGAAGGGCTTTCCAGGCAGAGAGGACAGCCAGAGCGAAGTTCATACTTCAAGTGGTCTACGTTCATTTTATTTTATTTTTATTTTAGCACCTACCAGGAATCAATGTGTACAAATAGTGTTAAATGAACTGGAGTAGGTAAATCTATAGCACAGTGTCTAGCACATTATTGGTGTTCAAAAAATGTGAGTTTCCAGGGCCAGCCCCGTGGCGTAGTGGTTACGTTCGGCATACTCCACTTCAGTGGCCTGTGTTCATGGGTTCAGATCCTGGGTGCACATCTATACCACTTGTCAGCCATGCTGTGGCAGTGACCCACATACAAAATAGAGGAAGATTGACATAGATGTTAGCTCAGGGTGAATCTTCTTTAAGCAAAAAAAAAAAAAAAGAAGATGGGCAACAGACATTAGCTCAGGGCGAATCTTCCTCAGCTAAAGAAAAAAAAGAAAACAGAAAAAATATTGTGGGCTTCTCCCTCTCCATTTGCAACTCAAGGAAATGACTCAAGATGCATTCTCACACACAGAGGGCTGCTACTACTACTATCTAAACACCACATCCTGTAACTTCTGGCAAGCCACTGGGAACCATCTTCCCTTCACTTCCTGTTTCTTCTTTCCCTGTCCTCCTCACCCCTTGTCTCCAATCCCCTTTCTTTTTTTCCCCTTCCCTCTCTTCCCCTCTCTTTCTCTTCTCCCCTGTCTCCTGAAACACAAGTGTCTCAAATTCAGGTTTTAAAATGAATGAAATGTAACCCCAGAGATGACAGAGTGAATGACTGACTACTCTTTCTGATAATGTAATACTGTGTTCACTTATTCCATGCCATTATACACACACACACGTGCACACACACACAGCAGTGAGAGCCATCCCAATATAGTATTGGAGTGGGGTGAAAATAGAAAGGGGTAAGTTTTATGGGCAACTGAGACTTTTATAGCAACTGGCAATTTAGAGTGTCATTTTGCAACGGAGGTGTTGATCGTTCTCGCTAATGATCTGTAGAGACAGACTTGGTAATGATGCCTTTTTAGGGGTAGGTATAGCACTGTTATCTGTATCATGCTGTAACTACCCACAAAGGTGTCCCTATAATGTTTGAAGTCCTGATATCAATATTCTGTCAGTGTCTCAAAAGTCCTGAAAATCATACTCATCATTGAAATCCTGCTCCGAGAGACTAGGTACCTTGTCTATTTTCTCTACTTGCTATTGACAATAATAACAATAACAATAGAAAGTCTTTATTGAGCAACTATTAAATATAAATATATCAGTTTTAACACAACTATCCAAAGAGGTGGGCCAAGTTCTCTCTATTTTTCAGATAAAGACACTGAGACTCAAAGAGATATGGAGTCCCACAGTATAAATGGAAAACTTGGATGGCTCCTAGATCTGACTGCCTGCAAAGCTAGTTCTCCTCTCACTATATCAGCTATCTTTGGAAACGTTCCACCTTTGTCCTCCCCTTGAGACTTTGCCATCATTCTGTATTATCCCCAATTCTTCCTCCTTAAGTCCTGTGGAATCCTTCTTAGAAAAGTCTTTGTAATCTATCCATTAATTTCCAGCCCTACTCCTTTCTTCTCACAGAGTCTTTATCCTATACATCTAGACTGTTGGCGCTTTTCTACCTGTCATTCAGCCTCCCTTTCTCACTGCACCAACCAATCTTATGCACTATTCTCAGATTTATTACCTTAAGTACTACTTTGGCACATTGCTACCCATCTTACAACTGTCTGGGGCTCTCCACTGTTCTCAGGCTCTAAATGCTGGCTTCACATCCCTGCATAATCTGCCCCACCTTATTTATCCAGCCTTATTGCAGTCATGTGGCTGAATTCTCTGTCCCTGGAATGTGTCAGTTGTATTCTCTTGATACCTGTTCTCACACTGTGTGCCCTACTGAAAGGGCTGCCTCCTTTCCTCTACTTTCTAAAAGATCCAAATCAATTTCTACCTCCTCTGTGAAATTTATCCTCCCTTTTCCTGCCTTTATTGATCTCTCTCTTCTTGAACACTTTTCTCTAAGCTTGAAAGGTCTATAAAATGGTCCTTTTTTATATAAACCTCCAATAGAAGCTGTTTATCTTACAGAAGATGCCCCTTACTGAGGTTGGATTATTTTCTTTAGTGATTGGTAACTATGTTCAGCCACATCTAACAGAAAACACAACTGACATTGGCTTAACCAGTTAGAGGTTGACGGTCTTAAGTAACATGCCCAGAAGTGTGCAGTTCAGGGTAGTGCAGCTGCTCAGTTATACCATCTGGGACCCACGTTCTATCTTTCTGCTTTGCCATCCTCTGTGTATTGGCTTTCAGCCTCCTGTTTATTGCCTCTTAGTCACAGTACAGTTGCTGCCCCTCCAGGCAGGAGGAATGGCACAGTGGAAATCCAGGTGTATCTCGCTCGTCAGCATTGGTCAGAATTGCATAGTATACCACCTCTAGCTGCAGGGGAAGCTGGGAAATTAGATTTTAGGTTTTTTATCTTCCATAGGGGAGGTAGGATGGGAAAAATGTGGCCGAGAATTGGTCTTAAGTTAACCAGCCTGCAGGATCAGCCATAGCAAAGCTTAATGAATTAATTTTTACATTCAAATAATGCTTCATTCTTTTTTGATAGGGGCGACATTTGGGTGAAAAATAAAATAAAATAAATGTGAACACTGGAGTCAGATTGGCTTGTTATCAAATAATGGCCTTGTGGCCATGTGGCCTTGAGTAAATTACCTATCTTTCTAAGATGGGTTTCCTCATCTAACAATTGGATTAATAATAACACTTACCTCTTTGAGTTACTGTGATGATTAAAAGAGGTAAAGCCCACAGCTCATTATGTGGCATATAGAAGCTGCTCTGTGAATGTTCATTCCTTTTCTTCCTTCCCATTTGAGGACCTGGTTGATGTAGAGAAAAATCCCAAAGACTGTAAAAAACAAGCAAGAA
Source organism: Equus caballus (assembly GCF_041296265.1). Classification (NCBI taxonomy): domain Eukaryota; kingdom Metazoa; phylum Chordata; class Mammalia; order Perissodactyla; family Equidae; genus Equus; species Equus caballus. The sequence continues at coordinate 36,965,252 of NC_091707.1, forward strand.
TTAAATCAAGGAAGATAATATCTCCTACCAGCCAGTCCCCATAAACTCTTTTCAATAGGGGAAAGTATTGCCCCAGTAACAGAACTACAAAAGTGTTTGGGTTTTATTTATCTTGCAATTAAGAGAGGAAAGGAAATCTCTGAATGTTTCTGGAGGTGTTGACCCGTGGATACCGAGGTTATGTGAAAATAATTCACACGTCTCAGGTGTTTAATGAGGATCAATAACAATTTGTGGGTTCATCAGATATACAGTCCCATCACCTCAAATCACACACAGGAAGCTTGCTTCTAAAAAGTGACACTTGGTGGAAGGGAATAGCAGAGTGATATCCAATTAGCAAGATTTGCGAAAGAGGCACTTGTGCAAGAATCATGAGCAATCCCAGAAAAAAAAAAAAAATATATATATATATATATATATACATACATATATATATATATATTACAGAGCACATTCTTAACTATCCACCTCTCACTCCCTACAAAAATGCAAACAATTTTCCATGGACTTCACCGAAGTTCTTAAAAATTTTTTGATACAGAAACCTGTGTATGTGGATTTTTAATTAAAAATTTTACGTATATATTTATATAGGTGTTTTAATTAAAACCTTTACATATATATGGAATGTGTTGAAAAGCCATAGATTTTCCTTTTTCTTTTGATAAAAGGATAAGCAAAACCCTGCCAGATGTTGGGAGACACAGTAACCAAGTGATTCAATCAGAATTCTCCTATGGGGACATGGACTCTCTCGGTCAATGTCATAGAATGAAATAGTCTCAGATTCACCCAGCAGAGAGTTATTCCATCTGGTTGTGGCAATTAGGAGCTGAAGATGACGGGAAGTTAAATGACTATCTTTATGAAACAAAGCAAAACAGAAAAGAGAACAGCTGGGGAACTGGATGGCTTGGAGACGCAGAATGGGATCTGGAATAAAGAATCTGTTACCCCCAGTTGCTGGTTATAATGCCAGTGCAGGTTAATACGAATTGAAGTTTGCTGCTGTGTGATAGCAGGTAGCTGTCACTTGCCTGAAATATGACCACAGCATATATAGTACAGTCTGGATCTAGCTTTCTAGAATGTAATGTCCTCTTTAGTTAAGAGTCGAGCCACCAGATTAACTACATAGCCAAGGGATCAGGCATGAGAATCACAGGGCCCCAGAACTTCAGTTCTGGGAAGGACGTTGCTCTTACATCCAGAGTCTCTGAATTCCTTAAAGTTATATGTCTCATTTATTTGCATGTGCTATGTTCTAAGGAAAAGAATGAACAGCTTTTTATCAAATCCAAAGGAAGGTGTGGATTAGCCAGCCCTCCCCTCCTCCCCTTCCAAATGTTAAGAACTTGATTGAGACCTTGTTTTTAGAGTTGGGTAGGCCTGAATATAATTTTCTTTCTTTTTTTTTTTTTTTTTTGAGGAAGATTAGCTCTGAGCTAACTACTGCCAATCCTCCACTTTTGCTGAGGGAGAGTGGCCCTGAGCTAACATCTGTGCCCATCTTCCTCTATTTTATGTGGGACGCCTGCCACAGCATGGCTTGACAAGTGGTGCCATGTCTGCACCCGGGATCCAAACTGGTGAACCCCGGGCTGCCAAAGTGGAACGTGAGAGCTTAACTGCTGTACCACTGGGCCGGCTCCTGCACGTAAAATTTTGCCTTGCCACTTACTAGATGCATGAACTTGGGCAAGTCACTTAACCTCTATAAGACTTACTTTTCTAATTTATAGAATGGGGACAATAATGTTATCTACCTCACAGAGCTATTATGAAGAAAATTTGAGATAGTGTATGTAAAATTTTTACCATAACATAGACTAAGTGTCCAATAAATATTAGCTATTATTATTATTATTCATGAAAATACTGATCTCCAGGAATGTTGAGATAATACCCAAGTCTAATGGCAAAAACAGCACCAGAATCCTGATATTCAATTCACTACTTTGGTCATTGGAAAACATGATGGTCCCATCTCTCTTCTTGTTCATTATTCCCTTCGAATTTTGGCGGGGCTAGGCAGGTAACGTAAGATACAAAAGCAAATGATTAGTTCTACCATTGCTTGACCAAATGGGTCTGCTTCTTCATTTTGTAGCTCTTCTTCAATATTCTTTAACATCTTATCTAAACCAGAGTCTCAAAAGGGAAATAAGGAAGAACAAGGAGATCACACTTTGGCTTCACAACACCCTCCACCCACCTTGCCCAAGAACAACCTGTGAGCAAGGTTAGAAGTCTGGCTCCTCGTTAGTGAGGGAAAGTCTTTATGAGCAGCCCTTCTGTTGAACAGACAGAGTGGATCTAACAAAAGGGATGACAGATTAGGAACTGTCTGGTGGCTAATGTACTGTTTACTGCAATATAAATGACTGGTGTTTGGGAGATGACAGATGAGAGAGAGCCCTGGTATGGACTTCAACGATTTCTAGGTTTCTACGGTGGAGGAAGGTCCCATTTGGCTGAGATGTTGACTGGCAGTGGGAAGTCATTGCTGGGACTTTCATGGGGATGAGAAGCACATGGATAAGTCTTTTCAATTAGTCTGTTGATCCAGAACCTGCCAAAGCTTTTGTGCCATGTACAGAAAGTACTGTGAAGAGGTCCAGTTCTCTTGCTCTTTTCTCACTGCCTCATCTACTCCAAATGCAACTCTGGTTCCAGTCTAACTGTACCACTTTACCCAGAGAGAAAGCATAACGTGTAGGCTATGCTCAGACAAGCTGGGAGATCCCTAGGGAAAGATGACACAGGAAAAAAGAATAATAAATGTGTTTGAAAGAAGGCAAGAAAGCAAAAAAGCAAGCAAGCAAGAAAGTGAAAGGAAGGAAAGAAGGAAGGAAGGAAGAAAGGAAGCAAAGAAGGGAGAGAGGGAGAGAGGAAGGAAGGAAGGTGGGAAAGAAGGAAGGAAAGGAGGAAGGGAGGGGGAGAGGAATGGAGAGAGGGAGGGAGGAAGAAAGGATAGAAGGAAGTGGGGAAGGAAGGACGAGAGATGGAAGCACAGAGGGAATCCAGCACACCAATTAATCTACATCTGATATATATGAGTTGAGTGAATTTGTGATGGTCTAACTTGTCCTAGGGGATCATAAGAAGCCTCCAATTAATCTGTAGCTATTGTAACCATCTAGTATCCATTTTCTTAGTTTCAATAAAAATAATAATGATTATGATAATATAAGGCAGGTTGTCAGACTTAATGTTTGCAAACATATCACCATTGTAACTTGTATTTGCTTTCTGCTTTATCAGAGGGTCACACAACATTCATTTTTTTTCCAACAAATATTAATGGAGCATCTATTTTGTACCAGTTCTCCCTGCTAGGGGTATGTTAGTAAACAGGCAAAAATACTTGCCCTCATGGAACCTGCATAAAAATTAGAGAGAACAAACAATATATATGATATCATATCAGAAAATATAAAGAGATGATAGAAGATGTGAAAGCACACACACACAAAAAGTCCAGATAGCTGAATTCTTTTGAGAAATGTAAGATTTGGAATAAAGAACAGGTATTCCCATAAAGTCTGTCGTTTGCTGGGAATGAGAAGCAACAGCTGTCTTTACAGGGGACAATTCTTCATTTCTTCCCTGTTACCTCCTGAGCTTATTTCCTCACCTCTGCTACCTAATTGGCCCTGAAGATATTTCTGTTCACTACCTGCTCCCACCAGCCCCATTGTAGAGTCTGTCCTAGAAAGAAACATTAGAGGTAATCATAAATGTAGTTCCATTTGAGTCAAGGGGACAAGGATCTCAGGACTCTTGTAAATAACCTATAAATCCGTATGCAATCCAAGTATTGTCTTTAAATTTAACTAATAGTAAATAATACATTTTCCATAACTATATTTATTATTATTTGGGAAAAGCTAAAACAATTCCAAATTATAATGAATAAAATGCATATTTATATCTTACTAAATTTTAATAGTCTGTTTGTATTGTCTCAGTTAACAGATACTAAATTACTAGAAATATGATTTCTTTCAAGTGGTCGTGTCTTTTTTTTTTTAACTCTTAAAAAGGGGCCCTTCAACTCAAAAGGGTTGGGAACAGCTGTTCTAGTCTGGTCCTCTACTTCACTGATGATAAAAAGAAATTCAAACAGAGACAGTTATGTGAACAAAACTGCTTAGCTGATTAATGGTAGCAGGACCCAGGTCTCCTAACGGGCTGCCCCAGGTCTCTTTCAGTGCTTGCTCCCATTCTCAAAAATCAAGAGGATGCAAAGTGACGATTTATGAGACTTTGACATGCCAATTTTTGATTCTGTTTCAGGACGACAATTTCCAGTTTACAGATGGACAGAAAGCATTTTCTCCTTGTGAGAATACGTTGTAGGGCAGGGTTCCTCAACAGCCATGCTGTTGACATTTGGTCTGGATAATTCTTTGTCTTGGAGAACTGGCTTGTATATATCGTAGAATATTTAGCAGTGTCCCTGGCCTTTACTCATCAGATGTCTGTAGTACCACTCATACACACACACATACTCCAGGTATCAGCTTAAAGAAATATCCCCAGACGTTGCCAAAGATCCCCTGGAGAGGGTTAAAATCATCCGCCATCAAGAATCACTGGTTTCAGACAGACTACTGCTGTTTTACCAATTGATTCAGAATCCTGGGGAAAGACCTTGAACACTCAGCCACTAGGCATCCTGCTGATCAAGAGCCGTACCTTGGCACCTGCTCACGGACATATCCCGCTCATGTGCAAGGGCAGGATAGTTATCTACAGCATCTTCCCAGAGACCTATATCTTTCACACTTCAATACTTCATATCTTTGCACTTTTTCACTTTCAAAAGACACTTACTGATTTCCGATACCTCAAACTGCATAGGTCCAAACTATTTGTCTATTTTTCTATTTACCTCTGTTAGTTTTTTGAAGTTTCTATCATAGAGTTTCTCATTTCTTATTTTTCCTTTCCGTTTTTATTGCTTTTTATGTCTGTCTATTTTCTTGATCTCTTTTTGGCGTGGAGCCTTTCTCTGTCTGTATCGATATTTTCTCCCTACCTAGATCTCTATTTTGTTTTAGGGCCTAGTCTTTTGGTGTTTATCTCCCTAGTCTCTATCATTTTTTTAATGACTATGTTTCTGGGCCCTTCCTTGAATTTTTTGTGTGAAAGCTTGTCTTTTAGTCGGCCTCTCTCTGTATCTCTCCAGCTATTTTTCATGACCCCCTCCCACTTTTGGAGGCTCTTCGTGCGTTTTCATGACATTTCTATGTATTAATGCCTTTTTCTCTATTTATTGACCTTTCTCCCCATTTCTTCCTTCCTTTTGGAAATGACCCATCCATACCAAGTTACTGTCAGAATCTCTTTCTCTGAGTAGGAAGTTCCTCAGACATGTAATGGAAATCTTTTACAGTCATGCATTGCATAATAACGTTTCCGTCAACAACTGACCACATGTATGATGGTGGTTCCACAAGATTAGTACCATATAGCGTAGGTGTTTAGTAGGCTATACCATCTAGGTTTGTGTAAGTACACTCTAGGATGTTCACACAATGATGAAAATGCCTACAGTGCATTTCTCAGAATGTGTCCTCTTCGTTAAGCAACATGTGATTGTAATTCTGTTGAGTGATAAGCCTAAGAGAAGGACAGGGAATGGACTTTTCAGATAACTGCTAAGAGGCAATTCTTTGTTTGTTTGTTTTATTTCATGGAATTGAATTTTTTGAAAATATGCATTTAAAATGTTAAATCTAGCCAAGGTAAAATATTTAACCTTTCATAAAATTGGTAACATAAAAATATATTTTAAATGATTCCACATCCTAAGCAGTTATGTTAGAAAACTAATAGGTAATTCATTCTTGAAATTAACTGCTTTTCTAATGCTAGGTGAAATAAAATCCATGATTTGCAGAGATGGATAAGATATTTCTGGTGAAGTTTGTGAATAAGAAACCGTAAGAATAGGATTTGGCTATTTTCAAAGTACTTGTCTTTTTCCTTGGTTCCTAAAGAACGTCCAAACCAAGAATGAGGGCCCTGTAACGTTCAAAAGGACAGTAACAGCCATCCAATGTTCTCATTTTTGTAAGAAAATTAGAATTGTAATAAACTTGCAAAACAGATTGGAATCCATCTGGTGTAGCCAAATTAATCCTCCTTTAATGATTGTTTATACTGTGTATCCAAAATCAAAAGCAGTATCAAAAATTAATCAATTAAAATGTATAATCATTGTGTTCACCAAAACAAGAGGGAATTGTAAACTGAGTAATATTTATTTTATAGTATAAACATATTAAAAACATGCACCTTAATTGGACCATATGTGAGTTAGTCAAGTTATATCTCTAAGTTTTCTGATTGTTGTTGTTTGTTTAATTGTGGTGCAGGGAAAAGTAATGGCTGCTGAGACTGCAGGGCTGTGTGAAGACGATTGTTAAGGTTTCTGAAACCGAAAAAAAAAAAAACCCTGAAAAAACCAGGATAGAAATTTGAATTTGACAGAGAAAACGAGAACAACCGAACAAGGGAAGACACGTTTCTCTTCCTTCTAGTTCAGGATACATTTCTTCAGGATCCAGTCTCTACCTCGTTAACCTTAATAATGTAATAATACAGCCTTAAAAAGTCAACTCTAGGCAATTGATGTTTGGAGGGTACTTGATATTTTAGATAGAACGTTTGTTTTCTCTGAAAAATCATACATACTTCTAAGACCTGGAAGCTTCCTAAAATTTCTAGTAATTAAATTCTGTTCAATTCAGTTCAATCAACTTCTGTGTCTCAAGCAGTTTTTGAGTGTTTACTTAATAGCCATTGCATTAGGATTGGGGAGAAGGATATTCCTAAGATCTCCATTCTTACTGAGCTCTCAGCTGATTATTGTCAAATATCACTGCTTTGGCTAATAATGTTTCTACCATAAACAGTACTGACCCAAAGTAGCAAAAAATGTGTGAGTGTATGATGAGACCATGCTGTAACGTGAGGATGCCTTTGAGAGGAAGGTGGCATCTGCCAATCTCCTTGTTCTGTTCATTCCACTTGATATTTCTTCGGTCTGCTCACTCAACAGGGCTGAGCAACACCATGACTGTTTTTCAGGCCTCCACTCTTTCTCTGTTTAAGTGCATTCTCCACACTGAAGCTAACTCTTTCTGATATTTGATGAGGTTTAGTAGCAATGTATTGGTTAAAACTAGTCAATGGCTCCTCATTTCTTTCAGGATAAAATCCATGTGCTGATGCATGATGTTTGGGATACTTACTTATCTTGATACTTATCTTGAGAGGCAGTATGGTATGCAGTTGTAGGAAATCAAGCACTAGAGCTTAGGTTCGAATACCAGCTTTCCTTCTTATCTATCCTCGTGTCCCTGGGCAAGTTGTCGTACTTCTTATGGCTCAATTACTTCATCTGTGAAATGGGGCTAATAATGTCACCTATTTCATAGGGTTGCTGTTAATGAAAACTAGTTAGTATCAGTAAAGGGATTTGTAGAGAAATAGTAACCTTCAATAAATGTTAGATATTATTATTATTGCCTCCTCTATAGACTCATGCGTGCAAGCTTCTCTTCTCTCATTCTGCACGGGATTGCTTTGAGTTCCAGGAATCTGCACATTCTCTTCCCTTCATCCCCTTCACTCGCCTAGCCCCGACTTGACCTTCAGGACTCAGACCTTCAACTCTGCCAGGAATAATTTTTACCACTTTCCTGCACTACAAGATAGGTGCTCTTATGTGCTGAGTTGACCTCTATCATAACATTTTGCACCTTGTATTTACTTGTTTAGTTCTCTGTTCTTCCTCCCACAGTACACACACCCTGAGGGCAGAAAGTCTGCCTTGTTCATCTTTGCAGCTCTAGCCCCTGGCACAGTGCCTAGTTTATAGGGTATGCTCAGGAAAGTGCTGTCTCCACCAAATAAGCAAACCTAGAGTGAGACTCCACTAAAAGGAGTAACCTAATGTAGGTTATGTTGCCAAATATCTGGAAGCTAAAGTCACGTGTGTTTAAGAGTAGGCAGGTGTCTCTGTGGAACACTGGTATCCTCCAGATGTTCATAGGTATATCTGGAATGATGAATACATGGTCCAGATAAGGCAATGGGGATATGTCTCTCCTCAAGAGTAGCACTTTTTGTTAGCACAGCTCTAACTGCAGTGAAGAAGCCTAGACAACCTAGAGTTTCCCAAATAGTTCAAATTATGGAACCCAGCTTTATTAATATATTGGGGAAACCCTAGTGACCTAAGGAACACAGTTTGGGAAATATAAGTCAAAGCTAATAAAAGCTGCTGTAACCAAGACTTCTCCCTTTCTCTCTTGGTCCTAGGACTCTTTCAGGGGGTTTTGAGAGACCCAGTGAGGCCTTCAGCTCTGGGTAAAGACTAGTTTCAGCTGGAACCTTCAGTGGGCACTATATATATAGCAAGTTGAAGCCATTCAGAGGTATAGGATTGCTTTAGCTAGTGCAACCTTGTCTCATATACTATGTCTACTTCTCCCTCCAGAGATAGTCTCTGAGCAAAGGGGATAGACAAATAGTGGCTTTAGAAAGGCAAGACCCAGAATTTCAATGGGTTTATGGACATGATATGAGTTTTAAGAATTTCTCATCAATTGCATCAAAATCACATGGATCGCTTATTAAAAATACGGATTCCTGGGGCCTCAACTTGGACCTAATGATCAGACAGTCTGTGAGTGGGAGGCTAATAACTACATTTGTACTGAGGCCCACTGTGATTCATATTCTCCCTAATGTTTAAGAACTGTGATTCTGGTTTAACTCTGAATAGAGGCCACTTTGAAAATGGAAACTTTATAGTAGGTCCACGGTTTGCAGAGTCACTTCTGTTAAGTTATAAATCATTCCATGTGGAATTATTGTTATCATTATGATCCTTGTGTTTTATATGTATATTTTAAATGTATGCATATCAAAAGTTATAAGGACTTAGATATTTTATTTTGTGAGAAGAAAAATTGTTGGGCAAGTCACTCAGCTGCCTGAGCCTCCCCATACCATCTATGAAACAGGAATGGTGCCATCTGATCTTCCTCTGCACGTGGGATGGAGAGAATCAACTGAGGAAGAGAGAAAAGCAAGTGTGCAGTATAAAGTGCTATGAAAAATAAGGTATTATGATACCTATATGCAAATTTGGTGAAATGGTAGTCTTGCTACACGTCATAATATTTTTCTAAGTAACCTAGTTTGGTTTATTGTTCTATAGGGTTTAAGAGTACATTTTGATAACTGAGAGTTTAGAACAAAAAATTTCAGATTTATTAACAATTGAACATGATTGTTAGAAACAAGGGAACCCTTTGGGATTGTATAGAAGAAAATTTTTATAAAGCATTCACTTTGAATATGACAATAGTTACATATTAGGAATCATTATTCTGAACTCTTGTAAGTGATTCTACATTATAAGCAAATGCTATGGAAAATGAATAGGAAATTCATTTATGAAAGGAATCCTTTTCCTAATGCTATGGGAGTGAGATGATCAATCACGTCATATCAAGAATTCCACCTCAGATTTCCATAGCACATTAAAATAAGTGGTGGAAATTCACAGACCCTAACATCAAGTTTAACTTTAACTTTACTTGTTTTATAGTTTTAAGAGAGTACTCTTTTCTCCTATAAATGTAAACTTTTTTTAAATGGAAGCAAATCTGTTAAGTTCTCTTTACCAAAGGTACATTGGAAAAGGTCAGCAGACAAAATAAATTTGGCAGAAAATAGGTAAAATCGAAGTTTTATTCATGTACAGTGGTTAAGAACGAGGATATTGAGATAAATTATTTTAAGTGAGAACTGTGCTTTTAATGGGCCTCGCTCTCCAGCCTTGTCTCATTTTTCATTTGCACGAGGATTTTAATATATTCTTTTCATTATATAAAACATGCCATATTTGGCCTTTTCATGAAAATGGATCTGATATTCTCCTTTGACAGCCATTCATGTGAAAAGAACAGGTCCTATTTCTATCCATCGCCTACATGTACATATTCATAGAAATTATAGATTTTTAAGTAAAATATACTTTATGCTTATAGAGCATCTTAATCCCAGAAATTCAAAGCATTTCAGTCAATAACTATATCATATTCCCTTTGTCTTTCTACGTCAAGGTGGCACATGTGGTCAAGGTTCTAAATCCCAAATCTAACTTAATCTAAATTATGTGATTTCCGTTTTCTACACAGAGGAACAGGAATACAGGAAATAAAATCACAAGCCCAGGGTCATTAATCCCAAATTAATCTTGAAGATTTTCTGTAGTGCTTTCTCTCTCTTGTTGTATGTCTAAGTATTGCTACTTTTAATTTGAAGTAAGATTTATCCTAGATTTTTTTGGAGGGGGATGGATGGACCTAATCCTTCCTCTGTTATGTTTTAAACAAATACATATAAAGTGAGGGTGTGTGTCTATGTGTGTGTGTATTTTTACTCTAGTAATGGAATTTTAGTATCTGATTGATAACTTTATTGCCTTGCATTTAAATCTTTCCAGGATGAAAATTTAATCAGCTATGATGTCATTCTTTTTAATGTTACAATTTCTTTTTTCTTGAAATATGAAAAGGGTTGCAAAGTTTTTACATGATAGTCTTTCCATGCTGAAGGACAATTGCATTTTACTCAGCCCTGCTAGCTGCTTTAGAACAAGTAAGGGAAAATATAATTATATAATTACTGAATTCAGAAATCAGTAGGTTGTTTATATAATATTCAACAAGATACTTCTCTCACCTCCAACTTCTTATAATAAAATTCCAAAGCACCAAATGGTCTCCCTTGTTTAAAGTAACACCATGACTAATTGTTTTAAATTTAATATGATCTTGTTCTGATGTCTCTTCTGAAAACAAGAAAAAATAACTTCTAAAAGTAAAATGAGGGTATGCAAGATGCTTCACAATGGGGGTGGCGGCATGCACGTGGGTGGGGAGAGAGCATGGTAAGTGTGTTCTCCATTTATCCCTAGTTCTGTGACCTGGATGAATAACACAGAAATATGACGATAAAAACAAAACCACAGCAAAGACGGAAAAGTCACAGGAGTGAATGGGAACCAGGACTTAAACTACTTTGTCATTATTTTGTTGTTGTTATTTTGGGTTTGTTTTGTTTTTTAAGGAAGTTACAATAAGGAACAGCTAAGGACGTATAAATTGGCAGCAGATTGTGGTTTATGATAATGATGTCCCAAAAGGAGTTGGCTTTCTTGGTGACATTGAAGTAAATTGCAGTACTCGAGATGTATCCTAAGAAGGATAGATAATGAGATGTATGGAGAAGGCACGATTGCTATTTTTATGGTATTGTTGACTATCAAAATGAATGGAAGGGAAGAGGGGACCAGGTGGGGTTAGTTGGGTTAATTTTAATGCACACTATGAATGAAAAAATTTCCACTTCTCTTGGATAAAAACATGTGAAAGTGTCTCAGACAATTGCCGGCTCCTATTTCCATCCCTTTTTCTAACTTCCAGTGCCTTTAGTTTATTCTAAATCCCAATTTCTTATTAGGTGAGATCACATTTGTTGATATTTACTTGGGTTACAAATAACGTTTTTTTTTAGATAAGGAAAGAGGAGGCGAGTGCTATAGCTTCCTCATCCAGAAACAGACAGAGCTCTTATGTAAAATCCTGTTCCGAGGAGATTCACAAGCTATCAGGGAAGTTTCACCTAAAAGTGGGATCTTTTGGGCTTGACAGATTTCCTACTCTGAATGCTTTGCTTTTAACCAAAACTGTAATAAAAAGTGTGTGTGAGTATATGTGCATGCACGCATAATTGCACACACAGCAGAAAGCTCATCTGCAGGACCTTTTTCCATTATTTACAGTGCTCTTAAGATTTTCATTTCCCCTGAATTTCTTAGGCAAATCTTTGTTTTTATGGTATATGATAACCACATATTACGTGAGTACCACTTCTTACATTCTTTTTTTTTTTTTAATTTTTAAAATTTTTTGAGGAAGATTAGCCCTGAGCTAACATCTGCTGCCAATCCTCCTCTTTTTGCTGAGGAAGACTGGCCCTGAGCTAACATCCGGGCCCATCTTCCTCTACTTTCTACGTGGGATGCCTACCACAGCATGGTATGCCAAGAGGTGCCATGTCCGCACCTGGGATCTGAACCGGCGAACCCCAGGCCACCAAAGCAGAACATGCGCACTTAACCTCTGGGCCACCGGCTAGGCCCTTCCTACATTCTTAATTCTATACCACTCACACCAATTAGAAGGCAAAATAAAATGGATGACTTCTGGTCGTTTTAGAATTGGGGTGAAGCAAGGACAAGGGCTGTTCTATAAAGGTATTTTAATTCTAAAGCGAAAAGGGGTTAGTGGCCTCTACCTCTGTTACAGACTAGTATCCTGACATCTCCCCTTTCTCCCTTCTCTTCTGTGTTTTCCCTCTCCCTAGTGCCACACTGAGAGGAGATTCACTCCTAAAAGAGTGTGTCATTTTAAGTTGACTTTCTCAGAGCTGAGCTAAGAGCCATTGCCAAGGCCAGTGGGCGTAAATTCAGTCCGCCTGACGGGAGATGAAGGGCTGCGGGATTTATGACTTATTTGAGTTCTCATACATCACTCTCTGTGTCGCTCGCTTATGATGGCCCTGCCAAAAGATAAAGAAGTGTAGGACGCTTGGTACGGGCTGTGGTGACAGGCCAGGGACAAATGTCTCTGTTGGGTAAATTGATTTGAATGGCTCTAGTGAAATATCAGGTTAGGCTGAAAATATGATTGGGTTTAATGATCCTGCTGACTTCGTAGACTGTCGGGATTCCAAATCTCGGACAAGTTAATTAAGGCACTCTATGAAGGGGGTGTGTATGGGTATTTGTAAATCCATATAATTATTAATGTCAATAAATACCACCATGTAAAACTCCAGACCTCTTCTTCTATCTAATATATTGAATCTCTATTGAATACGGGAAGCATTACTTGCAATTTATAGAGTATTTATCTGGGAAAAACTATTGAGAATATTATTTCTTCCTTCACACACCAGAGTCAACAAACAGAGACCTAAAGGCATAAAAATATGTAATGAAAAGACAGAGAACAGATATACAGTTTATTCTCTGCTGGTAAAATTTATTAGACTTGAACTAAATAACTTAGTAGAGAGTGGAGTTTTGCTTTGTGTGAAATTCGAGTTGTGTTGGGCCACTAAACAAGAATAAATAAATGGATTACTTTTTCAATTATGAAGAAAAATATCGTTATCTTATTTTTTGAGTGTGGCTATTCAGTTAAAAATAATAGATTCAGATTCTCTTTGTAAGACCAAAATTTCTAGCAGGTTTCTGTTTTGCCATTCAAAGGTGCCTCTAAATTTCTGTTTACTTCCAACAATGGGCATGCTTTTTTTCCTATTATCTCCTGGTAATTATTGCCGACTGCTTATGGCTTCATTTTATTTCAGGGCAAGAATGACTGGTGTCATCTTCCAAAAGTGTTACAAAATCACAGTTATTTCTCTGTGCTTTACCATTTCCTACTTACATCAAAATGAATTCCAGGGAGAGGTTTCCCCTCACGCTCATTGGTCAAGAGAGCCACAGGCAAGCAGCATCCCTGGCTACCTGGCATTCTGTTCCTTTGTTTTACCTTGATCTCTGGACAAATTCTCCATTTTTATTTAGCATAAATGTGATTTCTTCATTTCAATGAGTGGCTGAGAGCCCTTGAGTGCCATCTCTAATGAGTATTTTGGAGGATGGTAAATCGTGTTTAGGAAAGAATGAAACCTGTTGTCAAATATGTTCTACTTTTAGAACTCAAGAAACAGAGTCAGCATTTGAGAGTGTTATGCTCATTTGTCAATGCAGTATGGAGTGACAGTGCCAAAACCCAGCTCTCCAACCTGAGGAGAGGCCCCAGTGTAAGTGCCAAACTTGAAACCATCTCCATGGAATGTAGACATGCCTCTGTCTTAGAGCTGATCCTTAGGTAAAGCATGCCTTGTATTCTTCTGCCTTTTCATCACCTTCAACTGACTGCAAGGGACCTCCTTACTGAGAAAAATCCGTTTGCTCATGTCTAATTTTAGGTAATTTTCCTTTATTTATGTTAATGGAACCCATAGCTGTTTTATGGGACTCATAGTTCCATGAGTTTCCAACTCAGGACTAGTACAATGCAGTTTCCATTCAATACTTTTATTCATTTCTTTCTTTATCTCTAGTATTTTTTTATACAAGGATATTGGGAATCAGAGAGATTGAGAAATTTGTCCAAGGTCACACAGCTTGTAAGGGATAAGGCAGGTTTTGGACCCAGTTGTGCCTGACTCAGAACACATACTCTGCACCACTTTGTCCATTGCTATGTGCAGGGGATAAACATTTGTCTGTCTTACTGCCCTCTCCAAGTTCAAGACTTGGCACTTGGTCTCGTAGTTCTCCAGTCACTCTGACCTCCTTCACCAGTCCAGGACTCTTCTAGGCCCCTGCCTGTAACATCTTTTCCATGATCTTTTCATAACCCTTTTATTCTCCTTCTCTAGGTCTCTGATCATATGTAATTCCCTAGAAGTGTCCTATTAATCTCAAGTGACCTTCTCCAGTTACCCTCTGTCTCATTACCCTGATAATTTCCTTTACAGCCATGATCACATTTTGCACTTATTCTGCTTGCCTCCCCTCCCTGCCATGTAAACTCCTCGAGAGCAAGAATGCTGCCTAACTTGTTCACCCCTATACCCATCAGTGTCCTGCTCGTAGTAAACCCCAATAACTGTTTCATAAATGAGTGAACACCTGAATGAATAAATGTTCCTGGAGAGACAGAAATAGAAGTTTGTTAAATATTCTAACAAAGATTTGAGCCAAATGCTGTGGCTACATGAATAAAGATGGATGAAGAAGGATAAAGCACACTAGGGGAATATTAAAATGTTCCTGGAGGAGGGCATATATGAACTGAGTCCAGTGGATGGGTAGGATGTCAATATACAAAAATAATGGGAAAAGCATTCCTGGAACAGCATGAACAAGCACACAAAGATAGAACTGTATGGGGCAAACATTGATGTAACAATAAGAAGACCTGAATTCAAACCTTGACTTTTGTTCTTGATAACTGTTGATTTTGGACCGTGTGTTTAGTAAAAATTATTTTTGAGAGCCTTCTAAATTCCAGACAATGACTATCACCTTTTTCCCCTGAATCTCAGTTTCCTTGGTTGCTAAATGAGGATAATAATCCATGGTTCAGAATTTTTAATGAAATAATGTATGTCAAAGAACCTGGTACTTAGCAGCCACTTTCATCCATGGAGCTTATAAGTGAGTTTAGGTGACATGTTAAGTTTAGGAAAGGGTTATTTAAAGTCAAGGAACAGATCCATTACAATGCCATAATTAGAATGGATAATCACGTTTGCAGAAAGATGACTACACTCTGAATAAATGTAGTTTATTCATAAAGTGCTGGGCCTAGGGTTAGGGGAGATAAATTCTAGTTTCAGTATAACCTTGGGTTCTGGGGGGTTCTAAAAAGACATCCAGTACATCAGCGTCTCAGTACCCTTGTCCTTAACATTACTGTTATTATAAGAATACCTGAATGTGAACTTAACCTAATCTTGAGGGTTTCAATAAGGAAAGTTAAGATCACTTCTTGCTAGAACATTAAGCTTACTCAGAAAGGTGCCTTATAAAGTATTATAATGGAAGTAATGTGAAAAGAGGAGCTAGCCCCTTAGTCATTTTCACAATGCAAAGGTGCTTCCACAAGTCATCATTTTAATACAAAGATTTATATAAACTAAATAATGATCCCGGGGTTAGTCAGATCTCCTAACGTTCTAAGGTTTGTTGTGGTGAACTGTGGTGTCACTTAGCAAGTGCATTCATTCTTCAAGAGAAGAATGGAAAGGGACAGAAGGTTAGAAGAAGAGCAAGCAGCTGGGAAAATGTTACAGACAGCCTGGAGGAGAAAACAAAAAAGGGAGAAGGCAGGAGAAAAACAAAGCAGAGAAACAGATCAGAAGGAAACCAGAGAGAGGAAAAGGGAAGAGAGCCTTCCCATTTATCTAACATTCCACTCCTCTTTATGGTATGGCTGCCTCTTTGAAAGGAGAGCGATTGTGTTGGGGGCCTGTCAATTTTCCTTATATGCAGACAATTCCCTGAATATTATTCCATGGGATCCTTACCATTTTCTGTAAGAATCTCTGTGGAATTGTAAAGCTTGGCTGATTGATGTGGCTCTTTTTCCATTAAGCAATAAACAAGGTTTCCATTAAGCAGTAAACAAGGTAAGTGAGGTTGGGCTGAGTTCTTGCGGAAGGTCATCTGAAATTCCGGAGTTTCCTTCCACACACAATAACACTTATCGGATGAATACTTAACACCTGGTTTCGCTATTCTCCTCATTTGAGAGCTATGGAAACTGAGGCTGAGACTAACTAAGTAATAACCCAGCTTCAAATGGCTCGTGAGTGCTGGAACCAGATTTTGGTTTTATTCTCTCTGACCACAAAGGTCATACTGTATTTTCTAATTTTTTTTAAATAAAAATTAATATGTATCCACAATAAGTAGGATGGTATTATGTTTTCTTTTTTTTAAATTTTTTTATTGAGTTAATGATAGGTTACAATCTTGTGAAATTTCAGTTGTATATTATTGTCTGTCAGTCGTGTTGTAGGTGCACCTCTTCCCCCTTTGTGCCCACCCCCTCCCCACCTTTTATGTTTCCTTAAGGGCTAATTTTGAAATATAAGATTTTCTTCAGAGAAAGTATCCTTTTCTTTCTTTCTCTTCTTAATGTTGGCTTGAAAATTAGAATAGGAAAGATGGCAGCGTGCCTTTGTGCTGGGAGTAGCTAAAATTGCTCACTTTAACAATAAAGTTCTGCCATCTGGGTTATTGCAAATTCTCCTAAATTGGTATGGTCTGTCCTGCTGTCTTGGAAAGGGAGCAACTAGTGCAGGGGAAAGGATTCAAAATGCAGCTAAGGGATTTTTTTTTTTTTTGGTAAGATTTTGCTTAATTATCACTGCGGTAGAATGGCTGGCCAAAGTCAGAAATCTTTTATTTCCGCTCAGTGAGCAGCCCAATAAAGCTTCAGAACACACGGCACAAACAAGTGCCATTTCATTTTTTTTCCACCTCTTAAAAAAAGTTAATCAAGAATTCATTTTTTAGAATAATCCTGTGTTAAATCAAGCGGCCAGACAATGAAATAGGAATTGAAGAAAATGAGGTGGTGGGAATTATTATAAAAATATTAAATTCTGTCAAAAACCCTACCAAGTCAATTGGTTAATAAGTACCTACAATGTATTGCCCTATGGGTTCTCTATTCACTGGCATCTTAATGGTTCTTTGGTTTGTTCCCATCAGCACCGCTTGCTTTTAATCCTCGCCAAATATCCATTTTAGATGCTTGGAGTGGCCAGTAGATTTGGGAGCACCAGGAAGTTGGGAAGGGTGTGGGTTAATATGGATTAGGATCAAGAACTTTAGTAGGTAACTATTCTCTTAAGTGAAGTCATTTTATGCTATGTCCCTTCACCCTTTTAGGCTTGGCAAGGATTCCTGCTAGAAAGTAAACGAAGGATTTGAAATTACACACTCACCTAGTTTTCCCAAATCCTTTATTTCTGAAGACTACTAGGTCAGAGAGAGATGGCAATAGATTTGGTAAAGTCCATTTGGCTCCTAGCATCTTGGGACCTGTGGTCTGGGACAGCCTCTGCTGTGTTGGTCCTGGACAGGCTGATCTCATGTGAGGCTGCAGCAGGCTGTGGATGGCTGCTGTCCTGCAGAGGCAGCAGTGCACATCGTGGTTCTTTGTGAATGTGTACTGGCTGCCTCACTTGCCAGATTCCAGTTCTATAAAGCGTCAGTGAAAAGGTCTTGTCTCTGACAGCACGAAAGTGTGAGGTTGAGAGACATTCGTTTTCAATGAGAGAAATTCAAAGTTACCAGGTGAAGGCTCTTTTCTGAATATAGCATAGTTATAGGATTTCTCAACCTCGGCACTATTGACATTTTGGACTGGCTAATTCTTTGTTGTAGGGCTGTCCTGTGTGTTGTAGGATGCATAGCAACATCTCTAGACTCTACCCACTCGATGCCAGTAGCATCTTCCTCCAACTGTGAAAACGAAAAATGTCTCCGCACATTACCAAATGTCCCCTGGGGAGGAAAACTGCTCCTGAGATGGATGTCCTGAGATGAAAACCACTGCCTTAGATTTTGTGCCCTTTGAAATAAGACCACTGATTTTCTTCTTCCTCCTAATTATGCTCAGTAAGGTGAGGCCTTCTTTTGAGGCAGACTTCCAACATAAGCCTCTGATTCTCTTTGAGAAAATACATTGCATTTTAACCTTTTAGTGGCTGATTGTCCCCAAATGTGAAGTAGAAAGTTGATGAAGTCTGTAGTTATACGCGCATATCTTTGAGCCAAAGTCCCCTGAGTTTGACTTAAGGATTTACTACCAACTATGTGGTCTTGGCCAGGTGACTCTACAGTTGTCTTTAGATGAGGGGAATACCAACTGTACCTTCTTCATCCAGATGTGGTGATGATTAAATGAGATAAGATAGTGAGAGCATAGAACACAATGCCTGGCACATGTCGAGTGCTTAATAAATGTTTGCTGTCATTATTACTATTGCTGATGATATTTTTGAAGAATTAGTTGGCTAGTTATTAAGTCAATGTTTACTTTTTTTTCTACCAGATACTTTCCACATAGTGGAGTCTTAGAAAATAGACTCACAAGTATGTACATACACACACATTGTCTGACTAGCTGTCTGGCTCTACACACTATCTTTGGACAAATCTAGACATTCTGATTAACCCCTCTAGTTTTTTCTGCTTCTGCTCTCACTGTTACCAGCTCTTTCCTCCCATTCTTTCCTTCCAGAGCCACGATCAGACAAAGCACACATCATTTTCTTGATTTGCAGCCCGTGCGCCAATGAGCAAACTCCTATAGTGGCTTTTGATTTTATGCTTCATTGCTTAGGCCTCCTCATAAACACCGTGACATCTTAAAAAAGAAACCAAAAAACAAAAACAGCAACTTTCTTTTGGCCATAACTTTATCAAATCTGTCTTTAATGGTACAGAAATGTAGGAAATGAGAAAATCTATTTTTTGTGTGTGTGTTTTTTTCCTGCAGAAGCAAAGTGACCTTGAGGGAGCACTGGCTCCGCATTCGCTTTTCACGGCGTTACCCACACCCCTCCTCCTTCACCTCCTCCTGCTCCCCATTCAGCTCAACAACCAACAATCACTCTGCCCTCCTGCTCCAAATTTATGGCCAAGAACAGGCCATAAACAGAGAAGGCCAATCCTAATCCCAGGCTCTGCACCTTCCCGTTTGCCGGAGGTACGACAGCTTGATGGGACCGTAAAGAATAAGCCTGCATTCCCACTCGCCTCATGAATCATGCCCTAGGAGAATGCCTAGTGAGGGGTGCTGCAGGGACTGCAGGTGAATCAGAGCCTGAGGCAGGGGCTTCCCTAACCTGCCTGGAGCAAAGGGACCCCATGGATGTCCTCTCTGTCATGTGACCTGTCAATTCAAAGTAATCTCACTACTAAGACCTCGCCAACTCACAGAACCATAGGGAGCAGGCTTTTTCAGTGGTCCACGTGAAGAGGTAGAGGCTGTTCCAGCCTACTGATGCTCAAAGAATTACAAAGGTACCACCTGGAATGATTCTCCTATAGGAAGCATCTGAGGGGTAAGAACACACCTTTCAGATACCATCTTCCTCTTCTAGTTGCCTCTTAGTGTATATCGTAGTACATCGTTGGTGGTGCTTCTCAAGCTTGATAGCATGTGGAAGTCACTGGATGACCTTGTCCAATTTCTGATTCAGTGGGTCTGGGTGAGGCCAGAGAATCTGCATTTTTAAACAAATCCCCAGATGATGTTGATGCTGCTAGTCTTTCAACCACATTTTGAGTAATGAGATCCTAGAGTGTTTCAGAACTTTGTTTTCCTCCAACTTCCTTTCCCCACCCTAGAATTGTTGCTTTTGGAGTGGCACTTGCTAGTTTTTACAGGAAACAGTAGTAATCTCCCTAGTCAGTTCTGAGGATGAAATATCAGAAACTCTGAGAACTAGAGATATATAGTTATTATTGAGTTTAGCCTCTTCCCTCTAATGTGATTTATAAAATATGTATTTTACTAACAACTGCAGAGAAGAGCTAGTTCTTTTGTTGTTTAGCTCTAGGTGTGCTGGAGCACTTGTGGCAAGGGGAAATCAGTTTCTACCCATTGATCTAGGTTTAGGCAACAGAGCAACACAAAACCTTGTAGCAGCTTTCCACATTTCTGAAAACTTTCCTTTCCTTTCCTTTCGAGATCTGGCAGTAGTAGCTTTAGTCTATGCTTCAAGTTCGAGATACACAATTGGGGTCTATCATGGTCCCTGTAGAAGGACAATGAGAGGAAGAAGAAAGAGGCAGAGAGGCTCATTCAATTTGTACATGTGCATGAGGTTTGGAGGGGGTAATTTTCCTCAATGAGTAAGGCCTGCAAGCTGACATTAGCAAAGAGTAAATAAGCTTGTGGCTCAAGGATTTTGACCTTAAGACAGGCTCCCAGACAAGAAACATTCCCTTGACCTGTTTGCCTAAATGAAATGTGCTCTAGACCTACCCCAACTTTACATCCTCTGTCAAACCCTCCCTACATGCTTCTTCTCATGACGTATGACTGGAATCTATGGGGACACAGGGTCTTGTGGTGGAACAAGCATGGGGTTTGAATCAGACAACCTGGGCTGAATTTCAGACCCACTATTGATTATGTGTCCTGGCTCTAGCTACTTAACTCTCTGAGCCTGAATTTCTTCCTCTGTAAAAACCTGATAATAGGTACTCAAGAGGATATTTTTGAAGATTATATGAGACAAAATAGAAAGGCCTAGCATAATATCTGACACAATAGTCACTCAATAAGCCGTAAATCCATTCTGCCTTGAAGCAGGTTGTTTATATTAAATTTGACGGAATTGAGCAATCTATGGTAGTGACTACGTCTGCGGGCTCTAAGACAGCCTGTCTGGGTTGGGACCCCAGCTCAGCTACTTCTTTACTGTGTGACCATTGATATGTTTACTTTAATCTCTCTATGCCTCAATTTTCTGGATTTTGAGGATTAAATAAGTTACTATATGTGAAACACTTAGAAGAGTCTCTGGCACAGAATAAGTGTTCACAGATTTTATTTCATCTAGTTGTACTTAGAGAGTAACAAGCAAAAACAAGGAACAACCCCACTCCCCATCACCACCAAAAAATTAACCCCCAAACAAAAAACACTGCCCCTACCACCACAACCACCACCAACATATTTTTAGTTTTGGCACAATATCTAAGAAGTTATTCTCCTAGATTGCTTTGAAGTGGTTTGGGCCTGGAAGGAGTTAAATGTTTTGAGTTACATCACTAACAAAAATTCATTTGGGATGGATCATAAACCTAAATGCAATAGCTAAAATTATAAAGCTTTTAGAATAAAATATAGGGAAATATTTTTGCGACCTTGAGGGAGGCAGTGGTTTCTTGGAGAGAATACAAAAGCCACTAAGTGTACAAGAAAATATCAGTAGATTAAATTAATCAAAATTAAAATTTTCTTCTCTTTGAAAAATATCCTTAAGGAAATTAAAGGGTAAGCCACAGACTGGGAGAAAATATTTTCAAGACACACATATATATATAAAGGGCCTGTATTCAGAATATATAAATATTTCCTACAGATCAATGATAAAAAGATACTCAATAAAAATTGGGCAAAAGAACTGAATAGACATTTCATGAAAGAAGATATGCAAATGGTCAATGAGCCTATGAAGAAATGCTCCACATGTTTAGTAACCAGGGAAATGTATATTAAAATCACAATGAGATATCATTTCATACTCACAAGAATGTTCAAATTTAAAAAGGCTGACAACACCAAATGTTGGTGAACATTGAAAGTACTGGAATTCTCATATGTTGCAGGTGGGAATGAAAAATTGTATCGCACTTTGGAAAATTGTTTGGCAATTTCTAATACAATTAAACATAGATCTAATCTAAGACTCAGTAAGTTCACTTTTAGGTATTTATCCAAGAGAAATGAAGGTATATATCCACAAAAATTCTTATGTAAAAACGTACGTAGTAGCTTTATGATAGCCTCAAACCAGAAACAGGACAGGTACCCATCAACAAGAGAGTGGATAAACAAAATATGGTATATTCATATAATGGAACATGAATAATCAATAAAAAGAAGGAACTATGGATAAATGCAACATGTATGTACCTTATAAACAGTATATTGACACTAAAGCATACATATTATATAGTTCCATTTATATAAAGTTGAAAAACAGGCAAAACTAATCTGTATTAGAAATCAGAACATTGATTGCCTTTGAGGCGTGGGTGTTGGAAAGAAGAGACACAAGAGAGCTTTCTGGGGTGGTAGAAATGTTCTATATCCTGGTGGGAGTATTGGTTTCAGGGATATATTGATTTGTTAAAACGTATACAATTTTATACTTAAAATCATGTGTTTTACTCTATGTAATTGTACCACAACAATGTATATATACATATATATATATACACACATATACACATATATATATTTTATATATGTATAAATTTTGAATTATTATTGATTCTGGGAGAGTCTCTCTGAGCCCAGATTATTTGTATACCCTTTTCCTCCATCAGAATTTCCACTCTGCAGCTGACCACCATCTAGAGAACAGAGAAATAGGATTATTATAACAGTAAACAAAAGCCCCTTAGTTAATTCTGTGCATCTCTCAAAAGCCTGTACTTTCCCCTCCAGAAAAATTACTCCATGTGAAACCTCTCCAGGGGGAATCTCTTACAACGGCCCATTATTTCGGGGCTTCTACACTTTGGCCTTCCTATCCCTGTCATGTTTGGGTTATCTCCCTAGAATAGAATTGATGGCTCTTTCCACTTCAGTTGGACTCTCCATTCACATTTTTCCAAGCACATTATACATTCTAATTCATTAACATCATCATAAACGGTAATGTCCTGTGAAAAAGAGAGGCGATGGCACCAATTAAAATAATCTTCTTGTAGTCGCACATCAAATCAATGTCAGTGCAAACACTTGAACCAAGAATTGCTGCATCCCCATTTCTCTGACAGATTGATAGCTGCACAGTTGTTGAAACAAAGACGAAACCCCGGTCCACACTTATGGAATGTGCCAGGCTGCACTTGGCATATGGATCTGCTTAGAGCAGTGACAAGGAAAGAGAAGAAATGGACCTGGGCTAGACAAGGATCTGATATGCAATACCACTTGTCTTGAAATAGCCATAAGGGCATCTAGAAAAGAATACTCATCCATTCATTCATAGAATTTCAGGACTGGGTTATAGTTCAATCATTTTATAGTTGACTTAATTGAAACCCAGA
This sequence comes from Equus caballus, assembly GCF_041296265.1. NCBI lineage: Eukaryota > Metazoa > Chordata > Mammalia > Perissodactyla > Equidae > Equus > Equus caballus. The sequence continues at coordinate 36,988,746 of NC_091707.1, forward strand.
TCAATGAAGCCACATACCCAAGGTCACATAGCTTGTTCTCTCCCAGATCCACTGACAGCCAGCCCTGAGCCATTGTCACTGCAGTCTCTATGTGTTCCAGATCACATAAGAGCCCGCTTTATTCCTTGGACTCTTCTATGTTTACATAACAGAAGCACTTAAATACATTGTTTCATTTTGGCACGGGATATGAAATAAATAATATAAAAATTCTTTCACACTGCAAAGAGTCTAACAATAGCTGACAGTTGTACAGTAAGCACTCTATGCCCAGTACTCTTTTGAATGTCTTACATGCATTAATTCATTTAATTTTCACAATACCCTACAGTGATACTATACCATTGGGATACATTATTACCCCTCATTTTATGGTTGCAGAAGCTGAGGCATAAGGAGGTCAAAATCCGGCCCCAAATTGTGTAATTTGAAAGTGATACAGCTAGAATGGGAATGCAGGATGTTGGTTCTAGCAGCGACTCTGCTCTGATCTGCTTCCTCTCTGTAGAAAAGGAGGTGGAGAAGATTTATTTTTTCCTCTGGAAAGAGAACTAAAATATCAATAAAGCAAACCTATGAATGACGAATGAATGTATAATAACAGCCGATAATAAATGGGCAGTTGTCACTGTGCAAAGTAGTTCATTTCATTTGAATCTTCACAACTCAACAACAAAGTGTTGTTATCACCCCCTATTGCACATGAGGAAGCTGAGGTGTGCACTGTTAAAGGAGCATGCCCATGGCCACACAGCTGGGAAGAGCGTGAACGCAGACTAGCTCCAGGGTCTGCTTCCCCTGGAGGACCGCAGGAATGTTGTAACAATATGCCATTTGTTCAGTCCAGCTTTTATTGATGAGATACTAAACAGAATGCGCTAAATAAAATTTCATTGGAGAAACATTTATGCTTAGCCGTTTCTGAGCTGGAAAGTCTCTCTGGTTTGGTATAGACTGCTTCATTTTTATGGGGCTGGCATCAAATCGATTTTAGAAAGAACTGGCTTTTCTCCAAAGTCTCCCTGATGTGTGTGACCACATTTCTTGGTTTAAAGCAGTAATTCTCAAGCAAGGGCAGACTTAGGAGGGATGGCAGTGCCCTACCAGGGGAGAAGTCAACATCTGGAAGAGGGGAGGGGGGATGCTTGTTGCAAGGACAAAGCAGTGCTCAAGGATTGATTTTTGAACTTGACCTAGGACTTGCTCTTCAATCTCCCCTAGCTAGGGGAAAAGCCTGAATCAGGCAAGCAGAGTCAGCATTCACATTGGTATCTTGTGATCGGAATAAAAAATGTTTCTTTTTCTAAAATAGTTTTGGTTTTGATTTGTGTTTAGTCACAGTTCGTACATTATTTAATTTTTAATGTCCTATAAGAGAGTGTGGGGAATTTGTTTTTGAGGAACACGCTTTCTAAGTTTGAGGACAACTGGTTTAAACACAGATGGGAGTAGCTGCCACATACCTATCCCTGTTGTGGAGATGTTGAAAATAAGTCCTATTGGTGGCTCTAAGGCATTTTGAAGAATGTGGATTCTACTCATCCAAAACAAATTCTGTACCTCTATTGGAACTTCGAAATCATGGGAAGTGTTTCTAGGGAATCCAGGCTCTCGGTAGGGGGTGGAAATGATTTCTAGGATAAAACTCAGATAAGCCTTGGCCTGAAATCTCATAGTTCATGTTGTTATAAAGAACTAAGGCTGAGTTTTTAGAGTACAAGCTTCCCAGAGGATTTGAGACCTGTGAATTCTCATTTACATACTTTGTAGCCCAGCACTCTTTACAAGCCAAAAGTCTGTCCTGGATAACTATGAGAGGGCATATTCTGCAAAAGTTCATGTTTTGCTGGGCTAAGACAGAAAATTTGGCCTGATGCTCTATGTCCCCAGTGTTAGAGATGAACTCTGCTTCTCCTTATAGGGAGCTTTCTCACTGCCAGATAACATACAGCTCTCCTAGCTTTAAGATGCATAAAGGACTCTTTTTCCCTAGCCTTCTGTCTTAGATTATTGTCTTGTGAGTAATTAACCGAAGTAAGTGCCACTCCTCCACTAAAGATGCAAAAATCCGTTAGACAAGAAAGCATTCACCTTGCCTGCCCACTGGGGATCAGAGGTCACCTGTTCAGAATTCACATCTGCAGTGTTTTCTGGGCTTCCTTCCTTGCATTGGTTCCCATACCCAAATGTCACTTCTTGAGTGTGCATGAATGGGCTTCACTAACAGCAATGCACAGAAGCAGTCAGACTTTGAGTACCAGGTAGTGCAAAAAAGGGAGGAGGATGTAATGAATCTTCTTCTTTCATAAAATGCTGGGATTTTATTTCTTTTCCTTCATGTTTCGCTTATCAACTATTTAATTAAATTCATTCATTCACTCATTCATTCAAAACTAGTCATGTTGTCACCATGTGCCTGTTTCTCTGCTGGCACTGGACATCTCTGAGTGAAGAAAACAAAGAAGGATGCTAATATGCAAATTACATCTAGTTGTAGATAGGAAATTGAAGTAACTAAGCTCACTGAGAGTACAAGCTGACATCTACCTGGCACTTGATACTTGCTAGCTGCAGTTTTAAGGCTTTATGTATATTAACTCATTTAACTTTACCAACAATCCTATGAGGTACCTGCTACTATTATCTCCTTTTAGAGATAAGGAGGCTGAGGAACAGAGACTTTAAATAACTAGACCAAGGTCACACAAGTAGAAAATGGCAGAGCTGGATTTGAACCTAGGCTGTCTGGCTCCAGAGTCCATGATTTTATACATGACGCTATAATGTGTTGAATAATGGGGGTTATCTACTTTATACTGGATCGTCCAGAAGTGACTCTCAAAAGAAAGATCATTAAAGCTGACACCCAAGAGATGAGAAACAGTCTTGCAGATGAAGTGAGTGTATGCATGCATGTTTTTTTACGTAACTGTTGTGTGTGTTGTGTGTCTGTATTGTGTTTGAGGTAGAGCAGGAGCCTAACAGCAATCCTAGCAGAGGAAGTAGCACACATCATGGTCCGAAGGAAGAACAGACTGGGAGTGAGAAGAGAGAGAGAGATGGAGGTTTGGACAATTCAAGCAATGGAAAGCAGTGGGCTGAAAGCTTATGGTAGGAGTGGAGAGAAGTATGAGATTGGAATGGTATGGTGACAGAGGCAGAACTACAGGGTCTTATATGCCAAGTTTGTAATGTAAAGTCATTGAAAGATTTTGAAATAAAAGAAGTTACCTAATACAATTGAGATTTTGGAAAGATCACTCTTGCTGTTAGGACACAAGAGTTGGTGGCTCTTGTGGTTGTCCAGCCAAGAAATTGTGTATGTGGTATGAGATTCTAGAGCTTCTTTGATGGTCGTCTCCTACCTCATTGCACATACAGCTTCCTCTCCCTACAGGAGGATTTTTGACTTAAGCAAAAACTTGTCACACAAATTCATCCCATTTGAGGATCCCCGCTCTGTGCAAAGAGTCCTACTCCCGCAGGCTTCCTGCTCAGAATATGACTTTGCAAATGCTGAGGGTCAAGGGCCCTGACTAAGTAAACCCCAATCAGAGGACAAACTGAGGATTTCATGTCTGTAGCATGCAAGATTTACTCTGAACATTTGGAAGTAGGGCCAGTGATACTTACAAATTTTCCTTTGGGCGCCCTGGGCTTTTTATTAATAGTTTTTTCCTTTTTAATTTCCTTATCCATGGATGCCTGACAGCAACAGTTTAGACTGGTGCAAAACCAATAACAATAGTCCCTTTCTGAAGGATTCTCCTACCTGCTGAAGGCTACTGAAGTAGAAGAAAAAATACAGTATTTGCTGGAAATGTAAGCAGATGCTATTTTGATTACCTTTGGGAACGACAGGGTTCAGTTGAAGTGGTTGTTGTATGTAAATATGGTGGTGGCTTGTGAGCTGCAGATGTTTCTAACAACCATCCCCAAATGTGCCATATTGCATTAGGATGTGGGATTCCACTGCCCTCTGCCCGCCACTGTGACTTCTCTGTGCCTCTTCTGTTTCTATTCTTTCAGGATATGTAGAGACAGCTTAGGTATTAGCTGTCCCCGTGTTTCTGTTCCCCTAAAATAGAACTTTATGATCCTTTAACCTTCTCTTTTACTGATAAGAAGATAATTTTATAGGATTCTAAGACAGATGGATCATGGTAATGCTATACTCCATAATAATATTTGCTATTCATTGAGTACCTACTGTATGCCAGGACTGGGCTAGTTGCTGAATACAATATCTTATTTAGTCCTTAGACTGCTTTAAAGGGAGGTAATATTACCCCTACTGTACAGATGAAGAAATTGAAGCTAAAGCAATCTTGGCTTGATAGTGATTGGAACAAGTGGTGTAATTTCCTCGTTTTACCCTGTAGAGGTCTAACCATATAGGGTGAGTTGTGTTAAAATATGAATAACACATTTTGAGAGAAACATTGGCAAATGAAGAAAGGTTGGAGGGAAACATCCCAGACAATTTAATTAAATCTGTATACATTTCTCACACACAAGGTGACAGGCCTGAGAAATTGTACAGCTCATTGGGGAAGATAGAGCAGTATATATGCGTTGACATTCTTACCTCATTGGAGAAAATAAAGGATGTTGTGGCAGTGCATGATGGCCTACCTAGTCCAGGAAATGATAACTGGGTTCTGAATAAATAGATTTTTCGGTAGGGAAAGGTAGGCTGGAGTTGAGTACATTCTAAGGTAAGTGAGTAATATGTGTAAGAACTCAGAGACGGAGAAGGCAAATATAGGGATTTGCAGGCCATTTTGGGTGACGAGGGCAAAGCACACCACTTAGAGAGTACTAAGACACGAGGCTGGAGAGGTGAGCAGAGAGCAGATCATGAAGGGCCTTGAGATGTTAAGGAGTTTGTATCTTACCTTAAGGGCTCTGGAGAAATGAAGCATTTAAAACAGGGATATAGTGTCATTTTATTTGACTTCAATGTGGAGAATAAGTGTGGAGTTGGTAGAAATTGGGAGGTTTTTGCAGTAATCCAGGTGAGAGATGATGGTGGTCTTAATTTAATGTCATGACAGTGGGAATACCATCATGTGTTGCTTAGCGATGGGAATACGTTCTGAGAAATAAGTTGTTAGGCAATTTTGTCATTGTGTGAACATCATAGAGTGTACTTACACAAACTAGGAGGTATAGTCTACCACATACTTAGGCTGTATGTTACTAATCTTATGGAACCACTGTCATATACACGGTCCATTGTTAACCAAAACGCCATTATATGACTCATGACTGCAGATAGAAGAGCACAGATATAAAATATTTTAATAAGATATAGATGCCTGGAAATAAGGGTACATAGGCAAACAGTTTAAAAAGTATCTATATATCTAACAGTTTAAAAACTCTCTGGAGGGCTGTCATGTGGAAGAGGAAGATGATTTATTCTGTCTATTTATAGAGGGCATAGGAAGGACTAATGGGAGAAAGTCCCTTGGAAACATATTTTAACTTCAGTACAATAGGGTGGTCCAAAAATTGAAAGTCCAGGTTACCCATCCACCACTGAATGTGTCCAAGGATTTTATTTTAATTCAAGACATGTTTTTAAATGCTTTGTGTGTCCTATAAACTGGGTAACAATGCACCAGATTCTGAACCCACTCTTAAGGAGACTGAGATCCTGAAGATAATTAAAACTGAGAATAATCGCTGGAATACGCGTTATCAACATGATAGAAAAGCTATGGAAATTAATTCTGCCTGGAGTTGAGGGGAGTTATTAATTGAGATGGTGGAACCTGGCTGAGGAACTGGTTAGAGGGTAAATTTGTGTGGTAACTGGAGGACATCTAGGTGGAGTTGCCCAGGGAACAGTGGAAATATGAGTCTAGAGCTTAGAAAATAGTCAGGGAGGGAAAAATACATTGGGGAATTTTCAATATAAGCAAGGATCATGGGAGCAAATGCCCATGGAAGATAAGCAGGTAATATAAATAAGGAGTAATGGAGACTGTGGAAAATTGGAAACAGGTGACTTTTCCAAAAGGCACTGCTGCTGCTCAGCTCTAATAGATTGTTAACACATAGCCCTGGGTTGCCAGATCTCCATACTTTCTAAATGAAAACAAAAACACTCGATATTTGTGTTATGTTTCCAGTTACTTTTTTTTTTCACACAGTATATCTTTGATCTAACTATGATCCAAAGACTGTCAGATTTCCCCATATGTTGTAAGGTAAATGTCGAAGTTATGGATATGAATGAAATTTTCTCAAGTGAGCCCTAGTCTGTACACACCAATCATCCTTCTCAAGTGGGTAGCCAAATCTTGTTTGGTATATAACCTTTCATTTTTTTACTACTGAAGATTTATGCTGCCGTAATGACGTCTGAGGAGGTCACGCAGTACGTTATAAAGCAAGGTACAAAAGACAAAGAGAGATAAAAATATGATGTTAATCTAGAGCCCAGTGAAGATTTGGGTGTTTACAATGAGTCATCAAGTACATAATGCGATAACTGAGGACATGATTTTAGACATCAGAAAACATTGCTTTCCTATTGTAGTGCTTGGGTTCTAATTAATGTGAATTTAACTCCTACAAATGTGCCATTTCATATCCTAGCATTCAAAATGGTACTGCAAACAAAATGGTTTAAGAATCAATGTAGAGAACAGGAACCAAAGATAGAATCCTGAATAACGCTAGGGATGAGTGAGGAAGATAACTGAAAAAGGTAGGCTTTAGAAAGAACTAAGACACCAAGACCAAGAAGGGAGAGAGCTTCAAGAAGGAAGATCTTAGGCCAGCCCCTGTGGCCTAGAGGTTAAGTTCAGTGTGCTCCACTTAGGCAGCCAGGGTTTGGATCCCAGGCGTGGACCTACACCACTCAACTGTTAGCGGCCATTATGTGGCAGTGGCCCACATAAAAAAGGAAAAAAAAGAGGAAGATTGGCAATGGATGTCAGCTTAGGGCGAATCTTTCTCAGCAAAGAAAGAAAGATCAATTTTGACATATTATGCAGATGAAAAATGATGAGGCCATTGGGTTTAAAAGATAGAGGCCTCTGATGATGTCTGAGAGGACCCTCTAAGAAGAAAAGTTGTCAAAATTGCAGGTTGCCATGCCCTGGGCACTGAACAGGAGGTCAATGAATGGAGTCTTTGCAGACTGCTCTTTTGTCAAATTTGGCAATAAAGGGAAAAAGAGATGCACTGATGTTCCAAGGATAAGACAAGGTTAAGGAACGATTATATTTTTTTTTCCTAGTGGAGTAGAATTGTCAATATATTGAGATGAGGAGAGTGATAATAGATGAAGCAAGATATGGAATGAGGCATAAAATGGAGAGATCAGAATTAGAGCAATTGAGGATTTTCTTCCTTTCAGAGGGGTAAAAATATGAATCTTTGGAGGTAGTAGAGAGGAAAATTGAGGGAGCCTATGCCTGATGACTCCACATTTTCTCCAAGGTAGAAGATGAAGGAAGGGGTTAGTAGAGAAGTGTGGGCTGGAAAAAAATAGAAACAAGTTTGGAACCGCTGCTGTAGGGAGTTTAACAGGGGTGAAAAAAGAATTGTCGAGGTTCAAACTGAGGTTGGAAACCATTAAGTAGTAATGATCAGCACAGCTGTGAGCATTTCTCCAACAGTGTCAAGGAGTCCAGGAATGCGAAGAAGGGAAAGGAGGGTCTGGGTTCCTTGAGCATTAGACAAGAACCAGCCAGCTAGCCAGCCAGACTCAGCAGAAGGTCAAAGGGATTCAAAAGTTGAGCAACAGGTAAGTAGGCAAGTGAATAAATGGCCAATGGATCACAGGCTTGGGAGAGAGGTAAAAAGGGTCAGGAGAGCACAGTCTTGCTGAGAGAAAAGGGAGAGTCCCTGCGATAACTAGTCTTTTTGGATATTGAAATGAGGGATTCTTGCGCTGGGTGGGACTTTGATCTGAGTGACTTCTGAGGTTCTTTCTAATTCCAAGATTCTTTCATTCTAGACATGAGGAACCACAGCCTGTTCCTGTGCTATTGGCATAATTGTCATGATACGTAAAAAAACCATCCTGATACACCAACGTGTTTCTCTCAGGACTGGCCTCAAGGAAAGTTATAAAGTAGATAATATTTCTCATTTGCACTTTCTCCTCCTTTTGCGGTATCGTTTTCCACTTGTTTATCTTATCCCCGGTGGATCAAGCCAAAGAGGGCATTGCTCTATGATAGGAAGGCTGCCCTTAGGCCCCATTCAAATCAGCACCTCTAGGTGGGTACTTGTTCTGCATCTATGTGGGTCCAAATAAGGTCTCCAGATATTTATTTTCATTTCATTGTGGCTACAAGGAGCTTCACTCTCAAGTCAGATTTTTGGCCTTTCTGACTCAAGTCATGAAGCAGCTATCGTTTTGTTTCATTCTTGTCAAGTTTTACAACTTCTACGGAACAGTAGGCATTATGGCAGAGAGGGATAAAAAGAATGGGAGCAATAGTGCTCTTGAGCCTAGTGCTTTTGAGGTAAACAGAGGGAGAGATACACTGCAAGGTGCTTTCCTCATTGAACCCCATCTCTTGAGTCAGACAGCACTTTCCTGTACTTTCCAATTTCCAGACAAGTACAAGTTCACTCTCTTCACTTGCCTCTGGTCTTGGCTTGCAGGTTTTTGGGAAACATGGAGGTCAAACAGGGGTTATTGCTGCAGTGGACCAACATATTTCATCCTGGGGACCAGCTCCCTTGCTGTGGAGACAGCTAAATGCACTAAGCAACCAATTTGAAATATGCCCCAGACTCTGTGGCACCAGGGGGTTTGAATCCTTGCCAGGGCTTTAGTGCTTCTTGGTGTACTTCTGAGGGAGATCAAAGTCCACACCAAGTTCTAATGGAGGAGAGAATCTTCAGTGGGATCTAAAGAAGGAAAGCAAAATAACCTTGAAATGAGAACAAGGGATTCAACAGCAGACTCTGTAGGAACTTTGATTTCATTGCATTTAAGCTTCTTTCTCTAATGGACCCTCTCCACCTGAACACTTCTTGAGAATTAGCATTATGTGTTCTATGTCTACAACTCCAGCTTAGCAGCGGCCCTGCCCCATGGTACATGCTCATTAAATGTATGTGGAAATTAGCCACATGTCAGGATGCCAATTTTCCATCTCCATCTCTATCCAGTGGTTGGTGAAAGGTAAACTGACTTCTCTTGCTTTGTATGTGCAGCCAAAAACTTTAGGTTTTTTTATAGTGTCAAATGCCAAAGAAATCCTACCACAGGAAGGATCCCAGGTAATATGATGGAAAGAATTTGGTTTTGGGAATTTGAAAAACCCATTTTTGAGTTCTAGCTCAATGGCACATTAATTTCGTGAGGGTAAGTTTCTTAACCTCTCTGTACTTCAGTTTCCTATAATACTAGGATTTTGAGATCTCTCTCTTAGGTTTATAATAGGGTGAAATTTCCTTCTCTCCTTTTTTCCCTTGACCTCCCCCAATACATTCTCTGTATCTCTATGAGTGCATTGTATTATGGCTATTGCTATAACATCTCTACTAGATTATGGGTAGAGACCACTGCTGTCGCCTCTCATAGAGGACCAGGGATAAAGTTGGTGCTCACTGTACATCAACAATTACATGAGATACTGTGATATGCTTTGGCCTTTTTGGTTTCTCTCTATCAGTGTCCACCCTAGGGTCATAATAATTCATGATAGACAATCAAACATCTACTCTGTGCCCTGCATATGCAGCTAACTCTTCTTTCAGAAGCCAAAAAATTAGAAATGATCTGCAATCTGGAGGAGCTAAGTTATTTATTTATTCAATAAGAATTTATTAAGTGCCTCCTATTTGCTAAGCACTGGGGATACAACGGTGTGTAAACAGATACTGTCTTTGTTCATGTGGAGCATATATTCTAGTGGGAAAGACACACATTAATCAAATACTCTCACAAACAAAAGTACATTTGCAGCAGTGGTGAAGACCACAAAGTGGTAGAACTTGGTGCTGCTTGATTCAGGGGTTTGACAGAATCAGGAAGGTCAGTAAGAGCTTGTTTGAGGAAGTGACTCTGGCCAGAGATTTGAAGGATGAGTACAGTAAACTAGAAAAGGGAGGAAAGAGCCTCACAGTCATGGAGAACAGAGCACGTGACGGACCCATGGCATGAGGGAATGTGATGAGGGTGTGGGATGAATGAAGCCAACATGGCTGGAGCCCAGGGAACACAATTCAAGATAAGATTTGCAAGAGACCATGCTCAGGAGTTAGTTTTTATTCAGGCTGCAGTGGAAAGCTATGTAATGATGATATCATCTGAAGAAGGATCTGGCATTGTAGAAGCTGGCCCAGCCTGCTTTCTGGAGGATATACAACACTCATGACGAGATCTGTGTCATCAAGAATTGCCTCCTGTTTCTTTTTGCTAACCAAACTGGGTTATACTTGAGTTGTCAGTGTCCTGGTCCCAACTCACCTTGTCACCTTAAGAGAAAGAAGAGGAGTGCTTCTCCCATCCCGGCCCCATCCCCATGTCTGTGTTACCAGCACAGCATGCCTGGTGCCAGTGTGAGCAGAAAGAGTAATAGCTGTTGTTTCAGTTTACCCAAGCTAATATATCAAACTTCACCCAGAGACCCCAGCTCCACTCACTGAGCATTCTCTGTCCTGAGGTGAAACACACAAGCAAATAAATACGGAGGGAGCTATTTGGAAATCCTCTTTGTCACTACTGAAGCATGCTCATTTATTTAGCAAAACGTCCATAATTTTTAAATTGCTTGATTTAGCCACCGGCTCTTTGGTATCTTCAAGGGGTCTCGTCAGGAGCAGTGCTTCCTTATTACCTGCAAAAACAAGGCAGGCTTTTGATCGCTGGAATTAATTACGTGCAAAGATTTTCATTGCTTGGAGCAGCAAGCAGCTGGTTCCTGCAGGGGCCAGGCTGAAATCTCCTGCCAATTTCCTTTCTGTGCTTGTCCCTCCCTCCACACCTACACCCTTTCTTTCTTTCATTATGCTCAATGGGTTCAATCAGTGAGGGAAATTGTAATTAAAACATTTACAAAGCTCCAGTTTTCTCTGACTGCCCTTAAGACTGTGAACATTCACAATTCACTCTTTTTCCAAATACAGCACAATGACAAAGTTTCCAGGAATTTCATCCCCCCAGAATGGTATTAATACATTTGAAAACAACTCCACAGTGAGCTATAAGATGGAGGCAAAAGAGAGGGGAGGAGATTTGCTCTCAGGGGTGGGGGAGAAATTGCAATAACGCCTAACTTTCTTCAGGGCACAACATGTTTCTCTGGTGGCCACGCAGATCATTTGACAATACTTTATAGCTTTTCTATCTTCCTTCCTTTCCCGTTAATTATTCATACCTCTGCTACCAGGAGCGGGGTCTTGTTTTCCTGTTAGGTGTAATTAGAGTAATCAAAGGGTTTGTAATACTCTTATGTTTTACTTCTCTGTCTCTATTCATTTTTTTTCCTGTGCAAGAGAAAAATATAAAACACAGAACAAAACTCTGAGTCTCTGGGTTTTGTGAATTCTTGCAGAGAAAATTGATTTTACCATAATAGCAATTGGCAGCAATAATTCTGAGGTGAACAACCTGAAATTACTCCCTTAAAGGCAATAATTTGTATAGTACGCATTTTGAGGAAAGGGGGGAGAGGACTAGGTGATAATTTAGGTGAATTTTAACAGTTTATCTTTATTTTTTGCGATAAATGAGGAAGCAAACTGTTGGTGTATTCAACTAAGAATGTGCATTTGCATTTGGTTTTGTTTCTATTGAACGGATTCTGGTTTGAATGACAAATTAAGCTCCCAGCTTAAAAACACTGAATTCTTTTGTGGAGAATTTACACATTTTTGAAAAGAAAGGTGCCCAAATGCAGTTGTCCTGTACAAGTAAGGAGGTTAGGCAAACGATGAATTGGCAATTATTCTACCCTTTTTATTAGCAAAACCTTCTTCTTGCAGTTCAGAACCCATAGGAAATACTGTTTGAAACATATTTTGCCGCATCTTCACAGTTATTTACGTGGTGACAAAGTGATGTGTCACAAACAAGGTTGTGCCATCTTTGAATACAAGCTGATGGGAAAAGAAAAAATCAAGAACAAGATGCTATTTTAAGGTTTCACAACCTATATATGTTTGCTTAAAATAGAGGGACTCCTGAAATCTTACCATTAAAGAGCCAAATAAAACAGTTTACATCTTGGAATAGTAGGTCTTTTTAGTGTATTGACTTTTAAAAAAATGAGGATATGGGTACAGGAATAATATTGCTAAAAGTTTTTTCACTTAAACCCATTCTTCAGTGTATACACTCCTATTATTTATCTTGGCCTACATACGTATTTCCTTATTTCTGAGTATTCACATATTCATAAAAGCCTATGGATGTGAAGAAGTCTACATTACTCTGTAAGCATTCTGATCATTGATGTAAAACTAAAGCAAAAGCAGATGACTTCCTAATGTATTAAAAGGTAAATTGCTTGTGTTTCTTTAAGCTTATGAGATACTTTAAGCTACTTAATCAGTTTCTCGTGATCATTGGTGGTTTTCATCTGGGAGAGAATTACAGGGTTGAACATGGAGATAGACACACAGCAATGAGGAAAATCCAGGCCTCCTCTTCTCCAGTTGACAGCTTCTTCTGTAGCAGCGTCACAATGCCAGTAGGGAAGGAAAAGTAAAGTCTCAATATAAACCAGGGTTAAGGGGGCACAGAGTTTCTTTTCAATGTTGTTAATGAACTGTGAGAGATATAGGAATTCAAGGAGTCGCTACAGTATTCCTAGGGATGAAATAGGTCTTATTTATCCTTCCAAGAAGAGTCTCAAAGAAATGCTCACCAGAGAGAACAGAGTGGACGCAGGGAAAACGGGGTCTTCAGCTGATCAGATTTGTAAAGTTGTTTCTTGGTTTCCAGCTGGCTTCCTACTGTTGAAAGATAAACTGAGGCGTATTAAAATTTTAAGAGTTTATTTGAGCAAGAATCGATTGGAATCGGGCAAGATCTAATCTAGCAGAAAGAAAGGCACTTCGAGGAGCTGTACAAAATGAAAGACTTCTATGGGCAAAAGGGAACAGGGACAAGGAGGTTATACTAGGCAAAAAGCAGAGTGGTTACTGCAAAGTTGCCTTCCTTTAGAAAATGGGAGGGGTCTATCAGGCAGATTACCCAACTAGTGCTGATCAGGCAATTCCTGATTGACTGGTTTAAGATTCCATTTCTGGGAGAGCTGAAACCGTAATTAAGTTAAGTCTCAGTTTAGTGAGAATAACGTTTAACCGAATATCTGGGCACCTCTAACCCAATCAAGTTGACACAGAAAATTAACTATCACGGTGTGGATACTTGTAATTTTTAAAATATGTATGTACATGCATATGTATGTATCTAGAGAAAACTCAGCCTATGCTATTTATATACTTTATTCAATTTACTTACATAGCACAATGCTGTTTGCACTGTTCCACATCTTGCCTCTTTCTTTCAACATTATGTTTTTGATGTCTAACTCCCTGGTAGACTGGATATTCTTCAGAGGGGTGGCATTTGATTTGGATTCTGAAAGATGGGCAAGACTGTGCCAGGTCAAGAAAGGAAAGGGACAGGCAGAGCAATAGTTTATGTATTGGCCCTGAGTTTCATAAGGGCATGGGATAGGTTGTGGAAAGTTGAGGTTGCTAGAATGTAGTGGGGAATTGGTGAGAATTGTCTCCTACAGAAGATTAAGTAAGTCCAGGTACGGAGATCATGCAGCTTAGGCCAGAGAGTTTGAATTTTTACTAAGAGCCAAGAGATGTTATAAGTAAGATGAAGTTTATTAGTTTGTGAGGGCTGCTGTGACTAAGTAGCACAAAGCGGACATCTTAAAGAGCAGGAATTTATTGTCCTGGAGGGTAGGAGTCAGAGATCAAGGTAGCAGACTTTGTTCCTTCTGAGGACTGTGAAGAAGAATCTGGTCCATTCTCTCTCCTTTCTAGCAGTTTGCTGATAATCTTTGGCATTCTTTGGCTTGTAGACACATCATCCTGACCTCTGCCTTAATACTCACATGATTCTCCCTGTGTACATGCTGAGTCCCAATTTCCCCTTCTTATAAGGACACCAGTCATATTGATTTAGGGCCCCACCTAATGACCTCATTTTAACTTGATTAATTCTTAAAGACTCTAACTTCAAATAAGGTCACATTCTGAGATTCTGGGGCTTAGACTTCAACATATGAATTTGGGGGTGGAGTGGGTGTGGCACAATTCAACCCATAACATGAAGTGATAAAAAAATATTTCTTGCAGATGATAATTCTATCTCTTGTTCAGGGTAGGGTGAAGTATAGAGAAATGATGATGGGAGAACAGACATGAGACTCTGAACATATTGAAGGATTGGAAGCCACTCAAATGTGGTCCAAAGCCTCTGGAAACCTTTACCCTCTGTAGACATCTTACTTTCCCTTAAAGAACCCAAAGGAGAACCAAGACTTGGAAAAATATCTATGGATTCCTGGAAGTAAGGTGTGGGAGGTTATCTGTCATCTATTTTTTTGTTTTACTTTCAGAGGCAAGTTTTTCATTGTGTAAGATACCCTTATTTTAGAATGTAAGTTTCATTTAATCACATAGGAAATGATTTTATCATAAGATAAAAATTACTTTAATTGTAAACCTGTTGGACAAAAGGGTTTATACCTTCCACAATTATTTAGGTAAATGTCTTTCTGGAAAAAAAGTTGGAGGAGAGGGAAGGACTGAGACCCTCTATATTGATAACATTTGATTGTGGTCGCACAATGAGTCAAAGACAGCACTGATTTCCAAGTTGCTTACTTAATTCTCTAGACCATGCCTGCTGCCTTATATTTATGTCTTAATAACATGTACATATGCAGCCTAGCTGTTATGGGGACAGTGGGAAGCATAAATTTGATTTTTCTTGACTTCTCCACGTTTAAAGTCTCCACTTGTTGGTTGAATTAACATAGTATTTTAGCATTTAATATCCTGGGAGTACCAGATGTTATATTTTGTGCATGTGTTTTATTTGTGTTCTAGTTGTTGGGTCGTTTAAAATGAAACTCAAAAAAGAGGAAAGAATGGCACAACCCAATAAATATATAGTTTAATAATATTCAATGAATACATATGCACAGTGAATATAAGTCCAAATAAACATGCTCCAATGAAGAATTATTAGACATTGCCTTTTTTCATCTGGATTTTCAGTTATAGTATTCGAGTCGGTGGGAGGTTTCAAGGAGAAGACAAAGGAGGAACAGCCTTATGCAGTGTAGTTTCTTAATATCTTTAAATTGATTGATTAGCATGTTAATACTAGCAGGAGAGTTACTTTGTTGTATTCTAGAGACTCTAACATGGCATAATTTTATGTGATGTGGTTCCCACTGATAAGGGGAGGATGAATAGAAGCATACAGGGCACAGAGCTCCTTTTGCTGGGACTGTTGGCTAAAAATGAAAGTGTTAAGGCTGTGAGAAGAAATGGCATCAAGAAAACAGCAGAGGAAAATATAGGGCCAGGATCAGAAATCCAGGAGCAGTTTGTAGCCCTAACCAACTCTTTTCTCTCACGCACTTACTTGTCTCTTCTTCCTCTCTCTTCTCTGTCCCTCTCTCTTCGCCCAAATTAGTTTAGCACTGTGATTTCAAAACTAAGCCCACATCCAGTTGTGTGGTGAAGACAATGATTAACTCAATAACTATTTGCTTAGCTGAACAAAATGGGCAAAGTTCTGTATCTTTGTTGGATTTTCTTTCTGGAGGGAAATTCTGGAGTGGTTAACAAAATAAATAAGTAAATTGTATAACTTATTAGGTGGTCCTAAGTTCTACAAAGAAAAATAAAGCGGGGAAAAGGGACAGGGATTTGGAAGTTTATAAAATTTGAAATTTTGTAAGGGATGATCAGAGAAGATACTGCTTTTCTGATGAATATAAAGTTGCAACCTTGTTACTTTTTAAATATTTATTCTGTGGCCGTTAAAGCTTTCCAGGAACTTTCCCTGAAAGTGACATTTGGGTCCCAATATCTGGCCCTAGTGATTAAATTGTGACACATTATGATCGTTTAAAAAAATTTATCATAATGAGCAACTAGGAGGTCATTTTACTTTCAACCTAGAAAATGTGATGGATTTATAACAGTCTTATCATTTAAGACAATGACCCCAGGACATGTATCCTCAGGACGTCTTCTAGACCTCTGTTTGGAATTATCATAGATGAAAGTGACATGATAAGAGAAAAGCAGTATGGTAATTTGTAAGAGACCTGTTCAGGACAAGTGGGGTATGACAGTCAATTTCTTTCTTCTGTATGTTTCCTTCCATCTCCACCTTTTTTACTTCGCTCTAGACTTAATGTTTCATATGTTTTGGATTTCATTCGTTTGGCAAACTACTGTCACAACAAATTAGGGAGAATGTGATGACCCTCTAATTGGGCATTGCTTTGTACACAAACCTCCTGTGTTTGTTCTGGGTAACACCAGGCGTCCCATAAATTGGTAATTTGACTGTCAGTTTCCATAATGCCCTTGACAGTAAAACAAACACAACTCCATGTGATTCTATTCTGAAACAATGATCTTCAGATTGTATGGGAAGGGAAGGCGTAGGGTTTCTCTTCACTCTCCTCAACGAAGGGAGAGTGAAAAGGAAATGGAAAGTTTAGCAGTTACTTTCAACAATGTCATCAAATCGCCACTCTTGACTGCAGCCCCTCTTTGTCAGCTGCATGTGTGAAAAGAAACAAATCGTGGCTCAAGGAGGTTAGATAGCCTTGAGTAATTAAAGATTCTTCAATACCTTTTGGAAAACTTGGGGAAATACTCCAGCCACAGACAGTGCTTCCAAAAGGTATTTCCACATTTCCCTCCCTTGCATGTTTCTTTATTGTGATTCCTTTTAGACACATTTACGTGTAATCAAGATAATTGGAATTTAAAAATTTGCCTTTTCCCTGCTATTATTCCACGCTTGAATATCTATCTAGCACATTACCTTCCACACAATAGGTGGGCAATAAATACATGGTGACTAAATAAATCAAAAAGTTGGAGTGGGACAGAGGACACATGCATCCCAATTTTCTACTAAATAGCTGTGTGATCTTGCACACCCAGTTTAAACTTCTTTGGAGCTGTCTTTTCACCTGTAATATAGAAATAATATTTATCAAACATATTTCAAAGAGTAATCATAATTATTCAAGTAATATTGTACTTTCAATAAGTTTAATATATACATGTGAGGTGTTATAATGTTTATATTTTTCAAATTACTAAATTGATTCCAGGGGGCAATATGCTGAGTTAAATAAAGTTTGACAGATACACCTGGTCCAGAGATTGGCAGTCACCAAGACACCAAGACCTAGAAACTGACAGTCTGTATCAATTCTTGGGACTAAAGAAAAAGTGTTTCAAGGTCCCCCATCTCAGTCAAGGAAAAAGCATCTCATTTGCCTACCAGGCCCACTCAGCTGTATCTGGCTACTCCTTGTTATGAAAGGGAACCTGAGCAAACCTTGGGAGTTTTAATCTTCCTTTATCACATCCTTCCACACTGTTAGGCCAGATTCCAAGGACAGTGGTTTGGAGCTGTTTGTTTTTATGCTGATGGATGTTGAAGTCTGTAATCCATGAACCGGAGCAGGGCTCCACTTCCATTGCTGCTGGCATATCTTGTTGTGTTTATGAGTCTGACAGGCAAACATATCCGAGGCATATCTCATATGCTGATCTTTGAGGAAGATAAGCCCCTTGTTTTGCTTGAGTGGAAACAAAATAAGCAGGTGGCAGAAAACCCTGCATTGATTTCTACTTGGGCTGAAACAGCCAGGATAAGATCGGGTCCTCCTTGGGCACACTCCAGCCTTTGGCATTTGATCATTTGACTCAAGTTTGCAAATCCATTGAAGGGAAGGGCAGGTTTCTTCCTGCCTCAACAAATCTACTTTTATTTCATAAGCTGCTGCCACTATTTTGTGATGGATTTTGTGATAGAGAAAATTGAAAATCAAGCAGTGTCAGAGCTTAAAATCTCTTACTTAATTTGCTGTGTGATCTTTATGCATTTTATTTTTTACCATT
Organism: Equus caballus; assembly: GCF_041296265.1. Taxonomy (NCBI): domain Eukaryota; kingdom Metazoa; phylum Chordata; class Mammalia; order Perissodactyla; family Equidae; genus Equus; species Equus caballus. Next base: position 37,006,863 of record NC_091707.1, read on the forward strand.
TGACTTAGGTTCCTCACCTATAAAGTGTGTCCATTTCAGTTAACCACCAGATTTTTACAGGATAAAATCATTTTCTTATTGAACAGAGACTCTGTAAGTGTACACACAGACAGGTAGGTGGGGCTTGAGAAGCTCCAAAACAATCAGACCCTGGCTAGAGCTTGTGTTTTGATGTACACATTATTATTTCATTTTTTGTATATTTATAATCATGGTTTAGATGTCATGATTTCTCAATGAGCCCTTAAACTTCTTGAGGGTCATTGATTAAGTAGGCCATTGATAATGAGTAAATATTAGCTGGATTCAAAAGAAATGCTTCTTACCAATCTACTGGTTCAGCAGAATTTGGATGGGATTCCTTCTCTCTCACCTAAAATTTTGACTTTGTGGACTATTTGAAGTACTGTCATCCCTTTTCTGATTCCTTGATGATTATTAATTGGTTCCAATGGTGTACATTTCAGATCTTTAATTAAGTCCTCCTTTCTGTCTAACTCTCTGCCAAAACATCTTTTTCATTTTTCTTTTTGCAATGTTCAAACATAAGTTGATGCCAAATGCATGCCGTTTGATTACATTCCATCCAGATTTGCTTGCAAAGAGGACTAAAGCAGTAGCATTTATTTCAGGTAGTTTTTTATTGATATTCAACCTTTTGGCTAAGATCAAGTACATCAGGTAGCTTTACAAAGAGCCATTCTTGGCCCTCATGTGTATGGCAGAAGGGGAGGCAGGAGATGAAAATGAGGTAGACGTTCTTTCCAGGCATTAACTAATTTATGATGGAAATGGAAAACAGCAGATCAGATGCCACTGGGCCTTTGCCAGATTGAGCTGTAGTAGTGTTAGCTGAGACATTATCAATGTGTAAGATTTGGTCTGCAGGGCCCTCTTATCTATACTTCTGCATTAGCTAAGCACCTCCTGAAGCTTTGTGGTGAGAGCCACCCTCATGAGTTAGAGTTTTGTCTTATGGGAAGAAGGGCAGACTCTGGAGGAGAGAAGTTCTGGCAATCGGTCATGCAATTACCTAATCTACCACTCTTGATTCCCAACTCTTGATTCCTCCATCTTCATGGGGTTGCTTCTTAGATCATCATGACTGTGGAGGAGGAAATGGGTTGTGTTAGTTATCTATTGCTGCATTTACTCTAAAACTCAGCAGTTTCAAACAATAAGAATGCATTATCTCACACTTTCTGTGTGTCAGGAATCCAGGTGTGGCATAACTGAGTGCCTGTGGCTCAGGGTCCCTCACAAGGCTGCAAGTAAGGTGACAGCCAGGGCTTCAGTGATCTCAAGGCTCACTTTAGGAGGGATCTTCTTCCAAGCTCCATTCCTATGCCTGTTGGCAGGCCTAGGTTCCTGCAGACTGCTGGCCAGAGGCATCAGTTCCTTGCTGCATGGGCGGCTCTATAGGACAGCTTACAGCATGGTAGCTGTCTTCGCTCAAAATAAATGAGAGAAAGAGAATGTACCCAAGGTAGAAGCTATTTCCTTTTCAATCTGATCTGGAAATTGACATTTCATCACAACTGCTGTATTCTGTCCATCCCTTAGAAGTGAGTTCATAAGTCCAGTGCACGTTTAAGGGGAGAGGATGATAATAAGGGCGAGATCGTTGGAAGCCATCTTACAGATGGCCCTTCACAGGTGTAAATAGCATGAAATAGGCATTAGAATGCTTATATTGCAGGGGTTACTGAGGTGGCGTATATGAAGTACTATCGCAGTGCCAGCCACAGGGTAGATGAGCATTATGTGCTATTTCCCATTGCCCTCAGCACATCACCTGATGCATAGTGGGCACTTAAGTACCTACATGCCTCTGAAATCCTGTCTATTTTATTAAAATGATGAGAGTCTTCTTGTTACAAAGAGGTTAATGTTTGATGTTATCCTTTCTGGACAGTTTCATTCCTGTGTTTCACTTCTTCAGTTACCATTAAGGGAATGGATTTAAATCTGAAATTAATCATTCAAAAATAAGCAATAATTGAGGCCAGTCTAGAGTAATCTTGCTTGAATTTCTTTTCTTTTTTTTTTTTTTTGCTGAGGAAGATTCGCCCCAAGCTAACATCTGTTGCCAATCTTCCTCTTTTTGCTTAAGAAAGATTGTCACTGAGCTAACATTTGTGCCAAACCTCACTCTGTTTTGTTTGTGGGATGCCACCCCAGCATGGCTTGATGAGTGGTGTGTAGGTCAGCACGTGGGATCTGAACCTGAGAAGCCTGGACCACGGAAGCAGAGTGCACAAACTTAACCACTACACCACTGGGCCGGCCCCTTGAATTACCATTTTAACCATAATTAGGAGTTTCTTCTTTAGGTCAGGGATGCTGTTGCCAATCTTTCACAGCAGATGATAAGAATTAAATTTAAATTCTCTCATGAGCTAGAAAACATTCTCTCTGCTAATCTGATCTCACCTGGAAGGTCAATAAATAGAATGCTAAGCACAGAGTATAGGAAATCTTAATCACATAGCCTGAGGCACCCTATAGATAACCACCCTTTGTGAACCTGGACAAAAATGTTTTTTGACTATTCCTTCTGAGTTCTTCTGTAGCTAAGTCCTTGATCTCCCTTACAGAAGATGAGAAATTATCATTCTCATCAATTCTGTGGTCAAAGATATTAGGTTTCTACTTCCACATGGGTATGTACAAAAAACAATTCACATTTCACATGGTGCCTGACTTTTTGGGTGATTATAAGGAGAGATAACAATGACCCAGGTGGAAAACTGAAAATTAAACTATAAAAGAAATGAAATGCCCTTTAGAACTAGACCTATCCATTGTAATTTAGATTAGCCCATTATAATTGATGATATGGTGTGAGACAAATTACATATAACTACTACATGGACAGGACATAAAATATGATAATCACATGGTCCAATCTATGATATAATGCTATATCTGATGATAGGGTTTTGCTCCATTTCCATTATATTCAGACAACGGGATGAAAACATCTATCAGGGGGCTTGTAGCCTATTGATCAGGGATATCTAGATAGCGTTTATTTGAGTCATTTTATAGACAAGGATGCCAATTTGATGGGGATATTTAGAAATATATATAGACTTATGCAGATATTCCCATAAAGCTTTTAGATAATAAACCTAGCTTTGTATTCGTTGTAATGACAGAATAATGGGTCTAAAAGATTTTTCCCTTCTGATATGCTTTGTTCAGAATGACACTTGAAAGATGCCCAGGCTGTCTGTTGCTGCTACTAGAATCAGAGGATCTCAGGGTTGAATCAAACTTTAGAGGTCATTGAGTTCAATCAGCTGTAAGGGCTTTTTGTTAAACTATGACCACACAAGACACTTTAGTGGTCAAAGTAGCTTCCAAGAGGGAATCAAGGTCAAGGGTGCTAACCAATGGGAGGCTAAACTTTTGGCAGGTGATCCATGGGAGCAGATACCCTGTTTTTCACTGCTTCATTGGAAATAAGTAGCAGAGGCCCATTTCCACTCTAAATACTTCCCAGAGATATTATATTATAGAAATTCACCCAAGCTTTCTCTGCGTACGTTCCCAAACCCGAATGCAAAATGTGCCTAAAACATTTTATTTTAACTGGTCCATGCATGAGGAGATTAAATAAGATGAAACTTGTTTCAATGTATACATTTTCTAAACAAGTAGGAGAGCAAGAGGTGGTAAAATAAGGTATTATTCAATTCATTGAATGTATTAACAACTTGGCTCTGATTGTTAATGTTTGTCCCTGCTACGTAATGTATAGTTTTGTCAGATTAAAAACCCCCGTGGATATAATTTTATTTACGCCTACACATACATTTCTAAGAGATGAACGACCATTTCTGGGAATACTTACAAGTAAAGAATCTGAGTTGTTTTCGCTGAACAACTACAAGTTAAGCAAATGGCTTTCTCTCTTCGGGCCTCACTCCCAGTACCTATAAAGACAGGAGGTCACAATGGATGATCCATGAGACCCTTTCTAGCTCTCACATCTTATTAAGTCCATGATTTTTGTGTAGGGTTACTGAGAGCTGATGAAGGAGAGAACCTAACTTATTTTCTGTCACCAATCTTTGTGACTCATGGTATTATGTATTTGTCCTTCAGTCAACACTGCTTCTTTTAATGACAAAAGCAAGCCTGTATTCCTCTGCTTCTTATGGAGGCAACTGTGCTACTGAAGATGAATTCCCTTTCCAGTACTCCTCTGACTCCTGGTACCTGTATCAGTTCCATGGTCTCTTTCTTGTGGAAGACGTCTTCAGCTATACAAAGACCCATTAGCGGAATTACCAGGTAAATGTTACCAATGCAAAGCTAACTGATAGGAAGTATAATAGAATCTTGGGATCTGGGAAACAAATCAATTTATTTTTGAAACCACAGACTGGTTAGAACCCTGTTTCATGGTAAAACATCTACCTTTAAAACTATTTTTTTCTCCATTGTGAAATAACAACTGGAAAGATAATATAAATATGTTACTGAAATAATGGTTCCTCTGTGAAGAGAAGGATATTTAGAGTAAAGCTAAAACTTGATTCAATCTTGTAAGGAGATAAAGGGTAGTATGGATAATTTAAACTTTCAAATATATCTTTTTAAGCTTCATTGTAGTTGTTTGTTCTAATATCCTCCACTCTAAAATTTTGCCCAGAGATATTCTAAAAAGAATAATAGGTGGATATAAATGTTGCTGCCTCTCTTGTTCTTTGGAAGAAGTGCCAATACGCAGGTGAAGAAATCAAAAGGTATGTATAATAGGGAAAGAGAAAATCAGACTGGATCATCATTCACTCACTAACTTGGAGTTGTCAGTATATTAAGATCACTATGCCATTCCTTCTGATGAAACCACGTGAAGGAAAGGTGGAACTTCTTCCTAATCAGGCCCACAAGAGACTTCCCGGGATCAATAGCTGAGGGAATCCCAAGGAAATGGGGGATTGTGCTTTGATTTGTAAGGAAATCTGAAATTGGACACTTTAACCCCCCGGGTTCTACTGAGGCTGATTAAACAAACATCTAAATGTCCTTGACTCACTCCTCTTAGAAGCAAAGTCAGTTGTGCTCTTTTACCCAAAGATGAACATGAGGAAGAAGCAGGTGTATAAAGGATTTTAAAGGTGTCTTTCAGAAACGCAAGAGATATAGATAAACCCTTTTGTTGAAACTACAGTTGTCAAGTGGAATACATTGTCTAAAATAGGTGGTTTCACAGGTGTATACTTATCTTCAAACTCGTCAAATTGTATACATTAATTATGCGCAGCCTTTTGTATGTCAAAAAACAACAACAAAAAAAGATAGACTGAGCCTCTCTGAGGAGTTTTAATTTGGGAGAGATCCCTTAATAACAGCACTTTGCACAGTGAGGCTGAAGTCTAATCAGTTAGGATCAATGGCTAAAAGGAATCTGTTGATATCCACATTCTAGCAGTTTGTGATTCCCACACCAGTTTTTCCCCAGAGCATACATGGGGAGGTGTACACCCACTTCTCATCTCTTTTCCCAGGTCCTCTTCTTTCAAGACCCCCCAGATATTTCATATGGATATTTTTTCTTTTGTCTTCTTCCCTTTCAGATACATTACCAGCTTCCTCTGCTTTTTTTCATCATATCATGGTGGTGATTTTCTTAAGTCCCATATCCAACAAAAGCTTTATAAATGAAGAGGAGAAAGCCTATGACAAGTTTTGGATTTCAGACTTCCAAAACAGCACCTTGCCAAACACCTGTCCTGCTCATCCTCTATGTGCTTGCCGTGGTCTTTGCCTTACCTCTCCTCCAGTAATTCCCCCAACTACAGTTGGGACTGTCTGATTAGTTAAGATCCAGTGACCCAAACACAATTAATTGTGTTTTGGCCAAAAGGAAATACTCATCCTGTAATCTGGGTTTATCGTCTATTCCTTTCCCACCAGCTTTTGTTTTATTTTGTTTTTATTTGTTTATTTTTTAAATCTCCACTTCCCTTCTCCATCTCCTAAGGTAGAGATAAGTCAATGATTCTTTTAGCTTTTCATGAGTACAAGCCTAGTACTGTGACAAGTACTTTGCATCCATTATCTCATTAATTCTTCAGAGCAATCCGTGAAGTTGGTTCCATCATCACTCCCATTTTTTAGACGGTAAAACTGAGGCTTACAGGTCCTACAATTAGTAAGTGTAAGTGCATGTATTCAGACCATATCTGCTGACTTGTGATCCCAAATGGTTAAGTTTAGAATACTTCCCTATTCTGTTCCAGGCTCTATGGTAGTTAATAGAAACAGAGAAATGTAAGATATAATCTGTCCAAGCTCTCCACCTAATGAAGGAGACAGATGTGTAAAACATAAATTACTACATGGTACAAAAGTGCTTTTACAGAGGTATGGCAACATTCTGTGGCAGAAAAAATAAGGAAGAAGACATGGATTTCCCTCATTGCAAACCGAGGGTGTCTTAAAATAGTCTGGGTTATCATAAAAGCAGGCTTTTCAATGGTTACTGTCAGGCACCATAGTTTGTCCCCATGGATTGTTGATCTGGATGCTACATAGATAGGAAAAATAGTTTGAAAAGACATGAGGGCAAAATTGTCTCCCACCTCTACTGATGGATTGAAATAATTCCTTGGATTTGAATTTAATACTCAAAAGATAAAATGTAAATAATATCCTTGTATTCGCACATATTTATACATACACATATACACAAATGCACAAAAAATATACATACATGCATAAAAATATCCATATATGCATATAAAACATACACATAAATATCTATACATATATAGATATGTATACACACAGATATAATATACACACATACATCACACATTCCAAGAAACTGTCTTCTGCTAGCTTCCTAATGTCCATTAAAATTTAGGTATTTAATAAAATTGATTTGGTAGACCACACCCAAATCTTCTATATATACCTCATCACATAGAAGTAATGTATTGTGTGGAGTGTTGACTTTATTCTTCTACCTTAGAAGAAGAATTAAAATGGTTGCAAATCAGAGTCATGGTGAAGGCATCATCAGAATTAGAACTAAATGAGCTGCTGCAGATTATCTCTAATCTGAATCTCTACTTCTCCACGTAAGAAACTAAGGCCAACAGAAGTTAAATGGCTTGACAAAGGAACCATAGTTGGAACCATACTTAGAATTCAGAGATTCTCTTTCCCAAATGAGTCCTCCTTCTCCCTCACCATGCCTTTTACCTAAGGAATAAGTACTGGAAATCTGTCTAATGCAGACTAATTGGAGAGAAGTCCAAGCTGAACAAGTAGTATATGTAGGCCATATAAAAGTTAAAGGAAATTGATACTTGCTTCTGGAAAATTCATTTAGGAATTCAAATTCAACTAAATAAAATGATTTCCTAATTTTGCAGAAGGGACAAATAAAGGCCAGATACACTGTAGCATGGATTCTGTTGTATATTCACAGTCCCAAATAAATGAGACCTCTTTTGTGGGGACCGAGGATTCTTATACTATGCGGTTGCTATTTGCATTCATAACACAGGAGGGCAGGAAGACAATGATGGAACATTTTTTTCTGCCTCCTTCATTTTTAAATGGACGCTGACATGCTTCGCAGCAGCATCTCCAAACAAAAGATGACAAATTCCCATTTATTTTTCATCAGCAGCCCTGTGTGAGATGTTGTACTAAGTCTAAGCTTGGTGCTCCCGAAGCACAGTAGTTTTATTCCTATAGCAACGTGGAACTCCCATAAAAACAACAATTCCATTGCCAGTCACTCTGTCAGAAGTATTGGCAGACTGAAGAAGACTTATCTGATTTCACTAAAGCTATTAGTCTGAAACTCTGATCTGTAAATCTGGATGGGAGCCACACAAGGGGAAGTGATGCCTGCCAGAAGTGATGGTTTTTGTACATTCTCAAAAACAAAGGTCATGTGAAAACACTGGATTGAAAACAGAGCCCTAGAAATGAAGCAAAAGATGAAGGGAACTTTTATTGAGCTCTTGTGATGTTCCAGGGATTCTGCTAGGCTGTTTACATTGTGTACTTGAAACAGTGAGCTGGCTTTTTTTTTTTTCCTTTTTCCATCAATGTGTGTGTGTGTGTGTGTATGTGATTACAATATAAAAAATTGTTTTCTTGTTATTGTTGTTCTTTTTCCCCCTCTGTAAAAATAGGATAATATGACATCTGCTATTAAAGGATGTTTCTTCAAGATCCCAGTAGAATATTCTGTGATGAGAAAGTTTCTAGAATCTTGAAGGCAAAAATAAGTAAAAGTGTAGGGAAGTATAGGAAAAGTCATCAGGGGTTTTATATAAAACAGCTTTAAAAATCTCTTTAGAATGGGGAATTATAACTATCCGAGCTTAGTTTTATTTGATATAAAGTAGAGTGATATCTTAAAGGATAGCTTGGGGGGGGGGGGGAGTTGGTGAATGATAGAAATATTCTTTATCCTGATTGTAGTGGTGGTTACATGAACTGACGTGTTAAAATTCATAGAACTGTACACCCAAATAACTACCCCTCAATTTTACTGTATGATGATTTTAAAAATAAAATTTAAAACATTACAGTGAAAGGTTGTCAACTCTAAGCCAGTGATATGTTGGTGGATGTCTAATAAAAATATCATTTGGTAATATTGTCAAGTGACTTTTAAAGCCTAATTAATGGCAAAAAAAGAAGTATCATTGTTCCTCACAGAAGATTAAATTACCACCTTTATGTCTATTTGTCAAGATTTTTTCTTTCCTGGCATCTATAATAACCCATGGCTATTTCACTGCCTATGCCTCCATGCTGTTTAGAAAATCAGAAGAAAGAAGGCCTTTAAGGATTCAGGGTGATAGGTAAATGTCCCTCTTGCCTCTTCCAGTGGATCAAATGTGGTAACTTTAGTTGGTTCTTATCCTTGTCTTTCTCCATTCATCAGTCATCAATTCTCTCATTGATTTTTTTTTTTTAAACAAAGGTCAAGCACGTGTTTGTAGGTGACACCAATTGCTTCAGAGAGTTTGTCCCTTCTCCTTACTGTTCTGATTTAAACCCCTTGTGGCATTTTCTACTGCATGGATAGTGATAAATGGGGTTGAGAGTGACACAGAAATGAACTCGGAAGTAGGTTTATAGCACTGCCGGGGACCATCTGTTAATGTAAATGTTTAAGGTAAAATGCATTAAGGCTTAAGAGCTGACGAGACATTTTATTTGCAGCCTGCCTCTGGGATTATGCCTGGGTTTCTGCCTGGTTTTATCCTTTTTCTCTGCTACTATTCATTTGCTGGGATGGAATCATAAACACATTTGAATTGTATTTGTTGAAATAAGTGGATTAAACAATAAAAATTAGGAGTTACATTGATTTTTCTTGGGGGTTTCAAAGCGTTTAAATCAAAGACTTTTCTATAGCTACTTATCATTTATGATTACCTACTGTTAGGTGGTTGTTTTGATGAAATTTGTTGTCTTCAGTATTGAAATATTAAGCATTATCTTTTAGGGCTATCCATGTCATTCAAGATAAAAATAATTTATGAAATGAATGAACTGGTGTTACAATCACCATTAAAGCTATTAGAATTATATCATAGTTTTCCGGTGATCTTGTAATAAAATAAAGATGTTTGAATTTACCCATTTTATTTTTAACCTTTTAAAGTATATTATCAGAGAAGAAATTCAAGTAGCATATTTTTGCTGTTTATAGAAAAATGGTCGTCTTCAAAAGAGAAAATAAAATTCAGCTACTAGGTATAAATCAAACATATTCATTTCCAGCTTCTACCTGGTAATGTAATGGCTCAAGCTTATAGAATGGGTTTTATGTACCATAGCAGTCCTACCCAAGTGCAAGAAAACGCAGAAAAAGAGGAAACAATGAGGAGGACCAGAGGGAGGGAAGAAGTGAGGGAGAGGGAGAAAAATAATCTGAATACAAGATTATTTAAACAAATGGGTAAGACATTTTTCTGGATAGGTTCACGTCAGCCTTTTCTTTTCCAGAAACTCCTGAGTATAATGAATACAAATGATTAGAAATTTTGAATGGTTTCCCTCTGGGTGGATAAAACTACCTGTTCAGCTGTAATGATTCTGATGATCTTGCCTCTCAAGCTTGTCCTTTGAGATCAGCAAAAAACGTCCCATTTTCTCATCTCCCATTTGAACTGGAGTTGATTGATGCATAATTAAGATCACCAAGGAGCGGTGGTGAGAGCTGCAGAGTGTCTAAATTCTTCCATGATGATTTTTTCTGTCTCATTCTTTTTAAAAGAACTTTCTTGTGGTTCTTGTGCTGTAAACTCTTGGTAGCTTGGTATTGTGGGAAGGGAGTTTGTGTTAGGATGATAGGAGATAGGATATGGGGTATGGAGAATTTTGAGCGGCAAGGAAAAGATCCAGAGAGAATCCAGATGAAATCACAACCTCTTAGACTGGATGAAATCTTACAGGTCACTTACCCTATCTCCTTTATTACACAGAATAGGAAACCAAGCATCCTGAGGGAAAGTGATATTCTCAAGGTTACACATCTGGTCAGGGTTAGAGGCAGGAAGCAAACCCAAGTCTTTCCATTCCCAGTCCATTGTCCTCTCCACTAGGCTGTCATTCCTGTCTGTAACTTTAGGAGTTTACGCTCTCTTTGTAATTGCTTGAGAAGTGGGTTTTAACCTTCCCTTCTGTCTATGCTAGAAACTATATGACTGGAAAAGTTAAAAGAGTACCGTAGAGTAACATCATTTATCATGAATCATTTCTCTCATTTGATTTATTTTTTTGTGAGGAAGATTGGCCCTGAGCTAAACATCTGTTGCCAATCTTCCTCTTTTTGCTTGAGGTAGATTGTCGCTGAGCTAACATCTGAGCCAAGCTTCCTCTATTTTGTATGTAGGACTCTGCCACGGTGTGGCTTTTTGAGTGGTGTGTAGATCCATGCCCAGGATCTGAACCCATGAACCCTGGGCCGCTGAAGTGGAACGTGTGAACTGAACCACTACGGCACTGGGCCAGTCCCGCATTTCTTCCATTTTAAATTAAGGGTTCATGCTGCAGAGATGTAAGTTAGCATAGGAAACACTCTCTGTTATTCCGTGGGCCACTTTGCATTTGATCTGATGGACATTGCAGACTCATCACAAATTCTTGAATTATAACATCAGCATTTAATGAAAGGTGTATAAATTGAAGGCTTTTCCTCAACTTTCAAGGACCCATAGAGATAATTTATGTTCACTACATTTTTAAATTTGTTTTTTCTAATAAAATTAGTTAAACTTAACTGTAAAATGAAAAATATTGAAACAAATTTGGATTTTGTATGAAAAGTCTAATACTTTATCTATAACTCTACAAAATGTTAGATGTTCTCCATGGAGATGAACAGGTATTCAATGAGCCATAGGCAAAGGTCTTCCTTATAGTTCTACGAATGCAAAAATCTTTGTAAAAAATTGGAATGGGAATTGGGAAAAGAAATGAAATCTTAATTATGTAGATTTGTTATAAGAGTTCAGATGAGGAAGAGTTCATACACTTTCCCTGAAAATATTATCCTCTAGATGGGGAGGTACATGTTCATAACCACAACTTGGCTAGTCGTATGAACAAAGCACTGTGGGAACACAGAACCAATTGTGCAAGCTACAGGTAGGGAAGGTTTCACAGTGGTGTCGACATTTAAGTACCATCATGAAGAATGCAGATTTCCTGGTAGAGAATAGAAAGAAGAGCATTCTGGGTACAAGAGTTAAGGGGAAAATAAATAGCTCCTCACGTTTTCACGGAGGCCTAACCCAATGCAGTCCCATTTAACCCAATTAAACATTTCATGTCTTTATCATATTCTTTTAAAGAAACATATGCACAACATCTTGAACAAGAAATATGAGGCAACCATTGCCATCTTAACTAAAAAACTTTTATTTTTGAGAATTTTCTTGGAAGAGCCTTCTGGAGAGAAGATAAGAAAATGCTTTCAGCTTCATTTGAAGAACATGGAGTGCTAGGTCACCTGTATGTTTGAGAAATAATAGCCAACAATTCTCTGTTTAAAGCAACCCCAGTATTCAAGTGAGTTGAAGCAATTTCAGAGTAATTGGAAATTGCCCAAGGTTAACTGCACTTGAAATGAAATGGTGAATTTCCTTGGGAACAAAGCAGTTTTCCTTTGTTACACAGAGGGAAATGGCATCTGATAGGCCAGAGAGAAGAGGATTGGTTAGATCTTTACAAACCTCAGTCAAAGTCTGTTGCAATATTTCAGATAAATCACTTTAACCATCTGAACTTTGAAGTGTTTCAGCTTCCACTTAATGAGAAGAATTCCTTGAGCTTCTCTCATTCTGCTCACCATCTTACCCTTCTCCCTGAAGATCAGCATAAATTAAGATGACTTTAAAGTCCAGCTGAAAAAGGAGCTCTTTACTACCTCCTGCCCTTTTAAAGGTGGGAATTGACTGCGCTCTGCCTCAACCTCCCCCAGTTAGCAACGTCATTCCAAATTCAGTTGAGATGAAGAATAATGAGATCAAACAAAGGTTTGAAAACTTTTAAGATCCTCCCCTTTTCCCTGAAGTTTAAACCTACCCATGTGTATGTGTATAATATATTCTTGCACATTTTATTAGACTATAAATAATGATACTCTTTGAAGAAAACAAATTTCTTGGATTTTCCCTATGGCTTAAGGCAAGAAGTCTCTTAATCTTCAGATGTGGTTTCTGTGGAAGGGAAGGGTTAAGTTGGAATATACTCAAAGTTTATATAAAAAAGTTGATGAGCTAGTCATTTAAATGCAAGCAAAATTTTTTTTTTTACTGTATTGGCTTTCATATTCCTTGATTTCTCTTTGTCACATTAGCCCTCTTTTTGTATGATATGTTGAAAATGTGTCTTCTCTGTGAAGGCTGAATGTTTAGAAATAAGGCAGCTTGAGTCATGGCACAGCTGTTTAATTTTAAAAGATATCTCTTCTAGTCTATGTAATTAATACTTGCCCCAGACATGTAGCCTATTTCAGTGAAACTTAGAAAGTAAGGATTTTCTGCACAGCAACCTTTTATTTGACAATCATATGACAATAACCAAAAAACAAAACAAAATGAAATAAAAAAAGATTGTTTCATGGTTCGTGTATTACTATCAAGATTTTTTGAGGATGTATTGTTGGTGGCAGGAAGGGACCGAGGAACTCAGCTTTCTTTTATAAGCCTCCTTTTCTTCCACCTGTTCTGCCACAGAAGGGGTCAGCCAATGGAAGCTTATTGAGCAGCTGTCATTTGCAAAGCCATTTGGGGATCACAACAAGTTAGGTACCCCTGACCTCAAGGTATTAATAAACTTATAGCAAAAATATGATCTGAGTGCCCAACAATATATTAACAACTTAAATACTAAATGAATAGTATTAAAAAATAACTGCTTTTAGTTTCCAAGAAAGTTAGTTGATAGCAAATGAGGAAGTTGCCTTGGCAAGTGGGTTACTAGCTTTGAGCTTCCATGAATGGGAAGAAATCAAATAATCAGTGAGGAGGAATAAAAACCCTGTAGATGAGAATGGCGTCATAAGCCAAAGCATGTGAGCACAGTCCCTATAGATAAGAAATTTTATCTCTGTTCTTTATTTGACAGTTATTTCGTACATGAACAAAAAAGGGCAAACATAGACATGAGGGCTAGCCTTTTGCTTTCTCCCTCTTCAGTTTTTCAAGAAACACTAGATTCATACCTATGAATATTTTGACAAGCTTAGAAACCTTTTCAAAAAATAACTCTTGTGCATGGCAAGACGTTACTAAAATCAGATTTCTTTTTCCCCATAGAGATGATGACTGCAGAACTTTTCATTCACACCCTCAAACTCATGCGGAGAGCAGCCCAGATCTTCCCTGCTTCTGCACATTTCCGTGTCATTCAAGGGACTTGAAAGGAACACAGGAGACTCCCTGGAGGGATCCCTAACCTCATCGTACCTCTTGGCCAGTTTCAAGAACACTTATTTGACCCAAATTGAGATAGTGACTTTTCATTTCTCAATTTGAGGCATAAATCAAGTTGCAATTTTGCACTTGATGTTTTTGAGATAATCACAAAAGGCATATCCAAGTACTCCCCTGAGCCAAGTCTCTGAGCTAACACACTTTGAATTGCTATAATGATGAAGCCACCTTCCCTTGGATATCTCACAGGATATATTGCCATGTTATCAATTTTATGGAGGACTGACTACACTATAATTCAGAAACACATTCTCTTTTAAATGATAAGAAATTTTGGCTAAGGGCTTGCGTCTCTAGATTAGATACAGTAACAATCATCACCTTATGCAGAGAAGCTACTTTTAGACTTCTAACTAATTGCTTTCCAGTTAACGAAGTATAGTGATTATTAAGGTCTCTGAAGATGCATCCCTGGATGTGTAACACCAAATGAAGGTGCCAAGGCATTTGGAAGTTCTTGCCTTCCCTTTCAGAGAAGAGGACAGTCCTGGCTACCACATGCAGCAACTCTTATGTTAGATGTACTCCTTTCCCCCATGGAATCACAGTCTTCCAATCACATTCAAATTGTGGGTTTTGTCTTTGTCTTTTCTCTCATCTTTCTCCTTTGCTTTTTACTCCCCTTAGTTGACCTATCAAGCTACCAGAATATCATGCATCTTCCTTCATTTTACCCTCCATGCCTTTCCTAATTGTTCCATTCTCTCTGCCAACTTCTGATTTGCCATGATCTCATATCTCATGGTCTCATATCTGGCACTCCCCCTTGCCCCAGTGTCCCTTTCTCTTCATTATCTCTTTTTGTTATCCCAGCCACTATTCAAACATCATTCCCAACCCTCCACCAACTGCCAATAAAAGAACATCCAACTCTTTAGCATCTATAGGAAGTAACTTTATCCAGATAGTAGGGATTCACAGAATATGCAGGTTACAGAATCTAGCCTATAGCACTGCCCAGACCTACATGGTATTAGAAGGAAACAAAGCCTTTTGTAAGAATTGACTGATGATTTCCCAGTACTCAAAGCCTGGAATTTTTAACAGGAACATAAAGTCCAGGATTTAGAGATAAAGGACCTGGAAGAAAAAACAGAAATCCCAGAGCACAGAAGCCATGTCTCCAAGAACAACATGGAACCCACAAGGAAGTCCCTGTATTACTAAAATTAGCCCCCAGATTCCTTTTCAGTAGGAAACAGTACCATCTCAGCCTCCCTCAGTAAAGAAAGTGGCCCAAAGCAGGCAGAATGAAATAAGCATTCTCCCTCCTTTACCTCTAATAAAATTCTGTCTTGATTGGTGTCATTTTTATGTTTAGATACACTACATGTTATAAAAGCGCCTAGCTTATTACCTGGTACATAGTTGTTATTTGAAAAATTTTGTCCATGAAAAAGGCTGAAGAAAGCTAAGGGCACATAACATAAGGCCTTGGATGTCAGAATAAGTTTGCATTAATACAATAGGTAGTGGGAAGCTCCATCCATATTCCTTCACATCCCGTGTTCTTTTTCACCTGTATGTAAAAAGCAAGAAGGATTAATAATAGTAGCATTTTATAAGAGAACTGTAAGTTGCATCGGGCTCATGTTCAGCCTCTAAATCCTCAGGAGGTTTTTCACACACCTCCCTTCCCTACTCCTGCTTTCCAGCTGATTTGACAGAAGGACAGAAGGATTAAGAAATCAAGTAGCTTATCTGAGAGGTTCCCCACAGGGCACTTTATCCCAGGTGTTCCTGCTGGTGGCTTATATAATCAGGAGCGTTCTGTGGCTCAGGGTATTACTATAAAGGTGATTGTTTGAGTCAGTGGGTGACAGTGTCAAGGCAATTAGAGCCAGGTGATGTGTGATCTTAACGACCTAGTTAGTGCCCCAGGAGACCCCCAGACAGGGCTTCTTCCCATACCTTTGCAATCGCACATTCTGGAAGTGAGTTGGCACCACTTATCAAAGGGGAACAAAAGTGAGTGATTAAGGTGGGACAATGTGTTCCTTTACTGCTTTGGGAAAAAAAATCACTCCCAAGTTAATCTTTTCTAATGTGTCCCTTTTTGTTCTGTTTACGTTTTCGTTGGGTTTCTTTGTTCGCTTAAAATGAAACTAAACCAAAACCGTGATAATTGAACACGGTTTTCTCTGATAATCTAAAAAAAAAAGCAACAGTTATTTTTTAAAAGGAAATAAAAAGGACAATAAATTAGCTCTATTTCTTTCCATTAAAAACTTTTCCTCATCTTAAATTATTTAGAATAGATATTTCTACATCAAACTTGAGATGAAATTAGAGTTGCAAAATATTTATGGTTTGTGGCTCAGTTGTGGCCACTCATCCTACTGTGTAGGGAATCCTGTTGAAACTAGTTCTCGGTTGAATATTAGGGCACAAGACTATCCCTAGAGAGGAGATTGGAAACTGCCTTTTATTTTCTGTCCCTCACCTTTCTTTTTTAATTACACAATTAAAGCATACTATTGAAAAAGGTTTTAAAATATACTGAAGAATGTCAAGAAAATGTAAAAGTCCCCTCTGACCATCCCTAACCCTACTCTTACTGTTAACATTTCAATGTACAGACATCCAAACCTTTTGCTCTACCTTTGCAAACAGGAACATGCACATACATCACACGGACACCTACCCAAAAAGATTGTTTCATTTTCATAAACAGGGTCTTACAATAAATATATGTTCTAGACACCTCTCCATGTCAGTACATGTAGAAACATGTAGGCTCCATTTTAATTCAAAGTGAAATAAAATTTGAAGGTTTGCTGGAGCTGCCTCCTGAATATGTGCTTCCAGGTTGGAGTGGACAAGAAGGGACTGAAATTAGCCAGTAAGTTTCAGCCACAGCTGATGGATAGGTTCTGTGGTTAAATGAGCCCCATGAAAGAGTGAGTGCAGCAGACTTCCATCAAGCTCTGCTGTTCTTGAGAATGTGCATGGGACAGACCCTTGGGACTTCCTTATTCCAAGTTTTAAAGGATTAAAGAAACATTTTCCCCAAAGGCCCCATCCAACTGGGTCCCTGCCCTGTTCTTATCTGGGGTGTCCAACTCTGCTTGCACTGGGCTTTGCAAGGCCTGGGGGATTGAAGATTATGGTGTGCTCAGATAACTAGATTGTGTCATCTAGTTCACTTGTTCACACATTCGTTTATTCATACTCAGGTTTACCATATGGCAGACACTGAGCAGAGTATGAGGGATAGAAATGTGAAAACAATGTGGTCTGTTCTTTGCCAAAGGACATTACACATCACTGAGGGATACAAACAAGAAAACAGGCAATTACAAGAAAGTGTGAGTTGTGCATTGACCAGTACAGTGTAGAAGCTTCTAGGCAAATTTGAGGGCATGAGAAGCTACAAGACATCTAATCTGAGTACTAAACTGAGTACTGATGATTAGAACGTATCTAGATGAACAGAGGTGTGGAGGAAAGGTTTATTGGAATGCCACAACTGGAAGGACCTGCAACTAAGATATACAACTATGTACCAGAGGAGATTTGGGGAGATAAAGCAGAAAAAAAAAAGCGTATTGGAGAAAGAGGAGGCCACATGTCAAAGTTCCAAGAGTGCCTGTCAGAGGCTGGCAGGTTGGGGCAAGTGATACCCAAGAGAGGAAAGTGGTGCAGATCTCTTTAGCTTAAAAGCCTCCTAAGGAATTTGAACTTTATTCTGGGAGTCATGATGAACAACTGAGAAATTTTATGAGGCATAAAGGTCTGATTTAAAAGGTTTATAAGGTGGAGAACAGAAGGAAAGGGTCAGAGACCTTTAGGATGCTATTGCAGATACTAGGGTAAGAGATGATGATGGCTCGAACTAGGAAAGTTGCTGTGAGGCTGGAGAAATGTGCAAAGTTTGAGGAGCATTTCTTGCATCCTGTGAACAAGTCTGTGTAATTGCATAAGCACCAATTGAGTTCGGCAACTCTGAGAAATTGCATAAACCACAGGCAAAGGAGTTAACTCTGACACTGCAAAACTGAATGTGTGTGGTACAGAGGTTAAATAAATATCTGTCTCTGGGGGGATATATACAGGTGCATTTTTTTGTTTTGTTTTGTTTTCAAGAGATAATTGCACCCGAGGCTGGAGCTTATTCACCCTATCTTTTGGACTCAGAATACAGTGCCTGGTCTATTTTCTACATGACTGGGCTTTACTTCAGATCTGACGAGTCATATATCATTCTGATTGATTTTTTCTTTTTTCTTTATTTTCCCCCTCTCAAATAAAGTGGGAAGGGTGAAATAGAGATTGCGATGAGACAACATCAGGGCAACTCAACCCAAATATGCAATTACCAGGAGCCCTCCAAGCCTAGCTCTGTTGTCCTCTTCTTGTTTTGTTACTTAGAGCTGAGATAGAGAAGTAGAGGGTTGAATGAGGCCAGGCAGCGGGTAAGCGGCAGGAAAAGTAGATACGCAGCCCAGGTTTGGAGTGTCCTGGTCTCTGCCAGGGGGAGTGGTAAGCTGGGGGCATAGCAGAGACATGGAATGACCAGCTAGAGTCCTCAGAAGCGGGTTGCGGCTAAGCTCTAAATTGCCTACCCAAACTTTCATTGCTCCCGAATTCTTGGGTTTGCTTTCACCTGTGTCTTTCATTTTAGCTTCCTCTTTTCTTAGTGCCAGTCACTCCAAAGGCAAAGACTCCAAAGCTTAAGCATCCATTTTTATTAAAGCAGAAAGATGCACACCGAAGAGGGGTGTGTGTGTGTGCTTGTGTGTGTATGTGTTTGTGTACATTTTTAAAGAAACCCTTTGTAAGGATAAGTCGATTTCAGAGCATGGATAGAATTGTATCACAATGAAATACAAACCATTTCTTCAGAAATTCCCTCTATTCTGCAAAATTTTTATTCTCTTCAAACTTTATAAAACTCTGACTTTGTCCAATTCACTGATACAGTTCTAAGGGATTAGAATCTTCTGACAAAATAATCTTTCCAGTATATGTGCGTTTTTCACTTTCAAAAGAACGTGTACCTTTAAGAGAATTCTGAGATTTTTTTGAATGACCGTTAACACCCATTAGAAAGCTATAAAAATGCATGCTTGAGGATCAGCTTTCTCTTGGACTCCAGCAAACCTCACTGGCTTCCCTCTGGTGATGAAATATTGAGGGGAAAATTATTGGGCTAGAGTTAAAGGCAATAGAGTGGATTGTATACATAGAGACAGTTAAAAACGAGGCTTTTTAAAAAAAAAAATTCCGACTTCTACATTTTGGCTTTGAAAAGATGAGGTGTGTGTGTGTGTATGTGAAATGGGAAAAAATACCAATGTATCAAAATGGACAGGTCATTTAGTTGAAAGTAACCAAACTCCTGAGCATTCGGAGATTAGGAGCGCTCGTAATTTCTGGCTGCCATCCTTTATGCTAATGTGGCCATCCTCCGTTGGATGCTTCTGCTGAGACAGCCACTTTACTGCTGCTTAATTTCCCCCTTAATGGTAGTGGTAGAGCCCTGGGTATCTACTGTCAGCTTTTACCAATTTAACTGGCTGCCACCACAGGCCATTATAAATTATTATTCTTATTTAGCGCTTGAATCTACTATTTATTCTTGTTTATTTATTCCTTTATGTTCTATAAAATATAGCAATAGACTTAGGTCTAAGTTAGCTGTGCCTCTTTGTTCTTATAAATCCAAATCTGTCATTAGTAGTAAACTAAACTTTTTTGGATGCTAAACATTTGTAACCCATGCAAGACAGACTGGTGAGTTATTAAGGAGTTTCATTCATTTAGGCATGCATTCATTCAGTCATATGTGCAATAGAGATTTATGAGCACCTACTTTATACCAGGCAATGTTTTAGGCATTGGTGATAAAACAGTGAACAATATGCATTAGTGGGGAAAGAGATTACCTAGAATGTTTGGAAAATTCTAGTGAGATTCGAGGAAAAATACCTTCTCCATACTGATAGTCTCAATATAGTTTTTCTCGCCAATTATCTACACAAGCTCCATGGGAAACTCTTGCAGTTTTGTTTTTACTATTTTAGCCTGCCTTCTGGATTTCATTAATTAGTCTTTGCCTTTAGTGGGGTGGTTTTTTAGTACTTTCTTCCTAATGTCTTAGGAAAAATATTTCTTACTGATGATTGTTTTGGAATGTGAGACTAATCACTGGAAATATATATATATGAAAATTTTGTGGTAAGAATTCATATGCATCTGTATAAGCAAAGAGTACTTCCTATGCTTGAGTCTAGGTTCTACAAGTTTTTCAAAATTTCTTACCAACTCTACCAGTTGCACTATCCCCAGTTGGTCGATTGATTTTCTGTCTCTTTCTCTGTTTCCTTCTTAAGTTCTTTCTCTTTTTGGAAAATTTATGCTTCGTGTGCTGGCAGCAAAGAGCAATCATAAGTAACTGTCAATTAACATACAGGAAATGGTTTTTCTTTTATCCTCTTACTTGTGTTCCACTGCTAATAACTATGTGACTACAGATGAACTTGTTAACTTCTCTGAGCCATGCTTCCTTGCCTGTAGAATTATGCAATACTTCCTGTGAAGACTGAGATAATATGTGAAAAAAAAAATACTAGCACCATATCATCTACCTTGCCCATGCTTGGTTCTCACCAATCTCTTTATGAATCAATGCCTGGATTCCTCCTGCGTGCTCTAGACTCCTGATGCCATGCTTTCATTGCTACTGCCCACATTCCTAACCCCACCCCAAGAGATCTTAATGCCCTTTCATGCTTGAACCTATTATTCAAGAATTCTGTTTGACTTTCCATACCTAGCATGTCTAAATCCTCTCCAGGTAAGTCTTAATCTCCCATTCTGCCACAGACAGATCCAGTCCTGATAGTAAGTCAGTGTATTTCTGAGAAACTTAACTTTGGAGATAATTTTGATATATAGTGATGAAAAGCTTAGCCTCATGGCAGCCTTTAAGGGCTTAGCCAAGGTCAAAATGACCTTTTCCACCTTTTGCCATGGTGCCTGGTATTTCTTCCTAAAGGTTTCTAGGTTTCCAGACATTTTCTAAACCTCAAATGCTCCTGGTTAGCACCCGAAATCATCATCAGTTGGCATCTGAGATGGGCTAAACTGAGATCAAGGTCTTGGAAAAATAGAGCGTAGCCTGAGGTTGGAGAGCAGAGGAAACAAGAGGAGAGAAAGCATCAGAAGCAAATTTATTCTCACACTGCAGTTTTGCCAAGGGCTAGCCTGCTGAAACTCTAGGAGTTTTGCTGCTGCCGGTATCTAAAAGGGCCCTGGCTCTGTGCAGCTTGTGAAGAGGAAGAGGCATAGTTATTTTCTGTCTGCTTCCCAAACGTGAGCATGCCTTGGTGTGCATCCTGAAGCATCATTGGATGAGAATTAGGGAATTAATTCACTTGGAGCTTTAGGAAAGAATTTCTGACCCTGTAGGCTGGGTTGAAGGGAAAAACATCACTGAATGAGTAATATGTGGCGGAACTGGGTGAACCAATATTCATTTCCTGACTAGAATTTGTGGCTCTGGTACATCTGTTCTGCCTCTTATTTTCTACGTTGCATTCCGTGGATATACCAAGCATGAATAGCTCCCTTTTCAATTATTTCCATATATCATTTATTACTTTAGAAGAAGAAACTTGTGAATACATTTTGTGTAAATGTAGTGTCCCTCTGTTGCTCAGTGCAATGAGTACTATGGTTCTAATACATGAGATTCTCACAGTGTGTGCAAAATGTCAGAAATGTTGTTCAAAGTCCCAGCAGTTGGCTGCAAAGTCTTCCCTGAAAACTAAATAAAGGAGACACATACCCATTCTTAACAAGGGCTGAACAGGTTGTTTGGGGTTGTATCACTCTCCTACAGCTGCCTCTCAGAAAGGGATCCCTCTACGAAGTGCTTGTTAATACCTCATACCTTTGGAGAACTCTGCTGGGCCACTATCTCAACCCACACTGCAGAGCAAACTGGAATTGTGAGCCCTTGGCAAAGTCACCTGGGAAGAGGACAGCCCATAATGCTCACTTTATCTGGGATTTAAAATGCTTTATTATTGCTGAATTAAAGTATCCCAGCCATCCTGCTCTGGATGCACCCCGTCTTAGCCGATCTCAGATTTACAGAAGAACAATCTCAATTGAGCTGATTGGGTTAACGAAAATGTATCCCCCTATTTTAAACTTTTACCCCAAACCCCTAAAAGGTACATGCATTATTGCATATGCTTTAAAAAACTGTTTACTTTGCAGTTCCTTTTTGTTTGTAGCCTCACTGTATTTTCTTCTCTAATTAGTAGATATGTACATCATCTCTTGGCAATAAAGTGAATATTATTTTTTTTCCTCATTGGGTAGTTTCCTAGGGAAGGAGCTATGGCATTACTCTGGCTCTGGGTGTGCTGCCTGCTTTCCCACACATTCTCACCCCACCACACTTTTCTTGTAATCTTGCTGAATCTGGCTAATTTAGATCCTTTCTCTAATTTAAGTTTGTTTCCTTTAGCTCACACTGAGGATGTCTGATACTCACGCTCACAGAGCTGTTGAGTTTAAGAGCTCAGAGAAATGCTCCCCACTGAGATTTCTGGATGCCACAGTGGTGCCTGGAATAGGAAGCACATCAGCGTTCTTTCGGCAGCAAGTAACTGGGATTCCTGACCACTTGTAAGACAAGATGATGGCTGTGGCTCCAAATATCTTCAGAATTTGGCATCCAAAGGCTATAAAGAAAACAGGTTTTTCTCGTGCATCTCACTCTTTATTAAGGAGGCAAACTTTTTCCAGAAGCCTACCACCCATCCCCCTCCCAGCCCCCAGGAGAGTTCCTCTTTTGTCTGATTAGTCAAAATTGGTGTATGGTCAACCCCAGGCAAAGGAGGTTGGGATTTCCATGAATAGTATAGCCCAATCATGATGCATCTCCTGGGCCCATCTTTCTGAGCACAGTGTTACCTAATTCCTGAGCAAAATCAAAATTTACTTCGTTAACAGGTAGAGAGGAATAGATATGGAGTAGGCAACCCCACAACAATGTTTTAACAGGAGGAATCAGGAATGGGTTTCTAAGTATTTAGTATGCCATTTGTGAGGGTATAAACCGAGTTTTCTCTTTAGGCTGGGATATTTTCAAGTAACTGCATTATTTCTTTGTTTGATTCAATCCTGGACTCTCATTATCTCACTGCATGCAGAGGGCAGGGCATGAGAGAATGTAGAGGAGTCCTGCGGAAAAGCTTAATCAGAGGGGTGTCCAAAAAGAGTCCCCTATAGGTAAGGTGACCATATAATGTATAATTTAAATAAGGACACTTTTGAGAGTCCAGGGGGTGCTATGACTAATTCTACCACATCAACAGGTATAAATCATCCTAGGCAAACTAAAAACTATGTTAAAGTCAGGTTTATATGAGGGAGTGTACTTTTAAAATCTTATGGAAAAGCTAAACTTAATTTTTTTTAAGTTTTCTTAGGTGGAAAAAATGCCACATTTATTTAGAATCATAGAAAATTCCAAATTTATATAAAACCTTTTTGATGTTCAATTTTCTTTAAATCCTAAGTCTTATGAGACATTAGAAAGTAAGACTATTATCAAAGGTACAATTACTTTTTTATCCATCAGACCTTATAGATCTTCTAGGTTGAATATGGAAAAAATATTTAAAAATATTTTTTAAAACTTCAGTGTTATGTATTAAAAATATGTAAAATCAAAATATTGCATATTGGTTTCAGCTTGCTGGAAAACTATAAACGTTTATCTTATTTTACTTATTTAATATCTTTTTAAGGAAGATTATCCCTGAGCTAACTGCTGCCAATCCTCCTCTTTTTGCTGGGGAAGACTGGCCCTGAGCTAACATCCATGCCCATCTTCCTCTACTTTATATGTAGGATGCCTACCCCGCATGGCGTATCTTTTATTTTATTCCATGTGTGTGCCAAGTCTTGCTTTAATTTCTTCTGACTTTCCAAGACTTAGCTATCACTGATATTTTTGTAGTAAGGATCTTTTTGGTTTGGCTACTGATAGAAGCCTGAAGAAACAGTTTTGTGTGAGGGAATAACCAAAACAGAAGAATAGTCTTCTACAGACAAAATGCATTCAAGCATCAATGAAACATGTGAGTGATCATGCTAGGGGCAGGGGAAAACCAGTGGTTTTGCCCTCAAAGAAAATATTCCAGGGTACTTTCTTCTCCATATGTAGTTTAGTTTTGTACTTGCTCCTACACTCACAGGATGTTCTCTGTCTGTCAGTCACAATGAAGGAGAGCCTTTTCATTGAAACAGACCACTGAATCTATTCTGGTGACGGCAGCTGGCAGTCTGTGTGTATTTGAAAGAATGAGAGGCACAAGAAGAAACTTGAACATACTCATTTCTAGGGTAGATATTTTCAAAATTGAATGTTGATATTGAGACAGTAAGAAGAGTTATTTTGAAAGCCCCAAATCATCCCTGTCTTCTGCTCAATTTCAGGTAAATCCTAATGTAAAACTTTATGAATAGTAAAGAGACTTGTACTTCCCTATGTTTGTAATCTTTAGTCTCTCTATCAGGAATCTTAAGAACAGTTTCTTGCATTTGCTTATTAGTCCAGTGTGCCCTTTCTTAAATGATCTAAGGAATTATGATTATTACTAACATGTTGCTTTGATTTCTGGTTTGTGTGATTAGGTCTTGGATGTTAGAAATGAGTAGTTAAAGATCAGCTTTCTATCAAGAATTTAATAGAAACCTCTTGTTTCTGAAAAGATGTCTGTTGCCTTGTAAAGGGGCTATTTCTTGGTCTGCAAAACTGTGAATCTGGGGTTGCGTTCAGTCTAGGGTACCAGAAAGAACAGGTCACTTCCTGGTCTTGATGACAGTATTGTCATTTAGATGGCAAACAAGGCATGAAATACCCTGTCACAGAACTCAACACACAAAAATGGGGACAAGAAACCCCTCACCTTTGGGTATAGGCGAGGGTCGCTGTGTTAAATCATGTCATGTTCCAGCATCTGGGCTTGTAACCTACAGGTTGTTTGTTGCTCCCAGGGAGCATTCTGTTCGGTCCAAAGGTGCAAAGAAATAGGTGGATCTGGTGGATTCATGTGAGTGTTAAAACAGCAGCTCTACTGCTAAAACATCCCCAGCAGCCCATAATTAATTCTCTCTCTGATCCTTGCATTTGTTTCCTAAGGGGCAGGTAAGAAAGTGAGTATGAGCAAACTTAATACTCAGGTAGAAGATAATAGATCCAACTCTCTAAAATCCAGATGCTGGAAGAACTGGCTATTTCCTCTACCTTAGTCTTAACATAAGCCAACAGCCCAGGAAGTAGCCATCTAACAAAGTAGGAGAGGGATTCAGGGGTAGTGTTTTCGGTGGCGTCACTCCTTATAGTGAACGTCACACTACTATACTTGTGGAATGAGTCTGAAAGGTAGCTGTGCCATTTATATGTAAGAATTACTACTTCTCTTTATTTCTCCAATCCAATCGTAAATCATCCCAGAGTTGCCCTCCTTCTGCACTGGCATTAAATTCAAAGATTCGCTTTTCTTGTAATGGAGTCATACATGATTCTCTAGCTAGTGATGACAGAAAAGCTTGAGGAAGAGAATCGTTCTTAGCTCCTGGTGGAGTCCTCTTTACTGTCATTCTTTTGGCTCTGGGTGCCTTTGGCTGTGCCCTGTGTCTCAAGCACTATCATTCCAGGTGTGTTCAGTGATGTGTGGTCAGTAGTGCTCCCACTGACTACCCTACAGATTCCAGTAAACATCCCCTTTATCCTGGGTGCTTCATGGAAGCATGGTACTGCTCTCTGCCACCTTAATCCCTGTTGTGGGTTGAATTAAGTCCCCCAAAAAGATATGTTAAAGTCCTAACCCCTACTACCTGTAAACGTGACCTTCTCTAAAAACAGAATTTTGCAGATGTGATTAAGATGTAAGTTAAGATGGGTTCATACTGGAGTAGGGTGGGTCCCTAATACAATATGGCTAGTGCCCTTATAAGAAAAGGAGAAGAAACAGAGACAGACACACAGACAGAGTACCATGAAAAGACACAGCACACACGGGAAAAACACCATGTGACAACTGAGACAGAGAGCAGAACAATACATCTACAAGCCAAGGAACACCAAGGATTGCAGGCAACAGCAGGAGCTAGAGAGAGGCATAGAACAGATTCTACCCTAGAGTTTTCAGAGAGAACACGGCCTTATGGAGGCCTTGATTTTGGACTTCTGGTCTCCAGAACTGTCAAAAAATAAACTTCCATTGTCTTAAGCCACCCAGTTAGTTATGACAACATTAGGAAAATAATACAGTCCCATTCTTTCCTTTCCCTCGTGCAGATCCTGATGTTTCTCACCCAAAGTTTTTTCCTCTGTACCTCCCCATCACTGGGATTGTTGAGCATAATCCATTTCTACTGAGCATTTGGAAACATGGATGCTGGCCACTCTTCCTAGTGTTGGAGATGATGAAGAAAACGCTAGTACAGCTTAGTCTTTTTCTTGATATCTCACCCTGTTACATGTACGTTTTCAGGAGACAAGTTTTTTTAGGAAAAGATATAAGAAGCAAGAAGGTGTTAATAGTTCCCAAGGTCAAACCTCCTGGCCTTATGACTCTGTTCACTCTGGCATGCTCTTCACATAGAGTGCCTCTTACTATTTAAACTTGTCATTCTTTTTCAGCAAATGTATACTGAGTACCTCCCACATACAGGGCAATGAGGAAAGCTAGTCTTAGTCTTCCATAAGTCAGCAATCTAGAGGGACATAAAGAGTTACTACGACATATTTATAAAATGTTATAGGAGCTTAGAGAAGATGTGAGTAATTTTTGTAAGGAATGGATGACGGTCATAAAAGTCTTTACTTAAAGGTCATTTTTGAGCTGCATCTTCAAGGATGAGCAGAATTTTGTCAGGCAGATTAGGAAAAGATGTTCTAGGGCTAGGCAATATTATGTGAAATTACATGGTAAGTTTGAAAAAGAGGGAGTTAGTATGCATGATTAGGTTATAGGACAGGTGAAGAGAATGGTAGCAGATGAGGAAAAGGTGGATTAAGACTAGATTGTAAAAAACTGGGAAGTGCTTACTATGGGCCAGGTCCTGGATTAATTGTTTTTAATATGTTATCTCATCAAATCTGAGAGACAACTACCTGAATTGCATAACAGATGAACCTGAAAATTAACAGATACAGGTGACATGTTCAACAAATTCAGATGGCAAGTGGTTGAGGTCAGAGTTCAGGCCAGGCCTAAATCCCATGCCCCTGTTCTTCTCACTACCCTGTGCTGCAAAGAGAAATGAGAAATGCTTGGGTGCTCTTGAGAAAGAGAGTGGCAATTTTATAGCTGGATGGAAGATTCATTGGGCTTTAGAGACTCTATGCAGTGCAGCTATGGCAATACAGGAAGGAGTTGATGTGAGACTGAAAAAGAGGAATCCTAGTGGAAAGAAGGGGACATATTTGCCCAAATTTTATGATCAACTTATCAATCGATGGTTGAAAGGAATGAAAAAGAAGAGTATTGACTCTAAGTTTCCTGGTTTGAAGAATGGTTTGAATGTGGTGCTATTTGCCGAGGTGGATTAGAGAGAGGAACAACATATTCTGAAAAGAAGATAATGAGTTTGTTTTTAGCCGCTTTGAGTTTTAAGCGCCTGGTGGAAGATGTCCAGCAGACAATTGTAAATTTTGGTCTGGAGTTCAAGGGGGAAGTCAGAGCCACAGATCCATTTGTGATTCGTCAACAAGGTAGTACAGCCAGAGTGACCTTTCTTGAAATGTATATCTCATTTCTGTCATTCCACTGCCTAAGCCACTTCAACAATTGCGTGGAGCTCCTAAGCAAAAAGACCTACATCCTTAAGATGACTGGCAAGGCACTGTGATGGGGCTCTGCCCAAGTCTCTAGCCTCATCCTGAGATACATTCTCCCTCAGGCTCAGGCTCTATATTTTAGTTCTTAGACACATGTGTGAAACTCCTTTCACAGTCACCTCAGCTCAGAATGTACTCCTTCAACATACGCATACACTCGTTCACAAATACATAGATGCACCAGCACACACATGCAAATATGCTTGCACAAATATGTGAACACATGCATGCACACCCTCATTGTACACATGCATGCACACACAGGAGTGTGCATACGTGCATATTGATTCATGTGTACACACTATGAACTTGCACAGTTGCGTCCTGCATGCACATGCACACATAGGCATGACCACACTCACCACCACACTCACACACACATGCATACCCTTCAGCCACTCAGTTCTAATTCGTTCCACAAATGCTCTGCTGAAACATCTTTTTATCAGGGAAGTCTTCCATGACCTCACACTAGAACAGGTCCCCTTTTTCTTTTATGCCATAGCACTTATTGAGTTGTGTTGAGTAATTTGTGCTCTAATGTTTTGTCCCCTATTAGTGTGGAAGTTCCATTTTAGCAGAAGCTATCTACAGATTTCTCTAGCTTCTAAGCACACTACCTGGCATGAGTGGGCAATACAATTTATAGACTATGGGCGTACATGAATGGATGGATAGATGGATGGTTGGATGCATGGATGCATGGATGGATGGATGAATAAGGCTATGAGTGTAGATGAGATGCACAGAATGAACATGGAGGAGAAAAACAGACAGGAATCAGGAGTACCCTCCCCACTGAACTTCCAACCCACTTACTCTTTTCTCTAATAAGGATTACTGCTTTGGGAAACTTTGA
Source organism: Equus caballus (assembly GCF_041296265.1). Taxonomy (NCBI): domain Eukaryota; kingdom Metazoa; phylum Chordata; class Mammalia; order Perissodactyla; family Equidae; genus Equus; species Equus caballus. The sequence goes on from NC_091707.1 coordinate 37,035,592, forward strand.
ATTCTTTCCTTTGAAACTTCTTGATCTCTAGGATGATGCAGTTTTCCGTTTGTGCCCTGGGTCACATTGTATGGAACGTACGGGAGGAAAACTGGGCAGCCCTTTTTATTAGTGTCTGAGCTACCTCATTAGTTGACACCAGTATTGGAGTAATGAACTTCTCATTAAGACTTCTCATTAAACGGTACTTTTTACTTTTACCTGCTGGCATGGAGTTCAGAACATTTAATTTATCATTACTTTTCTATTTATCACTTAAAGGAAATCTACGTTCCCCATAGTTATCACATCCTAATTTTTCTGAGTTTTGTAAAATCTTTAAGCTTACAATAGGGTTTTATTTTTTTGTGGGTAATCCTTTAGCAATTTCTCCATCCAGCATTTCAAAGGCATGTTTTAGTGAAATGAGGTATCATTTAATATTTTATTTTGCCAGCACTCATTCATTGCATGCGACGCTTCAACAGTTTTCATAGTATTTCATGGCTAGGCCCAGTTGCTCATTTGGTCAGAATACATTGGAACCAAAATAATAGTTTAATTCTTAAGTAATATAGTTTTATCTGTGACCATAGGATCCTTTTCTTTAATCCCAGGCAGCCACTTCTCAGATATGTGCTTTTGATTTTAAGGAAAACTGGATGATACAGTGACTCGATCATGGCACAGATATGCCACCACCACAAAAAATAATCCACAGTCAGATGAGTAGCATCACGTGCATTTATGAATGCCAATTTAACAAGGATTATCTGTACAAACCATCTCCATCCAAAGAAAGAAATTGACTCGATCATGGCACAGATATGCCACCACCACAAAAAATAATCCACAGTCAGATGAGTAGCATCACGTGCATTTATGAATGCCAATTTAACAAGGATTATCTGTACAAACCATCTCCATCCAAAGAAAGAATTTATTTCATCACAGATAGGTTGTCTGCTTTTCCATAAAAATATCCTGTAGAAAGCTGTCTAAACAAGAGAACAGGATTTTTCAAATGGCTTCTGGTAACTTTTTCCTTATTTTACATGTGATATTTGCGTTAAAGAAAGCGCATGAACGCAATATGCATCACTGAAATGAGAATGGCCATCTATTCATACTCCAGAAAAGTCTCCCAATACACATTAATACATTTCTCTTGTTAGACTTTTAGAGCGATCATTCATTCCATTCTCCTGGCTCCTCTGAATTCCACACAATTGATAAAGTTGTTTAAGAATGGGCTTCTTTAGTTTCCATTCTCTTTCCTGAGTACTTCCCCATGCCTCCTCCTACTCCCAAATTCTTACCCAGTCTCAGGCAGAGCTGAGCAAAGATAGCCTTCTCTCAAGTATGGAGAGAAAGAGAAGGTTGCTAGAGGGCTAAAACTACTTCAGGAGTTAATACAAAAGCTTACATCAGAGAAACATGTTTCCAATTATAACTGGCACCAAAGAAAATACAAAAAGCCAGGGGCAGGTCCACGATGGGGAGGATAAGGAATTTTTTAAAAAATCCTCTCTTCCTGATGATGAAGTGTATGCTCATTTCTTTTTTCTTTTAAAGATTGGCACCTGAGCTAACATCTGTTGCCAATCTTTTTTTTTCTTCTTCTTCTTCTCCTCCCCAAAGCCCCCTATCACAAAGTTGTATATTCTACTTGCAGGTCCTTCTAGCTCTGCTATGTGGGATGCCACCTCAGCATGGCTTGGTGAGTGGTGCCCTGTTCGCGCCCAGGATCTGAACTGGTGAAGCCCTGGGCTGCTGAAGCAGAGGGCGTGGACTTAACCACTCAGCCATGGGGCCGGCCCCTCATTTCTTTACTCTAGCTGTTTTCTGTTCTTCTTGTATGATTATTATTATTATATATTTTTCCTTCCTTTTCTCTTTCTAGCCTCCTGGATTTTAAGCACCCTGAAGACAGGGATCAGTTCTATCTTGATCACCGCTATATACCCAATAATTAGAACACAGTACTAGTACTATGGCATTAAATTAATACTTGGAGATAGACCACTCTTTCTATCGTTTCAATCGTTTTGATTTAGCATCTCCATTTTCTGACCTCTAACCACCTTTCTTCCCCTTCAGTAGGGCACCATACACCTAATTTTCCTGTGTCCTTGAGATTTGTAAATTTCAGGTCTGTCATCTCTAAATGGGTACCAGAGAATGGCATAATGTCATAATTCATAATCTATCACAATGGCGCTGGACAACTGCAGGTAGTGAGGTGGGGAGAGACAATTGGGTTGAAATCTAACTCAAGAGTTAGAACTCTTTTGGAGATTTTAGATATTATCTTGGGAACATTTCTTCTTTATAATGGAATGAAAGAGCGTAAGCCCGAAGAACTGCTTATACTCAAGCCGCAATTCTTCAAATGTGTTTTCTCTTCTTATATTTTCATAGAAAGATACCAGGTAGGAGTTTTGCATTTCTAAGAAAGAACTAAGTTAAGTACTTAAGACAAAAGCAAAGCATATCCAAAAGCATGAGCAAAAAAAGAAAAACTAATAAAAAAGTGCATTTTCATTTGATCTTGTTACATGATTGCTTCACTTTCCATGCCTCTGAACACATCCTATAATTAAAACAAAGAAACTTTAAAATAGTTAATATCTTTATAAAAGTGTCATTAAATTTTGGAATATAATAGGAAATTTACCATAATTGAACATATGTAGTAATTTACCTTAAAGAGCATTCTTTTAATAAGAACAATTGAAGGGCTTATAAAATTCACTAAATAGAATCTCTTTATGCACAGTAACCAGGGGTTTCAAGAGAAGGTATATAGGAATGAGCTCTTATCAGTGAACAAAATTAGTTAATGTATTGTATTTTTATATGTGTTCCCAAATAAAAATGAGTCTTGAAGTCTAAGACTTAATTATCTAATGTGATAAAAAAAAAAAAGCATAGATGGATAAGTAGAGATAGAAATAGATAGTTTAGGTAGATAAAGAGAGAGAGATACATACAAATATAGATTGCTTCCCTGTACAGATATAGGAGGTGAAAGAAAAGTCTACTAACTAATACTAACTAATGAATAAAAAAGGAGAATGATGAGCTGTGTATTCTATGACTGACTCTGCTACTAATAGCTTGTATTATTCTCCCGACTTAACAGAGCTCCTCAGCTAACAGACACGGTAAAGATCATTCAGTACAACTTTTTTATTTTACTGATGAGGACATTCAGTGCCTTAGAGAACAGAGAACAGAGTACTCTCACTCCCTACAGCCATTGTGAAGGGATTCCCAATGCCAGTAAGCCAAGAGAGGGAATTTATTCATCCTTTCAACTCATATTTTTTTCATTTACCAGAAGTTTATTGAGGGTCTTATTTGGTGGCAGGCGCTGTGCTAGACATTGGGGATAGGGGATACAGAGATGAACAAGCCAACTAAGTCCTTGATACCGAGGAACCTATATTCTTATGGTAGAGTCTGACAATATATAAGTACACATATATACAAATAAAATAATAATGAACTGTCAGCAGCACTACAGTGGAAATCAACAGGGTGACGTGATAGCTGACAACTGGTTTGGAGGAAGAATCTTTATGTAGTATGGTCTTCTCTAGGGACATTGGATTGAGACATGAAGACTGGGAAGTGGCCGGCCATGTGATGAATATATGGTTTTTGAGAGGGATTAATGTTCAGTAAAGAGTAAGGGGCCAGTGGCTGGAGCACAGTGAGCAAGAAGGGTAGAAACAAAATTGGTGAGGCAGCTGGCCAGACTGCAAGGCATTGAAGGCTGGGATAAGCAATTAAGAGGTAATTCTAAAAGCAATAGAAAACATTAGTGGGTTTTAATTGAGAGAATGACATAATCTGATTTATATTTTGATAGATCACTTTAGCTGCTTCATGGAAAATGGATTGTAGGAGAGGGGGACAGAGAGGAAGAGGGAAAATTACTAAAGAGGCGTTCAGTAGGGAGTTCGGAAAAGCGCAGATGCATTGGAAGTATATTTTGGGAGTAGTGCTAACAAAATTTACTGATGGTTCATGGGATAGGGAGGTAAGGGGAAAATTAATAGAAAGGGAGAAATTGAGAATGTCTGCTCTTCTTGGCTTGAGAGACTGAGTGGACTATGGTAGTGTTTACTGAGATGGGGAAGACTAGGGTAGAAACAGAAATGTTTTATTAGACCAGCATTTATATTTTATTTGACTTGGATTGTCTAATCCAAATAAAAAAAGATTAAGTCTCACCTGGAGCCAAATATATTTTATTTTGGTCAGGACCAATATGAATGTGTCAAAAGGAATCATGAAATATGGATGATATCTTCTCCCTATAACACAAACAAAACAATAATTTAATTGTCATAGTGGTTGAAGGCTAAGATATCTTGGGACCTGTATGTGAGGTGGTAGAATTTGTGAATATGGAAATGATAGTGGATATATGTCACTGTATGGTGAGTGTTGAGTGTGTGTGTGCGCGTGTATGTGGTAATGTGTATGAAGACAGGATGTCCTTAGGAACTTATAAAAGTGGTTGCTTTGGGGTTAGGTGGCAGTGTAAGGTAGCCCTATATTTCAAGGTTGATCTCTAGAAGACCCAGACCATTGTTTTTCAAACCATCTTCAAGAACAATATTTTGTGTGAATTTGCATGGAATTACAGACAGATCAATTCTTTTTTACCTGGAATGAAAATAGTCTGTTATGCATTCATCATCAGTAAATATTTGGGGCACTTCAAAAACACATTCATCCATATTGGTCTCAGACTCTGATAGCTGACAGATATAGTAAAGCACTCAACAGAGAACCATACGCTAACCAGAGATGTAAGACGTCAAACTGAAAGGTTACGTAACAACTCTGAAGGATATGGTTTCCCTTATAGTTCTAAACCTTAAGAAGGTGTGTCTGAAACATGAAATCAAAACTAATAAATAGCAATCTTAAACTGTGCACATCCATGATAATCATATTGCAATACAACATATTTTATGAATGGCACAAAAAATTTTCCCTGGATTGAATCAATTCCCTGCTTCTTAATACAGCACAATAATGCACACATACTCCAAAATCATTTAAAGAGGGGAAAAGGACTTTTATTTTCTACTCTGAGGAAGGAGAAGTAATTTGTGATGGAGGACAGAGGGACGAGAAATGGGAGAATTAAATTCTTCACCTGCTGTGAGAGACCTGGGAGAAAACTTGGAGAGAACTAATTTGGAGGCATCACAATTAGGGTAAATAAAAACTGTAAATCTCTACATTTCTGAGATTGATGCTATTGAACACCCTTATTTCCCTTATAATCACTCTCGAAAATAAGCTACTGGCTAGGATGGATGACATGACAATTTCACTTTGGGTAGATCATATTATTTCAATCCCCAAAGACATTATTCTTTTACATAATAGATACTCAATGAATGTTACATAGATTTTAATTGACTTTTCCCTGTTGGTTGCTTATTTCCAGTCTCTTTCTATTACGTTAACAAGAGTGTGGACTGGCTGGTGGCTTCATCTGAGCCTGGTAGAGTCTGTGTTGACTGGCACATTTAAACTGGATTTGGAGTTGCCATGAGGTCTGTAGGATTGGAATATTAACCTTACAAATATACCCAGAGATGATGATTCACTAACCAAACTTTCAATAGCTAGATAATTGTGTCTCTTTTTGATGTATGTCTTTCTTTATGTATGTTCTATAAGCAAAGGTTTGGGAGTAATTTTCTCCAAAAGCCTAGGGGGATAAGGAAATGTCTTTAGCAGAAGCAGAAAGGTTTAGAAACTTGGCAAGGAGTAAGTCAGGATCAGAATATTGGCAGGGCTCTCCTTTAATGTCATGCATGAAAGAAATGACCATTTAAATAGATTTTCCCAGGCTTGTGGAGATTTGGCAGCTCCTTGCTCTATCTGTAATAAGAGCTCTCTGGCTTTAGAGTCCTGCCTAGATTTGTAAAGAATTTCTTTCTCCATCTGTCCGTCTGTCTCTCTTTCACGTGTTACATATTTTTCAGGTGACCATTTTAGCAATTGTACTCAATGTTTTTAATATTAAGCCATTTAGCCTTAGTTTCTTATAAAGGTTTAGGGACATTATTAGATGTGTTTCCAAGTATCGATTGGTCATGCGAGAGTTCCTTTGACCTTGAAAATAAGTGTTGACCCACATTCCCAGAACCTACAAAAAAAGCATGCTAGATGAAATCTCTAAGTCTACAGTTTTTTATAAAATATAAGATATGAAAGGCTGTTGAAAATCAGGCAGTGTGCCTAACAAGATGTATAAAATAGAAGGTTCCTGTGCTTCTTTCATTTGGAATTATGTTTGTGGGTAGATTGAAAGAATATTGTACTTGTAGTAGACAATAATTTATATAATGTTACATTGTTCCAATTTACCCAGCTTTGTTGCAACTGGAAAAGAAATTCAGGAAAAATAACAGTAAATATTATGAAAACAGCCATTTTCGTGATACAAACAAAGACAAAAGGAAAGATACTTCGAAAGTCCCATGTGGGTTAAAAGAATGCAAATATGGAACTGCAAAGAATATGAGCAAGATACCTCATGTGAACTAACGGTGTGGGCCAACTTTCAACTGGAATTGTTCTCTGTACCCTCTACTCCCATTCTTGTCGCCTCTAAAATGATATTCAGTAATAATGCTGCTTTGAGAATGAACTGAACTGTCTTCTTCTACCAACTAGAGTGTACGTTCCGTAAGGGCACCAACGTCATTTTTCCCTTCTTTATTCATTGATTCATTCTAAATGCTTAGAATAATGCATAGCATATAGTAGGAACTTAATAAATATTTGCTACGCGGATGAATGAATTGGACACATCATTTTGATGACAAGTGGTATGGTGATAGTTTCATAAGTAGCATCGCATTAAGGTCAACCTCCTGGTTTTGATCGTTGTTCTTGGTTATGTCAGATGTTAACCTAAGGGGAAGATGAGTGAAGGGTATCTGGGAACTCTCTGAACTATTTTTGCAACTCTTCTGTGAATCGAAAATTATCTCAAAAAAAAAGAAAAGTTGATGTAGGAGATTGAGAACGGAGGAGGAAGAAGGAAGTAAGGATATGAAAGAATGAGAACGATAACTCTCGAGCAGAGCAAGAAGACAAGTATAGGTAAAAATGTGAGAAATAACTGATGTGAATGTAAGCAGTTTGCCTCTGAAAGGCTAAATAGAATTTGGCTGCTAATTTTTCTTGAAACCATAAGAAAATCTTGAGTTTAAATCTCAAATACTCACCGTCCACCCTGAAATTTCATCAATTGCTATCTTTCACCTGAGCCACTTTTGCCTACCTCCTGATAGTTGCTGGGTCTGACTGCTCACAACCCTGAATTCTAGATTTATCCTCCTTGCTTAAAGTTGTATTAACAAGTGTTAAGATATTAGAATTTAACTGTGTAATTTCTTGTATAATCACAAGACTCAAAAGAACATTAGAAAAAAGGAGAGCTTTGGAGAGAAAAATGGGCAGCCACTAGAATCATTTGTGAAGAGGACAAATACTTGTAAATTAATCTGTCCTCAGTGTTCTCAACAACCTGTTCTGCATGAGGGAGAAAGTCCAGTGTGTGCATGACTGAGTTATCTACTCAAAACTTTCAAAGCCAGAATCCCAAAGAAGTTATAGCCCATTTTAAGCCATATCCACAAAACTTAATATAACCCACTTCTGAGTAATCATTTAATTATGGTATTTTATCATTTTATTTTTAAAAAATACGCTGAGTACATAAAATGACTAAAATATCAACAGTTTCTTTCTTCCTACGCATAACCATTAATCTTAAATGTTCCAAGAGAAGATGTTTAAAAAGCAACTCTTTGCAGAACTAGTGCTTCTTTCTGAATCTGTAGGCCCCTCTTCTTCCCAACCCTCTACTTTCTTCCTTTTATTTTATCTTACGTGTCACCTTGCAGTTATAAGTATTCCAGTATGTAGGAGTGGACTAGTGGGAGAATGCGAGAAAGATGCATTTTGCTTTCAGTTGTACATCATCCTTGAAGCCTGGCTGGCAGCAATATTGTGGACAATGGATCTTTCAAACAAATAGACTGTTGTCTGTTCCTTCCTTCTGTAATTTTTGGCAGAGTTCTCTATGTGTCTGGATTCTTGAAACTTTGAATGAATAAACTAGGACTTGGTATTAATGTAAAGAACTGGCATCTTTGTTGACTTACTCAACAGACTATGTGTACATAGAAAAGTGAAATAAGCACTTTAAGAAGTGTTGTCGGCACATGTCTGGGTTTTTAGAGTTTAAACAATGTGAACTCAACACCTTAGAAACAGCCAGGTTAGTCTCTGGACTCTGTAAAGTTTCCTTTCTGAATAAATATCCTATTGGCCACAAGTGAATAAAATATGAGCAACTGCATATAGCATTTGCATCTGTTAGCAAATTGATCAAATATAGACCAAAATACATAGTGATAGAGTTAAAAGAAAATTTCTTGAGCTGAAAAGTCATAGGATTTATAGCAAACCAGGTGAGCCCTCTTTGTAGTAGAACGGCAATGATAAAAATGATTAGGCAGAAGTTAGAGTTGAAAGGCAGTTGCCCACCTAGAGAGGCTAGGCATTGTTACATAAAATTCACATAGTACACCAGTGATAAAATGAATTTTTCCCCATAGACCAAGGTCTCTCAACTTCAGCACTATTTGCCATTTCAAATAATTCTTTGCTGTAAGAGGCTGTCTTGTACATTATAAGATGTTTAACAGTATCCTTAACATGTACCCAGGAGATGCCAGTAGCACCCCTTCCAGTTGTGGAAACCAAAAATGTCTCCAGACATTGTCAAATGTCCCTGTCAGGTGGGGGAGCAAAAATCATCCCTGGATGAGAATCATTGCAGTAGACCAGGGCATAGCCCATATTGACCAGATGGAAGTTCTATGATCTTATAAAAGCATTTACTCTGTGTACCAAATCTGTAAGTAGTATGCCAGGGCAGTGTAACTTGGGGCCACATTGTTCTTTGGGTCTTTTGAATGTCTCAGCCATGTGAACAAAGAGTATATAAACAGAGTGGCCTATTACCCAGCACAGCAGCATTCCTCCATCAATTATCCTGCGAGCCTTTGTATCTTTTGTCTCTAACTCTTGACTGACTTCTTTCTCGTGACCGTGGAATTGATTGTTTCCTTTATCCTAGAGCAAATCAGAATGTCTCTTGACAATGCAAAGGTTTAAAATTACTATATTTTCTCTCTTCACATCACGACTAACTTCTTAGAAAAACAGTTTTCAGTGCCTGCCTCCACCTCCTCACTGCCCACTTTCTGGAACACATCCCAATTTGCCTTTTTTTCCTACATCACTACTAAAAGTGGTCCTCTAAATGCTACAATCCAATATTCCAATGACCACATTAGCTGAACTTTTCCTAAAGTTTTCTTTTTTGACTTCCATGCCTCTTTTGATACTCTTGACCACTGGTTTCTAAATGTTAGTGTGTGTCAGAATCACTGGAGGGCTTGTTAAAACTCAGATTTCTGGGCTCCTCACCTAGGGCTCCTGATTCAGTAGGTCTACGGTGGGGCCTGAGAATTTGCGTTTCTCACAAGTTCCCAGGTGATGTCCATGCTGCTGGTGTGGAGGTCACAATTCAAAAGCCATGTCTTGATTATTCCTTTCTTGAGTGTTTTAATTTGACTTTCATGAGATCATAGTTTCCTGTTATTGATTCCCATTGACTTCTTCTGGCACATTTTCTAATTCGCTGTAGTCCTCAATTGTTCACAACCAGGGAGATTTTGCCCTCCAGAGGACATTTGACAACGTCTGGAGATATTTTTGATTATCACAAATAACTGGGGATGGGAGTGGAGCTGGGGATAGGTGAGGGGACCAGCTGCTACTGGTATCTGGTAGATAGAAGCTAGGAATGCTGCTAAACATTCTACAATGCACAGGACTGCTTCCCACAACAAAGAAAATTTCTATCCCAAAATGTGAACAGTGCCAAGATTGAGAAACGCTGCTCTAAATGCAGGCATTCACCAAAGAAAATGTCCCTCTTATCTTTTCTTCAGGCTATGCCCCTCTCTTGTCAATCTCAGATATTCTCAGAGCTTCACCTCAAACCTCTTTAGAAATGACTCCCGAAGGTATATCTTTAAATCTGGCATTACCCTTGAATCCTAGCCTAGATTTCTGTCTAGTGATTATCAGCTGGATAAACCACCAGTAATTTAAGTCTAATTAGCTCAAACTAAACTGATCCTTCTAGTAAGAGACTTCTTTATTTGCATCTGTGGTAATCATCATTTGACAATTTGCTGTGGGGCAGATATTTGGCATCATCTTTTCTTAATCCTTCTCTCTTCTCTTTATAACCAACCAAGAGTGTATTATTGGTGCGTCTCTACCCCTTTAGGCATCCATAACTTGTACGAGTGCTAAAAGATGATTCTTTATTTTTTAAATTTTTTTTTCCTTTTTCTCCCCAAAGTCCCCCGGTACATAGTTGTATATTCTTCGTTGTGGGTCCTTCTAGTTGTGGCATGTGGGATGCTGCCTCAGCGTGGTTTGATGAGCAGTGCCATGTCCGCGCTCAGGATTCGAACCAATGAAACACTGGGCCGCCTGCAGCGGAGCATGCAAACTTAACCACTCAGCCATGGGGCCAGCCCCCAAAAGATGATTCTTTTAAGAAGAAAAGTATAAAATCAGATGTACGGTTCAGAAATGTCACTCTGGCAGCAATGTGAAGAATTCACAGCTATTCAGAAAAAATCAAAAGAGAAACGCACCATCTCAATATAAGATTACCTAGCATTTTGATTGGCCGGGAAGAAATATGCCCCATTATTCCCAGGAAATGGGAAGTTATCTGCCTGTCTAGAACTAAGTCCAGTATTGCTTGGAGAACATACTAATCTGATATGTTATACTTCAGAGAAAGAAATCATGTGAGAAGGTTACCTTCTCACATACATGAGTCTTTTTATTAGGTTTGTCTTACAGGAAGCCACCATATATTTTATTCCTTGGTAGAATTTCATGTATATTTTTCTTTTTACTAGTACTAATAGTATTACTAATAATAACCAACATTTTCTGAGCACTTTCTAAGCACCAGAACAAGTACTTTGCATGCAATCTTTCATATAGTAAGTTTATATGGTAGATTCTGTTATTGTACCCATTATGTAGCTATGGAAACTAAAAGTTAAGTAGGATAAGAATACACTCAAGGTTACCTAGATCATAACTGGTAGAATTAGGTTGTGAAGACAGGATGTCCAACAACCAAACTGATGCTTTTCCAATAGTGCAAAATTCAGTTGCTGTAGGATGTGGTTCTTGGAAACTGATCTTCGTGAATCACAAATCAAAGACCTGGGTGGAGAAGGAAAGGCCATCCAGCTCAACCCTTGTGCCTCCAGGGGTGGTGGGGGTGGTCCTCCATGAGTGAGAGAAGCATTGCAGCTGGCTAATGGGAGGAGACACAGAGAAGAGCTTTTCTTTGTGAGAGTACATTACAGAGACATCTGCAGACCTCTCTCTCCGGCAAACCCTTTCTCTTTCATACCTTCCATTTCTAGGCTGTAATGGACAAAAAATTACTGCAGCATTTTGTTCTGCCAGGCTGACCCCATTACACACACTGCAGTCATAAAGCTCTGGCTTGGTTACTGTTTGCGTGTTCAAGATTCCTATGAGGCAGGGAGGTGTGAGGCTTGGCCACAGTTGTGGAAGGAATGGCTACTTCATTTTAAAAACTAGGAAACCTGTGTCATTTCTGGAGTGGATACTGTTTTGATCACTGATGCTAGTGGAGTAATCCCTATTTATTTCCCCTTTAATGATGTTTCTCTGGTATGGGAAGGGTCTTGGAATGAATGCCAGGTCAGAGATACCAGGCAATCATCATTTCACATGCAATAATTACAGAAGTTTGTGGAGACTTCATTTTCACACCAACATCCCTTTGTCTTCCTACTATTTTGTGAGGATACAGCAAAAGATATACAAGTATGTAAATATAATGGTTACTAGGAAGATAAGAGTTTTGAATGGTAGTGATTGTCAAACTTTGTTATCCTCAGTCTTCCTTTCTTTCTCCATGCCTTTCCAAAGATATCTGCAGCTTCCCATCCCACCACACCTAGTGATAATCCTTATTGGAAAACATGAACAAATTGGTTTTGGTAATAATTTATACATCTTTATCCACTGGAAGATTCTGATATTCATTCGTTCAGTCAAAAAATATTGTGTTTTTGGGTCGACCTCGTGTCTGAGTGGTTAAAGTTTGTGTGCTCCACGTCGGCAGCCAGAGTTCTCAGGTTCAGATCCCAGGCGTGGACCTACCCCACTCATCGGCCATGCTGCGGAGGCATCCCACGTTCAAAATAGAGGAGGATTGGTATGGATGTTAGCTCAGGGCTAATCTTCCTCAAGCAAAAAATAAAGAGGAAGATTGGCAATGGATGTTAACTCAGGGTGAATCTTCCTCACCAAGACAATATATATATTATGTGTTTATTCTATTCTAGGCAACTTTCTAAGCACTGGAGATATATTAGGGAACAAGATAAATGTGATCCTTGTCCTAAAATTTGCAATCTAGTAATATCTGTCAGAAGGTAGCCGGGTGTGTTTCTAAAATGTTGCCCTTTCTTATATATGTAGTATCTTATATATCATATCTCATATATTGTTTTTAGGTGTCTCATATATTGTCTACTTTACCTTACGTCTGTTACCATTGTTTCATACATTTCATAAAAGGTTTCAATACATAAATATATTTTTTGCCTGTGATAGTCTACATGGAGAGAAGGAGTTAGATGGAAATAAGGTAACCACAAAAGGGTATGTACAAAGTATCTTTCCTTTTAATGTAATTGCAAAAATGGGAGTGATATTGGTCATTAGAACATATCCTTCACTACTAAGCTGGTAAAAAGAACTATGGACACATGGGCATGTTCTGGGTCCTAGATACTTCAAAAGAAATGATCATTAGCTGTCCCGAAAGGTTTTATTACATTTTCTGAAATCATAGACTTTCTTTTTTGACATGTGCCCCCCAAAAAGGTGTGTAGCAATAAATTTTAAGCTACCATTTTTAAAGCTACACAGATAGATGGGAGGGATAGAGGTAGCTGGTGGGTAGGGACGGAGAAGGGCTAGTAGCAAAAAAAAAGTCTTTTGGGTCTTGGGCAGCATGTCTGTCTCTTTCAGCATTTGTCAGAATCCAGCTATTAACCTGTCAGCATCAGACAGATTGAAGGAGACACTTCCTCTCAAGGTAAGCCCTTAAGAAAAGGAAAATAGGAAAAAGTCATTGTTGAGGTTGACAGAGAAATGATCCTACCAGGGTCTAGGCTATACCTGGAGGGAAAATGATACTAACACCTGGGTGTGTGCTTAGAGGGCAAGAGATTTCATGGGGTGGAGTAGGAGTGTGGAGGTAGTGATAGGAGTGAATAAAGAAAGTTCTCTCAATTTGCTTGAGCAAAGAAAGAAAACCATTTCAAAGATGCAGGGCACACATGTTAGTGAAAGAAGGTGGGGCTGACTGGTGCTGAGACCATGGTATTTCTGCAGAGAAATGGTGAATCCCATCCCAGCAGGAGCACAAATCATCCTCAGACATCAGCAGGAAAGAAATAAGTAATGACTCTTTTCTTTACAAAACCATGCCCTTATCTCTGAACATAGTGCCATTTTTTTTTTTTCAGAGAACTTAGGTGGTTTTATAGCCTTATTTTGCTCATGAAATTTCCAGCAAAAAACAAAGTTCATTCAATATTCCTGGCTTTCTATGTCCTAGGCATATAGTAAGCCTGCACTTCCTGAAACTTCCTGTATTGAATGGTGCCATATGGTCCTTTTGGGCCAATGAGCTGTGAAGTAGAATTTTAATTCCACCAGCATACGTCCCTTCCAGGCCAAGCATTTAAGTGTTGATATGAGACCCTCTAGAGCTCTTTATGTTTTCCCTTCCCAAAGGCTAACAGCAGTCTCACATAGTAGCCATTCTACTAGCCTGGCCGCTGGAGTGAAAACCATAGCAACATACAGCAACATCTCCAGTCCACCCACAGTAGACAAAAATAGACCTTTATTGTTTAAGCTGTTGAGATTTTGGACTTGTTTGTTACAGCAGCATAACCTGGCCTGTTATAGTGGACACATTTGGTTAGGTGTAAGTGTAAGGGGTCTTATTTTCTTTAATGCATGGAGGCCAAGAGTTTGTTTAATGTTATAAACCTCTTCTCACAACCCAAATTACCATCCCATCATACCCACAGCCCTATCCGTGGGGTGCAGTTTCCTCAAAGACATTTTGTTTGTTTCAGTCCTGGAAGACTTAAGACCACCTTAAAAAATGCAATGCAAATAGGGAATGACAAAAGGGATTCACTGTGTTAGCGGATGTCTTGGTATCTGAAGGGCTTTTGTGCATGAAGAGGAGCAATCATTATTATCTGTACTTTGTTTAATGCTCCATTTATTTAAATCATATACATAAAAAGCCAAACCTTAAAACTAAATTTTCTTGGGGCCAGCCCCATGGCAGAGTGGTTAAGTTCGCGTGCTCCGCTTTGGCTGTCCAGAGTTTCGCCGGTTCGAATCCCGGGTGCGGACATGGCACGGCTCATCAGGTCATGCTGAGGCAGCGTCCCACATGCCACAACTAGAAGGACCCACAACTAAAAGTACACAACTATGTACCAGGGGGCTTTGGGGAGAAAAAGGAAAAAAAATAAAAAATCTTTAAAACTAAATTTTCTTTATAAGATGATTAATTCCCCTTAAAATTTATCAATTTCATGTTTTGTATTTCAAACTCCTTAAAATATATAACTTCAATATGACTTCAAACTTAAATTTAGAATAAATCATGAGACTGATTCATTTTATCCTTATTTCTGTACTTGTTTTTATATTTTCTAGGTTCATATATTAATATCCAGCTAATATATTAAGTAGCAGTTGCTTCTCAAGGTGAATCAAATCTGAGCTGCTGGTCAGCAGGCTGAGGTTATCTTTTTAATCATTAAATTCATTTATTGTTTCAAAACGTAACTGCCTTCACAAAAGTCTGAATTTGTTCTTGCAACTTGCTATCTTCCCCCATAAAGAACATTTTTTTAAGTTACGTTTGGCAACGTTATATGAACCATGTTCATTGTTAGATATTGTCCTTTATTTAGCATTATTAAAAACATGTATCCTTATAAGCAACTTACTAAAAATTGAGGACCGTCTTGTGGTTTCATGTCCCAGGGGATGAGGGTGAATCTGAGTAGCTGTTTCTCCTTCGCTTGTTAGATTTATGCGTCATCCTAGAATGCGCTGGTGAGTCCTTTTCTATTGGCTTCTTAGATGTGAAGCCCACAGCTGGCCAGCCTCTTCTCCTCTACTTTTTTCAAGATGGCTTGATGCATTTTCTGTTACTTTTATTCGCCATTCTCTACTTATCCGACAGTAACATGACCACACCGATACTTTACAAACAGGCACCAAAGTAAAAGCTAAAACAAAACGTAGGTACACATATATCTTAGCACTCCTCCACTTATTGAAATCAATAACAATTAAATATACTTTACCTTGTTCATACTTCTTTTATATTGCAACTACCTGTAATATAATTTATGTTAACTTTTTTTGAGCATTCCTATGAACTTTCATCGACTTGACTTGTTTTAATCAACAACAAAAATAATGAGTAATTTTGTTAATCTTATTTAGTGTTCAAATCATCACCAGCTGGCCAGTACAATCTCCTTTAATTGAGCTCTTCCTCCTTCCAGCATTTTCTTTGATGTTTTTAACCACATATTTGTGTTCTGGCAACAGTAGAAGTTCTAGACTTATCGGGATTATTTCCTGCCCCAAGATGTGAAATCAGCAGAACTGCAGAGAATCTTGCACACAAGAATCTTGACAAGTGGGCATTAGTGCCTCTGTTCTTGGCACTTTTTGTAATAAAAAGCTGAAAAATATATTTCTTTCTAGGGTCATGAGTTCACACTGATTTTTTCCAGCATATGGGCATAACTTTAGGTATTTTCTCTTCAACTGGTTACTCATTCCCATTTACAGTTTTCATCCAGATGATCAGTAGAGTATAAATATCAGGAGATGTTGATAATGGGGACTGATAGAAAAATCAGACTACAGAAAAGCAGGTAGGATGGGAGACTATATTCGCTAAGTATAAATACATATCTCTGAAGAAAAGCCCGAAAGAATCCACTCTAAAATTGATTTATCCTCCTCACTATGCTTTTTAAATTTTTTATATTCTCCAACTGTTCTTCTTTGAGTGTTTTTTATTTTTGTGATAAGAATGCAAAAATGTTAAATTTTTAAATAAGGAAAGAAAAATTTCCTGCAGGAAATAGCTCTAACAAGCACACCGAATCTTGTATACATAGCAAATTCATAAAATATCAAAAATTGCTTACTTGTTATAACTAGGTGATATTTTGCTTTTTGTATCCATGCTTTCCCCTTAGAATGAAGAGGATTCTCGGTAATCTTATTGTATTATCTTTCTACTTCATTTCATCGCTCTCTAGGGGGGAAATTAACAGAAAAAGACTTGTCACTTGAGTTCTATTCATGACCTCTCTACTGTGAGCATTATAGGTGGAATGCAGCAAAGAAGAGATACAATTCCAGGGGAATATTGGCTCATAGATCTTTCAGAACAACGTTAGAAGAAAAGCTTTCTCATGATTGCTGTAGCCAGTGATGCTTTTAACAGCTTTAGAGTCATCATTGTAGGAGCACTGGATCCAGATGTAAGGAACAGGGCTGTATTCCAAGTGGCTTTTCAAGACAACTGAGAGAATCTGCTCTCAGGCCTCCTTCAGTCCTGTTGATGTATGTGTCATAAAATCATGAGATCATGAGCCCATTGATGTGACATAAATCAAGAAAGAAACATGCCTCTTTGCTGGTGTAAAGGATAGAGGTGTGAGTGCTCACTTATAAGTGAAGCATCGAATTTGGATTTTAGGAATAGCTTTCTAGCTACGTGCAGACCTTGAAACCTCTCTGGAACGGTGACAGTCGCAACATTTTCACGGTCAGCTATGTCTTCTATAATTCCATTTTCATGGTCAGCTATGTCTTCTATAATTCCATTTACGTCCAACTTAAATGTCGCTTTCAGCATTTTCATTTTTTTGTTTCTTTGTTGGCCAATTCTGTGTTTTGATTATCCAGTTTTGTAGAATGTCACATGGGTGTATCCCTAGGAGTCTAAGAGGTGACACCCTTCATGCTTTGCTGCCTGTGGATGAGCTGAATGACAGGTGCTTAGTGACCATTCACTGACCCACTTTGAAAGAGCTGATGTGATTGCTTATGGATCATGACGTACATCTGTAATTTATGTAGTGATTGTGGACTGAAGAACTAGCAGCAAAGTTTACAGTTCATACAGATACTCACAGTTAGTGTATCATAGTAACTGAAATTTAAACCCTGTTCTTAGGATACTGGAGTTATTAACTAAATCATGATAACTGAAATTTGTGCGCATTGGAACCATGCAAAATGAGGCCTACCTGCATGTATGTGTGTATTTAGTCTTTCTCATTTTGTAGCTTCCATACACCATGCCGCAAACTTAGTATCTTGTAATACCTAGATCAGTGTGTTCTCAGACAAGTATTATTCATTTTCGTCTTTGTTGATGGAGTTATTCCATTGTGGCTTTTTGTCCTGCAATGCATTCTGTGTGCTGGTAAGAAGTTTTGACCCATAATGGCTGACAAATATGTGCAGGTGGTCATGCACAGAAGCAAAAAGAAAATTTCCCTCTGATTGTTAACATGAAGGTTTTCCAGGGGCTTGGTGCCCTGGCAGAGGAAACAATAATGAGCAGCAGACAAGGATTGATGAGAGTTCTGTGACATTTTGAGGAGTACCTGTAGACATCTCTGCAGCCTGAGGGAAAAGCATGGCTGAAAGAAACTGGCCAGAGGCATGTTCTGACTTTGGATGACTTGGAGAGAATGGCAGCACCATTAGCAATGTACAAATACTGGGGGAATTTCCCCCCACTGGAACTATGCTGTAATGGTCCATATGCGAATGCTGATTCAGTTAACATTCATGTTTCCAGATGCTAAATGGGATGCGAAAGTAAAAGGATTAAGAAGAGCTTTTTGAAGAGAGATTTTAATATTCTTTGGAAATTTAATAAAGATGAATATCTTTGTTAAGATAGTTAGACCCAGGGTTAGTAAAGGTAGGTACATTGGAAATAGCCTTTTACTTGGAATATACAGTACTTAGGTCGAACTCCTAGCCCCGCCAATTACTAGCTGTGTTTGATCATTCATTTATTCATTTATTTATTTTCTTACAGCAAATATTTACCAAGTGTTTATGTTGTAGACACCACACCAGGCTTTATGCCATGAGGGTCAAATCACTTCACCTCTCTATGTTTCTCACCTGTGAGATTCTTCGACTTCTGAAATCTATTCAATCACATACACACATCTGGTTCAAAGGCAGCTCTATAGTATGGAAACACCTATTTTTCTGTGAAAGCGAGGAGTGAGTATAACATAATTTCATGGAAGTAATGGAAATATAATTTTCAGTGATAAAGTTCACAACTGAGGGAAGAGTAAAGTATTTTTTCAATTGATCTTCAGCCTGTGCCATCACCCCACCAAATATAGAAACAAGTGCAATAATTTACCTTTATTTAGGATACCAATTAGAGGGTAGAATCCTCATGGAAAAATCCCTCTGTTCTTCTCCTCTCCCTTTATATGTGGCTATAGCTAAATGACTTTGTATGGCTTTGTGTGTGTATGTGCACGCACACTGCTAGGAAAGACGAGCCCACACTCTCTCCATTATTCATCTCAATGTTTACTGTCAAGATGGGTTTTCCAATTTTCCATTGTTTCCCCTAAATTGCATCTCTCATGTACGGTTTAGAGCTGGTCTGTCTGCTAGGAAATAGCTATATAATAAAACAGTCATATAATAGAGCTATAATTCATCCAGTTATTCATTCCTTCTCTCAACAATAAGACCTAAAATGCATCAGTATGTGTGGGTTTCAATTAAATTCAGAGGACAGTTATTGAGTGACTACTGCATGCAAGCGGCTAGACTGAGACTATTGAGATGGATAAGACACTGTCCCCTCTCAAGGAGCTTGAAATCTAGAAGAGACCGATGTATAAACACACAATTGAAGATGTTTGGTGCAATTTCTAATAGAATGTCCTTAGGCCTGTGAAAGTGGACGAGAGGGTTTAGTTTTATTTCAGAGGTTGGGGTATAAGCAAGGAAAGGGGTTTCAGTGGAGATTATGGTTAAAATGGATGTATAAAGAATGAATAAGCAGAACAGACCAGGGAAGCAAAGTTGTGGATAGAGAAAGGTGTATTGCAAACAGCAATTTGTTTTTGTTTCCTTGAAAGGTTTTTCTCATGCTTATCACCCTCTGATAATTCCTCTCTTGGTTTTTAACTATTTCTAAATTGTGTCCTAAGGATCTAATCAATGTGCTGAGACGGCTGTATAGCCTCCCACCCCACCCCTATATCACACTATTATACAAGCAACACATCTTGACTTCTGAAAAAGATAGCATCTGGCTGCAATCAGAAGTCCTGCTCACAGCTCTGATGTAGGTCTGGGGGCTCTTCCATGTTCCTTGAAACTAGTATTGATTGCTTCAGCTTTAAACACAATGCCCAAAGGGTCATGCTGGTTGCTTTAGGTGAGGAACAAAAAGTAAAACCAAGCTAAATGAAATGACGAGGTAAATGTTAAATGTATAATCCGAAAAGCCAGGAGTCTTCAGTGCCTGCTGTCAGGCATCATCAAATCAAGAAGCTCTCTTTGCTGTTAAGGTCAGTGAGGGAGGCGAGGGAGGATGGGCATGCTCAGAGACAGTATGTTGCCCTGCATGAGAGCAAGTTGTGGTGCTTAGTATAAATCATACTGTTTGCTTGTAGTCTTCATTATTTATCTTTAATCTCTGGCAGATTGGAACTAACTGGGAGCACACATGGTACAGAATGCCCCTGTGTGTGATTGCTTGCTTGCCAGAGAGATCTACTGGGAGAATTAACCTCTGCCCTCTCAGTGTAATCAGCAGGGTACCGTTTAGAGTGACCATACAGCTTATCTCCAAACAAGGAGACCTTGGAGAGTGAAAGAGGACACTGTAAATAATCAAGCCTGCACAACAGGCACACAGTGGGTCATCCCCAGGCAAACAGGGAGTCTTAGGGGATATAAGACCATCTTACCGTTTGTTCTGTCTGAAGGGAAATTTCCAAGGAGAAATACAAATAATACATGGAATATGACCCTGGAAATAGGCTAAGACTCCAGAGAATTAGTCACTGTATCCGTCCATAAGTTTATAGAGTTGGAAAAACTTTAAATTTGAGCAATGATTCCCTAAAATTTTTGTTGAGACGTATAGAATAGCTGTCCTTTTCATGCATAGTACACTCACATGGGAATATTAGAATTATATGCAGTTCCTAGAAAGCCAGCTGTAATGACCTTGTTCAAGAAAACATTGGAATTCATGCTGAAACATATATATGTGAGGATGACTTCAAATTTGATTATTCAGTACTTAAATTATTTAAGTACTTAAGCTATTACAAATAAAGCACTACGTGGTGTATTCCTCCCCCAGACCTTTCATCTTGTAGATCTCAACTCAATGCACCCTTCTCAGAGAGGCCTTTCCTGGCCACCATAGTTAAAGTTACTCACTGATTCCTGTCATACTCTATCACATTGTCCTTATGTCATTTTCTTAGCACTTGTTAGTATATAAAATTATCTTGCTTATTTACCAATGAATTAGTTGTATGCTTTTCCCCACTGGGATGTAAGAATACTGAGGTCAGAAGTTGCACCTGTCTTGTTCAATAGTATATCCCCAGCACTTAGAAACCTGAGGGTTATGGCAGACACACAATAAATACTTGCTTATTAAATGGACTGATGGAATATGGACCACTTTTTGTCTTTATTAAACATCTTTTGCAGCAGGCATTCCACTCCTGTCACCATTTTTGTGAATAGATAGATACCTTCTTAGCATCTCCAGTTCCTGTCCTCACCACTTACTACTAACTGATGCTGTGCATCCTCAAATAACCCCTGAACATAGACTCAACCACATCTTGCAACAAGGTTTTCATCAACTTCCCTTTCACTATGCTTGGCTTTGACATATTTTGATGTCCTGATGTTAGTATCCTGGTCATGAGTGTACGTATTTTTTTAAAATTTTCTCTTCTTTTGCTCATATTTTCCATCTCTTGCTGATAGTCATCAACTGAAAAGACACAGCACTTTTATGCACTGCATGATTTATACTTTGTCATTCAGCATTGTTCTTATTGCCAAATTAATGATTTTATATGCTTGTGCAACCACTTTCAGTAAAAACATGTTTTTGCACATTTGTTTCCATAATTAGCATAACTCTTCTTTCAGTTACCTTACTCACTGTATTTGTACTGACTGGACATTGTAACATACAAAGTGTTCCTTAAAGTACCTTTAAGAAACAGCCTATACCTGCACCATCCATCGTGGAAGCCATTAGCCGTATGCCACACCTGGCTATTGAACACTTGAAATGTAATTAGTATGACTGAGGAACTGAATTTTTAATTCAATTTAGTTGTAATTAATTTAAATTTAACTTTAAAAACTTGATGTTCAGTCATTGGAAAATACTTAAATATGTATGGAACAACTTGGATATGTGAATCTACTTTTCCAATTATAAATTCTATGAAATTTCTATACAGATCACATATTTCTAATAAAAATTGATTTTATGAATTGAGATGTGCTGTAAGTATAAAATACACACTAGGTGTTGAAGACCCACTATGGAAAGTAGAATGTAAAATATCTCATTAATAATTTTAAATTTTGAAATAATATTTTGAATATGTTAGTTTAAATAAAATATATTACTAAATTAATTTTTCCTATTCCCTGGTATTATTTTTTAATGTAGCTACTAGAAAATTTAAAATTGCATATTTGCTTTGCATTATATTCCCATTGGACAGCACTGGCCTGGACTGTTTGTTGTCTTGGGCCAGATAATTTAAATTCGCATTGGTTTTGTTTGGTCTCCATCATATTAATAATAATAAAAACAAAACGAGAAACCATCAGTTGCTGATAGTCACAGGTTAGGTCTTGGGGCAGACTCTGAGATGGAGTTTAGGGTACCACATGATTTTTAGGAGATCCCTGGGAGTCACCACTTGTGAAAGAGAGGGGAAGGAAATAGAATTGTGCAGAGGCAGAAGTTGATGCAGGCCCAGTGATAGCCTCATTCCACCCTAAAAGGAGCTCTGGAGCTAAAATGCCCTTTCAGATTGTCCTGAGTTAGGCCAAGACTGCCAGGCCTCTATACCCCTGCATCATTGAATGCAGATTACCCTGGGAAGAGCGTGAGCTTGGATGAGGTGGCTCTCTGTAGCTGAGGCTGACTTTGAAGGGGGTGACGGCTGAAGACTGTCTATAGACAGCACTCCCAGCAGCTTGGGCAACAAGTCCTTAGTTGCAGGAAGACTTGATCAGCATATCACAGTGACCACTACAATAACATTTTTCATTGAAGATATTATATAAACAAATCTTAATTATTGTTTGTTTGTTTTTAAATCAGATGTATTGGCTAACGTCAGTTCACAGCTGAACCTCAGTCTGTCTTCTTAGACCATGGAATGAACTATGTGTTTCTTGTTGAGCTTCTTCCTCCCTCTTGACTCATCTCTGGTTTCACTGCAGTTTCTTTACCTGCCTGGCCCCTCTAGATGTTTGTGTTTGGTTGTAAGCCCAGATCAGACTGACTTGGGCCCAAACATGGTTGGAGACCACATTTAATGTCCTCTGTTGGTGGCAAACAACATTGATCAGACCTTATTCTTATCCATCAAAGTTTACAAGGAGAGGAATTTTTGTATTTGTCTAATTCCAATTGCTACTTGTTAGTTATCTCCTTGAATACAGGGATCGCATATATATAAAATCTCCTTTAAGCCTTGTTCAAAGATTGGTTTATACTAGAGGCTTAACAAATACATTATTTACTGAAGGAATAAATGTGTGTGATAACCAATAGTCTTCTTATTCTATATCTACATCATCAGTGAATGCTTGTGTGCCATCACTTCCATGATATTTCTCCTCACCTTTCAGCAGTAAAGAAACTAAAAATGGAAGCCTCAATTAACCCTTTGCTGGAAACTATGGTAGAAAATTCAAAGTTGTGTTGCATGTTTTTGACATTAAAAAAGATTTAGTGAATTGAGTGTGTTACCTGTAGTCGACTTGAAAGAGACTATGTAAATGGAATAGGGTGTGGGCACATAGTGTCAGCAAGCAGAAAAGGTCAGCTATGTAATGTTGTGGAGAGAAAATATGGAAAAGGTCAGAAAGATTAAGACCATTTTTGTCCTAAAGTCTTGCTGCCTATTTCCCCAATTCTTTACACTGCTATATAATTTTATGGAATATGATTCTCAATTAGGAAACTTTAAAGAAGACAGAAAAAAAAAAAGGAAGAGGCTGTCTTCTAAATATATCCTTAGTTCTTCAGGCAGCAATTTAATTTCAGTTAAAAGGAAGAACAAAGACGTGCCAATGTTTTGGAACGAGGCTAGTACTTCAGTGGTGCTCTTTTTAGAAATGGACCATCAGGGCAGTTGCAGTGTTACATAATGCTGTCCTCGTCATTCCCACAGAGAAATTGCAGCTGCTTTGAGGCTTTGGAGAAGCAACAATGACTTGAATTCTGTACTGCTTGAGTCCAGAAAATTCTAGGCACTTAATCAATTTTTTTTCTCATTTTCACATTATCCTTTTGAGGGAGATATAAAGGAATAATCGCATCATCTTCATTGCAGAGATAATTAAACTGAGTTTCAGTGAGCTTTGTTGTCTTGCTTCAAGTTATCCCTTAGCAGAAATGAGAGAAAAATCTTGCTTTCTCTCTTTCCCAGACCTATTCTCTACTCTAACATGTCTTTGGCTGCTAATAAGAAATAAAATATTTTGTATGTCTATGGGAAATTTGAGATTTCATTTATTTCACTAAGGTTTATTGAATTCCTACCTTGCACTGCTGACCAAGGTTAGAATTGGTATAAAAAGTTGCCTAGTGGAGATCTTTTGCCCCTCAGACTAAAACACCACTGATAATGTTCACACCATCTTTCATATGTGTAAGTAATTAAGACAATAGAAAGTACATAATATGAAATGAGGCACACCTTGGGGAAAATGTTTCAGCCGTTGGAGAGTTTAGAACAAATTTGCCCCCGATCATGATTATCCAAAGATTTATTTTTTGTATATGGCATGATGTGTATATAGCCCCATGAAAACATACACAACCTGGGAAAAAGTGACCTGACTTTTAGTTTCACCTCCAATACTTTTTGACTTTGGCAGAGTCACAGAACCTCTCCTTCCCATAGTTTCTCCATAATTATATGTGATGAGAATAATAATTACTCAGATAAATCCTATTGATATCCCCCAGAGAGATTTGGAAGATAAAATAAAGCCATAGGTATTAAGAAAGATGGCACAATATAAATGAAAAGTGGTATTATTATCCCTGTCCTCTGGGGCCTGCTAAAACAATTTGCTAAGGTAACTTTCAGGCTGACTTTGATGTGAATGTCCAGATCTCTGAAATATAGGAGTAACATAGAGGACCAAGAAGGGTTTTCTGACAACCCACAGTATCCCCCTCCTCTATAAAAAAAATCTTTTTAATATCAAGAAGACAATTAGTGACTCTGCATTTGAATTATTAAACCAAATAAGTGTTTATTAAATTCAAGAAGCAAAGATCTAAACAAAAATTAGCTATCATTTGCAGAGATACTTCAGTTGTACAAGTGACCTACGTAAACTATGTCATTTAATTCCAAATTCCAATGCATTAGGTATTTGATAGATGAGGAAACAGAGAGGTTCAGAGAAGTCAGGTCAATTCCCCAGGATCACACAGCTCGTTGTTGATTGAGGCTTGATATGAAACCAGAGCTATATTCGAAGTTAGAGCTATTTCCACTATGCTATACTATCCTGCCTCTTTTAATCATCCAACACCACTCCTTCTTCTTTTTTTTTTTTCACTCTCTTTATCATGTAGTGTCAGATTGTCTTTGCCTTTCTTTTCCTCCAAGGGTACATTTCACCACCTCCTGTCTAGAGTTGAATTTATAGCCACAAAGCAGGATAAAAGTCTTTGTTTCCAAGCCGATGGGCTGGATTTCTTGAGGCATAAATTCTAGGAATTAGTAATATCCCATATAAAATCACTGAAGGATGGTATTCATAGTTATTTCCGTGGCCTCTATGATACTCCCTAAAGGTATAATTTATTCCACAGTCCCTAGACACATGTGTTCATGCTCTCTGGAACAGGCTGTCCTTGCCTTTCCCAGAAACCTTCAACCAAACAGGCCCAGGACATAGATCAAGGTCTGTCAGTGCAACCTGAAGTGTCCTCTGCAGACCATGTTGCTACTAAGCTAGAAATAATCTACAGTGTCTCCTGTTTCCTTTTTTTTCTGTTTAATGACCAACTTTATAAGCACTCAAAATGAATAAGTGATAGGGTTTGTTCTTCTCCCAGACTCTTCAGCTTCCCATGATAATTTACAAGCAAGAAGGGAAATCCATTAGGAGAAGCTGAATGGATTAAAAGATGATTGGATTTGGAGAACAGGACTCAGTGAATCACAAATAAGTTCATTAAGTTCATAGTTGTTATAATTGCTGAGTACAGGCTTGCTCCTTTCACACCAGGGCCAAGGTGCGTGCAGCATCCCAGAGTGCTTGATAAGGGCTGATGAAAGGAGAAAATGGGCTTCATATACACAAACTTTAGAGTCAATGGAATGTCCCCATGGGACTGCCAGTGCTTCACCTAGCAAGATTAGAAAAGGAATTTTCTTGCCAGCTTTATTCAAGTATAATTGACAAATAAAATTGTAAGATATTAAAGTGTATGTATAATATGATGATTTGATAAAGGAATTCTTAAGGATATAAAGGCAACAATGAACACAGTAAAACACAAACCAAAATAATTAAAACAGCTATAAAGTCCTTTCCCCCAAGCTTGTCACTAATACCGTCGTGAAATGTCAGGAACTTGGATGTAGAAAACATCTCAGAGTTCACAGGAGCAGTCCAAGGACCACTGAAGAATCCTGGGGCTGAAAAACTTTGGCAGGGCTGTGTTCTCATTACTACTCCTTAATCTGCATTTATGCCGTAGGGCCATTTGGGGACCATGAAATCCCAGGAGTGGGTGGAAAATATTCCCCTAACTGAGTAAGTAGTAAGTCTCTTTTGTTCCATATATCATGGACTCTGTGTGCTACCTGGTTGGAGGGAGGGCCTACTACTGAAATCCTCAGGCGTTTGCTGCTGTCTCCATAGGTAGATCTTCAATTAGGTCCCAGCTTCTCTCCGTCTGTTATTTCTGGAGTATTTTGGCCTTCATCTGGAGGAAGGTGACAGGAAAGCATTCTGTTCCTGCAGAAAATTTGCTTGTCATCAGAGTAACTGTGCTGTCGAAACAGCTCCTGCCTACATTGCTCTGCCTCTTGAAAGCTAGCATTTGGTGTGAATCAATTATGAAAAATGATCCACACCACCCCTACACATACACGCATACACTCCACCTCAAAACTGGAGACATAACTCAAATGTCTAGAATTGTGAACACTCATGCAGAGCACTTGAAACAATATTAAAATTTAGCCACTTGTGAAGAGTGAGTAATAACAGAAATTTAGGGTTATATAAACTAGTTCTAATAAAATAATTCAGATTTCTATGATACTTTACAGTTTTACAAGAGTGCTTTCATATTTATTTTCTCCTGTCCTTCTACAAAGACCTTGTAAGATATTTACTCATTACCCGTTTCTTAGACAAAGAAAATCAGGCTCGGTGGATTTGTCCAGGATATCATAGCCTAAGAAGTGGCAGAACTATCAAATTCATATTTTAAATTATATTTTTTCTCTTGCTTTCCCTATTTTGAGATATATTTTTTCTTCTGACACCAGAATATAGGACAGGACAAGGAATACCTAAAATTTCTCAAAAGAGTAGGTTAAAAAGGAACCATGGAAATTTTTCCCTAGAAGTTCACTTTGGCATGCCATTATCATTGGAGAAGGCCAGTCTATCTCCGTGGCATGTCTTGTGCCAGGAAAACATCTCCTGGATCATTCTGTGGAAAGCATTGAGGTAGCATTTCTCAGAAGCAAAATGCTTTACTCAGCAGATACTTTGAAAAATCTAGAAAATATTAATAAATTATTCTTTTAATTATTTTTTTAAAATAGAAAATAGTCTCTGAATAAAATATGAGAATAAGAATAAAGCTTGGACATATTGCATTGTTTTCTAACTATCATGACTCCTATATTCCGGCAGGTACTAGAGTCATTGAAAATCATACTGTGTGAAGTAGAGTGATCTTGAAGGATTGGAAATGGCAAAAGTGTGAGACTATGCAGGCTAAATAATAAGACCATTGCCTAATTGGGATTTATAGGGCCAAGACCCAGTCAAAGTTGTAAATTTCTGAGCATTGGACAGAAAGTGAATGACTGCATATCTTGTTAGAATCACTAAGGAATTTAAGGAGGCAGGGGGTAATGGCTGACATTATAACTTTTCTGAAACCTCAGAAAAAAATTAGTTCTAGATATATGCACATGGTCTGAAAAACGAAGCAAAATTGATATTCCAAAACAGCAACACAAGCTCAGAACACTGCCTGTTTCTTTCCTTTGGAAAACAGTAAATAAAATTTGGTCAGAATGAGCAAAGCCTTTGAGCTGCCCTAAAGCAGAAGAAATTAGAGAAAGGTACCAAGGGAATGAATGTCCATAAGAGACGACAAAGGGTTGTGAGGAATAAGAATGGAAAATTTGCAGGAAAACACCTTTCTTCTCAAAATTCATTCTAACCCTACAGTTTCATAATTCTTTCTCACTTTCAAGGCCAATGGCTTTGCCAGTGCTGCCTGAATTGTGCCTTTGAGTGAGTAATGACAGAATTAAAATGAGAACATTAAAGCATTTTAAGATACCTGTCCAATAACCTTTGCTTATAGATCAGTTTGAGTGATGGACATGTGACCACTGAGCTCCATGCGTGGGATCATCTAATGGCTCTCAAAGATAAAAGACATAGCTTTATTTGGCCTTTTTAGAAGGAGTACTGTCTTGTCACAGAGCACTTTAGGATTTCCCTGGTCAGCTAGTCAACAGAGACCTGTGTATCTAGGCCTATGTGTATGTTATATATTCTGTCATTTAACATCATTTATGTATTCGTTTTAAGGAAAGGAAGAGAGTCCTAATAAATAATACCATTCATATTCCAGACATCAGTTTTATAGATGTCACTTGTATCAATTAAATTTATAAATAAAATTTTATTCTCATGTCATGCTGAGATAAGAAACATAAGGTTATAGTCTTATGCCTGTTCTATAACTTCACAAATATCAAATGAATACCTAGAAAATCACTGGTTTGCTACCAATGGATCATTTAAACTCCTCAGTAGCTATATGCATCTTTACTACTATTTCAGAATGTAGCAAACTTCAAATTATTTTTGAAAGTTCTCCATTGATGATTAAATTTCCAAGAATTTCCAGGAATAGATGCCAAATGTCCTGATATTTTTTGATAAAATTTGATCAGCCTTCAAAACAAAATAAAAAATCAATATTACCATCATTTCAAGTAATAATCTGAATTTAAGGCCACCCTTAAAATTAAACATTGTCAGGGTTGTACACTTAGAGACTTTCCTGGAAATATGGCTTATACAGTTGCCATATGTATACATATAATTGGCAATAGAAGCACAGGAAATGATGTGAAAAAAACTCCTTTGTTTGTATTTGGAAGCTACATTTGTTGTTGTCTTTAAAAAGATGGTAAAATTATTTGTCATTCAAACTAAATCCATTTGTTCCATTATCTATTAGTTTCTGTCTCTTCACACAACTTGGCCTGGAGACAAGGGAAATAGACCATGAAAATGCCATGGGAAAATAATCTTTGTGCAGTCTCCATCTAACAGAATTGAGAAATTAATGATAGATGCTTGGTTTGGACATATGGTGGCTTACGTGAACTGAAATACCTTGATCTGAGCTAGTTTGAGTTTTAATACACTGACCTTGCATGTGTATGTTTGCAAGACAGGTTTTGGAAGTTTGAGAGATTTGGAAAATATGACCTTTTACTTGCCTTTTGTGAGTTAGTGGAGTTGTATGCTGTTTGCCTCTGTACCCAGCAAGAATGTCCTCTGTTGAGGTGAGACTAGTTGCAGCCATTAGGGACATTCTTAATTTTGGATCACTCCTATTCTAACTCCTGAGGATGAGTGGATAATAGTTCTTGTTAGCCATAAGGATGCCATGTTGTAACTGTTATTATCACATCTCTGTGTGTTTCTGTGTCTGTGTGTGTTTCTGTGTGTTTCTGTGTGTGCATGTATGAAGTTAAGTGATCTTTAGTACTTGTTTGTTGCCAAAAAAGCAATACGAGCACAAGTCACCTAAATAAAGAAAAATGCCACACAAGAGGGAGCCGTATCTATAGAATATATACAGGAATACAAAGAGTTGATATTTGACCCTTTCTCTCTTTAGCTCTACCTTGGACAGCTACTCTCAGTAAATAAAACTTTGTTATTACTATCATTTTTCGAAGGCCTTAACTTGTCCTCTGTGGCTAGTATTTCAGCACTTGTGTGCTTGTATGTCCTAAATGAAAATACAAACCCACGGACACATAAACACAAATGCAAGGATTTGTATATTTTATATAAGATGTATATTTATACATTTATGCACATACTTAAAAGTGTAAACACATTAAGAGAAACATTGAGTCATTGAATGGTAGGGGAAAATTAGCAAATTGTCTAAGATGTAGCAAACTTATCTTTTATCGTATGTAACAGGCGTATTTTTCAACCTTATTGATGCCTTCCGTATAGGACAGTTTTTCCTCCGTGCGGTAGGCTGAATGATAAGTGATATGGCAGCAGAGCTCATCACAGAGGTGGAATCCTACCACTGCTGGAGTATTCAAGAAAAGTCAAGCTCTCTGTATTGATCTGAAAGTAAGTTATACCTAATTTTCCCAGGAGTTTTTGATTTTCCATCCTCCTCTTCTGTCAATAATTGTCCCCTTGTTCCCATCTTTCTGTTGCCTACCTTCCTCAATGTCACTAAGAAATGAGATTATTTATGGAATGCTCTTAGCACCGTGTCTGACTCCTTGTGAGCATTCAATAAATGTAAGCTACTATAGTTATTATACTTTGATCCTTTCCACATCCTCTTGATGTTTTTAGGGCAAATAATTTAATCCCCACTTTATTAAAAGAAAACTGAGACTAATGGAGTCTAGGAGGTTACTTGACTTATCTTGGGTCTCAGGATTAGTGAGTAGTATTATGGGTACTTGAACTAAGAACTCCAATCTTTTAGGCCAGTCCTTGTTCTTCTATGCCAAACTTTTAAAATAGTGAGGTTTTGGGGGGTTCTTTTTTCTGATATACTCCCAAGAAAATAAAGGAGACATCAGTTCTCTCTTACATCTTCTCTCTGATTTTAAACCTGTGCCTTGTCTTAAAGACCATACATTTATTTAATAATTTTAAATGCGTTTTACCTGAAGTGACAGCCATAGTGTAATTCTAAATAACTTATATTGGTGTCCTCAAACCACTATATATATTCAGGATCTTCCGTTAAGTACAATCTTATGAAAGTTTCATAAACAAATCAATCAATTTTGACTTAATTTTTTGCCAACATAGACATCTATTGAGAATCTCAGCAATTAAAACATCCATAACACTCTATGATAAAGTATATGTAAAGTAGTATATGAACACATAGGAGGAAGCAAAGAAGATCTTTGTGGGAGTTCAGGGAATGCCCCTGAAAGGGGATGCCATTTGAATTAGGTATTAAATAATAGATAGACATTTGTCCAGTAGAGAAGGGCAGACAGACGGAGATAGGTATGGTGGCCCCTTTCAGACTGAGGAAGCCATTTGAGCAAGGGTGTTAAGACACAAGAATCAGTGAATGATCCACTATGATTAAATTGGGTTAGTGGCCAGAGTGGCTATTGTCCAGTGGTGACATGCCTTGCATGCTAGGCTAAGGTGGTTGAAGATGATTTGGTTTTGAAGATGTTTCTGAGCTGCAGCAGATGTTTTCAGGAAGAACTGTGCCATGACCAGATTTGTGATTAAGAAGATAACACTGGCAGCAGTGTGATGAATGAATGGCTAGGGTTGAGACTGCAGTCAAACTATTGCACAATATCGGGAGAGAAATGATGAGGATTGAGATTTAGGAAGTGGCCATGGAGGTGAGGATGAGGGAAAAAATGTCAGAAAAATGTTGTAGATATACTCAACAGGGTTTAACACCTGATGATATATACAGAATAAATGAAATAGAGGAGACAGAAAACTTGTTTAGATAAATGACTGGATAATTGCCACCATAACCTAGATAAAGAAGTACATTAACCTCCTTTTTTCAATAAAGTTTAGATTTAATTTTAAGAATACTATATATTCATTTGCCATCTTTGTGACAGTAATACATATTGTATTTTCATATAAAAGTAGTTATAATAGCCTTCTACACTGTATTTTAGTGCTTTATCTTACAAGACTGCAAGTTCCTTGAGGGCAAAGACTGTCAAGAGTATGCCAGTCATCTTTTAAATACCCAGCACCTTGGTGCCTGACATAGTAGAACTCAACACATATTTGATGAATTGGACTGAATTTAAATGGACTTATGGCAATAGGAAAAATGCTTAGAGAATTTTCTTGTTTCTGTTCCAATACTTTGGTTTATCTCAGCCTTTTCATTTTGGCTCCTATGAGCTTTTTCCAGTGCTGCAAACACTTCTAGTTGACACGAGAGAAAAAGAGAGTGAGTGAGTGAGAAGGAGGAGGGGCCAATGCAGCATCTAGATTGGACTCCACAGGTTTGCCTCTCATAATTTTCACCTTTGATGGGGAACTGTCCCAGATATCATCCACCAGGCTAAGGTTCTCACATGGTACCTTCTTAAATCAAGCTTGAAGGGAAATTGATTGAAAAGAAAACACTATTATGGGAAAACAATTCATTCTCTTTCCCTTGACAGAAGGGAGACTTTTGTCTATATTGTAGAATAAATATTTGCTGGCTGCTTTAAGATCTAGAAGCCTGGAGAAGTCATGATGGCTTTGCTCACTTTTTACGGGGAGATTTCCTTCAATTTTAGAGACATTTGATACAAAGAGTTTTATTACTTTTCAAAGAGTAGTGTTTTTTCTCCCTATGTGATTATTTTATTAACTAAATATGGGTGTAGAAAAGCTCTTGCATATATTTCTGTATGCAGTTGTGTGTTTCTATTGATGTGAATACTCCTCCAGAGAGGGAGTAAGAAGATATTTTTCATTTTTCTACTAAAGGCTTAAATATCATAGTTTTTTTTTGGTATTTTCTGTGTTGAAAGAAAATGAATTTGAACTCATGAAGGTGGAGTGAAGAATAAAAGGTGACATAATGCTACCTGATGCTTCTGGTGGTAGAAAACATTTCCTCATCATTTAGAGGGAGCCCACAGGATGCCTACACTGTGAGACATCCATCCTTTCAGTTGACAAACTTTGGAGTCATTTTATTTTTCAGAAATTACAACCTAGCTTCTCTTGGGGCAAAATCTAGCCCTGAAACTGTATGTTTGGCCCACATCTAAATGACATTGGGATGCCCTTTCCATTTAAACACAGGTCCCATCACCTCTATTGTATAATGCCTGACCTAATTCACACATTTGTCAACTTCCCAGCTCCCAGAAGAGTTGAGTCTTACTGTCCTGCTAAAGGTTTTTAGTGCAACTCTGTGCTCTGATGGAAATTGGGTTCCTACCTAGCAATGAAGTCAGACATGTGGTTCATAAGAGTGGAGTGAACAAGTGGCAAACGTTCTTGTTTAAGTTAAGGCACTCCTGGACTGTCTCCCCAAGTCACCTTAGAAGTTTCAGAAGTCTTATCAGAAATAAGATGTTTGTCAATATATTCTCCATCTCCTTTGCCACTCTAAACCATCACCCCTGCTGTCCAGGCAGCTTTTGCTCTATAAGCACAGCTTGTGCAAAGGTATTTAATTGAGCCCTGGTCAGTAAAGTTGTTGTTAAGGTACAAAGCCAGTAATGCTTTTTCTGAAATGGTCTTCTTTTGAACTAGTCTTGGAAGCACAGCATTTTCTGACCCCTGTGGTTCTAATGACATCTGTTTTTCTCTTGAGCTAGGAATATGTTATCTCCTTGGTGTCTGTCTTCTTTCTTTTTCCCTCTATCTTTTCATTCTCCTTCCTTCCTTCCTTCTTTTTCTCCTTTTCTCTCTCTCTCTCTTTCTTTCTTTTGAAAATCTTGGCAGGAGTTAATGGACTTAGGATCTAAAAATTAGGTTATTAGAAATGTCTGTCATACAGCCTGGAGAATTGATGTTTGAATTCTCCTTGGCTTGAGTCAATCCTTTATCCTTTTTAGGTAAATGAATTAAGTCTCATGCAATTTCCTGTGTGGGAGACTCCTTTTAGATGAATCATTTAAATTGAAAGCCCTGACTGTTCATCAAGGGGCACGATTTTAGAGTTCTCCTGAGTATTTCGTGCACACTTAGTACAGTCATTGAGATACATCAGGCAACCATGTGCCTTAACCTATATGAAGTCTTGATTCATATGTGGTTATTTGGGTAAAGGGTATAACTGCAGTTTTGTATCTTCCAATCTCTTTCAAAATTTCCCTCGGGCCATTTAAAAATAACCTCTCTGTTCCCTTTTATCTTGAAACTTTTTATTGGAAGACCTCAGGCCTAACTTCAGCATCAGAGATCAAAATTCATATCCCATTTAATTCCACAATCCCTTGTCCATTGTTGGTACTCAGATTAAATGAAATAGTGACAGTGCTATTTTTTACCCCAAAAGTGACAGAATGTTATGAATGCTGTGATTCCTACGTAGTACTGTGAAGTTTTTAATGGGCCATTGTAGGGCCTACAGGGACACATTCACATGCTAAATTGTTTTTATAATCAGACACAAATGATTCTAGAAAAAGCCCCGCAAGTCTTCCTCACAAGGAAAATCTAGTCTCTTTACCTTTGCAATTGTGCTGTGGCACTTCTTCAATTGGCTCACAATTCTCTTCTCTTGTAAAGGGCAACTCTCAGTTAATTCCTTGATGTTCCTTGCAATAAAAAGAAATTACAAGGGGGCTCTTTTGGTGTTAAACAGAATCACCTTTGCACTTGCATATCTGTTGCACTGTAATTAAGCATTAATGAGAATGTAATTAAGCATTAATGAGAATGTAAGTAAGCATTCTGTTTTGTAGTCCCAATGAGAATGAAATTAAGCATTCTGTTTTGTAGTCCCAAACTTTCTCTTGAAATCACATAGCAGGAGAGCAAGGGGAAGTCAGCCAAGACTTATTTATACCAACATGGTACTGGTTATCTCAATAAAGCAATGAGGTCTTTTCCAAATGCCACAGATGAGGAAATTGGGGTACACAGCAGTTACTTCACTGGCACAAGTTCACACAACTAATAAAGGATAGAAGCACAGTTCCAACCCAGCTCTTCATGATTCTGAAACCTGTGTTCTTTCCACAACAAGCTGTCTCATTCATCTCATTTAAACCTGGCAATTCCCATGTGGGACAGGACTCACCAAGTACAACTAATGGGTTGTTCTTGCATGTACAGGTCTCATATCTCTAGAATGCTTTACTGTTTTCATAAGATTTTCCTTTATGTTACCTGGTCAGATCTAAGCAGCAACTCTTTGTGGTATATTCCCATTTGACAGAGTAGTTCTCTTGGATTGAAGAGAGTTAGGAATTAGGTCATTTCTGGGACTGATTCCTTGCCTCTGTGTGTGTGTGTGTGTGTGTGTGTGTATGTGTATGTATAAATTCGATCAAACAACAAATATTCAATTTCTAGTATGTGCCTGTCGTTAAGCTAGGCATTATGAGTCATACAAACTAACAACTACAACATTTAACATTTAATGAGTTTTTATTGTGGTAATTATCACACAGGTATTATTTTGCTTAATCTTCATAGCTTTGTAATGTAGGTACTGACTATCCCAATTTTTGCTGATGAAGAAACTGTGACTCAGAAAAATCAAGTAACTCACCTGTTGTCTCTCAGTTAATAAGTGATAGATTCAAGATTCGAACCCAGGCAATGGAACTCCAGAGCTTGTGTTTCTGGCCACTATAGAAAATTACAAAATTACATAGCATGACCCTGCCTTGTGTTGCTTGAGTCTATATGGCCAGACAACACCAACACAGAAGGGAAGACTGACATGCTTCTTTAAGAATGATCTGGACTTTGTTGTATGTAGGGGAGAAGGAGAGAGTGTTCTAGTCATGGGGAACAAAGTGACAAATCCAGAGACATGGGAATGGCATGGGCATTCAGTTTTATTTTATTTTTATTCTACATAGAGTTGTAATATCTGCTATGATAACATGAGAAGGAAAGGACTTCACCTTCTTGGAGTGTGGAGTTGGCAGGAGTGGACTTTGAGGAGGGTGACAAGCATGGGATCTGAAAGACTTTGGAGGGCAGATTTTGAAGGACCTAAAGAAGAGAGGGCATGTTGCAAATCCTAAACAGACAGCCGAACCATCAGCCCAGGTAAACTGAGGCTACAATCAAATCCTGGAAGGAGTGAGATATTCAGAACAACAAAGCAGGATGCAACTCCTTGGGCAAAACCTCAGGAAGGAAAAGCCTGTCTGAACCCAGAGGGCTTATCTGGATGCCAGGAAAGAGAGAAGAAGGACATTTGCAGATGAAGGAAGAGAGGCACTCCCAGCCCTTAGGAACTCTTGGGGAGTTTTCCTCCCAACACACTTAACTGAACACTGCTGTGTGTTGAACACCAAGGAGCACCAGCAACTGCAGAGTCTGAGGGGAGCAGAGACAACTGAGCAATTAACCTTTGGTGATGGGTGTGAAACTCTAATTAAGAACAGAGTCTCTTCTGTTATGTGGGAGGGGGAACTGCAGAAAAACGTATGAGGGAGATGAGGGAGTGAAAGCTAGGAAAGGACCAATGTGTTAGCCAGCCAGATTTCAAATACATCATTCAAATGAGTAGAAGAGGCAGGCAGTGGCAAAGAAGAGCACTAACTAGTTTTCCTCTTTGCCAGTTGCAGTTTCTTCTGTCTTCCCAGTCACCCTGCACTGATTGCTGTGCTCCGAAGCCAGCTGCTCCAGGGGGAGCTGAAGTTAGATGCTTATGCTCCACTCTGTCATAAAGCGGCTTTTCTGTTGACAAATGAGGAACATCTTAGTTGTCAAGTGACTGTATTCAGTCACTTGCAAAAGGTGGAAGTGATGTCATGAAAGTTACAGGGATTGACACTGGGAAGTGGGAGCTTTTGGGAAAGGCTCATCTCTACAGCACCTATTTAATGTTTCCCAATT
The DNA here is from genome assembly GCF_041296265.1 of Equus caballus. Lineage (NCBI taxonomy): Eukaryota > Metazoa > Chordata > Mammalia > Perissodactyla > Equidae > Equus > Equus caballus. The sequence goes on from NC_091707.1 coordinate 37,072,231, forward strand.
TTAAACAGGAGGAAGTAAGCTTCTATACCTTGTAAACCTAGTTTCTGGTGAAGACTTATTGTTCTGGATCTTCCCTCTTGTATTACTTGGTTAATGAACACCTTTCAAACAGAATCAAGAGGGAAGACCCCTCCAAAGTTGTCCAGAAATCTGCAGAAACAGAGGCATATTGTTTTGTGTCAAATGTTTCTCACTGCCCATCTTCAGGAGACATGCAGCGGTGGCATCCTTTTTGATATGACCAGGGATGGGCACAGAGGGGAAGGCATCTCTGTTATCCAGATGTCACCTTTGCTTTACTCTAAGGACAGAAGCTACTCCCTTAAAAGTAAAACATGAGAACCCTAAAATCCATCTTTTTCAGCCCCTACATCTTGATCAGTATTTTTGCTCTCCTTGCTACATTATGAAAATCTCACATGTACATTTTATGATAATGCACTACAATTTTACAAGTGTTTCTGTAAATATCACTTTATGTGATTCTCATAAAAACCTTGGGAGATCAGCAGCATGAGAATGGTCAGGACACTGTATATAGGAATAAGCTGGGGCTCAGAGAGGTCAGGGTACTTCCAAAGTCTCAAAGCTCAAGTCCAATTGGTATCCACCTGCAGTCTGATATCACCATTCCATGGCTATTTTTTGGTGTCAATATCTGGAATGGGGGGAAAAAAAGGATTTTTTAAAAAGTCTTAGTGCAATAGCTAATGGAAAGAGAAGGAAAGTTAGGTCTGAGAAAGCACCAGCTTTCTTAGAATCCTGATTTCTTCAGGGGAAGAGAATGGATTATGGCACAGGCCATCATTTATTTCTGGAATCCCTCTTCTAGAAGAGATCAGGTGACCTAAAATGATACATCACTTTTTTTTTTAGCAAAATTATTCTCACATGAGACACAGACCAGCAGGCCTAGCATGGGCCATTCTAAACCTTACCCTTGCATATGGTTGAAATGACAATGGGGTGTCCACATCACAAACGTGGGTTCTGCTATGTTCATGGAGACTCCTGGTAACTCCTTAATTTTCTTTCTGGGCCCTATTGTCCAGTAGTGGAGATCAGTTTCGATACTAATCAAGGTCAGGTCCAATTCCTGAAATGGAATGAAGACTGAAAGTTGTGTATTTTACGCTCTGGTCCTTGCCAATAGCTTTCTCCAGCCTACCCTCTTCCCCCCACATCTATCAGCAGTGTTAAGGTGTAATTTGTTGGGGAGGCGCAGGCAGAAAAGGTTGGCAGAAACACTTAGCACTTCTCTTAAGCCTCTTTTCTCCCTGGATGAGTGAGGGTGAGAGATGTGACTGTCGCCCCCAACTAATTCCTGGATGTGTTCCCAAACAGAGTGACATGCAGAGAAAGGAGCAGGAGGTCCTTGCATTCTAACCAAAGCCACCACCTCGCACTTCCAGCTTTAGTCCAATTCTTCTCCTTCCCGGCAGGGTTGCCATCTGACTTGGCTCCTGGGGAGACGCATCCAACCCCCAGGAGATCTACCACATGAGCTAAAAATAAAGGCTGCTGCAGATACCTTTAACCCACTTAGAGCAAAAAAAAAAAAAAAAAAAAATTGAAGGAAATTACAGCCTCATTTAATACAAGTAGGATAAACTCCAATAAGGCAAACTTCATCAGTCATATGATTTAAAACTTCACTTAAAAGTCACAATAATTTGAAACCACAAGTCACTTACGTGAAGGCAGAGGCCACATGATGGCCACTATGGGAGCCAGTAAATCAACAGAAGTCCAAGATTCCAGTGTGGCGACACAGGCGACAAGTGATGCTTCATGTAGATACAAATGAAATGGAACTAGTTTTGAGGGGTTGCCTGTCTCCATGAAAAGGGAAAAGGTTCTTTGAGAGTACTTGGATTTAAAAATATGGTCAGGCTCTGAAACAACTTTAATATTTGATATTAATTAACAGAGGATATGTATTTATTAAAATATTCCTTCAACTGAGGTTAACTGCGGCCTGATTGATTGATGACACTATTTGATTTATCCTCAGCTGAAGCTGCCAGACTGTTAAGCCTGTATCATTCTAGAAGTGATACCATTTTGCCTCTGGCGGGTGAGGTCAATCTCCAGGTTAGGATTTGTAAAATCTCAAGCCTCTTGAAAACTCACAGGCTCCTACTGTACACCTATTAAAATTCTTGTCCTGTCACTGTCACAATTTCCTGTAAGGAACATTCTTGGGGGTAAGTTCCGGGACAGAAGTGAGTGTCCTGCTATGGAAACCATAGTGAGTATGACAAGGAGCATCTCTGATTCAGAACAAAGCTGTCATTCAGGTGTACAGAGGTCCATCTGCCCTCCAGAACAAGTGCGGGCGTCCCTGCCTGTGCTAATTGATGCCTCAAGTGGACTGGCCTGTGTTGCTTGATCCACACAGTTCTTGAACTTAGTGCTGTTCCAGAAGCCAGATGCATTGTTTTAGGAGCTGAGACAAAAGAAAGTAGCCTAACCAATGGCCAGCTCAAATTAGGAGCTCAAATGGGCAGGGCCTCCTGGAAGCCAGCCTCTGATCGAGGGGAATCTCCTCTCTGGATGAGGTGACTCAGGGTAGATCCAGACACAGCAAACCTGTGAATAGCCTCTTGGTTGCAGAGAAAAATGGCTCAGGGTGCCCAACTCAACTTAAGTCCCCCCAATATCTTGTCAGTGAATTTATGCCACATACTTTTCTAATTTGCAGCTTTTGGAACCAAGCATACTTTGTTTTCTTTTAAAAAGTATTCTTTTATGTTTTCGTACTATAAAATTAGCATGTTCTCATTGTATTTGTAAAAAATGGGAAATAAAGACAAGTGGGAAAAAAAAGGTAATTATTCCTTTCCTCCCAAAACAACTGTGCTAATAATTGGTCATATTTCATCCCCCATTTTTTTTTTTTTGGTCTAGCCTTGGTCTCTTTTCAACTCTGAGCCACTTGTTATTTTGAACAAGGATTTTCCATAGACACTGTGCTCATCCTTCTTTCACTCAACAATCATATACTGTGCTAAGCACTGGTGGGACAGAGACTGAATGTTTTTGAACTTTATTTGTAGTCCACTAGTTGGAGACCAGTAACAACTATCTTGGATCTCGTTGTCTTGTTATTTGCACTATTAAAATCCCTTCTGTGAATCTCACGCTCTTGATTTGGCAACCAAATAGAAACACAATGAACTTCATCAAAGTATTTGTTTTGAATCAGCTTAGAGTTCCTAGCGGTCTGTTAACATACACTAGACCCCCCACCCCCACACTCAAATACCAGTGCACATACAATTTTACGTGTATGTAGGAAAGGGACAATGGTGGGAAGTTTCACATAAAAAATGTAATGTCAATGTCATAAGTGGAAGACAGGTAGAAGATCCTGAATGAGACCTGTGGGCTTACATTTTACTCTTGACCACTCCTTGGTCATTTCCAATTGCTCTATGTCACACCAGACCTAAAAACCTAGGGTTCACAAAGCAGTGAGATTGAGGAAGCCAAGTGATTACCACTGTGATATGAAACCTTTCCTGATTTGAGAAGGATGAGTGGAGAGATGGAGAATGCGTTCCCAGGGCACAGTTTTGATTTGCCAGAAAAACTTGTCTTCTTAGAAAATAATTTTCTCACTGACATTCATCCTAACGACTGTTTTGTCACACCCTGACCTCAGTGTATCTATCTAAAGCTATTTAAACACAGCCATTTTCAAAATATTTCTCCATCTTCATAAAATGATTTTGAAACCCGAGCTAGATTTTCTTCCTTTCTTTGAAAAGAGGAATATAACACATTAGAAATATAATTATATATGCATCTAAAGAATAGAGGTTACTTCCAAGCAGGCTGAAAATGTAAGCTATTATTATTATTGTTGTTATTATTATTTAAGAGAGAGAGAGTTTCTAGGTAGTCAGGGAAGAAAATTCCTAGCCTTGTGCTTACTGTACACATTGAGCTATTGTGTAAATGGTTATTATACATGTCAGTGAGAGCAGTGTCTTGAGAACTTTCAACTGAAGTACCTCAGTCACTTTTACTGAAATGTTATCATGAGGAAAATCTAAACCCAGGTTAGCTCACCACTGATTCTTGGGTTGTGAGGGTCTCTTAGAGGAACATGCAGCTAAAGGTCTGTAACGTTTTTCCTTGGTAGACCTCTTCTTCACTTGTCCTTCTTAAGGACATTATAATAAACTATCCATTGGTAATTTATCAGACATTTGCCGCTCTCTCCCCATTCTTCTCAAAGCATCCTTTAGTTAATCTTGTATTTGAAATGCAGAAGCCCAAGCCTAGTGGAAACCCTGAAGAGAAGATATAAGACCACATCCCCGTGAAGTTGAACACCCAGATTCGGAAAGAATAGCAGCCTCACAGATGAAGTCTGAATGGCACTGCTTGCATTGTCTGGGGCTGTCTGAATGGGAGAGTGATCAGGCAAGGTTAGGCATTGTGCAAAGAGCATGGGGCTCACTAATAACCTGTAAATCGTTCCCATTTGACTCTTCTAGCACTTAGTACTCTCTTATGCCTCTTATTTCACTTGATTATTCCATGTTTTCTTATATACCTGTAACTCAGGGTGGTTTAGAGACAGTCCTACAATTGTGTCCTGAATAACTCACTTCGCTTAATTTGAAACATAAATAGCTCTTCTAGCGGTATGCAAGCACAACCTGCATAACCATACCTGATAACCTTGTTGTCAATGCCTGACTAGAATGTAAACATTTAGAGGCAGAGATTATGAAATAGAAAAAATTTCAATAAGTATTCAGTTGAATTGACAAAGTCAGGAGACTAGCTCCAACTCCACTGACTGCCAGAAGGAGTAAATCGGTCTCCCCAAAGTGAACTCTGCCCCACAAATATGTACTGTTTGGCAACATGGTTTTTTAAGCATTCAAAACTTTGTAATGTTTTCTGGTGGGTCATATGCTCTCAGGCTTTGCCTCAGGCCCCATCATTTTGTGTTTTATTATGGCAAGCTTATTCACACATTTATGACACCTGCCAGGCTGCTGTAGGTATTTTGATATGTGACTTGGCCTTTCCAGACCTCATTTCACCCCTCTAGACTGCAGTTTTCTCATCTGTAAAATTGCCATCATACCTGACCTGCCTACATCATGAGACCTTCTGATGATCCAAAGAGGTAAAGCAGGCAAAAGGACCATAAAGAATACGAAGCACAACATAATTCACTATATTATCATTAAATTAATTAATAGTGTTATGATTATTATTTTGACAGTATTGAAATGTGATCAAACTCAGCTTAGAATATGCAAGTAAAACTTCTTGGCTTTCATCTAACTAAACTGAATCTTTACCCTTTGACTGATTGGCAGACCAGCCTAAAACCTGCAGAATGTTAAATTTCTGAACACGTTTTCATCCTCTCTTTGTATTCCCCTGTGGATTTCTTGTGAGTGTACAAAGATCAAGAGGCCACCTCATAGGTTACCTTTCATTCAAGAGGTTGTGGCATCCTCTTCACTGTCAAATTCTGGACTTTTTCCTCTTCATCACAGAAAATCAGTGTGACATGAAGTATTCCTTCTTCACTCCTGACCCTCGCTTCCTCTGTGATGAGCATCCACCTAAAACCAGAGAATAGAAATCTGAAACTGTGTGTTTTAGAATGAAAGGACCCATCACAATGCACTTCTAAACCTTAAAATATATTTAGCTTTTGAAAATTATGACCCTTTCCTGTATTCTTTGGTAAAATATTAAACAAAATGATAGACAAAATATACATTATATGAAAACCCGTGGACTTGACATGATTTGAGCACTCACTCACAGATGAGCCATGAAAAAAGGCTCATGCAGTACTTTCTATCCCTATGAGTACCACCTTCCCCATTTTTGTCATATCCACTTGTCACCTGTGCTAATATTTATTTGTCTTCGTTAAGGTGATTTCTTTTACTTGAAATTAAATATATTTGCTTTAAAAGCAAAATGTATAACTTGAAGGGAAATGGAAAGTCAGTATCGCTTCTCATAAATAAAAGATAATAGTAAAAATAAAAGCAATAAGAAAAAAAGTCATTATATTTTGCTATATATTGTAGCCTGAAAAGACAAAAACCTACTCTCTCCTTAATAAAAAAAAAAAAAAAGAGAGGAAGGAAGGAAATTGACAAGTCTTAAAAAGCTCTTAAAGACCTGTAAGTTACCAATTTGCTCTAGGAGGAAATAAGGATCAAAAGAAAACTTAAAAGTTAATAATTTTGCAGATATGCGATTTGGTATGATTTAGTATTTTCTTCATCATGACTTCAAATCATTTAATATATTACAGATAGTAGTCACAAACATTGGAGTATTCATCTGTTCTGATGGAATGTAGACATTTATCTTTATCCACGCATGTTTTTAATAATGTGAACTGAATTGTTGGGAAGTTATATCTTTTAAGTTTTATAAACTAATCTCTTCCTTGCCTCATTTCTTCATTAAAGGAATAAGGGACTTTATTTCTTTAAGCTGAAGTCTTCACTAAGTAACAAAATCACCACCACAGCAAGAAACTGCTAAATGATTATTTATTCAGATACCAGTAGAAGTGTTCTATGGATGTTCTAATTCAGTCCTCACAACAGCTTTATAAAGTAAATGCTATTAAAGTACCAATTTTACAGATGTGGCAAATAAGGCTTATGGGGAACTTATTAATTTGCCATGATCTCATAACTGGTAAATCAGGTAATCTGAGTCTGGAGCCAACAATCTTAACTCTTCCTGAAATAATCTTGCTTCTTAAAAAAAAAAAAAACATTATTAAGTATGGTAAGAGGCCATATTTCATTGCGTTTTGGAAAGTATGTTAAGAGTCTACCTCACTGAAATTAAGACTGACATCTGAAATTGCTGTGCCATTGAAAGATCAAATAGGTTCAGGAAGCAAGGTAAACAAATAAAGATAGAACGCAACAACAAAACTTTTACTCTCCATTCTGTTTTTTTTATTTTTTCAAATGAATGTTCAGTCTTCCCTTCCTCCCTCCCTCCCACCCTTTCTTCTTTCCTCCTAGTATATTGCTTTACTTAGATTTCTTAACATGATGCTATTTTGTCAACAAGATTGTGTAGACAAATTTGGGGTTAGGGTTCTGAGGGAATTTGTAAAGCCAGGGAAAAGTAAAAATTCCAGAAATCTGCAGAACCCGGGTGAAGAAGACTTTGTTTAAAATTGGCAGCAATGACTCCCACTAGTATTTCACTCCGTGCCCTTTTATCATTACTTCATTCCCATTTCCACTTCCTTTATGGTAGGTTTCTCAACCTCAGTACTATTGACATTATAGGCTAAATAATTCATTGTAAATGGCTGTCTTGTGCATTGTAGGATGGATAGCAGAATTCCTGGTCTTTTCCCACTATATGCTGGTAGCAACCGTCCGGTTGTGATAATCAAAAATATTACCAGACTTTGCAAAATTGCTCCTGGCTTAGAACAATGGCTAGGGATTGCCTAAACTTTGGGTACTTTTCTGCTTATTTTGCTGTTAATTATCACCTGCTATTGTTGCTGCTGGTGGTGTTACTGTTGTTGCTTTTCCCTTTAGTAAATCTTCTTTCTCTGCTCAGAAAGAGGACATGCTTTTTAAATTTTTTTTAAAGATTGGCCCCTGAACTAACATCTGTTGCCAATCTTCTTTTTTTCTTCTTCTTCTTCTCCCCAAAGGTCCCAACCCTATTGTATATTCTGGTTGTAAGTGCCTCCGGTTGTGCAGAAAGAGGACATGCTTATAACCCTTTAGGTCTTAATAAAATCTCTCTTGATTTTCAAGGTATAGTAGTAAGGCAGAAAACTGATGGCATTGTTAACATATATATCTCAATGTTTTCACTATGATTGCAGCACTGAATCTAGATTTCTATCAGATTGTCTTCTCAAAGAAGGATGTTTTCTGAAAGTGCTAATCAAACACAGTAACTTCCAGAAATGGAAGGGAGCCTTACCAGCCTGAGCTGGCCTGGGGTCACTGTGGAAACTAGAAAGGAAATGGACATCAATGGAATTGCTTTTTGGCTAATCTGAGGCTTCCAGAATTCCAGGGCCTTTTCTGTTCACCAGCATAAGCTGGTCTTGTGCCTCACTTTTGTGTTGGCATAATTAGAGAAAGCAGCAAATCCTCATCTTGTCATGAGGTGTAGTGACATGAGCCAAAAGATACCATACTCATAGATTCCCCATCTCAATCATGATAGTTGCCCTATCACTACTTAGGGAAACATTCCTGAAAACTTTCACATCCCCCAGAGATAGGCACCATGATTTGATGATAAGTGACTCAAAATTCATATCATTGACACCATTTTAAATTCCTACCTGTTAGACTGGTAAAAGAATTCGGGGTTCTTTGTTGGGAAGGATGATGGAGAAAACGGAAGTGAAAATACAAAGGAGGACATGTAGCAAAGGACTTGAGAAATATTTTAGGCTTGAGAAAGATTTTATAAGAGAAACGTGTTTGTGATGGAACCTAGCAAGGAGCACTTTTCACCTATTGCCACTTGGAAATTGCCTGTTTGTGTGATATTTTCTGAAATGCTGCTGTGCTAAGGCTAGAATAAGAAGAGAATTACAACTGAGTAAAGATACGTTCTTGGAAGCAGGTCCTCTATTGTAAGTTGTGCTTTTGGTTACGTTGGAAATACAATTTTTGTCTTTTTTTCCATCATGTCCTCCTATTTTCAGCTCCTTACTCTACTCTTAGTCAGACACATGGTTGCTTTAGTCCTCTTTTATTATACCTAGATACTTCCCCCTCGATCTACCCTCTCTAGGATGTATTTCTTTCTACTTCCCTACATTCAAAACCAATGCTCAATTTAAGTGTAAGAAAGGTTCTGAAAAGGTATCCTGCACCTTTCTAAAGCATAGAAGTTATTACTAATTGATACTTTGATGTATTTGCTTTAAGGCAATACCCCTGTATATTTAATGGTGAGATTAATGAACTGGTTAATGTGAGATAAATTTAGAGTAGACATATTTTTGAGAACCTCAAAAACACCCACTCTTATGATAAATGAGACTGATCTAAGTTTTTACTGCTGCAGCCCAAACAAATAAATATTCATTGGAAGACATGGTTTAATGTTATTATTTATTAAAATTTACTTGTTTCACCTACCTACTTCATAACACCTTTGTTTACTACCATAACTTGTTTATATGTCTTATGATGATTTATTGTTCCCCAGTGCTCAGCTTTGAGAATAGCAGCATAACTAAATAGTTATATTTATCTATATATATGTCCTATGCTATGTTCTAAAATTTATGATGGGAACTGAGGACACAGGTTGACTCTGGTGAGGAATCATCCATGGGTAATTTTAAGTGGGTTGGAGAGTTCAAGGCTGCAGAAACTTCCAAATCTAATCTACCAGGGGCTTCAAAATAAAATCCCTTAAAAAGAGATGGATTATATGATATAATTACTACGAGGAATCATAAGAGTTACCCAGACCTCTTTAGATCCTATTGAGACTCAGTGGAGTGAAATGACTTGGAGAAAATTCCCACAGTTGCCTAAAAGAAGTTGAGGCAAGGGCTGGCCCCATAGTGTAGTGATTAAGTTCAGTGTGCTCTGCTTCAGTGGCCCAGGTTCATGGGCTCAGATCCTGGGCATGGACCTACACCACTCAACAGTCCTGCTACGTCAATGACCCACACATAAAGTGGAGAGGGATTGGCATAGATGTTAGCTCAGGGCTACTCTTCCTTAAGCAAAAATGAGGAAGATTGGCAAGGAAGGTTAGCTCAGGGCTAATCTTCCTCAGAAAACAAAAGCAAGTTAAGGCAACCTCTTTTTTTCTTGGGCTTCAGCATTACCCAAAGCATCTCCTTTCAGACTTTAACCTCTGCTGCAATACTGTTCCTTAGGGGATGCTTACAAAATGGCCTCATTTCAAACCATAAAAGGTATTTCAAGGGCTTCTTAAATCTCAACAGTTAAGTTGAAGCTGGAATTTGTAAGCCCAGAAATTAGAAATAAACGTATAAAAAGAAAAATAAAAACTCTTTACACAAATTATTAATCCTAATTAAGTCTATGAGTGAAATTTTCATTGCCATAATGATTTTAGCTCTTTCTCTGACCTTAATCTCCCCCTCTCCAGATTTCTTAGTGAGTCCATTCTTTGGAGGACCTAGCATAATTCAGTACATTGTAGGTGCTCCATCAATTTTGTTGTTTTTTTCACCTACATCTTCACACATGGTTTCTGATTGTGCTTACAGAGCACATTGAATTACACACATTCTCTCACTCTAAAATCTGTCACCTTGAAGCAAAGCAAAACCTTTCCCTTCTTTGCTGAATGGATGGCTGGGTGGATGGCTCTTCTTTGCACATATTCATGTTGAGTAGGTGCTGTGTAACATCACTTGTTCTTTTTTTAATGTGACTCACGACAAAATTACCCCAGCTTTCAGTAATTCTCAAGGAAAAAAAAAAAAACTTGCCATCTGCAATTTACTGCTTTTAACCTGAAAAATAGGATCTAAAATGTTACTCAGATACTTAAGAGGCTTCACGTGTTATAGGCAGAAGCTGACAGATGGCACATGGTAGTAGGCTGGTGCAGCACAAGAAGGGAAGACAGAGCCAAGTAGCCAGTGGTGTGGAAGACCTTTGTAAAAGGTCATGACCATTCTTTAATCAGAGATAATTAATTATTTCCTATATTCTCCAAATAGCCAGTTTATGGATGTACTCAGTAACACAATGCAGTAGATCTATGGGGAAGGGACCTGTAAGTAATGATGCAAGGTGACTTCACTTATGTCTGGTAAGGGGACTGTTCTAACCTTTAGTTTTAAGCTGTACAACTTGGGATGTTTACTCAATATAAAAGTCTTGGTGCTACTCTTTATATAATGCATGTACTTGGATTTCTATAGCTGGAGATTAGCTTTTGTCTTTTAAATAGCACAATAATTTACCTTGGCAATGGGGGGAGCAAGGAGGGCTGAGTGAAGCATTTCTCAAAACTTTGTTTTTCTTGAGATGTATTCCTATTCGGCTGTGATATGTAACTTAATAGATTTTCAGGAAATATTTATAAAATTGATACTGGCAAGAGTTTATATGTCCTTCTTAATCTCAGACTCTAGAAACTTCTGCATTCTAGAATTTCAGAGAATTTGGCCCTGTCGATTTAATGATGAAAGAGACATTTGACATCCAATTTCTTCAATCAGCGTTTTCCCATGTAGATCACTAGGCAGAAATATTCAGCCAGGACATATCTTTGATGCATACTGATCATTTGAATTGATTTCAACAATGTCCTGTTTAGAAAGATTGACAGGACAAATGTGGCTGAAAGTGTGGTAAAGTATGTACAGTATGTGTTTTGAAATATATTTTAAATTCCAAGGGTTTGGGTGATACCATTTACTCACTGCTGAAAACCTTTCAGTTGAACAAAGAAAAGTATTTGCTTTGTTCCACGATGCACTCCATGTGTCAATAAAATGGCAGAGCTAAGCCTCAGGTCTGTAGATCGTTACTGCTTTGGGAGATGGGGAGCTGTCCGTAGTTCTGAATTGCTTAAGCTTTAATGAGTATTGACACAGGGTGCCAAGGAAAGTGACTGGAATCCCCTTGACCTGCAGTGACTTTAGTAATAAAGGTACTAGAATAAAGGGATCCCATGGAATTTAGCAAAATAAGAGTAGAGACAGGTGGTAAAGGGTAGGCCAGAGTATAATTCAAAGCCCAACAACACCTAAGCTGTAGGTTTAGCTATAAAATTAGAGCCCTGTGGTTTATCCTAAGGCAATAATTTTCAAAGGGAGTTTTGAATAGTCTTTCCAACTGCACCTACATTGCCTGAGGCACTGAGTGTGCCTATTTTTTAAGGCAAGCAGGATTGGGCATGATCATTACGTGAATTAATCAAATCTAATGACAAAGCCAGATACTGTGGTACTAAGGCTGTGGCTCCTTCCCTCTCCTCTTCTGTCTTCTCTCTTCTTGCCTCCTCACCTAGCCTCACCTCCCTTCTCTTTCCTCTACCCTCTCTCCCCCTTCTTTTCCCTCTCCCTTTCACCCTCACCCCGTTTTCTCCCCTTCTGTTCCTTTCTTTTTTCTTCTCTTCTCTGTCTCTCAACCCGGCTCTCTATGTCTCTCTCTCAATTAAGTCTGAGCCAACACTCAAATTTGGTAATTTAGAGATATGAGTCTTATTGGTTTCACCTTTCAGAGGGCATTTCAAACGGAGGTCTTGATCAGTGATAGTAACTACTTGATAGTTACCTTGATACCTTTTGCAAAAATAAACTTATCTGGACTTTCAGAGACTGTCATTTGAGCAATTATAGCCTGCCTCCACAGAGGCTTGATAGGCTTTCAACTACCTCCTCAACTACCATGTTCACTCCTCCATCACTGTTTCTCTGCTCCATGAAACACTTGCTGTGCTCTCTTCAAATGTAGATGAATGGAGATTTCCAGGGAACTCTTTAGGATCATAAGGAAAAGAATTCCTTATATGAGAATGGAAAGCCGGGTGTCTTTTGGTTTCAAGTAGGTTACTTACCTTCTTTCTCAAGAGAAATGAACCAGAGTACGTGGAAACCACAGTCTAATGAAGTCACTGGCCACAGTGTCTTCTATCCCAGGGGAAACACAAATAACTAACTTCTTGACCTGGCACCAGCATAATAAATGCAGTGATGGCCTGACACATCTGAATTCCTTCTTGCCTTGGTACACTCTGCTCACCCCCATTTAAAATGATCTCTTCCTCATTCCCCCATATTATTTAATTTAGTAAGCAGACGTCCCCTGGTATGAGCTATGTAAATATTGTAACTGAATTACTGTCTGTTTACTTAACTCATTACAGAAAACCATGATAAGCTTTTTAATTACAAAATTAGCTCTGCCAAATCAATTTCTTTCATTTAATGAACTGAAGAAAATGGCACAACGAGGAAAAAATCATGCCCCTTTCTCATTTTTTAAGAGTACTCCTTGTCTAAAATTAATTGTTATAATATCAAATAATAATAGCAGCAACACCAGCAATAGCAATACTGTTATCCTTGTCTGGTCCTGTGTGGTTCCTTTAAGTTGTTAAACTATGCTGGACCCATTCAGCTAGTACTATGTAAAATACTCCTCTTGAACCTACATATTGTTCTCAGCCTTGTCCTGAAAAACTTACCCTGACTTGTTTAGCTCTTTACTTACCAATTTGTTTTTGATCTTCTTGGTTACTGTCTTATAACTAAGTTTTCTGTATAGTGCCTTGCATCATTATTTGGAGCTGTTGCTCATCAGTTCTTCTTTTTAAGATACACCTCTCAACTCTAATTTATATGTCTGCTTTAGTTACACAGCCTTGGACCCTTTAGTGTAGATATACATCTCTAATAAAGCAAGACCAAGCTCAAGGATGCTCTACCTAGCCTGTAGCCAACAAGCTGAGATCATCCTGGACTCTCAAGCTGAGATCATCCTGGACTCTCAAGCAGGACCTGGACAAATCCTAACAATAAAAATAAGTGACATCTGTGCTTATGTATGTCCTTCTTTGTTTCTTCCTTTTTCATTGTAAAGGGAAATATTTAATCAGTTTAGTTTATGTGTCTGGTTAAATCATTTTACTTTTACTTTATTTAATTTAATGACTTTGTAAAAGTTTGGGTATCTGGCCACTTGTGAAATCATAATTTTCATGGAGCAACTTCTGGGATATTTTACCAAAATGTTTCTGAAATACTACACTCATGGTCAAACCTAGAGAGGAATATTTGGAGAATAGAATCTATGCCTTATGAAAATGAAAAAGCTATGTAGAAAATTCTACTCATTCTTTCTCCTTTACTCATGCCTATTTCCCATAAATGAGATTATTTATACTATGCTTCTGATTAATCCTATTTCAAAATCTCAAGTTAAAAGAAAATAATGGGTCATTGCTCAGAAAAACACATAGTAATCATGAGTTGTCTAAGATTGTCACAACGTTTGACCAACAGTGTCCTTACTGAAATTTTTATGATTTCTTTCTCTGGATAAGTTCAGATGCATCTGAAAACAGATTTAAAGTATTTTTGCGTATGTCTAAAAAATCAAGAGAAAAAATTGAAAACTATGTATTATTTATGTTGCAGCACATAATTTGGGAACTATAAATCCAGGAGACCAGACATTTTTTTCCTCAATAATTTATTGAAACAAAATTCTCTTAGTGTGCTTACAAATACATTGCCATTAATTACATAAATTCTTTCTTTGAACATTCCTCATTTTTGGCCAAACTCTTGATGGTTGAGTTGAGAATGCTTGTGCAGTAAGAAGTGGTTTCTGAAGACTAACATATTTTATTGGATCCCTCAGTTAGGAACCCAGCATGTGTTTTCCCAGTCCTTCTTCTGATGACCACAGACTGTTGGCTTCTGCTCCTACATGAAGTGACATAATAATTAATTCAGAAGTTTGCTGCTTTTCCCTGGGATGCTTTAGGGCAGTGTAAGACAATTAAGTCTGTAGAGGAATGAGAAGAAATCTTTGATCTATTTTGAGTCTAAAGATGTCATAACTGTGAATCACAAAGTTGTGACATGATGCACTCACCTCAGAAAATTGTCTTCATGAAATTACAGTTGCATTCTGTCTCAAAGAAAGATTCCACTCTCATGCACTTGTGTGTGTTCTCAATAAACAAGAATCCAACTTCTTGATCTAGTTCCTGGGAATTTCCACAAAAATATTTCCCAACCTTTGGGGCCTGTTTTGCAAATAGCCTTTCTGTCATGATTCAGACATCACATGAGAAATTTCTCCTTGAAAAGAGATCACTGCTTTTGACAGTTGGCTTTTCCCAATGCAGGCATCAGAGTGCACATGGCGGATGTGTGTGCATGTGTAGGGAGGGGTCTCCATTCCCTGGAACCATAATGTCAGTTTTCATATTGTCTGAAATCAGCATCTCTTCAGAACCAGCCATGTACCACTTTCTCTCCAAATCGCCTTCCCTGCTGACCATAACTGGTTATATAATCCTGCGTCTTCTATTATCCTGACTACTGATCCGTGCCTGATGGCTATGCCAGGTCTCACAACGCCACACGCTTTTGATTGCTGCACTCTAAGCTGCTTAATAAGACAATTAAAAATGATTTACAAATGGCCGTCGCAATGCAACTGGGGATCAGGGAGAGAATGTTCTACGTGCTGCAGTATTAAAACTCCATGTCCTTCTACAATTTCTTTTGCAGCTGCCTTTCATTCCAATACTGGTTTACTCGCTTCTTGGGTTTTTTTTTTCAAATATTATTTTAAAATATGTTCTTTTAAATCATGTATATCTGGAAAGATTTCAAGGGATGTGTTACTGATCCTGGGTTTTTCTGAAAGCTTCTTCCTTATAGTGGGGAAATCCGCATCAGTGGAGAGATAGTACAAATAGTCTTTCATCGAGCTGGCTCATTCTTGGTTTGAGAGTCAAACTTAATTTAATCACATCCATCCGGTCCATTTCCTCCTTCTTCTTCACTCCTATTGCTGCATTGATTAAAACTGGCAAATTTCCCAAAGATTCTGTTGTAAGACGCACAAAAGTTCATCTATAGAAAGTGGAAATTTATCAGAAATAATGGCCTTGGTATTTTGAATATGATAACTGGGAAATTAACGTACAATCTCATCTCATCTTGTGTGTGTTGAAAATGCTCATTTTTTGGTTGTATTTCATTGAGTTTTTTTTTTAGTCCAGAAGAGTGAAAATTGATATTGACCCAAATATTAAGAAGATTCTCTATTTTTAGTACTGAGACCCAAGGATTAATAAGATTGGCATTGACTGGCTTATTGTAACTTTTCTTAGGAAGAGTGTGTGGAATAGATAAAAAATAAAGGGAGAATCATGTCTGAAGCCAGATACTCCTGTATTTCATTATTGCTTCCGTTTTTTAGTAAAGTGTAGAAGAAGATGCTTCACCCATCTAAGATTCCATTTTCTTATCTATGAAGTGGATGTACTCATCCTAACACTCAGGTTTGCTGTGAAGACTGCATAATCTATGTAAAGTGTCTGGCACAGAGATAAGTGTGATATTCTTTAGGGCTCCCCTTGGAATCTCTAACTCTGTTTCTCCCCTCCATGACCTTGTAAAATTCCTGTTCACCTTGAGGAGCCTCCCTAGTTTAACACCTTTTGATGAATTACTAGCCCATCTTCAGGCACTGTTCAAAACCCAAGTTCTTAGGCAAATCCTCAGCAAGTGCTTCTGATCATAACAGTCCCTCTTACCCCCTCTGCTCTTTTAATTCCTCATTATTTGTTGTTCCCATCAGATTTGTCACACCTAATCTTTGTTCTCCACAATGTCAAGTAGTAAATTACCACTCAAACCCAGCATCATCTGCAGAAGCGTCAGGTACCATCTATGCTCTCTGTTGCCCATTCAGAACAGCCTCAATTCTGCCCTTCTTTGCCTTCATGGAACTCATCTTTTACAGAGAAAAGAGCTGGAGAGATCAGCCCATGACTTGACTGTTTGAGTTGAAACAGAAGCAATGGCAATAGAGGTATAAGTACCTAATGCTTCTGAGCTAGGCCTTGTGAGTCACCCTTATTATCTCACCACGATACTGGGCCTTAACCAGTCCTCAGCATGCCACACCCATACATTTAGTTACTCTGCATTAAACTCCACACTCGGGAGAAGAGAAAATCTATTACAAGAGATGGTACAGGGTGGAGTTAGCACAGGGACTTTTCTTCTGATGCTATTGCACCTCTTTCAACCAAAAATGACAAATATTTTCCTTAGGTCCTAAAATAGTTTTATTGTCATTTGCTTGACCCAGCCAAGCTGTTACATAAGCATATCTTGAGGGTGGTTGTTAGAGGAAGATAGTTGACATTCGTATATGGGACCTCAGTGGATAAAATGGATAATGTAAAGAGTAGAATTTCTTACTCCATACTAAACTTAATAATTTAAGATTTTCCATGACAAGGATCTAAGACATGTTGACTTTAGAATAAATTTATAATGACATCAAGTACTTAAGGTGTTCATTTTTTTCTATCATGACAAATCTATGTTCCTCTTCCTGATATTCTGATTATTCTTGATAATACTCTCTCACTCCACAAGCTAATGTTAGTCCCCACTTCTTCCCTCCACTCTACCTAGTCTGGTCTCCTCATTGTTCCACTGTCCTATCCTGCTTGTTCACATTCTTCCTGAAGCCTCTAATGCCTTTCACTTCATTTTCTACCTTAGCAAATATGACACATACTTCAAAAGTCACTTTCAAGTCTTTCCTGGCCACAGAAACCATCACTGACATTTCTCTACTTGTGATTTTTCATGAAGTTCAATACTTAAACCTATGCTGTTTCATATTGTTTTCCATGCCTTTGGGGGTATCATTTTGCCTCCTCTATTAGGGTACAAATTTCTTGCAGTTAAGAAGACATGGAGACTAAGGGCATTTCTCCAGTCCATGTGATTTCCTCACTATATTGAACACAGTACATGGGATTGAATAAGTGATTAGTGATTGGTTGATTAGTGTCTTGCTTGCTTCAAAGGTAGTTGATTCACTCATGCTTCAGTAATGGTCTTCTAGACTGTAATTTGTAGATGCTCCCTCCCATCCCCAGTTACCCTTAGAAATATGTTGACTTAGACTCTATACTTTGCCTTAGATTACAGTATGTTTGTTACTGTGAAAGAGTTTTCTCTAGAGCTGACTCTAGTGATGATGATGATGATGATGATGATGATGATAGAGTCCTTTGGTGTGAAAATTGAGATTACGTGCCATGATCAATTTTCAATTAATCAAATATTCATTGAACACCTACTCTATGTCGGGACTGTGTACTGGAAAATAGAGAAGGAAGATATATAATTTATTCTTAAGGATCTCAAAAGAAGAGGAATAAATTATGTACCAAAAGTTAGTGTTACAGGAAAGTGAATGAAAGGGCAATTAACCTGTGGAAGGGTGAAAATGCAATCAGAGGGGCATCACAGAGAAAGTACTTGGAATTGCTGTGGGCTTGTTAGTTTATGTTGACTGGACTTCTATGCTAGGAGGTAACATGAAGTGACGATAGGCACCTGAATCCTGCAAGTTGGCTATTCTAAAGACATTGAAATTGAGAGTGAAGCCTTAGTTGGACTTTTACATTTTATCTTAAATGTGTGTCACCTTGGCCTCTTTTATTTACAGAAGAAAACCAAAGTTATCTACAGAAGACATTCAGTAAGATCTGGTGTCTCTTTTTCCGTGGGGCTTACGAGTGATTTTTGCTTGTATTAACACAAACTGTGCTGCACTTAAACTCACAAAAGTGCAAAGACACTAGAAAAGTCACCTTTATTTTGATTCAATGCAATTAAAACAGGGAATTGTGGGGCTTTGTACCCCCTAGAATTACTGTAGAAGCTTTATGTCATTACTGACTTTCTTTCTCTTCCCGTGTTCTAATTCCCATCCAGCTCGTATCTCTACCTTCCCTTACTCAGACTTCTAGTCACTAACCCTCACCTTTGGCCCTTGGGAATCCATTCTCTACTGTCTGTAAATCCGTTATATTCTTTCCCCTGTAGTTTCCATCTTAATTAAATTAGTTGGCTCTACCTCTCTTGAAATGCTTGCTTCTCATGAAGCCAAGTGGACTTTGCTTCCCACTCCATCATCTGTGCCTTTGTACAGCAATCATCACTGAGTAACTTCTCCTCCTTTGACGTTTGTCCTTTCTGAATAAACTACATTTGGGGAGATAAATCTCTCTCCTCTGTAGTCGCATAAGTACCTTTTCTCTTTGACTTGACGTTTCATCCCTGGCAAGCATAGTCAGAGATATCAGTATTTGTATGGATGGCATTCCTAAAGCATCAAGTTTCCTCCACCTCTTCTGTGCCAGTGGCCTCCCTTCAGGCACTCTGGAGTCCTCACCTTATCGCTTCTTATCACTCTTGTCTGTCTTCATTTTCTACCTATCATAGCCTGGATCCTACTCATTGGGACCATAGGTTCTCGTTGGAACCCTACACTCCCTCAGCCCTTTAACTCTTCTTGCTTTACCTTGGACACAACTGGAATACACACCTCTATCAACTGAGAAAGTCACAGGAGATCTTACCTGGAGCCACAATGCACTTCAGCAATTTTTTTATTAGTGTTTTTATATACTTACTATCTAATTTCCCCATAGTAATTTGTCTAAAGATTTTTCATTCCCTTTTGTGTCTATATGCCTCACCAATCTCCATCACTTAAGGCCTCCTCTTTTACTGAAATGATCAAAATATTCCGAACTGATCTTTTTTTAACTTTGTTTTTCTTATCTCAGAATTGATTAACTTTACCGTTTGTCACTTCTGTCTCACATGGGGCTGGGGAAAAGTGTGGCACTGTCCCTTTTCAAGTTAGCCTATCATTATGTCATTATGGCCATCACATCTCTTCTCATCTCCTAGAATTTTGTTCCCTAACTTTTATCCTGTATGCTCATTACCCACTGAATAAGTACCCATTATTTGCAAGCATACTTCGAAGTGGTGGAGATTGAAAAGAATTTTTCAGTGTTTCATCTAACAATTACGGGTTTCATGGAAGGCTGCAGTCCCAGCAGGAAACCTTAGGTCCAGGTAAGAAAATAGTGATAGGGAAGACACACCAGTGGGATGTTGCCAAAGTGTTCCAAAATATAGTAATTGCAGGCCCATCAACTGGTGGGATTGATTTAAGAACACAACCTTCTTTGGTTAGAATTGGCTTAACAACCAGTAGAGACCAATCCTAAATGTATATAAGACATCCAAGACTCTAGCTGGGATAGGCATCAGCTAGAGCATTCTATCTTTTATGCAAGATTACTAGCTCCCTGAGAACAGTAGTCTTCCTCACTTAGCACAACCCTTTTTTTTTTTTGTTTTGTTTTGAGGAAGATTATCCCTGAGCTAACATCTCCCACCAATCCTCCTCTTTTTTCTGAGGAAGACTGGCCCTGAGCTAACATCCGTGCCCATCTTCCTCTACTTTATATGTGGGATGCCTGCTACAGCATGGCTTGATGAATGGTGCCTAGGTCTGCACCGGGGATCCAAGACAGCGAACCCCAGGCCCCCGAAGCGAAATATGCAAACTTAACCGCTGCACCACCAGGCAGGCCCCAGCACAACACTTTTTATACTACATATTTAATATCTATTCTTTGGTTGCACTGGGTTAAATTTACTTCAAGCTCAATGTTAATCCTTCAATCAACGCATATTTATTGGGCATCTATTATGGGAAAGTTATTGGGCTAGGACAAAGAGGGATCCACGGGAGAATAAGACATTTATTCTGCCTTCTAAGAATCTGCAGTAGAGCTGGGGAGAAGAGACACCCAGTTAAAAGTTGTCAGTGTGACTTAGACAAATTTTTAACATCTTTAAGGAGTAGTTTTTTCTCATATACAAAATGAGAGATTTGATTTGGACTTATAGTTTCCTTATACTTCTAGAACTCAAAGTATAGTGGCTATTCATGCCTGCATTTTTATGTCAAATGGGTGCTATCCATAATAAGTGTTATAAGTATGCAGAAAAGAAACAGATATCTGGAAACTGGGGTAGACAGATATTCATGGAGATGCTGGAATTTGAGCTGAGCCTTGAAGGATAGACTTTGATGGAAATTCATCCTCTATCATTGAATAGTATGGGAAAAGGTACAGAGAGAATACACTACCTGATTTTTTTGTGTGAGAGGAAGGTTCAGCAAAAAGGACATCTGGAATTGCCCCGCCTTTTTCCAATTCTAGATTTTTCCCTATCTCTCCACGTTAGTTTCTACATTTTCAGAATCTAGCTGTTTTAGTCATACCAGATATCTTAAAGGAACCTGTGTTCAATATGATACAGGAATTTGAAGTAGTCAGAATTTCAATGGAAGATCATGCTTTCTTGATGCCTGAACAGACCCAACCTCTTGAGTTTGGGATACTAATAGGTGGCTCCCTGGATCACTTGTCTGGCCCTGTCACAAATCAAGGACTGTCACATCTCAAAATAATACTTTGTCAAGGGGAGGATTATTTCTCCTTAAACTATGTTTCTGAGGAGGATAGAAATGCAAATAACCCTTTCAGGAGAAGTTTAAACATATAGACTCCTCACCTAGGGCCCAATTAGTAGGAAAAACCCACTCGACAAGGTTCCACTCTGCCCTTGAAATTAAACTTCAAAAAGCATGCACCGACTTCCCCCAGGCACAGAAGCAGGATCTGTATTTTAATTCTGATCTTAATTAAACCTTTACACAAGCTCTTTATTTTGCTCTCCATTTAAGAAAGGGTGGGTAGAGGGAAGGACACGAAGTACATTTGCTCTTCATCTCTCTTTCTTGAGAGTGCTTTACCCAAAATTCTCTCTCTTCCTTTTGAAACAGAAGGAATTAGATTTTGAAGTAAAGTCATAGAGAATTATTGGAGCAGTACTTGGATAGAGTAGTTGAAATGAGTACCTAGAAATCATTCTGGTTTCTTCTTTACCTCTCACTGGGGTCTCATTACGTTTCCTTGCACTTGACAAAACCAAAGTCATGGAAAGATCCTGCCCGTACGTGGGCAACAATCAATTCTGTAATTATTTCAATACCATGCATAAAGATGTCATCCTGTTGAATAAAGGGGGAAGTTCCAAATGATACCTCTTCTTACATTTAAATGTAGGCAATGCTTTTAAATGCATGCATGATCAGAAGAGTGGGTATGATATTTATACATGCACAGATGTGTCAGATTTTTTTGCTCTTTCTCCCTTCTTTTTTGGCTGTTGTTGAAAATATATGGGAACAAAATTCTGGCCAAGAGAGGTATCCCCACATCTGAATTTTAGGTTCCCACTCCTCAGAGGAAGGAGTTTTTTGTTTGTTTTACTTAGTGGTTTGGTGTTTTTCCTAACCCATTGGGAAAATACTCCCAATTGGGGTAAAATTCAGTGGGCTCTGCCATGTACACCTGTGATTTTCAGGAGTAAAAGGAAGATAAATGTGATGTCTCAGTACAACTAAAACCAGGAAGAAATGTTTAACTTTATCTTGCAGTAATCCTGACAATAAAAGGACACATTCTACATACGACACAGTGAGCATAGGAAGGACCTCTTTTATGCATGGGTACTTATTTAAAAACAACTTCTCACCTGTAACATTTGGGTTAATTATTCTTAATGCCTCTGTGTAGGAAGCAAGTAATAAATGAAGAAATATTTGGGGAAAATTGTCATAGAGAAACAATAACTTGCTAGGAAAAAGGCAACCATTCTGGAGCCATGCAGCCCTGAGTTTGAATCCAGGCTACGATACCTAACAGACCTTCAACTTTGAGCTTCAGTTGCCTTTAGCTATAGAATGGAGAGGAAAACAATAGCTCTCATGGCATCAGTAAAAAGAGATAAGTTTGGGGCTGGCCTCTTGGCCGAGTGGTTAAGTTCGTGCGCTCCGCGGCAGTGGCCCAGGGTTTCGCGGGTTCGGATCCTGAGTACAGACATGGCACCACTCATCAAGCTACGCTGAGGCAGCATCCCACATGCCACAACTAGAAGTACCCACAATTGAAAATATACGACTATGTACTGGGTGGCTTTGGGGAGAAAAAGGAAAAATAAAATCTTTAAAAAAAAAAAAGATGTTTATCTTTTTCCCCCCATTTTTATTGTGGTCAGTTTATCTTCTTCTTCTTTTTTTTTTTAAACAATGTTGACTATCTCCAAAAGAAAGAGAGAAAGGGAAAAAAAGGAGAGGAAGCAAAAAGAAAAGAAAGAAAAGAAAGATATTTCTTATTGTTGTCTGGGACAGCTAGATGTAGATAACACACAACAGATAACAAAAGTCTAAAATACCCAGGCATATATTTAACATGATGTAAGAACCATATAAATATTTTTAACTATAAAAACAACTAAACAATATCTGGCCAAATGAAAGACAGACTACGGCCTTGCGTGGGGTGATTTAATACCAAAGTGATTCCCCACTGTAATTCCAAGTAAAATCACCTACTGGTGACTTTTTTAATCACTCAGAGTGATCTTAAAGTTCCTGTGAGAGAATTAATGTCTGAGAATAGCCAAGAGAAATATAAGAAAGAAGATTTTGAGGAGAGACTATACTTTATAATTCTAATATAAAACCATTGTAATAAAAAACAATATATCGCCTGGAATAGAAATGGGCAAATAGATTAAAGGAAGAGAAGAGTAGCCCAGAAACAGTCTCCAGCACACATGGGAATTTAATTGTTTAAAAAGCTGTTTTCACAATTTAGTGGAGAGATAGAAAGTGTTTATTTGGCAAATGGTAGAAGGATATCCCAGCACCCACATAGAAGGAAATAATGTTTGATACCTATCTCACTTCATAAACAAAAATAAATTCCAAATGAATTAAAGATTTAAAGGTAAAAAAAAGTACCAAAAATGTTGGAAAAAACTTTGGACTATATGTACAACCTAGTGATTAGTCAAAACATTTCTAATGCAAACAGGAATCCCAGATGCTGTAATATAAAAAGAAAATAGTCAACATATAAAATTTTTTAAGAAAAATTTATAATAAAAGATACCATTAGCGTTTTCAAAAGGTAAATAATATATTTGGGAAATGTCAACACAAAATAACCAACAACCACTCTATAGATAAGAGAGTTTTATAGGTAAGAGAGTATAGATAAGGTGAGTTTTCCTTGAGCCAAGCTGAGGACTAGCCCGGGAAGGCAGTCTCCACAAAGGAAGACAGGGTTCCAGAGAAGCATGGTTTACAGTACAGTCTTATGCCTTTTAGGACAAAGAACATACATTAAACACACCCAGGATACATATTAATGAAAGTTTCAAAGAGGTATTCAGTTGCAAATTCACAGGTTTACATGACCCTGATGCCTGGAAGGGACTAATACAGGCGTAGGAAGAAGTATGCATTCTTATCTTAAGAGAGTGTATTCTTTACTTTAATAGTTAAAGCAAATGTACAATGTATGTTTGACAGGCTATAAGTCAGGTTTCTTTAGTTCTAGCCAAATTAGTTTTGAATCAGAATAGTTACCCCATATATCTCAATATGCAAAAATCTCTTGTCATAATGAAATATGTCCCTTAGGATTTCAAGAAGTTGTGAGAACCGAAATAACTGTGCTTTAAACGTGTTAGGTTAATTTTTTTCATGTAACAAGAAGTCAGAAGGTAAGGAACCCAGAGCTCATCCAGCAACTCTATGCAGTAATAGCAAAGCAGCCATCCTGACTATGGGCTTTCATCCCCACCTTTGTCACTTCACATTCACTAAAACACTGTTCCACCTTCAGTATTAGATCCAAGTCCCAGGAAGGAAAAAGTAGAAAGAGTGAAAGCAAGAGTACACACCAGCTAAGTTTGCACTGTTTAAAGGAAATTACCCAGAAGCCTTACCCTGTGAAGTCCACTTACATTCCTTTCACTGTAACTGTGTCTATCCCAGCTGAAAGGGAGACTGTTTAATCAATTTTTTTTGTTGTTGTTTTTGTTTCTTTAATCTGGCCATGTTTTCAACCTTAACAGTACAGTTCATTTATAGAAAGAAGGGCAGCATTATTACTGGATAGGTGGTTAGCAACGCCTCCCACAAACAAATGAAGATAGATTATACATAGAACTTTTGCAAATTGATAACTAAAGAAAACAAACCAATAGAAGAATGGGTCATAAATATAAACAAACAATTCACAGAAGAAAACATTCTGACGGCCTTTAAACCTCTGAAAACATGTCCAATTTCCTTAGTGATCAAAGAATTGTAAATTTAAGTAACAATGAGATGTCACTTTATATTCATCAAATTGACACAAATTTAAAAGTGTGCTAGCTCCTACTGCTGTTTGAGGTGCAGAAAAAAATTGAATTTTTATAGCTTTTTTAAAACAAAGATCAACTTTTGCATGGCGATTTCTATTGAAATTAAAATATATATACCTTTTGACCCAGGAATGCTAATTATGAAAATCTATCTCTTAGAAATAAAAATATCAGTATTCGAGTATATATGCGTAAGGATTTTATTGCAACATTTTTTATAGTTGTTAAAAAAAAGACCAAATGTTCAGTAAGTGTTCATAAATAGGGAAATGGAATTGTTGAGTAAATTATAATAAATCCTTAGCAGAGACTGTTATGCAGTTGTTTAGAAGAAGGAACTTGATTTGTCTTGATCTAAACCACATAGCTTAGAGGAGTTTCCTCAATGTATTGTTAGGTGAGGAAACAGGGTAATAATAGAGATGAAGATAAGAACGATACAGGTTGTTAATCTGGGTTGCAACAGTTGGAGAGAGGAAAGGAGGCGGTAGAGAAATGTAGAATGGGGAAGAGAAAAGAAGTCAAATTTTAGGTAATGCATAAGTGAAACGACTCAGAGTTCAGTTTTTTCAAAAAAGTGCTGAAATAAGGAAGATAAATCACAGCAGAAACTGGGTACAACAAGACCAATGTAGGATAAATCATAGAGGATTGAGAATTCACCTGGAGCTCTTCTTGATTAGATGTCATCATCACTTCTTTTAAGAAGAGAATTTACAAACTGGGAAAGAATCCACTATACATGCTTTGTATTCTGTTGAATATAAATATGAATAGTAAGCTCTGTAGAGTTCTTCTTTATGATAAATAAAATATCTTATTTTTAAAATTTATTTTTAAGCAAGTGGTAAATTTGTGTATTTTCTCACTTAAGAAAGCAAGTCATGTCTCCAACAGAAGGATATTGAGAGGACTACATGACATTGCATCGCTCCGACACACAGCTTGCATAGTACTTGGAAAGTGTAGGCTACTTCAGAGTGAGAAAGATTCAGCACCACTTATAACTGAGTTCCAGCATTTTCCCAGCCATCTGATTCCCAAGCTCAGAGCTTTGGCTTCTAGGCTGTGTTGCTGGCAGTAAGGAAGTGGGATGGCATGTTGTTTAAATCACAGACTTCTCTGTTTCCTGGCTAAGTTACAAAACAATGTTGTAGTCGTGAAACTGAATGTCATCAGCACACATTTGTGGCATGCACGGAGCATGCACAACACTGTAGTAGCGCTCTAGGCAAGCGTATGATGGCATTTAAGAGGTGTTGTTGCTGTCTTTAAGAAGTTTACCAACTAAAGAAGGATAAAAACAAAAACAACTAAACAGAAAGCAACCCAGTGGACTTTCCATTAAGACAATTACATTATCCGATTCTGAATTTAGCTCAGGGCTTTGTACATTTTAAGTACTCAGTAATATCAGTTGAATGAACGAATGAATAAATGAACAACATTAACAGGAACTGGACTATTACAGCACTTCTTAACTTGTAGTTTTGCCTTCTGCCTCACTCACTAGAATCTGTCTTCCACCCAGCTAAATGCATATCTGATAATATGACCCCCTCAATTTTTCCCGTGGTTTCCAATTAGCTTTAGGAATGAGAAAGAGGCACTGAAACTGAACCTCAAAGTGTGCTTTCCTGAGCCTGCATGATGTTTTAAATAAATTGAATTAGAATGCCTTTCAGTGAGGCACACACTCTAGTTTTCCCACAGGAAACCCCTAGCCCATGGTGCTGAGTTGGCAACCCCTCAGCTACTCACTAACATCCAAACTCCTCAATAGAGTGTACCAGGTTCTTTCCACTTCCTCCCTCACTTGTTATCTCAATCATGAGTACCGCCATTTTGCCACATGCAACCAGCACTCCAACCATGCTGGGTTATTTGCTGTTTTCTCAATACACTGTGCTCCTCTAGTCCTCTGAAACTTTGCTCAGGCTACTTCTTTTGACTGAATTGCTTATTCTGCCCTATTAATTTAGTGAATTCCATTCTATCCCTTCATATTCAAAATTTAAATGGCACTGCCTTCATAATGCCTTTTTAAAACATATCGAGAAAAAGCTAAGTATTGGCTTCTTCATTATTCCATCTATTTATCAATTATGGCACTTTTCATATTGACAGAATAACTTGTTTATTTATCTGCCTCTCCACCCTTGAGAAACATGGCATTCTCTCTTTGTATCCCTTTTGCTTATCATTGGCTTCATCACAGAATCTCTGGAATGGTATTTGTTGTCTGACTGATGGATGCACTGTTGAGTTGGTAGATGGATGGATGGACTGGTTAATAAATGAATGAATGGATCATTAAATGAAATAGGGAATATTATAGACCTGGAAAAAGGCAAGTTACTGTTGAAATAGCTCTACAGAAAAATATTTTTTATTAAGAATTTTGTAGGATAAGGTAAAGGTGAGGATGACATCTATTTTATTGTCCTTGAAAATTGTGAGTTAAAATTTGTAAACGGGGTAGATATTTTGGACAGAAAGTGCTACATAACTACAGTGCACTTATTTATTGTCCTCTAAAATAGTCATTTTCTTTGGCATGTTTAAAACCTGAAGTCTGGTTGGCGTTATAAATATGCATGAGCTGTTGGGGGAAGAGAGCATAAAGTGTGAATCACACTTCAAACAGACCCACAAGCTCACTCCTGACTTCAAGTTTTTCAGAAGTGTGAAATGAAAATGGTTTTAAAATTAGAAAATGTGCCATCAGAACTTTTATCAGTCGTCAGAGAAAATAAATAATCTCTTTAAATGTAGGGAATGCTAGGGATATTTATTTAGTTGGTTTCACAGTTAAGATGCTTGGATAAGTTTTTGTGTCATAAAATGCACAAATTAATTTTAATGAATGTGGGGAAAAAATACCTTCTATACCAGCCTGAGTACCCAGTGCCGCAATCTAGGTTTCTGAGGGATTTTTTAAAGCTAATCTATGAGCGAATTGTTTCACTGGGGAAAAGAAACTCTCACAGGTGTCTTTTCCGTGGGATACATTTACATTTAAAAAGTGATCTTGTAACATTTGAGCAGTGGGTGAATTCTGGGAAGAGACATTTGGATCTTAAATTGCTAAATTGTAACAACGAAAATGAGAAGAAAATAGTATAGTTAGCTGTTTGCTTTCAAGTTTGTGGTAAATGGGCTTTTTATCATTGTTATTCGTGATTTTTTTAAGCAGATCAAGATTGAATTGTGTGTGAGCATAGAGGAAGATCATAATCAAAGATAAGATAAAGGATCATGGGGATCTTCTTTGTTGTTTACCCCTAATCAGTTTAAAGAATAGCCCATCATTTCCAGAAACTGTGTAACCAAAAGTTGGTTATTTGGTTGCACTCTGTAGAAGGTGTCAGACAAGGCCAATATTGAGAGCAGGGACAAAGAGGGAGGCACTGGATTAAAGTCATTCTGAACCTTTGGCACATCAGCATCACTTCGTGGGCTTGATACAACCCAGATTGCTAGGCCCCACTCTCAGGGTTCCTGATAGAATAGGTCTGGAGAAGGGCAGGAGAATTTGTGTTTCTACCAAGTCCCTGGGTGAAATTGATGCTGCTGGCCCAGGGACCATGCTTTGAGAAATACAGTTCTGTTACAATACTTAGAAAACATGAAAGAAAAAAACCCAAAAACCCCCTGCTGTAATGACCATCTGTGGTTGAATGCTGGGCTCATTTTGTAAACCTTAGTGTCTTAGTGAGTTTCTCTTTCTTTTCTTTTCTTTTTTTTTTTTTAAGTCGGATGATATTTTAAAAAATCATTTTATTAACCTACTATTGTGAAGGTTGAAATTGTAGTGTCTTCACTGCTATTGTTAACTGCCGTACATTTTCTGAGGCAGCATGGGACAGACATTGTTTTAAAGGAATGGAAAAACAACATTAACTTTTATAAAATTATCATCTAGCTTCTCGACTGAACTGTAATTTTTGTCACTAATTTATTGCTATTATGTGAAACACACTCATGATTTCCTCTCTATATCAGATTGGGAGCAAATGTGAATAGATGAAACCTGATTTAAATAGATGCTGTGAGATTCTGTCCTTCAGGATACATTAAAGATACAAGAAAAACCCTAAGACAGCATGATCTCTTATGGGTATGCCTACATTCAAGCGCCAGTCTTTTATCTGTATCTTTCTGAAACATACATGTTTTGACTTCAGCACCACATCAGACACTGGAAATCAAGAGATAAAATGACTTTAGTTTATGCTGTGAACGTCATTAAGGCAGCAGCCTTCTGCCAAATCATTAATCTTTGTCCAGGCCCAAAACTCTTCAGAGATTTCCTGCTTCCAGCATTTTCCTCAGTGAAGGACCCTTTCAGCACCAGTTTTCTGGCTTCTCCCTGCTTGCTCTCTAAAGAAAGGCTTTCTCTCAGCAGCTGGTTCCCCATGAGGCCAATGGTAAGAGTTAGCAGGTGAAGAGACCTATATCTTCCAGGGTTTCTTTTCTTCTTTCATCTGCCAATTGTACTTCTCACTTCTCATGCCTGTCTTCCTACCTAAAGGATGTATCTCTCTATGATTTCGGTAAGTTTTATTCTGGCACACTTGATACTGTTCATTTTTTTCTTATCTTCAGAGATGCATATCATATCTCAAGCTCCTAAACCAGACAAAGTATACAAAGGACAAGAAAAAAATCCTCCCAGATTTTGCCTGGGAATAAGGATGTAATACTCAACCAAGATTACATACTAGCTCAGTGTTAATGCAACTATTTCACTGCCTTTTCCTGTTCTCTTCCAAAACCTACAGATTTGAGTTACATTGCTACCCTCCTTGGGGAGAGATTATTATTATTTATTTTTATAAGAAATACCTGCTGAGGTTAGTGTCAGGCAGTGGTTCTGAAAGTATGGTCTCCAGAACCAACAGCATTAGCAAATTCTCTGCTCCTACCTCAGACCTGCTGAGTCAGAAACTCTGAGGGAGAGGCCTAGAAATTCACAATTTAACAAGCCCTCCCAGTGGTTCTCATGTACAGAGAAGTTTGAGAACCACTAGTTTAAGAATTTGGAAAGAAGGGCAGAGCTGGGTGGAAAACATGGGGGAGTCTGGTCCTTTTTATGTTTGCTATTCATTTGTCCCCAACTGAAACTGGTGTCTGCATGGGACACTTTTATTTGGTTGTGCAAGTAACTGGCAGCTTGGCAGTGGTGAAGAGGATACCCAGAGAGCATTGTGCACACACACTCTATTCACTTAAACCCCACAGTCCAGGAGACTTTATGCTAAGCTCCTGCAAGGGGCATTCCCCTCAGGAGGAGGGCTGGTGGGTCTCCCAAGCCTCCAGCCACAACCACTGTTGCATTCTGCTCTGTTTCATGTTCAATCAGTGCCCCTGACCGCTGGAGGCTCATCCTACCTAACTGGACGAAGTGTGTAATCCAAATAGTTCAATCAAGGTTTGCTTCCCTTCCCTTCTAGCAAAACTTATAGTCTGTTACAGTAGCTAGTATCTGTTCCAGATCACAATTATAAAAATAATAATAAATTACCTCTCTTTCTCTGGGTTTTCTTTCAGGCTCAAAATGTGATGTGTGGCTTATGGAGTATTGATTGTATATTATCAGTTTAGCTCACACACTGACAATTACATGTAGCGCCAAGGTAGCCGTGACAATGCAGTCCAGTTGCCATAGCAATGAAAGAAGGGCTATTGCTGCTACCCACAGCCTGCTCCATAGTGATAATCGTGCTGCTCATTTTATTTTAATTGAAATTTGAAGTCATAGTCTCTAGGAAAAAATAAATGGACCCTCTCCCCATTTCCCCCCCAGCCACACAAAAAATAATTATGAATGGGAAATATTTGTGCATTTTCTTAAAGGTAAACATCAAGGTTTTTGAGAGTATGTTTTCCAGCATTTTCATGAATACCAGAAACAGGTGAAGAGTGATATTTTGCTGAATAAAAATTGAATTAGCTCTTATGCTTTTGCGTTCTTAACTGCTATTTTTTATTTTTCCAAGTCCCTCATCTGGACAGTGTACCCTGCATGGTGTATCTTACATAACACAATCTTGAATGGGTTTACTCACTGAGTTTGTACCTAAAAACTTACAGCAGATATCATATTTTAAAATTAGCATTATAAGGCACTCTGGAAGCTTTTACATAATTGAAAAAGTTTACAGTAATAATAAATATTTAGCCACATATGTCCCCAATTCTATGCCAGTGCATCTTCTGCTATGCCTTAGATCTAATAATATTTATGTGGTGGCAAAATTACATAATACATTCATACATAGTCTATAATGCTACAGGTAGCAGAGAGAGGGAAACGTTGTAAAGTGTAGTTAGGAATGAAAAGTGTCAATGTCAGCAGACATTCTAAAACAGGATAGAAATTTAACGTGGAAAACAAACGCTTATCAAAATGGAGAATGAAATAGTAAGTAAAAACAAAATTACAGTCATGAAATTCCAAACTATATAGTAAGCATAAACTTGGTCTAAAACTAATAATATGTTGTGGAAGACTAGATCATTCCTAGATTCCACTTTCATCTTTTGACATTTATCTAGCATTTCCTTTCCTTAATTTGATATCGTAAAAAAAAAAAAAATCCTCTTATTTGTTTCTCCCTGGATTCTTCTTGAACGCTTAAAATCATAGCTAGATGGCTCCTACCTCCTTTTTCCTCACTCTCAGTCATTTTCTGAATGAAGTCAGATGATTTCTTTTTCCTAGTATGAAGCTTTGTTTTCCTGGATCATGTGGTGGGTATAATAGTATTTAGGATAGGGAGACACGTATGGTGTTGGGCTAAGACTTAACTAAGGGAATAAGAAATATAGGCTCTCCCTTAATGAATTTACTATAAAATGAAACATTTTTTTTGAAGTGTCCCCAGAAAATGTGCATTTAAATCTTTAGGGGTATACATGGTCCTGGGATCTCTTATGTGAAAAGCATCTCAATCATGGATTCCAAAGTTCAGCTTTTAGTAGGAATAACATGACTTGGAAATTTGATGGCCCCTCTTCAATGAATATGGAGACACTTCTTGGTTCGTTTGGTTATGATACAAAAGAGAAGATCCTTTCACAGATGTTTTCAGTCTTTGCTGTTACTCCTATTTATAATCATTGTCTTCCCAATAATTATAACATTGATTAAATTATTGATACAATGTTTTGTTTATTTACTTATTAATAATTATTATCTACAACATGTGAAAGCAAAAATATGCTAAATTCTAAGGCAAAGTTTGGAATAAGATGGACATTGTGCTTACCTCCACAGAACCCATATTCTACTAGGCTTGAGACACATTAGACAAGTAATTACATAACAAATTATTTAAGTTCCATTATGATGAGGAGAAATACTAGATTCTACAGGAGAACCTCCTAAAATTTACTACAAAATTCTTTAGTGTTCTCAAGTAATTTACTCATCATCGAACTCTAGTATCATTGATTAAATCAATTGTTTAATGGGAAGTGACTCTGAAACACAATTCTCTACAAATAGAAGCATAAAGAAAAATCTGAGACATATTAAACAAAGAGGAATATTGCTATGTAATCAGACTAGATGCTATAAAAAGTCTACATCTGACTTCTTCCATGTGTGAGGTTTGTTAAGCATATATTTCTAAGATATTTATTGTTTGTGCTGAACGTATTTTCTTTTTCATATCCTTAATTCTAATCCTTTTGGATTTTATTAAACTTTAATACCCGTAAGTTGATTAATTTGGGCTTGAATAATTAAAGTTATTAGCAAAAACTCATGAATACGAACAGTAGCTCCACTCCCTTATCCTTGTTTTTTCCATGTATTATAGCAAGATTTGTACTAGAATTTGCCAATTCAACCCAACCATATGGCTTGCTTTGTTCCATCTTTGCCTCGATCCCCATGTGCTTCAGGGGCCCTATATATCATGTATGGACTTACTTTCCAATATAACTTCATTCAAATGTAAGATGGTTGAAAAGAAGGTCCAAATCCTATGTGAACCACATAGCAACAAGCAAAATGCCACCCATCCCATAGATACTCAGTAAACATTGGCAGTAGAGAATTTTGATTATATCCTCTTTAAGCAATATCTGTTTATTTAAGTTAGTAAGTCTGCTACCCAAAAAGGTAAAACTTTTCAAAATTCCCTGAAGTTCTCAGTTGGACCAATTCTAGTCAATAGTCACAGCCCTGGTAAATGTTTCCTTTTCTGATCTAGGCTCATATAATGACTGTGCCTCTCACCACCAAAGCTCAACCCACTGCCTGTAGTGTCACCCTATTTATTAATTTGTTTTTCTTTTCCTATCTGGCAGTCCCTCTCCACTCAACCTCATGAGAGATGAAGGAATTCCAGCTTAAAGTTTCTAACCCTCAAAGTTGATTTCCATAGTCTAGCCTGGCACATCTGTCTGTGAATAAAGCTGGAATTTTTAAACAGTTTTGAAACCATTACCACCAGGGGATCTTGGATGGTAGTAACTAAGAAGAAAATTGAGCCTTGGGAACTAGAGAGAGTCTCTCCATAAGTTCAAAGTAATATCAAAGCAGCCAGAATAGCAGAGATGGTGGGAGATGTGGGTTTCTGTTTGCTAGGAGCTCTGACAGCCTTCCTTCCACACAGAAGCCCCTTCCTGTTTCAGGCTCCAAATCCTCAAAGACAAGCAGAGTCCTTAATTAAGTGTCAAAGAATTGATTAGGAGAGCTCCTGCAAGCAAGCTCATTGATGAAACCATTTTGGCAGGCTGAATGATATAATTAGCCCAAACAAGATGTGAAATCTGTAGTGTTTTGGGATACTGTCCAATAATTTTTAATTTTGTAATAAAAAAGAGACAAAGAAGGAAAGGAAATAGCAAGCGAAGATGATTTATGCTTGTCTGTGAAACAAAGATAGGAAGAAAGAGAGTCCAAGATAACATTTGCCAGATATAGATAGCAACTTTATGTTTCCATTATCCTTCTCAGAGAATATAATTTAGGAAACCTGTATCATCTCTAACTTTATGAAATTTGGTGCTATTCCAATATTATCTTTATTGGAAACACAGGTATTCCTCAAATCAACGTATTCACAAATTCTAGTCTCATCATAGATATTTATTTAAGGAACATTTTCCCTCTCATGCTAACCTGAGTTCTCTGGAGGACAGTAAAAAAGAGGATCTGGGGGCCGGCCCAGTGGCTAGCAGTTAAGTTCATATGCTTCACTTCAGTAGCCCAGAGTTCGCCGGTTCAGATCCCGGGCGCAGACATACTCCTTGCTTATCAAGACAGTCTGTAGCAGGCATTCCACGTATAAAATAGAGGGAGGTGGGCACAGACGTTAGCTCAGGGCCAGTCTTGCTCAACCGAAAGGGGAGAATTGGCAGTGTATGTTAGCTCAGGGCTAATCTTCCTCAAAAAAAAAAAAAAAAAAAAAGAGGATCTGGATAATGCAGGACCAGAGTCTCCCTAATGGCCAGAGCTAGGAGTAAAGGGTATAGGAATGAGTGACTGAGGGTAACTTTCAAAGGAAAATGTCATACTTGGGACTTCAGTATTAATATTTTAACATGTCTTTTAATTTTTTTTCTACCAAGGACAATCTTTCATTGAGAATCTTTAATGGACACTGCTCCCCAGTTTCCCCCTAGTCTTCTTATTTTTATTGTGTATGTATGAAAAGACCATATGGATAGTTTTGAATGCTGAATAAATCATTTGGTTTATCTCTACATACTCTCAATATGTTGTGGTATTTGCATCAGTTGAGTGGCGCTGCATTTTTGTCAACAGTCTTGTCATCTCAGGATATTTTTACAGAGTTGCAGCTCACACGCTCAACTTGTGTATAAAGGGTTTCATCATTGTGAGAGGTGACTAAATTATTATCATTTGTGTCTTGTAAGCATCATTTTCATTATGGTTCTAACAGACTCATTTCTCAGATGGGAATGTTAATACCTATGAAGTTTGCTGTGGGCTGGCTCACTTATAATGAAAGAAAGTCATTCCCCACACACTGGGTTTTTTCTACCAACTTCTTCCTGTGAAATTCCAGACACTTGCAGGTTCATGAGAGTTTAGGGATTATTAAGCCAATTGCTTTTAATAAAGACTGTCCTAGGAAGTATACGTGGTGAAGCATTCTTATTTTGAAAGATTCACAGAGAAAACAATTCTGCAGCCTCTCATTTCTCTATTACTTCAGCAATTCTGTTCTTGTGGTTTTTCTTATAGCTAATTTAAATGTTTTATTTGAATCCTATTTTATATGTGAGGATATTATTCCCTCTTTTTTAACATTTTGTTTCCCCCAACATTTTATAAAACTGTTTCTGACACTTCTGTGAAATCACCTTGCATTTTCTACCTGTACACTGGTTTCAGATGACATGTTGCCAGACTGCCTGGGTTGAATCCTGGTCCCTCCACTTACTCTCTGTCTGAATTTGAGAAGTTATTTAACCTCTTGGTGCCTCTGTAGCGAGGGATAATAATAGTACGTACCTCATAGAATGGCTGGGAGGATAAAATGTGTTAATACATGCAAAGTATTTAGAAGAATATTTGGCTGGAGTGTATTAAGCGCTCAGTAAATGTTAGCTATTCTATTTTATTCCACTCCATTTCTGCAGTTTAACATGAAATTGATGGGCTTGCCAGTAAACAATTCTACTAGGACGTCAAAGGCGCTGCCTGAAAAAAAATTTTCTTACTTAAATGTATTTGGTAGACATAGGGTTGTATATACATTTTAAAATTTTGCTTTACTGTGGGACTTCTCAGACCTTTTAATATACAAATATGTATTGTGCATGTGCATTATAGCTAATGTTTTTCTGTATTATTTTATCAGAGCAGGTTTCTTTTTCACACACCATCTACTAACGTCTCCGGTGAATCCAATTTGGAAAACAATGGTCCAGTCAGGAAAAGATATAGTCATGTACTACATAATGACATTTCAGTCAGTGATGGAACACTTATGTGAGAGTGGTGCCATAAGATTAGCACCATATAGCCTAGGTGTGTAGTAGGCTATACCATTTAGGTTTGTGTAAGTGTACTCTATGACGTTTTCACAATGACAAAATTGTGTAATGACGCATTTCTCAGAACATATCCCCGTCATTAACTGACACGTGACTGCATTTCTGATGACTCCAAAGTTGTTGCTAGATCTTTTCGTGGTTTGACAGTTATTTATTGAAATAGTCCTAAAAGCATAGGACCTAGGCATAGGAGAATAGGAAAGAGGATCAACTCTCTGAAACTTCTCTACTCTTTAAAAACAACTTCCACTTTAATTATTGATGAGCAGTGAAAACTTTCATTTTGATGGTAGTTGTATTTTGTGTTGTGAGGACATCGTATTTCTCTATAATGATTGCTTTCCAAGAAGAGAATCGTTACTCAAACCTACTACACTTCCTAGCCTTCTCTGTTGGCATTGCAGATTTCCTTTCCTCGTGATGCTTAGGGAATCCATGATGTGGATTTTTCTGTATTCAAGCCGGCAAAAGATATAGATCAAACATTTAAGGTCATTAACAAGAAGTTAAATCAGGACTAACACTGATAGAGAAGCATTAATTCAGGGTAAGCGCAAAATGCATTGCAGCATCGATTCTGGCATTTTTCTCTCCTCCTAATAGCTTTGAGCATTTGATCTATATGTTGT
The DNA here is from genome assembly GCF_041296265.1 of Equus caballus. Classification (NCBI taxonomy): domain Eukaryota; kingdom Metazoa; phylum Chordata; class Mammalia; order Perissodactyla; family Equidae; genus Equus; species Equus caballus. The sequence continues at coordinate 37,108,786 of NC_091707.1, forward strand.
GTGGACCTAAATGAAAGGAAATAAACATCTGGACAGATTTCTTCCTGTTGTGTTTCCCTCTCACCATTTTTCTGCTTTGGTAGTGAGCTAAGACCGTGAGCTTCATTCACCTAGAGACATTCTAAATTGAGGATGCCGGCCAGAGCACCAAAGCATGTAAATAATTTCTTTTTTGAAAAATTCCAAACCGAAGGACCCTGAGAATAGTCAGAGCATCTCTTTAAAATCGGTAGGTAAATTTCCAGAACCACTTAGCAGTTTTCATAGGCAGCAGGACACTATATTATTATTTTTACTATTGTTAAGAGCTAACATTTATTTCCAAGAACTGGGCTAATTGGTCCAAATTCATTATCTCGTTTGATCCTCATAATGTACAAATGGGGTAGAAAGTAGTAATTCTCCATTTTAATCCGAGTGAAAACAGATTAAATGACCATTTCCCTTGGGCTCTGAGTAAATGTCCTATTGCCCCCTAGAATAATTCAGTGCTCACCGTAAAGATTTACCCCATCAACAGGTAATGCAATTTTTTTTTTTTTTAAAGATTTTATTTTTCTCCCCAAAGCCCCCCGGTACATAGTTGTATATTTCGTTGTGGGTCCTTCTAGTTGTGGCATGTGGGACGCTGCCTCAGCGTGGTCTGATGAGCAGTGCCATGTCCGCGCCCAGGATTCGAACCAACGAAACACTGGGCCGCCTGCAGCGGAGCGCGCGAACTTAACCACTCGGCCACGGGGCCAGCCCCCAGGTAATGCAATTTTTAAGGATTAATTATTCTAAAGGGTGTGTAGGCATGGGGATAAACAGCATATGTTGTTCTCCAGTATCACACTAGATTTTCATAGGTGATATATTATTATGACAAGATCCTTCTGAGAGTTTCAACACTGAACCCTTACTGGACGGGATTGAAGATCATCTCAACAGGTGTTACTGAGTGGTTTGCTTCTTGAGGGCATGAGTCATGCCCAGTGTAAGTACCACTTCCCAAATCTCTTAGTATGGCATTTTGCATAAAGCAGGAACTCAGGAAGTATTTGCTAAGCATGTGAAGGAATACTCAATTCTGTAATCTGGCAGATTGTATCTTCGTGAAACCTTGGTAGGTTTTGTTTGCCTTTGGTGGGCATAAGATTTTTACTCTAAGAGGTCAGCTAGGGTTTCTATCTTGTTACGCTTGTTTCCCTTGCTCCTTCATTCAACACCGCAAAGAAAACACCTGTAACATGCTTTGAGTGGCTGTTGCGAGGCAGAGGCATGGTATGAAGTGAAAAAGTAGCATGAACTGATTACATCCAGTGCTTTTGGTAATGAATTCAAAGTGTATCTTTGTTATAAAATTGGTGGTCGAGGTGGTGGTTGTGGTGAGGAGTCTCTTTCCAAATGTTATGGCCAAGCGTTAAGAAGTATTTCCACGTCCCTATGTCAGAAGCCCCTAAATTAAGCAAATATCTAAATTAGAGATATATGAAAGAAGATGGGGTTTTTGAAGCAAATTTCTATTGCTGCTAGCCCTTTACCCTATACAACACATGATTCTTTTCTTCAGACTATCCTAAGATGAAATCTCTAATAGATATCTTTCGGGGAAATAGCCTTCCTAGAAACATTTCCTTTTTACAGGACATCCATGGACCTATGGTTAATGGATCTCCATTAAAAGGCAATTTCTTCCCCAAAACAAAGCCATCAAGGCATTTGAGTTAAATAACTTCAAACTCCCCCAGGGGAGCACCAGCAACCCTTAAATCCACCATACTTTTGAATAGCTACAGTTGGTCATCATGTTCTGACTGGCTTAGGTAAGTATTTATGTGTTGTTCCTGTGGTCCTTGTTGAGGCGTCTGGTGATTTTTCTTGAGTGGCACAGTGAAAGGAGGGAGGGGAGAAACACAGAGAGAAAGGAGGAAGGGACCAAGCAGCAGTTCCAGGAATCTGAAAAATGGAGAATTTCCAAAGCAAAGCTCAAGTCATCCAGAGAGGACATGCCTTTTGCTTTTATAGCAAAGACTTTTTCTCCCAAGTTCCTTCCTAACAAGATATATAGCCATGTAGGCCTATGAATATAACTTTTTGCAGTGACACAGACCAGTGAAAACTGTAAGTCAATCCATGGTGAGTGCAATCCCACATTATTTCATGCATAAAAAAAGAGTCCTACAACTGTATACATATATAATCCATTTCACAGTAACAATAAAAACATATTTATCGATTCATCAAAAGGGAGACAGGTTTGTTGTGTCTATCCAAATGTATTATACTGTGATTTTTCTCTTCCTTGAGAAAGATTTCCCTGAAGACGATGTTTATAGCAGGGGCAGGAATTTACATTACACTTGGGTATATGTTCTGACTAGGAAGCACATTGCATTTTGGAGTTGGGCTGTATTGGACATTCCTTGAAAAATCCTCTAAAGGGAAATAATGCTTCATCTACTCATTTGCTCAGATTTCCCTATAATTTTCAGTAATGGCTATTGCCAACAGTCCTGGATCAAATACTGTGTCAAAAAGAGAAGGGGGAATACTCTTGCCATGGAGACATTTTCAGATTAAGTTGAAAAGGTCCATAATCCTTATTGAAAATTTTCTTTATTGTCATCATGCTATTCTTGACAGTCAGTAAAATATCAGCTTTTTCCCCATTCAGCTGAGTTATTGCCTCTCTTCATTCTCTCTCTCTCTCTTCTATATCCATTATCTCCTCAGTTCTCATGGTGCATAGTAAGTATTCAATAACTCTTATTGAAAAAAGTGAATTGAATTCAAGTCTAACTTATACATTCCTGTAAAAAACCTCTTTTTTTATTTTATAGGCCTTTGGCTTTTTAAAATGTAGGAATAATTACCGGTCATCTTCCAATGAACACTTAGTGGTTGTTATTTTCTGGAATGCAGGATTCATTAAGGTCATTGGTGGCATTTGGATATCTTCATGGCCCTGATGTGCTGTAAGGTAGATGCCCAAATTAAAATTCTAGGAATGTTTTATTTCTCTCAATTCTTCAATGTTATAGATCTGAAGAGGTCACAGCCACTCTAGTTCTAATCCAGAGAATCCTGGAAACAGCAAATTATTCTAGAAGTCCTCTGGAATTCTGAATCTTCTGGTGGAGATACGTGGAGGGGGAAAGGGAGACTTAATCTGGTTTATTCAAAACCTTTTCTTTCTCATCTTAACCTTCTACTAAGTCACTTAGAAACTGTGGAGAGTGAGTACACACAGGCGTTATGAAGGAATTGTGCTGTAGCAGCAGTCTTCAAGATCTTCAGGGTTTGCCCTTATAAAAATTGCACAGAACCTAAAGCATGGCAGTATCAAGGATTCAGCATGGATCAAACATGCACATGCATGATGCTCCATAGATCTTCCCATCTCCGGTGAGTCAGGGTCACTTTTTGCCTTGGGTATAGCAACTGAAGGCCAACAGAGCTCAGCAGAGAGCTGCCCAGGATGAAATATAGTACTCTTTTGTGGACTTTAAGTGAGGGTCTGAGTGTCAGTGTCAACTGAAACGGAGTTCTAAGGACACCACTATGCCCATCACATAAGACAGATAAACTATGGAGAAGTTGCTCTGGTATTTCAGAAAGGAAACTGACATAAGAACATAGGCCAGACAGCAAATCAAAAAAAAATTATAGAAGTAGAGAGAGCAAGCTGAAATACAAAGGCATAACCAATAGCCAGATCAGGGGCAGATCAGAGATTCATCATAGATAAAGACAACTGGTGCAACCAGGTGGTCTAATGGCTGTTCTGCGGGGAGGCAGCCTTTTGATGGTGGTGGTTCTAGGTAGCCTGAAAGCCCCTGCCCAGTCTTAAAGGAGCCATAAACCAGTATGCCTGGGGTTCTATCCAAGTTCTGACTTCCTGAATCACTGTGTATCCACTTACATTGGAGTCTTGGCATAATTTGTCCACTGACAGAAAAAAAAAAAATAGGAAATGCCCCCAAATTTTCAGCCTCATGGCAGAGATGGGCAAATGTAAGAACTTTCCATTTAGCAACAATAATAATAGACATTATTTATTGACAGCCTTCTATTTGCCAGGCATTTGACATAAAATTTTGAAACCTAGTAGCAACCTACTCTTGGAACAGCCTACTGAGATTCAAAGAAGTCAAGTTTGCATAAAACTACACAGCAGGTAATTGGTAGAATAAGGATTTAGCTGCTAATTTGTCCCATTTAAGGTCTCTGAACTTTCCACTGTGTTACAATGTTATGTAAAAATATTCCACTGGCAGCGAGTAAGCCTGTCTTACCACTTAGAGAGAAAAGTCCACTCTCAAAAGAATCTCAAATAGGAGTGCTCTGGCAGCTGTAGAACCAAAGAATATCCCAGAAATGAGAGTGCTCACTAGATCCTGGTCCATTTCGATCTGGTGGAAATAGTGAGTAGGAACCTGGGTGTCAGAGTCTCACAGAACTGATTGGGATCTTGGTTCTTCCACTTACTAGCTGTGCAACCTGGCCACATTGTTGAGCCTCTCTAGGTCTGTGATTCTTATTCTGTAAAATGTGATGATCCAAAGATAATAATGGTGTCTATTTTAGATAGCTGTCAAGATTAAAGCCCTTTGTTTAGTGCTTGGCACATGGTAAACATTCAGTACATGGTCACAGTCACTGTCATGATTATTGTCTCATCGAAGAATCAAGCAGGAAGTGTTGGCCATGTATTGCCTTGAACAGAACATTCGATGGGGTAAAATGGACTCAGCAGGAAGTATTCAGGGTAGTGTAGGCATCTTTTCTAGTACACATATACAATATTTACCAAACCAATGCTATTCAACATCCAATCCGATATGATGACGGAATGCTGAAAGATAAACAAGTGACTTCACCTCCTTAGTTTTCAGAATCACTACTTAGATGTTCTTGTAAGTCTCTTCTAGCTCCGAGAGTCTGTGACTAACATTGTTAAGAACCTACTATGTGCAAAGTTTGTCACTGGGAAGAATGGAGTTGACACACTTAAAGAAGCAGTATGGAAAGAGACCTATCTGTCATTCTGGTATAGAATTAGCCAAAACGATAAACCTACTCTTTGGCTTTGTCATAGAAGGGTTTTGAAGAGAATGAAATATACATGAAGAGACTTGAACTTCTGGGAAGAATGGTAATAATATAAATATGCTGTAGCCTCTAAATAAGAATAGTGATGTTTAAAGGAATGTAAATTAACTAGAACACTAAAGAGAAAAGAAAGATGGATTTCACCCTATGGATCTGACTTTAATTTTAAGTTGCACAGGCAAGAGATTGGTTAGAGAGATTTATTTCAACCTTTATTAGTGTATTAGCAGTGTCACAGAACAAGGGATATGCTTAAATGAGAGAGGGAGAGAAATATGAACAAGCAAGAGAGAGTCTTGGACTCTAATTTATTTAAATTTAGATTATTTTGCAATTGCATTAATCTTTGCATAAATCATAATTCTAAGTACTTTAAGCGTATGTTGCAGTCTATTTTTAATTTTGCAAATCCTTAGCAATGTTTGTTAATTATTATAATCGCTGAACATTTTTTAACCATTAAGAAGACCCCTCTCAAAGGAAATTGAGGTTCTAAGTGACCAAAGTAATTAGTAAGTGGGGGAAAATCTGTTGGAACACTTAGTTCAATCACAGTTATGTGGACACATCTTGAGATTAATATAGAAAAGAAAAAAATAAGATGGATAGGGAGGATACATTGGAGTAGTACCTTGAGTGAGTAAAAAAGTCTTCTAGTGTGTTCTTCTTGGATGAGAATATCTTAACATTTCTACAAAAAAATGGGACATATTGTTTACCTCTGAATAACACTGCCCCAGTGAATGTTCTCTGACGTCAATTAGTTCTAAGATTGGATTTTTCAGAAGGCAGATGTGATTAATGCAATCCAAACAAGACAATCCCATAAATGTATTAACGGGAATAATTATTTACAAATTTAATTGTAAATTAATTTTACAATTAGTTGTAAACACTTAGCTTTTTGTACAACACTTAGAAGTATTTGAAATTTCTTCAAACTCAGACAGTGACATAATTTATAGTCTGAGTGATTAGCACAATTTTAAAAGTATGTGTTTACCTCAACAATATTTCCACTGGAGATTCCTAGGATCCTTAGTTAACCAGAATTTCCATTTGACTCAGACGCTGATATTGCATTTTCCCAGAATTCCTCTCACCTTCACTTTTGTGCTATTTCCAGTGAGTAGAATATTTCAACTGATGGCGCTCCTTTACCTCCTTTGACATGCAAGAGTGCTAAACCATCTTTTCCTTCCCTCTGTCCCCAGAAAGAACTAGGGACTTCTTAGCCTTGGGCTAATGTGAAGCTGGTAAATTGGCTTGGGAACTCCCTAGTGAATTTATTTGGTGTTTCACTGAAGACTCAGGAATGGGATTCTCTAACCCAAAGGAACAATTCTACTGGGGATTTCTAGCACACCAGAAGGTAGCCGGAAGGCATTTTTCTCTGAGTAGTTTAGAGGCCAGTTGATGCTGTGGGAGAAAGCAAGGAAAAGACAGAAATATGCTTTACAGGACTCCTACAAAAGAAACCAGTGGTTACAGAGTCTCATTCTGAAGCAGGGATTGACAGTAAGACCCCAAAGGTGTCAGTGTCTCTGTGTGTTAGCTACAATTGCTTTTTGTCATCAGTACAGAAACAAGGCATGCAGGATACAAGTGAAGGGTATGTGTATAAACTTGGCTTTGGTTTTAAGAGATCAGCTTCTCATACCTTTGTTACCACTCAAAAATAGGGTTCTCCTACCCAATGTGCATAAACAAGCCAATTAATTATGGCATCGGCCTTTGGGAAAAGAAATCAGCTTTATTGCTGGATCAGTCTGCAAGGAGACAGGGAGCAGGTGCCCTCAGATCTCTCTCCTCAATTTAGGATTTGGGATGAAATTTAAGAGGTTAGGGAGAACAGGCTGGCACACGTTAACACTGGGGGGGGGGGGGTGCATAATTTGATCAGTGGGCTTCAAGCATTTATGGTAAGGCTCTAAACATTTATGGCAAGGTTTTAAACATTTATGGTAAGGCATTAAACATTTATGGTAAGGAAGGGAAGGAATTTTAACACTAGATCTTCCTAGGTGACAGACCCCTCGCTTCTGATGAGAGTCTGACTTTCAATTTCCAGTCGTGTCCTGTTCCTGTGGTTCCATGGGGAGGAGAATCTTTGGTTCCTTGGTCATTTCGGGTCAAGATGTCTTCTTGTGCACGTGCTCTGGCTACATGACTTTGCAAATATTCTGAAAAATAATTCTTAATCACTCTGTTGGTAGGAGATGGGGTGTGTTTAAACTGACTCTAGTGCTCGCGTGGTTATACCGTTAGGTCTCCTAGATGTGCTGGACCCTCCAGAAAATACAAGTCTTGAGCTCTATTTGTTTGTTTATAGTTTCCAAATTCTCAGATTCTGCCTATAAGAAATCTGACAAGATTAACTCATTTTTCTAATTTAAGTCACAGTTATTTTCTGTGTAGGAGGCTATAAAGTTGCTCTAATTTTTTTTTTTTTACCTTTCTACTCTGTTTTTCACATTCCTGTCACTGTCAAGTCTGGTAATTAATCAAGACTCAGTCATGGATGGCTCTTTTTCCCCTCCCCTTCTTGTCCTTTCCTTTCCTGCCTGAGTGATGAAGAATGATGTCTCCTCCTATGTCCCTGGTTCTCAGAGCACTCAAGCCAGGCCCTATGACAAGAAGTTCCCACTGAGGGGAAAGCGCTGGGAATGACAAATGTGACTCCTGGAGCCTAGGCATCAAGGGGTGGACTTCCTGATCCTTGTCACTGGCCACCATCAATCTCTCTATGTCAGGAGGCCTTTGGGAAAAAAGAAACAAAAAAAGAAAAAAAAGAAAAAGTTCTCACCCTGCATTGTACTTCTTACAGTGATGTAGGTTTTAGCACTATGGGAACTCTGGATATGCCTCTGTAATAGTGCTAGAAAGTGATGAGTCTTGAGTCTTTCCCAAGATTTTGATACCCAGGCTTCCTTTCACTCACCAACCCATAAGCACACATGTAGGCATACTCATACTCTACTTTTCTCTATTTGTTTTTTGTTTTCCAAGTATCTGCAGGGAGCAAAAGCAAATGTGCTCAGTGAAAAAAATTGGCAAATCTCCCTTTCATTGTATGTTTGATTTCTGCCTCTGAACACCATAGGACGCAGTCAATATTTTTATTTAATTTGAGGAGATTAGGGAGAAAACTTCCTCACCTATCACAGGGTCTGAAACTATGTTAGAGGTTCATGTCATGCATTAAGATGCTGCACCTCCAAGAGGCCCCATGAAACAGAAACAATTTTAGGTGGAAAGCATGGTACACTACGACCGAATCAATCATACCCTTCTACAAATTCCTTTAGCAGATCCATTGACTGTGGAGATCACTAATTGACAGCATGGCCCTGAAGGAGTGGGCAACAGAATAGATAATTTGAGATGGGTTGGAAGAGAAAATAATTTCTGAGAAAGGAACACCACATTGTCAGGAAGCAGGGTCAGGGGTAGAAAGGTTGAGGAAAAATGAAGAAGTGAAGGGGGTGTTGGCAGATTTATGCAGGCTGAATGAAATGAATAACTCGATGGCTTGGATCATATCTTTCTGTGTTTTGCACAAGAATTTCCATATTGTAGTTAAATAGAATCTTGGCCTTAATATGTTGTGGTGATTTTTTCCATTTTAGCTTGTTTTTGTATATTAATCAGGTATTGTTTGCTTGCTTGAACTGATTTATGCAAAAAGGAAATATACTGTAAGGATACAGAGGTATCTTGTGAAACTCAAATTAGGTCAGGAATGTTATTAATTCAAGTAGCTATTTACACAATATGCTGCATAACAAACAATCACAATATCTCAGCATCATGGGGCAATAGACATTTATCTCTCATGGAGCTGTGTGTTGGTTGAGGGTTAGCTACTAAAGGCTGGGAGTGGCTAAATGACTGCTAATCTCAGCTGGGCTCATTCATGAGCCTGGGCATCAGTTGGATTTCAGTGATGTGGGCTTTGCTCAGTTGAGTAGATCAGCTTTAAGTACACATCTTTTGTCCTCTTCCTGTGTCCAGCTGGATAGCTTGGACATTCTGTATTCATCTGTTTTTGCAGATTAGTCTTTGCTGTTTCCTGAGCCAAATGGCTATGTGGGAGTTCTCATTCTCAGGTTTTATCATACCCACTTAAGAGAACAGCCAAATTGACATCTCCAAGTCCCAATCTAAATTCTTGCGGAAGGAACTTTCTACTCAAGACTTGTGGTCATATTAAGCAAAGGTGACTGCATAGACCTGCTGTAACCATCTGGTGAATAAAAGATTGGGCAAAAGACAACAATTGTCATGTACCATGTTAGTGACAGATTGATTATTTGAATTCCTTAACTTTGCTGTGAGTAAAGCAAAAAAAAAAAAAACAAGTGTGGGGTGATTGTTCTTAGTTGTTGCTTACACAGACCAAGATTCTTAGTAAATTGATCAGTTAAGTCATTTGAACATGATTCTCAATAGGAAGACCTTTCAATGGTTTGTTCAGAGCTTTTCTTTCTCTTTTTTTATTTCCTTGATGCATTTGCAATTGCTTTTTTTTCCCCTTCATTCCGTGATTTGTTGGAAATCTCAAAGAATCCTTGAATGAACTCTGAATATCCATTCCCTTTCTTGTCTGCTGGCTCCATAGTCAAAGATCCAAACCGGACATTCCATTGGTGGCCTTAACTACATGCAATGATGTTTTTCAAGCTCCTATCTTCAAGAACATCCAAAATTGGCCTATCAACATTGATTTTTCTCTACTGCCTCAATACACAGCCTCTTCCCCAATTAGGGTGGCCCCCTCCACCACTCCATGTTTATCAACCCTGTCTCCATACCTTTTCTCGAAGATTCCCATTAAAAATGTCCTCTCATCTTTTCTGACCACTGAATCAAGATGTATCAGTTCCCGAAGCCCCTATTTCCAGTCCCATATTCTCCATGATTTCTTTATGGAACCACATGAACTCTTCCATTAAACAACTCTCTCTCCCTTCTCTGAATTTCTGATATTCTTCTCTCAGCCAATGCCATGGTTTGCATTTAATCCCATGCTGCCTTGTATTCTTCTCTCAATTTCTCTTTTCATTGCTTTTATATCCCACACTAGATTACTTAGTCCTTCAGTAGAGGCACCAAATCTTGTGCCTTTTTTGTGTTTCCCAAGAACCAGAGACAGTGCCAGTCACATAGTAGGTGCTTATTGTTATCTGATCCTACAGTTATTATTAGAATATCAAAATGATAGTTATACTATCAGAAGTCTATCTGTCATCATTCTCTGAATTATCCCTTCTCCTGCTCAACTTTTTGTATCAGTCTTTATCTCTCTCTTTCTAGAGACCGTTGTTTTCCATTATAAGGGCAACTTCGAGAAGGAGGATACTCTTCTTTTACTCTGCCATGCATTTCTCCACGAGTCTGGGAGGAAATGGATGATGCAAGCAACTTCTTTCTGATGTGATTTATATGAAATGGAAGCATTTTCTATTTTCCCCTTATGTGCTCTTGTTTTGAATTGCAAATATTCATTTTCACATATATTTAAAAGTTATTTTGATAGTATGTAATGTAGATTTAAAACATTCTGAACTTGGCTGTTTTCCCTTGATCAATTCCTTTTTTTAGTAGAAACACTGTAAATACACCAACAAGTGTCAGAACATACAGTATAGTGAACAGCCAAGGACAATCTGTTATGATATTCTGCATATTAAAGACTAGTTTGTTTATGCCACCAGGAGGAATTCATTTTTAGTATTTGGATTTGATGGATATAGTGAGAATGATATAATTTGCTTCACTAAACAACGGTGCCACAGCAGAAGGATATGCATTACTCTTTACTCAATGCTAAAGGGAAAAAATTGTAATGATAGAAAAAGTTAAGGTCACCAAAGAGGTAATATTCCTAGAATTAACAGAAGGAAATTCAACTATGATGCATAGAAATTGAACAGCAGTAATTGCTTTCAAATAGGTAAATTGAATAGGCCAGGAACTTGCTTCATTGTAGGAGAAGTAAAGCTGTTAATTGTTTTACTTAGAAACCTTGAAACTGAGGAATAGTCTCCAGAGAATAACTGATGTGAGCTATAATCTTCCTGAGTGATTCTCCAAAATGGGGATTGAACCATGAGAAGGATCACAAGTAATTTCTGAGTTGCCAAAGCCACTGGGCTTTCTTTCTCTTTTGTCTTTACTCATCTTCCTTCTGTTCTTTCTTCTACTTCCTCTTCTCTCTCTAACTTTAGCTTACTCTTTTCCTCTTGCTCCTCCCAATTTTTATGAGGTTTTACATAGGCCTTAGAGTGAAATGATTGATTAAAAGCTACCAGTCTTATGAGAAGGACAAAATTAAATGTTTTGGGCTTTGTTTGTGATTATTCTGATGACACAGCAAAAGAAATAACACTCGGAGTCAAAGATGAGCAAAATCAATTAAATCAATCTTCATTAACATGTATTTCTTAAGGGAGGAGATATAAAGATGTATAAGAGTTTATGCTTTCAAATTGTTTGCAATCAATTGAAAGCTAAAAAAGATATATTAGGAAAAAGCAATTGACAGTTTAAAATAATATGTGTTAAGAGTAAATTAGCTGATACAGAGAGAAGTGTGAAAAAGGAGACAGCCACTATTCATTGGGGTGGTCCAAGGAAGGTGGGTCTTGCACTGGATTTTGGGAAACTTGTATAACATTCAAACAGAAAAACCATAGCTGGAGCTGAGTTTGAGCAAAGGATGGAGGCAGCTCTAGATAAGCTTATCTCAAGTAAGATTTTAAATGGTGGATAACTCTGGGAAACTGACTTGGGACCACATTGTGAAAGGCCTGGAATGCCAGGGTAGAGAGCTTGGGGTCTATTCTGTATGTGCTTTAGAACAATTGATAGTAACCATGGGAAAGAAAGATGTGAGCAATATAATAGAACAGTAATTGAGGGGCCAGGTCATTGATTTGGGGTGGGAGAGTAGGGGTGGGGAGGAGCCTAGACTAGAGAAGGGTAAAAAGGATATATTTTGAAGGCTAGCAGACAAAGTGAATGAAGGCATCAATGAAAAACATTAAAAAACATCAAGAGAAGGAAGTGCCTTTCTGAAGGTGATAGTTTTGAGATTTTTATGATTATGAAATAGCCAAGTGAGATTACCCATTAATCAGTAAGGAGATCCTGATGTAGAGTTTGGGAGAGGGTTTAAAGCTAAAGCCATGGGTTCGTGAGTTAGCCACCTACAGATGATGGTTGAATCCATGAAATATCATGCATATCATATATCAATATATCCATGAATGGTATTTTCCACAAAAGAAGTGTGTTCAGAGTGTTTGGCATGTCCATGATGAATTTATAGTAGGAGAGTGAGGAAGCATTGAAGAAAGAAGAGACAGTTAGAAGAACAGGAGGACCCAGCCAGTGTATAGAGTAGTGAGTACTTCAGAACTAATGGAGGATCTGGAACTCTAAGGCCAGCTGGGTTATCATGAGACTAAGAGGGATGAAAATGGGGATAATCTGGGATGAAGAACAAGGCTTAAAGGTGTTTTATAGTGATCATTTGCTTGTCTGTAGACTTACATCCCTGGGAAGGAATGAGTTAGCTTTTTCTTGTTCTTTCTTCATTAATACAAACAGAAAAACAGGTGGTGAAACAAATTGGAAAACAATGTACACACAACTAACACTCCTAGATAAAAAGATTTCACACTGTCTCTTGCTAACCTGTTCTGATACTCAATGGTTCTTGTTACCCAGGAGTTCTTTTTAAAATCATCATCCAAAATCCCCACTGCTCTCATTTAAGCCACATTTTTTCTGGCTTTCTTTTGTTTATCCTCAGGGGGCATGAAGAACATATGGTAACTATATCCCAAGTAATAATCTTCATATTTTTGAAATAGGAATTACAGAAGATATTTTTCTTTCTAGCCTTCTATTCTTCAGGCTAAATACTACTAAATAGTTTAACTTTTCTTTATGGGCACTTCTTCTGAGGATAGTGGCTCAGACTGAGTCAAATTCAGCACCTAGGATTTGGATAAAATTTATATTGAAGTCACTGATTTTTGTCGGTGAGCAACATCGGAGTCAAGTTTGCCTGTTAGGTAGACATTCAAGAGTGAAATGGTGACTCCTTTTGGGAACAATTCTCTATGCATCTTTTGCATCCTGAGAGCACTTATCAAAACTAATAGGTACATAGTAAATCTTTCAAAAAAATAAAACCTGTGGTCAAAAGGGAAGCAATGTAACTTTTACCTCTAATTCCCAAGGACTGCCATATATCAGCTCACTTCATGTTTAAATGAAAGCTAGGATCAAAAAAGATGTACTAAGATATGAAATTAGGAATATTATTTTTAAAAGATTGTTAAAAGTCAATGCTAGAGTGTTGGGCTGTTTCTTAGGGATACGATATTTTATTTCTTTTATATATATTCAGAAACGCTCAGAGGTATTACAAGCTCTGAGATTGATAGGCATTGACTTTTTAATGAATGTTGCCTCCACTTCCTCTCTAGAATTTATGCCATCATTTTCCATGGCAGTCTTAATAAAGATTACTGAAGGACTATGGGTCTCAATTCATGAATACATACTTATTGTAGGCCAACCAAGAGTTTGGCAGTGTTCCAGGGGAAGTTAAGAAAACACATAATCACAGACTATTTAAGATGATAAGGCTTCTGATTTATCCCAAAGCAGGGATTCTCTTGACACCATAACAAGAGCAAATGTTTACATAGGACTGACCTTGTGCTAGGTACTGTGCTAGCACTTTCTCTATAATTATAAACATTATTTCTCTTAATACTTAAAACAACCCATTGAAGTAGGTGCTATTATTATTCTCATTTTACAGATGAGGAAACTCTTGAGACTTGCCTAAGAGCATATAGCTAGTAAGCAACAGAGCTTGGATTTGAACCAGGGTCATATGACTCCAAATCCTATATACTTAGTCATTATCCCATGAGAGATGCCTTCCAGGTTCTTCTTGAGCAAACTGAGCCATGAGAAGTGCACTACCTCATACTTAAAAATTCCATCTCCTGTTGAAATGGGATCTTCCTTCCCATACCTCTCCTTTCTTGGTTGAATTTCACTCCCTGGAGAAAGACAGAAAAGTCTATTCCTCAGAAGCTGAAGACAGCCTTCAAACTCCTCCAAAATCTTTTCTCTTCAGGATTTGTATGATTCTCTCCTTCAGCTGATATATATGACATTTGTTTTATTTATTTAACTTTGTAAAACTTGCCTTTTTCCAGAAAGGCTATTAGATGGTTCACACAAAAATACACAGTAGACAAGCGACATAATATATCTTTCCAAGTTTTGTGACACCAAGAGATTTGATAGGCATGCCTTTTGTGTCTTCATTGGAGCTATAGATAAACAGGTGAGGGCAGTAGAGGCTGTAGATCCCTGCAGCATGCCCCTAGACACTCCCCCCAGGACTTCTCATATATCCAGACTGCATCTCTCCATCCCAGTTACAGTGTTTGTTGACTGGCATGCTTATATCAAGACTTCCTTAGATAGTATTTTACTCCAGGATCTAATCATCCATTAACCTCGGAAGACAGCATTAGATAGTGATATGGAAGCGGATGTTGGATACAAAATACGTCTTAGTTAGAGCTTTGCAATATTGAACAATTTACTTAATCTCTGAGCTTTTAGTCTCTTCATCTAGCAGGGATAACAATAAGTATTTGCCCTCCTTTTTTAATTTTTATTTTTTTCGGATGTACATCCTATTTCGAATTTGGTATACATTACATCATCTTCACCACTCGAGCACTAATTATAGTTCATCCCCTCACATGTGAGCCTAAACACCCCTTTTGCCCTCCCCCCTGTTCCCAATGGTAACCACCAGTCCAATCTCCAATGCTATGTGTTTTGGGGTTTTTTTGTCGTTTTTATCTTCTACTTATGAGTGAGATAATATGGTATTTGACTTTCTCCCTCTGACTTATTTCACTCAGCATAATACACTCAAGGTCCATCCATGTTGTCACAAATGGCCAGATTTCGTCATTTCTTATGGCTGAGTAGTAGTCCATCGTGTATAAATACCACATCTTCGTTATCCATTCGTCCCTTGATGGGCACCTAGGTTGCTTCCATGTCCTGGCTATTGTATATAATGCCGCAATGAACATAGGGGTGCAAGTATCTTTGTGCCTTTGTGTTTTCAAGTTCTTTGGATAAATACCCAGCAGTGGAATAGCTGGATCATATGGTAGATCTATCCTTTATTTTCTGAGGACACTCCATACTGCTTTCCATAGTGGGTATTTGCCCTTCTTAAGGACAGTTGTAAAGATTAAATATGATACGTAGGTGATATTCTTAGCACATAGTAGGTGCTCAGTTATGATTGCAGATACAAGCCAAGAAGGCTTTGTGTGGCCAGTGGAGTCTGGTAAGTGTTTATTTAACAATTAGCTTTATGGGTGGAAAAAGCTCTGGTTTGTAGCCTTTGCTGATTTCTATGGTGAAATTATCCCACCAAAGCTGCTTTCAAGCTAACATTGTGACATCACTGAACACAGAGTTGGAAAGTGATATGTACAATCAAATCACTCTTGGGAGCCACTGTAAGCCTGTTCCAGCATGCCACTGTGTATGCCCCATGTTCCACTTCCACTCCCAGGCACAAGTAAGATTTACAGCATTAGGAAGTAGATAACAAGATACACAGAAAAAATTTTCCATTACAAGGAACTTCCATCAGGTACCGATATTGCCTGAAAAAAATGACCATTTTAGTTACATTTATAATTGCAAATCTTCTTTTGCCTGTTCTGGTATGGGGGCTCCAGTTATTCTTTCTAGATTTGCTTGCTTTGTTCTTTTCTTTACCTCCATCTGTCTCACCCTCCCTCTCTTCTTCCCTCTTCCAACAAATGCATATATGGCAACAGTTATTAGGGAAAGTGAAGGATTTTATAGAAATTCCAAGGTTCAGTTAGAAAAATGAACACAAAATGCCCATGTTTTATCAATATGTAGCATTCTGCTAAGAGTGGGTATAAAAAGAAACATTTTCCTTCCCAAGGAAACCACCATCAAAATCTTGGCATAAGAGAAATAGCCTTGTTTAGTATTGGCTGTTTATTCTTTCCTTGTAAGGAGAAATGTCTGAATATGCTCATTTTCATACTTTAAGTCATCATCAATTACAGAGTTGCAGGCGCATTTCTTGCCGGCTGCCTCCAGTGGCTGTTTGCAAAAACCAAAGCAGCTGTTGGGTAGATATTGAAAAAGCATCCTGCGTGCTGCCATCCTGTTTTTGTCTCCTGGCACAGGTGGAGATCTTTATGCATGGGGAAGAAAATGAAGGGCATGCATTCAGGTTCCTTTCTAGCTGTCTCCTTAGAAAGCACTGCTTTTTGGACAGTCCTCAAAGCACGACACAGCTGAGACTTGGTATAGATACACATACGGTGTCATAATTATATGCCAGTCGCTTCCTTCTGGCAATCCTTTGGCAGGTGGAACCAAATTCTTCTCTCTGAACAGCATTACCAACTGCTATTTCTCTTTGTATTTAGCAAATATTTTGCCATTGTAGATTGTGTCAGCGATGATTCCTTTTATGCTTCAAAGATTAGAAAACTTTTCTCTTGGAAAATTGACTGTTGATTTGGGGAAGTGGTGATAGCCAGGCAGAAACTGGACAAGGAATTAGGATATGTAAGTTTTAACAGTAAGTTTTCCTTAGCCACTTCATCATACTTGAAAATACAATACCCTGTAGATTGGGAACCTAATTTTACAGTGGCTGTGCTTTTAGAGTGTTTTAATCAATACATTTATCAGACAATTTTTACTTTTCAGTGCTTTTTATTGTTGAGGTATTTTAATATATACCTTAAATCTGTAATTTTTGAGGTAAGGAGTCCTACCATAGAGTTACCAGCAAGGTGAGAAGAGAAATAGAAGACTACGTCATAAGTAGAACAAAGCAAATGGACTCACCCCTGAATTGCTGTTTAAAAAGTTTGTTAGTCACTCTTGTCACCATAGTTTAGTACAAGTTAATGACAATTGGACTATATAATTTTGATGTAAAACATCAAGCACGTCATAATTATTACCATCCATCTTTATCTATTGTCATCCATCACCACTATTACTGTATTTTTAATTCTTGGATTAATCTAGTCCTAATAGAGCATAATGGTATGGAAATTATATAATTACATTGTAAGTGCAAACTTTATCAAGTCAGAAATCATTTAGTCCTTTATCAAGTCAGAAATCCAGAAATAACACCTCCTGGGAAGGACTAGCTGTATATGGCTTTAAGATATTTACCTCATACATGTATAGAAATATGTAGGTTGTATGACAGATGACTTTTGTTCTATCTCCCTATGTTTTCATTTTGCCTCTATATCAAGAATCTCACACTTTAGTGTTTAGAAGAAGCACTTAACGCCTTTGCTAACTATACAAATTTTGAGATTTCATCATAGTGGATCTCTGGTGCGGCTCTTGAAATCTCTCTGTATACTTTTTTGACAAGTATCCCAGATGCTTCTGATGTAGGTGGTCTGGAAGAACACATTTTGAGGAACATCTCACTCTGCCCTCACTGTAGTCATTCATTGTTCTGCCTATATTTTTGTTATATTGCTGTCCAATGGAATACGACTATCAATAAATAATCATTGCAATTACTATTATATAGCTTATTATAGTTACATTGGTCCAAATTATATTGGTCACTAATAATTTAGTGATATTAATAATGATGAATGATAGCAGATGCATATTGGTACTTACTATGCCAAACACTCTTTTTAGAGATTTGCATATATTAACTCTCCCAAGGGCCATTTGAGGCAGGTAGTATTATATCCTCATTTTCTTCATGAAAAGTTTCATCTGGAAGAGGCTGATCACTGAGTGATAGAGGTAAGAGAGTGGACTCTGGAACCAGACCACGTGGGTTCAAGGTCATCCTCTGCCACACTGGCTTTGTGACACTGTCAAGGGTCCTTCGCCTCTGCCTAACTGAAAATGACAGCTGGGGATATGACTAATACTAACCTCACAGGGTAGTGGTGAGGATTACATGAGCTGAAATACACAACTGTTTAAGTCTAGCCTGGAAAGTCTTCTATGCTCTAGAAATGTTAACTGCTATCACCTTCTGTTGTGACGACTCTGCCTTGCCAGCCCCTTTTCTACTAGGTTATTGTCATTAACATCCCAATGCTGCTTTCTGGACTATAACTATCTTTAGCTAGTAGGGAGTGTTTCTTTTTTCTTTTTTCTGTTCACTAGAAAACGTTTGGTTTTCAATTAATTTTAATAGGCAAACACAAATATTAGGCATAATTAATAATTTTGTTACCTAATTAGAAAGGCAGAACACAATGCATGTGAGCAGGAAATTAATGTACAAGTCTCAGTGTTCATTACCTCTATTAAAATAATTTACTTTTTTAGCATAAAATTTGAAAAACATTAAGACTCTTTCTCTACCAGATTGAATTACAGACATTAGCTATCTGTATAATTTACCACTTCCAGTAGGAATGTCTCCCAGCAAACTATCACTTCAAGCTGCCTTCTAGCCCTTCTGCCTCTCAGGCAGGCTCACAAAGTGTGTTGAGTTTCAAAGGTATTTGCAACTGCCAGTATCAATGGGACATCGTCTACAAGTCCCTGTCCTGTGTCCATCCATCACTGTCTGTCAATTCCTCAGACTATGGTTCTCAGTGTTAGCTTCACGTGGGGTTCTTTTCTAAATACAAATTCCTGAGCACTAGATTTGGATTCAGTAGGTCTGGACTGAGGTTCAGGAACTTAAGTTCCCCTCACAGCTTCCCACTTCTAGGTGACCCTATTGTAGCCAGTCCACAGAATTCTCTTTAAGAAACCCTAGTTTAGATTGTAGAGTAAAACAAACGTGCACATGAGTTAAAATTTGGGACATAGTAGGACAAAAGAGACTGAAGTAGGAATAACAAACATTTCAAAAGAAAATTAGGCTCACATGTGAGGGGATGGACTATAATTAGTTTTTGGGTGGTGAACATGATGCAATCTACACAGAATTGGAAATATATTAATTACAATGTACATCTGAAAGCTATATAATGTTATAATCCAATGTTACTGCAATTAAAAAAACAAAAATAAATAAAAATAAATAAAAATTTAAAAATAAATAATAAAGAAAATAAGACTACCCCTCTAAAGGCATCATTAATACATCATATTAATAATTGGTGTAAAGGTCAGGGGTGTTTTGCAGCAGGGTTTAGAATAGGGGCAATGAGGTGATGGAGTTGAAGCTGGGAACACTAATGAAGGTGAGCATGTGTCAAAGCAAAATCACCATACAAGATTACCTTCTCTACTTCTTCCCTTTATGTCTTTGGCCCACTCTCCCTGTCCCAGCCTGCCACTAAACATCCTGCTTAGAATGGACCAAGGTCCCAGAGGATTGTTGCATAGCCATAGAGGGAAGGTTTTGCAGGTTGTGCTTGGAAGCCTCTGGGTATGTTGATATATATACACAGTATATATATTTTGACATTGTTTGAAGAGAAGGAGAAAAGATGGGGAGAAAGATCCTAAACAGCGAGAAAAACAGAGCATCCCTCCTAGATGATAATTCAATTGCGAATTATCTCAATAATTAACATAGCTGAGAATCAATCATTGAGAAGCAGATCTAGAGGTTTTATTGGATATATATTTTAAATTTTATTTAACTAACACTTATAAAGCATTATTCTATAAGCTTTAAAAATATTAACACATCTAATCTTCTTAACCACTTTGTGAGGCGGGTATATTAATATTGGAATATTACAGACAAGGAAACTGAGAAGTTCAGTAAGTCTCCCAAAGGGCATGAAGAGGATCCAGCAAGGTGATGGCTCTATACTTTGGAGGAAATGGAGTATCATTTTTGTAGAAAGGGAGACTACATTCTGAGTTCATCTCGAAGGATGCTATTTGAAGTAATTATAGTGAATAACTCTGCAAGAATTAGAACCCACAACTCAAACAGAATTCAAACATTCTGACAGTAAAGGTAACTCTCTGAGAGTTTGCTTCTTATGATGATAAATAGGATGGAGTTAGCTAATCCCATGTAGGACAGTTCCTGGAATTATAGAAGTGGGCACATGAAGTAGATTGAAGAATCAGAATTCATTCCTTAGACTCTCTGCCACCAAGCTTCATTTCTTCTAGAGCAGGACCAAGAATATATTCAATGTCCTAATTTTTTATTTCTTCTTGGCCTAAAGAGCTCAACTCAAGATCTCACACTGAGAACAGTGAAATCTTGATCAAAGATGTTTTTTTAGCCAAGAATATTTTTTTCATTGCCATGTCCCCAAAACATCTTTCTAAATCGATTAATATTTATCTAAAATTTTATTTTTTATGTTTTAATAACATAATATTTACAATAACCGGCATTCAATGTGTTCTTACTCTGTATGGTCACTGTTTCAATTGTTTTACCCATATGCCATTGTATGAAATAGCACAATTTACTTTGATTAACCCAACTTTATTGGACATTATGGTAATTTTCCAATTTTTGCTATTATAAACAGCATTGCAGCAGTCATATCTGTAGCTAAACTACGTAAAATGTTTGTAATTATATCCTTAGAATAAATTTTCAGGAGTATAATTGCCAGTGTAAGAGTGTGCATATTTTTAAGTTTTCAGCACATTTTGCCAGATTTCCTGCTAGGATTGTTGCACCAATTTGTATTTCCACCAGCAACATAGGAAGATTTTTATAAAAATCTTAAAATAAATGAACTGCAAATTAACAACCTCTGAGTTCTTTTTAAGAGAACTAGCAGTCTTTTTCAAGAACCAGGATGTCCAATTACCTGTTTCCTTAGAAGAGGGAATCAAGCTTATGTTTCAGTCTGTCTATAACACATTGCCATGTCAAGTACAAAGGAAACTTCTCCAAAACTCACATGGGGCAAAATGTTATAAATTCTCTGAGCCATGAGTAAAACTCCTGGTATCTAAGACACTCTCATTCCCTGTCATCATTTAAATTATCAGGTCGCAGTTCAGATGTCACCCCTGGAGAGAATCTTTTCCTACTACCCTATCTAAAATAGTCTCCCCAACCTACCAGGCAGTCTGTATCATTACCTTGCCTTATCTTTCTCTTAGCACTAACCGCTCTTCTATTTGTTTATTACTTTATTTACCTCTCTCGTTGCAACATAAACTTCTAGGAGTAGAGAGACCTTTCTTATACTAGTCATTTTATTCCTGGGGCATAAAATAGTGTTTGAAACATGAAAGACATCCATATATGATGAATCAGTGAATGAATGAATGAATGAATGAATGTGGTCTTATTAAATCCCTAAATTCACCACGCACCATTCATGCACAGCTGTTAGTCTGTGGTTCAATGCTATTAAGGGACAAAATATGCATATGGGACAAAGTATGCTTTGTAATCTCTTCTAAGATAGTCAGCCTGAGAAAGAAGGACTATTAAAGCATTGATAGCATTGGCCCTTTGGTTACAAATGCGAGTTAATTTCCCCTTGGATGCATCCTATAAGTTGCTGTTTAATGGTATTGGGCTGTTATGATAGATGAGTTTGGCTGCACGTTTCTCTTTGTTTTCTTAAGGGCTGTGCCTTTTGGGTAGCCACCTTAATGAATTTCCTCTGCATGTGTCTTCCATGGATAAAGCTTTAGCAGAGATATTAGAGATCCTAAGGTCAACCTCACTTAAGATTATTTTGTCCAATAATGGGAGTTCTGAGAGAAACTCTTTTGAGAGAAGTATCTTAACAATTTACCATGCACTTTAACTAGGAGAATATGTTTGTTTCACTAGGACACGTATGGAATCTGTGTCATTCCCAGTGGTATCCCCAGCACTTATACAATGACTGATGCAAAAAAAGCATTCCAAAAAATGTTGAATAAATGAACAAGATAATCAAAGTCTGTCCTACCTAGCAAGAAAGCCAATTGGGATCTATTCAGTGTTCTGAGTAACTCCTTTGAGCATTGAGAATCTGTGTGACTGGCTCTCTCTTGCATATCTCAGTTGACATGCTAAGTATGGGCAGTAGAAATTGCTTCAGTAGGCATTTAACTGGCTTGAATTTGTGAGATCTTATTTGTCTCATTGGGAAGAATGCCTACCAACTTCCCTGATTCTTTAGGAAGCCCACATCTCCCAGTAGTTGTATCTGGATTTCATATAGATCTCTTAGGGTATAAAAAACATTCCTGACTTCTGCGTATTTGTTATTACCCAGCAAAGATGATTGGGTCAATGTCACTTCTTTTGTCATTTCTCAATTCATTTGATCCCGATTACTTGGTTAGCCAGGATAAGACAATAGAGCCAATCTGATACTACCAGTCAGTTAATTTCCTCATATCTGGGGGTAAAGGGTCCAGGTTTTAGAACCAAATAGCCTAGATTGTGTCCTGTCCCCACTACCTACTATAATTGACCTTGGGAAAGCTACTTAACCTCTTTTTTGCTTCAGTTTCCTCATCTTTAAAATAGGGCTATTAAGAATACCTTTCTCATTGTCATTGTGAGTTATGAGTTAATACATAAAATGAGCTTACAAGAATGACTGGAATATCACGAGTTTTCAATGTTAAATTATTGCTATTGGGAAGGGATATGCATACTTACATGTCTGGACTTAAGAAAAGGACCACTAGCCCATTCCAACTCTAAGATAATGATGATAATAATTGCAGTTACCACTTATGACATGTCTACCATTTGCCAGGTACTGAACTGAATGCTTTATGTGTACGTGATTTAAATCTAACACATTGAAGTAGGTCTTATTATTATTCCATGTTACCAATGAGAGAACTGGAGATCCTGAAGATTGACTACATTGCCCAAGGTTAAATAGCTCTCAAGTTGTGGAGTTCAGATTTGGATCTAGTTCCATCTAACTTCAAAACCGTCCCTCAACTATTATGCCATGTCACCTCTACAATCGTCTTTCACTGAGTCTATCTTTTATTGTCGCCAAATTCCAACGGCTATTCCAGAAGAATCCTTCAAAAGCTTTGACTCGATCATTTTCAAAGCCAATCCAAACCCTGAAAACATAAGGTTTTTATAAACTCTACCAATATAATCCAAAACTAGATAAACAACTTTTAAAGATCTGTAGCTAAGACACTTCTCTGCCTGTTATTATACTAACAATGTAATTTTTCCTAGTAGTGCTCTGAGCGTTAAGGAATTAAAGCACTTGAGGCTGGATTTATTGAGAGACAATTTTTTTGTTTTGTTTTGTTTTAGTCGCTGTTGTTTCTGGTAGTTTTCTTTTTCCTTCATTTTTCTTTTTCTTTCTCCAGTCTTGGCTTGAAGGGCAACTTCCTGTGCATGCTCAGGAATCTATGGCAAAGAGAACAAGCACAATAATTTGTCTGTTGCTATTTGGATGTTAATATTGTATCTCAGCAGCCAGGAAAGCAGGCAGAGCCCCTGTGAACATCATTGTGTTTGGGCTGCAGCTATGGTTGCCAAAGTGTGGCTTTTACCAATGGCATTTCTGCCACCTGCTATGGGTAACAATGATCCAAAGGACAAATCCCCTTGTCTGTGATTTTCCTTTCTGGGCTTCATTGGAGAAAGATTGAAATGATTTATTCCTCTGTACACGTAAAGCTACAATGTATTCTCGGGTGCAGAGTTTTGGCCTCTGATACTCTGTGTTCATAGGTTAATCCATTAACTTGCCTGGGGGGAAAGGGACAGGCAAGATGGATGAAGGTGTTATGAAAACTGAGATGAGAAGGATGTCACAAAATCCCAACCACTGCCTCTTCCTCTCTATTCCCATCTGCTCCTGGGAAGTCCTTTATAGGAACTGGGTCTGTTAATAGCTATGCTTTATACCTGTTGTTATAAATGAGACCAGTTCTCTCTCACTATATGGACAGAATGGATAGTTTACCTGTCTTCTTGTATTCTCCTCAAAAGAAGACCAACACATGTACACACACATACACACACACACGGTTTTGTGCTGAAGTAAGTGTGGGAAATGCTGAATGAAACAAAATTAAGTTGGTCTTTTTCCTGCAGGCCTTCTCAGGATCTTAAAAAATATTCATCCATTTTATGAATATGTAGGAGGGGCATATATTAGGCAACATTTTCCAAATTTACTTGATCTTGGAACCCTTTTTAAAGATTTTATTTTTCCTTTTTCTCCCCAAAGCCCCCCGGTACATAGCTGTGTATTTTTTTAGTTGTGGGTCCTTCTAGTTGTGGCATGTGGGACGCCGCCTCAGCATGGCCTGATGAGTGCTGCCACTTTCGCGCCCAGGATTCCAACTGGGGAAACCGTGGGCCACTGAAGCGGAGAGCATGAACTTAACCACTCGGCCACGGGGCCGGCCCCAGAACCCTTTGTAGGAGCAGCTTAGAGATTAATGTTCTATTGAAGATACTTTGGAGTGCATTGGACTAGATTATTTTCATTACAGTTTTATAACTAAGTTTAGAAACTTACCTTGTTGCTTGGGCAAATTGACTTCTTAGTTCAGGTGAAATTTTTTTATGTATAATTTTTCAGGTTTCAAGTGTATTTTTATACTACCTGCCAGAAGGTGTGGTTCTAAAAAGATTCTACAAGACCATTTTCTCAGTGGCTACCCTGTTCTCCTTCCTCCCTCCATTTCCCCCCCATCCTTATAAAGACATGAGTATACCTAAAAAGAAGAAAACTAAGTAAGTGGTCAAGGTACATGCCTCTATAGGTGGATCGGTGTGTTATGCCGTATGCAAGTAATCTGTGGGTGGGCTTTATTAATTAGATCTCAAGAAATTCTACATAAAATAAATACATCCTGGATTTCTCTTTGTGCATATTTTTAAGGTGTTTTTTCTCTTTTATTAGCAATTTCGATTTGTCCTGTTCATGGAATCAACACATATTTATGGAGCCAAACGTAACATAGTAAAAATACAATATAATTTTTATGTCGCATTCTTAATACCCTATTCACAAATTACTTTAAAGAATCAATGAAAAGCAAAAAGAAGCACTTAAAAGGAGATTCTTATCATGGTAGATAGCACATTTTAGAACCTATGGGACAGATGTCAAGAACATCCCTGATGGGCATCAATATTCCTGTCCCAGCTCATTCTCTCAATGTGTCAGCACTGGTGCCAGGAGAGACTGGCACTTGTGACTGTCATAATGTAAAGTACTCATATGACCATGTAGCATTTTTATTCTTGGAAAATTGTGGTCTTCGGTTTTAAGGGATCAATCATAAATACATGTTTTTATTCCCTTCTAAGTCAATTAATTTCATTAAAAAGCATGTTGAAATAAAAAACCTTTATCGTTAAACTTGGGATGGTCATAACCACACATATCCCACATTGGGCTCAGTCATAATATCCCTTTTTCATGAGGCTTTCAGTTAAATTAAGAAAAAAACCTTTCTGATTATAAAAGAAATGAGTTCATTGCCCTGCTGTGTTCTGAGCATTGCTAGCTCATAGCACATGTAGAGAGAAGGTGGCCATGAGGACAGTTCTGTGGCCACCTCAATAGGCTTCCACTGGCACATGTAAGAAGGCTGTCCCATTCTTTGGATGATAACAAGCCCAGTCTCTGAGTTGGAGGCCAAATAGGGAGGGTGGTCAAATTGTCTTCCTTGCTATTCTCAAGTAGTCTTCATTTCAGGATACGGAATCTGGGGAATATCCTGCAAGTCAAGGCTCACTTGGATTTTTCCTTAATTCAGATCTGGATCCATCTGAATGTAATTTCCTTCCAGTTCTGACAGTAAGCGATCAGTCTTTGCTTCCCTGGTATCAGGTGACTATACTTGTTCTTATCTTTGTCAGTACTGTCTTGGGAAGACAAAAGAGTCTTTATCAGAGGTTGGTAGCATGGTGACATTTTCAGCTACAAGCTCTTAATTTGCTTTTGTAAGTTTTCTCATTTTTTTTTAAATTTTTGACTTCCCATTGACAGGCAGTCTTTTACTTAGGTTCTACTTCCTTTCATTTTTGCTCTTCTACACTTTCTCCAAATTCAGGAGAAGGAAAACAGAAATGGAAAGAGTTCTAAGGATACATTGTGAGCTCCAGTTCCAGTAAAGTTAGGGTAGTCTGTATTTTGAACTGTGGATGTGGTTTCATTGCTTCCTGAGATTCGTACTACTGGGGGTTACTGAGACTGGCACAGGTACTACTGGTTACTCAACAGAGCAGGCATAAAGTAGTATCTTATATTAAAATCCTTCCTTTCAAAAGAAAGCTCCATTTTTGTCCTTATTATATCTCCAGCTTTCCTAGAGATGTGGATCTCCACAATATTGATGATTCATCCCAGCACTATTTGAGGGAAGGACTTTGTCATATTTTTTATTTTATATACATATATACATATTTGCTCACTCAAATATTTGTTAAATGATTAAATAAATTCAACGACTCTTAGAAATAGCGGAGATGAAAAATGGAGTTGTGGGTTCTACGTGTGTATAAAGGAGTCAGCATGGTAAAAGTTTTAAAAGTAAATGTTAGACAAAGATTTTGTGAAGTTGGAAAACAAAATCAAGAAAAGAATGAAATGGAAAGAGATAGATGTTTTCTCTAGTGCTTTTCCTAGTGTGACTCTTCTAAGATTGTTCTGGTTATCTATTGCTGTGTAATAAACAACCCCAAATTTAGTGGCTTATAAGTAACAATCCTTTTATGATGTCGTGGATTCTGTGTGTTAGGAATTTGGACAGGGCACTACAGGGATGGCTTGTCTCTGCTCCCCGATGTCTGGGGTCTCAACTGGGAAGACTTGAAGAGCTGGGAGTAACTTGCATGGCCAGGACCTGGAATTACCTGGAGACTTCTTTACTCATGTGTCTGGAGCCTGGACTGGGATGACTTGAAGGCTGAACTGAGCTGAGAATGTCTATATGGCCTTTCCATGTAGCTCAGTCTTCTCGTTCATAGTGTCTGGTTTTCTGAAAGAGAATGTTTTGAGAGGGAGCTTCTGTAGAGGGGATGTTCCAAGAAACCAGGTGGAAACTGCATTGTCTATTCTGACCTAGCCTCAGAAGCACACAGTGACACTCATCACATTTCATTGGTTACAAGTAAGTCACTCAGGCCCACCCAGATTCAGGGAAGAGAGAATTAGACTCCGCTTCTTGATGAGAGAGAGGCAAAGTCACGTTGCAAAGAGCAAGTTAGATGGGAGATGTTGTTATGGCTGTCTTTGAAAAATAAAATTCTCCACAGACATTGATCATTTTGTAAAAAAGAGTGAGGTGATTGGATCTTTGTAATATTTGGTTGAGAACTGTATCAGGTACTTCATCATGCTAATATGAGATGGATCACTTTAAAGTGTATATTTGAAATGCTGCCTTTCTTCATCTCTCTAAGAATGCTCTAAGATAATATATGGCAGCTAATCAACATTATTTTCTTCATTTGTATAGCTCATTTAACAATAACTGTTATATAATAAATATTGTAGAAAAAACATCATAGAATGGAAAGTAAGAAACAAATGGGAACATACAAGCAGGAAGAGAAATTGATGAATAATTAAGAAGTAGAAATACTGGGCCAGCACTAGTGGCCTAGTGGTTAAGTTCTGCACACTCCACTTTGGTGGCCTGGGTTCCAGTTCCCAGGTGTGGACCTACACCACTTATCTGTCAGTGGCCATGCTGTGACAGCACCTCATATGCAAAAAGAGAAAGATTGGCAACAGACATTAGCTCAGGACCAATCTTCCTCACCAAGAAAAAAAAGAAAAGAAAACAGAGAGAGAGAGAAAGAAATTTAAATACTTAGGGCAGGGTAGCATACACAAATGAAGTTCTAGTGATTCTCAACCCTTATCACTCAAAGGAATCATCTACAGAATCAAAAAACAAACACCAAAAAACTCTAGTGCCCAGAATCCTCCTCTAGGAACTCTGATTTCATTGGCCTGCAGTGTGAACTAGGCAACAAAATTTAAAAGTTCCCAATGTGATACTAATGTGCAGCCAGTCTTCAGAAATATTGTTTTAAACTCTTTGTAAAATGCATAAAAGAAAAATCTTTAATTGTAATGCTTAGTTACCTCAGTGAATTTTCATCAATAAGACACTAATCTAAGCAGACACTCATTTCGCTCTTCACTGTTCTACAGATTATTCCGCAGCAGACACTGTTGGCTTCACAGCTGACATGTGGACATGTGGAAAAAGCCCACATGCCAATATCCAAAGCAAAAAGCTGAAAAGAACTTGCTTCCTTGATATTATCATTGACCCACTGAAATATCAGCCTCATAGTTGCCCTATTTTTCTGTGGGATGATGATTCCCCTTTTGTTTTCAACCAGATCTTGGGATATTCTGTAACTTACAGCCAAAAGCATTTGAACCATTCCTACGTATAAGCACATTTTCTTGATTGCCTGAGCAATCTGCTATTCAGAGGCACCATGAAGTCAGACAGATATGGGTTTGAATCCTGGCTCTGAACTAAGTGGCCTTCAGCAATCCTTCTGTCTCACTGTGTGCCCATAAATTGGGAGAAAATAGAATACTTTTTTCATGAAATGGCTGTAGGAATTAAAATCATTCATTCTTTCATTCAGCAAACCTTTACAGAGCACATGACTATTCCCAGATCAAGTTCTGTGCAGAGTATATGGTGATGAGGAAGACAACCACACTTCATTCTCCTGGGTGAGAGAGGCAAGAAGTAAGTTAAAAAGGAGAGAATGTCAGTTTCTGACAGAAGCCGGGATAAGACAGAATGAAGTAAAAGACAATGATTGGGAGATACTTAGGTTCTGTGGATATAAAAAGCTCAAGACTCAAATGATAAAAGGTAGCTCTACAAGGACCAGAGCAGCACATCTAAGTCAGAGGAATTGTTAATGAAACAGCATTATGGCAGAAATAGACTTGGCTTGTTTGAGAACCAAAAACAGGCAGAGATCCTGGATGTAATCAGCAATGGGGAGAGTGAGGAGACCAAGACTGGACAGGTAGCCAGGGGCTTGATTATGTAAGCCAGGGGAGGAGTTTCGATTCATTGTAAGTCTGATGGTGAGCATTTATAGAATTTCAAGCAAGGGAGTAAATTACCTGATTTTGTTTATGGAGGGGTAGGAGGGAAGTGGGAAGCCCAGTTAGGAGGCTATTGTAATTGTCTCAGTGAGATATGATGAGGTCTTGCTTTAGAATGGTACTGGTGGAAATGGGGGGAAAAAGAAATTCCGTTTTGCTGTGAACCTCATAGAAACTATTTTTAAAATGTAAATGAATGTAAGTAAAACACTTAGCTTTACATTGTGGGTACTCAGTAAATACTGGTTATTATCCTTGTTATGTTATCATTAGTATTAGTAAAACCTTGAGGCAAGATCTTGTTCTGTCATTAGCATTGCTTTGGTGGGAAGATTTACTAAGAAAGGCAGAGAGGCTTTTCCAAATTGTATTTCTTATCTTTAAAGGCCTCCCCGTGATATTAAGAAAGCCTGGTTAGCTCAAGGTCTCTACAGAGGAAGGACACTTAGTTCAGTTGTTTGGGTCTACTAAAGGTAAATGCAAAGAATCAAAACTTTCCATGGATGGTTATTTCTATTTGCACATCTGGTGGTCAAATACTTATATTTTGGCACCTCAACACAGCTTTATCACGGAACAATGTGATTCTATGATTATGTTACATCATGTACCACTTCAACCCGAATTATTTTCACAATCTTATACAGGCAGAATTGTTCTCCCATCAAAATGGGGACAAGTATGTAAAAGCAGGATAAATATTATCTTTCAAATGGTAAATTTGAGCAGCATTGGTCTTAAAATCAATGCAAATTCTCACTATCTTGCTTTATAAGGAAACTTGTAAGAAGCTATTTGACGAGTCACGTAACCAAAGGTTAGTTTATAATTAAGGCAACTGGTCTACACTGAAATGTAGGTTACAGTTCTCAACCTAAATATCTCTACCTTTCATTTCCTATTTGAAAGCTGCTTGCCATCTTTATTTCTTAGTTTCTCACTTGTAAACTGAGATTGAGAAATGCTTTCCAGTTTAAAGGATGCTTCCTGCATCAGTGAAATCATCTTTTGACACTTGGAGGACTTTAAAACGAGAGGCTTCCTTGGTAGAGATGACAATATTTTGTCCAATGTGGGTTTCTTCCCCCTTTAAATAGACTTTATTCTTTGAAGCAGTTTTAGGCTCACAGCAAAATTGAGGAGAAAATACAGAGTTTCCACATATTTCCTGCTCTCACACATGTACAGCCTCCCCTTCTGTCAACATCCCCCACCAGAGTGGAGCATTTTTTATAGCTGATGTACCTATATTAACACATCATTATCACCCAAGATCCACGGTTTACCTCAGGGTTCATTCTTGTTGCTGTGCATTCTATGGGTTTTGACAAATGTATAATGACATGTATCCACTATTGTAGTACCATACAGAGTAGTTTCACTTCCATAAAATTCATGTATTCTGCCTATTCATCATCCCACCCTTTCCCCTGGCAAACACTGATCTTTTTACTGTCTCTACAGTTTTGCGTTGTCCGGAATTTCCTATAGTTGTAATCATACAGTACGTAGCCTTTTCAGATTGGCTTCTTTCACTTAGTAATATGCACTTAAGCTTCCTCCATGTCTTTTCATGGTTTGACAGCTTGTTTCTTTTTAGTGCTGAATAATATTCCATTTTTGGATGTACCACAGTTTATATATTCATTTGCCTGCTGAAGAACATCTTGGCTACTTCCAAGTTGTGGCAATTATGAATAAAGCTGGTATAAACATCTTTGTGCAGGTTTCTGTGTGGACATAAGTTTTCATTTCATTTGAGTAAATATCAAGAGGTGCAACCGTTGGGTTGTATGATAAGAGTTTGTTTAGTTTTGTAAGAAACTGCCAAACTGTCTTCCAAAGTGGCTGTACCATTTTGTGTTCTCACCAACAATGAATGAGAGTTTCTTTCGCTCCACATCTTTGCCAGCATTTGATACTCTCAGTGTTCTGGATTTTGGCTATTCTAATAGATGTGTAGCAGTATCTCATTGTTTTAACTGGCATTTCCCTAATGACATATAATGTTGAGCATCTTTTCATATGCTTATACTCCATACGTATATGTTTTTTGGTGAGGTTTCTTTTCAGATCTTTTGCCTATTGTTTTCCATTGGGTTGTTTATTTTCTTATTGTTGAGTTTTAAGAGTCCTTTGTGTATTTTTGATAACAGTCCTTTACACCTTTTGGAAATATTTTTTCTTAGTCTGTGTTTTGTCTTCTCATTCTCATGAAAGTTCCATCATGTTTTTAATCTAGAATTAGACAAAGGAATAACCAATGCTTAGTAATTTTATTTAAAGAGCACGCTATCGTCTATTTTCCTGGTTTCATCTGAGATAGAAAACTGACGTATACTGATTGCCTTTTTCACCATAATTCCCAGTGAAATAAAATGAAAGGGACTAGGAAGTCTTAACGGATTCACCAAAAGTTAGAGCCAGGAGACTTGCATCTCAATTCTCCACCTAAAGAGAAGGAGAGGCAGAAACCAAATATGTAAAGAGTTTATTTGAACTACACCTTAGAGCCAGGGACATTGCTCGTTACTCGGCTGAATCTGTATTATGGACATTTTTTTTCCCTCCGCATGAAGTTTTCAATGATCTAGGTTAGTTGTTGAAGTAAATTTCCTGCTGGGCCTTTCTAAGTTTTTGTTCTAATACTCTCCTATCTTGTTCCTTTTACTGTTGTCTTCCCTTTTAGAAGTTTACCACTGTCTTCACTTTAGAAACTCTTCTGACAATTTGAAGAGGATGCAGTTATTTATCTCTATGGGCAGTTAAATACTTTTAATAGGAATGTCATGTTACTGAATCACATTTCATATCTATATCTATCTATATCTACATAAAGAATGTAGTTAACCCAAATGCATGTGAAGTCATAGTGATGGTAATCCACTGGCGGTAGTTGAGGTCATAGGGATGAATAAAAAAGAGCTACCTGCTCCTTTTAAGAATCAAATCCATGACGTACATATTATTTAGTGCTTTGCTCCAGCCAGTCACAGATTATCAACATTTCACATGAAAATAATAAAGACACTATTTTAGGATTCCAAAGGGATTTTCTCTCACAGCCATGGGAAATATACACAGGTTTGAACTTTTGATATGACTGGTAATTTTTTTTTTTAGAAACTGTGTTTTTAGTGACAAATTACCTCCTGTAACTTTGTTATCCTTAGATATGTTCTTCATGTGACAGAGCAGGAAGAGTGGTCTTACCATATGTTGGTCCTGAATTTCTATTTTATTTTATTCTGGAGGGGAAAAAAAGGACTCATCATCACTAGGGCGGCTTAGAGAGGACGTGTAGACACTGGGCGGCAGTGATCAGAGATCCTATGGATCATCACCATGCCCCTTTCCACTCTTAGGAACACTCTTTGTTAAGCAGTTGTGGACATAAAGGTGATTTTTCCTATTATGATTATAAAAAGGAGACCCAGAAGTTGAGACTAGGAGTTAGGAAATTTAGTCTTTAGCCTGACTTGATTGTTAACTAACTGTACAATTTTGAACAACGTATTCTCTTTTGGTATGTTTCAGTTTATCTCACAACAAACGAGATTTTGTTTTACCATTGAGAGGTAACGAGATTTGCATTACCATTGTAATACTAGGCACAGATGAGATAAGTACAAATTACTTGGGGATATGTAAAGTCATTTATAAATTTCATAATAAATTATAATGCAAAAAGTAATTATTCACTCAATTTAGTTTCTCACACATGATAATCAACATATTCTTACTATTTGACAAGCAGGGCAGCATTGAGGGGTCGAGATGATAGTGGATGGAGAAAATCACTCACCTGAGTTTGAGGAGATGCCAAAATCTAGGACCTGTTCAGAGTTAGGAGTTATACTGGGTTGAATAGTGTCCCCTCAAATTCCTGTTCTTCCCAGAAACAGGATGTGACCTTATTTGGAAATAGGATCATTGCAGATGTAATTAGT
The DNA here is from genome assembly GCF_041296265.1 of Equus caballus. Lineage (NCBI taxonomy): Eukaryota > Metazoa > Chordata > Mammalia > Perissodactyla > Equidae > Equus > Equus caballus. The sequence continues at coordinate 37,141,940 of NC_091707.1, forward strand.
TAAGATGAGATCATGTTGGAGTAGAGTGAGTTCTTACTCCAATATAACTGGTGTCCTTACAGTAAGAGGAAAAGAGACACAGAGACAGACATACATACAAGAGAACATCATATGAAGACACAGGCGCACAGAGGGAAGATGGGTATGTGACAATGAAGGCAGAGATTAGAGAGATGCAGGGGCAAGCCAAGTAATGCCAACGATTGCTGGAAACCAGCAGAAGCTGAGAGAGATAGTATGGCCCTTCTGACACCTTGATTTTAGACTGCTAGCCTCCAGAACTGTGATAAAATTAATCTCTTTTGTGTTAAGACACATAGTTTGTGGTTCTTTGTTACATCAGCCCTAGCAAACTAAGACAAGAGTCAAGGAGCTGCTGAGCTCAGTCGGACACTGAAGGTCTTCCACAGAGGCCACCAAAATGGAGTGTCCATAACTAGATCTTGGAAGCCAGATATGGAAGCAGGGATCAAAGAGCCAGGGAATCTAATGAGGAATAGTCATAAAAGAGTTCTTGGCAATCACTTGTTCCAGATGTCAGTGTTTCTGCCAATTTCTATCTGCTCATTACCCAAGTCACTTTAATGGACTGAGATGGGTTGGACAGCTCCTGGTTTGAATAAATACTTAAATATGAAGTGAGGTATAACCAAAAGCTCAGGTCTCAGGTATCTTGCTTGACACTGAAAAGAGGAAGCAACTATCCCTGGCCCCATAGCTTCCTTCCTTATTCATAGATAACCTCACATATATTTAACACAGTATTATTCCAGGCTTCTCTTCCTACTCCATTTTTCTCTATATAATCCTGAAAGATCTGTATTCCCAGGAATTACCCTGGATATGGTTGGATTATGTTTTAGTTTCCTATTGATGCTGCTTAAAGCAACACAAAGCTTTTCTTCAGGTGAGAATTCTAGTATGGATTGCACTGGACTAAAATCAAGGTGTCAATGTGCCATGTTCCTTTCTGGAGGCTCTAGGGGCAAATTTGTTTCTTGCTTATTTGGGTTGTTGACAGAATACATTTTCTTGTGGTTGTCATTGTAGGATTGAGATTTCTGATTTTTTGCTGGCTGTAAACTGAGGGCCATTGCCAGCTTCTAGAGGCTACTTCATTCTTTGGCTTGTGGCTCTTTTCTTCCATCTTCAAAGCCAGCAATAGCTGGTCAAGTCCTTCTCCCATCAAATCTTTCTGACCCATCTGCCATGTCCAAGACTCATGTGATTAGATTGAGCCCACCAGATAATCCAGGATAATCTTCCTTTCTTCAAGTCAGTTGATCAGCAACATCAATTCCATCTGCAACCTTAAGTCTCTTTTGCCATGTAACCAAACATGTTCACAGGTTCTGGGGATTAGGATATGGACATCTTTGGGGCGCCATTATTCTGACTTGTTGTTAGTGTTGTCAAGTTGATTCTGACTCCTAGAGACCCTGTGTACAGCAGAGAGGAGCCCTGCCCAGCTTCCAGCACTATGTCAGACAATACACTGCTGCAATTCATAGGATTTTCATGACCACTTTTTCCAGAAGTGGGTGGCCGGGTCCTTCTTCCTAGTCTGTCTTAGTCTGGAAGCTCCAGTGAAACCTGTCCACCATGGGTGACCTGCTGGAATTTGAAATACCAGTGGCATAACTTTCAGCATCACAGTAACATGCAGCTGCCACAGTATGACAACTGACAGACAGGTGGTTTGGTTCCCTGACCAGGAATTAACCCAGGCTGGCAATGAGAGCACCAAATCTTGATCACTAGACCATCAAGGCTGGCTGTTACTCGGGCTACCACAGGTTATCTGTAGCTGAGCAACGTGACTCCCCGACAGGACTGAGTAAAAAGAGAAGCTAAACTGTGAGGGGGAAATAGAGCTTTATTAAAATATAGTGAATAATAAGCAAAAAGAGAAAGTCAAGCTGCATATATGTGGTATTGTTAAAAGTCTATCCTTTTATCAACTTGCTGACTTGAAAATTAAAAATTAAATCTACTTAATGGAAAATATGTAACTGTTAAGAACATCAGCCATATCTTCAATAGGACTAGCTTCTTATCAGACAAGAAATTACTTTATAGATAGGCCATGGAGGAAATATGTAGAATTGTTGGCGTCCTCTGTTGAGGGCTCTTTTTTGGCCTTAACTTTGAGCACATTAAGTGTAAGTTCCTTTTGTTGCTTTTCTGATTTCTCCTCCAAACTCAATATATCCCAATAAAGGGAAATGTTTTTTTAACTTAAATTTTCCATGCTTAATTCCATCCAGTTATCATTAGAATGATTTCATCCCATCAATTTGCTATACCATTTGTATATCAGCTTCTATTTTTCTGCCACTTTTACGTGTCCTAAGAGGTGCATCACTGATAAACATTGACTCCCATTTTGCTTTCAGCTCTGTTTAGTGAATTTCCCACCAAATGTGGACACATACTCATTTCTAGTTTTCCGATGCAGTTTTCAGGAATATTTTGGCATTCTTTCTCTTCTCATATCCATATAAAATTAAGCAATACAAAAAATGGATTTAAAAAATTATTTGAAGAGAATTTACTCATTCATGTAATAATTATTATTGAACAACTGTTATGGACTAGGCACTGGAAATACACCAGTGATTCAGATGCTTAAGGTCCTTGTTGGGGGCATTGCCTTAATACAAACTTGTTTTGGTTGTCTTCTCTTCCCCTGTACCTTCATGGCAACCGTTGCCTACTTAGATTTTTGTCTCCTTATCTTGGCATCTATACATCTTCTTCACCCTTTCCATTATCCAGATTCTGTATCCTGAGTCTCATTTGTCCATTGCTTGGCTTTTGAGTAACTCAATTTAGAAAGAGTCTGATTAGGAATATACAGCCCAGGGATTATTGTGATAGCTCTGTATGCATTTGCTATTTGTCAGGGGGTTTCATTTGAACCCAAAGGAATGAACTTCATTTTGGTGACATTGTAGCCATCCTACTCAGGCCTCTAAAGACAATATATGTTTTGTTAGGCTCCTTCCTGATGCCCCTTCAATTATCCCCTTTCTAGACCTCTTCACTTAATCTCCCAAATGGTAAGACCAGCCCTGACCTCAAATGTGACGGTTAAGCACATGCCAATGACATCTTCCCCCAAAGCAGCGGAAAGGCCATTTTTCAAATAGTGATTTAAGTATCTCAAAGCAAGCAGGATACTCACATTAAAGGAAGAAGAAGCTGCATATTTCAGAAAGACCTATGGATTCAGATACCTTTGCCTGCCCTGATGTTCCATTTTTCAAATTAATTTGCCTGTTAGGTGAGAATCTCCTCAATGGAGCCGATATTGATGAGCTCCCAGACCTTATACGGTTCTCAAGACATAGCAAAAGCCTTCCCTGAAGTGTTGACAGCGCAGCGCATCCCTTCAGGGCCTCGGTTGTCTAAGTCTCACAGATAAAGCTTCCTGTACTTGAATTCTTGGAGGTGGGGTTGGAGGGAATGAATACTTAGAAGACGTTTTTGAAGTATTAAATAATTGATTATTTTAAAATCTAAAAAAATAATTTATTAGGAATAATCATTTTGAGCAACTCAGTTAAATATTAAAAATTGCATTAAATTTAGATGTGACTAAGCAACAAAATATTTCATGTTTCAGTGCCAATCAAGTACCTAAGACAAATGTTTAATGCCTAACTGTCTCACCAGAAATAGTTTCTCATCCCATATCAGAGGACACTGAATTATGCCAAAGCCTTAGAAGAGGCAGTTGGTAGGTAAAGTGAATTAAAATAAAGAGACATCCAACATAAGCTGGGTCCTTTCTTCATATATAGACATACATATATATTTGTGCCTTGGGCTCATTAGCAAAATACATTAGCTATAGCTGACTGATTTGCACCTGGTGCTGGCCTGCAGTCTCCAAAGAGATGAGATTTACAATTAGGTTTTGATCCTGGGAAGCTTTGAAAGCTTTCCCTATCAAAAATTAGATAGACATTTGGAGATGTAAATATACCATATTTTTTTCTGGATTACACGTTTGCTAAAGTTCATCTTTTAATGTTTTAGAAGCGAGTAGTGGTGGCATGCATATTACACTCTTGATGCACATTGCTTTTGAAATGAGATTCCAGGCGGAGTTTTAGCCCTAAAATGAAGCAAAGAGATTATCTATTACAACCCCCTTCTCAGAGATTAGCAAACTGATCCCCTGAAAGGTTAAAGAAGAGATTTAAAATCTCTAATGTTTAGCAGCCTGGGCAGGACTAGGATCCAGGTTAATCTAATTTCAAGAATAATGTTTATTTTTTCACTTCCCTCCATTGACGTTATAGCTGCTTGAATAAACATCGTAAATATAGAATATTTCTTCCTTTTCATTAAAAGGTCTCTAAGATAGTATATTCTCTAATCTCCATTAAGCATATTTTATAAGATTTCTGTGCCTTTAAAATCAGTTTAATTAGAATAAAATGTAACACTTAATGGGCGATGCTTCTCCAGATTGAAACTTCCATTCTATTTTGATGCTGAGCTTAGTCATTTCCCATTTGTTTGATTTAAAGTGGGGCTGAAGGGGTAAAATGGCCAACTCCAAACAGCTGCTTTTATCTAATCACCACACTCCTTGAGGTCTCTGATAATTATCAATAAATTGGGTGGTAGATAAATAGTGTCACAAGAGAAGGGAAGTGCTGAAGCCACGCTAAGGGTGATTCTTTCAGCTTGCCGGTAGGAGGGAAGAGTAAAGACAGATTCGTCCTGTTTGTCAGGAACCGAAAGTATGTTGGAGAAAACTAACTCCTGGGAAGGGATGTGTCAGGAAGATGGATTACCCCGGGAAGTCAGCACTGCTCTCCCAGTGGGCAGCAGCCCGCTCAGATACAATTTGCCAGCTGTCCATCTTGTCCTAGTGTGCTCTATCTTTTCCCTCCTTTGCACTGCCAGTGACAGGCCTGGGTTGTGTAGATCTAATGCAGCCACAGAGCCTTCAGAATAGCTAAGGGAGGGGAAACTTGTTTGCAATGAGTGAATATTCAGCATGCACATTCTATCAGCACTCCCAAAAGCTCTCAGAGAGACAGACCCTGTGGGGAAAACTCTTTAACTGAGCACCTTATTAGAGAAATGATCCTGTTAGGTGAATAAAAGGCTGATTATACACCCAGAGGTGAGCAGTAATGAGGCTCAGAGTAACTAAATGAAGCAATCTGCTACACTTTGTGTCTGGACTGGAGCCTGAGCATTTCAAACTGGCATTTGGAAAGGAAAAGGCTGGGGGAAACCACACAATAGATTGGAAATCTTTCATCTTTTTTTCCCCAAAGGGAATTCAGGGCAGATTTCCTGGGTAACACTTTTGAAGAAAGAAGCCTGGTGTGAGAGGAAAGCTTAGTGTGGGCGTTGCTGCCTCATATAACCAAGCCACAGACGCTTTCCTGTCTTTGTTAGAAGCTGGTCAACTCAATGGACTCTGCTTGTCTATTTAGAGCCACAAGGTTTCCTGGCAAGGATTCTAGCACAGCATCTCAGCTCCATTGACTGAAAATTGGTGAGGAAGTTTGGAACATGGTCTTATGTTCCCTACATGAGTAAGTGAGACACGAATCTATCTTCTAACCTTATGAATTAGCTACATAAAGTAAGGGCCACAGGTTGAAACCACCAACCTTCATTACTGCTTTCTGCTCTTGTTTATATTTTAAATCCTCCGTGGTAGCAGCTACAGCCCCAAAGCCATTTCACTGAAAGTTTACTGGCCTTGGTCATCCATGAGGGAGGATTTCATATTTGGTGAATTACTGTCCTAATTAATACATTTCATGGAGTGAGCATCTTTGTGATTCTCTCCTCTGCTGCCCACTTTCTCCCTGACAGGTGCAGGCAGCGTACTGAAGTCTAGAAAGGATTCTCTGAACCAGATGATTGGGTTCTCAAAGGGGCCATGACACATGCTAATAATGTGACCTCCTACTGCTGTTTAATATTTCTGAGCCTTGCTTTACTCATCCGTAAAATGAGGAGAGCAATAGTAGCCCTGACTTTTATCCTTTCCTTAGCATACAAGAGATATTGAGAGTGCTTTATATTATGAGCCATTGTAGGCTAAGCTGTGTTTATTCGAGGCATCTGGTTTATATTTTAAAGTATTCTTGAAAATCTTATAATTCCTGGGTGAGGATACCTAAGGCCTTTCTCATTCCTCAGGCACACAAGTAGTGTCTGTTTCAAAGCAGGATGTTCAAAAGCAAGACCAAATAATTTGATTCCCTGGATCATGCTGTTGGGCTCTCTTGTCTCTCTGTGACTTTGCTTACCCCATCTTTATGTCACTGGGAAAAGAACTAGGTAGAGTTTTAGTTTGAGACTAAAGAGAGCTCTTTAAAATAACCTTAGGGATATGAATAGACCAGTTGACATTCATTCCCTTAATATGATTAGTTTCCAAATGTAAAAGGCTGAGATAGCATTTGTTTCTCATAGGTTTTGTCAAAGCCAACATGGGTGCTTGTTAGTGTCATAATGATGGGTGACAAAGACAGTTAAGTTGATAATTGAGGAAAACCAGATATCCTCTCTATCTCCCATTCCACCCCCATTTAATAGTCAACTTTAGTATAAAAGTGTCCCACTGTTTCAATAGAAGAATGTGGCACTGTGCTCATCTTTCAACTAGATGGAGGATGGCAAGGCTAATTAATTTCTCTAGGCATGATTCACTCAGACCAAGGACTAAGACTACCAGGCAGCTCCGATCCGAGAGATAAGAGTCAGAGGCATTCAATGATTAAAAAGTCAATATGTTTGGACTTCTCTGTTAATTTACCAAAGAGAAGAATATCTTCTCAGTTTTGTCACTTACTAGTAGCAGTTTAGCTTGTCTTAGAAGCATGCACTGATTTGAACAGATAAAGCACATTTAAAGCATAAGTTTGTAGGCTTTTGTTTTAAGAAATGGTAGTGCTCTATTTGGGGCAACTAAAATTGCCATCTCACTGGAAAGAAAATGCTAAACTGGTTGTAGTAGGATGGGGACTGAGGCAGGTGACGGGAGAGGGAAATTAAGATTTCAGCAGCTGCATGAAAAAGAAAACAAAACATAGTTTGCATTTAAAAAAATTAGCTGCTTCTTTATTGATCTCAGAGAAGAACAAGAACACCTACGGAAGTAACTGGAAAAGGAAGAAATAAAGTGTTTGATATGCTGTGAGGTGAAAACTGAGGCTTAAAAAGCTTAGATAATTTGGCTCAGGTCACATGGCAGGAGAATCTGACATTCGAACTGGATTTGAGCATGTGTTCATTTGACTATAGCTCTGGAGGGTAAATGGCTCAGCTTTCATGTCCTATGGAATCTGGAATTGCTCCCCCTTGCCACTTTTTTCCATCCTATCTGTCATCCCCACCTATTTAATCTGATCTTTATTTGTAAAAATCTTTTGAGATCATCAGTAAGGCACAAAATATTGGATGAGTGAGTTGATATTTAGGTATCTACTATCTTGAAACTGTATTAAAAAGAGTACCCCATTTTTCAAAGTTTGAAAATCCATATCAATTAGATAGCCCCAAATTTGATGGATTTTTTTTCTCTTTTGAATGCTATGGAAGAATATTTCATATTTCTTGGCCATTAAACTTCTCAATATTAACTTAGAGTGCATCTCTAAGTGCAGATAAAGGTAATCAGATCTCATGCTTCAGGGAATAAACTGATTCCCTATGACTGTCAAGAAGGAATTTCCCCCATTAGCATCCTGCAGTTATCCAAGCACGAGATCCAACTTTCTGCTATCCTAAAGCTTTTTTATAGAACTTCACTGTATACACAGTATAAAATCTGAACCTGTGATGTAATATGCTGTGCATAATGGTTGTAATATTATGTGTAAGTATTTAATATGCAGCAAAATAAATACTGGAACAGTTGAGGCAGAGTTCTATTTAGATAACTGAGATAGTGATTCATTAAAGATAAACTACTTAAAATGTTTTCATGTTTCCTCCAAGGATCTCAAAGTACCTTCCCAAAATGAGCTCATTCATCCTCATGAATATTCTGTAACATAAATTCTGTTGAATTTCTCTGAAGAAACAGGTCAGTCAATCTTACTCACCAGCAAGTCCTTATAGCACCAAGTTTTACAGCAGCCTAACAATCTTTATTGCCTTGAAATCTCATTAGAGAATTGACTTCTAAGACCATTATTCTAGATGGAATGTTTTCATCCCTAGCCCACTCTCTACATTCCTCCCTCCAACAAACATGTGATGAGAGTCAACTATGTGCAAAGTGCTGGATATAAAAAGATAAATAGGGCTCAGGGTCCAGTGCGGGAGAGCTGGAAAGTTCATCCAAATATACTCCAGCACAGCTCAGTGTGCCAGACCTGCCTAGGCTAGCAAGACCCCTCTTCACCTACTGTCCCCTTCTTACTGTACAGGTCATTAGATCAACCGGGCTTTGACGTCTAGAAACCTAGTCTGATTCATGATTTGGTCCTAAGAGCCTATAACGGATTCCAGTTACTTCAGTTCAGATTTAGAGAGACTTGGTCATGTTCTACCTTAGAAAACCCTCTGAAACATCTTTGGTTCTTTTGAAAACTGGAGTGCTTCAAGAGATCTCTACTTTGGCATAACTGCAGTGTGCATGCATGTGCGTGTTCATCAGAATCGTTTTATAAAAAGATGATTAGAATTAAATTTGTCAAGATTTTCCAGATAAATTCTAGAGACAAGTCCTGTGTTGATCCTAGATAAATGACAGAGAATAACAATTAAGAGACCCTTTTAAACTATTCATGTTTAAGATTTATTTTTCGGTTTCATGTTTTTTTCTTAACGTTCTTTTGGATCAAATGATGAAAGCCCTGACATGAAGGCAGGGTGCTAAATAATTTTGAGCAAAAAGATTTGTGGAATATTGAAACATTTCTTTTGAGCAATGTTGTTTGGTTACAAAGGCGACAGCACTTTCACTTCTGGGAGTTAATAGGGCCTTCTCAGTTTGGTACCTGAAGGATGTTTGCTATGATAAGAAACAAATAAAGTCATGCTCACCGGAGCCACACCTTCGGCCCAGCATTGGATACAGTAATAACAACCAATATATTAGTGGTTTCACCTAAAGAGAAATGTGATTAGTCTGCTGTCTCCCAAAATATTTTCCCTTAAAAACTAGTCCTATGGTATGGGAATAAAAATCAGGGAAGATATTCAATGGTAAAAATACATTAAATAGCATCTTAATATAGTTCCTGCCCCAAGATATCCACATATTAGCAAATTAAAGGTTCTCTGAAGTCTATTGGTATATACACCTTTTAAATTTTATTTGACTCAATGTTTCTCAAATTTCTTTGACCCTTCACTTGTATAGCTTCCATTGATGTAATAGTTATTAACATCCAGGTTGTGGGAACATCATTTGGGAAATAGTGCAGTAAAAGAAAATATGTGTAAACTAAGATGGGAGAATCAGCTAAGTTATAGAACGCTTATTTACAGGAGTAAGTTATTTTGTACTTTATGCAGAGTTCCTTTTAATGAGAGTTTCTCAGGTGCATTAAAATACTATTTAAGTGATTTTTGAAAATGTTAATCATTTTTGAAAAGATAATAAACATGTTTTTAAAAATTCAAACTGTACTAATCCCCCCTCCTACCCTGTCTCCCATTCTGGCATTTCTTCTCTTCAGTATTTGATTTATGAATGTTGAATTTATATTCAACTTTTCAGGACATTTCTTATGCACTGTGAAAGATAGCATTCCAATATTAGAGTAAGAAGGGGAAAAAACCTACTTCTGAGTAGCCAATAAAAGCAATGGGACAGTAGATAATAATAAAAGGAAAATAACTGGATAGAAGGGTCAGGAAACCTTTATTTTCCTTTGGCTTGCTGTGAGATTCGGACCAACAAGTAACCTCCCTGATCCTTACTGTATAATTAAAATGACTGACTTCCCACCACCTGAATGAAGGATGTGAGGAATAAGCACGAACAGAATTCTGACCTTTGAGTAAATCTCTCCTAGTGGTTTAAATGAAGGTGTTCTCATTTTTAACGAATACTTATGCGTGTGTTATAATCCCATTCACTAACTGGTTCTAATTTCATTCTGTCATCCTTGTACCTGCTCTCTGTAATCTATTCACTTATTCTCCTTCTCTATAGGTAGGACGTTGTCAATACTACTTGTGTTTTAGTGAAAAATCCATTGGGAGAAAATTAATCATTGAAAAAAACACATGAATCAAGAGACAATTAAAGACACATAGGGGATCTTCAGTCCAGCATTGATTTACTCAACTTTTACTGAAAAACAATTATTAGGCAAAGTGATTAGTATGGAAATGTAAAGCTGTAATGAATGACTGTGAGTAAAGGTTATAGTCAAAATCACTAGATTTCCCCTGATAAGCAAAATGTTCTTTGATAAGACCAAGAATGACCTAAGAGCATTTGGAGTTTAGTCATCTGATACTATTCAGAAAACGTGGGATTCCTTTCTTTTTTTTTTATTCTGTAGAAAATTACCCTACCAAATTACTATTTGAAGACCCCCAACACCAGCTCTTCTAAAATAATGTTCCCTCTGAAATTTCCAACAGGCATAGAATTTGGTTATCTAGAAATTTATTGCACATATGGCCCAGCAAGAGAATAATAACACTTTATTGATATCTTCTCACAATGCCACGAGAAGAAGTGGAAAAGAAAATCTGGCTGAAGCTGTGAAAAATGAGATATATTTATAAACCTGAGATGTCGACTTTCCAAATTAGTTTCAAATCCAGATACCACATACATATGCTTGCCTTCACCTTCACATACCCACAAACTCATATGAGAAACACTCCATGATTTATTTCTAGGCTTTGGATATATAAATAGCTATCTAGTGTATTTATGTGTGTGTATATGTATCTATGTGTGTATGTATACATGATTCATAATTTGCTGGTGTTAGCCACTATTATTTTAATTTTGCGTTAATACACAAACTCTCAATATCTTAGCTTAGAAGAAAGTTTTCATATATATGAAAACTCTCTTCTTCCCATCAGCATTAGTGAGAGCATTAAACTATATATTACCCATTTCCCAGGGTGAAGAAATTATACTTACCTCTTTGCCTGGAGGTTGCTTCTTATTAAAGTGTGTTAGGTCTGTATATCATAAAATGACATGAGCTGAGAGCTTCCTCCTCCCTTGTTTATTTCTGATAAAAATATTCACTGCTTGCAAACATGTACATATATAAAAAAATCCACTGCACTCTAATTATACTGTGTGGTGTCACAAGGGTGTTGTTATTTTATTTTACTTTTTTACTTGTAATGTTTTGTTAAATTGGAGGAGGCCTGAAAAATTAATTAAAATGAACTAGTGTCTCAACATTTCATTGCAGTAGAGGAATGCGGAAGACGGAAAGGAGAGAATAACAATGAACGGATTGGATAAGAGGCAGCCACTTGTTTTACAAAAGGATCAGGGTTCTCCATCCAGATTCCATTTAGAGCATTGTAAGGGCTTACTGACTGGCTCTAGTGAGATTACACGCTACAAATTGAAGGTTGAAGATAACAGGGAAGACGACAGCTAGAACATGAGATATTAGAAACAAATAGACAGCTATCTAAATTCGGCACAACCTGGAAAAAATGCAAATGATATGGCCAAAGGGGAGTGAGGAAAATCTAAGAAGCAATATATCTTAGGTAATATGCTTAGGGAAGCGTGGAGTGTGGCTGCACGGCTGGGAGGCACCTAGTGAAAACAATGTAGTTGGCTCCTTCCCCTCTCTTGGAGATCAGAAAAGACACTGGGCCTTCCGTCATTCATTCATTCCACAGAGAAGTGCCTTTCTTTCACATACCTTTATTGAGTATCTATTATGGGCCACGTATTAAGAGATGGGGGAAGCAAAGAGACACAACTCTTCTTCTGTACCCTGGAGGAGTTTAGGGCAAAGAGCCAAATGCAACATGAAGGAAAGAGTATGAGGTTTGGCTTAAGGAGAGGAGGGTTTCATACATGGATTAAAATCCTTAGTCTGTCTCTTAGTGGCTCAGTGGTCTTGTGCCAGTCCCTCATCCTCTGAGCATCAGTTATCTTATCTGTAAAGTGAAGATAACCATCATGCCTGCTTCGTGGGGACACTGTGATGAGTAAATGTGACCCTTTTGGAAATGCTCTTTGAAAATAATCAAGGTGCTAAAATGATCTGGTTTTAATTATGAAGTATTTTGATTAACTCAAATTTGACAGTAGGGTCAGATTACAAAGAAATCAGAGAAATAAATGCTGTAAGTTTGAGAAGAATGATAAATATGGGAAAAGTGTTATGTGTGTTGTACACAAGAGATTCATGGGTGTGCAACCTGTGCAGTTGCACAGGGCCCTCCTCTTGGAAGGGACCTGTGCTTAGGTTAATGCTCTGCTGTTACCATCTTAAGGTTTTAATAATTTTTAAACAAGAGGTGTCACATTTTCATTTCACACATTTTCATTTTACTGGGCCCCATGAATTATATAGCCAGTCTGCATTCTGGATATATTGACTGTATAAATACTTAGATTAGTTACATACCAAATACATTAATCACTAAGTTATTTATTCATACATCCGACAGTTACCCATCTATTCATTCATACATACATGTTGATGTATTCTCCTGTGCAGGCTACAAAGCACTTGAGAAGTGAAAGTTGTGTGTATGGGTCTGTGGCCCAGGAGAGAAGGTGAACCTAAAAAAATTAAGTGTAATAGGTTTTAGTAATCAAAAACATCTTATGTTCCAAAGCCAAGAACCGTGATGTGATATGATATATATATAGTCATGTGCCGTATAATGACATTTCAGCCAATAGTGGACCACATATATGACAGTGTTCTCATAAGATCAGTACCATATAGCCTAGATATGTAGTAGGCTATAACATCTAGGTTTGTATAAGTACACTCTATGATGTTCTTACAATAACAAAATCGCCTAACGCATTTTTCAGAATGTATCTCCATCATTAAATGACACGTGACTGTATATATATATATATATATATATATATATATATATATATATATATAAAATGAACTAAATGATAGATATCAGCATTATATCTTATTTTCTTTCTTACAAAAATCTTGCAACATAAGTAATCAGTAGGTCTGGAATGAGGCCAGGAATCCACATTTTTAAACAAGTACCCCAAGGGTTTCTGATGCAGGTGTTTTCCAGCCATTCTTTCCAAACATTGAGTGAGAGGATTGTTCATGTTGTGCTTCTAATACTTATGTATAATTGGGAGAATTAGGTGATTTTTTTTTCTAGTAGCCCTCAGCAGCAGCCCCAGAGAAAGAATGCTGTGACTAGCATTTCTCTATGTTATTTGGGCCCCTGTTCAAAATCACTGCAAGACATTTGTTTCACCAAGCAAGACCCTATATCCAGTCCAGTGCCTATTGGATGCCAAGACACTACTAGTGTAAGGTTGCTCACAAATGCAGCTAACCAAGTTAGGGGCGGGCACATTTTGGAAACAGCTTCTGGAGATGCGGCCTATGACCTATTCCTACTTGCTCTGTGTCAGATACCTTGAATATAAAGGATATTAGAAACATAATAGCATGTCTGTTTAGAATACTCACTGGTCATTTAGAATTTTTTATTCCCACCCACATTTCCTGAAAGATAAAATTCTTAGAAGTCAGAGTATTTAATGTTGCCTGTTGGAAATTCCTTTCTTCTCTCTTTTCTCCTTTTGCCCCTCCTCCCCCTCCTCTCCCTTCTCCCCCCCTTTCTCCTCTTCTCTTTCTTTTCCATGCTTTTAATGATATTACCAATTTTTTTTTTACTGAAAATCATTTGCTTGACATAATTTTTATTTGAATAACAAGACCCAAATAAAGCCCAAGTTCTTCAATTTCCAGAAAACAAGCACATATCTAAGAAATGGAAAAGAAAAATGGTTTCCCTTTAAATTGATGCTAGATGTTTTCACGATTCTTGATGAATTATACAAGGGAATTACATGCTTTTTTTATATGCCTAAAGCTATCCTCAGCATTTCGGGGACTGCCCTAACTCCATCTACCCATTCCATCAATAATTATTATTTTTTTTGAGGAAGATTAGCCCTGAGCTAACTGCTGCCAATCCTCCTCTTTTTTGCTGAGGAAGTCTGGCCCTGACTTAGCATCTGTGCCCATCTTCCTCTACTTTATATGTTGGATGACTACCACAGCATGGCTTGCCAAGTGGTGCCATGTCCGCACCAGCGAACCCCGGGCCGCCGAAGCGGAACATGTGCACTTAACCTCTGAGCCACCAGCCGGCCCCTTCAATAATTATTTTTGAGCACCTACTATATGCACTGTACAAGACACTATAGTGGATAAAAATATATACCAGAATTCACTCAGCAAATATGTACTGAGGGACACTGTGCCAGGCTCATTTTTGGCCCACAACTGAGGATTTAGACCCTACCATCAAGGACCTTACATTCCAGTACCTATATGTAAACAGCTATAATAAAAAATCAAAGACAAATCAATGAGATATAGGTCAAATGTCATGGAATGTCTGGGGCAAGGGATCTTTAAATCTAATGTCAGAGTAGTCTTCATGGACGAAGTTCCGTATGATTTGTTCCTTGAAGGATAAAAAATATTTATATAGGTGAAGTATATAGGTATATAAAAATGTGTACTAAATAATAATGAGAAGATAGTTTGGAGCCTTGAATATTGGATATAGAAGCTGAGACTCTTTTAAGAAGGCGGTAGGGAGCCATTGGTTATACAGAATGAAATAAAGGAGAAAGAGGCAAAAGGCAAAGAGATCACTTAGAGACTGGTAGGAAATTGTAGAGAAGAGGTGACAAAGGCCAAAAATGGGGCACTAAGAGTAAGAATTAAGAAAATGATCTCTACATCCTCTTTTCTAGTTTTGCTTCCATAGAATGGTATTGATCTAGATTGAACATCACCTTTTTTCTTCTCCATATGCAAATTCCTTCTCTATAGAAAAACCCATCCTCCTTCCTTCAGTCATGCTTCAGGTCCCAAAAGTTTCCCTTCCTACTACCCTACGAATCTGGCTTTCTTGGGAATTGCTCACTAGAACACCCTGGAACACTCTGATATTTGCTGATATTTGTTTCTCATAGGCTCCCTAATAGTCTTCACCTATTATTCAACCCCCAGGCACCCTGTGGTTGCTGAAAAGCCTTTTTTTAATCAGTGTTGTTTTATCTTTAAAATCCATGATTAAGGCCACAGGCAGCCTTGACAGTCTCTAGACCCTTGGTGAGAAAAGAATAAACTCAGTGCACACCAGTGAGAGATCACAGCCTTTTTCTCTGACAACTTTGTGGCATCTTTGGCTGCCCTTTTTATGTGCTTGTCATTGTGCTTCCCTACATCAATCTCATAAAACATCCTTTTCCTCATGCTTGACATATTGATATCATCCTACCACAGATAAAACACAGAGCAATGTAATATGGGCAGGTGATGGAATTATTTGCAATGCACAGAAATCTCTGCTGATGTTTAAGACTGGTGCAATATTAAACACATTACTTTCCCTGACAGGCATTTTCATTACACCCATGCCATGCAGGTGGAGGATCTAAAAGTGAAATCTTGTTTCCCCCAACTGGGTCCATGCAATAAAATTAAAAATAGAGAGAGAGTGTGTGTGTCCTTCCCTCTCTCTATATTTATCTTTGCAAAATCCACAGCTTCTTGTTTAAACCACATTTGAATTTACTTGAAGAAATGACACAAATCCCAGAGAACTTATAGTAAAAACAATCGCTTTTTATCAGACCAGTATTCTTAAGATTGGTGGTGTCACATGAGCAGATTTGGAGGACCTTTCTGACATGGGACTAAACAAAAAATAGCCTAGTAAAAGTCAAGAAAGATCAACATTAGAAGGCCAATTAGTCTTCCAGAATGAGTTAATATGTACCATGGTCTTTTCAGAAAGAGAATCACATGCGAGGTTGATAATGCAAAAGCCTATAGTTATGAAAACAGCAACAACAGCAACCGCAAAAGGTAACGTTTCTTGAGGATTTCTTGTGCCAGAAATTTTCATGTTTTACGTTCACATTTAAAATTAAATCCTGATAACAACCTTATGAGGTAGGTAACTGATTATCCCTACTTACCAGATGAGAAAAACAAGGCTCATGAAAGTCATGTAACTTGTCCAAGGCAACACCTCTACTGACTCAAGCCCAGGTCTGTCTGGCCACAAACTTATGCTTTAAACTGATCAGAATTCTATATCCTGGGAGCCGGCCTGGTGGTGCAGTGGTTAAGTGCACACGTTCTGCTTCGGTGGCCTGGGGTTCGCCGGTTTGGATCCCAGGTGCGGACATGGCACCGCTTGGCAAGCCACACTGTGGTAGGTGTCCCACATATAAAGTAGAGGAAGATGGGCACAGATGTTAGCTCATGGCCCCTCTTCCTCAGCAAAAAGAGGAGGATTGGTGGCAGTTAGCTCAGGGCTAATCTTCCTAAAAAAAAAAAAGAATTATATATCCTTATGGAAAGGTAGAGCCCAGATCCCAGAAGATCTGCTCCAGAAACGTGCCAGGTCAGTCAGCGTGAACGCCGGCTCTGAGCCTGGAAGAGTGCCTGTCTGCTGTCTGTGCTCCTGCTGAATGTTCGAGATCTTTTAGATCAATAGTTGTAGTTCTGTGGGGTATTTTAATTGTATGCTCTCTGGATTCCATTGGCGGACTTCACTTACTCTATCCTGGAACTACAGTTGGAGGTAGGGTTGTTACCTCCAGGTGGGGTGAGGAACAGCTGTAGTTTTGCTTAAAGTTTCTAACGGAATTTCGTCTTAGATCTATATTTTTCCTCTCCCAGTGTTCTAAGGAGGTTACTAGGAAGAGTGAGGCAAGAAACCTGAGGGCAAAATCTCTTTCAGTTTTGTCAGGCAGATCCAACAGGGGTCTGTGCAACCCTAGCGTCCTTTTGCAGCATCTGCCTGGTAGAATTTTCGGAGAAGAAACTTGTGGTTCATTTATTATGTGCTTTCTCTACTGGGACAATAACAGCGGAGGCGATTTTACAATGGATCATGACATCCTTACATCCACCACTGGGAATTATACTGTTAACATCTAGGGATGTAAGAGCTCTTCTCTCTCATATTTTACAATGGATCATGACATCCTGACATCCACCACTGGGAATTATACTGTTAACATCTAGGGACGTAAGAGCTCTTCCCTCTCATATTTTACAATGGATCATGGTATCCTGACATCCACCATTGAGAATTATACTATTAATATATAGGGACTTAAGAGCTCTTCCCTCTCATAATTTTATCGAGAGAAAAACACCCAGAATAATCTTAGTTGACATTAGTATGACACAATTAACAATTTATTCAGCTGCCCTTTCAACCTAGAAGTTGAGACATGAGTCTTTTCTATGTTTCGGATGAGCAAAATGAGACAATGCATTCATACATTAATTCAGCACACAATTTTGATGACCTCCCATAAAGCAAGTGCTGTATCTATCTGAGAGATAACTACAATGGAATACAATATAAAAATTCAGATTCTTTCCTCTTAAGGATTTTATAATCTATTGGGGGAAGCAAATACAATGACATAGTCTATAATATAATTTGTTAAGTGTGGTGATAGAGGCATACACAGAGTATCATGAGAGCAGAGCAAATGAAAAACTGGCTTAGCTGGAGTTGGGAGGTAGGGGATTCCTCTGCAATGCAACACCTGAGCAGAATATTAACTAACGGTATGATCTACATAAAAGTAACTAATCTTTTTTTGAGGGTTTACTATGTGTTGGACTGAGTGCTAAGTGCTTTACGTGCATTGTCAAAATTAATCTTATCCTTAAAACAACCCACTAGAATGTGTACTAATATTTTCACCATTTTATAAATTTTGCATGTGGCAGAGCAGAGATCTGAACCCATGTTCTCTGGCTTCAGAGCTCAGCTCTTAACAAAGGTGCCACACTATCATTAACTATGATATATTGACTATGGTATATCACCTAAGAATATCACCAAGCAAAGCTTGTTCTTATGGGACCCAGTAAGCCCTCTTGCCCTTGGACAATGTGCTTCGTTCTAGCTTTTGATGAATTTTCTTTCTAAAACTGGAAGCTAATGATTTGGGCCGAAAATAAACCTGAGATATCAGCTTTTGTTTTGACAGGTCAGCTGCAAGGTCTAGGCATTTGAGTTTCTTAAAGTATATCTATCCAGTGCTCTGTATCATCCATTGCACACTTCTCCCCATGACGCTGTATTGTGCAGACAATACAGGACCACAGCCTGGTCCACCTCAATCCCATGTTCCCTGGCATCTCAAATGGGCCCAGCCCCAAAACATTTTGCCTGTGAATTCAGTGCTTTTCTGAAGACAAGCATTTTCTTTGATATTCTGGAGACAAAGAAATTTTCTCTCATTAACCTGCCAGAGACTTATGGAAATTCTGAGAAGTCAAATTCAGTCTCATAATGCATAAATGTTATTTATCTGGAATGGTGCAAATTTGGTATATAGGGGGACAGGGGAGTGACAAGGTTAGGTAGATTTATTAGCAACCTGTCAGGAAATTTCCCATGAGCAGCAGAGATTTGTCAGAAAGTTCAGTGTAGGTGATGGGACCAAGTTGGACTAATTCTTAGCAGATTTGTGCTGGCTCTGTTCACACCTTTCCTTTACAGACAACAAAATGTACTGAGCAGAGAGCTCATTAAGAAGACCTTCCTGCAAACACTCTTTGTGCCAGGTTTCTTTCCCCTTCCTTTTTTTCATATAATTATTTCAGTTACTTGAGAAGATACAAGCACATATTGGAA
The DNA here is from genome assembly GCF_041296265.1 of Equus caballus. NCBI lineage: Eukaryota > Metazoa > Chordata > Mammalia > Perissodactyla > Equidae > Equus > Equus caballus. The sequence continues at coordinate 37,160,801 of NC_091707.1, forward strand.
GCATTACTGAATAAGCAATGATTTTTACCCATTTGTGTGTACCTTTTAACCCTCCAAAGGAAAGCTTATACACCAGGGAATAAGGATTAACAAGAAGCTGGTATCTGTTCTGTGTTTCACTCTGCTTTTACTAAAGGATTAGGGTTTCAATCATTGGGTAACCATCAGGGTAGAGATGGAATAGTGGAAAGAAGTTAGCCTTTGAATTAGGACACTTGGGTCCCGGTCTCAAGCCTCCACTTTGCCAGCTCTTTGGCTCTGGGCCAGTTATTTAAACTTGCTGAGCTTTGGTTTCCTTGTTTGAAAGGTGAGGTTAATGATACCCATCTCACAGGGTTTCTAATAAATATTAAAGGAAATGAAAAATGTCACAGTTACTTGACCTGTGTGTCTTTCAACTTCCGGTTCAAGCACTACCTCCTCTGAAAAGTCTGCTGATGTGCCCAAGAAACAACAGCCACCGTTTATTGAGAAGTTATGGGTTTGCCACATGCTGTGCAACATGATTTTCATGCTGTATGTCATTGAATCCTCAGAATCCAGAGATAGGGAGCGAGACTGTGGAGAATAGAGAGAGAAAAAGGGGGAGGAAAAGAAAGAGAGACAGAGATAAAGAGAGGTAGAGAGAGAGGGAGAAAGAGAAGGAGAGTAGAGATAAGAGAAAATGAATGAGTTCCCATATAATCTTGGTCAAGAGATCTATTCCTTCTAAATCTTAGTTTCCTTAACAGTAAAACAGTAAATAATAAAGCCCACATCTTAACTCTATTTTCATGACTTTGGGGATGATTTATATTTCATGCTTCCCACAGTTCCTGGCACATAACAAACTCTTAATAAATAGAATCTAATATTATTATTATTATTACTTTTGAGGAAGATTAGCCTTAAGCTGACATCCACTGCCAATCTTCGTCTTTTTTGCTGAGGAAGATTGGCCCTGAGCTAACATCTGTGCCCATCTTCCTTTACTTTATATGTGAGACACCTGCCATAGCTTGGCTTGATAAATGCTGCATAGATCTCTGCCTGGGCTGAATTGACAAACCCCTGGGCCACCAAAGTGGAGAGTATGAACTTAACCGCTATGCCGCTGGGCCAGTTCCTAATATTATTTTTTCTGATGATAAGTTTTGTTTTGTTACAAGCATTTCTAGCACACATTGTTCTATATTTCATCCTCTGATTTCCCATTATTCATTTCGATTTCTACCTCCTTTAAGTCTGTGAGGAGGTGGGGCTCCTGGTGTTTCATCTCTGGACAGCGTCTGTCACACAGAAAATCTCACAAATTGTTTTTTCAGGAAATAAACAGGGAGAGAGAGAAGGAAGGAGGGGGGAGTACAGTCATGTGCTCGGTAAAGTGTCAGGAGCTGCACAATGCAGTCAACCAGCACCGGAAACACTGAGGGGTAGCAGGTCACTTTGAGTTCGAGTTAGACTTTTTCCATAAAGTTGCCATTCCTGTTGGAAAGTGATAGCTCTGCCTCTGAAAGCATTTCACAAAAACTAGAAGCGTAAAACAAACAAAAAACTTGTTTGCACATTACAGTGTGCATTTTAATGTATTTTTCCCATTTTTTTTTTCTATAGGCGGGACGGATACTCTAAGAGGGATTTTTCGCAAAGTAGCATATTCCCATGGCTGGATCAAATAGCCAACACTGCAAAGGGAGTTGAATTACTTCCATTCCTTCTTAGGCTAAAATGATTTGGCCTAGGCAAGGATGATTTTGGCCTGGGAAGCTCAGATTTCTAATCCAACCTGACTGGCCTATTCACAGTTCCAGAATATTCCACATGCCTGCTTCTCTCACTTATGGAGTAGTTTCAAGGATCCAAATAAAATACCATTAGTGAGAGTGTTTGGTACAAATGGTGATGGTATCACCTCTGTCTGAGGGTCTGCTTACCTTCTCTATGCCTAGGACACCTCTCATCCTCTCCACTAGTCATATACAGCCTTATCTTTATCCAGCACAGAAGTCACCCTTCTGTTGTGGTCCTCAAACTTGTGAACAGCCTTTCTTGACACATACATTTCTGTCTCTTCTCACATCAGGGCCTTCCTTAAAGGTCAGGAGTTTTGAAAGGAAAAAAAGGTCTTGAAAATGACAGGTTAACTTTGTTCTAAACTTTAGTGGCAGAAATTAGTATAAAGCAGAGCTGGATGGGGCTTACAGATGAGTTTCGTTTGTTCTGCAACAAGGTTGAAAAATAATTGTGAGATATTTTTTAAATGGGATATTTCACATAAAAATGAAAATGATTAGCTATTGTTGGCAAATCAGAAAACATTGCAATACTGGGCCTGTATTCCCATGGGGCAAAAATTTGCTAGAGATCAGTAGTGATTATTCTAGACATTCTTTGGGTGGCTGCAGTCTCAAGGATTTCTTATCGCCCCACAAACAGCAAAGCCAAAGGCCAGTTCTAATAATAACAACTAAATATAAAAATGCTTGAATACTAGAATTCTCCCATCCAGCTGCTTCATGAACTTGCATTGCCTGCTTAACGCTGGAGGCATCTGATCATGCAACCCAGGCTATAAAAGACGGGAAAAGGAAATAGCAAGCTAGATGTGTTACATCATAGTATTTCATTATAATATCTCTTTTCCTTTCCTTCCACATTTTTTACTTACACTCCCCCACCTCCCACTATCTAAATACCTTTCCTCACGATGGAAAAAGAATTATCAAAGACTTACAGCTTATGAGGGCCTGCTCAGTGGCATAGTGGTTAAATTCACATGCATTGCTTCAGCAGCCCCAGGTTCACAGGTTCAGATCCCGGGTGCAGACCTAGCATGGCTTGTGAAGCTATGCTGTGGCAGCATCCAATATAAAATGGAGGAAGATTGCCACAGATGTTAGCTTAGCAACAATCTTTCTCAATCAAAAAGAGGAAGATTGGCAACAGATGTTAGCTCTGGGCCAATCTTCCTCACACATACAAAACAAAACAAAACAAAAGGAAAAGAGAGCTTATGGATCAGAAGAAAATTCTGCTTCTACGTCCTACAGTCTTATTTCTCAATTCTGGCATTAAATGTCACTAAATCAAGAAGAGGTTAAGAAAAAAATTAGCGAAATATCTATTGCCATACTAACAGGCAGTCATAGAACAATCTGTTCATGTCTCCACTTCGCAAGTCCACTTTCCCAAAACTAATCAAACCCTTCCGTCTGCGGGTCCTTCCACAGCAGCTCTTTTTTTGTGAAGAAAAACCAAAAAGTTTCCTTACACATATTCTCCCTGGCAGAAAATTATCACCTTATTTCTTTTCCATTTCAAAAATATTTTTCCCTTCTAACTTTCCCAGTCTCATTTTAAAATGGAAATAGCCAAAAGCTAGGTAGTTTCCTCATTCTTTGTCATTTTCATTGACTCCATTCCCCATTCCTTTTTTCACATTATGTACAGTATATGTTTTTCTCTGAAGTTTTGCTTGCATAAATAAGCTCCTTTTATTTTTAAGTTGCGTTTATATTGATTTTCAGACTTATGTCCTTAACTCTTGAAAAACTTGGCAAAATTTCTACATCTACTATTCTGCGTTACGAGGCCTTAAGTTGTGTGTGTGTGTGTGTGTGTGTGTGTGTGTATCTTGGCCTTTAGGAAAAAGCTCAAAATTCGCATTTCACCACTTGTCACCCTACTCCCTCATAGCTTGTGATGTTTTTAAATGCTTATGAAATAGCCCAGCTTTCTAAAGTCCACATATGATCAATTTCTGCCCCCACTTAAAACCCTCCAGATGACTCTTCAAGGAGCTCGGGTTGAAATACAAATGCTGTATTGTTCACAGGGCTCATCATGGTTTGCTGTCTCTCTCCCTTTGCAGAAGCATCTATTTCATTCCGCTGTCAAGATTCCAGCCACAGTGCATAACCCAGAGGGTTTTGAATACCATAATGCAAAGTTTGAACTTTCCGTATGTATGCAATGAGTAGCTACTGAAAGATTTTGTGCAAAGGAGTGAAATTATGTCACCTGTACATTAGGAAGATTTCTCTGGGAAAAACCATGTAGCAAGCCCTGTTATAAAAAAGATTTGATAACTAAGAACTGCATCAGTGTGCTATTGTCTTTGCTCAAACAAAGAGATATTGAGGGACTGAACCAGGCTCTGGATATGGGAAAAAGGGGCCAGAGCTGAATGATACTGTGGAGATAGCCAATTATGCAGTTTAGATAAGAAGAGGGAAAGGAGCCTACCAGAGGATGACGTTAAAGTTTTGAGCCTGAGTAAGTGGAAAAACTATGATGTTATTAACTGAGGTATGGAACACGTAATAAGTTTGGGGTAAGATGAGGGGTGTGGAAAGTAGTAAAGAAAATGGTGAGTTTGGGTCATCTACGGAAAGAGATCCAGCAGGTGGTTACAGATCAGATTATTGTATGAGATTAGAGATATAGATCTGGGGTCCTCTACTTAGAGATAGTAGCTGAATCCATGGGATGGCTCACATGAGGTGATCAAAGGAGAGAATATGGGACAATATCATTGAGGATAGAGCGTTGAGGGGAACACATTTTTAAGTGGTAGGTGATGTACGTCAACCTAAAGAAAAGTTTGAGAATGAGAAATTGTCAGGTTCATTGCACCAATTACCTCCATTTTTTTCCTATCTGACAACATCCTTATCTAGAACTTATAACACTGGGTAACCAATCTCTTCCACCAAAACAGGAACTATTTCTTTAACCTCCAGTTACATATCCTATTGTATGAATTAAAGGTCTTGCTCATTAGAATAGGTATATCAAATCCCTCTGATCCCACCTCCTCAAATGAAGTGCATCTGGATGTCAAGGTGATTGACGTAGCACTAATGCATAATAACCAGAAACTGAGTTTATCTTCCAAGATCTTAATAGCAGATCCTGCTCAGGAGGAAACCTTTCTGACTTATCAGGCTTAATAATGAAATATGTTTACTTTTCATTTATTTTCCCCCTATCTATTCCTGTCATTTTCCTTTTTAATTATCAGAGATATTTATATGGAAAACAGGGTTCCCTCTTCTTATTTCTGTGATCTTGTGCTTGATATCTTGTGTCCTCCCCTCATGTCAATTATTTAAGCTGCAGTAGAATTTCCTTTTAGCATATATAGTTTCCCTAAATATCAGTTGGAAGGAGATTAGATGTTAAGAGAAGCGTAGGTGAACAGAAATGGGATGTTTATATGTGTGTGTGTGTGGCCAGGGTGGGTGATGGTGGAGGCTGGAGCGTGGCCTTGGATAGTATCTTTGGAACTGTCTCAGATCTAAGAGAGAGTTGACAGGATTTAAGAGGGAATTAATAAAGTAAGACAATGCAAGTATTGTACTGAAAGAAGTAAATGAGACCTCCAAATCAATGACAAACACAACAGAGCAGAAGGGGCTGGTGAAGTCAGAAACAAGACTATTCCACCAGCTTGTGGAGCTAGAACACACCTTCCCTCTGTGCCCTGGGAAGATGAACCTCCTCCTTGTCATATAACATTTGGAGAATTTTTTTAATTGTCAAGAAAATGTTCAGAATGCACTGCAAGAGTTGCCCAGAGACATCCATTGGTTACATGGAACCCATGATGTTTAGTCACATAGAGATCTGTGTGAAGACCTGAAGGCCCCCGAGGAGCTCGGATCTAAAGGAGAGAAAATGGGGTCCCTATGGGAGATTCACCACCAAGATACAACCTGACCCATCAGCTAGACTAAGTAGCATGACCTGGATGTTGAAGAAAGGAGGTGGTTTCAGGTCAAGTTTGAAGCTAGTTGTAGACATCCTTAGATCTTCTTTCCCTGCATTGTCTGTGGGTTTGGGGAAAGAGATTATTTGCAAAGGAAAGAACCGTGTCCCTCGGGGGCCTGGTTGTACTTTGGTGGGAGAGGCCTTAAAGTACTACATTGTGACAAGACAAAGGTGTTTTACTGCTGCTGTAGTAGGCTAAGGGCTCTAGAAGGCAACAGTCAAGATGAGATTACCAGATCCATGGGGGACAGAGTAAAAGCTTTCAAGGACACAAGTGGCCTCCAGAGCATGGGGCTGGAAATCCGATAGATGTAAGAAATTCTTCTTCCACTCAGGAATTTCTATGGAAAATAATTGAGGAGGGACACCCTAGGGCAAGGCTGGACTTCTTGCTAATCAAGCAGGTGGGTGCTCAAAGCATTGAGGCAAATTGTGGAGTTCCTCTAAGCAGAGTACATGGGTAACCTTATACTTTAAGCTCATGGGTTTACTCTTATTTGGTCAGCATGACATCATTTTAAAAAATTAAAAATTATGACATGAATGGTTCCATTCCTCTTCATTTGTTCCATGGCCTAATTTCTTTTCTTCTGGCCACTCCTCTTTCTATAGGCAAGAAGAGGAGGAAGATCTGAGAGCCATATGTATCTCTCATGATACCCTGGGTGCAACTTGAATACTTCTCCCCAAAGTGCCCTCTGGCTCTTCTCAGAGAAGAGATAGGCAGAATGGCCCATGCTGCTATCACAGCAGCAAGAATGCATGGCATGTAGTGAGGCCTCAAGGGTATTTTGTTAATCTTAGTTAATTCCAAGAACTGTGTAGCAGAATCTCACTTTCAGCAATCTGTTGTCTTTTTTAAAAAAAAAGAGCAATTGATGTAAGCAATGGGGAAAATCAGCCATTTGCAAAGACTGTTACTTAATGATGCTCCTTGGTGACTTTTCTGAGATAATTTTAGCCATTGGAAAGGAATACGTCACCTCTTGACTCTGCTTTGGAGGCTCAGGTAGAACAAAGGGGAGACATTAAGTATGTTTTGTTTCCTTCATAGGAAGCTTTGATCATTTATGTTAAAATGGTGCTAAACGAGTAATGAGCACATTACCTACCTATGTAGGTAGGCCAGGGAGGAAGCTGCCTTACCATTGGATCCAGGACACCTGTCTCCCGAGCAAAGTTCATTATCATACTGGCCTCTGACTACTTTAGCTGCAATCAGTAAAAAGAAAAAGAAAAACTATGTCACGAAAAATTGTCTCGCATTACAGGCTTTAGAGCAGGAACCCCAGTTAAAAAAATTCTAGTACTTTCAGGTGTGTGTCTCTTTTTTTGCGTCTAATAAATGTCTCTTTGATTCCACCTCTTCTTTCACTTTATTTACTTGCTTTTGCTTGGCGGTTTTGCCTCCACTCCCATAACTCCTCAGGACAGTGTTTATTTAAAGCCCATCTCATTGAAAGGGAGTGGCATTCCTCCTTTCATTACAGACCATTTAAAGGTGCAACACAATGATTTCTTCTTTCTGGAAGTTTTCCTTGATTCCCTGACCCTATTTGAAATGGAACTCTTCTTTAGTCTTCCAATAAACTCATTGCACAGAAACAATCACAAAGTCACATCTCAGGAAGTGGCCCAGACTATCTAGTTCAACTGTTTGCTGCCTCTATAATGTTGGAAAGGAATTTTTCTCAGCATCGAGAGGTACTCTGGACCTTCTCCACAATAAGCCAGATCATCCTAGCACTAGGGAATAATACTAGCTGATGTAGCTAATACATACAGATTGCTTACCATGCCAGGAGTTTTACAGGTCATGATTAAAAGGCAGTATAGGGTACAGATGAAGAGTGTGACTTCCAGAGCCAGAGACATTGGGTTCAGATCCTGCCATTCAATCCCTGTGTAACCTCGGCCAAGTTACTTAACCTTTCTAATCTACATTTTCCTCCTTTATAAAATGGGGATAATTATAGCCGTTGTAAGTTGTTGTCAGGGTTAAATGAAATAATATAACATAGAGCACTTATAATACCTGACATGTAGTAAAAAAATAAATATTAATTGTTATTCTTATTATCCATTGCTTATCTCCAAATGCTTAAGTGTAAGTTTCAACACCCTGTGATATGGCAAGGATCATAGACTCTGAAACTGATGCACAGTAAACCTGGTGGCTGAAGACAAATGGGACGATAATTATAATAATAGCATAGCACATTTTTTTTTTCCTCCAGACCATGGATTTTAAGTCTCTGCTAAAGAAGTTGATTTTCAGTACGGCCTTAGATTGGTATCCCCTATTTTGAAGCAGAGGATGATTCTATCAGATTTCCCCAGTTTTGAGCTTTTGGAATTTAGGAAAAGGGAAAGACAAAACTTTATCTCAGGATTGCTTGAGAGTGAACACCTTGCCTAGCCGTATTGAATTCACTGCTTTTTTTTGTCTCTCCATCCCACCCATCACTCTCCTCTTCTTTCTCTCTCCCTCTCTCTCTTTTACACACACACACACCCCTCCCAGAAGACTAGTTCAGCGCCCTAAAGGAATGTTATGAGGAATTATAGAAATTGATCTCATAAATTACTATGAGCTGTTCCAAGGAAAGGTAAAATTCTCAAACTCTTGGAGTTGTTTTTATTAGCACTATTCCTAATAATAATTACTGTTGTCATTAGTCATCATTGGGTATCACCACTTTCTGGGATAACACTTATCGAAGTGTTAGCAATTACACAGAACTCCCCAATTCTGCAAGCTCTGTGCTAAATCACCAAATGCCATTTCCTGTAGTAGAGCGCCCCCTAGCACCTCCACACGCCTCTCAGTTTAATTTGCTATTTGAGACCCCAAAGAACAGCTACTAAATATCAGTAGCGCAGCTTTCACCATCTAGGGATCTAGGTTCTCCAAGAGCTTAAGTGCCCAGCGTTAACTTCCTGAAATCTGTTCATCTGATTTCATAGCAGCTGGAAGAGGGAAGGAGAATTTTTGGACAGTCTAATCTGCTGGAAGCAAAGCAAGTGGCTTTCTCTCAGGTCACTGCTGAATTAATAAGTCCCATTAATTCTGTCAAATTAACTTAATTCTCTTAACCTGCTAGTGACCTTCTTTTGGAAGAATTGCAGTAAAGGAAGGGGCAGACTTTTGTTAGGCAACATTTAAAGCTTGTGTGTGTGTGTGTCTGAGAGTGAGAGAGAGAGAGAGAGAGAGAGAACATGAGGGCAGTAGAGACTGTCTGACTTTAGGTTTATGAAGTTCACTTCTTAGTTTTCCCATGAAATAAAAAGATTTTTGGCTGCTGTCTTATTTGTATTTAATTTGGGTGGCCCACCTTGGCATTAGATCAAAGCTTTGGGTCCTCTTTTTAAAGCATTTGCATGTCTGGGAAGAAGGTGGTAGGCTCATGTAGCAGCGCATAAGAGCGTATTGCTTAAACCTCTCTCTGAAGACAGGGAGGGCGAGGAGGAGGTGTGAGATATTTTAAAAATAAGACATGCTGCTAAATTCCCTGCCAACCTCCGTTCATGCTGAGTGGAGTGCAAGTAACAAGTATCAGATAGTTCTTCCAGACGTCAGCTATTTAAAGAGGCACATGCTAGAGTTCTGTGGACTGCAACTGTCTTATCCCTCCCTGGTAATGGTGGTGGTGGTGGTGGTGGTGATGGTGGTGATGGTGTGGTATTGGAGGTGGATGTCTGCCTTGAAGAAACTTTTAGCAACAACAAATGCATGTGGGAATATGTTTATGCATTTGGGAAGTAAGAAAAATCAGACAGGAGAAGAAATAACCTAATAATTCAAGAAGAGCATCATATCAAACTTAGTGGAAGCAACATCTGAGTTTTAAATGTATGAAGAAAGAGGGACATCAAGAGCCCTCATGAGCCCCCTGTAAAATTATCATATTATCCTTGAGAAATTGATGTATAGGCCAAGAAATTGTACAATGAGATGGATGATTCTTCAAATTCAATTTTAAACTTTTCTCTATTGTTTAACATAAAACAGACTGAAAAAACTAAATTATGACATCTGTTTTGTAATCCCATCAGTTAAAGACTTCTTATAGGAGAAAGTAAATCAATCTGTTAAGATGATAATGATTGGGGTCAAAAGGTAGGGTCGGGTCTGCGTCTAGTTTCCAGAATTTGCAGCATTGGTGTCTTAATCTTTATGTTACCTCCATCGGCTCATTTGGTGTTTTCTTATCACATTCATGCATAAAACTCTCTGTAGAAGGCCACAAAATTTTTGAAACAATCGGTTCTCCTTCAGTTTCTACAAATTCAGACTTGATTCCTTTCCTTAATTCAAATCTCAGTTCTGTTACTTGATAACTAGAAGAGCTCCAAGAGCTGTAGTTTTATCATTTCTCTGAGGGTCAGTTCTCAGGTTTTGTGTGGAAATGAAATAAGCTAGTTTTCAGCTCATTCTTGGTGACAAGCTTACTTAACTGGTCCTTCCTTTCTGGTTTAAGATGATATTGGGCTTAACTATTCCTGCTGCTGTGTATGAATCAGACACTCAAATAAAAACAGTCACCTTAGGGAGAAAACAGGTAGGCTGAGAAGAGAGAGGTGTGTGATTAAGTGAAGGCAGCGTTTCTAGAAAAGAAAATTTGGTCTTTCCCTTCAACCCCCATATCTCTCCCTTTTGAGGAACAGAACAAAATGGAGGTGACTTTTGGTTATGTCAAACGTGTTTGAAGGAACAAAGGTCCTTCAAACAAACTGACTTTGAGGAACTCTGTGGTCAAGTTGTTTATTTTTTCCTTGCCTTTTCTTTTCTGGATTGTTCTGCAGACATCCCAGGTTGACAAACTTGCAGAAAGAGATAAGAAGCAACCAAACAGAGAAGAATCACAACCTGTGTAGTCACTGTGTGCCGCTTGTAAAATGGGCCCAGCGTCCAATCTTTAGTTAGTCCTTGGTAGGGCAGGAGAGACTGTTAGCTTTTGTTTATGACGTTAAATAAGGAACACTGTGTGTCAAAAGGAGTGGACTTGCTTATCTGCTGTTTACAGATACAGGAGAAGAGGTGTTGGTTTTTCTTCTAACCTCTGCTTCCAACTTTTTTTCCTACCTTCTGATTCACATTGTCTCATACAGAAAACTTCTGCCTTTCAACTGAAGAACTTGTTCTGTTGTCAGCAATTATAGCCTCTCTCGTCTTTCTCTAAAACCCTTCTCTGCAGGAAATATCACTGTGGTTCTGGCATCAACAGTGTAATGCTTTAGTTTTGCCCATATGTATTTATACCCAGTTCTTCTTCTTCAACTTGGAGTCAAAATATTGAATGAAAACTTGAGACCAAGATGGATATTTTGGAATTTTCTGGATGGAGCACTACGCTATCTTCAGTATATGACATGGGAAGGTTAGAACTTGCCAAGAAAGTTGATTTTATTTCTCCTCTTCCTTCTCCTCCACCCTTGTCTTTACCTGTTCATTCACTCAACTGTACCAGAGAGCAACTGCTGACGAATTTGAACTTTGGAGTGACACTGATTATGGGTTATGGTTATGGGTTATGGGTTGTCCTGAAATTTCCTCAAGCCTTGTGAATGTATTTTCTATTTCATATTTTTCTAATACTTAGGATATGTAAAAATATATATCTACTCTATTAATACCTTAAGGGGTTGTCAGTCATGTTTCTTATAAACAAAGACACATACACCCTGTATTTAAAGAGGATTCATATCTGTATGCATTCTATTTTATGAGGGTCTAGCTAAAATTGAATAATGTAAGAATGAAAAGTAAAAGACAGATAAGTCTTGGGGTCCCCAACAGGTAGGAAGGATGACTTGTCTTAATAGAGCAGTGAAAATAAAATGATTAATTAAAAAAAATTAAAATGGAAATGAAAACTCTCCTCCATTGAAGGCCCACAGAATTAGGCTAAACAAGAAAACAGAGACTCGTGTTGAAGAGTACTTTTGACAAGTCCCTCACCCCCACCCCCACCGCCACCCACAACATAGGTGTATATTGTCTCTGCATGATTTAGTATCTGGTGCTATTCTGCATTTCTCAGTTTGGGGGCTGAATTCCTCAGCATCCTTACCACATTACAAAAATAGAAAGCCCAATATCATAGTCATACCACCACCCCACTTGCCGCCCACAGCGTAACAGAAGAGCAGGCAAGCCTCAGTTTTCGAAAGGGTTGTATTCCAAAAGTTACTTTATGAATTCTCAGAGCTCAGAGTATGTTTTCCCAGAGATACAATGTATTTTGTTTGCAGAACTCAAATACCTACTAACCCAGAACATTCCCAATATCCTAGTCTAGAGCTACTCTAGTCAAGTACCTGGCCACAGATAATGTTTTCTAAAAGGATGTGCATTTGGAATTCTAGTTTAGGATGCTAGCAACACATTTCTTACCACTACAGATTTGATAACAAGATCTGGGCTATCCAAACACGCACTTTCTGTCTCCAAAGATTCCAGTCAGGGTAGTTCTTGTATCTGGGTCGAGGTGGGAGTGAAGATGGGACTCAAGGACACGAAAGGGGCTCCAGGTGGAAAAACTGTGGTGAAGTGCTGGACTGAATGTTCTGGGATGGAGTGAAGAAGAGAGTTAGGTGTATTTAAGGGGAATGATTGGAGCAGTGGGGATGGGGAGATGAGGAGAGAAGGGATGAACGTTGAAGAAGTGGGGCTTTGATGGTTAATAAAGAATAGAAGCAGAACATAATTCAATTAAATTCAACACGTTTTGTTGAATATCCAATCCTATATATGTTAGAAGAGCGAGCAAAGTTGAGTGAGATGCACTCTCCACAGTCAAGACCTTCTGTAAGGGGAGGAGACTGGCATATGTCCAGATCAGCATTCATGGAGAGGATCTGGTCAGTCCCAGACTAGAAAATCAGTAACAGCGCAAGAAGGAGAGATTTGTTCTGACTTAAGGGTTAGGAAACATTTCATGGGAGAGGAAGCATCTGGGGTAGGCCTGAGGATTTTTGCACGAGATATGTAGGGGACAGAAGGATAAGCATAGTTCAGAAAGAGGGTGGGTGAGATCGAAGCCCAGAGGTAGGGGCATGCAGGGGATGTGGGAGAGCATGAGGACGTGCCTAAAGAGGAGAAGATTGGAAGGGATGAGAAGTCATGATTTTACCTTCTTGGGCAGATTTTCTTCCTCAGTGCCATGTCTTCTCCTTAGCTCCAAAGAGACTCCAGCCCCACTGGCAAGTTGTAGCTATAGTTGGATAGAAGGAGGAAGGATGTGAGAGGGTTGTGAGTAGGGGTCTGGGGCTTTGAAAATCTGGCAGTTGGGGGCTAGTGGTCAAGAAGTTTCTTTCTACTTCTTGCCTGTCCTCTTGCCCAAATGCCACCCAGCCCATTGTGTGACTCTCAGCTGCTGGTCAGGTGGGAGTAAGGAGAGAAGCATGGTTTTGGAGCTCAGATTATGTCTCAGCATATCCCAAACATCAGCAACAGCAGAACACAGGGGAAGGAAATTTTTAGAGAAAATGATGATGGTCTGGAATGCTGGTTCATGCATCGTATGAAATTGGTTGTAAGAAAGACCTGGTCAGTCTGTATTTCATGAAATAATAATAAGCCCCCATTCTCTTGGGCCCTCCTGCCCACAACTTCCTCTAAAGAAGCCAAGTGAAGTGCCCGGTTCTCAAATTTCTCCCCATGCACATAACCCCCTGCAGTATGGATGCCAAGGTTGGCGGTGCTTCTGCATCACTGAATTCTGAGACATGGGAAAAAAGAAGGAGTAGGAGAAAAGGAAGAATCTTTGCAAATACTTGTCAAAGGCATAAAGCTTCTGTCAAAAAGTTGAAATGGTCATTTCTGTTATAAGAGTTCGGAAAAAGGACAACTGCAGAGAGAGAGGCAGCCCTCCTGACTGCAAGTGCTGCACATGTGAGAGCCCTTCAAAGCTGAGAGGGCTCTGCATTTCAGAGAAGGCAAGTGGTTGTTGACATTCAGGGAGCCCTGAAGACAGTGGATGGTTCCTGGGTCAACATCAGCACAGACAGGTACACAGTGAGGGAGGAGGCAGGTGGCTCTCAGCCTGCACTTCCTCGGTGGCTGTTAGGGCCTGCCCCTGTGACTACTGCTGGGATTAAGTCTGTGAGACCTCTGCAACTAGGAGTTAGGAGATGTACACACTTTCGATGTATTTGTGTAATACATTGGCCTGTAGGCTCGACCCCAGTCTTAATGGAATTCCAGTCACTCACCGCCTCTTGACCAGTCCCAAGTGGAAGGATACACAGACTTTATATTAGGATTTGTAGCACCCTGGAAGATATCCAGTTGATCCTTAAACAGCATTCTTTGATGGAATTCTCCTATTAGCCACATGTATAGAAACCTTCATTTTGCTGCCCATAGATATCACACCTATATAACATAATAGGTAAGTGTGGGCATAAGTTAAAAAAAAATTACCAACTCCACTATCTAAATGAACATGCTAAAATTTGAGCATTAGCTACACATAATACACTTTGGAAGGATGGAAGATATCTCTTTGCCTTAGCTGAGTTCAGGTGAAATGCTAGCATGTTGTGATATCTTTGTAAAGACAGAGTGAGTGTGTGTGTGTGTGTGTGTATGTTTGTGTGTGTATCTCATTCAATAGTAAGCAGAGATAAGCAGGAACATATTAACAATCAAATTAGGAGGCAGGAGATTTGGATCTTATTTTTACTAGCGTGTTTTTATACATCTTTGAGCACTTTCTTTTTCTAGGGTACAGTTTCCTTATTTGTAAAATGAAGGATTTTGGGAATCAGTGGTTCTTAAACATTTGGGGGTCATAAACTTCTTTAAAATACTGAAGAAATCTTTGGACCTTCTTTTCAGAAAAAATTAAAATGTACATGCAGACTAAACTGAACGTAGTTTCAGGAAAGAGTTTTACAGAGTATTTTCAGGGCTGTCATATCCAGCCATAGCAATTATGCAGTATATCATTATGTTGTGTAGATTTATAAGTTCCATGGGAGCACAATACACGTGCACTATGACATCAATGACACCCCTTTGGAGGTGGGCATAGAGGTGGTCCCCTCTTTAGAGCAGTTCCTTGAACTCTGTGCTAGGAACTCTTGGGACAAATGGGCTCAAAGTTTCTTTACGGATCTGCATGTCTCTAATTCCTCAAATGTCTATATTATTATTGACAACCCTATTTAGTCAGCTCAGGCTGCATAACAAAATACCTCAGACTGGGTTGCTTAAAGAATAGAAATTTATTTTCTCACAGTTCTGGAGCTGGAAGTCCAAGATCAAGCTCCCAGCAGGTTAAGTTTCTCCTCAGGCCTCCTTTCTCCTTGGCTTGTAGATGGCCACTTTCTCTCTGTGCCCTCACATGGCCTTTATTGCTGTACCCACACACCACTGGTATTTCTTCCTCCTATAAGGATACGAATCCTATTAAGCCCCCACCCAGTGACCGCATTTAACCTTAAGTATCTCTCTAAAGGCCCCATCTCCAAATATATCTGTATTTGGGTTTAGGGCTTCAACACATGAATTTTGGGGGAATACAATTCAGTCTATAACCAACCCCTAACTGATAAGCACATTTCAGGGAGTAATAGTTAACAACCAGGTGAATTTTGATTCAAATTCCCTCCATGTCAAAAAAAGACACAAAGAAGTCTAATAATTAGAATAACATATTTTTTTAAATGAGGATTTATAATTGATAACCAAAATCTATCTGTGGCTGTTTTTATTAAATGGAATACTTTCACAGGTTTTTTCACTAACAGTAGTAAAAAAACAAAAAACCTTTTAAAAAACTTGATGTTGTAAAGATAAATTAACTTTGTTTGGAACTGGTCATCAAGAGGCCTGGTCAAGTGTTGTAAGTACTGGGAGGGAATGAATTAAGGCAGAAAAATTTACAATAACCTATAAGTATTTTTAGTTTTTGTTTTCCTTTGGGCCATGCATGTAATCAACTGTGTATGACGTAAATCAAAGCAACCAAAAGTGTCTGTCACATCTGGTAAGTGGGGGTAGGGGCCGTTGGGGGTTGCTATTTCTGCTATTCCTAAATTTCCTTTAACTGTAGTGGGAGAGCGGGGGCTGAGGAGAAAAGGTCAAGAGTTTCTTGTAGTTTTTAAAATGTATTATTGCTCCCCCAGTGCCACATTTAGTAACCACCATTCGCTGAGTAATTCCCAAAGCAATAACCACCTAACACCCCACCCCCAACTCCCCTGGTCCCAGCAGGACCTAAATAAGAGAGACATTCAAGGAGAAGAGAATTCAGAAATTACTGGATGTTGTTATTCCTAAAGCTTTACCGTGACTCTATGGCTGTTTAATTTATTTAGTAATGAGTCAACTCTGTTAGTGGTGTTACAGACCCTCCGAGTATATTCAGCACCACCCAATAGCCTACTGTCGTTTTGTCCTTTTCTCTTTCCAACCGTCCTTTCTCTGTTCATCTTCTGTATACCAACAAGGTATACATTTTAGGAAATTGTATCTATCAAACACAATGGCTCCCTCTGTGATGCTTTACTCCCACACAGGCACACTCCCTTGGGTGAAATGGCACACTCTGTGCTTGAATTGGGCTAAGATATATGCTATTGAAGACTTCTGCCTTCCCATCCCTCTCCTACCATCCCTCCCTCATGAATTCTCTTCTTGATTCCTAGGCAATACGCAGTACATACTTTGTCATCTACAGTCATTTGCTTGAAATTGACAGGTGGGTGGTTGGCCAAGCCAGGCAGGAGAGAAGTACAACAGGGGAAATAAATAGTAGGTACAAGCATGCCAGCAGATATTATTATTCCAAAGTAGGCAGCCTGTTAGCCTCAGTTTCTATTATAAAAATTTAAATTAAAAGAAAACCTAAGAAACTATTTGAGATAGTCTATGGTTAAGTGAATTGTCTAATGTCTGGCAATTACCGTTAGAGCCAAGAATTAAAATCCAGATATTTTCATTTGTAATATAGGATG
The DNA here is from genome assembly GCF_041296265.1 of Equus caballus. Classification (NCBI taxonomy): domain Eukaryota; kingdom Metazoa; phylum Chordata; class Mammalia; order Perissodactyla; family Equidae; genus Equus; species Equus caballus. The sequence continues at coordinate 37,177,520 of NC_091707.1, forward strand.
ACGATACATCTCTCAAACACACCATATTAAGCCATTAGAAATCATACATAATAGAGTTCCTTCTTAATTAGTTTGAAACTTGGTTTAAAGGGGCAAAAATATTGTCTTTCTTTTAGTGTAGCTTTTCAAAATCCTTCTGATCACCTTTGGCTCCAAGTTATATATACATGCTTTTTGTCTTCTTTCTCTTTCTTTTATAGCTTAAAAATAAGCTCCATGCTCATCATTGTTACTGATAGTATTGCTCATATCAAAGTTTCCTCTTGCAATATTGTTTCCAGGATTTTCGCTGAGAGAGGATCAAAAGTCAGAGAGCATCAGATGCATTTTCCTGGCATTTAGTTTCCAGATTGGGCAGTACTTTTTAATTAATTTACTTATTTTTTGTTGAGGAAACTTAGCTCTGAGTGAACATCTGTGCCAATCTTTCTCTACTTTATATCTGGGTCACTGCCACAGCGTGGCTTATGAGTGGTATAGGTCTGCACCTGGGATCTGAACCTGTGAACCTGGGCTGCCAAAGCAGAACGAAGCGAAGTTAACCACTACGCCACAGGGATGGCTCCATGGGGAGTACCTTTTTTTTTTTAGTGAGGAAGATTGGCCCTCATGGATAGCTAACATCTGTTGCCTATTTTCCTCTTTTTGCTTGAGGAAGACTGTCCTTGAGCTAAAATCTACGCCAATCTACCTCTACTTTATATGTGGGATGCTGCCATAGTATGGCTTGATGAGTGGTGTGCAGGTCTGCACCCAGGATCCGAACCTGTGAACCCTTGGCCGCTGAAGCAAAGCTTGTGAACTTAAACCCTACACCACTGGGCCAGTCCCCTGTTGGCAGTACTTTTTAAAATCATGATTGATTCTGTCTGGATTCCTGGTTTTGGGAGTAAAGATTGGCACTTATAGGAAATGAACATTTTCTCTATTCATAAAATAGTAACAAGAATGATGTAAATGTTTGGAGGACTTACTCTGATGAACAGACAACTGTCTGAGATAAAGAGCATGGTGGTCGTTTGTGACAGGAACACAGGCAATAAACTTATTTATTCATATTTCCTAAGACTTCAATAATTTTATGAATGGCTACAAGTTATCTGAATATGGACTATATTGTGGATTATGCACTAATTTAATGTAACCCTAGGTTGACTTTCCCATTTTGAGATAGTGAACACAAACTATTTTTAATCTCTAAAGTGTAAATTGCCCAAGTGTTATGTAATAAATATCAACATCTAATGCAAATGTTTCAGGTGTCATTTAATTCTAATATATATAATTGAAAGTTGTTTACAATCATGTGTCACTTAAAGATAGAGATATGTTCTGAGAAATGCATTGTTAGCTGATTTCATCGTTGTGGGACCACCATAGAGTGCACTTACACACAACTAGATGGCATAGCCTACTACACACCTAGGCTATATGGTACTAATCATATGGGACTACCATTTTATATGTGCTCTGTTGTTGATCCAAATGTCATTTTTTCTGCCTACCAGAGCACAAGGGATGTATCAATTATTATCTAATAGCCAACACTCTGAGACAATCATTTGTATGTCATTTGTTTTATTTCATTACAGAGCAAGCATTTTGACATGTATCCTGGGTAACTTGTTATGAGTATTGTTATTAAAAAAAAAAGGATAGAATTAGAGAAAAGAATTTGATCATAGGTCTCTTTCTGAAAGCATCACTCCATTATATACAGAAAGTGATAATTAAGAATAGAGAATTATTTTCTAAGCACATACATGAATTTATATTTAGGAGAAAGATAGCATGTCATTTAATTGATAAAATGAGAGATCATTTAATTTTTTCCATCACAAATATTATATTTTTTTATAATTGATTTAGACTGTTATTACATTGTGGACAGAAAATATGGAATGCAATTATTGATTCTTCAGTATTTCTTTATGATTCTAATACATGACTACTTTTTGCATTATGTTTCATATGTTTCAAAAGAATGGGATTCTCTAATTATTCTAATCAGGGTTGCAGATATGTCCATCTTTTCTGGTCTGTTAATTATGCTTTTTAAACTATCTATAGCCTTCCTACTTTTTTCTAGCTTATCCTATAAGTTTTAACATGAAAATGTAAATTTATTCAACAGATAGTTATTAAGCTCTTAACATGTGCCAAGCATTGTTGTATGCCCTAGAGAATCAGCAGTGATCAAAACAAACAAAAATATCTACCCGCATGGACCATACATTTTGGTGATTTTTTTTTTTTCTGAGGAAGATTAGCCCTGAGCTAACATTCGTGCCCATCTTCCTCTATTTTATATGTGGGACGCCTTCCACAGCATGGCTTGATAAGCAGTGTGTAGGTCTGTACCCAGGATCCAAACTGGCAAACCCCAGGTCGCTGAAGCCACTGGGCTGGCCCCTCGTGGGGTTTTTGATCACAAATTTCTCTCTTTTCTTCAGTCTATTAATATGTGCTTTATATATTTTGATGCTATGTTATTAGGTGCATACAGATTCAGGATTGTTATATCTCCCAGGTTAATTGTTTTTCTCAGGATGTAATGATGTTTTTGGCAATAAAGTCTATTTTGTCTGAAAATGCTATTTCCAAATCTGTTTTCATTTGGCTAACATTTGCCAAGTGTATTAGTTATAACACTGACTTGAGGGTATGGTAGTTATGCTTCTCTAGGTCATCCATGGCCCCAGGTTGCTTTCCTCTTGTTGCTCTGCCTTGGGACACCTACCAGTTCAGGCTTTTCTGTGTGAGAGAAAGGAAACTTCTGTATTGTTTAAACATATTTATGTAGTCTCAGTTAAAAACAGCCAAATCAATATCTTAATTAATATACCTGGCAAATACTAACCAAATAAAACAGATACACTAATGTCTTCATTCACATGGATGAAGTTAGCTCATCTCCACATCTGCATTCCATAAAAGGGACAAAGAGGAAGTAGAATGCAAGCATCAGCCTTTTAAGGTGTGACTTGGAAGTTGCACACCTCACTTGTATAGCATTTAGCAACAGAATACTAAAGTGATTTAGACAACAGATTAAGTAGATAGGTGACTTGGGTTCAAATCCTGGCTCTACCATCTACTAGCTATGTGAGTATGAGCAAGTCACAATTTGTGCCTCCTTTTAATCAGTTGTAAAATAGGGACAATAATACTACCTAGCTTATAAGCATTAAGAAAATGTTGCTTATTATTCTTCTTTTAAAGCCACCACAAACAAGGTGGTAGTGGTGGTGGTGGTAGTAGTAGTGACACAATGCTTACTTAGATTTAGCCATATCATAGCAGTTCCTTTTACTTACCTTTGCCTCTTGAATACCACTTTTTTCCTCTGGGATCATTTTGTTCATATTGAAGTCCATCCTTTAGTGGTTTTGCCAGTGATAGTCTGTGAGTGGAAAGCTTTCTGAAACTTCCTTTACCTGAAAACATCTTAGGTTTGCCTCCACTTTTAACCAATTTGGGTAGACAAATAAATCTAGATTGACAGGCATTTTCTTTCAACACAAAGCTATTTATTCATTGTCTTGTTTGCTCTACTTAAAAGTCTGTTGATTTTAAGATTGTTATCTTAGTTTTGGTGTTCTTTGGTTTCACTATGATGAACCAAGTTGTGGCTATTTTATTTTTCCTGTTTAGGATCCTTTAATATAAGAATTCATATTACTTAAATCTGAAAACTTCCCAGCCATTATCTTTTAGAATATTGCCCTTTCTCCCATTTTCTCCTTTCCCCTTCTAGAATTTCTAAGATATATGTTAGACTTTTCATTTTATCTTTCATGACTTTTAATCTCTTATATTTTTTAGATATCTTTTTCTCTCTGTGTTACACTTTGGGCAGTTTCCTCAGTTCTTTCTTCCAGTTCATTAATTCTCTCTTCAGCTACATCTACATAATCCATCCATTGATTTTTTTTTTAAATTTCATTGACTGCGTTGCATTTCCAAAAGATTTTAGTTCTTTCTTAAATCTGCCTATTACCATAATAACCTTTTTCCCCCTCTGTGGTTTCTATCATTTTTAATTTAATTATTTCAACCATATTTATTTGTCAGTTTCTTTCAGACTGTTCTGTAGTCTCACATTCTTGGATTACTTATTCTCCCATTGTTGTGTCTAATTAGCTTTCTTATGGTGGATTATCTTCTTGCTGGATTACTATTTTTCTATAAGCTTACTTTATCTTGATGCTGCTGTAGGAGCCATGCATTCCTCACTTTAGAGTAATATTCTGGAGGAATATCCTACCTTATTCTGACATTGAAATGCTATATGATATTAAACAAATCTCTCTCTCTCTGTATCTCAATTTCTCCAACTTTCTTAGGTGACTCCTGAATACCTAACTCTCTTTTTCTTGTCCATAACAGCTGCTGAGGAGGAATGGCCTTGCCTTGATTAGAGAGAACACAGTAGTTCTGCTTTTTGTCCTAGGATTTTCAAGATACTTGTCTTTATTTAAGGGGATTCAGTTTTTTATTTTACTTTATTTTATTTTTATGGTTAGTCCACCAGGATTCCCTGCTGGGAGGTAAAGGACAATAGGGTGAACAAGTTAGCATACTCTTTCCATAGCAATGTGCTCTTCCCCAATGAGAAGTGCCCTCCTAGATCACAGGAACAGCAGCTGTGTAGGTGTTGCTAGTAGGAAAAAAATTTTGGTATTTAAAATAGAAACATAAAATTGCTAATGTGTCTAGAGACAACTTGTACTGCATGCAATAATAAAAAATGAAATTCTAGTGCAACAATATTGGATTCATTTCACAGAAGTCTAAGATTTCTCACCTCAATGTATGAGTTTTTAATAAACAGTGGTATGCTATAATTTTTGCAGCATCTAGGAATTAGGTTTGAGCCTCAAAACAAGGCCAAGAGATCACATTTATGTAAGTACAGAAGTAAAGGGCAAAGAAAATTTTAAAAAGAAAATTTAATCAGTATTGTATATAAATTTGAAAAAGAACTTAGAGGTTATATATATTCTATCCTCTTACTTACTGCAACGACAGCAACTTCAGAGTCCCTAAAAGACATCTACCATTTGAACATTTCCTGTGATGGAGAGCTCACTGCCTTTGAAAGGCATCCCTTCCAATATTGTAATGGCTCCAAATGTTGAAAAGTTCTTTATAATGAGATGCCTGCATATTTTGGAGTTGTTTTTTTCTTTTAATGCAGAAGAAATGTTCTCTCCTACAGTAATTAAATGTATCTCAGTACTATTCCACAAACATCCATTGAATGTTTCATATTGGCCTGGACTGTGCAAAGTTTGAGATAAGGAATATGTCCATTTTACTGATGAGAAAACAGGTTTTCAGAAGCTAGGTACCTTGCCCAAGGTCACACAGCTAGTGAATAATAGAGCAGGGATTTGAACTTAAGCTGTCTGGCCCTAGAACATAAGCTGTTTGGCCCTAAGACCAGGCCTTGGTTTCCTTATATGATTCCCCTATAAATAATTTAGCAGACCTAGATATAAGCCTAAAGATAATAACAGAATATGACAAGTGTTAACAGAAGATAGGAAAGAAGAACGAATTCTGCCTGTCCAGATTGCAAACGGTAGATTTTGAAGACACAGATATCATCAATGCCAAAATATTATCTCTGTTTCATCTATTTCAAAAATAGCCTGTTCCTCCTCCTCTGACATAAGCTTACATTTGAGTACCCCCCTGACCTCACCATCAGTTTTGGAAAGAGCTAAGTCCTCAGTACCACTGACAAATGCCCTCTTATTACCCATATTGCAAACATTTGTGGAGCTGCTTAGGCAATACTTTGTATCATCTGTTCGGGGAACATTCATCTCATTCCCCTCCAAGATTTTTCTGTTAAGTGGAGTTAAGACTACACAGTATCAAGGGGAAAGTGGCAGTTATTTTAGATCTCTGTCCCTGTATCTTAGAAGATTTACTTTTCATGGAATTGTGAGATAGACACTTGAATAAGATGGATGCTTGAACCATGATGTTCAAGAATTAAATGATAGTCTTATGATTTGGATCCAATGAGTATTTCAGTATCTGAAAAGTAGCTACATGGGAGAAATTGAACAAAGGAAAACTCCTAGCTATGCTGCAATTTAACTTTTTTAGTTATACGATGTTTGACATCTTCAAGATGGCAACTCTGTCATTAGAGATAGAGAATGTAGCTTTCACCATATGAATCTCCTCTCCTCCCTTCCTCTCCCTCTTCTCTTTTCCTATCCCCTTTCTCTTCCCCTCTCTCCCTTTCCTTTACTTTCATTGCCTTTCCTTATCCCATGAAACACCTGTTTTTTTTGAGTTGAAAGAAAAAGTTGACCTCTTCCTGAGATTCTCAGGCTTTACAATCTAAATGATAAGAGAAAGCTAAGCTTAAAGTTTGCCTCCTTGAGGAAGTCCTCTGTGGATAATCCCAGCCCACACTGATAATCTCCTTTACATTCTCCTTTCTCTGCCTATTTGAAATCATTCAAGGTCAGTTTCATGATAATACTGAACCTGAACACTTACAATGCTCTTTGCAAATATATCTTCTTGTTTAACCCCCAAAACAATCCTTTGAGATAGGGATTACTCATAATTACACTATTGAGGAAACAGGCTCAGTGAGTTTAAAGTAACTTGCTCAAGGTCACACAGCCAGTAACTAGTCAAACAGGATTTGAAGTCTAGTCCTTTGACCTTCAGTTCACATGTCACCTTGTTTGTGAATCCCTTCTATCAGTCCCTCTTCTCCCTACAGCAAATCAAGCCCATTCTCTACTCTTTTAAAATTTTGTTTATACCTTTATTTTAGCACTGACATTGTATTTGGGAAGATGTATCTATCAATGGAGTTTATGGTTTGATTCATTTGTTTTTGATTTTTTTTTCCCTGCTAGATTATATACTTCTTAAGGCCTTAAACCTTCTCTTTTTCATCCCTGAGTCTCCTGGAATTCACCTGGTGCCTTGCCCATAGCTAGCATAAATTTAATGTTCATGAAGTAGATGAATTGATGCACCAAACTAAATGGTTTCTTCCTATACTGAGTAGAACCTAGTTCACAGACACATTCACAATAACTTTTTTTTAAAAAAAAATTGGTGAATAATAAGGAAATACTAAATAAATCCAATGGAAATTATCAAAATATTTAGAAGGCATGTGTTTTAAGGGGAAGACTAAATAATTAGAATTTACCATTTTAGAGAGAAGAAAGTAAGAAAATAAAGAGATGGGAAAGAGTTGTAGCCAGAGAGCCCTTCCGGATCCCAAAGAAGACTGAGATGGTGTGAGTTCCACCCTATACTGGAAAACTATTTATAAAACTGGGACCATGGTGAGCTTTATTGTTTTGGAGTTGGCTTGGAGGATATTTTTGAGAAGGATGTAATTAAGCTGCTCCTCTTTCTGCAAAATATGGGCAAAGAGGTGCCAGCTTGGTGGCGAAGTGGTTAAGCTTGCATGGTCCACTTCAGTGGCCCAAGGTTTGTGGGTTTCAATCCTGGGCATGGACCTACACACCATCAAGCTATGCTGTGGTGGCATCCCACATACAAAATAGAAGAAGACTGGCACAGATGTCAGCTCAGGGACAATCGTCCTCAAGCAAAAAGAGGAAGATTGGCAACAGGTGTTAGCTCGGGGCCAATCTTTCTCACCAACGACAACAACAAAAAAGGGCAAAGAGAATCCAGTGAGTCAGGTAATGCAGGAGTGTGACTTTCCATTCTATATATTGGAATTGTTTACTCATTCATCTGGAGATTTGTATCAACAAGAAGAGAAAATTATCTGCAGAGATAACTTTCAAGGAGTCATCTTTCAAGGAGTCATCAAGGAGAAGAAGAGAATTGTAATAATAATAATAGTTATTATATGTGTGCCATACACGTTTTATACACACTTTACATATATTAACTTTCTAAATCCTCACAACAAACCTATTAGCTAGATAGTATGATTGCTCCCATTTTACAAATGGAGAAGCTGAGATACAAAGAGAGTAAGTGTCTTATCAACATTTTCACAGCAGCTGACAAGGAGAGTCAGGATTTGAACCGAGGCAGTGGAGCACCAGAACCCAAAATCTCAATAGGTATGCATCCTAAAAGTATCCTCTAAACCTTTGGTTTGATAATTATCCTATAAGCATACAAATGATATTATTACTTCTATTATTGGATAACAATAATTCACTTTGTGTTCTCAAAACTGGATAAAGACTGGATGGGAAGTTTAGATCCCTGATATCCAATGTAGTGAAGACTAGCAGGGGTTTAGATGCCCAAATCTCTCTAAAGGAACTAATTGAATCCTGTCCTTGAGTAAAAAGAAAATTTGCTTCCGTGATAAAATAATTTCACTTAGACTTCAAAGGAAGCCGGCTAAGGTTAACAGCAACATTTCGTATTTTTCTTATCCTTGAAGAAATGTGTGATATTCTAATGAAGTAGATATCCCAGAGCCATTGATCAAACTCAAGAGATTTGGAAAATTTCCTAGAGAGATTTTTCTCAACATCCAAACTCCTGATATCCCCATTTCAGCCACAAGGAGGACAAGAGAATAACTATAGATTTTTATAAGAAGGGTAAGTTAAAAGAACAGAAGCCATATTTACACTCTCTAAACTCACAAAATCACACAAGGATGCCATTGTCTATTTTCATTTAAATCAAATACATGTAGGAGTGATGCTTAAAAGAATAAAGCTTCTCTTTTATACCCTCAAATGGAAAATATAATCAAAATCTGCTTTTTTGCAGGATGGCTTTCTTAAATAAATAAGCAGAAGGATGAATTATGTGGCTATAAATAAATCTACTGACATAAAATAAAGCAAAGTTCGGCTGTTTTATGGCGTCACTGGAACCCTTGGATATATTTACAGCCCTGTTAACAGTCACCTGTATTTTTTCAGGACTTTTATTTCATTTCACACTATGAGAATTTAGTTGTTGTTGTTTTTGTTTTTACTTTTCCTCCCCCTAAACTTACCTTTTGGAACTCTGTGTAGAGAGAGAAAGTAAGGACTTCTACTCTTCACGTTTGGAAAAAGAGGACCCTCACCTAAATCTCTGGTGCTTTCTGTGTCTGTGCAATCATATTAGGTGTGCCTAAAACAAACAACATCATAGGTCTTCTGGTGACAGCGAAGTGGGGAAAGTCAGGGTCTATGCAACTGAGAAGAGACATGTGCAGACGCAAAATGAATTGTGAGAGACCAACAGGGCAACTTTGCATCAGGTTCCTGGCACCTGACACACTTAACGACTGCCACGAGGTTTATTTTAGAAGCCAAAAGATTCCCCAGACTACTTTCTAGCCAAGGTACAGACCAAACCAAGACAAAGAGAGTCAGATGGGTAAGGACTCTCATACTTTACCTTGGGACAGTCTCCTGGAAGGTGGAGCGGAGCGGGAAGATTAAAAAAGCAGGGGAGGGAGTCTATCATGCCCAAGTCCGAAGTCTGAAATAACACAGAAACCCAGTGATTAACCAGCCAATTCCAGCTACAGGGTTTTTTTTTTGTTTTTTTTTTTAAACTACATTCCATTCAGAAACTTAAGCTTCCAAAAAGTCTGGTTAGGATTCTGTGGGGGTTTATCCAAGTAGAGCTAAGCGTGGTTGTTCCTGTGAAATTATTTATACTTTTCAACTTTAAATCTGGTGAGCATAACGTTTCTAAATCTATTTCTCTTCTTTTCTGTCTTAAAAGCGGACTCTCATCTTCATTCTGTAGCTGTACACTCCATTCCCAAGTGCTCTCACTCCAGAGACCCACTAGAGGAAACAACTCACGAGGAAAGAGGGGAGCTTTTGGTGGTAGTATAGGTGGTGTTGAATCCTTCAGCCGGAACTCTAGCTGCAGGCAGGTATTTTTTAGATTGAAAAATCTAAAAAAGTATATTTACTATGTCAGCCTAATATAAACTCTAATAGAACTGAGAAGAATGGGAATTAGAAAAGAAGTCTAAGTAGGAATGTGTTCACTAGAGGAAGAGACAGGAGGGATAGAAAGCAAGCAAAAAAAATCAACGATGTGTTAAACTGGAGGACACACGTTTTATCAGGATGATTGTGGGTTCCCTCTTTGTGGTGGAAGAAGAAAAATAAGCCAGTCTTGCATTTGTCCTCTCATAAGTCTTCTCAATATTCAACTGGGTCCCCAAATGGAATCAGCCTTACCTGAATTCACAGCTACCTCTTTTGACATTTTGCAAAAAGTAGATAAATAAATTATAAGTATGACAAGTAAAATGAATAGTTTCAGCTGTGATGCACCAGTGGCATTTCTAGATTTTGTGCCACATTAGGATTTATTTTCACTTTGTTGCCTAGCAGAGAATTAATTGGAACGTCCAGCTAAGCTTCCCATATTTCCTTGGGATGAAGTCAAAACCAGTCTCTAACACTCAGTGCCAATTTAGAAAAGAAAAATGTTCAGTGGATAGGTGGTCAACTCATCAACTCTGGAAATATGTGTCTCTAGGGATCAATGTCACTAAAGCCAGATAAATGCACTAGTGAAACTAATGGTATAAGACCATGTGAATATGAGATTGTCGATTGATTCATTGGATTCAATCATTCAGCAAACATTTACTGAGCTCCTACTATGTGCTATTCACTCTTTCCCACACAGGATATAGAGGAGAACAAGACAAAGGCTTAGCCTTCGGGGAGCTTACCATCTTTTTAAAGGAGCTAGGCTATGAACGAATAATAATAAAATAAAATAATTTTGGAAAGTGGAGAGTGCTCTGAAGGAAATAGAACAAGGTAATGGGATAAAGTGGCTTTCAGGGGTGATGGTGGCTAACTTTAGATGTGGGCCAGAGAGGGCCTTTGAGGAGATGACATCTAAAATGAACCAATCACAGGAAAATCTTGAGGAAAGTCTTCCAGACAAGAAGGGCCAGCAAGTATAAAGGCTTTGGTTTGGGAAAGAACTTGGCACATTCAAAGAGCAGAAAGACAGTCTGGGAGACTGGATTATATGAGTAAGGCGTCATCTGACAGAAGATGGAGTTGGAGAATTAGGCATAAGCCAGGTCTAGGTCCCCTTAAGGACATGATACAGAGTTAGATTAAGTTCAAAATGCAGTAGGAATCCATCTGGAGCAGTAAATCAAGGTATAGTTGGATTGAATGGGAGTTATCATCTATCTACCTTAAGGGAGGATGCTTATGATATTAAATTTTTTTGTCTGGCTTTTCTACTAATAATAAGACCCTAAACATGAACTTAACCTTCTTGGAGTTTTAGCTTAGTTTTCTATTGAACAAAGAGTACTACCAGTCTTTGCCAGGTGCTATGCCAGATGCTGTGTATATACATTATCTCATTTAAAACTCTCAAGAACCTCATGAGGGAAGGCATTATCCACACTTAACAGAGGAGGAAACTGGGGTTTGAATTGAGTCTCCGTAAACCACCCACCTTGCTTGTTGTGGTGTTCCTGAGTGCCTGTTGCTAGTTTAAGACAGTGTGTTCATGGGCTGCCACCCAGGGGCATGGAAGACCTTGAATGAGGGCCACCTCCCTCAGAGGGCACGGATCGTGGATCACCTTTACAGCTGAGAGCCAGAGCAGCTGGGATGACTGTCCCCATTTACCACAGGCAGCATGGACCTTTAGGAGAACACTGATTTCAGAACCAGAATACCAAGTGAGCACCATAAATTCTGAAACGGACTTGCTGTTTGACCTTGAAGACAAATCATCCATAGGTTTTGTATCTTTATCAGTTAGAAAGACATCTAATGCTAACTTCCTTGACAACTCCCTGGGGTGTCCCAAGGATGAATAGAACTGTCTTAATCCCTGTTGTTTATCCTCACTTAGGGGGTTTCAAATATTCATTGAGAGCAGGAGTATAATAGGTACTATAAATTCCTTTTTTAAAAAGAAATGCCACCTAAATACAATATATATATGATTTAACCAGCAAGTGCCATATAGTATATATGATATGATTTAACCAGCAAGTTTATTATTCCCTCTGCCCCACTCGACCAAACAAATGTGTTATGTGATTTTTTAACCAAGGTGAGTAGGAAGGAGGGAGTCAAAGCTAGCAAGGCCCCTGGGTTTAGGAGGGCTACCTGTGGGCTTGTGCCTCCAGCTCCTCACGCAGTGCAGGGAAAGGGGAGTGGGGAGTGTGGAGGCCGCCTTGTCCAGAATGTCACCGTTCCTTGGCAGAGCCATGGGTCAGCTTTCTCCTGGAGTCACAGATGGTCAGGACAGGCGCGCCAGGCCTCTTCCTGCCGCTCCCGCTCTCCCCTACAGCTTCAGCCTGGATGTAAAAGCTGTGCTCTCTTTGGTGCCCAGTGCCCTGGAGGCCTGGGGGCTTCACCTACCCGGGGCAGCGCCACTGAGGCCAGTGTGGGACAGGCCAGCCACTCCTCTTGCGCCAGCACACGCAGCCTTCTCCTCTGCTGAAGTTCTTTGACCAGGACAGCCAGCGGGGGCGCAAACCTCTAGGTCCTGAATTCCAAGAGCGTCCTGTCCACAGGGGACGGGAAGCAACCTTCTGCAAGGGCCTCCAGTTACCAAACCTCTTACCCTCCGGAGTCCCGGGCCACCTCTCCACCTTAACTTTCTGGAACCAGGACGCAGGTTCTTGCCATTCGCCCCTCGGCACACGCCTAGCGCACGGTGGCGCGGTGCTGAGCGCCAGGCATGGGGAGCGTGCACGTGGCACCCCCGCGAGTGCAGCCGCTCCAGCGCTCCTGCTGACTCAAGGGTTTATTTTTATTTCTATTTGGGGCTACTTCAGCCTTAGCCGCTGCCCGCACTTTTCTTCCCAAATTGTAAAAGGTGCCTTAATCGTCCAAGCTTGGCTTAATAAGCCTGTGAGAGGAGAAGGGAAAGGGTGATAACAAGGCGCAGTGTCCATCTGTCCGTCTGACTCACACCCAAATGCTCAGTCGGCTGGGAGGGAGCGGTCCGCGAGGAGGGCGGGCGATGCGCGCGGGAGGCTCGCGCGGGTGTAGACGAGCGAGCGTGTACTTGAATGGGGAGGGCCGGGATTCCGGGGCGCTCGGGCCCCGCCTTCCTCCCGCGCCAGCCAGTCCGTCGGCAGAGCGCTCGGGCTGCCCGGATTCGCTCTCGGGAGGGCGCGATTTGCATAGGACTTGCCCATTTGTGAATTTGGCTCCCCAACTCCTCGCTTCACTTCACCTGTGCCTCCCAGTTCCGCGCACTTTGCAGGCGCCCGCCTGCCCCTCGGCCACCTGGCCACCTCCACCGCGAATCGGGCACCACCTCTCGCGCTCTCCTTGATCGCCCGCCCACCTCCCGCCGCCCGGTGCCACGTTGCTTTGGGTGACTGCTCCGCGCTGGGTTTCTCCTCCACTCCTCTTTCCCTCCAGTCCTTCTTGCGCTCTTCCTCGGGCTACTGCTGCTGCTGCTGCTTTTTCATCCAGTTGGGAAACCCAGGACGCAGGCGGCTGCTCCGTGGCGCTCTTCCAGAACTCGCAGGGTTAACTGCCTCCGCGCCCTTCCGCGGAGACTCCGAGGAACACGCGTAGAACTCTTCCACCTGCAGCCCCCTTTTGCCTGGCGGTTCTGCATTGCATCGCATGGAAGTGGGAAAAGAAAAAAAAAAATGTTCAAACAGCTTGGATGTTGGGATAAATTAACCTGAACCTACTTGGGTCTCCTGCTGCCTCTTCTTCCTTCATTTCCACCTTTCCTCTGTGTGGCTTCCCGGAGTGTGCAGTTAAGTCATCAGACCAGAGGTGCCTAGAGATCAGGAGGAAGCCGCCTCTCCTGACATGTGTGGCATTCCGGGGCTCCCGAGGAGGGTTGCTATACCTGGGTGGACTTTGGCTTCGTAAATTTCAGCCCCGGGAAAGAGGGGCTTTTGCTTTCTCTCTCTCTCTCCTTTTTTTTTTTTTTTTTTTAACTGATTCATCATCTGTCTTGAAAGCGCCTATTCCTTCCCTCTTTCCAAAATTCGGGCAAGTCTTCCTCCTGCTATGATGGGCCCCTGGGCATCATGAACTTCATTATTCCTCACTGGCTGGAATTCAAACTGCCCATCTGTAGTGGTCCAGTGCGTCGACCATGCACCTGAGAATCCACGCGAGACGGAGCCCTCCTCGCCGGCCGGCCTGGACGCTTGGGATCTGGTCCCTCTTCTGGGGATGTATCGTCAGCTCTGTATGGAGTTCCTCTAATGTAGCTTCCTCCTCCTCCTCCTCTTCCTCGCCGGGGTCTCACTCTCAGCACGAGCACCATTTCCATGGCAGCAAGCACCACTCAGTGCCTATTTCTATCTATCGCTCCCCTGTTTCCCTTCGAGGAGGGCACGGTGGGTCTCTCTGCTCTTTATCCTTTTATGGGGCATAGCAATTCCTTAACCCACTCACCTTTCAGGTAATGTCAAGGGTGGGAAGAGAAGAAAAAATTGAATTTAAAATAATGGAAAGCATCGCATGTGCATGAGGGAAGAAAAATGTCCAATTTCCACTTAAAGGCTAGTGTTGTCTGCTCCTGCCCCCCAGTTTTCTCTAATGGATTCTACTCTCCTCGGATGCCTTACTCATAGCTGCACAAACACCACATTCTCCCCTTTGCAACCTTCCACCTCCTTCACCACCCGTGATGACAGGCAACTTATCCGATAAGTCCCCGGTGCTGCACTTTGGAAATTCATTCATTCACCTTGCTTTCACCCTTCGTCCCTCTGTTCTTGTTTGGGAGCTAGTCCTCGGGAAATAGCAGACAGCAGAAATCCTTAGGTCTTCAGCCTGAAGTTGATTGAGCTGCTGTAAAGTGGCTTGTGTGGTAAAGGTCAGAGAGGGAGAGTAGCTGAGTGTCAGAAGGCAGAAAATATAATTAATAACCAGTGGTCATTATTGTTCATTTGGGCAGCTTCATATTTGTCCACATGTCTGATGGAAAAAGGAGCTATCACGAAAACTGTACATCTAATATTGCTAAATACCAGAGAGGAAGCAATATATAAGATAAGGCAAAGTCCATTTATAATTTACCCAAGTGTAATTTATAGTAATTTTGATTCCTCCATTTATGCAAATATTATTTCAATTAAAGGTAGAACGGTTGGGCTTGTTCACACAATACAAGGATGAGGTTTTGCTCCAAACAGCCCTCCTTGCACAGTCTTGAAGAAAGAGATCTATGGCTGTTAAAAATATGTTCATCTCTTATCAGGCTGCCTCTGGAAGAGCGATGTCTGCTGCTGAGGTAGGAGCTTGTTGTAGTAAACTGTTCTAAAGAAGGGCGCTTCCTTATTTGTTTACTATGAACTCCATTCTGATGGTGAGGAGAGTAGGAATCACAGAGCCGCACCGCAGGAGCGGCCCTCTGGGGGTGGCACGAGTTACCCACACTAGAGGTCCCCTGCCCTAGCTTGTATTTTGAAGACCTCTCTCATGCAGAACCCATTCGGAACGTCAGTTCTTCCCATTGCCTCCCGGCCGTGGGTTTCTGCTCTCTGCTGTCTGTAGTGTTAAGTGGAAGCACATTGAGAAAATGCCAGCACGTACTCTGGCTCTCTCTTTAAATTTTATTTGATGGAGTTGTCAAGCAGCCCAGAGCTTGTAAGGTTGGTGGAGGGGGGTGGTGGGAAGGAGGGAATGCTTGATCTCGATCTGGTTGCTGTTTTCGCTGTGATTCCTGCTGGGTCTGGTATAGGCTTTCTAAAAAAGAATCCTAGGAGAGGAAATAGCCACAACCACCACAAAAGCGAAAGCAATCTCATTGAAATGGAAACTGATAGCTCCTAAGGGAGAGAGGACCTGGGTGTGGGGGTGGAATTGTAAAGAGCAGGGAAAAAAAAGAGGGGAGTGGGAGACTGAGGAAGCCAGACAGACTATTACTAATAGGCATAATTAAACATAGAAGCGCTCAGCAATAATTAGCTAAATTTTGCTAATTAGTGTAAATGATCAGCAGGGAGATGAAGATTATGCATTAGTTAGAGGTTATAGGCTGGCAGGGTCTCAATGTTTTCTGTTCAGGATGTAAACAGTTAAACGCAGCAACTAGTGAGTGATGGAATTTGCAGAGCGATACTTCCCCGGGGTTCCGAAGTCTGTCAATGTCTCTCCCTCAACTAAAGGGGCTAAAGGGCTTGAGCCTCAAACAGGTCAAACACAGCTCTTCTCTATTTACTTCATTTCTTCAAGAATCGGTTGCTCAGTACTCTCTAAATCTTTTTGACTGCTTCCCAGTCTGGTTTCTCATTAACCTGCACCTGATAAGATTCGGTGTGATAGAAAAGGAGAACAAAGTGAGTAAATGACTAGAGACCCCAGAAAAGGCCCTCAGATCCACCAGAGCTGTGGAGTGCAGTGAACTCCAGGGTCTGGCACGGCTAAGATAAGAAAACTCATGAATTGAACTCTTCAATATCCTTTTTCAATCCTGAAGTCCCATCCCATTGATTTGGGGCCTGGATAGTGAATGCATGTATATTAAGCAGGCTCCTTGCATATTTAACTAATGGTTTTGAGCTTGGAATCAAGAGAAACAGCAATCAACAAGATTCCCCAACCTCTGGCTCTGATCCCACATCCAAACTGTGACCTTTTGCATCCTTAAAGGACCAGGAGAGCCCTCAGTGGTTTGTTAATCCTCCTCTCATTCTTACTTGGAATACAATTGCTTCTCCTAGTCCAAGGCAATTGGATTTAGCTAATAGCAATTGTTTTAAAACATCTTTTGGATGGCACGAGGCAGAGCACCATAAGAATAATGGCTGTTACTAATAGTTTTCTGCAAAGCTTATTCCAGGGTTAAAAGCAGCAGTCTGTATTGTTGAAGAAGTAAATGCCCTTCGTTCTACTATAAAACGAAAACTAGAGCCTTCAGTCCAAGAACCTTCTTTGGACTCAAGAGAGACTTTTTGTTTGTTGTTTTTTCTACCCTCGTTCTCCTTGCCCATTTCCTAGGAAGCCAAAAGTCCTAGAGCTGCCCTATTAACTAGATGTTGCCACCCCCTCATTCCAAACCATCCTGCCCTATAGTGGGAGTCACACTAAGAACAGATGCAAGAAACAAATTCTCCAAGCAGCTGGCCTTTTACCACGCTTGGTTCCAATCTTTGGAAAATTGCTTATGTATAGATTTGCCTAAAGTCTTTATGCCAGGGCAGACTAGAAAAGGCTGAGGTCCCATATGAATTGGGGGGACTAAGACCACACCTACCTGGGGTACCTAAAATTGTCTCAGGTTAGAACTATGTTTCTGGCTGGAATTAACTCTCTTCTTAACTGGAATTTAGTGAGCTTTTCTCTGTTGGTCAGCCCCTTCTCTCAGGCTCCCTACTTTCTTTCGTGCTCTCTTCTATTCAGTAGTCATTCAATTAACATTTATCGGGCACTTACTATGTGCTCGGATGTGTGTAACCTGCTGAGGATGGAAAACTAAGTAAGACATTGTGGTGTTCAGCTGTGGATAATTTCAGAGGTGTTTTGATAATCTATGAAAGAGAAGAGCTTCTATAATTTAAAAAACATGGGGGATGGGGTGGTGATCCAGAAACCAAATCAAATTAATCAATATAAAATCTAAATATCCTGTATAAAATGCAGATTTACATTCTTCTGTTATTTAAAATATCCCTCCAGGTATTTTTCATCCTTAACTTTATTTCCATACTTAAATATCATGTTAACAAAACTCTGGGTAGTTTAGTGGTATGGGATATGTGGATACTACAATATCGTTACCAACTTTCAGTTTCGTAAGGGAGTTTTGTATTTTTTTCCTTCTTTTATCCTCTCTCTCACTTTTAAGAACTCCAGTGTACATCGGCATGAAAAATGCCATAATACTTATAGTTTAGAAACCAAGTTTCTCTAAGGATCCCAGGTTTAGGAAGTGTCTTACATTCTGTCCTCTATAAGATAGCAGACCTTTCTGACTCTTTAGGCATTTGGGGGAACTAATTGAAAATATAGAACTCAATTTTAAAAGGGAACGTGTCACAATATATTTAGAAGAAAATCTCTTACAACAATAACAAACCAGGTTGTGTGTGGGGCGGGGGTCAGGGGACATAAGTCTTGTTCACATCATCTTAGCTAAAGTGGTGGTGGTCGCACTTGCAACACATCGGCAGGAGTCCTTCTTGTAAGAAATTATGCTATTCATTCATTACTCATTCATTGTCACAGAAACTTACCTCTTAAATTGTTCCAGCCATGGCACTTGTTTTGCTCTGATCTATTGAACACTTTCTTCTGCTCAGCCAGCTGCTTTCTAACCACTCTCTTTCTCCCTTCCTTCTTGGGATTCAGTTTGCTGAATAATTCATAGTGTTGGTTGACAGATAAAATGATAAGATTTATATGTCTTTGGCCTTGGTGATGAATTAATTAAGCTGGTTTCTCCTTTTCTCTCTCCTCTAGATGCATTGTTTCTCTTCTCTAAAATTTGCTGGCAAGTGGTGGGTCTGGAGATTAACTTGGCCTTGAAAGACTACCACAGAAGATTATAATCTCCTGGTGTAAATTTCTTCTGGACTTTCAACAGGGATCATTGGGTGGGGTGGAGGTAAGGACTGCCGTTATCATAGAGAGAGAAGATGCGATAATTGGAATAATTGCTTTCAGGAAAAAAAAGAAAAAAACAAAAAAAACCTTTACCAAACTGGCTGATGGCTAGAATTCCATAGTAAGAACTTTATTCTTCTATCATCGGATTTTGAATCTGGAAGAGGTAGCATATTCCATTTTACACATTAGTGAATTAATTTATCAGATCTCAGAAAGCTTGCTTTGCTAGGACCCTGAGTGATCTGGGAGGGAGACACATTTCTGAAGATAAACCTTGAACTTATTTATACCTCCCTCCCTATATTAGTTTGTTAGGGTTGCCATAAGAAAAAAAATCACAGACTGGGTGGCTCAAACAACAGAAATTTAATTTTTCACAGTGCTGAAGCCTAGAAGTCCGATATCACGGTGTTGGCAGATTTGCTTTCTTCTAAGATCTCTTTCCTTGGCTTGCAGATGACCACCTTCTTGTTGTGTCCTCATATGGTCTTTCCTTTGTGTGCACGTATCCCTGATGTCTCCTCACATGTCCACATTTCCTCTTCTTGTAAGGACACTGGTCATATTGGATTAGAGCTCACCCTAAATGTCCTATTTTGACTTAATCACCACTTTAAAGGCCTTATCTCCAAATACAGTCACATTCTGAAGTACTAGGAGTGAGGGCTTCAATATATGAATTTTCGGGGGATACAGTTCAGCCCAAAACACCCCTCCTCCTCCCCCAGGACCCAGTCATTGGGAAATAAGTGAAAATGTATGGTTCAGTGAAACTCAAACTTTCACAGTGGAAAAAGAAAACGTTTAGTGACAATGGTAGGAATTTACAAAATTGATAACATGGTGCCTCAAGAGGAAAAATTCTATTTGCACATATGGAGAAAACAACACCAGTAGGTTTAGTTAAAACTTGTGTTTGCTTTCCCCTCACTTTTATCTTGTGTGACTGAGTCTGTACCTTGATGTGCTTGCAGACTAATTCTGTCTGACTACAGCCAAGCGCTCTGCAGACAGATTCTGATGCCCACACTCTAAGGCTCTCTCCACTTAGAGCTGCTGCCATTCCAGGCCTGACCTTTTGCCATCCCAGTGACTTCCTTTGTGAACTACAGTTGCTCACTCGTTTCCATTTCCAAGACACGCACCGCCAACTCCTTTCACATCTCATCCTTCTTGAAGTAAAACAGGTTAAATAAGTATAAATAACTACTATTTCGGCAGCTGAAAAATATGTCCTTTTGAAAAAGTATCAATTTAACTATTTTTCTGCTGGATTTCTATTTTGTGAAGTTCACATTAAAATATAAATATGAAGTAACTTGTCTGCTTCATGATATGGTCATGAAGCTTGGGTGAGATGATTGAGAAAATGTGTTGTAATTATAAGCCCTTGCTGTTACAAATCCCAAGCAAGATATTCAACTCTTTGGGAAAGGGAATTATTTTTCGTTTGTTTGTTTTTGTATTCAGATACTTTTGAAAAATGGTTTGGAGAATATGTGCTAATGAGGATGACAGTGGATGATAGTGGAGTTCTAATGGGCACTGTGGTGTCTGGGGCAGGGGTGGGAAATATCAACTCAGGATTTAGAGTTGGAGGAAATAGGTCTCAATCCTTGTTCTGTCACTAAGAAACTTTGTAAACCTGGGTAAGTCACTTGGCTTGACTAAGATTCAATTTCTTCGTCTTTAACTGGGAATAGCAATACTACCTACCATGCACGTCACAGAATTGTATTGGAAGTTAAGTTCTGCTTTGTACATTGTAAACCACTGTGTACAGGTTAATATTTTATGAGAAATATTTTAATGAGAATGCTCTTTCAATCCCTTCTACAAAATTGAGCTTCAGTGTTGAATGTTTGCTGGCTGGCAGTTTGAAGTTAAAGAGCATGCATCTACTGGTTCTCCTCATTTCTCTATCTATAGCAACAGTTTTTGCCTCCAGGGAGTTACTTCATTTACTTACTACTTTTTTAGGGAAATGTAGAGGAAAAAGCCTTAAGATGTCTTTCTTTGTTTATGGCACTAAAAGACGATAGCATGTGTGGTCAGCTTGTGTTTTTTGATAACATGTAAAAATCCATGCCAGGCAAATTTTAGCCTAGAAAAACAAATGATAGCAAACCACTCAGAATCTCAGAGATATAGTGAAGTGAAAGGGGAGATGCCCCTGAGAAATATTCTGAGACCACTTTGGAAATTCAGAATTGGATCCCATTTCTAGCAAACTTGTACAGAATTTATTCCTATATGATTCTGAGTATCCATTGAAAACCAGATTTTTAAATCTAGTTTATACTAGGAAAAGACAGGACTTTTTAGGACTACTATTTTCAAATCTGGAAATGGAGATCTTCTTTTAATGTCATTTTTGATACTTTTCCTTACCAGAACTCAAAGGTTAGAGAGGAGATGGGAGCATATTATTATTCTGGAACCATTAGAGTTGATTTTGTGTAGCCCAGATTTGAAACCAGACTTCTTAGGGAGAGGACACTGTGTAGGTCATAGATTTTATCCTTAGTTTCTCCCTGATCAACTCTGTGACTTTGGACATGACATTATATCTTTTTAATTGTATTAATCGTTTAATATTTAGACCTTCTGTGGGATATCTTGATCTTCTAACCTATCTTCTTTCTTTTACCTGTAGTTTTCTGTGGGGCACGTAGTGTGTATTTGCCTTAAAACTACAGCTGGTGAAATTGCCTTTTTCATTTCTTCCTCGTTTGTACAATGAGAGGGTTGAGTGAGATGATCTCTCCAAATGGTTCTCAGCACTCGGTCTGCGTGATTCTCCAATCCGCATGTCTTTAAAGACGCCACGGTGCATCTTAAACCTGTCTGAGTTCCACAGGTCTGCCGGTATTTTATAGGTCTATTTTCTTGACTATCATAATAACTTACGCCGAAGCCACAAGCCAGGTTTTCTCTTTCCCATTCCGACAGAAGCAGTATAATGTACAGAGTGGCACACTGTGAGGTTATAAAGCCCGCAATCCAACTTCACCGCAGAGTCACACCGAGACAGGGAGAACACAGCTTTCATTTAAACACACCTTATTAATACTAGAAAGGAGCTCTGCGTTGTGTTTAAAATGCTCTGCTGTGTTTAGCCATCCCAGAGCAGAGGGCAGAATAGCAACTGAGCAAGTGGTTTATTTCTACTTACAGTTAGAATTTTGAAAGACTTGCTTGGATCATACACCAACCCATTATGCACACCTGCTATGTACCAGGCACTCTTCCAGCGCTTTACATATATGATTTCATTTAATCCCCACAATCCTTTGACATTAATAAGGTTACCACCATTTCGTAAATAAAAACAGTGAGACTCAGAGAGCTTGACATGGCTTGACCAAAGTAGTATGGTGGTAGAGCCAGCATTCAAACACAGCTCTGACCACAAAGCTCTTGGTGTTCCTGCTATTCCACACAGTGTATTATCTCAATAAACAGAAAAAAAACACAGCAAGCCCTTTTGTTAGGAATAGAGTGTACAGGGTAATGAAGCAGTCTGATTAATGTGGTTGACACACCTTTCCAAAGCACCTACGAGAGTGTCCAGTTTATAATAAGGTTTTGAATGTTTGTTAGTCTGCCTGAACCCATTCTGACCCAAGGAAATACTAATTAAAAGGAGCAGATGGACCAAACATTCACACCTGATATGTGTTTCTTGCATAAATGAGTAATGATTGAGTGAGATGCCGCATGATTGATTCTTGTTTACTAGGAGAGTAGGGATAGTAGTTTATAGAAGAGGCAAAGGGCAGGGAAAGTCATTTACCCCTCAAAAGCACGCCAACAGGCTCATATAACTTCGGGGCTGCAAGAGAGCTTAAGGATTGTCTGACCCTCTGAAATTCCAGATGGACAAAGTAGGGACTTGGCCGAGGGCATTCAGTCCGTGTCAGAATCAGTTGGGAGGTGGCCAGTATGACTCCAAGCCCATCATCCTTCTTTTACTCAACTGCAAAGGCCAACTTCTCACTCCTTTATGATCCTTTCTCAATTGCAACCTTGTCTCCCATCTCTCTTTCTGCAGATTGATCTCTTCTTAATCAGATTAAGTGCTGCAGGAATGGATTCTACCAACATTGGACTTTTCTAACCTTCTGTAAATATTAATTTTTCACATGCATTCTTCTAACAGCTGCTGGTTTCCTGCTAAGAGGAAGGGTTCCTGGGGTGTTCTAAAGGCTTCTGTATGGGAGACCTCAGTGTCAGAAAGTGCTCTGATTCAGGATCCTGTGCAGGGAGACGTTGCCTGTCCTGCTTGGGTCTCACTCATCAGAAAGCAGAGGAAAATGTCCTGTATACTCACCTGTCTCTGTTTCCCATCTGGAAGCCACAACCGAGTTACTGTTCAAAAACATGTCCCCTGCCCTAGTCACCACCCCTTGCTTATCAGTTATTGAGTGGCTGTATGACCGTAAAACCCCTGGAAACCATCGAGCCACATTTTCTGAGATACCGTTCTCACCCTCCCTTTTTACTGTTTTGAAACATTTCTGTCACCCCCCTCCTCCACATTAAAACATAACCCTGTATGCTCCAGAGTGACTTCCCTCCAAACTATGAATTTCAACTATTTCTGAGGCAGTCTTTCAGAATTTGAATATAATTACACACTTTGGGTGAAATTGTGGTTTTTGCTGCATAAGAAACTAATGGAAATGATCTGCCTGTTCCTGTAGTTTACAGATTATATGCTTCAGAACTGGGGGTATATATTTAAGCTGCTTTTTTGTGTGGCACATTAAAATGAAAATGAACTTGGGGTGAGCCACCACGGTTGCTAGGCAGTAGAACGAGTTGATAAAGCACAGCATTAAACTGAACCAGCGTCAGTCAGTTGGTGTTTTACTTAACATTTATTTGCTTTGCACTTTTGTCATTTGATGTTGTCCTAGAAGGGAAGGGGGAGGAGATAGGCAGGATCTGGATGTCTGCAGAGACTCAAACAAAGAGGAAGAAATAATCAACCCAAACACCCTAGGGAAATGAGCACTTTTTAAAATTTGAGATTGCCACACTGAGAGCTTTCTATGAAGAGCGAGCAAGACGTGAGAAGCGCATGGTTGCCACTGACCGTGTCAGGGACTTTGACTCAGGCAAACACTAATCTTCAGAATAGGAGCAATGACTAGCAAAGAGGAACTAGCTTCCCCAGGCATGGCCTTGCCTCAGTGGCTCTAGACAAAATGCCATCATTCTGCTTGAAAATTTTAAATGTGCTTTCATAATCCATTTAATTCCAGATCTCAAATTCCAGACTTATCACGAGCAAGTAGTGATAGGCAGCAAAGGCTTTGGGACTTCTTCGTAAGTGATAACTAATAAGTAACTCTAATTGCTCTGAACCCCTGGTCTTAATAAAAGCCTAACGCCCTTATGAAAAACTAGATCACAGATAAAACAAAGGAAGACCCCCTTGGATTCTTGGGGTCAATTTTAGCAGCATTCTGATTATTTACAAGTTTGGAAGGATGGTTAAAGGGTTAAATCTCAGCTGCTGGGAAAATTTGGCCTCCTGAATAATTTGGATGGAGGGAGGGTCCTGTGGTTTAGATAGCCAAGGTTTTATTGTGTATCTTTTTCCTTGAACAAACTACTGTATCTCTTTCCATGAACTACTATCTTGGCATAATTGGATGGGCATCTTTGAGTGTTCACCTACGTCCATTCCATTATTTTAGATAAAATAAACCCAAGGAAGGAGATCTCTGTGCTTTTACAAGAATGACAGTAATACCTACTTTACTCTTAATAATAATTATTACAATTATATATCACATTTTTTTTGAATTGTTTTAATGTACCCGGCACTCTTCTAAAGGTCTTAGCTCATTTACTTCTGCTATGAGGTAGGTACAGTTCTTTCCTCATTTTGAAGATGCAGACACTGAGGCACAGAATGTTTGAGTTGCTTGCCTAAGGTCAAGCAGGTAATACATGGAAGAACCAGGTTGAGTATTCAGGTAGTTTGAATCCAGACTTGTCCTCTTAATATTTAAATATGTTTGTAATATTACCTGGGATGGTGGGAAAAGTTCTCAAAATAGTATTCTCAAATGCAATACCTGGCTCTTTTTAAAGGGCCATTTATGTTCTACCTAGAGCCAGGATTAATTATGGGGCCTACGAATATTTTTTAAACTTAACAGCTAGCAGTATGCACTAAATTTGTGTCAGTCTTTTAGGTTCCTTCACCCAATTCCACTGTGTATGTGTGTAGGGGGCTTCACACACAATACCAAGGAATTCTCAGATGCCAATTCGACTCAATTCTAATGCCTATCTACCCAAAGATAGTGTCAGATTCCACAGTTTAAGAGTTCAGTCCTACAAGATTGCCACCCCTCCCCCATTTCAGATGTCAGTCGTAAGCCCAGCTCATTACCTGTGCTTCTGACCAACCAGCTGTAAATCAGAGGTTCCCATGATCCCCTCCTTGGGTTCAATGAATTTGCTATTGCATCTTACAGAGCTCAGGAAACCTGTTTCCTTGCTAAATTACTAGTTTATTATAACAGGATACAACTAAGGAACAGCCAGGTGGGCATACGGCAAGGTATATGGGAAGGGGGGCAGAGCTTCCATGCCCTCTCCAGGTGGGCCACTCTCCCCAGATCTCCAACTTGTTCACCAGCCTGGAAGCTCTCCAAACCCTGTCATTTTGGATTTTTATGGAGGCTTCATTACGTAGGCGTGATTGATTAAATCATTGGCCATTGGCAACTGATTCAACCTCCAGCCCCTAACCCATCTCCCCTCCCCCAATGTCAGGGGTGGGACTGAAAGTTCCTGTCTAATCACATCATTGGCTCCTTTGGCAACCAGCCACCATCATTAGGTGCTTTCCCAAAGTCACCTCATTAACATAACAAAAGACACCTTTATCACTCTCATCTCTCGGGAAATTCCAAGGGTTTTGGGAGCTGCGAGCCAGGCAAATATATATGAGAAATATATTTTGTTAATCTGAATAACCAAATATATGTTTCTTATAAATCATACTATTGCAGTCAGGTACTGAACCAAATGCTTTAGCTTACCTCATTTAATCTTTATTGACCATCCTTCAAATTAGGTACCATTATTATCATGAATGTACAGGAAGAGTAATGGAGCTTCGAAGCCAATTCTCTCAAGTTCTTCTACCTACTAAGCAGTTAACCCCTTGCATCTATTGAACTTCTAAGTCAGGTACTCTGTGCAAATGTAAACCCATTCCTTGGTATTGACAGCAACTCATCAGAACACTTCCTTATATTCACAAGTCCTATTATATTATAGGAAGTTATTTGAGATTTCTGGAACAGCCTTTGGAAACTCATCTAAGTTCCAGAGTCAGCTGGCAGAGAATGGTTACATATTCAGTGGAGCATGGAGGAGTGAGGGACCCCTCCGTTGATGAGAGAGTCCATCGGTGACTCACCCACCTCAGTTTTGATTCACCGTAAGAAACTCGTTTATCAGGAAATTTAGTTTCCAACAGTTACTACAGGCTTTCTCTTCAAATTGTAATTTTAGGCAAACCACCAAAACTTCCTGGTTTTAGTTCTCTTACCTGCAAATTGAGAGAATTGCAATTAATGATTTTGAAATGGCTTGCCAGCTTTGTCTTTGCAATTTTGGTATTCATCTTTCTATCAGCACTGATAGGCAAAATTTTGATGATTTCTAAAACACTTCTTCACTCTTAGTCGATCACCTCTGAATCTTCTTTCATTCTTGGCACTTCATACGTATGGCATAAGTTCATTAATTATGAGGATAAAACGAATGAAACAAATATTTCAGGAGTGGCAATGGTTTTTAGTTTGGGCAAATATGTGTGTGTACATGTACATGTGGGTGAATGTGTGAGCCAGAAAAAAATAATGTAGCATAATGTTCTTGATAGAAACCTAATTAGCTCCTGACCTGAAATGTAAAGATCAGACATGAGTGCTAAGCCTGCTGTGCATTACAGATGCAAGGATGTTTAAGTACCTTCTTCTTGCTGCTCTGATGTCATTTACCAGTGCATTGTGTCACGGGAGCTCATGCTAACATGTCAATTACAATCTAAGAGGGGGACAGCTTTAATGTGAGATAGGAATATAAACCTGGAGCCCTGGCCTTCTGTCGCCAATCCCTCTCTTTCGGTGATTCATATTTCTGGGGTTTTCCATGCCAAAAGCCATTTTGTGTGTATGCACTGCAATCCCCATCACCTGTCAGTTACTAAGGACCTATTAGACTAGCTATCATATAAGAACACTCTTTCAGACAATGCTGAGATAGTGACCTTTTATTTCCCTGAACAAGGTAGCCCAATAATAGTAACTTAGAAACAGACCCACCACCCAAACACTAAGTTCCTCAGACCCTGAGGTGATGCCACTAAAAGAATATTCTGATGAGAGGCTCTCATTGAAGTCAAAAGCTTCTTTGCATTACTGGAATCATAAAATGCTGGACTTGGAAGAGTTCTTTGGGGAACTTTTCCAATCCAATTATTTTTCATGTGAAGGAACAAGCAGCCCAGGAGTTTGTGAATTGTTCCCAAATCACACTTTTCAAGTTAGGGGTAAATTGAGGCTAACATGCAAGTTTCCAGATTCTCTGTGGAGGCCTCACTCCACTGCACCACAATGTTAATACTCCAGCTTTCCAGGTGTCTCCTGTTTTGCCGTGGACAAGATTAGGATAGTCTCTGGTGCAACTGGAGTAATAAATCAGCACAGAAGGAGCAGAAAGTGTGATCTCCAAGTTACTCCAAACATTCGCACCGTGTCCCTTAATTGCCAGCATAGAATGCAGTTCCCACTCCATCTCAGGCATGTCACTCCCTCACAGGGTCCCCTGCTTTCTCTCTGCCCCAGCAGCCTGGGAGGAAAATTCAGTGTGCTGCAGTTCAATCAGTTTGATGAGAGCTTTTGAGCCTAATTACATGGAAAGTTTCTTCCAGTGAAAGGAAAGAGGAAAGAGAAAGGGAGAAATTAAATTGAAGTGTAAATCAGTCAAGGGCTTAGATCCCGGGCTTTCTTTCTTTTTAATCAAGAGTAAAATGAGAGGCGAGTTTTAAGGATCATCACAAGACACCATTAACTACCCAAGGAGCTTTTGATTGAAGATGGTTTGTCACAAAAAGAAAAGTGTACTATCTGTTCAAAAAAGGGAGTATTGGAAGGTCGTGCTTCAGCTTAGGAGAATGACACTGAGGGGCAGGACAATTTATTTTTCTGTAATTATTTCATCTGTAATTCCCCTAGATGGCTGACACATTTTCTTGCACACTTTAGGTGCTCAATAAATACTGTAAATCAATGATGTAGTAAATACGTAGTGTGTAACTGGGGTAATTGCATATTATGTAGGAAAGTGTAATATGTTTTCAATTCACTCAATATTAGACACTACATCTGAAATCACTGTTCAAAATTTTGGCCAGTTTCCCCTAGTGGTTGACATGGTTTTGGTATATTCCTCTGAAATTACTTGATATTTGTAGAATGTTTTATAGTGTTACAGAGAAAATTCTTGATCTTTTTTGATCCTCACCATAGTTCTCTGCAGCGGGAGGACAAGTGGTATGATTGTTATTTGTCCCATTTGTTTTTAGCTGATGTAATCAAAACTAGAGAAGCATAAATGGCTTGACCAAAGTCATTCTAGTATCAAGTGACAGAGCAGAAACTGACATCCAGCTTCTGTCCACTATATCACTTTGGATGACTGAGTATCTTGTGTGGAATTTCTTGGCTTTTCAGTATAAGAAGAAGGGGAGGAGAACAGCAGAAAGCAGAGTTCTTGCAGAAGAATGGTTAGAACAGAGAAGGTATGCTATGCCTTCACTGGACTTCACAGTTAATTAGTGAAAATTTACAGTGAGCAATGCGAGGCCCTGCAGTGGACAATCGAAACATGGACGCTATACTCAAAGGCTTACAGTGTGGTTACAAATTTCTGAAAGTGATGTTTAAATCTATCCTTTCCATCCCCACAGCATCCTCAACCATATCACCTGGACTGTTGCAACAACCTCCTTAACAGACCTTCCTAAGCTTCCAGTTGTCCGTTCTGTCCCTGCTCCACCCGCTGTTGGAGCCATCCATCTGATGTGCCAATCTGATCATGTCACTTTCCCATGGACTCCTCCTGGCCTATCAGATCAGTCTGATCAGATCACGTCACTCCCTCTTGTATCTAAAACAAAAGCTAATCCCTCACCTTCAAGATCTGGCCCCTGCTTATCTCTGACTTCATTTCCTAACAAGATCTTTGACCACATTGGCCTTCTTTTTGTTTTTTTTTGTTCTTGGGACATGCCAATCTTGTTCCCACCACAAGGCCTTTATGTTGTCAGTTCCTTCTCTCTGGAATGTTTTCATTTTCATCCAGATGCCATGTGGCCACTCCTTAGCATAACATCAGGTTTCAGCTTCCTTGTCATCTCCTCAAGAACCCTTCCTTAATGACCCAATCTTAAAAGCACTCTTTTAAATCCTTCTCCAGCATGCCACCTTGTTTTCTTTCCATGGTAGCACAAATACGTCCCATGAAAGTTCATTTTGTGTGAATTTCTTCTATCAACCTGCTAGAATGTAAGCTCTGAGAGCAGAGACTTTGTCTATCTTGTTCATAGTTGTATCTCCAGTGCCTAAAACAGGGACTAGCAAGGAGTGAGTTTCCATAAACATTTGTTAAGTGACTAGATGGATGCATAATTAATGTGTATCCCCCTCAAATATGGCTCTCACCCAGCATTTTAACCTCAATACTCACTAGGCCCTTTAAATGCTCCATGACTTTGGAATATACTGTTCTGTGGATTCAGAATCTCCTGTTTGGTAGATTTCTACTCATTTGTCAACTTACAGCTCACTCCATAGTATCTGGCCTGCAAAGTCTTCCCTACCTCCCATTGGCACAGTGAGTTTCTCAGCATTCTGTGTTTTTCTCCATAGTACTTTTCTCATTGAGTAATTAAAATTATTAAACATTTATTAAGGCTCCTACTACATTCTAGGCATTGTCCTGGGTGCCAGATACTTAAATATGATAAAATTTGGGCCCTGCAGGAGGCTCATGCCTCGATAGAAGAGCTCACTTTTTATTAAACATACAACATTGAGTTGCTATTATTTAATGATGGTAATTGTTTTTCTCACTAGACTCTGACTTCTTTAAGGGTAAGGAATGAATTCTTTTGAATGACCAACATAGTTCTTGTATTATAAAAGGTGCTTGATGATGCTCTAATGGAACAATCTAGTGAGTCAGTTGAGAGGTAAGAACATAAAGTATTTTAATGCAAGTAATAGTATGACAAACATCGTGAGATAGGTAGAAACTATGAGGATTTAGAGGGGAAAATGTCACAACCCATTAGAGCATTAAAAAGCACCTGGTGAGAGAGGAAACCTTTATATCGTTTGAAAAGTGATTTCTACGGGCAGGCGGGAGACAGGGTGGAATCTGTTTAGGAAGAAAATTAGAGAGATGTTCAGGGGTCAGTGGTCCAGCTTTCTGAGTCATGGGCACATCGAAGAATGTTGAGAGAAGTGCTGGCAAAGGAGATTGGGGCTCTCTGATGGAAGTCATTGAAAAATAATTATAATAACAGTTGACGCCTTTGGCATTTATAGTTTGCAAACCAGTACTGTGAGCGATATCTGATTATTCCTATCAATAACCTTGTCAATTTTTTTTTAATCGTTATCACAGTTTACAAGATAGGAAAAGGGTCAAGGCTGAGAAGTTGGTGCTTAATTCTTATAGGAAGATGCTGTATCTTTTCAAAATGTAAATCTGGCTTTCTAACTCCCTTGCTTAAAAACACAGGCAAAGAAACAAACAAAAACCACTTCTTTCTTCATGGGCTTCCATTGCCCTTTTAATAAAGACAAAACTGTTCAACATGATCTAGGGGTCCCTGCCTGGTCTGGCCTCATCACACCAGGCCCTTCTGCCTTTTCTGTTCCAGCTCCCTGGCCTTCTCTGAGTCACTCCTACTCTACAGATCTGCCTTTGCCCATTTAAGCAATTTCCTCGTCTCTTCCCTTGGTTGACACCCACTTAGACCTGAGGTCTCTGCTAACATATCACCTCCTCCAGGAAGCCCCCCTTCACTTCCTTGAGAAATTCAAATTCCCCAAATACATGTTCTCCTAACCTTCTGGTTATGGTTCTCTTCCCTCTTGCTCATTTCACAGTTGCTGCTTTACATTTAGTTGTGAGGTTGTTTGATTAATATCTATTTCCCTAAGTGGTTGTAAGTTCCGTTGGGGTCAGATAGAGTTGTGAAAATTTGTGAATAAAAATGCAAGACATCCAATTAAATTTGATATTCAGATAATGACCAAGTTTTTTTTTTTAGTATAAATATGTCCCATGCAATATTTGGGACATATTTATACTAAAATTTTTTTGGTTATTTTATTGAAATTCATATTTAACTGAGTAGACTGTATTTTTTCTGGCAACCTTAGTGAGAAACCATGTCTATTTTTGTTCCTAGCACCATAGCTGGGTATGCAGCAAACAGGTAATCATCCCACGTTTGATAAATAAATGAGATGAGTTTAAAAAAAATATTCTGGCAGCACCATGTAGGGTGAATTGGTATGACAAGAGACTGAATTTGGAGGGACTAATTGGCAAACTGTCACAATTATCAAAAGTAAAGGTAACAAGGACCCAAATAGGATGACAGCATGGAGTTTAGAAAGATGGAGGTGTGTAGAAGGAACATTTCCAAGTGGGATCAAGAATTTGCACAGGTGTAACTATGTGACAACCCACCACCTTGAGGAGCAGGGAAAGGGTCATTTCAAATTATGAGTGATCAGGGTCAAAACAATGATAAAGTGGGGCCAGCCCCGTGGTGCAGTGGTTAAGTTCGCACGTTCCACTTTGGCGGCCCTAGGTTCTCTGGTTTGGATCCCGGGTGCCAACCCACACACTGCCTGTCAAGCCATGCTGTGGCAGGTGTCCCACATAAAATAGAGGAAGATGGGCATGGATGTTAGCTCAGGGCCAGTCTTCCTCAGCAAAAAGAGGAGGATTGGCGGCAGATGTTAGCTCAGGGCTAATCTTCCTCAAAAAACAAAACAAAACAAAAACAATGATAAAGGCAAAAATAAATATAACTTCTCATTTGCATAGTGTTTCACAACTTTTAAAGCGCTATGCTCTACATCATGTCCCTTTGTAGGAGAGGCTTGTTTCTGAAAAGATGGCCATTTAATGGTCACTTTTCTTTGTAAATATAAATAAATTTCCCAGTCAATGTAGTTTATCGGTTCAGAGATGTTTGTCTTCATTTCTGTGCCTTTTTAATGAATTCCTTTTACTTAAGTTCCATATTTCTCAGTGCTGAATCCTTTCTTTCTGGAGCACCAGGTAATTTATATCATGCATAACAAACCTCAGATGCATTTGTATTAGCAGGTTGATTTTTATCCATCAGGTTTTCTAAAAATGGGCTGTAACTAGCCTATAATGAGATAACCAGCCAGAGGCTAATTTCTGTGGTATTTCTTCCCGATGTCAGAACAGGTGGAAGTTGACAACTCAGAAGCTCCCACTTCAGATAATAAAGACGTAATTCCAGTCATTCAAGTTTGTGTTGAAAGCAAATCTTTTCATTCTTTATTTTTCAATTAGTGCCAAGTGTAGCTCCATGGCCTCTAGCTACAGGAGGGCAGATGATCTCGAATTCTTAACTAGATGCGTGAACAGAGACCACGCTTGACATTTCCTCAGCTGCTCTTACAGAGGTTGAACGTTTTTCCTCAGCACGTACTTGCCTGTGATCTGCTGTTTGAAAGATCAGTGTGATAAGTGAGAGATTAAGTGAGAGAGACAATAAAAAGGCAGTATAGCCTAGTGGAGACAATGTAGGCTTTCTAACTCCACACACCCGAGTGTGACTGATGGCTCTCTCAGTTAGCAGATTACTTTAGTCCAGAGGTCCAGAAACTTTGTCTGTAAGGGACCTGATAGTAAACATTTTCAGCTTTGCAGGCTATATAGTTTCTGTGTCCACCACAATTACTCAACTCTGCCATCGTAGTCTAAGTGCAGCCATACACAATATGTAAATGAATGAGTATGGCTGTGCCACAGTAAAATTTTACTTACAAAAACAGGCAGGCTGAGGCCTGGTGGTGTAGCAGTTAAGTTCTTGCACTCCCCTTTGGTGGTCCGGGGTTCACAAGTTCGGACCCTGGGCGTGGACCTACTCACCACTCATCAAGCCATGCTGTAGTAGGCATCCCACATATAAAATAGAGGAAGATGGGCACAGATGTTAGCTCAGGGACAATCTTCCTCAGCAAAGAAAGAGGAGGGTTGGTGGCAGATATTTGCTCAGGGTTGATCTTCCTCAAAAAAAAAACGCCAGGCAGGCCAAGTTTGCTGACTCCTGCCCTAGTCTTAAGCTTCCTAATCTGATCATGGCAATAATAAAACCTACGTTACAAAGTTGTTGTGATTAAAACATTTCTGTATTCACCAAGAACCTAGCACAGAATCTGACACATAAGTAAGTATTCAGTAAATGTTAACCAGTTATTGTGATTATAATTAATGAATTTTAGGGCTGCAAAGAATCTTAGTGATCATAGGCAGTTTTCTCCTTTTAAAAGATGTCTAAATGGAGGATCCAAGAGTTATAGGGACCTAACCAAGGTTACTGCAGTCTGCTTCACTACGATTCTGTTCATGTCACCATTTTCAGAATTCCCAGTAAATATGGCAGCATGAAGCCACACTGTATCTTCAGGGATATCTGAGCACTGATTCCATATTTTTGCACTGAATATCAACCATGCATAAGACACTGTGCTATGTATTATAAGTGATACAAAGATCGATGAAGTTCTTATGCTTGAAGATCTAACTTTCATTTACCCGAATGACTATAGTGATGTAGGAAGTGACAAGTATCACAAGAATGAGTGTTTCCTGTGTGCTAAATGCTATGTTAGGTTCTTACATGTGACATCTCAGATGATTCCCTCAACAGCATAATTTTTAGAATTTTACCCTCGAAGACACTGAAGCTCAAATTTAAGTAATCTGCTCAAGGCGACGACTTAGCAAGTGCTGGAGCAAAGATTTGGACTTGTTTCTCTAATTACACAATGTGCTTTCTACCAGCCATTGGAGAAGACCTCATGGATGAAGTGTAGTTCAGTTAGCAATCGCTGTGTAACAAACCACTCTAAAACATTGTGTTGAAAACAGCCATGCTGTTTGCTTGTGATTCCATGGGTCAGCAGTTTAAGCTGGACCCAGCTGGGTGGTTCTGAAGGTGTCACATGGGGTCCCTCATGTGGCTACAGTCAACTGGCAGATGGATCGGGGTTGATGGTGCAAGACGGTCTCATTCACATATCTGGCGGTTTGTTCTGGCTATTGGTCTGGGAGGATCTTGGGTGGTATAGTTATCTCTGTTCCACATGACTTCTCATTCGCTGTTTGGCTAGCCTGGGCTTCTTCATGTGGTGGTCCAAGGGCTGCATTCTAAGAAAGTGATAATAAGAGCAGCAAGAACTTTCCAGAGCTTGGAAGTCACACAATAGCACTTTCACTGCATTCCATTCATCAAAGCAAGTGTCAGGGCCGGGCCAATTTCAGTGGATGGGAGAAAGATTCCACCTCCTAGTGGGAGGAGGGGTAAAGTCACATTGCAAAAGGGTAGGCATGCAGGGAGGGGAGGAATTCTTGCCACATTTGCAAACAATCTACCACAAAGTGATAACTGAGTTGGGAGTTAGGTCTTAAGAAAAATATAAAGATTTGGGAAGTATTGACTTTTCCAGAGCAGGGATTATAAAGAACAGCATTAGTTCTTACCTGAGAATGGGGCCACACACCTATGCTCTATCTAGAAAATTTTCTCTTGCCTTTGCTCTAAGGAAGAATTGCTGTTACTATGTATAGGGATGTAATTACAAGAGTGGTTTCCATATATATGGTACTTCTAACTTTTCAGAATATTTTTATTTCCATTATATCAAAATAAATATGCTATGTAGTTCTGTTGCATTTTATTACTCAGAGAAAGAGGGCAAACCTACTCCTTCCTTTCTTTTCTGCCGTTTGGCATCATCTTTGCAGCAAAGCAAATTCCCAGCTCACTTTCGAGAGACAGTAGTGTGGACCATTCATGGTGACTGATAGTGGTGAGTGTTGGCCCCAGCAGCTGTTTTGCTGTGAAGATGAAAGAGTGATGGACTTTAAGATGGAAAGGAAGGAAAAGGAGAAATTTGATTTCTTCAGCACTTGTCTTACCCATCTTCATTAAGATGGGTTGTGGAAACTGCAAGGCCAATCTGAACTAGTGGTCATAAAACTAATGGGCGCCACTCAACCTGGGCAGTTCATTTTGCTGCCTGAGATCTGTCATCTTGGTGGTTATTGCAGAAGGAGAAGGAATCTCCTGTAGGGAACACAACAGTCATTGTGTGATAGAAGTGAAACTGAAAGAAATAGATTTTTCTATTAGCTGCAAATCAAAGCTTTACATATCATCCCTTTAAGGTGACAGCATCTGATTCTCTAAGGCAGGGTTCAAGCAGGTCATTCAGGCTTCCAGAAGACAATATAGGATTAATATCCATGTGTGTCCGTGCATGCGCATATGTGTGATGAGAAACAATGTGATTCAGTTGAAGTCTTGGATTTGGCTATGTTTGTATGTGTAAGGGATGAACTTGTGGACTGGAGGTTGGAGTAAAGGAGCTGAGATGTAGTGTGAAGAGGGAAGTAGGAGAGAGGATCCAGTTCTGATTAGGGGAATCTTGAAATGAGCGGGCTAATAATATTCAGTCCCCTTGATTTTTGGCTCTTCCCTTCCAGAAATGTTTACTGAAGGGAGGCAAGAAAACATATCTTTTTTTTGTGACAATCAAGCATTTCAAATGGCA
Source organism: Equus caballus (assembly GCF_041296265.1). Classification (NCBI taxonomy): domain Eukaryota; kingdom Metazoa; phylum Chordata; class Mammalia; order Perissodactyla; family Equidae; genus Equus; species Equus caballus. Next base: position 37,212,996 of record NC_091707.1, read on the forward strand.
GCCTGCTGTGGGTTTCTCTCCATTCCTGAGATTCCTTTGTTCTTTAGTCCACCACCACACCACGTGTTACCATTTATCGAGAACTTGTCATGTGCCACATGCTTTATATATATTACTGTGCCCGTGATCCATAAAAGAATCCTTTTATGATAGCATTATCCATAGGAAACAAAGGCTCAGAGAGGTTAAGTAACTTGCCCACGAATACACAGCTTGTAAAGTGGCAATGCAGGGATCCCAAACCCCAATGCCCATACACTGACACTGGTATTACCTTGCCTTTTCAAGGCTGGGGCTATAAGGGATGTCCTGTACGGGTGGTATAAAGATTTGTGAAGGACTTTTTAATTCAGCTCTTATCTAGATCTTCTTTGGAAAGTCTCCTCAGCTGATGTAAGGTCAAAACACCAGCTATCTGATCTAATAGTGTTATTGGAAAGAAAGTAAAGATCATGGGCAGTGAAGACTTTTGGAATCAGAAGGGACTCGCTAGATCACTTAGTGATTGACTCTAGTCTGGCATCTTCTCTGGCCACTGTTGCTACATGGTACAGAAAATGAAGTCTGGATAGGTCAAGGCGCATGACCATAGTGCTGCAGTAAGTGGCAGAACAGGAATGCCTGCTCCTTTTTCCTCTACCATACTGTACATTTCCTGTGGAGTAATTTCCTTTTTTGGGTGTCATGTTAAGGAATAAGGTAAAAGCCACTCATTTGTGATCAGCTTAGGCCAGAGATTGGCAAACCTTTGCTGCAAAAGGTCGAATAGTAAATATTTTTGGCTTTTCTGTTGCAACCACTCCACTCTGTCCTTAGAGCTGGAAAACAACCACAGACCGTACGTGAACGAATGGGCTTGACTGCAGTCAATATAATTTTATTTTCAAAAACACAAGAAGGGCTGGATTGGGCTTACTGATCACTGTCTTAAGCCATTAGAGGTGTAGCTCTCCTGGGGAATGTCAATCTCTACACTTTGAGATCTATGCTCCAGTAGTAATAACAGAGTAGTAGTGGTGATGGTAGGACTAAAAACAGTAGTAGCATCAGCAGCAGCAACAATACTACAACAATACTTTACATTTACTTCATGCTTTAGGGTTTACAAAGTATTTTTATAATTATCATCTAAGCAATCCTTTTCAACACCTCTCAAGAACTCAATAAGCAAGGGAGACTCACCAGCTGAGGAAAGTGGTGCAATGAAAGAAGAGTGAGATAGACTGCATTTAGTGATGGAAATTGGGCGTGTGGGATGCAAATACCTAAAGAGAATATTTGCATGCCTCCTGGCCCCATTAGGGGGCAGTCCATTCGGTGGCATGATGAGTGTCAGTGTTTCCCAAACACATGCTTGCCGGTAGGTCCTATCGCTCCCTAGGAGCTTTGCTTTTAAGCCTGTCCAGAAAAGAGATGCTTGATCTAAGAGGTTGTGGTCTGAAGAGAGCTCTTCATCTCTGTTCATCACCTGTGTGGATCCCATATGTTAGTGAGTAGCTATGAAAAGTGACCTGTTAACACCATTTATTCAACAAACATTTATTTAACACTTAGAGGCCTTTTCTTGGTGCTAAAGGCAGACAGGCACATGAGGCTCTTGCCTTAAAGCATCTCTGGCTCCACAGACATCCACAGGAACCTGTTGCAGACCCTAGTTATCCACCCTGCAGCCTGCCAGAAGCACAGCAGTGCATGTTGGGTTCTGGAGGCAGACATCTGGAATTGACTTCTGGTTCTGCCACTTGTTAGCTGTGTAACCTTTGGCAAGTTCCTTATTCTGGGCTCTTTGTTGTGTTTCTCATCTGTAAAATGGGAATAATACTTTTTTAACTATGTATGGTGAAGATTTAAGAGCTAATGCATGTAAAGTGCTTATATGCATGGCCTTAGTAGGTGCTCAAATAAATGCCAACCATTATTATTATTATTGTTGCTGTTGTCATTGCTGGTGAAGAATAACTCCCAAATCTACCACACAATGTACCACACAAACCTTCCTTTCTTCACTGTGGACTTTATACATTTTTCAGAACCCTAGCTACCTGGTTCTTAGGACATTATTCCAGCACCTAGGGGTTCCGTAGCCAATATATTTTTTGAAATTTGTTGACAAACATGGAGTAAATGAGGTCAGCAGCATTTGTCCACTGACATTTTACAGATGGAAGGAATCTTAGAGGTTATCTAGGCCAGAGACACATTTTGGAGATAAGGAACTGAGGTTCATAGAAAGTAAATGACTTTCTCAAAGCAATACACTTGGGGCAGGATGAGGGCTAACTTTGGTGATTAGGTTTTTTCCTCTGGATTTAAAAGTCCTACCCTAGCCATTTCTAAGTTATCCCATTTTACCTAATAACATCCTCATGTTTACGTGATTATTTTAAGGATCCTACTGGCTACAAAAGATAAATTCATAAACTAGTCATGTAACCCCAAGAAGCCCAGTGGCTTCACCTCGCCTGCCCTCAGTTTTCTCACCTGTCTCTAGTGAGGGGAGGTGACATTCAAGGATGTCTAAGGTGGCTTTCAGTTCAGGTAAGATACCATGTTAAAGAATAAAATGGGGTCAGAGTGGAATGTTATTGAAATCTTGGTGTCAGTGGGGACTGGGATGTTACTCTAAATCTTTGGAAAGTTCAAAAACAATATCCTTTTATTTTAACCAGAAAAGATAATTGCGTTCTAGTGTGAAATAGCCACCAGGCTGGACAAAAATGTGTGCTGTGATCCCGTCATTGAAATGATCTGCATGTGTTGACTCTAAGTTGTTCTCTGTTTCTCTAGAGATTTCTGCACGGCTGCAGAGCGTCTCTAAGAGCTTTGTCAGCTGAAATCCTTTTCAGAGTGATTGGTATCCATTGATTCTATTGTAGTTGGCCCGTAGGTGGGGGGTCAAAAACAAGACATCATAGCCGCGCTAGACTGTATATTCCCTCTGAGGTCAATACAGGCATCCTTGTTGAAGCCTCCTCATTTTGACAACTCTTCCTTTTTATTCTTCATTATCACACTTCTTCCATGCCCTTTTCTCTTGACATTGGGCACTTGCTTCACAGCAGTCAACACTCTGCTTTTACATTTAAAGGCAAATGCCATTTTAATATAGTTCCTCCCACATTAATATACTCACCTATAAAGAGCCTTTGACTTTAAAGGTAATGCTAGATGCTTTGGCAGAGATTCAGGTATATATATAGTTATTTTAATACAAGGTTGTTTGTTTGCTTGACTTTTTTTTAATGACTATTCATTAACACCATGATCTTATCTGGAAAACTCATTTAATCTGCACAGAAGTTGGAGGGTGTTGTTCATATCCCCTGCTGCCAGCTTTCCAAGGTCTCCAGGCGGCTGGTTTCTTGCTTTCCTCTCAGCTCTGACACCTAGTTCATCATCAGAGATAAGCCCCAGTTGTCTGCAAATTGCAATCTCATCAGGACTGCGAGATAGTGCCTTGTTTGACTCTTCTCTGCACCTTCCATTAACACTTCAGGACTCGGGCTTTGGGAAGACCTGGACCTCACCCCACGGGTGATTGTGGTTGATGAACAGATTCCGGTTTTCCCCATTATTGGCTTCATTAAACTTGACAGCCTTTTTAGTCTCCAGATAGGGTGAACTCTTTTCACTGACCCTTATTAAGAGCTGTCTCCTTAAGAAGGGTCACTTAGGAAGCGGTAGGTGGGGGCCAATTTTTCTACTTCCAGAAAATAGTTGATTTTGGTAAACAACCTTGATTCAGCTTTTAGAGTCCTTTTACATCTCTAATTATAATAACTACTATTTATCAAATGTTTATAATGCACCAGGCCCTAGGAATGATTTAATTTATTCCTCCTTATGCATGAGCATTATTATTATTAACCCCATTTTCTCATGAGGAAATTGAGTCTCAAAAAGATTAAGTAAGTTGCTCCAGGTTTCATGTCAATAAAGGGGCAGAGCTGGGAATTGAATCTATTAAGTCTGACTTCAGAGTTTGAGATTTTAACCACCATACTCTACCATTCACATGGCCTTTACTACTGGGTTATATTTTAGGCTTCCCCCTTGACTACTGGTCTTTAAAATCTGAGTTCATTCTAATTTTATCAGTCGTGTTGGTTATCTATAGCTTCATAACAACTTACCCTGAAACTTAGCAGCTTAAAACAATCAACATTTGTTATCTGATTCTGTTTCTGCGATTCTATCTCAGGGTCTTTCATGATGTTATAATCAAGGTATTGGCCAGGACTGCAGTCATGTGAAGGCTTCGGAGATCGACTTCCAAGGCTCACACACCTAGTAAGAGAGTGCTTCTTATTGATAGGGAGGCCTTAGTTCCTCAACTCCTTCTAGCAATGTCTGGCCCTAATTTTATTTTACCCCTAGATCAGTTCAGTCTTCAACTGGAGTTTGACCTCAGCTGTTTTTTTCTAGCAATCTATTTTGGGTCAGATGATCTGTATGAGTTTACTTGAGCTGCTAGACCGAAGTACCATGGGCTGAGTGGCTTAAACAACAGAAATTTAATTTCTCACAATTCAGGAGGCTAAAAGTTCGAGATCAAGGGGTCAAGAGGGTTGGTTTCTTCTGAGGCCTCTCGTCTTGTAGATGGCCATCTCCTCCCTGATTCTTCACATGCTCATTGCTCTGTGTGTCTGTGTCCTGAACTCCTTTTCTTCTTCTTTTATTTATAATTTTTTTGCAGGAGGTGAGGAAGATTGGCCCTGAGCTAATATCTGTTGCCAATCCTCCTCTTTTTGCTTGAGGAAGATTGTCCCTGAGCTAACATCTGTGCCAGTCTTCCTCTACTTTGTATGTGGGATGCCTGGCACAGTGTGGCTTGATGAACTGTGTGTAGGTCTACGCCCAGGATCTGAATGTGTGAACTCCAGGCTGCTGAAGCAGAGCACATGAACTTAACCACTGTGCCACTGGACTGGCCCCCTGATCTCCTGTTCTTACAAGGATACTAGTCATATTGGATTAGGGACCACCTATTGACCTCATTTTAATTTTATTACCTCTTTAAAAACCCATCTCCAAACACAGTCACAGCTGGAGGTACTGGGGGTTAGCACTTCAACATATGAATTGAGGGGCACACAATTAAAGCCATGGTACCACCTTTGGCCTTTACCTGTGTGGAAACTTCCTTTTACATTTTCTTACCTATAACTCAGGCTTCATTTCTCTGTTCTTAACCTCTCTTTATCTCATACCCTTAAGGCTTTTGTGTAGCCAACCTTAGCAGTTAGTTGCTTATCTCTCTGGCTGCCTACTACACTTGAAAGACTTGGGGTGCTGTACCTTAAAGTCTTTGAAGGTTAAATAGGTCCTTAGGGCTTCTCATGAATTCTCCAGAGACATTGTAACTCATGTATGGTGTTCTCCTAAAGGGGCTGTGGCTATTGTCACACGCATTTCTATAAACTACTTTTTAAGCATATACTGAGTGCTAAGAAGAGAGGTTTTTAATAATTTTGAGGGCAGAGTTTATATATCTTATCTTAGATGCCCTGTAGATGTTCTAGAAAGATTCAATGCCTTGTGGGATGGTCTGAGGACAAGATGAAAGGTAGCTAAAGAACAAAACCAAAAGTATCTCTTTGTCTTAGATGAAAGAAGCTATTATCATTAAAGATTATACACTGACTATGTGCAATTGCCAGTGTTCATTGCTCATCAGCACAAGGGAAACATTCTAATGTGCTGCCAGGATTCCTGCATATTCCATGCCTGTGCTCTGCTCAAATCCTCTGCAGCTGCACCCCAGCCTAGTTTTCCTTTGAAACTTGGCAGCCCATGAGTTAGGTTGGAACTCCCAGGTGATCTTAATGTATCTAATTTCCCTTGTTGCACTTCTCTTATCCTGTAATGTGCGGTTGATTCCAGTTGTCTAAACATGATGGGAAATAGCCAGAATTATTGTAATGGCACCATTCAGTCCATTAAGGCTTAAAATATGCCTAGTAAAAATAGGGAAAGCTTACAGCTCCTCATAGCAACATGGTTATTATTCTTTTCCTCAAGCAAACTTTGATAGGTGTTTGGGGATAATTCTTTTCAAGGCCTGAAGTGTGTGAAGTATACTATATATTATTCTAAATGCAGAAGCAATGCTCATATCTATTAGAAAAAGGAAAAGGGATCTCCATGGAGAAACTATTTAAAAGATTAAAAGAGCTTTTCCTGAAGTGTGGCTTGGTGGAAAAAAAAGGAAAACCGTCACCCCTTCCAAAGGCTGCCGGAAATAAAGTGAGAAATAAATAAAAATAAAATAGGCTATGAAAAAAAAATACTAATCACGGGCAAAAACTTAAGTACCAAAGTACTTAAGTAGAAAATAAAGAGTAATATCACAAGAAATAACACCAAATTTTCCCCCAAATCAGGTAAAAGTTATTTAGTTTTCATTACTAACCAGGTTAATCTTATTCCTGGTCTTATTGTCCTTTTAATATAAAAAAGGATGTATGAAATCAAATCTGAATGTATTCTTCTTAGCTATATCCATTGTGTTAGCCCATCCAGAAAAAGCTGCAATAGAAGGAAGTTATGCCTTAGGAAACAATTCATTTAGTACATTTCAATGCTACACAAAGCTTTCTTTCTTAATATGGGCTGTTACTTGTTACTAGAAAGAAAGCAGAGCAAGATATGGCCCTTTGGGGAGATGGTTAAATAGGAAATACATTTCCAGATAATATCATGTGTGAATAGCACTCAAATCAGTAGACATCAAAATTAATTAGGCCAAATCCATTGCTTTCTTAGGTGTAAATCTCTAACCTTACTTCAGTGTTATGAAGAGTGACTCTTGCATCAGGTTTGTCTTAGTCTGTTCAGGCTGCTGTAGGAAAATACCATGGACTGGTAGCTTATAAACAACAGAAATTTGCTTCTCACAGTTTTGGAGGCTGGGAAGTCTAGGGTCATGGTGCCAGCAGATTCAGTGTTTGGTGAGGGCCTTCTTTCTTGTTCATAGATAGCACCTTCTTCCTGTGTCCTCACATGGTAGAAGAGGTGAGGGAGCTCGGTTATAAGAACACTAATCCCATTCATGAGGGCTTCACTCTCATGACCCCCTCCCAAAGGCCCCACCTCCTAATATCCTCATATTGGGTGTTAGAATTTCATCATATGAATTTTGGAGGCACACAAAAATTCAGACCACAGCAAGGTGGAAAGTGTGGTTTCCATTTCTTTGATCTTTCATCTTCTGTGTTCTAATGGCAGGAACAAGACTGAGAACTCTGGAAAAACGTTATATTAATCTACATTGCAAGAGTCCCATGCAAACATTCCCTAGCCTCCAAAACCCTGCAAATGCATCTCATCCTTGACTCAAAGTGAACATTGGGTGGTGATGCTAAGAAAAACAATGTGCATAGAATAGGGATTCCATTATTGCTCCCCACGTGTGTGTTAGCTGTGGAGAGTTTTTAGCTGATGAGTAACTCAATTTCTGTTAGGCACATTGGCCTGGGTGATATTAAAATATTGAACAACCAATAGGACATGCAGCCAATCAAAACTGACTCTGCCCCTCCGCTGCTGAGACAGACATTGGCCCTTTAGTTGCTGAATTATGGAAAGAGGGAGAAGGGCCAGGATGATCGGCGGTGGGGTTTGTTTGAAGCAGTGACTTTTTGCATCTGCTTATGAGAGTATTTCAACAAGTTAGTAACTGATATAGCTATATGGCTGCGCATCAGTTGATACTGACCTTGCATGTTGATAATATTAAGAGGCAGACTTTACTGGGAACTCCACAGGTAGCTCTGTTTTGTTGTACTGTTCTCTTATCATCATGTGCTATCTCTGTCTCCCTCTGTCCTTTTCTGTCTCTCTCCAGTTATTGAATTATAGGGGTGGGAAGTTTCAATCTTGCTTGATATTTTTTCTTCATAGTTCGTTGACAGTACTAATATTGACAATGCTAATTGTCACCTGGAGCCATTCTTGAGTTGTCATGTTTCAGTGTTGCTGAGTAATACCATATTTATTAGGAACATCCTGTTAGGTAAGTCCAGGAAATTAGAACTAGAGATGAGTTTGGGAGCCTCTGCTGCATTTATTTCTGTGGAATATTTTTTGGGGTCAATTTTGAATAATCACTGTGCATTATTGGATTTCTATTGCTATTTTTGCATATTCCTGTGATTGTCCACCAGGGAACATTTTCTAATATTCATATTAAATTTTTCTTTCTTAATTTCTTGCCTCATTACTCCCACTTATGTTAGCATCAGCCTCTAAGCATTACTTTTCCTTCCTTGTGGTTTATACCCTAATCATTGAATATTGATGTTTTATTTCTTTCTCTCTGCTCACTTTATTTTTTGACCAAATTATATAGTTATTTGGTTTCCAGGCAATATTTTCTTATAGTTACTTAGGAACGTATGCTAGAACAAGGCTGCCTATAACTGCTTAGAGGCAGAAGAGTGTGTGCTCCTTTTTTCCTGTCCATATGACAGTTCTATTTCTGAAAGACCCTCTCTTATAATAGAATAAACCCTATTGGATCTGCCATCCACACCCCTTCCTTAATTAAAAGTATTACGAGACTTTGGAGTTTTACATTCGTTAGCGTGATTCCTTGTCTGTGAAGACAGAAGAGGGGACAGAGAATTCTGATTGGTCAGTTCTCATGCTAGCTAGCGGGAGCTATATAATACACCCTTTCTCCATCCTTTCTAATTACTTTCTCATAGATACTAAACTGCGCACCCCTGAGCATCTAGAAGGATTAAACACTGATCAAAGGCAGGTTTAGCTGTATCCCCAGGACAAGCTGATTCAATGAAGAAAAGCTCGGGCTCTGGGAGAGCTTTTGGAAAGAGAAATAAATTAACAATTAGCATTTTAACAGCGGTAAAAACTGCCGAGTGGAAGCAGACCTGATGTTTTATGAGACTGGGGACATTTGGAGTAATGTGATGGGTAGGAAAAACTGTGTTGCAATAAGTAGGACAGAGTGCAAAGGTGTGAGATGTGGTATTCTAGTCCATTCCACTTGTGATATACAGCCATTCCTAAGACAGACAGACGGTCTTTTTGAGCAATCATTATCAGTGTTATAATTTCTTGTGTGTTGCTTTTAGGTAGGCTTAGGGCTGTAGTTAGGGCTCAAATCAGTTACGAATTTTTGTAGACCTCATCGCGATTGAGTCTTATTAGTACCATTACCTTTGCATGAACCACATTCTCTCTTGACCAACTCTGTTAATGAGTGTCTTTATTTGTGAAACTGATTTTCTTACTGATCTGGCAGAATTCTGTTTGGTTAGAATATGCCTGAAATGTTCAAATGTGAAATATTCTTCCTTTAGCTTGTCTAGGAAATACTTTTTCTATCCTCTGCTTAAAAGCAGGGCTGAGGGGCCGACCCGGTGGCACAGCCGTTAAATGCGCACGTTCGTGGGTTCGGATCCTGGGTGCGGACATGGCACCGCTTGGCACCCCATGCTATGGTAGGCGTCCCACATATAAAGTAGAGGAAGATGGGCATGGATGTTAGCTCAGGGCCAGTCTTCCTCAGCAAAAACAGGAGGATTGGCAGCAATTAGCTCAAGGCTAATCTTCCTCAAAGAAAAAAAAAAATAGCAGGGCTGGCCTCTTTTGTGTATTCAGGACAATATGCCTTCTGGTGTTAGGTGATGATACAAAGCCATAGCCATACTGAAATATTTAAAGTAGACATTAACCAACAATTCAGATTAAAATTTGAAATTCAAGTCTTTGGCAAATACATACAAAAATGCAATTTTGCTCAAGATGTCTAATTAATTACCACAATTTTCCAATTTCCCATGATCAACGTCTATGAAATGCTATTTATGAAAGAATAAATCACTGGTTATTAAATGTGCAAATACTCATGAGTAAATACACAATGGACTCTTGCTTGTAAGAAATGCTGTCAGTAGACTAAATAAGCACTACACTGAATGTCCACTTTATTCTACAGTTTGATCTTAAAATGTTAGAGCTTGCCAGGGTCTCATGAGTTGCTTGTGCAGTCTCTGAATTGTTAATGAAAAAACCAAGCTCAGGAGAGCTAAAGTCCATAAGATGGTGCAACTATTATAAACCTTCCAAATTATTCTTGCACAATCAAAAGCATAATCAACACATGAGGAGAGCCTATTTTTTACAGTTTTCAGGCAAAGATCAACCAAATATGTCATACGTGGATAAATGTTGACACTGAACACACCAGCAGGGTTTTTGTTGGATTTTTACCACATTCAGTATGCTGGCTGATTCATGTCGAGAATGACTTCTTTATTGACTTTCGAACTCCAATACCTATCATAGTGCCTAGTGCGTAGTTACTGCTCAATAAATGTTTGTCATATGAATGCATGTTTTATACTTTTTGTATCCAACTAAGATATCTGAGTGATTTTGTGATTTCATCCAGGTTGATGATGTTCCTTATGCCAGTACAATTTTCCATATGCTCTTGTCTGTTTTATTTCTCATCATATCACAGTTTTTTCCCCTTTCTTTGAGCTTTGTAGTTCCCCACATTGCTGTGCTTACCATTGTTTATATATGGCCGTGATTCACTTAGATACCATTTTAGACATTTTATTCAGGAAGGTAAAAAAAATGAGTTGTTAGGTTTCAAAACCAGTCCTAACTAGAAATCATTTTCCCTGCCAGATGTTGTAACTGACAGTGTTTGGAAACAATGAAACATTTTCATTAGCTTAATGAAACATTTTTTTCTGAAAAACCTGGATTTCAATGAGCAGATTTCTTAAAGTAAGGACACTCTATTCCTTATTATGTTATTAAAAATCCTGGGACAAAAGTTTCTTTTCAATTTATTTACTGAAGTTCAGTTGAGTTATTTTGTTGGGTATTTGAGAGGTGGCCTGGAATATCTCAATATCTCAAAGATATATATGTGTGTGTGTGTATATATACATACATACACACATACATATGTGTGGTAAACATATACATGGTAAACTATGGGAGGTAATTTGTGGGACTAATTGTAGAATGATTCTTTATTAAGTCAAGACTTAATGGTAACTCATGTATGATGCATGATTTTAAGCAATATTATGTAGATCATCTCTCCCATGTTCTACACAGCTATTTATCTACACAGTTTGGTAATGAAATAAACTCACAAGGAAGTAAACAAATCAACATTTTATTCATGAGACCTTTTAAATTCCTTCACTACCTTTGGCAGCATTTTAATTAGAAGCCCTTGAACGCTGTCCTGGGTGCTGGCGTATCTCCTATTGATGCATAGAATCCACAGGAAGGCACTGAACACATGTTTAACCAAATTTACAGATGGCACAAATACCAGTTCAAAAAAACTCTTTGATAATCTGGAGCCGTGAAGTGAAATGAACATGGAACCGACATTTCTTGAACACCTCCTCTATGCTAGGCATTTTATGTCTCTTAATTCCTTGAGAGGACCTATGTTCTAGAATTACTAAATTTTTTCCAGATGAGAAAACAGAAAATAGAATATATTCAATTAATTTCTTAAGGTCATATAGCTTGAAAATATTGTGTCTGGAATAGACTTTAGTTCTATCTGATTCTAGAATCCATCTTTTTACGTTAAAATAAACAAATGAATAAACACAATTAGTTTAGGGGAGATATGTTCTGACAGAAATTTATGTAAAGCAGACCTGAGGATTTTAGCTGATTGCAAACTCAATGTGGACCATCAGCTGCTACAATAAATCTGCACAGTAAGTAATTCTATTGTATAAAAGGGTATATTTACATACCTCACTGTATTCACACACTAGAAAGCCTTCTGAAGAAGAAAACCTGAAGAGATGGGTCTTGAACCTTTATCATGTAGACAACAGTTAAAGGACTGCAGAAGGCTCAGGTGTGGAGTGGCTGGAGTGATGGCAGGGGATGGACAAGGGATAAAACGTCTGTTGCATTACATATGCTAAGTGATAATTTTGAAGGAGGAATGTGGTCAGTATCACGTTAATGGGAAGAAATGGAATCTACCCTTAGAAATAGAAAGGCCAACTATTGTTCAGTGTAAGGAAGCTCTTTCTAACAATTTGAGCTAAGACAGAGCTAATGGGGCATGGAATACTCGTCTAGATCTATGTGGCACTATTCTTAGAAGGTTACATTGTTATTAATATTTTATATCCAATAATTCTAACAATGGGATGCTCCACTCCTTTGAGAAGTACTTGCATAAGGAGGTGCTTCTTTCCCCACTGTGAGGATGAATTAATAGTGAAACATCTACATTATTTATATTGCTGGTTAACACAGAAAATATTTGTTAAGCACCAAGGATGTGGAGGTGTTTCATCCTTGTGAAACTAAGAATTTCTCAAAACAAACCAAGAGACAAATGTAAGTTCAGGTGTGGACTTATTTGCTCTTTTTTTTTTCTCTGAAAGAACTTGACCAGGGATGCTGTCACTATTATTGAATTAAAGCAGACAGAATCAGGCCCATGAGAAGAGCAGGTGAGAAAAGGGAATGATGCTACTGAAGTTTTAGATTTGGTAAGTGAGATAGAAGGTTTTTACCTTCTTTTGAAAATCAGATGAAAGATATTGAATTAAATACATACAGACTTTTACTCTCAATTTCAGGGAAGCAAGAACTCAGCCCTAAAGAACTTCAAATACCAATTAATCAGGAGAAGGAATAGGTTGTAGGAAGAGAAAAGAATCAGTTCATTTTGATGAATAGTATTGGTATTCATGCTCCAGGTGTATCCAGTAATATACTATAAATTTGTAGATCAAATAAAGATGTTTGTGGTTTTTGTTGTGTAACTTGGCTTCCCAGGAGTGGGAGCAGGGAAAATTCTTGGGTGCCTACTAGGTCTGCAGCTTAGTAATGAGGATACGTCAGAACATTCGGTGGGGGAAAGAACTCGGGCTGCATGGGCAGGTAGGTTTGGTCAGGCATATTTGGAGTGGTAAGCCATTGGGTTTGGGATGGGATAGAGGGAATAAAGTCAGAAAACCATCAAGTCATCTTCTCTGAAAAAGAGAACATCTGTGGATTTCTGAGTAGAATTTCCTAATATCTAATAGTCTTGTTCAATCCTTGGAACATAAGCTTTCTTTTGTCAGTATGTATACGCATATCATATATATATGTGTGTATTATATGTATGTGTGCATTTGTGTGTATGTATATATGTGTGTATGATGAAAAAAGCAAATAGCCCCGAAGAATCTCTGAGGAGTTGTCAGAGGTCCTTGTCCTTTAAGAGCTCCGGTTGCCCTCCTTGTCTAAACACATCAGTGCAGTCTGAGTCCTGAATTATTCATGGAAACATAAGGCCTGTATTTGTCTGTATACATTTATCTCTGACTTTTTATTTCTATCATCTCCACCCTATTCCCTGGTCTTGCTTTTCTTCTCTCGTTTTCTGCCTTTTTTCCCCCTGCAGCTTTGGAAAAGAAACATTGGAATAAGCTATTTTATTGCTTTCTTCTCTCCTTTAATATATGGCATTTACTTAATCTCTTGGAGAGTTTTGATTTCCTGGGCCTGGGGCTCTGATGCCAAAGATAATGAGAAGTGTAGATCTAATGCATCGAGGTCAGGAAGCTAAGAACAAACATCGTGCCATGTTGGCATTGACAAGGTGACAGAGGGCTTGCACTTGCCTTACACATTGGCACCTTCCAATTCTACATTCCAGTTTACTTTTGTCCTAGGAGTGACTTTGTGGCTTACAGTTTTGGGATATGGGCATAATCATGGTAAACTCTAAAAATCATAGCAAACAGTGGTGGACAAGTGTCTGTACTTGTGTTCAAACAGGAAACAAAAGACTCAGAATTTAAATTACTTGCTGATCCCCTCTGTCATTTAGTACCCTAATGACTATTTTCAGTTTGTCTTGCTTTGTGCAGCTCTCTGTAAGCAGACAGTCAAAGAATTTTGCCCCTAGTGAACCTGTGTGTGTGACTGTGTCAAGAAGCTCTCCCTCTCTTCTTGTCAAGACAACAGCAGCTGTCAACCATTCCCCCAAGGTATTGCCGAGAATCAGCAGGCAGGGCTGTAAGCTGCCTGCCACGTAGATGTGGCACCTCGCCTATGTGCTAGTTCACACTCTGTCTTGCCTGTGTGCAGTGCTAGCTTTTCTGTGAGAGGAGAGGACTATTGCGAAATACAACTTCCCTCTGAGATGCATAGTAGCTGCTCTCTCTCTAAAGGGGGAAAGAGCTACCGTTGCTGGAATGGCAGAGAGAAGGGTCTGCGTGTGCCCTCCACCATTGTGGTTTTGATGTCTAAATCTTCTGGAGAGGATGGCTGCAGTGATGAGATAAAAGCCGCTGCCTTTCCAAGTGCTGTCCATTTGCATTGATATTTACATTCTTTGCCAAAGTGACATCATTACCATTTGCTTAATATTTGCACCACAGGGATGTGTTTTACATAATTTAAGACTTGGAAGTGATGATAATGTATTTCAGATGGGTAGCAGAGGCCACAGGATGCTGAATCTCATCCCTTTGCTCCTGAAAGACCCCAGTGCATAAATGAGTCCCTAGTCCATATCCCTAAATCACATTAACAGTCCTGCTTATTGGGTGCCAGTATTGTGTCTGGCACTGGGCTAGCTGATGACTCTCTATATTATTGTTTATCCCCCATGACAACATTATGAGGGGAGGTATTATTATCCCCATTATACAGTAAGGAAACCAAGGGCTAGCAAAATTAATAATTTGCCTGAGTCTGAATTCAGAGACATCTGACTCTGAGGGCTTTACCCCTTATGCTTTGCCACAGTATCTCCCATCTTATAGCCTACTTGTTCTTTCAGAGTTGAGAAAGAGAAAACTTTTGTACTTTCTCAGGAAATAACAATTGAAACATAGAGAAAGAATATTTGGGGACTCTGACCTTAGTCCATTTCTGTCTCTTTCATTCCCATCCTTACTCCAGGTGACCATAAACGCCTCTTTCAAATCAGTATAAAAGAGCCATGTTTGCCCTGTCATAAAGCTATATGGCAATATTAGAAGCCATATTATAAAACTCTGACAGATGGCACTTATTTACCTAAGTATATGCCTTCTTGGTTTTATCCATGGGCAGAGATTTTTTAAAGAAAAGGAAAAACGAAGATAATTGTTTTTAATAGACATTCATAGATATAACACTTTTTGGATGATTTCAAACCAAGTCCTCTTTCTGACTGTATCTTCTCCTGAGCCCCACTGCCCTATTCCCACCATCCCCCATCATCACGAAAATGTGGGACTTCTTTTTCAAAAAGCAGCAAAAAAATGTTCAACCTCTAATCTTGACATGGAGAATTAGAAGCTACTTTGCCTTTGCTTTCCCTTCCTCTCTTCTCTTCCCCTCTTTCCTTCTTTCCCTCCTTCCTTCTTCCCTTCCTTCCTTCTTCTTTCCTTGCTTCCTTCCTTCCTCTTTCTTCCCACACCACGTGTCCCAAAGTGACAGCTCAGGGGAAGTAGGCATTATAAGCTGAATAGTCTTTTCCTTGATGTCCCTCCAAGGGCTCCTTATGTTCAGAGGATATATCACTGCATTTGCAACTCTCCCAGCAGTGCCGTAGTTTGGAAGAACCTATTACTCTGCTTGAAACTCCTTGGTGTAAACTCCTAAATAGATTTTCATCTTTTTCTTATAACACCATATGGATTCTTGATTCAAGGATCAGAAACGGAGAAATTAGAATTCAAGCCTTCTTAGAACCAGTGCCCCTTTTTAACACCACAGGGTACAATATACATGGCCATCTGGATTTTCTCATCTTAAAAACACCAGACAGCAATGGCTGGTGATAGCATGGGGAAGCACACACATTCAGACTCCCAAGCTTTTGCTTGTCGCATTTCCTCCATCTGCACTGCTCTTCTCACATCTAAGATCCGAAACCCACCCTCCTTCTCAGCCCAGTTCAGATGCCATTTCTTTCCCATGAAGTTTTTCTCTACTCTGTCCCAGTTGAAACCCTTTGACTCGCTTAGTACTTTATCCTGCTGCTCTTATTATATAATCCCATTTACCTTATATTTTTATATTGTGTGAACATGTTTGTGGTCCTTATTAGATCTTATATGCTTGGAGGGCTGGGACATTCCCTGATACATTTATTTTAGACACCACAGACTCTAGCTCAGCACCATGGTTGCCCAAATGATGAGTTCACAGATGTTTGGAGAAGAAAAGCCTTTATTTACATGGCTTTAATTTTGTTCCAAGAGCAGTGGCACAGTTTGTTTTCTCTTCATATCTTTCCCTTATTTATGGTTGCTTTTCTCAAATGCCTTACAAATTAGTGGCAGAAATAATCAGAAAACATATATAATTTAAAGTGTTTTATTACATTTAGAAGTAACAGTAGATACCACAAAGATGAGCGTGCTTCCTGCTCAAGTGAAACGCACAAATAAAACTTACATAGAGGAGTTACTTCGGCACCAGTGGTGAATATAAAAAGATTTTGAGAGGGAGCTGAAATTTTGATTGGAACTTGAAGAAAAGGTGTATTCTTATGGGCAAAAGTGAGATGAGAAAGCCTATCACACAGGTAATCACGTTAGGAACAAAATATTTTCAGTAAAGGGCCAGAGAATAAATAGTTTAAGTTTTTTTCAAGGCCAGTTACTTAATTTGCAGTCAGAATGCAAAATGAAAATGTGGGCCCCTTGTACAAAAAGCAATAGCAAAGTGCCATTAAAGGTACTAAAACAAAACATTTTCTTTCCTTCCATCATCTTGTTCTTCCAACTTATCATGGTGTTTTAATTTCCTATTTAAAAGAAAAGAAAATTTTGAATAATTAGAGTGCATTTTGCCATCCATCTTTATATTACGTAATGCCAGTTTAAAATGCAAGCATAGAAACTTTTAACTCATATGCAGAATTTCCCGAAATAGGAAATATTTCCTATTTCATAGCTCATGTGGTGCATATTTATTTTGTTTTTACCAGAAAAGTGGAAACATTGCACAGACTAACTCTACTGTTTTTATTTTATTTCTTGATCCACATACATTCTCTGAGCACTCTCCACCTTTGGTTTACCAGTGAGTAAGAAAGGACTGAAAAGAAAAGAAACTATGGGTTGGTTATTTTTCCTTCTCTCTCTTTGTCATAATTTTCATTTTAGGTGGCTGGCCAATTCATGGAAGTAATGAGAGTAATAAGGGAGATGATAGTGTTTGTTGGTCATTTGCATTTCTCTGAACGCTTTCTTTCTATGTTTGAAGCGAGTTTTGGTTCCAACTGAAAACATGGCCTCTGAGGGCTGTCAGTGTCCTGGCTTACTCAGTAGTAGATGTCACACACTTTGTACTCACTTTGAGTCTCATTGAATGTGCATTGTAGATCTGCCTACTAAAATCCTGTGCTCGTGGGTCATTGTGAATGCTATTTGGGAAAAAGGTGGCAAGAAATGGTGGACATGTATATTACGTGTATCTCTTTTGCTCTTGCATGTGCTTAATTGTCTCAGTAAACTTCACTTTAAAAACACAAGTTTAAAGATAAAATTACTAAGAATTTCAAGATGGTGACAGGAAAACCAAGCACAGGTTGTGTGGGCACTGTGTGACTATACAGGTTGCAAGCCCATGAAGCTGGCCCTGGGCTTTGTAAGCCATATGGCCTCTGTCTCAACTATTCAACTGTTGTAACATGAAGCCGCCATAAGCAATATATAAGCAAATGGGCGTGGCTGTGTTCCAATAAAACTTTATTTACCAAAACAGGTGGTGGCCAGGTTTTGCTGTAGGTCCTGGTTTTCTGATCCCTAGTTAGGTAAGAACATGGAGGTGAGAAAGTATGAGATCTGTCTGAGAACTGCTTAACCAGTGGGAGGTAAGTCTGGGAAGGTCATAGGAAGCCCAATTAGGAAGGGCCAGGTTAAATCATTTGAATGTTGTCCTCTAGGTAGTGGAGAGTGATTATGGTTTCAAACAGTGAATTAACATGATCAAAGGAGAGTTTTACTAAATTAATTGTAGTTATTGTGTCAGAGAGATAGGAAGGGGTGAATCTGGCAGCTTAGCCTAGCAAGGAAACTATTATGAGGGAGCAGGGATGAGAGGATATGAACTTGGAGTAGTAAGAAAGGAGTTGTAAAGGAATTTCAAATGAAGAGTCACAAGGATTTGGTGTGTGATTCAATGTGGGGACCAAGAGAAGAAAAGAAGGAAAGAAAATTCCAAGGTTTTGCACCTAGAAGACTGCAAAATGGATGTTTCATTCATTCCATGGACCCATATTGTATATATCTCTTGTTTGCTAAAATGACCATAAAAAGAGATGATGGGTAGGCTGCTGATTTTAGGTGGCTACTGAATTTTGGGCTATTTGAGTTGGTGTTGGGTTGCCGAGTGTACACAATGCCTGCAGGGCTTTAGGGGTGTGACACTTGCATTGGTAAAAGAAGTATGGGGCAGCAATGAAAGCATGTGGCCCATCTTCACAGAAAGGAGAACTGAACCAGTGACAGCAGATGTAATCTCCAGTGGAGAAACCACAGAGAAGAGAAACAAAAGGAAAGAGGCTCTGATACCCTAACAACTTATATACCTTGATATAACCCTTTCTTTTTTTCAAATTAAGCTGATATGTCTCTTTCCTGTGTAACCTTTTCTGGAAAGATTAAGAAACCCATGTTTGGTCACTAAGCTAGAGTGAAATGAAATAAATATGATGTGAAATTTGTCACGTTCGTAGTATAAATCTTTGTTCATCTTCAGATGTGTCAGAAGCCAAAACAATTTGGTGACTCAAGTAATGATTCACTTAGAGAATTAAATTTTGCTTTTGGCTAAACTATTATGGTATCCTGGTCTTTTCCCCAAAGGGCACACTCAGTTTTACCCCTCCTGGTGTGGCTAACTGATTGACTGTTCTCTTTAAAGATGCCTTTTAGAGCTGACAAGGGCAGTGCCACAGATATTGAAATATCACAGATATTGTGAATGTCACAGATACTGAAAGCTTCATAATGTGTTTCCTGTAATAGCTTAGAATGCTGTGTATTAAGCTGTACATTAGCATATATTCTGTCTACATGGGGAAATGTAAATGGGATTTTTTTTTATATCATTCTTGTCTACAAATGTGCAGGGAGAATGCACTGAACCATGGCCGTATGCTTATGCACAGGGTATATAGGCAGTTTGTATTCCTAACCTCTCCATTGACATGCTCCACATTTGTTTCTGTTGCTTGGCTGGAATTTGCCTATAGAACAGGAGTGAACTCTTGGGATTCAGAGGCCTTAGTTTGGCTACCATTAGACTGAGAAAACCTGTAGCAAACTGGACCAGTCAAATTTGAAAGATCTATCTCAAACTTCCTACAGTCATTATTACAACCAATGCTCTTAAATTTCAACTGCAAAAATGATATCGAAATTTTCTTTATAGGAAACCCTAAATCTGGAAAACCTATGACAGTTTTCAGGGCAGTCACCTTTAATTTCTCACCACCCTTAAGATTTAGGAAGTGCTAAAACTGTGATTTAAGTGTATTTTGCAAGAACGATTTTCACACTACTAAAGAATTGCTCTTTATCTCTTATTCTGCCTGGTTTTGTATGAAGGCACATCAAAGAACACGTGTCCCCTTGCTCAAAGTGTGAAAAACATCATCAAGATAGTTTTCTTTTATTTTTTAAAGCTTTTGTGTGTGTGTGTGTGTGTGTGTATGAAAGTACGACACGGTTTCGTTGTTTTGTTATTGTCACTGTTGAAACATTTCAACTGTAGTTAATTCAGGCAGATGTTCGTGCTCCATGGCATTCCCAGATAAGGAAGGGTGCTGGTTTGATGGGAGAGCATGTGTGTATTTTATTGTGCCACATGGTTTTAGTTTTGCTACCTATCTGCATGGCTACTTTCAACTATGCTACTCCACGTGATGTGGAGTAGCCATGTGTTAAGGATGCAAGAATCATCAGAATTGCATTGCTGAAAGTGACCTTAATTCCAATGCCGATCATTTTTTTTGCCTCTTCTATACTGAAACGGTTCTGACCAGTTTGCTTGTCTTTGATTTTACTTTTCTTTGTGGTCTTGGTCATACCAATGTTTGTTTAGAAATTGGCATGGCTTTTAATTTACCAGTCTCATTCCCAGCCACTCACCAGTCTGCACCAATGTCTCCAGCCCACACTCAGCTCTTCCTGACCCCTCAGCCTGCTCTGAACTGCCAGGCCTGCACACCTTTGTGTATGCGATTTCCTCTGCTGAGAGTATCTAGCGAACTATTCCTCCTTCAAGACCAGACTCCAATTGCACCTCCCTTATAAATGAGTTGATTGATCTATTGTTTTATTGATTCTTTCATACAGAAACATTACTTGAATGCCTGTTATGTTCTGGAAAACTTCCTCCAAACAGACTCAAGCATTTCTTCCTCTGGGTTTTCTCACCACTTGGTACTCATAGTCATTACTAATCTATACTGGGTTCTAATTATTTGGGCTTCCCAGACTCTGAGGTCTGTATGAGCTCAGAGTTGATTTCTTATTTATTTACATGTTACAGCATCCAGCCTAGTGTCTGGCACATAGTAGGAGCCCACTAAATGTTTGTTGACTAGAAGAATGATCTATCTTTCCAGGAAACCTTCTTGGGAGGTACTAAGTGGGGTGCCATCATTACATATATAATGACAAGCCTTTTCTCTATTCTCTAACATTGCATCCCAAAGTAGAAAAACTAGAATTTTATCCTTACCAGCCATTTTTCTCTCCTCCCCATCCTGCTTTCCCAACACTCCCCTGCACCCTCCTGCTGTGTGCAAAGCTCCAATCCTGGGAAAATACCATGCAGTGCTTTCATTCTAAAGGGGAGCAGTTGAAAGCATTTCTCTGGTAATTTAAGCACACAGCAGCTACCTTTCCAAAAGCCTCGTGCTAAATTATCCCCTTGGCTACTCATTTTGCAGTAGGGGAAAGAAAAAAACAAAGAAACACTGGGGGGAAAAAGGAAACTCTAGCAAGAAAAGGGCCTGTTTTCTTTGGGTTTAGTCTTATTACTCTCCACCTCCTCTTCATTCGGCAACTGTAGGGATCCTGGTGTGGCACGTTCTGCTACTTTTCCTTTTAATGTTTTAAATGCCACAGATGCCTGTCATAAACCACCTTCTTAATTATGCAGAAGTGGAGCTGAATAGTTAGTTAGCAGCACTATTGCAATTACTGCACTTTTTCAGGTCTGCTGCTGTTTTATGTGACACTGTTTTCTAAGTTGCTGATTAAGATGATGTAGTGGGTGGGGTCCTTCTTTCCACCATTGGAGAGGGGCCTCAGAAGGCTGGGATAATGAGTCCTCAGGCAGTAGTTTATGGCCTAATAGGAATTAAGGAGGGGAGCCAAGGAGTGGGTGGAGGAGATATGCTCGTTTGTTTCCTTCTTACAAAGGAGGCCCTCTCATCCTTTTCAACTTTCTCTTCTGTCCATTCTTGATGCTGAAA
Organism: Equus caballus; assembly: GCF_041296265.1. NCBI lineage: Eukaryota > Metazoa > Chordata > Mammalia > Perissodactyla > Equidae > Equus > Equus caballus. Next base: position 37,234,456 of record NC_091707.1, read on the forward strand.
TTGTTAGAGAAACATCCATGACAGCTCTTAGGGAGAAGTCCCAATCTCAGGTGGACCTAATATTCAGATGCTTTCAGGCATCTCCGGATATCCTTGTGCAGTAGAAGAGTCTTACAGTGGAGTTCAAATGCTGGCAGGGAAGTTTAAGAGCTGTGAAGATTTGAATTAATCTCTTGAACTTGCTGTCTCTCTCTCGCTCTCTCTTTTTTAACCAAATGTGAATAATGCTGTGTGTCCATGTTGGGCCCTGAGAGGCTATGTTTCTAGGATAGTTTTAGGTACTAATTGAAAAAAATTACGTGAATGTGAAAGTAACACGCTATTGTAAAATAGTACAATCATGCATTCATTTATAGATATTTATTGAGTGCCTACAATGTCTTAGGCACTGCAAGGCCCAGGGCGTGGGGCAGGAAGCAATACAAAGTCCTTTGCGGTTACAGAAATGGCAGGGACACTGACATTAAGTCTGTCAGGAAATAAATATGTACTTTCAAGTGGTGATCAGTGTTATAAAGAAAAACAAAGTAGGAAAAGGGAATGGAGAGATGCTGGGGAATACTATTTTGGATGGAATGGTCAGAGAAGGCTTCTCTTTGGAAATGACATTGAAGCAGATACCTGAATAAGGTGAGGCAACAAACCATAAGAATATCCAGGAAGAACATTCCAGGCTGAGGGAATAGCTGATATAATCCCCTTGAAACAAGAATACACTTGGCTTATTTGAGGAACAGCAAGGAGGCTGGTGGCTAGAATACAGTGAGCCAGCAGTCCAGGGGGTAAAGCGAGGTCCAAGAGATACCCAGGGCCATATTGTAAATGGTCTTGTAAGTGAACAAAAGGTCTTTGGATTTAATATAATTTTATTTACCTTTTTTTAAAAGAATCATCCTGGCAGCTAGGTACAATTATACTATAAAGAGGCAAAGTGGAAGAAAGGATGTGCTAAGGAAGGTATCACAGGAGTCTAGGCAAAGTTACTGTTTTAGGATGATAGTGGCAAGTGCATTATGACATGATTTTGATGTTCTCTGCTTTCACAAGTGTTTGCTCCATAAATTCGCAGTTTTAATTTGTGACTTGGACCTCATAGTGAATTGTTAGTTATTTTGAAATTGGTACATGGCATAATATTCTTAATTTTTGTATAAATTGATATAAAATATTAAAGGAGGATTAGTCTCACTTTACATCTATTTATTTATTAGACATTTTACTAGAGAGAAGGCTGTGTGGCCCTGGGGCCAAATAAATCCTACCAGCCCTGCCTACCAGACTGCGGTTGAGAGCTAAGTTACCCAAACTCCATGTGGCCTAAGGTCTCCCGTCCCTGTCCTTGCCTAGCTGGGAGGCAAAAAGCTAAGCAGTGGAACATGAGTGCTCCTCTAATTGATATGAAGAACTGTCCTGTTTTGCCGTCAAAATGTTGACTGCAGCTACAAGGGAGGTGTTCTTTCTTGTATTGTAGTCTAAAGGGTTTTTATTTGAAGAAAAGGGATTTGTTGGCAATGTGTGTACCTGCATGTGTGTGAGCATGTGCATATGCTTGCACTGAGTGACTGTTTGTTTTACTTGGCTTTTTTCCCTCCCATTAAAGGAAGTAAATTTGGAGGAAGATAACATGACAGTTGATTTTTCTCTTCTTCAGAGCAGGTGCAGGAGAAAATGCTGAAGTCATGTTTGCCCTGTGTTTTCTCCCTGCTTTATTTCTGTGCAATCACATCCTTCTTTTTTTTGTTGTTTTGAGACTTTATTGGCAACTTATTTATTTGATTGTCTGCAAGTATTTTGAGGCTGGTTCTTTGCACAGTATAAACTGAGCCCAGGCTTGGGACCAGGCCCTGAGTATACCAAGGTGAACAGAATGTCTCCTCTCCTCCGTTATGGAGATTACAGCCCAGCAAAGGAGGGACATACTAAAAAACGAATTATGAAATTTATTCTTAAATTACTACTGTGATAAGGGCTACATAGGAGAAATACCAATGCTAAGAGTGCTCAAGGCGAAGAGTGGGGAGGGGGCTGGGCAATCACATCCTTCTTTTAATAGACACCTCGAGAGAAAGTTTATGCCATATTTTGTACTCCTTCTATTAAGAGAGAGATGTCCTAGAAGAGAGAAAAAACTATATATATATATATATACATATGATTCTCCATTTGAAGCTTGAAAAGGAAATATGAACTATTAAACTCACAAGTGAGAATAGGCAATGTTAAGGACTTCAGGATTCCAGTACAACCCCACACTCTTCTGCATTTAGTTAGGATCAGTCCTACCATGTTTAGGAACCCCTTGTATGCTGCCTGCAATCATTATCTTCCATCCCCAAACTGGTCCCATTTATCTATCACTTCTCATTGGCTACCTTATAATGTTATGTATCCTTTTTGTCCATTTGTCATTTCTAGCCAACTGGATCATCAGCCTCTTTAGAGCTTTGAACTCTTTGGTTGCAAGCAACAGAACCTGGCTTAGACTACCCTAAATAGGTAAGGAATTTATCGAAAGTCTTTTGGGTAGCTCACAGAATCAAAGTGAAGACTGAAGGAATAGGTTTCCAAGAAGAATCAAGGAATCTTGGGAGGTCCTGGTAATAGGAAATAATTAAACTTTTTTAGGCTGCTGCTGCTAGAATGCATGGATGCCAATTACTTTTCTCCTCATTTTTGCGATGCTCTGCTGAAGCCTCAAAGGTTTCAGGTCATGCGCTCACCCATAGGGAAGTAGAAAAGGTCACCTTTTTGACAGTTGTGTGAGTCTACGAACAGTGAGAAGGAGGTGTAATTACCCAGAAGAAAACCAGAGCACTAAGTGTCCCTAAACAATTGTCCACTGTAGTATCAAGCATACTTTGATGTCATAGTTGGAACTCTCTACAGGTCTGGTGGCAGTGATGGTGACAGTGATGATAAGGAGAAGGAAGAGTTATAAATGGTTCTGCTTTTTCTCAGGAAATAATCACAAAATGTCCTTGCAGTCAGCATGGCAAACAAGTGGTATGGTTTGTGAACATCTTAAGTTAATGTAGGCTGGCCATCCTTTCGTTTTGGATTTAGGTTTCATCGATGCTTTCCCAAAGGCTACAATAATAAACAGTATTAAGCTATATAAAGCAGCTGCTGTATTCACTGAATAAGATTGCATGCCCTGGAAACAAGGACACTTAATTGAATCACCTGTGCTATATCCCTTTCAGCCCTGGAGGCATAATTGAAGCATTATCTTAGTTGTCACTTTCGTGATTTCCATCCCCCTGTTCTCACATTATGGTAGCTGGATTATGAACAATCCCAAGGTCAGACTGGGGTAAAAATCAGTATCTTACATATTTTACTATTGATAGGTACATCCTGATTGCACGTATTCATATAGCAGTTTCTCCCACACTACAGTTTTATGTTTTTTCTTGTGACATTGGCCACATACTTTAAATTCCTTGGGAAAATATACTGCCATTAAAAATGCTTCACTTATTTTGTAAAAAATGACGAGCTAAAGAAGATGTTTTTCTTCCACTTCTGTCATATTATTTCTATTCCCTGGATTTAAATTTCCTGGACTTAAGCTGCCCCTATAGTTAGTGGAAACATTATTTTGAGAACAGTTTAAATTGGACCTCATTGTGAAACTGGCTACTGAATCTGAGTCGGGACCTTCTTCTGGAGGGAGGTAATTAAATATTCTTCACTGATGCTATTTTAAATGCGTTGAATGAAAGGAGTTAATTATACAGCAGGGAACATGGCAGACTTCTGACTAATAATGAGCTCTATGGTTAATATCTTCATCTTTGATAGAATCATTAAAGTTGTTCGAACCAATCAGATGGCTTGAAGTGAATGTAGACTCATAACTAACCAAGTACAAATGGAAGTCCCTCACAGATGCAGGGGCTCCTGTCTCTAATGATGACTTCAGGGAAAGGATGCAGATATATTGCTTTGTTCTATGCAGTACAATCTGTTTCAATTGGTCTTTTATTGTGACTATATGGAGAAAAGAAGAGCAAGTCCCATTGTTTCAAGAGATTGCATCTGTTATAATGGATTGATGTGTGTGCCTGAACATTATAAAAGAGGAGGTGATTTCTTTTCCCCAAAGCTTTACAAGGTCAATCTCTTCAGAATCTGGTGCAATATAGAAATCTCTGTGTTGCTCTGTTCCCACAACATATATGTTAACTCTGTGTCTTCAGATGCACAGGAATGGCTAGAGGACCATGTGTGGTCCTAAGGAATACACATTTTGTAATGCTCAGTGGGAGAGATGTGGGCTCTTGAGGCCAAGTTTTCCATACTCTATTACTGATCTGTTCTGTGTCTTTAAACTAATTTTATAAGCTCCCAGACATTTCAGATATGTGCTTCTCTTAAATTTCTCCTCCCTTCTGATTGATTCATGGAACAGTATGTGGCTTTGCTCTTATTTATAGGACTCCCAGAGTTCTGTTCTGTCCTTTCTGTGTTGGACTTTGTAGTTTTGTCCTTCTAAGTAAAGAAGATCAAAGTATTAAAGTACTGAAGAATCGAGTACCTTGACTCTCCAAGGGAGTCCTGTTACTTGACTGTGAGGAGCGGTAACAATGATTGCCTCTGAGATCAATCAGCTCATAACTGATCTTCCTATGTAGGAGTGGGGAGACTTTGAGGACTAGGTAGGATGACGTTACCAAGTTCTCAAGTGGGCCCAGGCAGCCAGTGTGTGTGTTTAGGAGGAGTAAATGCTAGGACTGAATGGCAACCATCATAAAGAAAGGAAAAGAGAAACCTGGATTAAAATCTCAAATCTGACTCTCACTAGCTATCTGACTTGGGGCAATTTATGTGTACTCTCTGAGCCCCATCATATAATTTTTAAAATAAGGATAAAGTGGTCCCTGGTTTGTGATATTACTGCAAGGATTCAATGAGACAATTCATGTAAAGCACATAGCCCAGTGCCCAATTATTTTATTACTTATGATTAGAAATATGGAGGTTGAAGATTGTCTTTTTATTTAAATAAATCTAATTAAAATCTGTCATTTTCATTTATCTAAGTCTTCCACACACTATAGTTTTCCTCTGAGTCTTACTGTTCATCCCAACTGGAAATCTAAGATAACTATCGTTTCTGTGTTTGTTAATTATTTGACATGTTTCTTCTCAAATTAAGGTAAAATGCTTATTTCTTAATCACTGTTTAGAATGAAAATGTGAAACTAAGTATTCATTTTGCAAAGCACAATAGACTAGGGAAGCAAAATGGTTGGGCACACTGTGAGGAGATCCCTTTGAGAAAGAAAAATTCCTACCCACTTTGGAGGGCAGAAATTGATGAGCTGAATGTCAGCCTCTCCCCCAGTGACATCTCTGGGATCACACACCACAGTCTGCAAGGAAGTACCACTGTAACGCAATGGACGAAGGTTACCTTCACACTCAGCTTTTCTCTAACCAGGCCAATTTTTAATCAAAGATGTGGTGAAAATTTTCAAGTAAATCAGAAAAGGTGACCTAGAGAAATGAGAGGAAGCCACAGCTACTCAGCCAAGGATCATCCCAGACTGTACAAGTTGGATTGTTCACATCTGTGGAAACATTGGATATTAACTATTGGTTCTCGAACTTGAATGTGCATCAGAATCCCCAGGAGAGCTTGTTAAGTCACAGACTGCTGGGGCCCTACTCCAAAGTGGGTCTCGGGGGAGCCTGAGAATTTGCATTTCTAACAAGGTCCCAGGTGATGCTAATGCTGCTGGCCCAGGGATCACACTTTGAGAAACACTGTCAACGTGATTTGCTATTCAAAATATGGTCCCTGCATCACCTGCTTCAACATCTCCTGGGGGCTCGTTAGAAATGCAGAATCTCAGGCCCCATACCACAGCTCCTGAATCAGAATCTACATCTTTTTTTATTTTTTTATTTTTATTTTTTTGAGGAAGATTAGCCCTGAGCTAACTACTGCCAGTCCTCCTCTTTTTTGCTGAGGAAGCCTGGCCCTGAGCTAACATCCGTGCTCACCTTCCTCTACTTTATATGTGGGACACCTACCACAGCATGGTGTGCCAAGTGGTGCCATGTCCGCATCCGGGATCCGAACCTGCGAAACCCAGGCCACTGAGAAACAGAATGTGCAAACTTAACGGCTGCACCACCGGGCTGGCCCCCAGAATCTACATGTTAACAAGCTTCCTAGGTGACATGTTTGCATGTTAAAATTTGAGAAACACTCATCTAGTGGTTATAAGCAGGAGCATTGGAGAGTTCAGAATTTGAATCATTCAGACCTGGGCTCAAGTCTCAGTACCGCCATTCCTTAGCTCTGTGACTTTGGAGGAAGGTATTTTCTTTTTTAAGTTCCCAGTTTCATCTGAAAAATTGGGATGATCGTGCTTATAAAGTTGTTGCGAAGATTAAATGTGATAATATATGTAAAGTGCATATAATTAGTAGTGTTGTTAAATGATGTTCTCATTCCTTTTTATGCGTAATCTGTCCTGTGAAACCATTAACAACAGCTGTTTGAAGGAAGTATTTGAAATTCTCTCTGAACGGCTTTCATAGGGCCTGTTTTGAGAGAAGCTATTTTTGCAGTACAACATTAGGTTGTTGTCACTGAGTTGGTTTGTGTGTGAATCACAGCTGTAGAGAAACGGAATGGATCAAGTTTCCTATATCCTTACCTCCTGGTTTGACCTCTGAATTTGAGTGTATGTGTATGTGTGTGGGTGTTGAGAGAGAGACATACAGACAGTATTTTGGAGATGGGCTGTGAGGATGTGGTGTCTCCTTTCCTACTTAATAATAGAGCATGGTATGTATTTTTAAAGATAAAATTAGATTTTTAATATTTGATAACATCTGTTTGTAGGTTCTAACCTTACTGAGGTGTTATGAAAATGTACGTCAGGCCAGTTAATAAAGAGTTTTGAGAACACTGAAAGATGCTATAAAAAAATAGGGCATTTGACATTATTTAATTTTTTTTAATTTATTTTTTTTTGACATTATTTAATTTTAAAACTATAGTCCTTAGTGATATTTTCTTTTTTCTCTCATCAACTACAATTCTAGTATTCTGGCAGTTGGAAGATACCTTAGCCCTCTCAATGCCCTCATCAATTGAGAAAGAAGCCTGTTGCTTTTAGGATTTTGTATTCTCAAAGCTCAAAAATTTAAGTCACTTTAGGTAAAAGTGGAATATAATGGCTGCAGAGAAAATAGATTAAAATGAGACTTGTGCTAATGCAATTTAAGATGGATAATGGGAGCAATATTTTCTAGGTTACCACATAGATCTCTGTACAGTTGACTAAGGGGTCTTTGGACCCTGGGTGTGGTTTAGCTTGGAGGGGCTCTTTTCTGACATTGTTGGCTCCTTACAGATAGGCCCCTTAGGACTGGTCATTATATACGCACGCTTTGCACTGTAACTACAGTTTTCGTATTTACAGGTAAGGCAGTGGAGCTCTCCACTGCTTAGCTGGCACCCAGGGTAATCACCAACTTAACAGCAAGTCCCCAAGTTCTTAACGAGCATCGCCTGCTGGTCCCTAATAATGAGGGTAGATGTGTGGGGAAGGCAAACTATAAGAACTCACACTGCAAACCATTTAAGTCCTTGCTACTCAAAATGTGATCTGCAGGACCAGCAGCAGCATCACCCAGGGGCTTGTTAGAGATGCAGAATCTCAGGCTCCGTTGTCAGACCCGGTGCGTCAGAATTTGCAGTTTAACAAGATCTCCAAGGGATTTACATCGATGTTAAAGTTTGAGGAACCTGCTGTAAGCAACAATTCTTAAACAGAGGGAAGTTGAACTGGCAAACATGTAAAACCATTTGAAGTTCGAATTCAGAGGAGGAGGTTGCTGGTTACCAGGATAGAAGGCTGTGTGATTGTTATAACCACTCTGATCGTTGTGGGTGTAAAGGAGCGTGTGGGTGTGAGGTCAATTATCTGCTCTATCTCTGTGAGGAATCTGCTTTACTGTTAGCCTCATCCAAGGAAGTCTGATGAAGCTTTGCCAGCCTGTGTGGCAGATCTCAGTAGGCCTCAGAGGTTAAAACACAACAAACCGAAAAGGACAATGCAATAACAAAGTGTAAGGCAGAACTAAGCTCAAAAATAAGATATGAGGTTTTTGAATATAATGATAATGAAAATCTGATGTCAATATCAATGAGGCTTCCCACTATTTGCAGGCTAGGTTTAGAAGCTAGAATCAAAAGGATTTTTCTGGAGCTAGTGCATGTTCTTACTTAAGCTAAAGGGAAAACTTTGCCTCTGTCCCAGTAACAAAATCAGTGACATATCTAGGGGTGGGGCTTCTGGGTGGGGAGCAGTTTCATCCCCTTAGCATATTTTCTAGCAACCTTTAAAACTGAAGTTCAAAGAACAGCAAATCTGACTTAAATTACCCCAATCAATCAAACCAAGTCACTCATGTGTGCAGCTGAAAAAAGTGTCAGGATCCCTTCAGGTGAGGTTTGATCTAGGGTACAAAGATGTCACCCAAAGCATTATTTCTTTCTCTTTTTCTCCCCTGCCTGTTCTGATATTGACTTTATACCAAGGCGGGGTACTCCTATGGTTCTCAGATGGTGGCCAGCAACTCTAGGGCTACCTGCTTTCTCATTTGTTTCCAGGCGAGAACAAGAGAATCTTTGTTTCATCAATCTCTGGAAAATATTTTGAGATTCATTGAGATTGGACTGGCTTAGATCATGCACACAGTCCTGAAAACATCACTTATGCCAGTGGGATAGCTGATTTAGTTGGAGCATGTGCTCTGCCCCTGAAGCTGGGGCAGCTTCCTTCCAACCTTATGGGTCCCCAAATGGAAATCAGGGGAATTAAATTTGGAGGCAGGAAGTAAAAACTTCCATCTTAACAGCCCAACTTTCCCTGAATGCCTGCTCCATTTGATGCTTTATTCACATTACTTTCAAGAGGCCCTGTCAACACCATGAGGCAGGTATTGTTGTTTCTATCCCACGGATGTAGGCTCTGAAGTCAAAAGCCCATAAATGAAATATCTGGGACTGTGGCACTGGTCAGGTTATTATACAGGAGTCCTGGTTTATGAAGAGAGTGCCCAGCTGGGAGTTTGGGAAGGGGTAAGTGGGACAAGAGCCAGACTCATTCTTCCTTCTGTGAGCCTCTGCCCTTCTGTGTGGTCAGTAGGATCCATACAGTTATGTGCTTAATGCCTGTTTTTACCAAACCCATTTATTTATTGTTATACAGTTATGCATCACTTAACAGTGGGGATACATTCTGAGAAATGCATCTTGAGGTGACTTCTTCATTGTGCAAACATCATAGAGTGTACTTACACAAATCTAGATGGTATAGTCTACTACACACCTAGGCTATACGGTACTAATCTTATGGGACCATCGTTGTCTATGCAGTTGATGACCAAAACATGGTTATACGGTATATGACTGTATAAGAAAAGTAGAACTTTTCCAAACACCATTCAGTTCTGTTAATGTTTTAAAAAATGTTGCCATGAATTGTTTATATGAGAGAACTAAAATAGTATATTAAGACGTTTTATTCCCACAGTTATTTGATTCTTGCATTAAACTTTCTGCCATGATCGTGGATCTGAGACCAATTAAAACATTGACTTTTCCTGTTGCTAAGTTAATCAAGTTCTTTAGATGTAGTAAAAATAAGAAACAGATTCAGACTGGGAAAAAAGCTATGATTCAAAAATTATTATTATTATTATTTCTTCTTCTTCTTCTTATTTTGCTGAGGAAGATTCGCCCTGAGCTAACATCCACTGTGAATCCTCCTCCTTTTGTATGTGAGCCACCACCACCGGCATGGCCACTGACAGCTGAGTGGTGTAGGTCCATGCCCAGGAATGGAACCTGGACCCCTGAAGCAGAGTGCACAGAACCGAAGCACTAGGCCACCAGGGCTAGCCCCTCAAAAATTATTTTTTAATTTAAAGTACCTCTGGAAAATTTCTCCTTTGAAACTGAAATAGCCCCCTTAATTAAAGGTTGACTGTGGAACTTTTTGTAACACAAGGCGTATCAGGAAAAATCTTTCACAAAATAGTTGAAAGAAACTCTTATAGAACATGTCAATCACCTACATAAGTCACCTTAGTTCCAGAATTCAACCTGGGCTAAGATGTTTGTAGCTCAGATGGAATTATCGTGGAGACATATATTATAGAGGAAGTAAACCATTTGATTGTACCTTATTCTGAATATAATCTCTATGGAATAGATTCGCATGGGCTTCATCTAAATGCTTTCCCAATTTAAAAATATATATATGTCTCTGTCCTCTACTTTCACCAAAAATACCAGAAAATACTTGCAATTCAACTGCATTTTTGCTGTTTTTATTAAATTACTCTGTTGGATGAGTATTTGCAGGGTTTGTATACCCAGAGGATTATTGGTGAAAATCTTTACCTTGTGGTCTCTGTGGAACTTAAGAGAAAGGAAAAGACTGAATGTTAAAAGCAAATTTGTGTGGTTTGCTTGGTAGAGATTGAAAGCCTTTTCGTGTTCCAAATGTTTAGAAAATATTTAGATTTGAAAGACAGGTAAGAAAATTTGTCCCCACTTTGACAGTGAGAGAGCAGACACTGTTTAAATTACTTGCCTTAGGAAAGTAAGGGAAAATATATTGATATATGTTCCATACTGATGCTGTCCACAGCAACAGGCTGTGTAATATAGGGTCACAAGAAACCGGTGATATAGCTTCTGTCCTCAGGGTGGTTATGATAAGGTTTTGAGAAAACACAGAGTAATATGAATTAGATTCTTTATGTTGTCCACCAGCAAGACTTGTCTATTTTACCTCCAAAATAAATATCAAATTTGACCACTACTCACTAATTCTGCCTCTATCAATCTAGTGTAGGTCAACATCATTTCTCACGTGGACTACAACTGTTACCCCCAACTGATCCCCCTGTTTCCATTCCTTGCCTCATACCAATTTATTCTTCATACAGCAACACAGTCAGAGTTGTTTAAAATGTAAAGCACATCATACAACTCTTCCTTACCAAAAAGAAGGTCCAATGACGTCTAAATGCACTTAAAGTAAAAATCCAAGCTCCTTCTTCCTGCCTGGAAGTCTTTACATGATCTTGGAGCTGTCCAAATCTCAGATCTCATGGGCTACCACTCTGCCCCTTGGGGTCACTGCTCTCTGGCCACACTAACCTGCCTGTTCTTTGAAGACGTCATAGAACTTGCCGTTGTTTCTGTGTGAAATGTGCTTTTCTTATATGTTTAGGAGGATAGTTCCTTCTCATCATTCAGATTTCACTGACGTATCACCTCTGTGAAGAGATTTTGCTTGATCACCTGTCTAAAAATATCCTATTTGTTAACTCATTTATCTGGGTAGTATTTGTCTTCCCCAACATCAATGGAAAGTCCAGTCCACGAAGTCTGTGTTTCTGTCTGTCTTATCACCCTATCTCCAGCATCTTAAAACAGCACTTTCTATATAGTAGATACTCAATAACATAAGATGACACTAAATTAGTGTACTCAAAATGCCACAGGATTTTAGACAAATGTAAAAGCATTTGGGCCTGGATCACTCAGTGAACATTTTAGGGAGTTGCATCAATTGGAGTATGAATCTGGAGGTTAAATAATATTTTAATAGATTCTGAGAGGTAAGAGGAGAGTGTCCATGATTTTTTCCACTACCTTTACCTCTATTCTGATAAGAAAATACACAATAAATTTCTTTGGTGTGGAAAAAATAACCCAAACTGCCTACCATTATTTTAAAGTTTCTGGGAGAATTTTTTTTAATTTTCAAAAGTTTTAAAAATTAAATAAAAAGTAGAAAGAAATAGTACTTAATGTCTTAACAAAGTATTAATTTGACTGAGTTTCAGAAAAGCCCTCATTAAGCTGAGTGATAAAGTGATTATTCAGTGTCACTTTCATTGGGTTTTCAGCAATTATCTGGAACGGTTTTTAGAATGAGGCAACATTTCCCTTTTCAGTAGCGCTTGAACCTCCTTGATGTTGACACAGAAACGCTGATCAGCAAAGGTGATGAACAGAGGGCTGCACGTCTGAGTTCATACATTCTAAAAATACCATATCCGCCTGAAGAAGGGTTAGAAATATATCAAAGGCTTTCTTGAGCATTTTTCTCCCGTTAAGACCATTTACAAATAACTTTAGAGAATGCAGTGACAATGAAATTCTTCTCACTCAAGTCCTAGCCCATCTCGGAGCGTATAATTTGAGTTAAACCTTTATATATAATTTTCTAATTAGATTTTTCTCCTTTCATAGTCTTTTAAGCTTTATATAACCTTTGTGCTTCCTTGTTCCATTAATCCTTCAAATTCCAGCATCCTGCTGGGAGGGGATTCATTGCAGTGTTTCCATCATTGTCAACAGAGCCACAAGATCATTCCAGTGCATTGGAATTATCCATCTGAGAGAAAATGCTGTCTTGGATTTGTAATTATTACTTGACTCTTTTTCAACTCTGTAGAATTTTTTTCCTCTAATGTTTTATTACCAGTTAAAGCATAGACAGGTATTTTATTTTAATTTGGATAAAGAGTAGGTAATAGAGAGCTGGAATTTCCTAAATTAGGTACATTTTTGGTAGTTAGTTCTATAGTTAATCTTCTTAATTTATCACTTAGAGTGGGGCAATTACCGCAATATGGAAATGAGCCAGAATTATTGTATCACTGGGAAGTGATTGTAAGTTTTAGGTTTGTGCCAAAGAAGTGTATTGAATTGCTTATACTTCTGCATTATCAATTACTGTAGTGTTGTGCACTGCTCTACTACGTGTTGCATCACAGTTCAAAAGGTGATTTCTCCACCCCCTTATCAAACAGCCATAGGAGAAAATGTTCTTCTATCACTATCCTGATGGAGTTCATTAATGCTGCTTTTAATTTACTTGAAAATCTTTGATCAATAAGGTCAATTTTTATGGATTTATTTCCATCATTTGATGTGGCAAATCATTAGTTATCATTATCTAAATTAGCATGGATTGCCATAAAAAGCGAAGGCAGTAAATTGCTTTATGGATTTGAGTCTGTGGCACACCTGTAACTCTTCTTAACACACATATTTTTCAACATTTACCTTGTGCCAGGCTTCAATTCTTATTCTGTGCTGCAATTTTCCCAGCGTTCTAGAGGTGTCTGTGTCAGACAGGACATGGTGAAAGGATCAAGTTTTAGAAAGTGCAAAAAAGTGAGGTCTCTGGAATCATTAAAAAAGCTCCATGTTATTTTAGACAGAATTTCAGTGAACACCATGCAGGAGAACACCAGTGGGGTGCCTTAGGAAGAAATGGGTCTGTTTCCAGAGAACAGACTGGACTTTAAGAAGAAAAGGAAAGAAAAGTAAAAAGAAAGGAGTGTAAATACCTCTCAGTCTCTTATTCTGAAAGCCCATGTTATGGGTTCAGTTGTGTCCCTCCCCCCCCAAAGAAATTATATGTTAAGTCCTAAGCCCCAGCACTTCAGATTGTAACTTTATTTGGAGAAAGGGTCATTATAGAGGTAATCAAGTTGAAATGAGGTCACTAGAATGGGACCAAATCTGACAGGACTGGGGTCTTGATACGAAAAAGAAATTTGGATACAGACATGCATAGAGAGAAGATGATGGGAAGAGAGACAGGGAAAAGACAGCCATCTCCAAACCAAGGGGAGGGGCCTGGAACACATCTTTCCCTCACAGCCTTCGGAAAGAACCAACCCTGTCAACACCTTGATTTTGGACTTGTGGCCTGTAGAACTGTGAGATAATACATTTCTGTTGTTTAAGCCACTGAATTTGTGTTGCTTTGTTATGGCAGCCCTCACAAACTAATACAGCCCATAAATTATGACTAACATTTCATATTAAACAAACTATACAGAAGCTTCCTCAAACACCAGGATGCTAAAATCTACAGGACTTGCATTAACTGTTTTCATTGAACTCTGGCATATAGAATCCAAAGAAATTTAGGATCTAAGCAGTTATATGAAAGCATTTTACAATCAAAGATTCAAGTGCACACTGATTGGGAAAGTTGACTTCTATGTGTGTCTTTAGAAAGGGAGCCCTCTTTTCATTATAGTGATGAGAACAAGGCATGAACTTCGATAAGCCTGATTCTGAATGTTAAGTAACCCAAGAATGAGTAACTACAATTTATGAGGAATTCAGTCAAATAGCGTCTGTTGTACTGTGGGACTCCGGTGTTTGAGTTATAAAATGGCAAAGTGAATCCATCATGCAGATTTATCCTGGACTAGCTTGCATCTGGACCAAAGGTGATCCATCAGGTTTGTCATTTTATGTACTCCCTATTCTGCATCTCTCAGTTTGCGTGCATGTATGGCGTAGCACAGTCTCTGATGCATGCTGGTGGAAAGAGTGTGTGTTTTGTTTTTGTAGAGTTTTTAGTAATGACAATCAAAAACCTATTTCCTTGGTTCCTCTGGATATTAAGCTGATCAATTATTGATAAGGAGTAGAGTAGTGGAGTTTAGAATCAGGTTTAGCCATGAGCCACATGGCATCTTTCTCTGGCTCCATAAATCTCCCATCAATCTCAGATTTTCCATGAAGTCTCCCTATTGCCCAGAATGCCCTCTATGCCTTCTTCCCCAGGAGCAGTGATGAGGGATAGTGTTAACTGAGCATTTAAAAGATGCCATGTGCCACACACAATTCTTTATAAATGTCATGCTCACATCAACTCTTTGACTTTAAGGCTATTATTATCTTCAATGTACAGAATGAGAAACTGAGACTTAAGGAGGTTAAATGACTTGCCCAGTGTCACACAGCAATAAATGCTAGAGCTGGGACTCCACCTCAGGGCTGACTAGAGGGCTGATATTCTTAAGCAATGCTCCCTGCTTCCTCTTCTAACAACCTCCCAAGCATAAGGTGTCTACATCAAATCCTGCCTTGTCTGTCTGAGCAACTAGGCCCTCATAATGTAACAATGGGTTGTAATGGATCTCTCTTCACTTCTAGAAAGGATATTTGCATTTAACTGGATGTTTATGAAATAATGTGTTGGCAGAAAGAAATGGTACTCATGGTGGGAATTTCTCATTCTCATTCTGGCAAAATGTGTAATCTTGGACAAATCATGACCTCATGAGCCTTGGTTTTGTCGTCTATAAATGTCAGGATTGGATTAACTACTCTCTAAAGACTCCAGGCTAAAAATTCTAAGATTCTTTCACATTAAATGAAACTCCTTTTCAACCTATGTGTACATTTTTGGTCTTTGATTGAACCCTTTAATAAGTTTGCAAATGGAAATACAAAGTCATGATAAATATGAGAAAATGGGCAGGTCTCTTAATAGCTCTGAGCCCTAGTTACCTCATCTACAAAATGAGAATACTGAGAGTACCTCCTTCATGGGGCTGATTTTACACAAGCCTAGCACAAGGCAAGTGCTCACCAGCTATAGCTGTAATAACATGATAATCATTGGTGTGACCAGTTCTATTATTATCTCCCCAGGGAAATCACAGTACATCTAAGGTAATAGAAAAAGCACCCATCATGACTACATTTTTATCATAAGGCTTTTTATGCAGAATGCATATCTTAACTTTGTATTCTACAGACATTGGTATCTCACTAAAAGCTGGGCAATATTTATATCAAGCAGTATATCATCCATGTGTTCATTTATGCATGCAGACTTTCACCCCCTCCAAGCTGAGAGAACAATAGGTGCTTTAATAGTCTGAAGCAAGAAAGATATTAACTCCATGAATCTTTATTTTAAATTACATTTCTGAGTTAGAGGTGTCAAAATGGTAGAACAAGTTAAGCGAGATCGTATTCCCCGGTAGGGCTATTGATATTGGTTACAAATAAATTGCTGGTGCAGGTGATGATAGCAAAGTCCATGCCATCTTTCATTTAGCAAAGTATTTCTCTTGTTAACAGCTCCTTCTGTGCGCTTTCCTTTCTGCTGTTTCACATCAATCATATTTGACATGTTGCCCAATGTCAAGGTAAAAAAAATGCAGTATCTGGTTAATCAGCCAGATGTTTGGCCTCACACTGGCTGAAACATCTGGATGTGTAATGAAATGTTATATTTTTTCATCCAGTTATTTTGTGTTGTATTACTAGACAGAGCCAAAGGATAAATCTCAGAATTCTTTCTTCTATCAGGAGAAAGATCATAGCATCTTGAGCCTGAAGACCCAGGGTCAAGGCCTTGCTTTTCCTCTTAATAGTTGCACAGCCTTGGGCAGAATTAGGATCAATTGAGATAAAGTGTGTGCAAGCATTATATAGATTCTGGAAGCTCATGTTGTTAAAAGAACCCTAGTCCCTTTACTTAACCATACTTTGGCCATGTGATTTGTACCTTCTGGAAACAAAGTGAAAAAGGAATAAAGTGAATAGTCTTTAGAACCCCATATTTCACAGCTAGACTGGTAATAATACCAGCCAAGATATATCAAGTGCTGACTATGGGCCATAAACTCTTTCAAGTGCTTTGTATGGACTTAAACCTAGAAACAATCCTGTGAAGTGGGCACTATTATTTTTCCCGTTTTACAGACAACACAACTAAGGAGCAGAGAAAAGAGTAAATAACTCACCCAGGATCAGAAGGTCAAGATTCGACCTCAGGCAATTTGATTCTAGAGTCTGTATCCTTAGCATTTATGAAACTCTCTATACCACCTCTCAGACCAAAGTATTTACTCAGCTTTCAGCACTATCATTTACTAGCCTTGGTTTTGTCATCTGTAAAATGAGGATAGCATTACCTACCTTAAAAGGATGATTATGAAGATTAATAGACAGAATGCGTATAAAGCATTTAACAATGTTGGTTTATGGTAAGTACTAATTAAAAGGTAGCTATTTTTACTGACTAATTTATACAATATTTGCAATCAAACAAATATCTCAACACTGATTTAATTGGAATAATAAGTTCTAAAAATCTCACCTCCTGAGAATCTATCCAAGAGAATATTTTTTTGAAAGAGAGTTCCTAGAAGGTTAAGCATTTTTGGTCAATTCTTAATATGGGCTATTACTTGGAATAATTGAAAACCCTCAATTTGTTATAATTTTCTGCTTCATTCCAATAGAAAAACACATTCTGAATATGGAAGATTCTATTCATGTTTTCCTTCAATTTCAGGTGCAATGAACAGTTATTGAGTACCTATTAAGGAGAAGGAATGTTCTGGGCTCTCTCTCTTCCTCCGTTTCTCCCTCCTTCCCTTCTTTTCCTGTCTTCACTTAAAAATTTCATATTCACAACAATCTTGTAAGATAGACAATTTTCTTTTGCTTTTGTAATTTATGAATCAAGGCTTTGAAAAAGTTGCATCATCTCATAAATAAAAATGAGAAACAATATTTTAACCCATCTTAGGACTTCAGGCCCAGTGTTCTATCCCACAAAACATGAAATATTTCTACTATTGATAAGTATAATGATGAAAGCTACCACGTATTGGGTACCTATTATAGGCCGGATATATTGCTACATACTTTGCATACGTTTCCTAATTTAATTACTACAAGTCCTTGTGATTGACACGAGTATCAGCGGGCAGCTCTTTTGCTCACCATTTTATCTTATGATCTGGATCTTTAGTCATTTTCATTACTTTGTTCAGAGTGACCTTTACTTGATTGATTTGCTTCTCAGAATCCTCCATTCCTCATGTTGTGAGGAGCACAAGGTTATAATTAGGGAGTAAATTTGGTTATCAAGTTTGATAGGACAATGGGCAAAGCTGACACATTCTAAAGAGACTTTTCAGAGTTTGCCAACTTTCTGTTGGACTGATTTCTATAAACAGCTAAAACAGCTTTTGTTAACACTCAGCCTGATTAAACTGCAAGATTAGATGTTTTCAGACCCAAAATGAAAGTGACGCATTCTTGTTCTTTTAGTGCCCTCATAAAAGTCAAATGTTTAATCTCAGGAGGAAATTTAGAAGATGGAAGTAAAACCTTAATGAGATGCAGCATAAATAATAGAAGAAGTCCCTTTCCATGAAATGACTTGTGATGAGGTTTCTTCAAGGAAATAAACTCTAGAAGAGAGCATTTTAGAAATTTGAAATCCACTGGTAAACATCGTGCTTTAAAAATACAGTGTCAATACGACTAAATGTTTAGTAAATAGAAGGGATTTGACAATTAGTACCCATATAAATGTTATTTTTCCAAAACACCAGAAGTGCATCACCAAAAAAACTACGTTTTTTAAAAAATAGATGAATACTTTTGAAAATTTTCCGTCCATAGAACGTGAGAAGTTTCTGGGCCACAGTAGAAAGAGGATTCTTTCTAATCTTTTATCCAGCCTTTTTCGTAACAGTTACTCCTGTTCCATATGTATGGGCACATGTATACACGCACACACACATATGCCAGTCACCATTTCTCCCAGTGCTTGTTAAATGGAAGGCACTCAAGCCATGGTAGCTATCTTCACTGATTATATTATTATCCTTATTATTTAAATGCAATTAATAAAGAGAAAATGTTGATAAAATACTACCAGGAAGTCTCTATAATCTTTATACCATCTCATTTTTCCAACTTTCCCAAAGTTCCCTCATTTATTGGTTCAGAAATAATGTAACAACACACATTGTGCTGTATCTTCAAAGAATATTTTTCTAAAAGTGTCTGAGTTGTGTGTGACACTGTAGTAAGTGTGATACATGGGGCATGTGAAAGATGAGTGCTGGTGTGTGGCCTCTGCTTGCCAAGTGCAGATCTCCCCCAAGATCTAGATGATTATTGCTGGCTCATAGCGATGAAACTTGTAGAGTCAAGTCAATCAGCATAGACACATGTTTTTATGGATGGTTTATATGAATCTTGCCTTAGAAATTTAAATCAGATTATTTGCCAAAAGACAGTGAAAAGGTTTGGTTATTGGTTGAAAGAAATCATTAGTCTAGACTGGCTGAGTTTTGGTACTGATTTTGAATAAGTCATCAATAATTAATTATAAGGAATTAATCTGCGGTGCCATAGTTGTAAATAAAATATGGCTACTCCTCCCCATTCCTGGGATTCTCCCTTCCTTCCTTCCTTCGTTTCTTCCTTCTTTCCTTATCTCTTCCTCCCTTTCTTCCTTTACATTTCCCAGTTCCACCAATTGACTTCTTTTCCACTGCAAGCTACATTTTTCTGTGCCTAGTTATAGCCCTAGTCAGAGTAGACAGAAGGTAAATCCAGAAGGAGGGGACTATGAAACCTCAAAATTGTTCCTGGACTTCTAGCAGCATTGATGCCCTCAACAAGTTAAGACATCTTCAGGTTCCACAATTAAGCTTAAAGTTCACTGATATTATCTATTGATATCAATCCACCATCTAATGATAACAAAGATACCTATATGCTAGGCAGGACTGTGCGGCTCCCTTCTCCCTCTGGTTCTCTCTCTCCTGACACTAACAAGTGCTCCCAGATTTAACTGGGAAACAATATAATGTCATAGGGGAGTCTACAGGCATGGTGGGAGTTAGGCTGTTCAACTCCAGTCTCTATTTGGCCACATGCTGATCTGTGTGACCACAAGCAGTTATTTAAAATATCTAGGCCTCTTCTGTGCCATCTGTAATATGGAGTAATACTAGTAGATGTTTCTAGTTCCCAGGGCTGTTGTGAATATTAGATAAATTAATGCACATAGAAACTCAGTTTCCCAGGGTGTGGGACTTTCAGTGCTAAAACCGTGACAGTCTCAGGCAAACTAGGACAGGTGAGTGCTTCCTCTGTGCCAGGCACAGTGTTAAGTATTTTGTGTCAATTACCCCCATTTTACCCTTGCAGCAACTCTATGACGCTGTCCAGGTTTTAGCTCTAAAAGTTCCACATTCTGAAAAAATCCTTGGCCCTGGGAAAAATGGGACGGTTACTCTAACGCTCAATGACTATGATAATAACTATAGTAAGAATATATAAGAATATATAATAACTATTATTCTTGTTATTATTATGGCTTTTATTAAAGCCTTTACCATAGTTCCAAAGAAAACATAAGCACTCAACAAATATTGGTTATTTTCTTGACTTCTATGTATATAATTTTGGTATTTTACCTATAAATTCGCTGGTATCTTCTGTCCTTCTATCCTCCTTTCTGAAGTACTCCTTTCTATTATGTTCATTCAAGACTCAGATGACCCTACCTTGTACCCCATACATGTGTTTTCTATTTCTTCTTTTGCCAGTAGTTAGAAATTTACACAACGGCTTTCTCACACAAACTTAAGAAACTGAGGTCAAAGATTATAATGTAAATGAGCCTTTTCCTTTACATATGATATACTTTATATGTGTTACATAATAGGAAAACAATAAGAATAGGGAAAATAAAACTCTCAAGAATGATTAGTTTATTATTTGTGATGTGTTCTGGTAATATTTTCTGTCTTATTAGTCATAAACAGTGCTGCCTTTTTTTCCCATAGAATAGTATAACAATGAAGAAGAATGTCTTTTAAAAGACTAAATTAGATGGAATGTCTCTCTTATTAAATTACCGTCATCTAAAACCAGGTAGCCTGATTAAAACCAATCTTATTTGCTACCGCCTAGCATTTCAAGGAAAAGCTTGCCTTAACACTTAGTTTCTCTTGCCATCTTTTGTTCGGAGTGTGTGTGGAGGTGTGTTATTCAGGCAGGCGTAGTTCCTCATTGTGGGAACTATGAGAGCCCAATTCTTATTGTTTTTTAATGCTGCCAGCTGTGTTGTTCTATAGTTCGTGCTTTCCCTGCAATACAGAACTTTCCCCAGCTCCCTGGTTCAGCCCTCAGTGTCATGCCTTGATGCTGCACCCTCATGCCTTTGAAACTGTGTTCAAAAGAGTGTTACTGTTCAAAAGAGTGCTGTGTTCAAAATCCAGTTACAATCTCACTTCACTTAAAAATAATCGTAGAAGGTAAAACAACATTGGTAGGAAAACACCCATTAACATCTCTCATCTCTGTTATTATTTATCTTATGCATACAGCAGTTTCCTGTTTTTGGATTATAATCTTTGCCCATTGTGGTGGTCTTTATTCCATTCCCCACCCCAACCCTCATTCTACTAAAGCTCCTGGTAATGTGTTCAATTTAATAAATGAATGTGTTGAAAGATATCATAAAAGATGTTAATCCCCAGTTGTAGGTGGCTGAGATGTTTAAGGTGGCTAATTCTGACATAGTTGTGGACCTGAGCTTTTCTGGGAAGTCTGAAATGTAAAGAGTGAATGTTAGTGTCATTGACATTTGTGGAACATGATGAGCAGAATATTATGAATATTTCTATTAAATAATATGAAAGACTCTTCAACAAAAAAGTCTTGCAATCTATACTCCCTATTATCATCTTCCCTTCTGTATAACAAATGACTGAGTGAAAGCAGTAACTGAAATTATGATGTCTTTCTACTTTGAGGATTTCGTGATTTGTTGTAAAGATCTTTGAAAAATCTTTAAGGAAAATGTTGACTTTCACTCCCTTAACAAAGGAAAGCACCAAGAAACACAGGCCTCAACTAATGCCGTTTGAATTGGATTTGGTTTGGTCAGTCTTAGGATGGCCAATCATCCCAGTTTTCCTGGCACTGTCTCAATTTTAGCACTGAAAGTCCCATATCCTAGGAAAACCCTCACTCCTGGGAAGAATGGGAAGCTTAGTCACTCTGATTTTGATACTACTCATTAGCATGTAATAGGGAAGCAATGATGAAAGAGATATGCATGTCTCCTTTTAACCCTATATTAACTTTTAAAGACACATACCCTGTTCAACTGGTCCTTGAGAAACTGATTTGTGGGTGAGTAAGGAAATGGCTCTTGAGGGGAGGTGGGTAGGGTATCTGTTAGAACATACCCTCTCTCTGTTTCCTTATAGTGGCTCAGATACCTGTTCAACCCACTGGTCCTTTCTTTTGAGTACTTACTGTTGACTTCTGGGTGCCCACCTTAGGACTTCTTCAGGGGGGCCGTGTAAAAAGACAGTTGAGATCTTCTAGGCTTCCTGAGGCTTCCAGTTCAAGAGCATTATTTCCTGAGGCTATTAGATTAGGTGCAATTTTCTCAGCTTGATATTCTTGAGAATTGCACTTTCTTCATTTTCAGGATTGAAGAAGAAAAAAATACTGGTAGTTTATTTCCCTAAAAATGAGTCTTTAGAAAGATACTAGAGAGTTCAAATAAACATTTTAATGCAATGTGTCGCTATGCATGTGAATGCCACTCATGTAATTGACATGTCATGTTTTTAACTTTGCATCCTCTGCATTAGGATTTTCCTGTTATGTTTGTTTGTTAAGTTGGTGGAATTTTATCTCTTTACCTCTGATCCTTGCTCCCCTTCCCTTGCTCTGTTTCCATGGGAACATTTCTGCCAAACTAAGAGGGCCTGGAGGTTAGTGACATAGAGCAACGGGCTTTTGAAGTCAGTTTGTGCCTTGGTTTTGAAGTATTTCCTCGGGTCTCAGATATACAGGGTACTGTGTGATAGTTATTCTGGCATCAACTACACAGAGCACATCAGTTATTCTTAAAAATGAGAAAAGGCCCCTGGGAGATGAGCCCTAGTACTTTCATTTCCTGCAAACCAAGCCTCGGCATTTCCTTCAAATTAAACAAAAATAATGGGAAATATTGTTCCTGAATGCTCAAATTGGGATGGGAACAAAGAGACGAAAGCTGTAAGAAGAAACAATACTAAAAGAAGTGGCAGTGTCTTTTAGCCATTTTTGCTGTCAGATAAATGACATTTATTCTCTTATTTGCTAAGATTATTTTAATGAGCCCCTGCTCAAATACCTCCCGTCATCCTCCTTTCTGAACTGTCTGACCATCAACTTCTGCCATGAGTCTATGGGAAAGCCAACCACTGGAATCCACTCTTCCTTATCCGCACATCATTAAGGATGTGTCTTAAAAGAGAAAAAATACTATTGTTATTTTCCTCAAATAGGGCAAGGAAAAAAGTCATTTTGATGCAGAAGATAAAGGGAGACGGGAGGAGGCTACAGTTACAGTTCCTGTAATATATCAATGTTTATTGAACGTACCACCTTGATTTGTGGCCTCAAGTTAAATAACTACATATGTTTCGAGCATAATTCTTTCCATAATCATGTTAGCCTCAGTGGGAGAACATTTGTATTAGTTTCCATAATTGAAAATGCCAAGTGCCTATTTTCATTTACCAAGTGTTTTGGTTTTGGGTAACGAAGACACAACTCTTCGAATACATATCTGTTCACTTTAATTCTAGTTGCTTTATAAAGAAATTAAGTATTTTTCTATTTTTATGCTTTATGGAAGTCACCTTCACAGTAAGGATAGGGGTGACTGATCTTGCCAATTTTTAAGTAACTGGTTTGCAAGAGTGATTCCCTACAGAGCTATTTTATGTGTAGTTTCCCTCTGGATAGAGATTGCGGGAAAGTAAATGCAATGCATTTTGGAGGAGTCATTTGCTGGAATAATTAGCATCATAGTACCGTGTGTGGTCAGCTCTCTGTTGAGGTCTAGATATCTACATATAATCTAGATTTCCCTATGTTTTCCTACTAGAGTCATTACATGTATAATTCCTAGATTTCAGCAAAAGAGAGTCTTCTATCAGAGTAAACATCTGTAACATTCATAAAGCATTGCCTTTTTCTTGTCACTCAAAGTTGTTCCAGTATCTATTCGTTCATCACATATTTGTTAAGCATCTACTATGTGCTAATGTTACAGAGGTGAAAGTGGAACCTTGACCTTCAGACAGGCTTTTGAAGGTTATGCTGAAAAGTGGATGCCCAGTAAGTGACTCTTGTTCTTTAAGAAATGGTTGATCAAACTTTGGAGACGAAACATTTTATGGAGTTTTTACTTATTCATTCTCCTTCAAATATGATTACATGCATTTCAGATAAATAATCCACATGTGACTAAATTATTTTTCCTTAGATAAACATAGTAGCCAAGGAATTAAATGGATGGGAGAAACATGTTAGGCTATACTCTTATCAAGTTGTGTGACTTTGGCAAATTTATGGGCTGTCAGTATCCTTATCTACAAAATGGGGTCAAAACCTACATTATGAGGCTGTTGGGAAGATTAAAATAATTTGTGAAAAGTCTGAGCTGTAGTGGTTGCTCAATAAATATTAGTGATTATTATGGGTATTGTGAGTATGGTGGAATGTAGAAAAGAATATCACGCAAACCGTAGTCCTTTAAATATGAATGAGGAAGAGGAATCACCTGTATATATGTGATTAAAGTTGATAGCTGTGATCATACTGTGAAGAGTACATAGTTCTTCTCTGGAGAGTAATTTGATTACAGACATATTACTTTGAAGAGGTATGAATGATGAAATGAAATCATCAGTGGTCTGAAAGTGTTAACAAGACTCTGGGAAAGGATCCATTTACTCCCTTTTCGCCTCTAAGATAAAGCACAATGCACACAAGTGTTTAATAAACTGTGATCGCTGATGCTGGCTTACTGGGGCAACAGTAATCTATCCTCAACTCATTTTTATTTTCTCCCAGCTTTTCATTTCCAGGCCCCCAAGTTTTGTAAGAATTAGTTAATGAGTCCAACTGACTGCCTTGCTTGGTGTGAATAGATGCTTCCTCCCTTCTTCTGTCCCCTGTCATAAAATTGATAAAAAGGAATCTTATCCAGTACTGTTCCAAACAAGCTAAATTGGAGGACAAAGGAATGACACCAAACATGAAATGTTTAACACAACATAATGTTAGGTGTGGACTGATGACTTTGAGAGCAATGACCAAATTCAAGAGAACAATATGTTTTCACTTGGATTGTAGATATCAAGATTCCAAGAATCTGGGAGAATGGGATAATAGAACTGAAGACACTAAACAGTATGGCTGAAATCTAAGGCTTTGCCTTCTTGTACTGGTTTAAGTTTTTAAACTTTCAATAACTTCACAACTGCTAAGACTAAGAGTGTACCTTTTATGCTATTAATTCTACTTTAAAAGAAATTCAATAAAGTGGAAAAAATCTATGATTTTGTCTATATACTCTGTTTGGGGTCATTCATCTCTCCTCCAACTTAGCCTATTTGGAACAGTACTGGTCGATCTCAATAAGCAAATAAAATTGCCAAGTTCTTTGGACCACCAGCTATGCTAATAACTTATAAAGAAATGGTTCAAATATTGGGGGAGAAGAAATATATCTAACCTAAATACTAATCTGGAGGAAAAGGAATTGATTAGTTATAGATAATATGAACAAAGATTTGCTAAATTTCTTGCCCCAAACAGAAAATGGAACCTTTATTCCATAGTGAAACATATCTTACAGATGTTGAAAAAAGCCTGAGATTATCTTTTCATAATTGTGAAAGAAAGGGAAGATTATGTGAGACAGCTGCTAAGAAATCAGACACCAGCACCATACACAAAGGTACAAACAGTATGGAGTTCATCAGTCCCATCATTGCTCTGAAACTGGGCTTTATGCATAGCAATTTAACACAGCTTCAGCTTCTGTGTTAACTTTTTTTGTTGGTGGTGGTGTCATTGAGTAGATTCCAACTCCTAGTGACCCTGTATACAGCAGAACAGAACCCTGCTGGGTCTTTTTACACCATCCTCTCACCTTCTGGTGCTGTATCAGACAATGCTCTAGGGATGTTCATATGGTTTTCATAGCCAATATTTTTGGAAATGGGTGGCCAGATCCTTCTTCTTAGTCTGTCTTAGTCTGGAAGATCCACTGAAACCTGTCCACCATGGGTGATGTTGCTGGTATTTGAAATACTAGTGGCATAGCTTTCAGCATCACAGCAACACGTAGCCACCACAGTAATGACAACTGACTGACGGGTGCTGTGGTTCCCCATCCAGGAAAGGGCCATGTTTCGTTGGTGAGAGCACTGAATCTTATCTGCTAGACCACCATGTTAACTTTATCATAACTAAATTTCTGAGTTAAAAGGCATCTTCCTTTACTTCAGAAAGATGCAGGATCACATTTCCATTTAAAGTGTCTTGGCAGAATAAGGTTTGGATTAGGGCAATAGATAAAAACACAGAGGGAGTATTTTCAGATGTGTATGATGGATGGAAATGATGAGGGACCATTTAGAATAGTCTTTTCAGTATTTCCTAGAGCAATCTGACTCATTTTGATTGAAATATCTGTCAGAAGCTATGCCCCAGTTCAATTGATCCCAACATTAAATGTCTATACATATTCTCCCACGTCTTTCCCCTTCAGCTTGGTAGCTATAATTAGGATTATGGTCCCTTGTGGGAGCAGAAGACCAACCAAAACAACAGCCATGTACTCAGCGACAGCTCCAAACAGTTAAAAGAGCTTCTTCTCATTTGCCACTGTCTTAAGTGGTATCTACATTTCCTCCTCCTACTTTCTTAAAAAAAAAGTCCAAACGGGAGAAAACGCTGAAGACAAGTTATTCCTTTAAAATCATCCTTTTACCTTATTTCAAAGGAGTACTTGTTATAGCACCAGTCCAAACAGATTGGAAGAATGATATTTTGATTCCATCTCCTGCATAGACTATCTTAGTGCTTTTCAATTGCTTTAGGGAATCTGTGACAATAAAATTGTGTTAAGTCTAACACCATTTTGAACTCTTCCTTGCCCATATTCTGATAAGAAATTTATCCTGGCACAGGTTTATCTCTGTTGATAATGGCCTTCGTGGCTAAAGGGAAATGTTGATACAGTGAGCAAGCATCTATCATTTTGACATCCTCTCTTTAGCAAATGGAGAGAATAGTGGTTGTTTGAGGTGCGACACTAGAACAATGTCAGCAGTCAGTGTGCATGGACCCAGTGGTGGGTGTCTGTATTTGTGCTATGGCCATCTATCTGTGGCTATCATCCTTTCTTCCTCTTCTCATTTCTTCTCATTTTCCTTCAACAGTCTGTCATTTTTTGCTTCAATTCACTTCATTTCTCTGTATTTCTTGCTCTTTTTGCCATCTGCCATAATTCTGCATAAAATTATAAAGTGCCCTAAAATATTCTCCTTTCTATCCTTATTTGCTTTCAATGGTTCTAATGACCCCCTTGGAAATTTGGTGATAACTGATTAGGCTCTGAGAGGGGACAGAAGTAGAGACCTTATGTCCACCCTTCATGAGGCTGATAAAAAAATGAGATTATTTATGAATATTTCTGAAAGTTAGGTTTTTCTTAATTCAACTGTAGGTATAAGGTGTTTCCCATATGTCTGGAAATTAGTGGACTCATTCATAACTTAACGGCCAATAATTTTTCATTTTGATTTTTGTAAGGGAGGATTCTACAATGCAAAGGTATGGGAGTATGAAATCAATCAGAAATTTAGGAAATAAGTTTGTATTAAAGTAAATAGAGGGAAAAATGATAGTCTCTTTACAAATACATAATACTATTCTATTTTCTGTGACTCAAGTAAAAATGAAATATTCAGAGAAAATAAGTGCAAAGAGAGTTCTCAAAAAAGAAGTATCCCTGTACATACATTTATATTGCAAGTTGAGCATTTCATTAGAATGATGGTGTTTTAGTTTGATTTCCCCTTCCAAGACTAGATAGATCTTCAGGTGCTAAATGGGGGTTCTTTACCTATTGAAAATGTAACTCACTTAGGTAATTAGTAGAGACCCTTTCCTTTCACAGCTCTTTAAAAATCCCAAACCCCAGCACATTTGTAATCGTGGTGCCTGGGAAAAGATTGCATTTTTTCTTGACCCTCAATATTAGACTTTTTATTTAAATAAAGTCCCAAACAAGCTATGTTCTATCTGTCAGATAGTCTTCTGGTTTCTCCTTCTAAAACATTAACTAAATAGTTATAACATGAAAGGAAAAGATTGGAATATTGCATTTTAGCTGTTGGGGTTTAGTTTGTGGGTTCCTTCCCATGACTGGAGTTGAACTGGGTAGTACGGAATCATCACTTCCGTAGAACAGGACAATTGATTTCTTGGTGCTTTCTTTGGCGTCTTCATTTCTGGCAGTGACACCACTGCAGACTAAGAGCAGAGAACAGGGCCTAAGGAAAAGTACAGCATTTCTACCGGGTCCAGCTAATGGGAAAGTACACAGAGAAAAAGGCTTGCCTTGGAAAGATGCTGATGTTTCATTTTTTATTCCTTACCCCAAACTTATTTATCTGCTGAGTCATTAGAGAGAACAAGTTTTGTTTATCTTCTTTATATTTGCTATCTTGCCATAGGAGAGTTTTATCAACTAAAACATCTTGAAGAGATATTCTGTTTTGGGCCAAATAGCACTAATAACTTGAATTTATATGGTGGGTCTTTTTAAGATGCTCCCAAATTTTTATATACATATTATATGCTAAAATTGAAGATACTTCCATGAGGGAGATTAAGACCAGCCCACTTTATGATTATATAGATAAAATTGAGTTTAGTTCAACAAGTACTTATTAAACATCTCTTATTGAAAGGTACAGCACTAGGGTCTTCTAAAAATGAATCATGGGGCTGACCCGGTGGCACAGCGGTTAAGTGCGCATGTTCCGCTTCTCGGCGGCCTGGAGTTCACCGATTTGGATCCCGGGTGCAGACATGGCACCACTTGTCAAGCCATGCTGTGGTAGGCATCCCACATATAAAGTAGAGGAAGACGGGCATGGATGTTAGCTCGGGGCCAGTCTTCCTCAGCAAAAAGAGGAGGATTGACAGTAGTTAGCTCAGGACTAATCTTTCCCCCACCCCCTCAAAAAAAGGAATCAAAATAAATCAGACAAGGTCCCTTCTTTTCAGGCCCTTCAGATTAAGTGATTAAGTGTGAAAAGACACAGAGCACCATGATTAATACGGATAAAGTTTAGTCCTGGGGATCTTGGGATGAGAGGCACAGCGCTGGTAAATTACTTCTTTGTCACTTACTTCTGATACAGACCCCTCTCTTCTTTCTCTGTCTTCTTTCCTTCCTAGATCACTAATTTTTGGCATCTCTTCTCATTTACATTATCTGTCTGCTCTTCATTCATTGTTTATTACAATACATAATTCCACCAAGGAGCCCGAAGAACTATAGTTTTTTGCATCATTATTCTCAGTTCAGAGAGAAAGCATGTGCATCAGGCACAAATATGTGCATCTGCCTGCATGCATTCTCCAGTAGAGATTGGATCAGAGCCACATGTGTAACTTTAAATTTTCAAGTAGCAACATTAAAAACATTGAAAGAAACAGCTTTTCAATAGCTGAATCTGTGATCAGTTTTGTAAATCTAAATTCCAATTAATTAAAATGAAATAAAACTAATAACTCATCTCCTCAGTCTTATTTGCCACATTTCATCTGCTCAATAGCCATATGTGGCTATTGAATGACTACTGTATTAAGTAGTTCGAGGGCTAGAATGCATTTCAGGCTTAAGTTATGTAGCATATTCTTGACCCTCACATTTTATTAAGTCCTAATTTCTTTCTTTTTAGTTTTTTTGAGGAATAACTAACATCTACCTCCAATCCTCCTCTTTTTGCTGAGGAAGAGTGGCCCTGAGCTAACATCCACACCCATCTTCCTCTACTTTATATGTGGGACACCTGCCACAGCATGGCTTGACAAGCTGTGCATAGGTCCTCACCCAGGGTCTGAACTGGTGAACCCCAGGCTGCTGAAGCGGAAGGTGTGAACTCAACTGCTGCGCCGCTGGGCCGGCCCATTAAGTCCTAATTTCTTAAAACTTTGTTTGTCTACTTGTTTACACATGGAAGGGAAGGAAGATGTAATAGAAAGCTTGCCCAGGACCCAGATAAAGAACTCAAATTTCCCAACTCCTGGTTCAGTGCCCTATTCTGTAAGATCACATTGGGGAAAGGAAAATGAGGGAGAGGAGGAAAGAATAAGAGCTAATGTTGATTGTGCACTTAATTCATGTCAGGCACAATGCCAAGAACTTCATTCATATTGCTTTTATTTGTTCCTTATAAATAGGCTGGCATATATTCTACGTTCCTCATTTTACATTTGAAGAAACCGGGAATCAGGGAAATGTAATAACCTCACCAGGGTCATTAAACTAGCAAATGGCCAGCCCGGGATTTGAGAAAGCTTGGACAGATGCTAGATTTAGTGGTTCAAACCCCACTATGGAAAGGGAATTCTAGAAGGGGACTTCCAAGTTTCTGCTTCTTCTAATGTATGCAAATCTATGTTTTTGAGCAAGGTCTCAGGTTGACTTTGGAGCTCCTGACATGTCTGATGGATATACTACAGTGAAAAACTCAGGACTCCCTAAAATTTCCATCATCACTTGGAACATTATTACCTCAACTCTTACGAGGCTTTGCAATATACAGACTTTGGCAATAAAGGGACATGTTAGAAGCATGGGGGTGCCAGAATAAGGGGACATATCCTATTTTTTAAATATCCCAGTTTAGGAATTTATGCCTTGCATGCTAGGGTTGGTTATAAGAAATTAAGAAGATTGGGCAGACTGTTTTATGGGTCCATTGCTCCTTAGTCACTGAAATGAACTTACATTAATTTCACAACCATTTATTAAGCACCTATTCTTTCCTAGAGTTGGTGGTAGCTGTTGATGCTATAAATGCATATGAATTATATTTTAATAAGCACAGCATATTCAAAGGAAAATTTGTCTTCCTAGCTTTTGCTTTAAGAGACTTTAGTCTCTTTCTATAAGTGCCATTATTTTGATCAAGCGTGCTGCTCCGAGTTCAGTGGTTCTTGGCTCATACAGAGTCAATACTCTGCATAGCATCATTGCAATTCTTGGTTGATCAACGGGTAATGAGTTAATTTGTGGAATCTCCACCTGTGCTGTCTTCTGAGCTATGTTTTTGACCATTCCTTGTTTTTTGGGTTTTTAAAATTTTTTTTTAATTAATTTTTTGTTTTTGAGGAAGATTAGCCCTGACCTAACTGCTTCTAATCCTCCTCTTTTTGCTGAGGAAGGCTAGCCCTGAGCTAACATCTGTGCCCATCTTCCTCCACTTTATATGTGGGACGCCTACCACAGCATGGCTTGCCAAGTGGTGCCATGTCTGCATCTGGGATCCGAACTGGCAAACCCCAGGCTGCCGAGAAGCGGAACGTGGGCACTTAACTGCTGCGCCACTGGGTGGGCCCCTGACCATTCCTTGTATACTTGCATCTCTATCAGAAGATACAGGAAAATAAAAGCAGCAAAAAATGTTTATAATTTCCTTCTGGTCATCAGTCCCCATGAAAGTTTGGGTTGGAGATAGATAAACTTGATTTAAAACAAAATGATATTATGTAAAGAATCCAACCATGCATTTCATTTAATTGCCATCTCCCATTAGTAAATTTGCTCAGATTAAATTTTTGTAGATTCCATTTCCCAGTATGGAAGAAAAATAATTATATCAAAAGGCCACCCAAATCAACCAAGTTTTCTGCTAGGAAATTTATTTTGTACAGTCATCCTCAGGCCAAAATATATGAAAAATACCTTGTGGCATTGGATAATACAGCAATGGAGTTGAAATAACAGATAATAGTGAAGTAAAGAAGCAAAGAGATGAGCAAACAAAGGAAAGGAGAGTTGTTTTGAACATGGTATTTCTAAAGAGATACAGTGATGTGAACTAGTGTGATGCTGTAAGAAGTTTCAGAAATAGGTAGAGGGCATAAGCAAGGTTGGATGCTTAGAATGAACCTGGAGAAAATGACAGACCCATTGGAAAGATGTTGGTTCATAGGGAAAAATAGTAGGGACTTTAGAAGTAGAGTTTTCGATAGATCCTTCAGCCCATTATATCTTGGCTTCTGTGTCAAGGAGGATGACAGTTATTCATTGCATAGTTTTATAGGAAAGGTGATTAGTAGTGACGTCAATATTGTGAAGAACTTGGCAAAGTCTGTAAAATGTCCATGGTGTATAACAAATCTTTTATTATATTATGAGTGCTACCTGGAATTGTGTACTTGACAAAGAAGGATCTTTTTGAAACATATTCATGAAAGGCAAAGGTTTCATGACCCAGTGAGTGGAAAGAGACTGAAACTGTAAGAAATAGTACCAGTCAGAACGTGAATAAAAATCTTGGAAGAACATTTAATTCGAGTGGGAGTAGGAGTCTTCTTGTAGATCATCAAGTAAAACCTGTGGAGAAAGAGATTTCTCAGCTGAAGATATGAAAGTTCCATTTCTGGTTTGGCCATTGAATGAATGACTCACTGTTGCCTTTGTCAGCTCACTTAACATAGGTGTGCCCCTAGAATTTTCACCTGAGTGATCTCGATTAATGTGATACATTGTAGCATAAAAGTTCACAAGGTTGGGTTAAAAGAACTTTGTACAGAACTGGAAGAGGTCATCTCTCCTGGCTTCTACCTCTGTTCTAAATTGACACAAGCTTCAAAATTTTGATTATGCAAATTTTTTCCTAATATCCCACTTAAATTCTGTAGCAGTTGGGCACATTTATTCTGTTGATGCTCATGGTAACATCAGCAGTTGAACCGGCATCCCTTTAATACAAGCTCATCAGATGTCACCCCGTAATTTTCTCTTTTCCAATTATTTATGATCCTTCTCACTTTAATAACTTTGATAGTTTCTGTGTCCAGTTTAATTTCTCCAGTCTTTTGAAAAATGTAGAGGCTTGAGCCAGACAAAAAGAACATGACTAATCTTGAAGACATAGACCATGGCTGATAACACACCCCAGTGACTGTTAGTTAAGAAATCCTGATACTGCATTGCTGACTCACAGTCAGCTAATGATTCACCATGCCCATCCCCTGCCCCCATTAAGATCTCAGCACACTTTCCATATATTGAGCTTACGGTTGGTTTACATCCAGAAAGTTTCTTGGTCCCGTTGACCTTCACACACTGTTTGATTAATTTGCGTATCTCGATCTTAATCAGACAAACAAGAGAAACATTATGGAGTTAGAAAAGTCTATCTTTGCTGGCCTCTCTTAAACTTATCCTCACTTCTATCCCCATATTTGTTCCAATTTATTGAATTATGATGGGCCAGACACTGTGTAAATGTTTTATTCACATTATTAAACTTAATCCTTATCAGAATGAGGTGACTATTATAATGTCTATTTTACAGATTAAAACACTGAGGCTTAGGTAAAATAACTTGTCCAGGAAGATTTTCTGGGATGTCTGCTTCCAAAAATCCATGGTGTTCACCATCATGGCTCACTGCCAGCTTGGGGCTGCCTCTTAACTTCCATTAGAACGCAAGTGAATCCTTTCCTCACAAACTTTCTTCCTCTTTCTAATAAAAAATATCTTCCCAGAAAATGACTTAAATTCATTCACAGTTAGGCCTAAGTTACTTATAAGAACAGCTACCTTTTATTAAAAGCCTAATATGTTCTAAGCCCTATGTTAGACAATTTATATGTATTATCTGTAATCCTTGTAACAAGCCTGCAAACGAAGTGTTACTCTATATTGCAGACCAAAAATATAAGATTCTGAGAACTTAAATAACTTCCCCAAAGTCGTACAGGGAGGTAGAAATTGTTTCAGCTAATAAGGCTTCATGTTATTTCTCTCACATAATGTGAGAAAAATGTCAACATTAAATAAATGTTTTCTAACTGTTCCAGATTATCATTCACCAGTAGGGAAAGAATATGGTAGATCAAGTGGGCTTTACTAGCAGTTCCAAAAGACACAGCTGGGGGCTAGAAAAATCCATCCACTCATGGAACTATCATTGTCCCCATTTTCCCTATTCCCTAGTCAGAAGTTTGTAAGGAATAAATTACTTAAATGCAACATGCTGTTTAAGAATGCAGAATAAAAACTCACTGAAAGTGAGGTTGACAGATGATATGATTCCCCATCCTGCCGTCTGGCAGACAGTGGGCTGTTTCTTTTCAGAGGTCTCTACGAATGGATATTTGTATAAGAATATGTTTTGAATCCAGAAATAGTCCTACTAACATGCTTGACTGTCACTATTTTAAGTGACTATCAAACCAATTGAATATCTGATCTGTCTAATCCAAATAAATGTCATCTCTTTTGAGAGATGGTGAAAGGATGGAATCTAAGTCTTTCCCGGATTTTAGCTGCTTCTAATCCGGAGGGAAACCCACTCACGTGGTTCTATGAAGTTTGATATTTAATAGATCAAAGTAATAAAATAGACCTCACTTCGCAGGCACCATGAATTCTCTTTGGATGACATATGATCTATCAATGACAAGCACGGACCATTGGATAGCTGTGAAAGTTTCACTTTATGGGGAAAAGTGTTATGAGCCATTATAGTAGTGATATTGTCCATTCATTTAGGAGAAAAAACTACACACACACAACAACTTTATCTTTATCATGTATATATGTTTGATTCCACTTGAGATAGACAAGACACAACATTAATTACACTTTAAATGGAATGTTTGTAAGTGAAGCTCTTTAGCATAAAATAGATAACTAAAAGTCAACTAAAATGACTGAACCCTTAGACTCAGTCTGCTCAATATCTTGTAAACTGACTTTCTGTTTTACTCTTTTGCAGGGCAATTAATATGCTAATATAAATGACAATTTTAGCAGTGTTTACAATGCATTTTTATCCACATATGTATATTCAGTTAAACCCACGTATATATACTGAAGGAGAGAGAGCACGAACTCATCATTATTGTAAAGGCAAAAAAATGAGTTGTTTGAGACTAACACACACTATATCGAAGTGGGAATTTTTATTTTTTGAAATCAGATTCTGAAAGCCCTTTAAAGGGTTTTCTCAAAGATTGATTAGAATTATAAATTTTGGTATCAATGTCTCTATTCTTAGAGTTTTCCCCTCAGCAGCTTTTCCTTCTCTATAATGCATTTCTTCCTCATTCCTTCTTTTCTCTCTGATGGAATAAAAATAATTTCCAAGGTCAGATTCTATCTTGCAAGAGCTTTTCCCCAAGGAGATGCATGCATCTTCTTAATTTATTATGTCTCATAATAATGTCTCATAGGAAAACTGAAGGCAAATTAAAACCAGACAGAGATGGTGCTTAAATATGCTTTAGACCACTTTCTATCACTGCCTCTTTGTAAAAAGAGCACATATACTAGTCTCTTGATTGTCCATTTTATTGATCATTTAATGTGATATTTTTAATTCTATGCTATCTTCTGTGCTTTTTGTTAGTCGAGGTACACTTGGGTGTGTGAATGATTTTAATATTAGCTTAAATAAAATATTCGTAGGAAGATAAATATTCTGAAGTCTCCATTTTTCTCTTCCACTCTCCCTGCAGAGAAACTACATATCATTCATTTTAAACAAAATATAGACTGCTTTTTACTATTTATTGTTTTTTTCATGGATATCACTGCTGCTTATTAGCAGATAAAATTGAGCATTAAATATGACCTAATTCTTGGAAAAAAAATCTTTTTATGGTACCCATTAAGACACTGCCCCTGAGAAATATAAAAAGAGACCTTGAGTTTTCTCTTGTTTGAATGAGTAAATTGATTTTCTTTCCTAATTCTATGAAGCTGACACTTCTCATCAACACCCCAAATTGCTCTCAGCAAATCCCAAACCATCTACTGATGAATGAGAGGCTCTGGTTTAATTCTTACTTGTCATGCTTATTCTCATACAGAGAAATACCTAGATTTTCCTTATCTGAAGGGGATACATCTCAAGACCAACAGTGGATACTTGAAACTGAGGATCATACCAAACCCTATATATGCTATGTTTTGCCTATACATATGTACCTATGACAAAGTTCAATTTATAAATTAGTCACCTTTCACCATTTCACTTAAAGGAAGCACTTTACAGCTTCTCTTTGGCATATCTGACTTGCCAGCATCACTACTCTTGCACTCTGGGACCATTATTAAGTAAAATATGGGTTACTGGAACAGAAGCACTGCGATACCACAACGTCAGTTTGATAACCGAGATGGCCGCTAAGTGTCTAACGGGCAGGTAGCGTATACAGTGTGGATATACTGGACAAAGCGATGATTCACATCCCAGGCAGGACGGAGAGGGACGGTGAGAGGTTTCATCACACTACTCAGAAGGCTGCACAATTCAAAACTTATGAATTGTTTATTTCTGGAATTTTCCATTTAATATTTTCAGACTGGGGTTGACCACAGGTAACCGAAACTGTGGAAAGTGAGACTGAAGATCAGGGAGGACCACTGTAGTTGTTACTGCTGGGCCTTGCACCTTCCAAGCGAAGACACAAATTCTTATAGTTCAAGAAACACCAATGAAGTGTATATTATTGCCTTCATTACACAAAATGCTCATGGAAAACACTCTATCAATTCCAATTATGTTCTAGAAAAGGAAAAAAAACAGGAAACTGAATGAAAAGCAATCCCAGAATATTTGACGGGAGCTGGTTATAGTTACTGAACAATATGTAATTGTAAAAAGTGTGGCGAAATGATAAAAATAAACTGAGTATTTGTTAAAGAAATGAAAACATGGCAATAAAAGATGCCGGAAAACGATTTAGCCTTCTACATTACTTCTTCATCACTTGATTATTTTACTGTTTCAGTTCTATTTGCATACCAAGTTGATTCTTTTGCATCTGGATTTTGCACAATTCTTTCAATAATGTGCAGTTCAGTGGCTATAATTACAGATTGTTAAAGTTCACATTTTACTATTCATTTTGTTATCTCTAGTAATGGAAGGTTGGAATAAATGCACATAATTACACGGTTGGTCCTAAATTATTTTTATATTGCTCTTGCTAGGATACACTCGAAAAGCAGCATTTATTTTCTAAGATTTATTTTACTTGGTAGTGGGTTTTAGCAAAATGAAAGTAATAAATGCATAAATGGACTAGTCCCATGAGCTTACTAGCTATAGTTTTTTCAAATTAATTCATGTCTTTGAGCCTGCTGGGGACAGGAGGTGCTTGGAATCTCTGGAAGTAAACAGATCATGTATAAGAACTCTGATAACAGGAAAATTTCCCTCATGGTGTATTTATTGTTTGATCTATCATTCTGCCTATCCATAGCAGAGTAACTCAGCAGCCTACAGATCTATTGGCCAACTTACTATAGAGACATTTAAATAAATTTGATTTCAATCTGAAGCAATGCCATGCTGTGAAAGAAAGATGAATTTTCTTGTTTGAATTGTGTTAGAAATAGTTTCGTAATGCCATATTTGTAGTACTCAAAGCATTTTATAGAAATCTTAGCAGCATCCAAAAGATCCAAATTATTCATTTTTCAAGTATTTATTGAGTACCCACTATGTGCTAGGCACTGGGTTACGTACCAAAAGAAGTGTTATCAGACACCCAGGCAGTCCTCGAAAGTCAAAGATGGATGGGAGCTCAGTTTACCTGTAAGGAGATTGAGGTCCAGAGAGGGAAAGCATTTGCCTGCACTCACTCAGCTAGTCAAGAGAAAAGGGGATTAAAATCTACTTCTTCCAATTATATTATGATTCAATGTTTTTACGACTAATCAGTACTTTCAAGTTTATTTTTTTTCCCCCTTAAAGACAGAACTCCGTCCCCCCACCCCCACTTTTTTCAGAGGAAAAAGTTTGGGGTAAGTGGTCTTTAAATGAACCCACTGTTTTGACTCTCCAGTGAAATGGCATAGAAAAGGATGAAGAAAGCATTCAAGATACTCTGGCACCCGCCTGGAGCTGTCCTTATAATGTCTCACAAGTGTCCTTGGTTTGATGTTTGAGACCTAAGAGTTAAAAAGAAGAGAGCCTTCCGGAGGAATATGTGTCTATTTCCGCAGTGGGACATGTACTTGTTACACATCAGTGGGCATGCAATCGGTGCCTCCCAGCTCATCTTTCTCTTTAGGGTGGCTGTGGTGTTCTTCAGATGAATAACTTGCCCTGGAGAGAAATACTGCCTAAATATTAAGATTAGATTAGTTTTCACACTGCCCCATTTTACCACTAAATTCAAATCCCTCAGCAATCTACTTCCCAATCTTCCGCAGGCATAAAATTCAGTTTAATAAATGGTTTGTATGCCATTATTTCTCATCAATATGTAAAAACTAAAGGGAATTTTTAAAATACATACATGTTGGTGAGGATATGCAATGTGATCTGATGAGAAAAGGGCATTCTTAGAATGGGAATTAGTATTTCTAATTCCCAACCAAGCCATTACCTCTATTCATGTGAAGGAAAATATATATTCAAAATATGGAAGCACAGGTGAAATAAGGAATCTTAAAAATAAAAAAAAATTATGTGTGTGTATATATATATAAACTATATATATATGATTCCTAAAACAATTCCTCCACAAATTGTTTGTCACTTCCTTGACCCATTACCTCCCCAGCCTGTATCATATGAATATCAAACAAAGAACGCTTTGTTGGTACAATTGGGTTCATTCACATGGAAATACAGAGTACACTCTGCCTTTCAAATCTTCAACTTCCAATTAATTGTCTGTAAAGCTGCACGTGTGATTCCCTAGAAAGCACGGGAGAGAAAGAAGTGGGAAACAAACTCTCAGCTCATGACATGAATTCAAACAGCTCCCTTTGAAGGGAAACTTGATCCTAAGGTAGATGATGTCATCCATGAGGTTGTAAATTTAGGAACATCAATAAAGGGTGGGCTTCTTTGTGATTTTGTTTTTAAAACTATCGAGCTTAAGTTTTCAGAACCTATTTTTAAGAGTCCAGATAAGGGCCAGCCCCAGTGGCCTAGTGATTAACTTCAGCACAGTCCGCTTTGGTGGCCCAGGTTTGGTTCCTGGGCATGGACCTATACCACTTGTCGGTGGCCATGCTGCAGCAGCAATCCACATACAAAATAGAAGAAGATTGATACAGATGTTGGCTCAGGGTAAATCTTCCTCAAGCAAAAAGAGGAAGATTGACAACAGGTGTTAGCTCAGGGTGAATCTTCCTCAGCAAAAAAATGAAAAAAAGAATCCAGTTAATATGTCCCATGAAATAGATAAAATGCATTTCTTTAGGACTGTTAACTCTCATATGGTATGTTTCATATTTGCTATGTATATGAATCTTATGAATATGGATAAATGCATCTGAAGTGTTTCCTTCTGAGTGCACCGTTCCAGTCCAAATTTATAGTCAAGAAGCAAAGATGTTGATGTCATGCAATCTTATTAATGTAGGATGTTGCTTTTGTACATTAGAGCTACTCAGAATCTACCTTTCAGCTCTAGTTACTTTAAATCTCCATCCTGAGCTATCAAGTTTCCTTTTATGATATAAAACTGCTAAGTGGAAGATACTTGGACGTTCCATCGGCTGACTGACAAGTGTTTATTAGGTACTCACTCTGCGCCCAACGCAAGATGAACATTGTCAGAAATAGTGTGGAAGCCTAACACAGCACCCCTGGTTTCCAGAAACGTATCATTTATTTGAAGAGAGATAAGAACATACGTGAAAAAATTAAGCTTCATTTAATACCTTAAGATTCCTAGCTTAATACTCTGGTGTTGGAGTTTTCCATCAACAAGTTTTCATAGACTACATTAAGCTTAGCTTTTCATTGTGCAAGCAATCGCATGAGGAAGAAACGAGAAAATGCAATTCTGGTAATGCCTGGAGACTCTGAGGCTTCTGAAATGCCTATATATATGCCATGATAATTTTGTCTTTCCAGTTTGAGGGACTGATGTGGCAAGGGGTGTGGAGTAGCTTTGTTTATGAGATATCCATTGTTCAGGGTGTATATCAAGAGAAATATGTCTCAGTGGTGTAAGTGTCCCTTTGTGTTCTCGTATTGGCGTTCAATAAGCATCTGGTAAATTAATGAACGAATGAGAGAATGGATTCTATGAAGCAAAAATGAGTTACAAGGAAGCAGGGAGTTATAAAGAACAGTTTTGGTCTGGGATATCACTTACACAGTTTGAAATGTGGCATTGGTATAATGACTTGTTAGATATACTCTCAAAAGTTGTCCATGACTGAATGAGTGGTAGAAGTTGTTTTGGGCACTTTTATATATAAATCCCAGTGTCAATCAGAAGAGATTAAACACTTGGCATAGATTCAGGCTAATGACCTCTTCTAATATGCAATTCCACTTTCCTTGTTCTCTCACCGAACCAGATGCCCCGTGATGTGCCCACTGCCCTTTTGCTAATGTGTTCAATCTCAGAGCCTTCATTACCAATTTCTTTCATTTGATATGCAAAGATCTTTTTTTTCTTGGCCCACCCCAAAGAGCAAGCGGCTGGGCAAAGGTTCTTCTGAGAAAATGTTGATGACTCTGGCACACAGGACACATGCAATTTGCTGTCTCCTCACATTCACCCTGATGCTGGCTAAGATACAGGGAGAGAAACCCTGAGGTCTGACCACATCCAAAACCAGTCATCAGGGGTGACCGCCATCTGATTCCTGCTGCCGCTGCCTGATTAGAACTGAGTGTCAGCGAAGAGACTGGTGCGTCTGTCATTGGCTTTCTTGTTCAGATGTCAGAGCATCATCACTGGGTACACACAGAAGAAAACGTGAGCTGTGAAAATAAATAGTGCAGACAGAGGGCTAGAAGAATAGAAGAGTGTTTCAATAACCCTTTACGTGGAGCTCTGTTATTAGGGTGTGTTGTCATTAGAGGTTTACATGTCAGTTTCACCTTCAAACTGTGGAATTCAACAAAGCAAGGGCCATGTCTGATTCATCTTTATTCCCAGTACCTAGCACAGGTGGATGTATGTAGTAAGCATTTCACAGTTATTATTCATTCATTTTGCTGAATGAATAACGATTAAAATTAAAGTTTGCATCTCTCGATTATTGGAGCCTAACTCATTGTGAGCCCATTGACTTTGTGAAATACTAACTGAATTAAAGAATAAACCAATGAATGAAGAAATAACCCTGGAAGGCCAAGCTTAAATCACTTTTTAGGCTTTGACATTGTTATATGTGGTCTTTTGTTTTGGACTTGTTTGCAAGGACCAATGAGGTACTTCAGAAAGTGTATGACTTTCTCTGCTTGGTTCTTTGTAGGATATAGGTGGCTTTTTTTCTCTCCACTTTCTCTATTTTCAGCTACTGGCTATTCAACTGCAGACCTTAAGAAAATGTACCTACTTTTTTTCAAAATTTTCCTAAAAGCTAGTTTTCCTAAAAGAAGTTTTTTCAGCACAAAGTCTTAACCTACTTGAGAGCGATTTCTCTTCTTAAAATCATTTCTGAGTTGGGTGCATTCCAGAATCTAGAATACTTTTGGTGAATCCTTAGGCATAAAGTGATCATTGTGTGATGGTGTTTTCTGTTGAGTGAGCGAAAAGTAGTAGAATGCGGATTCCTGCTAGGATGTGCAGGAATGTGAGCCTTAGACCTAAGGTGCTTTCAGTAAAATTTTTGTGGCAGGTGGGTATTGAGGTTGAATGCTTCCATGAGGTCTGGGCTTCTGGGGTTCTGCCCATGTTTGTGTGACAGCTGCTCCTCAATAACATGGCAGGTGCGTGGCACAGGTTCTGCCTACTTCCTTCAAGTGGACAGCCTTGCCTGTACGTAAAAGCCCTCTCCCGTGGTGCTGGAATGCCTCTGACAGCATTTCAGAGTTGTAACAGCAGGACTATAGCTTCATGGTGGAGGACCGTTACTCTTTAAAATGCCACTGATGTCAGCTCTGACCGTAACCATTTTTATCCCATTGTCAAATGGAATGGACTCAGAACTTATGGAAATGAGAGACTCACATGATGAGGCAAATCGGAGAGAGTTTAATTGGCTGTCTGGTCACTTCCCCCCCAACACATTTCATTCTGTTTCTCTTTTCTATAAAACATGCTTTCCAGCTTCTGCCAATAAAAGCCTTTAATTTTTTAAATTCTGGTCTTCCCTTCCTTTCCACGTCTGGTTATTATTCCTACAGGACAAGTGGAAGCACAGTATCTACAAAGTGCATTCTCTGGGTATAAGGCACATATATAGCTGGGATTCCTGCAGAACTAAAAAGAAAAAGAAGCTTCTCGTCAGGATTTCAGAATGTACTCTGAAGTAGGACCTTCTAAACATTTCAGAATCTGTTCAACAGTGTTTTTCCAACAAGGAGAAGGATGAGCTAACCTGAGGAGCATCCTAAAGGGGAGCAACATTGCATTGGGTAGGAATCAGGAGACTTGGATATTGGTTCCAGCATAGCATGTGATCCTGTAATATTAGTCATGCCCACTTCCTTAGGCTGCTATTTGCTCTTCCAGGCAGTGAGGGTAGGGAGGAGAGGATACACCACATTGGACATAGTAGCAGTCAGTGAGGGGGCAGTGTATTTGGGTGGCACCAGTACTAGATTCTCAGCTACATTAATGTTTCCAAAGTGTGCTCCAAGGCTCTAATAGCTGTCAATGGGTATTTCAAGAAAGAATTGTTTCCCATTGGAATCAGTTTGGAAAAGTTCTAGATAATCAAAGTTAAATGATTTTTGTTTATTTGTTTTTTACAAAAGGACTCTTGAGAATTCTTAATATGATAATGTGTCTTATGTATGTCCAAAGAGGGGATATATAGTACTGGGGGACGTATAGTGTTGTGCAAGCTTATTTGAACGTGAAATGCCTCTGGGGGATAATATCTCTAAAGGCCACTGCTCTTTGAAAGACTTTGTGAAACGTTGAACTATATGATATTCGAAAGTTCTTGAATTCTATCGTCATCAGGATAACTGGCACTTCCAAGCCTTTGCCCTCCATCTGTAGAGTGTTGACTCTGCTGCCACCGCAGACTTTGTCTTTTATGCTTCTTTTCCTCTGAAGAAGATGAACGCTGGTTGCCCTCCCAGTACCCTTAAAAAATAAGAAATTGTTTTTTTCTCTTCTTTTTACCCTGAAATCTATGTATAATTCATCACCCTCAGTCAAAAGGAAATTCCTTATTTAAGTGCCCCAAAGTTTTTGTCCTGTCAGCTTTTGTAGGGTAATTCCACAACATCCAGGTCAACAAATAATTACAAAATTGCAGGCATAAAATAATCTTCCAGGATTCTTATAGCATTTAATGCAAGGAATTATCACTGTATCGTTACATGAAGCATTAGGAAAATCGTAAAGGCTTAGATAGGCAACTGGGAAATCATTTGTCCATGATGATTTTGTCTTCACATTTCAATTCCACATGTAATACAACTGAGGGTACCACATTTTATCCTCCAGAAACCCTCTAAATTATCACCTGAATAGGTATTGATAAGCCTTTGTATTCTGAAGTAGCATTTACTAGACCTCTAGTATTTGTTGAACAATATTTGAACAAAATTAGTGGGTTATAATTTTGGCTTCACTACATTCTAAACTGTGTGACTTCTCTGTGCCTCAGTTTCCTTCTCTACAAAATCAGATAATAGAATCCTTCTCATGGAGTTATTGTGAGAATTAAATGAGTGAATATAGGTAAAGCACATAGAACATCCCTGGTACATATTAAGCCCTTATGAGATTTTAGCTATTGTTATTATCATCCATAGAATATCTCTGAAAGGATATATAAGGCAAAGGTAGCAGTTATTGCTTCTGCAAAAAGGTGCAAAGGAACCAGGGAACTGGAAGGGAGAGACGGCAGTAGACTTATTTTTCCCTGAATGTGGTATTATATTGTTGGATATTTAAAAATCATTTATGTATTTCACCTAATCCAAAAAATGAAATAAGCATTAATAGCTCCACTTTACAAGTGAGGAATTAAGGTTCTAACTTTATAATTGACGTTTCCTGTTCCATATACAAGAGAAGCTAGTAAAGTCAGAATTTGAATCAGGGATTCAAACTTCAAAAACAGTGCTCTTTTCAGTATATTACTTTTACAGAGAAAGGGAGGAGGTAAAAGGTACACGTGTGGGGGTAAGGATGAGTGGCTGGTGGTGGGATTGGATGTTTCTGGGGAATTTTTGGTAATATTGAACTCTTTTGCTAAATTCTATGGGTTTTGGCACTGGTCTCTTATTTTTTTCGTCTCTACTGTAAGTAAACACCGATTTCCCATCCTTCCCTTCTAACTTGGACCCCAGCAGACGGGGCAGCACGGACATGCTAAGGTGAACCTGTGTGGGGGTGCAGGGAAATATAAATAGGTTGGCACTGTGGAAGTCGGCATGTGTTCGCTTGGCATCCAGCCCTCTTGTGGCTTTTGTTTGCTTTGAACATTAAGCCTCCCATTTTTATCTGTCCTCTTTTTGATGAAACGGGCATGCAAATTTTCAAAACCCACTCAGCCTCTACTCTCTCTTGGACAAAAGAAGTAATTGTACTATGAATCCATCATGTGTCCTAAGGAGGCAAGCTCAATATTTGTCTCTAAAATGCCTTTTATTCATTTCTTTTCGCGTAAGAAACAAAATTGGCAACTTTTTTTTTTTATAGCTTGTAAATTCCAAGAAACTCCATATCTTTTCTTTTTATTTGCTCTGTAGCCAAAAACATAAAACGGTCTGTATTGTTCTGCAGTGCAAATCCACAATGCTCACAGCTCCTCAGTCCTGGCTACATATGATTTTGAAAAGTTTATGCAGAAACCAGCTGGGTAATAAATCATAGAGGAGGGGAGCGCTTCATCCAGTCACCCTTTAGGTACTGCCTGAATGAGCTCCATCCTTTATCATCTCAGAATGAAGCTGCTTTGAATGCATGCTTCGTTTTATTACCCAATGTAACCCATCTAGATAAATTTAACTTCTTATAGATTTCCTTCCTCTTAGTATTCATATCTTCCCCAGACTTTTCATTAATATTATGATACTTGAATAGAAGTGTTCCCCTCCCTTCCCTTTATAATGTAACAGCTCTAAATTGGCATT
This sequence comes from Equus caballus, assembly GCF_041296265.1. NCBI lineage: Eukaryota > Metazoa > Chordata > Mammalia > Perissodactyla > Equidae > Equus > Equus caballus. Next base: position 37,279,240 of record NC_091707.1, read on the forward strand.
TGGTGAATTTATCATCATTGCTGTTCAAATTAGGTCAGTGTTTTTATTTCATTATGCTGGAAGTCCTCTTAACTGCAAAATCAAGCTTGATGCCTTTTACCTGAAACAATGCTTCTAACAAATGTTTCTTAGAGGTTTTTGCAAACCAGAAATTACCAGACACTTCCCCTTCCGGACTGTTTTTTTTCATTTGATTTGGTTCATATAACCATTTCACATATTTCTGTTAAGTGGTGATTGAAAGGGCTGTAGGAAATGATTAGTGATTTGTCCTCAAGGTGCTTTCTGTCCACTGCGTAGGTGTTGGGGGCTGGGGGAGGAAAAGAGGGAAGGGGTGGCAGATACACATACAAAAACTGCCCTATGCCATGGTTTTTCCTGTACTGAGTAACATTAAGCCTCCCATTTTTATCTGTAGTGGGATCATGGGAGAAGGACCTCTCAACATTTACTGAGACTTGAGGATGAGTTTTCTTCTTAACGATCTATAAACTGAAGTCACACTTGTTCTAAATTTGCTGTTGGATCACAGACTTGGCACTGTCCTTTTGAATGAGAAAATTTAAAAGAAAAATCAGCTAAATTTGGTTTAAGAATGAGGAATTACCTGTACCAAGTCAGCCATCTTACTCCAGCAGAGGTGAAAAGACATTCACAAGTTATTAGTATGTTAACCTGGAGTTTTGGTCTTGCTTCCCTATGAGGTGCTACATCTTTTAGACCAGGGGCATATTTTTTCTAAATACCTTTATGAAGGTATTTAGGACCTGAGAGCTTTTTAATAACAGGCTTCAGAGCCTGACACCCCTGGATTGAAATTCTCGCCTAAACAAAATGTAATCTTGAGCAAATTCCATAATCTTACTGAGTCCATTTCCTTGTCTATAAAATGAGGCTAATGATGCAACGTCGTAGAATTGTTAGGCTGATTAAATAAAATAATGCATACAAAGCTCTTAGCACAATATCTGGCATGCAATAAAACCTCAGTAGATCTTAACCTCTGCTATATTGTTGTTATTACCTGGGAAGACTTTCTCACTTTTTTCTAGGAAATTCTCTACCTTTGTTTCTCCATTCAGTTAGCTTAAGACTTTGGTTATTGTACCTAGATGATAATTTAAGTAGTATCTGAATCTCTGCTCTGTTGTTATTGTTGTTGTTTTCTTAAGTGGTTCTTTTCTTTTTTTTAATATGTTTCACATTTTGCTGCAACTATTGGCAGATGATTCATGGGAATATCTTGCCCTGTTCAGCCTCAGGGAGCTCCTGCCTGTGTGGAACTCTTCCTGTTTTCCCTAGGAAACCAAGACAGTTCTCTTAGTCAGATGATTCTATTTGTCCAACATCCCATGGCATTTTGCAGTACAGAATGAAAGAGCATGACAGAGAGGCTCATAGCCCTAAGCTCAGTGCTGGACCCAGGCTTATTCTCCATCCAGAGCCATGAATTCATCACATCCATCGCCATGTGGACCTCTCTCCTAGCCATGTTTGCATGGTTCTCAAACACTCTAGTGGTAGAGGCAATTAATTCTTTTGGAGTATTCCATGTCAAGGCATGTTGCAAGTGATTTCCAGAGTCACTGAGTGAAAGATTACTTCCCATTACTTTCCCCAGTGTGAGGCACTGATGCAAGTAAGTCCATTAAACCAGCCCCCAAAACAGTCACAGGGGTGATGTGAACAAGGGCAAGGCTCTGGAATAAGACCTGGGTATGAGTCTTGGCTGTCTGCTTCTCAGCCGTGCCTTCCTTGGAAAGTCACTCAAGCCTTCTTTTCCTCATGTGTTAATTGGGGAAAAAAATAGCAATAAACTTGTGGAGGTGTTGTAAGAATCCCATGCCACAAACGTAGTAAGGACTCAATAATTGTGAGTTATAATATTGTCATAAATGCTCCTTTTGGTTATACAAACCTGCTCTTATCTTGCTTTTATGCAAGAGTTGAAGATGAGAGGTTCAAGGGCTAAGACTTTCTCCTTGAAGGACCCCTGAAGGATGCTGGGTTAATGAAAGGTCTCTCTCTGAATAACCAAAAACTCTAAATGAATCCAGTGAAAGTAATGGTTTGAACAATTCTGTGAAGAGTAGACCTGGAAGTAAAATGCAAGGAATAAAGAAAGAAAAGGTGTTTCTGGGTTTTATTTAATTTACATTTGCTAACTGGAAAAGGGTCAGGGGGTAATCAGCGCATTATGTTGAAAGCAGTTTGGAAATATCATTGCAGACATAGGTAATTTTTAAAAATCTACGTGAAACATTCTGTTTGTGACCTGTTCATCATCCTTAATCACTCCTTTACCATTCCCATATTCCACTCCCAGACCATCCTCTGCCCAACACTTTCTGCTGCCACAGAGTAAGGCAAATTATGTTTTCCAAAATATGTAAATGAAAGTCAGAAATATGACAACTCATAGTACTTCAGTGATGTTGGTTTAAATCTTTCTCAACACTGGGAAATTCTCCCAAATTGTGTCTGTTCCTCAGCTTCATAAGCAAATGTCCCTTCATCCATCCAAATACTGGAATGCCGCTAAATGAAGCTTCAAATCAGGGTGGCGATCTTTTCTGAAACAAGGACAGCTCCTTGGGATGTTATGTAACATTTATTAAGTCAGTATGTGGACAGGAATTTGTTTTTAATCACCTTGTATTTACCTGAGTAAGTATAATGGACCAGGGTGGTCTACGTTAAAAAAAAAATGTGATTAGAAGATTTTAATATCTTATCCATTGTGAACTCTAGAACTGTTCAGATATTGGAGATTTTTCATCAGATTCATTCTGCAGATTCAATAGGATTCATTTTGAAAGGCAGCTTTTTGAAGTGAAAAGAAATCTATATTCTAGGAGCATTAATTGTGTTCTAGCCCCAACTCTGCCATTTACACCTGGGGGACTCTGGGCAAGTCATTTAGACCTTTTTTTGCCTCCATTTTCCTTATCATTAAAATAAGGTTAATCATTTCATCCTGCTTAAAACTGGCATAGATGTGAGGCTCAAGAAAATAATGTTTTTGAATGCACCCATGAAACCATAAGGCATTCTACAAATATTATTATCTAACAAAATATGGAAATATATACTTAATGTTTTCAAGGGATGTCATAAATATCATAAAACCAAAATGTGTGCTATATTGCAGCTTGGAAGAGATTGGGGTGAAATCAAACTATCTCTAATAGAATGTCCAAATACCAAGAAGTAGGTAGTCTTTGATGTTATTTTTTTGATAGGAGGACATTAGGACTTGGCTCCAGAAAGAATTAATGAGAATTATGCAGATTCAAATCTTCTCCATTACCCCATCGGTCATGTCTAATAACTTTCCATGAAATTGGATTGGTTTCTACAAAGTGATTGCATATGCCAGTTCCTCTTTTCATCTGAACATGTTATACTACATCCACCTACCTCAGCATTCCAGATTTAGGAAAAGGTAGACACTGGCTTTTTTTCAGAGAAACCGGTTTAAAAACCTATGTCCTATATTCCTTCTTAGAGAAGGCAGATTTCTTTAGTACTCAGCAAGTAATCTTTTTATGGTCCAGGTAATAAGGAACCTGACTGATAATTGTTATTCTAGGTAGTGTAAGAATAGAGGCTTGCTTACACGATTCTGGCGTATCCAGATAGATGTAATTACAGGAGAGCCAATTACCATACTCTGAAACAGAACAACACGGAGAGCAAGGAACACAGACAAAGAAGGCTGTGCCCCAGAAATGAAGGGGACGGCAGGAAATCAAAGCAGAATATTCCAGTTGCCTTTTACAGCAAGAAACAAGGGCAGCAAAATGGAAAGTCTTTCATAGAAATGTAGGATCAAGAGATGGGAAAGATGAAATATATTCCTCTCTATATAAACGTTATTATGTGTGTAATGGATTCAATGAGATTGACTGCTTTTTAAAAAGTCTGTTACCAAGAAGAACAAATTTAATACACTATTAAGAGGCAAAGGACATTAAAAAGCACATATTGATTTAAAGCAAAAGTTAAAATTTGGAATATTTATTGTATACAAGTCAGCAAAAAATGTTGACCTGGATACAAGGGTATTACTGGAACTTGTTGGAGTGTACATTGACTGACTTTTGATGTTTTTGTATAATAATTATGACTAGGATAGAAATCAGAAATTGTGACTTAAAAATCAGTTGATGGGATTAGTTACCTCAAATTATCATGATATAGTTTGGATACAAATATTTTTAGGAACAAACAGCAGTATTAGGCAAAAATTTGTATTTTGAGGCACGCTGAGAAGTCTAAAAAGAAAAGATATTGTAGCAGTTTTCAAAATGTGTTGAAAAGCACCGTCATTTATGTTAATACATTATTCAACTAAGATGTATAAAGAGCACACATGTCACTGAGCTTAGTTCTGGGGTCAGAGGGAAGTAGAGATATATAATGATAATGATAGCAATAGTCAATATCCATTTTGTATATTTCATCTGCCACAGTGATAAGCAATTAATGTGGAATATCTTTTATCTCTCACAAAATATTCGGTAAGCACACTTATTATCTCGGTTTTTCAGATATGGATATTGAAGTCCTGGTAATTGAAAGAACTGGCCCTATAACTAGCTAGGCTACAGTAGAGTAGGGTTTTTACCCAGCAGTCTCAAGATAATATTTGTTGAAGGCCTATTAATAACCAGGCACTGAGATGGTATTTACATACATTAGTTATCTCAGTGGTTCTTAACCCAGGGTGCATAGCAAACTCACCCAGGAAGCATTTTAAAACTCTGATACCCAGGACCCACACTAGGCTAATTAAATCAGAACCTCTGGGGATGAGAGGCAGGACTTGGCATCAGTATTTCTTCAATATACACATCAGTATATATAAATGTAGTATAAATATCAGTATTTTTAAAAGCTCCCCAGGAGATTTTAACATGCAGTCAGGTTTTTGAATCACTGTGCATTTAATATTCAATGCAAAATCTATGCATTAGTATTATTCCTATTTTATTTATGAGGACTCTGAGAATCGATGGCCATAACTGACTTGCTCCATCAAGGTCACTTACCTGGTAAATGACTGAGCTGGGATGTAAATGCAGTGCTGTCTGGCTCAAGAGCCCACATTCTTCCAGATGCCTTTGTGTCTAGCCATTTTAACGGGAGCAATAAATTCACTTGTTCCTGTTATTTAGTGTTTATTGTAGAACTTAGCTTTAGCCTCAATTCATCTTATTATATTCACCATTGAATACACTCAAAAGGAGTCAGGTAACAGCATCTTTTGAACAACCACTCTGAGTGGAGCATTATACTAATTGCTGTGGGAAAGTGCAGGGATAGATATGTAGATGTTCCCTCTTCAGAGGTATCTACTTTTCTGCAAGGATTCCAAACCCTGGGTCCGTGGCCTTACGTCTGGTGGCCCATGAAGTCCCATAAATCGTTTGGGAAGTACGCATAATTTTCATCAGACTATAGCTAAACGCTATGAGCTAAAAAACTTAAGAACTGTTGCCTTGCTTGGTATACGAGGGGCATGATGCCAAAAAGCAATGGCACTTTCTCCTGAATTATCTTCATGAAGGCAAAACAACACCCTTTTATGGTGTTTTTGATTTTTATAAACTGTCAAAAACCATTTACAGTTAAGTCTAGGGAAAGCTGTTGTATGTGTGTGTGAAGTATGTGTGTGAAGTATATGTATGTGTGTGTATCTGTGCGTGTACATTTGTTAAATAGAGGATATGAATATAAAACATTAACGTAAATTTCATTAGTGGTTCAGAAACTGAATCTGAACAAGGATTTTCTTGTTCCTAGCAATAAAACCTTATTGAGAAAAGTGATAGCACAGTTTTTAAGAATTGTATTCATTTGCAGTATAATGTGCAAATAAATTCATATATAAGTACATGCATGCCATATGCATATACACACATATATGTCCTATATGCATGTACATATACATACTGGCATGTTTTATACAAAGTTGATTTCATTATTCCACAGCAATTCCTCCTATATAATTCATTATTTTAAAATACATTAATAATTTTTATGTTGCTATAAACTTAAATGAGAACAAAGATCTATAATGTGTATATTCATATATGAAACATAATATGGATGAAATTTACACAATTGTGGATCCATAAATATGTTACAATTTCTGATATATTTATCTATGAAATTGCAACTATATCAAAAAGGTATATACACATATTTACCCATATGAGATATATTTATATTTATAAACATATGCCTTATGGACTCTGAATTTTGGGTAGAACAGTTGTTCTCATCTCTGATTAATTATCAGAATCACTTACAGAGCTTTTTAAAAATCTGCGTCCCACCAGCCCCGATTCTGATTCAGTAGGTCCAGAGCAGCCCTGGCATCTGTGTGTTTAGAAAGCTCCCTGAGGGGCCAGCCCCTTGGCCGAGTGGTTAAGTTCGTGTGCTTCGCTTCGGCCCGGGGTTCGGATCCTGGGCACGGACATGGCTCTGCACATTAGGCCATGTTGAGGTGGCGTCCAATATGCCACAACTAGAAGGACCCACAACTAAAATATGCAACTAGGTACTGGGGGGATTTGGGGAGAAAAATGCAGGGGGATAACAAAAGAAGATTGGCAACAGTTGTTAGCTCAGGTGCCAATCTTAAAAAAGAAAAAAAAAGAAAGCTCCTTGAATGATTATGCTGCTTTCTTGAGAGCTTGTGCACAGGTAAACATGAGGAAGGAAGGATGCCAGACAACAGACATTTAAGTAAGTCCATGCTATGTTTATCCTTTTACTTGATTTGCACAAATACAATGTCAATAGTAATAATTAATGCCAGAGGAAGGGTATTACAGTTTTTAACTTTGCTTGTTTTCCAACTGCTACATATCTGACCTAATACAGGAAATCTTGGAGAGAAAATAGTCACTTTCACGCTACTGTCCTTTGGCCAATGTACTATTTATTAAACTTAATTTTCCCACTGAAGAAAGAAAATCCTACCTTTTGGGAATGAAATAGAAATTCCTTTTCTGACCTAGTATAATGCAAAGGGAAAAAACAGCTAATCTCTTTGGCTGGAGGAGGTGTTAGGAAAGCCAGAGGCAGCTGTCTGAGAAATATAATAGAAGGGTGGTATAGGGACAGAACATAATTTAAAATAGGTGAGTTAGAAGAGAGAGATTTTTCCTTCCCTCTTAACTTTTTGTCTTCTCTCAAGAATATATAGTTCTTCAGCTAAATGCTATCTTGTGATTAAATATAAAGATTATGAAACTCTCCCCAAAACTCTTCCCCGCCCCGGAGTGGACTATTTCCTCCTTTATATAGCGTACTGACTTCTGTCTACACCTGTGTTGCATTTAACCATTTGCCAGTATGTCTGCTTTTAAATTGTAAGATCATCGGTAACAAGGCTCATATCTTAATCATTTTTCTTGGTGCTCAATAACTGTTTGTTGAATGAATGAATGCACGAAAACTTGAATGGAGAAAATAGCTATAAGGCTTGATAGCACTCCTTGAGAACTGAACATTTCTTTCTTGATGGGGCTTGCCTCTCCGTGTCTCCTGAACTTTGTGATTTGGTACCCACGTCACAGGCGAACTAGTGAAAGCTTGAACAACAACCTCCAAGTTAAAAATCAAAAACCTTAAAGTGTTTAGTACCTGGGTATAATCATAAAACAATGACCTTCTTTAATTTGGGGAGGGAATAAATCATCAAACCCTAGAATCCATGAATTTGGCCTTGATATTAGTGTTTCTTCCTAGCATGGAATGAAGGGGGCAGGGGAGAAGTTGGGAAGAGAATATGTGGCAACTTTTGCAATCTATGAGTGATTGGGGCCTGGACTTGCATGTCTTCTGGGAGGATGCATTGACAATAGGCAGAAAATCCTTAGCTAGAACTCACTGGCTGACAGCTTGGCCAGAGAAATTGTGAATCCAAATGAAATGTTAAGACAACGTCTCAAACTTAATGAGATTCTGTACCTGGCTAGCAGGTCAGCAGCCTGATTTACCAGTCAGATTTCAGTTTACGAATGCAGTCTCGAGTAAGGACCCTGAGCTCATATATGACACTTCTCTTTAGTCCTTTGCTCCAGCTGCATCCATCAGCTTCCATCATGGATCCAAGCAAGGAAGTTAAATTGTCAAAAAGCTCCGTCTTCAGAGCACTCTATGAGCTTGACTCATGGCCTCCCTTCCCCACTCCCAATTTTACATGAATGGATACATGTGCAGTTTCTTAAGAAGAAACTATGCCTCAAGCTGTTCGTCTGTGTGTCTTCTGTACAATGATGTTAGTGTCTTCTGCAATTTCCAAGGCTAAGCTGCAAACTAGCCAGCTCCCTCTTCTTTTTTTTGGGTCACCCGTGTAGACCTAGGATCCTCTTAGAATACCCTGTCAGGAAGTTTTTTAAGATGTTTTAACTGAGTAATGAATCTATAGAGAAGGATCTGAATAAATGGTTTCAAAAATGAAACTCCGAACTCAAATCACACTTTTCATTTAATAATCGCTGAGCCCCAGACAAACTAACTTGTCTATTCTCTGTACATCTCAGTGAGTAAGCAGATGGAAGATATCCACTTGCTTCTACCAATGGAAAAGCAGAAACAAAGAGAAAGTGTAAAAATTCTTCAAGATCCCCAGAGATTTGGCAATCACATTTGTAGCAAAACTCTAGGCTTTCTGCCTGTTCCCATTTTCTGCCTATTTAAATAATGAAATTATGCTATCAAAGTAGAAGAGAAACATGTGATGAAAGACTTCAAGCTGGTCCAGTCTTTAGACAGCAAAGCTGGGGTTTTAGCAATCTTCAAAGTAGGCAGCTCTGACAAAGTTTCATAGGCCATGCCCCTAAAGAGCCCATCCTTCTCAGAATTCCAGAATGCGCATGGCTCTTCCAAATCAATAAAAGTAGTTATGCCTTCACATATCTCATACTCTGGTAATTTCTCCATGTTCAAGTGTGATGACCACATGCAGAGTCTTTGCAGCTCCCAGAGTTGATCTCATTAATTTGTTTCCCTTAAGCCCAAGCAAAACCCTTTGACTCTCAGTTTGGATATCAATATGTCACTCTCATAATATTCATTCTCATGCAATTCTGAGTTCCCCAGTCCCCTACACAGCTCCCAAAGCCAACCTGTTTTGCTGTTGAAAAATACCTCAATATGCTTTCATTGCCAAACTTGGTTTCTCCTTATTTCCCCAGAGATAAGTCACATTACACATGAACCCTGCCTCAACTTAGGCACCTTTTTCCTAGCTGGAAACAAACAAACAAAAAACAAGTTCAAAGTGTTGTAGCATTTTTTATGGAGTGAATTCAATAATCATTTATTGAGTACTGACTGCATATCCACTCCTGAGCCACACGTTGAGAATAGCGGAGAATAATGAACTGCGGTCTCTGCCTCCAGGGGTCTACAAAGGGCATATTAGGGAGCAAGGGGCCAATCTAGCAGAGGATGAGAAAATAATGTAAATCAATATAAACTCAAGAACTAAAGTAATGCAGTGATTCACAAAAGAAATATTTATTGAACACCTATTCTTTGAAAAGTGTTGTATTCATTGCTATAGGGGATGCAAATAAATTTATAATACAGCCACTTGTGTTAGTTTGCTAGGGTTAGTGTAACAAACTAAGATGAACAGTGGCTTAAAACAACAGATATTTATTTTCTTGCAGCTCTGGGAACTAGTTGTCCAAAATCAAGGTATTTGCAGGACTGTGATCTTTCTGAAACTTGTAGTGGGGAATGCTTCCTTGTCTCTTCCTAGTTTCTGGTGGTTCCCAGAATTTCTTGGCATTCCTTGGCTTGCGGCTGCATCACTCCAAACTCTACCCCTGTCATCACACATCCATCCTTCTTTCCTATGTGTGTGTGTCATTACATGGCCTTCTATAGGCATACCAGTCATTTTATTTAGGGCCCACCTTCATCCATTATTGACCTCATCTTGATTAATTACGTATGCAAAGGCCCTATTTACAAATAAGATCATATTCTGAGGTTCCTGGTGGACATGAATTTTAAGGGGATACTGTTTAACCTAGGACATCCCTTAAAGATCTTATCTTTTGGGGGTTTACTTTATGAGGTTCATACATGGTGTGCCATGGCTATGCAGAGAAGGAGGGGCCAGTGTTCATGTACAGGCTCTGGAAAGACTACTTGGGTGCAGGTCTGACCATTGCTATATTTTCTTAGATCTATGGTACCCAAAATAGCGTTTTAGACTATAAGCTGCCATGTGTTAAGTGTTGTCCTAGCCTCTTATTTACTTAATTTAATCTTATCCTCACAGCAGCCCTTGCAGTGAACATTATTCTTTCCATTGTGCAGATGGGAAACTAGCTGAAAAAATTTAAGTAACTCACATGAGATAAGTTAGGAGCTGGGACTCAAACCAAACCAGCTCCAAAGTCTGTTTTTCAGGCCGCACTTACACACTTCCGGTGGAGAAAGCACAACCTACATCTCAGTCAGCTTCCGATTTAGACCTTAGTCAAAACATTTGTCATTATCATATTTGAAGCTAAGATGGACTGATCAGTCCAGGTGTGTACACAGTGTGTCAGTTTGCCAGATCAATGAATTCTCTCTTGGTATCTATCAGTGAGAAAAAAACCACAGAAATATCAAGGTTTATTACCTTCATTAAACCTCTAAACCCTTTGAAGACTGAAGTGGCTATTTTGAATTTGTCTGTATTTATGTAGTCATACTCCCACATTCTCTCTGTCTTCCTGTGTGTCTCTAGTTTATAAGCAGGACAGAGACTGTTACTGGGCACATTGCAGGGTAAACATGAAACTCTCAAGTCACCCATTGCATCGTACAGACTGAAACATTTGTGATGTCCTGCTAGCCATTCTCAAGCATCAGTTAGGTGCAGGAATTCACAGGCAGAGTAAATAGGTGTCCAAGGACCTCATGTCCAGTCTAATCTTTTCACAAACTTACCGCGTGATTCACGAATCTCTGGCAGGCCATATCCTACCCATGAACATGTTTTGTGTAAAGTGTTTTTAAATAAATTTTGCTTTTGAATGACTTTAAGGAAGGCAGGCACTCTCCAGGTTCTCATGAGCCTCACTCCTCCTCCTTATCTACTCCTGGCCTGAACTACGTATTTATATTAGCCCTCTAGCCCCTAGAAGCGATTCTATTTGCCATCCTTAACTTAGAACGGTGGTTCTCAAAGTGAGGTCCCTGGACAGGCAGCACCAGCATCACCTGGGAACTTGTTAGAAACAAATTCTCTAGTCCTCCAGGCTTACTGACTCGTAAATGCTAGTTGGGGGGGGGGGGGGGCCAGCAATCTGTTTTAATAAACCTTCCAGATTATTCTACTGTGCACTGTACTTTGAGATCATTGACTTAGAGATAAGTTAAGGTTTCTCATAGAAACTCTTCCTTAGTATCTGATCCCTTTTTATTTTATTTATTTATTTTTGCTTTTTGAGGAAGATTATCCCTGAGCTAACATCTGCCACCAATCCTCCTCTTTTTGCTGAGGAAGACTGGCCCTGAGCTAACATCCATGCCCATCTTCCTCTGCTTTATATGTGGGACGCCTGCCACAGCATGGTTTGCCAGGCAGTGCCATGTCCTCACCCAGGATCCAAAGAGGTGAACCCTGGGCCGCCGAAGCGGAACGTGCACACTTAACCGCTACACCACCTGGCTGGCCCTGATCCCTTTTTAATGATGAACCTTTCTGTAATGCCTCACAGCCCACAAAGTTGCCTTCTCATACTGTTTTCTCACCTGACCCTTACAGCAACAATTTGAGGGAGGTGTTGCTCTTTCAGCTCTACTCAGAGGTGCACAGTGGCTTGTTCAAGGCGGTACCTGCCAGTGCACTGCATCGCAAGCCCAGGTCCTTTTGCCTCCATGCTTCCTTATTAATAATGGATTGTTTTGTATATTGATAAATAAGTACAAATAAATTATTTTAGGTTTTTTTGGTGGGGTTGAAGAAGAAATTATAAATATTGTTACTCTTGTGATAATCACACCATTTTTTTTGTTGTTTTTCATTCATTTATTTTTTTAGTCATTCAACAGTTAAAAATGCCAGCTCTACAACAAGCACTGTGCTAGGTGATTTTTAAACTTAAAAATGCACAAAGCATATATTCAGGAGAAAAATCCATCTTTCCAGCTCCTAAAAGATAAGCAACAAATTATTTTACAGCTGCAAAAATCACATAATTGGCGCCAAAATTACATATTGTCTCCCAGACTGTACTGACTTTAGCAGGGGTTATTTTTAATGGTATGAATTAGCATAAGTAAAACTAATCGTACTTCAGGTCTTAACTGTAAATGCGATCTTATACCAGGCCCAGGAAGGAATTTCCCTCACTTTCCTTAATCAGTCAGATGAAAACATTCGGCAGAAATATGTCATTCAGTTTTTCAAAGATTTATTTATTGACTGTTTGCCACTGTTTAAAACTTAGAAGCAAACTAAAGGGATTTTCAGAATGGGCTTAAATAGCCGTTTCATTCACTCATTCGTTCACTCACTCACTCACACACAATTATCTATTGAATGCCCACTATGTGCCACATGCTAGGCACTGCTGATACAGTTATGAACAAGATGGACTCAGAACCTCGTATAGCTTTCTGCATAGAAAGACAGCTAGGTAATTAACTTAATATATTAATTGGATTTAATAATTACTAGTTAATAATCTAAATATAAATATTAAATAACTATTTCACTATACTGTGAAAGAAAGATACAACATGTACTGAGAACCACTAATTTGGATACCTCATTTACTTGGGGATTGTGGGAGGACTGAGATATCAAAAAAGAGATAAATAATTTGTTAGATGCTTATTTGATTTGTTTGGGGAATAAAGGCCATGTTCCATGGTATGGGAATTAGTTGGAAAAATGTGGATGGTGGGAGTCAGGAGAGACATTAAAGGCTATAATATCTATCCCACTTTTCCCTAGTTTAGAAGTGAGGAGCCCAAGGCCCAGAAAAGGTGAAATGAGTTACCCAAAGCCATAGTCAGTGATGGGAAGATGTGTGAGGGGACACAGGCTCAAGCCTCCTTACTTCTAGGCCATGGACGGGGACATGCCTCTCCCAAAGATAAGTGAAATTGCCATATTATAAAGGACATCTCCAAAGATTAAGAGTAAGGTGAGCTGCAAGGCTTGGGAACAGTGAAATGAGTCAGCTTAGTGGGTGGAAGGAGAAAAGAGGAGTGAAAAAGAGCAGGAGACCTGGTGAAACCAGTCTGTGAACACTGTCACCCCTGTCACTCTGTCTGAGTCACTCAGATGTTTTGCTCTTTCTGCCTCTGTTTCAAAAGCAGCTGCTATAACTGGGATGTAGTGCAGAGAAAGCACACCATGATCCATGTTCTCAGTTTTGCATGGAAAGAATGACTAAAGGCCTCCTACTTGGTCAGTCATCTTGCTGTCCATGCATGACAATCTAAGGCCGTGGGGTAGAACTTGGTGCTTTTTCAGCCAGTCTCTGTTCTGGTATAACTTTGACTCCTGCAGGTAAACTTGAGACTTGACCCAGGTACAACATGTGTGAAATTCAATGTAAGTAGCGGGTACTAGAGAGACCTTGCTACGCCCCAAACGTGAGACCAGATGGAAACCTGACACGATGTGGCTGAAGGAAAGGGTAGAGATAGGGAATGGAATAAAAAATCTTCCTTTGCTATCGCCTCCTCAATTTTACTTAAATTTCAATGTTCCTTTGCAACTATTGTTTTTTATTTGATTTCAGCTATACAAAGACCCTTTGAAATGGGTGATTTTATTTCTACTTTATAGACTACGAAAATGAGTCACAGAGAGGCTACATGACCTGCTCACAGCTACTGGTTACTAGTTATATGTTTTTCCCCATGACTTCACACTAAAGGAAAGCTGTAAGAATAGGAGGTGGTTAAAGGTAAAGGGAAATCCAGAAGAAGACTTCTGGGAATGAAAGACAGCTAGGTTTTGAGTTTCTCTAATAAAAGGTAGGGGGCAATGGATTTAAACTAGGAGCACACACTGTGATTAAATTTTGAAAGAAATATACTGAGATTTTAAAATGCATGAAGGGCTTATGGGAACGAAGAACTAGAAAGAAAATACAAGACAAGAACAAAGGTTGGCGATAGAACAAAGCTATGAGATGTGTGTCTGGCTTGTTTAGGCTTTAAAACTTCCTAAGTTTACTGACTTTCTAAGCTTACCCTTTCAAGAGGGATGAAAGAAAGGATGCTGCTTCTGTCAGTTCATTTGTTTTCTTCTCTCATGTCCCTGCCCTGGCAAATGTGCATTCATGTGCATGTGTGCACACACACACATAAACATACACACACACACAAATAAAGTGGGAGCTGAGAGAAGTCAGTGGGTGGTAGAGAGAGATGGGGCAGAATCGTTCATCAGGGGGCCTAAATCCATGTGATGATCAAGTTCATAGCAATTTCCCCAGGAGACTGTATCATATTCCAGTGAACAGGAGTACGGCAGAAGGTTGCCATGGCAACAAAAGGCCTAATATATTGACTCTGACTAGCAACAGGCCAGTGAAACAGCCTAACTAGGATTTATGGCACATTATAGTGTGAAAAGCAGGAGAAAATTACTGTAAAGGCAGGAATTATCGCACAACAGAACATATAAACTCCAAAATCCATCTTCCTAATTAAAACAGCATACTCAGGGGTAGAGCGCATAGTAAGGCTGTTAGCTTAAGTGGGGATGTGTTATCAGCACTTCGTTATAAAGTTTATTGTCTTTAGCTGTGTATTTGGAGAGTGAGAGGGTGGGTAAGATAGTCAGCAGAGGGATTGAAGCAAGAATTGTGGTGAGTTGAATATCTTCAACCTCATTCCTGATAACATAAGATTTCTTTAGATACTAGCCTCTGATCCCACAGGAGAGTTCCGGAAGTTATCTATAGCCCTCTATGTGTAAATAAGTCAGCACTTTCAGGCATGAAGGCCCAGAGAGTGATACCATACTCAGAGTGATACCATACCCTTTGGAGTCCACCTGGAAGGGAGAAGAGAAGAGGGGGCTAATCAATGAGGTTTATTGTTCAGAAAAAAAGGATCTTGGATTTCCCGACCCAAAGCAACAACCCAAATATCTTAATATCTATTATCGAGTTAATCAAAGAAATTTAGGTATATTAGATTGACTTTCTAAGAACATTCCATATTCGAAATTTCTGATTGAAAGGCAATAAAAGAGTATTCTGTATGTTCACTGGACATGCCCAATTGGCCGAATGTTTCTATGTATTGTAGATAGAAGGAAGTCTAGGCAGGTTTCACTTTGGTAAGTGGTAGATTTAAAGATGCAGAGGAACAAGGCCAAGACCCCAAGTCATCCTTCAATAGACAAATAGCTATTAATGTACCACTTAGAAATAGTAAAGAAAATCCAAAAACACAAGTTCTACATAATTCAGATGCATCTTTGTGTAAAAAAATTGTGCAGAACATGTCTCCCGGAGACATGGGCAGGGCCCATTCTGGGGTGCATATGGCTATTCCATAGATGAGGCTATTCGAGAATAGTGTCTCTAAGGATCTAGATAGGAATTGAGGACAACAGTCGAGGAAAACTCAGCAAGAATAAGTGAGATGTTGCCCTGACCTAAAGGGCAGCAGGCAAAGGAATTCTAAGAAATCGCAAAAAGGTGATCTTTGGCCAAATTCAACGTGTTTTGTCTAACCAGCAAATTATTTTCATTTTTTTAAATGAGTAGCTTAAGATCCATGGATGGGGGAATAACTCCCTAGTGTGCCAGAGTCTCAACCTTTCCTTCAGGTCTTAGTTACCAGCCTGATCCCAACTGTTTGGCTTTGCAATGCCTGAAAGTCTTCCTCACAATTCTTACTTTACATGGATACCTTTACCTTGTAATTCTTATTAAAACCTCCTAATCTTTCAGATTCTTGCCCGGAACCTTAGTCCTCAATCTAGAGCCTAGTTAGAGGGAATGGTAAAGCCATTATTCTACAGTGTTTAATTATTCATCATTGATTCAATCAGCCATTCAACAAGTATTTCTTGAATACCTACTAAATTTTAGTAAATGCTGGGACTACACCCATGATCAATACAATTCTTCCCCATTGAGGGAGAAAGAATATTAAAGAGATGCAAATAATTAGTTAATAAACATGTTAAAATATACAAAAGAAAGTACAGAATGTTTTGAAAGTTATAATTCTTTATTAAGCCTGTCTCTTATTTCCCTATAACCATAGGTGCCAATGTAGCTCTACCTGACATTCTTCTAGGTTTATGAGATAGTGGAGCCCCACACTCCCATAGCTTATGTCAGTGTTATACTCAAGATCATAACAGTCAGCTATTGTTTCCTTTTTTCTATTTTAAGTGCAGAACCTGGAGGGCATTTAGAAGATTTCTAAATAAATATCCATATCTGTGTATTTTTATGTTATTCACTTCTTTGTCCTAAAATTTGAGTTAGGAAAGAATTATTATTGAGGATTCTTAAAAGTTGTGAAGTTGTAATGCAAGGTTTTTCTGTAGCAAAGTAAACATACGTAGTGAATATGGTTAAGCCATATATGATTAAAGTGTTATTTATGCTTTATTTATAAGTATGTGCTATTGATAACAGCTCCCCAAAGCAAGATTCGCCAGTGTCACTACAGCATATGGGACTTTTGCTGTAGATTAATAATGTCATGATATTTTCTTTAATGAAGGTGGAAATGATTGCTTTATTTTAACAAAGGGACCTCTGTGGTCCCCCTGAGTTTGAGTCTCGAACATAGACGATCAGAGATGCTATATCACAGCTGTCTGCGTGCTGATAATGACTCTCCCTGGGATTTCAAAATTTCTGCCTGCAATCCATTGT
This sequence comes from Equus caballus, assembly GCF_041296265.1. Classification (NCBI taxonomy): domain Eukaryota; kingdom Metazoa; phylum Chordata; class Mammalia; order Perissodactyla; family Equidae; genus Equus; species Equus caballus. The sequence goes on from NC_091707.1 coordinate 37,296,138, forward strand.
TTCCTCTCAGGAGGTACTGAGCAAATTTATAGGGTGATTCTTCAACCCAAGCACAAAAGAGGGTTTGAAAATTTCTTGGCTTCCCACATTTGGTTATTTGACTTTCTCGTCTCCCATTCTTCACGTTTCCTGTACTTTCATGTTTGTGTCTGTCTTCTTACCATGGTCAACACAGAATGAATGTTCAATATCAGGTATTAATAGACATTATTATTACTTGTTATTTACTCTCTCAATCCCCTCCCCTTTTTAAAATAACTCTTTATGGTGCTTCCTATGCCCTTATATTCTTCTTATTGGTTAGCAGAACAGGCATAATAATAATAGAGGCAGTAAAAAGTAATGATTAAAATTAATAATAATAAAAGCACAGAACTAACTGTGGGAGTTCACATCCTGGTGCTGCCACTTTCTAGCTGTGCCTTGGGCAAGTTATTAAATTGCCCTGTGCCCCAGAGAGTGGCTGGAAATGTGTGCACCTCACTCAGTACAGTGCCCCACCCTTAGTGAGTGAAACAGTACTTATTAGTTATTATTATGGCAAGTATACAACATTTCATCTACATGCTCCTATCATGGGTTAGAGAGAAATCACATTCAGAGAGTTTATATCTTGCTTTACCTGAACCAGAAATAGAATTCAGGATTTGTAGCTGGTAAATTGAAATTAAGCCAGGCCTCAGGCCCTTTGGTTAATCAAGCACGTATCACAGTACTGAAATCATGTCTCTTTGTGAACATCCTTCCAGAAACCCCATGGGGCTCTCCTGGATCAGGGATGTAATACTGTATGCCCAGTGAGGAATATGAGCCCAGCACACAAGGGGTGCCCACAAACATTTGCTGAACTGTACTGAGCACTGTTTCTCTTTGGTTACAATGCACTTTAACATATTCAAAGGAGTTGTGCTGATGTCTCCCTTGCTCCTCACTTCCAAATTCATCCAATTTTAGAATAATAACCCTTATTCAGTCATGTTGGATGCTTCAGAGTCCCACCTAAGTTTTCTAGGAAATGGCTAAACTAACTGAATTCATACAGAAGCGGGGGATAACATCACTATGGTTAGTTTTGATAATAACATGGTTTGAATAATTTCTAACTAATTGTGGTTTATTTAATATTCTCACTGGTCTGTGAATTTATAGTCTCGTAAAAACATTTAAAAAGGGAAGAATGTTTAATATTTCTGATTATTATTCTGTATTCCTCTTTAGAACTTAACCTAAAGCATTTGCAGTCACCCAATTACAGATTTTTAAAAAGAATTTTTACTAATAGGTTCATCTGGGGCAAGTGAAAATGCTTACATCAAAGGCAGTCTAAATACAGCGCAGAAATGCATTTCACTTCTCCTCTGCTCCCCTCCTTTCTCTGACGTCCTCCTCCATCTCCCAGCCTTCAGCTTCCTTTTTACCTTCTACCTTCCCAAGAGTACATCTTTCTTCATCCTCTTATTTGTCCTTCCTGACCTCTGTCCTCTCTCACCCCCTTTTTAATTCATTTATCCTGTTCCTGTCCCTTTTTAATTCATTTGTCCTGTTCCTGGCACTTCTCGACTTTGCCATTAGCTACACCCATGATGGAAACTCCCTTTGACCCTATAAGTGTCTACCCTATATGTGTCTATGCCTCAGAACATTGTTAAATTCAAGTAAATCCATATTGTTTGCCCTTTTATGAAGAAACACTCCTACCAACCCCACCCCCCCCATTAGATCAGTTACCAGAATTCCCCTATCTCTGGATAGGAAATTCTGCAAAATTTTCCAACAAGTAATTAGATTATCTTATGTCTAAATGGGTGCCCCCTTCTCATCCGAGTCTATGTGGGAGTATAGACTGTTAACACCTTCAACTGAGTAAACTGTTTGCAGTCTTCTCAAAGTTAATTAATATGCAAATACCTGCTAATTGAAGGTAACACATTTTTCAATTAACATATCAACAGGGGCTCAGGGTGGCAGATTTTATCTATCTATCTATATCTATATCTATACACACACACACACACACACACACACACACACATATATATATATAGCTCTTCAATATTTTGCCTGGAGTAAATTTGAAGGAAAAAATGAAATGTCTAAGTTGTAGATACTGTGAGCTGGGGCATAGTCATCCCAACCCTCCATCTCCCCCTGACCATTTCCTACTCCCCTGCTATTTATAGCTAATTCACCAGCCCCAGCTCCTCACACTTACTTGGTATCATGGCCCATTTACTGCTTTGTTAGCTTTCGACATTTTGGAATCAGAAGGGTCTCATATTAATGTCAAAAGTTTTAGTTTCAACCACAGGGCTTCTCTCCTCCTACCAAAGATAGCCTGTTCTGCCTTTGGGTGAAGAGAGATAGATTACTTATATATTTAGCATAAATTTTAACTCTATGAAATTGATGTGGATCAAGGCTGCCCCAGGTAGAGAAGCCCAAGGTGTCCTGGCCTACATACCGATCTATATGACCCAATACATATCTAAAGTTATATGACCACACAATAACCAGACCCCACCTGCACTGATACCATTTAATGACTTTTTACATCATCTTTACTTTGTCTTATAAAGAAGTCACATACCCATGCCTTATAAATTTAGCTGTAACCCTCAACGCATTGCAGCTCTTACTGCTCATGGGTCCTGTCCCCATGCTACTCCATGCTATTCTATTAATAAGAGAACACTATTGCCAGACCTTGAGAGTCCAAGGAATCTTTCTTTCGACTCCTCGACTCACCGAGCCTGCATCAAAATGACTGCTTTCATACTTTCTTTAGATTTCTCTAACTTCTATTTAAAGTTCCTTCTGCATCCATTGGCTTCGCATTTGACCCTTGCAATCAGAATGGTTAAAGAAACAGTGCCTTCAGTATTGAAAGTCTTAACATAATTTTCATAATTCTTTCTCATTATCATAAAATGTAATGCTTACGTGAGCTGCAGACACATATACACACACACAATCTCTCTCTCTCTGTCTCTCTCTTTCTCAGCCTAAATCAATTACACATGTTCCTTTATTTTATCTTCTCAATTATTAGGCCCTCCAGCCTCCTAATATTGCTTTCTTTTTAACACTTATTTATTAAGTTCTTTCTAGCACCAAAGTTCCCCAAACTGTATCAAGAACTCAGTGACTTATGTATTATTTTTAGGGCTTCTTTAGTGTATTTGTTTAAAATGTAGTTAGTTGATTAATCCATTCAATAAGCCATTCCCAAAAGGTTTGGGTGCTTTTTTTTTCAGAGCTACTAGAGATCTTAAAGCTTGGTCTTTTCCAGGAACGGCAAAAGTACTCAGACGGATAGTATCAGATAATGCTTAAAGTCATAGGCTCCTCACTTGGATTCTGGCACCACTTGCTATATGACTATAGGGGAGGGAAATAATTTTCCCTCTTCCCTTCTAGGTTCTTAGCTGAGACCACACTGTAATAAAAGACAGCTTAACAGGAGAAAAACAAACAGAAGTTTAATAACATGTATACCTCTTGTATACATGGGAGATACTCAGGAAAACTGAATAACTCTCCAAAATGGTCCAAGCCAGCATCTTAAATACCATCTCCAGCTAAAGACAAAAAAAAGATGTGTATGTATGAGAGGAAGAGCCAGTTATGGGAGGTGACTAGGAAAAGCACAGTAAACAAGGGTAAGATTGATTATACATATTTAAGTCTTCTTTAAAGATTTAATACCTTCTCTATTGATAAGACTTTCTGGAGATTTAGTCATCTTCTTCTTCCTTGTAAAGAGAGGAAGACATCTTTGTAAATGGAGATTTCCCTTATAAATGTAAATGTCTCTTACAAAGGGCTCTCTTCCACTAGGCTTTTCAGAGCTTCTCCAGTGTCTGTTATTTTTTAAAAATAGCCAGCTTAAAATAATCCAAAAAACATATTTTGGGATGGTAAATTCTGCTCCCCTTCATGACTTTGGGAAAAATACTAAACCTCTCTGATCCTGACCTTTGTCGTTTTTAAAATGGAGGCTAAATAACCCTTATATACCAGGTAAGAGCCAAAAGCTTGATTCATTGCCCATTAAGATGGATATAATATTCAAATTGTCATTCATTTATTCATTCATTTACTCACTGATTTATCACTTCTTTGTTGAGTTCAAGCCACGGTCCTAGGAAATGGTGACACTGTCTTATGTTTTCAAGCACACGGCAGGTTTAACACATTCTTTCATGTATTATCTAATTCGAGCCTTCAGGAAACATATTACAGGGATGTGAAGAGGGTGGGATATGGCTTATCAAATACAATAAGTGAATATACCCACGGCCACTCAGCTAGCAAAAGACATGGTCCTCTGACCCCAGAGTGCTTTCTTTTTACAATCCGTCTTTAGCTTTTGTACAAGATGATTTTCCTCTAAGTGGTTACCATGGATGTCCCGCTTAGAATCTTTATGAGTGATCACATTGCCAACATGTATGTCAGATGTTGCATGCTCATGGCTTGTACTCCAAGGATAGCCTGTGCAATGTTGTCCAATATTTCATACGACAATCTAGTTTTCTAGCTTCTCTTGAAAAATTAGAAGATCTGATGTCACTGGGTTTGTAATCACACCAGGTAAGGACAGCTAAAGTTGTCCTCTTTGATTGAGGTGTATGCTAATTCTTCATGTTAGTCCCTAAAACTCCCCCTCACCACCCTGTGTGAAATGTTTCCACACATCTTTGTATTTATGCTTTTATATCTCTTGTACCTTGCCATGTTATTGCTTAGCCCATCTGGCATTTGGGTTTTTGATCCTTGTTTTAAGCTACAGATATGGTAGTCACTGATCAAGATTTGGATAAGTAAGTGAGTAACAATAATGATTCTACATGCACTTTACAGCATACAAAGAACTTATAAAACAACCCTGTGCTATACTGCTATCTTGATTTTACAGCGATTTGCCCCAAATCAGTCCACTGGTATGTAATAGAGGCAGCATTAGAATCCAGGACAGTTGGTCCTGTGTTTTGTGTCTTCTCTAGTTTATCTACTGCCATTCATTCATTTGTTCATTTATCTACATATTCACTCAATAAATGGGTAATTGTTGAGAAGTGCCAAATGTGTTTCAAACCCTGTGCTAGATGATAGAGATACAAATGTGAATAAGACGTGGCCCTAGGCCTTAAGAAATTCATGCTGTATTTAGGAGCAACAGGTAAACAGATTGTTCTGAGGGCATTGTGGTTTGTATGCAAAATGTATGCACAAGGTGCCATATTAGTATCAAAAAGTATATGATTAATTTTGTCTGTGGCTTAGATATGCCTCTGCCATTGTGAGGAGTAGCATGATTAACAGGGCACCCTACCAAGTTTGTGGTAAGGTAGTTAATCTATAAGTCCTTGAGGAGCCTGGTCTTCACAGAAGCAGGAAAGATTGAAATGTAGAGAGTGCTGGATTGGAAATCCGGGCACCAAGTGTCTAGTCCTGGTTCTAACACTTTCTTGCCACTTGACCTTAGAAAAGTCATCAAGTTTATATGTGCCTAAATGTCTTCATCAGAAAATAAGGGGACATAAGAGCAAGATACCAGATCCCAGAAAATAATGAGATTGCAATCACAAAAATCTTATGGATTGGTGGGGATCATTTGCAAGCTGTGAAAGATTTAAGGCAGTCTATGTTTAGTAGTAAAGAGTGCTGAGATCAAAGAAGCTATGTCTGTCATAGCCACCAGAAGAAGCTTCTGAGATCTATGATAAAATGTGATTTTTGAGAGTGAAAGTGAATAGAAAAGCTAGAGTGAAGTTTCTACTGCAAAGGCCATTGTCATTAGTTAAAGTAAGGAGAGGTTAGTACAAATAGAATGCATAGCAAGCTGACTATTAATCAAAAGACTTCTGGAGGAAGGTGTGTCTTTAACATAAGTGGTGGTAGGGCCCAGCAAATCAAGTGCTGGGAGATTCTAAAAATAGTCTGGTCACTTGTGAGTCATCAAATTGATTTGACTGTCTTTACCCTTCTCATAATTCTCCAGTGGACACTTGACTTAACTCTAGTTCCTTGAATTTGGCAATGTCATCATTATAAAGTGCTGCTTCTTGTTTGATTTATTTACCATATTACTTCCACCACTATTACTTCCTACTAGGCTCTCTTTGGTTTGTTTTCCAGGGTGGTCCTCATGACCCTGGAAATCTGGGAGGTGATTTTTCCTGTTCAATTATGGATGCATAACCCAGTGGTTGGGGGCTGTACAAGGAAAGCATATCTCTTAGAAGTACCCCTCCTCCCTCCCATCTGGACTATTTGGTTGTTCTCTTTATTGGATCTGGGAAGACATTTTTCTGGGAAGAGTTTTCTCCCTGCCACAGTTGCTGCCATCACACAGTTTCAGATTCTCTGCTGCCTGACACCAGTGTTGGTGCTGTAAATAAATGCACATGATGAGTTCCAGAGCGAGACTCCAAGATTGCTGGACCCAGAGCCCCATGAAACCAGATCCAAGGCCAGGTTATACACTACTGCTGAAGCTTGCCTGCTATGTTACCGCCTGCTCCTCCTTCCTCAAGGATAGAGATACATTTATATAGGAGATAGAGCAGATCCTGGTCCAACTGGGTTCAAAAAATCTACTCTCAATCTTGCCTCCTCATATCTTATCAGTAAAGGAGTGTCAGGGATCTGTAAGGATAAGTTCCATGGCCTTTTGGGGTTTTATAGGGGTGATCATGCCAGAACTTGGGGTTTCTCATCTTGGACTCATATCATGAGAATAGACCCTGTCATGAGATGTGCAAGCTGACCCAATGGCCGTGTGATTCTCAAGTAGATGCATCCTACTACCTGATAGTGCTTAGCCTTGCTCTCACTACCCCGTTCTTCCTCCATCTTTGCAAAATCCACAAAAAATTTGAGGAAAGTGAAGACAGTGATGAGATGCCATTCTCAAGAGCTGTTCTTTACTTCCTCTGCTGAAAAGCCTCTCCCATTTCTGTCTCAACATTGTTCATGCTTTTAGGGATGTCATTCAGATTTTCCAAACCAACCATTTAAATATACAATCTAACAAAGAATTTTGTGCTTTTTTTGGGGGGGGGGGGCGGTATGAAAAACAAACTCACTGTTTTGTAAATAAAGTTGTTTTGGAATATAGCCATGTACATTTATTTACATAATTTCTATGGCCAATTTTGTGCTATGATGACAGGGTAGAGTCATTGCCACAGACACGTAATGGCCTGCAAAGTCTAAGATATTGCTATTTGGTCTTTTATGGAAAAAGCTTCCTGTCCCCTGCCCTTGAGGATGGAGTGTGCATGCTATATTGACATATGTGGAACACACCAAAAGTTTATTTCAGGCCAAAAGATAACATATTTGAAATAGCCTGTGCAGGAAAATCCAGATTTATGCTCACCATGCTGTATGGGTGTGGGGCATTGGTCCTGCTTGTTTCTTTTCTCAGCCATGCTGTCCTTGGAGGTTAGAGGATTGATGTTTGAGTTAGAAATGCAGAATAGGACCATATGTTAGGCAGTGTAGAAGAGGTAGAGGAGGTCAGCTGCCTACAGCTCAATAACTTCATCATCGTAGCATTATGCCATCTGGGCTCTGATGCTGTTCACCTCAAAATTTTCCTCCAGGAAGCCTCTACTTTTTTTTATTTTATGATTTCTTATGATTTTACCAGGTCAAAAAGGGATGCCTTTCTCTTTTTTTTGGTTTCCTTACATTCCTTTTCTTCTGTGTTCTTTTAGATATTAGGTCTTCTATCCCCAAATTTGAGACATATTTTACAACTTCAAATTCTGACTCCTTATATAAAAGCTCAACTTTTCTCTCCCTGCCAGTAAAGAAAGTAAAGCAAATTTGTAGCAAAGAAAGACTATGAGATTATTTTCTTAAAACACTCATGTGTGCACTAGTGCATGTGTGTGTACACTTGTGCATGTCATTCTATGACATGTTGTCACATGTATACACTCATGTATCCATCATCACACTCAAGATACACAACTTTGAGCTTATGTTTTAACCTGCTTGTCCAATTTCTATCTGCTTTGAAGTGGCCACCACCCTATCTCCTAAAATTTTGCTACTCAAAATAGGGCCCTGGACCACCTGAGAGCTTGTTAGAAATGCAGACCCAGAGGGCTCATTCCAGATATACTGAATCCGAATCTGCATTTAACAGATCTGGTAATTCATGTGTTTGTTAAGGTTTGAGAACACTGTTTGGCTTGATATGATTAACTGGGTAGAGAGATGGGTGTATCAGAATCGCTGTGAAGCTTAGGAAAAAAGTATGCCCGGGCCGTAAACTCCAAGATTAAATCTGAAGTAATGTTCAAATATCAGTATCTTTATTTAATGATTCCAGAGGCAATTCTGATGTACACAACGTACAAGAAGGGTGTGTGTTGCAAGAGTTCTCAGAATCCCCTTTTGCTATTTTCTTTTAAACTTCCTAGCAACTACCTCTTGCCAGGCCAACAAAGATTATCTAATGTGGTTGATCATCTTTTCATCATCCTGTCCATTCTTGTGGCAGTTTGTCTCAAATGTAAGTAAAGCCAAGTCCTTTTTAAGAGTAAATAAATATTATGCATCCTCACAATTGGCTCAAAATATGTATTATAATGTTTTGTAAATATGTACAAACAGAAAACCAAGTACAAATGCTGTAGGCTCATAGTTCTTATATGACCAGGTAATCATTTATAAATGATTTGCAAATTTACAAATGAAACGCAAACTATAGAACTGAAATTAAGAACATTAATTTAATGTGGCAGATGACATTTCCCTGAGAATGAATCTTCACTTGCAATATAAATATAACATGTTTGCTGTGGTGTAGATTCTTTGGAGCTTGGTACATCTGTACTGCTGTGTGCCTTGTGCTATCTCAGTTCCCTGGCTGTTTTTCTCTGTTTGAACACCTGCAAAACCTTCACCTCCAGGTCAGAATGCCAGTTGATCTCCTCTTTCCACAAACACATCCAGTATATGTCTATATTCAGCCCTCCTCTCTTCCATATAGATTTCATCAAAGTAGCGGTTCCTAGTGTCAGCGTGCTTGCAGGAATAAACTCAAGGGATGACATTACATGACAGTCCTTGGTTGGCAATTGTGTGTCAGTACTCAGTGGGAAGATGGTCACCCAGAATATGCTTAATCACTTTTTAAAAGAAAACAAATTAGAAAAAATTTCTAAGTCAACTTTGGACACCTAAGCATATTTCACCAGTATTTCCAGCTCAGTATGCAGTGTGAGGTGATATACAGTGGGACTTATAAACACGGCCTTGGAGTGAGAAAGGTCTAGGATCTATTTTTAGCAGTTCCACTTACTAGATGCAGCCCCCAGGGCGAGTTTATTAGCATCTCTGTATCGTGGTTTCCTTATTTATGTAATGGAGATGATTATTACCTACTTCTTAAACCAAGGAATAGATAGGATATGCAAGCAAAGCCCTTAGCCCAATCTTAGCACATCATACACACTCAATTTTCAGGAGCTATCTTAACTATAATAATAATAATAATTATTATTGCTATTTTTATTTTAGATCTGGACATAATGTTTTTATTAATGAAATCTGCCGCATACTCCTTTATTTTATCTGCTTTATTGTATTCCTTAAGATATTATCTCTTTTCTTCACTGACCTCTCGCTTTAATAACCTGATTGTGACAAAGATGAAAAGTCTCATCAAAATGCTACAGTATTTGACACCTCAGTCAAAGCACCATCGTTGCTTCTATTTCTACTGTTCTTGCTGTAGCTGCTTTCTGAGCTGCTGCTGTTATCCCAGCTTCTAGACGCTGCCTAGACAACTTCATTTCTTTTCCAGTGCAGCCAGTTTAGTGATGGAGCCCCTCATGATGGTGGTGTCCTGGGGCTAGACACAACTAACATAATGAAGCTTTCATTAATTGCCCCTTGTGCTTTTAATTTTTGCTAATGAAGTCTATAATAAATTGATTGAAAGTGAAAAGATAGCTCAAAACAGAGAAGTACAGTGTTTTATTTTACCGTCAGCATCTTCCTATGGTTATGCAATAGAGATTGAAAAATTGAATCCCCACACTTGAAAATGCACACTTCCAGTTCTCTGAGATGATATGTCAGACAAGGCTTTTGATTAGAAGCCTTATTTTTTGCTTATTTCTACCCTCTGTATGAGTAGAGCCTTCGTTAACAAAAGTAAGTTCAGGGCATCCATTAGAGGCATAGAGAATAAATGCAAAAGAAAGAAAGGAAGAGGGGGAAGGAGGGAGGGGAGGTGGAAGGGAGAGAGGGAAGAAGGAAGAATGAAGCCAAACAAAACAGGTTATAACTGATTCACTAAGAAGAAGAGGGAAAAGGCAGCTTATGAGTTAAACCAAACTAAAAAAAAACCCTGAAAACCCTCATTTGCTTTGCGGTTGAGCCTCTTTGACATACGCATGAAGCATGAAGGAAATGCCGTAATACATTGGAATGCACAACCAATGTCCTGACTGGTCATAGTCATTAGATAGTCTGGCACTGTCTTGCAATGGAGTGTTCCGACCTTAGTATTTTCACCTAATTATAAGGATATAATTGCTTTTGCATTCTTTAAGTGTTCTTTGTAATTTCAGGTTAGATATGCAACAGCAGGAAGTGTTTGACCTGGCGAATTGACTTGTGTAAGGCAGCTGTTAAACAATTGTCAGCAGTGGTTTCATTTCAGTGAAGGGTTAAGTAATTTGGGGGGTTAAAACCATGGGCATATAGCATCCACAGTCATTGAAGGAAGTGTCTTCTTAGACAAGAGAATAGAGCTAGAACTGATAGGGATATTACTCTTGTTAAAAGTCACATAAGATTTACCTCCAAATGGTTTAGGTGGTGAAGTGTCTGCAGCAACACCTGCCCTTGAGTATAGAGGCCAACGAGAATGAGGGAACGCAAACGAGTTCTCCTGAAAACAACAATCAGAAGCCTGTGCTTTTAAGACAATACGTCAATAACCATCACAAAAGCACAATGGTGGCAGTAGAAGCCAAATGGCCAAGAAGGCTCAAGATTGAATTGCAAGTCATTGTAAATGTAGAGTCTAAAGTAAGAGGGTGAACAGCATGTGACAATACACTGAGACATGCAGACAGGCAAGACCCAGGAACTGCCACAGTGAAATCAGTTACTGAAGACTCATCTCTGGCCTATTTCACACTGCGGGACTCTAGGTCCATAAGTGTTAACCATGGACAAAAAGAAGCTAGAAGCATAAAGTAATTCAGAAGATTGTCACCATCAGGGTGGGCACAGCAGGGACCTGATTTCTCCACCTTTATATAATGTGGGATAGAGTGGCATTGTGGAACATGCTTGGCTTTGAAGTCAAATGGACCTAGATTAAAACTCAAATATTTTTTGGGGTACATTATGTACCTAAATTGTTGTCTGTAAATTAGATAAAAGAATAAACACAATTGATTTGTGAGGATCAATGCCAGACATTTAGAAATCCTTATTAATATTGTGGAAGAAGGTCTCTACTTGCACATCTTGGGTCTTTGTACCTCTCCACTTACAATTCTCTTGAAGGTATATGGTCAAGGTAAAGAGTAGCATGGAGGCTCAAATGGTAAATAGACTTAAGATTCAAAAGAATCTTGACAAGAAGGAAGAAAGATCCTAAAAGAAAAAGATAAATTGTCATAGGACTATATAAAACCCTGCCTGTAGAATAAAGAAAACAAAAAAGTCATTACCCTGATTCCAAGTAGACGAGACCTCATTTAATAGATATTTATGTGGTAAAAAATGCAAAAATCCTAGAATTTTTTTTTTTTTTTTAATTTTAAGTTGTGTATGTGCCAGTTCTGTGTGCCGTCTGCTGAGACACTTTTTTTTTAAAGATTTTTATTTTTTCCTTTTTTCTCCCCAAAGCCCCCCAGTACATAGTTGTATATTCTTTGCTGTGGGTCCTTCTCGTTGTGGCATGTGGGACGCTGCCTCAGCGTGGTTTGATGAGCGGTGCCATGTCCGCGCCCAGGATACGAACCAACAAAACACTGGGCCGCCTGCAGTGCAGCGCGCAAACTTAACCACTCGGCCACGGGGCCAGCCCCCATCTGCTGACACATTTTAAGAGAACACTGACAGACTAGGCACGTCCAGTGTGGCACAGGATGCTGGTTATTGAAGCCCAGCTCTACCACTATGAGTGCTTGAACAAGTCAGTTGCCCCATTGGTAAAGGAGTATGGAAGCCCCCTCTCTGGTTTGAGTTAAGGATTATATTACATAATACAAGAGTTCAGCACAGTGCCTGGCTCGTAACTGGGAGCTATTATTATTGACAAGAAAGAATGATGAGAATGGTGGCAGCCATAAGATGAGAACTTGACGAAACTTGGAATGTTCTGCCTGTATAAGAGAAGCTTAAGGAGGGATATGACAACCGTCATCAACCATTTGAATGGCTATTATGTAAAAAAGAGATTCTCATTCATCAACCTAACCCTAGAAGGCAGGACCAGGACCAATGGAGAGAAATTATGGGGAGATCTATTTGGGCTCCATAACAGGAATAATTTTCCATGGGGGGGTGTCCTAATCGTTAGAATAAACTTCTGTAGGAGGCAGTGTGCTCTCTATCACTGGAGGAAGTGGTAATAGTAAGAGTGGTCGTAGTAATGGTGGTAGTAGTGGTGGTGGTGGTGGTAGTAATAGTAACAGTAATTGAGAATAAAAATAGCTCTTAGGGTGTTTGAGTTACTGTTCTAAGGAATCTGCATTCTTATTTATTCCTCATAACATCCATGTGGAGTAGGTACAATTATTATCATTCCCATCTCACAGATGAGGAAACTGCAGCACGGAGATTTGGCAAATTTCCAAGAACGTATAATTTAGAAGTGGCAGAGCTGAGATTAAAGCTCATGCTGCCTCGCTCTTGAATCCATTCTGTTCACTACAGGAAATACCTCTCAAATACCTAGGGAGAGGCTGAGTGACTGCATGTCATGAAGGTTAGAAAGGGGATTCCCACACTGAGTTCGAGATTTGACTGGATGAGCTCTACAGTCCTTCCCATTAAATGTCTGTAATTTTATAAGACCAAAAAGCAAGCAAAAAAGACACAGTAGCAAAAGATGACACAAAACGTAGGCACAAATAGTTTTTTGGTGTTGAGCTTTTCTCAACCCCCGCCAAGAAAACCCCAAGGTGTTCACCGAGAACCTATTTACTTCCACTATACACTCAATACAGAAATAATGGACATCTTATTGTCTTGTTCCAGGCAAAATAGAAGGATATACGTTTAAATTAGGGATTGGTTGGGGGGCTAGCCTGGTGGCGCAGTGGTTAAGTTCACATGTTCCACTTCAGTGGCCCGGGGTTCACCAGTTTGGATCCTGGGTGTAGACCTAGGCACTGCTTATCAAGCCATGCTGTGGCAGGCATCCCACATATAAAAAGTAGAGGAAGATGGGCACGGATGTCAGCTCATGGCCAGTCTTCCTCAGCAAAAAAGAGGAAAATTGGCAGCAGATGTTGGCTCAGGGCTAATCTTCCTCAAAAAATAAATAAATAAATAAATAAACAAATAAATAAATAAATTAGGGATTGGTGGTAGAACTAATAGCAGCAAAAAGAGACTAGTGAACCTTTGTAGGAGAGAAAGGAACTCATTGAACAAATATTAACTAAGCACCTACTCTGTGCTGGGATCAGAAAATCTATGCAAAAGTAAGTAAGAACTCAACAATCATTGCAGTCCCCACACATTTAGATTCCTGTGGCCTTTAGGCTCTTCCTGAACTTATGATGCAATGACATATTTTCAAGTCTTTAAGGAAATAATAAATTATATCTAGTTTGGAAAGGAGCTATACATGAAATTTTTTAAAGACTTTTATATGAACTGGGTGATTCTACCTTCAGTTTGGGTGGTAAAAGCATATGCTTTAGCTTGTCTCAGGCCAGCTCACTGCCCAGTAGAGACAGATGTAGGTCTTATTGTACTGAACTATTTTAATATAGTGCAGTGGGAAAAGCTCTGGTATACAAATTTGGAGTTTTGCTACTAATGTAATTTATGGCAAATTTCCTTCTATGGATCTCAGTTTTCACATCTATAAGGTGTGGAGGTTTGACTAAACTATCTTTGTTTCCTTTAGGCTTGAATGTTTCATATTTCTTTTATGTTTATAGCTACGCTTATTTCCATCATGTACATCCAGATGGCAAAATTCCCTGGCAGTGTGTGCAGGACCCAAACTGTTTCTGGGAAAATGGGGCACCAATGATTCCTCAGGTATAAGGAGCTGACATCAACAGAAGCCTCTGTGTTTTCATTCTATTTCTGTTGGTTATAAAATGTAAGCATGGTTCGACAATAGGAGACATCTCCTAGCTTTTGGTATTAGATTTTAAAGTTGCCTAACAACACCCACTGAGACTGTTTTGTGCTTACACTACTTTGATGTTATGGGGGTGAGGCAGTTGCAGTGTGGCATATAAGGCTTAATGGGCCCCCTCACATTTACCTTCTCTCAATCGTTCAAAGCATTAAAGGGAAAAGTGTTATCTCTTGGTCAATTGATATGAATATAGTTTATTCTTTGTTTATATTTAGATGGCTTGAATGAATGAGAAGATAGTCATTGTATTCAGTAGAATTTCTAGAACAGAACAGCATTAATAATAAGTTTCCTGGGCACTGTGGCTTTGTCATCAGACTTTACCATGTATGCTTCACATCCCTCCCTGTGCTAGTCTTGCTGTTATTATTTCAAAGTTACATATATAGTAAAGTCACAACTTTCATGGTGTTTTAATGAAGCCACTCCACCTGCTCTTGAGTTGATTAGTGAATGGCATTTTGATGCTCACTACCTTGACTTGCTTCTAGTTTCATCTACCTTCTTCAAGAATATTCCCTCAGCAATTAGAAGGCTAAAGATAATTTAAAGGGGGCTGAGAGAGATTCCCCACTCATTTCAGTGCTATAGAACCAGAGGAGGGGCTGCTCTACGGTGAGACTAGATTAAGAAGTCTCCGAGTAGATTTTGGTTCTAAAGATCAAACTTGAAACAAATGAAAAAGTTATCCAGAATGAGTAAGAAAGCCAGAGGAATGGATGACTTTATAGATTGAGTATGAAGTTTGTTATGGACTGAAAGTTTGGGTCTTCCTGAAACTCATATGTTGAAACCTAACCCCCAAGGTGATTCTATTAGGGGGTGGGGCCTTTGAGAGGTGATTAAGTCACAGGGGTGGAGCCCTTATAAGTGGGGTAAGTGCCTTTATAAAAGAGGGCCAAGAGAGCACCTTGTGTCATGTGAGGAGACAGCTAGAAGGCGGCCATCTATGAACCAGGAAGCCAGCTTTCAGCAGACACTAAATCTGCTGATGCCTTGATCTTGAACTTCCTAGGCTGTAAACTGTAAGAAACAAAAGTTTGTTGCTTAAGCCACTTAGTCGTTGGTATTTTTGTTATAGCAGCCCAAATGGACTAAGACAAAGTTATAATACTTTAGTTGTGCATTCTTAATCTTAAAGATTATTATAGCTTTTCTTTTCAAACAGAATGACATGGAGAAATGCTTTCACATGAGTTCCTTCTGTCGGTTAATTCTAACTCTGAATGAACACAAGATATTTTGGCCTTCCTAAAGACTTGTGTTGCAGATTCTTGGTCATGGCCAGGGGTGAAATGTCATTCATCCAAATTAATGCTCTGCTAAGTGTAGCAAACGTGGCAACTATCCTGAGCTGGTAATGGGGGTTGATGGTAAAAGAGTGTGTGAGGAATTTGCCAGAAAAATAGGAATAGTCTTTCATTTTCCCTTTTTGGCATCTGGCTCTTCTCTGATGGTATACCTCTTTTTCATCTTCCTTTCCAATCTCCATCCTTAGCCTAATCTACTGGGAGTACCTCTGAGTATTGCTTTGCTAATATCATGATACTTGGGACTAATTAGCAATCCCTTAACGAGATTGTATCCCCCAAAAGGAAAGTTTCAAATGACTAGAAGACTAGTGATGTCTAGGACAATCCTAGAATGGTCAAGTTATTAGCTGTGAATCTTAAATGTGCTTCAGATCTTTAATGTGGATTGCGTTAGAAAACTCTGTCCACTTTTCCTTCTTGAGTGCTTGCCTAGTGAATAGCAAGGTGGAAACATCTGTTGTTTTCCTTGCCTTACAATCATGCCAATCGACGATAACTGCTTTCCTAGTAGATGCCATCCCACGATAATTCATAAGAGCATTCATAGGAGGAGGCTAGTGTGTGGTAAACATGGTGTGGACAGACCCATGCTAGAGATAGATAGAATACTTGCTCAGAGGAGACACAAATAAATTGCCTTTCTGCTGGCTCTGAAATATTTTCTTTCAGCAAAAATATGAAGTTGGAATGAAACTAACTAAAGCTTTATCCAAACAACCTCTTTATTGCTTGGCTTCTGATGGGAAGGCTGTAGGTAGCAATTTGTTTTAACTATTGATTTCACTAATACTGAGTCACAATTGGACTGCTCTTGAAGTTGATATAAGATTTCCATGCATGGAAGATGAATTCATTAGCATCAAAGTGACTGTATAAGAAACTCAATTGAAATTATCCAAGTGTTAAAAAAAAATGCCTGTTTTCTTTTCAAACAATGAAATCATTTTTAATACATATACTTATTTCGAACACACACGCACATACAGAGACTGTCATATGAGGTTATGGAAGATCACTAATGCATATAATTTATATTAAAATTAAAACAAATACTCATTACAGCAAATTAACTCCTCAAAGTCATGACTAAGAGGCTATGTGTAGGTGGATACCTTAAGACTCTCTTCCTAATCTATATAATAGTAGGCTATAGGAATTAGAGAAGGAAGAAAGGGAAGTAGAAAAATATATAAAGACAATAGTGATAACGGATAATGTTTACTAAGCATCTACTATGTGTCAGGCACTGTGCTAAGCAAACTTAGCATTTCACATATCTTAAGTCATTTAAAACTTATATTAACTATCTGAATTGCATTCTATTATTTTATCCCTCAGAGAGATTTGTGTAACTTGCATAAGGTCCAAAACTATTAGAAGGAAAAAATATCAAGAATTGAACCCAGGTTTTTCTAATTCCTGAGCCACGCTCCTAATAGCTAAGTTGTGACAACATTCTCAGAGTCTTTAATTGAGGTAACACCACTGAACTCAGGGTTTAGATTATTTCAGGAGCATCCTTCTCTACAAACGGGTAGATCAAAATACAAGTTCCCTCAATATTTTTGGGATTCCTCAAGTGACAGTTTGCTTTTGGAAAGAGAAATATAGCCAATCAATGGAAGCAGAGTCCCTGGCTTTAGATTATTTTCCATTTTTTCCATTTTTTTCTTGATGAGCATAATCATGTGAATAATTAAGCTTTAAGAGCTGAATGACTGATTGCCAGCAAGTGACTAACTGTTGTTTATTTATAAGGATATAGCTTTCATGGGAAAATGCAGGATGGTTTTTAAACCCTCAGAAGTCTCAATTGAGACTGTAAATAAATCGAGGTGGCATAACTTAAGGGTTAAACTCACAGACATTTGTCACACTGACTTGGGTTCAAGTCCAAAGTTGCTGGAACTTTGGGACTTATTAAACCCATTTATGATTGATTTCTCTAAATTGGAACCAATAACAGTACCTACTTCTTAGTGTCACTGAGAACATTCAAAGAGTTAAGTTATACAAAGTAATAGCTCAATGCCTAGTATGTGATAAATATTTAATAAAACAAGTTTGTAATAGTTTATTTTATAAAAGTGACCAAAAAAACCCTTATTTATGTATCTTTTTAGCTATTGGATGAGGTAGGTTAGATTCTTGGAAACGCTCCAGTTCCTGGGTCAGAGCCTTGCCGAGATTGCTTGGGATGTGCCTATGCTGATAATCTCTCCCATGTTTATTTTTCCATCAGTCTTAAACTCATCATAAGAATCAACTGTTCTTTCTAAAGGGCTTTAGTGCTTTTACGCTACTTCTTTTAATTGTCTTAATAATGCTGTGACCTAGAGATTATTATACCCATTTTTACAAGTGAAGAAACTAGTCGAGATCAGAAAAGTAAATAGAAAACCACCCAGCTAGTAAACAGGTGAGCCGCAACAACAACCCGGGTCTTCTGTACTAACACCCCAGTTTAATTTTAACACAGAAAGACTTTGAGCCTGTGTGAATCACACCTCAGTTCATTTTACAGATCAGAATATTGAGGCTCTAAAATAGAAATATGATTTGTCTAGGGTCACACAGCCAGTTGGAGGCAGAGCTGACACCAGACCCCAGGACTCTATTCAAAGTCTAGAGCTCTGCATCATTCCAGGGCTGCTTGTGTTTTTGCAGTAAATTTGTATGCTCTGTAGAGGAAGAATGAATAAATGAAGTATAAATGAGAGGGCAAGGGAGTGAGAGAGAGGCAGAGAAATACATGGACTCACATAGAAAGGTTAGATTAAGAGCAGGCATTGAGTGGTGGTCTGTATTGAGGCTTTCCACTCTTGGAACTAATCTCTACCTGGCAGAAGAGGCAGAAATAACCAGAAAGAGACTGTGTGTGTAATATATTTGTCTCTGCTCCCATTCCATCACTAATGACCACAGTGATTACAATAGACGTAGCTGACAGTAGCGGTGACAACCCCCCTGTGACATCCGCACAGCCATATGGCATCACCATCACCAACTCCAGCAGTCCTCCCACTCAAAATTTGGCTTCCCCTTCACTGGTCTGCATTACTGGATGTCAGAACGTGGCCAATTTGGTTCCTCAGGAGATTGCAGTGGAATTCGCTCCCATCGAGGCATTTTCTTGACATTTTGACATTCACTCAGGGAAAGGCAAAAGGCTGGCCAAGGGCCCAAACATCGGGCCCATCAGCATCAAACTATATTTTCTGAGCAGCTGTCGATAGAGTGTGCATGAGATTATTATTGTTTGCCAACGCTCTATTGATCTTGGTTTTGTGAAGCTCAAAGTCTGTTTACAGCCACCTATAAAAATGAACGGCCACTTCTTTTACTGAAGGTTAACATGGTGTGTTTATTTAATTGAATGGAAATGGCTTTGTGTTTTCCAAATGTCATTGTTAATAAATTTTAAGGGGAATCTCAGTGACTCGTGTGTAGGGGTTGAGGATAGGAGAGTGGCTCTTAGGGGTGGGGGTGGGGAGTTTGCTGGGGTTTGGAGTTGCTGGAAGCAAGAGATAAAAGAAGCATGGAAAAGATATTGGGATAACTTCCTTACCCTGAGAAGTGCTATAAAAAATCCTTTCTCTATATTGGTATTGCTTTTTAAACTCGTCAGCTGATAGTAAGAATTCCCCCCTGGGGTTTTATTCTTTTGCCTGCCTTGGTTTTCCTTTGTTCTGGATTTCCTCAAAAATGTTTTAAGGTGATACTGAGCATTTTAGTTTATTGTGAGTTTTGGAGTTCGGAGCTTTCTGTTATCATTTGATCATTTTTCCCCCTTCTATAAAAGATTTGACAGAAATTGCTAGAATTAGGAGTCATGTTAGATAGAGGCAGACACTGGCAATGCTAGTGACCTGCTTTTTAAGAGACATGTTTCAAGTGACTGGAGGGGAGATGCAAACAGCTTTACCAAAGACACTGGAAGAGCTGTAAACAGTCTCAGGAAACTGTGAAAGTCAGCCTGAATCTCCAGGATACTGGGTGAAAAGCAGACACTTTGGCCAACCGGTTGAAAATTTCCAATAGAAATATCAGAATAATTCACTAGGATTTTTTTAACTTTACGCAGGAGGTTTGTCCTTTTATTAGCTGGACATCATTAATTACCATTTTGTTTTACTCTATCCATTCTGTCTCAATCTCCTTAGCAGGGAAATAAAAACCCCTGTTATTCTTGAAACACATGTGTATATCGATGGTTATTTAAAAAACACAAAAACAAAAACAAAAAACATTCTGCAGCTCAAAGCAGCCATTCACCTATTTGAGGAATTGCTGAACTTCTCCAAGGGGTCAGCCACTGTGCCGAGTGCTAGAGCTAGAAAGAAAAGTAAGACAAGGCTGTATACTCAAGGACCCCATGACTCTGTGTATGTGTGTTTCTGTGTTGGTGGGGTGGATGTCTATGCAAATATTTAAAAGATTAATAAATATTATGATAGATGTAGTCTAAAAGTATATTGGGAGTGCCTAGGGAGCATCGCTTTAACATCTGGTAATGGGGATAAATCCTTGTCTCTACTTTCCCTTTTACCTCCACATTTAACCTCAATAAAAATCTAATTTCAAATAATTGATCCATTTATTGAATTTTTTTATCAAGTTCCTTCAGGAGCTCTACAGAAAATATAACATTGTCAAGCATTTTGGGGAATGTTACTTCTAAAATTTATTTGGATATCTCAGATTTTTCTTTCTTTTAAACATAAACACAAAATCAGCTTGGGCACAAGTGTTGGAAATGTGCCCGTTCTTTTCTCTAAGTGGCTCAAATTGTGAGAAATAAGAAGTAAGCAGGACTGAGGATTAGAATCACAAGATAGGTTTTCTTATTCCTTTTTCCTAATTCAATACCTGAAAATCTTCTTAGTTCTAAGTTTGAAACAGATCTATAAAATCCTGTATTAAAAGAAATACAGTGGGAATTAATAAGGATGGGGGAATGGGAGTGGGCAGATGTGTTCTTGAAGAGAACACTCTAAATGCAGAACATTATCTTTTGTCAATTAATTTTACTTTTTATAGATGGTTAGACGATTAAACAAAGTCTTCTGAGAAAAGTGGGTTTTAGTGATCTCTAGGAAGATGTTCCTGATATTAAATTAAATTAGGACTGTGCATTGCGGAGCCCCCACCAGGTGTGCTCTCTCTGGCGAGCGTTTTTAATACCAGATGCAACCTAGTTAGAGGTGACATGAAGTCACAGAATTTGATATTTTTTCCTTCAAAGTTAGGCAAATAAAGATGTGCTCTTTTGGCATATGTAAGATGCCAGATGCTGTTTTTTGAGAACTTGATTTGAGAATGGTGAGGTCCAGGGAAATGGGCTGCTCCCTGTATAGATGAGGTGACCTCTTTTTCCTATTTAACAATAGGGCTCCTTTGTCTGCTTCGTAGTATCTGACAAAGCAACAGCATAGAGTCACAATTTAGAGTGCTGCCTCTGGGGTGAGATTTTTCTGGGTTTGAATCATTTGCTCGGTGATCTTGGCCAAATTACGTATCCTGTTTAAGCACTAATTTCCTCATCTATAAAATATGAGTAACAGGAGTGCATCATAGGAACCAAGCAAAGATAAAATAAAAGCCACCCAGCATAGTGCCTGGCACATAATAGTTTCATAAATCTCCACTATTATTACTAAACTGATTATTTCAATAGGTTGTTGCCCCAGAAATTCCTGGACATGACGTTGACATTATGATGGCTAAATTATAAACGCTAGAAATTGCCAATCTAAGCCATTGGCTTATGCAGGACCTCTTCAAAAGGGCTTCTAGTCATTGACTTACAGATTGATCAGTGCAGATCCATCATCCCTTCTTGAAAAAATAACCAGAAAATACTTACTCTGTTTATAGTGAAAAAATTGAGTGTCTTTCCTTTCCTTAGAAGAACAGTTAGTTCTTGTTCCAAGGGATTTCAGTGCCACGTAAGAAAAATTGTCTTGTGCACAATATCCTTGGAGAGATAAAGACTTTTAAGAATTTTAATATTAGAGGGGCTGGCTTGGCAGTGTAGCAGTTAAGTTTGCACACTTTGCGTCAACAGCCCACAGTTTACAGGTTCAGAGCCCAGCCCAGACCTATATACCACTCATCAAGCTGTGCTTTGGTGGTGTCCCACATATAAAATAAAGAAAGATTGGCACAGATGTTAGCTCAGGGCCAATCTTCCTCACCAAAAAACAAACAAACAAACTTGATTAGAAATTAAGGCTATAATGCATTTAGGTTGTTTATAGGTTCTTCAATTCTGCTTCACTATCATCTGAAATAAGAATACTTACTTCAATATTAAATTTTTCCCACCCAGGATGTGGACCTTTTTCTGTTGTATAACTTCTATCATTTAACTGGATTTAAGAGATCCATCAATATGCACCAAAAGTTTATTTTCAGAATTCTTCACCGAGTAGCTAAAAGATAAACCCTAATCTAGTTTTCTGTGAAAGTGACCTCAACAGTACAAACAGTACAGGAGAAGAAAAATTCCACATTCCTACATCTGGGTTGACATTTAAGACTGCATCTGTAATGTTGAAGACAGAGTATATCTTGCTGGTGAGAACTTCGCTGTTCTTGAGTCTATGTTGAGGCACAAATGTGATGGGTGGTGGTGGTGATGCGTTTGTTGTGTCATGGTTGACTTTCCACTCCTTGAGGAGAGATTCACTTGCCTGAAAAGTTAACAGGTTTATTTGTACAAACTCTAGTTGCACAGTGGATTACTGCTTCTGGGCTTTTATGTGACCAGCCTAGACCCAAGGTGAAAGGTTGGCCTGCAGCGAGGGAGAAGCTAATGACTCATGAAGGTCAAACATCTTCCTGAATTTCCTTCTCTTTCTTCACTTGTTCTGGTTACTTGAAAAAAAACACCCTATTGCCTGTATGTCTTTAGTATAGAAAACTCATTAGCAACATTTGGTTCTGTTGTTTGGATAGGGAATTCTCTGATCACTGCAATGGGAAGGTACTCCAGGTGCCACATAGCTGTCTCCACTGAGAGAATCTGTGGTCTTTGACATATATTGTGAGTCTTTTAAATTATTGTTCTAGCAAAGGTTTTGTAAAGAGGCCGTTTTTGTGTATTATTAATTAGCTCACCTCTCCCCTGCTGTCCTTTCACTCGAGATTATTCACAAGTAGGCAGTACTTGATCTTCTTGGGAATACATAGGATTCTGCTGCTATTATTTTTGAGAATAGTATTTATATGCAAACACATATTATCTTCTCCAAAAGGTGACCAAGTTGCTCTATGATCCCTCCCCACTAAGTTGTGGGCAGCTCAGAAGTCACTGACCTCACCGTGGTATTCAGAGTTATTACACATCAGTCCTTCTGGCTCTCATCTTATTTCTCAGAACCAGGGCTGAACACACGGCTAAATAGATGACTTTAGTCTTTATTCACAACTGGTAAGCTAAAGAAGAGCGGGTTTAAAAAAAACACACAAAAAAACAACTTCCTATCTTGCAAACAAAGGAGCTGAGGTACTGGTTGGTAAGTATCTACCTAAGAGTAGTAAGCCTGAGAAAGAATGTCTGGCTCTAGCCCTCTACCATTAATTTGCAAATTTGTGTAGTCTTTTGTCTGAGAATCGGTTAAGTATAGAACTGTTGTTCAACAGAGACTTAACCTATATGAAATTCCATAGTTCGTTCTTATGATTCTACAGTTGGTATTTGTTAAAGTAGGAATTTTATAACATAAGATGGAATGTTGGCTGTTGGCTCTCTATTGACAAAAAAATAAGACTTTTAAAAGATTATCTTTGTGTTAATATAACTGTTCTACATTTAACCAATGTCATATAAAAATTAACAAAAATTAAAATTTTAATTTATAGAATTTACAAATAACAGATGATAGATCAAGGTTAAAACTGATATTGATAACCTGGATAAAGAGATAAAAACTGTCAAAATAAACTTTAAAAGAAATAAATATAAAATGCTATATTTGAGTCAAATCTATTTTGCAAGTACTGAGTATAGGAAATCTGGCTTAACAGAACTTTGTAAAACAAGATCTGGAAGTTTTCATTGTTCATAAGCTTAAAATAAACTAGCTATAGTAAAGAAAAAGAAAGGAAAAAGAAAAGAAGAACTATGCAGCTAAAGGTTCTATTAATAGTCTTCTAATCTAGTACTAAATTATGTTGACTCTTCAACTGAAATGTGTCTGTCTTATTCTCCCACTTCATTTCTCTTCAGCGATCTTGTAACAGACTTCATCAACTGTTACCTGACAGTGGCTTCTTAATGGTATCCTTGCTTCTTTTCTCTCCACTCCAATCTGTCCCTTGCATGCAGCCAATGTTATATCAATGCATTAGGTCTGACCACATCATTCCCAAGTAAATAAGCCACCAATGGTTCTCAATAATTACAAGACTGGTTATTTTCTGAGGAATGGGACCCTTTAGTACAAATTCTAATCTTGGTCAGCTTTTCCTTCATCTTGCAGATAGCACCCGCCATTTCTAAAGATTTGTCTTTAACTCATCTGAACCATTTTGAACCACAATATCCTGAAATTGCGTTGTATTTTTACATTTCTAGATTTTACTCAGGATCTTCTTCTCTTTTCTTAAATAGTTTTTTCCATTTTGCCTTTGACCAACCACTGCCACTGATCCATGATGTTCAAACGTCTTCTCTTCTGTGAAGACTTCCTGACAGCCCTCCACCCCAACTCAGGGGGAAACCAACTTCTCGTTTTGTGCTGCTCTCCCACCGCTATTGCAGAATGTAAGGGGCTGTTATTCTCTTCTCAATTAGTTAGAAGCGTCTCTGTTTGTTGCCATCGTCTGTTCTGGAACAGATCTCATAAATTGTGTTAGAGTACTAACCCTGAGAAGACCCCTAATCTGAAAGAAGAATAATAAAGAAGGGTGCTTCACCTGTCCCATCCCGCTTTCCAACCACACACATTATTTAACAGTTTGGGTTAATATCTTTAATATTATAAAGTGTATTGAAAGATTTGCTTTTCTATTCTCAGAAGCAAGGCTTTCATGATAAGATTGAAAGTTCTATACTGTGAACCTTTGCCTCAAGGATACAAATTTAAAGATCAGGAGGTCTTTCTGTCTTGGTTTTGAATGTCAGCCTGCTTTGTCCAGTGGGCTTCTAAGTCCTTTGTGTTTGGCACATTTTAGTGAGGTGCAAAGACACGTAATTCGGGTGACTCGATTTTCAAACTACAGTGTATTGAGAGAAATGTGTGGACTGAGGTTGAGAGGACTGTCAGAAGTCGTGTTTCACAGATGCTTTGGATAAATTCTCCCTTAGCCATTCACTTTCATGTTAATTTAGAGTCATATATTTCTTGATATATTTTGGTGTTCCCCTGGCACCTAATAATGCAGTCTCCGAAGTGCAGCGCCACGTGCCAAATTTATAGGGCAGTAAATGAAAGAGGTTGGATCTACTGTCCTTCGTAATTCAGAGGAAAGAAAGTCAAAGGGAAGAAGTGTTGGCATTCTTTGGAATGTCAAGTGTTCAGTAATTGAAACATTTGGAGGAATTTCCAATTTTCCTCCTAAACAAAACTCAGGTCTTGTTCTTTCTCTAAAGAAGATGAGCATTACAGAGTTGGGGGATCCTAAAAGGAAAAAGGAGGACTGTTGGGGCAGTCTGGCTCTTTGGAGAGTGCGCTCCAACCACAAGGACACTATCTTCTCTCAGCCCGAAGCATATGAAGTTAGAAGCATAAGTAGCTGTCTAGAGAACGTGGTGTGAAACGTTTCGTCCCTTTCATTCCTCTGACTGCTGTCGTTCTCTCTACCTGAGTGTGTGGGTAGGTCTTTGCAATGACTCCAGGAGCACACTGACTTAAAAACAATGCAGAGAGAAGTAGCATCAGGACACAAATTCTCTTTTACTTGTTCTCCAGATTAAAAAAAAAAAATTTAACCACTTAGAAGTAGCTATTTTCTAAGTTTACAGTATCTAATGTATGGTAAATTATGGTACCATGAATTGAGGGAAGCATGTGAAGGAACAGATGTGAAAAGCTTTTTAATACATGGCAACATTTCATACAGGATGACACTGCCCATTTGGATGCTTACCATTTTTTATTCATTGTGTCTGGTCTACACAATCTAGTTGAAACATCATTCAATGCAGCATAGCCTCTGCTTATTTGGAAGCCTTCAAACTAACTGAAGTGTAATGATCACATTTGGGGTGGTTCTTTTCTGGAGAAAGCAAAGCACAGGGAGTCCAGTTTTCAGAATGCAGAGGTTGAGGTCACCAGGAGCACCTGGAGAGTTCGCGGAAATTTCAGTTGTCTTGTCCTTATCCCATATCTACTGCAAATAGGATCACTGAGTAATGGCACCCAGAAATCTGCATTTTACAACTTTTCCAATTAATATGTATGTATACTAGATTTTAAGTATTACTGCAGGTTAACCTGTGCCATGTAGTACTGATCAAACGTGGCTCAATTCTTGGCCAGACTTGTAGACAATAATACCTAGAAGCAATAACATTTTATGAAACAAAACAAGTGGCATATGATACTGTGAAGTCTCTGGCACTGGCTGTCCAGTATCCACATATGCCCCACTTAGTTCTGGATTAGAAAATAAAGAATGGGATTCAGCCCAGTGGCAACCATGAGCACAGGTGCACAATTTGGAAAAATGAGACCAATTCTATAAAAAAAATCAAGCTAAAGTCAAAGAAGTTTAATAAAAATGTAAATCCCTTTACAATTGGTCCCATGTTTTCCATCTCTTAATGAGCACCTGTCATCTGGTGAATAATGACCAGGCCTCTGAGAGTGAGTCAGGCAAGCAAAAAGGCCCATGGCCGGAGACCCTGTTAGGCATTTTAAAATGAACAATCCATCTAACAAATAAAACCTTGTGCCAGTGATGCAGGTATAATAGTGTAATCTCTTCAGGAAAAACAATATGCAAATAAGTCACAAAGCAAGAAGAGGCAGAACTTTTCACTACTGCCTTAGGTCAAGTTTCCTGGAAACAGGTTCAGGTGGAGATTGTGTGTGGGAGGTTTATTGGGAAGTGTGCTGTGAAACAATTCCTGAATGGGAGTGAGGGAGGCAGACATGGGTAGAGGGGCAATTTGGACTGAGATGCAGGTGCAGATAAAGCCTCAGCCAATCCCACAGCTAACTCTGGAGTTGGACTGCTCCTTGTGAGATGTCCCAAACTGAGCAAGAGGAGCTGAGTCTGTGTATCCTGCATCCTCTTCTAACCATCCAGACATTGTAGGAGGCAACCCCCATTGACTGAGGACAGTTCCAGAGAGGGAGTGAACCACGAGCCGTCAGCAGCCAGCACTCCTAGCAGCCGGGGGAATGAGTTCCCCGTCTTGAAGGAGGAATCCAGTAGTACATCCACTCTAACTCTGTCTGATTCAAGGCCAAAAATTATGGAGCTCAGAGCCACAACAGGCTTCTGATCTTCCACAGTCGGCTGAATGCCCCTGACAGTCCACTGAGTGATAAAGTTAAGGAAGGAAATGATGAGAAGTAATTTGCTGAGGGACTAGGTTTGCATTTTGAGCTGTCAGCAAGTAATGAAGCAGGAATGTCAATCGACAGGTGAATCAAACTTGGGACAGAAGGAAGGGAGGAGGAAATTTGCTCCAAAAAAAGCACTTGCTTTAATTGAGGCTTGTGATGAGATAAGTGGAGAAAGTTTGCAGCAGCCAGAGACTGCTAAGAAGGAAAAAACTTTTCTTGTGGCTGGTGGCTTGGGGTGTGAGAGGTGTTGTGGGACAGAATCTCAGTTCAAAAGTCAAGGAATCAAAGCTACTTTCAAATAAACTCTTCACCTTCAAATAGAGGGTCTCTGTTTTTATATAGGCCCTAGCAATTAATAATTTTTTTTTTTGCTTAATTACTGATTGGAAAGTGTGTAGGATGCTAAGAGATAATATGTTCAATTGTCCTGTTAAGAAGGAAGAGAGTCTGTCCTTGATGGAAGCAATCGGACATGGATTTTTCTGCCCAATGCAATGTGCTCTGCTCAGAATAACCTCTGACCACTGCCTCTGTGTGTTTAAAGTGACCTATGACTTCGCTCATAGAGGTCCTGCTTTTCTATTGGGGGCCACTGCTGCAAAAGGTGCCTGTAACCAGGTCAAACAATTGAGATTATAAGCACATATGGAGTGAAAGGGCTTTTATAATAAAAGGCCATTTCTGTGACTGCGTTCAAAACTGATAAAAAAAATACTTCTATCTTTAGTGTCTTCTTTGATAGTTCTCTCTCTTTTTTTGTAAAGGACACTTTTCCTTTCTGGTCTTTGAATGCATCTCAGTCTCACTTCAGTCCACAGTGACATACTGAAAGGTGCAAGAGAACTAAATCATTACTGTGTGGCGGTCCAGGAATATATTTTCTAATTAAAATCGCTCCTGAGCTGTTTGTAAATATGTTAGACTGTTCACCTAGCTGCACGTCACTGGCTTGTTTCTATCTCAGGAATGATCATCTCTTCTTTCTCTTCCTTTTATCCCCGCCTCTTGAAAAGTTCCACATCCTGAGTGGCCGAGATCTTTCCGAGTGCAGTGTATATGTAAAAGTCATCTTGATCTCCTAGGAAAAGGCACACATACCATTTGTTTTATTCGACAAGCAGTATCTTAGAGAAAAGGAGAATGGAAAGACAGTGTAGTTTGGTTAGAATGCACTCTTTTTCACAACAGTGAGGGTGGCAGTTCCCACTGTAATCATTGCTCTTAATTGCTAATTGGATTAAATCCTCTCTATTCTACCACCTAAATACTTCTAAAATGTATTCTCTGCTCTTCACTCAGAAACTGCCTCAGGCTGATCTATGGTACCTACCTCCCAGGCTTTATTACAAAACGTGTTAACTACTCTCATTGCCTTTCTCTTGGACCCACTTTGTCCATCCTACACATCGTTGCCAAATTGCTCTTTCTAAACTGCAGCCCTTTGCATCTCCCTCTGTATGAAGTCTTTCAGTGTTTCTCATCTCCACTGAAAAATAATTCATGTTGTTTAGTAAAATATACAAAGTCCTTCAGAATCTGTCTCTAGCCTACCTATCTAGGTCTTCTTTCTTGCCTGCTCCATCCTCCTTTCCACTCTTTGTGCTCTGCCTTTCTTGTACCAGATATTCTGAGCAGCTTGTATGTCCTTCCTATTCACCACAGTGTTTAACACCTCAGTGCTTTTGTGTTTGTGGTTCCCACTGTCTGGAGGAATCATCTGGACGAATTGTGACACTTCAAGAAATATCTTTGTCCCAACCTCAGAAACTAAAATTTCATTCTGATGAATAGCTCCCACAGTATTTCCCCAGGCTATTTTATGAGTATTGAGGATTTATGTGTTGATCCTGGAATGTGCTTTCTAAAACAGAGCATCCTCTGAGAACCTATTAAACCTCTAGTTTATTTAAATACCCAGACATTCTCAAACATTGAACTTGCATTGTCTTTGCTGCAGTGTCTTCTCAGGTAACCAATGTGGTCATGCAGATTGATGAAACACCGTGCTGTTAAGACCCCAACAATCTCTACGACAATAGAGAAGATGCAGTTACTGAAGGAAGCATGACAAAAGACTCACTTCAGAGAACAGAACTATGCTCCTGAACTTGGAGTGACTGCTAAGCCACATGGATAATTCTAAAGCAGGGGATCTCTATGGATTTCAGGAATGATTTGAGCATGTGTAGCTTTTGCCAGCAGCCGAGAAATGGGAAGGCCCTTTAACTGGAGGTTTGATGAACTGAGTCCTCATCTGGGTCCGCCACATGCAGTCTGTGAGATCCTGGGGAAGTCATTTGACCTCTTTGAATCACGGTGTCCTCATGTGTAAAATGAGGTTTCGGATTTAAGTGTTCTAAAATTTCTTTCCAATGTTTTGATTAAATAGCTATCTATCTGCATCAGATAATGTTAGTCCTCCGCCTCAATCCCTTTGCATCTCTTTTTTCCATTTTTGTGGATCTCCAGCTCCAACATGCTTTCTCTGGCAAGTGTCAGTATGTTTTCTGCTTTTAGGAATATTGTTCTCAGTCTACTGCTCTCGTGCCTCTGGTTGGAGAAACTCCAGGTGCATTATACGTTCCTAACCAGGCAAATTATTTCATGATGAGGCTGTGGCTACCTCTGTGGAAGTTCACCTGAGACTACACCCTTGTTTGGCTTCATCTTTCCCTGCCCTGCCTCCCCTCCCACCTTACTGGTCCCTCTGGGAGAGCGTCCTCATTAAATCATTTGCACATGAATCCTTGTCTCAGGATCTCCTTTTCTTTGAACTCATCCTAAGGTATAATTGATCTTTCTATCTATCTACCTATCATCAACCCTTTTTGAGTTGATTAACAATAATTTGGTTTGTGTTTGTGAGAGCCATTCTGGTTAGGGTAAAGAGAGGAAGAAGTGAATTGCCTACCAAATTGTGTTTGATAAAGTGATTGATAAAGATCACTTCTGATGTGGTTCCATTTAAAAAAATAACTACCAAAAAGCTCTCTTTATTAATGTATGGATTTTCTGCCACTAATTTTTGACTCCCTGTGAATGGTTTGGACTAGATTTCTCAAGTAAGCATTTTATAACGTCTATTACTATTTCTAGGAGTTTCATAAACAACCAGCTGGGCAGAGAAGTAACAAGGAAGCGCTATGAGTTTTCTGCCAGTGTTGTCTAGTTTTTACCTCAAAGGCTATTTTTTTTAAATTATTTCTAATTAAATCTCAATGGAATGTGAAATGAAAACTGGAATTTGAGCCAAGAGTACCTGAAAGAACATTTCTGGAAAAGACTTTGCTTGTGCCTTCTGCGTATGTGTAGAGAAAATCAAAACGTATAAGATAATAAAGATGGGTGTAATTGAGCCTCAGAGTGGAAGGCTGATGCTTTCCCTCACTGCGTCCAGCTGATACCCTAGAAGTACAGTTTGTTGCAATTTGCTGTCTATTGTAGACTAAGCCTTATGCACAGTTTCTACCCTGATGTTTGATATGAGTCACGTACAATACATTGAAGCAAGGTATTGAAATAAATAGAATGGCATTTCCCACTCGCTTTCATGCTATTATTTTCTCTGCAAGATGCGTTCTGGTTCCTTTTGTGAATCCTCAGATTGGGTCCTACAAGCTGCTGAGAAATGCAGCCCTTTTATGCCACCCACCGAAGAGAGTTTTTATACAGTCTGTTGTATATAGAAAGCTTGTGGGTGTGCGTGTGTACGTACGTGTGATGGGATGGTTCGGCTGACATTGTACTTGCAATACAAACTATGCTTATCACCAATTATGTGACCACTCTATTCACAAATCATTAAATTATGGGGTTTAAATAGAAATTAAATATCTACAATGTAATAGATAGTTAATTAAATTAATATATATAAATGTAGTTGTCCTAAGCATTAAAAATGGAAAATAGAGTCATTCATTTCCAAATGGCCAGCTGCAGTGCCATGCAGCTACAGATCTGAGGAACTGCGTCGCAGTGACACTGCTCCAGGACCAGAGATGAAACTCTCTTTTGTTTGCATTGAGCGACGTATTATTTTCAGAAAATCAAACTCCAAAACTATGTTTAGCTTCCTAGCTTACACTCTCTGGAGACCCTACCAGCCAGGTATCATTTGCATGTTTTATTTAAAGAAAAACATCCAGTTGAGAACTTAAAAGTCTCTTTCTAATTAAACTTTATATCTCAGAGAATTATTTCCTCATTCTGTCAACTCACATCAAAGTAAAGTTATGCTCATTTCTATGTTTTTTCTTAATTTGTCTTACTTCCTTAAAATGGGTTTAAATATTATAAGCCACTTAACAATGTATGTGGAAATAGGTATAACTCAGTAATCATTATATTGACAATAAAATCAGTAGTCAATACATAAACACCAAAAGGTTAGCTTTCCAAGGCCATGCTTTGCCATCCAAATCAGTTCTTTCTAAGTCTTCATGCTGGTTCACAAATGATGTATGCCATCTCTACAAGGTGAGAAAGTGGAGCAGGATAAATTTTACAGAGCAGATATTGAGCACTGGAAAGTTCACTGTTCCTTAGAGAAATGAGCTGTGCATTTACTGCTTAAAACAAACCTTTCACAAAACATTATTTGGGCACCAGCCAAGCAGAGGAATTAGGGTCATTGGGAAAGAAGTGGATGATTTTAGCCTTTGCCCTTTTTGAAGCTTACAATCTGAATGCCAAGATAAAATGAGGAAGCAGTTTGATATAATGATTAAGAGCCTGAGTATTAGATTTAGGCAGAAATTTATTTGAGTTCTAGTTTGGCCCCTTTTAAGTTGTATGACTTTGTGAAAGCCGCTTACCCTCTATGCCTCAGCTTCCTTATCTTAAAATATAGATACTAATATCTACCTAACAGTATTCTTACTGTTTTCATAAAGGTTGATGACAAGATGTATTAAAGGCGCAAATAATGTACGCACCGTAACTGGTAGTTATTTTCTTTTATTATTATTACTGATACAGATGAAATGATTTATCTTTTTCTACTTCAGCACACTTAGCATACCATATCTGTAATTTGTATGTTTATGATTTTCTTCCTGATTTAATGAGTCGAGTAACCCCCAGATGTTTTCAGAGCAGTGACATCCAGATTTTATAAATCTTTATAACCCCAGAACTTAATCCAGTGGCCAATGCATAAAAGATTCTTAATAAATATTTGTTATTTTAATTGCAGTAAAAGAAAAATATACTCCAAAACAAGGATCCCAATTTTTTAAATGTCTGCTTTCAAATTTTTTTTTCTAGAAACAGCATCAGTAGTAGGAGTACTAGTTATAAGCATTTACAGTAATATATTTATTGAGTAATTTAGACACCATATGGTGTGCTAGCTTAGATGGCTTTAACTCCTTGTTAATAGGTATATGGGGCTCTGGAGCAATGGGTTGCTTGATCCATATGCTATTCGGGAGACAAATTTAGTATATGGTGACCTTGTTACAGGATCAAGGAGCATAAAAAAAGGAACTGAAGTGGAAGAAATGTTTAGGTTAATGCAACAAATCTGAGAACTGACCAATGTGGCAAGGACAGTTCTGTTCCAAAAATAATCAACAATATTATTAGCACTGATGTAATGTTATGAATTATAAGCTTCAAAATTTTCCTTGTTAGTAAAAGCGCCTTTTAAGTAACCTTATGGGGTTTTGAGCCAACAGCAAAGCTCTTTTATAGAAACCCACACTTGAGAAGCTAGCAAAGAGAATGGTTTCTCTGTAATAGGTTCTTGGCCTGGGCTTCCATTTTCAGTTCCAAAAGTCCTAAGGGAAATAAACAGCTGTCCAAATGAAATGCTGAAAGAATATCCTGGACTAACAGGAAATCTTAGAAGGGCATCAAAGCAAATCATATGGATGGAGGTGGTGAATATTGAAGAAGGAGACATAGAAATCTTTAGCCAAAGCAAAGCTTAAAATGACCTGTGAAACAGCACTTGAGATCGATGCAATATTTAAGGAAAACTGACCTCCTTCTCCTCGAAATCCAGGATGCATGTTTTACCAGCCCCTGTGCTATTAGTCTATTTCTTATTATTCTATCTCACTTTTTCTCCCATACTTTTTGCATTTCCTCGTCTCCTCATTCTGAGTGAGTGTAGTCAGTGTCAGGGCTGGGGCCATAGAAGGCATACGGTAGAGGGCACTGCAATGAGGAAGACAGGGAATTGTAGCTATTCCATTATTTTTTCCACCGATTTAAGTATTTCCTGGGCAACAACTAAGAGCAAGGAAAAGACAGCAACAATAATGCTAAGGCTAACTAAAATAACCAACACTTACAGAGTGCTCATGGGGATCTAATCATTGTTCTGTTTGCTTGGATTCCCCTCTAGTCTTAACAGCCATGTATGCTGGACACTGTGAGTAGAGTCTTAGGAAAATGGAGGGAAGTTTGCTTTAATTTGAAAACATAAAACTAAGCCAAGATTCTTTAGATAATGTTCATAAGGAGTTTGTGAGTGATTTAGCAGAAAGAAGAAGCATTTCCACGAGGGCTCGTAATAATGATTCCTTTGAACCAGATGTTGAATCTATCGCCTGGCTATTTTGGGCTCTTCTTGCCACTGGACTTATTGGGAAAAAGAATAGAGTTTTGCTATAATCTTGATTATTCAGAGAAAATAGATTGCTGCTACACTTCAGAGACAGGACGTGGTCGGCAACTGGGGAGTATACTCAGCAAATGTTATAAGTTCTGGAAGAAACATGGATAAACTCTAATAATTTTTTTGTTTTATTCACAAAAAGTAGACATTTGAGATCTTGTACCCAACTTCAACTGAAAGAAAAGACACTAATGTTGAGTCTCCATACAAAGCCTGATTTGCTGATTTTTCCCTTCCTCGTTCATCCACTTATTTGAGTGTCGTATAAACACAGACTTACTTCCCGCCCTCCCCCCACCGTAATTTTGTTGAGATCTTAATGGTTTATAACATTGTATAATTTCGTTATACATTATCATTTATCAATTTCTGAATAGGCTTCATCATGCTCACCACCAGTAGTCTAGCTTTTGTCCATCACCTTACATAGGTGCCCCTTTACCCCTTTCGCCCATCCCCCAACCCCCTTTTTGCTTCTTCACTTTATCTTCCTGTAGACAATTGTAAGTGACCAGGGATGCCAGAGACCTTCAGCTGCTTCACGTGATCCACGTCTGTAGGTTTGCCCTGAAAAGTCTGAATCCCTGTACTGCACTTCCAAGTGAAGTTTAGTGCTTGTGGCAATCCTCCCGGTGGGGAGAGAAATGAGCAGGTGAGGCCAAAAACAGCATCTGTGACTTGCTAAGATCAGCTGGCGTTGTGTGCATAATTTCCACTTCAAAGAGTTCAGAGACAGCTTGGTGATAGTTCATTGCAGTTTGGGCTTGTCAACTAGTCAAAGTTATCTTTTGTACCACTACAGTTGATGAAAAGTCATTTTCAATCTTAGGATGTCAGAGCAGTAGAGACCCTCAGAGTTCATGTACTTTCATTTCCTCAATGTGTGAATGAGGAAATTACAACATTCATGTGTTCAGTTTCTTCACTCTACAATATTCATTGAGCTCCTCTTATATGCCAGAAGAAGGATAAAGAGATACAAAATCATTCAGGTTTGGTGAGTTGAAAAGGCTAACTTTTTTTTTCCTTTTTCTTTTTTCTGTGTTCCCAACACTTATTTGAAGTCTCATCTATAGTATATCTAAATAAGTGCTTACTGAAGGAATAGAAGGTGTTTAATAGATGTTAATTTATTAATCAGATGGCTGATTGAATGGATGAAAAAGCTTCACAGAGAAGATGACCCTGTACTGCATCTTGTGGGACGAGTGGGAGTTGGCAAATAAGCAGCCTCAAAGGGAGTTTACAGAAATTAACTAATGTTGCAATCCAGCCAACAGCAAAGACAGAACTAGAATACTTGTCTAGTTTAAAAGTCTTTCTGTTTGAAGCAACAGGATCACTTTCCAAAAGGAAATGTTCTAAAGGATTTAAAATTGCTTAATAGAGAATTTCCTCATAGTGTACAGAAAAAGGAATGTGTTAGGGCAAGAAAAATCCTGAACTGTGTATTATTGTTGAAAATTTCCAGTTATTTTCAATTCTCAACATCACTTACTTCTCATTATGAGGTAAGCCATTGGATTAACTACCTTCCACTCACCCTAGTTCATCCTATCTACTCCCAGCAAATTCATTCCTTAGCATTTCTCCCCACTGGCCTTGGAGAAGTGCAAAAGATTAACATAAATAGAAATAGAGTGTTTTACGTCATAATCATCTTGTTAACCCTGTTATCCCATTGTCACAATACTGGATATAGAAGGAAAAGAGGAAGAGGAGAAAGGGAGTTGTTCGCAATGGGGGATACAAGCAGCCTCAGCTCCTTGAGATGAAGGGATGAAAATAAATCCTCTGTATTACTGAAGCTTGTGAATGCCATGAAATAGTGGGAGCTGAATCAATATATGGCATTTGCAGCAGAGAAAAAGAAAGAAAGGGATTTTCAGAGTTTATTTATCCAGCTACTCTGAAAAATACCTACGTGAACCACTGGGCTGAGAGTGTTGATTCCATTGAATTGGACTTTTTTACTCCCACACCTTTGGAAAGAGATTGCCCCAAAGACTCTTATCCAAAAGCAATGTCTCTCCCTTGTCTTTTGAGTAACCCACTTTGGCACTCCGTCGGGTGGACAAAATACTGATAAAAACCTTTGTTATAGGAGCCACAAATTAATAATTGTCAAAACACTGCTTTGGATTTGTGATGTCCCTCCCCTTGGATAAGTTCAATATGATTTTGTTTACATTAATTATTTCCTCTATTCGCATACAAAGTAGAGATAAGCCACTATCATTCTTTTCATTTTATATATGAATCAAATAAAGACTAATATGTGATGGGGATTGTGAAAATAAGCATCGTTTTATGTGCTGTAGGTTTAACAGGAATCAAAATAGCACTCAGAAATATATGGCAGTGATAGCTATAAAGGATAGTTTAAAGGGACTTTCGAGAATTACCAAGTCTTATTTTTAAGAGCAAGTTTTCTTAAAGATATATTCATTTGTCCCCCAATATTATTGAGTACCTGTTCTGAGCCAGATACAGTTTAGATCATTGAGGCTATGGTAGTGAGCAAGACAGACAGCCATCTCTTCTGATGGATTTGCATTCTAGTCAGAGGAGAAAGAACAGATGCAGCAGGTGCTATGAAGAAAATATTACTGCTTATGGGATAGAGAATGACTACCAAGGATGGGGGGAAGTTGTTACCTTTGGTTCTGTGCTCAAGAAAGTCCTCTCAAGAAATTACCCTTGACTTGAGACTTGATTGACAAGAAGGAGTCACCCATGTAAAGAACTGGGGGAAGAGGAAAGAGCAAATGCAAATGTTTCAGAAACCATTATGGCATTTACCTGTTGGAACAGTAGAAGAAATCCCAGTGTCTGGAGTAAAGTGCACTAGGGGGGTGTATGATACCGGGTGAAGTAGGAGAGGATGGCAAGAGGCAGATCACGGAGGATGTTTGGGACCATTGGAAGGAGTCTGATTTTATTCTAAAGCAAGTGGAATCCATTTGAGAATTGTAAGCAAGAGAGTAGTAGGGACTGATGGCCAATGCGTGATGGTAGATAATTTGACCTATGCCCCTATTTCTAGGGACAAGCCTCCTTAAAGTTCCATTTATTGATTCAACATCATTAAATGAAAGTTTATGACGTGGCTTGCAATGTCTTAGAATTTTAGCAATGAGTAAAACAAGTTTCTATCTTTATTGAATTTACTTTCTACTATGGGGAGACAGACAAAAACTAATAAGAACCATGAATAAAATACAAAGAGTTCATATGATGGAGAGTGATGGAGTGGGATGGTGGAAAGTTTGCTGGGTTGGAGACCTCTAGGGCTCCTTTGGTAACTAATTTCAGTTTTCTTTTTTTCTTGAGATGGTTTTTTAACCCCCACTGGTGAAGAAAGTCTTCCTTGTTTTGCCTGCTTTTATTTCTTTCTGTTACTTTTTATTCTGTTATCCCTATATGTAGTGCACAGGCTTTTTCTGCAGCCCTCATCTCAAGAAAACATATTATCTTCCACACAATAATTAATTTACTCTTTTGCT
This sequence comes from Equus caballus, assembly GCF_041296265.1. Classification (NCBI taxonomy): domain Eukaryota; kingdom Metazoa; phylum Chordata; class Mammalia; order Perissodactyla; family Equidae; genus Equus; species Equus caballus. Next base: position 37,333,478 of record NC_091707.1, read on the forward strand.
TTCTTTTCTAGAGACTCTCATTCTCCTAAACTTATCCTCATTTACTCTATTCATTCATCCCTTTCATTATTTTTCTTGCTCTTCTTTAGCCACATAAAAATACAGAAACTTATCCTGGGAAAAAAGTATTAACTCAGGAATATCTTATGCAAAATATAGAATTGTGATTCTTATGAGGAACCCACCAATACTCTTTCCTTCTCTCTGTCTTTCTCTTCCTTCCTTCACTTCCTTCCTTCCCTCTTTCTCCCTCTCCTTCCTTCCCTCTCTCCTTTGTTTCTTCCTTCTTGTCTTTCCTTTCCTTCCTTCTTTGAACTTTCCTTATTCCAAAATACTAGGTAAATACCTTCTCCGCTTTAAAATACTTTAAAAGTAGCTTCTTCATAATGAACTCTTGTGTATAAGTATCTCTTTTCCTGTCAAGAAGCAGTGGGGCAGTGAAAAGAAGACCTTTTTGAAGAATTTTTTAAAGAAGCATTTATTAGCCATGGCTTCCCCTACTTCTGAACTCTAACCTTCAGTATGATTGCTACCTCAGGATTAAGTTCCATTAGGAAAGAAAATCTTAGACATTGTGGAAAATTAATAGTGAGGAAATGGTTTTGCCTATCCACCAGGACTCAGAAAGACCAATTTCTGCCTGCTGCCTTCCCACCACTTCTCTTGGGGTTTTTATGATAAGAAAAAGGGAGCTGTGTTTGGCCACTATTTCAACGATGAAAGGAATATTTTTAAATGGGTGGTTTTATTAGTAGGATTTTCCTAGAAGACAGACTCTCACCAAAAATATCCTTGAGGCTATAGCCCTCAGGGGTGTTTCTGCCAACTGTGTTAGAGTATTTATAAATGTAGGGAATATATGACTTTGTAGAATTTTCATGTTTCTCAAAACGGCTACTGATTTGCTTAACAAAGAGGTAGCAGCAATTTGCTGAAAAGGAAGATGACTTCTTTTAATCAAGAAAAATTAGATGATTAATTTAGATAAATGTTTGTTCTACCAGAGTCCAGCATTTCTGTTTTCATGTGTTCTTCCTTTCTTAGAAGGGTTCCTTTCGGAACCATCTAGAAAGTGCCTGCTGACGTCCCTGAAGAGTGACTATTCAGCCTCTGCTGGAACGCATCTGACAATGAAACTTTTATTACCCTTCGTTCTTGGTTCTACCTTCCAAAGCAGCATAGTCCTTCTACTATACAACATCCTATGTATTTGAAGATGGCTTCCCTGCCTGGCTTCCAGGGGCTTCTGGTTAAATATCCTGAGCTCATTCAATTGTTCCTCATTCAACAGCACTTTGAGGCCTCTCTCCATCTTGGTTGCCTTCCTCTTAAGTCTGATTTTAAATGTCCTCCTTAAAATATTTTAAACAGCGCTACTCAGAAAGCTATGACACTATCTCAGTGTAGAATCAGACAAGGACCTCCCTCACATGAGGTGCTTCCTGTGAGACCCTATATCATCTGGTCTCTCTTTACTTCCCCAGTCACTTTTTCTCCCACTCTCTCCCCTGTGCCCTCTACTCCAAGCATACTGGTTTCCTTGCTGCATCTCAAGTGAGCCAACCACATTTCTGACTTCAGTCGTTTGTCCTGTTCCTCCTGTCTTGAACCCTCTTTCCTCAGAAGGCACAGGGCATCCTTCCTCTTGTGATCAGGTCACCATTGCCATCACCTCAGAGGGGCCTGCCCTGCACATCTCTTTTAAAATAGGCCTCCCCCGACACAATTATCTCCTTATCATGCTTTATGAACACTTCAAATTCCAGACATTGTATTATACATTTATTTCTTTGTTTTTTGTCTGCCATCCTTATAAGAGTATCACCTCCATTAAGGCAAGGACTTTGCTGCATTCACTGAGGTCTCTCCAGCGCCCAGAAAAGTACCAAGCATAGGGTGGGAACTTAATAAATATTTGTGAATGTATGAACTAATTTACTATCCACATGCGGATTATCTGTGGGCAGAGGCTACAGAGTAAGATTTTTATTACATATTTAACAGTGCATGTAGCCATACACTGAAGAATTCTCTGGCTCAGAGTGAACCCAAACAGCATTTGGGCTTTCATATGTTAAAGAGTAATCTGTGTGTGTGTGTGTGTGTGTAGACACACGCACATGTATATTTAGAGACACACATACACATGTATATGTATGTATGTATGCATATGTGTGTATGTGTGTGTGTCTGAACAAATAGGTGAACATGTGATTTGGAGACCTTTGCCCAAGCCCGTTAGATTATAGAACCTGGAAAATGACAAAAGTGCATGAAGTGAAGGAAAGCGAGCCAGCGAGACTGCTCACTGCACATGAATTTCTAAGGATACAGTTGTTCTTGAACAATCACGGTCAGTATATCAAAATAAGCGCTTTATTGAGCAGGGTAAAAGGAGTTTCTGGCGAGACTGTAAATTCTCTCCCAGAACATATGATAACTGAGCCCAGGAGCCCTTTTGTCCTGGGGGGAGGGGGCATAAATTCCCTGAAAGTATCTGTCGCAGGGAATTGCTCCGCATTCATCATGTCCGCCTCCTGCATCATTCATGAATGTCATAAGAGTCTAAAGAATTGGCACTTCATAGTGAAGAAGATTAAATAGCCATTATACTTGTCTTTCCTGCTGCACAGTGCTTTCAAAGAGATCCCATTCAGATTGTAGCACCCCTTCCAACTCCTCTCCTTTCTTGCCTCCCAAGGTCTCTAGCATCAGATTGAAGGAGCCTTGTATCGTTAGCCTTACACTTGTTGAGACTGAACAGATCTGCGGACTAGCACTTCAGTTCACTATTCCCCTGTAATGGAGACCTTAGGATTTGAAAAAAATGCCACAAAGCACAAAGTAGATCCTTTTCCAGGGAGTAGAGAAATTCCAGCTTTAGCTTAGATCCTGGAGTAATTGAGCTGTAACTTTTTCAGATATTTTCACTTCTCTTTGCCTTCACTTCCTGGTGGACTAGGAGGAATGAATCAGAACAAGACTCCTTTGTATATGATTTGTTATTTTATGTTTTCAAATGTAAGTCTTCAGATCATTATGTACCCACTAAAGCGTACACATGCAGAGTAAATACTGATGCAGCAGAGTATAAGAAACGTGGTCTGACTTCTGTCTTCTCCCCTGCGCCCATTTTTTGTCACATATACACACATATACACAATCTCTCTTTCTCTCTCCCACATACACGTTAAACCTGTTCCATAGTGATTCTTAAAACCTGAACAGCATCCTTAAGTGATGGAGCATAAATGTATGAATTAAAATTGATCAATAAACAAGTTTTTTCTTAAGTGCTTACTTTAGAGACAGCAGAAAGAATACAGAATGGGCAGTGGACTGGAGTCAGAGAGAATTCTAGTTTGGTTCTGCCACTCATCAACTGTGACCTTGGACAAATTTTGTAACCTTGTTGGGGCTTAGTATTTGCATTTGTAAATGAGGACATCAAATGGTGGCTCTCAGATTCTCTTTCTAGCCCTCACGCCACATGATTTTATATGTCTGGCATGGGACTCAGCCATGATGGGAACAGAAAGAAGCACATGACATCACCATTGCCTGCGAGGAAGTCATAATTTAATCGTGTCCATGAAAGCTCTAACTCCCGCTGGGCAACAAGCTCCAGCATAACACAGGTGCTGAGTCTGTATTTCTATCTTTGACTGTGAAATTGGATAATTTTTAAAATAATGGTGTGATCTGTGACTGTGATTTCCACATAATAAACACAAGATGTCTTTTTGCCCCTGCTGTTTGTGGGCTTCTCTCCAAAGTTTATGATTTTAGAAAGAACTTTCACTTTAAAGTATAACTTTGGATGCATGTTGAGGGATCAAGTTAAATGGGCAAATTAGGGAAGTTGGACCATCACTGGTTGTAACCAGTAAGAACACCTGTTTCAGAGGAAATGTGTTCCTTTCTTACTGAAGAAGTCATACCAGCCATGCCTCTAGGTCACCAATTGTTCCAACGCAGGTAGATTCTTTGAGCCTTAATTTGTCCCCTGGAGGGACCTGGAAGTGAACTCCTTGTTCTCTGGAAGTGGGAGGGCCGATTAAAATGCCAGCCTTGGCACTTTACATTTTGCTGCTCCAGCCATGTGAGTCTAATTTGTTCTTGCTGCTGGTTTAAGGGAGATTAAAAGGAGCAAAGCTGTTCTCTGAGTTTCTTGATCTGCACCATGGCAGGCAGAGTCAGAGGAAATGGGGACAATGGGAAAGGGAATAAATCCTCGAGAGTGATGTGTATGTGATCTCTGGGAAGCAGACCTGGTATTCGTGCAGAGGCTTCAAATACTAGGTCATTTCTTTGGAGAATCTTCCAGTGCCCGGGAAACCCTACCACCTATGCGACACAATGTGAGGCAAAAGCTGAGGCTGAGAGATAAGGACAGACAGGATATATGGCTGAATAAAGAGCTTTCAATTTCCTTTATTTAGTAGATGGACAAGTATCACATCATTAAAAAAAATACCCACATCAAGAAACACCTTTCAATCCGAGTGCACATGGGCAATGTCTGAATCTTTTCACATGATTGACTTAATCAGATGGCCTAATCTAACAGGGAGAAGCACTGTATTAATTTAAATATGGCAGGTGCTATCTAAGTTTATTGCAAGAGCTAAAGACCAATTATCTTGTATTTTTCCATAAAATTGCATTTTCTAAAAAGAGACTGGTGTGTCTGAATATATCCATCATAACAAATCTTCAAGCTTTGATGGAAGTGACAGCTGTTTATTTGCAGGATGTCATATCTGTACTCTTGAATCAATGCTAAAGTCATCATACTAAAACTAAGAAGAGGGCCCGGGAAATAAGTTTTTTTAGACTTGCAGCATGGTTTTGTGAATAAAAGCATAGAACCAGGTGTAGAAAGTGCCTCACTCAGGCTCTGATGATTAGAGGGCAATCTTTGAAAGTAGAGATAATGCAGTCACCTCCCATAACGTCCAAGATGAAGAATAAATAAGAAGATTGTTTTTATCATCAGGACCTGGGGAATTGGCTCACTTTCAAGGGATAGAGAGTTCTGAGGGGAGACAGAAAGACCGAGATGGAGGATGTGTGTGAGATATATTTAATTAGGCAGGTGGGATAAGAATCAGCAAACAGCAAAGGGCAATTGTCTTGCTAAAAATAATAAAGGAAGAAAAATAGAAGCTATAAGTTGAGGCTTTGGAGAGGATAAAATATTAAGAAAATTAGGAGCGTACATCTTCAGAGGAGATCAGTTTTAAAAAGTATACTATAGGGGCCGGCCCCGTGGCCAAGTGGTTAAGTTCGCGCGCTCTGCTTCGGCGGCCCACGGTTTCGGCGATTCGGATCCTGGGCACGGACATGGCACCGCTCATCAGGCCATGCTGAGGCAGCATCCCACATGCCACAACTAGAAGACCCACAACTAAAAATACACAACTATGTACCAGGGGGCTTTGAGGAGAAAAAGGAGAAATAAAATCTTTGAAAAACAAATGTAAACTATAAACTGGTTACCAAAATATTGATAAGGCAATGGTGTGTTTGTCCATTGGTAAGAGGTGAGGGATAAAGTTTTGTTGAACGAATAATGAAAAATGACTTTGACCACCAGCAGGCAACTTTGATCTATTTTGTTCTCTTATGTGACTCCTGGCTGTAGACTATCTTTGTTTTAAGAAGAGCAAAACCATTTGGCCTAACGTTCCTGGAGATTTATTTTATTCAAAAGAATGGAAATGTTATGGTTATTAAGCAGAGTCAATTACTATATCATATTGTACTCTCCTGTCCCAAGTTTTACCCACAGATAAAACAGAAAACCTAAGGGCTCAACAGGAGAGGAGTGCTGAGTTAGAGCCCATCAGCTTGTGGAATATCATGCAACCTCTTAAAATGACAAATAGAGAGGCCACCCAGTAGCACAGCGGTTAAGTACACACATTCTGCTGCAGCGACCTGGGATTCCCCGGTTTGGATCCCAGGTACGGACCTATGCACCGCTTGTCAAGCCACACTGTGGCAGGCATCCCAAGTATAAAACAGAGGAAGATGGGCACAGATGTTAGCTCAGGGCCAGTCTTCCTCAGCAAAAAGAGAGGATTGGTGGCAGATGTCAGTTCAGGGCTAATCTTCCTCAAAAATAAATAAATAAATAAATAAACAAATAAAATGATAAATATAATAAAAAAGAGAGAGGTTCAAATACTATTATAGGAAAAGGATGCAGAATTTTCTAAGCACTATTATTACAACCATATGCAAACTATGTTTTTCTGTAGACGAAGAGCAGAGAGAAAGGCAAATGGTATATGTTCAATGGGTATTATTTGAACAAATCAATTTACGTAATCTTTCAGGTCCTTCAGATGCCAAGTAATACACATTTGGGAAATAGCTGAGCAGGATCTGGGTGCATGCTATGATGACACAATAACACGGTCTCATTTGGGACTTAAAATTATGACACTGGTCCTTCATCCTCCTGGATTTTTAACCAAACCCTTGAAACATTATCCTATAGGCACGAGAAACTCAATAACTCCAAAATTAATCACTTTCACACCCTAAGCTATACTTCCTTTTTTATCTACAGGTTTTTTTTGCCCCAACTTGAAATCTCTGACTAAACCTCAACTCTTCCCTTTTTTCTTCTGCAAATATCAAATGGATCACCAAGTCCTTTTATTCTTCACGTGTTTGATATCCACTCCTTCCCCTGATTTCTCACAGTCACTGACCCAGTCTCAACTTGCATCTCTCGTGTTCTGGTTATTGCAATGGCCTCCATCTAGATCCACGTGCACACGCTTTTATCTCTTTCCATCTTCTACTCTGCAGCCAAAGTTATTTTCTTCAAACACAAATAAGATCATGCTTCCCCAGTGACTTCAGTGGTCATTTTCAAACTTTTTAAACATTAAAATTGTTCTTTAAAAATGTTTTATGCTGGAGTGACTTTAACATATCTACTAAATAGAAGTTATGTGTTTCAGAAAGCTTAAAAAATTATTTGATGGGAAGAACTCTATTGTAGGTATAATCCTTGAAATATCTCTGTTAATGAAAAAAAAACAAAATAAGGAAACCACTTGGCTTGTCTACTAAGATACTAAGGTACACATACCTTAAGATGACATTCAGTACTCTGCACAACAATCTCTGGCCTGTTTTCCAGAGCTGTCTTTGCTGTTCTCAGCTCTTCAGCCTACACACCAACCAAAAGAGAGGATGCTGTTTGTGTGCCCAAAATACGCTGTGCTCTTTCACATCTTTGCTCAGGGCCTCCAAGTAGAATGCCCTTCCTCCTGTTTAAAATCAAGTAAATACTCCTTTACCCTGAGACTCAGTACAGATCTTTTCTTATTTCTTTGACATATTTTCAGTTTGTTTTTCACAAGCTTCATATTTTTTCCCAGTTTTGTTGAGATATAATTAACGTATAAGGTTATATTAGTTTGAGGTGTACAGCATAATGATCTCATTAATATGTGGAATCTAAAAACAACCAAATCCAGAGAAACAGGGAAACAATTGGTGGTTGCCAGAGGCAAGGCATGGGAGGTGGGGGAAATGGGTGAGGTGGTCCAAAGGTTCGAACTTCCAGCTATATGATAAATAAGTTCTGGGATGTAATGTACAGCATGATAACCATAGATCACAATACTGTATGATATATTTGAAAGTTGCTAAGAGAGTAAATCTTTAAGGTTCTTATCACAAGAAAAAAAATGTTTATATGAGGTGATAGATGTTAACTAAATTTATTTTGGTAATCATTCATGTATATATATGAATATATATAAAAATATATATACACAACATAAATATATACATATATTTATATATATTCATATATACTCTAAAATTTATAGTTTCCTTCATGTAATTTTTCTTTATATAGCTTTCTTGTTGCATCATTTCAAGATATCTCATAGGTTTTTGTTACTGCAGTTGGGATTTCTCCCCTTCATTTAACTTGGTAATCACTATTATTAAAATAAGTTATTGATTTTTTTATTGTGGTAAAATATACATAATGAAAAAATGATCATTTTAACCTTTTTTTTTTTTTGAGGAAGATTAGCCCTGAGCTAACATCTGCCCATCCTCCTCCTTTTGCTGAGGAAGACTGGCCCTGAGCTAACATCCATGCCCATCTTCCTCTACTTTATACGTGGGACGCCTGCCACAGCATGGCTTGCCAAGCAGTGCCATGTCCGCACCTGGGATCCAAATCGGTGAACTCCAGGCCGCCAAAGCGGAACGTGCGAGCTTAACTGCTGCGCCACTGGGCCGGCCCCATTTTGACTATTTTTGAGTGTACAGTTCAGTGGCATTAAGTACCTTCACATTGTTGTGCAACCGTCACCACTATCTCCAAAACTTTTTCATCACCTCAAACTGAAACTACACCTATTAAATTCTGATACCTACTACCACATGATGAAACTTGAAGATATTATGCTGAGTGAAATAAGCTGGATACAAACAGACAAATATTGTATGATTCCACTTACGTGAGATACCTAGAACAGTCAAATTCGTAGAGATAGAAGGTAGAATAGTGGTTATTAGGGGCTGGGAGGAAGGGGAGAATGGTGAATATTTTAATTCCTTTTTAATGCTGAATAGTATTTGTTAGTGTGTGTATACCATTATTTTGTTTATCCATTCTTTCGTCAGTGGGCATTTAGATTGTCCCCACTTTTTGGCTGTTGTGAATAATGCTGCTATGAACTTTGGTGTATGATATATATTTGAGTCGCTGCTTTCAATGCTTTTGGTTATGCACATAGAAGTGGAATTGCTGGATTGTATGATAATTCTACATTAACTTTTTGAGGAACTATCATACTGTTTATCATAGTGGCTCCACCATTTTACATTCCCACCAGCAGTGAAAAAAGGTTGCAATTTCTCCACATCCTTGCCAACACTTATGTTCTGTTGTTTTGGTAGAAGGCATCTTGATGAGTATGAAGTGATAACTCATTGTGATTTTGATTTGCATTTTCCTAAGGATTAGTGATGTTGGATACCTTTTCATGTGCTTATTGGTCATTTGTATACTTTCTCTGGAGAATATATGTTCAAATCCTTTGCACATTTTTTAATTGGGTTGTTTTGTTGTTGCTGCGTTGTAGGAGTGCTTTATGTATCCTGGATATTAATCCCCTATCAGATATATGATTTGCAAATGTTTTCTCCTATTCCATGGGTTACCTTTTTACTCTGTTGATAGTGTCCTTTAATGTATAAGTTTTTAATTTTTTAAGTCCAATTTAATCTATTTTTTTAAAGATTTTATTTTTCCTTTTTCTCCCCAAAGACCCCCAGTACATAGTTGTATATTCTTAGTTGTGTGTCCTTCCACTTGTGGCATCTGGGATGCCACCTCAGCATGGCCGATGAGCAGTGCCATGTCCATGGAGTCAAACCAGCGAAACCCTGGGCCGTTGCAGCAGAGCTCACAAACTTAACCAGTCGGCCACAGGGCCAGTCCTTTATTTTTTCTTTTGGTGTCATATACAAAAAATCATTTCCAAATTCAATGTCATGAAGCTTTTCCCTATGTTTTCTTCTAAGAATCTTGTAGTTTTAGCTCTTACACTTAGGTCTTTGATCCATTTTGAATTAATTTTTACATATGGTAGAAGGTAAGCATCTAACTTCGTTTTTATGTCTGTGGATATTTAGTTTTCCTAGCATCATTTGTTGAAAAGATTCTCATTTCTCCATTGAATGGTCTTGGCACACTTGTAGAAACTCATTTGGCCATCTACGCAAAGGTGACAAGCTATTGATTTTTATGTATTTATTTTATATTGGACCAACTTACCAATTGATCTCATTAATTTTAAGTTTTTAGATGAGTTATTTGGGATATGCATGTATTCAACCATATCTTTAAAAAATTGTTGTATCCTTTCCTAATATTTTACAGCTTATTTCATTTTATTGCTTTATTGTTTTAGTAAGAACTTATAGAACAATGTTGAATAATGCTGCAATAATGAACATCTCTATCTTCCTGATTTTAATGGCAAAGGCTATATAATTTTACTATTTAGTATGATGCTACAGTTTGTTTCTGATAGTCTCTATCATATTTTGAACATATTTTTTAATTCCTATTTTAATAAGAGTTTTTAAAGGAATGGCTGCTGACGTTTTTTCAAGTACTTTTTAAAATCCTGGATAAAATGATATTCCAATTATACTTTAATTAGGTGATGAAAGGAATTTTGCTAATAGACACTTTTATATTGAAATACACTACTTCTTATATTCCTGGAATGGTGTATTATTCTTTTAATGTGCCATTGAAGTTTATTCAAAAGAATTTTTAATCAATATTCGTAAGTAAAATTAGTCTAAAGTGTTTTGTTCTGTTTTTATGCTGTATATTGATTTGGTGTTGATATTAAGATTATGTTGGATTTGTAAATGAATTGGAGGAAATTTCTAAACTTGCCTGTGGTTTTTATAGTTTGAATAACTTAGGAATTATCTCTTCTTTCAAAGCTATATAAAATTTGCCTGTAAGATCATGTAGGCCTGTGTCTTTGATTTGTGTGTGTGTTTTTTTTTAAGTGAGGAAGATTGGCCCTCACCTAACATCTGTTGCCAATCTTCCTCTTTTTTTTTTTTTGTCTCCCAAAGCCCTAATACATAGTCGTATATCCTAGTTATAGGTCCTTTTAGTTCTTCTATTCGGGACACCACCTCACCATGGCTTGATGAGCGATGTATAGGTCCGTGCCCAGGATCCAAACTGGCAAACCCCGGGCTGCTGAAGCAGAGCATGTGAACTTAACCACTACAGCCACCAGGCTGGCTCCAGGCCTGTATCTTTTAAATAGTAGAAATTGAACCAACTTTCCAATGGTTCCTGTGGTCATTAGTCTATTGAGCATTTCTATTTTTTCTTAGAAACCTTTGGCAAGTCATGTTTTTCCTAGAAATGATCAATTTCTTCTGGTTTTCAAATATATTTCTCTAAAGTTGTACAAAATATTCTTTTAGATTTTTAGTATTTTCCCTATCTATGGTTATATCTCTTTTGTCATTTCTACTATTCTATTTTATTCTTTTTTGTTGTTCTTATTTCTGGTTTTTCAGGGGTTTATGTACTTGCTTTGACATTTTAAAGTGCAAGCTTTGGGTTTTTTAACTTTTCTATTATTTTAAAAATATGTTGGTAAATTTCAACTTTTATTAATCATCACATACTAGCTTATTAATTTTATTCATTTTTTTAATGCCTTAAGTTGAAAGTTCAGTTCATTTATGTTCATTTCCTTTCTTACTATGTAAGGCATTTTCTTCTGAATAAAGCTTTGTCTGTGGTTTATAGGACTTCACATAAAGCAGTCTCATTAGTATTCTAATCAAAGGGGTTTCGGAAATAGATATATACATACATACATATATATATATCTTCACATGTGTTTTAAAAATGCGGTTCTATAACCTAATTATAGAAATCATTAAAGATTTCTTTGCCAACATGATCAATTTTACAAGTGCTCCAATTTGAAATGCACATGAGTCACTGAACGTGCTCCCTTTCTTAGGTTAAACTCCTGGCTAACTTTTCACTTGATTGTCTTGATCATTTGCTGCCAATTCATTTGACAAGCTCTTACTGTGCCCCTGTGTATTCCAGGCACTGTGATAGTACCAGGGGTTTTTCCTATCCAGGACTCTTCTAGTTGTGAAAGAAACAAAATTTGAATTAGCTTAGACTAACCGAGTCAGCTATTGAGAATTTTATATAAGAAGGACAAAGGTGCAACTTCACAACATGGACCATTAAAACCAAGTACTCAGAAAATGCTAAGAGTTTCTGTGTCCAACTCTTGACACAATAGTTTGATTTCACTCATTGGGTCAGGTTTATTTTCTCACATCTTCGTCCTCATGGTAGGAAATGTGGCCAAAGCAGCTGTGAGTCTCTTAAGGCATAACTTAATCATCAGAGAGGGACTGATGGAGTGTTTCTCTAGTTTCAGGTTACCAAAAATTTCAGTGGAGTGCTCTGATTGGCCCACCGTGGGTTAATTCACCATAGCCAATCCATTAATGGCTTGACAATTTCCATTCAAATCACGTGATTGGTATGGGAGAAAATAGTAATTTCCATGTGAAAGGGCTTAATGTTTCAAGATAAAGAGGGAAGACGTTCTGGGCATATAGAATAATGAAAGTCTCCTTTAAGCCCAGAAACTTTCAGGAGTCCCCTCACTCTGAGGTGTTCTCCATAAAATGGAAATACTAAATTATTTCTAGAGCTCTGTGTAGTGAATGTGTTAGCGATTTTGATCCTTGCTCCAACTCTTTGAGATGAGTAGGTAGGAGAGTTATTATGACCTACCTTCTTAATCCTGTGGAAACTAAGGCATAGTGACAATACATGCTTGTTATAGAATAGGAGAATGGGCCATAATAGTTGAAGTTTCTTCCTCTTACCTAACTCTGACATGGATTCTGTGATTAAGAGATATGTGTGTCATAGAAGTGAGAGTCATTAGCCTTAAAAATATTAGCCAACTTTTCCAGGAAAATCGTGTGTTATGAATTGCAGCCACAAGTACACAAAAGTCATCTGTTTATAGTCTGGGGCTGCTTGAAAGTGTGAAGTCCACATAACAGGCATTTAAATCAAAGTACTAGAAGTAAGCAACCACTATTTATCTTTTTCAGAGAATATTCAGTACTTAGAAATCCCTTGATTGCTCTTATTAGAGAAGGTATTTCAAAGCTGTGGAATAAAGGAAGAAAAGGAAGGAGATGAATATGCTCTGAACCTCCTTTTTAGTCCAACTACATCCCATGAGATGTCATCAGAAGGAATGAGTTTCAAAAAAAAAAAAGCTACAGAAAAGGCTGATGACTAATTATAAAATGACTGTTTTAATTTTTCTTTTCATTTATATTTTGCCTAATGATAAATGAGTATATGGTCTTTGCACTTAGTTAATGCTCTGTAAAATAGAACGATAATGTTGCTATTTTTAAATATTGTAGAGGAGGAAGAACATTTCCTCTACCCTCTAGGTCCTTCTGGCTGGGCTACAAATTAAATTGACAAGAGACAGAATAACAGGAAATAATCAAACAAAGCTTTATAACATGCATACCTGGGAGAAACCCAGGAAAGCTGAGCAACTTGCCAGAATGCCTGAGGTCGCCCCCTTAAATACCATTTTCAGCTAAAGACAAGGAGGGTGTTGGGGGTGGGGGTGTGTCAGTTATGGGAGATTACCAGAAAAGAACAGTAAACAAGAATAAGGTTATTATGCAGATTTAAATCCTTGCCTTCTGCATTGATAAGCACTTCTAGAGATAAGGTCATTCACCTCTTCCTGGTATAGAGATGGGGATAGCTTTACAAATGGAGATTTCCCTTACAAATGTAAATATTCCTTACAAAATGTAACTTCTACTTGGTTTTCAGAGCTTTTCCCAGTTTTCTGCAGTTTTTTAAAAAATAAACAGCCAAAAATAATTATCAGGCCAAAGAGACACATCTTGAGGTGGCAAATTTTGATCTCCCACAATATGTCGTATTGCGTTTCTACTGTATATTCTTGTTAAGTTAAATCTAAGATGTATTCATACATATATGTATCTATGTACATTCAAAGATACGGATGTATGTCTATATATATATATACACATGTAAATACATAAGATTCATATTATATATTACTAAAAACAGTCTGCAGTGTGATTTAGGAACTGAGGGGTAACATAAAACATTTTGACTAAATATAGGTGTGATTTTCTTATCTGAGCCTGTCAAAAAATCACCAAAGAAAAATCATTCAAATATCTTTGTGGTTAGATTTCTTTTATAATTGGAAGCAATGTTCCTCTCCATCGTAGGAGATATTGTAAACCCTAACTGATGAGTATTTATAAAATATTTCCACATTGAACGGAAATGACAAAAAGCTGAGATGGATTAATGGGCAGATGCCTGAATGACAGTTTGAAGATATGAAAGTATAGGTGAGCTAAGTTTTCTTGATTAATTCAACAACATTTATTTCCTGAGCATTCACAGTGTTGAGAAAGATGAATTCACCGGCCCTGTCCTCCAGTAGTTAACGGCACAGAAGAGTTCTAGATTTTCATTTTGTTTGACAATAAAACTTAATATTTATTTTCTTGAACATGAATACTGTGCAATTTCTTAAGGCTTATTTTGTTTTGCTATATAAGGAACTAGCTTGGTTATAAAAGTTAAATTAAGTTGGCTGTGAGATAATCTCTGAAATAAACTTCATTATAGAGTCCACCCTTAAAACTTTAGAGTTTTATGAGTGTGTGTAATTAATCAGGAGTAGCCTATTGTCTGACCTTGCTTTACTTATTTTACAGAGAACAACCTTGTCTTAAACCACTGTCATTTAAATAAGACAAAAGGATTGCCCCCATACTACCATTTCCATTGCAATGGAATTGAGTTTCCATCTTGTTTGCTGTTTGTTTTTTGTGGGGTTTTTTTTGGCCACATGTTAGAAAGCCATTCTCCTTTTCTCCATCATCATCGCCATCTCCACACAGAAAGACAGATAGAAGCAAAAAGTAAGCATGTTAGGGATCTATTTTGGCATAATGAAAAGAATGTAGTTCATTGAATTAGATCTGGATTAAATTTCTGATTTCCCTAGACTTGGGCAAGTTATTTTACCTCATTCTACAGCTTCCCTCATCTTTAAAACTAGGATAGTAACTGTTATGGGCTGAATTTTGTCCCGCCAAAATGCATGTGTTGAAGTCATAACCTCCAGTACCTCAGAATATGACTGTAGTTAGAGACGGGGCCTCTAAAGGGGTAATGAAGTTAACATGAGGTCATCAGGGTGGGCCTGAATCCAGCGTGGCTGGTGTCCTTATAAGAGGAGGAAATTAGGACATAGATGGGTAAAGAGGGTGGGCCACGTGATGACACAGGGAGAAGATGGCCATTTACAAGCCAAGGAGAGAGGCTTTAGCAGAAAGCAACGCTGCTGATACTTTGATCTTGAACTTCCAGCCTCCATAACTGCTAGAAAATAAATTTCTGTTGTTTAAGCACCCAGTCTGTGGTTCCTTGTTATGGCAGCCCTAGCACACCAACACAGCAACAATATCTAGAGTGAAAGGCACAGGAATTTGAAATATTATACTATACTATATAATAAATGATTTATACATATAGCCAGTATAAGTGTTAATATTAGTGTTAACATTAGTATTATCATTAGTATTGTTAAGCACTACCAAAGATTTGTGAAAGAAATAATTGCCTCAAAGGAAAAACAATGAGCTTATGAAAATTCTTCTAAGCAAGGGGGATTTTAAGTGTGCCCTGGAAGGTTTATTATCAGATCAATTTCAATATGGACAGCACTGAATCCATTATCACTAATCAACTTCTTTTTGCTAGTGGAAGAATCCTGGAAACTGATGAATAAAAAGGACTTTGGGGGGAGGGTACTGAGAAGTGGTTTCTATTTAAGGTATGCTTTATTTTGGTGAAGAAGATTGGCCCTGAGCTAACATCTATTACCAATCTTTTTTCTTTTTCTCCCCAAAGCCCCAATACATAGCTGCATATCCTAGTTGTAGGTCATTCTAGTGCTCCAATGTGGGATGCTGCCACAGCATGGCTTGATGAACAATGCTAAGTCTGCGTCCAGGATCTGAACTGGTGAACCCCAGGCTGCTAAAGTAGAGTGTGCAAACTTAACCACTCAGCCACAGGGATGGCCCCTAAGAAGAACTTTTTAAAATATTTTTCTGGTGTAATGTGCTTCTGAAAATGTCATCATCTCTAAGATTCAGAAAGGGAAAGGAAGTGTTTGTCAGTACTCATGAATGTGCCAGAGACTATGTGTGATTTTATTTTACTCAAACTTTGGGGGAGAGCAGGTGTATATAAGGGATCACAGCAGTAAGCCATCTCAATAATTGGTATCAGATTTGGAAATAGCACAATTATTTGGTTCCTCTTCAGACTTCCTGGAAAATCCATGATAACATTTCCATCCAAAGGTCCAACCAAGCATATTTTCAAGAATGGGGTTTGTACATAATGTATAGTTATCTATGAAGAATAGTTCTTTTTGGTGAAATTTACCACCAGAATTAAATAATAGTGGACGTTCTTTTCTACTTTTGAGAAAGATTAGCCCTGAGCTAACATCTGCTGTCAATCCTCCTCTTTTTGCTGAGGAAGACTGGCCCTGAGCTAACATCCATGCCCATCTTCCTCTACTTTATATGTGGGACCCCTGCCACTGCATGGCTTGACAAGTGGTGCATAGGTCCACACCCGGGATCCGAACTGATGAACCCTGGGTCACTAAAGCAGAACGTACGAACTTAACCACTGCACCACTGGGCCGACCCAACATTTTTTATTCATTTAAAAAATTGGGTTAATAGGTAGAATTTACTGCTTTTCCATTTTTCTCCCACCAGCTTCTATGGAAACTTTGATGCTGAATACAATATATAAGGGCTTCATTCTGTGCACGAGTTTGTGTTCCAACATCACTAAGCAGATTTTAGACTAAACTGAACCAATATTGGTTCTGCTGGGAAGTCTTTGAGTTGGAATCTTTCTTCCAGAATAGTGAGACATGCTCTGAAATGTTGCCTCTGTGTTTTCTGGCTTAATGCCATTTGCTTTTAATCATTTTTTCAGGAAAGGAAGGAATTGCCTCAAATGTAGGGAGCCCTCACCTTGTCTGAGCATCTCTTAAGAAATGGGCCTTGGCTCTCCCTGGTGATATGCTCGACTCAAGGCGATGTTGCCAGTTTCTCAGTTAGCTGAGCAGTAAATCTGATCATTTCTTTGCTAAAGATAAAAGATGTCCTTTAAAATAGATGAAATTTCTCTCTTAATGTTCAGTCCCTTCAGTTTTGCTTTATTTAAGGCTACTTTATCATGGGTTTTGGTGTTTATTTCAAACAATTCAGAGTAGACAAAATAGATCATAATAAACCATCCATTCAAGCAATACATTGCAAGGCTATTTGTAAAGTCTGTATCACTTACCTCGTGCTCCCTCGTGGCTCCCTCTGGAATGCAGAAATTTTGTTGTTCCTAGTTTTTCCATCCATTATTCATCGTCCTCTCCTCCTTGTGGAGCTTTTGGTATCCAGGGATTCCCTCAGGGAAGCTTGATCCCATGGGTCTGCACGACAGCCTGAAGAGGGGCGAAGAGGGCAGAGTCACAAAGGGAAGACCCACATCTACTCTCACCTCCACCACTTAACACCAGATCAACTTCTTTAATCTCCTTGAGCCTTGAGCCTTTTTTTATTAAAATAGTAACAAAAATATTTGCATTAACGCTTCTTTGGGTCTTGGGGGAGGAGACATCAAATGAGATCCTCCCAAAGAAAGCAATTTGAAAACTATTCAATGCTATGAAGACATAAATCCCTACTGTTTTGAACACTCCCAAAACAGCCAGGGGTATGTGCGCCAGGGAACAAACTAAACAAAAGAAGTGGAGAAACTGTATTCTTTAGACCATCAGTCATTACAAGATACTTGAGCTTTATGCCTCCATTTGCTAGAGCAGATATTTGTCATTTTCAAAGCCTTTCCATTTTGGTTTTATGAGCTATATAGTAATTGATATAAAAAAAGATAGTTTTAATTTAATAGCAATGACTACATCTACTATCATAATATATTTTATGTCACTGATAGTCCATTTTTTTCCAAAAGGATTTACTGGTTTACAATAAAGAACACAAATGGGATAAGGCTGATGAAAGTGTTATAAAATGGAAATAGGGAATAAGGGAGCTGAAATGATGGAGGAAGGCAGATATATACCTTGGCGTCAAGAGATTTTATACTAAGTTCCCACGTAATATTCAAAGAGAAGTAGAGTAGGAGTCTGACACCTTGTTTCTTATCCTAGTTTACCTACCATGGGTTTACGCATTAAGACTTTCGTTTTTTCTTTTCTTTTTTTGTGAGGAAGATTTGTTCTGAGCTAACATCTGTGCCATTCTTCCTCTATTTTGTATGTGGGTCATCACCACAGCATGGCTGCCAACAAGTGGTGTAGGTCTGCATCCAGGAACTGAACCTGGGCTGCCAAAGCAGAGATCACTGAACTTAATCCCTAGGCCGTGTAGCCGGCCCCATTAAGACTTATTTTATTACTTGATCTATTATTCTACCTGCTACACTTTCCCACAAGTAAATTATCTAATTCTCTTTAAATTTAACTCTCTCAGGCTTCCCCTAGGAGATCTTCCAAACTGGTTCCATTTTAATACCAACTGAAAATTATAGCAGGGAAAGTTGATTTGCTTTCTTTTCCAAACATAAACATATAATCAATATTATATTTAAATGCTTTTTTGGAGCCATTTTATCTGTAATTAAATGTACAGATATGTAATGTATGAAATGTAATGATGGGGAAAATAATACATGAATTCCAGGTAGTCTGTTAGATTTTCTAACTAAACTTTACTTATTTTTCACACACATACACGTATACACGCACATGTACCTGTGCACACATATGGATATATATACTATTTTTATCTCTAAAGTGATTCTTAAACAGGACCATGATTCCTTTCCTGTTGATAACCTCCCAATAAAGTAATAAGCTATTTGGATATGAAAATGGAAATGGAAACAATGTCTTAATGGCAGGGCTATGGGGTTTATAAGTCAAAAGAGCAATCACAATAATTATCCAAGTGTACCTAAATAAGGAAAAGTTGAGTCACCACCAACAATTAAATTAAATTCTAGTATAATATGCACCACAGATTTAAAAACTGTTTATTAGAAAAATATGTGAACTGAAAAAAAATTTATCCTTTGTTTTCCTTGAGAAATCATAGATCATCAGCTTCCTCAGCTTCTTGTGTCATTACATTAAACTGCTCCCCGGAACTCCTTTAGGATTTCAATGGAGTCTCTTCTACTCTTTTCTCGCTACCACACACACAGAATACACACCAAAACACACATATTCACACCCTCACATCCATCTCTGCTGATATTATCATCAGCTGCATCCTAGTAAACAGCTAGCCAACTATGAAAACAATAAGCCAAACCCATTTTTGGTGCTATTGAGACAAAACAAACAGCATGTTAAATAACCTGTTATACTTGTTGAGTATTTGAAGATGGAGTATGTCCGCTTTATCTTGGTTAGTGGTGACACTGTGGAGATTTCAGTCCTGAAATACCTTGTTTGTTGGATCTCAGCAAAGCAACCTCAGCTGCTTGCAACCTTCTAATCCTGCAATGTTAAATGGCCAAAATGATACCATAGCAATTTTTCCTTCGGTTAAATTGATCATTTTTTGCTAGCAAGCAGGAAATTTACGTGGTTCTAATTATTAATAAATGTAGTATCATCTTAGCAGTAGCATAGTGAGCACAGTGAGAAACCAGCAATCACAACTACCAGGCTCGGGGGAGAAAGCGAGTGATGTGGCATTGCATGGCTCAGAAATGAAAATCTCTAATGGATTAAGGAGGATTCTTATAGTTCCTGGGACCTTCCCCAAAAGTTGATTTGTAATCAACATTTAAAAATAACACAATTAACTTTTCAATCTGAAAATGTAAAGCAAAATAATTCCACGTTCCCTCTGGGGCTGTAGTCATTTTATATTAAAATTAATAGAAAGTATGTATTTGTCTTTCAAAACCATGCAAGATTGCAAAGCTAACTAAAGAGCAAAAATATAACAGCTTATCAGAGTAGAAGGTTGTAACTATTAATTAACTTCCTTTAAAACCAACATTGGACTGTGGAAGCATTCAGGGTCATTATTCACTCTTACTAGTAAATTCGGTACCAATAATACATATTTTAGTACTTATTTCTACATAGCAGAATAAGCCATATGCTAAAGACTTTTTACCTTTTATGCCCTTTTCACCTACAAAGTTAGAATTATCTAACATAGTGACATCCTAAGTTCAGAACAATAGAGGCAATAAAAATAATTTTTTAAATCAGATTTTATATTTACTTACCCTAATATTGTCATAGTGAGGTTTTGTGCTTTGTTTATTGAAAACCTGAGTCCGTGGTGGCCTCTGACCACTACGTATAAGAAACTGTGTATTTATCTTCTAAAATGTTCCTCCTCTTTATATCCTTTATATTGAGAATTACAGAAAAGGGCAGTGAGTGAAAAATGTAAGCAGAGTAGAAGGGTGTAAAGTTAATTGTATGATGAGAAGCCAGACTGGTTTTTGAAAACATGTCAAATTTGGGGGCTATGGCTATGTTTTCATCTGCTTTGGTCTTATGAGAAGATGTGAAAAGAATTAAGTACAGTCAACTTTAGATCATAGGTGTAGTTTTCTTGCATTGTTTATTGTATAACTCTATTAAGCTATGATTGGTATATGGTGAAGACAAACTTTTGGAGGCAGGAAGGTTAGGCTGGGGCCTTAACGGAAGTGCCATTTATGTAAGTCAGATATTTGGGTCTCTGCTTCAAAACAGTGTTAACAAATGAAATATTCTATAGAGCTGTTATGAAGATCCAGCTAATGAATTTGAAAAGGCTTTACAAACTGTAAAGCACCATGCATGCGTGTTCTTATCCATTTTTGACTTGTTCTTCTTGTAGTGACAAAATTATTTCCTGATAGAGTATGTATTTATCTCTGTAGCAGGATACACTATATATTTAGGATAGAATAGGGTAATATTTTATAAATTACCACAAAATGTCACAGGTTGATTTGCATTTTTGGGGATTCTATACATTAATCACTGAGTAACCTTCAGTTTTCCAAATAAAGAATAAAGGAGTGGTGATGACATTTGTAATCATCTACAGAAAGGGAATTATTTAAATTCTTCACAGATGGAGAGATATCAAGGGTAAATCTTTATATCCACATTTCTAATTTTAAGAAGCTTTGAGGGTGTTTGTGGATAGTGAGGAGCAAACATTGTTTTGTGTAGAGAATTAATCATAAACTTTCTATACCACAATCCCAAATTCTCCAGGTGAGTGTGGAAGGCTTTTCAGACACCATCCCCTAAGGATTGAGAAATTCATAAAAGGAAAATAATGTTATGCTACATGTAATATACAAACTGAGCATATTGGAGCAACCAGGATAGTGACCTTTCAAAGAGGACAAATTAGATTCTCTGTGCCTCAGAATATAATGTGGCTTAGTGCTTGAAAAAAGGATGACATATGACATATACTCCTAATTCTAGCCTCATAGCAGTTTGCTTTATTATTTCTAAACAAGCTGCATAACTCATTTTTTCTTCAGACATCATAATTCAACCCAATATTCTCTGTAAACTAAATGCGGATCAGTGCTTGAGACTTTTAGTAAATGCTAAATATATCTGAATACTTCCCTAATGTTACTTTAAAATAGTTTCAAGGATTGGACTACGTTCCATGGGAAACACACAAGAAAATCTGGTGCCAAATGTTCTTTGAAATTCGAGATGAGTAACATATGGAAGTACTCTCTATGAGTAACATGCATATAACCATAGGAACTATAATGATGTAGTCTGTTCTTGCTACCAAATCTGAATGCTTTTTCCCAAATTCAGATTTAAAAACTTGTTTTTAAAAATACGCATTTTAAATTTACAAGATGCAAATATTTTCTCTATTTTTCTTCCTGTTGGTTTTCTAAGGATTTTTAAATTAATATATTCTTACTAACCCCTGGGTTTATAAGTAATAATAAGAAAAACACAAGTAAGTAGTAAAAACACTGATAAATCCTCTAGTCATAATTGACAACACCTCTGGTTATGTTCAAAATTCATTATACTGAGATTTTTTTTCTCTGTCTCCTATATCTTCTTTTTGAAATTTAGATTGGAAAAGGGATGGAAACTATTATACAATACCAGATAAACACCACCGCCAGGGAAAAAAAAAAAATGCAGTTAATTTTTAAAAGGCCTTTGGAATTGATTTTTATCATCTTTTTATAGCAACATAATAGTGCAATAGGCAGATGGTTTTTGTCATATATCTTGGTTTTCTTTCTTTTCTGTGGGGGTAGTAGAAGGTCCGGGTGTGAAAGGAATGATGGCTTTGTACTTCCACATTAGGCTCACTTTCGTGAGGCATCCTAGGAACTGCTCCCCACTCCACTGACCAGAATATTCTGACAGCTAAGAGATGGGGGAACTCGTGTCCATCCTAGCCAAGGTGGAAAATTAATTCTGCTGTTGAGGAAGACAGAAAAGTTGTTCATTACAATGGACCAAAGCTCTCAGACACAGCGTGTTAATTGCCCTTTGCCCTTATGCAGCAGGAATTGAAGATGTTAATAATGTCTCTCGCTAACATCTGTTTTGTTATTAATTTATTTTGCCTGCATCTTTAATTGGGGGTGACAGCCACCTTTGGAGGCTCTGAACACTATCCTTCTCAGTAACCAAATACCAGCGTGTGGGGGCTGCTTCCTCTCTGCAGCTGTCTGTGCAGAGTCTCAACGGTGTGCCTGCAGATGGCAACGCGCAATACAGTGCCATGATAGCTCCCTCTTTCCTTGCTTTCGCAGCTGGCGCTACGTACATCTTTGGGAAAAGCGGAGGCCTCATCCTCTACACCTGGCCGGCCAATGACAGGCCCAGCACGCGCTCAGACCGCCTTGCCGTGGGCTTCAGCACCACCGTGAAGGATGGCATCCTGGTGCGCATCGACAGTGCTCCAGGCCTTGGCGACTTCCTCCAGCTTCACATAGTGAGTACTGGGCCTTGGCCTGGATTCTCTTGTCTTCCTGGTAATCTGAGTTGGTGAGCCAGATAAATGCAGTAGAACACTCTAGATATACACAGCAAAGGGGCACATGTATATAAAACTTGCCTGAGTGTGTTGGAGCTGTATCCAAGGGGTGGTCTGTGTGTTGAACCTCATTTAACCTTTCAGCTGTAAACAATGATGCCCATAAGGTGCCTCTGGGATAAAAAATTTAAAATTCCTCCCTTCCAGCCTCCCTGTATGGTTTAGCCTGTCATGAAACATTTAACAGGCATTTAGGTGTAAATAAGAGATTTCCCTGGTATGGTTCATCTTAACCTGGTGTAAGTGGCAACGCTAATTTGAATGTTAATGATCTCCTAGGCTGAGGGTCAGCAAAGTTTTTCTGTAAAAGGCGAGAGAATAAATATTTTGGGTTTTGTGGGTTTTACAGTCTCTGCCAGAGTTACTCAAGTCTTCCATTGTAATGTGAAAGCAGCTATAAACAATACATTTTAAAAAAATTTGTGTGACTGTATTCCAATAAAAATGTGTTTATGAAAACAGGCTACAGGCTGTACTTTGGTGACCTCTGCCCTAGGCTGCAAACTTCCTCTAGAACTGTAAAGAACAAGGTGATAAAAACTCAGGTCACGGTGGGCGGGGCAAAAAGGAAACAGCACAATGACCAAGAGTTGGGGTATTCATGTGTATTGTATATCCAACATTTTACTTGTATATATAAGCCCAATGGGACAGCACCTTTAGTCACTGCAGATCATTAAGAACACGGAGCAATTCTAAGCAATTAAAATGATTTGGAGGAAAAAATTACCTCGTTGTGAGGATAGAAAACATTTTTATAGCAACAATTAACCCATTTTATCACCTTTGCAGTCTGCAGTTAAGAAAGTAGGCTGAAGAAGGATATGATTCTCATCCATAAGTACTCATAGTGCAACCACCAAGAGCAAAGAGAGGGATTGTTCTCATTAGTTAGTCATGACAAGGCTAGAAAGAATGGATTTAATTTGGAGCAATAAGAATTCGGTTTAAATAGCGGGGGGAAAAGCAGTTAAGAGGAAAGATCAACTGGGGATTACCACCAACCTCCAAAAAGGAGGAAGAGGAACATTTACTGGGAATCTTTGAATCCGAGATTTGCTGATGTGCCCATCTACCAAGGAAAACAGAGGGTGAGAGTTCATTGCTGGTCTCTGGAGTTGGAGGTGGCTGGCTGGAACCACAAGCACCCAGCTCAGCCCTGGAAGCAGTGCACACCTCCAGCACCTGCTCTTCCAACATGCCTTGGAAACAGTAGCAGCTTGAAATATAAGGCCTGAGCTGGAAGCCTGTTTGGCCTCAATGTGAGCCAGAATAGGAGAGCAGGGTAGGACTGGTTAGAAATGATCGACTTCCAAATGTGGAAGAGGGGGTCTTGAAGAGTTGTGAACCTTTAATGCTTTCTCAGATGCTTCAGGAACCAGATGGTACTATGAGCCTGAGCTCAAGCATTTTAAAAAGCCATGTCAAGGAGAAAGAGAAAGGCAGCCATAGTTAGCACAGTTTATCTTTATTTGGCCTCTAAGAACCATCATAATTTACAAAACTCTCTGAGATTTATGCTGCGTATAACTTAATGACTATTTCATGGCAGCTATAACGAGGCTATTATTACCAGCTCACTTGCATTTTCATGGTGATTTATCTTTTTTTTTTTTTTGGTTCAGCATGACTTAATAAGAAAAATAGGATTTGGTGCAGCCATGAGCATCTTTTTCGAGTCAGATAATGTACTACCAGTTTATCCATTTCTCCCCATTTGTGTTTTATGGAGCATCTCCACTTTTAAGAGAAACGTTTTCTGATGTTCTGACAGTTTACTTGAAATTGGCAGTGTTTTTATAAAATGGATATGAGGATCCTGGGAACTTCTAGGAGGAACCATAACATTCCATTTTAAAAGCAAAAATACAAGAAATTTTATATCAAAATGTGTAGCACCCCCTTGGGTACTGTGGACTTGTTCCAGTGATGCTGCTATTGCTTAAACATTATGGGAAATCCCAATAGATTGTCCTTCAGAGCCTGGGTTAGGAAATGATACCGTCTGATCTTTTTAGAGAAAAGAAAAAGGGACCCTACAGTGTGGATAAACCACACTGTTCTGGAATGCACCTGACATGTCTGTGGCCCTCTTGAGCACGGGGCCACTTCATTGATCTAATAATTCCAAACCATTGTTTATTCACTAATGGATTATCTCTGAAGTCTACATTGAAGAGGGAAGTTTCTTTATCAAACTCAGGAATAAAGGAATCCAAGTGGAAAATCAAGACTTGAAGACAAAGCCAGCCTCTTGTTTTGAACATTTACCAACATGCATCAGGAAAAGGAAACCATAAATACCTATTAAGATACTTGTGTATGACTTTAACAATACGTAAAATATGGACTGGCTTACTGAATGAAGTTTGTTTCCTTGCACTAAAGAAAATTACTAAAAGCAAAAAAAAAATAGGGGCCATTAATGAAAGTGGAAAAGGTTGGGCAGGAAGCAAAAGATTTCGTTCTCCTTTGCAGTTCGCCTGGCAGAAGAGAAACCTACTGGGGAAAGAAGTAAAAAGTGACGGCAGACAAGAGGAGATGATAGCAGGGTAAATCCCAGGGACAGGGGAAGAAAGGAAGAAGTAGGCCTGGAGAAGAGAGGATGAAAATGCCTGGAGATGTGCTCAAACTAACTTCTTTGAGTGTGGGTGTTAATTGTGGAAAGAACCAAAAATACTTTGGTGCTATTTCTGATTGGTGGTCAGTAAGTTGATCAAAAACAAAGTATAAACCCTGAAATTAGCAAATGTGTGTGAGAGAGAGAGAGAGAGACAGACAGACAGAGAGACAGAGACAGAGAGGAGGGAGAGGGAGAGAGATTAAGACTGTGTTTTATAAACTGACGGTGAAAGCAATTTCTACGAATTCCTGAAGTGTTTTGAGCAGCAGGAACACTATCATTGGAATAGTCCCTTTTTACCCCAAAGTTAGCTAATTTGAAGGAAGAGAAAATGCTCTTCCAAGAACCCCACGGAGTCTGATCCCGATGTGAGCACCCACTCTAGAAGACCTGCCTACCATGGAGTCTCCAGAGCAGGAATGGCAAAGAGGCTCCATCTTGCCTGCCAGCTCTCACTCTCTCACTTCAAGTTTTATATTGGGAAGTTTCGTGAAGGAAGCAGGCAAATCCAGCAGGTAGGAGTTCTGGCTTCCACTAGCCATGTCTGCCACCTGTGCAGAAATGGGGTTTTGTGGATGGATGGATGCTGCATGTTTTTTAAACCTGCCCTAGGCTGTACACAATCCTTCCTCACATACGTGAACTTTCCGGTTTCTTTTCCTTTGTTGTTCTGAAATCCCCACATGTTAAAAACTTTTTAGGAAAATAGATACCTTCTAAAACTCATGTTCCACTGGAGGCCCTTGATTCATTTACTAATTAGTTTAAAGGAGTCTTATGATCCTTCTCACACCAGGCTAAGGTCAGCATCTCTGACAGGATTTGAGTTTTGTTTGGAGAGTTGGGAAGAAAGGAAGTGACTAATTTGGGGACATGCAACAGTTTGGGAGATGGCAGGAATATATGGAGAAAGCTTGGTCAGAAGGAAGGCATTGGTACCCTAGGGTGAAGAATTGGTGCAAAGAAAGGGCACCAAGACAGTGTTGGGTGGGTGCTGTAGGCACAATTTTTCTTATTTAGCAATTTGCTCAGGTTGTCTGTTGTTCTGGCCAAAAGAACAAAGGCTCTTCTTTCTTCTGCTGGTTTCTTTTAAACCTAAAGTCTGGGTCGCGTGGTGGTTGAATAGGCATTGACAGTAAGTGTTGAACAAGACAGGAATTAGATCATTAAAAAAAAATCAGAGAAGGCCAAGAGATCAAAATCATTTAGATTGTTTGCTTCAAATTAGCTTATATTTCTTTGCTTTTGGTTCATACTTCCGTGATGCCCTATTTTCTGTGTCAATTACTAATCATGATATTAATGAAATCATAGATGAACATAGATGTATTTGACAAAGGTAAAAGATCTTTGTTGTAGTGTGTGTGCGCGTGGAATGAAATTCTGTGGAGGGAGGGTATCTTAGGGCGGAAGGATTGTTTTTTAGTTATTACTTCAAATATAAATTTCCTCCACTGAAATCTATTGTTGAGGAATTAATCTGCTCAATATTTGGAGAGAAGCTGCTATTACTTGCAAGTGACATGTGCCTATTGACCCCACGTCTAAACTCCATGGAGCTATGGCATGTTACACTCACCTTCATTTAGACGGTAGGGAAAAGATTTAATAGGACCAGAGAAAAGATTACCAAGACGTGCTTGCTATTGCTATCATGAAACCCTTGACAGCCTTGCACTACTTACAAAATAGAAGGTCGAGGAGAACTGGGCAACAATTAGCTTCTCTTTATGTAGTTAATGCAAGGCTTAAAAAAGACATCCTATTAATTTCTTTCTCCCTGTGTGTAATTTACAGTAAATCCTCTTGAATTCATTTTTTAATTATGAGCCTTTCAGGAACAGTGAAAATTTATGTGTCAGGGCATCTGTTTTATTTGACAAGAATCTATAACCTTCCTCAACTGTCTCCCTTCAGACTTAGAATGTCAATACTTGCATGAAACAAGGTGGGAGAAGACAAATAACTGCTGGCCAGACTGACCCCCTTTTCATAAGGGCAAAGTGTTCTCCTTCCGAAAACTGAGCCATCCCCAAAATGCTAGAATATTCTCTCAGTGCCATCTTTGGGGAAATTGGATACTTATTAAGTTTGGTTTATATAGTATTGTTTTTCCATAATTTATAGCATTGGAAGAGACTCCTGGAGAATAGATGGGAGCAGAGCTGAATTATAATAAATGGTCTATTCCTCACACCTATTGCATCTATAAATTGTTGGCCTAGGTGCTTCTTTTCAGCTGTCTCTGTGTGGGATGTTTACAGCAAACCATCAACATCTGCTGGGTTAGTCCTCAGTGAGGTTAGGTGGCTGTTAGCTTAGAATCATCTCTGATTTGGCTTGTAGCAGAACTGGATTTGATTCAGGAGCTGTGTTTGGGGGAATCTGCAGAGGAGTACAGAGGAATGTTGGTGTTTCTGAGACTGGGAATGCCAGTAAAGAGGGAAAGAACAAGAAAACATCAAAGGTGTCCAACAGAGGCAATTTTGTTTCCCACGGAGCGCTGCGCACCACAGCTTGGCTCTGTATTTCCTTTCACTGCTATTTGTTCCCAGTGAAAAAGCCCTCTTTGGGTTTTCTGGGCTTAGGAGCTTTTCCAGATCATTAGCCACTTCTGTGGAGAGGGCCTGCTGGGGATCCTTTCTGCAGCTTCCAGCTCAGCCGTTCCATCCCAGCAGAGCTGGAGAAGAAGGTGGGAGAAGGAAGTGGAAATGGAGATTTGATGAAGTGACTGCTTATGTAAACTGGACCAGAGGCGGCTACCTGCACGGGAGTTGGTGTGTGTTTTTCTCAGATCTGTTATTCCCAAGGAATTTCTATCTAATTCTGTTTGCTTTGACTCCACACTTGGTTTTGAAAGGCAGCATGCCATGGTGGAAAATGTACTTAATTTGTGATCAAAAGATTTGGATTTGAGTCTCATTTCTGTTAGCATCCAGTGAGCTATTTGGCTTTCAGCAAGTCACTCCACCGCTTTGAGCTTCACCTTCCTCTTCTTTAAAATGGGCAAAAAAATATGTTACAGCCAGATTGAGAGGAGATGAGTAGCTGCTGCTGCCAAGCCAAGTGGAAAACCAAAAGCACATATCCAAATAAAAGCATTCCATGGATTTTGATTCCTCAAAATGTGAAAGAAAAATGAAGGATAAATTTGGTGTGCAGGTGAAATGTACAATAATGCAATCATAAAAATCAAGTAGATAATGTGTGCAGAAAGTATCTTATAGCTGGTAGACAATTATGAGGAGCAAAGGTCAAATAGCCATATCTTTCTCATTTATCACTTATACCAGTGACCCCTTGACTGTTAACTGATGACAGTCATGTTTCAGAATCCTCAACACATCCACAATATGAATTGAGAAAAATTAGGGTTACGAGAATTTAGCTCATGAGCATCATTCATTAAACATAAATTGTGTCATTTTCTGCAAGGCAAAGTATTACATTTTGGGGATACTGGAATCAACATAGAGCTAACAGACTTGAAAGATCACAGAAATTAAAATATGAGAAATTATGTTTTCTGCACATTATGAGATGTTGTAGGTAAAACTCTCACATAGCTCCTGGCATATAGTGAGCTTTCAGTCATGCATAGCTTTAAATATTATCGGTACTTTTTATTCAATTAACATTTTTTGAAGTCAGAGAAAACAATATATTTTATTTTCAGAAATAACAAATAGACTTTAATCAGACCTCTCTGATTTCAACTTAAGCAATATAAAATTCTAAGGAGGAGTCAGGATGCTACTGATTTAAAGCCAGCTTGGTGGCATATATCCTACATTAACGCAGTTATCAAATATATGAACAAGTTCTGAATAGCAGAGACATTGTAGACATGAATCTGAAGTGCAAAAGCAAGGCAAACTCTAGGTACCATCAAGGGAGTGCTGAGGCTCACGTGACCTAATGGCAAGCTTACCTTAACACTGTCGGTTGGAAGAATTATCTCATTGACCCACCGCTTACACTGTTACTAGTCATCACTCCTGGGGTATGGTTCAGTGCAGCAGGGCAAGAAATAACTTTACTGACTCCCTGAAGCTATAGATGATGGATTTTAGATCCCTGGCTGCATTCAGAAGGCATGGAAGCTCGGAGGACGGGTAGAGGAATTCATTAGCCACCTACCCCATAGCATCATATGCTTAGATCCTGATGCTGTCACTGCTGCTGTTTCCACTTGTTAGTGTTTCCCTGATAGATGGCAGAGGGAACTGTATAACTCTATTAGCCTCAAAGATGGTACTGACAGCGAGAACTGTCATTTCTCAGCCTGAGAAGACACCTTTGGAAACCAGAATCACTTAAAAACACTTAGATAGGCCCGTTGATCGACCAAACTAACCTTCATCCTGAAGTCAGTTTGTGCTCAGGATGACAGGAGATGATTGGCAGTTATGTTTCATATTCTATTCTTGACTTCTTAGTTAACCTCTTCTATTCAGTTTATTTTTCTACTCCATTTTTTATGAAATGACAGGTAATTTAATGGCACAGATGATTATTTCCTACATTTGGTTAAGACTGTATCTTTAGAGATCATCTTATATTACTACCATTACTATCACTTACCACTAATATTGATTGACAAAGTACCAGCTACCAGATGCTGTGTAAGGAGTTTGTTTACATTATCTTATTGTGAGCTCACAACAACTCAATGAGGTAGTCACTATTAATATCCTCACTTTATGAATCAGGCAACTAATGTTTAATGATGCCAAAGAATTTTCCCAAGATAGTACTGCTAATAAACGGCTAAGCAGGCATTGAAATCCAGTTCTGACTTTTAATTACATTATAGTCCTAATGAAAGTTTCAAAGTAGAAAGTGTAGTGGTGATCATTTTAATTCAACACGTATTTATGGAATAGCAATTTATTTGGAGTTGGTGGAGATATGAAGAGATTTAACATCAAGGAGGGAAGTAAATATTGTACATATGACCCTGGTTTAAGGCAGCATGGGCTATATACCAAAGAAGGTAAGAATATTGCTGGTTGGAGAGATTAAAGAAATGTAGACAGACAGGGTGGGTCAGATTTTGACTGGTGGAACCTGAAGAAGGGACATGCCAGATGAAGAGACTAGAATGAGTATAGCTTCAAAGGGAGGAAATACAGCCTATCTCAAATTAGTGAGGTGTTCAGTTTGAGCAGAATAAACGGCTTGAGGGATAAGGCAGAGAGTGTGGACTAACACAAAGAGCACATCTTTTAAAGGCAAGTGGTCTGTGATTCAAGATCTCACTCTGCCTCTAACCAGCTCTGTGGCCTTAGATGAATTATTGGGCTGCTCTGTAAAATGGAGATAGTAATAATAATAATGCCACCTTGCAAGTCTGTGTGAAGATTTATAATAACATATGTGAATATGTTGTTAATGAGTCTGGTTCACAGTAGATGCTAAACTAATAATAGCTGTGTTTTCAGGTTTTTAAAAAATTCCTTCTTTCTGTGTAGTTTAGGTCTGTAGTGGGGAAGACTTGAATGTCATGCTGATAGATTGCTTCTGGAAGAAGTGAGAAGACATGAACATCTTTGAGGAGAAGATGAAATGCCCAAAGTGTAATTTTTAGGAAGATTATTTGGGCTTTGTTGAAAGAATGTTTTTCAACGGGTTCAAGGAGAATAAATAACAAGTCATTGTTTAAGTGGTCAAGGGAAAGCATCTTTAAGAATTTATTCTATGATGATGATATTAGGAAGGTAAAGAGGATGAAACAAAAGGATATTTCAGAGGGAGAGAATCAAGAGATATTGCTGGCTGATTGGGAAAAGGAGGGAAGTAAGGAAAGTGTAGACTTGGAAGGTTGTGATTTCATTAACAACAACAAAACAGAGACAAATAAGAAAAACTAATTTTAGAGTGAGATCAGAGTTTGGCTTTGATATCGTAACATATAAGGCATCCAAGAATCAATCTGTAGAGGTTTTCAAGAGGAAATGTGTGATGAACTCAAATGAGAGATAAGGACTAGAGGTACGGACTTCTATGTCATTCCGGTCCCCTCACTAGGAATTCTCCATTTCTTCCCTTGGTAGTTGTCATGAGTGTTACTAACTCAGAGCCCGAAGACTCAAGGTCTAGTTCCAGCTCAGCCACCAACCAGCAGTTATCTCATGTACCGGTGGATATATCGATCCTGTGCTGCCAACCTCATAGGACTGTAGGGAAGATCAAATGAGAGAATGCATGTGAATGTGCCCTGTTACCATTGAAAGAGATACAAAATAAGTAAGATTGTTTTCGTAATAATATTGTCATGTCCATAATACTGGTATGCCCACCACCCAACAGGGCTCTGGATGCCTAAAAGCCCTGTGGTTGGAGACTTGGAAATGAAAAGCTAAGAGATGTTAGACTGGTTATAGTTTTCAACAGGGGGGTTAGCAATCAGGCAAATGGCAGATCAGTGCCAAAATGTGGACGACTGGACTGCAGATCCCATGACCCCTTGTGGTCCTCAAATGAGGTTTTTATCTGGTGTGCCTCTCTCAGACCCTGCAACTCACTTCTTAGAGCATCACTTTGGGGGAGACAGTTTGGATTTAAGGTCATACTACAGTTCCCTAAGGAAAAATTCCCTGCTGCCGTTGATCACCTTGTGCGGTGAGGCATGGAATCTGATTACCCTTATCATTATCATAGCTTGGATAGCCACAAATGTTACTAACAGTCATAAAATCATTCAGCCCTTTCTTAAGTGAGAACTGCAATATTTAGGTTACTAAACCCTTTGGGAAATGAACTCCACTGGTTGACTTTTCATGGCTACAAACTCATGTTCTTCCCCAAAGGCATGCATCTTTTTGTAGTCACTGCTGTATTTGCTGTTTTATTTATTGTCCAAGCAGTTTGCTAGTCATTTTGTATATATTAGCTCATTTAGTCCTCACAACACTAAGTTGGTGGGATTACCTGTATTTTACAGATTAAGAAACTAAAACACAGAAGATTAAGTAACCATTTGTTCACAGTGTTAAGGGAAGGAAAGAGGACTACATATTGGTATGTCTGATTCTAATGTCATATATACTCCTTTCGAGAATTACCTATTCAAGGCTATAATTAACAAGACAAGAAATAACACATATTGGAGAGCATGTGGAGAAAAGGGAGCCCTCATACACTGCTGGTGGTAATGTAAACTGGTGCAGACCCTGTGGAAAACAGAATGGAGATTTCTCAAAAAATTAAAAATAGAAATACCATATGATCAAGCTATTCCACTACTGGGTATTTATCAGAAGAACATGAAATCTATAATTCAAAAAAGACATACGTACCCTTGTGTTCATTGCAGCATTATTCATAATAACCAAGATGTGGAAGCAACCCAAGTACCCATCAATGGATGAATGGATAAAGAAGATGTGGTATATATATATATATACTACCAGACAAAATTGTGCCATTTTCAGCAATGTGGATGGTCTTTGAGGGTATGATGTTAAGCAAAATAAGTCAGACAGAGAAAGACAAATACTGTGTGATTTCACTCATATGTGGAAGATAAAGAAACAAGCGAACACATCGATAAGGAAAACAGGTGTTTACTAGAGTGGAAGGGGGTGGAGAAAGGGCGAAAGGAGTACAGGGGCACATGTGTATGGTAACAGATAAAAACTAGACTATTGGCGGTGATCATGATGCAGTCTACACAGAAACTGATATATAATAATGTATGCCTGAAATTACACAATGTTGTAAGTTATGGCCTCAGTAAAATAAAGGGGAAAAAAAGAATTACCTCTTCAATTTTGAGGCTGGATATGGTGAAATCAGCAGGATCTATGATATGGTTTTTGTTTTTTTAATATACACAGTTAAGAATGCTAAACAGAAACAGAAAGATGGAACACAGTATTTTGGCTAAAGCAGAATACAAAATTGGAACTAAGTCGTTTTCTTTTTTGATTCAAAGTTCTTCATTTCACATTACATTTGATTGCTTCCCTGTATTTGTTTTTTGTCTCAACAGCATTAAGGCACTCAATTACCCCTAAACCACTTTCCTAAGCACCCCTGTGCAAAACGGGCTTGGAAACTAGTGTGAGGTTTTGCATGCAACATGGTGGACAAAGGGGCCGGCCTGGTGGCTCACTGGTTAAGTTCTCACACTCTGTTTTGGCAGCCCAGGGTTCATGAGTTCAGATCCTGGGTGTGGATCTAGCACCACTTGTCATGTCACGCTGTGGTGGCATCGCATATAAAATAGAAGAAGATTGGCATGGATGCTAGCTCAGCTACAATCTGCCTCAAGCAAAAAGAGGAGGATTGACAATGGATGTTAGCTCAGGCCCAATCTTCCTCACACACACACACACACACACACACAATATAAGGTGGCCCAAGAGGTTAAGAGGTAACTTTTGTTCCCACATTTTAATAAAATTCCTTTCAAATGTAGTATGTCCAAGCAGAGGTTATTGGATAAATGCATTCTCATATTTCAGTGTGTGATAGTGTCATACTAGATGTCTTCAAATATCCTCACTTGAAAACCCTAAATGATCTCAAGTAATACAGAAACACATTTAGTCTCTCTGCAGTCAGTATTTAATTTTCTGTATTTCTAATTTAAAATCAAATATGACTGCCTTCACAGCAGCCCCAGGCTGTCACCCACTGGGCTATTAGCTTCTAATGTCTAGTGGCGGAGAATAGTGAAAACATAAAAGGTAGACCTTTACACTGGAAATCACATTTCTTGAAGTGAGAGCAGGTTCCATTCAATTTGCCCCTGACTCGATGCCTAATTCCTCAGGTTAGCAGGCTTTCATGTTTGCTCTTAGATCAGCAATATTGGAGCTGATTTTGTTGCATGGCTAAAGAGCAAAGCTTAAATTCAATAGTAAAGTTTGAAAGAAGAAAATGAGTTTGGTGTAACAGGTTTCCCAGAGCACTGTGAATGCACAGTGGGTGAGGGTCTTTGACTATCCACAAAGCACAGCCACTTTTAAAAAAAGGCAAAAATCTCCCTGAGGGTTAGTTGAGAATAGATATAGGGGCATACAGCAAGAAGTATAACATTACAAAATTTATATGAGAGGCAGGAGGGAAGAATAGAATTCCCAGGTTAAAACTATCCACACAGGCAAAGATCAGTAACCTACTTTAGTGGAAAACTATTGATTTATTCTTTTTGATCAACCAGCTCCTACTACATGTCAGATAAGTTCTAGGAGCTGGAAATACAAGAGTGAACAAGGTAGACAGACTCCGTGTCCTCATGGAGCTTCCATTCTAGTGAGGGAATCCTCAGTGGGTACAAGCAGTCAAGACATGAGGGCTGTAGAACTTTGTGAAAACACAGTCATATATATTTAATTAATTAACTTATTAACAGATTGGCAAATCCCCACCAAACTTTTGCTTCCATCTTTGTACTTTCTCTGTTTCCCAAATCTCCGTATGAACCTCTTTTACCATTACAATCAAAAAAAAGCAAAGGGCCGTCTCACCAGCTGGGGGTTTTGCTGAGACCACCGTAACGACCACTCTAGTTTGTTTTCAGCACCAAAATGAAACAAAAAAGGATAACATCATCACCCTCAGTTTCTTTGAAATGACTATAGCCGTTCCTATTGTTTCATTTTGTAATTGTGCAGAATTCCTTCAGAACATCCATCTATATTTCACAGACAGCAAATTGCTAGAAGTATCCAAACAGTACTAACAGGAAAAAAAGACAAAAACCAAAACCGACCCAATGAAAACCCACCCTCCCCAGGAGACAGACGGCACCACTTCCAGCATATTTTCCAAGCCTGCCTAGACTGTCATGTCTCCATATGACTTAGGCCTTCCCCTCCTAACCCTGCTCATTTACAAAATCACCCCTGTGGTGAGAGTATCAATACAAATTAGATTTTTCCCTTCGCTTAACTGAATGTTACAGGAAACAGAATGGAACCACATGTTTCCCTTTGATTCACACGCAAACACTGCAAAACACAGAGTCTGTGCTTCCTCCTTCAAGCTGTGTGTGCGTTAAACACATGCAAACATTGGACTGAAACGCAGACACAGTAAGTCAGCTCTGGGGAAAACCAGAGAAGTCTTTTTCGTTTCTCTAAATCTTGATCTTTTATTTGAGCTAAGTCTTTGCAGAGATTCAAAGAAAGTTATTTTACAATAATTCTCCAAAGGGCAGTTAAATGTGTTTCATCCAAAATTGGATATTCCCCATATCATAACAGATCCCCTTCAGGAACTAGGAACTTACTATTAGCTCTCTCCTTATAAATTACCATCAATTTTTAATAAAGAGAGCAAAAAACGCCACTTTATATAATCGATGTGAAGGAACATAGAAGGCACGAGAGGAAAGTTTCCCCCTGCATTTCCACAAATTGCTTCTTTGTTAAAAGTGAGTGCTTGGTGAAAATAGTATATCAACAACGGATTCTCCTGTGGTGTGAACCCCAACCCTAGCAGGAAGACCAAACTTCTCTCTGAGGCATGCAGATGGAGTTCTTGTGTCTCTCTCCAAGAGAACAACCGATAGTGCAAAATAGGGAGACTTGACATCAAATTCTGTGCCCGTGGTTGTACGTGACATGAGCTGGTCAGAAGGTTTTGCATGTGCAGTGACATCTCTATGCTGTGGAGGCCAAGATCACAGGGTTGATACAGAATAGTTTACGTCACACAGTAGGAAAAGTGTGTGTGTGTGTGTTTTAAAAAACCTAACGGAACAGCACTGTTCTGTGAACTCAAACCCTACTTCTAACCACCAAGAGCCACCTTGTAAACTTGGACGTAGAATTGCTAGATTTGGGAGACCTAGCCACTGCTTTTCACACAGCACCTTCTGGAAAGGAACCCCCCCTAAATCGCTGTGGGAATCCATAAGAAGTCAGTTCTGCTTGCTTCTGTCTTTAGTGTAGCCGAAGATTTAATTCCCTGTCAGGGGGACTTTCTGCTCTTCCTGATGACTGCCAGCGAGGCCAGAGCCAGCTGTGCCCTCCTCACTCATCACGAACCAGGTCACCACACCTAGATTCCGGAGTGTGTCCAGGGCAGCTTCATAAGGGAAACTGAAATGGGGCTATTTCAGTTTCTCCAGCACCTCCTGCCTTCCTGAATTCATTGAATGAAAGGACAAGAATAAAGTCTTTTCTTCCTTCTCTCTCCCTGGTGTTTGGCGATACTACATAAACAAGCGCACTTCTTCCACTTGGTTCCAGTTGTGCTGTTCCTGGTTCCTCATCTCAGAGAACAGGGTTTCCTTTGTCTTCAGTGTGAAGGGTTCAGAGAATGTGCCCAGCTAGTGTCCCTTGGGCCTCGTCCAATACAAAAACATATTTTTAAAATTCAGATATTTCATATATGAATTGAGATGTCCAGTTTCTCTTTAAACAATTGGAAGGTTCAGCTACACTGGGTCCTGTTCCTATGTGGCATTGGTGAGCTGGAAACAAGGAGAGGCTGCTATTTTTATGGACTTAATCCTTTTCCCTCACCCTAATCTCTACCCACTCCCTGTCACACATATCATTCTGCTTGTTCATTCAGCTCTTTGCCCGCCCCACCCCTGCAGACATTTGATTTTGTGAGCCCTCTCACACAGAAGTTGTGGTAACAGTTTTGGGGCATACTCTCGCAGGTTATATGTTAACAGTGCTTTCAAGCATTTTCATAGACATGGCTATTTTTAATACTTAGTTCAGAAGAGCTTAGAAGTTGACTTTTCATTACTGTATTAAGGGTACATATTTGCCTACTGAGAAATATTTGAGGCTCCCATGTTCATATATTTCATATATATAATTTATGATGTAGCCTAACACATGTAATAATTTTAACTCAGGGGTTCAACTTATTTGTGCTCTTTTAAGAACCTCCATATTGAACACAGAATGGTAATTTATAGATGGAGATTTTATTAATTTTTCTGAGAAAAGTTGGATATCATTCCTAAAACATGATGTTATATATAATACACATAAAATAGCAAATTTTATTATATTTTCACTCATAATTTTACAGTATTGGTGTGTCAAAGTTTTCTTGACCATTCTCCTCTAATTAAGAGTCTTCACACAAATCTCTGATGATTTGGCCTTCTCTTAAGGGGGCCACTTTTCAGGGGTGTTTCTGAGAGATCTGAAATCTGACAAGAGTGAAAGTTGACACATTATTGAGGGACATGATTATTAATCCTTGTTTCTTATCAAGGGCTTTGGACTGTCTGTACAAAAATGCTTACAAGTCTTCCTTTGTTCCGTTCCTCAGATAGTCAAGAATTTCTTATTCCCCCATCCTGACAATTTTACCTAAACTTTTTCATTGCTTCAGGCCATTGCTTCCAGTCATATCATCTTCTGAGACTGTGAATAATTCTTTCCCTTCAATTATATTGTTACCTTGAAGGTATTTATAGGCCCCTGGAGTCATTGCTTTTCCAGACTTTATAAATGTAGCTCTCACCTCCTCTCCTCATATGTTTTATCTTCTAGCCTTTTTACCCTTCCTTTTTTTGTTTTTTTGGAGTCTATCTTTGTAGCTTCTCTGATATTTCAATATTCTTCCCCAACTAAAGAGGTCAGAATAGCACATCATATCCCAAGCATTACTGTGAGTATCTAATTTTAGAAAGGGAAATCAAGCGAGGGGATCACTTCAACTTGAACTTAACCTATTTTGTCACTTAGATAAACAGACAAAATGGTAGTGAAAGCTAATAGGGCAGTGTCAACGTGTTTCCATATATTTTAACATATTGTTAGAATAATCCTGGAAGTTTAAGGGGAAACAATGATTTTTCTGAGAGAGAATGCCTTGTCTCCAGTAGATGCATGAACCTGTCCTTTAGAGTAAGATTTTCATTAAAAATTCAGACTTCTAATATGGTTGTGTAATACGATGGTTTTTTTCCTATAGTAAACAAGCTTTTAAACCAATATTATTATTAATATTATTATTGTTATTAATAACATTATACCTGTCTCTGTGGTTTAAAATTCAGAAACATTATTAAGCATTTAATTTTAGGAAGAAAAAATCAAATTGCAACTTGAACCACCTTGGTGTTAGCTTTAAGTTCCAGTCCACGTCTGCTAGCGTTGTTAACATTTCATCAACGTGGCACATTGGGTGTAGCCTTTGAGGGCGATGCAAAGAGCAAAGGCTCAAGTTAGCTCTCTAGTACCATGGTCTCCTAACTTTTTTTAAAAATTTTTTTATTGCAGTAACATTGGATTATAACATTATATAACTTTCAGATGGTACATTGTAATATATTTTGAATTCTGTGTAGATTACATCATGTTCACCACCCAAAGACTAATTACAAGCCGTCACCACACGCATGTGCCTAATCATCTCTTTCACCCTCCCCCCTCCCCGCTTTCCCTCTGGTAACCACCAATCCAATTTCTGTTATTATGTGTTTGTCATTGTTTTTATCTTCTACTTATGAGTGAGATCATATGGTATTTGACTTTCTCCCTCTGACTTATGTCACTTAGCAGAATACCCTCAAGGTCCATCCATGTTGTCACAAATGGCCAGATTTCATCATTGCTCATGGCTAAGTAGTATTCCGTTGTGTATATATACCACATCTCCTTTATCCATTCATCCCTTGATGGGCACTTATGTTGCTTCCAAGTCTTGGCTATTGTGAATAAGGCTGTGATGAACATAGGAGTGCATGTATCTTTATGCATTAGTGTTTTAAAGTTCTTTGGATAAACACCCAACAGAGGAATAGCTGGATCATATGATGGATCTATTCTTATTTTTCTGAGGAATCTCCACACTGTTTTCCATAGTGGCTGTACCAGGTTGCACTCCCACCAGCAGTGTACAAGAATTCCCTTCTCTCCACATTCTCTCCAACAGTTATTGTTTCCTGTCTTGTTAATTATAGCCATTCTGACCAGAGTGAGATGATATCTCATTGTAGTTTTGATTTGCATTTCCCTGATAGTTAGTGATGTCGAACATGTTTATGTGCCTGTTGGCCATCTGTCTATCTTCTTTAGAGAAATCTCTGTTCAGATCTTTTGCCCATTTTTTAATTAGGTTGTCCAAACATTTTTGATTGCCCGCACATACTAGGAAAAAAAAGATTTACCCATACAGCCCTTATAAATATGTATATATATTATGTAGAGTATACACGTGCTAATACGTTGTTTGTATTATAAAACACAGAAACATCAGAATTTTTAAAAGATAATATTATATAAATAGATGTTCCAAAAATTTTCCCCATCACCCCAGTGAACCAACTTTGCAGCCCATGGGGATGCCCACCCGACTCTAGAGACCACTGCTCTGATGGGATCACCAAGCTGACAGAATGAACCACCATTCTCAGCAGTTCCCAGTAGGAAGCCCAGGATGAGCAGTTAAAGGCTGGAGGGCACCTAAGAGAACATGTTGTTCAAACACTCATTTTAGAGATGAAGATATGGAGGCCCAGAGACTTACCTACTTAGGGTCGCAGAGTTTAACGAGACAGCTGGAAGTGAAACACAAGCCTCAGAATTCTCAGAATACAATGCATAATGGAAGACGTGTTGTTCTGTTTCAGCGGGAGTTTGAGGAAAGCGGGGACTGAGCTCCTGCATGATGGAAAAGGAGAGCATGAGTCGCTAAGTTGTCTTAACTGTGAGCTATTGTTTGCCTAAATGAACTCTGCTCTCTCATGCTCCCTTCTATTCAGCCGTCTTTACAGGTTCTTTCTCTCTTTCTTTCTGTTTCTCTCTCCAACTTAAAATGCAAAGCTTCTGATTTAATAGCAGACCTCTTTAACAAGAGCACAGCGTCTGGAGCCAGACTTCCTGGGTTCAAATCCCCACTCTGTTACTTAGTGTCACTTAATAACTATGTGACTTTAGGAAGTTACATAACTTCTCTATGCCTCAGTTTCCTCATCTGTTGAAACTGAGGATAATAAATTTCCATATGGGCTGAAGTGAGCATTAAAGAGATGACACCTGGAAAACCCTCAGCATACTGCCTGGCCCCAACCCAAAGGGCCTTTAAATGTTAGCTGTTGTCATTATTTTCCTTTTATTAATAATTCTTCCTAAAAGCTTAAAGTGCTTTGCCCCATAGCATTGCGTTTCATTTTATAACATGTTAAACAGAGAAAACCATTTTCCTTTCCACTTTACAAACATGTACACTGAGGCTTCTATGTGTGCTTATGGCCCAAATTAGTCCTGAATCCCAGGACAGACTCCCAACCTGGTGTTCCATATTAAACTGCATTTGCTTTCGAGATGGAAACAATAACTCAAAACCCCCTTTAGCGGAGCAGGAACACAGACTCCGTAGTTTTCTTTTTCTTCTCAATCTCCTGAAGCATCTCCTCTCTGTGCATGGGGGCTCTATGCTGCCAGAAGTCTACCCAGCCAGAGGATAGTGGCAGCAGTAGGGTTAAAAGGGGTGTCTGTTCATCTGTCTGAACTCTCAGCTGTGTGAGAGCCTGTGTTACAACTTTAATAGCTTCCTCACATAACTAGCTTTCTGCACCCATTTGGAGTGTTGCCATTTTCTCCAGCCTTCAGTATTAGGGAGTGTTATTAAATGATAAGAGGGTTTGCTTTCTGGTTGTATATTGTGAGAGGCTGGGAAACAATGAGTGTTGTGACACATTAGAGGGCACGTTAGCGCTGATTATGGGAACTCCATATCAGAGAGCAGATCATGTGACAGGACTGCATCTGGGACGCTGCCTCCTTTCCCTGGAGGGTTATTAATGGGCCTTTGTACCTGAGAGGATGGAGTACCATGTCTGGTGAACGCGATAATTAGAGATATGTCACTTATCATAAGCAGGGCCCTGGCACCCAGGGCTGGCAGCTCTGTTCCATGGACGAAGCAGGCTCCATGCTCCAGAGACAAAAGAAAAGTGGAACTTGTTATGGTCACCTTACCTGAAGGAGGCCATCTCACATTGCCATCCATGGGCATTGACTGGTAATTGGTATTAAATAGAGAAAAAGAGCTCAGGGTTGGGGAGCAGAAGACTTGAGTTTTATTCTTAATTCTGCCACCGTAAAGCTATAATGTTTTGAGTAAGAATCACTTAGCTTGTGACAATCAGTTTTTTGATGTGAGAAAATGAGGACTATATATGCCCTACTTATCTCAAGGAGTTGCATCTCAAAGGTCATCTTTGTCAAGGTAGTGGGGTGGAGACAAGGGTGTGTATGTGTATTTAAAGGGGATATAAGGATATTTTGAGGTAGAAAGGGAAGGGCCAGTAGAAAGGTAGAGATCGACAATGTGTGGTAGAAGAGGTAGATAAAATTGACCAAGCTGGGAATGGAGAAGGCAGGAAAAGCTGAGAGAAAAACCAACGTAGAGCATTTAGTTTTGGGTACCGTTCCTATGGAGCAAAGAAGACAGCTGGGATTGGATAATTGCAAAGAAACTCTGAGAAGAGAGGGAGAGTCAAGGAAGTTCACATCTGATATTCTTAAACTTCCCAGTGAAAAATTATTAAGGTCATCTCCTGCAAGCAACAGGAGCAAGGGGAGATTTTGAGACTTGAAGAAAGTGTAAAACATTTAGAATAACCAAAAGAAGTCAACAAAGCATATTTTCAACAATGTCTTGACCTGAGAATCAGAACAACTAGTTCTATCTTTTCCTCCTGGGTGGGTCCTAAGCAGGGGCCTGTCACTTCCCCAATCTGTATTTCAGGGTTATAATCTATACCTTCCACACCTGTTATAGAAATTAAACGTGATCATATAGATAATATGCACAACACTATGCCTGACACATAAAAGTTCCTCATTATTTTATTAAGGTGGGCATAATGGGAAAGAATGCGTAAGACATTCAGGGTTGCTAAATAAGATTGTCCAGTTTAGAAGCTGGGTTGTATTGGCCAATGTGCTTATACCAGGATTGAATAATATTCTTTATAGGTGTGCATATGCTTTCCTTTCAGAGGATTGTCTTCAGCTTCAGTGCTGTTTATGCCTTACATTTCTCCTCTCCTGCTCTTGCACCTGCTCGTAGCCTTAGATTATGGACTGGGTAGAGAAGTAGGTCTCTGAGTACAATGTAATGTGTTTCCTATGCTGCTGAATTGATGCCAATGGCATATCAGTCCAAACAAGTAAGCCTCAAGCCAAACATCTCTCCTGGTTGAGTAGCAAAAATCATTTGTGGAGGTTGCACAGGTAGGCCACATAAGTTAGCGTCTGCAATGGTATTGAGCTACCCTCTGTAGACACAAGGCTCATTTTACTCAAAGGATAGCCCAAGAATAAATATGAAGAACTGCTTTTAGAGTTCCTTTTTCCTGAAGCCCTTTTTAGATATCCTCTTTATTACATTTTACATGAATAAGGTAGATAATCACAAACGTCAACATTCACTCTTGTTGGAGTGTAGGTCAAAGTTAACCTGGGAGGGAAGGAGACCCTTCAATTAGACACCCCCTCAAATATCTCATAATTATGCTTTCACAAGAAACCCCCAAGAGAGGTACAAACCCAATTCTAATACTTCATAAGAATAAAGACATCCTTCAAATGGAGTGACTATTTCTTAATACAAATGCCCACTATTTATAAAACATCCATTGAGTGCAGGAGTGGTATAGGGTGTGTATGTACACGAGTGTATGCATCTGCTTTTGTTTTGTCTTGTTTGTTTTTCCCTGTAATCCTCTCAAGGATCTCAAAGGTAGAAACTATTATCCTTATATTCCAGTTGAGGATCCAAAATTCAGAGAGGTGAGTGACTTGCCAAGTTTCCTGCCTCCTGCAAACAGTTGAGATAAGATTTAAATCCAGGTGTACCTAGTGCCACAGCCCAAGTTCTTTCTCCTTCCTGGAATTTTCTAACGCTTACACAGTCTGCTTCTTGAATCATTCAGCCTCCACATTCCTCTATTCCGTAGCACTCTCAAGTCATACTTGCGGCTAGAGTGGAAAGTGATTGTTTAATCAGCTTTTCCACTCATGTGCCTGAATGGTTCCTGCCTTTACTAATGAGAGAAAGCCACAGGGCTTTGGGAAACCACTGGTGCTTACTTGGGAAGATCTTGAGAATTATACATCACTAGCAGAACCCTAAAAATGTTCCAAAGGATGCATTAATATTTTCTGTAAAAATATGGCTTTTCTGACCTTAGAAAGGTAGACAGGGGCATGAATTAGCATGACTCACAAGTGGCAAAATTTTCCACAGAATAGACAATTTGAACAGGGTAAATCTATTTTCTCCTAAGTAAATAGTAAATTCAGAGAGTATATTTGAGCACTAAGAAGAATCTTATTCCCTTTAAATATTGCTTCTGCCAAATTTTTACCATTTTTATATCATTTTAAGATTACGGATATGTCTATTTCAGGAGACAGTCAATTTTCTGGTAGACATAACCCGCAGGCAATTATAGATGATAAAAACTGTGACCCAGATCAATAATAAGGGAGCATCTCCCTCCCTTCTCATAGAGGAATTCCTGGAACTTCTTAGTACACCTATAGAAATAGAGAGCCCACATCAGGAAGGTACCACTTTTTTTGCAGTTGTTAAATTGGCTTCACCAACTCAGAAAGAATATGCAGAATTCTCAGTTCTTGAGTCCCTGTATACCCAAGCTCAAAATAATCAACTAAACTTACAGTTTAATGTTCATATTGGGTTGAGGTTGATATTGAGAAAAATAGTTGATCAGCTAGAAAAATCACCCTAAACATAATTTTATGCATCCATAGGTCAAGAAAAATAAAATCTGAATTTGTCAATAGGTCACTATTCTTCAATGTGGTCTCTCTTTCCAAAGTGATTTTGCAAGATACTCAGTTTTAGTGGTAATGTATCATTTTCTAGAATATACTTACCAATGAAACTTCCAAAGAATCTTGTTGGTATAGTGAATTACTTAAAGTCTCAGAAGATTATCTCTGGCTTTTTATGGCCTGATACTCCTGACACAGTTTTATCAATCATGTGTGGAAAGTAATGAGACAGTAGATTCTACCAGGCTTCACTGACTAATCTTATGTGGGTTTTTTTAATGTGTTTTCACCCAAAGAGCATGCTTTCAGTTTTGGAGATTTGTTGACTATTAAATGCTTGGGGTCTTAAATGGTGCTAAGTGAAGAAATGCCAAAAACATGCACAACATAAGCACCAAAGTATTTTCCTTCGTGAGTGAAACGCCAGTGTGAGATGGCTAAATGTGATAGAGAAAGTGACCAATGGTGGGAGTCAGCAGATGAGGAATGGACATTAATTCAGGTGGTGACACAGAGATTGGCATTGTGAGGATTTTTAAATTCTACAAC
Source organism: Equus caballus (assembly GCF_041296265.1). Lineage (NCBI taxonomy): Eukaryota > Metazoa > Chordata > Mammalia > Perissodactyla > Equidae > Equus > Equus caballus. The sequence goes on from NC_091707.1 coordinate 37,378,232, forward strand.
TAAATGGATGAGCCACTGGGAGGCCATGTCCAGACAGATCAATACCGTACAAAAAGATAATTGCTTTTCTTGGTGAATCCTAAGAAAAGGCTGGGGCTTTAGGGAAATTGAGAGAGATTTCTTTTTTTTTTCTTCCTTAAAAAGGTAATTAATGAATACAACAGACAATTCAAGGCTAGAGAATAAGATCTGAAAGTTTGAAAGCCATACATTCAGAATGGATTTAGAGATTTACAGAAAGGCTGTAGCCCAGAACAGTGCCTACAGAAGTGGACAGAGCTACGGGGGTGACAATGTCTCCTTGAGAGATGGGTGCTGAAATCTTCCACTGGGCAAGCATCCAAAAACATTAGAGCAAATGAGGTATGCCTTCTAGCATAGCTCTGTAGATAGAAAAAGAGTCAAATATTTAGAAAAAAACAGAGACTGAAGTTGTCTTAAAGCCAGTTTATAAATGAAGCCTGAAATACATCCACATGGGATGAATGAGCATCAATTTTACTCCAACTATGATCTTTCATGCTTTCTCGGACTGTAAAAAGTGGCTACTCCATCCATCAATATTACATTGGAAGATAGTTTAGAATATAAACTCAGAGCCTCTTCATTCCTTGATATCTCCAATGGACTTTGGTTAGACAGAGCATATCATTACTAAGTTTAAAATTATGAGGTGAGTGTTAGCATTGTGTTTGAAAAAATTTTTTCACAAGTTCTATATTAGTTAAAAAATAAAATTTCTGTTCTCTATTGAATGACAAAAGCCGTTCATACTAGGGACAGTGTCTAAGTGTCACAATTTGCTTTCCTATCCAGTTCTCTCTGCCACACTACAAGTTCCTTAAAGACAGGATTCTAGTCCTGTTCATCCTTGTGTACATAATAGGTGCTCAATAAATGCTTTGCAAACTTAAGAAGTATGTATTAAATATATACTTGATTCCTGACACTAATTCTCTTACTAGGTTTTTGGGGAGTTTTTTGAGATTTGACTATATTTGATGATGAAATAGTTTACGTAAAACAAAACAAACAAAATCCTCTCTTTACAACATCAAAAGATTTGTGTCCTGACATAAAAATGAATAATCACTCTCTTCCCCTAGTGGATTCTGTCATTTTCATTAACCTCCAGATTCATCTGAGAAATGGCTACACTTAGGGGTCAGGAACTCTAGGGAGACTGTTTCTACTCTGTCAAAATTTAAAATAATCTCCCAGAAACTTGAAAACTGTTTGTATACAGAGAAGTAACAGAAGGGAGAAGTGAGTTTCAGTTTCGTCAAACATGAGCACCCTCCGAAGCCATCTTTCTTAGAGGCCTTGCACGAAGGAAGGTCAGAGAACATCATTAAGATGGGTCTTTTATGCAAAGGAATGAAGGGTAATCTTTGAAAGATATAGATAGAAAAGAATCAACGGGGCCAGCCTGGTGGCACAGTGGTTCAGTTCACACATTCCGCTTCGGTGGCCTTGGGTTCACCGGTTTGGATCCCGGGTGCGGACAAGCCACCGCTTGGCAAGCCATGCTGTGGCAGGCGTCCCACGTGTAAAGTAGAGGAAGATGGGCATGGATGTTAGTTCAGGGCCAGTCTTCCTCAGCAAAAAGAGGAGGATTGGCAGCAGATGTTAGTTCAGGGCTAATCTTCCTCAAAAAGATAAATAAATAAAAGAATCAAATATTTAGAAATAACAGGGATTGAAGTTGTCCCTTTGGGGAGTAACAGTTTACAAACATAGTCTGAAATTTACTTCCCCTACAAATAATTTCTTAGAACTATTTATTCTGAAATAATTTTAGAGTTACGGGAAAGTTGCAAAGATTGTAGAGAGAATTCCTTTATATCCTTCTCCCAGCTTCCCCTGATGTTAACATGTTACATCACCACAGTACATTTATTGAAGCCAAGACATGAACGTTTGTACGATACTAACTGCAGACTCTATTCAGATTTTCCTGTTTTTTTTCAACTAATGTTCTCTTTATGTTCCAGAATCCAATCCAGACACCACATTTCATTTACTCTTCAAGTCTCTTTAGGCTCCTCTAGTCTGTGACTGTCCACAAATACTTTTTAATTGAAAGAATGATCTAAAAGTATGTTTTGTTACATCAATACCATCCCTCCCACCTTTCCTTTCTCCACTGAACTTGTGCATCAGTCACTTCCTTAGCTCTTAGTTTTAGTTTATGCATTGCATATTTTGCCATTGCACAAGATTAATCATTAGAATATATTATAGAATGGTGGTTGAAGGAACACAGACCTTGGAGCCCAACTGGGTTGGATTTGAATCCTTGCTCCAGTTGTATGATGTTAGGCAAGTCACTTAATCTCTCTGTACCTCTGCATTTGTAAAATGAGGGTCATGGAAGATTAAAAAAATGTACAAAAAGCACTTGGAATAATTAATTGGCACATGGTAAGTGCTATACATTAACTCTTATTGTGGTTATTATTGACCGTATTGAATGAAATCAGTGTAGGGTAGTAGAACACTTTTGGATTCTGCATCTGAATGCCTGAGTTAACATCTTGGCTCCATACTTAGTAGATATGGAGGTTCTTTGTATTCTGTAATACAGAGGTTACAATACTTTCTCTATGTTTTTCAAGGAGTTACTTTAAAGATAAGATGAGATAAGGCATGAGAAAGGGCTGGTAAAATGTAAAGTGCAAACCTGAGCAATAATGATATGTAGTATGGGGAGGGGGTGGCTAGGACAGGAAGGGCTGGGAGGCCCTCACCATGCAGCCTGGTCCTGACAGTGGCAGAAGATGTGTAGGTACATGAGATTGCTTTGTGTTGGTCATAAGCATAGGATGGTTCACATTTATATGTTCCTCTGCTTGACCAAATAGTGTGGATATAGGAGACAAAGCTACCTGGAAAAGAGAATAATGCAGGTATTACCCTCTTATAAGCTCACTGGAAAATGTTCCAGGCATTTCTGTAGATAGCCATAGGGGATAGAGATAAAGGGACAAGGTGGGCTTGGGGACTTGGTGAGTTAGCTGTTAATTTAAGCTCCTCATTTCCATGTTGGCATTGCTTATTTCAGTTATTACTATGAAGAACTTTTAGAAGAAGCTGTGCTTTGCTTCTCTCTAAGTGGCCATCTCAGGCCTAGAGCTTTGAGAATCTATAAGCTGACACAGTGACCAAGGAGCATTCTTGAGGACAGAGGGCCAGGGTGTGAAGCGTACTGGGGCTGCCAAGGCTAGGCTTGCCATTGATTTTCTGCTTTGTCACCAAGCAACTGAGATTTCTCCCACTAAAGAAAGAGACACACCATCTCTACGTGACAGAGAAATATGTTCACAAGGAATAGAATGGACACTTAACTTCATTTATCTCTTACAGGCAAGGTTGGCATGCTGAGTCAGAGTTCTGAATTCAGGATCTCAATGCAGGAGCAAGCAGGTGGGGCATCTGCAGATGGGGACTCCTTTTTTGTTGTTTCTTTGGAAAACTCCACCACTTCTAGCAATCTAGAATTATAATTATATACTACATACAAGGGACCGTCAAAAGACTCAGTACTCCTGTAAAGTATGCAAATTGAAGGACACATTATATGAAATAGCTCACATTTATTAAGTGCTTATCATATACCAGGCACTATTCTAAGCATTTTACATTTAATCCTTATGGCCTTGTGAAGTAGGACTGATTATAATACCATTTTACAGATAAGAAAACTGAAGCACCTAGCAGATAAGAAAATTGCTCCAAATTGCACAGATTGTAATTCAGAATACTTTTCCAAAAGCTTTTCGATTCAGAATACAGTGTTTTCGATAATGAAGATAAATTAGTAAAGAACTTACAATGATAATATTTCGTCCCTGCCCAAATTAAATTGGTATGTGCCCCAAAAAAGCCACAGACACAGTGATCAGAGTTGACAGTAATCATTTTATCTTTAAAAGGTGTCATCTCTATCAATTCATCAAATGTTCAAATAAAAGGGATTAACCATAAACTGAAATTTAAAATTGCTTGAGCAATGCTGGGGTTTTGTTGCCTTGAAACAATCTCCATGATCCAGTGATCTGGGAGGAGGAGTGATTTTTTGGTAGACTAATTTACAGCATTTTCTATTGAAAAAAGAAAAGGAAAGGGAAAAATCAGATACTTATTCCCCTTAACGACCAGGTTATGACCTAATTATGTATCACACACACATGTGAACATGGGCGAATTATCTAGCAGTGTCTAGCACAGTAAACAGTTATCTGATCTGATCAAAGGGTGGCATACCATAAGAAATCTGATCTCTCGTGAAAAGAGATTCCCCGTGGATAACAACCAGGGATCACATATCTTCAAAGACCAAGAAAACAGTGAAATGCCCTCAGCTAGACAGAACACAGTATAATTGTTCTTGGTTATTCGCAAGGATTTTGCACTGCCTCAGGCCTGTCATTATGAACATCAGTGATCATTGTGGGAATTTGGGAAAGTGCTAGTGAACAGGAAGCTCCAATTACAGAACACTGGATAAAACAGCTTTTGCTATAGTTATACTGTGTTTAGATTGATGGGGCTAATGAGCGGTGTTTCTTAATCCAAATGTTGATTTTGGAATGAGTTAAAATTAGGGCTAAAACTGTGTTAGTAAATTTGTTTACTGGATTGACTTTGTGGGTTCAAGTAGAATTCAGATTATTCGACTAACATTTCTTAAGCAACAAACCGATACCAGGCCCTGGGTTAGGTCCTAGAGATCCAGAAGTGGATGAAACCCTCAAGGAGTTACAACCCAGGGAGGGAGAGGGAATTTTAATGATAGCATGGTAATAATAATAGCAGCTGATATTAACTGAGCTCTTCCGAGGTGCCAGACACTGTCCTAAACACTGCCTGTATTAATTCACTTACCTACTACCACCCTAACCCCATGAAGGAGGGATTCTATTATAGGTGGGAAAGAAGGCATAGGATTAAGTAATTGATCTAAGGTCATGTGTGTAGTAAGTGGCAGAGCAGGGCTTAAACTTAGGTAGGCTGATTCTAGAACTTGGGCCCTTAAGTCTCATCTTAGTATTATAGAGAAGGTTTCAATATAAATATGGCTAATTTTAAATGGAGTCTTCTGGGCCGAGAGGAGGTATAGTTAACCATGTTTGCCTATGCTGCTGGAGGTGATGAGGCCAGACCATAATAATATTACCCTAACTCCCATGTTTGCTCTACTCCAAGCATACTGGTCTCTTTGCCATTCTTCAAGCAGGTCAATCTTGTTCCTACTTCAGTGACTTTGCATGGATTAACGTTGACCTGCATGTATTAGCATATCCCCATGAAAGAGGGGATACCCACTTCTTTCCCACTTCTGCCCAAATGTTACCTTGTTAATGAAAACTTGCCTAACTCATCCAATGTAGCAGCCTTTCTTCCCCATCCCACCTTCCTGAAATCTCTACTTCCTTACTCTACCTTACTTTCTTCCAGAGATTTTAACATGAGTGGATATACTATATTTCACTTGGGTTTTTTTCTGTTTGTTTATTTGCCTCCCCACATTAGAATATAGGTTCCAAGGTCTCAGTGGCTTTCTTTATATTGTTTATCACTGAATCCCCAATGCTTAGAATAGTGCCTGACACATAGGGGTTTAATATATATTTTTTGATGTAACGAATTAAAAAGGAAGAAAACATGCCAAAATGTTAAAATGGCTATATCTGAGTGTTGGAATTATTATTTTTTAAAAAGAACACATTTCCCAGGTTTTTTATATGTGAAAAGTATGTGTTACTTTTCTAATCAGGAAAACGCAGAAAAATAGACTAAAGTGAAAAATTAATCACTGACTCATCTCAGAAATTTACTGATATTGTGTTGTTCTTTTATATTAGGTTTTTATACATAGTGAGATGGTATTATTTAGAGTCCCTTAGAAAAATTGTGTCTATAAAATGACCCTTTCTTTCCTGCTTATTCCAGACCGTAGCCCTGACTGCTCACCTGAGCGGGAGATTCACCTATGGGATTGCCATGTGAATGGCTTCCACTGGGACACCCAGTAGGCACCTAAAGGCATCAGGTTTAAGATAGAACTCTTGCTTCGCAACCTGCTCTTTACACAGTGATCTCCATCTCAATAAATCCAGCATTCACCCAGTTGTGCAAGCTATAAACTTAAGATTCGTACCTGCCTTTCCTAATGCCCTTGTCTATCTCATCAGAAACCCAATTGAATCTACTCCAGAATACATCCCAAACCAGACCACTTCTCACGGCCGCTCACTGTCACTGTTCCCTGTTTAGTAGAAGCCACCTGTGGTCACCTAAGCCATCTCTCAGCTGAATCTTTGCAGACACTTTCGAACTGGTATCTTTGCTTCCACTCTTGTCTAATACCTCCACTCCTTGCCAATCTTTTCTCCTCAAAGCAGCCAGAATGATATTTTAAAAAATACAGTCAGCCTATGTTTCGCCCCTGATTAAAATCCTCATGTGGCTTCATATGGTGCTGCCAGTAAAATCTGAATGTGTTAGCATGGACTTGATGACCCTACAGACTCTAACCCCTCAATCCCCCTAAGACCTCATTCTCTGCTGCTCTCCTTTGCAGCCACCACACTCTGGACTGTTGATCAAACATACCAGGCTTACTCCAGCTTTGGGCTTCCCCCTTGTCCTGACATGTCTCCCCTCAGCACCAGGGCTGGCTCTTTCTCTTCATTTAGATCTCAGTTCAGCTGTCACCTCCTCAGGCTGACCTTTTTGATCATCCTAATTCAGAAAGCTCCCATCACCCTCCCCACCAATGGCTCTATCCTATGCCTCTTTGTTATTTCCAAAAACAGTCTGTAATTGTCTAGTTCACACATTTACATGTTTAATATCTGCCTTGTCCTGAAATGAAGACACTATGAGGAAAAGGAGTGGGACTGTCTAAAAGCTGCTCTGACCTCAGTACCCTGAATAGTGCCTGGCTCATAGTAGGTGCTTAATATATAGTCACTGAATGAAGGAATAAAGGATTGAAAGAATTCATGTTTTTGTGATGTGTATAGCAATAGAGGTGATGATCAGTGCAATTCTGATGATCCATCTTCCATTATACCAGTTCTCCTAACCTACAGCACAAATACCAAAGGAAAAGTTTGCTTCTAGGAACAAGGTAATGCCATTGATTGGTTTGTTGATTGACTGATTGACTCATTCATTCATCATTCTTCACTCTTTAGGCATTTATTGAGGTCTTTCTCTACAGGCTTCCGGTATTTGGTGTTTGGGCAGTTATCTTAGCTGTGTGTGTGTGTGTGTGTGTGTGTGTGTGTGTGTGTCTGTGTTGGAAGAAGAATCAAGTAAATAAACAATGAATGCAATGCAAGAAGTGTTTTCTTAGTAGAGGTTATGTACCTAGACTTCTGTGCACGTTGTTTTGAGAATGCAAAGGAAGGTGCCTCTGCTTCTGCTTACTGGAAAGTTAGTTTATGAGCATTTATCTTCAAGTGATCAGAGAGAGATTTCTTTGATGGTCAGTTTTCCTAAATCTGAGTTTTAACAGACATCAGATCTGGAGAAAAAGGAGGAAAAAACACAGGGATCAATACAGAGACTAATGACCATTCATCCAAGTAAAACAGATATCATTTGAAACTGGACATGGGCCTCTGGCAATCTCTGGTCTTCTCCTTCATCTTGAGTGAGGGATGCTGAAACAGTCTGGGCTGGCTACTGTTTAATGGGGGAGTGATTAATACTTCTCACTAGCCCAAGGGATAAAAAGCAAAATTAGTTTCCATTCCAAAAAACATTTTTTTAAAGGCCAGTTAAAATTATTGACTTCATGCATCATTCAGCAATTACAAGAAGCATTACTGTACCCTCTCCGTAGATGATTAGAATAATTGCTGTCCTTTCATCTTTCACATCTAACAACATCTTCCAGTGTCTCCTACCTCCCTTTGTGTCTTAGCATGCTGCCTGTATCTGCTTTGCTAAGAGAACATCAAGGCTCAGTATAATTGGGCCTTTTCCCTTTCATACTGGTTTGCTTCTAAATCTTCTTCTTCTATAGGTTGCAGTGAGGTCAATCATATGCAGTCAAATGGCAGAGAAGATATTAAAAGTACTTATATCCAAGAACTAAATACATACCACATGTGTGCTTCAGTTACAAAGGGAATTTCTGTTAATATACCTGACATGAAGTCACTGGCAGCTTTCATGCACCTGCTGGCAATCACTATAGCTTTGATTAGCAGCATGACTGATACATGATTTATATTGGTCTTTTCTTTTTTCATAAGCAGTAAGAGATAGAGTTTCTACTAACACAGTGTTTCCCATAATTGCCTGATCATCAGAATCAACTGTGGCACATGTAAAAATATGCCCCAGACCTATGAATCAAAGGTTTCCACAGGCATAAGGATCTATTCATTTAACAAGCTCTTTAGGTGATCTGATCATCAGGCAGAGTCTGGGAAGCCTGGTGCTAATAATATCCAAAGGGTTGTTTATATGTCTGATGCTTTCCTGACTGGGGTAAAACCTACATCTCTTTCTTTGATTAAACGTAGATTAAAATGCTCAGAGTATCTCCCACATTCAACTTTCCCAGTGCCCAGTTCCTGTACTATGAGACAGAGAAATCCATGTGGGCTATTTTGTGACGAAGATCTCTTGCTGTTTTTATTATTAAGTTGAATGAATGAGGCCACCCGTACATTCCCTTCTTTGTTGCTGTTATGACAACATATATTGAACTTGTGACCTTTGTCAACAAAGCTGCCTCACCAGCTAAGCTCAATCAACCTTACTTCTAAAGAATTTGAATGTTTCCCATTTTTAAGTCCACTTTTTTTTTGAGGAAGATTAGCCCTGAGCTAACATCCACTGCCAGTCCACTGCCAGTCCTCCTCTTTTTGCTGAGGAAGACTGGCCCTGAGCTAACATCCGTGCCCATCTTCCTCTACTTTATATGTGGGATGCCTGCCACGGCATGGCTTGATAAATGGCATGTAGGTCCACATCCTGGATCTGAACCAGCAAATCCCAGGCCACCAAAGTGGAGCATGAAAACTTAACCAGTACACCACTGGGCCAGCCCCTGTGAAGTCCACTTTGATGGAAGCTAACGGTTAGAAGAAGCAACAGACTTCTGAAATATTACAGATGGAAAGTCCATTGGAGGTCATCCATTACAACCCGAAAACTATAAAAATAAAGGGAGAGAGGCCATTGAGGGGCTTGCCAAAGTCAAATGGTTCATTAGAGGGAGAGTTTGGATTAAATCTCCTGATTGCCAGCCTAATATTCTCTCTATGACACTGTTCGTATAACCAATCAGCCTACTGTCTGAGCCTCAATTCCTCTTTAGAAAAAAGAGTATTAGACTAGATCAGTGACTCTAAAACTGTGTTCTCTGAGTTGGGTTCATTGAAAGGGCCTAGTAGGCAACTAGTATTGGGAGTGGAGGTGGGAGAGGGAGGGCAGCCCAGAAGGTGGGGCTCAGACTTCCCGTCATTCTACTTTTATTGGGTGGATATATTGAAATTGCATCAAAAATTCATTGGGACAAAACAATTCTGATGCTTTTTTTAAAAAAAAAAAAGTTGTAAAGGCAAAGGACTAGATGGCAATGTTCACATACATATCTGATTCTGATATTTTGGGATCCTGAGAAAAAGTCTGTGAAAACAAGGATGTTGTGTTTCTTGTCATTTCCAGTAGGACCTGATTCTGTGTATTCAGTGAATGGTAGTCATTGACCAGCTCCAAGCATGGCTTGGTCAACTCAAGGAATTGACACTTTGAAAGTGGGAGAAGAGTGGAAAGAGAAGCTATTTGGAGTCAGGCTATCTTTTAAATCCTTTCTAAAAAGTCAAGCTAAAATGTCCACTATTTTCTCCTAAAATGGAAAGGTGACATCACTGCTTTGGCGGTGGTATCATACATGCTCTTCTTTACTTTCCTAATAGGTACAGAGAGAGGGCAGATCCTGAGTGAAGTATCCTTTCTCTTGCTTGAGCCTATTCTATATTTACGGAGATTTTGAGACTCCCCTTTAGAGTTCTGAGAATAGCTAAGACTCTAAGAAAGAGAACCTTTATCCTTAAGTAAGAAAATACAAGAGAAACTGGGAGCAGTTGTCCATCTGTCTCTTTCTTTAGAAACCATCAGTTTTTAGTATTAACCTAGGCTTTCTCTATGTTCTATGCAGTTGGCTTGAGTTCTCTTCTATTGTGGTCAAGACTCAAGTGGAAGAGACGTGAATGTGTGTCTGCCTCCTTTTTCTTAAGTTTGGTCTCCATTGTCTTACCCCAAAAGGGACTGGATCTTTGTTTTCCTACCCCATTAATATAACCATCTTGATTTACAAATCTTCTCTGCCCACCACCACCATCTTTCTCACTCAGCTTCCTTCACTGCAAACTCTCACATGCTCATTCCTCATTTCTCACCAGATTTTAGACTGACTGGTTTGTGGCATAAAAGAATGAGTTAGGTGGGAACAGCTAAGTAAGCTAAGTAGAAACTTTTCCTTCTTCTTTGCACATCAGCAATGATAAAAGAGTCTGCTCAGGCAAGTGACATGACATTTGGCGGCTCTGGTGGCTGGACCATTTGTTTAAGTTTTTTGATTTGTAGTCACAGCTCTTCAGAGTTTAAGTGATGGGGTTATCACTTGACAGTGCATAAATGTTTTCTGTAATATTCGATGGTTACTTACCTCTCCAATTTTTTCTTCTGTGTTTTATTGTATCCAGTTTCATGTTTCCCCTTAGTTGACTTTTGTTTTATGTATCTTGTTTCTGGAGGTACATGGTAGGGATATGAGTTTCCAAAGGTAATAGTCCCAGTTTGCCTAAAAATTAATTGATAACACCATTTGGAAACAATTCCTAAAACCTCATCAGCACAACATAAATAGGATTTACAGGGATTCTTGAAACCAGTCCAACTCTCTGGCCTCCACTCTCTCCGTTCTCCCAAACCCATTCTAACCTCCATGTACAGTGCCCTCATTACCAGGCAAACCTGCTAACCTCTTTCACACCTCTCTATCTCTGCACAATGCTATTCCTTGGCCAAGAATGCCTTTCCCTTCATCCTTCACCTGGAAAATTTAGACTAGTCTTTTAAGGCCTAATAGAAATGTCATCCGCTCTGATATGCCTTTCCAGTTGCCCATGAGCAAAGTCAGATAGATGTTCTCCTGTGGTACTTTACTGATATCCCTGTAACAGCTTCCTGCTACTCCAGCCCCCTCATTTGGGAGATCTTCAAGGAGTCAACAAGTTCTGTTCCTCTGTAGAATCTGAGTGCCTCACTGACTGCCTGGAACATAGGACACTAAGTCACTGTGGTTGAAAGAAGTGATGAATCAGTCAATCCACCTATTCCCCAGCACCTGGAACTTCTCAAGGGGTCTGTGTTCTCCTTTGCTCCCATTTTCTCTACTTTTTATTCAGTCTATTAATAATAATAATAATCTTTTTCTCCAGTACAATTTTTTCTACTAGCATGTTTTTCTCTAATTCTGTTCCTTTGGTAAATATGAAACTACTATTTGCATATATACTAGTCTAATCTGGAATCTTTTCATCTCAGTTTTGGAATTCTGCAACAGCCTTCTGGTGGATCCATCTTCTATATGTTCCTACTATAACGCACCCTTCTGCCAGTAACCCAGTCAATGGTTTCAAGCCACATTTCTACTATTTTACCTCTCTGTAAAGATTGTGAATCTGCTTCCCTGTTAGATGGAGAACAAGCCTCTACTCTAAGCACTTAAGGAAACTGGTCCCTTTCATCCAACATTCATTACTCCTCAGTGTGATCCATTGCATCCATCCAAGCCAGATTGTTTGTTGTTGTCTGAGTGACCTGTGCTCCTTCCTTCACAGTCCAAAAGGAGTCATTGGTTTACTTATACTGAAACATATAATTTTACCTATTCCAAACCAGGTTATGATCTTACCTCTCCCAATAAGTCTACCAGGATTAATCCAACCCCTGAATCATCACTTAATTACTCCATATTACTATAGGTGGGATTCAGAGCAATAGAATTTTTCAACCTTAGCTTTGCCCCTTTCTTAGTGTCTACAGATCACTTAATCTTCTTATATCTAAAACTAGAGTTTTTAAAAAAAGACTGTTACACATTTAGGATGTTTCATGATGAAATATATTTCTATAAAGTCTTTCAAATTGAAAATTATGGTATATTTGGTTTACAAATCAGGAATTCTCAAGATGATATATAACCCATTTTTTCTCCCTTTTTCCCTGTAGGGTATACCTATATCTTTGGAGTTTGAAAGGATAAAGTAAGATTATCATCACTTTGATTTGTTTGTGTTCATAATATTTAATTCAGTTTGAAATATCAAATCACATTGAAAGGAAGACGTGAAAAATAGGGAAGACTATTTCTGCTGTAACAAATAGGCCCCTGAAATGTTAATTGCTCAAACATAAAAGAAATTTATCTCAGTCATATATACAGTCCAATGTGGCTACAGAAGACAAGGGGTAGGAGTGGGAGACCTGCTCTACACTGTCATTCCAGGACCAGGCCAACACGGATGCTGTCATCTTCAGCATGCCTTCCAAAGGCTTCTTGGTGTCAAAATCCAGCTGTTGGAAGGAGAGAGAGAGCATGAATATCATCATATGGGGGAATTTTATGAGCTAGACCTGAAAGTAGTCCACAATAATTCCATTCACATTCCACTCGATAAACTCAGCCACATGGCCACCCCTAACCTCATTGGAGGCTGGGAAATGTAGTCTAGGATGTGCCCAGGAAGAAGGGGAAATGGTTATACTGAAGGGCTAACTGCTTTTACATACTACCTGACAGGTTTCAAAGTCATTTCTTGATTGTACTTTATCATTCCTAATAAATTGTAAATGCATCTGAGCAGATGTTTCTTATTACTTTCTGATGCCCCACAGCATATAGCCTAGAGTTCTGGGCAGATTAGGCACTTGATATGTGTATTAATTTCTTATTGCTGTGTAACATGAATTTAGTGCTTAAAACAATACATGCTTCTTATTTCACAGTTTCTGTGGGTCAGGAGTCTGGGCACAGTGTAGCTCCATCCTCTCTAAAGCTGAATTCAAGATGCAGGTCAGGGCTGGCTTCTCATCTGGAGGCTTAACTGGGGAAGGGTCTGCTTCTGAGCTCACTCATGTTCTTGGCAGATTTTATTTCCTGTGGCAGCTTGGTTCTCCAAAGAATTCAGGATAGCTCGCTTCTTTGAAGCCAGCAGTAGACTCCTAGCAAGAAAGAGTCTTATGTAATGTAAGATAATCACAGGAGCGACATCCCAACACCTTTACAATATTGGTTATAAGAAAATTACAGGTCCTATCCATACTCAAGGGGAGATTTTATAAGGAAGTGAATACCAGAAAGCCTGTCCACCACAGTAATCATTGGGGCCTATTCAGTCCACAGGAAGTGACTGAAAAAATAGAGGGCTTTCTTCCCTAGTCCTTGAACCACCATTTTACCTGAACATACCTCTACACAAAACTGTAGAGAGTTATTAAAGATTTCAAGAGAAAAGTGGCCCTTATTGGCCAAGAGCTAGTAACGATGCTATCAAAACAAGTGCTCAGGAACTATATTTGCTAAGCTTTACAAATAGCAACCTTAATTCACATGATCATCTTTACAACTGGATCCAGAATAAGATGAGATTATCTTGAACCTGTTACAAACAAGTCTCGTTCCCTTAACACCCCAAGGCCCTCATTATACGGCATTTTGAAACCTTGCTGTCATTTTGAATTTTTATCTTTTCTGGACTCCTTTTTCTCTACTCCTTTATCAAACTTAGGTGGCATTGAATTTTTTTTTTTTTCTCTTCTTAGTCTTCCTGTTTGACATTTTCCTTTCTGGTTCCAGTTATCCTTTAAGACACCCCATAGCGTTTCTTCTGGGGGAAAGTCTGAGAGAAAGCTCTAGCATGAAACTTTAGTCTATATGTTTAATTTTCTTTGGAGCAGGCATCAATCACTCTTCCATTTCTAAAATTCTTCTCTTACTAGCAAGATCTCCTGAGAGAAGAAAGTCTGAGAGAATCGGGGCTGCTTATTTATATGTCAGCTATGGAAAAAGTGTTTTTCCTGACTTCTCCCACCCAGGCTTTGAAACTCCACTAGTAACTTTCTGTGTCTCATTCTTCCAGGATGTCTGTGACACAGTCCCACAGATATAAAGGTTCAGGGCATCCAACTGAAAGATACAAAGGCTCTAATAGAGAGAGTCACAATTCTAAAAGGGAAAACTAAATTCTGAAGATATTTCCTGGCTCTGTGGACAGCTGAAAACACAAGGGTAATCATTCCTACAGTCCTGAATTTTTAATACCAAAGCTAACCTGGAAGGGAAAATGATACTGAGCTATAGGGAAAGAAGAACGGAACAGCCTTCAGTAGCATCAGTCTCTTTTCAGGGCATTCGTTCCTAGATTAGCCTGTCTATCTTTAAGTTTCATGTGATTCTTATCTATTTGGCATGACTTAAAACTAGAGAGTTGGTGAAAGGTACACAGAAACTCTCCGTACTTTTGCAACGTCTATGTGTCTAAAATTATTTTAAAATAAAAGGGAAAACAGATTAATAGTCAAAAGATATTATGAGTTTGGCACTAGTACCCCTTGCAAAAGTCAAGCAAATGGCGGCAGACTGTTTCTCTGAATATAACTACCTGTTCTGTGTTTAATAAAATACCAGGAGGAGAAAGACAAGGAGAAGAAGAGGGAGAGGAAGAAATAGAGATGGAGATTTCCAACTGCTGTAGGGGCCTCACCATGTGGTATCTAACTGCACAATGCCCGTCATTTTTCAATTTATCTTAACTGACCCTGCCTCTGTCAAAGCCCAAAACATGGCCCGGGAGTACTTTGCATTACTGGATTTGTAAGTTAAGTCTTTGTTTGGAGATAAAAAACTGTTCCCAATGTGGCTATTATATCCTCATCTCCATTCCCTAAAAAACAAGACAGGCTGGCACATACGTAGAACTATATAGGACAGAAAATTAACCATCCTTCTGTCTCTTGCAAGATTTGTTATGTTCTGTTGGGATGCCTGGGCCCATGTCCATTCACCTTGCTTCTGACTCAGAGACTTCCTCCTTACATTCTTTATCATGGTATTGGAGTGAGCAAATACTTCGTCAATAGCATGTCGTAGGGAGTACTGGAGAGCCCTGGTTTTGAATTCATCTGTACTTGAGCTCTATTTTGGGCTGTGCCACTTATGAACTGCATGACCTTGAACAAATTACTGAAGCTCTCTACTGTCCAGTTTCTTAATATGTTAAATAGGACTAATAATACCTAATTCATAGGGCTACCAACAGGAGCTAGTAAAATATTTAACACTGAGCTTGACACCTAGTGTGCCTTCAATAAATGATAGCCCATTGCCGTAGTTATCATTGTCCTCATAGTTTCCAGCATCCTGTGATTTCCAGTGACTATAGTCCTATGGCCATTTGGGGATATCATTTTAGAGTTGAATCCTATCAGTTTCTTTATAAAATAATAGCCCATTTTTCATGAAACATACTATTTGTCATTCTAGTCAAAAGGGATAAAAGAAAAGAAGAGTACAGGTTTATTTCCAGCTCAGTGTTCTGACCATTAGATCATTGTTTGCTCGATTAAATTTTCAGAGAACTGAACTCCTTTTCTGAAGAGATGGTGCAACATCAAAATTAGTACAAAGATTGAGTCTCTTTGCTACTCAATCAATGAACTGAAGGTTTTAGAAAACAAAACAGAGGAACAACATCCTCCAAAATGATAACAGAAGAAATCCAATGTAAGGTCCTTACACACTATCACTTCAGGGTTCTGCTGTAGATCTCAACCAGCCTTCACCTGTTTGTGAGTGTGCAGTGATCGGGGACATAGGAGACACCAATAGGGGACACAACATGGGCCTCAGGGAACCACAGATCCAATTGCGTTGAACCAGCCAAGGTACCTTTCAACAGAAAACATGTGAGAGTAAACCAAAAGCTTCTTTTCCAATAGCCAAAGATGTTTTCAGGGGGTTCACCCTGAGGAGATCGAAGTTAAATGTTACTATTGTCAAACAGTCTCTTGAGAAAGGAGATTTCGTCAGGGATGGTTGGGTTTAGATGAATTTGAGGCAATGGCTGAAATATCAAGAGGAGATACCCTGTATGCTCTTGGAAACAGGCACTCAGGTGAGAAATCAGCAAGGTCTATACGCATTTAGGAATGCAGTATAGCTGAAAGCAGGGAAGCTGACAGCCTTATGAAAAGCAAATGCGTAGAGAACATCATCAGGAATCAAACACAGCCAGGGAAGATTTACCAGCAAAAGTCACAAGGAGGAAACACTTTGCCCATTCCTGATGCATTGCAGTACTCCTGCGTGAGAGTTAGGAACATGTGTGCTCTTCACGCTAATTAAGAAACTAAAGGCCAGGGAGGAAAGCAGACCTGGCCAGAAGTCAGCATTGGGACCAAGAAATAAACAAAATGACTTTTTGAACAGTTACAACTGGAACTAACTAGGAGGGTGGAATTGAGAGACACCTCCATCTTTGAAATAAAAAGTCTGACTCTCAGATGCATCAACTCTGCTTAAAGCATTCTACCATCAGTCTTTGAGGGATTTCTCCGAGCAGTTTTCTGCCAATATATCCCTGAGGCCTTTTGGGAAATAAGAGCTGTTTCAGCTTAGCAATGTCTTAAGGCTGCCTGGCATGGGAGAGCAGGCTGAGAGTAATTAAAAATAACTCCCAGCTCAAGCAGGGAGAGCACTCTCCCCGCCTCCTCTGTGTTCCTATCACACGCTCTGCTCCATAGTGAGACCCCAGCTGTGGAGCAAGAGACCCGTTGTAACGTCCGATCCGCTCCATCTTGAGTTGAGCACAA
The DNA here is from genome assembly GCF_041296265.1 of Equus caballus. Taxonomy (NCBI): domain Eukaryota; kingdom Metazoa; phylum Chordata; class Mammalia; order Perissodactyla; family Equidae; genus Equus; species Equus caballus. The sequence goes on from NC_091707.1 coordinate 37,395,140, forward strand.
AAGAATGTTAACAACTTGAGAGCATTTAGTTCTAGGTTCTGGAAGGATTCTTAATTATTGTGTTGAAAAGGAAGAAGTACAAAAAAGAACAAAAAGACAGGGGCAAACAGCAAAGTCCCACCCAGTTCTACCTCAGAAAGGGGCTTCTGATGGCTTTTCCTTCCTTAGCAGTCTGGCGGGTGCCATTTGAAACACAGCAAATGAAAAAAAGTCTGCAGACGAGTGACGTGAACTTTGCATTGAAGCTTTAGCTCCTCAGCACGTTTCCAAGGGAAATATTCCTGGAACAGCTGCTGGAGACGCAAGCAGAGGCCCAAGAAGATTCCTTCCACAAAGGTCAGGATCTGACACTTGCACCCGTGCACACAAGAGAGGGAGGAAAGGACACAAGAGTGAGATTAGTTCCTGGGCACACTTGAGTCTCTGGGTTGTTTCTCCTCATGTTCTGCATGCTTTAAATGTGCAAAAGCACTGGGCCTTCAAATGATTTCCTTACCACCAGCCATCTCAGGTTACCAGAAGCCACCTATTTGCTGTTAAGTGTACTGCTGGTTTGAAACTGCTCAGCCCAAGTTTCCTTCCTGTTATATAACTGTTATACTAATCAATTCCAAACAGTACCTCCCATCTCTCTCAATCTGAACTTTGAGCTTTCTTAATCTTTGCAAACCTGTCTCTGCTCAGTAGTTCAACATACTCCCTCAACCCAATAATGAATTGACCTATACTTAAAGACTGTGGTTTGTGCCCTGCTCTGAAGCCCACTCTCCTGATTTCATACCTCTTGCCTCATCTGGATGACACAAGAGTTAATAACTTTTCAAAAAATTATTAATCTAATATTTTCACTTTATAAAAGTTTTGAAAATGACACCCAAAGAAGAGTTGTGTAATAAACAGTCTTATCAATTGTAACTTACAATCACTAAAACCAATAGTTGATAAGAGTGTGGGCTCTTGAGTTTGACTGCTTGGGGAAATTATCCCATCTTAGGGCAATTTTCCCTGTATGTCCAAGCCCCTGTTACTTTCCTTTTTTTTTGAGGAAGATTAGCCCTGAGCTAACTACTGCCAATCCTCCTCTTTTTGCTGAGGAAGACTGGCCCTGAGCAAACATCCGTGCCCATCTTCCTCTACTTTGTACGTGGGATGCCTCCCACAGTCTGGCTTTTGCCAAGAGGTGCCATGTCCACACCTGGAATCCGAACCGGCAAACCCCTGGCTGCTGATAAACGGAACGTGCGAACTTAACCATTGCGCCACCGGGCCGGCCCCCCCTGTTACTTTGCAAAATGGAAATCATTGTAAGACCTACCCGAGATGACTATTATGAGGAGATGATACATATACAACTCACGACACCGTGCCTGGCATTGAATAAGTGCTCTATAAGTTGTTGTCTATCTATCATTATTGTTATAAAAGTGTGAAAATAAAATATAATAAAGTGACCGATCGATGTTTAAGCCTCAGGTAAAAAACAATACAATTTCTCTTTATAATTCTTACAATGGGCACTTATTCTAGGTGTAAACAATGCTATTCGTGGTAAATTTTATTTTATTTCAAGACTGGAACGGGCCAAACAAGTCGAGACCACAATGGTAGGATTGTGGCAGAGCCTATGATACATGTAAACATGGGATGGTTTGTTTCATGTTTATTCTGGTGCTCATATGTTTCATCCCCAAATCTTCTATTTTTCACTACCTCTGCTACCTCCATTTGCTCCACATCTGTCTTCTTTAGAATGGAAGCTCCCACAAATTAGAAATTATATCCACATGTGCTATTCTGTATGGCATGGCACTAATGTACTTTTCCAAAAACAATGGAGGAATGTATGTTGACTCGTGTAAATGGGGGATGAGCTAATGAAACATCATGGGCCACTTAAGGAAGAGGAATGCTAATACATAAAATTTGCGGATAAATTATTAACATGAGATGAAGTCAAAATAGCACAGGAGGAAAGTAAAATGAATTAAATAGGCCTGGCCTTGCTGTGTAACCTGGGGTATAACCCCCTAAGAATGGTGTGTGGGGAATAAAAGTCAATGAATCATTAGTAATTCATACACTAGATTTTTTTTCTGAGGTGTAAAAGACATTGGAAAGTTACCTTTGGCATTGGATAGTTTCCCTAGGACATGATTTTTTTTTTTTTTTTTTTTAGGAAGATTAGCCCTGAGCTAACTGCTGCCAATCCTCCTCTTTTCGCTGAGGAAGACTAGCTCTGAGCTAACATCCATGCCCATCTTCCTCTACTTTATATGTGGGATGCCTACCACAGCATGGCATGCCAAGCAGTGCCATGTTCGCACTGGGGATCCAAACCAGTGGACCCTGGGCCGCCGAAGCAGAATGTACTCATTTACCCACTGAGCCACCGGGCCGGCCCCATGATATGTTTCTTCATTCTTGGGTTGATGGATGATGGAGTGGGTCCTTCAGACATATTTTTGTTTCATGTAGCTAGGTATGAAAAGCCCTGTCTTGTATTATCAAAAAAGTCTGTGATGCTTTCAGGAGAGGAAAGCAGATTTTCTGACTCCGAGGATATTTCCCTACCCACTAACACACCGTTTGCCATGGGCTCCAAGAGAGAGAAATTGTTCAGTCTGGTACACTGAGGGAAGAGTCTGTCCTTAGCATTGGCGGCTGAGCACAGCAGTGAATAAAAGACAAAACCAGTTCTGTAATATAAATGACACATTCCATTAGAACGAGTGGATCCAAATGAACTAATTTCATTCAATAGTACTTTTACATTCTGTAGCTATATGGGCTTAGATACAAATTGTAATGTCAGTCTGTCAGTAGAGTGGACTGCAGTGCATAATTACAAGTTCTTGTTCAGCACTTCAGGAGCTAATCAGAGCAAGGATGTGAATCTATAATTTGCAAATGTGCAAAGACAGAGGTTACTATGGCACTAATGGCTCTGCTGATAACATTCTTGCCACCAAATCATAGGACTGTGGGTACAAATTCTACAAAATAATTTGACCTCCCATTTTGTCGTTTGATTATGAGAAACCTGTCTTGCTGGCAGCACCAAGGGACATTTCTAAATTTAATGCTGTTCAATAATATAAAATATCATTATGCCAATAAATTAATATTTACATTCCGCTTGACGGTGTACAATCATAAAGTGATAATAGAGCAAACTAATATATAAAAATACAGCACTTCTATACAATATATCACATCACGAAACTGTTTCTAAATAACCATTAACTTTATAAGACTGAATAAGGAAAGATTAAATGAGAGATTGATAGGAAGAAAATATATATATAATATAATATATATACGTATATATAGGAAACACACACATGTATATATACATTTTATTTTTTCTTCTTCTTTATTATTCTCCGCACTAATATTCCTCCTTCAGATCTTCAGGTACTTGTTTTCTTTCTCCAAAAATTTCATCCAGTTCAATTCTCAGGTAAGTGGAAAAACCAAGCAGCATTTTAGATTGGAGTAGTGGCTTAAAAATTTAAGCCTCTCTCTAAAAGATTCTAGAAATTCATTGTCCTATCAGTTCATGGCTGAAAGTAGAATGATTTCTGCTTGTCATTTTGCTCAACTTAGGACCGCAAAAACAACATTCTTGTTCTCTGCTTCCCTCCTCCCATTAGTATCTGATTGTGAGCTATAGCATATGTCTCTCAGAAAAATAAATACCTAGAACGTCTCCATCAGTTGCTTTGTCAATACTAACCCTTGAAGCCTAAACTTGTTTCTTATGTAGAGACAGGTACGGTATGTTGGAGACTCATCGACCATTCTGTTGGTATAACATTTTGGTCGATTCTAGTTGTAAAGAATTGTGAAGCACTAGCTGTGTCGCAGCTTTTGAGTTGAAGGGTTTTACCCTGGGGCTGAAGCTAGAACCACACTTGCTTGGTAAGGTAATTGTAGGAAACTTAGCCTAATAGAAGCTTCAGGTACCGTGGTCATGCTGCTCCCTGCTGAACAGAACAGAGTTTTTCAGGTAGAAATCAAATCCTTCTCTTCAGAAAGTTTGGAATGATGCTTTTTATCTTACTGGTTCTGTCTAGGGGGCAATGTGCTGGGGTGCAAAGAGTAAGCACTTTTCAGTGACACCCTCACAGCTTTCAAACTTCGTTCCACAGCAGACTCGTTGTCGACCTTAGGGAGAATTATTTAAACCCCTCAGTCTTTGTTTCCTCATTCACAAAGTAAGAGAGATGATAATGTCTAAGGCAGAGCGCTCTGAGGACTGAGGGAGCTAGATGCAAAACACCGGGCACGTTACAGCGTGAGCTTCCTGAGAAACAAACTCTTAGACTGTTCAGCACGCAGGATGTTTATTAGGAGGTGTCCTTGAGATCAATACCTGTGGAAGGGAGAGGAAGGAAGTGGGATGGAGCAGATGAAGAAGGTAAAGTGCCTCAGGCTCAGTGGCAGCCTCAGCCAATCTCACAAGAAGGCCTGGAGCTAGAATTGTTAGTGCCACGGAGTGAATTCCGAATGCTAGTGACCCTGTGTACAGTAGAGCAGAATCCTCCCCCATGTTTCTGTGCCTTCCTCTCACCTTCTGGCGCTATATCAGTCAATGCTCTGCTGCTATTCATAGGGGTTTCATGGCCAATTTTTTCAGAAGTGGGTGGCCAGGTCCTTCTTCCTAGTCTGTCATAGTCCAGAAGCTCTGCTGAAACCATGTCCACCAAGGGTGGCCCTACTGGTATTTGAAATATCAGGGGTATAGCTTTCAGGATCACAGCAAGATGCAGCGACCACAGTATGACAACTGACAGATGGGCAGTGTGGTTCCCTGACTGGGAAATGAACTAAGGCCACCCGGTGAGAGTGCCAAATCTTAACCAATGACCATCAGCGTGGGGCTAGAGCTAGAATAGCCCTTGAGAATGGTCCCAAGTCAGGCCAAGAAAGCCAGATTTTTGTGCTCCTGTAATGATCAGTCACTGAATGTGGGCTGTTCCAGGAAGGGGCGTGACCTTGGGCAAGAAGTGTCACCGCAACTGAGGCCAAACTTGAAGAGGCTGACAGCTACAGGGCACCTGCTGACAGCATTCCCAGGAGGTGGGGCAACAAGGCTTTCATTGAGGGAAGAGGGTACATCAGAGTGGCGACACAGTTCCCAATGATAAGGGCGAGTTTCTTACATGTGCGTACTATTTAGCCTATCCATCCTCTTTCCTTTCCTCCTCTCTCTACTTCCTTGTTTTTCCTTTTCTTCTCCGTCTTCTTCTTTTGGATTTTTTTGTTCTGCTTTACCGAATTAAACATCCATATAACAAGAATCTATCTTTTACCCTTACAGAGTACCATGAGGTGTTCTTTTTCTCATAACTGGATAATGACACTTTGACAGATAAGTGAGCAATTCTGCATTGATTCTCTGGGAAAGCTATGGCAGGATGTGGGTAGCAGTGTTTAGCCTGGCGTATAATACATATGCTGTCTAAAGAGGCTTCTTTCTTCCCTTCGGGAGGGTTTGTGTGTTTTAATCAAGGGCGACAAACTCAAAACACACATTTGGGCAAAGGGAAGTTTGGCTAAGAGTAAAAGGTGCACCAACAGGGAAAGTGCCTTGGAGACTGTGACCTTTCCAGCTAAACTGCCCCTAGAGAAAGAGACTTATTTGAATTTGCAGAACGTCTCAGAACTCCAGTGAGCCAGACCTCCCGCTCCTTTCCTCTAGGGCACTACAAAGCTTAGGTCTTCGCAGATCAATTAAGTCATTAGCACTCCATCTAATGAAGGTTGATTTCCAGGAGGAGGCTCAGCCAGCTGCTGGCCTGCCCCAAATGGCACAAAGACATCCAGAGTACTAGTGTTGGAACAAATGGTAGTAAGCCACCAAGGTCAGCGGGCCTCCAGCTTGTAGCGAGTTAATGCTGCCTGTTTTCCTGGCGATGTCAATCACTGCCCTGGGCAGACTGAAAGCAGATACTGGACTCAGGTGCTCTCCAGTCACATGAGACTTTGTAAATATGATTTAAAAATTCAACTGCCACTGCCTGCTCAACTAACAGGAGTGTTTAGAGAGCTTCAACGTGTGACAGACTGGATGGACAGACGTGTTTTTATCTGGGGAAAGGTTGCATTCTTACAATTCTCCCTCTTTAGTATCATGATGGGAAATTTCTAGTTTTTAACTCCATTTATTTCTTAAATTTTTGAATAGACAATAACATGGTTACAAAAGCAAAAAAAAAAAAAGGCAATTAGTTTCCTACTATTTCTGTCCCTCATCTGTTCAAGAAAACAAGAAGTTATTGGTTTTATGTGCTTCCAAAATTTTCTTATACATTTACAAGCGAATATGAGCATATATTTTCATCGTGCCTACTTTTAAATAAGTAATAGCATACTATGTTTATAATTCTGCATCTTATTTTTCTTGGTTAATATATCTCAGCTGTCTTTCCATATCTATACAATGTGAGCTTCATCATCCTTTCTTTTTTTACAGCTGCATCATATTTCATTGCACAAACAACAATATTTATTTAACCATTCCTCTGCTCTTTTGATCTTATATGTACCTCATTTTTATGCATGTTTGAGTCTATCCGTAGAATACATTCTCAAAAGTAGAATTACTAAGTTAGGGAGTATACACGTTTGTAACTTCAATAGTTATTGCAACTTGCCCTTGATAAGCTTTGCACAAACTCACAGCCCATCCTCAATGAAGGAAAGTGCTTCCCCATAGCCTACCAAGAAAGTGTTGTCCAACTTTTTGAAATTTACCAAACTGTTATGTGAAAAATGGCATTTCAGTGCAATTTTCATTGTCTTTTTCTTATTATGAGTGAAGCTGTACATCTTCTTAAAGGCTTAAGAGCCATTTTCAAATCTTCTCTGTGAATTTTCTATTGATATATTTTGCTCACTTTTGTATTGGTTTACCGGTTTTGTTTTTTAATTGATTTCTACTGGAAAGACTAACTCTTTCTCTGTGACATGGGTTGTCAATCTCCCCTCTCTCTCTCAGTTTTTTGTCTGCCACTTGATTTTGTTTATACCTTTGCCCCTGAGCTTTTGGTTTTCATAAGGTGGAATTATCAAACTTTTCATTTATGGTGTCTATATTTTGAGTCCTAGTTAGAAAAGAGAATTTTCACATTCTAGGATTGTAAAGTACATGTTTTTATATATATGTATGTATATCATATGAAGATATAAAACGAATAAAAAACATATATACACATTTTTCTACTACAATAATGTTAATTTATAAGTTAAAGAGAATTATAACCTTTATTATCTCTATGAGTCTTTCTGCTCAAGGACATAATAGGTCTTTTCTTTTGCTTAAATTTTATTTCATGCCTTTGACATAAATCTCACATTTTGTTGCTAGCTTTATTCCTAAAAGTTTTTCTGCTTTGTACCTAATTATAAATGAGTCTTTTTTCTCATTACATCCACTAATGAGCTGTTTGTGTATATACGAAGTCCATGAATTAAGACATACTAATTTTATACTCTGCCGTCTTACAGGATCTTCTTGTTGATAGAAGTTATTTTTCAGTTATTCCTTCTGAGAACTCCATGTATTCAATCATATCATCTGCAAGTAATTTTATCACTTTCTTCCAGGTTTTATATCTCAGTTTCTTATTTAATTACAGTAGTTAATAATCCAATACAATAATATAATAATGGTATTGTTAGTTCCTTAGCTTTGTTTCTCATTTTAGTAAGAGTGATTCTGGTGTTCCCTCAATAATTGTAGGTTGGCTTTTGGAAATATATACAGTCACGCACGGCATAACGACAGTTCAGTCAATGACAGACCGCGTATCTGACTGTGGTCTCATAAGATTAGTACCATACAGCCTAGGTGGTTAATAGGCTATACCATCTACGTTTGTGTAAGTGTGGTCTAAGATGCTCGCACAAAGATATCATCTAATGACGCATTTCTCAGAATACATCGCCATTGTTAAGATATGCATGATCGCTCCTATAATTTCCTAACATTGAATGGTCCAGTCCTTGAATTCTCAAATTAAGTTCCTTTAGTCTTGAGTATTCTTTATAACAGGGGGCTACATTCTTCTTGCTAATTATTTAATTATTTTATTTTCTACACTCTTGAACAATTTATTTAGCATTGGAAATCTCTGCTCTTTACAGTCGTGAAATGACTTCTCTGTGAAACTTTTGGAGACTAGTGCTTCCTTTGTCTGGAGGGAGTTCAAGTCAACTTCCGCTATTTTCATCTACGGAAATGGATATATTTTGATTTTGTATCATTTTTAGAATTATTTTTAGTCAATTCCCTTTTTCTAGAATATTCTCTATTCTTCCCACGTTTCAAATGACTTTACACAGTTACTATTTTACTATTTTTTTTATTTTTATATTTTTTTATTATTTTATATTTTATTTTTTTATTTTCATTATTATTTACTATTACTATTTTTTCTCACTCTTTATGCTTATTTCCTACTTATAATTTTTAACTTTATGTATCTATAATTTTTTCTTCTTTTTCATGATATGATGATCTTATGTTTTACCTTTAAAATTTTTTTCAAAACACAAATTTTGAATATATTGATTCTACTACTTTTGTGTTTTCTAACTTAACTAAATTCTCCTTTTAACTTTATGAATTAGTCCTTTATGGTTTTCTTAAATATATTTTGTGCACTTTTTTAAAAAATTAGTGTCAAATGTTGAATTGATCTAGTTTTATTCTTTCTTTCTATTGATATAAATATTTAAGGCTATAGATTTTCCTCTAAGCACTGCTTTTACTGTTGCTTATAGATTATAATATGTAGTACTTTTATTTATTATTTTTCTAGGAAATATAAATTTGGTTTGTATTTCATTTGACCCAAAAGTTAGAGAGTTTTAAAATTTCCAGTTGGAATTGGTTGCATTTTCTGATTTTATTGTTAATATCTAGTTATTACACTGTGATCAGAAAATGTGGACTATGCTATTTCTCCTTTTTTGGAGAGGAGAAATTATAGTTTTCTTTTTGGACAATATATGGTTATGTTTGTGATTGTCATGTGGATTCTTGAAAAGAAAGTATATTTTTTATTTTCAAGGCATAAAGCTTGAAATCATTACTTGATATACCATATTAATTATGTTTTGTATGTCAGTTGCATCCTCATTTTTGACTGCTTCATCTGTCACTGAATTAGCAAGGTACCATAAAGCGTCCTACTACTGGATCATTGCTGATTATTTCTCCTGGTAACTCGAATTTTCTGAAAGTTATTATTATGCCACTTGGTTCATGAATGGCTGTAATTCTGATGTCCTCATTGTGAATTGCATCTTATAAACATTCTGCCATTTTCCATTAATTTTTTTTATCTAGAATATCATTTTCTGATTTTAAGATCCCTATCAGTGATCTCTTTTTATTTGTATTCTCCAGCCATACTTTGGTCCATCCTTTTATCTTCGTTTTTCTAAATCAGTTATTTTTTAAACCAAGTCTCTTGTTTATAGCATAGAGATGGTCATGCTTTGTGATCTAATACTGTTTATGTTTTAACAGGTAAATTAAGCCAATTTACATCTAATGATGTGACACATATATTTAGTTTGGATCCTCTCATGTTATTTTATCATAAATTTTCTCTTTTTCTCATGGCTTTGTCTGTTTACTTGCTTCTTTATCTATATAGTCTGTTGTGTGTGTGCATTTTGCTACTTAAAGGAGTTTGTATTTTCTCCCTGGTGGTCATTATTACAACTACAGTATTATATAATATTTTTAGTGTTCTATATGTCTAAACCTGAGATTCTCATCCAGTATGCCACAACTCTTAGGGAAGTTGGGCAAGCCTTTGGCCATGAATATTCTCCTCTGCTTACCTCAGTCCCTGCAAATATATAATTTTCTCTTAGAGTCATCATTTGAAAAATATTGGGAAACATCACTTTAGTGAATATGCATTAGCTTACTATCATGAGCAGTGAATCATAATCTTTCTTTGTGTTAAATACAGAAAAATGCACATATATTTCCATTAATTGAATTGACACCTTTATATATTATCCTCTGACTCCTGGCAATCAGAAAATTTGCTCTACTTACTGCCTTCTTTCCTCTCCCAACTATTTATAGTTGTATCACTTCTGTATTGTCAGAGCATATTTCATTTTAATTCTGATCCATCACATATCCCCATTAGATTAGATACAATCCTTCTTCTTTAGGGACTAGAATCTGTGCTTACCTCTAGTCTCTTTGTTATAGTTTATCCAATCATGTCTTGGTTGACTAAAGTTGTTTCCTAGTGATTTCCTCAAATCCCCAGTGTTCTTGCATGTTAATGTGGTTTGTCTGTAGATTTTATACAATCTATACAAACAAAATATTGTTTGAGTATAATTTGGCTGGGTATAAAATGTTAGATCATACTTTCCTTTTTATCATAAAGATCTTTCTGAAAACTGACTGATCCAATCCTAGTGAGTCAGAAAAGCTTTCCTTGAAGAGGCAATGTCTACATTCAGTCTTTAATAGATGGTTGTCAGGAAAACACAGACAGAGGAAATGGTTCCTGACACAAGCAATGGAGGTGTAAAAGAGTATGGATCTTCTATGCACCAGGTGGTTTTTCAAGAGGACTACCTTAGAGGGAGTGTAGAGGGAAAGAGGTAGATATGTCTAAGTTGACATTGAGAGGTAGGAGAGGATAGATCATGAATGACTTGCTACACCAAGGGTTCTGAACTTCTTCCATGAGGACAAAGTAATGCTGCTGAATGCTGTGAAGCAGGAGAGAGATATATGGTTTGAATTGCTCATTTAAGGTAGGGATACAGAGCAGTCTAAGAACTTTCCCTTCCATGTACCCTATGGATCCTAACCTGTGCTCTCACAGTGCAGACTCAGAAATTCCATCTTTCACAAACGTGTCCTATTGATGGCTTCCCTTATTGCTTCTGCAAACCTCACTAGCAGTCTGGTGACTTTTATACAGAAAAGTAAATAAATCTATACAATAACAATGGAATTTCTTTCATGGTAAGGCTATATTTCTAAATACCTTCTTATGTAGCAAGAAACAGCAAGAATTAAGGCTGACTTAGTCATCATTTTTAATAATAAGACGATAGTGGCTCTTCTGAAGAAGAAAGAAAGGTATTACTGTTCTTGGGTATATATCCCTGCACCTCTGTAATCTGTGAGTCTCTCTTTCTTCCAAGGATGCAATGGAAACTTTCACAAATCTACCTGATATGCAGTATAATTCTAAAACATTTTCTTCCTCAGATGCTCCATGGGGAGATTTCTGCTATCTCACTAGTTTTAAGCTACTTATTGGAGACCTATCATACTTCACTCATGCTAAGGCTGCCAGAGTTAGCTAGTTTGAGCTAGAGTACATTTCTTTATCAAACATTATTTTAAAACTATCTTGTCATATTCCACTTGTTGCTCTCTTATCTTCAGTTGACGATATGCAAAACAGCTTGTCTTCATAAGCAAATTTACATTGTATCATAGAAACAGTGACTATCAGACAACCAACTGGATTCTTAATTATTTCTTGGTGCTCTCTTGTTTGCTTGCTTGCTTGCCTTTCTTGCCAAATAACACTATTGGCCACTTCTAAAGGAAACTGGATTGTGGCATTTCCGTTGAAGACTGAGGATGGAAAACAAAATCACGTTCATTGTGTGAGAACTTGCTAGACCCACCTTGGTTAAACTCTGCAATTAAGGAATGTTTTTTTGCTGATCTCTTCCATTTCCTTAATGCAATTTTCAGGTAGTCACATGGTTCTTAACGCCCTCAATACACCTATTTTCAATGAGTACAAAGTAAAAATATATTGCAGACTAACAGTCAAGAATTTTTTTATCGTGTTGTGAACTGTTACCTAAAGGAGCAAGGTTTTATAGGGTCTCAGCTTGATTCTTGCCATGTTTGCATACAAAATAAATAAGGCAGGCTTTTTTTGGGAAGATGTTAATTGATTTTGTCCACTATGCTATCTAATGAGCCAATTCCCTGAAAATGTAGTGGTGGGTAAAAAAATCTGTTCCAATTACTGTATAAGTAAATGTCTCCCTTCCGTCTCTATTAAAGGAAAAATGGCACTCACTGCTCAGGATTTCTGGGATTGACAGCTGATGCTACACATGCACAGCCCTGCTGTCAGTTAGCAGTTCAGGAATTGCTTTATTGTTGCCAAAATGAAAAAAAAAAGAGAGAGAGAGAGAGAGGTAAGGACAGAGATTATAGAACCATCATAATTCAAAGCCCTAGCATTTGGTAAATTATTTTAACCTATGTTAAGTAATGAAAGGGAGAGGCAGAGTTGGGATTTAGGGGCTAAGAGGGGCTGGGTAAATTTGCAAACCACAGGAATCTATTTTAGCCTCCATCCAAGTTAATAGCTAGATTACAATATAATTTCCCAGGCTCCAGAACCTCACTATAACTTTCTTTCATCTTTTTGTAAAGTGGAGGACCCTTTTACCATATGGGGATGTACTTTGACCTCAAGTGCTGCAGTCACGTCTGTGTTCCCTCAAGTTTCTAGGGGGCCAGTTGCTATGGGAGCTGCTTCTGTTTCTTCTGGCATTGCTGATACTGAGATTGTGTGGAAGCCTGCACTGGTTAGCTGCACACTTAAGAAATGGTAATGAGGATGTCCTTGACAAAACTATCTTGCAGATGAGAGTTCAGGTCTTGCTTGTGTTGCCTGAGGTCCTCAGCAAACAAAGGCGAAGATCTAAAAAGGATAATAGGGTCTGATGTTTCCAGTAGTACTTGGCAGTGGGCACCCTTTGTGTTTGCAATGAAAGAAGGAAATGGGAAGTGGGGAGTCAGTCATTTTGGTTGTCTGTTCCTCTAAATTTCTAAGACAAGAAGTGATATATAAAGCCTTTCCTCCATCACCAAGCAGTCTGCCTCCAGTGAACTCCTCTTCTATTAATAACCAGGGGTCAGAATGGAAAACTTTGTGAATGTGCCTTATTTCTCTAAGTAGGGGGCAAATCCCTTGTGGCATCAAAGGTCCATTTTACACTTTCGGCATGTATTTCCCCAGTAACTAAAACACTTCTGGACAAAGAATATATTGATTGATGATAAAGGAATCAAAGATCACATTTATGACTATAACCAACAAAAAGTAATTCTGATGAGAATATTGTCAAAATAGGTCCCACTGCAAGCAGGCCTCCTGGATACCAGCTTGAGGGTTTCCAGGCAATGCTTTTAAAGGCCATCTAACAAATGTTCCCTTTCTTTATATACGAATTCAACTATTGGTGCCAGTTCTAGTATAAGACTTAAAAAGTGCCACCTTATGCCCTACCTGCATGGGAAGTCCAAATCTTCAACCCAGGATCAGAGATTCCCAGGATTAGTGTGTTGTTTAATGAGTCCCACTTCATTCATCCTGAAACTGAACACTCAAGAAACTTGTTTTTCCCCTTAGCTGCAAACCTATTAATGTTGGCAGCCATAGCATGAATGCAGCCAAAAACATCCCCCACAAATGAATCAGTCAGCTCAGACTAAAACACACCCTTTCCGCATCACTACAGGGCTCTTCCAGGTCAGCCTCTAAGTGTTCTGGTTACAGTGCATGGTGCTCATTTTCCTTTTAGCGTTGTGCTTGATTTGTGAAGTGAGGCATGTGGACTGCTAGATTCCCATCATTAACGTTGAATTTTATTACCTTAAACCTCGCTCTTACGCGCATTATAAATGTTTTAAGTCCACGGAATGCTGGGAAATGGTGCTGGCTTGGCAGACTGAAGGTGGTATATTATTATCTTCTGGGCAGGGAATAGTGCAAGCTTGTTAGAAGCTTTCTACTTTTCTAATTGAGCAGGTTTCTCAAAAGGAAGCTCTGGCTGAGGCAAAATCGGAAAAGGAATTAAACATATTGTGAATGGATTGGAAAGGGACAGAGCATCTGAATATTGTGAGAAAGAAAACGATAACAAATGAAATAGCTTGCAGAAGTTTCTCTGGCCTAGTTTTGGGTCACGCCTCTGAAGTTGTAAGTTATTTTTGCTCCATATGAAAAAGGCAAGGGACCTTCATTGAGAAAAAACCCACATTTTAGCCCTATTGATCCTTGAGTTCTATTAATCCAGTTCATGATGAAAAAAATTTGAATTCATCTAACCACACATTTTGTGTCCTGTTGGCACTGATCTCATTTAGCCCTAAGAAGTTTGCTCCTGTTGATGTATTTGTTAGAACTGAGGAAGGGGATATCATTTCCATCGTAAATGTAATTATTCCTCCAATTCAACCAAGATCAAATATTTATTAGGGGCCTACCGTGTGCCAGATGCAGAGCTAGGCACTTGATTTGCACAGACATAGATCCTGCTGCCCTAGAGTTTAGAATCTAACGAAGAAGAGAGGTAATAAACAAGGAAATGCATGTACATAACAACGTATAGCTAAGAATGCTGGGAAAGAAACAAACATGGTGGATGCCTATTGAATTCTAAATGCAAGTATCTACTACATCTACTAGGTGTGTGGGACATGAAATACCAAAGAGAAGCCTACAAAAGGGAAAGTGAAACAATTCATAATTAAGCAACAGTTTGAAACAACAAAACAAAACAAAAAACTAGAGCTAGCCACCATGGTGTCATAAAAAGTTCTGTTTAGTATCATCTCTACATGAGTATGTCAGCATTGAAAAAATAGTGGAAGGATGTATATAGACTCACATGCGAGCAGTGAGTGATGGGATTATAGGTGATTTTGATTCCCTAGTATTTCCTAAAATGTATACAGTGAAAACGTAGTGCTTAAAACTTTCAGTAAGTCTAGAAAATGATTTATTAAGGAAGAAGACCAAAAGATATTACAGATAGACTTTCCTAAACATTATGTGCTTTTGTATGGTGGAAACAATAGATGATTTTGTTTTTCCTTTTCCTTCTTTAGCTTAACGTGTGATGTAATAACCTATTTCATCAAAAAGTGAGTGTGGCTTATGAAAAAAGTATGGTTTGGTGTTCCACGGACCCTGGTTTAAACCTTAGCCTCACCTCTCATTAACTGTCACATCCTAAACAAGTTATTTAATGTATGAGAGCCTCAGGCTTTTCCTCGTCAAGTTGAGAATGGGGACATACGTATTAAGTGGCTAGCACATCACCAACATCAGAGCATTAGCCCCCACATAAGTGAGAAAAGAGAAAATATGGTTAAGTCATGTAGTTATTAGAGTATTAACACAACCATCCTACCAGAAATAGCAATTTTTCAAGAGTAAGGATGCAGTAAAAATAAACTTTAAAGCTCAAAAACTCGAAAAAAATACAAATTCTATTAGAATTTACTAGAAAAATAAAGTTCTCTCTCTGAAATTTTACTGCTAAACATTTGTGGGAAAACGTGCAAAGCAGAATAAGGTCTAAAGAGAGCATTTTGACAGGGAATGGTGCATATGCATGTGGGGTATGTGTGTGTTTTCAGCCCTCTGATTCTTTAGACAAATCAAGTAAAAAGGAAGCTAATTTGTCAGTTTGGAGAATCACGCCAAGCAAAGTTGAAAACTGCCAACCTATGCTCATTCTCATGTTTTGAACAAACAAACTCCAAGTAATTATTTGTTTGCTTTCAAATTACTTGTGTTCAATCCACAGCATTTCATTCTGCTTTGAAATCGTGTTTTCAAGGTTTGTTTCACTGAGTTCAGGGTGGAAGTAGAAGGAGGAAATACCTCAAAATACATTGAATAAACTTTAGAAGGTAGCTTGTTTAGGTCTCTCAGTTAGTTTCATTAACAGCTCTAACGGTAAACAGAAATAATTGCACATCCCCAAACCCCCAAACATTTACCCAGAGTTCCCCCTAGAATCCTTTGCCCAGAGAGCTTTAGTACAGTTAATGGGAGGCTGGGGTGTATGAGAAGTAGCAGCATTCATATAGTGAAATTTAAAATGAGCCTTTAGATAAAAAACAAAAGAAAACAACCTTGCATGAAAAATTATATGGGATTATTTTATTTAAGTTGCAATTAAAATATTTTAATTATATATCCCAGGGTGTGTATGTGTGTGTGGGTAGGTGCACATGCATGAATGAATGCAGAGGAACCCCTGAAAGGATGCTGCATTGTTCCTTTCAGACGGCTTCTGGACTGATCTGGGAAAGAAAGGTTATTTCTATACCTCCTCTATCTGGGCAATGCAGCTTCCTCTCCCTGCTTGTTTTCTCTGCTCTCCAAATTTGGATATGAAGAAAAAGGAGTATCTTCCTTCCTTTCTTCCTCTCTTCTTTCCTCCCTTCCTTCCCTCCTTCCTTTCTTCATTTCCTCTCTTCCTTCCTTCCTTCCCTCCTTCCTTTCTTTGTTCCCTCACTTCCTTCCTTCCTTCCTTCCACCTTACCTCCCTCCCTCCCTTTCTTCTCCCTTCTTATTTTTTGAATGGACTGTCCAAATTTTAGGTATGACTGGAGAAAAGAATAAGGCAAGCAGAACTAGCATGAAACCGAGGAAGAAGAAATAGGATTGCCACTTCCTCTTGTATGGAGTCAGCTGTTTTTTAGCAGTGAACAAAATAATTCTGTGCTAGGACTCTTTGTAGAAGGGAAAAAAGGGTCTTACAAGTACAGCACTGTTATCAAGCCATCTGTTGTGCTCCTTTTTTCTTGGAATTGAGGGGAAATATAGAAACAACATAAACCAAAGCTGGCCCTCTAAAAGGAGTGGCCCTTAGATATGGTCTGTTTATCTCACAGAAACATGAAGCAATATCTTCATTAAAGTTTTCTATCTCAGGGACCCATTTCCTCTTATCTCCCAGTAGAAATGTTTCACTGTCCTAACATTTGTATTGAGAACATAGATAAGAATTCAACCCTCCAGTCCCATTTATTGCAATTGTATTTAAATACACAGCTTAATTAGCTGTGTTCAGCTCCTTCCCAATCCTCTTTGAAGTGGTAAAGTCCCATTGCATCAGTTCAGCTAATTTTATGCTCATAGCCTAATTTTTGAGCTTTGCAGATACCAAGGGTATGACTGTCCCATATGATAAATCCAAATACTTGATCCAATGGGGCATTTTGTCCAATAGAGGACACAGACTTAGTTGCTTTGGATTTGAGCTTCAGTTAAATCATTCAGTCACCTTCCACCAAATTCACCTTGCAAAATTAATTTAAGTTGGTTTGCGTGAGGGAGGGTAAGACATTGAGATATACCTGTTAATAACATAACAACATTACATGTCATAATATCCAGGTGGACAACGAGTGAGTGGGGGTAGTGTGAGATTTGCAGAGTAATTTTTAAAAGCATGCTTGTGGGAAAAGCAAAATATTGATGACATTTCACAGAAAATGCTACATTGAAGTTTAGCAAACACCAATAAGGCCAGAGAAAAACGCAATATGAATGCAGGATTAAGAAAATGATAAGATTGTGTATATCTGAGGCATAATCTTTAATTTGATCAATAAAACTACCAAAGATTTCTCAACTCTGGCTGTGAGATGAGTTCAGTCCAAAATATCATGTCTAATACCCTTTTTGAGCATCAGTAACTAGATCTATTTATCTTATAATATTTTGTACTTAGCAGGCTGCTATTGAGTCTCTATTGGCTTGGGATTAGCACCTGCTGAGAGAGAAGCAACAGAAGTTGCTAAAGTACTGAACAGTAACATATGACCTAAAACTTGAGAGCACTTTGATCAAGTGGGGCAGAAACTGTACTCATTAGTTATTCACGTGTTCCTCTACACCCCCTGGCCCCCACTGATGTTAGATTTAGAGAAAATTCTGATCAATGGACTATGATAAGAAGGGAAATGTGTCACTTCTAGGCTGCAGTTTAAAGTCATCTCCATCTTTCCTCCACCTCTCTCTTTCCCTGCCATCTCTTCTCTGAGCCTTAGAGATCTTATATTCTAGAGAGTCTTGCATAACATGGAGGCAGGGCACCAACCCACGTTAGCATTTACATGAGCAAGAAATAAATGTGTATGTGTATGCTACGGATGTTTAATTTGTCACTGCAGCATAACATAGCTTATCCTGACTATTGCAACAGGTGAAGAAGGTTTCTACTGATATCGAAATTTGATCATGTAAATAAACTGTTAATAGTAATATTTAGAAACTGTAAGTTATAAAATAACTATGCTAGCCTGAGAGGAAAATGAGAAATGTTGAAGGTCTTCTCTTTCTTGGGGCCTTATATTTCACGCCTTTGTTAGCCTAAAAATAAAGAGCCAAAATGAGAGGCAGAGATGTGTTTATTTGGGGATCAAAGAACTGCAATTTGGGGAGCGCATATTCAGGTAGAAACCCAAATAGTGTCCTGCTAGGAAGTAGAGATCAAGGGTTTTTAAAGGCAAAGAAGGGAGGTTTGCATTATAAGGATGTTAATCGGGGTTGGAGGCAGAAAGCTGACCTTGACTAAACATAATAAGGCTAGCCAGAGGGAGGAAAAGTCCATCACTGTGACAAGTTACAGCATTCTCAGAATATTTGTGTCTTGACTCAGTTCCAAAGTTTATGTTCTGCCCGATGAGGATAGGCATAAGACCCATCACCTTAATGGCTTCCTGGCTCCACTTTAAAGCCCTTAGACATAAGCGACTTTATTTTGTTTCACATTTCACCACTTGGACATTCGTTAAGGCCTCTAAAGCCAGAACTTCCCAAACAGCGCATGTCAGCATGAGACTCGTGTGCTGAGCTGTCAGTCCCTTCAGCCCAAGGTGGTTTGCGGAGGTGGGAGGCCAGATCCTCTGGACCAGGCCTCATCAGTCACGAGCAGCCTTGCTTGCTTACCCCAGTGAATTGTGCAAATATTCATTTTCTATATGTGTTGTGGTGTAGTTAAGGTAGAAAAACACCATGCGTCTAGGTATCCAGGTGTATCAAAGTGACTACCCCTACATTCCAGGTCTTCTTTCTTTATACCCATTTTTCCACTCCCTGCCGCCCCCATGTCCTCTCCCAAGTGTGTTATTTTTGCAGAAATTTGAGAAGGGACTCTTGAAATGATTGACACTCTTAGCAGATAAATATTTGTCAAATTATCAAATAAGTGTGCATTTAAGGCACTTCTATGTACCTTAATATGTCTTTTTTGGGGGGACTGTATCTATTAGTAGGGGGAGAGTTTCCTAGCAACCCTCAAAATCTTCCTAATTAGAAACCACTCATCCTGTTTAAAAAATTTTATCGTAAAGAGAGAAAACCTGTAACTGAATTCTGCTGAACTATGGAGTGTCTCAGTTGTGTTAGTCCATCTCTGTTTATCACAAGAAACTAGATTATAAGGATGCCTTATATTTATCAAGTGTTTACTATATGCTATGCATGATGCTACATATTTTACGTATATTAGCTTGTTTATTTCTCACAAAATCCTTATGAGATAGATATTTTTATTATCCTCATTTAAAAAATTTCTTTTCTAGCTTTATTGAGAAATAATTGACATATATTAATGTATAAGTTTAAGGTATATAGCATGTTGATTTGATTTACATATATTGTGAAATGATTACCAAAATAGGTTTAGTTAACACCCATCGTTTCATACAGATAGAATAAAAAGAAAAATATTTTCTCCTTCTGATAATAACTTTTAGGATCTACTATCTAAATAGCTTTCCTCTATATCACACAGCAGTGTTAACTGTAGCCATCATGTTGTGGATTACATCCCTAGTACTTATTTATCTTATAATTGGAATTTTGTACCTTATGACCACCTTTCTCCAAACCCCCCACCTCTACCTAAATAGTCATGACCAAGGGTAGTCATCCTCTACTCTTGTGTCAAAAGTCATTTCAAAAGGAAACAGCTTTCTGACCACCAACAATTATTTAGAAGAGGTGTGATTTTGAGTTCTAAGAGCTTACCTTAGTTCCACTCAGATCTCCTATTTGATAGTGAAATTTATGCTGTTATCCAGTAAAATAGATTATCCACTGTGTTACCACCTCTTTAATTTGACAGGTGATTCCACATTCTTGTAAGAGTATTTTGACATCTGAAAAACCATAACAATCCTCCCAGCAAATCTAGAGTCCTATCCCAAAAATTTTGGTGTATTGGTTATCTTTGGTAAGGTGCAAAATATGTAAACTTCCTCGCCCGGCAAATCAATTTTTGCACACCAATAATAATTGTAATTATTTAACCATTGTTAAATAATATGTCCATTCTATGAATAACTGATAATGCCCACACGTATTAAAGGTAGCAAAAGAGTGGATAGATAATCAGTCTGTTCTAATTCACCAGAGCTGGGGAAACAACTCAAGTAAAAATCCTTGGCTTACTTAATGCTTCTTAGTAATTAATAGCAATTGATAACAACTTGTAGCAATTAAGATCTAATACATGTACTTAATTTGCAAATGCACTCTTTACTTTGAATGCATTTTTTTCTCTAAGGGAAAACTCTGGGATTAGGGACCCTTGAGTTCTTCTTCGTCTGATTTTTTTCTACTGAGAAAATTGTAAATGATCATAGACTATGTCATGTTGTTGCTAAAAGAGAGCTTAAAGATAATTCTAGTACACTTACATCATACTCTAGATGAAAACTTTGAAGCTTAGAAAAGTCCAGTAACTTGTTCAAGTCACTTTCAGGCCATTGGCATGAATGTCTATGAGCATAGTTGGGTCGGCTGCCCAATTTGTGGCCTGGGCTAGGCCATGATATGGTATAGAACATAGTGCTTTTGTATAAAAAACTACTTTTGGGGGCTAGCCTGGTGGCATAGCTGTTAAGTTCGCGTGTGTGGCTTTGGTGGCCTGGGGTTAGCCAATTCGGATCCCAGGCGAGGACCTATGCACCGCTCATCAAGCCACGCTCAGGCAGTGTCACACATATAAAGTAGAGGAAGATGGCCACAGATGTTAGCTCAGGGCTAATCTTGCTCAAAAAGAAAACTACCTTTGGCTGCTTTGTTATAAATGGGCCTGGGGTATAAGGGCTCTAAGATTGATAATCATGTCAAATTAATGATTTAAAAGAAATTTTGTGTCTAAAGTGCCCAGCACTTGATTTATTTGTTCTGTAGATACAGTGTCTCCTCTATACCAGACACTGTATCTACAGAACAAATAGATGAATGTTCAAACCAGCCCCTCTAAACTCTATTTGAACTCTTTGAGTGACACAGAGCTCAGAACTTTGCATGGCTTTTATATTAGCTCTGTAAAATGAAACTCTCCTAGGGGAACCTGTGTGAATTCTATTCAGAGTTTAAAAACACAGATTTATGGGAGAGCCCCAAATCAATCAAAAATGTGGCAATGTTTGAAAAAAGACACTCATACAAGGAAAGAGAAAACCATGAAAAGGCTCTGCCTGCCAAGAGTGGCTTGTTAGCAGTTGAAAAAGCCAAGATATGAGTGTATAATGGAAATACGGCAATGATCATTTGAGCAAAAACACCATTTGCATGAGAATGAATCAGGAAATGTCCTGGAACACTAGAAAGATGAAAAATCTGGGATCCTGTAGGGCATGGTCACGTTGCTGAGCATACACCACACCAGGAATCTTCCTGTGGTCAGACACCCTGGAAGAAGGCATTGATCCCTTTCTAGACATGATGTCATAGATATACAATGACACGTGATCTCACATTTAAAGAATATAATACATAGCTGTGAAACTGTCCGAACCATCTCCTAGAGCTATTTTTGAGGTCTATTTTATTCCTTCATCCCCCAATCTGAAATTCATTAAAGCGATGAATGCTCCTTAAATTATACTCTGCTATACCCTGGAGGAACACCTGAAAAAGTTAATAATAAACCCTTGAGATTAGGCAAGTGGAGAGGAAAAGAATTATGAAATAAAACAAAGCAAAGAAATCGTGTAAACAAATTAATTAATTGTCTGGAAGTGAAAAGCACATTTGTAATTCTGCCCTTGTCGAAGGAAAATTGGAGTTCATTATGCTCACTGACTGATTTAAAAGCTCCTTCCTGCTCAGCATCACCGAGAGAGTGAGTGTGGTGGAGTGCAAAGCAGGGATGGATTGCAGCGTCAATTAAAATAGAAATTCATTATTGAAACCTCCAGAGTAAAAAGTTGGGGCATTATGCTTTGAGGATGGGAAGAACCTTTTATTCCCCTATTTTCAGTTTTTTCTCTCCTCTTCTGAATTGATTTTGGGAACATTTATTTTGGATTTCCAGTACTAGGTATTATACCTTTCGGTAACAAATTGTGTTAGTACCTGTCATGCATTGAGCACATTCTATATACCAGACAATTTATATATTTTAGTGTCTTTAATCCTCAGAGCAATCATGTGGTGAAAGGTGTCATTATCACTGAAGTTCATGGAAGTGGAACTGAACAGCTGCTAAGTGGAGACACCAAGCTTTTAGGACCAGGTCTGTCTGATTTAGAAGCTTCAGGTCTCTCCAGGATACCATAGAGACTTCTAGGGCAAGTCTACTGTGCTGAGTTGTGGGGGGGCCAGTATAATAAGGCCGTAGAAGGTATATCACATGCAGCCCAAATGGGTAGTATATATTCAATTGCACGTTGGTCTGCTATCAAGAGCCCAGGGGGATTACATATGGAATGGGATACATGCAACACTGCCATCCATAGCACGTGGTGACCCTTGAGCTTTCCAAGTGAGCAGAGACTCAACTAGCTTGTGCTGAAATGTGCTTTATGGGAGGATGATCTGTTTTCATTTTGTGACAATTACTATTCTAATGAATAAAGGCAGTCTGTCCAGGCTTCTGGCAATATTTTCTGTTCTCCTAGTATAGTCTGTATACCCTTAAATGGGTAAAAGATACTATAGAGGATTACTTTCAAGGGTGAAGAAACAAGAAACAACATTCTGAACAAAAGAAATTGTTCATCTATTCCTTCATTCAGCTCATGTTTATTATGTGTTGAGCACTGTGCATATAAATCTTAAAGAGATAAACGGTCTCCTCCCCTCCCTAAAGGTGTCACAGCCTAACGAGGTTAACAGACAGGTAAATCAGGATTACAGTGCAATATTAAAATAGCCAAGATAGAGGAAATCACAGATTCTTCTGGAAACACAAGGGAGGTCATGTAAGACAGATTGGGGGAAGTCCAAGAAAGCTTTTTAAGAGAGATGATGCTTGGACTGAGTTTTAAAGACAGATAGGAGTTAGGAGGACAAGCAGGGGAAAGGACCTTGCTGGCTGAGTGATCAGCGTGGGCAGAGCAAGTGGTTCTGCATAGTTGGGCAAGGGGTATGTCGGTTTCCTGGGGCTGCCGTAGTAAATTACCACAAACTTGGTATCTTAAAACAAAGAAATTTATTTCCTCACAGTTCTGGAGGTCATATGTCTGAAATCAAGGTGTCCACAGGTTGGTTCTTTCTGGGGATTCTGAAAGAGAATCCTTTCCATGACTCTCTCCAAGGTTCTGGTGACTAGTAGACACTTCACTCCAGTTCTGCCTCCATCTTCACATCGCCTTCTCCTCTGCATCTCTCTTCTTCTGCCTGTGTCTTCTCCTCTTACTCTAAGAACACTTGTCAGTGGATTTAGGGCCCGCCTAGATAATCCAGGTGATCTCATCTTGAAATCCTTAATTATGTTTTCAAAGACCCTTTTCCAAACAAGGTCATACTCACATGTTCCAGGTGGGCATGTCTTTTGGGGAGCCACCCTTCAACCCACTACAAGTAATAAAGATAAGTTAGTGACCTGATGGGGTAGGAAAGAAGCATGGGCAGCTCTTACAGGCCCTCATGTACCTTCAAAAGAGTGTGGGCTTTATCTTGAAAGACATGAGAAGTCATTTGAATTTTAATAGCGGGATTGTCATCTGTCTGTGGAAAATACTTAATTATACACTTAATACCTTCAGCCAACGACCATCAGAAACCCATGGTGGTTGATTGAGTTGTGTTTATTACTGGTTGCAGAGAGGGAGAACACACACCATGAGGAGCCACAGCTATAGGGTATTGGAAAGAACTTACTACAGGATTTGGACTTTGGTTGGGTGATTTGAAGGAGAGTCTAAAGAAGTCTGGTTTGCCCTACTTAGGATGCTGTCAGAAAGCAGGGGCAATTCTAAAAGTGGATATCTCAAAAAATCTTATCTGTAGGGAGAGCAGACTAGAGTGAGAACAAAATTGTAGTTGGTGAAGAAGTAGCAGTCACTGTTCAAGAGAGGGGAATATTTGGTATCTTATGAGTGAAGCAGTGGCTTTGTCTTTGTGCATGGACAAAATTAAGAAGTGGCTTTGTTTTGCCTCACTTTATTATGGTCTCAGAGTGACCCTGTCTGAGATTAGTGTTCTGTGACTTGTTCATGTCCAACAGGAGAATAACATGGTCTAGCTGTGGGTGCCAGGTCATGCTCCACATGTCAGGGCTGCTCTTTTTCTTTGTTTTTCTATCTCAGTACCAAACTATAAAAACAACCATGTCTAAACTTTCAGCAGTTGTAATGGAGTCTATCAGCCAAAATGTTCAGATTGTCCCTTAGAAGCTGTAATAAAAGTCACAAAGGTTTCTGGAAAAAGCACTCGGCCTTTGCTTATGGGAGCATCCTTCGGACTTAATTTACTTCTGAGCTACCGGTAGGACAGCATCTATTTTAAAGACCAGAGGCACTAACCAAAGGGCTTCTTGACTGGTGTGCTGTTTTATCCAACAGCTGTAATAGCATCTCCCTCGATCTCCCTGAGGGGCCTAACCCAACCCCATTCCTGTGAAGAAAGACCATGAAGTCCCCTTTTCAAGCCCTCTCCCTTCCTTTCCCTGGGGTGCTCCATCTATTTAAATATGAGAAGTGAATCAAATGTGGTTCGCTTTAATGAAAAGTAAACAAGGGAAAGAACCCCACACACTCTCCTGACAAAGGTACCTTCCAAACATACAGCCTTCGTTGTTAGATATTTATCTTTTTAAAAGAAGGCTGAAATAAGGAAGGGCCACGGAAGGGCAGGGATAGCCAACAAAACTATGCAGCAGGTTTCTCTGTGAGGGAAGATGAAAAAGGCGAGTACCTTTTTCAGTCCAGCAAGAAAAAAGTATAATATGATATAGCTAGTGCTCCTGGAAATGGCAAAGGAGAGGCTTTCCCCCCACACTCTCAAGGAGAAAAGGGCTCTCTAAAATTAAAGACAGACATTCAGTTGAAAGGAAATATTTTTCCCCTCTAACTTATAATTAGCCTGCGATATTGGCTTCTGTAGACCCTTATCAAGGCAAATTGCTGGGCACAGAGTGTTTGGTCGATATTATTCGACATGTAAACTTCGAGATATCCATCATAAACACAAGCCAGTTGTCATCTTCTGAGGCATTAACTGATTGCCAATTCAGGTCAAGAAGAAATTATTCCTCCATCTTCACCTGTATTATTGCATATCAGTTGTAACATGGGGATTTGACGCCTTCGTTGATGTAGTCCAGCATCCTCTTAAATTGATCAGAAGTCCAATTACATGCAAGATTTTCTAACATTGAGATCCAAAGCCTATTTCCTTTCTGACATTCTTTTGGGGGATCAAAGACGAGGGAGAGGTGGTTAACAAGGCTTTCTAACATCCCCCAAAGTCTAGGTCTACTGGTTTATCCTTCGAACTCCCTGACAGAGAGATGGATGTGTTAACAGGTTCTGGGGCCTGTGATTTCCCTTGTGGAGATGCCAGTGGGCCATGTGTGCTCCTTGGGTATCAAGGTGATGGGGCTTGCATTGGCTGTGACTGATGACATAAGCAAGAGGGTTGGCAGCATTTGGCATGACATGGTTGGCACAGGCCAGCTTAGACCTTGAAAACTTGGAGCTGATGCAGAGGTGGATAAACACATTGAAAATAGAGGTTTCAGACTCAAATTTTTGTAGAGACCAGACAAGTAGTGTACCTGAGTGAAGTCAGCAACATGGCAAACTGGAGAGCTCAGGCCCCAACTAAAGGGGACAGTGACCACTCACCTCCTACTGATTATGATCATTCAGGGATGTGGGTCTAGAGTTGTCAGCTTTTCAAGAGAAGCCAACCGTCTGGTGTGTATGTTAAATCCTCTGACTTTCATGTATTGGTGTCTAATTAAAGCCCTTAGCAGGCCAAACCAAACAATCTGCCTTGTAGGCTGCCATTTTGCAGCCTCTAGCTAAGGACACTGAGGTTTGGTTTCTTTGCTTCCTAATACCTATACAGGAGCTCTGTAGACTCAAGTTTTAGGACATCATTAATCTCATCCCACAAAGTGAAAACAAATGAAAAAGATAGGCAAGGAAAATGAAGATACTTCCCAAATGTAATAGTGTCCTCATGGGGCTAGGGTGGTTGAATTAAGGGGCACAGCTGAACTTTCAGTTCTGCTTTTCTACCTAAATAATTAGTAACAGTGCCATGGGGCAGGATGAGTCACTAACCAAACACTAGATGAATAGCACAATACTAGGTATGTGAAGAAGGAAGAGCAAAAGCTCCTTAGCTTCAAAAAATTTGTGAATTCATTGGGAGTAATATGTTAACATGCATGGAGTAGTTAGAAAAAAGGTCAAGATAACATAAGCAAGTGTGGGGTGGTCCCTCAGAAAGTATGGTGATTCAATTCCCTCCTTTAATAGCATCTCTTCTTAATAATGGTCAAAAGTAGAGAGTATATAAAAGCAGCACAGCTGTCATCTGACTTACGAGATAGTTGTCACTTCTGTTGGACGGGATTGGATATCAACAGGCGAAACCAACAAGAAGTTGGCCCTTCCAGACCCTGAAATTCTAGAAGTTATTTCATTTTTGGAAGAATGATTCTCCTAAATCATTGGTTCTAAGGATAGCTGTTAATTTGAACAGATCTATGAATTGAAATCAACAGTATTAAGAAGCAAATAGCCCAGGGCCGGCTCCGTGGCCAAGTGGTTAAGTTCGCGCTCTCCGCTGTGGCGGCCCAGGGTTTGGATCCTGGGCACGGACAGGGCACTGCTCATCAGGCCACGTTGAGGTGGCGTCCCACATTCCACAACTAGAAGGACCTGCAACTAAGATATACAACTGTGTACGGGGGGGTTTGGGGAGATAAAGCAGAAAAAAAAAAAAAATAAGATTGGCAGTAGTTGTTAGCCCAGGTGCCAATCCTTAAAAAAAAGAAAAAAAGAATCAAATAGCCCAGATCACCCTTCCAAGAACCACTCCTTAGGACCAGTGGTTCTCAAAGTAGAGTCTCTGGAGTGTAGCCCTCCAGGTGATCTCATAAACACTGGAGTTTGAGAACCTCTCTTGTTGTCCCGTGGAGAGGCTTAAGCCTCAGATAACCTGTGTTTGAGGCCTAGAGATGATCACAATCATCTCTGCCCACAGAAGCCTCATTGTTGAACTACAGTGTAGACCACCAAGATAGCACACCCTTGGGAAGTAACACTTGCTTGCTTAGCTGTTTTTCGGTCTGTTTTTTCTTGTTTGCATGTTTGTCTCTGTTTACATTTTGTTTTCAAGACAAATTGACTTCTGGATTACTTTCTATTGCTGCTGCAATAAATTACCACAAATTTCATTGCTTAAACAACGCAAAAGTATTACCTTACAGTTCTGTAATTTTAAAGTCCAACATAGGTCTCTCTGGGTAAAATCGAGGTGGCAGTAGGGTAAGTTCCTTTCTGGATGAACTGGGGACAATCCATTCCCTTATCTTTTCCACCTTCTAGAGGCTTCTTGCTTTCCTTAGCTTGTGGGCTCTTTCCCCCATTTTCAAAGCCAGCAAATCATTTGGAGGTATTCTTGTGCTGCTGTCTCTCTGGTTCTCTCTCTCTCTTTCATCTCCTTTTTCCATTTTTAAAGCCCTGTGATTATATTGGACACCACCCCCCCCACCCCCGGATAATCCAGGCTACTCCCTATTTTCAGGTCAGCTGATTAACAACCTTAATTCCCCTGTGCCATAGAAGCTAATAGATTCACAGGTTTCAGCAATTAGAACATGGACGTCTTTGGGGCAGCCATTATTCTGTCTACCACGATTCCCAATATCTCTGTTTGGAGAGATTGTGTAATTTTTTTCACATCAAGAAATGGAGTCTGATAATTTGATAAAAAATATATTCAAATGCAATTTATGACATCTTCATCCACACCAATAAACTACTTTTCTATGGCCTGGACATAGGTAGTAGAATATTCAATGGAAAAGATATGGGCTTTGTAATCATAAAAACCTCACTCCAAGCAGCTACTATGGCACTTCCCAGCTGTATAACTTCTGGTAATTTCCAAAATTTTAAGAAATAGATTCCTCTCTACTGAAATGGAAAAAATATTTCCCTCATATGATTGTTTTGCTTGAATTAAATAGAAATAATGTGCCAGAATCATAGTAGAAATGTAATCAATGGTATTATTATTTCCTAAATCCTGACTTCCATTTCGGTACCACTGGGCAAAACCAGACAAAGAAACCAATGCTGTGTTTCATTTTAATGAATTACGTTTAATGAAAAAATTTCCCTGGGGTATTTGTCTAATTTGCATGTTAGCATATTAAGATGTTTGAGCTTCAAAGATGAAAAAGTGATCGTAAGTGCAAAATGGTGTGACTGTCCTTAGTGAAGAGGTAATGCCACCTTTGGGGAAAGAGGGTATCAGGAGAATAAAAAGGTACAAAGAAAGAAGACTCAGAGTTACTCAGAATTAAGAAAATGAATCCTTACTGTCAATATAAGTCTCCCAACTGCTAGTGCCAGTGGTGGATAGATTTTCTTTTCCACTAGATTTACTTTCTGATATACAAGTTTATCACTCAAGCAAGGACTATTCATCAAGCCATTTTCCATCGATAACCCAAGCTGAAGCCCGACAGGCTGAGTGTTTGTTATTCACTCTTAAAAGTCTGGAGCTCATTTGCTTCTGCCGTGGGGAGAGGAGCAGACTGAGACAGGGGGAGGAATGAGGACACTCAACGAAATGGCCATTCATTGCAGTCAACCTTGAATAACACCGAGGTGTAAAACAGCCAGGAAAAGCTCCAGTTACAGCTGGAAATCAAATACTGATCAACTGATCCGCTAATTTACTTACTTTCCGTTTAATGATTTGACTTCCATTTATTCATTCAACAAACATTGGTTGAACCCTTCCTGTAGACCAGGCCCTCTACAAGGCTATAGAAAACACTGTGCCAATGCCCACCCCTGACATGCACACACATTCAGTCTGGAGCCATAAGAAATTAAATAACCTTTTGTTTCTGAAGATCAGGTGCTCTTGTAAAACATCAGTCCTTATAATCACATCCTGTAGTGTAAAATCCTGCAATAATCTTTTTCTGACGGCATCACCGTGAACAGTAATGTATTCCTGTATTGATCTTCTTTTAACACTATACCAAATGAAGGGACTACATTGTGCGTGCCCTCCAAAACCTGACCTTCAAATAGCAGCAATGCTATTAATGCTACAGACACTAAACACACTGAAAACTGAATAATATTGCAGAATCTAGATTCAGTTAATTAGCAAGTCAAATCTTGCTTCAAATTATATTGACATTATTTTTTCCCTTGTTGGTTACTTGAGGTGCCTGTTAAGCTGAAAGAAGAAGACTTTAAGTTATTGTTCCCTCATCAAGTCCCTTCTCTCCAGGGAATTTGGGAGCCAGCAAGCATAAGCAGGGACCATTTCTACAGCATCCTGGTCCTCAGAGGTGGTAAGTTTCATAGAGTGGAAGCCAGTGAGGAGGGGACCAGGAAGGAGGTGGAGGAGCTGGATGGCATTTTGACAATCACAGTGTGGGTTCATCAGTTTAGTGGAAGGCTTATAAATTCCCCAAACACCAGAAGCACCTATGTTCAAATAAGGATTATGTATGCAACACATGTGTTCCAGAGCTAATTGGAAAGAGTCTTTGATGACCCGTTATCTTGGATTTGCATCGCCTGTGACTCCTCTCTTCATGTGAATATCATGCAATTGCAGCTTGTACGTTTCTGACTTGGGCAACCTCAATGATGCAGAGGAGGAGGGGTGAGAAGAAGCTGGGAGAGGGCGTGCCAGTGAGAGAACGTGCAACAATAATTGAAATAATGTGCCATTTCTAACCACATTTTCTTTCAATGAGCTTCTGCTTGGGAGTGAGAGTGAATGAGAGGCTTAAATCTTTCAAGCTCTCAATTTTTGCATTCCTGCCGGCCTCCTAAGGCTGAAAATCTTTCCTCTTTGAGTGGCGTATAATTCTACTCCTTAAAGATACAGTACATATTTTTCATGCAACATGGTTTCTAAACACAAGCAAATAACTTCATCTGGTGCCCAACCAAAGAAACAGAGAAATGTCTGCTTAAGGCAAAATACCAATATTATGCTACTGGGCGATGACACTCCACTGCATTCCGTGGACCAGTTAGAGACTTTTAAAGACAGCTTTGACTCGGTGACCTTCTATGCTGACTTCATCGCCTAAGATTGGACACCACTGTGATCAACACACAGCATAACTGGCACATATAAAGTGACGTTTTGTCAGGGGAGTGATGGGGAGTCCTCTCTGGATTCAGTGTTTTCCTTCTTTAATCTTCTCTAATCGCAGGTCATACAGCTGTGAGCTAGCATTGTTTCCACTCCCCTTGCCCACCAACCGGGAGTTATTTTATCTTAGACACCAGAGGAGGAAACTCTTAAACTAAGTCAGTCAGACATGGGTTAGTACCCCAGCTCAACCATTTACTAGCTGGATGAACTTGAAGAAGTCGCCTGCATACTAAGTCTTGCTTTCCATGGTTGCAAAATGGGCTACATGATAGCTACTTCCCAGGATTATTAAGAGAAGTTTCCTTTTAAACCTCTCAGAAAGTGTGTGGCACCTCTTAGGTGCTTAATAAATATTATCTCATCTGCCACCTCCCCTACACACACACACACACACACACACATGCAAACACACACACACACTCTTCCTGACCCCTAACCTGCCGAGAGTTAGGAGATTGTTTACAAAAAGGTTGGTTTTTCACAACAGAAAAAGCATGGAAATAGTAGGAAAAGCAAATCCAAATAGTCTGCTCTGGGAAGATTTGGTCTCCCACTGGGACCCAGAGATGCAGCAGTTTTTTATGTTAATGGGATTTGGGGAAAAGTACAGTTTTAATGAAACGTTGGCCATGATTGCTCTATCGCCATCTCTCCAAATGCTTTTTCCCTCTTTTCTTCTCTCTTTTAAAAGAAATCCAGATAGTTGTCTCTCAGTACACCAGGATTATGTTTCTTTCCCTGAAAGTACTAGAGGAGCCCGGGTGCAGCTTGAGTCGGTGAGCTGTCTGTCCTCAATCAGACAGGCATGGAGGCTAGCATTGAACTCAGGCCCAGGGACTTGGGGAGCGACTGGCTTGTGAACAGAAGCTGTTTGCAGTGAAACTGAAGCACACAAAGGGGGAAAGGACTACTAAACACTGGGAGGTGCGGGGAGGGGGTAAGTTGTTTGCTAATACATCCCTGGGGAAACTTCTAGTGTTTCTGGGCATGGCTGAGTGCACAGCTCATGAAAAATGCACCAGAGCGTTGTTGGCATTTGATTTCAGGAGAAGTTGTAGTACCCGGAGACGATAACTGTCTGCTTTCCTGCAACACCCAGGTGCCACACCTGGTTCCCACCGCTCTCTGTTCATCCATCCAGATGTTCCCAGTTACTTGGACAGAGAGCCTCATTGGTCCTTGTGTACAGGGTGTTACATTTCTTTCTTCCAGTGACACATTAGGAATGACCAGACCCAACTAGCAGTATTCTTCTTTCTACTTTGTGGCTAAGAATGCTTCATATGCCTTTATTTCCAAATATAGGTGGTGGTAGTTTAAAATGTGTTTCTCTAGTGAATCAAAGTAGCAAAATGTACTGACTATAAGGCAAAAGGAAGGGAAAGCAGCTAACATCTATTGAATGCCTGCCGTGTCTCAGGTACCGATATAGCTAATTTGCATATCATGTTTAATGTCCTTAAAGGTGTGCAGGTTTGATTACTACATGTTATGAAGAGAAGCAGCCCAGTCTTCTAGAAAGAGTATAGTGTTGCCACTTACCAGCTGTGTCACTTTAGGTAAGGACTTAACACATCTGAGCTTCATTTTTCTCTGTGTAATGAAGTTAACAGTAGTGGCTAATAGGGTTGTCATGAAGATTGAATATGATTGTAATATAAAGGGTTAAAATTTTTACTTGATCTCTATAAGTCAGTCAGTACTGAGAGCTCCTCTTATGGAAAAAAGAAATGAGACCCAGCAAGACTGAATCATTTAATTTACCTAAAAACTCACAACTGGTAGAGGGTTCAGTCAGCACTCACACCCAGGTCTGTCTGATTTCAGACTCTAAACTACTGTTTACTAGTTGTTAAGTGCACCCCATCCCACCTCATCGTACCCCACCCCACTCCTACTTCCACCCTCTGATAACTAGAAAATCTATTTTTTTTTTTTTTTGAGGAAGATTAGCCCTGAGCTAACTACTACCAGTCCTCCTCTCTCGTTTTTTTTTTTTTTTTTTTTTTTTTTTCTGAGGAAGCCTGCCCCTTAGCTAACATCTGTGCCCATCTTAGGAAATCTATTTGAATGAAATCAAAATTGGAAAGTTTGCACAGAGAGTTGTAACAGTTGTTATCTGCACAGATGCAGAATAGGGGTGTTAACCACTCTGGATCTCCCCCTCAACTTTAGAAGACAGCTGGTGACTAAAGGCACAGGACAGTGGCAAAACATTTGGATGCACATTTAAAGGCTTGGCTGAGTGTCCTCTCATTGAGTCCCCACCTTGTGCCTTGGCTAACCATCTGGACAGAACTGTCAAAGATGCTTTCCATCTCACTGTGTCCTGTTTATTATTGTTCTTATTAACACTCAGCACAATTTCTGGAAGATACCTGTTAAGGAATGAGCAGGAACATCTCTATTGCTATGTAAACACATTATTTGGGGAGTTCTAACTGAGTTAATGAGTTCTGATGGAATCATCTGTATCGTAGCCGAAGGCAAAGCTTTGAGGAAAGGAAATCCAAGAAAGGTCAGTTTTTATGCAAATTTCCTATATTTGATGTAAATTACTATTTTTCTGGTAGAAGGTTTGATCCCAAAGGCTGAAAGTTGGGAAAATAATTGAGAAAGGAAACTCCAAGTAAACAACAGAGGGGGCTGCTCAGTGAGCCAAAGAACACCTGAGGGTAGTTGATGGGAAGCAGGTGCTTCGGGAAAGCTTGGGGAGGGGAGGGCAGAAAAGAGAGCGGAGGGAAGTTGCTTAAGTTGGCATGCAAGACTCACAGAATGGAAACCAGGTAGCTGAAAGACATTACTCTATTAATTCTCTGCCAAACGGTTCATGGTGCTTTTAGTTCCTTATGGAATGTGACATAATCTAACTACTCAAACCTCTTTCCTGCTTGTTGGAACAACAAGGCATTTCGTCCAGCATTTTAAGATGAGACTGAAAAAAAATATATAATTTGTGCTTTTATTTGTTTACTTTGGTCCTCACTATAAGGATTAGTTCAAAGGCATCTGCGGATCCAGCCAGCAGTAAATGCTTATTAGTGTGTCCTGCGGGTGGGATAGACATGGAAACTGTCAAATAGGTAGCCATCCTACCCGTTTGAAAGTGGAGGAAGCCAGAGGCATGAGTCTCTTCTGTGTAAGGCATACAGGATTCGTTGGTGCCCAGCCCAGCGTCATGATTTCCTCTTAGGAGAATTCTAGAGGTTAGGCCAGGCTTCAGGCATAGTAGAGATAAGGTTTACCGCATTCCTATTCAGACTTTACTGGTAACAAGACAATTAGAATAGATTCCTAGCCCCTCAGTCTTTGTGGTCAGACACACTTTTAAGCAGTTTATCTTTATGGGCAGTACAATGATGTGCCCAGCCTTCTCTCCTCCTTCAAGGAGTTTATTTGATGCAGTTTGGGTGGTCTGCCTGGTTCACATGGAAGAAGAGTAATTGATATCATCTAATTAAGTGTAAACTATACAATATTGAGGTGCCAGGAGTTAAAAATTCAGATCTTCTTGACAACTGTAACAGGTAAGTCTCATTGCAGTATTTTATCTGTTCAGTGGAAGAATATTTAAGATCTCTCTCTTAACTTTCAAGTATATAATACATTTAATCACAATGCTATGCGTTAGATCCCCAGAACTTATTCGTCTACTAATTGTAAGTTTGTACCCTTTGAACAGTATCTCCCCATTTTCTACTCCCTAGCCCTTGGTAACTACCATTCTACTCTATTTCAATGAGTTTGGCTTTTTTAGATTCCACATAGAAGTGAGATTATACAGTGTTTGTCTTTCTCTCTCTCACTTATTTCACTTAGCCTAGTGACCTCAAGGTCCATCCATGCTGTTACGCATGGCAAGAGTTCCTTCTTTCTTATAGCTGAATAATGTTCTGTTGTATGTGTATAGACCACATCTTCTTTATCTGTTCACCCCTTGATGGGCACATGTGTGTTTCCATATCTTGGCTAGTGTGAATAAACATGAGAGTGCAGATATCTCTTTGAGATCCTGTTTTCATTTTCTTTGGATATATACCCAGAAGTGGAATTGCTGGGTCATATGGTAATTCTATTTTGAAGTTTTTGAGAAACTTCCATACTGTTTTCCGTGGTGGCTGCATCAATTTACATTCCTACTAACAAGGGTTCCCTTTTTTCAAGTGTTTTTGCAAACACTTGTTATTGCTTGACTTCTTGATAATAGCCCTTCTAACAGGTGTGAGGTGATACCTCACTGTGGTTTTGATTTGCATTTCCCTTATGATTAGTAATGTTGAGCATCTTTTCATGTACCTGTTGGCTATTTGTATGTCTCCTCTGGAAAAATGTCTATTCAGTTCCATTGTCCATTTATTAATTGGATTGTTTGGTTTTTGCTATTGAGTTATATGAGTTCTTTGTACATTTTGAATATGAATCCTATTTCACATATATGGTTTGCAAATATTTTCTCCCATTCCATAGGTTGCCTCAGAAGAGGTGATGTCTGAGCTGGGCCTTGACCATTGCTGAAATTTGAATGGATAGAAAAGAGAAGAGAGGATATTCTAGTCAAAAGCGTGATGTGAGTGTGTGTGTGTATGTATGTGTGTGTGTGTGTGTTTAAAGCAAGGAAAAACAAATTATCTAGATAAGATGGTGTTTTGGGAAGGGTCAGACCATGGTAAGGTTGAATTTTGTTGAATAGACACAATGTCAGGAACTCAGCCAGCTCCTTTTTGTACTTTATTACCCTGTAAAGTAATGGTAAAAATGGGTGCCATTTGCTGAGTTTGCTTTGGTGGTAGGCAGTTTACAAGGTGCTGAGGATCTAGAGAAGGATGAGATCTGGTGTTTGGCTATAAGTCCTCAGAATCTAAGTCTTTGATAGAGTCACAAAGCAAGTTTATTCTAGAATAACAGGGACATATATACCCTATCAAGGGAACATGACAAAGAGAACCACTTGCTTTGCCTGCTGCATGCAAGAAAGGCTTTGCAGAGATAGTGAGGTCTGAACCTAGTGATGAAGAATGTCTAAGAGTTTGCCAGATTGAGAATATGGAGGAGGCATTCGAGGCAGGGAGAACAGCATGTCCAAAGACATAGTATCATCCTAAATTATGTTTATCTTTATTTAACCAAAAAAAAAAAAGCCTTTTCTACTGATGCTGGAGACAATACACATTTGCATTCTATCTTATATTCTTTCACCTTACCAACTTGTTTTGTTCACAGACCATAATTTCTCATCTTTCTCTACCATGGTTATCTAGCTAAATTACCCCACTAAAATAGCATTAGAAATGTATCCCCTCTGTCTTCCGCTGCTGCCATCACTGGCTGTTGGTATTCTTGCCTTTCAGCCAACCTTGATGGAGACTGGAAAGAGAAATACAAATTGCTCCAGAACTGAACACAGGACCCTCTGTTCAGTAGCAGAGTGTAGGTAGACTGGAAACATTATTACATTATCTCCCACAAGCACTGTTTTAATCCTCAGTAGCAAGTAGGAGAGAGAAATGCTTATAGAACATCATTGGGAGAGTGGGCTGTTGTGTAGCATCAATTGTTAGTCAATATCTATGAGCATGGCCAGAATCTTCCCTTCCTCCAGTACATTAATTTTCTAAGTGACATTTTATATGTATTGTTCTCTGTGAGGCAAGCATGAACAAGCATAATTTCCATTTGGTAAAACGGGAAACTGAGTAAACAAAATGCTTACTGAATGGATAGATGGAAAGATGAAATTACTTCATTTCAGCAAACATTTGTGAGCATCTATTACATTTGAGTCACTATGTTATGGACATGGTATATGGATGTAAATAAAACACATTTAATTCCATGCTCCTGTTCACATTCTTCACTATCCTTGAGAAGAATGTGAACAGAAGAATGTGAACCCTTGACTAATTCAACTACCCCTATTTTATCTTTAAAGCCCAATACAAACATCACCTCTTCTCTGTGGCTTGGCTTGACTCCCCCTTACCTCTCTCTGCAAACACAATGATTATTCTACTGTATTGGTTTTCAAAGAATTCTATCCCACATCTATTCTACATATTGCTTTCTTCACTTGACTGTGATCAATTGAGACCGTCTTTATGTCCCTAATAGCTGGTATAACAAAACAGCAGATATATACTTAGTGAAATGAAGCCATGGCCCTTGTCTCATGACAAGGACTCATGATCCAAAGGAGATAGATCTATGTAACTTTATTGTAGTGTGTTGCATGCTATGCTAATGTATCTGAGGTCTTGAGATTTGTAGTAAAACTACTGTCAATTTGCTATAAACTTGGCAAATCTGACTTCCAGGTTTCTGTCTGTTCTCTTTCCAGTAGGATAGTCTACGAAATAAAATTCCTTTTCCCGTAAAAAGTAAAAATCATGGTCAAATAAATTTTGGGAATACTGATTATTATATCCCTTCTCTTGGATATCCATGATGCCTATTGACAAATTAATGACTGAAAATTACTCCAGTGAAGAACCCACTCCTCATTCCCCCCTAAAAATCTTAGCAGTTCTCAAGTCCATTGGGTCATAGAATTTCTTATATGTGAAAATCCATCAGCATACCACACAATTAGAAAACTTGAACAGACTTTGGGAAATGCTGCCTTCCAAGTCAAGTATTCACACTGTGAAGAGTTTGTAAAGCTTCATATGAAAATGTTAGTTGGATAGATTTTTACTCTAAACTTGCTTTGTGCTACATGGACCATTGTGTAAAGTAAGTCAAAGTGTTCCTGCTGGAGGCTTCTAGGCCAATTGGCATTCCTGAAGTGGGGAGAGAGGAATAATGCCTGAGTGATAGCAAGGATTTCCCTGAGGATGGGACTAAAAGAAAGAAGGCCACAGGGAAGGTCCCCACTTTGTGGGACCTGAGCTTATACAATGTGTGTGTGTAAATTTTTTAAGAAAAATAATTCAAAATTAAATATAAAAATGACAATTTAGCATGAGAAAAGAAACAATGAAAATTACAAATTTTAAAGGCTGATGAATATCATCATCACAAAAAACATAACTTTATTTTTAAATTAACTCTGACACACTTCTATGACACTTTCTCTACAATATTATGGTCTCTTTGAATGCCTTTTCATATGATGATTTTGTAATATCATTTTCTACAGATAGACTAGAAAAGTAATTCAGTCTTTAGCTTCGTTGATCAAACTTTGTGTTTTTTATTGTTAATAGTTTAAACAAGTTTTTATTGGTAAGATCAAATGAATTTTAAGGACTATTTAAAATTTGGGCAAACCTCTATCAAGATGCGTACTTTCGTCCTGAATGACCAAAGCAGACCACTGAGTAATACAGCACTGGAGATGGTAGGAGCACTCCCCAAAGCCATGTCTCCACCTAAACAGTGAATAATAACTTAATTCTACAAGGATATGATTGTGAACTATGTAAAGATATCCTACAAAGGACTAATGTGTCTCAACTCAACTTCCCGTTAGTTAGATCCCAGATATGTTGACTGCTACTTCATTACCACCCTACATGAGGGCACATGTGATGGAGGGGAAGTTGGAGAGGAAAGGTATTAGAGTCTTCACCTACTGTAGTCAAAGTAGCTTCCTTAACAAATTTTACAAAACACGTATGGCTTACTGAACTCATTGGTAAGGCCACTTTCTGGGCTTTGGAAGCCCTGA
Source organism: Equus caballus (assembly GCF_041296265.1). Lineage (NCBI taxonomy): Eukaryota > Metazoa > Chordata > Mammalia > Perissodactyla > Equidae > Equus > Equus caballus. The sequence goes on from NC_091707.1 coordinate 37,433,267, forward strand.
ACGAATGGATGCTCTAATGATTCAGCTTCATTAGCTTCACTTCATGCCAGTGGGTGGGAGGGATGGGCTTGTATTAGAAAGTAATAAGAAAAGTATTATGCAGCAGGGAAACTTGTATGAAAAGCCACATAAAAATCTATTAAGAGGTCACAGATCCAGTATAGAATAAGTTGGAGACTATTACTTTGGAAGAACCAGCCTGTCCACATCTACTGGGCTCTTAGAAGTACCTCTCCTCCCGGGCCCCTTGCTGTCTAGTCACTCACTTCCTCCATCACACTAGGTACTGCATGATGCCACTTTATGACCGGAGGACTGCTTGTGCAACAGAGGCCGGTTCCACTGCAGAGGCTGTATTTGTCTTTCTTTTATTTTACTGGAAGTCTTTGCTACCATCCGGGCTGGTAATTGCACCACACCGTTTCTGAATCGATTGCTTTTAGAGCTGTTGAGCTTTTACTACCACTACTCATTGGGGAGAGAGGAGGGAAAGAAGCTGGTCGGCCTGGGCTTGGCAATAAATGAGTGTCATCAAATTGTCTTTCTCCAGCTGTTGAATAAAACTAGTAATGCTGTTCCATAAAACCAAAAAGAAAAAGAAAATGAGAGTTTGAGAGAAAGAAGAGATTTCACAGAGAGAGAGAGAAAGAACAAGAGAACATATGGATCTGACTTTTCTTGGAACAGGCAGCAAGGCTATATTGTGATGTTGACTACTTAGTACAATAATGTTGTAGGGATGTAACAAGAAGTAAAAGACAAATTTAAAAGTATCTGTTGGAAGTCGCACAAATCTATCATCTTTGCAAGTTTACTGATTTCTTCTTTGAGTTGAGGAGAATGTTGTATGTTTTATTTTATTTTTTCTCACTCAGATTGATAGACTCTGTAATTTGATTCAAATATGATAGAATTCCTCCTTAGTAATACATATTACAGTTATTTCACTGGCAAATGTCTCTATCCTTACAATCGGGCCAGTTTTATCAACCATTGGCATCTATTATTGATTTATCTAGTAGCATGTATTCATTTTAAGGTAGCAATTTTCAGGACGATTCCCTCGAGAATGAGTGATTCATATAATTAGATTTAGTGAGGGGCATTCTCATTCTAACTGGAATCTGTCTTGAAGAAGAAGCTAGCTAACCTAGTTTCTGGTTAAAGAGCCTTGGAAAACAGAACCAATTAATTCTCATGTAACTTTTGTTCAAACTAATTGTTCACAATCTGAGACAATGCCTCATTTATGACTTATCCCATATGATATCCCCTGTAACATTCCTGTGCATGAATTGGTTTCTTTCTTATCATCAACCTTTCCAAAAAGGCTTAATGACTGTTCATGGTGTTTACCTATTTTCCAAATATAGTCTAAGTTAGTGATTATAAATTGCACTTTCAAGTTAAATTGGTCTGAAATATATTTAAGCATCATATAAATGTCAGATCTTTCATAGGATTCTCCTCTGCTGAGCAGATGGCAATATGCCCATTTCGGAATGCCAGTTTAAAGTGTAGGGGACTTAAATGACTTGCCCGGAGTCACGCACTATATTAGAACTTGGCCTACAACCCAGGTGTCCTTATTCCTATTCTGCTCTAATACCCAGATTCAGTGCTATAATACTGAAAATTATAGACCCTACCTTTGGAGTGGAATGCACGAGAATGTCATTTGTCACTTGAATGTATGAATAATGTCTTCTCTTGTGGTCACTCTACTCTTTTCAGCCTGTCACATCAAGCAGCATTGCCTTTATTATTGAAATGAAGAGGATACTTGGACCATTGATCTCAATGACAGTTGGCACCATAAGAACTACCAGTCTGTTGTGTCATATAGAAAGATGCTGCCTAGTATATAAATCAGCCAGTGCATCAGCACAAATGATGACATCAGGTTGCCCTGCCAAGTTGCTGGCTCTTTGCCAGTTCTCCACCTACGCCCCCCCACATTAGTTCCTGTCTGATAGCCAGTGATAAGGGTACTTTGAAGTCCCACTGATTTCCATGTGAATGTCATACAATTTTGGATTTGTTTTACATTCCACTCTCTTCAGCTTAGAAGTCAGAGTTCAAGAAAACCATAGTTTATGTGAAAGTCAGTTAAAATCTTACCTTGCTTGTCTTTCAGACAGACCCCATCCTATATTTCTATGACTTTACAAATCTAAAAAAATGTGAATAAGAAGACAACATTTATTGATGGGTAATTTTTTTCCTACTAAGTGTTTTGACTGACAGTGAGAATCTGTTCTCAGTTCATCAGTGGAGGATGTCAATTCTTCATTGAGCACAGAAGAAACTTTGATCCATAGCAATTCACAATATGGAAGGCCCTGAACATAATATAAAAAAAGTTTAATCTATTCTAATAAGATCTACTCCCTGTAAACACTTGAGGAGTAATAAGGGACTTCAGTAGACTCACTCTGAAGTCTAACTCATTGCACAGCCCTTTTAGTTCTTACATGAATATAACTTCTTTGAAAGTAGATGACAGACTTTCTTTAATGTTAGTTCTTATCTGTAGTAGATAATGTTATAATGAGGATCTAGTATATCATTCTCATTTTATGAGTAGGAAACCAAAGACTAGAGAAATTTTAGTGGGTATAAAAATTACCCAAGTGCCATGTGTCAAAATTACGATTTGGCTCAGGCCCATCCCTGTGGGTTCCTACCTTTCGCTTGTGCCCTCATATTCATCCAGCAGCTTATTTCACAAAGGATACCCTTTGTTGGTGTATGGAGCAAGATCTTTGGTGAATATCAGTTTCAAGGGGCTTATAGGAGTAATAAAGATGCTATGTAAGTATTGAATGTGTTTAACTTCCTGAAAATCCCAGTCTAAACTTTGAGGATGCGACCATAAAACTGACAGGGATTAACCTTAATATTTGACTAGTTCACCTAGGATTTTTTCCATTCCAGTGCACTCTGTCAAAATTGGGTCTCATTAAATAAATCCTCATGCTATCAGAGAAGAGTTTCCCACAAGTAATGTGAAGGCTAACAAGTTCAATTAATGACACTTTTTCTTAAAAAATGGAAAGGAGAAAGCAAGATAAACCTTTTATCCCGTTTTCCTCCTTTTAACTGCAGGGCACACCATGGCCAGTTGCAGGGCTGGGTAATTGAATTCAGTGGTACAAACTGACTACATTTCTACTGTAAGCGGAATCTCTTCTCTATCAGTGAGAGAAAATGGCCTCAAATGATTCCAACTGGGACACAGCAGCTATCCCTCTTACACATAGCTGGGCCTTATTGACTTCTCTGGGTAGGGAGCCCAAATTGCTGCCCAGATGAGTGCAAGCAGCAGCCAGGATAGACCCGGCTACATACTGGGTCTCTATCCCTAGGGAATATGTGATCAAGAGGGCCCATCCTAGAGGAAAGAAGAAAAATATGGTCAAGTGGATCAGGCAACAATGTTTGATGTAGCAGAACTGAGACAGAAGCTTAGAGTTTTTAATAATATGCAAAGTGACATGTATAAACATATTCATAAGTTTTATAACATAGCAAATGTCAAGAATCATTTTTTTTTAAAAAGGTGTTCCTAGGTTCTAACTATTTTTCTTTGTATAGTGGTTTGGAGAGTGTCAACTTTAAGGGTGTGCTAACTCTTTAGAGAGTTGAGAGTATTGAGAAAAAGAGAAGACGGTTTGGGCCTTAGACACTATCCTTCAAATAGCTGACAGTAAGGTCCGTGATGTCAATTGGCATTATCTAGATTTGCCATGCTTCTTCCATAGAACTTGCTTTATCTAGGGCCCAAGGTGGAGTTTCAGAAATGTTGAGAATCGATTTACGAAAAGCCCAAAATGAGAATTTTACCTAAATGCTAAATATAGTAAGAAGCAATCATGACTACCACCCTTGCCACACCTGCTCTCCCCCACACTTTATGTGGACTTCAGGATGGTCAACCTTCTTGGGATGCAGCCTACAGAGACAAACTCATATAGGGAAGGAGTTTCCAAGAATGCATTCTCAAGAGGCAGATGACAATGACAATGCAAAAATAACAATAGTACCAGCATATTCTAAATGATCTACCATGACCACTTAATAACCAAGTGTTTTCACAGGATTGTAATGCCTGTGTTGTGTTCATGACCACATGGGGACCAAACTTGTCTTACTTTAATTGTAGAGACTTAATGAGAAAAGAACAAAGACGAGTTGAGATCATAAGAGATGTGTTTGTGTCATGCAAAAGATAACATGTCTGAGTGTACTTTCAGAAACAAAGATTTCACATGATTTCAAATGGAAAGAATAGAATCACAGAGAGCTTTGCTTGGCAAGACCATGATGAGCTCAGAAGAACCTGAGCCCTGTAGGTCAGGATTGTCATATTTTCTATGGAACTGGTAATTTCATTTAAACTAAGTGACATCAGCTGTCACATTAAATTAATATTATTAATTGAAATTTTACAACTTTTTTTTTTCTAGATTTATTTGTGTTGAATCTGTACATCTGTTTTGGTTGCGTGAGGGCTATAAGCATAAGTGAGTTGTAGCAACTTTTATGTTTGTAGATGTTTATGTAATGCTAAAATAAAAATAATCAGAATGATCAGTGGGGGTCCCCATGAGTGGCTTTTTCTTTTAAAGAGAGCCTGTACTTCATTCAAGTTTAGGAAGTCTTGTCACGACAGAGGAGAGGTTCAGAGCCTATTGACTCAGAATTGGGTGTTAACATCAGTAGGCAGGGTTTTCTTCTTACCATGTTCCGTTTCCCCTAAGTTACAGTTGTTTGCTGATTTCAATAGGGCTATGGGAATTACCAAGAACCAGAAAAAGGCAGCTTTGTTGGCATCTGTGAGGTTTGGTTTTGCAAAATCAAAGGCTGAATATTACCTCAAAGGCAATTTGGGAGCTTCTTTGAGAAAAAGAGATGCATCTGTGTGCAGGAAATAAAGCTAAGCACCTAGACTGTTCTTAGAGAGGGTAATGGAAAAGAAAGGCATAATGCAGGAGCTGGCCAATTTTGCTTCCTCCATAAATAGAATCTTATTAAAATTTCAGCATGAATTATTTGGTAAAAACAAATCACTATCTTTAGTATTTGTTAAGAAAAATAATTCAATTTAGTGTAAGAATGAAAAGAATACAGGCACCAAAGCCCAGGCACACAACTTAATCACTTTAACCAAAGCTTAGCATGAGTTATTTTCCTCTACTTCAGCTTCAGATATACTGCGAATATTTTGGGGGGTGTTTAGGGTGAGTTTGTATGTTCCAGTTGTGTGGCTTCTGAGCCTGACATTCCTCTGCTCTAATCGGCCCTGGGAAACAAGTCTTTAGCAGGCTCTTACTCTATCCGAGCAAAGGCGTCAAGTTGCCACCTTAACTCCAGTAATTAACTCCTTGGAGCAAATTCCCTTTATTTCACTTAAAGAGTGAGCGGGATGTCTGTTCTTGCTGCACTTTCACCCCTGGGCTAAAGCTGAACAGGAAGGGAAATCAAGGATTATGGAAACTTTCATTGCTTTTAGTTTCCCTTTGAGAAAACTACTCCCCCTTCTCTCTTCTCTCTCTGACCCATTACCACTTCTCAGTTAATACTGAATTCTCTTCTTTTCCAAACCCTGCAGTTTCCTCCAGAATTTCTACTGAAATAAACTGTTAAAGCCAAATTTTGCCTCCGTGGAGAAATATGTATTACAGAAACAACTAACCCTTTATAACGTGGGAGACCTTGGGGTCTTGATTGCATTTCAGAGTCGTACAACAGTAAATGCACAGCCATATATTGCCAGGGTTAAATCCTTTTCAGTATGAAATGATGTAATCCACTTTAGACACAGCCCCAAGCCTAGTGTCCTTCATGTGGTAAGTGTTCAATAAATACTTGACATTTTAATTTATTAATTTTTACCCCCCCAATAGAAATATGTTATATACATAACCCTCAATTTTCTGTAAAAATAATTTAGTTGCAACACTTCATTCATTCTGTAGCAATGTCAGATGAGTTAGACATCATTACATCATCATGATATTCCTAGTATTGTATTGAACAAGGACAATACAGATACAGTAATTTCCTTTAATTGAGGGGAAATGCATGTTTACATCGGTAACAATTCTATGTTATCTTTAAAGAAATAAAGAGTTATTACTTTCAAATAATGTAAACTCATAGCAAAATGTTGCTTATAGAGGTCCTACTTTAAGAATCTCATAATGATTTGCATGTAATTAGCATGTCAGAATACCTCCCTGAACCTCTCCAATTCCTGTTTCCTTTGCAGCTCTTTCTTTGTGGGTGTAAATTTGCGTCAAAGTATTACAGTAGTTTGTTTTCTGGTAATTACATTTAACTTATTAATTTGACAGGGATTTTCTTTTTACCCTTAAATAATATAATTTCTTTAGATATAGTTCAGGCAAGCTTATATTCAAATTGACATGAATTTTGAAATTAGTGACTTTGGAGTCAGTGTATGACATAAGTAAAAAGTACATATTTTGTATTTATGCAAAAAATTCTCTGTGCTGATCAGAACTGACTTCCGGGTACAAGACAGGACTGGACTTCTATATGTTAATGGAAAATAAAATGGGGAGGGGGCCCCTAATTACTTCAGTTTATTAAGAATCCCAGGGCACCTCTTAGAATGGTAGAGGTGATGTTAGCCCTTATGTCCTGGACATGATCCAATTTAGGTAATTGCTAATTACAATCTGTCTACCGAATTCCCCTGGCTCTTGCTTCTGAACGTTATTTTTCTTCACTTAGCAATATTTAAGGATTATTTGCTCTTGGTGTGTGGCTGTTAGAACATCTGCTGATTTCTACTTCTATGTTCAGTGTAGTTTGCTTTTTGTTTGATTGTTTTTGATAATTATCATATTTTTATGGTTGTGACTATTTCTGTAGACAGAAAACAAAAACCCTGTAAAGTTTTTAGCTACTTTTAACTACTTTGGCTGGAATATGCTTTGTTAATCTAATGTACAGACTTTCTGGATCTATGTTTGAGAATTTGGAAGCACTAGGCACACCAGTGGCTCGTGACATACTCGTTATAAGGTTGTGACAACTCAGAGATGGATTCCAGACAGACCAGGATTTTCAGTGTCCTCAATTCTGAGGCTAAAATCAGGGCATGGAGCAAAGAGAGATGAAAGTTAGCTCACAACTAGACCCATCTAAAGATCCATCATGTTCTGGAACCTTCCCAAAATAAGAATATCTCTATTTTGGGGACTAGAGCTTACTTTGATTCTTTTGATCACAATTAAATGGAGCTGAAGAACACAGAAAGAAAGTGATGGGTCAAAAAATGTTTAATGACCTCAAAGTACAGGGTCACATAATATTCAGGTGTTCCACACTGCTTTCATCCCTCTGAAGGAAACAAGATTATTACTGAGTCTGTTCAGATTTGAGCACTTGATTTGGGATGTACCACTTGGAGTTCAGGTCGAGGGACATCAGATTTTATCTGTAACATACTCTCAGTGTATAAAAATCACTTAGTGAAACGTTAGGTGGAAATTTATTTACTCCCTAGCAATGTCAGATGAATGAAGCATCTTTCTCACTTGTCAGTATGTATTGAGCCTTCTCAGTGAACAAAATGCTTAGAACTTTCAAGAAATAGACATCTCTGACATCATGGATCGTATATTCCAAACATGCCAGACGTGCAGATTTTCACCAGTTTTACCCACTATAAAGAGGTTCACCAAACTACCATCTCAGAAAGATATTCTGGCTGAATTAACCCACCAGGGCTAGCGAGAAGATCTGAAACTCGAATATGATATTCCCTGTATTCGATTTGTATTTTACCCAGAGGTGGGAAGACTCTTCCTGTGGATCTTTTTAACGAACCAAATATTATTTCCTGTGAGACTGCAATGCTATGATTCAAATGCCCTATCCATGACTCAGAGAGTGAGGGAAGTAACCCATTTTATCAGTTGTTCTGTCTTTTACTGCTGTTCTTCATATTTCAATTCCATCAGAAGGAACAAATGGCTTTTGTTGTGCGTAAGAACACCATTTGCTCACAACCAGCATTTGCAATGGAAATGAGGAGTAATAGTAGCAGAAGAACATTGGATAATAATTGTGTTCAAAATGGCCATTTGGATAGGTGGGTGAGGTTAAGATCATTGTGTCCTGGATTAGTACATCTCCTGAGCATTCCTTGAACCTAAAATTGCTATGTTGATGAAATGCATTTTTAAACATGTGATTATGGCTCTTAGACTTAAGAAAAAAAAAAGGTATTTTCAGAATGTTCTGACTTGGAGATATCAGGCAAGATTTTGATGTCAGAATGACCATAAACCGCTAAGATTTATTACTGGAGGTCTGAAGAAACTCCTGCTGGTTTCTGAGTAGCTATTTGTCTACCTGCATGTTTTTCTTTTTATTTTTTTCCATTTTAGTGACACAGTGATACATACCTCCTGCCAAACAGCCCCTTTTGCCACTGTACTAGAAATACATTCTTGCCTTCTATAAGCAGAAGTCTGAGTAGTTTTGTGGTTTAGGAGGGAAAAAAATATTCTTCTATTCATTGCCCTTTTTACTTGTGCTAATAGAGAAAACCATTAGAAAAAGGCTTCCTTTTTTGTGAGTAGAGAACAAATAGGCACTGTATCCCCAGATTTTCTGTATTCACTCTAATCAGGATAGATGATACAGATGTTGCATTAAAAAATTACTATGGTAGCTCTGCGTGTGAGTTTTACTCAAATTCAGAAATTTACAAGTTCCCCACAATACCGTCTAGCACGAGCATTTCCAAAACTGTGAGAAGAAGACTAAGGAAGAAAAAACTAAAGGGCTTTTGGATGAACCAAATGTGTGTGGGGGGGGGGGGGGGGAGAGTGAAAGAGCAAGAGAGAGAATCATGCACTAAAAAAAGAACAATTTTCTATAAATATCACCAGAGTGGACCTATCCACCAGTGTCCCCAGATTCTGCTGGCTTGTGGATATGAGGCATTGATCCTTAACATTTGCTGCCTCAATATCCCTACACCATAACTCCTACGTTCTTGGCCCCTAATTCATGTGCCCTTCCCACCTTCTCTCTACCCCCACCACAGTGATTTCCAGGTGGCCTCCAAGTTTTCCGTGTTGGATCACAATTGGTCCTATCACATGTTTTTTCTTCTTGGCCTCTTTGTTGATGTCTGCTGCCTGTCAATCCACTTGAATTTATAATTGTCACTGAAGTAATCACTGACACGAGAATGCTGCCCTCTATGCCCTCCCCCCAAAACTGAAAGACATTCAGGTATTAAAATAAAACTTAACCTCCCGGAGCCAAGAACGGTTCTCCACAGAAATGAGGAAAGGATCCTTCCTCATAGGACTCTAGCTTGGTTCATCGTTTCGGTTGAGGGAGAGACACTCTTTCTCTTTCCCCTCTTCATTTCTGTCACCTACTCCAGGATTCTCTTACGGAAGCTTCTCCTCACAGGCTCCTTTTCCCCACTTGCCGTGTGACCGACACAGAGCAGACCCTCAGATGCTGACCGTGTAGGTCTTCAGACCCAGCCAAGCCCTGAATCCTTGTCTTAGTCAGCTCAGGCTGCCATAACAGAATGCCACTGACTTGGGGGCTTAAACAGTAGAATTTTATTTCTCACAGTTCTGGGGGCCAGACAGTCTGAGTTGAAGGTTCTGGCCAATTCAGCTTCTTGTGAGAGCTATCTTCCCAGCTTATAGAAGGGCACTTTCTATGTCCTCCCATGGCCTTTCCTTGGTGTGTATGTGGGGAGAGAGAGAGAGAGCATGTGAGCGAGCACACACACACACACACACACACACACACACACAGCACTCTCTGGTGTCTCTTCTCATAAGGACACTAATCCTTAATCCTGTCAGATCAGAGCTCCACCCTTATGACTTCGTTTAACTTTAACTACTTCCTTCCAGGCCCCATCTCCAAATATAGCCACACTAGAGATTAGAACTTCTACAGATGAATTTAGAGGGACACAAATATTTAGTACATAACAATCCACATTTAAGCTCATCGGTGACCACTGACATAACTCTATTCATTCTTCCCTGAGTGAGTATCTAAATGCTGCTCTGGAAAGTTGCCATCCATTGGATGACTGCAATATATGTCAGAAACCTTAGATAAGTTATGGTGTAGCTTAGTGACTGTGAGAAGAGTGATATATTAGCTTGGGCTAGCTTTTAATAATCAAATGGACTATTTTACAACCCAAGAAAATGAACAAAATTCCATTTTTACTTAAGCAAGGTAAAAATGCATTGATATTGCAGGATGTATCTTTGCAGATGGGGTCATTTAAAACATCCCATTTAGAGGCCAGCCCAGTGGTGTAGTGGTCAACTTGACATGCTCCACTTCAACTTCCCAGCATTCGCAGGTTTGGATCCTGGGTGTGGATCTACACGCCACTCATCCAAGTCACCCTGTGGTGGCGTTCCACATACAAAATAGACGAAGACTGGCACAGATGTTAGCTCAATGACAATCTTCCTCAAGCAAAAAGAGGAAGATTTGCAGCAGATGTTAGCTCAGGGCCAATCTTCCTAACCAAAAAAGAGGAAAAAAGCAATGAGTAATAAGCTGCTCATTGTTGAGCTCTGAAGATGATTATATTATCATGACAGCTCTTGCTTATCATTTTTAATCAGGTAAATCTCTCAGATAAGAACTGTAGTTTATTACGTATTCCTTTCATAGTGTGTTGTATGGATCCTGTTCTTTGTTACTCATATCAGCTACACACACAAACATGCACTTTCTGTGCTCCACATAAGCCCCTTGAGACTATCCTGTTTAACAGTGACAGGATGAATAGGGCAGTTGGTCCCTCAGTAAAACCTAAGCTACAATAGGAATATCCCCAAAGAATCCATAGAGTAAACTAGAAATATTTGGAATATTATTTTATTTTTTAATGCTCTTCAGTACTGTCAATTGCAGTATAATCAATTATCTTGGACTTGACTTTAATTGTCATCAATGATCTGAGTAACTTGCTGATCCTCCCCATTTACACATTTGTCTCCATGTGAAAGGTTCACAACATCATGCTCTCTTGTAATGCAGTGGAGAAGCAAACCAGCTCAGGACAACTGGACCCTGAAAATATTAGACTTTCTTTGACTCATCTTTTGAGTCTTTGGAGAAGAGTAGAGATTAAGGTCATTGCATATTTATTTTGTATCAAGCTCTAGGCTAAGAGTTGGAGATAATGATAAATGAGAAGCAAACCTATCTTTAATAAACTAACATTCTAGAAATAAGGCATGCTCCTTAATGATACTATGTGACAAGTGTCATAAATATGTACAGAGACAAGAGGGTACACAGAAAGCAAGAGAATTTGTTTGTTGATGGGGTATGGCTTCTGGTAAGGCATGACATTGATGAGATATTGCCTTTTTGACCTAAAGAACAAATAGGAGTTAATCAGACCAGAAAGGGACCATTGAGAAGGAACAGCATGTACTAAGATCCATAGGTATGAACCAAGGTCATGTGTTTAGGTAAATAATTCAAGATGGCTAAATGTAAATTATGAAAAGGCCCCAGTTTTGTCAGCATATTATATGAGCAAAGCTCTATAGAGCTAGATGAGTATTGCTTTGTTGTGTTTTTCCACTTAGAAATTTTCTCTCCAATAAGAAATTCCCACAGATTTGATTCATCCAGTCAGGTGCTTTTTTCCATTTTTTATCACTTGGTCATATTTAGAGTCCATGTGCCTTTAGCTCAAATGCATAGGGGCAGAACATGGAAGGGAGAGATGAGATTTTGTCATTTAGCAATTATTATTTAAGTATCTGCATCTGCTAAACATTATGCTGGAACAGATATAGTCTTTGTCACCATAGAATTTTCAGTACTGTTTGGAAATCACAAATCTGGATGCTGTAAAGGACACAACAGTGTGATGTTCAAGAGGGTACCAGGGCAGGTGTATCATAGTAAGGAGTGATAGAGATAAGAGAACTGGAGAGCAGGTAGCTCTTCTAAAGTGGGCAGCTGCTTTTTGACTTCAGCCAATTGTCATGCAGGAGCAGTTTTATCAGAGTTTTCAATTTTTCAAAAAAGAATAGAAATGTGAAATTTTATGTGGAACTCTCAATTTGTGAAAATTAGAAACTAATTCAAAATTGTAACAAACCACTCATGGGCCAGCACTGGGAAGGCCACATTCAGCCTTAGCTGCTCCAGTTTATAGACCATGCATCTCCGCTGGTTGCTTCGAGGGCCCTAGGAAGGATGTCAACCCTTTATTCTGTGGTTTTTGTACATTGCTTTCTTAAGAGGACTGTAAGAAAATTCTAGCGTTCTCAGCTGCTTTTGTGGTTGCTTGGCCATTCATAAGGCTTACAGATGATAATGAAGTTGTCTTGGAGGGCTGCCATGTCCACGATGTAGTTGCTTATCCAATTTTGTACTCCTTTATCAATTCCCTCTACAACTTGAAGGCCAGGCTGAGGGTATGGAACAGAATATTAAGTGGTTTCAAATCAAGTCCAATCTCTGTTAGAATCTTCATTGTGATAATAAGGGATATTATTAATAACAATAACAGATAACAATAATATATCATTATATTGTAAGTTCACCCTGAAGTGTATGGCCAACCCAGGACCTGTTTTTTTTTTTTTTTCTTTAATCACAGCCACACATTTTACACAGTACAAAAGAAAAAAAAAATAGAAGGAATCCAAGTGTTAACTAGAAATGGGGGGGTGGGATTTGAAAGAAGCATAAAGTAATAAACAAACAGTAGTGCAGAATATGAGTATATTCTACCAACAATGTGATATTTGCTCAGAATCTCATACATTTTTCCTCCAAAGTGGATATTTGTTTTGCTGCCATTTTAGTAGGGAAGATGGTGTGGCATAAAGGTTAAGAGTGCAGACTTGGGTTCGTCCCACCTGAGTTCCACCACTTACCGTCTATGTAGCCTTATAAAAATATTCAGCCTCTCTGAGCTGCAGTTTTCTCATCTCTAAATAGGGCAGAACAATAAGTACTTACCTTATGTACTTCTAGAGATGATTAAGTGAGATACTCCATGTAAATATCTAGCATACTGCTAGATACATTTTATAGTCATTCCTAATAAATTTTATCATTATTATTATTAGAGTTTTTATTCTCTGGCTTGCTTGCCTTCTTCGTTTATTTTTTGACAGGCTTGAAGAACTAGGATGGATTGAATTACTCTCATATACTAGCTGCTTTACACGTTATCTCATTTGATCTTCAGAATGACACTATCAGAAATAGATCGTATTAGTTATCTAGTTTTGTATAAAAAATTACCCAGAATATAGTGGCTTAAAACAGCAATAAACTTCTCTTGTGCGGTGCTTGTGGGTCAGGAATTCAGGAGTGACTAAGCTAAGTGGTTCTGGTTCAGGCTTTCTCACAAGGTTGTGGTCAGCGTCCAAGAGAGACTCAGTCATCTGAAGGCTTGACTAGAACCGGAAGTTACATTTCCAAGATGGTGTGCTGGCATGGCTGGCAAGGTGGTGCTGGATGTTGCAGGAGGTCTCTCTTCCTCTACTCATGGGCCTCTCCAAAAGGTTCTTGAGTATCCTTAGACATGGCAGCTGGCTTCCCCCAGGGTGAGTGAACCAAGGGAGACAGAGACAGACAGAGACAGTGACAGAGACGGAGAGAGAACAGGAGGAGAGAGAGAGAACCAGGCAAAAGCATTCACTTCTACCACATCTCCTTATTAGAAATGTTTCACTACCTCTGGCCCACAATAAAGAGTGAAAATAGGTTCTGCATTTTGGAGCGAGGAATGTTAAAGAATTTGCAGACATATTTTAAAACCACTGCAAGGAAAAGTGTTATTATCTTCAATTTACAGATGAAGTAATTGAGACAGCATGCCCAGGAAAACAAAGTTAGTAAGTTGTATTACTTATTCACTGGCATTTCTCCCCAACCCGCCATCTACATCAGATTCTTGCTTTCAAATAGTAGATTAAAAAAGTGGCGTCACCATTGATTTCTAGGGTGCGCGGGCATATGTCTGTGTGTAAAATGTGCCTCTAGTAAAACTTTGAAGACCTTATTTTCTGGAATTGTTTGTTGCAGTCTTGTTTTTGGAGTAGTCATTTGTATGCAATCCATCTGATACGGGAAGTGTATTTCTCACTGGAGATAGTATATGTGGAAAACATCATCAATCATAGTCATCGCAAAGCAATTAAGTACCTAATTGTGCATGGCGCTGTTTGCTACTGAAAAAGAAAACTTCATAGACCTGCTGCCTACCCTCTTGGGGCTTCGAATCCAAGAACTCAGTAGAAGATTGAAGAATGGTAAAGAGAACAAGAACCCAAGGCACAAGCAAATTCTGAAATATGGTTGCAATGGTGGAGGGAGCGGTGGGGATTCAGAGGAAAGAAAAAGAAACGAGAAGCTGAGACAGCATCAGACTAAAGGGAGAAATGCTTAAGAAAGGATAAAAGGTAAAATCCTAAATTAAAATGACCTGACTTTTGTTTTTTTAAAAAGTGTAAAAATAACTGGAAAAATGGCACAATGTTATTCTTGGGACTCAAATTTCACTGAGTTTTTTCCTTAAGTTTTTTTCTCTAAAGCAGAATTTCCTGTCATTCTTATCCCCCTTCCATGTCAATGATGGCTTTTAATTCCTAATTTCCATCACTAACCCTCGGTGAAATTATTGCCTAAGTGTCTGAATAGATTTTTCTGAGGTTTATGTCTATTATTTTCATGCAGAAAGGGAGGAGGTCACTCCAGCTTTTCATATGCATTTGTAAGTATTTTCAATCAATCACGCATTTATAATCCAGCTGGGAAGATATGATTCAGACACAATAGCCTGTCTGCTGCTAGAGTCAGAAAAATTGATCAGCTGGCCAAGTGTTTTTTTTTTTTTTTTAACTTACATTTTGCTTTCTTTCTGGGAAGAAGAAAGACAAAAAAAGTCCCAAACCCAGCAGCAGCAGGTGCTGCCAAAATGGTATTTTTCTTATCTGTGCTGATTTCAAGGGGAGAGCAAAAGAATGTGTAATTGCTTCTCTCTGAGGCTGCTGGGATGGCGCCTGTCTCGCTGGCATTATCCACTTATTTGATCTAGGTAAGGAAAGAAGCAGAAATAAATTAAAAATGCCTTTTCCCAAAGGCTCCAAGGACGTTGTTCACACATGCTCCCTTCCACCGATCTCTGCCAACTGCGTGTAAATATATATTTAGGAGAAAGCAGCGAAGGTCATAAGCTCTCCTGGATACTCTTCCCCTTCCGTTTATTTATCTTCTTTAGCACACATAGAAGGACAGATATCAGAATAGCAAAGAAATTAAGTAACAGCCATGACAGCACAACAGTTTCTTGGAATGTGACGATTTGAGGAGGTTCATCTATTTAGGCCACAGATGTCAAAATCCAACTTTCTAGAAGGAAGCAAAAAAAGAAAAACTTTGAAATGGTAAATAATTTGTTTATTTGAAAAGTTGTATTATGGAATGATTGGGTCAGGGGAGAAGGCTTCTTAATCCAGGAGAGAAACAAATGGGAAGATGGTTCTGTTCTCATTTTGACATTGGACAGAAGGCAGCCTTCTGGCCCCGCTGTCACCTCCCGTCTGTTCAGGCTTCGTTTCGCTGGCCTCCCATGGATTGGATTCTGACTCATATCAGAGGCTCCCTCTCTTGATCCTAGTTTTACTCCAGGCCTTTTCTTATTCTTTTCACTTTCCATAGAATTTCTGAATCTGGAGGAAGCTCGATGACATCTCTCATATTATCCTAAACTTTTTCAGAAATGTGACATCTATCCATATTTTAAGGTTTCCAGTAGACGTCAATGTTTCTTAAATCTAGCATTAAGAATATTCTTCCAGGGGCCGGTCCATTGGCACAGCAGTTAAGTTCACACGTTCCGCTTCAGAGGCCCAGGGTTCACAGGTTCAGATCCCGGGTGCGGACCTACACACCGCTTGTCAAGCCATGCTGTGACAGGTGTCCCACATATAAAGTAGAGGAACATGGGCAGGGATGTTAGCTCAGGGTCACTCTTCCTCAGCAAAAAAGAGGAGGATTGGCAGCAGATGCTAGCTCAGGGCTAATCTTCCTCAAAAAAAAAAAATTAAAAAAATAATTCTTCCAAACACCTGATCTAAATTCCTTCTAGCATAATAAAAATCCACTGCTTTTTGCTGTGTTCTCAATAGCAACAAAGTAATTGCTTGCCATCAGCTGTTAGCATTCTTCGGTATAATTGATAAAGTCTACTTGGAGTTTTCTTCATAGCCACTATTTTCCAGTTCTTCAAATGTATTCTTATTGCTAAATTTGGACTACTTTCAGTTTTGCTACATTGTCAGTGAGTTCACCTTTTTCTCACGTTTTGCCTACTCATTATTCAAAACCCAGTTCAAACATCCCTGCCATGAAGTCAGTGACTTGCCCCTTCGGCAACTCAGATACCTTGAACTTGGTAAACACTATCATACTTTGTACATACTTTGATAGTGTTGGTTTAGATATGTGTATGTATGTACATGTGTACATAATTTTCTGACCCATCAAACAATAAATTCCTCAAAAGCTGATACACAGGAGATGTTCCATGCATGTATATTGAATGATGTATAAATGAATGAATGACCATGCTTCTGGTGGCGGATAAATACATGGTGTATACTTAGAGGTCGTGATCAATACTGGACCAGGATAATACTTTTCTTTACAGGCCAGAACTGTGTGATGTCCCAAACTAATTTAATGTCCTACATAAGGACTGCTGTCTTGCCTGAAAGTGTTTCCCTACTTGGAGTCTTACTCCAGAAAGCCGAGCACATTCACAATATGCACTTGGTTATCATACCAACTCTGAGTGAAGGACAAATAACTCATCGTGAAAAGTTTGAGGGAGCACAGTTTACAAGAATGCCCTCACTTTTGACACCAACTGCAAGTTTAGGAGTTTCTCAAAACCGCTCCAAATTTGGTAACTTGAAGAACTCACAGAATTCATTGAAAGCTGTTATACTCATTGTTATAGTTTCTTATAGGGACGAGGTACAGAATAAAATCAACCAAGGGAAGCAACACATGGGGCAGACTCCAAGGATCCAAATGTGGAGCTTCCAGTTGTTTTCTCCCCATGGAGTCATGGACAGCAGTAACTCCTCCAGCCACAATGTGTGACAATATGCACAGAATGTTGCCGACCAGGGAAGCTCACCCAAGCCTTGGTATCCAGCACTGGTTTTTTAGGGGCAGGGGTGGTTGAGAGGAAGCACCATCACATAAGCATGATTTACTGCACACATATCTGATCTCAGTATCTAGCTCCTCAGAAGATAGAGCTGATACCCTGTCAACCGAAGTCCCTAAATCACAGTGTTGGTATGGCTTGCAGCCTCATTGCAGATCGTGATGTTAGACTTTCTGGCATGCCAGCCCCACCCTGAACAAAGACAATACTCCTATCAGGGATGACATTCCAAGGGTGTACAGATTACCTCCCAGACGTTAAGGGCAAAGACCAGGAAATGCAATGACTGAGATGTCTCCTTGGGCAACATTAAATTCTTTATTGTACAATATGCTTCGCATTTTAGGCTGTTCCCCAAAGGTCTCACCAAACTCATCATTTCTAAAAGAGTGAGATTGGAAATCTTATCCTGCTTCCACAGCTTGAGACAAGACGAAAGGAAAGGGTTTTTGGACTTTTTAGTCAAGATGGGTGTGTTTATAAGGAACAAAATCCACTCAAATCAATTTCAGCCAAGTGTCTGTGTGTGCGTTGGCATCCTTAGAGTATGGGATCATTTATTAACGTCTTCCTCTCTGACAAAATTATTGTCAGTAATAGTCATTTAATAATTTAGTAACTCATTTTATGTTTTATTTGTTCTTTAGTTTTAAAACTATTCACAGTTAAAATAGAAGAAATACATTTCACTCTTAAAGATATTATTCAAATTCAATAGAAATATTTTGTATATTGCCTAAAATTCGAATTACCAAATAAAAATATTACACAACTCTGTTCTCCCTGTTTCATTGAATCTATACAAATAGAACACATACGAAAATTCCAAGTGGTCACATAGAAGGACAGGATTGAATAATTCAAGTTGTCTTACTTTTCCATTTGCAATCACTGTGCTGTTACTTTTCATCTCAAATGTTGTTCAAACAAAGAGATATATAGTGCCACCAGGTTGGAGAGACACCCTACACCTCAATTAAGTGGTAATGATTCTGGAAGATTGAAAACTTACTCTCCAAGGGAATGCATATAGCTGAGTTTGTGGGGACTGGGGACTGATTCTGTAATGGGGAGTTCTTCAATTACTGTCCATGTAGAATACACTGGTTATTAATGAATAAGATGTGCTGATTTGAAGCTTGCACATATAATATTAAATTCAACAACGTTGGCAGCGATTGTTTAGAACTTTGACCAACACAAGATTTCTTTTTTGTTACTGGAGTATTCTATCACTGACATTGTTTAGAATTGTGGAGCGAAAGCAGAATGAAATTCTTTATCTCTTTAAATTCAATTATTTCCTCTCTGTAGCACAAAAGGTTATGGCTTTTTTCCATAACTCAGTGTCTTTGTGGGCTGTGGAACTCACTCTGATAGTCTTGCCTTGCCTAGGGTGTGATGTAGTCTGAGGAGGGGCCAAGATTGGTCCTGGGTTGCTGCAGAGCATTCGCTGGTGCTATTTACAGTCCTAATTAAGTGGAAGATTATTAAAAATGGGAAGGTGGCTATAAATAGCTTGGTCCATTTTCTCTGTTTCTTCAGTGTGTGAGAAGAGCATTGTTGAGCTCTCCCCTGAAGTTCAGCAAACTCAGATGTGTTCTGCTTTTGTTACTCTGCTTTGGCTTTAAAAAAAAGAATCTCCTGATGCTGATCAAAGTGGAAAAAAAAGAGGAATTACTCTCGGTCATTGTAGAATATGGACAGAAGGGAAGAAAAATGAGATGAAAGTAGGCAGTGGAGTGAGCAGTATAAGAAAAAAACAAATGCAGGCCTCATCCTTTCTGACAACTTTTTTTCTGAAAACAGCTAAAAATAAATCTTATTTTCAGGTCTATGCAAAATTGGTTCAATTCACCCAGCCGTAACTTGATCAACAAGTCTGTTCAGCGAGCAGGGCGACTGGGGTCGGGAAGCTTCTCTCACTGCCATCAGGTTAGGACACCTTTTCTAAGGAGTAGGAATGTCTATTGGCTTCTCTTACTCTACAATGGAGAGGACAAGAATCAGCTCAGCTCTAGGGACAGTGCTGTGATGGAAGTGAACTTGACCTTGACCCAATCACCTGGCCTTTGCAAATCCCTGATTTCTCAAATTAGGAAATACCTTTGGACACAGTGCCCCAAATCTTGTCTCTTGTGAGAAGCTTCTCCACTGATTCTCCAGCTCCTGTCTCGTCTCCCCTTCAGCCTCCCCTGAACAAGCCACCCAGACTCATCTACTGAAAGTCAGCCTTGATTCCATCTCTTTAAGAGCCTTCAGCATTTCTCAGTTACTGTTTAAAATTTCCCAGCTTCCTTACCTGCATTTAAGGCAACCCATGATCCTCTTCTAACTAGCATATCAACCCTAACTCCTTCCAGTACTCCTTGGCTCAGAGGAGTTCTAGTCAAAGGGGTTTACAGGCATTGCCCAAATTCATAGGGTATTTTAGTTCTTGCCTTATTGTTTTTGTTCACATCTTTGCTTGTTTCCTTGGTATATCATCCTTGTTCTCCCACTTACCTTAATTGTATCTCAAAGGCAATGTCAACTCACATTTCTCCCAGCTGGAAATTACTTTTTCCTTTATTCTAAATTTCTTAAACCTTAATGACTGAGCTTTTTATTTAGCACTTACTAACTGACTGATTAGTTATCTTTATTTGTGTACGTGTTTTTCTTCACTGACTAATTTTAAGGCTCTTTGGAATTGTCATGTCATAGGGATACAACAAAACGTGTACCTGTGTTATATTGTATAACCTATGAAAGATTTTTCTCTAATAGTCTCATTTGACCTCTAAAGCACTCTTTGAGGAGGTATGACATTATCCATAGTCTCACAAATAAAGTAATAGAAGCTCAGAAGGGTTAAATAATTTGCCCCAAATCGGTAGGCTAGTAACTCTTAGAACCAAATTTGAAAATGCTGGACTTCTGATTATATCTTATGTTCTTTCCATATACGTGGTCAGGTCAGGCTTTTTGCACTTGCCCTTGGTTTAAATTGAGCCTCAGTGGTGAGAGTTGGTCTTGAGTGATAAGTGGGGAACCTGGGTTCTCTTGGTTCAGCATGCCCCTTCTGTGGTCACCATCGTTTTGTCCCCTCGCCTCGCTCACATAGCTCATGGCTGCTTTTATAATTTTCATGCCCACGATAATGCCTGGCAATGGTTAAAAGTGAATAACACTTGTTAACTAAAGGAGTAAAAAGTAAGTAAAAGAATGAATGAATGAATGGCAAGAGCACTTGTATAACATTGATGAGTTTAATAATTCAGCAGAACTGCACTATGACATTTTCAGGTCACCTACCAGGGACCTGAGAAATGAAACCACTTTGTTAGTGGTATTTGTCTTTCTCAAAAACTGATAATAAAAGTCAGGACAAGATACTCTTAGGTATATTTCCTTCAATAGCAATTGTTTAAAAGCAAATTCCACAGTATTCATAGAATGTTTTGCTTCATCATTGCACTTTAAGTTACCACATAAAAACAAAGTAAAATAGCAAAATGTAGTATAATTCAAAGAGTGATCGCAACACAGTAAACCTAGAGAAGGTAATTTTTCTCTAATTTCATGAGTGGCTAAAAAGAGGACTACATAGATAAATGTTGAAAGAGTGAGAGACAGGTTCTTCTCTGAGCCTCAGTTTTCTCACTCCAAAATAGAGAAAATAGTATTACCTGCCCCCCAAGGTTGAGAGGGTTGGTTGAGAGAATCTAAGTAGAGCCCTTAAAACAGTACCTGGGCATGGAACAGTACCATGGACAAGCGAAATAGCTACTATTATCCCAACATCCTTAGGGGAGAAAAGGCAAAGGCGTTTTGCCCCCTTTTTGCAGGGGGCAGTTGAAAGTAAGCTGCTTTCATCAGTTTTTTTTCCCCCATACTCTTTTTGACATTTGTTCTGAGTATGGTCTTCTTTATTATAATAAATGTGTATTTTGTCCATGAATTTTATGATTGAGGTCAGGAAAGGTATGTGTTGACTGATGGAGCAAGAAGGCAGCCCCTAGATAAACAGCATTGTCTGTTTAATAATAAATCTCTACTCTCTGAGTCCACTCTTTCCCTCCCTGCTTCCCTCCTTTTCTATGCACTTGAGGTTATGCTCAAGCCACTCCAGAAAATGACTGTGTGGTCCCTGTAGACAATTCTTCCAAAATCATTACGGATTGTTCATGTTCAGAGAGAGGCAGCCCTTCTTTCAGTGATAATGACTGTTAGATGAAAGGATTAAGCTGATTACATCCTTGGAGTACTGTATGCTATAAGCAATGTCTGCTCCAACTCCATGAAGTCATCATAGACTTGCAATCCATTACTTGAGAAAATAGATTTTGATGGAGTAGAGTTTCTGGCCATTACTAGGTTATTTTTTTCCTGGATATTTTAATTATTTTTTTGGCCAGGGTGACAAACAGTCAGTAGGTTGTACACAGAACTTAACTGAGGTCATTTTCCAGGTGTAAACTTCTTTTTTTCCCCTCATCCTTTAGTGGGTTCAGCCAAGTAGAAATGTGTGATGAATAAAAGCTATGGTAGAGGTGACTGGGAAAAAATACACTTGAGGAAGAGGATAGTGTGTCAAGCCAAAAGTCAGATGGAATGTTCTAAGAGTATCCCAGAGATTGGGTTAGTGTAGGAAAACACACAAGCAAAATAAAAAAAAAATAAAATAAAAAAATACCCTACTCTCCACACATGGGAGTTTCCTTGAATGAGTCCATATGCATGTGGACTTTTGTTTCTTAACTGGAGGACCAGAGGGAAGTAACTGCAAAGGTGATTAGAGGTGGGAATGACTATGGAGATTGGGGAATGAAGAATGCAGGCAGGAACTGATGGTAGCAATTTGATTCAAAACCTTGTGGAACTTGGAACACAAACACTGCAACTCTGAGGCCCAGAGGACAGTGTTTCACACAGATTTGGAGAGGAGACTCTCTTCTCCCACCCCACTAGTGACAGCAGTTCAGCTTCAGCACCCTGGGGGTTCAGCTGGCCACCTGAAGATAGCTGCCTTTCTTGAGTGACAGCAGAAGAGCCTACAGCAGCTGTGTTGTCAGGATCCTCAGTGAGGCTGTACACAGCAGAGGCAGTGGGGAACTCCCCTAATGAGCAAAGGAATCAGCAAAGGGATGAATGAACACGACCCTCTAAGCTGCAAGTGAAAATGTAAAACTACCTTCTTCAGCTTCCCAGACAAAGTGTAAGAAGATTTTGAGTAATAGCTGAAGTCAGGTAGCTGGGGATGCTCCGTTTATATCTAAGAATAAAACAGGCGAAGCAAGCAAAAGTTCTTTCTGTTCCAAATTAAGAGTAACTTTTAAGTGCTAGAGACAAGAGGACAGATGTAGCCCTCTAAGGGAATGGGCTGTTCATGTCTTAGGAGAAATGCAGCACATTTTTTATCAGTGTAGCATGACAAATGACCTCTTTTGTGTTAGAAACTACTCAAAAACTACTCAAAAACCTTGAGTTAATTTTAGTCAAGTGATTTCATTCCCTTGACATCAGGAAGAGTTTGGTCAAAGGAAGGAAATTGGTAGACCTATAACCAGAAAGAGTCTGGTCCTCACCTCGTCTGCCAGATCTTTCGGGGGAGTCATGGCCAAGACAGTAACTGGAAGGACATGCCACTTTCTGGAAGGACATGGCACAGCCTGAAAAGATTAGGATGAAATCTATGTGAGAACCTTGATAAAAACTGAATAAGTCTTGCTAATGAAGTGGATAGAGATTGAATGGAAGTATAATGTTCTTTTTTAGTTTTAGGAAGACACTTGATAACACAACCTGGATTTAGTGAAGAACCTTGGCATTCCTTTTCAGTAGTATTCTCTTAAAGATGAGTTAGGAGTGGATGGCAAACTGCTACTGACTTATTAACTGATGTACACACACCACTATTTTCCCTGCATCTAAGCCATGCGTACACATTGGTTTTACAACACATGAAGTCCAAGCTCGTAGCTTAGCATATGGTGCTCCTTCAAATAAGCACAACTGCCTGCCTTCTCTGCTTATCTAATCATAGCAACAGAGAAATCGACTTTTCATTTTTCTTTTCCCCAGGTCCTGGGAGATGTATTTGCCAAACACGTGGCATTCTTCTTAGTAACAGAGTCAATCATAATTAGGATTCCAAATTAAAGTACCTGCCAGCTAGGACATGTCATGTTTTATATTATTTTTTGAGCAAATGTAATATAACTTGAAAACAGCAAAAGAATAGAAATAAGTAAAGCTCACATTTTTCATGTGTAACAATCTTGTGAAGTTTTATTTTATCCGAATGTTGCCATAAACTAATATGAAATATAAAGATTTATCTGAAACCATATTCTTCTGAGTAATAGTTTTGCTTTGTTTTGAAATGTCTGTTGTATAATGTGGGATGTGGTCAGATGTTGGGTAGGAGGTTTATTGGAAATCAACTGTGGAAAAAATATCTCGGTCATTCCATTGACTTTGCCCTTGGAATCTGATTTGGCTTGGTTTTCAATGGTATTTAACATTTCACAGGTGAATATAAACATATTTTCTACTTGGGTTCATTCAAAATCTATTAGTATATTTTAAAAAGGGGAGAAAATGTTCTTGATAAAAAAAAGAATGCTTTCAATTTGGATATGGCACCCTATTGTCCTTATAATCCTCAACAAATGAAAGCCATTATCTACTCACATTGCAGCTTAGGCTAAAAGAATTCAGTGGGACTCCCTTTACTCATTTATAAAGTGAGAAGGCGTATTTGGAAGATCTCCATGAAGTTAAATAATTTGTTGACAATCCCAGTAGTTGGCGGTAGAGACTAGAGTAGAACTCAATTCACTTATTTAAATAAATAGACAGAATATTCAAACTCCTCTACTTTGCAGTTTAAGAGAAACTATTCACCAACATGGGATTTTCTAATTATAAAGCGTCAGCCGATATCTTAGTGTTCTTCGCCTTTCTTTTCGTGTCGTTCCTTCTTATGCCTTCTTAACCTGTGGCTATGGTGGAGAGAGGCCTCTAGAACACATCTTGATTGTAGGTTGAGGGCAGAGTACCCACAAATTCTACTTCTGTGGCACTTGGAATTCTATAGACGTTAAAATTAGATCTAACATAGCCTTTTTTGTTCTCTGAGAGATGGTATTATTGAAATCCTTTTTCATCTGAGATTTTGGTGACAATTTTATTCATGCCTACTTTCTTTTGCATCAATACTTACTATTCATATACGTTCCTATATTTTAGTTTCTTTGTCACTGATTATTTGGAATAAATTATTAGCCTAACAATAGTAGTTGCAGGCTGCGTTAAGTTATTACTTCATTATCACCCCTAGACCCAAGAGAAGCTGCTAGTACTTAAATACTAATAACTCCTACTCTTGCCAGTAACTTTAGTCACATTGACTACCATTTCAGTGCTATTCTCTCCTCACCATGGTTGAGTCTTTTCTGTATTTTCCACCCCAAATGGTTGTGCTGACTTTTTCATTGGGAACCAATTTTAAATCCTTTACTATCCTAACGACAGAAAATGAGCATTTCTTTGGCAGTTTTCACAGAGCTTTATATCTTAAAATCAGCTTAACTGCATGTCGAATGCTTGCTTTTCTATTGAATGAAAGGTGTTAGGCAAACTTAAGTTATTTCTCTTTTGAAAAACTAAAGCAGGATAAATTATTCTGTAAGATAATTTTGCCTCTATAGTAAGTATCTCTTCCCTTGACTTCTTGGAAAGCTTTTATTTCAGCTTTCACTGTGAGATCTTTGTCGTTTTCACCACACACTTCTGTCAAGGAAGCCCCTGGATCACAGCCACGATGTGTCTTTGCTGGATGCTTCTTTCAAGTGCTGTCAACACCTCTCTTAATTGCATAGTTTAAAAATCAGGCTAGCAATGTGTTAAAGTTATGTGGCAAATTTATTTAAGATGAATTTGTAAATTTGTATGCTTTCAAATACACATTCAACCATGCACGTATAGATTTCAAAGAGAGAGCCAAAGGGAGCCTCAGAAAGAGAAGTCTGTAAATGGAAGAGTCAAGGGGAAAATACTCCATGTGTGAGTAACCAATTTCTAGACTAAGATGTATCACAAGTATATATGTGCAATGCTTCCTTTCATGTATACATATATACTGCCTTTCTGAACACCAGTGAATCTTGGTGAGTAGGATTCAGTAGACTGTTGATGATAAGACCTAAAACTTGAGTAGGAAAATGTCTTCATTTGTAGATATGTGATCTGAGTTTGAATTTCCCAAATTGTATTTGTGTCTGACTTCTCGTGTTTATTGTTAGTTTGCCCTTGAATTCCTGTTTCTCTTTGAGTATTAAATTCTTAGATTATGTATCCAGCTAGGTGATTTACCTCATAGTCATGCTCAAATATGATTATAAGCCATTTCAGATTCATCCTAGGAAAATGTCACCTGTCAAGATGTCAATTCTGAACAATTTCTACATTTTGCCCATTCTATTACAGATGTGGCTCTCATTCACAAATAGCTTGTTTCTTGAATTTGTGGTCTATATAACTACTGTAACATCATGAATCAAAATATTGTTATGGTCATATAAATGGCTATAATATGGATGTTTAGAATTGCGTATTTGGTCTTATTCAATTGGTCCCGACTCAAATCTGCTTTATTTTTGAGTCAAAGGATAATTTTTCATGTCACTCACACCTCAAACTCCACCTGTGAACTTTATGCCCAGCTATACCCTATTGGTTTCTCACGGGGGTAAAAATGTCTGCTATTTGAACTGAACTGACAGCTTTTGTTGATGAACCATGAGACAGATTAAATTCTGTCTTGCTCTTCAGTTGTTCCTGAGGCTCTGTGAGACTTATAGTAATAGAATTTTATTTGTGTCAGTAACGTTGACAGCCTTGATTCAGACCGCATGGAGCTGAGATGTTGATTAAGGAGCATCATATTGATCATGGTTTAAGTGTGTAACAAACGAACTGAGAGGCTCTATGTTTGTCTATCTATGAACCCACTGTTAGCAAATGTACTTTGAATTTTAATTCCTTTACTTAGTAAAATCTTTCAAATATGTGGAGTTATCTCAGGGAAATTTTTATTCTCGTCCAAGACTTCTTCAGTATCATATTCCAGTTGTATAGACCCCAACATATTGTTCCTTTTAGAAATAAAATTAGAAATATTCAGAATAATGAATATCTAAGAAAGAATGGGCAATAGGATAATGAAGACAAAGAATCAAATAAGGAAGAAATGGATAATAAGTGAGAAGTAAGTATAAGTGATTCAGAATATATTTTATCAAAAATTGCTTTTTAAGTGGTAATTTCTCTTGCTGCAGAAGACATTATTGAACAAAAAACAAGCCCGATGCAATTCAATTTAAATTTATCACTCTATTATTTTAATATATTTTCTCAGGGTTAACAACTCATTAAACACCAAATTGCTCACTCTTAATGAGTCCCTCATGCTAAAATCCAGCTGACAAACTTTACTGTAAAATAACAATGGTACTATTGCATAAGGACATAATAAAAATTAAGTAAATGTTACTGAGTGCCTGTGGAGTGGAAACCAGATTTGTGACATGGAATAGAAAATATTTCATATACATGAGACTTTCAGAAACATGAGTAATGGATTTTATCTACAAAAACATGATAAGCCTACTTTTGTTTTGCTGTAGTGGATTCTATAAAACATGAAGTCATATATATTTTATTTGCACACTTACCTTGTTTCTGCAATAAAAAAGTTCTAGAATCTGTTAAAAAAGAATATCAACATGTAACCCAAATGTCCTAGACCCCACCAGCTTACAACTACTGTCAAGGTTATGATGACACTAGTTAATACTGGGTTGACGGTCAGAAATTAACACTGTTGAAATGTTAGCCAATTATTTTGGGGACATCCATCAGGAGTGTGTCACATATACCTACTAATGAGTCAATCATCTTCAGACATCATATGACATATGATATCCAAATTAGTCTTCCTTTTTTCCCCCACCACTCCATTGTCCATGAAGCAGTAGCCTTGAATCTGTTTGCATATGCCAACCATAAAAACCATCCACCATGAGAACCACATATGCCCCTGGCACAGGAGCTTAGCTCACCCCACACTTGCTATCCCTTGGGGGTCAGAGCAATGCTGAGTTTCCCACAGAGATGAGATCAGTGGGCTCTTCCCCAACTCTATACCATGGAGTGTCACCTGGGCTAAGAAGAACTTGTGGTTGTACCTCAAATTTTAAAATTTTCTCTTGAATTTTAATTATTCTCTCAGCTTTTGCCTACAACCCATCTCTCAAGCTGTACCATTCCCTTCACCTTCCTAAGGTTTCTCAGGGTCATAGCTCCAACCAAAACTCCTTTCTTCTCTTCCATTATAAAGCAAGTTCCCTGTGAATATCAATGGAGCAAATGGACACAGTGGTAGCTGGTGGAGGACAAAGAACATTGAGATAATATTTTTACTAACAGCTGTTGGCCCTGACACTGCCAACCAAGAGCCTTGTTATAAATTTATTCACAGTGTCTATGGCTGTGGGCAACATTTAGATGAAAAATGTTTATGAAAGTATATGCTATTTATGCTTCTGGATTTGAAAAATACTGTTCAAGTAACAAGATATGAAATTTAAAGGAATTCACTTTTCCTTGCTTTTTCTTTTCTTTTTTTCATATTGAAGTTTCACCCTTCAATCATCATGACTTCAGTGAAATCACTATTTACAAATCATCATTATCCCTAATTCACTTTAATTTAAGACACAGTCCTATGTTTTATCCTTGTCAGTAAGCAACTGTGTGTTAGGATTTGAAAACTTGTTTAAAATATGCATAAAAATGTTTCTTGTTCTACCTTAGTCCATACCTTAATCAATATTTTCACAGAATTATAATTGTCAGAAAAACACAAAGTGAAGCTTAAACAAGAAAAAATATCTTCATAGAAGAATTGCAAAAATAAGCCTCTTTAGTAGATTTTAAAATAGATGATTTATCAGTCCAAATTTGAACATCAAAACTAAGCCATATACTGTATGCGCAGAATTGTTTCTTCAATTCAGTATAATTAATGTATTTAATATAAATGAGGGTTTTTTTTTATTTCTTATTGTCATGGCTTCCTAGATTTCAAACTTAATATTTTAAGGATTCAGTAATAATAGAGTTTCCATTTTTGTGAGTATCCTTTATTTACTTTTGCCTTTTCTTCCATACAAGTGAACTCTTTTTGGTTAACAATCTCATTCATGTTAAACCCAGTTTCTTACATTGGGGTTTATTCTGATGTTTGAATAGAGCAATGGTTTGCTTTGGCTGGTCTTAACTTTTATTTATTGAGGTATAACTTACATACAGTGAAATGCTCAGATCTTAAGTGTGCTATTGACGAATGCATACAGTTGTGGACCCCACACTCCTAACAAGACACAGAACTTTTTAATATCCCCTGAAAGTTCCCTCACATCAGTTCTCAAACCTCCACTCCCCATAAGCAACCACTGATCCAATTTCTATCACCGTTAATTTAGTTTTTCTTATTGTAGAATTTCATAAGAATGAAACCATATGTTGTATCCTTTTTATCTGATTTCTTTTATTCAGCATACTGCTTTTAAGATTCAGTGGATTGCTTTTAATAATATACGTAGAATTGAGTCTCATAGATTTGAACAAGTCAAATTTCTTATGAAATTAGATATTGTGATTTGCTACTTACTGAATAATGGAGATAAAACTGTGTATTTGAGTGACTTTTAAGATCCTAAGATGGGTTTCTACCATTGAAATAAAATAATGTTTTTGATCTTCTCCAATTACTGCTTTGAACTTTCAGTATTCTTTTATAAATAAATAACTTATTCAGCCTAATTTTGACCTCAACCCAAAGACTAAGTTGGAAAGACTTTTTTTTTATAATGTATGTTCATACTCAGCCTCCTGAATCCTGATGAATCCCACCAACTTCTACTAATAGTAAGATCAACTAACAAATTAGTTACCTATTTTCATCTTCCTTGAGTATCTTTTGTAAATAATTTGCTAACATGATTTCCCAAGACCCTCACTTTCTTAAATGAAGAAAAACAACGTGATTAAGATTAGACCATTTAGCTAAAATCCTAAGGAGCTATTTAGCTTGAAATATAAGTCAAGCAGAGATTTTTATGATCAAATAACAAATTTTTTTTTCTCTAAATGGAAAAAGAAAGATGAGGCAAGAAGTGGGAGAATGCCTAGAATAGCATCTGAAATCCAGAAGTTTCCAGTTGTGGGTTCGATAAAAAATAATGACAAAACTGACATCATTTGGAATCTTATTTGAAAAACATTATAAAATATTTTAACTTTCTAGTATTTTAAAGGTGAAAATACATAGTAATTACATATTTTCATTTCCTTATATGATACTACACATCTATCGTAATATCAAGTTATGTTTGTGCAGTGAGATTTATTAGGCTGAAAGTCCTTATTTAGCTCCTTTTCATAGAATCCTTGAAAAAACACTTGACTTCATTTTGAGATAACTCTCTCCCCTCATTTTGATTGCTTTTAGTACTAATTTAGTAAATGAGAAGAAACTACTATTATAATCATTTACTTCCTTAAGAAAATAAAACTCTAGAATTTACAAAAAGGGAAGATAAAGACCTTTCAGAAAATATCTGTGTGTGTGTGTGTGTGTGTGTATTTGTATATGTGTATGTTAAACAGCAGCATTTTAAGAATCAACTTTGTGGAAACAAACTAGAAAAAGCACCAAGAGATATATTGTTTTTCATTGATCCAGTGCCACTTCAGAATGAAACACAAATTTAATTATGGTAGCAGAGATAATAACTTTCAACTTGATGGATCCTTATTTAACAAAGAGGCATCATAGTTTTTAGAAAATAAAACGTTAATAACCAATATGATATGCCTTCCTTTGTCTCTTCAGCACCACAGGCAATTGGGACAGCTCCACTGGCCTGAATAATAAATAGTAATAATCTCTGTTAGAACAAATAATTATTTTACTGGTACAGAAGCACTTAACTTTACAGTAGATGCCCTCCTAACGTGCTGTGTATAAGTCACTTTTTAAAGGTCGAATAATTATTTAAATGTTTAAGGGCAACTCATTGCTTAGAGAAACCCTTTGAAGTTTTCTTTTATAATGCAAAAAAACCAGTACTGACTTATCTGTTTTGTAAATTAGGGTGTTTTCATATTAGTTTTGTTGAAAAGTGACACATTCAGCTAAGTGTAAAAGTTTCTTTGAAAATAATATCTAAGTATATATAATTATCTGTTACAGGACATAATGCATTTATACGTTAGTAGTTCTCAGTCTAGAGGAGGTGTGAGGAAGGCATCAGAATCACTGGGGCTGGGAATGTGTTTGAATTACACATCCTTCCCCTGCTCTGATGAAAATTAGTGTCATGAAAAGCCACTGATACCAATCAGAGTGTGTCAGATTCTTGAGATATTTGAGGGCCAGGGAAAAAGCATGAAGAGTTACAACCAAGAGATACTACATTCTTTAGAATAAATATTATATCATTTTCATTTTACATTCTTTTAAATGAAGGTGATTTTTGGAATATTTTCAAAAGTAGTACAAGTTGGGGCCAGCCCAGTGGCACAGCAGTTAAGTTTGCATGTTCCGCTTCGGTGGCCCAGGGTTTACCAGTTTGGATCCCGAGTGCAGACCTATGCACTGCTTGTCAAGCCATGCTGTGGCAGGCATCCCACACATAAAGTAGAGGAAGATGGGCCCAAATGTTAGCTTTGGGCCAGTCTTCCTCAGCAAAAAGAGAAGGATTGGCAGCAGATGTTAGCTCAAAGCTAATCTTCCTCAAAACAAAACAAAAAAAGTAGTAAACATGCCATCTCAAGCCTAAGAAGAAATTCCAGCTCCTAGAGAATGATGACATGACTTTTGTTTTTTCTTTGCTTTTCTTTTTTCTTTTCTTTTTTTTTTTTGCAATTGATATTGTGAACATCAATTTCTCATCACTTTGGGGCTTCAAGAAATTCTCCCATAGTGAAGAGGAGTGCAGCTCTTAAGTGAAGATAGCCCAAAACTCTGTGAGAGATAAGGTTTAAAAAGTTGGCTGAAAGGGAGAAAAATTCTGAGTCTCTGGGAGTTTACATAACAGATAACAAGAGTAACCTTAGAGTTTATCTTAGTGCCTTGGGGCCTCCTTTAGATGTCAGCTTGTGTTTATTAAACAGGGATAGCTTCTTCTGGACATATCCTTCTAAGACATCATGATGATTTTTGTTCCATATTAGACAATTCCAAGATTATTTCTGTATAGCTTATTCAGCACTTTAAACAATTGTTGATTCCACACAGTTGGTATAATTTATACATATTTTAATTGAAAATGAGAAGTTGTTAATTTTCCGGTGCCACCTCATCTCTGCTTGAACAGCTGTACTCCTGTTCTGTAAGAGAATGGAATTGGAAAAACAGACCACTTGCCTGCAGTGCCTACTTTGTCTTGTTCATTTATAGATAATCGTCAAGAGATGAAAAAGCATGTAGAATATTTATTTACAGTAAATACTTTCCATTCTGTCTGTACTGGGTACATGAATTTAGCTTTCATTTTCATAGTTACTTATACTATCTATTCATCTAGAATTGTGCTGTTCAATATAATTGCCACTGGTGTATGTGGCTATTGAGTAATTAAAATATGGCTAATGCAAATTAGGAAATGAGTTTTAAATTGTATTTAAGTATAGTCGATTTAAATCTAAAACCTTAAGCAGTGTAAAATATTTTCCATTAAACACGACTTTGTTGTTCTGATAGGACTGTGTTTCACCTAACGCTTTGAAAATTTAGCATCTGAATCACAATGTGCAATATACATGTAAAATATATACTAGATTTTGAAGACAGTATTAAAAAAGATATAAAGTATCCAATTAATAATTTTTATGTTAATTAGATATTAAAGTTCTAATATTTTGAAAAGACTGGGTTACATAAAATATATTATGAAAGTTAATTGTATGTATTTCTCTGTACTGTTTTTTAATATAGTTCTTAGGAAATGTATAATTACATAGGTGGTTCACATCATATTTCTACTGGGCAGAGCTGTTCTAGAATGTTCTGAAATGTGTGGCGATTATTCTTCTATGGTTTCATAAAGGAAATATTTATCCGAGGCTGAGGATTAGTTATGCAAATCTGAAGATAGCAAGTTTTCTCCATGGTTTGGCCCATGGAAAAAAAGACCTTTTTCCTAATATGTAAGAGGACCAAACTTGGGCTTTGTAATCTTTTTGGGCCCATTGTATCATTCTTTAAAGTTTTCTCCTCTGCTTGCCATTCTGCTTTGTATGTAGTACATCCTTTCTGGCAAAGGATTTAAGAGTTTTTTCCCACCTTTCCTTTTGATACATGAAATGGTCATTAAGAGGAAAAGTGAGCTGATAGTTCTGAAAGGAAATAAAAGTTCAGCACGATACAGTTGGGAAGATGTGAGTTTGAACCCTTGTCCTTCTGGTTTCTCCTGTGTGACCTTGGGGAAATTGCTTTTTATAAATTTCAGTTTACTTTATCTAAAAATGGTACCTAGTAGGGAAATTTTGGATATCAAAATTAATGAGATTTAAAAGAGACAAGAAATACGGAGTATCCAGCAAGAGTATATAGAAAGACATGAAAATACCGAGTATATAGCAGGTCCTCGAATGTGTTCTAAACCAAGATGACCTAAGTTTTAAATTTCTATTGTTACTTAGATATGGAATCATAACTCTTAAGACATATATAGCAGTGAGTCTGACATACACACCGGTTTACCAGATAGATGCCCTATCTGGTGAAGGGAAGATGACATTTCTCTACTATCTCAGTCCCTCTTTCTATGCTTTGTGCAAGCTTTTAGTTCTTCCACTTGCATTAAAATTAAATTACCACTTAGATTAGATCAAAAGATTGTCCCTGGTTGTGAGGAGAAGAAAGAATACTTTAAGTTAGCGCTAATCCCTTAATGCACCCATGATATTTAGGTACATCTTTTTCCTAGCATGGAAATTATTTTTCAGCCTTCTCTGAAGTACTAAAAGTCCTTTACCAGCATCAGCCCAGTGCAAGTTAACCTGCTATGAGATTTGTTTTGTGCTTTGGAAATGCTTGTCGAGACAAGCTTTCAACAGAGATGTGTGATTTACATTAGTTTGCATAAGAAAATGTCACTCCAGGGACAAATTTCTCTCTTTATTCCTTCTTATACTAAGGAACAGAGGAAGAGGGTCAGGTTGTTGCTTTTTAGTAAGTAGATAAATCATTTGGTATTCACAGGAAACAAAGAACAGTGTTATCAGTCAAACCTTAATTCTCCCCTGCCATACTCTCTAATGTTACATTGTATTATTATTTATTTATTTAATTTCCAGTTTGGGTGGCTGGTCCCAACTAACCCGTTGTCTCTATGGCTTTCTATCTGTTGATGTTACTTCATGTTTAGTGTGAACTGACTGAAAGTAGTGGCCAGTGTGACCCTTTGTCTTAGAAGACATCATAGTCCTTTCTGAGAACTTAGGTAAAAGACTCATAGATTGAGGCAGGCTCTTGGACCTGTGAAAACAATGACCCAGACATGGCATTTGGAGTCCATCTTCTTTGAATGCAAAACATCCAGGAGAGGAAGAGATTGAGCCAAGCTGATTCATCTCAAAGCATAAAAACTAAAGTCAAGATGCACTCTAACGTCAAAGGTAGAACACTCCAAGATACCCATTAGAAGATGCTTTATCCAAGCCTTCCTACCTCCCATCCCCAGTGTAAGCAACAAATAATTCTTTTAAAATTTTAATGCTCAAACAAGAAAATAAAATGTACAAGATAATTTTTTAAATCCGTATGTAGGGGTTGGAGGGATGGAGAAGTAAAAGGTGATGTGAGATTTAAGACAGATGGACTTTGAATAGAAAAAGGCAGAGATTTTGTGAAGATAAACTCACAGTCTTCTTTGGGTGTGGTATCATTGGTGCAGAAGATTTGGGAGAGAAATTCAGTTGTGGTGGCAGAGATGTAATCAGGGATTTTGTGTGCAACGTCATCTTCAAAAAGTCAGGTCATGGTTATCAGACAGCTTGCCATAGAATCTTAAAGAACACTTTAGTCCCATTTCCTGTCCAAGGCAGAAATTTTCTCCCAGACTTTCCTGACAGAAGATCATCTCTCTTATATGCCATTGACTGGGACTCCTGCTAAAGGTTGAGGGTGTTTGGGCTCTGGTTGATGCTATTTTATACAGGAAGCTGAGAATGCCAGCAAAGTACCTGCTTCTCAGGGTTCCTGAGGCAGCTGGTAATATGGAAAAATGAGTGTCAAAGGACCGTGTTACTAATAACTGTGGAAACTGTTATCCACAAAGCAGAGCTTTGGAATCAGTCAATACTTAGGCTTGAATCCTAAGCAGAGTGTTCTCTACTTCCCTCAGAACCTATTTCTTAGTACTATCAAGACTGAATGTGTCCAGTGGGATGTAGGTTTGAGGAAAGCAGAGGAGAGATCAGCACCATGTAGAATCTGGAAGAGAAAGAGCACATGTATTTGTGGTTTTTGAGGTGCAGCACTCCATCCAATAGTAAAGTGTGGTCAAATGAATGGCTTCAGATTTGACCAGACTATCAAATCCTCCTTCTATGATGAAGAGTTAAGAAGTGGATGAGACGAGGTAGACCTGGCATGGGAAGCACAGTCCAAGAATCACCTACTTTGAATCTTAGTATTTTTTAGTGCAGTCTTTTCTGTGTTTGGACAGCTCCAATTCTCAGAAAATTTCTTTCTTAAACTAATCTGCTATAGTAAATTTGTCTCTTATATTGCACTCCTGGAGCCTAACTCTGCAGTCTTAAAATAAACGGATAAGTTCTCATCCTTCTCTCCCATGTTAAATTTCAAGTATTTTAAGACAACTACTCACTCTCTAGCCCCCATTTTGAATAGTGGGCCTTCATTTCCCATCCTCCAATTTCTGAATCGATTTCCATAATTATTTAAAGACTCCTAACAAATGGTTCCACAATCCTATGTACAAGTCCTGTCAATATCCCAGGAGAGCAGTCATTTGGGCCTTATCCATGGACTCATGGAGAGAATCTAATTGCTCTCCTATTCTCTTCTTTCCTGCCTTGAGCTTATCTTCCTTGATAACCATGTGTATTGTGATTCTTCTAGTATAAAGATCATTTCTCTCATGAGGGAAAATAAAAAGTACCCAGCCTTACTTCCTCTCTGCCTTCACACCTCTACTTTAAGCAGCAGCCCTAAACCTTCTCTGTTCTTGCTCCAGACAGATCATAAATACCACACTCCTAAACCACAACAAAACAAAACAAAACTTTACCCTATGGGTTATTCCTGGCCTTTGTGCAACATTTAGTTGATCCCAGTTTTCAATTTCCCTGACATTATTCATAACAACAACAATAATAAATATTTATACACTGCTTACTCTGTTCTAAGCACTGTTCTGAGCTTTACATATATTTACTCAGTTGACACTAACAATAATTACTTTAGATGGATATTATTAATATCTCCATTCTATTTATATGGAAACAGAAACTCAGAGAAGTTAAGGGGCTTGTGCAAAGACACAAAACCAAAAGGTGGTAGAGCTGAGGTTTGAGGTTTGCGTTTAGGCAGTCTGGTTCCAGGGTCCATGTTCTTTTACAATTACACCAGGCTGCAATGTTGACTGGTAGGAGTATGTGTACTTGTATGTTCTTCCCTGTTTGGGGGAAGCTTATTCTATCTTTTATATATTTTTAAAATGCTGAGCTCCTTAGAGGTTTTCCAATGTGGCCAAATTTCTTTCGGTCCTCAGAATAGTCTCTGAATGGAACAGTGTTTTCTATCACACGTAAAACCCACATGAGTACTTCAGATGCACAAAGCTTGAGGGCAGAGCCTGAAGGAGAAAGTATCACAGCATAAGCAATGATGATAAAATTCAAAGGAAGATAAAACCCCAAATATTTTAAGGCCAGACACTAGAATATACAGAGATGCTGTCCTGGTTAAGCACCAAGGGAAAGGAAATAGCATAAGGCAGGTCAGCAGGGAAGCAATGTGGGGCCAACAGAGTTAAATCAGTGAAGCTGGAAGGTAGGCTCTACATATCCAGTTATGGAGGAGCAGACCAGAAGAGAGGAACAGAGTGGGCTGGAGATTTCCAATTCTCCTGGCTTCTGACACAGGGACCAACTGAAAGGGCTCCCAATGTCCACAGCCGATTTGAGCAACAAAATAAAGTAGTATTGGATTAAAACCGCTAATATAAAATAAATTTGCATGAGGCTTAACTGATATGAATAAATTATTGAGTAAATAAATGGGGAAAACAGACACATCTCCCATGCATAAGAATTACAAATAAAAAATTATGTAAATACTCCCCCTCAAGGAAGTGGAGTATAACTCCCCATTCCTTAAATGTGGGCTGCACATGGTGACATCTTTCCAAAGAATACAGAATGGAAAAGGGAAAAGAATAATTTTCATTGAAGAAAACTGACAAATACTACCTCAGACAGGTAATCAAGGTAGATAATCAATAGTGATAATCATATTGATAGTATAGA
Source organism: Equus caballus (assembly GCF_041296265.1). NCBI lineage: Eukaryota > Metazoa > Chordata > Mammalia > Perissodactyla > Equidae > Equus > Equus caballus. Next base: position 37,470,144 of record NC_091707.1, read on the forward strand.
CCCTTGATATGATATAATGAAAAGGGCACGCTAGCACTATGGTCTTCCTCCCCAAAACCCATAACCGCGGTCTAATCATAAGAAAAATATCAGACAAATCCTGATTGAGGGACATTCTACAAAATATCTGACCACTATTCCTCAAAACTGTCAAAGTCATTAAAAACAAGGAAAGTCTGAGAAACTGTCACAGCTCAGAGGAGCCTAAGGAAACCTGACTAAATTTAACCTGATAGCCTATATAGGATCCTAAAATGGAAAAAGGTGAAAACTAAGAAAATCAGAGTAAAGTGTGGTTTTTAATTAATAATGTAACAATATTGGTTCATTAATAGCGACAAATGTGCCATATTAATGCAATATGTTAGTAACGGGAAACTGGATGTGAGATAAATAGGAATTCTTTGTACTATCTTTGCAACTTGTCTATTGATCTGAAACTGTTCTAAAATACAAAGTTTATTTTAAAAAATCAGGGGCAGAGGCTTACTGTTCCCTGGCCAACCTGGAAGGCTTTAGGGGAAGAGGTCCTGGTACTTTATAACATCATCATTAAAGGGGGTCATCTGAAGAGTGATGTCACCAAGATGGTGACATAGGTTGTTCCTGACTTTGCTCTATCTCACAAGAACAGCTAACAACTATTCAATAACAAGACACCACTAAGAGAATTCTAGAAAACAAGGGTAAGGCTGAAGCACCCGCCCTGCGCCACAAAGACCAAGACAGGCTGCATTAGAAGGATAAGAGAAGTGACTACACATTAACCACATTACTCCTCACCCAGGCCATTGCAGCACCATGAGGAAAGGTCTCTCTTGAGCCTCTAGTTTCTCTAGTGGGAAAAGAGAGCCCAGCGGGGGACAATGAGTGCCCTTCCCCTCCCCAGCATCGTGGATCACTTTGCAGGAGCTCCTATTATGATCTTGCCCCTCGTGGATTGCAGGGAAATCTGCATGGCTCAACCACTGTGAATCTGACTGTGACAGAGAAGAGGGAATGAGCTTGCAAAAACTAACACATGGATCTTGGTAGACTAGGTTCATACCTGCAGACCCCAAGTAGTAATCACAACGCATGGCTTTGCTCATCTGCAGAACCAATTTGGGCATGTTCTGACCAGAGAATTCAGCAGGATGCAGATCTGCCTGATTTGGATCTTCAAACAAGGAGTTTTGCCAGCCCTAGTGCCCAGCTTGTCCATTCCCAGAAAAGGAGCAAAATCACGTCCCCACCCACTGTGGAGAGTGTCTTCTGGCCCCATCTGACCAGAATGGCTGGAGACATCTCCTGGAAACTGTGTAGCCCAGGGTCACTAGAGCTGAGAGTTAAGCAGGCAAAGTTGATAGTTTGCAGGACAAAGCCATTGGCCCTGTTCAGACAGGGAACTTGGGGTGTGGATTGCCTTTAGTTCGGACAACAAACAAAGTGCTTTATTGGCTTTGGAGCTGCTTCCCCCACTGCACCCAGGCAGAGAATCTAATTCATAGCCCCAGTCATCGCTGAATATAGCCTTCAGCCTGTCCAACCAGGGAACCTAGCCAGAGCACCTGGGAAACTGTGTAGCCCACTCAACAGCCCTATGCACAGTGGCAGTTGAACAGTGAGCGCAGGCTATGGCTATCTCCATCTGCAGAGCAAAATGGGTGGCTTCACCTGACCAAGGAATTCAGTGCATACTCAGGCCTGATTCAGGTCCCCAAACAATGATCTACAGGCCCTAGGTCCCATCCTGTTACTCTGCCAGGGCAGGGAAGTTAATTCATATCCCCATCTACTTCTGAATATAGTACCCAATCCCAAACATTTAGTAATCCTGACCAGAGAATCCAGGCAACTGCAGAACCCATCCTACAGCCTCACTTGGGTAGGGAACCAAGCTAGCAGTCCTATCTAACTCTTATCCACCCATGGAACACATCCCCCATCTCTGTCCTCAGAGCTTGAATAGTTCCCTTGCTTAAAAATAGAGGGGCCAGCTCCATGGCCAAGTGGTTAAGTTTGCGTGCTGTGCTGCAGTGGCCCAGGGTTTTGCTGGTTCGGATCCTGGGCACGGACATGGCACCGCTTGTCAGGCCATGTTGAGGCGGTGTCCCACATGCCACAACTAGAAGGACCTGCAACTAAGATATACAACTATGTGCCAGGGGGGATTTGGGGAGATAAAGCAGAAAAAAAAAAATAGACCATAATAGCAGGCCACACCTACCCAAGGACATTATCAGCAGACACATCCAAAAACCCAAACTGAGCTGACTGATGAAGAACTATGTTTGTCATAGAAAATCTGTAAAGTCTGGAAGAGCATCTCAATTATTCAAATGCATAGATACCACCATAAGGAATCAAGGATCACAAACAATCAGGTAAATGTGGCACTACCAAAGGAAACTAATAAAGCTCCAATAACTGACCCTAAAGAAATGGAGATCTATGAACTATCAAACAAAGAATTCAGAATAATCCTCTTAAGGAAGTTCAGTGAACTGCAAGAAAACACAGACAGACGACTAAACAAAATTTGGAAAACAATGCATGAATGAAACAAGAATTTCAGCAAGGAAATAGCAACCATCAAAATAAACAAAACAGAAATCCTAGAGTTGAAAAATACAATAACTAAACTGGAGAATTCAATAGACTTTAAAAAGTAGACTTAACCCAGGCAGAGGAAAGAATCATCGACCTGGAGGATAAGAAATTGGATATTATCCAGTCAGAGGAGCAAAAAGACAAAAGAATGAAAAAGAGTGAAGAAAGCCTATGGCAATTATGGGACACAATGAAGAAAAACAATATCTACTTTACGGGAATTTCAGAAGGAGAAGAGAAAGAGAAACAGACAGAAAGTATCTTTAAAACAATAATGGCTGAGAACCTCGGGAGAAAAATGGACACCCAGATCCATGAGTCCCAAAGGCCCCCAAATAGATTGAACCTGAAGAGGGCTACACTGAGATATGTTGTAAGTAAGTTGTCAAAATACAAATAAAGAATTTTAAGAGAAGGAAGAGGAAAAAGAGAAGTTGCATACAAGGGAGCCCCCATAAGACTTCTGGCAGATTTCTCAACAGACACCTTTCAGGCCAGAAGAGAATGGGATGGCATATTCAAATATTGAAAGGAAATAACTGTCAACCAAGAATTCTATACCCAGCTAAGCTGTCTTTCAGAAATGAAGGAGGTATAAAGACTTTCCTGAACAAATAAAGCTGAGGGGGTTCATTACCACCAGACCCGCCTTACAAGAAATGATAAAGGGAGTTCTTTGAGTGGAAGTAAAAGAATACTAATTAACATCATAAAAACATAAAGAGGTAGTGTAAATCTCACTGGTAATGGTAAATATATAGTCTAGTTAGGTTCTGCAACATGGTAATAGTGGTGTATAATTCACTTATAACTCTAAAGGTTAAAAAAAATGAAGATAGTAAAAATAACCATAACTACAATAATCTGTTATTAGTTATACAATATGAAAAAACATGTAAATTGTAACAGCAATATCCTAAAACATGAGGCGGAGAAGTAAGTGCAAAGCTTATGAATTCTATTGGAGTTAAGTTGTTATCAGTTTAAAATAGGATGTTATAAGTTTAAGATATTTTATGTAAGCCTCATGGTAACCACAAAGGAAAATCCTATAGTAACTAGACAAAGGAACATAACAAAGATGCCAAAGCATACTGATACCAAAAGACATCAAAACACAAAAAAAGGTAGCAGGATAAGAAACAAAGGATCTACAAAAATAACCAGAAAACAATTAACAAAATGGCAATAGTAAATCCTTACCTTTCAATAATTACTTTAAACATAAGTGAATTAACTTTCCAATTAACAAACATAAAATGACAGAATGGATTTAAAAAAAAAAAGCCAAAAATATGCTGCCTACAAGAGACTCACTTTAGCCTTAAAGACATACATAGACTGAGAGTGAAGAGATAGAAAAAGACATTTCAAGCAATGGTAACCAAAAAAAAAACAAAACAAAACAAAAAAAAACCAGGGATAGCTATCAAACAAAAAAGTGAAAATGGTAAAAGAGACAGAGAGTCATTATATAATGATAAAGGAATCAATACATTAAGAAAATATAACAATTGTAAATATTTATGTGCCCTACATTGGAGGATCTAAATATATAAAGCAAAAACTAACAGTTAAAAGGAGAAATAAGCAGTAATACAATAATAGTTGAGGATTTAATACCCCTCTCTCAACAATGAATAGATCATCCAGACATAGAATGAATAAGGAAATAGCAGATTTGAACAACATTGTAGATGAAATGTACCAACAGACATATAGAGAACATTCCATCCAAAAACAGCAGAATATATATTCTTCTCAAGCACACAAGGAACATTTCTAGAATAGACCATATGTTAGGCCACAAAACTAGTCTTAGCAAATTCAAGATTGAAATCATACCATCTTCTCTGACCACAAGGGCATGAAACTAGAAAGCAATAACAGGAAGAAAACTGGAAAATTCACAAATACATGGAAATTGACACTCTTTTGAAAGGCCAATGGATCAAAGAAGAAATTAAAGGGGAAATAGAAGTTTCTTGAGACAAACAAAAATGAAAACACAACATACCAGAACTTGTGGGATGTAGCAAAAGCAGTTCTAAGAGGGAAGTTCACAGCAGTGAATGCCTACATTAAGAACCAAGAAAGATCTCAAATAAACAACTTAACTTTGTTCCTCAATGAACTAGAAAAAGTAGAGCAAACTGAACCCAAAGTTAACAGAAGAAAGGAAATAATAAGGATTAGAGCAGAGCAGAAATAAATGAAATAGAGAACAGAAAATCATTAGGAAAGATTAACCAAACTATGAGTTGGTTCTTTGAAAAGATAAGCAAAATTGGCAAATCTTTAGCTAGACTAACCAAGGAAAAAAGAGAAAGAACCTAAATCAACAGAATTATAAGTGCAAAAGAAGACATTACAACTGATACCAAAGGATCAAAAGAGGCTACTATGAACAACTATATGCCAATAAACTGGACAACCTAGAAGAAATAGAAACATTCTTAGAAACATACAGCTTGCCAAGATGGAATCAGGAAGAAATAGAAAATCTGAATAGACCAATTACTAGTGAGGAAATTGAAGCAGTAATCAAAAATCTCCCAATGAGGGAAGCCCAGAACCAGATGGCTTCATTGGCGAATTTTACCAAACATTTAAAGAAGAATTAACACCAATCTTTTTCAGACTCTTCCAAAAAATCGAGGAGGAAGAAATACTCTCCAACTCATTTTACAAGGCCAGCATTATCCTGATACCAAAATGAGAAAAGGACACTACTAGAAAAGAAAACTACAGGCCAATATCACTGATAAATACGGATGCAAAAATTCTCAATAAAATGCTAGCAAACCAAATTCAGCAGCACACTGAAAGGATCATATATCATGATCAAGTGGGGTTTATCCCTGGGATAGAATGATTGTTCAACATATGCAAATAAATCAATGTGATACATCACATTAATAGAATAAAAAAAGAGAATATGATCATCTAAATAGACATAGAAAAAGCATTTGACAAAATTCAACATCCATTCATAATAAAAACTCTTCACCAATTAGGCATGGGGGACTATCTCTCAACATAATAAAAGCTGTATATGACAAGACCACAGCCAACATTATACTCAATGGTGAAAGTCTGAAAACTTTTCTTCTAAGATCAGGAACAAGACTATGGTTCTCACTCTTGACAACTACTATTCAACATGGTACTGGAAGTTCTAGCTAGAGCAATCAAACAAGAAAACGAAATAAAAGGTATCAGAATTGGAAAGGAAAAAGTAAAATTGTCTCTATTTGCAGATGACGTGATTTTATATATAAATTGTTAGAGCTAGTCAATAAATTCAGTAAAGTTGCAGGATACAAAATTAACAAACAAAAATCAGTAGCATTTCCAAACACTAACAACAAATTTTCTAAAAAAGAAATAAAGACATTGATTCCATTTACTATAGCATCAAAAACAATAAAATACTTAGGAATGAATGTAACTAAGGAGGTGAAAGTTCTCTACTCTGAAAACTACAGGACATTGATGAAAGAAATCAAAGAAGACACAAATAAATGGAAAGGTATGCTGTGTTCAAGGACTGGGAGAATTAATACTCTTAAAATGTCAATAATACCAAAAGCCATCTATAGAGTCAATATAATCTCTATAATTGGCCTTTTTTTATAGAAGTGCAAAAACATTTCTGAAATTTATGTGGAACCACAAAAGACCCTGAGTAGACAAAGGAATCCTGAGAAAGAGAAATAAACCAAGAGACACCACACTTCCTGTTTTCAAGCTATTTAAAACTGTATTGAAAATTTCTTTTATTTAAACACTGATTAGGCTAAACAAAACAAATCTGGAAGCAAGATATTATTCATCTGCAAGAGCACTGCCTCTGCGTTTAAAGAAGAAAGAGAAACACAGTAGACTGTCTTCATAATCCTTGTGTTATGTGAACAGGATTAATATCCCAGTTATAGGCTAACAATTTCATAGCAACCATGTAGTTATTATGTGTTGTATATATGAAATTATGTCATAATGAGCTATCTCGTAACAAGATTGTGCAGGCTGTAAAACCATTTTATAGTTCCAAGGGAGAGCAGCTCCTGAGATGGTTGACAGTGGTTGTTTCTTTCCGTCTCATTTATTTTTGAATTAAAAAAAATAAATCCTCACTCAACTCTTTCTTCTCAGTTTCAACTTTTACAGCAGTGTACAGTGTTTTCTCATCTTATGTTATTTAAATAATCTTTCCCATATCTTCTCTTTTGTTATTTCTCTCTCTTCCAACCTCCCTCCTGATAGTGTCCCCACTAGCATAAATAGTGTGCTGAAGGCATGAGGCCAGTTCATGGTGGCGTTTCATAGTTGTCTACTGTCTTCTGTGAGAAGGGAATTTAATAAGCTAAAATTTGCCAAAAGACAAAACTTGTATTGTTTAAACACATTTATGAAAAGATTTAGCCAGTTCCTCTAAAAACCAGAAGATGTTTGGAAAGTAGAGACGAGCTCATTTTCTGTAACTTTCTTTAAAATATACTTTTCCATGGATGATCTTATGCATGTGGCATCAACCATTATGTGTAATTGAATGATTCCAGATCTAACTTGTAACCATGTTTTCAACTGCCTGCAAGGTATTTCTGCTGGAATTATCTGTTAGCATTTTATTGTGGCTCAAGTCTGCTCACTATGCCTTATGCCATATGCTGCCTGCATCCCCTGTATAGAGGCTGGAAGCTTCAGAGATCAACCCTGACTTATCTCTCACCTTCAAAACAACTAGTAGCCAAGCCCTACGTAATCAACATCTGAAATGAATTTAGGATCCCGCCATCTAACAGGACTTCCTTTTTTTACAAGGATTTTTACAGTAGTCTCTGAACTGCCTCTTCTCCAATCTATTATTCATGAGTCCCCCAAAGTTATTTTCTTTAAAATAAAATGATGTTTGTTTAACTATAAGACAGTGAAGACACTCCATTGACCAGAGGAAGTGGGAGAGAACAAGCCTAAGCACACTCATTGTCTTTATTGTGGTATTCAAGACCTACTATATATTTTGAGCTTCATCTTATACTTCATCCCCTCCTGAGCCCCAAACTGGAACCATTATTGTGTTATTGTTCCTCATTTCTTCTGGTCTTTTAGACCTCTGTGCCTTTTTCCTATGTTATTCCGCCTACCTTGAAAAGTTCCCTGGCTTACCTTGGATTAGCTAATGCCTTCTTCACAGTTTTCTTCTCCGTGAAGCAGCATATTTGTTGCCTTCCCTGAATTCTTTAATACCTAATGTATACATGTCTTATGGCACTTATTACAGGTGGATCTTGTTTTAGTCATTTTTTTTTCACATTTTCTCCTTTTTGAGGTGAGGTTAGGGGCTAAGCTATCCTCATCTTTGGGTTTAATAGTACCTTGCACAGAGAAGATAGTGAACAAATGTTTGGAAAACAGTCAAATTAATAATTAGTTGAAAATGTCTCCTGTTAATGAAAATTTGGTGAAACCAAAGGAAAATGAATGGTCAGTACTTTCTATACTCTATATCTTTTTTCTCACACATTAAAAGGTCTGCTATGAAGGAGTGGGAGAGAGTGAATATAAATAAAAGTGGAAAATTCTTAGAACAATCTTATATTCTATTTGATTTTTTTCAACTTTCCTCATACTTTCTAAAGTTTATTCAAAGAAAATTTTCCTAATAAGATGAAAGTGAGGTTTAAAATTCCACCCTAATCTAACCAGGTAACCACACACCATTTGGAATGGGGGGAAAAAAACAAAACTACCATTGCTTTTGTATCTCAGAGCCTAGGCTCTTTCTTCATTTGATCCTTTAAAAACATGGTTTGATTTACAGTCAGTGTGAAGAGACACGACCAGTCTTTCCTTGTGGTCTGCAAATGCCTCAGCCTTTCTTCTGAAGTACAATTAACAAGCCATGTGGGCAAAATGGCCCACACGTGTGTGTCATGAGGGATTCAGGCCATTGCTCTTTTTGTAGTCATCTCAACTCTGGCCTTGATAATCATCTAGGAGCTCTGTCTTCAGGGTGGCACCTGGGTGGATGTCAGGATGAACTCTTAGAACATTATTTCAAATAGTATTTTCCTCAGGAACATGGACAAGATTATCATTTTCTTAGGCCACATCCTCCATATTACTAAGTAGTCTGAGAGAAGTCCTGGGGTCTGGATCGGATCCTGCCTTGGGTTTATTTGGCTCTATTGCATCCTGCAGTCCTGACATATGCTGTCAAGATATTGCACAGCTTGGATGGCCAGCATCATTGGTACCACACTCTCATGTGTGCCCAGGCTGCTGTCCCTTGTTGGCTGGAATAAGGAGCAGGAAACAAATGACCGTTTGTTACCCAAAGTGATGGATCAAAATGTATGTAGGAGGAAGCACACTGTTGAATTCTTGTTGGTTATTCATGCCAGAATGATGGAAGGGCTCCATGATTTTCATAGTAGAAGGGGCCTGAACTTGAGGCTGAAGCTTCGTAGCAGTTGTCTGCTCTGAAATTAGCTAATGAGGCTCTCTTTGTTTGAGCATTGGAAAGCCTCCAAAACCCACTCGGGAGGGAAATTAACAAATGTCTTTTTTGTTACCTCCGGATAAATCTTCATGATGAAATGCGCAGCCATTCCACCTCTTCAATCTTCTCCCTTCTCCTTCCCCGGTGGACACTCAATTACCGTGAAGTCCCCCCAAAATAAACAAATAATGTAGAGAGACCTTTATTCTTTGTTAAAAACATAGCAATAAAGGAAACTGTGAGACTAAGGGCTAGTTAGAAGAGGCTGTGGGGTTCACAGTCTTCAGGTGATATTCTAAATATACCGTATTCATGCAAACGTTTCTGAGTATTTCAACACCAGTTATTTATGTAATGTATGATCACCAGTAGCTGCTGGCATTGTCTGAGCATGCTAACGTGAGAATAGTGGCAGTATGTCGACTCATTTCAGCGAGGATGGACCCTCCCATATGGTCACTGTTCTGGTTTTTTCTAGTAAGTCGCTACATGAATTTGATTTTTACAAAGTAGGATAATTCTCTCACAGTCTAAGTTTTCCTTAATTTGTGTTCATGTTGGAATTTCCAATGAATGAATGGTCAACAGGTATTTATTAAGCATCTACTATGTACCATATAATATTCTGATTATTGCAAATGCCAAGATGTTTAATCTAGAGTCATGGCTTTCAAGGAACTCAGCAGAGTAGGGAAAATAAATGTATAAACAAATACTTATAATTTAACGTGTGTGTGCCGATGTTCTAGGCACACTGTGGCACAAAAGAAATGCTCAACTTGGACACGCTTGTATGGAGTATTACTAGGAGAAGACAATGAGGAAGGGAATTTTAGCAGAGGCAGTTATGTTACAGGTGCATCTGACACCTCATGCTGCTGTAAGTAATCCAGTTTGGTGAATGTGCTTTGACAAAAGGGTAAATATTGTTCATGAAACTTTTGTTTAAGTTATATATGGATGTGTTTATGTGTATGTGTGCACATGCTCATTTGTGTTTGTGTACGTGTGTGTGTTTAAGTGTGTTTGTAGTGTGTTGCAATAAAACTTTTGGACTTAGCAGTCAAACATTTTTTTGTTTTGTTTTGAGGAAGCATCTGCCACCAATGCTCCTCTTTTTGCTGAGGAAGACTGGCCCTGAGCTAACATCCGTACCCATCTTCCTCTACTTCTTTAATATATGGGACTCCTGCCACAGCATGGCTTGCCAAGTGGTGTGTAGGTCTTCACCTGAGATCCAAACCAGCGAACCCTGGGCCACTGAATCAGAATGTGCAAACTTAACCACTGGGCCACCGGACCAGCCCCTCAAACACATTTGAAAACTATCTATGTAACTGATGGAGACAACAGAATTCAGGAAGTGACATACATTTCATATACATAATTTTATTTTCTAAAATCACTGATATAAAATATTTATTATACTAGTCAATTGGGAATAGTCTTTTCAGATGAAAAACGCTGTGATTGTGACAAAGACAGCCTTCTGGCCTGCAATTCATTCTTCTAATATTTGGAAAAAATTGAATATTCAGCAGTGTGTAGAATTTCAATCCCAGAGAGACAGGAAGAGACTGTGTAGATCCAGATGAAATATTCTAGCTGTTTTGGCAAAGTGTAATTTAAGAAGCCATCTCCCACAATGGAATGGAGGGAAATTTAGGATTTGCCTGTAACTTGGATTTTTTTCCCAGGAACACATCTTTTTTGGTGGGAAACAAGAATTTAGGGAGAGAATAAAATTTTTCACGACCATAGGGAAAATAGCATTTTGAGCCACATATTTAGATGTTAAGCCATAATTTTTTTTTCATGTAGATAGTAGGTTACGCTCTATGATCCTATAAATATTCTCCCCTCTGCCATGGGATTACTCTGATTACATTTAAAGGCTGTTGATATCCAATTTCATTGATAAATATCCCTGGATTTTTTTAGTTTTCTTCTTGTTTCAACTTAGTCCTTGTGTTTTTGTCTTGATGTTTGCTATAAAATTGCTGCTAGACATAATAAAGGGTTCTGGAAACAGTATGGTTCAAAATTTTGTACAACCAATATAGTTATTCTGGAGGAACTAACAGTGAAGAGGAGAGGGAGAATTTGGTGACCTTTGGATAAAACTACAATCTTTTATCTTTCCTCATATTTCATAATGCCATGAAATTTTAGGATCGGATTTGGATTGGTGACAAATGAATAGTAGAGGGAGAAAGAGTTGGAAAAAAGTTACAGAAACTGGCAAGGGTATTGGAGATGGTGAATTGAGTTCTCCGGCATTGAGAGACATTGATCCCTGTTATCTCTTCCTTCTTTGCTTAAAACAAAAAGAAAACTGAAGTACGGGCAGGTTGTTCCTGCTAGAGCTCTCTATAGCTGATACATTGTATCCCCATTTTGTAGTGGAGATAAGGAGGGGCTTTCTGTGGATAAGGATTGGAACCTGAAGCCCATGGATTTTTGCTGGTATAGCTCAGCTGCTATCCTGCCTGGCCGTGGCTGGTGTCCAGCTAACCTAGGGCAGCTCTAGTTTTCCACATCATGGAACAATATGTTAGTGAATATAAGTGCCAAATAAAAATGAGACACAATTCCAAATACATGTAAACTGAAAAATACCTGTTTTTTATTTGTTGATTTTTTCTGTGTATACTTAAAAAAATACTTTATGTAGGAATATCACGGAGTGCGTTGATAAAAGTGCATCGATTGAACATTTCCAATTTTGGCCTCTTATTTCAAGACCCAGTTCTAGGACCATAAGCTTCAAATGTTTTTCTATATAATTCAGCTCACAATGATCTTTCCCTTTTCTGGAGCCATGATTTTTATTGACTCAGTTCCTTAAAGAAAGGCAATGCATCCTGGTGAAAAGAAAATTGAACTGCAAATCAGAAGACCCAGGTTCTAGTTCCTAATCTTTCTCATATATATATTTAGTCACATAATTTAACCCTTAGGTCTCCTTCATTATGACTCACTCTGGTGAGTTTGGGTAGGAAATTGTCCACCACGTGATACTGAACCCAAAAGAATAATGGTGGTCATCCCAGGGATGTGCAAATGGGAAACCATTATCAACCAGCTTTCCAAACTGGAAATGACTCATCCTACCAAATGAGGTTGATGACTCCTTGCCACAATCTCAAGACCAGAGGGTAGATCACTTCAGAGAAAACCCAGATGCAGGGAAGGAGATTAGGGCCTTGGAACGAGCCTGTTGTGTAGACATTTTGGAAAGAAATCAATTGATAGATTGATTAGTGTATGCTCAGAGACACTACTTTGATCACTTGTAGGGGAGAAAGCTAACATTTATAATAAGGTTTTGAAACAAGAAGATAAATTCTACCACAAGCAACTAGGAAACAACACAAAACAAAAAAATCAACTCTGGCAACAGTAGTTAGAAATTATCACTAGATCTTTAATGAGGAGGAAACAGAGACTGATAATTTACTGAGCATCCCTATTGATCCCTATGTATTACTATGTGGAGTAAATGGTGTAGTTTTTCCCCTCACAGTGTGGATTCAGTTGATTTTCATTGGTCATCAAATATTGATTGAGCACATACTCTGTACCAGCTACTCTGCTGGCATTAGGAATACCAAAGTAAATAACCTGGACATGCTAACTTATGGAGCTTCCTGTGTAGAAAGATTTTGAGATTAAATTTAGGATGAATAAATAGTGTTACATACAGCATGCTGATGTTGGCAGACATAACCTAACTGTTGTGTTCTGACTCTGATACCCAGAAAATGGAAAAATAAAACAACCAAAAACCAGAGTATGTAGCACCCCTTAGCAACTTCTTAAAGAAATGTATTTTTATCTGGGTCCATTACATGTTGCTAAGTATACTTAGTAAATTTCTAGTGGTGGTATTAGGTGGTTAACAGGTGAAATTGTTTGCATGGCTATTTAAATTTTATGTTGGTGTTTAACAGTTTGTGTATTTGTAGCCTTTTTCTGTGATTAAATGTAAAATCCTTAAGGGAAAGGATGAAGAAAAGAGGACGGGGGAGGAACTAACATTTGTTGATCTCCTACCATGTGCTAGTCACAGCACTAGGCCCTAAACCTATGTTACTTCATTTAAATATGAAAATCGGGCAGCATTTCCCATGCTCTCCGTATCCCCCACACTGTCCAGTATAACATTCTGCATTTGTAAGTGCTTCACAAACATTTGTATTGGGTGATTTAGTGATTTAAACTACCTCTAAACCAAGCAAATGTAGTCTTTTCCAACAGACTCATGTCCTTCCATATTAGGCATGCTGGCTCTTGCCACATCACCTTCCTGAAGAAGCAGGGCAAAGAAGTGGTCATTTTTATACTAAAGCCATTTGTTTAGTTGACCGCTTATTTATCTCAAAGCCTTTGTGGAGCAATGCCCATTTATCCTCTATGCTGGGAGTTCAGAGCTGAAAGCTGCCAACGCCTGAAAATGGTGTAATTTCTCCCTTAGGAGAGAACAATTTGCCAGTGGAATGTGACACAGCCCCTTCTAGAGTATGGATTTTCTAAAAGGGGCACAGTCAGCTGTCGGGTTGTTGGATTGCTACCTGGGAAAGACCAGGCCACTTCACGATGGAATGCCTCAACTTTGGAAAAATCAAATTTAGGATGCAGGTTCAGTTAGTAATAACAAAGTATTTTCTTTCTTTTAAAAAGTGTTGAAAGAGCAAGACCAATCCAAACACATGGACAGTCTCTTTGTGCTCACTTGCTAAAGAGATAGAAGTAAAATATTATAGAAAATGCATACGGTACGTGTCAAGCAAGGAAGGCAAGATAAATATTGTTTACAATCTATAACTATGTAAAAACTAATGAAAACAGGCACATATTATTTAGAGATGTAGTTAAACTATGCACAGTTATTCAAGATTGTTGGAAGTAGAGGAGAACTCGAAAGCGAGATAATCTATCAGTACCGAGAAGATTCTTTCTTCTGGGAAGCATTATTGCTCAGTGTTTTAAAGTTTGGGATGTGAGTCAAGTTGCCTGCATGGAATTCTAGCTATAGGAATAGCTGTGTGGCATTGTCAAAGTTACACTTGCATCATCCGCAAAATGGGAAATATCTGAGGGTTCAATTAAAATAAACATGAATCATGTGTAGTATAATACATGGAATATACTAAGTTGTGAATAAATAGTATTATCATTTCTTTGACATCAATTATTGAGGTGATTGGAGGAATTTGAATCTTCTTAACATATAGGAAATTGAGGTAGGTCATGAAAAAATACATGCTTTGCTAATAAATAGGCAAATATTGAAATTTTACACTATTATTTAAGACTAGAAATCCACAGAGGCATCTAGAAACTCAAAAGAATCGATGCTAATGCCAATGCCTTGTAAATTTTAAAGCCTAAAACCCCTGAAGATTCTAGATCCTTTTTTTCCCTTTTGTACTTATTTGTATTTCACCCTGTTACCATTATCCCCTGCATTTATGGTTTTCTAGTAGTTTGTGAGTGCTCAGCAGTTGAACCAGAAGGGTGAGCATTGCATGGGGGTTCTTAGACTTCAAGGGGCCTGGCTGGTGTACCTGGGCAACACGCTGCAAGTGGATGAAGGGCTACACCGGGGACATCTCCCTTCTCTGCAGTACAATGATCTTTTTTGGTGACTAGGGAGTCCTGGGGAAAGGAGAGCCACCCAAAGGGGTGCAAAGTGATGGAAAAGGTGGCACACTTTATGTAACCATTTGAAAGAAACTGCCAGTTCCTACCCTAAATCCATGTTCTCTTTTTCTTGTTATTACCAAATCCTCAATTTTATTTACAATGACCATGTACCCAGCTTTAAAACAGAACAAAGAAGAAAACATTTCCCAACCTCCCAGCAGCTAAGTGGGCACATAACTTAAAAGTTTGATGAATGACGTATCTGCACAAGTTGTCAATGGTACGTGCAAAAAGACTGCTTAAAGGGATTTGACTTAGGTTCAAGGGACACCCCTTGCCTTTCTTGCTGCCTGGATATGATAACTGGAGCTTCAGCATCCATATTGGATCATAAAGTAACTCTAAGGGTGGAGGTCATGTACTAGGAACAGTGGAACACAAAATAAAGAGATAAAGACAGCAGCATCTGGGTCTCACGTGACTTTTTGAAAAATTCTATATCAACCTTAAACTACCTAATACTGGACTTTTTAACATGAGAGAATACATTTTTGCAGGGTTTATACCACTATTTTTTGTATCACTGTTATTCACACTGAGTACAGTTCCTAATCACTACACATAGAAGCTTTGCTCAAGTTCCTATCTATTGTCTTGTCTCTAACAGGAAAGAGCTTAAATCCATGCTGCCTGTCATGTCTATGGATGTTCCAAGTTTAAGAAAATACATTGGCAGCTGCTCAGACATTGTCCTTGTTTAGCCAAACTACTTCTCACCTCCTAGTGGCAAAGCAAAAACTCACATTTGCTTTAGCATCAGGTTCTCTTTTTACAAGTAATTGACAAGGGTTGTAGTGGTTGAATACGCACTGCCTACGATTTTTCAAAACCACGTATCCCAAATCTTAAAAGAGACTAACCAACTGACTGACCAATGAATGATTCACTAACCAATGCTCATATATACTCATTGATTTCAACAAATATATGTTGATCACCTATTGCCCACCAAGAGCTAGGTAGGTTCACAGCATACAAAAAAGAATCAGCAAAGGTTGTAAGTTAACCTTTCATTTCAACCTAGGAGTAAACACACTAAACCAGAGCTGAAATATACTGAGGTGTCAGGAGCTGGTGATTCCTCTACCACACTACAGTGCAGCTCATCTAGCACTAGACTTAGTTGAAATCAATTTTTCCCCTAATGTTGGCATTTTAAGACTTTCTCTCGGGTAGGTAGATAGATACATAGATAGATAGATACATAGATAGATAGATAGATAGACACAGTTATCAAATGGCCCATGCTCTATTTTCTGATATCAATTTTTGCCCAATTATCTGACTACTATCAAAGGTATCTAAGGCTGCTGTTAACAACTTTAGAAAGCAGCAAGTCCTCCAAAAATGCCAGACTTAAAATCTGATAGAGAACAGAGTGAGCAGATAAGACATACTTCAAGGCAGTTCACCTCTGTGATGGTTCTATTGAGCAAACACGCATATACACATATACACTCACATACACACAGAGTATTTGAAGTAAGAATTTCCTTTAAGGAGAAGCACACAGGGGACAGAAGGCCCAAGGTTGTTATTGGCCTTAGAAGAGCTTACTGTTCACTTATTTATAAATGTAAACAAAGCCCAATTAGTCTTTAGCTCGAGGAAGAGAGACACAAGGGAGGAAGTGGTCATGGATGGCCTTCATGAATGGTTTTTCTTTTTTTTCCATGTGAAGCATGGAAACTCATTTTGTATTGGATTTTGGCTGGATTGTTCTCGTACCCAGAGGCTGGCTCTGCAGAAGTCATTATCAGACCTTTTGAAGTAACATTTGATCTACCTCTGAATATAGGTCCCTCTCCTTCCCTCTGCTCCTCTCTCCTTACTTTACCCTCCCCTCTTATTAAACTGATTGCATGCAAAATTAATTATCAGTCCTGTCACATCTTGCACTGCTAACAGTGGTCAGTATTGAATTATGGGGAACACGAAGGCAATTTTCAGCAGCCTAATTGCTTCTCCTGTATCCAGCAAAAAGTTACATTAAATACCCACAGCAAGCAGATTGTATTCGATTTCCATAACAAACTGGTGGGATTTCATTACCAGAATCCCTAGCATCTACTCGCATGACTCTTTCCTAACTGCTCTATCAGGCTTGTCTTGGACAAAGTAAATTCCTTTCCAAAGTAGCAGCTGCCCAGTGAGGTATTGATATGCCGTGTGTCAATGGGCCCATGAAAGTAGAGCGGATGTGTTCAAACTAGACTAGATCTTCTCTTTTGGAACAGACTATCTGAATCCCACAGTGCCTCACTCCATACTAAGCAATTAGGAGTTCCGTGACAAAGGATCCCCAGGGCTGTCACAGTGTTGTGCCTAAAGATTACAAGAGATTGGCCCATAGTGACAGATGACTAATGTGTTCCATAGACATTGATTGAGAGCTTCTACCATCCCATCCTCAACAAGCTCAGACACTAGGTAGAAGGGAAGAAAAAACATAAAGAGATAACTATAATATACTGTTTAATGCATACAGATAGATATATCTTCAAGGTGCCTTGGTGCCTTAGAACATACTGAAGTTGCAGAAGAGGACTGAGACATTCACCAAAATTTTAAAAGAGAAATTAACACTTGAGTTGGCTGATGACGATTGAGTATGAGTTCATTAGGCAGACATAGCGGAGAGGGGCATTTTAGAAAAAATAATAATAATAGCTAGTGTTGAGAGCTTAATTGCATTAGTCCTTGTTTGAAGCACATTATATGTATTAAGCATTTAATCCTTGTAACAATACTATGTGATATTTTCCCCATTTTATGATTGAAGAAACTGAGCCACCAAGAGATTAAGAAACTACCACAACTGTGATGATTAATTTTATACATCAGCTTGACTGGCCATGGGTGTCCAGATTAAACATTATTTCTGGGTGTGTCTATAGGGCGTTTCTGGGTGAGATTAGTATTTGAATCAGTGGACTCAGTAAAGTACATTGCCCTCCCCAAAGTGGGTGTGCATCATCCAAATCATTGAGGTCCTGAATAGAATAAAAAGCAGAGGAAGGAGGAATTCACCCCTCCTGGTTCTTGGGCCTTTGGACTTGGACTGAATTATACCACTGGTATTCCTGGATCTCCAGCTGACAGATGACAGATCTTGGGATTTCTCAGCCTCCAGTGGATCATGTAAGCTAATTCCTTATAATAAATATACATATATATATAATATGTGATTTCTCTAGAGAGCCCTGGCTAATACAGATTTTGATACCAAAAGTGGTTCTAGAGGAACAGATGTTTAAGGATTTGTTTTCTGAATTGGTTCTGGGGTTTCTGGAGTTGGCTCTCCACTCTAATTAGATTTAAAGATGCTAATGACTCTATTTCCGGTAGTAAAGACAGCACTGATAGTCCCATGGTGTGAACCACTTACAGAGATACCCCAAATGTCTGCATTGGCTACTCCTAATCAACCACTTATAAGAAGGAAGGAGCTAGGGGCTGGCCTGGTGGTACAGCAGTTAAGTACGCCTATTCCGCTTAGGCGCCCGGGTTCCGCCAGTTTGGATCCTGGGCATAGACCTACGCACCACTTATCAAGCCATGCTGTGGCAGGCATCCCACATATAAACTAGAGGAATCTGGGCACAGATGTTAGCTCAGGGCTGATCTTTCTCAGCATAAAAGAGGAGAATTGGTGGCTGATGCTACCTCAGGGCTAATCTTCCTCAATAAAAAAAAAAAAAAAAAAAAAAAAAAAAAACGGAAGGAGCCGGGTGACTCTCTATATGATACTTTTGAACATTTTTGGAAAACTAAAGAATGTAATGGCATTGACTGGTTGTTACACAGCTAATAAGTTACAGAACAAGAACTCAGATCCAAAAGTATGAAGAAATCACAGATGAGCAAGGAAGACAGATCTAGATCATTAAGGGTCGTATTGGTCATGCCATGGAGGTTGGAGTTAATCTGTAGCCAATAGGAAGCCAAAAAAAAGAAGTGACAAGGTCAGATTTGCATTTTAAAAATATTATTATATAAGTAGACAGAAGGATTTATTAGAAGGAAGCCAGAACTTGAAGTTGGGAGGCCAGTTATAAGGCTTTTGCAGTATTCTAGGCAGGAGATGATGGATGAGAGACTGAGCCATGGGAGCCACATTTGGGGTGAAAAAGAGAGGACACAGATGAGAAATATTTAAGGGATGCATTTGACATAACTTGGTAGTAGATTGAAGTGATGGATGTGAAAGAGAATCAGTGAACCTACTGTTCTGACCTCCTTTCCCTATCCCCAGACCCACCAGGTATTTGAAATTTCTAGCAAGGGGAAATGGTTGAAAAGAAAAAGAGGAGAAAGGTTAAAAGAGAACAGGCTTGAGAGGGAAAATTAAGAATTAGAGTGTTGCAAGGGACTTGGTAAGCCTGAGAAATATCTACAAACTGTCCATGTATTCCATGAAATCAATGTGGATCAGTCATTGAAATTCATAGACCTATAGATGAGCAGAGGGCAGAACTTTAGAGTTTACTGTTTGAAGAGTCTAACTGCATTGTTTTAAAGATGAGGAAAATTAAATCTAGAGATTAAAGGGACTTGTCTCAGATCACTTGGCTAGTTTGTCATAGAACCAAATCCATGCCTCGCATTTCCATTTGTTTTGGATCATGACACCTTCAAGTAGTAGCCAATTGCCTCCTCCCTAGGGAAAATCCTTAAACACTGAGTCTTGACCTAATATGCCTAAGACACTCAGTTCTAATAGGAGACACTGTGATACACTGGCCAGATTCCTCCCTAGCCCAGCCCCAGGATCTCCATACTCAGCTGCTGGGAGTATTGGCTGCTGACTGCTCTAAGCTGGGTACCTCTCCAGGAAATGCTGTCTGCTGAAGAAAGTTACCTGTCTTAAGGTTATACTAAAATGAAAAAAAAACAAAAACTTTGTACAGACGATGTTTGTTGCCATGGGGTGAGGGGAGAGGGTTATGCTTATAGAATAATTTCACAGGTGAAATTACTGGTTCAATGATATTAATGACTTTTTAGGTATTTGGTACCTATTCCCAAAAGGCTTTTTAAAAGTGTACATCAATATACACATAGTAATGTTCAATGGTATTAATTTCACCACTTCTCTCACTATCTTTTTAGAAGCTAATTCATTTTGCATCCCCAAATTCCACTAAACTTTAGGAGAGGAGTTAAGGAAGTATACCGAACTTTGAAGCACTGAAATTATATATTTAAGTGATTATATCTTCTGCAGTCAATGACAAACATTAAGAATAGAGAAGATGCTCAAAACTGACTAATGGCCAAAAAAGAGACTCACATTCAAATCTCACAGTTTTTTACTTGAAATATGCTTGGGTTGAAAGCAATAATTTCCCACTTCACTCACTGGTGAGTCTCTCTCTAATTATAATATGACTAAAACCAATTGTGGTTGAGAAAGGGACTCAAGAAGAAGTCTGTTAGGTAAAGGTAAAAAATGGAGTGCTCAGAGTGACTTTAGTCAATCTACCCTTAACTAAATACAGAATCAAAAAATAGCATCGACAAGGTTGTCTAGAATTTGAGCGCTAGGTATCGTAAGAACACGAAAACTATATCATTATTATCATTTTTAATTTTGAACTCAGAGATTGCAGCTGAATAGCAGCAACACAAGAGAGGCTTATGATTTGCCTGATGAAATTACACTCCTCTGGTTCAGGAACAGAAAGATAAAGAAATCCTTATTGCTTTATTTTACTGATCAAAGTTTTCCATTTCTACTGTTTACTTTGGTTTTTAGTATTGAAGACATTTTTTATAGTCTCTAGTGAAATTTTTGAAGATTAATTTTGCAAATAATTAGATAATCTTCTTGCTTTCCTTTAATACTTCTGACCATAAGATTCTTTGTGATGTTGAAATCTAAAACTGCCCAAAGGAATTAACTACCAATAATTAATTGTACCTATATTGAACATTTTCCTTATTCCACATCTCTTATTTGAGGACCATCTTAAAGTAGCAACAGTCAGAATTTGTGTCTTCCTACATTCTGTTTTCCTCAGTATTACACAGAATACAGTATCCATAAAAGTGAATCAAATCAAGAAATATTTACTCTTCTACTTTATTTCAGACACTCTTGTAGGTTTTTAAGAGATACCAACTATAGCCTTAATTTCTGCCCTCAAAGAGCTCCCTATCTACTGAGGAAGCAAGTACCATACACACAGTCATGTGTCGCTAATGATGGGGATACGTTCTGAGAAATGCATCATTAGGCGATTTTCATTATTGTGCAAACATCACAGAGTGTATTACACAAACCTAGATGTTATAGCCTACTATACACCTAGGCTATATGGTACTATCTTATGGGACCACCATTGTATATGTGGTCCGTTGTTGACCAGAACATCATTATGCGGTGTATGAGTGTGTGTGAAAAGATAAATGTCTTTAAAAAGTATTTCTTAATCCTGTGTGTCTATTTGAAAGATCTATGGGGCTTTTAAAAGTTACCCACAAAAATTCTGGTTGTTAGTTCTGGCATAAGGGCCATTCATTTGTATTTTCAAAAAAGCTCTACAAGTGATTTAGATGTGTACCTCCAAAAGGAATTATTGCTTTAGAAATTCGTGAGAGGCAAGGCCTGCTTCTACCAGGAGTTGACCCTGGAGTTCTTTACAAAGTTAGCTTTGTGTGAGCTGGGTTTTGAAAAATGGGTAGAATTTGGATAAGCCAAGAGGAAATGGGGATATTTATGGTTCCGAATTGAATGATTTCAAGAAAGAAATCAGAAAGCTTAGGGAATGATCAAAGAATGATGTATATGGCTAGAATGTAAGGGTTATATAATGATAGCTGGGATAAAGCCTTAATATAGAAATATAAATTTCTTAAAATGTTTGAATTTAAAAAGTTGAATGCAATAAAGCGATTTGAACTGTTGGAGAATTTTGAATGTCAAGGATCAGTCTTTTTGGCAGTGTGAAACCATAAAGGTATTTTGAGCAGAGAAGTGACTTCATGGGAAAATATTTAAGGGTAGGTAATGTAATATAAGTGGTATTGACAAAGACTGTGAAGTTAGAAATCCAGGTGGTACTTAGGGTTCTACTTTCCTAGTGTCTATTCTCTGGCCAGTAAACTATTAACTCCCTTTGTCCCTGCTACATTGAGACAAAAATTCTCCCCTCTTTCTCAAGGAAATACCATCAGCTCACCATCCCCAAGCTATGCAAGTGCCTTTTACAGCTGTAGAAGCAGGGTTGAGCATGTTTGAACAGATGAACACAGCGGCATATGAACACATGTTTGCCCTCCTTTGCCACAATTTGTCTTACTTTACATGTTCTAGGAACACATTTTAGGATGGAAATGCCTTTATTTCATTTATATTTAGTCAATTATCTGGTTTATTTTCTGTTTTTACAATCTAATTAAACTCAGCACATCAACTTAGTTGAAGGCATGGCAGCTGTGGAAATAGTTTATCTACTTTGAGAGAAAAAGGACAAGCTGGCACAGTATCTTTCCATTTTGTGACTACTTGCAATTGAGTATGAGCATGAGTGGTATTCTGGCCCTAATATTAAATTCTGCTGTTAAGCCAGCACCGTCAAAAGGATATAAATGACTGTAATCCCACATATTTTCCAGGAAGATATAAGTGATTGCTTCTAAAAGAATGCCAATTCATTCTCTCATTCAGAATATTTAATTCTGAACTGCTGGCCTGTTACCCATTAACTGTCATCTCTGACATCTTCTGACTCCCTCAGTGAGATTGGAAGAAACTCTTAATTTTCTTCATCTAAAATATTACTTTTTAAATATTCTAGAAATCATGAAAGAAATCCTTGAGCCCTTAGCTCACAGGTTCTCCTTAAGTTGTAGAACATTAGAGCAATTCAGTTTTGTTGATTGTATTTACTTTTTGTTCTTCATCCATCACTCTTGTAAGTCCTTTCTCCAGGCTCTTGGAAGGCTCTGACAGGAGGCGCTATACTTCGCCTGTGGATGCTTTTGCTTAGATGCTTAACCTCCCCTCATGACCACTGTTCCCTTATTAAAGATAAGGATCACCTTTTGTTAACTGCATGACCCACAAGCAAGGATTGCACTCCTACCTGGTGCAGAGCAGCTCATATTGCGGATGTTGCTTTCCCCACGTGGCTGAGCCACTGATAATGATTAAAAATTCAAAAGACTACCAAAAAGCCACAGTATTGTCCCCTGATAGGGGACTTTAGAAATACGTACTCAAAATTGTTTCTTCTGAGGCTTATAGTAGTTCCATTTTCAAGGTATCAGTGTGACAACATCTTTTCATAGGTTCCCAGGAATACCAAAGGGGTGACAGGAGAAAATGTTTCTGTCTGTTGTTTTAATACTGACTCACTGTATATACCAATTTTGAATTTCACTTTATATTCCATTTCCAAAATGAGATAAAAATACACGGGATAAACTACTCTTCAAGACACTTAAGTCTTCATATCCTAAATAGGCCCTCTCTGAAGTCTCTCCTTGCCTTCTGCATGGATCTGAGCATGCTTCTTTATTCCCAGCTGGGCTGTGTGTCCAGTTTTACAGACACAGCATCTATCAACAGCACAGCTGTGTCGCACTAGAGTGTGGTGATTCACAGCTCAGGCTTCGGAGTGACCCCTTGTCTTGGATTCAAACTCCATTTTTGCCATTTTGCCGCTCCATAGACTGTGCTGGCAACCCAGCCTCTTTGACTCATGGGTTTTTTATTTATAAAATAGGGATGATAATAATACATGTCTCATTGGCTTGTTGTAAGGATTAAATGAAATGTAATTAGAAAGTTGGTGTGAAGGACTAAGTATAATACAAGCCCTACATAGGTATGAAGTAAATAGTTATTTTTATTACTTCTTAGTTTATTTACATGTCTGACTCAGTACATTATCAACTTTTAGAGGACAAGACTTAGACTGTATTTAATTTTCATGTCCCTATAACATAGCACAGTGCTCTGCGTTTAATAGTCTAATTAACAGTGAATGAATAAATGTATGAATGAATAAATAATCATTTCAGGTCTATAATTTGTCAAAGAAACAATTTCCAGAGAGATTTTTCCCTTAGGAAGGGTTTTTCTAAGGTGGTCCTAGTGCTAACACTATAGTGCTAAGCTGGATCTGTGAGGCAGCCTGGGGCTTGAACCCCCGGCAGTGTCTCCTGGGACCATCATGGATCTCAGCCATTTTCCTTCATTCATTGATTCATGCTTTACTGGTCATTTTCTTATTTTTTCTCTAGTGAAATAACCCACACACTCAATTTTCTAATGCTCATTGAATTTTGTTTTCTTTTCTTTCTTAAGAGCAACAGATATATGTCAGACCTCTACACAAACTCACATTTTCTCACATCTTTAGCTCAGAACCTCTGTTATTCTGCATATAAACAGTTTGCAAATGTTGCAGTGTTGAAAGGAATTGAAATATGACGTTTGATCTTCTTGATCCATTGCTTACTGTGGCAGAAGTTATCCTGCACCCGGTTTTATTTCTTTGTGCCTTGCTGCCTCTTTGTGAATTAGCTGCTTTCCTTGAGGGTTTACACCTTCGAGCTTTCTCAGCACCATTAGCCCTGAAAATACCCCTTCTTTCCAAGGTTTCCAGATTATTCATATAGAATAATATTTCTATACCAATTGCATTTAAGGATCATTATTTTCTATTTTCAGTAAATAAGGAAAGGGAACTGATGCAAAGTGGTAGAAAGACAGGTAAGATTTATAGGTTGGACTGGCAAATTATCAGACCACCTAGATTTTACAGGTAGTGTTCTGATCAGAGAGCCTAGGGGAGAAATGGGAAAAAAGACAGTCTTGGCTGAATCCTGTACCGATGTAAAAGATAAAATTACAACACTCGGGTTAGTCATAAAGCACCTCTCCTTTGGTAGCCATAAGCACGTAGCTGTAAGAAGTAAGTGTTTTAGTTTTTAAAATGACAATTCATGACTTTTCATAGCCTCTTCCTGAGGTTGGCTTCTGGCCATTTGGGTGGTGATAGAAATACAGGGCTTGCTAAAAATTACAAAATGCCTGTGGCGGTTCTGGGAAGAGATCCTTTAGACCACTAGCCTAGGCCACTTCAACAATATTATCTTCAACAATTACCCTTCAACAATATCAGCACTTAAACAATATTATCAATTACCAATTGCCCACTGAGAGCAGGTGTGGGGGGGCATTTTTGTTATTCTGGACTGTTGATTTGCTTCCTGGTGTACCACTTCATATCTTTTCTTCCCTTTGGCTTCATTGGAATGCTCAGCTATTCAGTTCTATCCTGGTGCATTCTAACCCCCAGCAAAAGAAGGCTAGCAATGGACCTCTGAGACATCCATCTGTGAATGCGGAACAGGTTGAAAAATGACAACCTTATTCATTATTATTGCTCGATGCATTTCTAGATTTGTATTATGTGTCATTAAATACTCAGCACAGCCTTCATTCATTCACCTTTCATCAAGTCAGTCATTTATTCAATGAATATCACATAGAACTAGGTCACATCCTGATTTTTCCACGTACTGGCTCAGTGACATTGCATATGATTATTAACCTCATTGGACTTCAGTTGCTTCATTGTTAAAGTTGGAGCAAGAGTAACTAGCTCATCAGGTCATTAGAGGATTAAATGTGATACCATATATAAAGCTTGCAGGGTGCTGACATGCAGGAGGTGCTTGAGAGATGATAGCTGAAAAGAATGTTTCTTAAATTTTTTTGATACTGCATGGAGTCACAATTTTTAGTGTAAGAAGTGATTATAGTGCAGCCTTAATAGTGCCATTTAAAAATTCCGTTGTAGGATTTTAAAACTCTGAGGAATTGGATTTTGTCCTCCTTCTTACTATATTAGAAAAAAAAAGATTAAAAGGGAAAAAAGTAGGCTTCCTTTTAATAGATCTATTAATAGAGAAGAAAGCAAGCATTTAGGTTTCTTTGGAATGCAAAATCATGGAAAGTTTGTAAGCAAATGCTTGAAATAGAAGATGTGTTTTTCCCCACAAGAAGAAAGTTTAGAGGTTTTAAAAAGTAGTTAAGGGTCTCATCTTTGGGGAGAATTGGAAACAGTATCTTATATGATCAGTCAAGAATTGTGGACCAAGTTTCCAAGACTCTCTCTTTTTAAATACCTCATTTGTGAGACAGAGAGACTTTTGCCTCCCAAAGTCTGACTCAGGATTTTTGCTAGGTGAAAGCTAAAAGCTGTGTTTTTCCTCATGCAGTTCCTGTGATATTTTTAGCAGTATCCACTTCCTTTCTAATATGTCAATTCTGTGAGTCTTTGAAGTATCTCTATCTCTAGATGATGTCTGTATTCAAGCAATAGGAAGATTCTTCTGGTTGGGTTTCTTAGGGGGTTGGAGAGTAAGAGCTTTGTCTTGACACAGGCTCTTCTCAGGCCAGGCCTAACTTGTCTAGGTAAGGACAGGTACTGGAAGTGAGGAGGAGAATTATAATCTACAGCCCCTTGAAAAGCTCAATTAACACCTTGGCAGAGCTGAGCCTTCTGCTTAGAGAATGCTAGCAGCAACAGGTTAGAGCAGGTTCCTGGGATCCAGCACAAAAGCAAGAGTTAAGTCAAAAGTCTGGAATATTAACCCGAGGAAGGAAGGCTTTCCAGAAAAAAGCCATTAGACACGTTCTGTGAGAACTCAAAAAGCTGTAATAGATGGAAGTTGTAGCATTTCCAAGAATGATTTAGATATTGAATGATCTCTTTATAGGAGAGCGAGTTCCTCACCACTGGAGGTCCTGAAGAAAAAGGAAAGGCCAACTCTTTTCTGGGTTATTATAGGAATTCACTCATCAGATGTATTTTGATCTTGGTAACTACTAAGTTTCCCCCTGTCTTAGAGAGTCAATGATTGTTCAAATTAGATTCATATTTTCATTATTTCCATTGGTAAGTTATTCTTTGAGGCACTAATATGATTTTTCCTTCTTGGAATTTATGAGAAATTACAGAAATCCAGAGGATTTAAAGGTGGTGGCTAATTAACATATTACTCTCAGAGAAATAGCCCCAGATAACTTTAAAGAATGATCAAAACTATATTGAGGGTTTTATTTATTTCAGCATCATTATGATTTCTACTACTTTGTTAAAGAAAGAAAGAAAGAAGGAGAGAGAGGGAGAAAGTGAGACCATATTTAATTTCCCAGTGAAAGGAAGAAGAAACAACAAATTGAATTTTTAAAAATAAATGTAACACTACTCTGAGCTGTTATGGTCACCTTATAATGCCCATCTTCCCTTATATTTGACTGACTTTCTGCTGGTTCTGAAACACTTCCCTCAAGAGTGTTATCACACAACTGTTAGAAATCCTAATATGCCACAATTTTACCGTCGTGCCTCTTCTAGTATTTTAGCTTGGAGAGATTGCAGAGCTCTGGTTAATTAATGTTGAACCTTTCAGGGTATCTACGAATCTTGGCAGGGGTGATAGGGGACTAGAATTTAATTAAAGGCATGAGATACTTGGGGATTGTGGAGTCTCGGATTCCAGGAGGGAGACAGTTCTTGTATGGAGGCTGCTGGTAGGATGTAAGCGACGAGGCAAAGTGTACAAAGACTGAGGAAAAGTGATATCCAAAGGCCTAAACAAGGAACAAGAAAAACAACAAGACTCGCATGATCCACCTGAGCTTTGACAAAGGAGTGGTGTAGAGAAGGGATGTGTGTGTGTGTATGTGTGTGTATGCAGCGCATGCACACTGGCTTGAAGGTAGCAACCCTTTCCCCTGATAGAAATTTGATGATGGCAGCAACAAAACCTAAACAGAGAATAATTAAAGAGCAAAGGGGTAGCTAATGAAATGAAAATAACTTCAAAAGGACGAAAAGAAATTGTTGTTAACACACCATGTCATTAACCTATGAACCTAGCTGCTGTGGAAACATAATAACACAGAGTCAGCTCCTGCCATGCAAATAAGCTCCTTCCTGGGTGGAAATGGGGCTCTTTGGAAAAAGATGAACTTTTCTGTCTATGGGGGCATCGTTTAACTCACTGGAATAGTAATTTGACAAATGGCACCATTGTGGTCCAAGCAAATACTGCTGGTTTCTATTAGAAGGTCATGTGTTGTAAAACCATGAAGAAAATCATTCTTGCACTTTCCCCGCTTAGCATAAAGACAATTTTGAGCCTGCCCATTTTTTGAGAGTTCCAGTAGTAGAAAGAAAGCTCTAAGGTTTGGTCAAGTGTGACTCATACAGAGCAGAAGGAGCCTAGTTCAGAAAATATTTATCCAAGGGGGACTGCTTACCAGCTTTGCCCACACTGGGTTTTGGAATCTTGACTGTTTTTATCATTTTAGTCCACTTGATTCAAGTTAAAATAAAAAGAGTTTCTTCTACTTGGAACTTGAGTTAGTTGAGCGTGTGATATTAAGGTTTGATGGACACTTACTTACCAAATTACATGTAACTTAGTGTGCTGCTGATATTAATTCCTTTCTTTCCACTGAGGAACTGGTAAGCATCTTAGCCGGGGAGGGCTAAGGGAATTTTCACAGTTCAGGCTGTGTGGAGATTCTTGTATCTTCTTATTTTATGTGTCATCCACTGATTCTCTTCTAAGCCTCAGGCCATTTTGCAAGAAAATATTCATCCCATAAATAAGGAATTTAGACTAGAGGCAAAAAATCTTCACCTCTCTATTTGCAATTATTACTCAATGTTCAAATCTTATATTCAAAGTTCTCAATACGTATCTCTCTTTCTATTGTGGTTCCTGCTGTTCCCTTGTATAGATGTATTTAGTTTGGGGGATGCTTGAATTTAAAGAGAGAACTCTCTTTTGGCACATGCTCTGCACTTTCCCTCTGCTTGAGCTGTCTCCTTGCCATAAACTGCAGAGATTGGAGAGGGTTTTTGCACCACCTTGGCTTTTGCTGAGGAAAGAACAACCTTTGTATAAGGTACTAGCTGAAAACATCTCCTCTAGTGTGGCAAAGTCATCCATTCACTCAGTCGCTTATTTACAGAGTCCCTACTATGTTTCAGGAAAGGTTCTAAAGGGAACGACTTAGATAATGTCCTTGTCCCCATGCATGCCGTATTCTAGTGAGAAGAGGCAGATGATGCTCAAATAGGTAAATCATAAATCAATTGCCAATAGCAATAAGTGCTAGAGGGAAAGGAACAGAACAAGAGCAGGAAGTGCTTTGGTAGTAAGGTTGGAGAAGGCTCTGGAAGGAGGAGACATTTCTCTTGAAATCTGAAAGATGAGAAGGAGCCAGTGGTAACAGGCCTGGAAGCAGGGAATTCAGGACAGAGGGAGCAGAAGGCTCCAATGGTGGAAACAAGAAGTCCAGAGTGGCCAGAGCAGAGCGAGAAGGGGAACACCAGGAAGGAAGCAGAGGCTGGCTCCTGAAGTATGTGGTTGTTCACTGACAGTAATCATTGACAATCTTACCCTCTTTTTACAAAACCCCACTTCATAATAAAAAAATTATTATATCTCTATTTTTTCCTATCTTTGCCTAAGACTCTTACTAAATAACAGTAACAATAATACATTTATTAAGTCAATTGCATGTTCTGGTCATGATATTAAGTATTTTACATATATTATCTCATTTAATCTTTACCTGAGTGCTAAGAAGTAAAGACGAAACCGAGATTTAGGAAAATCAACACATTTTCTAAGATTTAGCACACCTAGTAAGTTGCAAAACCTGGATCAATCTAAAATTGTCTTGTTTCCAGAGCTATAGATTTACTTGAAAACTATGTAGATTTTTCTAATACTCCCATTGTGTTCTTACTATGTTCCAGGCACTTAAGTGGATAGTTTGCACATATTACCTCAATCCTATGGAATAGATATTGTTCCCAGCAATTTGCAAGTAGGAAAAGTGAGAAACAGAACATTCAAAGGATTTGCTTGAGGGTCAAACATTAGTAATCAGCGGTGTTGAGATTCCGTTAGGTCTATCTGAGTCTGAAACCCGTTCTATTAAACCCTACTCAACCCGACTCCTAATGTCATCAGTGCCTCAATCTGGAAACCTCGGTCCAGGTTGTAGGGGAGCGAACTTGATGAGTCGTAAGGACAAGATTTAAATCAAGATTTGTTTTACCAGTATAATTTCATCCTCCCAGTCAAGTAAAATCTTAGCCATTTCTTTTTTTCCCCTGTCAAATACAGACTTTTTAGGAGCTATTTCTTGATAAGCCAGAACCCGAAAAGATATCACCATCAGTGGGCCCCATGGCACTTGTATTATGCCACTTTGGTTCTGGTTATTTTTATACATGCTTCATTGATTCTTTCTACTCACTTCCTGAGGTGTACTCACTCCCTGAGAAATAATAGGGCGGTATCTCCCCCAGTTATGCATCTTCTGTAACATCTAGCTGCTTAATGAGTCATATAGAAGAGATGCTCAACAAATATTTATCGAAGTAGCTGATGTTTCAGGAAGTATGGGGAACACCCTATCCCTGCTATTCTATTTCTTGGATGTGAGCATTTGAGAGGATTTGTTTGGAAAGTCACAAAGGAGTATTTTCAATGAGACAAATACTGAGACAGTCTTTTGAGATGGGAGAAAACAACATCAGCAAAAGATGGATGGCAACACAACTGTGCTGTTTTCTGCCAACTGATGTCCATTTCTCCTGTCCCCTGGAAAGATAGAACCAAAAGTCTTTTCCCACTCTTGAGTGAGCTCACTGGCTGTGTTTCAACTGCTGCTAATTGAGTTTTGGCTACACTGCTCTAGGATTTACTTTGGCCAAATTGGAACCCTCCAGGATGGGATATGTTTAGGAAGCTCTGCCGTCTGAACCTGTCAGCACATTTTACTCTATCCAGTGTCACTTCTGGTGTGCTAAGAAATATTCCGCGCATACAAAACCAAACCAAATGAAAAAGAGATCTTAGGCTGCCCTTGCTACCTGTTACCCTGACCATAGACCATCAGTCCAATGGGGTATGTGCCTTTCATAAAACAATGATTTTTCTACAGAAATAGCTGTGGTTGGGAGAAGACACAATGTGAAACATATTCTACATCAATCTAGAAAATAAATAGAAAACAGAGTGATTAGCTGTAGCAAGCCTAGTGGCTAACTCACTTTTGCATATTGCATCCTCTTACCTATCCCATGTTGTCTGTGACTGAATAATAGAGGAAGACGTGTTAGTCCAAGGTATGTTAGACAGAGGGGGAGAGAGAAACAGAGAGAGATTTGTACCTATAACCTCTCCAGTTTTACATTTGACCTATTATGTATTGAAAAGGCCTAATATGGGCACTATGGTTGGTTTAGATCTAAGTGAAAATAATGTCCTAAAATTTATTACCTTTTTTGATTAAGGCAGTCCTTTTTTGTTTTTTGATACTATCTTGCTTCTAGGCAAACATACCTTAAAAGAGAGTAGGCCAGCTTTTGTAAAGCAAGAAATTTAAAGCTCACAAAAATGTGAAGTTGATTTGATTGTGCTCATTTTACAAACAAAGGAGTGGGGATTCATAGTGGC
This sequence comes from Equus caballus, assembly GCF_041296265.1. NCBI lineage: Eukaryota > Metazoa > Chordata > Mammalia > Perissodactyla > Equidae > Equus > Equus caballus. The sequence continues at coordinate 37,501,462 of NC_091707.1, forward strand.
TAAGGAATGTGTCCACAGTCATTCTACCAGTGAGCCGGATCCCCTCCAGTTCTCTTCTGGTCTGTCTGTCTCCAACGGCCATAGTCTTTCCTATTTTCTTTACTATTTATACATTCACAATGCCAACAAACCTCAACAGCACTAGTTTCATGTTAAATCAAAGAAGATGAAAAGAAAAGTTAAAAAAGAAAACAAACAAGCAAAGGCATTAGCTGAGTCAGAAGACCATCTTGTGCTTCTTGATTAGGCTTTGATAGAGGGAACATCAAGGTTCAACTCTTGCCTGAATCCTCAGACATGGAAGTCAAGAGAAATTTATTGAACACGAAATGATCATTCAGGAACCAAGAGTGGAGATGGGGTTCACCAAGTGTATTAGTTTCCTAAGGATACCATAACAAACTATCTCAAATTCATAGGTGGCTTCAAACAACGGAAATTTATTGTCTCAATTCTAGAGGCTAGAGGTCCAAAATTAGGGCAGGGCCATTCTCCTTTTGAAGACTTCAGGTAGAATCCTTCCTTGCCTCTTCCTAACTTCTGATGATGGTCCTCAATCCTTGGTGTTCCTTGGCTTGTAGTTGCATCTCTCCAATCTCTGCCTCTTTTTGTCACATATGTTTTCCTTGTATGTCTCTCTCTTCTCATAGCACTTTCCTCTTAGAAGGACACCAGTCATATTTGATTAGGGTGCACCCTAATGACCTCATCTTAATTTGATTATATCTGCAAAGACTCCATTTCCGAATAAGGTCACATTCACAGGTACTAGGGGTGAAGAGTTCAACATATCTTTTGAAGGGACACAGTTCAGCCCATAACACCAAGTTGTAACTGTACTTCTTCAGAATTTCTATGTTCTGATGCCCATGGTCACCAAAATTATTGTTGCTAATACGCTGAGGTGTCGGGGGAAATTCAAGGATTTAATCTCTTTGACAGGCTGCCCAACGATCCTCTTTTCCTGTCATATCACACTCTGCTTTCATTGTCAGTACCCCATCAGCTGGGGTAATTTTTGTGTCATGCAGAGTGTGTAGGTTGGCCTCTGATGAAGTGAGGTCCAAGTCCTTGGTCTTTCAGGCACCTAACCAAAGGCAGAGACCCAAATACCTTCTCTGAGATTATCTTTTGATTCTATATCCAGAGAACAGAAACATCACGGATGTGGCACTTGATCTAGAAATCAAAGTATTTCCTAAGAGAAACTTTAACTCTGCTCAGATATTACTAACTGTAAAATGCTGGAGAGCACTGCATCCACAGTGTCCTCTGTCCGTCAGTGCAGAGGGAGACAGGAGAAGCCCATGGAGCAGATGCAGCAACACCCCAGGGGCCCTAAGGGGCATAGATGGCCAATTAGCAAAGACATTGACATTTGAGGACCTCTGGTCTGTCCTATTCATTTCACTGCTCAGAAAGCATAAATGACTCAACTAAAGTACTTATCATCAAGTGGATGACCAGGATATGGCACATAATTGACCATATAGCCAACTGACACCCCTTTAAGTGATAAAGCATTGAGTTTCTTGTTTTAGTACATGCAGTGGATGGTATACAAGTCACAATAGTGCAGAGATCAAAAGTGGAACAAGACAGCCCGGATTTGGATCTTGGTTTCTCCATTTACAGGCTATGTGATTTTGAGCAAGTTCCATTATCCGTAAAATGGCAATAATAGTTATGCTGTCTACCTCATGGAGTTGAGGTGAGAGTCAAATTCACATATATTGAAAACACTTAGGACACTGCCTCACACAGATCAAGTTTAAAGAAGGGTTGATATTATTATTATTATTATTATTGTTATCCTTCACTTTATAATCAGAGTGTCCTGAACATGCTGTGTCCAGGAATGGGAGCCCCACTGCATTGTGAAGACATGTCCACTTCCCCTAAGTCTTGGCTTATTCAGAGAGGTGGGAGTGAGAGTGGAGGCAGGACAGCAAGGGTGGGCACAAGTCAAGCATACAGTCACCGAGCAGTGTAGCTAAAAGGGAATCCTACTGAAGACGCTCGCAGTCATGTGCAAGTGCCAAATATTCCCAGGGAAAGGGGTCCTGGGGCCAGTAGCAAACAAGCGGGAGATCCAAAAAGTAAGACTGAGATTTTTCAGCTCTTCCTGATCTGACTGGAACCTCTGACCCCATAGTCGTGAAGGTTATTTTGTTGTAATTATGATGTTTTAAGGGACTGTTGGGAGATATAGAAAATTTACTTCTATGTTATACACATCTACGACTCTGCACTCATTTTCCTTCTTCTATCTGTGTCATGTCTTCTCTTGTATTATTAGTACATTTGCCTCCAGACACATGTCTCTTACCCTCCTCCTTTCTAGTCAGTGGCTTCTAACATGGCATAAGCTTGAAAAACAGATAACCATGCTTGATAGGCTGTACGTAAATCAAGCCCCATGCTAAGTTGCTCTTTTTTGTTTACCTCAGGGAGGCAGTCTTTAAATAGAGGAAAAATTTGCACTAGGATTCACGAAATTTAGATTCAAGATCTAGTTCTTTTCCTAGTTATTTTGTGGTCTCGTTCAAGTCTCTTGATTCCTTCAGATCAAAAAGAAATCATTTAAAAAAAGAACATATTCAGAAAGATATCTAGCTAGTAAAAGAAGAACACGAATTCAACATCCAGGTCTATCCAACTCAATAGCCAGGTTCTTTCTGCATTATTACACTCTTTTCAAGATTTGAAAATGATTAAAGATATAGGTATTTGAAATATAGAGATACTTACATGTTTTCAATATTAACCTTTCTATAAAGCGTACTTAGACACCTTAACTATGCGTCTCACGCAGTCACCACCACCATCTAGGTTTCCTCAAGGGACCACATATTGGTGACTCTTAAAATCACTGTTGTGCAAGGTGAGTGAGAAATGGACAAGAGGTAGAGTTTGGGTTGGGGAACAGACTTTGAGCGCTGAACAGCAGGCAGCATTGCTGTTGGCAGAGTAACGGAGAAGGCGCTGTGGCTTACCCATGCCATCATGGCAAAAAATAGCATGGAACAGCTGGTGAGCTGTCAGAAAGATCGTATGGAGGAAATGTGAGATATCTCTGCTTGGTGCATTAATCAACAGTCATTTGGACAGAACTGAATTGCCAGGGGAGGAACAAGCAAGGTGGTAACTCACTCTTCCCTGGCTTTGCATCTCTCTCTCATGTGGTTCTTTGTCACTGGCCTCCTTCACATACACACTCCCCCATTTGCATACTTTTTCCCTCGCCCACCACCTGACCCACAGCCAGGGATATGTGTGCATACACCCAAAGAGATAAGTACTTACACATATTTCATCAAGACAAAATTTAAAGAGACATTGGAAAGGATAGAAATTTTGACTTTGAAGGAAGGGAGACCTTTTTGAACAGTGTTGTTGAGTTCTAATGTAACTTTGGTTATTTCACAGAGTAGTTTAAACATGTGTCTGAATTAAGAATTTTTAACTGTTATTAAGGCTTTGTCATGATTGGTGAGTTCTTTGAAGGGATGAAGAGCAGAAATGCAGACAAGAAAGGGACACAGAGATGGGAATGACAGTCTTGACCAGGATATGAACTTGTTTCTGCCATAGGGGAAGAAACAAATTGAAGACCTACCTCTTGCATCAAACTGCAAAGTGGCTTTCTGCTGGGAACAGTTTGGGGAACCTGAAGTAGCTGAAATCATGATTATTTTTTTATGGGTAGCTAGGAAAGAGCAGTTGTAGCAGAGAATCAGGTGTTGTGCTTTTGGATATGACATTGACTAGAGGGTACTACCTTTGGCTTCCATTTCAGATAACAAATCCTTCTCCCTCCCCCTTCCTTTCAAGGAAAGATGAATGAATCGTGCTTCAGAGACTTCCAAAGGAATGGTTTCAGTAACTGCAGCAATTGGACATTTAGAGTGGCACGTTTAGAGCAATCCATAGTGGGATATTGTTGAGGTTATTCATTTTATTATCCCTACAGCGTAATTCTTTGCCATAGAAAGCAAAAAGCAATCATTTGTCCAATAGATGGAACAAGAAGAAGTGGAGGGAGAATTTGCATAAGCCAGGGAGTCCAAATGAATTTTATAAAGTAGTGAACTGATTTTTGGTTGGATTTTGAAGGAACCGGCAATATTTTCAGCTGGAGGATAGAATTCTCTGCTTTCAAAGATATCATCGAGGCATTTGGCAAATTGTTGTGGAGCGTTGCTTATATGTGGTTTCAAGTGAATAATGATGCTTCTTTATAGCTATTTTCAGCAATTCCTTGATATCTAATTTTGATGATTCGGATTCAGGTGAAGAATATGCATATCTGTTTTGGGAGTTAATGTCTTTTCCTAAACTAGCAATGAGTAGTCTTCCCATTGCTAATATCCACATTATTTTGACCATTACTGAGAAACCTGTGTTGAACTCCTATGATGGGCAAACCATGTGGTACTCATCATCTTGACACTATTGCTCCTTTTACTTAAGTTTTAAAAATGTGACCTTTCTCTTTTTATATTGATTACCAATAGGGTCTCTGCAAAGTTCTTAATGTAGTACCCTACCTACCTCCATATGTTTTAACTCCCATAGACAAAACACGTTTTGGCCTTGTTGGAAAATTGCATTTCCTGAAAAAAATGCACTCTTCAAAAGCCCAAGCTTGGCTTCAGTTCAAACATGGGAAGCTTCTTGGTGATTTATATTCTACTTGACGCGGTCCATCCATTCATAAGAGAGACAGTACAAATTACATTATCGTGATATAGAGGAAACAGGAATAATCCTGACCACTGATTTATTAACAGCAAAATAGACTAATGGTCTCATAAAGAAAGAATTCTTCCAAGCTCATGACATATCCAGAAGACACTATGATTGGCTTTAAGGTAAGAGAAGTGGTTCTACTAGTGGCTAAGGGAAGCTGAATTTCCTTCTATATTACATCGGCTGTTTACAATGGATGATAATGCCAAAATTTTGCAAGTACAAAGATTTAAATTAGGCGGCAAAGAAGGAATATAACTTGGCACTTTCTTCTTTAATATATATAGAGTAAGAAAATTGTATGGCTATTTTCTTGCATTTAGGTGTCAACTTCAGAATCTTAGTACCAATCAGAAAGAGTATTTGAGACTTTTGTTTCCTGGAGTTGAGAATATTAGTCAGTCATGTTTAATAATGCTGTGTAACAAACCACAGTAAAATTTAGTGGCTTACAATATTAAGTATTTATTCCCATGTTCACAGGCCTGCAGGTTGACTGAGTTTGGGTTATCTAAGCTGGGCTCAGCATGGTGGCTGTGCTCTGAGGTGCAAGTGAGCTAGGATTGGCTCCACACTGGAATTAGGCTCAGATCTGCTCCATGTGCATTTATTCTGGGGCTCAGGCTGAAGGGTCAGTGGCTATCTGGGGCATATTCTTTTCATGGTGCCTTCCGGAGCACAAAAGGGCAACCCGAACTATCGAAGCATGTTTAAAACCTCTGCTTGCATCACGTCCACTTTTATCCCGTTGGCCCAACAGGTCATGTTAAAAAGCATAGCCATGAGATGAGGAAGTGTTGCAAAGTTACACAATATTCAGAGAGTGAAGAAATGAGACAATTATCCAATTTTACCACATAAGCAGCCCTACTTACCTCCTTGGTTATACTTGATAACAAAGTTTAGACTCTTCCAGACGGATAGGGTACTAGAGGTCATCTAGTTTAACCTCCCTCCCGTTGCAGGAATTCTTTCCACAGCAGTCCTGACAGATGCGTTTTCAGTGGCTGCTTGAGTTTCCCTAGTAATTCTACCATGATTTTGCAAGGCAATGTTTTTCGTTGTAGGATCATTCTAATTGTGAAAAAAATCTTATTTTTATTCAAAATCTGTTTCCCTATGCATTCTTCCCTCTTCTCAGAAATCTGCACTCAGGAACAAAGGTGAATCTGTACTCCTTTCTTCCTGGGATAGTACTTTGTGATGACAGCTAGTACATTTCTTTCATTTAAAGTCATTGCTTTTCTAGGTTCCATAATCATTCCTCAGATGACATGAAAGTGTTTCCCAAAATGTCACCATTCTTGTCATGCTACTATGGATTATCATTATAGCCTATTGATGACTATTAAAGAAGGATATTTATTAGAGAGCAGGATGTTCTGCACTTTGCCTGAATCCTGCAGAGCACAGAAAGGCCATGCTTGTCTCCAATAGCAACATTCTTCTATTCATTCATCAAGACTTTACATAAGAGTTTTTATAGAGATTTTATAAAATTCTTCACACTTCTAGATCCTATTGAGCTCCCGGTCATCTAACATCTCCAGCTCTTCTTCTTGAGTCCATCTTGACTGTCATCCCAATCCTACATTTATTGAATTATTTATTTTATGTAAATGAATCTACATTTATCTTCATTAACTTTGAATTTTATTCTTTCTTTTCCCAATCTCACCATAGCATTTGCATTCTGACATTCAATACATCCCTCCCATATATAGGACAGGTGTGAATTTGTAAGTATGCCTTGTCTTTCTTCATCCAAGTCACCAATACAAATATTAACCAGGTAGTTGTTAAGGACTTAGTCCTGTGGCTAGCCCTGCAAGATCTAGTCGTCTGTTTAGTGCGCCATCTAGAAATCCTTATAACGTGTAAATGTTCCCCAATTTTCTCCATTGTGATCTCAGAGGTATCCCTAAAGACCTTGTCTGATGCTTTACTGTATTTTTACATTCTGTCCATATCATTCTCCTGACTTTTCCATTTGGTAAATGTGTTCTCAAGGAAATGAAATTATTTTAGTTAGAAATAACTATTCTTAGTGAAGCTGAGCTAGCTCATTGCATCTCTTCCTACTTTTTAAAGCCCAGAGGTCACAAAGTCAATTGCTCACAAAGGCCAAGAAGGTAGTAAATGTTTAGATCTGAAGCTGGTGTAAGTTTTTTGTGAACGGAAATATGCATCTTTTGCCTAGGAGACTCTTTGCCAGCTGAACAAAATCCTTCTGTTAGCCAATATTACCTGGCATTTTATGATTCCTCTTATAAAGAAGTTTACTGGTTTGTTACTTGTGTGAACTCATATCTATCTCCATTTTGAAAATGATGACCATATTGGGAAATCTCCTGCTATGGATTTGGAAGGGACCATAAAGCTCCCAATTTTGTTCCAATTCAATTTAAAAATCTCCTCTACAATGTCTCTAACAAATGATTATATAGATTTTTTTTACATCTGTCAAATTAGGGTGATTTCACCGCATCACAGTGCACCCGCTTCTCTTCCTCCTTCCTGTTCTATCTCAGAGGAAAAAATGGCTTGCACCCTTTCCACAGTTGAGTCTACCTGTGCCCTTGGCCTCCTGCCCTTTGTCTCTTCTGGGATCTCACGCCATCTGTTACTTCATCTCCATTTTATCTGTTTTATTTCCTCTCTTCTGCCTCTTCCCATCTGCTCAAAACATGCTCAAATATATCTAAAATATGTTGTTTGTCATTTCACTCAATGGCTTCCCACCACCAACTGAAGAGTCTGACATGATTTCAAATGTTCAAAGGCTAGCATGATTTGGCCTCAACCTACCTTTTTATCTAGCGAAACTCTTTTCTCTCTAGTGTATACCCTGTGCTCTAACCAAACTCATCCACTGTTCAGACTTCATGATTCTCTTATTCCTTTTGGCCATGCTAGTCCCATTGCTCAGAATGCTATTTCATCTATCTTGTTTTCTTTCCTTCCATTTGTTGAAATCCTAGATATCCTTCAGGGCACAGCCTATGAGTCACCTCTCTCATTTTTTTTGTCTACGTTATTGCCTTTACCACTTTCTATTTTTTAACTGCTATTTTGTCCATGTCTTATCTCGTCTACTCTATTGTGAACTTGTTGAAAACCTACAGTGTGTCCTATCCATCTTTATAGCTTTAGGATCTAACACAATTTTTTGCACATAACATGTGTTCAATAAATGTTTATTGATTGATGGAATAATGGACTCTGAGATTCACTAATAATGATCAATCTATGTGTCTTTCAAAATCACACTCAGCTTCCTATATGTTGGGATGACTTCATTTGAGATTTATATAAACCAAATTCTTCCCCTGTAAAACAAAAGAAAATAGCTTTTATTATTTTATATGTTACAGATACTAGACTAGGTTTCTTTCATAAATCTTCCATGTGCATTATTCCTTTTTTATCCTAAAAAAATCCTGTTTGGCAGCTTTTTTTGTTCTTTAGATGAAGAAACAGGGGCTAAACAAAGTTAAAGTGTTCTTTATTTCAGAGCTGGAGAGCTACATCTGTACTTGGAAGTCTCCTGGGAGAAGCAGATTTTTGGATGCCTGTCATGGGAGAGCAGAGATTTGGATAAAGAGATGCTTGGGACATTTTTGGTGCTGCTTTGACTCACTGTGTGACTTAGGAAAGCTTATGTTAGGCTTTTCCATTTGTAAAACTGAGATTCATAGACCACTGTGCAAAATATGTGTCCCCTTACTTACCTCCCTCCAAGAGATTAATGAGATGATTTCCAAGGAACACTTTGATTTTCTGTGATAAAAGAAATAGATAAGTATGAAGCGAAGCATTTCCTGCTTCTATTGAAGGTTTTAAGAAGGGTGAAAACAGCCTTTTAAAAATTATCAAAGTAAAAGCTAGAAGAAGAAACAGCCATGTACACTGAAAAGCAAGTCAACGATTAATGTAGAACACCTAATGATCTTCTGCTATGTGTATTGTGCATTGCAATTTACCAGGGACTTTTACATATATTATCTCACTTGGTTCTTGTAACTACCTTATGAACTATATAGGCTAAGTATTGTTATTATGATTTTTAAGATAAGAAAGCTAATACTCAGAGAGGCTAAATGACTTGTTTAGTGTTACCTGACTTATATGAAACAGTCCAGGGTTAAACCCAGGTTTCCTGACCTTGAAACCCAAGTTCAGGGATCTGCACCTCTATGGTTCTGCTGACATGATAGCCTCCAAAATGGACCATCCACATTCTGTCCATGTTTAATGTTGAATTTAAATCCTACTTCCGATATAAAGCCTTCCCATAACACTCTAACCTAAAGCCAGTTCTCCTTCTTCCATGTTTGTTGTGGTCCTTAAACAGATCATGAAAGATCTCTCAAAGTTCTTGTGAAAATCCGCAGATTATCCTCTCAGGCGGTTCCCTGGAAACTTTTCTATTGAGGTGGGTTTCCTGTATTCTCTCTTCCTTAAAATAGACCCTTGGAATTCAGTCCAATTTCCACTTTTCTTGTTAGTTTCCACCATCCATTCCATCCTTAGGACTGAACATCAGCACAAGGGGTGTTTGAAAGGTAGAGATTTTCTGTTCATTTTGGAATCAATACCTAGCACAACACCTTGTACACAGTAGGTGCTCAATACGTACTTGCTGAATGAATGGCTAGACTAATCAATGATTATAGATGGGGTAGAAGATTCAAAAAGTTTGATAAGAAAACTGGAAATAAATGTTGGCACCTGATAATGGAGGATCTGGGATACCAGGCTGAAGAGCTTGAAATTTTCCCAGCTGGCAACAATAGAGTTACAGGATCCAGGAAATGGTTTTTCTGGATTTTCTACTTCTAGGGCAGGTTCCACTTTAGAATTCAGTAAACATCTTGCGTTTTTTTTTTTCCTTTTTGTTCTTGTCTTTTTAACTCCACTGGGACCTCCTCCCACCAGTGCCACTCTACTGGAGACTTGCGATATGTAAGACAAGCGGAAAAACCCAAGTGAATTGAGGAAGTCTGCTGAAAGCACTGATTTCTATGATGTCTCAGTTTGTTAACTAAATTGCAGGTTGTATTGCTTGGCCAGAGACAGCTGACAGGCAACTCTGCCTGAACAAGTAGCATCTCCAAAATGACACGTGCACTTTAGTTTCATTAAAGGTGGTGGGTATCATTATAGCCTGGGCCATCACAGTAAATATGGTGATTATATGCATCCCCTAGGATTTGGGGTTGACAGCAGAGGTGGGCTGTGCTAAATAGTCTTGGCTGGTGCATTGACAAAAATGACAGCAAAGCAGATCTCTGGGCCCCTTAGGAAGGAGGCAGAAGTTTATGATGTAAAGAAAGTTCCACAGGCATGCTGAAATCTTACCAAGTAATTTCTTTGCTTATAAGTTGTATTTAACATTCCTCTCTTTAATACTTTTTCTGCCACCCCAGTGTCCAAAAATCTGAAATGTCAACTGCATGTGACTGACATGCTAAGAATTTTAGCAATCGGCAGAAACGGTGGTAGCTATTTACTGGTTAGTCAGAGGCAGCTTCACCTTGAGCATAAAGTGAACATTTCAAGATTCCCCAGCGTACACCAACCTCCAAATACCAGGTCCTCTTTCTATACCTGAGGATTGGCTCTCTAGCTCCTCATAGGAGTCGATCTGTATTGGTAGAGTTGCTTGGAAAGGATTTATCTGGTCTTCTGCTATGTTAGAAAAGGGATAGTTCCCCCATCTACATTATAGTATGAAGCAACTGCTGTTTCCTGGAAAGAAAAATATTGGTGGGACACTTCTTGTGCTTTCTGTCCAATCTGTTATCTAGTTGGTGGGATTGCATGAAGGGTCTGCACACATCTGGGAAGACGCCCTCCTTCTCTTCTTCCTGTTCAGAGGGCTGTTCTCCCTATGCTGGGCATACCCAGGCCCAGTCCAGTTTCTTCTTTGCAGGGAGCCGTGGGAAAGGGAGCAGGACTAGAAATATGAGCAGGAAACCTGATGTGTGGCCAGGTCCGAGTCTCGCCCCAGGCCCATTCCCCATTCAGCTCCACAGGCAATCAAGTTTGCTGATCCTTTAGCCTGTGTCTATTTCTCAATTGGCTTAGAATTCAGAATGGAGAGGGCTATGATTTATCACCCACTTAAACCTCAACATGGTAGAGTAGCAATTCTGTTTTTCTAGCTGTTAGATTGCAGTGAACGTTTTTGATTTATTTGGCAAGTGTGTTATATAACTAAAATAATTTTTTTTCAATATCACAGTCTGCTCAAAATTAAATGGTAGTTTTAGAACAGTGGCCTACATTAAATTTTTCTTGATGGTTATAGCCACGCAGATATATGAACTCACAGAACTAAAAGTGTGTTTGCATAAAATTTATATGTACCATTCTATACTGAATGGTCTGCTCTTATGCAACTTTCAATAATTCATTTTATTATCATTATCTCGGCTGGCATTTATTATTCCTATTGTTCATTGGCTAAGCACATTTCCTATTGATGTGTTTCTGAGTCAAGGTGAAGGTAGCTAACGCTCTTCAGAGTTCAGAAGGAAGTCTATTTTGTTTGAATTGGACCTTCTTATGAGGCTGCCTAACAGTGATAGATTTTGTTGTTGAGCTTCAGCCCATGAAAAGTGCATTAAAACCTTGAGCTGAGCCATCTCTCTGAGGCAGCAGTTGGCTCATTACAATTTGGCAGGCACTGTAGATGTGTGTGAGATTTGATGATGGAGTCTGCTTACCTCGTCCCAACCCTGCAAAGGGGAGGGGAATTACAATTCCTTGAGCATCTCTGATTCTGTTCTAGCTGCCTGCATATATTGTGTTATCCTCATAACAAGCTTTTGTGGTAGGTAATAGTTTCCCAACATTAAAGATGAGAAAACTGAGGCTTCTAGAGTCTAAACAATTTGATGAAGAACACACAATAAGTGACGGAGTTAAGATTCAAAGACAGACCTGTCTTACTCAGTCTATGATTATTATAGTATGTTAGCAGTTAAAAGAACAGAAAAGTCTGAAAGGGGTGGACTGATAATATAAGTGATTAAAATGGAAGGAGGGACAAGAAAAAATGTGCTTTTTTGTATTTTTCTTCAATTCTGTGGCCCCCTATGTATCTCTTGTTGAAGTTAAGAGAAGTTGCAGGGCCGGCCCCGTGGCTGAGTGGTTAAGTTCACGTGCTCTGCTTTAGTGGCCCAGGGTTTCGCCTGTTCAGATCCAGGGCACGGACATGGCACCACTTGTCAGGCCGTGCTGAGGCAGCATCCCACATAGAACAACCAGAGGCACTTACAACTAGAATATACAACTATGTACTGGGGGGGTTTGGGGGAGGGGGGAAAGAAGGTTCGTAACAGTTATTAGCTCAGGTGCCAATCTTTAAAAATAAAAAAAGAGAAGTTGCTAGTCATATGATAACAAAAGTATGTCTCTTTCTCTTTACCCTACTATACAAAAAAAAAGAGCTGGGGAAACTTGATGATACATGGCAACCAACACCAGTCTTTATTTCTGATAGGCAATAGGGAGTGGTGGAGACTGTAGTGAATTGGATAACTTTTGCCTTCCTCCCACAGTCCCTTCTGGCCTTTAATTGTGTTTGAGAAATGTTATCCCAGTGTTGCTAAATTTTACCATTTTCAAAAGAACTTAGAAACGTAGCTATTCATGAGATATCTTCTGAATATTTAAATTTAGAAAATGAATTGACATTCAAAAAGATACTATGAGTACCCCCTTTAAAAAAATAAAATAATGTATATCTGAGGGCCTGATCCAGCCTTTAGGTTCTGAATTTGTAACTTCTGTATTACATAATGCAACTAATAAATATCCACTGGAGAAAAATAATCAACAGACAAAAATCAAACCAAAAGCACTTTTCACTGCTCTTGCAAGAAGTATACCCCCCAGATTTAGTTCTGTGTGTGTACTGTGCCCCTCTGGGGTAGTTGCATGACACCTGGTACTCTCTCTGCTCTTCACCAGAATTGAGATGAGACTTGCGTGTCATGAACACTTGAGGTTTAGATGCCCTGAGTGCTTGTTTCTGTGCATGCCCCGGCTCGACCTGGTTGTCTGATGATGGAGGTGGTATGGCTCCTCAACAGCCATCCTTTGACAATTGAATCAGAAATGCATTCAGCTGTCTACTAAGGAAGGTGTCTCTGCTTGTAGCTGGCTTTCTAAGGTGTTTGCCTCTAGGTATTTCCCTGCAGAAAGTTTCTTGAAGTCACTACAAAGTAAAGAGGCAAGAAATACAACTATGTTTGAGGTTTTGGGAGCTGTTTTTGTGTATTCTTTCAGATAGGGCTTGGTGGCTAGGTTTAGGCACACTTATTTAATTCCTCGTCTGGATCCCTATTACTGCCTTCTCTCTCCTTTAAATTTTGACTTTATTCTGACCTTAATCACTGCCTCAAAGGACTCAAAGGTATCACTGAACATGGATATGACTAGTTGGCAGCAGTAAGAGAATTGCTAACGGCTGAAACGTGAGTGTTCTAACATTGCCTGGATGATGTCTTCCCTGACAGCCTCTGAGCCTCTGGGCCAGGGTCAGGTATAAGCGTGGCACAAACCATTGCCCTTCTAAATAGCTAAAGCTCTTCTCCTGCTCAAAGAGAGATACCTACAGCAGAAAGCAGAGGAGTTAGCAGCAGGGCACACTTAGGAAAGAAAGGATTTTATTGATATTTATGTTGAGTCTATAGTTTTCTAAATCTCGTAAATGTAACTTTGCCATCATCAAGGAAGCATTTGCCAGGGGGTGTGGGGAGGGCCTTTTGGGAAAGAGAAAAAATACTCTCTAAGTTTTAGGATGTTTATGAACCTTAAAATGCATTCTCTTTCTTTATATGTGTTGAGCCCTGAGAGTCCACCTTAACATTCAAAGGTTTCTGTCTAGGCAAAATTACTGAAATTTTAGAAAGCAGACCAGCTGGTTGATATTCTAAAATGTTTTCATGCCAAGTATTTCCTATTTTTTGCTTTCGCATGCTGAATTTCATTTGCATTCCAACAGCTTCAACCTTCTAATCTCCCCCTATCCTCCTTACCTCCTCATCTGCATCTACCTAAATGTGTCTTATCAAACCCCACTTTTTTCTGCCGTTGGCCTGACCCCTCCCAAATAAGGTATCATTTTCGGTCCTGAAGGGCACATAATGAATCCTCTGTCATGTCTGTCATGAAATAAATGAATAGCCATAGTCCCCTGAGATGTGGTCGTGGTCCAGTTTTCAAAAGCACTCTCCTAAAGCAAAATCATAGCGAAAATTGAAAAGCAATAAATGAACCATGGATGGAGATGTTGCACTCTGTGCTAAAATGTTGCTTGCTGAGAAATGCAAAGATGTTTTTACCATTGTGTCAGGTGCTCAGCTGAGCGTTTATTGAACCCCCTAAATGGAGAAAGATACAGAAAATAAAAATGCCTCTTCTGCCCTCACAATGCTCATAGCTGATTGGAAGAAACAATCATTCCATTAAAAAAAATTGAAATAAGTCTATGCAAACAATTGATCTTATTGTTGAATAGATACTGGAGTGATTGTTGGATAACTGGTAGACCTAGTTAATCTTGGGGTGCATGCATGTAGAATTATATTCAGCTTTATACATCTATGCACGCTGACTAGGAAAGCTGGACTCTCTAGCAGAGGGAAGTCTCTTCTCCATATAGGAAAGGGCACCTCATTCAGCTTTTGGCTGAACCAGGCTCAGGAAATTTGCCTTGTATTTGGGTCATTACTGGATTGGTGATCCCAAATGACCAACCAGTTCCATTCCCTGGAGCTCATGTTGACTCTAGATCACTCTGATGTTTTTGTTTTGTTTTGTTTTTTGCAGGGAAAGATTCGCCCTGAGCTAACATCTGTTTCCAATCTTCCTTTTTGTCCCTCCCCAAAACCCCAGTATGTGGTTATATATCCTAGTTGTAAGCCATTCTAGTTCTTCTATGTGAGGCCCCACCACAGCATGGCAACTGACAGACAGGTGGTGTGGTTCCATGACAGGGAAGTGAACCCAGGCTGCTGAAGTAGTGAGCACCAAACTTTAACCACTAGGCCATCAGGGCTGGCTTTAGATCATCCCAATGTTTAATTCACTCTAGACTCCATCGTTGGTTCTGAGTCAGGTCTATGATAGGTTCACATTCCTGAGAGGCCTTTTATGGAAGTGAAGGCCCCAAGTTTCCACTGAATGTCCGGGGACTGTCCAAGGGCTGGATTAGAACTTGATTACAGAAGCCTTTTGATGGACACAAAGGGCCTAGATTCACCTGAGCCATAATCACTTTACTTAAAACGCAAAGCAGAGGGTCAGAGAAACTTGCTCTCGGGCATGTTAAGTTTTAAGGTCTTGTTCAAGCACACACACACATACACACACAACTCTTTATTTTTCTAGCACTATATTCCTTAGCCTTTTGGATGAAATCATTTAACATCCTTACATCAATGAATAAAATTGTAGCAAACCCGTAAAGTAGAGAGTGAAGAAGAAATGTTTGTACCCTTTAAATGCTGTAATATAAATACTTCTTCATATTGTGTATGGACTTATTATATACTCCGTGGATAAGCTGTGTGTCTACAGCTGTGGCTGGCTCCCAGGTGGCTCAGAGTGTATGCTGTATCATAGAGGAGTGATGACTTCGTAGCTTCTCAGAAGTATTTGGCTGAAACTTACTCACTTGGTAGGTATACTAAATTCAAGTAAATTAAAATAAGGAGATGTGTTCTGCAATTATTCCATCAAAAGAACCTGCAGCTTTTTGATGCTGGTGTGTTAGGTGCTTTTCCAAAGGTATGAGTCAGCTCCTGTGACATGTTTTCAAGTCTCCCATTTGGATCACCTTTGCTAATCTCACCTGGAGCCCAGGGAATGTTCTTTTCATACTTCTGCTCCAGCGTCCAGATTCCTCTCCCTTACAGTGGCTTGGACGCTGGCATGGAGGCCAGCAAGCCTGCCTTCTCCTGATGTGCTGCAGCTGTTTAAATTTCACTTTTTTCCCCTCTGTTGTTTTTATTATGGTGATTGGGGGTAAGTTAGAATCAACCTTCTGAATTAGAAATGCTGATACCATCCAAGGGAGAGTGTTACAGTGGTGATAGTTGGAGGAGGAGGACCATAAAATATCATCGGGATGAAATACCTAGCTGCAACATTATCTCCAGGACACACACACACCAGTGTCGCTGCATGCAGACAGGCACTGCTGATATATTAGAGTCTGTTGGCCATTTTGTTTACGATAACTAGGACAGGAAAAATGAGCCCCTATTTCAGTGTGTTCATCCCAAGATGATGACACGGTAGATTCTCCTTGCAGGTAAACCAAGAGAGCTCAGTTAATCACCATTTATCACTCAAAGGACTCAAGTGTCTTGCAGATGAATTGGAGCCCTGGAGACTGAGATATTCATTGGGTTGCAATGCTATTCTCTTCTCTCATGCCGTCTAATGTAATAAACTGAAGTCCTTGGCATCAGAGTAATGTGTGCTGGCTTTGAGAGTCCCAAGCCTTTAACATGTACGTGATTCACTCCACAGAACTAGATAAATTTTCAGAAAGAAATGTCATATCATTATAATTTTAATGACTTTCAACTTCGCTCCATCTCCTCCATTACCAGAATATTCCCGACTACCATCATCTTTTGCCAGAAGCTTCTAATTTATTTCTCTGTATCCGTGGCTGCCCACCTTCAAACGGTTTTATGTTGAATTGATTTTAGTATCTAAACCACTCTTAATGGATCTGAGATAGATTAGTTCATGCCCAAATTGGGTGATTTTTTATACATTTTGTCGTATCTTATTAGAAGAGTGCTCCATTTGCCAGGTAATAGTTGAGCGAGGAGGTACAGTCTCCTTATTTGACCCTCCCACTCATATATGAGTTATTCTGACCGCTTAAACACAAACTATTGGTCAAAAACTGAAAAAAAAAATCATGGCTAGCCTCAAAGTGTGCAAGGTTTCATAAAAGGGGTCAGCATGCTTTTTCTGTGAAGGGCCAGAGAGTAAATATTTTAGGCTTGTGGGCCACACGATCTCCATTGTAACTACTCAACTCAGCTGTTGTAGTGCAAAAGCAGCCAAAGCCAAGCTGTAAAGGAATGAGCACAGCTGTGTCCCAATAAAACTTTATTTACATAAACAGGCAACAGCCAGATTTGGCCCACAGTTTGCTGGTCTCTGCTTTAGGCCAATCTGCCTCCTACAACTTTTGCATACCCATTCTCCAAAGGCATCATAAAAAAATGCAATACTCCACGTTGCATTTTCTGATAACCCCGAATACTGAATCTCTCAATTCTGAAATGTGTATGCTGAATATTTTTTCTTTTTTAGCTGGAAAATGATAGGTTGTTTAGGCTAGGAATTCATCTATGGGAATGACTGAGAATGCCTCAGTTATTAAATTAGGAATTCTTGGTTGATGTTTATTATTCAAATAAGTCCGTTCACCTTGAAGCCATAATGTTAACTCAGTCTGTCACTTGAAAGATACATAAATAGTAAAGCACTTTGGAGAATCACTAAAGGTTTCCTTACAACTACAGAGTAGGTCTTGAAAGGTTATTGGCTGTTTACTGGTCTCTTTTCCATAGGGGAGCTGCACTTATCCTTGGGCTGGAATATCTTGTTTTAAGAGAGTTTCTCCTTTGCAGCTCACTCAGAACTGATCATGCATCTTTGGGAAAACTGACTAAAATTACCTAGTCTAGAGTGAAGGGCCAAGGGACAAAATTGGCATTGGGACTATCAGCTAATGTCGTTGTGCCAGGGGAGATGGACTGGCAGAATTTCGTAGGGTCTAGCAGCCATGAGTTAAAAGAGATGGAGGTTACCAAGACTAGATTGGGAAAATAACGTAAGACATGTATTCTAGACCTGCCACATTTTGCCTGTGGGACCTTGCATTTCCAAGTTTAAATCTGTAAAATGGGCACTTGAGCACAACATAGAGGACAGGGAGAGTGAGATTATCCACACAGGCTCATTGCTCACTCTGTGCTCTGAGGGCTAGATCATAATTTTAGACCAAATATGTAAAAATTCACATGTGTATACACAGGCATGCACTTGCATACCCATGTGTACTATGTTTGTATTAAGTATGTTTACATACCTTATAGAAAGAGCAGTGTGGGGAATAATTAAAGAATATAGGTAAATGATTGTAGAACCACTTTTATCGTGTAGTACATGCTTTATGGGTGTTTGTTGAGTGACTGAAGTTTTGTACTCCCTAGTGCAGAGTATCTCAATAGTGACACTATTAATATTATAGGCCAGATATTTCTTTGTTGTGTATTGTTGGATATTTAGCAGCATTCCTGGCCCAGACTCTCTAGATGCCAGTAGCACCTCATCCTCAGTTGTGACAACCAAAAATGTCTCCAGACATTGCTACATGTCCCTGAGCACAAAATTTCCCACAGTTGAAACCACTGCCCTAGTGGAACAAAGATAGTCATATACGGAATTGGATCCCAGCCTTTAACACGTATCTGAATCACCTGGAGAGCTTGTGAAACTACAGATTGCTGGGCCCCACTCCAGGGTTTCTGATCAGAGGGTTTAGTGTGAGATCCAAGGATTTGCATTTCTGACAAGTTCTCAGGTGATGCTCATGCTGCTTGTCCCAGGATCACCCTATGTAATTGTGTAGGTAAGATGTAAGATGTTCTGGAAAACTTCTGGATGATTTAAAATGTGCTTCCTAATTTTGAGGACTAGAATGTTGTTACTGTGGGCACCGGGCTTAAGTTCTCTTTATTAAGGCCATTGGCTGGTTCTTCACAGCTGTGGTAGAGATTTGGGGGGTAAGCAAGGCATTTATGGGAGACGTTCAGTCTGTACTGGGTTTCAGTTAGCACTGCCCTACCAGCTGTCACCTGAATCCTGCCAGGAGACTGCTCCAGGTCTTGGCACAACACTGGGGCTCCTACGGAAATGAACTTTAATTTTTGCTTTGTAGTCAGACTTAACTACCAAATGAGGCAGTGTGACATTGGGGTCTGTGGATAAGAAGTGAATGTTCAGAGTGGATTTGAAGGACGTGATGACTCAGGATGCCGGTTTGTGACCAGTGACTCTTAGAGCTGTGGCTCTGACTTGCATCTTATTTACTTGCACTAGCCGTCTTGTCCTTCCTTGATTCTCCCCGCTCAGGTCAGAGTTCCTGTTGTCCTGAGCTATCATCCATGCTCTCTCTCTTTTTTCCTTTGCTTGGAGTTTGAGATGGAGCTGTCTTGAGCTATTTATCAGTCTTATCTCTCTTGGCCCTCTGTTAGTATTTCAGTCTGTGGATCTAATCCGCTTTAATTGATTGACCTCGCACAACCAGACATCAGCAAAACAACAGAAGAGGCACGACAGCAGACAAGGGGAGAGGTGGATGCAATCTTGCAGGGTGGGTGCAAAGGTCATTGAGACCTGTGCAGAGTTAGGAAAATAGAATTCATTTCCAAGCCATTTAACGTGAAATTTCAAGGGACAATTTACACAGATTCCACAGCTGATGATCTTGTATGGGAGACAGTCATTCTAAAGAGGACCTTATCCTGCAGGGCATGTGCAAAAGCCTCTGACTCATCTGTCATCTGTCATACTGTTTCTCAGTTAACTCCACCATCTTCACAATTATCACCATCTTCACTCCACCATTAGCATCATTGTTATAGCATCCTTTGCAGAGCACTTCAGAATTTGCCAAAATTTTATTTCTCTTAAGTACCACATAATAGAGCTATCATTATTATTACTGTTGTCTATATATAGTTATTCTCATTTTTCATACAGATAGCTTGACCTTTGGATAGTTGAGAGATCTGCTCAAGATCACCTGGACAAGAAGATGCGGAGCCTTGATGAGGCCCAGGTCTTCTGATTCTAAATCTTAAAAGCTTATGGAACCCAGAGCAGACATTTTCTATTCACCTGTCCTTCCTGTCATAGCCACACTTAAGCTCCTCAAGGGAAAGGGACTGGGTCATTGTCATGGGATGTTAATAAAAGTCCAAACTCTCTCCAATCTCCACAGTTGGAGTCTTATCAGGTTGGGTGATTCCTAATGGTCTTATTCTCTACCTCAGACTGCTCCAGGGAGAGACCTGGTCTCTTTTATTTCTTGAACCCTTCAATAGTCATGGCTCTGCACACAGGAAGTGCACACTCACCGCTTATTAGCTAACAATTGTTCTAGGTCTACATCAAGGAGACCCTGGCATTGAAAGCATGGACTGATGATCTTCACTGAAAGGCAGTTAATAACCATGAAAAGAACCCATAATACATTCTACTAAATGCAGAGTGTTTTATTCTAAGGAACTTCAATAAAATCCCCCCTCAGTCAAAATTATCTGATGAATCACGTAAATTGTTCCTCACTTTTTGTAGTTTATAGATTGCATATATAAAGCACGAGACTACGCGTTTTGCCCAAGACGTATTGCAAAAACATCTGAATATAGATTACCAGTTCTCTACTTTATCCTCTACTGTTCAAATTCTGTTTAGCCTCCTGTGACATAAAAAGTTATTATCATAACTTGTTTCTATTACAACTACACATTCTTATTCATTACTCATTCACTTATTCATAGATTTAACAAATATTTACTGAGCACCTGTTAGGATCCCTACATGCAAGAAACCCACAATGAGGCTAAGCAGACGCATTAGGCGGGGTGGGCAGACAGAATTTACATAATATGTGCTGTATACGCCATTTTACATGAATAACTCAGTTGCAACATGTAATACTTATGACTGAAACATAGCAAAGTGAAAAACCCATGGATTTTAAAGTCAGACAAACCTGAAATCTAATCTTGAACACATATTATATTAGTTGTGTAAATTCCCAATTCTCTGACTCTCCATCTTTTTAATGTATAAAATATGGAGGGGAATTGTGAGAATTTGAAATTCTTCTATCAAAGAATTTTTACTCAGCACGTACTCTGTCCATCAAGGTAGTCTTGGTCCTGCTGCAGTAACAAACAGCTTCAAATATTTGGTGGCATAAAGGAACTATGCTTTGTTTCTCAGTCATGTTCCATGTCCATTGCAAATTGGCTTGTTGCCATCCTCACTCAATGACCCAAGCTGATGAAGAAGCCACCACCAGGAATTTACTGGGTGCAGTGAGTTGAGAGCCAATGGGAGAACTCTGGTGGCTCTCATACCAGCTATTAAATGCATGGCTCAGGAGTGACACCATATTTCTTGGTCAACACTGTTCTTGGCCCTACACATCACAAGGGGACCCAGAAGTTAGTTCTTACTATGACCCTGTAATGGGGAAGAACTAGAAAAATGTAGTAAACAGTGCCCCTGGTTACTTTCCTTACTGTGACTCAGACTTTGTAATGGGTATGGAAGGCCTGACAGTGTCTGGCACAAAGATGGATCACATGCACGTTGTTCTTCCTGTATTATTGCCTAGCACTGATGTCACAAATTTTGGGGGAAGCCTAGAAGTTAAGCTGCTGAGAACTGCTCCCTTTGCTTATCTCCCTGGCATACATTTGGGAGTTCCAGTTCTGTTTCTGTCAGCTGCAATTTTCTAAAAGAGTGGATGATGCATTCTGCTTTCCCTGGGGGCACTCTGGAACAAATGAAGAGATTGCCTTCAGGGAGATCTTTATTCCTGAGGATTTTTCTTGCCCTTGTGCATTTCTGCTCCTGAAATCTGACCGCAGTGTTGGTAGCATCTCTTGGGTCACCTCTACAGCAATAACTGTAATGTGGCTGAGGGAAGATCAGAAAGCTGGAGCCAGGCTAATCTGAGGAACCAGGTGGGCTCATAAACTATCATTACTGATGAAGAATGACTTACTGGCTATTTAAAGACAGCTGTTTTCTGTACCGTTCAGTTTTGTCCTGAATACACTTGAGGATTCTATGACAACGTCTTCTGATTTACCACTTGTCTTTGTTTTTTAATATTGAGGAAGAACATAGATTGAAGTGTTTGCCTTGGTAGCAACTTTAGTGGTGATGGGTGTGGAGTTATTAAAATTTATAGTCATGCTGTTTTTGCAACAACACTTTGCTTGTCTTGGAGAGGCTTATAAAAGGCACCAAGGAATGTGGAGAGAGAACAACTACCAAATTGTGACAGGAAATTAACTGTGCAAATGTTGTTTTCTAAGTTTCTGTTTGCTAAAATTTACACTTGTTTTCAAAATATTTCTTGATGACAGTGTCGCGAAACCAACAAGTCCTTAGCTCGTGACACTACTTTCAACTACAGTAATGAGAGGAAAGAAAGGGAAAAGATGACTGATGTTTATTGAGGTCCCAAAGTATACACAACCACGTGCCAGGTTCTTCACATGTGTGTGTTCTTCTAGAATGCTCCCAAAAAGCTTCAGAGGTTGCAATTCACTTCTCCCTCCCTCCGCACATCCCTTTATAGAAGAGAAATAAGAAGTTAAATAACTTGCCCAAGATCATCCAGCTTTAAGACTTAGAGGTATTATTTGAACCATGCTATGCTGAAACCCATGTTTGTCCTATGGAACCAATGAACTTTTCCAATAATCACAGAGTGTTATGTATGAACAAATAATGGATGGTTCATTCTCCTGATCTCATTTATCCCTCATAATTGTATAATATTTTATTATTATAAAGTGCTGTCATCTTAATCATATCATTTCAGCCTAAGAATAGCCCTATGATACATGTGAAGCTGTTATCCTGTCCCCATAACATATTGTCAAGAATAGGGTTCAGAAAAGCTAAGTAATTTGACAAAGGTCAGTCAAGGCTGACTCCTTCACATCTTCTCTTCTCTGGACACGTGAACCAGCAGAGTTTATTTTCATGGTAGTTGAGCATGATGGATTCAAGCCTGGGAAACTATATGAGTATTTGCCACAAGGCTTATAACGAACTGAGACAAAGCAGTTAGCCACAGATTATCATGCCACTGTGGTCCCAAGACAAATGACAAAGAGGTTACAGTAATGAAATCTTATTACTGTGGATAAAGAGACCACATCTGAGGTCTAGCACAGCCACATTTACCACTGCGGGAAGCACAATGAAGCATCTGGGTAAGGGTCTCTACTGACACTGGCAGCGTACTAGCAGGATTAAGAAGATCTCTCCAAAACAGTGATTGCAATGGCAAATGTGTGGTGCCTAAGATAAGGACCAAATATTTATTCTGGCAGAGATTAAATCTTTTCTTTTCCTGAATCTATTATGGATCTACAGAAAATCTCTCCAAGAATATATCTCCCTCATCAGCCAACTCACTGAGCCAGAACTGTACTTTGCCACTGCTGTTGCTGAAAAGCTGCAGAATGCTGGTTTAAAGGTCTCCTCTCTCCCCTTAAAGCTGTTCTCCATCCACAATTAATTAGCGACTCAGAGGTGAATTGAATCACCAGCAGTCCTTTCCATGCCTCCAGGATTTATATAGTGGTTTCTCATTGAAGAACAGTGGTGCGATAAACAGCCCACATTGTGGGGTGGGCAGAGGAGTAATGGTGTCTGCAGTCATGGTTTCTTAACTCCTCCAGTCCTTTCATTCTGTTAAACAGGTTATGACTCAAGTTATAATAGCCTAGCTTATTTAGGCATGAGGATGATTAGGTACCAACACACAAACACACATACACACACATCCTTAGAAATGAGTGCCAGCGGCCAGCCCTGTGGCCGAGTGGTTAAGTTCACAGTGGCCCAGGGTTTCGCTGGTTCGAATCCTGGGCACGGACATGACACCGCTCATCAGGCCATGCTGAGGTGGCGTTCCACATAGCACAACTGCAGGCGCTCACAACTAGCAGATACAATTATGTACTGGGAGGCTTTAGGAAGAAGAAGGAGGGGGAAAAAAAAGAAAAGATTGACAACAGATGTTAGCTCGGGTGCCAATCTTTAAAAAAAATCTCTTCAAAAAAAAAAAAAGAAACGAATGCCAACTCTTTAAGAGAAAGCAAAAAGGTCATGTTGTCATTTCTTAATTTCTAGGGAAGGGGAAAGAATAACATGAATCTTAATATTATTAATTGTGGGCATGAAAGATGCAAAAGAACCCATCATCAGGTTCACATATCTATGCCTCATATTTTAGAGCAAGGGACTTTGATTAGCGCTGGAGATACAAAGATGAAAAAACAAAACAAAACTGAGAGCATATAAACAGGGATTTAAGAAATCATGAGTATGTTTAGTCACCATTTGGGGAGGCACCTGTATTACGTTTCCCAGAGAACAGAACATGGGAGTTGCAGACATCATTTTACGTGGTGTACTATCCTGTCTGGGCACAAAGGAAGCAATGATATCCACCCTACATCTCACCATACTGCAGGCTGAAAGCAGCTTTTGTTGATCAGCTTATGTTCCTGTTTTCTAAGATCGAGACTCCCAGATACTTATCTATTTTTTTTTATTGGAAACGATGTGTTCGCATACTAAAGGAAAATTGTCAAGTTGAGGAAAGCCTGTCTTTTGGAAAAATAAGTAAAGTGTACCAAACTATATGGAAACCAGTGCCTGAAATCTCACCAGAAGTTTTAATTTTTTGAATTTAAGCAAAATAAGTACTTAATAAATATTGTATTTATGTGCTGAATGAATAAATGAATGAATGAACTAAATTACCAAATTTGAGATGCAGTGCAATCTTTCCTACATCTTAGTTTATGTGGATTCTAGACTTCTTTTCCCATCTCCTCCTCCTCCTCTTCCTCCTTGTTCTTCTCCTTCTCTTTCTTGAATAAGGAAATAGAGGATAACAGAGTATGTGGACAGATGTTGTGACTCAGTCTTGCAGAACATCAGAATTACAACTAAATTTTATTATCCTTGGATGTCCACCCTATTGCTTAGCCAATAATCAGGCAACTATAGAAATGGAAAAAGATGTCTCCTTTCTCTCCTTGCCCATCCCTCATGACACCCTGCATGCGGAGATCCATTTCCATGAGGGTGAGAGAGCCTGATTATGTCTACTCAGTAAGGTTACTTTCATTTTATGTTTCATTGTGAATACTAATTCTAATGCCTAGTCATGATCAATTATTAGAGGAAAAGAGCAAGAGTTTGAATAGCATTGTTATTTATATTTCAGCGTCTCTGTGCACTTCCGAGGAGGTGGATTATGTCGTTACCTCCACCTTCACCACCACCATCACCATCACCATAATCATCACCTTCACTGGTATAGAGTTAAGCTTCTGGAATTCATTGCGTTTTCTCTCCCCAAAGTCTTTTTGGGGCCACACAGTTTCTCTTCTGCTGTGTACCATAAAGCTATAGCGCTGACTGTTACATCCCTCTCTTGGGATAGCCTTAAGAGTAGGGCTACAGGTGTGGGAAGGGTGGCAGCCATCTGACCCTGAAAACCCCAGCTCAGTTTCTCTGGCCTCTACTGAAGATGCCTTTTTCTATGTGGTTTGGACCTACAGCAAGTATCATCAGGAGTGGTTTTATAGTTCTAGCTCCTCTGCCATTGACTCCTAACCATTCTGTACCTCTCCCCTTGACCTTGATTCCCTCAAAATGTGCAAGCAGGCTCATATTTCTTCTTTAATCCTAAATCTGTATTGTGAGGTGATCTAGGGTCCAGTGTCTTATTAGCTTCTCCTAGGAAATGGGCCTAATGCATCTCACAGAACTGAACTTGGCAGTGTCACTACACAGTTGTTAGGTAACTCTGTGGTTCCAGCTTTGATATCTGTTGAAGGCAATCAAATGATGTAACCTGTGCAGTGCAGCCTGTGAGAGCAATTTGGGTGGCTTTCTATCATTGGTTTTTATGTTCAGGATGAAAGCCCATGGAGAAATGTAGGATACCATTATTAACTTCATGCTGACAGCTCCCTCTGGGCACCTACGGATTTATTGTTAGTTGTAGGATCAACTTTAAAGGGAGAAAACCTTGTGGTTAGTGATAATTATGCCTTTTGTGTTTCTTTATTACAGGAACAGGGGAAAATTGGAGTTGTCTTCAATATTGGCACAGTTGACATCTCTATTAAAGAGGAGAGAACCCCTGTAAATGATGGTAAATACCACGTGGTGCGCTTCACCAGGAACGGTGGCAATGCCACACTTCAAGTGGACAACTGGCCAGTGAATGAACATTATCCCACAGGTACATGTTTCACTCTCAATGACTATACTCTCTTTTGCTCTCCCATTCTTACTCCTAAATGGTGATTTTCTCATGACCATCACCAAATCATAAAACACTGAATATTAAGCATACATTCATTTTTTTGGATGAGAAGATATGTTATTTCTTTAAGACTTGGTCCAGTGTAGGGAGCTTCTGGAGACTTACTAACTATGCACTGAACACTTTTTGTCAACCTGACTAATACTGCCTGACTGGCTCATACCAAATACAATTATTGTAGGTTTCCCAGGGTACTGCAAATGATGACCAATGGAGGGAAGGGGCACCATCTCTACATCTCTATCATGAGCTATCGTTGATAATCATGGAATAATCTGGACTTTGTGGTACCATTGAGTCAGGTATGGTTGAAGGTACAGATGGCCAGAGATTTGGGAAAGACTGTGAAAGGAGGTTTACTAAACCTGAATTGATAAACATCAAGTCAGGATAATAATGAGAGAAAAACTAAGGATGGAATTTAATTCATTTGGTTGACATTGCCAATTTTTTTCTTTTACTTACACTAAGCCTGCCTTGATATTCAGAGATTGGTCCTAGTAGGCATTTTAATAGCAAGCATGCTGGTGTGGGAGGGAGAGAGGTTAATCATCTGTTTAAATTTTATAGTTAAGGAGCATTTGCCAACAAACTCCCAGAGCCAGATGGCGGAATCAAGGGCAATGCGAGGAAAGGTTGCCTTCTTTAAAAGAGATCCTTCAAATAATCCCTTAGCTTTTCTCTCTCATCTCCCACATATCCCAGGAAAAGAGCCCTGAACCCTGATCAGAAAAGTTCCAGGAATGGAAAGGAAAATACTTGGGCTAATGGCTTTGCTCCGCAATTGCATTATCACCTGGTAGATGCAAGAGAATAGCTTTGAATATTGAAATGGGCATGTTGCTATGTCTAACTCTTTATCTCCTACCCTCCAACTTCCCATCATTTTCTATTATCCTCTCCCTTCCATTATAATGAGGTAGACACAGAGAAGAGGAAGCCAGAAGCACATTCCTAGAAGTTTAAGAGCTGTTTAGCTAATAATAATCAAACTTAAGAGAAATGTATAAAGTAAATTTGACTATTTGTGGCCCCAAAATTTTTAATGACTTGAAGGCTGTATTTTATTTTCATGCCTAATTCAGCATTAATTTTCTTTAAAAGCCAATCAGAAGTAACTGTGCTACTGGGTTTTTTCTCCTAATAGCCAGTCTTCCAATATCTGGTTTAAGAATTATGGGAGCATCCACAAACAGCAGAAAAGACCCCCAAGGTACTGAAGAAAAAGCCCCACCTACCCATTTATCCACTATCTCAATCTCCCTACAATATCCAGTTCAGCCTTTTCTAGGAGTCTCCTATCATACTCTTAGCACTTCTTAGATTAAGGCACAAAAAATGACCTTATGCATTTATCTTTGAGCCTTTGAAGAGAGCCAGAGGTGTGAGCTGCTACTGTGAATTCTCACCATCATCCAAATTCACTAGACACTAATAGACCTGATTTTTAAATGCTTCTGGCTTAAACTCTGGGGGCTGGGGGTGGGGGGAATCAAATAGCCTGAGATCGTAAAAGCTGCTCATTTGCTCACAGGAAAAATCAATCTCTCTCTATACATATTATCGTTGGCCCTGCTAGTGCTGCTGTAGGGTTTGTTGTGTTTCTGTTAGGAATTTCAAAGATTTCTAAATTGATGTTAACCACTTGCCCTGAGCCAATATAGAATCCACAAGTTTGCTGCCAGTGATGATAAGGCTCTTTAGTGGTCATTTTAAAGCCACAGACATGTAAGAAAAACAGTGATCCTTGCTGTGTGCCTATCTCTTTGTAGTTTTAGTTCCAAATTATGGGTTTCTTCTTATGTTTTCAAAACAGAATAAACCTTTCTTTAATGGTGTTGCTTCCCACTGAAAACTATTATTACTAGTAACCGTTGGAACTGTCATTTGGTAATGATATGTGTTATTATTACAGGACCTGATACAGTATAGTCTGTATAACTATGGGCTTTGGAGTCAACTGGCTGGAGTTGGGATCTTGATGCCAGTCGCTGTGAGTCTAAGGCAGGCTGGATCAAGACCTTGAAATGCCCTAACCACTGAAATATTTGATGCCTCCCCCCGCATATAATTCAAAATACAATAACCATAAAATAAGTGTAAGAATTTCTAACAGTTCTGATTTTTCTTCACTGATGATCACTGTACTCCTTTAAAAATATTTCAAATTCTTTCTCCTCATTTTTGACTCTCCGTGCTTTCTTGGTTCTCTAAGTAAGTGCTTATTCCTCTTATTTGGTGATCCAATTCCTGACCTTAGGCAAATTATTTAACCTCCCTAATCTGTTTCCTAGTCTGTAAAATGGAGTAATGATAATACTTACTTTTCAGGGCTAATGCGAAGAGTAAGTGAGTTCAGCAGATGTAAAATATTTGACATAATGCTGGGTCGATTAAGTCATTACTTAATAAATATTAGCTTTGTGGATTACCAAACATTTGGGTAGCATTTTTTACTATTACAAAATCATTCATGCAGATTACCTCATCTTAATTACTAAATAGCCAGTGAATTGGATAGGGTGGATGTTTTTATTCTCCATTTCAAATTTAAAAAGAGACCCAGGAGATACTGTGTTTTTCCTATGATCACACAGTAAATGAAGGACAGAGCTAGGACCAGATTCTCCCGTTCCCAGCTGGACATGATTT
The DNA here is from genome assembly GCF_041296265.1 of Equus caballus. Classification (NCBI taxonomy): domain Eukaryota; kingdom Metazoa; phylum Chordata; class Mammalia; order Perissodactyla; family Equidae; genus Equus; species Equus caballus. The sequence continues at coordinate 37,530,083 of NC_091707.1, forward strand.
CCACTATTGTTCCCACAGCAAATTGGGGGATATTTTGAAAAACACATAGATAGAAATGAAGATCTTTCTTCCTGTATCATCTTAGATTTATTACTTTTTAGAAGTGTCATATTACAAAGGTCAGTACCTATAACCACACAAAGGTGGTTATTGTGAGATGTGGAATCAAAAATCCCCCTTTAGAAAGGAAAAGTTCTTTTAACTGTGGTAAAAGACTCATTTGTAAGAAGTCTAAGCTGTCCTCCATAAAAAAATGACAATGGGCTTTCATAAAGCAATTGAAAGAATACTGAGTATTTAAAGGAGTTATCATCTTACTTTGTTGCCTAGATTGCAAAGTGATTTCGAAAAGTCCAACATTCTGGTTTCACATTCCACTCTGCCAAGACTTCCTAGGAGTGGCTCACCTTTTGAGCTTTAGATGACTTATTTTCTCTCCTACCTGCCTTCCTTTGCTATTCAATGAATCCATTTAACTAAATTTAAAGCATCTATTAGAGTGACCTGGCAATATTTACTTAACGTATTTTAAACCATAAAATGAAAATACCCCCTCTTTCTGGGCATCAAAGAACAAAGCCACCTGGCCAGTCAATCTTGACACAGTTTCTGCAAACGTGATATATCCTCCTTTTTCCAAGCCGTTCTGTTTTATTGATAGTGATGAGTATAGAAACCATCAAGTGGAATTCAGTTGTGCTACTTTATTGCTAATATTTAAACAGTAAAGATTCATAGAGTAGCTCCTACAGAATGTTCGCTTACATTATCTCATTCTGAGGGCGTGCTCTCCGGTAATTGTTCCTGCTCACCAGGTTCCTGTGCATCAAGATGAATGGGTCAACTCCAGAATCTTCTTCTGGGCATTTAGAGGATTTTACATCCTGAAACATCCCACTGTGAAATATTTAGAAACCAGCTGGGCACAGGGCACGTAGCATTCGTTCTTTGTGAATCAGGAAGGATCCAAAACGAAAATAGTTCTATCACCATCAGAATCTTATATCACTTCATTCTGGGGGATAGAACTCATAAGCAACTTCTTTCTTTGAACCTGAAAATAGAAAGTCTAAGGAACAGGAGAGGGAAATAAAAGAAGAATCAGCCCAGAGTTCTCATCTAGGGACTGACAAATGTGCCTTATAAAGCTCTCGCTGCTGTCTTGACACAATGCACTGGTGGAGAGGAGGGAGGAGAGGTGAAAGGTGAGTTGAGCGTGGGAAATTAATTTTAGCCCCAGATTTGGCCCCCTGGAGGCTGGGCTGAGTGGGATTGTTAGAGATCCTCGCTGTGCTGCGAGTGGGTGGCTGGTTGTGTCATCAGGGCTATTAGAACGCTGAGCATGTGCCGTAAGGCGCTTTTCAGGTCAGAGCCAGGCTTCCTGGGAAGTGAAGACTGATAAGCAGCTGGGTTGTGCAGGACTTTCTATCTTCCCTCGGCAAGTGGTGCTGACGAGAGCCCGGTCTCAACTGTTTTTCTTTTTTTTTTCCTCAATGCCGCAAACCAAGTCAGTTGAAGTACTCAATTGGATTCTCCTTCCTCAGTCATTAAAATGCCCACTGATGACCTATACTTAAATCCTGTTTGACTACCCAATTCGAAACGTGAAAAGGATGTAGAAGTGGCTTCACTTTAAGGACATTAGAAAACTCTCTTTATATTTGAATGTGTCAAATTCCCCAGAACCTTAGCTTTATAGGCATTGAAAGTAAAAACATTGCTAAGTGCTTACTGATGCTCAAAGTGCCTTCATATACATTATTACATTTGAGCCTCACTCCGTCCTGTGAAGGAACTGGGTTTGGTATTATTATTCCTGCCATACCTCTATTAAGGTTGCATTATGGAGACTCTGAGAGGCTAAATAACCTACCCAGTATCACACAGCTTAAGGGATAGAGCCAACATTCCTAGCCTGATCTCAGATTGCTCTACCTCAAATTTCCTGCCCATTTTTCTGTTTATCAGAGTCACAATTTTATTGATACCAACCCTTGGTTTTCCGTTTTTTTTGTTTATGTTTTTTTCCATCAAAAGTTTTCTCAAATAGAAATCCCTCCGTGGAGTAGCTCGCTTAGTAGAACTTCTCAGCCTTGGCACTAGTCATGCTTTGGGCTGGATAATTCCTTGCTGTGGAGGGGCTGTCCTGTGCATTGTAGGATGTTTAGCAGCATCCTTGACCTCTACTCTCTAGATGCCAGTAGCATGTCTCCACACATGCCCTCCGGGGGCCAAAATAACCCCCAGTTGAAAGAAAGTCTCCAACATATTTTGTTTCAAATGCTTATTGTCCTTTCATAGTTAACACAGTATACCTGGGGATGGGAGAGATGTTTTTGTCCACATCTCATCATGGATTATTGAGACACGGAAGGGTTAAAAATAAGTCTATATACTTGACATGATGCTGAAATTTCTTGGGTTTTCATTAATTCCTAGCCAGAAGGTTTTCTTTCCCTTTTCTTACCGTTTTTGCCTGCAAACATTTGAAGCCCTGCCAGATTTGAAGCACACATTAAAACAAACCCCATCTACCTGCTCATTCATCCATTCAGGACTAGTGTTACTTTCACTTCAACAGGAGGAAAGAACATAGATAGCGAAGTCCTGCAAAGGGAATAAGTATAAATACGATCAAGAGGGAAAGCCGTATTTGAACATGACTTCAAGACTGCAGAGATGTAACAGTATCTAGAGAGAGGCTCACTAATGAATGTGTTTGAACATTGCTAGGTACATTTTAAAACCATCTTAGATATAAGTTCTTCAAACATTTGTTCACACAACGTATCAATTAATCTATCAAACCAGTGCATCTGGAATACTTAGACTGCTAAATAGCCATTCTTTCCAATATGTCAGGAATGAATTAGGATTCACAAGTAGGAAAGTATCTATTTCCAAGGGACTTTCAACCTGCTGGGTTAGTCTTTGGTGAAAAAAATGTTTAAAAAATCTTTTCAATAGATATTTTTATGTGAAGCAATGTTCTTTAACCTCACTGCAAATGAGATTCTTCTGGAAACTTTTAATAAACTGTGTGTGCTAAGGCCCCAGTTCCAGGTAATCTAATTTAACTGATCTGGTCTGTAGTCCGTGGGTCAGCAGTGATGGCGTGACCTAGAAACTTGTTAAAAAGGTAGAATGTTAGGTCCCACCCCAGGCTGACTGAATTGGAATGTGCATTTTAACAAGATCCCCAGGTGATTCATGTGCAGAGTAAAATTTGAGAAGTCCTGGTCCAGGCATCATATTTTTAAAAAAGCTCCAAAGATGATTCTATAGGCAACTAGGTCTCAGAATCACTGATATTTAGAAAGCTGAAAATATCTCTCTTCTTTTACACTGGCCATCAGTACTATTCAATATGGTGGCCACTAACCACATGTAGCCACACTGGTGATGTGGCTGGTATGACTGAGGCCCTGAAGGTTTAATTTTATTGTGCAATTATCATGTCCTAGGCACTGAGGGATTTAAATACGTTTTCTCACTCAGTCTCAGGCCAACCCTCAGGTGGCTGATATTGGATTACGCAGAATTCATACTCTCTTATTTCCTCTTTTTTCTTTTTTTAAAGATTGGCACCTGAGCTAACAACTGTTGCCAATCTTCTTTTTTTGTTTTCTGCTTTTTTCTCCCCAAATCCCTGCAGCATATAGTTGTGTACTTTTAGTTGTAGGTCCTTCTAGTTGTGGCACGTGGGACGCTGCCTCAACGTGGCCTGACAAGTGGTGCCATGTCCGTGCCCAGCATCTGAACCAGTGAAACTCCGGGCTGAGGGAAGCAGAGCATGTGAACTTAACCACTCTGCCATGGGGCCCCTCTTATTTCCTCTTATCTGTTTTATATTAACATAAATCTTCATTTATATCATTAGTAAAATAATGAGCATTTACCTTCATATACCTTCTGAACTTATCCATTTTGTCATTACACAGACACTGGGATAATAATGCCATTTGATTCATGAGGTGGTTGTCCCAGAGATGTAGAGAACAGCAGATACTACCATCATTCAGCTAAATTCATCCAGATGGTGATGGCTGACCTTTGTTGAGCATTTACTAAATACTTCCCACTTTGTGTGCAACATCTTATTTAGCCTTGATACAACCCTTGAAGCGGTGTTCATTTTACTCCCATTTTACAGATTAGGAAGAGTCCCAGAGATCTTAGGGACTTCTCTGGCTCACAGCATGAGTGGAAATGCTGGTCTTCCAGCCCAAAACCACCTGACTTGAGAGCTTCAGTTTTTAATCATATTCTCTTACTTCCATAAATTCCCTCTGATACCCTGGAACACATGCACGCCCCAGAAATTCTGTTCTTAACTCAAGTCTTGACAATGTAGAAATGTTCTCTCAAGTTAAATCTCCAATTTCTGCCAAGTTAGAAGTCAGCACTTCCCTGGGCGTTTATGACATCTGCCTTCCTCCACGTCACCCGCTAGGCCTTTTGGGATTTGGGCAACCTCTTTCCTTTTGTGATCCCGTTTTCCTTCTAGCATGATATCTTAGTAGAGAGGGATAGCTTATTAGATGAAAGGCTGTTTTCCTATTCACTGGTCTTGCTTGGGGGATGGGAGGGCAGCAAGAGGGTGCTTCGTATTTTTTTCTTTAATTTTTGTTTTATAAGGCAAACTTCCTTTCTCTTTCGTGAATTCCTAGCCACAAGATAAATAGCCTTGTATCTTACAAGTTAAATACAATTACTGCTATCAAACCTAGAGCCTGTCTCTCCCTGTAAATGTCTCTTGGAAGCCGATAAGCATTCCAAGGCAAACTGTGAGCTTATGGCTAATGCTAAAATTAAACATTACCACCCAGATTCAAGACTCTGTATCTCTATATATCTGTATATATATACAAACTGCGGAAGAGAAGAATATTTGAGAGAGGGAAAGGCAACTCATAAGCACATGGACACAAGGCTCATTTCCCTAAGACATTAAGATAACACACAATTTAAGGTTATTTATAAAATAATTAAATAAGGCAAGAAGGAGTTTGTTATAATGATGAAGATTTAGATCAGATAATATGGTAGCAATTATAGTACTAAAGACATTATTTATCCAGAATTCTTTTGTGGACAAGGCAGTGCTTTTGATCTAGATGATTGTTGAGTGAAAGAATAATTTTGCTGGAAACTTCTATAGGACTTTATAAAATGCTCACCTTAGTCTTGGATCCTCGTTTTCTCATTGTTAGTTGACTACCTTGGGGTTTAAAGGGGAAGGTGGCCTTTAACAAATTAAAAGACACATGATATTTATTTATTTAAACATTATACATAAATATAGTCTAGGGCCTCATGAAATAAGTGATGAGAAATTTGAGGGTGGCACTATTTAACTAGAGATGTAGGGAAAAGGATTTCTTAATTTGTATGAATAATGAATATAGTTATGTTAAACCAAATCTGTGGAATAATACTTTTATGATTAGAAATACAATGTGGTCACCTTTTATGTGATTTTTAAATTATACTCATTTGAGATAGTGTGACATAAAAATACTAACAACATCTTACTCTATGCAAAGCGGTTGTGATTACATGACTTCTGCCAAATTAAATCAGCCATCAAATATTGCATAATTTCCAAGCTAAGTGAATTACAAGTTTTTTTTGCCCTATTGTCCACTTTAGGTAGTAAATAAAAATTCTGGCCTGCAGAATTAGTCTATAATTATGAAAATCGAGAATTAATTATTATCCCAAAAATAAAATGCAACTACCCTGTACTGTTTTCCCTCTGCCCCAGAGTTTGATGAACAACAGTGTCCTAACATCCTCACAAGAGTATAGCTTTATGCATAGGAAAAGTTTCCAAGCTTCATTATCTTCAATTTCAGTTTGCACAAGGTTGTAGAGTCCTTCTAGTTATTTAAAATCTAAAAGGAACATTTAGCTTCTTAAAGAAAGATGGTACATAAATATCCAATAATAATAATATATATTCACATACAGTATGTCATTTATAATTCTATAAAGCACAAGAGTAATGAAAGGTGCTTTAAACTGTAAATCACTCAATCGATTGTAATCATATTGCAGCTCATCTCAGAGAGATAAAGACCTTCCACTCCTCTAAAATCCCTGTCAATACCCCAGCAGGCTGAAGAAAGGGGAAAGGAGGGTCAGAGGAGGAAGGAGAGAGTGAGTTGAGGACAAAGAGACATTTCTAATCTAGAGTTCACAGAGTTAAAGTGGACCGGACTCGATTCCCAGCAATCTTTACAGCTTGCTCCATGAGATGCATTTCTTTTTCACACGGCGCTTTTGCAGCCTTGCAGTAAGTCCCTGATGCTCTGTGTTGGCCCAGATGGAGGGGTTGCCAGATGCCAAAGGTTGATATACAGTGCTGCATAAGAACACTCAGGTGTATGAGTGGAAAATGACAACTCAAGCCCAAAGCTAAAGGCTATATCAAAACAAGTGTTAGAAATGAGTTGATAAGGGACCAGACAAAAAATTGTGTTGTACTTTTAAACAGCAGAAACACTTCAAAAGTCTTTTTACTAACTGATGTTGCCTCTTATATAAAAAAAAATGTTGCTAATTCCCCATCCTCATCAGTGGGATGTGTTTGAGTGGAGTGGTGGCCTATGAATTCATTCATTCACCATTCTACAAATATTTATTCAAAATCTATTTTGCATGTGAATCCATGCTAGGTGTTGGGTATATGATGGGAAATAAAACACAGGCCCTGCCTTCAAGTTCTTATAGTCCAGGGGAAGAGAAATACATGTATAAAAGGAACATAATTTTAATACTTAAATTTTATTGTGCAATTATTAAGTGCCATGCACTGCACTGAGTTCTTATATTAAAACCTCACAATAGCCCTAAAGAGGTAGAGACTATTTTTATCATCATTTACAACTGGGAATATAGAGGCTTATAAGATTAACTCTCCCAGGGTCATAAGCTAGTACGTGAAGACCTGGGACGCAAGCCTATTACCATTTGGAAGGCAAACCTAACGTTCCTATGCAATAGACTATATTATACCTCCAGTTCCAAATAATGCAAGAAGGCACTATCATTCCAATGAGATCTGGGTTCAGTGGCACATGGAAGTGCCTGATGGAGCCTGAGGACCAGACAGGGGTGGGCATGGGATGGAATTTGGACTGTGACCTTGAGCTCTCTAGGACAGTTCTAAACAAACTCTGCTTTCCTACCTGGACATTCACAAGAATAACTGTAACATGACAACCTACACTTTTCACGCTGAGGGGACTACTGGGCAGGCATTCTTCATACATTATTTCACTTAGTGTAATCTGCCCAATGGTTGTAGGAGAGAAGCATTAATCTTCCTTTTTCACAGAATAAACCAAAGCTCAGGGACTTTGAGCACATTTGATACAGTCACAGGGCCAGAAAGTGTCAACGCTGGGGTTCTACACAGATTTGTTTTTTCCTGCACCCCGATCTCTTTCTGTTACCCCATTTTTCCATCTATTTCCCAGGAGCAATCCAGTTTACATTATATACAGAGCTCAAATTCACTTGTTTGACAGATGTAAATTCACATGCAAATTTACTACTGTTTCCCACATCTCAGTGCATTCTGAACACTCTGTAATCACATTATTAAACATTTACTAGAAACGTGCTTCTGCCCGATGCACAATTGCCAGTCTAAGTGTTTAATTAAACTAGATTTGTTTTCATTTTAATCACATTATTAAAATGTGGTTTTTTCAGAGTTCAATGGTGAAATCTTCATTCCAAATGCCTACAAGTGTCTGAGAGCTGTATATCCTGGAGAAGAGGAGGAGGCTATTACAACATGTCCTTGCACAAAGGATTTTAGGAGAATAATATTAATTAATAATGGGTAACACTGAAACAGTATGTCTTCTGTGCAAGGCTCATGAATTATCACATTGGATCCTTCTCACAACACCCTGGAAGGGGAATCTATTATTATTTCCATTTTAGAGATGAGGAAACTGAGTCTCAGAGAGGTTAGGTAACATGCTCTCCAGTATCATACAACTAGTAGGTGACAGGGCTAATTTGGAGGTAAATATAGGCATGGAGACCCTGATACCTCTATTTAGATTTGCCTTTGCTTGTTGTTGGGTGACTCTTGATCTAGATCATGCATATTTTGAAGCCTATGCTCTATTTTTCCTGATCTGTCAGCCTTATTTTGTGGGTTGTCTCATCTCTGTTTAGAATGAAGAGAGCAAGGTCCTCTCTAAGTAGATGAGTTAAATCCCAGAGACATAGAACATAATACTGCTAACCAGAGTAGCATAGACTCACTGATAAGGTTAATTCAGGATGAAGAAATAAGTAAATGAGACAGGCAATCCACTTACCCATACTTAAGCAAACAAAGACCCAATCATACACTGCTTTCCTACCGAACACCAAAGGCTTAGATTCAGTTCCACCTGTATTTATGTTATGCTGTACATTGCTTAGAGCATCATTTGAAAATAATGAACAGAAAGCATTATTGTTTCTCCAGTTCTGTTACTTCTTAGATACTGTAAGTTCTGGCGATCCAAATACACTTTTCTCCTTCTCTCCTTTGAGAAGTTGGATACTTTTCTTTTGACTTCATGGGTTTTTTATTAGCCACTGGCTCAGCTGCCCTAGCCTACTCTCCATAGCCATTCTTCACAAAGGTGCCAACTGACTTCTTAACGTTTATCTTTTCTTCTACCTATGCTCCCTGATATGTCCATCTTCTCAGTCCCAGAGAGCATCCTTTTCATTTTCTCAGCATTGGTTGTCCCTATTTGTTGATGGGAGCTTCCTGCTTGAGCTTCTGTTCTATTTCCGGCCATTGATCTGCTGTTATGAGGGTGGATTCCCCTTAGATGTGACTCAGCCTACTTCCTGCTGTTGACTTTTAGAGATTTTAGAATCTGTTCCCCTATTTATTAAAGGAACAAGAACCAAGTTATGAGTTTTTACAGATGTGTGTATACAGACAAGCATGTACTAGTTTAAAGTAAATTTTTAAAAATCAAACTAAGGCAGATCAGATTTTATTTATATAAAATAGATGTCCCTTCACGTTTTGCTAACTTCGATATTGACTATACTAAAGTTACCAATCAAAAATCAAAGTTTCCCCTACCAAAATAAAAAGCATGTACCATCAGACTTGGCTCCCTATAACTCAGGCAAAGAGGTCACAGTTTTATTAATCCTCTTCTTCTTTTTTGAGTCAAACTGGCTATATGTAGTAGTTGCTCAATAAATGTTAAACTGAAAAATTGGACTGAGATTATTGGACACTTCTTCTGATTTCATTGTCTATATATACACAAAAGTAATATACAACAAGGTAAAGAACATCCGTTATAAGCATTAAATATACTTAAGTTTATTTTAAAAGCAATAGGAAAATATCAAATATTTTATTATGAATAACTTTTAAGATTTTACTGGGAAATTTTTTGTCAAAACGGTTAAATCTGATTTTATTAAAATATTTTACATTGCTGAGATGATTGTCTGTAGGTTTCAGAGTGTGGATTTCCCATTATACCTAGACAAAATGATAAAAGGGAGGAAGGAGAACATTTAGGCATCCATGAAAGTAAGGAAAAAAAAAACCTGGATATAAATCTAACATAAATATAAATGTAAATTAAAAGTAACTCTAAAATCTTCTCAGACAGCCATGGTTTAGAAATACATATCACTTCATTTTTAAACCTATATAAAACTGTTGTGAGATGCTGTTTCAAATAAAATAGCAATTTATATAAGTGAACTATGCAGTGGAATAGAACCAAAATGCTTTTAGACTTTCAAAGTGAATAGCTGGATTTTTTACTGAATTTTCTCTGTGGTAAAGGTGGAGCTGGACCTCCAGGAGAAGTAAAAATGAAAGTAATGCAAGGAAAAGAATATATTGTTCTCAGGGAAAAGAATATATTGTTCTCAGGGAGCAATTGAAATCTCCTAGAGGAGATAAACCAAGTGAAATCTAATAGGCTGGCTTCAGTTTGCTACTTTCTCCCACTATGACCTCAGAGAATTTTGAGCTCCAAGTAGGTCCATAAAGGGAATTTTGAAATACTCTTAATAGATCTGTTCTTGAAATAAGTCAACTGAACTGACCAAGGTGCTCTGCCAACACTTTGACTCAAGAGTCCTGACCAACCCTGATCCCAGACTTTAATGACGATTCTCTGGTCTTATTTCCATTCTCAGTAGTTGTATGCAATTTATCCGCAACCCTTGTTCCAAGCTCACTTTCCTAGTGGTCTGGTGGAAATGCAGTAGTAGTTGTAGATGTCTCTGATGAACACATCAGTAAAAACATTAATGAACTTTTTTAGCCAATAAGTCCCGCTCATTCTGTAGCTGTGTAATTATATAGCTGTATCGTTCTGTCAGGTTTCAGTTGCCTTAATTTTTTATGGTCAAACAGAACAATTAACATAAGTATACTTTGTTTCTCTCTCTTCTGGCTTTGATTCTCTGATTTGTGCCACTTCCCCCGCTGCAGCTACTTAGAACAAGCAAACTGTCGATTAGAGGGCTGGAGAATTTGAGCAATAATTGTGGACCTTCAAACTTCACCGCCTGAACAGCTGAAATCCCAGTTGACACAGCCAACCTCTAGGGACAAGAGCAACCCTTGTATCTACATTCCTTTGTTAACAGAAACCATTCAAATTCTTCTCTGAAAGTATTTTAAGGATCCATCTCTGTAAATCCCTGTGCTAGGAACTGAATAATAGGAATGAGACCCTTATTCAATTAGAACAAATTAAATCCAACAGGATAAGTAAGGAGGAAATCTACATATTTCTTTACTACACACTGTGTCTAGATTCTCCTTTTTGAGTCATCCTCAGAAGTAAATCTTTGAAAGAAAAACAAATAAAATAAATCCTTGGACAGCATCCTTGAGTTTTGGTTAGATGGGACATTTCAATTCCTGTTCAGAAGTCCAAACAGTTGTGAGGACTCCAATGTGATTTAAATGGGCCACCATCCCTGATAATCAGAAATGAAAACATAAAACCAAGAAAACTGAATGCTCTCCTCTCACCTGTCACTTCTTTTATCCTGATTGTACCTTACACTTAGAAGCGTTCTAAGTGCTTTTTGACAAGATAGCAATGTTACGTCAATAGATCCTGTGTGAATTTGAGTGGGTAAATTGAGTCCCTCAAAGGCCTTCTTTTAATCTCTTGGATCATTATTGCAAAGATAAAAGCAGGTTTCTGAAAGACTAAAATTCAAAGGAACCTAGCAATTAGAAAGATGAAAATACTAGGTTATCTCGTCCATTTTCCTGGGAGATTCGGAAATAGCTACACAATAGGAATTACTCTAAGTTGACTAGTATAATTTTAAATGTTACAGGTGATAGAGTTTGCCTTTCTTCCACCAAAAAAATAGATCTGTCTGATTTCTCCTCTTTGGCTTTTCTATAAGAATTTTTGTTCAATTCCTTCATTATCAATGTCATTTGAAATTATTCTGAATCATTTCTTCAAATCCTGAATATTTATTTTTCACAGATATCTAGGAGCTGTTTCTTGCTGCAAGATGCATGGTCATGTGGAGAACATGCAAAAGCATTTTTTCCTTTGAGATATTTATAAAATCTCTCTCTGTACGTTACACACACACACACATACACACGTCAATGGGTAAATATAAAACAATATTGCATTTGCCCCAGCATAAATAAATGTATTTAAATTTAAAATAGCCTATAGATCCTTAGACGTATTCCTCAGTTAGCCAAGATTTAATATCATGTATTTAATGTCATATTAAATGGCTAAAGGAAGGAATTGTCATTAATGTTTTATTTATTTGTCTCAAATTTGTAGATTTTCAGAGGTCATCTAGACCTTCAAAGGTAAAAATGTCATACTTTGTTGGAGTCAGGACACCTGCCTCTGTTTGAGGTAGCAATAGTCATCAACTTTATGAATATTGTTGAAGACTTAAGACGTGTCAATGTTGATGTTATTGTATGTTGGGGAGGTCTTTGTGGAAGTAGGATGGTGTAAAAAGATTTAAAAAAAAAATCCCTTGCCTCTAAGGTGATTATAATTTCATACAAAAAAACCCATGCCGACAAGAACTGATATTCAGCACAGGATAATGGAGTCTAGGTGTGAGGTAAATATTTAAAGTATGTGGATAATTTTACATAATCATTTACCACTTAAAAGTGTAAAAACAAGAAACCCTAATTCAAAAAAATTGCTATTCTGGTCATCACATTTACAATATGAATGAATATGTGAGTCATGACATAAACCTTGACATACCTCTGATCATTCAAGCGTGTTGCTTAAGCTGTCAGTCAAAACATTAGCAATATTAGTTGTCCTTACTCTTTACTTAACCCCTTAATCCCTAGATTTTGGTGCTTTGATCAGTTTTGATGTTTTTCTTTACCGTACACCTGCCATTCACATACTAAAGTGAAAAGTGCTAGCTGGTATCTATCAATTCTGATACTACCTGTTAAGTCCTAGGACAATGACTTCTAAACTCTTACCAATGAGTTTATAAAGGCTGCTTTTTGCTAATCCATAACTTTAAAAGAGGTTGAAGAGGCACTGCCTACTTTTTAAAAGCCAAGGTTGGGAATGTTTTTTGTCTGGTTTTAGTTTTTAATTCAGTGTTTTGCTTTGTTTTTATTGTTTTGTATTAGGAGGGAGTGTAGACAGGAATATCTCTTTACTGTAAGCCTCGGTAAGACTATTCATGACCAGTGATTACAGCATACCCTGCAGGAATATAAACCATTTGGTTTGGTTTTAGAAGGTTGGAGTTAGGGAGGAGAGTTGGGTTAGAGTTTTAGAAGGTTGAGGTTAGGGATGTTTGCTCAGAAAAAGAGAAGGTAATCTTCTCGGTTCCCTCTGGAATCATTTAAGAAGTAAGAAATTCTTTGGTTGGGTGGGAGTTACAGTTCCACAATGTCTTGCCAGTAAGTCCTGACTGCTCTTCTTACCAACCTTCTGTCCACTCTCATTTGAATAGTGGTGGAAGAGGGTCAAGTAAGCAGCTCCTCGGCACCTTATTAGCTCTACTCCTTGTTACCTGTAGAGTCAACCCCCACCACTCTCCCTCCATTCCCCTAGTCTAGGTCTGAAATGGGGATTTGAGAAGTATCAGTCCTCTAGTTTTCCTGCCCTGTCCCAACTCCTTCAGCCTTGACCTTTCCCTCTCCTCTCAGGAGCTACATTATTTCATCCCCTCCTTTGGATTTGAAAATTCTCCCTTTAAAATGAGGGAGAGGGCTAAGGGTAGATAACGGGCCCCCTTTCCCTGTCTCCATTCCTGGACCCCTCAGGCTTTCACCACACAAGCTCCTCTGACTCCACAGACAGCAGCTGAGCACTTCCCCCTCCTCCTGTTGGGCCTTGATGGGAACCTTCATATGAGAGAGGGTGTTTCATTTACTCAGTCTCAGATTCTCATCCATCCCAGATTTCCCACCTTCTTGGCTGTGTCCTTCAGTGTTTGCTGCATAACAAACCGCTCCAAAGCATTGTTACTTATTAGCTCATGCTTCTATGCATCCTGGGGATGTTTTTTCTGTTCCAAGCTGGCTCAGATGGAGATGGATGATTTTGATGGCCTCACTCACATGTTTGGGGCCTCAGCTGAGCTGGCTGAGTACACTTGGATGGTGGAGTTTCTCTTCTTGTGGGCTTTCATCTTCCAGGAGCCTAGACTGGCGTTCTTCATATGGCCGTCTCAGGCTTCAACAACATGAGAGGGCAAGCACCAACAGGCAAGGGCTATTCAAACCTCTACTTACGTCACATTTGATAATATGCCCTGTGCCAAGTGGTGGAAAAATAGACTCAACCTCTGATGGGAGGAGTGGCAAGTCCCATTGCAAAGGGACATGGATATCAGAATGGGATTGTAGCTATTTTGCAATTTAACACATTCTCAAAAAGCCTGGGAAAGGCTCTGGTTCCTATAATTCTATTTCCTTCTTCAACTTTCTCCCTCTCAACCCTAAATTGAGGCCTCAAACTGAAGGTGGAAACTAATGACTTCCACTGAGGAATTGTCTCTTCTTTTTCTTTAGAAAATTACATTTTAGAATTAATCTTGGCTCTTCCTACCCTGTCACACATTCTTCTTTTTTCTTTTTCTTTTTTTCTCAATACATCTTATCATTTTGTCTTAAATTGAGTTAATTGCTTTTTAAAAAATTAAATGTCTCTTGTAAAGTTTTCAAATCATTTTTTATATTCCCTCTTGGATGCTTTCAAACATTTTAATTGCTTTTGCTTCAGATATTTGTGAAATATCATTGTTATTTATAAAACGTGTTTTATTTGTATAGAGTGTGTTCTCCCTTTCTTTTCTTTTGTTTGAACAAAGACAGTTACGTTGTAAAAATGGCCCCCATGTTGATCTACTGTTTTCTCTAGACATTTTCTCTGAGCTCAATACATTGCTGTTTATCATTATCCTTTGTTTACAGCCACATTTGAGGCCAGTTCTGTGGTTCTCCCAAACAAATCAATTTGAATTAATTTGCCAAGTAGAGTTAACGAGGCATTGTATGAATCCGAGATGTACTACAGCGACTGTATTCCCCAAGGTTGCTTCTTATTGGGAAAATTTTGATTCTTGCACCACATTGCAGTAGTGTATACCTGACCTTTGAACCTTGTGCTAAATGATGCGTGGCTACCAACCAGTTCATATTTTGAAAAACCTTGGAAATGACATATAACCAAACAAATAGGAGTATAGGCAATTCTTTAATTAATACCTTTGTTGGGGAGAGTGGTCTTCAAGATCCCTACTCTCTGATGCTTGCCTATGCTGGGAGTCCTATTTCTAATGATGTTCTAAGTAGAAGTTTGAGAAACATCAAAACAGGGAAAAAATATTTCTTAGATGTTCTTTGAGGTCTCCTCAACCCTAAAATTGTAAACTCTTTCTCTCAAAATATAAAATGTGAGTTCCAAAGAACTCTACTCCCAGAGACTGCTTTTTAATTATAAAACACAAAAACCTTCTGTTTAAGAAGGACTTCAGTAGTTATTTGAACTTCCCTTCATCACCCCCCTCCACACGCACACATCTTTCTCTGTTACCAACAGGTTCTCTAGCAAGGAGAATTTTCTTCAGACTGTAAAGGCTGCTACAAACAAAATAAATAGGAAAATTTGGTCCTTGAAAAAGGCGAGGAAAGGGTAATAGAGTTCTTCAAAGGAGCTCAAATCTCCAGGTCTTAGATAAATAACTTCCCAGGATGCTTAAGGAATTTGAACTCCAAGCCCCTGATCGTTTGCTCAGAAATAGCTATAGGAGTCAGTTAGAATAGAAAACTAGTTTGGGGAAAGTGTCCTAAATTTTACATTGTGTAAAAGGATGGATCTCTTCAACTTGAGACTGAAATATAAAAGTTCTCAAGTGTTTCTTCTGACAGCTAAGTTGGTATACATTTAACCATATTTAACAAAGATTCTAGTGATGGCTAAGGACTAACATGGGCTCATCAAAACAAGCCTTACTAAACGAGTCTAAATTCCCTTTGGATGGCATAAGCAAATTGGGAGAGGAGGAGAATTTTATGAATATGCTGTATCTTCATTTCCCTGTAAGAGTATAAAATAAGCAGAGCTATGACAGCGTCTTAAGGAGATCTGCCTCTGATTGAACTGAAAACTCAGAGGAAGCTCTAATTACTCTGTATCTATTGCTCTATAACAAATTACCCCAAAACTCAGTGGTTTAAAACAACAGACGTTTATTATCTCACTGTTTCTATAGGTCAGGATTCTGTAGCAGCTTAGCTGAGTGGTTCTATATCAAGGTGTCTGATGAGTTGAAGTCAAGATACAGACTGGGGCTGCAGTCATCTCAAGGCTTACCTAGTCCTGGAGGATCTGGTGGCCTTAGTTCCTTGACATGTGGGTTTCTCCATACGGCTTCTTAAGTGTCCTTATAATATAGTAATAATTCTCCAGAGTGAGTGATGAGAGACAGAGAGAGTGGAAGTCATGGTGCCTTTTCTGACCTAGTCTCTAAAGCCACACACTGTCACTATCCTATTCTTTAGAATTGAGTGACTAAGTCCAGCCCACATTAAAGGTTGGAGAATCAAGCTCCACCTCTTACAGAGAGGAGTTTCAAAGGATTTGTAAACGTTTCAAAACCACCACATAATCCTCCTGTTAAATTCTTTAGAGTCTGGAATGAATGGCCAAAAATATGCGTATCAAATTGACAGATGACAGAGCTAAGAAAGGTATCTTCTACAAGAAACAAAAGACCTAGAGTTGGAATGCTCCTATCAGATTGGAATGCTGTTATGAAACAAAAAAGAATAAATTTAATAAGATGTAATTAAAGTCTTGCTTTGAGGTATATAAAGTGTATTACCTGAATGCAAGATGCCCCAAACTTTTGGGGAAGCAATTTTAGTTGGAAACAAGCCTAATATGTGACTGTGCTGTGGTGCGGTTGTTTAGACAACTGGTGCAAACCAGTGTACTAGCCAGGTCAAGAGTGGGAGATACATAGTGCAGTGATTGTAATTTTTAGATCCCTTGGGAATAATATATTCGTTTGTAGGCATGAGATTCAAGGGTTGGTCTAAAAGACCCATAATTTATAAACACTAGTGATTCCATAAGATCTAATCAGAAAGAAGGCTATAGCATAAGTTTTTTATGGCATCAGAGATATTGATGTTGGTATGACTTTCCTATTCATGAGGATGAAAACGTTCCAATTTTTTGCACATTGAAATTGTCCTCCCAAACCTCCTACCTGTCCTCTGAGCTGTATAGGGACACCATACATGCATGTTTGAATGAAGAGGGGTTTTTTTTACTAAATATTCTGGTTTTTAAAGCATTGAGTTTGATATCCTCTGCCTGAGAGGAACAAAAGGAAAGAGGGATGGGGGTGGGAAGAAGAAGGCGGCTAGTGAGAAATGAAAGAAACCAACAAGACTAAAGAGAAACAGGGCGATCACACAGAGGGTGGGCACGCAGGAATGCATGGATCATGTGGAAGAGCAGGCCCCAAAATAACACTGTGGCTTTTGCAATAAGGAAAAAATAAGCAACAACATGAAGGGCTCCTGCGGGAATCTTGAAGCAATCATATGTCAAATGGCTGAAGACCAAACTCTAAGGCTTTATGTTGAAAAGGAAACTTGAAAAGATTTGACACTAAAAATTGTGTAGTGAGATAATTCTCATTAAGTTTGCCTTCTTTTTGGTGTAACCCTTCTGAATCAGGTGTTGTTATAACATTACCAACAATAGTAATAATTCATATTGAGTGCTTATTTTGTGCCACACACTATGCTAAGGGCTTTACATACATTTAGTTCTGTTAATTCTCACAACTCTATGTTTCAGTTATCATTATAATCCTCATTTTATATATGAAGAAGCTAACCCTTAAAGATACACCAAGATGTACTTATACTTAACGTGTTTACCAGAAAGAAACTAGACAAAATCCAGATATTGAAATTGACTAGTCTAGCTTCAGGGCATATTTTGGAATAATTATAGAAGGAAAAAGTGACAACATTTGAGGAAGGAAAGAAAATTTTATAGTCAATTTATGTTTGGTTAATTTATAGCATGTCATTTTTGAAAGGGCTCTTAAATAAAGAATAGGTGCTAGATAGATGCATCATACTGAAGAAAGTTCCATGAGGTATTACTTGGAAATATTCTCTTAAACTATGAAAGCAAATAAAGATACTGCAATCAGCTGGACCTTGCATTATTAACCTTCCTGGGATTGAAAGTATCCTTAATGGATGAGGACAAGTGAGGAGAAACTCCAGGAGCAACGAGCTTCAGGAAGAGTTGAGAATGGCTTCAACATACAGGGAAAGGATAAGGATGGTGACACATGTTTTAATGGTTGTATCAGGGTCATTAGTATAATAACACCGCAACAGGATGGTACTTTGATCCAGATTTGCGATATGAAAGAGAAGTTCAGTGTTAACATATTTGCATACCAACTACCTCAGACAGCCTTGACAAAGGTGAAGGGATAGGGACGTGGTCACTTGAATAGCTGGACATAGATCACCAGAGTTACATCTCCAGCATGGTCCCCATTCCCCACCCTGGCCTATAAGGTACTCAAACATGAGGAGTGAATGTGTGTAGGCACATCAATGAGAGAACATGGCAGAGACCAGAGGTCAACGGAAACATCAAGAATGGAAGGGGCCTGGCGGGTTCTCCAGACAAACATCCTCCCTGCCCCCCACCATCAATACACACATTCCCTTTCACTGTCTCTAGGGAGAAAGATTTTCCATTTTAGAGCCTTAGATATGTGTTAGGGAAAGATCCTCAGAATGAATACAAATCACAGATGCTCCCCATTCCCAGCCCCCTCTAACTCCCCATGAGCTAAGTCCTTGCCTGGATTATTATATTTAATTTGCGTAAAATCTTGCCATACGGGTATTATTATCTTCATCCTTTCTTTTTTGAACAGATGAATAAACTGAGACATCTAGATTAACTAAATTGTCTAAGTTCACAGACCTGGTAAATGTCTGAGATAGGATTGCATCCAACCTCTATCTGACTGCATAACTGCTACTCTTTTCACACGTTTGAACCACCTTCGCTTAAATAGCTCAACTCCTGTAGCCTAGAGATGGTGGATCAATACTATGACTTTGATAAAGGAAGGAAATGATAATATGGCCTGCCACTTAGATTTTCCATTTCTGAACATATCTAGAAGACATGAGCAGTGAGCTTCATCAGCCAAGTTGGTATGCCTGGGTGACCCACACTGCTTTTCAGGGGTAAACATCTGATCACTTTGGAAAGGTGGTTCTCCCCGGCTCATGGAACCACGTAAGTGAGTCTGGAAAAGCTCCCTTACTTAATAATGCCCTTGTGCTCTGCGTCTGTTAATTCACTTCCTCCAGCAGATCAGTTTTCTGCTCCAAAAGATTCATTTCTTTATCTTGGCACACTAAATGATCAAGGCTCACAATGTATAAATTGTTCTTTTTTTTCAGCCCCAAGGGTGTGTGTGAGGATTAATGAAATGATGCTTATAATTGCATTTTGAGCTCCTTGGTTGAAAGACATTTTATAAATACAAGATAGCATTTCTTTGTTGAGGTCCGTTTATCTCTTACAAGTGGCCCAACATTCTAGACGCCCTTTGGGTAGCACAACATCCTTCTTTCTGACTCTCGGAGAGTTCATCTGGGTCAACGCCAGGAACAAGACCAGAGCCGAGCTCAGAGTTTCCCCAGTTCCTTTTCTTTAGTGTCTGACATTTACGTTGAAATTCACAAAGTGTTCTTTGGGGAGAGAGACATTGTAAGAACCCCTGAAATGCCCTACTACTTGAGCCTGCCCACATCGATTTTCTTTTGCCTCTGGCTCTAATACATAGTATTCATTCTTTGACTGTTCATTAGACCTATAGTCTCATTTTTTAGTGTCAACAAAGCAATAAAGAAAACTTTTCCTTTCTTTACTCCCAGGACTCAAAACAAAATACAAAAATACCTCTGGCATTAATTTTGCACAGATGAATGTTGTTACGATATTCCTATTAGCATATTCACATGCTTGACAATATTTCAGATGGTATTAATAGTCTACCTGCAAGAAAACATTTTCTGCCAGCCTGGTGTAAATTGCCTGAACCTTTAAGCCACTCTTCCTCAGCTTAGCAGCAGTATATCATCATTACCTCTGGCTGGACCAAGAAATCACATTTGTCAATGCCTGAATTGCTCTTTTATTTTCAGCGGTTTTAGAAACCCATTTTGTTTTGGAAATGGGGTTAGCTGAGTATATTTTTAGAGGATACAAAAATATGAAAAGCAACAGCTGGGAGATTTAGGGGATATTCAGGATGTTTCATTTTCTATGGTCAGTTGATCTTTGGAAGATAAACTTTGTGGGACCAAATGGAATATGGTCATCTTTTGACCGGAGACCTGGTGAAGTTCTGAGACGGTGGAAGCACGCCATGGAACCAGTGTGCTTCCCTTAAATCATTAGGAAAGAGTTGAGTCATACTAGTAATAATATTTTCAATAAATTGAATATTTTTCATATCCCAGTTTCTATATGAGCTCTACCTCTTATTATCCTATACCAAGTCCTATGGGGAATTGGGAAATGGGGAAACTGAGGCTGAGTGACTTACACAACGTTACACAGCTAGTAAATCGTAAGGTTAGAACTCAAGGCCAAGTTTGTCTCCAAAGTCCATGGTCTTAACTTCTATGCTGTATTGATTATGACTTTAAGAAAATTGGTATAATGTGTAATGAATAGGATCTATATTTGGACCAATCGAGTGTAAAAATGGTGTTGTGGAAGTTATTTTCTGTGCTATACAAGAGTTATCTCTATCTTTTAGTCCTTCAATTTAAAGAATGTTTACTCCTTTGAGACCATGAACAAATTTCAAATGTACTCCTTTGGGATCATAAAGAGGGACTGACATACTGGGGAACTATTCAAGGGTCAGCTTGCTTTCTTTGTCTTGTCTCCCTCTGTTCTCTTTTCATTTTATCCTAAGTGGATTCACCCAAATGCAGAAAGTATGAGTTATTTCTACATAGGGGCTGGAGCTATATATATGAACCAGTTGGGCCTTAATAATCTCACCTCAGAATATTCTGCTCTTCACAATATTATAATTCAACAGTGCATGTTGTGTGTTTCTCCAGAAGCTGAAATAGATAATATTTGATAATAGAACCAATAGTCCAAATGCAAATGACCAGAGGTGGCCAATAGTATAAAAAATCTCAATTTCTGATAAAAAATGGGTGGGGAGGCACACACACACAGACACACACACACACACACACACAAACACACGCACACACCATTACCTTTATTTTAAGAAGAATAAAATGCGACTGATCTTTTTTCTAAAATTTAGTTCCATGTAGGTGAGTGTCAGATCCATATAAGTAATTTAAGAACAGTCTGTTTGAAGATCTCATTGTGAAATTTATAGATTTCTCAGTGTGGTTAAGAACTACAGTGATGACATTTTTTTGGTCTAATTAGTAATGCACATATGCCTCTTTTTAATGACATTGTATCATTACTATTCATAAAGCCATTCTTTCTCAAGGATAGCCTCACTTTCTATTGAAGAATTGATTTCACTCTTTGTTTAAATTTTCATACTGGTTGCTATATGAAATGTACAACTGAATGTCATTAACGATTTAATGTGAATGTATATGAATTTGACAAGGTTTGCTCAGCTTTCAGAGTAGTCCCTATGTATGAATTCCTATATGTAGAAGGTTGTTTGCTCTTCAGTCTAGCAAATGGGGCTCGGGGCAAATGAACTCATTCTCATGCACATGTTTCTAAAACAGTTTTCACTAATTTTTGAGATAAATTAAAATAAAAACCAACAAGAACATGAAAAGAGACTAAGAACAATGTTAATGCGGCAATTTAAACCAATTTGGTTTTCCAAATGACCTTCCATCTTTCACAACTTATAACAGTATGCAAGCTCACTATCCTTCATGCCAGATACTATCCATCTGGTGTGGAAAACTTAAAATTTTTTCTAAATGTCTTTAAAGCTGAGGTGGAGAAGAATGATTCTCTCTCTTTCGCTTTCCAAAGGGTCTAAGGTTGAATCGTGGCTATGCTGTCCTCCCAATATATCACTTATTGATTACCCAACACTGATTTCACTTTTTCTAGTTGTACCATGTCCCAAAATGATTTCCTGTGGAACTTTATGTTTGGAAGAGTGGATTGAGAGGGGGTGCTTGGGAGGACCAAGAGCCCTGTGTATTTGGAGGAAGTAAATCAATGCAAGTTCTCAATTAATTAATTTTGTATATATAGAACTCTGGCAATTTGGAACTTTGAATACTTCTGATTTTGCCCTGCAAGTTACTAAGAATATTTAGCTTTATATTT
The DNA here is from genome assembly GCF_041296265.1 of Equus caballus. Lineage (NCBI taxonomy): Eukaryota > Metazoa > Chordata > Mammalia > Perissodactyla > Equidae > Equus > Equus caballus. Next base: position 37,552,015 of record NC_091707.1, read on the forward strand.
CCTATTGACTTCACTAATCCTTTCCACAGTGAGTGGAATGAAGGTCATTAATATTTTTAATGTTGTAGCCAACAATGATAGTTACAGAAAACCCAAAGTAATAGGGTATATTCAAGATGAATCCAGCACCACCCATTTGCCATTTCTCAGTATAATATTCTGTTGTGACTAAAATTTGAGAGGGGTCAAAACTTATGAAGATGGATGACATGCCTTGTGATATCTGTCTCCTGTAGGGTAAGATTAAGAGTTATAGATACAGGTTCTTTCCAGAGACGTGCATGCTCCTTTTTTATGAAGACATGTGAGAATTTACTCACCTTTATTTTTGATTAATAGAATTCTGAGTACCTAGAACTACCAGGAAGAATTATTATAATGATCTGTAACTGGTAGCTATATTAACAGGCAAACCTAACTTCGTTCACCGTGGCTTACTGAAACACCAAGGAGTTAAACTGCGTTTCTGTTTTTCCTCCTTGCCTGCACCTTCCCTTTTTTTCTGCGAGAAAAATACTTTGAGGAAAACTTTAAATTATACACTGCTATCCAAAATTGTTAATTGTTCTTTCCATTCATTTTACTTTATCCTTTGATATGTTAATGTATCATGTTTTGTGCCAGCCAGATAGGGTCCCATAAGGTTGGCTGGAAACAGATCCATAGTGCCTCTTTCATGAGCTTTGCTTTTTTGCTGTTGTTGTTTTGTTTTGTTTTTATTCCCAGGCAGTGAGGATAATGAGTCAGCACCTTAGAATAATTTGTTCATAGGAGAAATGAACAGAGAGTCTTGGAAACATTTCCCAACATTGCTGCCCCTTTCCCATCCTACCCCTCACAGAAGGCAGGTACCAGTTTAGTTACATGGGGACTCTTCTCCGCCAATAGGAACTCCTATATGGAGCTGGCCCTAAGATTCAAATGCCATGACAAGCTTCTACTATTCACTTGGTGATGCTATATTTAATTCTAATATTCTTTTTGGCTTTTAGACTTCTTTGCAAATTGTTTCCAAGCCACCTGTTTTGAGACTTTGATTTCATTTTTAATGTGGGTAATTTGGAGGAGAATTTCCAAAGTTCCCATACAGGACTATGAGTCAGAAGTAATGAATTAGAATTCACTAGTTTCTGCTTGATTGCTGTGAGGTTGGTTGATGAGACAGAACAGTTCCCAAAGCATGGCTTCATTATTTTGTAATTTGAAGCATATTCATTAAGAGTATATCTGCACAACACCATTCTCCAAGTTTTTCCAGATAGACAAACCATCCAGGGGTGGTAACAACAGCTCCAAAAGGAAGAAGAGGGCATACTAGCTGTGGAAAGCTTTATGCTCGATACTTGAAACTAGTTAAACAGTTCATGCTTGGAAGAAGTATCCCTAACAGGCTTTACGAATGGACGCTTGTTTAGGAAGGACCTCTCATAGGAAGGTAAGAGAGAGGCATACTAGGTAAACATGGAGGCTGTGTCTGTGAGCAACAGTAAAACATAGGTGCTCAAAAGTCTGCAAATGCTCCATCCTTATATTTATAGCTGTTTTTGTTTACAGGTATTTACTTTGGGCTTCCTTTTTTAAAAAATGTGGAACAAATCTGGACAAAGGAAAAGAGATATAAAGAGTCATCTGTAATACTCTACCTATTTAACATAGGTGATGGGTGTCCAGGGACCCCTTTACGGAATAAGAAGTCTCCCTTGGCCATCAAGGCTTAAATTGTCTTCTTTGGCTTCCCTCTGCCAGAAGGTAGAACAGTGACAAACCTTTGAGAGGAGAATAAAGAACTGCATGGCCCCATGCTTCTGATAGAGTTCAGCAGAGTGAGAGTAGAGCCTGTATGACTGAGACACTGAGGGTCCCCTATCACTTTATGAAGCTGATCTGGCAGGTAAATTACTCAAAGATTGAGGAGATCCTCGTGCTTCCGTTGGCCCAATTAAGGTATGGTTGGGGTGCAATGGAGAAGAGTGAAAGTAAACCCATTTCTCTCAATGGCCAAACCTCTTACTAATTCCCCTCCTGTGCCACGTTTTCAAAACATAATGGAGCACTGCATAGCTAGGACTAGCCTGACCTCAAACCTGTCACCCAAGGGCAGAGTGACTTCAACTCCACCTCTACTAAAGATAAATTGATATCTATCTCTAAAAACTTCATAAAACAAACCAAAAACCTAGGATGTTTTTAATGACTTATTGACTTTTCAGATTGTTCTTTAAGCTGTTTTTTAAACTTTAAAGGCAACACTGATAATGAACGCTTCCAAATGGTAAAACAGAAAATCCCCTTCAAATATAACCGGCCCGTAGAGGAGTGGCTGCAGGAAAAAGGTAACCGTCGTTAAAAACTTTCGTTTTAAAATCATTTGATTCTAAATCCTCATTTTTAAAGCCTGCAAATAAATGTTCCTTAAATGATAATCGCCTGCTGCATAAATGACTGTTTTAATTTTCATTATAATTTGTGTCAGCTTCCACCTGCCATATGTTGATAAATCATGCTATAATACATTGCCATTAAAATACAGTTAAAGGGACTAACATCTAGCTTGCTATCAGCGTGACAACCACAAACAAGAAATTCCAGGAACCTCTAAAAAAGAAATGTATTATGGCAATTTAACCACTGCATGACATTATTTGTTAATTTGTTTTAAATCACCTCTTCTACCAAAGCTTTCTAAAGACCTTTCAAAAGTACTATTTAAACTTACATCTTGAGGCTGTTTTGGCTTTACTACCTAGAGCATGGTTAGCAAAAAAAAAAAAAAAAAAAATCACAGATCGACTCTTGTCACTTAAACTGCTTAAAACAAATGTTATAAGGGGAGCAATGTCATTTAACATTTGTTTTTAAACAAAGAAAGAATGAGAAAGATGAATTTTGCCTTTAGATTCAAACTTAGAGGCAAAAATGTTTCATAAGAGGTTAATTGTGTCCTAGATGCTACTGAAACTTAAAAAGAAACAAATTATTTTACACTTTGGTTGTGTGATTCCCTTGTGTATCTGATGTTTATGCAACAAAAGTGTAAGTGTTTAAGACAATGTGTTGGAAAAGGAAAGGCTCATGAAAGGCAAAACAGCAATTTCTGATTTGCTGAAGAAAACAACCACTTTGTTAATAAAAGAGGGCAGCGGTTATAACTGATGTTAGAATTTTCTGTGTGGCTTCTGTTAGCACATAAAAACTATTGTTTTGCAATGAAGAAAATTTTCTATCTTTAAGAAGCTATTTATTCTGTTCTTTCCTGAGCCGGTATAAGCTCCTCTTCTCTCAAAGACCTTAAGTGAGTTCTTAAAGTTTGTAGAGATTTGATTGAGTTATGTATAAAAAGTAATTGGATATATTAGTTAGTATACAACTTAAAAAACAAAGGACCAGCACAGCTTTAAGTTGGGTGAAAGCATTCAGACCTTTAAACACGGAAAATCCTCACTGAGCCTTAACTGTTTGCCCTGTTTTTAACGTACGTGGTCTAATTAAAAATAAATTAAGAATAACTCTAAAAAGCAAATAATTTTGTTTAGTAATCACCAGCTCATAAAGTCCCTTTAACAATAAAGACAATGATTGCCTCACTTTTTAAAAAGGAAAAGAAAACTAGATGCATGTCTGAGTCTCATGTGCCTGAGAGAACTTTTTTGTTTCTTTTAATTTTATGTTAATAATATTTTCTTTTACTCCATTGCCTTTTGAAGCCTAAGTTTAATAGCATGCCAGGCATTTTCATTTGTATAAACCATTATAAAGTTATTAGTAGGCTTTTAGTTTTCCTTACGGTAGCATTGTTATCAGTTGGCTTTCGTATAGAAGGATGCTTTCACATACACAAAAGGCTGAGGGGTTGGGATGGGGTAGGGGTGGGTCAAGTGGACAGTAGGAGGCATTCTAGTTTCTTAATCAAATACTTACATGTTTATATATGCATATAATGTTGAAAATTATTTGCAAACTGGGAGGTTCTCTCTTCTACATTAAGTGAAATTACATTTTTTAAAAATAATTTGGGTGAGTAACATCTGTTTATTCTATTGCTTTACCCCTTCCTCTGTCTAGCTAACTTTCCCTTCAAAAGGATTAGAAAATATATCCCAAAAGACCTTGTAAAGACGAAGATTAAAAAAGGGTAAAGACAGAAAGACAATTAGGCAGACATTTTAGGAAGTACTTGGAATGCCTCTTGGGAGTTATTTCTGTCATTGGGGAAGAGATCTGGGTCACAGCATTCCTGAGTCTGTTTTCTGCTCTGTCTACTATTGACTGACTTTCTGACCTTAGACAATCCACTTAACCTCTTTATATCTCAGATTTCCCTTCTGAGGAGAGGAGAAATAATATGGCCTGTTCCCCAAGGGTGTTCTGAGGTTTAATTAATTAGTCTTTGTGCAACACTGGAGACGTGCAAAGATTTAATTTAAGCAGTATGTGAACTTGATGTCCAAATGAGGTAACAATTAATGACTTTCAAAAGGATGGGCACACACAAAAAACCCCAAAAAGTAACCTGCTACAAATCCTGGACTGGTGTTATAACCAGATTTTGCATAATAGATGATAGAACAATTCTCGGGTTGGGATATAGATATAGATATAGATACAGATTAGATATCATGGCCACTTATTATAAAAAATACAATTGATCATAATGAGTGATAATAATGAGATCTGGCACTGATTTTGAGAAATCTTGGGCAAATGATAAAACTTTCTCCAGTCAGTCCCTTATATCTTTCATAGGGAGAGGGTACAAATGGCTGTTTCTCACTTATTCCTGCTTAGCTGAGAGAGAGAAATTGATCAGAGAGAGAGAGATGGCAGAAGACTGATAATATCCCACTGTTCTCTTAGTGACTTCCAGCTTTACCATTAACCACCTGATCCAAGGTACATAAGGCCAGAAAAGGGTCTTGAAACAGAAGAAAAGCAGACCTAGCCAGAAATAGACCATGAAACAGACAAGCAGACAAAAATACAAATACTTCCCATGGCATGATGGAAAACTGAAATATAGACAATCTCCTTTCCTGTCTCACCCCCCAGGGTCTTGTTCTCAAGAAGGGATTGGTGAGATCTCTCTGGGAAAGCAGCAACAGCCAGGAGTGGAGCAGTGGGTTAATCTCAGAACCCAGGAAACGTGTCTTGCCTTTCCCCATGCTTGGATCAGTCTTGAACAAACAAAGACCACTTTATGAGTGAACTATGGCAACTGCAATAAAGACGATCCATCATTTCTAGCCAGCATAATTCAGCTTTACATTTCAATTCTCCCTGACCCTTTTTTTATCTGTAAGCAATGGCAGAATAATATCACCAGGAAAATGATATGTGGACCATTATAGATGTGAAATACTTTCAGGAATATTAAAAATCTTCTACGTATAATCAGTTGTAACCATCAACTGATCACCAGTGCTGGATTATAAACAAAAAAAGGAAATGAATAAATATGGTTGGCCAACATTGTGTGAATGGAATGGATAGCTTGGTTTGGGGGCTATTTGGTGTAAGGTACTGAATTTTAGACCTAGACATCTCCCATTAGGCAGTTTCTTCTTATTTATTGTATTAAGCTGTCCCAAATGCCTATGCGAGGTTGAGGGTGTATTTATTCTCCCCTTCCATCATCGCATTTCTGTTGTCAGAAAAAAGCTATTGTCAAAAAATAAACCATAAAGAGGTATCAGCTCCAGGCCATCACCCAGTGTTATTGTGCTTTGAACTTTTGGCTGCATCTCGTATGAGAAATGAGAGGCCAAAGGACAGGCAATGATGCATGTGCACAGGGCCCTGAAAGAATTTGTGGGAAAATAGTGGAAATCTATTAGATCTATTTTGATTGCACCCTTGGGATCTGGCCAATCCTGTTATCCTTAAGGCCAGCAGATTCCATTTCCATGCTCCAAATATTTTTATAGAGTGCAGATCATTTTCATTAACAAAATTCTCTGGCTAATTCTGCATACTGCAGCGTTTGAAGCTCCAAAGGGGTATTATTTATAAAACATTCTTCATTAATAGGCATGTAAGAGTTGGCCAATGAGCAGAGTTGACTCTTAAGAGTTCCCTTTGAGCAGATGCATTTTCCCTTTTCTGCCTCGTCCATTTCTCCCATTACTATACATTGAGAAGGTATTCCACATTATACATGGGAAGTTCAAGGATAGCTAATCATTGTATAGACTTAAAGACCATGTAATGGTGGTAACGGTTAAGAGCCCAACATCACAGTATGCCTCTATTCATATTAGAGATTGTAGAGCAAAAACCTCATATATAAACCTTTATATACAAAAATGTACTCCTTTTTAATAGGCAGGCAAGAATAACAGAACATTGTTTCCAGTCATTTATAGCTAGAATAATTCAGGTGATTAAATTAAAAATGAGTGGAGCATTGTTTGATCACTGCCTACAGCGGAAAAAATTCAAAAAGGATATATTTAATTCCATTAATAAGTTTTTCCCCATTCTCCCTATGGAAAAACAGAAGGAAATAATCTGGAGAAATAATAGCATAGAAGGCCTTAGCCTTAAACAGCTGTTTGGGTTTTCTGGGAAAGATCTAGCTCTTAGGAGAGGCTTTTGCAAGTAGAAGTAGCTGGGAGGAAGGTAAGGGGAGTTACATGATTTTAAATTTTATTCTGCCATGATTTCATTCTGATAGTTTTCTATCCACAGAAGAATAAATGGTTCCTCAAATGGGAACTCCAAATAAGATGAGCTACTGAAAGTCTTCAACCCATGAATATACCTCTGTATCATTTAGAGGAGTTGTACATGTTGCTTTTTTCATTAATATCCATCCCCTTTTTAAAATTCATTGATTTAGGATGATGTCTTTTTCTTCCCCCAACCCCAGGAACATTATCAATGCCTGCTTATTTTCCATATCTTAGGGAGAGATTTAGTTGTGTGACCATAATCCCCACTCCCCAAAATTGATAGAGATAGGAACTGATCTGTCACGATGTTTATGAAACAGCAAGTATGGATAGACTAATTTTCACTATGAAGATTTCTATGAAATGAGGGGTTTGGTAACTAAAATGTTAATTTTTGTAAGTATGCAATGAATCTAGGTTTCTTAATTGGAATCTAATTTAATTTCAGATAACTTTATTTAATTATCAGACCTATTTTTTAGTTCACTGTTCTGAGTTACCTCATTCAGTTTTTGTTTGCCATATGTAATTCTTTTTTAGTTGTCATTATGTTGTTTTGTAGGCTAAAAAGTCAGTGTCATAGGCATTTATGATTTATTATTGTCGTCACCTAATTTGGGGGTTTCTTTCTGTTATCCACAACTATACATCCAACAAGACTGCAATACTGCGCATCATTGAACCAAGATTTCTCCTTTCTCACAGTAAAGAAATAGAAACTTGATTATTCAGGTTATCCAGGATATTCAGCTAGACAGTGGAAGAGGTAAACATAATGAAATGTTACTTGCCAATGTCCATATTGAATTTTTTTTCTCCTCTTCAGTTGCTCAAGGAAGCCTGTCTTGATGCCTGGTCCATTCAGACCAGGTAAGGCAAAAAGAGAAAATGTATGGGAATAATGATGTTTCCTCCACCCAACCCACTAGGCCGGCAGTTAACCATCTTCAACACCCAGGCGCAAATAGCCATTGGTGGAAAGGACAAAGGACGCCTCTTCCAAGGCCAGCTCTCTGGGCTCTATTATGATGGTTTGAAAGTATTGAACATGGCGGCTGAGAACAACCCCAATATTAAAATCAATGGAAGTGTCCGGCTGGTGGGAGAAGTCCCATCAATCTTGGGAACAACACAGACGACCTCCATGCCACCAGAAATGTCTACCACTGTCATGGAAACTACCACTACAATGGCTACTACCACAACCCGCAAGAATCGCTCTACAGCCAGCATTCAGGTAAGCCTTTCTCCAACTATTAATTGATTCTGCTATCATGGTCAGTGTTTCTATGTAGCTAAAGAGTCTGAATTATCATGTTTATAGGAAGGGTGCCTATAGATGTTTATAGTAAAAAGACCCAGGAGTAGAGAAAGACAAAGTCATTGCTAAAGAAGTTATAAAAGTCTTATGTGCACTCATGGGTTATTACTCCTACCATATTTATTGCTGAAATGGTAAAGCTGTTATTCAAAATGAGCAATGAACAACACTTTCAGTATGAAATACTCCCTCCTCTCATTTTATTACCTTTCTTTCCAATAGCTAAAGGGGAGAAGGAGGAAAGGAAAATGTGTTATCATAGGAAAGACTGTATCCTAGTTCAGTTCTATTGACCTTCTTCTGATGGCTTTGCTGGAACATGAATTGTTCATTTTTTAGGCCAATGGGTAGCAGTAAATCAAGGGCAATTGAAACTAGAGATTCAAGTAATCCTTATAAAATGCAGTCTCTGCATTTGATGTTTTGTTGATTAATCATCTATTATTTTTTAACCATTTTTTTCCTTTATATTTGACCAAGATCCTAATACATTAGAGAATTTAAAGGTCTGAGTTTGTCTATATAGGAATTCCTTAGTTTTGTGGTAACATTTTTGCTTTTTCACTTAAAAGTAATTATATCCCAGCTAAAGCTTAATGCTTTGCTGACTCCCTTGGCATTTCATAAATCTAGTTAGTAGAGGATAGGAGGTTAATTGAGTTATTAGCCTTAAATACTCTGGCATAAAATAAGACATTCCAATTGCTTGTGGGGAAATTACCCCTAGTCTAGTTAGAGTTTGTAGAAGATTCAGTAGATCGGTGCTGGTCCTTTCTTTTTCTCAGTTTTAAGACATTATCCAGGGGCTCAATTTAGTCTTTGACATCACCCTTCCATTGACTTCAGTGGGCATCGTAAACTTAAAGCCGATAATCAATTAAACCCCCTATGTGTTCTCATTCTTCTGAATTAAGTTCGAGTTAGGTAGACGTAAAAGTGTTGTCTTCCTTTCCCCTTTTCTTTGATCGGAAATATCCAGACAGCTCCTTAAATCACTCCACAGGAATGACTTGAAGCTGTATGTTCTGATGATGTCATCAGCTAATGTTAAGTGTTTTAGAAAGGCTACTAAGAACCTGGTTAGCATAGCAGTATTATTGTCGCCCATGCTGCTACAAGCATACCTCCACACATGCTCAAAAAAATAGCTTCTTCTCTACTGATATTAAAGCAATAACTCCTGACACTTCACTCTACTCACTGAAAAGAAGATAAAAGGCAATATATATTTCTATTATGACTCTTTATAGCTCAAGAGCAGATCTGTTTATTGTTGGTGAAAGGATAGTTCTGTCTGCACAGGTCTTGGCAGACTTGTTCTGTTTCTGTCAGAATACATTCCACTAACTCTGTGGGAAGCAGAGGAGCAAATGGCTTTTTCTTCATAGGAATGGCTGGTCCTGTAGTCTTTTTCAAGGCCAAATTTTCGCCGACCTCAAGAGGATTTAGTGTTACACAGGGATTCAGAGACTAAGCCACGATAATTATTGGTTTTTGACTTTCACTTCTGCAGCAAATACATAAATGGGAGCAGATGGGTGAGTATTCCCACAAACTAAGAAAGCCAGAACTTCTGGAGAAGAGTAGGATACAAAGTATAGAAGTCTGACAAGTGATTATGACTCTAAACATCATAGAACCTGTTATCATTTTAGAGGATGTGGGCAGCTGGAGGATGCCCTAACAGCCTCCTGTCTGGTGCGTTTCTTTTCCTTTGAGTCTAGTAATAATTGGATTACATCTACATGTCTTTCCTCTTGCTTCTACCAAGGCTATAAAAATGAATTATAAATCTGTCGAAACTCTTTGTTTTTAAGGGTGTGTAAATACATACTCTTGGAGGAAAGCCAACAGACTAGCAGAATTAGATTACACTGGGATGAGGGATAAAAAAAAAAAAAAACCTTATTCTTTGTAAAGACTAGGCAGTGGAAACAATTTTATGCCAAGGGTTTTGGATTTTTTTGATCTTTCCAACTAGCTGAAAGAACTTAGTCCTGGGCTCCATAAAAACTCAATAGCCTCCCTTGTCTCCAAGCTTATTTGAATCTCAAGTATATTCTGTAGATCACATCAGGCCTATGTGAGGACTGGGGACTCAATAACACTTGGATTCCATCCAAGGTATAGGACAATTTCCAGACTCCAAAGTCTTTGGGTGATGTAATCAGTCTCAGAGGCTCTAGTATGCCCTGTGTGATCCAGCTAATTTTCTTGGATGAAGTGGACTCCTAAAAATTCCATCTCTGGAGACACTTCAGAAAAGAGAAAAAGGAGTGGGAAGACTGGATTTAATATTCACCAGGCCCATCATTCACATTTCCACCTATGTGTGAAGTCTTACAGCCTTTTCCAAATGATACTCTGTTCTGTCTTCCTTTGCTTTGATACCGTTGCTAAATCAGGTTGCCCTAAAATTAAACTCTTCTAGGAGAAACAAAATAAGCATGTGAATCCACAAGTATAAAAACCTAGTTATTAAAAAATCCACTGGTTCCTTTTTTAAGCATAAGCTGAGAAAACATCATTGGAGCAATTCATTTCTGATAGACCTTGGTTGGTGTTGATTTCAGATCAAAGAAGAACTGCAAAGTGCCTTGGGTGCTGCTCTTAACTATGTGGGAATGTGAACAAATAGTTTTTGAGTTGATATGCCCTCCAAAGCTCCAGCCTCCTGGAAGTAATGGGTACTTTGATCTTTCTGATACTCTAGTTTGTTTTAGAACTACTTGTGAATTACATGGACCGTGTTAAATTCCTCACAGCTATGGTGCCCAAGCGTCAGATCTTCACCCTATATTAAGAAGAATGTCTCTAGGTCTTCCCCTAAATTACAAAAAAAGTTAAGATTGAGAAAGCAAGGTGGGCACATTGAGAAAGAAAGGGAGTGCATGATAAAAGTAAAGGTCTGGTGTTTAGTAGGTGCTCAATAAATATTTATTGAATAAATCAGAAAACAAGATAGGCTTTATTACATTTCTTATCATCATTTAACAACTAGGAGTGGTATGGCTTGTGGAAAGTTTTCCCTCCAAAATGATCCATGTAGGCAATTCTTCTGCCCATATGTTGTTGACTGAGGTCACTCAGTGGCTGCACTGGTCTGGAAGGTCTGACTTCACTCGTGCCTTGTATCTTGGTGGGTTAACTGGAAACCCTGGACTCAACCGCGTTCCTTTCCCTCTCCATGTAGTCGCCAGGACTCTCCATGTATTCTTTCCAGCAGAGTAGTTGCACTTCTTTCATGGAGGCTCAGGGCTTCCAGAAAGCATTTTCCAAGGGATAGGAAGTACAGACTGCCAGTTTCTTATAGCCTGAACCTGGAAACCTGCACAGTATCACTTCCACTGTATTCTGTTGGTCAAATAAGTCACAAAGCATTCTCAGTATCAGGGAAGGAGACATAAACCTCACTTTCCAATGGGAGGAGTAGCAAGAATTTGCAACCAGCCTAAGTCTACCATATTGTAAAATTAGGGAGAAAGAAGGTACTACTAGTGCTTATATCAAGTGATTATTGTGAGGATATGTGAGTTAATATAAGCAAAGTGCTTAAAACACAGAACATCATGAAGAGTAAGATTGAATATTTTTTAATCTTATTATTGTATTCTATCCCCAACATTTGGTATGCAAATCAATACCCTCTCAAGAAGGATCTACCTCAGAAAATGGGGTTGCTTTTACTCATAGTAGTGTCTGTAGTTCAGAGTGGGGGCTAGGAGGTTTTAGGGGGATAGGGATTTGAAGGAGGATCAGTAGAATTTGGAGGCTAAAATTAGTTCTGGTAAATAAAGTCTCTAAGATCTCAAGAATGGACTTCTCTAATACCTCACTACCCATCTTTAATTTTCTCTCCTACTTTTAAACAAACCTGAAGTTCCATAGGCCTTGGAGAATATGTTCTGTTCTAAAGTATGTCTATCCATACATATTTTGTGGATTACAAAGAAGAGGAATCTAGGATCCTTGCCATCATGGAGTCTACAATCTAAAGAGGACTTGACATTAGCCATGAACATGAGGTAGTGACTTACAAATGGTGGTGTGTTGTGAGGGTGAGAAGTGGTGTGTCGTTGGCTTGGTCAGATCTTATGAATGGGGTGGGTTTGGAACTGGGCCTTATAGAGTCAGTACATTTGGATACATGGAGAGAGGAATAAATCCCAGGTTGGTTGAACGTCAGAAGCTAAATTGTCAAAGTCAGAGATTATAATTCCTGAGGGAGATAGTCAAGTCCAACTAGAACAGAGAGTGTATAGAGTGAGAGACAAGAGATCCAGACTCTGAGAGTCTTGGCCTGAATCTCTCCCAAGTGGAAGAGGACCAAAAGAGGAGAACTGGATTGGGTTCCCTGTGGGTCTCACTATAGGGATGACCCAGCAATTGTGCAGGCACTTCCATTACATAACCACTGACCCAATGTCAGTGGGTTACTATCATGACACTGATAGATCAGCTTCCAAAACAGTAAAGTTCAACTCAGTCTACACTCAAATTCCTTGGTCCTCATTCAGGCTAGAAGGCAAAAATGAGAAACACGAGTCTTTTAGCAATAACTTTCAGCCACCAAGACCAAAATGTTCCTGTGAGACAGGAAAACGCCAAAAGAAAAACAGTTCCAAGAATAATGTGTATTCTCTTACCCTAGGCCTCCAGACTGAGTTGTTATCAGTAAAGGAAGAACTCAGTGTGTTCTGTGCAAATCACCATTTGGAAGTGTTTATAAGCTATTTGCAGGATACTGACTAGACCCACTTTTTCTGTGATAGGCATTGGTAAAGTCACCTTGACATTGGCCACTGCTGCCTGGCCCCAGAAAATTACCAGAAAATCACAGTGCTCCTTCTGGATTGGCGCTATCCTAATAAACAGTAGAAATGAAAGACTTGAGACTGTGAGATTTCATTCTTCTTGCAAACTTACAAAGTCTGCGGTCGAATGTGAATCACTTTGAAAAGTTTCAGAAGGGAGCTACAATTTTTCAGGCTTTGTAGTAATACCTATATGGAAAGTCCTCCTTTTGGTCTGCTTTCAGGGTTAGGCTGGAGACAGTAAGAAGAATGCTTCAGCCTTGATATTGATTCTTGCAAAACAAAACAAAGCAAAACCTTGTGATTAAAAAGGTGATCCTTCAGAGGCTGGCCCCGTGGCCGAGTGGTTAAGTTTGCGCGCTCCGCTGCAGGCGGCCCAGTGTTTCATTGGTTCGAATCCTGGGCGCGGACATGGCACTGCTCATCAAACCACGCTGAGGCAGCATCCCACATGCCACAACTAGAAGGACCCACAACGAAGAATATACAACTATGTACCAGGGGGCTTTGGAGAGAAAAAGGAAAAAAAAAAGCTGATCCTTCACTACATAATCTGAGAAGGGTCTCAGTATATTGAACGGAAGAGAGTACACGTTAAAGTCAGAATTTATAGGTTGGAGTCCAGTTCTTTCAGTTACTTAGCTCTGTATCTCTGAGCAGGGTAACGAGCCTCTCTAAGCCTCAGTTTCATTATCTGTAAAATGGGCATAACAGTAAATTCCCCATAGGCTTGTTGTGAGTAGAAAATACCATCATGTGTGGAAAGACCTTAGACCATGGCCTACCTCATGAGTTTTCACTAAATGCTAGACATTAGGAAACCACTTCAACCCGAGAGACTCTCCTAGAACTCACAGATCCTCAGAGGGCTTAGCTGTCCTGTATGATTGGTTGAGCACAAGAAGCACAATTTTGTCTATATACACACAAAGCCACAATGACCCAGGATTTCCTCTGAGGGTCCCAGATTGAATCAGAGCCCTAAATTCATCAACTAGCAGGAATTTCTATGGGAGACTCTTTCCTTTTCATTTTCAGGCATAGGAATTGGCTTTGCTGTGTGGTTATTACACACAGTGTATTCTATTAGGGCAAAGCATATGAAATTGCCATTTTTGTAGCTCAAAATGGTCAAATATCATCAATTTCATATGCTTCCACCAAATTTGTGATACACACATTTACAGCATGTTGTTGTCAATGGCATTTTGAGACTCTGGCTAGAATACCCAATTTTCTCAAGGTTCTTTGAATAATCAAACTGTCTTGGATTGGGATACAAGAGAAACCTACCTTATCCCAGATACGATGCTATAACAGGATATAGATCATGTTGTATCAAGAACAGTTATACTTACCCAAAGAATTTCCGCCCTGGGCCCCTCTTCCTTTTCCCTGCTGCCACCAGCTTGATAGAAATGAGACAAGGAGTCCACACAGTTTTCAGTCCCTCACTTTTGCCTCGAGACAACAGAGCCTCCAGAGGAAGTTTATTTTTAGGATCAGGGCTCAACTAATATTGATTAACAGCCTTACATAATGTGCGGCTCCAGGGCTCTTTCCTTTCCTGCCAAGCCTCATAACTGGGGGAGGCAGTGAAGATTTGTCAGTCTAATTAGACTTTAGATGCCAGCCAAGAAATATCTTCTGTCTCCTCCTTACCCTCACACAGGTACTTTCTTTTCCCCTCTCAGAGAGTGATCTGGGGGAGAAGGAAATTGGTCTTTAATTTACTCGTTACCTGGTAAGACTCTCCAGTGACATTTTCTCTGCAGAATTGCATAGTTCTAATGAAAAAAAAAAAAAAAAAAGGGAGCTTCATGGGTTTACCTACCTCTTAAAGACTTACATGTTTGCATGTTTGCAGAACAAATAGGAGAGAGAAGAGAATGCAGTGCTGTTCCTTTTCATCCCCCTTTTCAATGTTTTAATTTCGGTGGATGGCATCAGCACTTCCCAAAGCTGAGTTTAGTCCTTGAAAGGGTCCTCGGAGAAGACGCTCATTGCAGACAGGCTGAAAGTCTGTGAGTTGCTAGGAGAAGTTTGAGAGATGCCTTTCTAATTAGGCTGTAATATTTATAGGGTAAAATTTTCACCAGAACTGCTGATCAAGTGGTAGGTCTTATTTTGCTCCATCTGAACAACTGGGAGGAAGTAGGGTCTGCTCTTGGCTACTCAGTGTGGAGGTCTCCAAATGTTTCTAAAGCTCTGGGTGGTTTCTCCGATCACCTAACAGATTAGCTTGGTGGAGTCTAAAGCCAATAACATGGGATGAATGGCTAAAGTTGAGAAAAATGAATAGAACATCTTTGATTTAATTGAAATTATAATACAAATAATGATTTCTTTTTCAGATTCCCCTTTGCTAAAAGCTTTCAGAAGGGGTCCACAATGACCACCCCATATGGAAGATCGACTACTTAATAAATGTCTTTTGAGTTGTCAAAAAGAATCAATGATTCCAGTTTAAACTGAGGTCCAAGAATTGGTTCTTTTTTTGTTGGTCTGAAAATACATCCCTTTATTTCTATTTATATACCACAGGGAAATGACTTGAAGCAGTAATCATTGCTAGCCAGGCTTCAAGATGGATATTTCCATTCTATCTTTGACAAGGCAGTAGGAGGGGCGGGATGTGCTTTCATACCTTTCTGGTGCATGTTTGAATGATTGTAAAAATTAGAAGCATACTCAGGCTGTTATGACAGCCCTGCCTTTTGAAACCTTCTAATTAATGCCTTGGGTTGTCTGTTAGCTAACTGGAGAATGTAAGGTTCTCCTTGGCTTTCTCATCATCCAAGGTTGAGATCGATGGCTGGGGAAATAAATGTACACCATATCTGTGGTGGCTAGCAGTCACTGAGAGAATTACTTGATGGGAATTTGATTGACTTGTGTATATAATGTGGCCTCTTCTATGTCTCATCCCATCTGATTGTGTGTATGCGTGTGTGTAAGAGAGAGAGAAAAAGAGAGAGAGAGAGACGGAGAGGGAGGATGCTCATATGTGTTTGCATGTATTAGCTAGAATAGTGCTTCTTAAACTGTTATGTGCATACAGATCACCTGGTGATCTTATTAAAGCACAGATTCTGATTCAGTTCTGGGGTGGGGTCTAATATTATGCATTTCTAGCTAGTTCCCAGTTGATGTCATGCTGCAATATGTGGGTCTTCCTTTCTGGAGCAAGGATCTAGTAGATATTTACAGTTCCTTGCTGAGAATTTGTAGCATCTGTTAACCTATCTCTTCCAAAAGATTTGCCCAGACTTAATTCAGGGTTCTTCAAAACAGGAAACCTTGTTAACCCAAAGTGTTATGTAAGCTGAAGAATGGATACCCAGCTGAGGGTTAACAAAGAAAAATTTATTCCATCAGACAGTCCTGCTCCTGGTTCCACTGTTGCCTCCTCCTGTCCCTTACTCTGCTATATGCCCCCAAGGCAGATGGAAAAAAAAAGTAGGTAGAATTTAACTTATCATAATGTTTATCCTCCTTTCTGAGAGGTGACCTCCAATGAAAGCAGAAGGACGTGAATGATTTTAATCCGCAGTAACAATGGGGAACTGGTTCTGACCATCTTGAGCAGTATAAATATATAAAATGACAGATTTTTCTCCTCTGCCTCTCCACTTCCTCCTCCCAGATACTGAGAGAGACACATATTCATGCACCCACAACTCACACTATAATGCACAATGAAATTTCACCCAGCCTTTATCTCAGAGCTGCTGTTCTGATGATTAATGCCCCTCTGGCTGGGAAGCTATTCTGCTAAAGAAAGACAAGGAGAGAGAAGACACATGAAATATATCTCTGAGGCCATTTCTCATTATTATTATTATCATTATTAGTTCCTTACTGCCCTGTCTATCCCGTTCAAGAATGCTTGATCTATCGGCAAGGGGGGGATGACATTTGAAAGTGGATTTCATGAGAGAGAAATGAGCAAGGACAAAGATAGAAATAGACACTTTTTACTAAGGAGAACTGACCTGGATGGGGTTTTGTTGTTGTTGTCATTTATTTTTGGTTTTGTTTGTTTGTCTTATTATTTTTGTTGTTTTCGTTTTAAAGCCAAATACGAGAGATGCCTCCATCTGTGTCTTCAGCGGTTTTCTTCCCTCAGGCATTTATTTTTGCTAGTGTTCTTTTGTCTTTATTGAGTCTCTGTCTGCAAGAATCTATGCGATATAACTTATGCAAATGTTATTCCTGACCACTTATGCAAAAGACTGGACAGAATAATTTCATTGCTCTCATAACTCTCATAATATAATTGCCTCCATATCCTTGATTTCAGGTTTTTGAAAGGACTACGTTTTAAAAAGATAATTCTCTTTATGTATGTATTGTGTAAACCACAGTGTCTGATTCTCTTCTATTTCTCATTCAAAGAAAAAGTAATTTCTGGCTCTGTCATTTAGAAGGACTACACAGCAGTGATCCTTGTTGGAAAGATGGAACCGTAATAAAAGCACCATCACAACACGTGTGTCTCCTGATAAAATGGCAAATTCATTAACCTAGATGAAGAGTGCTATAATTTGATTTAGAAATGCTGTATTTCCCAAGTTAAATTTATGAGGATGTAAAATTTATAGCCATAGTGCCCACATGTAACTTCAATTTTTGTTGGATTTTGTATTCGATTAACAAATATTTGACTAAATAGAGTACTTAGTAAGGGCCGGTAGTGTTCTAGGCACTCGGGCTATAGAAATATTCAATACAGGCGAAAAAACCCTCTTTCCTCATTGGGTATATATTATTATACACATATTGGGCACCTCATGAATGCCAGGCTTTGGGGAAACAAAGAGTGAAATAAATATATTTCTACCTTAAAGGAATACACAGACTGGTAGGGCTGTTAAATATTTTCTAAATCTGAGCAGACTCATTTTTAGGTCAGTTTTCTACAGAAACTTTAGCACAGTAATCTGCTATTAGAGTTACAGAGGGAGCAGCCGGCTATATTTATACAGGTCAACTCTAAGAATAAAGTAGTCAATTTCTACTTGAAAAAGACAAGTTTCAAATGTAAACCATGTCTTTTTTGAGTAACAAAGATGGCAACAGTAAACCACGTTACCAGAAAGTGATTACATTTGAAACATATTTTGGTCTTGAGGACTAAGTTTACAATATTTATTGCAAATATTTTGCTTATTGGTTTGTGATTATAGTCTCATGGAATGTTTGTATTGGAAGAGTCTCAAAGACTGTCCAATTATTGAGCCCCACACAACTAGTTGAGTTTTAGGGATGGACCAGCCTGGTTTCAGGTTCTGGTTTCATCATTCAAAGCTGTATGTCCAGGGGGAAATTGCCCACCTTTTTAAATTTAAACAATAAGCATGTATTACTTTGATGTTTTAATTTAATTTTGATCTAAATAATGCATCTGTATAGCTTAAAGCCTCACATAGCACCAGGATTTCCACGACTTCAGGGCAGAGACATCATTAGTAGGCGTGTTAGCTGATGGCTATCAGCTGAGTCCTTCACAAGGAACGCCTCTTGACTAAAGAAACTGCTTTACCCAGGGTCAGTCCCCTTCCTGGGGGTAGCCCATATCCAGTGAGTAGTGGAAGGGGCTGGGGGTTATATAAACACCCAGCCTTTTGTCTCCAGTCTGGACAACTGGGAAAGGCCCCCCAGCTAGAAAGCTCCCTGTGAGTGTTGGGGTCAGCTGAGGTCTTTGTTGCAACTGCCTTGAATTTCATCTTCTCCCTCTCCCCAGACTCACATGGCACTCCCCCAAAACCTTCCCATACACAAAAATAGGTCTCAGAGTCTGTTTCCTGAGAAACCCAGCTTAAGGCAGTCTCTAGAGGCCTCAAAGAAAACAAGCCAATGACAACAGGACAGAAGTCTCTTTCCCACCTCACCATGCCTTGTAGTCCTGCTCCACACTTGCAACCCTTTTAGATGCTTTTTCAGACCTTTCCATCATATTCTAATAACATGCTTCTAATTCTTGACTTGCTCAGTTTTACATATTAACTGATGACTTCTGACTGGAAGAAAAGGCTTGAGTTTCCTCAGTTCCTCCATGCTCAACACACACACTTTTTCACCTCCAATTTCCCAAGAAAATTTTGTCGCATTTCTATTGAATCAGCATTCTGAGTTTATATTATGACTTTTGTTTATTGAGAACAATGTAAGTTCATACATGCAACCATTTATTCCACAAATATTCACTGGGTACTTAGAATGTTCCAGGCACTATTCTAGGGACTGGGGGAAAAACAGTGAAAAAAATGGAATGGATGCTTGCCCTAGACATGACATTCTACTGTTGTGATTGTATTTTCTTTTTCCTATAACTATTTGTTATTAAATACTTTCATTGTCTCATTGGCTTATTTTTCTAACCACCTGTCAGTGTTACAGCAAACAGAGGGGTAAAGCTCCTCTCAACATTAACACACAGGTGGTCTATCATTTCCACTTTTTTCTTGGAGATCTCCCCACCAGAGTCTTCTGTCCTGCTCCAGTCTGATCTGGGTGCTCTCTGGGCCTGCCTCACAGCTGTTATCCTGAATCTCCCTTGCCCCTAATTTTGGGAAATCCCTGGGCTTCACTTTTATGTTAAATGTCAAGTTGTCTTTCTTAGCTCATTCCCTCATTCTGAAGGTGCACATCTTCCTGTGGCCTCCTGAGAAAGGGCAGGTGAAAAGTACAGCCATTGAAACTTTGTCTGAAGAATGTCTTATGCATCTTCACCCTTGATTAAGAGTTGGCCTGGGAGGGACTCACAGGTTGGAAATCATCTTCACTAATAAATGTGAAAGCATTTGTCCAATGTCTTCAAGCATCAGTTATTGCAGTTGTTGAAATAACAGTTTGATGTCTGATTCCTAGAACGCACCTGGATTTTGTCTTGAGACCTCAACTCCTTATCAATAAACCTCAAATTAGCACTTACAACTCAGGTCTCCAGGACTGTGTGCTGCTGCCCTCTAAGCCTCATGCTCTTGTACCATTGTTGTTCCTTGTCCATTAGCTGCCCTATGTTGATACGCCGATTTTGGTATAATTTGTTTAGTGAAACTATTACTAAGTACATACACCACACATACACACACACACACACTTACACAGAATGAATAACTATAATCTCAGAAAAGCATGGGGTTTGGACAGTAACAACATGGTATAGTGGAGCCTTGAGTGTTATACATCTATTTACAAAATCTTACTATCAATGCAAAATTCCAGTAAGAATTATTGTACTACCGACTCCTTCCGTATATTGAGGGAAAACTTTCAACTCTTTTCTGTGTTCCCTTAAGTGCTTCTATTTTTGTGGTTGTTTGTTTTTGTTTTTTGGCTTTCACCCTAATACTCATTCTTTAGTCATCTCAGAGAAAATATGAATTAAATGATATACGTAAGTGCTTTGAATATTTTTGTATCCAGAAATAAGCACAGCTCAGTCTTCCACTCCACACCAGATGCTTATATTTTTTGAGAGGGACAAGGATTAGAATTGTCACTTTGGAGTTTTTGCTCTATGAAATGTCAGTCAATATGTTTGCATGCCATTGAGTTCCATCACCCACTGTTTGGTGATAAAGTCTGTTCACTTGGCTCTCAGCTTCCTTCAGCTTTATCACTGCAATATATTTATTAGCTTCACGTTATGTGTGCTAGTTGATAGGTGCTGTAGAAAAAGAATTACAGAATTACCCCTACATATTCCCTGCCCCTCAAGAAGAATAATACATTCTAAGAACACAGCTGGGGCTCCACCAAAGAAACAGTCAGTGAATTAATGTTGGGCGTATATGGATATATATACTGGAAATAGGATTCAGTTAATTATATTAAGTATGAGCCAAAGGTTACATCCACTGGAGGAGAGATGATGGAGAGAAGTGTGAGAAAACCCTGGATAGGATGGGAAATTTGAGTGGTGATGGCGAGGATGTTCCCAAGGATATTTCTAAAGGGAATCATTTCTATCAACATTTCCAACCAGGAAACGAAGATTGCTAGAGGCTCTGTAGTAGATCAAAATGTTTGAAGAAGAAAGAGGATAAATAGCAAAATTCACCTCCAGCGCCATACTGAAAGCATCAGACAGCCATACAGAAAGGGCCTATCAAATCTTCTTTTGACTCTAATAGTTAGAGAGAGATTCGTGTTTTTTAATTTGGGGGATTTTGGGTGAACATCTAGGCAACCTAATTTTGTTATATTCTAATCACCAATATGCACAATAATGATTAGAGGGAAATATAAATCATGTAAAACAATGCCAATCGTGTATTTGATAAGAGGGAAATTACGGTGTGTTTGTGTTTCTGTTTCTCCCTCATTTTCAGTGAGCCACATTCTTCTGTTTTCCTCCTCACCATATTAGGTAGTTTTGTAAGAAAGTTTTCCTCTTTCTTCCATTGTAAACATTTTTCCCATCTCAGCATCCTTTTTAAATTCAAGAGACATTTTCCTTTGCAACATACAATGAAAGGCGATTATGTTAGAAAATATCAGAGATGGCTTTGTCATGTCTGACGCTGTTAAATCTCGTTGTGTCCTGAAGAGCGCAGTAAATGAGGCCGAGGGAACGATTTGACAGTTGAACAAGGCCTCAGTCAGATCGCCCAGCCCTCCCCGAAACTCTCTGAGGAGAGAGAGAGACCCAGGTGGTGGGTGGAAGGATTTTTCTTTTAAAGGACTGTGGAGATTCTGGCAAACCTATGTTTTGGGTTTTGCTTGCTAGGCAGAGGCAGCATTTGTAAAAGGAGTTTTTGTAATCTTCTGGGTTTTTTTCAGTACTTAAAGTAAATTCAACACAGTGGTAGGGAATTTAAAGGGGAAGATTATTTGGTCAATAAGTATTTAATAGCTACTGCCTGCTGCATGGAAGGATCTGGATGGAGATGGAGGGGTGAATAAGACAGATGTGTGCTCCCTGTCTTCATGGAGCTTATATCATGGGAAGAAGAGATAAAACAAACCAATTTCACAAGTAATTATTTAACCACAATCATGAAAATATGGTGAAGGAGGACAGGCTGCTAAGAAAGCAGAAAGAGACCTGAGCTAACGTTCTGATCTGGGAAGATTTTCTTGAGGCTATAGTATAAGAGCTGTTCTGTTCAGGATGAGAAGTTAGGGAGGCAAAAGAGGAGAATAAGGAAAAGTGTTCCAAGCAAAGGGAACAGCCTATGCTAAGGCCCTGCTATGGGAGTCATACTCTATCTCAGTCTTTGGTCTACAGTTTGGCTCTACAGTCTGGAAACACACCAGCTTTGACCATTTTAAGTAATGAGTTAATACTTGCACTTGAAGGGCTAGCAGAAGGCCACTCAAAGGGTGTCCAACAGGATGAAGCACCATCCCATTATTATGACAGAGTGATGTGGGACTGGTTGAATGAAAGTTTCCAAAGCTGGATTGAATGGCATGGCTGTGTTGAATGGGCTTAGTGTTCTCCTGTTCTGAATCCTCTTGATTACTGCCGCTGCGTTACCCCAACGGCACAGGTTTCCTCAGTGAAAATCAGAGGCACAAATAATTTAAGGCAAAACCTTGCAGACATGTGTGCAAGGATTGATAGAAATACATTAATACACTGTGTTTATTGCAATTTCGCACAGCACACTGAATTATGTTTGCTAATGAGTGACCATACACATTGAACAGATCATACAGTTGTCACAGATGTCATGTCACTAACGTCATGGAAACTGTCATTTGTTGTAATATCAAGAAACCATTTAGAATGTATACGTCTCTGTTTCCAGACTTTACAGCCATCCTGTGTTTCGCTCACTCGCTTCTTCAATAGAGCACTAATAACCGTAAATTAGTCATTTGAAAACGTCTGATTCTTCTTCCCATCTTCTCATGCTTTGCTTTAGTCTTCTTGCCTGGTGGAAACTGATGTTCAGTGGAAGTTTTCCTGCAGTCTAATTAGCCTCTCTATTTAATTTTGTAATAAAAGCTCTGAACCAGAAGCTGGAGATAATGTGCCCAACTCAATTCATATATGTCAATTTCTTTTTAATTGTAATTCTTTTCTCCAGTTCTTCCCACTCTCTCTGCCCAGCTGAGACTTGGTTGATGATAAAACTTTCATGCCTACGCTGTCAATTATGCCTTCTGCTTTAGGATTAAATTCACTTATTATCATTGTTCTGATTATTAGTGATAATAATGGGCATCTCCACCCCAACCTGGATGAATAATAGTTTTCACAGTCTTTGCCTTCAAATTTTAGCTTGTTTTAGTTTTTTACCCAAATGATTCTTTCCTTCTTTAATGGCATGGAACATTCAATTTCCAGTTTGCATCTAAATTCTATTTTGGACAATTCAGAAGACAGGCCTTTCTTAGAAGATTCTTCTGAGGAGCTGGCATATTTCCACTAGGTAGGATTCACCAACTAGTGGATATCCATGGAGTCTTCTCTTGGTAACAGGACTACTAATTTGAAAGGTATTTGAACTGGCAAAGGACATCTGTTACCTCTCCAGACTTTTGCTTAGAAAGGCCCCAGGTCCTCGTCCTCAAAAGCACACATGGCTTTGACTCCTAGGCCAACTCCAACAGGAACACTTATTTTTCTGCCTTTTTGATGGCGGTGTCCCCACCGCCATCACTAACAGAACAGCAACATGGTCCAAACAACTTAAAAATGCTCTTGGCCCCTCAGCAACATGTTAGTTCTTTCAAACTTCCTTCCCAGACTCAAATTGCACTCTTTCTTCTGTGCTTAAAACTGCATTTGTAGTGAGATCACCCAGAGAGCCTCAGGAACAGAGATCAGAGAGAGGCTTGGTAGAAAGTCAAGGCTTTTATTTTATTACCTTGCATGCTATCTTTTTAGCAAATCAGAGGAAAGCAATGCAATTTAATTCTGAGTGTGTAAAATGTTTGCACTTTAAATTATAAATGTCTCTCAATGATACAGCTTCTGCAAATAATGCTCCATGGACTTTCTGGAAGAATAATTCTGATGGCTCATCACTAGGTTTAAGGTGCCGAGGCTGCTGTAGTGTCCTTTCTTATCTTGGTTTTGTTTTCTCATTGTGGCTTGTTGATGTAATTACCTAATCCTCCGTATCTTGAATGATAGCCTCTCAGACCACTAAATCTTTGCCTACAAAATGACAGTTTTGGCTCAGAATCCCAAAGAGTGGACCATCCTTCAAATGCCCCAGCTTCTCAGCTCACTCATTCAACAAACATGGGTGAAGAGGGTGGGATTACTCCTGCCATGGACCAGACACTCTTCTAGACTCTGAGGATACAAAAAAAAGCAGAACAGAAAATCATAATTGCGATAGTATTTCTTATGAGACATACCTTCTCGGGATGACGGTGGAGATAACCAATAAATACATTAGCAAGAGAATATACTATGCACTGAAAAATGCTATCAAGAAAATAAAGCAGGAGAATGTTACATAGGATAAGTGGTGGGTGTGTAGCTCCTTCAGGGACAATTTCTCTAAGGAGGAAACGTTTAATATGAAACTTGAATGGCAAGAAGACTCAGGCATGCCAAGCCTGGTGAAAGAATGTTTATGACCAAGGGAATGGTTGTTGGGAAGGCCCTTAGGTTGAAATATGTTGGGGGTGTTTGAAATAAAATGAATATAGCTAGAGCAAGAGGATATCTGGTATGAGGTGAGGTCTGAGAGGTGGACAGGGGCTCAATGATACAGGGCCTATCAGGCCTTGGAAAGGAGTTTGGATTTTATTAAAATCCAATGGCAAACTATTAGAATGTCGTAGGTAGTGTAATGACATGATGTGATGTGTGCTTTTTAAAGATCACTCTGGCTGCCATGTTAGAAAAGATTGTAAGGGAGCAAGAGACCAGTCATAGATACCTGTTATGTGACTATTGAATCAGTCCAAATAAGAGATGATAAGGCTTGAACTAGAATAGCAACAAGAACCCCTCTACACAACAACCCAGCTTGATGGCCTCATCTTGCATCTTTGCATTGCCCTGAACTAAATCTTTCAAAACTTAAACCATAATATTTTAATTCTCACACCTAAACCCACTTTCTTTCCTGCTTCAGAAGTTTCCATTAGTCTGCAAATGGCCTCTCATTATTGCCCTCAACTCCTTTCTCCCTCTGTTCTATTTATTCTAGATCACTCCAGATGGTTTCTATACTTTACCCAACTAGAATAGCGCTTAGAGGGCTTTTCTTTCTTGAGCAGCACCCCCCTCACCTCTAACTTTTGATCAGCTTCCTTCAACCTCCCAATTCAATCCCTTTTCCACCTCTGCACCACTGGGTTTCAAATGTTACTTTCTTTCAGAAGAAAACATCAATCATGAGTTTCTCTACCTCAAAGTTTACCCACATCAGTGCTCATTTTAGGAGAATCCCTTCATCCCTTTGTTCAAAATCTTGTGCCCGTCATCCTTCCATGCTGGACTCTTCCCAAGCTTTTTGGCATCATTTATTGCCTTCATTTTCCACTGGTGCCATTAATATCATCCCTTTAGCCTACAACTATATCTAGGGCTTTCCCATCTTAAAAGCAAAACCAAAACAATGAAAAGTAACCTCTATGAACCTGCTTCCTACCCCTTCCATCAGCTACCTACTCTCCCCAGGTGAGGACACTCTCTTTCTTTCCTTCATACTCAAATTTCCTGAGTTATATACTCTCACTGATTTCCTTTCCTAAACAAGTAATATGTATTTATTGTGAGACAATTACAGTTAAATAGATTCCAGCCATGAGCCTATCCTCCAGCAGAATCACACTTACAAGGCTCTACAGGTTTTCCCACTGCCTTCCTTTCCTTCCTCATCCACTAATATTTCTCACATGCACCCAACATTCTAGTCACACCCTGCTATAATTTTAGACGTGTTCTTTCTACTTGGAGACATATAACATGCACAAGAGCATGCTTCCTCATCTACAAAATGAAGATAGTAAAAATACTAACATTTCTGCAGGGTTAATGAGGAGAAAATGAGTTCATGTATTTCAAGTACTTAGACTAGTGCCTGATTTATAGTGAGCACTCAATAAATGTTAGCTTTTATTATCCATATTGTTTTTGCTTTTTTACCCACTCTCTCTGCCTGAAAAAGTAATAACTCCTCAAGATTTGGTTCAAATACTGCCTTCTTGGTGGGTTACCCACCTTCTCTGCCTCCCTGTCTCAGCTGCCAGGCTCAGGTTGGTGTCCTTTTCTCAATGCCTCCACAGGTAGTTTACTTGTTGTGATGAACATCTATGCATCCTTTATATGGCACCTCTTCATATTTCCCAGACAGGTGGATTAAGTTAGGGAATTTAAGGACCTTAAATGGTTGAGCTCGATTTTTAACACCAGAGCCTCTGGAGAACCCATCTGTGCTGCTATGTGAGTCCATAATGACTTCTCAATTAGTTTCCTAGTCTATTTCCAAGTCTTGAGATATGTCAAGCAGATATGAATGAGCCATAAATAAGTTGCCTAAAGATAAAGAGGATTAAACCCATTATACTCTTCTCAATGTTATCAGAGTATTTCAACCAAGTAGAGAGAAAGAATTCTTCAGAATTGTGTTCACTGTGTATGCGTGTATGTGCATACCATGGGAAACTTCTGTGTTTAGAGAATCAAAGAATTGTATTAAAATAAATAAGTGGTAAAAGTAGGGAGCTTTTCAGGCATGTTTGAAACCCTATTTTGGAAAATACATGTAGACAGAGAAAATCTAAGAGTTAAAATATTGAGTGGGTTTCACTCTGTATGTTTCTCTATCTATGATAGCAGAGGCTGTAAAAAGCAGTATTTTTCTGTATATGTGTTCTATACCAATGTGATCTATCTCTCTAATTAGATAGTCAATTATTTTTAAAGAGCTGCAAATAAGCCCTATAAGAATGTCATAAATGCATTCCATTTAGAAACATCTTGCAGATAAATTTTATTTTTATTCTTTCTACATCTTCCAGCAGCCTTAAAAGAACAACAACAAAAAATCTTACTACTCAACTAATTCCAGAAACAGCTCATTACTGCCTAGTAGTATGTTAATCATGCTTATCATTTCTTCTCCTTTGACATCATTATGCTTTAGGATAGGAAAGGTGGGTGGTGTGTGAATCTCCTTGGAGAAGTGAACAGTTGGAGTAGACAGGCCTCTCAAGAGATAATGTTATTCTCATGCAAAAATTCCCAAATAATAAAAAGGGGTTTGAAAATGGTGAAAATACATGACGTATATGCAGGATTATTAATAAGAGCACTGGATCTTTTGCTGCCATAGAATCTTTCAAGATGTAGACAAATTGGAGTTGGGCCAGACAGAAGCAACAGAATTGATTAGGGCAATTGAAGAAACGACTTATGAAGAAAGATTAAAGGAGCTAAATAGGTATAGTTTGGCTAAGTGACAAACTAGGAGGAAATGACATTACAGACTACAGATGTTTGAAAGTGGCCAGCCACAAGCAGTGCAAGGGATTACTTAGGTAATGAAATGAAATCAAGGCAGGGAAAATTGTAAATTCAATATCTGGATTCTTTTTTTGACTGTGAGAATTATTAGATTATAAAGGAGCTATCCTAGAACCTACTGCTTGGATTAAAGCAAGAGACAGCGTATAATAGCAGGAAGTCTCTAATAGTTGACCTGATTCTGAGCAATTTGTTGCCAGGAAGCACTTCTTACTCATTTTTAATCCCTAGGATTTAACACATTATGAGAACTCCATAGAGAGATAAATCATGCTCTGTTCAGTGAGAAGAAAATGGTCTGTGGAGTTAGACATTGAAGATTTTATGACATCTCTGCTGGTTTACTATTGTATGACCTTGAGCAAGTTACTTAACCTTGCTATGACCCATCTGTAAAGTGGGTATTAATATCTACATTATAGGATGGATGTGAGATTTACATGAGTCATCTTGACATCTCCTTTTATCTAATAGCTATTAAATGCCCCTCTTCTCCATCATCATTGCCACATTGCCATTGTCTTGTTTTCTTGTCTAGTTTCATAAACTGTTTCCTGGACTCCAGTCTTGCCCATCCTCAATAATTTCCACGATGCAGTCAGGATAACTTTGCAGTGCATATCTGATTAAGCCATCTCCTAGTTTGAAACTTCCAAATGATCCCATTACCTTCAGGATAGAATCTGATCTGCTTAGGATGGCATACTTTACGTCAGCATCTACCTTCTTTCTAGTTCCAATTCACGTTACCTCACCCTTCCCACATAATGTTGTAGCCATGCTGACTTATTTGTCAGCATGAATTCCCCAATGACCTTTCCTCTTTTATGTCATAAAC
The DNA here is from genome assembly GCF_041296265.1 of Equus caballus. Lineage (NCBI taxonomy): Eukaryota > Metazoa > Chordata > Mammalia > Perissodactyla > Equidae > Equus > Equus caballus. Next base: position 37,580,108 of record NC_091707.1, read on the forward strand.
GTGCTGGTCTCTCTGCTGAGAATCTAATCTGTCATTCCTTTTCTTCTGGCTAGCTCATACTTTTCCCAACAATCCAGCTCAAGTTTTGCCTCTTTTGGGATATTTTATCTGGGATCCAGGTGCCTCTTTCATATGTTTCCATAGTAATGGAGTTTATAATTATCCTACTATTAATTCTGCTATATTATAATTGTCTTTTCACATCTGCCTCTCCTAATGGACTTTAGGTTTCATTTGGCCAGACACTTCGATTAGCACCTGCCACTTGGTTGGCATTCAACTTTTTTTTGAATAAAAGAACAATGGATGGATGGATGGATGGATGGATTGATGAAAGGATGGAAGGGTGGAAGGGTAGGTAGAGTGTAACAAAATACCTAGAATATAAGAAGTCAGCAAGTAATGTCACTTTTCTTCCCTTGAAGTGTTAAAGTTAAGGAATGCACTTCTAATAACCACGGTCTTGAATGAGTTTTATTCAGTTATTTGCGTGCATTTGTATCTATACCATCCATCCCTGTCCACTACATTGGGAAGATATTATAACCTAGGAGCAACAGCAGGAGACTAGGAGACCTGAGGTACATGTGAGCATATATCAGAGAAAACATGTCCATATAGTAGACTTGGGGTAATATTTGAAAATATTCTGCCTTTATAGGTAAATACAGATCTTCATTTTTAAACTAGATGTTTTGTGAATTCTGGAAGCTGATTGAAGAGAGATGGAAATCAGGACAAAGGGGACTGAAATGGGAGTACAAACGAGAATGGGGGAGAGAGAGACAAAATGTAATCTTTTCTTTTAATGCACATTCTTTCTCCGTCTCTGGTGCTTGCCATAGCCCAGCTGCTTAACCTTAAGAAACATGGCCAGCTCTCCTTGTCTAGAGTTTGCCCTAATTGTTGGCTGCATTGTAGCGTCTTAGATGATAGATTGCTCATGCCGAGAGCAGAATGTTAAGATTCATGAAATTCGAGTCAACTCCATTAATAACCTGAGCAGGGTTCTCATTCCTCCTTCCCCTTTGTTTTCCCCTTTGCCAAGTCTCCGTTCTTACTCTTTTTGTATGTGTGTATAAAGGAGACAAATGAAATCTCAGAAGCATCAATGAATCGCCACCCAAAAGTACATACCGCGGTCTGCTGTGTCCCTTTGCAGCCGTGTGATAAATTGCTATCTTTAGAATTAATTGTTACCTTTTCAGGAAGTGTTTACTCATTTTCATCTCTTTACTGGTTTACCAGTGAACCTCCGAGACAGAGCCAAACTTTCCTTTCCTTTCTCGGGATCTTGTAACGAGGCAAGAACACCAATTAGTGGAGCCAAAAGGGAGGAAGGGTATCTCCATGTTGGTTTCCTGCACACGAATTTAGTGCAGACCTGGGTCATGTCATGTCAGTGGCCTTTTAATAGACTAACTTGTTTCTCTTTTCCTTTGGCTCTGAGTTCGAATTTCTGTGACATTTTACTCCAAGCTAGATCTCCCAGGCTCAAGTAAAGCACTTCTCTCTTCTTTATCAGATTGTTGCTGTGTTCAACAGCTGAAAGAAAGTGAGCTATTTCTCATGCACCTCTTTACAAATGTGACTAAGCCTGCTCAGGTTCCCATAGGGAGCAGTGACACACACACACATGCCCCAGTCCTTACCCCATCCTCAGAAAGAGGCTGTCTAAAACTGTCTGCTAAAAAGATGGCCCTGAAGGTCCCATGGGTGAGAATGTGTTTGTGCCCTGTTTGCGCTACACTGTTATTGACATCCTGTCTCTCTAAGCCACAGACATCTGGAAAGGTTAAAACATACTCTTTGTAACTAGTACCTCTATTAAGGCTGTAAATGTAATATATTCAGTGGTTCCCAGTCAGGGATGATTTCTGCCCCACAAGGGGACTTCTGGCAATGTCTGGAAACAATTTTGATTATCACAGTTGGGGTAGGAGGAGCATGTGGAGATACTACTATATCTAGAGAGTAGAGACCACAGATACTGCTACACAGTCTATAAGGTACATGAACATTGGAACGTGTAGATCAAGTAATTCTCAGTATCCTGCCTGATACACTATGAGAGATACTTAAAAAGTGTAACCTATGACTTCTATTCTCCAAGCATTAGGGAGAAAAACAGTCAACATTTATTTTTGAGCTCTCACTATATGCAAAGCTGTATGCTTACTCAAAAACAATGGCATGGCTGTGGCCTTGAGGAACTTACAGTCTCCTGGAGAAACTTAAAATCTAGTAAGAAACTAACTCAGATGTACCGACATTGAGCAACATCAGATATGCTTAAATTCAATACTGAATTTGATGAAGGCTAGAAAGGTCTAAGAAAATTTAATGGAGAAAGAGAAATTTGACCAGTCTTGAGATGACTAAGTGTGGAAGCAGAGAGGTAGGGTTGATGTGTACATGGATGAGAGAAGAGGGTGGAGAGCCTGGGAGGAGGAAGTGAAGCCCAATTACCTGCCCTAACTGTCAACCTTCAAGCATTGCCTGGCAAGTGCCAGTTGTAGAACTGTTTGAGAGGTCAAAGAGGAGATGTATGTCTGGTTTTCAAGTATTTTCAGGACTATTTCTTACAATAACTATTTTTGGTCTTGAAAAATGAGTAAACATAAGATGTGGGCCAAGAAATTTAGAACTTCTGAGGGACTTTTAGATTGACATGTCTGAGAACTTCCATTTTGGAAAACAACAGAAGGCAAAAATGACAAGTGGGCTTGGAAGACAGTCAATCTTTGGTGCTCCCTTTGTTTCAGATTAGCAGAAGCGGGATTTTAGACACACAAACCATTGTATGCATTTCTTAGGGAAACTTGCAACCTGTGTGTGACTAGCTTCTTTCTCTTAGTCAGATGCATCCCTGACTGCTATTCTTTAGCTCCAGCTTCCATTGGCTGTTGGATGGGAGTGTGGCTTTAGAAACGGACCATAGAATTGGAAGTGGAGACTTGAATTCCATTTCTTACTCTTCACTAACTAGCCAGGTGACATTGGGCAAAACTGCCAATGTAGGAATTGGTCTGGACTAGGTCATGTTCAGCTCTAACCTTACACAGTTAGCATCGCTTGACAATGGAGATCATTCTGGAAAATGCATTGTTTGGCAATTTCATCCTTGTACAAACATCATGCAGTGTACTTACACAAACCTAGATGGTATATCCTAATCCCTCTAGGCTATAGGATACTAATCTATGGGGCCATCATCGTATATGCGGTCCTAAGGTCCTTAAGTCTTTATGCATTATGTCAGTGACCTAAACATCATTATGCGGTTAGGCGGTGCATGACTACATACTAATCCCCCCCACCCATTGACTTCCCTGATCCATTCAAAGAGGTTGGAGAAAACGTTGCATATCCCAGGCACATTTTGTGATCTTTCAGTGGAATGTTGAAATAAGCAATGTCAGCAGCCTTATGTTCTCACTAATGGTCTGATCTACCTTATGAATAAACATCACTCAGTTTTTTGTTACTGGATCTCATTCAAGCATATTTATAAAGTCATAACTCTACAGTGTTTCTTGACAGAGATTCTGGAAGGAGAAAAATGACAGTGCAGTTCTTTGCTAACATCTGGGTGCCCTTTTTGCACATGGATATGGCCCTGAGGAAAATTGTTCCAAGGCAGGAAGCTAATCTGATTCCTATCTCTACCTAGAGGCATGTAAAGAAACTGTCAGATGGTTCTCAGTGACAAATTTGAGTGAGTCCCAGGGAGCTTACAGAAGAGGAGTTCAGACACATTTTGGGGGAAATCCTGCTATCTTTTCAAGGGAAAGTCTCCTGAAATATTTTTGTCCATCTCGTCTTTGCATTTAAACACAGAAACCAGAGACTGAGGCTAGATTTTTCTGTTTCTCTTGTTGTCTGATTTGTTTATTTAAAAAACAAATTTTAATGAAAAGTCAGTCTTGTGACTTAAAGGCTTAGATATATGGCCTTAACAAAGATTTGCTTTAAAAGTATCTCTCCCTGACGGTTTCTGCACCTGAGCGATAGCTACCCTGGAAGTATTAGTGGTGTTTTCTCTCTCATGAAATTGACGTGCTCTGTATGGATAAGAATATTTAATTATAAAACTGCTTCCACATAACTTCATTCCATTATAATAACTCAACTAGCAGAAAATTTTTTTAAAATGCTCCACTTGCAACCCCTTGTCCACTGACCACAGCACATTGGTTCAACAAAAGGACTAATATGTTGCATCTGAAATGCATAGAGTTGCTCTTTTAATTGACTGTACAAATTAGTTGCTCATTGCTAATGAAGAGTTTTATAAGTACTTCATCTAAATTATCTACTGGTTATAACTATCACTTCCTTGAATATAGTAGTCTCACCTTCTCCATGGTTTCACTTTCCATGGTTTCAAATCTTAGTCAACTAAGATCTGAAAATATTAAATGGAAAGTTCCAGAAACAATTCCTAAGTTTTAAATCGTGTGCCATTCTGAGTAGTGTGATGAAATCTTGCAGCATTCTGCCCAGGACATATGTAATTCCTTTGTCCAGTGTATCCATGTATATACCTGCCTGTTAGTTTCTTAGTAGCAAGTCTCTCGGTTATCAGAACGAATGGCACAGTACAGCAGTGCTTGTGTTCAAGTCACCCTTATTTTGCTTAATAATGGCCCCAAAGCACAAGAGTAGTGATGCTGGCAATTCAGATATGCCTAAGAAAAACTGTAAAATGCTTCCTTTAAGTGAAAAGATCATAGTATATGTAAGGTTTGATGCTATCTGTGGTTTCAGGCATCCACTGGGGGTCTTAGAATGTATCCCCCGTGGACAAGTGGGGCTGGCCTACTTACTGTACTGTGCTTACCAGGTGCCATGCATGAAGCTGAGAGCTTTGTGTGCATGGTACTATTATTTCTCAGTTTCCAGATGAGGAAAGCAAAGTGTAAGTCATAAAAAGTGTTGAAAGTCCAGGGGGATAAATGCCTCTTGTTTAATCTCTTGTTGAAAAACTTCTTAGGCTTTTGAAATACAAAAAATTAAATATAGTTGTCGTTGTTCTCTGAAGATTCAGGTTCATGCAGTATAGCACTTTCATCATTGTGATTCTCAAATAATTACACGTGAGATAAATGGCAAGGGCAAGAGACTGTCTTGAAGTCAAGCAAACCAACGTCCACTTCTTCTTTTTTTTTTTTTTAAAGATTGGCACCTGAGCTAACAACTGTTGCCAATCTTCTTTTTCTTTTTTTTCTGCTTTATCTCCCCAAACCCCCACGTACACAGTTGTATATCTTAGTTGCAGGTCCCTCTAGTTGTGGGATGTGGGACGCCGCCTCAACGTGGCCTGATGAGCAGTGCCTTGCCCGTGCCCAGGATCCGAACCCTGGGCCGCTGCAGCGAGCGCACGAACTTCACCACTCGGCCACGGAGCCGGCCCCCATCCACTTCTAATATCAAGGAGAAGTTATGCGACTTGGTAAAATTACCTTGTTTCTCCATTTCCAGTGTTCTTGGGAAAATTAAAAATAATTTACATAAAGTGTGTACACAGTATCTGGCAAATGCTAGGTGTTCAAAAAATGTTGCCGGTATTATTTTTACTACTGATATTATTATTTAGCCATATACACACATAGCACTAAAGAAGATTAAAAAAAAGTCTACATTGATATTACACCATTCTTAGGTATTTGTTGCCTAAAATGTATTTCTGATAAACTTTTCTTAGCATTTGCTGCTTACTTTCTACTTGCAGTATAATAAAAACTAAATATTTGGTCTTTGCCCCTGGTTCCTGGCACAAAGCTCCTAAAACCTTGGGAATTTCTTGAGTGATAGGTGTGTCTTTTGTTATTGACAGCAAGCCCCTTTGGGTCACACCTGAATTTATACTAATAAGGTGACTTTGAATGGGGCCCCTAGATAGACTCAGGATGGCCTGGTCACCAGAAAGCTCAAGTGATCAGAGGGTGGGAATTTTCAGTCCCAGCCAGTAAGCTCCACAGACTCCATGGAGGGGAGGAAGGCTGGAGATTGAGCTCTATAAAAACTCATAGACAAGGAGATTCAGAGAGCTTCCCAATGGGTGAACATCCATATTCTGAGAGAACAGCAGCTCCTGCACTCAGACAACTTCTGGCCCTTGCCCTGTGTACTTCTTCATCTGGTAGTTCATTTGTAACCTTTAGATTAAACTGGTAAGTATAAGTAAAGTGTCTTTCTGACTTCTGCAAGCCACTCAAAAAAACTGTCAAACCTTAGGAGGGGTGTGGCAACATTGTAGCCAAGTTGGACAGAAGTGTGTGTAGGGGAAGAAGAAATTCTCCTCTACCTTCTAGGTTCTTGTAGCTGGTCTAAGAATTAAACTGACTTGAGGCAGAAAAGCAGGAGAAAATCAAACAAGTTCAATAATGGGTATACATAGGAGAAACCCAGGAAAACTGAATAACTTGCCAAAATGGCCAAAGCCACTTAAATTCCGTCTTCAGCTGAAGACAAAAGAGGATGTTGGGGGGAGTGGTTTGGGACTTCAAAGGGGAGGGAGGCAATTCACATGGAGATGAAATAGCAAATGTTTGGTAAACAAATGTTTGCTCGGCCATCTGTAGGCAACGGGATCCAAGAGAGAACTTTGAGAAAATGGGCCTTGCTAGGTACCTCCTTGTCTACCACACCTGGTTCATATTATACTATCATTATCTATAGTGATAGCTCCTTCCTGGAACAGACTTCTATTTTAAATTCTTTTAGGCAGTTGGGAGAAGGTCAAAGTTTCTTCCTGAGTCTTGTGTTCTTGAAAATAATCAAGCCAAAGAGACACATTTTTGGAATGGCCAATTCTGCTCCCCTACAGTGTGTAACCTGGGAACTCAATACTTGCCACTGGCAGCTGAAATGAGGGCAGTCTTGTGGGACCGAGCCCTTAAACCTATGGAGTCTGGTGCTAACTCTGGGTAATATGTCAGAATTTAATTGAACTGTAGGACACCCAATTGGTGTCCAAGGAGTTGACAGTTGGTTGCTGGTATTGATAAACACACAAGACTACTAAAATCTGTGTGAAACCACAATAACAATAAAGTCCATTTATTTAAACCTTCAATTGGTTGACTTCTGGTTAATTGCAGGTTTACTAGATCAATGGTATATTGGCAGCTGGTTTTAGAGAAACTATGAGCATCGGATATATAGAAAATCCTTACTGACTAATCAAGCTAAGGATATAGGAGATGCTATTTTCTGAAACAAATACATACTTCCCTGAGACCTATCCATTGGTGTGTTGCCACTTGGGATCACCTCAACCTTTCAGCAAAGAGCAAGGGACAATGACTACAACCACAGGGTAGCAGGAGGGCTTGCATGTCAGGACCAGAATTACATAAATGTAGAGGAGCACAGCCCAAACGACTTACTTGTTCAGGTCACGGCCCCATGTATGCCCGCAGGTGACTAGATGTAAGAAAAACATTGGCTGTCCTAACCTTTGAGCTAAGAAATTACATTGCCCGATGTCTCATTTCTCTTTCCTTTTGTTTTACTTCATCTGCTGTGAATGACCTCTATTTTCTTTTTGCTGTTTTATGGCAATAAAAAAAAAAGAAAGAACTCCCACTGTGCAAATATTGTACTCTTTGGCCTAGAGGGAAGATGCTATAAGAGAAAGCCTGGATTTTTTTTTCTCCAGATCTTAAAGGAAATGCCGGCTTATGAGCAACCCTAATGTCAACCCCTGCTCTGAAGCTAGGATCCTCCTGTCATCTCCCCAGAGCCTGGGGGGAGGGAGAAGCAAGTCATTTCACATGTGTGTAAATCAGACACCAAAGTTCTAGAGGCTCCTCTTTGCAGGAAAAATGGCCTATTACATCCCAAATTGCTGAGCTCAACTAAGAGGCACCTTCTCCCTGAAGCAAGGTGGGAGTGTTCCTTTGAAGCTTTGCACAATTCAACCTCTCCTTTACGGTAGAACATTTTAAAGCAAGAATAGTACTTCAGTATGTTAAACGAGTAGGTGTTTCTTAGAAAATTAAAAACAAAAATGACTACATGGAATAGCGGAGTCTTTGCGTGTTTGAAATGTAGACCGGTTAGTTGGTGGCCTCTAGAGCCCCTGATTCCTTCTTACAACCTGGGGAGAGCCCACAGGGAGCACAGTGGTAGGGAACTCCAACATTATCATCATGGGACTAGTCTAGAACTAATGGTCGACGGGACCAGTCCTGCTCACATCTGCCAAAATCTCTCCCTGCCAGGAAACAGCTCCCTTTCCTCCCTGATTGCTTTCTCTTAATAGGAGAAGGTCGTTGATGCTCACCGCTTCTAGGGCAGCCCTTTCCACAAGCAGTGGGTGCCTTTGAAAGGCAAACTGCCACAGAAAGACTTTGAAGGCAAGAGGAGACTTTTTCATCTTTGCAGGCTCCAGCCGGAACACTGGTTCTCAGTGCAGTACAAGCAGTTTCAAAGTTATCTCCCCGTGCTGATATGAATGTGATAACACTGAGCGGAGAGGTGCCATAATGATTTCCTTTCAAATGGCTGCCTCACCATTTATCTTTGAACACTGTCAAAGACTGATATGGTCGGGAGTTAGCAGTGGCATGGAATAATTAATCTCACACTGGGGAAGTAAGTTTCTCATTTGTCTCCTGAGAAATTAGCACTGCATTGACAGGAAAAGTAGATGATACAATGAGAAAAGAGCTGGGGTGTGGGGTATTTTTAACTCCACGTACCACATTGTAGAGTTTTGATTGAGTACCTACTGTGTGCCAAGTGCTGAGGATACTGATGATTCCTGCAGTGCAGTGGCTCATAGTCCCTTGAGGGTCATATACTATTTATAAATGCTTGTTACCTTTATAAAATGGCCAAGGCTGCTGTGGTGATGCTTAGACATTATCTAAAGAAGAGTTGAATTTTACTGGGCATCTGCATTAGTTGTAAAGGCTCAATTTCTGTAACAAAAAACTCCTCCCTCCTCCACCACCAATGCAAAGTGACTTAGTACGGTAATAATTCAGAGGTTAGTGGTCCAGGACTAATGGGATGTTCTGCCTCTTTCCACATGTGGCTCTCATCTCTGGATTCAAATCTTTCCTATTTTCCAGCTAGTCAGAAGAGGAAAATGGAAAGAACGCCACTTATCGGGTTTAAGGGTAAGACCCTGATGTAGCACCCATCACTTGGCTTCTATCCCCTAAGGCCACACCTGTCTGCAAAGCAAGGAAGGCAAGAAAACATAATCACTAGCTGGACAGCCATGTACTTTGCTTAAAACAGGCTGGGGTGTTCTCTTTCTCAAAGAAACAAGGAAACTAGATATTTGAGGAAAATAAGCAATCTCCGCCACAGAGATATTGGGTAAATTTCTTTTGACTTCTCTAAATTTTCAGCAACTCACCTCTTGAATGAGGGAATTGAAGGAGGTGAGCTCTACAGTCAACTTCAGTTCCAAAGTCAAAATCACAACTTACAGTTCCCCCTTCTTCCTGAGGTTCTGCTGTGCGGGAGGCATAGTGATGGACTCTGCTCGGAATTGTGTTTGAGCCTGTTTCTTTTATTTGGAAACATCAGGTGCTGACCATCCACTGGATTCAAATGAGAGGAGGACATGGTTCTAAGAAGCAGTTTGTGGAGTCCAGCCTGTAATCCTCTTCCTTTGAGGCTGTAAATGCACTGCCAGGGCCAAGCAAAACAATGGTGGGATCCATGTGAACCAGAAGCAAGGTATTAGACTTGGACAGCGGTGGGTAGCCAGGGAAGCATTTTGTTGTAAAGAGATCAACAAAACATGTTTCCAAAGAAGAAAGGAGGATGCTGGCCTGGGGAGAAAAGCGTAGGACCAAGGGAAGCGTGCACAGGTTTTTAATGGACAAAGGCGAGCAGCCAGATTAGACTGCCATGGAGTCTGATAGTGAATGGCTTCTCCTGTTTTGCCTACTGAGAGGATAGTGGTTTTTGGAAGGCCCCAAAAATATAGGCAAAGCTTCCCAGATTGTCCCTTTGGAAGACAGGTGAACCACACCAGGTAGTTGAGTGGGGCCTGAAGCCACCACAGTCCTGGGCACCTATCATGCAGGTCTCCTGCATCTCCCTCATTTTCTTTGTGCTCTGTGATTTGGAAAAGAGTGAAAGGCACTTGATAGAGGATACTAATTAGAATGGGTTCACGCTGAACACTTGGGAACTAGCTCAGCTGGTCACTATGGTGATTTAAATAAATAGTCTTGTCGAGACACATTGGTGAATCAGGTCTGCCATTTCGACTTCTATAAGGTGAATGGTGGAAAGAGGTTATTATGATAATTAAGGAAGATTTATGCAGTGAGTACATTTTTTTCCTGTATCCTGTTACACTGCTGCTATTTTATGGACAAAAATTGAGTTCTAAATATTAACTATTTAATTCCAAAAATGTGCTCCTGAATGAATTATTTGTAAGTTAGAATTTAATAAAAGGAAACTTATTGAATGAGCCAGATTAGAAAAATATTAAAGGAAACATTACAAATTCTTTAGTACAGTGAACAACCATCCTCCAACGACCTAAATATTAGCTTTGATGAGGTCAGTAAATTATCTCTTTGGCCTTACATGGATAACTCACTTCTCTATAAAGGAAAGTCAGTTTCCTCCACTGTAAAATGATTCTCAGTAGGGATGGGGCATTAGCGGAGTGATCTCAGCACCCGCTCTATCGTTCTGATTTGATGTTCCCTTTGGAAAAATCTACAGCTCGGAAATATACTGAATGAAAATCTCCCACCACAGGAAGACAATGTGTGGGTTGTTACAGAGCGCGGTTTCTGTGGTTAGAGTAGAGAAAAACAGTGATGTTTTCTGAGCTCTTGACTCAACAGTGCAGGGTAGATCAAATGAACAGAGCAAGCCAGTCACTTGTTCTGCTTCCATCTGATTCGCTTCTCCAGAAATTTCCCAAATTACAACAATGCCAAAGTGCCTATTAGCTTCAACAGAGACATCTCATAAATTGTTAAACAGACACAGCTCAAGTTTAAAACATTGCCTTTATTCTGAGCAGTGATTTTACTTGTGTTTCAGTCATTCTCTCATATTTTTTATATGAAAGATTTCACAGAAGCATCATGCAAAATGGTAAAAATAAAGCCTTTTTTAAACCACTCATCCGGTTTAGAACTGATCATTATGTTTTCCAATTTAACATCCTGTCTTTTCAGATGATGTGTTCTTACTCATTCTTTAAAACTATCGTAAATTAAAAGCTATCATCTAAACACAAAAGTCTTAACTACGAAAATGAAGTAGGGGCCGGCTCCGTGGCCAAGTGGTTAAGTTCGCGTGCTCCACCGCGTGGGCCAGGGTTTGGATCCTGGTGCAGACATGGCACCACCCGTCTAGGCCACGTTGAGGCGGTGTCCCACAACTAGAAGGACCTGCAACTAAGATATACAACTGTGTACGGGGCGGGGGAGGGGGGGAATTGGTTTGGGGAGATAAAGCAGAACAAAAAAAAAAGGGAAAACAAAAAGATTGGCATCAGTTGTTAGCACAGGTGCCAATCCTTAAAAAAAAGAAGATTGGCAACAGTTGTTAGCCCAGGTGCCAATCTTTAAAAAAAAAAAAAGAAAAGAAAAGAAAAGAAAATGAAATAGAACTCATTAAATATTTCTTCCCGAGAGCTTCTTGGTTCTGTAAATGACCTATTTTTCAACTTCCTTTTTTAAAAACTAGAATTTGCTTTCAAAAATCTCTGATTTTCCTTTTGTCTTCTAACCACCATTACCTAGATTATTCTCTCTACTCTCTATTATTATTTCATTTATCGTAGCCCCAATTCTAAAATATCTGCCTTTGTGGCTTTGAAATATTTTGGCATTAGTTGAATATAACCCCTTTATTCCTCCCTCCCACCTCCCCCATTAAGTCCCACCTATAGGTATAAAAATATGAACGAAATGAGTCGGTCATATTTTTGTGCCTGTTCTTGCCCGTTAGTCTCTATTTCTGCCCCTAGCACCTAAACTGGATTTTTTTTCTGAGACCATGGAGTAGACTGTGCAGTACTCCCCCCATCTTAGACTCTCTATTTTTGCTGTAATGGATCTATCCTACATACCATGTCTTCAGGATCTCACTAGATATCTGATAAAGTAACTTAAGCTAACGTCATTATAAGTGATAAAGTCTTAATATTTATCCTAAATTCAATCTAGTAACATAGTTCTTTGAAAATTGCAAGTCCTTGTGTATATGGGTGAGGAGGGGTCCAAGGGAAAGTAAAAAGGGATATTTCATGTAAGAGGTCTTATCTAGTGGGCTTAAACTGTGCCACTCAGGTTTGTATCGCATCTGCTTGTATGTAAGGCCAGCCTTGTCTTTTAGGCAAGGGGAAATTTAATTTGCAACCTATTTTATTAAAGGATAAATTAAGGTACCATGTGGGAATTGAAATCATCTAAGGTAATAGAACACAGAACTTGCTTCAATTTAAAACTGGGTCTTTTGTGAGTTTCATTCATAATGACACCGTAGTAATAGCTACATGTGTTAAGCACTTATGACCCAGGGACTGTTTAATATACTTTTACATTTATTAATTCACTTAATTCCCACAACACCCCTATAAATAAGATTCTCTTGTCTCCATTTTATGTATAAGAAAACTGAGGAATCAAAAAGCCTAGGAAGCTTCTTTCAGTTCATGTGGCTGGTAAACTTTAGAGATGGAATTTGAACCCATATACTCGTAATCACTATTTATACTGTATTGATGCAGTTTGATGAAAAAGATTTTGAAAAACAATGACTCTTTAGGGCTCAAAAGAAACTGCTCAACTCCATATTTTTGTGTTATTATTAATAGCAGCAGGATCAGCTATTAAATAAGTGTTATGCATAAGTGCCTTGCTCTTACATAAAAGTAAATTTTTCTCATGTATCTACTAGTGGGACCAAGTTGCAAAATAAGCAGTGGGTGAATAATGAAATCCAGATGTCTCTTCTGGCAACAGCAGCAACAGAAACTGGAGGTGGGGGTGAAGGGAAGATAGAAGTGACAGACTCAGTGTTCATAAAAGCCATGATAATTAATTTTAAAATGAAAACGTGTTTTAAATACCAATCCTCCATTAATCCTAAAAATTAGACAATAAAAAAATAAAATCCACGTGTCATTTAATAGCTAGCAGTACAAAAACCTCACTGTGTCAAATGTAATATGCATAACTGGATTCACAATTTGGTTTTCTTAAGGAGAAATAATTTAGTTATCACTAAGCTCTTTGGGAAACAAGTTTCAATAATGTTCTTCGGTTATCAGGGGTATCATTCTTCCTTCAGGCAAAGAAGAAAAAATGTGCAGCTAAAACCTTTGCTATACGTGATAATGAAGTTGGGCCATTTCTGTACCTGACAGCAACAATTCTTTGTCACTCAACAGGAGCAGAGGAGTGAAACAGGTGGTTTCTCAAACTGTAGGAAATTGCTGAATTCACAGTTTTCTATCTCAACACAATGAACTGGCTGTATATTATATGAAGCCCAAGTTTGGTTTGTTGATTTGTTTTTTATGATTGTGATTATTTTTTAAAGGAATAATAGTTGGAGGAATAAAAAAAAACTGTCAGAGAAGATGTAATTGTACCACATGTTAATTTTCTATTATAATATGTAAGAAGGGTAGGAAAAAATGAGAATATCTAAGTTTATCTTCCTACATGTTTCCTTATTTCCCCAGTGATTTTCAGCACAGATATTTTCCTGCCTTCCGTGCTCTGAGAATGTGCCAGGAGCTGGTCCCGATGTTGATACAATTAATTAAAACTATAAACATGATTCTAACTAGCTTCCGTACACCCCTGCCACCACAACATTTTCTGGATCATTTATTTAATATTCATTGACTTGCAGTAGCTGCAAGTACAAAATCTTCTATCAAGTATCTTTCATCAGGGATGGTAAAAATTTATTTTGACCAGCTCATTGTCTGTAACTTCCCCAACCTCAGGCATTTCTGAACAGACTTATTTCTTCTCTTCATTTCTTTGCCCACCCAGCCACCATTCCAATATTTCTTTATAATTTATAAAGTGACTCTTTTCTGCTGTAGGTAAAAAGGGATCTAATTCTGTGTATACTCTGGAATTCTCTTTCAAAGTGCGGGTTTTTAATTTAGGGACCGAGGCAGGATTTGGGTGTGTCAATCTGGGAATGCTGAATGACTGAAATGTCATGACATTTATAATCCAGATGTCATGGCAACTGGGAGACAAGACTGCTTGGTTGATAATTAGATGGCAGATATTCAAGCAGTCTCACATGATACACATTACTTTTTGTATATTCAAGACTTAGGACCCCAGCCCTGAATGATAACTGAGAAATCACCTCACCTATGCAATGTGAAAAATAAAAATATGTCTCATAATTTTATTGCCTTTTAAAAAATTTATTTATTGGAAATAGCATACATAAGAAAACAAAATCACTCATGATCTCTGTTTTTGGTATATCTCTATGAAGGTAAACATACTGATGATTATTATTTTTACTTTTTTCAAAATTCAAATTCCTACATTCCACAAATATGTAGAGGGAACTGAAGCTCAGGGCTGAAACATGGTTTCTAAGGTCACTTAGCTAATTAGTGGCGGAAATGTGACCAGAATCCTACGGTCTCCTGATTCTCTTATCAGCATTCTTTCCAGAATATCTTATTTTTCCTTTTTAATTTTTTTCTAGGTTTTTGAGATCTAATTGACATATAACATTGTCTAAGTTTGAGGTGTATGATGTGTTGATTTCATACATTTGTATGTTGCACAATACTTACCACCATAGCATTAGCTAGCTCCTCTATCATGTTGCATACATATAATTTCCTTCCTGTGCTGAGAACATTTAAGATCTACTCCCTTAGCAACTTTCAAGTATATAGTACAGAATTGTTAACTATAATACCTTCTGTACATTAGATCCCCAGAACGTATTCATTTTATAACTGAAAGTTTATATTCTTGGACTAACTTCTCCCCATCCCCCCCCCCCCAACATTTATTCTTGAATTTGATTGTAATTTCAATTTCAAAGTAAGTGCTTGGACCAAATCCCCAGTGGCTTCTTGAGAATGCTGGAAGAACTGGTTGCAAAATTCTGATTAAACCTACACGGTACCAAAGCAAGAGCCTAAAGTTTGGAAAAATTATAGTTAGTGGGGTTGATTCATTTTATTTAATTTAAGGAACACTTGCGGAAAAATGTAATGGATTCACTGCCCAGCTGTTCTTGAGTTCTGCACCTTGAACCCTCTATTCTTGATAGAGCATCTTGTAACTGTAGAATATAAAGCTTTATTGAACCTCTCCTACACTCTGTTATATAGCATTTTCCATATCTTTAATGCTTCAAGTCCAAGATCTTGCGGTTTAAAAGCAAAAGTCAAATATATTATCACTTTTGTGGTTTTGTACACAAATTTGGAGAAATAAGTAAAGTTGGTCATTATCCACATTATTTTACAATGTGGATACTTCAATTGCCAATTATTACTCGTGAATCATTTTTTCCATAGCAACAGGGAGAGCTAATTGTATTTCTAACATTTTGGAAGGAAGTCCCAGTTGAAGAGAAGCGTCCTTTGCAAAATCAGACTTTAAAGCCTCACACTTCCTGGGCTTGCCGTTGGCTTAAACTCCTTGTTGGTGGCAAGCAAAGTTTTAGGAGAATATGTTCAGCTGTCTTGTGAGTTATGGAACCAGGAAAAAATGTATTTTCTATATTGCCCAGAGGTATGTTGTGAACACACAACTCAAATGCACTAAACTTTCAAATTTCAAACTTCGCACATGGCTATTGTCCTCAGAGGAATAGTTGGGTATAAGTCAGAAGGAAATAACTGGAAAAAAATGAAGTTATAAAGTGACTGAACACTTCTCATGTAAGGATCCTGAGGAACTTCTGCAGTGCTGAAGTTGAAATTTTTTCCGTGATTTGACAGGGTGTTTGAGGGGGATGTCTTTCTATTACTCTTCAGTTATTGCTGGTTTCCACTAGCATGTCCTGCTCAGTTTCCTGTCTTGTCACCCTGTAATCTTTTTGGAGGGTCTGATGACTCTCACCGATGGATTCAGCCCCGCCCTTGACTTGGATCCATCTTGTTCTGGGGCAGGGAGGATCTTTGGCTTTGCTACTGGTTCCTCTTGGACTTCTGGAACTCAGGACTTCAGCCACTTATTTCCCTCCAAGGGAACATCTCTGCTTCACTTATCAGACCAGGCTTCCAGTTACCGGCGTCCTACCTTGTTCTGTTGATCTGAGACCGTCACTAGTACTCCTCTTCACTGGCTGACAGTCTAGCTCAGTACTGTCTTGTATTTCCTAGTGGCCACATTTAAAAATTAAAAAGAAACAAACAAAATTTCATTGTAAGAATGTAATAAAATATAATAATAAGGTACATTTTATTATATCTTCTGAAAAAGATAACACCAGTACAATTTCCGCGAGTGTTCAGGAGGGTGAGTATCCAAACCTGACCTAGGTGAGTTGTCAGGATACATACTTTGAAATCTTAGTTTAAAATATTTCTTGATTTTTCCCGGCTTGGCCAAGCACCGTTTAACAAATTTGTATTAGACTTGCAGAAACATACAAGGAGCTTTACAATGCTCAAACATGGTTTCAACATTCAGCAAAATAAATGAGAGTTTCCTCTGCTGAATGCATAGGGATGTCAATGATGTATATAGAGATAAATGTGTAAATGTGTTTGCATAGGGCTTATAAAATAACATAGCCTGACTCTGCAGGTGAGAGGAAAGATGTATCTTCTTAATAAACTTGAAATGGTTAATGTGTCCCTCTAAAATGAATAATTAGCTATGTCCACATGACTTGGAAACCAGCGGATTAAAAAATAAAAAGTTTCAGTTAATCCTCTCAGCTATTTGATGTACATCAAGCATCCAGATGTTCAAAACATCCAAGCTGCAATTTTTTTGTTTTTTATTTAGAAGTTTTACACTTGCATATATTTTTCGTTTCCTCAAAGACCAAATACAGAATCCAAATGGCACTTTTCAATTCACGCCTTAAAAGTGTAGTAATATCACTCTAGATTCATAGAAAGCTCAAATCTTAGCCCACAGGCTCTCCACTTTTTGGTTTGAGTGTTGGGAAATGTTGGCTTTCTAATGGCTTTTTTAGTCACTCAGTGGTACTCAACAATAACTTAGAA
Source organism: Equus caballus (assembly GCF_041296265.1). NCBI lineage: Eukaryota > Metazoa > Chordata > Mammalia > Perissodactyla > Equidae > Equus > Equus caballus. The sequence continues at coordinate 37,597,302 of NC_091707.1, forward strand.
TGTGTTTAACAAGTGCAACCTAATATCAACATTATTCTAAAGTTGCTTCAACTAAATAAAGAAAAATTTGACATACCTAATAAAATTAAATGTTGAATTATCTACTGTTAGATCTTCTGTGCCACTGGCCCTCTTTTTAGTAAAATGGTTAAAAACTGACTATAATAGTATTTTTATTGCTATCAGCAACTATTATGACACTATATATATCTTTATTTCTGCCACATACATTATGTCTTGGCATGGAGTTTATATTATGTCTTTCATTTTAACAATTAAGAAATGATCAGATGTGTTCCAAGTACAAGTGTGGAACAGTCAGAATTCTGCCCTCAAATGGAGAGACAAGGTGCCAGATCCTCTTTCTACTGTGGTCAGCATATGCTACCAGCTATTGGCAAGGGCATTCTGGTAGGTTCAACCCCAACTTTGTGTATCTTAAATTGTTTACCACTATTCCCCCAATAAAACCTGCTTCAAAGAATTCCATCTTTAATGTGCCTCACACATACATACTCTCAATTCTGCATCCTTTTTCATGCTGTTGTATAATTAGAATGAATGCCTAGTCACTCTTTTTTAATCTGGTTCTCTCTTGAGTTGCAATTCCCAGCTGCCTCCTGAATACGTTCAGAGGATGCTGACTGCCACCTCATACTCACTGGATAAAACTGTCTCATTGTTTTCTCTACTAAAAGCTCCCCTCTTCCTTTTCCTTGTCTGAGTTAGTGGATTATTCTCCTCGCCACTGAGTTTCAGCTCCTCAATTGAAACCATGGAATCATCTTTAACTTTGTTCTTACCCTTCATATTCAGTCAACTGACAGTACTAATTTCTCCTCTCCTCTCTTTGATTTCTTTTGCTATTGTCCTCCTTTGGACCCTAATCTCTCTTCTGAAATACAATAATGGCCTCCCAACTGGCCACTCTGCTTCTAAATACCCAATGATAGAAGCCCTCTTGTCACCTGAGTTATCTTTCCAAAATACTGTCACAACTTGTTAGTCCACTCAGAAACTTTTGGTGACTCCTGGGGCCTGCAGGAGGAGTCTCAATTTATGAGCGTGAATTCCTTCTCTCTACAACCCAGCCTCAGCCTGTCTTTCCAATCATCTCTCCAAATCCATACTACCTCTTGCTCTTTGTCTCAACTGACATGGCTGCCACTTTTTTGCATCTCCTTGAATTTGCTCATGTTGTTGTTGGAAGGTCTTCCTCTGAACCCCACCTTCTTTGACATATCTATTTGTCCCTCAGGACCCAACTTAAGACTTCTCCATGAAACCTCTTTTGATTCCTGTTGTCTGCTAATGATACATGTTAACTACTGTATTTATGCTGTAGTTTGTTTTTAGTTGTATAATGAAACTTCTACTTTATAGTGTAGACATTTATTTCCATGTCTATCTTCCCCTCTTTCCAACACTAGATTGCAAATTCCTAGAGGCTAAAATGCATGTCTTCATTCTTTTAGACCAAGCTTAAATGTCACCTTACCCATACTGACTAATGCTTTTCCTTTATCTCAGCTCCAAAGTATTATAAAAGTATATTACATAATTCAATAGCATTTTAAAAATTAGTTCTTGTTCTAGTATCTTATCTCCCGAATTAGACTGTAACCCTTTCAAGGTTAGGGAACATGTACTGTGTTGAACTCTTATATACTCCTCAATATATTATATAGTGAATACACGTTGGATGATTCAATTGACATATCTTCTTAGCAAAATAAAAATACCAGACTCTGCAAATAACTGTCTTTGTAACCTGAGATAAATCATTTATTCTCCAGGGGACTTAGTTTACTGTATTGTGAATTAGATGATGCTTTCACTCCTTAAATGTAGAGATTCACTTATGTGTTCCTTTAAAACACAGAATTTGGTTTCATGCTAAATCTAAAACAACAACAATCATAAAAAACAAAAGCATAAATTTAGAATCAACTTTGTGCTTTCTGAAAGCAATAGGAAAAGCATTATTTAATACAATTCAGTATTATTCTAATTTCTCCTCAGAATTTTAAGAAATATATCAGGCAACATTTTCCCTGTCATCATAAGTTAAAATATGTATATATTTTATATATAGATGTACATATTAAGTATGCATATATGCACATGCACCACATATGCATATACTTGTATATAGGTAAAAGTGTAATGTATATACACATACGTGCACACATATATAATGTCGATTTGTTTTCTTGCCATTATAAGAGTTGCACTAATGTTTATGTAAAACACCAGTTCACAAGCTTATCTCATATCAAGATACTCATGCACCTTTGTCAGCCACTATTCTTCTTAAAATCTATAAGAGGGGAGGGACCCTAATCTATTATTGTGGTCATTATACTTTGTTCTATTTTGTTTATCCCATTCCAATATATTGTGACAGATTGAGTGATACATGAGCTTAATTATTTTAGTTTAGAATTACAGTCCTGTCATTGTTAGAACAAGGGATTACATTAACACTGCTCTCCAAAGTCAAATTTTTCTGGACATTTCAACTCTTAGGCAGCAGTAACAGAAAGCTATTCTAAATCTTTTGGAGTTTTGCAAGATATTGTACTTCTCGTTAATTGAATTGAGAGTTGATTGTCCTATGATTACCTTAATTCATACGCCGTATGATTTGCCATAATGGTAATTAACTCAGTGTACTAAATGAGGTAAAACGTGCATGAGTTAGTCTCTCTCACTCTTATTATCTCGCTCTTCCTCCCTCCTTCCTCCTATTTATGTACATGACTGTACGTAAGCATTTTACATATAATCTGACAAGATTTATTGTACAGTCTCTCCCCTATATTACTATGTCATTCAAAATATCTCTAAATAAAAGTAAAAGTCAGTCCAAGTTTTTTGAAATTCCTAGGTGATTCGTTGATACTTGACTTACTGCTTTGGTCTAATTATGTATCGGTTTGTAAAAGAAGGGCCATAACCTGGCCCATTATGTGACATTTTTACTTCCAAGTTCATTTGTTCCTAAATTGCCCACAGTGACTCAATATTTTAGAGCCTATATTACCAAAATTTCTTCTAAACTAAAAGTAAACAATTATGGAGTGGTCAGATGATCAACCTAATATATGCTTTGTAAATACTTCTTAATTCTAGGATAAGGGAGAAGGAAGTGTATCATAACTCAAAAATACATAAATGCCATCACAAGACGGATGTTTGAGAGTTCCAATATTTTTAGATGAAAAAAAGCTGAAGCATAAAGAAGCTAAGCAATGTTTTATGAGTTCTTATAATAATATAATCCAGCAAATATTTATAGATGAAATGATATGATTCTGGAGCTGCCTCAAAATAATCAGGGGCTAGGAGAGGGAGGTGGTTTGGGATGTAGATGGGACAGAGTCAGCCGTGAATTATCATCGTTGATCCTGAATGTTGGATACGTGAAGTTCATCATATAATTTTGATTACTTTTGTGTATGTTTGACATTTTTCTATAATAAAAAGGTGTTTTAAAAGAATATAATCAAGTATCTGTAGTGTGACATGTGTCAGGGGGCCCAGGTTACAGTCCTGACTCTGCCAGCAACATCTGCTGCATGACTTTAGATGGGTCACAACTTCCTAGACTTCATATTTCTGTCGGTAAAATGAAGACATGAGATGAGATCAGTGGTTCCTAAGAAGGTAGAATTTCCTGGGAAGCTTTTCAAAATTACACTAGTAACTCAGAATTTTGTTTGGGTTTAGGAGGAAGAGGGGAATGTGTATTTCCAAATCACTTCTCAAGTGACTGTGATACCACCATTCCTTACATGCACACAAATTCAAGGGTAACAAAGGGAATGACCTAAGGCCCTACCCAAGGATGCTTTGCTAGGTCTAGTATGGGTTCTCAGAATGTGCATTTTTAAAAAGCTCCCCAGGTGATTCCAATAGAGGTCCATATGTCACACTTTGTGGAACACTTTTCTAAATCATCCCCATGGTCTTTTCCAAGTTTAATACCCGTGATGTTACATGAGCGTTATATTTTTTCTGTTTTCTATTTTGTGCCATTTCATGAACAACTGGTCATTTAATTACAAGCATATAATGGTCAAGAAAATGATGCTAAGTTTCTTGCTTTGAGTCATGAAGCAAGGTAGAAGCAGACTGGTTTGATTAGAATTTATATTTGAGATATCTAAGAAAAACAGTAAACATATATATAAGCAAATATACATATATATTTAAATATAAAAATATCTTTTAAATTTAATATAGAAATATATTATAATATATAGCATAGATATAATTTAAATAAATATATATATTGAAAAAGTCTGAATTCTTGTTGGGGAAAAGAATTTCCAAATTGAATTTAGCCCATCAATTTTACACTGACTGTTTAAAACAGATACATTCTTTTAGTATATTGTCTCCAGTCTTGCTTCCTAATGCTTACATTGCATAGAGTTTTATTCTTTATGCTGCTCCTACTGGATAGATTAATAAATTGAGATTAATGAGATGCTTCCTTTTCTCCCACCTGTTTTTAACCAAGTGCGTATATGCTACCTGAGCAGAGAATTTAGTGACTGCTATTGTTGATCACGAAGCTTCTTTGCATAGCAAACTAGAGTTAGATGTGAATGTCAGAAAAAATATTGTGATAAATGTTTGTCTCCAATGAGGAACTGTAAACATGGGTCAGGAAGTTTCTAGGAGCCCCCATTGCTTTAAACCACAAACTTTTGTTGTAATCACTACTCCCAAACATAGAAATCATAGTAGTTCAGTGGTCTCAAACTACATTTTTGGGGAGAGAACAAATTTAAGTAAAGCTGAAAAGCAGTCAAAGCCTTGATGTGTTAACCTCTTCTTTATCTCCCCATCCGCTTACAAGTTTCCTACCCTAGAAGAAATGACTTTATGAAACATCATACTTGTGACTCCAGTTGATTCCATAGCGTATTGATAAAGGGAAGGATAATGAGGTGTTAATGTGTCATTACAATGAATGCTGAATATTTGGGAAAACTAACTCATCTGTGGTGTGTAACATTTGACAGTGATAATGAAGAAGTTTTCACCAGATGACTTTGCCCTTTGAGCTTTGTCTCATTCTCAAAGCTTTTCCAAGTTCTAGAAATGTGTTTAATATTTTACGTATTTTAAAAAATTTACTACTGAATAAATGACTTAAATATAATTATAGCTGTCTCTTATCCAAAGAATATAACCTATCTCTGCTGCTATGGGCACAGTGGTGCAAATCTCACTGGAAGGGAGAGCCTGTTTTGTGACTATGTTGAAAGCTAAGGGTGACATGTAAAGTAGTATGAACCACACAAATACAGATGTGGTAAATGCCTCAAAACCTAAATATTTTATTAGAAGACATTTCTAATTCAATAGTTTCTGGTCCTGTTGCCATTGTCAAAGCTTCTAGGAGGGAAAAATGGTAAATTCTAAGTACACTGTATGTTTTAGGAAGACTCTTTTCCCAGAAACACAGCTCTTGGGATAGCCTTGTGGATTTTGTTTCTGCATTAACCTGTAGACAAGTTGAACAGTTCCATAGTTATAACTAGTTCCCTGGTTCTCACTAGGAACAGAGCGTGTTATATAAAGGATAACTGATGTTGGAGAAAGTTGGGGTAGAGCGGGGTCTAGGGCTGAGGTGACCAAGAGACTCTGTTCCTATTTGTCCTGGAGTATCTGGGACAGTCCAGACATCCTGAAATGGACCCAAGTCAGGCCTATCAGGACCCACTAGAAAAACTTGCTGAGGCAGGGTCTCAGAACCAGGATTACTCAGAAGATAAATTTATTAGCCAGGATCAGTTTAAGCCAAAAGTTGAATGTAAGCACATCCTAGAAGGAAAACCAAGCTGGTGGAATGCATAACCATTTATAGTTACCTCTAGAGAAAGTAGAGGGCTAAAAATGTGAATCCAAGGAAAGGAAAAGGAACTGAATGATGTAGGACTAGGGGAGAAATTAAGGAGCAAGAAGTCCAAAAGTAGAATGGCTTCTACAGCTGGCTGATTTGATGGCTCAATGGTGCCATCATAGACCAGACTCTTTCTCTCTGGTATCCTCAATGTGTCAGCTTTGCCCTTAGACTGGCCATCCTGTATGCAAAATGTCTATAACTGTTCCAGATGTCAGATCCAGAAGTGACAACATCCAGAGGAAAGAATCAGCTCTTCCTTCTATGTCATCTTCTTAGGTGCGGGGAAAGTTTTTCAGCACTGCCACTCCCGACTTTCTCTGATATCTTATTGTTCAGGACTAAGTCACATGTTCATTCTTAAACCAAGAAGGGGAAAGAAGTGCCATAGCTGGATTATTCTGAAATGGAATAGATTTTGGAGAGTCAAATACAAATTCACTCTATCAGCAGAAAGTGGGGAGAATTCATATCTCATTCATCCACAGAGCCATGAGTGGTCTGCTGTAATGTGGTCCTAAACTTGGTATTAGAAGAGCCCTTTAGTGGGTGTAATAATTTCCTGTGGCTGCAATAACAAGGTACCACAAACTAGATGACTCAAAATAACAGAAATCCTTTCTCACAGTTCTGGGGGCTAGACAAGTACCCCAGTTCGATTCATGATCAAGCAAATTTGGAAAACAGAGTTAGGGGTTGAGCACTTATTGACCTTCTGCTGTGTGATTTCTGGCTGTAAAAGATGTTTTGTTTATATCATCTCATTTAACCATCACATCAATCCTGGGAGGCTGCTTTTGTCATTCTCATTGCATACCTGGAGAAAGCGAGGAGCTGGAATTGGAGCTAGGTCTAATCTCAGAATATACACTCTCTCCATCAAGCTAATAGCAAGTTAAAGAATCTTGAATCACCCGGTCCACTGTAGTTTACCCTCCTGGTCTTATTCCCAGCATTAAACCTGTTTTCTTTTGTTCTTTTCCTTAGATGGAACAAAAGACAGCTGGCGGCTGTCCTCCATTTGGTTTTGCATGTATTGAAAAGCATCTTCTTCCCCCCTCCTTTAATCCTTTACTTTTGGGTCATTTGTTTGTTTTGTTTTACCTTTTTAAGAACCTCTAAAACTGTTCTGTGTTCTTTTACAAAAGAGAAAAATTTGTTGAAGTCGACTTTCCCTGCTATCCTATCTTTAGCAGCGCTGAAACAAAAGCCACCTGCCACTGGGTTTCCCTATCATCTCTCAAAAAGAAAATAAGGCCTCTGACTCACAGCGGTTTATGACAAGTTCTGCCGGGGAAGAAATAAGACTTCAAAGCTTTCTACAAGTTGAACTTGAGTCAGAAAAGCTGCATATATAACTGCTCAAAGGGCAGCTAGTTTACAGAAACTGTGATACGGAGGAACTGGGACATTGTTTTCCTGAGAACTTTGCCACCAGGATTTTATTTTCAGTGCAATGAGGGGCCATTGAAGCCTTTTAAACCAGATGGTGACAAGATAAAATTTCATTTCTAAAAATTATGCTGGCTGTTGGGAGAAAGTGGATTGGAAAAGGCAAGAAAAAGCTGGAAGGTACTTCACAACTTTTCCAGGAAAATAATGCAGTCAGAGAACCCCAAACTCCAAAAATGTGGCTGATTACTTGCAGTATTTTCCCAATGCAAAATCTTCTGTTGTGGAATTCTGCAGGCACAGGTTATTTGCCCCTTTAGTTCAGCAATGTACAGGGACTGATGGACTAAAATTGTGTAGTAAATTTAGGAGTTTGTATAACTCAGCCAATTTGATGTATTAAAATCCAACACATCTAATATATATTGCTACGGACTTCAACCAGTTGTAAGAACTGATTTCTTAAAAACAAAACTAAAGGACTCTCACAGGAGTAACCATATGTTTAATGTTGAGTGACTGATGTTTACAATCAATTAACACACAGTGGGTAAGAATTTTGGCCCCGGAGTCAAACTTAAGGAGCTTTACCATGCCCTTGCTGTGCAGCTTTGGGTGATTATTGAAAGTCTGCCTCAATTTCCTCATCTATAAAATGGGAAGAATAGTATCTACCTTGCAGGATTGTTGCAAACTCCAAATGAGATAACAGATAAAAAGGGCTGGGATGGGGCACACAATAGGCCCTCAGTAAGTGAGTGTTTTGGTTGCTATTTTACTAATAAACGTTGATAATTTCATCTAAAGTTCTTAAGCAAAAGCCTTAGACTGGAAAAAGCATAAGTGTGGATTATAAAGATTGAAAATGGAGGAATAAAGAGTTAGAGATGCTCGCCACACACAGTTCCTTTGCCAAGCTACCCAAATGCTCACTCTCCATCCTTCTGGTCATTTTCTCCCAATAAAACAGTGTATTTATTACCCCTCTCTGACAACCACACGAACAGTCACTTGCCTGCGGCACAGAGCCGAGTTATGGACGATGTATTGGAAGTCATACATTCACTCTGTCTTCCCCACCTGTACCTAATAACCACATGAGAGCACGATAAAGCAGAGGGCACTGGCAGGTTTACTCATCTTTTTATTTCCTTGTTGTTCTCTCTACTGCGATCTCAACACCCAGAACTGGCGCCCTTGCCCTTTCACCTCCTTTCTTGCCTTAGAGGTATTGTCAAATGTATAAATACACAGTGAATTGGGCCGGTTTCTGGGGCCAACTGAGAAAGAAGGAGCTGGTTCTCCCCCATAAATATGCTGTCGGCTGACGAGTTTGCAGACATTGTGATTGCAGAAGATTAGAAAGGAAAGCAGGCTGAACTGAAGGGGGACAGTGCTCAAGGCCAGAGCAACCTTTCAACTCCAGGTTGGAAAGAAGCCGATGATATTTTTTTTAATATTGTGAAGAGAGGGAAAACGTTGTACAGTAAATCTATTGAGCTGCTTCAGGATGCTTTTCTCTTGATCTAATTGAGCTGTTTAAGGGTACTTGAAAGTTCTCATCCAGACTGTGTCAGCACCCTGCCTGCTACAGGCCGTGAGAAGTTAATCATCTCTGGCATCGTTAGGAGAGATTGTCAGGTATCTGATGGCTGTCCATTCTGCACTACAGTGTATGGGTATGGAAAGCGCATGTCCACGTTTGTCTTTAGGGCGTGGGGCTGCTTGACTATGCATGAGAACTGTAGGGGAGGAAAAAATATCTTTCTTTTACCCATCTTATGTTCTCCAGCTGGGACCCTGTTCATTAGACTAGCAAAAGACAAATTAACAAGAGAAAAACAGAAGTTTATTAACAATATGCATCGTGCATGTACACATGGGAGCACCCAGTGATGAGTAACCCAAAGAAGTGGTTAGAACATGGCCTTATATACCCCTTTATGTTAAATAAAGGGAAAGGGGATTTTGGCTTCTGTGTTAGGGAGTCAAATTATGGGAAGGTGACCAGGGAAGCTATTGTAAACGAGGGTAGTTTACTAAGGTTTCTTGTGCAGATTCAAGTGAGACCTGCCTTGTTAAGAGTCCTCTACTTCCTGGTAAAGGAAAGGGGGACACCTTTACAAATGTACATCTCATTTGTAAGTGTAAATTTCTTCTATAAAGGGAAAACTTCTGCCCTGTTTTAAGAGCTTTTCCTATGTCTGCTGGTTCTCAGTGGCTGTTAGCTTAAAATAATCCACATGACAACGAGGTATATTTTGAGGTGGCATATTCTGGTACCCTTCAGAACCAAGCACACCCTCACCTTCACATTGCTGGTTCCTGTTAGTAGTGTCAATGCCAGATAGTTCCTGCCAAACAGGTAGATAATCCAAAAGACAACTGTGATTATCCATCTTACTGTCCCCTCCTTCCAAGCCTTCGAACATGCTGTTCCCCTTTCTGAAACAATCTTGCATGACCAGCACGGCTGGCTTCACCTTCCAGCACCTTTGCCTGTGGTCTCAGATTAGATGTCACCAATCTGGGAAGGCTTTCTTACTTCTCATGACATTGAGCTTAGGAGCAACCCCTATGTTCTCCTAGTACCTTGATTTCCCATGCAAAGCACTTCTTACACCAAACTGACTTCTTGCTTATATATTGGAATATATTCCTTAATCATTCATAATTCTGTGAGGTTATACTGTGTTTATCCCAGTGTCTAGCAGATTGACAATAAGTTGACCACCAAAATAATTGAATAACTATGGTTTAGGAGGAGAGAGCTTGTCTGCGAGCCAAGGATGCTTGCTCATGACTTGTGGGTTGTCAAAAAAGCACTCACTTTCTGATCATTTTGATGGCTCTTATTTCATGCTTTTCTGTTTACACAGATCTGCATAGTCACATCCTTCATAGGCAGAGGAATTCCTAGCCCTTGCAATTGACCTGTTAGTTGAGGGTGGGTCAGCAGCAGAGCGGCGCTAGATTAGGACAAACTCAAGCACTCCTTTTCTGGTTAGTACTCAGGGTCAGGAGAGAGTAGGGACTCAGTCCAGATGGAGAAAACATGTATGGGGCACATTTAGGCTGAGTCTGGATGATGAACCAAGAAAGAGTGACAAGGCAAATCATTTCAAATTTCCTTTATCTTACACAATAAACCCTCATTGGTTAGAATTTGTAAAATAATTGGTAAACTTGACCGTGTCCATGTATTTGCTCTCTTACCAATAGACTATGCTATGGATGTAGCCCTCTCTGTTGCCGCCTTTGGACTTGAATTTCTTTTGCCCTTGTTCTGTCTGAGTTTAGACTTTCAGCAAATTGTCTTTATGATACTCTATTCTACCTCTGGCATACCTTGCAAATTCACCTGTAATCAAATCTGTTTAATGAAGGTCACAAAAACTAAGTCAACACAAGACCTGGGAGTAGAATCCAGTGGTCCTGATTTTTTTTTATCCACTAAGGAGCAGCCACCCCCAGTCCTTCCTCCCACCCACTGTCAGAACAGGTTATAGTATTTCATGCCATTTTGTCTTATTGATCAAGTCATCCATCTCTCATTCTGCAAAGTCAGGGTCCTTAAGTACTTCTGTGGAGCCACAAGGACTCCTGTTATTAGCCATCTTTGACTTTGTCATTGATATTATTTACTACTTCTTATAATAAATTTTTTTTGAAAAAAGTAAGATGTCTGGGTGATCAGGATGGATTTTAAATAGAACACCAAGTTTTTTCCTCCTGGAGAAAGGTATGAAAATATACTTTCATTATGAGACTCATGTTATCCCCTCTGAATAGGACCTTAACTTCTTACCTTAGAAATTCTTATTCAGCTACCCAAGCCTGCCCCTCTCTCTCTCTCTATATATAGGGTCCTCCCACTGAACATAAGCTAGATTCTTCCACAATGCAAGCCCCTTAATTTTTGTTTGATCTTCAGTGACTGATAAAAAGATTTTTTTTTTCTGTCTTGGTCTGGAAATACCTTGTTAGCATTTTTATGAAGATTTTTTTTCTGCTAGAAATAGTTTACTATTTTTCTCTGCCACTCCTTTTTAATTCCAGTTCTTTTAACTTTTCCACCGTTCATATTGTTTTCAACAATTTCTCTATGATCTTGGAGCGACAACCGTAACTACACTTAGCCACTTTGTTCACATTTACTTCTGCGGCTCTTGGTCAGCTTGCTTTATATTCTGGGCGGGTTCCTGAAGACGTAGGCAGGAATCGAATCCTTGGGAATCAAGCCTGTGATTAAGGATGTGGAAGAGCTTGCTATTTGAATGATCCTTATTATGAACACTTTTCCAAAGCAAATAATCACTCTTTATCTTATCTTCTATGCAAATGCTGATTTCCACATTTAAGCTTTACTTAAAGTCCTGCCTATTTGTATAGCTATCTTTACATAATGGTCATTCTCCAATCTTGTAATTGAAAATTGGGTAATTTTCATTTACTTTCTGGCTTCTATGCCTGAAAATCTCTTATCTCTATCTTTATTTTGGTAATTCTCTTGCAGGAACTAAAATAGTCCCTGAAAAATGATCATATCTCTGTTTCAGTCTGAAAACAAAACAGGCAGAGGAGATAGTAGGGAATGGGGTACCCAGAGTCAAGTCAAGTGAATTGTTAATGACTTTTCAGAAAATTGCAGTAAATCATGATTTCCTCACGATATAAAGTGTCTGATTTTGGCATTTAATTCTCAGACATACTCCCATATGTTTTCCTTCTCCCGCTCCCACTCTGGGTTTATGCCATCATATAAATGAGAAATAGGTCATCTTGCCTTTGAGTCATTCATGAGGAAAGTTTTCCTTTTCTAGTTCTGAGAAAAGTGATTATTTTGCTTTTAGATTGGATCCTCCTTCTGGGGCCAGATGAAACATCTGAATGACATAAATATCAATCAGAATTGAATGTGAAAATGAAACTTAACTTGCCTTTCTACCATTAAATACATAATTGAAAAATGCACTTTTATAGATTTCCTTTCTTTGTCACGTCATTACTGATTCGAACCAGAAAACTCAATCTTAATATTCTGCCCAAGAAAATGTGCTATTTTCTCGCCTCTGCCAAAGCAGAAAATGCCAATGAGAACTGGGAACTTCTAGTCGAACTTTGTTAAACAAAACAAATTTGGCCATTGCAAAAAACATCCATGGTCAAGGTACTCACAGTAACTGAATATTTTGCATCGTGATTCTGGGCTGGAGTCAATTTTCCTTCTGACCCAGTCCTCAAGTCTGCCTATTTAGGAGTTCCGAAAATGAAGCCAGATATAAAAACTGGCTTTGCTACTGAGAACCTAAAAGGTCAGTTAGTAAGGGAAGAAGAAGAAAGAATACGATGTTTTCCAACGATCTTGCTTTTGTGAATGATCAATGAATGTCTGATGCCCCTGTTGCGTTCCTTGGCTAAGGGTTCACATGAAATGCACCCCCTGAAGGCTGTAGCCTAGTTGTAATGCCATACTAATCATGATTCCCAGAGCTCCAAGGCACCCTTCACCTTCAGAAACAGGCAAGCTTAGTGCCCATCAAATCCCACTGTGCTCAAGCCTTCCATTTCAGGAGGGTATTGGGGTCAGATGCACCTCTCCAAGCAGGCTGATGAGCTGCAGCTGTGTGCAAATTAGTTTTCTTCAGGAGCTATTTACTGCTCTCAAATTAGCAGCATATTCAGACGGAAGCGAAAAGAAAGGCAGTTGTCAAATGAGGCCACAAAGGAGATGAAATGTCTTGTTTGTGCATTGATAGCAGAGCAACGTGGATGAAATAAGACTGCCTTGGTGCTTTTGTCACCAGTCTGTTGGTGATCCCATCTTGCTGAAAGGCCCACACAGAGGCAAGTGGACACGTCTGAGTGTTGATGGATTTCCTGACATTATTGAGAAGGACGGGCCAAATTAATGGTGATATTGTCTGGCTGATTTATCATAAATGCTCCCTACAGTTCTAATTAGCTCTGTTCTTTTCCTCCTCCCATTTAAATCTCAAGCATATGTGTACTTTTGTGTCATTAATTTTAAAAGTCTGCAAAGCATTTGGTATCATCCATCTAGTTTCAAAGTAGGTACAGCATGAGACAGTGTGAAGAATGCTGGACTAGAAGTCAGGACTCCTGAGTTCCTGTCCAGGTGTGTCACTAACCTGTAGTGTGACCTTGGACACAACCTTTCAGCCATATTACCTTTTTATTGTCGCCAGCTTACAAAGCTACTTCAAGTCTGTGGGCAATACAAAATATGCTTCTTCTCTCCATTAAATACACATTCTTCTTTAAAGCAGAGTGTGTTATAAACTGACATGAAGGGAATTTTCTAAGTATTTTTTTCCAGGAAGGTAATCCTTTATGGGACAGGATAGGATTACTGTCATGGAGCCAGTTTAGCAAATTCTCTTAATTTTAGGTTGTTAGGGTGATTTCCAGATCATGCTTGTTCCCCTTTTGCCTTCTTGACTTCCCAAAGGACAAAAAAGTAATGATACATGGTTACTTTGTCTCTAAATGAATGCTTAGTTGTACTTTGGAAATGTCCAAGACTGTGTCAGAGATCCAGAGAGAACCAGAGAGAGAGTGGCCAAGTAGAAAGTGAGATGAACTTTACACACTTAGTCTCAGAAGACACCTTAAAAGCACTCTTCAAAACACTTGGCGCCTCCAAAGACTTGGCTTTCTATCACCGGTTTCCCAATTATAACTGCCCAGTGAAGCCATATAAATTCCAAGAGCCTCAGCTTTCTCATCTATAGGAGAGAGAAATTGGACCCAATTGTCTTCAAACCTCTTTTGCCCTAATATCCTCTTACTAAACTTTTTCAGCATTTCAGAGATCTGCTTTCGGAGAAAAAGACATTGAGGGGAAAACAAAGTAGTTGATAATGAGATTTTTAAAGTAGTAGTAAAATTAAATGCTTTGTGGTTTGGCATAATGATCCAGTAGTTTAGTTACTCCCTGAGAGCAAGAAGTTAAGGCCAATTTACTCTTTCAAGTCAGAAGTTCCTGTTATAACTGGCTAATGAACATACTTCTTACTTAATAAGAAGTGGCTGAAGCTTAAGGAAGACCAACTGCTAATACCCACAAGCAGCCAAATAACACATCTGTATTATTAACAGCGCACACTTCCCCAGACCTTGCCTTCACCAATGCCAGTACGACTTCTTTGCTATTTTTACCACAACCAAAAAGTCCAATAAAATGTAAACCTTGTTTTCCTAAATTATTGCTCCTAGTGGTATTCAGATTAAGTAGAAAAACATCCTACATATATTTTTATAAAGTCTCTTATTCAAAGCAATTAAAAAGAGCTATCTTCTTTGAGTTTTGCCAAGGAAAGCAAATTCCTCCTAGAAGTCCTATTTTCACTTCTAATGCCACAATTGCTTTATTATGTGGCATTCAAAGAAAAGACTTGAAGTCATATTTCTAGTAAAGTATTTAATTTGATAAATAATTTAGATTATTACTTCAAAGCAAATATTTGATGTTCCTGAAATAAAGTTTTAACCCAAGCTTGGTAATAAAGTTATCACATAAATAGTAAGGATTATTCTCAGGATAGGATATAGTGTCTTGACTAAAAAGAAGCAAACATGAAAGATTCACATCATTCTAGAAGGGAAATCTATGCTGTTTATTTGGCAATAGGAAGTCAGACCAAAATATACTTGTATGGCATTTGAACGGAGTCAAG
Organism: Equus caballus; assembly: GCF_041296265.1. NCBI lineage: Eukaryota > Metazoa > Chordata > Mammalia > Perissodactyla > Equidae > Equus > Equus caballus. The sequence continues at coordinate 37,612,314 of NC_091707.1, forward strand.
TGGGAAGACAGGGTTCATCTTTGTGAATATTTTCAGCCTCTGACATGAGAACGGGATTGGGACAAGGAATCCTATATGTTACATGACTAAGATGCATGTTGGAATCGGGCAGGATGACTTCTGGAGTAGGTCTACTGGGAAATTACCTTCCACCTACAGCTTTCATATATATATATATGGTTAACAATTTCCTCATCCCGTACATTGACACACAGTAAAGACTTGTCCAGTGTAAAAAAAAGGCAGTTTTTAACAGGGCAATAGTCAAGTGGGATCATGCCCAAGTGGGCCAGCAGGCTTAATACTTCTCTTCAGAAAGAAGCAACATGGGCTCAAACCTAGTAGTAGTTATTCTGATACAGTTCAAAGAACATTTATGCCTAGAAATGGGGCTAGAAACTGACTGAAAAAAGGACCCCAAACTTCCTAATGCAAATACCAGTTCTATTGCCAGGGGTTTGAAAGAAATAATTATTATTTCAAATTCTAAGCCCTAGAGCATAAGTTTGAATAACTTAACCTCTTTTTTCAAACCTCTCTGAGAAGTAACACAGCTTTCTGGCCTGAGGTATTTTCTTTGGAGGAAAGGAAAGAAGTTACGAAGGCAAAAAAAGTGTGGGAAGAAGTAAGGAAAAAAATATTCAAGGAGAGGATATGACTAAAAAAATTATTTCACAAGTAGCAAGGAGGAAGTTAAAAATAAGTTTGCTGTAAAGTGCAAAGAAAGAGTCTTACCCAAGGGTAAATCTCCCAGCTCTTCCCTTTTGTTGGACAAGTTTCCTTCCTCCCACTTCTGCTACTTAGATCAGTTGCTAACAGAAGAGAGTTTCAAAGAGGCCATTGGCACACATTCTCTTCTGGGTTGTCATGACCTGTCTTTCCTCATGCTGATAGCGTGCACCCTTCACAAATTAGAGCGGCACAGAGATAGATATGGGCATGCTGGCAAAATCTTCGCTGGCAGCCAGGCATCACCTCATTAACCCTGGGCTTACATGTGCCCTACCATGGTCACTGAAGGTGGCCCCAGGACAGACATACTTCATAACCATTCGCCATAATTATGTGAACAGCAATTGGGCTGTATCCAATAGAAAAACAAAATTTTGTTACCTTCTGAGGTGATGAATGAGGAATGGGAAGTTGCTATGGGTGAGAGAGAGGGAACAAGAACCCTCTGGTGATGCAATAGAATAATGAAAGATAATGCAAAAAAGGGACAAAGTTTCTTTCTTTCTTTCTTTCTTTCTTGCTTTCTTTTTTTTGTGAGGAAGATTGACCCTGAGCTAACATCTGTGCCAATTTTCCTCCATTTTGTATGTGGGACACTGCCACAGTATGGCTTCACGAGCAGTGTGTAGCTCTGTGCCTGGGATCCAAACCTGCGAACCCCAGGCCACCAAAACAGACCTCCTGAACTTAGCTACTATGCCACCTGGCAGGCCCCAAGGACAAACATTTTTATATATTTAATATTTGTCTTTTGCTGTCGTTGTTGACCTCACTTTTGATTCACTAGTAAGAAACATTTTGTCACCTAAAGACCCTTTCTCCGCTGGCTTTCCACATTACAGTGTCTATAAAGAGGCAGTGAACTTAATGCTTACTTCAATGCAATTATCCTTTATCATAGCTGGGTATGAAGAATGTTCTTCCCTCAGATGTAGCACAGATTGTTTGGCCAATAGCTAAGAGAAATATCTTCTATTGTCTTCTGAATATCTTTCTCATTAGACCATGGAAATTTGAGCAACAATGGGATGAATTTCATTTAAATCTTAAATCTTAAAATTTTTATAGAAATGCATCTCATTAGAATTCCTCCCAATTGAGCAATAATATCCAGTCTTCTATCAAATAATTTATATTTTGATTATATGCATTATTTTAGTGACTGAATCAACTCATACACAAAAAGAAAATCTTTAATTCTTCCTGTGGGCTAAAGGCAAGAGCTTATAAGTAAGAAGGCCCTTATAAGATATCTCTTGTGCCTTAAGAGGCTCTTTGAAGCCATAAACTTGAGAGAAACTTCAGCTCATTCCTGACCCTGGTCCTGCATTTGACATGAGCCATGTGTTTGTAGCAGTCACTCTTGGATGACTGCATAAATTCACTGTATCGATAGTTTGCATCCTGAATTAACTTGGATAAGGTGTCTGGGGGAATGCTGATTTCATATTGGAAACGAGGTTAGGTGGAAGCCTTGGAACTGTCTTTATGGAGTTCTGTAACTCAGCACATTATAATTCTCACTTCTACCATACTCTAGAGGAATCAGTCTGGTGACTTCATGAATATTGGAAAAATTGCTAGCACTACTAAATCAACCAGGTTCTGGCAATTTACTCCTTGCAAGAAAATTAGTGCATTAACTCTTTCCTCCCACTGGTGAATTAGAGTTGCACATAATCTGATTTGTGAAATGGCTACACTTGCATTTGCAAGTAGTTAGAAAGTGGAAAGTGTGCAGAACCATGGGTGGTCCTGAGGAAGAAGATTGTTTGAAATATAAAGGTGGTATAAAATGGCTTATCCATAGGTATGACCCAGAGCTTTCAGAATTTTCTTGGTCTCATCTTACTCTCAACTTAATGATTTTTTTTCCTAAAGAAAGGCAACAATTCCAGTGAGCTACGTGTGCATGCTCTGATGTCAGATAGACTGAGTTCATATACCCATCTCTTATTAGCTCTATTATCTTGATCAACATATTTAGCTTCTCTAAGTCTCCATTTCTTCATTTGTAAAAGGAGGATCTGATGATAGAACTGGCTTTGTAGAATAGCTGTGATGCTTAAATGTGGTAACCCATGTTATTTATTTAGGACAGTGCCTGACGCAAAGAAAGACCCAATGAGCAGTAGTGGCCATCTTTCATTTTCTCATCATCGCCATTACTTGAGACAGATGCAAAGTAATGATATCATTCAAACATTTTCATGGAGACGTTAAATGGCCATGTGCTACTTTTTTTCCTCAATTGTTTTTAAAAACAATAGAGTTAAGCCATAGGTTGCATAAAAACTAATGCCATGCATGATGACAGTGAGTTTGAAGGGAAGATTACAATCAGGAGGAAGTGGATTTGAATCCTTATTTTCATGTAAGTTCTTCGCTTGCTTTGGGCAATTTACTTAACATTTATTCTGCTTTATCTATTTTGAAAGTGAAGAAATAATATTTAGCTACATGTGGGAGTGGTACAATGTATTTCTAGAGTAAAGATTTAACTTTACTTGTTAATGCAGTTTGCCTTCTCCAATGATACTTAGCTCTTTTTTTGGCAGAGGGCATTATGGTCTTATCCCTAGTCTTCAAAACACTTAACCATGCAACCTCTGCCCCCATTTTGAACCTTACTTCTTCAGCACCAACTTCAGCCATGACTATAATCTTTTTTTCCTCCTAGAAGAGCCAAGGGAAGGGAAGTGGAATCCACTGAAGAAAGGATTTTCCGTAGAGAGTGACCGTGCCTTCAAAAAGAAAATCGGCAATATGAAAGGGGACAACTGTTTAATCATTGAGAGCAATGGTTATGTTCTAAATATTAACACAGCTGATAAGGAGTGGGGAACTGAAAGAGACTGAGGGAGTTGCTTCATTGTTTATCTTGCCTGATACCTTCATCCGGTGCTCTAGCCTCAGGGCCTTGTCTGGGGAGGGAGTGCATCATGGCTACATTTAAAGCCACCTAATAAATAATGCTTCTTTCTTTCCTGCTTGACTCCATTCCTTTCGCTTCTTCTGAAGTTTGAATAAGAAAACTGCTGGCATCAGAGCATTTCCTTGTGCACTTATTTTAGTGTTATGCAGAGAACTCTGAATGGCATGTGGATGGACAGTCTGCTCTGGAGGAGAACAATTAGCCCTGTGACTTTATCTAGGCCAAAAAGTATGGAATTAAAACATGCAAAGCCATTCATCTATATAAACCAATTCTCAAGGCAACATGTATCCTAGTTTATCTGCTAATTCCTTTAAAGTCTGGAAAACTGTTTTCCTTGACATTTTTGGAGTACCCTTATACTATTTTTTTCTCCTCTATACTAATATTCTGATTTTTTTTAACATGTGTTGTATATTGATCTTACATTTCCCTCTTCTATATCTTCTTTCAATATTCACACACATGTGCACAGGCAACACACACACACCCCACACACAAAAATAAGTCAGTTAAGACTACTGATTGTCTAACTAACCTTAGAGTTTCCATTTTATTATCTCTCAAATTGAATGGAATGTCCATGCTTTGACCTGCTGACAATTAGGCAGACTTGCATAAAATACCTGATTATTTCTAGGTGGATAGAAAGCTCAGCTCCAACCTGTCAGATAGTGCTGCTGATTTTTACAGTAGAAGGCAAGATAAAAAATGGGTGAGCATAATAGATCAAAGACCAAAAGGACCCTAAGCATTCCATTTGTACCCTACCCAAATCCTGCAGACTCTCCATTATACCACTGTTTGATTCTCAGGACCTGCAGACATACTCCCAATTCTCTTTCAACAGAACACCTGTTTCCTTTTCTTGTTGTCCTCTTCATTGAACATTTATTGTATCCCAAGTGCTAAAGCGGGCAGTGTACATTTATTTGGCTCATTTTCTCTTGCAGTAACCCTTTGTGGTGTGGTGGCATCCCATTTATGGTGGCTTCTCTGATCCCATGAGGGGAGAGATAAAATGGATGTGTGCCTAGAAATGCCTTCGTTAAGCTCTACTATAATAGATTCCTCATTTCATCGCTGCTTCCTACATCTGAGTATATCTCATTCATTATTATGTCTTTAGAAAACAGCATGGTGCCAAGTAATTGAATTGCCCATATGAATGAAACCCTGCTTATGAAACATGAGAGGCTTGTGCAGGGTCATCCTGGCTAGGGGCTCATCCTCTCTGGCAGTGTGAGACCACATGTGCAACATGACTTGTTAGGATGTAAGAAGGAAGCTTCTATTACTTTTTTCTTTCCCTGTTTTTATTTCAAAAAGTTTTATAAACTTCAAGTATTTAAAAACATCAGTGTTTATATGGTCTTATAGTCTTATTTCAATAATAAGTGCATACACATGCATTTGGCATGTAAAGATGCTCCCAATACAACGTTAAGTGGAAAAAAGTAGGTTTCATAATAGCATATATAGAATGAACCAATTTTTGAACATATAAATACCTATTTGTATGCCTATATCTAGGCACAGTTTTTACTCTTCATTTGTTCTTATTTAATCAATCCTCTATTGTTGGGTACTTGGGCTATTTCTAATGTTTTTAATGTTATTATTAGAAAAAGAGCCCTGCACCAAACTTCCTAGTACAGTCACTCTGTGTGCTTGTGTGATTGTTTTGTCGGGAAGGCTGGACCTATCTGGTGTCCACTTCAAGGCAGCTATTTTGTGTGAACTGCCTCTCTGCCTCCAGGTATGAGCTTTTCCTCTGGGAATAGTGGGCGCCACATTACCTGGTGATTGCAGTAATATGGCTTCATGTGACATGATCAACAGAGCATACCAATGGTCTCCTGCATCTTATTTATCAATGAATTATCTGACACCCCTGAGAAAAAGCCTGTTCCTGAGCTGAATTCCTGTGATCTGTTGGCAGCAAAGGCTGTGTCTTTTCATACAGAGAGTAATCGCGTCTAATCTGATACATATGACCACTGGGCAGAGGGCCTTGTCAACTCTAAGTTCTGTAGGATTGGGTCAAATTAGAACAAAAAAAGTGCCTTAGATATAGCACAGATGGAGAACTGCTCTTGCAGCCAGGGACTTCAACCATAGCAATAGAACGGGACTGATGTTTTCAAAAAAGCTCAATTTGCAAGAATTTTTGAAATAAGGAACTTAAAAAAAGTAGAGGCTTCTTGTTGGCTTCCTAGCTGGTCATATGGTCAAGAAGATCTCACAAAGATCTTCTTAGGCCCTGGGCAAGCCAATCCTGTCTAGGACCCTCATGTTAGAACAAACAGAGATTCATTTGCACTGACAGCAAACATTTCTTAAGTACCTACTGTAGCCAGTACTGTGATCTTTGCTGAAGTTGAAGCTGTGCGTAAAGGACCAATAGGAGTTATCAGGCTGATAAGAGGAATAAAGGCAGTGCTGGCAGAGGAAGCCGCACACACAGAGTGCAGTGGGGAACCTATATCATACATTTGGAGTTGCAAGTAGTCTGGCTTTGCTGGAAGTGGAATGTAAGCTAAGGAATAAGGGTAAATGAGGCTGGATAGCATATCAGGAAGTGACAGATGACAGAGGCCCTTGCCTCTCCATGGCACTTATCACACTATTTGTTCCCTTGTTTTTTTTGATGAGCACTGTGCTGGAACCTCAGTATGAATTCCTGTTCTCATCTGTAAATATCACTCCAGTGGCTTCCCATTGCTCCTAGGGAAGACCAAATCCTTAATACAGTATACCTACAAGGTCTAGTACAATCTGCCTCCTGACTCTTTAGTCTCATTCCTCGCTAGGCCTGCCTTCTTCCTTCCAACTCCACTCTCTGTGTTCCAGCCACGTTGATTTTCCTTGAGTTTGGCTAATGGGTTGCATTGCTGCCTCCTGACAAAGGGCCTTTTCATCTTCTGTTTATTCTATAGGAAATCCTCTTTCTTCCCTGCCACTCTTGCCTCCTTATTTCCTCTTATCTTTCAGGTCTCGACTCAATCATTTTTTGCTCAAGAAATACTCCCCTGAGTTCCCTGACTGGATCTAATTTCCCATTTACATTCTCTCATAACACCATATACTTCTCTTTCATAGTACTATAGGAGGAGTAGTTGTCAGTGATATATCGGTATATTTATTTGATTAGTGTTGGTTTCCTCCTAATGAGTAACATCATCAATATCATCACCATTAAATTTGACCAACATCAGTTGGGGAGCCTACCATGCATCTCATACTGTTCTAAGCATTTTATATGTATTAACTCATTTAATTTCCATAACAGTCCCTATTAAACAGATAATAAAACTGAGGGATAGAGAGTTAAGTAGCTCACCCAAAGTTACACAGCTAGTAGGTGATGAAGTTCGAATTTGAAGCCAGGCAGACTGGATCCAGAATCCTATTCTTAACCACAATGTTTCTACTGACCTGTAAGTTCCAGTCCTAACACATAGTAATTGCTCAATAAATGTTTGTTGAAAGTACAAATGGAAAAATACATTAATTAATGAAAACTCCATATAGGCCCAACTCTTAACTGGGGGCAATTAGATATGTAGATACAAAAGAATCAAGGTAGACCCTTCATTGGCAGAAATATATTTTACAGGAGATTCAGAAAAGAGAACCCCTGGAGTTCTTTATGTGATTTGTGATGAAAATCTTTCAAGTAGGGGAATATTACAAGATATTAACCAAAGAGATTAGTTCCATGGTTTAAGTGTCCATCATTGTGACCTTTTCCAATATTCGCTTTTGCGTTTGTTCAGTGTCTGTAATCCCAGAGGCTGATGTTTATAATCTTGAGTGATTATGCTGTATTTGCTAAGGATTTCCTATACATGAAACATTCCTTGAAAACTTTGAAATAGAGAGAGCAGGTCAATGGTAGTATGCTCCAGGACTCTACCAGCCTGTGCCTATCTTGCTTACCCAAAAGCAAATTACCTTCCTCTTTCTCATTTCTATACAATAAGTACATCACAGCTTTGTGTTTTCATGCATTGAGATTTCTCCATAAATATGAGAATACCTTTAAACAAAATGAGGTAGAATAATGATTGAAACTAGTTCTAGAATCTTAGACATTGGATTATTATCAGAAACCCACAGTCAGATCATTTAACTCCCTTTGCATTACCAGACCTTGGTAAAGCATGTTCAGTTTCCTCATGGACTTGCCTTAACACACCCTTAGCTGAGAGATCAGGTGGAAAAATCTGCCTAATGGTTATTATCTTTATGTAAATAATAATGCACATGTGGTTTCTATATATTATGTATTATGCCATTATCAATTGCATTCAAGCCATGCTAACAAAATGATGATGCTTCAGTTTTAATAGATAGTCTTCTCTCTGCTTTGTTATAGGATAAATGCAAGAGAATATGTGAGGGAAGAATTTGGTGATGTTGTGGGAAGAATAGTTTGTGTCTCATAATATGGGGTCGCAGGCAGGAAGTGGATTAAATGGGTAATATGTACATTACAAGTTAGTTTGCTTTTCCCACCAGTGAAATTGTTGAATGGAGTGGTGACTTAGAAACTTGATTTCTCTATTCCTGGGTTTACTAGTGAAGCAGGAATATAGTATAAATGGCAGTGTTGGTGTGGGGTGGTAATACAGTGTATGATTCTGTGATCTGAGGCCGGTGGGGTGGCGTAGTGGTTAAGTGCGCACATTCCGCTTCGCCAGCCTGGGGTTTGCTGGTTGGGATCCCGAGTGCAGACATGGCACTGCTTGGCAAGCCATGCTGGTAGGCATCCCACGTATAAAGTAGAGGAAGATGGGCACAGATGTTAGCTCAGGGCCAGTCTTCCTCAGCAAAAACAGGAGGATTGGCAGCAGATATTAGCTCAGGACTAATCTTCCTAAAAATAAAAAAATTCTGTGATTTATTAATGTCTCAACCAAAACAGACTTATGTTTAGTTGACTTTTGTATAGGCCTCTACATCGTACTATTTTATGTTAAATATCACTAGAGGATATTTAATACAGATCTTCCTCAACTTATGATGTGGTTATGTCTCAATAAACCCATCATAAGTTGAAAATATCTAAATCGAAATGCATTTAATATACTTAACCTACTGAACATCATAGCTTAGCCTAACCTAACTTAGACATCCTCAGAACATGTACATTAGCCTACAATTGGGCAAAATCTTCTAATACAAAGCCTATTTTATAATAAAGTGCTGAATTTCTCCTGTAATTTATTGAATACTGTACTGCAAGTGAAAAACAGAATGGTTGTGTGGGTTCAGAATGGTTGTAAGTGTATCTTGTTACCCTTGTGTTTGCGGGGATGCCTGGGAGCTGTGCTCAGCGCCCCTGCCCAGCCTTATAAGATAGTATTGTACAGTATATTGCTAGCCCATGAAAAGATCAAAATTTGAAGTATGGTTTCTACTAAATGCATGTCACTTTCACACCATCATAAAGTTGAAAAATCATAAATTGAAGCATTGTAAGTTGCGGACCATCTGTACAGAAAACAAGATATTGTACCAGTTTTTTGTATATTGGTACTCAAGGTAGAGTTGAATGTTCTGATTGATGGAAGAAGGGGAGATTCTGACTCTCGGGACAACTCTAGGCATCCTAGACAACCTCCATAAATATATCAAACCTAGCATCAATCCAGATAGGCATAATTATCTGCAGTCATTCAACTTCGAGTAAGGGCAGTAGGATGTGGATTTGAGGGTGATTCTTGGTACCAGATAAAGATTGGATTATTCATAGGGAAAGCTGGTCAATATAAGATGAGTAAAACTAAATTCAAAGTTCTTCCCAGAGAATAAGGTTACCACGGATGTGTCAAAAAGCTAGACAAGTGCCCAGACTAGAGGTCTGGGCTTTACGTGAGATAAGCTAGAAGCAGTATCTAGTAGGAAGTGAATGAGTAGGCCAAGTTCACATGTCAGCTGGACTCCAGAACGAGAGTTGCAGATGTCTGCCCAGACATTCCAGGTAGGAATAAGGGAGAAGAGGGGCTGGAGGAGACAGTGGAAGTGAAGGGCAAGCTGAGCAACAATAGACCAAGTAGACATTCTGGCCGACTCTATAAAGGGGGTCTCATGGTAAGGGCCTCAGTAGAAAGGCTAGCTTTGCAGCTTACGTATGTTTCTAGGCACGTTGATTCTCTGTATATATTAGCCACAAAGTAGATGATTTCCAAATTCTAATTGCTAGTCATCAGAGAGCAAACAATATACTCCCATCACTTGCACTAGAACCAGTCGTGCTGAGTCATCATTGTAGCCTTAGGTCCTGGTACAGAGCCTGGCACAATGCTGGTGCTTCATAAATGCCTAAGGAATGAATAAATGAGTGATGGAATAAATTCGAGTGGATGAATAAATAAGCAAAGTGTTGGGGCAGATGGGGTGGAAGAGTGGCAGACAAGGACTAACATTATCCTTCAAGGGTCAGCTCAAAATGCCACATTTTCACTGCATCATTCACTGAGCTAATTATTCTTATCCACTGTTCCTATGGCAATTTTTTTATTGTGCTTTAATAGCGTTTTCTAGTCATATTGTAATTACATTCCATGAACCTCTATCCCTTCTGGACTATGAGATCCTTGACCGTAGGGATTGTTGGTTTGTACCCACAGTGCTGCACATAGTATCTGGCACAGCATAGGCACTCAATAAATGTCTACCAAATTGAGTCTGTAAAGTTTCTAAGCACCAGTGTAGTCTGCGAACCATGCTTCATTCATTTAAATAGGATCATAAGGCTTTCTGATCATGTGACAGTCACATTGCAAAATCAGAGCAGTAACCTCTCCAAAATCTGGATTTCTTGTTCCAATCCTTCAGGTTCTCTGTGGGAATGATTATTTCTTTCTTTACCTCCTGGAAATCTTACATTGGAGGAGGTTGTCAATGTGTGCTGTTCTAGATTGTGCCATGGTTCATGCACTTCTCTGATGAAGAGAAATGAGTTCTATATATGGAATTATGCAGCATTAAGGGATCTTCTGAATTGACACAGATGCTGGGACCACATTGAGAAAACACAGAATGTGCTCAGAAGCCAAGAGGGACAGAACAAGAAAAGCATGAAGGGTGTGAAGAAGGGAGCTCCTCTCTTCTTCTCAATGTACTGGGGAGCCCAGAACTGGCATCACTTTGTACTCCAGTAGTGACATTTTAATTTAAAAGCTAAGAATGCACTGATCGCCAACTGCAAAAATTGATTTGGTTGTTCATCTGATTCAACTCATGTCAGAGTTTGAAAGTAATTATGATAGTGGAGCTGATAGGCAGGCAATTACATTTTTGTTCTCTCATTCTCTAGCAACTTCTCTCTCTCTTTCCCTCCCCACCTCTCTACCTCCAAGATTGTTCTTGTCAGGAAGTCACAAGACAAGAGTAATCTTTGGAGAAGGCATATGTGGACTCCTACAGCACAAGCTATAATAAATGGCATGTTATCTTGGCTAGTGTTTTATCCTAATCTAATTTTTGTTAGAATCCTATGAAAGATGCAGACTATTTTGTCTCCTTCTTGAAAGTATGGAATAGAAAAACCACATGCACTGCAAGGCAGTTATTGCTCCTGACTTGAATTTGAGTTGTCTTTATCATGTCAGTAGACACAGGTGTCTTTTTGAAAAGATTTTCTCCAAATCATCATACAAACAGGAGCATGAGGTGAGGAGGGATTTAGGCAAAGTTGAAATCCAGATCTCTGTTGGAGAAGAGATTCCAAGGGAGATTGAAAATATCCTTGAAATAGTAGTGCAAGAAATAGAACAAAGTATTGGAATGAAGAAAGAAGATTTTTTGCTCCAATATTTTTGACCCAGCAGAATGACTTTTCTGGTTCAAAGCTAGTGAAATCAGAATTTGGGGGCTCGGGAGTCTACTCAGTCCAGGAAATATTGGGATTTCTAAATTATTTGAAATGGTTTTTTTCTTGAAATTATAGGAAAAAGTTTAACATATTCCATACCAAGGTTGGTGGTAGTCAGATCACATCTCTCCTCCCAGGGAACTTGTGGCTTGAGCAGTTCACTATGACCACCTTGAGGCTTAAAAAAAATGAGAATTTCCCTCAAAAGCTACCCTATCCCAAATCCAGGCTTTTCTATACACTCTCTAACTTCTCTATACACCCCCTTTCTGCTGCCTGGGCCCACTGCAATATGGCACAATTCACCCTTTTAATGAGTGAGTGTCCTGCACATAGTAAATGTGTCAGATAAGGTTGACTGAATTGATGCAAGACTGCTGGTGTGGAACGTGCTGTCAGCTTGAGGCTTACTACCCTATAGGAAAATGTTAGAGAATAAACTAGACATACCCCGAAAATATTTCAACTGCGGTTTATATTACTCACATTAAATAAGGGAGATGCATTTTACTTTGTTATTTGTAGACTATCTATAAAGGCCCTTTCCAAAAAAGAAAAAAAGTGTGTGGGAAGAGGCTCAAAATATAGATGTATAGGTCTATACAGAGTCTACATATATTCTTGGGTTGTCTAGTTGAAAATACAAATTCAATTGTTTATATATATATATTTTTTAGTGATATTACTTTATACCTGAGCCTCATAAGGTCCATGTCACTCTCTTGGATTTGCTCAGAGTTTAAAGCTCCTTTTTATTGGACTCCTTGATCTTCCTACCCTGTCTCCGACCGCAGCTGAGTGGTTAAGAGAAGGATTTCGGAATCAGACAGATCTGGGTCAAAATTGTAGCTTTGCTATTTACTACCCGCATTCCAGAGCTCTCTGAACCTCAGTTTCCTCTTCTGCAAAATAGAAATGGTAAAACTTGCTTCACAAGATGTTCAGGAGGATTAAATGGAATAGAACACAAGAACTACTTACCACAGTGCTTGGCACACAGTATGTACTTAATAAATGGTGAGCCATTGTTATTGATCTGTTATTGTGGTTGCTTCAAATAAATTCACCCTCCTACCCTTCTTTCTGTGTAGAGCCCTTAGCTTGTCTCTGGATCTTTGGAACTATCAGGTTCTCTTCTGTTTGGACTTAGGGGCTTTTATTTAAAACCACATAATCTCTGTTAGCCACAACCTCCACCATTGCAGCAGATGACTAAAAAGCTTCTCCCTATGGAGGCAGAGTCCTTCTTTGGCCTATATTCCCAGCTTTCTAGGCATTCTCTTTGCTTTCTATCCCATCAAGCCTCCCCATATATTTTCAGGTAAGCTTCTCTATTAGACTCACCCATCAGTTCTGCAGCTCCCTATCTCATCCTGAGCTGTTGGACTAGTGTAGACTAGAATATCTATTTCTCAATTCATTTCTTCATAAGGCAACACCCTGTGCAACGTGCATTCATTGGGACTCCATGATTTAAATGTTCTCTTTATAACTTCCTCATAAGGGGTCCTCAATTCCATACTCCTACTCACTTCCAAAGAACAAAAATTTATACAAAAGACTCAACAGATACCTCTGGCCTTTTGGGGAAAACTAAATGATTCACAAAGACTTTTTGAGGAAGTAATTATTTCTTTGTTATCTCCTGGCTATCCATTTTCAGACAGCTACTCAACCTCTATGCCTCTTAGTTTATATACCAGCTTCAAATCTATATAGATTTGTTACACAACAATTACAAAACCTTTACTGTATATATTGAGCTGGGTCCAATACAATCTCAATCGGGAAGACTAAAGACGTGGAAAGTTCCATCATATAAATATCCTTTGTTAAAATGTTGCTGATGCAAATGTTTCTGTATATCATTCACCTTTTCTATCTTAAAAAAGTTATCATTAGGGCCACTTGACCTCAATTCAGGAAGTTTCATGCCCAGGGATCATTTCACTGCCCCCCGAATGTGGAAATGTAGAAAACTGAGCTGCATCTCTGTCATCTACTATTTCAAAAAACTCTGTGGAGAATATTTCTTTTTAGCAAATCTCTGGCATTACCCTGACTTTGGTCAAGAGAGATGCATCTGTCTCTTTAAATTCAAGCACGTTGAAATTTCTGGTTCAGAAGGTAAATTTGTTTTTTCTCTACTTTAATAATTGATGAAATCCTTAAAACTGAATAAAGATCTGCTTCTGTTTTGTAAATTAATTCTATTACTTTAGGGGTTAATATAGTTTTGTCTTGTTAGATGCTAAAGAGTTATTTCTCCTGATTCTTGATATTTAGTTTTTCTACCTACATATTTATTTATTTAATTCCTGATCACTAGTCAAACTATATAGCAGAGGTTGGTTAATCCAATTCAAATGACCAGCCTGTAATTTAGGGAAGAAAAGAATGTATTTTGTGAAGAATAGGTATGAGGTAGAGAAGTTAGTGCTGGTGTGATATGGGAAAAAGAGTAGGCCTAAAATGCATGATAATTTCTATGATATGCGGAAGGGTACAAGGAGCCAAGGAAGTAAGATAGTGAGCTGACATCTGTCACCACCCAGTAGCATCCAATTTCAGCATTCACTCCTTTGTTCACGCTCCATGGAAGTATGTAGACAAGAAGAAGTCACGTCATGCTCTCTGTTCTTCTCTGGGGCCCGGTGTTCCAGCTCTCTGATCCACTGTCTCATCATAGTATTCTAAAGATACCAGAGAGAGCTACATTTCACTTGATCCAGTTCTCTTTTTCAGTCTGGAGCAGAGTCACAGTGAAGTTCAGCAAGGACTGACACCCATTGGCATTTTGTCTGACTCAAGATACAAATTGAACCCTCTGCTATGGAAGCAGCTTTCCATACAAATCAAACCCCCACTTTCCCTATCACCACCACAACCAAAGCTAATATTCAAGTGCCTATATTGCTGATAGCGAGTCCAAAATCATTCTTCTTGATTTATTGGGCTACTTATCAAATGGTATTTACTTTTCTATTTCATGGATGGGAAGGTGGTGGCAAAAGATCTTCCTACATGTTCATCAGAATTTCATTCTGTGCTGCCTCATGTGCTTCGAAGTAGTACGATTTCTATTTTACCTGCCTCATTGTTGGTGAAGAGTTTTGCAGAACATGTCCACTGCATAAGAACCTGCCTCCTTCATAACCATTAGTATCTGACCACTTTTAGACTCCTTCAACAGCTTGGAAAGTCTTCTGTCCCATGAAAGCATCATGCACTGTACTGTAGTATTGTGTGTTTTTATTTCCCAAAAAGATGTATTTTAAACAAGTTGTCACTTAAAGGAAAAACTCGCAGAAGCTTTAATAACAAATTGCTTAAAAATTAGAAGATATTAAGTACCCTTCTCTCTTGTGTGTAGCAGCCATGAGCCAGATTCATGGCATGAACCATAAGTCTGTTACTTTTCCCCATAGGTCATGGAGCAAAAATAGTAGATGGAGGCCACGAGACCTGGGTTTGGTCCCATCTGTGTCACAACAAAGAGTGCACCCTTTGACTAGCTATGATAGGACTCTGCATCATATGTACTGAGTATTCTGAGAGTGAAATCCCTATACAAATGAGAAGTATGATTATCATAATCCCGTGAAGATTTTTAGAACAATTTCACCCATTTGATGGGGCTAGTGTATGGAATACCATGATGGATGAGTCTCATTTTGTTTATTCAACAAACCACTGAAATCTTTGAAGGTATTAAAAAAATGAATGAAAGACACAGATTTGGTATATGATAGTGATTTTCATCATCTCTTACATGATGGCTCTAAAATCTTAATCAATAATGATTGTGTGGAAACCTTCAGCCAACAGTATTACAATTTCCAAGATATTGCCTAGGAGTGCTGATGAGCTGACTATGAAATATAATTTATATGAGATTACAATGTATAGAGAGGAAAGAAATTGAATCCAATTAAACCGGGAGGGTGAAGTTCGTAAGATGTAATTATCTGAATTTGGATTTTTTCTGAGATTTATTCTCTCATGTCACAGAAGATGACACTAGTAGGAGGTCTAGTATGACCCAAAGAGTCAAGGATTATGGCCACATGTTTAGGACAGCACTTAGATTCAGCAGCTCCTCCTTGAAGTGCTCCCTTTAAGGCTCTGTGTTGTGTCCATTGTTCATTCTCTCACAGACTGGGGGAAAGGAAGGGATTTGTCTTCTCCAGGCAAGGTCCCTCTGCTGAGAACTGGAACAAGGGGACACATTGCCACTTGCTTATCTTTCAGAAAAATGACTGCTGTGATAGCGTAAATGTCCCGAGAGCTTTGGCTTGATGGAAGTGTGTTTTTAATGATATGATTTTGGTATCCAGCCCTCTGTGGATCGCTTGGCATATGTCTTGTTATATTTAAACAGCAGTGACTGATAAAGTGGATGTTAATTGGCAGTTAGTGTCTAGGCTGCTGGTCTTTGTTACCCAGCCTTTCAGCTAACTGATCATTAACTAGGAGGAAATGTTTGACCCGGAAGGTCATTACTGTTATTAAGTGGGAAAAGAAATTAAAATGCTCCAAATTGCTTTTTTATGAATCACTTGAGGATTTAAAAAAAAAGAAAGAAAGAAAAGATAGCTTGCTTTACGAATGGAGTTAATATCGGTTTACAGCCCCACTCTTTTCCTGTCCCTTGAAAACCAAGCGGTGATGTTTATGGGTGAAAGGATATATTTCCAAAATCTCATTGCTTTATTCTCTAGAACCTCACTATTTTGACTTTCCCTAAAAACCAGAAACTTCAAAGCCTTCTTCGACCTCATCCAGAGAATGCAATTCCTAAAATTTTCAAAGGAAATCATTTTGTCTAAATGCCATGCAGTTTCTTAAACAGGCTTTGAGTAATTTTTTTGAACAAGGAAGAAGTGATTAAAAGTAGAGTTATTGCCTATATCTTATTATGTAAAATTATAATAGTATCATGTATATCTTTAAATTTCCTTTATCCTAAGCTGTTGGTGTTTTATCGAATTTTGCTGGCTGAGCCTCAGCCCCCACTTTGCGAGGAAAGTTGGAATCCTGACTCCTCTTCTTGATTCATTCGATGACCTTTGTGATTTTGCCTCTTCGGTAATCTCCTCATTGCCCTCACAATGCACAAAGAAAATAAAACTAGCCTGATGGGGTGCTGTGAGTCTTGGCAATTAAAACTTCACATGAAAGTTGTCTCCTGAGAGAAAATATTACTCTCCCTTTTAATAAAAGGATACAATTAAACCCTCGCTCAAACCTCTCTCCTTCAAATGTGTTAATGTCTTATGTAAAAGATGGAAATGGATGCTTGTTTAGCTGAAAAACTGAAACAAGAGCCAAACGTTTCAACCCATAAATTGGTTTATGAATATTAAATACCCCAACCTTGGCTCTGATGAATAAAAATAAGAAAATGGAAAGGACGGTGTTCTCATGCTTATGACCCTGTTGTTTTAGTCCTGGATTCAGTTCTAAGCCGTTAGCATTATTGCTTTCTCTTTTTTTTCTTTGGTTAGCTGATGCTTTAAGTTTGGAAACACCAATGTTTTACCTATGGGGTTTGGGATCCATGGGCTTCCCTTGTACCTCTGAAGACTAGAGAAAGCAATTGAGTTGTTTGGAAATCTCTTTAAATTAGGTTTAAAAGGTACTGGGTTTATTTTTGCACATCTTTTTTCCTTCCAAAGATTAGAACTTTAGAAGGCTCTTTTAGCTGCTTTGAAAAAGAAATGTATCCCTGTATCAAATAGGACTGAAGGAGATGAGCTGCGATGTTTGAAGGCAAGAGCATCTGATCTCTAAAGAATCAGAAAATCTCTTCTCTAGTTGTATTTGTGGGTACTTTTTGTTGTGTTGCTTTTTTTTTTTTTTTTTTTTTTACAGGTAAAGCTCAAATGAGCACAGCATGCTCCAGATGGTGTTTAAAGCTGCCCAAGTTTCTTTTATGCAACTTTCTCTTCCTAAAGTGTGTTCCAGCTGGGAATCTACTGGGCTGTTAAAACCAACATTGTCCCTTTTATGTTTCTGTTATTCTCTCTCTCACACACACACACACCCGCACACACACACAAACACACACACACAGGCGTGAACATGGCCATTCCAAATGTATGGCATTTGATCACATCCAACAGGCTGAAAGTAACTCTGCAGGACTTTATTAACTGTCTCTCAGGCTAAACATTTTATTCAGTCGTAAGACAGAAAAACTCTGCAGGACGAATTTCGAAACAGAGAATAGAATTCTTACCCACAGATAGGAATTCTTTGTGAGACTTCCGCCTTCTCGTAGAGGTGGAAACAGGCATTCCATTCATCTCTGAAGTGTATACAGTAATGTCCTCATTCAGCTGTGTCCCCAGCAGTGAAAATTAGCTTGGCGTAACAGTTTCTTTAAATGCCTGGAACATGCATTCCTTCTGGGATTGAACAAATAGCATGCGCTGACATTTGGGTAGAAAGATCCTTTGCTAGTGCACCGTGAGTGTCTATATGATTTGGTTGGTTTGTCAAGTAACAGAGGTGGTTTCCCTGAGTCACCAATACCTCCTCTGTTTTTTTTTTTCTCCTTCTCCATCTCTCTCTCTCATTCTCCCTTTCTTTGTCTCTATCTCTGTGTCTGTCTCTCTTCTTCCTCTCCATCTCTGTGTATGTGTGTGTGTGTGTGTGTGTGTATTCCTTCCACTACCGAACTTCTCCCTACTTACTCTGTGCTCCAGTCAGACCAAATTAGTCTCCTGTTCCCATTCCTTCATTTTACTTTCCTGCTTCTATACACTCATTTGTGCCATTCACCTGGACTATCCGTTCCCTTCTCTGCCTATTAATGTCCTATTATCCTGTCAAAGCCAAACGCAAAGACCATCATCTCGATGAATTCCTCTCAGCCATTCCAGTCAGAAGTTATTGCTCTTCCCTCAGAGCCCTTTTATTTCCTTTTACCATTACTTTTACTATCTACTATTATATTTACTATGATTTTACTATTATTTAAGGGCATTTATCTCAGACACTTACCTACTTAATTATAAGCTTCTTGAGGACTGAGGCCACTTCAGATGCATTTTTATTTCCCCCAAAGCATTAGCTCAGAAAATAATTGCTGAATAAGTGAATGACGAGACATCCTCCTTGGCACAACTGGAGACCCTTGGAGATCACTGAACAGAATTTTTCTCAGTGCAAAGGAATTTGTTCCTAGACAAATTGAATATATCACCTTGGCCTCCTTAGCATCATCTGCTGAACAATCTGTTTAAATCAGTTAAAATTATTGAAACACTTTGACACTAGAGGGTAAACAGACACTGCCTCAAGACCCCAAGTGTCCTCTACTTCTAGGCCACCTGTGTCCCTCCCAGCAGGATTCGCCTCTGTCCACACACACCGTAAGGCAGATGGAGGCCTGGGACAGCTGAGGCTCCCAGCCCCCAGCTCCAGTGCTATGGCCAGTGTCTGTTCTGATTACTCAGTTCTCCCACTGCTCTGATTAGTAAATACTGACTGTTAACTTTTGTATTACCCCTGCCAATGTCATTGTCATAGCCAGTGTGACGCCCACAGAAGACAGTTAAAACCATATATTGTCTATGCTGTGCGTCTGCCTTTCACTTCAGCAGAGAAGAAACTAGTGCTCTGAAGAAATCCTGGGGATCCTTGAGCATTTTCCCAATTTGGCTACAAATGCTAATAAACTTGGGGTCCAAGCTTAGAACACAGATGTAGGTATAGATATATCCTATGATATAAAGATAAAGATATACTTTTATTCGCAGAAGAATAACTAGGAAATTAGGTCCCATTTGGACCTCTGTGTGCTAAGCAATTGGAAGCATATTAAAACGATTTTAAATACAAACATTTATTCACTTTGCATACAGTATTTCACGTATGGGAAATTGAGTCCAATCCAATGTGTTCCTGGATATACAGCCTATGAAGATGTTTAAAACCTAATGTCTATTTACTCTGCATTTAAAGATGTTTAGAGACTGCCTTGTATGTTAATGTGTGCTCTGTGACGAGCACCATTTAAACGCTCTCGCCCTGCATGCATTAATGTGTTCATTGAAGGGAAGAGGAGCAAGGGATGATGAGCTGTGTTAACTGCACAGTGTTCAAGTAAGATTCATCTAAGAAAGAGTAGACTAGTGCATTAATGTGAACATTCAGCCATAGATGTTTATCTTAATGGACTCAGAGGTACTTACAAACAGCATAATTGCTGCAGTTATTTTATAGGGCATTTATTCAGAGCATTTATACTTACTCTTTCTTCTATATAAAGAATTTTACTTAAAGGTTTAAGTGAGACAGGACTAGTGTGGCCAAAGATCCATAGGTTGGTTTTTCTTGGGCTCTGCTCAACCAAGGGTATTTGGAATGATGAGAAGCAAAACCCTGTTTTTTGGTCCTTCTTGGACTGTTAGCCAAACGTTGGTTTTTAAAATGTTGAATTGTCCCCATTTCCAGAATAATACATGATATTTGACTTACTTTAAACCCATATTCTTGCAAATAAGGAATTGACTCCCTGGTTCGCAGCTGTAGAATTGCAAGATAAGTTGCTTATGGGCTTGTCTGGACCAATGAGCAGTTTTTTATCTTGAAAGCAAATATGCTTTTCCAGAGCAACCCTCATTCTTGACAGAGAGCTTATAAAGGTATGCCTGCTCCTGACACCTCCAAAGGTCAGAATTAACAATAATCTGACAAGAATGAGAAATACTTCCCTCTTCCATCCCTATCATTCTACTCTTTAAACATGATTCCTGGCTTGCCCAGTTCTGTTTAAATCACCGGACCTTCCCTGAGCACCTACTATTCATTTGCATATATATTGTATGCCTAAGCTCTGGTTCAGCACTGTAGTAGTCCTGTGGGTGATTTCCATCCAATAATAAATAATGTCATAATATTAACAACACATCACAGAACAGTAACATCTCTGAGTCGCTGATATCCATTTCAATCCACATAACAATAGCATGAGGTAGATGTCATTATCTCAAATTTACAGAAGAAAAACTGGAGTGCAGAGGGTTTGTGATCTTCTGGGCTCCCACCCCAGAGGCAGACCTCCTGCTTTCTGACCCCAAACATAACACTTTTCTTTTGTTTTTATAGTTGACTTTAGAAGAGTTCCGTTCCTTCCATCAAGTTGCAATGTAGTGGAAGAGAAAATACAAATCAGATACGTCTTATAAGTCAGAATATAATAAGTACGTTAAGTGAAGTTCCAAGAAAGTACTGAGTTGGCATGCTGGAGTATTTTATTTTTCAGCCACAGGAAAACGTGTTTTGAGTTGGGCCCTAATGAAGGATATTTAGAATTTTACCAGGTATAAATGGAATGAACTGCAAATAGAGGTGGGTAAGGAACACTATAAGCCATAACATTGTCAGGCACTTAGCAGGCTTGTTCAAAGCATGGAAAACATTTTAATAGTCAGAATGTAGAGGTGATTACAGGAGCAAATGGTGGGGCAAGACAGTGCTACAAAGTTGCATTGGAGCCCAGAGGTGGAAGTTGTCGAATTTAAAAAAAAAGGTTTTTTTAAAGCCTAGATTTATTTGATAAGAAGTAGGATAAATTTGTCCCAAGAGAGTGGCACATTGAAAGCTTTGTTTTTACTCTAGTGATACTTTCTAGGGTTCATTGAAGACAGAGAGGTAAGTGGAGTCAGGGAGTCTGGTTAGAGAATCACAGGATTCATTCAGGTAAGCAACCAGGGCAGGAGAGATGGGAAATAGGGCCACAGTTTAGAAATGGACCTTGTGGAACTTGGTGCCTAGAAGTATGATGCTGAGCAAGGAGGACTCAAAGATGACCCTGAGGGTTTGGGCTTGTTCCTGGAAAGTAATGATGCCATAGACAGAGGCAAGAAAGGCAGCGGTGGGAAGAGATGATCAATTCAGTCTGGGATATGTTGATTTCAGACACTTACAAGATATTCAACTGAAAATATTTTCCCTTACTAAGATGAAAATATTTCTCCATGCTTTCCCAACACCGAAATGATCTCTCTTTCGAACTCTTTTTGGACTCTCTTCTGGGCCACAGAATTGGCATATTGAAGAGCATTGTAATCACTGTGGAGCTTTCCAAGGCCCGCTCTGGATATTATTAAAATGCCGTCTGGTGACTGATGTGCACCAAAGGCAGAGACCACTGGCACCATGCTCTGCATCATCTCTGTCTCTGGTGGCTCTCTGTGGATTGCTCTCTCCATTATGATTGCATTCAACTTCTAGTAACAGAAAGCTTGACCTGGAGTGACCAAAGAGAGAATCAGTTTTCTCACTTAACAAGAATTCTGAAGTCTGGAAAGTAGAAAACTGCTTGTTTGGGCTCATATCATATATTTGACCATGTCAGAGTCAGCCTCTCAGGTCTTTTGGCCGTTCCCTCACATTTGCCAACTTAAGGTCTTATGGCCGCTGCAGCTCCAAACATCCCACCCAAAGCCAAGGAGAAAGGGAAAGCAGTTGGACCAGCCAAGTCTTTCTCTTTTCTGGGGACTAGAATAAGCTTTTCTAGAACCCCTAGACTTCTTTTTCATCACTTGTCCAGATCAAGGCCACACGGCCACCCCTAGTTGCAAAGAAGGTTAGGCTGGTTACATTGCCAGCCCTAGCAAGGAGGAAGAGTGGAACGGAAATTAACAATGTCTCTAACACTTGCTTTCCTGCCACACTGTGAACACTTTGAAGGCAGGGACCATGTTCCATCAGGCCCTGTGCCCATGTTATGCTATACCCTCCTCCTCACCTGGCACCTTGCTGGATGTAGAGAGGTTTGGGATGGGAAGTGTTTGAGGAATCAATGCTTCCCAAGTGTGCTAAGCACCTTCTCTTGACTTTTGGTTCATCTGTGCCTAGATGTAGGAGCGTGTGGATACATGTTAGGGAGGCTCTTTTCCAGCGCCTCTCAAAAAAAAAAAAAGAAAAGAAAAAGAAAGAGTCTACATGCTGGGAGGAAATCTATGCTGCTGCAAAAATAGAATAGGGCTGGAGTGCATTCTTCAGTAATGAATGCATGAAAGGAAGCTTCTTAAATTATGAATGTGACTTCTCTTTTTTATTGCCCAGTAATCTTGTTTTATTGATTTCTGTTTGTTTCCAATCACCTAGAATGAGAGACTGTGTTGCTAAGAGATCTTGATCCCTAAAAGATTGTCATTAAAGCTACTCTGCTCTATTTAGTTGTTTATTTTTTGCTCAAAGCGATTGGATCAATACAAATACAAACAAAACACTTTTTCCTTTGCTCCCTAGAAGACTAGGGGAAAAGAAAGGCTAAATAAAGATGCTTGATAAAAAAAAAGTCTCAGTAAATGACATATTGACTTCTTTCAAAGAGGAAGAGTGTAAATTAAAAATATTCTTCTGACACAGTTTTTCAAGATGCCACTGACTCAGCAGAGGTGGCACTCATCGCCTTTCTTTTTCTAGACGGCCAGTTGGGAAGGGCAACGCATTTTTCCCAAGATCAGCTGGCTCTCAAAGTTCTCGGAGGGAACTCACCATGGTTTGTCTCACCATCAAGACTAGTAAAGGTCCTTGGTTCTATATAAGCAGTTGTCCATCCTGGTTTTGCCATCTACCACACTGCCTCTGTATACGTTTAAGGACATTGTAAATTTTTTCAGGAAATTATGTGATCCTAATTCTTTTTCAAAGTGGTGGCATTGAAACTCTTCTCAGAATTGAAACGAAGTGGGAATAGACAAGGCCCAGGGCTTTATTATGGGATATTCTCTAGAATGTTGTTAATCATTGGTCCAGTATAGGAGATGGGGGACTCTTTTTCCCAAAGCACCCTTGAGAGAATAAGTCTGGTTAAGACCCACCATCGTGAGGCCCAGAGTGAAGCACAAAGGATCCGGTTTCAGGGCCATAAATTATTTGTCATAGTCTGAGTTTCCGAAAACCACCTCACACCACTTTCTCCTGTTCAAAAGTACTTTGCGGAATTGTTCTCAGGATCAGCTGCAACATTTGTGGGAACCAGTGCAAAATAAAACTAAGGGACCCGTTGTTCAAAGAGTAGAAAAAAATGTGTTGTTAAAAACTACTAAAATATCACGCTTTTTCCTTTCTTCCACGGTCCCTTGGCTTGTTGTGCTGTTTTTTTATTTGCTATTTAATGCCATTTTAAATAAATAAAAATTAAAATTTTAAATTATTAGCATGAATGCCAGCATTCATCTTTATATTGTACAATGTGGGTTTTACATATAAGAGCATTTAACTTGAATGCAAATCACTGAAATAACACAATTCATATTTCATATCTCCTGTATTCATATGTATTTTGTTCTTTCTAGAAGAGTGGAGACTGCACAAAACAAATTCACATGTTTTTATTTCACTTCTTGGTACACACACCTTCTACCATCACTCTCTAACGTCAGCTTTCTGATGAATAAGGTTGAACTGAAAGGAAGAAGATCTCTGGGTTGCCCTATCTTTCTCTTTCTATGTCATTATTTTTAGTGTAAGTGGTTGGCTGATACAGAGAAATAAAAATGGATGTGATAGGTTTCTGTGGTTGTTCATGTTCTTAGACACCACTGCCTTCTCTCTGCTTTCTAAGCAACTTTTGGTTCAAAGGGAAAGCATGGCCTGTCGGGGCTGTCAGTGCCTCCACTTACTGAATAGATGTAAGACACTTACCCATGTGTTTCTATCAGAGGGCATGATATGAAACCCTAAAAGAGGGAAATACAAGGGAGATCAGCTTTAGACTGCAAATTTATCCCTCATCATTCTTGCCTAGAAGACAATACCAACCTCACAGGAAGAAAGATTGGTGGATGAATTCAAATAAACCAGATGTTTTATTCATCTCCCTCCCATACATGGTGGGTCCACAGAATTCTGTGCTCACGGGCCATCAGAAACTCCATATGTAGATAGCGTGGCAAGGAATGGGGGTGGACACACACATTACATGTATCTCATCTGCTTATGCACATGCTCCATTGTCTCGTTGAACTTCACTTACAAAACACATGTTCAAAAATGGATAAGAATTTCAAGATGGTGAGAGCAGAGCATTAACCAAGCTCAATGCCCTTGTGAGCACAGAACCCTCGGTGACTACATAGGTCTCACACCTGGGATTACACCTGCTGTATTTCCAGCACCCACTTTGACAGTGAATGAATGCTGCTGCTTATAAACTGACAGGGAAAAGTTGTTAGCCCTGCTGTCCGGCAGAAATGAGAAATGAATAGTCTTGTCTATTCCCACATAAAAGTTCTATTGTGTTTGCTTTGGAAAACTGTTTTGAATCTATATCCAAGGTGGGGTTATCCTTTTAAGGCTAGTTGGAGCCTGGGAATGAGGAAGTGACTTCTGGAGGGTAAGTGAATCCATCTAGTTCCTAAATATCTCATGCAAAAGTACCTAAAGACTTTCTCTAACTTGGATTTACAATACAAATCAAAGAGCTTTATTTGAGCCTATCCCTCAGTCTTTCTCTGTGGGAGGTTGGTATTGTCTTCTAGACATGAGTAATTAGGGATAAATTCTCAATCCCAAGCTAAAATACTTTGCATTTTCTCTCTTTTGGGGGTTGATATCATCTCCTTCAATTGGCCCTCACTTTCCCCTCATGGTTCTGACTCAGATTTACTCATTGCAGATCACCTGTAACTCCCTCAGTATTTTATTAAATCAAGTGTCAAATGCACAAACCTTGCTTTAACTGCTGCTATTGCTCTGATACCTATATCTGACTTTTCTAATATTCTGTTACATGGCTGAGTGGGAGATACGCTTTTCAGCATAATAAGGAAAAGACAATCTTGTCTTTTTATCAGATGTGTTTTACATTCAATTCATTGCATTTGATTGTTCTGGGTAAGTTTTCTGTGCCGTATACTAATTTCTGGGTTGTGCTCCTAGGTTCTTCCTTCTTGTGTTTATATCATCTTGAGCTTGCATTTCTTTCTTAGTTTCTTTTTTACTAGGCATGACCCTCAGTCATGCCTAGTTTTTCAAGGTAGCCATTCTCAACTCTCTTCTACATTGACAGACCTAACAGATGTTCACGTGCATTACATACTCTTTTCAGTGAAAGTGGCCTACTACAGACAAAATAAATATTAGGTTATGTTTGATTCCTGATACTTTGCTATTCTCCCACCCCTTTCTCTTATGCTCATCTAGCACACCTCAATTCACTGTGAGACCAAAGATTGAAAACCACTACCATTTGCTCTGGACCAAATGTCTACTTACATCTTTTTTCAGAATTGTTCTCTGGTGCCCAGGACTGGCTTTATCCTGCAAATCCTTGTTTTCTTCTAATGTTCAGTCTTATTAAGTCTTCTGACCTGTGCTCTCAACCTGCCAGGAAGGGGTGTTTCTCCCCTGTTGGGTAGTAAGATTATGCTACAAAGTAGAGGGCCAAGAGAAGGACCATCTCACAAAGGAATATGATTCTATTTTCCCCCAAAACTCATCCCTTCTCCCTAAACTGTAGAGCAAGAAAGAACATGGGGAAATAAATAGTGTGAAATTTTTGGCTCAAAAAACCACATTGGTGCTCTCCATGATGGAAACTTTTGTTGAGAATTTTAACACCCATTAACTGATACCCACATCACTACTTGTGGATCACATTAATATTTGGCCTGGGTCACTTGCTCCTTAAAAACAGAGGCTTGATTTTAGTAATACATTGGAACAAAGAGGTCACTTAGAAAGGAAATCCCAACACAAAAAAAAGAAGGAAGGAAGGCAAACAAGGAGGCAAGGAGGTAAACAAGCAAGAAAGAAATATAGATTAGATCTTTGGAGCTTCAGCTAAATTTTTGGCATTCCCTTGTGATGGTTAGACCTTAAATACTCAAAACAAGGTCTGTGGTGAAAACCAAAAGAGTTTGCAGAGGGAACACAGCCAAGCCTCTCTGATGAGCAGTCCTAGAAGGACTGTACCCATAAGAAAAATAGCCATTAAAGCCAGACCTTTATGTGTATAATCAATAGAAGCCTGATCTAGATTCCTAGAGATGGTGTGTGGTTGGGTGGGCGGGTTCTTTTTTTTTTCCTGCCTCCTAAATAATATGTAATTTCTCTAGGCCAAGAAATAAATTGAAAGGATTTAGAGGGATTTGCTTATCAGTGGAACACCACATAGCATTACATTCCTCCTGCTTTTGGGAAGGTACATTGAAGTTTGGTTAATCTTCTGTGGTTCAATACTCCTCTTCCCTCTGTCAGGCTGCCTTGAACAACAGATAGATTAATCCCCCTTCTACCCACTCTCTTCTCCCTCCTCCCTCCCCTCTCTCTTGATCCATCATTCCTTTTTTTGAGCATACGGAAGAAAATTCTTAAAACTGGAAAGAAGAGAGAAAAAAAGATGCTACACCACACTTTTTATATAATCCTAGAAGACCTCAAGGATAGAAATAAAGGACTCCAATCTTTGGGACCAAATTGGGCTAAGCTTAGCTCAGTTTTTCTACTGTTAATTAAATCTTGAGTCTACAAAGGGATTTCCTTAAAGGTTAATTTATTAGCAAAAGTTATTGTAAATCCTGCTCCAGTATATGCAGTGTGGAAAAGAAGAGGAAGAATGTGGAAGCTATTGAGGGTGGACAGAGTTTAAAGGGAAGCTGGTGATACTATTTGCTTGGATTCCTACATAATCTGCTGTCTTTGATAACAGTGGGTAAATAATGAATTATTGTTACAGTGAGAACCATTTATGAACCTCAAATTAATTTTAAGTTTTTGCAGCTGACCGTTTAGCAGCTAATCAATGTTTTCTAGTTTGGCCTGGCTCAAATCCCAGTAGTCTGTAAACTCTATGAGGACAAGCAGGGACTAGGACAAGGACTGTGTGTGTGCAGCCCCCAGCACAGTGATTGGCACACCATGCATATTTTATAAGTTAATAAACATTTGTTGGGGGAAAACTGATTGAAGGAGTAAATGTATGCATAAATAAAATCATATCCAGAACAATGTTTTTTGTTTGTTTGTTGTATATTCAGTTTCCTTAGAAAGCTCTCTTCCAAGTAGCTGATTTTGGCCATGCTGAATGCAATACCTTTAGCCCAGGGCAATTGTCTTTAAAGTATTCTCATTCTGTGGAAATATGAGCCAAGTAAAAGATGCATGCAGTCATATCTTATTTGGCCAGTGATTATCTCCACGAGTGGGTAGAGAGAAAAAAAGAAAGTAATATCTTGAAAAACCACAATGACACGAACCCCCGGAAGATAGTTTTAAAATTCACAGGGTGTTGTTCCAATGATGATACTTAGACACTTAAAGTTATAACACAAGGGGAACTCAGAAAGCATCTTAACTAGACTAGAACTTTGTCTCTTTGTCTCCATCATTCAGAACCGGCCTCATGATACATCCTATCTTTTACACTTGACTATGACAAGTTAAAATCATTTATGTTTCACTGTCTCATAATATTGTCAGTTGCTTTTTTTGAAGATGACATAAAGGGGATGTTCAGAATAAAATGAGGTATAGATAATCACACTTATACAATCTTACCATGTTTTAAGATTGTTTTTATCTTGGGCTTGAGTTGGGTGAAATAATGGGGTTGGGGGCGGGAGAGGTGAGATTATTGCTTCTAACAAGTTTGCCCAAGCTCCAGGGTTTTTCTCTTTGATTCAGTCTAAAAATCATCCAATTGTGTGTGTGCCGGGGGGCTGGGGGAGAGTTGCCTATTAGCATTGATCAAAGATAGGACTATGCAATGACAACAATTTGATAAAGAAAATCATAATAGATAAATTTAAATTGAGATGGTCAAACTTTTCAAATTTCATTAAAGGTTTTGGATTTACCTGGAGTCAGTGGGTTCTTATTTAATTAAAAGTACCTCAGACATTCTTTATTTGCATAGAGAATCAATGCTCACACTGAAGCTATATGAGACCTTCTCTCATGTGAGATACTTAAAACTCCTACTCCATCTCAAAATGGGAGTACAGAGGGGAAAAACTAAAACACCAAGCATTTGAAGGAATTTAATTCCTTTTAGCGTGAAGCAGCTGCAAAGATGTATGGCTGTTTTCTGTGGGACTTCAGAATATTTATGGGCCTTTCTCTATTCCTTTTTCACTGGAAGAAAGGCGATCATCATTCTTGAGTGTGTTATTTATAATTTCATAAAGCTGTTCTGTGGCAGGACTTATTTTATCTTGTGCTTAATCTCGGTCAAATAACCGTGCTTCCAAGGAGCTGGGTGGAGAAAAATGATTATCCCCAAAAATGATTAGCCTGTTCTCAGTATAAGATAAAAGGCTAAAGGTTGGAATTTGAAGTCACAAATAGGCATCAGGGCAGGAAGGAGGGGACATGGTGAAGCCATCTTGAGCTGTTCTGACCATGGCAGCAGAGATTTTTCTTAACATCAAATAACAGATAGCAATGAAGAGTGATGTGGAACCATCCCTGTACTAAGATGGGATAGAGCCCTTCAGAGTAAATAATTAGAAGCAGGTGATTATAGAAACAATAACTCATTGAAGGAAAATGGGAAGCCAGGTTTGTGAAACTGAGGGAATTGGAAGGTAAATATGCCTATAAATTTACTTGAATGGACGGAGTTTTGAGCTTTCTGCTGTCCCAGTTTGTTCTAAGGTAATTTCAATAAACATTGTTAGAAAAAAAAGGATGTAAATGCAATAAAAAATCTTTCAGGAAAGGAATAAAGACGGATCCTGCCAGAGAGATATTTTATTGAAAGTTATTATAATACCCATCTTTAGTTTTATGAGTGCTAATACAGAACCAAGTAATTTCAACTTGTGGATTAAAAATATGAAATGCATATTTTAAAGTAGGGTAATGTGAATTATTATTTTTAATATAGGACTCAGCTAATATATAGGAACAGAAGAATATTTTCCTCCTCTTGAGAAGGCATGGTAAGGTATTAATCCTCAGTGTGGAGGGATGGCACAGTCAGACTCATGCACTACATTCTGAAGCCATGTGTGAGCTTCCAGAGGAAATGTGACGGGTGACACTGATGAGATGTGGGGAGGGGAAGAAGGAGAGAGGTCTGATAGGGCAGGTATTCAATTCATACTTGTTATCCAAGTTTTCAAGAACAACATGATAACTCAAGCAGCTGTCATCCTGTCATTCTAGTACCTCTCTTCACTCCAGTCATCCTGTCCTCCTTGTAGGAATACAAATAAACTGTGCTTTTTCATACCGCCGAGCCTTTGCAAAGACTGATGATTTCACCTAGGATGCCCTTCTCCTTCTCCCGTCCACAGCTCTCCGCTTTCTCCTGCTTCACTACTGCCTGTCCCTGAGGGCTCGTTTCCCATTTCCCCTCTGCTGAGGAGTTATCTCTGCTCCCCTGTGATTTGCTCCCATAGCACGGCATGCTTCTTCTTATCATAGCCTTCAGCTTACTATGTCGAGTTTGCCTGTTTACTTAGCTGTCTCTTCAGAGGCTATGAATTCCCAGAACAGAAGAGCTGTGTTTTATCTATCCTTTTATCCCTCGTAACTGGTACAGTGCTTGACAATAGGTGTTCAATAAATATTTAGTAAAGTAATAAAGAGATGAATGAACAAAGCACCTTGATGATATAGTCATATATACTGATGCTGAATGTAGTAGGCCAGCCACTCTCAAATGGTTTCGTGTGGGGGTGGTCATAGATCTTCTGTTCTTCCTTGAATGACTTACAGATAATGTTGATATTTGACATATGGGAATCATAATATGTAAACACTTCAAGTTTAGCCATTGAGAATTATGAGAGCTTTAGACAATCATTGTGAGGGAAAAACATGTGAAGGTGACATGGAAGGCGCCTTGATGAACATTCCTGGCATATCTATATGAATAGAAGAATTTCCTAAAACAATACTGTTACGTGAAGGAGCATGGATGATGGGCAGTTAAAAATAGCAGATGTCACTACACATGTCTACACTCTTGGTTATTATGAATATTAAAAGAGTTAGTATGTGTTAACTGCTCAACACAAAGCCTGAATATAGCAAGTGTTTAATAAGTGGTAAGTGTTATTAGTAGGCATGATTCTAGATAGTTCAAATATTTTCCTCTCAAGAGTTCTAACTGCTCTTCTTTCTAAAGAATTATGAGTAATTATGAAAAATGGTTGTGATTGTGGGTAAATACACACACACACATACAGAAACACACATGCAGCCTAGGGCTACTGCAATTTATTTAAAGACAAAAATCCATAGTTCCATTCTACTCATAATAATTGTATTATGAGTCTGTGTGTGTCTGCAGTAGTGAAACATGCCACACCAGCCGTGGGAACCAATAGTCAGAGAAGTCTGCCTTTTCTTCCAAGGTTCAGAGCCAGACCCTGCATTTGCTTATGTTTGGGGAAAGACACCGACAAGAAAAATAAGAAGCTACTAAAAGAAAGCCTTGGGTTTTCTGAGAGTAATTTTGAATCATATCGTCATTACTTTAGGATGTCATCCTAAGCACGTATCATCCAAAAGCCTTGGTTTGTAATTTTTGGGGTTTTTTCAGTTGGCAGGGACAGAAGCAGTTAAAAAAAATCTCTAAATAAAATGTTCTCAATCCTGAGTCTTTTGCAGTTCAAAGCTTGCTGCTCCTGGCAGAGCAAGTATTTCTGAAACCAGGTTGCTCTGTGGCAGGTGTGGCAGTTGGACACCAGATTCTGCATTTAAACGTTGGTTGGGCAAGGAGGGAATTGAGATGTTTGTAATAGCTTTGGGAGTTTCATTGGCTGTGGCTGTAAATGGTGACGATGAGGTTTGAAGGACACAATGGGAGGGGCTGAATTCACGTAAGACCCACACTGAACGTCTGTACCCAGAACCATTGGAAACAGATCACTTTCCAATGATTTTTTAAGCTCTCTTGGCATCTTCATGAGTATATTTTTCTTTATCACTCTTCATGGCAGATGCAACCAGAAATGATATTTGTACTGTAAAAAGGAGGTAATGAATTATCAGCAATAAAGAACGTTTCTAATGGAGAATGAATCATTAAAGATGCAGTGCATAGGAAGATAGCAAAATTATTTGAATTAGGAGTGGCTACCAGGTTTGGCATTGCTGTTATTGATGGATCGATCAATTGATTGAGTTAGTTTTAGCTAATATTTATTGAGCATGTACTGTACACCAGGAACAGAGCTTCACTTTTAACATTACACTTCAATCACATGCTTAGCTGATGATAAAACACTACTTATCCTAATTTACAGATGAAAAAATGGAGGCTTGGAGAGAGGAAATATCTTGTTCCCCCAGGTCGCTGACTGTAAGTGGAGGAGCTGAGATTCACAGCTATGCTCTGTCTAGACTCAGGTTTGCTTTTACCACACTCTGATAGATTGCCTCTCACTTAACCTGCTTTGAGTCTAGCTACTGGCAAAATGTGCTTCTGTTGCCTGGGAGAAACACCCTATTCATCCATATTCACATCGAAAATCAGCAGAAAACAAATTTCTGGGAAGTGGGGCACAGGAACAGTTACCTGGGGGGAAGGGAGCAAGAATGAGGAAGAAGATATGTGTAGGGTCCTCGGTGGGGTTTCGGCTTGTTTGGGGGACAGAGATGGAGGTGGCTATGGGGAAAGAGAGTAGGGGTGGGGACAGTGTCACCTAAACCACAGGAGAGAGAACTGGTGTAGCATTAGAGGAGGCAGGGGGAAGCTGAGAAGAAAATAGTAAATATCCTTCAACCTCAGAGTCTAGTACTTTTCTTGAAAAAAGTATTTACATCATTTCTTTGGCCAGTAAAAATTAAGATTACTTTCTTAAATTAAGTGAAAGATTCCACTAATATTATGTTAATACCTTTTTTGTTGTGTATTGGAGTTATGCATTGTTTTCACACATTTGCTTAATGACCTTTTTAAACTTTATTGCCTGACCTTCAATTCTTGAGCCGAGCTCACTAGATTTTCTTTAACTCACCAGTTTTCACGTAACATTAGGGACCATAGCTAGTCACACCAAATACAGGCCATTCTGTGCAGTCTTTATAATCAAGTCACCAACAGTTAATTTCCAATTGATTACACTTTAGAAGTATATTCTCAACGTCTTTTTCATTACCACCCTCTAAGGAGATTTTTAGACATTTGTTTTCCTAATTTCCCTTCTCCCATAAAATTTTAATACCACGGATATACTGTATATTTGTTTAAGTTCTGTGGGCTGTTGGCAGATCGCAAACCATTGTAATGTCTAAGATTCCTGTCTGCTGCCCAAAGCAATTTTTGCTGCTTTGGGGGAGGTATCACCCCCATAGATAATGCATGCTTTAGAACCATCAAACAATGATTGTGGCCCTTCCAAAAATGGCGTTTGCCTCTTATATTTTCCTTCTGCATTTGTACAGTTAACATTTATTCCCTTACCACCTCTCTTCCCTGAATAACTGGAAGTAGACATGTATAAGGCCCCATCACAGCAGAAAACTCCAAGAGAGTATGCTCACCATTTCTCTAACACAAAGAATGGTGCTCCTGGACACAACTGCCAGCTGCATTTACTGGAAATGAAATACACGCTTCAGTAGTGTATAATTGGAAAAAAGTGTGTTTGAAAATTCTTTTCTACTAACATCAAGGAGGAGCAGGGAGTTGAAGTATCTTTTTGTCAGGTGAAGAATAAAGATCAACAGTGTGGTTTCAGGGACCTCTCTGCTACTGTCAATTAAGTGAAATCAGCTACCTAATCTGGTTTTTCTACTGTTCTTTGCTCTGTCCAGTACTTCTATGTCTAGGATATCTATTTCAAAAAGGATATTGTATGGAAATACTAAGCATATGGGTTGCCATGTGTATTAGTCTGCTAGAGCTGCCATAACAAAGCACCACAGACTGGATGTCTTCAACAACAGAAATTTATTTTCTCATAGTTCTGGAAGCTAGAAGTCCAAGGCTGATGCAGGGTTGGCTTCTTCTGAGCCCTCTTTCCTTGGCTAGCAGATGGCTGTCTTCTCCCTGTGTGTTCACATGGTTGTCCCACTGTGCATGTCTGTGTTCTAATCTCATCTTTTTACAAGGACAGCAGCCATATTGGATTAGGTTTATCCCAATGGCCTTATTTAACTTCATTACCTCTTTAAAGATCTTATCTCCAAATACCAGTCACATTCTAAGGTACTGGGGGTTAGAATTTCAACATACGAATTTGGATGGGAACACAATTTAGTGCATAACACCATGTAAGTAGGGGTAGAAAGAAACCTATGTGGGCACAAATGAAGACTTTGACTAAGACGGATTTGTTCAAATCCCCACTATGTTTCTTACTAGCTATGTGTCCTTTAGCAACTCAACCTCTCTGAACTTCAGTTTTCTTCAAAAGTGTAAAAATTATCTCTATCCCAAAGGATTGTTGTGAGAATTGTGTCTAATTAATAATAAATATAACTAATAAGGATATTTACGTGTCTAGCACAGCATCTGACTTGTAATTGCTTTTGCTCTTGAATATGGATTCAGACTTCAATGCATTGGCAATAAGAAGACCAGCAAGTCAGTTAGTATTATTAACATCAATAAGTGGAAAGAAATGAAGATTTATTGAATAACTACTATATATTGAGTACTGTTATGCACACAGTTGGACAAAATTTGTTTTTTACATAAGATCTATAGATTAATTAATTAATTCAACAATATTTACTGTGTGTGCAAAAGCATGTACCAGGTACAGAAAGTAGTCTTCTCATCTACTGTGTAGCAAGGGTCCTTGTTATTGCCTATGCCCACCATCCCCTGTATTTCTTGCAGCAGATTCCCTGGCATTGGGGAGTTTCTGCATGATTCAATTCAAAAAGAAAATTATCTCAAGTTGAATTACTATTGTTGCAATCAAAATTTTTTCTGCTCTCTTCAGAAACAGCCTTACCTATGTCTAGAGGCTGCCATGCAGCCTCTCTCTGCTGGTCCACATTACTAATTCAGCTAATTGCAGCAATTACATGAAGAAATCGCTGTTAGCGAGAGAAGCCATTATGCTGTTCCTGAACAGGCTATGTTCCACAGCATTCATTAATTAGACCAGCCCATAGATTCACAAACACCAAATCGTATACTGGAGACCACACACCATACGCATTGTAACCCTCTCAAAGCTGCCATGCATGTCTGTGCTGACTTGCACTCTTGTATTGCCCACCATTTGCAATAGCCTTTCTCTTGCCTTCAGATTCTGAAAATTGAAATGAAAGTCAGTACAGAGTCAGCCTGCAACATGTGATTTACAGGGATGAGATAGGTTTGAGCCTCCTGGAACCACTTTGGGTCATTCAGCTTTACATAAGACCCACACAGATTGTCTGGACCCAGAGCCATTCACAGATACACAGGAATTAAAAATTCTCCATTCTACAACGTGCCCTCTTTAGAGAAGAGAGACAGTAATAATGATGGAAGCTTGCACAGTGCTTTTGTTGATTGATTTCCTTATCTCTCTCTCTCTTTTCTCCCTCTTCCCCCTACCCCATTATTTTCTCTTTGACATGCACAGCCAACATCAGATGACCTTGTTTCATCTGCTGAATGTTCGAGCGATGATGAAGACTTCGTTGAATGTGAGCCGAGTACAGGTAGGTTAGGTCAGTCTTGTTTTGCTTGCTTTATTTTTTCATTTGCAAAAAACAATACATACATATATGTGAATATACATGTTTTATATAAATATTATAGTGTGTTAATGTTCGTATTTCCTATATCTATATATGTATCGGCATACATATATAAATATCAATATATAATCAAAAGCATCAAGTCCCATGGAAGGAGTCATAAAATCCCAGGAAAATTTAAAGTCGGTTCCTTGATGGCTAAAGAAAAATCCTGGTATTTAATACAAGTTTGGGCAATCTGACACCCAGATTAACCACCAGAACAGCAAATGTATAGCAGCCAGTGGCAACTAAGAAATTGACAGGGGGTGGGGGCATGAAGAGGTCTATATTGGAATGACATCAAAAAAGCATGAACCCATAAAGCCATAAAGATCATTTAAACCTCATGAATTGTTCTGAGCCTAAGAGGCAAACCAAACCAAACCAAAACCCAAACCAATCAATGACAACAAACCGTTTTCCATGGGATCTCAACAGCAGTTAACATGGTATTGTATTTATACTAATTTTGTTCATTGTGTGTTTAGAGAATTTGTGCAGCAATGTAGCATAGTAAATACAAAATTAGTACTGAACCATGCCATGTCAACAGCTGAGATGCTTCAAAATGTATCTACTATGCTGAAGTTGAAAAGATTTTGGCAGTTAGAAGCTTCAGTGTGCGCCCCATGTGCACCCAGATACATTTTGATGTTTTATGGTCTTTCTTTATAGTGAGCTATATATGATAATGTCCAGCAGGCAACTGCAATCCCTGATTATTTCCTATCAACTTTCTCAAGTCGTCTGTTTTGAGACTTGCTATAAGTTAAATGTTTATATATATATAATAGAGAACAGATATCATCGAATTTCTGTGTATGTTTAATAGAATTAAAAGCTGGAGTTGAGTTAGGATCTTATTTCTGCAAAGGCTAAGAGAAATAAATAGAATATTCTAGTTGATTCTTTGGGTTGCTTTAATTTCTTCTTCCTTTTCTTTAAAAAAGAAAAGATGAGCCATTAAATATTTTCTTTGCTAATTCTAGAGAAATTTAAGCTTCATGAAAAATAATATAGCAAAAGTAAAAACCTTCCATTTGTTACCCCAAAATGATTTACAATTTTTCAAATTTTGTGGAAGCCTGACTGCTTGGTGTCTTGCAAGTGGCTTTGGATCCAGGAAGTTCTGTGGGTTCCTGTCCTTAGCATTATGTAGGGACATACCAATAACATGTAGGGCCTTTCTGTTCTAGAGTGTGATCTGTTCCTTTGGGAGCTCAGGTGTGTGGGAGGAAAGTAACTGTGACCTAGTTAGTCATATTTTTTCAGATTATTGGGTAATAATCTCAATGGACTAAGTGAAGTTTTAACTCTAAAGGGCAGATACATACAATCTACACCAGAAATTGGGCACCAAGTTTTCATTCATTAATTAATTCATCTATTAATTCATTCAATAAACATTTCTGAGCACTCAGGCAGGATACAATGTATCTCTAGATTTGACACCTTCCTATTCTAATAATATTCATAAATGAGCTGTTAGAAAATAGAGTAAGGAGCTTTACTATCTAAATTACCTTTCCAACATAATTCAGTTCAACAAATATTTCTTGAGGGTCAGCTATGTATGTTAGTTGTGTGCTAGATATTAAGGATTCAGATATGACTATGGCATCATCCCCAAGACATGTGTTAAATTAACTGATTTTGTGGCCAATAGTTTAAGATACCAAGACTTTAATTGGTTTTTCTATCTTTTCTCTATTTTTCTTGCTTTCATAGCAGTGATGTCTGCATATATGCAACAATGTTTATCAAATCTTTAGATTTTGTCTTCTTATAAAAATTGAGGCTTGACCGTTACGAAATTACTACTGTCTTCCCTTACTACCCCCCCGACTCCCCCAACACAGTCGTCTCCATAGCCACCTCCAGCATAAGACACACGGCTTTTCCAGATCTCAGATTCACAAGTTCTGCGGCTCTCCAGATTGTGGGTATATGTTGCCATTTGGTATTGAACATGAACAGGCACAAATTTGAATGGCCCCAAACTAAGTCTGTTTGCTTTTTAGTGGCTGCACAGGTGTTTCATCTGATTCAAAAGCAGAGGACAGAAATTCAGTGCCAGCATTTCTTGAGTAATATAATTACATAGGGTGAGTAGGGAGTTACAAGTGGTTTGTAAAACAACCTGTGGTGTTCTGCAAGGCAGTATGGGGAGGGAGCATATAAATAAAGTAGGTGACAGAGTGCCCACTCTGAAAGAGCTAACATGTTGTTCTAAGAGACTGATATTGATGTCCTCTGCCTGGGATATTCAACTCATCACATTTGGAGAATGAACATTTTTTCTTTCTAAATTTACTCCATCAGGTATTCCTGGTAAGTGATTTGGATACACAGGGAAATGTGTCAGAGCATATTTCATACAGGAAGGAGATCGATATTCTTATTCATGCAGAGGTTTTGCCCTGGGGACCTGATTAACACTGATGAATATTACATAGAGGTATCAAGCCCTTCTTTTTGTATTATATGGGAAATATAGCCTTCATAGCCTCCATAGCCTTCATATTTCCAAAAACACTACAGATTACAAGTCAGAAACATTTAAACCAGTTGTTTCTGGGGCTAGGTTTTGCACTGCCCAAAGAGAAGGCTTCCACTGTCTGCAGCAACAGATAATGGTATCATTTACATAGTTTTGACATAAATTGTTAATCCTGAGAATCTATATTAATATTGAGATTAAGATTCTGGCTTTGAACACCCTAATTCACTGCTTCAGTCTCTAAAGTTTTACTCTTTTCTAGACCTGATGTTTGATGGAAACACGCTAAATTTGGCTAATTACCCGGGCCTTTTTCTATCTCGCTTAACAATTGCCTTGTCTTCTCTCACTCTGTTATCAAGTTTATGATTTTCTAGCTGTCTCAGCTATAAGATGTTTAATTTCTACAGCTTCTTTCCTGATTAATTGACGTCCACTAGAAGCTCTTGCTTTTCATAAATTTGGGCAGTTCAGTAGACGCCATAGTTAACAATCTTTGTTTTCATGTGGGCATCAAATTTTAAATGAAATTATTTTTCTTATTTAATTTTCTTGAAATCAAAATAGGTTTTAAAACTGCTGGTTTTGAGTCAGATGTTAGCAGGTGACTTTCACACCCACAACCCACATTGGCTCTAAGGGATCACCCTGGTTGGTGGAGCTTAGTCATATCATGTTTAAGAACAACTTAAAATTGGGGGGAATTTGGCTGATGATAGTGTAGAAATCTTGTAAATCCGATAACTATCAAATTTTTCCGTATGTGTTCTCTGGAAAAACATGTACGTGAGTAAAAACAAACAAACAAAAAGCATGCAAACCATGAGAGCAAGGCATAGAATGAAAGTTCCATTCCTATTTGTCAACCGAATTGTCTGACTTTTAAAATACCTCATAATCTTACATTAAAATTAAAGATTTTTCATACTTGTAAATTCATCTTCTCTTAAATAGCTAAATAAAACCTATTGAAAACCTATGATTTCCTACAAGTAAATATCACCCTAACAAAATCCACATTTCTTCAACAAAAAGAATTCTCTACTTTTCTCTATCCTTTCTTTTGCTGGGAGCCAGATCGTTTTATTATGAGTCACAACTAAGATCACATTTCTAGACTTTTGCTTTAAGAACCGAGAATTGAAACTTTATACTATAAAATCATAATGAAGCCATCTGCATCAATTGAAAATATTCATAAGAATACTTGAATAACTTTTAAAGTTTAGGATCAGGATTTTAAATTTCTTAATTTTAAAGTATTGATTGTGTTCCCTACTAAGGAAATCAGTGTCTATTTAACATTGCAGATTTGTGTCTTTGCATATAAACCCTTTCCTTCCCAGCTACCCTTCTATTGATATTAAATTGTGCAGTAAACTCATATTTCATTGTCGTTACTGCTTTGGATACAACAACAACAACAAAATAGGTGAAGTGCAGAGGACTAACCTAACCACTAGGAAATGGTATTCCTCCACGAGCTTATCGAAGCCAAATATTGATTAAGATCTTTAGTAAGTTCACCTTCGTGATCTAAAATGTGGGAATGAATTCTGAAGTATAGATGAATTGATGAAATTCACTTTCCATTTCTTCTCTCTCCCTCCCCCCTGCTCCTATGCCCAGTATCTTCATCTTTGGAAATAGAAATAACATCAAAACAGATGTATTCTTAGATTAGCTTTTGTATAATTGAAAATTATTGACTTCCTGGATTTTGTATATTTATAGTGCCAAGATTTTAAAAGTCCTAGGAGCAGAGGTCACAGAGAAGAGGAAAAAAAAAAAAAGGAATGCCTTTTACACCTGAAACATGGGCATGGCAATAATTAACAACTATATTGATTCATTCAGCCATTATCCAGGGATACATTTTTCTGGTTGTCAATTAGCCAGATTTTTGCCTCCACTTTTATTAATGCTCTTTGATCAAACCTCATGGGACAGCACTTCCACCAAAGGGCAGACAGTAAAAGGAAGTAAAGATGAAACACATCCATCCATCCGCAGGACTGTGCTAAACAACTTTCATAATGGTTGGGTTGAGAGAGATGCTTAAACTACTGGCAGTGATCCGATATCACAAAAAAATTACTATTCCCAGAGTGGTTCTCAGATGTATTTTTATTCCTCAAATCCACAGTCCTCGTATTTGCATTTAGTGTTCTTGCTTCTTTGTTTTTCTTTGTTAGTCACCTTATAATACCCAACTTGGTGGGGATGAAATTTAGATTTGATAAAACACCAAGAGCATATCCCTATTTGTGTTCTCCAGGTGGAACTGGGTTCTTAATCTTTATCAGTTTGAGATGACTCAGTAAAGTATTTATAACAGGAAAATCTGGCACGGAATTGTTAAAAGCTCACCAAATCATTAGAGATTTTATTTGCTGGAACAGTGTGGAAAATGCAGCTGAAATGTTAAGACAATAGTAATTTTCTAATGAAGAATAAGAAGAAAGAGCCTTATTTTCCAGAATTCACAGATGAAACAAACTAAATATGCTGATTCTTGGCCTTAAATATGATGCTTGCAGATCTTATGTATTTATAGAAATATGTTTCATCATTAGTTTCTCCAGCAAGCTTGAAGAGTTAGCAACTTGTATGTTTTTATTACAAAGAAATGGATTTTTATTTAATTTCAGAAAGATTTTTCCATATGGAAACTCATGATTGGTAGAGAGAATAATTTTTAAATGTCATTGGTCTAGTGGTTATTCAGTGTATAGTGGAATATTAAATGCCTAAATAAAGTACCACAGGAATGTTTGAGTATCACAGAGTCCAGAATCCACTTTGAAGCTCAGGTTCACTTAAAAACACATTGAATAAAGGGATAATGGAAATATTCTGAGAAATGCTTTAGCTTTGGAAAGAGAAATGTAAATAGATGTAAATTTAATTAATTTAATTAATCATTATTGGCTGTGGACATTAGTCCTTTTTATATTTGAATTATAAAATTATAATACATGTCCAATGTACACAAAAGCAATCAGTAATTCATATATTTAGGTCTAGGCTAAAGCCTACCAATTTTTGAATTTCCTTCATTGATATATAAATTAATAGAGTACGTTCATGGTGCATAATGTTCCCAACTTAATGGTATGGTTTCTGTCGTCATTCATTAACCCACTCAGTGATAAATTGTATCACTTTTTTATAACCCAACTCCATCCCAACATAACTAATTTTTAAGCTATTGGAGCAAATATGTTCCCTTTAAATCCCTAATGATAAAAGGCTTTGAAAATTAGAGTAAGAATAGAAATATAAGTATAAGGAAGTCTACTAATTGGTTATTAAGCAATTAGGCAATTGATAGCTCAGGCATGGCATACACAAAATATGTGGCTCCAGACTGACCATTATCTTGGATTTCCTGACAAAAACAACAAATCTAATAAGAAAAATGGTAAAAATGAAAAAAATTCTATTCATCTCCATTACCCAAGATTTTCTGGTATGTTGGGAAGGGAGGGGAATCTATAAGAGCAATGTGTAAGTATATCCACTTCTATTTGAAAGTTTAGTAAATCACTTATTTATGCAACATTTTTTTAGCAACTACTGGGTGCTGACGCCGGAATAGGTGCTAGAAAACAAAAATAAGACAAGACACCTTCCAGGAGTTCATAATCTATTAGGGAAGAAGATACAAAAATAAGAGGAATAAAAGGAAAGAAGGGAAAGGAAGGGAAGAAACAGTGTGGACAAGAGATGGAAATGCCTAGAATATTATCAGAACTCTAAGGAGACATCTCTAATTCAGCAAATAGCTTAACCCATCCAAGGACAGACAAGAAAATCGCAGAAGATGATGCCAACCAGGGACAGGATCCATTAATCCCAGAGAGCATTTTTGTATATCTTAGTTTGGGGACACAAAATTCCTGATTCATTATGATCAAAAAATAAGTACAGTTCAGTATTACACTTTTCTTTGAATTCCACGTATACAGTATGGTCTAGGGCCAGGACTTAGACAGTACGGTAAAGATGGACGTGTGAGTAGAGAATTTCAAGCCAAACTCATGAGAACTTCCTGATTTCAAATGCCAATGCGAGTAGTTGATAAGGAGCGAGCTTAATGAAAATATTAAGCAAGTCCCCCTGAAAAAAAATAATAAATAAAGAGGGATTGGGTCTTAAAAGAGAGGTTTTTATGGATTTTATTTTATTTTTTTGTTTTGTATTTTTTTCCTCCCACAAGCCCCACTATATGTACTGTGTGTATATATATATATATTTGTATATAATATGTGTGTATACTAAATATATAGTGCCTATCACCCCATATATATGTAGACACAGTATAAATTATATTAGACTAATGTAAACAGAGATTAACAACAGCCCCTGCCATCAGTCATGTGTTTACACAGAAATTCACACCATCATTCTTACATCAGCCAACATAGACATGCATGATACTGTTTTAACTTGGCGAACAAAGCATGTTAATTTTTCTTTAGATTTTGTTTTCTTCTTTATCATAATTATAACGATGATTCCATAATTCTGTTATCCTTGGGAGGGGTGGAGAGAAAAAATTATACAGATATATCTATCCGTATATGCACATTCCCGTGTATATATATAAATAGATATATAACTTGTATATATTTGAAGAACATTTTCTGGCATTTTACCTCATCTTGTGCCGCATGAATTTTTGGTGGTTCAATTTACTTTATTTTGTTTTGATTCATATTCAGTATTTTTGTCATTATGGCTATTTTTAACTCATTGCTATATTTTTATGAGTAATTATAATCATTATTTTTTAAATACTGAGAGATATATAGATATACAAATTAAACAAGGCAACAAAATCTTTTCTTGCCATCCTAATCTCGAATTTCTCCCCTTTCAGCATATCCCTCCCATATTTATGCTCAGAACAAAACAAACCCCAACAAAATGCAAGAAAGTTGTGTACCAAAGAATGAAATTCTGTGTTTTCCTCTTCTTTCTCCTCTCTATATTTTTTCCTTTTAATTTCCCTTCCTTTTCCCTTT
This sequence comes from Equus caballus, assembly GCF_041296265.1. NCBI lineage: Eukaryota > Metazoa > Chordata > Mammalia > Perissodactyla > Equidae > Equus > Equus caballus. The sequence continues at coordinate 37,655,063 of NC_091707.1, forward strand.
TTATTTTTCCCCATATCTGCACAGGCCACTTGCCTTTACTCTCCCCTTTATTACAATCTAATTAATTGAAAAGAGCACAAATGAGCCAGAAAAAAAGAGAAAAACATGCAGAAACAACAGAGAAACACATCCCTCTCCGCAAATTTCAGATGGCATAAAAAGAATTTTATTGCAGATACAGAATATTTGTTGTATCTTTTATTTCTGGACAAACCCAGGATCATTGTGTGGCATGCAGTGACAGTTTTGTAGCTAATCAACTAACCATGGCCTCCATCACCAATGCATGGGCTGTAATGATGCCATCTTGTGTTTCATCCAAGTGACACATCCAGGCTAACCCAGCAAGTCCAGTGTATGAGTTGTGGGGGTAACTTTCTTTTGTAGTTATAATTCCATGTGTTCTCGATTTCATTATTATTTCCATTGTGTCATGGCAGCCCCAAGAGCTGTTCTTACAGCATCTCTGTATGGTTTTGTTCCTGTGTTTGCTTTCCTTGGCATAGCAGTCAAGCATGTGTCTCTTGTGTGGCACATCTGTCTCGCCATCTTGTCTTGGAGTCCACTGTCGTGGTGTCCTTCTGTGATTCTGTTCTCTGTAATATGTGGTTTGAAATCCTCTCCCTTTATTTCTCACTTCCCTAGTGTTTCTACTTTTAACCTTACCCGTAGGGAACTTCACAAAGAAGCAAAATAAATTTTCAGTTGAATCGTAAGGCTGATAACTGCGGTTTGCATCTGGAGGTCATAAGTTGCACTTTATACCTGGCTAAGGAGGCAAAATCTACAGTGGGAAACCACTAACAATAACAGCCAAACAACCACCTGATCAACAACAAGAAATCCTTGTTGATTTCTTTGGCATGATTAATGGGCTTACTGTTAAAGGGATTTCATGTAAGAGCTAATTTACAAAGAGTTTTTCCATAGATTATCAATCTTCTAGTTAGAACACTTTCTTGAGAAACAGCTCAACAGGAAACTTTTTCAAAAAACGCTAGTGGGAGAGCATCATCATTTCTGCCTTATAGAGCAGTGCCTATGCCTGAATTGGTAAGGAATTTGTGGAAATCTGAATGTGTTTTATTATAAAATTAATTTATGTTTATGTATTTTAAGCTAAAATATAAATGTGTTTGGCAAGGCATCTGAGGGGGGAAAAAGATTTTAACTCACTGGTTTCTACCTCATGCATATTTCGAGGTAAGGTTATCTCTTGATCTTTCTGAGTCAAATGATATATATTTTAATTTGTTTTTTAATTCATGGAAGCATTAGAGAGCCAACACTTCAACTGGATCTAAATTCTTTCTTTTCTCTTTTCAAAGAACATGACATACACAATAGCTTTTGTCCTGAGAATGGAGTCTGAATTTCTTGAGACAGAAGTGGAAGAAAGTGGCCAGTTAATTATTCAGATGATGGATTATAACTGTGATTATCCAGGAAATTTGCTATATTAACTTGGAATGATTTGGTTCATTTGATACTAATAGTATGAAAATAAATCTTTGTAACAACTTCAACCTCCTTATTCATAAAGTTGAGCCAGGGAATATAAATAGATACAAAGTGGATTAGTAGATTAAAGATTTTGGAAATAAATCTTAAAATTTTGAAAAATTCATATTTTTAATCTGGAGAAGAGAAAGCATTTCAAGGCAAATGGTTTTATGACAAGATAGTTCAGTCATGTCAGGACAGCTCTTTGTTGCTCTGGAAGGTAAGAGGGGAGCACAAAGCAAGAGGGAATTCATGGAACCTTTGAACTAAAAACTTTCCAATGAAGGAAGGAAGGGAGAAAGGGAAAAAGGAAGATAGAGAGGGCAGGTAAGGTGGGAGGGAGGAAGGGGTATTCCTGAGGAGTCAGGCAAAGCAGCTTGCTGATAAATGTTAAGAACCGACACACACAGCCCTAATTTATAGTTTTTGCCAGTTTCCATAGTGTAAAATATTCCCACTGTGGCTGATTTCAAGCCACAAATGTGACAACACTGAACTCAGAATTGGGAAGTAATGCTCATTAGCACATGCTTATATAGTATTTTCACCATGCAGGCACTATAGACGTCAATAACCTCAACAGCATAGATAATAGTAAAATAATTAGGAAGTAATGAGTTTTAGGTTTTCATTATCTTTGTTTTTAATATAATTTATTTGATTGTAGTTTTATCTATTTCAGCTTTTGCTAATAGCTGTGTTTGACAGCTGACTTGCAAAATTCCTGAAAACGTAACAATCAGCTGTCATAAACTGGCTATAGTGCATCATCGGCCCAGGTACCGAGCTGGGTGCATTCAAACATGGTATTTATTTAAATCTCATTTTAGGCTATTCTAAGGGGGGAACTATTGTGGCCATCTTACAACTGAAAAAATTGGGACTCAGAGTTTGCGTTTCCAAGGTCACCTATCTGCACATAGAGTTAAGATTCAAACCCAAATCTGTTTGAAAATGGATACATTTTATTTGTATTGCAATGTACGCAGAGGACCAGGCTTAACCACTTATTAAAGCACTAAATTTTAGAGCTATCATGTGCTCATTTGTGGAGCTTTGACTAACTCTGTTTCCTCAAAATAGAGCTGCCAAATACTCCTCCTTGGTAACACTGAAGATGAGCAGGATATTTCATAGGTTTGCAAATTGTGTTTCTTGAGCTTCGGAAAGACTATAATAGATGCATTTCTTAGCACATAATTATAACCTCCAGCGTGATTCCATCACTCAGTTGTTATGTTTTTGTAACTTTTAAAATATAATGAACTTTATTTAGTTACAGCATTTGATGTATGTTAATTAACCAACTGCACAGTGAAATATACCAATGCCCTTTACTTCCACATTTTCTCATAGAGTAAACTAGTATATTAACACTTAAAACAGCATGAGAACCCTTGTATTGCAGAAAACAACTGCAGCTTTAGAAAAATCATTTTACTATTAGATACTTAATCATTGCTTTGTGAAAGAGTTTGGGAGATCTGGGAATTATAAAGGAAAGCGTTGGATTATTAGCCTTGCTAATGTGACAAGACAGATTCTCTGATTGGGTTTCTCATAGTGCAGTATTTTACTTTGATTTGGTGTCGGGTTTAGGTGTCTCTGTGGTCAACTTTCAATGACAGCATACATAGTATTGAATAAAGTCCCTCGAAGTGATTTCTAGGCCTTCACCTATAGGTTTGCCACTGCTGCATCCTTCTTCCTTCCTTCACTAAATATTCATTGAGCGCTTACTATAGTCCTAAGTACTTTACATTTTTAACTTCTTTAATCTTCATAGCAATCCTGTGAGGGGCTATTATTATCATGTCCATTTTAAAGATGAGTAAACTGAGGCAGAGGAAAGATAAATTGTCCAAGTCACAGAGCAAGGAAATAGAAGAAATACAATTTGAACCCAAGCCAAATGGCCCTCGAACCCACACATGGGTCACTATGCTGTATTGCCTTTTATTATATAGTGCTTACTCTTCATTATCCCATATATATGTAACAGTCACATGTCTCCTTGATAACAATGAGAGAAAGTTTGTCTACTGAGTATATTAAATGATCAGGAAATACTTGTTAAATAGATTAATTACTATCTATCTCAAAGGCTTCTAAAACTTTGGTTGATAGGGGTTATAAAATTGTTCAGTTATGATTTATCCAAACAGCTGTGGTTGAAATTACTTACCCTAATTTCCTGAGAGGTGGAGTGGTTCCAACAATCAGGATAAATTACATCACTTATGTGAGGTTAGTCCTTCTTGATATCAACTATATGATAATTTGTGCACTGGGACATGCTAGCTGATGACTTATTAGGCAGTCCTGTTTAGAACATATGATCAGACAATAGCCACTTCTAACCTATGTTAAGATTCTGAGAATACAGTTGGCCTTCCATCTGTGGTTGCAAATCCACAAATGCAACCAACCATGGGTGGAAAGGCCTGTACTAAACATGTACAGACTTTTTTTTCTTGTCATTATTCCCTAAACAACACAGTATAACACTATTTACATATCATTTACATTGTAATAGGTATTATAAGTAATCTAGAGATGATTTAAAATATACAGGAGAATGTGCATAGGTCATGTGCAAATATGATGCCATTTTATATAAGAGACTTGAGCAAATATGATGCCATTTTATATAAGAGACTTGTGGATTTTGGTATCCATGGAGGTCCTGGAACCAATCCCCTGGGGGGTACCGAGGAATGACTGTATAGATTCATAGTGAGATCTCTAGTAAGATATTGTATTTTCTTTATTTCAGAAACAATTATGTTCCTTGGAACACGTGTTTTAGATGTTACAGCTAATAGAAAACAAAACACAAGTAAATATGTACGTCAGAGGATGTATTTCTTATGTTCACCCCTTTATGACATCTGTGTGCTCCTGACATTTCTTAAATTCATACCCATTTGTTTATCTTCTCTTTCATTTTCCTCGCTTCCTTGCATTATGTATCTCAAACTATAAAAAGAATAGAAACCAAACCAAACCTTTTTGGGGCCCTTGAATTTTCTACACAAGAAAAGAATCTTAAAAAGAGTTATTAAGAACAAAAATTCACAATTATAAAGAAAGCATCTTTTTAAAGCCATGTTTACTTTTATTAGAATCCTTCCAAGGAAAATATAGCTTGTCCAAGCATTTGAGGGTTTCATTACAAATTACATCAGTCCTTACCGGTCCTGAAGCCAGATCCTAACCTGGAAAATTGGTACAGTTGAAAATGCTTGAGAACTCTCTGTTGTCCAAAGTTCCACTTCTATCTTAGCTTTGAAGCACAGAGACCTCCTTTTTACTAAAGAATCGTGAGAGTTGGCAATATTATATTGCCAAGTGTTCAGATATGTCTGATCAATCACCCAGGGCAAAGGTTGGCAAAGTCCTTTCTATAAAAGGCCAGAGACCAAATATTTTAGATTTGGAGAGCCTTATAGTCCTTGTCATAACCACTCAGCTCTGTGGTTGTAAGGCAAAGGTAGCCATAGACAATACATAAAGGAGTGAGTGTGGCTGTGTTTCAAGAAAATTTTATTTTAAAAAGCAGGCATCAAGCTGGATTTGGCTCACAGGCCATAATTTGCTGACCCCGATCTAGAGAAATCTGATAGATTGGGAATTTGAAGTCTTTTTTTTAAATAGATGAATCTTTCTTGCCCATTTTATAGTCAATCTTAATAAACATTTATTGAGTCTTCCAATAGGCATGTGAGACAACATAGGATATGATAGGACATTAAAAGCTCAATTCTCACCATTGTTTCAAATATGCCTCTATCTCAGATAGGAAACAGGATAAAAACCAAACAAACATACAAAACCAGGGTCATCTCTACCCAGCATGTACACTGCATTTTTTGTAAAAGCTCAGTGTTTGCCCTGCCTTCTGCAAACCCATCTTTTGTGCTCCCTGCCTCAGCTGGGGCGTGGGCTGCATTCTCCCCTACTTTCAGACCTCTCTGGCAGTAGCTTCCTTGAACTCCAGCCCACATACTGTGTCACATCCCAGTAATTCTTCCCCAAACCTCGGCTGTGGGTTATTGAGCTGACAAATGTCTAAATGACTAAGATATGGCATTTGCAACCTGCTGAGAACCTCTTCTTTCCTTGTGCTTTTTGATTTGCAGTTTTCTAAGTTTTGTGGGAAAAGTGAGAAAAACATTCTTAGTGACACAGGCAGTGAATGGGGAGGACAAAAATTGAAGGGGCACGATATATAGGACTCCTTCTTACATTGCGGGCAAAAGCATTTATTTACGTCTTAGCCCTCTGACTGTCAGAGGTAACGGATTATACAGTGGGGCGCAGGAAGGAGCATCCTGTGTCCTGAGGAGAATAATGTGTTCTACCACCTGGCAGCAGATTAGACAAGAGCAGGCTATGAAAATACAGGTTCAAAGTCATATTTAGTATTACCACAAAAGTGGCATTTGTTACTTAAGGATTTTATTTTATAAATTAATGCTTAGTCCCTTTAGCATCTTTAACATTAGAAAAATGTGGGGGAAAAAAAATGAAAGACTAATATACGAACATCAGTGGCTAAACTCTGAAGCCAGGTTCTAATGTATCCCAACCCCAGAGGGAGCATAAGATTAACTTTTGGAAGCCAGGATGCTAAGTAATGACATTAAGAGCTTTCTCCATTAGCAAGGCCCCTTGGTGTGATATTGTGCCTGGAGTTGCAAGGTTCTGAACTATGACTCAAAAGAAAAAACCGAAACACAAAATGAAGAGACGATGCAGGGAGGCAAGAAAGACAGAGCCATTAGGAGGGACTTTGGGGACAGGAGATGCAGGGGTTGGCTTTTAAAAACAGCATAATTCAGGATTCATGTTTTAATAAGACTCTGAGATCAAAGGGATTGTAGCAAAGAAGAGTAAAACAAGAGTACATTAGGCACTATTGATATCCTGATAAGGACATAACAAAATAACTTCTTTTTCTCTCATTAAGCTTGTAATAGCTTGATATTTTACTATGTGGTTGATTGGTTTGTTTACTTATTTATTTGTTTGCTTTCTTGTTTCTTTCTTTCTTTATTTACACTTAGTCATTACTAACTTTCCCTATAAAACAAAGAGGCCAACGCAGTCCCCAGGGGCCAGCTAGGAAACGCGAATAGATGAAGTAGACCAGGTTTGGCACAATCAGCAATAGTGAGAACTCTGATGCGCTGGGGAGAACATGCCCTCATTGAACAACATTCAGATTCAATATTTTTAAAATATTAAAATAAAAATAGACCCTGTGAAAGTCAAACAAGGTACAACAATGAAACACACTGCCTTTTTAATTCTATTTTTTAAAATTTCTTTAGATCTAACCTCTTCAAAAAGTTGAATAATGTATTCTCATAAGATTTCTGGTTAAGATATCACTTGGTGACATTGAGTAGCAAATTGAACATAGCATATCCTCTTCCAAACTCCCATAAAGCTAAAGGCCTTTTTGGCGTGTCTTTTTTCTTTTATTATAATCTTAAAGTTTGCATAACTCTAGGACTATAAGCTTGCAGAACTTCAGAGTTTATTGCAACAATTTTAAGGTGACAAAACTAAAGCCTACGTAGGTAAATTGATTTGCTCAAGGTCACGAAACTAGTGACTATTAGCGTTGGAATTAAATCTGAAGGGTCCTAAATCCATAGCTCATACCATTTTACTGATACTGTATATCAAGTTCTAAAAAAAATACAAAGTTTTTTTATTCTAAAGTGAGATAGTATCCAACAGAGAATTCAGAGGATGTGTGAAGAATTGGTTATCTTCTTTCTATGGGTCATTATTACTATACTAGAGAGTACAGCACTGACCTATTTAGGGGTCAAATCTACAACTCTCTGTTCTCTTGGTCCTAGAGGAAGCAGCTAAGAGATTATGGACAAATAGTGAAGCAATTAGTCAGGACTGGAAGTGGCTTGTGTACGGACTCAACAATATGTGCTCTGGTGATGAGCTGTCAGTGATATCACTTTCCTAGTGAGGACAGATTATTAGGCAAATTAGAGCAGTGGCTTTCAAGCTCAAAGGCAGAACCAGTGTCAAACTATGTCAAAACTTTCACTGATCCATAGCGAAACAAGAAAAGTAAGGACAATATACTGAGCTTCCACAAAGTTAACCTTATAGACTCCCTTATGTTCTGAGATTATATCTTTTGGTTTTTTGATAGTTAAAATCAATGTCTTTGACAAAAATAATATTTTGTTCCTGTTTGTAGCATCTTTAATTAGCAAAAGAAAAATTGGCAACTGTATGTTACTCCTTCTCCACAGATTTTTCTTTGATGTTTTACTTAGCTGTGAAAACAAGTAAACCAACATCCAGAAACCAGGAAACAAGAGATTTAAAGTCTTATCTATGTTGCCACACTAGATTTAGTAGATTTTGCAGACTAAGGACCCTCTGAGTCTAAAATTTTGTTATGAACTAGATGATCTTAAGACCCAGACATTTATTTCATTGAGGCCCAGGAAGTTATTATTCTAAGCATAGGTCACTTAGATGTTAAGCATTAAGACAGTTTTTAAATCTCAATACAAAGAAGAGAGATAGATTAAAGGCACAAAACAGAATAGGAGACTTCAAAACACAAATTTTAGAATAAATGTTATTAGAAGGCCGAAATCAGCTTATAAACATAAACTAAAGAAAAATATAAATTTCTAAGGACTCTAACTTAAATCAGAATTTTTTCTCACCTTAAATCTTATAGCAAACTATAGAGAGCTGTTTTGAAAGCTAGACTAGCCAAGGTTTGAGCTAATATGCTCCATCTTTGTGTCACAAGATGGTCGAAAACCGTAGTCCCTGGCCAACAGAAAGGATGTGATCTATACTGAAGGCAATTACAGAATTTGCATCTATAGCTCTCATCCCCTTCCACCTTTTCTGTCTCTTGGGTAATCTATACCAGTAACCTCCTGCTTCATGAAATTTTCATCTAAATATGAAAATATGACACCTAATTTAGCCTAAGAAGAAGCCATGCCAAAATTACTGAGTGTTTATTGGAAATAAGAGGTTTGGTATCCTGAATCAGGTCTAAGGATTGTATTATCAGTAACAGACCTAGGTGGTGGCCAGTGGGTGATTTTTATTTTGTTATTCATACCCCCAAATTTCTATGTTGAGTATGTATTACATTTATAATCAGAAAGAAAGCATATATATATATATATATATTTTAATGTGAAAGATTCTATTAGGAGGCCAAGAAGGGAAATCTTGTGAATATTTAGATATAGGAACTCTGCCAGTGATTTGAAAAAAATAGTGAATCCTGCCTTTCCTAGGAGTTTGAATTAAGTCTGTGATGTAAGGCCCTATGAGGAAAGCTGCTGGAGGAATTAAAAAATGACGATGACGATGATATGTAGGTAGGACTCTGTATAGCTGAGCACGCACCAGTTCCCTAGGGTCGGATCTGTTCATCAACTGACAAATGGTCCATAGACATACCAGGTGGTCATAGAGCAGCAGTAGGCACAAGGTATCCTACAAATGACCCATTACCAGAAAGTTTAAAATTGGTGCTTGGAAACCAGGAACACAGATGGGACATGAAGTTGCCTTCAACAGACATTTGGGAATATGATGGATTTTTCACCCCAGCCTTTAGGTGCTGTGTGCATCCTCACTGCCTGACCACCCCTCTTCTGTACATCTGCTTGTTAGATGTAATGAATGGGTGAAAGAACGCAGTTGCAAATGAGTAATTAAAAACTTTGCACTCTTTTCTCTCTACCTCCCTCTTCTTCCTCACTCTCTCCCTCGATGGGATGTCCAGAAAATTAAGCCAACTGTAGATTAATTGAGACTCTTTTCCATGTAGGAAACATCTGTCACAGCTGCTACAAAGATTGTATTAACAAATTAAAGCGTTTGATTACCTTTAATCCAAAACAACGCGGCAGTCTCTTCAGTCATTTAGCTTATCAGAGTTTTTTGGTGGATCTTTCTTTTGTGCATGAAGCTTATGACTGTAGTCCTTCCCTGATGCTGTGAGATCTTTCAGCAGATGTTGTTTTCCATATCTATAGCCTTTTCCTTGTTGCAAGGGGGAAAAATCCCTCAACAAAAGCAATTTCGGAGATAGGCAGAAAAGGTCTCCATCATGAACATATTTTTAGAAACAGCTGGTAAAACAAATGGTCCAAATGTGATGCCTGGAGCATGTCTATTCAAACAACAGGGTTGTTTAAAGATAAAAGCCTCCACTTTTAAATATCAGCAGTCATAGAGATTTCCACACTTACGTTTAAGAGATAGGAGAGCTTGCTAAGACTTTTTGATTTCTATTTTGTTTTCTGGGACCACTTCTTTTACTCTTTTGCTTTAGTTAGTGTGTGGATTTATCAGATGTTGCCCACCAAATTATTAAAATTCTGAATATCATCATAGAGAAAATGTTTTTAATTAGCACATAATGGAGTTTTAAAATTGCTTTATGCTACTAAGAATGTTCCTTTTTGAGAGTATCTACATGTAGTCCAAAATATCAAAATGAGAAACTGATAATGTACTTACGTTATCACTGATCTTATAACCCTTGTTTTGAAAAAAGTCAGGCAGTGCTACTAAAGGACAAACGTCTGTATTTGTAGCCATTAAAAAATCTGATTTCACTTTTCCCTTGCCGCATTCAAAGTCTGCTTTCTGAACTTTCCTTGTCATGACTTCATTTGTTTACTGAACTGTTTTTTTCTGGAGTCACTGCCAAATGGCATTGCACAGCTTCTTTTATCACAATGATGGGTGAAATAATTATTATATTTTTTAGAGTACTCCCAATTTTCAAATTACTTATGGATTCTCTCTGGGTCAGGCATTGCACGAATGCTGATTTGTTATTATTAAACTTGATATTCATGCTTATTTTTTCCTCCACTTTCTTCACTCTGGTTCTATTTTCCTTTAAAGAAATTTCAGGAGTAGTGCCCCAAGGAGAGTTAGTTAGTTACCATGTTGGACCTAGTGGGATCATACCCATTGGAGAAAAGCGCCATTTTAAAGTGATGCACAAAGAATAAGCTTTAGTACCCCCCTCCCCTTACCTCCTGTCCCACGGGGCACAATGCTTACTGGGTAGATGGAACTGAGTGCTTCCCTTTCATTGTTTTCATTAAATAAATAGAATTAAACTGTCTTTTCTAGAATCCAACACATCCACAAATGTATCTCTTGCTATTTTACCCCAAACTGACTACTTGAAGGATAGTTTCAATGTTATGTAGGATAGTCTGGGACTGATTTTTTTTTTCCTATCCTGCTGTTCCTGGAAAACATGATTATAAATACCGACAACCAGATTTTTAAATATATATGTATTCTGATCTTTATACACTTCCACTAAAGCATCAATCAGTAACTTTCATGGATGGTTCTTTTGATGTAAAAATAACTGCATATTGGAGTTAAAGATCCTCTAATACTTGTCACCCTAGAAATCTGACCACAAAGTCTGCATCCGGGCAAAGAAGAGAGAAAGAGCATTTGAACTTGCAAGAAATTTTAGACATTAGGAAAAATCAGCCATCTCGGAGAAGGAGTCCTTTGGGAGTAGCAACTATCCCACAGGATTTTGCCCGAGGTATAAAAGAAAGAACTTTCACATCAATAGGCTTTAGTGTCCTTTTGCATCTTTGGGTGAAGGGAGATGAGACTGAATTTAGTGACCCTGCACTGCCCCTTGGTGGGGAGTGAGTGGGCTTTGTGAAGAACGCAGACATAATGAGTAAAATGATGCATTCACTGGAGCAATGTTGACTTAAAAAAAAAAAGTGAGTGTGTATTTTTCAGGACACAATTTCCTACTAATGAAGGAGAAGGTGACAGGACTATAAGTCTTAGGGCGGAAGAGTCACCAAAGCCATTTCCAGGTTCTCAAAGTCTTAGGTGATACTTGACAGTTCCATGTATGATTATGCATTATTTCCTCAAACACATACACCTTGGACATGAGGGACTTGAGACAGCATACCAATTCTAGCATTCTTACGTTCTGTAGAGGCTATTAGTGAATTAGTCATATGACAATTTTTTAAAGAAACAGGTGTTGCCTCAAAGGATTGTGCTGGAGATGAGAACTGCATATTGGTGATGGCAGTGAGGAAGGAGAGATCAATCTATTTAAATTTAAGCAAATCCACACTTTAGAGAAAACACATCCTTCATCCCCACTACCACCCTCACCATTACAGTCTTTATCAGTTAAGTCATTGAATGTGTGATTTTAAAATTGCTGATCATTTCCAAGTGTGATTAATGATTTTGAAGGAAATGGTTTGTACATGCTCTGATTTATTAATGCTTGCCCCACAATAAAACTTTGCTTGTGCTTCTACAGTTGGAATAAAAGAAGAATGCTTTGTAATAACATTGTGTAATAACAATAATTTTTATATTTATTACATATATTTTATATTTATTATGATTGTTAATAATAATACAGTCATGTGTTGCTGAACGATGGAGATATCTTCTGAGAAATGCATCTATAGGCAATTTCATTGTTGTATGAACATCACAGAGTGTACTTACATAAACCTAGGTGATATAGCATACTACACACCTAGGATATATGGTACTAATCTCATGGAACCACAGTGGTATATGAGGTCCATCATTGACCTAAATATCGTTGTGCAGTGTGTGACTGTAATTATTATTGTTATAAGAAAAAAGTACTCGTTTTCTAAAAAGGAAATAATAGGAAATCTATTCCAGAATGCCTGTTCCCACCACAAGAGGTTTCTAAGTCACATTTTGGATGGTTAACAGCTTCCTAGTACCAGGTTGGAAGTTAAATACTCTTTCCATCAATTGGGAAACAGCAGTTTTTCATTATGTCTCTCATTCATTGCCCATGTATGGCTCACCTTCTGCTTATAAAAATCTATCACTCTGCTGCCCATTGCGCTTTATTAGATTACTGCTAATTTCCATTTAGATTTGTTAAGTGACATAGCACATTTTATGGAGTCAGGAGCCAGTAGTCATCAAGGTCAATAGTGCCAGCCTGAATCAGTTATAAATGAATTGTTTTATTGCCCACAGAATGGTCAATATCTGGGCTGCCACAAAAGTTTAGTTCTAGCCCCTGAGTGAAATATATATATTCATATTTATTTAAATACGTACATTTAGTTCTATGGAATAGCAGACTTCTCTGAAGTTTTCTTCATTGAGAGAGATTGCTAGTAAGCATCTTTTTAGTGGAATAGAGCTGAGTTGTGGTAACAACATCATCTACACACCCAGCCTACCGTGGCCACAGAATCCAATGGCTTTTTTTCTAATGAAGGTGTCTGCATATCCACAGCACCGCTAACTGTATTTCATTACAATGCACTGCTTCACTCAACACACTCTGAATGAAGAAGATATGCTTGGCAGCTTCAAATTCAGGCACTGCCTCCAAGCAGGGCTTGTTTATCTGTCTGCGACACACTTGGAGCATTTGAAAGACTAGTGATGAGGTTCATTCAAGTTGTAAAAATATGTTGAGCATCATGGCTGCTTCCTTCACAATGGCCTGGCACGGAAAGATGGAGAAGGCCATTGTTCCCACATAAATGACTCGATCAGCCTCTGGTATGACTTGTCCAGGGAAGTTGCATCGTTTTAAAATGAATGAGGTTCTAGGGAACATTTGCTATAGTACTTTAGTTGTAACTTTGTGAGACTCTTTAATAAGTTTGCAAAGAGTAAGTTTGGAATCTAGAAATAGTTTCTTCTATTTCTGGGGAAGAAAAGGATATTTCGTACTTATGTAGGATATTTTATCTGACCACAGAGTTGGTATTCAGACTCAAGATGGGCTTGGAGGTCATGCTCCCGGGCTCTAGATAATGAACGAAATGCTTTTCTCTTTCAATTTTAGAATGAAGTCACCTTTATTTCTGGAATTATACTCAGTAAACCCCAAAATGTAAGGCTGTTGTGTGATAGAAGAAGAGAGCAAGAGAGAATAGCTTGAAATATAACTACTTTTCTTTTGCAAGTACTCAACTAGAAAAGGAGGCTGGTAATGCTAGAAAAGAGGGTGTTGCCTTCTACAAAGACTGGAGGTTAGAGACAGCCTGCAGGCCTGAGAGTTCTCCCAGACTGTTGCCTGATGCCACTGGCCAGAAATAGGGAAAGGAAGTCTTGGTTTACTATTCAGTGGCCCAGATCTCCCCATATTGAGAGGGAGGAAAGCTTAGTTTACCTGTCCACTTTACATAAAAACTCTAGATTTGCCAGAGTGTCTGTAAATATAGACACAGGCAAAGTAACCTCTCCATTTGGTCTTAATGGACTAAACCACCTTGTTCCATCGCCTACCTCCTAACCCATTTACTCCATAAAAGGAGACTTGCTCAGTTAACTATTCAGGCAACTTCATGAACTTTCTGTGTTATTTGGTACAAGGCTTTGTTAATAGCCGTAAGCCACCTATTTTCAGTTCTTTCTCTCATTTCCTTCACACTGATTGATGAAATGGGAAGGAAGTTGAACAAGCTCACTTTTTTTTTTAGATGACACAAATACGAAATTGACAGATAAACTCCTAGGAGGTTCCAGTCCATTTCAGGAAAGTGTTGATATGAGGGCTTTAAGGGGCCACAGTCCTATTAGAAAGAGAGAGAGAGACCACCAGGGAATTGTGAGGAAAAGAAAAATGAGGGAAATGTCTCGATTTAATAGGAATTTGGGAGTGTTGAGAGCATTTTAAGAAAAATGCTTGCTTTTTCACTAGATGAGTCATTTTGTTCAAAGGGAGAAGAAACTTACTACTTTCTCTGAAGTGTAATAGAACTGCAGACCTAGCTCCACAACTTTTTTCTCTTTTACATAATCTTGTCCTTATTCAAGAGCTAGTGAGTGAGGGTTTTCCCATGAGAACTGGTCATGTACAGAATGTTAATGCAGAGCTGGGTCAGGCTACGGTGTTCAACATATACAAGGTGAGAAAGCTCTGCCTCTGGTTAGATTAAGGTATGTGGATTGTCCCGTGCATTCTGTCCATGTGTCTGGGAACCTCATGTAATCATGAGAACTAAGGAATCCACCGATTCCTTAGACACCAGGTTTCTAAGGGCCTAGGCATTGTGTCTGGTTTTGTTTTTATCTTCCCAAACATGGGTTTTTTCCAGCTTCACTTAATATGTCTAGCAGATAAAGCTATTTCAGTTAGGCACAGTTCCACTGCTCTTAGAAACATTGAGGATGAATTTTCCTTGTTTGTACCTGCTTCTTGCCAGAGACTAAAAACTGATAATTTGGCTGCTGGCAAGATTCCACTGCAACAGCTAGTAGAGTGTTCTGGAACGATGCCAACAGCAGACAGATTGCATTAAATACTTAAACTACTATTTTAGATCAGTTCTGCAGTTGGGGACCTGAAATCAGCGGTGGATCCACTTTCTACTTTCCAGCTTACTTTGCTCTGGGTTTTTTAAATGTCTTCTGTGATTTCCTCCAAATGGTTATCTCAAAGTGGCTTCTCTCTCTCTGTCTCTCTCTCTAACATGCACATGCTTATGTGAAACTTTCATAATCCCTTAGAATTTAACAAGCACCTTCATATATGTTACCTCTTGCCCTCTACGTGTATTAATGATTTTATGGTATTATCTATGTTAATCATGTTCATGGTTCAGCAGAAACACTAAAGGAATCACAATATGGAGTATCTCCTAAGTTGCATTGTGGACCATGGCAGGAAGGAAGAACTAGATTTCAGAGACATGGGCTGTAGCCCTGGCTCTGTTACTCAGTGTTTTCATGACCTTGAGCCAATGCCTTGAATTCTTTGCAATGTAGTTTCTTTACCTTGCAACTAGTGGTTCTAAACTGAGGATGATTTTGCCCCTAGGAGACATTTGCCCAAATTTCTAGAAACATTTTTGATTGTCACAACTGGGGAGATACTATTGGCATCTAGAAGGTAGAGGCCAGGGACCCTGCTAAACATCCTATTGTGCACAGACCAGCTCCCACAACAGAGAATTATCCAACCCAAAATGTCAATAATAATGAGTTTGAGAATCCTTGCTTTAAGGTGTAAATAATATCTACCCCATTCATCACAGGACTAGTGTAGGGCTCAAATATATATGAAAATATAAAATAGCCTTCCATGTCTGATATAAATACTATCTGACATTGCACATATGGACACCAAAATTGAATTTTGAGAGGAGAATGGACTTATTCTCCTAGATTAAAAGTTATAAATGAAACTATCAGATTAAAATATATTAAATACATCCACCGAATCTTGCTCCATAATTTTATGGTTTTAAACCAATTCTCTAAACATAAAGAGAAACAATGAAAAATGTTAATCTTAGAAGAAACCTACCATTCAGTGACTAATATAGATAAAGGAAATTGGAATCCATGCAACTAATAGACTTTTCTATTAGCGTACAGCCATAACACATCTTTCCTAATAGAAGCAAGCCTGAAATGATAAGTTGTTTGGATCACATTAATTAACATTCAGCTCTATTAGATTTGCACCTGAGGTTGGGCTCATTTTACCAGAGCTGATGAATATCAAACTTAACAATATCTAACTACATTATATTAGAATAAAATATGTTTTACACTGAAGGCAAATTTTAGACTAGATTCTTAATAATGGTCTTTTATATTAACTCAGATAACTAGAGATAGTAAAAGAATGAATTAAATTCCAGCAAGCCAAACTACAACATCAGTTATAGTAGTAATGAGAATTAAACTTTTTTGTTGCTTTTATTGTGCAGTTGACTCATAGGTATGTATAACTCTAGAGTTTACAAGTTATTTTTACAGATATTACTTCTTGCTTTATTTTTGTAACGTGGATTTCTCCAAATTTTAGCTTGAGATCCATGGACAAGGTTTCCTGAACTTCTTCACAAAATTTTATTTACAGAGCATTTTTATTGGGAAAGAACATGCAGTCTTCACCAGATTTCCAATAGGGTTTGTTATCCAAGAAAGTTGAGAGGTCACCCTTAAAGTCTCATCTTCTCTTAAATGCTCATTTTCACTAAAGTCTTCCTTAAATCTTACTCTATTTATTCTATCAATATATTAGCAGGTGATCTCTCAATAATTTTAAAATTCTTAATTGACATACACACAGATTTTTTTAATTTAAAGATTCAGATTGGAAGCTCTGTCATATAGCTAAATTGAATAATTATGCAAATGCAGCACAATATTATTTAATTGGACCTTTTGGAATGAAAATAACCCAGGTGTACAAAACTCTTTGCAATCTGG
The DNA here is from genome assembly GCF_041296265.1 of Equus caballus. NCBI lineage: Eukaryota > Metazoa > Chordata > Mammalia > Perissodactyla > Equidae > Equus > Equus caballus. The sequence goes on from NC_091707.1 coordinate 37,671,848, forward strand.
AACAACCGTTCTAACATGTATCTGCCAAGTAACAGCATCTTGTATGTAAACAGGCAGAAGAAAACAGCTCGGGCTGCCCTCCCAAGAAATATACATGAAAGAATGTGTGTGTTATAGTACATACAAAATCTCAGGGTGTTTGTTATGGAAGGCCCACTGTATAAGAACAACTATATAGACAGACTTGAAATCCAGAGAGTTGGTAGTTAGATAAACGGAATTGTCTCACACCTACAATAATATTAACAAACACTCTTAGCCCTTGAGGAAGATAACAAAGAAAATGCAGAAATCCAACATTTCTTACTGCTACTGAGATTTAAAGTACCACTGGACAAGCAAGCTGCATTACAAATGGTGGCCTTCCACCCAGAGCCCATTTTCTTCATTTTCCTATTTCCAGCTCTGCCACCTTTCTCTCTTCCGATAAAGGATTTCCAAGTACTGCTGGTATAACTGCTAAACGAGCACAGGGTCCGTTTGATAAGATGCCTCATCTGATCCTCCTGGAGGGCCCAGTTCACTTAAACTCTCCATTTCTTGAGCCAACCATTTAACTATATATTATTTGCTGCTCAGCTTCACAGTTAAAGACACAGCAAAATTTTACATGAAATGTCACTAATGAAAACACTATTTCCGTATCACTCAAAATATAGCCACGTGTCTATACTTGTTTATGTTCCAGTAAAGACTGTAACACTCAACATGACACAAAAGGGACTTAAATATTTTGCCAGGATTAGTATTCTAAATTAATACTAAATAATTGAAAATGACTAAGTCAAAATCAAAACTAGAAAAGTTGGTGTTCATTCGCAGCCACACTTTATGGACTTGTGGCAGCCAGATTCAGATACCCTGCATCTTCCTTTGGCACTTTTCTCTTTTGATACCCTGCCTTCTTCAGAGGACAAAAGGAATCACGGAAACTTTCCCAGAACACTGAGACCACCTTGTAGGGTCCCTTTCAAAAGCAAGAATGTTCTTTTTGGTTCCGTGACCATGGTGACAAAATAGGAAACTAGGTCCCTCTTTACAACCTGCCCTATGCAGTTGCCACCCATTGGGCTCTGTGAGGCTGCAGAACTGTTTTATTTAAAAATATTTTCCTCTGCATCATAACACTTTTTTTCTTTTAATGACACATAAGAATAAAAATATTACTCTCAGAATAGTTTTTTTAACTTTGAAAAAATTCAGCATCTGAAGATTTTGATTTTAATTTCTCCTTGCACATTCTTCAGGTCTCTCTTCTAGGATTTATGGCTACCCTTGCTCATGGGGAGCCCCTTGGCTTCTAGGGGGTGGAAGTGTGGTGTGTAGGATGAATTGAATTGCTGCATCCCAGGTGACACAATTGAGGAATTGAAAGGAAGAAATTGGTGGCAACTGATATAATTGTTCAAATTGGAATGCAGCCATTGCCCTGGGGTTCATATTTTTCTTCATAAGTAAAGTGGTTTGGGATTTGATGTAAGCATAGGTAGTTAGGATTTCAACAGTAAACCACATCCCTGCCAGAGTACGTAAGTTTTGTGGTTGATGATCATAATAGTTACACAAGAAATTTAACAGTGACAGTGAGGGAACATCACCCTATCAGACTTGGCCACTGTTAGGAGGATGCAATTTAAATCCTGGCATGCGTGAAATAGCCTAGCTTATCTGTGGATAGTTATTAAAAACTACATAGTAAAATTCAATCAGAACTTGGTGCTCTGCAATTGATTTCCAAGTTCCCACAGTTCTACATCATTAGGGTAAAATGCTTTGTAGTAAGATTTCTTTCTAATGTTATATAGAGAAAAGCAGAACAAATGCAAAGTTGTTCTTCTCAATAAAGTTCGACTGGATGCTCCCAACAGTTCAAAGAATTTGAATTGAAATGGTTCTGTTGAGCACTGGAAGAAACCCATTGGCAAATGGCAAAGAAGACACTAAATGTGATCCACGGCTATTGCTTTATTAGCCCAGCATTGCCCACTCTCCCTTCCCAGTTGGCTTTCTTGCAGCAACCAATTCAATGATTCAGACCAAAGAGTCAGGCCTGAGTGGTTCTCATTGAAACTCTTGCCAATTGATATCTGATGCACTTTTAGGTTGTTAAAACCAAGAGCCCTTCTTCAGCTAGGAAATGTTGCGCTTCTAGTGTCAAGCCTGGCTTGTGAGAAAGTTCCATCCACTGTTCTGGACAATAGATAAAACTAGCCCACATGACACAAAGCTACCTGGGATGCTTCCTAACTATGCTTTTCAAAATCTATGTAGCTTTCTTTCATTTGGCCACCATTATAATATGAGCTATCCAACAGAGAAAGAGCTGCTTGTAGCTTTAGAATACAGATGAGTAATTATTTCCATGCAATCTCAGAACACCTTGGATCGAAGGCTCCAGAGAACTTCATATATCTGAACATTAGCACAGTACAAAAGAGAGGTGCAGAGCTTTGCAAAGCAATAAAAGTCAGTCATGCCCAACACTTTCTTCTGCAAGCTGGAGTTGCTAGATTGAAAATTTGCCATTGTTTATTCAGCACCTAAAAAAAATCTCTGATATACTAGGTCCTGTGTTGTCGTTTTTGGTCTCTCATTCTATTGCTGCTTGATTTCCATATAGGGCCCTCTCAGTGGCTAGTCTGCACAGTGTGAAATCAACTTTCAATCTTTCATCCTTGGATTATTAGATTCCTCTCTTTCTCTGCTTAAGATCTCATGTACCCAAGATAATACTCTTAGCACCCTATAGGATTTTGTCATCTCTCTGCAAGAAACACAGAAAAGATTACCCCTTCCTAGGACCCACTAAGGAAAGAGTGTTGTGAAGTGGTTATGTAATTGACTTTTCATTCTTAAGAGAAAAGGCAACATAAAACATACACTTTCATTATGTAATAACATAGTGTTAGATAAACAGTATAGTCAATTCAAAATATTCGAGAAATAATAATACTGAGGTTGGAACAGTTTTGAGCTACATCAGCAATAGGAGTTACCTTACTTGAGTCATTGATTCTTTCAAAAGGTCATCTTATCTAACTCTTGCACTTTACAGGCAATAAAATGAGGCACAGAGAATTAAAGTCACTTACTTGAGTTTACATAACCAGTAAGATTGCCTTCATGTCTTGCTTCCTAGTGTTATATTTTCTCTAGGAAGCTCAGGAGAGCTTACTTTCTGAAAGCTTTGCTTGTTAGTCGGATGTATAACTTGTAGGAAAAGACCCAGCAACATCTGATTTTACTTATCTCCCAGGTTTCTCTGGAAACACACTGAATAGACATTCCCATTTCTTGCTCCTTCATGGCTTCATTCTTTGGGCCACAAATAATGAAGGTCACTGCTTTACGAAGTTATTCTTTTCACTCACCATTAATGGTTCTTTGATGTCACTTTCTGTAAAAGTATCAGAGAGTTATTCTCTAGAGGCTTCTACATAGTTAAGTCCTTGCTTTCAGATTCTTTCCTTCTAAACCAAAGAAATGAGTCTTAGGTACTGTGGGTTAATCAATCTCTTCAGATATGAAGGCTGTTTAGAAGCTAAAATGCGCAGATATTTTCCAACAATCAAGCTCTGTATGCAGTATCTTTCAGTCTTGATTTGAGCCCAATAGCCAGACCCATAGGGTATGTTGGGAAGTGCCTTTTTATTTTTCAATAATTATGTATTTGGTACTTTTCACATGCTTAGGCCACATTCCTGTAACTCCTCTCTCACTGTCTTTACCCATCTGGTCAACACTGCCCACAACCTTAAGCAGCAGTGACCAAGAACAATTGTTCACTTTGTATTACTGTCATGGCCAAAATCCTGGCTATCCTCAACAAAACTGAAAGGGAGAAAACCCAGAATAAATAGGACTTGTTCAGAGTAGTTACAGATGCTTTCCATAAGTAGAGAGGTAACCTGAGCCAGGGTTGTTGCATATGGTTGTACGGCCTTGCATTGCTCAACTCCGGGAGACATCATTTACATGGACTATAATAGAAACTGTATCCCTTGGAGTTGATGATGAAGCAGCCCTAACTTTCAAGCAGACAGATGCATGTGCCAAAAGAGTATGTTGTCTTGTTTCTTGCTAAATAATATTTTCAAGGAAATAAGATACTCACTCTTATCTGCAAGGAAAATTTGAGTTGAGCTGAAAAACAAAACAAAAACAAAACTGGTATGATAAGGACAGAATGATTTCTCTAAGTTTTCATGCTACTGCTCTAGCCCTAGTCCTTAACCTAATGTATACGTCAATCCTCAATTTGCTTAGTGGCCTTGCCTATTTGTCCTTTAAAGTGGGAGAGAATAGTGATGACCTGCACCTATCAAAAATTCTCCATCATATTCCAAGAGAGCAAGGATTTTCCTAGTGAGTGGTTTACGTGAGAGCTAAGATATTTTGTACTGAATAACTCAATAACATATAATAAAAAACAATCAGCCTTATTTTTTTTAAGAAGAGGGACGCAAGCAAGCCTGGCCCTAGGCCATGAGATTTTGCAAAGACAATACTTAGCACTTACTGAGTTTTGTCTCAGCTTTCAGTAGTATCCATCTATTTGAAAAAACAAATATGACCTTTTGGTTAATAGCATTGGGGGAAACATCACTATAGATTAGTACTATGAAACAGGAATAAAATTAACGAGCAAACATTCTAACGGAGTCACTGCATGCGAGCACATTAAACTTCTGTATAAAGATAGATAAAGATTGTAAGTGGGTTTCAGGGTTTCATCATGCTGACTTTCTTAATTAAAAGTGGCACAATGGCTAAAAATAAAACCTTTAGTGTTTCTCAAATCTTTTTTACTAATAAAAACCTCATATGGTCATCACATGTAGTGTGAAAACTTAAAAATCAAGTAACATCCTTCTAAAACAGCACAAGCAAAATCTATCAAGATCTGTTTACTATTACCATGGAGAAATACTACTGGAGACCACACTGGAAAAAGATGACGTAGTCTGGCCAAGGAGATATTACAAGTGACCAGATGGCCATGGACACTTCTGTTTTCAAAGCTGCCTATAACTCTTTCTCACCTTGTAGCACGAATCTGCAGCCATGCTAGTGTCTTGTCTTCATCCTAACACTATGTCGCTCTAATAGACACCATAGGCTCTGTGGTTCTGAAAAAACACAGTAGGAAGCTAATTCTTGTGTCCTCTGGCCTGCCTGAGACTTGGTTAGTAGCATCTGTGCCTGTTCAATGAATACAGAGGGAGCCATTTTTCTTAATGCTTTAGAACAATTAGTGGAGCCTACCAGTTTGGGGTTAAAATGTAGAATGAAATAATATGGCATGAAAAAGAACAATGTGATGATCTTCTCCAATAATTGGTTTATGGTGCTTTTGAAAAACTTTTGTATGGAGTCAATGGTTGATTAGTATATGGTATGAAATAAAATGATATGGGACAGAGATATTTAGAGAGCACTTATAATTTAGCCATTCAAGAAAATAGCAAAGAATTCAAATCATTTAACCTATTTTGATAGGTACTTACTAGATAACTGAAGCTTCCACCATTCTACTTTTAGAATAGGTAGAATATCCAAAAGTATTTATTGTATGGTCCTAAGATCCCTGTAGTGGAAACTATTAGGTAGATTTTGACATGTCAGTAAGATATTACAGTAGTCCCCTGTTATCTGCAATTTCACTTTCAGTGGTTTCAGTTACCTGCCGTCAACCACGGTCCAGAAGCAGATGATCCTCCTTCTGATTTATCCTCAAGAGGTCAATAGTAGCCTAACACTATGGCACAGTGCCTGGTCCTCCATCTCACTTCATCTCATCACGTAGGCATCTTATCATCCCACAACATCACAATAAGACATTTTTAGAGAGAGAGATAAACCACATTCACATAACTTTTATTACAGCATATTGCTATAATTGTTATATTTTACTATTAGTTATTGTTGTTAATATCTTACTGTGTCTAATTTATAAATTAAACTTTATCACAGGTATGTATAGGAAAAAACATAGTATACACATATAGGATTTGGTACTATCTGTCGTTTCAGGCACCCACTGGGGGTCTTGAAACATATCCCCCATGGATAAGGGGGGACAACTGTATTACTCTTATAACAATTCTGAAAGTATGTACATATGTATGTAAGTATGTATGTGTTTTACAAAATGCTTGCACATCTACTATCTCCTTCAATTAATTCAACATCCAGTGAAGTTTATCTCCTTACAAACAAGAGAGCTTATTGCTTATTCAAAGTCACAGAAGGTGGATCACAGCTGAGATTTAGTGCAGGTCTTTTGACTATAAGTTCAACTTGATTTTGCATAAGAACCCCTTGGAGAACTTTTTAAAAATGCAGAGACCCAGACATTGCCTGCCATCCTGTCCTCACTCCCCCAGCAGAGACTGATTTAGTAGATCTGGCTTAGGTAATCTGAGATTGTGCAAAAAACCCCTCAGAGCTCCTCAAATACATCATTGTGCAATGATTTCAAAGGCATAAGAGTTTGAAATAAACCTATAGATATCCTAGGTTCTCCAGTGGAAGTCATTTCTGTACCTAAAGATTAGCTTGTTTGTAATTTCCCATACTCACTGAGAACTGAATATTAAAATGCATTCTGTTTAAGGGTAGCATTGTGGTTTAACATAAAACATATAGGATTGGGTGCAGTCATGGCTATTCAACTTCCTAGTTGTATACCTTTGGGCACATTAACTTCTTTCAGCCCAAGTTGACTGGTGTGTAAGATGTAATTGTAATGATTAAGTGAAATAAAATATCTCAAGCACTCAACACAATGTCTGGCAGACAGTAAGTTCTCAATAACCCTTAAGAACATCTCCATCCAGATGTAAGCTTCTGGTTAACTAGTGTTTTAACTATATAATTATGTTATATTTTCTTTCTCTTTCTTCATATTTGCAAGGAAATCACTATGTCAACCATTTGATCATATGCATTTGTCCTTAAGCATATATCTTTATTAATCTAGAGGCTCATATGCATTGAGTTTTTGGAATAACTAGGGAATTCCTCATAGCTCCTTCCCTAATCTATAGTAGTTGAGTTTATAAAATTTATAAAAATTAAAAATAATCTCATGATATGTATCTTGCACGTGCAGGCATCTCTGCAGTCTTCGCCTCTCTGGTAAACCAGCTGCTCGAGGTTCAGGTCAAACTCAGTCAAAGCCATGTAGTCACGGTACACCATCTTGATGTCAAGTGCATGAGACTTGGGCAAGCTTTTCATCTTGTTTGCATAGTACTAATTTCTATTGAGTACAAAAATGCCTTGATGATATTGATTTCGGAACACCATACATTCCTTGCAATCAAGATACATTTTAGGGGAAAAATAGGGTGTTTTCAAGATATAGTGAGTTTTATTGTATCGTGTTGTCAGGTTCAGCCATTTCCCATGGATGACTTAGAGAACTTAAGGGCCTTGGAGATAGGAGGCAACAAGTCGGAATGCCCAGCTGCTACAACCCAAAGAAACACCAGCACAAAGAAAATGGTTATAATTCTGGTCATAATGACAGAGTAGATGAGGTTCTGTGGCAAACAGAAGCAAAATAAAACTTCTTGAATATTTCATTACTCTATAAACACAATCATAAAGTGTCATGGTACCAGTTCAGGAGAAAGGTCCCACTGCTGCTGGGTTTTGCTGTCAGTGGCTGCAGGGCCACAGCAGGCAAAGATAACCAGGCACATTTTCACTATCCTGATCACCATTCCTCCCACTGATAATTCATTTGGCCCATTGCTTCCTCTCGCCTGAAGACAGCCATCAAAGTCTGGCAGCTGTAGGTCTGAATATTCTGTTTATTTTATCTTTATCTTTCACAACTGCAGCGGAAAGCCTGAGTTTTTAATAAACATCCCAGCACCAGTTTATGAAAGAGAGAATGAGTTAGATAGTGATGTATTTTGGGAAAGGCTTTTTAAGCCAGCTGTGGATGAGAAGGTCTAATTTACACTGCAACTCCTAACTAGAACTCAGGGAAATCCCATCTGGTTTAAAAAAGAGTAAAATAAAAGAAAACAGGGTAGAGAATGCAATGCTTCAATAGTTAGTTTACGAAACATTTACTCAGCACCTCATGTGGGAAAAGCATCATGCTTGGAGCTGTGGAGGACTGCAAGAGAACAGTGGAGTGGTCTCCCTGTGCAAGGTGTTTTCAGGCTGTTTGGGCATCACTTCTTCACTTGGAAGTGATTTCCTGGGCTCTTCCTACATGTGCAGCACCACTGTAAGTACAGTGGAGGATAAAACAAAGTCTCTGTTCTCATGGAGCTTTTATTCCATCAATAAATGGGCAAGAGTCAGCTAGCAAATAGCTGCAGAGAATCATGAGGGGATGATCAGTTAATGAGCAGGTTGCTACATACTAGGGAAGTCAGGGAGCCCTCTCTGAGGAGTAAAATCATAGGAGACCTGAACAACCAGAAGGAACTAGCCAGGCAAAGAACAAGAAGAGTGTTCCTGGAAGGGAAGCTAGAGGGTATGCCAGAGTCTGAAACATCCTGGGTCAGGAGGAGCTGTCGGGGGAGCTGTCAGAGATGAGATTGGAGGGACAGGCAGCTGACAGACCACAGGGGACTTTCACAGTAGGTCAGGGTACAGGATTTGGGTTTGGAAAATTCTACCTTTGAGGATTTTGAGCAAGAAAGTGACTTGATCTGATCTATATACTGTACACTTTTTAAAGATCACTTTGGCTTCGTTATGGAAAGGGATCCAAAATTGGAGGTGAGGAGATCAATTGAAAGATTACTGCAGAGTCCAAGCAAAGAATTATGGTGGCTGACTCTAAGATATGGGTAATGGCAATGGAGAAAAGCAGACACATGAGGAATTTGTTGCCAAAGTAGAGTCAACAGAACTTCCTGATAGGTTAAGTTGTGGTAGAGGCTCTAGTATGATGACTAATTAGGGGCTTGTACACCAGAGTCAAACCCAAGAGAAAGGAAATCTTAGGGGAGGTACAAATTTAAGAGGGGAGTAAAACCCAGAGTTCTGTTTTAGCCATTTTGAATTTGAGCCACTTCTTAGATATCAAAGTGAAATGCTGAGTAGGCAGCTGGATATGGGAAAGTGGAATTCTGAGAGGAGATTTGAACTTGGAATCAGAGTCACGTAGACGATAGGAGTTTACAGCCAAGGGGCTAGATGGTATCACTCAGAAAATTCAGGCAGCCTAGGCCATGCCGGGGACCAGCCAAGAGATGGAGAGATGAGAAGCCAGGACAGGAAGAGGAAAGTTGGAAGTTATTCAAGCTAAAGGAACAAAGTATTTCAGACAGAGCCTTCATTTCTGGCTGGTACACAGAAGACTATTTATGTTGATAAAATAAATATTATATTATCTAATGGCTTGGACTTTAATAGTATTACAAAGACCTCATAGTTTGCAATTAATGAATATATTCATTATTCATATGCATATATTAGTGTTAAAATTCCACATAGAGGCAAGACTAAGAACAGGGAAGCAGTTACTAAGTTCAGAGCTTTGAGCCCTATTTACACTGCTTTTTCTCTTTGTTTCACTTCATGAAGATAGTCCCACTTGATTAATGAAATTAGTGCCAGCAAAGATAGCTTTTTGAATCCCACCCACTTCACAAAACAGAGATCCAAGTGGTGCAAGCTGTTCTATTTTTGTAGTTAAATTCAACAACTATGCATTGGAGACCTATGGTGTGCCCTGTGCCATGCTAGACAGATTAAAAAACACAAAATAAGCAGAAAGATTCAGTTTGTGCATCAAGGAGCTTATAATATCCTGAGTGAAGAAAGGTTTACTTACACTAATACCTGATTAGCATTAAAATAGAATGAAAAGAAGAATATTAATTCCTAGAAATTGCTTAATTGAGTTTTTCCTTTTGTGTGTCTTAACCAGTATTAACACTTTTGGGAGAAAGGAGCTAAAATGCCACCTTGACTGTCCAGTCTCTCACATCCTCACCCCACAGTTCTGTCTACTGGGATATGTGTTTCCAAAGGATTTAATGAGATTTCCCTTCTTGTCACCATACCCTTTGGTCTCTTTAGTAGGACAAAGTAGTGCTGAACTCATAGAATTCAGCAAATAACACCTTGCATTTGAGTTAAATATTTCACTGTTCCAAAGTAGTTTTCCTTATGACATTCATAAATTTGTGAGTTAGAGAGGACCAAAATCTTGATGATTTTATAAATGAGGAACCTGAGTCTCCAGGGGTTGGGGTGAGGAATAAGTGACTTGTCTCAAGTCAAGTGGTTTGAGAGAGGACTCATCGAAACTCCTGCTATGAAATGGATATCTTCTGATGGAAATATATCTAAATAAAACCTCTTCAGAGCTCGATTCTAACCCACAAGAATTGTGAAATAAGGTAATTATAAAATTACATGCAGAAATAACAAAAGTTCACCATTAAAAGAGGAAGTAATCAAGCTTTAGGAACTTAGCATTATTGGAGGGGTGGGGATAGGGGTTCAAAAGAAGTATAATAGTGGTTATTTGTGTTAAGGCTTTGGATTGAGGTTATTCTAGTTTGTTTGGTGTTGAAGCAGATGCTTCAAGAATCCCACTTGGAGTAGCACTGACCTCAATTGTCTGGGACTCAGCCTCCCCTGTTAAATATGAAACCCTCACTGTACAGCTGATGCTATGGTGTCTGCTTTGAAAACAATAGTAACAAACATTTGAAAAATCCTTTAGAATTTGTAAGCAATTTCACATTCAATATCTCATTAGTCGTGCAAACTTACCTCATGACATAGGTTAATGCACCAGACATTATAATCTCCATATTACACATGAGGAATCAAACTCAGGGAGGTTAACTGATTTTTTCAATGTCCTAAGCAGCTAGTACAGATGGCAGTTCAACTAAGACTAGAACTTAGGTCTCTGAACTCTAAAATCTCTATCCTATGTACTAGGGTTTAGGCACAAGGCAAGTCATTGTGGTTATGCATGGTTTTAATGCTTTTATGGAACTGATAGGCTAGTGTGGGAGTAGAAAAAGTGAATAATTAACTATATTAATTCATTTACTCATTCATTAGTTCATTCAATAAATGTTTGAATGATTATTACTGTTCTAGTTGGTAAGAAAAATAAAGATAAAATGATTTTATCCTTGGGGCCGGCGTAGTGGCATAGTGGTTAAGTTGGTACACTCCGTTTCTGCTGCCCAGGGTTCCCAGGTGCCAGTCCAAGGTTTGGACCACCTTGTGAGCCACACTGTGGTGGCTTGACAGAGGAAGATTGGCACAGAGGTTAGCTCAGGGCCAATCTTTCTCACACACACAAAAAAAGATTTTATCCTTGTCCCAAAGTTCTTACAGTCTAATTGAGACAGAGAAGAAAACAAATTAAGCGCAATGGAGCGTTGGAGTCAGTAGAAATTTATATAGGATACACAAGGTTCACAAAGAAGAATGAAGATTGTGAGACAGAATTACAGGCAAGTTAAGGGTTATGTGATTACAGGCAAATAAGTCATTAATTTAAGGTCCTTCCATATCTAAACAGTCTATCTAACCAGTTTTGAAAATGTGATACTACCCTTTGTAATGTTTTATTCATTCTTAGCTATCTTCTTAAGTATGAAAAATTACTCTAAATTGGGCAAGCAGACAATTAATACAGAAATTCAGTTCTAAGTATTGGGCTTGATGGCATCCTTGGCTCTCTCTTCCATCTTGGAGGTTTAGTTTTTCTCTCTCTCCTGTCTACTATAATTATGCGTAGAAACTGAATTTGGGAACAGCTAGTTCATGAACTCTTTACTTGGAGCATTTTTGTTCAGCATTAAAAAGAAAATGTTAAACTTCTTGTTTAGAAACAAATACCATGTAGGAAGCAGGCTTCTTCATCCCTTCTCTGAGCATCACCCACGTCTGAGGAAGAGATTGTGAGAAGTCAGAGCAGATGCTGGGCTCATTTTGTAACACAGATGACAGCCATCCTCACATCCTAGGAGTCCACATCCATACACAGAGTCCCCATTTTTATTCTAAGCCAAACTGTGATTCAGAACTGAGCCACTGATTTTTCCAGAAGAATCCCTCCCTTCATCCCATGGACCCATGGACACGTCAAATAACACTAAATGGAATGTTTATGTATATTTCACAGGGGGACGGATGAAGAGGTGTACCTAACACATCTGGTACGAAAATCTTGAAAATCCTCCTTAGGCATCTGTTCTCCAAACTCCTTTCTGAGCCCTCCATGGTAGTAATTTTTAAAGTCTTTTCCTGGTATTGCACTCAGACTCCCAAGAAGTTTTCCTCTTCCTTCCTCTCTTCAGTATTTTCCCTCAGAAATTTAAAATATTTAATGTTAAGCCAAGTAAATCATTTGGGCCCTCCTCTTGGACCTCACCTGTACACTTGAAGGCAATGCCCTTTAGCAAGCAGGACCCACTGAAGCACAATTCCAAGCAGTTTAGAAACTTATTTCTTTGAAACAAGTGCACTCTCTAAGATGCATTCTGACCACAGTAATTCTACCTTATTGCATTGACGTTTCTAAAAGTTTGATTTTACATTTAGATAGGCTTATTTGGACATAGTGGAACAAAAATGGTCACATCAAAATTGCTGTTTCAAGTCAAATTATCGTATTGTTTGTTCTCAATAACGCCAAAACATTCTTAAAACACAGTAGAGGTATAGATATAGAACCAATCAGTTATTGATAATGAAAACCGAATGTGGATAGCTCAAGAAAGAACAAAATGAAGCTGTGACATGATTATGTGCTACTTGCAATATTATTTTGTAGCTTACATTAGAAACCAAACAAGCTTTGTGTATGTTAACTGATGGTTGACTTATATTAGAAAAATGTATATGTGATATATTTAGTCTGTGTTGGCTTCATTTGTAACTATGGCTTCCATGAGTTAAAAAATACATATTATTTTATTTGTAAAGTGACAACCATAAATTTTGGTGTATTCAATTGTTTAAACCAGTGATTTCCAGAATGTGAGTGGTGTCCTACTTGTGTGAGTTTTAAAACAAGCAATTTTGAAATAGGTAAATTGCTCAGTGGAAACCTTAGGAGCCCAAATTGCTGATACGTCTTCCTCAAAACGCCTCTCATTATCCAGGACTATGTATGCACTGGATAAATATCTTATTCTTGAAATCTCACACTTAGACAGGTTATGTTTCCTACTTTAAAAAATTGCCTATGAAACAAAAAATAGCCCATATGAGTATTATCAAAACTAACTTTGTTCTAAAGAAGTCATTTCATGCCTTGTGAGACCATATGAGCATTTATAGGGTCTTCTCATATAATAAAATTCAATATTAAAAGCATAATTATTCAAAAAAAAAAACACCTCAGTGGCAACAAGGGTTTTTCTCTTCCTATATTACGGGGATTTTTTTCCTCCTCCTAAAACCTCCCAGCTGCCCTTTGTGAAGTTCCTAGAATAATGATTAACATTATTAAACCAGAGACTAAAAATCTTGGTACGGACTGACCCATGGGGACACGTTATTGTAATTATTTTAAAATAAAATAATAAAAGGGGCGTCCCATAGAGGGCAAAAGTCTTACCCTCATAATTTGTCAAAGTCAACCAAAATAGTTCTTAGGAGTGGCTCGAATTGACTGCCAGAACCAGGTGCTCTCAAGTGTCTTGCCTTTGTGGTTCGCCTACCGGGTTTCCCAGTCCTTGGTTGAACATTAACGTTCTCGCAGGGTTATGGTATTGAATATAACTCTCGTGATCTCTTCCAGTAGAGGCTGAGGCCATTTCTAAATACTCCTTCTGAATGTCCCTTCTACACTATCCTCCCCTCCATCCACATACACAGACACACACACACACAGTCACTTTCCCTCTCTTCTACTTTTTTCAATGTAGATTGAATGGAACATTTTCTTTCCCACGTGGTCTCTCAAAGACTGGCACACTTTTCCCCAATGTGCCTCAAATAAACCGTTCTCACTTCTTGACTACCCTGAAGTTTACAGATACTGACACTGTGCCACCGTGCTTTTTGGAGTAGAGAGGGGTTTTGCCCCTATTACTATTTAAAAAGTTCCTCCGTTTATCAGTCTCATTTTATTAACACTCTCTTGTCACCCATGGGGCCCTGTCAATTTGGCAAAACCCTAGAACACTTACATGGGGCAGTGTTAATTATAATTCCTCTATGCCTTACAAAATATGCCTTCTAAGGCTATGAATAAATGTGGGATAAGTTTCCTAGAGTAGAACCCATGAACCCATGTATATTTTTACCTCAATTCCTGACAGTACAGACTCTACCTTAGCCCCAACATGCAGACACATTCACATGCACGTGCTTTCCTACTTGTAATTGGCAAGAAGCCTTGGGATGCCCTTTGCCCCTACTGGAAAGGCATGAAATTAAATCCAGCACCTTCCTCCCCCCCCCAAATCGGTTTTGTCTTGCTGACCTCTCCCCACTCCTAGCTTGCTGTTCTGTTTTTCTATTTTCCCTAAATGCAACTTACTTTAAGCATGTATTAACTTGAGTAACATTCCTACAGTTAAAGGATGATAGACGATAACCCATTTGTCAGTCTTAGCCACTTTTTTCTCTTCTAAATGTACTTATGACGTACATCCAGACTGCACGCCCTTTTTATTTTTTTTAAAGAAGCAAAACCAAAACCAAAAAAACACATTTTTTTTAAAGAAAATGCAAATTTTGTTCTTAAAGAAAATGCAAAATTTGTTTTTAATTTTGGCTATCACCAAAAGGGGAATGAATAAATTAGAAAATGCAAAGCAAAAAAAGTGTCCCCTGAATGCTCTGTCTGTGCCTCCTCAGCGTGTGCATCTGGTTGTTCATCTCTGAAAGTGTGTGAAATACTTTTTTCTTTGAATTTTTTTTTTGTTCTTTTCTCCCTTCTTGTTTGGGAATTAAGTGCTTTTTGTATTATATCTATCTATCTATATATATATATCAATGTGTTTCTTTTTAATTGCTAGATCTTTATCTTTAGATTTGGTTTTATCCAAAATTATGAGGAAAAAAAAGTTATGAATTGTTTTCTGCAATTTTCCCCCACTCCCTCTTTAAATGTGGAACAACTTCAGCTGCAGAATCCCCACATCCACATCTTTCAAATTAGCCCAGTCTCGCTGAGAATCACGTGCACCCTGGGTGGTCTGGGGAAGATGGATGACATCATCCAGACAGTACCATTTTTATATAGGGAAGTAATTAGCAGCCCAGCAAGTGGGCTCCCCACGCTTTGCAGATCTCTCGCCCCCTCCCCTCGCTCTAGATGGGGCTGTGTGGCTGCCGATGAAGTTGTTCAACTTGAATGCGTAAATCTAGTCTCCTTGTTTTTGCTTTTAATCTTTCGATCATTATTAGTAGTATTAGTATTATTATTTTATGTATTTTGGCTATTTTGAGTAGAAAAAAGTTGAACTGTTTTTATTATTTGGAAATCTTTAATTAAACTGTAATGATTTTTGGAGTAATTGCATGTTGAAGAAGTTGCAGCTTAGGGCGTGTGAGATTGTCAGTGTTAGAGTTCTGTTCTTTATTTCTGTAGATGGGCATGTGTAGGCTCATTTGTTTTTGTATATTGCCCATCCCTTCCTTACAGCCAGAAGCTCTAATGCAGCTAGATCACTCCGTGCTGCCCTTACATGGACATGGCGACTCACTTACACATTTACTCCCATCATCTTCATCTCTTGTGTAGTACACTCATAGATACGACCCTACCCTTTCTGCATCTTTCCTTCCCTTACCCCTCCTTTCTTAGCATTGCTCAAATTTATGTGCTGTCATCCATCCCTTTAAATTAAAGAAAGTCTAAAACTTGTCAAAAGACAAAAAATTTTAAAAAATTAAATATATATCGGAGAACCTATAATAATGCAGAAATTCGTTCAAAACCCTCTAGATTCATAGATTTTTTTTTAAAAGCCAAATTGTAGAAGTAAACAGGTTTTTTTCTTTCCATTTTTTAAGTCATTGCAATCGGAATTATTTCAAATTCAAAATCGATGCCCTCCCAAGCCCCTCAAAGTAAAAATTTCTTAAAGTGCAGATTTTTTTTTTCTTTTCATGTTATGTGGTGTGGATGTATGTGTTGTTGCCTCCCTGTATCATCCTCTGTTGTAAATTATTATATTTGAAAAATTAGACATTTTGCTCAAAAGTTTTTTAAGAAATGACGACAAAAAAGCAAGTTACAAGAATGTGGCAATTCTATTTGTCCAAGAGCATTCTTACACAACTTTCTTTTGTAAATTTTTCTTTCATGCCAAAAAACATGCGGGCAATTTGTTGATGTAAGTTGACTAAAAATTAATATGGTATGCTTTTTTTTAATTTAAATTATTTTGTCTATATGAAAATGATTTATTTCTTTGTTTTCCAAAAACAGCTGTTTTTTATTTGCTTTTACTTTTCTTTCTGCCCTTATATCGTGAATGCCTTGTTGATGTTATTTGCTTTCCTTCTCTCTAGCTCACTTTGGCCCTGAAATTGATTTTATTTTCTACTATATGATTTTGAAGACAATATTAAATATTTTATTTCTTTTGTGTCTATTTGCTTAATTTTCACTGTTATGTTTTGCGCTGAATTGCTTCTAATAATCCATGTGAATTCCACTCTTGGTAGAAGGGGATGGTTAAATTGTTCTTACTATCCAAAGGAAGCCTGGCCTCTTTGCCTGAACCAACTTTAAAGCCTTGAAAGTAATGGTAGGCTCTCCAGTGAGATATTAAATTGGTTACAGCCTACAGGAGGCCTGTACCCCAGAAGAAGATGAGTGGAGTTAACTGCAAGTATTATCGGTAGTAATTATATCCTAATTTAAATCCTTAGAAAGCATTCAGGGGAATCAGTCCTTTATTTTATTTTCCTTTAGCAAAGGGGAAATAAGGTACTCTCAAGTGACTATGGTAGAGTTTGGTTATCCAGGATTGTACCGTCACCATCACCGCAGGCCACAAAATCAATTTTACTGAGAGTAAAGACATGGAGAATCCCAGGTGTTTGGGGTGTTGTCCCATGATAATGATGCCTTCCAATGTCTAGAACTAACTACTGGTGAAAGCACACACACATACATGGAAGGCACACAATTCTCTCTCTCTCTTTCCTTTTCTCTTTCTATTAATAGTTGCCATTTCTCTCAAGGATTTAATCAGGTAAGCTTTAAAAGGATCCTAAGATTCTACCAAGAAGAAACATGATGATTTTCACATCTAAAGTTTTATTTAGGAAACTTTTCAGGTAGGTACTGCCATTTTGTGTGACTTTAGGGTGAGAATATCCCTTGACCTTACAGGTATTTGTATCAATGTTGCCTTATGCACTTCAGGAAACATAAGATCAGTAAGAAGTGCTGCACAATTTTTAAATAAAGAGGTTTATGTGTTTCACTTTGATTTTAGATATTAGTGTTATCTGAAACTGTTGTAGAAATATCAAACTGAATGGTGGATGATCGATATGTTTCCAATCTAGCAGCTTTATTGAATGGGCTTTCTCTACTTTGGTTTATATGATTTTATACAGTTTGACATATTGGATGATATTTTAGGTTTAAAACTAAGAACTTCCTAATGGCAGTATTATTTTATCTAATTGAATTGAAAGCTTTTAATTTTGTTGGGAAAGCTATCCATAGGTCAGTTTAATAAAAGGCTAATCATTTTTTTAAAATATAAGCTCTTTGAATTACTATAAATCATTCCTGAAACTCTGCATTTAAAATAGCCTTAATAATCTAGAGCCTTATTATTATTATATTTCTACTTTAGCATGAGGCTACTACATAAAAAATGGTCAGAAGAAAGTGATTGATGGTTTCAGTGTTTATAGATCCAAAACAAAATTAGTATAAATAATTCTAGTAGCTAGCATTTTGGAGTGGCAGTAGGCTCTGTGCTAAATATTTAATATGCATTATAATTAACATTAATATGCATTCTTATTATTCACATTGGTGGCTTGAGGTAGGCTGTGTTATTATTTCTATTTTATGGAGAGTTTAAGAAATCTGACCAAAGTCACGCAGCTAGTAAGCCATAGGGCTGTGATACTAACCTGAGTCTGAGTGACTTCAGAGGCAAAGGTCTTAATCAGTAAACAAGTGAAAAAGTCCACTTCACATTCTTCATTTTACAATGTATAATGACATCAAGGGGCTATGACTCATCTTACTGGGGCATATGTTGAAAAATCAGAATCTGTAGCCTTTTGGAATCAAACCCATTTCAGACAAACTAGGAAAACAATGTTCTACCTAGAGATTCTCATCTCATTAAAATATAAGTTAAGCCCCTTTGAGACACTTGAGTTTTTCTGGTGTCTTCTTCCCAGGTACTTGCCATGTTTGTCCATGGCTATTCTTTCTGAAAGTGGATGGAGAATAATTTCATGGTTACCAGCTTTGGGATATTTATATGCTGCAAGTATACACTTCTGTGGCACCAAATTACCGAATATCATTCAAAACCTAGTTTAGTGGGGAAAAGGATGATTCCTCCCCATTATGTGTGGATTTCCCAGCAAAGAATTTAAAAAATGCAAATAAGAGACGAAGTAAAGAACCTAACTATACAGAAAAGAAATTGGAGGAATTGGAGCACAGTGTCCTTTCCCAGAGTCTCACTCTTCAGTGTTATTGTTTTGGTACTTTTGTGGCTTCTTAGACTCAAATATCTCCAGGGAGGCAAAGGTTGGAGCCACACTGAAACTTCGTGTTGCTCTTCTTGTTCTTTTAGATGACCCACAACATTCGCCATCACCCTCAACATTCTTACAGTTCAGAGGAGTTCTATTAAATTTTTAATACACTGTCTTTTCGATGGCAGAGAGCCCCTTTTGCTGGATATCAGCCCTAGACGTATGAATTATATATCTATAAATACACTCATAAAGCAAAAAAGCAGAGCAGCCTTCGGGGCTAAAATAGACCTTTTATAGCCCTAGTGATTGCTCTAGTTTAAAGAAAAGCACAACCCTGTCAAAAAAGGGTATATATTCCTGGTATAAAATGCTAACTTTAAAGAATACAGATAGTTCTTATTCCAAACCAAAGAAAAATTCTGTGGATGGAATAGGAAATTAGAGGTTTGATGGATTACAGGTTTTGTATCACTCTGCCTATAACCCCTTATGACTTTAGGCTTGTTGCTTCTGTGAATACTTTTGTAAGCATAGACTTCTAATAGATCGCTGACTCCGAAGTCTCTGGGCAGTGAAAAAAAATATTATCAGCTGCTCCAACATATCTGAGGATAGTCACGTCGGATGAAAACAAATAAACATGAAGTCTTAAATAGCCTTCTACCATCTAAGTCATTTCTCTTAAGGATCTGATGATGGGAGAAATACATCCCTCACTTCCTAATTTCTAATGATGTGTGCCCTAGGACTCCCGAGGACACTATGATCATCTTAAATCTTAAAAATAGAATTTGATATTAGATTTGCTTCTACACCCTGACTCACACATCTGTTCCAGGCACCTTCTATGTTTATGGTTATTAAAATTTTCCACCTATTTTCACTATAATTCTCATTTGTAATAATGACCCCCACATCTCAGATATGAATTGAAGATACTCTTCCAATTTCCTTGAGATTCCAGAAAAGGGGGGGTTATGAAAGCTCCTACCATTTCATTGATTAAATACCACTGGAATTTGGGCTCCAATTTCCCTGACAGGGCATCATTTACTATTTTTGTCACTGATACCAGGATTAATAACAAATTGGCAAAGAAAACTGAAGATTAGTTTGGACAGATTCTCTGATTTAAACTCTGCAATAGCATACCCATCACTTTAGTTCTGAAATAAGCTCTTATCGTTTCACGTAGGGGCTCACCAAACTTTTAGAAGCTGTTTACAAATTAGCAAGCTTCAGAACCTTCTTTCCATCGCCTTATGAAAAGGATAGTTTTTACTTTTTTTTTTTGGTATTCGAAGAGAGATGCTCACATTAGTGTGTTGAATGAGAAGGAAAGAGCAAAGGAAAGCGGGGGTGATTCCACTGCGGAATGAGCAGTTTGTAGATCTTGCAGATTTTTAGCAACAATGACGCTGAGGAAGCTTTAGCTAAGATTGAAAAGAGGAGGGGGGAAAACAGGCAAATTTAAGATTCCAGTTGGGTGTCACCAGATGGTACACTAAAATTGCAAATGAATGCCACTCTGTAATTATGAAGACAGTGATCTTAATCTCACTTAAAGGGACACTAGCATCCTTCTCGACAATTTGCCTTTATATTTAACTTATTTGTACTAGGCCTTTGCCTCCCAACAAATCAGTTATTCCTGTCCTTTACCCCAGTTCCCTCTCTGCTTAATATATGTAGGGTAGATTTTTATCATTGTCCTAAGGAACAAACAACTCTCTGTATTTGTGTCAGAAAGGAACACACGTGCTAAACATTTGTTCTAGGTGAGATGGGTAAAAAAAAATCCTGCCTTGTGCTCTGAAGGAAAATGAAACCATCCCTGAGTAATCTCTAGGGAACCCTCAAACAGATTGCACGGGCCTTCACTTCTTTCTCCTCACTGCTCTTCTCTTACTTACACACTGCCTCTTCCATGGATCACCTTAAACATAGCACTTGGGGGCCCTGTAGTAGAGAATAAGGAGAAAAGTTAGCTGAGGGTTAGTTTTAGGACTGGCTTACCTTTAGGGAGCCATGCCAAATCCCATTTATAAAATCCAGCAAAAGTGTATAAATTATTCATTAAATAAGTTGCAAGATATATGAATTATATATGTTCACAACGTATAAAACAGATATGCTGGTCCAGTAAAGCAAGTCTGAAGCTTTGACAAATTTGCAAAGATCATTTTGCTCCATAGTTTCAAACTCAGAGAATTTAGAAGACAAGTTTGGGTTTAGAGTGAAGACCAAAATATCATCTCAAGATGCTCAGAAAGGGTCTTGCTGTATTTCCCCACATAAGGTAACATTATCGGGTTGGCCAGAGATGACCATACAGGACTCTATTGTTTCTTCCCTTCCAATGACATACATTATATACATTACTGTCTCCCTGCCCAACTCAGTTTCCCTCTGTGTATCACAATGTCATTGGCAATTAGAGAGAGAGTCAAGGCTTCTGACTTGGGTGCAAGCAGTTGGTCTCCGGTGCTTTGCAGGTGTACAATAGCTTTCTTCTCAGGAGGCCCTTCTCCTAGCACCCTGGAAACCTGAATAATTTAGATGTAGCAGTTCTAATGGAAGTATAGGAAATGTTGAAAGATATAAGGTGTGGCAAGCTGAGAGGAGGGTTCTAATTTGTGTGTCAATCTTTATAGGAAGAACCTGGAAAGACTGTGTAAGCTCAAAGGCTTGTCCACCTAGAGTGTCCCTAGAACTCTGCAGTATTGAGCCACACGTCTGGCTTTGTCACCAAAGGGGCATCTCAGCAAAAGTCATGTCTGATAACAGATAAACACCAACCACCCCAACAGGGCAAAGTTATGACAGAGGGCAGAACACACAAGAACATCGTACCTGGTTGAGAGCTTAGTGACCTAGCTCAGAAAGAGGCCTTCAACAATAATATCATGTTAGCATCCCAACTAACTAACTGGAACAGGGACACATCATGCCATCCCTGCTAGAGGGTTTTTTAAAATGATAGTTGAATAAATTTTTTTGAATAAATTCAATGAAGAGACATGAACCATGACTTCCTGAGATTCTTCCTCTGTTTGAAAAATAACACTGTAAAGAGACACAGAAGGGACCTTGACTGTCTTGCTTAAATAGATGAATAATAACCTTGGCCCTACAATTAGGTGAGTAACATCCACCACAGAATATTTGTGGTACCCATGATTTATAAGACACTAAGATTTAGTGAACTATTCTGAACTTTCTCCTGACCTAGTCCACATGTTTAAAAGTGAACGTGGATAAACTGATATATTTTTGTCAGTCTAGTTAAGAATCACTGATTTAAAGAACTCACTTTCCTAATTCTACATTTCTGAATCTAAAAGTAAGTTTCCAGTAAGTCATGGATATCTAGGCTGGGTATTTTTAAAATCTAGCTTCCAGCTCAGCATAAATTGCATAGAGCATAAAAGCAACGCATAAACATAATATTAGACCAATACAAGGCAAGTTCTTATTTAGCAGTCAGGGGAATTTCAGGAGACTGCAATTGATAAATGTGCAATAATAGGTAGCAACTTAAAATACTATGTTGCTTATGTTTCTTAATCTTGGTCTCAGTGACATAGAGAATATGTCATTCTCATACCCATGGGAACAAATAAGTAGAAACCCAAGAAGGCAATAAAGAAACACTACGGTTCACAAATTAAGCACACACATGTGTGCAAGTACACACACACAATTTTGATAGCCAGTCAGTATTTGCAATCATCTAATCGAATGTCATCATTCCATAAGCAGATCCTGGAAACAGCGTGTTTGAATTCTATCTGAATAATTACTTGAGAGTATCTTTCAAATCTAAGCCCTCAGTCTACAGATTTCAGGTTTTGGTGGCAAGAGGCATGTAATGGGCTCTAAATCAGCCTAGAATGGTTCGGCTACAACTAGAAAGAATCCATATGTGGATCCAAGTCACTTTATTATAATTTCTGAGGCGTAACCTATGAACCACATTCACAGAGAGTGACTACGAATTGCGCTTTTCTACAAGTACACTAATTCTGTTTTTCTTTTTCTTTTCAATCCCAGGAGGTGAATTAGTTATCCCTCTTCTTGTAGAAGACCCTTTAGCTACCCCTCCTATTGCTACTCGTGCACCTTCCATTACACTCCCCCCTACCTTTCGCCCCCTCCTCACCATTATTGAGACCACCAAAGATTCCCTGTCCATGACCTCTGAGGCGGGGTTACCTTGCTTGTCGGACCAAGGCAGCGATGGTTGTGATGATGATGGCTTGGTGATATCTGGGTATGGCTCAGGGGAAACCTTTGACTCTAACCTGCCCCCTACTGATGATGAAGATTTTTACACCACCTTCTCCTTGGTAACAGATAAGAGTCTTTCCACTTCAATCTTCGAAGGTGGCTACAAAGCACATGCGCCCAAGTGGGAATCCAAGGACTTTAGACCTAACAAAGTCTCCGAAACTAGTAGGACTACTACCACATCTTTATCCCCTGAGCTGATCCGCTTCACAGCTTCCTCCTCGTCTGGGATGGTGCCCAAATTGCCAGCTGGCAAAATGAATAACCGTGATCTCAAACCCCAGCCTGATATAGTCTTGCTTCCGTTGCCCACTGCCTATGAGCTAGACAGCACCAAACTGAAGAGCCCACTAATTACTTCCCCCATGTTCCGTAATGTGCCCACAGCAAACCCCACGGAGCCGGGAGTCAGACGGGTTCCGGGGGCCTCAGAGGTGATCCGGGAGTCGAGCAGTACAACAGGGATGGTCGTCGGCATTGTGGCTGCTGCCGCCCTCTGCATCTTGATCCTCCTGTACGCCATGTACAAGTACAGGAACAGGGACGAGGGGTCCTATCAAGTGGACGAGACGCGTAACTACATCAGCAACTCGGCCCAGAGCAACGGCACGCTCATCAAGGAGAAGCAGCAGAGCTCGAAGAGCGGCCACAAGAAACAGAAAAACAAGGACAAAGAGTATTATGTGTAAAAATGACACCGCTAACAATACGTGACTTTAAAACACAGAATTATTTATATATACCATACATAAATACTTGGGAAATGAGATTTAACAGATGTCAGAACTGTGATAACTATGCGATGGGGTATACCATGACTATGGTGGGGAAAACCATTTGTCCAAGGACACACACAAAGATGTACCTACCTATAAATTTCAGCCAGGGCGGCTTTGATTCAGTCATCACTCGGAGACAGAAAGTTCTTTCTGCCCTGCTGTATCATAAAGCACATACTATGCTCTGGAGCAAGCAGATGGCTCCCCCACTTTCGCAGACTTGGAAGCTTCCCTCTCTTGAGAACGTTTCACCCAAGGTAGAAGACTTCATGGCTTACTTGTTCCGTAACTCCAAGTGAGTCTGTAATGATGTTTGTGAAGCTTGACTGTAACAATGTTTTTCTCTTTTGGTTTATGTAAAAAACAAAAACAAAAACAAAAAAAAAGAAAAGAAAACGTTAAAAACAAACAAAAAAAAACCCACCCTTATCTGGTTCTGGCCAGTGTGCGTGTAACTTTTCAAGATCTGAGGGGAAAAAATGGCTTTTGGGTTTTCGTTTATTTTTTGAGAATGACTGGACCTAAGTTAAGAAAAAGAAAAAAACTCTGAAAACAAATGTAAGAGAGACTATTGCCATATGAACTCAAAAGCTACCATGGTGTTCACTCTACATATCAGGTTGTGGTGTTTCTAGAATCTGTTGTTTGTTTCCTATAAGATGCTTTGCTGAATACATAGCAAAATCATGTGATGGATGATAATATTGATTTGAAAAGCTGGTCCCTCAGAATCTCATTCCAGAATTTGCCACCCAAACCCTGAAAAGATGGGGTTAGGGTTGGTTTTATCAGAGCTATTGGCTTTACTTAACGATATTGTTCCTGTCCATTAGCCCAGCCAAATTGTGGTAAAGGAGAAAGCCCCAAAAACTAAAACAGAGCCTTTCCTAGGGAAGAGGCACTGGGGGGTGGGCTGGATCTGTGACTGACTGAAATGCATGCAAATATGAAAGAAAAGACAATGCCAAAAGTCTGTTAATGAATCAAAACAGACAATAGGGGAGTACAACTGGTGATGGAACCACAAAAGGTCACACAAGCCAAACATGGCATGACGGAGTGCAAAATACATAGTTCTTCCCCTGCCCCCAACACGCTTTTCATGGTGATTTACTTTTGTAGCCTGACACTTACGGATAACTTTCTCCTTCCATTTGCTCACATCTCCTTTCACCCATCTTTTCTAAAAATAAATAAATAAATAAATAATAAATGAATAAAGCTGCTGTGACACACAAAAAAGGAATTTAATAGTATAATATATATATAAATAAATATATATACAGATATATTTATCATGGTATGTTTGATGGGATGGCTGAAACAGGACAACTGTTCAAGTCTTGAGGTGGAATGAGAATGTTGTTTTAAAAGAAAATAGCAAAACAACAAAAAAGTAAACCTTAAAATGTGAAGAAAGTGTGAGTTTTAGTTTTGTCACAGTTAACTGTGTCAAAGAGAGTAAAAAATCTTCTCAGATTTTGTTTACATATTTTACTACTTTTTTGCTGGTATAATTCCTTAGCCACCTATGTACATACTGCTTTAAGAACTGTTATTTACTTTCTATTTGTTTATTTCAGTTTGTTCGGTTTATATTCCAATTGTCTTTCTTTCTTTTTGAAAAGAGGAAACAATGTACAGAAAAACAATAAACTGGTTGTGTGGCCATAGCTATCCAAAAAGCAAGAGACAAAGCAAGACAAATATTCACACAAAAAGGACGTGTGTCCTCGGGAGGGTCAGATATATACAATTTCTTTTGTACAGATGAAAATCAATCAGCTGTTTAGATTTAGAAATCTACTCTTGCTGGTCTTTGTAAGTTGCATGAATATTTGACTATGAAAAATATCTTAAAGACATGGGGCAAAAAGCGCAATCTAAACAATGGTAGCCTTTACTAATGTGTATGGAAAGAGGTGTTCCTCATTATCTGATATTTCAATGTGTTAAGAGTTTTGGATTTTTTTGTTGTCTTTAAAGGAGACAGGATTATAAAGAGATATCAAAGCACAATTTTAGATAACCTAATGGCCCAACCTATATGAAGTTGATTATATCTCGATGTCTGTAAAAGATTGCTGTTCTTGGAGTCTTGGGGTCTTGTGAACTGATTTCCTGCTTTCTTTCTTTACATTTTTTTATTTGAGTAAAAACACGTTTGTTATATTCCTTTTAGTGTAAGTTTCTATTTGGACAATTTTATGGGGACATGTGCATTCTGTATGTGAGCTTCTATCATATTCCTGTTGTTTTATGAGCAGACTCTTAAGGAATTCATTTTATGATGTTGTGATGTTACTGTTTTTTCTTTTCCCTTTTCTCTTTTATTTCATATTTGCATTTTCGTTCGAGGATATGCTTAGCAATAAAATGTTCTTCCCAAAGCCTTGTATGACGATGCATTTTTATTTTCTAAACATTTGGGAAAAGATCTTGCACTGAGGCTAAACATGTCATATCTTATTAAAAGCCAAGGAAGCTAGGACCACTTTCATGTGATATAAAATATTCTAATCAGTTACTAATTACTTGTATAAACTTATCAAAAGTGGCATATTTATGAGCTGAACAATTATTGTCCGTTAACTGAGGCATTATTGTTTAGATTGCTATGGTGAGTAACCAGGCGGGAAAGCACTTTTCAGAACAGGTAAGATGACTGAAGCATTGTATTCTGGAGAAGATTATTGGGTATTATATTTTAAAAAGTGTTTGGTAACATTTAGGTATTTTCTATAAGTCAACAAACTTTCACAGTTTTCCAGAACCATGTTCATGTAGTGCCTTAAGTGCTGGAAAGCTTTAGATGCCTTCTTTCTAAGCCTCCCGCCATATTGAAATTTTTTTAAAAAGTGCTAAATCCAAAACCAAAATTTAAATGAGCGCTAAATTTTAACAGCTTCTTTCTAGATTTTCAGATTATAAAATTCTGCAAGCATTCATTATAGCTGGAACCTTTCCCATCTCTGGTGTCCTTGATTTGCTGGTTCCTTAAGCACATGCTTGCTTTGCCAATTAGATAATCCGTGATGATACCCTACATTTTTCACATGATCCAGAAATGTGGGTTTAACAGAATGGCTGTACTCTGTCCATATGTTGGTTAATAGTTTTCAAAGTGTTAGAATTAAAAGCAAATATGATTAACCCTGTTCCTTCAGATTCCATTAGTGGAATGGTTATGCTATTGACTCTCATGGAAATGGAAAAAAATGAGGCTTGATGTCAAACTATGGAAAGTTCCTTTTTGGTTCCTGTTTCAAATAATTTACTTTAAATAATAAATAACTGAAAAAAATTAATTTAAATTAAAGTGAATGTTTATCAATGCCCATGATATGCCAGGTACTGTGTTAAGTGTGTTGGATCTATGTAGTCTGTTCAATCCCTGAGCAGTGGATAGTGTTTTCCTCATCTTAAAGACAAGGAAACAAAGGCACAAAGAGTTTAATGACAACTTGGCTCATACATTTCTAATCATGTTAAAAGCCAGGCCTTGCTTACATGGAAGTCAGTGGGATGTCATGGAAAGTGTATAGGTACTGAGGCCAGACAGAGTTGGGTGGAACCCCAGGTGGACTAGTCACTATGTGTGGGCAAACTTCACAATTTCTCTGAGATGTGGCTTCCTCACCTGAAAAATGTGACACCTCAATGACTTTGCCGTACAAAGCAGTTTGTGAAAAAATATGAAATAATAGTGTTTTAATTGTGATTGATAGAGAGTAGAGGTTCACAAGGTTAGTCTCCTTCACTTTGAGTCCTGTGTTAGTCTCTATATGATAGCTGCCTTCTAGAATTAGAAATTCTACACTGAATTCTATACTACAAATAGATTTATTTGGTAGTTGTCAAGCGATGTTGCCAAGTCGTGACTAGAGTTCACAGCAATTACTGACAAAACTAGTCTTTTTCTAGTCATGTACATTGATTGCAAGCATGATTACAACCAATAAACAGGTGGCATGGACATTTAGTAGCATAAGTCTGTCTGACAGCACATTTTAAGCAAGTGAGCAGAAGTTGGGGTAAGGAATGGGAGTATAGATTTGAGAAAATGTCAAACTTGCCTGAGAAATTTCCAGATGATGGTTCCAGAATATGGTAGATTGAAGATCTAAGTGGTATTTGAAAGACACACTGGTTAAAGTCCATCAACAAAAGTAATTTTTCATTATCTTTTCATGAGGAAGTGTTGGGACTATACCAGCCCTGTCCAATGTGTTTAAATTTGGCCATGGGATTTGGAAGCAGAAAAGCTTAGTTCAAATGTTGGCCCTGAAGCCTAGGTGTGTCCTTTACTAGCTATGAAACCTTGAGTAAGGTGTGCGGTGACTCTAGCTTCATCCATGAAATTGGAATGATATTGCCCTCCTCTAAATGCTGTTCTATAATTAAAGGAACTAATGTGGATATATGTGCCTGGATATAAGCACAGTGGCTGGTCCATAGCCGCCAAATAATAATGGCTAATATTGTCTTTTTAATTATCTGTTATTATCCTAGAAAAAAACATGCCAAAGTTCCTTCTAAAAGTCTAGATCATTGATTTTTTGATTCTTTGAGCTTTCCTTGAGTCTTCCACCAGAAATGTGCATACCCCTGTGAAACTCTTTATGTCAATCAACTCTTTTGGTACAGGGACCACAAAACAAGTTCAGATGGTAACCTCTTCTGTGCTTCCCAAATCACAGAGTTTTAATTGCCTTAGACACCACTTCAAAATTCTATATCAGCTTTCCCTCCATAAACTTTCTAAATATCACTACAGTCATGTGTTGCTTAACAATAGGAGTGCATTCTGTGAAATGCGTTATGATTTCATTGTTGTGTGAATGTCACAGAGTGTACTTACACAAACCTAGGTGGTATAGCCTACTACATACCTAGGGCTGTATGGTACTAATCTTATGGGGTCACCATTGTATATGAGGTCCATCATTGACCAAAATGTCATTATATGGTGTGTGACTGTATTTAATATATTATCCAAGGACCACTTCAGCCATACACTGTTTTGATAATTCGACCAACATTTATTGAACGCTTATGTGCCAGTCAGTCTACTGTTGGCCATTGTTCCTTTGTTTCAATAAAGGCAGAAAATGAATATGGGGATTTTAAGCCTTTTATCTCTTGTATAGATCTATATAGGCCCAGATTCTCTTTACCCATCTTCAAATTGAAGTTTGATCTTTCCCCAAAAATATCCAAACTCTGTATTTGTCCCAGTTGAATTGAAATCTTGATGATATTGTTTGACATTAGTTTGATTATTAATGTAATTGGTGGACATTATTAAATAATTACTATAGCTTAAATTGAGAGCATTAAGGAGTTTATAATGTACTAAGGGTGCAGAAATAATAATACTACAGTTAGTACAAACAAGCTCTCAAGAAAGTTCAAACTAAGTTCTTTTGAGTTTCAGAAGAAATTACTTAGAGTGGGTTTCACAGAGGAAGTGACAAGTTAGGCAAACCTTGGAAAATTGATAGGCAGGGATCAGAGCTGAATGCCATTCCAAGCCAAGCCTTGAAGTGGGAGCAAGTAGGATCAAAACCATAATTTAAGTGCATCACAAACTGTATAAAGTATGTTAGTGGAAGATGTGGCTAGGAAGGTTTTGGGAATTTTGTCAATGAAAGGGAAGAGAGAGAGGGGAAAATATCTTGAGAAGTTCTCAAGGTCAAGGGCTAGTCTGTTGCTGAATGCACAGAATACAAGAAAAGAAAGGTAATAACTGATACATTCTCAGAGAAGGTGAAAGATGATTGGAGGAATCAAGTTTCCTGATAGAGGTGTTACTCTGGGCAGGGAGGGGGATAGGTTGTTGTTCTGATAAAGTAACAGAGAAGGAGAAAATGGGATTAGAAACTGACATATTGCAGTGGAAGTGACAGAAGCTGAGGTAGCTAAAGTCAGAGAGCGTCAGTGTTCTAGGTAAACCAAAGGCAAAGTCATGGACCCACCAGAGAGGCTCTGAGTACATTGCAGAAGTCTGTTGACAGCCCTGTTGGGAAGGCAGCTCATGAGACTGTCAGTAAGAGGTCAGCTGTCTTTATTTGGCATTAATAGTAATACTTCATGTTTTTGCTACATTTCTCTTTTATTTCATGACTTGAAATCCAATTTTGTGGTTCCAAACTTAGAGCTCTTTCAATTACATAATGCCGTCTCTAGAGAAACACGACATTTTATACTTTTTTCCAAAAGCATTTGGAGTGGAAGCTAAGGAAAAGAATGATAGTATGTTGTATTAGTCTGCTCAGGCTGCCGTAACAAAATACCATAGGCTGGGTGGCTTCAA
The DNA here is from genome assembly GCF_041296265.1 of Equus caballus. Taxonomy (NCBI): domain Eukaryota; kingdom Metazoa; phylum Chordata; class Mammalia; order Perissodactyla; family Equidae; genus Equus; species Equus caballus. The sequence goes on from NC_091707.1 coordinate 37,701,890, forward strand.
CAACAGAAATTTATTTCTCAGAGTTCTGGAGACCGGAACTCCCAGATCAAGATTTGGCAAGGTTTGTTTTCTGGTGAGGGCTTTCTTCCTGGCTTGTAGACAGCTGCCTTCTCACTCTGTCCCCACTTTAAGTGTCTTCTGTGTGCTGAGAAAGAATGAGATATCTCTGTTTTCCTCTTCTTATAAGGCCACTATCCTTTCAGATTAGGGCCCCACCCTTATGACCTCATTTAACTTTATTTACCTTCTAAAGATCTTATCTCCAATCACAGTCACATTGTTGGTTAGGGCTTCAACATACAAATTTAAGGGGACACAATTCAGTCCATCACAGATGTACACGGTGTTGGGAATTGGTAAGGTGAAAATTTCAAAAGGTCAAAGGAGTCAAGGAGTCAGAAGCAAGTCTGGTCTTGCTGAAGTGCTTATCTGGGTGAGGTAGAAGAGCACATAAATCCATGAGAGACTAAACCACAGAGCAGAACAGGACCACAGGAATAGGGGCCGGGTTATAGAAGCAGTGTTAGAGTTGTAGGAGAGGCCGTAGAAGTCAAGAATAGCTAAAGGGAACCCAGACTCGGATTTGGAGATGTATTAAATGAATAGTGTGAGCTTCAAGAGGCCTCGAGCTTTTCTAATGGTTAGGTACCTGGGTTCTAGAATCAAAACGCCATGGCTTGTATTCTGGTGCAATAAAGTTACTTAGCCTACCTAAGCCTCAGCTTTCATACCTAAGAGGAAATTATATTATTACCAATCTTGTAGGTTTGTCAGGAAAGATTAAATAAAATAATGCATATAAAATGCTTAGCATAAGCCTGGCACATAATAAACCTTAATAAATGTTGGTCATTATTACAATTTGGCCTTGTTACCTGACTCAGGCAGGATCAAAATTAGCTGCCACTTGCATGGCTAGCCAGCACCAATAAGTAAATAAAAATATAGAAGTTAAGTAATCACTCTAAGTATTTCCCTAAATCTTTCATTTGCCAAGAAAAATGAAATAAAATTCAGTTGCCTGCTTATTGGCAAAGTTTTCTCTTTACTGACACTAATTTTCTGCTGCCAGGCTCCAGCTTGGATTATGTTCAGGGTCTCAGCTTACTCGTAGCAGCTGTTCAGTCAAACACTAGGAAGCCAAGAGGCCTTCAGGAAACCTTGCACCCCTTTATTGATATGCATTATTTTGATTTTGTTGTTAATTTGACTTTTTATTGTGAACATTTTAAAACAGAGAATGAAGTAATAAACCCCCATTTATCCATCATCTAATTTCAAGATTTATTAATATTCTGCTGTTCTCGTGTCATCTATGCTCACCTCTCCATGAAAGAATATCTTTTAATACCACACAATGTTAAAAAAACAAAGAAGGAGCATTAAAACAATAGCTATTGTTGGATCTCTTGACCTGAGTCTTGTTCAATGTGTTTCAACATAACTAAACCTTATGTTCTTCCTGATGGACAATTAATGGCATGATTCCTGTTCTTTATTCAATGACAACATAAAAGAGGAGATTAACTTCTAAGTAGACTCCTCATCGTTTAATGAGATTGCCTGAAAACTGAAAGGATTTTTCAGCTTGTACGTACTTCAATTCAACTGTGTTGAATCACTTTTTGAGATGAATAAAAAGGTCTATAGATTACATACAGCTGCTATATCTTTTGTAAAATTTTACATCTTGGAATAGAAACCACGTTCTCCTTCAAGGGAGGGTAAGGGAGAATATTACTCATTTGCACCTGTGAAAGCTAAGAAATGCTTTTACCTCTAGGAATGTGATCACGAATGTACTAGCATATTTCCCTAGGGTTATATTCATGTATTTGCAATAGCTGTAACTACAATGAATTTGCATGAGTCTACATAGAAGAGGTAGTTCGTTAAGCACATTTTCAAGCTTTGATTTTATTACAGCCCCACTGTCTGTTGACAATGGTGATTTTCTCTTCTTTGCTCTCACTCACTTGCAATTTTTGACCTAGAATTTTCATCATAAAAGTATCATGAGAGAGAGAGAGTCAGAAAGGGAGAGAGAGAGAAAGTTATTTTTAGATTATTTGATAGCATAATCTTTTCTATCACAAAGTCAAAGTAAATGTTTGGAAAAATGGATAGATAGAACCACCACAGACTTTTGCTTCTTGGTTTCATGGAGCGAAATGAAAAGTACAGTAGTAGGCTTCAACAAGTAAACAATTTTTCTGTTGCTACTCTGCACTTAGCAGTTTGTCCCGTTTTTATTTTGGGGAGGAACCGAGGAGAGTGCACATAAATATTCTTCTTAAAACAAAAATACAATGTTGTCTAGGTTTGCAAGAAAGGACAATTAGGCAGGGTGAGGAGTAGGACAAAGGTAGCTTGATTAAGGGTGCCGTTAAAACTGAGAAACTAAAACTTCTTTAGTACTATTGTGTAGTTTTCAGTGTTCATACGTCATCCAGGGAAATGTACTTATGTGCATACATGGGTAGGAGTAACCAGATCTGTTTTGATGTCAAATTTGAAATGGGAAAACAAAGATAGTTATTCCTTACAATCCAAACAGGAAGGAGGGAAAAGTGGGCAAGAGGAGGAGGGCAGAAGCAGAAGAGCTTCTCTTAAGCTCCTAGGTAATTGCTTAGAAGATAGGTCCAGAATCAGAGCATCTGAAATAATGAGGTCTCTCTCTCTCTCCTCTCTCCCTCTCTCCTCCTTCTGCTCTTCTCCCTGTCTCTCCCTCTCTCTGTCCCTCTCTCGATTTCAGAAATAGTGTCGTATGTTAACAAACAAGCTCTGAGTTTATGCACACATAACCTGCACTTCTTTTGTAAAAAAGAAAAAACTTTAGGTGCTTATATGTGTACGGTAATAAATCGTTAATTGCTTTAGCTATTGTGCTGATCTTTATGTATCTTTTTCTCTTTCCTCTTTTAAATTTAAAACTTTCTTAAAGACTGATATTATAAACATCATTTCTCTAAAATATATTGTAAGAACATAAGTCACATGTCTGTGTCGACAGGCCTTTCTTGACCCCCTCACTTGGCAGGTGACAAGCTGCAATTTGATAACATCTACATGTGTTAGAGCAACAGCTTTTTTGGTTTTTGTTTTGATGAATCCTAATTTTTTCCAGCTTTATTGAGATATAATTGACATATAACATTGTGTAAATGTAAGGTATACAAGGCACTGATTAGGTACGTGTTTATATTATAAGATGATTATCACAATAAGGTTAGTTAGCACATCACATCTCCCCACGTAATTACCTTAAATTTTTGTGGTGAGAACATTTAAGATTTACCTTCTTAGCAACTTTCAAGTATACAATACAGTATTGTTAACTATAGACATCATGCTTCCATTAGATCCCCAGAACATATTCATCATATAACTCTAAGTTTGTACCTTTAGAAAAATGTCTCCTCCTTTCTGCCATCACCTCACCCCTGGAAACCACCAATCTATTCTCTGTTTCTATGAGTTTGGAGTTTTTAGATTTCACATGTAAGTGAGATCATACAATATTTGTCTTTCTCTGATTTACTTCACTTAACATAACGCCCTCCAGTTTCACCCATGTTGTCACAAATGGCAGGATTTCCTTCTTTTTACAACTGAATAATATTCCATTGTATATATGTACTATATTGTCTTTATCCGTTTATCTGAAAAGGACATGTACGTTGTTTGCATGGTTTGACTATTATGAATAATGCTGTAATGAACATGGGGTGCAGATATCTCTTCAAGATAGAGATTTCGTTTTCCTTCTATATATATCCAGAATTGGGATGGCTGGATCACATGGTAGTTCTATCTTTAGTTTTTCGAGAAACCTCCATACTGTTTTCCATAATGGCTGTATCAATTTAGAATCCCATTGACAGTGGATAATGGTTCCCTTTTCTCCACATCCTTGCCAGGACTTATCTTTTTGATAATAGCCATTCTAACAGGTGTGAGGTGATATTAGAACACAGGTCCAGAATTAGAGCATCTAAACTAATGAGGTCTCTCTCTCCTCTCTCCCCGTCTCCTCCCTTCCTACCTACTCCCTCCTTGGTGCTTTGATTTTCACTTGCCTGATGATTAGTGGTGTTAAGCACTTACTTCTTGCCCATTTGTATGTCTTCTTTGGAAAAATGTCTATTCATATCCTTTTACCACATTTTAATAGGATTATTCATTTTCTTGCTATACTGAGTTGTAAGAGTTCCTTATAGATTTTGGATATTAATCTCTTATCAGATATAGAGTTTGCAAGTATTTTCTCCCATTCCCCAGGTTAATTTTTCATTTTGTTGATTGTTTCTTTTGCTATGCAGAAGTTTTTAGCTTGTTGTAGCCCTACTTGGTAATATTTGCTTTTGTTGCCTATGCTTTGGGTGTCATATTCAAAAAAAAATTACCAAAAGTCAAGGAGTTTCTTTCCTACGTTTTCTTCTAGGAGTTTTATGGCTTCAGGCCTTACATTTAAGTTTTTACTCCATTTCAAGTTAATTTTTGTGAGTGGTGTAAGATAGAGATCCAATTTCATTCATTTGCATGTGAATATCTGGTTTGCCCAACATCATTTATTGAAGAGATTATCCTTTCCTCATTGAGTACTCTTAGTTTTCTTGTCAAATACTCGAACATATATACAGGATTTATTTCTGGGCATTCTATTCTGTTCCATTGGTCTCTGTGTCTGCTTTTATGTCAGTACTGTACTGTTTTGATTACTATAACTTTGCAATATAGTTTGAAATTAGGAAGTGTGATGCCTCCAGCCTTGTTCTTTCTCAAGATTGCTTGGCTTTGGGGTCTTTTGTGGTTCCATATGAATTTTAGGATTCTTTTTTCTATTTCTGTGAAGAGTAGAGTTTCTATTGAACCTATAGATGGCTTTGAGTAGTATGGACATTTTAACAACATTAAACTCTTCTGATACATGAACATGGGATATCTTTCCATTTATTTGTGTCTTCAATTTCTTTGATCAATGTCTTATGGTTTTTGACGTACACTTCTTTCACTTCCTTTCCTAACTTTATTCCTAAGTATTTTCTTCTTTTTGATGTTATTGCAAATGGGATTTTCTTTATTTCTTTTACAGATAGTTTGTCGTTATGTATAGAAATGGATTGGATTTTGGTATGTTGAGTCTGTACCCTGAAACATTGCTTCATTCATTTGTTAGTTCTAACAATTTTTTGGTGGAATCTATAGAGTTTTCTAGAGAGAAGATCAGTTATCTGCAAACAGAGACAATTTTGCTCCTTCTGTTCTGATTTTGCTGACGTTTCTTTCTTTCTTGCCTGATTGCCCTGGCTAGGACATCCAGTACTATGTTGAATAGGAGTGGTGAGAGTGGGCACCTTTGTCTTATTCCCAATCTTATCAGAAAAGCTTTCAAACTTTCACCATTGAGTATGATGTCAACTATGGGCTGGTCATATGCAGCAATTATTATGATGAGGTACATTCCTTCTATGTCTTTTAGGTTGAGAGTTTTTATCTTGAGTGGATATTAAATTTTGTCAAATCATTTTTCTGCATAAATGGAGATAATCATAATTTTTCTCTCTCATTCTATTGATGTGGTATATCACATTTATTGATTTGCATGTGTTGAACCATCCTTGCATCCCAGGGTTAAATCCCTCTTGATCATGGTGTGTGATCCTTTTTGTGTGCTGTTGAATTTGATTTGCTAGTATTTTGTTGAGAATTTTTGCATCTGTGTTCATCAGAGATATTGGCCTGTAGTTTCCTTGTAGTGGTTCTACCTAGCTTTGGTATCAGAGTAATACTGCCTTGTAAAATGAGTTTGGGAGTTTTCCTTCCTCTTTTATTTTCTGGAAGAGTTTGAGAAGGATTGGTATTAATTCTTCTTTTAATGTTTGCTGTAATTCACCAGTGAAACCATCTGGTCCTGAGTTTTTCTTTGTTAGGAGGTTTTTGATTAATGATTCAATCTCCTTACTTGTTATTAGTCTGTTCAGATTTTCTATTTCTTCATGATTCAATCTTGGTAGATTGTATGTTTCCAGAGATTTATCTATTTATTATGGATTGTCCAATTTGTTGGTGTATAAGTTATTCATAGTAGTCTCTTATGATCCTTTGTAGTTCTGTAGTATCAGTTGTAATGTCTCCTCTTTCATTTACAATTTAATTTGAGTCCCCTCTCTTTTTTTCTTGGAAAATCTAGCTAAAACTTTGTCAATTTTGTTTATCTTTTCAAAAAATACCTATTAGTGGTGCAGGCAGTGGCATAGTGGTTAAGTTCACATGCTCCTCTTCAGTGGCCTGGAATTCACGGGTTCAGATCCCAGGCGTGGACATCTACACCTCTCATCAAGGCATGCTTTGGTGGCATCCCCCACATACTAAATAGAGGAAGATTGTCACAGATGTTATCTCAGCGACAATCCTCCTTAAGCGAAAAAGAGGAAGATTGGCAATAGATGTAACTCAGGGCTGATCTTCCTCACCAAAAACAAAATTAGCTTCATTGATCTTTTCTATTACTTTCTCATTCTCTATATGATTTATTTCTGTGCTGATCTTTTTTATTTCCTTCCTTCTGTTAACCTTGGACTTGGTTTGTTCCTGTTTTTCTGGTTCCTCGAGGTATAGAGTTAGGTTGTTTATTTGAGATCTTTCTTTTTTCTTAATGTAGGCGTTCATCACTATTAAATTCCTTCTTTGAACAGCTTTTGCTGCATCCCATAAGATTTGGTATATAGTGTTTCTGTTTTTGTTTGATTCAACATATTTTTGGATTTCCCTTTTGATTTTTTATTGATCCATTGGTTGTTCAGTAGTGCATTGTTTAATTTCTATTTATGTGTGAATTTTTCAGTTTTCCTGCTATAATTGCTCTCTAGTTTCATACCATTGTGCTTAGAAAATATACTTAGTATGTTTTCGATCTTTTTTTTTTTGAGGACGATTAGCCTGAGCTAACTGCTGCCACCCCTCCTTTATTTTCTGAGGAAGACTGGCCTTGAGCTAACATCTGTGCCCATCTTCCTCTACTTTACATGTGGGACGCCTACCATAGCATGGCTTGCCAAGTGGTGCCATGTCCACACCCGGGATCCAAACCGGCAAACCCCAGGCTGCCAAAATGGAACGTGTACACTTAACCACTGCGCCACCAGCCCAGCCCCTCAATCTTTTTAAATTTGCTAAGACTTGTTTTGTGACCTAAATATGATCTATCCTGGAGAATGTTCCATGTGTGCTAGAGAAAAATGGATATTTTGCTGCTGTTGGTTGGAATTTTTTAATATATGTCTGTAAGGTCCATTTGGTCTAAAGTATGGCTCAAGTCCTGTGTTCTCTTATTGATTTTCTACAAGGATAATTTATCCATTGTTGAAAGTGGAGTTTTGAAGTTCCCTATTATTATTTTATTGTTTTCCATTTCTCTGTTCAGATCTGTATTTGTTTAATATGTTTAGGTATACAATGTTGGGTGCATACGTATTTACGATTGTTATATCCTCTTGATGAATTGACTCGTTTATCATTATATAATGATCTTCTTTGTCTCTTCTTACAGTTTTTGACTAAAAGTCTATTTTTTTCTGATGTAAGGATAGCTACTTCTGCTTTTCTTGGTTACCATTTGCATGAACTGTCGTCTTTCTCCATTCCTTTCAATTTGAAACTATGCATGTCTTTAAAGCTGAAGTGACTCTCTTGTAGACAGCATGTAGATAGGTCTTGTTTGTTTTTAATCCATTTTGCCACTTCATGCCTTTTGATTGGAGAATATACTCTATTTATAATTAAAGTAATTATTGATAGTTAAGGACTTACTAATGTCATTTTATTAATTTTTTCTGGCTGTTTTACAGTTCCTTTGTTCTTTTATTTCTCTCTTGCTATCTTCCTTTGTGAATTGATATTTTCTCATAGTGGTATGCTTTGATTCACTTCTGTTTACCTTTTATGTATCTACTGTAGGTTTTTGCTTTGTGGTTTCCATGAGGCTTATGTACAACCTCTTAGAGACAGAACAGTTTATTTTAATCTAATAACAACTTAATTTTAATCACATACAAAAACTCTGCTCTTTTAATCCCCCATTTCATGTTTTTGATGCCACAATTTACATCTTTTTATATTGTGTATCCTTTAACAAATTACTTTAGTTACAGTTATTTTTAATACTTTTATTCTTTAACCTTTATACTTAAGTGATTAACACACCACCATGTTATAGTATTGGAGTATTCTCAGTTTGACTACATATGTACGTTTACTATTGTTTTATATTTACTTACATTTTCATGGTACTAATTATCATCTTATATTTCAGCTTGAATAACATTCAGTATTCTTTGTACGGCAGGTCTAGTTGTAATGAACCCCTTCAGCTTTTGTTTGTCTGGGGAAGCCTTTTTCTATCTTTCATTTCTGAAGGACAACTTTACCAAGTAAAGTATTCTTGGTTGGCAGCTTTTTCTTTCTGCACTGTAAATATATCATCCCAATCTCTCCTGGCCTACAAGGTTTCTGCTAAGAAATTCACTGATAGCCTTAGGAGAGTTCCTTTGTATGTAAGGAATGGTTTTTCTCTTGATGCTTTTAAAATGCTCTCTTTGTCTTTGATTTTAGATGGTTTTATTATAATATATCTTGGAGAACATTTATTTGAGTTGAAACTTTTTGGAGATCTGTGAGCTTCATGAACTTGGATGCCCAACTCTCTCTCCTGATTTGGGAGATTTTCAGCCATTATATCTTTAAATAATCTTTCTGCCCCTTTGCACTCCCCTCTCTTTCTGGGATGCCAATAATGTGTAGATTGTTTCTTTTAATGGTTTCCCATAATTCACATGGGCTTTCTTCACTCTATTAATTTTTTCTTTCATTTTAGTCTTCTGACCGGGTAATTTCTCATGATCTCCTTCAAGTTCACACATTCTTTCTTCTGCTATTGAAGCTTTCTATTGAATTCTTCAATCACTGTCCCTTCAGCACTAGGATTACTATTTTGTCATTGTTGAAATTTTCATGTTGTTCATGCATTGTTTTCCTAGTTTTATTTAGTGATGTTTCTGTGTTTTCTTGTAGTTCACTGAATTTCTTTAAGAAGATTATTCTGAATTCCTTGTCAGACAGTGCATAGATATCCACTTCTTTAGGGTCAGTTACTAAAACCTTGTTATTTTCCTTTGGTGGTATCATGTTTACCTGATTCTTTATGACCCTTGTAGCCTTGCAATGGTGTCTGCACATTTGCTAAGCAATCTCCTCTTTCAGCCTTTTTCAGCAGCTGGGTGAGGCTGCTGACTTGCTTCCCGGCCCAGGCTCATGCTGTAGATGTGCTGCACACCTGCCTTGCATCTCTAGTCAGACTTCCTGGTTTGGTGGGGCTGCAGGCTATGCTCAGCTGCTGGACAGGGCCAGTGACTTGCCTCTCTGTCCATACGGGTCTCTAGACTACACTCTGTGGCTGGGACAAACTACCAGCTGGGGACCCAAACTGGGCATATCTGGTAATCAAGCTCTCTGGCCAGATGGGGCCACTGGTTCAGCTCTGCAGATGAGCAGAACTGCTGATTGGGGTCTCTACTCAGGCACTCAGCCAGCAGGAACATGGTTGACCAAGATCCATGAGCTCATTGCTGTGAGCCCACCCTCTTCTCCTTCTCTAGCTGATTGCCCCAGTGATCTATGTGAGGCAGTACCTAAGTGGGCCTCCATGAAAATGTTCCAGAATGCTGGAGAAGCTGAATGTCACCTTGGGCTCTCCTTTTCCTACTACAGAAGCTATAGACCCAAAGGGACCCACTCAGTGTGGTGCTGCACTGGTCTGGAGGAAGGGCAATACAGTCAAAGTGAGACTATTCCTCTCACCCTTCTAATGTGATTTTTCTCAGTTGTTGTGGTCCAATGGGGTACTTTAGCCTCATCCCAGGTCCTGAGATCTTCACAACGGTGCCTTGTCTATGGATAGTTCCTAGTTCCTGTTTCTGTGAGGGGGACCAAAGTCAAAAGCCACCTCTTTTACCATCCTGCTGAGACCACTCTGGGCAACAGCTTTTATGAGTAGACAGGTCAATGTTGTGTAGCAATAGCTGGCAAGTGTGTGTTATTAAGAATACCAGATATAGATAAGTTAATTGGCTGTGAAAAAGAAAAAAAAGGAAAAAAATAAAAGGAAGTTGGACCACTCCTCAATCATGATCAAAATTGAAAACAGTAATTCTTTTATTTTTCAATTCAAGGATTTTACAGGTCAGCCATACATTGACATGAGACTTGGACATTTCCATCACATACATCTGTTGAGTTGGGCCTGTTGAGTTATTTAAGTCAACTCTTTAAGCTCTGAAGAGGAGGTTCCAGAAAGCCATACCTTCACCAAAAAGCCCTCTACATGTACACAAGCAGGGGAATGTTTCCACAACCCACGCCAGTCAATCAATGCTCAGATGAAAGAGCAGATTTTAAGGGCCTCAGTTAACAAGGCCTCCAGTTCCCCGGCCAGAGGGCAGTCAAGTGTTGCCTTTGGCAGGCAGGTGCTGGATGACACACAGAAAGAGCCCTAAGAGGCCATTTCCCCTTCCACCACCTCAAAGAAGTTTGGATTTTCAATTTATTTTTTAAAAGCAGATACACAGTAAACATCAGAATGTGAGTTTTATGCTAAATACGTTTTGGTTTCAGCACAGTTATCTCTTGCTGCCAGAATAGCCCTAAGGATTAAGATGGTTTATTGGGATCAAATGCCTAGGAGATTTATTATAGCACAGACTGTTTGCTCATTCCCATTAAAATGCCGATTATGCTTATTTCTTTGCCTCTCTCCTCCATCTCCTTTCTTCCCTCTTCCATAACCCATATTCTATTATTTTGTTTTCCTGCTTTAAGGTGAATTTACTTGGATTTTTCTCCTTTATTAAAATTGAGTCCTTGGAAGCTTTCTGACTTTATGGGGGCATGTATGCAGTTCATTAAGGTCTTGGGAACACTGAGTCCCTGGTTAGCAACCCAGAGCAATAAAAAAAATAAAAGTATTTACAGGGGACTATCTCTGATGACTGGCGAGAAGGGTGTGCATTTAGAATAGTTTGTCATGAAGGATCACGAACACACTGGCTATAATCATCTACAACTTAGAGCCATGTAAGAGTAAAGATAATTTGCTGCCAGGTATATGCTTTACTTGGATAAAAAGGATGATTATCTGTTTTATAGCCAAATTCCATGTAAAACATTCAACAAAGCAGATGAGTTTAGACACAATATATCGGCTCTCGAGAAAACAGACATGAGACATCAGAAAATATGATCACTTAATTAAGAAAACCACAGCCCAGGAAATAGTCCTGTAGGGCTTGATAATGCATCCACATTTATAAGAAAGCCAGTCATTGAGTCCATTAGACTGTGTAGAATGATTTTATGAAAATTGTAGTGGGCTGGGCAAACGTTTGATACACCCTGATATATTCATCTTGAATACTTAGTGACTATTACAGTGCCTGGCCTGGAAGAGATGCCCAGCAAACTTCTGTAGAAGAAACAATTGAATAAAGTTCACCTGCCACTCGTGGGCTGTGCAAATAAATTTCTATCATTTTACATTTTTTCCTGATTGGAAAGATCTAGACCAGCTGTTGTCAAACTTTAGCATGTATAAGAATCAGCCAGAGGACTCTTTACAACACAGGTTGTTGGGCCCCACCCCTGTAGTTTCTGATTCAAGAGGACTGGGGTGAGATCTGAGAAGCTGCATTTCTAACACACAAAGGTGATGCTGTGATGTTTGTGCATGGACCACATTTTGAGAACTACTGTAGCCTATAAAGCAATGAAGGAGCAATTACGCACTTGAGGGCAAAATACTCAACTTTGCTAATTCAGAAGCATGATTTGCATCTATTCGACAGACCAGGAGCATTTACTGTCTGCTACTAACATTTCCACTACAGATCCAAGAAAAACATGCCCTCGTGCCTTCTGTCTGTCTGATTGTGGTGGCCAAGATTGAATAGGGAAATACATGAGAAAACGAGATGATACAGTAAAAAACATGCAGAGAAGTTTTGCAACTCAGAAGTAACTTTTAAACAGTGAAGACCTATTTTACTCCAAAGTATCTAAAATTTGAGTTTACATGAGAAGTACTGGAAAACTGTTCCCCTGTACCCTTGCCTTCTTGTTGCTTCCACTTTGTAAAGCTTAAAGGTTAAAATAAACTAAATTGAAAGCAAAAAAATCCCAAAAAGCATGATTTGAAGTCTTTAGTTGTCTATAGCTCAGATGCCTTCCAACTTAAAAATTCTTCGAGTCTCTAATTAATTATTTGGATTCCTATTGATATGTTTTTAGTATTATTGATATGTTTTTAGTTTTATGTATTCCTATTGATTCTTTAGAAGAAAGCTGATTTACTATAGACAAATGATAAAATAAAAAGTAAAAAGAGCACTGAGAATTGAGCTCCTACTGCTTGTCATGCTCTCTGTTAAACTTTTTATATGCATATGATATAATATGCATTAATGATGTATAATTAATGATATATAATATGCATTCATGTTATAATATGCATCATCTCAGTCACTTCTCATAACAATCCTTTGAGATCAGCACTGTTTCTCTTCCCATGTCACAGCTGAGAAAAGTCAGGTTTAGAGAATTAAATGACTTGCCCACTTACACTTTCAGTAAGTGGTGGAATCAGAACTGGCTCCTTTCCCAACAGCCAAGAATTTAAAATCTGTAAGTCAAGTCCCCAAATAGGCCTTGGTAGAAGAATGAGTATTAACAACAATATTAACAGTGCCAACGGTTATTATAGCGATTAGAGTATTACTCCTAAAGAGCCATATGATATAGGTATTATTCTCCTCTCTGTATGCTTGAGAAAACTTGGAGAAGTTAAGCAATCTTCGTGAGGTTATATAGCTAACAAGATATGAACTAATGAGTATGGATTCTAAAGCCCACGTTGTTTATATATCACCACTAAATCCTAACATCAAGCAGTACCCTTCCTAGACCGTTTAGTGGCAATGCACATAATTAATACAAACTATTACATTAATGTCCCTATAAGATTCCACAAAATGAAAATTCATTGGATTCCCATTGACAACAAAAGAATGCTGGGATGAGCCACCTTACACATACTGTCAAACTTTTGTGTCCATATCCATAGGTTTACCAGGCTACATTTATTTTTATCGTTGATTTTTATTTGTATCAAAGCAATCTATACAAATAGCTTAATAGGACAAACAATAGCTTTATAACAAATAACAGCAGCCCCTGCTCCCACTTTTCCTCCCCTCCACCCTCATCCTTCTTGCCAGAGGCAGCCACTTCTGCTCTTAACTATTTCATCTGTGTTTACCTCCACATTTCTAAATATAGTATGCAGCTATCTTTAGATTTACTGATTTAAAACATTATCCACTGACTTCCTAATGTGGAGCACTAGGATATTTTTCTCTCTTATACACCTCTTTTCTCTTCTTCACTCTTTCAGTATAGTTACTGATTAATATTGATTAAATATTATTTGGTGCTTTCATGATTGTGACTGTACAAATATTGCTCTCTGTTGAGTAAGGTAGTATATTATAATTACTTATTGGTTTTTATATAAATCTTTGTACAATTTTTGGCTTTTTCTTGAATTTATAATAACCTTTAACTTTTTTCCATTTACCTGGATTCATTTGGACATAGGGTGAAATCTTCTCAGTTCCATTAATGGCCTTGAAAAATGATTTCCAAGATAAGATTGCTAAATCTGCCCGATAATCTTAGAGTTTCCTTTTGTAAATCTTGGAGCCATCCCTCCCAGAGTTCTCTATTTTCTTGCTCCATCCTGAACTAGTTGCTTCTCAGCCACCTTCACAGTTATCATCCTTTGTCATAAACTTGCTATTTTTCTCCCTCTCTCCTGTGGTGGATTGCCTATTTTCTGAGTTCCATATCTTTCTCCTACTTACTTTATTTTTTGTAAAGTAAAGCAGATTCTCTAGTAGCTTCCTACAAAAGGATGCATGGTATATAATTTTTGAGATTTTTGCTTACCTGGAAATGTCTCTATTCAAATTATTGATAGTTTCGTTTGAGTGTAGAACTCTAAGTAGGAAATCCTTTTTCCCTAAGAATTTTATTCTTCCATGGTCTTCTAGCTTCTAATGTTCCTTTTGAGTAGACCACTGCCATTTTGGGTCTCTATCCTTTGTGTGTGACCTGGTTTTTCAGAATCTTCTCTTTATCTTTGGTACTTGAAATGCCATCATGACGCTCTTTGGCGGCTGCTGCTGGCTCAGCTATTTTATGAACCTGACAATTTTGTCAGAGAGCAGAATAAAGGTTTTATTCTCCACAATGTATCAAAAGAATTCCTTTCCCTCTTTTCCTGATGTGCATTCCTACAATGCATATGCCTGTGCAAGAGGAAGAGAGAGAGGCTACCTTTCTGTATGGTCTATCTGATTTAACGAGAAGCTAATACACAAAGTCAACTTGAGTAAAGATTACCTGCTTCCTCTTTGCAAGGCCCTGTGCAAGGCAGGCTTCCTCCTTTCAGGATGGTTGGAATCTACTATGGCAGATGGGATAAAAACCTGAACTATGGGGCCTGCCTGGTGCTGCAGCGGTTAAGTGCACACATTCCGCTTCGGCGGCCCAGGGTTCGCTGGTTGGGGTCCCGAGTGCAGACATGGCACCACTTGGCAAGCCATGCTGTGGTAGGCATCCCACATATAAAGTAGAGAGGAAGATGGACACGGATGTTAGCTCATGGCCAGGCTTCCTCAGCAAAAAGAGGAAGATTGGCAGAGATGTTAGCTCAGGGCTAATCTTCCTCAAAAAAAAAAAAAGAAAAAGAACCTAAATTATAATAGAAGAGAGAATTCGTAATGACCTTATATGAAAAGTGTGACAGTACTTCAAGGGAAGATGAGGTAATTTCAGATAGGGAGATGGGAAATATGCTAAGAATGAGGGGGTGTTTGGTGAATCAGGAATGTGGGGAAAGTGATTAAAGTGGGCAAGGAAGTTAGCATTTGAAGGGCTCTGAAGTCTGAATGGTCAGTAGTAGCAGAAGAGGCATCCACTTATAGGCAACAGTATGTGAAAGACATAAAGATGGGAAAATGAAAGATGCATTCAAGAATAATATGTTGGATGCATTCTAGTTGACACATGGAAAATGGGAGATATAAAAGAAAGGAAATTTGGGGCCAAAGAATGGCAAGCCTTGAAGGCAAACTCGTTTGTTAGAGTGTAATTTATTTCATTCATCTCTTCTCATATATTATTTCATATTCACTTGCCAACTATTGTGAACCAGGCCCCTGTGCTGGGTGTTAGGGAGAGACCTGAAAGAGACATGGTTCCTGCCCTCAAGCAATTAACATCACATGTGAAGATGTGTTGTGTATGTACCTAAGTTCTACAAATAAAATAGGAATGAGATATAGAAGGATTATTAGAAGCACAGGAAAAAGAGCATTAAGATTGCCTTGGGTGTTCAGAAAAGGCCATCAAAAGCTGATGGCACCAAGAAGAATCAAATGAAGTGTAGAAGTTTACCAGAAGTATGAGCAGAGCATTCCAGGCAAAGGACACTATACATTCAAAGGCACAAAGATGGAAGAAAGCATGGCATACTCATTCATTTATTCATTCATACTGCCAATTTTTATTGATTACTACTGTGTACCAGCCATAGTACATGCTAGGAGAACTACAGATCTTTCAGTATGGAGCACAGGGTCCCTTCTAGGCTGTTCGTTTCATTAGAGCAAGAATTATCTCTGTCTTATTCATTGTTGTGCCCAGTACTTAATATTTATCACATTAATGTATGTGGAAGTAGGGTAATAGATGTCCATAGAGACGAGGATAACTACAAGGTGATAAAGAAGTTCATGAGAGAGAGGTTTAGAGAATTATCAATATATTATGTTAATTAAAATTAGGAATATGGACAAAATTGTTCAAAGGCTATACCAATAGAGAGACACATATAATATATAATTTTAACAGAGTGAGTGTCTACCATGCCAGAGGCAAGGTTTATTTATTTTTCCCCTCTCTATGCTCTGACTGATGACATTAAACAGTTGTGTTTGATGAATTTTGTAAGTTCCTTCCTCTAAAACCAAAGTACTCCCCTTCCCTCAGCCCTTGAATATTTGGTTCCACAAGCCAACATCAACCCTGCCTTTGGAATTGGTGTTTCTCCTTTGCCTTTCTTTAGTCATTGAATCCTAGGTTTATCCAGGTTTGAACTCAGCTCATCCCTTAGACTCCTAGGCCTGTGTGCCTCGTCAGATAGGAACCAATCTCCCTGCTCCTTCCCCACGGACTGTAACCACAGTCTCAGCCACTTGACTAGCACCACAAACAAGACAATATGCCCTCTAGGTGGGGCATTCTGACCCTGGGAAAGAGCAACCACATAAGTAAAAAGCAAATCATGTGAGAACATTATTACTAAAGCCCTAGGGAGGGGAGAAGTCTCTCTTATCAAATTCAGCACAGCAGTTCAGTAAAATTTTAGGGATAAAACAAAAGCAAAGTTCTTACCCTCGAGAGACTCACAGCCTTGTAAGGGACACCACTCTCTTCAGAGAAATACTTTGAGTCCCCCTAACATGCCCAGCACTGTGAGTGATACATGGTGGATGCCCAGTGTGTATTTGTGGAATGAACACATGCACTAGCCATGCACTCTCATGGTTCTGTTTCTTTGACTTGAATTGGACAGCAAGGAAGGTGTTGATGGCCCAAATAATATAAGTTCCCTGTAGTAATTAAGGCAGAAATCCAATAGCAGGAATTGAGGACCAAATGCGAGGTGGGGACGTAGAGAAAACGAGCAAAGACAACTTGTTGTATTGCGGAAGGATCGTGTTTTCAAGAGAGATATAATTAATTTTCTTGATGACACTTACTCGAAAATTAAAATCAGAATGCCTCATGATTTTATAATGAGGGAAGATTTTCCATATTCTTTCTAACCTGAAAGGACGTAAAAGACAGATAGTCGATTTGGATGATCCAGGATACTCAGTAACCTGAAAGGTCCTCAAGGCCAAGGACCAGGTTTTATTTCTTATTGCATTTCCTGCAGTTATTAGCTCTGAGTTTGGTGCATACAAGGTGCTCAGTTAATATTTGTTGGAAAAATTAATGTATAAAGAACATATAAGTGATGTGTTGGCTAATTCTGCTTATCCTAGAGTATAACCAAAGAGAGAGGAATAAAACAGTAACAGTAAAAGATGGAAATTGGAGAAAATGTATCACTTTGCCACATTTCACACATGACAGCCCCTATGAAGACATACAAGCTGTTGATGATAGTGACTGAATGGATGAATAGAGAAATGAATAAAAAGAAAAGATTCAACATATATACAACCTTTTGAATGACTGGGTTATAAAAATGGTCAAAGGACCTTGTTTCTGGTTGGTGTGCTTCTTTCGTCTATGTGTGTTTATCAGCATATGGCCTAGAACCATTTGCCAAGCATTTTGGTGTGAATTTAGCAGAACTGACTCTAAGCCACATTTGAAGATAAAATGCATAAATACACCCAGAAGGAGAAGCAGCTCACTTTTCCTACTTCACATTTCTTTACCCAAAGGAAATTGATTGCCAAAGAGCCCCACCTCTCCACTTCTTAGTTTTATTATTCAGAAGAGAGTGGAGAACATAGTGACACCCCTTGTCACCATTTGGCAGACGTGATTAATAACTGCAATAATTGCAATGTGGAGGCGGGAATAGAGTGCCATGATTCCTTAACTTGGGTGGAAAGCAGTGCATGCATCATGTAATTTGCTTTGCACGTTGTTGAAGTGATTGACACTGTGGGTTACATCATGTCATTTTCCCTTTTTTGTGCGAAAGAGTGCATAATTCTAGGCCTTATGTTCGCCAGCTTACAGCACGGGGCATTACCACTCACCTTGAGTTTTCTTTTCTAAGCTCCTCCTCCCCCCAAAAATGCTAACACCTGTCTCCCCATGGTGATCTCATCATTGTTGCTTTCTTTTCAGAAGAGAGTGCATTGAAATAAGCATCAAGAGAAAGGGATTCGTCCTATTTTCAAAAAGTGACGAGGGGCCGGCTCCGTGGCCGAGTGGTTAAGTTCGCGAGCTCCGCTGCGGCGGCCCAGGGTTCGGATCCTGGGCGCGGACATGGCACCACTCATCAGGCCACGTTGAGGCGGCGTCCCACATCCCACAACTAGAAGGACGTGCAACTAAGATATACAACTGTGTACGGGGGGGGGGGGTGGGGGGGTGGGGGGGTGGGGGGGTGGGGGAGATAAAAAGCAGGGAAAAAAAAAAGAGATTGGCAGCAGTTATTAGCCCAGGTGCCAATCTTTGGAAAAAAAAAAATGATGAAACCTATCATACAAACTGTAGCCAGTGATAGGAATTTCTTCTACACTGTCCCTTAGACTTCATTTACTGTAGCAGCCACATTCCACCATGGGATCAACCACAAGCAGCAGCTAACCCTTTAAAGAACCAAAATCATTTGTAGAGTAGAAAAGCATTTTTTCCTATGCAAATATCCATTTTATGTTCTAAAATATCATTAAAGTTTTAGGTAGATGTATTTACAAGGTCAGGAAATACATTCTCAATTGGAGTTAATTATTATTAATTAGTAGCTGGCCCAACTTTGCTCAGCTGAAGCATGGGTCTACTGTCACTGGTAACACATATCAAAGCCCGTGCAGCATCTCTTAGTGATCACTCTGCACCTTGTGCCACCCTGGTGGGAAATGTACAATTTAGGGATGAATTTACTCATTTATATCTACAATGGGCCACACACCCAGAAGAGGCAGGATAGTTATCGCCGTTACCTGAAATGTTTCTTGTCTGACTGAAACGTACAGTTTGGGCTGCACCAACAGAGATAGAAATTCTGGGAAATAACTGTTTTTGGAACAGGGTTAGTTCTTCCATCAGTACCTTGAGAAGGGCAGAATGACTGATAGTTAAGAAAGGGCCTTCCAGAGAAATGGCTAAAGAATTCCAGGTTGGAACATGGAGTCACTTTCTTTATTTTACAGTGTTGGGGAAAAAGAAAAAATAGAACAAAAATGAATGTATGTAAGGATACTTTCAATGTAAGTGGAAAACAGAAAGGACACATGTCTGTAAATAGAGTGGGTTCCATTTAACTCCTAGGCATTTCCAGGGGATTTTAAAAACAAAGCCAACTCAAGAAAAATTATAATACATAGTTTATTTTATTTTCCCCTCATTTATATAAATAATAATCTATTTTGTTTCCTTTTTATTATTCATGATATAGTTTCACTAAAATTGAATATTATTTTCTGACAAATTCTTTACCTATTCCCATTTTTATACTAATTTAAATTCTCTCTTCTAGGAGCTAAAGCTGGTCACCATACAGATTATGGCAAAGGAGGAGAAAATAAGGCAGAAATGTCAATAGCAAACTTTGACTTTTGAGAGAGGAGAATCATGAGCTCTGCCTATCTTCCAAGATGAGCAAAAGATGCTGTACCTTTAATAAGGCAGGATGCCAAGCACAGGATCCCATACTTTGTCCCAAATTATGATAATATGGCTTATTTTTAAGGTAGCATGTGTAGAATGCTCCAATGGGAATTCTAGTGCTTTTCATTATTTTAGTTCAACTCAACCTACTTCCTTGGATTGAAAGTTGATGGTTCCAGACCCTTAAATGTTCCTGGGGGCTAGGGATCCATTTGTGTTTCTTTTATCCTTACTCTTTTCAGTTTCCTCCTCTGAAATAGCCTTAGTGAGTTCCCATGTTTTGCTTTGGTGAACTTTTCCTCTTACGTCCTATTTGCCCTCTCCCATACAACTTCCTTAAAAAACAAATGTGCTATGAGGAACCAAAGCTTTGCACCACTGGGGCCCCACTGCATTCAAGGAGCAATGGCTGATTCTTTCACTTGTTCACCACACTCTATTCCCAACTTGGGGCAACTCATTCTGTAATTTTATGACTGATGATAGCATCTCATGAATAACAATGAAAGAATAACCTGTCTCTGCAGACTCCATTGCAAAGTGGTGATATGTAAATGAAAAGATAATTGTCATTTGAAAATAAGGGCTCTCTTTTTTTACAAACAAAAAGTAATCAGTTAAAAATAAAAACTAGTCAAAATATACGCATTCTACTGCTGGCATTTTAAAAAGTTGGCTTCAGTGGATTAATGCAAATAGGATTTGACCTCAGCATACTATTACTTAGAGAGTTTCATTGATGTATAGAGAAAAGTAAAAGTAACAAGATTGCTACTTAAAAGATTGCAACATGCATTAGATTAAAGAAGATATCTAATAAAGGAGATCGGTACATATGCAGTTAGAGATGCAAGGATCAATTGTACTTTTACTTACTCAGCACATCAGGAACCTGATTTCAATTATCCGAATCATGTAGGCAAGTCTTAATTCTTATAGCAAAAATGATCTAGGTATGGGCCAGCTCTGGTGGCCTAGTGGTTAAGTTCAGCGGCCTGAGTTTGGTTCTGGGTGCAGACTTACACCACTCATTTGTCAGTGGCCATTCTGTCATGGTGGCTCACAGACCAAAAAAAGAGGAAGACTGTCAACAGATGTTAGCTCAGGGCAAATCAGCAAAAAAGGGAAGATGGGCAATAGATGTTAGCTCAGGCAAATATTCCTCAGCTGAAAAAAAAGAAAATATCTGGGTAGTTGGAATAATTAAAAATCACAGATAATCCCAAACCCTTATGGCAACAATTCATTAAAGTCTCCTCCCTTAGAGAAATGGTTTTATAAGAGCTACAAATCATTACAAAACTATCTGGCTTATGGCTCCTCTCCTTTGATTATCCCACTGCAATCTCTGGGGAAGGCCATCCAAAGCAGTGCAAAAGCCCAGTCAGGAAAGAAGAGGAAAGGGACAGAGCCTCAAGGAGAAGCCACTGAACTCCCAACAGACTTAGTATAAAGCGAAAGACGATCAGAGGTGAATGTGTCCCAGAGAACAGTTCAAAGTAGGATTTCTATTATTCTGTTTAAAGCAGCAGTGAACAGTTCACCTATGGGAGAAGGTGTTAGCAGAGGCAGGTGGCAATGCCCCAAACTAGAACACGAATAATTTTGAGTTTGGTAACGATGTAGAGGGACTATGTTTTAGACGTTCTTTTTTCCTTATTTTCTGTCTCCCTTCTATTAGCCTCAGTAACACCAGCATACAAGACTGTTACACTCAGGTTAAGAAAAATTGCAGTACTCTTACTTTACCTTGTTATTTATACCTTTACTTTACCTTGTTATTTTTTTTACCAGTATACCTGCTGCCTTATGAGTCACAACCTGGGCTGAGCTACAATCCATGACAGACCAGTCTTCTAACTTCCGATTCACTTCTAACTTCAGGTTTACCAAGATTCTTGATTAATCATTACTTTTATCTTCAAGACTTCATTTATAAAATCTAGATAAATGTCTGCCAGTTCCTGTCTTTATGCTCTCCAATCAACAAGAATCTAGACTACAAGCAGGTTTCATCATTCTCTCCCTCTCTCTCAGACGTCTGTCAAAACTTGTGTTTATACATGCACTTGGCAGTAATTTTAATCAGAATCTTACAAATACATTTCCCATAATGGACAAATGAAATCATGCTTAGAGAAGCCAGAGGAGCACAGTGACTCATAGACAAGTGACCCAGGAGCACTTGCCATCTCTCAGAGGCATTCTCTTCTGCCAAGCATGCAGCTCGTAGGAGAAGCAAGTGTAGATAGCACACACGGAATAGTGAGGAAGGAAGAGTTATAGATCCAGCTACTGAGATAATCAGCTGAGTCAATCTGGGCAATTAATATGTAACAAACACAACAGTCTCTTTTTTTTTTTGAGGAAGATTAGCCCTGAGCTAACTGCTGCCAGTCCTTCTCTTTTTGCTGAGGAAGACTGGCCCTGAGCTAACATCCATGCCCATCCTCCTCTACTTTATATGTGGGACACCTGCCACAGCATGGTGTGCCAAACAGTGTCATGTCCACACCCGGGATTCAAACTGGCGAACCCTGGGCCACTGAAGCAGAACGTGCGCACTTAAACGCTGCGCCACCGGGCTGGCCCAACAGTCTCACTTTTGATGCATTCCGACATCTTGCAAAAATTATTTATTGCCTGCCTGCCTTCCTTCCTTCCTTCCTTCATTTCTTCTTTCCCTTATTCCTTCCTTACTTTCCTTCTTCCTTCAACAAGTGCAGCTTAAATATTATTCCAAAGACTATGAGAAGTGCTGATAAAATAATAGGTAAGATAGATTCAGGCCTTGACTTGGAGCTTGCAGTCCAATAGGAGAGTCACACAATTACAAAAGTCAGAACAAAAATAACAAGGTAAAACTGGCACATCCAGAAGTCAGCCGTA
This sequence comes from Equus caballus, assembly GCF_041296265.1. Classification (NCBI taxonomy): domain Eukaryota; kingdom Metazoa; phylum Chordata; class Mammalia; order Perissodactyla; family Equidae; genus Equus; species Equus caballus. The sequence continues at coordinate 37,724,312 of NC_091707.1, forward strand.
ACTAATTTAGTCTAGGGTCTGAGTAGTAGTCAAGGAAGACTTTGTTAAGGAAATAACTTTCAAAGTGAGAACTGAAGATTGAACAAGAGTTGACTGGACAGATGGCACAGCAGGGAGGAGGTGAGGAAACAGGCAACAGAAGTCTTTCAGGTAGAGAAAAATAGATATATAGAGTAATTCTCAGAGTGCTTGAGTCCTTTGAGGAACGGAAATTAGATTGGTGAAACTGGAGCATAGAGTGCAAAGGAAGAAAATGAGAAGTGATAAGACTACAGATGTAGGCAGGAACCAGGTCATGAATATTCTTGTAAGCTGTGTGTTGGTGGTATAAAACCTCAGGCCATAAAATTCAGACATGAAAGGTATCTAATCCCGTTTTACTTTAACTCAAGCTACTTTTTATTTTGAGCACTATGATAAAGATTGAGTAGCTGTTTACCAAATCTATTTCTCATTCCTCCTAGACATGTGGCTAAACCATGTTTTCCAGTCTCCCTCGCGATTAGCTGTGGCCGAGTGTCTGATCAATAGAATGAGAGAAGGTAACACATGCTTCTCCTAGGCCTGGCCAATAAAAACCTCCCATGAAGTCCCCCACTCATTCTTCTCCACTGTCTGACAGCTGGATATCGATGCCCAAGATGACCTTGGAATCCACGTAGGAAGAGCATGACTCCCCGCCACACACACTCACATTCTACCACATAGAGTAGATGTTATAAGGGCTATGCCTCTATTATACTAAGCCCTTGAGATTTTGACGTTTATCTATTGCACCAGTGATTCTCAAACGTGGTTCTGAGATCAGCAGCAGCATCACCCAGGAACTTGTAAGAAATGCAAATTCTTGAGCCCTACCCCAGACATAGCTCCTGAATCAGAAACTCTAGAGATAGGATTAGCAACCTATGGATTATAAGCCTTCCAGGTGATTCAGATGAGTCAGTTTGAGAGTGATCATTATTTTCTTCTCTTAGCAACTTTACTCCTCTGAGGTATAGAATCCGCGGAGTAAAAGGAATCATTAGCGGGAGGGAAGCAAGCATTTGGCTAGTATATGAAAATACTATCTCATTATTAATGATAAATTGTTTAGATTTACACTGTCAAGGGCTTTTCATTGAAGCAGAATTATAGGGTTTTTGTGAAGCATCCTGAATATTAATAAATTAACATATTTCGTATTTTTCAAGAACTCTGAGATAGAAAGATCAGTTTGCATGATTAGCCACTTTCTAGTCATTTATCCTGAGACAAAGCAATTATTTCCATTTATTTGTAAAACAAAAATATTGTGAACTTCCTCACGGACTTGTGGAGAAGAAAGGAATTTTCATTCTTTCAAAGAAATCTCACGCATTGTGAAAAGTATCAGGGAAAGAAAAACCTGATACCTAAACAATTTACTCAAGAATAAAGGTCTTTTAAAATATAATGCCTGGGTTAAAGGAAATTTCCCCCAATCCAAAGCATCATCCGTGGGACCCATTGTAGCTCTTGGCCAAGAACATGAAACACATCCTTAGACCTTACGTAAGTTAGTACTTTTAATAAAGCAGATTTTCTTTTTACATGCTTTTGAAGCATGAAAGCAATTACGATTGATTTTTCAATTTGGAAAATAGAGGAAATATTATAGAATTAGAAATAAAGGAACTAGAACTAGAAGAAAAATTACGACATCATATCTCCCAGACAACCGTTATGTGATAAACATGATTTGGAGATAGACAATTAAAAAATCGTCCTCACTGATAGAGGTATGATTATATTCATTGAAATTATTAATCTTCCCTTAAGTAAAGTTAAAAGACAAAAAGAAACAATATGAAGTCCTAGAAAGAGTTTGTAAAGCCAATGGTTATTCAGGTAATAAATATATATTACACTTGGTATGCTTTAAATAAAGGCCCAATTTGTGCTTCGTGGAATTTGATTTTTTAAAAATGTATTAATAATTTTAGAGATAAGTTTTTACATAAAAAAACTACCTCTGGCTATGAATCACTATAGTTAACAAATTAAGCATCCAATTGTTTGTATCGTTATTTATATTATATAAAACAGAAAAATATTCAACAATAGAGAATTATTTAACTTATGTTACATCATTAAAATAATACAATTAAAATAATGATTGGCCTTTGCAGTACTTGTTTATATCATTTTGAAGAATTAAAATTCACATATATAACAATTTATCCATATGAGCAAAAGCTTATGACATGATACTGTTTGCAAAGATATAAACTAATAAACAAACAGCTGATGACAATTAGGTATAGTCATGACCCGTGAAAAGACTAGAAGGCAAGTGCATCATGTTTCATCATTGCCATGTTGAGATAACAGGTAGTACTTTCCTGTATTAACAACACTTTTTCTGGAAATTTCAATGACTGCCACAATAAACATCCTTGTGGGAAAATCTTTGCTGATTTCGTTCAGCAGGACCTTACAACAAATTCCTGTAAACAGATGTGTTAGATCAAAGAACATTTTGAAAACTTCTTATCTCGTGCCAATTGCCATCTGGAAACATTTGTACAAATATATAGTCCAACCAGGAGTAAATAAGGATGACCCCATTGTAATTTTTCAAAAGAAAGAATGGTGAAACAAGTCATCAATATTCGAGCCTCTTTCTTCCAAATATGGTTATAAGATACCACCGTGTTTTATGATTACCATAGAAAATATGTGAAAGAATTGAGAAGAAAGCATGAAGTCACGTGCTGTTGCTTTTAAGCTTGGTAACAAGCGTGTTTGGAAATTGCCCAAGGTTTTCTCTGATTAGGAAGGTTTGTAGAGATCCCCAGGAAATACAATACCCACTAGTTTATGCAGTCAAGGTAAAGAAAGTCAGGACAGCTTTGAGTGAGACCAATGTGCAATTACCAACCTTTGAAGACCACTTTTAGTCTCCGTGGGCTCCATAAAGTAATTTATGTCTGATTTTTCTCACTTTCGAGAATAGTTCTTACTTTCATCCAGTTTTATTTGCTAGTTTTCCCATGCTAATTTTAAATACTTCATAAAATTTTAGCTGGGTCCTCAGTTAAATCTTTTAATCAACTACAGGATTTTAAAAATTTAATTACAATATAATCACTTTTCATCTAGTCGTTCAGGAAATCCTAGGAAGATGGCAGAATACTTTCTTATTCAAAATGAAAGGTTAAGCTTTATGTTTTTAATTTAAAGTTTTGTTTCATTGTGAACTGCAACACCTATCTTTGCTTTGGACATCTCTGCCTGAAATTTTCTGTAATTGAAACACACTAGTACAATGAAGAGGTTGAGGAGGCGTAGTAAAGTCTGGAACCAGAATGCTTAGACTTGACTCTTTCTCTTTATGAAGCCGTACTTCCTTGATCTAACGTGAGGATAATAATAGTAACTGTGTTATATGGTTTTTATGAGTTTAAACAAGATATTATATGTAAAACATTTAATGAATTTGTGTATATCTCTAAGTAGGTGCCAGGCACTGTTCCATTTATCACCACTGTCATCAAACTTATGGTGGAAAATCTTCTTAACGATTAGATCTCAAACACCAGAGAGTGGTTTTAAATGAAGTTTCTTGGGTCCCACTCCCAAAGATTCTGACTCGGTATGTGGGGGGTGGGGCCCGCTGATTCTGATTTAACTGGTCAACTAACTGCATTTTAAGACATTCTGACGTTCTGACTCACTTGGGGGTCAAGGTAAGGAACTCTGCTCTCCTTTTTTTTTTCAAGTTCAACCACACCGAAGTGGAAACAACCAGAAAAATGTTTTCAACAAGGCAACTTGTTTCCAAATATATTTTCCCATGTTAAATGTGAATAACTATTGATAATCTACCAAATAGTACCTGTCTTTGGGGCTATATAGCCCTCTTGCTTTCCCTCCTGATGTTTTCCTTCTGGGGACTTTCATTGCTCTGTGATACCACAAGTGGGCAATGGATTGGAACAGAAAGAGGCATGGACGCAAAGCAGCATACCCGTCAGGAAGCACCAGAACAGCAGTCAAGACCGGAATACTGATGCTGCGCGGTCTAGGGACGTACTCCGGCTTATTCACGTAACTCCACTGTGCTTACTTTCCCATTTGTAAAATAGGGAACTAACAGTATCTCACTTACAGCATTGTTGTACAAATTAAATGATGGGACTTTTAAACAGTAAGATTGAAATTAAAGTGCTTTTAATTAATCATCTTTCTCCAGCTGTCTTCCTCCCAAAAGTTTGGCAGTCATTGATCACATAATGTATCCTATCTCTTCCTCTCCCTGGCCAAAGATGCTGCATACGATATAGAATACCAGTTTTAAAAGGAAACATGGAACGCTGGTCAAGCAAAATGTATTGCTCTGCCTGCAATTTCCCTTTCTCCACTCTAGATATTAAAAACTAATTCTCTCAGTTATTCATTGCTGGCAGAGATGATTAATTTAATCTTTTTAGATAAAATAAAATGTTTGGACGAAAGGAGCAAATACTCTGCTGAGGCTAATTGTAAGGCACATTCGGGTGAATAATTCATTGTATGCAGTATAATGATATCATAGATGGTTAGCCAAGAACAAACATCAATTCTATAAAGAGAATTAAACTAAAACCAAGTCCATTTGGCAGCAGAAAATGAATATAGTCCTTACAGTCAATATGGATCTCGTTTTGGTAAATCCTAGCAGGGCCCAGGAAGATCCCATTATTTCCAATTTATGCTAAACCATCATGTGGGCCTTTATTTCTCAGCACAGATTCTCCACATTAAGTAAAATATTTAGAGCATTGCCTGGTGTTCAGAAATGTGTTAGAGTAAGACAGACATGGGAAAAATTCCACATTGCTAGTAAGCTTGCTGGCCGTGGGCACGTGACTTAACCTCCACGAGCTTTCAGTTTCTCACCAGAAGAATGGGGAAGAAAAAACATTGGGTTGTTGTGAGGATAATATGAGATTTACTTCTTTCCCTTTTTTTTTTTTTAAAGATTGGCACCTGAGCTAACGTCTGTTGCCACTCTTCCTCTTTTTCTGTTTTCTTCTTCTCCTCCCCAAAGCCCCACCAGTACATAGTTGTAGGTCTTCTGGCTCTGCTATGTAGGATGCTGCCTTATCCGGCTTGATAAGCAGTATGTGGCTCCATGCCCAGGATCCAAACTGGCAAACCCTGGGCTGCCAAAGTAGTGTGCGAACTGAACTACTCAGCCACAGGGCCGGCCTGATATGAGATTTATTTAAAGCATCATTTAATGTAATGCTGGGTTTATAGTGAATACTTGATCAGGGAGAAATTTGGAGACGTGTAATATGTGGACATGTGCATATGTATATATAAATATATATATACATATTATAAATAATATTTCTAACTACTTATCCTCTTATCATCCAGCTATCTTCATGTTTACCACCCAGCCCTGGTCATTTCTGTTTTCTTTCAAGGTATTTTCCTTTCCTCTAAACATTTTATAATCCTCATCATCAAATGCAAAAAGAAAACAGAGGAAAAGATTCTTTTCCTCATTAATGGTTGAAAATGCAAATTATAGCACCCTAGAAATGGAGATTTAAAAACACAGATAAGATGAGCTGGTGTGGCTAAGACAAACCAGTTCCTTACAACTGTGGGGGGTTGGAGTTGGCCACCCCAAGATATATCTCTTTGGCATGAGTATTATTTGGGGCTGGTTACTTTTAAAAACTGCAGATATGTGAGAAACTCTGAAAAGTAGAAGTTATCCTTTGTAAGAGACATTTACACTTGTAAGGGAAATCTCCCTGTGTAAAGGTGTCTCCCCCTCTGTATCAGGAAGAAGGGAGGATGACCTTATCTCTAGAAACTCTTATCAATGCAGAAGGCAAGGACTTAAATCTGCATAATAACCTTATTCTTGTTTACTGTACTTTTCTGGTAATCTCCCGTAACTGACTCCCCCACTCTCAACATCCTCCTTTGTCTGTAGCTAAAGATGTATTTAAGATGAGAACCTCCACCATTTTGTTGAGTTGCTCAGTTTTCCTGAGTCTCTCCCATGTATACATGTTAAAAGCTTTGTTTAATTTTCTCCTGTTATTCTATCTCATGTGAATTTAATTCGTAGCCTGGCCAGAAGGACTTAGAGTGGCTAGAGAAAATGTCTTCCTCCCCTGCACAACAATACTATACAATCTTTTGGTAAAGCAATATTTCAAAAGTAAGAGCCATAAATGTGCTCTTAGCAACCATCTCTTCTCTAAAAGTATATCCAAAAGGAATAATCTGCACAAAGCAAAAATTCAGTGACACATTAATATCTTCATGAATAAATCTGAAATAGCAAAAGTTTTTTCCTTTTTTTTTCTCCAAAGCCCCCTGGTACATAGTTATGTATTTTTAGTTGTGGGTCCTTCTAGTTGTGGCATGTGGGATGCTGCCTCAGTATGGCTTGATGAGCGGTGCCACGTCTGCACCCAGGATTCGAACTGGCAAAATCCTGGGCCACGGAAGCAGAGCACACGAACTTAACCACTTGGCCGTGGGGCTGGCCCCTGAAATAGCAAAATTTTAAATAACAAACAGCCCCAATGGAAGGTTCTAGAATTTATGGCTCCATCAAACAATGGAATGTTATACAACTATTAAAAATAGTAATAACATATAAAATATGTAAAAACATGAAAAATATTCAAAACAATGTAAATATAAATAATATAATAAATTACATGTTGTGATTATGACCAAACTGCGTATATGCAAAAGTCAAAGAAAAAAATATGAGCTTTCAATGAGGTAAAATTATAAGCAATTTTTGCAATCACAATTTTTTGAAGTTTTTTTTATCTTGGCTTTTCTTTATTGAAAAGTGAAGATTAAAGTCTTATCTACTCTGCAAAGTCTTCCCAGTGTACTAAAATTATATGCATTCTCTCCCCTTTTTAAAAATAATACAATGCCGTTTCATTGTAGTGCTTATTCTAGATCTTCATTATACTGTTTTTATCACTTCTACTTACTTCTCACATGTTAATCTCTTCCCAGAAAGCCTCTGAACCCTTTGAGGACAAAAGTTTGGTAATTTCCATTTTAAAAGTATCTCACAATACTTAGCCCAGATCAGGAATTCAGTAAAGATAAACTGAGAATTGTCAGCAAATGTGAATAAATCACAAAAGTATTCTCAATGTACTTAGATAAAATTGATTTATCAATTTGGGAAGTGATTAACCAAACCAAAATGTGTATTAGGCACTTTCATATGGTCCTTAATATAGAATATGGATATGGAAATGCCTTTGGGGCCTGGTTCTCTTGGTCCCTTCAAGGTTCACTTTCCTATCTCTGTGGACGTCTGGTCTCACCAATGCATTGCCTCCTCCAGCTGTTGCCTCCTGCAGCTGTTCTTTTTGTCCTGCACTCTTCCAGATGTGTTCATTTCCTCGATTTTCCCAACACACCATTCATACAAGCCAGTGGCGTGTGCATAAGAGACTTACTAAAGATCTGGCAAAATAGATACACATACACAATGGAAACTTCAAAAATTTGAATATTAGATACTTCTTGTATCAGTCAAGGTCTAGTCAGGAAAGCAGGAAGAACATTGGGCATTTTAACAGAGAGAACTTAATATAGGGAATTAACTGAACAAGGATTGGAGGTGAGAAACTGAATGTATACATGAACACTGTCCTGTCCACATATGACAATAGAACTCTGACCCTCAAGCTCTGTAGCAATAAGCCCCAGAATGGCCAGGATTTGACCAATGACTACCAGCCTCCCTATTTTTTACTCCCCTCCCCACTTTGAGGATCATATTCCAAGCCAAACATGCTCCCCAAAGCAATTACATAAGACACCCTGCTTCCAGCTAGTCTGCCGCCAGCTTCCTCTTTCCAACAACCTCCAATCAGAGCACACTCAAAACCTTCCCTTTTTTCACTATAAAGATTTCCCACTCTCCAGTCTGCCTTTGAGTCTCTGCCAAGAGCAAGTGACAGTGACCAACTCCCTTGCTATAGAAGGCTCTGAATAAATAGCCTCTGTTTATTCTCATTTGGGTGTTCCTTGTTTATTTCTACAGTGGAATTTGAAAAAGGAGAGTTCCATGGTGTAATGGTTAAGTTTGGTGTGCTCTGCTTTAGTGGCCTGGGTTTGTGGATTCTGATCCAGGGCACAGACCTACACCATTCATCAGCCATGCTGTGGTGGCAACCCACACATAAAGTGAGGAAGATTGACACAGATGTTAGCTGGGGGTGAATCTTCCTCAAGCGAAAAAAGAGGAGAAGTGGTAACAGATGTTAGCTCAGGGCTAATCTTCCACAGCAAAAAATTAATAAATTAATTAAATCAAAAAAATAAAAAGGAGGTTACACTGAGGTAATACAAAGTTAATAAATACTGCAAGCAGCCAACTCCCCAGGTTTGGAGGAAAAAAAGGGACAATATCAGAACCTAGAAGCTCGGACCTCACAGAGTTGGGAGAGATCGTTGCCGAGGAGGTTGCCATCTCTGGCTGATGCTAGCAGATCAAGATCTTGGGGATGGCAGGGCTTACAGCTGGGGCTGAGCCCTCCGAGGAAAGGATGCTGCCCCTCCAGTGCTGACATCTGAGAGGGTGCAATGAGGCTGGTTCTAGAAGTGCCAAAAGGAGACTGAAGCCCACCGCTGCTACCTGAGCGAAGGTCTTTGTCAGAGGGATGGTTACAGGAACAGCAAATGTGCTGCAGTGACAGGAATAGCCAGCAAAGAGGAAAGAGCACATCCCCAGACTCATTCTGGCAAAACCTCACAGAGGCAGCTGACAAAGGAGAATGTACTTGCAGCATCCAGACATTAACATAGCAAAGCAGAGTATAAAAGGGCAACTGAGGAGAAAGATAGTCACTTACTAATTAACACACTTTTGTCCTTAAAGGAATTTTAGCCACCCACACTACCCAAACCATTACTTTGCTTTTTCTTCCCTTGTTTTCTTCTCATCCCATCCTAGATCATCTGTATTTTCTCCAACCACACAAGAAACATCGACTATGTCTTTCTTAACGTTGTATCCTTCTAAACAGTGTCCTGGGAGGCTCAATGTTTGCAACCTAAATCAGCCAATGGAAATGTTTTGCTTTACAAAAAGCTGTGGACTCCAGAGGGAAATAACGTCACTCCCTTGGGGACAGAAGCAGCTGCCGCCAATTGAGATTTCTAAAAAGAGTTTTGTCCTTGTGTACTTTGTTATGCATGTTTCTATGATACCTGTGCATATGTGCTGGCAGATGCTAGGGTGACTGCAAAGATGAAGTTTCAAGAAGGAGATGGGAATTTTGCAGTGTCTCTCTGTGGGAAAATGCATGTTTAACAAAGGTAAGAGCATGAAGATTTAGTGGCTGGGGAGGGTAGATGTATGCAGATACTGGGAATGAAGTCAAAGTCAGGGAAACTCACGGAGATTTCTTACCTGCAGAAGAACGTTTCCTTCTTTTTACTTTGTAAAGTAATATATTTTGCAAAAGTAACATGCTCATTGTAAACAACAACAGCAACAAAACAAAACGTGTTAATGTGTAAGGAAGTAAAAAGTCTCCTTCATCTTCCCTTATTTCCATCTCCCAGGTATATCCACTCTCTATTGCTTGGTGTGTATTCTTTTAGGCTTTTTCCTATAGGTAGTCCCCTGCCACACTGACTCTGGGTTTGGCCACGTAACTTGCTTTAGCCAATCAGATGATAGCAAATCTGACACAAGTAGAAGTTTGAAAAACACTTATGCATTGGAGTTTGCCCTCTCTCGCTAGTAACCATTCCACCATCTCATGAACAAGCCTAGACTGGCTTCCTGGAGGATGAGAGACCATGTGGAGAGAGGCCTCCCCAGCCCTAATCATCCCTGCTGTTCCAGCAGAGGCCTGGACATGTGAGTGAGGTCATTCTAGACCATCCATCTTCAGTTGAGTCACAACTTCCAAATCAATCCACTCAACCATGAGAACTAACAGATGCTGTTTTAAGTAACTGAGTTTTGGAGTGGTTTGTTATATAGTAAGAGCTAGCTCTCATTGAGATAAATAGATTGAGATGAAAAGATAGAAATATATGAACATAAATAGATTTGTACTTATGTATATAGATAATACAGGTTTTTAAAATATTTTTATTTATAACCACCTGAATAGTATATGACTACATTCTTTAAAAATCCCAAGACTACTCACAAAGTGAAGGAATTCTTTAATCAGTAGCCATCATCTCAGTCCCATTGGTACTGTCATCAGTGGGTGTGCATTCTTCTGGATCTATTCCTGCTTTGTGAATTAGAAAATGGAAAATTTTACTTTCTTCACCCAACAGTATGTCTTGGAAGTATCCCCACGCCAATGAGCAAAAATCTATTACTACGTACACACCATACTACTTTACTTCCTAAATTTTTATGATCTAAAATCTGGTAGATCAAGTTATTATCAATTTATTCTACTGCAAAACTATCTTTACCTTTTTTCAGATGTATTCTTTCACTTGAATTTTAGGTTCAGCTGGTCAAGTTTGATGAAAAATCTTGTGGGGAATTTTGGGGGATTACATTGAATCTATTAAATTTAAAAGAATTAACAACTTTACAGTATTGCATTCTTCTCATTCATGAACATGTTGTGTCTCTCTTTTACTTAGCTCTTTTAATCACTTTCAGCAAACTTTTATAATTTTCTGCACATTATTGTACATTTATTTCTACATTTCTTCCTCATTGCTTTATGTATTGTGTTGCCACCAGAAAAAGGACCTTTAAATCTATGTTTCACAAGTATATAGAAAAGCTTTACATTTTTTCATCATTTATCTATCAGCCCACAGTGCTGAACTCTCTTATTCATTCTAATAGGGAAACTAAGACAATCAACTGATAAATTATATAGATATCATAGCACTTGTAAGTAATTATTTTGCCTCCTCCCTTCAATATGTATGCTTCATATTTCTTTCTTATCTCATTAATTCACAAGTCCAATGCAATACTGAGTATTAAAGGCATTAGCAGGTATCTTTATCTCGTTTCTTGGCTTTGTGGGAATGTTTTTAATGATTAATCATTGACCATGATGTTTGCTATAGGTTACCAGTAGAAATGTCATATTAAATTAGAGTTGTTTCTTAGTTCTCATTCGTTTAGAGTGTTTTTTTTTTTCAATAAAGAATAGGTATTGGATTTTTGCATTCCCTTGAGATCATCATACAGTTTTCTTCCTGATTTATACACTGAATTATCTGAACAAATTCTGATATTAAACTACTCTTGCATTCCTGAAATAAACCCTACTTAATTATGTTGTATTATTTTCTAATGTGTTATACTTATTAGTATTATTTTATTTTAGATGTTGTACCTCTGTTCATAATTGAAATTGCTCAATAGTTTTATTTTTTTATTCTCTCCTTATCCAGATTTGATAACAGATTAATACTAACTCCTTTACCCTTGACAGTCTAAGGTCTGAAAATGATATCTCTAGGTATAAGGTATTGTGTTAGTATGTGTCTGTTTCTATGTGTGTGTTTTGTTCTGCCAATGATATATCTATTTAAATTCAGGCAAATTCTTCTCTTCTGATCTAGCTATCATTGGTCTACCTGTCTATCTATCTATCTATCTATCTATCTATCTATCATATATGAATCTATCCATCTACTATTGCCTCCTCTGAGTAATTTCAATTCTCACCTTCTAAAACAGCTGCTGAAATTTCTAGTTCTATCTTCAATGCCTCTCATTTTTTTCTGACATTTTTCTCAGTTTTTTGAGATAACACTTGATAATGCTAGTGAATACAAACTCTTTATGTTCAGGCACTGATCTCAGTGCTCCATATGTGTTAACTAAATTAATCTTCATAACCACTGGCTTCTGGTTGAATATGATAAACCCTATCAGTCATGATTTATTTAGGAAAACAAAAACACACCAGATACTTCAACAAAGAGAACCTACATAGAGAATTGGTTAAGCGGGTATCAGGACGCTGAAAAATGAAATGAGAACACTGAGGTAACCTAGAGATAACTGGAAGTAATAGTGGCAGAAAGTGGCTACCACCCCTGTGTCTAGGGGAACTTGTGGAAGATTATCAGAACCTAGAAACTCCATAGAAATAGAGTACAGAACTCTGAGCGAGGGGTGTCCCTTCTAGGTTATGTAGGGAGAGGTGGGGTGTCTTAGAGATGAGGCAGTGCCCACTGTACCAATACTGGTGAGGGCATATGAAGAAGCCTGTTTTGGGGTGCCAAAAGAAGATAGAGATTAGAACCAACTGCTGCTACAGGATTATCTCCTACTGTTAGGACAATGGTGACAGGAACTACAAGCAAACAGAAAGTTCCTACTCCTGACTCCTGCTTCTCAATTGTGCTTTGTGCCCTCTATTGGCATAACTTTAAGGGAAACACATTGATAAAGGAGAAATAAAGTTTACAAATTCCTAGCTCCAGCTTCACAGAGAACATACTGTGGGATATATTTGAAGTTTAGAGAAAAAGCTTAATAATGAGTACAAAAAATTTAAATAATTTTTCCATTGTCACACAACTAGTGAATACAGACCTACTATTCAAACCTAGGCAGTCTGTTTCCAAAAATCTGTGCTCCTAACCGCTACACAATGCTGCCTCTCCAACTATTTGAATTCTAGAAAATTCCTTCGTTCTATATCCCAGCTCACTAGTTTCTCTTGAACTATGGTCCTTCTTCTCTTCAGCCCAAGTACTGAATTTTATTTCAGTGATGACAGTTTTGTTATTTATTTATTGGTGGTAAAAACACTTAACATGAGATCTACCCTCTTAAAAATATAGTATTGTTAGCTACAGGCACAATGCTATATAGCAGATCTCTAGAACTTACTCATTTTGCTTAACTGAAATGTTATATTACTGAATAGCAACTCCTCGTTTCCCTCTCCCTTCACGCTACTCTCTGCTTCTCTGAGCTTGAGTATTTTAGATTCTTCATATAAGTGGAGTCATGAACTATTTGTCTTCTTGTGACTGTTTACTTCACTTAGCACAATCTCCTCAAGTTTCATCTATGTTGTCACATATGGCAGGATTTCCTTTTTTAAGGCTGAATAATGTCCCATTTTATGTATACACCACCTTTTCTTTACCCATTCATCCATCAATGGGCATTTAGATTGTTTCCACATGTTGGCTTTGTGAATGGTGCTGCAATGAACATGGGAGTGCTAATATCACTTTGAGATCCTGATTTCAATTCTTTTAAATACCCAGAAGTGAGATTGCTGGATATTATATTAGTTCTACTTTTAAATTTGAGGAACTTCCATACTGTTTCCATAGCAGCTGAATTATTTTACATTCCTATAAACAGTGTGCAAGAGTTCCAACTTCTCCTCATCCTCACCAACAATGACAGTTTTAGTTTCCATTATACATTAGGTTAATTTTATTGTAAGTCAAATATCTTCTTACATTTCTGAAGATATATGTACTCTAAACTTCCTGTTATGCTTGTTCTTCTAAGTCTCCATCCTCAAGGTTAAGATCATCTTTTATTGAGGAATAACAATGCATTGGCTTTCCTCAAATGAGTGGTGACTCTTGATAGGCTCTCATCTCTGTAGCTGAGATACCCTACTGGATTGACAGATATATCCACTTATGGGGAAGGTGAGACAAGCTCTGGCATGTGCACTGACCAGGTTTCATTCAAAGTAGGGAGACTTGGGATATACCATTGGTACAATATTCTTTTTTTTGAGGAAGATCAGCCCTGAGCTAACATCTTCTGCCAATCCTCCTCTTTTTGCTGAGGAAGGCTGGCCCTGAGCTAACGTCCATACCTTTCTTCCTCTACTTAAATGTGGGATGCCTACCACAGCATGGCTTGCCAAGTGGTGCCATGTCCGCACCTGGGATCCGAACTGGCGAACTCTGGGCAGCCGAAGTGGAACGTGCCAATTAACCACTGCACCACCGGGCTGGCCCCTCATTGGTACAATATTGTACCATCAGACCTATCCCATTTCTTTGACTTCAAGTTCTCATAGCATACTTCCCCTTATCCCACCTAAATCTGACATCCCATGGCTGCTCTCTAACCTAAGAATGTAGGATATACAGAGCTTGACCTGTTTGATTCCTCCTTTTAATTACTCAGTTGGTTGCTCTTAGGACCTCTCTTAATCCCAGTATTCACTACCCTTGGGTACAAAGCTCCCTTAGTACTGCTCCCAACTTTTCTAGCAGAAAAATATGTTCTATGTTTTGGGAACTCCTTTTTTCTAATTTCATGTCTTTCATTTCCCATATTTAAAGAATTTCTCATATGTTCTAGTCCATTAAGTGTTCTCCTTCTTGATTTACACATTGATTGTGAATTTTTGTGTGTGTGTGAGGAAGATTGGCCCTGAGCTAACATCTGTGCCAATCTTCTTCTATTTTATGTGGGATGCCACCATAGTGTGGCTTGACAAGTGGTGCTAGGTCCACGCCTGGGATCTGAACCTGCAAACGAACCCCAGGCTGCCAAAGCGGAGCACACAAACTCAATCACTATGCCACAGAGCCAGCCCCATTCATATTGTTTGTGACTGTTAAAAGGAAAATAAGTGATCATTTTTAGAGATTTTGTATGGAATGGGGAAGCTATAGTAGCGCTAAGTCTGCCATCTAGAATAGAAATTCTGTATCTTTTTTTTTTTTTAAAGATTGGCACCTGAGCTAACAACTGTTGCCAATCTTTTTTTTTTTTTTCTGCTTTTTTCTCCCCAAATCCCCCCAGTATATAGTTGTATATTTTTAGTTGTGGGTCCTTCTAGTTGTGGCATGTGGGACTCCGTCTCACCATGGCCTGATGAGCGGTACTGTGTCTGCTCCCAGGATCCGAATCAGCGAAACCCCGGGCCACCCACCGAAGCGGAGCGCATGAGCTTAACCGCTCTGCCACGCACCGGCCCCCTTGAAATTCTGTATCTTTTTAAAAAGAAAAATGAGACTCTGATAGTCATAATGTCTTGCAAATTATTTTGTTAATGTATCAATAAAACACAGGTACGTTTCCATGAAAGTAAATATTTGTTATTTTAAGGCTACAATAGTATTCTTGCTATGAATATAGCACATAGACATTCCTCTATTGATGGCCGTTTTAGTTTGGTTTCATTTAGTTTCAGTTTTTACTGTTACAAATAATATCACAGTGATCACCTTCATGCATTTTTGAAATTTCTATAGAATAGATTTTTCAATGTAGATTTGCAATGTCCAAGGAAATCTTCCTGGGATGTGGTTTTCAAAGAAATGGATAATTCTCTCTTCTCCATGTTTTGTTAACACACATTTGCATTAGCTCAAGCTTCACATTATCCTGTCTATTTCAGTGCAGAGAGTGGAGGAAGCAAGCCTGTCATTCATGGGTGTCCTCACTGAGTCAGAGAAATAGCTCCAGGCCAGAGGAGAACATTCAAAGACAAAGAGAAGCACAAGGCCAAAACAAAAAAGCATCGTTCACGTATTCCCAGAACATTAAAAATGGGTCTACAAAATCTGTTGATAAATAAATGAATTTTTTTGCATAAAAATGTTTACTTAGCAACCAGCAAAAAAATAACATGTTCTGAAGTCAAACAAATAATTTCTAAAAATCCTCAGAAGCTTTGTATACACCAGGAAACTTTTAATCCTTTTCAGGAAGGAGGTCTTTCTTCACATTCCAAATCATTCCTCTCAATAGATTCAGATCCCAACATCTGTCTCCATTCCACTTTTAAACATTTTCCTATCCCTATTCTCGACTTCTGTCCAACAATTAACAGTTCCAAATCCTCTTCCTGAAGTATAAACTCCAAAATGCCTGTGTCAAAACAGAAATCTGGTAGACCGACCAGAATAAACATAAAGACAAAAGCTATTACTCTACAATGAGCTGATTCAGAACAGATGACCAAAATACCACTAGAACTTACGAGAAATGTGCTCTCCATGTGTGACTTGTTATTTTCCTTAGAAACTTTAAGAAAGCAAAGACAAGATATATAAAAAGCGAAGGAGAGAAAGAAACAATCTCTGTGGCAGACTGTATTTTCTAAAAATGTCCATAGCCATGTTTCCAGTCTCACGATCTCAGAACTTTGAGACTTTTCCCATCAAAAGATGGAGTCTAATTTCCACCCCTTGAATATAGGTCAGCCTTTTTGACTGCCCAATACATAGAATGCAAAGGAAGAGACACTGTGTGAGTTCTGAGGCTAGGACATGAAAGTTGA
Organism: Equus caballus; assembly: GCF_041296265.1. Taxonomy (NCBI): domain Eukaryota; kingdom Metazoa; phylum Chordata; class Mammalia; order Perissodactyla; family Equidae; genus Equus; species Equus caballus. Next base: position 37,740,559 of record NC_091707.1, read on the forward strand.
TACACTCCTTCTGGCTCTTTCTATCTAGGGACATTCACTTTTGGATCCCAGCCACCATATTTTAAGGAATCCCAGGCCACATGGAAAGGCCACCTGGTGATCTAGCTGACAGGCCTAGCTGAAGTCCCAGCTGATAGCCATTATCAATCGCCAGGCATGCAAGGGAACAGGCTTCAGATGATTCTAGCCTCCAAGTTTCATAGTATCTTCCAGATGAGGCTTCAGAAGATATGAGTCAGAGACAATCCCTCCTGTGCCCTGTTGAAATTCCTGACACATAGAGATCTGAAATAAATGGCTGTTTATACTAATAAATTTGGGGGAATTCTTTTCTGTAGTAATAGTGGAAAAACCACTCTCACCTTTAAAAAGATGAAAAATTTGCCTTGCGCTATTAAAATAAATATTGGAGGATATATGTTTAAAACACTAGATGTGAGCAGGACTGGAGCTCACATCCCTCCACCATTGACGCTAGTTTCTAGTGTAGATTCAATTTCCTTGCTAGAGATGAGAATCCTCATCAATGGATCTTAAAAGATGTGGGTGGGCACCTTTTCCTGTCCTTGAGCATTTTCTCTAGTCTGTAGTTAGAAATGTTTAAAATTGCAGTAGCTTCTCCTGATGTTTAATTGAACATTGCCCTTCCTATGTTTTCAGGCGTTATCTCTAAGGTTCTTATCTAATGACTTGTCAGCCTTGACCCTCCCATTGCATACTATACACTCTTTGCTGGTATTCATTTCTCTTCCTTGGCATCTGCATTTCCTCAGTGTTAGATTTGGTAGAGTTGGATAAGAATTAATAATTTATTCATTTGGAAGAAATTGATAAGTTTATTATTTAACAAGAATATTTCAGACTGCCTTAGGCTCATCTATTAACAATTCCTTCTCCCTTAGCTCATGAAAAAAAGCAATAAGGGCTTAACCCAAGCCACTTCCTAGATCAACCCTGCAAAATGAAATCAAATTGGTTAAGACCTGGTTTTGTTTTTAGTTTTACTGAGCAAAATTTTTTCCTTGAACTAAAAGCTTGATGCAACAGCTAATGGGAAATTCTCTCTCTTTCTGATAATGTACAAAATATTCATACAGTGGAATGTGAGGCTTATATTCAAAGACTAAATCCCACATTCATTTATGGTGCCTCAAAATCTGTTTTGGTGATGAAATTTAGTACTTTAAAAAAATGTACACAGGGCTGGCCTGGTGGCCCAGAGGTTAAGTTTGCATGCTCCGCTTCAGAGGCCTGGGGTTCACCAGTTCAAATCCCAGGCATAGACCTATACACCACTTATCAATCCATGCTGTGGCAGGAGTCCCACATATAAAATAGAGGAAGATGGGTAAAGACGTTAGCTCAGGGCCAATCTTCCTCAGAAAAATAGGAGGATTGGTGGCAGATGTTAGCTCAGGGCTAATCTTACTCAAAAAAAAAAAAAAATTTACACCATGGCTAGTTCTAACACTATTGCTATCTGACTACATTTATAATGCCCACCATATAATTTATGGATAAAATAATGAAATTTCACAGAGGATTAACTTAATGTTCTCATAGGAATTTTCTGTGTCTGTTCTTTCTTTAGTTACACAATACGGCTGTGTGAAGGAGGGAGAAAAAAGACTTGGGAAACTGGATTCTATTTTATTGCTGGGGTTGGATCTAATGCAGCTAAGGGAGGCCCCTTTTCCGGGTTCCTCAGGTGGGACACTTTGTACTGATGTTGGTCATTTGTTTCCCTAGGTAAGACAAGGCATTGAGCTGCTGCTGCTGATTTTGAAGATGAATATCTTAGACAGGTGTTAGGATCAAATCACAATTTGCAATCTTTTGGATTAAATAGTCTAGCATTACTTTTAAGCCACTACTCCATTAATAAAAATTACCAAAAGTTATTAAAAATGGGAAATATGTAGCACTGATACTCTACTCATTGTGTCTTGAAAAGCAGACATATTTACTGCTGCTAGCTACTTTGTCTGTGGTCCGGGTGTATATGCATGTACACATATGTATGTTTAAAAGATGAAACAAAGACCAGTGAAGTCTGTTGTCTAAGAGGAAATGCATAAAAATAGCAAAAGCTTTTGCCCCTGGGGTTATTGATAACCTTCTCTCTAGTCTGCTTCAGGATGTTTCCTGCAGGTAGTTGTGGAGCTGAGATGGTGGGACAGAGCCCACCCACAATAGGATGTTATGTCTGTTTCTTCTGCTCCCTTAGAAGTAGAGTGTTATAAGCTTATCATCTCAACCAATCTTTTTTCGCAGTTTCCAACCTTTCTCCTGCTGTCATGACACAACCATGTACCTAAGAGATCTCTGAATATAGTGAACGTTGCTAGAACAGCTTCATTCACTTTGAGCTAAAATATAAGTGGCTAGAAGCACATACATGTGCTCATATGAAATGTGTTTTTGCGTTTGTGTTTGTTTTTGGTTTAACCTAGATTTCTCTCATTCTGGGTTGAGCTTCATATTCTAGCCACGGAACGAATTTTCAAGGTATATTTATTAGGCAATTAATCTAGTGCTTTCTAGCCATCGTGATAGAATTTTTGAAGTGGCTATAATTTTTTTCTTCCTCTTTTTGCACCACTACAAACTATCCTCCACCCAGTCAACACTTAACTGTGATCTATGATGTGTGACCGAATCTATTGGTGAAGCTATCTGTTCTTGCAAGAAATAAGTGCATGCAGATTTTGGAGGTAATTAGTTTGTACTCTATAGTCACAGATATTTTCCTTTTAAAGAACTTAGGGTATTATTCTCAGATCATTCAGGAAGTACTTTTTCCTTTAATAGCAATAACCACCACTAGCACCATTATCATCATATTTTTTATGGACAAGTACCAGACGTCAGACCCTGCTCTAAATGTTAAACATATGTTATCTTCTTAATCCTTGTGAAGTAGATATTAGCCCCATTTTATGGATGAGGAAATCATAGTCACATGTATAGTGGAAGTAGAAAAATTATTGGCGTCAGACAGATTTGGACTCACTCTCTGCCACTTCGGAGCTGTATTATGATTGTGTAAGTCATTGGATTTCTTTGAATCTCAATGTAATAAAAGATAAACATGTTTGTTTTGAGGCAACCATGAAGCAAAAAGCAAATGAAAACAAAAACAAAAAGAAAAATACAAAAAATAGCAAACAAAACAGGTAACCAAACTTTAAAGACTTTTCTTCGCCTCCAGGTGCCTAAACGGTTGTAAGAATGACCAACAGTTATGTGTGTACCAGCTTAACTTTAACTTCTGACTTTTTTCCCTTGAATTTTAACAGATCTATCATTCTCACTGATATACTGAGGCCTTTAATTAACCAAGGAATGAATTTTATGTGTGTGTGTTTTTGTATGTGTATTTAAATTCTAAACTGCCTGAAAATATGATAATATCATTTTTGTCCTCATTTTAAACTTTAAGAAATTATGACTGAATCTGTGGTTAGTCAAGAGTTTTGCTCATTTCACTTTAAATCATTCTCTTATTGAAGAAAACCGAAGTATTAACTGGATTGAGGTTGATTTTAAGTCATTGTGTCTCTTGACACCCTTCCTTTTCAAATGAAGTTCTGCCAGCTTTTTCACTGACACCTTTAAACCAAGATGTTTAACTAAAACTAATCCAAAAACAAAAAGAGAGAGACACTATGGAATATCCAAGGGAATTTTTAAATCTCAGCTTTGAAAAGACAATTTGCATATGCAGTCATCCAGGATTAATGCATAGTCCGGAAGACATCAGTCCAGATGTGCAATCCTCCTTAGTTAGAGTTTAAAGCCTTCATCTGGTCCAGGGTATGAGGAATCTTTGAAGCTTCTTCTGGCCAGAAGTATATGCAATAAAACATTACCTCAGTTTGTCCACAAGAACTTCCTAACCTTGTAATTTGGCCAGGTCTCTGTGGTATCCTGTGTCCAGAAAGGATGAGCTGTGTATTGATGTGTAATAAATAGCTTGTACTACCAAAGAGTCTTCCCTTTTCATCTTCTGTTCTCAGACGATCATAGTAATTCTGGGAGAAAATTATTTTGTGGTCAGAATGTCTTTTTCATCAGAACACTTCAAAGTGAAACTATCATTAAACTTGAGTGGCAGCCATTATTTGCCTCCAAAACCCAAGTGAGCAGATGAGTGCCGACTGTTTAAATGGCTTGACTACTGACAGAATTCTAAACCTGGATTCTGAACCTACCCCTTGTCGTGAGGACAATGACGTGGGGATAGATTTTACACTGGGAGGTTCAGTGGGAGAGAGATGTTCTCCAGTGGTGATCAGGGTCTATTTATTTAAAAACACTCAACACACATTTGTTGAATGCCAACTGTATATAATGTTGTCCCTGAGCCAAGTCACCCTCTGGAATCTGTTCCTTCAGAGGAGACAGGACACCTACACTCATGAGCAAATTCTTGACAATTATGACTTCAAAGTATAGAAGTGTGGCTTCGTACTGAAGTTTTCCGATTGGAACTAAATGCTGGAAAAGATATAGGAGTCAAGGGCACAGCTAATTCCACACTCTATGGACAGATACAGAAGACCTAATTTACTAGAAATATGATTCACCCTAGTTTGAAGCATCTCAAAAGGTCCATGGAGGCCCAAACTCATGGTCTGTTAGAAGTTGTTATGCTCCTGTTTCCTTGAATTTTAAAGAGAACATTTTTATTTTCCTTTTTGAATCTTTCACTTCCCATTATTTCCTCCTAATATAATGCTTATTCTATTTTATTATCATTTCCATGTAACTGTGGTTTGGAAGATGACATCTAAACAACTTCTAAAGAGTTGGCCCAGTACCTTGCCTCTTTTGGAAGGTACCTTGATGATCATCTCAGGCCCAATGGAATGTCTGCAATTTTACGTCACATACAAATTTAGAGTAAGTACATTTTTGAGGTAAAATCTAACGCTGAGAAAGCCATATTTAAATAATCCTGGATGAAGCGTTTTCTCTTGTAATCAATTCTCTAAATTATTCTCATATTAAAATTTGAAGTAAATCAAGGCACCAAGGTCCTCTGCCACTTGCATCATTAATTATCTGCTTTCCTTTGCCAAATAATGAAAGACAGGCCTTGGTTTTCTTTCATTTGTCTATTTAAAGAATGTTTTGTCTGCACTCCTTTGACACGTTGCATTTCATATCCTGCGTGGCTTTTCCTAGTCAAAAGACCTTGGGCTTTCTTTCTTAGAAGGCCTGTTTACCTAGAGATAAATTGTATGAAAAGATAAGGCAAGGTGGCCTTGGGTGATGAACATGTGCCTGTGCTATTCACGTGCATGCCCTTCAACCTGGTACAAATTAATTTTTAATCCATTAATTAAATCATTAGCTTCTTAAGGACAGAGAGTACCACTCTCCCTGTCTCTCTCTCTTTTCCATGGTGTCTAGTAGAGCACTATATACTTTATGATTGCACTGAGGAAAGGGTGCTGGCATACTTTGAAGACATAGTAGCATAATAATAATAAAACCTTCCATTCTCTTTTCCAGTTTCCTAATCTAAACTCTGTATCTTTCTATCAATCACTCTTATGGTTCCCCTCAGCTCCCTTCATTTCAATCGTATTCTTCCTGTAAGAAAATGAACAAACCAATGTGAATTTTCAGGTGGCAATCTCGTGCATTGCCATGGCTTTATTTACTATGTATGCAGGTGACAGCCAGCTCATTCCATCAATCACAGAGGTAAATTCCCATGAGTCCCCGAGATGCCTCGATTTATTATCCCTGGACTATTCCCTCTGAGAGATTTATCAAAGAAAGGGTGTTTCAGAGAAACCTAACAATCCTTGCATTGAGGTTCACTCAATCATTCAGACAGTCTAAGGAATCACATTTGTGAAGCCTCCTGATGTATAAAATAATGCAAAGAGTGGACTAAAACTCACACTGAACTGGCAGTAGTGAGAAGTTCATGAATTGTAGTGATTAAAAACACCGAGTTTTCAGTCACTCTGGGTTGAACTCACAGCCCACCAATTACTACGGACTGGGCAATTGGGACCATTTCCTGCATCTCAGTTTCATCATATGTAAAAAGAAGTAAGAATATCTACCTCATAGACAGAAAAATCAAATGAGATAATGGTTTTAAAATATGAAACCTAGTGAGGTGTTGGGACTATGTTGCATTCTCTTATGACTGTAACTATAGTCATTATTAAAAGCAGCAAAATGGCCAATCTCATTATGAGAGTTTGTCTTTTTAGTTCCAGAGATTCTTTTAATTAAATCACATTTTCCAAAATACTTCTATTGAACATGGTAGGGGAGCACATACCATTAGACATCAGGAGTCCTCTCTTGCCACGTGCCACATTATCGAGGGGCAGGGGGACCATCTCAGCACATTATGAATTTCCCAGAAGGATTAAAAATATATATAGCTTGAAGCACAGGCTATGTGTTAATTAGTAGAAAGGCCAAAGGAGTACTTGATTTTAAGTTCAACTTGAAATTTTCAATTTATTTCTCAGTTCAGTAGAATAGTAATATTAGCAGTGGAGTGATTACTCTGTGCCAGGCACTAGATTCCCTAGCACAAATATTTCTCAATTTAGGGGAATGTTCTGGAGAGTCCCTGGGACAAGAATCCTTGGGTAGGCAATAATTATCATGCTTTCTCCGCAAATGAATCAAAATTCAAATCAAGTTCTCCTTTGACTTTGCATTTGCCAACATCTGGCAGCTAGTTTGACTTCTATGTCTCACCAGCCCATTTATAACTCCCTGATTTTCTCTTCGCTCCAAGGGTTGCTTTTTCATGAATTCCTCACCAATGTATAAAAACCTTAAAGTTCAGTGGATTTTCATAGTCAGATGAAGATTTCCAGGGACCAGCTGTGCTATCATGATCGTCACTTGCAACAACACTAACACATTCCTTATTGTCCAGTTTTTATTTTTGCAGTGGAAAAGCAGACGAAAACAGTTAAAACTGTTAACACTGAATGATATATCTGAAAACCTTATAAACAGCATATCTAAGGGGCTATGGAGGACTGAGAGCAGTAATTTCATTGTAGGGAGAATGCCTAATGGTCTTATTTCAAATTCTGATGATGCAGCAGATCCAGATGCCAGCATTTTATAGTAATGCCTGAACTGCCAAACATTAACCAGAAATCATTGCCCATGATACAAGTGGCAATCTATCACAGTAAATGTCACTACAGGGAAGACCTTAAAAGCCAAAAAACAAAAAAAAAGATAAGGCACAAAGCTCATCCAATTGAGCTTTGCTCTCTAGAGGAATTGAGAATTCAAAATACAGTTGGGTGACCTCTGACCTGTACAAGTGCTCAAAAAGCTCCCTAGCTCTGGGTGCTATTGTTAATGGCCTTGCATGATTACATATCAAATCCCCCTATAACTGAGGCAATCTCTACATGACAAAAAGATTTCCAAGTTCTAAATGATGGCCCATGCATTTCCAGCTATATCCAAGTGGAGAAAATTTCAATGTAGGATCCATCCTTGGATTCAGTATTAACAAAATTTAATTCTCATGTTTATTTTTTGCAAATAATAATATTTCAAACCAGAAAACTAATCAAAAGATCTAAAGCTGAATATATCAGCTTCACCTTTTAGCTCTAATATCCTATTTCTATCAATGATAATGATATAAATCCCCTATTAATGTTTTTAAAACAAAAAACCTAAATACAGCACTCAACTGATTGAAAAGCTTCTAGGACTCTTGTTCCAGAAATAAAGCCTAAATCCTTGATAGAATGCAAAATCTTTCTAAATGACCCCAACTTAACTCTCCAATCTTTTCTCCTACCATTTCCACTTACCTCCAAAATGTACACCGAAACCATAGCCACATGGATCTGTTGCAGTTTCTCTAATATATCATGGACTTTCACCTCTCTATTTCTACCGCTTAAAATGATTCACTTACCTTCTCTGAATGAGCAATTCAAAATTAGCCTTCAAACTCCAGCTCAACCACCATTCACAGAGCTGGTTGCCTCTGTCTTTATCTGAGCACAGTGACTCTATCAGAGTATCTGTCACGTCGCGCTGGCCTCTGACACGTCATAGACAATGATCAACTCTATTTTGCCTTAGTATTTCCAGCACTCAGAATGTCATTTAGGAGTCAGTGGACAATAAATAATCATTTTTTTTCCTGAATGGATCACTCCCAGGGCTGCTGTATACATCTCTGCAGGTTATGTACTGTACAGCTCCAGGGGCCACAATTCAGACAGACTGTGATGTGAATGGGGGTCTTGCAGTTGTGAAGTACACCCCATATGTGGCAGACTGTCAGTTACTCAAGCTAAAATTTTTATACTCCCTCATGCTAAATTTTAATATTTTCTGCTACTCATGCCCTTTCATCAGTTGCCAAACCCTGATAAACCAGGATAAACTAGGCTTTGCTACAGTAACAAACAATTCCAAAATCTCATTAGTTTGACGCAACAAAAGTTAATTTCTCACTCATGCTACATGTCCAACACTGGTTGACAGGGGAACTCTGATCAACATTGTCTTTCAGAGAACCAGCCTGACAGAGGTTCTATCTTGACACATGTCCATGATCACTGAGACATTAAAATCAGAAACCGGTAGATCATGTACTGATTCTTTGAGCTTCTGTTTGGATGTGGCACATATCACTTCCAATCACATCTCAGTGGCCAAAGAAAATCACATGGCCATACTTATCCTCAAAAGGGTCAAAGGAAACATAATTCTTCCATAAATTCTACCTAAAGAGGGGGAACATATTCATAAATATATCTCCTATTTCAATTCCATTTAACCTGTTTAATTCCCTTCTTCTTTGTCCTTGGACTATTACAATAGCCTACCTAGTCTCCCTGCCTTCTTTTTCTTCCTTCAATCTTGCCCTCAGCTCTTGTCCCCATCACTGACAGATTAATCTCCCTAAAGTACAACTCATTCTTACTTCTTTCAAGAAGAGATTCTTAATTAAAAACCTTTAGTGATTCCCCACTGGCTGCCAAATTAGGCTCCGATTTCTTCATCTAATCCCTGCTCTTTCATTCATTCCACAAAAACTTTTTGAGTACTTATTGAGGGTCAGACACCACATGAGACACTGAAGGAACAAGGAAAAATAGTTCCTGGACTTGATGGATCTTAAAGCCAGCCACAAAGAGGAAATGAGAGCATTTCAATGTGATGAGTGCGATGCTACAGTGACATAGTTCTGGTAACATCTTGGAGGAAATAACTTTGATGAAAGGTCAATAAAGGCATCTCTGAGGAGGGGATGTTTCAGGTGGTTCTGAGATTTTGAATATATGTTTTCAAGGCAAATAAGTTGAGGATGGGAGAACAGGGAGGGGTGAAGTTGCTTCCTTACAGAAGGAACAGCATGGATAAAGATGGAGGCATGACAATTTGGTGTACTGTGATAAATGTGAATGGTTCTGTAGGCTGGAGTAGAAGGAATACATGGCGGTGGGATGAGAGCAGTTCTGAGGGGTAGGAGGTACACATGCAAAGAGATTGAAGCCAGGTGAGAAATGGGGGAGGCTTAAAGGTTGGTATTAAAGAGTTTGTCCTTTTGTCCTTTGGGAAATGTGGAATAATTTAATGGTTTTAAGCAGGAAATGATATGATCTGCTTTGCACTGAGAAAGTTCACTGTAGTGATAGTGTGGATGCAGAATTAGAAGGTCAGAGAAATTTATTTTGGGGAGACTCTTCCTGTGTATGATGGTTAATTTTATGTGTCAACATGTCTTGGCCATGGGGTGCCTAGATATTTGGTCAAACATTGTTTTGGATGTTTCTGTGAGGGTGTTTCAGATGAGATTAACATTTAAATTGGTACACTTTGAGTAGCACAGATTGCCCTGCCCAATATAGGTGAGCCTCATTCAATCAGTTGAAGGCCTGAATAGAACAAAAAAACTGGCCTCCCTGAGCAAGAGAGAATTCTCCAGCAGACTGCTTTCAGACTTCATCTGCAACATCGGCTCTTCCTGGTTCTAAAAGCAGACTGTCTTTGGACTCAACTGGAACCGTGACTCTCCTGGGTGTCCAGCCTGCCAGCCCACCCTGAAGATTTTGAATTTGTCAGCCTCCATAATTGTGTAAGCCAGTTCTTTATAATAAATCTCTTTCTCTTGTTCTCTTTCTATATACATACATCCTATTGGTTCTGTTTCTCTGGACAATCCTGATTAATACAGATTTTGGTACTGAGAGTGGTTCCAGAGGAACAGAATCTTAAGGATGAATTTTCTGAATTGGTTCTGGGGTTTCTAGAATTGGCTTTATAATCTTATTAGATTTAAAGACATTAATGACTTGATTTTAAGTGGTAAAGAGAGCACTGACATTTCATTGCATGATCTAGCAATAGAGATATGTAAAATATCACCAAATGATACTTTTAATCAAACACTAGAAGTAAGCCTCTGGCTGATCAAGTATATGACACTTTTGGATATTTTTGTCGAAGTAACAATCTTAAATGTTGAGCATTTGACAAGTCGGGTAATAGTCTGATATGTTCATTGACTTGCCCAAGGCAGCAAAAGTGAAGAGGTGTCTTCAACTCACATTCGCTGGTCTGTATCTGATATTTTCACCATTACTCCAAATCTGAAGGAAAACCTTGATTTCAGTCCAAGGAATTTACATTTGAATTACAACTTGCATCTCTCTGGAAATAGCTCAGTACTTTTCAGGATGATCATCATGCAGATGCTAACCGATAATTTGTTAACAATAAAGATGGATATAATCTGATGGGATTAATCACATGTGGGTTGTGTTTCCCCATAAGTAATTTCTATAGACTACACAGAGAACCTAATTATGTAAATCACTCCAGAGATCCCCAACGGACCTTCTGGTCAAGAACTAACCTGTGGTAAGGGAAAGAAAAAAAATTGAAAACTGGATCATTTCCTCAGACAAATCCAGAGTTGACTACAATATTATGAATTTGAGTGCTATAGCTGCTGATTTGGGGGCTGTAACATGTTGATTCAAATTCACTGAATGGCCTGATGTCAATATTCAGTAAGAAGTAAAATGAAAAGAGAGCTGTTTCTCTATGACCTAGGTTTATAATTATTAAAACTTGAAATGTTTCTCGAAGTGTTGGTAAACAAACTTCTTCAACAGGCAAGAACAAAAAAAAGGCACTCTAAATTTTCTAATCAAGGAGGATTAAAAGGCTGTGAAACTATATCCAATGCACAAATGTTGTAATTACAATAAATATTTGTCCTTTCTGTTTTCACTACAAACTCAAAAATTCCTAGAGTCTATGTTTGGCACATGCAGGAGATTACAGCCATCTGCTGGGAGACAAAGCTGTCAATTATAAAACAATATGGCTTTCCACTCCATTCCACTTCCAGGTTAAATGTCACTCAATTGAGGTAGGACCTTATTATTATTATTGTTGAAATTGGAAAATTCTTGATGCCCTCTGTCCTGGGACCCTATTCTCCAAATCCCAAAAGATTTTGCAAATCTCTGAATTTGGGGTTTCAAACTCAAGGTCAACGTGTCTTGTACAGGCCATTTAATAAGGTGAACCACCCTAAGTTAGGTGCTGAGCTCTTTATCCAACTTGAACACAAAGTAGAGGTTCCTTTCAATTAAAACTCACTGTAGGCTAATGAGAGGAATTATGGCCAACAGAAACAACTAAACGGAGATAGCGTTACCAAATTAAAGTGGGTCTGCTTCTTGGTGAGTGGAAATCAGAGCCTTCACCAGACATAGTTGTCACACAAAGCAAAGTTTATTTGCTGAAAATAAGGAGCCTACAGGGAATTATTTCCCAAAGCCATGGCTCCCTGAGCATGGGAAAGCAGGGATCTTTTATTTCAGATGGCGAATGAATATTCAAAAGGGAGAGATGGGTATTTGCTTGCACAGGCTCAGTTGGAAACACACTTCCACATACATGGCATGTTATGGCAATGAGGCTTAGGCTCCTCCTGGGGCGGAGATTTTAGTATTAAAATGAAGCAAAGGGCGACTTTACGTCATCTCCCAGGCCATCTGTGCAGGTGCTACTCTTGAGGTGGGACTCAGTCTGGTTCACGGTGGTTGGTGATTGCATCTCTTAACAAGAAAAAAAAACAATTTGGAGAAACAGTTAAATGTTTCTGAAACCCTCCTTGAGTTCCTCAGGGCAATTAGTCAGTGACAGTAGGGGTATCTTCTGTCAGCTGGACTGATAAACACTTAAAAAGAAGGCTTTGAGGTTAAAAACAGAAGTCCCATGAAACACGAAAGGCAAAATGGCCAATTTAATAACTTACGATTCAGCAACACTGAGGAGGGACCGTTCAAAACCATAGCAGAGACATTTTAATGGAAGAGGCAGTGGTCCCAAAATTGTGGCCATTAAAGAACTAATGGAAGAGAGTTAGCCTTTGTTTTGGCCAGATTCCCTAATAGAAAATTCGCCCTGCTGTCTTGAATTCTTCCTGCAGTTTTACTGGAAACAGTTATCTTGTGTTTCGTCTTAAGACAGTTAAATTGCCTTTTAACAGACTATTCAGAAACTTCTATTCCTCAGTAGCAGTGGAGGCAACAATTGGCTTTTAAACAGACGCCTAATAGTAGAGAATAAAATTTTTCCCACCTAGATCTGCGCAGGGGTCAGGCCTGAGGACACTCCCTGAGGGCCGCTGAGAGCCTAGATTATGGCTGTTTACATAAGGCCAATCAGAATGTTTTCTGGAAGAGTTCTTCCTCAAGCCCATTAGTGACCAGTAGGAAGTGAAAAGGAGTTTGAATTTCCCCAAGTACATCTGACTTCTCACCTCAATTCAATTCAATAGCCATAGTTTGCATTTCATAATGGTGACCCAATCTTGGTCAATAATTTCACCTACTGACTCTTGAAATCAAGGCAAGAAGAAAGAAAACTATGTTTTACAGATGAAGAGCCCCTTGAAACTAATTCATAAATTTGCTAATGCCTCTCAGTTATATATAAAAACGCTTGCCTAAAAGGATTCAGTGAATTAAATTAAAGCAAATTAGGTAATAATTAAGGGCATCTGGCTCTTGCCTGTGGAAGCAAATTTGGCCTCCCAATTCAGGGAGAAGTTAAGTTGGATTTCAAAGTTACCTTCTACTTTCCAGCTGGCCATGTCCACCTGTATGGTGAGCACTTACCATAGCAGCATCCCCAGTGCTTGCAGTTTCATTTCCTCTTCTCCCTGCCTCTCTTACCCAGCCATTAACATTCATGTGTCCTGGGTCTCATTCTGTCAACTGGATCAAATGTTAACCCCGTGGTAAAGAACAGTTGACTAATCTTACTGTCTAGTGCAGCAGTTCTCAGCTGCAGTGTCATAATATATTGCTGGGCCATAATCAACTGTGAAGTTTCTTATAATTAATTTAACACCTATCCAGAGACTCCCCTACTTAAGGACTTCCAAATTCAGAACTTTTATAGACATAACTAAAACTCCACTATAAAAGTGTCAACTTTCCAGTCCTCAATGAATGGTGATGGATGAAGGATCCTGCAGAGAGGTGTTCAAGAGGATGAGGATATGCCACCCCGTTTTGACACAAGGATTATTTTGAGCTGAAGGCAATTGAGAATCAACGGATGAAGGAGGAGTTCTCTGCCCTCCCCTTATCCGCCGAAAAGCAGAGCATAAATTTCCTTTTGTGAAGGTGACCCCATTGTACCAGGATGAGAAGAGTGACTCTTTATCACCTGAGATGGAGAGTCAATACCAAGATCGGTTTGCATAAACAAACCTTACTAAAATAACCCTTATCTCTCATTAGTTCTCACACTTTCTAGTCACTTCCCCATGATTTATTGTCCTTTGAGGCCCAAACCTCTTTTCCTTTGTTAAAATGGTATATAAGCCTCCAAGTCTAACCACTTCTCTGAGTGTCACTTCTTTTCTATGAACTCCCATGCATATAAATATTAACAAAAATTCTGTGCCCTTTCTCTTCTTATCCATCTTTTGTTACTTTAATTCACAGACCCCCAAGACTGAATATGAGAGGGTGGAAGAAGTTTTTCCTCCTCAACAGTGTCCAGAAGTTAAGTTTCAACACTGTATGCCTAAGGTTGATACAGAAGAAGGACAGAAATATGTTTGAGACTGTAAATCTTATATAAATCCTATATGCAGTTAAGTTACTGCTGATGGAAATTTTTCTGGGGACCACAGATGTTGGTTCATACTCCAACTAATTTGCATCTGCACATCAGCAAGGTCAATGGTAGGAAGAAAAATGAAGATACCCAACGGAGCCTGTGGAGTTCATTAATGACCTGTGTGGTGCTCACTGCTTGTTAACCTACAATATCTATTTTCCCTTCCTCCTTATTCATAACTTGAATTTCTTATTTATAACCTGAATTTCTTATTCATAACCCTTAATTCCTTTATCAGCTCTGATTTCATTCAGAGCAGCTGTGGTTAGCTGTTTAGGCCAATTAAGATAACTTACTGCCTCAGACCCTCTTGTCAGTAGGGGATTATGTGGCTCAGTTTTGGCTACTGAGGGGTGGTCTCCAAGTGGAAATTTTGGAAATACTATCATTTTCCTGTCAAAAAGCAACAGTCTGTATTTATGAACCTCTTGTTGCTTCTTCTTCTCTTTTCTTCTTGCTGGAATAAAGATGCAATATCTAGAGTATAGCAGCCATCTTACAATCACGAAGTCAAAAAGGCACAAGCTAAGAATGGTGGACCAGGAGATAGAAGGAGCCTAGCTCTTCAATGAGTTCCTTCCTAGAGCAACTTCACCAATTTTGGACTGCCCAGCTCTGGAGTTCTCGTTAAGTGAGCAAAATCTCTGTTTGTTTGAGCTATAGCTAAAGTTTCTGTTGCACCAAGCCATTTAATTCTAAGCGACACAAACTCCTTCAGCAGATTTTAATATTGATGAAAGTGGTCTATTTGGGAAAAAAAAATGCTTGAAAGGTCTTATTTTAAAACATTGAAGAACTACCTCACACTTCTATTCAGGAAAGGGTACTGGATGAGCAAGTTGAATTTCTCTCTGTAACTATAGATTTACAAACAGACACTTTGGCATTTACTTTCTTTAATTGTCGAGGAACTAGCATGAGTAAATTATTTCTCTTTATGTAAATTAAGATGTGTTGAATAATATTTCTACAACAATGCCTCCCTCCTTCACTTGTCCACTGAAGCTCTTTAGCTGCGATAGGAGGCTGGAACTCTATGTAGCACTTTTAGAATTGGGCACAGTGCTGGACACACGCTGGGAGTCTGTGCTCTACGAGAATTTCCTTTGGTATATTTGTCACAGGGAAATATTTTAAAACTGCTGAATAACAAATGTAGCTATGATTAATTTTCTGAATTAACACTCTCCAATTTTTTTTTTCTTTTGGCGAGGAAGATTCACCCTGAGCTAACATCTCTGTGAACCTTCCTCTACTTTGTAAGTGGGATGTCTCCACAGCATGGCTGCCAAGTGGAGCAGATCCATGCGGGGGGATCCAGAACCACAAACTGGGCCACCAAAGCAGAGCTCATGAAGCTTTTACCACTCAGCCATGTGGCGGGCCCCAACACACTCCAATTTTAATAATTCCTTCTGAAAATGTAGAATCTTAACCCAACAGAGTGCCAAAAGAGAATGAGAAGGTGGGTATTCGAGGATGTGGGGCTTTTCAGCATTCTTCAAAATTTGTTCCATGGTTAAGCCTCTTCTATAACATGAAGGGAGTTCTAGAAGGAGTATAAGTTGGTGGAAGAGCTAAAGGGAGAGAAGAAAGATGTGGCCTTCTTTACAATACAGTTGATACTGACCCTGATAACAGTTTTCCCACATTAAACCCAGCATATATGGGGTTAAAACCAAAACACTCATTCCCTGCTTACTCTCTGGCTTTCTGGCTCCAGAATCCACTATCCTCCATGGAGACAGACATCGTCAAGGACAAGCACCTGGACTATCTCCTCCCGCAAAGAGATATGGGCTGGTGGGAAAGCTGCTGACCAGAAAGGTCGTGAGCTCCCTCCTCTCTGCAAGTAGTCTCAAGGCCAAAGACAGGCTGGTGGGAAAGCTCCGACCAGCAAGGCCATGTGCTCCCCCTCCCCTACCTAAAACCCCAAATAAAAAACCTTCCTTTTAGCTTTTCAGGGAGTTTGGGATTTCAGCGTTAGCTCCCCTCTCTCCTTTCTCAGCGCTGTGCAAAAATAAAATTCCTACTTTCTTCCACCACACCCGGTGTCAGAGATTGGCTTGCTGTGCAACGGGTGAGCGAACTCACTTCAGGTTCGGTAACACTTTGAATGTGGTTCTTTGAGCTTTTCTTAGTAGGTCTACTCGCACAGTAATTAACCCTAGGATTCCTTCCACCAGGTAGAGATTCCATTGCAACCTAGGGCCTCTTTCCCCGGGAGAGACCAACTGCAGCAATCAGCATCATCTCCCAAGGCTCTCTTTGCCATCAAAAGGGCCAAGGGTTTCCTGGTTTATAATTACGCCAGGGAAACATCCCGCGAGAACTGGATCCACGTGGAGGCTCGCCAGCATCTCACATCCTCACCTGAAGATCCAACTCATAAATAAAGAATACACACTCTTGTGTTCGTAGAGTGGAGCTCAGCAGCTGTTTAATAGCCACACAGCAGCTCTACACAGGACTGGAAAGCAAAAGCAGATACCAGATCTGATTGAATACGCAGGGGAAATTTCAGGTGGCGGGAGGTAATTACCTGAGTTAGATAGGTTAAATAACACCTATGCTCTCTCATCTAAAAGGTATCCAGGACTTTTACAAGCCGTAGAGAATTTGGATGGTGGTTTTATAACCCGGTAGTGGAAAGGGAGGCAATTCTCCAGCAGCACAGCAGTCCATTGCTTGGAAACCCTCTTTCTCATCCGGCACCACCTGCATGTCCCCTTGGCTGTCCCCCAGGGAGGCACTGAAGCAGCCAAACCCAGCGAGCCTGTGAGAGTGGCCAGAATCGCAGCAGAAGGTGTCGGCTTCCTGGCCCCTGGTGGAGGCCATCTGGATTCTCTCACGCACCTGTTTGGGAAGGTTTCCGTGGTTTGGTTTACAAATGTAAATACAGCTCAAAATGTTCCCGTCCGGCGCTGATCATTCGTCTTTACTTCTAGGGGAGTTAATTATGTAACAAGATCATTTCTGTGCCCATTTTTCTCTTCCGTTATAAACTTTAGATGGGAAAAAATGTGCTTCTCGGTATTTTTTAGTGGAATGAACAGAAGGAAAAGTGCTTTCAATTCCTTAATAAAGGTGACATTAGGCCAGATTTGATATTACACTAAGTCCCACATATCATTTAAAAATGAGTTTTTTCAACCATAAAATTACTAATTGATCTGTCTTGTAAAAAGATAAAGGAAATGAATGCCTATTTGAGTTTCATTTCTGTCAGGCTCCCGATTCCTTATTTTATGTAGCGCAAAATGAATTTTAATGAAGCAGCCTCCAAATTTCAAAATATGCCATTACCCTTCGGAAGTAATTGGCATATTTGACTGTCTTTTCCTTTCTCAGAGTCTGTCTGACTTTCTAATCCCGAAGTCAATGTTCCATTCAACATGTTCTTCCACATACCATCTGAAAGAAGTAAATTAAAACAAGGGGAGGGCCTATACCAGAAATAATTCATTCATTTTGCCCCTCAACAAATATTTATAGAATTCCTACTGTATGTCAGGCACCGCTCCAGCTGCTGCAGAGAGAGTAGAGCACAAAATAGTGAAAAATCCCTGCTCTTGTGGAGTTTCCATCTTAGTGAAATGAGACAATATAATAAATACACAAATATATAATATTCAGGTGGCGATCAATGTTCTGAAGAAAAATAGTGAAAGGGACAAGATGGAGAGCGTGGATATGATTTTTTTAATATAGGGGAGGCCAAATGAGCCTCTCTAGGAAAAGGGTATTTAAGCAGAGACTGAATGAAGTCAGAATGTGAACTATTTTGGGATGAGAGTCAACAGATAGTATAGACTTCCTTCATCCTGGCATCTTTTTGCCTACTTTGATTGAATACCTACCTGTGCCAGAGTACATATATTTCCACATTTCGTGATTCTAGTCTCATGATGTGATCCTCGTTTTACAGTCGGAGAAGCAAAGGCTCAGGGACATCAGGTAGCTTGGTGGTCGAATGTTCCAGTTATTTACTGCTGCATTACAAACTCTCAAATTTTGTGGCTTCAGTTAATGACAATCATTTATTTTGCTCATGAATATGCAATTTGAGAAAAGGTAGGTCATTAATTCTAATTTTACCTTCCTTCTTGAGATTGATTTTTCAAGGCAATGGCTTGAAAAAGAGAAGGCTTGTGTCTTCTCCCTGTGACATCAGTTGGGGAGCACAATTTAGGACTAGGGGATCAATTTCCAAGATGGCTTACTCCTGTGGCTGGCAAGTTGGTGCTAAGGATCCCATGATAGAGTAGCTGGGTCTGAGGGCCCGTGGGCCTCTGTTTCTCTTCTTCTAGACTGGGCTTCCTCATAGCGTGGTGACTGAGCTTCTAGGACAAGTGTTCTAGGAGAGAAAGCAAGACAGAAGAACCTGACATTATGATGATTCAGTCTTGGAGGTCTCAAACTCAGGTCTGCATCTCACTAGTGTTGGATCTTTAGCAAACTGCTGAAGCACCCTAACCCCCAGCAAGGACATTTTCCCAAATAACAGATTTCTCTGCATCCATTCATTTAGTCAACAAGCATTCCTGAATGCCTCTAGCATAGTACTTAGAACCTGCTGCTCTGGAGTCTAATTGCTTGAGTTTGCATCCTAGCTCTCCCACTTGCTTGCTGATAAAACTTAGGAGATTTATTCCATCTCCCTATGCCTCAGTTTTATTAAATGTGAAAAGCAGGATTTAAGAAGGTTCAGAGAACTTCTCATGCACCTCATAAGACCACTAATCCCTACTCCTATACTACTACTGCCTCAACCCCATTGCCTTGAAAGATAAAGCCCAAGAAGGAAGGAAAACTGAGAATTAATGGCCTACCTTCTTTAAAAAGACTGCTGTGTCTTTAGTCTCCACAAGAGGTCAAGACTTACATGATATCCTTCTTTATAAGGACTCCTATTCCCTTGGATTCTGTATAACCCTGAGTCTAACCCCAGGTCTCATTCCTCCCCAAAGCACCAAACTCTTCCACTTTTCCCTTTGGAATTCATGGTCTATCATCAGAAAAAAGCTATTTCCTAAGCAATCCCTTCACCTCCTTTCTCTAAGGGAAAATGAATGGTTTCCTAAAGCTCTCTCCTGTGATAGCTGTTTCTTTACCACCACCGCTTCATGTGGCATAGGGCTTTCTGATAGGATAATTGTCCTTTACTGTTCTTTGTTACCAGATCCAAATTACTTCTTCTCTCACCATCCCCCAATTCAATGCCCTTTGAAGCAAATGCCATAGGACTATACTGCCTACTATCCTTTCATAGCAGTTGTCCATCAAGACCCCTGGTCTTTCCTTCCCCTTCACTTGAGATTTCAGCACCTAGCTCATTCACTAGGTTTTTCTCTACTACCATTCCTGTCACCATGTTATCTGGCTTCACCATACATATAGATAATCCATCCACTAGCCTGGCCACTAGCCAGCCCTGGTGGTCTAGTGGTTCAGATTTTGTGCTCTCACCACTGTGTCCCAGGTTCATTTCTCAGTCAGGGAGCCACACCCGTGCGTCAGTTGTCATACTGTGGTAGCTGTGTGTTGCTGGGATGCTGAAAGCTATGCCTTGGGTATTTCAAATACCAGCAGGGTCACCCATGGTGGACAGTTTTCACTGGAACTTCCAGACAAAGACAGACTAAGAAGAAGGACATGACCACCCACTTCTGAAAGAATTGGCCATGAAAACCCTATGAGTAGCAGAGGAGCACTGTCTGTTATAGTGCTGGAAGGTGAAAGGATGGTGCAAAAAGACCGGACAGGCTATGCTATACACAGCGTTGCTAGGAGTTGGAATTAACTTGACGTCACCGTCAACAACCAATACTGGCCTCTAACAATAGTTTGTTCTTTCCTCTTACAACAATCTTGTCTTTCATCCCTTCTCAACCGCCCACTCTTACAGCCATATTCTGGATCTCATATCTTTCCAACTTACTTCCCTTAGCACTTGGATTCCAATAATTCTTCAATCCATCAAGAGTTTTAATCCACTTTTTCTCATCATCCCTCTCATGTTACTCTTGTTTCCTTACCCTGCTAGGTGGGATTCTACAGTCCATTACTAATGATCACTCCTTTGCATATTCTATCAACAACTTGACCTTTGCTACCTACTTATTAGTTGTCTATTGCCAACATAGCAAATTACTACAAACTTAATGGTTTGAAACAACACTCATTTGTTATTATAATTCTATAGATCACAAGTCTGGTGGGCTCTTACCTGGAGGCTCTGAGGAAGAATCCACTTCCAAGCTCATTCAAGTTGTTGGCCCAACCCAGTTCCTTGCAGTTGTAGTACTGAGGTCCCCATTTCTTTGCTGGCTGTTGCTTGCGAGCCACTCTTAGCCCCTAGAGCCACTCTCTGGTCATTGCTTGTAGACCACTACATTTCAGAGCCAACAAGGTCTGTGGAATCCTTTTTACACTTCAGATTTCTCTGATCTCCTCTTCTGCCTCTCTGCTTTTAATGGCTCATGTGATTGATTACATTGGCCCTACCTGGGTAACACATGATAATCTCCTTATCTTAAACTCAGCTGTTTAATAACCTTAATTACATCTGCAAAATCCCTTTACAGTAGGACCTAGATAAGTGTCCGATGGAATAACCAAGGGATGGAATCTTGGAAGGACATCTTTAAAATTTTGCCTACCACCACTCAGGTAAATTTTACATGACAAATTTGGCTTAAACCTAAGTCTTGACCCCTCTGAACTGTTCCATAGCATCTCAGTATGCCTAAAGAAAAAAAAATACAATCTTCTAACAAGGCCCATTGTGAATTTGTGATGGCAAATCTCAAGTAGGGCTCAGCACAGCCCAAAAATCACGCTACATTTCCCTGGACAATTCCTGTTTCCAGTCTCCCAGAGGGCATTTCACATGTTTTTCTCCTCCTCAAAATTCTAACCCTCTTTCTAATATTCTATATCCAGATGAGGACTCCAACTGTTATTTCACTGGGAGGAAGTTTCAAAGTAATGACAAGAAAACTACGTTTCCCCATTATCAAATCTAGTCATCTGTCTGCATTTTTATGCATGTACTTAGCCGCCCTGCTCCTATTTAACTCTTCCTGCTCTAATATCAACCTCCCACAAATGCACTCAATCTCTTCCCTTTTTGACTGTTCCATGATTTTCCCATTGCAACTATACTTTTCCCCCTGCATCCTCACTCAGTTTCTGCTGCATTGCTAGCATCATCATACAAAAATGCAGAAATACCTCCCATTAAAAACAAATCCTCCCTGGGCTGACCCTGTGGCATAGTGGTTAAGTTCACATGCTCCACTTTGGTGGCCCAGGGTTTGCAAGTTCGGATCCCGGGTGCAGACCTCCACACTGCTCATCAAGCCATGGTGTTCTGGTGTCCCACATACAAAATAGAGGGAGATTGGCACAGATATTAGCTCAGTGACAATCTTTCTCAGGCAAAAAGAGGAAAATTGGCAACAGATGTTAGCTCAGCACCAATCTTCCTCGCCAAAAAAAAAAAAGGAAAGAAATCCTCCTGGACTTTGTTGTGGTAAGGTTATATCGCTCCCAGGTGCAGTGTGATATTTTATGGCCCTCTTACCCTACGCTGTGCTAGAACGTTCCTGGTAATGCATAAAAACCTAAGGAAGTATCCATGCATTCAGGATTTAACAATTTGAAAATATTAACAGTGAAAAGCTGAAATTAAAAGTTTTCAAAGTGGCTTCCTTTGAGTTTGCACATCACCTAGTATTCAATACAGATGTCCCCTTCTGCATCCCCACCAATCTGCCTCTGCTCTTAAATCTCATGAAACCCCACAGCACTTCCCCATTTCTCTGGTCATCTTTGTAGAAAAACCCCCAAGAAAGTTGTCTATACTTGCTATCTTTACTTCCTTAATAGCTATTTTCTCTTTAACCCATCCCAGTCAGGCTTTGTCCTTATCATTTACTGATATTCCAGTTCTAAGGGTCACCATAGACCTCCAATACACCAAATCCAATGGACAATTCCCAACACTCAGAAGCATCTGACACAGTTGATGAATCCCCCTTCTTAAGGCATCTTCTTTATTTATCTTCTGGATCACTATACTCTCCTGGATTTTCTTGTACTTGTGTCTGCTCTTTTTCAGTTTCCTTTGCTTGATTCTCCTTCTTTACCTCTGAATACTGGACTTCCTCAGGGCTTAGTCCTCAGCCCTCTTCTATTCTTTATCAATATTTTCTGTATAGTTGAGCTCATTAGACCCAATGTTTTAAACATCTATATGCTGATGACTCCCGATTTCAGATGTTTAGGCCTGACCTATCCCTTGAGCATTGACGCATTTACTGATCGCTTACTCAACATCTCCACTTAGTTGTCTAATAAAGTTCTCAAAATTAGTGAGCCTAAAATAAAACTCAAGCTCCTCTTCATTTCCTCTCTTCCCTCTCACTACTGCAGTTCACTTCTCTGTCTGTCTGTCCCATCTTGGTCAATGTTACAAGCACTCATCTAGTTGTTCAGATCAAAATTGTATTAGGTTTCTCCACAAAGCAGAACCAACAGGATGTGTAAACATATAGAAAGAGAGACATATTGTAAAGAATTAGCTCATGCAATTGTGAGGGATGGCAAGTCTGAAATCTGCAGGGAAGGCTGACAGGCTGGAGACTCAGGAAGAGGTGATATTGCAGCTTGAGTCCAAACACAGTCTGTAAGCAAAATTCCTTCTACTTTGGGGGACCTTAGTCTTTTCTCTTAAGGCCATCAACTGATTGGATGAGGCCCACCCACACTATGGAGGAATAATCTGCTTTACTCCATGTCTACTGATTTAAATGTTAATTACATTTAAAAAATATCTTTATGACAACACCTAGCCAAGCTTACGTAAAATTAACCATCACAATCCACTCGTTGTCAATTTGGCACCCGAACACATCTCCTTAAATCATATTTAATCTCCAAATAAAGGCTGTAACAAGCTTATACTTTTGGCTAACATGATACACATGTCCTGTGTATAACCAAAACATGCTAATCCTTTCCCTAGAAGAGGATGCAAAGTCTTTAGTCTTTGCTCCTTGATATCCTGTAATTAAATACGATGATATGAAGTCAATACATCTTATACGATAAAGAAATAAAAGAAGGAAAAAACAAAGACATATATAACACATAAGAAGATGTACCTTATATCTTGTATATCTTATAAACATATTCATAACAAGCTAAAGAAGAAATACATATAATAATTACAATCCTCATTTCTTTAGCTGGTCACATGGTCATAGCTCGTGTTTATAACTAACTTCTTCCACTGCTCATTCTGTATTTTCTTTGTCCTAAGCAAGTGCCTAAGCTGGTTGTGGTTCTTTACCTGATAGGGTGACCCAAACCTTCATTTCTGAAGGGTTTGGACCATTAGTAATCTCGCTTGAATTGGGTTGTTGTAGTTTTCCATTGACTTTAATCACAAGGCATGGGTAGTACTAAGAGACACCCTAAAGGATCTCCGGTATTCCAGACATAATCTTTCTTACCTCCACTGTGGAGTAGCAGTCCAACTCCTCCTTAGTAATCAGGATCAGTTCTTCTGGCAAGCAGTGTAACTCCCTTCTTTGCCTGCTGGTTCAGAGGTATGAGGAGCCCAAAGTGGCTGGATGGCAGTCTTAACTTCCAGTACGATGGAGTCATTGTTGTGTCTCCTGGTGGATCATAATGGCTTTTTGGATCTCCTGAAACTAGTGTCAATTCAGAGATAATGTCCAATAATCCTCAAAAAGTCAGATTATTTCTTTTTCCTTATTGCACAGTCACCCTGGTAAAAAGCCATAGATTCCTTTGGAATATACTGGGAGAGAGAATAACAGTAAACATTTTGGGCAGTATAGTGGGGTCCTTCCTCAAGGGGAACTGGCCTCCTCTTTATTTATCCAAGGGGTTCGGAGCCTATAAACTGGCTCAAGTTTAGGAATTGAATATAGGTTTATGCCTCTGTATTTATGATTCAAGTTTGACTTTTGTTCCTTTGACCTAGAACTCCCCACTTGTACAGATCAAATAAGAATTTAGTAAACTTACAATCTATTTCACACCTAGAAATATCACGATCAACTAGCCAATGCTATAGGTCTCTGCAAGTCATACTATTCTGATTGCTGCTTTGATTCTATCCTAGAACCATGCCCACCTTGCCTTTGCTAATTAAATGGCACCCCTTGGCCCCTGACGCCCTAGGATCAAATTGCTTTCATTGGATTTATGTTTTCTAATTCAGTGACAGCAGTTCCCACTATAATTGCTGACCTACAGAGAAGAGTGATCACAGAGCTCTTCAAGAATGTTGGGATTCCTCCCTCAAATTTATTTCTCACAGTCACGGTGAAAGGTCTGTCTACTGGACCCTCCCAGGGCGGATAAGCTGATCTTAAATGATAAATCCACTCTAACAATCCAATCTCCCAAAGCCTTTGAATCTCTTCCTCTCTAGTGTAGCAAGGGAGTTCTGGCCTTTCAGTTTACTTAGTGTAATCCACCTGTTGGTTCATGTTTCAGCCAGCCAACCAAACAAGCTGTTAGAGTTCTTTCTAATTCCCTAAGCTGCAACATTAGATCCAGATACTGGATATGTGGACCCACATCAAAAAATTCTGCCTGATCCAACTTTGTGGTCCTTCCACTAGTATACTTCACCTTTAATATTTACTCTCACACATATTTCCTGGATTTCTGTCTATATAAATTGGAAAGATGTGGTTCTTGTGAAGTGTACTGCCGTTCTTCATGGGTCACACTTGTACCTCACATTTAGGGGCCTACTGGAACTTGAGTCTGGTGACAGGTCTAGAAACCAGAGAAATGGTGGGGCTGGGTTTTGAGGAGAATCAGCAGTGTCTTGCAAGGCAACTACCTCAGGGGAGGCCATTACAATTTCCTCAGGCAAAGCAGGGTTAATCTCCTCAGACAGAGGTGAAGTGGCTGCTTCTACTGGCAAAGAAGACTCATGGGAATTTAAGGGTTCAATGTCCCCAGCTTCATCAGGATCTTCCCATATGTCCCCATTCCAATTTTCAGGATCTCATTCCTTCCCAATCAATGTCCTCACTTGAAGAGCAGACACCCTGTGAGGCTGGAAATTCAATTTGCATTGTAATTCAACCACTTGCAGGATGAGACTGTGGGTTTGTTTTTCAGTAATCTCAGCTATTTTGCTACAGGTGATAAGGGTTTCTTTCAGGACAGACATGGAAACTTTCAGGTCATTTATGCAGTGTGTGAGCTGGGAATTTGAATCCCTGAGCTCATCCTTTTATTTCCCCACTTTGTCCAGTGCAATTACGACCAACTAGCCAATCTCAAACTCTCAAACTCATTTTTTTCACAAAAATGTTCTAAGGTGTCAAATACATGGTCACTCAGAAACTTTCCTCTTATAAGTATTTGATAAGGAGTACATAGTGGTGATATTTTGCAAATCTCTATTGCCACATCACATCATGGACTCTCCATGCTCTCTTTACTAATGGAAATAGACATTAGTGCCTTTAAATCTAATCATATTAGAGAACTGATTCCAAAAACTGAGTACCATGGCCTAGCCAAATTGACATGTAAAATTAACCATCATTAAAACCTACAAGCCATCCTTGATGTTTTTCACTCTCACCACACATCTGATCCATCAGCCCCACTTTCAAGGATCAGTTCCTTCCTCTGATCACTTATCAGGTTCATCATTATCAGCATCCTAGTCCAAGCTACCATCATCTCTCACCTAAACTCTCTAAATGGTCCCCTTTTCTTTCTCTGCTTTCACTCTGCCTCTTACCCCATTGGCCTCTTACCCTCTGAGTCTACGATTTATGCAGCAAACAAGATGGTTTATTTAAGACTTAAATATAATCATTCCACTCACCAGCTCAAAAACTCCAGTGTTCTCCATCAAACTCAAAATGAAACCCAAACTTCCTACCACTGTCTACAACATTATGTAGTCCAGCCCTGCCTCTCTCTTTCTCTTATTTTATTTCCACATTCACCAGCATTTTTACTAACTCTCTAAGGTCCAACTGAAGGAGTTTTGGGGGTTTGTTTTGCCTGGAAAACTCCTCTCCCAGGTGCTCCTATGACTCCATCCAGATCACTGCTCAGAAGTCACCTCTTCAAAGACCTTTCAGGATCACCCTATTTAAATTAACTGCATTATAAACTATCCTCTTATTCTGCTTAACTTTTCCCCACAAAACTTATCACTGTCTAGCATCATATTGTATATGTATCTGTTTAATGTCTGCCTTCCCAACTAGAATAAAATCTCAGAGAGGACAGGGGCTTTCATGCCTTGTTCCCTGCCAAATCCCAAGGCCATACAACTAGATCTAACACACAACTACATTCGTCAAAGTGAACAGCAATGATAATGTTACCCTAGGGTTAGTACTCATAAGGGCTTTGAGAGGGTTAAATTTGATCACATGCTTATTCCAAAGACTGCTAATTATCTCCTAATATTAATTCTTCCTTCCTAATAGAATCCCTAATTTTTATTTGGGTGCATGGCTGCCCAGAATAAAGATTTCATTTCCCACCATGACTTTCAGTTAAGAATTACCACGTGACTAGTTCAAGCCAATAAGGTACAAAATTGTCACAAGCAACTTCTGAGAAGAGATCTTAAAGGAAGTAGGTGGTGAAGAAAAGTTTGCCCCCCTTCTCCTTCCTTGCTGACTGGAATTTTGGCACGATGGTTGGAGGTCCAGAACCTCTAGCATCCATCTTGAAGAATGAGATGAACTTAAGAGTAGAAGTCAACCATGGAGAATCACAAGATACAAAGAGCCTGGATTCTTGCTACCACAGAGTGACATATCATGCCCAGACCTAATACTTCTGAACTTCTTGAATGTGAGGAAAAAGTAAACTTCTATCGTTTTTAACTTATTGTTATTTGGGGGTTTTCGGTTCCTTGCAACCATACCTACTCTTAACAATTTTAACATGTAAATTGACGAAGACAAACTTTGGACCATAGGAAGCCCTCAATAAATATTATCTTTTACTTTGTATTATTGTCATTGCTTTAATTTTTTTCCTATTTCTGTATCTCCTTGTTAGCACTGTTGTTGTTTGTATATGCTATGCACTGTGCCAAAAGTGCGGGGGACATGGACAAGAATAAGATAGAACTTTGATTTAAAGGACATTGTGGTTTGGGGAGGGTAGAAATAAAATTACAGTACAATGTGGAATGTGCTTTAATGTTTTAATAAAACCAGGCTATGAAAATACATAGGAAGGACAGAATAAGTTTTCCAGGTGGAGTAGTGGCAGATTGATTGCAGAAGACATAAATCTTGAACCAAGACTTAAAATGTATAGCAGACTATCATGGGGACAAAGAGTTGAAAAGGGCAGAAGGAAAAGCAAGAGGAATGATTGCATGTAGTCTTCCCTCTTAGGTGAGCAGGAATGATTTGGATCTTACCAACAGAAGAGAAAAGAAAAGAAAAGGCTTTGTCGTCCCTAAGAAAGTCAAGGCTTTTATCTCACCCAATACTTCATTTCAAATACAAAGTCATTATATTAAAAAAAAATCATTAGCACAAATGTTTGATTAGAAGATGAGCTGACATCTTAGAAAGCAAAGGGGTGATTTCTAGATGGGATGTATATAATCAGGACTGTCAAAAGAAGGCATAATGACATATCTTGGGGGAGGGAGATAAAAGTGGAGGAAGGGAGAGAGGAAGTGGCAGGAAAGAGTATATAAATGTATAAAATTAGAAAGGTCCTCTGAGGGAAAGATAGCCACTTAAGGTACTTAAGGCAACAATTTTTAAAGTGGTTTCTAAAAATTAAACTACAAGTACTCCCTATTATATCCCTTATATTGACAGGCAATAAGGAGCTTAGGCTAGTATTCACTTAACTTTAATTTTTAGAGCAATGTTTTTGTGTAAATTTCAAAATCCTTACCCAACCTCCTTTATCTGTGTTTTTGTAGTGCAAGACAGAGGGTAAGGGAAGGAGCACTAAAATAGCAAAATGAGGATGGGCACTTGGGGATTTCCTCCTTAAGACGTCTCTACGGCTGTGACGTCAGTGCTTTTGCAGATTCCTAATTTGGACCCTCAGGATTCTTGACATTGTCCATTTAACCTCCTGAAACTAAACCTTAAATTTGCTCCTGAACTTTCCCTTTACCTATAACACCAGACTTAGCATTTGCTCGCAGCTCCTCTAATACTTACTCTTGATTTTTTATCTTGATACCTTCTCATATTAACAATTATTTTAAATGTAATTCTTAGCATTTCATAGAGCCAAGTGCATTTCTATGCAAAAACACCTCTGAACATGTAATGAATATCTATTGGAAGATTTTATTTGCCTTATAAAAATCTGATTTATAAATTTTAAATTTCAAGAATGATGTATAATAAAAACAAAATAAACAAAACAAACAAACAAACAAAAATATCCCACAAAGCTACGCCTGAAGAAACTGATTTCTGGAACTGAAGAGGAAAGAGAAAATAGCATTTGCTTAATATTAATCTATTATAACGTATCCATCATTTCAGCTTCTCTTTGCCACATTCTAAAGCAGCAACCCTTCTCATTGACCGCATAATTCAAACCTTTCTTTGGAGAAATATGCAATAGTTGGTAATCGCATGCATTCTAAAGCATCTCATTTTATGTCCCCCAAATGCATGATTTACTCTGAATGATAAATATGGCTATGAACTGGAGTGTTTCTGGCATTCACAGATCAAATGTAACTGGGGAGGAATAACTCAGATGCGTCCTGATGTTTTATGTTTCCATGCACTAATATTTGCTTCACACCATATGTCACCGTAACACAAGAATGTAATAAAATAGAACAGCCCAGTGGTTTTCTCTTCCAACATCTGGTCTTCTGAGGAAGTCTAGCACTTTAGAGATTCATATTTAAATCTCCAGATAGGTGGGAAAATGAAATGCCTTGGTGAGACAAAGGGAAGGGAATGCTGGAAAGTCAGCTTCCTATCATCAAATTGGCATCGCTGAATACTATGATAATCTCAATGGAATTAAACAAACAGACCTAGTAGTCTACTGGCCCCTCCTTAAAAAACCACACACAGTGTCCATTCCCAGAGCAGTAAAGAGAACCAGATGTCAGTCTTTAAAATGGTGGCCATCCGTCAAGTCTTCTGACTCTTTGCTCTGTTCAAAGCACCTAGCCCTGGAAGGACCACAGCTACCTGAGAAACAATGGCAACATCGTCTTCCTAAAGCTAGCTTAACCAATCTCCAGAGAAAAAGACCAAGACCACATCAGCTGAATTGAGGGAGTTTACAAGACATACTGGTCTCTCCAGTCCTTTAAAAAAAAAAATGAAGGGAAAAATATGCTTTCATATTTCTTACTCCCCTGCAGAAAAGAATTAATTATATTTGTTCTCTTCATTTCCTTACATGCCCTTTGTTCTTTAGATCCGTGCAATATGGCTACTATACCCACCACTTCACAGAACCTATCCACTGAGGTCTCAAATGACCAAGTAAGCTAAATTCCATATACATTTTTCTATCTTCATTTTGCTTCACCACAGTATTTAACATTGTTGGCTGCTCTCTTCTTCTTGGAACACGCTTTTTTTGTTGCATTAAATGTTACACTTCTCTGATTTTCCACTCACTCTTTCTAAATCCATTTTTGTGATTTCTCTACTTTTCCTAGCCCTCAAATTTTGATGTTTAGCAAACCTTGGTCTTAGGGCTTCTTTATGTCTACATTCTCTTTCTAGATGATCTAAGTCCCTACAAAATTCCAGTTCCTAATCATCTATATGCTGCTTATGCTCGTGTCCTCTTTTGCCCCTCCACATCTATTATCTACCCTTCTCCACTCTGCTCTGTGCCCCGGGAAGCTGATCCCTATGAACTCCATCATTTGTTCTTTGGTTGGTCATTTATTTTCATCAAGGAAGATACCAGCAGGAAATTGGATACTGGCAGGAGAGCAAGATAAGATATCAATATTTTTCTGGCTCCTTCCCTATCAGGCTCTGGGTTAGCAATGCTTGCATTCCTTTACCAGACACCACTCCTTTTAGGCAACCATCTCCTATAGCTACAGGTCTTGGCAGATACCAGTAACTTCTCCCTTCCCTTTACCCTCAAGCCTAGAGGTAGTAGCAGATTTCAGTTTTTGTTGGTTCCAGAGTACTCTGCACTCTTGCTGTGTTCCCTGAACCCAGCCAACAACTTTGTAAATAGTTCATTCACTAAAGTCTTTTCAATTGACCTCTTTCCCTATGTCACCTATTTGCTTCCAAAACTCTGACCCACACTCTGAGATTACCCTAATCTGTATCTCAAGTTCATCTCCCTTGCCTGAGGTCAAGATCCATAAAACTAACTACTGTGCCTACTAACAGGCTCATTTGGATTTTCTGAAGATATTTAAATACTGACAAGACCACCAATGAACACATTAGCTTCTCCTCCTCCTTCTCTATATTTCCCTTTTCAGAAAATGACTTTACTATTTGAAAAACTCAGTGTTTCAAGCCAGAGATATGGAAGTCATCTTTAACTCCTCTCTTTCCTTCAATTCTCTCATCCAATTAAATACTAAGTTTTACTGTGTCTTCTCTAAATATCTCTTGAATCCATCCATTCCTCCATTCTCACTGCCTCTATGCTAGACCAAACTACCTTCAACTCTTGTCTGGTCTCCTCTGCAATACATTTTCCATAGGGAAACTAGAGTGATCTTTCTGAAAAGCAAATTTCATTATGTCAAAACTCTATTTAAAAACCTATAAAATGGATTTCCATTGCCTTTGGATAAAATCTGGGCTCCTTACCATGGCTGTGTGCTGACCCACTCCCTGGCCCATGCTCCAGTATAGCATTCATTATACTTTATTGTAATTTATTTAAATGTCACCTGCCTCCATTAGAGTGAATCTCCAGAGGTCAGGTGTTAAGGGATGAATTGTATCCCTCCAAAATTTATACGTTGAAGTTCTAATTCTCGGTATCTCAGAACGTGACTTTCTTTGGAAATAGGGCCATTGCAGATGCAATTAGCTAAGATGAAGTCATACTGGAGCAGGAGGGGTCTCTAATACAATATAAATAGCATCCTTATAAAAAGGCAAATTTGGACACAAACATAGATACACGTACAGGAAAGGTGATGTAAAGAAACATCAGGAGAAGATGGCCATCTACAAGCCAAGAAAAGAGGCACAGAGCAGATCCTTCCCTCACAGCCCTCAGAAGGAGTTAATGCTGTTGACACTTTCATTTGAGACCTCTAGCCTCCAGAACCATGAGATAATCAATTTCTGTTGTTTAAGCTACCAAGTTTGTGATACTTTGTTACAGCATTCCTAGCAAACTAATACAGCAGGGAACATGTCTGTCTCAATTATTATGGTATTCAAAGCCTCTGGCAGTGTCTCAAACATCACTGTAGATCTTCCAGAAATTTCCATAAATATTTGTTGAATAACTGAATAAATTCCCATAATTGCTGTCAAATAAAATATACTGGGCAGTTGGTTAGACCAATTGATGGAACTTAATTATTCAAGTATCAAGACTCTCTCATTAAAACCTGATCTCACACTGAAAATCAAAGGACAGTGTTATAATTAGTCCCTATCACATTCAATATTAATTAATCAAGCAAGAAAATGGAGTAAATTTTCTGTCAGAAAAAAAATGCTGAGGATTATTACTCAGCTAGAATAAAAACTTATTTTTAAAATACTGGATCAGCTGTACATTATTTCATTCGTGAGCCTTTCAGATTTTACTGCTCTAAATAACAGGGAGTCCTTATTGTCAATAGGGACTTGAGCACAGGGCCTGGAGGAGTTTGAGTGCATCCTTTGTGATTTTTATGTATATCAGAGGCACCAGGCAAGGGAGGTTGTTGATTTGCTACTTTTTGAGTTTCTCCCTTCATAAGTCAAACCTGAGAGTTTCAGCTTCCTCAGCAGAGTACTTATGGGCTGAAGTTGGGAAACCCTGCTAAAATTTCATGAACCAGAATCAAATTTATTGGCTCATTTAGCATTCCTTAGTGCTCCGAAGGTTGAGGTGGTTCAGCTAAGGTATGGCATGTGGATTTCTTAAATGAGTAGTGAATTCTGTAAGTTTCTCTGTACTCTAAAAATCATACCTCTTAACCCAATATCACATTTTAAAGTTAGCTAATATCTTGGAAACCAGAGCCTCCTTGCCATTTGGGGCATCACAGTTTGGCATTTGACAAATGAAATAGTCCTCTTTAATTAAATAAAGGCTGGTCATGGTGATGAAGTGCTGAATATAATTTGAATTAAATTATATTCTGAATGGTCATGTCTAGAAAAATCAGCAGCCTAATAAAACATATTAGTAGCGACTTTGTACTGGTGACATCAATGCTCTCTTCCAACCTTGATTCTTCAGGTGTAAAGTCACATACATGACATTGGTGCATGTCTTATGAGTTGTCACCAAGCTGCTGCCTTCAAAGAATGGAGAGTACTTGAATTTTGTCACTTTTAATGGCATTTCTTTCTTACTAACTACTATTTTCCACATCCACAGTAGGAAGCAAGGCTTTACACGCATTTGATGTTTATTGTGTCATAGTAAAGTAACTCTACAACCCCAGTCAAGTCATCCACAAAGACAAGCTAAATGATTGGGACCTTGTACTTCCTTTAAACAATGAATCTTTAAATAATCAATCCATACCAGGTGGCCAACTCTCAAGCAGAGAAGTCCTCACACACTGGCATATTCCTGGCTTATATCCTGAACTCTGCCACCTCACCTGAACTAGAATTCTTTTTCCTAATATGTTATTGGAACCATCATTTTCTTGAGCACTCCAGTGCCTTGCTCTGATGACTAACTATGCCTTTCCACCATCACGTTTGGCTTCTACCTCAGCTATGCCCTGCACATGGATCCTCATATTGTATCACCCCTCCTCTATTTATGCGGATTATTCTCCTCCCTGGGGCCATTCAGATCCCTACACCATATCATGCCATTAGCCATGTAGCCAGAGATTTCCACAGTGCAGGAAATGGGAAATTGGATTATAATGAAAGAAGTAAAGTTTGCTTTTGTTACTAGTCCAGGACTTCCTTTTCTACATCCATGGTCCCTTAGAGTCCTGGTTCATAAACTCTTGGAGATATGTTAATGGCATGATGGTTGCTCCATGGACTCCTACCTAAGTCAGAGGTGTATATTTTGCAAGTTCATAAATATTATAGAATAGTTTCTCCATCACTGAAATATTTTGTAATCCTTTCCCTATTTCAGCCTCCCGTCGCCATAGCAATTAGAGGACTGATCAGTACCACTGCTACCTGGAACACAAATTTAGAGATAATTGTTCTGGAAAATCTCCAGTAGTTCAACACCTGTTTGAGCCAGTAGAAATATGGTTTCCTGTTACTTGCAAATAAATGATTCCTAGCAAGTTGTGTGATTCAGTGTTTCATCTCAGAGGACCCCTTATTCTATTTTAAGAGGCAGGGGAAGGAGACAACAGCAAGGGATAAGAGTGGAAAAGGAATTTGACCGACTAATTTAAAATTTCTGTTGTCTCTGAAACACAAGGGCCAGTTAAACAGACTTCAGAACTTTGTCAAAGTAAATATCCTCAGCTTCTCACTATTCAGCTGGTATCTTCAGGTTTCTTGTCCAGGTATCTACGATGCAATTGTCAAATCATTGCATCTAATAAGCATGAAATAAAATAATTACGTTTAAAGATCCTTAAATATTCTTAATTCTAAGTATTTGGAGCTTTTAAAATACATGCAAAGAATAAGTTGTTCCTGAGTTTTGATATGAATTAAGAGAAAGAAGACTGACACTGACCTAAATTACTGACAAAAATATTTGAGTATCAATGAATAAAAGTGGAGCACATAAGGATGTTTATTATATTTTTTAAAAGAAATACTTTCAGTTTATTAATCTTTCTAACTAAAAAATATAGTTAATTATCTCTAAAAGAAAGGGCAAGATTATAGTAATCATGACATTTAGAAGAATTTGAAAGAGAACGAAAATATTTTCTAGTGAAGTAAATCCTTCAAAATGCAGGTGAACTTGATCCAGCAAAAACATTATGAACTCAGGCCTTTTATAAATAAGTAAATATAATTTAATGTTTACCTTTTACTAAAATATCGAAGGTCTGGATGATAAAATTCATCATAATATAGTTCACCTTTAGCGGCAGAAAGATCATGCCTTTCCACTTTTTTTTTTTAGATTGACGTTGGAAAACTTACATAATAGTGCATAATTCGATAATATGCTATATACATATTCCTTGATGGACTATCCAACCATAAAATCTGTTTGTGGTTTGGTTGGTCAACATCTCTCTCAGTTTTCAAGGAAAAAGTGCAGGAAACATAAGCAATTTTCTCTCTTCCATGTTGACTTCCAAAATAAATGTCTGCATAGAGCCTGCAGGGCAACTTCGGAATTGAAACTCGTTTTCAATTAGCAAAGGAAAATCAAAGAGAATTTCCAGTAGCGTCTCAATTAATCCAAGTACAATAGGGAGTACATCCTAATAGTTGGAGAAAGAAATGGAAGGAGGATGCCTAAAATACATTTCCAATTCGAAAGCTTGAAAACTGAATGGCCTAAAGCGATGCTATTTACTTACCTGTCCTTTAGGCTTCCCCACTGTAAAAATAAACAAGTGAAATTTAATTTAGTTCCATCATGTGGCAAGTGTTTAAAATACTTACATGATCTACTAATGGTGTTCATAGAGCAGAGCAAACAGAGGATCTAGAAACCGACAAAGCTATTAATTACTAGTTATGTCCGACATTAAGTTTGGACTCCTCAGGTCTTCCTTGATGTCAAGAATATTTCACATTTGTCTTCATTCTCTGATATTTCTACTTTTCTGGCTGGAGAGATATTTATCAGTGTAGCTGCGACAGCTTTGATAGAATCAGTTTCAGTTTTAAATCTCTCTTGAGAGGCATTCACTTCTTACAAGTTCACCTAGGCTGAGTCCAAGAAAGTCTCTTGAGTAACCATCCTCGGGCCATATGCATGCATTTTAGCTTCTAGCTGAGAATCTACTGAGTTAATAGTTTGTTCAAATTGTTTTTAAAAAATGTTCCTGAATGGCAAAGCTCCAAATAATACCTAAATTACCGTGTGTGAGGCATGAAGGGGAGGGTTGCTGTCTCCATTGCATCCCTTGCGCGCCAAGGCCAGCCCTGACAAAATGCAGGGTGAAGCTCTAATCTCAGAGGAAAGACAAAATACCCCCAGTAGCTCTGTCCCAGTGGCAATATGGCAGCAGAGCTCCAGGGTAGACACAGCTCATTATGACAGTCTATTTTTCTCGCTTCCTCTTGACTGATGAAAAAATATCTATCTTTCCTTTTTCCAATCAAGATGCAGATTAAATTTCATCATGCACTACAGGTGCTTTGAAAGTGCAAACTAGTTCCCAAAAAATCACTGAGAAATATGATTAGTTTATGTTTATTGCTATGTAGAAAGTGTCATGCTGCTTTTCTGTTTTTGACTCTCTGCTCATGCTCTTGCCTCTGTTTGGAATGACTTTCTCCTTTCCCATTTGAATAAAACCCAATCCTAAAGAAGGAAACCCTTCCATTGGAACCTTGTCACCTCCTTAGGTGGATTGAGTCCCCATCTATGGGTAACCAGGCCCTCCTGTGACTCTTATTCTAGAACAATTCTCCCATTTTAATATAATGTTGATTTACTCTCTTGGCCACTAGACTGCGATGTCCCTGAAGTAGAGGACAGATGGCATCACCTTGCTATCTGCCGGGTCTTTAAGCTCAATGCTTAGCACAGAGGTGTACTAAAATAAGCATGTTTGCTGAATTTATGTACCTTGTTCTGTCCAGCAATAAACGCTCTCAGTAAGTAACATAACTTGGATTTACATATCCTATGTAATTACTTTAGCACTTTCAACACATACACTAGTATGTAGATAATGGGTTATTTTTAAACTGTTACTTTTCCAAGGTTGATCTCTGACTCAAACATGCTTTCATGTAGCCATAATTTGTTCACATTTGTCTTCTTTATTAGACCACAGTTTCTTTGAAAAAAGAGACTGTCCCCTGCTTCCTGTGGCTAGCAGGCACAATAATAAATACTTTTTGAATAAATAAAGGATCAAATGTGAAAAGATGACTGATGATGCCCGTGGCTAGGCAGAGAGCCCGGCTATTGTGGATTAATTCAAGAACTATGCAATTACTCAAATAGAGGTGATAACTGGAGTTAACAAGGAGAGAGTAAGGTTGAAGCTAGGATAAGGAGAGCTTAGGAAACTAATAATAAAACCCTTCTATAGACTAAGTAACACTAGCTACAGCCAGAATAAAGGAATTATCCCCTATATAAAGATGTTGCCATAAAAAATAGGGGATGTGACTCTACACTGTAGAAGTGTTAAAACTATTTACTGATGAAAGAGATTTTTTATTCAGCTGAGAATTAGAAAAACAATCTTGAGCTATCCTAATGCCAGGAATGAAAGAAAGCCAGTCTAAAGCACTGATCTGCAATAGGCAGTTTTCCAAGAAAAAGGACATGTTGCTTAGACATGGGACAAAAAGAAAGATATGGGGACATGATCAATTCCATTCAAGGGCAACTTCCTGAGAACCATAGAAACGTGAGCCTGGAAAATCCCTTTCCACCAAACAGGTGTGCTCATTTGCAAGCAACTTGGCGTCTTTTTCAATCCTGGCCCATTGCCTATTAGAATAGAGAATCATTTCAGAGGCCCAAAGCACCCAGCCCAGATGCTTTGACAATTCTGGCATGAATTTCCATTTCATCCAAGCACCCAGACATCAGAGCATTTGTATTGCACCAACTAGAGACCAGCCCCTTTATCCTAATGCTTATGTGTTCTTAGGATACACAAACTCTTGGAAATCACTTAGAAGAATTGCCAGCCAAGGTACCACATAACGCAGCCTGCCATGATTATCCACAGAGCCCTACTAACACCAGTATGTGTTTTGTTGAGAAAAATTAAAAAGCTACTCAGCTATGAAAGAATTTCCCATTTGATTGTTGCCAGCCACAAATGGCAGTTATGTAGACCCAAGTTGGCAGTAAACACACACACACACACACACACACACACCCTTCAGTTAAAGCTCAGGAACCATGCGATTTAGCACTGAGTCCTAGTAAATAACTGGAAATATGTTTTCTTTCTTCCCCGTCTTCTAGTTGGCCAACAGATATAACAAGCTGACTGAGTCTGCAATCAGCTTCATCAGAGAATGTGGATAAAAGAGCAAAAGGAAGAAAGATTTTCTGTGTCTGGCCAACAGAGCATCCCTAGGGAAATCTGCAGAGGTGGAAAACATTTTTCAGAATTACTGCAATATACTACCTTTCATTGAAGATACTTACAGTGATGGAAATGTGTTAATTAAGTTTCCCTCTGAATCTTTGGGATTGGAATTGTAAAGTACCATCAGAGAAGGTTTGTAGAAAATAACAGTGTCTATTATCTAGACCAGTGCAGATCCAATCACTCCTGCGTGGGATCCTTGTATCACCATATTTTTTCCTCTACCATCCGCAGAGACAGAGAGAAGTCAGGCCAGGCCTATGTTCGGGCACCTGCCTCTGCTCTCTAAAATTTGAGGGATATTGTAAAGCTTATGTTATGTGGGAGGACTTCAAGGACACGAAATTGCAGAAAAGGAGCATGGAAATTGAGAAGGCGTGATATACTGGGAATCACTCATGGCCTTTCTTACCAACTGGATTTTAGCAATGATAGAGATCAAGTAGTGTACTCCGTTATTCTTAATGAAGAGATTAACTAATAAGATTCATTCTTAATAGGTATTATGAAATACTTATTATGAAAACTGCTAGATTTCAGGAACTCAAAATTGTTTCT
The DNA here is from genome assembly GCF_041296265.1 of Equus caballus. Lineage (NCBI taxonomy): Eukaryota > Metazoa > Chordata > Mammalia > Perissodactyla > Equidae > Equus > Equus caballus. The sequence goes on from NC_091707.1 coordinate 37,778,702, forward strand.
TATTCTTTCTCCTGTCTTAACATCTAAATGGATGATTTCCTTGTGTATGTCTCAATTTCAATCCCAAGATTTTCATATGGGCATTTCCTGTTGAAATATTTCCTAAGCTCTCTGTTGAATTTGGGAGATATTTGACAGAATAGAGAGTCCTCCTCTCCACGAGTTCCTCTGGCCTGTTTTTGAGCACCTCTGCCATATTATACACAACTTTGTAATCTTCTAGGACCCTTCATCCTACAGCACTGCCCTCCTGTCATGAGATCCCACTGGGCACTTGCTCCTGCAGGTCTGGCCTCACTCAGGGATGGCCTCTTCATCTAACAAGAAGAATATGAAAGATTCTTGATCAAGAAAAGGGGTGAGCTTTGGTATTGTAGTCTCTTTCTTATTTCCTTGACTGCAGCCTGGATTGTTTAACCAATCTGGTTCTTTTCTCTCTGCACCATTCAGTCCTCATAAACCTCCTGCTATTTGGGTTGCCAAACCACGCTTGTGACTACCCAGAGCACAGATTCTGATGTCAGAAGCCTGGATTTAATTTAGCTCTCATCCTATCTAGCTTTGTGACCTTGGGTAAGTAACTTATTTTCTTCTCCCTCAGTCCCTCATCTGTAAAATAGAGTTAATAAACAATTTTTATTTCATAAGACTTAGTAAAATAATTAAACTTTCTGGGTTTTCCATGTGTCCCGCACTTGTTTTGTCATAGGCCCAAGTTCTTGCCTCTTTATGTACCTGATCCCTGAAGGTATTCGAATTTACATTTATGGCTTTCAGAGTCTTCATTGCCTATTATAAGCCTAAGTCTAGGAAATAAGTACTATATCATAGAAGACACTAAGATTAAATAGATAGCCAGTAGGAGTATTTCTTAAAACTAGAGATTCTTCTTTCCAAGTTTATCATGAAAGATTTGGAACCCAAACCAGCAGATAAGTCTTCACTGTTCCTCTCTGCCCACAAGGGAGGCAGCACAGCAAGCAGAGCTGGCCCTGCAGGGACTTATAATTCAATTTTTCAAGTGAAGTGTGATAATACATGCTATATTTAAGAGCCATAAAGGCTGGATGTTTCAAAACAAATTTTATATTAGACTACATGAATAGTGTGAATTCAAGGTGAGAAGGGCCAGTATGAGCTGGAGTAGGCCAGCAAGTCTCATGGCCTTGCTCAACTCCAAGAGGAAAGAAGGAAGGAAGACAAAGCACTCTCATCTGGGCAAGCATGGAGACGTCAAGGGCAGTATTAATAGTCGTGCAACATTTGGTCTAATTAAATAAACTTTTGCTTTTTAAAAAAGTTTATAATGCCTGTAAGTTCTAAATTTAAATTTGGAGAACTGAAATACACATGCATGCATATTTCAGTTCTTGCTGACATAGCCATCAAATATTACTACAAAAAACAGACAATAAAATCCCCTAAAATTAGAACACTCCACTTACAACTGGAGACAGATCTATCCTCAGGACTGTTAAAGAACTTTTTGGTTTTTTTAACTGGCTGACGCTTTATAGATTCTCTTCAGTGTTTCTGCTTTCAGAGTTTTCCTACTCTTTATGGGTCTAGCATTAGATCTTTCTCCCCCTTTAATTTTTTTTTAAATTTTTTAAGCTAAAAAAATTTCCTCTCAAACGCTTGTAAATCTCCTTGCAAGTCATCAATAAAACCATTAATTTGTAACTAATTGAATTGATCTTGATGGCCTCCCCCTGGGCAGCTCCACTTTCCTCTTCAAGCCCCTTCCCGCCCCTTCACCCACTTCCCATTCCACACTCTGCCATAGGTTGCTATTTACCAATGACTTTTATGTAGATATCTGTCAACTTATGTTTGAGCCATATATTCATATATTTAAAGAATAGAAATTATTTTGAAATTGCCTTGTAATATTGAAGAGAGGAAGAAAACCAGTGAAAGCCTTTTACTGTTGGATAAAAAGAGACTGGAAGATTACCTCCTGTGGGTGTGGACCAACACAGAAGACTATATAGGTTTGTGAACGCCCATTAGGCATTTTTCTGTAAAACAGGGCCCTGAAACAAACAGGAAAACTGTATATTTTGCTTAATTACTTGCTGCTTTCCCTCCTCCCTCTTTCCACTTTCTCTTCTTTTCCATTGTTTTTTGCACTAAAACTCTTTAAATCTTGAATCCTCATTGTAAGAGACAGTCATTATTTATTTTGGTGATTTATAATAGTGTCTATTCTTTGTGGCAACCATTCACTGAATTTTAAAATTAAGCATGAATTATGTAAGTTCATCACAATGGGTAGCATTACACTAACTGGTTGTGCCACCACTTATGTAGATTGATCTAGCAAGCTACTGGAAATAAGGAAAAAATAACAACCAGCCAAAAGCTACACCAAATAAAAGTGTGTTGCATTGGGACCCAGCAAAGACAGGTTTCTATAGGAACCGCAGAGGTAAAGCTTTTTTTTGGTTTTGTTGTGAGTGCCAGGACCCCTTTTAAGTAACTGTGGCTGTTTAATATCATAGGATAACTTAAAATAAGATGAATGTTGGTGTGTCTCTCAGAAACTCAAGGAATTGTAATGATCACATGTTTTATAACATATAAGAGAAGGGAGCACTATTTACTTCATTGCAGGTGCAGAAGGCAAATTTTCAACAGAATATATGGAGATTTTGGCTTCCCAGCCACACAGCAGTAAGTATTACAAGATATGCTTTCCGATGTAAACAATGGAAAATTAAGCAAAATACGTGAAACAACTATTTTCAGAAATTTGACAATAGGCAGCAAAGGACTATGATTCCTAAAAGAAGGAAAAGACATGAGGCTTTCTGCTTAGAATCACCTTCCAGATTTTGATGGAGAGTGAAGGACCCCAAACAGATGGGTCACAATATTTTTACTGCATTGAGAAGATAGAGATCTGAGTTCAAGGAAGCTAGATAGCAAGAATTGTGGACACAGTACCAGAGAGAAGATAACTACCGAGAGACAAAGCTTCAGAAATCTTCACAGGGTACTTTAAATCTGTCATTGAACACTAAGCTACATATGCATAAAGGGAAAATCCATAAAGCCAGACACAAGATTCTTAGGGAACTATAATCAGAACAATACCTAGAACTCAAACAACGCTGAGGGACATTTGAATTCCAAACAGCAGAGTAGGGCATTTAGTAGCAGGGTAAAACTAGCCTTATAGTAAAGACCATGATAGACTATTAATAATAAAGCTTAACATTGATGGAGCTAATCTGCAAGTAACTTTGAAGCCTGCCAAAACATTTTTCAATTCTTTGTAGGAAGACAAAAAAATAAGATCCTAGATGACACAAAATTTATAATGTCTAATATCCAAACAAAAAATTACTAACCATAGAAAATGAAGAAAAATGTGGTAAAGAACCAGAAGAAAAATCAGTCAATAGAAAGAAGCCAAAAAATGATGGAAATAATAAAATGATCAGAAAAAAAGCCTTTAAAATTGCTCTTATGAATATACTCACTGTGTCCATTTAAACAAAAAATATGAATATAATAAGAAGGGAAGAAAAGATATCAGGAAGTTCCAAGTGAAAATTCTAAAGATGAAGAACACAATATCTGAAGTAAAAAAATTTGGGGCTGGCCCAGTGCTGTAGCAGTTAAGTGTGCACATTCCACTTTGGAGGCCCCGGGTTCACCGGTTCGGATCCTGGATGCAGACATGGCACTGCTTGGCAAGCCATGCTGTGGTAGGTGTCCCACATATAAAGTAGAGGAAGATGGGCATGGATGGGGCCAGCCTTCTTCAGCAAAAAGAGGAGGACTGGCACCAGCTGTTCGCTCAGGGCTAATCTTCCTCAAAAAAAAATTTAGTGGATGGGTTTAACAGCAGGTTAGATTACTGCAGAAGTAAAGATGAGTGAACTTGAAGACATTGCAATAGAAACAATTCAAACTGAAACACTGTGAGAAAAGACTAAACAATAAATACAGCCTCAGTAACCAATGAGACAATACCAGGTAGTCTATCATATGTGTATATGGAGTCTCAGAAGGATAGGGAAAATGTGTAGGGGTTGTGAAGAAATAATGCCCCCAAATTTTCTAAATTTGATGAACACTAAATCTGCAGATCCAAGGAGTTCAATGAACCCCGAGCATGATGTAAGTACATAAATGAAAACATAGACACACGCACACATGACCAGACAAAGGCACATCATAAATAAATTCCTCAAAACCATGACAACGAAATTTTAATTCAAAATTTAATTAATGAAATTTGCCAGAGGGAAAGACATGGCACATACAGAAAAATGAAGTAAAGAATTACTACAGACATCTCAAAAGAAATGAGGCAAGCCAAAAGAAAATGGAAAATGAAAACCACCTTAAAAAATAATGCTAACAATTTTAAAAAATTAACGTCTTCATTGCACTCCCACCTACCCTCCATAGCCCTCACACACTTCTTCTCACAGCCTTTCAGCTCCTTCATCCAGAAACTGGGTGCTCTATGCTGTGGTCAATGTAGTGGGCACCTATTCATTCAACAAAGTTTGAGCTCCCACTATACAGGGTTTTACAGGGAGGCTCTTTCCTTTCTCTATACATACATTTTCCATGGATTCCTCATCTCAACTTCAAATGTTTCTTATGTAAGACTTTTTCCTGGTTGCAAAAATCCTCCTCTAAAAAGCCTTCTTCCTCTGAAGTCCGTAGTATGTTATCCTTTTCTTATAGCATCTCACTGTCTCCATGTCTCTGTCCTACTCATTGGGTTATGTGTTTTCCATATTTATACTTGCTCCCTTCCCCAGGGCAGAGGCCTGTACATAAGGGGGACTTCATAAATGAAGGAGGGGAAGGAGACAGGCTTTTGAGGTTATTTGAGCCATAATTTTACTTGTTTACGTGTTTATTATTTGGAAGGCAAAAGTGTCTGGGGATCAATGCAAATTATCACCAGGTCACTTGTAAATGTAAAGATAAAAGTCTACTTTTACTTTTGATGATAAAACTTCACGTAAGTAACTCAAGCACTATGTGCATCCACTTATGTAGAGCAAACAAGCCAAATGAACCATGTTAGGAAAGCGAAAGTTCCTACCCTGTGTTAGAGAACTTGGACACTCCAGAGTAAAGCTGCTGGAGGAAGACATGAAAAGTGAGCAGCTACCGTGAAATCATGTCCACTGCTCAGAGAAGCAGATCAGAAAATTCCAGTTTTGTCTTGGTCTGGTCTCATGCAGGTAGAGGATTTAAAAACTTAGAAATTGCAACGTCCCCACTTTCTGTCACTTAGAGGTAAAGTCAAAAATATAAAAGAAAGCCAGTTTTGAAGAGGTAGAATGAAGCAGGTATGACCAAAAGGAGCAACAATAAGAGAAAGAATATTCCTTAAGACAGCTTCCCATTCCCTGGTTCCAATACTCCAAGACAGCTGGCTGAATTTCTTCCCCCAAGTCTCATAAATCATAAATAGATTCTCAAAAATTTTTAAACTTTTTATTTTGAAATAATTTAGGACTCACAAGAAGTTGCAAAAATAGTATAGAGTTTTCCTATACCCTGACCCAGATGTACCTTCCCAGAGGTAACATCTTACATAAGTATAATATGCTATCAAAATCAGAAAATCAACATCGATATAATACTATTAACTACAGACTTTGTTCAGTTTTACATATACTTATTTTGTGTTTGTTTATAGTACTACGACATTTTATCTCATGTATAGATGCATTGATTCATGTAACCACCACCACAATCACGATATACAACTATTCCGTCATCACAAAGAAACTCACGCATCCTACCCATTGATGGTCAGACTCTCCCTCAACCCTAACCCTGGCAACCACTGATTTTTTTTCCACCTCTACAATTGTGCCATTTAATATTCTTATATAAATAGAATGACGGAATATGTAATCTTCTGAGATTGGCTTTTCTCACTCAGCATGATGCCCCTGAGATCCATTCAGGTTTTTGCATGCAATAGCTGTTCCTTTTCATTGCTGTACAGTATTCCATTGTATGGATGTACCCATTTGTTTATCTGTTCACTCACTGAAGGATATCTGGTTGTTCACAGTTTTGCACCTTTAAAAGTAATGCTCTGAACATTAATGTGACTGTGTGAACAAAAGTTGTCATTTCTCTGGGATAAATACCAGGAAGTGCTATTGCTGAGTTGTTTGGTATATAGTATGAAATTTTAACATGCGACTTTACCACTCTCAAATTGTTTTCTTTCTTACAAACCAAGTTTCCTGAATAATAACATCTCTGTGTCCTCCACCAGAATGTGAGTGTTCCAAGGCAGGGGCCCTGTCTTAACAATGATTGCATATCCAGTGATTATGTCCACCACAGCATACATCTGAATAAATTTTGCTTGGTTTTTCTCTAAAAATATCCATTGCTGGGGCCAGCCCTGTGGCCTAGTGGTTAAGTTTGGCATGCTCCACTTTGGCAGACCAAGTTCAGTTCTGGGGCGTGGACCTACACTGCTCGTCAGTGGCCGTGCTGTGGTGGCAACCCACATACAAAATAGAGAAAGATTGGCACAGTTATTAGCTCAGGACGAATCTTTCTCAAGAAAAAAAGAGGAAGATTGGCAACAGCTATTACCTGAGGGTGAATCTTCCTCAGAGAAAAAAAATCCAAGGCTACTAAGAGTCATTTCTGATGGATCAATCACTCATATTTACAAAGAAGTCAATCACTCAAATTTACAGAGAACTTACAAAGTGCAAGGAGCCTGCGTGTGTGCCATTCTGAGCAGCAATTATCTAGACTAGAACTCCATGCCTCAAAACTCACCCCCTCTGCTCATCATAACCACCACGCTGATTTTCTCTTCAACCTCTCTATACATATCAAGTGTGGCTACCAGGTACCCCCATTTGGGGGTAGTTAGTTGCTTTTGAACCTCTTTTATTGTAAAAGGCAAGTCTTTAGTCAAATCTCAAGGGAAGTAATAATCCACTTACCATAATTGAGAAGAATAGGGAGGATATGTAAGAGATGAAGAATAGGGTAAACACATATGATAACAATCTTAATGGGAATAAAAAGATTTACAGAGAATTTGACTCCTAAAAGTGTGCCAATTTAATGAAATGTTTTAATTAATAAGACAACTAATGATTTGATCTTTCTCTTAACCTTTCTGACTGAATAGGTATTATTTTTCTTGAAATAACAAAGCATATCTGTGGCTTTTGCTACCTACAATGTATTCTTAATATTCCACCTCCCTCACCAAATCAGAAATTATAAAGCAGGGCATCATCACCCCCTAATATGAGCATGAGTATTTAGGTGTTTGCATAACAAGAGTTCCTCATGCTTGGGCTTTATGTGCTATATATTATAAGGCCATCAGCACAAGTCATGGGCATAAAGGAACACAGTCATGGCTGCCTTAGAGCCAAGAAGAAGCTCAATGTGCCAGATGAGATCATCTTGGAAATATTGACAACATGTTAGCAGTTAAAATGCCTCAATGTTTTCCATTCATCATCCCTGTATAGGGCCTTGGGAAATAAAGCAAGTGAAGGAATCTGGGGAAGGGAAATAATGGGTATGGATAGCGCCTGGAATCAGTACCTTGCTACTCTTTCATAGAGGAAAAGTTATCTCTTTCTTTCTCTCTTTTTCTCTGAAATCGCATGTCACATTTCAGTGATTTTTCATTTGAAATGGGTACTAGGAAAGTGATGCCATTGTCAAAAAGTCATACAAACGCAAGTTCAACTAGATTAAATGGAAAGTAAACAAAACACTGAAAGTGAACTCAAATCTCTTTATTTATGAAAGTGATAGTTTTCTCTGCATGTGTGAGTTCCAGACATGGAAAACCAAAGACTTAAACTTCAACTGAAATAAGAGTCTTATTTCCATATGAACACTCTAAACTTGAAGGATTGCTCATTCAACTATCTTTCCATGATTTAGGCATAGTGTTAAAGAAGACTAGTTTCAACTGTGAGTGATAGAGATGTTCAAATAACAGTGGCTTCAAATTTATTGCTCTCAGATGTAAATGAATTCTGAAGATAAGCGTTTCAGAGCTCATTAGTAGCTCCAAAATTATTAGAGACCCAGGCTCCTTGTGTTTTATTGTTCTACCATCTTCAATATGTAGCTTCCACTCCATGGTCCAAGATGACTTCTTGAGCACCATGGGGTCCACAATTCAGCAGCAGAAAAATCTGTAAAAGTTCTCAGCCCCACCTTTTAAGAACAGTTCCTAGAAACTGCAGATGAAATTTCCATTTGTATCTCATTGGATAGAAATTAGTTACGTGGTCATATTTACCTTCAAGGAAGGCTGGAAAATGTAGTTCATATTCTGGATGGCCATATGCCCAGCTAAAATTCAGAGATTTTATTATTAAAGAAGAGGGGAGAATGAATCTTCAGAGATAATAGTAGTCTCTGTTAAAGGTTCTTTACAGTTGTATGGATCTGACATTTATGGCTGCTCCAAATCCTTCGAACATGCTGTCTGTTTTGGTTTTGGTTTTTATAGTTTTCATCACTTCGTTGCAAATCCCTTGTGAGAGTGGTTGAGAGGCAAGAAATGGGGGTGGAGATAGGGCAGAGGCTCGATTGTGGAGGGCCTCTTGCATCATGTTAAAGAGTTTGAATTTTATAGAAATTAGATTTAGGTTTATCTGGAATCTAGAAACAAGAAACAATAGAAACATAGACAAACGGATAGAAAGACAGATATATAGACAGAAATATAATGCTTTTGATTATCAATTATGTTTAAAGCCATTTTAGCATGGAGGAAGGAACAAAAATAAAATTGGCACCCATTGCTCTTAAGGAGTTTATAAATTTGCAGAGAAAATATGCCCATATCTAAAATCCAATGCAAAGTAATAAAAGTTTATAGCCCCTTTTAATTTACAGAGAATTTCCACATAAGTGATGGAGTAAATGATTGAAGATAAAAATGGAGCCTGACAAGAAAAGGCTATTTTAGGAAAACGAGCAGTTTGTTTTGACCAAATTGGAATACATGTAGGGTACTAGTGGGAGAAACCTAAAAAAATAAGTTGAGAATATACTAAGGAATTCCCTGTTTCTCAACATTTAGAAACAAGAAACAAAAGACCTGAGGATTCCTAAGTACATATATTGAGGCTTGCTTGCTCTTGTCAAATCTTTACAATACCAGATGCTATATCAGATGGTGGGGATTCTAAGCCTCAGAAGGTCCACTCACCCCCAGGCATGTAACTATCCCTAAGGTCAACTGTGGAGGCCATGGAGAACTAGGACCCGACTTCTCTGACCATGACACTTCCTCTCGAATATTTGGGATATTTGCAGTCTGTCTCCAAACATAGCTATTGCTTCTGTGATCTATTTCTGTGTAACAAACCGCCCCAAGAGTTAGTGGCTTAAAACAATATCGACGTATTATTTCTCAAGATTCTCTGGGTACTTCTGATTGACATGGTGTCAGCTGGGGTGATAGGAAGACTAGAAGGTCCAAAACGATTTCACTTATATTGTTGACAGTTGATACTGACTGATGACTGGGAGCTCAGCTGGGGCTGCCCTCCAGGAGCCTCAATTTTCATCCACTTGGGCCTCTTGCTGGGGCTGCTGGGCTTCCTCAGAGCCGGTAGTGAGGACCTAAGGAAAGGTTCTAGTGGCAAAGGTGGAAGCTATAGATCTTTCAAGGACCAGCCACAGAAGTTACACAGCATACTATCTGCCCCATTCTCTGTTCAAAAAACAGATCACAGGGACATGCCAAATTTAAGGAGAGGGGAAATTTACTCCATGGCTTGATAGGGGAGCAGCAAGATGATATTGCAAAGAAGTATGTGGGATGAGAGATATTGTTGCAATCATCTTTGTAAAGGTAATCTACCACTGTCCTCTTGCCATAAGAGTTTGTATTCCTTTCACATGAAAAATATTTCCACCTTACCCCTCTCCCCCGCCAAATCTCATCCCATTTTAACACTGGGGCTCAGACTCAAGGTCCAAGATCTTTTCATCTAAATTAGGTTCAGTCAGAGAGAAATAGGTGAAGAGGGCCAAAAGGTTTAAAAAAAAAAGAAAAAAGGAAAAAAATAAATTAGGTCCAGTTGAGACCGAGTCTTCTTAGGTGCAGAAACCTATGAACTATCTACCCCACTCCCATGCCCAAAAACAGTGGAGACACAGGGATAGAACAATCGTTAACAGACATTTCCATTCAAAAAGGGAAAATAGGCAGCACTTAGCAGTCACTTGTTTAAGGAAATTCTGATATCCAGCCAGGCGTGTGTTGCTAATTCCCCTGCTCTAGCATCAGGAAATGGACGTTCCAGGACCCAGTTCTGCGCCCTCTGAATGATTCTTCTTGGTGTTTGGCTCTACCCTCTGAACTCTAGGCTTTGCCCACTGAATTATCGCTTCTTTTCCATAAGAAATGGCCCATGTTTGTAGTTGAGAAGTTTTCACATCCTGATTCCTGACCATAGAAGCTTTGATTAACTTTGAAATCATTCAGTCCCTTTTAGTCTAAACCAGAATTACTGCCTTCTGACAATTATCTTAGAAACTTTCCAGGTTTCCTATGACTCTCCTGGAGTTAGCATCCTTGGACAGAAGCCACACACACTTACTGGGGTTAGCATCTTCAGACCAAAGCCATACACACACTTAAAGATAGGGTCTTTCAACTTTGGGGTGAGAGTTAGGGTGCTGTGGAACACTGCCCCTAAAATTTTTGCCAATCTTTTTTCCACCTGAAAGAGTCTACAAATCAAGCCCTTAACATTTTTACAAACTTTTTTTGGTCTAGCTGAGAGCATCAGAAGGCGCAGGCTTTCCTGTTTATTATGTCTCTCAATAAGCTAATGGACACATCCACAACTTGGCCTTGACCTGAGACCACATTATCCTGGCGTCACCCTGGGTTTGATCCCAGAGTCATTTCTTACTTTGCCAACTTTTTTGCCATCTGGAGAGGCTTGGAATGAGAAACAGTTTTACTTTCCAACCTTGAAAAGTTTAGGTTGGAAAAATTTCCTCTAAGTTCTGCTCGAAATCCTTATTGTTTCTTTAGGTCTTCTTTCTCTTTCATCACTCCGTTATCAGCAGTTAAAAAAAGCCAATTGATGTTTTTTGGCATTCTACCTAGAATTTCTTTTACCAAATCCATAAGTTCGTTAGTTATATTTTCTATTATCCATGTTACAATAAGTTACAGTATTGTCAAATCTTCCATTACTATAACAGACTGGTCGCCCTTCCTCCAGCCTCCATTATTAATTTCCTCATTGCTTTTTCAGCTTCCTTACTCCTCTTCATTCCTCCACCCCCAGTCCAATCTCAAAGCTAATGCCATGTGTTTTAGGTTCATATTATGGCTGTACCTCACCCTATATTGCACCAAAGCTTAGCTGCTTAAAGCAGTAGAAATTTATTATATATCAAGACTCTGTCAATTGACTATGTCATTCTTCTGTTTCCTATGATGTTGGTTGGAGTGCCAAAATGAGTAGGAAGTCCAAAATAGCATGACTCACACGGCTGGCAGCTGATGCTGGCTGCTGATTGATAGATCATCTGGTGGTTTCAGCTGAAGGTCTTGATTATCCTTAACATGGGTCCCTCCGCATATCTGTTTGTCTTGCTGACATGCTTTATCACATTTAATTTATCTCTTAATTTAGCATTGTGAGGTACACATTACCACCCTCGTTCATTCATTTATTTAGCAAATAGCATCAATGCGTAGCAGCTGTATGCCAGAGACTATGATTGATTCTTGAGAATAAAAGAGTCAGGATATAATTCTGGCCCTAAAGGAGTTCATATCTAGTGGAGGAGTTAATCAATAACTATCGTATATGGGAAATCCGAAGTTCAAAAAGTTTAAATAAGTTGCTTCTCATCCAATAGCTGACTCAAGATATGAACCTAGATCTGCTTGACTTCAAACCTATGCCTTCTCTGCAGCACAACTAAGTGTTTAGGAAGTTAATGTAAGTTTCTAGACCAATGGTAATGTAGATTTGGAAGTTGGAAGTGGAAGAAGGATGAAATGCAAAAATATTGCCCAAGGAGAAGAGACAGGACTGGAAGACGGCTTAGATGAGATAGATAAGGCCAACAGAAGAATCAACTGTGACTCCTGTGGGCCTGAAGTTAGGAAATCAGAAGGCAGGATTGGTAGTAAACAATGATTCCATTTGTTTTAGCCCCATTTAGTTTGAGGGACTAATGAGACATGCAGATGTTATCCAGCAAGCAGGATAAAGATAAAAAAATTTCACTCATTGATTCAAAGTTTTTTGATCAACTGCTACGTGTCTGTTACTGGGTAGGTGAATAAGAAACCATATCCCAAATTTCAATGATCTAATAGCCAAAATACAGAGACAGTCCTACAGGCAAATGATTACACTTTGATGTGATAAGGGCTACAATAAAAGTAAATACACAAGTAGACGCAAAGGAACAAAGAAAGTAAAGATGACACTAGGGGAATTGACTGCATGTGGATGGCTGTTACACCAGGATATGGATGCAACTGCTAAGGGAAAGAAAGTAAGAAAATGGTCAAGGACACTCATTCAGATGAAGATTCAAAGGAGTAGATAGGAGAAAACTCCAAGAAGTAGGAGGACAACTAGCCACAGAAGTCAAGAGAAAATTTCCAAAAAGTCGCTCTAATCCTGGCAGAGGGAGAGGCAGCCCAGTAGAATGAGATGTAGTCAAGAGCTTTAATATGCAATTGATGTAGGGCAGTCAAAGAGGATGAAGACCAAGAAGAGATTGTTTTATTGGGATTGAATTCAGTTCTTTCCTTCTGTTTATATGGAAGTCAGATCAACTCTGATAATTCAATCTTTCAAAGACATTAAAAAGACTTCCAGACAAACAAGTATATTGGTTATATAGCTCTATCATAATGACTCATATTCCAGTAAGGGATAAATGAACTATAAGCTGAATGAGAAAGAAACACTTAGCTAAGATAATTAAGTTAGCTAGGCTTAATTGAGGGTTCAGAAGCTCCAAGTTTTGGAATGAAAATGGTAGAGGATAAGCTTATTTTCAAATATGGAAGGATAATTTCAGGTTAAAAACTGAAGAGGCCTAAGGATTTAATATCTGAGTTGTCCCATTTCAACTTCTTTTTCTGCCTGAAGAAAATTTCATCATAAAAATAGAAATAGCTAGATGTTTGGAAAAAGCAGGACAACTATTCATTTTTAAACTTTCTATTCCCTATAAGAACCATTTAACCAAAACATAAAAGCATCTATAACAGATGTTAAAATGGAGTTTTTCTGTCTAAGTTTCAGCTAAGACCCCCCAAGGACTGAGAACAAAACAATAGGTGCCAAATACTTCCACAATCTAAAATGAGAAGCCAGGCCATACATAGTACACTTGCAAAAGAAGTATTCTGGAAACCTGCTTTGGCAACCCTCAGCATAATGACCACCTCAAGGATATTTAAAAGGCTAGAGAGGCCAAGAAAGAGTGCTATTTTTAGAGAGAATTTCTTTGGAGAGAGTTACTGGAATGCTATGGAATTCACTACCAATTCTGACTCAAAAACACACACCTCACCACCATGAGAGGAAAGAGGTGTCCTCACCTCTTACCTCAAGCCAAGTAAGTGGAGATGAAGGAAACTACTCAGAGAGTTTGACCTTTGTCCATAGAAGTCTGTGAAACACGTAGACTGAATGCCATATCCATTTCAAGAAAAGTCCAATTGTGGGAAATGGTGGGGGCTGCATTGGGAAATAGCACCACTCAGTCACATGTTTCCCAGGGATTAAGGAAGGCTCAAACTGGGATCCAGCATGGATACCACTGAAGAGGGCTGCCTAGAGGGAAGATGGGACTACAGCAGAATAGACCACTGGATGTCCACCATCTGGGGAGGACTTGTAAGCAGATACCTAGAAAAGAAGCATTGCCTTAAACTTAGAAATGTAGCCAGAGGTTCCCAACGAGGAAATCTTTGAGAAACACATAGAAGTCCCCCAAAGATAATGAATCAGCTTTGGACATCTGCCAAGCTCAGCAATCAACAAAGTGAGATCATGACTGCATGATGATGTTAAGCCTTTCCTGCCCCTAATGTGTCTTTTTCCTCTCACTGTTGCCCTTCTCCCACCCTTCCCAAGCTACCCTTAAATTGGATGAGTCAGAGCAACTTATTGTAAAAGGGTGAAATAGGAGCTTTAACCTCAAATGAAGCCTGCAGTCTTGATTGTTACCATGGACTGGCCATTTTAATTATGAAATAAAATTGTTATCGCATTCAGAAGTACGAGAGAATTTTTTTATTACTAGCTAGGAGCCACTGATGAAGCTGTTGGACATGTCTACGATTTTATTAAGGCCCAGGGAAAAAATAGTCTACACAGAAGTTTTAAAGGGGCAGTGTTTTTTGCTTTCTTCTCATACTCTGAGTCTCACTTGCTTACTGTAATGTTTATAGATAGTGTTGTCTTTATTGTATAGTAAAACATAATGATTAAACATGTCACTTGTGGAGTGTGGGGGACTGGAATTGGCCACTGCAAGATATGTCTCTTTGGCATGAGGATTATTTTGGGCTGATTACTTTTTCAAAATTGCAGACAGGAAGGAAACTCTTAAAAGTAGAATTTACTTACCCTTTGTTAAGAAGCATTTACACTTGTCAGGGAAATCTCCATGTGTAAAGGTGTCTCCCTCTCTGTACGAGGAAGAAGAGGGGATGACGTTATCTCTAGAAACTCTTAATTAGTGTGGAAGGCAAGGACTTAAATCTGTATAATAACCTTACTCTTGTTTACTGTGCTTTTCTGATAATCTCCCATAACTGACTCCCGCTACCCCCAACATCCTCCTTTGTCTTTAGCTGAGGATGGTATTTAAGGGGACAGCTTCCACCATTTTGGCAAGTTGCTCAGTTTGCCTGAGCCTCTCCCATGTATACATGTTATAAAGCTTTGTTTAATTTTATCCTGATATTCTGTCTTATGTCTATTTAATTCATTTTCCAGCCAGAAGGAACCAGACTGGGTAGAAGAAATGTCTTCCTCCACTACAGGATTCAAATGCCAGCTCTACCACCCACAAGCTGTGTGAACTTGGTCAAGTGACCTTGCCATAACATGCTTTCTCTCCTGAAAGGTGGGGATAATAAATACACTTACACTTTAGGATTAATGTGAGGGATAATATTATCTAAGTAAATTGCTTAGTACTATGCCTATCATAATTAGCACTCTATAAAAAGTAGCTATTACTATTAATTACTTGCCAAACAGTCGCAATTAACGTCTTTTTGCTTGTCCTCAAGAATTTATTGGTTGAGGTTTGTCTGTACAGACTATTACTAATTTCCCTGCTACTCATTGAACTCACCTTTTGGATGTAGATTTCTAGCTCCTTTCTGAAGTAAAAGTTTACCGTCATTCTAAGCAGCTCAGTAACACTTTAGGAAGGGGAATGGAAAGTACTACATCCAATTGAAAACTGCAGGCAGAACTTGAGCAAGTGGAAAGTGATTACTTTGTCTGGCATCTCCCCAGTTCCCTGCAGAGTGAAAAATCCTCTGTGCCCTTGGTAAGGAATGGTCTAGAATTTTGGAAGACTTTTGGGCTCATCATAGCAATTTTCCACCACTTTTGAGAGAATCATTTCACTGAAATTCTAGTTGCATGGGGCACATGGTATTCTGATATTTTCAAATATTTCAACTTATTTTATAAGGATGATTGTCAGATTTTTTCCCTTATGGATGGGGAGGGAAACATAACCTAAGCTGAACCTTCTTAAAAACCAAAAGTCACTCATTTTAAAGAACATTAGGTAATCAATCTCAGTTGTTTCCTCTTTTCTCCAAAATCTTAAGAGAAAAGAGCCTATCAAAACTAACATGCAATGATAGGCAAGACTTTTCTTTTAAGAAAAAAAAAAGAAAATTGGCACACAGGGAGTAGTATGCATATCAAACAGCTGTTGTTTCTGTCTAGCTGTATCTGGGCATCATTGTGCAACAAGATCTTACAATTAAAGAAGCCTTAGGGGTTGTCTACATCAGCCCTTTCCATCTCCTGCTATCCTGGTGTTCCATCCTAACTTCCAACTGATGATCCCTAGCTTCTGCAATGATTGTTTGACTTCCTTTTATTTTATTTTATTTCAATGTTTTCTTTTAGAGATATAACACATTTACATGGTTCAAAATTTAAAAGGCCCAAAGCACATACAGTAAAATGTTTCTGTCCTATCCTTGTTCACAGGCAACCATTGGCTCTTCCCAAAGGGAAGTGATGTCATGAGTTTAATATGTATCCTTTCAGAGCACAGAATTGGAACAATGAATATGTGTGTGCTTAAATGTACCCTTTTCTATTACACAAGTTGGAATAATACATAATAGGTTTTGCATCAAGATTTTTAACCTAAAAATTATTTTAGAAATTATTCCGTGTCCATACATAAAGAGCTTTCTCATTCTTTTACTAGCTGCATAATTTTCCATTGAACGTATGTACCATAATTTATTTAACTAGTTCTCTATTTGTAGAAATTTAGATTGTTTCTAATATTTTGCTATTTCAAAGAATGATGTGATGAATAATTTTGCATAAAGGCCTTTCACATACGTATGTGAGTATATCTGTCAATGAAATCCCCAAAATAAAATTACTGAGTAGAAAGATAGGTGTGTTTGTAATTTGGAAGTGTCCACACAAAGGTGATGGACACACAGACACTCGTGTCACATGGTATGGGAGAAAATTAGGTTTATTGAGAAAACTTATGCGTGGTAGGGCTGGCAGTGTGCAGGGGTTTAATGTCCTGTTCATGTCCTGAGGAGAGGCATGCTGGGCTGGACACAGCCGGGGGCACCATGGAAAGTGTTTCAGGAAAGGGACCCTATCCTCATTCAGCTCTTTGTATTTCTAGGGTGATCTGGCAGAGAATATCTCCTTAATTCTGTAACAAGTGATGGTTCCTGGACTGGGAAATATCCTTGCGGGACCAGAGCTCAGTCAGAGCTTTTGCATGAGGTCTCATGTTGACCCAATGATCTAACTCCATCCTAGTGAACTAGCTCATCGCTAAGCTGCCAAATGGGGAAGAAAAAAAGCCAGGGGAGACAGAGAGCTGTGAGGGATACCCAGGAGTCAGAAGAACTCCCTCTCCTCAGGTAGAAGTAGTCAAATAGGCTTCCATAGAGGTAACAGTAATTTACATTCACACCAATGAATGACAGTGCCCATTTCCTCCTACTCCGACTGTGTGGACATTATTCACATTTTTTGATCATATGGTGATGAAAGGCGTAGGCTCCCTATGGTTTTAAGTTTACATCTTTTTTTTTTTATTATCTAGACTGAGCATCTTTTAATGTGTTTTAAAATAACTCATTTTCCTCTTTTGTGATATGCCTGTTCATATCCTTGTCTGTTTTTATATTGGATTATTGGTCTTTTTCTTATTGGTTTGAGGAGATTTTTATCTATTATATATGTTAGAGAATTAATGCTTTGTCTGTAACATGGATTGCAAGTGTTTCCCAATTTATCATCTGATTTTTGACTTTGCTTATGGTGGATTTTATCTTGGAGAAATTTAGTTTTTCATGTACCTGGATTTATCGCTTTTATTTTTTGGCTTTTCGGTTTTATGTTATATAGAAAGAACTTCTGTACTCTGAGATTATTTTAAAAACAAAGCAAAACAAAAGAAACTTGCCCTGTGGTTGCTTTCAGGACTTTTATGTAGTACTTCTTTCTTTTTTTAAAAAAAGTTTGGATCTTTTTTTAAAATTATTTTATTTTGCTCTAAATTGTTTATAACATTGTGAAATTTCAGTTGTACATTAATATTTGTCAAACACCATATGAATGTGCCCCTGCTTCCCTTGTGCCCACCCTTCCCCCACACCCCCTGGTAACCACTAAATTGTTCTCATTGCCCATAAGTTTGTTTATATTCCACATAGGAGTGAAATCGCACAGTGTTTGTCTTTCTCTGTCTGGCTTATTTCACTTAACATGATGCCCTCAGGGTCCATCCATGTGGCTGGGAATGGGGCGATTATGTCTTTTTATGACTGAATAGAATTCCGTTGCATATATGTACTACATCTTCTTTATTCAATCATCAGGCGATGGGCACTTGGGTTGCTTCCACGTCTTGGCTATTGTGAATAATGCTGAAATGAACATAGGGGTGCATAAGTCTCTGTATTGTTGATTTCAAGTTCTTTGGATAAACACCCAGTAATGGGATAGCTGGGTCATACGTAATTTTATTTTTCATTTTTTGAGAAATCTCCATACTGTTTTTCAAAGTGGCTGCACCAGTTTGCATTCCCACCAGCAGTGGATGAGGGTTCCCTTTTCTCCACACCCTCTCCAACATTTATAATTTTTTGTCTTGGTGATTATAGCCATTCTAACGGGCGTAAGATGGTATCTACGTGTAATTTTGATTTGCATCTCCCTGATGATTAGTGATGTTGAGCGTCTTTTCATGTGCCTATTGGTCATCTGTATATTTTCTTTGGAAAAATGTCTGTTCATATCCCCTGCCCACTTTTTGATTGGGTTGTTTATTTTTTTGTAGTTCAGTTGTGTGAATTCTTTATATATTATGGAGATTAACCCCTTATCAGATATACAGTTTGCAAATATTTTCTCCCAGTTAGTGGGTTGTTTTTTCATTTTTATCTTGGTTTCTTTTGCTTTCCAGAAGCTCTTTAGCCTGATGAAGTCCTACTTGTTTATTTTTTCTTTGTTTCTCTTGTCTGAGTGGACACAGCATTTGTAAAGATCCTTTCAAGGCTGATGTCAAAGAGTGTACTGCCCATATTTTTTCCACAAGTTTTATGGTTTCAGGTCTTACCTTCAAGTCTTTGATCCATTTTGAGTCTATTTTTGTGTATGCAGAAAGATACTGGTCTTCTTTCATTCTTTTGCATGTGGCTGTCCAGTTTTCCCCGCACCATTTATTGAAGAGGCTTTCCTTTCTCCATTGTATGTTCTTGGCTCCTTTGTCAAAGATTAGCTGTCTGTAGATGTGTGGTTTTGTTTATAGGCTTTCAATTCTGTTCCATTGATCTGTGTGCCTGTTTTTGTACCAGTACCATGCTGTTTTGATTACTATAGCTTTGTAATATGTTTTGAAGTCAGGGATTGTGATGCCACCAGCTTTGTTCTTGTTTCTCAGGATTGCTTTGGCTATTCAGGGTCTTTTGTTGCCCCATATGAATTTTAAGATTCTTTATTACTCTATTTCTGTGAAGAATGTCATTAGGATTCTGACTGGGATTGCCTTGAATCTGTAGATTGCTTTAGATAGTATGGACATTTTAACTATACTTATTCTTCTAATCCATGTGCATGGAATATATTTCCATTTTTTTATGTCATTATTGATTTCTTTCAGTAATGTCTTATACTTTTCCTTGTATAGGTCTTTCACCTTCTTGTTAAATTTATTTCTATATATTTTATTCTTTTTGTTGACATTGTAAATGGGGTTGTATTCTTGCGTTCTCGTTCTGTTAGTTGGTTATTAAAGTTTAGAAATGCAACTGATTTTTGTACATTGACTTTGTATCCTGCAACTTTGCTGTAGTTGTCGATTATTTCTAATAGTTTTCCAATGGATTCTTTAGTGTTTTCTATATATAAAATCATGTCATCTGTAAAGAGAGAGTTTCACTTCTTCACTGTCGATTTGGATTCCTTTTATTCCTTTTTCCTGCCTAATTGCCCTGCCTAAAACCTCTAGTCATATGTTGAATAAGAGTGGTGAGAGTGGGCACCCTTGTCTTGTTCCTGTTCTCAGCAAAATGGCTTTCAGTTTTTCCCCATTGACTATGATGTTGGCAGTGGGTTTGTCATTTATGGTCTTTATTATGTCGAGGCATTTTCCTTCTATACCCATTTTATTGAGTTTTTATCATGAACGGATGTTGGATCTTGTCAAATGCTTTCTCTGTATCTATGGAGATGATCATATGGTTTTTGTTCCTCCTTTTGTTAATATGGTGTATCACATTGATTGATTTGTGGATATTGAACCATCCCTGTGTCCCTGGTAAGAATCCCACTTGATCATAATGTTTGATCTTTTTAATGTATTGCTGTATTTGATTTGCCAATATTTTGTTGAGGATTTTTGCATCCATATTCATCAGTGATATTGACCTGCAGTTTTCCTTCTTTGTATTGTCCTTGTCTAGGTTTGGCACCAGGGTAATGCTGGCCTTGTAGAATGTGTTAGGAATATTTCTGTTTTCCTCAAATTTTTGGAATAGTTTGAGAAGAATAGGTAGTAAATTGTCCTTGAATGTTCGGTAGAATTCTCCAGAGAAGCCGTCTGGTCCTGGACTTTTATTTTGGGGGAGGTTTTTGATTACTGTTTCAATCTCTTTACTTGTGATTTTTCTATTCAGATTCTCTATTTCTTCTTGATTCAGCTTTGGGAGGTTGTAAGAGTCTAAGAATTTATCCATTTGTTCTAGATTGTCCTGTTTGTTGGTGTATAGCTTTTCATACTCTTATAATCTTTTGTATTTCTGTGGTATCCATTGTAATTTCTCCTCTTTCATTTCTAATTTTATTTATTTGAGTCTACCTTTCTTTGTTTCTTAGTGAGTTTGGCTAAGGGTTTGTCAATTTTGTTTATCCTCTCAAAGAACCAGCTCCTTGTTTCATTGATCCTTTTTATAGTCTTTTTTGTTTCAATTTCATTTATTTCTGCTCTGATTTTTTATTATTTCCCTCCTTCCTGCTGACTTTGGGCTTTGTTTGTTCTTTTTTTTCTAATTCTCTTAGGTGTAGTTTCAGATTGTTTATTTGAGCTTTTTCTTGTTTGTTAATGTGGACCTGTATTGCTATAAATTTCCCTCTTAGGACCGCTTTTGTTGCATCCCATAAAAGTTGGTATGGTGTGTTTTCATTCTCGTTTGTCTCCAAATATTTTTTTATTTCTCCCTTTATTTCTTTGATGACCTATTGGTTGTTCAGTAGCATGTTGTTTAGTCTCCACATTTTTGTTGCTTTTCCAAATTTTTTTCTTGTAGTTAATTTCTAGTTTCACAGCATTAGGGTGAGAAAAGATAGTAGATATGATTCAGTCTTCTTAAATTTATTGAGATTTGCCTTGTTTCCCAATATATGATCTACCATTTGGATCTTTAGCCATCTAATTATCTCTAACATTTCGAGTTTTGGGCACATAGTATATATCTATGCATCACTTTTGTATCTAGAGAGTTTTGAGTTGTAAAGAAGTGTAGCACAAAGTATTGCTACCTGTTCTTTTTAAGTACATTTTTCTTCAATATTTTTTAGTATACTAACTACTGAGTAGTGGATTCTCGCTTTGTTTTCCCATGACTGTAAACTTTCTAAGGATCTCAATTTCCCACAGACCTAGACTCCTAACCTGGTATACATTACTAGACTTCCATGAAACCTATATAGACATTGTCTCCAAATTTTTAATTGTTTTTTTTTTCCTGTACATCTAGCATTCAGCCATTCTTATTGGGTTTTAACCAGTATTTACATACCTTTATCTAAGTTGTTCACAAATTGTTTAAAAAGATATATACTCAATAGGAATTTTGTGTATGCATGGATGTGATTTGACAAACTGATTAAAAATTTTACATGGAAAAGTAAAATATCAGGAATGGCCAAGACATTCTTGAAGAAGAACTATATGGGGGACTCACCTTTCCAGAGACCAATAATTTTTATAAAACTAAGTGGGTGTAGCATTGATACAGAGGTAGACAGAGCAATAAAATGAAGTATAAAACCTGGAATTAAATTCACACTCATATAGAAACTTGATTTATGATGGAGTTAATATTGAAGATTAATGAAAATTCATTAGAAATGGCAGGATTTTCAATAAATATTGGGACATTTGATTATACATATAGAAAAAATGAAATAGGATGTGTACTTCATCTCATAAGAAAAATATAAATTCCCCATTCATTTAAAGATTTAAAGGTGAATATCAAAGCTATGTAATATGTTGGTAGATAATATAGAGAATAACTTCATGGCTTTAGGGTGGGGTAGAATCTCTCAAAAAGAAAACAAAAGTACAAATCATGAAGAATGAAATTAATAAATTTAACTATAGTAAAACAAAAAACTTAAGTTCACTAAAACCAAAGAAAAGAAAAAGTAAAACCTAGCAAGAGAAGCTTGCAAGCATATGATTGACAAAGGGTTGGAATTTAATTTATATAAAGAATCTCTATAAATTTTTTAAAAATGAGCAAAAAAAAAAATGGAAAGGGCACTTTATAGAAGAGGAAACTTGAGGGGCCAAAAAACACATGAACTTCATTTGTAATCATGAGAATGAATATTCAAATCACAGTGATTTCCATTTGAACAAATTGGCAAGAGTTAAAAGGTCTAACACATTTGAAAAGGATGTGAAGGAAATGAAAATTTTATCTATATAAAACCCTTATCTATACCATATAAACCTGAATGATATATACTTTAGAGGTAAAACATATAGTGAAATTCTTTTTTTAAGATAAAAAAATGATAGACACAAATTCAGATGGTGGTTACATCTCTTGAGGGAATGGGAATGATATTTGAGGGAGGTACCCAGGGAGCTTCAAATATTATGGTGGTGTTCTATTTTTTTATTAGGGTAGTGGGTACACAAGACTTTTTTGCACTGTTTTTTTTATACCCTGCCCAGATTAGCTTCCTAGGGCTACTGTAACAAAGTATCACAGACTGGGTGACTGAAAACAATAGAAATTCATTCTCTCACAGTCCCAGAGGCTAGAAATCTGTAATTAAGATGTCATCTGATTCTAGGGAAAAATCCTTCCTCGCCCCTTCCTAGCTTCTGGAGGCTCCTGGCATTCCTTGGGTGGTAGCAGTATAACTCCAATCTCTGCTTTTGTCTTCACATGGCCATCTTCCCTGTGTGTATCTCTGTGTCCTCTCCTCTTTTCGTAAAGACACCAGTCATTGAATTTAGGACCCACCCCAATCCAGTATGCCCTCGTCTTAACTAATTACATCTGCAATGACTCCATTTCCAAATAAAGTCCCATGAGTTCTGAGTAGAAATGAATTTTGGAAGGACACTATTCAGTCCGCTACAGTACATATATTTTATTATTATTCTTTCATATCTTCTCATATTTAACTTTACAAAAAGAGTGTCTTACGGATCTCTGTGACATCCTATTAAGGACCATCTCCAGCTTGATGCATTAATTAACACTCTTGGATACAAAGAGTACACAAATATATCACAACAGATCCCTCCAGATCATTGACCTAGTTCATTTTAGTGGGCTGCAGCAAGCAGGACATATTTAGCCTGAAGGGATGTCGTCTTCCCCTTTCCCTTCTCCTCCTGCTTGTTACATGTGAATATGAATTTTAAATGATCTTAAATGGATGAATTCAAATGATTTAGATGGATGATTTCATCATGCATTCTCTAGTTTGCCACTAGTTTGGATAGCATATTATAATTGTTCTCAAATTGTGGTCCCGGGACCAACACCATCAGCGTCACCTGGGAACTTGTTATAAATATGAATTCTCAGTTTCCACTGCCGACCTACTGAACCAGAAACTCCAGTAGTGGCAGCCAGAAATCTATGCTTCAGCAAGCCCTCTTGTGATGCTGATGGATGCTCAGTTTGAGAAGCACTGGATAACAACACAAACGTTAGAGTCAGAATGTCTGGATTCGAATCCTAATAAGTTTGTCACTTTTTAGCTGTGTCATCCTGGACAAATTACTTAACCTGTTTTCTCTGCCATAAAAGAAGAAAGATGATCATCTATCATATTGATGATAATTGCACATTTCTAAAAGGGTTTTTATGAGGAATAAATTAGTAAATCCATGTAGAATGCTTATAACAGTGCTTGGCACACGAGTACTATATAAATGTTACCTAATTTAAATGTTTGCTACTGTTTTAAAAAAAAAGAAAAGAAACCCGCCTGCTTCATTCATTTGTGTCAGCTTCCCAGCTCCTAAAGACAATCAAGTTTGCAATGCTGGTCTAAAATTTCTTGAAGATACTTTGTCCTCTTTTGGAAATTAAAACACTTTTCCTTTTCTTAGCCTCCTACCTGCCATTTTCATCATTTCTCCCAGTAAAGGTAAGCTGGTGCTTCTATAATTAAATCTGCAAGTTATTTCCCTGTGCTAAAATGTAAATCAATTGAGTAAAGGGCACTTCTCTTTGGCCTGGAAATTAAAATTAATTTGAACCTTACGGAATTCTTTTACGCAATACTCACCCATTCCAGGTTTCACTTTTCTCCTAGTGGTATTTGTCTCTCTCTCTCCAACTTAAATGTCCTTCCTCCTCATAGAGAAAAATGAAAGAAAATAGTTCTTCCTCTATTATAATTGGATCATTGAATTTTCCCTAATGATGGGCCTCTTACTTCATTGTCCTTCTTTATGAATGGTACAAAGTTAAACTGCATTTAGTCATTTATCCAACAAGAAGATATTGCATACTTACTAGATACAAGCAGTGATCTGTACGTGAAGAATACAGCAGTGAACAGAACACACAAATCTGACCTCATGAATCTTATCCTCTAGTTATAGCATATAGACAATATATGATAAATATAATACATTAATAAATTTAAAATATTTAGTAGATCAAAAAGTAAATGTTATAAGAAAAATGGTAACCGGAATTGATAGTGTTAGAGCATACAATTTTGAATAGGGTGTTCAAGATTGACCATTTTTTATTGCCTGACTATTTTATTTCATTATGATTTCTCCTCTTGGAAACTGAAAGCTTAGAATGAGGCCTGTTCCCTTGGAATGAGCTTTCTAGGAGGTCTGTTCCAGGTAGGTCTCAGTAAAGGTATTTCCAGGATCGGGTCCAGACTGACCAATTCTTCATAGCATGGTGTATTAGTAGCCTAGGGCTGCCGAAACACAAACTGGGTTTCTTAAAGCAATAGAAATTTTCTCCCTCACAGTTCTGGAGGCTAGAGTCCAAAATCAAGGAGTCAACAGGGTTGGCTCCTTCTGAAGGTTCTGAGAGAGAATCTGCTCCATGCCTTTCTTCTAGCTTCTTGTGGCTGCCAGCAATCCTTGGTGTTCCTTGACTTGTAGACACATCACACAAATCTCTGCCTCCATCTTCACATAACCTTCTTCCCTGTGTCTCTGTGTATGTCTTCTCTCTTCTTATAAGGCAATTTTCATTGGATTTAGTGTCCATCCAGAAGATCCTCATTTAAAGATCATCCAGATAATCTCATTTAAAGATCCTTAACCTCATTACATCTGCAAAGAACTTTTCTCCAAATAAGATCACATGCACAGGTTCTAGGTGGACTCATCTTTTAAGGAGGCCACCATTCAACCCAGTAGATGATACCTGAGAATTTACAATTATTGTGGTGATAGTTCCCAGCCTGCAATAGTAGATACTGGTTGTAATAATTGTAGCTAATTTGAGGACAAAATTAAGACTTCAAGATTGGGTCTGTCCATTGTAAAATTTAGGCCAATTCAACACCAACCCATGAGTTGATTCATACACTGGTTTTAGTCCAAAAACTATTACTTATCTGTGAGGACATAAGAACAGAAATTGAGAATTACCTTTTAGAAACTTCTATAGCAACTTGACAATGTCTGTTGAAGCTAAAAGTTAAAAAATAATAGGGGCTTATGTTTTGTGTTTCTTTATTAAAATTCATTTTTCTTGTAATTCATTGTTACTGTATTTTTAAAAATATTGGTTGGTCATGAATTTAAAAAATAAATAAACCTGATCTTTCATCAAGAATTGTTTGAGAAACACTGGCATAGACTCTTGTTGGTAACGCTATTTAGAAAATAATATCTTTCCACACTTATGTTTGTCTACAGGGCTGAAAATATTTCAGTACCAGTAATAAAAGAGAGATGTTTCACAGACCATGTGCCTTATATCACAGATAACAATTCTAATTGCTCCCTTAGGGTACCTAGCATCTAGCTTTTATTTTGTCACTGTTGCAGTTCCCACTTATCCCAAGCTGGTGTAATGAAACTCAAAATACCTATGGATCAGGAGAATTGAGTCAAATTCTGTCTCACCAGTTTCCATCCACATGATTGTAGACAGCTTACTTTGCCTCTCTAGTCAAGTTTTCTCACCTATAAAGTATATTTCTTTTGCTTTGATATGTGTATATATATATATATATACACACATGTATATGTATATATACATAATATATATACAAAATATAATACAAACAATATATACAAAAATATATATATTTGTGTGTGTATGTGTGTGTGTGTGTGAGGAAGATTGGCCCTGCCTAACATCTGTTGCCAATCTTCCTCCATTTGCTTGAGGAACTTTGTCCCTGAGCTAACATCTGTACCAATCTTCTTCTACTTTATATGTGGGATGCCGCCACAGCATGGCTTGATGAGCAATGTATAGGTCCACACCTGGGATCCTAACCTTCAAACCCCAGACCACTGAAGCAGAGTGCACAAACAACCACTATACCACGGGGCTGGCCTCTGTTTTGATATTTTATTTAGAACACTACCACCACCACCAAAAATAATGTGTAAGACAAAACAGGGACTGTCTCACCTAGGGATTACCTGGGAGAATGGATATTTTTTCACAAAATGTTTTACACACACAGCAAAATCGAAGAAAGTTTGCAGTTGAAAGTTTCTAGAACCAGTCCCAGTGTTTTTGGGCGTGGAATGGGGGTCCTTACACATCCAAACAAGCAATGCCCTGACACCAGCTAGGTGTCCTCCAATTCAACTCAATTCTGACACTTTTCACTTGGAGATGGCATCAGATCCAACAAGCTAAGGTCTCAGTCCCACAAGAAAGTCCTCCTCTTCAGATGCCAATTGCAAGCCAGGTTGTTACTTGTGCTTCTGAGTGACCAGCCACCGATTCGAGGTTCCCACAACCCCCTTCCTGGACTTCAGAAGCTGGTTGCAAGTCCAGGTTGTTCAACTGGCCATAAATCAGAGGTTCCCACGATCCCCTCATGAGTTCAATTAATTTGCTAGAGCACCAAACAGAATTTAGGAAACCATTTACTCACTAGATTACCAATTTATTCCCAAGACTATTAAAGGATACAAGTTGACAGCCCGATGAAGACATACCTAAGGCGAGATTCCAAACAATGGATTTTCTATCCTCATGGAGTTTTGGGCCCAGCATGGTGGCACATGGAAGTGTCCTGTTTCCCCAACCTGGAAGCCCTGCAAATTCCCTCCTTTTGGGTTAATATGGAGGCTTCAGTACATAGGCATGATTGATTTAATCATTGGCCATTGGGATTGATTCAACTCAAGCTCCTCTCTGCTCCCAGGAAACCAGGGCTTGGGACTGAAAGCTCCATTCTTCTCTTCAAGGTTAGTTCCCCTGGCAACCAGCCCGGATCCTTAGGTACTTTCCAAAGTCACCTCATTAACACAAATCCAGTTGTGGTGGAAAGGGGCTTGTTATGAACAACAAGACACCCCTTTCGCCCTTATAGTTCTGAAGCTATTTCAGGAACTGAGGGCAAGAGACCAAATATTATAACAAAAGATGCTCCCGTTGCTCTTACTGCTCAGGAAATTCTGAGGTTTTGGGAGCTGTGAGTCAGGAAAAAGGAACTAAGACCAAATATATGTGACAAATATATTTTGGTTTTCTGAATGGTCAAATATACGTTTCTTATAAATCACATATTGCAGCAGTGAACATCCATATAACCACAACCTAGATTTTACCATGAACATTTTCTTATACATGTTTATCATACATCTATCTAACCTTCTCTGCAATCATTAATCTATACATTTTTCTGCAATCATTAATCTATACATTTTTCCATGCTAGATTAGATATTTTGATACATTACTAAGAAAACAGCAGACACTGGTGTACTTTCACTTAAATACTTCAACACGCTTATCATTAACCGGATTTCAATATTTGTATACAATTTTCTTTTGATATAAAGTTTACATATAATAAAATGAACAAATCTTAAGTGTATACTCACTGAGATTTGACAAATGCATATATTTGTGTAACCCAAACCTCATCAAGATTTTAAACATTACCATCAGTCCAGAGACAACACAGTCCTGATTTTTCTATCTTAGATTAGATTTTCCTCTTCTAAAATGTCATATTCATAAATTGATATGAGATGTTCTTTTTTACATAAGGCTTTTTCTATTCAGCATGGTGGTTTTGAGATTCATCTATGTCATTGCAAATATTAATATTCCATTTTGCTGAATAGTGTTTAATTTTATGACCATGTATGAGTTTATCACAAATTTTTTATCCATTTTCCTATTGATGGATTCCTCAATTCTTTCTAGTTTTGGTCTATTATAAATAAAATTTCTATGAACATTTCTACACAAATCTTTTTGTGAACATATGCTCTTATTTCTCTTGATTAATTTTTACCTCTATGTTAATGTCTATGATCTCATTTGAGTTAATTTTTGCGTATGGTACAAAGTAAGGATGGAAATTCATTCTTTCCATATGGATATCTAGTTTTTCAGCACTAATTCTTAAAAAGACTATCATTCTCTTTTCTCCATTGAATTTTCTTGAGACCTTGCTGAAAATTTGACCATATACGTGTGTTTCTTTCAGTTCTTTCTGTTTTGTTCCATTGACTTATGTGACTTTCTTACACCAATACCACACTGTCTTGATTACTATAGCTTTATAGTAAGTCCTATGCCTTTGTTCTTCTGTTTTAAATGATTTTTTCACTCTTCTAGATCTTCTACCTTTCTGAATAAATTTTAGAATCAGATTATCAATTTCTGCCAAAGAAGACTTGTGGAATTTTAATTGGAATTTCATTCAATCTATAGGTATATTTGGGGAGAAATGATATCTTACTAACCTTGAGTCTCCATTCTGCAAATAAGGTCACTCAGTGATTTTTAAGTTTCTGATATTGTATTTTTCCATTCTAGAGTTTCCACTTGTTTCTTTTCTTGAATTTTCATTTCTTTTTTCCATTCACTATGGACATATTTCCTTTACTTTATTGAACATAGTTTTAAGAATTGCTTTAAAATATTTGTCAGCTACTTCCAATTTCTGAGTCTCATCGTCTCATCTTGGAATCAGTCTCCGTTCACATTTTCTGATATCTTCTTCTGTCAAGCAGTTTTGGATTGTATCTCACACATTATGCAAGTTATGCTGTAGAGGCTCTGGATTTTATGTTCCTCTAAAATGAGTTGATAGTTTCATTTGTTTTGTTTTTACAGGCAATAAACTTTGCCTGATTTCACCTGCAAAGACTATCTTTTGGATGTCAGTTCAAATTTCTGTTCAGTTCTTTTATTCTTCTCTGATTTTCTTGGAGTCTGCCCCATACATAAGTATGTTCATGAGTCATTGACTTTGGGCAAATTATATACACAGAATTTACAGCTCCTCCTCTCTGGCTCCCTTCTTTTGGGGATCCCTCCATCCCCACCCCTTTTGCTTCTCAGAAGTTATAGTTCCTCAACTCTGTCCTCTGGTTTTTAGGCCAGAAGGGCTGTGAGTTTTCTCATAGACTTTCACCTGTCATGCCTGGTTCTTCCTGCCACCTGCCCTAAGCTAGATGCTGGAAGAAAAAGAATGAGAAGAAGAAGAAGAAGGTGGAGAAGGTGGAAGAGCAAGAGCAAGAAGAAGAGGAAGGGAAGGAGGAAGAGGGCCAGAAAGAAGAGGAGGAGGAAGAGGAAGAGGACAGATTCAAAACTTACACTGTGCCTTTTACTTCTCCCAAGTGTCAGCTGCCCTCCAGAATCTATTTATGTTAATTCTATTGTGCTTTTAGGTACTTTGTTGTGTGTTGTCCAGAGTGTGTAGTTGTTATCTGTGGGAGGAAACATTAGGTAGGAGCTTACTTGGCCTTACTAGAAACAGTGAAAAGCAGAAAATTTAAAAGATGCTTATAATTAGAGCCTATTGATAGAAAGAGAGCAGCATTTCTCTTAAAGAAAGAACTCTTGGGAAATACTTTAATGGTCCTTTTGTTTATGTAAATTTTAAGCCCAGGGTTGGAAGGGATAAGCGGTATTACAACAGATGGGATGGAAAAATTGTTCTGCATAATGAAATAACAGGAACATAGTTCCCCAGGGATGAGACTGGGGTGATTCTAAAATGAGAAGAAAAGGATAAGGAGGAAAGGTGACAGTAGAGTACCAGAAGAACTTGGCTGGAGGCAGGGTACAGAGACAAAACAGCTAAGAAAATAAGGAACCCCCAACACAGAAGAAATTTAGTGTCAGGACGGTCTGATATTCAAGTTTAAGTTGTATCTCTGTTTTTGTTTTAATCCTTCTCTTTATTCCAAACCCACAGTGTATCCCTTTAATTGTAAAAGAAAAAAGGGGGATAATATCTACTCCTCACCTGATTACTTCCCTGTATTGATTGCATACTACTTTTCTAGCAGGTATATTATCTGAAAAAATCATCACTAAATTAACTCTAGGACAACAGCCTCCTAGAAAGATTAATGATATATAATTTACCTTTATGAAAGAAGCAAGCATCCAATAAATTAGAAAATGCATACCATCATCCAAGTAAATTGTTAAATATCCCAAGTGCTTACTTTATTGAGTATTTGACAAATGGATTTCACATTCATTCCGTTTCATCAGTACTATTTTCATGTCTGCCGCTCTATTGTTTGCTTAAAAGTATGTCTTTTCACTAACAATATTACATGTACTTAACTCCATTCATTCTGTGTCTAGGAGGGACATTCAGAAAGGATAATGATTTTGGAACATTGAATAGGCCCTGATCATGTGTCACTGCTACAAATGCTTCAGATTCCTGGATTTTAGTGATAGTCTCATTCTATCCATATAGAATGCCAAAAGTTTAAATATTTTTATACAAAAGATTTCTTTATTATTTTCTACCCACTCCATGATTCCACGTTTGGAAATATTTGGTTCTATGTAACAATTTTCTTTCTCGTTTAAATGGGACAAAATGGTGTAATTGGCAAGCAGAGTTTCTGCCCAGGTAAGAACAACAACTAGGTTGAAGGAACTCCATTTAAGTTGCAGTTAGTCTGGTTGCATTTCGTAGATGAATATACAATATTTGTTTTCCTTTAAAAATAATGAAAAGGATTTGTAAAACCTATACCAAGGTATTTGTTTTTGTGTTCCCTTCCCCCAACTTCCATTCTTCTTCTGGTAACCATAACTTTCTATTCCTTTGATAAACAACCTCTCCATCTTTATTAGTTTCCTAGGGTGACCATAAGAAAGTACCATAAACTGGGTGGCTTAAAACAACAGAAATGTCTTGTCTCACAGTTTTGGAGCCTAGAAGTCCACAAGCAAGTTGTCAACAAGGCCATGTTCCTTCTGAAACTTGAAGGGGAGAACTCTTTCTTGCCTCTTCCTAGCTTCTGGTGGTTTACTGGCAATCTCTGGTGTTCCTTGGCTTATAGCTGCATAATTCCAACCTCTGCCTCCATCATCACATGATGTTCTTCCCCCTTTCTCTTCACATTGTCTTCTTATAAGGATACCAGACATGTTTGATTAAGGACCCACCCTACTTTACTATGATCTCATCTTATTTAATTACATCTACAATCACTCTGTTTCCAGATAAGGTCACATTCTGAGATATTAGGGGTTAGGGTTTCAACATATCTTTTTGGGAAGCACAACACAACACATAAAACCACCATTCTCAGTCCTTTGGATGGATCTGACTCCACTTTTGGGTCAAGAGTTGGGCATGTGGCTCAGGCCTAGTCAATTAGAGCATCACATTCTCCTGCCCAAGCTGAAGACCTGAAAACTGGGAGAGCCAATGGTTTAAATTCCAGTCCCAAAGCTGGCAGTCTTTAGACTCAAGAAAATTATTTCTCAGTTCCAGTCAGAAGACAGAAAAAGACTGATATCCCAACTCAAGCAGCCTTTATGTTCTATTTAGGCCTTCAAATGATTGCTTGAGGCCCACCCACATTAGGGAGAGCAATCTGCTTTGCTAAGTCTACCAATTCAAATGTTAATCTCCTTCAAAAATACCCTCACAAATAGACACATCCAGAATAAGATTTGAGCAAATATCTGGGCATCCTGTGGCACAGTCAAGTTGATACATAAAATTAATCATCACAGAAAGAGAGACTATTCCCTTTGCTATGCTTGAGCTCCTAAATTCAGCCAGGTATGCATGGAGCTCTATCTTTGAGCTGTTCAAGTAATGAACAATATATTTCCTTATTTCTTAAGTCATTTCAGATGTCTTCTGTAATTGAAATGTCCATTATTATCTTCATAATGGCCCAGGACTCATATGGCTACAAGTGGAAATCATTGGCCAATACCATAGCTGAGATGATATTCTCCATCTGTCATCATCCTCAGGCCTTTGGGAGCAAACTATAGCTATCTGCTCCACTTGCCTATGGGCCAATAACTTGAACCATAGTCACCAATTCCTAGGACAACAGAAATATCATGCTGTAGTGTTGCTTTTTGCCTCACTAAAGAAAGAAGCTCTTTCTTTTAGCTAGACTATGCCGCTATTTATGCTTTTTCAGAACTTTTCTATTATTCATAGTTGTGTCCCTAACCCAAAATATCTCATTGAAATATTAAAAATGCAATCAGCTAATAGTTCAGGAGAGCAGGAAACTTTATGTCTTAGCATAGTGAGTAGAGGATTTATACAGCCTGAGCAGAGATTCAAAATTCTCCACCATTTCATGCAATCTATAAGTTGACATTTTTCTAGCCCTTGAGATGTCTGCATTTATGACTCTATAGAGAGAGAACTCAATCAGCCAAGCAATACAATCAGACTGTTTTCTTTAACACTTGCTTTCTGTAAAGTTTTTTGATTGCAATGGCACACAAACATAAAAAAAAAAATTGCTCCCCACAAGACAGAAACTATAGCAACTCAAGGATAAAATAAATCATCTAAAGGCAGTAAGAGTGTCAAGTGTTGCTGAAAAGATTCATTTTACTCAGAGGATATCTGAAAGTTTGCCCCATCCTATTTAGCTTCATTCTGGGTCCTGTTTTTGTTCTTCCAAGCTGATTTTAATAGTCAAGAACGGGGTCTAACTCCTGCATCATGTGAGCAGTGCCCACCCTGCCAAATGTGGATGTTCCTGGAAAGTTACTTATAAATCGAACAACAGCAGAGGCTCACTAGAGGAAATTGTTATCTAAAGGAATTATACAAGAAAACTTTTTTAAAAGCAAGGCATCTATTTGGTAAAATGTTCTCAGATTTCATGTTCATGTATAAATTTGGTTTTTCTTATTTTGGACTTGCTGTAAGCAAGTATAGAGTTCTCTTTTTTGAAATTCATCACAAACCAGATGAAATTGAGCTTAATGCATAAGTGAAGTTAAAGTCTTTCCCTATTTTCCCTTTGAGCCTGACTTAAAATATTTAGATGGAAATTTTTTATATGTATGGGGATAATATATTTACATTTTGGTAAGCAAAACTATTTTAAAAAGTTAAAAGAGAAGAAAGATCTTACCTGGAGATTTGTAGATTCATTCTAGTGAGGGCAACCCAATTCAAAATAGCTTGAGAAAAAAAAGACAAAGATAATTTACTGACTCATTGAATCCTTAGTAGGGTAGGAATAGCTACTTCTTCAAACCATTGATGATGGTAAGAACCGCAAACTTTTCATCAATTTGAAACATAAAAAGATGTCTCATGAAAAATTTTTTCCCTAGATTATTAGTGATACTGGAGGTTTTTTTCATATATTTATTAGCTGTTTTATTCATTTTCTTTTGTTAATTCCCCATTCGTTCATTTTAATCAAAATATTTTAGCATTAGGAATATTGACCTTTTTGTTCTCAAAGGTTGTATATGTTTTCCTATTGTCTTTGGACTTTACAGTGTGGATTTTATTTTGCTTACCGTTTTAAATTTTCACATAGACAACTCTATCAATCTTTTCCTATATGGCATTATGGGTTACTGGACATGCTTACAAAAGCCTCCCTACTTCAAAATTATTTTCTTCTTTTTATAGTTTCACTTTTTACATTTAAATATTTTATCTGGAATTTTGTTGTAGGAATCTATCTGACAAACCTTCATGTTTTACACCTTTGGTCCTGCAGTTGCTGGTCATACAAAGTGAAATGAGGACAGAGAGAAAGAGACGACTAATTTGACCTGGCAAAAATGGTGATTTTTTAAATTTTGTTTTGGTTTTCTTAACTATTAGTCAGTATTCTTTTGGTGTAAGCATAGTAGTTATCTGCTGCTGGTTAAAAAAAATAATAATGAAAAAGTAAAAATAAATGTTTATTATCCTCACACTTTCTGTGGGTCATGAATTTTGACCTATCTGAGTAGTTTTGCTTCAGAGTTTCTTATAAATTGCAGTCAATCTATGGGCTGGAGTTACAATCATCCGAAAGTTGACTGGGGCTATAATTTCGCTCCCAAGGTAACTCACCCATATGGCGGGCAGGTGATGCTGCTGAGGCCTCAGTTCCACCCTACATAGGACTGTTCATGGGACTATTTGCGTGCCCTCATGAATGGTATTGGTTTTCCCCAGACCTGGGGATCCAAGAGAAAGCAAGCTAGGTGAAAGATATCCTGTCTATGATCTGGCCTCAAAAGTCAAACAGCATCACTTCTGCTACATTCAATCTACTAGAAGAACGTTACTAAGAACTCAGGTAAGGTCAGGATTAGAGTTCTCTTTCTGAATCTTTAAGCTCAGTTTTCTGTGTTGATTTTAGTTCCAGACAGGTCTTTTTTCTTGGGTTAAAAGATGTTGCCAGTTTTGGTGACCACATTCTATCATCTTGATATGCTGATTTGCTTAGCCTGGGGGGGTCACATGTTCCACCCCTAAAGCTGATGGTGGAGCCAGACCCAGATAACATAAATTGAGTAAAGGAAGAATGGACCCCTGCACAGAAAAGGCGAAATTGATGTCAGTGGGGCAAACAACTGGTATCTATTATACTATCCATGTGTACATACACCTGAATGGCATATTAGAATGTCTTAGATTATATTTCCTGTAGGGCAGGAATCATGTTTCTCAAATTTACTTTATATTTTGCTAATTACAGTAACATACACAAAGATGTACTTACCCAGTGCCTCCTGATGATCATTGATGAATTGTTTAGGATTATTTGACCATTGATGCTCCTGCCCAGGAGTAATATAGAAGAATATAATATTAGAATGTAGAGCAGGGCTAAAGGCAGCTTCGGTTTAAAGGGTGTTTAAGCAAGACCTGTGCATTGTTGGGAGATCTTCATAGCAGCAGTTGAAATAGCATAATCGAATAGGTGAAAAAGGCTAATGTTTGTTGTTCCTATAACCACTGAAGAGGAATAATATCAAATCCCATCATGAACACATGCCTTATTTCAATTTTAAAAATTGAAAATACATTAATAATTATCCCCTTTTTATAGCATATGTTCCCTTATGTTTATCCAAATCAAATAGTAATATATCACAAACTTACCCTGCAATTTTCCCAAAATTGACAAATATTACAGAGATTTTCTATTGTTACACTGTCTTAAAAACTCCTCTGTGGCAGAGGACTCTTGACATCACGCCACAGATATCTCTTACCTCTCACACCATCATTCAAAGCATCTGCTTGGCTGAATGGCAACTAGGAAGAGACGGAGGTGAAGAACCCCACATAGAATAGAAGAAGTAGTACGGTCTTCCACAAAGCCCCTTACCGCCCAGGGTGTGCCTGTGTCAACAGCAGCCCCAGCAGGAGGGTAAAGTTGCCCGAGAGGATCCAACAATTAGCGTGATTCATGTTAGTTCACACTGTTTCTTCTTAAACAACTTCCTGGTGATGTTGCTGTGTATTCTTAGGTTCAACACAACTAATTGGGTATTTAGCCATGTCTTTGGCATGACCCAAGGGGTGCCAAAGCCAATGCTGTCCCCAAAATATCCCCTTAACTTAACACAAAGGCTGAAATCCCATAAGAGTGATGGCTTCAGATAAGTTTTTTTGTTACAAAGCTAAGGAAAACAACAAAAAGTAAATAAATCCAGAATGGGTTCTGAAACACACATCAATGCCCAGGAAATAAGCTTAGTAGCTTCTAAGCTCCTACTTGCTCCATTAGAGAGAGGCAGTCCCATGGCATTTTAAATTTCTGCACGGTCCCATGATGGATACATAAGGATACATGACCCTTTGTGTGGGAGGATAAAGATAATCGTCTAGGTTAGAAGAGGACAAAAAAGGAAGGAAAGGTTGGGGTTGAGGACAAATTTGGTTTACTTCAATAATTTGGCCAGGGGAAGCCCCTACTCATTTGCTAGGAGACAGGAATTACAGTTGAGCCTCTGATATCACATTGATGAGTCAACAATGGCCTCTAAGTCCACCTTCACTGTATTAGTCAGGGTTCTCCAGGGAAACAAAAATGATAGGGTGTGTGTGTGTGTGTGTGCGTGTGTGTATA
Organism: Equus caballus; assembly: GCF_041296265.1. Lineage (NCBI taxonomy): Eukaryota > Metazoa > Chordata > Mammalia > Perissodactyla > Equidae > Equus > Equus caballus. Next base: position 37,815,229 of record NC_091707.1, read on the forward strand.
GATAGATAAGTAGATAGGTAGACACATTTTAAGGAATTGGCTCATGCAATTGTGCCAGCTGGCAAGTCTAAAATCTGCAGGATAGGATGGAAACCTAGAAAAGAGTTGATGTTATGTATTGTGGTCTGGTGGAAGAATTTCTCTTCCTGGGGGGAGGTTAGTCTTTTTTCTAAGACCTTCAACTGATTGGATGAGGCCCACTTACATTATGGAGAATAATCTGCTTTATTAAAAGTCTACTGACTTAAATGTTAACTTCATCTAAAAAATACCTTCATAGAAACATCTAGAATAATGTCGAACCAAATATTTGGGTACTGTACCCTAGCCAATTTAACACTTAACATTAACTGTCACATTCTCTGTAGCCATTGATGGAGAAAAAACCAATGGTTTTAGGATCATATCCTCTATGTCTTGCCTAACAAAAAAAGGGCTCTCTGGATGAAGTTTTCAATCACTTCTCTCAAAAGCTATGATCACAGAAATATGACATGCAATGAAGATTTGGCAAAGTGATGGCCTTTGTCTTATTCATGGCAGTTCACTGAGCCACGTAATTTGAAGACATAAAATATTTTGCCTCGTGTCAAAGGTATTACAGCTCACACAGATGCCGATTTTCAGTCACTGGGGTACAATAATTAATGTTCAATGATCTGCTGACAGGCACACACCTTGTAGATTATCTGAAGAATGTAGTCACTTTTATAGTCATACTTATTTGTTCATTTGGTCTCTAATTGCTAGAAAGTGATTTAGATGCTGAATATATGAAGACTAATAACTTAAAAACCCCTCCCCTCACAGTTAAAATAGAGAGGCAGATTAATATGAACACGTTCTTCCCCCCAAGAAGAAAATGATTGTTTTGGAAGGTCCTAATTCCACTTTGGAGGAGTTAAGTAAAGGAATGATTTTCTGAGGTGATTCCTGAGATGAGACTTAACTGATGTGTAATAATAATAATTAGTAATAACAATAAAAAATTAGCCAAGATTCCTCGAGCACTTTTTGTGTCCCAGGCATGATTACAAGCACTTTATATGTATTCATTTATTTAACGGATAATACTTTACCAGAAGCCTTGCGGTGGGATGGCATTCTAAGTAAAAGTTATAGCCTGTACAAACGTGGTGCCCTAAGAAAGGTGGACACATGCAGGGAACTGCAGAGAACTTAGTAGTGGAACAGAAGTTACTATGCAGACTGTCAGTAAATGAGACTGAAAATCCTGCCTCCTGGAGATCCCCAGTTATTGACAGGCATTGTCCTGCTCTGTCTCTAGCTGCGGTGCCCACACTCAGTGCTTGCGGTTTATGCAGTGGAGATCTCCAGGCGTTCACCCAACAGACCCAGGGACTCTGAATGTAGTTACTTACCATTATTTACAGTGTTGATTGCCTCAGGGTCTCACTCTGTTTCCTTTGTTAACTGAGTCAGACAGGAGCACCCAGAATGGTTATCATCATCAAGGCTGCCCTCTCCTTTTGTGCATTTGGGTTATGAAGTCTGATGATCTTTTTTCTTTGTCAATTGGATTTTACCTGCTTTCTATCTTTAAGGCATTCTTTACGAATTTTGGTTTGATAGTGGCACCTTTTTATATTTCGTTATTCTGAATTTCATCTACATCTATATAATCCATGAATATACATATATACATATGTATCATATCAAAGGGTTTGGGGTAACAGGAGAGGTCCTTGCATGCTTATTTAATCATTATGATAAATTTAGCTACTGGTCAATTACTTAATCATCCACACTTTTTTTTTTTTTTTGGTTTTGCTAATGATTTTGGTGGCACTGGCCTCATGGTGAATATTGGAATCCTCCTGACCTTGGAACCAACGACCCCATTTGTTTCCTCATCTTATGACTCTACGGGCTGTATTCTTCTCTGTAGCTTGAGAGAGCAGAGAGAGACAGACAGCATCTGGATCTGCTGACTGTCCCCTTAGGACCATAAATCTTCTTTCTTGATGGTCTTTGTCTGGTGTCCTTTCAAAGACTCTCCCTTAGTCCCCTGCTGAGGATCAAAGGATATAAAGAATGGTTTAATATGCAAACATGGTAGCTTATAAACTGCTGACATTCCAGGCGAGAGGCTCTTTGGGGTACTTTAACTTTCCTTTTCATATTCTTGCTCTGTTCCTTATGTCTTTGTCAGGGTCTGGGTGGTGGCAGAGCAAAAGCTACACAAGAGTGCAGGGACTCAGACACTGCTTAGAAAACAGGACATTCTAAAGGTAGAGTGAGGTTCATAATGGAAGTCCAGAAAGTTGGAAAAATCGAAGTAAATAGGTCTCTGGGGTCAATCATTGCAAGGAACAAAAGGTCAAGAGATTTGAAGTAGAGGAACTGTCTTGTGGGTTATGGCAGCAAAGTAGAAGCTAAGCCCACGGGGTCTGATTTTGTCTCAGTTATCTGGGTTTTCTATCAAAATTTCTGTCGTTCTGCCTGAGCATAGTGCTTTGGGGTCACTGAGGGACCCAGGTTTCATCTTCCCCTTACACTCATTTTTTCTTTCTTTCTCTGTTTTCTGTTTTCCTATAACTATTTTCTCCCCAAGTTGTGTGAAAGTTGCTCTGACATCATTTCCTTTTTCTGCTCTATCTTACTATTTTAGTAAAACTGTGGTCCAAGCCCTCCATGATCGATTTTTTTAAATCACACTTTGTTCTCGATAGCATTTTTAAAATAAAAGTTTGATATAGAATTCATACACCATAAAACTAAATCTTTTAACATATACAGTTCAATAATTATAAATAGATTTGTGGGGTTGTTCAACTTTTACCGGTATCTAATTTCAAAATGCTTTCATCACCCCAAAATCCAGTTTCAAAATGCTTCCAAACCCCATATCCATTAGCAATCGTTCTCCTTTTCCCTCCTTCCCTCAGCCCCTGGCAACCCTGGATCTCCTTTCTCTTTTTATGGATTTGCCTACGCTGGACATTTTATATAAATGAGATTATACAATATGTGGCCTTTTTTGTGATTGGTCCCTTTCACCTAGCAAAATGTTTTCAAGGTTTATCCATGTTGTAGCATGTATTGGTACTTCATTCCTTTTTATTGCTGAATACTATTCTACTGTGCACATATACCATATTTTGTTTATTCATTCTTTAGTTAATGGAGATATAGTTTCTTCCCACTTTTTGGCTACTATGAGCAATGCCATTATGAACATTCGTGAACAGATTTCAGTGTAGACATAAGTTTTCAATTCTCTTAAGTATATACCTAGAAGTGGAATTATTGGGTTGTATGACAAGTCTGTGTTTAACCTTTTGAAGAACCTCCGGACTGTGTTCCAAGGAGACTGCACTGTTTTATATTTTTACCAGCAGTATATACATTTCCAATTCTCCACATTCTTGTCAACAGTAGTTATTTTATGTCTTTTTGCTTGTAGCTATCCTACTGTGTATAAAGTGGTATCTCATTGTGGTTTTGATTTGCAATTCCCTGCTGGCTAATGATGTCGAGCATCTTTTCATGTGCTTATAGCCCATTTGTATAACTTCTTTGGAGAAATTCTATTCAAAGACTTTGATCCTTTTTTAATTGGGTTGTCTTTTTATTGCTGAGTTATAAGAGTTCTTTATGGATATAAGTCCCTTATCAGATATGTGATTTGCAAATATTTTCTCCCGTTCCGTGAGTTGTTCTTTCACTTTCCTTATGGTGTCCTTTGCAGTACAGAAGTTTTTCATTTTGATGAAGCTCCACTTATCTATTTTCTTTTGTCACTTGTGCTTCATATTTGGTTCTTGATATGCCTAAGGGCTTGTTGGAATTTAGAAAAACTGTGCTCTCTATGCACACAGTCTGGCTTTAAAGATTGTTTTCTCATCATAGACTTAAGAAAGTCCAAACTCAAGGCTGATCAATGACCTCTTTGTACTAGACAAAGAGGCAATAATCCTTTCTGGAAGGTTAGCTACCAGAGTTAAGAAATAGAAGAGATTGCTTTTCGCTGGGGTGGACAAGAGATCTATCAAAGGCATTTTTCAACTTAGATAGGGTTTAGATATGGAGAAGTTGTTCAGTCCCCAGAGCATCATAGATCTACGCCAAAGATATTAAGTTGAAAGGGCTGCTTGAAATCTGAGTCAGAGCAGGGACTGTGTGGTGAGGCATTGAATGCCAAGCCAAGAGTGAATCATATTCTCTCACGGAGAAAACATTAGATATTTTCCAGGGGAAGGTAGGAACATGATTCCTCCTGGGCTTTATGAATTTAATCAGATTATAGTCTAGAGAAATGATTGCAAAAGAAGGCATAGAGAGAAGAAGCCAACAGAGTCTATGGCAATGGGTTAGGTGACAGTTAGTGAAAGTGGGAGCCTTGGCAGTCACAGTGGGACAAGGAAGAAGGATGGCAAGATGCTGTGCTGATGGATCTGTCAAATCTCTGGCTGCTGTTGGGATGCAAGCTGGAGGTTGACCACAGGAGCAAGAAAACAAGCTAGTTTAAATGAGAAAAATTGGTCTGTTTCAATAGATAAAGAGCCATTTTGAATTCATCGTGGTGTATTTTTCTGATGCTCTGAAGGGTTTGTAGCTTTTTTAATCAAAAATAATCTAAATTGTATTGTTTTTGAAAAATATTCCTGCAAATATTTTTTCAGCTCCCAAGACAGCATACTTTGGGAAAGGGGAATTTATTCATTTGCCATTTTCACTGTAGCTGTAATGGAGAAAGGAGCCTGAACTCTATTTTCAGCTCCTCATGGAAACATCTTAAAATTCTCATTTCTCTATGCAAATTAAGTGCCCCTTAAATGGTTGTATGTGTTTCCTTCTTGAAGTCAGAAAAAAAGGTTCTATGGATGTGACTGCAATAGCTGATGAGGTAGTATTGTTCATCCTTATATATGGCTCCACTGTAGGCCCTGGGGGTTCTAACAGATATTAAATTTGTACAGTTGATCTAAAGGAGTAAGAAGAAGTTCATTTGTTCTGGCCTTTCTTCCCATAAGCCCTAGTGCCTTAACCTCTGAAGAGCAAACATAGCTAACCTAGCTTTAGGTTTCAAGAATTCAAGAAAAGATAGGCAATACTTTATATATATATATATATATATACTAATTCAATTAAACTTGACTTACCATATTTCCCACACAGTTGTGTGGTGAAGTCTCCTCTAGTGCTATTTCTAACTGTGTTCTAGGAGGCAGTTTTTTGTTTATATGTTTGTTTTGTTTTGATCTATTTTTATCACAGGAACTTTAGGATATGTGATGAAAGCCACGGATCCTTTCCCAGAAAACACACTACATTTGCATACAGCTTTAGGGGGATGCAGATTTCCTTAAAACCCAACCTCCATCCCTCCATGAAGAGGTCCCAGTAGAATCACACTTGAGTGTTGTGGACACTCTTAGATAATAGTCTTGAGATGGTCACGTTGGCATGACTGTCTAAAAACCATGAATACAAATTACATTAAAAATGAAAAATAAAAACTAATAGCAGAAAGAAGGTGTCTTGTGCATCTTAAAAAGGTGGTGGGTTAGTAAGAGAGTGGGTAATTTCTCACATTATAATCACTTAATAACAGTCATAGTTCAGTCAACTCTTTATTATTCCCAAACAATATAGCAAAGTTATATAATATGACATAAATCAGGAAGATGTGGAGATGTGATAAGCTACTCTGTTCCATCTGTCTACTCAGAACCAGGCTGCTGCAAGACACAAGCTTAAATCAAGATCTACTTGAGCATGAATTAATTTCAAACTTTTACTTCTTTATTTTGGTGGAATTAATTAAGTGCTTTAATTTAAGAGCACTTTGACTAGACTACAGATAGAAGTAATGTAAAGGTGCTGGGCCTACTAGCATATAGGGAAATTGGGGTGTGCTCGATCAGGCCTTAAGCTCTTGCTCTGGTGATAGGGTAGTCCTTGCATTCATGGTGCATAGTGTCCCTCAGAAAGTAGCCTCTGTCCCAGGATCTAGCTCACAGGTATCTGGAGAGATAAGATCAAGATTGGAGACCACAATACTGGCTCCCCATGGTCTCTGATATAAAAGGGATCTAGACGCACTGCATGCCCATCTGAGGTGGAGAGACATCAGGGAGGACTTGGTGGGTCAACAAACACCTGGCTCTGAGCTGCAGAGAGAGCAGAAGAGGGAAGCTTTTTATGAGCGGCAATGCTCGTAGCAGGACCTCCATGAATGGTTGTGCAGGTTGGCCCTGTGCCGAAGAGCCCACGGAAGGGGTGTGCATCCCACGTTCTGCCTGGAGAGTCATGCCATCTCGTGTACAGCTGTGTCTACCTGCAGGAGGGATTTCTCTCTGATCCTGACAAATACTCCATGTAAGCTAGTGACGGCTCTGATTCAAGGTCAGTGGCAGATACTGACATCCTCCCAAAGTCAATGGGACAGGCTCCATCACCACCAAAATCAGCATTGAGAGAGGCTGTTTCTCAGAGAGAAGAGAAAAACAACATACAAATCAGGCCAAACCCCAAAGCCTTGAGGTCATGTCAATTCACTTTTGAACCAAGACTCTACCTGGTGAAGCAGGGGAGAGTCAGCCCTGGCAGGAAATCCAAGGTTGAATTGCCTGAATGTTTACGCGAATGAGACCTATCAACCTGAAAGAGAAGGGTCAAAGTCAAGAGTCTGCTGTAACTAAAATTGCCAAGTTTGTGTCCCTACTTCCTCCTCTAGCAGACACGCCAAGCCTTTCAAACATTTTTGAATGGGTTTCGTGTAAGAGATGATAATGCTTATAGAAGACAAAGAACGCTACTGTTTTTGCAATACTAAGTGTAGTCTGTAACTTTTTGACTTGGCCTTATATCTACTCTCCCCTATCATCTATAAGCCTCTCTACCCTGCACTTAAGTATTTATTTGTATATTCCCTGGAGCTCTCAAGAATGCTTTGTACATAGAAGATGCTCAATAAATTTGGATAGGAAGTGTTTCACTAATAGCTTAGGATGTGATAAGGCATGTTTGGCTTTTCCACAAGAAGATTGGCTGCCTTTTCAGACTCCAAATAACTTATGTCTTTGTTTTCATCACATTTTGTGTCTTTGTTGTCAATGTTTTGGGTTTTGGCAGAAGAAGAGAGAAGGCAAACCTGTTAGTTATATATTTGCAATATATATCCCAAAATGCTGGCATATCCACAAGCTAAGCCTGATAAAAATCTGTTCAACAATCTTACTAAATTAGTTCTTTAATTTTATGAAAGGGGAAAAATACTGGGAGATGAATAGAATTCTTGGAGGATGCTGGCTTAGCAATTCTCAAAGCTAATTCTGAAGATTTCTCTAATTAAGTTGGAAATAGTGAGGCACATTCCTCCCAGCATTCCTATTTCTAAAGCAATATTACACTCAAATCCCTGGCTGAACTCCGTAATCTCTTTAGAGGATGACATTAAGCTGTCTTCTACCTTTTGTTTGTGAATAGTACCTGTAACACACCCATTCAGGAAAAAGCAAGACTAGGCACCAAGACAGGCCATTCACTGTCTGCCTAGAATATACAACAGACCTGGGCTGTAATATTTTTCTCTGCTGAATTATCTTTTGATATTTATTGATTTTTGAAATTATGAGATCTTTGCTTTCCCAAATGAAAATTTTTATCTTTATTAGCCTTCTTTGATTAACCTCCAATGCTTATATTTTAACTTTTAATAATTCATGCTATAAACACTATACTGCATTCTTTTTGCTCCTACATTGCTTTTTTTCACTCTGTATGTAGCAACATGCCAGTACACATAGACTGCCTTCATATTTTTTAAAGGATGTGTGCTATTATACTGTATAGTCTCCACATAAATGTCTATCAGCAGAAAATGTGTTAGCACAGATTTTACTTTTTTAGTGTTTTTACAATCAATGCTGAAGTAAATATTTTGAATATACAACTTTGTGGTTTTCCGGTAAATTTCTCTGTTTCTAGAAATAGAATTGCCATGTCTAATTGTACAGGCATTTGAACTGTTCATCTGTGTAGCCAAGCCTCTTTAGTACAGTTTTACTACTCTAGACACTAACCTGGTACTTCTCATTCTCTTTTAAGTTGTGGGGGATTGGAATTGGCCACACCAAGATATGTCTCTTTGGCATGAGGATTATTTTGGGCTGGTTACTTTTAAAAACTGAAGACTTGAGAGAAACTCTGAAAAGTAGATGTTACCCTTTGTAAGAGATCTTTACATTTGTAGAGGAAATCTCCATCTGTAAAGTTGTCTCCTTCTCTGTACTGGAAGAAGGGGGGATGACCTTATCTCTAGAAACTCTTATCAATGCTGAAGGCAAGGACTTAAATCTGCATAATAACCTGACTCTTGTTTACTGCACTTGTCTGGTAATCTCCCATAGCTGGCTCCCCCCACCCCCAACATCCTCCTTTGTCTTTGGCTGAGGATGATATTTAATGTGAGAGCTTCCTCCATTTTAGTGACTTGCTCAGTTTGCCTGAGTGTTTCCCATGTTATAAAGCTTTGTTTAATTTTCTCTTGTTATTCTGTCTCATGTGAATTTAATTCAGAGTCTGGCCAGAAGGACCTGGAGTGGGTAGAAGAAATGTCTTCCTCCCCCACAAAGTCATGGCATAGAAAGCAAATGATAGCATTTGGATGGTGCGAGGGTAAGGAGAGGAGGGTGTCCTCACCCAGGCCAATCAGCCCAAGGGCTCCAGCTGTCTCTCAGGGTGGAGTATTAGTACTTCCATAGCCCATTTTTGAATCACCATTCAGGAAGCACTGTTCTACCCAACTGTGTGTCCAACTTTGTTATCAATACTTTGAAAAATCTCCAGTTTAATCCACAGAAATTCCTCATTTTTAATCTTATATTTCTCTGATAATCAGTGATATTTAACAGCTTTTTCTGTGCAGTTTGCTGTCTATATTTTGCTAACAATTAGCTCTACATATGCTTTGTCCATGTAGCGCCCATGTGAGCCCCCTGGATGTTCCCAATCTCCACACTTTTGAAACTCTCTTTCTGCTAGCGAATCTTTCTCCCTACGTCCTATGAATCGTAGTTTCCAAGAATTCAGCACAAGGTGGGCTTGGTTACGCTCATTGGCTCAGACCCTGTGGCTGCTGTCCTGTTCAACACCACTGTCCCCCACACTGGACCCCACTCCTTCTTTTCAGTTCTAAATACAGTGTTAACATAAGCATGTTTTGAGTTGCAAATGTTTAAGGAAATTTGGAGATCACAGAGGCTTACAACATAGAATAGCCAATAAGTTAAAAGTGAGGATCAGACTTCACTCTCCCCAAGGTTCTCACCCTTGCCCACCAAGGGGAGACTCTCAGCTATCCTGCATCCGCTCAACTCTTGCTCACGCCTCTTCTCACTTCTTGGGCCCATCTTCTCCCTGTCTCTGCCCTTCTCAGAGTTCCAGATCCTACTATCTCTCCACCAACTCTAAATGTCTGCTACTTTAAATGCAAGGCAATCTCAATCTTACACCCAAACTTGTCAATTAGGCTAAACCCAGGGGATTTTTTCTCAGACTACAAAGTCCATCAAGCTGTTTCCTGAACAGAAAATCCACTCTCTTCTGTGATAAAGATGAAAGTGCTGTAGTCTTTCACTCATTTTTGTTGTCTTTGTAAAGAAGATCTCCTCTAAAATAAATAAACAAACAAATAAATAAATAAAAAGAAGATCTCTTCCTATTTCTTTAGTGGGGTGCTTCTTTTCCCTTTTAATTGTGAACATTTCTGATATCCCATTTCTACTGCTTATGAGCTGCATGTCCTAATCAGCATTTTAACTTCCCTGTGCCTCAGTTTTCTCATCTGTAAAATGAAGCTAAAATTACGTACTTCATGAGGTTATTGACTGAATCTGTTAACATAAGTTTGTTACAATGTCTGACACATAGTATTCACTGGATATGTTTGTTACTAATTCTGTATTTATTATTACTAAACTTTTCCGTTATTGCAAATAGTTTTCCAAGTTTCTAATCTGGCTTTTAATTTTGACAATCAGTCTTTTATTCTATAAAAATTCTTGTGTAATCTGTCAAATTTTTTCCTTTATAGTTTCTGGCTTTAACATCATGCTAAGAAAGGCTTTCTCCGCTCCACGTTTATTTTTCAAAATTCACTTGTACTTTTTAAAAAAAATTTTATTTTTCCTTTTTCTCCCCAAAGACCCCCAGTACATGGTTGTATATTTTCAGTTGTGGGTCCTTCTAGTTGTGGCATGTGGGACACTGTCTCAGCATGGCTTGATGAGCAGTGCCATGTCCATGCCCAGGATCCGAACCAGCGAAACCCTGGGCCACCAAAGCAGAGAGCGTGAACTTAACCACTCGGCCACGGGGCCAGCCCCTCACTTGCACTTTTATATTTACTGTTAAATTATTATTCACCCTGGAAGTATTTTCTAAAAGTGCCAGATAAGGGTACAGAACCCAACCCACCCAAATGAATATTCTCATATCCTCAGACTCTATGAAGGGGTTCCTTAAATTCTAGATTTAAAAAAGACAACAAAAAATTCATCCTAGGACAACTGCACTTTGTTTCCATGCATGGGTTGAAATAGCATAAAATAGATCGAATATTATAATCCACATCATGGGGTTCTTATTTTAACTCTCAGAACTTTCTCAGTAAGGCATTTGTAAAACATGAGTCAGGTTGGCTAGTGGAAATATCCTCTTGGAGTTTAAATTCTCTACTTCTTGCTTCCTGTTTAGCATGATCATCACCTAACTGAGGGCTCCACATTCTCTGTCAGTGTGAATTTAGAGCAATTCTCACAGCAAGACTTAAAATCCTTCATATTAATACAAAGTCCTTGATACAAGGACAACTATTCTGTGCGAATCAAATACAGGCTCTTCTCAAATTGCTTATAAAGATCTTATCCCTGATCCTCGTGGCTACTGCAGACCCCCACAATAACGAGACCTAAGAAGACCTATTCGTCAATAAACAGCTACATTCCTGCTGTGGCTGCCGGTTGCTCCAGAACAGTTTCTATTTCTTTGTACTCAGTGTCTCTCACTTTATGTGGAAAGAAGTAGTAGAAAGAAACAACTTCCAAGCTGGGTCCCACAACCCTCTCCAGCCCTGCAGGAGTCCATGACACTTTCTGGGTCACATTACCACATACACCCCTCCTAGATGCTGAAGCTTGAATTTTACTGTGGAGCTATTTTACACCCCCTTGGGCTAGACTACATTCTCCTGTGTGGGGCCACATGGGGAAACCGGTTGTAAAATTTGTTCTGTACCAAACCTAGCCCTGAGCGCAGGCAGAGTGAGCATCTGTGTAACAGAGAGATGAAAAAGTGCTCTCAAATAGATGGCTACAGAACCTAGAACTTTGTTAATATTCTTTTTAAAGATGGCCTTCTTGAGAATACAAGTGTTGGTGTTTAAATTGTTAGGCATAATAAGAGAGCTACGATGGAAAAGTGGGAGACACTAGTGTGTGTTGGCAGTGGTGGCATTTGGAGAGGCCTCTTTGGGTACTCCTAGGTGGGTACTGATGGCAGAGTGGAAGAGTAACAGAGCCAAATGGCTCATGTCACAAGTTTACCTAGAGTCATTGTTTCCCACACACCAGAACTGTAAACACACTTTTACTTCACACTGCTTGACCTCATGCATCCTTTATTTACATTTTGGGAATCTAGTTCAGTAGCCTTTTGTACACTCGTTTACCAAATATTTACTGAGTGTTTCCTGTTTACTTGGCAACAGGAGGGATACAAAGAAGGCAGTGTGGTCTAATGGAAAACATGCGGGCCCTGGAGTCAGTTCTGAGTTTACATCCCAGTCCCACCATTTACTAAGCCCATAATGTTAGGTCTCTGAGTCTCAGTTCTCTCATCTGAGCAGTGGGAATGACAATACCAACCTGAATGAGATTTTGTACATCGTGTCTAATTTTAGCGTCTATCATTGAGTAAACACTCAATAAACATGAGCAATATGTTAGAGTCTCAAGGACTGTTTTTCGCAAGGCAGGAAACTAAATATGCAGCATATTCTTCCCATATTGTCAAGTGAGTTCAAGAGTACAAATTCTCAAAAGTTCCCAAAAACCTGTATTTATTCTATTACAGAAAGGAAACAAGTTGAATAGTCACACTGAGAAGAATAGTTATCTGGCAATATCTATTCCGTGGTGAAATTTAGTCTTTCAATTTTTCTCTTAAGAAATAGATGTGTACAGACATTTGCAATTTCATTGCATTTGTGTATTGCTCCCTCAGAGCTCATAAGACATGGGCAAATACAAAGGAAGCTTTAGCACAAAGCCCTTGAGTGGTAGATAATACAGTCCTAAAAGGTGCTTTCACATTAGGGTGGGGAACTCTCCTTAACGACTTTCCTTAAAACTTGAGATCTTCTCCTTCAGACACTAGAATCAGAATTGAATTGTATTTTTGACTGTAGAAAACAGCATAAGCCACTATAGAATTTTTCCTTTTCATTTGAGCAAAAGGTCCATCAATTTGAGTGCCATAGAAGAGGCAGGACTGACTACGATTTCTTCTCCACTCGCTGATGCTGATACTGATGTTTATGTTTATAAGAGAGGTGAGTTCTAAAATTGAAAAAAAAAACCCAAAACACTCTGTGGTAAACAGTAGAGAGACAGATTCCATAATATGGGTATGAATATGAAAGTTTTATCGTAAGCGATACAAACATCTTGAGTGAGTTTTGCATTTCTATAGTGCCACTAAAGTGCTATCCACTTTGAAACAGAACTCAAGCAAAACAGTCATTGGCAATAATAAGCTAAAAGAGTTACTTGGCAGGGGGGTGGGGAGTGGAATTAAAAGTTCAATGCCAATTTCTCCTTAAAGGACACAGCCACAGTTGAGATTTGATGTCACTTCTACCTCAGCATATGCATATGGTGGTCAATATTCCTGGTAAATCACATAGCACCTGCCATGGTCTTACATTGTCGGATGGATTCTTTCCAAGTTAGGGGTTCCCATTGTGACAGGAAGCTCACCCAGATACCAACTGACTTCCTTGAGGCAGTGGGCTCAGGAGCTGCTTATGTTGGCTGATCTTCCTTGGCTATTGAACTTAAATTGAAATTATAATTGGATCCACCTGTGTTTGAGTAACCTTCCCTACAAAGTGTTCTTTTTTACTTAAACAGAAAGCATTCCTCAAGAATGATTGAATCCTTGTCCTCAAATTAACTATATATAATTTAATGAACATTTATGCATAAATGCAAAAATACATGTTAGTAAGGCTATAGTTTCCTATCTTTATCCCTCTTCTTGAGATTCTCACCAATTGCAATTTGTTTTTTTGTGCTAAGGATCTTCCCCAGTCTTCTATTAAAATATAAGTAATAGATGGTGATGAGGATCAAGGCTGCCCCAGGAAGAGAAGCCCAAGGCGTCCTGCCTTACGTATTGATATATATCATCCTCCTGGAAGCACAGGATGTCCTGACTTAATCCAATTTGATTCTTGTCTAAAGTTATAGGACCAGCCAATATCCAGACCCCACTGACACTGATACCATTTTAATGATTTTTTTCGTGATCTTTCCTTTGTCTTGTAAAGAACTAACTCACATACCTATGCCTTATAAGTTTAGCTCTAAACTTCAACACATTGCAGCTCTTACAGCCGATGGGTCCTGTCCCCATGCCTGCAGCTCTTACTGCCCATAGGTCCTGTCCCCATGCCTGCAGCTCTTACTGCCCATGTGTCCTGTCCCTACGCTACTCCACGCTATTCTCTGAATAAAAGAGCACTACTGCCAGACTTTGAGTCCAAGAAATCTTTCTTTCAACTCCTTGATTCACCGAGCCCGCATCAGATGGGATTTTTAAGACTCTCAGCCAGTTAATAGCACTTACGTACTCACTAGAAATACGTTTACCTGAGTAATAGCTCAGAGGTAGCTGAGATTTGGGCAGACGTGGAATACAGCCTAGGTAAGTTTTGATAAGTGTACAGGAAAGAGTGCGGAGGTGGGGGCGGGGAGACTTAAGGCAACAGGGATGCCTAGAAAAGGTGGGAAGATAGTCCCTTGTGGATACCATGTCATTAGGAGAACAGTGTGGAGGTCTTGGTACTCAGAACAGGGACGCAAAGAGTAGCCCAGAGCAAGAGAGGCTCTAAAAAGACTGGTAGGAGTTTCCAGCCTTCAGTTCACTTCTTCATAGTCTTAGATGTGACATTTTTGTTCCATAAATGATCCTAGCTCAGCACGTATTCCAGAAAGGCACTTAGCCTCACTGGTTTCTCTCTCATTCTGTTCTGTGATAGACCAGATGACATCTAACATTCCACAAACGTACTCACTAGTGAGGAAGGTGGAGGCAAAGGCAGAACTTCTGCATTCCACAAGGATACATGGGTACCTAAATAACAAGGCAACCGTCCACCATAGAAGTCATGAATATTGCACAGAAACTGCAGTGTCACAGCTCAGGGTGGGAGACTTCTAATGGAATAGCACTGTTCTTTTACGACATCACCCGAATTAAAATGAGAAGTTGCCAGGGGCATGGAAAGAGCTGCAGGTGCATATTTTTCTTTGCTTGTTTTGAGAATGTTTGCTAAGTTCTTTAGCTGAATTCTGATCATGTACTTACACTAAAGAACCTGGCAAAAACAAAGGCACTGTTGAGATACTCTGAATAAGAACAAAATCTTGGGGAAACATCATAGAGTCAGTGGTCACCCTTCATCCATCCCATAAAAATGATCTATTACACTTGTTTCATGATTTTTTATATCACTAGGAAAATGCCTACTTTAGAACCACTTACAACGCTATAGAGACATGTTGGGAGGATAAGGAAGGAAAAGGAGTTTTACCTCTAATTAATACTGACCTCCTCACTCTCAACATTTTTTTCTGGAAATTGGACAACTATAGAAGAGAAAAATTCTTAAGGCTATGAAAACTGCTTAGAGGAGCCACCAACACTTACTTTAATTCAACTCCTTCAATTGCACTTGAACTCACTCTTAGCCTCTCTACGGCCAGAAGGGCTTTTTGTACTCTTGTCTTCATTTACAGAACTGTGCGTCACCCACAGGAATGCTGCAGCAACGGGGGAAAGGCTCTCTTTTGTTTGAGGAGAGTGATGAGGAGGGTCACCCGGATGCCAGAAACGAGTTCCACACTGTTTTCCCAAGTCAGCTCCAAGCATACCTTTTATTGAAGGAAGTAAAAATCAGTTTTCTGAAGTAGCTTTTTGGCTAAATTACAGTCATAAAGTAGGAAGTCTTTTTTATATTTTAATTTTAATCTTTTTTTTAAATGAACTCAGAGTAAAAGGAAGTTGAAAAATCTACTTGTAAAGGTTCAATTTATCTGTACATACCAGCCCTTTTTTTTATTGAGGTTATGATAGTTTACAACATTGTGAAATTTCAGTTGTACTTTTTTTTTTTAGATTTTATTTTTTTCCTTTTTCTTCCCCAAAGCCCCCGGGTACATAGTTGCGTATTTTAAGTTGTGGGTCCTTCTAGTTGTGGCATGTGGGATGCCACCTCAGCATGGCCTGATGAGCAGTGCCATGTCCGTGCCTAGGATTGGAACTGGTGAAACCCTGGGCTGCCGAAGCAGAGTGCACGAACTCAACCACCCGGCCATGGGGCCAGCCCTAGTTGTACATTATTTGTCAGTCATCTTATAGGTGTACCCCTTCACTCTTTGTGCCCACCCTCCACCACCCTTCACCCTGGTAACCGCTAATCTATTCTCTTTGTCCATGTGTTTATTTTCCACATATGAGTGGAATATACAGAGTTTGTCTTTCTCTATCTTAGCCCTTTATTTTTGAAGAAAGCTTTTAGAAAAAGTTACTCGGTGTTTTGATGCCCCATTTTCTTATCACTTGCAACAGAAGGTAAATGTTCTCCTTCTCCCTATCACCTTCTTGGCCAGGTCCCAAACGGTGATGTGCCTAACATGGAAGATGGTTAAGATAGTGGTAGAATGATGAGGGTGTAGGCTCTTGAATCAGACAGGTCTTGACTAGAATGTCAGTTACTCCATTATCTAGTTGTGTCATTGTGACTCACAGATCCAGAAAAGAGGACCTACACCCTGGGCTCTTGCATATCCAAAACATACCAATTACATTTACTAAAGAACCCCTGGTTGCTTCTGTCACTAGGGATCCTGTGCTCAGCACTGGCACATAGCCCTCAACATCCATTCTCACAATTAACATAATTCAGGACAAAGAGAAATGTTTCTCCACACTTAATGCCCTAAGTCTACAAAAGGAAAGTCACCTCCTCTGGAACACCATGAAGGTTTGCTGGTTCTGCCACAGGGGACATCAAAGAAGAACACTGCTGTGGAGTGCACAGAGGACTGGAGCTGCAGCAGAGGCGTTCAGATAAAGGACAAATTAATTAACTTGTCAAAACTTCCTCTCAGATAACATAAATGCAATAAATTCTTACATAATGAAGTGTCATTTCCAAGTTGTACTGAAACAAATGGCTCCAAAGTCATCCACTAATTAGAGCAGTTTCTGCGACAGTTGTATATGGCATCTGAGGAACATTTTGTAATTTTAGACATCAAACAATTCATATTACATTCAATTTGTACATATATGTGTGTAGGTTGACACGTAACATGTGGGGAAGTATGATGTCATCTCTTTACATTGGCGTTTAAATGGACATTGAACACTAGAAGTGAGAATGGTTTTATTTTTATAAGTCATTTAATGAGATTTCATTCCGTTTTAAAAATTAAACATTTCACCTTTAAATTATTTTAATATTCTTTAAGTCTCCTTTGTTTTTGGCTCTTTACATGTCATAATTTAAAATATTCTAGAAAAAATACATTTGAAATAAATTTGAAACACAATATTTTGATCCTTTACATTTATTTCAATCCACAATTTTTTTTTTTTTTTAAAGATTGGCACCTGGGCTGACAACTGTTGCCAATCTTTTTTTTTTTTTTTCTGCTTTATCTCCCCAGACCCGCCCTGTACACAGTTGTATATCTTAGTTGCAGGTCCTTCTAGTTGTGGTATGTGGGACGCCGCCTCAATGTGGCCCAATGAGCGGTGCCATGTCCGTGCCCAGGATCCGAACCCTGGGCCGTGGCAGCAGAGCACACAAACTTAACCACTCAGCCATGGAGCCGGCCCCTTCAATCCACAATTTTTTCTTTTTTCTGTTTTTTTTTTTGGTGAGGAAGATTGACCCTGAGCTAACACTTGTTGCCAATCTTCCCCTTTTTGCTTAAGGAAGGTCGGCCTTGAGCTAACGTCGGTGCTAATCTACTTCTATTTTGTACGTGGGTCACTGCCACAGCATGGCTTGATGAATGGTGTAGGGCTATGCCGAGGATTCAAACCTGTGAACTCAATGTCACTGAAGCAGAGTGTGCCAAACTTAGCCACTATGCCACAGGGCCAGCCCTTCAATCCATAGTTTTGATAAAATATTTAAATGTCGATACACAATATTTGAATTTTGATTTGATACACAATATTTGAATTTTGATAAAATGTAGTCAAATGTTGTGCACTTTCAACAAAATTATACTTTATTTTTTAATCCTTTAGATTACTAGAATTGATAGAGCCCAAATCATGTAAAAAAAATTGTTTGTAACAGCATAATTGTTATGCTGAAACGAAGACAAGATAAATTCATCTTAAATATATATATAATACAATTACTTATTTTCTTATGTTATTACTCACTCAAACATTTTTAGCCCTGAGATAGAATACCTAAATATATACAATAATGATTAAATTTAATCATCTTTTATATTTTGTCAATTTTTAGTGATATAAAAAAACATAGCTTTACATGTCATTTTTAATTTTGTTTTCATGAAAGTACAAGTGTCAAGCTAGAGGAATGGGATATATTTATTTACATACAAAGGAAACCCCATAAGTCTATCAGCTAACTTCTCAGCAGAAACCTTACAGGCTACAAGGCAGTGGCATGATATATTTAAAGTGCTGAAAGAAAAAATCTGCAGCCAAGAATACTCTATCTATCTGGGAAGGTTATCATTCAGAATGGAAGGTGTGATAAAGAGCTTCCCAGACAAGCAAAAATCAAAGGAGTTTATCACCAAGAAACAAGCCTTACTAGAAATGCTAAAGGGACTTATTTAAGTGAGAAAGAGAAGACCACAAATAGAAATAAGAAAATTATCAAAAAAAAAAAAAAGCAACAAAATTAATGGTAAAGGCAAATATACAGAAAGCAGATGAACCACCAATGAAGCTAATATGAAGGTCAAAAGACAAAAGTACTACAATTATCTATTTCCATGATAAGAGTATACACATGCACAAAAAAAGAATTTAGATATGATTTCAGAAATATAAAATGTGGGAGGAAGAGAGTAAAAGAGTAGAGTTTTTAACAAGAGGTCAAACTAAAGAGATCATCAACTTAATATAGATTGCTATATATGTAGGTTGTTATATACAAACCTCATAGTAATCACAACCAGAAACCTATAATAAATACAAAAACAAATTAAGAGAAAGGAACCCAAACATAATACTAAAGAAAGCCATCAAACCTCAAAGGAAGAGAGCAAGAGAAGAAGAAAAGAACAGAGAAGAACTACTAAAACACTCAGAAAAAAAGTAACAACAAAATGGCAATAAATACATACTTATCAATAGCTACTTTAAATGTCAATGGACTAAATGCTCCAATCAAAAGGCATAGGTGGCTAACTGGATGAAAAATCAAGGCCCATATATATGCTGCATATGTGAAGAGACATAGTTCAGACCTAAAGACACCCACAAATTGAAAGTGAAGGGATGGAAAAAGATACTCTATGCAAATGGCAATGAAAAGAAAGCTGGGGTAACAATACTTATCTCAGACAAGATAGACTTTAAAACAAAAACTGTAAGAAGAGACAAAGAAGGGCACTGCAAATGATAAAGGGAACAATCCAACAGGAGGATATAACACTTGAAAATATCTATGCACCCAACATAGGAGCACCTAAATATATAAAGCAATTATTAACAGACATAAAAAGATAAATAGACAGTAACACAATAATAGTAGGGGACTTTAATACTCCACTTACACCAATGGATAGATCATCCAAACAGAAGATCAATGAGGAAACATTGGCCTTAAATGACGTGTTAGACCACTTGGACTTAGTAGATACATACAGAACATTCTATCCAAAGACCACAGAATACACATTCTTTTCAAATGCACATAGAACATTCTCCAGGACCAATCAAATATTAGGCCACAAAACAAGTCTCAATAAATTTAAAAAGATTGAAATAATACCAAGCATCTTTTCTGACCACAACATTATGAAACTAGAAATCAACTACAGGAAGAAAATCAGAAAAACCACAAATATGTGGAGATTAAACAAAATGCTACTGAACAACGATTGGGTCAGTGAAGAACTAAAAGGAGATATCAAACAATACCTAGAGACAATTGAAAATGAAAATACGACATGCCAAATTTTATGTGATACAGCAAAAGTGGTTCTATCAAAGTTCCAACAACATTTTTCACAGAAATAGAACAAAGAATCCTAAAATTCATATGGAATAACAAAAGACCCTGAATAAGCAAAGGAATCTTGAGAACAAAGAACAAAACTGGAGATATCACACTCCCTGATTTCAAAATATACTACAAAGCTATGGTAACCAAAACAGCATGGTAGTGGCCAAAAACAGACACACAGATAAATGGAGCAGAATCAAGAGCCCAGAAATAAACCCACACATCTATGGACAGCTAATTTTCAACAAGGGAGCCAAGAACATACAATGGAGAAAGAAAAGTCTCTTCAATAAATGGTGCTGGGAAAACTGGGCAGCCACATGCAAAAGAATGAAAGTAGATCATTATCTTATACCGTACTCTAAAATTAACTCAAAATGGATTAAAGACTTGAAGGTAAGACCTGAAACTGTGAAACTTCTAGAAGAAAACATAGGAAGCACACCTTTTTACATCACTTTTATCACCATATTTTCAAGTACCATGACCTAAGTACCTGACCAGGCAAGGGTACAATAGAAAAAATAAACAAATGGGACTACATCAAACTAGAAACTTCTGCACAGCAAAGGAAACCATCAACAAAATGAAAAGACAACCTAACAATTGGGAGAAGATATTTGCAAACCATATATCTTATAAGAGGTTAATATCCAAAATATATAAAGGACTCACATATCTCAATAACAAGAAATTGACAACTCAATTAAAAAATGGTCAAAAGATCTGAACAGAGATTTATCCAAAGAAGGTATACAGATGGCCAACAGCCACATGAAAAGATGTTCAGCATCACTAACGCAAATCAAAAGTACAATGAGATATCACCTCACTCCCATTGGAATGGCTATAATTAGCAATACAGGAAATAAAGTGTTGGAGAGGATGTGGAGAAAAGGTTACTCTCATACGCTGCTGGTGGGAGTGCAGACTGGTGCAGCTACTATGGAAAACAGTATGGAGATTCCTCAAAAAATTAAGAAAAGAACTACCATGTAATCCAGCTATTCCACTGCTGGCTGTTTATCCAAAGAACTTGAAAACGTGAGTGCGTAATGATACATGCATCCTTATGTTCATTGCAGCATTATTTACAATAGCCAAGACTTGGAAGCAACCTAGGTGCCCATCAAGGGACAAATGGACAGAGAAGATGTGGTATATATACACAATGGAATATTACTCAGCCATAAAAAATGATGAAATCCAGCCATTTTTGACAAAATGGATGGAACTTGAGGGTATTATGATAAGCAAAATAAGTCAGAGGGAGACAGTCAAATACCATATGATCTCATTCATAAATAGAAGATAAAAACAACAACAAAGAAACACATAGAGACAGAGATTGGATTGGTGGTTATCAGAGGGTAAGGAATGAGGGAAGAGGGTGAAAGGGTAATTAGGCACATGTGTATGATGATGCATTGTAATTAGTCTTTGGGTGGTGACCATGACGTAATCTACACAGAAATTGAATTTAATGATGTACAACTGAAATTTATATAATGTCATAAACCAATGTTACCGCAATAAAGAAAAAGAAAAAAAAAAAACCCAAACGCAGCACTTAGTTATCCTCCTTTTATTCACAGAGAAAGAGAGCACGTGCTGTGTCTCTAGCCTCAGATATAATTTTGGTGTGTTTTTTTAAAAATTTCTTTTTAGAAGTGCTTGTTTGGTTCCTCTAGTAGTCTTTCTTTTCCTTTTCAATTGTGTTGTTTACTATGGAACTACCACTTTTTAGAACACCCAGTGCAGCACTAGTGTAGGAGTTTAAGAAACATGAATTTTTGAGTACTGTTTACTTTTATTTTGCTGAAAGTTTTTGAGTTAGTTAAAAAAGAAAGAAAAAAGACACACACCATAGGTCCTTAAACTAATGAGCTGGTCATTTCATAGATTTCTGGTCATGAAATTGATAGCTCTTATATTAATCATACTGCCTTCTTGACAAAAAAAAAATTATTCTAGAAATCACAAGAGTAAAATGGAGCTCAGAAACTTAAACAGCTTAAAGGCAGACAAGTCAAAAAATGAAAGTCAGATGAGAGGCTGGCCTGGTGGCATAGAGGTTAAGTTTGCACGCTCTACTTCTGCAGTCCAGGGTTTGCAGGTTTGGATCCTGGGCATGGACCTACACACTGCTCATCAAGCCATGCTGTGGTGTCGTCCCAGCTACAAAATAGAGGAAGATGGGCACAGATGTTAGTTTAGCGACAATCTTCCTCACCAAAAAAAGAAAGAAGGAAGGAAAGTAAGTCAAATGAAAACAAAACTTCATAAGAATAATGCCTTTAGCTTATAAACAAAATAATTTTAACACTATGGGTTTTTGAAAAAATGTTACCAATAAGTTCGTCTTCTACTTACCTAAATGATGTAACAGAGGCAATGGACACATCTCCCTTATGGGAATTGTCAAGGTAAATGTACTAATTTATTAACAACAACAATAAAAGTAGAATCTAAAAATAGGATTCACTATTCCAATTTAACGTCAAAATTTGAAGAGAAAGCTTTCCTAATACTCCCACTAAAAGAACCCAAATCTGCGCCCATATTTCTTATCATCTGAACAACTCAAATCCATTTAGTTCCAAGTTCTCTCAACCCTGCTGCCATTGTCACTTTCAGAGACTATACAGAATACCCCCATAACCTTCCATGACCCCCACAGCCTTCTTCTGACATTTGAGATCATTCCAAATATAGTCCCAATTGCTCATACAATATTGCTTTTATCCTACATGTAGGTATCCGATGGTTTAAACAAACTATACCTTTCTTTAATATCTGAACATCCTGGGTCATTTTGCTTCTGATTTCTAACTGGAATGACAGCCTGCCTCCTATCTCCTACAATGGAAATCCAACCTAGCCCTCAGGGTTCATCTTTTCTAAACTTCCCAATTACCAACCAAGCTCTTCCTCTTTTAAACCATTCCAACTTTATTCCAAAGCACTTTACATGTCTTATAATATTTTTAATATTGTGTCTTGAATATTAGGTTTTGTTTGATTATTTTTTGGCTTTTGTTTTTCAGGGATGCTGTAAGTTTGTAAATCTCCTTTCTGGATTGTTCCTAAGCAGGAGTTGGGATTTACTCATCTTTAGAACAATGGCAGCTCTCATGAATCTGTTGAATTAACTATTCTGTTGACTCTGTTTCTAGATTTTTAAGGCGTTCTTAGATATATCTGAATTTTGAAATTGTGGGAAGAACATAACAAAAGCTAAGAGATGCTGGCTTAGTTGAATAATTTAATCTCTTGTGTAGAAACATGCCCAAGGTTACTGTCCAAATTGTCTACGATGTTCTTAATACAGGGAACTGCTCAATGGGTTTCTGTTTTATTCCTGCAAACAGGAAAAAAGTCACTGTAGATAAATATGTTTACTCATTTTTTTTTCAACATTGTGAGCACCTACAATGTGCCAGGTTCAGCAAAAGAAAAATAAGAGAAAGTCACACATTTTGGTGCGTATTCCACTTTGGTTTAGCAGACACACAAAAAGGGCCAAATTCCTTTCCAAAATGGTATCATCTACTTCATTCTAATGCCCAAAAGCATCTGTTCTTTCCATTCTTTTTTATCCTTCAATGTCTTATTTTGCACTGGTTGAATCTGTAACTTGCAACAAGTTTCTTTGAACATAGGTGAAGGACAAATAGTGACTACTAATGATGACACCTGCTAATACTCATCAGGTCAAAGTCTCACATTTCCACAGATCTTATCGACACCTACAGAAAGCGCTCTAAGCAGTGGCCTGCTCCCTTTGGAAACAGAGTGACAAATAAGATAATCCCCTTAAGTTTCTTTCTTTCTTGCTGCTATGAAATATCAAGAATTTGGGCACTGAGCACGTTTAGTCATTAATGGTCCCGCAGTACAAATTGCCCAAAATGAGATGCTCATCACCCAGACACCTTGGCCCAACTCCAAAGAAAGTAATTACATTCGGTCTACCTGGAATTCCCAGTGCGATGAGAACTGGAATCGGGTTTTTTATCCTGCTTAACTGAACTATTACGTAGTATCATTGTACAGGAATAAAACAGCTGCTATATTTGACTGACTTCTACTTTCTCCTGGTTTGAGCAATCATAATGGCTCTGTACAAAATTATTTGAATAAGAACTTGAACAGATAAGACCTAGAGATTCCTTTCTCTTTTTCCAAGACCCAGAAATTCTGATGACAAGAAAATTTATTGATGGGGTTGCATAATCTCAACATTATAAAGAGCCAACTTTCAACATGGCATAGACATGTTTAAAATCAGCATTAGGAATTCATTTTTCACCATCTTTATTAGCAAAGAAGAAAAGTCATGTTCTACAAAGATACTCTTTCTCAGTTTCTTCAACAACAATAAAATTTACACCCTTGTGATAGAGCACTGTTGTTATTATTATTATTTAACCAATGATCCTAAACCTAGTGCATGGGACATTGTGATGCTGGCTATAGGTGGTTTTTAGTAGCATCACAGTTTTTAAAATTTTTCTTGTTTTCAGGCCAGGATATGTTTATTAATTCCTAGAATTATCAACCTTTTATATATTTTATGGAGTGCCATTTATTATTAGATAATGTATTAAACTACTACAGGGGAAACTCTTAACACCTATCCACTTCCCTAGATATTTATTTTCTTTTTTACAAGCTACAAATGAAAATGGCCAAGTCTTGCACTGGGCTTATGGGTGAAAAATCAAGGGAAACTGAAGCAACATCTCTCAAAAGGAATAGCTAACAATCACTTGCATTTATTGGGGGCCTTATCCCATGCCAGGCACTGCTGCATTAAGATGTAACTGTGTGATCTCATTTAACTGTTTATAAAGTGGGTGGTTTAATATTGGCAGTTTAATGACGAGAAGAATCAGATTTAAAGATAAATAAGCTGCCTAGGGGCCATCCCAGAGGCATAGTGGTTAAGTTCACGTGCTCCTCTTTGGTGGTCCGGGGTTCACAGGTTTAGATCCCAGGCACGGACCTATGCACCACTCATCTAGCCATGCTGTGGCAGCATCCCACATACAAAATGGTGGAAGATTGACACAGATGTTTGCCAAGAGCCAATCTTCCTCACCAAAAATAAAAATAAAAAAAAATGACTTGTCTAGTATCAGAGTTAGCAAGTGGCCAAATCAGAATTTAAGTCAGGCAGTCTGACCTGAATTCCATAATATAGATGCTGGGGAAATTTCAAGCATCACAGTATATCAGAATGAAATCAAAATTTATGAAATACTGTGAGAGAAACTAAGCAAAACTCTCTCAAATTCTTTGTAATAAAATTGGCATTAAATTTCTATCTAAATTTTGAAATGGTCAAAAGAACTAGTTATCCATATAAAATAATAATCATTGATCTACCAAGGTTCCAAGTGCAAGGGCACTGGAGCAACTCTTCTTCCAGACAGCTTGAGTAAGCATAGTCTATCTTAAACAGGATATTCAAATAAGTTGTATTGTTTTTGCACTTGGCTTGGAGCAAAAAGAAAAAGAAAATGAAGAACGATATTTATTAAAACACAATCTTTTCAGCAAATGTTTCTTCATTAACACAAAACAATCAGTAATGCTTGGAATAATATAATGAGAAGACCGACAGCACCTGCTCATCCGAACAAAAGGTTTCCTTCAGTTTATCTGGCTTCACTGAGACATTATAGTGAGTAAGCAAACACAATCAGACACTTTTGTTTGAACTCTTTTGAAAGTGAAATATATATTTTGCTTTGGGTTATTTTTCTTTTTCCTTTTGTTGTTGTTTTTTAACTCTCAGTTGTCCAGAAAATCCATTAAACAGGACAATTCATTTCTTGGGCATCTTAGTTAATTTAGGGTTTGCTGTGTTACTCAGTGAAAGAGAATGGGATCGCAAGCTACCAATCCCAGAAGGGAATTTTAAATCATACTTCTTTCTGGCAAGGGGCCTGGGTGGGGAAAAGGTTTTGTTGAATGAATGATTTTCTTTAATCTTCTATATCAGGGGTGCCAAAACCTCTCACAAACGTTCTCGATTACTCAAAAGTAGCTCTCTTATTTTCGAAGGTAGTGGTTTACAAAATTTAATGTGCCTCAGAATCTCTCGAAGGGTTTGTTAAAACAGATTGCTGGGTCCCACCCCCTGAATTTCTGATCAGTACATCTAAAGTGAGGCCAAGGGTGTGCATGCCTGACATGTTCCAAGGTGATGCTGATGCTTTTGGCCTGGAAACAATACTTTGCAGAACACTTTTCTAAGTTACGTGGAGGCATCCTTTTGCCAGGCTCGCACCCTTTGAAATCTGTAGTAGGCATTTTTCTTTTCCTACTTACCACCTCTTCTCTCATTGTGCCACACTTTCCAGAAATTCCAACCTTGCAGCTTCACCAACTTGTTATGATTCTACAGATCACATTCATGGGTGGCTTGTCCAAGACTGTGCACCTGTTCCAAGCTCTGCTAATCAGAGCATTTCCCTGGGATTTTTTTTTTTACTTGACATTGGAAATGTGAGAATCTTACTCTCTGGTGCAAGAATCCCAAGGTTTGAAACATAGAGGCTCATGGTATCCGTATTTCTTTCATGTGGTGAAGTCTGGACTGTAGAGCAGAGGATGAAGTAGTGTGCCATGAGACGCAGATGTGAGAGACTGAAGAAGGGAGTTAGAAGGTGGCATTCCAGCTGTCCCAAGAGTATCACAGCTTCTCTATCTTTCCTGTTGTTTGGATAAATGAAGTACCCTAGATATTTGCCAAGCAAGGTGTCTTTTCTCCTTGCCGGCCACAATTAGCTTTTTCTTACTTACTACTGAAAATATAACAGCTCTTTCACCTGTACTTCTCGATGTGTCCAAGTTTCTCTTAAGGAGTTAAAATTATGTAGAACCAGGTAGCAAATTACCAAGATTTAGTGGATAATTAAACTTGCTTGTGGAAACATACCCCAGATCACTTGACTCAGAAACCATGTTTCTCATAACAGGACTTAAGAGGAGTAAACTCTCTCGTCCAGGTATGGACTGTCCAAGGTTACCATGGCTACCTGCAGACCTGGACCCGATGTCAGTTTCTGACTAGCAGGCAGACCACCAGGAACCACAAGGACTATTTCAGAATAAGATGTGTTTGTTCTTTATCAGCCGAGACCATACATAGGGTTCCTGGAACTTGACTTGCTTTTCACTTTGAGACTCTACGGTGACCAACTCCTCCCAGTTTGACCAAGACTATCCTAGTTTTAAAAATGAAAGTCCCACGTCCCAGGAATCTTCTCAGTCTTGAGCAAACCAAGACAGTTGGACAACCTATGTTGAGCCCACTATTTACTGAAGGAGTGAGTCTCCTTCCCTTTCTTTTGGGAAACCTTTGGCCTTCCCAAATGGTAGGTGAGTAAGAAAACCTGATGGTCTTGGTTTTCAGAGAACAAGATATGAAAAATATATCCTTCCACCGAAAAACTTCAGCAAATCCTCACATAACTATCCATTCTTATCAAGTTATTCATCTGTGCCCATATTATTTTAGTGACTTTTATTTTCCCATATTGAAGACAAAACTTCACAAACTTAGTTGTTTCTTTTTCAACATTTATCTATTGCAGTTGAAAAATTGTCTTTACCCAGACTGGTCAATGCTAAACTGAGTAGAAGCTGAAGATATTGATGTATTTCCTGGACTCTTACTAGTTTCCTTCATTTTTATTAGAAAATTCACCTTAACATATAAATGACTGATAATGTGTTACCCCTATGGTGTGATTTGGTTTTTAATAGGAGACTCTTCTGAATGTAATACCTTAATCTCAAGGAAATTTCTATTAGTAAAATTTCTAAATCATTTGTTATACTGTATTCCAATCCAATTATCATTTAACCAGATGTATCAAGTCCTCTCAAAGATACCAAAGTACAGAGTTAGCATTCACCAAACACCTGTTGAATGAATAAAATTATGCCAATGTGATCATCTTGAATATAGAAGTTTTTGACAAATAATTCAGATGTGTATACCCCCATTTACCATCATTTCTGGGTTAATGTAAATAAGTGATTTTATATTTTAACCAGCAACTCCTTTTCCTCCTCTCTCTACAATTTCCAGGAATGCTGCTATAATTCTTCCAGTTTCCTAGACTCACTAACTGGGAGTCTTTCATCCTCCACATCCACAAGTCATCTAATCTTACAAATGTCTTTTGATAGTCGCTCTGGTGCTGCTATTCTGGTTCAGGTCATATTAACTTCAGCCTAGATCATTATAACAACTTCCTATCTTGGAGCTCTCCCATTTCTCTACTCTTTAATCCATTGTGACATTAGCGCAATACTAATTTTCCTAAAATGTCATTCGATCATATTACTAACATGCAAAAACACATTAATGACTCATATCTAACTAGTAAATAAAAAAAGATGCATATAAAATAACTATCATTTACAAGATATTTTCAATAGTAATCAAAATTAAAACCGTATTATTTGCAACAGTTCTAACCCAAGTTCATTCCTAACATTTGAATCTGGAGTGTTTTTCCAGTTTCCAACATAGATTTCATATCTCCACTGCAGCATTTTTGCTACAGAACTTCTGAGAATTTCCAGGAGGAGTCAGCACCATGTGCTACACATTTTGATCTACAGAGAACAATAAACTGATAGTAATGGAACCAGGCTCCCAAGATCACTTTCCTTTTTTTTTTTTAAATGCAAAACACCACATCTGCTAGTCTAATGAATTAGCCCAGCATAGAGTCCTAATTTTTCCAAGTGTTTCTTCCTCTTGAAAATCCTATTTATATTCATTTAAGAAATCACATAGTCAAAAGGAAACACAATATTAAATTAACTGTGACAAAACCTAACTATGAAAATACATAGTTATAACAATGAATAAAACTTCTGGACAATTTTAAACAAATGCGAATCTCAATAACCAAGAAAACTTGAATTGTAGAGCTTAGCACTATGTTAGGCATTCCAGGGAATAGTACAGTTTCTCCCTCAAGTAGGTTAGAATGACTTGAGAAACAAAAATAATAGGCAAAAAAGAAAAGACGATCTAAAACCAAGTACTGGAGTCTACAGTGCAAATATAATTGCCACAGGCCGTCTGTAGAAGGTGAGATAAGAGAGCCTTTAGTAGCCTCAGATGTGGCTTTTCTGGAACAGCTATGCCTTGCTATAAATCTTGATATATAGATAAAAAGAAGACAAGTAGAGAAGAGCAGAAGTGTTTTGGTTGAAGGAAATATAAGTAGGTAAGAAAGAAATGACTACCTGGTGTTGTGGAAAGGGAAGAGAGCCTGCCAAATTGAAGTTTAAAAGATGGGTACATTCCACCAGGAAGAAAAGTGAGAGAAGCACATTCCAGAGGAAGGCATGACCATGGAATGCTCCCCACCTGGAAGGTGTCAGACTTATCAAGTACCCACTGAAAGCACATACAAAGCACCAGCTCAGAGGCAATACTCTAGAGGATGGGGAGTCATTCTCTAGGAAACAGTATATGCATTGTGTCAAAGATCCTTATATATCGTACCCTGTCTCCAACAGGCAAAATAAATGGATCTAGGAGCCAAGGAGTGGTAGCAGGTATGGCCCCATTTAGAGTTGCTTCCAATGACCCTTTGAAGGACTTTATGTTTTTTATCCTCGTGGCTTAAAGGCTGTGGTCCTCAAATGAAACACATTTTTGCCAGGGCTCCACTGAATTGTAAGTATGACTGACAGCTGGGCTTTTTGGGTTCCTTGAATCCAGGAACCAGCAGGTAAGAAGTGAAGTAGCCACCATGGCATGGACAATTGATCTTGATCATTAGGAAGAGGTAATCCTGCAGTTACACAGTGAGGACCAGGTGATCCACTTAAGTGCATCTTGGTAATTACTTGCCCAATTATTACTGTAGCTGGTTAGGTACAGTAACCTAGGCCTCAGAAGGGCATGGCAACAAAGTATTCAAGGACTTCAGGTATAAGAATTTGAGTCACGCCACCAGGTAAGCCACCAAGTTTATCTAAAATGATAGTTAAAGGTGAGAGAATAGAGTGGATAGTGAAGAAGGATGACAAGTATCATTTGTAGATTAAAACCAAATGCAGTGGTAGAGGCTCATACCACTTGGCTCCCTCTTCTAAGTTTATTCACAGGAGGAGAAGCTATCAGAATCCTAGAATATCTGCTCCCAAAGCACATACGAAGAAGTGAATATGAACAACCCAGTGGATAGTTGTTGATAGATACAGAGATGTGTTGCATGGATTCCCCTCCAAGGAAGGAATTGCCAGTCAACTGTGAGCAGTGTCTCCACTTCCTCTGGTGTCTACCTGAGCTTCAGAGAACCACCTTGTCCAAGGTCATGCTCCTCCCAGGCAGCCCATATCTGGTGACTGAGTGAGGCACCGGCATAAAGGCTTGGGTATCTTGACCCAATGTTGGACAACTTTAATGGATTGTGCTCTCTCTAGGGTGCTCCACTGTGTTGGGTGAGGGGTTCTCAGGCTGCATTGCAGTTCAACTTCTCCCTCTGCCCAGCAGTAATCCTCCGTCTTCTTTTCCTAGATGTCAATTCCTAATAAACATCTCATATCCTAAACCCAACCTGAGAAAACTGAAAAAGGATTTGCAAGTATTTGAAACTAGGTTTCTAGGAATATGTTAGGACATATGTTCCCAATATATTGAGACTTTTGTTCCCCCAGGAGCAAGCTTTCACTGAAAATTAGCAATTACATTTATACCCTATCTCTTAATGAAGCAGGAGATGGTAATATTAAAAGAAGTCTTTCTGGATCCAGAGAACCTGAGTTCGAATCCTGACTCTACCACTCCTAGATCAATGGTTCCCAACTGAGGACAATTCCCCTCTTCCCACTGAGACATTTTGCCGTATTTGGAAGCATTTTTGGTTGTTACAAATGGAAGAGGGTGCTACTAGCATCTAGAGGGTAGAGGCCAAGAATTCTGCTAACCATCCTACAATGCGCAGGACAGCACCCACAACAATGAAATTCTACCCAAAATGTCCACAGTGTTAAGGTTAAGAAACCCTGCCCTAGATAAATAACTTTGTGAGAAATACCTACTCTTACCAAATACATTAGTTTCCTTTTGTTGCTGTAACAAATAATCACAAACTGAGTGGCTTAAAACAACATAGATTTATTCTCTTATAGTTCTGGAGGCCAAAAGTCTAAAATCAGTCTCACTTGGCTACAGTCAAGGTATTGCTAGAGCTGGCTCCTTCTGGAATGTTCAGGGGAGAATCCGTTTCCTTACCTCTTCCTTCTTCCAGAGGTCATCTGAATCACGGTCCTTTCCGGCATCACTGCAACTCTGCTTCCGTAATCACATCTTCTACTCTACATCTCTTGATTCTCCTGCTTTCCTCTTATAAAGACCCTGTGATTACATCAAGCCCACCTGGATAATCCAGAGAATGTCTGCATCTCAAGATCTTTAACTTAATTACATTTGCCCAGTCCCTTTTGCTATATAAGGTAACAAATTCACAGGTTTCAAAGATTAGGATACTGACACCTTTGGGGTCACTCTATTTACTACACTAAATCTCAGTTTTCTCACCACAAAGTAGAGATAATGAGAGTAACTGCCTTCTAGAGTTGTGGGGATAAGAAGAGTGATTGTGTGTATAGCTCTTAGCAGAATATCTGACACATAATGATTATGGCTAACATTATTGTGTCCTTACAGATATTATTTAAGTAGGGCTATGATATAAATAGTGGGCACACTACATCATAGGGAACAAATTATTTATATCATAGCATCTTAGCCATAACCTCCAAGAGCTTTATCCATGGTGGCAGACACAGAAGGTGCTTCCATATTTCCAGGGTACTTCTAGCTTTGCCTCTGGCTTAGGCAGAGTGAAAGTTTTCAACTGGTACATCTTATTAGATGGGTGGTCGAGTTATTGAACTCTATTGACAAAGGGCTGGAGTTTCCAGCAAGATGGAGCTTCATTAAAATTCTGTAGAAGCTGAAAATTCAATAATCTTTCTCACAAAGCACTGCATGAGCAGGGCTGATTAGGCAATTTCTTTCTCATTCCATTTCTTCTGCTAAAAGCATTGTTACTTCTTGTTTGGTACAAAAAGACAATCATTAAATGAGCATTCGCTATAGGTGATTAAGCGGAAAGTTTTAAAGGTGGCCTGACTCCATTCTCAAGACCTAATTGAGGGCTTGAAAAGGGAGGGGAGAAAAAAAATAAAAGGAAACATCATTACCATATTCTGGCCTGAAATTTGGAAAGCATGATGCTAATAAGTGCTTTGCAGCTGATTTCTTTTAGAGTCTTTATCTCCTTGTTTACTCAAACTTGCTTCTTCTCCACTACCGATTGCTTTATCTTTTCTACTGCCCTACCCTCTTTCTACTCTCCAATTTTTTCCAGAAGAATTAACTTATGCTGAATATAATACAAAATTGTGCCCAATGAGCCTCACATTTCACTGATTAAATCCACCATAATTATTGGAATCAAGAGCAGATAACACCAAGTACCTGTCTTTCCATCCCACATAACATGTAATACCTGATTGTATCAATGGAGTAGCTCTAGAAATCTGGACTCCCACATGCAAGTAAAATTTTAGGATGAGATTAAGGAACTTTCCCCTTTTGTTCATGGGTGATCTCTGTCTCTCTTTTTCAATTCTCTTTTCTCTCTTTATTTTTACATCCTGGTAGAAATAGGCTTTGTTACAGTAGCTTTCTCTATAGAGCATAACTAACCTGACTTTGCCAGGAGGGCAGAGATTTTTTTAATCTATTTTGTTCACTGATGTATATCAAGTACTTAGAAAAGTGTCAAGCACATAGTGTCCAATAACTATTTGCTGAATTAATTAATTAATTAATCGTGAGAGCAATAACGTGTAAGATCTGTCCTGTGCAGATGTCCTATGGATAACAGTAACTTGATGGGGTTCTTTAACTTGAGTCTTTATGAAGATAGGAAACATATTAATTGAAAATATCAACCAATACTGTGAGAAAATCAAGCTATATCTGTTACTATTATTTTATGCTTAATTATATTCAAAGAAATGTAAATAATCTACTGTCCTTCTAATGGAAAATTTCCATTTCTCATACTAAAGGAGGCCTTGAAAGATCTTTGAGAAGTGTTTCCAAGAATATTCTTTCTAGTCCAGTTCAAATTCCTAGTCTTGCACTGTCGAAGTGCTGCTGATCCTTTTAAGCTCAGGCCATTCTGTTCTTGTCCCACAATAACTTGCCCTAGGATGTCACTTTTTTATATCAGACTTTTTATCCCTAATATGTTATGAATTAGTTTAAAGATTAGATTTTAATTAATAGGTCTTTATCCACTCTGTTGTGTTTTTTTTTTTGTTTTTTTTGTTTTTTGCTGAGGAAGATTCACCTTGAGCTAACATCCATTGCCAATCTTCTTCTTTTTTCCTTTTTTTTTAAATGTGAGCTGCTGCCACAACATGGCCACTAACAGACAAGTGCTGTAGGTCTGTGCCCCAGAACCGAAGCCAGGACACTGAAGTGGAGTACACTGAACTTAACCACTAGGGCCACTGGGGCTGACCCTGCAAAAAATATTTTAATTCAAGCCAATGCCTTTGTAAAATATGTGCTATAAATTACTCATCTGGTCAGTTTCCAGAAGGTACCAGGTGTACTCACTGACCTGAACACCCTCAAGTTCCTGTCCCTGTCTTGACTGTGCCTTTGCCATGGGAAGGGTATTTTATTCTGTTCCCCTTGACTGAAAGAGAAACAGGTATGCTCTATTACAGATGAAATCCCTCTATAACAAACTCCATGGTCCTCTCAAAGTATGTGTTTATATGGGAATTATAAAATAAAAACTGGGCACGGGCCTTATCTGCATGTTCCAGAGCTTGGTCTCCCTGTGTCGTGAGTTTGCAAATGAAGAGAAGTACCCTGAATGCAGTATCGGAGATGGACGAGAGAAGACACATTCCATCCTACCCCTTTCCTTCTCCAGAGCTCCCGAATGATTCTTTACGGGTTGATATTGGGTTCTGTGTGTGGTCTGAGGAGTTGGACCAGATGGACAGTATAAAATGACAAGCAGCAAGGGCAGCATCTTCCTTGTGGCAGGCTAGGTGGAAGCTCATTGCAGGACAGCTGCACTGCGAGCCAAGATATGGAACCTGCAGACAGGGAAGACAGATGCTACACTTCAGGATTCACAGAGAAAGCCTCAAGTGAGTGCTGAGATGGTGCCTGAAGCAACCGGGAAACTACTGTAGCTGACAGACCCTGACAGGCCCGGCTGGTATGCTGAGAGGGCTGACCTTGCTGCCTTTGAGCAAAGGTTTCAGGCCAATGATAACTACAGAAGGCAGGGAAGAAAACAGTAATAGGTATTGTGAGTATCACCAGAACCAGGCCCAAAAGATAAGTAATATTTATGCCATTTTAGTCCAGTCAGCTGAAAAGCAACAGGATCAGGAATTCTTTTGACTCTAAAGAACCCAAGCTCCATGCTCCTTGTTCTAGTCTGCTCTGCCTTCCACATGACTGTAATACTCTACGCAAAATCGTGAAACAGTCAATCCTTGTATTCAGCTCACAAGCTAGCTCTTTCATTTTACTGGCCCATCTTCCTTTCCTGTTTTGGAATCCCATACCCTCATGAAGCCTTCCTCTTCACCTTCCTTGAAAGACCCCACTCTCAGATTGCTTATGGGAAAGAATCAGATGTGTTCTAGATGAGATTAACATTTGAATCAGTAGACTGAGATAAGCAGATTGCTCTCCTCAATGCAGGTGGGCATCATTCAATCCATTGAGGGCCTGAATAGAATAAAACTGTGGAAGGATGAAGTTCCCCTCTGCTTGACTGCTTAAGCTGAACATTGGTCTTCTCTTGTTATTGAACTCAGGCACCATCAGCTCTCCTGATTCTCAGGCTTTTGGACTTGGAGACTGAACTATACCACCAGCTGTCCTGGGTCTCCGCCTCTCAGACAACAATCATAGGACTTCTTAGCCTCCATAATCACGGGAGCCAATTCCTCATAATGAATTTCTCTCTCTCTCTCTCTCTATATATATATAGATATATAGATATATTTTATTGGTTTTGTTTCTCTGGATAACCCTGAGAAATACAAAATGTGATTGAATACTTCTGATTTTCTTTCTTAAATATAAAATACTGATCTTAGCACTTTTCCTTTACTACTTTGAGGCAGTACTATGAGAATTCACTTTCAACACAGTGTTCTGCAGCCATTTTTGAGATTTTCTGCCTTTTATCTCAGGCTCGTAGTCATCATCTCTTACTGATATCAGAATGTCAATCTCCAATGGAAATATTGATGAGAAAGCTACAAAGATACGAAATAAACCTTGAAACTGTACTTAATCTGTCTGAGATCTAATCTTGTCATTCATAAACTAAGGATAATCATTGTTGTGAGAATTAGAAAAAAATGCACACAATTGTAGCACATTGTAGATGCTCAAAAAATGATAAATGTTAGCATTATGATAAGCAACAAATTGAAATCATAGCCTGTATATAAGGAAGTAGGGGCATGAGAGATAAGTGAAGGAGTGGTAGATGACACTAGAGCTCAGAAATATAGGAACTCCACATTTTCCCACTGTCCGGTAGCCTTGACCCTATCTGTTGAATCCTAATCATCCTCAAAGGCATAGCTCAAAAACTCCACTACCAAGAATCCAGAATTAGGGGCCAGTCCCGTGGCCAAGAGGTTAAGTCCATGCACTCCACTTCAGAGGCCCAGGGTTTTGCCAGTTCAGATCCTGGGCACGGACATGGCACCTCTCATTGGGCCCTGCTGAGGCAGTGTCCCACATAGCACAACCAGAGGCACTCACAACTAGAATCTACAAATATGTACTGGGGGACTTTGGGGAGAAGAAGGGGAGAAAAAGAAGATTGGCAATGGTTGTTAGCTTAGGTGCCAATCTTTAAAAACGAAAAAGAAAGAATCCAGAATTAATTCCTGTATCTCTCAGTGTTGTAACAGTAAGATAGATATAGCTATAGATATAGATATAGATATAAAGGGATTTATTGCAAAGATTTGCCTTACCTGATTTTTGAGGATTTCCAAGCAAGTCAGAAATTTGTACAACAGGGCATCAGGAAGGGAAGACAGGAACTCGCCAGCATGAACTAAAGCTATAGTCCATAGGCAGAATTTCTTCTTTTTCTAGAAAACCAAGGCTCTGCTCTTATGGCCTTTCAACTGATTGAATTAGGCTCACCCAAATTATCTGGAATAATCTCTGCCACTTGAGGTTAACTCATTATGAATGTTAATTACACCCACAAAATATCTTCACATCCACACCTCGATTAGTGTTTGATGAATAATTGGGGGCTATAGCCTAGCCAAGTTGGCACATAAACTGGCCAGCACAACTCTTCACCCCATAACCCTTATATGTCCATCGAAGTACTAACCATAGTGGGTCTTCTTTTCGAATTAAGTACACAGGCATATGCTTTTCTTCCAACAAAGAAATTCTTGAGGGCAAAATCCATGAATAAGCACTGTTGTCTCCAAAAGACTTGAAATTGGAACTCTATACATATTTGATTAATTAAATTGCTCCAAAATTTCACTTTAATAAAGAATTCTATGTTCTGGTGGCTGAGTTTGCCAGAAGTTTGATCTGTGCAGTATACTGTGCAGTATATTGGCTAAAGGAAGTAGCTAGCATTCAATTCTCCATTCTATAGCAGGAAAATTATGTATCTCCTAAATTAAGATCTCTAGAAGATATAAAATGTGTGTGTGTATGTGTGTTACCATTCCCGGAAGAATTTTTTTTTTTCCTTTGTTAAGGAAGATTTGCCCTGAGCTAACATCTGTTGCCAATCTTCCTCTTTTTGTATGTGAGCCACTGCCACAGCATGGTCACTGATGGATGAGTGGTGTAGGTCCATGTCTACACCAAACCCTCCAAACCTGGCCCACTGAAGCAGGGTGCATTGAACTTAACCACTTCTGGATTAACTTCTGGGGCGGGTCCTGGAAGAACTTTTGATTTAATCCTTCTGTGTTGCCATTATTCCTGCACCTTCCAAAATAAATGAATGAAATAAAAATAACAATGTGGAAATACTTTTATCCTTTGGAAAATGCAGAAATAATCACATTGTTCCCTGAGATATGTTTAAGGATAGAAAGAAGGGTGGTGACTGATGTTATAATAAAGGGACAGAAATAATGGAGAATTGAGAGATGACTAATGAAAAGGATGGCTGTTTAGAAAGAGAATCAAGTAGATCCTCGCGTTATCTATGGGTATGTCTTATCTCAAAGAGAGGGAGAGAGAAGGACAAAAGGAGAACTACTCCTCTGGATTTAATTCTGAGCAAAAAGAGGAATCTAAAGAGATCAAGGAGGCTGAGAAGCAAGCCTGCTGGTCAGCTCAGGATCAAAGGATTGAAGGAATCTCGCCAAACCAGTGGTAGGGTTTAATGGTTGTTTCCAGTCCAATCAAAGCCTCTGTGTTCACAATTGCCCTGAGATGGCACAGTGACTTGCAGAACCATGGCTGAGTGTGAAATGACATTTTCCCTTTTTCACAGTGAGTAAATTAGGGAAGGAAATATAAGAAATAACTAGCTTCACTCACTGAGTTTAAATCTCCTGACCAAAATAAGTGATTTTCCTGACTACTGAGAGTCCTTACTTATGAGAGCGCTAAAGCATTCATGCCAATTTTTGAAGAACTATGATTAAAAAGGAAGGTGAAAGCATTTAGGAGATGAGCAAATGTGGTTCTGTGAAAGATTGCCCGGTGAGATTATTGTCAATTTGGAACAATCTATTCTCTTAAAAGGTAGTTTGTGAACACTTTGCTCACAGTGATTATTACTTCATTTTTAAACATGAGTTCACAATGAAAAATTCATACCCGATCTACCTTATTTCATTTTTGGATCACTTCTATCCCGGTAAACTAGAGCAAAGTCCTGGTTAGAATTAACGTTTCTGAATTTTAACATAGCGTTGACAAGATGCCTCCTAAGAAAAGCTTGTGGGCAAGATGGAGATATGCCTGGATAATAGTACAATCAGGTGGCTTAACAATCTGTTTAATAAATATACATGAGTGACAATAGATTTATAAAAATATAGAAAAATATCTCCTATATAATGTTATCTTTGGATCCGATGTGTTCAATGTTTCATAATTAATGATAACACAAATAAAAATAGCTAACTTTTACCATGTTTTTGCGCTGTTCCAGGTGACACCAGGTTATGGGTATTTTCTCATTTGACCTTACAAAACTCTATAAGGTAGATATTAATATTATCCCCATTTTAAACAAGGAAACTGAGAATTAGAGATTTTCAATTACAGTTGAAAAGCTAAATAGCAGTGATGGCTCACTCCAAATGCTGTTTTTTAAATCCTGGAGAAATCTTAGAACTAAAAGGAAGACATGGATTCTAGCAACTCACGACAACAATAGGAATATCATAAACTTGTGAAAAACTCTGGGCTATTTTTGGCTGGAAAATCTAGCAAAAGTAAGGAAATGAAGACTGAGACAGAGATGGATGTTCCATGCTGTTTGCCTATGGTGCCTTGAGACAATCATTGGCTGCCACTTTAATGGGAAAAACCTACAGCTGTGAACGAGATTCTCACTTCAGGCTTCTGAGGGTTAATAGCGGGATAGTTCCAAAGCCCTGCTGGAAGGAGAAGTTGATAAAAATAGGTACAAATTAACCAGTTCTCCTTAGTCATTCACTCCCTACCCCTTCAGATCAAAACCTTCAAGCTGGTGTTATACTCTAAAGAGACTTCCTCCTTTCACTGCTTTTCCAAGGTTTAGAAGATGAAACTATGACCAGAAGAATTGTATGGTGGAATGACAGCAAATGGGAGCAGTAAACAGGGGATCTCTTGTACCTGGAGGTCTCAGCCCACAGGTTCATCTTTCCTTTTCTTAAACTCATTAGGCTCTAACACAGATGAATACTTTTGCCTAAGCTCTTCTCTAATCACATTAGCAACTGAATAACTGATGCCTTCAGGGAACATGACCTCACAGGGTGTAATAACTAGACACCAGAGCAGTACAACTACCTCCAAAGACGCACAAGGACTCGGATTACATATATACCATCTCAAGTAAAAGTATTAGAGAAAAAGTGAACCAAGATTTAAAAATATTTCAGGAGATACAGGAAAATATAATCATTATAAAACAAGGAAAGAAAATCATTGAAAAAACCCCTCTGGAAATGTTAGGCTTAAAAAGTGTAATAATTTGACTTCTCTATCTGGGCATGATGGAATAAATAGAATTAAATCTTCCCTTCAATAGTGAACAATTAGAAAACGAAAATGTATGTCTCACACACTATTTTTAGACATTTGACAACAGGCAGTGAAGGACTATGGCATCTGAGAGAAAGGAAACAAATGATATGAGCTCAATGATTTCCTCAGATTTCTATCTTAAGGCATTTTTCTGACAATGGCAGGAAAAACGTAACCAAGTTGAGTTGAAGAGCAGAGATTGGAAGCTGAGGCAATTAGAATTTGTGAGACGGATGGCTAGAAATAAAGAACAGCTCCAGAAAAATGCAGAGGTGTCTACTTAAGTCTTTGGCTGAATACTGGGTTGCAGGTAAAACTCCATGAGTCCAGGCAAAGAGGTACTATAAGCAAAACAATTCCCAGAGCTCACCTAAGGTGTGGCAGTGTTCAAAGCTTGGTCCACTAGAGTGGAGAAATCTCATTGAAGATTCAGGATACTTAGTATAGATCTCATAATGGTCATGGTTTATTTGTAGGGCTAAACCAGACAGGAGCAATATTTCTCAAAGTGTAGTCTTTGGAATCCTGGGGAAGCTGAGATCCTTTCAGTGTGTCCATGATATCTAAACCATTTGCATAATAATAGTGACATTATTCGTCTTTTTCACTAGGTTGACATTTACACTAAAGATGCAAAAGCAATTGTGGGTAAAGTTGATGATTTACCATGAATCAAGGCCGTAGCACAAAACTGTATTAGTTAGTCATTGCATTCTTCAGCTCAATGCATATGTGGTGGTAAAAACAAAAAAAGAAAAGAAAGCAAAATTCAGCTATGGATATTCTTGATGAAGCTGTAAAAGTAATTAATTTTGTTTAATCTCATATTATTTACACATATTTTTCTCATACTAGGTGACAAAATGAGATGTACACATAAAGCACTTCAGCTACACGCTGAAGTATGGTGATTGTTTCAAGGAAAAGCACTTGTGCAATTGTTTGAGTTACCAGATGAACAAGCCACTTTTTTCATGGAACACAAGTAGTGATTTCTTAAAGATTAGTCACAATGTGGAATCTGAAGCCATATCAATGAACTTTTGTACTCCAAGAACAGAAGGGAACATTTTCAAGCTATAAAAACTACAAGAACCTACAACCAACATCAATGTCACACTGAATGGTAAAACACTGAATTTTTTCCCCTTAAGATCAGGAACAGGGCAAGAGGGCCCATTTCCATCCCTTCTGTTTAACATTATGCTGGAGGGCCTAATCAATGCAATAGGGTTGAAAAAAAAAGAGGCATAAATATAAGAAAGAATTAAATCATCCCTATTTACAAAAGAAATGATTGTTTACGTAGAAAGTCACAGGAAATGTCCAAAAAAACTGCTAGAATCAATAAATAAATCTAGCAGTGCCATAGGACACAAGCTTAATAT
The DNA here is from genome assembly GCF_041296265.1 of Equus caballus. Taxonomy (NCBI): domain Eukaryota; kingdom Metazoa; phylum Chordata; class Mammalia; order Perissodactyla; family Equidae; genus Equus; species Equus caballus. The sequence goes on from NC_091707.1 coordinate 37,855,517, forward strand.
ACAAAAATAAATCATATTGTTAAGTATTATAAAAAATTGAATATAAAATATTTTAAAATTATATTTATAGTGCCATAAAACATGACACCTAGAAATACATTCAACAAAGGCACCCAAGACCTCTACACTGAAAGCCATATAACATTGCTGAGAAAAATTAAAGATGACCTAAATAACTGAAAAGATGTCATCTTCATGGACTATAAGAGTGAATATTGTTAAGGTGGTATTTTTGCCCCAAAATGAGCTATTGATTCAATGGATTCCCAATAAAAACTCCAATAGGCATTTTTATAGAAAATGCTGAACCTATATGGAAATTTGAAGAACCTGTAATAACCAAAGCAGTTTTTAAAAGAGCACAGTTGGGTGGGGCCAGCCCTGTGGCCGAGTGGTTAAGTTCACACGCTCTGCTTTGGCAGCCCAGGGTTTGGCCAGTTCAAATCCTGGGCACGAACATGGCAACGCTCATCAGGCCATGCTGAGGCGGCATCCCACATGCCACAACTAGAAGGACTCACAACTAAAATACACAACTATGTACCGAGGGACTTTGGAGAGAAAAAGTAAAATCTTTATAAAAAAAAAAAAAGAGCACAGTTGGAGAACTTAAAATATCTAATTCCAAGACTTAAATATATAGTTGGTAATCAACATAGTTAAGCAATGGTAAAAAGAGAGAGAGAAACATATAGATCAATGAAGCAAAATAGAGATTAAAAAAATAGAACCCCAACAAATATGAACCATAGAGTTTCCACAAAGGTGTCAAGATAATTTGAGTAAAAGAACTTTCAATCAATGATGCTGGATCAGCTAAATATTTGATTGACAAAAATATGAGTATTGATCCTTAATTCACATGATACACAAAAATTGATTTGAAATTGATTATAGATCTAACTGTAAATCTAAAACTATAAAACTTCTAGAAGAAAACATAGGAGAAAATTTTTGCAACCTTGTGGTATGCAAAGTTTTCTTAGAAATCAAAAAGCATAAACCATAAAAGAAAAGAGTACACTAAGCTTAATTCATAAAAATTTAAAACATTTGCCCTTCTAAACGTACCATTGAAAAAACAAAATGTCAAGACACAGAAGGGGAGAAAATACAGAGCAAATATCAAACAAAAGACTTGTAGTAGGAATATATAAAGAATTCTCACGCTCATTTATCAGTCAAAAAATCTAATAAAAATATAAACAAAAAATTTAAACACACTTTACGAAAGAAGATAGTCAAATGGCCAAAAATGTGTATGAAAGATGCTTAACATCATCAGTAATCAGAGAAACACAAATTAAAACCATAGCATCAACTAGAATTTCTAAACACTGTGGGAGGAAATGTGAAATGCTTTGGCAGTTTCTTAAAAAATTAAACATTAGCAATTATGCTACAATCAAGGCATTTCACTCCTAAGTATTTATCCAACAGAAACAAAAAATATATTCACCCAAGGACTATTACACAAATGTTTCTAGTAGCTTTATTTTTAATAGTCCCAAATTGGAAATACCCAAATGCCCATCAACAGGTGAATGGATAAACAATCTGGTATGGCCATATAAGGGAATACTACTCAGCAATAAAAAGAAACTAGTGATATATGCAACAACATGGATAAATCTCAAAATATTTATGCTAAGTGAAAGAAGCTTGAGGAAACAGTATGTAAGCTATGATTTTATTTGTATAAAATTATAGAAAATGCAAACTAATTTATAGTGATGGTAAGCATGTCAGTGATTGCTTAGGGAGTGGAGTGGAATGGAAGGAGGGATGAATTACAAAGAGGCATGAGGAAAGTTTGGGGGTGATAAAAATGTTTACTATCTCGCTTATAGTTTTGCAGGTGTTTGCATTGGTCCAAACGGGTCAAATTGTACTTTTTAAGTACTTGAATTTATTGTCCTTCAGTTATACATCAATAAAGGTGTAGAAAAAAATTCAAAAAACATTTATATCCCTCTCCACGGTAGCAGCCTAATAATAATCACAGACCCAGTAGTGGCGAGCACTCCTAACAACCACTAAAAGAAATTGTTTCCTTGGGAAAAATGGTAGGTTCCAGATCTGGAGCAGGAACTGTGAATGGTGAGCCTGGAACATATGATCACATCAGAGAGCAAGGAAGAAGCTATTACACATGAACAGAATCCTATCAAAAGGAGTCATGGACTATGAAGTTAAAACTACGCTAAAGAAAAGGAAAAACCCTCAAGCTTTCAGATCTACTACTAACCTTTAGGAAATGGAGGGACAGGCACCATCAGGATACAATCTACCAAGTGCTGGCTGCAGGAAACAAGCTGGTTTATTTGACACAACAGCAAAAATTAATTAGTTAGTAAATTCATGCATTAATTTAATGAAAAAGAGGTGAAACAGCAACTATACACTTATTTATTCTAATTTTTTTTGCCGTGAATGTGATTCACTCATTCTTTTCTTTTACAAGTCAAATTGTAATATATTTTGGGGCCGGCCTGGTGGTGCAGCAGTTAAGTTCGCAAGTTGCGCCTCGACAGCCCAGGGTTTGCTGGTTCAGATCCGGGGTGTGGACCTACGCACCGCTTGATAAGCCATGCTCTGGCTGGTGTCCCACATATAAAGTGGAGGAAGATGGGTATGGATGTTAGCTCAGGGCTAGTCTTCCTCAGCAAAAAGAGGATTGGCAGCAGATGTTAGCTCAGGGCTAATCTTCCTCATAAAAAAAAAAAAGGTAATATATTTTAAGTGTACAATGTTGATGATTTGATATATGTATACTCTGTGGAAGGATTCTCACCATTGAGTTAATTAACACGTCTATCACTTCACTTTATTTATTTATTTATTTATTTGGTGAGAACACTTAAGTTCTACTCTCTTAGCAAATTAATTTCAATTATACAATAGTGTTATCAACTACGGCCACAGAGTTATACATTAGATCCTCAGACCTTATTCATCTTATAACTGAAAGTTTGTACTCTTTAAGAACCTCTCCCTATTTCTCACACACTCCAGCTGCTGGCAACCACTTTTTTACTCTGTTTCTATGAGTTCGACTTTCCTATTTTTTTTTTTTTAGATTCCACACATAAGTGGTACCATGTAGTATCCGTCTTTCTCTGTTTGATTAATTTCACTTCGCATAATGCCCTCCAGGTTCATCCATGTTGTTGCTAATGACAGATTTCCTTCTCTTTTCAGACTGAATAACATTCCATTATATATATATACTGCATTTTCTTTATCTACTCTTCAGTCAATAGACATTTATGTTGTTTCCATACCTTGGATATTGTGAATAAAGCTGCGGTGAACATGGGGGTACAGATATCTCTTCATGATAATGATTTTGTTTTCTTTGAATATATACCCAGAAGTGAGATTGCTGGATCATGTGGTAGTTTTAATTTCTTGAGGATCCTCAAGAAGAAAAACACTGTTTTCCATAGTGGCTGTACCAGTTTACATTCCCACCAACAGTGGGTGTGAGGTAATATCTCACTGTGGTTTTGATTTGCATTTCCCTGATGATTAGTGATGCTGAGCTCCTTTTCAAGTGTCTGTGGGCCACTTGTACATCTTCTTTAGAAAAAATAGATTTTTAAAAAATCTATTCAGGTCCTTTGCCCATTTTTTAACTGGGTTGGTTTTTTTTGCTATTGAGTTGTATGAGTTCCTTGTATATTTTGGATGTTAACCCCTTATTGGCTATGTGGTCTGCAAATATTTTCTCCCCTTCTATAGGTTGCCTTTTCCTATCCATTTCAATGCTGATATTTTTCTCAGTTACCTAATATGTAGGAATCATTCAACTAGTTTTCAGATGTCTCTTAGAGATGATTGCTCCCTGTGTAGTTGTATATTCACTGTGTCCATAGGAGGAGGGAATTCAGGAGCCTCCTATGTCAACACGTTGGTCCTGTCTATAATTCACAGTCTGAAACTATATATTTAAAAAGATTTACCAACTAATCACAATGTGTATTCTGGGCCTTATTGGGATTCTGATTCAAACAACAAATTGAACAAAAATAATAAGACACTTGGGGAAATGTAAACATTGATTGGATATTTGATGATATTGAGATATTTCTGGCTTTTTATAGTGTGATAGTGGCAACTTAATTATGTATAAAAGCAGAGTACTCATCACTTACTTGATCAACGTACTGAAATATTTAAGGATGAAATGCTATGTTTATTGGGAACTTGCTTTAGTGATCCAAGAGAGGAATAAGGAGGTATATTTGATTAAGATTGAATTGGTCATTATTGTACCTGGTCATGGATATGTACGGTTCATTATTCAATTCAATTCTACTCTTGCATAGCTTTGAAATTTTCCACATTGAAGTTAAAAAAGAAAAAGACTTTTCCAAATGTTAGCTTATAAAAATAAACAAAACCAACAAAAATTCGGTTATAAAACATGTTTGGGAAATGCTGTGCTAAATTTAGATCTTTTTTTTTTAACTGCAGGATTTCTCTGAGTCTTTAATATGCTCTTGTACATGGGTAATGTCCAATATGAGACGATATATACAGTTTTCCTAGGCCCATGTGACCACAGAACCCATTTTTCACAGAACATCTCACAAGATGGATGCTCTATTGCAGATCCACTTTGGGAAGCTCATGGAATCACGGGTCCTAGGAGTCCAAGAAGAATGTTAATGCAGCTCAATGTGAGTGTTGTGGTATGTGCACTGGCTGCCTGACAACAGGAATGCTCTATTCAGTTTGGGGCTCTGTACTTGGAGAGAGCAACCAGAATAATGAGGATAACTGAAATCAAATCATCTGAGGAATGAAGAATAGCTAAGCTGGAGAAGAAACATTAGGAGCAGTCATATGGGAAGTTTAGATTGGTTGGGTAACGACGGAGGCTAAAATATAATCCATGAGTAGAAGTTAAAGCATTTAGCTAAGCAGAAACCGTTTGTTGGTCAGAAAGAAGAGCTTTATGTAAGCAGGGTTGCCCAAAGATAGAATGGATTGTCTTGGCAGGTAGTAAGCTTTTCATCACAGTTGGGATAATCAATCAGATTTTGGATGACCCTTTGCAGAGAATATTAACAAGGGCTTTCTGGAAGTGATGACAATGTGCTAAATAATCCTTATGATTCTAAATGGATTTTGTCCATGTATCAGTAATTTTAAAACTGGGAAAACTTCCTGGGGTTCCCAGGACTCCAAATAACCTTTAACAACTCTGCTCTGACTTGTATATTTCAGAGTGCTTCAAACAGCGAAGAAATTATTCTCTAAAAAGCCTTTTCTCCCTTAGGAGCACTCTCTCTCTCTCTCTCTCTCTACGACATCATTGTAATCGAGTGCTACACCATGCTAAGACAAGAGAAATTTGGGAACAAGTCCAGAGGCTGTGACCTGGCCCTAACTGAAACTAATTATCTGCATGACTTTCATTAGGCCATGAAATATCTCTTAGCCTCAGTTTCTTCATCCACAAAATGGGATATTTGGCCAAGATTATTTCTACAGTGTCTTTCTACAATTAGCTGGAGTGCTATGCAGAAAATGTCCAAATTTTACCCACCAAAAGCCAAGGCAGGTGATTTTTTTTTATTATTGAGGTCACATTGGTTTATAACTTATGAATTTTAGGTGTACATTATTATATTTTGACTTTTTTATAGACTACATCATGTTCACCACCAAAAGTTTAGTTGCCATCTATCACCATACACATGTGCTTCTTTATCCTTTTCGCCTTCCCCCTGTCTCCTTCTCCTCTGGTAACCTCCAATCTGTTCTCCTTATTTATGTGTCTGTTTGTTTATCTTCCACATATAAGTGAAGTCATATGGTAATTGTCTTTTTCTAACTTATTTGCTTAGTATGATACCCTCAAGGTCCATCCATATTATCACAAGTGGCAAGATTTTGTCTTTTTTATGGCTGAGTATTCCGTTGTGTACATACGTGATCGTGTCTTTCTTATCCATTCATACCCTGATGGGCACTTGGGTTGCATTGGCTGTTGTAAATAATGCTGAATGAACATAAGGGTGCATATATCTTTTCAAATTAGTGTTTTCATGTTCATGTTTCACATTTCACATTTCATGTATAAATACCCGGAAGTGGAATGGCTGGATCATATGGTATTTCTAGTTTTAATTTTTTGAGGAATTTCCAGACTGTTTTCCATATTGGTTGCACCAATTTACATTCCCACCAGGAGTGTACAAGAGTTCCTTTTTCTCCATATCCTCTCCAACACTTGTTGTTTCTTATCTTTTTTTATTTGTTTTGCTGAGGAAGATTCACCCTGAGCTAACATCCATTGCCAATCCTTGTCTTTTTTTTCGCTTGAGGAAAATTAACCCTGAACTAACATCTGTGCCAATCTTCCTCTATTTTGTATGTGGGATGCCTCCACACCATGGCTGACAAGTGGTGTAGGTCTGTGTCCGGGATCCAAACCTGGGAACCCAGGCCACTGCAACAGAGCACACCGAACCCAACCACTACATCATGGGGCCAGTCCCTTCTTATCTTTTTAATAATATAAGGCAGGTAATTTTTAATAGAAAAATAAGGGAATTAATATTTTCTAGTGTGAGGCCAATTTTAGATATTGAAATCACATTATGTGCTCATTTGAATGTCAGGGAAATAAGAAGTTTCATGACGTATAAAAAGGTTCTCAACACTAAGACACAGAAGGTTAAATAAATTAGTCAGGATCACACAGCTCAAAAGAACACGTTCTTTCCATTACATCACATTGTAAAATTCTTTGGCCTTGTTTAGTAAGGCTTTGGCCTCCTGGACTTTAATGTTTATTGATTATAATATATCCAGGTCACTCATGCTCTGTATTATTTGCTTTTCTTTATTTTTCTTCTACTTGTCACTGTATTATTATTATTAAGTATTTGCCTCTTGCCTAGATTGGTCATAAAGGGAGCCTTGGTTTAAATATAAATAAATGGCACTTTGTCCATTTTTTGTTTACTACTTGAACCTCAAATTTGTAGGACTGCCCTTTTGGGAAACAATGCAACTTGAGAAAGAGAATTTTATGATATTCTTTTTTTAAACGGCATTTACTATCTTCCCAGCTGTATAATTTTTTTTCCAAAAGTAAGTGTGAGCTGTTTAGTAAGTCCTTCATATCAGTCAATTCCCTTAATAATCTCAGGTGCCTGTCTACCTGATTTATAAATGTGCAAATTTTCCAAGTTCTGTATTCCCTCACCTGATTGTTGCCAATAACTATTTGGCAAGGTTTTCATTATATCCTAATAGCCCAGATTTGTTTGCTTCATTTTTCCTGTTAAAACTAGATTCAAAGAATGAGTTCACTCTCTCAGTCGTTTTAGAATCATCAATTTCATACCCATCCTCATGGACCTACAGCCTTAATTTGCCCTGCTCTCTCTATTTCCCTGGGCATATTTATTAAAGCTTTCTTTTATACTCCACAACCAATTTAATACTAGTCATTCGCTACCTTTATCTTTGCCTACCAAGTTTTAACTGATGTGGAATATTTTTACTCCATGCTCTCCGTTTTAGTCATGTCAAGCGAGAATTTTGCTCTCTCATCAGTCCTCTGTGATACTACATTGAATGTGTCATGCAATTAGCATTGCCATTTTTCAGAAGAATGGGAGCACTATCCTGAAAATTTTGGCTCGAGCATCACTTCTGCCTGAAATGTCTAGATAATTGCAGCATATGTGGGTGTTGTGGAGTTTCTTTCTGCTTGAATTATCCAAATAATTGCTTTAATTCTCCACTTTGCTTTACATATTGAGACATAAATACAAGAAAGCAGATCTAGAAAATGGAGGAATGAAGGAAATTTTGTGTGGGATCTTTGTACCGCTGAGGGCTATGATCTTATTGCCTGCTCTTCTGAAAGGAAGTGCCGTCTGGCCACCACCATGTACTTGCCTGGTATCCTTCCATGTTGAGCATTCCTCTCTGTGCAAATGACTGCTCAGCTCTCTGGGACTCAAATGGTTTCTCACAGAACCCAGGATATTTTTTTGGCTATCTTCAACATGTGATTCATCTTTGATGAATCACAATATCTATCAACTGTCAGAAAAAAAAGGAGCTGGAATATCAACCAACCTCCCTTCAGTGCCACCACCATTTTACAGATGTAGTAACGGAGACCTAAAGGAACAAAGTAAGTACATAAATTTTCATAGAATATCGCTGCAGAGGCGGGACCAAACACAAGCTATAAGCTAATTGTGGACCACAGCAAAAGCAAAAGTCCCAAACTGGTTTACTTAGTTATCTTTTCTCTAAGTGCTTATGGAAGAAAACATCAGTTTAGTTGTCTATGAAATACGATGGAGGAAAACTGGGATGAGTGGTACCAGAGGCCCACCACCTCCTGTACTCTCCCACCTTCACTGGGTAATGCAGGATAGAAAAAAGAATAGGAGAGGCCTATGTATTTCTCCAGAAAGGGGGTGGTACAAGGTGGCAGGAGCTTTGTTACCACTCTCTTCCTCATTCTCTGTAAGGCTATGCAAGAAGCCATCTCTCAAGCAGCTAAAACCTGGGAACCAGCAAAACTCCAATTTCAGAAACTACAATACCTAAATTTAGATTGGACATCAATGAGGAAGATGAGTCCTTTCTATGGCTACTTCAAATAGTTACGGAAAGAGGAAGGTGAGCGCAGCCACTGCAAATCTAAGTCCTTGAATATGGCATTCCTTTCTCTAGCTTCTGTGGAAGACTCCATCTTCCTGTCCTCATTCTCATTTCCCACTCACAGAAAGCTACTCTCCTACCTTCTCCCCTAGGCCTGTTGCATGTGTGTGTGTGTGTGTGTGTGTGTGTGTGTGTGCATACCCTTCCTTGGCAACCCAGATCTAGGTGTCCAAGCAAATGCTTGGATTTTTCCATCTTGCCCTTCAACTTGGAATCCTTGTAAAAGGAATTGCTGACAGTGAACACTGCCCACCACTAGAGAGCAGCCAAAGCCAACATTTTCTTGGGCAAAAATCTCTGTTTAGTAAGTTATTTTCAAAGGAGCCAGGTTCTTTTGGTCTTCTCTTCCTCTTTCCCCTTCAGTCTTTCTTGGAGCAAAACACTCAACCAGTCTCCTTCCGAGGGAACATCCTATGTGTCTATTCAGATGTTACGGGAACAGTGAAAACCCTGCTAATTCAGCCAGAGAAGCCATTGTCAACAAACATTTGTTCTAGAAATCTCCAGGCTTTCACTCCATCAGCACAATCAAGGTGACTTATGACGAATCATAAAATGTCGAAGGTGGAGATAATTTTGCAGCAAAAAAATGAGCTATCTCCATAAATCCATGAGGAAACAATATCAGATCCTGGTTGGTTCTTCTCTAAACTTTTCTAGAAGAACCTACAGCACACATACCTAAGCAGAGTCTTAAGCACATCTTTAGATGTCATTTATTAGTATGGACAACACAATTTTTCCAGCATTAATGAAAACAGCGATTGTTCCTCTTATACGCCATCTTTCAAATTTCAGTAGGTCCATGTCTACATTATTTAGTTTAATGAACAGTAAAAGAAAATAATTATTGTTGGTTAGCCTGTCATTGTGCAGGAAGAATCCTCTAGTCTTCTAGATTGGAAGGTAAAGAAAGGGAGAAAGGATTACTGGAAGAAAATGTAGTTGAAGTGTGGACTTTGGATTCAGTTTTAGATTTATGTTTGAAACCTGTCTACACCATTTATTTGAGGTCGACCTCAGCAAGTTCCTTAAGTTCTCTTTAAACCTCAGTCTCCTCCTCTGTAGGGCAGGGGTCATTACTGTTTTTATCAAATAGATTTATTTTGAGGATTAAAGAAAACAATGTACCTAACACACTTAATAAGAGATTAGCCATGATTGTTCAAAGAGCTGACCATGTGCCAAGCTCCCTGCTGACTTCTTTCTGCCTTATTCTGCTTCCATTTTATTTCAGTATGTCCCATTTCAATTCTAATTTTGTTAAATATTCATTAAACATGTTACATTCCAGATATAATTCTGATCCTTAAGGGGTTACAAAATAGTTTTAAAAAGAATTAAGGAAATAGGAAGGAATAAAATACAAAGAACACATATCTTACGACATTTGATTCTAAAGGGAACACAGAAGACAGTAGTTGGTTACTGTCAAAATTCTCCTCAGGGCTCCCAATTTCCCGTAATGTCCAGTTCTGTGTACATGAGTTCTTTTGAAACTGTTATCACTTAGTATTTCTTTAGCCTAAATTAGTTCTCAATATCATCCTTGCTATCAGTATCACCAGCAACTTGCTTGACCACTTGAATAAGTAGAACACATCTCAGTCATGACAGAGAACTCTTAAATCTATTCACACATTCTTTCCAAGGGATTCACCAACAGACACTGTCTCTTTCAAGTTTGATTGCATTCATTGTCTGTTAATATAAATGACGCAAATGTAGCATTGCCAAGTGCCTTGAGTTGGAATCTTTTAACTGATGCCCTCAGCAATGTGACTCCAGTCTAAGTGCTAAATGGAAGTCCAGGCCACATGTTGTTAGAGCACAAAGTACAGTTCAAATAATTATCATTGAGAAGCACTTAGGGAAGTATCCACAGAAGACAGAGTTGGTCTTCAATGATGAGTTGGATTTTAATAAACAGAGAAGGAGCAAAGGAAAGAAAAGGAGAGTAACAAGGCTGGGGGAAGAGCATGATAAAGGCAGTAAGAAAGGAGGAAAGCAGCATTTATGGATTAACTCCTATATAAACTTATTAGACACCTTGACTCTTTCAACTTATTTCAGTCTTCACAAGCCTGAAAGTTAACAGGAATGGCCCCATTTTTGCAAACTGAGGAAACATGAGACTGAGGATACAGCCAGTAAGCAGCAAAACCAGGACTGTATTCAGATTGGCAGAATTCCAACATACGTGTCCGCTATACCACATTGCCAGAGGCATAAAGAAGTGTAATTACAGAGGAGGAGATGCTGAAATAAAAGCAAAAACTATTACATCGTGTCCTTGAAAGATAATAAACATTTTAACAGGGTTTTCTTTATTAGAAAGGGCTTGCTAAACATTAAAAATGATCACCAAAAATTGCTGCTTTTTCCTCCTACGACTGGGATTTGCTTAGAGGAGGTCACTAACCCTTTAACAACCAAGTCTACTCAAGGGACTAGCAAAGAAAAATCTGAATTTAAATAAATTTTAAAACATCACAAGCTAGTTAGAAAATAATAGGTGAAGGGAAAGGAAGCTGTGGATGAACACAGCCATTATGACATAAAATGGTGAAATGTCACTGTAATGCATCCGTTTGAAACAAGGATATTTTTGTCTCAATGTTGCTTTACCATTAACTAAAGATGCTCCAAGTCTAAGTTCCTTACCTCTGTAAGTAATTACAAGGATCCCATTTTTCAAGACATAGCTCAAAAGCCATTTCGCCCTAGAAGACTTATTTAATCCCTTACACCTGGAATTCATCTCTCACTGCTTTGAATTCTTAACAGCATTTTTATTTGTGTCTATCTTGGTTATTTATTGATGCTTTATCTCTCCTACTAAACTGTAAGGTCCTGGAAGCTATGGTAAGTATTATTCATTACTGCATGCCAAGGTCCTACTTTATACATAGTAAGCACTCAAAATCTTCATTTGAGCGAATGCTGCATGTGTTTCAAATGAGTTAGCACCAGTTTTACAAATCAAACATCACGTATACATAAATTATTTTCAGCCTGTCTTTTCAATGGTTGTTCCATGGTCACTGTAGTGATCATAGATACTATAACATGCCAGGTGATGGACTATAGTGCTGAACCATAAATTTGCTGAATCCGGAATTCCATAACCAGAAATGACTTTAAGAGATCAGAATTCTGCATATATTTAGTTATAGGCAAAAAATTTATTACTAATGATCCAAGAGTATTGTAGCTTTTGTTAAAGCCATCTAATGAAACTTTTGGTCAAAACAGTTTTATAATTTCAGGCTTCCATAGACTCCCAGCAGAGACATTTAAAACATAAAAAGAGAAAAGCAATGAAGCATAGTTATGGTGAAAAACAAGAGAAATAACCATGTGGACAAAAATCCAAGCTCATAACTGAGCCTGAAGTTCAAGACTCCTGGGGTTTGTGGCCAAACACAGACTAAGCCAGTCAAAGATCTTGCTCCTACAGAATTCTAGTGACTGAGAGGGCCATGCAAGAGTCAGGGGAATGGGGCAAGATCACTGTTTGAAGCCAGGGAAAGGTGGCTGTCTTCACCTGGGAAAAGCATAGGGATGTGCCTGTGGGAAGCAGGGGCAGTGGCTGCCTCACTGTAATGGCTATTTTGGGGGTAACTTTATTTTGAGATAGTTTCAATTTACAGGAAAATTATGAGAAGTAGAAAGAGCACCTACATACACTCCATTTAGATTTCCCAATTATTAACATTTTACTCCATTTGATTCAACATTCTCTGTGTATATATATAAATAAACATCTGAACCATTTGCAAGAAAGTTTCAGAAATTATATATATTTTTTACCCCTAAATGCATGTATTTCCATAACCACAGTACAATGCTAAAAATCAGGAAAACAACTTGATACAACACTATTCTGTAATTTGCAGAACTTATTCAAACTTTGCTCATTACCCCAGTACTATCCTCTATAGCAAATAAACAAGAAATAAGCTTCACAACAACACATTGCCTTTAGTTGTCATGCCACTGTCATCTCTTAAATCAATCTCTCTTTCTCTCTCTCTCTTTTTTTTTTTTGGCTTTAATGAAATCAAGACTCTTGAAGAGCACAGACCAGGTATTTTGCATGTGTCTCTCAATTTATGGATGTCTCACACTAGATTTCAGTTTTGCCCTGTTGTCAGGAATAGTACTATGATATTCCATCATCTTCTGCCTTACATGGTTCTTTATGAAAAATCTGCTGTTAATTCTTATTTTTTCTCACTAAATAACATAGGGTTTTTTTTCTCTTGCTGCTTTTAAGATTTATCACTTTATTTATCACTGGTTTTATGAATATAGTTGCCCTGTTCCTTGGTGTGTTTTTTTTCTCTGTGTGAGTTTATCCTGCATGGGGTTCATTGAGCTTCATGAATATATGACTTTATACTTTTCATCAAGCTTAAAAATTTTTGTGCCAGTATTGTTTCAAGTATATTTTTCCTGTCATTCCTTCCCTCTATTCTTTCCTTTTTATATTCCAATTATAAATCTGCTAAATTTCTTGATGTTTTTTCCCCAGGTTACTCAATCTCCTCATGTTTTTCAATCTCCTTTATGCTCTATTCAGTTAGGAAAGTTTCTATAGCTATGTAATTAAGTCCACTAATCTTTACTTCCATAGTGTCTGTTCCATTGTATATTTCACTCAGTAAACTTTTTCTTCTGCGCTCTGGATATATTTCTGTTTATAGCTCCATGGAAGCTGTTCTCTGTTCAGCTCATGGAATTTCATCTTACACATGTATGGTTTAATAATCAATAAAGGCACAAGGTTACCCTTATGCAGATTTCTGGAGCTGTGCGTGTGTGTGCGTGTGTGTGTGTGTGTGCACGCGCATGCATGTAGTAAGTGGTAATTGTAGCTCTGTCCTCTCTGGACATCTGCCCTACAACTTCTGTCTCCCTGACCTCTGATCTTTATTTACATTAACTTAGTGAGACTTCTATGGTCTTCTTAGGATTCTCATCCACTCGCTGTGGTCTAGAATGTGCCTCCAGTTAAGTCAGGCTAATCATAGGTCCCATTTTCTCTACTCTGCTCTCAGGGGTTCCTTGTCCAATATCTCTAAACAATCAGTTCACATATTTTTGTTCAGTTTCCTAGCTATTTACAGTGGGAGGGCAAGTTTATTCTTGTTATATCCTCTTGACTAGAAGTAAAAAATTGTCCCTTCCTCTTTCCTCTTCTCCCCAAGAAGTGTTGCCTGTCTAAGACCGTGTTCTAGGGCCCCATGTGCTTTCATGTTAGTGCTCTGGTCTATCAAAACTGTTTCTCTGTATTTTTGCACTTATGGTAAACTTTGTATTTCTGAGTGTGGTTTTCCTTTAGTCTTCTTTCTTCTGCACATTTTTGCTCTTTCCCACAAAGACTTGTTGTGGGAGATAAAGAATTCTCTCTCCTCAAAATTATTATTTTTATACTTATAGGTAATTTGAAGTTTGTAGTGTCTATTTTCTAGTTATGATGAAGTTTGGGATTTCTGTGGTTTTATTTATTCTTCTTGCTATTTTTTATAGTTATTTTTTAGGACATGTAGGAAAGACTTAGGTGGCTGTCATCATGGCTTCTTGGAAACTGTGGCTATAACTTTAAAAATAAGGTGTTATCCTAGGACATAAAAGGACAATGTGAAAGCCTGCAAAACTGAAATACTTGCTAATTTGATCTGCCTTATATTCAATATCACCAGAGAGCAGGAGTACCTAAGTTCCATTATAATACCTGGATCTTGTCTTTTGGACTTTGGGGTTCTAGGTAGAGGCTATTAAAGAATGCCAAATCTGTATACATGGAGAGGTAGAGGGAACTTGCAAACAGCAGACAGCCTACAAAATCAATAATCAAAACACAAATTCTCTCCCACACACAGATATAATTAATTTTGGGGACAGATTGAGAAAGGCTATACATTTTAGGATGCTCAAGGTAGTACAAGGACAAATAATACATGATAAAAACTTACAAGCAGGATCAACCCAGTGGCATAATGGTTGGGTTGGCATGCTCTGCTTCAGCAGCCCAGGGTTCATGAGTTTGGATCCCAGGCGTGGGCTTACACACCGCTCATCAAGTCATGCTTTGGCAGCATCCCACATACAAAATAGAGAAAGTTTGGCCCAGATATTAGCTCAGGGCCACTCTTCCTCAAGCAAAAAGAGGAAGATTGGCTACAGATGTTAGCTCAGGGCCAATCCTCCTCACCAAAGAAAAAAAATGTAAGAAATATGAAACAAAAATAAGAAAAATGTAACAAAATGCAAGAAAAATTTTGGAAATTTTGGAGATAAAAAACATATCCATGGAAATTTAGACTGGACACTGTTGAAACCTACCAGCCAAAGACTATCAGTAAATCAGATAATTATAGTCAAATAATCAAAACATACATGTAATCACACAAAGTTAGGTTTATTTAGCTTGCTAGAACAAGAGAGAGTGCACTCTGAAAGAATCTCAATAAAGGGAGTTGAGAGTGTGTTTTGACATTGCCTAAATCATTCTAAAGAGAGGTTAGGGAAGTAGGAGAGGTTCTGAATCGGATACTGTTAAGAAAGAGGCAGGGCTAGCAATTCAACATTTGGGGGTGTCAGTAACTTATTCATTCACAAGGTGGAAGGAACTAAGCAGCGCTGCGCTATCATTGGTAAGAAAATAACAATAAGAGAAGAAGAAATTGTCACCCATTACTATAGATGCAGTATGACCTTGTACAGAAAAGGTGCTTACTTGCCCTTGCCCTGTGGTAAAGAAAATGTTATTTACAGTCTTTTACCAGCACATTGCTGATTTTCACTGTCTCTGAGAATTAGTGAATTAAAATTTAGATTAAAGGAATTCACTCAGAATTTAACACAAAAAGGCAAAGATATATACATAAAGATACAAGGAAGAGACAAGGAAGCATGATCAAGAGTCTCCAAAGAAATGGCTAAGAAGTGATATTTGAAAAGATGAGAGCTTTTTCCAGAGAGTTTTCTGGAATTGAATAGAACATTATTTCTCAGATCAAAGTTCGCTCCAGTATTGGGTAGTAGTAAACGACAACAACCAAAAAAAACCCTAGACATTAATATCAAGATGAAAAAGGGGCATCCCATTTAATGTTAAAAAGTGATGACTTCCTTGTAATGACTTGGAGTGGAATTGAAACATGTAATATCCTTAGATTTGTTAGAACAAATTATACAAATATGTATGTAAAAAAATCAAGATAACCAGTAATGTAAAAGAAACACTATAGCTCCCAAATCTACAGAGAAAAATTAAGGGAATATTTTTTTAAATGATCATTCTAAGAAAAAAGAAAGAAACAGAAAAATAAAAGTGAAGAAAAAAATAAAAGAAGTTAGAGTTAAAGTAGTAGAAGTAATTGCAAGTATATCAGTGACTATGATATATGTTAATTCACAGATCAGAAGACAGAGTATCCAAATAGGCTTTTAAAAAATATATAACTGAACAATCTTTATTGTTAAAAAAATTATAGACAAGCTAAATCACAGAGATATTAGAAGTTTTATCGGGCAAGTACTAAACAAAACAAAGCTGATGTAGCTACAATATTAGCAGATAAATTAGAATTTAAGGTAAAAATCAAGAATAGTGATAGAAGAAAAATCCACCAACGAGTCTTAGTTATCATGAATTTATATGCACTTACCAATTTAAATTGAAACATATAAAGCAAAAATTGGCATAATTACAAAGAGAAATTGGCAAGCCCAAAATGGAGTGGGGGATTATATCATTCTTCTCTCAGGAACTAGTACATGAAGCCAACAAAAATTTGTGAGTATAGTAAATTTGAATAATAAGATTAACAAGATTGATCTAACAGATTTTTAATAGA
Source organism: Equus caballus (assembly GCF_041296265.1). Taxonomy (NCBI): domain Eukaryota; kingdom Metazoa; phylum Chordata; class Mammalia; order Perissodactyla; family Equidae; genus Equus; species Equus caballus. The sequence continues at coordinate 37,872,091 of NC_091707.1, forward strand.
ATTCTGTATCCAGTAAATAACATTATTTTCATGTATTTATGGAATATGTACAAAAATTACCAACAAATGAGGTTTGAAAAATTCCAAGGAAAATTATTCCAGATCATATTCTCTAGCCACAATTTGATTAAATTAAATCAGCTATAAAAACAATACCTGCATTAAAACAAACAAGCTAACATGCAAAGATTTGGAAACTTTGATGTTCTCAGAAACATCGTCTAGATCTAAATAAACTACAAAGTCAACTCAAATAACTTCCCACCCATTTTACTTCTACCAATGCATTTAATTAATAAATCTGACAGTCATAAGATCAGGAAGTCTCCTGGTTTTTATTGCAACATGAGTTGCAGAAATCAAAGGGCTATGTTAAAAATACGGAGAGATAATGTACTTGTTAATTCATAGGATCAAAGAATTTTTGAAATAATTAAGATTACTTTTGAGATATGTGGTAAGAATAAAAAAGCACTTTATATGTTAATAAAATATAAATGTTTAATAAAATAAAACATTTTTTAACATGGTTGCAATATTTTGGTAAATGAGTGCTTTAAAGTACATATTGTGTACATACTTTTAATAATAGGTGCTGAAATAATAGCTTATGATAGTGAGGTTTCTGGATTATTTTCCATCACCTTCCACTTACATAACTACATTTACCCAGTTTTGGCTTTAACCCTCAGAAGACTGTAGTTTGCCAAACTCCTGGTCAATTGAACATTTAGGAATAGTCAATTATTGTTTTCATTAATCAATCCCATGACCTTTGCCTTCGTTGAAATTATTGTGTTTCTAAAAATTGTTTTTTAAAAGGCCCTTCCATCATTTTCTATGTTGGGATTTTAAGAGATTTTGTTGGGATTTTTTTCTGACTTAAACAAGTTATCAGTAAGGGCATGAGTTAAGTAGATGGAGGTCAAAACATCCCCTTTGTTGCTGATAAAGCTATTGGGGAACATCGCTTAAATGTGGAGGTGATATCTCATTGTGGTTTTGACTTGCATTTCCCTCATAATTAGTGATGTTGAGCAGCTTTTCATGTGCCTGTTGGTCATTGTATGTCTTCTTTGGAAAAATGTCTATTCAGGTATTTTGATCATTTTTTAACTGGGTTAGTTGTTTTTTGCTATTGAGTTGTGTGAGTTTCTTATATGTTTTGATATTTGGAGTTATGAATTGTTGGTGGGAACGTAAATTGGCCCGGCCACCATAGAAAACAGTATAGAGGTTCCTTAAAAATAGAAATACCATATGATCTAGCAATTCCACTTCTGGGTATATATTCCGAAGGAGATGAAATCACTTTCCTGAAGAAATATGTGCACTCCCATGTTCATTGCAGCATTTTTTACAATAGACAAGACATGGAAACAACCTTAGTGTCTATCAAGAGAGGAATGAATAAAGAAAATGTAGTGTAGATATATATACAATGGAATAGTAATTGGCTATAAAGAAGAAAGAAATCTTGCCCTTCGTGACAGGGGTGAATGCTGAGGGCATTATGCTAAGTAAAATAAGTCAGAGAGAGAAAGACAAATACTGTATGATCTCACTTATATGTGGAATCTAAAAAACACCAAACTCATAGAAACAGAGATTAGATCAGCGTTTGCCAGGGGTGGAGTTCGGGGGTTGGAAAATTGCCTGAAGGTGTTCAAAAGGTACAAACTTCCAGTTATAAGATATGTAAGTACTGAGAGGAAATGCACAGCATGATGACTGTAATTAACAATACTGTATTGTATATTTGGATGTTGATAAGAGTTCTTAAAAGTTCTCATCACAAGGAAAAAATAATTGTAACTACTTGAGGTGATGAATGTTAACTAAACTTAGTGTCATAATCATTTTGCAGTACATACATATATCAAATCCTTGTGTTGTATACTTTATACAACATTATATGTAAATTATATTCAATAAAACTGAGAAAAAACCTAATAGAAAAATACAAAAGTTTCATCAAACCTCAAGTAGGACACAAACCCCAGAATTTTATACCTAAACACATCCTAGAAAACTGTTGAAAGGCAAAGAAAATCTTAAAGGCACCAAGAGAAAAACAACTCACCACATATGGGAGAATGAAAATACAATTAAATGACTGAATTTTCATCAAAAATCACATTGTTGAGAAGGCAGTCAAATGACATATTCAAAGTACTGAGAAACTGTCAACCAGGAATCCTATATTAAGCAATATATAAACATTGCATTATATATATGTGATATATAAGCATATAGACAAAGACTGAGGGAATATTTTGCTAGGAACCTTGCCTTACAAGAAATAGTAAAGGAAATCTTCCAGGCTAAGAAAAAGAAAATAACACCAGGGAGTAAACTGAATCTACACAAAGACATGCAGAGCACTGGAAAAGTTAATATATGCATAAATATTAAAGACTATATAAAGGAATAGATATATTATTGTTTTATGCAACTTCATGTCGTCTTTAACATGGTCTTTACATATATACATAAACACAATGTTATATATGTATTTGTTTATATATTTATAATGTTTATATAAACAGTATGTTAAAGACAAACAAAGTTGCATAAAACAATAATTTTAATACTGTAACTCTGTACTGCTGGGTTTATAACATATATGTGACAACAAGAGCACAAAGAAGGGGGAGGAAGTATAGCAATATTGGAGAAAAATTTATATATTTTACTGGAATTTCATTTATATTAATCTGAAGTAGGTTGTGATAAATTAACATGTATTGTAATCCCTAGAGAGACCACCAAGGAAAGAGCTAAAATAAAAATTTAGGAATAAAACCAACAAAATAATTAAACAAAATAATTAAAATATTACCTAAAAATATCTTTTTAACAAAAAAAGAAGACATTAAAGAAGAAACATAGAGAATGCAAGTAACAAAATGGCAGATGTAAATACAACTCTATCAATAATTACATTAAGTTTCAGTGGACTAAACATGCCAATGAAAAAGCTGGGATCATCAGAATAGATTAACCAAAAAAGGCGCTATTTTCTGTCTGTAAGAGACACACTTTAGTCTCAGAGACACAAATAATTTGCAAGTAAAAAGATGTAAAAAGATAAAACATGCAAACAGTCATCGTAAGAAAGCTGAGGTGACTACATAACCAAATAGACTTTAGCATAAAAAAGTCCCTACAAAGAGGAACATTTAATAATGATAGAAATGATTAATCATTAGGAAAATAAACAATTGCAAATATAAATGTGTCTAACAACAAAGCCCCTATAAACATGAATTAAAAATTGACAGAATTGAAAGGAGAATCAGACAATTCCACAAAATATTGGAGATTTAAATACCCCATTTTCCATAATGATAGAACAATGTGATAGAAAATTGGCAAAGACAGAGAGACTTGAACGACGCTATCAACCAAATTGACTAAATTGACATTTATAGAAAATTCCACCACACAACAGTAGAATAGACATTCACTTCAAGCACACATGGAACATTCTTTAAGATCTCTAAGGTAAATCATATGCTGGGCTATAGACAAGTCTCAGTAAATTTTAAAGAATTAAAATCATACCAAGTATGTTGTCCAAAAACAATGGAAATTAAGTTCAAAATCAATAATAGAAGAAATGTTGGAAAACCTGAAGCATATGGAAATTAAGTAATACTTCTAAATGACACAAGCCTCGAAGAAAAAAATCATAAGGGAAACAAAATACTTTCAAATAATTAAAAATACAAACACAATCTACTAAATTTATTGGATGAAGCTAAAGTAGCACATGGAGGAATATTTGTAGTTTTAAATGCCTACACTGAAAGAATAAAGGTCTCCCACCAATAACTCAAGATTGCCTCTTACCAAACTAGCAAAAGCAGAGCAAACTATGCCCAAAGCAGGCAGAAGGCAGGAAATAAGAAAGATAAAAGTAGAAATCAATGACATAGAAACAGAAAAATTACAAAGAAAATAAATGAAACCAAAGCCTCTTTGTTTGAAAAGATCAACAAATTTGACAAACCTTCAGATAGACTGATCAGGCCAAAAAGAGAGAAGACACACATTAACAAAATCAGGAATGAAAGAGGAGACGTGGCTACGAACCTTACAGATATCAAAATGATTAAAAGGGAATACCATGAACTTTATACCAACAAATTAGTCAATTAGAAGAAAAGGACAAATTTCTAAAAAGGTACAAATAACCACAACTGACTCAATAAGAAATAGAAAACGAATAGGTATAAAACAAGAAAAGAAATTTAATCAGCAATTAAAAATCTCTCCAGATCAGCCACCATCTGGAGCACTGCCAATTGCTGAGGCAGAGAGAGCCGTGCATGGGAATGGCAAACCCACTTTTCCAAAAACAAAAAAATCTTCCTCCAACAAAAAGCCCAGATAGCTTCACTGGTGATTTTTAGCAAATATTTTGAGAAGAAATAGTACTAAACATTCACAAATTCTTTATGAAAATAGAGGAGGAAGGTACAGTTTCCAATTCATTCTATGAGGCCAATTATTATCCTGATACAAAAGTCTAACAAATCACACCAAAAGAAAAGTAAAGGCTAATATTCCTCATGCAGAGAAATGCAAAAAACTCCTTTAAAAAAAAAGTAGCAAACTGAATCTAGTAACATATTAAACGAGATTATCCACTATGATCAACTGGGATTTGTTACAATGAGGCAAGGTTAGTTTAACTTTAAAAAATCTATTATTTTAATGCACCATACTAATAGAAAGAAGAAAAAAAAATATGATCTGAGTAGATGCATAAAAACACATTTCACAAAATTCAACTGCCTTTCCTGAAAGAGGCTTTCAACAAGTAGGAATAGAAAGGAACTTCTTCAACCTGAGACACGAATGGGAGCGGCAGCGGTAATTGACTGCATTCAGACAAGGGACAACTTGCTTGGGTGATGAAAATGTTCCAAAATTATATTGTGGTTATGGCTGCACAACTTTAAACATTTAAAATTCATTGAATTCTACACTTAAAATGTATGCATTTACTTTACGTAAATTTTGCCTCAATAAAGCTATAAAAATTAATAACCAGCAAGAGGTAAGTGATGGAGGGGTATAGATGAAACAGGTTAGGCAATATATACTAATTGTTAAAGCTAGTTTGTAGATAATGGCAAGTTATTACACTATTCCTTCTTTTTTGGTGTATGTTTGAAATCTATCATAATAAAAGAATTAAGTATTTTGAAAAGTCAAAGTGTGAGGGAAAAAACAACTAGGAGCTTGGAGAGGGAGCAAGTGTAATGTGAAAACATCCCTTGGGTCATTCTGACATTCTTCTTTCTCTCCTTTGGGAAGCACCTTCTTAAGTTTCTAGATGTTTTACATAGTTTTTCTTTTGGTCAGTGCATTTTATCCTAACATTTGGAGAGAGGAAGATAGACATTATTATCTCCGCTATGTAGATGAAGAAACCACAGTCCAAGGTGACAAAAATAGAAATGAATGAAGCTAAGGACAATGTCTGGGTGCCCAATGATCTGTCCTCTGCACTGTGACATTCCTTGCGCTCCAGACCTGGGACAAGTCTGGACTCAAGTTAAATTATGTAATAGATAAGAATTGTCTTCAGTATCATCACAATTTCCCATCTCTTTGAGACTGTTTTTCTCCTCCTTTGGCCTCATTGACATCACTTAACCTAGCCCTGTACTCCTCCACAACCCCCCAAAACACACATACACATCCTATTTTGACACTCTTTAAAAGATAGTCCTTTTCACTAACACTCCACACTCTACTTCTCCTCCATCTCACCTTCCCTACTCCATCAGCACCTTCTCTCTCAATTCTTGATCGAAAATATTTAATAAAATATTCACCCCAATGGGTTACTAGATTAATTAACTCTTACCAGAAGTATTTACATCTTAACAGAGGCCAAAAATATCATAAAGGAGGACTTGTCTTACTGACAAAACTTTAAGTTTCTATAGAATGTTGACAGGGAGAATATTTGGGGGTAAGGAAGAACATTTTTGGGCCCTGTATATTTCCTTCCAGCCCATACATTGGGTCAGCTCTACACCCAGTTATCATTAACAAGTATTGAGAATGGTGAACAGACAGCATCAGCGCAGTAAGCCAAGCTTTTGTTTTTTCATGGTGGAAAATAATCTTCCATTGTCTAAAGAAGATGGAAGCACTGTGGTGAGTCAGCTATAAATGGAGCTGGTGTGGATATAAAAGGGCAGCAGATGGTGGACAGTGTTTGGCATTTGTCTAGTCTAGGGGTCTCCTCCTCTCTTTAATGTGAGTATATTCAACAACTTTAAAGATCACTTTTACCTTCAAAGTGTCTCAGTGAATCAGAACATTGGATATTGGTTTAAGATGGGTATTCTTCTCATAATTCTCCCCAATTGGAAAGAATTTTTCCAGTTGAGTCTCTGCTTTTTGATCCAGTCTCTTGAACATTTACTTCATTGAAGTCACCATGTTGCATTGAATATATGCGTATTTATTTATTCATTAAATATTTTTGAGCACCTGCTATGTGTCAAACATAATTTTGGGTGCATGAGAAATCATCAGCGAACAAAGTGGAGGAAGACCTTGCCCTTGTGGAGGGAGCAAAGGTGAGGGAGACAGACAATAATATTATAAAAAGTAAATTATGTAGGATGTTAGGAGCTGGTGGATGTTAGGAGCTGGTAGATGCTAGGAGAGATTAGCAGTGCAAATGCCCTAAGATTGGAGCATTAATGGGGTGTCTGAGGAGCAACAAAGAAGTTAGTGTGACTGGAGAAGAATGAATGGGATGGAGGGAGGTAGGGAAGAGCAATAGGAGATAGGCTTCATAAGAGTCAGATTACACGGGACGTAGTAGGCCTCTGCAAGATCTGACTTTTTCTCTGAGGGTACTTGGGAGCCATTGAAGGTTTTAAGCTGAAGAGTAAAATCATCTTACTCACATTTTGTAAAAAGCACTTTGGTTGCTATGTTGAGAATAGGGAGAAATGCAAAAGCAGAGTGATCAGTTATAAGGCTATTAGAAGAAATCAGATGAGAAGGGATGGTCCAGAATGGTAGTAGTGGAGGTGGGGAGAAGTGTTCTTACTCTGAGTATAGTGGATATAGATTCAAGAAAATTTCCTCCACTGAGGAATATGTCTATCTCCCTCACTAAATTGGGGGCTGAGCACTCCCGAACATGCAATGTGCTCAATGAATGTGTGATTAACAAATTAAGGAAGGAACGAATGAATGTTGGGCAGTTGTAATCAATGTGGAACAGGGAATACGAAGCTATTTCAAGACAGCATGGCCACAGTAAATGTTGTCTGTGGCCACAAGCTTATAATTGTTATAAAGAATAGCTATAATCATCTTTGGATACAGAAGCTACTGGCAATTTTCATATGAAAATATCTGAAATGGATATTTCCATGGTAGAATTGGAGAGTTTTCTGCTTGAGAGTTGTCCTCAATAAATGCATAAAATGAACCTTCCTTCATCCAGCTACTGTTATTAAGGAAATGTGTGCAAACAACATACAAACTACTATTAAGTTCTTAAAATATGGTGAGTGGTTGACAGGCCATAGCAATACCCTTCTAACTCTTCTCATATCTCCAGTCTCCCTTGCTTCCTTTGACCTCTTGTATCACTCCCAGGGCATCCTTTCTAAAGCACACTCTGCTTAAAACCTCTTGACAACTTTTCATTGTCTTCTCACTTAAGAAAAATTTTCTCAGCCTTGATATGCAAGGCACTTCAAAATTTCTAGCTTTATATATCCAACCATTACCCGAACTCAGGACAAGCATACTTATTGTTGAGAGTAACTTAATGCTGTGTTAGGAGACAAGTCCTGAAATGAGCTTCCTGGGTTCAAATCCCAGCTGAGCACAAGAATTAACCTCTCTAGTCCCATTGTCAGCCTTTGGGAAAATGGGATGGTAACAGTTCCAGCCTTATGTTTTGCAGGGATTTATTTAGATAACAAATGTAAATTATGCTGGACTGTAAGCTCCATGAGGGCAGAAACCAAATTTATTTTATCCCACACTGAACTTATATACACTGAATAATTACATATTTGAAGGTACACTGTCTGCCTAGTACTTTCCTAAACTTTGAGGATACTGTAGTCATTATTCTCATGAAGTTCACCTTCTGGTCAAGGAAGACAGACAATAGACATATCTACTAATGAATATACATTTGAACTTCATATATTGATAAATGCCATTTAAAAAATTAAGATGGGGTAATATACAGGAGTGTCTGATTTTGTGGCTATGGCAAGACTCTGAAGAAGTCACGTATGAACTGAGATCTATAATATATTGGGAAACAAAAGTCATACAAAACTAGGGAAGTGGGAACATCACAGGTGGAAGGTGAATAGGCCCCGAGGTAGGTGTCTTCAGTGAACAGAGAGAAGACTAGCACAGCTAGGTCATCATGGCAGTGGTCATGGTGAGAATAATACAAATTGAGTTGAAGTTGGTAGGCCGGGCCCTTTGGCTGAGAAAAGAAGATTAAATTGTATTTTTAGTGTAATAGGAAGTCACTGGAACTTTTTAAGCAGAGGAACGAAAACAGTTTCCTGGGCAGTTGTGTAGAAAAGGGATTTTAGTGACAAGAGTGAAAGAAGGGAACTGGGTAAGAGCTCATTCTGTAATCCACATAAGAGATTACAGTTGTTTATCACTTAACGTTAGGGATACGTTCTGAGAAATGTGTCTTAGGCAATTTCATCATTGTTTGAACATCATAGGGTATACTTACACAAGTCTAGATGGTATAACCTACTACGCACCCAGGCTGTATGGTACTAATCTTACGGGACCACTATTGTATATGCAGTCTGTTGTTGACCAAAACATCGTTATGTGGTGCCTGAGTATATGGTGTTTTGTTTTTGTCTGATACAATGGAAATGGAGAGAAAGGAAAGATTTAGAATATAGTTTGGAGATAGAAACAAACCAATGAGAGGAGTCAAAGACGGTTCCACTCAGGGACACATTATGTCTTCAGTGAGCCCTAGGTACTTTTGTATTTGTGGGCCCTTCTGCCATGAAAATAATATTAAAAATTATATTTTACAATTGCATTGGTATAAAGATGAATGTAATCCAGGCTGGATTATATGATTTTTCCTTCTGATTCTGAAGGAAATTTAAATATTTTCCTGAGCCCCTAAACAATATTGCGGTCCCTAAGCACTGTGCCTAGTGGATAAATTGACCCTGTTTCCATTTCTAACATAAAAGAATACAGAGTTGAGTAGCATATATTTTAAAATGGCCAGATCTTAATGCATATTAGCTATCACATTATTACTGCTATTATTATATCCTGGACATGTCCTGTGCTTCCTAACCACTGTGAATTTGCTCATGTTGCTTCTTTAATTCCTCTTTACCTGTCAAACATTCATCCATCCTTCAATGCACAGACCAAATGTCAGCTCTTTCATTAAGTCTTTCTTGATTCCTCAACTGGTCTTTATCGTCCTCCTCTCTGCCCCCACAAGTCCATCCTGATACCTCCCTCATGGCTCTAATTAGAGCCTGCTCTTGATTTATGCTAATTTATGTACTTTTCACCCTTAGAAGGTTTTTAGCCCCTTTTAATACTTGGCGATATATCTTAGACCATGGCTCTATCTCTTACTGTGCCTAGCCAAGTGTCTTGCCTAGCGTAAAGACTCAATAAGTGTTTGTTGACTTGAATATCAAAGAAAACAGCCAGTCAGCCAAGTACTCTTACCAGAGGCTGTCGGGGCAAGACTGGTGTCCAGTACTGCTGCCCAGACCCTGGCACAATATTACGTTGAGACCATCTATTAAGCAACAAAATGCTAGAAAGAGGAGTGCCAATTGTGACTCCCCACTTTGCAAAGGATGCTGCCAGGCTTCTAAATAACAACTTCATGGAGCATCCATCCAAAACACCATCTGGACTGCAGAGACTTGTACCTTGTTGACTCCGAGAACCATAAATCTAGAGCCTTGGCTAATCTCCATCATGGTTAATGATGACTGTGATCTATGGCAGCTGAAAGATAAGGACTCTGATTAGACATAGCAAGGAAATTAGATCCTGAGTAAATGGAAACATTACTTATTTAAATCACATTTGTTTTAACATTTATTTTATACAAGACGCTATGCTTGGCGCTGTGAAAAATACAAATAGGTATAAGATCCAGTCCTTGCTCTCAGCGGGACTTTTCTATAGTGGAGGATAGAACTGGGGAGAAAAGATATCGGTGGAATGACAAATGTGAAGATGGGTCTGTCTATGTCTTCAATGAGAAAAAGGAATTATTTAGCTCCAGCGTGAAATTGTTGGGTGACCTTGATGAATCAGCCTATATTCCTGAGCTTCAATTTTTCTGTCCGGAAAAAGCCCACTTGTTTGTCTACCAGGAATGCTGGATAGTTTCATTACTTAGTAAAAATAGTAAGTTCTGTGCTTTTCAATAATTTAAAGTTTAAAATTGCTCAGTTTTCAGTTGAATCTATCAATTGCATTTCAATTTGCAAGCTACTATTTTTGGGGAGGAGAGAGGAACTAATACCTCAATAACTGAACAAATGACCATAATTGGACTAAGTAATTCATATATTTATCAGCAATTATTTATTAAGTGCCAGCTAAGAGCAAGGCATTTTGATCAGTGTAAACCAGTGGTTCTCAGCTGGTGGCTACTTTGTCCCTTAGGGAACATTTAACAATATCTGGAGATGTTTTTCATTGTTTATTACGTCTTATACTTTCTGACAAATAGGCATTTATTTTCATACAGTTCCTTTCTTTCAGAAGATCTTTAGCAGCATCTCTTCTCTACCAAATTTTCCTGGTGATGTGATGACGACTCAAACAATTTTTCACTGGGAGTAAGAGGAAAAGAATCCTGAAATTTGAGCCCACAATTCTTGGTTGTGGAGGGCTATCCTGTGTGCTGTAGGATGTTTAGCAACATCCCTTGCCTCCACCCACTGGAAGCCAGTGGCACTTCGCTAGTTGTGAAAAACAAAATGTCTCCAGAGGGTGTCCAACATTGCCAGAGGGAGGGGCACAATCACATCCAGGCGAGGACCACCGGTGTAGGGGAATTAGAAAGAACTGAGAGATGCGGGGAGGTTTTGTAGAAGCAGACCCTGTATACACTGCTATGGGGAGTAAAGCCATTTTGCACCCTCCGTCAAAAGCCAAACAAATGCTCATCACCTTTGAGCTGTTAATTCTACTTCTAGGGTATCTATCCTACAGAAATAACCCTAAAGAGAGATTTTTTTAAGTGCCTAAATGTCTAATTTTCCCTGAGGAAACAGGTAAGTAAACCCTAGAACAGCTACATTATGGAATATCATGCAAACACTGAAAGATATGTCTAAGAAGAGATTTCTCTAATGTGGAATGGGAAAAAACAGCTGGCTGCTAAACCACAACTCTGTAAACAATACTCAGTGAAAAAGTAAAAAGACAACGTTAAAAAAACTAGAAGAAAATACATCAAAATTTTTAATAGTATTGTTTTTAGAGACAGGACAAATATGGTTATTTTATCCCTTTTTATATTGTATATTTTAATTTTTGTAATATATAAATATAGTCTTTTTTCTTATTTTTACAAATCTGAGTCAATATAAAATACTAATGGGGTATCATTGGTAACGTCTCTCTGTAATGATAGAATGAGCATTATAAAGCGTTGTTCAAGCCTCTTATGACATTGTTTTGAAAAAAGGATATTGGTTCCATTGTTGCCATTCTGTTTATTGGTAAAAAAGGGTGAATGATCAGTAGTTAGTCTTCCGTTTGCCTCAAAATTTGGCATCAGAGGCAAACCGCTGATGAAATGTATTTGCATTTGAATTATGTCCACCCCAGAGCCAATCCCAGGTCTCTTCCAAAAGCTTTTTATGTGTGATGTGAGTTCTCATTCAGTTTGTTCCAATAGTGGGGCTCTCTACAGAAAAATGACTTCCCGTTTAGCTGAGTGAGGACAAGGTCTGCCAGGAGAGAGCCATCACTTTATGAATATGAAATGTTCATAAAAGAGACAGCTTCAGTAAGTCATTCCTCAAAGGAGTCGAGCGTGTGAGGTTTCAGGAATTAGAGTGCAAAGGTGTGACTTCTAACGCCTGAAGCGAATACTCTTACAAAACAAGTAAATGTACATATTTGTTGCCATTAGAAATTCTGTTTTCTACGTGCTCATTTATGAACAACTTGGAATCAAGCAGGAAGATGTTTTAAAACATAGTATGAATGTGTGGGAGTTGTTTTTAAATAATCCGTTGGACTTTTTTCAATATTAAATTAAGTGATAGTCAAAAATGCTTGAAATGGACACATGCAAACGCACGTCCATGCGCACACGCACACGTACATACACACACCAGATGTGATTTGCTTCAACAAGCTACACTTGAAAACATAATTTATTACTTTCTTTGTAGTCCTACCTCATTTACTCAGGGCAGTAGTTCTTTGAAAACGGATCTTTTTCCTTAGCTATGCTGAGTTTGCACGTAACTGGACACATCATAATATCCATGTTTTTCTTACATGCCATGGGAAAGTGACAACATCCTTTCTTTGTGGTTTTGGTTAACATCTACACATCCTTCCCAAAACACCACCAGAGAAGTTATTTCACGGATGGGAATGCAACGATATGCTTCACATATGACATGCTCTACTGAGGCTGCTGCCCAAGAAAATCAGGAAGCCCACTGTGAGAGCAGAGAAAGTCATTTTGAATATGAAATTGTAGCCACTGCCCGGATACTTCATCCCTCTCACACAGTGGTTAATGATTCATCCTTTTCCACTCATAGTGGGATTCTGTCAGACGGGCAACTGGCTGAGCAGTAAGAAGGAATAATGTGAAGATGCGTAATTATCCGACCTGGGCACAGTAATGGTTTTAGTACACGTTACAGTCCCCCTTCCCATCCAACGTTAGAAATTCATGTAACTGCCTCTCGCTTTTCCCATGTACCTTCTTATGAGTCCCACCCTTCTATCCAAAGACATTTGAAAGGAAGTGTGTTTCAGGAAACTCAGCACAGGATAACAGTCAGAGATTTATTATTCTAGATTAGTCACTATGAGCATTATATACCCACCATTCATTGAGCTCTTGCATGTAAAGTGATAAGCACATTGCTAATCTGATATTTTATGCTATTTAATCTTGAAACAACCTTATAAAATCGACTCTGTTATACTCATTTTATATGTTCAGAAACTGTGGCACAGAGACACTCAAGTTCTCATAGCTTCAATAAATGGAATAAACTGGGATGTTAAGCAGAGTTTGTTGGGTTTCTAGGGAAATTACTTGTCTACGTCTCAGTAACAAAATTCTGAAATAATCTGGAGTTTATAGCTATTCTGAACTTCCAAAACACTATTCTCCTCAGGTCAATTGAGTAAGTAAGGCAGTCGCTGTACTTGGTGTTATATCCAAATGCCCTTCAGCTTTCTGGAAGAGTCCAACAACAAGCCTCCAAAGATGTGGATAAATACTAAGGTTGTAGTATATATACTACATTCTAAGAATGTGTCTCCAAGAGGGTTTTTCAGAAACAAAGGGGCCGGAGATGCAGCTGAGGTTACATAGAAAAAGACGCACATCAGAGGATGAAAATACACAGGTTTGAAATGGTAGCCAAAATCTCAGACGCTGCAGATTAACATGAGAGTAACTTTGACTCTGAGATGTGGTTCCCAAGATTTATTCACAGAGCAAGCTCTACCAAAATATGAAGTAGAGGTATAATGGTAAACACCCATTCTTGTCTCCTCTTTCTCTTCTAGTGTTTTCCTTCTTGCTAAATTATTTTTACCAAGACTTGAGTGATTTTAGTGGTGTGTCACTTATACAAATATTGCATTTAAAAAATGGACGATGTGATAAGGTGATTTTGAAACAAAGGGATACATTTCTAACAGTGAGATTTTAGGCATCTGTCTGGCATATTGAGGGCAAGGAATTTCCCAGGGTCCTACACCTAACTACCTTCTCAGACAACTCAGGAGAACAGAGATGACTAGATTGTCTATGTTCTATTCCCCCAAAAAATGTCCTTAAGAAAGTTCTCGGCACACAGAAATTAATCAACTGCCATATCTTCATCTCCAGACTTTAAACTCCCCTGAGTCCCTGACTTACATGCTTAACTCCCCCTACAAGTCTTCACCTTAATACTAAGTAGACACCTCAAGCCCATGTACAAAACTGGATTCAGGGGCCTGGCTGATGGTGTAGCAGTTAAATTTGCCTGCTCCACATCAGCAGCCTGGGGGTCACTGGTTCGTATCCCCAGCATGGACCTACACACTGCTTATCAAGCCATGCTGTGGCAGGCGTCCCACATATAAAATGGAGGAGGATGGGCACGGATGTTAGCTCAGGGCCAATCTCCCTCAGCCAAAAGAGAAGGATTGGTGGCAGATGTTAGCTCAGGGCTAATCTTCCTCAAAAAAAAATAAAGAAAAAAAAGCTGAATGCAATGTTTCTGCCCCTAAACCTGACCCTCTTCTTATTTCTCATCTTCTGACCATGCCACACAAGAATCTTTGACTCTTTTCTTGCCTTTGGAAGATTCAAACTGATGTTTGTCAGTTCTAATCATGAAAAATATCTTATGCCCTACTGTTCCATCCTCACTATAGAGTCTCTGATTTAAGCTTTCATCATCTCTTGCTTGGATTTCTAAAAAATTGCCTATACCGTGTGCTGTCAAAACTGCTCTCCTTCAATCCATATCCTATATTGCTACTAGAGAATATTTATAAAATAGATCTGATCATGTTACTTTTCTGCTTGGAAATATTTATTCTATAAGCCACATCAAAGTCCAAACTCCTTCCTGGGAGTCAAAGCTATTAAAAATCTGACTTGATTTACTTCTCTATCTCAAATGAGCATACTCTTTACTGTCTCAATTGTTCACAAACCTCGTGTGAAAAACCCTAGGTTTTCTTTTTTTCCTATAACTGAATTGAACTTAGCTCTTGAGTGAACTAAGTCCATTTTCACTCTGTACTAAATCTTGAAATTTCAAAGTAAACTCAATCACTTCTGGCTTTTCCCTATTCCAGTCCAGTAGTTTCTTAGTCACTCCCAGTTTAAAACTTAATATCATTTGGGATTTTCTCCCTCCTCAGTCCCTTCAAAGTGTTTTCTGTTCCACCCTCTTCTTGGTCCTGATTCTCAACCTCTGGGCTATTCAATGACTCCCTTTATGTTACTGCAGAGTGAACAGCACACTTTTTGGCCTCTGTGGTCGTACTGGCATCTGTAGCTAAGGTCCTCCTCCTGTCTGTTTCTCAGTTTAGATTACCCCGTGCTTCTTTGGCACGGGGCAACAGGTCCCCCTGGCTTTTCTCCATTGACTCCTATGCAGCTTTCTGGCATCTAAATCCAACAAAGATGCAACTACAATGTGATTCACTGCATGCAGGTGATCTCGGCCCCCACTCTGCACTGTAGTCTTCCGACTGGCGTATTAGCTTGCACTACCACATAATACCTAGGTTTTACTCATGGCCTCAAAGATATAAAATATTCTCAAAGTCACTTGGGAACCATGAGAAATTGAGGAAGAGATCTCTTGTCTAGATATCCTGCCACCACGTCCTTTACCCTTCGTACCTTGGGTTCATCAGTGGAGCTACAGCACTCTAAAACTTCTGGATGGGGAGCAGGTTGCAAATCTGCCAAAATCTGTTTTCAATCTTACAGGCAAGTTTATTCAAGAGAAGGGCTTACAGCACAAGATCACTTCATGATCTCATCATCTTTCCAAACTCCCTCTCTCTCTTCTTCAGGTCAGAGTCCTAACATCTAGTAGGATAAGAGCATGAGAAAGGCAGAGCAGAGAAACTCCTGTCTGTTTTCATTTTCCTACCAGTCTATTGGGTGTGTGCCACACTGAGGAGATAGAAGTAAAAGATCTATCATCTTTTACTTAAGGCCTCTATGTTGAAAAGTAAAACAAAAAAAAAATGTTGAAAAAAATAAAAGAAGATTTAAACATATGAAAGATATACCATGTTCTTGGATTGGAAAATATCTAGTAGTGGAGTTCTTTCAACTGTATTCTTCATGATCTTTCGTCTGTTCTTGGCTGTTTGACTTTCATATAAATATTACAAATAGCTGATTAATTTCTAAAAAGGAATCCTGCTATTTTGATTGGAATTACATTAATTTATGCATCAATTTAGGGAAAATTGACATATGCACAATATTGAATCTTCCATAATGTTTAGTGAAAGAAGCCAGACACAAGAGTACATAATGTATGACCCATTTATATAAAGCTAAAAAAAAGCATGCTTGTTTCTTTACCCTTTCCTAAGCACATCAAGCACTTTGATACTTTTAAGCTTTGCACATGCTATCCCACTCCTCCACCTTATGAAAATCTGCTCATCTTTCAGTGGAGTAAAGAACCAGATAGCAATAAAAACCTCTGGGATTGACTGGTTGCATCAATGGCCCCAATTCCTCATCCCTTTCTGGGTGCTCATCCTTTGCCATGTAGCCTTATAGTGTGCTTCCGTTCTGGCTCTGGGTCTGGCCATGAGATTTGCCTTAGCAGTGAGACATTAGCAGACCTGATGTGAAGAGAGGCTTGAAAAACACCTGCAGAATTGGCTTTCTCCCCTCCTTGACCTCTGTCATTGGCATAAGAACCTGTCTGGCTAATCTACTGCAAGATGAAAGACGTATGGATCAGAGCCAAGTAGCTCAATTGTCCCAGATGAGGCCTGCTTAGATCAGCCATCTGCCAGCAGACATTCAGACATGTGGATGAGCCCAGTCAAGATGAGCAGAGTCATGCAGAAGACCTGCAGCTGACTGCAGATGAGTGAGCCAGCCTAGCCGAGATCATCAGCTCATCCAGAGCAGCAGAACCTTGCAGACTCATAAACTAAATAATTGTTTATTATTGCATACTAAAGAGCTTTTGTGGCAGTAGATCATTGATATAACCTAGAACTCTGTCTAGCCAATATTCAAATACCATAAATAAGGTTTGTTTTCTTGAGCTTTCATGCATCATTCCTTTGAAATATGGATGACATCATTGGTTGAATCATATCATGTCCCAGAAGAAAATATGGCACAATAAAATTAGGATAATTCCATGAGGCTTTAGAAAAGAGATTATTTACAAGAGAGTGGGCAGAATATTTTAAAAAACACAAGACAATGCAGTATCCCAAGACAAGTACTCCCCCTAGGCTCAAAGAATCTAGAAAGAGAGTAATTATCAGACCTAGAAGGTAAAAGTTGTGTGAAAAGGGCCACTTTGAGAGGAACTGTGACTTTTACTGAAAGGAGGCAGCAAGCCTGAGGCAATTTCAGGGAGGTATCCAGGTGGTTTAATATCTTGGCTCCATTCTTTTCCCTTCCTCCCATCTTTTGCAAGGGGTGTTTGTTGGCCAAACCAAACCAAAAGCCAGAGGGCTAGAGAGTTCTTTGATATAATCCAGTCATTGTCTAGGGCAGAGTGAACAGTAAAGAAGAGTGAACAGAGAATCTGAAAGAGCAAGCAGAAAATATCCAGCAAAAATCATCATGGGTTTATGCAGTTGTTGGTGTGAACTTGAAATCCTTTCTTGGGAGTATATTTTCATAAAGGGGCAAAATATTGCCAGAATTAGGCACCTTAAAATGGGGAAAGTAGAGTGAATGGAAAGTAGAAGAAAAGGAGAATTTGTTTAAACTTTTCCCATCTCACAGTTTGCTTGAGAATGGCCCTTCCCAGAATATGCTAACCACTCAGTGAGTATCCAATAAGTAATTGCTAAGTTTAGTTTATCTGAACTAACAAGGAAAATCCAATCTATGAATATAGTATTGGTCTCTTGGCACCAATGCTATAAGGAGTCTTCACATAACTCTTTGTGTTTTGCCAGTGAAAATGGTATTAAGGATACAGCAAAATATTATCCCGTGCTGTATTGTTAGCTTCCTTCCATAGCGTAATTTTCCTATTTCCTGACCTACTTTGAGGCAAGAGTTATAAGAAGATTAATATTTCTCTCTTGACACATGGTTCTGTTTATTAAAGAGGGATGCTTGAGTGGCAAAGCTGTGTTCTGTAGCAAAGGAGAAGGAAGCTTCCATCAGTAGACCTTCTGACTGGCAATCATTATTCTGAGACTGATCTCAACAAAGACTAACAGATGCAAATTGAATTGCTTCTGGAATGTATTCTTCTTTTGCTTTTAGTCCTCAGCTAGATTTGAAAAGACAATTGAGGCGAGTTAATTTGGCAGAAAAGATTGTGAAAGCATAAAGGGTGCTAATCTTAAAGAAAAAAAAAGAAAAGACCTTGGTTCAAATCCTGACTATGCTGTGTTACCCTAGGCTAGTGCTGATAAAATGAAGACAATCTTGCCTACATCAAAAGGCTGTTGCCAGAATTAGGTGAGTCACAGTCCCATCGAAGGAGTTGTCTTTCCTAGCTCTCGGTTGCAGCCAATACAGGCCGCATGACTAGGTTCAAGAGCAGAAGCCAAAAGAATATAATAGAATCTAGGTACAAACATCAGACTGAATACTTTCTATGAACAGGTTGCCCCTGGCCTGTCTCAGATGCTAACACAGAGCTATATTAATCACCAGTTAGCCTGTCTTACTTTATTTGGGGTGCTATAATAGAATATCATAGATCACATGGCTTATAAACAACAAATATTTATTTCTCACATTTCTGGAGTCAAAGTCCAAGATCCAGGAGCCATCAGATTTGGCGCCTGATGAGGGCCCTCTTCCTGGTTCCTGGTTCCTAGATGGCTGTCTTATCACTGCAACCTCACATTGCAGAAGAGGTGAGGGATCTCTCTGGAGTCTCTTTTACAAGCCTACTAATCCCATTCATGAGGGTTCAACTTCATGACCTAACCACCTTCCAAAGGTTTCACCTCCCAACACCATCACACTAGGCATTAGGCTTCAACATACGAATTTGGGGTGGACGCAGACACTTAGCTTATAGCAGTACCTTTTATTCAGGTTTGGCCACAAGTCAGAATTATGGCTCCAGTCCCCCCTGAAATAAGCTTAGGGTTGCAACAGACCAGCTGAGATTAATTCTGTACCTTCACAATCTAATCTCTGAACCTTGGCTAAACTTTCTTAATTAAAAATTTCTCATCATGATTCTTATTTCTGCACCCTTTACAGTGTTTGCAAGCAAACATGGTAAACCCATAATAATTGAATAGATGTCATTTGAATGCTGTTGAATGAGACGTTTAATGAGAAATTTGGCAAGTGTTTGGGTTCATTACTTCCTACGATGTGCTTCGAGTCATCTTTGGTTGGTTGTCCCATTTTTTTCAGAGTGAGTCATTTATTTGACAGTGATAGGGTGGCGAATGAAACAGAGGTGACAGTTAAGAAGGTTGTCCATAAATTCTTCATCCTCATTTGAGGGATGATATGAAATTATTGTCAGGAACCGTAGGAAGTGGTGGCCAGCATGTTGTTGATCATAAGCAAAGGCCTATCACTCTTGCCACAGAACTCTGATGTGGACTTTTGAATACACTGAGCCATTTTGGGAAGGAGTCTAGTGTAATTCAGTTTTTCCTCCGAAGTGATTCTGCGAAGTCAATTGAGTTCTTAAGAATTGTGTATGTGAGTGTATTTGTGGATGTATGTGTGTGTGTATTTGTGTGTGTGTGTGTTTGTGTATTTACCCCTTCTAATAGAAAGACAGGTTCTTATCAACCTGGCCTTTCCCATATACATTTGTAGAATCTTTTCAATATAAGAAATAATTCCAGAAATTAATTTGAATGAATATTTCACCCAAGGAAAGACATTATGCAAAGCTGTGGCTCTTCACAGTTATCCCACCATAAAGAGAGAATGCAGAGATGAGGAAATGGCTGTTCATTTCAATGCTTTCTGTGTAAATTATTAGGGCTCTTTCGTCAGATTTCTGTTCATCGTAATTTGCCATCGATTGTAAAGCATATCCCTGGTAAAATTGAAAGTTTTTGGGGAGAGGGGTAGATAACTGCATCTTTTTGTGTGTGTGTGAGGAAGATTGTCACTGAGCTAACATCTGTTGCCAATCTTCCTCTTTTTGCCTGAGGGAGATTGTCACTGAGCTAACATCTGTGCCAATCCTCCTCTATTTTATATGAGATGTTGTCACAGGGTGGCTTGATGAGTGGTGCTAGGTCTGCACCCAGAATCTGAACCTGCTAAACCTGGGCTGCATGAACCTAACTACTCCACCAGTGGGCCGGCCCTAATAACTGCTTATTTTTATTAATAAAGATGTTAAAGTGCACCCTGTTTCATGAAACAGCAATGAGAGAAAATATAAGCTCTAAATTTGTGCTAATGTATTATTCTTCAACAGTAGATTGCATTGTCACTGAGAACCTAGTAGCTGGGACCTTGGTGTCATGTAGCATTTTGTACCAACACGCATCTCAAATGTTCCAAGAGATGAGTCAGTGGCAAGAAAAAATGGTTTATGTCCATTGTAAAGTATTAGAAGAGACTCAGTATTCAGTAACTGCTTTCCATTCCTGAGAGTGCCCAAATATTTTAAACTCGTGAGTCAATGCTACCAAATGTCTTTTTCTAGTAGGTGATGAAGAGGCTCGGCAGTGGTGGCCTTTGTGGAAGTGCAGCACGGCAGAAATTGAGTAGCCCCAGGAAGGTTTGAAGCCATTACTTTGTTTTTGGAATTGATGCCCCATGGAATGCGCATATTTTATCCTGAATGTGATAAATACCACAGTACTTACGTAGTAACCTAAGAAAATGACGGTGGAACTTTCTAAGTTCATCTCTTTTCCCCTTTGCTTCACCTAGATACTTGGAGTGTTGAAACAGTGTAGGAGTTCTTGAAGTTTTCTATAAGTTTGTGATGTTGATCTTAGAGCATAATTGAAATACAGTATCACTCTTGGAAGCCTAGGAATCAGAATTCTGATTGAGTGCTGGAGAACTGCAGTAGCATTAGGATTGCTGAACTGAAGCTGCTGAAATCAGTGTTCTCTTTAATGGGTGACATATGTTTACCTGTCTGTAGTAGTATCCACACTGAAAATAAGGCATCGATAGCTTGGGAAAAATAAAATTCTGGTAAGGTTTTCTATCTGGTAGGATAGGAAGGAGCTAGAGGAGGTGAACATGGAATGCAGGCTCTAGCCATAGTACACGTCATGGTCAACTTGGGCTGTCATAACACAGCACCATTGACTGGGAGGCTTAAACAACAGACATTTATTTTCTCACAGTTTTGGAGGCAAGAAGTCCAAGATCAAGGTGCCAGCATGGTCGGGTGCTGGTGAGAGCCTTCTTCCTGGTTTGCAGGTAGGCACCTTCTAGCTGTGTCTGTCCAAGGCAGAGAGAGAGAGTGCTCTGGTCTCTTCCTCTTCTTATAATACCTTAATCCCATCATGGGGGCCTGACCCTCATGACCACATCCAAACATAATTACCTCCCAAAGGCCCCATCTCCAAATACTATCACTTTGGGGATTAGGGCTTCAACATATGAATTTTGGGGGGACACAAACATCCAGTACATAACAGCATTCTATCTGAAGTAACACCTGAATTGACGTGTAAAGGACAAGTAAGTAAAGTATGAGGAGGGGATAGGAAGAAGAGTATTCTAGGAAAATGAGTCAACTAAGAAATAGCGTGATACAAGGGTGTGTATTGGTGGCTGGAGAAAGGAGAGGAAGAGGAGAAACAGATGTGTATGAAAACTTCCTGTGCTACTTGTTCATGCATATACACTCCCACCAGCTCCTCCAGTTTTGTCTCTCTCAGTAAGGGGCAGCGGGGGGGTGGGTTGTGAGTTGGAAATAGCTCTTCTGGAGGGCATTTGCTGTTTTTTCCTGCCAAGCATCTATTCATATTTCTTCTTATAATAGCACTCTGACTTCCCTTTGAGAAACCAGCATTCATCCACTCTGGTTTATGCCATTAGAGCTGCCCCATCCTTGTCTTTTGGAAGGCCTATGAACCAGTCCTTCCCTGGAAGACATCACATTTCCTAGCACATGACGCAAATCAGGCCAATGAAAATCAATCTCAAGATTTGGGCTGAAGCTACTGGGAAAAAGGGACTTGCTTTTATTGATAGTGCTTAACTGGAAACTTATAAGGCTGAGAGCTTCTGTTGTCCATCTTTATACTACAGAGGGAGAGCTTGCCTGAGAATTAAACATACACAGAGGAAAGAATTCCCAGAGATTTGAGATAAACATGTTTCAGACAAGCTGTTTGAGGTTTCAGATCCAGCTACGCCAACCAGTCCTCTCAGACTCTTGCATGAACAAATGAATCCCTCTTTTCTTTTAAGGGAAGTTGAGCTGAGTTTCTGTTACTTGGACCTCAGAGAAGCCTATGTAATATAGCTCCCTAGGGGATTCAGATACTTCCTCCTGCACTTAAACACTGTTGCTCCTAAGAGCTTATAGGAAGTCATTGCACTAGGGATCAAGAAACCTGGATTCTGGGCCTGACTCAGCTATCCCCCATCTGCAAGACGTTTGGCAAGTCAGTTAACTTCCAGATACTTCAATGTCCTCCTCTACAAAAAATGAGACTAACCAAATATTCAGCGTCTATTTCAAACGGTTGTTACGCGGCTCTAAATAGGGTGATAAATAAGAAAGCACTTAGCAAATTGAAAAATTGTAGTCTGATAATGCAAGTCATTATCATTGCCATTATTAGCAGGTAGGGAGATGCATAAAGATTCTTCAAGTGGTCAAGGGACCTTAATGGTCAGAATGTGACAATGTGTATACTTGTGCCTGGACTGGATTAATGATTTACTTGTGAGTACCTTCCTTGTGGTCATAGCCAAAAAAAAAAAGTTTTCACACTTCCCGTGAATTCTGGCCAAGTTTTTTTTTTCTAATCCAATTTTTGGGAGCAAAGAGCAGAAGAAAGCTAGGAAACTGTCCACAGCCCCTGGTGCACGTGATCTCCCCTTATCATTTTTATTTCCACCCTGTGATTCTGATTCTGCTGTTCAGGTCACAGATCTATTTTCTTAAATGTCCTAGGATGTCGAGTCCTACTAATTCCCCTTAAAACAAGATTGATTTTATTACCTAGAAGCTATTTGAGAAAGCAACAGATTAAACAAGCTCTTCTATGTATTTCACTGGATATTTTTGGATTTCTTATAAAGGTATTCACTTACTTCAGCGGTGCCTGTCATCTCCCGGGTCATAAATATATGGCCTTGATACAGATAGGGAAAAGAAAGAGGAGCTCTTTCCATTTTCAAAATCCTTCCCTTTGTGAAGAATCCACTTGGACAGGGACACGCAGAAAATATTAAATCAAGAACAGCCAAATTATCCTAAACGGACCACTGTTCAAAGTTTTCATGAAGGCTTTGGTGGTTCTTTCCTGAGACACTGTTCTCTTTTATGTACATAAAACTGAGTATTGGGAGGCTTGGGTTTCCTTATTAAGTCAAGAGTGTGTCAAATTTAGCTCCCAGGGGACTAGAATAAACTTATTTTCTTTCTTTTTCCTCAACCAAATTCCACAGTTCTTCCCCTCCCAGATTTCTCTGTTTGCCTGAGGAAGTGACTTTTCGCCCACACTCTCCACTTCCCAAAGAGGTAACTATTTTTTTTTTTTTTAATATTAGCTGACACCCACTGCTGTAAGGGAGACAGAAAGCAAGAGCATGGAGAGAGCAGCCAGGCACTGCAAAGGCCATGATGAAGACAGTCAAAAATATGACTGGGCTGGAACTGTGCAAACAGTGGGTCACCACTGCTCTCAAGATGGGGAACATTAGATTCCCAAGGGAGTATTTGGTGACTGCAAAAGTCAATCCTGGAGTTCATGATTCTTGGCCCAATTGCAGCATTCCCCTTCAAAGTCTTCTTATTTTTAGACTGCACCTTACCGAGTGGCCTAAAAGGGTCTACCTTGTTTCTTTTCCAGAGAGGGAGGAGTGGATTTTACTATTCAAAGTCTGTATGTGCCCCTGGTACAAGAAGATGCCAGCCTCTTACTTAGGATTTAGTCTCTTCCACATACACACACCCCAATAGTGGTGATAGATAATCACTGAGCCACTTTCCTTGGAAACTAACTTTGTGTTTGTGAAAATAAAGGAAACAGGCCATGAGTGTCTTCTACACATGGCACAGCTACTTTTCCTACCGAGTTGCTTTGATATATTTATCAAAGACCTATGAACTGTGAAGGGACATCTCCAGCAGAGTCCTGCTCCACCCTCACCCAGCATGTAGATTCATTTAATCTCTCTAGAGTTCCAATTTGGGTTTTTGGGTTTTTTTCCCAACCTTAACCTCCCAGTGACAAAGAACAAACTTCTCAAGAAGTAAGTCACTAAATCATTCACCCTTGACTTCAATGTCCATTCCCAAATGAGGGACATAAAATGTGAAGTTCAAGCCAAATTAAAGCTAAAGGCAAAGGTCAAGTTCACTCAGCTGCCTCCTGTCAGGGAGACTAATTCTAAACCAATTGACCTGCCTGATGGAGTAGGTGTCAATATTAGTCACTCTGAAAAGTTTAGTCCATACTAAACTTTTGGAAAACCAAATGGCCAACTTATCCACCTGGAAAGTGGGATTCAGGGTGTCGAAATTATATATACAAACTACAGCAGCCTACAAACACAACCAAAATCAAAAGCAGCAGGCAGCCAATGAATATGAACAATTTTGTTGTGAATTTAAAAACACATTTCTTACTACTCATGCTCCTTTTTTTTTTTTTTTTTTTGCTTTTACAGCTTTTAAGAACCAGCTCTTTAAGAGGGTTGATTTATCACTCTCTTAGGTAAAAATCCCATAAGCTTAAATTTGTTTAAAAAGCAAAAAAAAGGGTCTTACAGTTTCCAGTAAGAAAAGAGGGACAGACTCCAGCATGTGAAAAGCTAGTGGGAGGGTTTGGCTGGTGTGGTCCTGTTCCCTTTGCAGGTGGCAGGTGGAGTCCTTGGGCCTCCCTCTTTGCTTGTGCCTGGGAACATAAAGTTGTTCCCAACAGTGGAGACAGGCACCATTCTCCCCAAAGCCCTTGGGGGATTCACCTTACATAGACAATCACTCAGGAGGCTGGTGGGCTGGAAGATTCTAGGGTCCCATGGAGGAAATTGGTCACACAAGTGACTAGTAATTGGAAGAATTGTTTGAAATCTCTTTTTCCTTTTTCTCAGATTCAAGGATTGAGGCTCAGTAGTGAATCCCACCCAGGCTCACATAGCTCTTGTTCCAGTGTCTCAGGGGTCACCTGCATTTTGTGACTGTGCACACAGGACCGGAGATGGGTCTAGCGCACTCAGAAGAAGCCTGTCCTGTTGCTATTTTAACCGTGCCACAGCTGTGCAATAGAGGAAGAGAAAAAGAGTGAGAAGGTCATTCAGGGAGTTTTGCCAATAATTAATTAGATTAATCTATTAACATGTATATTTTCCTCTCCCAGATCAGTCAAGATACCAGTGTAGGGACATTGAGGATGGTATCTGCAGAAAACAGTGGATGTTTTTAATTATGGGGAAACGTGTTGGCCAACAAGGAGAAGTCCCTGTGCTACCATGAGAGAACAGCTCCCTTGTCGCAGACCAGGCAGGCAGCAGCTGCTAGCACTGGGGCTTATGTAAGGCACTGCTCTCAGCCCTGGGGCCCCGGTGCCCAGTTTCCAGCCAGGATCCAAGGGGTCAGCGTGCCAGGTGAATGAAATCCTGCCTTTGTTTGACTGCCCCAGAGTCTCTTGCTCTGGGACGTTCCGTGCAACAGAAACCCAGACACACTTATTATACAGAAGCCCGGGAGGGGAAGAGGAAAGAGGCTTCTAGGTGCCAAAGGCAGGGGCAAAAACTGGATAGGCAAGAACTTTCTTCCAGCCAAGTCAGCAGAGTGTCCCAAAGTCTCAGAGATTCCACAGTCTATGAGGATGGGAGAGAGCATTCTATAAAAGCAATCCAATTACTATAACACAGCACACACATCAAAAATAGTGCTGTTTTTAAACACAAAGTTATGCACAGAGGATTTTTAAAAAGGGATTTTAAAACATACTTTAAGTTTTTAATTGTATGTGTTAACTAGATTGAATGCTGTTTGGTCCCTACTAAATAGATACAGACTATGCGACAATATAATGACGTCTTTGATCCATCAAATTAATGAAAAGACATAATTAAATTTTTAAGTGATGTCATGTAAATTGTACAATTACTTTTGTTATAAAAATAGTACAGAAGTAGAAAACATTACTTACAATTTCAATCATCTAGCCCAATCACCATTATATACAGAACAATTTTAAAAGTTTTGATTGGGGTTAAGCT
The DNA here is from genome assembly GCF_041296265.1 of Equus caballus. NCBI lineage: Eukaryota > Metazoa > Chordata > Mammalia > Perissodactyla > Equidae > Equus > Equus caballus. Next base: position 37,898,447 of record NC_091707.1, read on the forward strand.
TTTCACATTTGAATTAATTCTGTTCTCAGTCTTAACTCTCAAGAAGGCAACAACAGAAAGAGATGCTTTACTGGGTATTTGCAAACAATCACACAAATATAAATACGAGAGGAGGCACAGTGAAATTTTAATCCAGAAAAATAGCAGATATTTATTGAAGTTCTACTGCGTGCATGACACTGTACTATTATTACTACCCATCAAATAATCCGTGCCTCCTGTCTTCAAATATAAAATAAACAATATGGTAAATTCATATTTACAAGACTTCCCTGTTTTAGTTGTTTTTTGTTATGTGGTGGAATGCCTGAAGATGGACATCCTCACATCAAGGTTGTAGTTTCACAGGATGTGGTGGGGCTTTAACGTGAGATGTCAAAGAATAATTAGCCTCAACTGTCAGGCAGGCAGTCAATAATATTTACCAAGTATTCACCCCGTGCGCAGCAGGATCTTGTAAGTAAGCTGGTTAACAAGCCGTTTCTGACCATCTACTCAGTATGCAGTAGCCTAAGTGCTGTGCGGAATAAAAGAGAAGAACACTGAAAGTCCATGCTTGGAAGGATTTTCTTCTGAACACAAAATTCACACATGGGAATTGACTTAGGGACACTTACAAAGAAACATGGGAAATTGGCATACTTCAAACTGATTTCAGAAAATACAGACAGAATACATAATGAAAAAGCCATCAAGGTTGGGCGGGGTTTGTCCCCATCTCTCAGAGAGAAAGGAGAGGTGTAGGGACTTGCTCATTTCATTGGGAAGTCATATGCTTCACTTTGTATTTTATTTCTGTATTTCAAAGGTTTTTTTTTTAATTACAAAGCTAAAATTTGATCTGAGAGCACTATTCTTTGACACGCTGTTGGAGACTAGGCTCTGCATAAACACCTAGAGAGAAATCTTGAGTCACTCAGCTCTGCCATCAAGGGTTTGTCACTCCCAGGCAGTTCCAGAGCAACTCTTTAGGAGGCCTGACTAGCCACGATGGGTGACACGGAAAAGAATGACGAGATTGGAAAGTGATAAAAAGACTTTTTTTCTTCTGAGATAGCTGCAGTTTTAAAGTAAATTACAAATTTGCCGGTGGTTTTGCCTTTAATTTAATTCTACAAATATATATTAAATTGGTACTGTGGGCTCTGGAGGAGATGGTCTGTGATCCATCACAGCTCTGTGAGTTGCAAGCATCTCTGTTAAGCAATACTGAGAGCATCATAGAGGCAGGAGTCCATGGTACCTAAGGTCCTCCTGGAGCCACCTGCGGAGGAGCTCTCCCTATCCTTGTAAAACAAGAGAGCGAGATAGAGCCATTCCCAGATTGCTGAGAGGAGAGACCAGACAGGGGCAGGAGGGATTGCTGGAGGCCAAGGGTAAGAACAGACTGACTGTGATGACTGCCAAGGGGAGGCCATGGAGTCACATTACTCAATGAAGGCTTTGTAGCCTAGTGGTTAGTAAGACACCACCACCAGCGAGGTCACCGGCCCTGGAGCTTTGCAACCAAATGTCAGAGTCCTGATAATAGAGGTGCTCAACAGGTTTTTGCTTGCTTGTTTGTTTTTTACAAGACACACACTAAAATAATATACTTCTATGAATATATTCATGGTATACACATTCCAGCTGTAACTGCACTTCTTTGTAAAGAATATTCCAAAAAATGAGAGAGAATTATTTTACTATAGGAATATCCCTGAATCTGCTCCAATCTAAAATTTTTATTTAACTAAAATTTTAATTGAAATTAGTTTTCAGAGACCTATATCAAACTACACTATTATACATAAGGTTACTTATAAAGATTTTTTCATAGTATATAAAATATGATACAGTTGTTAAATTATTCCATATTTTTAAAGTAGGTAGTCAATTGCATAGAAAAAAAAACACCTTTATATACTAAAATTCAGTTATGTAAAAATAAACTTGGTAGGGGCTGACCCCGTGGCCGAGTGGTTAAGTTCGCACGCTCCGCTGCAGGTGGCCCAGTGTTTCATTGGTTCAAATCCTGGGCGCAGACATGGCACTGCTCATCAAACCACGCTGAGGCAGCATCCCACATGCCACAACTAGAAGGACCCACAACGAAGAATATACAACTATGTACCGGGGGGCTTTGGGGAGAAAAAGGAAAAAATAAATAAATAAAAGCTTTAAAAAAGAAACTTGGCAAAAAAAGGTTAAGAATTTATTTATATTTATTAAAATATCATGAATATTACCTTCATTGTTCTGAAAAGCATAATATTTTTAAACACTAAAGACAAATATTTGTTGAAATCAAAGGATGAGAGAGAAACACTGATAGACTATGTGCATTTTCCTCTTCCTAAACCTCTAAAACATCATACGTACTATCATTTCCAGATTAATTTGTACAATTCCAAAATTTTGATTTCTCTTCTCTACTTTGAAATAATTCCAATAAGAATTGTATTGGTGAACTACAAATTCTGTTTCTTCTTCTCTGATAAGAAACGTGATTCTCTTCTTTGTACATAATTCCATATTCTGTTTTAGACTTCTCCCATTTGTATTTTTAAAAGGGAATTATTTACAATTCTTGGTACTTTATCCATTAGCAATTATAGTTGTTAATAGCTCATAAATAACAGCAGTACACTGAGAACCACTGTTTTCGAGGACTGGGCTCCTCAGTCCTGTCCCGAAGGGCGGAAAGCCAAACAGAAAGGGCAGCCTTGAAAAGCAATGCTAAAGAGAGCTTAGGCTAGCCTATTTCAGGAGCTAGGAAAACACACATGAGCCCAATGCCTGAAAGGGCATCAGGAAATATATGGAAATAGCATAGGATTTTCCAATTAGAACAAGAGAAGTGACACCCTTTTAGCAAATTGCTACAATCTTTGGCATGTGTATGCACCCAGAGACAGAAACCAACGTAAGGCAACGGAGTAGTCAACATGATTAAAAGAGAAAGATATATATATGGAACAGAACTGAAATTAGTGTTTTCTAGTTACTTCTAAACCAATATCTAGAGATGTGAACCCAACAGAAGAAGACTAAAACTATAGGGAGAGTTAGCACGGAACAAAGGTTGGTATTGAAAACCTGTTCCTAGAGAGTTCAATAGTTACTTAGTGAAGAAGGATATGTGATTAAATTAAAATCACACATCTATTATTCTCATTACAATTAGTTACATAAGAGTTTACGTCAAATGCTACATTTTTAAAAATCCAATATAAGATTTCCTTAACTCACCTAAATTCCTTAACTCACTTAAAGTCCTAATATATAACATTGTAAAAACAGAAACTCTTGAATTTAGGTAAGCCTAACTAATCAATGGGTCATGATGTGGGTGCTTACACACTATCTACATTCATTGAGTTTTTCCTAATGGGTGCATATATTTATTTACTTATTCATTCATTCCACAGAAATTTGAGGGCACTTTCCATGTTCAAGACACTGTTCTAGATTCTAGGGATGTGGCAGTGAACAAGGCAGGTAAGTTGTATCCTTATCTGAGACACAAATAAGAGCGTTCCTCTATGTGGTTTTGCCAAGCTATGCTGCACTTGCTTCATCTTGCAGCCTCCAACAGCCTCCTTGAATTGCAGCGATCTTAAAAACACATCCCCATGTGTTAAATTAGACTTCCAACACAGACTTCAAGCCAGAGTGCAGTGTTTTTCTCTTTATATCATAGTTTTGAGAAGAGAGCTACATTGGAGGTGTGAACAAAGATTTTCTACCCTCCATGAACAGGGAGTTACCCAACACCCAAGAAATAATTAGGCTGATTATTTCCTTCTGCTCTGGCAGTATAATTTTTTTTGTGACCTCATTGTGAAAACTAGGAATCCAGAAGAAGTGGAGGAATGCTTATTAGACATTCCCAAGCCAATGTCCTGAATGTCCTTGATTTGTTTTTATTGAGTTTTAAACTCAAATCAACAAAGGCAAACATGCAAGGAAGAAATGTCAAAATGAAAAAAATTTTGGCTGATAAAATACACCAGATTTTTATAATAAAATAGTTTTCCACTTATTAATCTATCCACCATTTCCCTAAATGAAATATTCCCATCATTGCATGATAGTCCAGATTCTGCTCTAAATTGTGGACAAGTGACCTTTCAAGAAATAAATTTTAGTAACACATAATTTGGGCAGCATTTGCCTCAACACACAATTGAGATGGGAATTGTCTTCATGTTTTTTGTTTTCTTTGGCAATTCAATTTCTTCATTTTTCCATAGGCCTCAAACAGAGCAACATAAAAGTTAATTGAGTATTTACAATTTTTGTTTGTATAATATATGTGTGTTGAGTATGGTTCTGGAGTGATATAAGAGCAAATCCATAGGAATCAAAAGTGCTGGGTATTGAAATACATATTTTAGAATTGCTATTGAGCCATAAGAAGTAATTCCTTGCAGACATTGTATAAGAAACAACTTTGTGACACACATAACCTAAAACCAATTAAGCCAATGGAAGATGGAACACTGTTTCCTGGTATCATCTCAATAAACAATTGATCATTAACAACTTGAGTTGTTCTAATTTTTGTACTACTTATCAGACATGTCAATAATGTATATTAAAGTGTCCTTGGGCTGAAATCCAACCTTCTTCTCTCATAACCAGATTATCTTCTCTCCCTATTACCAAACTAGGGTCAGAAAATTCAGGATTGGCTTTCCCCCACATTCCCACACCACACCCCTGTCTGTGAAAGAATTATGTGATTGATTAGAGATGTGCAAGCTATAACTTTTTGAAAATATTCTCAACATAGTCTTCTAGGCAGCTATGACAAATCCGTTGGAGTGGCCATAGAGATGAAATCCTTTTGCCATTCAAACAAACAACAAACCAAATTGAGATGATGACTTTAATGAATGAGGTTAGTGAGTTCTTCTGCCAGGAACACATTCAGATAATTATGAAGTTCAATTAGTTATTTGTGGAACATTTAAGGTATCCTTAGCACTTTGCTAGAAAACGCAAGAAATTTTTTTAAAAAGTGTATGTCATAGTGTAAGTCAAGAGTCTTGCAACCTAGATGAGGAGGCAAGATTAACAGGTAAAAATAAAACATAAGTTATCCATTGCCTAGGTACAGAAAAGAGCTAAAAAAAATTTAAACAGACTGAAATCGGCAAGGTCTGGACTTATGAGTATAATTTTAATGGATGAAACTTGAAATGGAATTCAAGTTGAATAAGTTTTAACTAGAAAAAGGGGAGTTAGAAGAGCAATCCAAGCGAGGGGGAAAAATATACTAAAAAGCAAGGACATAAGACTAAGATGGAATTGTCATAAGAAAACAAAAAGACTAGAATTCTTAGGAAGAGGAAATATGACAGGAAATCAAACAGAAAGTGGAAATTAAGATAGAATGGGTCTAAAAATGCAGGACCAGAAACCCAGACAGGTGTATTTAAGAGTTGATACAAGAAGCAAGGAGCCCCTGAAAAATGTTTTCCATTTCAAATCAACTCAGTAAGTTTTTATAGGTGAGTAAGTTTTATAGTTTTAAAAGTTTTTATAGGTGTATGATTTGGAATCCCGGCTTCCCAGTTTATTAGCTCAAACATTAACCTCTGTGCCTCAATTTCATTATCTGTAAAACAAAGATCATGTTATCACCACAGGGTGGACTGGAAGAACAAATGAGTTAAATATATTTTTAAACTTCTTAGAACCATGCCAGACACATTGTAGGCACCATATGGATGCGTTAAATAAATGGAAAGGACCACGTGGTTTACAGAAACAAGAATAGATCTGAGATGTACATGGCAGAGTCTCGCTTTTGGTCCGTCATCTTTTCTTTGTTTTTTTTTCTTCACTGCTTGGAAGTAGTGTTGGGGAAGTGTCCTCTAGCTGGAAGTGTGTGATTCTTAGGTATGAGGACATAAATCAGGCCCCCATAGGCAATTGGGAGGGCTGAGGAATGGAACACACCCTTACAGGGGTTTCAAAGGACACTTTATTTTATGTTCCTGAAGATGAAGGGGAGCCTTAAGCAAACAACCAACCAAAATAACCTTGGATTTCGCTGAACGTGGGGATGAATTTTCATGTGTGTTCTCTCTATTTCACACTCTCTGGGAGATACCACCACACCAACCACAGAGGCCCTGGAGGTCAAAAACTCCCTATTTTTATACAGAATCTTACAATTTAGAAAGTACGTTTGCATAAATTGGCTCAGGATCATCCCCACAACCCTGAGAGGTAAAGTGGGAGGGATTCTCTTCCCATTTTACGGATAAAAACACTGAAATTCAAGTCACAGGTAAGGGATCAAGTCAGCCATCTCCTACTCATATATTTTACCATTCTATCCTTTAGATCTAGTTTTCTCAATGTTTTAAATATGTCTTCTACTTTCTGTCACTTGCAAAAAAAAGTATTTGGGGACAGCAATATGATACCCTCTTATTTTGTCATCCACCTGCAAGAAGTGGTTTAACCTTGCTGTATTGCTCATATTTCCATTTTGGCAGCTTCCACTTGAAAGCTGCTTCAGAAGCCTTCATCGAATGTCTGAAGCAAATGGATCTGCCCAGGCATAGTAAGTGGGTAAATTTTGTGACTAACTTCAGAAAACTAGTCTGGGTCAAGTGAGGACCAGATCTCTATAAGCTGAAGACAGGGCAGTGTAGTGACAGAAGCATGGGTTTCAGCTTCAGAGAGATGTGAGTTTGAATCCAATCGGCAACTCTGACATTTAGATCTTTACTAGTTGTGTGACCTTAGTCAAGTTACTTTACCTCTCTGGGCATTAGTTTTCAAACACTACTTTACGGGGTTATAGAGAGGAATAAATGAGACAAATATATATATATATATATATATATATATATATATATATATATATACACGTATATAAATGTATACATATATAGTTACAGATACATGGTGTGTACTAAATAAATGACAAGATTGTTTTTTACTCTAAAGCTCATTGTTTGCACAAGCAAAATGAAAGATAGTAGATTGCCATCTGCAGAAGGTCCCTGAGAAAGTCTATTCCAACCTCTCATCTTATGGCTCAGTCACTTGATACCCAGGGCCAGAGTGAAATTGTGGTCAGAATTCAAGTTCTCACTATCCTCCACCGCTTTGGAAAGCATCATGGGACCAGAAACGGTGGGTCCGATGCCCTCTGCCACTTGCTGTGAGATCTTGGGGAACTCCTTACACTCCTCCAAAATTTAAAAAACAAATAAACAAAAAAGGCAGAGAGTGGGGAGTGGAGGAGAAGTGTAGTAGTGGGAGATAGTATATATAGCCTATGCCCTGCCTCCTTCACAGGGTTCTACGGAGGAGGAAACGTGAAATGTGATAATGTATGGGAATCTACCATATTAACTTCAAGAGGCCATATAATGCAAGGGATTATTACAGGGCGTTTTGAGTATGTAATCTACTGGCTTTTCATTGTATGTACTTTTTACAAGGCTGTGTTTTCTCTTCAAATTAAATAGAAAACATTCGATTAAATAAAACTGCACCAACAGCTCTCTCAGTGACTTCCCTCCTAGCACATGCTCCATTTTCCTCCTCGTCAGCACTCACCTGCCATTTGTGGAAATGGCAGACTGACCTGCCTGAGGAACTATTCCCTTTGCTCAACTATCAAACTGATTTAAAGCAAACTCTTCCACTACTCTGTATCTTACTGGCTGTTAAAGGGACACTGCAAATACTATCAAAGGGATCCCAATCTCCGTCTTCACTTCAAGCTGTAAAAGCCTGGGGCAAAGTACCCAGAAGGGAATGGAGAACTCCATAGCCATCTAGAACCTTTAAAATTTGCTTGATCATGGAAGATCTGATGCAGGGAAAATAAACTCACCCTGCCCACATCTGGTGAATTCAATTAGACTCAGACAGGCAGCTTAGAATTTTACCATAGAGAACTGCTCTTTCTGGTAGTGAATTAATTTGAGAATCTCAAATTCCACAGATATTTATTGAGTACCTAATATACACAAAGCACTATGAAAACTACAAAGATATCCTTATTTTTAAGAAGGCTGCAACAAAATATGGTATATAAGACACATACATCACAGACTAGGTTTTGCTAGAATGTAGGATCCTGACAGAGAAATAATGGAAATAAGTTTAGAGTCATACTATAGAAGGCTCAGGATATAGACAGCTACTCTTTTTTGAGTACGCGTTACAGTCATGTGCTGGATAACGACATTTCAGTCAATGACGGACTACATATCTGGTGGTGGTCCCATACGATTAGCACCATATAGCGTAGGTGTGTAGTAGGCTATATCATCTAGGTTTGTGTAAGGACACTCTGTGATGTTTGCACATAAACGAAATCGCCTAATGAGGCTTTCTCAGAACACATCCCTGTCGTTAAGCATGACATCAATGCATGACTATACCTAATAACTAGTATCTCAATTAATCTTCCCAAGAGTCCTAGGAAGTAGTTATCAGAACATCCACTTCATAGATGAAGAAATTGGGTTTCAGAGATATGAATTAACTTTCCCCAAATTACCCAGCTAGAAATGGGCTGAGCTGGGATTTGAACCCAAGTTTCTTCGATGCCAATGTTCGTGAAATTTCCACGATGCTTCACTTCCTCCCCAGTGCCTGCCTAAGAAATTTTCGTTAAAGCCTAGGCAATTAGGAGTCATTGAAAATCATTGAGCAGGGGAGTAAATGAAAAGATTTGGGTTTTGAAAGATCAATTTAACATTAATTAGTAAAATGGATTAGAAACAGGGGAGAGTTAATAAGGGAGACAGTTAAAAAGCTATTTTAATTGTCTGGCTAAAGGAAATGAAGGTCTGATCTAGATTGGTGGCAACAGGATGGAAAGGAGGCGAGACAGACAGGAGACACTGCAAAGTTTAATTTATTAGATGTGGTAAATATCTCGCTGTAGAGGAAACCAAACCAAAGTGAGAAGGGTCATGGCTGAAGTGAATATCTGTATGACAAATGCCTTAGAAGAATACACTAATGTTGTGCTTGATCTGCCAATGAGATGAGCTCCTTTGTAACTGCAACATTTGATGATTTTAAGCAGGGCTTAAACAGGGTCTGTTATATCGGCAAAGTGTTGAGATGGATACCAGGGTCATCTCATGGTTTGCCTGAATTCATGGTCCAGCTCTTAAAAAGAGCACTTGGTCTCAAATTTCCATTGACCCCAACTTAGGATATGTGATAAGTGGTTATTTTGTCACAAAAGGGTCTACTTGGTCAGGTGACCAGGGTTCTGGTCTATTATCAGTTGAAGTTTAGTCCTTAAACTTATAAGAAAACTTTCAAGCATTTAAAAATACTTAACTTTTTTTTGAAGAAGAAGAAAATAAAGGGGGAGGAGAAGCAAGAAGAGAAGCTGAATTTCACAAGATGCTATTTTCCAAGACAATGTGCAATTGGAAAGCTTTATAGACAGTCATTTTAGGTGGTACTTATCTCTTTTTAAATTAATAGGACTTGCTAGCTCTGAGAATCTCTCTGGTCACCTAGGATTTATTCCACATGTTGTTAGCAAGTGGCAATATATAAAAGACAAGATCTAATATTCAAAATGCTTATAATAGCAATGTCCTTCCTGCCAATTTTAATAGCATTAAAATGATTGCACACGTCTAGTAAATCTGCTGGCTTTCAACAGCTGGAATCAGACCAGAGTCACCTTCTGTCTGCTGCATGAAGCCAGAACTCTGAAGACAGGAAAAAAAAATTACAGTCCGTATTAACTCTGACCTCCTGATCTTCTATTACCCCCATTAGACTCAGCTCATGAAGCCCAACTTTTCCATCATTCTGAAAAGGGACAGCTGGACAGCAGAACTACAAGGGTATCTAGGGCCTTGTAAAATCACCAAGAGGAAATTGCAGAGAGGTATACATGAGGCAGAGGCCCCCTTGAAATGGAAAAGAGATAAGACTTCATCAAAAGTAATATGTACAGAACTGAGAAAAACGTGTAAGGGCTTCCAAGGCACTAGGATGGAAACCAAAATTATCTAGAATGGATTAGAATTGTGGTCATCGAAGAGAAAGGACTAGAATGATAGTGGGACCAAAGTGAGAACAGGAGGACTAGGTAAAGAAGAGAAAACCATTCCTCAAGGAAGAGCCTGGTCACATCAGAGCAGGCTCCTTAGCAACCCATCCACGCTAAGTTTGTGCTGAAGAAATCAAGGAAAAGCAGAGATCTCATTGGCAGTACAGTGAACTACATTCTGAGGCATCTGGGTACGCATCCTAGTGAAACTAGTAATTAACTTTAGCAAGTCATTTAAATTCTCTAGTCCTTGGCTCCTCAGCTATAAAAATGATCCCCTTCCAACTCTATGGCTTTTTACACTTAAGACTGAACATCTATAAATTTTTAATATAACCTCTAGAAGTTGGAGAATCGAAAGAGCCTTTGAAATCATTGAGTCCAATGTCTATTTCCAAGACCTAATAAGGACAATAAAAAGACAATGGAATTTTGAGATTGTATGATTTTCATTGCTTAATCCTGTGCCTTGAATATTTTCATAAATGTAAATTAATCTAATTAGAAAATTTATAAACATGTATATGTAAATTACCTTTAAAATTTCCTTTAACACAACTTGAGACCTGAATAAAAATTATACATGCATCTAGCTTTAGGAAAAGTTGACATGGAAAATCCAAACTTATACAACCAATAAGTTAAAGAGCAATTCCTTTGTAAAGCAATTCACCTTAGCAATCTTTTGTGTGGAAATTTTCCTTTCCTGGAGCATTCAAAATATTTAAAAACTGAATTTTGTGAAGCAAAAACAAATTCCAATAAAAAATATTTGTATAAAGCTAATTGTCCCCAATAAAATATATTCAGAAAACTACTCTAGAGTTTAAAATGTTTTGTATCAGGGTCAAGTTCTGAAATTACAAGAAACACATCTGCATTTTCTTATAAATATTTTATGAAAGATCTAATCTCACTGAGAGTAAAAGTCAAATTCCATACAATGACCTAAGACCTACGAGATCTTTCTCTCTCCCCTAACCCCACCCGGTACCACGTGTGTTCATCTCCTAACTACCTCTCCCCTCGGCCTCCCCCCTGTTGTTTATTTCTCTCCAGCCACACTGATCTCACTGTTTCTGTAATGTACCAGGCATGCTCCCACTGTAGAGCCTTTGCACTTGCTGTTCTCTCTAATTAGCGTGCTCTTCCCGCCAGATATCCAGATAAATTGTTCTTTTCCTCTCAGTGGAGTCTTCCCTGGAGAACCTGTTTAAAATTGCAAACCACTTTACAGTTTATTTTCTTTCCTTAGAACCCATCACTATCTAACACACTAGAAATTTTACTTAGGTGTGTCGTTGATTGTAAGCTCCAGGATGTCAGATGTTTTACCTATTTTGCTGTATCCTCAGCACCTTGAGCAGGAGTTGGCATGGAGATGGTAGGTGCCTAATAAATACTTGCTGAATTAATGAATAGTCAAAAAATACGGCATCATGGTCCTTATTTCTTATTCTTAAAAAAGATAAACAGATAGCTAGAATGACATCTCCTCATTTATTTTCCAAACTGTCAACAATGAGTGCTAGGGCATGGGTGTTGTCATTTGAAGAGATTGTTGTGAATCACATGATTAAAAATACATATTTTTGAAATCTCCTATTTTTTTCTGAATTATATATATTTAGTCATAATTCGAAAGGGTTCAAAACAGATTTTATCAATTTTATCCAAACAAATGATACAGTTATATCCTAATTTTAACTATGGATAAACTTTTATTGGTCAGTATGAATATAACATTAGTATTTGATAAGCTGGACTATTCTCAAAAATTCTGGGGGTTGTTTCAAGTGGAGAAACATCTCAATTTGAGCCAGAAATTTCAAGAGTCCTAGGCTTCATATTTACTCCCATAAAATTCCAGGACGCTGTGGCTTATTAAAGCATGATTTGCTTTTCTCTCAACCATCTCCTCCTAAAACTTATCTACAAAGATATTGCATCTTGCTCAATGATTGAGGTACATCTAGAGATTTGTCCCCATCAACAGCAGCTACAAAAACTTAAAGCCCAATTCAAACTCATCAAAGTTTGTGAATCTCTTCTGAACGTGTGGCTTCATTTCCACCCTTTCACTAGTATGAAGTGATTCTATCGAACTCATCATACCTTAATAAAGGAAAATAAGGGCAGTATGAAGACATCAATTGCCTTGATTTGAAAATGGATGCAACTACTTCCTTCAATAAATCCATAATGCTCTTAATCTCCCTTCCCCCGACTGTTCTAAGTTTTTGTGTTCAGTTGCCTTCAATTTCAATCAGAATGTGTCTGTTGGAGAACAACAATTCTAAAGACTTCTTTATTGTAATGTACACTGTTGGTTCACTGTAGAAAGAAGGTATTTGTCAAGCTACTTCTTCACATAAACTAAAAGTTTACGTTTTACTTTGGCATCTTCCAAGTATCCCACTACCTGGTGATTGTTAACGATGTGGATATCAAGAAAACTCACATTCTTGATCTCACCCTTCATTACATTTTGTAGTTAAACTAACTTGCAAAATTTAGCACATCCTTCTGAAGAGGCATGCAAAGAGAGTTAGTAAAACAACTTTCTTTTTGACTTAAACATTTGTAACTTTCCTTTTTACTCTTTCATTGGTAAGCGGAATCAATTTTTCCATGCTTAGACTAAACATCTCGAATTCCTTACTAGTGGGGGGTCAGACCACACTGGTTTATGTATACCAGCTAGTCTGATAAAATCTCTTCTGCTGAATTCTCAAGCATGAAGCACCCTGGGGAAAGATAAGTTGGGTTGGACCTGTGGACTGTTTTGGAATAAGCCCTGGACTATGAGTCAGACAACCTGAGTTCCTGTCTTGTACCACCAGTTACTATTTCTGGGAGTATGGGCAAATCATCATCATAAAGCCTCAATTTCTTCTTCTATGTAGTAGAGGGGGGAAAAATATTGTGTTTTTTATTTCACCATCACAGGGATATTTGAGGATTAAATAAAACAATACTGTTACAGTGCTTTATAAACTGAATGATATTATATAAATGTGATAAGTTATTACAATTGTTCCAACTCTTGCCAACTGATGTTTTGTCCATGCCTCATTTCTGTCTGGGCTGCATTCTTTGTTTTTATCATTTGGCCATTACCTTAGACGATCCAAAGGCTGCACAAATTATTTGGCTTCATTGGACATTTGTTGTGTTTAATATTGCTTAAAATAAATAGCTGTGAGAACTCTTTTTGCCCTGAGATTTCCTTGAGACTTTTTTTATGTTAGACAAATCCTGGACAAAATTATGCAAGAGTATTTTCAGCACTCCACTCCCCATTATTCTTCTGGCAGCACTATCTCAGTCTTCTCAATGCCCTTCTTTTTTCTAGAGAATCTAATGCTTCATCTGGCTCTGACGCCAGAAGAAAACCTTAATCCAGGAACAGTAGTGTTCTATCCTTGACTTCCCATGTAGGTAGCACCCACACTGGGCAGGTCTCCCATTCTCTGATATATACATCCAAATGTGTCTGGCCAGAGCTCATTCTTGACAAATAGAGCCAATCTGATGAACTAATTAGCACTAAGTTAATAATGGAAATAATAGCTTAATGTGTATTCTGCAGTCAGGCTTAAAATTTACATTTTAATATGTATTTGTAAAGCCTTACCTCACAGACCATAGGGTCTTTCTAGGGTTCTTTCCTCCAGGAAGACTCTCCTCTTTCTTCTTCCCCTCCTTTATCTAGTTAATGCTTATCCTGCCTTCATCACTAAGGGAGAAGTCTTCTCTGATCTCCCTTACTAAATTAATTCCTTCCAATGTAATTTCTTATAGCATCATGTTTTTTTTTCTTCATATCATTTATCATATTTGTAATTTTACACTTAGTCAGATTTTAATGAAATTTTCCCAACTCTATTCTAAGGTCTGAGAGAGTACAGACTATCTTACATTTTACTTTTTATCTTCATGCCCCAGGGCCTAAAAAGTAGCAGGCACCCAACAAATATTAAATGAATTGACAGGTTCACATATGAAAAAAATCTGTTTTTTTATCAGAGAGATTTTAATTTTGAATTGCCTCCTGAAGGTGGTCAAGGAGGGTCCATGGGAGTTCTTATCTGCAAGCAAAACATGACCTTCATTCTAGCTATTTCATGTAAGAGTAAGTTTATTTGAAGGACCTTTGAGGTAACGGTAGTAAGCACTCACCAACAAATCAACCAGATGCTGGGAGATCAGGCTTGGAAACAGCACAAAATAAGAGAACTCTAGATGTTTAAAACCAGAAAAAAGGAAACACAACTATCTCATGGGCAAGAAAAGCTGGTCTAAATGCCCCTTCCGTTGCCACCTGCACTATCGCCTCTGCTTTCACTGCAGCTACTGCCTCTATTCCTCTGTTGAAATAAATCTGGTCTCCAAATACCACCATCTTCCTGTTTCACTAACTAAAGAGTCAATGCATGTCCAGCCTGTCTGGGCTCACAGAAGGTTGGAGGGAAAAGAGGAAACATTTCTGCCATATTCTGTTTGGCTAAGCTTAGGTCTTGTGCCAAACATGGCTAGAAGGAGGATCTTTAGTGGGAAGAGACCATATCAGGCAGGTAGCAGGAATTACAATCCAACTCAGATTTTAATTCCACTTAAGGGGAAGAATTCCGTGGGAAAATCCAGGAGATAAGTGTGGCATCAAAAAAAACCTCACCAACATCAACTATGAGCAAGTAAGGAGTCAATATAATTTCAGCTCTGTTTATTCTAAAAAGAAAAAAATCTGAAAATAGCAGGAAAAAATAAGAGAACATTCAGAATCTTTCCCATAGGTCCAGGAAGAAGTGTGAACTGCAGAAATGGTAAAGTCCCCACAGATTTAGTTATTAGGCTTAATATGGACACTGCTAGTCTTTCTACATCAAAAGAATCACTTAGGAATTAGAATTCCCAGTGAGGCTCTCTATCTGTTTGGTGACTATAACCATCCATGACTAGCCAAGATGGAACAATACCTTCCCCAAATAAACATATGCCAAAAGTTACAGCAACAAACAAAACCAATAGTTTTCCTCATTTTATTCCTCTTAATGCATTAAGATTCTAGTCAGTTACTAGGATGTAACAACTGGATGTTGCATCCATTTGCTGAATACATTGCCCAAGAGAAACAGATTATTTACTGTCAGATGCTACCCTACAGAAACTTTCACAATTTCCTGATCCTTCCACTTAACTGCTCCCCACATCCATCCTCTCTGTGTTTTTTTGTTTGTTTGTTTTCATAAACATCTCTACTTTCTTTTTCTCTTTTGTCATTTAGCTCTTTTAATCTAAAATGCCCTTCCTATTCATTAGTTTAGCTATGTGGAAGTTAAAGCCAGTCAAACAGCTAATATCAAATATTAAGGAGGAACCCCTCTTCCTAACTTTTGATGATTCCTTTCTGTGGAGGGATCCAAATTAGCATAACACTTGGCCTCTCCTGCTTGACTCCCTTGTCCCAGAAGTTTAGACTTATCTGAAGAATAAACCTGGCTAGGGTAACCTAGCCCCATATTCCTTCTTCTTAGGCATGTCCTGCTACGCACTCCCCATTCCCTCTCAGTATGTGCCCCTTCTGCTGCTCCTCCAGTGCAGGATCTTGCCCATGTCCAGTGTTGTAAAGGACTCAGAGATTAACCTGCCATATTCTGGAGATCTGAGCTTTCATAATAGGCTCCATTGTGAACAAGGATTAATTTTATAAAGTGATGGATGGTAATCCATTTTCCACTCCTTTGTTTCATGTCTAATTATTCAAAACCTAAGTAGGAAGAGGGGCACTATTTGAGGGCCCTTCAGAAAACCATACACTAATTTTAACTCAACATTATTCATATCTCCATGTGTGCCTCTCTGAAAGAATAAAATCTAGGGGAAAGTGAGGAGGAGAAATGAAGTACCCAGGGCTCTTGGCTGAGGCTTGTGGATAAGGTGCATTCCTCTGGTCTAGAGGGTTTTTTGTGCAGGATCAGTCCTGCACAATATTATAAGAAGAGAGTTTAAAATGAGAACATCTGGCTGGTAGAATCCACAGGGGTTAAAGAACTGGTGCTCATCCCAAATGTGCCATCACCGATGTTATGAGGAATGTTTATTATCTTGTATTCTCTAGCATGCATTGCAAATAGGCACCAGGTGCTCCAGTCTTCTTCTGTTGCACAATTAGTAGCAAACCATGCAGAGAGCACAATTGCTTGGCCCCCAAGTGATTTGGCTCTCCAGACTGAAGAGGCCAAGAGCAAGCTGGCACTTCCCCCGCCACTCAAATCACAGCTGGCTACTCAATTCACAGGACTCCATCCCAGCCTCATCACTGTGTGTCCAGCCTGTCTGGGCTCACAGAATCTTGGAGGGAACAGGGGGAACATTTAGACTGATTGTTTTCAGGCACAATTCACCACACTGATGGCTTATCTATGAAAGGAAGTGACAATGGGTCCTAGATTTTATTATATTTGCAGAGGACTTTTATACCAATGAAGTCAGTTGCTCAAAATAATACTGCAAAAGAAGGTTCATTTACTCCAGATTTTTAATGATAAAAATTAAGCAGAAAAACTGCTTATGTTGAAAGAATGAATAGATCCTTGGGCTCAGAGTGTCTTCAGCCATTCATCCACATGATCTTTTTAAAAATATAGATTGGATTATGTAATTCACATGCTTAAAATACCCAATGGCTCCCCTTGTACCCGGAATAATCCAAATAATCTTTATATACCATGCTCATTCCTGCCTCAGGACCATTGCTCTGGCTCTTCCCTCTTCTGGTGGTGATGGCATATTTGGGATGAGTACCAGGTCTTTAACCTCTGTGGACGCCACCAGCCAGATGTTCTCATTTTCAACTCTCTTATGATTTTATCAAGACTGATCTTGCACAAAATCAGAGGCTTTATACACTGGCTTCCCCCTCTCCCAATACCTTGGACTAGATTGATTCATTCTTATTTGGTTCTCAGCCCAAATGTGACCTGTTCAGAGAGATCTTTTCTGACTCTTTTATTTAAAGAGGTATGCTCCAACCCTATTCGTTCTCAAGATTGTTTTGTTTCCATTTATTGCCTGTCTCCCTTACTGAAGTATAAACTGCATGCAGGCAGGGACTTTGATTGTCCTAGTCACCATGGTAATCTCACCTGCTGGAACAGTGCCCGTGGCAACCTGATAGGCACTCATATGGATTTGTTGCAACACAGCAACTCAAACACTTTCAATGACAATTTGATGTGTGTATATACATACACACACATATATATTTTTAATAATCATAACAGTATGTAATAAATGAACCTTTCTACACCTGGTAATTGTATAGACTAATATCATTTGGTGGAGTAGCTTATTATACTTAAGATTAATCACCAGTTGCTTTCCTTAAATCTCTACATAGTGCTACAGAGCCAGTATCCTAAAGGAAGGAATTCTGGACAGACAAAAATTAGATATGTTCATTAAATAGCTCTGAACAGACTATCCCCAGCATGCTTGCTACATCATTCAATCACTCCCTCCTTTTAGCAATCAGGAGAGAAATAAAGGAGCCTACACAGAAGGAAAAACGCTGGTAAAATTTTTGGTTATATCTAAGTTTCTGTAAATAGTAAGCAGTGGATTTAACCGAAATAGAACATGAAGTCTGAAGGACATCTAATCAATACTAATTCATCAACTCTACTATTTTTTCATTATTTCCAGCATTCTATGTCACATCATCTTAAAGTGATACCAAGACACATAGAGATAATGGTTACACATTGTTTTGGTTTCTTGTCACTGAACTTTTCTGTAATCTACTTTTTACAAAAAAATCAGGAAAACAATTCTCATGACATGGATTTTTAATGTTTATCTAAGTTTTCTATTTTTTGATTCACTGTTGGTTTGTTCAGATTCAGTCTTAAGCTGTTATGCTTCAGAATTGAGACAGGACCCATAATAAACATCAAATCTGTTTCAGCACCTGGATTATATCTGTATGTGTATGTGTGTGCATCACACATGGATATACATCACTCTCATAGACCCTTAGAAACAGTTCCAGGAGACCATGAAAGTCTTCCTATTTTTGAGGCTCCCAAGTTGTATTAAGTCTCTTTTAGATACAAGTGACGGAAACTTAAGTAAAACTAGGTTAGATTCATACCTAAGCAAATGGATTGGTGCATATCACCAGGAAGTAACTTCAAGGAATCAGGCAAAGTGCTCCAGGAACAAAGGCCTCTGGTTCCGGAACTGGAACCTGGAATCACAGTGCTCTCGGATATTTCTTATTTTCCATCTCTCCCATCTCTGTCTGATTCTGTGTCTCTTTGTATGCTGTTTGAATTGTTTCTTATTACAAAGAAGCCTTCTCCATGTGGCAGTGAATATAGCATGCATCAGCTTAAACTTAGCACAGGAAAAGAAATCTTTTCTCTTTTCCAGTGTCCTTATATCAATCCCAGGGAAAGATTCTAATTGCTCCTGCTTTAATTAAATGTGACTGTTGTGACCAAGGTGGCAGAGTCCATTAGGATGAAGGGACATCTCATTGGGCAGAAAAGAAATAATGCTATTACAGTACATTTCAAAGGCTAAGAATCAAAGTTTCTTTCCTTTCATCATTTGCTAAACACCTCCTTAGTGTGAGGCATGGGACCATGTATCGTCGAAACAGATAAATGCACAATTCCTAGTACATTACTTTACACACATACTTAATATTATTTTGGCACTGGCGTAGGAACTCAAGATATAAAGATTAATTAGTTATTTTTTTTCCCTAAATGGACTCCCAATGTAGTTTGGAAGCCAGGCCATAGACATTAAGAGAAACTATATTATAGTTTCTAAATACCAAATAAGATATGCAGCTGATTAATGCCATAGGATATTTCAAGAGAGTTAACAACATTTGGGGCTAAAATAATCTGGGATAGGTTCATGAAAGAGGTAGGACCTGAGTTACTGGCAGATCTCAAAGGACAGACAGAAGCTAGATAAGCAGAGAGTCAGCATCTCCTCTGGAGCTAACCTTTCCATGCTGTTTCAATGGCCAGCTATGACTGAGATCCTTGAAGAAACCAGAATTCTAAGGCCCTTGTCTAGCATTTCCCTCTAGAAATTTAGAGTGGGCATTAAGCCCCCAATCCAACCACTTACCTCTCTGGCTTGAGGGTTCTGGCTAGCAGTCGATGTACGTAAAGAACAAATTGCCAAATAAGGATCTGAGTATCAGCTTCATAATGAGCCAGGACAGGGCTTTTTCTCAACTGCTAGATTGAAACAGGATAGAGTTTGTCTGTTTGTTTTTTCACTTTCACCTTGTGTATGAGTTTCCTAGGACTGTTAACAAATTACCACACACTTGGAGCTTAAAACAATGTAAACTTATTCTTTCACAGTTCTGGAGACTGGAAGTCCAAAATCAAGATGTTAAGAGGGCCACACTTCCTCAGAAGATTCTGGGTGATAATCTGCCATTGCCTCTTTCAGCTTTTGATGGCTCCGGTTGTTCCATGACTTGTGGAAGCATAACCCTAAGCTCTGCTTCCATCTTTACATAGCCTTCTCTCCTGTTTCTCTGTCTCAAATCTCCGTCTGCCCTTCTAAGGACCCTGTCATTGGATTTAAGGCCCATCCTAAATCTGGGATGATTCCATCTCAAGATCCTTAACTTAATAACATCTACAAAGACCCCTTTTCCAAAATAAGGTCACATTCACATGTTTTGGAGGTTGGGACTTGGACATATATTTTGAGGTCCAATATTCAATCCATTACACACTGTATTGAAGATAGTTGGCTCCATTTGACTTATCTATCAAGCCACATGCACGAAGGCAGAGATTGGCAGCCGCTACTTCCACCCAAGTGGCCTTAGTGCCTGGACATCAGAAGAAAAGAAGAGAACCAGAAGACAGGGGTGACTTCTGGGTATGATCACATTCTAGTCCAAGAGATCAAGACATA
This sequence comes from Equus caballus, assembly GCF_041296265.1. Taxonomy (NCBI): domain Eukaryota; kingdom Metazoa; phylum Chordata; class Mammalia; order Perissodactyla; family Equidae; genus Equus; species Equus caballus. The sequence continues at coordinate 37,918,458 of NC_091707.1, forward strand.
GAGGCACTGTATTTATGAGCAGTGCCCTCCCTAGAGAAATGTGGCCCACTGGAGATGTAGTTTTCACCATTCAGATTCATGACTCCTCATCCTTGGGGACTAGTCAGAAAGATATGGAAGGTGAGCTTGGCTATTCATTCCATACCATTTCCCACATCCTGGGGAGTAAAGAAGCAGTCCTCTCCTCTACAGAAATTCATGAAAGGAGAATATGGACTCCTGCACTAACATCTCCTATTTTGGTCTTCAAAAAGAGAAGCATTAACATGAAGAGCTAACTGTACAAGCCCACCTAGAATGTTCAAAAACTTGGCTCCAAGCTGATACATAGACATATTTATTCATTCATTTAGTCATTATTTAGCCAGGTGGGCTAAACATCACCTAGGTTCTGTAAATACAGTGGTGAATGAGGCATTCATGGTCCCTGCTCAAATGGGATGTATAGGGTAGTTAGTGGGACAACATACTATGCTATAATTGCATCTTCCATTGTTTAAGTGTTGTGATATAGGAGCATAGACCAGGGAGCATGTAACTTAGCTGTGAAGGGGTTAGAGGAAGTAATGGCAACAAGACGTAGACTCAAAGAGAAAGTGTCTGGGTAAAAGAAAGCAAGATGGGGCAGATGGCAGGTGAGTGAGAATGTGAAACAGCAGCAGCTGGTGAGATAAACAGAAATTAGAACAAAAGGGCCTTGTAAACATCCAAAGGTGTTTGGACTTGTCCTACAAGCTTTAAGGAGTCGCTGAAGAGCTAGTGACTTAATCAGATTTGCATGTTGAAATGCTCACACTGACTGCAGCATGAATTATTGATTAGAGTAGAGAATACTAGAGGTACAGAGGCCAATTAAGAACCTCTTGTGATAAAATATGGGTGTTTATTGGCATGTTAGATGCCAAAATAAGTCAAAATCCTCTGTGGACCTCCTCTTCAGTTATCCCCATCTCTAATTCTGCAGTCCATGGGTCATAATGGCCAGTCCAGGGTAGAAGGAAGTTAGAGACTGATACTTGAACTTCCCTGAGACACATCAATATATATTACTTACGTTAATAATTTCAGGCTGTGGACAAGAATCCTGGGCCTGGGGAAAGAAAGATTACAAAGACGTGGGCTCTTTTCTGAGCAAATCTGACCTCTCAGCTCAACCAGGCTGTGGGATTATTTGTTGTGTGGCAGCCAGGTGGACTGCACTGTAGGGCAGAGAAGGCTGCCAGATGAATATTCCATGTCCCAACCCAATTTAGGTCTTAAAGAAAAGGGTTAGCACCGTGAGTGAAGCCAACTTGGAATCAGGAAGTGAGACCAAGAGAACAAGGGGATAATACAAATCCCAGAGCTTTGTCTTTGTCATCAGAGAACTCTTGCATTCCACATAGAGTAAGATTTCATTCAACTCCCATGCCCAGAAAGTGCAGCTTAGTCATTGAAAATATTTGTAGGGGATACACAAATTATCTTGGCCAAATCAATGTCCAAGAGACAAGGAGTCAGGACCCTGGCCAGACAAAGATGGATGGAGGCCCTTTTGGCTACAGGAGCTACCTGGGAATCCAAAGGCAGCAGTGAATACAGTATAACTCTTGGTGGCTAACACCATTGAATAGCATCACATCAGATTTTAACATGTCTCCCTTCTGGCTACTCCTCTTCAGCCAAAAAATTACGTTACAATAGAAAAGATGATTTTCCTTTAGGATATCCTATAACTGGAACTTGGGACAATAGACCAGAACTTAGCATCACAGGATTTTTTTCTACAGTGGATAACTCTCTTCTGCCTACTTAAAGTCCATTTCCCTTTATTGCAATAATATACCATCTCAGTGGTTCTGGTTACATCCCAAGGGTGAATATGTGGCCATGGCCTGGAATACACTTTGACCACAGTGATTGGTCCACTGATGAGAATGTGACCTAATTAAGGTCAATGAGAATCAGACCTGGGAAGAAGTTCCACTTGGGTATCCTTTAGAAATAAGCTATTTTACCCACTTCTGTACAGGCCCAGCATCATTCTGGAATTCTGAAGACAATGGTTTCATTTTAGTTTCTACCCTCACCTAACAAACCATCCCCCAGAACTTAGTGGCTTAAAAAAGCAATGGTTTTATTTACTTGTGATTCTGTGTGTCAGGGATTCTGGCAGGCATAGTGGGGATGGCTCATCTCTCCTTCCTAACGTCTAGAGCCATCAATTGGAGGGCTCAAATGGTGAGGTATGGTTGAACAGGGGCCATGTGCTTGGAACTTTGGTTCTGGCTATTGTCCAGGTTCCTCAGTTAATCTCCAAGTGACCTCTATATGTGTCTAGCTTGGGCTTCCTCACAGCATGGTAGCTCAAGGTAGTAAAATTTCTTTCATGACAACTGAGTTCCAAAAAAGAATATTCCAAGAACAAGCCTTAAACATCCAACATTGGTACAACCATTTATTAATCCTCTACCTGAATCATGTTTTTTGATGCTCTTTTGGCCAAAGTCACATAGTCAAGCCCAGATTCAGTACGGAAGGGGATAAAGCAAGAGCACGAATACTGAAAAATGAGATTCAATTGTGAGGCGGGGGCACTCAAAAACCAAGTATACTACAGATTTGGACATTGAATTTCTCACAAGGATGATGAGCCTTCCTCAAGCTGCTCCTTAGACACTAGAGATAAGTGGTAATTACTATATTAGGAAATAAAAAGCATAGCAGCCACTAAACTTTGCTGTAGCTGAAAGATTCCCTTGCAGATACATGGGAGGCACTTCCTCGGGCACTCTGAGAAATGACTAGAGGATATTATGAGAGGTACTAATTTCCTATTTGAGCTTGGTGTCATTGTAATTTGGGTGTAAGTAGAAATGTGACTTCCTTTTCTACTTAAAATCTGGTGAGGTCAGGACACACATACTACAGAGAATAACAACAATAATAAATATGTAGTATGTTAAAGCCCAGATTATTTCCCTTAGCTTTCACCCAATTTATCCCTATGATATTTGAGTCACATACAACCAGTAGTTACTATAATAGTTTAAAGCAAACTGACTAAGAATATATGCTCCTTCATGAAAAAGTATAAACTTTAACCTGTAATTTTAAAAATCATAATAACAACCGCCATGACAGGGTCTCAGCTATACCATAGCTTATCAAAGTAAATATCTTCTAATTTTTTCTCATCAATCCAATGTTGGTTTTATTAGTCAGAGTTCTCCAGAGAAACAGAACCAATAGGATATATACAGATATACTGAAAGAGATTTATTATGAGGGATTGGCTCATGTGATTATAGAGGTTGAGAAGTCCCATGATCTGACATCTACAAGCCGTAGGCCTGGGAAAGCTGGTGGTATAGTTCCAGTCTAAATCTGAAGGCCCAAGAACCAATGGAGCCAGCAGTCTAAGTCCTGGTCTGAGTTTGAAGGCCGTGGAACCAGGAGAACCGATGTTTGAGGGCAGGAGAAGAGGGATGTCCCAGCCTAAGCAGAAAGAACAAATTCACCTTTCCTCTGCCTTTTTTGGCCTATTTAAGTCCTCAATGGAATGGTTAAGGCCCGCCTGCATTGGTGAGGGTGATCTGCCCACTCGGTTTATCAATTCAAATGCTAATCTCTTTTAGGAACATGCTCAAACAGGCACATCCAGAAACGCTCACAGATTTACCCAGAAATAATATCTTACCAGTTATCTGGGCAACCCTTAGCCCCGTCAAGTTGACACAAAATTAACCAATCATCAGTCAATGCTACAAAATGTACTTTTCTAGTGGACATACTTCTAAATGACTTTGATTTAGAAGTTTATCCTCTGTCCTTTGCCCTTAAGTACTCTCACCAATAAAAGGAAACTCAAAATTTATATCCTCTACTAGTAGTTACTGGTGGCATTGGCAGATCTCTTTGAGAAGAAAACAAAAGTTACTAATGAACAGCTCAGATGGAAAGGTAACCTGAACCTTGTTTGATGATACTACCACATGGTTCAAAGACATCCTTCAGGGAAAAGGAGTCTACTGGATACACAGAACTTCCCATTAGGGGGAAATATCAAGAAGAAAGTGTGCCCATCTCCACATAGGAGAGTTGATTGATATTTCTTACAGAAGATAGAGTAATTCTTATTCTGGCTTTGCTTTCTTATTCTTTCCACCTGGCAAACTCTCTTCTGCAACTGAGCCAGGCTGAATGTCAACCACTTGATTTTTTCTAACTTGGACCACAATGAAAAAGTACAAGACAGCTCTAATAAAAGTAAATATCAAACTTTTTCCTATTATTATCTATCCTCTTGAACATTAAAAAAAAAAGTCTTCAACTTTAGTCAGTCAGCCAACAAATTTTTATTGCACTTCCAGTATGTACCAGGAGCTAGGATTACAAGTGTGAATAAGAAAAAGTCCTGCTTAAGGACTTAAATTTATGTGTGCAGGAGGTGCAAAGAGTGAGGGAAAAGATGGTAAACACATAAGCAAATAATAAGACTTCATATGCTTATTAGTGCTGTGAAGAAGATTAAATGATAATATGATAGCAAGTGACTAAGGGAAAGAAGATGAAATGGGGTAATATGATAACAAGTGCTTGGGCAAAGGAAGGGGAGGTTGCTTTAGCTAAGATGGTAGGATCACCATCAGAAATCAGAGAGTTGGTAAATAACTAGTGCGAGCTCATAGATGGGCAGGCTGGGACTACCACCTAGGTCTCCTGACTCCATGAGATTTATGGTGACTGTATAATTTATTGTTATGATTTTGTTAAATTAACATTTGTCAAGTGGAGCACAAGGTACCAGATGGTAGTTCATGATTTAATAACATAAGAGAAATAGAAATGGAGATGTTTATTACTCACAAGTCCTGGAGGAAGTACATGGCATGCCTTGAGGGGCCACACAAAGAGGTCAAGGCAGACAGAGAGATAGAGAAAGGAGCTGGGGCATGTACCTTTATTTGAAGTCCATTGGTGGAGTTCTTTGGGGTTCCCAGGCTGGAATTGGATTCAATTCAAACCAAGAGAGGAGGGTTTTCATCAGTCCCCCCGGGGTCTTATCTAAGGGATGTATAAGTCATACAGGTGCTAGGAGGCGAGGGAGACTATTGATCACAAGCGCTGTTGGGGAAGTCTTATCAGGAACTCACATTTGCTTGTGACTCTGAGGGCTGCTGTGTAGGGCATGTGCGAGCATAAGGGGGCTTGACCAAACAAAACAGATGACAAAGCAGCAATACCATGGAGCAGCTAAGTTAAACTGTCAATAATTGTCCAAATTGGGACACTTTTAAGAGTGAAAGGGAGATCTATTAATAATTACTTCAGGACAACAGGTATAAATGGGACCACCTTGGATGAACCAAGACATGCAGTCATACTAAAATTAGTGGAGCAAAATACTGTGTATCATTCTTTGTAAAATATTAAGAATGACAATAGTGATAATAGCTTAACTATGACATTTATCCCGAGGTATTCAGGTCCTTTCACATTTATTATTTAATTGATTTTCTTGAGGAAAAGAGAACTTCTCACAAATAAGAGACCTGTTCCAAATAAAAATGCAAATAATTCGCAAAGATTTCAAGAAACACCCTTCCATTTTACAAATCCAATATGATAACTCGAGAGGCCCTATTTAAATTAAATACAAAGAATTTCAAAGGGAATAAATATGAAAATAAAATCAGCAAAGATTTACTAAGCACACAATAAACACCAGGCACAGTGCTAGGTTCTGAGAGACAAAGATGAAAAGAAGGCCATTGCCCGGGGAAAGTCAGACCTACTGAACCAGCGGAAGAATACTGCCTGCAGAGAAAGAATACTTGCTATCAATCAAAAATAAATAAATAAAGACCATGAGAGGTTTCTACCATTTGCTTCTTCTGTTGTTGCATAATCCGGAAATGGGAAGAGTTTGAATGTCATTGGGTATGCCCTGCTGACTGGCCACTTGTGCTACTGTTCCCACTGTGTCCATATTTTCCTGCAAAAAGAATATGATTCCCATGACCTCCATCTTCACAGTGTTGTTTTGGAGACAAAGGAGATACAGGGATGAACACTATTTTGAGAAAGCTATCTGCAGACAAACCTTGAGGATAACAACTTCTGGGTACCTCCAGCCTCCAGTTTTACTCCTTTCTTCCCCATCTTATACAATAACCAGTACCTACTTCTAGACTCCCTGTCCACTATGAAACTCTAGCCTCAGGGATGAATTTGAAGTATATCCAATTGAATTAATCGGCGTCTTGACCTTGGGTATTTGTGGTTCAAAATGTATTATGAATTGCTAAAGGGAGGCTTTGTCGCTGATTGGAGGGATTTCAGAAATCTTGGAAAGATGATGGAGGAGGAATTCTGAGAGGCATAGTGCCTATTCTTATGAAGCTTAAAGCCTAGTAGAAGGAACAATAGAATTCAAGATATTCAAGAGAAAACAGAATTCTAATATCCTAAAAGCCCTGAGAGACGGCCATACCTTTTGGGAGATGGGTGTGGAAGTGATGGTGGAGACAAGGCAAAAGGAAATCAGGGTTGACATTGTGAACAATCCCGCTTTCTCCTGTCTGTGACCACTGTCAATGTAGCAGCTGGTTCCAAAAGTTTTCTAAGTCACTCAGCAATCTGGGTTGGCCAATAAATGAGGAGTTATAAAGAGCTGGTATCTATTTTCCGAGAAAGTACTAGGAACCCAAACTTAGGAGACACTTTACTCCATTCATTCCTCACTAACAGGAGATAATGAACTCAGACCTTGAAGGCAGCTTGGGGAATAGCAGCCTGCCATAGCCTGTAAACGCAGAGCCTTCTAGTTCAAAAATGATCTGTATCACTATCCTGGCCTGACCTCAGGCACATTATATAATTCAGTTCCCTCACACGTTAGTTGGGGAAACAGTAGAAATCCAATCAAAGGGTGGTTGTAAAGATTTTTGTTAAGCCAAATGCATCAGTGAACGTGCACTGAGAGAAGTCAATACACATTTGTCAATTGGCTTGAAATGAAAGAGAGTCACAGTGGGAAGACTGTGGTGAGTTGTAACCTGCCCAGTCTTCCACTTCTGTGAAGTAACAGCCAGAACAGCGAGAGAGCATGGTCCAATAAACACCCTGAGGATCGCACCTCTTCCTTGTAAATCACTCAGATGAGACCTCCCAGGTGGATGTAGCTGAGAAGAACTCCACTGCCAAAGAAGGCAGTCAATTTGAGGGATCGGAAAGTAGCTCAAGGCACAGCCAAAACAATTGCATTTGGGCCTCCATCACATCTTCCTTTTTTCATTCACTGTTTTGTGCTTCATTCATTAAAATAGTGAATATTTGTTGAGTTTCCACCCTGGGCCAGGCATTGTGTTGGGCATGTGAACTCAAGACCCCGTTCCTGCTCTCAAGTTTATGATGCAGTAGGGGAAGACAGCCAATTCAGTAATGTAAGCATCCTGACAAGGAAGATGAGAGGATGCTCTAGGAGCCCAGTAGAGAAATACCCAGCCAAAACAATGAGCAGGAAGATCAAGTGAGGCTTCCAGAGGAGGTGATGTCTAACCTGAAACTGAAAGATGAATATGAGTTATCCTAGCAAAAGTGTCAGGGGTGAGGGAGCAGTGGTGTTAGAAAAAGCTTTCAGGAAGGGGAAGAGCATGCCCAGAGGCTGAGACCTTTTTTCCAATATTTGTGGATTGTTCTCTATAAGGTAAGCAATGTGCTAGATGCAATGTGATAATATTAAGATGAGCAAGATACTACTCCAAGAAACAAAGAATTTAAAACCTAACAAATAAGATTGTTTTGATAATAGTTATAAGGCAAAGCATGATTTATGTACCAAAGACCTCTTAGGTTTGTCAGTTGAGTTGATTCAGTCCTCCAACTCATTCTCTTGCACAACTCCCACCCCCAAGAAACTAATTAGTTGTTAGGATTTGTGTTAGCCAAATAACCATTTAGTAAATAATTTTCCTCTTCCAGTTCTTACATTATCTTTAGAAGGGGAAAGAATTAAAGTCATCATGTATTTGTACACTCACTTGGAAAATGGTCAACTCAGTGGTAAAGAGAAAGCTCTATTGCACTTCAACGAGTCAACATTGATTTACTCTAATCAGTTCAGCAATCTGAGCTCCTATAGCTATTTCCACCTTATACTCTTATTTGGTATTTATTCTCAACTACCTTATGTTGTAATGGTTAGGGGTGACAACAGACCAGGGCACATTGAAAAGGCCCTTTTGGGGAGAGCTTATGACCCCTAACTTCTGTGTTCCCTTCCCAGTGTCTAATACAGAGACTGATACATTTCAGGAAACATTTGTTCACTCATTAATGGTTTGACTCAGGACATAAGAGTGCCAGAAAAGAAAGAGCAGTAAATATTTGAAAGGTGCAGACATCTAGGAGGAAGAGTAAGCCATTGGTCACGATGTAAGGACACAAAAGTCAAGAGGTACAGCTGACCCAGGAAATTGGCTCCTGAAAGTCAAGTAATACTTTCAATCTGGTGGGCTGTCAATTTCCCCTCCAAGAATTGCTAAAATTCTTTCAGGCCGGCTAGATGCTGCCATGCCTTGAGTAACACTAGAGAGGAAATCTCAGAGAATACTGTAGTCTTTTTCTGGCCCCTGGTAAATGAGCAGCTGACCTGGTTTTGTCTTTTCCATCTCAGATTTCAGTCTAATTCAATTGGCCTGGAGATCCAGTGAAACACAGCTTGCCCTGAACTCTGGTGTCTTGCCTCATGGTCTAAAGTCTAGCTGCCAAGTCATCAGGGCAGCTCAGATTCCTGGCCTTCTGGCTTTTCCTTGTCAGAATCTGGTCAAATAATGAAGTACAGCCTCTGCTCTCCTGGCAGTTCCCAGGGTCTGCTCCATTTCACTTGCTTTTACTCCACTGGCTTTTGACAGGTCACTCTCTACAAGAAACCACATTGGAAACTAGAATCTCATGAGGCTCTGAAGGGCTCTCTTGGGGAATGAAAGAGAAACCAACAACAAACAAACAAACTCTTGTAGTAGAGCAACTGGGGGCAATGTTCCTGGTTGTGATGTCTTCTCTCTGTGTGTCACTTCCTTTGCTCTGCTCATCTTGTTTTCTTCCCAAGGACATGCTAACCGAGCAGTGAAAAGCAACATAAGGAAGGACGTATGAGGGAGCTTGAGGAATATGTAGCCTGGTTTATGGGCTCTGAATATAGGGGAGGTGTCTTCATAGCTACATTTGAAAATTACTATCATCTTGGTTGATCCAAATTCTCCTTTGAAGTGTTGTGGAAAGGCTATGGGCTTTCAGCTTCACCAAATAGTAGTGAGAAAGTTATAGTATATCTCTGCTAGTAACGAGAGCTTTTAGACCTTACTTCAGAATCAGAATGCCAGGATTGCATTTCAGAATACTCTTCAACGGAGGAAAGTCACTCCCTTCTCTACTCCCTAGTCTCCCATTTTTATTATGATTCTAAACATCACTCACCCTTTCTTGCCATCCCAGCAGTTAAGACAACAACGAAGAGCATATTTTGGGGGAATATAGAATATTCTAGGCTCGTCTCAATGCATACCGTTAAGATAAGGGATTCTAGTACTGCATGAACAAGTTATAAAAAAACCTCCCCCATGATCATATATTAGTTTTCCTAAGCTAAAATTATACTTTGAAACATAAATGATGATTCTCTTGTGGCCAAGTTATGGGGAGGATAGTTAAGTTTGGCGTTAGTAGTCTCCTTGGGGTTATTGTTTTTTATCACTAAGGATGGCTGTGTCACTAAGCTCACCCAAGATTAGAAATGTTTCCAAACCGCCTCAGTGTGCACACAGGTCAGAATCTGTCCCCAGGGGACCTGCTGGCTCTTTGCTGCAACTCTTAATCAGACTCTCTGGGGCACTGCCATGTGACGGTTACATGAACATCATTATCAAGACTGATTTTTGCCCTGTGGCTGCAACAATGGACTTTTGACCTACTCTTCTGTTTTAACTTTCAGGACCAAATCATGTTCTTTTCAGGTGATATTTTTGGAATCATGGTATGGACTGTTGGTTTTTTTCCAACCATTTTGGTGAAAATGCAACCTTGACCTTCACCTTTCCTGATCCCTTAGAAAATATGCTCTCCTTTTCTTGGGGCGGTGACCACCAGATTCCCTGACACAGGGGAACTTTCAAGGTAAACACTAGGAGCATAGGGGTTGGTGCTTACAAATCACAGGCTATTCAAATTAAAATCCTAGGAAAAAGTGGGCAGAGGAATGAGAGCTCCCTCCGCTGCTAACCTTCTCCCTTCAACAAATTCTTACCTCTCAACAGCACTATACCTGACTAAAAGCATGAATCCTGTTTCTTCAAGGAGTATAGCCATAACATCCAGATGTCTTCTACTAGTAACAGCTCTCTCATATACCTTAGGTATGTTTTTAATTTCATCTTTACAAAGAAGACAAGGAAGCTAGTGATCAGGGTATCTGAGAACAATAAGTGGCTGGGCTGGTATTCAAACCCTGACATCCTTATTGTGAGACAGGAGAGTGAAGAGGTTAAAACTTGAGGCTGGAGGCTGGGGTTTTCCAGGTTCTGAAGCTTGATCTTCAGCCACACCCCTGCCTGTACATTTATCTGGGGAAAATAATCTAATTATAGATAGGACAAAGCATGGTGCGTTATATTGCTGGGAGCTGCATATGGAGGAGAGGGAGAGGACAATGTCAGGGATGTGGTGTCTTGAGCCACTCCCATTCTAAAAGCATTTAAGAACATCTGCTGACTAGGACTACCCTCCTCATCCCACCTCACACTGGAATCCAGGAAAAAGATCTGGCCAAATCATTGCTAGCAAGACGTATAATACATGGGAATGAAAACAAAACTGATTTTAAGAAAATTCTTTTTGATTCATAAAAGAGACTCCAGGACTTTTCAAGTGGAAAGAGCAACATAATAAGTGAAAGTAGCACTGCTAAGAAAGCCACCAGATATGGTAGAGCCTCTCAAACAAACACGGAGAGTTCGGTTAACGTGAAAAGAGCCGTCCCTCCTTCCCAAGAGAGGGTTAGAACAAGGTAAAACTCAGAAAGAAGAAAAACTGATTGGACTGCTAAAAATTATGGTGTTCCTTAACTCAAGTACACAGGGTCATTATGGGACCAACTTAGGTATTTTTTCACTGTATCACCAAATTGCTTCCTTTCTGTTGTATTATCCTAATTCAGAAAATATGCAAACATACCCTAATATTATCTCCCTTTAAAATTAAAATCTCTGGTTATCTCTTTTTTTCTGCTCCCCTCCACGGGAAAACTTCCAGAAAATTGTCTGTGGCTATCTCTATTTCCTCATTATTTTCACCCTTTTAGTTTTCCCATTAGCTCACAGTTTGACCTGGCTTCAGTCCCATCACTCCACTGAAATTGCTCTTGTCAAAGTCAGCAGTCACCTCTATGTTGCCAAATAAAAAGAACATTTTCTCTTTTCTTTCTTTTATGAAACCTTCGTCTTCCTTGACTTCTGTTACAATATTCTTTTCAGCGTATTTCTCCCCCTCTGTTACTGGTCAATCCCTCTAACTTTCTTTTGCTTGCTTTTCCTCCATTGCCTAAGCTTAAATACTGGTATCCTTCAGGGTTTTGCCTTGAACTCTCTTCATCTTTCTTCATACAACTCCTTCTAAGTGACTTCCATCCTTTCTTCTGGCTTTAATTATTATCTCTATGCTAAACACTCCCTCATTTATATTTTTGGCTCATACTTCTCTGAGCTCCAGACCTCTTCATCTGACTGCCCACTTGACAGCTCCACAGCCTCATGGTCTTCTGAGAATTAACATTCCCAAAGCAGAACTCATTTCCTCTTGCATCTCCCTTCCCCATGTCAGTAAATAACATCATCAACTATTTAATTGCTAAAGCTAGAAATCTAAGTGTCATCCCTTATTCCTCTTTGTCCTTCTCACCTTCCACACCCAATCCATCCAAGCCGTGATTATTTTATCTCTAACATGAATCTCAGCTCTGTCCATGATGCTACATCTCCATTGCTCCCACTTTGTTCTAACCATCATTCTCTCTTGGCTTTAGGACCACAGTAGTCTCTTGGCATGTCGCCCTGCTTCTATTGTTACCCATCTCTCACCAATTTTCTTTACAGCAGCTAAAATAATCTTTTTAAACATGTAAATCAAATCATATTGCCTAATTCAATTCCTTGGATGAGTTCCCAATGCATTTAGAATAAAATCTGGACACCCGCAAAGCTGTAAATGATCAGATCTCAGTCTATCTCTTCAGTTTAGTTCATTTCAATCTTCCTCATCATTACCTTTTGGCCATCAAGTAAATCCTCAGCATTTTTCTCCATCATAGTTCCATGCTTATGTCCTTCATAGGAGATGTGGTAGGATTAAAAATAGCCCCCAAATGATATCCATGTTCTAATTCCTGGAACCTGAGAATGTTGCTTTATGTGGCAAAAAAGGACTTTGCAAATATGATTAAATTAAAGTCTTTGGATAGGGGGATTATCCTGAGTTCTCCAGGTAAGTCTAAATGCCATCACAAGTGGCCTTATAAGAGGGAAGCAAAGGAAGATTTTATCATCGAAGAAGGGGAGGCAATGTGATCATGGAGGCTGAAATTGGAGTGATGAGGCCACAAAACCAAGGAGTGCCAGCAGCCATTAGAAGCTGGAAGAAACGAAAAGCAGATTCTCCGCTAGAGCCTGCAGAGGGGTGTGGCCCTACTGACACCCTCATTTCAGCCTGTGATGCTTGCTGGCCTTCAGAAGCGTGAAAGAATAAATTTCTGTTGCTTAAGCCACCAAGTTTGTGGCATTTGTTATGGAAGCCACAGGAAAATGATACAGGAATATCATAACTTGTGATTATTTCATCTATTTATTTGTTGAGTTACGTTCTCTCTTACTAGTCTGCAAGCACTATGAGAACAGAATTACATCTGCCTCTACTGTTGCCACTAATATCAATAATATATAGTATCATAATACTATAATAAATAAAATCATGTAATAAGATAATAAATAATATAATAATCATGTCATAATAGTGTAATAATATACTAAATAATAATATAATAAACAATGTAATATAATAATATGAAAAAATATAAATAAGTTTCTCTTTCAATAAGGTTTTGCACTTTGAAAGACCATTCAAAGGCTTTAAATTCAATCTTTTGTCTAAAGGCTGGGATCTTTAGTATCAGTCAGTAAAGCAGGCAAATTTTCTTACTATCTCACCTCCACCCAACACAAATCCAATCGACCACCCATTCTTCAATCCTCAATATGGATATCTTTCTCCAACATCACCCCACCCTCACCCTATTCTAAGGTGATAGAATCTCTTCCAGAACTAATGAAAACCCTTCCAAACTGGTTTACCTACTTTCTCACTTTCCCCTTTCTAATCTGATCCTTACACAGACATTAGAATGATCTTGTAAAATAGATTTGGTCACAGAAGTTTATGCTCAAAATTATTCAGTGACTTCTTTGACCAAACTGCTTAACGTGGTCTACAACGTCCTTTATTGTCTGTCCACTTCTACTTCTCCAGTGCATCAATGCGACATCTACTTCCTGCCTCTCTATAATAGCATGGAGATTCTTTAACTCGCCATCATCACCTTATCCCTTCACACTACAAAGCTTTGGCACATATCTTCCTCTCTCTCTGCATTTTCCCTGGTTTCTGCACTGAATGTTTGTGTCTCCCCAAAATTCATACATTGAAGCCCTAAGTTCTGATGCAATAGTGTTTGGAGATAGGGCCTTTGAGAGATAATAAGGTTCAGAGGAGGACATGAGAGTGGAGTCCCCATGTTAGGATTAGTCCCCTTATAAGAAAAGGAAGAGACCAGAGTTCTCTCTCTCTCTCTCTCCACCATTTGAAGACCCAGCAAGAAGATAGCCATCTGCAAGCCAGGAAGAGGGCCCACACCAGAAACCAAAACTGTTGGTATCTTGATCTTGGAATTCCCAGCTTCCAGAGCTGTGAGAAATAGATGTCTGTTGTTTTAGCCACCTCATCCACGGTATTTTGTTATAGTCCCCCAAGCTGACTATGACACTTGGTTGCTGTAAGTCTCCCTCGGTAGACTGAGGACGGCATGAGGGTAGAAACCACGCTTCTTTAAAAATCATTACTATGTCCACAGAATTTAGGAAAGTATCTAGTACAGCAGTAGATTCTCAACAAAAGAAAAATTGTTAACTGAATGAACGAATGGTGACTTAAATAAAAAATAATGTTTTAACTTATTTAAAAGATGATTTAATTTTTTATGATGACTTCAAGTATTTCAAAGTGTTTTCACTCACGATTATATTTAATACTCCTAGAGATCCTGTGATAAAGACAGGCTGGGTAATCTAATTCTTCCCACTTTACAAGATGACAAATTAGACTGTCAGAAGACTTAAATGACTTAGGCACTATCATAAGGCTAGGAAGTTTTAAAAGGCGTAATTATGTTCTACACAAGTATACGAGATAATCTGCACTTTATGTATAGGCATATACGTACTATGTCTTGAGTGCAGCAAGTCAAGTAATATGCTAAACACTGTAAGTGCATTAATTCATTTAATCCAGAAAAACCCTATGAGGTAGGTACCGTTGTATTCCTATTTCAACAATGAAGAAATCGATCTTTGGGGGGCTGGCCCCGTGGCCGAGTGGTTAAGTTCGCGCGCTCCACTGCAGGCGGCCCAGTGTTTCGTCGGTTCGAATCCTGGGCACGGACATGGCACTGCTCGTCAGACCACGCTGAGGCAGCGTCCCACATGCCACAACTAGAGGAACCCACAACGAAGAATACACAACTATGTACCGGGGGGCTTTGGGGAGAAAAAGGAAAAAATTAAAAAAAAAAAAAAGAAATCGATCTTTGGTCGAATAACTTTCTCAAAAAACACAGTTATTACATACTAGAACCCAGACTTAAACTTAGGTCTTGGGTGATTCCACAGTCCGAAATTCTTAACTACTCACCTGGGAGATTTTTTTCTATTGCTGAAATGTTTCAGATGTACAAAAATGTATAAAAATATAATAGAATCCCATCCATCACTCAGCATAAGAAATAAAACATCACAGATAAAAATGATATCTCTTATCGTAGTCCCTTCTCCCACTGATAGTGCTAACTACTTATCTGAATTTATTTGATCATTTCCATGTGTGTATTTATACTTTTACTACATATGTACATATTTCCAAATAATATGTGGCATTGCTAGCGTGTTATGTAAATACTATCCTATTATCTATCTCCTTCTGCAACTTCCTTTAATTGTTCATGATGTACATCCTTGTGGATATATGTGACTCTCCTTTATTTATGCTAAGAGTAATTTGAGTATAAATATAGGTTTATAGCAAGAAAACCAATTAATATTTTGAGGGAGGAGGATTTCTCTATTGTTCTAATCTATGCATAGAAAAAAAATATGAAGGGAAGAGTAGTTTGTGTGGCTCCCATATCCTCCCCCCTAATTATACCACTGTAGCATTTAGGTTGAAAAGACAGGTAATTGTGCTGTTTGTTGTCAAGCCTGGTCCAATGCTCCTGGTGAATGAGGAGGTGTCTTTAAGCAGCCCTTTGGAAAATGCCCTAGTAATCCAGATGCTTCGCAAGGCTTCTCTTACGTTAACACTAGAGCCCTCTTCAGAATAGGGAACTGTTCCTGGCACATCTCCTTAATCCTACAGAGGGCGAACTCAAATTTTGATAAGATTTCATATGTAGTATTTTTCAAACTAATTGGAAACAAAAACCTTTGAGAGAGTTAAGCTTCTTTGTCAATTAACTAGTTGTTTGAGAGAATCAATTAGGTAAAAATATCACACTATTTTTTTTGACCAACTAATGATATTTTTGCTACAAAGAAGACATGATCGTAGAAACCATGGAACACTCCCGAAGCATTGCCCTATTTAACTTGGAGAGAATCTGCTTGCTGAAAAAGAAAGTGCAGCAGATGGTTGTTTTCCATGACACAAAGGTATGAAACTCTGAGTCTTAAATTCTCTTTCAATAGCTGGCATTTGAATCTGAGCTCTGAGCTGTGTCACTAATTCAAAAAGCTTGTGATACTGTTCGGTGTGTGTGCCCACTGGCTATAACACTTTCCCTATTAGTGCCTATTGGCTAATGCAATGTCTTCCCAGGTCCTTCCATCTTCCAAAAAAACCTACTGGTCCTATTAAGTGAAGTGAAGGCCTATTTAATTGAGTGATTATCATATGTCATCCTGTCAGTTAATTGGAATATGGAGTCACTCTGTAATCAGGATAAGTCTGTATATAGTTGCATATTTGTAAAAACATAAAGAAATTTGTATCATCAAAGATATAATGAGCAGTTTTCTTAACTACAGGCTTGAACTGAATCCTGCTTGGTTCTCCCTCAAGATAATTTTTCCTTCCCTTCACATAATAACATTAAGTTTAAGTTGAGAACTGGTTCAAAAGAAAAACAAATAAAGAAAAAGGGAAAGAAGGAAAATTTCCATTCATCCTTAGTAAATTAATACCAGTAAGAAGAAGAGTCCAGTATGGATATTCTTCTAAATAAATCTGCAAAAATTGCTTTTTGGTACATGCCTCTGGAAAGGCCTTTTAAGAAGTCCAGGGACAGACTGACTTTGGGAATGGACACATGACAAGCCATTCTGGAAAAGGCAAGTGGACCTTACCACATATCTCTAAGTCAAATAGAGAGTGCTTGGTGCCAGGCAGCTGCAGGTGGAAACGTGTCTTGACAGTAGGCACCAGTGTTTGCTCTTGTCTGAGATGTTTTCACACTTCATTCCCTACCGCCTTCCTCCCTACCCTATCCTCTGCCTCTTCTATTCCTTGCAGTCAAAAAAGATTCATCATGGAATGTTGACTCGGTGATCTCATTCCAAGGCCCTGTCTATTTAGACACAATAATTTGAACAGGAAATAAAACCAGTCATATTGGGAAAGGAAAACTAATAAAAAGTTTTCAGTCAGTCACTTAAAAGGAATAAACTGAATTCAATCTCTGTTTCGTTCCCAAGCTGGTTTGTGCATGTAGGCCAAGCCTAGGTAATAACACAAACCCAACAAATCGGGATTCTGTTCCTGAGAGACTCAACATGCAGCCGAAAAGCCCTCACATTTTGGTCCTTCACTAATAGCTGATTTGTAGCCATTTCTGGGGTGGAATGTGGCAGCTGTCTCACAGCTGGCTAGTGTCATGGACTGGTGATGGCACTAAGAAGTGACAAATAGCCTTTCGAATTTCAACTGTCAGGTTGATGAAGGAAGAAGAATGCAATCCAAAAAAACGTCAAGTCAGAACCTAGCTAAAATTTTGTATTCAACATTCTCAGTATTAATCAAAAGGGGTCAAAGAGACTAATTAACCACAGAAATTCAAAGTTATGGATTTGCCTCTTCAGGAAATTGGAGTTGCTTTCCCAACGCATAAGGAGCCAATAAACCAAAAACTCAGAAAAGATAACTTCTGACAAAGAACATATTTTTAAATGAAAGTTAGCTTTTATATGTATTTCCTGGTAATAAAAGAGAGAGAGAGAGAGAGAGAGAACTAACATTTATTTAACATCCATCCTGTGTCAAGCATGATACTGAGAGATTTACATACATAACCCATTAAATTGCCACAACAATCCTATGAGCTCGTGCAAAGAGAAATAAAAGTCCTTAGCAGTGCCCCATTTCGGAGCCATACACAGAAAGAACTAGGTTACTGTCTAACAACACTGAGATGAACATTAGTGATAAAATGTAGTAGAGAACAGGTAGTTCTCCCTTAGACAGAGAAGAGCTTCGACTTGAGCTGAACTCTGACAACTCTCCTGGTGGTTGAGATAACCACGCAGTCTTAGAGGGACAAAAGGTTTCTCCACAAACAGTGGTAAGGAAGAGGTTAGTTCACTGGAAAAATTGTATGAATTAAGCAGACTCCTCCTTTAATAGGATCCAAAGAGACTTAATTTATAATTGAACTAATGGGTAATTCTAAGATATCATCCAAAATTCTAAGATAAATATCCAAAGATATTTGCCTTTTGATCTTGAAATTTGGAAGAAAGATAGTTCCATTCACTAAAGTTTATTGAAAACCACTATGTGATACAGTGGGCTCTATAATGATAACTGAAGCTCGTCCTTTCTTTCAAATAACTTGTTATATAGCTATTATTTATGGTTCATGTCGCCGTTTGTGTGAGGAGGGGACAGAATAGAAGTAACCTGAAGGCAGAATTCCTGGGTCCTCTTCACCACCATAGCTAATGTTAAAAAAGGTTGAAAACACCTTCAAATAAGTAACTTTAAACCATCTCAGTAAGGTTTTCCAGTGAGCTTTCCTAATCACACAAATCATCCAGTAATAATTTCAATATTTAATAGATAAAGGAAACTGGGAATCAAAACAGTGAAGTGACTTCCCCATTTTACAAACCTTGTCAGAACCAGGCCTCTTTTTGTTGCACCCAAGTGGTTTCTCCTATACGGCTTGGCCTCACTGTGCCAAACTACTTCTCAACCCATTTCTGAACCACGATCAATTAATGAAAACTATCAGTCAACATATTTATTTACTCGTTATTTTAACGGGTGGAGCAATTGTTTTAGTAATCGTCCAACTCAGCCCAAGTGGTCAATCCTACAGCCTTAGATAGACCCAGCTTCCAAGACGTATCTCTTCATGGAATTAGGAATGACGTCAATGTGCAAAGTTGTTTGTCAAAGCACAGCATGAATTCACAATCACAATCAGCCTGTTTGGAAAGATTCTAGTGACTAAATCTGATGACAGTGTCAGTGCTTTGGCAGCGTGGTCATGAAAAGTTACAGGTCAAATCCAACGACTTATTACCCCATCAGGAGTTCCCTGATGAGAAAGGGCGTGTTGTGTTGCCATGCCTATATGAGATTAAGATAATCATTTTAACAGTAAAAGGCCAAAGCATTGGGAAATATTTATTAGTAACTGTTAAGCAATTCTTACCTTGGATTTTGGCCTGAGTGTTGCAGTGTCATTAAAGTATACCTGAATTATATGGCTTAGATATTTTGACGTGATCAAGAGAGTAATAATATGTCCTGCATATTGGGTTGGGACCGCTACCCATGATCTATATATGTCAAGCTCTCTCAAGTATGGAGTGATATACATTTATAGATTAAGAATTATGATAGATTTGAAGGAAAAAGCATTTGGAACTCTTTGAAACTCTCCTTAATATTGTTGAAACTTTGCACTGACTCATGACTTTGGAATATAAGCCAAGCAACCTTGTTTAAGAAGTTGATGCCTTCTGAATGAATTGGAGAGTAATCGTTTATCTTGGATAATTATCTCAGCAATCAGCAGCCTTTGATACCATTAGGCCTAAAGTCTAAGGTGACTATGATCTTTGGAAGAGATGAATAGATTTCATTACAGTGGTTCCTTTCAAATTTCTTGGAAAAGATCTAAGATGAGGTGCTGAAAGATTGGTTACTTATCTAAAAGATCAGTTTATGCCTCTCCTAGTCATCACAAGCATAAAGCTATTAGGAAAGAGAATGAATGAGTGCATTGGATGGCAATCTTACCATTGTCTCAATGAGTAATAGCTAGAAAACTGACATTGCCATGTATGACTTCCTACCTTACATTCTGCCCTTGATCTAACATACTGTTTTCTTCCAAAGTTTACTGTGTATACTTATCATTCTCCAAAGATCACTAGAAATTTCACTTTTTCCATAAAGTCTAAGTAAAATTCTAATGCTCTGGCTAGGTAATCTCCTTGGCTAGAGCATGAGAGTGAGAGAAGTTATCTTGGTTATCTTTATATAACGACTTTTAAAAAATATATAACTAAATATATCTTAGTTATATTGTATTAAATAGATTTTACTAAAATATAAAAATACATTAAAAACAAAATATTTTTAAATATATTTTTAAAATATTCTTAATAAACAGAATAAATGTTTTCCCAAATTTTCCAGCACTGAGGTGAATAGAGCTCTTAAAAGCATCTATAAAGATAATAAAGTGGCAATGTGATTGAGATCCATACTTGCATTTAGGGAAACAAGATGGTCTCCTGAGGTTCCTTTAAGATGTATGTGTCTATGGGCCAATTAATTAATCATGTTTGTGGTGGATCAATTGGCTATCCAAGTCACAGTCTTTTTTTAAAATTCATTTATTTAATTTTGTTTTTTTATTGCAGTAACAGTGGTTTATAACATTATATAAATTTCAAGTGTACATAGTTATATATTTCGATTTCTGTGTGTATTACATCATGTTCACCACCCAAAGATTAATTACCATCCATCACCACACACATGTACCTAATCGCTCCTTTCACCCTCCTCCCTCCCCCCAACCCCTCTGGTAACCACCAATCCAATCTCTGTTGCTATGTGTTTGTTTGTCGTTGTTTTTATCTTCTGCTTATGAGTGAGATCATACAGTATTTGACTATTTGACTTTCTCCCTCTGACTTATTTCACTTAGCATAATACCCTCAAGGTCCATCCATGTTGTCACAAATGGCCAGATTTCATCATTTCTTATGGCTGAGTAGTATTCCACTGTGTATATATACCACATCTTCTTTATCCGTTCGTCCCTTGATGGGCACCTAGGTTGCTTCCAAGTCTTGGCTGTTGTGAATAATGCTGCAATGAACATAGGGGTGCATGTAAATTTATGCATTCATGTTTTCATGTTCTTTGGAAAACTACCCAGCAGTGGAATAGTTGGATCACATAGTAGATCTATTGTTAATTTTTTGAGGATCTCCACATTGTTTTCCATAGTGGCCGTACCAGTTTGCACTCCCACCAGCAGTGTATGAGGGTTCCCTTCTCTCCACATCCTCTCCAACACTTATTATTTCCTGTCTTGTTAATTATAGCTGTTCTGATGGGAGTGAGGTGATATCTCATTGTAGCTTTTATTTGCATTTCCCTGATAGTCAATTATGTTGAACATCTTTTCATGTGCCTGTTGGCAATCTTTATATCTTCTTTGGAGAAATATCTGTTCAGATCTTTTGACCATTTTTTAATTGGGTTGCTAGGTTTTGGTGTTGAGATGTATGAGTTCTTTATATATTTTGGATATTAATCCCTTATCAGATATATGGTTTGCAAATATCTTCTCTCAATTGTTAGGTTGTCTTTTTGCCTTGTTGATGGTTTCCTTTGCTGTGCAGAAGGTTTTTAGTTTGATGTAGTCCCATTTGTTTATTTTTTCTATTGTTTCCCTTGCCCAGTCAGACATGGTACTTGAAAAGATGCTGCTAAGACCAATGTCAAAGAGTGTACTGCCTATGTTTTCTTCTAGAAGTTTCAGGGTTTCAGGTTTTACATTCAAGTCACTAATCCATTTTGAGTTAATTTTTGTGTATGGTGTAAGAAAATGGTCTACTTTCATTCTTTTGCCTGTGGCTGTCCAGTTTTCCCAACACCATTTATTGAAGAGACTTTCCTTTCTCCATTGTATGTTCTTGGCTCTCTTGTTGAAAATTAGCTGTCCACAGATGTGTAGGTTTATTTCTGCACTCTCAATTCTGTTCCATTGATCTGTGTCTGTTTTTGTGCCAGTACCATGCTGTTTTGGTTACCATGGCTTTGTAGCATATTTTGAAATCAGGGAGTGTGATACCTCCAGCTTTGTTCTTTTTTTCTCAGGATTACTTTGGCTATTCGGGGTCTTTCATTGTTCCATATAATCAAGGCACAGTCTTCATACAACTGTGGTGTAGGTATCTAGCACTTGGCTTCTGGAGCCATATCGTCTGGATTTTAAATCTGTTTCGTTCACTTTACAGGCAACTGGTCTTAAGCAAGTAAGCTAACATCTCTGTCTAGCTTTCCTCATCTGCAAAATGAGAATAATAGCAATGTCTACCTCACTGAATTAAATTAGATTAATATAACCTATATATTAAATATATTAATATATAATATATTGATACAAGTGAAGTGCTTAGAATAGTGCCTGGGACAAAATAAGATCTCAATAAGCAAGAGTTATTGTTGTTCTCTTGGAACGAGTACCCCTTCACTCACCTCAGATCAGCACTTTCATCTACCTCATCTTGCTGCTAGATTCCTCTTCTGATTTCCCCGACACCTCACCCTGACTCATAGTACCACAGAAACTCCTTAGTACCACAGAAACTCCTTAAAGACCACATCCTTTACCTCTTTGGGTTTCTCACATGACCTAGCAATGTAGTCAGCATAGGGTCAGCAAAAATTAAGTATTTATTGAAACAAATTACCCTGGTTGTCCCCCAACAAGAAATTCTCAGTCAGGTACAATTCCTTCTCTGGTATCTTGGTGAGATGACCCAATGTCACCTCTGGGAATTATTAAAGAGATATTATAAGCAACATGACTATAATTAGGCCATTAAATCTTTTAGGGTGTAATCTGCAATATAGTCATTACTTTGTACTCAGTGAATTACTGGGCAAAAGGACATAGGTCAAGAAGACATGTGAAGCTGGATGCCAGCTGCTAAACTCTGATATTCAGACTATGAACTATTATGGTCAAATTATTCTTTCTGAAAGGATAACTACATGATTAATAAGAGACAGGCTGAAGAGGAATCAAATTACAAATTTCACTGTCATACAGCTAAGAATCCAGTCTACCAAAATACTTTTTTCTACCTTACCTACTTACCTGCATAAGCTGAGACAATAGCCAAAACTAAACTTTATTAAAATACATAGACAATTCAATCAATGCAGAAAAAAATGAATAAGTAAAATGTGTTCCTCAGTAAAAGTCATATCACTTCACCACTCTCTAATTGTCTTTTTTTTTTTACTTTCCTCATCTATATAGATAGAGAGGAGAGGTAGAGTACTACATAATATATGAGGTATTCCTTCCAACTTAAGCATTCAGTGATTCTGACTTTGACCCAGCACAGAAACAGACTATGTATTATCCTTTTCAACTGCTTCTGCTGACATGGTCCATGGCCATAGAAAAATAAAGTGGGACCAAGGGAAGTGAAAATGAGTCTTGCAGGAGGAGAATGCTCTCTCATTTAGTACAGATCTAGTAAATGACTTTAATAACACCTCCAAAAACCAAAATAAAAGAGGAACCCTCTTACTAGTTAACCTTATCTCTCTAGCTTCCAGAAGGTGTCTTAAAGTTTAGTGGGGTTGACAGACAAATAAATGTGAGAAGCACATAGTGTATATTTTTTAATTTAAAAAGGATGCTTTTGAAAATTTCTATCTAAATCACTGTGTTATCATTCCAATCACGGTAGAAATGTGTTAGAAAAGTTAATTATTTGAAGTTAACTCTATAATGATTCTTTCTACAAAGCAAATGATTGACAGCTCATGTGTGTGATTGATATATTCACTTTTTTCATTAAGCAGAGTCCATCTCTACCAGAATAAGAAGTGCCATAATGCGAGGGATTCTTATCAGGTTTACTCTTGCCTTTGTTTTGTGAGGATTAAGCAAGTTAACACACGGAAAGCCGCTGAAACAGAGCCTTACACCTTGTAAACATTCAAGAGATGTCAGCTATTGCTACTGTTCTTGCTTTTTCTTTGTATGGTAGTATGTCCATAAATTCGCAAATATTCCCTAGTGAGGTGGGTCAGAGAATTCTTTCTTATTTATTCCTTTTCTATGAACCTCTCATCACTACCAAATTCTCCCTGAAGCAAGTAAAAGATCTAACTGGAAAAACAGGATTCAAGTAAATTCTTTAGAGGATTTCACAATCAGATTTAGCTCTAGTAATGCATAATGCATCATACTGAGTTCATATTTTGGCTAAGACAGAAAGTCGACTATTAGCCTTAGTGATGTTAACTTTAGTAAAATCACAGTTTTATTTCTATTTAGCCTTTTACTGTCGAGTCTAATGATTTGTTTAAGTAAGTTCATCTGCCTTATCACCTAAGAAAATAAAGTGTTTCATGTTTTGATTTCATCTTACATTTCACAAACGTTTTTGAATTTTGGAAAATTTTACAACCTAAACTCATGGATATATTTTTACATGCTACCAATTCTAATAAAATGTATAAAAAGAGACAGTACAGAGTTAAAAGACGAGTCTGGGAATTAGACAAAATTTAGTCCTTCCATTAATCATGAGGCCTTAGGCACATTACTTAGTCTGGGTTAGCTTCAGTTTCCTCATTTCTCATGCAGAGACAATAACAGTTTAGATTTCATAGAGTTATTGTGTGGAATTAAACAATTTAAAATAAATGTCAAGGACCTCGTGTGTGGTAAGTTCTCAATGCCTGCAATTCTATAAAAATTGCTGAGGTGGCAGATTTCAGAGGTCTCTAGAGCAGCCTTTAAACAGGGAATTATTATTCTCAGCAACCATTTTAATAAAAGAATAAATGATAATATAATACATATACTGTTCTTTAAGTACAAATATTTACTTGCCTCTTGTCCATTGATATTCAGTTGGATCTAAGTACACACACACACATATATTTAGGTAGCTACATTTACATTTATACATGCATTTATATATACGACATGTATATTATTGGTCTGTAACTTTCTTTGAACTCATTTAATGATAAATTAACTGAGTCTCTTCTGACCCAGGATTGACCAAGTATTCTCTCATTGAAACTCAAATTTTCTATGATCTAATGTTTTCCTACAGATTTTTAAATACTTATCGATGTATATTCTTGATCCAATATCTGTTTGAAGTTCCTAGTACTTTATGTTTAAATCTGGATCACCTATCAAACATTTAGAAAGAGCACCCTCTTCCCACAACCGTCTCCAACCCATCAATTTTCAAATACATTAATCATGTTTCAAGGTCACTTCCAAGCCCTGCAGTGTTTACTTGGACAATACCAATACCTCTCTTACTAAAAGTACAGGAAAATCCTCAAGAATAGGAAAGCATTCAGTTACTTCCATATTGGTAAAGATTGGTGTTTGAATGTATAGGAAGTACAGAATTGAGTAATCTACTGATGTTCAGCAAATAATAATATCTCATCCTTTGTAATAAAGATGACACTACTGACATCTTCACAACACAGGTGTTTTGAATTGTTTTTCCAGTATAGTAATGGATTCTATAAACTGCACATATTCTTCTTTTTAAATAAATTCTGCCCTGCCCACCCCCTGCCACCTCCACTTCATTCCTTTCACCATCAAATACGCTTATGACAGGGGCAATTGGGGTTAAGAAAACAACATGTATTCTCCAATAGATAAAATTTGACTGGTCTTATTGAACTCATGACCTGGACTTCATTAGGAGCTCACACACATTAATGGAACTAACTGGCCTATACTTAGTTGATATTAATTAGGTTATTGAATAGATTGAATTCACTTTAGTATGGCTTCAATGCCATTGTGGTCTCAAGAAAAACCCTGGCTACCAAGTGAAGTTGTATTATTCGCATCTTTATTACTCACATTGAGTTTGGCGGCTGAAACAAGACAATCTTTGAGTCTTCAGGGTTTTATTTTGTCTCTAATTGGTGATTTTCTACATTGTATGTGTATGTGTTAACTATTATTCCATTTTGACTTATTTTAAACTTAAATCTCATTGTTTCTTCTTCCCTATTTCCCTCATCATTCATCAATAAGCTAAACATTTTTAGATGGTATCACATTTCTGCGTTTTCTATGAAGCTGGTTGTCTCTGTACCATTTTCTTGCCTCCTTCTCCTTTTTTTTTAACTTACCATCTGTTTTCCCAGCTTACTTTCCACTTGTTTCTGAAGTTTCTTTTAAGGGAGATGCTATTAGAGTGGAGTAAAGACAAAGGACATGAAGATATGCACTCATCAGGGAAAAAAAAGAATTTAATGCAGCCTAAGGTCTATTTTAGGGAGATTCTAACTTCAACTCAGGGATCTATAGATGAACTTAAGCTATTTCAGGTCAGGATATAGTCCTGATATTAAATAATAATAAATGTATATTAATATAGTATAAAAATAATTTAGTGTAAATAGGACAAGTATTAGAGTAAATAATATGTTAGAGTATGTAATTGTATATTTGTAATATTGTATGTATATTATATATTTACAATATACAACATTTTTTTATATATAATTGTATATTTGTAACATGATATACAAAATATAACATTAGATATATCAATATCAATTTATAGGATATAATTTAAATCATTGCTAAAATAAATAACATGATAGTCTTCTATTATTTATATTATTAAATAATATTATTTTAATAGTATTAATTGTTTTACATGATTAATTAATTCCAAGAACAATGCCTCATGTCATTTTCAGTTTCATTGTGATACCTGGCAATTCTAAACCATTAGCAGATATCCCAGTCATTCATTCATTTACTTACTATTCATGCAATTAATAGGCATTGAATCCTCTTCCGTGTGCCCTGTACTTTGCTAAGAACTGAGGACACAACTTAAAACAAGGCAGAGATGCACCCTCCTGCCCTTATGTAACTTGCATTCTCATGTAGTGAGAGCAATATTAGAGTAACATTCCTTCTACCACTTAAATCTTTTGTCCTCCGGGGAGGTGGTGTGACATCTGATTGGTGATGCTGGAAGCAAGTCCTCAGCATGAATGTCTCAACTCTGCCATTTTCCTTCCTCCTAGGCCCCAACTTCCCTCTGAAAGTGCTCTCCAAAAGGTGCCAGTCTAAATGTATCATTAAATATTAGGAAGCTCTCTGTTGCCATACTTCTAAGCCATTTCCTCCAGCCCAGCTTTCAGTAATGAAGCTAAAATTTTGATCTCCAGAATCATCCTTGAATTCTTTGTCTTATCTCTTAAGTGATTCCAACCTAGGGTGGTAAAGAGGATTGCTCCTCACTGGGTTTCCTCAAACCTAACACTGAGATAGAGAAGAGAGAAGCGACTGATTCTAGATAAGGGGAGGGCAGACATACGTGCTGCCCACCAAGGTTTCTGGTTCTCCTCTCCTTCCAAACATGAGAGTTGATTACACTTTTTAACCCCTTAACATTAGGACTGACGATGTGCTTTTGCATTGTCCAAAGAGCAAAGGACACTTTCACATGATGTATTTAAGAGCTGGTGTGCAAGCACAATTCTGTATCTTCTCTATTCTGTTCTACCAAAGATAATGTAGAAGCATGCAATGAAATGCAGCATCCTATGAGCACAGAGCATCCACCCGCCTAAGCCCCTGAAGGACTACAATGAGCAGAACTGTCCCACTGGGCTGCTTTGGGCCCAAAGCGTGAGTGATAAATTGACCTTTGTTGTCTTAAGCCATTGAGATTTGGGGTTATCAGTTATGGCTGCAGACGGTCAAATCAGGATAGATCTTTCTGAGGAAGTGTAGTGATGTTGAAGCTGATGCTAAGAATAAGACAGAGCAGACCTCAGACAGAGTAAAGAGAAAGATTTTAAGCACAAACTGAAGAAACAGCTGGCACAAAGGACCTGAGGAGGTAAAGAGCACAGAATATTCAAGGAACTGATGGAATGCCAGCTTTAACGATGTCTGAAAGCAGAAGACAGTAGCTCACGTGTTGCCCAGGCCACTCATTCTGTCTTCTGGCTGTTGCAAAAGGCAAGGAAGAGAACATCATCTCCAGAAAGTCAACATCTGTGGCCATTAATGACCTAGGACGTTACTGCTTGCTCTTGATTTTCCTGTTCACTGAGAAGGCAGAGATGGAGTGTTTAAGAGAAAAGTAGAGAAAGATAATTTACAGAAATAATTTTTTCAGTAGAATATCACCATTCTTTGAATCCATTTTATACTGAGCACAGATACGGTCAATAGGGGCAGAATCAAGATTTTTGGGGTCTGAAGGACATACAATTTTCCAGGAGGGGCCTCTTTAGGGCCCTGAAAGTGAAGCTCTCAGAAGCTTAAGCTTCATTAGCTTCACAGTTAACTCTTTTTCATTTGTTTTTCTGATTTGACACCTGCGGTGGCTCCTCATCACCTATGACAGTATTTCTCAAGCTTTTAAAAATTCAAGTTTCTTTTGAGAAACATAAAAATCTCATGACTCCCCACCCCCTGCAATTATAACAAATCCCTTATCCTTTTCAGCATCATCCACCAACTCCACAAACTACCAAATCACTTAGTCAAATATAATTCAGACTTTTGGGAGTGACATTAAAGTCCCTTCACAAGCAGATTCCAGGCAGCATTGTCAGCGCTATCACCTTCACACCCTCCAGACAGAGTACATCCTTTGGTCAGACTACATGGCTTATTGCGTATCTTTAACTCATGCTAAGTAATTTCTTAAGCTGTGAATCTCTAACTCCCTTATTTTAAATGGCTGGCAGCATAGTGATCTTTCTTCAAGATTCAGCTCAA
Source organism: Equus caballus (assembly GCF_041296265.1). Classification (NCBI taxonomy): domain Eukaryota; kingdom Metazoa; phylum Chordata; class Mammalia; order Perissodactyla; family Equidae; genus Equus; species Equus caballus. The sequence continues at coordinate 37,946,830 of NC_091707.1, forward strand.
ATGTCTTCCAATGTATTATCTCTCTGTTTCCCAGACCTATTTATTCAACCAATCAAGTTCTTCCCCGTGCTCTTCGCTGTTCTATTATAGCACACACTAAGTTACACTATTGTTATTTGTAGCTGTATCTCTCTCCAGCTTTGACATATAGACTCCTACATGGAAAGCAGGGCTTGCTGGGGATTGAACAAATGTTTGCAGGTGGAAGTCTTGAAGGAAGGGCAGAAGGGAAGGAGAACCACAATGGAGGTAGTTGACAGCCCTACCGTTGAGAAGTGCATGATTTTTTATTAAATTCCTATACCAAAACTTGGCTTTTGCTTCCTTCTTGTAATTTTCTTTTCTTTTTATCTCAAAAGTGATGCGTGTTAATTTTAGAATTTTTCATATAGATTGTTTAAAGGAAAAAATCACCTGCAATCTCCTTAATATTTCTCACTAAAGTGTTTTTTTCTTTGGTCTTTTAAATTTCCTATATACTTTGAAAATTCCTTTTGTGTAAGAGGTGAAAAAGACATTTTATTACTTTTGGAGAATTGTGTTCATTTAAAAAACAAAACAAAAATTGTAAAACATATCCTACACGTTTGCACATGAGGATGTATCCTACATCCTCACATGATTTGACTTCAAATGTGACTGTACATTTTCACAGGAAAATATATAAAAATGATGAACGCATGCTATGTTCACTCCAAAATTCCATGAATTTAGCTAGCTTAAATAGAAAATGAATTTGTGATACATTACGCTATTTTTAGTCATTTTTATAATTAGCTACCAAATGATAGCATTATGTTTCATGGTGGAAAGGAAGACAAAACTCAGCAAAATAGGCTGAAAAGACTTTTTTAAAAGTAAAGGCAATTTTAATTTTTTAAGTTAATTTTAAAAGTTAAATATGCATGATTAAAATTCAAAAAGTCAGAAAGATGTAAAAGGTATTCCATTATCCAAGATATAACTAATATAAACAGGGTCTTGGCATCCTTCCAGAATTTTCTATTCATTTATAAGCATTTTTAGTCAAACAATGCCATGCTGTTATAAATTGTCTGCAACTTACTCTTTCCACATAGAATATTTTAGTCATATATGCATATTAGTATATATATCTATACATGTATATCTATGTCTAGATGGATGAATGGATGGCTAGATAGATAGGTCTCTCAGTCTTCTTTTTAATCTCTGTAGAGTATTCTGTGGTATGGCTAGGCTGAAACACGTTTAACTTTCCTCCAATTAATTGACATGTAGGTTGTTTCCAGGGTTTTCATATTGCAATAACATAGATTATTTATTTGACTGTTTTTGTCATAGTTTGTTTCAAATCCAAACTGAAAATTCTTTTTTCTTTTAAAAGATAATTTTATTTAATGACAGCCATTGTTATAACAGGTAAGTTGGATCTTAAAACCATCTATGTGTCATATATATTTTTTAAATTTCTTTTCTATCTACTGGTATATGGTCTTTTATCTACTTTGGGGGTTTTGGGGGTTTTTTTTGTTTGGTTGTTGTTGTTGTTTTATTAAGTTTATGATAGATTACAACCTTGTGAGATTTCAGTTGTACGTTATTGTTAGTCACGTTGTGGGAACACCACTTCACCCTTTGTGCCCTCCCCCACCCCCCCTTTTCCCTGGTAACCACCCATCAGTTCTCCTTGTCTATATGTTAACTTCCACCTATGAGTGGAGTCATATAGAGTTCGTCTTTCTCTGTCTGGCTTATTTTGCTTAACATAATACCCTCAAGGTCCATCCATGTTGATGCGAATGGGACGATTTTGTCCTTTTTTATGGCTGAGTAGTATTCCATTGTGTATATACACCATATCTTCTTTATCCAATCATCAGTTGCTGGGCACTTAGGTTGGTTCCACGTCTTGGCTATTGTAAATAATGCTATGATGAACATAGGGGTGCATGGGACTCTTGGAATTGCTGATTTCAGGTTCTTAGGATAGATACCCAGTAGTGGGATGGCTGAGTCATATGGTATTTCTATTTTTAACTTTTTGAGAAATCTCCATACTCTTTTCCATAGTGGCTGCACCAGTTTGCATTCCCACCAACAGTGTATGAGGGTTCCTTTAACTCCACAACCTCTCCAACATTTGTCACTCTTGGTTTTGGATATTTTTGCCATTCTAACAGGTGTAAGGTGATATCTTAGTGTAGTTTTGATTTGCATTTCCCTAATGATTAGTGATGATGAGTGTCTTTTCATGTGTCTACTGGCCATCCTTATATCTTCTTTGGAGAAATGTCTGTTCATGTCCTCTGCCCATTTTTTGATCGGGTTGTTTGTGTTTTTGTTGTTGAGCTGTGTGAGTTCTTTATATATTATGGAGATTAACCCTTTGTCAGATAAGTAGCTTGTAAATATTTTTTCCCAATTAGTGGGCTGTTTTTTTGTTTCAATTCTGTTTTCCTTTGCCTTGAAGAAGCTCTTTAGTCTGATGAAGTCCCATTTGTTTATTCTTTCTATTGCTTCCCTCATCTGAGGAGTTATGGTGTCTGAAAAGATTCTTTTGAAACTGATGTCAAAGAGTGTACTGCCTATATTCTCTTCTAGAAGACTTATTGTTTCAGGCCTAATCTTTAGGTCTTTGATCCATTTTGAGTTTATTTTTGTGAATGGTGAAAAAGAATGGTCAATCTTCAATCTTTTACATGTGGCTGTCCAGTTTTCCCAGCACCATTTGTTAAAGAGACATTCTTTTCTCCATTGTAGACCCTCAGCTCCTTTGTTGAAGATTAGCTGTCCATAGATGTGTGGTTTTATTTCTGGGCTTTTGAATCTGTTCCATTGATCTGTGCACCTGTTTTTGTACCCGTACCATGCTGTTTTGATCACTGTAGCTTTGTAGCATGTTTTGAAATCAGGGATTGTGATGCCTCTGGCTTTGTTTTTCTTACTCAGGATTGCTTTAGCAATTCGCTGTCTTTTGTTGCCCCATATGAATTTTAGGATTCTTTGTTCAATTTCTGTAAAGAATGTCATTGGGATTCTGATTGGGATAGCATTGAATCTGTAGATTGCTTTAGGTAGTATGGACATTTTAACTATGTTTCTTCTTCCAATCCATGTGCATGGAATGTCTTTCCATCTCTTTATGTCGTCATCAATTTCTTTCAAGAAAGTCTTGTAGTTTTCATTGTATAAATCTTTCACTTCCTTGGTTAAATTTATCCCAAGGTATTTTATTCTTTTCATTGTGATTGTGAATGGGATTGAGTTCTTGAGTTCTTTTTCTGTTAGTTTATTGTTAGAGTATAGAAATGCTGCTGATTTATGTACGTTGATTTTATATCCTGCAACTTTGCTGTAGCTGTTGATTGTTTCTAATAGTTTTCCTATGGATTCTTTGGGGTTTTCTATATATAAGATCATGTCATCTGCAAACAGCAAGAGTTTTACTTATTCATTGCCTATTTGGATTCCTTTTATTTCTTTTTCCTGCCGAATTGCTCTGGCCAACACCTCCAGTACTATGTTGAATAGGAGTGGTGAAAGTGGGCACCCTTGTCTTGTTCCTGTTCTCAGAGGGATGGCATTCAGTTTTTGTCCATTGAGTATGATGTTGGCTGTGGGTTTGTCATATATGGCCTTTATTATGTTGAGGTACTTTCCTTCTATACCCATTTTATTGAGGGTTTTTATCATAAATGGATGTTGGATCTTGTCAAATGCTTTCTCTGCATCTATTATCTACTTTGTTTTTGTTTTTATTCTTCCTTATGGTAGTTTTCTTAGTGATTATATTTATAATTTAATATTGAATACTAAAAGCTCTATTTCTTGATTTTTTTTCCACTTTAGGCAGTATTTATGCTATGTTATATGTCCAGGTATGAAATATGAGAAGATTTCCCCATCTACACTTTCTTCCACCTCTCCTTTCCCATACTGTCAGATACTGATGCGCCATATTTTAATTTTATGTTGTCAAGATTTTTAACATTTACATTCAGTCTGCCATTGTAATCCAATTGTTGTTCAAGCTAAGGCTCATATTCAGATTGATTCTATGTTCCTGGACAACTCTTACAAGACGTCGCTTCACTTTTTCTGAATTCTTTATTTGAATCATCTCTTGGGAGGCTGAGTTTTATCATTAAGGAAGTTTCTTGTTTTTGTTTTTGATTCTTTTATCCAACAGGGACTCATGAGTGCTATATTTCATGAGTCCTTGCTTGCTTGAGAATATAATTTTGTGGTACTTATTAAAAAACAACATTTTGACTTAGAATTTTCTTTCATCAAATATTTTTTTTTTTTTGTCTCAGAACAATGAGGAAGCTCTGGGACCAGATCATACCTAAAAGTAAACTGTTTTTTTCTGTCTCTGTATCTACAGGGTCTGTCTCCCACCCTTGTACCCTGGAAATTCTTGTCTAATTACATTTTCCTTTGTGTCATCCCCAAGCTTGAATATTCTGTCACTGACATGGTACTTTTGAGGTTTGAAATGTTTTGAGTAATAGCCATTCTATTTTTTCTGCTGCTTCTAGTGTAGTTTCTATTTATACAAAAGTGTTATTTTTTTCCTTAACCTCTTTCTTGAGCTTTTTCAGGGCCTCCTCCAGCTCATGATGTTGTCTTATCCATCTTTTTAAAATTAAAAAAAATTACTGAGATAAGTCATTAAAAGTCTTTTTTTTTTTTTCAAAATATATCCTTGTCTCTAGTTCTCTGAGGGTACAAAGAAGCATTTGGCTGAAATGTTCTTCTATTTCTAGGAAGTTTATGTTTTTCTAAAATGTACTTTCATCTGTCCTTTAATATAAATTATGTATCCTTTGTTCTTTTGTTTTTATAGCATCTGTGCCAAAGTCTTATTTTGGATCCCTTTGGCTTATCATTCATCTTTGAACATTAGCAGTTCTAACCTGGCCTACTTTTTCCTAAGGAAGACTATGGGAATGAGTAGATGCTCAACCTGTGTCAACTGATTTGTCGTCTCTGAACTCTTTTTCACCAAATCTGCTCTGTCTTCTGTCCTGGGGAGATTGTTCTGCAGCAAATCACCCAGGCAGGTCTATGTGACTTGCAGTGAAGCATCTTATCACAAATGTCTTTTATTTGGTGATTTAGTCTTTACCTTTGGTCAGCAGTACATGCCCAATAATCATGTTCTTCACTTTTTTCATGACCATCCACACCTCACTCCTTATTGTTCCAAGTAAAACATCATCAGAAGGACCCATTAGGATCCTTGCATTCTTTAAGAGGAATCTGTACTTTGCTTAAGAATCAGAGAGGTTTATATTAGCTCTCAATGTCTTCCCTCCATTTGATTCAAGTCCCACTATATTTGATGGGTGGTTATAATTGATAGGCTGTGTTTGCTGATTTTAACCATTTCCAAGTTTCAATTCAAGTAAGATTTTACATTTCAAAATTTAAATTGTTGTGTTCATTAGGTTTCTGGCATGGGGCAGAGTTGGGAATTAATGGAAATATGCCTTTCCTTCACCGTGTTTTACAAGAAGTCTCCTTTTTCTTTCAAACTGTATGACAACACAGTCTGTTTCAGAGAATTTATTCTCACACATGCCAATCACAAATCTTTTACTGAATTTAATACAGAAAAATAAGAATAGTATGTTACTGATGTCCTCCATCTATATTCTATATCCATATTCCTAGTTGTGGGGATGTTCTAAATATTTCCAACACTTAAATAATCAACTTTTTGAGGATAAAAGTAATATTTGTCAATTGCTGAAAATTCAGCAATATACACGTATTAAAAGAAAGAGAATTTAAACCATGTATAATTCCACCACCCTATAATCAGTATATTTTATTTATTTTAAGATGGACATTTTCTCACATTTTAGTATCTCCAAAATGAGGTTATGCTTTAAAATTGGTGGCATGTCATAATTTGATTAGCAGTATATTTTATCTCTTACTGGTATATGAAATAATGGTGCATCATATGGCTGATGCCATCTTAGATTTGATGCAATATGGTATTTTATATTTTCTTCCAGATAAATGTACTATTTTAAACCAAAATTGAGATCATATTCATATAATTTTGGGGCTAACTTTAAGTGAAATGCAACAATTTGAGCTCCTTGTAGACAAACTTAAGCAGTATCACAATATCATGATCTTTTAAAAATGTTATTCAATTTTATAAATGAGCAATCTAAATAACTACGTAACTTAAAATAAAGAGAAGAAAGGTATCTCTTTCAAAGTCTACAGCTCACTAAACTTCTCTGAGTCTCAGTTTTACTCATCTATAAAATGAACTTAATACCTACCACCTAGAGAAGCCAAGATGATTCAGTGAAGTGCTCACTTCAATGCAGCACATGTTAAATACTCAATAAATGTGAGTCATCAGCATTATTGTTACTAGTCGCAGCATCGTTAGTAATGATCCTTCATAGAATGGCTTCTGCATTTACTTCACAAGACAGATGACTGACTCCATTCTGTTAAATGGACCTGCTTACCTCATGCCAGACACTGCTAGGCACTGGGAATGCAAAGACAATTACAGCTCTTACATAGAACCCTCTATGAGCCAGTTTACTTTCAGGACCTTATTCATTTATTTTGGTTGCAAAGATAGATTTTTCTCTGAACATTCACTGCTCTCCACTGACCGCAGGCCAAATCTCTTTCATGCCTTTTATGCTCACATGTAAAACTTACCATTCTCATCACACATCTTTATTACCCTATTTCTGCAACTCTCTTATAGTTCCTTCTTCGTCGGTAGTGCTCTTCCCCTTTCCTATCTCCAGAGATCCAAATCTTCCCTAACCAAAGAATATTTTAGAGTTAAGAAAGAAGTTCCTTATCATTTTCATTCTGTTTAAACAAAAAAAAGAGGAATAAGAACTAGAAAACAAATGAATTAGCACCAGGTATTGAGCAATGTCGTTCACACGCAACTTTCCTCGCATCCTTCCAGAATCCAGCTCCTCTGAAATCATTGCTCCTTCCTCCATACTCCCCAGAGCACTATTTGCAATAGTTCTTATCATAGTCTGCATCATAGTATTTGTGTGTGTGTCTTATTTGCCCTATATTGTGTGGCCCTTGAGGGCAGAAATGATATGCTATTTGTCTTGTCTCCAATGCGTCAGCACACAGCACCTGCCCCATAAGTGGTCGTCAAATCAAATTACTTTGGTCACCTGACTCTTAAGACCATTATCAGCATTACTTATCCCTTGAAGTAAATCACTCCATTCACTTATTTGAAAATAAAAACAATCAATGTCTGACATTTTCATATATAGATACATATATACAGATATGAATGAATGCAATATTCATATACATATAGGAAAATGTCAGATAGTTTTCCAAGGCTTTCAACAAAAACATTTCTGTGCTCCTTTCCAGATCTCATCCTCAGAGGCAAACACCTGCAATTCCTTTAGCTGTTCCCACTATTTGCTTTGTCTTGTCTGAACAGCATGTGGACAGTGCTCCTTCTTAACTTTTCCCATGTAATGAAGTGGAAGATGAGCATTGACCTTTTTTTTTTTTTTTTTTTTGAGGAAGATTAGCCCTGAGCTAACTACTGCCAATCCTCCTCTTTGTACTGAGGAAGACTGGCCCTGAACTAACATCCTCCCCATCTCCCTCTACTTTATATGTGGGATGCCTACCACAGCATGGCTTTTCACCAAGTGGTGCCATGTCCGCACCTGGGATCCAAACCGGCAAACCCTGGGCCGCCGAGAAGTCGAACGTACGAACTTAACTGCTGTGCCACCTGGCCGGCCCCAGCGTTGATCTTTTTACATTCCTTCCCTTCACCCGAACACATTTTGCCTCCCTCTATACTCCCAATATAATTCAACTTAATTCTTCCTTGGGTCCTCTACCCTCTTGTTCCAATCCACACTGTCCTTCTTGAGGTCTGTTTCACAGCTGCCATCCTGGGATCTCCCTTCATCGTTATGTTGACTATTCCTCTTAGTTCTCTCCTGTGTTGGTTTCCTTGTTTCCTGGACCCCAGATATTTGTACTTTTGGTTTATTCCTTACTTTGGTGTATCACATATTCAGCAGTTTTTCAAGGGACTGTTTATCAGAAATAATATCAACATTTTTGAGAAAAGTGATAGGAAATTTGACTTAGGATTCTAGCTTAGAGATGTCTATCCTCCAGAATTGGGAAAGGATCCCTGCCTTCAGAAGTCCTGATGAAGCGCAGATAAAGCGTCTCTCATGTTATGTGAAAAAGTGCCATACTGCTTGTCTGTGGGGCGCAAGACACAAAGTCAGGTAAGGTCATTGGAGAGGCAACATTAGAGGAGTGTAGGAAGGGGACAGGGCTGAACTGAAAGCCAGGCAGAATTTTTAAATCATCGTTGATTCAAACATGACAGAACACAGCAGGAAAGCCTGCTGAAAGCAAAAGGATTGGAAGTAGAGACTGTTATGTGGAACCAGAAAGAATGTCCTGGGACAAAAAATAAAATAAACTCTCTCCAGCCGCTCTCGACTTGGTGCCAGCATCTGGCTGAAAGGGAGCCTCTTCCGGGCTGTCCAAAATCTCACCACCTGGACACTCTCCTGCATCCATTTCATTCTCATAGATGAGGTTAGCTCAGCTCTCATGAATTCCTATATGACCTGAAACATAAAATGCTCACACCAGGGAGAAAAGCCATTCACGTTTTCTTACAATTCAGGATCTTTTCAGTCGAGCAACTAAGGCCAAGAACAAAATAGCTCAAATCGTCCTGGTGTAGAGGGCCCTTTGGCTCTACAGCATTAGGCAGCTGCTGTCACTGAAATGGGAAGGTTAGGTATGTCGGCCAGCAGCAACCTATCCAGCTACTGAGAAGCCCGAACAGCCACCAAATGCAGAATTCTACAAGGATACAAAATTCCACCTGAATCCACGCCAGCAAATGAGTGTGCAGTGATGCCCAAGGCTTCCACTATGTACTGCTCCATGCTGCTGGAAAGTTTCTCTTCAGCCTTGGTGCTAATGCACTGCTTGGCCTTTTGTGGCAGTTGTGAGAGAACTTCAGGATCATTCCTGAAATGGTGCCTTTCCCATACACCGTGTATCATCAGATCATATTAACAGGCCAAGATTATCAATTATCCATACTAAGTAAAGTGTGCTTAGATCTCCTGCCTTCTCCAAGCAGATGGGCTACATATCTGCTCTGAGAAAGGAAAACTCTTATCGCATGCAAATCCCTCACTTAAAGCTTTTTGCTTAGAAATAATACTGAGCTTTGGATATTTATGGTGCTAAAAAGGCATTGAGGAAAGAAATGCTTCCCTTTGTATCTCAAGTAAGGTAAAGGAAAATCTGGAGAAAGGTTATAAAAGAGATGAGAACACTCTCCTGCCACTCAACTCCCCCTTGGCTGAAAAGGTTACAGATTTCTCCTACAGTCATTGATTTCCAAAGTGTGGTCCACTTGACAGCAGCATCAAATGATCAGGGATCTTACTAGAAATTCAGAGTATCAGGCCCCATCCTTCCTCAATCAGAATCTTTATGTTTAACAAGATCCCTAGGTGATTCATATAAATATTAAAACTAGAAAAGCACTGCCTATAGAGACCCTGCATCCCATTTGTGGCACAGGATGTCAATAAGTTTCATTACTGGTGATACCACACTGGACCATTTGGATAACGTGGTGTCTGCCAACTTTCTCTACTATAAAGTTGTTTATTTTCCCGTTGTGATGAATAAGAATTTTATGCTGAGATACTCTGAAACTACATAAATGTCTTATTTCTCTTCATATTTTTGCCCACTAGTTTTAGCATCCATTGGTGACACTTGACGCAACAATAATTACTATGGTATTTACCAAATGGTGATTTCTAAAATTGTTAATAGACTATTTTTTTTAGAATATACATGTGTTCCATATCTAGTTTCTCCTATTACTAACATCTTACATTAATATATTATACTTAATTAATGAACAAATATTGATCTATTTTTATTAGCTAAAGTCCATAGTTTATTCAGGTTTCCTTAGTCCTACCTACTGTCCTTTTCTATTCCAGAATCCCATCCAGGATGCCACATTATATTTAGTTGTCATATCTACTTAGGTTTTCTTGGTTTGACAGTTTCTCAGACATTTATTTCTGCCGCTCATTCCTCACGCATTAATTGGAATTCAACTTAAAGAACTGTCCCTTCTCCACCACTTATTTAATTATTTCTGTCTGTGTGGACTCATGGATATTTATTTTATTCTATATGGTTTAAGCCATTGCCATCCTTATCTATTTTATTATACAAATTATGTCAGATGTGTCATTTGGAATTCCTTCAAGTTGATTCCTTGACATAGTCCCATCATTTTTAGCACTTCCTTGCATTCTGGCATCGTAAAATGTTCTAGGCTTATCACATACTTTTCTGCCCCCAGCCCTTGAATCAGACATTTCTCTGAGGGGTTTAGATCTTTTAATTGATGGGTAGTGTTTAGAAACCAAGATCTTGGGGCTAGGCATTCTTTTTCCTACTGGGGTGTCACTATTTCTAGACTCTCTCAGTGGCAGAGCTAGAAATTGTATGGATGTATTCTAACCCATACAGACATATACACCTATGTCTATTTCCATGTATATTAAAAATCATGAGTTTATACTGATACCTCTGATTTGAATCCAATAGCAAGGGTTTATCTTAGCCTTCCCCTTTTACCTATTTGCAAGTTCGTTCCCTGACAATGAGAAACCTGGCTTTCGTTATCAGATCATCATATTCACTTATTTGTTTAATCCTAGAATACGTTGTTGCAGAATTGCTAATCCATATCTTTGTGAAAAAATTTACTAACTAGAGCACAAGATTTGCATATAGTTCTTTTTATCTTTAACCTACTACATCAGTTGAAATACTGTTTTGCAAGATTACTTAGCTCTTTTCTTCCCCGCCCTCTTTATTGTGGTTACGTGGTTCATTTGTAACAGATTGTAACAGTGTGTTAGTGTTTTGACTATTGAAGGATCCCATCTTCAACAAAGACCTAAAAGCAGAGCAGGTAATATTCCAGTATTCCTTGAAGTCCTAAAGTATTTGACAGGGAGAGAAGGATATTTAAACCTCTTCGATCAGCATATGATCACCAATAGTTTAAAAGTCTCATTTCAATACAACCCAAAGAAACAAAGTATGATCTAGTCCAGAAAGGAGGACACTCCTAATTTAAGCTTGCTCTAAAACTCTGGTGTGCCTTCTCTCAGTAAGTTAAAGAAATTTCTAACCAGAATTCATACATCCAAATAAAACTTCTGGGCGAGGCAGGAGAAAATGGCAAGTCAATAAGCCATCAATGAGAAAACATATTAAGCACTTATTGAAATAAGACAGAAGAGTCAAAAACAAGGATTATAGAAACTCCACAAGATGTTTAATATTCTATATGGCAGCCAAGGCACAAATAAGTAAAAAAATTAACAACTGATAAGAGGTGAATACACATCCCTTTGGTCCGGATATCTAACAGTCACTGTAGCAGTCTATTTTTGAGTGGACTCAAGGCAGAGGTTCAGGATCCTAAGCCCTATCAAGTATTAAAGGAGTTATCTTCCTTTCCCCTCAAGGGAGGTAGAAATACTTTCCTTAACTTAAGGCCCACAGATAATGCGCCAAGCCTCAGTAAGACCCCCTTTGGTCTTATCCAGTGCCTCTTCTCTGTGTTCTGTCCTCCTTGCTTCTAAATCCTAATAAATATCTCTCCTCTGAGTAAAAATTATGGCACATGATCTCTCTCATTCTCCCTACCGATTGGGAGAAGACAATTTAATAGCTCTCCAGAAACAAGTAAATACAGAAATACAGATGAGTAAAGATATTTTCATGTTGGTTCTAGTTGTTTCTGAAGGAGCCCAGTTGCCTAACAGCCCTTCTCACAATTTGGTTGTTCTATTTTTACTCCTATTATGTGGGATACCCCAGTGTATTCAAGGTTAATACCGTTTCAAAGTTTCAGTGGCCTAACACTATGTATTTTTATCTCATTCACATAGTCCATATTGGTTGTGTAGCTCCATTAGATAGCTTTTCTTTGAACAGCGACTCATAGATTCAGGTACCTTCTATCTTGTGCGCCACTTCTCTTTGGTCCTTGGAAACATCTCCACTTAGGGATCAAATGGGAAGAGCAAATAGGGCATTGCCTAGGGGAGGGATTCACAGATCAGGCTGAGAAGTGGCACGAATCACTTTTGCCCACATTCCATTGGCAGAGCCCAGTCACATGGGCATGCTCAACTGCAGGGCCGATGGGAAACAAGTGCAGATGAGTGCCCACAGGAAAGGAGCAATGGTTTGGTGAACAGCCCCTTGTCTTTACCATAGCCAGTAAACTCCCATCTAACAGATTTCTATTTTTGCTTAAACTCATTTAACTTGGTATTTTGGTACTTGAAACCGAAGGTACAGACTAATCTAGGTCTTAGATATGGTAACATAAGTTTGGATAAGGACAAGTCCTAAATTCCCCAGGTGAGCATTCAGGTGACTGCAATATAGGTTTCATTGTTTGTTTGTGTTGTAAAAAAAAAAATAAGAACCAAGACTCATAACACAAAGTAAGCGATGAAAGAAGTGATAAACCTACTTTGAAAAAAGGTCACAATATCTAGCAAAATATTCAGGAATTGTCGTTTTGTTAAGAGTTAAGCTTTTTCTCTAACCATGGACTTGCATTACTGTCTTACGGAGTGACTGATTTCTTTATCAGTTTCTAGCAAGGTCTAAACTTAAGCACTCAGAGGTTTTATAAACTCTTCTGAGTTATTCTCCATAAGTCTCCTCACAGATTAATGGTTCTTAGATTTGTCTGTGCATCAAAATAACATGGCTATCCAGGTCAAAATCCCAGAAATCATCAATCATGGATCTAGGTTAGGTCCTGTATATCCATATTTATTTAATGCCACAGATGATTGTGATGCACGGCTAATTTGGAGAATCACTGTTATAGGATATAGGAATAGATATGAATCTTATCTTAGTAACAACCATATAAGTCCTACAGTTCCCCAAGTTAAATTTGAAATTTAAATCATTACAATATTGGGTTATAAGGACTGTTTGGAAGATATACAAGAATATCTATAAGGATAATTTCCATAAAATAGATAGCAGGCACTATGAATTTAGAGGCGATGTCCCTGGCTGACCTGGGCTGTGCAGACGTCATGGAGCAAAGCTATTTGACCTGGGCCCTGGTAAGTAGGTAAAATCTGATAAGAAGAGGGCAGAAGAGGCCACTCCAGAGAGGTGGGAGCATCAAGAACAAAGTTTAGTTGGAAAAGCACCAGGCAGAATCAAAGGATAATAAGCAGGCCCAGTGTGGCTGGAGCAGAAACAATAAAGGAAAAATACAAGGCAGTATAACTAAATGTTAAACTGTGCACTGTGAGCTCAAAGTGCTATGGAAATTCCAAAAGGAGAGTCATTTGGTTAGAACAGCCAAAAAGACTTCATGAAGAAAGCAGAACTTGAGCTGGGTCAGAAAGGACAAGTAGGATTCTGTTAACAGAGAGGAAAGGGGGAAAATTATTTTGTTGACGTTTCTGAAACCCACATGAGAAAATGAAATACTACATGACTGACTATTCTGTTTTTCACATAGATGTACTAGGGTGTTACATATATAGCTAAACACTAATGTAAAGTTTTACTAGTTGTTTATTTGTTTAAATGTCTGTATACCATATAGGGCTTGAGTCAGCTTTTAGGAAATACATGAAATAAAAATATACTATATAATATTTTTTAAAACTAAAATCAGAAAAAATGCAAATAAAAACAGGTGTTAAGAAAGAGGTGGGAATTGAACACAAATATATAAGTACATAAGCATATTTATATAATGCAATTGACCTATGTTAGCCAAAGTTTTTGTCTCAAAACTTCCTGGAAATTAAAGCAAAAACACCAACATGGTCCATTACACAATTCTGAATATCCATAATATATCCAAGAAATTATACTAATTTTTTACAGGAAGGAAAATGTAGCCTTTACCTAGCAGTAGAAGAAATGTGTCCACTGTATTTTAAATACTGAACAATGTCCTCACCAATAGAGTTTTATGTGTGCTCTTTAGTGGAACCACAGAAGATAAGCAAATCACAGAAATTGCCCAATGGGTAGAACCATTACAGCTCCCTGGTGAACTTCATGATCCATCAATCACTCACCCACAGAGAGCCAAAGCAAACTTGATTTTCAAAAGATTTTCCCTACTGCAGGCTCTGAAACGCTGGAGGAACCACGATCATCAGAAAGGAATGTTTCTGATGTGTCTATACAGAGTTGGTTCAGCTGTTTTGATTTAATTAACAACCAGTCAATTCAATCAATTAACAATTTGATTTCATGAACAACATTCCATCAAAATTCAGTAATATAAAAACAAAAGAGCCCACTAATATCCTGAATTGTTATCGATTCAGACAGCTGTATATACAAAGATACAGGTTTTTTCTTTCTTCTTTTTTATAAGTACAGTTCTCAGTATTCCTGGGAAGTGGCTAATTATCTGATGATAATGATTTATGTCTGCATAAAGTTCTCAGAGCTTTTTCACAAGTATAACTATCTTGTGAGGTTGTGTTTTTACTTATGAAACAGGAGGTTCAATGACTTGGCCAAAGTCTAAAAACGAGTTATTAATAGAAGAGGAGGAAATATGGTGTTACACAAAGAACTTTGGAGTCACGGTAAACAAGGGTTTGTTGCCCAAATTCTGCATTTACTTGTTGGGTGGTTTGGTATCATCTGCCCAATTCCCAATTCTGGACTCTACACTCTCACCTTTGGTCTGCAACTTTGGTCCCTCCAGATTTAATGTTCATTATCGTTCCACTTTAATTTGGTTCTTGGCTCTATTCTTACTGTTTCTGACTGAGCCTTAGAATCTTAGAATTCTGGTCTTGGAATCTTTTGTTGTCTTAAATGAGAACCCTTATCTAGCTCCAACTAGAACTCAACCCTTAGGTTGGCGCATTGGCTGGACCAGCCCCAACTATGCCCGAGGCATCTATATACAACATAGGTAACTCCCACAGGCAGTGAGGACTAGAACAAGGCTGATATCAAATGGTGGGGTGCTGAGGAAGACTTGGACAGCAAAGAGGGTTAAGCCCCACATATATAATATACATTGATACCTGCCAAAGAAAACACAGATCCCATACCCTAGGATAACAATATATTTAGAGGGGTTTTGAGTGAGATTCTTACAAGTAACATACCATAAGAAAATATAAAAGCAAAATCCTCTCCACTTTGATTTTGTTCCTCAAATTATTAACAAACAGATCGTTTTCCACCAAATGGAGGTACATATTTAAAGTCATGCTATCAATTGCCCTGTATAAATAGAACCATGTGGAATTCAGCCTCTTATTCTAGTATTGCAGTCCTACTTCTGACCCCTACCCCCAACCCATTGATAAGATCAGATTTAGAGTATCTTAAATTAAAGCGCTATCAATGAATAAATAGACTGAGTGATGCTGGATGGCAGCAGAAACAATTTGAACGAAGTTATTCGGTGTCCTATTTATCTGTCATATGGGCTGATTTATAAGCTTCCTACAAGAAGTAATTTAATGGCTCTTTAATAGAAGGAGGCTTGATAAAATACCAGCAGATGGTATTGTGGGTAATGACCCAAGCTATAATGATTTTAGTAGTGACTTGTCTTATCTATTTACCTGTACTCAAACAAAGGCTGGACTTGCATGCATACACGCACATGCACATACATTATCTTCTGGTGAACTAGGCTGCCTAAAAACCTTTAAACTGTAAACACAAATAATCAAAATATATAATACTCAACAAAGGAGCAAAACTGGAGAAAACAAGAATAATAGATGATAATAATGATGGCGATGATGATACAATCCAAACTGTAGCTTCTCAGTACTTTCATTTTGATTTGCCTTGGCTTTCCAACAAAAGATATATGGCATCACCTCCAGCAACTTTCACAGAGATCCTGAGTTATCTACTGCCAAAAGATGAATAGAAATGGCTCATTTCCTTCAAACAGTCCTTTGGCAACCATATACAACACAGGCAACTCTCACAAGCTGTAGGGACTAGCACAGGACTCATATCAAGTGACATCTCTTCTACTGATTTATTTCTCTTGGTCTCTATTGTCTCAATTACAGATCCAGCAGCTATAGACACATCCTAGATAGCTTCCCCTGACCTTGCAGGAGTAAAAGCATAATTGGGAACTTTCCTTATAGAAAACAACCAGGTCAAGTGCAGTGGCATTCTATCTACTGTTTCATTTTAAGGATTGGTAGTGTACGGGGTCCAAAAGTCTGGGAGAAATCCAGGGGGGCGATCAGGAGCAGCAGGCCAGAACACAAGAAGGAAAGCCTATAGAGACTGGCTCCCTTGCTGCCCTACACAATGGGATCAATGAGCTTCAAGGACCCATTCCTTCTTATGCGTTGGACAGAGATGAGTCAGTTTTAGGCACCTTCTGTGACTGGTCTCTATGAGTGGAAATAGCAGCGCATTATTTCAAGGAAGTGGAGCTTGCCTCTGACCTCTGCTCCTGGTGCCCCAGACAGTACTATTTGCTTCTGGCCATGATGAGAAGGTCCGTGAGCTCATTTCTGGGCAATGTTTCTATGGAACAGAGACAGGATCCACTGGGCTAATATGTGAAGGAAATTTCATGGCCCTGTTTCCTAAGAGAGCTGGAAAAGACATTATTAGGTACTGAGAAGAATGGCCTGTGGGCTTTTTAAATAAAATTAAAAAGGGAAGGCAAAATGAGAATTTTCCCAGGAAAACTTGACTTGGACATACTTTCTGCGGGTGGAGCAGACACCAGCACTGACCTTGCTGGCCAGCTTAGGATGAAATGAAGAAGTAAGCAGAGCTCGTCATCTGGTCTCCCGCTGAGCACCGTCAGTCTCTGTACTCCCCTGGCCTCCCCTATGACCCATTCTAAGTTCGCCTTCCCAGAGGGTATCCCAACCTACAAAATGAACAAGTTGGTTTTCTAACCTGTCCAATATGGTAGCCACTAGCCACATGTGTCTATTGAGCATCTGAAATGTAGGTAGCCTGCATTGAAATGTGGTATAAAGTGTAAAATACATGATGGATTTCAAAGATTTAGTACAAAAAAGAATATAAAATATCACCTAAATGTTTTTATATTGATTACATGTTGAAATGCAAATATTTTGGATACTTTAGGTTAAATGAAATATATTATTAAAATTAAACTATTTCCCTTCACTTTTTTTTAAATGTGGTCACTGTAAATTTTAAGATTACATTTTGTGGCTTGCATCTGTGGCTCACATTATATTTCTATTGGACCACACTGTTCTCTATCCTCAGGGCTCTTATTTCTAATATGATAAATTTACCCTTGAAAATGACAAGGGAAAGCTTTCTCAGATAATATGTTTAATTTTAACAGAAGTTAGTGGAGACAGGAGGTAGGGAAACAGGTAAGAGCTTTACTTGTCCTAGAATGTACTTCCTTCTTCTTCATTCTGGTAAACTCTCATGCATCTGTCAAGACCCAGATCAGCCAGGAAGCTTTCCCTAATCTCCCAGGCAGAGCCGGTTAGTCCCTTCTCTACTGTCACAGCGCTCCATGCAAATTTCTACAAAAGCATTCTAAATTATACCATAAGTTACCTTAATTTACATCTCCCCTTCTAAATTGTGAACTCCTTCAAAGTAGGAACTGTCTTATTAATTCTAATGATAATAATAAGGCTGTAGTATTCATCCTAAAAGTGTTTTCCAATACTTTCATTCATTCACTTATAAATTTATTAATTTGTCCTGAAATCAAGTCTTCTGAGCCTTCAGCCAGCAACAGGGGTCTGTCCACAGCCCTTGTTCTTCAAATAGCCCATCACTATGGACCTCATAGTGAGTTTTCCCCTTATGAATTGCCAACCCAGCTACTTCCAATAAATTCATCTAGAAATAATGATGTCAATGATAATTCAATGCATAGTTTTGACCATGTCCTTTGACTGCCTATGTAAGTGTCCTGGGTTTATCTCCTTGTACATGTGACCTGGAATCCAACCTAGGCCAGCTTTGGCCCCTACACTTTCACTCTTCCCTACTCTCCTTCTTTAGTGCTGTTCTCAAGGTTCTGTTGTAAACTATCTCCTCAACTCACCCCTGTGAATACTCTCCTCCTTCCAAATGCACTGTTTATTACATTGTTTGGGTGTTGACTCTCCTCAAAGCCAGTGGAATATGGGATTCATTAGGAAGATGATGAAACTGTGCTCCAAAGACTTAATGATTTAGCAAAGATTATATCCTTTCCTGTTTTCTGACAACTGTCCATCTAACACCTCAATTTGTTAATTGGTCCTGCCTGTGGCTTTTTTAGTCCTTGCCATGTAGAGAAGTGTCCCACGTGTAGTAAAAGGAGCCAGGACTTGGTTTAACTGGTCGGAGGTGTTTCCCTTTTGCATAAACACCCCATGGAACACCCAGGAACCGGCCTTACTCCAGCAGCCAGCAGCCTTCCTTCTAAAGAGCAACCCATACCACTTAGCTTTTGAAAAAGTTGATTCCAGCCTTTGTAAAGAGTAACCTCAAAAGAGGAGGCAGCCTCAGGGTTCTTGTGAAAGGTACATAGTCAAAACTCTATTTCCAATTATTACTGAGGTAGTAAAAACAAACCTGATTGCCAATTATCAAGTTAGCAAAAACAAACCAAAAGCCATTTTGAAAAGTGTTAAACTTTCTTTGGTCTTAAGAAAGTAATGACACGACACTTAATATAATAATTAAAGGAAAAGGGAAATCTAATTGATACATATCTTCATGTTTTAAATATGAGATTGCACAATTGTGGAAATTTAGTTCTTAGCTTCCTTGCCTAATTTGTATTTTTCGGGTCCATTGGGAGAGTTTAGAGATGAAAATTTGGTCTGCCTGGAATGCTCCCAGCCCTCCCACTTTGTCTGAATAACGTCTATCACTTCTTCCCTTCTCAGCTTGGACACCACTCCCGCTGAAGAGTCTTCTCTGATTTCCCAAGATGGAGAGAGAAGTTCACGATTGTGTGTCCAGTTCCCAGCACAGTGCCCAGCCCACATAATACTCAAGAAATGTTTGTTGAGTGAAGGAATGAATGTTAGTGGGATGTAGGAAAAAAATACTTGACTTGGAGGTCAAGTTCTAGCTCTGCCATTTATCAGTCACTAACTTTTCTGCAACTTGTGTGCTCATTCATAAAAAAAAAGAAGAAGATAATAGTATCTACTTCATAGAGCTTTCTGACAGCAAGTAAGGTTATGTGTGTGAAAGCATCTTGTAAACTGTAATGCCTTATAAAATTTGAAACTCCAACTTCCTTTTCCCTACTTATTTGCTTTGAGGATTTAAATATAACGTAACGTCTCAGCACGTGAGCCAAAATTATCTGGGAAGCAGGTTGGCAAGATCCTGCCAACTGTATTCTCTGCTAAATGCAATGCCACAGCAAACTGCATGTAATCCATGGCTGATATGCAGAGAATTCCTTTGGGGCAATCCAGGCAGCTTAGCCCAGCGGTCCCTAGAAATCAGAGCAACAGAAGAGCAGGCATTGGACAAAGAGGATGTTTCATGCCTCTCATCACCTGTGACTCTGTGCACAGTAAGGATTGACTAAGTTCTGAGACCTGTGGTCAATGGGAGAGTTATGAATGCTGTTCAAATGTGCAATGTTTTGATAGCTTTGCCAAGTGATTGGGTTGAGTATGAAGTCAAGTTTATTATCTTGCCTTCCCAGGGAGTAGTTTCTAGCAAATTAAGAAGAGTAAAAGAGCTACATACAGAAACTTTGCTCACTGGCCTCTTAATTTAGCATAGCTTTTACAGTAAGGACTGTAAAGAAAAGGAGAGGAAACATTAGTTAACTAGGAAAAATTGGATTTTCGCATTGCATCACAGGGTTTGTAGATACTTTTGATGTTATTGATCTCATCTTCTTTGTCAGTATTTATGAAGTAGGACAGAGTTCTAGAACAAAGCTTAGTATGATGACAGCCAAAGAAAGAAAACCAAGCCAAGATTCTTCACCTAAATCTGCTATCAGTTGTCTGAGTGACTTTGATGAGCTGTTTAACCTCTCGCGCCCCAGCATACTTATATGAAAGATGAAAGGTTAACATGACCAAATACAGTAGAGTCAACTATTAGATCTCAAGGATAAGGGATTAAATTCTCCCAAGTGTTGTTGACATAAGTGTCTTTGTGATTATTTGTTACAAGGAATAGACACCTAGGTAGTGTATACAAAAGATTTGTATTATAAGGAAGCACAAGATATTGTACAGGCAGCTAAGAAAAGAAAAAGAAGAGCAGGGCCACACAAGGACAAGAACTGGAACTGGGAAGCCCAGGAGTGGGGCAACTTTTTTGTTTCTTTTGGCCAGCATGGGCATCTGCATCTTGGCCTCTCTCCGTCTCCTCTTTATTTTGATTGGCCTTCTTTGGTTGCATACGGTCCAACATGGCATCTTAGGCATTCCATCATCTCTACTTTCTAATACCTAGAAACATTGGCTCAGGGGCCTACCCTTTTATCCAAAAAGAGACAGCCATTAAACTTGGGGCCACATGACAAAAGAGGACAGTAGGGCTCAATGTAGAGGCAGAGTTTTTAAAAAGGGGATGGAAGAAGAGGTACAAGTCATTTAAGTGGCTGTGTCAACTATTTGAGAGCAGTTTAGGGCTTATGAATGGTGCCGAGGATGGCGAAGGAGGCATGGATTGAGAAGAAGCATGAGGGAAATGGTCTTCTTTATTTAGGAACCAGGCCAGTAAAGCAGAAAACCAGGGTCGACCAAAGTGTGATACATCTCTTCCCTTTTCTTCGGTTTCCCCTCAATAGGAAACGGTGATTTCAGTCTTTTATGAGTCATAAAGGGAAAGGAAATTCTTCCAGTGGGCCTCTAATTGTGGTTTAGGAAAAATGCCTTACAAAAAATCTGTGCCTAATTTTCCCCTTACCAGCCAGTATACTCAGCATATTAGCACCAGTAACCAAAATATTTATATACGTCTAGATTTTAACTGTCTTTTAATTGCCCTGCACTTTGCCTCTGCTTGACCTTTGCCAGCTAGGTCACGTGATTCATGGCAAAAGTACAAATGAAGACCCCATATTGTGGTTCACTCACCTTTTTTCCCACACATGCCTCCATCTTTCACCACCAAGATCCTTACATGTGGAATGGATAATCACTTCAGTCCATAATCCTCCTCCAAAACAATCGGCCCTTGGCCACCCCATGGGTCCAGAGAAATAGACAAAGAATGTAGCTTGCTCTTGGGAGGACAGATTGGGGAAGAGGACTGAGCAAGCCCCGAGAACTGGCTTCAGCATCTCAGGTTCCCAGAGTAGTATAGAAGGGGGGGAAATCCTGTGTGGGACAGCACCCGCTGGACTCTGCAGACATTTTACACCCTATTGGAGAGGCTGAACCTAGAAAGTGCTAGCCAAGGTCAGGGACCTTAGTTGCCAGAGTCTAAAAGAAGTTCTGTCCAGGAATGTCAGGAATGACCTAGGGACAGTTTGACCTAGGTGGAGTCTTTGACCTTGGGCCTACAGTTAGGTTTCTAAACTCAAGTCAGGAAAGGAAGCTGGCACTTGTATGAGTCATTGGCCATAGGGGGTTGTGAGTCTCCAGATTTCTGCCCAGGTGCCATCAAGGAAGGAAAGGATCATTCAATGAGACCACAATAGCTCCAAAATAGCATTTCCCAAGTGAAGAAACCCCATTATCCCATAAAACCCCAAAGACGTGATATCTCTTCAATGCCAAATGTAACATATTTGGAATCAAATTCATAATCTTTTTTCCTAAACCTTTTCCTCTTTCTGCTTCCCTTCACAATCTTCCCCCTGCTAAGAGCACCATTGTTCTCCCAGTAACTTTGACTCCGTATCTCTATTTTCTCTTTCCTGAACTCTCCAACATTGAATGGTGTCACCAGGACATCTTGACTGTTCCTCTCTATTAGATCAAATGTCTCTCCTCTTTCCTATCCCTGCTTCAGAGATGTAGTTCTGGCCCTTATTACTTCCTGTCTAGACCATTACAATAGATTCCAGTCAATTTTCCACTTGAATCCAACCTAAACAATAACAATACTTCTGTCTTAATCTTCTCAAAATACAAATCTGTTCACATTGCTTCCTTTCTTAAAAAGCTTCAGTGGCTCCCCATTGGCTAAGAATGCATCCAGACCCCTTAGCCTGTTGTTCTGGTCCTCCACAACCCATTCCCCGCCAAGCTATAGACAGCATTTGCTTGCTTTTTGTTGTTATAAAAATAATTCCAGGTAATTGTAGAAAATCTGTGCAAAAAATATGAAAAATGATTTAAATCTTAATCCTATTTTCACTATTCAATGATATTTTGGTCTATCTACATAAGTCTTTCTTTACAAAAGTGTGAACATCTCTTTCTTTTATTTGCTAGTATATCAGTTACATTTTTCCACATTTGAATTTAATTTTAATTGTTTTATTACCACTTGCTGCACTGATCCAAAAATATAAATTACCTATTCTTATTATGTAATTAATCCATGTTTACTGTAAAAAGAGCGTAAATTAAATAAGTAAACAAGTAAATTTATTCCATACTTAGTAACATAGTACTAATATCTGTTGACATTTTAGGATATATAGTTTCTGCTTATTTTATTTAATTATTGTATCATGACATTTATCTAAAGTTATCTTTTCTCCTTTTCTCTCGTGATTTGGAAGTTTTACATCATGTTTTCCCTCTGGCAGTGATGAAAGATTAACTTCTATTTCAAAAATATGTTAGAACCTAGTTTCTGTAGTTATAAGTATCAAGAATGAAAAGCATCCATTTATTTCCCCAGTATATGAGATAATTTTACTTTATCGTTCTTTCATTTCCTCATCAGCTTCCCAGTTTTTGTTGATATAATCTGAATTTTTAGACCAAATTATTATTAAGCTATTACTTTGCTTATCATGGACCTTTTATTTTAAAGATTATTTTTGGTACTCAAAATGTTTCATCACTCAAGAAATAATTATTGATGTTCAGATAGTTTTATCATTTAAAATCAAATCTTTTTTTAACTATGACTTTCTTATTCTTGAACTCATTATTTTTTTAACTGTCAATTCTTTTCCCAGGATGTATCTTCAAGTAAATTCTTTTTTTCAGGAAGGGTACACTGATGCCATACTCTCTTAGCCCCTACAAATTTGAAATATCTTTCCCTTCCTCAAACACATTCCATTTGCCAAACACATGGTGAGTATAGAGTTCTTGTGTAACAATCTTTTAAAATCCAAAACCCTTTTGCTCATTGTCTCCATTCTTATTGTCTTTAGTATTTTGGAAAATTATGATGCCAGCGCCATCTTAGTTCTTTTTTATCCAACCTATTCCAATTAGTTTCAATTTTAAGTTTGTTACTTTACCTTTGATTTAAAAAATGTCAACAAGCTATAACTAAGTGTTGGTATATTTCCATTAAATTTACCTGATAATTGGTGAGTCCCCTCAATCAAATTCTTGGGTCTTTCTTCAGTTCAGAACAATTTTTTCTGTTACTTGTTTATTTATTTTCTCCATTCTTCCATTCTTTTACTTACTCATTTCCATTCTACTATGTGAAGATTTTTTCCTAAATCTGTGTTCAATTTCCTCTTTTTTTTTCCCTCTCAAGAATTCCATTTCTTTTTCATCCCATAGATTCTTGGAGATACTTTCAAAGCTTCAAACATCGTTTTTCAGTTTTCAGAGTACTGATTCAACTTTTCACTGCCTCCTTTTAATTAAGCGTTTTCAAAAATTTCCGTTAAATCTTTCTTGATTTCAGAACAAATTTCTTTCACATCTGCTTTCTCAGTTTTCATAGCTGTGACAACTTTTTGAATCATGTTAATAAGAAGAATGAGAACATTTCGAAATTTTTCTTCATCCACTCAAGAAAAGGTGATCTTATCCTTTTGAATACAGTATCATTTTTAACTGTTTGGTAATATTCCCTATTTACCTATCCTCATAGATGAAGAAAGAAATTCAGTCATATTTGGTCTTTGCTAGAACAAAAGAAGCCCAGGGAGGTAGAATTCTCTCCATTTCTCCAGGATAAAAACCTCTGGTTTTTGCTTCTTGTGACTTCTTACTCCAGGCCTACTGTTCCTCTGAATTCCATTCCATCAATATGCTCTGCCGGCATCTCCTCTAATCTCTGCTTTCCCAAGCAGAGACCGCTTGCTCTTTATAGGAGGGAAAGTTTTAGGTCATCCAGGAGAATGCTTTATTTAATCTGCCTTCTTTAGACTTTATCTAGGTGAAGTTTCTTAACAAGGTAAGAAGGCAAACTTTGTAGTTACTATTTTTGCACATTTTTGCATGACTTTGGTCATTTCTTTTGGAATCTGGTGATGGGAAAGTAGAATACCTCTGTTAATGTCACCATCTTTCCAAAACCTCTTTTTTCCAGTATTTTCTCTTTTCTCATCCCATTAGAATGTCCATCAATGTCTTCACTATATGTCCTATGCTTTCTGCAAAATGTGCATTTTCTCATGCTCTTTTCCTTTCCTGAAAGGTCTTTCCCAGCATCTCTTCTCAACTCACTTCTTCCTACTGAAATAATCAGGACTCAAGGACTTTCCAATGAGTGTTATAATAAAAATGTTCATAAAAGAGGTAACATAGAACTCTTATTTGTGTTCTCATACTTTCTATTTGTTAACATACTTTAGAGTCTACCATGAATGATAGCCATATGTGGTTATACCTTATTTCCCCAGTTAAAGCATTCAATCTTAGCAGAGATAATGCTTTGTGTGTGTTTATTTCTTCTATAGGGCACAGACAGAAACATTCACATAGGAAGGGTTCCCAAAAGAAGTATGTTATATTTAGTTTAAGATTGGCTATTATTTATTATACACTCCGTATCAGTACATGTGTTATTTCTATTCCCCACAACAAGCATTAGTGGTATTATTATCCCTTTTTGTAGAAGTATCTGATGCACAGACAAAATTAATAACTTTAAGATCATACAGTTAGTGACAGAAATTGGAGTCACACCCAAGTCTGACTCCAATGCCCATGTGGTTTTCTGCCACGCCATTCTGATTCAATCAAATTTTAATTAAGTTTAGATGACCTCACTGGACATACAATTTGTAGAAGGAATATAATTGAGTTAGATACGAAATAACATTCCTCCCTCACTGAGTGAACTTTATGTCCTCTCTCTTTGATCAAAAATGGGAAATAGACCCAAGGTTTCCACTGGATTCCTGTTTTTCATACTTCTGAAGCCCTTTGTAGAGCTCTCTTTTCTTCTCCCAAAGAATGTGACAATTCTCTGATTAAGAACTATATGAAATAACTAGTCATATCTTACCCTGAAAATCTGAAGTGAAATTTGACCAAGAATATAGTTTTTCCTTATGTCATAACTACGATGTCATCTTAGAATAGGAAATCTACACATATTATGATCCAACTCTACTGGGCTAGATCCTTTGTGCAGGAAGCAGAAAAATAATATGCAGCAGCTGTTGTTCACTGACCAGAAAAGTAGTAATTGAAAATGGTAAGGGCAGGAAAAAAATCCTTTAAAGCATACACTGGAAGCCCATGAGCCAAGCCCAAACTCTGTTGTGTTTTGTTTGGATTAAACAGTGTTTTAAAGCCATTTGACTTTATGGCCAATATTTAAAAGTTTGAAATTTCACACAAAAATCCAGATTTCTGGTTTCTTTTTAAAAAATATGAAGATCCGCTCACACCAGACTTGCATTCCTACATGAAAACTACCTACTCAGGCTTAGTAGCAACCAGGATGGCTGGTGCCTCCAACTGTGGATCAGTGAGCTTGAAATATAAAACATATATGGAGTAAATATAAAATACAGAAAATTAGAGCTGGAAGGAAACTTAGCAAAATGAAGCCAGCCTCCTTGTTTTAAATAAGGAAACTAGACCAGGAAGGTGATATCACCCATAGCTGCTTAGCAACAGGGCTACAACGAGGAGCTGGTTATTTTGACCACTCAGGCCATCAGTCTGTTTATTGACAAACTTCATAATGCAATAGGGACGTCACATGAAATTACAGTAGTGAGTATTTAAAAAGTCTGCTCTTCCAATGTTCCCTTGACCCCTCTCTTCTCTATTTGCATTAGCACTTTGCCTTACTGAATGACAACTAAATCCTTTGAGATAGGGATGTCAATTTATTGAGTACCCATATCAACATAGTTCTGAAAATAGGATACTGTACAAGCTCCAGCTTGTGTAACAAAAGTATTGGTCCTATATTAACTTTATTATAAATATACATTATTTTGTTCATTTACTCAACAAATATTTACTGAGTATCTACCATGTTCAAGGATCTGTATGGAGTACTCACTGGAGATAAAAAGAATGAAGAAGATAAATCAGATCTCTGCCTTCATGGTCAGAAATTAGCGGTACCATCTGTAACAGAATCTCCAACAGTGAATATGTGTTTCTCCAGATCCAAAAGCAGAATTTCTTTGTAGTTCATAGAGTACAGCAAATGTAACACACATAATCCATGATAGGTTTTTGTTTTTAACAAAAAAACATTTTTATCAGTGGCAAATAAGAATCAGAGGCCCCCAAAAAAGCAGTAAATTAATGAATCAAATGATAGAATAAATTATCTGGAACTAGGTAAAAATATTAACTTTTAATACTCCACATTTCTGGCCAATAATTTGATTCTTTGAAGCTGAAGTTTAAGACATACCTACGAAGTGAGAATATTTATATTGGAAGAAAAAGTTTCTGACCACCCATAAAGTCACAGAGTAATTGTCTTCGAAATATGCCTGTTGAATCAGAGACTTCACCACAGTTAGTGGAAGATGTAGAAAGAATGAACATTTTGTTTTCTCATTTCTCATGGAATAGTCCTCTTCGCAAGATTCAGTCCAATAAACATGTATTGAGCACTTATTATGAATGAGTCATTATGTTTACCACTGGGAGGATGGAAAGATGACTATAAGATATTTACTTTCCTATATTAAACATTCATTACAGAGGCTAAGAGAGATAGAAAACAATTAATGCTTAACTACATGTTGTTTTATTATTTTGTTCAAAAAATAGAAAGTAAACATAATAGATATTCAAAAATATGAAGAAAATACTTCAAATGGGCAATGAGTCTTGAAGAATAGGTAGTAACCACAGAGTCAAGGAGAATCTCAGGAACTGCAAGATGGAAAACTCAGTGGATGTGGATAACTAGGATCTTTTTTATTTTAGAAATTAAACCCCACCTGACCTCTAAAGGGGAATGAGGATGGTTAGAATAAAACAGTAGATTTGTTCTTAAAAGATGAAAAAAGAGGCTAGCAAGAAGAAGCTAAAGAAAAATAAAGGGAGAAGGGGAATTTATTGGCTTATTTAGCTAGACCATATTTAAGTACAGCTAGATGTAGGTACTGAACGGATGTCGTCAGTAAACCACCTCTCTCAGCGCTGCTTTCCTTTATGTCATCTTTAGTGTCATTCCCTAACTCCAGCAAACATTGAAATTGCTTCTTTCTTGTCCTCGTCCGTACATGAATTACCTGATCCAGATATTTAGGCAATTGATCATATTTAGTCAATACTTAATTAAATAATAATATATGTAAATTTAGTAGACAACCTCTTTTTTATTAGTCCTTTGAGACCAAGAATCTTAAAGAAAGTGCCAAATAGCATGTCTCGTATCATCTGTAGCAGCTTGCATATTATCTTTCACAAAGCAGAGGATCGATATATACTAGATGCAGTGAATTCATAGCAAATTAATCTTAAATGATGTGTTTAAGGTCTTGTATTTGGGGAAGGGATAAGGAGCAATAATTTATAATAGATATTGGGGTAAAGAGAGGAGACAGTGACAGATTGTGTAAAGGATATGAAGGTGCAGTAATCATTTCTAGTATTTTCAAGGTTTACGGGTTAAAAACTAGGAATAATGCTGACTTGTTAAAATAACAAAAAAGCAACATTTTATAGGAGAATCAATTTGTGGAAGAAGATAAATTCCACTTTAGACATCTTGAGCTTTAACAGCTGATGAAATATTCAAGTTGCTACTTCATATGAACAAATGCCTACGGGAAATAGAAAGCAGATGGGAGTGTAGGTCTGAAGATATAGATTTGGGATTTGCTGTCATTAGCATAGAATTAATGGCAATAATCATTGGAATGGTTAACATTCCATAGGGACGAACAGCATCAAGTTCTGCTTTCAGCAATAAGATTGGCTACATATTCCAGAAAAACCTTCTACTACAAAACCCTGAGAAATTCTGGATTAAATAAAACTAGTAGACTTTAAAATGCATAGATAAGCAACAATGGAAATAAGAGAAATTCACAGGTTTAAAAAATAAAAGCCCAAAGAGCCTGAAATTGAATGTAAGCAAGTGTTCAAGTCACAGACTGCCCAGGGACATCTGACAGCAAGAATCGAGAAAGATCTCAGCCTGGGTCATAGTAACAAGTCAAATCTGAGACTCTTGCAGAACATTGGGTTACTTGGAGAGATACTCCCTCCATAAAAATGTGAGCCAGAAAAATTTTTATTCACTGGAAAAGAGAGCAACAGAGGAACCACTGTGCCTTAAGTCTTGGTAGGAGGAATCTCCTTTGGAAATTCATAATGGTAAGCCTGCCCTTACAAAGATCAGGGATCTGAACACTTGTTATCTTTGCATTCTAGTAAAACTGTAAGAAAAATTGATCTTTAAGGGCTTCTAGGTTATTAGTGGCCTGGGACGCAGGACAGAAGTGAACACAGATCCTACCTAGAGAAGCAATTCCTCAGAATCTATATAAATTAATATAAATTCCAATATAATTCCAAAAGGAAGACTATAATATAAAATTATCAAAACACAGTAAACAATGCACTAACTTCAGATGTTGGAATAATCAGATACAGACTATCTTAAAATATGCTTGAAACATTTGGGGGAAAGGGAAAATTAAAAATAAGAACATAAATGTGGTACTTTCAAGAAATAACCAGGAACATTTGAAAAAAGAATTCAAAAGAACTTTCATAAATTAATAATATAAATTTTGGACTTTCAAACTCAGTGGTTTGGTTAAAAACAGATTAGACACAGCTGAGGAGAGAATTGGAGAACTCATAAGAGAGATCTGAAGAAACCAAAAACAATGCAGCACTCTTGAAATAAAAAAAAGTATAAGAGATTTGGAGAATAGAATAAGAAGACAAATACATCTATTTGGAGTTAACAAAGGAAAAAGTAAAGAAATAGAGGAAAATTGACATTCAAAGAATTAATGGCTTTGAGTTTTTTAAGCTCCCTGAAAGACATGTATCTTTAATTCAGGAAGCACAACAATACCAATAAGGGTAAATAAAAGAAAATCCTCATTTCAGTACATGGTAGTGAAATTTAAAAGCAATAATGACAAAGAAAAAGAATCTAAAAGTGCAGTCAGAGAGACAGAAATAATACATACAAATGGGTAACAGACTGTCAGCAGACTCTCAACAATAATATTGGAAACAGCAGTAGTTTATCTATTATTATCTATTATTAACCAAAAGTTTATCTATAATTGTATACCTTCCTAAGAAGATATTCATAGATAAAAAATAAAAGAAAAAGTTTACTACAAACACAACTTCACTAAAAGAAGATCTAAAGAATGTACTTTAGGGAAAAAAACTCATTTCATGAGGTAGGCCTGTATTCAAGGACAGATAAGCAAATGAATTTGTAAATATGTAAGTAAATATAAATGAACAATGTCTGTGTATGAAATAATAGTAATTTGAAAAAGAACTAAAACAAAATAACATATCAGGATATGGGTGAGATATATATTGAGAAAATTACAAAGCTTCATTGAAAAACATTAAAGAATACCTAAATAAATGGAAAGATATACCATGTTCATGGATAGAAAGATGCAATACCATATAGATGTCAATTATCCCACAAAATAATCTATAAATTTAATAAAATTCCAATTAAAGTGCTAAAAATGTTCATTCTTGGAACTTGAAAAACTGATTCTAAAATTTACATGAAAGAGCAAAATGCCAAAAATAAGCAAGATGCTCCTTAGGAAGAAAAGTTTGTATGAGGAAAGTAGGGGGAGGAATTTGTAATAACAAAGCTTATTATGAAACCATAATGTTAGTTTTAAATCATGTGAAACTGGCACTTTTATAGGCCAAAGGCAAATATTGGTAACTTTGTGGTTTGATCTACCAATAAAGATGTAGCATAGTATTAGTTTAGAGAAAGATAAGTAGACAAAGGACATCTAAAATAGAGAGCATAGGGACAGACCCAGGCATATATGGAAACTTGTCAAAACTGGGATTACAGATCATTGGAATAAAAGGAATAAAGGATGCTGCAATAATTAATTATCTGATAGAAAAGTAAAGTGAAATTAGATTTTGAAGCTAATGCCATAAACAAAATTAGCTCCAAGTGGATAAAACACATACTTATAAAAAGCAAATATTGAAACCACTAGAAGAAAATGTAGGATAATGTCTTTAAAAATATATTTTCTCCTTCTTCTACATTAATGGAATTTTCAGATGAGTAAATTTGCTGCCCAAATAAAGACTACATTTTCCAAACTTTTTGCAGGTAGAATCGTCTTGTGACAAAAGTTCTGGCCAATTGGATATAAGTAGAAATGTCCATAAAGCAGTTTCTAAGAATCTCCTTAGAAGACAGCTCATAGTCACATCATTTGCCCTTTTTTCTTCTCTCTTCCTTTTTTTGAATTTACTCTTCTTCCTGGGATATGGGTATATAAGGACTATAAGACATTATGGGGGTAGAAAGCTAGAAGGAGCCTAGATCTCTAAGGACTTCACGGAACAGAGCTGCCACACCTGCTGGAGATTGCCTGCCTCAGGACTTTAACATAAGAAAGAAAAATAAGCTTCTGTCTTGTTTAACTCATTATTATTTTAGGTCTCTGTTCCTCATCAGGCAAACCTAATGTTAACTAGTGCAATCTGCAATGACATTTCTTCTCTCCCTACTTCAGAAAAACTACAAGAGAGAAAGAATATATAGGAATAATCCTACAAGAACATCCACTTTTAATAGCCTAAATGGGAAGAGGGAACAGTAAAAGAGAGAGAAGAACCCGTAAGAGTGAGAAGTGCCAAATGCTGTGAAATATAGAGAGTGAGAACTGAAAAACTTTACCTCTGGACTTGTCTAGATTCAGAGGTCACTGGTGCCTTTAGACAACTGTTTGCAAAGAATGACTAAGAAGCGAGTGAAGCAACATAGCACTCAAGGGATTATTGCTGCTTGCACGTTACTTGGAAGCCTTCCAGCTCCACACAAAACCAGTATACAAATATGTTTGGTGTTTCTTGGCTACGGGTGTGACTAGAGGTACCTGAATCATCAAGAAACAGAAATAGACCTTACTCTGGATAATTTCTTGATTTCTTTTCCGTAATCATGGCACACCCAGTAGGAACATGCCTGGTCTCCTCTTTCTGGTCACTAGGATGGAGATGACAATCCAATTGGGGTTCAACCTCTCTCTCTCCTTAACTGCATGAGGGGATCTTTTTTTCTCTATGTTTAGAAGGTAATCATTTTATGCCATGGAATGAAATGCATTGATTGCTATTAGTAGTATATTTATAGATGCACATATAAGTTTTAACCTGTAATAGAAAATGATAAATCGTCTAAAAGTATAACTAACATGTGGGCCTGACATCACTCGCCAACCTCTCTGTACAGAAGCCATGATCACCAGAAGAAGGGAAGAAGTGGATGCAGGCCAGAATTTTGAACCTTGAAAAACATAAGTAGGTATTCCTTGACATACCCAAGGGAAGAACTTTTAAAAAGTGTGCACAAATTAAGAACACGTGCTAAAAGAAATTATTCCATAAGAAATAGTGGTAGAGAATGAATTTAGGGAATTTCAGTCAACATGACATAAAATAGCCTATATTTATATATCCTTAAAATATAATAGGAAGCACATTTAAAGAGTCAGTAATGGAGTTGACAGAAAGAAATAATTAGTGTTGGGTTTGATGAAGGAGAGGGCAGCTATTACAAAAGCAGGAAGATTTTTCCCCACAGGATGATGACTACTGGAAATGGAGGATTAGGTTCCCCTAGCACCATCAGAAAGTGGGAATGCCTAAAGTTTTCTCTTAGCATTTTCTTCACTTTAGAGAAACATTACTATTTCAAACATTTACAACGCACTCCTTCTCCTGGTAGAATGGTAAAACACCTAAAGCTCAAACAGTTAAGGTAACGAAGGTATCGAATAAGGTATAGATGAACAGAAACACAAAAGGCTGAAGAAGTGATGCCTGATGAATAACTATCCGGCAGCATTAAGTGGGGATGATGCCTCCTATGGGAGTGGCCTATGAGGATACCTAGGCCTATGGTACACATGCTAATAAATTGCCTGAATTGCCTTTCACATGTCGTCTAAAATGTATAAATCAAGATATTTGCCTGAGTTACATAGACTATACCAAATATACAATCCACTCCATTCTATCCCATCTCCATGCTCATCATATCCAAGCTAAAGTTCTTATCTTTTTTGGAGTGAGAAGGAAAATTCGAAAGGGACAGCAAAGCCACCAAAGGAAACAGAAGTGAACCTCCCTTTTCCAAAGCAGGAATGGGAGCAGCTAGGTTTCTGGATCCCTAGCATTCTCTCAGCCCAGTCTCCCCAGTTTGGGCCAATTAAAATGGCCACAATTAATTAAGAGGTACTGGGAATCTCTGCCACTACTCTAGAAGACCTAGGCAGCTGCAAGACCCAGAATCATTCCCCCTGGGAATTTAAGCTACAAGGTCCAAGTGTTGGCATGTGCTCCTTGGGGAGCCTACCTGCAGCATGGTTCTAGCCAGTCTTGGCTCTTGGAGGTAGACCTCCTGAATTCAAAATGGTCAGATGTGCAAGCTCACCCAGGACATCTCATCAACTTCACAATAACAGACCTTGCATTTTTCTGATGAAAAGGTTTCAAGTGTTTGCACTAGCAGATGTTGGGGATTTATTCTATGCCTCTTCCTCTAGCCTATCTTCCTTTTGTCTTTTGCCCAAGCAGGGCACAGCAGTTGACTAAGATGACTAAGCCACAGCGAGTCCTCACCCACATAAAAATTGGAAAAGGATTGTGAATACCTTTGCAGAATGTCCCAGTACAATGCATTATATTAAGGAATTTTATTACAAATTTTCCTGGAATATCTTTAAGGGCTCAATGTTGCTGGGAGAGTTTCTTGTTTTTAAAGTGCTCTTTTCCACGTTTTTTTCTCCAGTTTTTTCTAAAGGTCCTTCTAGATGGAGTTAAATGGCAAACTTCAAGGTTTTTAGGCTCAGTACATTTGGAGGTTATATCTGGTACCCTAGATATCGTGTTTAGATTTTTGATTTACCAGCTGGACTGTAAACACTTACAGTGGGGGAAACTATTTTATACCATTTGTACACACACCCACTGAGTGCTATTCTTTTGATGGCTAGTACTTTACTTACGACTTAATAGGTGCTCGAAACATTCATTGGTGGTTGTATTTTAGTTATTTAAATATCTGCTCACCCAGGAGAGGAAGAAATACACAGAAATATGAAACATAGCTTCTATCCTCAGTTCTCTTAACTTTTACTTAATTATATTGAATTGTCCTTTCTAAGTATGATGGACACATTTTGGTATCTTATTTTTTGACTGATTTGGCTTTGTTAGTCCCAACTAATGGACATTTGGTAAATATGTATTGACTTGCTAAATGGAAGACAGTCCATCTTGTTCTCTATCTAAATCTTGCCCATCCTTCTAGGTCAATTGAAGTCCTTTTAAACTCCACAGTCTCCTCTGAGAGCTCTATCCATAGGATCCTTCCTATCTCTGAACTTTTTTTTTTTTTAAAGAATGGCACCTGGGCTAACAACTGTTACCAATCTTCTCTTTTTTTTCCTGCTTTATCTCCCCCAATCCCCCCCATACATAGCTGTCTATCTTAGTTGCAGGTCCTTCTAGTTGTTGCATGTGGGACGCTGCCTCAATGTGGCCTGACGTGCGGCGTCATGTCCATGTCCAGGATCCAAACCGGCGAAATCCTGGGCTGCCACAGCACAGCGCGCAAACTTAACCACTTCGCCTACGGGCCCGGCCCCTCTGAACTTGTTTTTATTGATTGTACATATCTAATCACTTATTGAGGTGCCTCTTCGTAACCCTTATTATTAGGGAAGTTAAAAATCATGGCCACTGAGTTAACTTCTAGTACCTTTGCATATTCTCAGCACTTCGTGCTCTCCTTCTTCTGGTAACAAACCCTACTTCCATGCCAAAAGAGTGGGCATGGAACACAAGCTCGTCCAATTCAAGTCCTTCCCTGGGGGAAGAGTCAAACTCTATCTGAACTGTGTCTATCTGAACTGCCTTATTGTTAGAATGTAAGTAACACACAGCATGGTGATTATAGTTAATACTACTATATTACATATTTGAAAGTTGCTAACATAGTAAATCTTAAAAGTTCTCATGATAAAAAAAATTATTTTGTAGCTATGTGTGGTGATGGATGTTAACTAGATATCGCGGTGATCATTTCGTAATATGCACAAATACTGAATGATTATGTTGCACACCTGAAACTAGTGTTATATGTCAATTATACCTTAATTTAAAAAAAAAAGAGAGACTGTAAGTGAGGAGTTTCCCCCAGCCAAGTCATCAACGTAAGGAGAAGCTGGCCTGCGAGAATAAGCTGACACCCAAAAAAGAGGAGTGACAGAAGACTTTGCAAGCACTAAAGCTTTCTAAGTCCCTGAATCCAGCTGTTCCTGAGGCAGGATTCATCCCAATCATGTTCAGGGTCTGGTTATATCAGCCAATAAGTTCTGTGGTTGTATTTTTTTGGAGACTAAATTTGAGTTTGTCACTTGCAGGGTCTTGAAAAATCCATGACAGGCTCCTTAAGGAAGTCATGTCTTTGTGAGTTTAGTTTGACTGCTTCTGCACATCCCATTGCGCCTGGCACAGGGGGCACTCTGTGAAGAACAGAAAATCAGTAGATGTCAAAATAATGGTTCTTTAAATTTCCATTAAAATCCTGGAATGTTATATAAGACACTACAAATATTAAAGAAATTATTATGTCTAGGAAATTATGAGCAAGTTCAGAGTCTCAAGAGATACTAACACTTTGGGTAAGTAAGCTGTTTTCAGGAACAAAATGCACATATTTAACATGTTGCAAATATATTTCTTGTCATAAGAAGCCACTGGGTCCGTGAACCATTTGTATCCCTTATGCTTTCTCATAGTGGAAAGTGCTTAATATAAACCTGTTCAGATGTTTTTTTTTCATTCCACGTTAATGTACTGTCGAGCATATAATTATATATACACACACACAGGCAGATACAGCCAGCCCTGGTGGTCTAGTGGTTAAGATTCAGCAGTCTCACTACCATGGCCCAGGTCAGGGAACCACACCACAACATGTGTTGGTTGTCATACTATGGCAGCTACATGTTGTTGTGATGCTGAAAGCTATACCACTAGTATTTCAAATGCCAGCAGGGTCACCCATGGTGGACAGTTTTCAGTGGAGTTTCCAGGCTAGACAGACTAGGAAGAAGGACCTGGCTGCCCACTTCCGAAAACATTGGCCATGAAAAACCAAGAATAACAGTGGAGCCTCTAAAGTGAGAGGATGGTGCAAAAAGACAGGTCAGAGTTCTGCTCTGCTGTACACAGCGTTGCTAGAAGTTGGAATCCACTCCATGACACTAATGACAACATATACAGGCATACGTACACAGCGCGGGTGTGTATGTGTATGTATTGCTTTAACCAGCTTCCTGGAAACTTTATTTATTGCACTTAGAAAACTCGGGGTGTAAACATAACAAAGTAAAAGTTTCCTCCACAGTCTCTTTAACAGGCCCCATTCCATGAATTGCATGTGCAACTTGTTCATGAATATGTAAAGTATCTGAAGATTTTCTTTTAACTTGTCTTGATTTCCTTGAAGACTCTGGCACACAGCATGAGATTAAAATAACCTGGCATTGCTGGCGACTTTGCCCACAAATACCAAGGAATAAATATTAGAGTGATGGATTCTCTTTCCCTTGTCAGCCATGAATGTGTCCCAGCCAGGGGCAAGGTCTAGAGAGTAATTTAAAAATAAACAAATAGAATCAAAGAGTAACTTTACTCTTTTATTCAAAGTTTATTAAAATACAAGAACAAATTGTAAAAGCACACATACCACTCAGCACCAATATAATAACACTCTTTCTACTGATAATCTCCAAAACATTTCTGTTTCTGCAACTGAGAAGCAGAGATATACGCACATGCATTCTCACCACATTTACCCAGTACTCACAGCATCACACCCCGAATATTCTCCTTGCTAGGGAGACAAAGATGGGCAGAGGCAAACTAATGTGACTACATCCAACCACTAACTGAGTCGATGACTCTTTCGTCAGTAGTTATCATTTGCACATTGGTAACCTCTGCACATCCCTGTCTCCCTCTTCGGGGGCCCGATTACTTGGGCTAGTGATGGAGTCTGGTGATAATGTGATACAAAACTAAACAAAACTGGCCAACATTCCCTACCCAATATCTTTTAATTGCTTTGGTTATAAAGTACTGAATACTTATGTCTTCACGTCCTCCAATCCTAACACACATAAAAACCACACCAACCAGTGACATGGTCTGGAGAAGTCTTGAGAGAATTTTATTTATTTCCCACTCCCTTCTGTGGGCTTCTTTCACTTATGTGTTTACCTGTTTGCTTTTTCAGGGGAGGAGGGAGTTTTGAGCCAAAAGAGTGACTTCATTAAACATCTCCAGGGTCTTCGAAGTCTCCCCAGTAAATATTAAATAAACTCCCTGGAGCTCTGGTGCTGCTGCCCAAGATGGGCAGCAAGCCCCAACTTGTATGAGCAGTCTTGTTTGGATATCTGTACATGTTTGCTTTCTATTGGTTAAGACTCACCTTGGAACAGAGCTAGGTCTCTTGAGTCTGAGACCTCGCTTCTGGTGCTATCCAAAACATAAGGCATTAGGAAGTGGCCCAA
This sequence comes from Equus caballus, assembly GCF_041296265.1. Classification (NCBI taxonomy): domain Eukaryota; kingdom Metazoa; phylum Chordata; class Mammalia; order Perissodactyla; family Equidae; genus Equus; species Equus caballus. Next base: position 37,984,028 of record NC_091707.1, read on the forward strand.
AGTTGAGTTCATCCTAAAGTCACTCAATGACTCTGAGCAGCCCTCCAATGGTGAGAAATTTCTTTTCAAATCTTCCCCAATCAGTAGACCGAGCCCTCAGGGGCTAGTTCTTCCCAGTTAGCAACTTCCTCACTTTCCCAGGCCCAGATCTCAAGACACTACCAAGGGAGTGCTGATCACCTAGCAAAGGTCAGTACTTATGCCCCATTCTGCATGTACACACGAAGACTGCGTTTGGCTTCTATTTTTAAGATAAAGGAGGAAGCGGGGAGGAGGTTGGAATATAACTAGAAACACTTTAGCTCTGATTTTTGGCAATATCACTTTTTCAAAAATCTCCTGAAATTAAAAGCCTCCCTGTTAGTCTCCGCTGCTAGGAGACATGACATCAGGCATGTTCTGAAAAGCTCCAAATGCTGGTAAACGTTTTCGTTAACCCTTCAATGGGACAGAAGTCAGAGTCTATATTTTCCCCTTTGTAATGGCCATGTGATTCTAATTAAGCTTATTTCCTAAACCATCAGTCAGAGGTCAGTGGAATAAATGTCCAGGTTTATCCTCTTATGGTTTACAGAATGGCAAATCCTGTACATCAGTGCATTTCTCTTGCCATGTACACAGCCCACAGGACATGCTAAGGGCACCTCGTCTCGTATTCAGCTGGGAATTTTCCCAAAGGCATAGATGTTGTCTTTAACCTGCCCCTCTGGTATTTTATGCAGCAAGGCAGCACCCACGCATGACCTCACCATATTTCATAATTTTTATTCGAGCCCAAATAGTGAAATACACTCAGGCAAAATGAAAGACAGCAGGTTTTCTTCTGTCCTTGATCATGGAGTAGGCATTTCCTAGTTAATGGCAGGAGAACTTAAGTAATTCAATAAGCATTTTGAAGTTGATATTACCAAAAGTCAGGAGTCCATTCTACAAACAAGGTGAAGACTTAGGACCAAAGATCCAAAACATGAATATAAAAAGTCATATAAGTTAAATGACCATCACTTTAGCTACACAAAGCAAGAACAGAGTTACTAATCTGACTCTAAGGAGGTCAGTTACATGTTAATATCTGTTTCAAACACTTCTACCTTATTGTGCAGGCATTTCATTCATGCCCATTCAAGAAAGTCACATTGTGTTGATTTCACTAGTATTTTCTCTAATCAATAAAATAAAGTAGTTTTGAACAGCTCCAAGACATACGTCTTCAAACACTAAACGTTTGAGTAAATCCCGATGCTATGATAATATCTAAAATTGCTTGGAAACTATTTCAATAATAGACAAGCTAATTCAGTTTAAAAGGCTAAACTGAAAGCTCCATGTAAACATAGGCTATGGGGGGAAAAATGTTTAGGTACTAAGAAGAAGAACTCAAAGGTATATATATAGTATATTACACATATATACTATATATATGCTATATATATATATAATTTTTGCCTTGTGAGAATAAGAACTACAACTCTTCAAAGGAATATACTTTATAAAAGACAGGATAAGTGGGGTGGGTATTGACAATCTGATAATTTCTCTGAGCATATCAGCTAAGCATTGATTCTCCTCTATCTCAAATAATGAGTTCTTGTTAAATTCATAAAAGATACATCACAGGAAATTTAAAAAGTTTGTGTTGAGATAAATAGGTTACATAATTACAGGCTTATCATAACTCTGGTAACACCAAACCATTGTATATATTATAGGATTCCTGAGCTTTGTCAATTCACTTTCTCCATTGGCCCCCTAAAAGCCTTTCTTTCATCTGTGTTCTATTGAACGTATCTTTTTCCCTGATATTCAGCCTATGCCTTTGTATGTTTACCTCCACTGCTTCATTTCTCCATCGGACTGTCCTCTGGGAGAGGAACTGCCCGCACACAACCTTCACTTTCTTTAAAAATATATCACAACTGGGTGATGTTTTTCATCATCCTTTTCCCTAGACGCCTAGCACTGACTGCCTTACCCAAATCTCATCCCCCCACCAGCTTCTCTAACATTCTGTTCCATTATTGCACACGTTGAACAAAGGGGGAGTTGAAGGACAATTGTGTGAGTGTGCCATAACCAATTTTTCATTTTACTTTTCCAGGGTAACACACAAATCTCAACACCATTTTGAAGATAAAAATCAATAGGGCCCACTGATAAGACTTGAATATAGTGTTTAACAATTGAGGACTTTGAAATCATCTATTCTCAATGTGATTTTCCAGAAATTCATTAGATGACACTTTCAAAATTTGCTTTGTTTCTTTGTGGGTGTGTTTTGTAGAATTTAAAACACTAGGAAGCTTAAATGTTGCTGTAAAAAATAATCAGTTACAACAGTGCTTTAATATCTAAACGATAAACTAGTGATATGACTGCTGTGTTTCTTCAGTTCCTTACAGACTTTGGGTTTTTGCACACTCAGTTCCCACTTTTTTCTCATTTCAGGCAACTAGTTCAGGAAGATATTTTCAACTTTAGATATCTGTTTCTCTTAGCTTTATTTTATGATTCAATTATTAATGGAATGGTCGTAAGAACTTTTGACTGTACATATAAATGCAACCATATACTGTGATTTGACAGCATCCTCAAATTTACAATAGAAAATTTATGATACAAAATTGGCTGGTCTATTCTTTTGGAGGTTATGATATTTAGATATTACTTATATTACATATAAGTAAAACTATAGTGTCTTTATTTTAAAGCAAAATATGGTATCTTTATACTAAAATAACATTATAATAATGTATTATAGAGGCCTTAGATTACTAGATCTCAGCTAATAGGAACAAAGGAAGACCCAAGTCCAAATTCAAATGTAAATGGGAATTCCATTTTACCAAATTCTATGCAACTGAGGGTTGCCTTATATCAAAGCCTCCAAAATTACTGATGGGAACTGTCTCAAACTAACTTGCTCTTCTTCTATTTCACAACTGAAGAAGCCTCACTTGTTTGCACCTATTATTCATTATAGATCACCTACTTCGGGAGGAAAACGGTGCTGTAGCTGAACGGCTAGTGCACCCACCTCCCACAGCAGTGAGAATATCTATAATATACATATATATTGCTGACCTAAAGAGGACACTCTTCAGCTTAGCATTCAGAGAACACTGCTATAGAGACTGAGACCAAGAATGAGTGGGGCCACATCAGAATTGTAGGGATGGAGAGGGACAGACCAGTACCACTGGACCCACTGCTTTTACCTTTAATCAGTATCATGGGGTATAATTCACCCCCTGAAAACATACACACCACAAACATATTTCAAAATAATTATTTCCACAACAAAATCCTCATACATACAAATATCAAAGTATGTTTTTTTTTCCCTTTCAATCTCCCTTTCTCCCTCAATCTAGGAGTATATGATAAATACATTGATTTCATATGTATATTCTCTATGCTACTTTTAATCGAGCTGCTTCTTTTTCTGGCCTGTGTATATTTTCATGTTTCTGTGGCTAACAAATTAGTCTCACTCTACAGCTTCAAGGTGAATCTTGATGAAGCCTCCTAATCTTTCTGCCTCCTTTTCCTAGGTTGTCAATTTGATTTTCTTCTAGCACTTTCTCCACCTGCCTAGAAAGTAACCCTCAGATTTCAGATGATTATTCATGGCATCTACAAATATACCTGTGAGTTCTGGGATTTTTAGACTGGCAAAGGGCACTACATGGCTAGAAACTAGAACATCAGAAACTACTCTAACATGTTAAACACCAAGGTCCTAACCACATGGCCTGGATTCAAGGATTCATTATAAGTAAACATTTGGGAATTTTCTGGTTGGGCTCTATCCATGCTGAATAAAGCCAAGGCAATATCCCTTATACTAAGAAGGACAGTAGCCTCCCTCAGATAGTAGTTATTCAGGTAAGTCTTTTCTTCAGGTCCCAAAGTATGCATCAGCCGTCTCACTTCTTTCTCAAGGCAGAATGAAGACATGCTGAAACAGGGTTTCTTCCCCTCCATCTTGGGATCTTGTCACTCAGGGCTTTTCACTAGAAAGAGAAGTGATGGGGCTACTATTAGCCAAATGCCATTTGAGAGGTGAAAGAAGTAGTGAGATGTTAGAGGTTTAGTTCTTCTGACAAGTAAATTCCTGTCTTTCAGTGAGGCCATGGGATTCAGCTGAAATAGTGGATTCAGGTCTTAGTTTCCTTTCCTGTACATAATGTTTTCTTAAAAAAGCTCTATGACAATCATACCTTTAACCGCTAACTTAGATTTCATCTCTCGCTGAAATTCTTCTCCAGCCAACGCCGGACTTCTTGAAGGTTGTAGTAGAAGGGGCCCTTTCCTCCTAGATAAGCAATTTTCTGTCTCTGCACAATACACACACGTTCAAAGGCTACCCCATAAGCTACATTGGCATTATTGTCCATACGGTCAGCCACAACTCGGCACTGGGGCGGCAAGGAGAAACGCTCCAGAAGCTGGTGGGCTGCAGCACATCGGTCTTCCTGGTTCTGGTGCTTCTTCACCTCAAAAGACAAAGAAGAGTCCCCAGGCACCGCCCAACCATCTGAAGGATGAGCCTCATCAATGTAGACCAACAGGAAGTCAGCCACTGATGAGAACTCTTCCACCAGTTTGCTGAAGGCTGGCAGCTGGCTAATAAAAGGAGGTCAAGTGGCTGAGCCAAAGTTGACCACCAGTGGGCGCTCAGAGCTGGCAAAGTCAAGAAGATGGCACTCAGTTCCATCAACTGTCTTCCCCTGGGCACCATTTCCTCTGTTGTCACCTCTATCTGGATTGGAGACATGCACCACACTGGAATTAGGGGCATCTTCACCCAATTTCACCTAGTGGGGAAAAAAAAGAAAGAGGGAGAGGATAACACATTAAACACATTGCCACTTCAATTTATTATTTATAAAAACAATTGGCTCTAATACAATGTAGTATTTCCTTCAGAGGATGGTAAACATATACTGATTTGAGTAAAGAGGCATCATGGCAGGTAATGTAAAGAATGGCCAAAAAAAGAATGGAGAATAAAAGTCTTTTTCATCCTGTATATCCACTGTAGGTAATTATTTTCATCACTGAAGGCACTGCAGTTAACTCTCTTCATAACTAAGTTGAGGCTGGTATTCTTTACTATCCTTACTTTGCTGGCAATGCTTAGCACACACTAAATAACAAATGATTAATTGACTTTATTTTAAAAGTTAAAAGTGAAGGGTCTACTTTAATACAAATTATCAGAGTCGTGGGACATAGTACCTCTTTATGGATTCTCACTTCCAAATTCTAAAATACTCAGGAAAGACTGATTTTCCTGCATGATGCAAAGTCATTTCATCTCAACCCATGGGCAATGATATCAATGGGCTCTATTCTTGGCCAGAGCTAGAAACTCTGTGGTCCACTATTTATAAGAAGGGCTACTCCCACTGAAACCTCTTCAGCTTCCCCATCTGTAAAATGGTGATAACAATTTTTGTCTTCTTCATATGGTTATAGGAGAATAACATACGGAAAAGAACTCCTTGTACACTATAAATCATTGTGTGGGTGTAGGTTGCCATTATTAGATGCCACCTAAACACATTTTCCTGGGCAATTATGTGTTTAAAAAAAATTATCCTTAGAAATGCTTTGAGCTCTCCTCAATATGATGGCCTCCTGGAAGTTTCTACAGCTGCTGCTTACTTCGCTGTCCTTATGACTAGAACCTCACCATTTTCATTAAATGAACAAAAACATGCAATCATTCCAGAATTCTTTAATTTCTCATTTTTACGTGGTTTTTTTGTTTGTTTCCCCCTTTTTACCTAGAAAATCACAAACCATTCGCTTTTCTACCATAATTTATTAACAAGCTCCTCTAAATCATAAAATACTCAGGCAGAAGAGGTATAGAGGAAAATTGTTCCATGTGCCCCTTTCGCATGTGGGTTAAATAGTTGAACACAGACTGAAAGAAAGTTTGCTGGCCTTTGGATCTGTAAATGGATAATAAAAAGCAGGCAACATAAAAGAGCCAATTACTTCAGTTTGAATTAACACACTTGGCTCTTCCCCTAGAATGGTTTAGTCAAAGCCAATAACATTAGGGACAACTTACGACTGTACAATTGATTTTTGTACACTATTCTTAATATTACAAAACACTTCCAACCAAATCGACTTATTCCTCTCATATAAATACAGCCACATACAACACTGCTGTTAATTGAAGTCACTTACAAGTGAATTGTTAACGACTCAACAATCCAAGCTGATAAAAAAACACTCAAGGGCTTTTATTCAGAAGCTTCTATCTAATGTTAAGGCATAACTCATTTTAACTGTAGAGAAAGAATTAAAGAAAACCTTTCTCTCCCTTCTGAAAAATCCAAGCAGGGTAGGTTTGAAACAAGTACCATTATTTTTCTAAAAGAAATCTTAGACTAACAATCTTCTTTCTTAGGAAAAGGAAGCCACTGGAGTGACTTAAGGACATTGGTTTTCAGTCACTATCAGGGAGAAAGCTATTTTATTTACATTAATTTTCTTGGTTAATCTGCAAGTGGTACTAGATGAAGAAACCTAATAAGACACTTCTAGCTGAATTATTTTATATGAGCTACACTCATCGCTGAGGTATTAAAACATACACAAAATTTAAAGATAGATGTTTTAAAGGTATTATAAACTTTTAATCTATGGATTCTTTTTGTACTTCATTGTAGATTTAGGTGGCGGGTAGCATTGCTATCACCATCTTGTTAGATCTTTTCCACTTAAAATAGCAATAACGATAGAGTTCTAGGAGGGCTCCTTTTAACAACAAAGTTGTGCTGTGTTCCTCAACATACTGTGATCTAAAGACCTGAATTCATTCAGATCAGTCTGAATGCATTAGCTGTTGTAGCAACTTCTTGTTAAGTGAGCGATCCACATACAGGAGAAAGATCACCTTTGGACTATAGACTTCTAAGTCCTTAGTAGGTGAAAATATCCACCTGCTTTTTGAAGTCATTTTTAAGACCTAGGAACAATTGTGTGGTCTTGTTAACTGGGCCTCTGCCGTCCCTAACTCTCACCCAAGAAGACTGTTGACCCTTGCTTTATTCCAGATCATTCAACTAAGTAATCTAATCGGATGTTTCAGTCGCAGGTGGCTCTCTTGTTACCTGTAGTTAATTTTCTTGGAAAGTTAAAGTACCTTTTCCTTCTTCTTAGTAAAAATGTATAGTGTGGCCACATAATTCTTTCCAAAATACACAGACTGGCTTACCTTGGAAAATTTAGAACAAGTACAACAACTGCACCTTAAAATTAAAAATTAGGAGTTACAAAATACACAACGCTCTTTGTGTGGGATGTTTGGCATTTTGTTAAACTGGAAAATATATATAACTTTTTAAATTTTGTTGAATGAATTACTGAATGAATGATAGTTGTTATAATCCCAGGTAGGGGTCAGTGAAGAATCCTGGAGCCATACTGTAGAGCACTGCCATAATCAACGCTTAATGCTGTTGATCTGTTTTGATTATCTCAGCTGGTCAGTGCATAAAACGAAAGTAGCCAATCCTCTTTAATTTGCTGAGCTGCCGTGGGACCCTACTGCAAATTAGAATGTCATAAACAGATATCCTGTTCATGAGGGTGACCAGGTAAGGAAACATGCATAGGTAAGATCAATGCTATTAATAAAACTATAAGGAAAAAACACACACCCATAATGTGTAAGTCCAAAAGTGGGTAGACCAGTAGTCTGTTTTTATAAGCATCATATACTAATCATAAAATTTGTCCGCCTTTACTAAAACCTGCTGATGGAGGACTATTCAGCAACAATCAAAAACAAAAATCCTTGGAAATTTTAAAGATGAAAGTTTGTTTTAAACTAAAAAGAAAAATCTTTTAGAAGGACTTTATTGTTCATTTTTCATCTTCGCATTTGATCATCATGAAAATTAAATTCCTATTATGACCAGAGTTTCAAGTGGAGGATTTCTTGGTTTGCTCGGATATGCACCCTGCTGAGATGGAATGGGAGAATCACCGTTGTCTTCAATGATGGAAGATTCTTTGCTTTCCCCAGGAGCAAAGCATTCCTTGACAAACAGCCAAAATGATGAAGAAAATAAAGTTGGTCCCATAATAACATTTAGACTGCAGGAAAGAAGCTCAACAAAAACAAGTTATCCCCTGGTACTCCCAAACTTTGTTTTAATTTCCCACAGTGGCACAGAAAGTCTCCTGGCCACAAGTTACCTATCATCTTAATTTCTCCTTCTTAGAGGGTTTGTGTTTGGTTTTTGTCCTTAATGAGACATATTTGCCAAAGAGGCATTCAAAAGGCATTTTTTACTCTTGCGGAAGAGTAATTAGGTCGGTACCTCGTTCCCTGCCAGCACTAGCCGCTCTAAAGAGAACCTTGCCCAGTATTTAATGCCCAAACACAAGAAGCATCATTTCCACTAATTGGTCTTGAAGTTCCGATGTTCCCAAAGGGTCCCTTTATTTTGTAAGGATCAGAAAGGACATACGTAAAATGTAATATCGTCATCACTGACTTTTCTCTGTCTCATTTGCACTATTACAGTTGTTCTTTCTTATGTTTTTGTAATCCACATCACCACAACACCAACAAGGGAGGTAAATAAAGGGTTTGCATTTTTACAGCAGGGGACCTCTCTCGGCCAAGTTCAAATGTTGTGATAGCCATCTTTATAAATATGAACAAGAGGGTAAATATATGGCATATATAGAAATTTGATTCCCTTGATGATGGGATTCCTTTTACCGACAGTGTTCAGTGCATGAGGAAAAGGATAATGCTGGTTTAGCATGTGGACTGTGAAATGCAGGGCGAGGGAAAAAAAGAAAGAACCATTCATCAAGTAGAAGCTGGAAATAGAGCATATACTACTAACCTTGTTTTTTTCCTTTCCACAGCCTGAGGAAGGCTTCTGGACAAAATCTCACCTAATCTCATGATAGAATATAAAGCAAATGATAAAAATGGGCATGGGGGGTTGACAGACACTTTTTACACATTCTTCTTGCTGTGCAAAGCCCTGGAATGGCTTTATTAACTATCAGGAAATTTCAAATTCGTTGACATAATGACCAGGCTACATTAATGTCCTTACAAACATAGCCAAATAATTATTAAGCAGCAATTTAACCATTTCCATTCAAATTGGCCACATAAATCAGAGTTGCAGAATAAGCTACCTACTCTTTCCTCTCAGTTCAGCTCCCTTTTGGCCATTCTCTTTCTGATCCATAACTTGAAAGTGTAGCTCTAAGCTCTATCATTTTCCAGTGTTTCATCCAAGTGATGGACAAGCTCTGGCTGTGGCCTTCTTTGTGTTCTTTTGGGAATGTTTCTCTCTTAACAGAGCCATTTTCCATCGTAGAACTAGTGTCAAAAGGCTTGAGGTGAATGAAGAGGAGGAGGAGAATGTTAAAGAGATCCTTTCAAAACCAAAATTATATGTTCAAATGAATATGTTTTCTGTGCCACTGCAGTATTAACCATGCAGAAGCTAAACTGCTTGTCAGCATCTATACTGTGCGTTTACTTTTACCCTTCATTTAGGTAGGGGCCAGGCTCCCAGACAGGGTAATTTTCTTATTGGTTGCATTTTCTAGTCTTTGAGTAGCTGCAAAAGGATGCAGTGTTAGATGCAATGACACTGACCAAGGAAACTTCAATAACCAATAGCTTTTATTCACTTCCACCTCTCACAAGTTTCTCCAGACCTGTGTTTTCATTAGAGCCATGCATGGAACTCCCTCTAACCAAACCCAAATTATCTTTAAAGGCTTCCATATAAAGTTAATTTTAAATCTCACTAGACATTTTAATGAGAAAGGGTCTTTTGTTTTATTTTGTTCTCTTTTAATCTCTTTGTTACCTCTTACAGGAGCCAAACACAAGGATAACAATTTTACTGTGCTTCCTGTAAATAGCTTCCCAAGCATCTGACATTCAGCAACAAGAAGAATTGAAAATATAATTGTATTGCATGAACACACACCCGTCATCCTGGAAAACTCTACTTCTGAGGGAGGTAGACTCAAAATAATGCAAGTCAGGATTGTGAAATACTGTGATGCCATCTCAGACAGAATGTGCTCCAGTATGTCCCTAGAAATGGCTACACCCAACGACAGTGGCATAGATGACAACAGAATTCAGGGAAGTGATTCAACCTGTTTCAGAGATTCTGAGTGCCATCTCAAATGCCAGCACAGCCACCACCACCCTTGCCATACTTGGAGACAGAGGAGATCTAAATTCAGGGCAAGGTGTGTTCATAATGTTTCCATTAATTACACGCCCAGTTCAGTCTTGTCTCTGGATATATGGGTTCTTGGGTTGCTTCTTCTCATGGTAGCTGTTGTATAAACCATTAAAAGCAAACACAATAACATCATTCGTCAACTTAGTCACTAATCAAATCAGTTGACAGGAGAGAAATCCATAAACCATATGCAAAAAAAGAAAACGAATCACTCATCCTTCCCAATTTCCTGGAATAGGAATAACGAAATATTGCAACACAATGGAACACTATGCATTAGCGAAAAAATAAATAATAAAGTTTCATAAAGAGGCATTTATTTTTCCCTTTTTATTTCAATAAGCTGCTTAGTAGGAGAAATAACTTCACTTAATATTTGTAGGTAACATCACAGCCCCCACATTTTATGTGAGAGATCTCTACATAAGTATATATGCATATAAGTAAAATTCACCCAAGCAGTGATTTTTCTTGTATAGGCAAAAAGTCAATAGCCTCTCAAAACAATAAGAGTTTAATACACTGAGATCAAATCACTGAAATTGCCATGTTATCTCCTAACACCTGAGAAATACAGATGTAGAGGAGGGAACTTTCTAATTAATAATATTCCTGACATACTTGTGTACACTCTACTATCTTCCAAATTCTCTACCCCCAAAATAAAACATAAAAACTCACATTTGATGTATATTTTTGTGGAAATGAAATATCATCTCAATATCTCCTTTCCACATCTCCCATCTGCCCCACATTCATAATATACATGGTGTTTTGCTGTTAGAATTTTGAGCATCGTTTCATATTATTATAAAGGAATTTTCACCTACTAACAAGAGCTCTTTCTGTTCTCCTGTCTTTAAGACAACAAATGCAAACCTTCTTCAGGTTACTCTCAATAACAAAGACATGTAGTAAAACTTCTTAATACACAAAGGATATTTTCTTCTTGAACACTTGTTTGATTTTCAGTGGAACAATCCTACTCTGGATTCTTTGTGACTAGAAGTTACTTCTTTTCCTTTCCTGGTGTACAGATTTATTTTTCTGGGGTTTATTTACAGAGGACTCATTCCCTTCCCTCTCTTATTCTGAGCTTTCTGTTTCTTGTTTCTGAGGTGCTGCCTGCCTTTAGTGTACTCCTTCACTGGCTTCCATATCTAACTCCATTCCCTGGCATCTTGGGCAAGGTCCCCCGATATTGTTAGGAAAAACCAAGATTGTTGCTTCGATAGCAACTTTTGCCAAACGAGTCCATTCTTCTTAAGTCCAGGGACCTTCAGGAGTTGTATGGGCATAGGAGGAGGGGGTAAACTGACAAAGGACCAGTGCCAAAATGTTCCTCTTTACCCCTTAAGATCTGAGTTGAGAACATTCCACCAACATCAAGCAGCAAAAAGGCTGGAATGCTAGCATTCTTCACTTAGAAACAAACATCATCAGCTCTGGTTTGGAGCCGCTGAGACACGACTTTCTCAGGTAAGTGAGGCCACTGTGCCAGTGCTAAGGCACATGTTATAACAGCTTTGAAATGGCGATGAACTATAGACCTATCTCCTCTTTCTAAGACAACTTATTTTACTTTTGAGAAACAAAACAAATGTGGTTTCCCTTACAAAGTCTGGATTTCTGACAGCCAGTTCGCAGATCTTTCTTTTGCAAACTGATATCATGCAACTCAGGACTCAGTGCCTGATAACCCCTTCAAAAGATTTCAGATGCGTATCAGAGCAGAGGATGACGCTGCGCACAGGCTTGCTTACGTTAACTCTTACCTCCACCAGAAACGAAGAGGCTGTTACGCCAAATCACACCTGCCGTGACCATTTTGTGAGTCCTGTCAACTTTGAGAGTTTTGAGTAGCAGCGTTTTTTTTCTTGCTTTTCAGTACCCACGCTCTTTAACTGTCTTTCCCAACGTGCCTCTCATGAGGCAAAACATCAAAATCCCAGTTCATGACAAGAGCAGATTAAATGCAGCAGTCTCCCCTCCCCCAGTATTTTCTGAGTTTTCTCAAAGTTTTTCCACAGCACAAATACCCTCTACTCCAAAATCACAGCAAGCCATTAATGACTCCTATTAGAGAGACCCCTTTTAGGTCACACAGTCATTACAGCTTAATACCTGTCACTCCCAAATCTAACTTGAGTGACAGTCGTAGAAAGCAAACGCAGGAGCTGACTTGAGCATAACCACCAGACCCCCCAAATAAGGCCCCACAACTCTCACCCCAACGCTCCCAACGACCTCCAGTCCCAACATTCCGGCCCTGGCCCCTGCTGATCTAAGGAGAAGCCCCTCTCCGCGCAGCTCACCTGTTTGTAGGCATCGAGGAGGAAGCTCTTCCAGATGCAGCGCATTCCCTCTGAGGTCAGCATGCGCCTCCACTCCCCGCGAGTGGACTTGGAGCGGCTCAACAGCAGCACCACGTGCTTGAGGAGAATGACCGAGTCATAGAGTGCCAGGAAGAGGCAGTTGGAGAAAAAAACTGGCAGAATTTGCAGTGTGATCAGCAAGTCTACGCTGAGGATGCCCATCTTCTCTGCCTCCTGAGTCACTTCCCTTGTGCGCTCTGGTTCCCCTTCACCCTCTTATTTAAAAGGGGGGTGGTGATAGAGGGGGTGGGGGAGGTAAGAGGGAAGGTTGGGGGTGGGGGGAGAAGGAGAAAAACTAAATTAAAAGGAAGCCCAAGTTGTCTCCTCTTTCAAAGAAGCAGAAATGGCAAGACCAAGTCCAGTCTTTCCAGCCCAGCAGTTGGAGTGTGCCCATCAATTCATTCAATTCGGAGCTGCTGCTTTTTTTTTTTTTTTTTTTCAGGATTTAAGATGTTAAAAAAAAAAAAAAAACTGGCGTACCCGTCCCTAATCCAGTTACCCCTCTCAGAGTCCGTTAAAGACAGGCAGTTCTACTTTCATTTCCAGGCACCTATGAGACTGTGGCAGAGATTGCAAAATTTTCTGTAGCTTTTCATTGTCTCTATGTTCAGAAACGTAGCCTGTTCCTCTCTTGAATTGCCAGAGTTTTAAAAATGTGCTTTCAGGGTAGTTTTCCCCTTCTTTACTCCATTTTACACACACTTTCTGTTCTCCTTCTCCCAGCCCGACTCACTCTCTCCCATCCCCAGGAGCGACTGAGTCCTCTCTTTTTCCTCACTCCCTCTGGCTTTTCCTTCCAGCTATCTGTCTGTGGTGCAAAGTGCCTCTCTCTCTCTGCAGCCCAGTGAGTCTCCCTGAAGCCTTTTATACATTCCCTGGCTAATTGCTGCAATAGAGAAATGAAAGCCTGATCTTGGTAAAGATCTTGACGTCATTGAGACAGAGGGCTTTACTTTGGCCAGGACTGCAGGGAAGAAAAAAGCAAAACTCGACAACTTTTTTTTTTTTAGAAGGGGGGGCAGAGGGACAGCGGAATTTTGCTTTGTGATTTAAAGAGAGAGAGAGAAAAAAATTAATACCTTTGAGGATTTTCAGGAAATGCTCCCAAACTTTGGGAAAAGTAATAACACGTGTAGATTGATAGGGTAACACTCTCCCCTCTGATTACTATTATTGTTATTATTATTCATTTATGAGAGGCTTTGGAAAAAAAGAATCCTGGCAGACAGGTAGAAAAGAGAAAGAGTAACCATAGAGGATCTTTGCTCTATTTCTTGGAAGATGTGAATGCTTACATTCGATCTTTATACCTATATATGAGAATCTCTTGTCAGATTTGTGAGCTAGGTTCTTTAAATATTTTTGAGTCATGAACTTTTTAAAGAAAATTCAGAGTGAGTTGTGAGGTGGAAAACTTTTAAACTCTTTGAGTATCATCACAGCATTTCTCTAAAGCTTCTTGCAGAAAATTAATACAAGTTGTCTTTTCAGTTCTACCAAAGCTTCCAATGTGAAAAAAAAAAAAAAAGAAAAAATCTTCCAGACATGAAAATAGTTAAGTGACCAGATCTTCTTTTAGTTCCATTTTGCCTATATCCAGATTAAATTAATACTTGCCATCAAATGGCATTAAGATACCATAAGGCTGAGAAATAACTTCTTTATAGGAGAACTCTTTTAAATTCTGCACTTCCCCTCCTTCTGCTAACATAACCCCTAAGAGACCTAGCCCTTTAGGGAATCTTCCTTTTAGCTTGAAAACAATTTTAATTAAATTTGTAGGTGGTTAAGAGCAGACTTTGAACTGGTTCAAGAGCCACACTGACCATTGCTCAATGGCTCGCCTCTCCCATTAGTCTCCAGGACAGACGAGTATGTCAGCAGACAATGCTTTGGCAGAATGCCATGACCCTCACCTCATTCTACTTTTTATTCCTCACTTACCTAACAGGTCACCTCTAGGAATTATATTTTCTTGGAAGAAGGAGTGGCAAGTACAGACACTGGGGTGGTGACATAGAATTTTAATTGAAATTTCATTAGCTGACTTTTCTGTGTACACAGAGCTCTCATTAAGCATGAGCTAAGCAGTGGGGGCAAACCTGTGGTCAGTCCATTTCTGTGTTTTGTCCCTGTGGCTAAAACCTGCAAGATCACAGAAATTATTTCAAAGCCTAGAGCAGGGGTCATTAATCAGTGGGCCGTTGGGCTAGATTCTGCATGCAGATGCATTTTATTTGGTTGGTGTAGTGCTTTTTGCCTTAAAAAAATAACAATAATAATAATTGAATGAGAATGCCTTTAGGTCCTGAAGACCAAGGATTCCTGTCTGCCTTGTCCATTGTTATCTCCCAGCATTTAGAACCATGCCTGGAATATAGCTCAAGGAGGATGTACCGAATAAATGAATGGGCAGGGCATGCATTACTCCACACTAGGGGGCACCATTCACATACAATATAATGTGACTGGGGTGCCCCAGAATTGTACTTGGTGGACTTGGGTGTGGCCCCTCCATTGACACAACCCTCACCACTTCCTATCATCTTCAAAACCTGATTCTTTCATTTTTATCATCAATTTAGCCCATGATGAGTTTTGGATTTCCATCCCATAGACTAAATTTTTAGAGAAGACTTCAGAGCTTAGAAAAGTGAATATAAACCACATAGAAAAATATTCTTCCTATGACTAGTATACATTGTTAGCAAAAGAATGTTATTTGTGTACATAATATATATACATTTATTCCATTCATTCTCTTAATCTTCTCAATGTCCTTATGGAAGGAAAGAAAGGACAAAGAGAAGGAGGTGACAACGTGGTATTTTAACTGGTGTAGATGGGACAGCTGCAGTGCCAGATGAAGTCCCAGCCAACAATGACAGAAGAAGGTGTGGACTCAGGAAATGACGCTTCCACTCACTGCCCAAGCCTTAAAATTTCTCCCTGTCGCAGACATTCATTTTGCCCTGTTTGAATTAAACCAGTGCTCCTTCAAAGTAGAGACTTTAGCAGCTATAAACCAATTCTTCCTCACTTGTCATTTGCTTTCAAGGAGAGAGGTATGTTTGGAAATGGCAAGCTAAGGAGGGGGATTGGTAGAAAATCAGAAACATGCTTCCTTTTTTTTTGAGGAAGATTAGCCCTGAGCTAACATCTGCTGTCAATCCTCCCCTTTTTGCTGAGGAAGACTGGCCCTGAGCTAACATCTGTGCCCATTTTCCTCTACTTTATATGTGGGGCGCCTGCCACAACATGGCTTGACAAGCGGTATGTAGGTCCACACCCAGGATCTGAATAGGTGAACCCCAGGCCGCAGAAGCAGAGCGTGTGAACTTAACCACTGTGCCACCGGGCCAGCTCCTGCTTTCTTTTTAAATGCAAAGTTCAAGGGACATCCAGACTACAAATGGTTATAAGTCAGAATGGGTTTTTTTTCTTTTTACTTTTTTTTGAATTCAGAAGTGTTTTTTTTAAAATAGAAGAATAGGCACATAGCCAACCTGTTCATATCATTTCTCATATTTCTTCTATCATTTTTCCTAAATGAATGAATAAATGAATCACAAAACCAAAAGCCATTCTTTCCCTGACAATCTGTCCATCCTAGAAATTAAATTTCTCCAAAACTATTTCTCTTTTATGAATGGTTCACAGATGCTTGTTCTAATTTTTAATAACATTTAGTGCTTTGATCTTCAAGAAATTGTGTATCCATTAAGTAATAAAAATAACCCATAATGTGACAGAGTATGATTTGTCCTATCATACAGATGAAAGAAGGTGGATCGTCAAGGTTGTGGAGTCAGAGTTGTGTTGGGATACTTTCCCAACTCTGAACCTCACTTTTTTCCTACATGACTGTTTTGTGGGTGCTGGTCATTACACTGAGAATCAAAATCCTTGCCAAAAGTGGTTGCCCTAAGTAATTTTACCTTCTAAATTGCAAAGGGTATCTGCAATTTCACGTCTGTTTAATATTGCCCCAATTCAAGCTTCTGGTTTAGATTTCATATGATCAATTGAAAGGCTTGGATATCTTCTTGGTCATGTATGTGTTCTTAGCAATCAACATTGTGATGAGTTAAATGCAAACCAATGTGTGGCACGTTGGTTGAATTTCCCCATGCAATATTGTACACAGGTTTTAAATTCCAAAGAAAGGCAGCCTAGGGCAAAATGCTTTGGCTTTTTTATAACTGCAGAACCACTGTAAAATTATTTCAATTTTTTCTCTTTCCATAATAAGAGAGCATCATGTCCTACCATTGCCTCCTTCTGGTTGGAAAAATAAGTATATGAGGAAAAATCTTCCTTTAGTCCACTTTTTGACTCTTAAACTGAGACTGAGGGGGTTGACATCAGCATCATGGTGGAGTGAATTGTTCCCTCTGTCTCTCTTCTCTTAAGTTACAACCAGTAGGACACCCATTGACCAGCAAAGGACGTTCTGCACAGTACAAGAGACTCAGAAAATGAAGTTGGATAACCAGAAAGCAGATTTGGAAATTTCAAGGATAGAAGCTATCACTACTATTTCTTTATTGTTATCTGAAGGAGCCAGAGAGCAATCAAAGAATTCTGTGGAGTTAATAATTCATGCTGTGGATTTTTCAAGCAGTCTTAGTTTCATCGAATTTTATTCCTTCTGATTCAAGAGGATTGTTAAATATAATTTAAAATGGAGTTTCATTTTTACTTTATTAAAAATTTGTCAAAAAAATACATTATGAATCCAAAAATGTTTGGTCAAGATAGGTGTGTTGATTTTAGGTTTGGGAATGTGATTGCCATACATATCCCCCCAAAATAGCGCAGCTCTTATCAGAGAAGGGAATCACAAACTGTACAACTACTGAATCATTCAAAATTCCCTGTGGGCCCATCCATTCTACAAACACAGCCGTGTTCCCTGCCTTGTGATGAAAGGAGAAGCTCAATGGATAAAATAGACACCCCCAGAGTAAACTCTGACGTGACTTGAGCAAAGCAACTTGGAGCTGGGGCAGAGAAGGCAGGCGCTGTGGGAGGTATGAGCATTCTATCCTAACAGTCGAGTCTTAGGGCCCTTTGCAAACCCTGGCAGAGAGCGCACTCGGGTGTTGATGCATTCTTCCCTCAGGAACTGCTGCTGCTCTTTTTTTTTCTAGGCCACCTACTGGTAAGACAGAGAAGGAAAGGAAAAGGGAAAAGACAGGAGGGGGAAAGCAAAAATGAGAAGGAGAAAGAAGATGGGGGGCATGGAGAGGGGAAAGAGGAAGGAAGAAGAGAGAAGAAGATTCAATGAATTGCCTTTGGAGGCTGCCAGCAAGAGAGCCAATTAAAGCCAATTGTGGCAATGTTTTTTGTGAGGAAGACAGCTGTCCAGAAACTGGCCAGAAGCCACCATTTCATTTCACAGAAGCCATGAACAGCTGTTAGGAGACAAGAGCCTTCATTTGCTGTTGACCTGGTCTAGATCTAAATTGATGGCCAACCCCCACCCCCAGCTTTCCAAACCTCTCCAGGTATAGTAAGGCTCTCCAAATGTTATTTAGTTTTGACGATAGTTTATTAACCTCTGGAGACATCCAAGATTGGGGGGAGGGGAATAGATGAGAAAAACACACTGTAAAGTTATATGTGGTGAATTCCTTCAGGGAAAAAAGCCCTCAGAACCACCAAATTGAACCCATCCTTTCTTTTCTGAAAATTTCACTCGATCTCTTCATTCTCCCTAAATTCGTGACCCAATGCAACAGACGGAAAGAAAGAAATGAAAGCAGTCAAAACCGTCATCATCTTTGGAACAACTTTTCCTCTACTTTGCTTCACTCCACACCTCATAGGAAACCACCAGATGATATTAAGTTTTAAAATAAAATAGGTCATTCTTTATAAATGGTTTTACAGTAGCTTTTTAAAAAATCACTTACACATTGCCTCACTCATATGCTGAGTACTTGAACACAGAGCATGACAAGATATATTAAGATATATTCTGGTTCCTGTCACTCCAGAGGTGGTAGTGTAGTTTGTTCCCACTGAGAGCAAAGGATACTACACGTCCCCTTTTCAAGAATCAGTAGATACTAGTGCACAGAGCAAATAAGCTAGATATTCTATTCCAATCTCAGTGGAGATGGTGACGCTAATAGAATTAACTGCAGTATGAAAAATCCAAGTTTGATATGGGGATAAAATACTCACAATGAAGATGATTGTACAGTGAGATATGCTACCAAGGGAGGTTATGAAAATGTTATCAGTGTACCTGTTCTCAAGGTAGAGAGGGAGGCTAATAAGATAATCTCTCAAAACCTTTTTAAGCCTGTGGTGCTATTAAAATGATAGTTTGGAATAAGTTAACATATAACACATACATAAAACCATCCAACTGGGCTAATGGCAGAATACCATAATCATAAATTATTACTCTGTTTCCATTTCAATTTTGAAGACTAATTTTTTGTATGATTAAATAAATCCTTGTGCTTTTCTAAGAGTTAGCAGATAGAAAAGGATTAGCATGTCTTCCAGGATGAAATATAAAGCATGAAATTCAAATCTAATTTTCTTTTACCATTTTTTTTTTTTGAGGAAGATTAGCCCTGAGCTAACATCTGCTGCCAGTCCTCCTCTTTTTGCTGAGGAAGACTGACCCTGAGCTAACATCTGTGTTCATCTTTCTCTACTTTATATGTGGGACGACTGCCACAGCATGGCTTGACAAGTGGTGTGTAGGTCCACACCCGGGATCCAAACTGGCAAACCCCAGACCGCCAAAGTGGAACGTGCAAACTTAACTGCTGCACCACCAGGCTGGCCCCCAAATCTATTTTTTAAATTCAGCCTCACTTATTAGGTGGACACTGGTAGTGTTTTATCAAGACACAACCACTTAGCTAGATGATTATTTTAAAAACAGGTATATACAAATTCCTGAATAGTCTCATTTTGTTTTCTCAGAGGAATTTTTTATCATGTTTTAAAGACATGAAATCTGCTTTCCCAAAGTAAACCAAATACACTTTGATTTTTGTATCAGTAATGAGGTAAATGATACACAAATCTAAGACCTCAGAGTCCTCAGATCAAATACCTCGGTTCTTTTTTAAAAAAAAAAAATTGGCACCTGAGCTAAGATCTGTTGCCAATCTTTTTTTTCCTTCTCCTGCACAAAGCTCCCCAGTACATAGTTGTATATTCTACTTGTAGGTCCTTCTGGTTGTGCTGTGTGGGATGCTGCAGCAGCGTGGCTTGATTAGCAGTACTAGGTCTGCGCCCAGGATCCAAACGTGTGAAACCCCGGGCCACCGAAGCAGAGCACGCAAACTTAACCACTTGACCATGGGGCCAGCCCCTCTATTGCTTCTTGATAAATGTTAAATAATACCAGCTCACTCAGCAAATTGCCATTTACCTCTTATCAAGAGATGCCTTAGTCTGATGGATTTCCAACATCAAATACAGAATCTATTTCTGGGGCCATACAGGCCCATAAGACCCAGAAGCAAATCTCTGATTTGACTTTTCTACCTGTAAAATTGAGTTAAAAGTGTCTTCTCCTATGTGTCTCATGTTGGTGGCTAGTGTAATCATGTTTTTTAACAAACTTAGCCTTGTTCTAAAAATACTAAAAATAAAAAGCAATCTTGGCTAATAAGTTTATTCAGACCTACCTAAGTCAATAGATTCCCTCTAATAAAACCTCTGTTGAAAAAAAACAGTTCCTGCAGGGAATTACCAACCTGTTCCAGCTGACTTTAAGGAAACTTTGGTTACGTAACGGAAAACAAGAAAGATTCTCTATCACTGGGGATATTGGGAAAGGACAAACTTTTCCTAAACCATAATAATAATCAACCTGAATCTTTGCCCAAACTCAACTCTGAACTGAACCTGTTTGAGAGCCTTCTAGAGAGGCATGTTCCTCAACTCTAAATAATTCACCGTGGAACACTTCTACATCGTCCATCGTTCTAGGGAGAATAGAAAGAAAAGCTACCCAAATATCCGTGATCCTGGAAAGCAATTATTCTCCTAAGTTTCCTTGATCAGAACGGGGTGGAAAAACATTCACTAATGAAGAAAACCACAGACATATTAATGAACAATGTGCTTATCCAATTGGAGCCTCAACAAAATTCAATGCTCACCAATATTTGTGGTACTAGTTTGCATCTTCTTTAAGAAATTTTTTTATTCATCCTACATAGAAACATTTTCCTACTATCCCGGGACCTCAGAACTATGGGTTTCAAAAGAGCTATCAAAGCTATCAGTTTTCTTGAGTGACAGGATGACTCTTCTAGAAGGAGTTAGCAGACAACGGGGAGAAAAGGTAAGGGGCAAAGCAAAAAGATGGGAAACAGGGCTGGATTTAGAAGAATAATGTAATAAGAGTTTTGGGGGGCAGCGCATAATCAATAGCATTTGATGGTTTTGATCACAATAGTTGCTAAACATTGGGAAAATCAAGAAACGTAAAGAATGTAGAGGTTAGTTCAATGAAAGAATACAAATTTGGAAGTCAGTAGGTAGAACACTTTCCTTTTCTATATGTATAAAAAATGTGAGAAACGGGATAGGAAAAAGCCAGAGACCTGCTTACATTACAAAATTAGCTTGAAATCACTCAAAGGATTAACCACTATAAGACATTTATTCAGATAGCCATCCGCTTACAACAAACATTTATTGAAACCTACGAAGAGCTAGTCATTGTGGTGGGCATTGAAAAGGATCCCTGGTCTCAAAAAAATTTAAAGTCCAGTAGGGGGAGACAGACATGTAAACTAAAGAAGGCGACGCAATATTGTAGGTGCTATAATAGAATTGCAGCAGACAGTATGGTATAAAGGAAAAGACTCATTCTATGTGGAATAAGAGTCAAGAAAGGGTTACTGAAGAAGAAACACATGCCTTACTAAACATAATATTGCAAAATCAAATTCAGAAATGTAGTATTTGATAACGGAAAAAGTTTAAAACAATGGTTTCATATACATCCATGTTCGTAATGTTTTATCATTAATCTCTATTAAAGGAATTTGCATAGTGTTTTCTGACCTTAGAACATAAGCGATTTAGGAATAGATAACCTTCTTTTGATACACGTAGAGTTGTTATAGTTACACAACATGAAAAATGTTTTCTTAAAGCTTTGTTTTGACAGATCCTATCAGTAACAGCAAGGAACAGGGACCTGGTGATATCCTTTCTCTCCTTTTCAGTTGACAGAAAGTTAGTAGATATAAGTCCAATCTTAACATCTTAATGTTATGGATATACTGTGGAAACTAGGAAGCACTTCTTGGCAATGCTGTTTACTTCTAGTAAAGAATACATCAGTGGCTGATATAAAAGTGACCAGATCGATTATGGTTCTGCATGACCACACTTGTATGATTTTGAGCCATTCATTTCATTTTTGGGTTCTCCAGGTACTTCACCAAGGCAAACTCATAAAGCACATTGAGATTCCAAATTAGTGACTGTCTAATACTGTAGCCTTTGGAATCTTTATACTACTATGTGGGGGGAAAAAAAAAAAGAAAGGTCCAGTAACTCTAATCCAAATGTTCATTCTTCCAGTTATCTTCAGCCTATACCTTAGGGTATCACTCTTGCTCCTTTGTGATTTTCGTTACCCTGTCCTCTCATGACAAATCACCCTGACATGTATAGGAAACAGGGTTTGAGATGTTGAGGATGTTTACTTGTTGAAGAATTTTATGAGTTAGTTCAAGAAAGATGTAGAAATCAAAATTTTATGGCAACAGGAAGTATTTATGGAATACAGAGCCTGTGGTATACGTGCACAATGAACACTCTTGTTTCCCATTATTATTTAGAGTATAAACTCCTGCTGGGAAATAGTTAAATCCTGGGATTTAAAAAAACTATTTATTATGGAGAAATTCAAACATAACGCAAAAGTAGAGTGATGAGTTTAAGGACCCCCATGTACTCATCTGCCAGCTTCCACAAATATAAACTCATGGCCAGTCTTGTTTCATCTCTACCACCCCCACCCACTTCCTCACTTCACAGGTAATTTTGAAGGAAGTTCCAGTCAAGTTTTTGGATTCTCCCAAAACATCTACAACATTTCTTTGCCTACAGAAAGCATCATATAAATTAGCCAGCTTATTGATTTATTCTCTTATATCTACCTTTTTGCTCACTCTTTGACACTTATCTGTTAAGCTGCTGAGAAAGAAATGGAAAATAGACATTTCCCTCCCCCCCATAATTTCTGAGCTTGAATCCAACCTTTCATCTGAGTACCTTGTGCTACAGTGATAGGTGTTATAAAAAAGAATGCATAGATAGATAATAAAACTAACATTTTTCATAAATTACTGAACCACAGTCATTCTCTTTCTTCATTCATTTTTAATGGTACGGAGTACACATGCTGACTCTGAGTGAGATTGCTTTTTAAATTACAAGGTGGTCTCAATTTACTCATTTACATCCATCTCCAAACACAATGTACTACAAGGTAGGATGTGAAATTGCCAAGTGGGTCAGAAGAGTCTGACAATTCTGATAGAACAGAAGCTAATGATAAGAATTCATGGAGGTGATCAATGACAAGCTAATGTCTTTCTGAATGTGAAATTTCTTATAGGGAAACTCAATTGATACAGGCAAATCATGAAATTTACCATAAAAACAAATTTATGAATATAAAACAATTTCTTAGTGAAACTCATAATAATAGGTCTGTATGCCTATTCTCTAAAGTCATTCTCTTTCTTTTAGTCATCAAACATTCCCCAAAGATAATACTCTTCCATTAGAGATCTGGCATCTTCTCAACTACTTACCATTCCAGAACAACCCCCAGCCCACAAAAGGATGAATGGTGTTTTGGAGAGTTTTATACAAAATATAATATCTTTCCCCATATCAATGATCATTAAGGGAAAGGGTCGAGGGCAGGAGGGGAGATGTATCTGCTTCTGTTTGAGTGTCTACATTTTCTTCAACAGAAAGTATAAAATTTTACCTGATGCTATGCCAGAATAGTGTACTTGAATATGCATGTACGTTAAATTTTGTAAGTGTGCTTTGCTATATTGGAAAACATATTCAAATAATAAATCTCAATAAATGAAAATGACTTTCTTTTTCTGCAGTATATAAAAATGCCAGGGCAATCTGCTTTCCATGTTCAGACAACAAAGAGCTAAACATTGAGTGATACCCAACTTTATGAGACACATAAAAATGAAATAAAAATGGGTAAGAAGATAAACATTTAAAGAGATAAACATTGTCAAACAGAAATGATTACAAAGTTTGTAACAATCTGCAGTTTTCATTGTTTTCTATTTACCTAGCTTTTCCCACTATGAATTTCTTTTGCTCATTTCCTTTCTTTTAATAATGTATGTTCTCATAATCATTGACATTAAAGTAAAAGATATGAAACAGAACTCAGTTCATATTTATTGGTAGAAATATAAGTAACTTGAAAATGCAAAAATTTTCCTTATATATTTATTTGAATGCTTCCTCTAGCTACTGTCCTTTAATAGCTCTGGAAAATTGAACTCCTTTTTCACCAGGGTACTGTCTCTTCACCTTGAACTATATGAAAATACCACATTCAACCTTTTTTGACCAAGAAAAACAGCAATTTCCTATTGTTTAACCTAATACTATTTCAAATAGCAAAAGGTCTACAGATTGCTATTGCACTTGAGCTACATGTTCATTTCCTGGTGAAATGCACAGAGAAAAATGGAAGTGTCATTTTCGTTGGTGTACCCTTGACATTATTATTTTAAATTTTTTTAATTATATCATATTAATAATGAAAAACAAATTCATATTATTTTTTTTAGTCTGGCCTGTCAATGACTCTGTCATTGGCCTAATGTAGTCCCGGGAAGAACCGATATCCCTTCCCAATTAGCGTGTGCAATAGATACAGTAGTTCCTTCTTCAAAATGATGACACCTAAAATATATGTTAGAACATGGAATGTCTATATTTATAAAACCCAGTAAAACCTTTGGCTAGAAAATATTCTGTAGACAACATGTTGTTTTGTTATTAACAAATTATTCATGCTTATTCTATAGAAATGAAGAGGAAAAGAGAACAGTTTAAGTTTTAGAAGTAGAAAGGCCAGCTTGAATAGGAGACCAACATTAAACAAGTCAAGTTATGTAAGGACAGTACTCAATTTAGCAGGAAAGGACTTCTGTTACAATCTAAAAGTTTGAGATTTTACTTAGGTACACACAAAGTTGAAAAGGTGACAAACATTTTTAGGGTACAGAATAATTTCTTCTCTGAGCAAACAGGATATCTCTGATACTCCTCAGGCTATTATTCTTAACGGGAACTTTTGTAAGACTTGGTTTCTGAGTTGCCTTTTCAATTTGGGAGTTAGTTTAGTCTTTCCCTGTTGTAGCCAAAGTTAAATAAACTCCATAAAGCAGATCAAATACATTCTTTAGACAGGAAATCACTACTTTGATCACTCCTGTGACCCACCTTCATTAAATTTGTCAAAATAAAATAAAGTAAAAGGAACGAAATGTGAGTTATATGATAGGCCACCAAGCAAAGGCCTGATTGTCTTCTCACATATTTCTTCCTTTCTAATAATGTTAACATCAACAAAAACAGCACCAACAAGTAACAATAGCTGACACTTACTGAGCACTTCTTAGGGACCAGTCACTCTTCTAAATGTTTTAATTGTATTAAGTCATTTAACCTTCATAACAATCTTATGGCCTAAATACCACTATTAGGCCCATTTCATAAACACAAAACCAAGACTCAGGGAGGGTTGAAGCAAATTGCCAAAAGTCACAATGTTTGAATCCCAGAATCATCATGCTGGAAGTGCCCATAAAGCACACCACCAGTTTATCCCTCAATTTGCATGGTAGGCTAAAAAATGCCCCCTCCCCAAAGAAAGATATTAAATCCTAATGCCTGGAATCTGTAAATGTTACTTTATTTTGAAAAATGTCTTTGCAGATCTTGTTAAGGATCTTGAGATGGGGAGAATATTCTGGATTATCCAGGTGGGCCCTAGATGCCATCTCGTGCATCCTTGTAAAAGGGAAGCAGAGGGAGATTTCACACTCACACACACACTCACACACACGCGCACACACACACACACACAGGAAAAGGCAATGAGAAGACAGAGCAGGAAAGATTTGAAGGTGTTAGCCTTGAAGATTGGAGTGATGTGGTCACAAGCCAAAGGATGTCAGCTGGAAGAGGGAAGGAAAGGATTTTTCCCCAGGGGGGAGAGTGAACCTACTGATGCCTTATTTTTGGCCCAATGATACTGATTTCAGTCTTCCAGCCTCCAGATCTGTGAGAGAATGAATTTCTATTGTTTAAAGCCAACCAGTTTTTGGTAATCCCTTACAGCAGCCACAGGAAACTAATACAGGCTGCAATCAGAAGAATATTTAAACTGTTGCACATGTTAAAAGTTCCTGTTTTAGGGGCTGGCCTGGTGATGCAGCAGTTAAGTTGGCACATTCCGCTTCACCAGCCTGGGGGTCACCAGTGCAGATCCCAAGTCCAGACCTATGCACTGCTTATCAAGCCATGCTGTGGCAGGTGTCCCATGTATAAAATAGAGGGGGGTGGGCAGGGATGTTAGCTCAGGGCCAGTCTTCCTCAGCAAAAAGAGGAGGATTGGCAGCAGATGTTAGCTCAGGGCTAATCTTCTTCCAAATAAATCCTGTTTTAAAAAACTTTAAAGAAGAGACTTAGAAGTTTTTCTTCAGTATCACACTACAGCATTTGACCATCTCACTCTCAGGAAGTAATCTCTTCTAATTTATAAATCATCCACTTCCTTTTGCTCCATCTTCTATAAGAACAAATATTAGCTTATTTTTGTCTTTTATGATAGTCCTCCATACTCTAAGTGACTTCATATCACTGTTAAATTCCATAGGATGAATAAAGCTTTTTATTTAGTTTCTATGGGACTAATTTCTGATGTTACAATTATCTTTCTAGTTTTCCTCTGATATCCCACTATAGCAAAACTCAGAAATGGTTCCAGAATTCAAATAAACTAGATTTTTTGCAAGGTCAAAGTTAATGGAAAGATGTATGGAATTGAGTGACTGTAGTGATGTGATTTTCAAAATTTATAATTGATCTTTAACTTAAAAACACTTAGATTAATTCAGCCAAAAATTCCTCTAACATTAACCGTGATTATATATTCCGTAGGCATTATTATCAATTCCACAAAATTGCTTTTAGTCATTTAAATAGACAGTCAAGAAATTGTTCAATAATATCATCTGTGTCTTCTACATTTAGAATTTAATCTATAAGGTAGTAAATCAAATTGAAGCAACAAATATTTACTTAGTGATGGCAGACTAGATTTTTGCATAACGACAAATACAGGGGACATCATGACGTCTAGTTTATTTAGGAAAATTACAGAGACACTTACTTGCCGTAAGCTCTGGCAGGTTTTACACCAAGCTGACTGTTCATTCTGAAACAGCAACCAGATTACTCCATCATAGGCTAGCCAACAGAGGTGAATCTGTCCACCCCAATCCATTTCTTTCTCAGTGAAAGTAAAAATAGGGTTCAGAAATCAGAACTTGTTTTACTCAAGTCAGTCGATGTAGCCATAATTAACAGTCAAAGAGACTTGGGCACTCATTGGTAGAAAGGATGCATTTCAATCACCCGTAAAACTTTTTCAACATATCATCATCAAAAAGACTCTACTTTACGCACTGCTTTAGACCAGGGCTTCTCAAACTCAACACTGTTGACATTTTGGGGCAGACAATTCTTTGTTGTGGGCACTGTCCTTTGCATTGTAAGATATTTAGCAGGATCCCTGGTATCTATCTACTAGATGCTACTTGCTCCACCTCACCCAATCCTCCAATCAAAAATGTCTCCAGATATTGTCAAATGTCTTGTGGGGAACAAAATCAACCCACTGAAAACAACTATTTTAGTACAAGCATAAAAGCTAATTGATATAGCCAATTGGCCAAAATGGGATAAGTTAAGAAACAAAGAGTGGAATGAATGTCTCTTTCACATCAGTCTTGCTTTAAAGGAAGTCATAAATTGTAAGGCAGACTAACAAGGACCTCCTTTAACATGGGAGATTGACTTCTTTAAAAGAACAATTGAGAATTTACTTTTAATCAGACAATTTTGTGAACAATCTCTAGGCCAGAGGACAGCCTGTTCATGTTCCATATCTCTTCACCAGTTTTTAACTTAGGTTTCTGGGAATGAGGACTTTAAAACTAATCCTTGATTTGCATGGATTACACACTGACATTCAGGGCAGACGTGCATCGACAGCAGTTCTATTCATATATGTATCTAGAGCATACGGAGGCGATGTTCCTGCGTCAGATATTAGCAGTTTCATTAATTTAAGTGGTCAACAGGCAGATTGCTAATTCCTTGGGTGATTTAGCAGTGGAGGTAAAGAGAAAAGGACTTAGGAAAAGGCCACTTGAGATGGCTTTCCCTTTTTCACCCCTCAAAAGGGATCCCTGTTCTTTCGACAGAAGATGGAAATAAAACTAAGTGATGTTGGTCATGAGGCTCCCAATAGTGATAAGATAGCATGACGTTTAAGAGAAATAGAAACATATGAAGCAGATTTTTAGCGCTTTATTTTCAAAATAGTAAAAAAAATATAAGAACACAAAAAATGTCTTAAAATCCATAAATAGAATGGATTTTTGTGAATGTTTGCAGAAATGACACTGAGTTGCTAGAACTCTTAAAAGCTTCTACTTGCACTGTGATTTCTCTTCAAATCATGTAAATAATTGACTTTTTTAATAATGTCAGGAGTTAACATGATACTCTCTAGACATCTATACTATTTGTGTTAAGGTCAAAAAATGACAACTCTGCTTTCAAATCGAAATAATCCTCACAATCCCAAAAGATAATCCATTTCAGTGTTCCTCCTATTACCGAGTGAGGGCAAAGCTTAATAGCTGGCTTTCACTTCTAATACCTTCAGCCAGCAATTCATTTCTGCCCATCTCGCAAAGATAATGCATGTACAAACAAATATGGGCATGTATTTATTGTTATTATTTTTAATCAGACATCATTTGTGAGAGTATATGGGCAAAGTTGTTGTAAGCTTCCCATTCCTGGCATCACAACCACTCCCTTGCAAGGCAAAGGACGCAAGCCCTGCCCCAACTCTTGTTACAGCAAGTCAAGGGCCTCCGCTGAGGAGTTCTTTCACAGTCATGCAACAATGAGTACAAGAAGTTCCACAGACCAAAAGTAGATGGGGCCGGTTCTGGTTGCCAGATATGCATTCCTGCCCCTCTTTCTGATTAAGTGTTTTGCTCTTTTGACTGAGGGAGTTTCAGTGGGTGAGGAAAACTACTCTTGAATTGTCATCTCTTAAGAGGAAGCTGACAGTGCTAATAGTTCAAGCACAGGTTGATAGATGAGACTGTTCCAACCTGAGAGGCTAGCAGTCTTTGTAACTGTCAGGATCAGGTAAGCAGTTTCACCTGCCAAATTTCTGGTCTCTCTCCCGCACCTCCTACCCCGCCCAAAGAGAGAGAGGAGCACTACTGTTACTGAAAATAGAAGTCTCATGTGATCTGAGTTCTGTTGACTTTGCAGATCCAAGGACTTTGACTCGCAAATTGGGAGAGTCCTCCACCAGTTTTCCTTAGTCAGTAATGTAGCATAAAGGAGAACACAGGAGTGAATCCAGATTTTATGAGGCTTGAAGCTTCTCTAATTTGGGAGAGCCCTCTTTAAGAAAAAGAACACATAGTTATAAATACAAAAATTAGGTACAACAGTGAATGGCTATTCAGAATGTTGAAAAGACAGCACAATAAATCACAAATTTTAAAAGGCTAAGAAATACCACAAACATCACAAAATCTAGAAAAATAGCACAGGAGTTTTTATTAATTAACTACCTGATACATTTCTTACATTTTGGGACTGTATAGTCTTTGATCACCTCTTCATAGTACAATAATATTGGCATACAATTTTCTATAGAGAATAAAAAGATAATAATCTTTTCTGTAAACCTGCAAATAGGAATAAAATTCCTTACTATTATTGATCATTTACAAGATTTTCTCTCAGCTTTAGAGCCCATTAAAGTCAATGTAAAATTTTAGAAGGAATGTCAAATTTTCTTTCATATTGAAAGTTGTAAGACTGGCTTTTCCAACAATGAGCTTCTGATTTTGTATATTCCAAACTTAACCTCCCTCACCCCTCAGCCACATCTCTTAGTCCTCTGGTCCTGTACTTTGCCGTCATAATACCACTTGATTTGGCATGGAGGGCAGTATTCCTAGAAGCAATCCCACACAAGGACAGCTAGCAATAGCTTAACTATGCACAAGTGACTGCAAATAACATAAATACACTTGCACTAAACCTGAACTAAACGCATTTCTGCTAAAAATGTCTGCTGCTCTCCACCACCACTGAACACAAGAAGTATGAAATAATAAAAGTCAGGATGTAAGAAGACAGTTGTTTTAACCAATTGTGGTTAAAATACCTCACTTGTGGAAATTTTGCAAAAATATACAACTATGTGAACACATTGCAAATGAAGGGCTTGAGACTTAGCTTCATTGTCATACCATAAGTCTGCCCTGGGGAGAACTGTAAAGGCTGTACCCTCTGTCCACACATTCCCATCCCTACATATTTTTCCCCACATACTTCACAACCCCTTGTACCACAAAGCGATGGCAAGAAAGCTAGTTAGGTAGCTTGTATCAGGGAAATTTCTAATACTAGAATGACTACATTAATTAAGACAGGAAGATACCATGAGGATTTAAGCACACATTCATCAAACACACACGATCTCAGGAGCAAGGAAAAGCAAAGACATGGAGTAGTTGAAGAAATAAGCACACAAAGATAGTTTCATTCTGTACACATTGATTTAACTGCGGGTATTATGTACCTGTTGGTCCAAGTACTGTATTCAGCGTTAGAGATAAAAATATGATTGCAATCTGGACCTTGCCTTCTGAGGAGTCCTCATCTTAAAGACAATGTGTGTAATCAAAATCACTTGTGTGAAACATGCTCCTACTTAATAATGCATGAAATCATGAATGAAAACTACAAAAAGTGATAGGTAAATATTTAATTCATCTTTTTTGGAAGATGGATAATTAAAGCATATCATGGAAGAAATCACCAAAAAAAATCTACAGATTTAAGTATATTACAATTAAATACAACTTTGCTTACAAACTATTATCAACCAAGTTAAAAGACAAAGAATAAACTGAGAAAAAAAAGTCTAATATATTTATTGCAAATAGAAGGTAAATGTAATTTCTCTGTAAAGAGTTATTTAAATTAGTTGAGAAAAGATGTATCAATTCAATAGAAAAATAGGCAAGAGACATGAACAGACAATATAAGAAAAAATGTGATGAAAACAAATTTATGAATACATATTTAAAACAGATAGTAACAAAGAAATGTAAATTAAATCAATTCCTGATATTATTTTTCACTTATAAAATTACAAAGATCTTATGTTTTAAATACAGGGATTAATCCTGGGGAGGGTATGTTGAGATGGTAACTTTAACATATTGTTAATAGGAGGGTCAACTGGAATAAATATTGTAGTAGATTGAATAGTGGCCCCCAAAGATATCTAAGTCAAAAATGAACAATACTTCTACTTTAAAGCTATCCTAAGAAATATTCAAAGATGAAAAAAAGTTGAGAAATACTATTCATAGAAGCATTATTTCTAATGGCAAAAGAGTGGATTAAAACTACATGCCTAACAATAGGGAAAAAGAAAGTAAATTATAGCGTATACATATGAGGAAATATTTTACAGTCGCAGATTTTTTGAGGAATGTTCAATATTAAAAATTATGCCAGAAATATAACATGAAGATATTTTAAAGTATGTCATAAGAATGCACATATATGAAAAATTTTACAGAATCAAGTTCATCACAGTGTGCTTATAATAATGGAAAAGGTGGGAAAAACATGAATGTGCAACAATAAATAATCGTCCACCACATGATGGGATATTAGGGATCTATAACAGGAACTGTAACTTACATGCCCAATATCCATTCAACCATACCCTTATTTGTTAATAACATAACTCCATTATATTTGAGACAACTTCCCAGATAAAATACTTGATTTCCCAACCTCCTTTACACTTAGGTGATCATGACGCTACATTCTGGCCAATAAGATAAGAGCAAAATTTCTTGAGTGGAACTTCTGAGAACCTTCCTTTAAAGGTCAAATAACTGATAATTTTTTTTGCATTCTTCCACTTATGCCTCTAATGAGGACATGGTGGCCAGAGTTCTGGCAGCCATCTCAGACCTTGTGACAAATTTGAGGATGGAAATCACATGCTAAGTCTAGTAGAACAGAAATATAAAAATGACCTGGTTCCCTAATGACAAAGGAAATGCAAACAAGTAATAGATGGATTATTTCTGGACTTCTTTAATGTGAGAGAGATATAAACCTATCTCATATTTAAGCCATGGTTTGAGTTTGCTGTTATAAGCATCCAAATTTAAATTTAACCAACACAATAGTTATGTAAAAATTATGTTTGGTATTATTGCCAAAACACATAATTCAAGCAAATACTCTCACTGAAAACAAACTGAAAAGTTAGACAAAATATTTTTTTAAATATTTCTTGAAGTTATGAGACCTAAGGAGACAGTAAAAAATTATAGGGCAAAGATGTAGGAGAAAAAGTCTCAGAGATATGTATCTCACATTTGGAGCCACTTTAATTGTAAGAGTGTTTTTAGATTCTAGAAAAACAGCTGAGAGGCCAAGAATCTAAGCAGAGCTTTTGAAAAACTTTTAGGATAGAGCAACAAAAATTAAAATCCAAGACCCCAATGCTTTACATTAGGACCTCAAAAAGATGCACCATAAGAGTAGGAACAAATCAGAAATATATAAACCCTCACAAGGAATAAAGGTAGTAATCTGAAACCCTGAAATTAGATTAAGGTTATTCAGATTGTTTGTGCTTCTAGCCACTTGTCAAGCAAATGTAAAGCCTTGCTGAAGAAAAGTAACATTATCCTAGTTTACAAATTCTTCCCACAAGTATTTCTATACAATGCCTTACACTCAATCAAAAATAAGTAGACATAAAAAAAGAGAGAAAAACTGTGAAGGGAGAGCTGGAATGATAGTCAATAGAAACAAAGCAATCAAATATCCAGATAATAGAGTTATCAAAAGTAATTGCTGAAGTAAATATCTAGATAAGAGGCTTTAAAACCATGCTGAATACATGCAAGGAAATAAAATTTAAAATATCTCTTTAAAAAATCCACTAGCAATTGAGAAAGAAGTGAATCAAACCAAAATTTCAGAAGGCAAAAATACAATTAAAAAAAAAAAAACTCTACAGATAAACTAACACCACCTAAGTTGCAGTTGAAGAGAGAATTAGTGAATTTGAAGACAATTGGGTAGAAGAAGAGTGTGCACAAGAAAGCACACTTTTTAAAAAAAGATTGGCACCTGAGCTAACATTTGTTGCCAGTTGCCAATGTTTTTTTCTTCTTCTTCTCCCCAAAGCCCCCCAGTACCTAGTTGTATATTCTAGTTGTAGGTCCTTCTGGCTCTGCTATGTGTGATACCACCTCAGCATGGCTTGATGAATGGTAGTAGGTCCTCACCCAGGATCTGAACCAGTGAAACCATGGGCCGCCGAAGTGGAGTGCACAAATTTAACCACTTGGCCACAGCACCGGCTCAAAGCGCATATTTTTAAAAGCATAAAAAATTATTTTAAAAAATTAAGAGATAAGAGATATATTAAGAAGGCCTGTAGGAGAAAAACAGCTATGCATTTAGGACTCATCCAATTTACAAGCGGTTATGCCATTCCTCTGTTAAAAGCTCCTCTGAATTCTCTTTCCCTCAGCAATGTCTGCCTGTCTATATCGAAACCTCAGCATATAAATAGATTTGGTAAAAGCCCCCAGAGAGGAAGATGGTTGCTAAATTCTGCCCATCTAGAAGGTCTTTTCAATCCCTGGAAATTAATTCCTCTAGATGTCTATACATTCACAATTTTGTGATGACTTTTATAGATATATAGACAGAGACAGAGATATAAGTTATAAATATATATATAACTTTATACATATAAATATTATTTATAAGTTTTTAATTCATCCAAGTCTTGCTAGTTACAGAAGAAGCAATGTTCTGCCACTACCTTAAAGGAAAGTAGAAGTTCCTATTACTATAAAATAATTTAATTCATTTAAAATTTTTCCCATTCAGAAAAACTCCATGCTTAGATGACTTTGTAGATAAATTATACCAAATATTTAAGGAAGCAATAATGCCAATCTTACATAAATTTTCCAAGAGAATAGAAAAAGAGGAAATTCCTTCCAATTCATTTTTTGAGGCAGCATAACCCTGATATCAGACCTTATAAGAAAGGGAAATTATAGTCCAATCTCTCTCATGATCATAATTACAAAAACAAAAAAATCTAAATGAACTATTTGCAAACACCAAAGGATAATACATCACAACCAATTGGGCTTATTTCAGTAATATGAGGTTTATCATTTGAAAACTTATCAATATAATTTCCACATTAATTGAATAAATAAGCAAAATGATAAGACCACCTCAATATGTGCAGAGAGAAAAGAATTAATAAAATTCAGCAGTCCTTCATAATACAAGCTCATTGCAAACTAGGAATAGAAGAAAACCTCTTTAATCTAATAAAAGTTATCTAAAAACAATTATAGCAAAAACCCTACATAATAATGACAGGTCAAGAGCTTCCCCTTTGCTACTAGTAACAAAACAAGGATTCCCATTATCATCAATTTAATAAAAATGCATAAAAAGTAGCAAAGAAGAAATAAAAATGGATTAGATTTTGTACATAGAAAATCTAAAAGAATCTACAGATTGGGCACAAAGTCAATATATAAAAATCAATAGTATTTTTCTAAACACAATGAACAGAAAATGAAATTTTAAGAGATATCGTCTATAACAACATCCAAATGCATTTCATTTCTGTGAATTAACCTAAGGAAATATGTAAAGCATTTCCACATGGAAAAATATAAAACATTACACAAAGAAATAAGCAATATACAAATGACAGACCAGCAAATACTTTCTGTAAAAGGTTAAAAAATAAATATTTCAGCCTTTGCAAGCTAGATGGTCTCTGTCACAAGCACCCAACACTGCGGTGTAAAGCCAATGCAGAAACAGACAATATGTAAACAAATGGGTGTGGCTGTGTGCCAATAAAAATATATTTCCAAAAACAGGCAGAGGACTATATTTAGCCCATAGGTTATAATAATCTGGCCCCTCATTTAAATCAGCAGAAAGATAAAATAGATTGATATATAATGAAAATATAATAAAGATATCTGTTCTCCCCAAATTGATATTTCCATTCAAATCTCTGTCAAAATTTATGAGGTGAGTTTTTTTGTTGTTGTGTTGTTGGAGTTTTTTCTACAGATATTGACAAGCTAACTTGAAAGTCAAAGGGCAAAAGTTTGCCAAGATAGGGGCTAACCCAGTGGCATAGTGGTTAAGTTCACCCACGCTGCTTCAGCGGCCTGGGACTTATGGGTTCAGATCCCAGACACAGACCTACACACCACTCATCAAGACATGCTATGGCAGTTGGCAGCATCCTTCACACAAAGTAGAGGAAGATTGGCACAGATGTTAGCTCAGAGCGAATCTTCCTCAGCAAAAAAAACAAAGTTTGCCAAGACAATCTTGGCGAACCCCAAGCCACCGAAGTGGAGTGCATGAACCTAATCACTACACCACTGGGCCGACCCATGCCAAGACAATCTTGATGAACAGAATTAAAGGACTTTAATAGATGTGGAGGCTCATTTTATAACTTCGGTAATTAAGAGAGCATGGTATTGCCAACAGAATAGACGCAACTGAACACAAGAGTCCATTAACATCCCTCCATATACATACAACTGGTATATGACAAATGAGGCAATGCAAAGCAGAGAAAGGATGGTCATTCCAATAAAGTATTCTAGGTCATCTAGATATGCATATTGTAAAAGAAAATATTACTCATATTAAACACAAAAATAAATTATAGGTATATTTCAAATTAAATGTGAAAGAGAAAATAATTAAGCCTCGAGAAGAAACTATGGAAGAATATCTTCAGTACTTTGAGGTAAAAAAAAATTTCTTAACCAGGACACGTAAAGCCCTAATGCTGAAGGAAAAGACACTAAAATTAAAAACTTCTATTTATCCAAGAAAGCTTTAAGAGAGCAGAGAGGTAAACTACTGACTGGGAGAAGACATTTGTAGAGACTTAGACAGACAGTACACAAAAGCCCTCCAAATGAAAAGATGCTCAATGTCACGAACAAGTAAATCAAAACTATAAGAAGATATCAACACACACCAGTTAGAATGGCTAAAATTAGACTGATAATACTAAGTGTTGGTGAGAATGTGGGACACCTTCTCATACACTGCTGGTGGGCTCTAAAACAGTAGACCCCACTTTGGAAAACATATATTATACACTAAAGTTGAATATACATATGTCCTGTTAACCAATTCCATTTTTAGGCATATTTCAAATACTTGTAGAATGTTCACAGCAGTACTATTCACGATAGTGTCAAACTGGAAGCAACCACAAATGCTAATCAACACAATTATGGATAAATAATTTGTGGCATATTCATTCAATGGAATACTAAATGGTGATGAAAATGAATAAATTAATCTCCCACACACGATGTGGGTATTTCTCACAAACATAACATTTAGGTCTTGCCAATGAAGAGATGATAATTCTCTGTGAGAATGGAGAAAAATTTAAAGGAAAACAGTAGAGAAATATGTATTGTAAATCTAAATGTCAACTTTTATCAAACATCAAAAGCTTTTGATTATGAGTGGATTGCTGTCTATTTAGAGAGAAGTCTTTGTTTTTCGATATCTCCATTTTAACGTTTTTAAATACTGGAGTGAATATGCATTACCTAACACATTGCCTCATACATGGCTTTTTAAAAAAACAAATGTTTGATTAACTAAATAAGTGCTTACCAAATTTGCTGATGATACAAATCTTAGAAGAAAAGTAAAGACATAGATGTTAGAATCAGGACTGAAAAGATCTCAACGTGCTACAACAATATAACCAAATTTCAAGATAAAGCAAGAAGAATAAATATAAATTCCCAAATATAGTTTTCAAAAAAATTAAGCTCACTAGTGTAGGATGGGAAAATCTTATTACATAGACTTTTATGTGAAAAAGTTTTAAAGGTTTGATATGATGAGAAGCCCAATATAAATTAATGAGGTGAACAAGGCTACAAAAACCTAGGTCAATTTTAGGCTATATCAATAAATGTAGCGTCTCAAATGAGAAAGTTAATAATCCCTTCAGACATTTCACTGGCCAGAACAAACTGGAATGTTGCACTGGTTCTGGCTGCCTGTCCAAGGGAAGATAACCAAAATGGTGAGGTGTCTGGAAACCTGATTTAAGGATGGTTGATTTTTGGAAAAGAAGAAATCTAAAGAGAGACAAGACAACTGCCTTTGAGTTCTTAAAAAGCTGTCATGTGTAAGAAGCTTTTGATTTTCTATGAAACTTTATAGACCAAATAAAGAATACTTCAGCCTAACATAAAGACATAGATTATAAAGTAGACATGTCCAAATTTAGGATGGGTTATTCGTGAGCATGCTCTGTCACTCAAACTTTTAGTTTTTTTATTATTATGTTGAAACATTTCATAAAGTGGTATATTAAACAAATCTCAACATTTTCAATAATAATAAATCCCATATATTTAGCACTAAGATTAATAAAAAAAATATCAGCAGTATTTTATAAACTATGGGATAGAAATATCTTGAATTCATATTTATCATACCTTTGTCTTTCTTATAGTTTTACTACCTATGTAGATTGCCCGAAATAATATATTATTAGTATTACACTTTATAGGAATTAATCGTGCAGTATATATTATTCTGTCTCACACTTTTTTACTCAACTTGAAGTTTTGCTGTTCATCTGTGCTGATGCTGATGCTGATGCTGATCCACAATGATGGTTCATTTATTTTGACTACTAAATAGTACTCCATTTTTACGGATATATCACAATGCATTAATCCATTGATGCACATTTCAGTTCTTTCCAGTTACTCTTACGCACAACACTACTAAGAACTTGGTTGTTTTGTGTATGTTTTCTGGGACACAATGAGGAGTTTCTTGGGGTTCTAGAGCAAGGAGAATATACAAGATCAACACCCCTAGGTAACAACCAACAGTTCTATTGTGGTTCTCCTGATTTATCTTCCTGTCATCATCAGATGAGAGTTTCCACTGCTTTAAGTCATTGTCATTCCTTGGTATTTCCAGACTTTTAAAGATGCCCACCTTGTATGTGTGAAATGTACCTAACTGTGATTTTAATCTGTTATTTCCTTAGTGCAGATAAGGTTGAATGGCTTTCATATGTCTATTGACCATTTGTGTTTCATTTTCTGTGTAAGACCTCTTTATGGTTTGGTTCCATTCTGCTTTACCTACTTCTCTATTGAGTTCTTATCTTTTTCTTATTGATCCCTGGATACTAATCATTTTATTGTTGTTTGTTATGTAGTGATCTTCTCCTGAACTATTTCTTGTCATTTTAAATTCTTTATGGAAAATTTTACTGTTAATTTAACACCTTTAAATGTTAATTTAGTACCATTTATCAGTCTTTTCCTTTATGGTTTACCTTTATATAACTTCTGTGAAAATTCCTTTTCTATCCTGAGTTAATAATATATTTTTCTCGTCCCCTAAAGTTTTCTCTAGTTTTAGTTTTGACATTTAAGTCTTTATTCAACCTTGAATTGATATTTGTTCACAGCATATGGTAAGGATTTATTTTATCATTTTCATATAATAATCACTGAAATAAAAGATTCTCACTTAATAAATTGTTTCCATATATGCATGAGTGTATGTGAGGATTCTCTTCTCTGTTCCCTTTGCCGGTGAGTCTATCCCTGCATATGTATTATATTTTCTTAATAGTTATAGCTTTTTTAGTCTTAACATGTGGCAGGGCGAGATGTCCTCATACAGACACATCCACACACACACACATCCACACATACAGTGTGGGGTTTTAGTTTTTTGGGCGTTTATTCTACCACATCCATTTTAGAACGAGCTTATCAACTTCCACAAAAACAAAACAATACAGAAATCTTACTGAGGTTTTACGGAGGATTCCTTTTAACTTATAAATCAACTTGGAGAGAACTGACAACTTTATACCATTGAGTCTTCCTATCCAAGAATATTAATTAGGTTTCTTTTTTAAATCTTTTTCAATAACTTTAAAATTTTTTTATCATAGGGATTTTAAACGCATTTTATTAGATTTATTCACTTTCATACCTTTTCTTGTTGCTGTTTTTGATAGAACATTTGTATCAAACACTCCTTATACTTTGTTTCATAACCTCTTGGCCCCACCTCTTATTCTAGCCCTACTGCTGTGATCATTTCAAAACAAATTTGACCAGCTTCAGTACATGTGACCTTATATATAGTACAGTACTTTTGTTCATATTCCACATGAGCTAATGTCTGCCCTGAACATTTCTGATACAACAGTGGAAGACACCTATGGAAACTCATCACACGCATCTGTAGGCAATCTGGAAGTGCAAGAGAGTTAACCCTTGTCGGCCCATCCAGGAACACTGATGGACAGGAGCATATGAATAAATGTTCCCTCTTTTATGCCACAGAGGACATCTCGGAGATGAATTTCATAAGCTCCTCAGAATCTCTTGTGGCCAGATGAATAACACAGACTTACCTTGGCTGTCTTTCCTTTCCTATTTATTCCCCCATCTCTCAACTGCTACGTGGAATCACATTCTCAACTTACCTAACTGCACAAAAGCCTTTGTTCCAGGCTCTGCTTATGAAGAAATCCAGGCTAAGACAGTATTTTCCAATTATATTATCTGCTTGTTGCCGATGATAGGGATGCTGTTGACTTTTTTAACATCAACAATTCTACCATTTGAGTTCCAAGGGTTAAGTGCTTTATATATATTATCCATTTTAATCCTTACAGACTTGGTTGTATAGTTATATGTTTATACCTAACAACTTTAGTATGTTGACTTTTGGGTCTCACAATGTTTCTCAATTCATATTAATTATAATAACATTTCTACAGAATCTCTAGAATTTTCTGTGTTAACAGTTCTTGATTCATCTTGATATAAACAGGAGTGCTTTCAAATTTCATAGTTAAATATGATGCTTACTGTAGGATGTTTTTAGATCCTTGCATTAGATTAAGGAAAGTTTCTTTTATTGCCAGTTTGTTAAGAGTTTTCATTTTAAATGGATATTCCGTTCCACCAAATGCTTTTTTTACCTATTTAGTAATTCGACATTTGATTTTCTCTGTTCTGTTGGTGTGATAATTTATTGATATAGACTATCATTGAGATAAACCCACCTTGGTGATGATTATCTCTTTTATACATCACTTGGTTTAATTTGCTATTATTTTGTGTCTATGTTTAATGATGAGATTGGCCTGCTACTTTCTCATAGGTTTGCCAGGCATTCAGTATCAAGGTAATATTATCCTTATTAGATGAGCTGGAGAATGATCTTTTTGTCCTCTTGAAGAGTTTGCGTAAGTTTAGAATTATCTTTTCATTGAAAATTTAGTGTAACTTCCCCATAAAGCCATCTGAGCTTGGTGCTTCCTTTATGGAAAGATTTTTAAACTCTAATTCAACTTTCTTAACCGTTATGTAATTAATCATAAATTCTATTTCTTCTTGAGTCAGTGTCAGAAATTGTGCTTTTCTATAATTTATTTACTTCACTTAGGTTTTTAAATATTTTGGCATATTTATAGTATCCTACTAATTTGCATAACGTCTCCTTTTTCACTTCTAATATTGTTTATTTGTAATTTCTACCAAATTTTTCTTGATTAATCTTGTCAGAGTTTCATCTAATCTGTTAGTATTTTTCAAAGAACCAACTTCTAGTTTTGTTGATTTTTGCCATCTTTCCTCATTTTTCTATTTTATTATTTTCTGCTATTATTTTCTTCCTTCTACATTTTTAGGATTATTTTGCTGTTCTAACTTTTTAATTGAATGCTTAAGATGCTTGTCTCATTAATTTTGAGGCTTTTCTTCTTTAAAGCTAACAATTTCCTTCTCATGCCACTTAAGTTGCATAACAATGTTTTGATCGTAGGATTTCATCATTATTAAATTCTAAGTATTTCCTAACTTTGTGACTTATTCTTTGACTCATGAGTATATTTAGTAACATATTTTAATTTTCGATATTTTTTCTGTTTTTAAGGAGTTAACATTCTCTAACTTAATGGCATTGTGATCAGATAATGTGGTATTTATGCTATCAATTCTTTGAAATTTACTGTGGCTGACTTTATGGTTAGTTTTCAGCACATGGTCAGTTTTCATAAATCTTTTATATGTGCTTGAAAAGAATGTTTATTATCCAGTTGTTGGATGCAGTGTTCCATACTGGCAAATTAGAACAGATTTGCTGATTTTGCTTTTCAAATCTTCTGTACACATAGATATAAAAGCATCTCAGCTGGCTTGTGCTTTCAAAGACTAAGAACTGTATCACCAACATTTTTGGTGTTTTGTGCACATTTTCTCCTTGCAATTCTGTAAATTTTTGATTCAAAATTTGGAGGGAATCATGTACTCACTAAGTGAGAATGTTTTAACTGCTCGATGAATTTAGCCTTTCATCATTTTCAGTGTTTCTCAAAATCACAAGTAATTTTTTTTGCTTTTGAGTTTACTTTGGATGATATTGATATTGCTATAGCAGCTTTCTTTTGGTTAGTATTTGACTTGAAGTCCAGGGAGGTTGAATGACAGGCCCAAGTGCACATAGATAATTCTCAGAAATAGAACTAGGACCCAGACTTCCTGACTCCCAGTCCAGTGCTCATGTTAAGTGTCCTAACAGAATGAGCATGATGCAGTACAGAAAGCAGAAGAGAGCCAGAACGGAGTGAATGATATGTGCCTAGGAGCAATGTGGAATGGCAGGAATATCTATGGAGGAATAATGTGGGACAATTAAAGCCAGGCACAGATTTTGAATTTTAGGACAAGGGTGTGATGACAAAAGAGGACTTTAGGAAGCCCATAATTTTAGCAATATTCAGGAGGAAGAGAGAGAGGAGGAAATGAGGCCGTTTGGTCCATGCCCTCCAAATCCCATAATGTAATGAGAGCTTGAATCCAGACCATGGAAATGAACAGGAAAAGGTAGATTCCAGAGCCACTTTGTGGAGGAAATGACATACCAAAATGACTTAGTGGATTTTGGAGATGGAGAAAATTGTAGAGTCAAAGATACTACCTCATTTATGTCGTTAGTACCCTGACAGCTTCATTATTTCTTAGGTTAGAAACCACAGAGTTGGGAAACAGTATTAGTTGGCCTAGAGGAAGGGAGAAAATAAGTTTTCTCTCCATGAAGTGAGTCTGGTATTCCTAGTAGACAGCTGGAACTATAGAATGAAGGACAGATCCAGATACGAAGTTTTTTTGCTGCTGCTGATGATAACGAAGGGGACTACTTGCATAGAAATGATAGCTGAATCTTTGTATTAGGCTCTGTGTTTCTCAAACAGATTTTTAAAATTACTTTTTGCCAAAATTTTTAAATTAAAAATTACCATAATTTATTACTGTCATATTTTTTAAATTGATATCAGGGAGAATGACTTCATGAATAATCTTCTGGACAACCCAGAGAGCCTTCTTGGACAACCACCGTACTCCAGGTCACTGTTGAGCACCCTACAGTAAAAAGCAAGGTTTATTGCCGCAGACCTTTAAAGTTCCTCACAGACCTCCCCTTAAAGTATTGACAAGGCTCACCCCTATTTAACTCACAACCATTAAGATCAAAGCATTAAGTGGTCCATCTGCTTATGTAATTAACAGTAATGCCAGAAAAGAGCTCTGTGAATTTGGTCACGATGAACTCTGAGGGAATAAGCAGCTGGAAAGGCTCTAAGAGTCTTCTCCCCAGAAGTTTAGAACACTGTATTCAACCCAGTGAATTTTTTTTTTCATTGAGTTTGGTTTTGTTTTTTGTTTTTCCAACTGGATATAATAAAAATGTCTGAGATTTTGCTACATAATATGATCTTTTTGGAAGGGTCAACACTAATGTTTTAGGCCAGTTCAGCAGGCTTGAGTTCAACACTGGAAGTGCATAAGTTCCAAAAGGATTCTAACAAATGCACCCGAAAGAGCCAGCGTTTGTCCATAGATCATTCATATTGAGCCCCTCTACTGGTGGGACAGGGGGCCCCTGGGGGAATTAATTAGTTGTCTGAGCATCAACTGTAAAATACTTAGAGCCTCTGAAATCACAAATTCAAATCCCCAAAGGGCCCACTCAGCCCCCGCCACAAGGTACTTGGAGTATGATGCTGTCTGTTATGGGGGCTTTAGGGAGAAACTTTTATATTAATACAGAGCACATAGAACTTTGGTTTTAAAGATCCTATGAAATTTTTGATACCACGACAGGCTTGTCGTAACCTTCTCAGCCAAAATTTCTGGGACTCAGCTGAAATTTTAGAGCTGTTGGGAACTTGGCTATATGTACGTAATCTCAGATTAATAATAAAAGACTTATTTCTTTATTTAAAATCACAAAATGTATATCTAGAATAAATAAAGTACTTCAAAAATGGTCCCCTACAATAGAACTAGAAGAATCTATATTGGCCAAGTTTTCACCTCCAAACTTCCAAAGTTGAACCATGAAGCATTTCCAAAACTTTCAGTAAATATAAAGTTCTTTAAAGTTCTCTGGAAAAAGAGATTTTTCTTTTGTTTGTTTCACCAAGAAACCTGCTACTGTCTATATTCATCTTAAAGCACCATCTCTTGCTCCTCTTACCCCTTTCTTACCCCCTTTCTCTTACCCCTTTCTTACCCTCTTACCTCATCTCAAGAATGAATGAGGCATGAATGAGACCAACAGCAGTTCTCTAAAGTCAGTCAGTTTCTCTCCTCTCTCTCTCTCTTTCTCTCTGTACTCTTATGTGTAGTTCCTCCTGCTGTTTAGCTTGACCTTTCCTGCACTCTTTTTTAAATCCTAAGGATCTTTTAGCACTCAGCTGAGCTGTCACTTCTTCCAGAAAGCTCTAGAAATCCTAATTGTCTTTTTTGCACTTCTCTCCTTTGAGCAGATTACCCTCCCCTGACTTGTATAGTCACTTTTTTTTTTTCATAACACCTTTTTTTTATTTTGTCATAACACCTATGTGTCTCCTCCTCTAGTGAGAGTTCCTCAAATATAGGTGGCCTTATTTGTACCTGTAGTCCCAGCATCTAGCTTAAACTTAAGAAATATTTGTTAACAAGTGCATAATGGAGCTCTGATAAACTACTTTCACTCACTTGGAAGAGGTACAGAACAAATGTGAATCTTTTAAAGTTGTTAACAAATTACATTCATGCATTAATCCATTAACGATATTTATTGAGAAACCTATGTGTCTGCCACTTTAGGCACAGAAGACA
This sequence comes from Equus caballus, assembly GCF_041296265.1. NCBI lineage: Eukaryota > Metazoa > Chordata > Mammalia > Perissodactyla > Equidae > Equus > Equus caballus. The sequence continues at coordinate 38,028,374 of NC_091707.1, forward strand.
GAGTGATGAACAAGCCAAAAATTGTCCCTCTTCTCTAGAGCTTATATTCCAGTGGGGGGGAGTGCATAAAATAAAGGAAAACAAAGCAAACAAACAAAAAGTAAATCTACAATATGGTGTCCATTAATGTTAAGTGCTATGAAGACAAATCATTCGAAGCCAGGGATAGAAAGTGAATGTACAGAGGGGGGTGGGGTGGGATGGTGGAGGGGGGCACAGAGAAGCCCTTTCTGACCTGAATAATGTGAGTGAGTGAGAGCAAGCCATGGAGGGAAGAGCATTCCAGTTAGGTGAACAGCAAGTGCAAAGATTCTGATATGTAAGCATGTTTGATGTATGCAGAGCAGCAAGGAGTCAATGTGGCTAGAGCTGAGAGGGTGAGAGAAGAGTGGCAAGAGATGGGTATAAAAAGTGGACAGGCTCTTAGAGACTTTGCATGGGATGCACATAATGCAACTCTGAAGGAGGCCCATTGATAGCTTTGATAAGGGACACAATGTGGTCTGATTTATGTATTAGCATGAACATTCTGGCTGCTAGGTAGAAACAAAATGTAGAAGAACACAGAAAATTGCTAGAAAGTTCTTAGAGTAATCTGGGCAAGAGATGACAGTGGCTTTAGCTAAGGTGTGAACAGTGGAGGTGGTGGGAAATAGTCAGATTTCAGATCAATTTTGAAGGCAGAGCCAATAGGATTTGGCACTTACTATTATGAAGTTGTGTTTTAAGTTTATTACAAAGTAAATTAGAGTCAGGATAATCTCGTGATTAATCCCAACACTAACAACACACAGATATGCATAAACGCGCATGCCTGCATAAACACACATACCAAACAGATATAGCTAATGACACAAAATACATGAAGCCCTTGGTTTGGTCTGATCTGAGGCTGCAGGCACTATTTTCAGATGCTATGGGTAACTCATGATTCATTTCACAGCTGCTGAATAGTTGCTCGAAATTAGCAACCTCTGGTTGCCTCTACCCAACTCGATAGTCTACAAGTATAGTTAGTTAGCATTCACCTCACAAATGAATGCCCTATCTCAGCCTGAGTGTTCGTGTGCCCATGAGGAGTTATTTTTACCTCTCTGCCATCACAAAACCCTGATTTGGTGTCCTCCCGGAGAGGCCAGGCTACCCCAAGCTCTATTCCACAGATATAATGGAAAGAGGAGAGGTTTGGAGTTTGAATCTTGAGTCTACTACTTACTGGCTGAGTAACTTCAGATGACTGACTTAACTTCTCTGAGCCTTAGTTTACTCATCTATGAAAAGCAGATATTTAACAAACTTAAAGAGATGCAACAGATATTCCTCCCCGTGCTGCCTCCTGTGCTTCTGGACCTCATTCACAGTCTTACCCAAAAAAGTATGACATCAAGGTAACACTGGTAAAGTCACCAACAGGGACATCCATGGCATATTCAACATTCACAGCCATGTCCAAAGTCTGAATCTGTCTCTGCTCCAAAGACCTTTAGTTTGGATTAATTCCCCCGTCTACAGTGGCATCACAGGGACCACCTGCTGTCTCTGCAACAGAGTCCAAGGGCAGCTTCCAGGCTCAAGTTTCCATTAAAACCCTTGGCACTCTTGAGGGTAATAACACTGTCAGCATGGCAATCCACAAATACAGATGATAATGATGTCCCAGAAAGAAGGCATCAAACTGAGACGTTTTTCAAGATTTGGCAAGTGAGTCTCTTTATGCTGCCCTTTTGGTCACTGAAGAGCTAAGGCCACTTTAGCTTCATTAATTTTAAAGTAGCGTTTCAGGATAAAAGCTAAAATTGCTCCAGTGGGAGGGAGGGAAATAGAGGGCAGACAAAAGCCAAGGGTTGAGAGTTGAGCAATGTGTCAGTACAAACAATGGAAACCATCAGCAGACACTGAGGGCAAATTACTTTCATATACAGAAATTATACCATAATAAAAGAGACTGATAGATGCTTACACAGCTGTGGTTATTAGGGTGACATAACAGCATTTGTTCAAAGCAAATAATGGAGTAGCAGCAGACTCAATATGACAGGCTTTCAGATCTTACCAACAATAGAGAAGGGACAAGTACTAGATAAGGCAATAAAATAATCAGGGGAAAAAGAATAAAGATTGAGCCCTGGGTTGATGTGATAAAGTGGGAGTGATGTGAGGAGGGTTTTAATGTGGCTCCTTTTCTGATGTATGAGGTTGATTCTAAATATCTAACAGATACCAGACAATTTTACAACCTGTGCATAACTGGACTGGTGTTTGTGAATTTCTTGTTCTGTTCCTAACTGAAATTTGGAATTTGGACTGGGTAATGATGAGTGTTAGGTGTTACAAAGGAGATGAGACATACAAAGAGTTAGTAAGACGTCCTCTAGAAAGAGATGTCTGTGAGACCCAGTTGAAGAAAATATAACCTAAAATATTCTTTCCTATGGTGCTTTAGGATGTGTAATTTGGGTAAAATGTATTCTTGGAAATGGTGGTAAAGAATGAACTAAAATAAGTTTGTGTCTCTTCTGTTGACATCATCTCTTAATACAGTACCTCAATTAAAACGTGGTTCTCTCTTCTCAAGAAATGATATGTTTTCTTCCCTTTCTCAGACAAATTTTTCCTGAGTAATAACATTTGGTTTTGATAAATATACCTTTTGATGTCATAAGAGAGACAATCACTACCTTTATTTACTTCTCGTCTCAACCTGCAATGTGGTTCTGGAATGCTACTTGTTGAAGGTGCCAAGGAGAGGAACAAATTTACCTACTATATAAATTGAATATTATCCTGTAGTAAGTATTGCATTGTTATTTTTACAAATTTTTAGAAAAAGAAGAACCTATAGCTATTGTTAAAAGTTATTGGCATTTTCAGCCAACCAACTTTGATTCAAGGAACGCTATAACACATTGACCATAATCCCCCCCTTATCTCTTCTGCAAACTGTATTTCAGTCCCTATGACACACTTAAACATGTCTTCTTTCTTCTGAGCCATTGGTAATGGAGGAGTTAACCATGAGTTTGTAAAGCTTAAAGCCTTCATATTCTCATTTATTTCTTTTTGTTCAACTGAAAGAGGCCTTGGGAAAGTTTGACTGACATTTATGATAATTACATTTGGAGATTAAAATAATTTAGGGTTTCTAAAGGTTTAAAATTTATACGCCATATTGGGCCTCACATGATTATGGCTTCCTTCATATCATTTTAGTCGGGTGTTGAAATCCATTTGATGTGAATGTAATAGTTATTTTAATGGATATTGTTAATTCCTTGTTTTCTGCATAATAGATAAAGGGGATTTTAATTAAATTCATTGTGTGAACACTTATCAGGGGTAGAAAGGTTCACAGAGTTATTATTTTTCTGGCATGACATGTAAAGAACATTGTAAAACACAGAGAAGAGAGCAATATCAGAGTGTGGCTGGCATTAGAAGTCAGGCCAGTTTCTTCCTCCCTGTAGATGACGTGGCAGGCTTCAAACAACACCGAAAAGTAGTGCCTTGAAACAATGGTTTCCAGAAGGAACCAGCACAATGTAACAACATTGCTTTCCTTCTTCTTCAAACCTGCTGGAAATCTTTAAGGTCAGAGTTCAAGTTTCCCCCAAAAGTCTCAATAGAGAGCCAAATCCTAGGTCCCATAGCAGTCAAGTAGAAATATGGCAAGAACTTCTGTTCCAGTAGTTCCACTTCCTGTGCCAGCATGGAAAACCATAAGAACAGCCTCTTCCTGAGGGTTCTAGGACATCCAGTCCACCTGGATGACTGAAGAGCTTTAAAAGTCATTGGCCTGGTTACAAAGGAGCTATGACATCATGGAAGGTTGCATTCAGGGAATGAAAAATCCAACAAGAACTGCTGAGACGGTAAATTTATTTTGGTAGAAGAGGAAAGCCTGAATTATTTATTCTGAAGAATTTTTACAACATATTATTGACTGACCATCTCTCTTTGGGTCACTAAGCCCAGAAACTCTGCCCTTGGCTTGCTATTCACAGACCTTTGTCATAAATTACTCAGTGTTCTTAGACTGTATTCAAACAGCATAACTGTTAAATGTAAAAATATACTGAGAGCTTCCAATGGGGGAAAAAAATAGTTATAAGTTCCAATCAGTTTAACAGCAAACGAACTCTACAATAAATGAACCCACTACAGTCCTACCTAAACTTTAAGACTTTGAGTTAGGATGCTGAAATTAAGCTATGCAATAGTTGTATTTATACACTTACACATACATAATGTGGATATGCAAATAGTTTTCTCTGGGCAGAGGAATTACATGTGATTTTATTTTCTTTTCATATGACTATATTATAAGGATAATGAATATGCATTACTTTTAAAATCTGCACAAATGCTTTGAGAAATTGAAAAAGTCACTAAGTAACTTATATACAAAGGTCTCTTTCTCTCTCTCCAACACGTGTGTGTGTGTCACTCTTCCCCACCCAAACCCAGTTCCTTCCACACTCAACATTTATCCTAACAATCTCTCCAAGATTCAGAAATAGTTGGTGGGGAGAAGAATGTATAAAATGTAACTACATCACATTTCTTAAGTGTCTCAAGTTAAGGGAAGGGGTAGTTTTAATACACATTCTTTGGAGAGAAAAGGGAACACTCACCTCTAATACAAACTCCATGATATTGCTCTTCCTTTCATGATTAAAGTTCTCAAGGGTACTTCTTGTCTCAACCTCCTTGCCACACATTTCTCAGTGTTTACCATGTGACTTCTCCCTCCCATCCACTAATTCATTAAAACTCTTCTCCCAAAAGTCAATAAACGACTTCTAAGTATCTTTTCTCACTCCTTCTCTTCTTTGATCCTTCCACTATCTTCGACATTTTTGACTCCCTCCTCCTTCTTTAGAAACCAAAGGCAAACTAATTTTATTATTCAGCACTCTCGTCTTCTTCTCCAATTCCAATGGCTATTCTTTCTTTGTTTTTATCACCCATTCTCACTCTTTTCCTGGCTCTGCTTTCTCCTCCCACTCCCCATGCGAAAGCTCTTTTCAAGTCTGTTTCCCATCTTCATGCTATTTTATTTCAGTAAACATTAATTAAAAACCTGCTATATATTTGGCACTGTGCTAGGCACTGGGTTTGGACTGAAAACAGAGTGATGTTCAAAGGAGAAAGTGACAGATTCTGCTTGAAGAGGAGTCTGGAATGACCTCTCCTAGGAAGAGATAAGTCTTGTAATTTATAATAAAAGAGGAGAAACTTCTTAGAATTCATTTCTTGGGCAAAGGAAACCTGAGAAATTTTAAGCCAGGAAGCAACACAGATTTTCATTTTCGAAAAATTGTTGAAAGCAGTGAAAGAACTAGAAGAAAATACTCAGGTGGGGATGAGGAGACTTATTGGGACATGATTGTTGTTGGCTAGCTGAGAATTGGTACAGGCTTGAACTAATGTAGCATCAGTGAGGATGGAAAAAGGGATATGGAGAAGAGTGACGGAGGTGGAGAAGAGTTAGGATTAAAGAGGTAAAATCTATAAGATTTGATGCTGATTCCATACAGATGCAGGGAGGGACTGAGAGAACGGAATCCAAGATGACTCCCAGGATCCTGATCCGGGTTTCTGAATGGATGATGCTGATATCATTTCTTACAAATGGGCAATATAGGAAGAGGTATAGGTTGGTGGGTAAGACAGTGGGTTGGGCTTCAGACACATTAAGATTGAGATATCTCAGGGAAATCCAGGAAGTGTTAGCTAGATGGGTCTGGAGTTTATGCTCTGCATTGAAATATAGATTTGACATTTATAAGTATTAAAGAGATAGTCCAATCTTATGATTATAATTGGAAAATGCATGATACACTGAGGGAAAAAGAACAGAATAAGGAGGAAATAACCCTAAGCCAGAGTACAGGAAGTATCAGCATTTAAGTGGTAAAAAGAAGAAGAATACTCAGCAAAGGAAAAAGAAATGATTGCCAATTCTATAAACCCACCTGCATTGGCAGTCATATTCCCTGTTTTCCTTCTTGCTACAACTGAAATGTCCCACTAGAATTTCCTACCCTCTCAAGCAAGCTTGCAAATAACTCCAAAATCTGTATCACTGACTTAATCTCTCTTCTAAACTCCTTAACAAGACTCTCCAAACCTGATTCAAGTTTATTTTTTCCAGAATTTTCTACTATAACTCTCTGACACAGCCCCTGAGTTTTAGCCAATCAAAATGCCCCCTTTGCTTCAAATTTGGCATTCGCTGTTCTGCCTCCTTGCCTTTATTCATGCTGCTCTCTCTTCCTGGAATTCCCGCATCCCCCACACCCAGCATCTCCACCAGTCATCATTCATCATCCTTACCCATGGCTTATGAGAACTTAAAAAGAGCCCAAACTGGAGTCACTAACATCAAAGGGAAAGGGAGGAGGAGAGCTAATATTTATTCGGGCCCTACTAATGTGCTAGAACTATGCTAGGCAGTGGGTGTGTGAATAAATATCATTTAATCTTCACAGCAACCCTAGAAACTCCCTTTTATAGATGAAGATACTGAGGCTCATTCATTACTTAATAAATATTTATCAAATACCTATTATTGCTAGGCACTGTGCTAGGTGCTGGATAAACAATGCAGAACCAAACAGAACAAGAAAGAGCTAACAATAGTGGGAGAGACAAATATTAAAATATAATTACGTAAATAAATGTATAATGGCAAACTGGAGTAAGGGCCATAAAGTACAAGGATGGGAAGCTAATTCAGGGAAGGAGGCCTGTTTTCTAAGGCAGGAACATTTAAGCTGAGACCTCAAAGATGAGTAGCCGAGGGAAAGGAAAGGAAATAATGTGTCAGGCAAAGGAAAGAGCCTGTTTGAAGTGTAAGAAACTTATGAAAGGCCAACGAGGTTGGAGAGGTGTGAGCAAACTGGAAAGAGGTGCTCTGTGAGACTGGAAAAGTAGGCAAGGACAAGATTTTGCATGCCCTTGTAGGCCATGTTCAAGAGTTTGATTGTGTTCACCAAGCAATTAGAAGAGATTGAAGGATTTTAAACAGCAGAGTTACATAAGAGTAACATTCAAAACAAATTAGAAAAGCTAAGTAAATAAAGCCATCCAGTTAATAAATGGTAAAGCAAAAAGACCAAACACCAGATCTGATGCCTACCGTTTGTGGAAAGTTTGTAGTCTCAGTCTAAGTCTATTAGCATAATCTGAAAGGCATGGTCAGCCTTGGCTTGGCTTGGGTGGTCTCAACTCAGATTCTGATGCTTTTTGTTCAAACTCAAAGATTTAGCTGACAATCTCCTTTCTACTTGCCATGTGGAATCCTAGGGCTGTCTTTCCAGTGACGGGTGCCTTTTTCATCAGCTTTTGGCAATAGCAAACTTGTCTGCCTTTCAAGTCAGTATCATCCCCCAGAATGACAAATGTTGTTCAACAAGATGTTTAGGGTGGTGTTGCTGCTGTTAAAATCAGTCCCATGGGTATTGTGCCTTGCTAGAAATACATCTTAGCTACCCAAAGGCAGTATAGGGTGGTGGAGCCTGATTGCCTAGGTCCCAAATCTGGCTTTACCACTTATCAACTGTATAATCCTGGGCTAAGCACTCTCAGCCTATTTTCTCATCTATAAAATGGGGATGGTGGTAATAATAACAGTATTAGCTCATAGAGTTGTGAGGATTAAATGAACTAATATATATAAAACACTTTCAGCAGTACCTAGCACAGAATAAGTGCTGTTATTATTAATAGTTATGAAGGTATTCATAAGTTAGGGTGTTTCTTGGAAAAAAATGCATATATCCACTTGTAACCATGGTTCATAAATAGACTGACCTTTTAAGGTGAAGAATCCAAAGCAAAGAGACATGTTCTTTCATATCCCTGCTTCCATATGTAAAGTTTGTCTGCCTAATGCTTCATGAACACTTTTGTGCTTCTGTTCTTACATGAGACGTAGGAAAGCTCAGGCAAGTGGGCTCTGTTCTCATCCATAGTCTGGTGGAAGTACACCCTCAAAGCACTGCCTCTGAAAACAGTGGCTGGGAGGGTCTGAAAGCCACTCAGCAGCCTTCTAAGACTGTTTCTGGTGCTTATTAAATCAACAGGCACCCATAAGGAACAGAGCAAACCCTAGAGATCAGGTCAGATTGAACACTTCACTGAGGCGATAACTCTTCTAAGAACTGGATTCTAATTGTAGATTGTCAGTTGTAATATTATTCAAGTAACTCATCTAGAATCTAGTTCCTTACATAAAGTTCCTTACATAAAGGGATGAATGAGTTGTCTTCATGGTTTCTTTGGAGATCTGATATATGTTATGGACAAAATAATTGAGCTAAAAGAAATCATTAAAATATGCGTATTACAATATCTAGTCCAAACTAGAAACAGATTAGAAAAGATAAGCTGAAAATGTTCAAGGATTCAATTCCTTATGTGATTCATTTGTTGATTTTAAATAGAAAAGCATTTTTGTTAATTTGCCAATCAACATCTTAATGTTTTTAATTACTTATTTAGACTACAAAGCAACATATGTTTATTGTACAAACTTTGGAACTACAGACAAAATTGAGGAAAAACTAGGATCTTCCATAGTACTTCTACCTAGAAAATCATTGTTAATCTTTTACATGTGTGCTTATTATATTTTTCATAGATATATTTATATAAACTTAAATAGATTGGAATTGTGTACCATACACATTGCTTTGTAAACTAACCTTTCATTTAATAATCCTAAACACTTACTTAAATTATTACTCTTCCAAATTATGATCTTTAAAGGCTGCATAGAACCTCCTCATATGGCTATACTCTAAATTATTCCATCAATAACTCATTGTTGGTCAATTCAGTTGTTTGCAATTATAATAATATTTCAATAAGCATCCTTGACATAATTTGGGGAATATATCAGATTATTTCTTTAGATTAAGTAAATAGAATTATTAGGTTGAAGGATATAAACATTTCTAAGACGTGTGAGATATATATTGTTAACTTGTGCCCATTAAGGTTGTACCAATTTGTCTTTCCACTAACAGTATACAATAATTCTACATTGATTAAAAAACAACATGTAAACTGTCAAGTCAAAGCTACATACAATTCTGCTTCTAGCTAGAACCAAACAAGAAGAGGGCAAGAAGAATAAAGTTATAATAATTAAAAGAAGCATAGCTTTTCTTAAATTGGTATATAAAATTGATATATTTATTGATAGGTTCATTCTAATGCTCTCTAAACATATATTTTTGTAAACCTCATCTAGATCTTTAAAAATCTGGTGGAGAATAACTTGGACAGGCTTTAGAGTGAGAGAGAAGTGGGTTCGAGTCCCAGTTCCCCATTTGAAAACTGTGGGTGAATTACTCAAACTCTGAGAGGTTAAATTCATTGGTATGTAACATGAGCATAAGCACACTTCTCAGGTTTATTAGGAAGACTTTATGAGATGATGAACACAAGTTGCCTAGCACAATGCTTGATTCTTGGTATGTCTTCACTCCTAGAGAATATTCTGTCTACTTTAAACATGTTCCATTCATGGTATTTTTTTTAATATAATGCGAATATGTTGGTAAATTGTTGAAATGAATCTAAAAACTCTCATGCCCATTCTTCTTACTTGAACTTGTCTTCTTTCAACAGGAAATATTGAGATGGGCCATAAATCCTGACACAAATATTTATCAGAAAGCCTTATTTACTCAAAGTTTTAAAAATCAAAACTACCAATTCCAACAGGAAAAGCAGATCTGTCTAGCAAATACCAACTGTGTTGGCTAAATCCTTGTTCCTCTTTCTCTAATACATCTCCGTGGTTACCAAGGCCTTTTTCTCAAAGGATCTGCCACCTAAAACAGCCATTTTCAGTCTCTTTGTCCTCATTGTTTTCATATATTTTGCAGATCTTCTCTGATGATTAATCTTTCCCATAAAGTCCATGCATCCTCATTTCTTCCTTTCTGCTCCATTTTGTGATTTAAATTCTATCAGGCAGTAGGGATGGGGGGCCAAAAAGCTTATAATGAAAGACACTGAAGGGTAAAGTGGTAGAGACTTGTCTAATACACTGATGAATAGCTAACATAATTGACTCGAACACATGAACAAAAGAAAGTCATGAGAACTAAAAACGTGTGGGCATTGAAATATGTCATAAACAGTGGAGATTAGCCCAATGAGTCATAGATCACACTGTCTGAATATCAGACTATGGAGCAAGAGAGGAAAATAGATGAATGTCTACCTTTTGTTCCAGAAACTTCACTTTCCTCATTGTGAATAAATTAAGCTTTAACATTTTTAAAATCCTAATACTGAGTGTGACTGTATGTGATATAGTGACTCCTGTCGTTTTGTTAGCTTTTAATGTTCACTGCAAAGTTACCCTTGTAAATCAGTATCTCATCCAAGAAAGCTACAAACTGACCAAATGTTCAAATTGGCCTCTGTAATGGCACAAATGAGTGCATTTCAAGGAAGGATGCTGTCTGAACTCTTTGTCCTTTAGGTTTATATAAAATTAAGTGGTTTTTAAAAGGAAATTATTAAGTTGTTGCTATGAACTTGAATGTTTGTGCCCCCTCCTCAATTGATACATTGAAATGTAATCCCCTGTGATGGTATTGGGAAGTGGGGCCTTTGGGAGATAAATATGTTCCGAAAAGTTCATGAGGGTGGAGCCACCATGATGGGATTGGTGTCCTTATAATGACGTAAGGAGTACAGAGCTGGAAGACAGCTGTCTATATACCAGGAAGCAGCCCCTCACCAGACACTGGGTTTACTAGTATCTTGACCTTGGACTTCCCAGCCTCTAGAACTGTAAGAAATAAATATTTGTTGTTTAAACCACCCAGTCTACGGTATTTTTGTTGTAGCAGCCTGAATTGACTAAGACAAGTGTCAATACTGATGAAGCTCACCACAGCACATCAATAAAGAAAGGGCAAAAATAATAGGATAAGAGATTTATTTGATGTGATTATTAGGAAATAGGGACAGGTAACACAACATTTTCCCAATGAAGTCTGCTTCAGTTTATCATATAAACCAGATCAGACACTTGCCAAACCTCACAGAAGCTTTGAAGGTAAATGTAGAGGCTACATCATAACCTTGGATCCAATACTGTGTCTCTATGTTACCAAGACATATCGTCTGCAAAAAAATCTATTGTCCTCACACTTGAATGGCTAACTTTTTTCTCAATTCTCAACTATAATTTAGTGCCAGAAGTTATTCGAAGATATAATTTGTATAAATGATTAAAGTCAAGATAATATTCACTGAGATGGTCACTCATTCCAAATGTTTAACCTTGAATAGAAAATACAAATCTTGTATCGTTGCATAGTAGACACCATTGGTAGCCTAACAGCCATTATCCTCTTCTCTACTGAGAGAACTTTGATTTTATTCTTGTCTAGGAGAATAAATGTGCTCAGAGATGGTAAGAACTTCCCTAGACTCATTATTGTTCTAAATTAATCATGGTAATTCCATTCCTTTTTATCAGTGACGATTTAGGAGTGGACATCTGAACTATTTCTAGCCAGTGAGACATAAGAATTCAGCTCTGAAGAGGGCTTATGAAAAATATTTTCTGACCTGATAAAACGAGGTGCAAAAGGAGAAACTACCATCCTGCATTTAGTTGCTGTTGAATGAGGACATGGTACTTTGGGCTGCAAAAGTCAACTTATGAACATAAGAGGAGAGACCTAAGGACAAAACCCCTCAGGACCAGGGTAGCAGGATGGAAAGTCAAAACCCTAGTTCAGTGAAGACATACACAAAGTATTGAGTGAATGCTGAAATTCACCACCTTAAGACTTCTTGTTTTGTGACATACGTTTTTATTTTGTTATTTAAGCTACTTTTAAATATTCTGTTACTTGCAGCCTAAGTTATCATCAATGCTATAGCTGATTAGACATTAGACATCACTTCTAGGAAAGGTCATCAACTCCACACCTATATAGCCTCTAGCCTAATCTCTTTCTATATCATTGTGTCTTTGTCCATTTCATTCTTTCCATCTGGAATGCCCTTCCTCTCTTTCTCCCCTGAACTACTGGCCCAATTTCTCCTCCTCTGAAATGCTGTCCTACATTCCCCTGCAAGAATAAAATTACTCCATTATTTGTGTTTCTGTATAATTTAGCCACTATCATTATCACTATTTTCATACAATTACCAAACATTATATGCATACTCTGTGCCAGACATTGTCCTAAATGCTTTACATGTTTTACATGCATTATATCTTGTGGTAGCTTGTATCATTTGTTCATAAATATTTATTTGCTTCTTACTCATGCCATGCTCCTAAAAGGCAGAGTATTTTTTTCTTATCTATTGACTTTGGGCTTAGCCACGTGCCTTGATTTGGCCATTGAAACTTGAGTAAACTAGATGTACGTTATGTCTGCACGGAAGCTTTACATGCTTTCATATAGTCTGGCTCTCTCTCTTTTACTCTTCTCTTCACCACAAGAACAGGATATTCCAATATCCTTCCTTAACATGACTCCCAAAATGAGAAGACACCTGGAGCCCAGCAGAGAACAATCAAGTCCAGCAAAGCCACAAATAATCCACAGTCTTCACATAATAAGATAAATACTAGTTGGTTTTAGCAAGCCAGTGAGATATTCAGAAAAGGCTAATACAATGCTATTTAATCTAAACCTCAAAACTCTATAAAGTACCTACTATTGTTATTATCCCATTGAACAGTGGAGGAAACCAACTCCAGTCGCAGGACTTTGATTCCTCCCTTTAATATAATGCATATCTGTTTCTCTTCCATGAGACTTAACTCCTCAAGCATAAGGTCCACATATTTTTTCATCTTTCTTTTCCCAATACCTAGCTCATTGTCTACTTGATTAATTATGCTGTTGGAAAGAGGAAGTTATAATTCTAGAACACATCCCCATTATTAACACTTCTTCATGACTCTTACGTTTTACATACTCTGATACTAATAGTTTGGACCATTCACTATTTCCTCCTCAAGGTCCTTTTATTTGAAATACAAGATGAATCCCATGTAGTTTTTAAACAAATGAAACAATCTGTACAGTCGTCCTATATCTTAACTTCTTTTGAGCATATGGCTTGAAAAAGAAACCTCAAAAATGTATCTGGATAAAAAGCTACTTACACATAATGAAATATATTTTTAGAAACTTGTTGGTCCACTTGTTACTCAGGTTTGTGAGAAGAGAAATTGAACAAAAGAATACAATATGTGCATTGTTTTAAAAAAATTAACAATAGCTTCAATTCAGTAAAATATAGTTTGGGAAGATGCCAGATATTTTAGAAGCTGAATTCACAAAGTTAAATTACTAATTGGATATAGGTGGAGAAGAAAAGGTTAAGGGGAACACATATAACATGTGTTGGGTTCTCCGGAGAAATAGAACCAATAGGATAGATGGATGGATGGATGGATAGATAGATAGATAGATAGATAGATAGATAGATAGATAGAAGGAATTAGCTCACATGATCATGGGAGCTGAGAAGGTCCAAGCTCTGCAGTGGGCAATCCAGAGACCCAGGGGAGCCAATGTGCAATTCCAGGCTAAGTCCAAAGGCCTGAGAACCAGGAAAGCCAATGGCATAAGCTCCAGTCCAAATGTCAGCTGGCTTGAGACCCAAGAAGAGCTGACGTTTCAGGCCAGAAAAGACCAATGTCCAGCTCAAGCAGTCAGCCAGGAGGAGTTCCCCCTTACTCAGCCTTTTTATTCCACTCAGGTCTTCAACTTATTGGATGAGGTCCACCCACCTTAGAGACACAATCTGCTTTACTCAGTCTACCAATTCAAATGTTAATCTCATCCAGAAACTCCCTCACAGAGACACTCAGAATAATGGTTGGCCAAATATCTGGGTACTCTATGACCCAGTCAAGTTGACACATAAAATTAGCCATCACACAGGATTCCTTCATTCAACAAATATGCACTCAATGTGTTAAATGACTGCTCCATGCTTGGAATAAATCTTTCTGTCAACATCCCTGTAGTAACTGAATTTTCATCTTTCATCAAAAAATTCTAAAACTAAAATGATCCTAGAAACTATGTTGTCCAACTGAATCATTTATACAGGTAAGAAAAATAAAGTCCAAAGACACTAAGTGACTTGCTCCAAGCAACACAATTTTACTGGTAAAGGCAGAGGTAACACTAGAGCCAAAGTCAAGATCAAATACTTTTTCCATTATGCTGCACAGTTCCACTTCTCCTTCAGTACTTGATTGTGAATCCCAATCCCAGAAGGGCAAAGAAATTAATAGATACTCATACATGCATAAGCCTTGTGGGGTGTTTATCTTGTTACAGAAACATACACACAAGCATTTATGAACACAGGGAGAGAGAAAAGCTTTATTATAGCTTCCAAGCAATAATAAAACACATTTTAGATATAAAAGACAAGATTTCCATAGATAAAAATGCATCCTTTCTAGTTTTTCATTCTTTAGAGAGAAATATAATAAAACACTCAATTTCTATTCCTGAATGAAGCATTTCAGAAATTTAATTTTTCTTACTAACATCCAAGTAACCCAATGATATTCATCAAAAAATGAGGGCAAAAGGTATTAAATTCATCAGCATATAAATGACTTTTCTAGAATGTAAAGATGGATCACAGCAAAAGACATCCATGATTTCAAATGTTATTACTTAGCAAGGAAAAATAAATAAAGTCAAGTTTTTCATGCTATCACTTACAAATTATATCACTGAACTGTTCTTGATATTATCATTTTCTGTTTTATGATTTTCCCCCAGAGAAACTAACTATAAAATAATGTGTGTAACTCGATATTCTTCATAATCTTAACACATTTCTTCTCTCATTGTTTCCTTAAACAATCCTGTTAGCAAAAAGATCATTGGTAATTGACCCACACCAACTAAATACAAGTGGCACCAGCTGAGTGAATTTCAAAATGGCTGTCATCTTGTTTCCATTTCACAGGAAATGTGATATAATCACAAAAGAGATTATGCTAGGAATAAATGCCAGCAAATGCTTATATACCTTAGTTGATTTAATTTTAATACATATAGAGTTATGGACTATCATTTTATGATATCTTATGAACCGTTAATAAAAGTATATGAGCAATCAAAAATCTCTCATAAATTGACCAAAGTTCAATTGTTTATTTATTCATTCATCCACTTACTCAGCAAACATCTATGGTTAGGCTAATAGAGGTCAGATGCTAAGCCTGGTAATATCAGATATTTTAAAAGCAGAATTCATGAAACTTAATAACTAATTGGATATGAGTGGTGAAAAAGGAATTACATGAACAAGATATAGCTCCCACTGTTAAGGAGGGCACGGTGAGTGGGAAGGCCTAAGCAAATAATAGAGTCCAAGTATCTTATAATAACCTATGGAAGGAAGGTGAGAGGATAACTGCCCGCCTGACAAAGAGCCAAATGGCTACTCAAAGGAGATGACATCTGAGGCCTATCTTTATTCAGCAATGAAGAGGGATGAGGTTATTACTCAGTGTATGAAAAATATTAAAAAGCCTAGAGGTATAAAAAAGCAATATAGTTTTTGTTGAACACTGGAAAGTTATGCTCAAAAAGAAAGTAGTATGTATGAGTATGAAAGATGGGACTGGAAAAGCAAGTTGTAGCTAATCTATATGCCATGCTGATATATTTAAATTCCTTCACCAATGTAGCTAACAGTGAAAGTTTTTACACTGAAATGTGACAAGATCAATGATGAGTTCTAAAAAGCAGAAGTAGGAGGAATTAAAGAGAGACTTGAGTCAATGATAATAATTAGGCAAAGATTATAATGACCCAGGAAAGAAATGATGAGCATCTGAAACAAGCAATGGAGATGAAAGAGTCTGATTCAGATGTACAGTTGATCTTAAGTGCTAAATTCGTGTGTTAGATAACTTCATTCAGGCATAAGTTATATAGTGGTGTTTGTTGGCCATGAATTAATGTTAATGAATCAACAATATATCTTAATTAAGATGTCTTTAAATAAAAACATTATTTATTGCATTATCAGTTGACAAAAATGTTGTGACCAGAGGCTCACAGGAAAATAACCCTGTATTTCATCTAGGAGCAATGCTTCAGTGTTCACTAATTTATTGTTCAAAGTGATTTTATAGAAGATAGCTACCATGAATGTGGAAATCAACTTTATTTTAGAAATTATAGGATCCAGTGGCTGGCTGTATGTGAAGGGAAAGAAGTCAAGAATAAACATTACTCATTCTGCTTGAGTATCTGAGAAGAAGGTAATGTTATTACCTGAAATAGGTAAGACAGGAGATGGTACAAATTTTAAGAATTGGCATTGAATTAAATTCTAAATAGGTTGAATTTGAACATGTCCAATCTAAGGGACATACAGATAGAGAAATTTAGAAAGCTTTTGGGCATAAAGGCATGGGACTCAAGGGTGAGGTCAGAGTCGGTGATATAGACTAGGAAGTCAGTAGCATGGAGAGAAGGGTTGCAGTCAAGGGAAAGAATGGGGTCAGAGACGGAAAGATATATAGTAAGAAGAGAAGTGGGGCTGAGGAAGACCAATTCTCCCTACAATTGTAAGCAGAAAGAAGTCAGAAAGGGAGCCCATAAATAAGCAATTAATAATTAATCTATTAATATTTAATAATTAATTTGGGAAAAGATAGGAGAAAGGGAAAAAGAGAAGCCAAGGAAAGAGTTTCACACAAAGGAGGAGGCTAAGAGGATCAATCCTCTGGAAGAGTTGAGTGAATGAAAGACTAGGAAGAGACGACTGGATCTGATAACTGGGAGACCTTTGGTGACATTATTGGGAGGGACTCAAGGAAAATGGTAGAAGAGAAACCAGACTGCAATGGGAAGAGCAGGTAAGGAGACTGACCCATAAGCGAGGAAGCAGAGTTTGCTCTTTCAAAAAGTTCAGCAGTAAAAGAAATAAGAAAAGTAGGCTCTCAGCTTGAGGATGAGGCAACTTCTTGGAACAAAAGAGAAGAGGAGTTCATGAGGTTGACCTTCTGTGATCATCTGGAAATTTTAAGCAAAACAAACGTATTCCTTTACCAATGATATCTTAAAAACTGGATTTAAATTACTATTTCAATTCTACATTTTTCTAATTGCTACTATTCGCATGAAGTTCAAATTGCCATTTACCATTCATTCATTCAACAAGTTTTACTGAGATCTACCTTATGTCCAACATTATTCAAGACACTGGGGATATAGCAGTAAACAAAATAGATAAAAGTCCCTAACCCTGTGAAGATTATATTCTAGCATACCATTTCTGCCAGGAAGAGAAATGGTGATATCCATGTTTAGTGTAAGCCAATGGATGATGTGAAGTCAGAAAATTAACAGAGTTAAATAAAACATAAAGTGAATGTCTCCTAAAATCATGTTAGGAATAGAATTTCCAAAAACTCACAATAAAGAATGACAGGAATGACCTTACTATAACAAATAAAAATAGCAACTGAAGAACACTTCTGGGTGGTGAATAAAATGGCAGGAAACCTTGGAACTCTACTTGCTCATTTGAAAACTATAAAGTATAACTTTTCAACTGGCACACAAGCCTTTTGAAGTATCAACTAAGTATTATATTCCTTTGGCAAACTCCCACTAACCCTGGGATACGGATGAATCCATCTAATTAAAATGCCCCTCAAGGATAGCTAAATAAGAAGACTCATGATGGTTCTTGTTTGAGAATCAGAGACATTCAGCCATCCTAGAGTGGTGTGGCCCTGAGGTTGAATTCTAGTGTGAACACAAAAATGCATCTTCAACCTTTAAACTGATTGTCCCTTAAATGACACCTGATAATAGACTCAACAAGACTAACGGAAATGTTAATGGGTTTTGTAACACAGTTGAGTATCTAAAAACACATTATTAATCGTATAATGCTGTTTGGCAGTTACAGCAATGTGTAATGATGGCTCATTGATTTGTAGAAACTTATATGCACATCTTATAGACCTATATAAATAATTTGATATGCAAAGAATTGTTTTGTTTGGATGCATGTACTTTTAATCCTGGGAATCTCTGAAGATCAAAGTGTTACGAAAACATTTTATTAGTTAGTTCATAATCTACTCACTTTGAATTTGTGATAGATCAGAGAAAGCCTAAAAGAAAGGAGAAAGAGTGTATTAATCAAATTGCTAAAATACATGGTACTACAAAGTTTACGTTTAACAGACAAGAAAAAATAAATTATATTGGGTACCTTATTGTTATCAATCTTTAAACAATTAATGTATTATGAATCCTTATCCATTCACTTTTTAGGAATTTAGTAAATTCTTAAATGATGTCTAACAAACACTTTAGTTACCAATTGCGTAGTATATTCTTGGAAGATGTAAAACTAAATTTTTTATAGAACTCAACTTTAATACTTATATCACTGTCTCTCAATTAATCTGAATTAGTAAGATTTAATGTCATTCCTATTTAGCTGCTAGTTGATAGGGCCCAATTTTTTTACATATCCTGGATACTATTAGATAAATAATTAACTTTTACCAGTCAATATCAGTAATTTTACCCTTTTGAGATTTCAAACTATTTTGATTTTCCTTCTCCATAAAAACAGGCTGTCCAAATTACTTACATCAGTAAAACAGTTGTCAAAATATTTCAAAAGCCTTAATCTAGATTTTTCATTCTGCAAAGACAACTGTTAATTTATTCATACCAGGACATTGGAATCTTCACACTACCAGTTGCCTTTTGAAGTGTTTGCCAGGAAAACAAAAGTGGAACCAGAGCAAAAATCCAGTTTTACTTATGAATAAATGATGTGAAATAAGAATTTAAATATAAGGTAAAAGAATAAAGAGAGTTTTTCGGGTTTTTTTTCATCTGAGCATCAACCTAACCAAAAGCAGAGACATCTGGATATATATAATAGAGGCAATTGAGAAGCCATTTCAAAAATCATGTAATTTGATATGGCTACATGTTCCCAACAGAATAGCTAAAATGAAAGACAGACAGATGACAAAAGCAGTGAGGCTAGTGAGAATGCAGAGCAATCAGAACTCACATGCATTGCTGGTGGTGTGTACACTGGTACAACCACTTTGGAAAACTGCTTGACAGTATCAGCTAAAGCTGAATATGTGGGTACCCTATTGCTTAGCAATTCTACCCCCAGATATAAACTCAACAGAAATGTATCCATACATTCACCAAAAAAAAAAAAAAATGCACTACAATACTGATAGAAACACACTTCATAATTTTCCAAAACAGGATAATCCTCAAATACTCATTAACAGTGGAATGGATAAATAAATTATACGACATTCACACTGTGAAATAATACATGACAATGAACAATCTACAACTACAGGCAACAACATGGATGACTCTTACAAACAAAACAGGTTAGTGAAAGAATCCAGATACAAAAGAGTATATACTATCTTCTTCCATTTGTATCAGTATTTCACCCCGGTACATTCTACGGGTTTTGACAAACGTATGATAACAAGTATCAACCATTACAATATCATAGAAAATAGTTTCACTACCCTAAAAATCTTCTGTGCTCCACCCATTCATCCCTCCCTCTCCTCAGCCCTTGGCAATGACTAATCTTTTCGCTGTCTCTACAGTTTTGCCTTTTAGAGAATGCCACATAGTTGGATTCATATAGTATGTAGTCTTTTCAGATTGGCTTTTTTCACTTTGTATTTTCACTATGCCTTTAAGTTTCCTCCATGTCTTTTCATGGTTTAATAACTCATTCTTTTTCAATTCTGTATAATATCCCATTGTCTGTATGTACACAATTTATCCATTCACCTACGGAAGGCCATTTTGATTTCTTCCAAGTTTTGGCAGTTATGAATAAAGCTACTATAAACATCCATGTGCAGGTTTTTGTGTGGATATAAGTTTTCAGCTCCTTCGGGTAAATACCAAGGAGCATGATTGCTGGATCATATGGTAAAAGTATGTTTAGTTTTGTAAGAAATAGTCAAATGGTCTTTCCTAGTGTCTGTACCATTTTGCTTACTCACCAGCAACGAACGACAGTTTTTGTTGCTCCACATCCTTGCCAGCATTTGGTGTCAGAGTTCTGGATTTTGACCATTCTAATAGGTGTGTAATGAATCTCATTTTTGTTTTAATTTGCATGTCCCTAATGACATATGGTGTGAAGCATCTTTTCATATGCTATTTGCCATCTGTATATCTTCTTTGGTGAATTGTCTTTTAAGATCTTTGGACCATTTTTTAATCAATTTGTTCATTTTCTTATTGTTGAGTTTTTAGAGTTATTTGAATATTTTGGATAACAGTTTTTTATCAAATACATCTTTGCAAATATTTTCTCCCAGTCTGTGGCTTATCTTCTCATGCTCTTGAGTCTGTATACTTTTCAGTCTTTACATCATATCATTTATTTTGTATTTAGCAGTTTACTTTTGTTATTGTGGTGTATATATATACATAATACAACATTTAATATTTTAACCATTTTTAAGTGTACAATTGGGTGACATTAAGTACATTCACACTGTTATGCAACCATCACCACTACTCATGCCCAGAACTTTTTCATCATCCCAAACTGAAACTCTACGCTCATTACACAATAACTCCCCATTGCCCCTTCAATCCAGCTGCTGACAACTACTACTCTACTTTCTGTCTCTATGAATTTGACTATTTCAGGCATCTCACATAAGTGGAATCATACCATATTTGTCCTTTTGTGTGTGAATTGTGTCACTTAGCATGATATTTTCAAGGTTCTTCCATGTTGTAGCATGTGTCAGAATTTCATTCCTTTTTAAGGCTGAATAATATTTCATTGTATGTCATCATTTTTAAATGTCATGTAAGTGGTCATTACATCAAAGTCATCGGGCCAAATATCCTTGGCCAACTAGGTGATAACTTGTACAAGACCAGGAACAAGTTAACCAGAATCATGCGTAATTAGTGTACATGAACACCTCCGTAATATTATTTAAGGAAACGTAAGTATGTTCCCTGTGCCCTCAAATGTCTGCCTCCCTCATCTCTGACATGTTATTTAAAATTCTACACAGCCTATTTCTAAACTCAAATATTCCTGAAAAAGAGTAATTTATTAAGATGAGAACATCTTAGAATGGTTTACATGTACTGCTTTCTTTTGTGACAAGAGAGACCTTGAGAGGAAGGGAAAGGAAACATTTCTTCTGTTTCTAGTACATTATGACATTGTGACATTTAATGCTCATATCAGCTCCATAAAGTAGGACTGATATCCTCCTCTTGAATATGAAGAAACAGAGACTCAGACAGGTTCAGCAACTAGGACCAGATGAACAACTTGTATGTGGGACACTGGATTTCATTTTCAGGTTCAATGCTTTTCTACTACAGTATGCTGCCTACCAGGAAGAGATGCAATTCATGGAAGAAGAAGGAAAACAAAGAGAATATCAAAGAACAACTGTATCAACTTCCTAATTTGGTTCGAAGCTAGCCTAGGCTGTCAATTCAACTGATCCATTTTTCTAGAACTTGTTCTTAGTCATGAAATGACTGATGTGAAATACACCAAACTAATTTAAAGATTTAGTCCACACTGAACTTTCCCAATCAAGAACAGATTTACTGGGGAAAAAAGTGCCTGATTGGTTCATTTAGGGAAGTCCTCTGCCCCTCACCACTATGCCCACAGTGGCTCTTGTGAATTGCTTTTTTTCTATAGAAGAAATTTTTTTAAATGCCAGACTTACATTTGGTAAGTCATTTCAGTGTTTGAAATCCTTGCTTTTAGGAATTTCTTCCTTAGATATTAACAAAATTATTCTTGCTGGTCTTTAAGAAAATTTTTCAGAGTAGATGGAGACAAACTGACCACAATCCTTCAAATACCAGGAGATTCTCGATAAGCTTTCTACCCCCAGGTAAAATAATTATAATATCTTTCAATCTATCTCCTAAATTAATCAGAATTTTCTTAGACTTTAATAAGAAATGTCAAGACTGAGAAAGCAACAATTCATCTGAGGCTGTTCAATATCAGTTATGATCCATAATTGCCAAGTGCGTCTGCTAACGTCAAGGAAAAACATGAATGAGAATTTATTAGTTTAGTGCACATTAAACTAAACCTAAACTGATATACTAAGTCATGGGAAGACATAGCTACATCACCCAGATTTTAAAACGTATCTTACTATAGTGTTTTAATTTTATAGACTAAATTATACATAGACAGAGATAGAGATAAGAGAGAAATAGGAGGAGGTAGAGATAAAAATAGATATAGAAGCAGAGATGGAGATCATGAAATTAGATATATTCAGACTATTTCTGGGGAAAATATGAAGCACAGCTGTTAAAATTATCATAAATAACTATTATAAGAAGTATCATATGCCACTTAATTTACCGCATTTTGGAGGTTACCTCATTTCTTAAATGGCTTTATTAATATATGTAACTTAAATACCATAAAGTTCTCTTGTTTAAAGTATACAATTCACTGGATTTTAGTATATTTACAGAATTGTAAAAGCATCACCATTATCTTCTTTTAGAACATATTCATCGCTCCATAAAGAAACTTCATACCCATTAGCACTCACTCCCATTCCCTTCCCCAGCCCTTATCTCATCCACAGGCAATTTCTAATATACTTCCTGTCTCTGTAGATTAACTTATTTGGAGCATTTCACATAAACAGAATCACACAATATGTAATCTTTTGTGACTGGCTTCTTTTTCTTAGCATGCTGTTTTTGAAGTTCATCAATGCTGTAGCATGTAGCAGTACTTCAATCCTTTTTATTATAGAACAATGTTCCATTGCATATTATACCACATTTTGTTTTCCCATTCATCAATTGGTGGTTATTGGGTTGTTTCCACTTTTTTGGCTATTATGAATAACACTGCTATGAACATTTGTATACACGTTTCTGCATGAATATATGTTTCCATTTCCCTTGGGTAGATATCTAGGACGGGAATTGATCAGTCATGGGGTTATTCTATGCTTAACCTTTTGAGGAACTGTTAAACTGTTTTCCAGAGTAGGTGTAACTTTTATAATCCCACCAGCAATGTGCGAGAGTTCTAATTTCTCACATCTTCACTAACAATTGTTATTGTCTCTCTTTTTTTATTATATCCATTCAGTGGGTGTAAAGTGGTATCTCACAGTGGTTTGATTTGCATTTCCCTAATGACTAACACTACTGAGCATCTTTTCATATGTTTATTCGACATTCCTATATCTTTTTTGGAGAACTGCCTGTTCAAATCCTTTGCCCAATTTTTAATTAGTTGTTTGTCTTACTAAATTGTAAGAGTTCTTTATATATTCCAGATTTAAGTACCTTATCAGATATATGATTTGTAAATATATTTTCTCCCATTTTGTGGCTTGTTTTTTCACTTTATTGATGATATCCTTTGAAGCAGAAAAGTCTTTAATTTTCATGAAGTACAACTTATCAATCTTTTCTTTCATTATTTATGCTCTTGATGTCATTCCTAAGAAATCATCACCTAACCTAAGGTAACAGAGATCTATTCCTGTTTTCTTCTGAGGTTTTTAGTTTTAAGTTTTACGTTGTCTATCATCTACTTTGAGTTCATTTTTGTGTATGATACTAGGTAGCAGTCCAAATCCGTTCTTATGCATATGGATATCCAGTTGTTCCAACACCAATTGTTGAAAAGACTATTCTTTCTTCTATCAAATTGAACTGGCCCCTTTGTCAAAAATCAATTGACAAAAAATTCTGGGGTTTATTTCTTGCTTCTTAATTCTATTCCATTGATTTACGTTTCTCCTTGTGCCAGTACCACATTGTCTTGATTATTGTAGCTTCAGTAGTAGGTTTTGAAACTGGGAAGTGTGAGTCTTCCAACTTTGTTCTTCTTTGCTTTGGCTTTTCTGCCCTCCTTGCATTTCCATATAAATCAGCTTTTAGGATCAGCTAGTCAATTTCTCCAAAAATGTCAGCTGGGATTTTGATAGGCATTGCACTGATTCTGTAGGTTAACTCTCTAATAGCTTTCATTAGGTACAAACTATCATGACTAATTATGTAATAATCTATCTATCTAATTATTTAGGCCATCTAATTATTGCAAATTTGATAAAAAGCTAAAAATATGGCTGTACTTTATAAGCACTTAGGTGGCAGCAAGAACAAACACATTAGGTAGAAAGCAATCAATTGTGAAACATTGAGGGATAGAAGGAAATAACCTGAGATTTCTTAAAATGTGTTTATCTATGGGCACAAGACTCAGGGCCTACAAAAATACTAAAGATATAAAAAAAATCCATTGGCTCAAAAATATGAAAAGAAAACTGAAAAATTTAAATTCCTAGATGCTCAATTTAATGTCCACAAAACGTAATTTTACGTCAAGTAGTCAATTGCAGCTTAACTCTTGAAGTGGTTATATATCAATACAAGCACACTTACCTCATAAGAATATAAAAGTTTATACTTGACAAACCAAAATTATAAAACTAATTTCAAAACATGCTATAGCAAAGATTTTGCTTGATTAAAAAATTGATCATGTTTATGATAATTCTAATTTTAATACATCAAAAATTGCTTGAGGTAAGACCTGAAAAAAATCAGAAAACCTGTCATCATTAAAGGTCTTTAAAAAAGCCCTGGGATCAACTATTCCAATTCTACAGAATGAAATAAAGTCTTTATGTGTTTGTTTGAAATGTAAACAAATCACACGATGCATTTGTTGTGGTCTGTTACTCTACAATATAGAAGTCAAGCAATATTAGATCATACAATAGTCTAAGAAAAATCACTTCTCCCTTTAACCTAGTTTCAAAAGCATTTCCCTTGGCTTTGAAGATGAATAAGCATGCTTGTTAAAATACTGGATCAGGCCATCCAATCTTAGTAATGGATTCTATTAATTATCATCTGGTCCCTGTTAAAATAATTTTTCAACTCTATGTAGAAAAATAATGCTTTATTGTATAAGCCTTCTCATTTCTCTTTTATTTACTAAATGATTGTATATCGGTTGCTCAGGCGATCTCTAGCTATGTTTAGCCTTTGATTATCCCTTTTAACGGGAACAGAAACTTTAAAGATATTCCCACTGCTAAACGACGATTATGAATTGAGAAACTTGAAAGTGACTTCCTTGTAATCCCCTGAGTTATTCCATAAATGTTTAAATACTGGAATGACCATTTTCTTCAAAGACATTTCTACAAAATAATCATCATTATGCATTATATTTCTCAAGTACCACCATGTTTGTTATGTAAGCAAGATTTATAGAAGGTAAATTTTTGCCCAGTAACAACTAAATGAAAAGCTTAACCATAAATCTTAGTTCATTGAGACAGAAAATATTGGCAAAGAGACTGTGATTACTTCCTTTTCAACCCCGCTGGCATTTCCTAGCTCCAAATGCACCAGAAGTTTGGAGCTGACTGGAAAGAATCAGTAATTTCATGTTCTTTGTCTGATAAATGGTTCAGTAGTCCTCCCCTTAGTACTTGAACTATATGTTAAGTAGAAGTGCCAAGTGAATAATAAAAATTTTAACATAAAAATACATTTGCAAATGTAGCATGTCCCTATTGTTATTTTGTGATGTATATAGTTGGTTTTGGAAATGTTCAATTTACCAGTATCTAAAAGGTTGTCCCTAAAGAAACTGGTAAGTTTTTATCCTCTTGTAGTTTAATAATTTTTCAAAACTGAGTTTCCTACATAGGCAGTCAATACCACTCCTATGAATATCTGAATCTTATGTAAGTTTACCAGATTATTTACAAGTAAAACAAAAATTAGAATACCTGAAGGCTTCATTCACTATTACAATTACTTTCTTATGAAAGAAAAATAAATAAACAGTTATCAAAGAGCATCTTCCTTTTGGTACATTGTAGAACTAATCATGTTCTAGAAAAATACTTAGCCAGGAGGAATACTACTTCATTAAAATTAAGAAAAAAGATAATCTTTAGCTTTAATATGCATGCTGATTTCTATGGGATTCTTTCAACGTGTTACCCTCCCACCACTGTTGTCTGCTTTTGTGGGTCTTTCCCAACTCCAAGAGGAAACAGTTTATCAATGAAAACATCTAAGTTTTAGAGAAGTCATCTGTGCTGATTAAGTTCACACTGTAAACACTGACAGAACCTTGATTCGAGTTCAACTGGATTTAACTCAAAAATTAAATGGATCTTTTTTCATTATACTACGCTTTTCTCTACAGTCAGTAGCCATTATTACTATTAAAACTACCATGATTACTGTGGTAGTGCCTCTTCATCCCTTGAACTATACATCTAAACCCTCACATCAAAGTAGTATGCATGTTTTAGGGCATTTTGAGGGAGAACTGGGGATCCCAGGGATCAGAGCCTAACTTGCCAGTGACTTCAAATTTGATATTAAAAAAGCTATGAAGGAAGAAGCCTGTTCTGCAGAATATAAGCCTCTGAGAACAATAATGTCGGACTAAAAGGGACAAGGAAAGGCAGAGAGTGGCCCAGATATTCGTAAATGCACAGCTCTCTCTGTTAGGGCTACATCTGTGTCTCATGTTCTTCTAAAGAATTCATCTATACCAAAGCATTCCTGAGCAGTGCAGATTTTACTGAAGATTTTGTAGGGAAGATGGAGGAAGAGATTTAAATTGCACATCTCTCCAAAACCTTTAAAGGCTTCCATTAGATATTTCTTTTCTTTTCCAAATTTCTACGAGAATTTCTCTCCCTCTTCTCTTTTACCTCATGCTGCCCAATCTCATTGACTCTTTTCTCTCTCCTCTCCAATTTTCTCAGGATCTACAAATACTTTTCCCCTTTAGAATGCTGAAAATGTCAGCTCTGTCTTAGGGACTATGCCCAAATTGCACCTGAAATCCCATGACGCTCAGGAAAATACAGCCCTTCTAATTTATATCACCAACTCTCCATAAGAGGCAATGAGACATTGTAGTATTTTTAAAAATAAGCTTGGCTGTCCAGAATCACTATCCAGGAAAATTATATGGATTGATGCTATTCTCTATATATTCTATACCTGTCTCCATGTTAATTCTGGCTGTCCTTACCTCAGTCTGACTCTCACCTTCACTTACTTCAAATCTTGAATCTTGGGTTTGACTTTGACCAAAAATCAGAATACACCCTGCTTCCAAAGATGTTTATCAATAACAATGAGCACAGACCCATTTATTTAGCATTTCCCATGCACTCGGCGGAGTGGTGAACACTTTACAAATAAGCACATTTAAACCTCCCAAAAAGTCTACGAAGTAGATATTACTTTTCACATCTGCCCTGTGGCGTCTCCCTTGTCCTGAAAAAAGACTTTCATCTTGGTGCTCACGGTTTGGTGGGAAAGAAACAGGGTGCTCCCTAAGCAACCAGGAATGTATTGCTGAACAGCAAGGGATAGGTAGGTAACAATTATTCAGTGCTGACATTGATCTCACATCTAAATGGTTTAATGAGATAAAGAAAGTATGCCATAGTTAAATTTAATTCACTGAGGTTATGTAGTGCTTAATAACTTCTCAAATGGTGTCACCTGCCTAATATTTTCTAATCTTCACAGCAACCCTGAGAAGTAAATATTGTCATGACCCCATTTTCATAGACCAGAAAAGACTCATAGATGTTGGGAAACCTACACAAAAACCTATTAGCAAATGGCAGATGCGAGAATTGTCTTTATCATCTCCCTCCAGACATTATGTACTTTGAACAATACCATGACTATATATGAAGATAGATAGATAGATGCATATAGTAGTATGTGTGTATATGTGTGTGTGATTGTATGTCTCAAAGAAATGACAACTGCCTTACAAGGCTAAATTATTTAATACAGAGACTAATAACAGCTCACAGTTGCCCCTCCAAAGAAGTAAAAAGTGCAAGTACAGTGAATTGATTCAGAAGCTTATAAAATAAAAAATCTACTTGAATTTCATCATTTAAAGCTCATATTTTTCTCTGTAAACTAGAGATAGTTATTGTGGTATTTTGAGTTACTTCAAAAAGTAGAATTTTATTTTGATTTGTATATGGGTGAGTATTGGGGATGGGGACACCACAATCTTTTCAGAGCTGAGGGCTTCTCAAATTCTGAACCCAGAGCGGATAATGCAGAAGACTCCTTCAAGGTATGTGATAATGAAAGAAAAAAATAGAGTAGTATCTAGAAGAGAAAAATGTAAGTAAAGAACAACCAGAATGGGTGGGAAAACTGAAATCAAGATAATATATGTATATGATGTATATTATCAAGTGAATACGAACTACAAAGTACAGATTATATTTCAAATACAAAAGGACTTATGAGAAGTGAGATGATGACAATCATAACAATAGTTAACATTTCTTTAACACATGTAATACAAAACATACAATTTGCCAAGAACTTTATACGTGTCATCCTGTTTAATCCTTACATCAACTCTATGATGTATTATTATTATCTGCATTTTGTAGATAAGAAACTAAAACCTGGAGCAGTTATATGAGAGCCCACATTCACCAAGTTTGTGAGTGGTTTTAGTCATGAGTTTCCAAAGTGTGGCCAGCAGCAGCAGCAGCATTCTCTCAGGCATAGGGGGAAGGTCGAGGGTGAGTCAGAGAAAACATGGAGCTGCCAATACAGATGCATTCAAAAAACAAAAAAATTAGGGCAATTTCAAACTAAAAAGTTGAAAAAATTAGAGTAATTCATGGTAGCTCATACATCAAAAATTGAGGAATTTCTGTAGCAATAGAGGCTTCATAAAAAGAATAAAACCGACTCTGTGAAGCAGATAAAATGTATAATTTAACAAATGTGTTTAAGCTGGGTTTTCCTGGGGAGCAGCTATGTGATAGAGGAAGAGAAGAGGAGAGGAAGGGAGGGGAAATAATAGCTGAAAAGAAACCAAAGATACTCGTCCTAAGAGTAATGCAAGGAATTGTCACTGAGAGCAATAAAAAGAAAAGAGGAAAAAGTTTAGATGTCATAAAAATCTAAAACATTTGGACAAGTATTTTAGTTAATTGCTTGAGGTAAGGTTTGGGAAATGATTCTCTAGCTAATCTCTTCTTAGAAAGTACAAAAGAACATGAAGTCATCTAATCACAATCGTTACAAGAGAGATTTATATAAAATTCCTTGTTTCTCAGATCCTCACCTTAACTCTTGCAGTTCCTATCACCATTTTTGGTACCAGAGTACTGAAGCCAAGAAATGTGCAATCATGAATAAATGGTAAACATGCTGTGGTGGGTTTGTTTCCCCTCACTCAGAGTTTTCTGTAGGGTATATATGGTGGAGTTACATCTTGCGTAGTCAGTTGTATTCAGTTCACCAGCTGATTATAGACATCCCTCCCAGGAAATCTTCCATCCCTTGTACGCTCAACCCTATTACCTAACTCTGAGCCACGATGAAAGACACATCAGATCAATGACAGTATAGAGGTGTGAAATGCAAAATACCCAGGAGATGAGATTATTTTAATTCTTCGCTCAGTCACAATATGTTTTACATAATACAGTGTGGCAAGCTACATACATGATCAGAAACATATCTTTACCAACTGTGGGGTTTCATACTTTAGCTATCACCTCTCCAGCTATAGAGAGTAATACCTCATTTAGGCAGAATGCTGAGAGAAACAGAAGACAGTCCTGCCTCTGATCAGCTAGTACAGATTTATTCCCAAAGCTCATACTTACAACTTCCATATTTTATTCAGTGAAAAGTTTATTGGACTCTCACTCAGAGCCTTTTAACTTTTATTTTGCATACAATTCTAAGAAATTTGGTGTAGCATGGCATTAATCTAAATCCAAATCACAGGCCCTCCCATATATTAGCTCCCATGGATTCGTTGGCAAGGGACTTAATCTTTCAAAGCCTCCATTTCCTCACCAGTAAAATGGGTATGTTTCATAGGATAGGTATGACGATGTAATCAGCACGTTCATGTAAAGTATAAACACAAAGCAAGTGCCCTAGAGTTTAAATATAGACATTTTTTCCTAGAACCTGGTATATTGTGAACCAAATACCTTATCTGAGCCTCAATCAGAGAGACAGCAATCCTTTCCAATGCTAAAGAAAAATGGGCTATTCTGGAATTATTGAGAGATTGATTATACATTGATCTCCACAGTGTAAGCTTCCTAGGGGACTTTTAAGGGTAAATTTAATTTATCTGATTGTCTTTTGCTGCTGGTACTAATATCTCCCCATGAATTCAAAATGCATAGCAATCTGAAGCTATCTATCATAAGGGTAAACAGCCCCTCCTAATGTCATTGCACTGCATTATAGCGAAATGCAACAATCAATGTTCTCACTGAAGAACTAAGACATCAAGAAAGGGTCAAATGTATGTCCCCCAATGTTCTGACAAAGAAGATAAAGCAAACAGGAATGTTTAGAAAGATTACCATTTAAAAAGCTAGAATTTTTAAACAATATTTTTCAGGAAACCTACAGGCATGTACACTCAGCCAGTCAAGAAAACTCACTCATTCAAAACAGAGCTGATCACCATGCCACTGGATCAACATAGGACCACTGTCTTCCCATTCACATATAAAGATGGTTTAATGCTTTCTCTTCAGGACAGGCATGCATGGCTTAACGATGAGGATGCATTCTGAGAAATGCGTCGTTAAGCGATTTTGTTGTTAGCAAACATCATAGAGTGTACTTAGACAAACCTAGATGGTATAGCCTACTACACACCTAGGCTATATGGGACAGCCTATTGCTCCTAGGCTCAAACCTGTACAATGTTACTAGACTGAATATTGTAGGCAATTGTAACACAATGGTATTTGTGTACCTAAACGTATCTAAACATAGAAAAGGTACAGTAAAAATACAGCATAAAAGGTAAAAAAAATGGTATACCTGTAGAGGGTAGTTACCATGAACGGTGATTGCAGGACTGGAAGTTGCTCCGCGGGAGTCAGTGAGTGAGTGGTGAGTGAAGGAAGGCCTAGGACTGTACACTATTGTAGGCTTTACAAACACGGGACACTCAGGCTACCTTACATTTATAAAACAATATTTTTCTTTCTTCAATTATAAATTAGCCTTGGCTTACTGTAGCAGTTTTACTCCATAAAATTTTTAATTTTTAAGAACTTTTTGACTCTTTTTGTAATAACAGCTTAAAACATATTGTACAGTTGTACAAAAATAATTTCTTTCTTTAGATCTTTATTCTATAAGCTTTTTTCTATTTTTCAATTTTTTAATTTTTACTATTTAGATGTTTTTATTAAAAACTAAGACACAAACACACACAGTAGCCTAGGTCTACACTGGGTCAGGATTATCGATGTTACCATCTTCCACCTCCACATCTTGTCCTACTGTAAGGTCTTCAGGTGCAACAGCACACATGAAGCTGCCATCTCCTATAATAACAATGCCTTCTTCTGGAATACTTCCTGAACGCCGTGCCTGAGGCTCTTCTTGAGGAGATGTCACTCTTTTCAGAAATGTGTTCATGGTGGTTTGCTTGATTCACGTCTCTTTTTTTCATCATAGATTTGCTTGTAAGCAGATAATGCACCATGAACATTCCCCTCTATTAATGAAAACCTTTGGTGTTGGAGTCTATGTTTTCAAACTTTTTAAGGAGTTTGTTGAGATCTGCAAAATGTTCTGTTAAACCCTTCACTGTGAATTTTCTTGGAGGTTCTTCTTTTTCTTCTCCTGCAGTTTCCTTTTCTCTTGCCTCTTCTTCAGCTATGCATTCCTGTTCCAGTTCCAACAACTCCTCATTGGTCAATTCCTCAAGAACCACCGCTCACTTTCATATTCTGTAATGAATAATGATTCTTGAATCATTTAAACCATCCAGAGCTGGAAGTAAATTCAACATCATAGTTGGATCTAGCCTTTTCTTTCAAG
Source organism: Equus caballus (assembly GCF_041296265.1). Taxonomy (NCBI): domain Eukaryota; kingdom Metazoa; phylum Chordata; class Mammalia; order Perissodactyla; family Equidae; genus Equus; species Equus caballus. The sequence continues at coordinate 38,060,353 of NC_091707.1, forward strand.
ATTGCAAACATTTTTGCTTTGGTCATGATGGTCATGGTGATGAGAGGGATTCAGTTTTGTGTCTGGTCTTCAATCCAGGTCATTAGAAGTTTCTCTATGTCTGACAAAGACCCTTCTCAAACTTTTGTTAGTCTCATTGCCTTCAACGAAGCAGATCCTTTAACAGTTTCCATCACCTTGTTCTTGTTCTTCAAGATTGTAGCTATGGTGGGATGGGACATGGCAAGGAATAACCATCACTGATTTCCCACCTTTGTAGTCCTCAATTGTGTTTAATTTCATTTCTAGGTCAATCACTTGATGTGGCCTCTTAACTGGCAACATTAGCAATGGATTTTGTATGCTTAGGGGCCATGATGAATAGAACACAAGATTAAATCAAGTACAAGAAAAAAAGATGCAATCAAAAGACACGGTAAACATGAGATGAATGAGGCTGCTGCCAGTATAACATGGCATACTGTCTTACAGTAAACCTTTTCCTTATAAGTAGAAAGTACACTATAAAATAACAATAAAAAGTATAGTATAGTAAATGCATAAACCAGTAACAGTCATTTATTATCATTATCAAGTATTATGTACTGGACATAATTGTATGTGCTATACTTTTATACAACTGACAGAGCAGTAGGGTTGTTTACACCAGCATCACCACAAACACGTGAGTAATGCATTGCACTACAACTTTACTATGGCTACGATGTCACTAGGCAATGGAAATGTTTTAGCTCCATTATAATCTTATAGGACCACTGTCCTATATGTGGCCCATCATTGATAGAAACATCGTTATGTGGCACATGACTATACTTGGATCCAAAACAACAAGGTAAGTTTTTCAGGTGGAAAGAGTGAGTTACCTACACATTTGCTCTTTCGTGACCTTTGCTTTCTGTACTAAGTTGTTTATCTTTTCTTACCGACTTGTAGGAGCTCTTTACAAAGTTCCCTAAGGATATTGCTTCTGACTTGTAAATAAATTTCCACAGTTTACCCTTTGTTCTATGGTTAATTTTTGCCAAACAGAAGTCTTAAATTTTAGCATAATCAAATGAGACATATTTTTCTTTTATGATCCCTGAGTTGCTATCATGCGAAGAAAGCCTTTTTCCAATCCAAGATTATTAAAATATCCTCTTTGCTTTCTCCTACCCACTCTGTGGCTTTAGTTTCACATTGAAGTCATTAAGCCAATCATAGTTTATATCTGTACATTATGCAAGGTGAATAAATTTCCAATAAAACATCTTTTTTGAAAATATAATTCTTAGCCTCTCAATCTATGTAGATAAAAGCTTGAATTTTTACACTATGCCTAGGAAAAATAAACGTAATAGATTTTTCATGTTATTCTAAAGGATCAACATTCATATCTGTTAAAATAAGCAAACTTAAGTAAAAGAAGTAAACAAAATAAGTAAAATTTTGTTCTTGTAATAAGAAAAAAAAGGGAACTAACACAGAACGCCTAAAATGTGCCAAGTACTGTCCTGAGTACACTATAAATGCCATTTCATTTCATCCTCACAAAGCTGAGATTTAGAGAGGATAATAACTTACCCTCACAGTCACATAGCTGATAAAGTGGAGCAATGTTTCAAAACCAGTTTGTTCTGACTTCAAAACACATATTCTTTCTGCACAGAGACACAGAAGTCTTACCACTTGTCTAAGGGATGCATGATTATAATATTTAGTGTTAACGTTATTTTTTTTCCAAATGCTAAGTAGCTCATTTAATGCTTTGAATAATAGTTATTATCATTGTATTGTATCTAAGTATAAAAACTGAGGGAAAATGGTAATATAAATGGACCTCTATTCCTGGGTTGGATGAGAGCTAGAAAATATATAATCCTCTTTTTTCTAATTCTGTTTTCTGAATTTCTAGACTGGAACGTAGTAAAGAGATGACATGATTATCCACAAAAGTTCTAGGCAATTGCGGAATTTTGGATTTCTGTGTATAGCTCCCAACCTCCATACACTCATCAAGGATTAAGGACCTAGATATGAACTGCTTTGTCAAATAAAATCAGAGAATAAAGTCAGTGCTATTCATTGCTTTCATATATGGCCCAGCAGAAATATTTGTGCTAATGTTACGCACACTAATTTTCCTATTATTACCATATCAATACAAAATGCTTATAGTACTTTTACACATCATCACATACACTATCACAATTGATTTCTACAATCACCATGTAAGAGGAAAGCAGGGCAGGCATCATTTCCCCTGTTTCTACAAGGTGACAGAAGTTGCATGGCTCACCTAGATGCCAAGGCAGGAAAATAAATGAATGAATGAGCAAGTGCTACAGCTCAGCTCCTGGCTTTCCTAATTCAGTTTTTCCTGCTATGCTGTACTCCTGTTAAAAGAAAAGCCAAGCAAAGAAAAACCCAGCTTTAATTTTTAAATGCAATGAAAATCTAATAAAACAGAGTTTTAAAATGATTTCATTTATTAACATCTGCTCTTAGACCTACCCTGTTATAAAAAGATATTGTAATGTCTGTTCCTAGAGCTATCTGGGAACTTAATAGGTCAGGTACCTGTCCTTGAGTATTGAAAAAATAGCAGGTAGACCAGAAAGTCTGCTGGATTCCAGTCTAAGCCAATATTCATAAAGGATTTAGAACCACTCTCATATCTTCTTGTAAAAAGTCCAATTCCTCAAACATTGATACACCTACTATGTGCAGCGCATTCTGAGGAGTACAGTAGTCTCTTCTTATCTGCAGGGGATAAATTCAAGACCCCCAGTGGATGCCTAAAACAGCAGACAGCACAAATTCTATACATACTATGTTTTCTCCTATACATACATCCCTCTGATAAAATTTGATTCATAAATTAGGCACAGTAAGAGATTAACAGCAATAACTAATAATAAAATAATTATAACAATATACTGTAATAAAAGTTATTGCAGATCTTAGCAACCTCAGCACATGATTTTTTTCTTTCCTTATTAGATTAAGAACTTTCATCTTTTCACTTGAAGGAAGCACTTTATGGCTTCTCTTTGGTATATCAGAGTTGCCAGCATCACTAATCTTGCATGTCGAGACCACTATTAACTCAAATAAGGGTTACTTGAACACAAGCACTGTGATACCATGACAGTGATCTGATAACTGAGATGGCTACTCAGTGACTAACGGGCAGGTAGAGTACACAGTGTGGATGTGCTGGACAAAAGGATGATTCACTTCCCCGGCGGGATGAAACAGGATGGTGCAAGATTTCATCACGCCACTCAGAACACCGAGAAATTTAAAACTTGTAAATTACCTACTTATGGAATTTTCTATTTAACATTTTCAGACCTCGGTCAACGATGGGTAACTGAACCTACAGAAAACGAAACAGCAGATAAGGGGGCACTGCTGTACTGAGGAAACACGGCGGTAAGTGAGATTTCAATATAAACTAATACTTACAGTAGCTGTCTCTGACAGTGTGGAGTTAAGGGAGTTCTTTTGGCACATCTCTATTTCTAAATTTTTATGGAATTAGCATGTATTTGTTCTAGAATAAGAAATAAATAGTAGAAAATGCATGGGAAAAGGACACAATATAGTGTTGTCTAATTTCCTATTAGAATAGACCTCCATGTTCAATCTCTTTGCTGTTAAATCCTGCCATGCTGAAAGAGAGGGGAAGCCCACATTGATTGAGTGATTACTATGATCAGGCATTTGCTTAGCTGGTTAGAAACTAATCTTACTTACTTCTCACCACAACTTCACGATGAACATATAACTATCTTTATTTTATAGATTTGGAAACTGAGTCTTACTGAGGTTATATGACTTGCCTTTTGCCACCCAACAAGGTCTCAGACTCTAAGTACAGTATTCTTTTCACATTGTCATGATACTTTTCTTTTTAATCCTGCAGACAGTAGACTTTCCCCTTGCTGAAAATAGCAGTCTGATTTATGACTAAAATAGAAAATCGTGTGAAGTCCCTGATAGCTCCATACTCACTTTTGTTTGTAGCTTCCTAATATATCAAATATCAATTCCTACCGGATTATCTGCAGTCCCAACAAGCTACTGCATTAAATTCATTACATCCAATCAAGTGGTTTGCTTGTAAACCAAGTTATTCCATTGGATAAAATAGAAAAAAAATTGTCAACCACTTGTTTTAAACTAGTGTAGTTCCAACAATTGCCCTGAGTGTTCCATAACTGATATTGACTACATACCTAATATCACCTTGAAATTTTAATTTGTACATTCCAGATCAGAAGCGAAACATGCAGGAAATAGAAACGATTCAAGCTGAACCCAGAGAATTTCATTCAATAAAAGAAACATTCTAGAATTATCAATTGTCCAAGAAAAAAGTTTTTTAAAAGTCAGAATTTAGTCAGGAAGGTTTGGATTGAATTAATATTGATCATTCAGATGACAAATATTCCAATATCTGCAGAAAGATTAATATTTACAGAAAATATTGGTAAAATGATTAGATATTTATTACAGCTAAAATAATTTCTAGCCATCAGAAAGTGGCTCTTCTCAGAAAGGTTTAGTAACTGGCATTGTGGAAAGGAGGGACTTCTGGAGTGTCAGTGAAGTTCTGTTTCTTGATCTCAGGACTGGTTACACAATGACAGTCAGTCTGTGTATTTTCTGTTTGTATATTACAATTCAATATATGTTTCCAAGAAATGACTTCGAACAGTGAGGACTAAAAACAACCTGAATGGTTTTTAAATGGCAGTTTTTGCATCTTTGCACTACAGATTTAAAAGAAAAACAAAAAACAAAAGTCATGAGAAGAGCTTAGGTTATAGAGGTTATCTATTCTTTGCAAAAGAAAAAGACAGGAGAAAATTTCTCAAAATCATTTCACTTTCCTCTCAGTCCTTGTATTCCATAAATAGTTGACCCGGAATAAGAAAGAGCAACCTAAAGTCCTCATATACCACAGACCCCCAGTAAACTCCCCTTTCTGCTACATATATGTGCACATATGCATAAATAACACATACACACACACATACTTTCCAAACCATGTAAACCACCTCTGAAAATAAGTCTTTGTTCAATAAAGGATTACTATTGAACAGGACTCATATACTTAACATTTCTAAGGGTTAACAATGGGATAATTTTCATTAGCATAATAGCCAACGAGCCAAAAATGGGTTGTAAGGTTACTGCTGATCCATGAAATTCTTATTTTTAAAGTTGACTACTTTAATGCCCAATTCTATTTAAAGCCTATTAGAAAATAATTTAAAAATGGCACACGTAACTTCAACAGAAGCTAGTAGTTCCCAAAGCTTACAATTCATATGGATCATCTGGAACATTTGTTGAAAACATAGACTTTTAAACTTTATGTCAGAGACCCTGATTCAGTAACTCTGTAGGGACAGCCTCAGGAATCTATGCTCTTCACAAGCCTTCCAGATAATTCTGAAGCAGATAATCAGCACAACACACCTTGAGAAACACTGCCACTGTTAGAACTTCAGATATTAACAAGTTACAGCCAGGCTTGGCATAAGATTCAGAGATCACAATCCAAGAAGTGTGCATGGACCTGAATAACCAGATGGTTTTCATTCTGGAAATCCAACAATCAATGCTTTAACACCATGCTGGAGTAAAGCAAAGGAAAAAGGCATACCAGGACAGGTGACTTTGTTATGTTCTCTTAGTAAGTGAGTTTTTACAAGCTGTACCCTGGCTGAAGTTTTATACATTTATAAACTTTGTTCCAGCGCTCTGGCAAACCTTTGTCCTGTGAGACACAATGGTTTATATGAGGAGACAGGGTACAATTCAGTAAATTTTTATGACTCCTTGACCCATGGCTGGCTAAGACCTAACAAACACTTTGGCTAACGAGCAGGCAAACCCTCCATTCTGAGACCAGCCGCATCCATGGAAGTCGTGACTCAATGTGTCACAACAAGTGTACAAACATTACACCTGGACTTTCATGGGCTGTCAATCACAGGGTGGCTTACTAAATTTTCTGAAACTCAGAACCTCATCATGCCAGAAGAAGCAGCTACCTTGTTTATTCTCTTTCTTAGGCAATGTTTCTCTGCATTATCATTTTGATCATTACTGTGCTTGGGTTGACAGGAGCCAAAGAAAATTCAAGTACAACCCAGAAACAACAGAAATGTGTCATTCTGGAACGAACATGTGATCTGTCCAACCTAGGCACCTGCTTCTCATGATGAGTAATGCCAGATGTTTCAGGGAAAGATACAAGCCTCTATTACACATCTGCTTTATGCAATTGTGCAATGATACATCACAAGGGAGTTTTCTTTTTCTGACCCTGGGTTAGCCATCAGTCACAGCCTAACATTTCAAGACGTCAGTTCTTGAACTCATTATCCCTGCATCCTTTACTGCACTCTCTCTTTAAAAAAGGAAGAAACAAAAAGAACAAACAGAAAGAAATAAAGAATATTTGTGACAAATCGAGATATATGTTCTGAAGGAAACCAGCATGGTTATGATATAGAAAAACTGAAGGAACCTACTTAGAGTGGTCAGGTGAATTTGCTTCAAGAAGTGACATTTAAACTGAGACAAAGGTTAAGAAAGCTAAGATCATACAAAAAGCAGGAGAGGAGTATTCTGAATAGAGGAAATAATGAGGCAAGTCGTATAGATAGAACCAAGCTTGGTGTGTTTGAGGAACTGAAAGGAAGTCGGTGTGCCTGGGAGTAGGTAAGAATCAGATCTTGGAGGACGCTGTAGGTTATCGTAAGGAGTCTGGGCTTTATTATAAGTGAGATGGGAAGCCATTAAAGGACTTAAAGTGGAGAAACAGTATGAACATATATACATTTCTAAAGATTGCACTGGATGCAAAAGGGATAATGTAATGAAGGTGACAAAGAGAGCTTGGGGAGGTCTGTTAGAACAGTAATCTGCCAACTTAAAGTGCACACAAATATCTTGGGACTTTGTTAAAATGCAGATTCTGATTCTCCAAGTCCAGGGTGAGCCATAAGATTCTGCATTTCTAACAAGCTCTTAGGTGATGCAGATGCCACTTGTCCATGCACCATACTCTGAATAGCAAAGTATGTGAATACTTTTATAGGAGTCCAGACTTTTGTCTCTTTCAAGATGGTGGCTTGAGCTAGGGTGGAAAATGCAGTAATGGAGGAAATTTGACAGATTTGAAATATATTTGGGAGTTGGAACTAGCAAATTCTCTATAGCATGCCTCTTAACATTACAGCAGTATGTGTATTAAGAAGACTTCTGAAATCAACATTTCTGAAAGTTGAAGGAAATCCTGAAGTTCTTGTCTCAACACTGGATATGGATGGAGATAACAGCTGAGGAATTAAAGGCCGAGGTAGAAACTTTCAATGAGTAGGCCAGAACTGTGGGATGGGAAGGGGGTTGAAGGTGGTGGTGGATGGGATAAAGATGCTGCCTAGGGCTCAGCCTGTTTGTCTGACAGCAGGGAGTTATTACCAGCAGTGAGTCTGTGGGAACAGAAGACCACAGACGTACAGGAAAGAACCTTGAATCTCAAAGTCAGAAGCTTCAAGTCTTAGTTCTGCCACACTTAGTTCTGCTCTGCATCTCTGAGAAAAAAATCGCTAGTCTCTCATATCTGTTTCCTCATTTAATAAAATGAGATTCAACAAGATCATGCATATGAAAACATTTAGCACAGTGCCTATCATAAGAAGGTGTTAACAAATATCAATCAAATTATACTTATCTATTTTAATAGAAGAGGATTCTGCTGCTTCTGAAGATGTAAAAAAGAAATTTTCTCTGTAGCTATAGAAGGGAGTGATTTCACATCCTGGTGTGTGTCCCCATGCAATTCACATTATTTTCGCTTCTGGTACAGATGTTTTCTGACAACAACGTTGGGAAGCCTTGTCTTGTTTAGAGGCGATAACAAAGTATTACCTTTAAATTCAACAATGGTTCACACTTCCGCAAATGCCACAAAAGTAATGTCCAATTAAATATAACATTAGATTAACAGAGAACTTAGAGAGTTTATCCAGTCCCTTCGCCATGCCCAAAGGGATACCTTAAAGACAGCGACTCCTACGTTATCAAAACTCTTAGGAAAAGAAGAGTTTGGCAAAACCAAGGTAGGCTCTTTCAGGTCTCATTACGGTGACCATCAAGATATGTTTCTTGATGATTTGATAGCAGTCTTCTGCCATTTTTCTGTTATATTACTTGTACTAAGAAAGAGGCTTGCTGGCTTTATCTTTCCTGGTTCGATTTAAAGTCATTCCTCTTTTCCACACTTATAGAGGGAATGGAAAACAGCTGGTCCCCGTACTCTATAACTCAGGTCTGGTGTGACATTAGGCTGACTTCAATTAAGCCTCTTTTGTAATTAACAACAAATATTTGAATACAAGCAAAGTTCCAGAAGTCCCCCAGAGCTATTTGATCTCTAAGTGGGTAAAACACAACTCCTGTAAATGTACTTTACATCATTAATTCATAGTGATTATAGTCTTCCTCATGATACAAAGGCAAACTCAGCCTTTCAAAATTACAAATTCAAAATGAGCTTCTTTATGATCTTAAAAGTCATGGGCTTTATAGCTTTCTTAGGATAGGAAAGAATTTATAGGGTACATCTCACACAGCCCTATGAGCTCATTTACTTGCTGAACCCTGTGCCTGAAATGAACAACTAGAGATCTTCTCCCAAAACCCACTGTACCTATCCCAGACGAGGCAAATGTAATCTCAGTCTCTTTCTGTGTCCCTCAGTCTCTGTCTCTCAGTTTCTCTCTCGGTCTCTGTCTCTCTGTCTCTCTCTCTCTCCCCTAGAACAATTCTCAAATCCCAAAAAAAGATACCTAAAGTTTCCCCTGGCAATCTACTCTGGTAGAGAAGATACAAGAATTTGGGTCCTTATCACTGTACACACTCTCTTAGGCAATAGTTAGGACCATGTCCAAAATGTCACATGCAACTCTAACCCTCTATAAGAACTTGTCACAAAATATTTCTGAGTATGTCAATTCCTCAACTGCACAGTCCCTCAAACTCAAGAGAAAAGGTCCCGGCATTTCCCACTCTGGCCCAGTGATTCCTTCCTCCTCCACTTACAGCCAGGACGTGCCATCAAGGAACTGAATATTCCAACCACACAAATTATTCAAATCTTACAAACCAGTCCTTCCCTCCACTTGGTCTAATGATAAATAATGCCTAGTATTTGGGTTTCAGAGATGAAAAGTCTTTCAAAGGACTTAACAGGTAGCCACGCCTCTCTCATGTGTACTTGTGCAAAGGCCTTGTTCAAGCCCTCCCTGCTTTCAGTTCAATCCACTTAAATCCATCCTACACACTGACCCCAGAGGGAGACATCTAAGGTGTAAATTTGATCATGGCACTTGGGCAAAGGGAGAGCTGAAATTTAACACATCAAATCCTATTGATATTCTTGTCTGACACCCTCACTAATCAGTAAAACCTTTAAGGCAGGGAACAAATCATATTCATCTCATTAATTCTACAAGCTAACACCAGGCATGGCATTTAATAGATACTCTATAACTGTTTGGTGAATGAGTAAATATTAGTTTTTCAGAATCACAGATTCCCAAAAATCGAGATCCAGGAAGGAAGTTGGAAAAACACAGTAAATGACAAAGATGCCCAACTCTAGACTTTCTATCGCATCTTGTTCCAAAGACCAGTTAGAGTAATACCTGAAATACAGTCATGTGGCTCTTAATGATGCAGATATGTTCTGAGAAATGTGTTATTGGGTCATTTCATTGTTGTGTGAACATCACAGCGTCTACTTGAATCCAGATGATACAGCCTACTACACACCTAGGCTATATCGTACTAATCTGTGGGACCACTGACATAGACATAGTCCACTGCTGACCAAAACATCATTATATAGCACATGACTGTAAATACTTTATATCACAACCTCGTGCTGCATCCAGAGCTCCTGAGATCATCATCACATCCTAAGTGATATGCAGGGAAAGCATATTTCACACCAACACATTATTACTGAAACAAAGCAAAGCTGTGCTCTGGGTTTTAAGTAGAATAGAGCAAAATGAAGCTTTCTAAACATAGTTTCACTAAGTGGATTTCAGTATGTATCTTCGAGGGATGATAACTCAATACCTGCATCTGCCTTCCTGTGCCCACCACACACACACACACACACACACACAGTTTTTGATACTGCAAATCATACTCAGATATATGGGGGTAAATCTTACTCACCCTTAACTGCCATTCCTCCTTGGCTCCCCCTAACTGCATTATAATCATAGTCATTACTGCCATAATGATAGTAATAATGTTTTGTGCTTCTACAGCACTTCTCAGATGATCTCAAAGCATGACTGCATCGTGACTGTAAAAATTAAGAACGTTCACCTCCTCTGGAGATGGTGTTTATAATAAGGGCGGGAGCTCACAGACTTGCCTGACACCCACAAGTCAAAATTATGAGGAGGCTTGCACAGATTCGTTTCTCTTATTTAGCTAGGAAAGGGTGATTTTATGAACACTAGTCAAGACAAGTCTCCAAAGGGGCCCATCAAAGAAGAAAGATCTTTTTCTTACCCAACACTTACTGACCTTATCAAATACATTTTATACTGACAAGAGGGAAGGAAAATTTTAATGCTTCCATGGTTGAAATCTGCAAAGTGCCTTTCAGGTCAAGACAACAAATTGACCAGCTCCCCCAACTAGTCTTGGTCTCCAGCCTCAAGCCAAACTTTCTGTATGACTCAAACTTCTCTTCCCCATTTTTTGTGATGCTTTCACAGCTCACCAATAATCCCTACAAATACTATATGGTTATTACTATAATTATATTCCCATGATCCCTGAGAATCACTGAGGAAATTCTAGAAAACAGAAGGAACCCAATTCACCCTTCAGGGGGACAGACCTATCTGAGAGAAGGATCTTAATTCATAAAAGGCTGAAGTATTTCTGCCCCAGTCTAAGTTAGAAATTTCCCTTACCCATTCTTCCAGAATATATTTAATAATCTACCCAGTATCTATGAAGCGCCAGGATAAGACAAAGCACTGGGAACAATAATGTGTAGAAACGCATTCTCTGCCCTTTGGGATCTCATATTCTTTGTAGGCTAGAGATCAGGAGAGGGGATAATTGGTCTTGCTGCCATGCTGTGACTACCCCAAGACAGTTAGTCTCGACATGGCAGCAGAAAGATGAATTTAAAATACAAAGTAGATCATACTGCTCACCTGCTCAAAACCTTTTGATAGCTTCTCATCATACTTAGAATGATAGCTAAATTCTAATCATGGTCTACACAGGTATCTCTGGCTTTCTTGCTGCCTGTCTCTCCAATCTCATTCTCTTCCCTGTGATCCTTCCACTTAATGTAAACTGACTTCCTTTCTGCTTCTCTAAGAACTCGAGCTTGATCTCATCTCAAGGCTTCTGTACGTGCTACTCCATTTTCTTACAACACCCTCCCCCACACCATCCTTCACTTCATTCAGCTCTCTCCTTCAATGTCAACTCCTCAGAGAAGGCTTCCTTGACCATGGCCTCTAAAATGGCAACCTTAATCTGTGATGGTTCATCTCTATCTTTTTAGCCTGCGTTATATTTCTCCCTAAAGAGAAAGTATATTTAGCATACTTATCTCTATCTGACAATACAATATATGTTTCTCTGGTTGATTGATCACTATTGGACTTCGCCACCAGAATGTAACATGGGCAGGGGTTTTGTTGTGTTCATCACTGTAATCCAAGCACCTAGAATACTACTTGGCACATAGGGTGCAGTCAATAAGTATTTGTTGATAAATAAATAAATATTGGCGAGGTTTTCTACACCCACACTTCACTTCATAATACCATAGGATCATCTATTTGCTCTCAGTACCCTGGGGATTATTTAAAGTCTTAAAGACAGGAAAAGGGAAGGGGATGGGTTAAGGCCAGACACATTGATGTTGGCTGCAAGTAATATCCATGTGCCCACAGCCATCCTCACTGCCCATAATCCTAGGTCTCTCTCTTCTTTACACATTAGGCATTATAATTATGATTTTATGACTGGAGACTGGCTGTCCAGTCAACAGGACGCACCCTTCGTTCACATGTGCTGGCACATGGACATAGATAGGCCTGCTAACTCTGTCTCTTTGCTCCTATTTCTCTTGAGAAGGCTTAAACTTGATGCGTTCACATAGCCCAAGAAAGTTTCCCCACAGGAGCAATAACAGGAACTGGATTGTTTTCATAGACCTTCATGTCTATCTTGTTAGCCTCCGGGGGTCAAATTTTTGTGTCTTGCTTCCTTACAGGGGATTTCAAACTATCAAAACAAGTGTGTGAAACCAGAGAGCTACTCGACTAAATTCACCAATAGTTTGGATACCTATCTAAAAACACACACAATTCTTTTCTGTGCAAAATGTTGATGGACAAAATGTGAGAGCACAAAAGCTCAAGCCTACCAAAAGGAACATATAAATCACGACATATGCCAAATTGGTGCTTTTGACATTCTGCAAGTTTCAAATAAGTCTTGGAACTTAGTGTAAATGTCTCATCGATAATTGGCCCTAATTCTGTAGGAAGCTGCCTCCTCAACAAAGATCACCACCTCCTTCCCATCTCAATGCCTAATAAGGATATTGGTTCCCATTGCCAGCAGGCAGCACAAGGGCCCACTCTATGGCATGTAAGAAAACAGGCTGATGGCACAGTCCTTATACCTCTTTTCTGCTTTAACTTTCATTTAATTGTTGGCTCGATCTCATTGGCTGACTATAGTACTAATTCAGAAAATGTGGCTACCAATCACACAGAACAAGCCTTGGTCTCTCAGAAGTATTTCATGCCATCCTTTGTCTTTCTAGAAAATAAGGTAAAACAGTGCATGTTTTACCAAAATGTTTAGTAAAAATCTTGATGTTGGTTTTCTTTTAAAACTGTATTGGGCTGAGCTAAAGAGAATATGAAAAACTACTTTTCCTTTCTGAACCTAAAAATGACTACAGAGCTATATAGTCACACACCCATCTGTTCATCCATCCATCTGTCCCCTCAGATATTCACTAAACATCTACTCAAGGGCAGACCCTAAGGGAACTGGAATTATAAGTATTAATAAAACATGATCCTTGCCCTGAAGCAATTATCTACCTTAAACCAAACTTTTTGTCTTCAACAATAGCAGTAGCTTTTAGGTCCAAATATATTTAGTCTATGTAACTTTACCCCTTTCGTGACTCTCTACCAAACCTTTAATTAAATTCACACTATATGTCTGTGATGTTGGGTTCTCCTGTCCCCTTGATTGATTATTCATAGGCTGTAATTTACAAAGTACTTTCACATATAGCATTTCACTTAATCTTCAAAACAATCTGTGAGGTAGATGTCATAAACTTAATTTTATAGAAGCAGCAGAATATCAGGGATGCTATGTCACTTGCCCAAGGTCACATATGGTCTTCAGGGCATAAATGGACATTTATGACTTCACATCACTACAGCTTCCGGTTATCAACTCTAGCATCCCCCTCTAGTCTTCTTTCATCACACTCAGCTAGCAAATATTTATTGAGCATCAACTATGTGCAATATATTTCACTAGGCAGGAATATTCACCCTTGCCAATTTGGTCAATTTCTTTAGTTCTGAAATTGACCAAGGGAAGTTATTCATCTCTGTGTTCCCTGAATCTAGAACTAGCCTCCTCTACAATTTCCAGCCATATACTATAAAATATCATGTGAAGTCTGATCTCCAGTATATGCCCATCTCAGTCCCACGGAAAGGGTCAAAGCTTTTCTCTATAACTTATATCAATTTTTAAATTCTCTTATTTTGCATAGTAATTTTTAGCCACAGTCTCTTTCACCCATCTCCTACCTAGAGAAAAGAGTAAGTGGATTAGAGGAGAAAGGGATAAGTAAAGTTAGATTTTGTTGGCAGTATTTAAGAAGCACAGGTGGATGAGCAGCTAGATGCAGGGGCCCATGGCAAGTGCAGATGGGAGGCCATGAATACAGATGACACCACCAAAGCCCAGGTCACACAGCTCTTCAATATCCCAAGGACAAAGTTCTGTATTTTCTACTGCTTTTTAGCCAAAGACACTGCCCCCATTACCTTCATCTCCCATTTGCTGTTTGTTGAGATACTCCAAACCCCAGTTCAGAAAGATGGCCCTTAAGATAGAAAAGATGTGAAATTAAAAGCAGATGCTACAACATACTGGGGTCATGTCTGGGTCTGGAAATAGAAACAGGGACAGCAGGTTTTTATATTTTCTTGAGCAAGGACCAGGACATTCTTTAAAATGAAGCAGTCAAAAAATATAAATATTTCCATTAATCAAAGAATACCAGACCAAGGTTTGTCAAATCAGTGACTGTGAGAACTTCTCCAAGTGGAAGTATTTACAAGAGGACTAAAGCAATCATTGTTAGCAAGAACTTCAGTGAGACGTATGTACCCTTCTCCCTCATTTTTCCAGACAGATATATTATGGCATGGAAAAGTAAAGAAAATGATTAAAGGGCACAGGAGCTGAGAGGAAAAGCATAGGAAACGAAAAAAAAAAAAGAGGAGAGAGGGTGGATGGTGTAAAAAATAAGTTTTGAAATCAGATGGGCAGCAATTTAAATTCTGGCTTCTACTATATGTTTTTGCCCAAACTGTCTCATCTCTATAGCGGACTTGATATTTACTTTGTAGCATAAATGTGAAGATTAAATGAGATATTGAATGAAAAAAGCCAGCATGGTGTCTGACAGAGCAGACTCTCAATAAAAAGAGGTAATCATGATTGTTGTTATTTATTTTAGAGTAAAAGATTGAAGAAGGAGAGAAAAAAATGCCAGGGGAGATGTTCTCAATGAATAACATGTCATTCTCAAACCAGACTTTTTAAAAATCTCTATTTGAAAAAAATCTACTTGGATATTTCAGAATCTTTTAAATTGACTATTAATTGAACTACTCTGATAATTTTATAATGTATGGATAGAAAGACGAAGCTGCCCAAAATAAACCGAAAAATTATTTTGAGTATACTATGATTCTCAGTCCTGAATATGTATCAGAATCACTTGTGGGGCTTTAAAAAAATCAAATCCCCAAGCCTCAACTCCACAAATTTGTTTTCAGTAGGTTTGAGGTAGGGCTCAGACACCTGTATTTTTTTTAAAGTTCCACAGGTATCCTAACAAGGTTAGAATTCCAAACAAGGTTGAGAATTGCTGCTATTAAATACTGCATAAGGTTGGGCACTCTGGCAGTGTAAGGCTCTGCGCCAATACTATCCCAAATCAATGTAAAACATCAGTAGGGAAATAAATACTCATTCAATAGAGCAACTTTCTATGTCGGATGAAAATTTGCAGTTCCAAGGCCTTTTATCTTCTTCATCTATTTACCCAAACTTCCTCTCTGGTTATTCCCATCTATAAGACCAAGATGTGCCCTACAAGAAAGACTACATAAACACAATAAGCCCTTCCTCTAGGATGTGCTCCAGGTTCTAACCAATCCTTCATGGGTCTATATAATGACATTTATAGTTTAACGACTTCTACTTCAAATGTGTGGAGAAGCAACCCCCTGAGAATGGGGCAGTGACTGTAGCACATCCTGTTCTCAAGAGTGATGGGGGTAACATTACGTAATTTCACATTTTGCTTCAATTTGCTTGGCTGCCTCCATCTGCGCAAGCATTGATTAGTGTATGGAGAATGAGTTACTTCACTTCATAATGTGTCACCAGGGAATTAAGACAATCAAATGAGAATTTTTGTGAATCAAGGCTAAATGGTTAATAATGTACCAAGTCTCAATAGAAGACACTTCACTATCCAATGATGCTTCTGGAGCACACTCTTCATTCAAGATTAAAGCTTTGATTGTTTAAAAAACCATCACCTTCACCATTCCAAAAGGAAAATCATTATAAAAACACAAAGCTTTTGTTCTTACACCATAAAGTTAACCATTTTCTAAGGCTTGGTTTGCAAAACCCACAACAGTTTATAGTACATTTGTTTTTAAATATGCTAACAGAAAAATTATTCCAAATAAATTTTAAAATGAAATGCCAGAAACTTGGGGAAAATGTACTCAGTGGGCCAAGAAAACAAAAAGAGTGGATGGTGATGAGTGTCTCCCCTCTCTTTCATCGGGTTTCACTTAGCTAAGGTCAGTCATGCAATTGCAGATAAACAAACATAGGAACATCCATTTAAACATGGTACATTCCTAACAGGATTTCTCAGCCTAAGGGAGAGGGGCCATCTCAGTGCCTCCCAACCCCATGGAAGCAGCAGCTGCTCCTCATCGCTTGGGGAGCAAGTTGTGAAGAACACTAGTGCCTTACAATTAAAGTGAAGAAATTCCATTCAGATGTAATCATAAAGGGAAATGACAGAGACACAAAAGAAATGAAGAAATTTTAAAAAAATAAACCCCACTAAACCCATGAAGACCCAATGTGACCCCAGATTATAGGAAAAACATATGGGCCTTAAAAGAAGTATCCTTTTGATCTTTTCAGACACCATCTCTTCTCAGACAAGGGAAACAATAGAAAGAATAAACAAATGGGATTTCATCAGACTAAAGAGCTTCTTCAAGGCAAGGGAAAACAAGATTGTGACAAAAAAACAACCCACTAATTGGGAAAAAATATTTGCAAGTCATATGTCTGACAAAGGGTTAATCTCCATAATATATAAAGAACTCACACAACTCAACAACAAAAAAATCAAACAACCCAATCAAAAAATGGGCAGGAGACATGAACAGACATTTCTCCAAAGAAGATATACAGATGGCCAATAGGCACAGGAAAAGATGTTCATCATCACTGATCATCAGGGAAATGCAAATCAAAACTACACTAAGATATCACCTTACACCCATTAGAATGGCAAAAATAACCAAAACAAAAAGTAACAAATGTTGGAGAGGTTGTGGAGCAAAAGGAACCCTCGTACACTGCTGGTGGAAATGCAAACTGGTGCAGCCACTATGGAAAACAGTATGGAGAGTTCTCAAAAAATTAAAAATAGAAATACCATGTGACCCAGCCATCCCACTACTGGGTATCTACCCAAAGAATTTGAAATCAGCTATGCAAAGTAACATATGCACCCCTATGTTCATTGCAGCACTTTCACAGTAGCCAAGATATGGAAGCAACCCAAGTGCCCATCGACTGAAGACTGGATAAAGAAGACGTGTTGTATATATATATATATACAATTGAATAGTTAGCCAGAAAAAAAGACAAATTCATCCCATTTGCAATAACCTGGAAGGACCTAGAGGGAATTATGCTAAGCAAAATAAGCCAGACTGAGAAAGACAAACACCATGTGATTTCACTCTATGTGGAACATAAACAAGTACTGGGACAAAGAAAACAGTTCAGTGGTTACCAGGGAAAGGCGGATCGGGGGGCACTGGGGGTGAAGGGGAGCACTTGTGTGGTAGACCTACCATGTGACCCAGCCATCCCACTACTGGGTATCTATCCAAAAAACTTGAAGTCAGCAATTCCAAAAGTCCCATGCACCCCTGTGTTCACTGAAGTATTATTTACAGTAGCCAAGACATGGAAGCAACCTAAGTGCCCATCAACTGATGATTGGATAAAGAAGATATGGTATATATATACAATGGAATACTACTCATCCATAAAAAAGAATAAAATCATTCCATTCACAACAACATGGATGGACCTTGAGGGTATTATGATAAGTGAAATAAGCTGGATAGAGAAAGACAATCTCTGTCTGACTCCACTCATATGTGGGAGTTAAACATGTAGACAAAGACAACAGATTAGTGGCTACCAGGGGAAAGGGGGTGTGGGGGTTGGGCACAAAGGGTGACATGGTGCACCTACAACACGACTGACAAACAATAATGTACAACTGAAATTTCACAAGGTTGTAAACTATCATAAACTCAATAAAAATTTTTAAAAAAAGAATTATCGTTTTGATAGAAAAGCCATATCAGTTAAGACAAACCCTGAGAAAAGATGGCCATGTTGGTAAGAAATGAACAGATGGTCATTTTAAGGGCTTATTGATGTAGATAAACTAGTGAAAAAGAAAGTAGGTGGCTCATCAATCCTCTAATATTTACCTTCTTTCAGACTCTGGGACCTTTTATAGGATCTTTCAAGACTGAGGTTATCAGATAGTCATAGTCTTATCATATAAGGTAAAATCAATCTGAGCTACCCTGAATGAATGTTTCCTGTTTCTTATAAACATTAAGATATAATTGAATCTTCTATTTGATCCTTTCTTTTTATTCTATGGCTTGCTCACTCTCTTTCTCTCCACCCCCCTCTTTTACTGTCTCTTTTCTTTCTTTATCTCTCAATATCTCTGTCTCTGTCTCTCTCTCTCTCTTTTCTTTGAATAAACAGAAATACCCCATGTGTTTTTCACCATATTGTCAAGACATGTAAATAGAAACACACCTCCTGAAAGAGATTAAGCTTTCATTAAATAGTCCTTCATAGATTTTTGAAACTAAAAGAAAATGACAGAAAATAGTCCAGTCCCCACAGGCATTGTGACTCAGGCAGGGGTTCCATCCAAAATATTTGCATGGGCTGTGAGTTGAATTTGAGTTGAATTGGTACAGTGTGGATATATGGCAAAAGAGTAGCATGAAGTAGGAAAAAGGGAGAAAAAAGTGATATATCAAAGATATTTGCACAATTTGCTTGCCAAGTTACCAAAGTATTGGCCTTCTGTGGGCAGCAGAGACATCTGGGACCCTTTGACTTAAATTTTTATACTCCCAGATCTAAGTCACTGCCCCTAAATTGACTTTTATCACTCGGGCAGGGGGCAGAGAAACTAGTTCTTTTGTTTGAATACTTGGGAACCTAAAAACAATACTTTCAATGTATATATGTTAATGAAAGACTATTAAGACTTTTTTACCATATTTCATCAGCTAAGTCTTGAGAACAGCATGTTCATAAGCCTCACTATTCAGAACTAGAATGAAATAAAGGAAAGCACATGAATTAAAGAGCTACAGAGACCCCATGTTAGACCCTCCTCCACCACAGGCCATGTGACTTTGGAAATGACAATAGTTAACATTTACTGAGAATTTAATATTTGCCAGGCACTGTTCTGAGCACCTGACTGGTATTAAGTCATGCAGTCTACATAATAGCTCTATGAATTAGATATCATTATTATTATTAATGTTGAAACAGAAATATAAAGTGACCAAATGGCTAATTAGTAAAGAAGACAATATTTGAACCCATGGTGCTAGCTCTTCAGCAATGCTCTTAACCTCTATGCCACAACATTCCTCAATATTCAATTTCTCTGTCTGAGCCTCAGTTTTCTAATCTGTGAGAATGTGATGAAGATTGAATAATACACTAAATGGCCTTGACTTTTAAATAGTGTTACCTTTAAGGGGACTTCTAATTCCAGTCATGATGAGATAATGCAGACTCGATTTATCTTCTTACCTAAAACAAGAAGAAAACTGGGGTTCCGGGGGGATGAAAACAGATAGTGAAAGATCTGACAACTGGCAGCACAGACCAGTGATCCCTGAGATAATTGAAACAAATAAACTGAGCCCTGTAATTGCCACATCTCACTTCTCAAAGTGTTTCCAGGCTGCAGTGCAGAAAAAGGGAACCCAAATAGGACGAGAGCTCTTTCTGAATTAAGGAGACAGAATTTGAAGTTTGAGTCTGAATTAAGGAGACAGACTTTGGAATTTGAGGAGGCTAAAGCAGTAGAATTAGTGGGGCAGAGTAGAGGAAGGAATTGCACAGAGAGAGACACCCCCAGAGATCTGAAGAGGGAAAGTCCTTGAGTTTACGGCTGAGTACTGATGTGCATGTAAATGAGAGGAAACTATCTAAGGCCAGGGAAAGGAGAAGCTGAACAGTTTCTGAGGCTCACACAGAGCTGAGAATAGTTCTGTTTCAACCAGACTAAGTGGAAAGACCTCCTAATACGTGGGGAATTAGGTAGAGTCCTCAGTATGGTGTTGCCTTAGGAATGGGGCTAAATTAGTCTGACGCTAAAGGCTGACTTTGTGTCTGCCCTAATAAAACTTAAAAGCAAGTTTCAAAAGGATCAGCTTGATTCCAAATAATTTAACTGCAACCCAGGAACAAAAAGTGCTGTTTAGCATTTAAGGGGTAAAACAAAATTCAGCACCCAAGTACATAAAATTCACAATTAAGCCATTTCATCAAAAATTACCAGGCATGCAAATTATGAGGAAACTATGAACCTTTTTTAGGAGAAAAATCAATCAATAGAAATAGATCCAGAAATGAAAAGATGACAGAATTAGTAGACAAGACTATTAAAATAGCTACTATAAATATGCTCAATATGTTCAAGAAGATAAAGGGAAAAAAGTGAGTATGATGAGGAGCGAAATGAAATATACAAAAAAAGAACCAAATCAAACAATCTCTAACATGAAAAATGCACTGGATGGGATTGACATCAGATTAGATAATGCAGAAGAAAAAGAAAGATCAGTGAACTTGAAGACATAGCAATAGAAAATATCCAAAATAAAACAGAGAGAAAAAAGACTAAAATACGAACAGAGCATAGGTGACTGTGGGACAATATCAAGTGACATAACTTGCAAGAAAGGAGAGGAGGAATATTTGAGAAAAGAATGGCAAAAATTTTCCAAATTTAGTGAAAACTACAAACCCCAGATCCCAGAGCTTAATACAACCCAAGCAAAATAAACATAAAGAAAATCAGCCCAAATTTACATCACATTCAAATGGCTGAAAAACAATAATAAAGATAAAATTTTAAAAACATTAAGTGAAGAAGACATTACATATAGAAAACGGATGGTAATAATGACAGCAGACTTCCTTCGAGAAACTATGCAAGCAAGAAGACAATGAAGTGACGTTTTAAAAGTATTGAAACAAAAACACTTGCAGCTAAGAATTCTACACAAAGTAAAAATATATATTTATAAAGTGAAGGTGAACTATGGCTTTTTCAGATAAATGTAAACCTTCAGTAGAAGTCCTTCAGGCAGAAGGAAAATGATACCTGACGAAAATGTAAATCTACACAAAAACATGAAGAATACCACAAACGGCAATACGTGAGTAAATATAAAAAACGTTTTTTTCTTTTTAAAAATATCTTTGAAAGATAATTCACTATTTAAAATAAACTTCATAATTATGTAGTATGGACTTTGTAGTATCTGTAGAAGTGCAATGTATGATGATAACAAAGGACAGGGAGACGGAAGTATACTAGCAGAGGTTCTTAAATATATGCATAGTGGTATCACATTATCTGAAGACAGACTATGATAAGTTAAAGATAAATAATACTGCAAGCCATAGAAGCAACCACTTAAAACAAAAAGTATAGCTAATAAGTCAATAGTGGAGATAAAATGGAATCATAAAACATGTTTAATTAATCCAAAAGAAAATAGGAAAAAAAGGAACAAAGAATAGATAGAAATATAGAAATTGTTCTCTGTTTCCTATAGAAAACAAATAGAAAGATGGTAGATTTAAATCCAATAATATCAATAATTATATTATTTATAAATGGTCGTAGGACTACCTTTGAGAAAGAAAAAAAACCCATTTAGCCAAAAATCAGTGTTTCCATAAGAAAGGATATACAAGTGACATAATTGGAAAATAAAGGTGAAGTGTTAACATTGATTTCTCTTTGATTCAAAGATAACCATGAGGCATTATATTTATAGACCTTCTCCCCTGAAGTAAGAACATACAAATAGAAACCTATCTGTGCAATGAAGGTCGAGAGAAGACATACAAACTCTTAACAGTAATTAACCCAGGGAGAACGGCGGGAAGGGAAGGTGAACTAGAGTGAAGGGGGGAGGGCGCTTGTTAAATGCAGATTTCCAAGCCTCACCATGAGCGATGGGTTCAGTAGATCTGGGATTGTGCCTAGAAGTCTGCATCCTTAGCAGGCACCTACAAGTAAATAGGATTAAGTAGTCCCTGAATTACGTTTTGAGGGAAATTATCAGAGTAGTTTAGAGAATGGAAACACAAGTCTTATAGGGTCAGACTGCTTGGGTTTGAATCTCAACTCCACCAATCGCTAGCTTGGCACAAGTCACTTAATTTCAGTTTAATGTCCTGTAAAGGGGAGTATTGATAGTAATCGAGTCACTTCATTTAAAGCACTTAACGTAAGGTCTAGCATATGGTCCTCCTGTAATGTTAATCAATATTGTTAGATAACGTTTCTGAATCATTTGGATTTTTATACGGACAGTATTAGCACATTATTTGGTGCCACACCAAGCTGTATTAGAGGTTGAGTCAATGCAGAACCTGTCTTTATCTAATACTTTGGTATTGTGTTCATCATGATTTTTTTTGCATTAATTTTGATTTTTAAAATATTATATGAAAATATTATTTCTGTAGGGGTTTGTTGGCGCCCAAGTCTAGTGCCTCACCCTAGTCTCAGCCCTTTCTCACTTACGTAAATAAGAGAGGTAGAGAAGAAGTTTATTCCTACGATTACATAGCCCACTGACCAAATATTACAGAGATACAGATATAGCCGCACCCTCTGAAAAAATGTGAGATATTAGTATCCTGAGAGTGAGGTGCTTTTTCATTATTCAAGGCATTTCCTATTCTTTCTTTCAAACACTCAGCTTTCCTAAAAGTATTTCCACAAAGAATTTGGTTTACTAAAACTTTATTTGCACAACTCCTTATAAAAATCTTTCATCTGCAAAATGACCTCAAACAAGAATAGTAACAGAGTAACACTCGGTAGTGACCAGTTTATGTCAGGTATGTTCTAAGCACTCCATATATGTCAAATGATTTAACTCTCTCAACAGTCCTATGAGATAGGTACCATTTTTATAGATGAGAAAACTGAGGTCCTTCAAGGTTACACGACTTTCCCAACATCACACAACTGGAAACTGGCAGAGTCAGGATTTAAAACTAGGCTTTTTGATCTGGGACCTTACTCTTAACCACCACACTACATGGCCTTTCGCCTCCAAACTTAGGAGGCAGAGATCCAGGAAACCACAGGGTGTCAGTAGGTGGCAAACACATCTGCAACCCTTCAACTTTTTCTGTTGTTATGTTCCCAGAGCTAAATTGGTGCCTGTATCTTGACTAGCATCACAGGCGAGTAACCACATCAACAGCTGGTTCCATGGCCTAGATAATCAGGAATATAAAAGACCACTCTCAGTGATTTATAGTTAAATTGGCTGTTCATTGGCCGAAAGAGACATGCAACACATACACACACACACACCCCGCCTTGGAGTGCACATGGAAATTATTCCACTTGTCAAGAGAGATTTGTGAAGAAAGCAAGAACACTCGGATCTCTGCTGCGTGTGCCCCCTTTTTCTCATTATGCTATCTTTGCAGTCATGAAGGCCTCTGACAGCACGTCAATTTGGAAAATGGTATCTCTGTTGAAAGCTTGATGAGTACATCTTATTTCTAATGCTAACTAATTCCTGCTTGCAAATAATCCTCTGGAGTGATGTTTACACAAGATACAGAGAAATGGCAGGATAAAAATAGTTACTATGAAATTCTCCACAGGCTATAAACAGTTTTAACTTTTGGCAAAAGGACTTTATTATTTACATACTCAGACAAATATGGGTCACACTCTCCTCAGATTATTAATGTTCCTCTGCAAATAACTGACATACAGAGTGTGTAAATATACCAACTGAACCCCTTCCTGTGTCTTAATTAAATTATAGCAATATTGCTCAGATTCTTGTGTATTTTGGTTTATCTTAGGATCACTATTAATATGTATCAATAACATTGCACTCAAAGGTCTTTCCTTGCCGCCTTTTTTAAGAAACAAATACAGTGGGAGTGATGTATTTCCAATGATAGACAATGTCTACCTCCGAAATCTCCAGATTCTAATCTCCCCCATCCAAATGTCCTTGAACTTCAAATAACATCAACTCAAATGCCATAACCCCAGTAGAGAACAAGGTGGCAGATTCTGTAACTGAAGCAAGGAGTACGCTGGTTTACGTTAAAACAGTTATTTCTCTGTCAAATTCTCACAGCAAAAACAGAATCTCAGTTCAGCTTTTTTAGGCCAAATGAAGCATCATGTTTATAAATAAAGCCTTCAGTCCTTCTCCTCTCTAAGCAGTAAATTCTTTGCAACCTCTGGCATTTGCAGTATGAACATTTGTCTGATTTAGTTGCAGGATAAAGGCACTCTGTTATGGAAAAAGAACCATTTCTGCACTCACCCATATCCCAAAACATTCCCAAAACGTAGGTGTCCTATGGAGCCTGTGGTAGGTGGAATAATGACTCCCAAAATATGTCCAGGTCCTCATCTCTGGAGCCTGTGAATCTATTACCTTACATATCAAAAGGGACTTTGCTCATGTGAAGGTTAAGGAGCTTCAGTTGGAGAAAGTACTATAGGTTATGCAGGTGGGCCCAATCTAATCACATGGGTATTTAAAATAGGAGTACCTTTCCCAACTGAGTTTAGAATCAGAAAGGGAGATGGGGATACAGAAGAATCACCAGAGAGACACAATGTTGCTGGCTGAAGATGCAGGGAGGGGCCGCAAGCTAAGGAACATGGATACTCTCTAGAAGCTGGAAGAGGGCAAGAAAATAGATTGTCCTCTGGAGCTTCCAGAAAGAAATACAGTCCTGCCAACATCTTGATTTTAGTCCAAAGATCCCTGTGTCACATTTCCAACCTATAGAACTGTGAGATAAATTTGCATATTTTAAGCCACTATGTTTGTGGCAATTTGTTATAGCAGCAATAGGAAATAAATACAGAATATTTTCCAGTTAATAGGCAACTCAACTTCACAAGGAATATCATCTCAACCTTTACAACAGGTATTTTTAGCATTTATTCCAACCGAAGGAAATGAACTGTGATGGTTAATTTTATACATCAGATTGACTGGCCATGGGGTACCCAGATTACACATTATTTAGGGGTGTGTCTGTGAGGGGGTTTTTGGGTGAGATTAGCATTTGAATCAGTAGACTCTTTGGAGTAGATTGCCTTCCCCAACGTGGGTGAGCATCATCCAAGGCATTGAGGGCCTGAATAGAACAAAGGTCAGAGGAAGGAGGAATGTGCCCTTTTGCTTCATGCCTGCCTGCTTAAGTTGGGATGTCTCATCTCATCTTCTCCAGCCCTCAGACTGGGATAGCATCATTAACTTCCTTAGTTCTCAGGCCTTTGAACTCAGAAGGAATTACACCATGGGCTTTCCTGGGTCTCCAGCTTGCAGATGGCACATGGTGGGATTTCTCAGCCTCAATAATCATTTGAGCCAAGCCAATTCCTCATCATAAATATATCTTATTAGTTCTGTTTCTCTGGAGAACCCTGACTAGTATATGCACTTTCTTCTCTACACAGAACCGTGTATGCTATTAGGTCATTAAGAGTTCATTAATCGTCTATTTTCCAGGAAATAAACTAAATGAATATTCTTGGGTACTGAAACCAAACCACTGAACTTCAGACCTCAAGCTTCAACAATTTCCCACGTCTCCAAGCTACAAGATCTCCAGAATTTCTTAACAATTAGCAAGTTCTGATTTCCCTGAAATCTTGGGTTTGCCATCAGGTTATGAGGAAAGGAGGTATGGAGGGGGAGCAGAGGTAAGTGACCAAAGCCTGGCTCCCAGGTGACTTACTTAGAGTACTGGAGCTTCACACACACCTGGCAGATCAATGTATTATTTATTCATTCCTTAAGTAAATAATAATTGTGCATCTATAATGTCCCAGGTACTGTGCTAGATGCTGGCGATACAATCGTGAACATGCCCGGCAGTGCTTCCATCCAAGAAGCTGGAATTGACTGATGCTTACAGAATGATGGGAGCTTAAAGAACAATGAGAACCTCTCTCCAGCTCCTGAGCACCTGGTCGGGATGTTTGCTCTAAAAGGGTGAAAATAAGTGACTTAGTAACTCTTGAGACTCCCTTCACTCTTCAGGCGACTTCCAGCTTTGCAGCTGAACCCATCCCTGATCAGCAAGAGCAGGACCCCAAGTCCTACAACTTTATTCTGTTCTCTGCTCTACAAAATGCCTTCCTTGTGCACAAGCTGAGCAAACCCTTTAACCTGGTTGTTCCCAAATTTTAATGTGCACAAGAATCACCTGAAGTGCTTGTTTAACATATAAGTTCCTGGGTTCTCACCAAGATAGTCTGATTCAATGAGTGTGACGTGAGATCCAGGAGTCAGAAGCTTTTAACAAATACTCCAGATGAAATCTGTTGAAATTACTGCAGACGTACACTGACATAAAACACTGATTTAACCGCTACGTTTTTTATGTCCATAAGGCTAAGAATGTTATTACCTTTAAAAGCAATGTTTTAAATTTATTCTGAATTTTTGAAATTTTTATTCATGTTAAGGAAAAAAATCACAGAAACAATAAATCACCCAGCCTTCTATTATATAGAGATAACCACTGTTAACATTTGTTACATTTTCTCCAATCTTCTTCCTAAGTGAATGAATAAATATTTGAAGTCACACTGCATATAAAGCTCTGGGTCTTGCCAATTTCAAGTAAATATTATATACAATTACCCATATAATTAAATCATTCAAAGATGGAATAGCTTTTCATTAGTCTTCTTTTAGGTCACTTTATAAAATTTATGCATTTTCTTTTTTTTAATTAAGAGATACGAATTTTCTTTCTGTAGATTATATGCATTTCATGATAATTCTATTTGATATTTTCAAATTTTGTGACTCAAAAAAGAAATTTTTTCTATATATTTTTACATATAAGTATATAGGAAATCCACGACTTCTTACGTATTTAAGTTTTAAAAGGATACCTTATTTCATTCTCTTATTAGTTCTGACAACTTTTAAATTGATTCTCTTTCATTTTCTATACCCGATTCTCTTTAGTTTTCTATATGACCTGCAAGTAATGCTAATTGTGTCTCCTTTCTCATATTTATAACTCATTGACTTTTCTTATCTTTGTATCTATTACAACTTTCAAACCAAACTAAATGATTAATAATAACTGATGTAATTACTTTATTCCTGACTTTCATGACTTTATTCCAGTCTTCGCCATCATATATCACATTTTCCATTGATTTCATACTGATAATTTTAGCGGTTTAATGCATTTTCTCCTATCATAGGTTACTAAGACTTTTATTTTTAAGATCAAGATGAGATGTAGCATTTTACCAAATATTTTTTTTGTGTCTACTAAGAAAAGAATATATTGTTTTTCTTATCAGGCTGGTCTAGTTAATAAAGCAAATTGGGAAGATGTTCGTCTTGTTCTAAGCTCTGTCCAGAGCATCGATTGATCTTTTCTTTGAAGATTTAAAAGAACTTGCCTTTAAAATACTTTTAGCCTTGCATTTTTGAGAATTTATTTTTATTATTATGCATGAAAAAAATAGGTTGAATGAGTATTAAATCCTTAAATCATATTTTTCCCTCAAAATCTAAAGATTTTCTCCTAGCATTTAATATCATGAAAAAGAAGTAATTCATAAATAACTTTCTTCTGCCTGAATGTTTGTGGGAACTTTACTCTTTTCTCAAAAATTAAAATACATTGTAAGTTAAGTCTAGGTGCCATTTCTTTTTGTTTTGCCTGAATATGATTTGATAAGTGTTTACAAAGTGAAGACTGAAATATTCATCTGAAGAAAATTTTCTCCTCTATGTATTTTATTATTAGTTATCTGTCCTTTCTTCCTGATGTTCCTAGGTTGAATAGCCTGGGAATATTCTTCATATTTATTATATTATCTGTTATAATGACTATTTCAATTTTCCCATGAGTTTTGTGATAATTTCTCAAATGTAGCTGAAGATAGTTATAATAGTGAGTTTCATCCATGTGTTTTCACGTTTGTTTTCCATGTTTGTTATGATACCTGTAAGTTAACTGGGGATGTGATCTTGCTTCCTTAACTGAAGTGACTGTCTCTATGAGGTACCAACTTCAGATGGGCCCCTGTTTCATTCTTTACGCTGTTGCAGTCAAACACAAGCTTTGATCACCATAGCAATAGCTCAAGGTACACTTCCCAGAAACTTTACTGGGCCTGAAATTTGTCTGTCACTTCCTATGCTTCCTGACTACCCCATAGTCCAACTGTTCCAAGACCATGCCACGCTGAAGCAAGGGTCAACCAGCCTGTGAGTCCTCACAAGCAAGGAAAAGCCTGCTTGGTAAATTTCCTTCACTACTTGATAGCTCAATCAGTCTCTCCTTTGTCATATGCTAAAAATTTTTTTAAATTAACTTCTTTAATAAAATTCTTTATGGCATTTAGACCTAGTGTTCAGTTGTGATAAGGGGTTTCCCTTCTTATTATGGTCCTTTGTCAATTGGGAATGTGGAATGAAGGATAAAGTGAGCAGACTCAGACCATGTCATCATATGAGACAAACACCATTGTTCTCTTGAAAACCTCAACACAAAAATAAAAATGAGTGGAGAATAAAAACAAAGCATTCAGGGGCCCACTCGGTGGCATAGTGGTTAAGTTCGCACACTCGATTTTGGCAGCCTAGGGTTCACAGGTTCAGATCCTGGGTGTGGACCTAGCACTACTCATCAAGCCACACTGTGGTGGCATCCCACATAAAACAGAGGAAGATTGGCACAGATGTTAGCTCAGCAACAATCTTTCTCACAAAAACAAACAAAAAAGCCAAAGCGTTCAAATGCTGGTGAACAATAGCAAATGGTCTAACATAAGTCCAAGAAGCAGAAGTTAGGACAGAGCATCAAAAATCTTTAGAGATAATGGCTAATAATTTTCTAAAATTAATGAAAGACAACAAACCACAGATCCAATAAACTCAGAGAATCCCACACTGGATAAGTATGAAAAGACACACATAGACAGATCATGGACAAATAATGAAAAGCAAAGATAAAGAGAAAATCTAGAAGATAGCCAGAGACAAAAGGAATATAAATACAGAAAAACAAAGATAAGAATTACAGCAAATATTTCAGCAGAAATTATGCAAGCCCAAAGACATTAGACTTATATATTTAAAGGACAAAACAAACAAAAACAATAAAAAAACCAATAACAAACAAACAAAAAATGCTACTGGCCCAGAATTGTATACTCACCAAAAATATCTTTCAACAATGAAGGGAAAGTAAAGTCTTTTCAAACAAACCAAAGCTAAAATAATTGTCAGCAGATGTATACTCAAAAAGTTTTAAAGGAAATATTTCCATCAAAAGAAGTATGATATCCAGTTGGAAATGAGGATCTTACACAGTAAAATTAAGAGCAGCAGAAAGTTTTTTGTAAAGGATGCTATATATGAAGGATATAGTGTTCTTATTTTAATTGATTTAATAATAATTAACTGTCTAAAGAAAAAAATAATGTCTTGCAGGATTTATAACATATAGATTTAAAATGTATAAAAACAATATCACAAACTATGGGAGAGAAGAAATGAAAGTATATTATTGAAAATTTCCTACACTACATATGAAATAGTGTAATATAATATCAATGCAGACTATTATAAGTGAAAGATATATACATTTAAACCCTAGAGCAATCTTTAAAAAGATTTAAAAGAGATATAACTAATAAGACCATACTAGAGATAAAACTGAATCAAAAGAAGGCAAAAAAAAGAGGAAAAGGGAACTAAGAACAGATGGGGCAAGTAGAAGAGAAATACCAACATGGTAGATTCAAATTCAAGCATGTCAGTAATTGTATTAAATATAAACAATGTAAACACTGCAATTAAAAGGCAAAGACTGCTAGATTGGATTGTTTAAAAACAAGACACAACTTTGTTCTATCTATAAGAATCCACTTTACCTATAAAGACATAGGTAAATAGTAAAAGGTTAGGGAAAAAATATGCCATGCAGGCACTAATGTAAAGAAAGCTAAGAGTGGCTGTAATATCAGACAAAGAAGACTTCAGCACAAGGAATATTACCAGGCATATATAGGGACATTTCAAAGTCAAACAATAGTTGTAGATGTGATTGCATCTGAAAGCATTGCTTCAAAATGCATAAAACGAAACTAAAAGAACTAAAACAAAAACGCAAATCCACAATTTTTGTTGGCTA
This sequence comes from Equus caballus, assembly GCF_041296265.1. NCBI lineage: Eukaryota > Metazoa > Chordata > Mammalia > Perissodactyla > Equidae > Equus > Equus caballus. Next base: position 38,090,563 of record NC_091707.1, read on the forward strand.
TTTCCAGCCTCTTCTCTTAGTAATTGATAGAACATGTAAACAAAATCAGTGAGGATGTAGAAGACCTGAACGACATCAACCAACTTTATCAAATTTATATCTATAAGATCCTCCGTCCAACAACATAAGATTGTAGTTTATTTTCTAGTCACATGGAACATTCGCTATGATAGACTATACTCTGGGCCTTAAAATAAATCTCAACAAATTTTTTTTTTATTGCAGTAACATTGGTTTATAACATTATGTAAATTTTGGGTGCATATTGTTGTATTTCAATTTCTGTGTAGATTATATCATGTTCACCACCCACAGACTATTTACAATCCATCACTATACACATGTACGTAGTCACCCCTTTTGCCCTCCTTCCTCAACAAATTTAAAAAATTGAGATTGTACAAAATATAGTGTCCGACCATAATAAAGTTAAACCATATCAACAACAGAAAGGTATCTGGAAAATAGCCAAATGTTTAGAAATTATACAAAATTGGTTGCTACAAGTCTCAAATTTATCCTTTCATCCTCAAACCTTAATCTATTTTTGGGTTTCTACTTCAGAAGACAGGCCCTCTTCCCATTCTCTAAAACATTAACTACTCTTTTCTTTTCATAACCCCTGACCTCCTCTCCCAAGCACTGCCTAATCCATTGAAAAATCATGTGATTCTGTCTCTGAACAGTCTGTATTTCACAATCCCTGTATAGCGCCAATTCAGACCCTTCTTAACTGCCCTGTGGGTATTCTATCAGCTTTCCAAACAATCCTCCTCTCATTCACTCCTTCAATCCAGTCTTACAGCAAGTGTTATCTTCCTAAAATAGGGTTGCCAATGAAGTGTGCATAGTGATCTTTTAGTCCTTTCAGATGACTATCAAAAAAGTATTCTGTGGCCAAAAATATTTAGAAAACATAGCAAATTCTACCCATCTCTTTAAGCTTTACAATGCCTATTGGCATATTAAGAATTATTTGAGTGATTGCAGTAGAAAACCTGTTTACATTTGCTTAACCTATCATATCCCAAATTTATTTATGAAAATTAAGTTGTTGGTGTTGTTTTTTCATATAATACCTACCAATACTCTAAGAATAAGTGTTTAAAGAATATTCTTTAGCACATACTTTCCTAAATCACAACATAACTTCATTTTCCCCTCCTTTAAAAGTTTGATGGTTCAGAATCGGTTATGAAATGACACCCAAGCTGTCTGGCCTGAATGTATGACCTTTCATTGTCTGGCTTCAACCTTCCTTTTGTGCCTTGTCTTCCTTAAGCTCCCCATCCCCAATCCGCGAAACCCTTCATGACTTAGCCACTCTGGACTGGTGCCCATGACTCAAAAATACCTTGTACTTTCCTGCTGCTCATCTTGCTCTTTCCCCCATGTTCACTGTTTAATTCCACTTATCCTTCCATATCCAGCCCAGAAACAGCATCATCTATGCTATTCATTTATTCAGGAAACATTAATTAAATATCTATTAAATACTAGGCACTGTGGTCTATCCCAAGAAGGCTCCAGTTGGAAACAATCTCTCATTCTACAATAATCCAATAGGAAGCTTTGCCTGTTACATTTTTGCTTATATTTTACACATATTACAGCACTTATCAAAAGCTGACCCTCAAATACGCTATCACCTTCCTACCTACAGTTGACGTGCCTTCCACTCCTGGACCACTCTAGGCCAGATAGCAGTATGGCCACTTCCTTACCTCTTGGAGGTCTAGACTCAAGTGGGAAGTTCTCAATGAGGCCTTCTCTGACCTCTCTTTAAAATTGTAGCTCCCCTTCTCCCTTTTCATCTTATTTTTCTCCATAATATTTACCATAGTTTTTATTGTGATAACACTGATTAATAGCGTTATATAAATTTCAGGTGTACATCATAATATATTTTGAATTTTGTGTAGATTCTATCATGGACACCAGCCTAAGACTAATTATAACCCATCACCACACACATGTGCCTAACCACCTCTTTCACCTTCCTGCCTCCCAGCTTCGCTCTCTGATAACCACCAATCCAATCTCTGTTGATATGTGTTTATTTGTCTACCACATGTTATAATGTACATTTTGCATATTGTGTGTTGTAAACTCTATAATGACAGGGATTTTCATCTCTCATGTTCACTGCTATATGCTTAGTGCCCAGAACAAGGCCTACCATTTGGTAGGTGTGATAGCTAATTTTATGTGTGAACTTGGCTAGGCCACAGTAACCAGATATTTGGTCAAACACCAGTCTAGATGTCACTGTGAAGGTATTTTTAGATGAGATTAACATTTAAATCAGTACTCTTTGAGAAGAGTCTATGACCCCTCATAATGTGGGTGGGCCTCATTCAATCAGTTGAAGGCCTTAAGAGGAAAAAAAACAACTGAAGTCCCTGCAAGGAAGAGGGAACTCTGCCTCCAGACTGCATCTGAGCTGCAGCATCAACTCTTCTCTGGGTCTTGAGCCTGCTGTCCCCTCTGCCAATTTCAGACTTGCCAAATCCCACAATTTCTTAAAATAAATCTCTCTATAGATAGATAGATAGATATGTCTTTCTACATGTGGATATAGATATAGATCTATCTATCTATCTATCTATCTATCTATATATGTATATATATATAGAGAGAGAGAGAGAGATACTACTGGTTTTCTTTTACTAGAAAACCCTGACTAATACAATAAGCACTCAGTAAATACTTGAATGAATAAATGATTTATCTTTAGTTATTTATTGGTCCAATTCCGTTATTATACTCTAAGCTCTCTGAAGAGGCTATAACTTGCTTATCTATTTGTTCAGTGCCTAATACCATTCTTCATTCATTCACTCAACATAAATTTGTTGATTACCTACCCAGTACCGTACCAAGCATTGGGTCCATTCCCTATACATGCCTGTACTCTCATACCTCTCTGGCTTTACTTTCCCCTTTTCCTCTTTCTCTTATTTAATTCCACCTATCCTTCAAAGTCCAGTTCAAATATAACATCTTCTATGAATAAAAAGCCATTCATCTATTCAGCAAACATTAATTAAACATCTACTATGTACCAAGTGCTGGGTTATGTTTGTTGAATAAACATATGAGCTCCTAAAAAGAAAGAGTTACAAAAAGAGAAAGCTGGCATGATTAAGACAAACATATCCATTAAAGTTGAACTTATTAGAGAGTCTATACGCTAATAGCACCACAAACACCAAAAATACATAGATCAATTGATTAGAATCACTTTCGTCATCTCTGAAATGCAGTCACCCCAGACGTGGAGTATTCAGTACAGAAAAGTAGCACATTCATATGAAATCAAAAGGTCAAGTAAATGCAGGCAGTGGGAAGTGAACAAGTTCAAATATGAGTACAGCAGGTTGGGGGTAATAAAAAAGGAAAATGGCAAAGGGTTTTCAAAAGAACATCATTTTCGCACCTCATCCATATTTTCATCATTCATCAAAGGTGATTAGTCCAGGCTAAGTGTCAGCACCAGCAAGCTAAAGCCTTATGTATGAGGTGAAAAGTAGTCTTCTTGGCTTCTGCCTTGCAGTGAAATGATTTATGAGGATAACAGAGATTGACAGATTGAAAAGGTCACTTGTCCAGTCAGCCCACCACCCCTCATCTTGCTTCCATGTCATAATAAACTTTCCTCGCAGACCCTGTCTGAGAGCACATCCATACGCTCCGGCTGTTCCAGGAGCTAAAAGGTCATTTTGGACCTGAGCGCCTCTCAGTCATGTGTGGGTGCTCTTGGTCTCCCCTCATTTGCATATTTTTGTATTTAGAGCCACAGGCAGGTAAGTTTCCATCTCTTGTTCAGCCTGTCAAGCCTAAGTCTGAATCATAAATTATATTTTTTCATTTTACAGTCAGAAAAATCTCCTCTTCAGTGATAATAAAATCAGTGGACCAGATTCTGCCCTTCGTTACTAATGTACAAATCTTGCTGAAGTCAGCAGAACTTAAGGGCATGCAACTTTGGGCAGAACGTATTCCAACTTTTTTTTCCTTGCTGGATTTTTATTACCTGACATCTTTCTGATTCCTCTGAATTGCACAATAAGGGAAGGGTGGCCCAGTTTGGGTAAAATAAAAAATGACCCAAACCACTGACCTAAATCCTGCCTTTGAAATTTAAAATTACATTTAGAAGGAAGAAAAATAGTTTTTTGAGTGTGGGTGGTTTTCTTTTTCAAAACCCATTTTCAAATGTTGACCTCCTGAATGTTATCATACCAGTTTGGATTGGAAAACAGAAGGGTAGGTAAACATTTTTTTTTTTAAACTTGGTGGGAGGAGGTCATCCTTTCTGAATTCATTATCTACAAAGAAGCAGGAAATACCAAGAACTTTCTTTTTTTTCCAAAAGATTTCCTGGTCATATTGCCAGATTTGACTCCAAAAGTAAATTGTCCAATTTTGTGAAATATTGAGCCTTTTTGTCTTCTCTTTCTTCAAAGGTGAACTCAGATGGTGAAGAAGCAGAGATAGAAAAGCTTTGTTTGGGATGGGGGATGGAAGATGCAGGTGAGAAAGGCTCCTTCTATGCACAAATAAAGGGGCCATATGCATATTTGCTGCATAGATGAGAGCCCACATGGTTTGATGTAATGAATGACTCAGAGGCTATCCCACCATAAAGCTCTCAGCTCTTCCCTTGTACCCGAGGTGCCTCCAGAAGTCAGTCTTTTCAGATAGGATGCCACCTCCAGAAGCACTCTGTGAAATTACATGGGATGTTGGACTCTAGCACATGGTAACCACATACCCAATTAGCTATCAATTTCTATCTGACATTAGAGCCCTGACCAATTAGAACATGACACAGGCACATTTTGGTAAGAGAGAAGAAGGATAGATTTGATAATGGAGGAAGGAAAGCTCAGGAGCAAAGCTGTACATTACATTAACACTTACCCCACTGCGTTCTCAATCTTTGTGCACATGGCCAGTCCCTGACCTAAACTGATCTCCTTCAAATTAGGGTCTTCGCCTAATTTATTTTTGTTTCACCACACCTAGCACAGGGAAGGCAGTGCATCTTGCTTTGATTTGACAGTCCTGGGCTTGAGATAGATTCCTGCCAATTACAAGTTATGTGACTTTGGGTAAAATGTGACACCTTATTAAGCCTAATCTGTAAAATGGGCATAATAATTCCTTCATCCAAATATTCTTCTGAGGATTAAGCAAAATATACTCTTAAGTGCTTTTCACAATGCTTGGCACAGAGTTTGCACTTAATACAAACTATAACTATTGATATTATACATCCAAAAAGTTTGTTGAATAAATGAATGAATCAATCAACTAATTAAGAATTAACAAGGGAGCACAGCAGAAGTATGAGTGCTTGGTCATACGAAGCCGCTTAAAGGGTCAGGGTGGGGAATGCGTAAAGAAGGCAAGAAGCAATTAACCTCAATCTTTCTTTGTTCTCAGCATATTTTCAAAAACTCATCACATTTAGTGGGACACATGACTAGAATTAAAGTCTCAAAACAGCACTAAAGTAGCAATAATTTAGAATAACAATGTTTCACAATGTCAACACCATCCACTCGTCATCTTTCAACCCCGAGTAGCTATTAAAGTTAAACTACAAATTGAAGCTCTCTTAAATTTTTATAGAGCAAAGTCACCACACGTTCCAGTAAGCATGTACTCTTTCTTTCGTGTTGACAAGATGTTAATCGGGCCTCTGACCTCAATCTGATCACGTTATAGCTCATGCTACATCATAAAAAGTGATATTTATCAAGAGCTTAGTATGTACTCAGCGCGTTTCCAAGTACTTCACATGCATCAATTAATTTAATCGTCACAACTCCATGATGTAAGTACTACCTTTGGGGAAATTACCATTATCATCTTCATTTTACAGATGAGGAGACTGAGGCAAATGGAATCAAACAACTTGTCTTGCGACAGAGGTTGCAAGAGCTGCAGTGGATATGTGAACCTAAACAGGTGAACTCCAGAGTTCTTAAGCACTAGGTTATATGCCCCACAAGACACACTCACTCCAGCTGCCTATTATGGTGCCATCGTAACAGCATTTGTATATTACATTGTAGCTAAATACATTTTCACATTGGTGGAAATATAGCCGTACATGTGCAGAGGCTCTGCACAAACAGTATGAGATCTACTGGCAGAGGCATAGTGTCCTATGGGCAAATTTGGCTTAAATCACAAAGACACCAAGGGTCAACATGCCAAGCTGAAGAAGCAGGGCAAAACAAAAAAAGAAAAGAAATTCTCAAGCATGAAATTCCCAAAGGAAACATGGCCTGTCATGAGATCTCAGCAATAATCCCTGTGTCTACAGGGATGCTTTTCAGGGCCTCTTCAACCCACTTTCCATATGTTCTGCCAGCGGGGCAGACCTACAGAGAGCAGCTGGGCAATTGTGGGGCATAGCCAGAGCTCGCTAATGCCTCCTACCTAAACCTCTGGCAATTCCTCTCCCATGATAATCTTTGCTTAAAAATGAACTTGAGGGCCAGCTTTGTGGCGCAGTGGTTAGGTTCAGCACTCTCTGCTTTGGTGGCCCAGGTTCACAGGTGAGATCCCAGGTGCAGACCTACACCATTCATCAGCCATGCTGAGGCAGCAACCTGCCTACAAAGTAGAGGAAGATTGGCACAAATGTTAGCTAAGGGTGAATCTTCCTCCAGCAAAAAAAAAAGAGGAAGATTGGCAACAGATGTTAGCTCACCAAAAAATGTAAAATAAAATAAAAAAACTTGAGCGTGACAGTTACTGAAAGAAAGGGCAGCAATTATTAAAGACAGTAACCAACATGGGGAATACAGAATCTTCTTTCCACTTTATGTTCTGGACCCAGACTATGTGCCTGCGTACCTGTAGGTCTTGTCAGTGCTGTCCTACACCAAGTTACCGCTGTCAGGAATTTTGCTCACACATATTTTTATATCTGTGCATGAGCTGGTTAATATAGCTCTCTACTTTGATTCATTGCCCTTGGATTGATTATTTCTAGATGTTAAGATTCCGCAGCAGCATCAATTTTCCATTTTCTGTATAATAGCGGGATTCAGTAACTCCTGTCTAACTGAAATTTTGAAAACCATTGCAATTGTACACTGTATTGCATCCAAATAAAATGTTAGTTCTGTCCTAGAATAGGTGGATTGGATTACATGTTTATTAAAATTTGGAAAACAGGCCAAGGACTTTGGGGAACTCAACTTTGTTACCTTGGGGATCCTTACCATTGCAATCTACCTCTCTCCTCAGCTGGAACAGTCATGACCAGAACGGAGAACTGGTAAGCTCCTTTGAAAGCCTCAGTTGAAAAGTTCTTGAATAGTCCTTAGAATACTTTTAATTTTGCATATCACCTTTTATCTCTAGAGCCGTCCCTGCTGGTTCATTCATCCTCTCCTCTTCTCTAACTTAGAAGAGACTATGGCCCTTGAGCATCCCCACTTGCCAGGTGGAGAAAATCGGGATCTGATTGGTTCTTCTCTACTCACATAGTCAGCATTCCAGAAAATCATGCCCCACAGATAGAACTCAGGTAACGATCAGAGAGTGCCAATTCAAAAACAATTCTCACCCTCAGATCCCGTTACTGTTACCAAATACACTGGAAACAGGATTTCCCGTAAAATAAATACTATAGATCTCTCTATGTCTGTCATTAAGCTTCACTACTCCTCAGGCTGCACCCAAGGAGTGGTGACTGGTCAAGAGGAATGTCCGTCTGCAGACCGCTCCCTCCATTACAGCTATAGGCCCTCAACAGGAACCCGCTAAATAATGGGCACCAGGTAAATAAAGCCAGAGGAGGATAACATTAGTTTAAGTTACATCATCTCTTACCTGGACAATTGTGATAGCTTCTCTGCCACCACTCTGCCCACCCCAATTCTTTCTCTTCGTAAAGACCAGGATTATTTTTATAAACACTGTATCAGATTGTACCCCTCCCCTACGTGAGACTTTCAATGGATTCCCAAGGCACAAAGAAAAGAATGCCAATTCTTACGAGGCTCTTTATCAGCTGGCCCCTGCCTACCTCTGCACCTCCTCTTCAGCCTTTTTCCTTTCTCTCATGTGTTCCAACAATGCTCATCTCCTTGGACTCCATGAACCATGTCAATCCTTTCCCAACTCAGAGCACATCTCTCTCCTCCCCTCTCTCCCCCCAGATGACTGCCCTCCCTCTGACTCTTCCCATGACGGCATCTTATTTTTCAGGTTTGAACTTTATCACCCATCCTGAGACAGGCCCTTTATTAACTCAGGCAGATCTCACTCAGTCATTCCTCTCACAACACCTTCTTTACTTTTTCATTCATTGAACAAATGCATTTTGTGTACTTCATATGTGCCAAGATCTGTTTTAAGCATTGTGTATACAACAATGAACAAAACAGACAAAAAATGTGTGCCTTCATGAAGCTAACATTTTAGTTGGAGAAGCAGACAATGAGCAAAATAAATAAGTAAATGAGAATCAAAACCATTGAGAAACTTAGTTTTATTTTAGGTAAAGGAGCTAAGGAAAGCTTTACTGAGAGGGAGGGTAACGTAAGAAAAGACAGTCAGGAAGGGAGAGGCAAGCCATGTGACTAGCCAAGGAGAGTGTTCCAGGCAGAAGGAGCATCAGGTACAAAGGCCCTGAGGCAGGAGAATGCCTGAGATGTTTGAGGAAGGCCAGGAGCTGCACTGGCTGAAGTGGACTGAGATGGGAGACAGTTGTAAGAGAGGAGGTTGGACAAGCAATGGTAGGCTCGGATAGAGTAGGACCTTGGACATCATAGTAGATTCTTTGGCCTTTACTCCGAAGTGGGAAGCCCTTGGAAGTTTTGTTTTTTGGGTTTTTTTTTAATAAGATTAGCCCTGAGCTAACATCTGTTGCCAATCTTCCTCTTTTTTTGCTTGAGGAAGATTGTCACTAAGCTAACATCTGTGCCAATCTTCCTCTATTGTATGTGGGATGCCACCACAGCATGGCTCGATGAGTGATGCTAGCTCTGTGCCCAGGATCTGAACCTATGAACCTCGGGCTGCCAAAGTGGAGTGCGCGAACTTAACCACTATGCCACCAGGCCATCCCCTACCCTTGGAAGTTTATGAGTGGCAGGTGATATGATCTTCCTTGCATTTGTAAAAGGATCACTCCAGTTGCTTCTTCCCTCAAGGGTAATAATTTGAAGGAGAGAGCTATAGAATGAATATTTGTGTCCCCTGAAAATTCATATGTCAAAGCCCTAACCCTCAATGTGTCTGTACTTGGAGATGGGCACTGTGAGGAGGTGATGAAAGTTAAATGAGGTAAGAATGAGTCCAAATCTGACAGGGCTGGTGCCCTTAGAAGAGAAAGAGGCACAAGCGCACCCTGTCTTTGCACACAGGCACCAAGGACAGGCCATGCAGACACACAGGGAAAATGAGGCCAGAACCCAACCATGCGGGTACCCTCTTCTCAGACCTCCAGCCTCCAGAACTGTGAGCAAATAGACTTCTGTTAGGCCACCAGTTTATGGTATTTTGTTATTGCAACTGGAGCTGCAATATATTTTTATTATTTATTTTTGCCAAAGACGGGGTGCAAGAGTGGAAGACCTTGTTTCCTTCATAGCCCTCAAGAGAATTTGTCATTTTAACTATCTGCCAGTGTGTATTGGTTTCAAATCTTCTCCCCTCGACTGTAAGCTCCAAGAGGCTGGGGTCTGGGTCTCTCTCATTCACCCCCTACCTCCACTTCCCGGGACTGCACGTGGCAGGTCGTAGATGTATAAAAAGTATTTGCTGAATGAGTAATTTGATGAATTTAGTATTTCCCCTAAGAAGGGCCCATACATTTAAGACACTTGCTTTCGAATTTAAAAATTTTGTTCTTGTTTGTTTCTTTAGAGCCTTCTATGAACTGATACTATGGTATCATTGATCAACTTTCCTCTTTTGCATTCTTTCATTCCACAAACATTTATTGGTTGCCTCCTATAAATTTGGCACTCTGCCAGGGCTGGGATGCAAAGATGAAGCCTAATTCCTTATTTCAAATTAACAGATTTTCATGTTTGTATTGTTTAATATCATACTATTTAATGAGAGTTCAATATGCCAAAAAAAAAAATAGGATATATTTCTCCCTAAGCCCAGTATCTTTAATTTCTGAAATGGTTTTCATTGGACTGCTTAGCAATCATCTATTAGAACTCAGATGGCACCTATTCCAAATGTAAGTTTTGTATGTAATGGGCTAGAGTTTTAAACTTTGGCTCACTTTAATAGACTCTTGTATTAGTTTCCGAGGGCTGCCCTAACAAGCTGGGTGGTTTCAATAACAGAAATTTATTGTCCCACATTTCTGAAGCTCAAAGTCCGAGATCAAGGTGTCAGTGAAGCTGGTTCCCTCTGAGGTCTGTGAGAAAGAATCTGTTCCATTCCTCTCCCCAGCTTCTGGTGGTTTGCTGGCAACCTTCTTCATTCCGTGGCTTGTAGAATCATCACCCCAATGGCTGCCTTCACCTTGAGGTGGCATTCTCCCCGTATGTGTCTGTGTCTTAATTTCCTTTTTATACAGGCACCAGTCCTGTTGGATTAGGGACCTATCCTACTTCTGGATGACCTCATTTTAACTAATTATATCTACAATGACACTATTTCCAAATAAGGTCCTATTCTGAGGTACTGTGGGGTTAGGACATCAACATACAAATTTGAGGGGGACAGAATTCAACTCACGACAACCCTTAAAGTAGGATTATACAAAAAGTTCTTCTCAAAGACTCCTCTACCTTTTAGCCCTTAATAACTACTTACCTTTGATAAGTGTTGGCATTGGAAGTTGCAAAAAAAGAAGTGGAATTCTGCATTCTACAACTTTTATAAGAAAAGCACTATGGTGTGGCCAAGAAAACACTTGAGCAGGAGTCACAAAGCCCTGACCTAGACTCACAGGCCTGATAACACCTGACTCAGCTAATCTTAGTAAGGATATCAGTGAGTTTCCTCATATATAACAGGCAAGGTCAACTTTCATGATTACTAATGTCTCAGACTGTCTGAGGAAGAAGGAAAAAAGTGTTATTATTTGTGATAGGTAGAATTCTAAAATGACCCCCATGACCTGCACCTCCGGGGGTCTGTCCTGTGATTGTTACCTTGCATGGCAAAAGGGACTCTGCAGTTGTAGTTAAGATTACTAATCAGTTGACTTTATCATAGGGAGGTTATCCAAGTGGGCCTAACCTAATCACATGGCCCCTCCACAGGCAGAATTTTCTCCAACTAGGAACTGAAGAGAAAGTCAGAGAGACAAAAAGTGTGAGAGGGATTCTTGTAAGAGAGGTTCTCCATGGCAAAGATGGAGGGAACCACCGGGGCAAGGACCTGAGTGTGGCCTCTAAGAGCTGAGAGAGACATCTGGCCAACAGCCAGCAAGAAAGCAGGCTCCTCAGTCCTGCAACTGCAAGACACTAAATTCTACCAACAACCTGAATGAGCTTGGAAGTGGCTTCTCCTCCAGAACCTCCAGATAAGGCCCCAGTCTTTTGAGACCCTCAGCCGAGAACCCAATCCAGCCCACCTGGACATGGACGTACAGAACTGTGAAATCTAAACATGTGTTGTTTTAAGCTACTAAGTTTGCAGTGATATGTACGAAACTCATTGCATTAGTGTATTAGAATGTATTAATCTATAAATCTATTCATGTATTAGAAAACTAATACATTATTACATTGTGGTGAGCAAAGAACTATAGAGAAACTAGGAAGATAGAGAGGTGAGAATGGAGTGGAGAAAGAACCAGGTGTAAACTGAGTCAGACAGACAACTAGCAAAGGAAAGAAGTGAAGAAAGACATAAGGGCAGAAAGAGATAAGACGTATAAAGTTTTCCTTAAATATTTCTACTTGGTCAGAGCTAAACATGCTTATATTTGTTTCTTTGATTGTCCCCCGTTTGCATGGAGCGGTGACAGTCGATCAGACTGAAACACACACCAATTTGTGTGTGATTTGGAAAAGAGTAGAGGGAAAACAGAGAAGGAAAGAAAAGAATAGAAGATGAAGGAAGGGGAGAGGAGAGATAGAAGGGAGGAAGGGAAAGGAGGGGAGAAGAGAAGGAAACTGAATAGAAAAACTGTTTTTTAGAGGAATGTAAAATTCTGTATTCCAAATTAGACAAACGTATGTCAGAGCTGAGCATGGTGGTATCAAGCTCCTCTTGAAGTTCTCCAGCGGCAATAGAGACATTGCCATTTCCATTCTGCTTTTTCAGCCTTTTTGAGCTCCACTGGCTGCCTGGCTGCTTAAACAACCTTCAGTGCCATCAAAGGAAGCAAAAAGCTCCACAGCCATGAGATTAAAAAAAATGTCTTTACCTCATGTAGGTACTTCTGAATCCAACAATTATGAAAACACAAAATCACATCTGTTTGAAAGAGACAGCTAAGCCAATAGCAATGTTAGACATTTCCAATAAAATTCAGTAATTGAAAATAAGTTTTATTAGGAAAACATCATTTCTGGACTTTTCCTCAGTAAGGCAGAGAAATTACTCTGACATGGTCAAATCCCAAGGAGATTTTTTTTTCCTGTGTCCCTAATGGTTCTGTGGCTCCTTTATGGTATGTGGGGACATTTCATCCCATGTTCAATGCCCAGTGACACAGACCAACATCAGCACATTGAAACAAAAACACAAAGACCAACTTGGTGTCAAATTTACAGTAAAAAGCATTAGTGAGAGAGTCAGAGTGGCTAGGCAATTAAACAACAAGCACAAAAAAAATAAAAAATGAGTAAACTCTGCGCACAGACTTCTAAGGCTAGTTTGATGTAGGAATTCTTTTTTTAATTGAGCTATTAAACACTAAAAAACAAGAGTTGAATACACAGGACAAAGTTCAGCTATACAAGCTGGCGTCCAAATAACGAATAAGAAGAAAGCAGATATTCATCTAGCAACTTCTCTTCTGGGTTCTAAGGAAATACCAACTCTATTTTCTTTGTCTAGGACTACCAATATTATTTGCAAAGCATTCTCAACAAGTGGTTAAATAAGATCTTTTTTCCAGCAAGAGCTGAAAGACCTCTCATGGAAGTATGCTTTCAGTAGCTCCTCTTGCTGTGCTCTGGAAAGTCTACATGGTTACTGCCATTATTTCCTCCATAGATGACTGTTATATAATTGTCTATTCTCTGTCTTGTGGCCTTGGGAGGACTACTGATGTGATGGTTGATGACCAGCCAAACCCCAAGACTGTCAAGTGACCCAAAGAGTTGTTTATGCCAATCTCAGGGAGGAAAAGTACCACGTAATTACAAAATAACATATTTAGACCAGGGGTCAGCAAACTTTCTCTGTAAAAAGCCATAGAGTAAATATTTTAGGATTTGTGGGCCATATGGTCTTTGTCATAACTATTCAACTCTGGCTGTAGTGTGAAAGCAGCCATAGATGATGCATAAATGAATGAGTGTGGCTATGTTCCAATAAAATGTTATTTATGGATGAAAATTTAAATTCTTATAATTTTCTTGTGTCATGGAATATTATTTTTATTTATATCTCCTTCAAACACTTAAAAATGTAAGAACCGTTCTTAGCTCGCATCCATACCAAAACAGGTGGTGAGCTGCAATTGCCAGGAGGGCCATAATTGCCAACTTCATATTTATACTATTTTATATGTTTCCAAAATGTATCACAGGATTATACTTTCAGATTGAATACCTAATAAAACCATAAGCCGAGTTGGTTAAATTTATGTACAATGGGTGTCAGATGCATATTACTGAATATTGCAAAATATTAAAAGTTCACCTTTTCTAATATACTATAATTGTATTTACTTGGTGCTTTGAGAGCTTATAATCTATGGAGAAAATACAATACAGAAAATCTGAAAACCTCAAATAATTTGACTGCGTATCAATTGCAATTTTTTGACACTGAAATCCTGTGTAATGTCATAAAACCCTGAGATTTGTTTTCCAGCAGATAGAAGTCATCTCAGAATTATTTGGTGTTATTTATTTGGCTGAGAAATCCTCTCAGAATTATATGATGATATATCACATGCAATAACACAATTACTGATGAACTATAGTCAACATGTGCCCTGCTCTTAGTCCTCTGATTCAGTGACAGAATTAAATGGATAAATCCAAAGAATCAAGTTAAGGTTGACTCTCCTTGCAGGCCCTGAGGATAGCTCCGGTGGGAGTTTTAATGTAACTATTACTATTATCCACATGGTGTGATTCATAGTTCAAGCAAACACTAGCTATTGTTGGTGCAGCACTATTTGTGTGTGTGTAAGTTTTCAATGAAGGCAAAACAAAGTGATTGCTAAAGAGCTGCCTAACCCAGGTCAACCCTATCAATTAATTAATCAAGTATTTGCCAATTCTGTGATTTATCCAAGGCTTCACAAAACTCCCTTTATGTCTACCTTCCCTTAACATACCAATGTAAGTTGTCTCTTACTTACTGTTCTGTAGATCTGGCATTACTTTTCCCAAATTGTCGTTTTTCCCTTACAACATAATTGAATTTAAGTTCTAGGGACCTAGGTAGTCTCGAGTACTAAGAGAACATGACTCAAGTATTTCAAAAAGAGGATAAATCCAAGCTTTTCGAGTCTTTCATTCTCAATAGGAAAATGTACCTTCTTGGCTACATCTTTTGTCTTTAGTTTCTCTGATTTATTCTCTATTTCAATTCTTCACGGATATTCATTGCCTTCCTCTTTCTTTTCTTCTGTTGTTTGATACTCCCAAATTTTTCTTATATCCTTTTGTATTTCCCAATCTTTCTTCCTTCCTTCCTATAAACACGGATTGGTTATTAGGTCCTGTGCTTGACACCAGAAATACAAAGATGAACAAGACACAGATGTATGAGATAGATGGTGACACAAGATGCACTAACAATGAGACGTGACATGGAGCTCAGAGTCTGATCCTCTCTCTAAGCCTGAGACCCTATACGTCTCATTTTCCGGAGACCCAGGGCTTCTCCCCAGTCTCTTCAGTCTTAACATTCTCCCTCTTTCTTAGCACTTCCTAACTTCAAATACAATCATGCCTCCCCAAATTGAAAAATAGTCTTCACTTTCATGTTTTAATAAAATATTTCAAACATATATAAAAAAAGAGTAAAATAGCAAGTCATCCACCACCTAAATGAATACATTAGTGTTTTATTTTGTTCAATTCAGACTTTAAAAAGAAAGAAAGAAAACATTCCAAGTTTAACAGAAGTTTTCTTTGTAGCTTTCCTTGGTCCAGTTTCTACCTAACATCTCTGCCAAGCCTTGCCCCCCACCAAGTAACCACCATCCTGAATCCTTCCCCTTCAGTTTTTTTCTACTTTTGCTGCATATGTATGGGTCTATATAGTTTTACTAGACATATATGTAGTTTTCAAAATAGATAGTGTTCTTTTGGGTGTTTTTTAAAGTATGTTATGATATCACTATATCACTATATGTTCCATTCTGAAATTTGTTCATTAAATATATTTTATATATTATTTATATACTTGAGACATATGCATATTGATGTATATGGTTTCAATTAATTCATTTTACCCAATGAGTACTATTCATCACATACGTAGGACACAAATTATTTCTCTTTCCCTTACTGATGGATATTTACATTGCTTCCAATTGTTTACCACCAAACATGGTGTCAAATGGACATTTTAGTATATGTCTCTTTCCGGACATGGGAAAAGTTTCGCTAAGGTACTTAGCCAGATGTGAAATATCTGGACCTTGGGCCATGTAGATTTTCAGCTTCACTAGATACTGTAGATAGTGCCAATTGCCTCTCCAAACTAGTTGTTTCAATGTGCTCTCTCACTATTATGTGTGAGGCTTCCCACAGCCTTGCGGCCATTGATGGTGTCAGATTTTTACATTTTATACTGTATAATAGGTTTAAATGTATCTTATCATTGCTTTCCAATCTGGTTTCCACCCTCATTTAGCTGTAAAACGGTTCTTTCCATGGACATCTAATAATCACCTTCTTTCCAAATCACAAAGACTTCACTTGTACTCATCATTCTGCTTGACCTCAATTACATCTGGCATACTGGTAACCACCAAGTCCAAACTCTCTTCTCCCTTTGCTTAAATTTATCAGTATTCTGGGGAAGAAGAGGCAGAGAACAAGAGGTCCTCTTAAAAATTCAGATGTGAATCTGGTAGATAATTCAGGGAAGGTACTCTTCAAAGAAATATATTTAATAATAGAACTGCAAACTCAGAAAATTTTTAAAAATACAGGTAGCTTTCATAATATGAAATACATAAAATTAATATCAAAACAAATATTCCTAGGTTTGAGGAGTGTGCAAGAAACAGCATCAGAGCACATTCATAATGAGTACTACAATTAATTTAGTATATAAAAATTATTTCTTTTTTATGTTCAATGTAGTTTATGTGTGTGACGCATTTTATATTGACAAGTTTATTGCTCATTAAAATACAGTAAATGTTTTATGTTATAAAAATAAACATAATATCTGAATCTACTATAACGTCAAAAAGGAGGTATGGAACTCATGAAAGCTGTTTATGATGCATCTTCCATTTCCTTTCCCATGAGCTATAGTTTATTTTGACTATGAAAGTTGGAACACAGATGAAAAAATAAGACCATTTGGACTGGCCCCAGGAAACTTTAAATGGATCTAAATGGGTAGCTACTATGGAAAAGTATATAAACTATTGCTTATTGGAGCTCATGCATATCTGAAGTAGCCGGCTTCACTATTCATTGTCCACCATTGACATTACTAATGACATTAAGCAAATATTCATTTAAGAAATTTACTCGACAGATATTTTCTAAGCATTAGCTCATTGACTCTTTTAGATGAGGGAATTGAACAATGAATAAGAAAGTCTCTGCCCTCACACAACTTAGATTCTAGAGCTCTGTGAAACCGATGCTAGGCTCTGGCCAGCATCTCTTCTTTCTATAAATTTTTGGAGGGATGGAAAATGGAGTTTTTTTGTTTTAGGGAAAGAGTTGGGTAGCTGTTAATGTCGGCAAAAATACAATTCTTAAATGTGAGAAGGCTGATAGCAAGCAAAGGGTCACAAGCATTGTAAAAAGATGACATCCAGATTTCTCAGTATAGTTCAAGTCTAAAAATACAGAGTAGTGTCACCAAATGACCTTCTTGAATGACATTTGAGTAAAAAAGTTAAAATAAAAATGATACAAATCCTTAAAAAAAAAAAAGACTATTGTCTGACCCACACATGAAGTTGGCAATTACTAAAACCTATAACCAAGAATCCTCAAACGCTGTGAAAATTATATGTGAAATGGCCCCTCTAATTACAAAAATTAAAAAGCCTTACTTCTTTCGTGACTCTCATTAAACCTTGTATTCTGAATGTTTCCAAAACTTTTATTAAAGAAACACTATGGTATTTCTTTGTGTAATTTCTGTAGTCAGTCTTCAAACAGAGAACCCAGCAGAGGATACCATAACTCAAGTTTGGCAAAAAAAAAATCAATGATCACCTTTCATTTTCTTTGGTTGACTTATGATGGATCTACCAATAGGAGAGTATATTCAACTACTAGTTTATTTTGAATGTTTAGCTAAATATTATATAGAATAAAAATGCTCTTTTTTCAAACATTGGCAACCACCAAAAAGATGAATTATCTTCATGGTTCTGTCAAAATTTTTCTAAGAAAAGGAGCAGAATTAGGGAGGAGAAGGATGGTAATACATGCTTTTGCTATTCTAGAAATATTGGGTTGATAATCTAGCTTCCTAGCAAAAGTTTTGGAGAAAAAGAAAGATCATCAGTTTAGATGCCCTGTGCCATTTCTCCCCAAGCAATGATTTTCCAAATGCTGCTAAATTCTCTTAGAGAAGAACTCACCGCACTATCAAGATAATCAACTATGAGAATAACAGTATATGAAACACCAGATTTTTTCCTTTGCTTTGTGACAATATGTATGCGGATCAAAAAATTCTTGCATCCCATGTTGAGGTTCTTTGATTCTCAAAAGGAAATATGCTTGGCTAAATTTGTGAACTGAAAGACCAAGTGGCCTATTTTTGGAACACTAGAGAAAAGACCAACCGTGTCAAACTTGAAAAAATTATAACTGTCAGTGGATCTTGGCTGTTTGGCAGATATACTTTAAGCATTGAATATACTGAATCTGAAATTTCAAGAGAAAATTTCCAACCTCATTTCTCACTATACTAAATTTCAAGCATTTATAGCCAAAACTCAGATATGAATACATCATATGAACTCTTAAAAAATGTAATTATTGTCTCCACTTGGTGACCATTTCAAGGACAATGGCTTAAAAATAATTTTAAAGAGGAAAAAATTGAGTCTCAACTACTTCTACTGCAAGAAAAATGTGGATGTTATTTTCTTGATGCCATGGTAAAAATCTCTTTGGAAAGCCATAAGAAATATTTTGTAGGGTTGTACTGTACACAACTGTCTCTGAATAGAGTTTTTTTTAATTTTGCTTAATTCAGTTTCCAAAATTAATTTTTATACAATCTCAGGTGGAGTAAAATATCACCCCAGAAGAAGCAACACACATTTTCTTCACTTGTGGCAAACAAGAAAAATAACCGTACAATAAGTTTGATATTTAAGCACTATTATGTCTTTCATTTTGCACATAGCCTCCTATGGAAAGGTTTATAGCACCCAAGCATTTTCAATTCTGATAATCAAACTTCTAAAAATGATTGCTTATAGGATTTAAGAAGCCTTTTTTTTCCCTAAAACTACCACTGAAATGTTTTTATCTACCATTTTAAAATTGTAGAAATTTTACGCATCAAAGCTATTATCTTTCTAAAATATTCCATTTCTTTTGTAGGTCCTGGTCTTGTTACACTTCCTCACTGGAAGACTGTTCCCAAGATTTGGTCATTTTCTTTCTTTTTTTTTTTGGTGACACATTAAAAAAACTTATCATTTCTCAGAATTTCAACTATGATCTCTGTGCAGAGGTCTTCCAAATTTGTGTTCTTGATATTTAACCAAATCTCCATTATTATATATTGATTTCTTTCAAGTCACTCACCTCATACGTACAGGACACTTCCTGTCTACAGGTCTTGCCACAGGCACCAGGAATACCACAGAACACAAAGCAGTCAATGTGGGTGCCTTTGGAACTGCCTGTCAATGAATGAACTCCTTAGATATCTGCTCAACACATTGCATTCAACATTCATTTCTTAAAACTCATCATTTTCCATTCTAATAGCTCTCTTTCTTGATTAATATTTTTTGTCAATGCTACAATCACTCTCCTATTCACTCAGATGTATAACTGTGGAATTAACTTGAATATTGGGTGGAGGGAGAACTGAGGACTTTCTAGTTTCCACTTCAAATCTATCCAATTTTTTCTTTCATGTCTTTCTTTTCCTATCACTCTCTAATTGACCATCCAGCATTCGGGGTCTTTCCCTTCTAATCCATTCTGTATATGGTCAGCACATTACTTTTAGAATATCATCTGCACAATGCAACATCCCTATTCAAAATCGTTTTTGGTTCACCACTGCCTATAGAATAAAATCTAAAGCTGGCGTTCTAGCTTTCTAGACAATCCACAAAGTGTAAGATACTTTCCAATTCTATCTCCAAGATTCCCCAATATATATTTTCTGCTACAGCCAAACCGCTCTCCTCACTGCTCACAAACATACTTTAGCATTTTCACCTCCACGTTCAACACCTCCTAGAATGCATCCCTTCTGTTTTCTTCTCTAGCTGGCCAGGTTTCACTCAATTTAAAGTAGACCTAACCAAATTCAATTTCCTTCAGGTTGAGGCCTTCGGTTTTTTTTACTTTTTCTCTTATAGCTCCTAATATTGTAATCTGTTTGTTTCGAGGTTTATATTATAGAATGACTTGGCCTTTTACAGATTTGGATGCGCCAGAGTCTAATCATATCCTCTTAAAGCTGTGCACAAGTGAAGTTTCTTGTGGTGGTTTAGCTTTTTTATGACAAGCACAGTTGTCTCCCCTTATAGCAATGCTTTAATGGGATCTCCTGCATGACAGTACTCCTTCTGTTTGTATTAGCTCTCAAATCAAAAAATAACTCAGTGCCTCCACACACAATATCTCTGATGATCCAATCAGTAGGGCTCTCATGTCAGTTGTAGAAAATTAGACATTATTTCCCATCTTTTACGTGCCTGCAGAACAAACGGAAAGAATTGCATTTTGATTTTATGTTCTCTTTGTGAACTAAACTGAGGCATTTGATTCTATTAACTGAATTAGCATGTGGAAAACCTTGTGAAAGATTGGCTATCCAGACAAGTTTATAAACATCATTTGCTCTCTGCACAAAAGAGTAATGGTGAGAGTTATAGATTAAGGAGAAAGTATCAGATGCATTTACTGTGACTAACAGCACTAACACAGCCCTGTTCTTGCTCCATTACTGTTTATTATCTGCTTTTCAACAGTGCTCTGCATTTTCTCCAAAGATTCTGATTTAGAGACGAGCAGAGTGTTCCTGAAGCGAGAACACGCTCAATGTGCAGTATGTCGATAGCAAAGTGCTGATGGACATTATTCAAGAATTTCGATATGTCAGGAACTGTACCCCTGTGGCTCATAATGGGAATCAAGCGCGGCCATTAGATTGATTTGCCGAGGCCACACTTTACTTTAGTCCAGCTGACAGCACCAAGAAAGGACTGAGGGCCTCACCCGGTGCCTCCCAATTAATGTGTTTACAATTCTTGTCGTTCTGCTAAGCAGCTTGTGCCTGAAAGTCACAGATAATTCTGTAGTCAGAGTAATCCCATCTACCCCACACCATCTTTCCAAGGAAAATAGGTGTCCAGTTGGCCAGTAATGTTTCTGATTGGACTCCAAAGGAATTGTGAAAAGATCATGGTGTTAAGATCAGCATAATCCAAAAGAAGAGACATCTAGGCTGGACCAGAACAAAGACAAGTACCTTGGACATCAGTTTTCAACAGTTTTGCATTAAGGAAGCACAGGAAGCTTTATTGGAAGTTCTTTTTTTTCCCAACAATTTTATTGAGGTATAACTTACATAGCATAAATTCACCCATGGCAAGCATAATATTCAATGGTTTTTAGAAAATGTATAGAGTTGTGTGCCCACCACCACAATACAGTTTTAGAACATTTTCATCACCTCCGAAAGTCCCTTTGTGCCCCTCATTTGAAGTTAATCCTTATTCCCACCCCAGCTCCCAGCAACCACTGATCTGCTTTGTGTCTCTGTACATTTGTCTTTTCTTGATGTTTTATATACATTAAATTATATAACACACAGTCTTATGCATAGGGATTCTTTCACTAAGCTAAATGTTTTTGAGGTTCAATTACGTTGAAGCATGTATCATTAGTATGTTTCTTTTTATTGCTAGGTAGTATTCCATTATGTCTATCCATCCACCAATTGATGGTCATTTGGATTACTTCCAGTTTTGGGCTATGATGAATCATATTACTACAAATATTCATATACATGTCTTATCTTTGTGTAGATATAAATTTTCACTGAAAATCAAAGTAATCTTCCCCCCTCAAAATTAGTTCTTTTTCCTAAGTGTTATAATTCTAAACCCTACTGGAATGGTCAAAATCCACAGAAAACAGCAACACCAGCAAGATTTTAAAAGAATGGAAAGCCTGGCCTGATTCATTTCACTCTGTTGAATAGTTTACCTGATTCTTCCTCAACTTTATTCTGTGTCCAGGTAAGTGTATACAGAGAAATGACACAAGGTCGACTCAAAATACGAGAAAAGGTAGCCTGTATCAAGGGTTATGAACTTTTTTCTTCCAGGATACAATAGTCTAAAGAACACAATGAAAACTTCTCTGGCATTAACTCATTCAATGCCATAGACTTCTTGAGATAAACAGACCAACAAATCTAGTAAGATTTGATTCTCAGTTTAAATCATGTTTATTTTAAGTACTCAGCTATGTAATATTTACCTCAAAATAGAAAAATTGCTACCAACTTATAGATATGCAGAGTATTTTTCTGGCAGGTAGACTATCCCTCATACAGACTGAATGTTGTGTTCCCCCAAAATTCATATGTTGACGTCATAGCCCCCAATGTAATGGTATTAGGAGGTGGGGCTTTGGGAATTAATTAAGATCAGATGAGATTATGAGGATGGGATCCTCAAGATGCCCTTATAAAAGGAGATCAGAGAGCTTATTCTTGTTTTCTTTCTGCCGTGTGAAGATACAGCAAGAGGCAGTCATCCACAAGTTTGGAAGAGGGTTCTCACCAGAACCCAGCCATGTTGGCATCCTGATCTCAGACTTTCAGCCTTTAGAACTGTGAGAGACAAATGTCTGTTGTTTAAGCCCCCCAGTCTGTGATATTTTGTTATTGCAGCCTGAGCAGACTGAGACAATCCCTTTCAATGACCTCACTCCACCATAAGAGAACCTCTGACTTTCTCAAAATAAAATAACTGTGGAAATTAAGATGAATATTGTTTTGTTGGTTGTTTCTAACGTAACTTCTTATCTTAAAGTCTTGTGAATTAAAGAAGATCCAACAAGGTATTTCACTTGTCTCTGGTATCTTGTTGATAATTTTTCAGAGGCCCTTCTCCCATAACAAATATGTTATTGCATAGATTTTTCACTTTAAAGAGTGATTTTAATTTGCCTTAGTGCCAACATTTTTAATGAGGGCACACATCTCCAAAATAATAATGTAAATCACTAGGAAAGTGTAATTTCTTTACAAAATGTGTTCAGAATGGTCCTTGAGAAGCATAACTCTTGGTAAACTGAAGTGCGCCCACAATGCACATAATCTTTCTAATGTATGTAGCTTTAACTGAGGTATCTGATAAATGTCCCGTGTTTAGTTGGCAGAAGATGCATGAAGAAGGAATATACCATCACCATATGCCTCTTGGAATACTGTGCTTCATGAACCCAAACTATCCCAAGCACTGATAACACAGTAACCACAGAAATGACTTTGTGTCTGACAAAATGGAGAAGGTGGTCAAAAATTCTGTACAACTGAAAAAGCTTATAGAATATTATCAACAGGATACGTCTCCGGAACAATCAATAAACAACCTGAGACTGTTGGAATACCTCTTGTAAAGGCATATAGCCAGACAAAAAGGATACGGAACAACTTCAGCCATGAGCAGCATATTTACCTTTCAAAACCAAATCACTGTAATTACAAAACAATAATGTCTGCACTCAAAGACTATTTCTCTGAGGAATAGGAGTTTAAAAAGGAGTTAAATCTTGCTTCCATTACCATCTTCTTGGTTGTCAAAAATAATGGCTTTTTTTTTTTTTACCATTCTGCTGGTACAGGAGCAAGAAATGCTTCGGCCATATTGAATGTGAGTTGGCCACAGAATATCAGCTTTAGGATTCTATAGTTGGAAATACTAGTATGCAGCTCAGAAGAAAAATCTGGCTGGAGATTCAAAGTTGTAGTTCATCAACATAAAGATGCCAATTAAAGTCATGGCAATGCATAAGCCAGTGAAAAGAGAATTTGCACACTGAGTAGAGAGCCAGGAGAAAACCCTCCTAAATGTCCACATATAAACAATGTGCAGAAGAGAAGTCTGCAAAGGCTGATAGGGTGACTCAGAAGCCAAAGGAAATGAGTGTACAGAATGCATAGATGAAGAGGAGTGCACCACCAATGCCAAATGCTACAGAAAAGTCATGGGTGAAAAATCCTGAAAAGCATCCATCTGATTTAGTAGTCAAGACGCTATTAGTAATCTCAACCAGACCACAGCGGACTGAGAAGTGGAGAGAACAAAGAGATATGACCAGTGGGGATTATTCTTTCAAGATGTTTGGCTCGGAGAAGAAGTTAAAAGACGTGTCACTAGTGGGAGGGAGAGAGGATATGAAGTTAAAGATACTTATTTAGGTAACTCAATAGACTAAAAGAGGTTTGGGTATAATAGGAAAGAAGTAGAGAGGGAAAGATGGAAGACACACAAAAGGGGAAGGATTCTGATGAATTTTAGGTTCTCAGCTAGTAATAAGGCTAAAAATGAGAGGTCCAGTTCAACACCTTCCTTTTGAGACACAAGCATCCTAGAGTTCATGGAGCTTAGTTTATTTGACTAGTTATTCTACCAATATCTCGCAGAAACAAAGCTCCATCCTGGGTCTACCATTTCACAGCCCAGGGCTTTTCCCACTGTACTGCTGTGCAGGCTATTTAATTCTAAGGATCTGCCAGGATGTGCTTTGTGTGGTGAGATAGTGGATTCAGCAATGTCAGTAAGATCTGAGGAGGACGCACTCTAGAAAGCCAAAATTCCTGGTTCCTGTTACAACCAGGAGAGCTAACAGCTTGTCTCTACTGAAACAGGTTTGTTCTAATTTTCAAGATGCTCTTAACCCAATTCATTGTGTCTGTTTATGCTTGCCCCTCAATTTGCCTTCCTTGGACCCATGGCTCTACTTTGACATGTGCCTTTGTCCTACATCCGGGGCAGGGTTGCTGGATAAAATGCAGGATGCCCAGTTAAATTGGAATTTCCAATAAACAACGTTCTTATTTAGTATAGATATGTCCCATTCAACACTTGGAACATATTTATGCTGAAAGGTTATTCATGTTTATCTGACATTCAAATTTAACTGGGCATCCTATTTTTTTTTTTCTTTTTGCTAAATCTAGCAACCCTATACCAGGGGCCAGTTAACCTGGTTGACTTTCTTCTTCCCATCACTCCTACGCTGCATTGTGCCACAGTCAGCTCATAATTCTGTTCCCCCATCACCACTACTTGAAGCCCAGATTGAGAAATATTTTTACTCTCTGCTGGTATAGGAGTCCCAAATATCTGATAAATCCTAAATCATATATATTTGTCTTGGCAATACAGTCTAGGATGTTTTTTCTAGATTTGCTTCCTTAATCATGTGTGGTTCAAATAAGTATCAGAATTTCTTAGTATTCTGTGAGCAAACACTAATTAATGGCAGATAAAGTCAATAGAAATGGGAGGGAAGATAGGAAACTGCCTCATCTGTTTATTTTTTCTCAGATACTCCACAAAGCAGATAAGAGCAATGATCACATGTAATCCCCACAGTTGGTTGATACATAAAAGGCAGTTTAGGCAAGAAAATCCTAGTCGTATTCTCCTCATCTCATCTAAGATGACTTCCTGGAAGTCAGCAACTCCTGGTGTTCACAGTTGTTGACCCAACATGATGGCTTAAACAACAAACGCAATGAAATAAGGGCTCAGCTAATTGACGCAGGCCTGCCCTGCCCTGATCTGTCAACCCAAGTATACACTAGGTGCATATGGGAAAGAGTGGGAGAAGTGCATGGTGTTTAGTCTTTAAAAAAAAACAAACAAAAACACATTTTGCCCCAAGCATTTTTCCCCTTCATTTAAAAGTTACATTGTGTATTTCAAAGATAAATCTAAGCCATGTGTCTTGCTTCTTTCCTTTAACAGCAAACTGTTCTCAAAGAGCTCACTGTCAAATCAAGGACACCCAGAATGTCATTTTTATTCCAAATGAGAAAACTACATTTTTCTTAAAAACATAACAATGTTCAATCTCAAAAAT
Source organism: Equus caballus (assembly GCF_041296265.1). NCBI lineage: Eukaryota > Metazoa > Chordata > Mammalia > Perissodactyla > Equidae > Equus > Equus caballus. The sequence continues at coordinate 38,116,209 of NC_091707.1, forward strand.
ACACACATATGGTCCTAATTCACTCTCATGAAATACAATAATAATCTATTTTCAGCTGATCGATTTTTGTTCTTTCCAAAGATACTTGTCATCTGATCAATGCCATCAGCAGCTTGACATTTATTAGGAGCCTCTGATGCACTAGGCACTAGGCTACGTACTTTATAAATGTTAATTCTAACCTCAGTCACCCTGGTAGGGACACATTATTAACCCATTTAATAGATAAAGATATTAAAGTCTCAAGAGGTTACATAACGTGAAGCAAATAAAACACTGACACACGTTCTGCCTAATGCGAAAGTCCATGGTCTTCCCATTTTCCCAGATGGTAGCATGTTTGTTTCCTCATTGGTAAGAAAAGGTAAATCATTCTTGTTTTCTACAAGTTGATAGTCTTAAAAGAGATAGACAAAAAGCCTATTGACACAGAGTTGACTCACTCATATTTAATTCAATGGAGAACAATGCACTAAGATGGTAAATGCATGGAGCTAAAAAAATCCATCTTTTACAAGAAATTAGATGGTAAAATTCACAAAAATAAAATACTCAGATACTCTTTGTTTATTTGACAGACAATAAATTCTATCTCCAGTGCTCATGGCTTTTTTTGGAGGGTTGGGAGTTATATAGAGATTATAATATTTGGTATTATGATGGTATAAGAAAAGAGAAAGAGCATTTTCAAAGTGTATGCATTACAGACAGCTAACAAGGGAGAGTGAATGAAAACACAGTTTCTGGATTCCAACACTCTTGGATTCCAAACCAAGTTCTGCTCCCTACTTGCCACGAGTAGTCAATTATGGCCCTTTGCTTAACTACTCTGTACTTCAGTGTCCTTATTTATAAAATGGACATCACAATACTTATATTATAGGAATGTTATAACAATTAAATGAGATTATATTTGGAAAAAGTTGGCCTAGTGCCTGGGACATAATAAGCATCCTGTAAATGGTGGTTGTGGTTGCAGCTAAATAATCAAGCAGAAACCTTTGGTTGTCATAGCAGAGTCATGGAGGCCAATGAGGTGACATTTTCAAATAATTATAGCCCATGAATTGGAAAAGGAGAAACATAGCTAAGTGCTTGACAGCATTGGGAAGAAGGAGGGGAAAGGTGACAGTCAGCACTGGCACGCACAAGGACGGGAAAGAGCTTGGCAACAAGCTTGCTATGTGTAACAAAGACAGGCCACTTACATTTTTGACCATAAGTGATCTTCTGTCTGAATGTTTCATACAGGAAAAAATAAAACATTAAAGAAATTATTTTCTTTGGATTAGGAGAAATAAAAAATTAGGACACTCAGAATTTCTATGGCTTAGCCATAGAAATAAGCATTAGCCCATGTGCCACTTGCCTAAAAGTAACTATATTATTACTAATGAGAATCATACATTGGAACTTTCAAAAAGTGGAAAGGACAATTAATTGTCATTATTTTGTGTTTGTTTAGTAATAGTGGAAACCTGCCTTGAGAAAAAAAAAACAAAAAAAACCCTGAATATATCTGCTTTGTTATTTTTGTGTTTTCTTAGAATAAGGGCCTGTGACCAAATATGGCCTCTTTTATTTTTAAATAAAGTTTTATTAGAATACAGCCTCATTCACTTTTTTACATACTGCTTATGGCTGCTTTTGTGCCACAATGGCAGAGCTGAGTAGTTGCAAAAGACTGTATGAACTGCAAAGCCTAAAATATTTACTGTATGACTCTTTACAGCAAAAATGTGCCAACCCATTTCTTAGAGCTATGAGGTAAGTGTTTTGTCTTATGGCAGCCAGTTTGGGTTGCCATAACAATACCACAGACTGGGTGGCTTAAACAACAGAGATTTATTTTCTCACAGTTCTGGAGGCTGGAGGTCAGGGTCCCAGCATGGGTGTTTCTGGTGAGAGGCTTCTTCCTGGCTTATGGAGGCCACCATTTCATCATGTGCTCACATGATTGGAAGTGGGAGAGTAGGAAGAGGAAGAGAGTAAACATAAGCTCTCTGGGGACTCTCCTTTTGAGGACTCTAAACCTATTCTATTAGGGCCCTGCATTATTACTTCATTTAACCATAATTACCTCCTTAGAAGCCCTACCTCCAAAGACAGTCACTTTGGGGGTTAGAGCTTCAACATATGAATTTTGGGGAGACACATTCAGTCTACAGCACATTTCAAACCTACAAAATATGATTCAGTCTGAAATACTCATGGTCTTTCATTCTCAATGCACCTTCCTACACACCTCTCTAAACATATCTAGAAAATAGGTTGAAAACAAAGTACAGTGGAAACCTTCCCTGCTGACTATGAATCAAAAGACTATCCAGAAACCTTTCCACAATGTTACCCTTAGAAAAACATTTGAGCTTGGAGAGAAATAGAGATGAAATGACTTCTGGAGGGCAGAACAAATTCGTCCACTGAGAAACTGAAAGGCATCTATTAATCCATTCCTCAAATGGTAGTTTCCATCATGTGGATGACCCTTTTTATCTTACTGAGGAAAACATCAGTGAAAGTACTTGGGGATAATCTGTGACCAAGTGGGGTTAAAAGATTCAAACTAGCATTGATGGGTCAAAGTCAAGTTGTAGGCCTCATCATTCTTGCACTATTTGCAAAGGGGATATAACTCTATTTCTCCAACCACCACAGAGTATTTTAAGAGACACTACCTCATTCATCTTCTGAGTGCCCTTTGAAGTAAGTGTCCCATATTTTACTTCTATTTTATAAGTGGAAAAAGTAGGGCAGAGAGCAGTTATCTGCCTCTCTCCAGAGTGAATCAATCACCAGAAGAACTAAAGATAGAACAATTTTAAGTCCGTTGTTCTCTACACATTCAACCACAAATTCACATATTAAAGACCTCTCCGTAAATAAAAAGTGTCCTGTGCTCATTGGATAAGGTATTACTTATACTGTGGTCATGGTGTGTATTTCCTGCCATGCCAATATGGTGGATGACTCTCTCACTTTGGCACTTTTAAGGATTCCCTTCTCAATTATAAGCAGAGAAACATGAACAACAGTAGGAAAGAAATGTTAAATCAAAATAGGTTATGGCCAAAGAAGAAAAAGGAATACTGGATTGAGATCCTGGCACCATACTGCTTAATGACATAGAAATAGGCTCCAGCACCATCTAGTGGGAGACCAAAGTAACTCCTAGATTATTAAGAGGGTAGTTTGTTATCCTGGGGGTTCCTTTCATCAAGAGTTTGGATTATTTCCATTAAAGCTACCCTCAGTTTACTCCTAAATAAGCAAGTATATCTTTTATTGAAGTCATTGTAGAAGGACACCGAGGGTTGAGCTTGGGTTACCTGTTGCAGTTTCTTTCCCAATGACATAAAGTAAAAAGGGCAAGGACTGGGAGTGGAAGACACACGAGTTTAGATCTACTCCACCACCAGCTCCTTGGTTTTACACAAATTACTCAGTCTCTCCAAGTGCCCATTTATTCATCAATATAATAGTTAATGGCCATCTAAAGGGTGGTTGTGATAATTTAAGCAGATCTTTAGTTTATTTATATTTCTTTATACAGTGACTCTCAACAAATATTAGCTTTCTCTTTCCCCCAAAAGATTCCTGTGATATGTCCATACAATAGTGTATTAGCTTGCTAGGGCTACTGTAAGGAAGTACCACAGACTGGCTTAAACAATAGAGATTTATTTTCTTTCAATTCTGGAGGCTGGGAGGTCTGACATAAAGGTGATAGAGGAGGTCTGAGATAAACCAATCAGCAGGATTGGTTCCTTCTGAAGACATAAGGGAAAGATCTATTCGAGGCCTCTCTTGTTAGCTTGTAGATGGTTGTCTTTTCCCTGTGTCTCTTCACATCATCTTCCCTCTCTATGTGACTGTTTTCCTCTTCTTATAAGGACACCAGTATATTGAGATGAGGGCCCACCCTAATGGCTTCATTTTCATTGAATTACCTCTTTAAAGATCCTATCTCCAAATATGTTATGTGCTGAGGCACTAGGAGAGAGGATTTCAACATGTGAATTCGTGCAGGGAGCACTATTTAGCCCATAGCAAGCCCAACAACAGACAGCCATGCAGTGAGTAAATAGTAGGAGCAAGATAGGTCTCAGCCCCAGCCTCGTGTGACACAGCAATGCTGCCTCCAGGGAGAGAAGGGTAGGAAAACACAGTTTTATAGATCAAATGAAATCCCATTTACTTTTGTTTAAGGCAAACTGTGAGGTCTTTCTCCTCCAGGATCAAATGTCTCTGAGATAAAAGCGACTCTACAAATACAACAATGTATTGTTAATTACAGCAGGCCCCTCAGGTACCCTGGGCTAATAAGAAGATGGAATCTAAACATTTGTTCTATCCCCTAAACGGACTGAATCAACTATTCCTGACTTATTATGTTACCCACCAGTGCTAAACCAACTTGGCGAAACTTCAATTTCACCATTTAGCTGACTCAGGAAGGGTTTTCTATAACTTCTAGCTAATCTACAGTACAATTCAAAATCTTCAGCTGCTAAAAAACTGCACTCTCCAGTTTTTATTCTAAAAAAAAAAGATGTGTCTGCCCGCATTTTCAAAATGTATTTTGTGAGGTGCACATATGTTAATATAAGCATAGCGGAGATTGCCCACCTCGTTGCTCTCCTATTAAGCAGATTCCCCTATACAATCTCCCGTACAGCCAGCCTCTGCACTTCAGGTTTAGATAGAGGGAAGAGAATTGCACTGCTTTCCCTGCCTGCTGTACCGTGACTCTAACACTATTCTCCTCTTCCAATCTCTCCATCAAAGCTATTTGCATGTCTGGGAGCCCGTCTTTCTCTGCCCAGGACAAGATAAAAAGTCATAATAATAAAACACAAACAGGGGCTTCAGAATCCCAAACAATTGCACTCTCTAGTTATCATTATCGTTATTACCTCTGCTTATATTTTATGTGGCTATCTGAGTTTACTTCATAAAAAGAGAGAAAATTCAGTGCAAAGATAGCAATATCAAGCAGTACTCGGTTTTGAGAATCCCAGGGAAGGTGATTCTGAAAGGTCAGCTGTGAATTTCTGCAGAATTGTATATCATATTCAATTTCAAAGGCCACGTGTTATATATTTACCTAGGGTCTTACCATCAATTTAAAATGCCTGTGTGGAGTTGCCATGCATATTCATGTGCAGTGTTTCACATGGGTAACCCAGGAGGTGCCGTGTTTTATGTTCAACTTCAACACATCATTCAATCCTCAGTTCTCACCTAGTCCACTCCCTTAGTTCTTTTCTCCTCTTTCTTCCCCTTGACAGCGGATCCCTTCCTTTCCCTCCAGCTGACATATTCCCACTACACAAACATTATTGCTTTTACGCCCAGCACCTAGATCTTGGCTTCTAATACTGCTCTGCAATAAAGAAACTGGGGCTATTCTAGGTCTGAGATAAGGAGTGTACAAGGTGAGTCTGGAGCATCTTGTAGAGCCAGAAAGTAAGGAAGTGCTCAATGAAAAAAAGTTTTAATTTTTAAAAAGGATAGAGCATGTCAAAGGAACCAACTTCAAAGAACTCCCATGGCCAAAGCTGGGACAATTTGAGCAATGAAATAAATAATGTAGAATTGGATTAGAATACAAATATAAAATAAATATGCCTGAGTCTATATCGATGTAAGTAAATACACGGAAGAGAAGAGACAAATCTTTCATACGGAAAATTACAAATCATGTACGTAAATACTCCCCCCTTGTTATGGACTGAAGGTTTGTGTCCCCCCAAGACTCATATGTTGAAAATCTTAGCCCCCAGTGTGAGGGTATTAGGAGGTGGGGCCTTTGGGAAGTGATTCAGTGGAGCCCCCATGACTGGGATAAAAAGGTTTCCTTATAAAAAGATTCCAGAGAGCTCTCTCTGCTCTCTGCCCTGTGAAGATACAAGAAAATAGCTGTCTATGAACCAGGAAGCGAGCTCTCATTAGATACCTAATCTGCCAGAGCCTGGATCTTGGGCTTCCCAGCCTCCGAACCATGAGAAATAAATTTCTGTTGTTTTTAAGCTACCTGGTCTGTTATAGCAACCTGAACAGACAAAAATACCTTCCAGAAGGTAGAGCTTACTCTCCTCACACCCTGCTCTGAATGTGAGCTGGATTTACGACTCCCTTCCAAAGAATAGTGAAAGAGAAAAACAGTAAACTTAGAGTGGAGAAACCTGACAAACACTAATTTAAGCAAGTGATCAAGGTCAATATCCCCAGTGATGAGTCATGATGATACCATGTACTCCTTCATATGATGTAATGAGAAGGGCATATTACCTCTGTGATATTTGTCCCCCAAACCCATAATCCAAATCTAATCATAAGAAAAAGATCAGACAAACCTACACTGAGAAACATTTTATAAAATACCCGAACAATTCTCTTCAAAACTGTCAAGGTCGTGAAAAACAAGGAAAGAATGTGACAGTCACAGACCAGAGAGACTAAAGAGATGCGATGACTAAATGCAACGTGGTATCTTGGATTTGATCCTGGTACAGAAATTGGGCATTAGTGGAAAAACTGGTAGAACCTGAATAAAGCCCCGAATTTATTGAACAGTAATGTATCAATGTTAATTTCTTAGTTTTTGGTCTTGCACGGTTGTGTAAGATGATGACAGTAGGGAAAACTAAGCGAAGGACATACAAGATTTCTCTGTATTATCTTTGCAACATTTATGTAAATCTAAAATTCCACTAAAAGTATTATTTTAAAAAATTAAAAAGCAAAAATAATTCTTGCTTTTTAAGATTTTATCTATGACTTTAGGTTACCACTATAGACTCTTGCTTTAGGAAAGGGTAGTGAAAAGGTAGACTAAGGAAGAAAATCATTAAAATGAAGATAGCAATGACTTCGGGAGATGGACGCATGCTCACCTCTATATATTTGAGACATAGCTCACATATCATAAAGTTGACACTTTTAAACTGTATAATTCATTGGTTTTTAGTATATTCACAGGTTGCACAACAACCACCACTATCCAATTCTAGAACTTCTTTATCACCCCAAAGAGAAACCCCATATCCATTATCAGTCACTCCATTTCCCTCTCTCAATAGCCCCTGGCAACCACTGATTTACTTAGTGTATGCATGGATTTGCCTATTCTGGACATTTCATATAAGTGAAATCGTACAACATTTGACCTTTTGTGTCCTTCTTCTTTCACTTAGCATAATGTTTTCGAGATTCATCCATCTTATAACAAAAATCAGTACTTCGTTCCTTTTTATGGCTTAATAATATTTCATTATACAGATATGTCACATTTTGTTTATCCATTCATCAATTGATTGGCATAGCGGTTGTTTCCAGTTTTTGGTTACTACGAATGGTCCTGTTATGACTATTCTTATATAAGTTTTTTGTGAACATATGCTTTCCTTTCTCTAGGGTATATACCTAGGAGTGGAATTGCTGTATCATATAATAACTCTATGTTTAACTTTATGAGGAACTGGTTTTCAAAGTGGCTACACTATTTATATTTTCATCAACAATGCATGAGAGTTCCAATTTTTCCACATCCTCGCCAATACTTGATATTATCTGCCTTTTTATTATAACTATCCTAGTGAGTGTGAAGTGGTATCTCATTATGGTTTTGATTTGCATGTCCTTGATGGCTAACGAAGTTGAGTATCTTTTCAGGTGCTTATTGGCCACTTCTATATCTTCTTTGGAGAAACATGTTTTCATATCCCTTGCTCATTTTTAATTGAGTTATTCACCTTTTTATTGTTGAGTTGTAAGAGTTCTTTATATATTCTGAGCATTAAACCCCCTTCAGATATGTGATTTGCAAATATTTTCTCCCATTCCGTGGGTCATTTTTTCACTTTCTGGATAGTATACTTTGATGCAAAATTTTTAATTTTGAGGAAGTCCCTTTCACTTATTTATTCTTTGATTGCACTTTTGGTGTCATAGCTAAGAAATTATCGCCTACTCCAAGGTCATGAAGATTTACACCCATTTTCTTCTAAGACTTTTACAGTTTGAGCTCTTACATTTAGGTCTCTGATCCATTTTGAGTTAATTTTTGAATACGATGCGAGGTAAGGGTCCTCTACAATATTTTCTTATTTTTCTTCGTGTGGTATCATGAACAGTCATTGGTCTTAGAATCAAAACCCCAAGGCTGAAATGTTAGTTCCACCAGTTACTAGTATTAAAGTGTTTCCTTTTGCTGGGATTCCATTTTTCTCCCCAGTAATGCGAGGGAATTGAATATACCCTCTGGAACCTGTTTCAATTCTACTTGGCATTTTACAACCACTAAAATTTCAAGGTACATTTAAGGAATTAATTCTTATTTTCTCGAGTTAAATACTGAAATATTTATGGATGAAAATATGTGATAGATTTGCTTAAAAAAATAAATAAACAGAAGAGGATGAGTAGTGATACTCATGAGTAGTAGAGTTAGGCAAAAGAGGATTGACCGTGACCCACTAATTGCAGAGTACATTTGCTAATATTTTAGGTTGCCAAGTAAAAACATTTTTAAAAAAATCATTATCATTATAATTTCATAAAAGAATCATCTACACCAAATAATGAGAGCGATACCATCTTTATATAAAGTAAATTTCTTTAATTGGGGAAAAAACTAGCTTCACGAAAACTCCTTGCCTTGTCTTTATAGTCTTCACTTGGCCATAGACCAGTACTAATCTCTGGTCTGGGAAGCACTGAATCAGATTACAATTCTAAGGAATTAGAACCACATAACCTCAGGTATATGATTCAGTCTACTTTTTAATAAACACAAAAAATAACAAGGTAAGAAGAACTAGATGTTCTCCAGTACAACCCTGTTGATGTCAAGCTTTCAATAAACCAGAGAATGTTGGGCTATAGAGCACTAAGTAAAGCTCCAGCTTTACTCACAACCAAGTAAATTCTCCAGGAAGCACTCAAGACTACAGACTAAATCAAGATAGCTGTAAGACAGGGGAGAGTAAGAAGGAAAGGTGTCATACCCTTTTTTGAGGTTTTGTTAGTTTCTTTATTATTTAAATTATGCATGGACTCAGATGCATTTTGGTAAGTTTTAATTTCATGTCTTTAATTGAAAACCTTTAAAAATTCTATTAATACACAAAAGATAAAATCCAGAAGTAGAGATCATTCATTTATAAGATCCAGTGTACTGAAACTGTTTGTGTTAGAAACCTCCATGCTGTGATAGTGCTGATTTCATAAATGTTTTGAGGAAAACAAATAGAATTATAATTTTCAAATAAAAAAATAAACAAATTGTATTTTTCTCTTCTATTCTTTTGCCTCCTAATGATCTCTAGACAAAAAGTAAGTTAGTGTCTCCCTTACCTTAATAAATTTTAGACCCTTTTTCCAAGCTTGGTAATGATAAGATTTCATAAATTCTGCAAAAGCGAGGTTGAACATTTTCTGCTATATATATCACTTGTACTCAAGAATGAAATAGGCATTAAATCAGTACAACTTTGACCTTATCCTACATTTCTTTTTATCATTAGCACTTAGTATCAGTTATATATTTTCTGGGTAATTCTCTGAACTTTCAGATTATCCCGTCCAACACCTTTTCAGATATCAGGTTTCATAATCTTTATGAAGGAATTTTGAATTTGCAGAGTACTTATTTTTGAATGAATGATTCCTTAGTGTTCCTGAAAAATGGGTCATTCATAAGGCATGGATTTTATAGCTTAGAATTCTAAATTATTGAAAATTTCAATGCGCTGCCTTCCTTAACTTCTTCCATTTGTCTATCCCCATGAACTCCTTCCACCAATTCTCTTTTACTAGAATTTGGATCAGTTTCAATTAATCATTCAGCAAATATTTATTGGGTACCTACCAAGTGCTAGGCATTGCCTGTGTTATATGGGTACAGTAGTGAACAACAACAAAACAAAAAATGGAAAAGTCACCTGCACACATGGAGCTGAGAGTCAGGGAACAAGACAGACAAGAAACAAAGAAATAAGATAACTGTAAGTATATGCTATGAAGTATGTGAGAAGTGTTATGTGCTAATCAGGAAATAAGAGGAGCTGATACGATGGAGAGTAACTGGAAGAGATGTAGGACTTTAGAAGAGGTGGTTAAAGAAAACCTTTCTGAAGAAAAGGCATTTGACCAACACTTGAATGTCAAGAAAGAGAAAGTCAATTGAAGATCTGGGGAAGGCAGAGGGGCCTGCCAGTGCAAAGGCCTTAAGGCTGGAAGGAGCTTAGTGAAGGAGAACAAAATTTGTCACTCCAAAATGTGTTTCTTTAACACGAGGATTATTTTAGGCTGATTAATTTTAAGAAACAAAGAACTCAGGAAGTTTTTCTTTTACCTCCCCATTAACTGTCTAAACGAATTAAGATAGAAGGCCTGTTGCAGGAAGGAGCTATCACCATAGAGAACTATAGTATAAGATGAACTAGGTGTGGTAGACAGGGAGGAACCTAGCAAGGCCCATTTGATCAAAGTCCTCTCCAAGTCCCATTGTCTTTGCAAGGCATAGCAAACATTCGTCTACCAAATATTTGCTTTCCCATCTGCATGTGAATTGCCTTCCTCCCCTTTGAAGTCCAAAACTACTACCCCCAACATCCTCTTTTGTCTTTAGCTGAATATGATATTTAAAGGGAGGGGGGAGGACTTTGGCCATTTTAGTGAGTTACTTAGTTATCCTGAGTCTCTCCCATGTATACCCCTTATTAAACCTTGTTTGATTTTCTCCTGTTAATCTTTCTCATGTCAACTTAGTTCTTAGAGCAGCCAGAAGAACCTAGAAGGGTAGAGGAAAGTTTCTTCCTCCCCTACATCAGAATGTTCAAGGAATAGGGAAAAGTCAACAGGGCTCAGAAAGTGGAAGGGGGTGAGGTTAGAGAGTTGCCAGGGCCAGGTCATGCAGGGCCTCATCCAACATGGCAGAGAGTTTGCAGTGGGAAGCCATGGGAGGATTTTAAGTCCAGAGAAGAAAACCAATCTACCTTTAGGGAACCATGAGGGATTTTATTTTAGTAACTCATATAACTCAGAACTAATGTAGCCTTCTAGTTAGCCCTATGGTGGCCTTATGTCCTATATTTGGTTCATGAGCTTTTCTCTTATACCATGATACAGGTTCACATCATGTACCCTGACAACTAGTTTGTCTCTATGTGACCTGATATTCCAAAAAGGTTATGGGGGGGGTGGGGGGGCGGATAAGATGAAAGTTTAGAGAATTGCCTAGAAAATACATAACTGATACTAAATGTTAAGTGTATAAAGAAATTTAGGATAATTTCAAAGTTATATGAGTTTAATATCCATTCTATTCTTGAGTGCCAGGAAATATATATAGCAGAAAATGTTCAACCTCACTTTTGCAGAATTTATGAATCTTACTATTACCTTGCTTGAAAAACAGGGTCTAAAATTTATTGAGTCAGTGGAGACATTAACTTGCTATTTGTCTGGAGATCATTAGGAGGCCAAAGAAAAGAAAGATGGGACTCTTAGATCCTCCAGGTGATACTTTGAATATGGGGTCCTTCCTTAATTTTTATAGCCCATTCAAGGCTGGAGTCATGCTGACTAAATTCCCATCATTCAGCTGGTGCCCCATACCTGTTGCCAAGATCCTGCCTTGCTGGACCACTTGACACTGGCTGGCAGCTGAATTGTCAAGTTCTACAAATAACATGCTCCCCTTCTTGACTAGACATCTTCCCCACTTATTTAGAAGAGTTCTAGAATACCAACCCCATACCTCTCCATCTATCCACCTGAGTGGGCATGTCAGAGGTTAGGACTTTAGAGTCGAGCACATTTTTCTGGTGCCTAACGTTTCTGCTCTGGCTGTCAGCCTGTCTCCTGAGCTTAAAACTTCCTTCTCAAATACAACCCACACCCACAGCCACAGGCAGAAACCCAGTTGGGATTACCAATCCAAACTCAAGAAGCCCCTGATCCTTTTCCAAAGTTTATAACATTCTGCCCTGTAAATTTAGCTTTATCTAAGTAAATCATTATTAGAACTTTCCACTATTGTGACACAGGAGACCATATTTTAATTATTTCATTGGATTAAATTTGAAGATCTGAACATTCAAAAGCTAGTATTTTATTCAATAAGTTTTGTAGTATTCAAAAGAGCAGTTATTCCTAAATTCAGGCTGTGTGAACAAATATCAGAGCAAGAATTCAATAGCAGTGGCTTCATCAATCGAAGACAGGGTTCTTTGAGGTCAGGGTTGAGGTATTTTGGCCGCAAGTGGCATGCACATGGGTCCACAGATCATAACCTTCCTGACCACGCTAGTCTCACTCTGGATAGAATATTAAAAGAGTGGGGGATGGGCACCGGCATCTAATCATGGCTCTAGAATCAGCTAATCAGCCTCCTCTCATCACCACTGTGTCTTTTTAGTAAAAAGGAACATTTTACTCATTTTCTGAAAGATGGTAAGGTGGAAAATTTCTCCAGAATCCAAATGTTTGTCAGAAAATAAAAGCATTTGTCTTTTGGTTACCCTCCCACATCCACTCTCCCCTCCCTCTTCATAGTTTTGTTGAAGCAGCAACAAGAAGTGTCCCCTTAACTCATGCTGAGGTAACAAATGTAGCATTGCCACAGAGAGAGCAGAAGGAAAGCAGAAGGCTAACTGGACAAATGTTCAAAGTGTGACCACTTCATAATCACATTTTGTGAAATGGTTCCCAAGTGCCATCTGAGACCAGCGGAGTCAATCAGAATTTCGGAGGATGGGTTCACAATGGCAATATTTTTGGGAAATGGGCTTCAGAAAGTTAATCTTGCTGGCTCTAGTGATACTAAAGTCTGAGAAACATTAATAGTAGACACTTTAGCAAAGGCAGAAGGGAGCCCCAGAGGTGGAGCTGGTGATATTAGAAGGTAACTGACCTTGGCAGAGAGAAAGGATTCAGGAAGAATTTGACGTTTGTACTAAGAGGAAATAATAATAGCATATGTCACTTTCTTCAGTTATAAAGAGGAATCTTTCCTCACACGTGCTTCAGAGCCTGAAGGAGTAACGCATAAATTGCTAGAGACATCACTCTGGATGTAAAGCAAGGCTCCTTAAGGTCAAAGTAGCTAGGGGAGGCATGGGCTCAGGGAAGACACGATGGGACACAATGAAAGAAGCAAGGAAAAGAGGGATAATCTGATAGAAAACAAGATGCATTTCCTTTGTGGCCATATAGCAAATGAGTAGATATATACTGGGTTTATGTGACACCAATACAAAAAGCCACACAGAAAGAATTCTGCAATAAGAACAGCAGCATAAGAAGGATGCTCTGCTCTAGGTGAGGCAGAAACCAGGTAGAATGACTTTGCTGATTAAAATACTGATTAAAATTAAGGATCTTCTCTTTGGTTTGAAAGCAGACACTATAGCAAAGAAGTGCGTGTTTCTACAACGATATAGCAATGATATTGCCTATAATACAGAGAAGGTGAATGTATATGGGGAGTTTAATTTTTCAGTGTGTATTAATAATTAATCTGCTCATTAGGTTTATTAGATAGAATTAGTCCCTAATTAGAGCAGAGCAACTGCAAGGAAAATTATTAAAATTACTGATGGAACTTTCCTTCTTGACTTTGAAAGATAATGTTTGGCAGCTCCACATATTTATATGTCTACAATGGGAAAAGAATGGAGAGCTTTTGGTCCTGAAGAACTGGAAAGTGTGACTACTTTGACACATTCAAGTAAAGATTAGATTGAGTATTGAAGTAGGGTTTAATACAGACACTGTGGAGGGAGACCATATTAAAAATAGATACGTTTCTCTAGTGGGGGATGTTGAAAAGGGGGGATGCTATCCCAGTGTGGCATCAGGAGTATATGGAACATTTCTGTACCTTCCTCTCAATTTTGCTGTGAACCTAAGACTGCTCTAAAAAAATAAAGCCTTTATAAAAAAATAAGTATGTTTCTGTCTATTGACATAACAATTCCTTTATGCAGCACATGAGGCCACCATATTGCTGGTCACTACTGCTGCCACATTTGATAAGAAGACCACAGCAGTATGTGAGTGTAGGAATACATTTATGTAAATTAACTTTTAAAACTCTGTTTGACATGGCTTTGGTCTTGAAGTCTTACAGATTTAATAAATAAATGAAGCTATCTTTCAAAAAAGTCATACTTGAAATTTTATACTAGAATATTGAGGAAGAGTAAAGTTTATCAAACATAAAATTAAGTGATATTAAAGATGATTGCATCTAATATTTTATCTTACTTTTTCTCACCCATCCCAAATCTCACCAAGTACTTTTAAAGCCTTATGAACTGTGGCCCGGCTCTTTTCAGATTCTGAGACATCTTTGCTGATTTATGCCCTGGAATATTACAGATAAAAAAACTCAAAATAATTCTTTGAAAAATGCCTGGCTCCACTGATTTTGTGGAGGACCCTTGCTTGGCTGAATTTAATTTAAATGTACTTCTTTGTTATTGCTTCAAGAGGACAACAGTCATTTCTAACAAGCACAAATTATTCAGAGCATGACCCTAGACGCTGTATTTCAAATAGCAAAAGGAAGCAAGCTATCCTCTAACCTACTTCACAACGCAGGAAGAGAAGCTGTGTGAAAAGAGAGCTGAAAAAGGACAATCTGACCCGGAGAGATTCCCCCGCACCACTGCCCGCCTCCCTACTTTCGTGGGTCTCTGGATGGGCCAGTTGCACAAATACAAGAAGATCAGGCCAGCATCCTGGAAGGGGGAGGGGGCCTGGTATCACCCTCCTTGGATAGCTGTTTGCCAAGTTCTAGTTAACCCAGTTACAGTAAAGCCATTGTGGCCTCTTTAGTAGAGCAAGCCTCAAATCTACATGGCATTCACGATTTTTTGATGGCCATGGCCACAGCCAGTAACTGCAATTTAGTGGCTTACACATTATCATGAAAGGGGGCGGGCAAAGGCTCAAGAGCAGAGGATTTTACAGCAATTGGAAATAGGACACATTTTGTGCTGTCGCCAACTCCTTTGCATTTCTGAGGATGAAATGCCCCCTAGATCAAAGTGACAAAGTGGTTAGGATATTCACGGGACAGAAGACAAAAGGAGTTCATTCACTGCCAAACAACAGCCTTCTGTTAAGTATTTAGAAGTTTAATAACAGTACTTACATGAGAAGCAGAATGCAGGAGGGTAACTTGAAAGTGTGCACAGTTTAAGAAAAACTGCCTGGGCAGGCAATTGGTGATGAGGCTTATCCTCATTCACTCATTTATTCATCACACACGTATTGAGCACCTACTGCATGGGACACTGAGCTATGCATTACAGAAAGCATACATATGCATAACAAAAGCCACTACCTTTAAGGAGTTTGCAGGCTTATATAATAATATCATACAGTATTATATATATGCACTAATCAAGGTGCCAGACCACCTTTGCAGCACTTGCAAAGGAGATGGACAAAAACTGGTCTTGCAATTTTAGCCCAACACCCTCCTTAAGAGGATAAAAGAATTGTGGTTAAAGAGGCAAGGAGAGAGACTATTTCTTTGGAGGGATTTGTTAGAATTTTGTGCATTTGTATTTCCGTCTCCAAGTACCCCAACCTGCCAGTGGAGAAGCTGAGGGGTCCTCCCTCCTTACCTCAGGCCACATGAAAGGCATTTCAAGAGAGCCACTTGGGATGCTTGGCCTGTATCCCTTTAGAGTTCTGGAGGTACAGGGTCTGATGTAAGAACCCATACTGGAAACAATCTCCAGGCAAGATGCTGGCTGAAGCTGCCTGTAGCGTGTGATTTGAGGGCTATATTGAGAGCACACTGTGCTTTCAATGATGGCAGAGACAAGGATGCGTAAGTGTTTCCCAAGTACCACGTGTGGTCCACAGCACACAGGAAACAGCTGTCCTAGAGCTGTTTAAAAGGTCCTTTTACCCAAGAGGGCTGCCTAGAGAGACATGGGTTTAAAAGGAATGGAGGAGGATTAAGGGAGTGGAAAATAAAGATGCCTTCTGCCTGCATCTGATGGAGATCAGCACACTTCATTTAGTAGTCATAGTACAGTAAGGTAACAAGTCTAAATCTCATGAAGATACTTGAAGATAAACTGCTATGGAGAAAAATTTTTTTAAAGTCACCTAAGACTTGTTATACACTACTAATGTGTCACTGAATAAAGGCTGGATCTAAAAAGGTTATATCAATAGACCCATATAGTAAAATAAAAAGTGAAATTTTAAGTTATTATCCAGATATTTAGCTTGCAAGACTCCAACTTTTTGGAAACTCATAGAGTTTGGAAGTTTGGGAAACTAATTTTTATCTGTGTCTAACATGCTAAGACACGACATGAATAAAAAATGCAGACTCAGATTCAGTGCAAATGTATTTGGTCATTTAGCACAAAAAAAACTCTCAGAGTGCTGTCCTTTAAGAGTGAATCATATGCGGACTTAGAGAGGTTTTTCATCCTCTTTCCTAGAGGAGCTGAGATGATGTAGAGTTAGGAGAGACAAAGCCAGCTTGTCTTGTCTTAGCTCTACTCCTCAGAGTGGGGAGGTGAGGACATTCCGAGAGCAGAGGACACACCCTGCCTCCAGACCCCAGCTTCCTCCTTCTTTGTCCCATTAGAAAATACCTACCTCACCCCTTTGCTTCTCAACTCCCTTGACTGCTTAACCAAACAGGCCATGGCCCTAACGGTCCTGCGAAGGCTGAGGCTGTGGTTTGCTGCAGTCCACAGACAGCTAAAGTTCAACGCAGAGGCCATGTCGTCTACACTCCTCTCTTCTGAGATCCAGAGACGGTAAGTGGCCCACCCACTGCAGCATACCGGTTTGTGGCAGTGGCAGAAGGAGAATTCCAATCTTCTTCTCTAATAGGGCTCTTTCGACTACACTACCTTAAAGGGAAAGTGTGGCAGAAGGGGTGTGGAGTCACTTGTAGACACATATACACACAAAATAGGCAAACAGTGCCCTTCCTCATCCCACATAGTAGTTGGGGACTGAGGTTTCAAGTAATTTTGTTTGGTATTAGGCAGCAATCAAAAAAAAAAGGTAATTTTGAAACTTCAAAGAAATTTACAGAACCATTTCATATGCTATGAAGTTGTACTGTGCGTCATGAACCAAAAAAGCAATTAAATGAACTGGGAATGTCACGAAACTTCCATTAATGCTTATGTCATCTTTGTAGAAAAATGACTAGATCAAGTAAATTTTGAAAAAACGTTTTTATAATCTCCAATCAATTGCAATTCTTAGAGTCCAAACATATAACTCTTATATAGTTGTTGCCCAGTCCAGACAGAAGTTTCAGGCAAAGGGCCATGCGGTTGTCTGTAGAAGCTGCAGCAGAGTTAATTTTGTTCTCTGCAGGGTTCCCATTCGTGTGATGGTACATGTGTCCATGTCTTTCCAGGAACCATTCCTAGATAAGAGTCAAGACCAACCAAGTCCCCACTCTGCAATGTCCCAGACTCACACTAGTGCCAGTAGGCCTTCACAGTGGGTCCTTGCTCTGAAAGCAAAAGGCTGAACAGAACCAGATGCTAAGAGAATCCCCTACACTTGGGGGCGCATTCCTTTATTTGATCATGGAAATAAACCAAGTAATAAATAAAACCAAGTAGCTCAAACAAAACACCTGGGTCTCCTCCTGGTGACTATTCTTTCAATGGCAAAAAAGCAATGTTTTCCACAACGTGAATAATAAAAAAATATGTACTAATGAGATTTATGCAATATTGGAAAGAAAGATTATGAATAGGTAATTACACTTTTGGGGGATTTACAGATTTCAACCAGCTAAGCCCCAGGGTGTGATTATCTCATTAGTCCTGTGCATTCAGAATAAAAACAGAATAGGTTGGGTGTGACCAGTGAACACCACTTTTTGCCAAAGACTTTTAAAGAACAAACTGGATTCGGAAGGGTATGTACCAAGCGTTACCTAAGTGGATTTCATTCTTATGAAAGAAGAGCAGCACCTGGCAGAGCAAGCTTTCCATGTTGGGAGCCATTCACACATCTGCCATGTTGCCAGGCTCCCAAACAAACCACGTTGCCTCATCCCCATGCTGGGCCTCTTCTTCTCAGAGTACTTCATGTTCTCTCTATACTGAAACTACTGACTTACCCCTCCCGCAGGCCTCCTCTGTGGCTTGTTCCTCTAGCTGACCGTGGAACTGGATTTGTTCTCATCCACTCCTACTATTGGGAGCCACATGAGCAATGTGGGCCCTAGCCCCTGGAAGATTAAACCTACTATCTTGGCTTCCATTTGATCCCACTCTAAGGAGAGTTCTCATGAAGAGAGAGAGCTAGGAAGGGCACAGTTCCGCTTGAGATAAACACTCATTGAGCAAAAAGAGTGAAAAAAAGAAGTAAAAACTGGTCAGAAGAACTGCTGCATCATTAATGACTAACGTCAAGCGAGCTTGTCCTACGCGCCAGGCCCTATTCTAAGAACTTTACTTGTATCAACTCATTCAATTCTTTTAACAATTTCGTGAGACAAATGCTCCTAAAATCTCCATTTATAGAGCAGGCAATAGAAGTACAGAGGAATAAAGTCAATTGTTCAAGATTAGAATATTGGAGCCAGGACAGTCCTGCTCAATAATCATAATACAATTAACTGAACACTCAGTTGGTTCCATCGGTGTTAGTTAGGTGTCAGGCATGGTGCTGTATGAGATATCTCATTGAATCCCTACGACAACCTCATGAAGTAAGTACTAACATGGAGTCCATTTATACATTGTCCTTATTTCACATCCAAAGTTCAGAAATGTTAAGCAATGGAGCCAGGATCCAGATCCTGGGTGCGGACGTGGCACCACTTGGCACGCCATGCTGTGGTAGGCGTCCCACATATAAAGTAGGGGAAGATGGGCATGATGTTAGCTCAGGGCCAGTCTTCCTCAGCAAAAAGAGGAAGATTGGCAGTAGATGTTAGCTCAGGGCTAATCTTCCTCAAAAAAAAAAATAAAAGAATAAAGAAAGATTTGTTTTTTCTCCTCACCATTGCCTCTAAAAAGTTATATCCAGTTAGTCACTAGAAAGAGCAGGTAAGATGTCTTATAAGAAGACGTGAAGGGCCCTATTATTGGAGGTGGTCAAAGAGGAGCCAGATATTTACTTGAATGGGGCAGCCTTCTAAAGTCATTTCTGTATTTCCATACATCTAGGGATATATGCTTATATTCATTTTTTTTCGTGTCTTCCTATCAGGTTTCAATTTACTCACCTTGAGGTAGCCAACTACCTTTTCTTTTTCATTTTTATTTTCTCAGACTGAGTCCTGTCTTCAATAATTCTTGCTGCTGCAGCTGAGAAGTTTGGAATTATGGGAGGCCTGGAAAAATGCCTGAATTGTCTTCTTACACAACAAACATTTCCTTGCTCAGTGTTTTCTGCCCAGAGCGAGGATCACATTGTTCAGACTTGTAATGGACGGGGTGCTCCTAAGACAGCAGCACCACCACACCCAGGCTCAGGGATGTTTTCTTTCTCTTCAGATCTGGACCGATAGGGTGATGTTAGATTCTGGTATACTTGGAACTTTGGGATCAGTCCCAGATTAAGAAGAAAAGTGTTCCACATTGATGAAAAGTCATTAGGTTCCTCCAAGAAGGAAGACACCTTAACAAGTATAATAATATTACTTAATATTTATTAACTACTTACTATGTGCCACTCGCTAAGCACTTTACATTTATTATCTCATTTAATCCTCATACACAAAAGAAAATAGAAATATGTACTAAGATCCATCACCAGCTTACAAGTAAGGAAACTGAGGCTCTGGAAAATTAAATAACTAGCCCAGGGTCACACAGTTGTGAGAAGCGGCAATAGTATTTTAAAACAAGCACTGAACTCCAGGAAGCCTGCCTTCTTGACCGCTATCCAACATGGCCTCCCACCGTCCCGATAAAATGGATAACACAGCCTCATAAAGTTGTGCCAACACAAGAAGAACATGTATGGATGCTGCTTACTAAAGCTTTTATGAGGGCCTTCTGTGTGGAGGTAAGTTCTTGCCTGAGCCGAATTCCTGCCACATTGACTGCTAGTTCAAAATGGCCTTGACTCAACTAGACACTTACTGGGTACGTTCTTACTGTCCTTCCAAATGCCATAAAATCCATCTACTGTGGATTAAATTCACAGCATACGGTTTGAAACCCATCTTCCATAGGAACTTCCTCTCTCTTTATATTCTTATTTATCTATGTCTAGTCATCCTCAGAATTATAGTTTGAAGAACTGGAGGTAGGCTCTTACATATACCACAAGGGCCTTACTTTAGAATGCACTAAATTTTTTGTTATTGTTGGTGGTGGGGGGTGGGGGGGATGTTCAATTTTACTTTATGCCATTGAGGCTTATCATTTGAAGGTATTTAGCTCCAGAAACATGGCAAAATAGTTTTTCTTTTAAATTTAGGCCACTTGCTTTTGATAAAATAGTTTTAGGGTATATTTTGTGGCACCGACAACCTAAAACCATGGAAGGAAAATTTAAAATATTGTATATAAAAGGACAAGAACCAATTAGATGGAAGTTTAAACTAAATATATAAAACATTGAGACTATGGGGACAGATCCAGCTAACAAAGATATAGGGAATCCAGACTCTAGATTGGCTTGAAACAGCAATATTATGGAAGTTTTAGGATAAAACTTCTTAGAAATGAGTTATCACACTACCCTCAATTCCAGGTGAGAAAAAATAAGGCCGATTGTGTTGGCATGACTTGTTCGGGATCTCATAAGTACTCAGGACTAGAAGCAGGGCCACATTTTGTAATCCCTTCTCAGGCTTGTTACTTATTCTCACCACCCGCGTTTTTTGTTTCCTATATCATCACTTCCTTCACCAAATGATATTTGCCATTAAAGAGCACTTTGGCCCATGTGGCAAGATTCACATTCAAGTTTCATCCCTGCCACTAACTCATTGTGGGACAATCCCTTTGTCCTGGTGCTGGCCCCTTGCTGTGACTTTGCTCTGTAACCTTGCTCAGTTCGGTGTCCCCCTCTCTCTCTCTCGCTCATTGATCCCAAAACAAGGGCAATGACTGCACTGCTGGCGGATGTATCCTAGGGCACAGGCCACATCAACAGGGACAACTGACTCCCTCTGAATTTTACAATTTGGGAAACCCTTGTATCTCAGCCAGTTACTTTTTTAAACACCTGGAAGCTACAAGCAAGTGATGTAACATGTTCTCTTGATAACAAGCCAGAGACAAGATTAAATATTGGTCTTTCTCATGGACACTCAGCCAGAAGTCAAACATTACTTTCCCCCTTTACTATGGTGAAGTAAAATATTTGTCTCAGATGATTTCAGAATATTTCATCACCCCAGTTTTTTCTTTTCATAGGAACTCTTCTTTCAGAATAGATCAATGGTGTTCATCAACTAACGTCAGGGTTCTGAGTAGCCAATACCAAATACCCTAGAAGTTTCTCTTGCCTTCTTCACACACTAGAGAAGAAGAGAGAACTGCTTCTCAAGTGCCGGTGAGAAGGAAAGGAGTTGTTGTACCTTCTGCTGACATCAGAAGTCTTGCTGTCTCAGGCCGTGTCCCTAACTGCCACTGGAGATGGTACTGAGAGGGGTGCCAGCTGGCAACCCACCTGCTGGCTGGCTCTCTGAAACTGGTCCAACTAGTTAAATCAAAGTTAATTGCCAAGCCAAGATTATCCTGACCCTGCATTGGAAAAAGGTTGAAACCCCACCACTGAAAGGAGGTGGCAGGGAACATGGGGAGGTGCTGGGTACAAAAATGCTTGCAGAGCAGATGCGTCTTTTGTTCAATAGCTATATCTTACGAGATCATGCTATGGTTGAATTGTGTTCTCCCAAAACTCCTGTGTTGAAATCCTACTCCCCACTGTCTCAGAAAGTGAGCTTATTTGGAAACAGGGTTGTTGCAGATGTAATTTGTTCAGATGAGGTCATATTGGAGTAGAGTGTCCTTATAGGAAGATGCAGATACACAGGGAGAACACCATATGAACATGAAGGCAGAGACCAAGGTGATGCTTCTACAAGCCAAGATTGCCAAGAACCACCGGCAGCTAAGAGAGAGGCACGGAAGAGATTTCTCCCTCACAGCCCTCTGAAGGAACCAGCCCTGTGGACACCTTGATCTCAGACTTCCAGGCTTCAAAACTGTGAGACGATAAATCTATGTTGTTTAGGTCATCCAGTTGGTGGTACTTTGTTATAGCAACCCCAGCAAAACTAATACAAACTATATTTCCAAAGTTTTGAGAAACTTATAAAGCTCTAACAATCTATATATTCCAGTAACAAGTTGCTAGAATAAAAGAAGATTTGTTGAGAGTATTATATTAAGTGAAATAAGGCAGACAGAGAAAGACAAATACCGTACGATTTCACTCATATGTGGAAGATAAACAAACACATAGATAAGGAGAACAGATTAGTGGTTACCAGAGGAGAAGGGGGTGGGTGGAGAGCAAAAGGGATAAAGGGGCACATGTGCATGGTGATGGATAAAAACTAGGCTACTGGTGGTAAACACAATGCAGTCTACGCAGAAACTGAAATATAATAATGTACACCTGAAATTTACACAATATTGTAAGCCAATATGACTCCAATAAAAAAAAATTCATCATAGTAATATTTCTACTTAGAGAGTGATACGTTGTCTATTTCCACCCAATAAATACCATCACTTGAAGGTCTCAAAATAAACTGAAGCAACAAATGAAAAAAGAAACATTAATAAAACTTAGGTCTTTCTGCACTATCCTTTTCAAAGCAGAGTATGATTACCAAAGTGTAATGAAGATCAGCTAAGGACTTCCCATGACTCAACTGGTACCCTGGAGATGTATATTCGTTCCTTCCCCACACATATTATTGTATAGTTGCTGTGTACCAGGCACTCTGATAGGCATTAGAGATCAAATAGTGAGCAAAACAAGTAGCCATTGTCTGCCCAGTGGCTTGTGTTCAGTGAGGAAGACAGATATTGATCAAACAATCACTCAGATATACACAACTACTAACTGTGACAAGTGCAGCTACTTTCCCTACAGAACCAAGGGCAGGCAGAGCTGGGCTTACTTTATGTTCTACAGGAAGGCTGTAATACTATGAGTATTCTCCCATCAAAAGAAAACACTGAATATTACATTCAGGGAACAAAACCACCTGCCAAAAATAATCATCTTAATAAAGCATAGGCCCAAATAGAGGGAGAGGATAGGTGCCGAAATTGGTAAAGAAGAGAAGCAAAGAGACAAATAGGACATGGAGAGTTAAAAAAAAAAATAGGAAACCCAGGACAAGATGCTGACATCGAGTCTCCCCACCAAGTTAAGGATTCAAGAAGAGAATGAAGATATATGCCCAGTGCTGTGAGCGTGGCAGTGGTGAACGTCATGTGGTTGGGCACAAGATTTCGTGTGGTTGAAAGGATCCTACCCAAAATAAAAGCCTACCTTTGTTTGCAGCGCTGTCCTTTTAAACTGGAACATCACCGTTCAGCATGCTCTTCACTCAGTGCAATGGTGAGCACTTAAGCCTACTGCCAAAGGATGTAGCTGGTCACCAAAGAAGCTGCCGAATGCCGCTGAAGGTGGGGAAGAAAACCCAATGAATTAGTCTTGCACATTGCAAACGTGGCTGCCTCTCTCAATTACTTTTCAAGTCCCATTATAATTGTAGCTCTGATCATATGCAAGGTTTTCCTACAGGTGGAGATAGAGCCAAGATCCTCAAAGTGCCACCATGTACCCCCCAGGCCACTATGGAAAGGTCTGCAGCTGTTGTGTCACTTGCCCTTGGTGGAATTTAACATGATAAACTGCTTCCTTGGCATTTACATTACTGTTCACACAGGCTATACTTACACCTCTTGCCGATTGGTGACGGCCAACTTGGATGATCTACTTTAAAATCTCCCAAACAGCCTAAACATAACTGATTTGAAAATACCTTGAATTCAGCAAATGCATCACTGTATGAAAACATGAACCCTTCAGTTTTCCAAAACAAATATTCAGGGAACACCTCTATTGATAACTAGAGGCTGGGTGGATGAGCAAATGATACCATTGGAGTGAAGAACTCCATCACGGAACAGAAGTGAGCTTGCATCCCAGCACAGAATTCTACTATGACCCTTGATTCGTCCTTGTCTGTTTGAGCTTGCATAAATTAGAAGCTTGGCTGTCACAGTTGGAAATGTCAAACCATCCCTAGGTAATTAGTTGCATCACTAAATGCCCAGGTGAATAATATGAGAGGAAAACTATCTTGGATGCTAGTATGTTAGATTGTAAGGCTTAAGGATGTTTAGCACGTTTAGCACCATATTTTAAAATGAGTAGAAAAAAGTGGTCTCAAAAAAGGAAAAAGAGAACAGAAATATATTATCTGCAAACAAAAGAGAAGCAGAATGTTCTGGGAAGTGGGGTCAGTGGCTGGTTAGAGCAATGGTTCTCAAAGTGTGGTCCTGGATCAGCAACATCAGCCACAGCTGGGAACTATTCAGAAACACAAATTCTCAAGTCCCACCTCAGACATACCAAATCAGAAACTCTGTGGAAGAAGTTTGGCAATCCATAGTTTAACAAGCCTTCCAGGTATTCTGATGCATCCTCACTTTGAGAACCACTGAGTAAGGGCATGAAGACCAAAGTACAAGGAAGAGAAAAGAAAGACAGAGCAAACCATCTTCTCCTAAGCAGGATTAGTAGGGCAGAACTTCAATGTCTCCAGGGAAAGAGATCCCAATCCTGGAGTCTGTAAATTATTAGAAGCTCTAACAATCTAAACAATGATGATAAAGAGATGAAAAAATATCATTGAAATAGACCGATTGCTAAATGGTTCCTCAACTGAATGGGGGACAGACCTGATCTTTGTCTTTGTGACATTTGCAGAATTTCTACAAATTCACTACAAACAGTGTTTTCATCCCCAAATTCTTAAGTGACTGAAATCAGCCTTAAGCCCAGGCAGCTGAAGTTTTTGTGGTCTGGCAAGTATTTGGTATGACTCCCTTCACCTGAATTTGACCATTTTCCTTCTGAATCGTTCGCTGAGTGAGAAGAATTTGAAAAGGAATTAATAAAACACATTTTTTTGAAGTTGGGAAAAATACAATCTCCCTTGATCACAGAAGGGCCAGGCTGGTACAAGCAAATGACATACAGATAAGAAACACAGAATACTTCTACATTGCGTAGCTTCCAGATTATTGTATAGACCTGGGGAAATCCCAAGCAGAGGTCACTGGTCAAAGGGAACGTCGAAGGGATTGAAAATCTAGGAAAGGAGAAACATGCTATAACGAAATTGTAGAGTTAATGTAGTTTGTCCAACCTAAAGCTAAATGCAAGAGATATTTTTCCACCCTGCTCACCTCCTGAAATGTTACAAGCAATTCCTAACTCTAGGATATTAACAATAGTTTTATGTGAATGGAAGTTTATTTTTCTTTTAAACTCTTTCACTTAGCATACACCAAAAAGACACACGTATGCTTATAAAAGTGACATCCCTTTGCTAGTTCAGTTCCTCCAGGGTAGGAAAGATGTTTTGGCAAAAAGTCCTAACTAGCACTCAAAGTTGGGTATACCAGCCATGCTTGAAAAACATTTTGTTTATTCAATGTTCCCCTATAATGGAAGATGGTATGATTTTAAAGAGATTGGGAATACTCTAATGAAATTTCTCTTTTGATATAGCCTAACTTTTTTCAAATATTATTGTGAACCTCATATCTTTGCCACAAATAGACATTTCAAAAATCCTTTGAAAAGGACATCCAAAGGTGTAAGCTTCAGAGTCATCAAGACAATTTAATTCCAGCTTATAGAAATTATTTCAGAGAAAAACTAGCATTTGCTCAGCCAGTCCTGACTCTATGAGTCTGGATCCTAAATTCAATTTTCTCTCCTAAATCCACAGGGTTTTTTGGTGCAGCAAGGGCAGCAGTGTATCATCATATCTCTGCCAAAACTTTCGAGGGCACTAGGAAGAAAATTACAAATTCAATATTTTCCACCTGTAGCTGTAACTCTCCGTTAGTACATACTGGTCTCAGGCTGATAATACTTATATAATGCTTTAGACATGGTTGAATTTTGTAACTTTCCCAACCATCTTTTCCTCACCCCCAAAAGTACATCGTTTGTCTTTTGTTTTAAGACAATGCGATTTTAGTCTTAGATACATATCGATTCTACGGATCGTCAATCCAAGCTCTAGCCTAGCTCATTGGTCAGTAGACTTCAAAGCTAAGATGGAAAGGGAACTAGTTTACATACTACAGACCTCATGACTCCTACTGATGGGAAGAGCCCCTCTAAGAAGCACCAGCCTGTTGCTCAAAGGAATTAAAGTTTGGCTGAGGCTAACTTTCCTTTGGGACTTAAAAAGCTGACTAATTACTTGAGCTGAAGCATAGCCAGCTTTACTGTGATCTATTTCTTAGACTCCCTAGGCAAGAAGCTTTGCATGAGGCTAAGGAAACCAAACACCTGAGAACTCATGTATCCAATGAATCAAGACTATGTCACACACACACAGTCTAGGAACTCAAATTCCTATAGTGGGGTGTTTCTCAACCTCAGAGGCACGGTGCTTTTATGTTCTCCCTTCTTTCCATGATCAACTAAATGGGTTTGACAGTAATTGGAGCCATGTGGACTGTTGTGCTTCAGGTTTTGTCAATTGTTTAAAACTTACTTTCCATTCTTCACCTCCCTCTCAATTTGCACTTACACCATGTACGAGGTATATGTCAAAACTTATTACAATGGAAACCTTTGAAAGACAGACATTTCCAAACCTCTCAACCATGCTTACATCTTTGTTTCAGGTAATACACAATTCAATAGGTTTTCTTTATAACAAAATTATCTGGACAGTCTTGGGAGTTAGTCCGAAAGAAATTGATAACTGTAAGTAAACACAAATAATTTGAGAAGAAACCAAGTTTTGTCATTGATACAGCACGCATTTTCTTAATGTCTTATTTACTGATTTACTTGAAGATTCAATATGCAGGAATGTTTTCACATACACCTCATTTTGCCCTCCATACAATCTCCTGATTCCGTCTCAGATTTCTATGTTATTCAGTCTCAGTGGTGTAAAACGAGGCAATAGGCCTACGTAGTCACTGAATCCCTCTCTAAGCCCTGAAAGTCTCTGTTCTCTAAGAGGCTCAAAGATTCACGTTATTCAGGAAATTTGATGGACTTTCCCTATCAAGTCCATTTAATTCAATTTAAGTCAATTCACTCATTTCACAAATGTGTATTAAATAACTACTATGTTCTAGGCATTCTGGTAGACACTGCTGTTAAGTTCATAAACTAGAATTTTATACATTTCATATTTGCCATACATTTATCTTTAAGAGGGCTGCATACACTCTTAGTAGCACATCGTCCATCTTGCTTACGTGTGTCGGTGTAGATATGCCCGTCTTGGTCTAGCACTCGTGAAACTATAGACATCTTCAAGTACAGGAGAATATTTTTATCAATTTTGGCCCCATTAGACTGAGAGGTTAAGAAACAATCTACACATTTAGTATAAAAACAAAACAATAACAGGAGCCGGCCCTGTGGAATAGCGGCTAAGTTTGGCATGCTCCACTTTGGCGGCCCAGGGTTTGTGGGTTCGGATCCTGGGCGTGGACCTCCACCACTTGTCAGCCATGTTGAGATGGTGACCCACATATAAAGTGGAGGAAGACTGGCAAAGATGTTAGCTCAGGGACAAAATTCCTCAAGTAAAAAAAAGAAAAAAGAGGAAGATTAGCAACAGATGTCAGCTAAGGGCTAATCTCACTCAGGAAAAAAAAGGAAATAAAACAAAAACAATAATAAATAGTCTATTAAAACAAATTAAGGAAATACTACAGATATTTTTCTTAAATTTTCCAGATAAGGTAGAAATCGATAATCCAAATCCCGATTGTGAAGACAATTGGAATGAAATTCAAATGAGATTTGAGGAATACATTTGCCGGCAAGTTATTTCTCGCTAATACTTAACCATTAGCAATAATTACTTAAATCTGTACAGAAATCCAATATAAGATTAGATCAATCAGAGAGAGAGATTCAGATTTCATTCTGATAACATTTTATTAAATTCTAGTAGGCCTCAACGTCTATTAGTTAGCTTTAGAATTCTAATCCAAGTGCTGTGAAACCCTATCAAGTGAGCCTATGAGTTAACTTATCAGCATTCCTAAAGATGACAGAATATTGTCTTTTCCTTGTTATCCATCCTACATCTTAGTAAACACAGAGCTGTTCTCAGGGTTAGGATTTGTTTTTCTTTTAAGATTTTATTTTTTTCCTTTTTCTCCGCAAAGCCCCCCAGTACATAGTTGTATTATATTCTTCATTGTGGGTCCTTCTAGTTGTGGCATGTGGGACGCTGCCTCAGCGTGGTTTGATGAGCAGTGCCATGTCCGTGCCCAGGATTCGAACCAACGAAACACTGGGCCACCTGCAGCAGAGCGCGCGAACTTAACCACTCGGCCACGGGGCCAGCCCCAGGGATAGGAGTTTTTAGCTACACCAGATTTAAGAAACACTAGAGAAATCACTATGTCTCTGAATATCTCTCCACTGATAGAAAATCCTCTGAATTTCTCCATTAAACGGGCCTTCTTTTGGGTTCAGACACTGTGTCATCAAGAGTGGCCTGATTACAATAAGACACCCATTCATTGAGTGCCTCATCTGTTCTAGATTTTGACTCTAAGTGCTTTACATACTTATTCCCCAAAACATCCCTGTAAAATAAGTATTGTCTCTTTCTTCCCAGACAAACGAAGACAAGTTATAGTGGTCCCCTAGCTAATAAATGGTGAAGTTAGCATTTAACCCCTATCCTCTCCCACTATGTCACCTTGGGGCACTGTAGTAAGCCATCATCACTTTTTGTGGTCCACCATGAAGAATTTCACTAGATTACTCTTCAAGATGGCTGAAAATGGTGAGGAAAAATTATTTTTAATAGCAGGGGGAAAAAAATGATACATCCGGGGAATGGGGCATTTCTCAGGGTAAAAATAACAGAGCGAGTCTCTTTAGTGAAGAGTGGTAGAATAAGATTCAGATAAGGCTGCACAATTTGGAGGAAATTAATACGTTAATAATTATTATAACTAGCATTCACTGAGGACTTACTATGCACATTCACTGCCCTAAGTGCCACACATATCTTACCTGATTTAAATCCCCAAGATCACAGAAATGTCTCAAATTTGGAGAAATCTCAGGGAGACGTGGTAACAGAGAAAATAAGAACATGCCAAATGAACTTTGCCTACTTCAAGGACATTCCTTTGCACGGACAGCTCCCTTCAAAAGCTACCTTGTGACTATCTGGACACATTATACTTTTCTAATCTAGGACCTTCAACCTTTAAAAAACTGCTTATATAACGAGCAGGGGCAGATCCAGTTTTGTTAGGTCCAAAGGTTGTATAATTTGAGGGTCCCTCAAATTATGAACACAGAATTGGTGGTGAAAGAGCACAGTGGTTATAAATGCTTGTTGTTAGATTATCTTATATTTTCAAATTTTACAAAAACATGATCACATGAATGCACTGCAAAAGCTCTTGCCAGAGAATTGGAGGGGGCTCGTCCAAGCTAGGGGTCTTAAAGCTTGAGTGTCACTTGATTCATGACATACCTGCCTCTGTCAATGAGTGAAGTGAATGCATTTAGCAGGATGATGAAAAAGAAGTCATCAATGAAATTGCAAATTGAGGCTATCTTTCAGATTAACCACCAACGGCCCAATTATTTAACTAAAGGAACTTTATAACGGTAGATCTCAAGAACTGAGATAAATGTTGCAACTGATCATCCAACTGGAGACTGAGGCACATGTAATCAGGTTCAAAAGTGAGGCTAAAGGTACTTGCCTGGCAGAATGAGAGTGGCATATTGTTACACTCCTTAAACCCCTTCTGGGAAGCAGCCACAACCTCTCCCTCCTGAATGTGTCAAAACATATCAGAACATTAGACAAACAACTCAGACATTTACCACATTTCCATTCTTGTATATTGACCCAAGGAATAGGGAGGGGCAAGGCTCGGTGAGGCAGCGAGCGTCCTGTTACACATAATCCGCCCAACAGTACAGAATTCATTTCTTGAATTGCTATCACACCCTGGGCCACTTTTGTTTCTCAGTAGTAGATAGACTCATTTTTCCTTCCACCTTGTAAAATCCACTTAGAAGGGATTTAACGCAGTCGGAGAGCATTAAAAATTCCTTAGTGGGGCCACCCATGAATAATGTTACCCTAGAAGAGAGAAAGAAAAATGAAGTATAGAGACAGGAATCAAAGGGATCAGGTGAACAGGATCCTGATGGCTTTCATAAAGAATGATCTAATAACATAAATTGGCACGGTTTTCCTTTCAAAAGCAATCTTGAAATGAAAGAAAAATATCTTATGCAGGGTGAAACATACATGTTTAAATGATGGACACAGACTGACTTCCTTCTTTGCACCCTTAGAGCGTTCGGAAGGCCGGAGAGATTGAACCCTACCCTGCTGTTTGTTTGATTTGGTCTGAGTTGAAGCCAAGAGATGTGGTGATGGAAGTTTGGAAAAACAATTAAAAAGAAATGTATGCAGTGGTTTTTCTGGGATCCTAATTAGCTGACCCATTTCTAGGTAACATTAGGGAAGTTGTGGGCAGTGATTATTATCTCTTTAAAGTCCTAATTAAAATGTCAAACTGTAAGGTAGAATGTCTTCAAAGCTGCATGTAATTTGATTGTGTTGGCTTATTGGAAAAATGGCCTTGGAAATACAAATAAACCAGCCACTAAAAAGATCCCAGAAGTCCAGGCTTTATTCCAGAAGTATAATCTGTTGAACCAATAGCATTTCATAACTAACCACTCACCAAATGGTAGACATCCAAATGTCAAAGCCAGTTTCATAACATGGTAACATAACATGCTGCACAAGAATGCCTCACCATCGCATACTTAGGTTTGAAAAGGGTGTTTGGGGTTAGTTTCCCTACACACGCTTATCACCCAGCTTTAAGTGTTCTCATTTGATGAGCTTCAGAAATGGCAGGCATCCTACCCACTCTAAATTAGTCTGCTAGAATTCTGGAGCTTTAAAAGAGTTCCTGAATGCTATGGTACACTTCTGTTGTTCACCAGTACCAAGATCTCCGGCAGAATGGAATTGCTATCGCATCTGTGCATGGGCATTTGCAAAGCTGTCCTTCACTTAAGAAGGTGATGCAGTTACGACACTTTGCAATGCAAGGAACAAAAAAAGCCAGTGAAAGAATGACTTAAACAATAAAGACATCTGTTGTATCGTAAGTACAGCAGTTGATTAATACAGCATCTCAATGACCTCAGCAATGGCTCCCTTTCTTTCCATTTTTTCATACTGCTGCTCTCAGCGTGCCAGCTGCTCCCTTCATTATCCGACTTTGGCTGCATGATTTCTAGGCATCACCTCCTCATATATCAACATTCCCAAAGGGAGAGAAACAGAAATTTTGCCTTTCATGCGTCTCTTTTTATCCTTTCCTAGACTCCCCTCAGCAGACTTGCCATCACATTCCATTGCCCATAATTGCACCACATGCCCACACCTAAACCAAACAATGTCCATGGGAATTTCTATGACTTATTTAGCCTAATCAGGACTCATCTCCCACCCCCACAGCTAAGTGGAGATCCAGACTTCCCTGCTGTACATGTCGTACTGATACTGTAAAACAAATCATAATTCTATTTGCAAGTAAAAAATAAAAGAATAGTTGCTGGGTAGGCAACCAACAGTGGCCACTCCAGTAGATGACATGTCTACTGTACCACTGTCAGTAGGGTAGGCTCTGTCCTTTTCATTGCTTTTCCAATGGTGAGCAAATTTGCACTGACACATTCACACACATTCTCTCTTCTATCTCTACTCACGACAACATTTATATAAAATACCTGCCAAGACCTTTGGCTGTGAATAAGACAAAAAACTATTTCCGACTTGGAACACATACATTCATTCACTTGTTTATTCACAAATATAGATTGTCTACCAGATGGTAGCCTCTGTCTTAGAGATAACACAAGAAAATCCAGACATGGTCTCTAATATCATAGAGCTTATAGTCTAGTGGGAAGAATACATAAAGGTAAATAGGTGACATAACATCATAGTTCTTTGATGTGGAAAATACAGTACAGTAAAGTACTTTAGTAGCATAGTATCATAAGTGTTTTGATAGCAAAAGTTTGGGGCACCATATAGATAGACATAGAAGATGTACCTCACCCAGTCTCCTAGAGGAAGAAATTCCTCAGGCAAGAAATGAAGAATGATATGAGGATGGGTTGTAGGTAGAAAGAGTTAAAAGGAGACTAAATGAACCCCACGGTCTTAGCCCACCTCTAGTTAATTTTGACTACTTCAGCTAACTTCTCAAGGATACCTATACCACTAAAACAGGGATTCTTCATTTGGGGTACATGTGTGTAATTCAGAAGATTAGTGAACTTGGAGAAAAATTAATAAACATTTTCGTTAGTCTCTAACTGAAACTTAGTATTTTCTTCAATAATAAATATGGGCAAAAAAACCACAGCAGTGCTATCGTTACCCATGACTTTGTCAACAATAGAAATCCTAGATAGTTCACGTTACATTGCAGTTGATGCCAATATCTCAAAAAGTGTTCAAAGTTATGGCAATTATAAGAACTACTACTAGATCTTGTTTTTTCAAAGCATTTATTTTAAACAACATTTTTTAAAAACATTTTGATTAAGGGATTTCAATATAATTGGTTTCCTTTTTCCTTCTATGTATTTTATTTCACGCATCTAAAAGCAATAGTCTGAGAAGGGGTTCCTAGATTTCACCAGACTAACAGGTGCATCTCTTCCCAGGTCAGATTCAGTACTCGTACATAAGAGACTTAGAAAACTAGGAATTTAACTTTTCTTGTAATTGTTCATTCTTCCCAATTAAATTTTCTTTTAGCAATGTTTTCCCTGTGGCTACAAAAAATAAAATATTCTTTTAGGCTACAATAGAAGCTCTCTGAATCTCCGAGTTTGCCATTTTCTTTCTGTAAGAGTTCCAGTGCAATCAAAAAATCCATCCCACACCAAAGTCCTTGCAGTCATCATTACTGCCATAATGGTCAAGTTCAGAGGCTTCTTACGCATTTGCTTTAGTAGGCACTTCATCATAATTAATCATAGGTGATAATGCGATTAAACTAGACGTTACTGCACACCATGGATTACTAGTACCTAATTTCAGCATGTGGTCAAGTCCAAGAACTTGACTAAACCAATCCCCAAATCCTCCCTTGGAGTGTCTGTTTCCTGGGACCACCTGTGGACCCAATTCTGTATCAGTCTGGGTCCAAGCAGAAGAGAGAAACCATAGCAATTATTTGAACACAGAATTTAACATAAAAATTTTTAGTTCAGTATAAACTTGTTAACTAAAAAGGTAAGAACAGAACACTGTGACAGGGTTCAGTAAACTTTTTGTGAGAAGGGCCAGATAGCAAATATTTTCAGCTTTGTAGTCATATGGTCTTCATCACAAGTTACTCAACTCTTCTCTTATCGAACAAAAGCAGCCATAGATAATACATACACAAATTTGCCCACCACTACATTAAGGTTTCATGGAGGTAACGTGGCAGGAGACACTCACACTCCTTGGCCTGAGAGAACAAAGGGAAGAGGTTGGAAATTTTTAAACTTCAAAGTCTAGAGGAAAGACCTAGTTGAGCCGAAACTCAGACTTCTCAGAAGGGGGTGCTACCTCGTGCTGATGTCTCTGAGGTGGTGCCAAACCCAACTCTGCGAGTGTTGGAAAAGCTGCAAAATGAATTCAGCTGTTTTTATGGAAAGATAATGCCAAGGCTAAGGTGAAAAAGTATTGCACAGCAATAGGAAACAGGCAGGAAACAGGAAGGAGAAAATTCCTTCTCCTTCTTCCAGCCTTGTCATCTCCCACTAGTTCGCTCCATCGGCATAGCCTGGCAAGGAGCCTGGTCGCCAGGCTGAAATATGGTTTGCAATGTCTTAGTTTCAGCATCACAAAGTGGATTTTAAAAGAGTGGGCTTGGAGCTAAGAAACAATGGCTTTATAACTGGCACAGAAGTTTGTTCATAATCTTCACTAGACTCCTAAAGGATATGCAGTACATTAAAACAAGTTAAGAATCAACTGGCTCAACTTTTTCATGAACACTGATTACTGAATAAGCCCATTAAGTAGCCTATATGAACTGTTTACTTCAGTAAACGTTCATTTTTACCATACCCTAAATGAGTATTGAGAAGCATTGTCCCCCTTGTTACCAGTTTGAAAGAAGATAAAGAACTATAACTAATCAGTAAAGGCAATGACTGCAGTCAGGTCACTTTTGAAAAAGAAAGAGCCGCCAAAGCTGAGGCAGGTTCTCTTGCTATTATTATTACTGCTTCTGGGCATATGCAGATGGCTCCATAATCTCTTCAAAATCTCCTGGGAAATTAAAAAGAATACTAAATCAATTTAGCATTTTTAATAAAATAGTAATGTTTTTTAATGGACTCCTTCATTGCTATGGGTGGCAGAAATGGACTGGAGACAGAAGAGATGATAATTAGTAAGCTATTTTATTTTTGGAAACTAGTCCCTGGTCAAAAGGACCACACATTCTTTGCCCTTGGATAATCTCCACTATTAATAAGAACAGGGATTCTGAGGAATAAAAGAAAATAAAGCACACTCCAGGTTGACATGCCATAATTGGAGGGCTCATCAAATATTCCAGGTTCCGTTTCCCCTGGGATGTTTGTACCAAACAACACAGTGGACCATATAATATTTGGAATTTTTCTTTTCTATTCCTCCCATTCGAAGTCTTTGAAGAAAGAAGAAACAAAACTCCTTGCAAAATTATATTACCTTCTTTGGAAACTATCTCTGACTAGTGCCAGTCAATTCTTGATTACTTCCCTATATTTTGCATCCTTGTGACAATTTATCTTATTCAATACTATTTCCTCAGTCAACGAGCACATGCTGTTTGTCAACTGCTCAGTGCCCAGCACTGCCTGAGGTACAATAGGATGCTCAGAAGGGTTTCCATTGTCAAAATGTTTATTCTATGGTTAGGAAAGCCGAATGGAAATATACGAAACTATTGAATTCAACAGAATGTTAAATGAGGTAATTTCTTTCCCAGCATCCTAGTTAATAGACTTATACCTTGGAAAAGAGAAAAGAAATTAAAGAAACATTCGTAAGCTGAAGTATGTAGCCTAAGGTGTCAAAGTTAAAAATAGGATTTAGACTGAGCCTTGAAGGATGAGTAAGATCTAAACTGAGGCAAGTGGGACCAAGGAAGTAGCTGAGCACAGAAGCAAAAATAAAAATTGTGACTTAGGTGAGGCAAGGGGTAAAGATGTGAGAAAAGAACTGTATGAAGTAAGATTGATAACGGTTTATGGACGCACTTGAAAAATCATTAGTAAAGTATGAACTTGAAGCAGGAACTTCAAGTAGGCAGGATCAGATGTGCTGAAAGTGGAGTTTTGAAAAGATTGATCAGCAGTATAAAGAATAGTTAAGCAAGAGGAGGGCAGGCCTTGTAAAGGATGCCAAACAGGGGTCTAACGTAGTGGCCCAGGCATAGATAGGTAATAATCCTACTGGAGTAATAGCCATGAGAACAAAGAGGAAGGCTCTCCAAATTCAGAAATTGAAGTCACAGTGGAATCTATACCCCGGTAGTGGATTACTTTGATGGATCCCCTTCTAGTCCACCAACATTTAGCACATCCCTTCCCAGCCTTATCTGGGGATTGCTCCAGGATCCAAAGAGAGGGTATGCCCCTGGAGGAGGATGATCAACTCTACAGTGTCATGCTGATTCACAGCCTTCAGTTCTTTTTTTCATTGTGTTCCCCTACACAGTGTTTATACCGACCTATCATCTGCTAAAATCTTCCTTTCTTTCCCCTAAACTGAGGGAATATGCTTCCTGCTTTATGATTTGATGGGGAACAAGGGGGCATTGGAGATCATATCTGACCAGTTCCTGCGTTCTTCTCAAGCTCCCATCTCATCCAGAACATATGGCTCTTTGCACAACAGCATACATTCTTGTTTTACCCAACTTCTCTAGCTGATACCCCCATAGCTCATCTAAAGCATTTCCAAGTGGTATACAGGCACTCAGCGTTTTGGTTTGGTCTTGGTCTTAAGCAGTTCAGATATGTAAAGCTGCATAATACATTTTTATACATATCATTATAAGCTTCTTTTATTATATTTTTATGTCACAACTTGGAATCTAAAACCTCCAAGCACAAGAACCTTGTGCTGTCTGGGTCCAGAATAATATTGCCATTTTGCATCTCAATAAATATCAGTAAATGAGCTAATCCCTTGCATGTTTATGTTCCTTGCTAAGGAGCTGGTGATGCAGATGTAGATGTCTTGATAAGAAACTCTAGAATTTTTAAACTTTAAAAGGCATGGACTTTGCTAACAGTGAGTAAAATTTCATAAAAGCACCTTTCCTTTTAATATATGCTAAGAGATGAATTATATATAGGCATGAAACCCCAGGCTTTCAAATGTCACATTTCGAAAAGGCTCTGACAATGTTCCTGGGAAGACAACTTTAAAATAAAACAGAGCCCAGTATGAGGATATTTCTCTCTCTTTTCTCAAACAAAATGTGATTTGCTCTTTAGCACAGTGATCCCAAAACAGTAATTTATAATACAGTAAACTCTAGTGGCATGAAAGCTCAGACTATTCACAGTTAATAACCGTTATCTTTTCCTGTTTGATTCACCAGGCACAGATTTTCAAGAATTTATTTTGGCCTCTTTCACATTCTTTCGGATGGCTCCTCCCCTCTGATTCTTTACCTCAGCTTGTTCCTCAGAGTCTCTTACCTCCACAGACTATCTACTAAACACACCAATTTCTCAGTCAGTTCGTGTGTATCTAGCTGCAAGATTCATTGTTACTACCTGTGGTGATTGTTTAGACAAGCTAAAGATATCCATTCGATCCAGCTATAAACTTAAAAGAAACTAAACTTTTTACCAACTACAGTCACTCACCAAACCCTGCATTATTTAAATAATGTATTTTTAAGGGCTAAGTTCCTGATACTCCCTTCTCTGCCTGGAATAGAAAGGAAAAAAGAAAACAAGACTTGAAATATATTTGATAATTAGACACCATAGATGTAATAATTGTAAAACAAAGTTGGATAAAGAGAATATACAAAATAATTAACGTTATGAAAAGGTGCATGTGTGCAGCATTTTATATAATAAAAGCATATAAAAGGAAAACAACTGAAACATCTTCGAAATAATGGAGAAGTTTCAGAATAAATAAGTTGTTGCAAAGAGATATACAATCATTTAAATATTGTCCCTAGGGGCTGGCCCCGTGGCCGAGTGGTTAAGTTCGCGCGCTCTGCTGCAGACGGCCCAGTGTTTCGTCGGTTCGAATCCTGGGCGCGGACATGGCACTGCTCGTCAGACCACGCTGAGGCAGCATCCCACATGCCACAACTAGAGGAACCCACAACGAAGAATACACAACTATGTACCGGGGGGCTTTGGGGAGAAAAAGGAAAAAATAAAATCTTTAAAAATAAATAAATAAATAAAATAAATATTGTCCCTAAGCACCTTCAGGTGAATGGTCCTGTTGTAGGTTCTGTGGAGGATACCCAGAGCTAAAAGCCAGGCTCTGCTCTAAAAGAAGCTGACAATTCAATTGAAGAGAAAACACAAGTAGAATAAAGTTAAATTGAATTAGAAAAATCTATCATAGGTGCATGCCTTTTGACCCAGATGTGCTACTTCTCAGATTTTAGCCTAAAAAAAATCATAGATATAACCACATGGGTTTATAGGATAATTTTAAAATAACTAACCTTAGAGAAGTGACAAGAGAAATAGTTTTCAAAGGTGGCCACATAAAATAGAATGGCATGCAGCCATTACAGTGATGTACAAAAGACGAATGACATGTAGAAATGTTTGTGGTACATTGGGTGGAAACTCTGGCTAAAAATTAGCAAACTTGGTATGACCACCGCCTTGTGTTAAAAAAAACATATGCAAAAGATCATTTGTATAAAACCCACAACTAACATAATATTAATGGTGAAAATCAGAAACTAGACATGGATGTCCACTCTTGCCACTTCTATGCAACATTGTAGTGGAGGTCCTAGGAGGGAAATTAGGCAAGGAAATTAAATAAAAGCTTCCTGATTGGAAAGGAAGAAGTAAAATTATCTCTATTTGCCAGTGTCTTAATCTTGTATAGAAAATCCCTCTAGGAATCCTTGAAAAAACTTAGAGCTAATCAATGAGTTCAGCAAGGTTGGAAGGCATATCAAAATATGTATATTAATTATATTTCTATGCAGTAGCAATGACCAAATCAAAAGTGAAATCAAGAATATAATTCCATTTAAAATGACATCAAAAAGAATAAAATACTTAGGAATAAACTTTAAAAAGTAGGTGTAAAATTTATACTCTGAAAGCTAAAAAAGATCATTGAAAGAAATTAAGGACCTAAATCAATGGAAAGACATCTGTGTTCATGGATCAGAATATTTAATATTGTTAGAAAGGCAATATCCCCCAAATTGATTTACAAATTCATTGCAATTCCTATCAAAATTCTAGCTGACTTCTTTGCAGAACTGGACTAGCTGATCCTAAAGTTCATATGGAAACATAAAGGACACAGAATAGTTAAGGCAATCTGGAGAAAGAAAACAAAATCGGAGAACTCACATTTCCCAATTTCAAAACCTACTATAAAGCTACAGTAATCAGGACACTGTGGTACTAATACAAGTGTAGACATATAGAAAAATGGAATAGAATTAAGAATCCTGAAATAAACCCTTATATTTATGGTCAATTAATTTTCAACAAGTGCCAAGGGTTGGACCCTTACCTCACACCATATACAAAAATTAACTCAAAATGGATCAAAGATCTAAATGTAAAAGCTAAACTATAAAACTCTTAGAAGAAAATATAGGTGTGAATCTCTATGAACTTAGGCAATGGTTTCATAGATATGACACCAAAAGCACAAATAACAACAGCAAAAAAAATAGATAAATTGGACATTTGCCATCTTCTTTTTTTTGGTTTCTGTTTGTTCTCTCTGATTTTTGTTTCTGTTTTCTTTTTCTTGTCATATTGTGGGGGTTTTTGAAATAGTTTTTAGAATTCCACTTTAATTTATCTACGGCATTTTTTAGTTTCTCTTTCTAGTTTTTTTAGTAGTTGCTCTAGATATTACATTATATCTACATAACTTATCATAGTCTATTTGGTATTGTCATTCTACCAGTTTAAGTGACATATAGAAAACTAAACTGGCTTTACGTCCCTTTACCCTCCCCCACTTATAATTATAATTAATATTTCCTCTCCATATATTTAGAGCCATATCAGACAGTATTATAATTTTCTTTCAACCGTCAAGTATAATGTCTGTTTAGAGAACTTCCTTTATTCATTCATTTAGGGTAGATCTGCTGGCAATAAATTCTCTTAGTTTCCTTTCATTTCAAAATGTCTTGATTGCCCTCTTCATTCTTGAAGTATGTTTTCTCCAGATATGCAAGTTAGGGTTGACAATCCAGACTCCTAGGCCCTGGGTGTTGCATGGGAAACAGCAACAGCACTCACGGACTTTAAAGGATCCTGGACTTTGTAGTAGTAACTAAAATGAAACCCACATCCCTGAAAAGCATACTTGGCCAAAGATTTCCTGAATGACACTTGCAAATGGAGAGAGAGTCCCAGCAATAACCCAGAGTGAATTTACCACTACCTCTGTGGTATTGAAGCTTGGGGTCAAATTTAATTTGACTTAAAGGAAATTTGACTTACATGCTTTAAACCTCTTCCACACAGGGGAACAGGAACTCAATCTCGGAACAGTTATATTTCCCCTTCCTTTTTTATTTTTTCTAATTTGTTCATTCAATTTCTAGATGACTGTAGCCTGCTATGATAACTGTATGCTCTTGGTTTAAAAAAAAAAAAAAACCCACCTATCTGAAATAAGTCAGCTCTTCTTACAGAGCTAGCGTTCCACACTGTGAAACTACTTTAGCCTGGGCCCCAGTGTTCTAAGGGAATTTATCAAAAGGAACATGAGTTTCGAGTGTGATGCTTCTCTCACCTTGCGCTGGAATGTCATCTGCGACTTTAAAGGTAAAAATCCCTTCTTTTATGCTCTCTATTCCCTCTGTGGTCTGGGAAACGCAGACATTGCCTAGACAATGTGAATCCACTTTTGTAGTTTTACAGACACAGTGGACATTATCGGTTCTACCTGAGATTTTTGGTGTACCATGTAGTTTTCTAAGGCTGTATTTTCTACCACTTTTTGCTGGGTCCTCCTGAGACTTCCATGCTCCTCCTCTGCTTAAAATCCTTTTAAAGCTATTTTTACTCTTATTTTTTCCAATTATTTTCTCAATTACTAATTTTGAAAAATTGGGGGCACCCAATAGTCAAGAGTACATTTACAACTACAGTATCTATAAGATATTTATCTTGAGGCTAAGTCTGTCTCTGTTTCCCTGATGTCAAACCTGTATAGCTGCTCCTACTACATACAGGAATCTCCCCAGGACGTAGCAAATGTATCTCAAACTCAATGTATACAAAGCTGAACTCCAACTTTCTCATTAGAAACAGCCTCTCCTCCTGTGACCCCCATCTCAGGAAATGGCATCACTGCTTATCTAGTCAGGTACCCAAGCTATCTTCTCACCTCCTAAATCAAACTGTTACCAAGACCTAAACCTAAATATACAAAACTCTTCCTTTCTCCATCCCCACTGCTATTCCCTTACTTCAGCTGCCAATCATTTCTCATCTAAACAAACTACTACTGTTACTCCTGCTTCTCCTCTCCCTCCTTGTGCTACTACTGCCACTAATAAAACAACAATAATAATGGCTGGCGTTTATTGAGCAATCTCTATGAGCCAGACACTGTTCTAAGTGCTTAATGTGATTTGGTTAGTTTGTTCCTGCTCACACAATTTTAAAGAGTAAGTTCTACTTTTATTCCCATTGAACAGAGAAGGAAACTGAGGGCACTAAGAAATTATATATTTTACCCAAAGTACTACAGCTAGGAAGAGGAAGATCAGGGATTCAAACCCAGGAAAGACAGCTCCAGAGTCAGGACAGTTAACCGCTATCCATCGCCTCCAACCTCACCTTTATTCCCTCCCTCCTGCAAATCCCTCCTTCAAGCCACTGCCACACTGATGATTTTAAAATGGAAATCTGATCACGTCACTCACCCAGATAAAATTCCTGGAGCCTGAGGATAGTATTAAATGACTTCCTGTCTCACTGAAAAACATTTATCCTCTACTCCATCCAGGCTCATCTCCCAGAGCACACGTCCTCCAAACTTGCTCCAATCACATTCACCATTTATATGGAGATCCTTTGCACAGATTCTTCTGACTTCATTTCTCCCCCATTTTCTTCTGCTGGCTGAAATCTATTTTTACTCCAAGAAGTAAGCGGGTAGATGGCAACCTCTCAGCAATCCCCAGGACAGGTAGTTTCCAATAGCCAAGGGCCATTTTCCAAAATAGATGTCAAGTGTAAGACATTAGCTTAGCATTGGCAGCAGCTGAGGAAAGCATATACCAGCCAGGGAGTGGAGATGGCAACAATAGTATCTCTTACAGCCTCTTTCACATTTATTGCTCTGCCTCTTAACTACTTGTTGTCTTCATGGCTACATAGGGGATTTCCTGAGGACACGAATTATAGGTTTTACTCTGTATCTCATTTGCAAGCACAATGTCTGGTAAACTGTTGAATGAATGAATAAATGACAGACAGACAATGCAGTCCCCCAAGGAAATCCCACCATAAGTAGGGAGATATGCAGCCAAACAAATACTTACCCAAAAAAAGTGAGTAGTGCAATAGAAATACAAAGGAGTGACATGCTCAGTCTTGAGTTCCAAGAGAACAGAGTCCATGAGAGAAGGGTTTACTATTTGCCTTATTCCCTACTCTATCCCCTGAGCCTAACAGAGGGCCTAGCCTTTACTTGGCACTCAATAAATACTTGTGACTACATAAAAGAATTTTCATGGACTGAATTCCTGAAATCAAGAGTTGATTAAAATTAGTTACAATTAATTTCTTGTAACTTGTACACATCAGAAATTCAGCAACTTCTAAAACAGTTCTCAGAGTGAGGTCCCAGCATAAGCATCACCTGGAGGCTTATTAGAAATGTAAATTCTAGAGCCCCACCCTAGACCTACAGAGTTAGAAACTCTGGGGGTGGTGCCCATCAATATGTTTATTAGCAAGTTCTCCAGGTGGTTTTGATGTACGCTAAGGGTTGAGCAACTGTTCTAAAGCAATGGTTCTCCAACTTGGCAGCACATTAGAATCACCTGGGTGTGAGTGTGTGTTAGTTATGGACTGAATGTTTGAGGCCGCCGCATAATTCATATGTTGAAGCCGTAACCCCCAATGGGATGATATTTGCAGGTGGGGTCCTTGGGAGATAATTTGGTTTAGATGAATTCGTAAGGGTAGAGCCCATCCTTGTGATGGGATTAGTGTCTTTGTAAGAAGAGGAAGAAAGATCTCTCCATCATATGAGGACACAGAGAGACGGCAGCTATCTGCAAACCAAGAAGAGAGTTCTCACCAGAACGCGACGCTGCTGGAACCCTTACCTTTGA
Source organism: Equus caballus (assembly GCF_041296265.1). NCBI lineage: Eukaryota > Metazoa > Chordata > Mammalia > Perissodactyla > Equidae > Equus > Equus caballus. The sequence goes on from NC_091707.1 coordinate 38,159,063, forward strand.
CTTCCAGCCTCCAGAACTGTGAAAAATAAATGTCTGTTGTTTAAGTGACTCAGTCTACGGTATTTTGCTATAGTGGCCTGAGCAGACTAAGCAGACCAGTGTGTATAGCAGACTGAGCAGATCAGTGTGTATACGTTTATACACGGACGCATACATATATACACATATTTTGACCCTTAGTCTATCCTCAGAGAGCCTGATTTTATTTGCACTGCACCAACACTGGTTTTTCTTGGTGCTCAGAAAGCTTGGGGCTGTCTTGGAACTTCTCGGTTTTTGCAGTCTAAGGAGCAGGTCCGTGTTCTGAAGCTCACAGATTTTTACTGCCCCTCTCATCCTTCACTTCCTTATTTTTGGAGGCAGTGTGTGCTGGGATAAAAAGAATGTGGACTTTTAAGTGAGAGACATGGATCTTGTTTATATCCCAGCTCCACCACTTAATAGCTTTGTGAGCTTGAGCAAGTCACTTAGTCTTTTTTAGCTTCAGTTTCTCATCCCCCCAAAATATCCACTCTCTGAATAGTGTCAAGATTAAATTAGATTATGATAATGAATATAAAATTCTAGCATAGCACATAAAGCTAGATAAATGCCCGTTATCTTTTCAAATAAATAATCCGCCCTCTCAAAGACCATATTATAGGTTTAAAGACTTCCCCAAACTTCCTAATTATAACAATGCAATAAAACAAGGTGTATTTTTGTCATTTCTGACATGCACATATTGAAGTAATAGAATACAGCAGAGGTTTTTTAAGCTAATATGCTATCTTCAATGACACAACACGTAGAATATTTGCATATCCACCAATAAATAGTATTAACCTTGACACTCCAAATATTAAAATATCAAGTGAAAACAAAACCTAAAATAATATTTTTAATAAGGGGTTTTAATAAAGAATCTCAGACATGTTCCAAAAACACAAAACATCTTGCTTTAAGATAGTCTTACTCTCTTGGTGAGTGAACACAAGAAGTTATGTTTTATGGTTGTATTCCCCTGAGCTAAGGGAAATTTTGAGAGTTTTGTTCTCTTCCATGTTGTCTTCTCATTTTGCCTTCTCAGACACTGACCAGAGGCATTAGGCTACATGCCTGTTGGGGGGTGGGGAGAGGAATTACTGTCAGTTTAATGAAAGACATTTAGCTTCCTTTTGCAAATTTTTTAAAATCAACTATTTGAGGTATAATTTAAATACAATAACATTCACCAATCTGAAGTGAGTAATTTGATGAGACTGGATAAATGTACACAGTTGTATAAATACCGCACAGTCATGATACAGACTATTTCCATCACACAAAAAAGTTCTTTCTCCTTTTGCCGTTAATCCTCACCCCCTTTACCTCAGACCTTAAGAGCTATGGGTCTGCTATCACTGCTATCACTGTAGTTTTGACTTTTCTAGAATTTCATGTAAATGGAATCATACAGTCTTCTGTATTTGGCTTCTTTTATTTAGCATAATGCTTTTGTGGGTTTTTGATTTGTTTCCAGTTCTTGGCTATTATGGACAAAGTTTCTATGAATATTTCTGTACAATTTACTGTGTGGGCATGAATATGTTTTCATCTCTTTGGATACTTACAAGTGGGGTTGCTGAGGTCATGTGGTGGGTGTATGTTTAACTTCATAAGAAACTGCAAAACTGTTTGCCAATGTGGCTGTAACGTTTTGCCTTCCCACAAGTGATGTGTGAGAGTTTTAGTTATTCCACATCCTCACCAACACTTGGTATTGTCAGTATTTTTTATTTTAGCCATTATATTGTACCTATATAGCATCTATTTGTGGTTTTATTTTACATTCTTCTGATAACTAATGATTTTTTCATGAGACATGAGATTTCATATTAAAAATATAATTCTTTAACATTTTAATTTTATTATATTAACTAAATTAATATAATATTAATATGATATTTAATCTTTTTCAGAAAATGATACAGCTTACATTGTATTATAGTTTAAAGTCTTACACATATTTAACAAATTATTCCTAAGTATTTCATAATTTTATCACTATTATAAATGATACGTTGCATATCAATTTCCAGTTGTTTATTGCTCATATATTCAAATACAATTAATCTTTGTGCATTGACCTGGCATCCTGCAACTTTGCTAAATTCATATTAGTCAGCACTTTTGTAGAAATTTCCTTAAGATTTTCAAGATAAACAAATTTGTGGCCTGAAAATAATGACTTCTTCCTTCCCAGGAGTCACATTTCAACCTCAAGTGAAAACTAACCTCATATAATAACTGTACATTCACCAACTTCTCACCATTACAGCTCTTGAAAAGTTAAACCACATTTTGGACAGCTCCCTTTTTTTCAGAGTAACATCTTTTTCACCCAAAAATGCACAATAAAAACACAATAAAAGGTGATATTTTGACATTATATACTAATTTTCTTGACACAACAGTTTCTAGTCACAGAACCTCATGTGGAAGCAAATATAAATTGTGTGCCCATATGGGTGACCCCCAAATGTTTTGCTTTTATATATGCACACAGAGTGAGAGGGATGGAAAAGTAATGTATTCTAACACTCTTTTGTCTATATTGGATGTGTGCTATTTTCACTTGTTTTTAAGAATTTAGTCTTTACTTTGCCTTAACGGTGATTTCCTATGCTATAACTCTTCTAAGTGTAGTTTGATTGCAAGATAAGAACGAGCCCCAAAGTATTGCAAATTGTTGTAGGATTCTAGTTTGCTTCCTATCTGTTCTTATTCCTGTGAGCATCCCCCTAGCAATGCTTTTCACCTTTGTAACAGTGTTGGCTTTCAGTATCAGCAGCTGAAACCAGTTTTTAATTTTTCCAGTACTGGTAGAACCATCATCACCCAATTCTCCCCCGCCCCCAAAGATCTCAGCACCAGCAAAGCAAAGCCACTTGGTCAGAGGTCTGACTTTCAGCTTCTAAGATTTAAAATTTCCAATCTCTCCCCCTTGCTCATACACCCCTAAAAGTGGGGGCTGGGCTGCTCCCTGCAGTTGCTACCTCTGCGACACCTTAGCGTTCTCTCGCTTTTTTTTTTTTTGCTTTTTCCGTTACATAGATAATAACTTTAAACATAGTTAATAATTCATTAAGTTGATTCATTTCTGTTCAAAAAACTGCCGTCCTTTGCTTTTGGCAGACCCTGACAAAGACATAGGCACTAGGAATAGTCCCGTAAAGAAGATCATCAAACATACTGCCTTAGGGGTAATTTGGTCATTTCACGGGCTTGCATAAGTGTTGAGCTACTTGTTAACGGGAAATGGACTGTTACAGATCCATGACATGCACTGGCATATGATAAATCAAAACATCACTTGTGATTGATTGTGATGAAGTGCTAACTAAAGCAGGTCTTTAGGAAACCAAATGGCTACTGCCCTTCAGCACTGTGGCAGCAAAGGTAACAAGGATGTGGTGTGGGATGGATTCTCTGAGTGAACTGGAACACTGACAGAGAGACTGGGGAATACTGTGAGTGGATTCTAAGGGTGTTAGACCAAGGAGGACCGAACAGAATTCTGCAAAGGGCCAAATGGATTGATGTTGATGTATTTATGAGTGTTTCTGGATTTAATGTGTTAATTGGAAGTGGTTCTACTAGTTTATAGTGGGTCCAAATAGTTTATTTTGATTGAGTGACACTTGACTCTTTGATAGCCTGCATTTAGTGAGATTAAGATGCCCGAACATTCCTAGCAAAATGTAGAAGAGCGGATCCAAAAGGCTTGGAATGTTACAGCAGATTTTTCACCTGTGACCTGTATTCCCACACCACTACCACCCTCAACCCACACTACATTCACTGAGGGGGCTCAAAGGACACTCCCTTTACGCTGGTGAGGGGAGAATCAGAATCTTGGGAAAGCGGTCTGGTTGCCGTCCTTTATAAGCAGGTATTGACAGTGGGAGATGGTGCCATTGAGATAGATATGCTCCTGATTTTCAGTGGGATCCTGAGGTGCAGAGGCCAAGTGTCAGTGTTTAACTGACCAAGATAATGTGGATGCATTTACCATAACAGGCAGAAGAAATAAACTGGTAATCAGTATGTTTTGACCTTCAGATATCTTTGGCAGTGGCAAATTGATTACACTGTCTCTAGGAATGAAATACATAGACAGCTTACTAAAATGTTATTTGAGCTATAAAATAGCAGTTTCAAGTCTGATAGAATCCAGACATCAGTTGACACGATGCAGTGGCATAGTCTCTTGCCCAGTTTCTATACATAAGCCTAGAACCCATTGATTGAAGGGAGAGGCTAGGTTCATCTGAGGGCAGAGCCTCCTACACTGACACACATATATATCATAAATCTGCCTTCAAGACTTTTTCAAAGGGAATTGTAGGCATTTATTCATATGACTGTGCTATGGGAAAAAGAAATAGCCAGATCTTTTGGGAATTATGAGGCACTGGCTTTCAACTGGCTCTGACTTCTAGGAACCTAAATGTCACTTGGTCTGCCAGTCATATTGGAAGTTTATGGTGGTCATGTAGCAAATGGAGTTAACAGTAGTGTGCTGGAGAAAGATATAAGATAATTTTGGAGTCATTATAATATAGATGAATATTTAGAGCCATGATACTGGATGACATCACCAAAAAGTGGTGTACACAGAGAAGTCCAAGGATTAAGCCATGGGATATTTCAAATTTTAGACAATGATGATATGAGAAGGAACTAGCCAAAGAGATTGAGAGGCAGTAGCCAGAAATAGAGTAGGGATACCAAGGGAATGTGGTGTGCTGGAAGCCAAAGGAGGAAAAGAGAATGAGCAACTGTGTCAAATGCTACACATCAGGCAAATAAGAAAAGGACCAAGAGATGGCAACTGGATTTTAGCAATGTGGTGACCAGGAGAAAAGCAGTTTTAGAGCAATGGTTGGTGCCTGATTAGAGTGGGTTCAAGAAAAAAAATGAGAGGATACATTGGAAACAGCAAGTGCAGACAACTTTTTAAAGAAATTTTGCTGTAGGAAAAGAGAGAAATAGCACAGCAACTGGAAGTAATGAGATCAAGAGAATATCATTTGTGTTGCTGTAAGATGAAGAAATAATAGCATGTTTTATGTTGATGGAAATGTTCCAGTAACAAGGGGAGAATATGATAATTTGCAGAAAGAAAGGAGAATTATCAGACCAATGTCTCTGAGCGGAAGAAAGTTATGACATTTCATGCACAAATGAAGAGATTAGACTTAGCTTTGAGCACAGACAGTTTATAATCAATAATAGGAGAGAAAGTAAAAAATATTAGTATAGATTTAGGACATATATAAAAGAGAAATAATCTGCAAACAAAAACTTTGTTTCTTATAAAATTATAAAATTCTTATAAATTCAATTTTACAAATTCTTATATCCTTGCAAGACTTTAGCATATGTTAAAAGTTCTTATGAACTTATAAAATTGAAAAAATGCTGGCAAGGTTTAGCAAGAAAAAAAATGAATGCTTTCGTAGGCAATATTAGGAATAAAATAGAAGATATAACTAAAAATGCTGCAGATTTTTCAAAGACAACAAAAGAATACCATGACCAACTTTGTGGCAACAAATTTGAAAACAAATTCTAGGAAAATGTAACAGTGAAAGTGACTAATGAAGAAACAGAAAATTAATAATCCAGTAGCTGTTTAAGAATTGAACCTGTGGTTTAAAATCTTCCCTCAAAGTAAACTCCTACTGAAGGATGAAGTATTGAAATGGCTCTCTTTAAGATCAGGAATAAGAGTAAGAAGAAAATAAGCTATCACTGTTTATATTCATCACTGTACTGGAGAACCTAGCCAAAGCAGTAACACAAGAGAAAGAAAAAAGTTATGAGAATCAGAGGGTAAGTATAAATACTCTTAATATTCTCAGAAGCCATCACACCCTTCATAGATAACCTAAAAGAATCAACAGAATCTTAAAGAATTAATAACAGCTTACTGGATTAAAAAATCAGTATATAAAAATTACACTTTTGAAAACTTTCAACAGAAAGATTATTTTTAAAACAGTATCATTTCAACAGTAATACAATTATAAATACCTAAAAATGCACAAATGAAAATTAATTGCCTTTTTATAAACTTTCAGCAGAAAAATTGTCTTTAGAAAACAGTATTTCAATGGTAAAATTATAAATACTTAGAAATGTAGAATACCTATATGAAAAAATTGTAAAACTCTTGAAAGACATTAAAGAAGACCTAAATAAATGGAGACATATAGCATATTCATGGTTCATGAGACTCAATATCATAAAATGTCTTTTCTTCCAAAATTAATGTATGGTTTTGTGCACTTCCTCAAAATCTTAACATGTGCATGTGGTGGGGGGTAGGGTAGAAGGTGTGCAACCATATGTGTTTAAGCAAATAAGTGAAACCTGATAGCTAGTTCTAACATCAATATAGAAGCTCAAGGTTACAAGAACACCCAAAATTCTCTTAAAAAACAAGAATGAGAATTGACAATAGATTGTAAGGAAAAAATGAAAGTTGCAGTTTAAAAAAAGAATCTTCTAAAGTATCCTGTGAAATTTTTAAAAACAGCTTTATTGAGGCATAAGTGAAGCACAGGAAACTGCACATATTTAAAGTATGCAATTTGATGAGTTTTGACGATGTATATACTTGTGAAACCATCACCCTCCAGAAGTTTCTTTTGCCCCTTTGTAATGCTTCCCTCCCCGACCCCGCTCCATTTCCAGACAACCACTGATCTACTTTATATCACTAGAGATTAATTTTCATTTTCCTTGAATTTTATCTAAATGCAATCATACAGAAGGTCCTCTTTTTATCTGGCTTCTTTCACTGGGCATAATTATTTTAAAACTCATCCACATCATGGCATGGATCAATAGTTCCTTCCTTTGTTGCCGAGTTGTATTCCCAAGTTAGAATTAAAATGGCAACTTCCTTAAAAGATGGGAAAGCAGACACCAGGTGGATGATCTCACATCCTAGAAACCTTCATACCAATGGACCTTCACAAATTTTCTTATGTTGGTCCTCATTTTGCTGCCTCACATTAGGAAGCTGTGGTTTTAATGAATTAAATTCTTCTCAAAGACCTTTTGCTGAACGCCATCTTTCCTACTCACATGCTTTGACTGTTTAGCTGAATACAGTATATTGTTACAAAATTGTAGCTCTGAATATGGATTCCCTACAGGCTATTTAGGCTTTACTTTATTCTGTTTCTAAAAACTGTAGCCTGTGCACCAGCTAGCTAATGTGAGCTTTTGATCACAAGAAAGGGTTTATGGATAGCTCAGCTCTGTTGCGAGAAAAGCAACTCAAAGGGCAAGTTGACTGATTATCAGGAGAGACAGGACAAGTAGCAAAACTTTGAGTAGATGCATCATGTACTCTAGGGCAGTCGCAAATTAACATTTACTTGAGTATCTCCTATATCCTGGGCATTATTATCAGAGTTTTATATGTATTGTCTCATTTAATCCTTAAATCCCAATGAGATTGATGCTATTAATTATTCTTATTTTATGCAGAGAAAACTGAGGCATGGAGACAGTATGGTCACAGAGGAAACAGAAGGACACAGCAGAGCCTGGACTCAAAGGGCAGATACACCCTGGTGTGAATTCTAGCCTTGACATTTTAGTAGTGCCCAGTTTCCTTGCTGGTTAAATAGACTTCTATAAAATAAATACCACACAATAACAGTACCAGCTCACAAGGTTGTTGTGTGGCTTAGAGGATACAATGCATGCAAAGTACTTAGCAGAGTGCCAGGCACAAAGCAAGTAATAATTAATAGCTATCATAATTACTATTATTAACATTATTATTGCTATGACCAGGCAGTAATATCGTCAACCATTATTACCCTGAGTCAACTACGCGAAAGTAAAATGTTTCCAAATCTTCTAATCAAAAATAAACTGTCACGTCTAAATATCCGACATTTAAGAAGCACAGAAGATTAATAGTAATTAAAATACGTTCTGATTTTCCACCAAAAGTGTTGATTTCTACTCTGTCACTAAGCGTGTTTTCTTACAACACTTTAACACAGCTAATTTTCTTTAAAACACCTTCAGAGAGAAAGGCACCTAATATTTTAATTCTGTGACAAATGTATTCTCTACATGGGTATTATCTGAGAATTAGCAATTTGACTCCTTGATCAGTAATCCCTGCTTTACTTTGTTTAGTTCAGCCAACTCCCATTTCTTTTACTTTTCTCAGCACATAGTGTGATAAATGTTCCCACTGCAATGTGCTTCACAGGGGAACTGTGAGGTTGCCAAGGCACACACACAAAAAGTCTCACCAGGAGGAGATGAGGAGGAGGGTAATATAGCAAGGCTGCCATGGCATTCTGGAATTCTTTATGGCTAGGGAAAGCTTGAGGGCTTGCTCTTGAATATAGTTAACCTCATGGCAACTTTTAGTGTAAGTTCTTCCTTTCCTATATCTGATCACAGCCAAGGATTATAAACTCTTAACTTAGATAAGATGGGGACCACGAGCTTGCCACATGCCCTTGCATGCCACATGACAAAATTAGCCTTGCCAGTTGCATCTCTTCCTATCCCCATTCCAGCTCAGGATTAGTGCAATGACCTTTTCTAATTGAATGGCACAAATTCCTGTCTGGAGTCTTATTCTGAATTGTAGTTACCAATCATATGACTGTAAGAAAATACTCTGAGCTGTTAGCACCAGGCAGCTGGAAGAGGAAACTAAGGTAGGAATTCTCGTTCTACAAAGCCGTCCTTGGCTCTTTCATTATAATAGAACAAAACTGAAACACTGTCTAGCCTTGTGGGAAAATAAAGATGAGAATTTGGCAATTGTCACTCATCACTGTCAAGTCCTTCTCAGATACCTACATGAAAGATGATTTTACTAATTTTAGCGTCTTATTGGAAACAAGAAAGAGTTGGAAGGGACCTTAGTCTAGACCCACCACCTCTTTGATTTAGGTTTATTGCTCAAGTCATTTGCATTTAGGATCCATCACATCCCTTGCCTGTCTCTCCCTCCAAAATACCCCCTCCTCACCACATAAACACTGAGCCCTCAATACCATCCAGCAATAACTGCAGTGTCTCTTGTTGACTCACTCTTCTATTCATCATGAGTATGCCCAACTCTCTATGCCCCTTACATCTCCAGCCTCCTCCACCTACCCAATCCTTTTCAGTCAGTGATCTCATCCTTCTACTCATAGAGAAAACTGAAGCTACCATAAATAGTAAACCTAAAAAGTACAGGCATCAACACATGTTGCTCCTTCCACAATGAGGAATGGATGATCCCCTTATTTAAGAGGGATCTGTACTATGTACACCTGTACTATGCATCCTTTAATAGTCCTGACTTCTTAAGAACCTAATTCTATGGATTTCCCCACCTCATTAATTCATCTTCAACCATTTTCTCTCTGTGGTCTCTTTGCCATCAACATTTAAACATTTTCAAGTTTCTCTTCTCTTAAAAAGAAAGATCTCTCCCTCAACTGTATTTCCCCCACCAGCTACCTCTCTATATGTTTTTATTCACAATCACCACTTCTATTTTAGTCCCTTTCTCTGTTTTATTAGCTCCTCAGAAACTCGTTCTCCACCCTACCACATATACCATGAAACAGTTCTTGCCAAAGCCACCAAAGACCTTGATGTCATCAAATTTAATTGGTCTAGCTCTGTTTACCTGACTTCTCTATAGTATTTGATACACTCAAATTTGTTTTTCTATTTATTTGTTTCCTCCTACCATAGACATCTACCTCTTCTCATCTTTCCCAACTCATCCTGCTCTACTTCTCCAGTAAGTGATGGAGTTTTCCAAAACTTAGTTCTAGGCTCTCTTCTCATGTAAAACTATAAACTCTCCCTAGGTGATTCCAATTGCTCTGCACATTTTCATTTACCATTGCTATGCTAATTAAGCAAAATTAACTTTTCTTTTAGCCTTCTGTGAGGTCCATATCTATACATTTAACTACATATTCATCCTTGTTCACACATTTGAAAGGTAGCTTAAATCCAACTTATCCAAAACCAATCTCAATCAGTTCTCCCAATATTAGTTCTTCTGAATCTTCCCCATCTAATAGTCCTACAATATATATTTAGTTGCAGGCACAAGAAACTGAGGAATTATTCTTGACACTTTCTTCTCCTTTAACTGTCACATACAATCAATCATCAGGTTCTCTCTAACTGAGAGAATCCCTATTTCCTTCTGGTCATGTTGCCTAAAAGGAACTTCTGACCCTAGGAGAGAATTGTATTGAAATCACACTTCCAGTTCTCTTTCCATCCCTCCTCTCCCCACCCTCCTCTTTCCTCCTCAGAGGAGAAGAAACGAATCACCTTACTGGTTAGCTTAGGAGAATGAGCCAGGCCATTTTGTGTATTTCCTTCTTTTGGCCGTTCATGCTGTAACAGCATGAATTCTAAAACACGTAGAAATAAGCAACCAAAAAAGTGCAAGACTTGTACATTGTGAACTACAAGACATTGATAAAAGAAATTAAAGAAGATCTAAATAAACAGAAGGATATCTCATGTTCATGGATTGGAAGATTTAATATTATTAAGATTTACCCAAAAATGATCTACAGATTCCCTGCAAACCCTATCAATATCCCAGGCGGCTTCTTTGCAGAAATTGACACGCTGGTACTAAAATTCATATGAAAATGCAAAAGAGACAGAATAGTCAAAACGATCTTGAGAAAAAAGAACAGAGTTGGAAGACTCATGCTTCCCACTTTCAAAACTTACTAAAAAGCTATGGTAATCAAGACAGAGTGGTACTGGTACAAAGATAGACAAATAAATCAATGGAATTTATTAATTCTAATTAAGAATCCAGAAATATAACCTTACATTTATGGTCAATTGAATTTCAACAAAGGTGTTAAAACAATTCAGTAGAGGAAAGAACAGTAGTTTTGATAAATGATTCTGGGACAATTGGATATTTGGGTGCTAAAGAATAAAGTTGAACACCTACCTCACATAATATGTAAAAATTACCTCAAAGTGGATCAGAAACCTAAATGTAGTAGATAACCTAAAAATAGGTTTATAAAACTCTTAAAAGAAACAAAGGAATAAAACTCTATGACCTTGAGTTAGCAATAACTTATGAGATATTACTCCAAAAGCACAAGCAGTAAAAGGAAAACTGGATAAGTTGGACTTCATCACAATCAAACTTCCAGACTTCAAAGGACACCATCAAGGAAGTGAAAAAGACAATCCACGGAATGAAAGAAAATATTTGAAAATCATATATATTATAAGGGACTTTTATCTTGAATATATAAAGACAATCTCTTACAACTCAATAAAAAGGTTAAAAAATGGGCTAAGGATCTGAATAGTTCTCCAAATAATGTATACAAATAGCCAATAAGCACATGAAAAGATGCTGAACATCGTTAGTCATCAGGGAAATACAATTCGAAATCACAATGAGATACTACTTCACATCCATTAGGATAAATATAGTGTTGAAAAAAAAGACAGATGACAAGTATTGGTGAAGATGTGGAGAAATTGGAGTCCTCATACATCGCTGGTAGAAATGTAAAATAGTGCATCGACTTTGGAAAATTATCTGGGAGCTCCTGAAATGTTAAACATAGAGTTGCCAAATGATCCAGAAATCCCACTCCAGTTATGTCTAAGAGAAGTGAAAATTTATGTCCACACAAAAACTTGTATGTGAACATTCATAGCAATATTATTCATAATAGCCTCAAAGTGGAAACAACCCAAATGCTCATCAACTGAGAAATGGATAAACAAAATGTGGTGTGTCTGTATAGTGAAATACTATTTAGCAATAAAAAGGAATGGAGTACTAATACATGCTACAACATGGATGACCCTCAAAGACTTTAGATTACGTGAAAGAAGCCAGTCAGAAAAGACCACATATTGTATGACTTCATTTATATTAAATGTCCAGAACAGGCAAATGTATAGGGACACAATTACAGCATGTGTAATTATACTAAACTACTGCATTTTTCACTTTAAACAGGTAAATTTTATGATGTGTGTATTACTTTCCTTTCCATCTTCAAAATTAGGAAAGTCATATCTCTCTGACCCTTATTACGTTGTCAAATCTTTCTTTCTAACCCAGCCAGAAAAGATTTTCCACTTTCAAGAACCCATGTCATGAGATTAAGCTCATCTGGATAAACCAGGATACTATCCCCGTCTCAAGGTCCCAACCTTTAACCATATCCGCAAAGTTCCTTTCGTCATGAAAGGTAACATAGTCCCAAGTTCCAAGGTTAACTTATGGGCATCTTTGGGAGCCCATTATTTTGCCTATAATGTAAATTATATCTCAATGAATATGTTTTTTCAAAAAGAGTGGGTGCATTCTGCTCTTCTGCCTCCAGGAGGATGTAGACCAGGCTCAGAGCCCAGGTCTGGCTTGCAGAGGCAGTTGGAAGCCCCCGTCTCGCCATCCATGTGACAGGACCTGCACAGAAAGAAGACAGCAATCCTAGGAAAGCACATCTATAGGCTAAACCACTCCTTCAGTGGGTCCACATTCTAGACTTGGACAGAAGGCATTAGGAAATAATTGGCCACACACCTAAGCTTCCCTCGAATGATGCAATCGTCTCATGAGTCAACTTTCTTCAATTTATTCCAAACTCAGAGGATGGAGAAAGAGGATAAATTACTGGCCCAGAAGCTCCAGCACTGATTTTGTCTTCTAGATAACACTCATAAACATCAATTTTACTCTATCTTTACTGTCAACACTTTACTTTAAGCCTCCATCATGGCTCAATACGATTATTAAAATGACTGCTTTGTATATTTTCTCTTTTCTTCTTCTAATCCACTTTCCTAGATGCAGCCAAGGTGACTTTATTGAAATGCAGATGTTATCACGTGACTCTGCTGATTAAGCCTCCACTTGGCTTTCCATTACTGTTGGGATAAAAATTTTAAACATCCCACATCCTCTGGTTCCAATCACAGTGTCAGTCTCCACTTGAATCATTCTCCCCCTGCATTATGGCATCTCAGAACCCTCATGCGCTGCCTTTTTTCTAGGTGCTCCCCTTTCCCCTCAATCTTCACCTAGATGATGGTAGCATGGCTCACAATTTCAGATTAAACTTCCCTTCCCAGAGCTCCAGTCAAACTTGGAAACTTTAACATGATGCACTTTGCTTTAGCACCCTGCGCTTTTCCTTTGAGGCACTTATCACAACTTTTATTTAATATTAATGTCAATAAATATTATCCATCACTTCCAATCCCAACTGGTACATTATTAACACATCATTACCAGTGCGTGAGAGAAAGTTCCCACTGTCCCAGGCAGCCCTATTCCCACCAGATCGTCTCTATGATAACTGAAAGAGAAATCCACCCTGGGAAAAATGGCACAACCCAAATGTATTCTAACATAATTTTGTATCACTTGTCTGGTGGTAGAATTAATGTGCATAATAAGACTATGCACCCATCCATAAAAACAGATCATAAATAAGCTCATAAAAAAATCACCATATCATAGGAGTTAATATTTCAATGACATATCCTATTTGTTTCTTCTGCTATTTTCCTAGTACTTCCATGATAAACAAATCCATTTTTTTTAAAATGATAGGAATCACAGGGTTAAAAGGGACTTCAAAATATCACTAATTTTTTAACAGTGGTTTATATAGAAGTACATAAACTATATGGTAGGGTATAAACAGGGTAGACATGAAGAAAATCTTTAGAGTCCTGACTATGCCATCTATTAGTTGTGTGACTTCAGCTAAATTATTTAACCTGTCTTAGCCTCCATTTCTTCATCTGTTAAAAAACAAGAGATAGTAACACCTAACTCAAATGGCTGTGAAAAGTAAAAGTAAATTAGGACATTTGTGAAGTGGCTAGCACAGACTGTTAACGTTAAACACAGTCATTCTTAGACTTGTAGATTTCACAAAAATTTTATATCTATAAAATATCTCTGAACATTATATATAAATATAAACATACTTGCATAAATATAATATGCAAAATTTAAAAATAATGTATATTCAAATATACATATATTTGATTTAGGTAACATCCACAGGATATGTTATTGCTTATTTTGTCAAATATCATTATGAAAAAACATCTATAGAACACCATTATTTTATCAAAAGAAAGACACCTTAACAACAAAAAAGTAGATCTTTACATTTAAATTGAATACATTTAGTTTTACGTTATGCATTTCTCTATGGGAGGATGAAAACTTGATCTCAGACTATTACTGGTTTGTGGGTTGCATCTGGAGACTCACAGTTATAGTAGATATTTCATTAATACAACTTAAACCTAAACCTGTTCTAGGCTCTGATCTCAGACAATAGAGTGTCTGAACCATTCAGTTGAGCCCAGCCCAATTGCCTGAGCTCCTTGAGTTCTCAAGAAGAGACTCACTCTCCTGTGACTCATGACATCTCCAAATCTAAATACGCCACATAAGATTAACCTTTAATGTATTTTCAAGTAAACTCATGCCCATTGTTTTTGATGGCAGAAAAGTATGGTTCCTAGTAGGAGTTTTTAATTTAATTAATATTTAGCTACTTTTCTATTATTTGGGAAAATTCCAATTAGCATATTCCAGCCTAGTTGTCTTTAAAGTAAGTTTGAAGAAATTTTAAAATATAGGATTAAACTCCAGCTAATGAAGCTGCAGAGTTACCTACAGAAGGGCTAAATTTCAGGAAATTTGAAAAAGACCACCTAGTGCTGTTGTGGAATATAGTTTGGGCAACTTTTTGGAAAGAAGCGGCAACAACATAGCAAAAATCTTAAATATTTACACCCTCCAACTTGCATAATGATCCACAATAAAACTCTTCAGGAACAAAGATATTCATCTTAATTTTAATGACTAAAGCTTGGAAAAATCCTAAAAATCCCAAAATAAAGAAAACCAACACACTAAACATACACTCACATGATAGAATATTATGGAAATACTAAAATGTTCACAAAGAGTTTTTACTTACATTGTATCATAGACATATTCTCATTTATTATGTTCTAGGCCAGGAGTCAGAAAACTCTGAGAGTCTGTGGGCCAAACATATTCCAGCACCTGTCTCTGGATGGCCCATGAGCTAGGAAATAATTTTTACGTTTTATAATGATTGAAAAAAATCAAAAGAAAAATAATATTTTGTGATATAGGAAAAATATATAAAATTCAAATTCCAGTGTGATAAATAAAGTTTTATTGGAGCACAACCAAGCTCATATGGTTATGTATTGTCTATGGTTTATTTGGCACTACAACTGCAGAGTTGAAGAGTTATAAAAGAAATTATGTGGCTCACAGAACCTAAAATATTTATTACACGGCCCTTTACAGTGAAAATTTTGCCAAGCTCTGTTCTAGGAAACAGTGCTATTTCAGTTTGGTCCACTTCCAAAGCTCCTTCCTTCATGCCATGCTGTCCCCCACGTGCATATGGAGTGGGAGTGAAAGGCAACACATCAAAATGTTAGCAGTGGAAAGTTATCTTTGAGAGAATAGCGTCTGGTCCGTGACGGACACTCAGTATTGTTTAAGTGAGTGACTGTCTGCATGAACACTAACGCATACAGAGAGATTCATATGGAATTGGTGTTCTTGAAAAGTCCTATGTCTGTCTGTCCCTTGCCATTATCTACAGAGAAGTAGCCACTCAATGAAGAAGCCAACAATTGCTTGAAGGGGACTTTGGGTTCCTCATTGCGAGAGGATGCCAGGGTTAAGAACTTCTAGAGTCATGGATTTATGGGGAAAGAATCTTCTCTCATCGAAGTATGGTTTCTGAGAGGGCTCTCCTGACCTATGGAGTTTGACAAGCCAGTATGGCTGTTGGAATTAACCATGCTTGGAGCAGGGGTCATGCAATAGAAATGTCTGGTATATTAACTTGTCTCTATACCTGTGCCACTAGCTACATGTGGCTACCTAAATTTCCATCAAACTATTTAAAATTAAATAAGATTAATATTTTAGTTCCTCAGTCACACTAGCTACATTTCAAGTGATCAATAACCACATATGCCTAGTGGCTTCTGTTTTAGACAGCTGAGAATAGATAATTTCCATCATCATAGAAAGTTTATTGAATAGCGCTGCTTTAGACAATAGGATAACTCTTTTATGCAATTTATTGTATGGGGTGGGATTGAGCATTTTTGCCCTAAACCGTCTGTGTGATTTGTTAAGCTAAGCTTCTGGTTCCAGTATTTTCCATGACAACACATCTCAAAATTTAGAAATCATTAGGAGAGGAGATTTGCCTTCCAAAATTCTGTTTTCTAAGTTTTTAGAATCTATATGTACCTATCTTACCTTATGCTGGAGATCCAAAAATTAGATGTGGCTCCCCACCTCACGTAGGAAAGGCAAGGCTGATTTTCACAGCATACAATTCTTATTATGCAATTATGATATATCAAGGTCTGTGAATGCACGTTGCTAATCGTTTCCTTCCCTTCTCTTCTTCTCTGTGATGTGTTTAAAGCTTGTGGGCTATAAATCAAGTAATTGTTGACTGTATCCTGGCTTGCAAATTTACTTATAACACTGTTCTCTACTCCCGAGGCCTTTTAACATCTCCTTCTCCTGGATCGATGACAGGAATTTAATCTGCTCACAGATGGAGAGACCAAGGGAAAGAGAATTACAAGGTCACTGTGTGACATTGACCTTTCTAAGAACTGACTCCACTCAACCAACAATAACTGACCCAGTGCTAAGAGTGATGATTTGACCTTGAAGAACATTCTTCAGCCAAAACTTCTTTACAGGCATTTTTTATTTCTGGAACTGTTTTCTGCATCTCTGGAAAAGAACAGCTCTTTTTTCTTTCTTTTTTTCTTCTTTTAGTAATTGTAAAAGTAGTGAATGCTCATTTTTAAAAATTTAGTGAGCATAAAGGAGAAAAAAATTCAGAAACTAATTGCTCATTAATTCATTTTTCTTTCATTCAAGAATATTTAGTAAATGCTTACTACGTGCCACACACCATTTTACTTGAAGACAACTTTTACTTAACTCTTGATGCCTACTTTTTTCCCTTCATATAAATCTGGGAGATAGCACAGTATATTGGAAAGAGCATGATCGTCAGCATCAGACCAACCTGTGTCCATATCTTGGCTCTGACACGCACTGTGTGAAGTTGAGT
The DNA here is from genome assembly GCF_041296265.1 of Equus caballus. NCBI lineage: Eukaryota > Metazoa > Chordata > Mammalia > Perissodactyla > Equidae > Equus > Equus caballus. The sequence goes on from NC_091707.1 coordinate 38,176,279, forward strand.
TAAGTCATTTAAACTCTCTGAGTTCCATTTCCTTATACATAAAATCAGTATGTTAGTAGCAGCTCTGCAGGTTTTCTAAGCATTTGGACAATCTCTGCTCTGTTGGGCAGCATCTAGGCTGTTTGGGACACAAGCCCATGAGTCCCAAGCAGGACTTTGCACCAACCTGGAGCAACACAAATGAGCAGGGATTCTTTTTTTTTTTAGTCATAAAAAGAAGCCTGGAGCAGGCAATCAGGGAATATGCGCCACTGGGATAGTGGCCAAGTTTTTCCAAGATTCAGGGAGGAAAGACAGATTTTTTTTTTTGTGGGCCGAGCTTGCAAATCCCCAAGTGTGTCACCAACTACAAAGCGCTCCATGTGAACACACCATTCAGAGCGATGATTGTTAGGTTCTCAAGCAAAGTGGTAGACTCAACACAGAAGAGGATGTATGCAGGGCAAGTAGGGCTGTGTAATCTTAAATTATAGTGAGTTAAATAGGAGCCTTTGAGAAATGATTAGGTTTATCCATAGTATTTGCAGGTCTCTCTTGCCAGCTCACATACTGCGGCCACAATGGGAGTGAAGGAATCATGGAACCTTCCATACAGCCTTGCCAATTCTCTTTTTTAGTAGGAAGCTGATTATTCAGTTTGGAAATTAACCCAGATTCCTTGTTTCTCTTTCTGCCTACTTTCCTCCACTGTTTTCTGATCAGTTCACTTATTAGAAGCTCTGCCAGAGGGTAGAAAGGAACATGCTCAGGAAGCATTGAGTCAATGTTTCATTGTTTTCTGGTAACACAGATAAAAGTTATTTGGAAGACTATACTCTAAGACTGTCCTTTACTCCTGATTATGCAAATGGCAGATCAGTCAAAGCCCTGGTAGAATTATCTTGTTTTCTACACCAATACTCCGTTCTTTAGAACTGGACATTCAAGGGCTACCATCTCCTTTTTCCCTCATTACTATGGACAAATTAAAATCTGGGTGCACCAAAACTCTCCCAGACGTTTTATGTTTATTTTTAGCTCCACACATTAATCCAAAACTAGTTTAGAGAAAAACAAAGTGAATTTCATCTTTGAACTGATGAGAACAACCTACAACATATTGAATAACTTAGAGAGTTTCCACTGTATAATAAGTCAACGATTGATATAGTTTAGTTTCCTGCCTTATAATCTGATTTTATGAAAAATATAGTTATTCGGAAAATTTTTAAGAACATTATCTTCTAACCACCATGCCACCATGTAATATTTATTGCTACTGCAGAGATGTTTTTTCCCCCTTAGCCCCAGCGTGAGATCATTTTATGCCCTAAAGCACATCACAGTATGCCCTGGAGCACATCTTGGGAATCAGAAGTGAATCTTTAAATCACCTAATTTCACATCTCAGCAGCCATGCTTTGGTCAATAAGTGTGCAGAGTACACACTGAGGCAGAGGTTAAAAACACAAAGACAAAACCCAAACTGAGTGGAATAAATAACTTGCCTTCAGGTGGAAAGAGTTTGTATTTTTGTTGACTTAGTCCTTCGTAATACCCCTTTCAAAAAAGACTAGCACCTCAACATCCACAGAACAATACCCTCCTCCCACCAAAGTATTTTTAAAATAATTAGGCTCTGTCTTTATTACATGTGAGATGTCAAATAGAAGTGATATGCCTCTGGAGTCTGCTTCCAGGTGATATATCACTTCTGATCTTTATTTGTTCAATTTGAAGATTATTGCTTTTCATATTGCCTGTGAGCCTTTGGAAGCTAAAAATGAGATCCAGCTCTCAAGATCTAGGCAAGCTATTGATTTAGAATCCTTTAAAAAGAGTCAAGTATGCAAATCCAACTCTGGCCACAAATATACTTTTATTTTATTCTTAAAATTATAGAAGAATGTATATGGACTTTGGAGAATGGCAAAAATTGCTGTGTGACCTTCATCAATTTAATTAGGATCAGCTTTTTGTTCTGCAGAATGGATTTAGAAATCCCTGCTTCACAGGATGGTGGTAAAGTCTAACGCAGTTCTCACTCTAAACTTCCCAGAGTGTTACCTTTCATACAGGAGACATTCAGATATTCACTCACTTTATAAGCAAATTTGAAAAGTTAGTTGAATATCTTCTTGTTATGTTACAGGCAGGACAACACTATTTGGAAACAGAAATGCCTTGGGGGGAATATCAGTTTTTCTGAAGAGTCCAAAGAAGGAGGGTTGATTTGTTTGGTTTTGATTTAGTTTTATTTGAGGTCCTGCTGTATATCACACATTAGGCTAGGCAGTGGGTATTTATTTCTCTCTGGACTACAGAAGTAGGGGCTGATTCCCCATTATCCATTCCAACCTCAAATCACTGGCCCATGTAAATTCTGATATTTTCTATACCTTCCATGAGTGATGGGTTCAGGAGTAACCAGTTCTGATCAAAAAGGGTGCAGGGCAAATTTAGAAGAAAGGACACCTGCTAAGAGACTGCCCCATGATGTAATAATTTCTCTCCTACCTCCAGACTTGGTCATTTTAGGGCATGATCCTCAGGGCTACAGCAGCTATTTTGTGACTAGCATGAGGATGAAACAAAATCCAGGATAGCAGAGGGTAGACGATATCATTGAGTTGCTGAGACAACAAACCCTCAAGTCCACCCTGCTACTGGACTTCCTATATATGAAATAAATCATGACCCTCTGTAAATCAGTCTGGGTCACTTGGATTCAGCAAATCAGAACACCACTCCAACTAAAAAGAGCAGCCTCCAACTGGTCCCATTCCTTCGACTCTTTCTCCCTCACAGTCTGTTCTAAACACAGCAGCCAAAGTGATCTTTCAAACTCATATCTTCTCATTCCCCGGCTCAAAACCATCTGATGGCCTCCTAAAACCCTTAGAATAAAATCCAAAATCAGTACCAAGGCTTACAGCCTTCCATAAGCAATTCAATAGTGACCTCCAGTAAGATGGATGGCATCATCCAATGTGATCTGACCCTTTTCCACTTCTCCAAAGTCATCCTCTCCACCTTACCTTCTCTGGCTCTGATATAGCCACAATGGCCTTCTCCCTGTTCCTTCAGTAGTTTTTTTCCCACCTCAAGGCCTTCATGCTTGTTGTTGCCTTTGCCTGGAATGCTTTCTTCCAGTTCTTACATCATTGTGTTCTCAGCTGAAAGTCATTTTCTCAGAGAGGCCTTAATGATCTTATTTAAAAAAAATAGCTTGCATACTTACCTAAACCCAACTCTCCACTTCATTATGCTAAATTATTTTTTTCATAGCATATGTCACTATCTGAACTTGTATTATTCATTTATTTATTTACTTGGTTTTTCTGTCTTCCACACTAATATGAAAACTCCATAAGAGCAGACTGCCTATCTGCCTTGTTCACTCTTGCATTTCCAAGGCCTTGCATAGTGCCTAGCATATAGTAGGGATTCAAAAATTATCTGTTGAATGAATGAAAGGCTAAACCATTGCAGCGATAGGAGTAACTCAGCCTGAGATAAATAGATAAAGCAGAAAGAGGACTCAAAGGAGGCAGGAAAAAATATTCAAAAGAAGTCTTGGTAGAGGCATTAAAATTGAAAAAGTACAAATAGGAATATGTAATACAAAAGAAATGCTATAAATACAAATGGCTAGACATTTAACTCTAGGAGAAGAAAAATAAATAGATGTCGCTTAAGTTCAACAACAAATCTGAATCTGAAGAGGAAGATATGGTGCCTGGTCCCAAGGGGAAGTAATCCCCACTGGCCCAGAAGTCAAAAGGACCTGAGATCTAAACTAGAAGACCACACAGATGTAAATTTAATTGTAGCTGGTCAAAAACAAAAAGTTTGGGATTACATATCCCCTCCCTTCTTTGTGGAAAAAAAAAATATGAGAGATTGGAAAGAAATATGAGCTCTGTCTCTAGGAAACTACAGAAAATTTAGAGAAATATGAAAACATAGGAGGGGCATAACCTTTAAAAAGTGTCTCTTTACATAGTATTAGCATGACATGTTCCTTGGAACAAACATAGAAAAAGTTTGTGAATTAGGAAAATGAAGAGGATATACAAGGAAGGAGATATGGAGCCATGTGAAATGTAAACAGCTCTCTTTTCTGCTCACACGACAATATAGCTGAAATTGTCTTCCAAAGCTTAGAAATTAGACAGTTATCCAACAGTGAAAAAAAGCATCACCTATAACAGGAAGTAATTAAAATGTGCTTGAAGGGGGCAGTAAGACATGAGAACTTTGTAACAAAAATTAAAAATACATACAAAGAAGGTGCGACGAAGAGGTAAACTCAAAAGCTTTAAAACACTGAGAGATCCCCGTCCACGTAGCAGGTGGAAAGAGAGAAGAAAAGAGTAATATTCTCATGGACTTCAAGCAATATGGAAAAACTAAAGCTGGTTGAAGGAAATTTACAATGGTCTTTCTGAACACTTGGACCCCAACCAGAACTCGTGACCTATGATTCTATCATTACATAAAAATTTACCGTTAAGTCAAGGGCACCTGTGTGATTATAAACAGATCAAGGAAAAAAATGTATTAAGACCAGTAGTCTTCAAAAACAAACAAACAAAAACTTTAGAAAACTGATGTTTACCTCGTAGACACAAGAAAAGAGGAAAATAATAAAGCCATCTGTGCTGATCAAAGACTCCTTAACTCAATCACTTGGAGTAGGATCCTGCTTATCCACAGGACTGGAGACTGAACTGCGAGAGGAGGATAAGAAGGTACTACCCAAGGCTGTGCAGTCTTGAAAACTCCAATCTCTTTCTACCATGTAAGACATTTGGGGTTATTGTCACTAAAATAATAGTAAAAGCTAATTTTCTTTTCTTTTCTTTTCTTTTTTTGTGTAAGGAAGACTAGTCCTGAGCTGACATCTGTGCCAATCTTCCTCCACGTTAAATGTGGGTTGCTGTCATAGCATGGCTAATGACCGTATAGCTGTGCCCAGGGTCCAAACTTGCGAACCTGGGCACCAAAGCAGAGCATGCCAAACTTAACCACTATGCCACAGGGCCTGCCCCAAGATAACATTTTTGAGTGCTTCCTGGCTAGCAGACACTGTTCCAAGCATTTTATACATGGTATCTCATCTCTCATAACAACACTATAAAGTAGGTTCTCTTCTTTCCCCATTTTATGAGAGGGAAAAGTACTCATCTCTGACTTCACAGAGTCTATTGGGCCACCATTGGAAATAGTAGACTCCAAGATACCTATTGAATGGATATATTAGGGAATGAGTGGAAAGGATTTAGAAGTAAAGAAAGAAAGGAGAGACCGCAATAGAGAGAGAGAGAAGGAAGGGAGGGAGAAGAAGAGAGAGGTGATTCTGGAACAATTGGTAATAACAAAGGTCAAAAAAACAGTAAGACAGCCCAAAAGACCACAAACAGAAGAGGAAGATGAAAGTCTGAGGATCTCAAGAGGACCCTTCAGAAAAACAACAAAATGACAACAGGAGTAATTGAATAAAATGCACCACATGTCTCAGTGGCTGTAATAATGTCTAACATCCTAGACAGGATGTAAAAACACACAAGTCTAACCATTTGGGGATATGCTGCTTATACCTTGGGCATAGTATAGACAAGTAAGAGAAGCAATTCAGCCTACCAGAGAAGATGGGAATTCTTTCTTTCAAGGTAAATAAAATACAATAAAAGAAAGAGAAAAAGGAAGGAAGGGAGGAAGGAAGGAAGACTTAACATCCTTATTATATTTACATTGACTACTAGGACCTGGATATTCCATAGTATACAATTCTGCTCTGAAGGAAGTGCCAAAAATAAAAGTAAAGCTAAATATACTGAGGCATGCTTTTCTCGACTATAGAAATTTGTATGAAAATTAACAAGAAATATAGCCTATTTCATGCATGCTTGCTGTGGAGGAAAGGATCACTATTCTTATTAGGACTTTGGTCTAATGAAGCAACTCTTAATTGCAAGAGCTGGGAAGACTGAAATGCAGAGATGTCCCCCAGTGTACAGAAAGACAGCCAACAGGATGACATAAGCTTCCAAAGTCTGCTAAAAGGTACAGAGGAGTAGCCAGGGAGAGGCTGGACAATCACACCTCTGAGCACTTGCTAATGCATTGCAAAGATAGTTTCAAGACCATGATGAAAGAAAATGTTTAGAATAGCACAAAGACTATGAGATACACCCAGAAGGTTGTCAGAGAATGGCAGTGATGCCTACCTCTTCACGCATAGGCTTGATCTACCTAAAATTAGAACTAGACTGAGTGACACGGGGTGGTGAAAAAAAGACCATCCCTCATGCAAGATGTCTATTGTCTAGTACCATTTCTATTACCGTCTAGTTGTGTGACCTTGGGCAACTCACACAACCTGTCTGGGATTCAGTTTCCTCATCTGTGTGAGACAGGAATTATATTGGTTGATCAGAGAGATTGCTTCCATGTCAGAAAGCAATTCTATAGGGGCCTCCAGTAGGAACTGGAACAGTAATCATTGTAGTAATCACTACAGTAATCATTGCAAATAGGGCAAGTCCCAGTGAAAAAAGTCAACTGCTATATAGATGGACAACTTCAACATAAAGATCTCTGTGTCATATGGTAGTCCTTTGCAAAAGTGACTAGTGATGAATTTCAGAAATATCTAAACTATTGTGAGATGAATATCATGGTCATTATTTTGAGTATCTATGAATTTTAAGTTTTTAGCAATTTTGAGAATTATCCTCTGACCCATGGAATAGTGTTCTCTCAACCTTAGGTTATGACAATGATATAGAAGCTTGGGATAAAATTTCTTCTTACAGCAATAACATGATCTCCCCTAGTTTTAACTCTTCCATCCAACTACTGTGTTGATCTTGAATTGTATGCAGAGGCATGAAATGGAGCCCATCAGCTCCGACCAACTACATGGTTGAAGAGCAGCACTGTTTAGAATGCTCTCCTGGACAGGCATTGTTTTTGTCTGCCCAGGAGCCCTTTGTTGGAGAACCATTTATCCCTCATAACCTGAGATCCTAGAGTGGCTACAATGGCAGGACCCTGCTTCCTTGGCTTCAGATAATCAGATATTTTATCTCCTGGGAATTTGAATCTTCATGAGAAACACACAGCCACATAAGACAGTTGAAAGGAATCATCCAATAAAGGCGCCCTAGAAAGAATATACACAAATTCCTTATTTGGTTTTCCAGTTCTTCCTTGACTCTATGAGCTATTCTTCACTTAAGCTAACCAGGGTTAGTTTCAGTTGCTTGCAGCCAAAGAATCCTGATGCCAAGATGTGACAGTGTTAGTCTTCCTAATCAAGTTTCTTGAAGGGAAACATCAGGATAATGTTGGAATTCCTAATCATTTGGGAAAGTAAAGAAAAGAGTAGAGGGGCTGGCCCGGTGGTGCAGCAGTTAAGTGCGCTCATTCCACTTCAGTGGCGTGGGGTTCGCCGGTTCAGATCCCAGGTGTGGACATGGCACCGCTTGGCAAGCCATGCTGTGGTAGGTATCCCACATATAAAGTAGAGGAAGATGGGCATGGATGTTAGCTCAGGGCCAGTCTTCCTCAGCAAAAAGAGGAGGATGGTAGCAGATGTTAGTTCGGGGCTAATCTTCCTCAAAAAAAGAAAAAGAAAAAGAAAAAAGTGGATTGGAACTGGAAGAACAGAAATCATCTGGATTAACTTATTTTACTAATGAGAAAACTTAATGACAAAGAGAAGAGACAGATCTGAGGTCATACAATTAGTAATTGATGGACCCAAATTCAAAACACCTGATGCTTAAGTCAAGCACTTTGCTCCAAACACCAACAATTTTAATGGATGATCCACAAACAAATGAGTAATTATCTATTAATTAAACACAGACTCTATTTCTAATGAAAAAACAAAGTTACATAAAAGTGACCATTTTGTTTTTAAATGTTTTAATAGGAAATACATTCACACAGTTCAAAAAATATATAGAAATATATGCAGTGAAAGGTCTTTCTCCAACACCTGCCTCATTACCCTTCTCCATCCTCAGGTAATGACGTCTTTTCACTTCTTGCATATGCTTTCTTGTGTATGCAAATACAAATATATTTTTCCCTCCTTTCTTACATAAAAAGGAGCATAATCGACATAATTTTATGTACTTTGCTTTTTTTATCTTATAGATCCTCCACATCATTACATAAAGAATTGCCTTATTTTTACAGGTGCATAAAATTTCACTTTGTGGATATACTATAATTTATTTAACTCCTCCACAACTGATAGACATTTAGGTTGTTTCCTATCTTTTGCTGTTCAAACAAGACCCTTTTAAATAACACCAGTTTGTAGCAAAGCAATATTTTGTGGGGATAAGTTTCCAGAAATGTGCTTGCTGGGTCAAAGGGATATATGCATTTGGAAATGTGATAGATATTAACAAATTGCCCTTCATAGGGGTTCACGTAGTTTTATACAATACACCCATGATCATAATACCTGTTTCCCCACAGTTTCTCTAACTGTGTTACCAAAGAATCACCGCCCAGTTCAGCCATCTTAGGGAAAGTAACTCAGAACAGTTCATTTTGTTTAACAAAAACAAAATTATTGAAAAAAAATTTTATAGCAGTTTCACCTATAGGTTTTCCACCTTGAATGTGCAACAAAGAGAATGTAAACAGAGAGCTAAAATCTACAGTTTTAAATAGTTACACAGTGTAAGCTATTCTCTGAAATCCTTTTTGTTACATGAGAATTCTTTCCTTTCATCAGCCGTCATTGTAATTCTTTAAACCAGAGAATTTCCAAGGATTCAGGCTCCAGTTGATTTGATCACAATTCCACCTACCTGGTAACCAGGCTTCTGGTGAACTGGAACATCACACCTAAAAGTGGCACAGGATTCCAGTAAACAGCTGTTCCAAAACCAGGGTACTTTAGTCTTCTTTGTAGACACACCTCCAGGGCAAAGTGAGGGCCTAGGATTCTGGGCAAAACTGATTTGATTCACTTTATAAGCTGGGTTATTTCTTTTCCCATTAGGCGACGATCCAGACTCTCTCTTAGACCCTTTCTCTGCCTCCACCACATCTTTCTATCACTCAAATGTGTTAGTCTCTAATAGTCAACTCTTCTCCCTACATTCTCTCTCTCTTTCTGAGAATCCACCCATCCTCAAAGCTTCAACTACCAGCTCCAGGCAGATAAAAGTCAATATTACAGATTTTACCTCTCTCTCTGTTGGCAGATTGCATAGTAATCAAGAGTGCCAGCTCTGAGTTGTTGGCTTGAGGGAAACTCCTGTAGCTACACTACCACCTCTTAACCATACCACGACCAAGTGAGAAGAGACCTAATCTTGATGACTGGAGGATGCCTTTAGAAAGAGGAGGCTGGCATTCTTTTTCCCTATTTGGATGGCTGCCTCTTGGAAGGCAGCTCACTTGTTGGTCTATCTCATGCTTTCTTGAATAAAAGACTTGATTAAAGTGGCTAGATTGGAGGAGCTCCTGGAATGCTACTTCATGGTGTGGCAAGGAGGTGTGAGTTTCCCCTGGGGTATCTAGTTAGAACTATTCTTGGAGACATATACCTGGGCTAGAGTTTTTCTTGCTGGTACCCCAGCCAAGGATCAAGAGGCTGTAAGATATAACGTTGGGGATGGGAGCTGGGGTGGGCAAGGTAGAGCCAGAGCAGAATTCCTAACTGAATTATAATACTGTAAAGAGAGCCCTACCTCGCAGGCCATCCAAATAATTTATACATGTGACTTACTATAGACTCAGCATTTGCACACCTATTACACAGAGAGCATAGCAGGCTAGTTTGTGTTGGCCAGAGAAGCAAAGATAATCTAAAGAAAGAGAACTACAACCTGGGCAATTGAGTCAAGAGACATCTGCCATTCCTCCATTGTTTCCCCCAAGCATCCCTCAACACTAGAGGTCATAGACCTTGAAAAGAGAATGAGAGAACCAGATTGTGACCCCAACTCCCAGCCCCAATACACTCACGCATGCCACACAATGCCAACATTCAACCTGGACTTGACCACCCAGTCAGCTTTGACCCCTTGTGCCTTATTGCCTCTTTATCCTGTTGGTCACCACGTCCTATTCATGCCTCCACTCAATGAATTCTTAGCCTCCTTTCCAAAGTAAATCCAGAATACTCCCTGTCTTTGCCCACTTACCTACCTATGTTAGTCAGCTATTGCTGCAAACCTAGGGACTTACAACAATAAGGGTATATTTTTCTTGCTCACTGGTTTGAGGGTCCCCAGGGACAGATCTGCTTCAGTCTGTAGTTGGTTGGGCTCCAGGCTTTAGGTCAGGAACAAATTTACATCACATATCTCTCATCATCCTTGGACCAGCAGCTGTTTGGGGCATGTTCTTCTTAAGGCAAAAGGCATGAACACAAGAAGGCAAGCAGAAAAACATGATCTCTCTTGAGCTATTAGCTCAAAACTGGAACACTATGACTTCTACCCACATCCCATTGGCCAAAGCAAACCACAGGACCAATCCCAACATCAATGAGGCTAGAAAATATACTCCATTCACTCTAGGGGGAGGTATTGCAAAATCATATGGCAAAGGGTATAAATGTGTAATTCTAACAAAGAGAGGGCATGGATAATTGTGACCACTGAATGAATCAATAAACAAAAGTCCATCATTTGGTCACAATTATTCACATCCCTCTCACACTCAAATTACACTTAACGTCTCCCCAAGACACTACAATGGGATGGAGACATGTGGAGCAGACCTGAACCCAACTCAGCCTGGAGCCAACACCAACTTAGGTGACCTGCAGCCTAAAACAGAGATACTCCGCTAAGCCAGCCTAAATCAGCAGAACTAAAGGGTATTTGCTGATAGAAGACCTGAGTTTTAGGGTGGTTTATTAGGCAGTATTTATGTGGCACTAGCTGATTAATATAAAGCATTCTCTCATTTTTTTTCTATATCCTTGACATGACTTCAACACTTTCTCAAACTTCTTGAATCCTTCTTAGGTCTCAGATTGACCCAAATCTTCTTTCAACACCTGTTATCTTCGTCTTATCTCCATTAGTATCTATAGAGGCTATGCTACTTACTTTATACTTTAAATATAGTCACTCCGGGTATTTTTGAAAACTTGTTATTCATTCATCTTTCAACAAAGACTTTTGAACACCTACTATGTGAACAATGACAGGAGCTAGGAATACAATGATGAAAACAGAAGCCATCTTCAAGGACTTTATAGTCTAATAGGAACAAAATAGTAACAATTAAGAAGGGACATGAATGCTTTAATTTCTAAAATATCAGTCTTAGATGCTCAATGAAAGTTTAAGCCAAGGCAAAGAGTTAAAGGCAAGGATTATTTTATTCTTTCTTGATCCCCTTATAGCACCAAGCCACAGAGCCTTTCTAGAATAAGTGTCCAGTAAACAGTCAATTGTTTTGTTGTTAAATGGCCCCTACATGACAACTGCCTTTGTGATATGTCTAGCGGCTGAGTCTTTCATCCACTGTTCTCAATCACTGACAGAAAATGTGTCGAACATTGTGCAAGGCCCAGGTGGTCTTGGCTGCCAAGGGGAGCATAGTCTGGATGAGATAGGTATGTATACACAAGATCATGATAGTAGTTAAGATACACGAGAGTACTATTGGAGCAAAGAAGGGTGACCAACTTCATCTGGGGAAGTAACTTTATAATGTTATAATTATAGTTAGATCTTTAAGTGTACAAGTTTTTTGGGAAGAAAAAACTGGGAAAGGCTACTCTAGGTCACAAGAACATCATGTACAAAAGTACAGAGTCATGAAAAAGCAGCTGGGTTTGGAGATTAGCAATGCATAAGGTATGGATAGAATTTAGGTTGGGTAGGAGCTGAGGGATGAGAGATGAGGCCACAGCTGAACTGAGAAGAGCTCTGCATGCCAAAGTGACGAACTGAGATATTATTCTATGGAGATCAAAGAACAAATGGAACATTTTAAGAATGGAAGAATAGTGATTGGATTCTTTTCTTTATTTGGGGGTGACCACCTCCTGTAGTATGCAGGTTGGAATACATAAGGATAACTTGATTATAGAAAGATCAGTTAGGGGGGCCGGCTCCGTGGCCGAGTGGTTAAGTTCGCGTGCTCCACTGCGGCGGCCCAGGTAAAAAAAAAAAAAGCAAGATTGGCAACAGTTGTTAGCCCAGGTGCCAATCTTTAAAAAAAAAAAAGAAAGAGCAGTTAGGAAACAGTTCCAGGCCCTAAATGATAAAGGCCCATCTAGGCTGGAGGTGGATTGGAGAGATGTTTCTCCCATGGAATTGACAGGATATGCCGAGTCAGTAGATGGGCAATATAGGGGAGAAGGAGGTAAACCAAGGCTGCATCGTGTCTAAGCTGGGAGCCCAATGGGAGTAGTGACTTCATAAAGTAGGAGGAAAGGCAGGTTAAGTAGAAAGAGCACTACTCTAGCACAATGGTAGCACTACCCAATTACATCTTGTTCGTTATACTCATTGCTCTACAATCTGGGTAAGGTACTTCACCTTTCTGAACCACAGCTGCATCATCCCTAAAATGGAAAAATAATATCTACTTCGTGACATTGTCCTGAGGTTAAATAGGAGTAAAACATAAAAACATCTAGCTTACTCCCTCGATAAATAATTCTTGATTGAAGGAAACTGACAGAAATAGAATGAATAGCAGAGACAAGGGTTTAAAAGTAGGCTTGGTTATGTGACCTTGAGCACGTTACCTAACCTCCTTGACACTCAGTTTCCTTATAAGTGAAATGGAAAATTTGTCCTACCTCATTGTTTGGTTGGGAAGATTAAATCTGAAACCCTGTGCAGAGACTGATGTAGTCACTGGCACATAATTGATGCTGAATAAATGTGCATTGAATGAAAGTATCAATTAATTCAACTAAGCTCAGTACTTCTCATTTAAGGAAGTAGAAAACTACCTCAGTTCAGTAAATATTACCTACACACTCATAAATATACACACAAAAGAGGATGTTAAGTCTGTCTTACATTAGAATTTAAAATGCTAAGCTCCTATTATTTGGAAAGTTAACTTACTTAGAAAAGTTCCTTCTTCAATAATGTCCAAAATAACGGCATGCCTCTCTATTCTGGTTGTGTTGAATAACAACTAGAAACTAGCTTCATGTCTTCTCATTAAAGACAAAGCCAGGTACACAACTAATTCTTTGTGCAGACTGTAGACGACCTGCATAAATATTACCCCAAAGAAGTAGCACTAGACTGAGAAAACTTGAGAACCACTGTTTTTAAATAACCCAACTACTACCAGCATTAATTCATTTTTTAATTGTTTGAATACCTTTGATGAATCGTTGTGGGTATTACTTCTGCTTGAATAAATGCATTTACTTTGTATATGGTTGCTGTGACAGATAGTGCTGGATGTTTCGTAGAATTCCTTCTTCTCAACTTTCTTTTAATAGATGAGCCCACTCCTCCACCCTCTAACCTTCCTTCTCCACCCCATTTTTTTAGAAACATGGCCTCCCAGCTACAGACTACATTTCCCAGCATCCCTTGAGGCTGAGTTCATGTGTAAAGTTCCAGGCAATGGGAGAGGAGGGAAATTGATATCTTTCATTTCTGGGTCATCTCCTTAAAGACACTGGCCCTGGCCTCTCTCCTATCCCTTCTTTTATGGGCTGTGGCACAGACGTGGTAGATAGAGACCCAGCTTTGGTAATGCTGACAAGCACGACATCAGGGAATAGTAATTCAGCAGAAAGGAAGTAACCTGTGTCCTTTAATGACCTTGAGGAGTCAATCTACTTCATCACCTGGACCTCGGGACTGAAATGTGAGAAATACATTTCTATCTAAGTAAGCCACTATCTTTTTTTTTTTTTCCTTTGGTTATAGCATTTCAACCTCTACCCCATGGAATACAGGGTTTTACCTTGCTTTGCAAGAATTAAAAAAATGGTTTCAATTGTGAAAATTGCCTTTAGGACAATATGTATAAATACAAAAGTCTGATGTGCCAGGCTGAACTTTCTGAATACTTGTTATCACACCAAGGTTATTACCAAGGGCTTTTCCATTGCTCCTTATTTGGTAACGGTATTTTGAGTTTGAATGGAGAATGGTTAATTGTCAACTTGGTGGTTTTGATTATGTTTATGCTGTTGTTTGTAAGTAGCAGTTTTCCATTTCTTTTATTAACCTTGCCAGTGCGCGCTGGTTGAATAAACTAAAGACATTTCCATTTGCCTTCTCTCTGTTACTAGACATAACCATAAATTACATAAAGAAATGAGAGCCTAAAAAAAAATGATTCAACAAATTTTAACCTTGAAATAATAGTGTCAATTTTGTATACCATAATCACCAATTTCCATTAAAAATTTTTTTTTGACAAGAGGGCAGTATTGGAAACAGAATTTCAATATTGTTTTGACAGTATTTTGACAATGCGACAAAATAGGATTCAAGATTCTAGATTTGCATACCTTCAGTAATAGAGTATCTTGCATCAGTATTTTTATTACTAGTGTGATAAATAGCCATGAGATGGTTTAGTTGTCAAAAACAAAGTCAATAAAAAAGATAGGTAACACAGAATTAGAGCACCAGGAGATGGTGGAACACAGCATAATATAGACAGAACATTTCAAAGTTATTACTCACGGCCACTTATACAACTTAACTCAATCACGTGTAGGACTATCGTGGATCGACGGACTTGCAAAATAACTGTACTGCTGATATTTCAGTCACTATCAATAATTCTCAACTTCACAGAAGCTAAATCAGTTTCTTCCTCTCGCCTTCCCAGTAACCAGTGACAGCTGTTGTAGTGGAAAGAACGCCTGGCTAAGAATCAGGAAACTTCATCGCTAGCCCTGGCTTTCCCACTTACTAAGTGTGAATTTGGACAGGACATTTAACCTTTGCTGAGGATGATTATGAAGTTCAGAGTAAGATCATCTATAAAATGTATTTTGGAAAATAAATAGCTTTATACAAATATACAGTAGTATGCATATATATGTGTGTGTGTGTTATGTAAGAAAAACTGTCATTAACAATATAAAGGCACCTATAAATGTATTTGTTCATATACACATATGAGCACATATATACAGGTATATATATTCATGTATATAAAGATTATATATTTGCATACACACACACACACACTAGCTAAATTAAAACTTTGCTATTTAGGATTTATGTCCTGGCTGCTTCTAAAACGAGTCAAGGCAGTTGAAAATTAACACAATGCAAAGGTGCAACAAGAAGCTTTAAAGCAAAACAAAGTCCATGTAGATGACATTTAAGAAGTATTTTTTAGTGGAGCACTTCTGCTCTTCATTGACGGCTGAAAACCAAGCAGATAAAGGGACATTCATAGTAATAATAACAGGTTACTAATAATTTATTGTACACCAGTGAACTCTCCCCCTCCAAAGAAAAGTTAGACTCTTGACAATAACCTATATTTGGCCATACGGTTTCACCCACATCCCATTCTTCTGTCTCCCCCTCCCTGGGTGATGAAGTTAATAGGCCAGCTTTGCCAGAGTTTTCAGGAAATAACATCTGGGAGGTGTCAGGTTCACATAGTGGAATACGAGGCACACATTAGTCTTGCACCCTAGAGTCAGTGGTACTGTTACTGTAACAAACTCTTGAGCTTTTTTCTTAGTGATCATCTTTAATCATGAGATTAAGGAACAAGACGACTATCATGAGAACAACCCATCTTTCCTTTACCTAGTCTCACACCATCTGATGGTTATTGAGGTCCCAATAATCTTCCTTACTAAAATAATTTCAAGTGAGCTACATTCTTTTTTATATACGTGTAAATAAATTAGGAATTAATTGCATTGTTGGGTGGAGGGTAATACAGAGACCTGTGATTCATCAGCTTGAACAATACCATTCAATTTTGAAACCATCCATCAATTCCCTTTGATCTTTATTTTAACACTACCAAAAGTAAAGCATTGCATGTTATGGCCTCAGTCCTCAACTTGAACCAAAAATATGTTAGACTGTATTTTTATTGGACAGATTAGTATTGATGGTCATCTATCTCAAACTGAATCACACACAGTAATCACTGGGTTAACATTGGGACTAGCAAAGAATGGTATTTGAGATTCTCTCCCACCCCCTAGTCTTCTTAAAAATGGTAACAAATAAAATGAGTTACAAATATCTGCACAGGTGGCCTGGAAACAGAGTAAGAGTGATGATTGAATACCATTTCTGTACTTCGTTCTACTGCTGTGGTCGGACTCATCACTTAACCAGAGCTTCACACCAGGAGCGTGTCCAGACATTAAAAAAATGCTCACAACTGAGATGTAGGCCTTTCAAAAGGTGGAATTTCTTCTCCAGAGTCATATTTGTACTTTCTGATACTCACAAGAAAACAGTTCCTATAGAAGAATTCTGCAGCAATGCTTTCAAAGTTTGCCACCTTATAACCGTAATGTGCCTTTCTTCCAAAGGAGACCTCCAGAGCAGAGTCTCACTTAGTTATCACAGTGTACTGGCCAAATAGGCTGCAGAGCACGCTGGCCCCATTTTACAAATGGACGCCTGAGTGTCATCTCAGCCTCTCCCCACACAGAGAGAACAAGAGTGACAGCCATGTATTCCACTCATTTCTTGAATGTGCATTTGTGAGCTCACATGTCAATGCCAGACTCCTTAAGCAGGTGCAGAGTAAACAAGTAAAATACATTAGGAACGCTGGTCCTTGTGATTAGAATTTAACCAGTCTCGCAGAGCTACTGCAAAGGGACAAAATGTATGGAGGTAAACATAGTCTAGTTGACCCCAGACTCACCTGACCCCTCTTGTCCTCTTGGAGTTGTAAATACCTGCCCAGATTGGCAGAAGTCGGCTAGAACAGAGACAGTGGAGAGAGAGAGAAGCCCCAAACCCTTAGCCTTTATATACCCCCTCTCTCTCTATTCAAACATCCTCTTCACTCTGATTGGCTTCTGGTTCTCTCACTGTCCCTTGCCTTTGAAGTGTTCTCCACTCAGCAGCACTCAGGGTTAATGTCCCCAACTTCCCCAAAGCATCTACGCACATCCTGGGCACGTAAGTGTATTTCCAGTGACCCAAAGTGACAGTCAGTGGACGGTAGCTTCTTATAACTCCTTTTCCTGAAGACTTGTGTGTCTCCCTTGGACGGCTTGTCTTGGCTCTTCTAAAAGGCCAAGGGAGGTTATCTATTCTTTTCACCCACAGGATATAAACCATAATGTGATTCTGTTTTAAAAAGATGGTCTGCAAGACTGGCAGATCACTGCCAGAAAGAAAACTCAGGTTCCATATTTGAAGCCCTACCTCATCTTCCAAATCAAGAACCTCTAAAAACTTATGAGCCCATTATTGCCTTTCTTTTTGTTATCTTCCCACCCAGATTCACAATATTTTCCTTTCTTAATCTGATTTTTCCCTTTTTTCTTCTTTATAAACTTTATACAGTTCATGCTGACACAGCTGAAGCTATGGATTGTTTTTCTGAAAAAAAAAGGAAAACAAATTCTTTATTCCAGGCTTCCCACACCATATTATAGAATGAACACATGTGATTTCTAAGGAGTCATAACTGAACTAATTTTGTCATTTCATCGTCATTTCTTGACTGCACAAATGAATGTTCAGGTCAAATTCTGTCATAATAGGATAAGGGAGTTTCCAAGCTCTTTTCTTGGGGTAAAATTTTATTATACCCATTATTGAGTAAAAGCAAAAGAGAAGTTTAGGAATCATTCAGCTATGCATAGACTTTGCTGTTATAATGGTATTTGCTGAAATGGCAGATGTCCAATATACCATTTTTGAATTTCACCATGACCATTTCTGAAAGCCAGAATGTGATAGCATTCTTACCTACATGTAATTGAATTTTACAGTTTTGGTCTACACAGAGACTACAAAAACCTCTTTTTTAAAATCATGTTTAATTGAATTGAACTGATTTCTGCCAAAGGGATAAATATCTGCTTTCCCTGAAATCTTTATTTTAGTGAAATTCAATTAGTAACGAGATTTAACTTTTTTGACAATGAATTTATAACATACTAAGTTTAATCTCTTGAAATCTTGAAACAGACTAACACATCCCTCTGTCCCAATTTCTCTGGATGCAGATGTACTGAATGTCCTCTCAGAATCCTCAAATGTTGAGTTATTTTTGATTCAGAACATTTCCACTGGTTGCCCTTGAGTAGACATGCCATATTATCACGTTACCTTTGGAATCTCTTTAGACTGTGACCCACATTCTCAGCAAGGCAACTAGATATGAACACCTTCTTCTCCGCTGACTTTTTCTTTTTAAATGACATCTCCCTTGAGTAACTGGTCACCTTGCAAGGTCTCAATCCATTGAGTTGAGTACATGTGATACACATTCAATCTATTAACTATAGGGATTATTTTCTCAATTTAGAAGTACCAAGAACATTATTAATATCTCCCTACATATTTGAGTTGTGAAGTTCACAATGTTGTCCTAGAGAATTGCATTCCTCAATAGTTCTTGTCTGTATGTGTGTTTGTGTAGTCATATACCTACAGTTAAAAACATAAGTTCTAGGTCAAGTCCCACCTATCTAACTCACAATTCGGGCTTTGATAAAATAAATATTCATTTAAAATTAGCTCTTAATATTAATTATTGTTCTCTGTGGATACAGAACAGGATATTCTGTCTTTGACAATAATCTTTTCCACATGGTCTGTCTGAAAAGAATCTTGTGAAGTAACTGTCTCCTTGTCTTCACCTCCCGTCTCCAGGTGCCCATACCAATCTTCAGAAGTGTGTTTAGCTAACAAAGACTTCAAATGTTCTGTCTACCCAAGATATCTTCATTTTAATCAAGAATGAATCTTAATGAATTTCTAAATGTTTCTAAAGGTTTCCAAATACCCTTGATGAGGGTAGGGGAGATTGGGGTGGAAACATTGCCAGTATTTTGAAAAGAAGGGAGCAGAAGAGAAGTGGCAACATGCATACCTTGCAGTTTTAATGAGCAAAATTGCACCAACTAGTACTTCCATACATTATTTCTAATCTTTACCCTGAAAAGTGGGTATTATTATTAACTCCAGGTTTTTAAATAAAAAAGCTGAAGCTCCCACTTGTTATGTGACTTGCCCAGGGTCAGACAGCAGTGAAATGAGAGGCAAGATTCAAACCAGATCAATGGAGGCCCACACCCACCCACCTGAGCCTGCACATTTTCCTGGACTCTGTCAAAAGTCTTTGGAGAAGGATAAGTAAGAGTTCAAAATCTCCAAGGATCAGTTCCAAGCAATTTGGAATTTGTACAGGAAAAGATGTTTGAATCAGAAGATATATATATATATATATGGAGAACCTAAATATGCCCCTCCCTCCATCCTTTTAAAACCCAAGGAAGGTAGAAGAGTAAAACAGAAAGTGCATAGGCTTAGAAGTCAGACAGCACTGGGTCAGATTCTGCTTCTGCCATTTACAATACCAGCTCTTACCCTGGGTAAAATTATTTAGCTTTTTGGAGCCAAGTTCTCCTACATAAAAAATGAATATGGGCTAGCCTCATGGCCTGGTGGTTAAGTTCAGCACGTTCTGCTTCGGTGGCCCAAGTTCAGTTCCCGGGTGCAGACCTGCATCACTTGTCTGTCAGTGGCCATGCCGTGGCAGTGGCTCACGTACAAAAAGAGGAAGATTGGCAACAGATGTTGGCTCAATGCAAATCTTCCTCAGCAAAAAGAGGAAGATTGGCAATAGATGTTAGCCCAGGGTGAATTTTCCTCAGGAAAAAAAAAGAATATAACAATATCCATCCTATGAGCCTACTGTAAGATTAAATGAAATAACTTATACAAAAGTCTCAAGATAAGTGTCCCACTCCTAGTATGACCTCAACAAATGGTTCTTCCTAAGGGCCATTTCTTCATCCTTCCTTGAATGGCTGGAATGGTCCTTCCTTTCATCTATTGTTATAGTTTATTTACAACCTTTAAATAGCTGCAAAGGAAGACGATTTTCAAGTCAACAGCAACATATTCTTAAATGAGCACTGGATAGCAGCTGTACCATCATGGCTATGAGCATGAATCCTAAATCCTAACTGCTGGTTCAAATCCTGGCTCTACTCTTTATAGGTGATGCTATCTTAGCACATTTGCTTAATGTTTCTGTGCCTCAGTTTCCTTATCTGTAAAATAGAGATAATGATGGCATTTCCCTTGTGAGATTTTGTAAGATTCAAATTCATTAAGACAAATGAAGTGCTTAGTACAAAGACTGGCACTTAGTACGTGCTCCATAAATGCTAGCTATTATTATTAACCAAGCAAATAATAGAACTAGAACAATAATTCTCAGTCAAGGATGATTTGGCCCTCCAGGGGACATTTGACAATGTCTGGAGACATTTTTGATTGTTACAACTCAGGGAAGGGATGACATCTAGATGGTAGAGGCTAAGGATGCTCTAAACATTCTAAAATACACAAGGCAGCCCTCACAACAAAGAATCATCCAATCAAATGTCCACAGTACCAAGGAGGAGAAATACCGAGCTGAGAAAAATCATCCCTGGTCAACAGAGATCCTAAGATATGTTCCCCCTGGAGCACAAATAGTCATTAACTAGATATTGCTGGAAAACCAAACATCCCTGTAGAAACTACACCCCATTCAATGGCAATGTTGGAAAAAGTCAAAATAGTTATTAGAACACGTCACAACTAGAAGGACCCACAACTAAAATATACAACTATGTACTGGGGGATTTGGGGAGAAAAAGCAGAAAAAAAATAGTTATTAGATATATGAGATTATACCACTTGAGTATGTCTTAGAGTGATGTTAAAATACTCTTTTAAAAGACCAATAATTATCATTAGAATCACCATTCTAAAATTCATTGAATAAGAATCCTGAGAAAGGATGCATAATGGCTTTAGAAACCGCAGGTCCCATAAAAATTAACACTTGCAAATTTATCTGGATTCCTTCCCTCATAGGACCCAGCAAGAGGAAGTGATCTGCTTATAATGGATACTGGGTAGGAAAGAAAGTGGGCATGAGTTTTCTTACTCCTTTCTATGTTCATCCTCCCCAACCTTGCTTAGATACTTTCTGGGATTGGGATTACTGAAAGAAAGCTAAGTATGAAGGACTCAAAGTCTCTCTTTCCTCGCAGTCTCAATGTCTCAGATGAATTTAGCAGGATCTCTTGCTGGGAGGATTCGTTTTCAGTCCTCTCGGTGAGCTTCTCTATATCTTGTCTAGCTTGAGTTGAAGAGGGTATGTTGGCAACTTGAACCAGAACCGACTAAGCACAGGGGATGGCCTTTCCTTACCAAAAAATAGCTTTCAAAGTCTGAGGAGGAAAATAGGAATCTCTCCATAAGGAACTCACCCTTGGTCCTGACCTTCAATATTTGGGACTTGATGGTGGGAACTCAGGGAACTGGAAATTTACAGTGAGGTCCCCCTTCCTTCCTCAGTCCTTGGTAGGGAGGTACTTCTCAAACTCAGAATACTGTTCCAATGAACAGAGAATGCATGAAGAGGTATGACTCCTTTCTCATGCTTGCAGGTAAGATCCACCAGAAGGTCATATGTGTTTAGGATGGACTCAACATTGTCTGCCATACGTCAGAGGGAGATTCTTTGTACCATTCTGATTGGAGTGGGCTAAATAATGGTGCCCAAAATATCAGGGCCTAATCCCTGGCCCCTGTAACTGTTACCTTAAAGGTAAAAAGGGTCTTTGCACATATGACTAAGTTAGGGATCTTGAGATGGGGAGATTATCTTGGATTATTTGAGTGGGCCTTAAATGTAAACATGAGTATGCTTATATGAGGGAGGCAGAGGAAGATCTGACACATAGAGACAAGGAAAAGGCCATGTGACCAGGGAGGCAGAGACTGAAGGGATGTAGCCACAGGCCAAGCAATGCTAGAATCCACCAGAACTTGGAAGGGTCAAGGAATGGATTTCTAATGCCTTGATTTCTGTCCAGTGGAAATAATTTTGGACTTCTAGCCTCCACAACTGGGGGAGAATACATTTCTATTGTTTTAAGCCATCAGTTTGTGGTATGTTTCAGTAGTCACAGGAGTCTAATACACTGGTCACAACTGTGGATTCTCTTCTCACAGGCCTCCATTAGCCTAACCTAAGAGGGAAAAAGGAAGGGAGGAAGAGGAAGAAGAATGAAGAAATAGAAGGCACGCAAGAGATAAAAGAAAACTGAAGAGGAAGAGAAGAAGAAGAATTGAAAAGGTAGAGGAGAAATAATTCCCTGAATGGTATAGGTCACATGTGAATCCTATTGGGGAGAAGTACATATATAGCCCCTAAATTCCACTTCTATTTACATGATGAACATTAAGGCTATGCCTAGGCCTGGGTCATAAAAGGAATTTGTCTTTAAAACATCTTCACGATTCATCCGATGGTCATAATGTAACTTACTTAAGTTTTCCTCATTAAGGTTACCAATGACCTCCTTTCGGTCAAAAGACAGAAACCCCTTAGTCATCAAGCTCTTTAACCTGTCTTACCAACACTAAACATCCTTCGAGATCCTGCTCATAACCCACTTCCTCCCCAAAATCTCCCTTGATCTTTGTTGCTTCCGTTTTCTGAATTCCTATGACACTCACAGGAAGCATGTCTGTTATTTCTGCCCTTCCAAAAAGAGGCCAGGGATGCTGCTAAACATCCTAAAATGCACAAGACAACCGCCTGCAACAAATAATTATGATATTTTTATACCCCCTCCAGCAATTTGCACAGGGCTGGTCTGTAATAGAGTCCTTGTGGTGACTGCCCACTATTTTGAGTCCAATAATACGGATGGTCTCATTTCCTTCATCTTCTACCTATTTATCATATTGTACAATGATGACTGATTTTGAGAATTATGTCCCTGAGGCATGTTAGGTCTAAATGATAAAAAATAGATTGACAAAATTCATTGTCTAGCTGGTTAAAAAAAATCTACTCACACATTCTAGAAAGATTTCCAACTGAAAGAGTTGAGGCCAGAAAGCATTTCTCATTCATCCTAGTTTAACCCCAAAGTGCAATTAACTACAACCCCTCAAGTCCCAAATATTTGAAGCATCTGAAGATTTACTTTATTACCAGAAGAGTTAAAGGTTTGTCCTAAAATATACCTGAAGGTACTTGCCTTCTGGTATTTATTTCACAGTATGTGGCAAGTCTTAGTATAAAAATAAGCTTATTTTTTAATTGATTATATGTTTCTGGTTTAAAATTTCCCAGAGGAAAGTCTCCATTCTTGGGCCTCTTTATGTTTTTCATAGTGGTTTTTTTCTCTTTTTTTTTAGTGAGGAAGATTGGCCCTGAGCTAACATTTGTTGCCAATCTTCCTCTTTTGTTTTTCTCCCAAAGCCCCAGTACATAGATGTATATCCTAGTTGTAAGTCATTCTTGTTCTTCTATGTGGGATGCCACCATAGCATGGCCGGATGAGCAGTGCGTAGGTCTGCACCCAGGATCCCAACTGGTGAACCCCGGGCCACTGAAGCAGAGCATGCAAACTTAACCACTCAGCCACGGGGCCGCCCCCTTCATATTGCTTATTTGCATCCAGTGTAACTGAAACTGAAGTTCAGTTCAGCAAAGTGTCCCACAGTAAGTGATCAGGTAACTGCCCACATGCCAACCATTATGTACACACCTGGCTAAAGAATCTAGTCAAGGACATGCAACTGTCTGCAAGCATCCCTCATGATGTCACGTTTAAATGTTTATTATTTTTTAAGCATAAAAAGACCAAGGCACATTGTGCCATTCCCATAATGTAAAAGCAGTGAATATAAACCACATCATACAATTATGAATCACAAACACACAGAGAATGGAAATAAATTAAACAAGTGAACTAATTAACTCACTTCCCAAACAGAAAACCAAGCCATAAAATATTGTACACCTTAGTGAAATAACAGCTGTTCTTATTAAAAACCATATATTCCATTAATACGATATTTTGTAATTTATTGCCTTTCCCACCTTGGAAAAATTATGTTACAGCTATATGGCCTATATTAACATTTTTTTGGCCTTTTATAAGTAACAGCTTTTGAAACTGGACATTTAGCTATCCATTGTCAGTTGCTTGAGAAAAGCTCTCTCTTTTTTTTCTGGCTCTTTTAGAGCACTCCAAAAGAATGATTTCAGAGAAATCATAAAAAGATTAATTCATAATGATGAAATGATGAAATTCAAAAATATAAATGCACCCCCCACCCCCCGCCCCAGTGTGTTATCTATGTATCTAGAGCATGATGCAGTCACTTCATCCACATGAACCACAGATTTCTACTGTGATGACCTTAATTAGGCCAGAATAATGACAGGATCAAAAGGCCCACACACCCTGGAAAGCTTAGAGCCTTTTTAAGTAGGGAAAAAAGTTCTGGACTAGGCTGATATTACCAAATTCCTTTCTTCCGCTTTCTAAAGAGAATCCTATAGGTTGTAGCCTGTTTTCCTGTTTGTTAACGATAAAATGCTTAATATTCTACTAGCTCTTTCCGAAGCTCTTCAGCGTCACTGTCATCCTGAGAGAACTCGGTCCCTGAAGGGGAAAATAGTTTTCTTCACCCAGGGCCTCTTTCCTTGTATTAACATCCCGTGAGAATATTAGCTCTGGAGGAAAGAATTTGGTGGCGAAATTCCATATTTACTCATGAAATCCACCCCCAACTTCCAGTCACATGTTTTAGTAGGACAGTCAGAAGAAAAATTCCCCATTCCCACTGCCCTGTTTTCCTGCTCCCCCTTAGCTTCTTCTGACACCCATTCTAGGGTTTTTTTCTTCCTGAACCAAAAGCCACTTTTACTAGCAGAGGCTCTTTAAGGCAGAAAAATACTTAAGTTAAAAAAATTACTTGGCACTGGCTGGAATATAGAGACAGGAAATGGAGTCTGTTCAGTCCTCTGGGCTCTAACCCCACCTGACTCCTCTTTTTTCCCCTCCCTTGGGTTGTAGGAAGGGTATATAAGAGTATATAAGGCTCAATAAGATGCAGGCAGTATTGTGGGGTTGACAGGTTGCCTCTCTTTCCTTTCCTAGAAATGTTGCTTCAAAGACCCAGAGAAAGAAAAGAAATTCCTTAGTGCCATTGATTTCTTAAAATGATTTTTAAATGGCTGTTTGCACATGTGGCCGAGTAACAAAGCACAGGAACTCTGATGCCACTTTTTGCATTCAACTGTGGGCTCCATATGCCATCTTGGGTAAGTTACTCAATTTCTCTGTGCGTCAATTTCCTCATTTGAGATATATTCTTGAATGAAAATGATAATAATACCAACCTCATAGGGTTGTGAGGATTAAACGAGTTAAAATATGCAAAGTACTTCAGAATAGTGCTGGCACATAGTACACAGTATGTATTAGGTATAAATATCTACACCTCTTTCCCAGACACATAGGAAGATCTGAAGACATGGTTATAGCAATATAGTGTGTATATGTGTGTGTGCATGTATTCATATATATAAATAAATCAACTAGCACTAAATACTTGATGAATTAAATATGCTAATTCTAAAATCCAATTAGCTTTTTCCTGATTGTTACATAGTTTGAGTGATCCCTTGCTATGCAGTAAATGGAGACAAGAATCTCAGAGGTCAAAGGAGATTTTTACAGCTGAAGTGGATCAGGCCTAGATAATAAAGAGAAGCAAGGGGGATGGCTCCGTGGCCGAGTGGTTAAGTTTGGGCGCTCCGCTGCAGCGGCCCAGGGTTCAGATCCTGGGCGCGGACATGGCACCACTCCTCAGGCTACGTTGAGGCGGTGTCCCACATCCCACAACTAGAAGGACCGGCAACTAAGATATACAGCTGTGTACTGGGGGCTTTTGGGGAGATAAAGCAGAAAAAAAAAAAAAAGCAAGAAACTTTTATGGCGGATCACCGTGTACAATGTTCTAAGCTTGGCACTTTTCATGTGCCATTACATATAAGTCTCCTAACAATTCTTTTCAAGTAGACACAATTAGTTCCATTGTGCAGATGAGATAAATGAGCTCATGTTAAGTAACTACCCGATATTACACAGCTAGTAAGTTAGTGGTGGAGGAAGGATTCTAATCCTACATCATTTTTAAGCAAAACATAACATGGAAAAAGGAGGAAGGCAGATTATGCAAGTAAAATTTTACAAAAGGTTAATTATTGAATAGATCGTTGACAGACAAGATTTGTAATTCAAAGATGGTTTGGCATCTCTTAGAATTAGCTTTGAGGTAGAAATTCAGACTATACACTGTCCACTCTTAATCCGGTGAAGAATGCCATTGTACATTTCAACAGTAGACTCACAGACTATCAGAGACAGAAGTGACCCAGAAGACCATTTAGTCCAACTCCTCAGTTAACAGCTAAGCAGCACAGGAGGTGAAATACGAGGCTCAATGTGCTATAGGCAATTAGTGGCGGAAGCAGCCAGGATTCCTCTGGAGCCAACACTCCTCCCCTTTCAGCATGCAGGATGGCCAAGTGGGACACCACAGTTTTAAATCCATCCATTTAGGTGAATGTAAATTCCAGTTAATTTTAAATACCCCAATTCCTACTTAAGCATCTAAACCTAAAAAGAATATTAGGGTGATTCTTAAAATTCTTTGGGAAGATGTAATGAATAAAAGAATATTCTTTAGTGGAAAGCAGGGAGAGTTGTAGATCTAGGAGTTGCTACTTTTAAAACCTGACTAAAATTCTGGTATTGTTGTATCCTGTCAAACAGGAACAAAAATTAAATATTGTCTTGGTGGGAGATCAGCTTTTAAAAGGGAAAGTGCTGGTCTTCTTCATGCAGAGTGGAATTGAAAGGATCTTTAGGGGCTGGCCCTGTGGTTGAGTGGTTAAGTTCATGTGCTGCACTTCGGCAGCCCAGGGTTTTACTGGTTTGGATCCTGGGCACAGACCTAGCACCACTTATCGAGCCACACTGAGGCAGCATCCCACATAGCACAACTACAAGGACCTACAAGTAGAATATACAACTATGTAGTGGGGGGCTTTGAGGGGAAGAGGGGGAGGGGAAGGAGGAGGAAGAGAAGGAGAAAAGATGGCAAAAGATGTTAGCTCAGGTGTCAATCTTTTAAAAAAAAGGGTCTTTTTTTTTTTTTTCCTTAGATTGCATTCATTCACCAAATATTTGCTGAGTACCATACAGCTATAATAACAGGAATCCTACTTTCCTTGCACATTTCACAGTGTTCATTACAGTGCTGGGCTTTAGGTAGTCATTGATGGATTGGTGGTGCCTTCTCCTATGTTCAGTATATTAAATGACTGCAGGACAAAGCCACTGAGGTTATGTCAACTGCTAATGATGACTTCCTATGGAGGTGGAAGGAAATGGCTCGTGACTATTCCCATGCTTTTCTTGTCCAGAACCATGCAGCATAGTATGCACTTCCTTAGTTATAATATCATCAGTAATGTGAAGTCCAAAGGCTTAAAATTTCTTTCATTGTGCATGCATCAGAAGTTTATAATCAATAGCACTATCTCTTATCAGGCTGACAAGCATCAGGCTGTGTGATGCTACCCATACTAAAAAAATTGCACCATCTAGCTCTATCATAGTATATAGCTAGATCATAGGGCCTAGGAAGCTTTGTTAATATGAGTTATAAGACATATGAAAAGCACATTATTCATGACTTCAGCAACTCTAGATTATTGCAAACATAACAAAAGAGCTGAAAATGCCAGACCTTGGGAAGCTCAAACTTTTTGACCTAAAACTTCAAAATATGCCAAACATCATTTTGGTAGAAAGAGTTGTAGATTGCAATACCAATATGGAGAGAGAGGAGATACTAAAGGTAAAGACAAAGAAGGACGGAAGTACACAACTCTAAGAGATTTTTTACAGTAGACACTTAGCTCAAGTCAGCACATAAACTACTAACTGACAAGAAATTGGCATTTGAACTAAGCAAGGGTCTTAAGCCAAATGTCCTGAAATAAAGGAATGCTGGTGGGATGAATAGGCAATGAAGCCACAATCAGCCACAAAATAGCTGGCTATTAGCAGGCCTGTGAGGCCCAGCAAAAATCTCCCCACCATATTGCATAGGGCGTGGAGCAAAACTTCCTGAAAATGATATTGAAAAGTCAACAATCATGAAGCAACTGATGTTAACTCATCCATGGGTCCCTCCACTTTCCCTAAAATACCACATTGCAAAGTCAACTTTGGATTTAAGGGATCAATATTACAATCTCAAGGATTTTGCTCCACGTTAACCATCCAGTGAAAAAGTCTTGGTGAACTGTGGGGTGATGACAGGAATCTACAAAAATCCACAAATATGATGACCAACACATAATCAGGCCTCAATTGTACACAAACACAATGGAGACAGTATATGCAATGATAATTTACTGATATCCATTATGAGAAAATCAGTACATTTCATGCTCAGTACATTAGTTGCTAATATTTGTGACATAGAGCTGTTAACTGAGCTGTTAACTGACAGGTATGGTTTTCATGCCATACATGGCACTGAAGGCATGGTTTAAATCCTTAGGCTGAAATTCCAAGAACAATACTGTGATTTGAATTTTCATGAATGCAATCAGACAACTCACCTGTTAAGGGCTGAAAGACTGCAAATTTGGCTATTGAGATCAGTTAATAAACACCTTGCTCACTGTAGTAGCGAGGCATGGTTGAGAGTGTAGGTGTGGTTAGCTCAGCCAGCGAATGTATTTTCAACATTTAAAATAGGCCAGCTACTGTGACAGGCAAAACACAGTGCCTTTCTTCAAAGCGCTTACTACCTAGCGAAGCATCTTGCAATTTTAAAATACAGTAATTATATTTAGAGCATGTATACATAATGCATCAGATAAAGATGTTTGCTAGGTACCATTGGTTGCATTCAGCAATTTACTATGTAGCTTTCAAAGATTCTTATTGTGGATACAATATTGATTGGAAGAGGTAAGAAGATGTTCAACTTATCATGACATCAAAACAGTAACAAAAAACCTAAATCTTGGTTCCTATTACATACATTTTTCTATGTTAGGCCTTTGGCTAATAATTAACTCAATGCATTGCCAATATTAAAGTGGTGATGATTTACTTTGCTCTGACTTCTCAAGTCCTACCTGGATTCCAAATATTATCAAATGGCTCTTCACACAAGTTATGGGTAACTCGGGAATTGGCTCCCATGATACTACCAGCAAAAGGTAAGTAATTATTCTGTTGGTAAAAGACAGTGTTGCTTTTGTACAATTGAGCAAACATTTGTACAAAGTCGTGATGTTGAGATGAGTACCAAAATAAACATGGATCTCATTTTGGTGCTTGCCACTTTGATGAACATTCGTTATCACATTAGGAAAGTTGGTAGGTTTCAAATGTGTTGTCTGCACATGTAGAAGGACAAAAGAAGATTCCTTACACATCCATGCTTTCAACATATAACACCTGGGTTACAGGCCCCAGAAGATTTTAACTTATCCTCCTTTAGATGCCTACTTTGTTGCCAGTTCACTTGTAATCACTCTCTGAGCAGAGCAATAAACACTAAATATTTAAGGGTAATGAAAATTTAGCCTTAACATCAACTTGCATGAATACTGCATGAGAAAGTTTTTCTTTAGCTGCTCTGTGGTACCAGTGTCTGCGACTGTACATTCCACTGAGAAATATAGAGTCCCAAAGGGTAAAATTAAGGATAGAGAACATATGACCTCAGTCACGGGCGTCAGGATAAGAAATGCATAACACATGATCACAACTCAAAAGATGTGATCTCAAGGTTACTGCAGACAGAGGATGGCAGCTGTTCAGTTGGACATCTGGATCTCAGTGGCTCCAGAACTGGATTGTTCTCACATGAGATCTGTCTATGAGCAGCTCAGCCCATCTTCAGTAATGGTTCTGAGAATTTGAGTGTAATCTTCATGTAGTGCCCAAGTAATGATACATTTTCACATACACACAACATCTTTGTTTCTGGAAAGTAAAGGTTGCCCAAAAGCAAAATATTAAAACAAGAAGGATCATTTTTGGGTTGCATACAACCCAAACTGTCCAAACTGATCCTTCACCTTCAGTGTTTACACGCAAAAGAAAGCAAAGATAATGTAAAGGTCTTGGGTGTCTTCCCGTATTATCTGATATTATCTAAATACATATAACAACTTTTTACCTGTTTTAAAAGTTCAGTTTCATTCCCTTTTCTGAGAAGAGCAATAAACAGCAAAATGTTGATGGGCATATGCAAGTCTAGTTTAGTATGGAAGTCTAGATGTACCAATTTCAAATGGTGTATTATATAACTATTGTAATTGGTACCTAGGAATTATGAAGTATATGCATATTTGAACATATATATCCAGCTAATCAACTTTTTCAGTGCACCAAATGAAGAAATTATGTTTAAATTCTTAAAAAATACAAGGTTAAGATTGGTAATATTTACTGAAGACTTTTTTAGCGAATTAAACAAGACATAATAGGTTCACATTAATTGATGAATGAATAAATAAATGGATAGACAATTGAATTAATGGAAATAATGCTTTCTTTGGTGAAGGGCCACAAGTGCTGAGTAACTTATGAATGTAAGTTTGTTGTTGACATAGTCCCTGTTCAACACTGGGAAATTTTTCCAAAGCAGATAGCAGCTTTTAATAAAATGCATTTGTATATTCATGTAGGCTGGTTTTTCTTAATTATCCATATAACCCTTTGGTACAAATTCCAAACCACAAAATAATTGAAGATATTTTAAACACAGTTTCAGGGGTTATGCTGTGTGCTCAATTGACTTGATATTGTTATTTATGCAAGACCTACATTTCAGTACTTTTATTGCAGCGATTGACTGGGCAGGGAGGTGTCCTTAGCAAAGACTCTGAATGGGGCCTGTCGCATTGTGTTGCTTAGTGAATAACCACTCTTCTAGAAAAAACACACTTTCTTTAATGTGTGACATAGTGTAATATTTAAACCAAGTGTTCAGAAATTGAGAGATGTTCTTGAAAAGATTTAGTTGAGATACTTTAGAATTGGAGAATTTTGTATAGATTTTGATTTAGTCCAGTCCTAAGCAAATAAGAGAAGGGGAAACAACTTAATTACAAACCAATATTTCAAATTATCAATTATTTATAATGGAGGGTACAAAATGTAAGATAAAAGGCCAAGAGAAATTATATACGGGCACTAATGGTCAGCCTTTCAAGGACAAAGAAGTGGAAAGATACAATAAATCCCTGATCTCCTTTGTAGACAGTGAGGAAAAGCTGGATGAGACTTAAATGTTCAGGGGTCATCAAATCAAAATCTTTCTTAAGATGACAACGTCAGAGTCTGGAAATGTTACTCTGAAACATAGTGGACGACTGCGAGCCACTGTTATAGATAGGAAAAAATGAAATTGCACGTGAAATGGTAACAGAACCAATGCCCCAAATCAGGTTACTCCCAAGTACCTGAGACAGAGAAAAAACAGGATTAGAACTCAGCCCTAAGGAAGTTCATATGCTTTTGATAATCAAATACCATTTCTACTCTTCAAAGCAGAGAGAAGAGCCGTATCTGTAGGTCCTGATTTAATAGGATGCCTTGATGATAATCGTGATGACTGAGTGAGGGTTCTGGTTAACAGAAGTCTGCTAGGCAGAGCTGGTGGGGAAGTGACCTCTAGTAGTGAAATCAAGCATCTTTGGAAGCTGTTTCAGGTCCTTCACCTGGGTAACCCTTGGGAATGGGAGTCATAGCTTGGACACCTGGGAAAGTACATGATATTGGAAACCAAATTTTAGAAGGGTACCGTTGTATATCACCTGGAAAAGAAACGATGTTCTTGTTTTTGTTTTGGGATAGAGACTAAAACTCAGAGAAGGCTATAATCAAATGAACTTTTAAGGCATGGCTCTTGAATCGGAGCATTCATCAGAATCATCTGGAGGACTTGTTACAACACAGATTGCTGGCCCCACCCCCAGTTTCTGAATCACTAGGTCTGGGGATGGCCAGAGAATTTGTAGTTAACCAGCTCCCAGGTATTGCTGCAGCTGCTGTTGGTTTGGGGACCACACTTTGAGAACCAGTGCTTTAAGGAATATCAAACAAAAGGATATGTATCTTCCTCCCAGAAAACTGTCATTTGTTCTCAATGGAATCTAATCAGTAGGTTTACATGCAGTTAAAATTTAAAAATGAGCAATGACCACCACCGTTAATCTGGAACAGTCAAACTAACCGCACAAAAGACTTCTCCAATGGAAAAAATGGGAAACTCTTTCCACGGTACACATTGGCTTTATTGACTGTGGTCTTAGTCAAAGCACAGAATGAACCTTGGCCAGCAGCATGAGGTCTCTCGAGCTTGCAGCTGTTGGGAGCAGGCTGCTCTGCCAGTGACTCTGGGCAGGAAGTGCCTTGTTAGAACTGATGTATCTATTTTATTCAGCTCAGGGAAAAAAAAAAAAAGACAAAAATCCTTAGGTTTCTCCAAACTTCTTTTAACAGCCCAACCTCCCCAAAGCCACCATGTTAGATGGCTTTGCTGCCATGGCTGCTTGACTCCTGGTAACTGACAGCTTGAGGGTCAGTATGATGCGAAGTTTTAAAAATGCTAAGCCATAAATCAAGCCTGTTATCTTCACTCATGGTGGGCTTAATGATAGCATAAATAAAATGAAAATCCAAAATGACAGACAAGCACAGGGCCCTCAGACTGAAAAATATCTGAAAGGAGTCTACTTTGCATTGAGATCCAAACTGTCAGCAAGCACTCATTAAGAATGAGTGCAACATTCATCAGAAATACGACTTGACGGTGCACAAGTTCAACAGGACTTCTCACAATGCTGCTTTCCAGGGCCCTGCATCAGATAGAGGATGGAGTGCTACTGCAGTGTTTTCTTTCAAGCAAACAGTCTAAAGTGTGTGTTGTTGAAGGCAACCCAGCTTCCTCTGTGTTCATATCATCTTACAGAACTCCTGCCATCCTTCATTCCCTTATCCAGCTAAGCGCTCAGCAACAATGGACAAACAAAATCTAAACTAGCATTACCACTACCCTAGGGATAACACTGAATAAGAGTTATGCAGTATGATCTGATAATCGCTGGCTTCAAGAACTGAAAAGAAAAAAAAGCTTGTAAAGGAGATGTATTAGAAATTTAGATTTTAATGCAAAGTGACACATTTTGGGAATTGCTCTTTTGGCTTTAAGGCAAAGAAGGTGATATAGATTCTCTTGAAATATGAAGTACATATAAAGATGGCACTAAAAAATAGCCGTGCACCTTCACACAAGGATGAAGAGTAACCATGTTGTTTTACCAACAGAAGACTTTCACACCTGGTTAGAGGCCGGCCCGCATCATGAGAAAAGTAACGTGTTTCATGTATTAATCCTACTAACTCTACAGTCGCCATCATC
The DNA here is from genome assembly GCF_041296265.1 of Equus caballus. NCBI lineage: Eukaryota > Metazoa > Chordata > Mammalia > Perissodactyla > Equidae > Equus > Equus caballus. The sequence goes on from NC_091707.1 coordinate 38,209,761, forward strand.
CTGATGTCTTGGCATACATGCACAGGTCAAGTGAGCACGACTCCAGTCCACAGCCTGGCCCAAATAAAAGACACAAAATTGCTTCCAAAGATCCTTGAGGAAATGATTATGGATGCCAGAGAAAGAAATGCAAGAGAGACACTTCCAACTGAAATATAGTATTTCAACAACAAAGAGAGATGCACTATCTTGAAGTACATGTTTTTACATTTTGGCCAAGTGTTTTGGGCTTTTAAAAGCCATTTGAACTCCTCATGGCTTCAGTGACTCAAAAATACACCTGACTGTAAATTGAAAAATTTCTAAGAAAAAAACAAAAGGAAACTGTAATTTTATGGAAAACTTGATACTGTAAAAGTTAGACTTGTCCTTTTCTTTTAAAAAAAGTATGATTTTAAGAAATATTAAATCAGAATTTAAAGGAGACTGTCAATTAGTGACTAACTAATGAGCATATAATATACTCCTTTCCCTCAGAATAAGATATTTTCTTACTTTTAAATTATAACATCTGAACTGTTGGTAGTTTAATATCCACTAATTTTGTTTAAAAAAATATTGCTTCGAGCCAGTATTCTGATCTGTTATTTCCAGTAAAGTATACAGCTAAGATGACACAGAGGTCGAATATTTAAGGATAAATTTTAACTTTCATTTTCATTTAAATAATGCCAGTCAAAATGCTTTAGTGAAGAATGAAAAATTAAAGTGTGCCAAGTCATGGGGATCTATGGAGAGATGACAGAAGACAGTCTGGGCATGAAAGTCCAGCATCTGACAGTTTGAGAAACCAGTGCATTTATTCTAGGGAATAGCAATTGTGAACTCCAATTTCTTAAAACATAGCAAGTTATTGTTATAATTATTATTCTATTGTGATAACTGTTGTATGGCTCTATTTTGACTATAGTAACATTTTTTTTTTCACCTTCCTGCCTATATGCTCAAAGCCACAAGGTTCTACATGTTGAAAGGTAGAGGTCATCAGATTATACATTGTTTCAACTATCCTCTTGAAAGGGAACTAACATGCTGCTATGTTTAGAAATCTACTATATTCCCTCAGAGGGCAAGGCAGCAAGTGCACATCCAGAGTTGTCACATGGCTTTGTACCACATCAGAGTCAAGCTGTGTTATGGAAGAAAAGATAATACCCAGCCACAGAAGTATTCCTAGGGTTTCAACCATGTGAGTAGTCAAACTGGCTGGTCCTGAAAGAAATGCAGGTGCTACAAACCCCAGTCTGCCCCTTTATTGAGGGCTGTTGAGTTACTAGACTTCAGAGATCAACAGTAGGCGTGCACCTGGTAGAACACTAAGAGTGACTTGGGTGGGGTAAAGATTTAGGTAGGTTGTGGGTACAGGCATGGATAGAGCAGAACAGGCTAAAATGGGGGCAGATGAGGTTAGAAATTGAAAGTTGGGCTGGTTTCACCAGAGCAGAGCAGCTTGGTTTACTTTGTTACTAATCAAAAGCAAGGGAGACTTCCCTGCAATTTGTTTGGGGGCTTGGAATCTAAGGTTCTGCTTCTAGATGTAAGCATTTCTTCTAGCCTTAAATTAGATGTGTCGTGTTTTGTACGGAAATGAAACGAAATGGAATCTTTGATGGTTTAAATTTCTTTTCTCAAATAGGGATAAGCTGATATGTTTTCATTGCTAAACATTTGAGAACTTAAAAGTTGAAAGATGTAACTATTTTTATATCATACTTTGGTGCACGAAATGCCTTTATATACAAACTTTCTCAAATTCTCTTTCCAGCTTAAGGTTCATGGTTTAGTTTTGATCCAAGAAAACCAGATGCTTTCGTGAGGACAGCTTCCTCATTTGAAGGCCATGAAAATCACAAATTTTCTGTTTCGTTTTGTTTTAAACTGAGAGAAAATACTGGGACAGTTGGTTTGAGGAGGGGGTGTAAGAATCTTGGAAAAGGAGTAACTTCCTTAATGATCATTCATATTCTTGACTACCATATGATGTGTAGTTGGGTTCATAATACAAATCCTGGGTAAAACAAATTGAGATATTTACCCCTTCTAAAAAGGGGTTTGCTAAGTAAATATACTATCTAATTATATATACGAACTTGGTCTCACTTAAAATAATATTTGTTAACTATAAGATTCAATACAGATTAGAGAAAATGTAACAATTACTGTGACTCTAAATACACTTTACATACCACTGACTTGAGCCTCAAAATGGAAAATGCATTTAACATAGTTGAAATGAGAACAAAAAGAAAAATAGGCTTGTTTTCTTAGCTAAGTAGCTAGGCACTTTCTCTCCATGTAACCTTTAAATCCAAATGCCCTATGTGCACTATTTTGTTAAGCTATAGATTTTATCTCCTTATTAGTAAAAACGTGTAAACTATCACAATAAGAAAATAAGTTGGGTTCTGGGAAACTGGATGCATAAGATGTTATATAACCAACTAGTTTCCAACCTTCAAATCAGACACAAGCGAAGGAAATAATAATGACCTGAGCCAATGGGAAAAACATCAAGCCAGATTTCTCCCAGCTGTGTTTCTCGCCTCTGTGGCCTTCAGTAACTTCAATGGAAGTTTAGTGTGTTTAGGGAGAAAGATGGCCAGAAGAATCAAAATTATTAAACCAAAAAGGTCAATATTCAAATTAAGTCTTGGACCAGGCCCACCGCAAGAATAAGGTTTATCCCTTCCAATGTCCTAGTGCTATAAGCAATATGGCTGACCGGCCACAACTCAAATGGGGCTGATATCACATGCTATCCTGCCAAAAGGGTGAGTAAAGGAAAAACAGTTGCTGGCTTTAATATGAACAAATCAAACTATTAGTGTTCCTTAGCATTCCTCCTGATTTCCAGCTCAAGCTTATGGTGACTGCAAGAGATAGGAAAAATCCTCGGAGGACACAAGTCCTTGGATTTAATTCCATATACACAGAGGGCCAAGGAATTTTGACAAAATTGTTGCTCACAAAAAGTTGACTTTGCCTTTGAAGTTCTTGTGTGTTCCATATTTAAAGTCCGACACCTTCATTCATCCAACAGTAGCATAGGGCTTTCAATAATATGATATAATGGTCTTGTTTTTTTTCAGATTTAAAAAAGGTCTTTCATAAGATTCTTCTCCATTCTGTTATAAAACCATCAGCCAATATGTTTTCAAGGGTTTGCCAAGTAAATAATCTGAGTTACCTTAAACTTTCATGTCTTACTGGCCTGATGTAATTTTCTAATGACCACAGATGTGCTAAAAATGGTTTAGATTAGTTCCTATTAAATAGAATGGACTGTATGAAGTTCCTACTAACACACTAAAGGAAAGGCTGTTAAACTAACCTTTATCTGTAGGATTTAAGTCATTTAGATCCAAAGAAATAAAATATTATGGTGTTGGTCAAAACATCAATGCAAATACTGACATAATTTCTCAATACCCCAAACATTACTATAGAGTGATATAGGTCATGTGGAACACCAGGATTGTGAGCCGCTCCTTCATACAGGGCTACTCTCACTAAAACCTCATAGAGCTCATTAGCACATTAACAGCTTGAAGTCCTGAGGTTAGACAAAACCAAACCAAACCTGTTTAATGTTGTCTAATCCACAATTTCTACTAGCCTGAACACGTCACTTCTTTTTCATGTAATTCCTAATGCCGAACACACTTTTGGACATGCACACCTGTTTTTTCCTGTCTCTTTTTTCCTGCCTAGCACACTGACTGGCCTATAGTAGGAACTCATAAAAGGTAATTGGAATGAACAAATGATAAAACACATGGCTGTACTCTCAGAGGTTATGTCGACTGCTATTATGTAATTTTTTGATATAAAACATCTCCTTCTTCTGTAGTAACAGTTGCATTCAAATTCAGAGAAATAGAGTGCCATTTCTTCTGCTGCACTTTCAAAATATGGTAAGTTAGGAAAACATATCTTGAGTGGTAATAGAAGCATCTTTATGAAATATGAGAAATCCAACAAGCAAATATACTTTAACAAAGACAAAATGTAATGCACATTATGAAGGTATTGTTTTATTGTCCTTGTCCCTGTGCAGGATATTTCCATCATGGCCAGTGGGATTCAGTTTCTGGATGTTTACTATAATCTAGCATTTAATAGAAATCTTTCTCCACTGGTAGATCAGCATGTAGAGGATAAGTTCTTAAAGACACTGATGCTGAGAAAGGCTAAAATGCTCAAAGTAGATCGATAGTATCAACTTATACAAGAACTCTTGCAGAGTAAATCTCACGGACACAAGAGTTTGGTAGTATGATTTTGATCAGAGTGAAGCAAAGATGATGCAGGATATGACTGAAGTAACCACAGTGGGACATTTGGCCACAAAAAGACAAATAAATAAATTGTGCTATGAATTCTTTACCATGCTCTACAATTCAGATAGCATTTGTAAATCCTTTATTGCTGTAAAAAAGGGATGATTGGAAATAATTTTAAGATACTACAGGTAGTAATAAACTGCTGAGATGATGGATGTAACAATCCTGAGCATTTATAAAGTGGACTGTCTAATATTATATGTGCATATCTCCATGACATGTTACAACACATGATAATTTAGGGAGAAAGCATTTTAAAAAAATCAGTGGTACATAAACACTCTCTGACTCTAAAGTGCTGGTAACTTCTGCCTCAGGGGGAACTCATTTTCCTCCTTTCTAGAAAGCCAGTAATTTTTGAAAGACCTCAATTATAAATCCAAATTTTGGTTGGAAAAATGTGACTGACCACCCCTGAAAAAGGAAAATGCAAAGTGAAAAATATCACTCTTTCTCTGCTGGTGTTAAGTTGTCAGTAAGTTAGCTGCATGTCCTTCATGAGCTGATATTACTTTGATTGTTTTAACTTATATCATTTACAAAGATCAACTGTATTGTTATTTTAGTCCATATTTGGCAATGCTGAAGAGCAGAAGCTTCGGATATGGCTGATAGATAATCTGGGCCAAATTGCAGCAAGGATAGGCTATTATTTGTAAAACATTCACGTAAAGCAATTAATCACATTTTGCTTTTTTTGCTTTCGTATTCCTCCGTTTTGGATTGTGGACTTGTTCCATCCGTCAGTAAACTTGTGGCATCTTCCTTGATCGAAGGGGAATCTGGAGCAACAGTTCTTTTGGTAAATGCTGCCAAGGTAAGAGAAAAGAGAAAAATAAACCTAGATGAATATAATCCCTGGGTTGACAAAATTGTAAGTAATCACTGTGTTTGATCCAGTTTTCTGTAAACTTTACATGGACCATCATGTAGGAATAAACATAATCAGTGTCGTATATTTTCAGCAACACATCTATAATTTAATTTTTATTTTTTGGGGGGGATTTGAAGAGTATGTGAGAGTGGAAGAGGTGTGCTTGGTCATATATAATGGTAGAAAGCACACACAGAATTCTGGAAGGAGAAATCTTAAGGGTCTTCTCTTTACAGAATCCTTTGTTATGCAAAAGGAAACTGGGGCCAGATCTGGAACCTAGGTTTACTGTTCTACTACTTCTAACCTCTCTGCTGAGCTCCAGACATCTATATCCAGCTATCTATGTGAAATCTTTCCACCCGATTTCTAATGTCTGATACCTGCCCATCCCTTACTCTTCTCCATCTTAGAAAATGACATATTCATCCACCCAGTTTCTCAAACCTTGGTTCTTTCCTTCCTTTGTCCAACCTGCTCCACCCATCCAATTTAAGAGTAAGTTCTCATGATTCTACTTCCCAAATTCACCTAAGGCATTCTGCTTCACACTATCTCCTCTACCATCACCCCAGTCCAAGCCACCATTGTCTTTTTTTGTTTTCCTCTTGCCCCCCCCCCCCTTCTCCACACCACAACCAGAATTATCTTTCTAGAAGGTAAATCGGATGATGTTACTCTCCTGCATAACCCCCTCACCCCCATCCCATCAATGGCTTCCCAGTGAACTTGGAATAAAGTCCAAACATCTGACTGTGGCTGAAAAGGCTCCATTGGGACCTCATCTCCTATGCTCGCTCTCTCTCACTCATTCTCTCACTCATTCACTCTTACTCACCCTCTCACTCATTCATTCTCACCCTCTCACTAATTTACTCTCACCCTCTCACTCACTCTCACTCTCTCACTCACTCACTCTCACTCTCTCACTCATTCACTCTCACTCTCTCACTCATTCACACTCACTCTCACTCATTCACTCTCCCTCTCTCACTTTCACTCACTCTCTCTCATTCACTATCACTCACTTTCTCACTCACTGTCTTACTCATTCACTCACTCACTCTCACTCATTCACTCTTACTTACTTTCTCATTCATTCTCACCATCTCACTCTCTCTCACTCATCCACTCTCACTCATTCATTCACTCTCACTCATTCTCTTACTCATTAATACTCTCACTTATTCACTCTCACTCACTCTCTCACTTACTCTCATTCATTATCACTCACTCTTATTCATTCTCTCACTCACTCGCTCTCTTACTCATTCACGCTCACTCAGTCTCTTACTCATTTATTCTCACTCACTCACTCACTGTTCCATCTCTCTAAAAGACCATACCACTTTCTTCTCTGGGGCCTTTGCACTTACTGCTCCTTGTATCAGGACATCTCTTCCTACCCAATTTTAACTCAGCTGGTTCTTCTTGCATTCAGGTTTCAGCTCATTTGTAACCTCCTCAGAAAGGCATCTACAGTAGCAGTCCTGTTCCAGGTACCTTTTATCATTTCACCTTTATAGCACCAATCACCATTTTAAATTATTTGTTTACTTGCTTACCACTTGTTTTCCATGACATGACGTAACCTATTCTATCTTGCTCATTACTGTTTCCTCCAGAGCCAAACAGACAGTCTTGTGCATAGCCTCTTAGCAAATACTGCTTGAACAAGTGAACATACTTGGGGGATTTTAAGACAGAGTCAATTGGGGATTTTCTAGCTGCTTTCTAGAAAGTGTCTAGAGAGTACCTTGTCAAATTGCAACAATCAGAACTCAATTATTTAAAATTATCTGGCACCTAATTGGTCAGTGAAAAGAGAGTCAAAAAAGAAATCACAGGGGCCAGCCCCGTGGCTGAGTGGTTAAGTTGGCGCGCTCCACTTCAGCGGCCCAGGGTTTTGCCGGTTCGGATCCTGGGCACTGACATGGCACCACACATCGGGCCACGTTGAGGCGGCATCCCACATGCCACAACTAGAAGGACCCACAACTAAAAGTATACAACTATCTACTGAGGGGATTTGGGGAGAAAAACCAAAAAAAAAAAAAGATTGGCAAGTTGTTAGCTCAGGTGCCAATCTTTAAAAAAAAAAAAAAAGAAATCACTATCACATAAAATGAACCTATACAATGGAGAGACAGAAAGGTTGTGGGTTCATGGAATAAATATATCCTTTCACGGACAAGAAACTTTTTTTTTTTACCTATCAGTACCTCAATGTTTTTGTTTTTGTTTTGCAGGGAAGGATTCGCCCTGAGCTAATAATCTTTTGCCAGTCTTTCTCCTTTTTTTCTCCTCAAAGCCCCAGTACATGGTTGTATAACCTAGTTATAATCCCTTCTAGTTCTTCTATGTGGGGCACCACCACATCAAGGCAAGAGACAGACTTGTGGTGGTGTTCTGCGACCAGGAAATGAACCCAGGCCACTGAAGCAGTGAGAGCGCTGAACCACAGGGCTGGCTCCCCAATGTTTTTATTGCCATAAATCTTTGGCATTTTATTCTACAATTTTGAGGACAGACTACATATGAAGCATCTATTCACAGTTAGCCAGGTGAACCCTAAGTATAACACAGAAGTGAAAAGAGTGTGCTATTCTTGCCGTTGGTAAATTATTTTTCATCCGAGGGACTTAAACTCCTTCTAAAGGCACCTCAAAACACAAATTGAGAATACTAACTTTTCTTTTAATAGCAATGTAAACTGAGGTGAGGAAGTGAAATAAAGTTCTTTTTAGTAACGTTCATTGATTTGCTTTTCTGAAAATATCAAGTTAAATTTACATGTAAAATTCACTTCCAGCTCCCATAATAATCCTTAGATAACACCTTTGCGCCCATGAAAAATCACAGTCCTTTCTTTTTGGGATTACGTATTCATTTATTTTAATAAACACTATTTACAACAGTTTTAGAATTACAGAAAATTTGCAATCTGCATTTATTTTTAAAATTTAGTTTAGAGATACCAACTCCACAAACATTAAGCATTTTAATCTCAAAGGACTCGAGATTTCGAGAAGTCATCAGATTACTACAGACCTCACTCAGTTCCAGTCTGGTCCCGGCCCCAGGAGTGAAGGCCCTGTCCTGGAGTTGTGTTCCTTTAGCCTAAAAGGAGCTATACATGGAGACTAGTGGTCAGTCAGTACTTATAAAAAGTAAAAATGACAGTTTCAAAAGCTGGCATTATGAGTTTCTCTTACTAAGCCCCCACTGTCTACAAGCTGAAGGTAATGGAATCCAAGACTTCTAAAAGAGTGTCCTGAACCACGGCCATAACTTCTAGCCAGCCAGGATAAATTTGGTAGTAATCATGGCTCTAAATAATGGATTTCTGTGTTTCTATTTCCAATGGTAATATAAACTTACAATTTATACATTTCTTCCCTTCTTCCTGGCAGAAGGAATTTACCTTTTCTTGAATTGACCTGAACTATACAAAGCTGACACAAATTACTACTTAAAACAAACTTTCATTAATGCTGGATCATTTCAGAGACCACAAATTATGCAGTATTTTCCCATTTCCTTTGTTTTTTCCATGGTCAGTGATTCTAATGCTTTAGTTTGGTCACAGTTTGACAGGGCACCTAAGTCAGCAGAATGAATGCCTTCGCATCTACAGCACAGACAAAAGGGCCTCATCCAGTACAAACCCCAACTTGAGTAAGGAGGAGCCAGTTCTGTGGGCTCATAAACTCAGGTCTGCCTCAGCACCTACGCTTATTTACTCCTTATGTCTTCATACAGGTCTAAGCTGTTTTCAACTCCAACCTCCAGCTTTCATGTTCCATTCAAAAGTTAACAAGAAAATCTAACACTTGCTAGTCAGACTTACAAGCTGGGGTTTTCTTAGGAGCATTTTATTTTTATAAGATTACTTTTTAGTCAGTGTACATACACGTATCAACTAGCATCAAAGGGCTCCAAAGAAAGACAGCAGTCTCTTGCCCCATCCCTCCCAATCCCACAGTCCTACTCCCCAGAGTCAGCCACAATCGACTCTTTCAGCTTTATTTTCTGTATTTACTTCAATTTTTGTAAAAAAAAAAAAAAAAGCTTATATTGCTATTTTCTGATTTATCATTTTTAGACTTATCCACACCCATCCACTTACCCTCGCTCCATCCTCCCAAAATAGCTTCATCTGAACTCCTAGTTATGTCAATAGTAAGTATTTATATTATTATGACTATGTAAATATGGCTTACACAACCTAATAGGTATACTACGACAATGTTTCTTTTCTTGCTCATTTTTTCCCCTGGAGTTATTAATTGACTAATGTTTTTATTTCTGTTTTTTATTTGCTGTTTCTCTATGACCATCCTTAATTGTTTCCAATAGCTCAATTAGATCTGCCATCTATTAGTAGTTTTTTTCTAAGTGTCCAACTGAATCAAATAATCTATGAGTTTGTTTATTTCTTAAAGATTTTCCTGATGAAATCTTTCCCCTCCTCCTTCAATGTGAGAGACCTCAGGAACATGCATGCCCACGTTAGAAGGGCCCACCCAGCAAGTAGCTAGAAAAGTGAATGAAACAAGACCCATGGTAGGGGTGGGGATATCATCATGAAACTCACTGGGGTGAAAGAGAAGATCCCAAAGGTTCTCAGGGCTGGGGTGGGGGGTAGTGGTGGTGGAGAAGGTCACTTCAAAGGAGTGAGTGTCAAAACAAAATGACGTAAGTTTTTTCAACAGCAGTACTGGATTTTGGAAGACAATGGTACAATGGCTTCAGAAGGAAAATCATTTTCGACTAGAATTTTATAGCCAGCCAAAATCTCAGTCAAGTGTGAGCGGAAGAAATCCTTTTTCAGAAATACAAAGACTGAAAACATTTACGTCCCTTTCTTTAATGTGTTTCCACAAAAGAAAGGACTGAAACAAGCAGAGAAAGGCATGGGATCTGAGAAATACGGGCATCAACACAGGAAGAGGATGAAGAAAAACATCAGGATGACAGCTGTGCAGCAGGTCCTTGTTGGGTGGGCCCTTGTAAGCTGCCCACTTCCGGCCTTTGTTCTGTTTTCCTTATTCTCTCATCCCAAGACTCTCACTAATCAGGTATTGTCCCTCTTGAAATGATTTTCTGAACATCCTATATTTTCTCTCCTATTGTTCCATTCTTTTTCTTCTCCTTACTTTGTGATTTTCTCAACTTCTTCTACCTTTCTGGTTGATCATATTTTACATTTCTGAGGCTTCTTATCCTGTGTTCCTTTTTCATAGCATCTTGCTCTTATTTTTAATGGATGTAATAATATTTTCTCTTAGATCTCCGAGGGCATTAATGAATATTTTAAAGACACCTTCTGTTCCTTGTATTATCAATTTACCATAGGTTCTATTTTTCTCTTTGTTGGTCTTGACATCTCTCCTTTTTAATTTTGGAGGTATAAAGGGAGATTAAAGAAAAATTATAGGGCAATTTCTATAACTAAGCTGAAATTGTGCTATGAAAATGGGAAGTATTCAGAGTGATCCTAATCCAATTCTAAAATACCACATTATGAAAAATGCACAGAAAATTCAAGGTTCATCAAAAAAGCAAATAAGAACAAATATGATTTTTAGAAAAAAGTTTAATTCGATCACTTAAAATGATTAACAATAAGGTAGCTATGCTTAAATCTTTTAAAGTATCCTTGAAAATATGGAGGTGGGTGTGGGAGGAAAGTCCTAAAACAAAGTTGTCAAAAAGAAGAGTAGTAAAACATAAGGCTATGAATTAACAAATAATTTATCAATAAATTAAATAAACAGGTTTACTTTTTAAGCTAAAGTTTTGAGTCAGATCTTACAATCTAGACTATAATAAGTATTTTCTTATCCAAATTATGTTCTCAGTGATATTTTTTTACTATGCTTATTTCCTCTTGAGCCAGTGTATTTATAAAGAAACCTATGGCTGCCTGTGAGGAACATCTTAGAGAAATGACCACTGCTGATCATGAAATGCTACTGAGTGGAAAACTGAATACACTTTCTTTCACTGCCTATCATAATAATAAATAAAATTCCAAACATCTTGATGTTTTCCCCTTAAAGTCTTCTAACCACTTTCTTCAAGGTGTCTTTCTAGGGAGCCTTACCAAAGTCACGATGGCAAAATAAAATACCAGTAGAACAATGACCTCTGTGCTCATATCATGGTGCTGTTTATCTCCAGGCTCTTGAATATCTTACTGGGTGGGATACTATGATGTTTAATGGTGCTCTATCCTTACCCTCCCCCTCCATGTTTACATACATCAAACAGACCTGAGGAAATTTTTCCATTACTTAATACGAAAGATAAGAAAATTTAGCCTATGTATATATCAGATTCTAAGGTACCAAAACCAACTTGAGATACGATCCATATTGAAGGGCAGCTGCCAGATTAGAATAGCAGAGGGTTTATGCAGATATAAAATCACTTGGTAAAATGCTTAGGACAGGAAAGAAAATGCTTAGCTTTTGGAATAAAATAATCACGGTATAATGAAAACCAAACTATTTATCAGAAACTGATAAATATTTATTTAATGAATCCATGAATATAAATCAGCAAAAAAGAGAGTTATCACTTTTGGATTTGACCTACTTCCTTGTGGCTTATTTTGGTGTTTTATTTTATAGCAACCTAGCTTTTTTAAATGACAGAGTTGTCAAATTTAATGGACAAACTCTATGCCCATGGTAAACTGAAGAGCTAAATGATTATCTAAATAAGACTCCATTAAATAATATTTGAGTCCCAATGGTTTGGATGAAAGTGGACTTAAAAAAAACAACTCATATCATCATTCATCTAATATTAAATAGGCTTTTAGTATTTGCCAAGTACTATGAGGATGCTAAGGACACAGTGGTGAACAAAACAGACATCATTCCTATCATCATGGAATTCACTCTTTGGTGAAGAAAAGAATCAGTAAACAAAAAATCACTCAAATAACAAATAACTTCAGAATTATTCTGAGAAATGTTTTAAAGTGAAGTTGTAAGGCATTGTGGGCACTCATAACAGAAACCATACTTAAAACTGTAAATTCTGGAGGCTTCTTTAAGGACATTACAGGCAAACTGAAACTGAAGAATAAGTATAGCAGAGAAGGAGAGGGAGTAGATGGTGGGAGATGGTAGCCTGGGTCAACAGACTCACACTTGATGTTGATGACATCTCATCAATACTTACAGTATACTCACAGAATGAAATCTAGCCGGTAATAGTATTAGTATCCTTATCTTTGCACAAGATTAGGTATTGCTGAATAGTTCTATGTAATGAGTTTCCACTTTTTGATGATTTGAATTTTATTATAATACCATCTAACTTCCATTACCCCCTCATCCACAGTTACTAATGGTCACCACACACAAAATTTGCTTCATTAAGATTATTACCTTGGGTGACTGATTTTAAGTTTTTCTGAGAAGTATAAGGTCAAAAAGAAGGGATTCCATATTTTTTTTAGTAAATTGGTGACACAATAAATGTACTTTTGGGGCATTATTTGTACGACTCATAATGAAAATTTTTTCAAACTCACAACATGAATATAACTTTCATGTCCTGGCCTTACAGTTTAATCTTTCTATGAGTTGCATTTTCTTAAATCCAATTTAAAAACTGGTTCAGGACTTCATTACTTACAGTTCAAGTGTGAAAATCGTGGACTGGACAGGAAGTGACTGCGATCCTGCCAAGAGGATGAGTGACCTAACCCATGAGCATGGGAACTTTCCGCAAAGGTTCTGTCATCCTAAAATGGAAAGCACAGAATTTCAGTTCCATAATTATGAAATGTAAGGATTGGGATTTATTAGAATGTACTGAAAATTGAAGTGAACCTCAATATACAAGCTATGTTATACCACAATTTAATATAAGACTTGAACAAAATAAAATATGTACTCTTAAAGAAAATATGAAAAAAAAAAAGAGAGAGAAGGACATCACCCATAGCTACAACGGCATGACATATTTCTTTCCAGTCTTTTTTTCCTGTGGATAGAATCTGTAAACGTTATTATAAAACTTTGTGTTCTTCATCTGCTTACATTAATACTATAAATATTTTTGAAGTCATTATATTATCCTACCCTTTAGCTTATGTGTTACTCATATACTATCTGGTGGATATCCTATGCTTTACTCAGTTATTAATTTAGTGGGCATTTAGGGCGTTTCCAATGTTTTACTCCTACAAATAACACTGAGAGAAATATCCTTAAATATATGACCTATTCCATATTTAGCACTATTCCTTATGACAAATTCTTAGTTGGAAATACTGGGTCAATAAAAATAATTTGACGTTTTAAAATACATTTAGCTAGACTGCTTTCCATAATGATTACACTAATCCTCTTACTCATTCAATAAATATTTAATACATAAACAAAAATGAATACAGAAATGTTCCCTCTCCTCATACAATGTATGAATGTGTCCTTTTCCCCAAATCTTAGCTGGAAATGGGAATTATAACTTCAAATAATTTTACTAACTAAATAGACTAAAAAATATACGCTTTAATAATTTTTCTTTGATAAACAGTAAAATTGCAATTTTTCTCTTGAATGTTTTCTAGTTATTTATTATACTTCGTTTTTTCTTTCTTTCACTCATTCATTCAACAGTTATTTATTGGGCACCTACTATGTGCTGGTCAAAGAGCAAACAAAACATTGGGGTATATAGTCATGAAAGCTTCAGGCTTGCAGGAGAGAAAGGCATTAAACAAACTACACAAAACACAATCTAATTTAAAACTATGATAAGAGCTATAAGAAGAATAGGCAATAAATAGGAAGACCTACATTTAGATTTGAGGTCCAGGGAAGGCCCCTCTGGGAGGTGATGTTTAAGGCAATATTTGAATGCTGAGTATGAATCAATGAGTCAGCCCGGCGAAAACTTAAGGGTGGAGGATGGGAAGGTGGGAGAGAAGGGGCAGCAGGAGAGGGTGGTCAGGGAATGATGTTCCAGCCTGGAGTGGAGGTGCTGAGGTGAGAAAGAGTTGGTGTGTTTGAAGAACTGAAGGAAGACCCCATGGCTTAGGCACACCCAGTATGGGGGGAGTGGTTACAGTGAAATCCAGAAGTGGGATTTAGATTTGAGATTTTGTTTTTCTTAAGTACAATCAGAAAGCAGTCAAGGCTTTTAAGGAGAGGAATGACATGCTTTGATTTATATTTTTCAAAGATTGCTCTGGCCTCTGTGAGGAAAATAGATTCGAGCGGCTCAAATGCTGAAGTGAGAAAATCAATTAAAAGACTGTAATTGAGAATAACTGGGGGGGTCAAGGGAGAGGAAGGGATCAAGAATGGTGCCAAAGATTCTAGACAAACAACTTCAGGTTAGGTGGCCCCCACATACAGTAAAGCCTTATGTAACACGACTATCTGATGAATTAGTTGTCCTTCTCTGTACTAAGTACCAAGTTTATATTTTATTTCTTTGTCACATAAGTATGTATGCAAATGCAAAAGAAAGGCCAAAAAGAACACATTTATATATTTTTGTAAAAGGCCCACTATTCTGAGCTAAAAGCATGGACATAACCCTCAGACGGTTCATGATCATTAGTCCTCATGTACCAAAAGATGAAGTCCCTGAGGTTTTTAACCAAATGATTTATAGTTTTCACTAATTACAGGGATTTCATAAGAAACTAGAAGTCATTCACTATAGGATCTCTGGAAAGGAAAGGACATTGTGTCCCAAGTGTATTCCAACAGCTATTTTAGAATGAGCTGATACAGGGCAACCAGAGGCAGGGGAATGGACTTGGCTATTATAGTTCAGATGTGCAATACTAAAGGCCTGGGGAGAGTTGGAAGATGCACAAATGGAGAATTATGTTCACAACCAATGTTAGAACATTTGATCATGGTTTCTATATGAAGCATGAAAGAGAAAAGCATAATAAATGGTTTCCAACTAAAAGATGCTTTGATGCTTATGGGCCAATAAGCGGAAGAAAAAAATAATTTTTTGCCCATGACACCTAGACTGAGAAAGACAATGAGAGGACCTATGTAGGTAGGTCTGGGAGTCTTGCTGCATGAAACAGATGGTGCAATGACAGCCTCAATGTGTGCCGACCAAAGGAAGGATGAAGTACACAAAGATATACAAATCCTCTTCTTTCCAAAAGCATGTTTTTAAATTTGTAAAACAAAATCAACTGGCATCAAAGCATAGATTATATCTTTTCTATTTACAGAAAGAGAACAATTTATATTTTTAATTATAAAACCAACTTGTCGGCATGTAACAGTTAAAATGTGGTATAATTTGGAAAATACAGAAAATATTAAGAAGAAAAAAATTAATCCAACAAAATAAAAAAAAAACCTATTAGCCTAATTTAAGGATCTACGTTTTCTAGTTCTTATAGATAAATATCTGTTTATACTGAGATCACCCTTTGTTGATAATTTCATTTCCTACTTTTTTCATGTAACATTATATATATGATAATTTTCTCTATCATCATCATTATCATCATTATAGTTATACCATAGTTTATTTTTCTGATCTCCTATTGTTGGAAATTTAAGGTTGATTTCAGTTTTTTTCTATTATAAATAATTTGATAAACATCTTGGTGCATAAAGCTTTGTCCCTATTTTTAATTTATCAACTTAACGTAGATTCTGAGAAGTAGAATTACTGGGTGACACATTTTAAGGCTCTTTATTTATAACCATTTCATCTAAGTTGTCAAATTTATTGGCAGAGTTGTTCATATTTCCTAATTACCATTTAATGTCTATAGGAGTTCTAGTCATATCCTTCTTTCAGTCTGAATATTGGCAATTTTTATCTTCTCTCTTATTTTCCTAATCAATCTGGGTAGAGGTTTTTAAATTTTATTGATCTTTTCAGAAAACCCAGTTTTGGTTTCCTTTTTTTCCCTATTTTTCTGCTTTCTATTTCACTGATCTCTGCTCTTCATCCTTCCTTTTACTTAATTTAGGTTTAATTTGCTCTTTGTTTTCCAGGTACAAACTTGGATTATCGATCTGAGATTTTTCTTTTTTTGTCACATACACATGTAATGTCATAAATTTCCTTCCAAGCATTGCCTTAGCTGCCTTCCACAAATTTTGATAAATTGTGGTTTTATTCTCATATAGTTAAAATACTTTCGAATTATCCTTTATATTTCTACCTTGACTCACCCATAGGTACTTAGAAGTATGCTGTTTAATTTCTAAATATTTTGGAATTTTCTAGATATCTTTCTGTTATTGATTTCTAGTTTCATTCTACTATGGTTGCATAATTTCAATCATCTTAAATTTATTGAGACTTGTTTTATTACCCAGAATGTAGTCTATTTTGGAGAATGTTCAATGTGCACTTGAAAATATGTGCAATCAGGTGTTGTGGGGTGGAGTGGTTGTGGTCTCTAAGTGTCAGTTAGGTCTAGCTGGCTGACAGAGTTGTTCAAGGCTTCTATATCTTACTGATTTTCTGCCTACTGTTTTATCAATTACTGACAGAGGAATGTTGAAATCTCCAACTATAATTATGGATTTGTCTGTTTTTTTTCTTACAGTTGTATTAGTTTTTGCTTCATATATTTTGACACTCTATTAATAGGTACATAAAATTTAGGATTCTTATCCCTTCCTTTTAAAATTGATGACTTGTTCAATCAGTCACATTTCTTCTTTTCATATAGAGAAAATGAGGAGGTTTAATTCTAATATATCTTTAAGTTCCAACATTTTGTGTCTTCAAAAGATTGTCAGGACCTCCAACATTATTACCTTGAAGTTTAATAAAATGAACCCTAAAAGAACACTCTAAAAGAAAAATATTTCACAATCCCTTTGAACAATCAACATACCAGAACACGAAAAAAGTACCTTTAGGTCCTCCATTATATAGTGATATAAATATAAAATTTATAAGTAAATTTATAAATATAATTTTATAAATATATAAATTAAAATTTGTGGAATTTCTATATAAGCAAATTTTACAAGGTGACCATAAGATGAATGTTTCTTTCTAATTCCTATTTTTTAACCGAATGCTTAAATATTAAAAGGAAAGTATTGGTTAAGAAGGAAGATTCTTTGCAATTTTAGTAATCCTAGCTTTTGCTTTTTACCAATTCTTATATCCTTAGCACAAGGACCTATTTTTATTGCTGTCTTCAGTCTCAACAAGCCAGTTAGCCAGAATTCCTTGCAAAAATTCCACTGGGTGAAGGGACTTGCATTTTCTAATATTTTCCCTGGGTTTCTTCCACTTCTTTTTCATAACCCACATTGTAACTGGTTTCTTAAAAGCTGTTCCAACCTGACTAAATCTCTTTGCTAAACTGATCTCTAATGATTAATATTTAATGACGCCCACCAAGTATTTTTCTCTCAGGAATATTCTAAGTTCAAAGTTTATAAGACAAATGATACATTTAATTTTTTTTTAAATTTTAATTTATCCAACCCTTCCCCTGGAGAGAAGGAAAAAATACTTATGTGTTTCTGAATCTGTAGCAGAAATGTTTTCCTGAATTTGTTTCTTGCTTAACAATGCACCATCCCTCCATCTCTTCCCTACTCTTAATTCCCAATTCTCCATCAGTGCTGGAAAAAGCTTAACCTCTTCCTCAGTGAACTTAATTCCTATTTGAAAGTTCAATCTGAACAGTTTACTTAATGTCTGCCCTCCATATCTCAATCTGCATGGCTGCTGTAGCTTTTAGCCTCCATGAGGGTGAGGCTTTGATTGTCTCTATCTTTCCAACTACCTATCCCAATATTCTACAATCTAGCACAGTGCCATTTGCATTAGGAACTCAATAGAGGTAATATGTAATCATTTCTTGACCAAAAGGCAGAAATGAAAGTTTGCTGTGGTGGAACTTGGGAAATAGGACACTGTCACTCTTGAATTTCTCAGTTTCTTCATATAAAAAAATGAAGACACTGGATCAGATCATCTCTAAGTTCTCTTGGCACTAATATTTTGTGATTCTAATCTATCTGATTGGAACCACTAAACAACCAGTATTTCTAACTATGCAAACTATCTTTACCACGGGAGGTCCAAATTTACACGACACTATAAACCCAAAGCCAAACTCATCTACAGATGAACAAACTCAGAAAAATACTGTGCTAGTCAGGCCATTTGATAAATTTATTTTTATCCAACTGATATTTTATTGTATAAAATTTAATATTCCTAGAAACTCACCAATGAAAAGGATTGTACTCATTTTGTTTTAACCTATTTCAGACTTGGCTCTACATGACTTTAATCCATTTTCAGAAACCAAATATATTCACAGTAAATAAAAATTTGCCATACAAAAGGACACTCAAAAGGATGTGCCACGACTTAAGAAACAAAGCAGAGATGCAAAGATATTTTAAGGGTGGTGCCTCATTGGAATCTATGCTTATTCTCTGAAAGTGACTATTTTAAAGGTAACAATAATTGTTTGGATGAATATGCTATGACATGTTTATTAAAAACTATTAGGACATTCAATTGGCATTCCTTATGTACCTAGTACTTAGTATCTAGAATTTTGAATTTGAGATTATGAAAAATGTTATCTTTATAGGTGAATTTCTTCACAATCTTTCCTAATGCTCTTGTTGTGTAAATTATTGGGAAGGGTGAAAGCACGTGGCTTGTTAAGGGAACTGGGTTTGGTAGGGTGGGGCTTAAGCAGGTTAAAAAACTAATGTGCTTATCTAAGTACCCATGTTGATTTGTAAACAAGCACTTTTGATCCACTGCTATTTTCAGATTTTATATAACAAGAAAAATGCCAACTCATTTGGCAACCTTTTGTTTAACTTCTAAAGAGAAAGATGAAATCAACTAGTTAAATATTATGGCTGGCAAGTTAGTCTTGATCACTTCAAAAGAATAAAAATCTCTTCAGATTTCAGCATGATTTGATTGCCTACAAGCTTTCAGATGTATCATCTAGGCATTACTGGAAAAATAGCAATTAAATTTTTGTTAGAATTCCAGAAAGGTTGAAAACTAGGAAAAAAAAGTTTAATCACCAATTTAACATATATTGTACATTCACGGTGTATTCTGGAGTCAAAGATGAGGCAGACAATGTTTGCCCTCAAAAGTCACACAATCCAGTAGAACAGTAAGTCCCAAATTTCAGTATTCACCTATAGTTATACCATTTTCTTTTACGTTAACTTAAAGATTAGTCTTGCACCCTAAATCTCTATATAGAAGAGGTTTAAAGGATGGCAAACTGGTTGGGGTTGGGAAAAGTATGGAGCTATATTTGCATAGCAGTTTACATATGATTTCTTATCAAAGCATGGAGAGAGATGGTTATAAATGCGATAACTGGGGTATTATGCGGTTAAAGCTCCCTCAAATTCCCCCATGGTTGCCACTACTGTTCCCAAGCAATACTTGTAAAAATACCTGAATAATACATTAGTGATAGTTTTTAATAGTCATTAAATAAAAATCACCTACAATCTTGAATTACACCAGGAGTTACGCATAGCATGTTTTAGAAACTACTATCGTAGAAAATTTAAGAGATGTACAGAAATAGCTGACCTAAGAGAGAAAGTGCTAGCAGCCATTAATTGCTATGAGCAAAGGAGAAACAAACCATGGCAAGATTCAAGGAGGGAGAAACAGCTTCTAGGAGCAAAGCACGTACTTATATCATACACATGCTTACATTGAACAAATATGACAAAGGGCTTTGGCAAACTCTGCCTTTGTAAGCTGTGCTGAAAGCCGTTATCAACACTTCCTCAGCTACCTCATCTTATCCTGTAAAACATCTGCTTCTTTAAAAAGAATTTGCATGCTAACTCTTCAACTAGAAGTTGAAAATCATGATTTTCCTCTCAGGAGCAGGAAAGATGGGAACAAAACATGCCTTCTGTGATTTTATTAAAAAATCTACTGCTAATTAAGACCATATATTTAGTATGGGCAGAGAGCAAAAGGGGCAGGTAGCAAATGGGGATTTCTTGGACAAAACCATGCTCCTCTGTGAATTCAGATCAGCAATGCTGTGTTATTGGCTAACTTTTGAACATTCTGTTCTATTTGAAACAGCTGGGACAGCAAGGAAGCCTGTATGTCCTACAGAAACCCAATTAGGCCTGAAGAAAGAGAGGCCGTGAAATGCTTCTGTTGTCTACACAGCGATGGAGGAAATGTCGTGTCAGATTCAGCTTTGAATTGAATTCTAAATATAAACTTTTGGATCAGGCTTTGTCCAGTTAACTTGGTCAGCTTAGTACAATGTTATATTATGCTCTCAGCAATTGGGACGTTGGTCCTGCTGAAAAATCTCGATAGGTTTCTAGAAATCTGATCATTTTTGTCCTGGTGATGGCCATGGGAGTAAACAGCAGGTGATGACTTTAGCTTGGATTGAAAGAGAACCTGACTTGTACACTTCCTGCTAATGCTGCCCTCCAGCAGCAGTGTGGTCATGCTGGATGTCTCACTGCCTTCCTACATCAGCAACAACACGAGAGAAGCCAGTTGCCAACATGGCTCTGCTATTCCAACAGTTATTTGTCTGTCAACAGTAATACAGTCAGGGCTCCACAACTGTAATGCTAATAGTGATCCTCTTCCAAGCAGATGCAGATAAAACACTTCCCTGTACCTTGTCATCACAGACATCTCTTCAAAAGACTTTGGAGCCTCAGAAATCCCAGTGCAGTTTATGGAGGGCTCTGGTACAGCCTTTAACCCTTTCTACTTTGCCCTACAGTTGTTTGTGCGAAGGCTTTGAATTCTTAAGGCTGGTAATGATTTTTCTTACTATGCCATTCTCTCTAGCCCCTAGAAGAGTGCTTGTATACAGCGGAAACTCAATAAAGGTTTGTTGAATGTTATATTTAAAAACAACAACAAACATGAATGTACCATAATCAGAATGGAAGTTCCAAAAAGGCAGGGCTCTTCTATTTTGTTCACTGATGTGAGTCCCACGTGTCTAGTAAGTTCCTGGTGCACAGCTGATAACCAATGAATATTTGCTGAATGAATAGATAACTATTATGACTTTCCAAAGAGCTTGGGCAGTATTTATTTGATTGGTAAATAAAGAAGAGGCAATATTTTCCATATGTGCAAAGGAAGAAAGACTAGATTGGTAATTTCTCCTTTCTCTACACCAGGCATTGGCAAACATCTAAAGAGGGCCAAACAATAAGTATATGAAGCTTTCTGAGCCACACAATTTATGTTGCTGCTACTCAACTCTGCTGCTGAGTGTGAAAGCAGCCATAGACAACATGTGAGTAAATGAGTGTAGCTGTATTCTAATAAAACTTTATTTACAAAAGCAGTTGGCCGGCAACATTTGGCCCATGGGTGGTAGTTTGCCAGCTCCTGCTCTGAAACAACTGTGCAAGAATTATCTATTAGTATTAAGACAAATAGATAATTATTCCCTCCTTGAAGACCATGACTTTTGTATCTTTATACCTCCCACATCCCTCCCTCTAAAAGGTAGTACAGTGCTTTGCAATATGGTAGCTGTTTGTTGAATTAAGCTGAATCTTATAGTAATTGATTTTCTGGAACCACAGTTTTCAGGAGAACCAATGAATTCAAGTCCCTGCAGTGTGTCTTTTCTTTGAACTCTATCCTAGCAAAATCTGTGGGAAGTTAATAGCACTGAAATAATGTCTTATTTCATTTCAATATGGGACACCTTCCCTCTTGATAGAAAGAGTCCCAATGCCTCTTATTGGAAACATTTTCTTCAGGGTGTCAATGATTAACCAGAGGTGGCTCTTCTGATTATCCATGAAGCCAAGAAATGATTAACAACTTTCTCACTGCCCATCTGAGCTCACACTTTTGAAACTGCTTCACCTCTCAGTCTTTTTAAATAAATTGTTTTCATAAAAAGCATATAAGCAAATGATCATTGGTATCTACAACAGGCAAAAATGTGCTCCCACATTTTCCTCTCCAATGACTACAAAAAATGTGATATTCTCATGAGTTTTGCGTTAGATTACTGCATTATTTCAGGCCAGACATCTGTTACACGTGGTGATAGTTTAGAAATTCATCACTGAAATGGATCAACGTTTTAAAATGTTTAAGTAGTATTAATGTGGAACAATCTTATCATAAAATGTGCTTTGTGACTCTTTCCTATACTTGCACTCCTATCTGCAAAATCCTCAAACTTATTTCGCATTTTGCTAAGTGTTGGCCTCACTTACAAGCCAGGCCTTATTTCCTCTTCAGTTGCAAATGTAATTTGAAGGAGAACTCCAATGAGATTACTTGCTGCACATGTTACACATTCACAGCTTTGCCATATGCTGTCACATAAATTGCACTGATTTATAGCAATTTGGGTGCCAGTAGATAGCAATGATTCACCTGATACTAAATCTCACTGTATTGGGAAATAACGTTTTAAATGTTTCGTTTGTATCTAGACCTCTGTTGAACTAAGAGGCATGTATTGCGTTTATGTCTTTTTAGAGACAACTGACTTTTACATATTAAAAATACAGTCCTATGTTTGGTGACTTCCAGAAAAATTAAGGCATATGAGGTCCAAATTTACACTGTAATAGCCTAGTGGTCAAGGACATAGATTACTGAAGCCAGGCAGATTTAGGTTTTAATCCTGATTCAACCACTTACTTGCTCTATAACCTTGCTTTCTTCAACGGTAAAAGAGGAAAAATAATGGCGCCAACCTGACAGGGTTGCTGTGAGGATTAAATGAGATAATGCATATAAAGCATGCATCTACAAAAAATGCAATCTCATGTGGTTTGTCCTAATATATGCTCAATAATGAACAGTTATTATTTTCAGCTACTGTTGCCTAAGCCTCAAACTTCTGTTTAAGGCTGGTGGCACTCCTTTAAGTGGTAGAGAAATGCTTGAGGATATGGAACCTGATGGGAATGTTCAAAGACAATTTAGTGAACTTCAAATTTTCCATACGAGACAACAAGGTCACTACTGGAGGCAATAAAGTCCATCTATAAAAAGCAAAGGTGCAAAAGCACCAAGTCCCAGGACACTCTCTTCACAGTAGGGTAGCAATAATGTGGCATAATTGTGTTAGGTTTTTGTTTGGGATGGGGGAAAGAGAGTGCTGATTTTAAACATGGTAGGGAGGAAAATGAACACTTTTTATATCCACTGAGCATTCTATCCAATTACATTCAGAGGAGGGAACAAGCTTCTTAGAAATTATATTTGGCTGTAACAAGTGAGTATATACACGGCAATGAATATTCATACATACTGAAGTTTGTAAGAATATAAAAATGTCAGAAGAGCCTTTAGCTTGTTTTCCCATAAATTGACATGGAGTGTACATTTGAATATAGAAGGATTCTCTCTAGGTCAGTGTTCTCAATGGGGAGCAATTTTACCCTCTAGGGGACATTTGGCAGTGTCTGGAGACATTTTTTGATGCCACAAGTCAGGATGGGGGATGTTACTGGCATCCGGTGAGCAGACTCTAGGGATGCTGCTAAACATCCTACAATGCACAGGACAGTCTCTACAGCAAAGAATTATCTTTGTTAATAATGCCAAGGTTGAGAAACTCTGCTCTAGGATAATAACTGTGCAAGGTCAAATGGGTTTAAAACCACCTACACCCCAGGTGGATCTTGGGGAGAGTCTGGAGAATGGTAAGCTTTTTGTTGATATGAGCAAATTTTCCCAGTCTCCTGTGTTGGTTCCATACTAATGAACCATAAGTTGAAGGAGTAGTTCACATCCTCAGGAAAAGAATGAGTGTAAATGCCAAGACAATAGTTTACAAAATACTACATGTTACTTGACCTATTGGGGACTTCAGCATAGAGGAGGGCAACCATCCAATCCACACTAAGCCTTTGACCAATCAAGAGACTAAGGGTTTCCTGGCTCAGGATTCTTAAGCAACATCAATACCCATAGACAAACAACATATTCATGGCATAAACTTAAAGATTAGTTCCCAAGTAAAAAGTTGTAGGCACAATCTTTGGCTTTTTATTTTCTACTGCCACAAAATTGGAAATCCATTTAATATATCAAGGAATATCCTTTTTTTTTTTTTTTTTTTTTTACAAGTACCCTTACGCAAACCCTACAGGGGCTGCTTAGAAGGTTGTAGCCATAAACATGGATAATGAATGCTCAAGGACTGAAAATGTATACAAAGGACATTACTTTGAAGCTTTTGATTCTGTACTTGGTGTCATCTCGGCGCTGCTGAAGAGATTCCCTGTGACCTCTGTATTTAGAATATCTCCCATCAATTCTCTCAGATAAACTGCAGGAATCCTGGAAAAACAACAAAGTTTCTAAATTAGTAGATGAAAGAAAAATCAGTACTCAAAATTAGAATAAGAAAGTATTGATATGTAGATAATAATTAAGGGCATTCAGAGAGATATATAGGGGAATCATAGGTCCCCAAGGATAAAGAAGAAAATGTTTGCTTTGGATGCTACCATAAAAACAGGGTCCCAGATTGGTTATTTGCATTCTTTTTACAATTAGTCCCTATGCCAATCTGAAATGATTGACATCCTTTAGTTGAAGGGAAAAAAGTTCAAGTAACAGTGAGTTGTCCAAAGATGGTCATTAATGGCACCACGCCACTTTTGGATGTTGTGTACTGTCCCTTGCAGTAATACTTGGTATCAAAATATTCTCTTTAAAAAAAGAAAATGTTACCTTTAAAATTAGCGCCTCTTTTTCTTCACTAATTCTTAAAAAACATTCTACCTTTTAACTATTACATCACGTAGATTTTTAAACTTAAGGATATCTCATCTGCCCTCAAAAGCATAAAAAGATTCAGGTAATAAAGAAATTAAGAAAGCAAAAACTTCCAGGGCCTGTCTCCCTCCCCTCACTCCCCCCCTCCCCTTCTATCCCTTTTCTTCCCCTTTCCTTCCTTTCTTTCCATTGTTCCTTCATTTTGAGGGGAGAGGATGGGACACAGTACACAGTCACTATAGCCAGTGATTTAGACATTTGTATTATGAATTAGGGAGAAATAAGAATAAAATGAGGGCAACTGATTTTCATATGTAAGAAAAATCATCTGTGGGATTTAGTTCCCCAAATAGTCCCAAGGAACTTATTGAATGTTCAAGCTGGAAGGGATATTAGAATTCCAAAATTCTCATTTTTATTAAAAAAAAACTACAGCTCAGGGAAGTTCAGAATGATTTGCCCAAGGCTAGGCAATTCGTGGCGGACTGAGCTTGGAACCCAGCACTATTTCCTTTCCACCAGACCAAATGTGTAATGTTTAAATGTGGGATTGTAGAGCTGAACTACTTCTTTAAAAATGAGGTTAAAAAAAAATGAGAGAGAGACTATGCCACATTTAAAGAAGACTAAAGTCAAGACTAAATAAGATGAGGTTTGTATTCACACTTAATGTCACAGACTATAGTATTATCAAGAAATATACAGGTGAAATATATTTTCACGTATATGCTAATGATGCCAGTGTCAGGAGGGACTATAGAGATAATATCATTCAAGTTCCTCATTTTATGGATGAGGAAAGATCCTGAGATCTTCAGTGTTTTCATCTGTGCATGAGCTCAAACTAGAACTTAGTTCTCTGGACTCCTGTTCACAGCATATTGATCTGTAGAATGTTAGGGGTTTGAAAAATATAATCTACATCTAATAATCTATAGGCTCTATGTATGTGTATTTAAGGCGATTTCTAGTTGTTTTCATTAAATTGATTAAATGGGCTCTTTTTACTTGTATAGATGGCCCTAGAGTACATAAAGAATGGGTTTCAAGCTAGAGGCAGTAGGGAAAACAGACAGGCTTTGTTGTTAATACATAGAATTAGAGCCCAGTTCCAACCAATTTGTACACTCCAAGCATCAGTTTGCTCAGCTGTTAAGATGGTGGAAAATAATACCCATCTATAGGGTGTCTCTGAGGATTTGAAAAAATGTAATGTAAAGTACTTAGCTACCACCTGCTACATAGTTGTGCATAATACCTGCTAATGAACTCCTTTCCATTTCAAAGGTAAAGGTCTCAATTTTAATGACTGATATTGGAAAGTACAATTCTGAATTTTGAAAAATGGTCTAAAAATTTCACTATTTGGCATCGTCATATGTGATGTGTGTAAATGTAAGCTAGACTTGTAGATAATCACTAGCCCATATAATGAAAAATAATAATAAAATAATCTTTTGGTAATAGTAGAGAACAGAACTTTTAAACTGTACTTATGAATATTCTGTTCAGTGCAGACCACTGGGGAAAAAGTGAGCTGACACTGGAGGTTAAACTTTGTTTTTATGCTGTTCTAAGACAGGCATCTGTTTCTCAGTGACAAATGCCACCTGTTTCCAGTACTGTCTCTTGTCTGCCCTTCCCTCATGTAGATAACTTTTGTTAGCTACAGAGAAAAAGGTGGAAAGGATGTGGGTGTAACATAGTGCCTGCTTTCCACACTGGGCAATATAAGAGTGAGTAGAAATCTCATCTTCTTGGACAGTGGTTTCAAAATTCTTTGACAGAGTTTTAGACTGCAAATATATAATCAAATCATGAGAAAGAATCAAAACTTTAGTAAAATATACTAGAAACTCTTGGTTTTATTCTATTTGTGATAGTTCAGATTTCCGAATGTAGCAGCTCAACCCAAGATCCCACTCAAAAATGTTTAGTTACTGAACTACCAGAAACGCTTAATGAAAGGTGACTTTAAGGCAGTGCAGATCTTGAGAGTCTCATCATATCAGTGCCTCCAAAGAATCACGATGGCATGTCAGGCTCTATTTCCTACTTACTATATCTCGAATAACATGCTAGATTTAAAGAGAACTTAAACATAAGTCATATTTTAAAGCCAATGTGAAATAAGAGGTTAAGTGGACAAAGAGAACTCTCACCATTGCTAGCTTCAGCCATATAGGGCCAAGAAATTATAAATCACTCAAATTTTCATTAAATATGCATCCATAAGGGGAAATGAAAAGATGTTCTCCAGCCTGGACCTTGTCTGGTAGGACTGGGTGGCAGGGTTATTTGCTTTGCATCTGTCCTCTATGAGGAAATCTACAATATTACAGTAGATAAATCCAACATGTAATTAATTGGCTTGATAAATGAAATGCTTTGTGGTTAGAGTTCTATCAACAAATGGCATGGGATATAAAATCTAAAACTCTATGTGGATTTGAATTCATGTAGCATAGTATCAGGGTAACCTGTGCACCATCATATCTCTAAACCAAACAGTGCTTTGGAAATCTGTAATTAAAAAAAGAAGATAATCCATAAATTAAAATTGCTTATCAAAAAAGGTATCTATTGTCAATGTAATGTGCTACGTCTTTTTAATTCTTAAGTTTTTCTAAATTATAGTTAAAGCTTTAGGTGGCCAAATGAGCTTCTACTAGTGGGGTAAAAGTTTTTATTTTCCTATATTGTGCTAATATGTAAGTTCCATTATTTTCAATCCTGTCTTTACAAATGTCAATAAACTCTGATATGATGGTGCATTAAAAGTCCCCACTGTTTTTCGGTATTTCCTCCCTCCCTACAATTTTCTTTGCACATCAGGAAGATGTCAAGTGTTCTCACTCAGATAAAAACACTGAAAGAGACAAGCCAACTCTTTCTCACTCTGAAGTCTTTGAAATCTTCTAGTAGGCTCAGTTTCTCAGGCACAGACTCCAGATGGTCCAAGGCCACTCGGGTACTCTGGAAAAGAAAACATAAGGAAACCAAACATTATAAAAAATTGATCAATACTCTCAGAATCCAACTACTAAAAATCAGTTGCACCATTGGTGTAAGCAGTTCAAGCTGAAGATTTGGAGAGTCAAATAAGAACAGATATAACAGTATTTCTAAGGTAAACATACCTTTTTAAATCAGAAGAATTATTTCCTTTCACACAGTATATGAGATGCATTTGCCAGACTGACTCAGACATGAAAACTTCCTGAATAATTGCTTTCATCTGATATGCTATGAAACTTTCTATAGAGTATTTCATATTAATATTAATTTACAAACCTGCTTCAGTGAACATCAGAAATAAACCACAAGGTAATACTGAGAGATGAATTTGCAGTTACGTATCTATGCAGCATTTAGAGATCCTCACACAGTGCCATTATAAAGAAGAAAAGAGTTCTCAACAATTATTTTAGCTAAAAAGGAAAAGAGCAGTTCTCAAAAGACTTGGGAAAAATATCTAAAATTAAATATTTGTGACAGGGATACAAGATCCTGGTTATAAATCAATAACTTATATAGTCTCTGATTAGCTAGTCCCTGATTTACACCCACCAATATAAACATTAAGAGAGAACGATCTGAAAATTATTTCAAAGCCAATGTGAACCAAGAGATTAAATGGTAGAATAGCCTTGAGACCAGAGACTGTATCATATGTAACTCTGTATTCTTAGTCCTGCCACAGGGCCAGCACACATAAGGCAGGCAATAGATGTTAGCTTTTAAATTTAAAATGAATTTTAATTATTAAATGAAGTAAACAACAACCCCTATGGCTGGTGCATGAGAAGAAAGTGAAGTGTCTTGAGAGAACCTGGACATAGGTTTTCACAGAGCTGTCGAGAAGTTAGTGGCCCCCCAATATTCCATGTGCTACCCTACATCTCCCATGTGAACGGTTCTTAACAATATGAGTGCAAGTGACATGCGTCACCTCTGGGCTCAGACAGTTAAGAGGCTTTATGCTCCCTCTTCCATCCCAGCTCCTGCCATGAGGACCTTGGAGGCCACACGCTCCAGATGGCATAGCTACAAGACAGAGGAGAGATGTTGACCATATCGGACTTCATGTGAGTGAGACATCAACCTCTACTGTGTTAAGCCATGAGATTTCAGAATTTGTTAGTGACCAATGCATAGCACAGCATTAATTACTGCAAATAATAACTGAGAATTACATAATTGAATGGCAGGCTTCTCAGGTGGCCAACTGGGTTTTTTTTTTTGACGGGGGGAAGCTCCAAATTATAAGTGTCATGAGGCTTTTTTTCTAACGCGGAGTTCAGTTCTTCTGGAACTAGACAGGGTTAGGAACTGGTGTTCTCATCATTTGGTGTACCCACTTTCACTTAATCTTCCTATTTTAAATCACCTATCTCATCCTAATGCTGTTCTCTGCCTTCATCTCCAGTCGAGCTTCTCCAGGGCATACACTTACATCTCCGTGGGGTTTGTGTTGGGGCCGGGATGAAGAGAGGGAGTTGAGGGTGTAACTCCTCCTTGCAGACACTTTCAATGTGTTCATTTCCACCCCCTCCTTCTGCGGTAATTGGTACCTCCAATTCAAAAGCCTTTCTGAAAATCTACAGTGAATGATGCTGCTTTCCATCGCCATCCTCTGACAGGCGCTTGGGTTTCACCTTCTGTGTTCCGAGTCATTTTACCATTTTTCTTTTATTCTTTGACTTGGAGTCATAGATGTCTTCCAATTGTCAACATGCAAATCAGTGTTTGTTTCTTCATATTCTTATTTTTCTAACGTGACTTTTGAGAGTAGAGCATAAACACTCTTACTTCGCCATTTTGAAACTAGAAGACATACGTGCTATTTCTTCGCATTCACAAAATCTTCCTTTTCTAGTTCCATTTAAAGAACTTAGTATTTTGTTCCTTCTGTTTAATATTTTATGATTGTCTTTTCTGCCATGCATTTCAAATGGCTTCATTTAATTTTTTCATTTGTAGGAAAGATTCATTAAAATGACGTTTCTTAATACATGCCATAACATGTATGTTTGTGAGAACAAGTAATTTTAGCCACCATATATGCTATATTTATTTAAATAGCAAAATTATAGATTTCTTCAAGAATCATATTGGCCCTTGGACAATAAAATACAAATCAATGCCATGGTGATTTTAAAGCAAAACTTTATGCATTGAATAAAATCTTCTTTATGAACAATGGTTCCAAATAGACTTGTAGTTATAAAACTTTCACTTTTTTCTTTTTTGGTGAGGAAGATTGACCCTGAGCTAACATCTGTTGCCAATCTTCCTCTTTTTGCTTGAGGAAGATTGTCTCTGAGCTAACATCTGTGCCAATCTTCCTCTATTTTGTATGTGGGATGCCACCACAGCATGGCCTGATGAGCGATGTGCAGGTCCGCTCCCATGATCCAAACCTGTGAACCCCAGGATGCTGAAGCTGAGCGCATGAACCCAACCACTCTGCCATCAAGCCAGCACCTAAACCTTTTTCCTTTTATCCCATAATTTTTCTCATTCAAACGTGACACTCTGAACGTGGGCTAAGTGTTAAATTCATTTTGTTTTTAAAATAAACAAGTGATCTCTTTCCCTACAGTAACATCCAGCATATTATGCAAATATTTCAGCTTAAAATTTTCAATCAACTAAGTGACTCCATGAAAAAGTTTTTTCTTGCATGTTTCACATACTGGTTTATTTTGACTATTTGATTATGTTTTGGGGTGCATATTCAAATGGCTATGTCTTTTTGAGTGAACCTTAAAAAATTCCTTGGCTCCTTCTTTCTCAAGTGCAGTCATTTCTCTACTCCATCCCCCAACTCCCCATATCTCCATTAACATCTTTCTACTTTCTCATCATCTAGTTGATTGTGGCTTATTATATATTCTACTTATGTGTTGTTTCTAAATATCTTCCTCAATATCAGAAATACTTTTTGGTACCATGACTGTCTCTTCATCCTGATAGTCCAGTCAATCAGTTAACATCAAATGTACATCTAGATATCATAGAAAGATCCACAAGACATAGATGGCACAATTCCTGTTCTTCAGGAACTTTTAACTTACTTTAGGAGAAACATGCATATGCGAAAGATGTAAGAATTATACAAAGAAAAAAGTGAATTGCATTTATTTTAAGGAAATTACACATACTGCTGCTGAGATTTCTAGGGCATCTGCAACAATAAGATGTGAAGTCATGAAGACAATGAGTCAGGCCTGCAGGCATCTCAGGTCTCATAATTTCATGCTTAAGTGCTATTTTGGGGAGTACATTTATTTTCTGACTGTCCTTCACTCTCTCAGTATGCTTAAAACCAGCACGTTGGCATACAGACTTCAGAGTATGCATATTCACGTTCAAACTCTTTGTTTTGTTTTTTCAAATGTCAGATTGGCTGGGGTTCGGTGATAAGAGTCTTGTCACATTACATGTCATTTCAAGCTCACTTTTCACCAAAAGCTAACAGTGCTAGAGAGACAAGAATGATTAGCAGATGAATAGTCTACCTAAGGAACTTGTTGGGTTTTAGAGATGCCATGAGGACCTATAGCATGTTAGTTCCTAGGGCAAAATACTGCATGCCGAGTTAGGGAAGCTTTTTTATTTTTAAGTTGGTTAATTATTTCTGCCTTATATAGTCTAATGTTTAAAAGGGCAAAGACAAGTCCCCATTGTTAGAATTAAGGGAACAATTTCTCAAGTTCATTCAATAATGGCACCAGCAAATGACAGGTGCTTAACCTCTCTTTAATTTTCTTAAAGCAGTTTTCTAGAACTAAATCAGACATTCCCAAAGGGGTTTAAAGACTGTTTCTCCTTTGAAAGTGTTACAAGACAGTAAATTTCACATCAAATTTGAAAACAAAGAAAAATTCACAATTAAGACTCCATTTCACAAAGGACCAATACACTGTGTATAATACTTGGCTTATCTCAGAGGTTTAAGGAGCTAGACTTCCATTAGCCTAGGAGCAGTGGCAAAGAAATGATCAGTTACTCCTAATCCTGTTTAGAAGCACAATGAAAGACTGAGCACAAAAATATAATTCAATTTTGAATATACTTCTTAATCCTCACATCACTGTATGATGTAGATACTACTGGTATTCCCATTATACAGATGAGGCAACTGAGGACCAAAGTGTAAAACCTCACAGTCACGTGTTGGCAAAACTGGGATGTGAATCCAACAAGTCAATATTTTTATGGTCAAATCAGCAGTTAAAAAGGATAGCAACTAGAAGCTGTAACACTGAGTGCTTTATGTGAATTCCCAATCCCTCTTTAGCTACCAACTCTTAACAGCTAGAATTTTGGAGATATGTCCTTGATGGGCTTATTTCTGGAAGAGAAGTTTTAAGATGAACCCAGGAAGGACTTCATCTTGCCAGTGCTGAAGAGTCTGTGCTCAAGACCATGCATCCAAGCATATACACATACAAAAGGGGTCGGGATATTCTTTCTGTTGATTAGAAGAAGTTAAGGATGAGATTGAATTCTGTGGTACTCACTATCAACCCCTTTTCTTTTTCTGTAACACTTAGCATTAGCATAGCACACTATCTGGCCACAAGAGGTGCTTCAATAAATCTCGGCTGAATAAAGACCGAGTTATCGTGCTCTAATGAACCCACTAACTCTTGGCCTCTTTATTAAAAACTCAGAAGCAAAAGTTTGCTGTTTCATGTATTTTTCTCTAGACTAATGGCAAGATCGAGTGGTAGAAACAACAGTGAAACTCAGAAATCCTACAGGTGTGTTTAGATATCTGCTGAAAAGGGCAAAGAATAATCTGGCAATTTTACTATTCCAAAATCTTCAACACATACCAAACTGCCATAGAGCTGGGCAGTTTGTACTGGTTCACAGTTATTTTTCCTTAGTTGTCCCTTTGTTTCAGACTACAGGGAAACTGAGTAATACAATATGACAACATAAGTGACAGCAATTAGAAATTAGAAAAGAGCTTCACTGCAATTCTTAGATTCCTGTCTCCTGTAAAGACAGCTTCAGAAACAGATTTAACCATAGGTGTATTTTAGTAAATACACTTCTCTTTGTAAAAATGCATGTGTTTATTTTCTTATTAACATCTAACCACTACCATTTTCTTCTACTGCTATTGAATTCATGTTTTGAAGTTTAGACGATAAATAAATTAAAGGAGATGCTGTCTATATTTTTATTTTAAAAATAAGTGTGTGCATTTTTGGCAGTACACGGATGTTAAATAAACAAGGTTCTGAAGCAGTTTATTTGGGTTCAAAAATGCAATTCTATTTCATTTGGAAAGAGATCCACTGCAAAACTTTCTTGACAAATGGTTGAAAGATGGTAAAAGGACCTGAGTAAATAAGTTTCAAGGCAAGGAAAGGTGAGATCATAAAAAGGATAGACTGTCTGCCTTTTCATTTGTGGTGACACAATCCAGCACAGCTGTATCGGCTTCATAGGGCCCTCTTTTCATCCAAACTGTATAAGACACCCACTGGAAACAAACTGAACAGTAGCAGAGAATGGACTGGCAAAGTCATTTTGTTGATGCGTATCCTTCAAAGAGCCCCAGTGCTCAAAGTTGTGTGGATTTCTTGGAATATCAAGAGCCCTCTACTTCTAGATTGTGTACTTTAAGAGAGGTCTCAAAATCAGACACTCACTTAGCAGTGTTTACGCGTGTCTTGGGGTAAGAGGGTACACGGGCTTGTTAAATAACACCAGTTAACATAGCAATATGACATCAGTGACAACATTTGAGCTGAATTCCAGAAAAATTTTCGTCAACAACAAATTCTATTTGTCTTCATATAACATCATTCTAGTCAAAAGTGGTAGATCTCCTTTAAAAATCACAAATTTATAAAATTTGAGAATAGGTAGCATATCTTCATTGGAAAACTTGGACAAGGAAGGCTTTCTAAGTATGTTCCAACTCTCATTCAAGTGAAGAAGTATATGAAACCTACAGAATCTGCCATTCCAGATTATTGCTTTCTTATTTTTAGATATAAGCAAATTAGAAATTATAGCCAACCTATGATCTTATTATTAGCTTAATTTGAGGATTTTTTTTCAATAAGACCAAGAATGAGTTGAAGGAGAAAGGAAGACAGAGGGAATAAAGAAACATATCTCTTCCCCTTGAGATGCCCTCTTTAAATATTTTTCTTGCCACTCCCTGATATCAAGGAAAAACAGCACAAGAAGACCAATAAGGACTAGTTTAGTGTTCTCTGTATGCTTAACAAGAATTAGATCCTTACAACTGGTCTACAAGGAGGAGGGTCTGGAGATTCACAATCTAGTTTCTGTGAAATCATTTTATTTCCTAAAATTGAAAATAAAATGTACTCATAAAGGAAAGAATTTAAGAACATTTGCCAAAAAAAATGTGATTGTATGTTAATAATGAGCAAACAGTATAAGCAAGGGCTTCCTGGAAGAGACCAAGTTTAGTAATTTCTGCTAAGGTGGCAAGTAAAGAAACTATGCTTCTGGATTTACCAGTCCCAGACACGTGTTTCTAACTGGCCCATGAAGAAGAGTGGTGAGGTGGAAGGTATGCTGAATCGGAAGTCAGCATACCTAATTCATGCATATGCGCAGCCCCAGTAATTACTTACTTATCTTGTGCGATTTGGGGAATATCACTTTTCCCTGCCCTTCTGAGCCTCAGTCTTTCATTTGTACAATATGGATAAAGAATGATGATCTTTATTATCACACACCCCCAGGGCAGCTGTAATTATCAAGTAAGAGAGTGAATGTGAAAGTACACAGCAAATTGTCAAGTACTTTCCAAATAGCAAGTATTAAAAAAACCCTGATTCTGGGAGGTACTGTCAACTCTGGGGACTTTCAAATGCAGAAGAGGAGGCTAGTGGCAATCTAAAATTACAGCTAATAAAAATTAGTCAACAGAAGACAAAGCAGAAACAAGGCAAACAATTATAACTATACCCAATATTTAGAAATACATTTACTGTTCTACAAACATCATCCAAAATATAAAAGTAGTAGAAGCGTAATGGCACCTAAATTACTTTTGTACATACTGTGCCCTTGGTGGAAAATATTTCCTCCAGTCTCTTTATCTGGTTAAAAGTTTTCCCCTCAACATTATGAGCATTTTCAAGCATATAGGACATGTGAAAGAAATTTACAGAGATCACCCATATGCCCACCACCTAAATTCTATTATTAGCATTTTCTTATATTTGCTTTGTCACATCTTAATCCATCTATCCATCCTTATGTCTATTCATTAATCCAACTTACTTTCTGGAAGCATTATAAAGTAAGTTGCATACCTGTAGTACACTTTCCCCTAAAAAGTTTAGAATGTATATCAACTCCACCTCAATATTTATTTTTTAAATGTAAAATTTACATCTAATGAAATGCACAAATGTTGAGTGAACTGGTTAATTTCTACTACCTTTCATCACTTCCTCAGGGAAGGCTCCCCTCTCTTCAGTGATTCCCTCAAACAAACTCTCTGTTGCATCATTAGCTTTCCTTTGTAACACTTACCAGAATACTAGGGTTACATTACTTTGTGTGATTATTTGATTAATGTTCATGTTGACATTGGAAAATAAGCATTATGAGGGGAGGGAATGTCTGTCTTCCTTAACCACTGTATCCCCAACATTCCACCCAGTGCCTCCATAGTAGAGATACTCAGTTACTGCTTCTTGAATGAACGAATGAGTCTTTCTCAATGAAGGAAATACTGTCATTCATTTATTCAATCTGCAAACATTTACTGAATGACTACTCTATATCAGACACTGTTCTAGAGTGAGCTGACCGGGAGCAGGACAAGATGAGGCCAAAGATGAGATGGCTTAGGCAAGATCTTAGAGAGCCTGTTAGGGCACAGTAAAGTTCTTGTATTTCATTCTGAATGAGATAGAAGGTCTTTTGAGGGTGATGAGCAGAGGGGTGACATGCTCTCATTTACACCCAAAGTTGTCTGCAGACTGCTAGCCCCTCATTCCCAAGCAAGAGAAGAACTCATGGAGTTTGGGAGTACTGGGAGAAGGTGAGACAGGCATCTCACTCCCAGGCTGGGGACTTGCTGAGCAGCAGAAACTCCGAGACCCACGTCAAAGGTTCCATGTGAGTGGGGCTCTATGAGAAATTCCCTGGGAGAATGTACTGAATGCTCAGAAGGACAAGGATGCCACACCAAAAGCTCTTGATTTACCCAGAATACTCTGACATCCCAAGAACACATATTCTCACTGTAATGTTCTAAAAATGTCTTAAATGTCCACAAAATGCTTCTCCAATAGTTTATTTAGATTAGATTAGAGAATATTTTTATTTGTGGTAGCCTTCTGTTGAGGACAGGCAGCAGGATATAGTGGGAAAGATCACAGATTAGAAATCAGGAGACAAAAGGTTATATCTCAGCTTTGCCACAACCAGTTAGATGAAACTGGGAAAATCAATTAATCCGTGGACTCTCAGTTTCCAAATCAGGAAAATGGACAAGTAGGATCTAAAAATCTCTAAGAGCCATTTTGGCCCTAGTTATAGTCTACAGTAGCTTTGACTTCTTCCCCTAGGAGGTTGGGATCTGATTTTCATATTAAAGAATATGAAAGAAAAGAAAAAGGTTTTAGAAAGAGAAAGTAAAACAAGGAGAAAACCTTATATCAGATTCTAGGGGTTCTTATTTACCCATGGATACCAGTGGGATGGGAAAACCTTCACTCTTCTATGGCAGAAAGCAAAGGTAATGACTGCATAAGAAAGACAGAAAGAAAGACATTTTTGTCTTCTTGGATGTTCACTCCATCAAATGACCAACTCCAAATATTTGTGATTTTGTATTTTTAAAATGGATACTTCTAAAAGCAGGCAAAAAACTTGCTTTTCATTTTTTTTCCACTTTATAACTGGTCAAACAAAAAAAAAATTTTTTTACAGTTCTCCTCTCATCTAAATACTGCTAATTAGCTTCTGGTTCTATCCCCACAAGCGTTATTTGGTACTTTAGCTTCCCTCCTCAAAGCTTCTGTGCCATCATGACTTTGCACATGAAGGGCCATCTGTCTGCCATGTTCTCTACACACTGCTTAAGTTAGCTCTCTGATTCTCCTGCAAGACTTGGTCACACCTCCTCTAACGTGGTCATTAAAAGCACAAGCTTTTGAGCCAGTCAGCCTGAGTAGAAATCCTGGTTTAGTTACCTACTGGTTATGTGTCCCTAGGGGAGTTCCTGGATCCCTCTGCACTGGGACTCAGTTTCCTTATCTCTATATAGGAATAATAATAATACCGAGTGTAGAATTATTGTAAGGATCAAATACATTAACACACGCAAAGTACTTAGAGCAGGGTGGGGCACTAGGAAGCACTCCAAAAAACACTAGCTTTTGTTACAATGATAACGTGAGCTATCGTTCTGTGAATGTCTCCCTTTAAGTCTGGGTTAGGTGCCCATCCTCCACGCTTCCTTCCTATGCACGCATGTCTCCTATCACGTGTCTGATCATTTCCTAACTGCATGTTTACTTGTCCCTTTCAGAAGACAGCGAACTCCTTAAAGGCAAGACTGTAATTTTCCCTATATTTCCAGTGCTCAGTACTTGGTATCACACACAACAGCTTTTAGTTTTATGAGAAAAATCTTCTCAACACAAAGATCAATAAAGACAAATGTAGAACTTAGAAATGTTGTGGAAAGAAAAATACAGCAGAAATTATTTTTTAAAGGTGATTTCAAAAATGAACTGTTTTTGAGGGACAGAGAATATTTCTAAACAGACTCAAAATCAAAGAAATACAAAAAACAAAACTGGAAGAAAGATGAGGGATAGTAAAGTTGAGTGATATGCTCTAGATAGAGTTAAAGAGACGAAGAGAATAAAAACATTTGTGGGCCTAAGAAGATGAAGCAGGAAACGTGATGTGAAGGACAAGCTGCTTCCTGTGGACAAGCTGACAGGGGCTTAGCCATGCTGGTTATGACAGGGACACACACACAGGGTAGATACCGAGAAATGCTAATGATTTCCCTGAATACGGCAAAGCCCTCGCCCCAACGCATCAAGACACGCTAAAGTAAGCAATCACACTTGCCTCCTCCATATTTAACATGGAACAGAGGGTCCTGATATGGAATACCGATAAGGAACGATAATTGTTCTGGCTGAGGTAGGGTCCAGTCTAATTTACTTCAAAGGACCTTGGTGAGGTGAACATAATTAATCTTCTCTGTTCTCAAAATAAAGGGTTATTTTCTTTTTAAGAGATGTCCTGTGTTCTCAAAGAGAATGACAAAACAAATTAATCATTTTCCATTACTCCACACACAGCACTTGGATGTTGAAAGAACATGTGAACAGTTAATCCCCCTATATGGATGAGTTTCTGGTGACAGGCAGATGAGATCTAAATAGAAATCAGGCAAGGTATTTTATTTTTATCATCATGGCTTTGAGACTTAATTCAAAAATATCTGAGATGGACTCTGCCTATACTTTTAAAGTATCCTTTCATAATTAATCCTTTTTTGAACACTTAGAAACACTCTTTTGGATCTTGTACAAACCATTCCTCAGGCTGACTGCTGCCAAAGCAGACAGAAGCAAAGACTGTCTAGAATTTTTTTTTTTTTTTGCCAAGGAAGATTAGCCCTGAGCTAACATCTGTGCCAATCTTCCTTCACTTTATATGTGGGTTGTCACCACAGCATGGCTGACGAGTGCTATAGGTCCACGCCCGAGATCCAAACCCGTGAACCCCGGCTGCTGAAGCGAAATGAGCCAAACTTAACCACCTTGCCACAGGGCTGGCCCCCTAGAATATTTTTAAACCATAGAAAATTCAACTGAACTATCTCTTAAGGAATCCCAACTGCCAGGTTATACTTAGGTCTAAGTTATAGCAACACATTTTGGCAGATAGCTCACCTAAACAACTAATGTCAGAGATGAACTCTAAGTATGTTTGAGATGCTCTGTGAAGAAATGTCCTGAATGGCTGAACAGAAGGGCAAGAGGGAAGAGATGGATTATATGTGAGCAAAAGTATATATTTTTAAATAAAGTCACTCAGAATTTTCAGCCATTGGCTGAGAAAGGTGGACCATGAAAGCCAGTGGGCATAATACAGCCGATGATACTATTTGGTGAGCAAATTTATGTGACATTTATGTGACACAATCAATTGTTTTCCTGAAACTTCAATTGCCAGAAAGTTTTTTTTTTTTCCCTTTTTCCAAATGAAAGCCATGGATTCCTTCAACTGGACAACAATGAAGCTTTGTGGCCTGGCGGTTAGTATGAAAAGGAGTTGGTCTTGCCAAAACAATTTGAAATTTTGGACTTCGCCTCCTTCCCCCACTGCACTTTAACATACGCAACTAAAATGGACAAGTTCTGCAGGCTTTACTAGACACACTAAAAAAAAAAAGTAGCCCAAACCACATGACTTTGGATATTTAAAGTATGTTATAAAAACATGCAATACTCTGTAAATTAGGCAGGATTTCACAGCACTTATTATACAGAAACTGGATTGGACATCCAGTCTTTCCTTATCCAACAAGCATTTACTAAGCACTTACTACGTGAAAATTAAACTATAATATCACTACATCAGACTTCATTCTGCTAAAGCTGACCAGATTTAGTTCAAGTGTATTCTTTCAGTTTCTGTGTGAAAATAAGTTATTAGGCCAATAGAGAGAAATATGTATATTATATTGTAATCTTTAATTAACTGCCTTTTTCCCCATTAAATTGGGAAATTTTAAGTATAGGGACTATGCCTTATTGACTATTCTTTGAATCTATGGTGTTAACACATAATAGCTACTCAATCAATATTTATGGAATTTGGTGCTACAATTGCTTCTTAGTCATCCAGTAGCTATATATGTGCAATGATATTTTAGAAATTTGCTAATATGAAAGGTCATATAATCTACATTTGATTTGGGGATGATCCCATATGCTGCCAAGTGAATATGGGTGTGTCAGGAGTTCTGGGATACACTCTAAATGAAAAATGAAGTTGCAACAATAAGATCAAATTATGTGAGAAAGGTATTCCACTTTTTTTTTTTGAGGACTCTTCCTCCCTACATTTTCTCAGGATATTCTAGTACAGGACACCCATAAGAAGTACCACTTAGAAAGACCAAATCTGAAGTATTTTATACTGCTTTCCCTTTCCTTTGCTCCCCAACACCCAACTTTAGTTGGAGGCCAAAGGTGAGAGCTTTGCTCTATATTATTTCTAAGAAGGTGCAGACATAGGTACATATCACAAAGTCATGCAGAGTACTACTTTAAATATACCTACTCTCTCTCTCAGAAGGAATCCAGTGCTTTAAAGGAAGTTTCTAGAGATGCAAATGGGATGCCTACTGACAGTGAAAACTGGGCCTATCAAATTTACTGTAATGTCACTTAAAGTCAGTTGCAATTTGCATGCACACTGTGGGAACCACAGAAGATTCATTTGTAAAACAAACAAACAACAAAAGAAACAAAAAGATGGTCATACAGAATGGCAGTTTGCTCCAGATACTGGAACACAACACACTTTCGCTTAATCTTTAATATAGCAGGAAAATTAGTCACACTATTTACTATTCAGGTCCATTGGGCAGATTTTTAAAAAACATTTTAGTTATTTGATAAATAATTTAGAGAAGAATAAAGAAATAGTAAAAATAACTTTATTAGACATTTTAGTGAGAATTTAAACATGTTACATATTCTCCTGGTTTTGAAGATAAGAATGCTACAAATTGCTGTATAGTGCCAAATTTCCCCACTCTGTGAGCCTTCCTAAACCCCTTTTGCAGGGTCTGATATGCAATCTGATAGTTCATGAGATACTTGTGTTATCCTTGCAAGAGGAACTACACTTCACACTCAGTCGTCTGCATGGAGTAGTCGGTTGGCACATGTTGAATGGAGAAATGAATGAAAGGCACTGATCGTGATGCTATAGCTAGTATTAACCCTAAAGTAGAAAGGAGAAACAAGAAAAGAGAGATGAAGGAGGCAGGTAGTTTACAGAATCTTAGTCAATATACTGACAGCAACTTGACTAAATAGCCAATTTGCCCAATTTACTGATTTATAAAACAACTTATTTGTTTTTTAACTGTTCATATAGTTTCCAAAGATATTGTTTTAGTAAATTAGCCAATTTGTTAAAATCAGAGAATGAGTCATTTGATCAATTAATGACTAGGCAAATTTGCCCTCCAAGTTAGGTCTGATAACTTTAAATTTTAGGAAGATGCTAAAATTAAGCACCCTAGATTCTAGGAAAATAACATTTGAGAAAGAATCTTACAACTGCTTTTTTGGTAGCTTAGAAAGAAGAAATACTGGGGACAGAATGATGGTATCAGTAGAAAAGGCATGAAATTAATTCAGTGGAAATGAATGGGACTAAATCCAATAGCTAAGAATGCAGTCACACTAGGCTCTAGGGAATGGACTGTAAAGTACCTTCTTAAAGTAGACACTGAAGATGGCCCAAATCAGTGATTCTCAACCATGACTGCACATTAGAATCATCTGGAAGAGCTTTAAAAAATAGTGGGTCCTGGGGCCGGCCTTGTAGCCCAGTGGTCAAGTTTGCATGCTCTGCTTCAGTGGTCCAGGGTTTCCCCGGTTTGGATCCTGGGTGTGGATCTAGCACTGCTCATCAAGCCATGCTGAAGCGGCATCCCAAACAGCAGAACCAGAAGGACCTACAGCTAGAATATACAACTGTATACTGGGGGCTTTGGGAAGAAGAAGAAGAAAAAAAAAGAGGAAGATTGGCAACAGACGTTAGCTCGGGGCCAATCTTTAAAAAAAAAAAAAAAAAAATAGTGGGTCCTTCTCCAGGTCAACTGAATCTGGAGGCTGGGAGTGTGTTGAATTAAAATTATTAGCATTATTAAACAAGAACTGTAAATCTAAATTTCTCAGAGCCTAAATTTGAAACAATTGAACAGAATTTTGGGGGTTAACTTTACATAATATAGAATAAGACAAATAAGCAGTGTAACAGAACTAGGACCAAAATTCAAATGTCCAGATTAATGAGCCAAAACTTTCCAGTCCATATACTCCTCTTGTGACTGGTGAAACACACACAAAGGAGGAATGTTTTTAAAAATTAGAAAAGAATTTTCCCACTCCCTATCTCATTTGATCTTCTCAGCAAACCTGTGAGACAAGCAGGACAAGTATGAGGCCCATTTGATAGATAACAGAAATTAGGCTCAGAGAAGTTAAGGGAGTTGCCAGTACAAAAGAGCCAGGACTCACGACCAGCTCTTCTAACTCCCAGTCCACCAAATCCTAATCATTCTCTAAGAAATCTGGGGATCACCTGGCTTTTGCCTCACCCTCTCACTCAACTCCTACATGTCTAGGAACAAACACACTCTTCTTCAAGAAAAAAACTGATGTCTAATGAGGAGCTTTGAGGTATTATAGAGCAAAACAAGTTCTGAGTTAGAAATGATAGGAATAAAGATGACAATAGGAAGTTCTCTGAAAAGATATAAAGGGAGTCCAAGTGTTTTAAGTCAGTGAATCTATATTTAATGCGTTTTATACTCTCTGGTTAATGTCTGGTGACAATGAAACAAACAAATCAAGGATGTGTTCCATTGACCTTTGCTGTGGATATAGGTAGAGAGTGAGATGTTAGTATAGAAAAACATTGAAGAGGCACCATAAAATCATTTATGGAACACCAGCTATGCAAAATAATTAAGAACTGAGCCTAAAGAGAATAATGAGGGAAGGGCTATTTTGATGGTTTGGCCTTTACTGTTTGATATTCAAGTATAATGTAATTGGGGGCAATGATAGGTTGAAATCTTTCACTGATGTTAAATAATTAACATAAGACCACTTTGGATATTTATATTAATAGTGCTAATAGTGACAATTTATACGCTCTCCAGCCTTTCATCTGAGATCAAAGTTTATTACACGTCCTAAACAAACTTATAAACACTTGTGCAAGTGGAATTAGAGCTGCTATGCAGATGCATAAAATAAAAGATCAACTGAGGTGTTTAATATCACTGAGCAAGCTCAAGACAGAACTAGCAATGCAACCTAGGGGGCACGTCAGCTCTTTTCTTCAACATTCAAAAGGTAGAAAACTAGATCAAAGTTTTTTTATGAAACTCCACTTACCAATAAGTTGAGGGCATATTCTGACAACTCTAAATATGGTCTAAGAATGTCAGTGTCCTATTTATGAGTCTACTTCTTGCCCTGCTCAAGGTAAATAAGAGCTCTGGCTGTTAACTTTCTTCCTCTTCACTTTGCATCATTCACTAGATACTTGTACAGCGTTCCTTAGTCATGTCTTCATTACTCTCACCAGTCACAAGTTGAGTATGTGGAATGGAAAGAACATTCTGTCACTAATCAGGACACTTGACTTCTAGCCCTAGTTTTGCCACACTTGGCAACTCCTAAACTCCTCTGGTCTCCAGACTTCTCAGCTACAGAGTGAGGGTTTTGACAAGGATCTCTAAGACTCCTTCCTATTGTAACACTATCTAAAATGTGAGAGCCATGGCGGCAGGGATCTCATTTGCTACACACCCTAGGACACTACTGAGACATAGTCGGGATTCAACAAGTATCTGTTATATAATATTATATAATTAAATCAGGGTAAATTGTTTGACAGCAACTACCAGCAAGGTGGACATTTTGTGAAGATCAGATTTTTAATTCCCCCATAAAGAGCCTATGATAAAGAGGACCTTTTAAAAATCACCTAGTTCAGCCCTATCATTAAAAAAATAAGAAAATTGAAATGTAGAGAGGTTAAACAACTTGCCCTGGGTCATGTGCCTGGCTATCGTGGAAACATGACCAGAATCTAGCTTTTCAGATTCCTAATAAAATACAATTTTACCAATTTTACCATATCACTATCATTTTAAACTAGGCATATAGTAATTTTCACTTGAAACTTGTATGTAATTGGTTAAAATTAGATGCACAAAATGAAAATACTCCAAATCAGATTTTATTTAAAAGCTACTTCAAAAATGTGTGTAACATACACTACTCACTCCAACTAGACATTAAGAGTGTCTAGCATTTTGTTTTATAGTTAAGTTAGGATCTTTGAAAAAAGACGTAA
Organism: Equus caballus; assembly: GCF_041296265.1. NCBI lineage: Eukaryota > Metazoa > Chordata > Mammalia > Perissodactyla > Equidae > Equus > Equus caballus. Next base: position 38,253,906 of record NC_091707.1, read on the forward strand.
TACACCATTACTCTGAAATTTTACACAGACGTGCTCTCTTAAAGAGAAGGGAAAGCATTTCTTACATGTATTACATTTTTCAGAAAGATACTTCCCTTGTGTTTTCTAATATACACTCATATTATCTTCACAATATAAAGCAAGAGCTTTTTATCCAGGGAGGGTACCATGCTATTGATAGTGTTTAGAACAGGACCATAAAACACATTATCCAGCAAGGCAGTTAGACTGTATGACTACCTATCAGCATCAAATATGAAGCTGTCAGTCTGACCTCCAAACACTGAGCAACTCAATAATACTAAATTCATCTGCTGGTGAAGCTGCACTCACTACAAAATTTCTCAATGATACTTTCCCTATGTCACTGTGTTTATGAAAAATTTGAGGCCTGTAAGAAATCATTTTTGCAGGCTGAAGGAAGTTTTACATTTTTAAGTTGGTCATCACCTTCAGCCACAAGGTTGCAACTTTGAATAAACAGCCTACTTATTTTACTAGCATTTTCTTCATTTGACCATAAGCACGGTCGTGTTTAGAAATTTAACCCTTTGAAGATGACCCCATTATTGGAAAACATACATATTTTAATAGTGAGTAACACAGAATACAGTCTCTGTATTTTGGGACAAGGTGGCGAAAGGAGAATGTCTAGATTGTTTCAACCAAGATCCCTCATGAGAGATTCATGAGGATATTTCCGTTTGCCCTCGATGCGAATATACAGAAGGTAGACTAACATTAGAGCAGTGGGAAACTTGGCAGAACGGGCTAGGACAGGGTTTGTGCAAACCCTTTTTCCGGTTTCAGTTTGAATGGGTTCCCAGGAAGTGTCAAGTTCGAACAAATCCAAAATTTTACAATGTAGCTCAGCCAAAACTGCTGAGATTCACCTGATTCTGGGTCAAAACCGTACAGAGCACACTGCGTTTTATTTGGTGTAAAGCCAATTTGACTGAACCTTTCAGGCAACTTCAATAAGAGGCTCATAGCCTTGGCAAAACCAAAAATGAACCTAGCTTGATCTTTGGTTTTGAAACAGCAAGTTCTGGCCTTCTAAGGCGATAAAGGCAAGTTTTACTTCGCTTCAGGATTCTTACAAATACTTAGAAGAGGCATTGCAAATAATTAACAGTTATTTGGCCAGATTTTACATACTCAAGTCAGTTATTTCCTGAGCTTAACCGGGTCACCTCAGTAAGTACATTAACTCTATTGCGTCCACATACTCCTAACGGCCCTAGAGCAGAATCTGGTGTCCTGACATAGAATAGTGGTCCTTCTTCAACAAGTTCTGTATCTGTAGAGTGGACTGGACCTGTAGTAGAGCGAAGGACAATTAGTGCCAGATCCAGGGTGGGAGGGAAAGAAGATTACAAACAAAAACTCCAACAGCCATTGTCTAATCTGACAGCAGACATGCGAAGTGAGAGCATACAGTGTTAGTTAGTAATTTCCAGAGACACGCTGGCATACTCTGAGACTCTTGGACACCGAGATCTTGAAGATCAGCCCGTGTGCACAGTTCAAATCTGTGACCACTAATATTTGCTGAATGCATCCTCTAGAGATGTGTTAAAGGCTCTAACAGTTTTTTAAAAATAAAAATATTTCTGACGGTTTTCTAATGTTTTGTAATTTTTCCCAACATAGGCAAATTTATGTATGTTTTTCTCTACATAGCTACAGGTTAGGATTGATCCTATAAATTATGTTATCTCTGTTAAGTATACATTGAAAACAAGGGAGCTTAGAGTGCTCTAAGGAAATTGAATTGAGGAGCTGATTAAACACTGACAAATGGCAACTGCATAATTACACATTTGCTCTAAGTCAACGGTTTTCAAAATTTTGAGTAGATACTCCCTAAATAATTTTTAAACTATGTATCTCCCATATCTCCCCTTACCATACACATCCATTTTTAATTTGTCTAAATGTTTTCATCATGAGTTTAGGTAGTTGCAAAGGATGAAATTTCTGGAATATTGTAAATATTGACATTTTAAAATAAGACTCATATTGCTTATATAAACCTATCCAGTGAACTTTATAAATACTTCAGTAATTTGTTACCATCATTTATCTACTTGCAAAATAACTAAATAAGCTCCTCTTAAAAGGTAGAAATTTTATATTGTTCCTTTTCCCTTTGAATTTATTTCCAATCTATTTTCCCTCACAGACTTTTATCCTAACATAAAATATATTTATGCTTGCAAGCTTTTTATTGGTTATCTTATACTTCATCCTTCTCTGTAACAAAAATTCATACATACAGAGAAAAAAACTGACTTTTAAAACTCCCTGTGACCATAATGCTTTGTGTTACACTTTTATAGATTGAATTATCATTACAATTAGTAATAGATATATTAAAACTTTTGAGAAAAATTATTAAATGTGAAATGTCAAAACCCTCAAAGCTTCCAAAAGCATCTCTCTCAATGGGGTGGATACAGCTTTCTCTTCTCCTGCACTCAATTAGCTCATGTATCCATTAGTAAATGCTAACTTTTGTTTGAATAAAACAGGTTTCCATTTCATTTCTATTCCAACTTTTTGTTTCTATAGATTTAATCACTGAGAAATCTTGTTCACATAAAAAAGGATATGAAAATGAAAGTAGTTTTGTTAGAACAATGTCATTCAATTTCTTGAATGCCCTCCTAGTTTTATTGCAAAGATTACATAGGGATCTGCCATCAAAAATTAATTTTAATGATCTATCAGCTCGACTAGGTCCTCTTTCAATTTTGCTGAAAGAATTAGAAATGACTTGGCCAAAGGATTGTAACATAGTTATTCAAGTCATTCACTTTCTCTTTCTGGAAGGTATACCAGAAAGGCTTTATTTACCAAGACTTGTCAAATGACTACAACTGTTCTTCTTTCACTTACAAGCATTTCACTGAACTCAATATATGTAAAACAATGGAGAAAAATAAAATTGTTGTTAATTTTAACACCATTCTATTAGTATAAAATTTTTAATACGTTTATTTTATCTTAGCATTAAACATATTTTCATCAAGACCTTAAAGCTGCAGATTGGCAAAGCCAGTCCTCATTGTCAAACCAATCAGCCAAATCAGGCTTACTTTCTGGCAGAAAATTGTCTGACTTCCTTTTTCAATTCTGTGAAGTGTGTTAATGTGCCCCTGTGACAACCATCTCACTTTTGAATCATAATTCTAGGACAGATAAGTAGATAAGGCACGGAGCCATGCCAGTGTTTGTCACCTGGATGAAATAAGACTGCTGCTTTCAATTACATATTTCTTTCCAACACTTCTTAGTTTTGTTTTCTGGAGCTATACATTCTCTGATCACAGTAGGATGGTGGAAAAGATGAGGTCATTAAGTGAAATTGTCTTTAATCCCCCTTAACACCAGTCAACAACATTATGTCAATTTCAGAACACCTCATTCCCAACACCCCATATATCTAACACAACTTTTTGTTCTTATCAAAAATACGTGTACAACTAAGAAGGACAAAGAAGCCTTATCTTAGTGACTTGATTAAAGGAGGACAGGAAGGTATCAAAATCTTAAATTGAAGCTTGTTTGGCACCCTGAAGTGCCTGGGGGAACCTGCCATCATAGGAAGACCCTGAATGGGTGAGATGTAGGTTTTTCTGTAGATTGGGAGGAGGGCGACCATTTTGGGAGAAAGTGCATGTAGAAGCTGAGGATATAAAAATAGATTCTCTTACAAGTATTTGCGTCCGAATACCCCTTGGAAGATCTTTGCATACTCCCAGGGTACGCTACTGCAGTTTGAAGACTACTCCCCAACTCGTCAGCTATCGTTAAACATTGCTGTCAGGGGCAGCATCAATCATGTTGTTGTAAAACTTAAAAAAAGTGCTGCTAACATGTTTCAATTCCCTTTGTTTTTTAGTGAAATGTGTCATAGATACAGAAAAGTACATAAAACATATACATACAGTTTAAAGAAAAGGACAATTCCTCATGGTTTTAATTAGGATTTCCCTGGTTACTAATGAAGCTGAATATATTCTCACATGTTTCTCCTTCAATTGAAATGCTTGCTCATGTCTTTTACTCTTTTTCTTTCCTTTTTTGGAAATCCGGGTTTTTTTTTTCTAATTGCTTTGTTGGCCATAAGATTTGGATACAAATTGATTTGGATACAAATTGCTAGTCATTTATATCTTCGGCTACAAATATACTCTATGTGGTTTTTCCTTTCACTCTTTTTATGTTGCCTTTTGATTCACAGAAGTTCTTAATTTTAATGTGGTCACAACAGTCATTTCTTTTATGATCTATGTTTTCAGCGCCTTTTTCCCTCCCCAGAAATCCTCCAAAGTCCCAAGGTCATGAAAATATTAAACCATATTTGTTTTAAAGTTTTATGATTTTGCCATTCACATTTAGGCTTTCATCCATTTTTTGCATCTGAGATAGGGTTCAATTTCATCTTGTTTATACCATCTGTTGAAAAGTCCATCCTTACTCCCCCGATAGGTGGTGCCAGTTGTATCAGATAGCAAGTTTCCACATATACATATTTCTGTTTTTGGGTTCTCTACTTGATTACGTTGACCTATTTCTATATTCCTGTGCAAGGACTCCACTATCTTAATTTCCACAGCCTTAATAAGGTCTGATATATGCTAGGAAAACTTCCCCCACCTTGTTCTTCAGAAGTGTCTTGGCCATTCCGGGGTGTCTTCTCTATAAACGACTTGTGTTTTTGTTGCTGTTACTTGTTAAGATTTTTTCCTATGTACTTTGTATTTGTTGTTACTTTTGTATTGATATACTTTGAATTACATTTTTTCACTGCTTGTTGCTGGTGTTAGAAATAAAATGGAGTTTCATTTACTGGGGTTTTTTTTTGGGCACCTGAGCTAACATCTGTTGCCAGTCTTTCTTTTTTTCTTCTTCTTCTTCTCCCCAAAGCTCCCCAGTACATAGCTGTATATTCTGGTTGTTGCTCCTTCTGATTGTGCTATGTGGGACGCCGCCTCAGCAGGGCTTGATGAGCAGTGCTAGGTCCATGCCCAGGATCCAAACCTGTGAAATCCTGGGCCACCGAAGTGGAGCATGCAATCTTAACCACTCAGCCACGGGACTAGCCCCAACATTTACTGTTTTTTATCAAACAAACTTGTGAAACTCTTTATTTTTCATAATTTAACTATGAATTCCTAGAGCTTTTTATATCAACAATAACATTATTTATAAATAATGATAGTTATACTGTTCTGGCTAGGACCACCTGCACAGTGTCTAACAGAAGTTGTGGAATGGGACATCCTTTGCTTGTTCCTGGTCTTAAAGGAGGACTTTCAAAATACTAAGGTGATATTTGCCATAGGTTTTTATCACATGACCTTTATCAGATTAAGGAAATTCCCTTCTGTTCTTAGTTCAATAAAAAGATTTATAATGATGATAATGATATCATGGGAGTAAATGCTTCTTATTCATTGATCGAGAGGACTGTATTAAATTTATTTCTCCTTAATCTGTCACTATGGTGAATTTCTTTGATTAATTTTCTAATATTAAACCAATTCTGAATTCCTAGAATAAATTCAATTTGTTCATGATGAACTATCCTTTTTCTACCTTCCTGGATATATTTTGCTAATGTTTTGTGTATAGTATTTTTGTATCCATGTTAGTATATGAGAAGTCCCTTAATTTCCCTTATTAATAATTTCCATGTTTGGTTTCATCTTAAAGATTATGCTAACACATGATAAGTTGAACATGTTCCCTCTTTTTCTAGTTTCTGGAAAAGTTTTTGTAAAACTCAAATGATTTGCTCCTAGAACATTTGGTAGAAAGTATCTATAAAATTATTTGGGCTTTGTGGCCCTTCCTGCAGAAAATTTTAATTGAGCAAAAATTGTTGATGAAATATTTTATTATTTTTTAAAAATTTAGTTATGATACTATTCATGTTATTTCTTCTTAGTTCTGGAAAACTTTATTTTTCTATTGATTTAGTTATTTCTCCTAATTTTCAAATGTATAATTGCAAAATTATTCACAATACCCTTGTATGTGGTTAAATTCTCCAACAGTTATAATTATATCCTCTTTTTCATTCATAATATTGTTCATTTGCACCTTCTCTCCTTTTTTCTTCATCAATCATGTTGAACACTGGTCTTTCTATTCTTCTTTTTAAACAATCAACTTTACTTTGTTGGCCCTGTCTATTGCATGCTTGTTTTCTATTCATTAATTTATAGTCTTTTCTCTATTTTTTCCTTTATTTTGCTTTTTTCTTAGGTTTACTGTGCCATCCTTTTAATTTCTTTTGTTGGGTGACTAGCTCATTAATTTTTATTCCTCTTTTCTAATATAAGCATTTAAGCCTTTAAGTTTCCCCATAAATACTCCTTTTGCTGTATCACACACATTTTAATATATAATATTTTCACTATCATTCAGTTCTGTATATTTTATAATTTCTATTATAATTTACTTTCTGACCCATGAGTTGTTTAGAAGTTTACTTTGAAATTTCCAAAAGTCTATATCTTACCTGGCTCTCTTTTTGAATCTCAGAGCTAGTTATAATCATATCACTAAATTCTGGCCCATGGAAAGGAAGAGAAATGGTATGTGCAACTTCTGGTTTCCACTCAAGGGAAGTTACATGCCCTCCTTTTCGTTCTTTTACCTAGTTAGAATGCAAATATAAGGGCTGGAAGTGGAACAGGCATCTTGGGCCAGGAGGGGGAAGCAATATATTGAGGATGGTGAAACAAAAAGACAAAAGCAGCTTGAGTTTCTGACACCATACCTGCCATGGACACCATCTATTTGAACTGTCACACAAGAGAGAAATTAATTTCTATCGTACTTAACTCACTATTATTTTTTGGTTTCTCTGCTAACTGAAGTCATGCCTAACTTTAACTAATACAAAAGCGTAAGTATCCAAATTATCATGGTATTAATGGAAATGAAAATAAAGACAGATTTGAAAAGTGCTATGAACTGAACTAAACTTGTGTCTCCAAGATGAACTGCCCTATATTCCCCTTCACTTCCTAAAATGACTCTTCCTTTACCATCTATGTCTCCTCTTCTCCCTTGACTTCCCACTCACAAGTTCACTAGTTCTCTTCTCTAAATCTGGCATCCACTTTAACCCTGCCTTTTTGGCACTAGAATACCCCAACCCTTAATTTTCCAAGCATATTCCTAAAGTTGGATTACTTCCAATGTGCACTTTTCCTATTCTTACTTGCAGTCTCTCACCACTCCACTCTATCCTAAACACTATTCCTAGAGTTGTATTCCTATTCACCACATTACCATGACACAACCCCTGACTAAAAACCATGAATGGCTCCCTATTGGCTAAACAGCTGTGCTACCACTTTTTACCCACCAACCTTCAATGCACATGATGGCGAATGCCAAGAGATCATAGCACTCTTTCCAAAACAGCAGTCAGCATCCTTCCCAACAGAATGTTTCAGTAGCTAGTACCAACCAGGAGGAACTGGAACTCAGGAAGAAACCCATTTGTCTCCCTGATATAAAAGATCAAGTCTAAATTCCTTGGTTTGTATTTCAAAACTCCAAAATGTCTCCTATTACTCTCTCAAAGGGTTATCTCCAATGAAACTACAAGAAAAAAATGTGAAAGACTTTGAAATAAAACAAAAACTCACGGGATGTCTTCAATGAAAAACGTTTTTGCCTAGTACATCCTTCTGGGTTTTCTGATTCTGTAGGATCTCCATATCTGTCATTGTCTTTGAGCTATCTATAATTCCTCCATGAGATATAGATAACTGATAGCAATGCAAACGATTCTTGTTCATAGACATGCAAATAAATTTCATCTGGGGAGGTTCAATTGATTTTCTCCCTCCATTTTGGAAGAAGCCAGTTTTGCATCTATTTTAAATTTATTTCAGCACTCTTTAGTGCCTACATATGTGTGTTTCTTTGACTGTTCTTTTAAGTCAGAGATAACATCTTGTTCATTTTCCCATTAGTAAGTTAAATCAACTCATTTGTCATGAGATCATTTTATATTTGTATGTTAGGCATGATTCGATGATTTGTTTTTTTTTTTTAAATATCTTTTTAATAAACTCTTCATGACTACCTTCAAAGCTTGATTACATCCCCAATATAGAGTGCCTTTTCTGGATCTTTCTACCTGACAATACTGACTCTTCACATTTCAGAGATAAATCTAATTTCCTCCATCATGTCTTCAAACTGGAAAATCCATGACTTTTCATGATGAACTTAGACTGCAATGATGTCAATTTATTATACAATTATTTTTTCTTCATAACTCCTACAAAATGCATTATCTGTGTCATTTATGTGCTGTAGATAGTGTATTTTTATCTTGCACGATTAATTTATTTATTTAAGTAACTTCTCTCCTCAATTAAAGTGCAAGTTCCTGAGAGAACTGATCACAATCTATTTTCCTTTTCTTCTCTTCAGAGTCAACGCAGTGCCTTACACAGTGCCCAGGAAATATCCATTGCTGAGTCCCATTCATGGCCCATGAATCGGAGCTTTCAACAAAGATTTTTTTTTCAGGTCATCACTTAGCTTTATTTGGAGAATCCATCTGTTATATTTTGGCTGAAGGTGGTTCCTTCCTAGGAAAATTCACACTAAACTTTAATGAAGATCATTAGAGCTTCTGTGAAACACCAAATAAAAGGTAGTGCCGATCAGAAAGGCTAGGAAAAAAAGAATAAATTCATGTGCTTCTGGAGGATTTTTTCCCTCATCTATTGGACTGGTACTGTGTATACCCATATTCCTAAGATCAGCCTTATGTGAGGGTCATGTACGTTCAGTTCAAAATTCATTCTTTCATTCTACAAATGTTTATTGATTGTCTACTATATATCAGGAATTTTGGACAGGCCCTGGGTGTGCATTTGCAAGTAAAATGTAATTTTTAATCCAAGAAACTTACTTGCTAGTAAAGAGGGAGAGGGGAAGTTGAGGAAGAGGGGGAGAAATAACCACCTGATCGTGATTTAAGCATACAGATAATCGATGACAAGCCAATTCAAGTTTCTTAATAGGATGAAAAGAACATCTTATTTTCAGGTATTATAACTACTGAACCTTTAAAATCAACCTATTGTAAATAGTCTGAATTGAAGGATGAAGTTTCAAACCTCTGCAGATTTGCATTACCATCATATACACCCTACATTCAATGCCTTATGCGATCTTAATACCAACCCAACCAACCAAGTGTTAGTAGACCACCAACACTTTTCTGTGGTTTAAGTGCTGAGTTCTGGGAGAATAATAAATGAGCTTGAGATTACTTTCAGCATATTTGGTTTTATGAACTATAAAATATTTTACCAGTTGTATAGTCTACCAAGTATATTAAATCTGCTCCTTATAATGCCATATGAAGTCAAAGGACTTCATAATATTTGAGTATTAACATTATTACTGAGCATTTTCCTTTTTATGGTTTTACTTAATGATAATTATTTCAAATTAAAACCATCTTGAGAAAACTGCCATTGTAAAAAACCTAGTCCATTTAATCAATTTTATTTTTCTCATGATGACTTTTAATTTTTACCTTTATTGCTAAAGGAACCCTTAGAATAAGGCATTTAAGATTCTACTCTATAGTACTTTGTTAGTAAAGCGATTATATGAATAAAAAAGACTAATAAAAGTTATAGGCTTTTTGTTGTTGATATAATTTTCAGCTTCTCATGAGATATTGGTATAATTAAAATGATTAAATAAAAAATAATAACCAATCACATAATGATAATGATAACCTAACATTTGTTTGGTCCTAAATATTTTCACATATATTTTCTCTCTCAATTTTCGCAACAATCTGATAAGTTTAACTATAATCATTTTTACAGACGAAGGAATCAAAAAACAAGTGATTTGCTAAATGTTGTATAAATGGCATTTTGTATGCTGAACCCAAGTCTTCAAACTCAAAATTTCTGGTTTTGTTCATACTTTTAAAAAGAGCATTTAACTCACAAGCCAAATCCCGCTGGCAAGACACTTCCTAAGGGTGAGTAAAATATATATGGAGGAACACTAAACATTTTATTCACTTACAACGTCATTATACCGAAACTGAGAAGGTCAGTGTACTTTCCAAACGGCCCAGTTAAATCTAAGGAATTGATTATTTACCCATGAGGGTCTGGACACTGTCAATCAAAATCACTTGCTTACATAGGCCTAAAATATGCTCCATTAGCATCTTTCCATTCCTCATACTCACAAAATAAATATTTTATTTTTTATTACCCTTATCGTTTAAAAGTTTCATTTTTTTCTGCTCATTAAAAGAATAAAAAGAGAAAATAAAAATCACTACTAGTCCCATGCCACTCCTAATAGTTTGTGTGTTTTCATAAAGTCTTTTTAACACAAAATGTGCATATTCAATATTTGCATCATACTCTCCTTCTATCTTTATATACCACTTTTCCCTCCCATATTACAGAAGGCAATATTTACTTTTTGAAAATATGACTTTTTATGGCTGAATAATGTTTCATCATAAGGTGGTACCGTAATTTATTTCACCATTCTTCCAATTCATACAGTTTTTATTATAAAAACGTTTATTTATAAAAGTAAAATAACCTTGCTTTATATGACTTGAAAAACAGAGAAAGGAGTGAGATCACAGCCCTAATTCTGGTCTAACAAGTCACTATTATGAATTTTGCTCACTTCTTTTTATTATTTTTTCATAGGCCTATCATTATATGTTATCATTAAAGTACACATGATTTTACATCCTGAATTTGTTTCCATTTAACATTTTATTATAAGCCTTTTCCATAACCATTGTGGCACGTTGGCTGGAAATTCCACACTTTATCTAACCATTATTTTATTGCCAAACAATAAGCTGTCTCTCTTTTTTCTATTTAAAAATAAACCATTTTCCAATAAATATTGCAAGCATATAGTCTTTACATTCATGCACTTAAAAAAATTCTTTCCTAATACTAGATTCCTGCAAGTAAGATTATTAAGAAAAAGGCCGACCAGCTTTTAGTATTATTTGGATTTTGGTGGAAAACAGCGCCAAAAAAAAAAGTTAAGTGACCGAACTTCAAAGTATACACAGCATCCTGATCTGTTTCTTATCAGCCAGTTCTTTTACTGATTGAGAAATACAGAAACAAACATACGGGATATCGATTACATTTAAACTAATTACGTTTTCCATAAATTAGTATACTCTGGCATCATCAATTTTGGGAGGGCAGTGACCACTTAAATATGCACATTTTCATTTTTTCTAAAATTTTTTTCCCTTTTAAAAGTCTGTATCTACATACCTTTCAGGTACAGTTTAGCTTATTTTGCCCTTTGCATCTTAGATGTAGTTTTAGAAATGTTTTCTGGAATTTCTTCCTTGGGGGTGCTCTGAAATCCACATCAGACACAGCAGTAATTCTGATAGAAGGAGAAAGAAAATGCCCCAACTTACCGTTTCTAATGCATTTACACGGTCCTGCAAATAAAGCATAATATATAATTATAAAAACAAAGCTATTAAAAATCATTTCAAGTTTACTTAATTTTCAGATTTTCTATTTATCTTCTATTAGTAATAATTTATCTTAAAAATGTAAAAAATTAAAACTCCTACTCAGGATGATCTCTCCAATAGAAAAATAGACATAGAAGAATCACTATACCTTTTCTCATCTCAGCTAGCGTTAGGACTATACAGCTTAATTTAACAGTAAATACCATAATTTTAGATATAGTAACCAAAAGGAATAGTAAATAATGGAGTATAAATATTAGATATATTTGAATATATGAAACACAACTAGGCAATAATAGTGATGTAAAAAAGGAATTTAGCACATATACCAGCTCTCAATTATATATACAGTACAAAATGTAATCTCACAGGAAGGTAAAATTCAGACATAAGAACATTTCATCAATTAAAGTTAATAAGTAGGTTGTTAACTGAAACAAGGCAGGAAAAATAAATGGGAAAGATACATCACATGCAGCCAATCCTGAACCCAGATGGGACTCCATTACCTGTAGTATCTTAGAAGGTTTTAGAGAAATATTGTCTTTAAAAAGAATCATTGACAACATTGCTTGAAAAGCTAAATGATTAAGAAAATGGTTGCCTTTTGAATCCAATAGTTGTATTCTCAACGCTTTTCAGGGCTGAGAGCTACGTACAGAAAGTTTTTACCAAATACAAAAGGCTGAATTGGAGAGCAGAGTCTGAAGATTTAAGAAAGTGGAAAGCCATTCTTTTCAGGAGGGTCAAGGCCATTTTTCTTTCTTTTCTCTCATTTTAAGCAGCTGTAGGGAAGGTGTGAAATTTGGATTTCTTTTTTCTTTAATCAAATTAATCATCTCTTCTAAGAGGGAAAGGGGAGGGGGGGGGAGGCACAGAAAACCACTCAACTCAGGTCTCTTGTGGCCCTGCAGGGAATCCTGACACTTAGGAGCAGAAAGAACTTGGCCCTCACCTCCATTCTCCCCGCCTCCCCTAGCACATAGAGGCCTAGCCTTTGACGACTTCTGCAACGCAAGCTCCACCCTCACCCTGGGAAACTGGGTTGAATATTTCTACCCTTTAAACATTTGGCTATGTGGGTGTGAGTTAAATGAATTTATTATGCAACAGCAGCCCAAAGCAGACTGTTTTTTAGCAATATAATCTGTTTAACTGCATTTTTTTGTTATCCTTGAGAGAACCTTACCCTTGCCCCCATAATTTTCATAAAATAACTGCTATTTTGTTGGTGACTTGTGTACTGTCACATTTCAGCACTTCATAATAAATGCATATAATGCCTCAAGGGGGCTTCGATCTCTTGTTACCAGGCATCTTATTCACAGGGCATCAGGGACAAAACCATTCAGCAATGCTTTATCATTCTTTGTAGACTGAATGAAACCTTATTAGATGCCTTACAGAGACAGAAACAGTCTTTGGGCCATATCACAATTCTGTAAACCATCTTGGAAGGCTCAAAATATTTACAGTTACTATTTGGGCCTTAAGTTTTCTCCATACCGCGTATTTATGGGCTCATATTATTTAGGATTAGCATATTTTAAAAGCACACAAACAGCTGCTTTGAAATCAGTGATTGCAAGTGATGTCAAAAGAGTAGAATTGAATTAAATTCTGTCTGTCTTAATTCACATCTCAGTGTTTGGCAAAGATAAACTGATATGACTTATGTATTAGTGTTTTCTTTTTACTTAAATATTTGTTACAGGATTTTAAAAGAAATATATACTGTCATGGACTGCATGTTTGTATCCTCACAAAACTCGTGTGTTGAAACCCTAATCCTCAATGTGATGGCATCTGGAGACGTGGCCTTTGGGGGTAATTAGGTCATGAAGATACAGCCCTTATGATGGGATTAGTGCCCTTATAAGAAGAGAGACAAGAATGGTTGCTTCTCTTTCTGCTGTCTGCCATGTAACGACATAATGAGAAAATGGTCATCTACAGGCCAGGAAGAGGGCCCTCACCAAGAACCAAATCTGCCAGCACCTTTGTTCTTGGACTTTCCAGCCTCCAGAACTGTGAGAAATAAAGGTTTATTTAAGCCACCCAATCTATGGTAACTTTTTACGACAGTCTGAGCTGACTAAAACAGGTGCCTGGTTTATAAGATTATGAACACAAATGGTCAAAAAAACTCCATTTTGGTAAAATATAAAGATCAATTAATAATCTATTTCAATGCAATTTAATTATGTCTGTTTGTCTATAACCTACTTCATTCCAAAACGGTATTGAGACAGCTTTCAGAGAAAAATACATATGATTAGAAAACGAGAAAATTAAAGAAATAGAAAATTCAGTTCATTAACCTAAATTTAAATTAGTCAATTTGCCAATCAACGACAGCTAATAGGATACCAGCCATTGCTGCCGATTAGTGAGTTCTGTGTAAATTGTAGAGTTTTTGGTCTTAATTGCAGGCTATAAATAAAAAGAAACTACTCCTAGTCTTTATGAACTTATTAACTTGCTTTTAAAATTTAAGAAAAGTATTTTGAAAGTTTAAATGGTTGTCGTTGATTTCTTCTTTGGTAGGCAAGATTAGTTATTGTAATTCTGTATAGAAAAGCATTAGACTACAGCAAATTCTTATTCTCAAAAAAAATTTGCATACTTCCTTTCATGGTATTTTTATTACAAAAGAGGTAACCTTAAGCCAATATTGTGGCACTAATACAGCATGAAAAAAATGCCAGCATATGTCCTAGAATGAACATATAATTACACCAAAATATATTCTCTTTAACCTCAAGCTAATATTGATTTGCTACTTGGTCACAATGGGGTGTACACTGGAATTTATGAATAAGCCAAGGCGAATTCGTTAGCATCATTGGAGATGGGCAAATATTTGTAGGCTAAGTTAGGAGATGAATGCTAAATGGACTGTTGGTATCTGAATCCCTCATCATTAACAGTTTATCTGATTTAGCTCAGCCAATCACCAATCAATTAGCCACACTGATTCATCTATCCCATTTAAGAGATGAATTAGAGGATTGAAGGGCTAAATAATCAGAGTTCTCCTGTTTCTGTTAAGTGTAGTCAGATAGGCCTAGTGACTATTTTATCACAATGATACAGCATTTTCCAACAATGCTTTAAATATACCTATTAGCAAAACAAAAAGCACAATATGGACATACAAATAGAACAAGAGTCTCTATGCCTTCCAAGTCTAAGAAGCTTTAAGAGTATACAATGATTCTGGAAACTTCTCTGGGACTGAAGGGCAAATGATAGACATGTAATTTTCAAAAAGAAAAATCCACAATGAGGTCTCCCTCTCATCACTGTTCTAAAAGCACAAAACCTCTCTTCTGGAAGAAAAATCCACTCAGCTCCACCCAGAGAGACCACTGCAGAGCACTTTTCCTGTCAATGTTAACTCTGTTTAGTCAATAGTCACAATTTACCTGCTACTTTCCATGTGAAGTATATAAAATACAGTCCAAATATGTACCATTTTTCCTCTATGCATTTCCACATGGCAATCCACTACATTTAACAAATTGCTGATCATTTTTTAATAATTAAAAGAACTAGAAATAATTTCAAATGTGTTCTTTTCCAAGCTTCAAGATATTAAAATGAAAGAAAAGGAAAAGGCCTTTACTAACCTTCTCAAAAAGAGACCAGCATTTCCTAGAGTGATATAAATAATTTAAAACAAAATAGATAAAAATTACAAACAACCTCAATGTTGCAACACCAAAAAAAACTTTAAAATATAGCATAAGTTGGCTCTGAATATACCAAATGAATCAATGATCCATACATAAAATGGCATGTGATCTATTAAAAGTCAGACAAAGCTACTCTACTTAAGAAAAACCTTAGCACGAGGGGCATTAGAGCAGCTTGCAGGGGGGTTTCCCAATCACCCAGTGTCAGATTTAGCCATCATTAGATCCCTGTAGTCAATCTCTGTTAACTCATTTAGCTAGTTGCTTCTGTGCCTTTTTCAAATAATCTGCCTCAGGGTCCAAATAACAAAACAGAAATGTTGAAAAGAAAACCACAGCAAGCCATCCAGATTTTGTGTAAAAATTTGTCAATAAAAGCCGCTCAACATTTGACTTATGAAGAAAAGCCAGTTTAAAGCGATGTATCCTTTTCAACCCGAGAAGGAGTACCGGTTACGTTCCTTCTATCTGCTTTTCACTGGGGTGTGGCAAAATCCCTGATACATTCAGAAGCAGAAACTATCACAAGGTTTAAGAACAGAGTTGAAGTGTGTGCTCCACATTTCCGATTTGTTCTCTCATCTACTACCACTATCATAATGGAGACCTGAGGCAGCCAGCTGTTCTGTAGCTTTCTCCTGCTGTATTCTCAGGTTGGTGTTTGGTTTGTGGTTTTGTTTGTTATGATGCCATTACTGACCATTGTGCTCCAGTTAAGTTCACTGGTCAGGAAGGGCTGAGGATGCACTTACAGTGAAGTGAGATGCGTACAGGGTTTTGTTGGGGTGGGGAATATCAGTGGGGTGGAGGAGAAAGATGAAGAGCCAAAAAAAGAAATGGGCCTCTGTTGGTTTGTTTCAACATATTTCACGTTGGAAAATGCAGCCTGAGAGGCTAGGCAAGGGTTTTGCTTAAAGTCCCTATAAACATTTCCGGTCAACAGTGTGAAACTAATACCAAAAAAAATATCTCAGAAACCCTTTATATTTCAGATCACAAAGCAAAGCAATGAGGTTTCGTTTTATTTCCTTTAAGATTCTTCTTTAATGTACAACATAATGTGGTTCTTACGTGTGTGCCTACAGGATAAGACTACAAACCAAATGAAGGACAAAAGACAGAATTATCTTTCCCTGGGAATTGCTCAATTCCACAGTGAAACTGCTGGTAACAGGTAACAAGAGTTCAGTGAATGACATCGGGATTGGGGAACAACTAAAAATTATTTGCAGGTAATATAAAGGCTATGATGGCGGTTAGGGCCAACGCAGATGACAACCAATGTAATTTCAAAGATTGACTGTCCGCCCAAAGACACGCAGGAACAGGAGCTGAGTAGCAGGGGGAGAAAGTCAACAATCCAGAAACCAACACACCATATTTTTTTTTCAAGGATTTACATTTTAAGAAACAAAGTACATGTCTCCAGTTGTGAGGTTAGTCATATATCAGCTGAATATGCTCTGAACTCTTATGCAAATCATAGTGCAGTGGTGATTATGGCATAATTTATGAGTAGCTTTGTGTCATGCAGAACTTGTGGAAAACAATAGGGTATGCTTTTTTTTCAGAGTGTGTATCTGACTGCCACCAAACACAGCTGATCTAATGAGACTCCCTGAGGCTGGCATCTCCTCTGTTTCCCTCAAGGGCACACATCTCCTGGGCTTCCAGGTGAAGAATGCTCACAAGAACACGCACATAACCATAGAATCCTTTGACCCAAGCTCCTTCCTCCCGAATATCTGAATCACAGCACTTGATGGTTGACTATCATGCATGTCACACAGCTGAGTCATTAAATGGTACAGGCAAACAGTCCACTTTGGGAATTAAACTGCTTACCTTTGAGCAATTCCAATAATCCCCATCCTAATTTACATGCAGAGTCATTTACTCAATTCTTTTCAGGAATTAAAGCACAAAGAACATTATATTAGAGATTCTCTCTCTCTCACCCTCATTCCCACATTCCTTCTGGGGGTTTCTGCCTACAGTTTCCTCTCACCTTTACATAGTAAAGAGAGAGCCTGCTGATAAAGATAAGTCATAAGCAGATGATTTTAAAATAATATATTTGGCTGACATGAGTTAGGTTTTTCTTGCTTCCTAATTCAGTTTGACTAAGATTAAAACTATTATTGATCTCGGGGGCTGGCCCCGTGGCCGAGTGGTTAAGTTCGCGCGCTCCGCTGCAGGCGTCCCAGTGTTTCGTTGGTTCGAATCCTGGGCGCGGACATGGCACTGCTCGTCAGACCACGCTGAGGCAGCGTCCCACGTACCACAACTAGAAGAACCCACAACGAGAAATATACAACTATGTACTGGGGGGCTTTGGGGAGAAAAAGGAAAAAATAAAATCTTAAAAAAAAAAAAAAAAACTATTATTGATCTCCACTTCCTAATATATAAGCACAGGTAGGAAGAGAAATGTGGTTAAAGGATTTAAAACCAACCTTAGATTATCTGTTCTCTGATAATCAATGGCACGCTATTCTTAGTATCTAAGAAAACCCAGGGAAAAACCCAACAACTTGGTTTTTAGTTGCACTTCTGGGAAGCATACCTGAGGGTTGATTATTCTCTATATCCTAAAACAAAGCAGATGTATTTTGACTATTCAGTTTCAAATATCCTATATATTCCTACCTATGAAATACTTAACTGCTTTTTCTTCAAATTGAGCTTCATTCTGATTTTTCCTTGCAGTCTGACTAACATCTTCCCAAGATGGAATTTTAAACAGTAGCCTTGGCTGTTTAAGAGAGATGTGAATAAAGAAAAAGTTGGAGGCTCTATCGTCTTAAAATAATCGAAAGCACTATAAATAGTAACAGTTATAAAAACAACATTAATAGGACTAAAATAGCTTCAAGTTTTTAATTTCTGCAGTTATAGAAAATGATATCATATTATACTTTTAAAATGTTCCCCCAAATAATTCCACGCCCAACTTAGTCCAGATTTTAGGGAAACCTTTACTTGAAATTTAAAACATTTACTCTTCAGGATTATAAATACAGAGTAGTGATTTAGTTCAAAGTAGATTCAATTGTCTTGCTTTCAAAATCAGTCCTGGAAGTAACTGATCCTAAATTCCAAAGTCCATGAAATGAAGGAATAAATAAGATGGGAGCTTGTTAAGAGACACATCTGGGTGGTCTGAGCTGGAAATGAAAGTTACTTTTACACTCACAACCTTACCTGTGGATAAGGAAGTACTGATATTAAAAGTTCAGGAAAGTCTGATTACTCAAAATTATACTCTCCCTCCATTTGCAAAATTATTTAAAATTCTATCAACAAAAATTTATTCTTTGAGGAAGAACTCAAAAATTGATTCTTTGACTCCCCTACTCCAGTTCCTCTTTTAAAGGGCAAACATTCTTAAGACGGATAACCATTAGACTAGTTCATTCCAAGGCAGGGGGCAGCAAAGTAGGACGGTGGGTCAAAAGCGGCCCCCTGCCTGTTTTTATAGGTCCACGATTTAAGAATGGTTTTTACAATTTTATTTGGCTGAAAAAAATCAAAGTAAGAAAATTTCATGACAAGTGAAAATTACATGAAATTCAACTTTCAGTTTCCCTAAATAAAGCTTTATTGGAACATAGCCTACTCATTTCTTTACATATTGTTTATGGCTGCTTTCTTCTATCCTGGCAGAGTTGAGTTGTTGTGAGAGAGCATACGGCCTGTAAAATTGAAAATATTTAGAATCTGGCCCTTTACAGGAAGTTTGGCAACCCTTTGTTCTAAGATGTTGGTATCCTACAAGAATTACTTCCTGCCTCACAGAGGTCACCCTGTAGCAGACCCTGTAAGATTCTAGAAGGTAAGGATAAGGTAAAACCCACTGACCAGGGAGAAGAAAAGATAACAGGAACTAGAAAGTTTTTACTCAACTTATAAACTTTAAAACAAAATTTAAAAGTTGCAGTATATGCATAAATACATATATCACAATATAAGCCATTCCTTAGGCCATATAAGTTTCTTCCTTTTGTCCTTTCTGCCTTTTATCCACCATTTTTCCTTTCCTTTCAATGTCTTTCCTTCTTTCCTACCTTTCTTTCTACCTCTCCCTCTCCCACTCATTTATTCATTTAATTAACTCATCCATTCATCCGTTCATTCACACTGACTGAGGCAGACACTATGTTGGACATTGGGTACATAGTTATCAACAAGGAAGATAAGTTCTCTTTGCCTTTACAGAGCTTACATTCTAAAGAAGATGACAAAGACATCAATAAAGAAGATACCCAGGAACTGTGATGGGGGGTGAGGGCAGAGGTTTACTTTAGACAGGTTGGTCAAGTTAAGTTCCCACAAAGGGGTGACGTTTGAGCTGACAGTGAAAGGATGAAAATGAGCCATTATACAAAGAGCTAAGAGAAAAGCACTACGGAGAGAGGGAATAGAAAATGCAAAGGTCCTAGGACAAGGAAAGGTTGCTTAATTTCAGAAACAAAAGGGACACTGGTGTTTGTGTTGTGGCTGTTAATGAAAACATTCCTTTAAATTACCAGTATCATAAAAATCAACACTATTTATTAAAAGCTTATTATTTGCCAAAAATTGCATTGGGTGCTTTTCACATATGGTCTCATTTAACGCTCACAAAAACTCTCTATAGGTGAATATTATTAACTTCATTCATTTAAAGTCGGAGAAACAGACTCAAAGACATTAACTGTACTGAACTCCACACTGTGATTAAATGTTGAGGCTTAGACTAGCAGCCAGGTCCGCTCAACTCGAAGGGGTCTACACTTACTCTCAAAAACAAATTAAAGGTCATATTAAAAAAATATATATATATCTATTTAACAGTTCTATAAAACAGAGCTAATGGAAATACCATATGCTGACAGTGCAGTTTTATGAGCAAATAGACAATAAACACTTTTTTATTACCATCAGGGATATTTTTTGTATGTGTGGTAGAGGTTAGGGGATACACTGGAAAACTATTCTGGAGCCTTTTTCACAAAATTACACACGCCAGAACAGCATTCCAGAACTTTATTTTTAACAGATGTCAGGTGACAGTGTAACAAAACGCATACTCTATCACAATAAAATTTAATGCTCAAATAAAAACCATTATTTGTACACATTTTTATATTTATTTACTATATAATAAAAGGGATTATAGTTTTGCCATATGCCTTTCTTAAGTAAGTTGCATGTCCCTCTGACATCTTGGCCCGACATTAGGTCAGCTGAAGCCCACACAGTCAATGACACAGGGGAAATATCAGAAGAAAGGATAAAGGAAAACACAGATCTAAGCTTAAGTAGCTGTGCTGTGTGCAGTTAAATGGCACCTCTACTGTGCTGGTCTCCCAATTCTTTTAGATCTGCACTGCAAGAGCTTAGATGCATCACTGAGCTCATAAATGGCCTCCTCCTCCCACCCCTGCTTCATTTGTGACAAATTTATTAGTTCTTTCCTAGCAGTGAAATGAGAACTAGGGATTTCAATTACAAGAACATAGTAAACGCATGGAGTCTCTCCTAGGTAATATTTTTCTATTTCACGTTATGAGCAAATATAGAAATATTGTTAACAGACATTAAATGTTATTTATTAGCATGCTAATCAGGCTTCCCACTTTTAAAAGTAAACAGTAAACTTCTAACAAATTAAATTTAGAATAGTGAGTGTAATGCAGATACTTTGGAAAAGGCATGCACTTCAGAATCAAATTTTTAAAACCAAAATAATCACTGGTTATGATAAGAAGAGAAAGATATAAGAAGAGATGTTTATTAGTCATTCTTTCAGCTCATTTTAGTTTTATCACTTTTTGCACAATTTAAAATTTATGCAAAGTTTTCAATGTTGCCTTTAATTTTTGCCAGAATATTTTGAACCTGGTTTAACACTGAAATTGAAGAAGCCCGGGGAGGGCTTTCATAACAACTTTCTTCAGTCTGTTTATTTAAAACATGATGAATAAGCAAAATGAAAAGGTGCAGAATGGAAAAAGAAAAATGATCCCTTCTCCTTCCTAGAAGTGTTCGAGATTACTGGATTGTTCGTAGTCTCACACCAGGAATTGAAATGTTCCTCACATGCCAGCAGCCAAATATATACATGACACTGTCCCAGTTGCCATGTATAAGTTAGATTAGAGCCTAAGGGTTTATAAGTAGTTTAAAGTTGCCTGACTTATTTAATGCACTTTCTAAAACTTATTTAGTTTCTGTCATCTTTTTTTGAGGAGGTAGGGGGTCAGTAGTATTTGGCCACACTAAATGCTTAATATGTTTCCTAATGAGTCATTCTTACAGAAAAATTATGGAAGAGACTAAAAGAAAGATGGCCAGGAACCTAAACAAACAAACAAAGTGTAGAAATTCTGATCTCCATAAGCTGGTAGGGTGGTATAGAAGCCAGGCAGATTCTAACAGCCCTGTCACTTATGGGCTGAGCCAGCAATGAGCCTTAGCTTCTTCATCTGTAAAATGAGAATAACAGTATTTACCTTATAGAATTGTTGTAAGGAATAAATGATATATATTCAGAAGTTTTAGCATAGTATATGACACAAAAGAATTCCTCGTTAGCTATTAATATCATTCATTAACCAGTCAGAGGGGGATCTTTTCCTTTTCTTTGATGAAGGCCCCATCACCCTTTGGGGCCGATTTAGCACAATGTTGACAGGAATTTACAAGTGCTAAATAAGTATCTGTAATAGGTTGAAACATAGTATTAGTGAGTTTTCAAGATGCCAGACAGAAGAAATCCTCTATAGTGTTTCTGGAAAATTAGCCAGAGATGGGAATGGGAGATAGCCCTAGAAGTGAGAATTATGAGTTTATTCCAATGATGTCCTATTAATGCTTAGAATCTCAGAGATTTGTTTTATGAGTCAATAGAAACTGTTTTAACCAGAAGTGTATTATTGATGAACATTTGCTTCCCAATCTGTTACATAATAGTCATTATGAGAAATACTGCTCTTTATAACTGTCCATGTTATCAGGAGATGGAAGACAAAATGGAGAACATGTGTTATGGTATGAATGTTTGTGTCCCCCCCAAAATTCATAGGTTGAAATCCTAACCTCCAGTGTGATGCTATTAGGAGGTGAGGCTTTTGGGAGGTGATTAGGTCACACGAGGGTTCCACCCTCATGATTGGGATTAGTGCCCTCATAAAAGAGACTCCAGAATGCTCTCTCTGCTCTCTGCCATGCAAAGACACAGCGAGAAGACAGCTGTCTGTGAACCAGGAAGTGGGCCCTCACCAGATCCTGAATCTGCTGACACAAATACTGAATACAGATACTGAATCTGCCTTAATCTTGGACTTCCCAGTATCTCGAACTGTGAGAAATACCCGTTTCTAGTTTAAGCTACCCAGTCTAAGGTATTTTTGTTGTAGCAGCCTGAATGGATTTAAGACACACGATTATCTGTCTGAAGCTTAAGGCCTATGTAGGGATGTGACGTGAGAAGAACTAGCAGATACATATTATGGAGAACAGTCTCCAAATGATCACTTAAACTGCAACTCAAATGAAATTGCCCCAAATTGTAACACTACAATTGACTCGGGAGACACGGCAGAAAATTGCAGACAAGCTCAACACTGTGAAACATCATAAAGTGCGTAGTTTTCATTTTTCACAAGAAAACGTAAGCTGCTTTTTACATCTTTACATCAGCCCCAGTGCCCGTGGAGCCCAGAGCTCAGACTCTGATAAACATACCAAGGGATGTTTTACGGAAGTGTTGCTTTTCATGGAGTCAAGCGCAACGGGGACAATGTATGGAGACAGACAAAAGAACTTCCCTCGTTGTGGGAGCAATTTAGAAAATCTCTAACACAAACTTGGTTCATTTTCACTACCAAGTTTTTTAGTAAATTTTCTGTCACAGTAAAATTTGGGTTTTTGAGCTCAAAGATCACACTTTATCTTTGCATTTTTTCCTAATGTTTCCAAATGGCGTCTCTTTTTTTCAGAGGCTTTTTAGGAGCTTGACTCAAGGAGACTGCTGAATCCTGAAGACTGGTGCTTTGCATCCCTCTGGATAAAAAGAACCAGGCACGTTTTTATAGTTTTTATTCTCAAAAGAAAATGATCTAGTCAATCAACTTCCACACATTCAGACACAAGAATACTTCACTCTCAGGGCATTCTATTTTCCAGTTTAATTCTGTCATAAATTTGGAATTAAAATTAAGTTGCAAATTTCAGGTAAAATAGGGTGATAAAATTTAATGATCACTAAAATTTCAAGTGGAATCTATTTTACTGAGCTTGGTTCCCTGCTCTCCTGAGGCCTCTTGACGTAGTAAATTGAAGTGTGCAAATCTAATTGGCTGAGACCCTGCTTGACCCTAATACAGACCGCTAATGTTTTATCTCTGTTGAGACCTCATACGGAATTTAAGGCTTAGCAAGCCTTTTCACCTTTTGAGAAAATAGAGATTTTAATGAGCCATTAAGTCACCTAGCCCTGAAAGTGGCAGTGTCGCCCCATCCTCCATCCCCCATAATCACCCATGTTTTGTTTTGTTTACATCATTGCTCAGAATAGTTTTTTTTTTAATCATATATCAGAAAAGGAAATCGAGATACATGGTGATTTGCCTTTGTTCTGGGGAATGCATCTTGGAAAGAATAAGTAGGTATGCATTACATTTTGGTTTCTAAAATTACACGGGTTCCATTATAACTCTCATGAGTCAACCGAGAGATAAGCAGGATACTGAATTTACCTTCTAGTTTAATAAAGCCTTAAACAGTCAATCCCAATTTATCAATTTATTCAAATTGGGACTTCTAAAAATGTACTTTAGCATCTCCCAAGCAAATTAAAATTTCTGGGGAAAATTAGGAATTGCTTTAACCAATCCTTCAAATCTTCTGGAGATTCAGTGACAGACCACAGCATCCCACTTCACCCTCACTTTCCCTTCTAACGTAACTCAAGGACTTTTAGCTGCCCCATCCCTGCATTTCTACCCATGATCTCTAAAATCCCCAAACCACTCTGTGGTTTGCAAGTACAGGTTATGGGCATTCTACAGTCAGGCAGAAATGACTGACAGCAAAACCACGGAAATTATCTAGTTGGTCTGTCACTAGCCCAGTTTATCACATGGTTGTTTACCAGGATGGATTGGCCATCTACCGGGACTACTGAGATGTCAATGAGCTCTACTGCCAGCCCCTGCCAAGGCAATTTATTTGCCCATGTCAAATTTTTGCCTTTGGTGGTTTTTCCTGCCCAGTTTATTTCCAACAATGTGCCTGCCAATTCTACACTGGAATTCTTTTCCATAATACCCCTATATTAATATTTATTAGACCTGTTGCAAAAGAACTAAGAAATTCAACTTCTATTTTTTTCTTCAAAACGCAGTGCTGCCATAGGCTACTCCATAAGTAGCTGAAATGAAGTAATGGCTGAGGGAAAGATTATCTTCTCCTTCCTGCTCATCTCAAATGCCCTTGCCTAAGCACTATATAGGTGACAAAAACAAATCAAACACCTGCCCTCACTCCCAAAACATTTCTAAAAAGTAAATCAAATCCTTCAAATGGAAGGTCCAAGACTATTTTTAAAATATCTGGGAGAGAAATTAAATATAATTATAGGTCATCTGAAAACAGTATGTTAATAATGCTGCTTAATATTCTTTCAAGGGCATAGCTTCTGGAATGTCTTAGGAAAAATATATTACTTTTTTAAAAGAACATAAACCCAATTTGTACAAATTAAATGAAGGATTCAGCTCACTTCTAAAGAAAATACTGATACTAAAGAAAGTGCCCAGAAGTACTCGTGACATTTAGAGACCCAACAACTAAAATGTTTCCTTTTTCCTCTTAAAATAATGAGATTGATACTCATATCTAGCCCATAAAATCAATTTCATTATTGCCACATTGTGACTTTTTTCATCTTTTCATTATGTGTAGTAGCTATCCAAAGATGTAACACTTCCTTTAGCATAAGCTGACCAAAATCTGAACTTAAAATCACTGTTGCCCATGGAAGGAGAAGGGGAGTAGGTGAGAGAGAGGGAGAGGATGAAAGAGGGAGGGAGGGAGGGAGGGTTCCAGGAGGGCAGGGACCTTTACTGCTTTGTCCCCAGTATGCAGCACCATGTCTGGTATACAGTAGGTGAAAACAGTCAGTGTGTGGAATTAATATTTATGGAAGACCTGCCAGGCACCAAGGTTTCTACATTTCTTATCCTAGTTAATTCTCCCAACAGTCCTATGAAGTATCATTATTGTCCCCGATTTATAAATATGGATATTGCCTCAAAATGACGTAAAGATGGCCCAGTAAAAGAGGAAAATGAATAAGAAAAATCATGTTCATAATCATCTAGTTTTATCTCATTTAAAATAAAATGAAAAGTGAGATGACTAAGTTAGCATAAGAGGAGGGGCATATACATTTTCCAGATACTGTTTAGTGACTGTCATAGGGAGCACTTAGAAGCTTTTCATAACTAAGCACGATACTCTGTTGGTGCGATTTGCAATCTGGGGTTCACAAAGCAACATGGGGAAATGCAAGAAATTGATGAAAGGCAAACTAGTAAAGTAGGTTGGTAATTAAAAAAATGAAAACAAAAACCAACAACAGCACCTACTACTTACCAGCCATCACAAGGAAGGTGTCAGTCACCGAATACTTTTCAATTACATTGAGGAAACATGGATTACCTTTTGTATCTATTTAAAATGTTTCAGCTGATCTTGAGTGGATTAAAGAAGGGATTTGCTTGCTTCACTGTACCTCAAACCAATATGCAAATACGACTCTGATACCATACCACACATTGATAGTCAAAGACAATACTTTGCTTTTAAGAAGAGTAGCACACAATGTAACTGCAAATGAATGTCACACAGAAAAATGAGCTAGACGATGTTAAGCTCCAGTGAAGAATTTTGGTAATTACCAGCTGCATTGTAAAAATCACTGTCAAATATGTCTGTCTCCGTTGTTTATGATTCCTCTGAAGATTGAAAACATTCTCCTCTATGCTCCCCTCCCCAGTCGCCATTTTATCCTTTTCCTTTCCCACTGATTTCTACCACTCATGCCAAATTACTCACTTATTGACCTTTGGTTTCAATACTACATTCAAAGAGGGAGGGAGAACAGAGCAGGATGGAAAAAAGGAGGGAGAAAGCGTATGTGTTGTTTTTTAATGGGTAGGTCTTAGAACCAGGAATAGGTACTATATAAACAAGAGACCAGTAAGGTGGCATTCATTTGTTTATTTAGTCAACAGAAATGTACAGAGTACCTATATGGTGAGGTGCTAGGCTAAGTAGAGGATATTTGGGAAAGTGAAAGACATGAGAGTTGCTTTATAGGTATGATAGGAAATTACAATTCATCATGAATTTTTATTTTAAAACCTAAACCCTTAGTTTAGTGGGTTTGAGGATTTAACAAATACTTATTCAGTTTTACTGATTACTTTCCCTTAGAAATAGTCTTTGCTAAACTTCATGACGCTATGCTCTCCTGAATTTATTTTTCTTTATGCCTTAGACTCCTTGGCAGGATTTTCATCCTTAGCTTGTTACTTAAGTGTTGATGTTCCCTAGGGTTCTGGCTTAAGTTTTCATCTCTTTATGCTACATACTTCCTCTGGGAGTTCTCATTGCTCCTATGAGTTTTAGTAGCATCTAGATAATACGGAGACCAGATCTGATGATACCAAATTCTGCATGTTCAGTTCAAACTCCTTCTGAGCTCCAGACTCATATTTGAACACCCTCTTGACATTACCACCTGGATATTTCAAGGTACCCTACCTCAAAATATCATAAATTGAACTAATCAAGTTCCCTTCACTCTCAATGATAAACATAACCATGCATGAAGTTGCCCAATCAAGAAACCTAAGAGTCATTCTTAACTCCTTACTTCTTACTTCCTAACAACCAATCTCAAAGTTCCATGGATTCTTATACCCTAAAATATATTAAGAGACCATCCATTCCTCTTCATGCTCTCTGCTACCACCCAATTTAGGTCACCATCATCTCTTGCCAACATTCTCACAAACACGTGCTTAACTGGTTTCCCTGGTTTTAATCTTGCCTGTCTCCAATTATTTTAGACCTTATAGCCACTTATCTATTAAAAATGCAAATTTGATCATATCATTCCCTTGTTTCAAACCCTTTACTGGTTCCCCACATACTAAAGGTAAAGTCCCAACTCCTTTACGAGGTCCTTTAGACCTCTACAAACTCCTGTCTTGCCTCTCCTCTCCCAGATGCTACATTCCACCGTAATGAAATTCTTTTAGTTCTTTAAACATGACATTGAAGTTTTCTTTTACCTTAGGCCTTCCCATACCCTTCACACCGCTAAAACTTTTCTTATCTTCACTCTAAACTAGCCGATGCTAACTCTTGGTTATCATTTAAATATTGGCTTCCTTTGGGAAGCCTACTTGAATTGCCACTCCACCCCAGCTCACCCTACCCACTTCAACCTCTGAGGCTTGCACCCAAACTACCCTTATCTCCATCAAACAAAGAAAGGTGTTATATGTTCCCACAGTGACTTACACATCCCCTCTAATATCATTTTTTAATATTATAAACACCTATTTAACATTCTTTTCCACTAATTCTGGTGTACAGAGCAAGAAACTATCCAGTATAAGCAGCTTGCCTTTGTATCACTATCATGTAGTACAGTGCCTTGCACAGAATTGGTGCTCAATAAATATTTGTTCACTGAGTAAATGGAGGACCTTTTACTTAGAGGAAATTGGAAAAGGTTTGGAGATAAATAAACACCCACTACCCTTAAGGAGGATAACATTAAATGCAGAATGTCTGTTATACATAATTATATGATGATAATGAGTAAATAAAATTGACTACAATTTGGATACATGGGGATTTGCTAACATTGTAAATTGGAATTAAATATTTAGCTCTCCCTTCTGGGATAATCTAATCCACACTAAACACTTCTGGAAGACAGTTTTATGATTTTATATTACAGATGAGAGCATAGGCACAGCAAAGTTAATTGAGTTACTCAAGGTTACCCAGTGAAATAGAAGCAAAGCCAGGACTTAAAACTCATGTGCTATCATTTTGGTTTTTTGAAACAATTTTGTCTTTTTGTCCCCAAAATTCTATTGTGTGATGGCGGGACTTCAACCTATAAACTTTAATAGTCTTCTCAACACTATCACCTGTGATATTTATATTTAAATATAGAAACTAGGAATTTAGGCATTTTTTGACAGATTTTCCTCTCGTCTTTAAAATGAAACGCTTTCTGTGATGTGTCTCTGCACCCTTGTGCACTATGAGAGGTGTCAGTTCCTTCTTTGTTCTTAATAGAGCGTTAGTACTAGGCACTAATTACCACTACAAAGTGCCAACATTGAACTCTCCTGCTCTTGGACATCATATTAAATACTCTACATTTATAAACGTCCATAGTTAGTTGGCTGGTGCATTCTATTGCATTCAGTGAGCATTTTGGTAGAAAATGCTGCCAGTACTTAATAAATATTTGAGAAGCAACATAAGCTATTAAATTTAACAGGATTACTGGTTCCAATATTCATATTGCGAGAGAGATAAACTCAAAAAGGTTTGTGCTGCCATTTCAAAAGGCCAGATATGTACTATGTACCCAATAAATATGTTTATACATGGTACTCTGGGGCCAATGGCAAACACACTGCATAACCAAAATGCCTCAAAAGCCTTTATTACCTTCTCAGTATACCCATCTAGTGTACATAGAAGCTTTGCTTTTTATAATAACAAGCATTACTGATATTAGTTTCTCAGAGATAGACAGGGCTAGTATACACATTAGAGTTTTTCTAGCCCCAGACTGGACCAACCAGGGCTCTTTCTTTTTATACCTGAATATAGCTTAAGATGTTAAAAGAATTTAATCTGTACAAAATTGTGGCTAACACATGCCACTTTTGTTAGGTATATAGAACTATATTCTCCTTGATGATTTTCAGATCAATTACACAATTTTCTCTTAACAGATACATCATCAAATAGAAGAATCCTCAATTAAAGAATATTTCCCTTGCTCTTTGGGCTTTGTTTAACCCATCCTTCATTCGCCAGACGCAAACATCTTTACCCCTAAAGCCCTCAAGCCAGCTCATTATACCACTCTCCACTCTCACCGTGCAGCTCTAGGCCCAGGAAGAACTCTAAATGTCCAAAGTATTTACTGTTCTTAATCCCCAGTGTGACGTTGAGTGAATTGGTTCTGTCACGTGAGTATAACTGATTATGTTTCCCCTAATATAGACAGACACTTAAGTTACCCACTTGTAAGTTAGCCCAATGTAAAAGGAAGAGAGAACTTCCGTCAGATGCCAAGTTAACATCAATTGCTCATACCACAGAAACGTCAGTTAAAATTCTACTGCAATCTTTCAATCACAATTTTCCAGTCCAAGAAAGGTGTATAAATCCATAGTGAATTGAGAGGCATCTAAGGTAAGTCTTATGCCCCATATATGTGTAAATATTCTTGTTTGGCCATTGGTAGATGACATTCATGGAGTCAAAATATTGTTGACCTTCACTTGAAAATGTAGATTCCATGAATTCATCCTCATTCATCAGCCCTGTTTTTGGGGAAGTGACTTTGCAACGAGGTTGCTTTCATTTCCTAATGCTGTAGTCCATGTCAAGCTATACCAAGGAATAAAGTTCCTTTCAAGAGAGAGTAGCAGAGAGGCTGAGTCGGCTTCCTGCTTTAGGAGACTACAAATGCTCTCAAACACTTCTAAAGGGAAGCAAAGTCCAACTTGGGCTTTAAAGTTCTAATGTATGTTTTCACTCCGTTTGCCATAGTGGTCTGAATGTGACAATAACAAGGATTAATAGAGTAAAACAGTTTTCATCCCAAGGATACCTGCCCTATTGGAGAATTTACTTTACCTGCAGAGATTCCATTTCTTCATCTTTTCTGTGGGTCTCCTCCAGCAGATCTACAATAAGA
Source organism: Equus caballus (assembly GCF_041296265.1). Classification (NCBI taxonomy): domain Eukaryota; kingdom Metazoa; phylum Chordata; class Mammalia; order Perissodactyla; family Equidae; genus Equus; species Equus caballus. The sequence continues at coordinate 38,284,183 of NC_091707.1, forward strand.
AAGTAAAATACCCATCAAAATACAATGTAAAAATGGCTTGCCTCTTATTATCAAACTCAATTCAGTCAGTAGCTTGTATAAACTGTTGCCTGGAAAGAGAATTTGATGTTTAAGTGTGAGAAGCAACGTGAAATAAATGCCAGAGAATGAGACCAACTCAATTACAAATCCAAAACTATACCAATATTTTAGGAATTTGGTCCAGTGCTTATATAATTCAAAAGTAATACAAAATTTTCTTTAAAAAAAAAGAAACTTTTTTTCTTTTGAAAGAAAAATTAGAAGCAAACCACTTCCTCTTAAAATAAGCTCCCAAGCCAAGTTCCACCTCCAGAGTCAATTTTTATAACCAAATTAAAACAATTTGGAATAATGGGTGTCATTAACGGAAGCAGAACACCACCTTAACAGTAAAGTCATATTAATTATCATTTCACACTGAGAGGGTGGGAAGCATTGAAGCTACATCTGACTGGGAGTTTGGCACTATCTCAGAGAAATTGGTGGCTGGAAGGGAAGGTAGTCAACTGAAGAGAGTTCTGTCTAAATGCATGCGTACAGCCATGGTGTCTCAAGGCCCTACATTAATTTATGAACTTGCTATAAAGGAAAATATATTTGGCAAGCAGACTTTTCTGCCTGCAGCTAAACCACGCTGTGCTATGATCTTATTAGAGCTCACAAACCTAAAGAGGGCTGGGCTGAGTCAGAACTTGGATGAAAACTGGCAAGAAACACCTACAGCAGCGCACATTAATATTAGCATTTGCCTTACTCTATGATTGATATAGTTTACCAAGAGGCTGTGCCACATAAAAGGAAAATATAACTTACAGAAATTCAATATATATCCAAGAAAGGCAAATGCAAATGTTTTTAGCAAGCGCTGCACTGTATTACTACAGCAGGAAGCAGTAATATAGTGGGCAGCCAAGTCACGCTGGTGTATGTCGTAACCAGGCAGGCAATACACTGAAAGTTTAGGAGACCCTTAGATGATATAATTGATAGTGATGGCCCTTTGAGACTGCACGGCTAAGAGAGATACAGAGGAGTGGCAAGCAATCCTCTCAAGACACAATGCACTGGGATTAAGAATAAGAGGTAGTTTTTGCTCTGTATCCCATAGAGGAACTGACTTTGGCTCCCAGACCTCCCATATCAGAGTTATAACCTCTAACTTTAGAGCAGAATGCCAATGTATTAGGGGATATTTTTTAAAAGAGTTTTTGGTTGATATATTAGGTTTGAAGCTAACGATGGTTCAGAAACTAACTTGGGGTGTGGTAGATTAAGTGCGCTCAATCATTCCTCTCCCTCCATCCTCACTCATTTACATTGTGATGTGGTAGCTACTTTCATCAAGAGGCTACACACATCTACTTCCCACATCTTGCATCTAGGCTGGCCTCCTCACTTGATTTGGTAAACAAAATACAGCAGAAGCAATTTTGCCCCAATCTGTACTGAGGATTCAAGAGGCCTTGCACATTTTCACTTTTCCATTTGGAATTCTATCACTATAAACAAGCCCAGGCCAGCCTGCTAGATGACAAGAGACACATGGTCCAGGGCCCTTCCCACCCCTGACACACTGCAGGTTGCCCCAACTGGTAGCCAGCAAATGCCAAGAAGCAGAGCTGCCCAGCTGACCTGAAGATGACTACAGATGACTCAGATGGGAGCCTAATTGACACCAGAAAACCTGCCCAGCTAAACCTAGTGCCAAGTCCCACTCACAGAATTATGACCTAAATAAACGGAATTTGGGGATGGTTTGGTACCTAGCACTTACCAGCTGATAGCGACCAGCTGCTAACTGAACACCAACCACTTGGAATTTATTAGAAGGATGTAGGAGTAATTAACAGATACATGGGAAAAGAGGATCGAGATTCTGGAGAGAATAACAACTGGTCTGGGTGGGTAGGGATGCAGGTAGCATGAACTAGCGGGCATTTTATCCTGGTGCCTCTAATCTTTGTGTCCCTCCACTCAAGAAGAAATTCCATACAGAGAAGAGCTAATGAACCTAGCTTAGATGTCTTCCCTACTTCTTGGCTAGAGGAAAAGTATGGAGCGCTTTTATTGATAATCCCAAAAGGAGTGGATGAAGAAGAAAAAGGATAGCTTCCAAATGCAAAATCAGGGTACTGTTAACAGAAGGAGGAGGGATGGATACCAGACAGGCCAAAACAGCAGATGCCTACTCCAACTGGTTGCAATAAATTGTGTCTTCTGCACAGCTCTCTTCAATATTTCTGAGATATAAGATCACTGCTGTGCCCGTGTGTGGACGTGGCCATTTTGCCCCACTCCTTATGGATATTAGGAAGTTCTCAGAGCTGAGCGCCTTGTAATGAATTGCATTGTTTACTGGTACGGTGCAGTTGGAGTGATGGATAGCGGGGTCCACCAACCACTAAAGAAAACTGATCTTGTTCCTTCACAGTCAACTTGGTATGGCAAACACCAAACACTTTAGCTAAAACTTACTGGATAAATAATAGGTATTGGATCTCTTATATAGCCCAACTCAACTCACACATTTGATAAAATACTGATGTAAAGAAGGTCAGTCTAGCCTCAGCCCCTCATAGTAGAATTACTGCAATTTAAAAACTATGTTTTCAGTTTTCTCCAAATACATAAAAGTCATCCTGCTCTTTCAGAAAAGTCAATACAACTGGCAATCCTTGATTTTGGATGGCTGAACAAAAACAACTACAAAGGAATTCCTACAATTGGCATTTAAAATATAGAACTCCCCATCTCTTCAGCCCCACTGAGCCTCATCCCAGCTTCTATCAAGAGTATAAGTGGACATGTGTTTTTGTGTTTTCCTCTATGCCACATCCCTTCCCTTTGAGAACTTCTTGTTGCTCTTCTCCACGTGATTCCTGTGAAACTTTCAGTCAAGGTGCCTAACTAACTTCTCCTGCCACAAAAGTAGGTCACAACTCAGGCTGGATGGTCAGAGCACCTTACCACCCTGAGCATATAAGCTAAGCAACACCAGCATGAATCCTTTTCCAGGGACTAATATGGGTACCAGGAGAGAATCTCTCTCCTTCTGAAGCTGCATCTTATATTAGCCTGGTTTTTCCAAGGCTGTATTTTCTACTTTGTCAAAGAAACCTGTGCAAGAATGAAGCTGGCAAAGAAGAAAGCAGAGCCAAGAAACAGAGAGTTGGCTGAGGACAAGATCCACCCTTGCCTGAAGCCCACATAACTCTTGGACTTCTAACACTTTCTTCCCTTTTTTTCCTTCCTTGCTTTTACTTAAATTAGCTTTATTTGGATCATTGTCATTTTTAAAAGCTTCTGGAGATGTGGTTGTATTGAACTCTCCTGTCTCTATTTGGGAACTTGGAGAATTTAGAGTTGTCAAGAACTTTCTATATCAGTGAAACGTTTCATTCTACAATAAACAGATGAAGACATGAGGCTCAAAGAAGGCAAATGGTTTGTCTGAGATTACCTAGTTAGTGCTTGAGCCACAGCTAGACCTTGGCTCTCCTACCCTCCTGCCCTATCATCTATCATGTTCTCATTTGTACCACTCAGTACTTAACTGTATCCTTCCTCAGACTGCTTATTTTTTAAAATGCACACATTTGTATTCCTCTCACTTCCTTTAGGAGTTCTCTGATGTAACACCCAGGGCTTGAATGTCTTTATATCCATATGTTACCTAACTACTGCTTCTCTACCTTTGCTACTTAACTTAGATCCCCAAATTGCCTTCTCTGCCTACATCCTGCTCTACGCAACTGCTCACTTGTTAGGTGCATTGTTCAAGTACATGCATTTGGAATGATGAACAGGGTTATTAACCTGTGCTGATGAAATATGGCTACTGGGCAGCACTGAGAAGTGACTACTCTACTGCAAACAGACACAGATGAAAGAATGTAGGTGAGACCTCAGGACAGTGGAAGTGATGTAATGCTAAGACACCTGAGTGTGATTAGTGCACCTCGTTATAATGAATAATCTTATTGTTTTGTTCTTACCAGCTTTAGAACAAATGATCAGCATGGAAAAAGCTGAAGGGCAGCTCTGCTTGCTTGCTCACCACCGGCATGTTCGTGTTTTGCTTTATTATTCTCTGGTTTGCTGTTCAATACAAACAGCAATTCCACTGCCATGCAAATTGCTGTGGCTAAATGTGCTTCCATCAACATTAGTTAATGAAAAATGTTTTTGGTGAAAAGGGCAGCAGTCCTGTGTATTTTCCTTGGACTGGCTCCAACTCTTTAAATGAACTGATACTAACTCATTATGACATACAGTCATTAGAGGGGAAAAAAATCCCATTTAAAAAAGCAGGACAACACGGATGAGAATTGGAGAATCCCGTTGTTTTGCTTTTTTCCACTTTGCATTTCTCTGGCACACTCAGGGTAATATATCATGACCGTGTTTTTGGCTAAGACAGTCTTCTACCACTTCCTTCACGGTCTTTGCAACTAGTGGTCTGGCTGTTTAATGTTTAAGGATGTTTCACACTTTTTTATGTTGATTCTGGTTCCTGGTAGCCAAGAAAGCAGATAGGTTGTTTGTTTATTTGCTTTTAAAAGGAGAATCATACCCAGGTGTGCATGAGCAACACATCCATCTAGCAACTTGACCCTTCCCGGAAAGGTTGGAGATCAAGTCTAGAAATGAGTAGTTCTTTCTTTTTACTATAAAATATCTCATTCATGTTATAATTCAGCCTAGCTGGTAATGGAGAGAAAGTTACAGAAACAAGGGCTTCAGATATAGCAACATTTATAATAACAGCACTGGCCAGAACAGCACTGGCAGCAGAATATTGTGAATCAATGACTGCAGTTTAGAGAAAAGCATTTTGTTTCTGGCTCTTGTACCTCACTTAGTAATTCAGCCCTCCTGTTCAGTGTTAACTCTATGCATCCTGACATTTACCTGAAACAATAAACAACAAATTCTCAAAAGAAGTCAATATCTTTTAAAAAGTAAATTTGTGCTATTCCTCTTTGTGGGTGGCTGTCATGGTATAATGAAATAAATCAAATAAAACAGCATGCTATAACCCTTAAGGGGTCATAAATGAGGGACCTAGCTTCCCACAGTTGTACACTAGATACGCGAGGCACTAGCTACATGCTGAAGACAATGGCCAATTTCTCTTTTTCTTTTTTGGCTCCTACGTTATTAAAATCATTGACATTTTTAGGGACAGAAGGGGCCAGTGAAATAATCTAATCCCAGGGTTTTCACTTGTTTTTTAAAGTAGAATTCTGTCTTATGAATGAAGTCATACACACTTTCAAGTGCATATTATAAATAAATAATTTAAAAAGCTGAAAGGAAGCTGCTTTGGTGAAAGCACAAGTAGAGAGCCTGGGGCCAGCCTGCTGGACTTCCCTCCCATCATGGGGCAGACCCCTGGGGTGCCACGGATGAGCTATAAAGCTCCAAATTATGCTGACTGAAAACCACGGGTCTAATCCAACCACCTCACATTTTACAGATGAGGACTGAGTTCCGAGAGATCAAAAGCTTCTGTCAATGTCACACAGCTAGTGAACAGAAGTGTATTAACCTGAGCCGAAGGCTTCTGAACTGGACCAGGGTCTGGTACTTTTTTTCACAAAACAGTGGCCACCCTCCTTTGTCTTTCAAAATTTGTATTGAAACAACATAGTATTCCAAGTTCTACTATAAATGCCTATACATTTTCCACTGCCTCCCCAACGTAAAGGAAACTTTACCAAAGCACTTATGTAACATAAGTGAGAAGATCCACAGTCAAGGGCTGTCAAGAATAAAATTCCTCTACTCTGGGAGATGACATCAAAAGATGTGGCTTTGATGAGAAGCAAATACCTAGACACTTGACAAGGCGGTTGTCTTTGGCAATGTGTGTTCAACATACAATATACAGAATATCTCACAAAATAAAACAAAAAAAATCTGCATAAATGAATAGGTGACAGTTAAATAGTTCCTCAGCTTAATATAACACTTGTCAGTAAAGACTTTTCCTATTACACTAGTAAATAGGATAAATGAATAACAGTATCACTCTAAAATAGCCAAAATACCTAAAAAACAATCAAATGTTTTGGCTTTAAATCAGTGTACGTAAAACACTTAAAATAGTGTCTAGTACCCAGCAAGAATTATATATGTGTTACTCTTACTATTATTTTAAAAAAATTACCCTTCAGAATGCCTACTAAAATCAGGAAGATGTGTGGAAAAATAATCAGCTGCATTTTAAACAAGCAAAAAATTCCCTCAAGTATACTGCTTTTAGACTCCATCTATGATTGGTAGCTACATTATTTAGAAATCTGCCATATCTACTGCCACCCACTGGTACATATCTGGATATACCGCAATGAGTTAAGAGTTTTCTCATCAGGCCTGACCACAGAAAACACACAGGTTAAAATGAAGAACAACATTCAAAAAGTATGGCTATCCTCTGTGGTTTGTCTCAGACACTGAAACAACATACTGGTCTACAGATGGAGCCCAAATGGTCCAATAAATGAAAGGTTTATAACCCACTGTCTGTCTTGGGTATGTGGTAAAACATCCAAACACAGGTACTCATGTTTTATTTGATGTCAGTTCATTTCTGGTGAAACTTTCCATCTTGACAACTTTAGAGATTTAAAACCTCTTCTCCACCAAACTGCTACTCTACAGAAAACAACAATAATCTACCCCGTTCCACCTCATTCTCTGCTCGGGCATGGAGAAACACCAAGATATAGAACGGAAGTTCTGACTCAGTCAACGACTAAGATTTCTGTCATTTCCATTAGCAACAAGAGCAGAAAAAGTAAGAACATATTTTAGGAAACAAGTCACTGTCCTAAATTGGTCTAAGAGCTGTCTTGGTCAAAAGGATTATATGTGAAAATTAGCAAAATGAGCAAGAGAAGGTTATGATCTATTGTAAACACTACTTCAAGAATAAATTTCATATACTGAAATACAGGCGTAAAATCATATTTCTTCCCCTATATAGATTATCTCTAACTTGTGTTCACCTAACGGAAAGCTGGCTTTTGTTTAAATTCCTAAGGTTGGAAGGCAGTTTATTTTGGACTCTGTACTGGCTCTAGACTCATAAGGTGCAAGTGGTTATATATTTGGGGGATATAGAAATCCTGCGTATTTGACTTGTTATCTGATGATCTCCTGTTTATAGAAGCTACAAAGTCCGTGCGGGTTTCTTGATGCATCTACTACCAAACCAAACCTAGGCTTACTAGGCCTTCCAGACTCCTGGGTCTATCATAGATCTACTCTAAATGTATCATAGACAGAGTTCTGAAAACCAAACATGAAGAACAAATCTTGAAAGGAGTGAGAAAGAAACAATATCTTAGCTAAAGGGGGAAAACAGAATGCTAGTGACTTTCTCATTAGAAACCATGGATACCTGTCAGAATGGCTATTATCAAAAAGACAAAAAATAACAAGGATAGGCAAGGATGTGGAGGAAAGGGGACCCTTGTACACTGTTGGTGGGAATGTAAACTGGTGTAGCCACTAGGTAAAACAGAGGTTCCTCAAAAAAACTTAAAAAATAGAACTACCATACAATCCAGCAATTCCACTTCTGGGTATTTATCTGAAGAAAATAAAACATTAATTTGAAGTTATATATGCACCCCCTATGTTCACTGTAGCATTATTTACAAAAGCCAAGATATGGAAGCAAACGAAGTGTCTATCAATAGATGAATGGATAAAGAACATGTGGTATATATACAATGGAGTAATAGCCATAAAAAAGAATGAAATCTTGCCAATTCTGACAACATGAATGAACCTAAAGGGTATTATGCTAAGTGAAATAAAACAGATTTGTGATACTGTATGATTTCATTTATATGTGGAATCTAAAAAACAAAACAAATGAAGAAACAAAACAAAATAGAAAAAGACTCATAGATACAGGAAACAAACCAGTGGTTACCAGAGCAGGGAGGGTTTGGGGGGTGGGTAAAATCGGTGAAGGGGATTAAGAGGTACAAACTTCCAGTTACAAAATAGATAAGCCATGGGGCTGTAATTTACAGCATAGGCAATATAGTCAATAACACTGTAATAACTTTGTATAGTAACAGATGGTAACTAGATTTATCATGGTTATCATTTTGTAATGTATATAAATGTCAAATCACTATGATATATACCTGAAACTAAGAGTATACTGTATGTCAATTATAGTTTAAAAAAAAGAAAAAAGAAACCACGGAGGCCATAACATATTTTTTAAATGCTGAAAGAAAAGAACTGACAACTCAGAATTCTGTACACAATGAAAATATCCTTCAGGAATGAAGGTGAAGTCAAGACATTCTCAGGAAGAAAAATTAAGATAATTTGTTGTCAGCAGAACTACACTAAAAAAAAAATGATGAAAGAAAGTTCTCTAAAAAGAGAAGAAACGATGAAAGAATCTGAGACAATCAGAAAGAAAGAAGGAAACAAATAAAAAATAGGACAAACCCAATAGATTTCCCTTCTCCTATTGAGTTTTTAAAATTACGTTTGATGGTTGGAACAAAAATTTAACATTATCTGATGTGGTTCTAAATGTATATAGAGGAAATATTGAAGACAATTACATTATAACAGGAAGGGCAAAAGAATATGAAAGAAGAAAGTTTTCTACACTTTGAACTGGTAAAATGACAGTAGACTGTGATAGTTATACGTACATATAATGTAATGCTTAGAGCAACCACTAAAAAAGCTCTACAAAAAGATGCACTCCAAAACACAAGTGATAAATCAAAATGGCATTCTAAAAAAATGCTCAAATAACCCATAGAAGGGCAGAAAAAAAAGCAGAGAAGTAAAAAATACAGAAAAGAAATAAAATGGCAGACTTAAGTCCCAACATATCAATAATAGTGTTATATGAAAATGGACTAAATACACCAATTAAAAGATAGAAATTGGCAGACTGGATCAACGACAGAGAGATCCACAGGTCAGGACCCATGCATCTGACAATATGCTGTCTATAAGAAACTCACTTCAAATATAATGATATAAGCAGGACGAAAGTAAAAAATGGAAAAGGATATATCATGCAAACATTAATGAAAAAAAGCAGGAATATAAGATAAAGTAGATTTCAGAGCAAAGAGAAAATTACCAGAAACAGAAAGTGACATTATATAATGATAAAAAGGGCTAATCTACCAAGAAGATATAGCAATCCTATATATATACACATATTAAACAACAAAGCTGTAAAATATGTGAAGAAAAAACTGATACAACTGAAAGAAAAAATAGAAAAATTCAAAATTAAGAGTTGGAGACTTCAACATTCCTCTCTCAACAACTGATAGCACAACTAGACAAAAAATTGTCAAGGGTATATAGAAGCATATATCAATATATATAAGCATAAATATAACAGGAAAATCTCTAAACACTTGGAAACTAAACACTTCTAAATAATCCATGGGTCAAGGAGAACGTCTCAAGGGAGATTTAAAAATTTCATAAACTGAACAAAATTGAAAACACAACATATCAAAACTTGTAGGACACAGCCAAAGCAATGCTGAGAGGGAAATCTACAAAACTATATGCATGCAATAGAAAAGAGAAAAGCTCTCAAGTGAATATTCTATGCTGCCACCTCAAGATTCTAAAACAAGAACAAAATAAATCCCAAGCAGCAAAAGGAAGAAAATTATAAAGAACAGAAATCAATGAAATTGAGAATAGGAAAATAGAGAAAAATCAATGAAACAAAGAGCTGGTTTCTTACATATTTCAATAAAATTGACAAACCTTTAGCAAGGTTGACCTAAGAGAGAGACAGAGACAGAGAGAGACACACACACAAATTACCAACATTAGGAATGAAACAGGGGCTATCACTACAGATCTTGCAGATATCAAAAGGATATTAAGAGAAGACTATGAGAACTCTTCTGATATAAATTTGACAAATTAGATGAAATGGAACACTTCTTCAAAAAGCACAAAGTACCATAAGTTAACCAGTATGAAATATACAATTTGAATAGCCTTGTAACTATTAAGGAAATTAGAATTGTAATTTTAAAACTCCCAGAAAAGAAATCTCCAGGCCAGAAGGGTTCACTAGAGAATTTTACCAACTGTTTAAAGAAGAATTAGCCCCAATTTTACAGACTCTCTTCCAGAAAACAGAAGAAAAGGGAATAATTCCCAATTCATTTTGTCAAGCTAGTATCACCCTGTAGCCAAAAATATAAAGACAGTTTAAAAAAAATAAAAAGAAAACTGCAGCTCCCTCCCAAATATAGATGCAAAAATCCCTAACAAAATATTAGTAAATATAATTTAATAATATATAAAGAGAATTATATATCATGACCAAGTTTGGTTTATTGCAGGGATGTAAGGTTGGTTCTATATTAAAAATCAACCAATGTAATCCAGCATTTTAATATGCTAAAAAAAAATCACATAATCATATCAATTGACGCATAAAAACTACTTGATGAAATTCATCACCCAGTCAGGATAAAAAATTTTTAAAAACTCAGAAAAAAAAGAAATAGAAGGGAACTTCCTAACTTGATAAAGAGCATCTACAAAAACCTACAAGTAACATTATACGTAATGGTGAAAGATGGAATGTGTTCCCCTTAAGATCAGAAGTAAGGCAAGAATGCTTTCTTTCATAATTCTTATTCATCATGGTATTGGAAGATCTATCCAATGCAATAAAGCAGGAAAAGGAAATAAAATGTATATAGATTGAAAACAAAGAAATAAGCATCCCTATTTGTAGATGACATGATTGTCTTCATGAAAATCACAGAGAATCTACTCTGCTCTCCCTACCCCCCCCCGCCAAAAAAAAAAAAAAAAACCAAGCTCCTGGAATCAATAAGCCAACTCAGCAAGCTCACAGGATACAAGACAAACATATAGAAGTTGATTATATTTTAGTATACTAGGAATGAACATGTGGAGACCCAAATTAAAAATTACAATACCAGTTGAAAAAATCCCCCAAAATGAAATACTTAAGTGTAAATTTAACAAAACATGTAAAGGACTTATGTGCTGAAAACTAAAAAACAATTGTGAGACATATCCTGTTCATGGATTGGAAGATCACATCATAAAGATATCAATTCTCTCCAAATTCATATAAAAGTTCAATACAATTTCTATAAAAATCCCAGCAATATTTTTTGCAGCTAAAGAAATGATAATTCTAAAATTTGTACGGAAAGGAAAAGAAACTAGAGTAGCTAAAACCGTTTTTAAAAAGAAGAGTAAAATGGAAGAAATCAGTCTATTCAATTTCTAGACTTATTATATAGCTATATTAATCAAGACTGTGTGGTCTTGGTGGTGGTACACACACATACATCAATGGAACAGAGAGAGAACCCAATTACCGAAATGGAGAACAGATTAAAGGTTGCCAAGGGTTAACGATGGGGGAAGGGGGGCGGTAGAAGGTAAGTGGGTATGGCTATAAAAGGCAACATGAGGGATCTTTGCATTGATGGAAATACTCTGTATCTCTACTGCATCAATGTCAATATCCTGGTTGTAATATTGTACAATAGTTTTGTAAGATACTTCTATTGGGGCAAAATGGGTAAGAGGATCCTAATGTATTATGGGATCTATCGTTATTATTTCTCACAACTTCATGTGGATAGAAAATTATCTTCAAAATAAAAAGTTTAAAGAAACCAGACAGGCTTTAGACAAAATGGCAGATAATGGATATTAAAAGTTAACTGATTAATTACTTTTTTTTTTTTTTTAGCAAGATTAGCCCTGAGCTAACATCCACCACCAATCCTCCTCTTTTTGCTGAGGAGAACAGGCCCTAAGCTAAGATCTGTACCCATCTTCCTTTATTTTATATGTGGGACACCTGCCACAGCATGGTTTGATGAGTAGCACATAGGCCCACACCCGGGATCTGAACCGGCAAACCCCAGGACCCCAAAGCAGAGCATGCGAACTTAACTGCTGCACCACCGGGCTGGCCCCTGATTAGTTACTTTTTGAGATCAGTACCTAAAACATCTACCCTTTCCTGTCCATCCTCACTGCAACTGCCCTAGTCCAGACAGCCATATTCTCTTTTCTAGACAACCACAATTACCCATATTTCTAAAGTAAAGTATATGGTTTGACACTCTACTACTGCTAAAATAAGGAAAAAAGAAAACGTTGGACATGCTAAGGAATATAGAGCATGAGTGCTGGTATCAGAGTCACTGGGATATATCATCTTATCCATCTACTCCTCTTTTCTCCACTCTAAAATGGAGACAAAAATGTCAACATTATAGGATTACTAAAATGATTACATAAGACAATGTACATAACTTTTTCAATTAATAGTAATTATCATCACATTATTCATCACACTTATAAAAAGATATCATGATAATAATTGCTATTATTAATTATGAACATAAATTGTGTTGATGATTAGAGAGCCCTGCTTTTGCAAGAGAAATAATTGGGTAAAACTCCACATTGATAGGACAAAGACTCTCAATATTCTCTCAGATATTGTATTTGGTTCTGAAGACTGAGACTCTACAGTATTATTGCCCCCACTTCCCCATACCTTATAAACTAGAAATTAAGTCCTTTCTTGTGGATTTGAATTCATGGGGATCAATACAGTGGAAATGTTGTGAAACATACAATGCAGTTTTTATTAAATCCAAAATGAATGCTGTGGGGGGAAAAGTTGTCAGTAAAACTTTCAGAAAAACAACGATATCTTCAAGTTCTATACATTCTATTTCAAAAATATGTCCTGAAATTCTCACCTTAATTACTACAATAGCGTCCTGCCTGTGTTCCCTACGCTAAGTCTCTTATCATTCACTCTTTCCCCTACAGCTGCCCTCAGTTATGAATCTAAAAGAAACATGCTTAAATCACTCTTCACTCAAAAGACGTACCGTGGATTTGAATTGCTTATAGTTTTGGATTCCATCTGTGCTGCCACAAGTGACTGATTGGTCATGGCTTTCTGGAGTATTCTAGGGATATGCCTGAGCTCAGTGGAAAGAAGTTCTTAAGTTCAGTTTTGATGTTGTCCATGGATATAGAGGCATGGGAGAACAGTGAAATGTAGATGTCTAGTATTTTCCATGCTGAGATAGATAAAGTCCAAACTCTTTAGTATATCGTTTATAAAGGATCTGTCTACAAATTTACTTCTAAGACCATTATCTTCTGTCATCACTGCAACATCTCCTTGCATTATCTGTAACATCCTTCCTAGACGTTACTAACTAGAAAATATCTAACTACTCTTCAAATCCCAGCTTAAAACAAATATATTCTGTTGAGTTTCACAAACCATCCCATGCCCAAGCCACCACTCATATTCCTGGGGATATTGCTTCTGCTTCTGTGTTCCCAGAGTACTCTGTTTCTACTTTTTAAGTTTATTCTATTACAGTTAATCGTTACACATTTGGATCTGTTACTAGATTCAAAAGCTTTGATAAGTATCATATTCAGGAGCTTTAGCTCAGAATATTGTATATATTAAAGAAACATTTACTGAGTAAAGGAATTTTGAAGAAACCAATAAAAGCCAAACTCCTTACAAATGTTCATAGTGTAAATGGAGTCTTCTCCATTTGCTCTGGCCTTACATCCATACCATGATATCTGGAAAGCTGGAAAGGTAAATCCTGGGCTGATACAGAAACATCACAGACTTGATATACATCCCTCAAGGTAAGAACATTAGATGACAAACCAAATGAATCAAAATAGGTAAATGCTACCCAGCATTTCAAAACATTTTTCTGAAGTTATAATCACAATTTACTTCATTACAATTTATATTATTCTTCTATATTTTATCCCTTCTAATCTTCCTGAAATGTTTTTGATTTCCTATTCCAAAAGCAGTTATCCTCTGGCAAAAGTCAGAAGAATCTAGTCTGATCTGAAATCAGAATAACTTGACAAATAGAACAATCAAGGCAAAACCCATGACTACACAGGTTGATCAGCAATTTTCAAGTTCACAGCCAACTTTCTATGAAGCCCATTCAAAAAAGGTATGGTTTACTCAGTAGATGGAAAAAAGCGGAATGAGGGTCAGGAGACCTGCGTTCTAGTTCTTTCTCTGCTATTAGTTAGTTAACTAGATTTGTAAGCATGACCATTTAATCTTTCTTGGCCACAATGATCATATCAAGAAAATAACAGGAGTGGACTAGATTACTACAAAGTCCCCTCTAGCACTGAATTGAAGCACTGTACTTTAGTAGGTTGCTGCATGGTCTCTACATGTGAGTTTCTGTCGCTTAGTTGCGTGGCTCAATCTGCATGAGCAACAATTATCCACAATTAACATGGATGACAATCACCACCTTAAAACTTTTTAGAAACCCAAACAGATTCTTCACTTAGTTGAAGTAATTATTCTTATTGTTAGGACTGTTTATAGATAATAAGGACATGTGAGAAATTAATTCTCATTCACCTCTAATATCCATCTGTTTTCTTTTACACCCAGAGTAAATACACTTTAGATAATTACAAATCTTCCTGTTTTGTTCTTCAAATCTTCACAATTACAATAATTCTTCTATATCTTCTTATTCAGAGTTCTTTTAAATTCTAATAAACAAATTAAATCAACTGTTCCAGCTAGAAGTAGAAAAACAGCACAAAATGGGTTTTTACACAAATGGATTATATAACACAAATATTTTCATTTGTCAGATCACTTTCTTTTCTTGTCAGTGTCAAGGCAAAAAAAAGACCAAGAATGTCCTCAAAGGGCAGGTTTCCCCCAAACTAGATATCAGACAGACCTTCTAAAGAGTAGTTAAGAGCCAGCCCTGTTGGCCTAGTGGTTAAAGTTTGGCGTGCTCTGCCTTGGCGGCCCAGGTTCAGTTCTTGAGCTTGGAACCACACCACTCATCTGTCAGTTGCCATGCTGCGGCAGCAGCTCACATAGAAGAATTAGAAGGACCTACAACTAGAATATACAACAATGTACAGGGGCTTTGGGGAGCAAAATAAGAAAAAAAAAGAGGAAAATTGACAACAGGTGTTAGCTTAGGGTGAATCTTTCCCAGCGAAAAAATAAAAGAATAATAAAATAAATAAATAGCGAGCAGTCAAGCTTACCCAAACTCAATTCATAAATAGGTGGAATTGGGATTTTAGTGGTTTCAGTCCTATACTATTAATGAGAATTTAAAATGTGTGTCTCATCTAAATAGAAGTTATTCAAAAAGTATCCAACTAACTGATAATGGAAAAATAAAAGTAAACCAAAATAGTCTCAAATGTAAGATTACAGCATGAAAAGAAAAATTTTAAAGGAGTGTTTTCTTTGGTGTTATGTTCAGATGGCAAATGGTTTTCACGGATAGTCTCACAGGTCATTGCTTCCTTTAATTAGTAACTTTTGCTAAACATAAAAAAGCCTCAAGTAATTTTTAATACTGATTACAACTGCCTAGTACATTAACAAATTGTCATATTAACACTGGTCATCTTGTACTGCCTATGTTTAAAGGTGATTCATTTCATTTTCACAGATTTTAGTTAATTCTTCCTTTCCCACTAGGTTGATCATTGAACAGTGACAGAGACATTTTGCCATTTTTGTTTCTGGATCTGCAGCATTTTGACTGAAAAAGAGGTCCAGAAAATGTAAAAACCGTGGATCCAAATTAGACAGTGGTAGTGACTTGTAGATATATTCAAAAAGCCAGGCTCTGTGAACTCCACAGGCACACTGATTGAATCAATTTCATGTTGCCACAATACTTCTGGAAGTCTCTTTAAAATTCCTCTTTCCATCAGCAGCTTCTCTTATTTGCATTAGCTGGGAACAGTACATATAATCATAACTGACAGTGTAGAGGGAGTTTAGGCTTATGAAACAGGGAAAGGAAAGGAAAATGCCCATTGTTTAGATTCTCTAAAGTAGAAACTGTTATCTTTGTTTGGGAAACAGAATGTACTGTACTTGGAGTCTAATCCCTAAGGTTTAGGCAGGTCTGCAAGTTTATAACAGACCTCCCGGGTTCTACTCTCAAACAATGGCCTGTTTTCCCAGCACTTTCATACATAAATACATGTAGAGAGCAGAAGAGCCTGGCTCTTGAACATCATGTTATTACGTATATATGATCTCTGTTCAAAGGTCACCTTCTCTGAGAGGACTTTCCTGATCTAAAAAGATCTCAAACAGTACACATGCTCTTCTCTGCCATCATTACTCTCTAAACCTGCTTTGACATAGATACATATGTATTACATATAAAATACATACATATTTACATATTTATCAACAATGTCAAAAGCTATATCTAAAGACAAACACACACAGCTTATTTACAAAATAAGTAAGCATTCTAAAGAAAATAAGTATATACTAAGAAAAGATTGAAGCTGCATAATAAATATGAGCAGTTACAGGGTAACCAAAGCAACAGAAAATGAGAGAAAGAGGAGGAGGAAGGAGATAGAGTAGAAATAAAAGCTAAAGACACATGGGAAAGACTGCTCTTCCAAGAGCGTTTCCTCCTCCTATTTTTTTTTTTTTTAAAGATTTTATTTTTTCCTTTTTCTCCCCAAAGCCCCCCCGGTACATAGTTGTGTATTCTTCATTGTGGGTTCTTCTAGTTGTGGCATGTGGGACGCTGCCTCAGCGTGGTCTGATGAGCAGTGCCATGTCCGCGCCCAGGATTCGAACTAACGAAACACTGGGCCGCCTGCAGCGGAGCGCGCGAACTTAACCACTCGGCCACGGGGCCAGCCCCACCTCCTTCTATTTTTAAGTTCTATCCCTCACATATGCGACCATACTTTCAACACCTTCCCTGGTTCCCTCTCTCTGCTCTTATCTATTACAACTCTCCTCCTTGCAGTCTCCGCTCCAGTTCTGCTTGCTTCCCTTCCCCACTCTTGTAGCACTACGCCATTAACATCAGATCAGGGTCTTTGCCAAGACTGACTCTTCGCCCTATACAAACTTTCCATTCAATCCACTTCATTTAGGTCTCTGCTCAAATGTCACCATATCAGAAAGGACTTCCCTGATCTAAAAAGATTGAAAATAGTACACACATCCATTCCTTCCAACTTACCCTGCTTTGATTTTCTTCATAGAGCTTTTTGACACATGGAGCATTACCTGTATATTTATTTAGCTGTTTATTGTCTTTTCCACTCCAGCAGAATGTAGGCACTGTGAAAACACTGATTTTGGGGGGCTGGCCCCGTGGCCGAGTGGTTAAGTTCGCGCGCTCCGCTGCAGGCGGCCCAGTGTTTCGTTGGTTCGAATCCTGGGCGCGGACATGGCGCTGCTCATCCGACCACGCTGAGGCAGCGTCCCACATGCCACAACTAGAAGAACCCACAACGAAGAATACACAACTATGTACCGGGGGGCTTTGGGGAGAAAAAGGAAAAAATAAAATCTTTAAAAAAAAAAAAAAAAAAAAAACACTGATTTTGTTGTTCAGGTCACTAAGTGTCTCAGGCATCCAGAGTGCTGCCAGGCACATAGTGGGTGCTTAGTAAATACTTGTTGAATAAATGAACCTAATAATGTAAAGTTGAACTTTATACAACACAAATTACAACTCATTTCACATCTTCATTTTCCTCCAATACCAACCTAACCTTGCTTAATCACTTCCCAAAGCTTTTAGAATATAATCTACATTCCCTTTACGGGTTGGACTGTTTAATTTTCCAGTCTTGTCTTTCACCATCCCTTTCCGTACTAAATTCTATTCATATGAAACTATTTGCAGTTCTTAAATGGAGCAGGCTCCCTTATACCTCTAAATCCAAGTCTGTTTCTTCTGCCTGGAGTACCCTATCTACTCGTTTATCCTGGCCAACTCTTACTTCTCCTTCAGGATCCAGCAAAACTTTCCCATTTGGGGTTAGATACCCTTAGTAACTGCTGCCCTGTGCTTTGCTGTAACACACTACTTTCACAGTATTTAAAAAAAAAAAAATAATTGTCTCCTTATTGATCTGGTCCTCCTCTCACATTATGGGATCTTTGGGGACTGCAAAGGATCTCTTTGCACTTGTTCAACACAGTACCTAGAACCCAATAAGCACTTAATGAATACTGATTAAATGGATGTATACTGTAAATTTACATGAAAAACTAACGTATTCTGGTTTTTGAGATTCGAGAGATTTCTGAACTATGACTTAAGAATATTAGAGACATACTATAATACTGCAAAGACTAAGATCACAAATTTCTACATTAGAGTCTTCATTTGCAATAAACTACATAATCAAATATTTGTTATACGTAATTTCAAATATAAGGCTGAGATATTTTAAACTTGGTAAAGCATTTGGATAAGTAAATATTATGTAATTGGGAAGGGCTAGGCATGACTCATTTTTTTTTTTCAAAAAGTAACCTTGGTTAATATTTCATGATTTGCCTATAAACTGAAACTACTTGCCTGTACTTTGACTTCGAAACTTTTAAAACTAAGACATTAAAGCATATACTTTGAACTTTACAGCAGAAATAAGACGAATTTTGTTTAAGATGCAGATGTAGAGATTCTATTATGATAGTCTCCCTCAACCACGCTCCCCTCCCCCATCAGCTGGGTGAGCATTTGGGTGTCCATTTTCCCACATGGGGATGGATTTGCACTTTGCTTCATCAGGTCTCCCTTAGGCCAAGAACACATTTTAGACATAATTATGGGAGCAGTCTGTGGCAGTGGAAAACCAAAGTTAACTGAGCCACATGGAAATAAAACCCATGTCATTGGTGTCATTACCAGTACACTCTAACCGACAGAGTTAACCTCAATGTAAATAGCAGGCAAAAATAGCACAACACTCCATCTTTTGGAGAAATCAGTCCCGTTGGAAAGAATGCAATAAGAAGGAAACACCTGGACTCATATTTTTTGGACCAAAAGAGGACACAAGTATTGATATTTTAAAATTATACACGTATGTGAGTAAAAAAAGTAAAACAGTTGAAAAAAAGTTTACAGTTAAAAGTAAGTAATCTTCAAGGATCAACATACAAAAAGGAAGAGCACTGAAGAAGGAATAAGTGAAGGTAAGATAAAAACTTTTATCTCCCTTATAAATGAGCTAACAGATAAGACTGCGAAATAATAAGAGCAACAATGCATTTATGTTTGTTTATACATATATCCTACGTGTGTGTGTGTATACACATATATGCTTATGTACACTTACATGTAAGTGAAATAAATAACAATAAAGATATAACAGATGGGAGGGAGGAAATTATTTTATTTGAAGGTACTCATACTACTTGTGAAGTGCTACAATGTTACTCGAGAGTGGACTTGTATTAGTTGTAAATGTATATCGCAAACTCTAGGGCAAACACTAAAAAAAAGTTTAAAAAGAAGTATAACTGATATGCTAAGAAAGAGAGAAATGGAATCATATAAAACACTAAACGAAAGCCACAAAAATCAGAAAAAGAGAAGACAAAAAAAGGAAGAAAGAACAAGAGCAACAAATAGAAAACAGTAACAAATTAATCCAATTATATAAATAATTACTTTAAATGTCAATGATATAAATGCCTGCAGAGATGGTCAGAGTGGATCAACAAACACTATAACTCAACTATATGTTATTTACAAGAAATCTACTTTAAATATAAAGATGCATATATATTACAAGTAAATGGGTGGAGTAATGAACTGTGTTAGCACTCATCAAAAGAAACCAGGAATAGCTGTATTAATTCCAGCAAAGCAGACTTCAAAGCAAGGAAAGTTATTAAAGATAAAGAAGGATATTACATAATGATGAAGGGGTCAATTCTTCAAGAAGACATAACAATCTTTAATATGTATGAACCTAACAACAGAACATCAAACTACATGGGGCAAAAACTGATAGAACTACAAGGATAAATAGATACATCTACTATCATAGTTGGAGACTTCAACAACCCTCTGTCAAAAATGGACAAATCTAGCCAGTAGAAAATCAGTAAGCACATAGCTGAACTCAACACCATCAATCAACTGGACCTAATTGACAACTATAGACTACTTCAACCAATGATAGCAGAATATAATCTTTTCAAGCTCCAAAAGAACATTTACCTAGACAGATCACATTATGAGCCACAAAACATACTTTAACAAATTTGAAAGGATAGAACATCCCAACATACAATGTCTGCTCTCAGACCACAGTGGAATTAAACTAGAAATTAATAACACAGAGATAATTTGAAAATACTCAAATATGTAGACATAAAACACCATATTTCTACAGAAACACATGGGTTAAAGAAAAAAATCAAGATAAATTAAGAAATACTTTGAACAAAATGAAAATAAAAATACAACTTATTAAAATTTGTAGGATGTTGTGAAAGCATTGCTTAAAGGGAAATTTATAGCATTGAATGCATATATTAGGAAAGAGCAAAACTCAATAATCTAAGTTTCCACCATAGGACTCTATAAAAAGCAAAGCAAATTAAATCCAAAGTAAACAGAAGAAAAGAGATAATAAGAATTAGAGCAGAAATCCATGAAATTGAAAACAGAAAATCAATAGAGAAAAATCAACAAAACCAAAAGCTGGTTCTTAATGATGATCAATAAAATCGATAAGCCTCTAGCCAGGCTAACTAAGAAAAAAAGAGAGAGGATACAAATTACTAATATTAGAAATGAAAGTGGGGACATCACTATAGATCCCACAGAAATTAAAATAATAATAAAAGAATACTATGAATAACACTACACCCACAAACTTGATAATTTAAATGAAAAAGACCAACTCCTTGAAATACACAATCTGCTAAAACTCACACAAGAAGAAATAGACAATATGAATAGGTCTATATCTATTAAAGAAATTGAATAAATAATTAATAACCTTCTAAAACAGAAAGCACCAGGCCCAGATGGGTTCACTGGTGAGTTCTACCAAACATTTAAGGAAGAAATTATACCAATTCTCTAGAATCTCTTTCAGAGGACAGAAGCAGAGGGAGCACTTTCTTACTCATTCTATGAGACCAGAATTACCCTAATACTAAAACCAGACAAAGACATTACAAGAAGACTACAAACCACTATCTCTCACGAATATAGATGCAAAAATTCTCAACAAAATGTTCACAAATCTAATCCAACAATGTGTAAAAAGAATTTAAACCACAACCAAGTGGGATTTGTACCAAGTATGCAAAGCTGGCTCAACATTTGTAAATCAATTAATGTAAGCTATCATATCAATATATTAAAAAAGAAAAATCACATAATCACATCAATAGATGCAGAAAAAGGACTTGATAAAATCTAATGCCCATTCATGATAAAACCTTTCACTAAATTAGGAATAGATGGAAACTTTCTCAACTTGATAAAAAATATCTATAAAAAATCTACAGCTGGGGCCAGCCCAGTGGTGTAGTGGTTAAGTTCGCATACTCTGCTTCAGCAGTCAGGGGTTCACAGGTTCGATTTTTGGGCAGGGACCTAGCACCATTTTGTCAAGGCATGCTGTAGCAGCATCCCTCATAAAATAGAGGAAGATTACCATGGATGTTCGCTCAGCAAGAATCTTCCTCCAGCAAAAAGAGGAATATTGGCAAAGATGTTAGCTCAGGGCCAATCTTCCTCACACACACACACACACACACAAATCTACAGCTAATGTCATACTTGGTGTGAAACTTGAAGCTTTCCCACTAAAGATGTACCCTCTCATCATTCCTTTTCAATATTTACTGGAAGTCTTTGCTAATGCAATAAGGCAAGAAAAGGAAATAAAAGGTATACAGACTGGGAAGGAAGTAATAATAAAACTGTGTTTATTCACAGATTACATGATCACTTATGTAGAAAATCTGAAGAAAGAATCAACAAAAAAGACTCTTGGAACTAATAAGTGACTATAGCAAGATTGTAGGACACAAGCTTAATATAGAAAAGTAAATTCCTTTCCTATATACCAGCTATGAACAAATGGAATTTGACAGTAAAAACACAATACTACTTACATTAGCACCCCCAAAAGGAAATACTTAGGAATAAATCTAAGAAAATATGTACAAGATCTATTTGAAGAAAACTACAAACCTCTGAAGAATAAAATCAAAGAAGAAATAAATAAATGGAGGGATATTCCATGTTCATGCATAGGAAGACTCAATATTGTCAGGATGTCAGTTCCTCCCAACTTGATCTATAGATTCAATGCAATCCCAGCCAAAATCCCAGCAAGTTATTTTATGGATATTGACAAATTGATTTTAAAGTTTATATGAAGAGGCAAAAGACCCAGAATAGCTAACATAATACTGAAGGGAGAAGAACAAAGTAGGAGGACTGATGCTACCTGACTTCAAGACTTACTATAAAGTGTGATGTGGTGCAAGAATAGATCAATGGAACAGAATATTGAGCCCAGAAACAGGCCCACATAAATATAGTCAACTGATCTTTGATAAAGAAGCAAAAGCAATACAATGAAGCAAAGATAGACTCTTCAACAAATGGGGCTGAAACAACTGAACATCCACATGCAAAAATATAAATCTAGACACAGACTTTATACCCTTCAGAAAAATTAACTCAAAATGAATCACAAACCTATATGTAAAACAGAAAACTATAAAACTTCTATACAATAACGTAGGAGAAAACTTAGATGATCTTGGGTATAGTGATGCCTTTTTAGATAGAACACCCAAGACACAATCTATGAAAAAAATAATTGATAAGATGGACTTCATTAAAATTAAAAACTTCTGCTCTGTGACAGACAACATCAAGAGAGTTAGAAGATAAGCCACAGACTGGGAGAAAATATTTGCAAAAGACACACTTGATAAAGCACTGTTATCCAATATATACAGAGAACTCTTAACACTCAATAAAAAGAAAACAACATGACTGAAAATTGGTCAAAGACCTTAACAGATACCTCACCAAAGAAGATATACAGATGGCAAATAAGCAGGAGAAAAGATGCTCCACTTAAGATGTTGCCATGGAAATGCAAATTAAAACAACAATGATATACCACTACATACCTACTGGAATGACCCAAATCTGGAACACTGGCAAGGATGTGGAGCAATAGGAATGCTCATACATTGTTAGTGGGAATGAAAAATGGTACAGCAACTTTTGATAACAATTTGGCAGTTTCTTACAAAGCTAAATACACTATTACCATATGATCCAGCAATTGCACTCCTTGGTATTTACCCAAAGGAGGTGAAAATTTATGCCCACACAAAAACCTGCACAGGCATGTTTACAGCAGCTTTATTCATAACTGCCAAAACTTGGAAGCAATCAAGATGTCCTTCAGTAGGTGAATGATAAACTATGGTACATCCAGACAAAGGATTATTATTCAGCATTAAAAACAAATGAGCTATCAAGCCATGGAAAAACATGGAAGAAACTTAAATGCATATTACAGAGTGAAAAAAGCCAATCTGAAAAGACTACATACTATACAATTCCAAATTTATGACATTCTGAAAAAGGCAAAACTATGGAGACAGTAAAAAGATCAGGGGGTCGGGAGTGGAGAGGGATGAAAAGGCAGAGAACACAGGATTTTTTAGGGCAGTGAAAATATGCTCTGTATGATATTATAATGATGGCTATGTCATTATAGATTATCCAAACTCACGGAGTGTACAATACCAAGAGTGAACCCTAACAAAAACTACGGATTTTGGGTGATTATGATGTGTCAATACAGGTTCATCAAATGCAACAGTGTACCACTGTGGTTGATAATGGGGGGAGGCTATGCATGTGTGGGGGCAGGGAATATATGGGAAATCTCTGTACCTTCTAATCATTTTTGCTGTGAATCTAAAACTGCTCTAAAATTTTTTTTCAAAAATAAGCTACATTCCCAAATACTTAAATACTAACTCCTATCTCTTAGGTAAGCTCAAGTCAACTTCTACCACTACTTTCTAAATTTTATTTCCAGCTCAGTGTATCTATATGTGAATATGCAATGTGTGTGTCCATGTGCACAGTCCTCTCCCTTTTTTTCTAACAAACGGTAGCAAGTTATATACTGCTTTTTTTAAATGTGTAAATCTTTGTACCATTTGGAATTAATTTTGTTGAAAGGAGTGTAGTATGGGTTATACTTTATCTTTCCTTTTTTTGTCAAGATAAATGGCTAGTTGACTTAAAGCCATTTATAGAATTACCAGTCTTTTCCCAACTTACTTGAAATGAGACCTTATTGGGAACTAAACTCTGTATTTGAGCATATGTCCAGGAATGCTACTGTTCTTATAATCTTTTTGTGTAGTCATTTGCTACTACCACTGATTTAACATTGCTTTATGTCTGATAAGTCAGAAGAGGTATAAGAATCTAACAACGTATTATGCAGTAGGTAACAGAGATTGGTAAAGGTGGTATTATGTTATGGATACTAGAAAATATAATTCATGGGGTATTCTCATCAATCCTGAATCTCAAGGATTTACATACAAAATAGCGATAAAACCTTTGGTTTAACAATCAAATAAAAAGTATGAACACAATATTGGTGTACGTATGGGGAAACACATATTTTCATTCATTTCTAGTGGGAGTGTAAATCCGTATGACCCCATTGAAGGAATTTATGCAAATGCCACCAAAACAATCCATTCACATACCCTTTCACTTACCAATTCTACTTCTAGGAATTTACTCCATAGCCATATTTTAGTTGTGCAAATGACATATGTATGTTGTTATTCATTGCAGTGTTACAGCAAAAGGTGAGAATATCTTAAATTCATTTCGGTAGGGATACTTGTTAAATAAATTATGGTACAGACACACAATGGAATTTCTACACCGTTGATAAAAGAATGAGGAAGTTCATTGTACATTAATATGGAAAGATCTCCAAAAAAGTGTAAGTAAAACACATGATGTTGAACAGTGTGTAGTGTGCCATGATCTGAGTAAAAATTAATAGAAAAAGAATATATATTTTTATTTGCTTATATATGCATAAATTATTCCTGGCAGGATAGATAAGAAAATAACAGTATGCAAATGTATGGCAAACGAATAGAACTGAGAGTAAGATTTTTCAATAAATTCTCTAATGTATCATTTTAGTTTTAAACCTTGGAATCAATGATAAACAAAGTATATATTGAGAAATTATTTTCCCAAAACCATAAGATAAGGAGTTTTCACTTTTATTATTATTCAATTCAGCTTTATTAGACATCAAGAGATTAATAGAAAAATATTAAGAACCTTACACTGCCATGAATTATTGGGTGAAGAAAAAGTGAACTAGATACTTGTGTCAAGTAACCAAAAAAAGTGATTAATTTTTATCTAAAGTAAATTTTAGTTTGGAATGAGAAAGAATTAATTATACATTATAAATTATGGCCAAGTAAATCTTCAGTGAAATCTAGTGAAAAGTACCTCAATGAGATATAAGGATAACTCAATTTAACACTAATGTCATAGCATCTTAGATTATGGTTCTTTTAAAGTAAAAACATCTTCATAAAATTACAGCTTAAATTCAAGTAGTCCTCAAAGTTAAATGATAAAAGAAGATTAAATATTTTAAATATAAGTGAAATCAGTAAATATTGCTCTTAAAAACTTAGATATAAAAGTACCTGATAGCATAATAATGGCTATGATCTTGCTATTTTGTCATAGAAGCCACAAAAGTATAATCTGTCTTTTAATATTCTGAAACAATGGTAAGCAGTTTTTTGTCTAATATTCTTGATAGATTTCAGAGTTCTTTTATTGTCTCTGATGAAATTAGGTTGAAATCACCTTGGAAATCTCAAAATGACCTCATGAAGGGAGTAAAAGGATAAAAGAAGAAACTACAGAGAGTTATATACATATATACAATGAACGAATGAAAAGGAAAAATTTTAAATTCTAAGATTATGAACAGCATGAACAAACAGAATGACCATATTAATTTGATCAATGTACTTCTCTTGTTATGTATAGTGCCCTTGGTGATTATTACATTAGATCTTACTGGATCAGAACATTATGATTCTTAGTCACTTTAAAAAGTGCCGTGAATTTTCATTTGAGAATTAACCAGAATTTCACTTTCAAAAATATCAAAGGAAAATCATATTCTTTGAGAGTCCATGAATTACTTAATAATACCACAGCTGGGAAACTGAAAGCAAACTGGTCTATCAAACACTAGAAATGACAACTGATCTGAAGAGGAAAAATGGACTTAGTAAAATTTATATCACTTAATAATATTAGTGAAAATTAAACTAACACATCCAGAGTTACTGTTGACAATATTAAATTCAACTGAAGCCAGGAAAGCTCCAATGGATCCAATTACATTTTGAAAGTCATTTCTAAAATCCCTACAGACCAGAGAAACCAGAAACTTGGTTCCTAAAAGCTTAGAAACAGAAGTATCTGCTGGGTAATGACGGTTGTGCTCTCACAGCTAAAGGGTAGCACAGATTATATACAGAATGGCAGTCTGCCTCAAAACTATCCTGAAACAAGAGAAAGCATCTTTAAAAAATAGTTTCTGGGGCCAGCCTGGTGGCATAGGAGTTAGGTTTGCACACTCCGCTTCGGCAGCCCGGGGTTCGCTGGTTTGGATCCCGGGCACGGATCTATGCACTGCTCATCAAGCCATGCTGTGGCAGGCATCCCATATATAAAATAGAGGAAGATGGGCACAGATGGTTAGCTCAGTGCCAATGTTGCTCACACACACACAAAAAATTTCCAAAATCATCATCCAAATGACCCTTTGAAAGACATAGTCTATGTTCCCCCTCTACATACAAGTATACAGAAAACATATTTCTAAATACAAATTCTAACTGGCTTCATTATATTTTGATTAAAAGTCATTATGAATTAAGACAGCAAGCTACCCAGGGATAAGTACACTGGACAGAAGACAGCAAAAAGCCTTTGAGGAAACAGTTCTTTATGATGGGAAAGTTGAGATATGTGCAAATCCAAATATGCCTCTTTATCATCACAATAAGGAAATACAAAGGAAATGATTTAATTATTTACATAAAAAGCTAATCTCATTTAATTAAAAGATGATTACAGAAAATATTTTCTATGCAATTTTCCATAATAAAATCATCTGTTTCATATTTGACAAAACAAGGTTTTTAAATTATAGGGGGAAAGACAAATGGATAAAAGGAAAAAGAGACATAAGAATTAATGAGCAAGATATACAAAATATAAATAAAATGGGAAGAAAAATATTGAGATGGTTAAAAAAGAAAGGATAAAAAAGAGCACAACGATTTCAAAATGACTTAGAAATAGTACAGTTTATTTTGCTTTATAAAAGTATAATTATCATTACATAACCTCCATATTGCTGAAGCCCATGGACACTTTTCTATCCCTATCTTATTTGGGATCTTCGCAGCATGTGACACTGCTGACTACACTCCTCTCCTGGAGACTCACCCGTTCCTTGGCTTATGCGACACTGCTCTCCAGAGGTCCCTCTTATCCTTTTGCCACTCCTCAGTATCTTTTGAGAATTCCCTTTCCCCTGGCTAAACCTGAATATTACTAATTAATGGGTTCTGTCCTTAAACTCTTCAGGTTAACATCTAGGATCTCTGCAGATCTGGTTCCAGAATATAACGAGCCTAATTTCAGCTCTCATGACCCACCTCCAACCACACAGAGCCCTGTCCGTTCCAGGCAGGCTGCTTCATGAGATCTTCTTTCATAATGCTGTTCCTTGTCTTCGGAATGCCTTTCTTTGCCTGGATAACCCCTACTCAACCTTTAAAACTCTGGTATAGTGTCATGTCCTCTAAGAATTTTCTTATAAATCCCTAGTCTAAGGTGACTTTTCTCTGTGCTTCCACGGAAATCTGCTCATATAATAGCATTCACCACTGCTTAAAAATCACTAATTCACCCATCTCTTTTCCCACTAAAGTATAAACTCCTTGAGGTCAGACCACATCTTTTTTCTTTTAACTTTTTTACTAAGAAGTATAAAATGCACACATAAAAAGTTACTAAAGGTACAGTTTAATGAATTATCACCAAGTGTACACCTGTGTAGCTATTCCCAGAAAGGTATCTTATTCGAATCTGCATCCTCAATGATTAGTGTATAATAAACACTTAATAAATATATGATAAATACTAATAAATGACAGTAATTAGGTTTGAAGTATATTAATCGCTGCAAGAAATCACCCCTGTGCTATGATCCAAACATCAGATTTTAGATACAAAGATCAAATATTATTTATAATGGGGAAACTCTATAGTCATGTAAACTGCATGGAACTGAAATTTGCATCTCAACAAATATTATGTTAAATGATAACCTTGCCAGGAAACCAAAAATATAGAGAGCTTGGCATCAAAGCTCAGGGAAAGATCAAGGTCCATCAAATATTACTTTTGTCAGCTCATGATCTTCTGGGTTAGCCAGTTACAGGGGATAGCCATAGAAGATCTCTAAGACGAAAACCCAGAGAGAGGCAATCAGCCAGCAGCTACGGAACTTGGCTTCTTAGCAGTGATGACGTCAAAAGGATTGATGAAAATGAAACAGCTACCCATCTGCCCCATGGTGGGTGGATGTGGGAGACTGTAAGCATGGTGGCCAGGAGAAATGCTATAGGGGCATGGAGAGGACAACTCCAAGAGTCATTGAGTCAATTGCTTAGAAGTGATAGCAGCAGACAGGCCCACTGGAGTACTGGAGATAGTACTGAGAGATAGGTTGTCTGAATTTACATAGGAACAGTCTGCAGCCTGGGAGGCTAAAGAGCGGAAGCTTAAATACAGAAAGGCTATAAAAACAACAGCAGCAGCTGCTAAGCAATGGGACTAACTACAGATGTATCTCACTTAGAAAGGGCTAGAGGTGTCCCGTGGCCTGTTCAATTTCACTCTTGCTGATGGGCGCAACCTCCCTACCAGACTCAAATAATTATTTAACAAAACTTCAAAATTTGCGTTACATTTTTACTTCCCTGATACTTCATTCAGCGAGAGCCATAATATAAAGGAAAGATGCTTAATAGGCATCATCATAACGACAATGACAATAATAATAGCTAAAATTTATGAGTGCTTACTGTGCTCTAGACACTGTGTTCAAGGTGTTCATGCATTTTCTCATTAATCTTCATCCAATTACCCAGAGACTATTATTTTCCCCATTTTACAGAGGAAGAAACAGGCTGAGAGAGAAATTCACCTTCATGACTCATAATCAGCAAGGCAGGATGTCTAATCCAGGATGGACTCAGAACCTGCACTTTTCTCTGTTATGCTAAATTACCCAAATTCAAATGATTTCTTTCTGTCAGACAAGTATTTTAAAAATTAAGTCTTTGCATTTCTAGTCAGGATGATGTACGCTGACAGGATTCTTAACAAGCAAATAGGAGGAGGGTCCTGGAGGATGCCCAAATTTACTTGAGTTCTCCTAACACCCGTTATGAGTGTTTCAAATTCACATTGCTGTACACCACAAAGTACTATATAGTCTCATTGAGGAAAGAGTGGCAAAGTTAGATTGAATCAAGACCTAACTGTCTACAGTTTTAAAAACTAAATTATTATGACTACTGGTGCTCAATTAGAATATCAAAACTACAAAGATATTTAGAGATGGTATAGTTTAAACACAAAAAAGAGAAAACTGAAACCCAGGGAGAATAGGTAACATAATGAATGATCCTACTGTCTACTCAGTTACATAACGAAGACTGCAGACTTCTTAGAACACAGTCCAATGACTGATTCTGATAATCACAGGGCTCCAGTGGAAATTATTTAGTCCTGTAAACAAAAGCCTTCCAATAGTTGGGCTGGCAATTTTGCAATCAATCAACTATATCATAAACACAGAAGAACAAATTTCAAATTACCTAAGCAAGCCTAGTTACCCATGCAGAGGATGCCGTGGCAGCAAAGAGACCTGGATTCAAATTCAACTCTGATTCAAAAGAGCAAAATACTTAACCTATGTGAGCATCATCTCTTAAACATAAAAGGGTAGGGTGACTGGTACTAACTACTCATTGGATTGTTGTAAGCATCAAATAGGAAATAGGTGAAAGCATCTAGCATGACACAGAAAACGTGTCTGTTCAAAATGCTGTTTTCCTTCCTAAAAGGAAGTGTGGTGTATTGGTTTAGGCATCAGCTGTGTAGTTGGGTTACGTGGTTCAAATCTCACTTCACTTAATAGCCATGTGATTTAAGCAAGATACTTATCCTCTCTGTTCTTCAGCTTTCTCATCTATAAAATGGGAATGGACTGTTTCTAAGGATTTAATGAAATAATGCATGTAAAGCACTCAGATCTACATCCCAAGACATAGAAAGCATTCTTGAGAGGAATTATCTTGATTCCATTCTGTAATATGCAAGAACTTTAAGTATTCAGATACTCCCATTTATTTTTCTTCTGTAAAAGATACTGTCAACACCTTTGCTTCAATTTTTATTCCCATATCATTTTTTTGGTGAAGACTTAAAGAGCCTATGGTCATCAAGTAATTATATAAAGAAAATTGAGGGCCACACATCCATTTTCAATATCCAAATTTAAAACAAACCACAATGCATATTCACCATTCAAGATAATACCAATGTATAAAATGAACAATTTAGCTAGGCCTTCTGGCAATAAGTTAGCTCTAACTATGCTAGAAGTCTTCTTACTGCACACATCTTGAAATTTTGAATAAAACAAATACATAGTTAAGTTCACAGGAAAAAAGGGGAAGTCCCTGCTTGCATAAAGAGTTAAATGAAAACCTGAGAGGTACAAATAAGTTGTTGCTGCAGCAGACCCTGTGTGGGGATAGGATTGTGGGGGAGGTCTAGCAAATCTGAAGACAGGCTGTAACAGCTAGACTTTTGGATTTTAATACCCTTAGGTGACAGGAAATAAAATCTTGGACTCATCCTGAAGGAGGCAGAAAGCTGGGACTGAGATTCTTGCATGAAGCTGGGATCCTCTCTAAGGCCATACCTTCCAAACTTGAGCATCCAAAGAATCACCTGGAGGGCTTATTAAAACCCAGATTCTTCAATCCATCCCAAGTCATTCTAACTCAGCAGATCTGGGAATTTTCATCTCTAACAACCTCCGAGGTAATGCTGGGCTGCTGGTCCACAGACCAAATTTTGAATAACACTGCTCTAAGGGCTGCATCATTAGTGAAAACGATCATAAAAATGATCTTCCTTGACCCAGGGAAGTAAGACAGCTTATCCCTGAGGGCTCCTATGCTGTAAACTGGTTTGGAGCAAAATGTACACTGCCTACATGGTATATGAATGCTACAGCTAAGAAAGTAACACTTAAAAACTGGTCCTGGGTAAGGGATTCCTCTCAGGCATATGGAAGAAGTAAACATAAGACGGCTCTGTAGGGAAACTTTCACAAGCCAGATTATGTAAAATTCCCATTTAGATAACTCACAACCAATAATTACAAAACACACAAGGAAATGTTTATCAGGAGCAAGAGTCTATAAAAAACAGGAGGATTGGCATCCCTACAACTTAAGATGCTAGAACAATTGAAAGAACTTATAAAATAAGTTTTCAATTATCTAAAGACATACACAAGCAGGAAAAGAGAACAGAAAAAAAAGAACTTCTAGAAATGAAAAATAATACTCACGGCTACTAAAAGTTCAACAGATAGATTAGACATTGGCGAAGAAAGAAGCGGCAACTTGGAAGAACTGTCTAAAGAATGCAGCACAGGGGATAAAAAGATACTAAATAGCAGTGAAGGTTTATGAAGGATACGATGAGAACTTCCAACATGTGACTAGTGGAAATTTTATGAGTAGGCTAAAAATAGAATAGAGAGAAGCAGTTTTAAAAGACATAATGGTCAAGAATCTTCCAGAACTGGAATTCTAGGTTTAAAGATCATAGAGAGAACCAAATAGAATAAACAAATAAGTCTATACCAAAAACATAAAATAGTAAAACTGGAGAATACATTGGCAAAAAAGACCTCAGAGGAATGAAAAAGATAAGACAATTCATTTGTAAAGAAATCACCACTTGGCTGACAGAAGACAGATAATGGCAGCAAAACAGAGACTGGAAAGTACTATCTTTCAAGTGGTGTGAGAACATAACTATCAGCCTAGAATTCTCTACTCGGGTAAACAACCATTTAATAATTAAGGCAAAATAAAAGACATTTCCAAGGCAGAGAATTTACCACTCATTGAAAGAACTACTTAATGATGCTTTTTAGTAGGAAGGAAGGAAACTGAGCCCAAAAGAAAAGACTGGGCCACAGAGACAATGATGAGCAATGCAAATAGTAAGTATGTGGGGAAATCTAAATAAGCATCATTATTAACAATAATTTAAGAAGGTTTTAAAAAACACGGAACTAAAACTAGATAATTCTAACATGCAAAATGGGGTGAGTAAAGAGAGTGGAGGGATTCTAAGGTCCTTCTAACGTTTGAGGATAGAGATGCTGAGTCACTGCACACTTTAAGTCAAGTAGACATGTTCTAGTTTCAAAGGTACCTACTGCAATAAGACAAATAGGATGCAATACTCCCAAACATGTAGAGAGAAAGAATGTAAAGAAAACTGAAACAAGTTATGGATACATACACAAATAGTAAAAGTATAAATATACACAAAAGAATGATACATACTGAGTTCAGGATCGTGGTCACAACTAAAGACTGAGAGAAGAAAAAGGGCTATGCTTAGAATCCTAACAATATACAACAATGTTTTCATGTAAATATGGCAAAATGTTACCATCAGGTAAATCTAGGCTGTTGGTACATTAACTTCCATCATTATGATTTCTGTATACTCTATGTTTGAAATATGATGAATTTTTCTTACGTTAAGAAAGCAAGGAACTTTGGTTAAGCTAACAATAAGAAAGGCTTAGTTAGCTGGAAAGTAAACAACTTACAACACATTTATTTTCCAAGAGAAGTCAGAGTATGCTAAACTAATCAGGTGGCAGGCCCAATGAAAACCAGGTTAAAAAAATGTTTAACATATATTTTATTTCCTCTTGAATCCCTACCTATTTGGTTTGTCTAAATTCTCTGATTGTGGAAGAACTTATAATGAAAAATATACATACAAAAAAGTTGTGTTCTTATTCTAATGATGGTTGCATCAGTGGTCAGAAGTGGAGATGAATGAGTAAGAGATGATATTAGATGAGATTTAAAGCAAATTCTACAGATCAAGCTAAATCTTATAAAACTATTTGAAGGGCAAGAGTAATATACTAACCAGCATAAAACGTACACATAGAAATTTAGAAAAACTAAAAATGGGTTGCATTCTAGATTAGTCTTTGAAATGCATTTGTTTTCTTATTTCTCAAATCTCAAGCCCCAAATCTATTGTGATATATTTTTTTGCTTTGGTTTCAAAGGATCTCTAACTTCAGCATTTTTCACTGATAATTCAATCCCTCTGCTATTTGTAAGGGGTTTCTTTTTCCACTCAACATCATATGAAAATCATGCTTTTTTTTTAATGACTCATACCTTACAGTATGTTGTTTATTAATTCCAAAACAATTCCTGTTAGTGACTGTTATGATATGCCCTGGAGAATAAAGGCTAAAATTAGACTTTTTGGCTTTCACTTCATTCATGGGCAGGTATGTGCAAGCTTTGACCTTTCCCCTCCTCCAGCTGCTTATTTCTTATAAGGCAGCAGAATAAGGGCAGAAGTCAGAAACATGGAATTGCCTGCCTAGCTTTCAAAATTAAAGCTGACAGGTACAATGGGGTAAAAGAAAAACGTGTGCACACAGATGTGGTGACAGACTTTGGGGAGCTGTTTATGGCATTATTTATGCAGTTAAAAATAGGTACATGTATCGGAGTGTTTTTTTCTTGGGGGGTGGTCTTTTGGTTCTTTGTTTTTGCCTTTACAAAAAGATGGCATCTTCAAAAGACGTATTTTTCATTGAAATGGATCTCCAAGCTGTCCAATGCCAATCTCATTTATTAAGGTTTAAAGCATTGTCTGTCTCAGGTTTCATCAGCTCTGGTCAGAAACAGACAATGTTATAATTTATATTCATATTTCATATAACAAAAACAAAATGTGTTTGTCAATGTCATGAAGCAAAAGACCAGGAAGCTAGAACGTCACACGATTCTTCGCACACAGGAGGCACTCAATAAATATTTGGTGAGTTCAATGACAAACTACAGTAGTCAACAAATTTTTTTCTATAAATGACCAGATAACATATATTTTAGGTTTGCAGGCCATGCAGTTTCTTTCTCAAATACTCAACTCTGTCATTGTAGTGGGAAAGCAGCCTCAGATAATATATAAACAAATGAGTGTGGCTGTATTCCAGTAAATGTTTATTTATGGATACTGAAATTTGAATTTCACATAATTTTCATATGCCACAAAATACTATTCTTTTAATTTTTTTCTGACCTTTGTAAGTAAAGACTACTCTTACTCATGGGCCACACAAAAACAAAGAGTCAGAACTGGCCCGTGGATTGTAATTTGTAGACCTCTGAAATAGAGTTTAATGATTTCATAAGCCATATGATCTTATTTGTCAAAATTACATGTGGAATATAAAGGATTAAATTATGGAGCATAAGAAGAAGTGTGGAAGCAATTGAAACCATGAGTAAAGTGGTTAAACTCATTAATTCATTTAAACTGTATCCACAATTACACACGCATTTTTCTTTTTGAGTAGCTTCATAAGAGATTAGTGACCTTTGACCCATGTACCTGCAGGCTGAAAGCAACACACATCTTGACAATATAGATACATTGATTTGAGTTGAACTTTATAACACTCCAAAGAAGGATACATCTAAGGCAGAAATTCTTAATCCGGACCTATACATCTACACTTAGAATCAATGGCTAGCCTTCACGGATTCCTTGAACTCCTGATTTTTAAAGCTGTAAATATTTGTTTATATGTGCATTTTTCTGTACAGTCAGTAGAGCTTTCACCAGATTTCCAGAGGTCGCGAGTTCAAAAACCAGTGATCTAGCTGATTGGAAATGATTATCCAATAGGGCCAATCACCACTTTGAATCTTCAGTATGCAAATGCAATACCATTTTTTTAAAAAAGAAAGTATCTAAAAGCTTGATATTCTAATTAGCATGAAATGGAACACATTTAAAAAGATCATTTCCTTCTAGAAGTGATTTTTAAGGTATCAGATTAGCTCCCTCATTAATGCCAAAATCAAGTGTGTCTGTATCACTCTTAAAAGCAACAAAACACTAAAAACGAACTGTGGTACGCTGAATAATAACCCTCAAACATCTCCAGGTTCTAGAACCTGTAAATATGTTACCTTATATGGTAAAAAGGACTTTGTAGATTTTTAAGGATCTTGAGATGAAGATATTAGCCAGGACTATTCAGCTGGACCCTAAATGTAATCACAATTACATTTCTTCATTTTAAGAAGGAGGCAAAGGGAGATTTGACCACAGGAGAGGAAAAGGGAATATGATGACAGAAGCAGAGATGAGAGTGATGCGCTTAGAAGACGGAGGAAGGGACCACAAGCCAAGGAATGCAGACAACCACTAGAAGCCGAAAAAGGCAGATTCTTCCCTCAGAGCTTCCAGGAGGAACCAGACTTGTGGACACCTTAACTTTAAGCCAGTGAAACTGATTTCAGACTTCTGACTTCTAGAACTGTAAGAGAATAAATCAGTGTTCTTTTAAGCCACCAAGTTGTGGTAATTTTTTATAGCAGCAATAAGAAACCAATATAGAAACTATTTATTCCTGCTTCCACCAGTTAGTACTAACTGGTCCTGCACCTTTTCACCTTAATTTTTATTGAGTTTGATCTCTGGTTTCTAGGAAATCAAGATATGGACAATTTGATTTCACATGTTATATTTATGTGTTCCACAACTAGAGAAATACACAAACAAACCAAAACAGCAGGTAGTAAGTGTCTAAATCCAGCCAACTTTTCTCTCCCTAACGTGAATTCTATAGACGCATTTGTTGAATAACTATTGAGAACTTTCATATAAGTTATGTCTTCAATTTTATACTGAAAATATTCATCTAAAAAAGAAAGTAATTTTAGAAATTATCAACATACCATGTGCTTTCCCTAAATAACGGTCTCAACTTTCATAGGGCAGTTGTGAAACAAAAGCAAGATCCTCTCTCCAAAGACATCCCATTTTACCTTTCCTCCACCACACTTATGCACATGAGTTTGAGGGACGGGGGAATGATATGAGTAGTCAAAATAGATGCCCTCAAACCTATGCATCCAAAAAATTATACATTTTATTTACAGGTAAAATCCTCAAGGCTCTTCTCAAAGCCTAATGACTTTAATATCCCATTTAATATCCCATGACCAGGTAGTTTTTAGGCCAAAGCATATTTAAAGAAGTCAATCACACTTGGCCACATGGAGATTCTGTGGAACTAGTAACAGAACATACCCTGATTGCTGGAAGAAGTAACATCTCAGCATAAGGAAGGAAAGAGATGTAGGAAATGTTACAGCCTGATGCAAGAGTAAGCAGTGCTATGTTCTCAGCTGATGTTGAGGACAGTCAGTTTGTTAAAAGTGCAATCAGCAGGTTGAGAAAAACTGCCCCAAGTCCTTAAATAGATGCTCAGCATATTTTGCTTAAGAATGTAAGAGAAACCAAGGAACTGTAAGGAACTTTTCAAAAGACGCTTAGATGCAATTAAAACAAATATTCATGCTTAAGGAAGTAAGCATCAGTCATCTGAAACATTTACCTCTGTACAGCACCTCATTACTAATGGTGCTGGCAGGACATTGTAGATGTTCAATTAACATTGATGGGTAAATTTATTTTTATTTTTATTTATTTTTTTTGAGGAAGATTAGCCCTGAGCTAACTACTGCCAGTCCTCCTCTTTTTTGCTGAGGAAGCCCGGCCCTGAGCTAACATCCATGCCCATCTTCCTCTACTTTCTATGTGGGATGCCTACCACAGCATGGCGTGTCAAGTGGTGCCACATCCGCACCTGGGATACCAACCGGCGAACCTCAGGCCACTAGAAGTGGAACGTGCGAACTTAACCACTGCACCACCGGGCCGGCCTCGATGGGTAAATTTATGAATGAATAGTACATTAAATCAATATCATTTGTTGTAGATATACTGATAAATAAATAAATTAAATATTCATTTAGATTGTATTTAAGAGAAATATTTAGAAATTATCTAGTTCAAGAGCAGTTTTGCAAAAAAGAAAATTAGACATATGAAAATACTTAGAAAAATAATTTGAAGTCCACCTTAAAAAAGTTTTAATGAAGTCAAAAACAGTGTCTGCTCATTCAGATTTTTGGTGTTAGACATAAAAGAACTAGGGCAATAACCCTAGCAGGCCATAAAAGGAAAAGTCCCATATGAGAGATTGCATTTGACTTCCCTTAAAAGTTTCTCAAGTAACCTAACACACTTACTTCGTCAGGCTATGTGTGTATGTTTAAACCATGTTCAAAATCTCCTAAGCCCAGCTCTACTGAAGACAGTTTAGTTCTCAGGAGTAAGCATACTAGTAAAAAAGCTTAGTTTGCAAGGGCAGAAAATTCAGAGAACTTTATACTGTTATAGACCCATATGGTGGTTTGACAGATCAAACTAACCTCTAAAGGGAACTTTCCATTTGAATAGTAAGTAGATAATTATGGACATGTGCTTGAGGCTTTATTTAGAAACATAGACTAATGCATCTGTTATCCTAAATGTGAATGTTGGCAACAAAGATTTTCCTTTCCCACATTTGGGAACGCTACAGATAACTGCTTATCGGTATCCTCTTGTATTTTCAAAATAATGTACATTTTCTTTAGCTTGATTGCTTGTCTTTAGACATAGCATCAAGCATCAAATTAGGAAAAGCACTCTGCAAAAATGGTTATATGCTGAAGCTAAAGAGAAGAGAATGTCTTTCAATATATTTAAACCAATTTCAAAATATGAACAGATACAGCTTTATTTAATTGGCTCAATTCCCAGCATAAAATATAGCTACAATGGATGTCTATTATTTTTGCTTGTCCAGCATCTATTTTCCCCTTTTCCCTAAAGAGAGTGCCCAGATTTTGCTTTGACAACTACCCTTCCCCACAGCCATCCTTTAAAGTTCTAGTAGGGCCAACCGCACTGCCTGGTTTTAGCTTTGGACAAGTGACTGAAATCTGGTTACTTAAAGTACCATAACTGGGAATAGTTTAAGGGTAGCATACATGACCAGGTAAATCAATGTCAAGGAGCATCAGCCCCAGGACTTTTACTGGAGCTACTGGGAAGTAAGCCTTTGCTTGCTAAGGTGGTAGGATGTGAGCCTACAGCTACTGGGGCCATGTTGTAACAGCTTAGAGAGCGCCTGGCTGAGAATGTCAACATAAAGGGAAACTTTAAACATAAATAGGCTGATAGGTTAATGGAGTAAGATTTCTGGATGCCACAAATAAATTTTCTTGTGCCATAGTTAGACTACATTATATTTTTAGTTTTTAAGTCAAAAAATAACCCCAGCTCCCCTTTCTTTTTTTTTTTTTTTTTTGCTTAGGCCAGTTTTTTACCAGGCTTAACATCACTTCAAACCAAGGAGTCCTGACTAATACAATAGATCCTACAATTCACTACTTTCTTTCCAAATGACTTTGACATTTTATTATCTAGCAACAATTGAAAGAATTGGGCTTTGACTTCTGAGTGAGGCCTGAGTACTAGTCCTGGGTTCAACAATGAGAGTTGTGTGGTCTTGGACAAACTATGTTCTCTGAGGCTGGTTTCTCTGTCTGTAAAATACACAGAAGAATATGTATCTTGCAGGGTTGTGGTGCAGATTAAATGCACAGGGTGCTAAATGTCCAGCATTTGGTAAATTGCACTTCCTTTCCCTTTTTGGAGAAATAGAAGGGCTTTTATATATTTATATTTTTTACATTTTGTGGGTAGAATAACAAAAAGTTTCCTCTGAGACAGGGTTCTCAAATTCAAACAACAAAGGTAATCCTTAACACACCAATAAGAAACTTTTTTTTTAAGGTAGGGACATCTTGTTTGGGGGAACTAAGAAACAAAATTCTAGAGATAGGTCGTTAATAAAAGATCTAGTAAAATTTTTTCACACAAGGAAAAGCCTTACTAAGGTACATCAACATGAGGTCCAGTCTATGCAGGCCTAGAGTTTGTGCAGATCCTATATGGTTTTTATTTTTTGTTGAATTTAATTGGTTTGAGGTATTTGGCTTTTGTTTTTCTTTTCTTTTCCATCAGTGTCTTGCTCAATCTAAGTATCTGTAACTTTGAGGCACATATTCCTGAGATACTTACTTCTGAGGACAACGGGAGAATTAAGTACCTTGGTAACAAATCATTATGACTTGGTGTTAGGTACACAAATCTAGTTAAGAGTGAATTTAATGTGTTTTAATCACGTGGTTTGCTATTCATTGACCCAATCAAGACACTTTATAGTGAATTCAACAAACTTGTAAATTTCTAGAGCCATGTCAACTAGCATAAAAATTCAGGATATTTTAATTTTTCTTTTACCTTTGAAATTCAATCCAGATAATATTCTCATATAACTATTACCTATTCTCAAAAGAAAAAACAATCTGTACTATTAGGTATAAAAGAGACCCTTCTACTTTGTTCAATATTGCTTTAGCAGTGGTCACTACAGACATACCTATTATCTCAGTGGTTTAAAAGCTCAAAAATCAACTATCACTTTTAAATATTATGTACTTTTACAAACTATGTTGGACACTTTTCTTACATGGCATTAACTTATCAATGAAAATTAGATTCCATAAACTCAAAGCAATTTATTGTAAATTATCTAACCCATGATTTTGGAGAAGTCATAGAATTCTGTAAACAACTGGAATTGAATACTTGTTATCGAGATTAACTAGTATGGTAATGTGACATAATATTTACTATTAAAACTTTCTATAAGATTTGGAGTTTACAATTAGACGTAAGATAAATTCATTAGGACAATACTTTATGGGTCACCAATTTAATGGTTAGCATTATGAAAGATTCTTTAGGATATGAAAAAAAAACTCTAACACCGCCCCCCCCAAAAATCTGCCTGTAAGAACTGAGTCATATGGCAAAAACCACAAGTTATTATAGAAGCTGACTTGTTATGATAATACACACATTTCTTCTGAATTATACAGATAACAAAAAAACTCCAGCTCCCTAAGCCAATAAACAAATATTTGCATTAAATTCACAGTATTTGTTCTCATGGCCGAATCTGTGCAAGTTTTTATGTGTAAATATTGATCAATATAATGAAAACATGTTAATCAACCTAGATGCAAAAGACAACTCTGCAGTAATCTGGAATCACTAAAAGTCACTGCCAGGGCACAGTCTTATATAAGGAGAAAGGACGTAATATTAAGATTACAAGAGACATAATCTTACAGTGTCAGACAATTTTCCATAACATGTTTTATTTGGGCTTCCATTTTTTACTTACGGACAAATGCAAAAGAAAATCTGCAATGCCAACTTTCTGGAGGGTGATTTTTATCTTTGTACCAAGATACTTAAAAACACTCATACTTTTTTGATCCAGTAATTCTACTTAAAAGAATAATCAGAAATGTACAGAATTACAGATGTGCAAGATTATCATTCCCATGTTACTTATAATAGCCTACTTTTCTAAAGAACCTAATGTCCAGCAAAAGATTAGTTATCACCTCCTTTAAGAATGTGATGAAGCTTAAAGATTCTTCACCCCAGAAATGCACATATTTGCTCTACTGCTATAAGACACACACACACTGAACATGATATAAAAATTGCATTGTCACCTAACTTTGAGAACTATTAAAGGAGTCAATAACAATTCATAATGTATAGGAATAACTTTTAGGATGATGGAAAGAAGAGAATGCAAGGTTTTCAGAAAAGTGAAAAATGCAGTACACTTACTACTAAAGTTAAAATGATTGGTTTAAAGAACTCAGAAAGACAGCAGATAAAATGCAAAAATTAAAGGCTACAAAGATGCTTATATATTATTAACAACGCTTACTCTCTATTCTTCATATTCAAAGATAACACTACTGATATACGATTCAGTAGCTGCTAGAATCAATGAGTGAAGCTCTAGAAAGCTGATCTTTGATTTGAGTTGTAACTGTGACTGACAAAGCCTGAAGCCATTCGTATTTCTCTTGTGTCACAGAAGTACAGAGTACAGTGTTCACTTATTCAGGCGGTTCAATCCCATAAACACTCTCATCAATTCAACTCCATAAAAATACCTATTATGTGCCAGATACAGAAAGATGAATAAAACACCGAGTCTGTATTCCAGAGAGTTCACCATTTTAAGGAGAATTCATAAAAATTTATTTCCAACAGCTAGAAGGTAACTGCATGAGGACAGGGATTTTTGCCTATTTTGCTCAGTAATATATCCCAAGCAAACTAGAACAATTTCTTAATTACTAAAAGAGAGAGGCAAAATTTGAACCCAAGTTTTCCTGACTCCAAAATCCATATTCTTAGCCAATGTTATTTGATTCTCCCTCAATTTTCTGATTAAAAATTGGCTTCTTCTAAAATGCGTAAGTTATATATCTGAAACAAAATAGCAAGCACATTACATAACAACGAAAACTGAAAAGTGAGAAAAATAATAATAGATACTATGACCACTATTATTCAGAATTGCTCTCTATAGTTTTCTCTATATGGACATATCTCTAAAAAATATAGTATTTCATTTTCCTTTTAACACTACACAAATGTAATTATACCGTATGCAATTTTTGTGACTTGTTATTCTCACTCAACTTTATACTTTTGAGACTACCATGCTGGTGAGTTGATATATACAACACATAAATTTTAGCTTTTTTTAGTATCCTGTTGTGTGAACATACAGTTATGTGCCACACAAAGACATTTCGGTCAGCAATTGACCACATATACAACAGTGATCCCATAAGATTAGCACCATATAGCCTAAGTGTGTAGTGGGCTATACCATCTAGGTTTGTGTAAGTACACTCTCTGATGTTTGCACAACAATGCATTTCTCAGAACGTCTCTCCGACACTAAGTGATGCATGACTGTACCACAGTTATTTGCATTCTTCTATGGGTGGGCATGTCAGTTTTCTGTCAATGTTTTGCAATTACAAATGGTAAATATTTATGTGCATAATCTCCTGGTTCAGGTGTACAAGAGTTCCTCTTGGATGTATGCCTAGGGGTGGAAGTGCTGAGTCATGTGGCAAGCATACAGTCAACTTTATAAAACAGTGCTGAACTATTTTCCACTGTTCTTATGAGTTTATAGATATGCCCTAAGAATGAATGAAAAGTTCTACTGCTCTAGTCTCATCACTTTTTTTATTGTACATTTAAAAACAAAAAATGTGTGCTAATCTAAAAAGAAAACAAAATGGATTCCTTTATGACTTTCCTCAGAAAGAGAATACACATTGGCACGAGAGGTCTGCTATGTTAACAGTAATAGTTTTCACTGTAAAAGTTTCATAATAAAGTCTTATGTCAATATTAAGATACAAATCTACTCATATCACTCTCCAGTTTAAAGCATAAAAGGCGTCACAGGAGACCTATGGTCACACCAATACTCCTTGAGGGGCTCACAAGCTCTCTTGGCTCTTTACTAGTCCCTGCTTGCTTCTCCAGCCTCTTCTGTCACCACTTTCTCTCTTCCCCTCTCCCGAATTTTAGTGCCAAACTGAACTTCTTCCAGTTCCTCCAATGAAACTACCAAGCTTGTCAGTCAAGCCTCTGCCTCTTGCACACCTACTTGCACACCTAGAACAAGCAGGACTTCCCACCATGTGCTCCCATCTACCAGCTGGACTGTAGGTTTTGGGAAGTTGGGGATCAGTTCTACCTCATTCACCACTGTATCTTCTTTGCCCAGCTCACTGTCTGGTTCAAATTAAGTCCTCAATCAATATTTAAATGGATGATGATATGTTCCCAGTTAAAATAAATCTGCTCCTTGGAGTCTTCCCTGGGCATGCGAGTCTGGGATAGGAAGTGCCTGCACCAAATGTATCTTCTTTAATATTTGAAATACCATTTCTCATGGCTGGGGAGCTGCCGATGAAAGGGGCAGGAGATGAGGCTAGAAATGTGGGTCACTATGGTTCCTGCATGCTGCGTTACTGAATCCAGATTTTGTCCTACAGGACACGTCCTATAGGAAACCAAGATTTAAGCTTAGGCAAGTTATGATTAACTTAGTGTTTCAGATAAACAACTTAGGATGCTTTATGAAGAAAAACTGTTAAGAAACAAGGCTTCTGGCTGGAAAGCCATGATGCCAGCTTTTCCTTTACATTGACTACGTTCTCATAGATGAGTGAATCCTTAATGTTTTCCTCTGGGGAACACTTTTTGGATTTTGATGCCAGAGATTCCTGAAGGGCATTTCTGGGTGGGAATTTTTAAAGCAATGAAAGTGTTCTCGAAAGCCATTTATGACTATTTTAAAAGATTTGAAAGTGGCACTAACATCAATATAGAAGTTCTATGGAGACACAAATAAAAAAGAAAAGAAAAGTAGTACTTTGTGCAACTTTTCAATATTTTATATTTTCTCAATTGGTGGGTCAAGTTTGGTAGGTATTTTTTCCCAGATTGTATAGATAAGAAAATAGAACTAAGTTGTCATTCTCCCTTATCCTGGCTATCATGTCTTTCTAACTTCTAGTTCAGAGAAGTCAACCTCATAATCTTCGTTACGTTTTATTTCTTTCTCTTTTATTCCTACCTTTCCATCTTCTCCTCCAAAGTCTCTCACACATCTTTTTTCCCATTTCCACAGCTACCATTTGGTCCATCTCCTGAAGCTTGCATTGTAACAAAAGGCTTCATTCAGTTTCTTTATCTACATTGTCTTTCTACTCTAGTCTATCCCCAACACAGCCAACATGACAATCTCCCTTACACAATTTTCATAACATTTTTCCTCTTAGATAAGAACCACCAGTGGCTTCCCACAGCTTGGTTTATCAGTCTGCACTCGCCTTAATATTCATGGTGTGCCATTCATATATGACCCTGCTCCCAACTCACCAGCTATTTAAATTCATAAAGGATTTTCTAAATATCTCCTCTCTACCTAGAAGCTGATTCTCTCTGGGCCAATCCCTTTATTTGGCTTGCTCATTTCAGCTACCTATAATGCCTACCCATCAACACCTTACAGAAATGTTCCTGGCCTTACTTCATACAACTCTGATCACTTAGTCTGACAATGAAAATTCATTACAATGTTCTCCTTGAAGCCCATACTCAATTATAGACGAGACACTTGCTAACTGAATCTCCCTTTGATTTGGACCTAGAATAGATATGACACATT
This sequence comes from Equus caballus, assembly GCF_041296265.1. NCBI lineage: Eukaryota > Metazoa > Chordata > Mammalia > Perissodactyla > Equidae > Equus > Equus caballus. Next base: position 38,328,670 of record NC_091707.1, read on the forward strand.
GAATCCAATGCATGGCACATTATAGGAAGATTGACATCATCACCGCCTCTGCGTGTTAGTTCTTCCCTCCCCAGAATTTCAACTCCGCTAGAGAAAAAAAAAATTAGGCCCTTCCATTATCATCCAAAGCATCCAAATATGACTCTGTTATTGTACTTACTAAACTGTTAGTCCTTGAGACTAAAACTTAAGAGTTTGAAGGCAAGAACAGTGTCTAATCATTGCATTCAGAGGATACAATGACAATGACTAATATTAGCAGGTTTTCAACAAATTTATCAACCTATCTATTTATTGAGTGCCCATTATATGTCAAGCATTGTATTAGGTAACGCAAATTTGTCAGTGAACAAGAAATTTAATTCTAGGAGCTCTTGAATAAATAAAAGCACATCTTATGTTCCTATTGCTTATTACTATTTCTTTGTCCTCTGAAATATTCTCTGGCTGTGACTATGTCTTCCACCTTTATGATGTTACTCCACAGAATGGGAGCTGTAGAACCTATGGTAGTCAGTGATGACTTGCTATATGGGTGCATGAGACATTAGAAAATTAATGATTTACTAATACTCAAATAATTAAGAATGCTACCTTTCAGCCTAACACCCATCCCCACCCCTGCTCTCCAACATCATGGTTCTCCAGGAACATAGGTTATGTTTTATAGCATAAAGACACAGTCTCTCCCTCCTATTTCTCACATGCAGTTATCAACTTGTGCCAATCCTTACTCCAAAATGTCTTACTTTCATGCTATTTTTCCTTCTCCTATTGCTGCCTCCAGGCTTTGTAGAAACCTAACATGTCATTATTTCCCCCAAATCTGTTCCTCTTCGAGTATTCTCTCTGCCAGTGAATAACACCATACATAGTCTTTTAGTTCTGTATGCCAAAATGTACCCCTTATTTCTAATCTATCATAGGGTCCCTCTGATTTAAACTCTCTCTTGTATCCAGCTGCATCTCATCATTTCCATTACCACTACTCCAAGTTAATATTCTATTTTCTCTGGGACTAGAATAGCCTCTGAAGTGGCTTCCCCACTGCCATTTTGCCCCTAGCTCTTTTCCACATTTAGTCAGAATTATCTTCTTAAGATACAAATCTCACCATATATCCCCAGCCCGCTTAAAATCCAGCAATGGAATGTCAGTGCAGTTAGAATAAAATTAAAACACTTAACACGGTCTATCCTACCTGTGGGAGGCAGAATAACAGCCCCCCAAAGATGCCCACATCCTAATCTCAGGGACCTATAAATATGTTAGGTTACACAAGGTGGAATTAAGGTTACGGATGGAGTTAAGTTTGTTAATCAGCTGACCTTAAAACAAGGAGAGTATCCTGGATTACCCAGCTGGACCCAAGGTAATCAGAAGGGTCCTTAAAAGTAGAAGAGGAAAGCAGAAGAGTGGGAAAAGGAGATGTGGGACAGAAGCAAGGTTGTCAAAGTGATGTCATGGGAGGAGAACTCAATCCACTCTTGGAGCCATGAGCCAAGGAATGTGGGCAGCCTCCAGAAACTGGAAAAGGAAAGAGATTCTCTCCTAGAGACTCCAGAAAGGAATGGAGCCTTGTCAACACCTTGATTTTAGCTCATTTTGGACTTCTGACCTGTAGAACTGAAATTTATAAAATCTGTATTGTTTAAGCAACTAAGTTTGTGGTGATTTGGGACAGCAGCAATAGGAGACTAATCCGCCACCTGACACTACTCTTCTACACCCTCTCCTTCTTAGAGGTGCCATGCCCTCTGCTGCCACAGGGCCTGAGAGTATTTTTTACACCTATGTGTGTAATCTTTGGAGTAATAATACCACATCCCTAACTAGATGGTAAACTCCATGTAGGTAGAGACAGAGTCTTCTTTTTGTCCATCATTCTGTCGTAAGCTCCCAACCCAGAGCCTGACAGAGAGTAGGCTAAATAACTATTTGTTAAATGAACGCAGCCAAGCATACATGTGCCACCAAACACTTGACTATAGGTTTCTAGTGGACTTCTGTTCCAGTGTTCCTCTCTTCTAACATATCCTGTACACCAATCCTAGATATAGTCTTCTAAACTACCAAATGCACAATTCCTCAATTGAGGAGTTCACCAGGTCTCAGTAACTGTTCATGGGTCAAGGTCACTTACAGAGATGTACATTAGTGAAGCACATTGCAATTCCCCTTTTCACCACTTCTTTGCTGAGTTAAGTGGCTTTAGACAATTTAATTAACCCCTCTGGGCTTCAGCTTCTTCACTCTTACATAGCAATAATCTCACAGAGGTTAGGAATCTGGACAAGGGATACATGACTCTATAATTTCCAATCCTTATATTAGAGGCTCTCTGTTTATGTCCCTACTTTACTCTCACTTTCACCTCACTTATAAATTCTATAAGGTCAAGGGCTTTGCTTTTGTGCCTACCACTATGTCCTACACAGTGTCCATCCCCAACATTCAGTAAATATTTTCTAAATGCATGAAGACAATCAATAAATATTTGCTAAACACATGAAAGAAATATTTCTAATAGGAACTCTTTTATTTCTTTTTCGGTGAGGAAGATTTGCCCTAATATCCATTGCCAATCTTCCTCTTTTTTTTTTAACTTGAGGAATACTAGCCCTGAGCTAACATCTGAGTCAATCTTTCTCTATTTTTTGTATGTGGGATGCCTCCACAGCATGGCCCATGAGTGGAATAGGTCCATGCCCAGGATCCAAACCTGCGAACCTGGGCTGCCAAAGTGGAGCACACGGGACTTTAACCACTCAGCCATGGGGCTGGCCCCAGAACTCTCGTATTTTTATCTGATCAGTCTCTGTTTTCTTTAACATGTTTATCTTCTCTATAGTGGGCTGAATGGTGGCCCCCCAAAAGATATCAAGACTTAATCCCGGAACCTGTGAATGTTACCTTATATGGTAATATTTTTTGCAGATGTGATTAAGTTAAGGGTTTTAAGATGAGGGGATTATACTGGAATACCCATATGTGATTGAGTTAAGGATCTGGAAATGAAGAAATTAGCTTGGATTATTCAGGTGGGCCCTAAATGTCATCACAAACATCCTTATTAAAGAAAGGCAGAAGGAGATGAGACTCACACAGAAGAGGAGACAATGTAACAACAGAGGCAGAGAGTGGAGGGAGGTGGCCACAATCAGGACATGCCAGCAGCCGTCAGAAGCTGCAGGAGACAAACAATGGATTCTTCCTTACAGCCTCCAGACGGAATGAGGCCCTTGATTTGGGCTCAGTAAAACTGATTTCAGATTTCCAGTCTCCAAAACCACGAACGAATAAATTTCTGTTATTCTAAGGCAACAGCTTTGGGTAATTTATTACAGCAGTCATAGAATGACTATACTCTCTTTTGAATTTCTGATCATATCCTTTTCCTTTCTTTCTTCTCTCCATGTGTCCAAAAACGTTCAGTAAATAAACAACAACAAGGAGCCAAATCCTATAGCTCCTTCAAGTGTTACTTTTCCATAAAGTGTTCCCTGAATACATACTTCAGGCAATATAAATCTCTCCCATCTGTGTATAGAGATGATAAATTGTATAGACTTTCGCAATCTGAGACTTGTATACCCACTGGTATATTTTTCTAATTATCCCACTGAAGCAATTCAGTGTTTTCATTTTTCCTCCTGTCCCTCAGACACAAGGCCCATTTTATGGGTACAAAGGGCCTGAACTGTTCTCTTCCCAGATGTCCACAGGGCTTCACGCCTCTCTTCCCTCAGATGTTTGCATCACTGTCGCCTTTTCAGAGAGCCCTTACCCAACAATCTAATCTAAAAATAACACCCCGCCGCCATTCTTCTAATTCCTTACTCTACTTTTTCTTTATAACTTTTCATACCACCTGATATTTTTTTTATGATATCTCTTCCCCTTTCACAGTGATACAGTGAGCCCCAAGAGGGTGGAGACAGTGACTAGCACATAGTAGGAACTCAATAAATATTAATTGAATGAATGACTGAATGTAAGAAAATGTCAAATATTAATCTTTTTATTAGATTTCTGAGACTAAGTAGTCTGAACATAGGTGATTGAAACAGTAGTTCCTAATATTTAAATACTATCTCTGAATTCAACCAAAGCCCAAAATTATTCTATTTCTTTTAAAGTCAATGATCCACTGCAAAACCACTGAGAGGTTAAAAAAAAATAGTCATTCTTTTTGCTTCTTTTCATTCCCTTATACAGAAGCTCTGAAAGTTGAGATGAGAAGAAAAAATTATGGGATGTAGCCTCCAACTCTCTAATGCATGGATGGTCTGTTGTATTCCATGTACAAGGTCCAGCAATGACAAACTGACCATTTGTCAGTGGAGTGAACTATGTTAGAAAATAGTGTTGAACCAAAGAACCAAATCTATATTAAAATTGTACTCCTCTATTTCTGCAAATGAGATTTAACTCATTTTACCTTCAAATAACTGAAATGTTTCTGATTATGAAGTTAACTGTACAAACATAATTCAAACAATCCTTATTCTGGCAGATCCATACAAGATATGGTTCAGAAGCTGAGTTCAGACAAGACAATTTTATGCGAAGGCTAACAAACATATGGGATAAGTTACCAAAAGAGAATCACTGAAGCAAAAAACACCAATATGTTCCACTGAGAGCAAGAAGGGTATTTACATACAATTCAAATGAAGAATGTGGGAGAAGAGGAAAATGTAAGTTTAAGAGAACTGGAATTCTCTCCAGCAATTTGTGCCTGAAGTAAACTCATTGTCTTCATTATAATTGAAAGACAATAAGGTATTCTATGCTCTTCTTAAATAAGTTTATTATTGACATTTGTTAGATCCCTTATAATGAAAATCGGTGGACCACCCAAATCTTTTTATTCTAATACAATTTGTCTAAACACATTACTGGAAATAATATTCTTAGTTTGTATGTCTTAGAAACAGCTGATTACCATCTTTCAATAATCACTAGTGTGTGTACCTTGTGGGGTAAAAAAGAAGAGATAAGGAGATAATGCAAAGTCCCTCAGTCCTTTGAGTAGAATTCTAATCTTATATGGAGCCATAGCTGTTTGGGTGGAGGGCTGTGCTCTTAGGCTGGAATAGGCAAGAAGAGTTAACAGTAATTATCACATGCTGTCATGACCCAAGAACAAACAACAAAGTTTAACTCAGTCTCTCTGACTACAAAAGCAAATAATACATTAGCAAATTGCTTCTTATAGAAAGTGACTTTTCCATGGACTGAGACCAACAAAAGCACTCGCTGCATGAAATTTATAGTAACCTCAATAACAAAGCATTGTTTCTAACCAACGTTTTTTGGAGTATTAAAACATCTTTGTTATTTTACTTTGAAAGAGTATTTACTGTAACAGATTTTTATTTCAAATGCAATAGATCTCTCTGGTTAGTCAGTTCAACTGGCCAGATAACAGTGCAAATAAGTCTAAGTCTAATTTAGGTGTAGAGGAGGTACTCTCACCTTTCTTTTCTAGATTATAAAGTATGTCATTAGTGATAGGTGAGATCAAACTAGAGGTGGAGGATAAGGGTTTTTTTTAATCTACCATCATTATTGCTAAAAACCAAATTTCATAACCTATTAATAATGGGTGAAGACTACCACATTCATATACGGAGGACAGTACATTCATGTTATTTTTACCATCTCATCCATTAATTCCTCAAGCTACTATAAAGGGGCTCTTACCTCTTCTTAAAACCACTACAAATCCTCTGCCAATGTTGAATCCAATGGACATTTTAAGTGACTTACCTAACTGAACTTATCTTTTGCATTGGATACTAGGACCATTTCCTTAAAATTTTCTCTTATTTATTTTCCCACAACATTCTCTCCTTTTCTCTGAATCCTCACTTCTCTGCATGTTTCCCTGGTTCTGCTTCTCTTACCATCCCCTTAATTACTAATGTTCCCCAGGGTTCAATCTAAAGTTCTCTTCTTTTCTCATTCTAGGCTCAGCCTCTGGACAATCACAAATATGAACGTGGCTTTGACAAGTACCTACATAAAAACAACTCCCAAATTGCCCCTCCCAAAAGACCTATCCCTTTCCTGAGCTTAAGTTCCAAATTCCAACAGTCTATTGGAAGACTTGACCTGGATATTTTAAGGGTATCTCAAATACAACATTTAAGTCTCTACTTGTTGTTCCCCACCCATCCTAAAAATCTAAGAGCATGAGTTTTGTAATTAGAGAAAATATCCAGCTCTGTCACTGCCTAGTTATACTTATTTACATTAACTTACTCACATTCTTTGAGAAATAATCCCTTGTTACTTTGAAGGGCTGTTATTATAAGAATTAAGTTACATTACACAATGGCCCTCCATAATCACAAGTTTCCAAGTTTAGTTGTATTTCCGTGTAGTCTCTATCTCAGTTGAAGGTATGTTATCCACCTAGACAGACAGGGTAGAAACCTGAGAGTCATCTGGACATCTCCCCCTCTCTCTGCATCCATAACCAATTAGTAATAGACTCTGAACCATCCTCCATCTGCACAGCTCCAGCATTTGCCCCCTTCTCCATAACTACTATCATTTCAGATTAAATCCTCAACCGTCCCCAATTAATTTAGATTAAATCCTCAATTTCCCCAGTACCCTAAGCTTCAGTCACAAACTATTGATACTGTCGTCATTATTTCTCTAGCTTTGGACTGTGAGCCTGTCTTTCCACCTTTTTCCTAGAGTCTGATACAATACCTGGTGTACAGTCTGCAGAGAATAAATAATTGTTGAATTAAAATTCTCTACAGTTTAAAACTAAATTTTAAAGCATTTATGGCTGCTGAAGAGTGCTTTCTGGGTCTAATGTGAATGACTGTTAAAAGGTCAAAAAAGGCTATTTTCTCCCTACTCAACAGTATTTATCTCAACAGTGAAAGAGAGCTCTACCATAAACAATTAACATAGCCATGTCATAACAATTTAGCAATATGATTCAATTTAATTTAGTACTACGTGTGTGGGATGGAGGAAATACAAAGAAACAGGCAGCTGGCCCTACCTTGAACTTAAGTTACAGGCTGCTGGGATTCATAAGTGCCAAGATTTTATATTTGAATAGTAGGTAGAGAGGGCCTGCCAGGAACCAGTTTGCTTGACAGATGAAAGAGTAAGTCTCCTGGAAAGACCTTATCCTAAGAAAAGGGAAGCGTCAAGCTTTGTCCAGTAATAGAGCTTTAGCATTAATGAGAACAAGTAATTCCTAATACAGCATTGGATGTGTAACCAGGATTTTTTGCTTTAGAGCCCACTCTAACTATATAAACTCAAAAGAATGTTTTTAGTTTCCACAGGTTTCCCACATATCAGCAGGGGTGCCATTGGGGAGTACAGGGCCCAGTGGGAGACTCGAGCCATGTCCATCTGTAATGGCGGTCAGCAAGCCCCACAGCAATTAGCAAGGACTGTTGGGAGGCCTCACCAGTGTGGCACACACCCCAGCTTAGGCAATAGAGCTTAATAATGATGGTGGTATATGGAATACACAGTGCCATGCAGCCAAAGGGGCATTGGTATCCAACAGAGGCAGTACAGCCTGGCAGGAACAGCAATATGCAGCAGAAGAAAACACATTCCCAGCAAAGAGGGCAGAGTATTTGGCTCATATCAAGTGTAGTGAGAGGAACAGTGACACCATTCCCCACCTGAAAAAAATCACATCCACCTGCAACCTCAGAATGTGACCTTATTTAGAAATCAGGTTAATTGAGGATCTCAGAAGAACTATCCTTGATTTAGAGTGGGTCCTAAACCCAATGATTGGTATCTTTACAAGACAAAGGAGAAGGAGATCTGGATGCAGAGACACAGATACACAGGGAAGAAGGCCATGAGATGACGGAGGCAGAAACTGGAGCGGCAAGCCCAGGAATGCCAAAGACTGCCAGTCACCACCAGAAGCTGGAAGAGGCACGGAAGGATTCTTCTCCAGAGCCTACAGAGGGAGCATGGTCCAGCCAACACCTTGACTTCTGACTTCTGGCCTCCAGAACTGTGATAGAATAGATTTCTGTTGTTTTAAGCCACCCGGGGTGTGAAACTCTGTTATGGCAGCCCTGGGAAATGAACAGAGCGTGTGTTACTAATTAGACAGGGGTACAGGCTCACTAGAGACAAACGCTTAGGACTCCTCAAAATACTTGTAGCAACAGGAGAGAAGACTTTACTGAGGGGGTAGGACCTGCAAAAGCAAGTAAGGACAAGTGCTAGTAAAACAGGGGTGTTATACAGTCAAGAGAAATACAATCTACTTTGTTTTGTCGGCATTTTTCTACCACCACTTGCTCCTGTTGTTTCAAAAAGATATTGTCGACTTTCTCAGAAATCTCACTAATATAAAATAATGAGAAATCAAAGCTCAAATATCAAAGAAGTGATTAGTAATGACCATTATTAATATTAGCCTCTTTTGTTAATATTCAATTCAATTAAACACTGTAATACAGTATTAATGTAAAATGCTTCTTTTAAGATAATAAATTTAACCACTCTTTATTTGTAAGAAATTAAGCTCATTGGAAAGTGAAAGGATGTAAGTCATGACAACTGGCCTTTAGTTAATGTCTCATGTGAATTAATTAGTTAGATAATAAAGATACAAAAAGAGGCACAGTAACATATATAGCTCACATTGTTATTTTAATGAAATAGAACACTCAATAATATGTTCTTAAATTACCAACTTGCATTTTCTAGGAAAAGAGTCCATTTTCATAGAACAAAACTAATCCCAACTCAGTTAAAATGGGAGAGCAACAGCACAGTTTTGAGGAAGGACTACAAAGAATGATAAATGGGAGGTATCACAATTCTACCTATGTCATTATCAAAACACTCTGCATCCCAGATTCCTCATCAACAAGTTAAAAAGTTAACTGGGTTATTTTTCATTTTAACAAACTGTGCCTCCATGGACTATATATAGACATGACACTATTTTACCCACTTCTCAACAAAAATGAAGCAGTTGAGATATACCAGGGTATATTTCTAAGTACTTTTACATTTTAAAATAATTTTCATCTGAAAATATAATCTCAATTCTTCTACTCAATAAATGTTAATATTTACATTTTACAGAAATGTATTAAAGTATTGCACCTTGTTTAAAAACGTCTGCTTTCATTAAAGAGTTAATATTCTACCAAGAGAAATGAGAGAAGAAATTAGCAGCATGCAGTAAGGCTAAAAGAGTGGTAAAAATGAAGGTAATTACAGTATGGAATGGGGAGATATTACTATTTAATGGGTTGGTTAAGGCAATATTATACAGGATGTAGCAATCTTAAATTGGGCATTTAAGATGGAAAGAAATTAAAATAAGCAAAGAAAACAGTGACAACATCAAATGCTGCCAAGGATGTGGAGCAACAGGAATTCTCATTCATTGCTGACGAGTATGCTAAATTCTAGAGATGCTTTGGAAGACAATTTGGCGGTTTCTTACAAAACTAAACATACTGTTACCACCTTATTCAGTGATTGTGCAATTTGATATTTACCCAAATGACTGGAAACTTACGCCAACACAAAAATCTGTGCAGGGATGTTCATGGCAGCTTTATCCATAATTGCCAAAACTTGGAAGCAACCAAGATGTCCATCTGTAGTTGAATGGACAAATAAATGGTAGTACAGCCAGACAACAGAATATTATTCAGCGCTAAAAAGAAATGAACTACTGCGCCATGAAAAGACATGGAAGAACCTTAAATGCATATTACAAAGTGAAAGAAGTCAATCTGAAAAGACTACGTACTGTATAATTCCAACTATATGGCATTCTGGAAAAGGCAAAACTATGAAAACTGTAAGAAGATCAGGGGTTCAGGGAGAGAGAAGAATGAATAGGTAGACCACAGAGGATTTTTAGGGCAGTGAAAATAGTCTGTATGACACTACAGTGGTGGATACACATCATTATACATGTTTCAAAACCCACAGAATGTACAATACCAAGAGTGAACCCTAATGTAAACTATGGAGTTTGGGTGATTATGATGTGTCAACGTAGGTTCATCAATTGTAACAAATGTACCATTCTGGTGGGGGAGGTTGATAATGGGGGAGGCTATGCATGTACAGTGGCAGGGGGTATATGGGAACTCTTTGTACTTTCCACTCACTTGCTGTGAACCTAAAACTGCTCCAAAAAATAAAGTCTATTATGAAGAAAAAGAGCAAAAATTGTTGGAAGGACTTGGGGGACAATATATTACAAGCAAAGACAAAAATATAAATAAAGCCTTGGAGTTAGAAAAGCACAGTGGATACGAAGGGTTCAAGTGATGTTCAGATTGGTCAAAACACACACTGTTCTACTGAATCAGTAACAGAATTGATCTTTAATGAATACATCTTTAATGTATATACACACAGGAAAATGTATCATTATATATGATATATCATATAGATTATATCATACATATATGACATTGATACATATATCAATGCCATCATTGAAAATGGATGTATAATATTCCATTAAATACATTAATAAATGTAATCAACAAATGTTACTGAGTACCTACTATGCCCAGACACTATTTAGATATACCAGAATTTATTCAACATTCTCTACTTTGGCAAATTATGTTGATTTCATTTGTTTATTATCGTTAACACTGAGATGAACACATGTATATAATTCTTTCACACATATTTTTCTTTTTTAATTTTTCTAAGAGCAATTTCTTAGAAGTAGAATGCTGGGCCAAGGAGGACTTTCATTTATAAAGCTTTTAATATATAAATAGGAAAATTGCATTCTAAAAAGATTGTAGGGAATGTTTAAGAATGCTATAACACTACCTCTTACCAACACAACATATTATCAGGTTTTAAGAAAAATCTGTCAAATTTTCTGTGCAATTTGCTTATCTCCTTCTCTCTTTTCACTCCTTTTGCTGTTTTGTTTTCTCAGTATGGCTTATCCCATTTCCAACCTCCCTCATTTGAGGGCCTTGCATTCTGTTGAGTACATCAAATGGTATAAGAATTATTTTTTTCCTGGAACTTGAAGTACATCGTTTTCAAAGTTGTGCTTTTCCTTCAGGTAATATTTTCCTTCCTTTGACCTACAGTATTTTAAAAACAGACTCTATATCGATTTCTTCTACTTTACTGATCCTTAAATAAGGCAATAGCTATCAAGACTCACTCATGCCCCTTTGAGACCTCCTGTTGCAGCTGTCCTCAACTGGAGGCAATTTTGCCCCCAGGGGACATTTGGCAATGTCTGAAGACATTTGTGATTGCTGAGACTGGGGAGAGTAGGTATGCTACTGGCATCTAGGGAGTAAAGGTCAGGGATATGGCTAAACAGCCTATAACGCACAGCACAGCCCCCCAAAACAAAATAACAGTGGTGCTGAGGTTGAGAAACCTTTCGTAAAAGACCAGGTGGTGATAGTCACTGTTTTGAGTCTAATTCACACTACCTTGCAGGTATTCATTAACATAATGCAGTTCTGCTGAGGTGGATATTGCTCCTAATATCACTGCTTGGTTCTCAGACCCTCTAAATTAGCAGAGGATGTGGAAGATCATATTTCCACATTTCCCAAATTTAACTCCAGTATCTTTCTAGGTTTTACTGTGGAGAATACAGGTCAAAATATGCATGTTGTCACAACCAGTCCATCCCTTACGTCTTGATGAATTATCTTCTGGAAGTTATTGCTTCTAAATGGACACAGAAATATGGCTACCTCAAAAATCAGTGAGCGGGAGAGTCGGCAGGTTTAATGGTTGCCACAGAATCTGGGTCTCTGAGTTGGGGAGACGCTGGGGAGTAGGAAAAAGTGTCTTCCTACCTGTTTTCAGAGGGTCTCTGATTAATGAAGTGAAGCCTGATTCCGTTTTCCACAATTCAGCTTCACCTGCCTTATTTCTAATTCTAAACTTCAGCATTAGGTTACCTGCTAGTCCTGGGTTTTAGTATTACTGCCATTTTTCATCTTGGTAAGTTGCTTGATAGATATTTTGGTGGCGTGTTGAAAGAGTCTTCATTAGAGGCTGCAACTAATATGTGATTATGAACCAAAGTCTAAACAATGATTTTCAGTTGTCAACAATAACAGATGCACTAAACGAATATTACTAATCCTCCTTTGCTGTTCCTCAGTTACTCTATTAAACTAACTTCTATTTCAACATTTCCCTAAAAGAGAGAAGATGGGTGTATAAAAATAATAGTATGCTACAGAAAATGCCAATTAATAAAGAAAGTCTGTAGACCAGTATCCACATATTTGTAAACTTAAAAAAAAAAGTAAATGACATCTGAGTGGTAGAAGTTCATCTGTTTACTCATTCTTTCATTCAGCAATATATTTATTATATCTTAGTTTAAATATGAAATTGTATTAAACACTAATGGATCAATGAAAATGGACAACATACTACTTGTCTCTGGGACCTTATGATCTCTGCAAGGAGAAAGGTAAGATCTAATTTCAGCAAACAGGGAAGTATGATAAAGTAAAAAGAAGCTGGTTCACAGTAAAGTACAGATACTATCAAGTGGGTTTCCATCATGGCTTAGAACTTCTATGAAAGAGTTTGAAAGTGTGTTTGGAACAATGGAACCTAGGCAAACCTAGCTGATGTATGACAGTGTAAAATACGGACATGAAGCACATTTGCAGGAATAAGTAAGAAGTAGGAAAGCTTAATCATAAGCTTAACATGAACTCATGGAAGAGGAGGCCTGGCAAGCAGGTAAGATGCTGTGGTTGCTTCCTGAAGATGTACAGGTGTGAGGAGATGGAAATGGGTGGATGGGGTGGGGGGGCTCCAGAGGTAAACATGAAGGACTGTGGTTAAACCGCACGCCCCAATTTCCCCTCCTCCCCACCCTTCTCCCCGTGAACTAACAGGTACACAAAGAAGTGGCACATGCTACATTTGTCTCCCGAGGCCACCTATAATCTTATTTGTTCTACTTGATACTAATCTCTCCAGTAGAGGTAAAAAGTAAAATTAAAAATAAAAAAAGGCTTAAAGAGTATATCTCATTTCTGGATTATGACAAAGCATGTCATATCTAGAGAGCATAAACAAATTACATAACTAAAAAATGAAACTCAAAAGAAATAAAGATTCTAATGCAGTGGAGAAAATGTGAGCCTGGAGAAGAGAATGAAGGGTAGATGAGTGAGACAAAGAGATGAAGGGGAGGAAGCAGGACCCCGGATTCTGCAACCTTGGAGAGAAGGATTCAAAGCTTCCGAAAGTATGGTCACCAGGCCACTTACATGGAGTAACTTGGGGGAAGTGTGAAACAGTGAATTCTAGGCCCCACCTTGCAATTTAAAATCAGAACCTTTTGGGGATGGGGCTCAAAAATCTGTGTTTTATAAAAGCCCCAAACATTTATGCATATTAACTTTTGGAAACCACTGGAATGGAGGGTGAATCCAGTCCTTCTGATTTAAAAGCAATCTTCCATATCACATCTGAAGTTTTCCGAATGGTGAGATGTGACCCATTGGTGGATCATTATATCAATTTATTGTGTTCGGTAAGTTCCTTCACTTTGTATTGACACAGAATGCATAGCACAGTATTAAAAAAAAAAACACATCTTGGCATAAAGAAAGTATTATTTTGAGAAACTTTTGTTACAGTCATACATATGTGTGCAATGCATGTGTGTCCATTGCTATTCACATGTACCAGGTAGTGACATCAAACGCATTTTCTGATGGAGAGCCATGATCAAAAAAATGGGAAAGATACTGCTTTAGACAGAGAACAATAAGGAACATTCGAATGTAGTAGCCGGTTTGAGGAATTCTATTCTTGACCTCAGGAAGAAGAAATGGGCATTAGTGATTGGTGATTCTCTGCTGTACACTATATAGGCCTGACATGACAAATTAGAAAGTGTGCTATTTTCCTGTAGCAAATATCAGATATGTGACCTGACAAGGCTTCTCAAATCCACTGGCTGATATTTATTATTTCTGATTCACTTGGCCATGAATAACATAGTCAGGAAAAAAAATGGAATATATGTATAGTGACTCTGAAGCCCAAGATAGGAAGCTGAAGGGCTAGGGAGATACAGGTTTCACTACTTCTTTTAGCTGAACGTCAGGACATTTAAATAGAAAGGGGGATACGGGAAGGGAAGAACTAGCGACGTAGATGATACAGGACACAAAATGGAGTTCGTTTTCTGACCAAGCCTACGAAGCCCAAAAGGGATCTGGCATAGAAATTTATCTCATCATTACTAAAAAGAAAAATTCGGTGAGGTTTTTAACAGAATGCCAAAGAGGATTTTTGATCTGAAATGTGGATAAGTGGAAAAAAGTTTAAAATCCGATACTATGGGAATCACTATTCAAGGTGAGCTAAAGATTTCACAGGAGAAAGTAACCCAGAGAAAGGTGAAGGACTGTGCAGACAGCTGTGGACATCTACACATCATTATGAGACTGCGGGTGACAGCCATTGTCAACTTTAGAGTTGAACAGATGGAGATAAATATGTCATAAGTGTTATCAATGAGATTCACTTGCTCAACAGATACCAAAAAAGAGAGGGAGCTAAATGAGTAAGTCGGAAATGGGCTTCAGCCCCAAGGAAGTTCAACTTAAGGAAATGAGACACCTAACACATCAAGTTATGTTAATAGAATATGATTGCTATCAAAAAAGATGCAGATAAACTGCAGTGGGAGTTTAGAGGGAGGAAAAAGGACTTGGCAGGGAAATTAGGGAAAGCTTTCTGCAAGAGGTGGCTTATTTTATTTTATTTTTTTTCAAAGATTGGCACCTGGGCTAATATCTGCTGCTAATCTTCTTTTTTTTCTTCTTCTTCTTCTGCCCAAAGCCCCCCAGTACATAGCTGAATATCCTAGTTGCAGGTCCTTCTGGTTGTGCTATGTGGGATGCTGCCTGAACGGGGCCTAATGAGCGGTGCCATGTCCACGCCCACAATCCAAACAGGCAAAACCATGGGGCGCCGAAGCGGAGCCTGTGAACTTAACCACTCAGCCAACCTGGGCTGGCCCTGGGGTGGCTTATCTTGAAATAAGTCTTATAAGAGGAGTTACACTCAAAAATTATTTCCAGAATGGGATAACGGAATGGAATAAATTATTTTAGAAACCCAATCCAATGAAGTGATCAGGGACTAGCAATATCTTCCAATACACTTATATACTTATTTATATATTTCATATATGCGTATTTGTCTATCATAAATGTGTGTACAAATATATGAATAAAAATTAGGAAGAATAGTGAACAGCTTTTTTGTGAATAAAGGAAAGAGAAATAAATTGATATTTCTGGAACGATACTACATCCGCCTTATTAAAGAGATAACATGGAAGATGCCTTCTCAAAAGTTATTGTAAGGCCAGACCAGAGAGCAAGATCTACTATGAAGGAAGAACACAAAGGTTAACACAAAGTCTCCCCTAGGCAGCAACTATCTTATTTATCTTTGCATTTTCTGTATACCCTTCTCCCTAGCTTGAATAATGCACAGTAAACATTCGACTATTTGCTGCGCAAATGACTGAAAGAATGAAAAAATAAATGAATTTCTAAAAAGAGAGCACTTGATATATTCTAGACTGGTTGGATTTGAGCGTACAGGACATGATCAGGAAACAGCATGAATATTTCACTTTGGCTGAAGTACCGGGAGCACATAGAAGAACTTAATGTTCATGGGATCAGTGAGAAATTAACATTGGAAAGTTAGCTTGGCTCTTGGATGACTGAATCCAGGCTTTCCCACTTAGACTTTGTCCATTCAGTAATGGCAAGCCACTGAGGATTCCTGAGAAAGAAGTGGCATGATCTAAAAGAACTCTAAGAAAATTAATGTGGTAATAGGTTGGATTTGGAGAGACTGGGGTAGAGTGAAGGATTTGAAAATCATCATGGTGGCTAAAATCATGGAATTAGATCAAGTCCCTTGGGAGAAGTCCAATGACAGAGCTTTAGAGATTTCCTCTGACCAGAAAACTTCCTGAAAGTGTAGACAACATGATGTCTCCACTCTCTTAACACCTATTTAACAATTTGGCTTGAAATGGTCTCTCAAATATCAACAGTGACCTAATTGCCAAACGCAATGTCCTTACTTTTTTCCTCAATCTTCATTTTTAACTTTCATGAGGCATTTTTATACAACTACTTGCTCTTAAAACACTTTCTTTGGACTTTTTGGGTTTTTTTTTTGAGGAAGATTAGCCCTGAGCTAACTGCTGCCAATCCTCTTCTTTTTGCTGAGGAAGACTGGCCCTGAGCTAACATCCATGCCCATCTTCCTCTACTTTCTATGTGGGATGCCTACCACAGCATGGCTTGCCAAGTGGTGCCCTGTCCGCACCCGGGATCCGAACCAGCGAACCCCGGGCCGCAGAAGAAGAATGTGCGCACTTAACTGCTGCACCACTGGGCCGGCCCCACTTTGGATTTTTTTACTCTCTTGGTTCACTCACCTCTCAGATCAATCTTCTCCTGTGTCTTTTGGCTCTTCTTTCTACTTCTGCCCACCCTACTTGCTGGTATTTTTCAAGGTCTTATTCTTGACCCTTTTCTTTTCTCTTTGTAAGTCATCTTTTGTTGTTTTTTTCCCCTTTCTTTCATCTCTTCTCCCTGTGTGAACTACATCTCTATATACATGACCTAAATCTCCATGGGCTTTAAGGTACCTGATACAGCTTGCAACTGCTCCTCCAAACTTTAGTTTCACAGTTTTAGCTAATGTTCTAATTGTTCTGAGAATGTGATTTGTGCAAATATTCATCTACCTGACACCAAAATCATTGTTTTCCTCTAAACGTCACCACAATTCTCACTGCCACGCAGTCTAAATAAATGTCCCTTTGATCTCTCACCCTCTTCTGTGAGTTGGCAATTCCTGTTGAGTCTTTGTTCACATTCACTCATATCTAATTCCTCAACCTATTTGTATTGTTTCTATCCCTGTTTAAACTTTTATTACTTTATGTTTCATATCTAGACCCTGATTGCCAAATCCAAATATGGCAATAGGGGGGTACACAAGATTATATTTTGGAACTCAGGAATAAAATATTACAATTTCCATATCTCTACATCTCTGTCTCTATCCCTGTCTCTCCCCCAGCCCCCTCCTCTTCAGATTGCCGCCAGGGTGATATTCCAAAATATAAATCCCTAGTACATCCTTCAATTAGAACTTTTACAATAATATGCAAAATCCTTAACTAACATTGAAACATATGACTGATTGCTCATAATGTGGCTACTGTTTCCACTTCTAGCCTAGTCACTCACCACATGCCTTTCACTATAATCATATGTCTCCTTTGTAATTTTCCTATTCTCTCCTTCCTGGCCACTCTTCTTTGTCTGCCTGGCATCCTATGCTCCTAAGGGGCTCCAGGAATAAGTACATGACCCAAGCCTGGCTATTCAGAGAACAACTTCCTCCCGGCCACAGAGACTGGCTCCCAGGAAGACAGCTGATTGAAGCTGAGTTGTGGAGTAGCCTCCAAGGGACTTTCATGATAACTTTCAGGAAAGGGGTACCTTACCACTGGGGTTGTTTGGCTGATAGATAGACAGATGGGGGGTGGTGGTGGTGATCTTTGCCACCACTTGGGAGAAATCTGCCTGAGAAATATGAAACAAAATGGAAAAGAGACAAAAGCAGATTCCTGACAACACACCCATGCTGGGCTTTTGGGTTACATGAGCCAATGGAAATCCTTTTTCTTTTGTTTAAGCCAGTCTGAGTCTTCCTTTTACTGCAACTGAAAGTATCCTACTGATAAGGCCTTTTGCTGACCTCTGCTCTGTTTACTCATCCTTTTTCTGTGCTGCATATTGCTGTTTCTCCTCTCCAAATATCATGTATCTGGTCATAGAGTTAGATAAAAACTGGAGCCTTTCAAAACCCTAAGGAGAAATTTTACATCTTTAGCAAAATCCAAAGTTAATTTTCTACACTAAAGCTCTCCGTTGAGATTTAATGAATAACGGGGAAAAAAAGGTCAATATAAATGTGAAGGATTCTCAGGTATTTCTTGATTAATCCAAGTTTATAAAAGAAAACTCTTTCAGGATAATAGCTCCCCAGCCTTCAACGTTCTTCCTATAGAATGAGTTACAGGTTGCACTTGGGCAACTCGTTGAAAGCAAAGGCACGCCATCAGCGTGGACTATTAGAGCACCAGGCGAAAACAAACAGGATGCAAAAAGACGAGATTCCTTTTTCTTTCTCCAGGTAAAAAGTTCTAACCCTTCCTAATCATGGACTTATTCAGAAACTAAATGTAACAAGTTCCAAGTTGCCTCTGGAGAATATTAAATTTAGCTCTATTCTACCTAAATCTAATGGGAAATTTGTGAATAAGCATTCTTAAAACAAAATCAAAAGAAAACCAAATCCAAATTTAACTTTTGGTGTCCAAGAAAGAGACCAGAATTAATATTTATACTGTGTTACTAAATTCCCCTCCTCTGGTCATCACCTAATATCCAGTGCCCATTTCTTTTTACTGGCCCTGGGTCCACCAGAGCTCACTCATACAGACCTTTGCTGTTCCCAGATGTCCTAGCCTAACCCTAATGTGGTGGAAATAAAACAGTATCAGATATACCAAGAGAACACCTAGTCAGGTTTGACTACTTGGAAATCCATTCATTTTCTAAGAATAAATTGAGCTTTTTTTTTTAAATGGTGGCCTCTCATTTTTCTCAAAAAGCAGAAATCTATTTTGGCCTCATATTTGGGCACCATTAAATAAAGACTAAGATTCTTTCAGGGAAATGACATAAAGAAGTATCTGCATTTAATGTGTGATGTATACACATAATTCCCATTAATACTAGAGATCAAACACGTAAAAAGCTTTATGGAAGGAAGGGAGGGGAAAAGGGAAGTTTGAAACTCTCTTTAGTAAGGCAGTCAAGGGTCAGTTTTGAGCAAGAAAAAGAAATCTTCTGTAACCAAAAAGAGTAACAGGTGACACAGGTACTGATGTTGAGCACGACAATAAAATGTACCTTTAAAAATCCCTTTTGAAAACAAGGACTCTCGAGTAAACCAAGTTTAAGTTGAAAGTCCCTCTGAACATCCTGTCTCCTGCTATTGTGTATACTTTAAGTTTTTAAAAGCTATCACCAAAGCAGAGTGGTTTAGATTGATAATTTAGATCTTCCAAGAACACGGAGAAAAAAATTAAAAGTTAATTGGTTTTTAATTCACCTAGTACAAGTTTAAAAAAGGTAATTTGTCATTTTTGATCTGACATTGCTTATGGGCATGCCAACTATAGAAGAATTATGGCAAGGGATATAGAAAATGATAGAGAGAGGAAATTGGTTTTGAGTCCTCTTAGGTTTTGCATCAACATTCTCTTGTTGTCGTTTGCGAGCGTTATTGCCCTATTCACATTTATGCTGGTCAGCAAATTCCCCTTGGCTGCACTCAAAAGGAGCTGTTCATCCACAGTCCCCAGTGAAGAAAGACTACCTCAAAGCCAATTCCTGGCCCCAGCGACATGATCTGATTTCTAGAAGAGTTGCCAGCTTCCTCCTTTTAAGAGACTCACGGTGTGTCACTTGGACCCAGACAGCTTAAATATTTATTTTTAAATTAACTATTACTACATCCCAACGACAATGTTGCAAAAGTAGGATAACCACTGTTGAGTCCTGACTGCTCAAAGCAAGTAGTAATGCAATTTTTTAAACAACTCCATAGATTTGGAATGTCGATAACACCTTAAAATAAGAATGATGCAGATTCCTCCCTAAAAGCTTATAACAGGTACAACAGACACGATACCCTTGTGAGCAGAAGAGGTATGGTTGATCAAGAATTTGAAACAAGCACAAGCAAATGACAGGACCTGGCTCATGCAGTATATCAAGAGCTATTTTGATATGGGAACACCATGGGCAAAATCACATTAGCTGTAAAGATTTCCCACCACCCTAGATGAGAATTCAACTCCCAAAGTAATGGGTAAAGTTACATAATGAGACTGCTGACAGAGAACAAGGAGCAGCCAGATGGCAGAATAAAACTTTTGTTTCTATGTTAACTGACCTACATGAACATAAACTATAAACATGGCCTGCAAATACCTGGGCAAATGAATTTAGAGACATTTTTAGAAAGACAGTGGAAAAAATATTGTGACAAGTGTTCAAATGATTTCAAATGACAAAGTTACTGAAGAACTTTGTTCCCTTCAAGGAAATGGCCGACCTTTTCACTGAAAACATGCTTTCCCAATTAAAGCAAAAGTCATAAAGTACAAATAGGTCATAGTTAAATTTTGTTGGAAAACATATTCTAGAGAGAAAAGTGGCAAGATTTGGTAATAATTTTGTCCCACAGCAGGAAAGGAGTCAAGAAAAACTTGGATTCCAAAATGCCTTTCTCTGCATCAAAATAAATTATCTTAACGTGCATTACAATTTATTAACAGTACCTGCTTAAGGGTCTGTCTTCTCCATTGGACTGTATGCTTCCTGAGGGCATGGAGTTTGACACATAAGCGCACCATCCGTATTTGTTAAATCAATGAGGATACGCATGCCTTGGTATGCAAGCAGGAACTCACAGCAGCAGTGCCATCAGGTATGGCTTTCTTCATGTAACAAGCCTTAGCCATGTCTACAATCCTCCAGTTTACCCAGTTGAGAGCTCTACCACTCTAAAATTTTGAAATTATTATACTAAGCATAGTGAAATGCACTTGCTGATCTAAACAATTATGGTATTACTATTGAAACACGACAGTGACGTTTGTATTTTAACTAATAGAACAGGCCAGTATCAATCTGTTATACTGGAAACTCCTGAATCCAGTATGTATTTCATTAGCAGCATTTGTTTTTTAAAAATTCCAGTAAAACTATTCTAAATAATGGTGACATCCATTTTCCAAGTCAGATGTGCAAATATATGACATGTCAACAGTACTTATGATTCCTCAGCTATTATGATGGGCTCTGACTACCCATGTACCTTATCAGGGGGCTTGAGAGGCCCTTTACTGAAATACAAACCTAAACTTTCCCAGAATCCAGGCTCTTTTAACTGCAATGTTCCAGAGTTAGAAAGAAGATGCTACAGGCTGTGTTAACCAGAGATCACAGATCTGAGGTATGTGGCAAATGCTTATAAATGGATGGGTAGGTCTTTTACACACACTAAAGATACTGTGAATTATCAAGATCATAAGGTCTTCAATCTCCCAGTAGTTTATTTTCCCCTCTTCCCTTATTTACCCATAAATCCCTCAAAGATAGAACTGAATCTGGCTTTAAGATATGAAGAGGTTTAAATAACAGGATGAGGCTCACAGCTCTTCACATACTTTATCTGTATTTTCTTTTTGTAAAATTAAAAGTCTTCAGTTTGTACATGTTAACTGAATTAACATGTCAACTTATCATATGTTAAAATATTCTTTGCTTATTGTATCATATCAATTAGTTCTGAGATACAAATGTAGTAAGTGACTCTCAAATAATAACTGTTAATCTTGAGTGAGTTAAGCGCCATTTTCCACATTAGACATACTTGCCAATTATGCAGAACACAAAATTAGCTCTTCGATCAGATCTTATGACTGCAGTGATAAATCTGGAGGAGTCCATAACGAACATAAATTTAGCCTCCATCAGATTTAGGCAAAGATAGACACGTGCTAAACAGCAATTTAAAAGCATTAACAGATCATTGTCATGTTGACTAGAGTGCGTCAATAACAACATTTACTAAATGGTTGTTGTTTTTAGGTACTATGCTAAGTATGCTTAATCTATACAACAATTTTTGAGGTATACAGTATTATTTTTATACATGTTTTATGCATGAGAGGAAACTAAGGGTCAGAAACGTTATATAACATACCCAAAGTCACATGGGAAGCAGTAACGCTAAGTCCGCTTTTTTAACCATTTGGCTGTTCTCTGTCTCTAGCACATTTTCCTTATACATACACTTTGAAACATATAGAGATATTTTATCTAAATTATCCATTTTACCTGAAAAAAAGTTCTACCCAACATCTTTAGCTGAGCTATTTCTTTGCTTGGAAAAAAGAAAATCCATATTCTCATCCACTGACTTACTCACGTTTCTCTACAGAAAACATGTGTACCAGGAATCCCATAAATTCTCCCCACTCCCTCCCCACACTGATAAGAGTAGCAAGGCTTTCTAAGCCACTCACCCTCCCAGTGGTCTCTGGAATCCTTTTGTGTTTGGGTCTTGATTTGAGGAGATTCATTTCTTTGGGTAGCCCATTACAAAAAGTGAGCCCAAGGCTCCCTCTTGGGATAGTGTCATAGTGCCAGGTGGCACTTGGCTGATATAATATGGTTGGTATCATCATCAATCATTTTGTATCTTGCCATGGGCTGTCTAATAAACCTGTGGGACCCTTGTGCAAAAAAACAGTACTATTGAAAATGGAGCAGAAGAGGAAGAAAGATTGATGCTACTGTTTTGTTTGGTGGGGGAACACTTTTATTTAATATGTACTTATGTACTTTATTTTATAACACTTACTAGTACCATTTCAGGACTACAGGAAAATGAGTATCATCATTATTTAGTTTCTTCAAGAAACTGAAGAAAAAAATGAACATAGGTGAAAATTAACTAGCCTGGAGTCAAGCTGATGAGAAATTTAGTATCGGGTAGTAAAGAAACTGTATACCAAATTATGAATTTTGCACATTAGATCTTAGAGAGAAGGAATTCATTTGAAATATGAAGTTACAGAGAAAGATTCACATATTCAAAACATTTTTATATGAAAATGGCCAGGAGTTCAATAAAAACCAGGACAGTGCCAACCACCAAGTAAGGTTCAATGAAGGCTTAATTGTTGAATGAAAATTCGTTTGCCTGAACTCAAGCTTGGTCCAATGAAATAGAAATAAGGGTTAAGAAATAGAACTAGTAAGTTGATATTATAAAAAGAGTGTTAAAGAAAAAGTGCTCCCCCACCAGACAAAGCAATAGCATCAGTCTTTCCTCCTCTTCTGCTCCATTTCAACAGTGCAATGGCATTATTTCCACCGGTTTAAAACTAAAGAGTCTACTGGTTTGTTGTGCTAATATTTGTCATTGCCAGGACCACCCCTAGATCTTAGAGCCACCATCAACATACTTCAAAGATATGAGAGGCCCTGGACAATCACAGAGGAAGGAAGAAGTTGTTCTGCCTAATGGTCTGAGGTCATGAATCCTTTTTAATTAGAGAAATGTTTCCGCTTGTGACAGGGGCTAAACTGAAGTGTACCTCTTAAGAATAACAACAACAAAAATAGCGCAAACTGTTTTCAAGGGTAATATTCATACAACTGAGAGCACAAACTGCAAGAACTTCGATATACTTGTTACCTAGATACATATAAATAAACTGTAAATACAGGCCAACATTGTCCCTTAAAAAGATTTTATGAAATTATAATTCCTATTTTTTCATTAAAGGTTTTTGCTGGGCTGTTTGACTTCAAATAAATATATATATTAAGCGAGACAAGTAGGTTTTTCCAGAATGCTTTATGATTTATAATTCAAATTTTTCACTAATGTTGCCTCTCAACTCCACCTAATGAGATTTAAAAAACGATCAGAATAACTAACAAAATACGAATTCAAAGTAGTGTTGGGGAGGGTGGATGAAATTGCTTAATGGACTAAAGAACATCAATTGCTTAATTATACAGAATACATTGGGCTGAAACAATATCACTCAGTTTCTATCAAATCTCCCATCAGCAGAGACAGAAGCTTTCTGGCTGCTTAGACAAATGCTTTTTCCAGATTTGGTAGAACTACAAGATTTTTAGATATGAACAACTTGATCTGAGCTGAATGCATGAGAAACAGCAGTGACAACATTTCAAATGACCTCAGTATCAGAGGAGAATATTTCTTGAAACATTTAATGACTAATTAATGAAAATGGGTATGTACATCATTGGAGAGCACTAAAATATGCAGGAAAGTTAGTCTAAATAGTTTACGCCTACCTAGTCTACCTAAAGACCCTTTTGGAGTCTACCTAAAGAACACATAATATCACAGTCTCTAAAGGTGGTTCTTTTACTATCTTTTTAATTAATGACTGATTATAAAATTTTTTCAAAAATCAACTATCTTCAAAGAATTATTATTCATTGTGACCTTAATCTTTGCAAGAATCAAGACAAACTATCAAGGTCAATCTCTACCTTGTTCACTCAACAATATAAAGCCATGTGTCCAGCCTTTAATTTAAGAGCACACAGTTAAATGGAGGATTTGCAACACTGCAAAGAAGGAAAAATGGAAAAAATTAAAAAGTAGCCTATGTAATTATATTCTGTAGTTGACTATGTACTTGTTATTTTCCCATATATAATAATTAGATGACAGATGATGGGATAATTAAAAAACAAAAAAACAACACTGGGAGAGAAAAATAAAACATTAGACATGTCCCTTGAGCTAATCTCAGATAGGACTTAGGGACCACACCAATATTTATACCATGACTGTCCAACAGAAATTTATGTGATGATAGAAATGTTCTAGAACAATTCAATATGGAAGCCACTAGCTACATGTGGCTATTGTGCACTGGAAACGTGGCCAGTGCAATTAAGGAAACTAAAATTTTAATTTCATTTAATGTAATTCTATAGAGCCACATGTGGCTAGCTGCTCTGTATTGGAGAGTACAGTTCTATACTTTACTTCTCTCTTTACTTTCCTTGACAGTGACACTCCTGAGTGTCTGAAATACAAAATACGAGAATTCTATCATTAGGTTAGGTTTTCTTGTATAAATAAGCAATCCCAGTATCACAAGTGATAAGGATTATTTTTTATCATGCTCCATGCTATCTTCACTCTATGCTCCAGGCTGAGAGGGCAGCCTCTCTCTAGGACACTGCCAACTTCATGACAGAAAGGAAGCAAAGAGAACCTGCTTACTGTAATCTGGCTAGAAAAGTTTCTATTTAAAAGTAATTCATGTCACTTCCACCCACACTTTAGTGGTCAAAACTAGCATGGCCTCTCTTGATTTCAACAGGATGGAGACTAATGTCACATGGCCAAGCTGAGGTCAATGGGACCAAGCAGTATAGTCCACCTCCAAGGAGCACGAGCAAAAATTTTCAAAAATATTACAACCTACTAGAAGTCAGTGAATAGACAGAGGTCCTAGGACATTTCGCTTCACATTGTTCACCAGACAGTCAGAATATAAAATGCCCCTAGATCCTGTAAACAGCTCTTTCCCAGCCACCTTCCAATAATAATAACAACAAAAGTCACAATAAAAACAGAAGCAACAGAAGAAGCAGCGATAACACCATGGCTTACTGATTCCTTCCTCTATGCCAGGCACTCTGTGTTTACATATGTGACTTCATGAATTCTTCCACCAGCTCCAAGAGGTTGGTATCCTTTCCCTCAACCTCCTTTAAAAGAGGATCTGAGGCTCAGGCCCGATCTAGGAAACTGCAGTGCTCAATTACTTCTCGGATGTCTCAGATAGGACTGATTTCAAGTCTGATTCTTATTCCACATACAGCACTGAATTCAAGGTTGCTTTTTATTAACTGCAATTGTCAGTGTTTAGAGGTAGGTCCAGTGCAAAATTTACCAGGTAGCTCCCTACCCTGCACTCCTCATCTACCTCTCTACATTTCCAAGATTCTAAGCAGCCCCTGGTATAACCATCACCCATACCTGTCCCTGGCAGGATGATACTAAATCAATCTTCTCATTACTTTTCTTGGAAAATGTACACTTCTAGGGCCTATTTGCCACTTTTCATTAGCTGTTCAGCCTGGAATATAAGCTGACTTCAAATATGAACTGTGATATAGGTAGCACCTAACAACTGGAAATTGGAGATGCCCTCCAGTCTAGAAGTCCTGGAAAGATGGTGAGAAGGTGGCCTCCAGGCCTCCTGGCAGCAGGCGTCGGAAGGGATAGAAAGGTGTTCAGGTCAAAATCGACCATTTGTAGGACTCGAAAATAACTGAACTCATCGATTCCGAGGAAATAACAGTATGAGGGAGTTCACCAAGCTGGGCAACTCAACAACGAGCAAGTTGGGAAAGAGCTGTCAGGGGGATGCAGCCAGCAAACTGATGCTCTGGCTAAATGAGGAGTTAGAAAGCAGAGAGAGGAAATGAGGGTGATGAAAACCAAACTGCATTCATTACTGACCACACTGGACAATGCGCTAAATAATTGCTGACAACAGCTCTAGAACGTAGGCGTTATTTATCTTCATTTTACAGATGTGGAAACTGAGGCCATGAGAGGATAAATTCACTGCCCTACCCACCAAGTGGAAGAGATGGGATTCAAACCTAGGTCCGTCTGACTTTAGGGACAGGTTCTTAACCTCTAAGATCAGTCCAATTCTAACAAGAAAAAACCCTGCCAACTGGGGTGTGGGCATGCCTAAAATCAGAACCATAGAGCTTATCACCTGATTTGATGCTAAGAAACTGTTCCCTATAGCAAATTTCCTTTCCAAGGTATTGGAACTGACTCTAGAAAGATGAATATGTGGTTCTGCATTCTTAACTTTCCCTCTATGAGCATGGGTGATGGAGATCTGACTGCAGTGTGATCACAGGGACTTAGCCAAGCCTTAGAGTAGGTTCATTCTAACAACTGGAAACCAACGAGCAAACACCTCTGCCAGCAATAAAGGTTTAAAAACAGAGAGCACTGTAAGAATCTATAATCTTAAAATGGATTTACTCTAAAAGCACACAAAAAAGTCAACTCCAAGTGTCACAATGGACATACCTACACTGTGCAGGTAGGTCTGGGGCAGGTCTGTTTTACTTAGCTGGAGGTCAGTTGTATATTTGGTACAGCACTGAAACTTGACCACATTTTAAAACAAATAAGCAAGTATTTCCTGATAGCATCAACAGCCAAAACTAACAATATGAGACCCCCCCTAGGCTACAGCAAAGGAAGATCCAATTAATTGGCGATGGCCAGGAGACACCAAAGTTAATTAATTTTGGAGAAAAGGCATAAAGCAGAGACTGAAAGAGGAAAAGACAGGACTCCAGATGTAATTGACTCTCTTGGCTTCAGTTCTCACTTCTTCATTGTCGGGTACTATGTCTTATGATAGGGGTAAAATCAAACCCAGACTACCACTTACAGAGCAAGTGCCAAAAGCAAAAATTTCAAACTCCATAAAAAGAAAAGGGAGGGAACTCACAGGTTAATCAAGAAAATATGATAGGATAAACGCAATTCCCATCTTCCAAATGACCAGAATCACTGTCTAAATGATTACTCTTTGATCCCTAATCTCTCCTCAGAGAAAAACTAGCAGATACAGGTGCTTTACATTATATAGATATAGAAAAATCAAATTAAAAAAAAGTGGGAGAAATGAATCAAGATGGCTGACTGAGAGAATGTACATTTCTCCACTCCAAGCCCCAAATTATGAAATGATGGTTATGAAATGAAATAAATAAAAAAGAAAGATACATCTACACCAGCACTAGAAAGGAGAAAGTAGGCCATAGACTGACCAGAACATGAAAAATAATTGCAACAT
This sequence comes from Equus caballus, assembly GCF_041296265.1. NCBI lineage: Eukaryota > Metazoa > Chordata > Mammalia > Perissodactyla > Equidae > Equus > Equus caballus. The sequence continues at coordinate 38,356,292 of NC_091707.1, forward strand.
TTAAAATAGATGGAATTGGAATAACAGAGAAAGATGAGAGGAGTAAATGTTATCCAAAAGAGGGACAGGAGAAAACCACCTCTGAGCCATAAGCAATTCCAGGGCTTTTCCAACAGCAGAGTAAAACAATTATTAAAAAATCAGGAAAGGACAACCACTAGGGTAGTTAATTTTACAGCTCCATTAAGCTGATTCAATCAAGCTTGCTTATAATGAGCAGCAGAGGAGAGTGATGTGTGTCCCCAGGATAAGCTCCTAAGTAATCCTTTTAAATAAAACAATAGTATGACAAGAAGAAAGACAGGCACAGATTAAACTTCCAAATTCTGCTGACACTGGAGGAAGAAACAAAGAAAGGGAAGTACAGACTCCAGCCTATGGGCCAAGGACAAAGCATTGACTTGCCCTGTCTGAACTGGAGTTCTGATGCCAAAGTCTCAGAGATTTGATTCTTGGGCAAGATAAATAAGGCAGGTCTTGGTAATTTACACCTCCCAGGAAGTAGGAAAGATTTAATTCCCAGGAAATCAGCAACAATAGTCACAGGCTTCTGATATCCCCCCAGTCAGAACCACTGTTCTCTGAGAAGTCAACAGAGTCACAAATACACATTAAACATAAGAATAAGAAACCAGAAACCCATTTCCAGGACCCAAAACAAGGCAACCACCTTCATGAACATGAAGCCTCACAGATCTCCAACGAGCATGGCTGAAGCCAGACATTTGCTTGGCTCCAGATCATGAAGCAGGTGGTGGACAGGGAGTTTAGCTCCTACAGGATAAGGGGACTCAAAGAATTCATTCAAGATAGGGAAATGGGCCCAAGATATCTGCTTGAAGACAGAAATTTATGATAGGGCTACAGACATTAGAAAGGAGGCTGATGAAAAATGCTGCCTAACGCTGCCTGAGGCTCTTAGGATTCCTGAAGTGAAAGGACACAGACACACCTTACAAATGGAAACAACAAAGCGGCTGAGGGGCTCAACAACTGGATGTGGATCCAGCCAGTATCTTCCTAGAGCAAGAATACAGAATCAATTATCAGACATGATTTGGGAATATGGGATAGAGGCAACTCCAAAACTGTTGGACAGGAAGTGAGGAATCTAGAGGAAGGGAGCGAGAAAACAAAACAATAACCAATGAATCAAAATGAGTTTTCAATCCCAAATTCCAAAACACTTGAAAAAAATCTAATGTTATAAAGCTGGCCGACAAAATCAACATTCAGAGTATGAATTTCCTTCATAATAAAAGAATTTTACAGGACATTATGACAAAGATTAAAAGTAACAACATTTATCATGCTCAAAGAAATAATGATACTGATGATGAAGCTGATGATGGTGTCATTACTGATAATGACAGCTAACAATAATGGAAAAATTACTATGTGTTAGGCATTGTTTTAAACACCTTACAAGGAGTACTTCACATATTTTATGCACAATCCTCAAAACAATCTATAAGGTAGATATTTACATTATCTTCATTCCATTGATGAGAAAATTGAGGCATGGTCAAGTTAAGTAACTTGCCTAAAGAACACATCTGTTATGTGAAGAGCTGGAACTCAAACCAGGCAGGTTTAAGCCTCCAGAGCCTGTTAATTTAACTGTACCACGCCATCTTTCTGAAGGAAGGAAGAAAATGCACTGAAATCCTTTTAAAAAGAACAAAAAATTGTGAAACACAACGAGGTAGAAATGAAACAAGAAATTTGGGATATAAAGAACTATCAAAGTGAAATATTAAGAAATGAATGCATAGTCATTCAAATAAAAATTAAATATATGTGATAAACTCTGGACTAGACAAAGCAAATTAGAGAATTAAAAAATGAAAAGTACCAGGGCATTCACTCAGAATGCAGCACAGAGATAGAGATTGTTAAAAATAACGTGAAAGAGCAGTTACGTCACATGAAGGATGGACTGAGAGGTTCCAATAATTGGTTATTAGGAGTTCCAGAGGCATAAAATGAAGGAAATGTTAGAGATACAATGTGGGAAGAAATAATGGCTGAGAATCTTAAGAACTGAAGAAAGATGTGAGTTCTCAGATCGCAATCTTGAATCAAATGTAAGGTGGGATCAATAAAGGAAAACCCCCCACCTCAGCTTACCAAACTCAAATCATGAGACATTACAAAAAACATGACAAGCTAGTAATGAGACAGATAAAGTACAGAAAAGAAAAAAAGACAACTACACTATCAGCAACAATAACTCACAAAAGATAACCATTAAAAGAATGAAAAAAATTAGAATTTAGTATTCAACAGAGTCTGTATCATTGATTCATATTATATACTGTCCCTTCTCATAAGAGAATTACGCTTCTCCACTCCATTGACACAAGGCCATATGATTTGTTTTGGTCAATGAAATGGGAATCGAAATGACATGTGCCCCTTTCGTGCAGAAGCTTTAAGAAACATAGTTTCGATCTGCCTTGGTCTTTCCTCCTTGCTCCAGCCTGATTTCCAAAATGAGTATACACCAGCAGCTGACCTACAGTCAACATGTAACATGAGCAGAAAATATACTTTTGCTGTTATAAGTTACAACAAAAGGGCAACATAGAGACATTTCCAGACACATACACTCTCACTAAAGAAAAAAGAAAACTATTAAAGGACCTAGTTCAGCAGTAAAAAAAAAAAAAAGAAAACAAAGGGAAAGCAAGGGACAGAAGAAATAGATACAGCTTAAAATTGAAAAAAAATTGGAATTGAGTACTAAATCCTAACACACATAAACGTTTTGCTTGTGCTTCTTTTACAAAAATATTCAAACAAAATCTATACCTTTGAAAGCATCAAAGAGGGAAAAGGGGAAATATAGAAAATGTTAGTTCAATTCAGGTCAAAAAAGAAAGAAAAAAAAGTAAAGGATAATGAACAAAAATAACACCAAAAGATGACAGAAACAAGTCCAAATATATTATTAGATACAATACATATAAATGGAATAAACTTAGTTATTAAAGACACACTAAAAACAAACAAAAAACACAAAAAACCGCCTGTTGCTTACAAAAATCCCACTTAAGGCCAACAGGGAGGAGTGAAATTAAATTGATAAGAGAAAATATAGTGGACAAACAATGAATCACAAAAAAGCCACTGTGGCATTTTTAAGATCAAACAAAATTGCACTGAACTTCAGTATGGATAAAGAGAGAGATAACATCTAAAAAAGTACAAGCCACAAAGAAAATATAACAATAATAACCCCGTATGTACCTAGCAACAAAGAGTCAAAATATTGAAACCAAAACTGTCAGAATTACAGGAAAAAACACAGCTATCCACAATCTTATTAGGAATTTTAACATACCTGTATCATAAACAGATTGAGCAAAGAAAAAAATAGAAAAGATTCTAACAAAATAAGCTAAATCTATTAGATATACACAAACTCCTTAACACTAGATACAGAAATAATATATGCATGTATATATGTACATTTTTTGAAATATTTACAGAAGTATGACAGACACTAATATATAAAGTAAGTTTCAATAAATTGCAAGGGACAAATATAAAAAAGGCCATTTATATGATAATGCTAAAAATAAACTTAAAATTGGCATTGAAAAGGTAGCAAAACAAAAACAAATGCCAAAATTTGTTTGAAAGATTAAAAACATAGCTGTACTCCTATATAACTCAGTGGAAATTATAAAATATTTATAAATGAACAGCAATGAAAGCACTACATATCAAAATGCAGGAAATGCAGCTAAAGTAAACACAAGTAAGTATGTTACTTTAATGCATCGATTTATAATATTGAAAATAAATTAGTTTAAATATTCCCCAAGGAAACTAGAAAAAGAGACTAAATATTAAAGAGTAAAAGGAAAGAAACAGACACAAGGACAGAAATTAATGATACAGATAACAAAGAAAGATCAGAGGGACGAGAAGGCCAACATTTTCTCTTGGGCAGGGAAAAATACTAATAAAATAAATAAGCTGATCAGAAAATGGATAAAGGTAAAACAGAAAAAAATAAAAGAGAAAAAAGTGAGACTTGTAGTTAGAAATGCAATTGAGTTTCTTAAACTATTAAGAAAATACTATAACCAACTTTATGATAATTGACTTCAAACAGAAAGCCTCAATAAATGCATAATCATTGAAGGAAATAAGTAAGAAATTGAAGGTTTCTTCCCCACTCCCCAAACAAAATACATCAGGACCAAATAAATACGTTGGTACACTTTACCAAATAGTCATGAAACACGTAATCCCTAATTTATGGAAAGTATTTCAGAGAATAAAAGAATGAAAAATACTTAACTTATTTTAGGAGGTCAGAAAAATACCAATACTAAAAGTAGCTAAGATATATTATAGACCAATTTTACTTATGAATCATAAATAAAATATTAGCAAATAAATTCAGCAGCAGCATTTGAAAAGATAATTTATCAACCTAAGAATGCCAGGATGATGCAATGATCTAAAACCTTCTGTAATACATTAGCAAATTCATAAAACATACATGTATGTATGTTTGTCTATATATACATAAATATCAAATAAAAAGCAAACTATAACAAATATCCTCAGTGGTGAGATTTTAGAAATATTAGACTTTTTAGTCCAGAACAAAAGCACCCACATCCCACAGTATACTGCATAACTGAGGCAATGTAATAAGAGAATGACCTACTGGCAGAAAAAAAGAACAGAAAAGAACACCTAAGAAGTAGATTCATGAATGTAGACATTTCAAACGAGTAGGGCAAAAGATGAGCTAGTCAATAAATGGTAACCCATTACACATATTTTGCTCATACATATATAAATACTAAAATATACAAAGGGCTGAGAAATATCCAAGTCATGTGGTTACCTCCAGAGAGAAAGAGAAATAACAGAATTAAGAAGAGGTAATAACAGGCTTCAAATGACTTCTTTAAAAATACTAGCATAGGGGCCGGCCCGGTGGTGCTGCAGTTAAGTGCGCACGTTTTGCTTCGGCTGCCCGGGGTTCACCAGTTCAGAGCCCAGGTGCAGACATGGCACCACTTGGTTAGCCATGCTGCGGTAGGCATTCCACATATAAAGTAGAGGAAGATGGGCACGGATATTAGCTCAGGGCCAGTCTTCCTCAGAAAAAAGAGGAGGATTGGCAGCAGATGTTAGCTCAGGGCTAATCTTCCTCAAAAAAAAAATTACTAGTATAGTTAATTAATAAAACTCAGAGTTGTTTTGTTTCTAAAGATCACCAAAATGGAACATTATTTGGCAAATTTTACTTCACAACACACATATATAAAACCGAGGAGCAATAAACATCACAACGTGAGAAGCAAAAATTTTAAACTTTTATTAGAAAATATAGAAGACTGTCACTGTGAACCCAGAGCAAAATAAATTACACATACACACACACACACAAACAACCTCTGTTAAATAACTGAAACCATAAGCAAAATTAAAAGACAAGCCATGGAATGAGATAAGAGACTTAGAAGGCATATAACCAAAATAAAATAAATACTGTGTGTGTGTTCCAACATGTGAAATAAATATAGAAGATCTGATTTTAAAAATGGGTAGAAGATCTGATCACTCAATTCACGCAGATTCACAGACGAGAAAAGAAAAACGGCCAATACTCATGAAAATGTGGTTTCCCTAGTAATCAGTATGACACCAGGTAAAGCAATAACCAGATACCATTAGCCAGCCATCTGATTTCCCGAAAGTAAAGTCTGCAGATGCCAAGTGTTCTATAAAACATAAACAAAAAGAATGATGGAAATATATACCAAACAACCACTTTGGACAGCAATTTGACAATAAGTTGGATTGTCTATAGCTTCATTTTGATTCAAAACTTTCATTCCTAAGAATCAATCTTGGAGAAATTATCTCACATATGCACGGGGGACATATGCAAGGAAGCTCAGTACAGAAATTGCTTTAAAAGCAAAAATCTGGAAGCAACTTGAATGTTCATCAACAAAAATTGGAAAAATGAATTCTGGTATAATTGCAGCCAAAATGAATGAATTAAACTACAGTACATGGTCAAAAGAGTAAAAATTAAAAATTAGGTTATTACATAAAAAAAGTCATCTGTATACATAAAACTTAAATTCTAAAATCAATAGTATATATATTTTACTGATACATAATATGCAGTAATAAAAGTATATAATATGTTTAAGAATGATAAACACCAAGTTCAAGATAACAGTTACCTCCAGGTCTCTCTTTTAGAAAGAATAATAGAGTTGGGATCGGTTATAGAGGCATCAACTCACTTCTTTAAAAATAACGGTAGAGTAAATCAGTAAAACTCAAAGCTGTTTTGTTTTGTTTTGCTTTCAAGATGAACAAAATGGAAAATTATTTGTCAAATCTGATTAAGGAAAAAAAATTAGGCAAATTTAACAACTCTGAAACAGTGGAGACCTAAATATTTGCCTAAGTCCCATACTTTCTGTTATCGGGGGAACTGTGTTTCTCCCAAATTCATATGGTGAAGTTAACCCCCCAGTACCTCAAAATAGAGCTACATTTGGAGACAGGTCCTTAAAGAGGCAATTAAGGTAAAAAGAGTTCACTAGGGTTGACCTTAATCCACTATGACAGGTATTCTTAAAAGAAGAGAGTAGGACACACACAGAGGGAACAGCACGTGAAGGGAAAGGGAGAATATGGCCTCCACAAGCCAAGGAGAGAGGTCTTGGAATGTAACCAACCCTGCTGACACCTTAATCTTTGACTTCTACCCTCCAAAGTGTGATAAATTAAATTTCTGTTGTTTAAGCCACCCAGCCTGTGGTACTTTGTTATGGCAGCCAGAGCAAACCAACACACATGGGCAAAAGAAGTCCCCTCATTAATGAAGACAGTGTGGTTAGCTTTTCCGTCATGAGTCCTAATCCACTCTCATTTTATTTGGGCAGGCCTTGTTTTTAAATGTCTTGAAAGAGCAAGACATTTAATTTACTGCAAACACATTTTAAATTATTTACAAAATTTATAGTACTTGAGAAAAGTACTACAGAAACTTTCTTAGAGGCTCACATACTATTTACACATGAAGAAAATACAAGAAGCACATATAAGTTCATTTCAAACCTCTTCTTCTCTAAAGAATTGCAACCCTGGTTGACTAACATCTTTGGTGGGAAAACATTTGTTGATAATTTAAAGGCTGGTGCTTATTTAGGATTTATTTTGTGAAGACTGAGGATGATCAATTGAATTCAACTTAATTATTGATTGTGTTCCAATTTTATTACAATACAAATCTAGAAATGAAAGCTTTACTAGCTCCAACACAAAAACATCCAAATCCAGAAAAAAAAAAATTGGCAGCTCATTGTATGTTAAAAATAATGAAAACAAATTATCACAAGAAATTATTAATATTTCTAAATCACAAACAGTTTAGCGAGAAAAAAGCAATGTATCTTCAAAATGGCAGCTGGGAGTTTAAGACTAGATGAACATATACTTTCTAGACATCTGTTAAAAGTCTGAGGGACTCAGGAAAATTTAAACGGCAAAAATTTGGAAATAATCAATTGAAAATGAATGTATATCTAGTTAATGTGGTCAATGTTATTACATTTATATAAGTCTCACTCGCTTGAACAAAATTGGAAACTGTATTCTACTATTCTGTGCTACAGTACTTTTATTTTATTGTATTGTTAGAGGCCTTATTTTCTGAGAAAAAATAATCATCTTGATGCTGCTCTTAAACACAGGAATATAACTGGTCTACTCTCTCCCAAGGTTCTTCCGCTTTGATTGCTCCCTAGCAATTTGATTGCTCAGATTCCTACCAATAAAAAGTACTTTAAAATAGACTTAGAAAATTTGAAAGAACATGGCTATAGCACATGATTATCGAATTTTACTGTGAGGTTAATAAAAATGTATAGGACTAAATGCTTCAATGTGCTCAACCTAGAAATGTGAGACAGAACTAAAATCCTAGATATTCAGTGGTACTATAACAGATCAATATATACATTTTTTTTGGTGAGGAAGATTGGCCCTGAGCTAACATCCATGCCAGTCTTCCTCTATTTTATGTGGGATGCCATCACAGCATGGCTTGATGAGCAGTCTGTAGGTGTGCACCTGGGATCCAAACCTGTGAACCCTGGGCTGCTGGAAGTAGAGTGCGCAAATTTAACCACTACGCCACCAGGCTGGCCCCAGATCAATATTTCTAAAACCCAAAGCAGTCCCATTCCACTTATCAGTCACTAGTGCATACACTCACCTCCAACTTCCAGTTCATTTTCATAAAGATCCATCGCCATTTAAAAAAAAAATATACACCTTAAAATTATTATTAAAAAAGATTATCAGTAAGAATGATTCTATACTTGACTTTTTATATAAATTTGATTCAATGATAATTATCTTGAGCCATAAGAGAACCACCACATTCAGCTGATTTTATCTTTTTAACTTTAACTTTTACTAAATCAGAGAATCCTTACTTAAACCAATGGGTCATCAGAGGAAGGACTACAAGCATTTGGCGGTTCTTTAGGATGTTGTAGATAATCAGATCAAACAGAGATCCAGAAAGAGAATGAGTCTGTCACAGACAACCACTTCCAGCATTTTATCTGATGGTAAGTTATCAAATGCAATGCATTGAAAAATCAGAATGCTAAATATTTCCTCTAGGTAGATGAAAGCAAACAGATTTACAAAGGGTAGTCTATTAAACTGATTAAGTCTTTTTGAATTAAAAATAAGGAATGAGAACTATAAACCACTGCTTTATAGTTAAATGGCCTTGAATTTTAGGTGAGGTACTGGTGGTATCAGACAAAACCTTAACAAATTCCAAGTCTTCTGACAGACTTCCCCATCAGTTAATTACATATGGCTCATCATTAATAAAAATATCACAAAGCAGACTTCCGGGGAGGAAGAGTATCAAAGCTAAACCTAAGATCAATTCAGTGATTCTCAAACCTTGTGTCATGTCAAACCAGCACACAACACAATGACTGCCTCTACAATGAAATCAGGACCCACAGACCTTTTCTATACCTTATAAATAACTAAAAGATAAAACCTCCTTTCTGTGCCAAAGACAAGCTATGGGGAATGAACATAACTAAGCAGGCAACTGATAACAAACCAAAAAGAGTTGGGATATGTGAACAGTTCAAACTGAAATTCACCACCCTTTTTGCAAGCTGGGCAAATTGGATGCTGTACTTTAATGAGCCATGAAGAAGGCCTGATTGATTAGAGGGGATGTTGCTTTAATGGTTTACTGTTCACAAATCACTGATCTCCTTATTGTATTGTCTATATATAGTAATCTGTTTTCTCCTTCTTGCTTTTTGGGGAAAGAGCAGAGGGGACAGGTTGGGGAGAATTTTACATCTTCAAAATTATCCTCACACATCAAAACTGACAGGCCCTTGAAGTTTAAAGGCACCTTTCACAATTCCAATTTAGCAAAAGCAAAAAGAGAGATTTACACCAAAGAGATGACAAACATAAACTGACCTTGAAGCCCAGTGGCCCGCCTGTTATAAATTACAGATTTCTAGACCTACTTTTCTGGCAATATCAATAGGATATATAAGCTAGTTACTGGCTGTAAAATAAACACATCTATACAATTTATGACAAATAAAGAAATTCAAACTAGGAAGAAATGTTGTTTAAAATAACCTTCACAAGAAGCACAGAAGTGTTCTCTTGTTCTTCTCTGCAATTAACATTATCATTCAACAAAGTGAGATACTTACTAAGCAACAAAAGAGAGAGCACTGAAAATGAACAGAAAAATGTTTTTAAAACAACTATCACAGAATTGCTAATACTATACTCAGTATATTAAAATATTCCTTGAAATTAGTTTCTATAAAAAGGATCTACAAAGACAACCAAAAATGAAATAAACAAATCCAATATAGCTAAGTTTTTTAAGGTAAAATATTCAGCTACAGAGTATAGGAGGTGGGGGATATGGGAAGCCAAAACAATTTTCAACCAAGTTCCAATGTTTTTAACACTTTTCTTGGTCCTTTTGTTTTTCCCTGCAAATTACAGACACATATTTGTGCCCATTAAAGGCACATCTGTAGTGTGGTTTATTTTCACATTTCTTCTAAAATTTCTTTCACCTCTAAATCGATTAGTTTCATTTATGTTTCTTTTCTTTTCTCTTTTTTTTCCTGCTGAGGAAGACTGGCCCTGAGCTAACCTCTGTGCCAATATTCCTCTGTTTTGTATGTGGGTCGCTGCCACAGCATGTCTGCTGATGAGTGGTGTAGGTCCACAACCAGGAATCAAGCCCAGGCCACCGAAGTGGAGCAGGCCAGACTTAACCCCTAGGTTACAGGGCAGGCACCCAAAAATGTTTATTTTCTAATTCAAAAGTACTATGGCATCTGGGGAAAATATTACATCACATGAAAACTAAGAAAAATCAAAGTATAATAGTTTTATGCATAATCATTCTGTTGAACTTTGTGAAATTAAATGAAAACTATCAATGGCAATTTAATTATTGTCTGTCTTTATCCTCTCAAAATAATTTGTTCTCGTGCTCAAAGTTCTAAACTTTTGTCTCTAAGATACTGGAGGTTACAAAAAAGTAAAATGGTTAGAAATCTTAGAGAAGAGAGGTAAACATTTCTGTATTGTATGACCCATATAATAGCACTTCTCATATTCAAGGTGTTTTTACTCCTGAAATCTATTTTAGGACCATGATTAAGAATAACAGGGAAATGTATAGTCTTAGGAACAATTTAAAATTACCATTCTAGGCAAAGATTTACGTAATTATAAACCATTTTAAAATAACTCCATTCTGAAATCATAAAGGAACCCTTTGTGGTATTTGTTTGCACGATTAAAGGAAGCCAGAATATTCATTAAAAGAAACATATTATCATTTCTTGCCTCACTAAAACTATTGTTTCATTAATGAGCTGATAAGCATTTTTATAATGCATTAAAGCAAAGGAATATCACACTCAGAAATGTAAAATTGCTTACAAGCTATAATCCTGGCCTACCTTTGGTTTTCCTGAAGGAGATACGTATGCCTTTCTTTTTCCTTTCTTTTTTTTTTTTTAAGCATCAGAACTCTAGAAAGATAAGCTTCCATAAACTCCTGGAAATTAATTAATACATCCAAGAACATGCTACCTTCACAGCAAAAACAATAAATACAGGATTGTGAATCACTGGTCCTTTATAGAAAATAAAAAGTGCTTCTGATTGCCCAATTGTGAAGCAACTCAGCAGAGAAAATAAAGTATGCAATTATATAAATAGAATTATGAAAAAGAGTTCCATTTACCTTTCTCTTCCTAGACAAAAGAATTTTTTAGAAAGTTTCTTGAATATTCATTCTATTTTTTTTCCACTTTGAAAACTGTACACATTTTTGGAATAGAGAACTGATAAAGAGCTAAAAGATTTTAATCAGAATACCTGAGTTCCAACCCTAGCTTTGACACATATCAATTGTGTGATCTCTGAACCTAAAAAGATAACAATATCTTAATCAAGGGACAATTGAAAAGAATACTAAAAGCATAGAAGAATTAACATAGTTAAAATGTCCATACTTCCTAAAGCAATTTATAGATTCAATGCAATCCCTGCCAAAGTTCCAACAACATTTTTCACAGAAATAGAACAAAGAATTCTAAAATTTATATGGAACAACAAAAGACCCCAAATAGCCAAAGGAATCCTGAGGAAAAAGAACAAAGCTGGAGGTATCACACGCTCTGATTTCAAAATATACTACAAAGCTATAGTAACAAAAACAGCATGGTATTGGCATAAAAACAGACAAACAGATCAATGCAACAGAATCAAGAGCCAAGAAACAAACCCACACATCTATGGACAGTGGATTTTCGACAAGGGAGCCAAGAGCATACAATCGAGGAAGGAGAGTCTCTTCAATAACTGGTGTTGGGAAAACTGGACAGCCACATGCAAAAGAATGCAAGTAGACCATTATCTTACACCATACACAAAAATCAACCCCAAATGGATTAAAGACTTGAGTGTAAGACCTGAAACCAGGAAACTTCTAGAAGAAAACATAGGCCATATGTTCTTTGACATTGGTCTTAGCAGCATTTTTTCAAGTACCATGTCTGACTGGGCAAAGGGAAAGACATTTTATAACAGTAAAAGAAAACGTTTAAGAGCTTAATTTTCTTCTTATAAAAAATTTCTTTATTGAGTTTTAGAAAAACTCTACAGTTTTAAACGAAGAAGCAATGTCTCAAAAATGTGTCTGTGTGTGTGTGTATGTGCGTGTGTATGTATATGTATATGTGCAAATGAGATAGAAAAAAAGGGCTACATTTCATACTAACTTCCTTTATTTTGTTTCCACCATATATACTGCCACTGAGTTACCTTTATTACAGAGAAGGCACTAAGGCAAAAGTCACAAGTGGCTTAACCATCATAGAACTTATTTCATATTTTCCCCTATAAAGTGACCCGAACATCTTGCTCCATTGCACGGAAGTAATATACAGATACAACTCTCCATTAACCCATAAGGATACTACCCTATAGAGCTGTTCTAAGGCTCAAAGGAAATCCTATACTACCTTAACGCAACCATTAATTATAGTCATTTTGCTTTAATCTCACAATCACTCCTACTCCTTTTTATATTCTCCTGCTCCTTTATTTGATCTTTTTTAATTTCATTCATTCATTCTTTCTCAGTTAAGGAAAATTTCAACCATACACAAAAGTAGAGAGTATGATGTAATGCCTTGCTATGCAAAGTGCGCTGATGAACATTTGAATTCTTTCTTGATTTTTTTTGCTCTTCTAAACTGTGATTCTATGAATATTTGTGAATAAACCACCTGTTAGACATATGCAAGAGGTTCTTTTGGGTAAATACTTAGGAGTAATATTACCGGGACATACAGTATGTGAGTGTTCAACTTTACAAGATAATGCAATTTTTTTCAAGAGAGGTTTTACCAACTTACACTACCACAACAATTTATAAGGTTCTGATGATCCATATCCTTTCCAACACCTAATGGTGTTAGATTTAAGTTTATGCTCAATGAGTGGAACATTGGATTTTACTGAATTAATAACCTGCAATTATCTCATTATTCTTCACGTTTATTGGACCTATATGTCTTTCTTCTATTAAATGTTTATTCATGTCTTTCGCCCATTTTTGATTGAGTTGCTGTCTTTTTCTCGTTAATTTGTAGGAGTTCATTTATTCTTGATATTAATCCTTGGTAGGTTAAATTTTAGAACTAACATCTATCTCTTTATCTGTAGCTTGTTTCTTTGTTTTTTCTTTTCCTTTTTTTCAAACTATCTTTTTATGAACAGAAGTATTTACTTTAAGATAGTCAAACTGTCAATGAATAAGGGATCTTTTAAAATTTTTTTCCATATGGTTAACAATTTTTCCCTACCACTTTTACCGAATAGTCTATTCATTTCCCCCTAATATGCCACGTAAAAATTTGTCGTATTTCGAAGTTTCATATATATATTCCTCTATTGCTGGGATTGCTACTGAATTGTTTATCCCTGAACCAATGCCACAAAAGTCTCGATAACTACCTTCACAATAAGCTTTGACATGAATTAGCATATGACCCCATCCTTGTTTGCTTCAGAATTTCTCTAGGCTATATTTGTTCATTTACATATCCCTAAACATTTTAGAATCAGCTTGACCAGTTATATAAAAGTACTTTGATATTTTTATTAGAATTAATATCACTGAACCTATAGGTTAATATGCAAATGATTGAACATCTATAGGAGATAAAGTTTCCTATTCAAAAACATGAGATCTTTCATCATTTATTTCTTTTAAAGTATTTCAGTAAAGTTTTATAAGGTATATGCATATATCGTACACATCTTTTCATAGATATATTCCAAAGTACATTATCGTTGTGTTGTTTTTGCACATGGAATCTTAAAAACTATGTTTTCTAATTGTTCATTGCTAGTAAAGAGAAATGCAATTGATTTTACATCAGTTGTATAAATTATAAAATTGAATTTTATATCCAGACACTTCTAATTTTTATGATCATATCTAATAATTTGTCTGTGGATTCTTTTTATTTTAACAATCAGATTATCTACAAATCATAGTAGTTTTACCTTCTCCTTTCCCATCCCTACACAACAAATTTCTTTTTCTTATTTTATTGCACTGGCTAGCAGCTCATACTAGTAGAAGGTTGAATGAAAGTGGTGAAAATAAGTATCATTCCTTGTGCCTGCTTTTTAAAATAGTATCTTCCTATATAAAATGATGTTTTTAAAAGAGATTTTTGGTAGATACATTAGATCAGGTTTAAAAATTCCCTTAATTTACTAAGAAATTTTTGTAATATGAATTTATGTAGAAATTAATCAAATATTTTTTTCCACAGCTATTTATATGATCGTGTGCTTTTTCTCATTTAATCCTTCAATGTGGTAAATGACATTTATAGATTTTTTTACTATTAAACTACCTTTGCAGTTCTGGGACAAAGCCAATTTGTGCATTGTATATCTTTTTCATACAATATTAGATATTTGCATTTATACTTGTGAGTGAAATTAGTCTAAAATGCTCTTATCAAAATGATAGTGGCTTCATATTTGAGAACATTGGGAGCCAAACTGGAAAAGACTACATCTAAAATATGGCTTTTATACATGAAGCACCTACCATTAAATTACCTATGAGTTTACTTCACCTTTCTTCAATTTGGAGTGTGTGTTCATGTGTGCGTGTATTTGTCTGCTTCTTTTATGTTGATAATCTGTTCCTTACCTATAGAAGTATCAGCCTTAAAAAGAGTTGGAAAGCAATTCTCCCACCCAGGTGGTTTTAATCCAAAGAAGGTAAATTTACCTGAAAACATGCAACAAAGAGTGAAAGAAAGTAATGTTATTTAGGTCAAAGAAATTAAGATAACAATTTAAGGAATTTGCTTTAGTTATATAAGAACTAGAACTCTTTATATATTTAAAGGAAAAAGTATTCTTCCTCAAGTAACGACCTAGAGTTGATGAAACGTATAACTTGCCCAAGTGTGGTTGAGCCCAGTGAAAAGATAAAGTGAAAGATTTAGAGATATATATATCAAAAGAAAAACAGAGCAATATTATTTATCTCACAGTATATTAAAACCAAAACACCTTCATTGTAATTGGGGTATTAGATTGGCATTGAAAGAACAAATAATTTAGGAGCTTTAGCAAGAAAAATATTTGGATGCTCAAAAATATATTTAAGAGATATCTTTCATGTTTAGAATTATATAGTAGAGTACCTAATATAGAAAGCTAGGATGAACTAATCTATATTTTTCAGATTTACTTGGCTTAAGAAAAGGCTGTTTGTCACTTGCTGTCCACCCTCTATTTTCAACATAGACAGTTACTCTTTAAGAGATACATATGCTCAAAGGAAAATTACACAGCAGCTGAAGTCATGAAGAACTGCCCATCAGCTAAGCAAGGATTCCTGCAGGTGACCTGACAGCCCAATTAAAATTAAAATAAAATGGAACAGCATGTATACAGTAGATCCAGACTTTCCATCACTTTTTTCTTGGATACAATCATTGGGGATAATCTACAATCCTGCTGTGAAGGGAAATAAACTCAAACGCTACTTTCACATAAAAGATCGTCTATCAAAAATATCAAAAACTCTTTTATACTGCTTAATCCAAAATGTTCTAACTCCATTCCCTTAAAAAAAAAAGAGAGAGACTCTAAATGTGTATAAGGTTAATCAGTTAGAAGCTAAAAGGTAAGAGTGAACTCTCGCCAGAAATGAGACTCTACTTATGCTTGAAAATAAACATCTGACCACTGAATGCCTGATATTACGTGAGGATACATCTTATTCTTTAAAAAACATAAATACATGATAGGTTTTCTCCAGGTGACAGATATAATATATATAGTCTAGGAATTAATAGGAATTTTTTTTATCCCTGTACGTAAAGCTTTAAATTATTTATTTACCTCCTTTCTCTCTTTCTAATAGTTGCTTTACCTTATTCTGGCTTGACTTTTAACAGACTAAGTCTCTGATTATCTATGTCTAGTTCTCCCTCTGCGATTTTATAAAATACAGACTTGCCAGTGTTTCAATTTAAACTTATCATTAAATATTAACCCTCTACCAAAATGCGTGCTTCTTTAAACCCTACACTGGTACAGTTTAGTATTAAATATTATATTAATCTTACTTAAAACAACAAAAAAGTATTTCTAGGGCTGGCCCAGTGGTGCAGCGGTTAAGTGTGCACATTCCACTTTGGCGGCCCGGGGGTCGCCGGTTCGGATCCCAGGTGCAGACATGGCACCACTTGGCAAGCCATGTTGTGGTAGGTGTCCCATGTATAAAGAGGAAGATGGGCACTGATGTTAGTTCAGGGCCAGTCTTCCTCAACAAAAAGGAGGATTGGCAGCAGATGTTAGCTCAGGGCTAATCTTTCTCAAAAAAAATATATATATATCTCTAGATAATCAGTAATTCCTTGATAGGGTCTTTGTAATTTCTTCCAATCCTTATGCATACTGATTTCATTTATCTGGGCCAGAATCCACACTGACCTTAATTCTCTGCTCTCTGCTACTTTGTCCTCATTGTAAAAGTGTGAACTTGCCAACAAGTATAAAGAATGCATCAATTCAATTATTCCCTAGCCTGTTCTATATCCACGTAATAAAAATAAATGAAACCAACATTCTTTACCCTGACTTAATAAATAGCATCAGCTTTAGCAAGAAACTCTTTGCAACAGTTCTCAAACCTAGATAATTAATGTCTTTGTACTAAACAAACTTTCATGATGTTTCCCAGAATGTTAGATCACATTAAGGCATCACATAGGAAACTCACAGGACCCCCCCATTCACCTTCCTGTTAGTCAATGACAGCAAACAGAAGGGTATTAAAATACTGGAAGCATTCTCCAAAGGTGGCTTAGAAATAATAATAGAATTACCATTCTCTCTATTTCTATAGGAAAATAAGTGAGAGAAGTCCTTGTCTGCTTTACAAAGCTTTGGAATAAATAAATCACATAACTTTATTAAATTCTTTAGAACTCTCTGAAACATGTTACTGTATTATAATCTTATCTATACAGTTCCTTACCATCAAGTCTGAATTATATCAAAGCCTTTTGAGGGCAGACATTAGATGGGAGCAAGAAAAAAGATCAAGAGTTAAAAACAAAAGAATCATAAGGTAGAATTTTTCTCAGCAAATAGAACTATCCCAAAACAGTTATCAAGAAACTGTTAAGATACCTCATAATAGCCTAAGAACTGGAAATACAAGGATGGGTAAGAAATGCTTCTTACCCTCAAGGTGTTCACAGCATAAGTAGGAGGAGATCAAGCTACATCAAGCTACAACTTGGAAGCATCACCGAAATGAAATGGACAAGTGAATTTAGAGGAACAATAAGTATTAGGAGAGGACAGAGCTGGAGTTGAAGAGGGCAAGAACAGTGGCAGGAATTCTAGGTTACTCGAACTGCTACACATTTAAGCATTATTCCCAAACTCTAGTTGGCTACACAGGAGATGAAACTGTATTTAAATAACAAAATTGCTCAAAAATATGCTGAATATATGTTAGACTCTTCTAACACACACATTAAAAAGGCATTAGGCTTTGAGAAACTTAACAGTTTATGTGCATATATTTACGTACCTATACACATATACATATACATAATTTATGAATAAACAGTCTTATTATATTAGAGGCCAAGGAAGTTCTCTTCTAAAATGAATAAAATATGAAAATATTTTAAAGGGAAAGCATTCTTTACTTATGCATCCATGAATTAAAATTTATATAATCATAGAGTTAAAAGATTATAGATTAATTTTAGTGACTTCCTAAACTATATCCCTTTAAAAAAATCATATAAACAATTTGAGGAAAATGACAAGAAGAGGGAGAAACATAACAGAGTAGGTCTGTGATACCGAATACAAGGCACGGCAATCTTGAAAATATCAACCATCCACTCTGCTCTAATCCCCTCGACTTATACCGGCATTAGCAAAGTGGCCTTTTCAGTAAGTTCTTGCAAGTTTTTGATGTAGAAGGCTTAATGTACTCAGTTAGGTTCATTGTTTTATAGTGCTTTATGTATATATTTGATAGAAAATACAGTTTGGCAGACACATATTCTCAGTTAAGTTACTCAGGAAGAGTTCGACGCTAAGTAGCTTCAAGCTTCTGGAAATTAAATTTCTCACACAGGTTGGCCCAAGTGTAGATAAAATCATCGTAAAGACACTTTGTCCAGGATATTTAAAGACAAGTGTAACAAAAAGCCCTACATCATGACATACACCTGCATGACAGGAATATATATTTCTTTTCATGTGTGTGCAATTCTAAAATAGTGTATTAACAGCAAACCCAACTATCAATATCATATTTAATGCCTTACTAAATAACAACTAGTTTGTGACTTTCCCATATCTTTTTACTATACTTTTTATCACGAATCCGCTTTGGAACTCAAAATAATTTTCTTACGTAATATCTTGAAATACTGTATTATTATTAATTGAAACATGCTAAATAAGATGAATTAGTGGGTCAGAAAGTTTTTCTTGCATATTTTTATTCATTAAAAATAATAGCCAATGTTAGGAATATAAATTTAGTTTAAATATTTGCCACAAAACTATAAAACATAAACATGCTCTTAATAATAGGTGTGACAAAATGACAATATTGTAAGGTCTTTCCTGTTGCTCCATCACAACACAAAACTATTTTAACAGTATAGTATTAAATAATCCCATAAGCTTTTGTATGTTCAATTAGAACGTGTATTGTGACCTATAAGTACATGTAGTAGTATCTCATTTTGAAACCATTATTTACACAGAAATTTTGTATTAAAATCCACAGACCAACAAAAATAGATACAAACTCTTCTTAAATTCCTGGCCTTCCCAATACATTAAGAATGTTTGTATTTTTCTTCTTTGCATCAGGCAACATTTAATTTCAAACTTACTACAAACTAACAAAGACAAATGATATTCATCAGAGGACTCAGTTCTCTATTTAGTGAGTAGAAGTAGCAGTCATGTGGGTACCTGGGGAGAAGAGAATGTCATGGCTAATCCCAAATTACAGTTCAACCACAATCGTCTCCTCGCTATTTAAGGTCAGACTCTCAGGGGAGGATTAACCAGGGCAGAGAGTAACAGAGACCTAGGACACGCTCACCTTACCCATAAGCCTCAGCAACTAATCAACAGTTGTTTGGGGCTGACTGCCTGCCAAAGAAAGAAAAGGAGAGCAAACTGTTTATTTTCTCACAAACAATCTGGATCTTCCTAGATTTATAAATTTCCAATATTTAAAAAAAATACATTATCCAAAGAGAGAAGAAGAGAAAGTAAATTACTCGCTAAATCTTCATAAATAAAGGGCCAATGGACTAATTGCACACCTCTATGAACCAAATGAAACTGCAGTTTTGTAGGTAAAAACAGTTCAACCTAAGTTCCAAGATTAAAGTTGGGATATAATAATTAAAACTAAATGAGGTTTCTAACATCTTGCATTTATTGCTGAAATATAATAATTTAAAATATTCTATGCCCAGAAATATTTAATAAAATTTTGCAACAGCTGAATCAGGGAGAGTCATCAAAAATTACAGAAATTTTGACAGGATGAAAGGCAAATAAAGTAAATAGGACTATGGCCTCTTGGACATAGATAGGGTGGAAGCAAAAAGCCCCCAAAAGACAAATGATTATAACTGATCACCCACTTAGAAGGGTTTTTGGACAGAAGGTGGAAAATGGATTGGGGGATTTAATAGTTTGTCAAAACGGAGAAATTCTGTTATTTCAGGAAGGGTCAAGATGTAGGATCCACTCAGAAGGGGCATCAATGGGGCCAGCCCCAGCTGCCTAGTGGTTAAGTTCAGCATGCTCTGCCATAGCAGCGCAGGTTAGGTTCCTGGGCACGGACCTATACTGCTCTGGTAACAGCCATGCTGTGCTGGCAACCCACATACCAAAAAATAGAGGAAGACTGGCATGGATGTTAGCTCAGGGCAAATCTTCAGCAAAAGAAAAAAAAAAGAGAGACAGAGAATTAGAAATACCAAAATGTTATGAAATGGAAAGGAATTATACAATATCTATAAGAGTCGGTGGAGTGATCCAAGTGGTAGATGGAGAAATTTGGTCGGGTAAGAATTTTGAAAGAGTTAAAGATCATGGTGCTGAATCATATCTAGAAATCAACTTCCATGAGTCATCTCTATACTGGCAAATATCAGAAAAACTCTGCCTAAAAAGAAAAATTGACCTACTGAGTTCAATTATTCAAAGCAGTAGCTATCATGATGATACCAAAGAAAGGATGTGTACTCTGAATCTTAAAAGTATAATAGAATACAATTTATATGAAAACTGGTATTAAGATAACAGATTTAGGAGAAGTCCCCAAGATACGGTGAATAGTTCACCGTATTTTGGGGAGTGGAAGAAAATTCACAGGTAAATTAAAAGCACAAAGCATGGAATGTCCTTCTCCTCTATATCTCGTCATTAAGTGGTGTTAATTATTCTAGACTATACTAAGCAGACTGTGATCTCAGGTAACGATAAATTATATTCAATAAATATTTAACTTTAACTTTACTTTTGGGGGCCTTAGATTTCTAATTATAAAAAGATAGGGTTGGACCATATCATTTCTAAGGATCCTTCCAGATTTAAAACAACAGGATCCTGAGTGGGCCTCCACTGTCTTCCCCACATCAACTTATACCCTGGTTTTCCATCAGATATGGAAAGCTTGCTCATGTGGTGCTGTGGAATCCCTGAGCCCTTTTCACAAGGAGGCTTCCCATCTTTCTCCAATTAGGGAACATCAAATACCACTGGTTTAAATCAGTGCTTCTCATATTTTAATGTGCATTTGAATCATTTGGAAATCTTGTTGATACTAATTCAGGAGATCTAGGATGGGGCATGAGATCCTGCATTTCTAATAATCTTTCAAGTAATGCAAATGCTGCTGGTCCACGGACCATACTTTGAGTAGCAAAGGTGTAAGGCACTCTGGAGGTATCAGTGGCTTCGAAAAAAGCAACAGCAGCCTACACTAGATTTCCTAAAGTTACATAGCAATAGTTCAATGAAATATTCATAATCTAGATGAAATTAGGGCCTATTTACCAGTTTTAATTTGTTTTCAAGTCCCCTGTAACGAAGATACAGTTTCCTCTCCATTGCTAATATTTCACTTTAGGACCATAATTTAATGGTGTCAGAAAGAAAACCACATCTATATGTCGTTTGTCCAGTAGTTCTCAGAAAATATAGGTTATAAATAGCTATGTTCTATTTCAGAAGCAGTAGTATTGACATTTGGGGTTTATTCACAAAAATTTGACTTTATCCTTTAATGAGACATAAAGTACTCTTTCAAATCTCAATTGAAATCCAATACTTTCTATACGGAATTTATTTTGATCATTAAAAATAAACTGGTATCATTATTTCTGTTTGGAAAAAAATCAAAGTTATCAAATATTTAAAAGATGCTTCACAAAACAAAAATGAGAGGCCATACTTCTTTAGTTTAAAAATAAGAGAACAAGGAAGTCTTCAATACTGTTATGAAATCTAAAAATCAAAAATATTACAAACATGCAGTTTCATACTTACTAATATGTTTAGCTATATCTGTAAGTCAGTTTGAAATTTAGACCATGATTTCCCACTTAAAACTGGCGTTGTCCCTAGGTCAGATAACAATGCATACTCAAATTATTTGGTTGAAATATTGTATTTGCAACGCCAAAATAGATACATGTCTGAAAAACTTAATAATAATTTTTTTAAAATACTGCAATTAAGTAAGAAATCACTTTCAATTTACCTTAGATGCTAGTGTTTCAAAAGGGACATCTGAGGATGAAGAGGGATATAGTGGAGATTTCCGTGTTTTCTCCTACACATAGCCTCTTCCTGACACGTGACTTCAGTTCAAAACTTTACTTTTTCTGGGCTGGCCCGGTGGTGCAGCAGTTAAGTGCACACCTTCCGCTTCGGCAGCCCAGGGTTCGCCAGTTCAGATCCCGGGTGCAGACATGGCACTGCTTGGCAGGCCACGCTGTGGTAGGCGTCCCACATATAAAATAGAGGAAGATGGGCATGGACATTAGCTCAGGGCCAGTCTTCCTCAGCAAAAAGAGAGGAGGATTAGCAGCTGTTAGCTCAGGGCTAATCTTCCTTAAAAAAAAATTTTTTTACTTTTTTCCTTAAGACAGGCAATTTCACTTGCATACTTTCTGTACATTAACATAACTAAGGATTGTTTGTTGCTTAAACTATTAAGCTAATCATATTATTAATAATCACATTATTAATCATATTATTAAATAATATTAACAGTTTATGAATGGGGAGGTTAAAAAAAAAGGCAAGGGAGTAGAGATGTTTCTGAGGGCAAAACTTGGAATAGAAAGAGAAGAAGAAAATTTGTTGCAGGGGTTGCATTCGTGCCTATGAGAAAGAGGTTGCCTAGAGTGGAAAAATATGGAATGCAAGACAAAAGAAAAGAAATGGAAAGTGTACAAATACATGACCTCATAAAGGAGAAGATAGAGTTTGGAAAACATTGGGTCAGAAATTTCTTTATTGGTCCAGAGAGAGGTTGGGAAAAGGCCAGGTAATGTTTCAGAGAGTAGGAGACACATATGTTGAGCTTTGAGAAATAATTAGTTCATCAACAGTTGAAGACAGAACTTGAAATGGAGAACAAGCATTTCCAGAGTCAAATGTGTTTGTTTGAGAAGGCAGGATGTGTTCAAATAACGTAAAGTAATTGGTGTTGCTAGAGGGCAAAGAGTCTGGGAGAGTAACAGTATTAACAGACTTTCAAATGCTCCATAAAAAACTTTAAGGTCCATATAATGTATCCCTTATGCAACAAAACACTAGAAAAAAGTTTAAGTAGAGGTAAATATCTTTAGATTTCTTTATGGATCAAACGCTCTGGTACTATACAGAACAGATTGGATGATGGAAAGACTTAGAGACAGGGAATCTGTCATGCATACAATGTGGAAAGTTTGAGCCACAGTTCAATAGTAACAAAAACAAAAAACAGTGGTGGAAGGGGTGAGGAATGTGGGTTTTCAAGCTATGAAGAAGGTAAATGAGGACCACTTAGTGATAGCTTAGTTATTGGGATGGGACAGGTGTTGGGAGAAGACTTGAAAGATGTGGTGGTTTCTAGATTGGTTGATTGGGTAAATAGGGAATAAAGGAAAACAAGTAGTATATGAAAGAACATAGTGGGTTAATATTCAGACACAATGCATTTGAGCTCCTTGTACTTCATCCAAGCAAACATATTTGAGAGATAGTAAGATACCCAAATCTGAATCCTGAGGAAGAGGGTGCAGCTAGAGGTCATAAACATTCCAACATTTAAACCATGAGAATGGATTAAATCTCCCAGGAAGCACATGAGGTATGAAAAGATAAGATGGTCTAGAATCAATACTCAGGAAACACCAAAATTTAAGGAATGGATAGAATAAAAAGAGCTGATAGAGGAGCTTGGGAAATGTTTAGAAATGCACCTAGTAAGCAGAGAGGAGTAGTGTCAAGCGAGTTCACTAAGAAAACAGCAGCCATCAATGCCAAGGGCTACAGAGAGATGAAATAACAAGTTGACTGAAAAGCGATCTTTGGATTTTACAGTTAGGATATCGCCACCGACCTGAGTGAGAGTGGTTTCATAAAAGAATATGATGAGGAATCAGCTTTCAGTAGGGTGAAGAAAGAATGGGTGAGTTGAAAAAGACAAAGAGCAAGATGGTTCTTCAGAGACCTTTGAAGAAGAATGAAATAAAGTTGTATCTAGATGGCGTATAAAATTCAGAGAGGGTTGTTTGTTTGGACGGGACAGACTTGAACACATTAGAATACTGAAGGGAAGAAAGCATTACAGAACGTGGGTATGAAGATACAGAAGAAAGTGAGGACTACTGACGGAGGAAATAATGATTCAGGGCAAAGAAGAAAGGTTGGTATTCAAGTGGAACCCTGTCAGCAGACTGCGTACATCATCTGGATTAAATCTAAGACATTACCCCTTGGTATTAGCAGTTTCCCTGAATTTAGGTCATACCAAATTACCAAATGCCAGCAACTGAAATTTAAGAAATGAAAAAGTTTTCTAAACATTGAAAATAAGGAACTCTATAAATCAATTTGACCTTTCAGCAATTCAAGCTTTCCTTCTCTTACTTTAGCTTTACTATAAAACAAATCTTATTGATGAACTAGAAGTATAATGGTTGTTCTCCTTACACAATAAAAAGAATTTAGAGGTACTAAAGAGTAGGTAATGGATTTTCTATTTTTATGCCATAATTATATCTCCCAAAATGTAGCTAACAGTCATTCAATTGAATGTCTTCAAACATATCTTTTGAAATATCTGACATCAGGAACTTTTAATGAAATACTTTCTGCATTGTCTATTTTTCCCTCTCTAAACCTACTACTAGTAAAATCACATTTGAAAAACCTTATTTAATTGATTTTATTCTTAAAATAAGAAAGCATAGACATTTTCTTTTTTGTCTGTGCTTGCATTTTGTTTTTAATAACTCAGACTAACTTAGAAAACGCTGAATAGAAAATGGGCTAACATTTTAAAATAGAAATATAGAGGGAGTCACACTGTAACATCTGTGCTATCTCCTTACCTCAAAATGTGAAGACATGTTAAACCAGATTTTGAATGTGCTTTGTTTTATTTTATTAAACATGAGTTTAGGAAAGATTAGAAGAAGATTCATTGAACAAAGAGTTGTTAAGACAAAAGTTGAAAACCAGACAGACTTCAGCACTTTGGGAGATATTATGGCATTGAACTTGAACGTTTGTGTATGCACACACATATTTACAGACATGTATAAAATAGTTGTTCATAAGAAATCTGGGCCCAGAAATTTTTCTTTAGGAATTTTCTTTTTGTTCTTCATTCTAGTCTGACTATAAAAAAAAAAAAGTGACTTTCTGTTACATTGAATTTTCCATGAAACTTCCATTAAACTTCTGAAAATGTTTTTTAAAGCATTTATTTTTTTCTATTTTTCAAAATTCTTTATTTTAGTTATCTCACTTTTCTGTTGAGGAACATTCTTCTTTTAAATGAAATTTTTATCTCAATCATTCTGTACTATTCCTTAGTAGGAATTAAATAGACCCATATTTAAGAAACACTGACCTAAATACGCAAACATTATCAGGAAGAGTACATAAGCAAATAATACTATGAACTATATTGTACATTAACAAATAGGTAAGATGCCCACCATATGCCAAGCAGTATGGAAAGTCTATTAAATTATTTAAATCAGTATTGATCACAATAACCCTGTGAGGAAGGTACTATGTCCATTTTAGAGACATTTAGGAAACAGAAACTCAAAGAAGTTAACTTATCCTGTCAGTTTATAGCAGAGACAAATGTCAACCCCTGACTATTGAACTCTAAAGTCTATGAAAAATGACAATGCATGGATACTAATTAATCACTACATTATCCAGCACTTTTCAAAAATTAAGACAGTCATTTGACTGCAGCCTTGTTTTCCTAATGTGTATCTGTTTTCTTGGAAAACACAAGAGATTTATAATAAAGGTGACTTCTAAGTCACCTTCTAGAAGTGCTAGATCTAAATTGTACCCAAACCCCATCATGAAAAATCATATATATTAAAATATCAATGACGTTTAAAAGAAGCATTTTATAATTCTTCATCTCATCTTTGGTAAAAATAAAATTTTATCAAAAGAATAAACTGAAATCAGAATGCCATATCATTCCCTTTCTGGATCACTGGGGTGGCAGAAAACCTGAAAACCCTGAAAACGATGCCTAAATTACTTTTAAAGAAAAGTTATAATTGTCAGGGAAAAAACTCTAAAGCTTGGATGTGGAATCTTGGGAAGAGAATGAGAGGGAGGGAGGTAATGCTACAGCTCTGTTTGTGAACTTGAAATCAGACAGACCTGATAACCCAAAAATAAAAGATTATTTTTGCCTGTCAGACACAACAGTACACATTCAGTACACTGCCTTAGGGATAGACCCACCTCTGTGCCACAGTCCCATCCATGAGTAGCTGAGAATCTCACCATTTCTTGGTATACCATGCTAATAGGACGTGCAGAGGATGAAGTAGCAGGTTCCCAAGTGCCACCCTGAAATCCTCCCATCCCTATCCAAATAAGCAGCAGCATCTCCTATCACCATCCATGGACAGCATCCATGGTCATTACAGCCCTTTCCCCAGATGACATCTTCCTTACTATTGTTTAAAGTCTGAGGAAGGGAGTTATTTTCCTTTGTTCATTTGTTTTTGACTCTCCTATGGGTCAGTCACTGCAGACTGGTAGGATATATTCATTCCTATTCCTTAAAGTATTTAAACACTTTTCTCTAAATTATGTCCTACAATTATTGACATTGTAACTTCACTTAGTATATATTGCCATGTAACCTAGGATTATGTTAATCAGAAAATTATTAGAACCATACCAAGCAGCTCAGTCACACATGGTAAATCGCTGATACATACATATTGACAGATTCAATCTGATCAAATATTTATTCCTACCTCCTTGGCTAAGATGTCTGGAAACCTACAAATTCCCAGATTACTGCTTAAGTGAGGAAAAATTCTGCAATTCATTTGGAGGGTAAGTCTTCTTTATCAAGACGGGACTCTGTAATTTTCTTCCAATAAATACTAAGATCTGACTCTAATTAAAGGCCTAGGAGAATGGGCGTAGGTCCAAGAAGGTTGTTAATTTATGTCTGCAAGGAAGTAGTTGTATCTTTAAGCAAAGAGCTAACAATCCAAACAAAAATAGAGGGGTAGGTCTTCTAAGAACAAGGAAGGCTTAAGTGGGAAGGGGTAGAAGTGGGCTTCAGTGCCCAAATCCTCCCACAGATTCTTCTAATTCTTGGGTGTCCATGGATTTATCAATCAACATCCTAACCCTAGCAAAAGGGACAGTGCAAAGTTGTGAATTTGAGCAATGATATGTTTCAGCATACACAGGATCAAACTCTGAGTTTGATTTTTGAGACCATCACTAAAGTTATGCTATAGAAAGGGTGTGCCACTCTGACTCTGTGAGGAATCCCACACCTCCGTATTTGCTCATTCAGGATTCAGGATTTGGGGAGCAAGCAGGTGATTAGCTGAGCTGAAGTTTATTAGCTTATCTGCCAGGAAGACTCACGATTTCTGCAAATATCATAGTATAGAGTGACAAAGGGAGATGGGCATCACGATGGGTAATTATTCAAAAAAGGAGACAGCTGTAAATGGGAACAGGCAGATAGAGGAAATTGGATAAACAGAAAAATGATACATATCTACCACAAAGGTAAACCACATGGCACAGACTCTGGGACATTATATGTTAACTCCATCTTCCCTTCATTGATTTACCAAAGCTATTTCAAAGGACTTGCATACTTGCATTAACAACAACAAAAAATGCCATGCTATTTCAGAGACTATATATATTATAGTTACAGATTTTTAAATTATTAATTTTTTCCTTTTATCTTTCTGAGTACGTAGGCTTTGTCCTAGTCATTCCAAAGCATCTATCTGACTGAGTGGCAGTTACAATTAGTAACTAAGGGTTTTGTTTTGAATTAGTAATTTAGGATTTTGTGACATAAAGAATTCAAAGAGAATGAACAATGCAATATTTATTTCTTTCATGCAAAAAAGGATTTATGGAGCAAGACAGGCTTGTAAACCAGAATATCAATTTGAGAGAAAATACTGTTTCTTTGTCTCCATTTTAGCAAACCCAAGGACAAGCTTGTTTAGCTGACCAGAGAGCTTTAATGTAAGGAATATGCAAACAGGAATTGGATATGACACACGGGACAGTCTGCTCCTTTTGTGTCTCACAGGAGGGCAGGGAAGACAGAGGAAGCAGAACAAGACTGTCTCATATGTGAACTGATTTACCCTTCTCTGTGCTTTGCCTAGAGAGGAGGCAGCTCATTAGAACAAGGTAAAACTGAGCACAGGGCTGGGCTCTAGCTTCTCGGTCGCTGACCAGGACTCTGAAAAGTAACTGCCTCTCAGGCTGCCCCAGCCAGCAAAGCCACATCACCTGGGCAGGAGAGCACTGTCAGGTAGGAGGAAGACCCAGGGTTTAATCTGCGGATTAGTCTTTGGTTCCTGTGTAGTCTAAAATGGAAGCAGAAGCAGCTGAGGGTCTGGCCGGGGTGCTTCCCTGAGAGTCTGCCATAATGCAGAGAGGCTGCCAAGCAGACGGTTCTGTGGAATCAAACTGGACACACTTCCAGGTGTCAGAGGAACTGAGTGCAGCAGTTGGAGCGGAGAGAAGGTCAAGTCAGTCAGCGCTACAGGGAACACTGCCCAAGACTGAAGGCAGTAGATGACAAGTTCCACCAACCAAAGAACCTAGCCATAAGCAAACAGCAGCAAGGAAGCAACAACAAAATGAATGAAGAACTTCACTCAGTGACACATGAGCCAGGGGAGTCAAGTCTTCTCTTCTGCCTGGAAGATGTACAAGCTGATCTCTCCCGAGGTGTCGGGGAGGTTAGCTGAAAGACTAAGTTTTCTTGGCCGAAGACAGACCGAAAGGGACTGTTTTAAATTTTAAACTAGATCTAACATTTAGTTCACTCTTTCCCACTCATTTTCTTTCCTGCTCCACTATCAGTCTTCCCCCCTCACACATGGAGATTCCACTGTTTCAGCTGTTCAGGCTAAAAACTTTGTCATTATCCTTGACCCCTCTCTTTTTCTCAAACTCCACACTATGCTCCCCTTTGCTCACTCTGCTCCAGCCACACTGGCTTCCTGGCGGTTCTTCAAGTATGTTAGGGACACTGCTGCCTCTGGGCCTTTGCACTGGTGCTTCTCTCTGCCTGGGATACTCTTATCCCAGATGTGCACATGAACTGTTCTCTTTCATTCTTTGTTCCAATGGCACTTTCTCAATGAAGCCTACTCTGCTGATCTTATTTAAAACTACATCTTGCCTTCACTGGCATTCCTCCGCCCTCTATCTAAGCCTTCTCTGCTTCTTCCCATGGCGATGATTACATTTTAAAATACTCTTTAATTTACTCGTTTGTTTTTGTTTATTGTCTGTCTCCTGCCAATAGAATGTAGCAACACAGCTGCAGGGATTTTGTGTATTTCATTCACTGCTGTATCTGTAGTTCCAAGAACAGAGCCTGACATCATAGTAGGCACTTGACAAATATTTGTTGACTGAATGATTAACCAAAGGTTCAAGATTCAAGAGGAAAATCAGATTAGTTACACGCTGAATGAAGGAAATCACATTTTCCCTATACATCCATTTGTTCTCAACATTACAGGTGCTCAAAGATAATTGATTGATTCCTTGTGTATACACTCCTGATCATATTCTTATTGTCACCCTTGTCCATTCCCCAGTGCAGCCCCAGGACTAAGCAATGTCTAATGAGAGTAAAACCAAAACTACAAGCCATGTGTAAAATTAGCAGTTAACATTTATTGACTACTTCTTAGCTACTGTTTCAGTCAATTTACATAAATCAGTGCATTTGATACAACTACCCTACCAGGTAAACAATAGTGCTAATCCCACTTAACAAATTAGGCAACTAAGGGATAAAGAGGTTAGGAAGATTTCCCAAGGTCACAATGTAGTAGAACCAGGATTTGAACCTAGGTAGTGAGACTTCAGAGCCCACGCTCTTAACCACCCTTCAGCGTGTGTATTTCCATAGGTTGTTTGGATACCTTGCAGCAACTACCTACTTATTTTGTGCACTTCGCTATATAAGAGCTACTTCTTTAAAATCAAGCAAAAAAAAATTCAGAGAGATACACTAACACAAATACCTAAAGCAAAACACTAAACAAACTATCCATACATAGCAGGGGTTTATAATCATAGACATGTTACCACCTAAAAATGTATGCTATAAAAAGATTATTTTTCATTTGTTTTAAATTATTCTTATGGTAACCTAAAGAGAACAGAACTAAAGGGAAAGTTATTAAAATAACGAGTGAAAATATACAGATTGGCAGATGATGCAGGAAAAAGGCCAGAGATAAAAGGTAGGTAAACTCAACCACTGCTGTGTTAAAATAGTAGAACTTTGGAAAAATCACTTAAACCTTCTGGGTCCATTCCTTCATTTGTAATAGAGACAGTTATAAACAAATAATATACAGGGAACTTCCTAGTTCTCAAAACTACGATTGTCTCTAAGTTCAAAGTAAGTTGCGTACGTAGTTCTCCAGCATCTACTGTGGGACTACCCTCTCTTTGGTATCCCAGTCTGTTAACACACCTTCAGCTACTCAAGACTTTCCATAGACTCTGTGTTTGTCATGGAACATTTAAAGACTCTTTTGCTGAACAGTATCAGTTTTTAAGAACTCATTCAAGTCCTCCTCTAATTTAAAATTTTCTAAAACTCAAAAGCTAAAAAATGAGAAATTTGAAAAAATGCTGACCATTTTAACAGATTTGATATCTGATTTTCTTATATCAGAAATTTCCAATTCAAAAATATTAAAAGCAACGTAATCTATTTTTTCAGCTTTTTACTGTGAGATAATTACAAACTCACATGTCGTTGTAAGAAATAATAGAGAGAGACGGCTTATACCCTTTGCTCAGTCTCCTCCAATGGTATGATTTTGCATAACTGCCATTCGGTATCACAACCAGGAAGTTAACATGGACACAATCCACAGACTTTATCCACATTTTATCAGTTTTTACCTGCACTCATGTGCGTCTACCTTTAATTCAATACAATTTTATCATTTCATCATACGCGCAGATTTGTGTGAACACCAACATGGTCAAGACACAGAAAGTTTCTGCACAAGAATGATTCATCCTACCCTTTTATAGCCAGATACCATCCTCCCTCCCTATTTTCTTTTAAAATAAAAGAAAACCAAAGAAAATTGTCTAGATAATAGCATCTTAATTTAGATTCAACTCACAAAATGATTATTGATAAAACTTTAAACTACCAGAATTAAGAAACTATTTAGATTACCAAGACAGATGCTTATGTAACGGGAAAAGCACACTAAAAATAACACCTTTATTTGCTCCTTACCACACAATTAAATTTAGAATGATAGTTAGTATCACTGGGAAATAATTTCAATATGTAGTCTTAGATCATTAGAAGATTTTACTAAGATTAAATTGGCATTTAAGCAGCCAATATTCATTTAGAGAATGAAGGAAACCACTGAGCAAACATTCCAGCCGAAAAAGTTAACATTTTAGCCAAAAGAATGTTCAAACTAAATTTTCTAAGGGGGAAAAAAGAAGTAATATATTTTAAATAAAATTTAGGATTTAGTTATTTGAAAATAATTATGGGTATAAAACAAATGAGATGTCACATAGACGTATATGTGTTTTCATATTTTATACATGGATACTTTATGTGTGTAAGGATTACACACACATTAGAACTCTAGGGCTCTAATGCAAGTACACGTATTTCCCCACGACATCTGTACTTCAATAAATGCAAAGAACTTGTTACGGAGATTTTCAGGACTATTCCTTGTAAAGCTAAAAAATGACAGAAGTATTTTAGGCCTACATCTTTCAAAGTTTTATGTAAAAAAAAAAAAAGCCTACATTTCATACATTTTTATGCTTGCAAAATGGAAAGGGATGTTGACTATAATTTTCTGTAAAATTAAGACAGCAATGATATTGAATTATGTCAAAATTTCACCTAGGTTGATACCGCCTTTCTTTTTAAACTTTTTTACTGTGGAAATTTTCAAACCTATTAAAAAACAGAGAGACAGATCAGTATAATGAACTGATATGCACATTTCAACGTTTCCCAGTTTCAACGTTTATTAATACACGACCAACCTTTTTCACATACACCCAAAGCCACTTTTATCACCCCACACCAATTATTCTGACGCAAATATCAGACCATATTGTGTCATCTGTAAATATTTAGTTTGAACCCTCTTTTGGCTAAAATAAAATGATTCTTATCTTTTAAATATAACTGCAATACCTTTATCACACCTAAAAAACTAATAATTCTTTAATAGCATATCATCAAATGCTATTACGCAGTCAGTGTTCTTATTTCCCTGACTTTTTTTATGTTTGTTGATTTGAATTGGGATCATGCAATGTAATTTCATGCACTGCATTGACTGATAGGCCTCTTCAACTTTTTTTAATGCATAGATTCTTCCTCCAGCTCTTTTTATTCTCCTTGTAATTTTTTTGTTGAAGAAAACAGATCTTTTGTCCTGTAAAGTTTTCCATAGTCTGAATTCTGCTTATTGAAATGATTCCTATGTTTTTACTATAAATTGATAACTGAATCTAGAGCCTTGATCAGATTCAGGTCCAATTGTGTGTGTGTGAGAGAGAGAGAGAGCAAGACTACTCCATAAAGAATAAAGAGTGTGGTGGTTTTAAAAACACCTGAAAATCTTCAACATTGATAGGTGGTAGGCGGGCAGGAAGGCTGCGGAAGAGGGACAAGTTCCCCTCCTTGAATATGGACAGGATTGTTACTGGATGGAACAACAGAATGCAGGGAAGTGATACTGTGTGACTTCCAAGGCCAGGTTAGAAAAGGCAAGGCTCCTGCAGTATTCCCTGGGACCCTTGTGCTTGGAGCCCAGGGGGTTCCATGCTGTGCGGAAATGGAGCCATTTGGAGAACCATGTAGAGATTCTCTTGTAGGCAATCCTAGTCTTCCAATCATCCCAGCCCAGATACCAGATATTAAAGAGACATTCCTCTTCATTATTGCATATTACTACATATTTTGGATGTGCATTCTTTCTTCAACTAGTCCCCTACTGATGGACTCTGGATTATTTTCAGTCTTTTGCTGTTAAAAATAGTGCTGCAACAAATAGCCTTATGCATTGGGTTTTTTGTATTGTTGCCACTGTATCTTTGACATAAATTCCTAGATGTCGGATTGAAGAGTCAAAAGTTAACGCTTATGAAAATTAACTAGATTCAAAGTCACCTTCAAAGGAGCTGCACCATTTTGCATTCCCACAAGCAATGTATGAAGGGTCTGTTTCCTCACAGTTCCTAGCCTCACAAAAAATGTCACACATTTGGACTTTTTTTTTTTAAAGATTTTATTTTTTCCTTTTTATCCCCAAAGCCCCCCAGTACATAGTTGTATACACTCTTCATTGTGGGTCCTTCATAGTTGTGGCATGTGGGACGCGGCCTCAGCGTGGTTTGATGAGCAGTATCATGTCCTCGCCCAGGATTCGAACCAACGAAACACTGGGCCGCCTGCAGCGGAGCGCGAGAACTTAACCACTCGGCCACGGGGCCAGCCCACACACATTTGGACTTTTTAATAAGTTGTTTATATATTAGAGGTATCACCTCTTGTCTAAGAAGACTTGCAAATATTTTTCCCAGTCTGTAATTTGTCTTTTCATTTTGCTTATAATGGGGTTTTCTCAACTGCTTAAAAAAATTTCTATGCAATCAAATTTATCAATCGTTATCCCTTATTGCTTCTGAATTTTAGCTAGTAGTTAGCTAACTTTTGCCTACTGCCAGATTATAGAGCATTTGTCTATGTTTTTTCCACTATTTGTATAATTTCATTTTTTACACTGAAATCTGTGATCTAGTTAAAATGTATTCTGGTGGATGGCGTCAAGAATGGGTCTAATTTTATCTTTTTCCATATAGATAACCAGTTATCCCAGCATACTTATTGAAAAATCTATCCACCGCCACTGATTTAAAATTCCAGCCTTATGGCAGACTAAATTTCTTTAAGCATTTGGGTGTATTTCTGGATTTTTTATTTTGTTCCACTGGTCTCTCTCTTTTCAAGTTTTGGTTTTGCTTTTTTAATTACAGAAGTTTAGAACTAGCCTTTCCCTTGCCCTTCTTTTTCAGGACTTTGCTGGATATTCTTGCTTTTTCATTCTTCCTAATGAATTTTATAATCAGCTTTCCAAGCTCCAGTTTTAAAAATGAAAATAAAAAAATTAGACTGTATGTATATGGGATTACATTAAATTTATAATTTAATTTAGGAATAAATGATATCTTTATGATATTTGAGTCTTCCTATCCAAGAAAATGGTATGCCTTTCACTTCTTCCAGTATACTTCTATATCTTTCAGATGTGTTTTACACTTTTCTTTATATGGGTTTTGACATTTCTTGTTAAGCTTAGTTATACCGAGGAATTTCTTTTTTGATAAATGAATGGGGTCTTCACTTCCATTTTATCAACTAGATTTTCTTCCAAATAGTTTCGTTTCTTATTATCAACAGTTTTGATAGTTTGCAAATGAAATGACAAATGAAGCCATAGATCAGATAATATCTGATCTGATCTATGTAGGGTCCACTATCTAACTGTTTGTAGACAGCTACATTAGAAGTAAAACATAATCTGGGGCTGGAAGAAACTTGTAATGGGATCAATATTTGCCTCCACAATCAATTCACAAATACCACAGATAGACCGTCACCTTTCTATCTCATATTACAGAGCAATATGGGAAATCTAAAAAGTAGGAGAATAACTAAGAACAAGAGAATGGCTGAGACAGGAATTCTCTTGTGAAAAAACAATAGCCAACACAACAATTAGTTCTGAGCTAATAATTATTTTTGAACCCTGGACCTTTGTAGGGGCAGAAATAGATATTCCATACCTATAGCTATTTGCGAAAGACAGCTATTTGTTAAGGATAGTTATAGACAATCTCAGAACAATGAAATCATGTCATAAATTGGTGCAAACATAATCTCCATTACTAAAGGGTTTTAAACACAGTCTGAACAGTTTTTCTGTTGTTCTCATCTGCCTTACTTGACAATTTGTTACTAGGCAACAGATCTTATTGACTGTTTTCTCATGGGAGATCTCACAATTACAGGATGAAGTCCATATATCATATTGAGGATAGAAGAAAAGTTAAGAAATTCTGATTACTCAGAAAAGAAATAAGATATATCTATTCCTATCTAATTCAGAGTCAACTGGATTCATACATATCTCCACATCACCTACCAAAATCATCATCATCATAAAAATTAAAAAAAGTTGTAAAAAGATAACAATAACTTGTCTATATCATAAAACCTAATTTCTCAGACTTTTCTGCAAGTTCTTTAGGAATATTATAAATATTAAAGAAACGAATATTTTTATTTACATACTTTCATTAAGTACTGTACAACTGAGTATAAAATAAAGCAAGTCACTTATCATTTAAAGTTCTCCTAAAAAAGACCACCTAATTAACCACTTGTTAGTTGATCAACAACATCAACCTGCCCAAATGGCCAATAACTAGTCAGGAAGTTTACGGCATGCACATCCCATTGACTTTAATTGGATATGTTCTTGAATAGAATAAAAAAAAAAAATCAAAAGTGATTTAGAACAACCAAAACTGACAATGTGCAAACTCCAACAAAACATTTACACAGAACAAATTCAAGACAATAATATGATTTTGGAAATAAACCATCTGATACCCTAATTATCCAAGAGTTTTCTTTAAAGTGATACAAAAAAGTATAGGCTAAAATTATTAACTTGCACACTCTGGAGCATTACAGTAAAGCTAGATAATTCATTAAATATAATAAACATGCATCCCCTTCAGAAAACAAAGCATGCCAGCTAAAAGCAAAACAGCTCTTTTGGCTTACATGAGAAGCTATCTAATTTTGTTTGTTTGTTTTTCTGATCTCAAGAAATAGTTTTCATTGCTTCTGCAGATTGAGTTAAATGTGGGACTGAGGTAATACAAAACCAGTGAATCCACTAGGACAGTTCTCCTGTAACTACTCTAAATCAGTCTTTTATTACTTTTTCTTGTTCTTTCTAATGAAGAAAAGACACCAGTCCCTTTAAAGCGTAGTCTGAAGATTGACATATGAGACTATGCCATATATCTTTTGCCAGATAACGCCCTGACCTATTTGAAAAGAATACAAAAGTATCTGTGTGTATGTGTGTATTTTTACCACACTAATATGATACACAGCATCAAATAACATAAAAACAGTCACTTTCTCTTCAAACAAACAAAAGCAAGAGGCTAGCATAAGAGAATATATATGAAATTGTGGTAGTAGCGTATTTGTTTTTTAAAATGGAGTGAAAATAATTCCACAGGCCTAATGGTATTTACATTAAATTAACTACTTGCATGCCAATTCACTTTTGATTATTTTATTCTACTACAAACATAAGTACATAAAATTAATTTGTTTCTTCTAGTCTAATTCCAATCACTATACACGGCCATCCTAGGGAATTAGTGCGTAACAGCATAATTCAATAATCCCTTTTAGAAAGAAACTTTTAATTTGAAACCTTTTTAAAAAATCTGAACCTAAAAGGGTAGAAAAGTTTGAAACTATGAACACTAGCATTAAGATCTGCCTCCCACACAATAAGAGGTTTGAGACAAATAATTGCAAAGAAACTAGTGCACACATTCTCTAAAGAGCTCAACTGACTTGTCTCAATTCTATACTGGAGCTTCTTGATCATCTTAACTGATGCACTCCCAAATGACCCTATCAGACCCCAGTAGGTTGTCCTTAACATTTTCAAGGATGTAAAAGGAAACTCTACAGGGTGCGGCCTTCCCTTCCCATCCCAGAGCCTGCCTAGCACGGTAAGGGACCTCAGGCATGTGAGTGTGGAAACCCCTGCACACATCAGCGCCTGTTGCTCCCTCAGACAGCTACTCTTTAGCCCCTCTTGGGCCTAGAGTATTCACAGTGTCCTCGGGAAGACAGATCCAGGGAAGAGGACAGAACTTTTCCTCCAAGCAGGCTCGAGATCACAATGATCACCAGGATTTCCACACTTGTTCAACTAGAAGCCTTCTCAAAGTTTGCCAATCAACCTAATCTCAGTCAGGAACACATTAGCAACTCCATTGTTAATATTCTGAAAGGACAAACAGCCAAGTCAGCAGCCAGAGTGCACTTTCCCTGAGCCTTGCATTCCCCATGAGATCCAGCTCAGACTGGACCAGCAGTGTACTTCCAAATACCATATACCTATGAACTCTAATCCATAAAATACAAGGTTGAACTAACTCCATCTTTTGCCAGATAATGCCTTGACCTATCTGGGAAAAATACAAAAGTTAAATTTAATCATATCATAGGGCAATCAAGGTAGACATAGGCATACCATCAAACTGAACAATACTGTAGTTCTTTGTTACTACTAATAATAAAACAGTTACCAAGAAAAGTGCTTTATGTGGGAGGCATTATAGGTAAAAACCAGTTTTCCCATTCCTCCTAGCATTATCCTACAAACAAATAAAAGAAATGAGTACACTCGTTCGCTAGAAAACATCTGGTAGTTGATATAAAACATTCTTCATAGGGCCGGCCCCGTGGCTGAGTGGTTAAGTTTGTGCACTCCGCTTTGGTGGCCCACGATTTCACCAGTTCGAATCCTGGGCGCGGACATGGCACCACTGATCAGGCCATGCTGAGGTGGCATCCCACATGCCACAACTAGAGGGATCCACAACTAAAAATACACAACTATGCACGGGGGAGCTTGGGGAGAAAAAGAAAAAAAATAAAAAAATAAAAACACTCTTCATAATATCGTACCAAACCACATTTCCAGGTTCACTTTATTCCATTCTTCCTCTCTTGTTTCTCATCTGCTG
This sequence comes from Equus caballus, assembly GCF_041296265.1. Lineage (NCBI taxonomy): Eukaryota > Metazoa > Chordata > Mammalia > Perissodactyla > Equidae > Equus > Equus caballus. Next base: position 38,394,164 of record NC_091707.1, read on the forward strand.
AAATTTACTCCTGCTCCTTATCAAAGGAAACCATTTTGTATTCTTGCCTTCCTGAGTTTCTTCCCATTTCCTGGGCAAACACGGCCTTTTCAGAATTCTATGACATTGCATAGGCTGTTTCCTTTGTCTACTTCTTCACCTGGTAAACTCCTATTTAACCCTCAGAACCCAACTGAAATATCTCTCTGTTCCCTGACTCATCCAGGCAGAGCTGATGTCTTTGTTATGCGTGTATACAGTACTTTATTAATAACTACAACAATATATACAAAGGCGCATTGAAGTGAGTATCTAGACTACTCGGCTATAACATCCTCTAGGGGAAGGGTATGGTCTTATTCTTTAAATCTCCCCAGTCTTGCACACAGTAGATTCATTTTTGTGTATGTATTTAAAGCATAAAATATTTTTAAGCACAATAACTTCTGTTTAGTGTCACTTACAACTATTGGATAAATACTAAAATAATGATAGTGGGTTTACTTCTAATTTTATGTAGATTGCATTCATCATCCTACAACTAGCCTATTTGCACAAAGAATCAAGAGTCAGCTGCATGGAAAATCTTGGTTACTAGAAATGATGTAAAAGCAACTGGAGCCTAGCCATTCAATACTGCAGTTTCCTATTTTTATTTTTCAGCACCTAGTGTTTATCTCTCTCGCTCTGTTGAGTAGTGTAAAGTTAGAGAATTCAGTTCTGTGGATATTATTTATGCACGTGGGATCCAATTTTAATACTCTGAAAAAATAAAGCTACTTGTAAGAATATATTAAACACCATATTCTTTTTCAATACAGCAGAGGCCAGCAAAATATCAAAACGTAAATCTCAGACATCTAATTGTACAATATACTTCTCCCTAAACAAACCTGTGTTTTCTTTAGATATGCATATACAATTGGAATTTTAAAACTTCCACATGAGTGTCCATGGGTTGCATCTCTCATTGGGAATATAAACACCAGCATTCTGAGCTGGGAAAGACAACAGAAAAGTAACAGAAGGAAGGCTATTGCTGAAAGGCCATTACGTAAATGGAACATTAAGGCGTGTTTCTGTGCATATATGTAAGTACACACGAGCACATATGTGTGTGTTTGTCCAACTAAAGGATAGAAGGCATAACTAATACAGCAGCATTTCTCAATGCTAGCTTAGAATCAAATAATATCAGACAAGAACATATCTAGAAAATTACCCAAGCTCTCTTATATTTTCTCCATGCTGATTGTAGCTACATCATTTCAAAGTCCCCATGAAACCAAGAGCCAAGAATTGCTCCCTCCACGCTTCACACTCTCTACGCACACTCCAGACCTAATAAAACCACTTCCTAGAAGCAGCAGATAAATAGCTTAAAAAACATAGAACATTTTAACAAGAGCAATATTATCCAATCACTCAAATATCATATTTTCAAAAGACCAGTTCCCAGCCTAAACCAACTGAAGGCCAAAATGACACTTGGAAGGGACCAGTTACATAGGATTATTTTATTTCTCAAAAGTAAGTATAGTAACATCTGAAAAATATTCTTACATTGTAAGGCACAAAAACAATCTTCCCATAAGCACTTTATCCTCTCAAAACTGATTTTGACCATAATTTGAAAAATATACCAAATCTTAACCTCTCACAAGTCAGAAGGTCAATAAACAAATTTTTTTTTGACCTCATACTATTTGTCAGGCATTGTTCTACCAGGTAGGAGCAAAGCATGCAGAATTAAAATTTAAAATACAATAATTTTAAACACTGAAAAAAGCAACGAAGAAAATATATGAAAGTGGGACAGCAAGTTGGAATTATGGAAGACGGATTTTCTTTTGGAGATGACACTGAAGTCAAGAATGATGAGAGGAAGGAAAAGTCTAGGAGAAGAGCATTCCAAAAAAAGGGAACAAATGCAAATGGCCCACGGCATGAATGAGCCTGGCAGAGGAGAGATTAGCAAAAAACAAAAGAGAGGGGCAGGGGCCAGCCCACTGGCATGGTGGTTAAATTCACAGGCTCCACTTCAGTGGCCTGGGGTTCGCAGCTTCGGATCCTGGGCGCAGACATAGCACCACTCATCAAGCCACACTGTGGCAACATCCCACATAAAATAGAGGAAGATTGGCACAGATGTTAGCTCAGCAACAATCTTCCTCAAGCAAAAAGAGGAAGATTGGCAACGAATGTTAGCTCAGGGCCAATCTTTCTCACACACACACACAAAAAAACAATCAAACAAAAACAAGGAGCAAAGGAGTGAGAGAATGTCATTAGAGAATGTTAAGCCAAGGGGTGCCTTGATCTACTTTATGTAATAGCCATTTACTTGCTGGATGACCTTAGGCAAGCTACTTAACCTTTCTCTACCTGTTTCTTCATCTATACAATGGCAACAGTAGTAGCACCTACCTATAGATTAAATGAGTTAACATTTTAGTACTTAGAACAATGCTTGCCACAGCAAATTGTGAAATGAGTTAACCACTCTTTCCTAAGCGTTAATGTTACCTATATCATCATCAATTAAAAAATAATCACTCTGGCTGGTGGATGGAACAAATAACTGCATGAGAGCAAGAGTAGAGATACGTAAACCAGCTAGGAAGTCACTGCAGTAATGTTTAGGCAAAAGCTGATTTTGAACCAAGATTAGAGAATGTGACAGATTTGGAATAGAGTTTAGAAGTAGAGCCGGTAGGACTGTCTGATGTATTGAACATGCAGAGTGAAAGAAAGAATAGAAATTAAATGACTTCTAGTTATTGAAGCTTAATTGAGACATAATTCGTATGTCATATAATTCACCCATTTAAAGTATACAATTCAATGGCTTTAAGTATATGCACAAACTTGTACAACTACCACTACAATCAATTTTATTTATTTATTTATTTTGAGGAAGATCAGCCCTGAGCTATCTGCTGCCAATCCTCCTCTTTTTGCTGAGGAAGACTGGCCCTGAGCTAACATCCATGCCCTCCTCCCTCTACTTTATATGTGGGATGCCTACCACAGCATGGCATGCCAAGCGGTGCCATGTCTGCACCTTGGATCCAAACCACTGAACCCCAGGCCCCCAAGAAGCGGAATGTGCACACTTAACCACTGCACCACCGGGCCGGCCCCACAATCAATTTTAGAACATTTTCATCACCCTAAAGAGAAACCCTGTACACCTCAGCTGTCACCTCCTAATCCACCCATCCACCCAGCCCTAGGCAACCACTAATCTACTTTCTATCGTTATAGATTTGCCCATTGGGGAGATATGATATAAATAGAATCACACAGTAAGTGGTCTTTTGCGACTGACTTCTTTCACTTAGCATAATGTTTTCAAGATTCCTCCATGTTGTAAAATTTATTAGCACTGCACTTCTTCTTATTGCCAAATACTATTCCATTGTATAGCTATGCCACATTTTATGTATACAATCACAAAGTGATGGACATTTGAGTTGTTTCATTTTTTAGCTATTATGAACATTTGGCTGCTATGAGTATTCATGTACAAGTTTTTGTGTGGACAGGTGTTTTCATTTCTTTTCAGTGTATACCTAGGAGCAGAATTGCTGGGTATTATGACAACTCTATGTTTAACTTTTTAAGCAAATGCCAGACTATTTTCCAAAGTGGCTGCACCATTTTACATTCTCACTAGCAAGGTATGAGGGTTCCAAAATCTCCATAGCCTCTCCAACAATTATTATCTGTCTTTTTGATTATAGCTGTCCTAGTGGGTGTGAAATGGTATCATATTGTGGTTTCGATTTGCATTTCCCTGCTAGCTAATGATGTTGAGCATCTTTTCATGTGCTCATTAGCCATTTTATATCTTCTTTGGAGAACTATCTATTCAGACCTTTGCCCATTTTTTAATTGAGTTATTTGTCATTTCATTATTGAGTTGTAGGAGCAAAGCAAAATACCTTAAGCAAAGCAAAGGTTAATTGACAGAGAAATAATGGTCAAACCCAGTATGTCATGATAGTTCACAAAATTTGTAAGGTCTTAAGGGCAAGGACTCCGCCATCACTCACTTTGAATGATACTGCTCCTTCCAGAATGACCAGCAGAATTAGAAGTCAAATATTTTAAAGAACAAATGAAAATACTGGAAATAGAATTCTTGAAGCAAGAAGGAAGCGCCATTATCTTCAGTTCAGACAGAATGTTGTAACATGTAGAACTCGTTTCCTACAGATATTAACAACTGAATTCGCTTCATGAGTCAATTCAAATCAGCTGGCAGGGGCTCTCTAGAACAATGTTGTAGGAGGGATGTTGAAGTTGTGGCTGTCTCAGAGGAAACTAAGTTTAGTAATGTCTGCCATGAGCATTGGAAGATGAAAATGGTGCTAAGTGTGGTAGGGCACCAGCCCTAAGAAGGTTTATATATGTTGAAAATGTAAAAGCATTTCAGGAAGATTTTTTAAAGGCATAAATGTTAATTTTAAAAGAAACAAGATATTTAGAGTATACTCCTAATATTTGAAAATAACTAAATGAAACATAAGGACTGTCCTTCCACCAAAACATCTGCTTGGTGCCTTTGTCAGAATCAGAACATTGAGTCAAAAAGATCATTGATCCAATTTAGTATGCCATTTCATATGCATCTTCTCAGAGGCTCTAAACACGTACCCCTCATTTTCATGAAACTTAAAGCCAAAAGGGTGAGCCTGCCATTTTCCCATGTAGTGGAACACGTGAACCAGACTAGAATGATATCAACAAGTCTTACACAATTCAGTAGCAATGACTTTACTGGTATAAATGAAAGTCTGGACACATTATCAGTGCCAATTCATTAATTCTAGTATAGGGATGACTTCACCTTATTAGGTATTTATATCACTCTCATCTTTTCAACAAAAGTAAAGTTTGATAGCATTTACTTCTAAATTCTAATAAAAGTACTGACTCAAAAAAAAAAATTAAGAACTAGTTTCAATGGACCCAAAATTTATATGGCACAAAAAGACAATAATTTTAGCAATCAAACGATATAGTCGACAAGTATGTAACCATTTTGTATTATACATATATCACACATAGATATTTTAGCTCTCTAGGTTTTCAGATATTGAAGGAACAACAGTAAGAATTCTGGACAGAAAATACATATTAGCAGAAAAAAAAGAACCACTATTTCCAAACTAAATAAAATTAGTTTAACGTGATCTTATAGTGATGCTGAGAAGTATTTTTTAACTTAACACAAGAAAACAAAATGGATCCTGACAATCCCTGCTATGTGTAGTTAGGGATGTGACTGGGAGCATTAATCTGTCAAGGTTCTGCTTGTAAGGGACAGAGAGCTGAGTTTACCTAGTTTAAGCCAAAGAGAAGGAATGAAATGCAGCATCTGAGCAAGAAGAGCACAGGCATAAACGAGAGCAAGTGCTTGGCCCCAGCGAGCCTATCACTTGCCCCACATCTTTTTTCTGAATGTTGGCTTATGTCTCTGCTATCACAGTTTTCCCCTCTTGACAGGGAATCTGATCTCTGACAGAGAAGATTTATAACCTTTCAATACCATGTCCAAAGCACAAAAAGAGGTTCTCTCTCCTATTTTGAATTTGAAATTTTCAATCAAGGAAAGACTCAGAATGGCCTATGCTGGATCATATCTCTTGGAACAATCCCTGTGGTGACGGAGAGTGAGCCACCAGGGCAGGTCAGACCTGGTTACACAGCCAGGGGTCAGAAACAGGGTCCACTGGAACAAAGAGGGAGATATGGGGCTAGGAAGTCAACCCAATTAGTATGTATTACAATTAGGCAACATCAACAGATGAAACAGAGAAGTGAGAAGAAGGAAGTTAGGAAAAACACTTTAGGATGCAATTATGGCAAGCCAGGTACAAAAGGGCAAATATTTATTTCCAACAAATATTAACTATGCACTCACCATAGCAAGGGCAACAGGCCTCATGGAATTTACAGTCCCGTGGGAAGGACAGACAATACATAAAAAAGTACACGAGCGTATTTCCAAATAAAATTACAGCTTTACAGGCTATGAAGTAGATCAACCGGCTGTAATGATAGAAATATGGGAAGGGACCTACTCAGACTGGGTGATGGAGCAAGGTCTCTCTGAGGATGTAACATTTAAACCAAAACCCAAAGCAGGAGGAGGCCAAAGCCATGAGCACAGGGGAGTTGGGGGAAGGGGAGGGTGGGGAGCAGGAAGTATGAAGTGGAACAAGTGTGAACTTTGTGAGGCAGAAGTGGGCTTGGCCATGTAAGAAGAACAAAAAGAGTACCAGCATAAAGTGTGTTTAGAACTTAATGCTCAAGTTGGAGGGGAAATGGATGAAGCTGAGAGTAGGCAGGAGCCAAAACAGGAGGGATGTTGCAAATCGTGATAAAGAACTTGGGGTTTTTTTCCTAAGTGACTGGGTTATTGAAATGTTTGATACTGGCCCTGATCTCAGTTCCCCTACATTGAACCCAGCACATATAGTATTAAAACCAAGAGCACTCATCTCCTTCCCCTGCTTCTTTAGTTACACTCATATGTAAATATCTGTTTCTTTAACCTTTGACTTCCTGAGCTTTAGAAGCAAATAGAAGTTATAAATTGTTAAAGCCCAGGTAGCCTCAAGCTGGGCTTACACTAAAGTTTTGTCTAATCACAGGTTCTTGAAGTTTATTACAGGGAAACTGAAGTCCAGAGAATATCAAGAAACTAAAGCTTCCTGGGCCTCAACTCCTTGGCTTCCAGGCACCAGAATCCACCATCCACCAGGGAGACAGATGGTCAAGGATACACACATGTGGAATCCCTTATCTCCCCCTTCCTACAAGGAGCCTCATAAGGCCAAAAGCAGGCTGGTGGGAAAGCACCTGCCTAGCAAGGCCACAGGCTCCTCCCTCCCTACAAGCAGCTGCATTCCTTGCAACCTTTAAAAGCCCTTTGTCTCCCATCTTTTGGGGAGACAAGACAAATTTGAGGGCTCAGTCTTATCTCCTGGCTAATGTCACCCAAAATAAAAACCCTTTCTTTGCCCTAAGCCTGGCATTCCAATCTTTACTTGGCCCCTCTTGTGTGATAGGTAAAGAACCTATGATTGTAGCTGGTAACAGGTTGAGATAGGGTATTAAGATGGTATAATTTATGCTACAAAATAATTACTCCAGGCTGCTGAGTGGTGAATGACAGGGATGGGTCACAGTTTAGTGTGAACAAGGAGACAGAGTCGTTTCCTATGCTCCCAGTCAAGCCACATTTTACAAAGGAATCTCTTCTACATTATCTATGAATCCAAAGTCTTGTCACTTAACCTCCATGAATTTCAATTTCTTCATTAGTAAATCAGCAATAAAAATACCTTTCTCAAATGAAAGATTACCTGAGAAATTATGTAACGTGTCTAACACCGTGCTTGGCATGTGGTAGGTACTCAAAAAACATTAGGTCCCTTTTCATTTACTTCCCCTGTAGCTAATATAAACCCTTCCAAATTCATTAAAAGGTGTTAAATTTTGAAAAATAAAAAGCTAGAGCCAAACAACTTGGTCTAGGCAGTCGAAACAGTGCCTAAGACTCTGTAGTTTGAATGGAAAATAACTTTGACCTGAGCAAAATATTTACTAAGCTCAACACTCTAAACCAAAGAAAATATAACCTGTGTACTCCTAAAAAATGAACTCTACTTAACAACCACCCAAATTCCTTACTGCAATCTATACAACACACAGAAAAATCTAGATAAAGAAGGTAAAAAAAAACTCCTTGAAATGTCCTTTTTTCTGATTTGCTAAAGTTATTTTTATCTACTACCCAGCTGCATAAATAATTGTTTTTCTCTACCATCTGTGTTTTAACAGATGTACAGAAAATTGGAGTTCAAAGAATCTAACCTATGCAAATCATTTCAATAATCTTTAATTTCTCTTCTTATATTTTGGTACTATGGCTATTGTCTTTATTGTAAGATACCTTAAATCATTTTTAGATATAAAAAAAATATTTTTTTGTAAGTAGAGTTAGTATTAGAGTATATGAGCTTCTGTTTACATTCATCATCTTAGACCTACTAAAGAGTTCTCAACAATCCTGAGAATCCTACTACAGACGAATCTCTCATCAAAGGAATGATGAGAGGAAGCAACGGTCAATGCAGAAGGTCTTCTAGGGTTGTGCTGTCCAGGACATTAGCCAGGAACCACATGTGGCTATTGAGCATGTAAAATTTGACTGGCTGGAACTGAGATGTACTGTTTGGGTAAAACGCATGCCAGATTTCGGAAGTTCAATATGAAAAAAGAATGTAAAATATCACAGTAATTTTTCATACTGATTTTGTGTTGAGATGATATTTAGGATATAATGGGTTACATAAAATATATTATTAAAATTAACTTCACATTTTCTCTTTATCTTTCTTAATGAGGTTATAAGATAACTTTAAATTACATACACAGCACACAATTGTGTCTCATTTCTTTTGGATAAAACCACACTATAATGTACACTTTTAATTAAACCAACTCTGTATAAATCTGCTATACAACAAGTCAGGATATGAAAAGATGAACAAATAAATAAGTGTATAAATAAAGTTCACCATATATCTCTGGTTAAATGATGTCACAATATTGCTTAATAATTGTTTGAGGGAAATGCTAAGTTTAAATAATTACATGAACGTTAAAGTTCGTATTACATTTCATGTGATGAATGAACATGTATTAAACTAAATGCTTATGGGTCACACACTGTAATAGGTCATAGAAGATAAATATATTTAAGACAAATTCTAAGCTTTCACATGGTTCATAGTTTTATGGAAGGATATAAACAAGAAAACAAGTAAGCGTAATACAATGTTTTTGGTGCTGTGAAAAGGCATCTAACAGTTCTCTAAACGAAATGTGGGGAAGCATTTTGACTATGTCAGAGAATGGATAGTGCTACTGGTATTTAGTGTGTGAAGACCACGATAACCAAAGCAGTACTTCAATGTGTCAGAAGCATCCTGCACCAGAAAGAACTGTCCAGTTCAAAATACTCACAGGGCCCCTACTGAGAAACATCCAACATCATGTCACACTCTGGGCAGACTCAGCACTGCAGAACACAACACAGACACAGGAATTATATTCTGATGCTGGTTCCTCAACACTGGGGGAATTCCAGAGCCAAATACTCAGAGACTCCATTCTAAGAGTGCAATCAACATAAGATCACACAAAACCATCTCTGCTCTTTGATGTATAAATATTGATAGACATATACATAAACACATCACACTTAAATATATGGTGGTATCAATAATACCATTTTGCCATTCTCAGTGAAGCATTTAATAGCTATACAAGAGTTTCCATATATAAGCAAATAACTTCTTTTTAAAATTTTTCCCATTTACAAATACCTCTGTTACCAGTTTTGCCATTCTTATCTGATTCCCAATTGACAACTAAGCAAAGAAAGAGAGAGGAAAAAAAACTCTTCTATCATTTGTCAACAGACAGGTCACTCCTTCTTCCTTTTAACCATTAGAAAGGATGCTGCCAATCTAGAACGGCATGGTGAGCAAAAGATAGTCACTACTCAATACAAAATGCCAGGATCTTTGAAGAAAAAAATGAGTCAAACCACTATAAACAGAAATTAAGGCATTCACTATTTGATAACAATAACTTAAAAGCATATACAAAATATACAAAAATGTCGTACCTCAGTGTCAAACCTGGTCACCTCTCCCACCCAAATCAAAGAAAGTTCCTCTGAAGAACTTACAGGCTTGAGGCGACAGAAATGTTTTAATCCATGCTTAAATCTACAGTTGCAAGCTATTTGCCTCAAAAATAAGGGTGTAGTACCCTTTTCAAAATGCCTTACTACATAACTTAATTACTTCTATAAGAAGCAAAAAACTTTGAACCATAAATTATGGAGGGAAATTTAGCATAATGGAGGAATAGTGTCCAAAAACTGATACCCTTTTTGCATTAAAATACTCAGGGCTAATTGTGATTTTAGCACTTGTTCTTATCCTTGCTTTGTTCATTGGCCAAACTTAAACACTTCTCATCTCCTTCAATGAAAAGTGGCGCTATTATGTTCCTGGAAGCATGAGCAGGGTTCCTCTAAGCCTAATTTTAAGGTCTTAATTGGCTGAGGCAATGGGAGACCATACAAAGCCCACTTCACAGAGAAGGGCAAGATTGCCAGGTCACTTGAGAACAGATGAAGAGCTAACTGGGAGCTATTGCTGAAATCTTACAGTGTTCTGGGAAGTTTTACCAAACAGTAACTTACGCAGAATGGAACACAATCATCCATCATAACACAGAACCCAGAGGAGTTAAAGTTAGCTTGTAGAAACAGAACAATTAAAACAGAAACATTTATCTTCACTTAATAACTGAATTGCATAACAAGCTAGGCAAGCTTTATGGAGACTGGGTATTCTAATTGGTTCTGAAGTGTGTTGTTGATATCAAATACTTTGTTATATCTTCCTATAACCTCTAAGTGTCCGGAACCATGTGCTTACAATTCAAGAGGGTTGTCACTAACACTTCTGTGCACTCACTGCTACTGGACCTGCAGTCTGCTGTTCCCTTTCATGCACTGACCCACCCAATATTTGCTGTGTGTTACGTGATAAAAGAAGCTTAAGACATTGAATAAAATTATCTCGGTCCCCAAGCAGTTCATTATTATATAATTAATAATTCATCAACATATACACATTATAAAAACATACAATTTTGAACAATTTTAAATAAATTAATTCCTTTACCATCAACTCTAACCACTGATACCAGTTATTACAAAGATATCTGTTGTTGCAAAGAACAGGAAAACCAAGATGCCTGTTGTCATTAAGTTCTACCTCCACCTGCCTCTATTACACATCAAAGGTGCTTTGTTTCTTTGTTTGTTTCATTTCTCTACCAACCACTGGAATTCACTTCTTAAGTTCAGGTATACTCTATCTCATTCTTATTTTCCCAAGGCCTTTTACTGCTGAAAATGTACTCCTCCTTTTTTTCTTTTATCTATTCCAGAACACGAGTTCCCTCTTTCAAATTATCCACAACAGTAGTGACCCACAATTGTTGAAAACTGCATGTACCAGCAGGAAAATTTCTATAATTCTGAGAATTATAACATGCAGAATTTGGCACTGGAGGAAGTTCATGTTGATCAGAGGATACTGTAATTCACAATCAAAATTCAAGTCTAAGAGAAAAACCTCCTTTTGGAGAAAATATGCAACATTAAAAAAAACTGGAAATCTTAAATGGTATTAATTCCAAATAACTTACATGGAATAATCAGACACTGGTATTTTCAGCTACATTTGGATATCTTTAGAAATTACAAATGAGATCTAAAAAAAATTATTGTCACCCCAAAAAAGCTCTTCCCCAATAAATGCTCTAACCATTCACTTATTCTGTTCCTTCCCTTGGAATAAGAAAAGGGGAGAAGTAGTAAGAGGTACTATGCATAAAAATAAATAAGAACTCCTGTAAGATCCTTTTCGTGGGCAATTAGCATGTATCTCCCCTTTTCCTTTTCAATTTCCAAATCTCCCAGAGCATAGGTGCTTTCTTCCATCCCTTGCAGCTTAGAAACCAACAGACAGAGGCCGGCTCCGGTTAACTTTGGCATGTTCCACTTCAGTGGCCCAGGTTCAGTTCCTGGGCATGGACCTACACCACTTGTCAGCAGCCATGCTGTGGTGGTGATCTACATACAAAATAGAGGAAGGTTTGTACAGATGTTAGCTCAGGGCAAATGCTCCTCAAGTGAAAAAAAAAAAGAGGAAGATTAGCAACAGATGTTAGCTCAGCGCAGATCTTCCTCAGCAAAAAAACGAAAGAAAGAAATCAACAGACATCTCCTATCTCCTATTCCATGATAGCTGTGGTGTGTCTGATTTAGCCAAAGCAATAAGTGCTAATAATATCTGACTAGTAGGGAAACTTTCTAGTAAGAAAAATCACAAAGAAAAACTTCTCTTTATGAGTGTTACCATAATCTACAATTTATATTTCCTTGGGGGCATTCCTAGCATTTCATAGTCATACAAGAGAGAAGGAATGATCCCTTCAGTGGCTGTTTCTTTGGAAACACCAAACCTACATGAAGAAAAGAACTCTAGAACCAACCAGAGCCACTCCATCAACAACTTTTCCCTTTTGTAAAACACACTCACAACTATATAATCCTTTTCATAGCTTTATATGTAAACTTTTGCGTAAAAATTATCTGAATTAGAATTTTAAATTCTCTAAAAGTTAAGAATATGTCTCTTTTACATATGGCACCCAATGGAACAACACACTTCAAAGATGCTAATAATCAGTCAGTGAAAACAAATCACTTTTGGCTTTCCTATGGCTTATCTGAGCAAGACAAGTACTTTCATTAGGACAAACTGAACTGAATGAGAAAAAAGTAAACCATACAGCCAAATGTGCATTATACAGCTATGAATCTCATTTAATACTTCTGTTCAGGTAATAATAAATGGATATTCAGGGAGAAGGGGTAAAAAAACAGAAAAAAAAAGAAAGTCAGCATAGTTTAATGACTGCATGCCAATTTTTTACAAGATGGACTTTGGGAATAAGAAGTTGGAAGGTGAATAAAATATTTGAGAACTAGAAATTTAAAAGGAGGGAGACATTTCAAGGTATTCCTGGAGGAAAACTGAACTGAAGAGAGATTGCATAAAAACTGCAAATGAAAAATAAACTACAAATTTAGATGGAACTAGCGCTGTGGAAAAGTAATGAGATGCTTAGTCACCTGGACATGGGTATGGAGGCGTGGAGATTGAAAGACCAATACAATACCATCACGAAGGAGTTCAGATTGTTTTACATGGAGACTTGCATCCGGGGCCAAACAATATTTCTGTCTTGTCCAACACCAACCTCACAGCAAAACTTACACAAAAATAAAGTTACAATTCTACCTAGAAGCGAGGGATTGTAAAGGAGTTAAGTTGTAGGGTACATTAGCTTAAGATGGAATAAAGATCCATTTACAGTGAAGTAAATTAAAAAAAAAAATCAATCGATAAAAAAGCTTTGCATGTAGAAGCCCCCAAAGGAAGGACAGATATCCATCCCAGCTCATTCCAGATGTCAGAGGCAGCTACACAGAGGCAGAGAGAGCAAATCTGAAAGCAATCCTTTAACAGAAAGAAGATTTTAAAGCTTTGCTCCACAGATTCCAAAAGGAAGAGGAAAACCGGTACAAGTACACATTTCCATGGGAACTGCGTAAAAAGCATTAGTATTGAAATCAAACTCAAAGGGCAGAAAGATATTCCAAATTCTTATTAACTCGTCTTCCTAATGTATTTAGATAGAAACTTATTCATTCTCTCTTAAAGGCTGATTAGATTATTTCTCTGCTTGGATTAGGAGAAGAGTAAAAATAAATGATAATTTTTAGATTGAAGTAGAAAATTAGTATAAACATACATGCAGACAGCAATACTGTAGAACACTGTAACTATGGTAGGCCAGAGTTGTATTTACTTTGATTTCCAACTGGTATGTAACCACCTATTAACGAGTTATATTTTTCCTCTGTTAACAGTTTATTTTCTGTTAAAAGGACAACTTTTACATGAAGAATGTCTGCTTGGAAATGAGGTATTTCATTGAAACTGTATTTGCCACTCCTCTCCCCACTTAATGAACACCATCATGATACAAATATGTAGTGAAATATGAGAATTGGTGCATTTAGAGAGTATCTCTGAAGACATATTACACACAGCAGCCATATTCTCTTCCCTGTACTGTCCTGAAAAACATTTATACAAATATTCAAGAGAACCCATCAGAAGCCTCACTGATATGACCAGATTGTGTTACTTAGATATATACCTCTGTGGAGTGTTCACATTAAATAGCTGTAGCCACAAAGTGCCTGGAAAGCAAGATCAGTCCCTCATTTAAACGAGAGTTTACAATTTTGGTTAAAGAAAAAATTAAAAAATTAATGTCTATATTTGTTCATAATCATTAGCATTTATGTAACTAAATCATACAAACAGATGTTTGCCCTTCTGAAGATCTTTGAAGAAAGGACTCTTTCCAACTGCCATGGACATTTTCATTTCTAGTAATCTCATAGCTTTAAAGTATTCTTACATCTTAGCTAAATCCTTCCAGCTTCAGTCTACCTCTTTCTCAAGATGAAAGATTTCTTTGTTAAGGTACACTGAGTCATTCTATAGTCAGAACAGAAGCAGGTAGAGAGAGAGGTTAATTTGAGGGCAACTCTGCAACATTACTAGACTCAGCGGAGCTTCTAGTGGGAGATACGACTGTGTTAAGAGGAAAAAGAAGGAAAAAAGGGAGCATCATAAATTGGATATACACCTGGCCTCACCCCAGTGAACTCTGAAAGCTTTGAAGAAAGCCAAATTTCTCATGACCATAAAGGTATAAGTTAGTCAGACAGAACAGTTCTTGGAAATAGTTGTTCTATGGGATCTAAATAGATGGATGTGAAAACTGGTTGTCCTGGAAACTATAGTGTCTACTAATCACTCTGTATTTTAAAAATACAACAGAGAAGTGTGGTCGTGTGATTGATTAGGAAGTAGATATCATTTTCACGGTAGAGGCACATGTAAGAAAAGGTTTGATCTTAGTTTCCTATTTACGGGAGAGAGAGTTTGCATACCATACATTAGAAGTACCTTCATTAATTGGGCGTGAGGCTTGATGTTCCTGTGAGCTACTAAAGAAATTATGAGCAATCACATACTAAAATGATGTGAAAGAAAAATCTTAGAAATATTACTGTCATCACAAGTAAAGAGTTTATATATAAATAGCAAAACTGACCTTTTTTACTAAATAAGCATTTCTAGTGGTTTAGTTCTTACGGTAGCCAAAAAGACTGAGTTTCTGACAGACTAATTTTCTCTCTAACATTCTTAACAAAAATTTGATCTCTTTACAACTTCAGGGACTAGATCCTAACAATGTGAGGATGGAGAGATTGTTTTCAATTTGCGAGGCCTAGTGAAGTTGATTGAGTACTGCTGGTTCATTCTGATACGTGATACAGTAGTAGGAACGCAAGCCTGAGTTTCACAAAGCCCTCTCCCATCTGTAATTCACTTTAGAATCTTATGAGAAACAACCTACCCCCCTTGCCTCCCAGACTCAGCTGCCTGACTGTAAATAGAGATTAATAATCTCACATGGTTAAGGATTAAATGAGATGATACACATAAAAACCTGAATATTAGCAAGCCCTCAAGAAATGTTAGCTTCTTTCCTTCCCCTAAGGCCATCTCAAAGACAGTGAGGGTGAATGGTTGAACACAAAGATCTAACATCACCTGTAGGGGACTCTGGTGAGGAATCTTTCCAAAGTGTGACACGATTAAGAAATTAATTTTAAATACTAGAATGCAAGGTCAAGAGTCTCAATAGGAAATAGAGCAAATCTGTAGCCTCTCATGGTTGATGTGATGAACTATTCATCTAATCCAGGAAGGAGAATGTGTGTACCAGTCTTTCCAAACACTTTTAGGAAGTACTTGAAGGACTTTGCTCTGAAAAGATAAATAGGAGAAGGATTGTCTCATTGCCAAGTACCCTAGTTTCAAAAGATAAAGTGAAAACAGCTTACCTGATAAAGCACATCATTAGAATAGTCTGGTGGGTAATTCCAAGTTAATACTTTATATTTGTTCCTGTGTCTTAAAGAAGCAGAAATAAGAATAAATCAATATTGATGTTTGTTTTCTTTTTAATTGGTAGAACAGACCTAAGTGTCTCATATATATATATGGTAAGGGGCTTCGGATGATGATGCCCTAGTAAATGAGATAAAGAGGCAGGAGGCTAAATCTGTGCTATCTATTTATCCATCCATCCAACCATCCATCCACCCATCCACTGGATCACCCACCCAAACATCCAATAAGTACGTTTACTTCCTGTTTAAATATAAAACATGGTACCAGATGCAATGGGAAAACAAGCGTCTCTGAAACTAGAAATTAAAACTTAATATAAAAAGATATACATGCAGATACCCAGAGAAAAAACCACGTCATGTAATTATATCCTAAGTTTTAATAGTAATGGGGTGGTGAAAGGAAAAACATCTGCTAGCACGGGTGATAACAAGGGTAGAGTTTTCATAGGAAGAGAGGGGAAAATGGTGGGGCTCCTGTAAGAGTATGAACTTTGTCCAGAAGTGAGAAAGGCACTGAAGATTTCTGAGCTGAGGAGTCATGGGCTCAAAGCTGTGTTTAATGAAGATTCATCTGGCAGAACTGATTAGAACAGCAGTTGTGTGTGTGGGCACATGTGTGTGTTTTCTCCAATGAAACGCTATTGGGTGGGGGTCAATTGTGGGGTGTGTTGCAAGTAATTTATTATAAAAAATACAATACCGAAGTTTGAGAATGATTCAATTTTTTGAATTAATCTGAGCATATTCAAGGTTATTTCTGAAAGATGTCACTTTTACCAAATGCTTTATTAAACAGCAGAGAAATGGATGGAGGATAGCTGGGGCCCAGGGAATCGTGTGAACTTGAATACATCCACTGGAGTGTGCCTACTTGGGAAAGTCACCTGTCTTGGGGGCTCTGGTAGAATTATAGGTGAAGACCAGTCAAGAAGAAGGCAGAGACTAGAGGCTAGGAAGATCTTGCAAATAAGAAGCTTCTGCAACCCTTGAAGATATGAAGTAATAAAGAGCTGAAGAAGACAGAGGTAGTCTTAACAGAGAGAGAGGAGCAGACATGCAAGAAATGACCAGGGAAAACTGTAAAATCACTAGTTGCAGGGGACAAGAAAGTGAGAGAAAGTAATCTTTCTTTCAAATCATAAGAGTAAAGATAGGTTTTAAATGTTCTCAGGAAAGCTTTCAAATTAATAAAATTTTCCGTGGAGTTCCAAATTAAAATTTCATGGCTATAAGGCAATATAAGCTTTATATACAATATGTTGCCATTTCACTATTTAAAAATATTTCCATTTTAAATTTCATGACATGCATATGTTGATTCTCAGCAACCACATCTGGTAGCTAAAGCATTCTAGATCCCAAGTTAATCAACAATAAAGAACATTCAAACTTCAAAGATTTAGTCAAGAATTCAACCATAAATTGAAGTGTAATATCTACCAAACGTGCACCAGTCATCTGAAAATTAAGTCCACTGCAGGAATAGAGAGAATGTTATTAAATCAATTAGTGTATATCATTGGGTCAGCCACAATCTCTGTGTTTGCACTTTAGTTTCCTTATCTCAATATGCTCCAGACAAGCTCTCTCCCACTTCAGCCCTCCACACTGTGCCTTCTGCTGGACCAACTCTGCCACCATCCCTTGCATGGCATGCCCACTCACACTTGGGTTCCCCATACCTATCACTTTCTAAGGAAATCCTGTTATCCACATCTCCCTCACCCCCTACCCCCATATGATCTTATAGTGTGGCCTATACTCTTACATTCAAGGCCAACTTCTCCACTAAGCACAGTAGGCATAGTGTCTATAGCCAATGAAAATGTTTTCATTGTAATTTATTAGAAAACCAGAAGAAAAAATGAACAATGAATATATAATAAATCCAGCCTGGATTATATTCATTTTCATACCAACATAGTCAAAAATTTAATTTTTTTATGGAGGAAGGGGCCCATGAAGGCATAAGTACCTAGGGATGACGAAAGTCATAATGTGTCCCTAGTTACTTTGTAGCATTTCTACTAAAAAATGAAACCCTGATTGTTTTTGTTTTTTGAAAGCTGAATGATAGTACCTATTTGGGGATTATTGAAACAATAAATTGCTTAAAGCACTTGAATAGCATCTGACACACAGCAATAAATGTTAGCTCTTATTAGTATTTAAACAATAACTGGAGACACTATTTGTTACATTGCTTGTAGAAAGATCAATACATACCTCATACATTCCTCTTGAATTTAGTTTCCAGAATAAGTTTGCTTCTCACTAGGAGTTTCCATGCCCTCTTTAACTAAATGATAAGAACCATGTGACCCAAGAGGTATCCCTCTTAGAAGTCAGATAATTCAGAGCTAAACTAAGTGATAAATCATAATAACTCCTTCCAGGTGCCAGGGACACTCTCTCTGTTCCCTAATTTTTTTTCTGTGATTTTATTTTTTAATTTCCTTTAATGTATGTTTCAACACTACGCTATAACTCAAAGTGGAAGAAGAATAAAATTTAAAGGTAGGACTATTAATGCAAAATGGCCTTACAACAGCCAGAGGTAACAAGGACTATCTGCATTTCAGGTTCATTAATGACACATGTAACTTCTTTGACTTTTCTTGCTATATTTAAATGAAGAGTACCAAATATGAATTCGTAGGTGTAAGGAAATTATATTCATTTTGAAAATCCCACATTTTAAGAGCTGTTTCAGTGCATTTCGAAGTTAATTTTAGTAGATTGAAAGTAATATATGTATATTCCTAATTTTCTGACAAATGTCCAAAGATGGGCCCATGTACTCATAGAGGTTCAAGCAGGCTGAAGAATGACCTGATATACAGAGAATCAAGTAGCAAAGAAACTATTACAAATCTCTAATTCCATGATTTTATTGGTGTATTAGTTTTCTATGGATGCTGTACCTATCTACAGTACTAGTCTCCCCTTATCCATGGTTTTGCTCTCTGTGGTTTCAGATACCCAAGGTCAACTGAGGTCCCAAAATATTAAACAAAAAATTCCAGAAGTAAACAATTTACAAGTTTTAAATTGCTTGCCATTCTGAGTAGCATGATGAAATCTCTAGCCATCCTGCTCTGTCCTGCCTGGGACGTGAATCATCCCTTCCTCGAGTACATCCATGCTGTATATGCTACCGGCTCGTTAGTCACTTAGTAACCCTCTAGGTTATCAGATCGAATGTAGTGGTATTGCAGTGCTTATGTTCAAGTAACCCTTATTTTATTTAGTAATGGCCCCAAAGCATCATTACTCTCTTACTGTGCCTAATTTATAAGTTAAACTTTATCATAGGTATGTACGTATGGAAAAAAGTATATATAGGGTTCGGTCCTATCCACGGTTTTAGGTATCCACTGGAGGTCTTGGAATGTAGCCCCCATGGATAAGGGGGGACACCTGCACCACAAACTTAGTACCTTAAAACAATGCAAATTGCTTATGTTACAATTCTATAGGTTAGAAGTCCAAAACAGGTCTCACTGGGCTAAAATCCTTGTGTCAGCAAGGCTGCATTCCTTTCTGAAACCTATGGGGAAGAATCAATTTCCTTGCCTTTTCCAACTTCTTAGAGGCTACCCACATTCCCTGGCTTGTGGCCTCTTCCTCCATCTTCAAGGCCATCAATGGTAAGTTGGAATCACTGCAAATCAGTGTGAATCATATTGAATCACTCTGACTTCCTTTTCTGCTTCCTCTTTCACTTTTAAGAACCTTGTGATTATAAGAAGCCCAAACAGACAATCCAGGATAACCTCCCCATCTCAAAGCCCTTAATTGAATCACAACTACAAAATCTCTTGCCATGTAATGTAACATATTAAGAGGTTCTGAGGATTAGGGCGTGGACATCTTTGGGGTAGGTGGGCTGGCATTATTCTGCCTACCACAATTGATCACTATTATATACACAACAAAATAGAAGATATAACTCTTAAAAGAACTCGAACATAGCAAATATATGCTTTGAATTTAATGAAAGCTACTTACTGACCCAAAAACTCACATCAATTCTATTTGAGCAGATGCAACTTTATCTTATTTTTCTCCCTGAGTGTGTTTCTGATCTAAATTCAAGTAGACCAGCTTTGCTACACTGTGCAACAGCAGAAAACCATACAACCTATAAGAGGATAAAATAAGAAAATCTAAGAATTGATTCACATAATATACTTAACATTTCTGGATATTCCAGAACATACTCCAGAATACACATACATACACAAACCCACACAAATGCACACACATATCCTTTAATTCAGAAGAGGAAAAGTGTAAACTTTAAATATCTGAACTCTCCATTCAATCAATACTTAACTGTTGTCAACTAAGTATATTACTGGAGATATTGAAAACGTTTGCCTCTAAAATTAAGTTTAGCCCATATAAGTAGTACAAACATTAGGCCCATTACACAGAAGGGTGGCAGGCAAAGATACTTATAGCTAATTGAAGAATAATTAAGCATAACTCTCCATTGCCGATTTATTCACTAGCAATCTGAATGTTGATCACATATTCAAAGGAAGTTGACACCTGCACTGGTCTGTGTATCAGGAGCTCCATTCATGTTATTAATTTATTTAATGCTGGTCCTAGGAATACTTAATCAATGATGTTTAATTTCAATTCCTGTTGACCTGGGTTGGGTTTCAAATCATAGCATAAAATACACAAGAAACAAAATTATTGTAGTGAAATATATATAAGCAAAAATACAGATTAAAACAAAATTTTGATTTGACTCAAACAGTGGACATAATTAAAAAAAACAAACTACTGTGGTTTTGAAAACAATTATGAAGAAATTCTGAAAATAAGAGGCAAGATGTCATCTGATATTAAACAAAATAATAGTTTGTGATTTTAAACACACAGATTAATGGCCTTAATCTATCAATTAAAATAATCTTTCATTACTCTAATGATCAACACCACTGAACTTCTGAACAAACTAGAGATAAAATAAAGCGCTAAACATATGTTAAAATATTAACCAGAATCCAAATAAAGAAATCATATTACACTTAGACATAATCCTCTAAATCAATAATTACACTCCAATATGCAATGGAAAAAATTGGTTCTAGACAGCCATCTAGTATTTCTGTAAATACCACGACTGCTAAAAATATTCTTTTAATGAGACAAACCAAAAGACTACTTAAAATGATGTGGGGAATAAGTAGTAGATGAATGGACGAGTGGTGGGAAAACTAAATCAATTAATCAATCAATAATGTACACACAAACATAAATGATGCAACCCCATGTACAGACTACTAGTTAGGAAAGATTCCTATGGTTCACAAGTCCCTCCTTCCTTTCCGTTCCACAAATGAATTCTAAGAAAACATCCTCTGTTTGGCCATCCACCAGCTGCAGAAGTGGTACAGTGATTCAGAAGAAGAGCAAGAAAAAAACAGAGAAATCAGTTGAAAGGAGATTCTCAGAACACTAGGAACAGTGAAACCAAAGGAAAAACCCTTTAAAAGTTGAGATCACCATTGGTCAAGACAAATCAAGTAGAATGTAACCTTTGGAAAGGCAGTGTTTTTTAGAGTCAATCTCTTGAACAGCACAGCAATTTTAGAACATTGAAAAAAAAACTGCATCATATTTCTATTATATAGTAAAAATACTCATCCCCAGAGTCATCTATAAGGCCAGAGTAATGAATGTACAGTATACCAGATTCATCCCTAAGCTTGCTCAATCCCTTGGATATCACATGACAAGTGTTATCCTTTGGAAGCAGCTTGTAAGATATACGGTCATGAGAAATGTTCTACAATCTGGCGTAAAACTCACAAAGCTTCTACTAAAATAGGTCTCTCAAAGTCTTATCTCTCATTCCTTCCACCTTTTTCTCCAAACAGGTACACATACAAGGCAAAGTTCAATTAAACCCAACTACAGATGTAGAGGAGCTAACAGTCAAATTAAGGAAATGACTATACTAAATATTGTGCTGTGAAACTGCCAAAAATAGTAGTGTATTCAAAGTGTGGAAAAGGTAATGGAAGAAGATATCTAACTCTTTTGTCTTTGTTCTTTCGAGATTCATTTCTCCAACTTTACTTTCAACTTCATCCACTCTCATATCTTCTGGGATCCTGCTATACCAATTAACCTTTCTTTCACCTGTTCAACCTCTCCCATTCCTGGATCCTTCTACTCAACATTTATAATCAGGCTTAAGTTTATGTACTCTAAAAGTTACATTCATTCTATTATTAAAGACTGAAACTATGTTAGACATACACATAGTATTAATATTCTTTGTTTACTTTTTTGACATTCAGATACTAAAAAATTTTTTCACGTTATACCAGAGAGCTAACTCAACTCACAGCACAATATGGGGCTAGAATTACTAACAGTGTTATAGCAGTCCTAAATGAATCAGAGAGCTCTTAGAGAATATTGTCATGAAGTGAATAAAAATATAAATGGTTTAAATACTTTTACTGTAAAATATAATACGTAACTAAAATATTAGGAAAGACAAATATTGTTACCTAATCCCAGAGTGTCAGAAACACAATGTAAACCACTCTAATTGAATTACTTAATCAACTTCTGCCAAATATTTGCTGATCTGTCTTTTAGTTATGCTGAGTTCACTGTGATTTTTTTCACTAAATATTATGGCTCCTCTACTAACTGTGCCCCTTTATTGTTCTTTCATTTATTCACTGATTCACTCACTTATTCAACAAATATTTGACTTATCTACTGTTGAGCCAGATTCTTTCTAGGCACTGAGGATATAGCACTGAACAAAACAAAAACATCACTACCTTCATAGAAACTCCATTCTAGTGGATACGTTCAACTGAACACATTTCTCAACTGTGCGTCTTCCCAAAACTCATCAAGGCAAGAAACAAGATATTTCTGGGCTAGGACAGTCCTCTGAATGCTTGCTCCACCCACAGTCATTGCTAAGATGAGACTTAAAATTGGTGAACTGACAAAAACAAATGTAGGGCAATGATTTCTCAGTCAATGACTACTAAACTTCTAAGAGGTCCATGACATTAACTCTTTAATAGATTTCCTCCCATTTTGGAACCTTCCAGCCCAAACCCACAGGCCCAGAATAGCACAGGAAGCATAAGATAACTCAGATCTACAAATCTGGCAACACTTACTGATAAAAACTCCTTGTACGTGGGCATCAGTTAACCTGGCACATGTCAGTTAACATCACATTAAATCAAACTAAAACATGTATGCAGAGAATGGCATTAATTTCAGCAACTGGGAAGTTTCTCTGTCATGTTTTACCTGTAGATAGGTTAACCTTGTTCTACTTAACGGTTAAGGTTCCAATATGATGAAGGAATCAAACATAAACTTCTACAACAATTGACTTCGATACTTCAGAAATATCTAAACTTAATCATCAGTTTTGCTGCCTTTCACCTCTTCTATATATACCATTGTAAACCAATGCTGAAGTATGCAAGAAGAGATCATTAGGCAGATGAATCCTGCAAAGAATCTCTTCCTCCTCGCCATCTTATGGAAATCTCACTGCATTCTTCAAGATCTAAATCAAATGACAAGTCCTACTAAAAACCTTCCCACATGGGCCTCAACAGAAATAATCAATACTGCCCTTTTCACCAGGAACATGTTGCTTATATTTCTAGCAAAGTATTTATTTCATCCTACCTCCAAATAAACATGTTTATGAGTCTCTAACCATAACAGTCTCTGCTTGGTCTTCATTATTTATAGAGAGTCTTCATTATTTCTGAATCATGAGACAGCTAATATAACATCTTACACATGTAAGGCAAAACATTATCATAGCATTTCTCTGTTACAAAAGTTTGGGTCTTCCCAAAACATTTTTCGTTTGTTTATAATTTTAAGAAATAGGTAAAAAGTGGGGAACCCCCATTCTCTCCCACCAAATCAGCCCCTACTCCTGACTTTCCTATTTTTCCCAATGGCAAAGCCACTGAGATCATAGAGTCTCCTGCAAGTCTTCCTTCTCTCTCACTTACACTGCCCAATCTTTCACTAAGTGTTCCACAATTTCTTTTGCATTTGTTGCCACTACTAACGTCCTTCTTCAGTTCCTCATTTGCTTTCACTGGGATTATTACAATAGGCTCCCAACTGGATACATTCAATCAATGCCTAAGATACACAATCAATACTAAGATAAGCTCAAATAACATACTTTCAAAATATATAAAGCTAAAAAAAAATGACACACCCAGAAAAAACCTCACACAATAGTTAAATACTTTAACAATCCTCTATCAGTTATTGATAGAAGTAGATTAATTCAGAAGGGATATAGAAATCACCAGGGTCATAGAACACTGTGTAACAATTTGGCATAAGTGACATTTATAGAACATTTCACAATGAATGTAGAACATAAATTATTTTCAAGTGCACCTGGAAAATTCACCAAGATAGACTATATTTGGGGCCATAAAACAAATCTCAGTAAATCTCAAAGGATCGAAATCATGGACAGTATGTTCTAGGAACACAAGGGTATTAAGTTGGAAATCAATAATAAAATATCTAGGGGCCGGCCCCATGGCTGAGTGGTTAAGTTCACGTGCTCCACCTCGGCAGCCCAGGGTTTCACCGGTTCGGATCCTGGGCACAGACATGGCACTGCTCATCAAGCCATGCTGAGGCAGCGTCCCACATGCCACAACTAGAAGGACCCACAACTATAAATACACAAGTATGTACTGGGGGGCTTCGGGGAGAAAAAGAAAAAAAACATATCTTTAAAATAAATAAATAAATAAATAAAATATCTAGAAAACTCTCTATATAATTGGAAATTAAGTAATACACTTCTAAAAACCTCATGGATCAAAGAATAAATCATAAGAGAAATACTTTTTACTTCAAACCAAATGATAATAAAGACACAACATAGCAAGATTTGTGGAACGCACTTAAAGTATTGCTAAGGTAGAAATTTATAACTTTAAATGCTTGTATTTGGAAAGAAAGGTATTAAAAAAAGGCTGCCATCTTAAGAAGCCAGAAAAAGAGTAAAGGATACACAAAGTAATTATAGCAGAAGGAAGGAAATAAAAAGAAGAGTAAAGATGATTAAAACATTAAAAAGATAAACAACAGAAAAAATTGTAGTTTCTTTGAAAATATTAATAAAATTGATAGACTCCTCAGCAAGACGTTTAAAGAACCAAAGAGAGAAAACAAATTACCAATATCAGGAATATAATAGGAGACATCAGCAAAGATCTGACAGAAATAAAAATGATTAAAAAAGGAGACATGAAAAAAGTTATGCCAACAAATTTGACAACATAGATGAAATGGACAAATATCTTGAAAGGCATACAATAATAAAACTGACTCAAGAAGAAACAGAAATTACGAATAGTCACATACCTATTAAAGAATTTAGAGTTTGAAATTAAAAATCTTCCCAAAATGAAAACAACAGGCCCAGGAGCATTCATGAACAAATTCTATTATACATTTAAAAAGAAACAATATAAACTTTATGCAAATGCTTCCAAAAAATAAAAGAAAAAACACAACTCAACTTATTTTAAGAGATCATTGTTATACTAACATTCAAATTAGATAAAGACATTAAAACAAAAGAACCTGCGGACCAATATTCCCCATGAACCCAGACGTGAAAATTCTTAACAAACTATTAATAAATCTAATCTAGCCATATATAAAAGGGAAAATACATTTTGACAAAGTAGAGTTTATCCCAGGAATGCAAACTTAGTTAAATACACACTGGAGGTCCCAACTAGTTGATAAAGATAAGAAAAAAGGAGAAGCAAAACTGTCCTTATTTGCAGATGATGTGATCATGTACAAGGAAAACCCTAACTGCTAAGGAATCAAAAACAACAACAAAAAGCTACTAGAATTAATAAATAAGGTTCAAAAAATACAAGGTTAATATACAACAAAATCAACTGTATGTCTATATACCAGAAAAAAATGTTGGAAATTCAAATTTCAAAATGTCCCTTAATATAACATCATAAGTCAGAAAAAATTAGGAATAAATTTCAAAATGATCTTCAAGACCTGCTTGCTCAAAATTACAAAACTTCCATGAGAAAAGTTAAAGATGACCTAAATAAGTGGATAGATATACCATGTTCATGGATTGGAAGACTCAATATTAAGACATCCATTCTCCACAAATTAACCTATACATTCAACACAATCCTATCAAAACACCTTGATTCTAAGGTGATTGGCAAGCTGACTCTAAGATGTATAAAATAATTCAAATTCTCTATAGATACAAAATAAGCAATAAATTTTCATTAAATTCAAAAAGTAGAAATAAAAGCAATCACCTTGAGAGACTACAAACTTTACAGGTTTACCGTGTGAAGCTTTTATAAAAAAGTTGGGCATGTGAATATAATTATCTAAGTGCACAAATATGTGGTTCTTTTGGACTTCTCCCCACTGACAGTTTTACACATTTATGACACACTATTGCATGAATCTTCATACAAAGAAATGATATACAGGGTTACAATATTGATAATGTTTACTAAAAGGAAAACTGGGTTGTAATCTAGTGTCAGTGAATGGTCCACAACACGTATAGAGACCATATGGCATTTCAGCTATAAATTACATAATTAGATACTATTAGATTGTCATTTAAAAAATACAAGGGCATCCTATGACTTTTACTACTGGCACAGTTTACATCTTTCAATTGCAGTAGACCAGCAAGGCTCAAATGGTGGTTTTGGAACCATCCAAGACCCCTTAATTATAAAACTAAGACATTATTTGCCTTTTTCTCACTCAGTTTCTCATAAATGTAAAGTGTAGTTTTTCTAGAGATTACATGACATGTAACATAATAAAAGATTAAATGCAGAAGCAAAAATGAAAATGCAGCTGTTTTCTTTTAAGACAGCAATTAAAGAGATTTCCAAAAGTGCAAAACAATTTTGTCTTGGAAAAGAGCTAAATTTCATTAATTTTTATATTAACACGTAATGGGTTTATAATTATCATTTTTAAGGAATAAATATTTTTAAATTATTAGTTTAAATTTTTAATACGGTAAGTATTGTTACACACAACACACAATAATAAAATTTTTGAGAACTCAAAGAGCTTTTAAGACTGTAAAGTGATCCTGATACAAAAAAATTGAAAATCACTACAGTATAGTAATAAGTAATTTTTAAGTGGTACATGTGGAGCGAATATTCCTGATTACTAAAATGAAAACCAAAAATTTATTTTAAAAGGGATTATTACCATATGTTAATGTTACCGGGACACTGTATTAAGTCTCTTTCTGGTTCTTAAATTAATAAAGTCCACCAATAAAGAAAAGACCTAAGGCCAACACTACATGAAATCGCATACATAATGCTGTTTTTCTTCTTCCCATCATGATGCATCCTTAGTAGAATCAAGGAACAGAATAGTTTTCCAAGTCTCTTGTCTAACTTTTAAAGTTAAGTATTGCCTACACATTAACCCCTGCCCCCTGCTCGCCCTGCCCTTACTCTATGGTTTTCACCATTGTGCTTATAACCTCCTAATATACTATGTAATTTACCTACTTATAACATTTAGAGTCTGCCACTCCACTCAATATAATGTAAGCTAAACAAGAGCAAGATTTGTTTCTGCTTTATCCACTGATGTATCCTCAGCACCTGTAACAGTGCCTAAGAAAAAATAGGTGCAAAATAAATATTTGTTGAATGAATTAATGGATATTTTACTAAGTGAAATATAAATTTTGTCATTTTACCAGAGAAGAACAAACATATCTTGCAAATTAAAATTTGCAAACTGCCAACAGATACAAAAGTATATAGGAGGGATATAGCAGCTGAAAGAAAAACTCTCAGGGCAGAACAGTTTTCTCTTCTGGCCCCAGAAATGAAGAAAGATAAAAAGAGACGAGGAAAGGAGACAGATTTGGAAATAGTCTGAACTGGGGCAAGAGAAATAACTTTTTTTCCCCAATCCTAGGATTCCATGAACATAAACAAAGAAAACTAAGAGTAAGAGCAGCTAACACACCTCTCTTCTCCCGATGTATTTCTTCCAGAAGCTGCTCCTGTCTTTCTATCTGTTCAAAGAGACACTGGAGCTCAGATTCCTTGTTTTCGGTCATATTCCTGAGTTGTTGTCTGCACAGCATCAGCTGGTGCCGCAGACTTTTCTCTCTGTTTTCTCGCTCTTTCAGTTCCTCACAAAGCCACTGAAGTTTAGTCTAAAAGAAATGACATTGATATCTAATTAAAAATAAATCTAGAAAACAGTCACATTTCAAAACATAAGGAAAAAAAGTCATGATAATTTAAACAAATATAAACAATAACTGAGAAATTTAAGCAAAATTTAAAAATACCAACAATGTTTTAATTTGCATAATGGTTTATATTGATGAGGATTTTTAGGCTGCTTAATTTTAAAACGGTTTATGATGAGGATCTTTAGGCTGGTTACTTTTAAAACTGCAGATGAGAAGCAGGCTCCAAGGACTGGAATTTTGCTTGCCCTTTTGAGAGACATTTGCGTTTGTGAAGGAAGGGGGGATGACCTTGTAGGGACCTGAAATTGGCCACCCCAGGATATGTCTCTGGCATCGGGATTGTTTGGGGCTGATTGCTTTCGATAAACTGGGACAGAGAAGGAGGCTCTGGGGAATGGAACTTGCCCTTGTTGGGACACACTTACATTTGTAAGGTAAATCTCTGTCTGTAAAAGGTGCCTCCCTCTCTGTACCAGGAAGAAGAAGAGAGATGACCTTATCCCTAGAAACTCTTAATGGGGAAGGCAAGAACTTAAGTTGGTTGCTGTCTGGCAATCTCATGTAACTGATTTAGGGTGGTGGCTTCTAACCTTTCTAACCTTTACTTAATCCGATTTGATTCTTGTCTAAAAGTCATGGGATCACCCAATGACCAGACCCCACCTGCACTGATACCATTTTAACTTTTTTTCATGTTCTTTCCTTTGTCTTGTAAAGAAATGACTCACATACCCATGCCTTATAAAATTAGCCCTAACCCTCAACTCGGGGCAGCAGCAGGAGCTCTGACTGCCCGTGGGTCCTGTCCCCACGCACCAGCTCTGCCTGCCCATGGGTCCTGTCCCCATGCCAGCGGGGGCAGCAGAAGCGGCTCTGCCTGCCCATGGGCCCTGTCCCCATGCTAGTGGGGGCAGCAGAAGAGGCGGCAGCAGAAGCTCTAATTGCCCATGGGTCCTGTCCCCATGCTATTCTATTCTCTAAATAAAAGAGCACTATTGCCAGATCTTAAGAGTCTAAGAAATCTTTCTTTCGACTCCTCGGCTCACCGACCCCGCATCAATATCAGTTAAAAGTTGGAATTATATATATATTTTATATATATATATATATATATATATATATATATATCTCAGAATTTAAGCCATGATTTTCTTAGATTTTTATAAAATATTTGCTATACTCTATTATCTTTGGAAAGGCAATACTATGGAAAAGCTTGGCCTACTCAACTTCCAATCGTAACACCATTAGCCCCTTAATTTGATATATAAGGCAATCTAGTACAAGCATTTGAAAAAAAATCAAACGCACCCTAGAATAAGAACTAGAGAATTATTATAAAAGGGAGTTTTATTTCAGAGACTAAAAATAGATAAAATTCCTAGTTTTGATTCCTAAAAATGCATATACCCAGGGATCCAGCTAGTCAGATAGAGAGAGAGATTCTCTATAGTACGAGAGAGATCAAGTCAGCATTTGCCCACACTTAAGAGTAGGAAATTTAATGGAAGGAACTCTCTTTTCTCACAAACTCTAACCTGGCCATTTTTAATATTTAGATACTTAAAGCAGGGATGAGAAAAGAAATTTTTCTTCCACCTTCAATATAACAGGATTTCAGTCAAGTCTCAGGACCTTCCAAGTAAGGCTACCTTCCAAACTCCAGTTGATTTTAAAAAACCTAAACAGTCTTTACCTCAATAAAAAGCAAAATAAGGGAAGCAGTGGACTAGAAAGGAAAATTAGTCTAAGCTAAGGCACAATTTCCCTGAATAGCACTTGTGTGTAAGCAAGAAAGTTCTAGGCCTCCGGAAGTCTAGGAGGTTCTCAGGACATGTCACAGTCTATTAAAAGTAGCTTTAACAGAACAATTTACCCTATGATGAAGTGGGACTGGGATTTGGCCCCTAGACTGGGGGATCCCCATATACATCAGCTTTCAAACACACCTAGAACTGAAAAAGAGGCACGGTTCTTTTGGTCAGAAGGTCTGTCGAGCAGACGGTACCTCTGTGACATAGAATAAACATTATCATTAGTCAAATTATAAAAAAATTATCCAATAATATTGTAAGATGACCAATGTATAACACGTGAATTGTCAGGTGAAGGGAAACTATGCTTGCAAAGCAAAACGTGGATCACATTTGTTAATATAAACTCTTATCAAAAACCAAGGGGGGACTTCATAGAAGTTCCACTTCCAGAATGATGGCATGAGGAGTTCTGTGGAACTCCTGCTCAATGAAATACCCATAACTGCTGAAAATTACTAAAAACAAAAATTAAAGTCTCTAGAAATTGTCCTAAGGCCGTCCAGCAAATGAAGAAACATTCACTCAAGAAACTGTTAAATCTCATAAACAACAGCAAAAGTCTGTAGCACCTGAGCCATCATTGACTCTCACCCTCCCAACCCTGTGTGCCAAAAGCCCCACTCTTCATTCCAGAAGGGTACTGCCAAGAAGACAGAGCTCTCTCTTCCCCCAGTTCACAAAGTATAGTCATACGCCATTTAACAACAGGAGGATACATTCTGAGAAATGCGTCACTAGGTGATTTTGTCATTTGTGTGAACATCATAGAGTATACTTACACAAACCTAGATAACACACCTAAGCCACATGGCACTAATCTTATTGGACTATCGTCGTATACACGCAGTCCATCCTCGGCCAAAACGTTGTTATGAGGCACATGACTCTATACAGTATTGTGGCAAAATAAGAAAGATATGTGGCCTTTGTGCTAATGAAGTGACTTAGGGTGGAGCCCTCAGTTAGCCTCAGGATGGGGCAGGTAATTAGAGAGTTGGAATTTTCAGCCCCACTCATTGACCTTTAGGAAGGGGGGAAGGGGAGACTGGAGATTAAGCTCTATAAAAACTCTTGAACAATGGGATTTGATGAGCTTCCAGGTTACCGAACAGATCCACTGTCAGGAAGGTGACACACCCCAAATTCCATGGGGAAGGAAGCTCTTGTGCTCCGGACCCTTCAGAACTTTGCTGTATATACCTCTTCTGTTCATTTGCATCCTTTATAACAAACTGGTAGTGGTAAATAAAGTATTTCCCTGAGATCTGTGAGCTGGTATAGCAAATTATTAAACCTGAGGAGGGGGCCACAGGAACCCCCAATTTGAGCCAGATCAGATAGAAGTGAACATAACCTGGACACTCACTACTTGTGATCCGCATCTGAAGGAGAGCATGGGGGGCAGTCTTATAGGACTGAGCCCTTAACCTGTGGGATCTGTATTAACTCTGGATAGCTGGCGTCAGTTGAATTAAACTGTGGGACACTTAGTTGGTGTCTGCAGAGAACTGGAGAATTATTTGGTGTGAAAAAGTCACACATTTGGAGTCAGAATTGTTATGAGTAGAAACAGATCATGATAGCATGTATCTCAATGGCAGAGCAGACCACTAGCATTCTTTTCTTCACAGGTCTGATTTGCGTTAGCTAAATTCCTGCAAGTGTAGAGGAGACACTGAGAATCCCCTCCTCCACCCACCACTGATAGGGTAGCCTCTGTACCTCAGACACAGCAGGCAGACAATACTGGGGTCCTAACTGTCATTTACCCAGATTGAGTACAAGGCTGTGATTATGAATATAACTTATTTATAAAGATTTTTTTAAATCCTCAACAAAATACTAGCAAATGAAATCCAGCAACATATAAAAAGCTTTTTACAGCATGACTATCCCAGGAATGCAAGGTTGGTTATAATAAATAATAAATTAACATAATATATCATATGAATAAGAATTATGGACAAAAGCCAATTGATCATATCAAAAGGTGCAGGGAAAGCATATGATGAAATCCAACGTCTATTCATGATAAAAGCAATCAACATACTTGGAATAGAAGGGAAATTTCTCAACTTGATAAAAGATATCTATGAAAAAACTACAACTATTATCATACTTAATGGTGAAAGACTGAATGCTGTCTCCCTAAGATCAGAAACAGGAAAAGGATGTCCACTCTCACCACTTCTATCTAACATCATATTAAGAAGTCATGGCAGGGCAATCATGCAGGAAAATGAAATAAAATATATCCACATTGAAAAGAAAGAACATATTTGCATCCATTTGCAGATAACATGCCCATGTATAAGAAAATCCTAACGATTCCACTAAAAACCTATTAGAACTAAGAAAAGAGTTCAGCCAGGATGCAATCTACACAGAATTCGAAATATATTACAATGCACATCTGAAAGTCATATAATGTTATAATCCAATGTCACTGCAATACAGAAATAAAATTAAAATTAAAAAAATAAAATATGAAAAAAAAGTTCAGCAAGGTTACAGTATATAAGATAAATATACATAAGTCAACTGTATTTCTATACACTTGAATGATCAATCCAAAAATAAAGTAAAAAAGGCAATCATATTTACAACAGCATCAAAAGAACAAACTACTTAATAATATACTTTTTAAAAGAAGTCTAAAACTTATACTCAAAAGACTACAAAACACTGTCCAAAAAATTAAATAATGTCCAAATAAATGGCAAGATATCCCATGTACAGAGATCAGAAGACTTAATATTGTTAAGCTAGAAATACTCCCCAAACTAATCTACAGAGTCAACACAATTCCTATCAAACTGGCTTCTTTGGGAGAAATTGAGAAGCTGATCCTAAATTTCATATGGACATTTGAAATGTCCCAGCATAGCCAAACAGAGGTGTTGAGAAAGAAAAGCAAAGTTGGAAGACTCACACCTACCCATTTCAGAGCTTAACACAATGCTACAGTAATCAAGACAGTGTAGTACTGGCATATGCACACACATACAGATCAATGGAATAGAATTGAGAGTCCAGAAATAAACCCATATATACATATACGTGTGTGTGTGTATGTATATATATATATATATATATATATATATATATATATAGTACATCGATTTTCAACAAGGATATCAAAATAATTTGATGAGGAAAGAACAGTCTTTCCAACCAACAGTGCTGGGACAACTGAATACCACATGCAAAAGAATGAAGTTGGACCCATACCTTATACCATATACATAAATTGACTTGAAATGGATCAAAGACCTAAACGTATGAGCTAAAAATGTAAGACTCCTAGAAGAAAACATAGGCATAAGTCTTTGTGACTTTGGTTTGGCAATGATTTCTTAGATATGACATCAAAAGCACAGACAACCAAAGAAAAAGGCTGACAAATGGGACGTCATCACAATTAAGAACACAGTCCTTCAAAGGTTACAATCAACAAAGTGAAAAAACAATCCTCTGAACAGAAGGAAATATTTGTAGATCGTGTATCTGAGAAAGGACTTGTATCTAGGATACATAAAGAACTCAGTAATAAAAAGACCAATTGAGAACTGAGCAAAAAATCTAAATAGACATTTCTCCAAAGAAGATATACAAATGACCAAAAGCCACATGAAAAGATGCTCAACATCATCAGCCATCAGGTAAATGTAAATCAAAATCATGATGAGATTCCACTTGCTCCCAGTAGGATAGCTGTATCAAAAAGACAGATGAGAACAACCATTGGTGTATACATGGAGAAATTGGAATTCTCATGTACTAATGGCAGGAATGTACAATAGTGCAGCCACTTTACAATACAATCAGGCCAGTCTTCAAAAGGTTAAACATAGTTACCAAAACTATGGCAACCCAAATGAACCCAAATGAACATCAACTGATAAGTGGATAAGTAAAATGTAGTGTTATCCACACAATGGACTGTTATTTAGCCAGAAGTGAAGTAATGACACATGGTACAACATAGGTGACTCTGCTAAATGAAAGAAGTCCATCATAAAATAAAGGACCACATATTGTATGATTGCATTTGTATGAAATGTCCAGAGTAGGCAAATCTATAGCAGATTACTTGTTGACTAGGGCTGTGGCGGGGGGTGGGATGGACAGATTAGAAGGTAATCTCTAAAGGGTCCAGATTTTCTTTTGGGGGTAAAGAAAATGTTTTAAAAATCATTGTGGTGGTGGTTGCACATCTCTGTGAATGTACTAAAAACTACTGATTGATACACTTGAAATAGGTAAATTGTATAGTATAGTATTCCAACTAAGCTTTCATTTAACAAACAAACAAACAAAAGGAGGGCCGGCCTGGTGGCGCAGTGGTTAAAGTTCGCATCTTCCGCTTCGGCTGCCCGGGGTTCGCCGGTTCAGATCCCGGGCACGGACATGGCACCGCTTAGCAAGCTATGCTGTGGTAGGCATCCCACATATAAAAAGAAAAAACGTGGAGGACGATGGGCATGGATGTTAGCTCAAGGCCATACTTCCTCAGCAAAAAGAGGAGGACTGGCAGCAGATGTTAGCTCAGGGCTAATCTTCCTCAAAAAAAAAAAAAAGGAAAAGAGGAAGTAAGAGGGTGTAAAAGCAAAGCTAAAATTAAACTTCCCTGAAGAGACGGTACCTGGCTTTAGTACCTGCCTCACAATTCATAGGCCTTTGTCGTGTCTGAATGTCACTGGATAAATACGGAAATCCCCAACTTAAATTTGCCTATGGACTTCCAACTACGATTGCAGAAATTTAATTAAGGCTGCTTTACTTTCCAATATCCACTTTGAAATACTCATTCAAATACCAAAACAGATAAAAATCTTCCATTGGACAGGAAACCAGGAAACATGATCAACTCTTTACTAGATAAATGGAGCACTTTCTACTAAAGCATTGAGGCCAGCCTGGGTGGTCTAGTGATTAAGATTTCGCCCTCTCACTGCTGAGGCCTGGGTTCATTTCCTGGTCAGGGAACCATGGCCTCCATCTGTTGGTTGTCATACTGTGGTGGCTGCATGTTGCTGTGATGCTGAAAAGCTATACCACTGGTATTTCAAATACCAGCAGGTTCATCCATGCTGGACAGGTTTCAGTGCAGCTTTCAGACTAAAGACAGACTAGGAAGAAGGACCTGGCCACCCACTTATGAGAAATTGGCCATGGAAATGCTATGAACAGTAGCAGAGCTGATATGGTGCCAGAAGGTGAGAAGACGGCCCAAAAGACTGGGCAGGGTTCCGCTCTGCTGTACACAGGGTCACCAGTTGTGAGAATCAACTCGACGGCACTAACAACAAAGCACTGAGGAAGAATACACGGTCAGGGTAAGGGTGAGTGATATACCACCACGCCCATCTAACCACACATGGGAGACAAGGAAGTGAATTGGACTGTTCTTTAGTAAGCATACTCTATACATAGAGTGGAGCACATATTGAAGGCTAGAAGTCAAGCGACTGTTACAATATTCTAAACGAGTGAAAATGGTAAGAGATTGAGACTTAAATGTTAGGGGTTAGGGATAAGGGAGAATAATAATTCAGTACTGATGGCCAAGTTTCTAGCTTAAGAAACTATGAAACAGGAAATCTAGAAGCAGCAAAGAATTAGGGGTTAAGAAGTTAACATCAGATTGGAATATGTTGAAGTTGTTAGGACTAAGAAACACAGAAGTACATAGATGACTAGTTGGATATATAGATCTAAAGCTCAAGAAATATGGATGAGAGATACAGACTGAAGAATCAACAGTTTGGAGGAAGTTAAAAGCATAGGAATACATAAAATAGCACATGGAGAGTGTCTACAGAAAAGACAGAAGTGGGATTAGAAGAGATAAACACAAGAGAAATCTAAAATAAAGCTGGGAAGAAGTAGTTGGAAAGGGAGGAGGAAAATCCAAGAGTTTGGGGTGATAGAACCCCAAAGGAAGAAAATACAAGATGGATATGCTCAATGTCAGAGACTGTCAAGAGGAAGGAACAGACATATTTAGCAATTAAAAAACTACATATCTTCGTCAAAAAATAACTGCAGTCCAGCCCATCAAATCAAAATAGGACTGAAAATATGAACATCACGCTGTTTACGGTGATTATGCCTACCGAGGAGAGAGGCGTAAAACGGGAGATGAGGGTAGATATTCAAAACTTATTCTCCGTACTTCTATATTCTTAGAATCTTTAAAATGAAAATGTATTCAACGCATTATGCAATAAAAATTATTTTAGACAATTTAATCAGTAATTTTAGGTATAGGTCAGTTGGAAAATGATCTAAAACACTACTAAGCGATTAATTTATTAATTGCTATTAACTATGCAAAATAAGAGAAAGCCTATGCTAGCGCTGCCACATCTATATCAAAACTACCAACTGAATCTATAGACCATGCATTTTGTTCCCCTCATCAAACTCTGCCAGTTCTTCAAGAAAAATAAATAAACTGAAAAGCCCTAGTGAGTACCATATTATAATTAGTATGATAAGGGAAAAGGGAAAGGTTAGATATATAGTTTCTGGAAAAGACATTTTCAACCAAATCTTTTTG
The DNA here is from genome assembly GCF_041296265.1 of Equus caballus. Lineage (NCBI taxonomy): Eukaryota > Metazoa > Chordata > Mammalia > Perissodactyla > Equidae > Equus > Equus caballus. Next base: position 38,430,580 of record NC_091707.1, read on the forward strand.
CTATTTATTTGGCACCTCAAACACATACACATCTTTATCCTTGCATATTAAATAACTTAATACACTAAATCCTCAAGATTTTTTTCAAGAATTTTTTAATATTCTTCAATTAAAAGCTTCTTGGGAATAATGTGTATTCATGTTCATGCACAAACACACACACACTACAACTAGTACAGTGTTCTGCACATAGTGAGGACTTGACTCATGCAACTAAATGAAAAGTTGGATGCTATTAAGTTCTTGTAAAGAGATAGCACCTTGCGTTCAAGTAAGAACACAGGAAAAGAAAATGATATCTTGAAAACAAAAAATCCAAAGTGTTTTTTTTGTATTACGGTATTTAAAAAGCTTAATGAACATTCAAAAGTAACACTTTTAGGACCCAAACACTATCAATTCGGATCATAAAAATATCACCTCAAAGAAGAGTTGGAAGGATGTACATACGCCAGCCCTGACAACTCTGTCATTTAGGCACCATGCTAAACAACAGCTCTCAGGCAGCATTTTGGAAAGCTACAGGCTCTGATTCTGTTCAACCAACTTTGTACTCATAAATTACTTCACCAAGGATCCAGATATCAACTCCTGTGTTTCACAATTTGAGGAAGTTAGGCAAAAAGTAAATCTATAACCCTCATATCCACCTTTCAAAACTCAAGTACTTGGAGACTAGAATACATTTTCAAAATTATTTAATCACTGTCAACAGAAATGTTAAAGATTAGCTCCCCCAGGAATAGTCTAAGTGTTATTTAATATCATCAAAAATGTTTAGATATTAGAATATTAAATTGATTTACTAGTATGGTGGAGATAATTATCACCTGTTGACAGAGAATAAAATGAAATAACTTTGATATACAAAAGAAATACATACACACAAGATGAAATTTAAAAGAGATAAACCTGAAGGAATGCACTTAAAAAGATAGCAATCAAATATGGATTGATAAAAGGTATGGGGTTCACAGTTGACCTCAAAAGGCCTTGGGAGAAAAGAGTAAAAGGAGACAGATTATTCAACAGAAATACCAAATGTTCTAGTATCAAGTCACTGTTAGATGATGTTACAGAACTTAATTTGGTTGGTTTACATCAGAGATGGCAAATGTAAATGCTAAAGGTGCCAGGTAGGAAACATCAACAAAAGTGGATAAAAAATATGTTTTCTTTTGTTTTTCTTGAAATATGCCACTCAATCAGGCTACTATTTTATTGTTTTACCATTTTGTACTGCACATGGACATAAGAGATATATCTATTTCTCCTAAATCTACTTTGAGAAAACTAACATGCAAGCATAATGATAAAATGCAACTAATACTTTCTACCATGTTGGGAATCAATAGAGAATAGTGTGGATAATGCCAAACTACGGTTAAGCTAACTATATTAAGAAAGCTTAATGAACTTTCAAAAGTAACACATTTAGGACCTGAACACTATCACGTAGAATTATACAAACACAACGACAAAGAAGCAGCTCTGGAAGGACACCCCTTCTAATGTGGTCATGTCCATGATTCTTCTCAGCTCCAACAGTTTTCTACCACATGAGAATGAAACCCTAGAGTTATCAGATCTTCTGACATCTCAAAAGGAAAACAAATTCCATGCTGTAATCATCCAAAGGCTTGATTTTTTTAAATATTCGCTACCAATTCAATTTTTTAAAACCCCTATGTTCCAAACAAAACGAGTCCCTGTGGCTCATCAGTTTCAATCACCCAGTGTAATCTGTTCTTGCCCAGTAATTTAACAGCTAACTTGGAAAATAACTTCCCATTTCCCTTTTCTCAATGCTATTCCATTTACTCCCTCCCAATCCTTGGGCTGCGTTCACTACCACTGTTAGGAGGTGATAACAGAGAAATAACAAATCTGTTTTGTCATTAACAATAACCCTACTGGTTGTGGTAAAAACAAAACAATAACCAAAAAAAGTCTCTGAAACAAAGCATTAATCAGGTTTGATACGTGTTGCAGACTGAATGGTGTCCCTCTCAGATCCATGTCCTGAAGCCCTAACCCTCAGTGTGCCTGTATTTGGAGACAGGGCCTTTAGGGAGGTACTTAATGTTAGAAGATGTCATGAGTGTGGGGCCCTGATCCTGTTGGGTTGGTGTCCTTAGAAGAAGAGAAAGTGAAACTCTCCTTCTGACTCCCAACCCCCAACTCTCCCAACCATACCCTTACCCCCTACTTTACTCCCCCAACTCCCACTCCCCACATGGAAGGCAGTCATCTACAAGCCAGGAAGAAGTCTCACCAGAAACCAACCCTGGCACTTTGATCTCAGACTTCTAGGCTTCAGAAATGTGAGAAAATAAACATCTGTTGTTCAAGCCACCTAGTCTGTGGTGTTTTGTTATGGCAGCCTGAGCAGACTATTACAATATCACCTACGGCTTCAGTTTCTTCCTATGAAGCCTTCATTCCATTGCTATACAAAATTAAAAATAACATAGTTAGACGCTTGTTAAGATTTGAATATGTATGCAGAACATATTAATCCTACAAAACAAAATATCAACTTATGGAAATTTAATCAACCAATAATCAATTAGGAGAATCAGCGTTTGTTAGAGAAACACCCAGAATCTTTCATTACGTTTATCTTGAAGGAACAGCTTGGAACACAGTATAGGAATTACTTTACCAATTTCAAATAATAATTAGCTGACAGGGCTATTAATCACCGTACAAACACCATTCTATCAGCCACTCACGAGAGTATCTTACAGATTACATAATAGGCTCATTTATTTAAGTACATCAACTAGTATTGCTAAACAAACCAAAATAAAGAAAGAATTTCTAAATAAGGCAGTTTTTTACCTTCATAGTTGATGGCTTGCAATTAGGCGGGAATATTCATAAGTATCTAGTCAAACAATCAAAATGATCTTTTTAATCAGTAAGAGTCCTCTAGTGAGATTTCATGTAAAATATACTAAAGTCACTAAGGAATAACTCATAGCTAAAAACCAAGGAAAACAGAAAATTCAAATACAAAGATTATAGCTGATAAAGTTAGCATTAATATTAGGACCCACAATTTTGTTGCTTTTAACTACTTGCTTCCTTTGCCAAAACTCTAAAAACAATTTTGAAAAGAAATGTTTATGCAGGAACCAAAAATAAAGAAAGAGGATGGCAAATTTTTAGAATATGCTAGGCCACCAAAACAAGAATTAAACCAGAACTGCAAAAGTCAAATCTAAATCAACTTCAAAATATATATCTTTCAGTAATACTCTCTCCACTTTTCTACTTAGTCATATAATCAAGAAGAAAGAAAGAATATCTCCATAATAAGAGTCCATATTTAAAAATATAAAATGCTTTTCTCTAATTAAATTGAATGTGTTTCACATACACAATCTAAAGAATATGTCAAACAAATGAATCAAGATACCTGAGTATTGGTATCACATTTTGATGTCTCCATCAGGAGGAGAGAATACTAAATGACTATTCACATCCTTCAACAAGAATTAAATACTCTCTGTCTAATACTTCGCACACAATGACTGCTTTAAAAAACCATATCATTAAAAAGACAATATTCAGGGGGCTGGCCCCGTGGCCGAGTGGTTAAGTTCGTGCGCTCCGCTGCAGGCGGCCCAGTGTTTCGTTGGTTCGAATCCTGGGCACGGACACGGCACTGCTCATCAGACCACGCTGAGGCAGCGTCCCACATGTCACAACTAGAAGGACCCACAACGAAGAATATACAACTATGTACCGGGAGGCTTTGGGAAGAAAAAGGAAAAAAACAAAATCTTAAAAAAAAAAAAAAAAGACAATATTCATAAATGTAAAGTTTATATTCAAGTGTAGATTACACAACCAATGGAAAGAAACAAGGGCACAGAGTTCGGAGACCCAGATTCTAAACCCTTATCAGTAACTAACTAGCTTTATGTCCTTAGGTAAAACTCAAAATGCTCAGGGCCTCTTTCTCATCTACAAAATGAGGAAATCAAACCACATGATCTCTAAAGCTCTCTCAACTATAATATTCCAAAAACAGTAGGGAAAAGCAAATGCTTGTCAACATCTAGAACACATTATACTATAAAAAGTGTGACTCAGGGCCAGCCCCATGGCCTAGTAGTTAAGATAGGTGCACTCTGCTTTGGCAGCCAGGGTTCAGTTCCCAGGCACAGACATACACCACTCATCAGCAGCTATGCTGTGGCAGGGACCCACATACAAAATATAAGGAGATTGGCACAGGTGATAGCTCAGGGAAAATCATCCTCAAGCAAAAAGAGGAAGATTGGAAACAGATGTTAGCTCAGGTCAAATCTTCCTCAGCAAAAAGAAGTGTGACTCTTTGGGATGATTCCAAACAGGATAATATAGGAAAATATCCCAATGATTTGGAAGTATATTTTTTATCTGTATCATCTTAAAGTTTACAATTCTATTCAAAAAAAGTAATAGTTGAGAATTAATATATTTACCAAAATTTAATCTGCTTGTTATTTATTCTTTGGTGATATTTAAGCTGAGGAAGTAACCTGAGTAGGAAAATGCAGCAAGCCTAATATAATTACTCCTTAAGAAAAATATTTTTTGAGCATTTAGCCAAGCATTGTGGTAAATGCTAAAGATGCAATGAGGAACAGGATAGACACAGGTCTTCCCTCAAAAAAGCTTACAGACTAAAGAAAGAGGAGGAGTTTTAAATGGGAATTTCAACAGAGTGGGATAAAGGCCAAGAACGAAAAGAGCTCTAGAGCCAAAGCAGCATATAAAGTCACCTTTGTGCCATCTCACAGGAATAATGAGTACTGGACTCCCAGAAGTAAATGTGTTCTTCTGTAAAACAATGGAGCGCTCAGGATGCTGCCTTGTGCTAAAGAGCAGCTGACATCAGCTGTTCTCTTGTTATATAAAATGATACTTAAGATCTGGGATCAACAGCGATGCTCGCTAGTATGGTCATTCCATCCTGACGGTGCCTGTCTGCTCTAGATTTGATAAATTGTCCCTGTTTTCTCACTGTGAATATCTCTGCCACTTCTCATTTCTTTCCATGATTTGAACCTAAACTCTGATCTGTGCCTTTGTCTCTGCTTCTCTTTGCGCCTTCTTGTCCAAAGGACACTTTCTTGATATCAGTCCCTGTGGTGGAAACTCTTTCAATACTTCTGCTAGCTCGCCCAGCCAGGACCCTGCATGCCTGTCTATTCAGATACCAACCTTTGACGTAGGGTCTTCTAGTTTGGGTTGAAAATCCTGGGCATCTCTTTCTTTCTCCATCACTCTCTGACATAACAATAAATATTACTTGTATATTGTCACCAAAATATCACTCCAGTCTGTGCTTTCCTCTGAATCTCTATAATTTCCTTAATTCAGACTCTTATCCTACCTCATCCAGAGACCTGGGTCTCACCCAGACAACTCTTGACTGGTCTTCCTGCCTTTGGTCTTCCCACCTCTAATCCACCTTTCACATCACTATCTGCGTGATGCTTCTAAAATACGAAAATGAAGGTGCCGGTCCAGTGGCGTAGCAGTTGGGTTCACGCACTCCATTTCAGTGACCCAAAGTTCACAGGCTGGGATCCCGGGCGTGGACCTAGCACCATTCGTGCAGCCCCACTATGGCGGCATCCCACATAAAACAGAGGAAGATTGGCATAGATGTTAGCTCAGGGCCAATCTTCCTCACAAGAAAATAAAAAATAAATAAAATAAAATATGAAAACCAACATGCCACTCTCCTGTTCAAAACTCCTTCATGGTTTCCCACTAAACACACAACTGAACCTAAGCTTTTAAAAGGGCACACGATGCTCTTCTTGATGGAACTAATCTCTAGCTCCTTCTAGAGCCTCATGCCTGCCATTCTCTGTCTCACACTTTCATATTGCAGTATTGCCAAATCACTTGGTTTCTTTGTATTTATCATGCTGCCTTTCTTTTGTGCCATTCCTACAAGTGTTTGCTCTGCATGCATGCTCTTTCCTCACCTGGCTAGCTTCAAGGTTCATCTGAGACACCAGCCTCCACACCAGCTTCTGTATAATTCTATCACAGCTCTTCCATTTAATATTGAAATTATCTACGTAAGAGTCAGCTTTTCTAGAGAAAATATGTTCGTCAAGAGGAAGGATTATGTCTTAACTCATTTTTATGCCCACAGCATGAAACAGAGCATCTGGGACATAGTACTTTCTCAGTAAATTCTCTGTTAAACTGAATAAAATTTGATCTCTACGTGCCTTGTCAACATTTATGACAAAAACAAATCCCTAATCCCTGGGAACTTTTTGTCTGGTATTCCTTAACAACCATCTCAACCCTCCCAATAACGTATTATTCTTACTATTCATTGGTGATTTTATCCGTGAGCCTGGCCCAACTTAGTTGGACTTCATGTTTATATTATGCCACTACCAGCAACAAAGCAACAGTGACACAATGCCCACTCAATCCTCTAGTTCTTCTAGGATTAACACTAACAGAAGAAATTCATTTGGCAGATTTATGAAAACAATTACCAAACGCCCTTAGAGGTCCTTCTAATACAGCAAGATGTCAGCACGGACTAGCTGAATAGCAATTCTACATTCCATAGAGTTTTTGTCCTCTGACTTGAGATCTTATCTTCAATACTTATAGAGCTGTCCAGTCATAGTTCAGGAGAATTACAGGATTGTAGCCCATCAATAACCTAAGCCATCTTTCTGGTAAATAGATTCAATTCCTCCTAAGTCAGCTGGTCAGTGTGGTATTGCTTATCACAATCCTTTTATACTGTAGAGGAACAGTTGTCTCATGCAGTATTAAAACTCGTCTGATCAGAAGTTCACTCCCATTAAATGATAAGGGAAAACTGCTCACTAGCTCCCAAATTAAAGAACTATGATTAAGAGTCATCTCTAGCTCTCATAATTTAACTGAACAACAGCAGTGAACGCTTTCTGTTCAGAAATGATAAAGATTTCAACTTGAAAGAACATTCCAAGCACATTGCTCTTGTTGGAACTGTGGAGTTGGGACAAAGAAAAATGAGAAATGCTTTATTAATGCACAGCAAAAGTTTCTAGCCAAAAAGTTCTGAGACAGTAAAATACGTACATTCTAAATTTCCTATGCAGGTTGCATAAATACAACTTTGCATCTGATTCTATCAAAAATGATTAGGAATACACAGGATCACTGTACTTAAAGTAAGACAGAAAATTTTACATGGTTGGGCAAATTGCAATGTTCAATCATAATATTGTTAGTTTCTTATTAAGAATGCTTTTTTTTAGAGGCTGCTGTAAGGCATATCTGCCTTAGATAGGGTGAACCTTGTCTTTCTCCCACCTCCTACCTGTACCTCAGTCACCAATCTCAGGGCATTATCTGTGTTTACTCAAATATTCTAATCCTCTTGCCATTATTATACCTATAATTAGCCAAGTGGAGAAGTTCTACATATTTTTTGTATGGCCAAATTTAAATATTACATTTTTGTAGAAGCCTTCTACGTGCTGGCAGCATCATACCCTCCCAGCACAAACATCATAGTTAGCTCTTCCCTCTTCTGGTTTCCTTTGTCAATGTTTACACATTTCCATAATGACATAACACGCCTTCGGAGTTTTTCAAACTTGTTTACATCTCCATCTTCCCTGTTACCTTCCATGGCTTGCTAACACTTACAGACAGTTTGTAAACGAGGACACAAGACACTCAGAGAAGTGATGGGATTTGCTTGAGCCAAACAGAGTATTTAGAAGGCTTTGAGCTCACCCTCAGGAACCGAAATATAATTAGTATTTATGGGTAAATGAAGATTGCTGTCTGTCTTCAAGGAAAGTCTGTCTACAAGCAAAAGAAGAATTTGTCTCTTTGACAATCTAGTTTTAATATTTCAACAGTTTTACCTTCCTTTATTCTCTCATTCTATGTCTATATATTTAGGCCAATTTTTAAATGTTAAGTTAAAAGAACACGGAGGTATCTTAAATGCACTACAATGATATCTTCCCCAGAAATAACATATTATAGCTTCATAAGCTCGGTTACTTGGCAAAAGGTATGGCTAGCCCAAATAGAACACTTTGAAGGTCATAAATATTAGGCTAACTTTAGGATACAAAGATTAATTACCTTGCTTTCTGCTAACCAGCGATGTGGGTCACAATTAATATCAGAACCAGATGAAAAAACCTACAAAAAAGAAGAAATAGTCTATTAGATGTAGATTTTTCTATGAAAGGAACTTACATAAATGAAATTATTCACCACAACATCCAAAAGTTTGGTATCTAAATTTAAGAGTTTGAAAAGAAGAAAGTTTAGGGGCCAGCCCAGTGGCGTAGTGGTTGGGTTTGTGTGCTCTGCTTCGGCAGCCCAGGATATGCAGGTTCAGATCCCGGGTACAGACCTAGCACTGCTTGACAAGCCACGCTGTGGCGGCATCCCACATAAAATAGAGGAAGATTGGCACAGACGTTAGCTCAGTGACAATCTTTCTGAAGCAAAAAGAGGAAGATTGGCGACACATGTTAGCTCAGGGCCAATCTTCCACACACACAAAAAATTTAAAACTAAAAAAATAAAAAGAAGAAAGTTTATACCAATACTCAACCAATTTCAAACCACCACTTGTTTAAGTTTATTTATATGAGCATGTATGTATGGTTGTATGTATGTACTGACAGTACAGATTTAGCTCATACATAGAGACATGAATCAACTTTCAAGTGCTATCATTGCTAGAATGTCTGGAGGCTAACTCCACAGAGTTCTGTAGGCAAGCAGCCTTAATTAAACCAGTACTCCATTTGTGTTCGTTTCTTTTCCTCAGTCTTGTTCCATGTAATGTATTTCACTAAGGGTTAGATGTAATTACACAGAAACTTAATTCTTTGTCTCATTTATCCTTTAGTTTTATACTATGAGGGCCATTTTGTTTCATTAATGGTTGTGTAGAACTGACAGAAACTAATCAACATGACTTCATGCAAACATCACTTTATTTTTCATGATGGTAACAAAATCCTGCAACAAATAGGTTGTGTATATCAGCTGCCCCGATTTCCTTCACACCAACTCATTTATAAAATCCCCTGGCATCTGGTTCTGCCTTATTACTGATAAAACTGTACTCAAAGGGCGTCAGTGACTTTATAATTGTAAACACAAAAGTCTTTCTCAATTCCTACTTTCTTTGAATCTTGTGCTACCTATGATATTTTTGCAGGACTTCTTTCTAGAAATTTTCTGCTTAAAAACATCCTATCCCTCTACAAGAGATGTCTATTCCTATTCTCAAATACTTCCAAACTTCCTAAGGTGTGTGCACATCATTCCTCTAAGGAATAGCATTAGCTAATTCATTTAGACATACGATGAATGCATAATGAGTGCCAACCGCATGCCATATACAAGCGTGCTTTCTTACATCCAACCTTTCTCTCATCCGCTTTTCTCACTCAACTCTCATGCCCTCTCTGCTTTTTCAGTGAAACTTTCCTTAATCACTCTAGTTCGTAGCATTTTCTTCCTCTTCTGTGTTGAATATTTGTAAATGTCCATTTGTCATTAATTAACGCTGTTTCTATTATTCTTTTTCATTCACCTCTGTCATAGTCTCAATCAAATCTTCAGTGACCTAAGATATAGTGTTAGAGATTAAAGTCTAAAATAACCTGAGATGAGTATAATTAATGTTCATATTTTGGGATTTGCTTTACAAATTTATATACAGTTTAGTGTTTAAGAGAACAGCCTTGTCTGCTTACAAGTGGTATGACAATTTCTCTAAGCTGCCCATCCATAAAGTGGCCATAGTATAAATTAAATAAGGCCAAGGTATAAATTAAATAAAATGAGTGTTAGCACAGTCTGGCACAAAAACACTATTATTACTATTAACTGCATATCATGATGTTATCATCAATAAATAGGCTTCAAAATCTACTATGACAAGAGCACTATAACAGGCATTTGTCATAAAAAGATAAAAGGAAGAGAAAATAGATATACTTGTGTATACACACACACACACACACACACACATATAGGTATATCTATACATAATGTATGAATATATTACAAAAAAGGCACTACCATCATGATAGCTAACATTAGTTGAGTACCTACTTAGTGTAAGATATTTCACACTATAACATGCAGCTTCTATATCTTATTTTACTTTATTTTCATAATAAGCCAAGTTATAAATAGGACACAAGACTGGTCTATGAAACGATGTGTCTTTAATTCAGACACTTTCCTAATTATTTCCTAATGGTGGTAGTTTATTAAGTGTCTGTCTTTAAGTTTTTAAACACTACATGCATTTACTAAGATGGATTAAGTAATAAATATGGTAGCTGGAAAAAGAAAAATATAATTAGCAATAATACAATATGCCCAGAGACTTTTCTCAGGTTCATTTGTTACATATCTATTATTCAATCCATTCCATAGCACAGTCAATCTCTATATAAAACGGCTGAAAATTTCATCAGCAATATTTCAAGAATCAACAAATAACAAAGAATAATTGGAATTATTCCATTTTTGAAAACATTTTACAAGGACCACCACTCTCCCATAGATCTCTGAACTATAAAGAATCAATTTTATTTTAACAAACACCTTGGGTGATTACTGCAAAGTGAGAACAAATGTTATGTTCTTGGGTATTCATTTTTTTCAAGTTTATAGGAAGAAAACAACAGAAGTTATTAATGGAAAGAGACCCACAACGAAAAAAATGTATACTTAAAAAGAAAAAAAAGCTTAATAGAATTTCCTTTCTTTTAGATTTACTTTCCACCCAGCACTGGATTGAATTAGTCTTTCTCTAGGGGGAGAGGTGTAAAGATTCATTACCAGAATCACTCCATTCTGAAAGCCTAGTAAAGAAGACGGTGCTTTTCAGAATATGGCAGAAGGATAATTTGCACCTCATAAAGGAATAAAATATTTAAGCAATCTGCTATCTGCACACTACGTGTTAGCCTATGATTGCCCATAACAAAGTTTATAGATCTTATAGCATGATCCAAATGTTTCCATTTTTACATCTCTACTTGATTGAAAACAAACCATCCTGAGACAAATACTTAAATATAGAATAAATATTACACTGTTAATATGTCTTCTTTTAGATGAAATGTTGATTTCAAGGCTACACATCCTTTTAATATACATAAACAAGACAAGTCAAATTCTATAAAACTTTTTTTTTTTAATTTTTATTTTTTCAAAGATTGGCACCTGAGCTAAAATCTGTTGCCAATCTTCTTTTTTTTTTTTTCTTCCTTCTTCTCCTCAAAGCCCCCCAGTACACAGTTGTATATTCCAGCTGTGAGTGCCTCTGGTTGTGCTATGTGGGACGCTGCCTCAGCATGGCCTGATGAGCGGTGCCACGTCCATGCCCAGGATCCGAACCGGTGAAGCACTGGGCTGCCAAAGGGGAGCGTGTGAACTTAACCATTAGGCCACAGGGCCGGCCAGTCTTAAATTTTAAAACGCAGCATTAGACAGAAAAACAAATAAAACAGCATTATAACAGGCCCCACAACAGGTCTGAAAAAGTTAGTTTGTCCCCTAAAGCCAGTTATTTCTCATATTTGGCTCATAGCCCTCTCAAACTGACATCGAGCTTTTTAAAAAATGTATATAAAAATACACATTGTAAAAATTCCATCAACTCTACCAAATTCTATCAGTGGAAATATTTCTGTTAAAGTTGAATCCTAAAACACCTTCAACTGTAAGAGTACAATTATAGTTTTATTTTCTTTAAGATACAACTTAAGAAAGAGAAGAAGAGGGCGGAAAAAAAAGGATGGGAAGGAAGAGTGGGAAAAAGAGGGGAAAGTAGTATGACTAGGGAAAATCATTTTATAGGAGAAAAAAGACAAATGACAAAACAAAAAGAAGAAACTCCTGATGAAAAGTACAAAGAAAGAAAGAAAAGAAAAGCACTTACGCACAACACTGTAATTTGAGTGCTGTCATATCATCAAATGAAATAAACACAGGGGTGAATGATGGCTCAACCATAATGTGCTATGGTTACACCATATGAAAGCAATGCAATGCTCTCTGTATGTAACCTAGCAGTACTGGAACCTAGAGGTAATAAAGGTGTTTACCTTCAAGGAATTAAGAACATCATGATTACTTCTGTTTTTATTTATCATTTTGCTAGAACTATAAATCGAGTAGCAATATTCCATTTTAAAGACAGAAAAACTAAATTAAATATAATTTGTTTCTATAAGGAAGGCCAATAGCATAGTGGTCACTTGTCTAAGCTCCAGAGTTAGACTCCCAAGGTCTGAAGTCCTAGTTCTGGAATTTAACTAGATATATGGCCAGGGGTAAGTTCTTAAGCCCTCTAAGCCTTACTTTTTCTTGTCCAAAATGAATTTAATCAGACTACCTAAAGGAAAGGGTGGTTTTAGGGGGTAAGGGAGAGAGTGCATACACCACACTTACCACAGTACCTGTAATGTATGTACTATAATATAATAGTGCTCAATAGATATTAGCCAGTAATATTCTTACAACAGCAAAAATGGCTGTGATAATGAAAAATTCAAAATCCAGGGCTCTTGACTCCAAGGATATTTTTTAGTCAGAACTGCTGCCTCTCTTGTAACACATTCTCTTTATAGAGTGAGACAGGCAATTCAATGGACTAACAGCACGCCTTCTCTCACCATGACTGTGCAATAGATAAGAGTACCTCATTCTAAAAAATGCAAGACATTATTTTGTTTCATAAAATCTTCCGGAATACAAATGTGACTACCATGTAACCACGTATTAAAATCTTACTATAATTATATATTAGGAGACTAACTGAAAGGCACAATGGGAACTCATACTTACTTTCAATTTCTCCATCGAGTCCCTGGAGAAGGTTTTACAAGCAGCGTCAATTTCCTTTCCTATCACACCAAGAATGGATTCCTGTTCAGTCTCCAGACAAAGAAGTTGATCCTTGAGCTGCAATCTAGCCTCTTCCATCCTCCTTAAGTGCTCTTCTTCGTTGCTTATCTGTTTTTCCTAAAGCATTGATAAGAAATAAAAACAGAATTATTAAGTGGAAGCAAGAAACACCTGCAATATCTGTACAACCAACTCAAAGAAGTGTAGTAGAAAACAGACCTGCCTCTGCGATCCCTTCACTTTATTAAACAAAACATTCTGCCTACTCATTAACTGAGGTCAAGTTATAGAGATTTCTCAAGTTAAGGCATGGCGGGAACTGGTGAGTGGATACATGGCAAAGAAAGTTATAGTAATTCTATAACCAAAAGAGAAAAAGGAGTTGAAAAAAACCTCTTTCACCATTTTAATAACATAATGCCATTCATGGATCAGAGAGTAAAAGCTGATGCCACAAACTGACTTTGAGCTTTCAACAAGTATTAGTAAAACACTAGAAAATGTAAATGTCAAATAAGATAGTGTTAGTTTATTTCAGAAAAAAATGTGTTACTACCTTTATCTCATCAAAACATAGTTTTTAAAGTCTAAGCTTTCAAATGGAGTCATACTACAGAAATGCTCTGAGTCATGAAAATTTGATAAACGCAAGATGGAGGTACTGTTCAAGTAAGCAAATATATTTAATGAAAATGGGTTTATAAGGAACCCTTTAAGAGATTATTTAACAGATTAGAAGGACTTGGGGGCCCCCTTTAGACAAAGAATTCTTTTTCTTTTCTTTGTTTTTTTATTTTTTTTGGTGAGCAAGATTGGTCCTAAGCTAACATCTGTTGCCAACCTCCCTTTTTTTGCTTGAGGAAGATTGTCCCTGAGCTAACATCCATGCAAATCTTCCTCTACTTTATATGTGAGATGCTGACACAGCATGGCTTGATGAGCAGCATGCAGGTCTGTACCCAGGATCTGAACCCATGAACCCCAGGCTGCTAAAGCAGAGCACACAAACTTAACCACCATGCCTCAAGGTCAGCCCCAAGGCAAAACAATTCTTAATCACTATGATTAACCGATTTCATTACCAGAGAAATTCAAGTGGTATTGCACAAGGCATGGAGCAAAATAACAGACTCACTAGAATTGTAAGTATAAAGAGTGGACCAAAAAAGTCACGATGGCTGGCCAGTCTTGCCTTCCAGTCATCACATAGTAGCCCAATCATCTTTACCCACCCAGTAAATACAACACAAACAGGAAGATTATGTGGTCAACAAACCCAGCTTGAATTTAAAATAACAAAGAGGTCTGCTCAATGAAAATTAATCATGAAGGTAGAATAGTATGTTAGCAGAATAATCACATGTATTTCCTTTTAACTTACTTTAAAAAATGAATGAAACACCCTCTGCCCCAAAGAACAAAGTCCTTTCACAACCTGTCTTCTGCCCGTCTCTCCAGCCTCATCTCCCTCCTTTCCATTCTCTCATACTTTAACTACTTGCAGTTTCTCAAATATGCCGACATGTGTCTCCTCTGACCACATCTGATGTATAGAACTCTGCCTAAAGTTGCCCTATTTCTAAATGGAGCTGGTAGCGAAGAGACAGGATTTATCTTGATGAGCACATCATTCTGGTCTGGATCTCAGCTTTGTAAATACAGGAACTGGATTTTTCTTTTCTTTTTGGTACTCTGAGCGGAGCCATCCTTCAGCAGTAGAGTAACATTAAGCTCACATTAAGACTACTGTACAAACTAGAATGCCACTCAATTAACTATATTAGGTCACAATGAAAATCATAACTGCCATATGGATCAGAATGCTCGTGTCAGCATAACCTGTGCATTTTCTCCCTCTGGATCAATCTAGATGGGAAGGCAAATTATAATCAGAACGCTGCTTAATGAACAGGAAATTGGAGCAAAGGGAGTTTGTTCTATAAAACAATATTTAAATGGCATCACGCCAATGGCAGCCTGGTGTGTCCATCTTCACATCAGGGATTTACAAACCACAATAACAAGAGCGCTCCATTCTCTTGGATAGTGTCTAGATGGAGACTAGCGAAATACATCTCCCTAACTTTCTCCTTTGTCCACATTCAGTTTCTGCCCAAAATCTCCCTTCTGGTTAATTCAACATCTCTTTAGATATATTGATATCTTCACTAAGTCTTGTTCTCATCTAGGAGCCTTTCTGAAAAATTAACACTTGGCTCTGAACAATATTCGATGATTTTATAGTTTACTTACTAGAAAGCAATCTTACACTCAAGTCCCTAGGTGAGGACACTTCCCCTGGACTGTTGTTATGTACCTGCACCTATACATCTTATCCTTCAAAGTTTATCCTTCAAACCCATTCTCCTTTCTTTCCTGATCTCCCAACACTGAATGTTCCCACAGCATATTATTTATATCAGAGTTTAAAAAATGCATCAAGCTGTAATATAATTATTTGTTTTGGCACCTGTCTCCCTCAATAAACTGTGAATTTCAGAAGACCACAAAACATGTTTATAATCATCTTTAAACTCCCCAACTTTGCTCAATAAGTGATTTAAACATTTTTTGAAGGCTCAAATTCAACACCGCAAAGATCATTTCATCAATTACCGTGAAGATCACTACACTCAGAGGCTACCGAGGCATGCTAGGAGGTTCCCTCTATACACACACAGGCCTCCAGATGCCGCAGTGTTCTCGCTGGGGTGATGTCAGTATTTGTTGGCCCTATGAATGCAGGAGCCTTATCTATCTTGTTCAGGGGTTACTGACGTATTTAGGGACACTGTTCCTAGTCTAAATCCAGGCAATTCACGATGATGCTCTATTTGATTTTTCTCTTCTTATTTTCCTCACAGCCATTTTTCTTTAATTTACCATCACTTCTCTTTGCTCTCTGTTGACTCTTATTAATAAGAAGACAAAACTATTTCCACATTTTGATACTCTTAAGAATGTTGATACTGTCAGAAAGGCTCTATAAGTTCAGTATCTTTAGCAAAGACTGAAAATTTCATGACCCACTTCACTATCCTCTGTGAGACAGTTAGCATGCCATATCCAATCTCCCTTTGAAGTAAAACTCACAGAACTGTGAACTCACAGGGACCTTCAAGATCAGTGGATTCAACTAGCTGTTCTTTCAGGAATCTCTTCTTTGACATTTCTGACAGATGGTCATCCAACCGCTATAAGACCAGCTCAAGTTTCAAGGAAGCGAGTACTCGACAAAACTGTAAAATCTCTCCATTAGTTTAAGTTCTATACTTAAGAACTGAAGTAAATAAATGAATCCTCCCCCATTAATAAGTCTTCTAATGTTCCAGATAAAGATCCACGTTCTTTTATTTAACTAAGTTTCAGACACTGCATCATACCGCTTCTCCATCCTCTGCCTGTGCTCCAAGACCCTAAATGTAAGAGATAAGTAAACTCTTCCATTCTGTACTTAAGTAACTGTAATTTGATTTATTCACCCATTCAACAAACTTTTATGGAAGACGTACTATGGCCAGACATTCTTTTGGGTACAAGGGATAGAGTGAAGAAGACAGATAAGGCTCCTGCCCTTATAGGGCCAACAAAAATCTCCACGAAATTTCATCACTTTTGTTTAGTCCCGTTCTTCAGGCTTGCGAGTATCTATTTGAATACTACTTGTGGCACCCAATGAATTAGCTCTTTCTCCCAGTTTCACATTTCAGGAACAGCTCTACCAATGGACAAGCACAGCTAATTCTGCGGGAGGAGTGAGAAACCGGCTGACATTAACCCAATTATCCTGTCTGATTTGGGGTATACAGATTAATAAGGGCAGATGATAAGATTTAAGCACTATTATGTCTAGTCCCTGGTCTTCAAGCAAATTCGGAGGGAACAGTAATTCTACAACAAGATTAACAAAAAGCTACCACATTTCTAGAGACCCAGAGACGAGACAAGGTATTTTAGAGATCGTTTAGGAATATGAAAGACACAGTCCAGCTTCAATGTTTCAGAGTGAATGGACACAGATCCCTGGGTCTTGGGACTATAAGGAGCTTCTTTGCAGGGGTGAGGTGGGATAGATATAGATGAAGCTAACTATAGCAGTCTATGTGATCCAAGAAGAGAGATATCCTAGACCATGGCTGAGTTTGAGAAAGAAGCTTAGAGAACAAACCCAACCTTTAATTTTACAAATGAGGAAATCAAAGTTCAGACAGACTAAGTAAGTTGACTAAAGTCAAAGAGCCTACACCCTATAACCTAAGTCCCCTGACTCCCTGACTAGTGCTCTCTATTGAAATGCTGGAAAGGTCGAATTGTTAAAATTGCAGTTTAGAAAACCAATGTGAAAAACTCAGAAAGTTGTCAGCAGGTTATGTGGGGATTAATGTAGTCTTAAAGTGGGAAGAATAACTCAAAAAGTTATTTCTGAATGAGCCTTATCATTACAAATGAAAATATATGATATATTGGCAAATTCAGAAAAGATCACAAAAAAAGGAAAAAAATCCATCAAAGACACACAATAACCTAAACTTTTAGGGCTTATCCAGCTACACTGGACATGTACCCTGTGTGCACATCAAGTAGACTAATAACACACTAAGCAAGGTATGATTCCACTGTTAAGACAGCAAAGGTTTTATGAAGCTTCCATTTCAGAACAGGAAAGGCTTATATTGTTGACATATGGGTCTAAGGAAATTAAAAAATAATACTGCTAATAATTTCACCATACACACATGCACGCACACACACACGCTATTTACTGGCTTGATCAATGGACCTGTAATTCAAAGGATACGAAATGCTCCTCTGATTATATAGTTGTGTTTCAGCACACTCTTTACAACTCAGAACATTCACTCTCCCAAAGGCTGTAAAAATTATAAGGAGGGGCCGGCCCCGTGGCCAAGTGGTTGAGTTTGCGGGCTCCGCTTTCACGGCCCAGGGTTTCACTGGTTCGGATCCTGGGTGCGGACATGGCACCGCTCGTCAGGCCATGCTGAAGTGGCGTTCCACATTCCACAACTAGAAGGACCCACAACTAAAATATACAACTAAGTACTGGGGAGATTTGGGGGAGAAAAAGCAAAGAAAAAAAAAAAGATTGGCAACAGTTGTTAGCTCAGGTGCCAATCTTTAAAAAAATAAATAAATAAAAATTTTAAAAAATTATAAGGAGATATAATCTTAATAGAAATAGAACAACTTCAATAAAACTAGAGCATGTCCAAAATGTTATCTCCTTGGTAAAAACTTATGAGATTCCTTCAATGTCTTAAGAGTTCCAGAAAAGCCACTTTACTTCCAATGTGGTCTTTCCATGAAATGAAAACAGTTCTTCACACACCCTAACAGGAACATTATAGTAAATAAAGCACAAACACACACAACTAAACAAATCATTAATTGAAAAGTTATAGTTCTTGCCTTATTGAAAACTAACTTGAATAAGCACATGTGACAACATTTCAGCCCCAAGGCCATCTTTAATACTTCAGCGGGGGTTGGGGAAAGATAGGATAAGAGGTAGAGAGAGATCAAATAATATTAAAGGCTGAAATTAAAATTAACACAATGTAATTCAAAGTTATTGGAAGCATGGCTTGTTGAAACTACAGACCTGCACACATCACCTAAAATGTTTTGAGAAGGAATATTTCTGTAACTCAACATAACTGTTATGCCTAGGCCTTAAATCCAGGACACCAGCATTACAAGGCAAATTATGAAACCATCCTGAACAAAAATTGGATCTGCCTGGAAGCCATTTATCTGACTCCCTAAAGAAGGCTCACATTACTTACACCAACAGAGTTGACCCAGCTGCAAGGAAGTTAAGATACAATATGAAATGCCAACCAAGGCAGAAAATGCAGCACGACTACGAGAAGGATCTGCTACGGATGTTCCAGGAAATCTGAAAAGAGTTTGATCTAAAAAATTACCCCACTGCAGTTCAAACTGTCTTTTAAAACAGCCAATAAATAAATACATAAGACATTAAGTGCTGGTTACACCATAACTCCTTTTTTCAAATTTATTTCTTAAAAATAGAAGACCTTATATGATGGTGAACTTCTTAAACTCAAAGTATGGCTATATATTAAACACTTAGACTGATAACAGAAAATAAACAAAAAACAAAGTAAAGCAACAACAATTCTCAAATCAATAGATCAGAGCAGTTTGCAAAAGTCTCCATGGATTCAACCTATGTATATCCTTTGCCATCTGTGAACCCAACACTATTCAGGAATAAAGAGGACAATGGAAGATCATTAACTAAATTTTTTTTAAATTTTTTATTTTTTCCTTTTTCTCCCCAAAGTCCCCTGGTACATAGTTGTATATTCTTGGTTGTGGGTCCTTCTAGTTGTGGCATGTGGGATGCTGCCTCAGCATGGTTTGATGAGCAGTGCCATGTCCGCATCCAGGATTCGAACCAATGGAAACACTGGGCCACCTGCAGCGGAGCGCGCGAACTTAACCACTCGGCCACGGGGCCAGCCCCTCAACTAAATTTTTTACTTGTTATACAAGTCCAATAACATGCACCTCCTTCCTCACCCACATAGATATTATAACAAAAACAGAGAACCTGACCTCTTAGGAGCACTAGGTGCCCCTTCACTATGCTCCCACAGCTCTTTACACAAGCTTCTGCTCTAGCACTTACTATTATGAGTGTCTTTTACATCTGTCTCCTCCCCAGTCTGTGAGTTCCTCTAGGGCAAAGATCTTAGTCTTCTTCATTTAAATATCCCAGAATGAGTAGAGTATCTCATACAGCAGTCAACTGATAAATCTTTCTGGAACATAAATTCCCTTTTATGTTCCATTCATTCCACAGGATTTTTCTGAGTGTATTCTCTGTGTGCCAAGCATAGCAGACCCCAACTATACAATGAAAAAAAAACCCCACAATCTCTGAACTCAACTTCTCGTGTTTCAGTAAGTTTGTTTTTGCAATAAATTAATTAGCAAACTCATTGAGGGCAATCATCTTGTCAGTAACAGGCTATTGTAACCATCAAGGAAAGTTGATAACACAAAAGTAAGTATTGCCAGTGGTAAGAAGTAATCAGATGCAGAATAAATTTTGAGGACAGAACCAACAAGATCTGCTGATGAATTAAGTATGGGTCCGTGTGTGAGAGAATGTGATGGTTCTTTATTTGTATTTAGTAAGCAAACGAACACTGCAATTCTTACTAGAAGATTGGTTTCCTAAAATAAAAATGTGAGCATTTTGTGAGTTAGATATACCCTTCTTTCTCCTCTGTAAGAAGATGCTTTATACTAGTTCCTTCAAAGGAGGGGAAGAAGCTACAATTAATTAGCATGTTAAGAGCAAGAACTGAGAGTTTTAGTAAAACAGTAGAATAGAAAAAATGGCAAAATTAGAACACTGGATACATGATTTGATGCACGTTAAAACTTGGGTGTGGAAGACTTTCCAATCCATAGCCTGGTCTTAGGCAGGCTGAGGAAAGTTATCCACAAGGCGGAAACCAAAAAATGTAAATTCATATTTAAACTTCTAAGCTCATTTAAGGAAATTATTCTTGCCTCAGGCTTTTTAGTATCTTTTTCTAGGAGAATACTGAGCAATACAAAGACCATTGGCAGCATAATCAAAAAGGTGTTAGGATATGTATTGGACACATTTCTAGAAATTAATATTCAAAGCTGGAAACAAAAATACCTCTAAAGGGTATTTTATGCATTCATTAAGTTTTAGGACCATTTTGTAATTATTACATATTTCTCTTAAGTCAAATGCCTGGAAACAGAAATAACATTAGTTATTTAAAATCAGCCACTTTGGTGCATTTCTACTTCTGAAACAAAATATGGACAAGGGAACAAACAAATAGAGTTTCAGATTATGCATTTGGAACGAACATCGTTTAATTTTCAAAAAGAAAATTTATCATTCATCTCCAGAGAAACGTTTATAAGCTTATATTGTCTTTTAAAACCATCAGGATTTCTTCTTCTCCTCTTTTTTTCTTAAAGGATGCTTAAGCACGCATTTATTCTTATGAAAGAATATGAAAAAAAGGTTTAAAAATAAATCTCTAAATAATATAACTCATGTATGCAATAAGCACCTCCTAGTTGTTGTTTTTTCCTAAAATTTACACAATATTGCTTGCTCAACATAAAACGACAAAATAGATTGAGTCAATAAACATTTTAAATGGTGATGAAAGAACAACTCAATGAAAACAAACCTGGATATTCATTTTTTGTTTCTTTTTCGGGTCTACCAAAGCAACTAGGACTGCTTAACTGCAAGTTACAGCACTGAAACAGACATAATATAGAACACTTCATGTGGGCTATTCCCTGTGGCTTTCCACACTACAACCAATTGTAGGCACTATGATTTAGCCTAATTCCTACACTAAGGGTATCACTCACAATTTCAAAAGTAAATGAAATCAGACTCATAGGACAGGATTTTAAAGGAAAGGGTCTACTTTCCTCTCAAGCCCCTGGAGTTAACAAACACTCAGTGAGTTAAGGACTAAATGGCAGGGCTCTCAATCAAGTTCAAATCAGGGGCCGTAAAGATGCAAACTTTGACTTCTCTCCTTAAATTCATTTAAGATCAACCTCTGATTGTAAACGCTTGGTAGAGAAGTCACTGCCAACGAAACAGGGTTTGAAACTGGCTTCTCCACACCTGTATTCCATTTTGAAAAGCAGAGACCAAATGTACTTCTCTACGCCTTTATTTCTTGCCCTGCCCTCTGCCACAGTTCTGTGTATAACTGCCCTCCCCTGCATTGTATAATCACTTCACCTTTGCATGCTAAACTTGAGTCTTAACATCTGGCATAGTGTTTGCTTTATACATGGTGAGCCGTCTGATGTTCAGCCAATTCTACGTAAAAATCAAGGACTACTCTGAACTTTATAAGTGATTCAATTAAAAGCTCTTTATAAATGACAAATGCAAAATTTATAATTTGACCATTAATTTGACCATTTTATTATTTTCATCATTGTTGTTCTCTAGCTTGACAGAAATCTGACAGGAAATTATTCGTAACATCCTAGTTAGTGTTTACTTAGAGTATCTGGTTTAAATTTGCCTCCAAATTAATTTGTAGTAGCTACAGCTTTATTTTTCTCACATAATTTAAAATAGGTGAAGCACCAAAGAAAGAGCATAGTCTGCCTAAAAATGGCCTAAAGTGTAAACAAAGTCAATGTGAGAAGTCAATAGTTCATTTGCTTCTCTTTCTTTCTTGTTCTTCTAGAAAAAACAATTGAATTCAAAGAATTCTGTCTGCTACTATCACAGAGTTCTTACTAAAAATAGGGAACTGTGATTTCACAAAGCAGTGAACACTTTATAGACATCTGACAATCATATATATTTTTCCACATCGTGGAAAATAGCAATTCTAAACAGATGGTCAAATTAGAACCAAAACACAAAATTAAACAACGCTGATTCATTTTTTCCTGTCATAGATATCTTTTATGGGGAAATATCAGGTTTTAATTAGATTTTTTAACAAAATTAGTGATGACGCCTATTCCGAAATTTGTGTCAGACTAAAAAAATAAGAGTATATGGTAATCTGTTGAATATAATAACCCTAAATTTAAATTCGACACTAAAAGTTCAATGAAAAGACACAAATGTGAGTCATTTTACTGGCAGTAAATAAATGGGAAAAATACAAGGAATTTGTGCTCATATCCTGTTTCCACCACAAGCTATGCAATGCTAGGCAAGCCACTACACAATACTATCAACCTCAGTTTCCACCATCTGTAAAAATGGGCATCATGATTACACTTGCAAATGAAAATTACAATTACCATTTTTTAAACATTCACATTTTGTATAAGAAAATCATTTCCTAAGCGTTTTTATCCAACACAGCCACAGCTTTAAATATGTTACAAAGTGTCACTTCACAAACGATTTAAATAAAGCACTTCATGGGAAGAAACAAAAATCCATTTCTATGAATCCTGATCTTTTCAACATTTAATTTCCTAAGAACTGCTATAGCCTTAGATGTCTCACAATTTGTGGTCTTAAGACGTCTCCTAATTGTTTCATCACAGTTATTCTCATCTCCTGAAAGAACTAATAATAGAAAATAAGGTCCTTTGAAGGAGAATTAAATATAATTATGGAAATAAGCAAGTATTATATGAGATAGCTAAGCATCCCAGATAACCTACATAATCTATATACTAGCCAGCAATGGTTCTTATAGATTCTGACACAATGGAAAAAACAGGATTGGTAAGCCTGAGTTCTAGTCCATTTCTAGCAATGGGCTGCTGGGAGCTCTTAGGCAAGTCAGTTAACTCTTTGGCCCAGAATTACCTCGTCTATAAAAGATGGTGTTCAGAGCTGATGTTGTTTAAGGTCCTTTACACTTCAGAATTACACTGACGCCAAATATTTTAGGAAATGCCACCTCTGACATAGCAGTCCAGGGCTACCTCCTAAACTCTGAGACAATGCTTGCTAAAAACAAAAGCTGGCACGTAGATTTTTGTGTGGCAGAAAAACAGAAATTACTGAAGAATCTTCCAACACTGCCATGGCTGGCTATAACTACAAGGTGTGTGTACCCATATGACACCATCTCCTTTAACAGAGGAAGTTCCATGCACAATTGAGATTATGGGTGGATTAAAGGAGAAAAGTAAAATGAGAGGAGTAGATATCTCTGGCTTCCTCCAGAGGAAATTTTGGGGTATCTAGCAGTAAGAAGCCTATTCTCATAATTCTGCTTAGAACTAAAACAGTAGCAAATACAAATGAAAGCTCCAAATGTAGAAAGCACTAGATCATACAGGATATAAATTACTTGATCTATAAATTTCAAATAGAAAAAAAAGAAGACACAGATAATGTAATCAACAATTAAAGAATGCTACATTCACCAGATGAAATAATGGGTGGCAAATAAACTTCATTTTTTTTTTAAGATTGGCACCTGAGCTAACATCTGTTGCCATTCTCCTCCCTTTTGCTACAGAATTACTTGGAAAGCTCTACAGAGATGTCCAGTATCATTAATAAACTCATCTCTACTTTAATAAAAAACTTTAAAAAAATTAGATCAGATACAGGTCTGTATAGGTAAGACATTTAAAACCTTCACTATCTAAACTTTGATGCTGACTTGCTGAGCAAAATTTATTTAATTATACATTAACTCTTTGGGGATTTACAGATTCCAGTGAAACCAATAAAAATATTTTTCTGATAGAATAAACAGTATCATGATTTTCCAGGTAAATGCCAGAAGAATAAAAAGATTAATATTAAATAAGACCGTTTTAGAACAAAGGAAGAAATCAAGTATTTTCCTCTAAAATTTTAAGGAAAAGGAATAATAAATTTTAATGATACTATAGATGAAAGAAAATTCTATCTATAACATTTCACGAGAGCATTTCCCTGGTAAGAAGCTCATAATAAAGTCTGAAATGCATACGTAAAAATTCTTTGGGTTGCATAATACTTGTTCTCTTTGTCATGTAAAATTGAAAAATAACATTTGATGTTAAAGCAAAGTCAGATGTTGGAAAAAATGTATTTTATTACCACATATCATCATTGAATACATGAGGAAAATATGCTCAAGTTAGTTATTTTGTACATATATACTAACAGCAATCTTCTACCCCTGATTAAGACTGCTGGTGCTAATGCTTTATTTGTACTTTCATGCAGTTTTAACATGTCTTAGTTTACCAAGTGGTAACAGGAGAAGACATAAAAACCTAAATCAAAGTACACAGTCAAAATAGTAGCAAGACGTTTAAAAAAAAAAAGAGGGGGAGTGTGCATTAACGGCATAAGTAGTAGCTTCATGTATTTATGTTGGGGATGGACATGCAAGAATACTACTTTGGTAAGTAAGCAAGAAAGGCTGCTCTTTTGATTATAGCAAGGTCACATCAGAAACCCCTTCGATCCATAAAGCCCCATTTATCAAGTTCATTGCAGTGCTTAAATAGTAATCTTTGGGCTACAAGCCATAGGGCTTTTTTCCACTGAAAACGTATTTTTGTCTTGTTTTCTTGTTTTTATTTCCCCCAGTCTGGCCAACACACACACACATTTTGTGTGTGCTTGTATATATATAAAAATAGAGAGAGAGAGAGAGAATGTATATATATCCATAAGCTATCCATATTTCTTTATCTACATATATATACATATATATGCATGTATGTACGTGTATGTATATAGACACATACCTCTTTACCCACAATTGACTTATACATTGCCTATGTGTGTCAGGCTCTGTGTCTGGTCTTAGGGATGGAAAAACAACCAAGATTTCGTTCCTGTCCTCAAATAGCCAACACACATATAAAACTGCCTACCTCTTTGGTTTGCTTAATACACATGCCCTCAGTATCACTTGCTGCTAGAACTGCCAGCTCTTTCACATGGGTCCCGCCTGTGAGGACCATCTGTCCAAGTGATTCAACACTTGGAACAGTGAGATTCAACACTTAGAACAGTCTGGTTCTAAATTTCCAATCATCGTGGTTCTTCAGTAATTCTTACTCCCAGTTCCCTGGCCCTTAACTAAGTAACACATTATTAGAAGGACCATCAGCAGTCGATCAATACTTGCTGATTGCTTGACTGCTTGGTTGAAACATTTATCAGCCTATATTTGGAAACATAACAGTAAAAAAAATGGCAGCTACTAATTAATAGATTATTAGATATCAGAATACTCTCTACCAAGCATTTTATATATTGTTTCACATTTAATTCTATAGTAGAAGTAATATTATACCTATTTTAAGGATGATAAAATTGAGGCTTTGACTTTTAAGCAACTTGCCTAAAGCTCCAGAGCTAGAAAATGATTTACACTCTAAGTCTTCCCATAGCCACTAATGCTATACCATCTCT
Source organism: Equus caballus (assembly GCF_041296265.1). Lineage (NCBI taxonomy): Eukaryota > Metazoa > Chordata > Mammalia > Perissodactyla > Equidae > Equus > Equus caballus. Next base: position 38,456,447 of record NC_091707.1, read on the forward strand.
CAAAGAGAAAGGGCCTATCTGCGGACGGCCTGACACAAGGAAATTTTGACTCATAGTATACTAAGGAACGGATCATCCCAAACAGCTAAGTCATCAAAAGTACATAACAATCACATACACAAAAAATAAATATTCAAGAAAAACAAGCATATAAGCTGTATATATTTAAGTAGTGGTGGGTCTCTGTTTCTTTAAGATTATTCACCATTTTAGACTCCAGAGACATCCTTTCTCTGCCTTAACACCCATTGTTAGGACTCGACTATACAGTTTTAACAACTGAAAGGGATTTTGTTTTTAATGATCCCACCGTAAGCTTTCAATTGCAGACCTGTGCCTTGTCTGTATCCTATCCTCAGCATCCACCACAATGCCTGCTACACACTAGATGCTTAATATGTAGCAATGGAAGACAACCATTAACTCCTGAAACTCTGTTCTAAGGCGAATATGCCACTTGTATGATGTGTGATAACACATATATATCTGGAACATCACAAATAGAATCAGTGAGGAAACATTTATTTTAAGCAGAACAAGGTAAACTTTACATTTTCAATCTATCAAATTTTTCACCTCTATTTCTTAAATGCAAATAAGTAAATATAAAACATGTTAACACAATCTTCTGGCTAAAATTTTAATTGTGGAAACGTTGGAAAATTTAGCATTATCTCCACAGCAACTACCCCCTGGCAACCGATACATTAAATATGTGTGAACATTAGATATAATCAAAACAAAGCATGACATAAGAACTAAATTGCACTGGTTGTCAAGGTTGTGGACCTAAATTTAGCAACGCAAGCACATTTAATCATCAACCCCAAACTAACTTATATTTGATTTCCTCGATTTTAACAATTACTAGAAATATAAAAAATATATACAAAACATAGTAAATTTTGCAAACAATGAAAAGAGGAAAAGACGAGCACACCATTATGAGAGTTTCTTCCAAGATGTTTATGAAGAGTTTTACGACACCCCGTCCAGAGATAGTGCCTTCATCATAGATTTTAGTAACCCTTATCAAGCATAGGATTCATTTGGCCCAGTCTGAAACTGCCTTATCCTACTATCCGTACTTCAATGGTCTTTTCTATATTTGACTTCTATTACACTCAGTTGCAAATCCTTTTAGGAAGTTGGTGGAATAAACAGAAAGCAAATTTAAATATTCTATCTTCTATTTTTAGTTGACTTTTTGCCACAAAAGTAGTGACTCTCTAGAAGTCCCTAGTAGTCTCCCCAATGCCTGATATATAGCAGAGACTCAAAGCAAATTTACACGTCTACTGACAGGAAAGCAGTGAGCTTGCTGGGGATGTTTCAAGGTTACCAAGCGTCTTAAGCTTCAGTCTCTCCACTGCAAAAATGAGCATAATAGTAGGAATTTCACAAAATTCCTATCAGCACTAAAAGTACTTAGCAAATAGTGAGCATTTAACTATTACATATTTTATTTTGGGCCTCAGTTTCCTCATAGGTTAAATCAATAAAATCTAACCCAAAGAAACGTGAGAATTAAATCAGTACACATATGTAAATCAGTTGGCATAAATGCCTTACATACAATAGGTCCACAATAAACCATAATTTTTTTCTTTGCTACCTTGCCTCTAAACTCCTATTTTAAGATCCAGAAAAAATTTAAAATCAAATGTATTAGAAGGTCACTGGTTTGTTAAAAGAATAAATATCACAGCATTCTAATAAACGTCTAGAATTTTTTTCTGGCACCAATACAACTTTCCTATGAAAGATTACAATTAGCATTTATTAATACATAAAATATGTTCTAGAAGAAATAGTAGCAGAAATTCAATAAGTCTTTTAAATTAGAATTCATTCATATTTTTACCTTTTCTTCTAGTTGGTCCTTCAAACACTGATATTTTAGCTTCAGTTTTTTGTTCTCATTTTCATTCTGGGTTAATTCCTCTGTCAGCCTGTCACACTGTGATTTCAACTTCTCTACCTGACAACGATGGACGTTAGCCATATTCTTATCTTCTAAGCTTTCTGCCTGAGAAAAAGGGAAGGAGAAAAGAGAAAGTCCACTAGCCACAGCCAAATTGTACACCAAACAAATTACACTTACATCAGTGGGCAAATACTTCAAGATCCTGCTATCTCCAAGCATTCCTACAGAAACATACACAAGGGAAATGCTCTTTGCATTTATTCAATCACTCCTTAGTGCTCACTGAGCACTGACTAAGTGAAAGGTACCGTACTAGGGGCTGGAGATAGCAGATGTGACCAGCAAAAGAGACAGATACAACACTCAATTTCTACAACGATTGAGAAGTGCTTAATAAACGTGTTTAAGCGGGGATTCATGGACACTAACTCTGCTGAGAGGGGAAGGAGTTACCAGAGAAGTGTCCCAAAAGTGGAAATTCTATGAGATAGTAATGACTGATCAGTTTCCGCATCTATAAGGGGCTTAACAACATTCCTATTCAACTTACCTCCCGGTTTTTGTGAAAGAATTGTGTACTTTTAGTACAAAGTAATTATGGAAACCACCTTTCTGGGCTAAAAAGATTATGAATGGTAGCAGCCAAGAAACTACAAATAACTTAATAGGAAAAAGAGTTAACTATTTATTATTTCAGTACCAATAGTGTAATAAAGTAACTGATTTTTGATCTTTAGAATATAACCAGAATCAGCTTTAAAAAAATTAGGAATAATCTATTCTGCATGAGATTCAATAAAGATTTACCAGGTATGTGAATTTCAAGACTCTTAAAATAACAATGTAAACACTTACTATATGTCAGGTACTGCTTCTAAGATCTTTTTGTATAGTTTTTCCTCATATCGTCCTCACAACCACCTGACCAGGGAGGTACTATTATTTCCTGCTTTATTGAAATCGAAGCACATAGACACTAATAACTTGCCCAAGGGGACCTAGAAAGTACAGAGCCAGGAACTGAACCCAGGAATTCTCTCTAATGTCCATGCTTTTAACTACCCTGCCACACTGCCTTTCAAAAGGTACATACACTATAGGATTTTAAAAACCAGCTGGGTACAACTTGCAATGCTAACTGGTCAGACCTACCAGTTACTAACAGCCTGTAAGCAACAACACATAATTTGTTTAAAATAAATGTTTTAATGCCTAAAATATATCTGTTTCTTTTCCTTTTTATATGTGTTTAATTGAGTATGTAGAAACACAATCATTGGAAGCAATTTCCTGAAAGGAAGAAGTTCAGTGAGTTTTAGACAAAAATCTATATTTTATTCACCCCACAAAATTCACCTAAGATTTGACGTCACTTTAAATTAACAAAGGAATTGATTTTTTTATGAGGAATCCTCTATTCTCAACTCAAAAACAAATTTACAAAATAAACTCTCTCATCAGGAAAATTGTTCAATTATGATTTTAACTTTCAGTAGAATGCTTTGGCTTTTCTTTATGTCTTATAAAAAGCATAGGTAGGGGGCCGGCCCGGTGGCACAGCAGTTAAGTGCACATGTTCCGCTTTGACAACGCGGGGTTCCCTGGTTCAGATCCCGGGTGCAGACACAGCACCATGGGGCAAGCCAAGCTGTGGCAGGTGTCCTACATATAAAGTAGAGGAAGATGGGCATGGATGTTAGCTCAGGGCCAGTCTTCCTCAGCAAAAAGAGGAGGACTGGCAGCAGATGTTAGCTCAGGGCTAATCCTCCTCAAAAAAAAAAAAAAAAAAAAGGCATAGGTAGACAGGGCCAGCCCCGTGGCGTAGTGATTAAGTTCACACGCTCAGCTTTGGAGGTCTGGGTTGCTGGTTCAGATCCCAGGTGTGGACCTACACACTGTTTATCAAGCCATGTTATGGCAGGCGTCCCACATATAAAGTAGATGAAGATGGGCACAGACATTAGCTCAGGGCCAATCTTCCTCAGCAAAAAGAGGATTGGAAGCAAATGTTAGCTCAGCACTAATCTTTCTCAAAAAAATAAAATAAAAAAGTGTAGGTAGAGAAGGTTTCCTCTTAAGGCAAGTGATGTGCTGGAGCCAGCTTATAGAGACTCTCAAGAACCAGCTGTGCTCATCTCTTCCCAACTCTGTCCCTCTCTAGTGACATCTTGCTTGACAGTCTGAAATCAGCCAAATGGAAGTATATACACCCCTGAACTTGGCAAATGCTACAAACCAGGTTTCCCCCACTAACCCTGAGACCCTATTTAAAACATTCACCAGCACACCAATGCCTAACTTTGACTAAGAACTTACTTCTTGTTGTGGTTTTATTATTACATTTACATTTTATTTGGGGGTTTATAAAGTGATGTCACATCACAAAAACCCTGTGATAGACAAAGACATTACTATTCCCAATTTTATTGACGAGGTGCAAAAAAGGTTAATTGACTTGACCAAGATCATATGGCCAGCAAGTGGCAAAAGTATAGAACTCCAATCCTTGGTCTCTTGATTCTAATAAAAGGCTCTACAAAATGATTTTTGTTGAAATTGTAATGAGATGATAATCCAATAACCTTCATATATTAATAGCAGCTAGAGTATTTCATTAAAATATTTTACATTTAAGTTTAAAAATAGGCATGAGAAGGGTAGTTCTAGATGGGAGAAAAAATATTTGTGCAGAGAAAAATTATGTGTAACATACCAGCACTTACTAAACTCAGGAAAAGTAATAAATGAAGGTGAAGCTGAAAGACGAAGAAATATAACATTTATAGAGCTGCTTGTCCAAAGCACTCTTGTACATAATTCAGTATACTAAATCTTCTGTGATGACCAATGTTATCAATTCCTTTTAATTATTGTAAATAAGTAAAAAGTATAGGATTATATTAATGAAATAGCAAGAGGTGGAGGTTCCTTATGGGTAATTTATTCAGTTTAAAAGGAAAGTGCCGGGCCTCTCAAGACCTCTGCTTCCTCTTTTTAAGCTCTTGTGCTGCTTTTGTGCCACATTAAAGAGTGGCTGCCAGACCCTCCTGGATCTCAGTCTTCCAAATTACAAAAAAACGTCTAAAGTTTTCAGAAGACCTACAGAATACTTCTACATTATATATTCTTTACATGCAGGTTGATTTCTTAAAGCCTTATTGTCATCTCTCTATATGTGAATACGAAAGACTTCCTAAAGGAAGGACGAGGAAATCAGTTTTCCCACATTACAGAGAGAAGTCCAAACCAGACAGATCACAGAGCAAGTCAGGAGCAAATCCTCTGATTTCCAGCTTTTTTAAACATTTGAACCCAACATCCACTGAATATCTTTTGTATGTCTAGAACATTATGCTAGACACCTGTAAGATGATACAAAAATGGCTAAGACCTGATGCCTGACCCAGTGGAGACATAAGAACATACAACAAACCATGATATAAGGCAGCCTAAACGTGCTGTACTAGAGGTACTACCAAAGAACTGTGGAAACAGAGGATTGATTTATCCCAACCTCAGTTGAGATACAGTCCAAATTCGGTGAATCAATAAAAGAAGTGAAAAATTAATCGGGCCTTGAAGGATTAGGCAGCTTTTCTCCTCCTGCAGATTGGGAGAAAGGACAATCCAAACGAGGAACAAGCAGTGAAAAGTATGTGTGGGAGACGGTTGCCTATTCGTATGAGGAATGCTGGGGAGCATACAAGGCTCCAAATGTGGACAATTCAGGTGGGACCATATCAAGGAGGGCTGGACTAGAGTTGACACTTTGTTCCAGAGACAGTAAATAATCAAGGAAAGTTTTTGAGCAGGAAGTGATACACTCAGAACTGTGTTTTGGGAAAGGAAATCAGGTGGTATCTGAAGGTTGAAAGGGAGTAGTTGGGGGTAGAAAGACGAACTAAGGAGGAAGTAGGAAAGCTACTTAGAGCCATGTCTGGGAAGTCCAAATTAGCAGCTCATATCCTATTTTCTACTATGACACATGATATATTGTTCATATGCCAATGCATTCAGGAGCAAATGTAATTTCTGTCAAGCAGGCTGTCCCTCATGACTTCATCTCCCACTCAAGAAAGCATATCACAGGGTGAGAATTATGTTCTTATAGAGATGATCTCGAATCTGAGCCAATTGATTAAATTATTACTAACTCCTGCTGACATGTATGATTATCATACAACCTAAATAATGGCCATGAGAGCAGAAATAGGTCAGCAATAGTGAGAAAAAAAGGAGGGTGTAGTTTCAATAATGCTCTCAAGAAAATGCAAGCTCCTTGAAAGCAGCATTTCTCAAGCCATGACCTAACAAATCATTACATACTTGTCCTCATGCAAAAACCCTGCTTTCCTTTGAGATTCACATATTCCTCAAGGAAGGAAACCCTGCCTTCTTTGCTGGCAACCGCTGACTCACCAGTCATCCTCTTCAGTGAGGTTTTTGGCGCATGTTCAACTAATGCCTTCACAATAGCATCAGAAATACCCAAACATCTATCCAGCAAACATCCAAGTTATCTGACCTGTCCACTTCAACCACCTTCACTCACATTCCACAAGAACAATCCACTGCCTTACCGCAGCTGGCGCCTTAACTCTGAAAATTTAAACTCTAACGTAAGAATTCCAGGACAAATAAGCAACCTACGATCACAGATTCTTGTCCCTCCACTCTCATTCCTTTGCCCACGATACTTCCTCAATGTTAGCCACGTGGCAATACATTGCACACTCCCAGACTAGCCTCATGCAGTTTGCTACACCAGTCTTCAAAGCAGTTTACACCTTCACCACTCATAAATTACTTACTGTACTGCTGCTCCACTCTACTTCAGAGGGAAGAGAGACTATCAGTCAAGATTCACATCAACAACCCCAGGCCATCCCTATAAACTTACCCAATCCTACTAGTTTCTTTCAAAACCTTCAGAGGAAGATATGGCCTGTCTCCTGTTGAATGCTATCTACTGTTTTTGACACCCTCCTCCCTCACATCTCCTCACGGACCTTCTCCGCCAATCTCTGACAAATGGAGGAAGGCTTTTTTAGTTCTGGTTTTAGCCTGTCTGCCATATTTGACACTCTTGACTATACTATACCTTTCTTGAAATGTCCTGCCTGGGTTTCCAAGTTTCCTTTCTCTTCTGGTTCTCCTCCTGTCTCACCTATGGTCCTTTAATCTTATTTGCTAAAACCTCTTTCTCAATTCTTCCATTAAACACTGGTGTTCCAGAGTTTCGTACTCTTCTTTTGCCCTGCACGATCTCATCCAAATCCCATGATTTCAACTATCACCAATGGGTTATTGGCTCCCAAATATTCAACTTTAATCTCAACTTCCTCCTCAACTGCTAGCCCATTATATAGTAAAGTATTCTACTAGACTTTCATGGTTAGGCTTAAGGTCCTTTCTCCCTAAAATTATTCTCTCCAAATCTGCTATTCTGTCTGTACTGTCTACCTTGACAAATAGCCTCACTATCCACCTAGTCACCTAAGTCTATATCTAGTCATCCTTGATTCTAAAACTTTTCCAGTACAGCAATGAACATTGGCACTTGACTACCTGGGTTCAAACCCTGTCTTACTACTGTCTAACTGTAAGACCTTGGGCAAGTTACTTAACTTCCCATGTCTCAAGTTCTCCTCATCAGAGAGAAAATACCATATAATCTGCAGAGATGACATGAGTATTAAATGATTAACACATGTAAAGTTCTTATAGTAATGACTGGCACAAACTAAGCACTGAAAAAATGTCTACTAGCATTATTATTCTTGTCACAGCCAATCAATCAACATACTATATATATATTTTATTTTATTTAAAATCAGCTCTTCTTCTCCACATACCTGATTCCACTTTTATTTATGTCCTCGTCAACTCTGAAGGACTATTAAAATATATTTCATCAATATTAAGACAAACGTTTTTTCACATTTTACCATCTCTGTCTCGGGATGCTGTCTTACAGTTGATAGCATGTCATGTTTGCATAGGCAGTATTTTTTTTTTCTTAGAAGCACACAACAATGATGCATCTTACAACTAATAGTGTCTTAGGTTCAATGAAATACAGTAAAGATTTCTTACCTATTCTTCCAGCCTCCATTGTGCACTGCCTACCCCAATTAATGGCCCCAAATCCACTACTGCCAGGCTATATAGGACTAGGGAAGAAGTCATAAAATAGCTGAAAGCATTCTACAAATGTCAGCTATTTTAATACAACTTCATTCTTTATCGTAAGCATTTTTATGGTAGTTGCATTTCAAGGAATTTTGGAAAAAAATTATTATATTAACCTTTGAAGATTTATCCACTTATTCACCTATTTAACAGATATTTAAAATGTTCCAAGAACTGTTCTAGGCACTGGGAATACAGCTGTAAACAAAACAGACTCAAATTCCAGTCCTCATGGAGTTTTCATTCTAGTAAAGGGAGATTAAGAAACAAATAATATGGACTCTATATCATATGATGATAAGCGCTAAGGAGAAAAAATAAAGCAGGAAGGAAGGATAGATTTATCACACTCTTGACAATCAGTTTATGAAATGATTCCCTGGCATGGTAATAATGCTAATACCATAAGACCTTAGGAACATTTCTCCAAATGCAAGATCTCAATTATGCATTTACCCAGGCAACTTTGATTTGGAAAAGGAGTATATCTCAAAAGCCTACACAGCCCAAAAGTTGATCCACATTAGGTACCATACAAATAAGGACTGTGGTTATAGCTTCTATGGCCTTGCCAAGTCTTTGCCTTTTATATTTTAGGAGGTCATAAATGTTGAATGAGGGCACGTTTCAGGTCTACGACTTACTGCCACCTCTGCCTTTCCTAAACTCCCAAAATAGCTAAATGTTCTTTTTAAAGGGCTTCAATGCTCTGAAATAGGTGCTCCCAGGTGGCCGCTATAACTCATTTCAACCTGGCCGAACAGGCATGAATAAGCCTTTTTATCGCTAGTTTTATCTTCCCTTCAGTGCATGGGAATACAGAATGATCTCTAAAAGTTTACGCTTTATTAACTTCATGAGCCACCAGAAAAATGCCTTCAGTATCATCAGGATAATTCAGCTCAGGTACCTTCAGTGTCCTAATATGATCCTCAGCCTCGCTCTTTTCTTTCTTGAAGTGCTTCATCAGCTCCTGGATATTTTGTTCGTGTTTCGTTTTCACACTCTGCAATGACGATGTGAGATCTTCCAGCTCCCTCTGGTGAACATCTCGTTCTAGCTTTAACTGTGTAATGATTGTAGTTGTTTCTTCATCTCGGGATTTTGCCTGTGTCTGGAGGTCAGAAAGGTTCTTAAGTACCTCTTTCCTGGCTCTCTGTTCCTCGGCCAACTTATTAGCGAGATCTGCCCTGATGGCACTCAAGTCCTTGATGGCCTCTTGCATCTCAAGAAGTTGAGCTTTGTCCTTGGCCTGGCTCTTCTTTAGCTCTGCAATTTCTTCCTCCAGGTGAGTTTTCTCAACTTTCATCTGGCTTTGAATCTTATTCTGCTTTTTCAGTTCACTTTCTAGCCTACTGATGGTGTCCACAGAATCCTTGACTTCTAGTTCAAGGTCAGCTTGATGCGCCTTAACATCACTTAGCTTCTGCTCCTTACAGTGAAGCTCCTCCTCTTGGAGGGCACGCTTGGTTAAGACTTCATCTAATTCTTTCCGAAGATTCTCCATTTGTTGTAACGCTGCATAAAGCTGGTTTTTCAACTCATCCTTTTCTTTTAGAATCTATAGGGTTAAAAATATAAAGCAAAGGAAAAAATAATGTAAAATTTACCATGGACACTGCCAGAAAACAAAATCCACAGAGACAAAAAGTTCATCAAATACTTGATTTTTTTCCATTTTTTAATAAAAGATCATTTTTAGCTAAGAGAAAGGAAGAAAAATACAATCACCCTGAAGTAGCACCACACTGAAATATACATTTCAGATTTTCATCACCAAAACACATCAATCCTTGATCCTAAATAATTATTTACATGTAAGATAAAATTGAGCATAAGAATAGGGAAAGAAAAAGACTCCTATTATAATTTACCAGAGGTTGAAATAATGTAGTGTTACTTAAAATGATGATTTGCATTTCAATGGCACACTTTCAAAAAGGAGAAACCTCAAAACAGATACGGAAGCAACACAGGGAAGCATGCAGATACCATCTAAGAAAGGTTATGGTACAATCAGTCATTATTAATAAAATAATGTCAGTAGTGACAAGATACATACCAGTATGTAACTGGGAGTCTCAAAGCCCCACAAAGATAGAAATGAGATTAATTTAAGATGAGGACAGGTTGGGAAGGGACTCAAGAGAAAAGTCAAGGGACCAGACATCCATCACCCTCTGCCAGCCTCTTCAGGGGATTAGAGTCTACACCGAGGGACAGAGGCCAAGAATCAACCCTCTCATCCTCTCCACTCACCAATACAAATGCAAAAGTCAGCAGCCAAGGAAACCAAGAATGTTTTCCCTCCCAACACTGGTACCCAAAACAATCTCCCTACCTATTTACTGATGCCTGCCATGGCTTAAATCCGGAGGAAAAAAAAATTAAGACTCCCATTTCAGAATGACAAATGAGTTAAAATACAAATACTTGTCAGGCATTCTATACTTTACATTTTATAATTCATTACGAAACAATTCATGATAAAATGTAATGAAAATTACTCCAAAAGAATATTTTTCTCAAATCCCTCTCAGTTTTAACAGGGAGAAACAGCATGAAGCTAACATGGAAATAATCAAAGGTGGTGATTAAGCAGTTGAGCTCGGACCAGAGAGAAGTGATTTGATTCTCAGTCTAGTCATAAGTAGTTCTTTGGCCTTAAGGACATTATCTTTATAAAGATAATAAGAATGATAGGGTTGTGAAGACTACTGAGAAAGGAGAAACAAAAAGTGGGGGTGGGATTTAAGTTCAAGGACAAACCAGGATCTCAGGGAGGTATTTATGAAAGATAGTGACCAAAACTGTGAAAAGAAGGGATAACACATAAAGCAATCTTCCTGGATTGAAGACTCTGGAACACAGATGAAAGAGTTCACTTTGGAAAGACTGTAAGGCAGGAAAAATGGCTAGAAATAGAGATAAGCCTGATGGTAGATAAATTATTTTTCTACTGCAGTGTAACAAATTCTAACAAACTCGGTGGCTTAAAACAATACCCATTTATTTCCATAGGTCTTAAGTCCAGACAAGGTATTTCGCTCAGGGTCTCCTAAGGCTAAAAGCAAAGTGTCGGCTGGCCTGGGCTCTTATCTGGAGGCTTTGAGAATCCACTTCCAAATTCATTCATGTTGTTGGCAAAATTTAGTTCTGTGCACTTAGGACTTTGGTCCCTATTTCCTTGCTGGCTTTAGGCCAGGGGGTGTTGTGAACTTCTAAAGGCCACCCAGACTCCTTGGCTCATGGACTCCTCCATTTCTGAAGCCAGTAATACCCTGCTGAATCCTTCTCATGTTTCAAATCCCTCTGACTTCCCCTTCTCCCAACAGCCAGAAAAATTTCTCTGCTTTTATGGGCTCCAGTGATTAGATCAGGCACATCCAGATAATCTCCTTATCTTAAGTCAACTGTGCCATATAACATAACATAATCATGGGAGTGCTATCTCATCCATCATACTCACAGGTTCCAGGAACTAAGGGGAGACATCTTTGGGAGGTCACTCTACTTAGCACACCAGAGAAGACAAAAACGGATAGGATCAAGTCTTGGCTATCAGGATAATGTGGGAGGGGCCTGAGAATGAGGAGAGGTGGCCTAAATATAGCGATTAATGCTTGGAAAGGACAACACAGCCCCCTGGCCATGAGTTAAGAGACTTCCAGGAAGTCCTGAAGAAAAAAATCCTATTTTCAAGATGAAGCTCTAGCAGGTAAAACATCTTTGATTGCAAAGTGCTATAATGTCTTCCTGAAGTTGGTTTAAACAGCAAGGATGTTTCTTTTTCTCACATAACAGGGAGACTGGAGACAGAGATGTTCAAGAAGAGTCCTTCAAAGCTCAGGCTCCACTACTTTACAATTCTCCAGGTTTTCCCTCCACGTCAGTGTTCTAAGTATCACATCAATTCATGACAAAGGTGACAGCCTTAGGGTGGACAATCACAGACTATGTTGCTCAAGTTTGGAATTTCTCTGGCAACACAGATGCTAAAAACTAAGTAAGTTCTGTCTGTTTGCTTTTGATTAACTGCTTTGGCTAGTAGCCACAGCCCAAGATTTTGTCTAGACATTGTCTGTGAGTCTGAAAATGTCAGTATCTTACCACCACCTAAATATCCTGACATTCCCAGGGGCCCTCAGTTGAATAGCCTTTATCTTGAGGGAATTCAAAACAATGGATTTGGGTCCCCTTTGTCTTGCCAGGAATGCTTAAGTAGAAGTACTAGAAGGGGCCTGAGAAATCAGGCTTGTTTACCTCAATTTTATTTCTGCTAAGTTTCCTACCTCCCTATCTTGCTTGGATTAGCTTCAGCATGGACAGATAATTTGGCTTTTCCAATGCTAAAATACTCCAGCTTATCAGACTCAGTAAATTTGGATTACAGATTGCAGATTTTCAGTCTTCCCACCCCAAAAACTCTTGCTCTGCATTTAGATAGATGGGCCTCAATCCATAGTTGTCTCTCTTGTAGGACCCTTCTGAAGACTGTGATAAGTACACAACATACTCCAACATCTTAAAGCTTTCCTACTGGTCACTTAATACCATATTCTGTGGCACAAGCATCAACACTCCAAGGTACGGTTTCTGATGGTTTAACAAACTACTTCCAATAGCACGGCAAGGTTTGCCAAGGTTCCCTTTGAAAAAGTATGATCCTCCCTGTCCCCACCCCACTTCTCCACTTAGTCAATCCTACATTTTGGGTCCTTTTACTTACAGCTCCTTACTTTTAAAATTGATGTTTTATACCAGCTTGAATTTCTTCTGCTGACAAGTTGGCTTAAATCAAAAGGTAACATTATCATTCAAGACACAGTATGTCAAAGCTCTAGGTCCACCTGTCTGCATCTCTCTCAGCACTACCCTCCTCTGTGTGAGGCTTCAATCTCAGGACCAAAGCAAGACAGATTCCGCCATTCCATGTACCACGGCCAAATACAACAATACCTAGAGAAGGAGAAAATCTCTCTCCTTGTGTATCCTTGTTAGGAGAAAGGAAATGTTTACCAGAAACTCCCCAACAGATTTCATAGCTCATTTTTCATTGATCAGAACAGGGTTGTGTGTCTAGGAATTGGCCTACGTTAATTTTTGAATGGAACAGAGGAGGAGGGAAGGCAACCAAGACTATGATAGAAGCCAGCTGATATTTCTATGTAAGGTTTGCTGGTACTACTCAGGAGCAGGAAGGGAAAAAGTGGTGAGTTGGGTTTATTCCAGACTGAAGATCAGTAAAATGTGTGAGGTGGAAGGAAGAAATTGAAGATACTGGTGAGTATGTTATCAGACGAGCTTTTCATGAAGTCCAGTTTGAGAGGAAAAAACTGATTCCAGCAAATGACTGGTCAACCAGAGGAATGTGGAAAGATCAAAATCAGATGGTAATGATTAAAAAAAGGAAAAGAGAATGAAAGAACTGTGTAAGATCAGACTAAAATTTTGGAACTAAAGAATTTGAACACAGAGAAATTAGAGACGATGACAAATTTTAGCCACAGAAATTACTTGATGAGGATTTGAAGGTCACTGTGAAATAGGAAATTAGTAAAATACAAGGATACAGAGCTCAATGGGTTGCTGACTTGAACTTTGAGTTCACCAAAGATGACGGCAAGAATTACATGTAACAAAACAGGCTGAGAAGTCAGCTGTGAAAATCCTTGAGAAATATGGAGGCTAATGGAAAAATAAGAAACAGTCAGGAACAATGGGAAGAGAATGTTCTAACCAAGTAAATCCAGCTTCCCAAGAAGAAGAGCTATAAGGGAAGATTATGAAAGAAGGATTGAAAATGGCTGCATGAAGCCCAAAGAATGACCTATCTAAAACCACGGCAGTTACAGGAACAGGAACCAACTCCCCAAAGGCCTGACCATAAAGTATATCTAGTTGTTTTGAATTAACTAAAATGTAGACAAGAAAATTTTAAAATGAAGAAAAAAGGTTATTTTTCTGCATGTGGGGGAACATGCAGATAAATTGCTGCCTTCTATTAATATACCAGTACAATCCACATCAGTATAATCTACACTTTTAAAAAAGTATGCACTTTAGCACTGATCCTTCTTACTTTTCAACCATTAAAAAATTCAGATTTTAAGACAGTGTGTATTACATACAGCTTTTTTTCCCTTAGCATGAAGGGCAATATACAGAAAGAAAAGATGGCAATTTAAGATTCTTAAAGTCAAATTCTATCAAGCAAAAAGCTCAATACATGGGCAAGGCAATTATTCTGCCAATTCAGCAAGAAAACATAAACAAAACAACCTAAGAAGCATTCCCATTTATCGATGGTGAAAAACAATATGAATTTGGAAACATTCAGAAAAGCATACACTGTGATCAGAACCCAAGTTCAAAGTTTTCCCTTTATCTTTTTCAAAGCACATATAAAAACTAATGACTTCAGGCCGGCCCCAGTGCCCTAGTGATTCAGTTCGCCATGACCAGCTTCAGAAGCCAGGGCTTAGTTCCCTACACCACTCATTAGTTGGCCATGCTGTGGCAGCAGCTCACATATAAAAAGAGGAAGATGGGCAACATACATTAGCTCAGGGCGAATCTTCCTCAGCAGGAAAAAAAACACTAATGACTTCAAACAGCACTTTAAAAGAAAAATAAAGACAAAAATATCACAATTTATGATTAGATTATTTGTGACCACAGAATTTTAGGTCTTCCTATTAATATATGTTCATCTACATATCCCAAAAGAACATCATGTAAACATCCCTGCCACTGTCTTTTAAGGAAAGTATACAATCTCATCGTTCTAGTTTTTTCTGCAATGATATACTATTTGTTTCATATGCCGTATCCTTCAGTAATGAAGTACCTTTGTAATATGATATATACCTGATAATCTTATCAAGATTCCAAAAATGTAAAAAGCAGGGAAAATATATATCAGAGCAATTTTTAAGACAATAAATGCCTTTAGCCCTCTAACGTATTTTCAAGTGACAGATCTTAAAGAAGAAAATTAATTGTGCTAGAAAAAGAAAATGGAAGTAGGCACAGAATTATTTTGAAAATGCAAAGGTATCTTTTGAGAAGATAAAAATGGCTCAAGAAGGCTACTTATTAAACGATTAATTTATTCTTTAAACCATGTGTTTTCTTTGTAAATCAATATCACTTTTAATATATACTTCAAATATACCCTTGGAGTCACTTATTGAAAATAATTACTCCTAAAAAACAAAAAGGAGTAGGATCTATTACTGACGCTTTAAAGTGGCTTTGTGATTTTATTGAGAATTAAATACTCCTTAGAGGTGTTATTCAGTAAGACATAAAAAAATACGCATTTTTCCCAAAAGTATTTACAACGCATTTCCACATCACAGATGTACTGGACACTTGAATTTGCAGTGAAATATCTGTTACCCTTTCTTCCTTGATTAACCATTGCTCTAACTGTGACATGCTGCATTAATTTTTAAGGCTTTTAAAGTGGAAATCACAATGCCTGCTGTGATAATTGTGATACCACCCTAACTGTGGCAATCACTTTAAAACTACTTCTTTGCTTATCATTAGCAATGCTAAGTGATAAAAATAATTATCATAGGAGTATTCTTGGAAATGATTGTTTAATAATTTTTAATATTCTGAAAAGCTCAATCTAGAAATTCTCAACACCATGGATTAGGATACTGTCTGATGACATGGATCCTTCTAAATTTCCTCTAATTAAGTAAAATCCCCAGTTGGTTCTCAATCAATCAATCCCCCCAACCACTCTTCTCTCCAGCTACCTCCCTTATAGTCAGGCTCACTGAACCACTTGCCAGAAGAAGAGGCTGACAACAGAATAATCAAGGTGGAGCAATTTCCTGGGATCCAATCAGTTCAGATTCAAGTCTGAAAGCTTTCGAACTGCTTTACCTCAGGGCAACCAGTCACCCGTTATGTGTCAGATGGGTTAAATTGAAAAGCACTCCACAGTGAGCGCAAAGTGATCACTTCCTCCATCTTCTATTATGTCCGAGAAATTCATATGTAAAAGGCAAAGCATCTTTTCCACGATGGCTCATCTGAAATAAGCATCTGTCACTTTTAAGTGCTGACAATTGATTTTATAAATATAATTGCCCTACATTTGTTTCCTTTTGTTCGAACTTATCCAAATGATTATTCTGGAATATTCAGTTCTTGACAAGTGACAAATGACAAAGCAGAAATGATAAACCAAGACTAAACATGGATAAAAATCAATCATGACTTTCCTGCTTATTATCTTATAAACATCTGGGCTTAATTCAACCCAAAGATATAGTTGAGAATCAACACAGGAGCATAAAATCCATTTAAAGTAACTGATTATACAAGAGAAAAGACGATGTGAAATGCATACATAGATCAGTGAAATGCTTTTCGTTGTTATCAAAAGGGCACAAAAGCAGAGTCTTATAGAGGCCTGTGATCTGACAATACTGCTCGTCAGTGAGATTATCAATGTCACTCATTTAACTAAACCCATTATAACTGCTGCCAGAAAATGGTCCAGTAGTAACTACTACATTTTTAAATGCTTCTTTCTAACCAACACTTAAGTTAAAATATACAAATAAATGAGATTTTAAAATACATGCATTGGGGGAAGTCATGTAATGGTACAGAAGAGTGTGTGATTTTCTTCCATTTGAATATTAAAGAATAATTTCAATTTAGGGAACTAAAAGCTAACTGGGGGAGGGGAGCAGATCTATTTTAAGGGCCAATTCTGAAAAGCTACAGAAGGTTAAACTATTAAAAAAGGCTTTAAAAAGATTTTTTTTAAAAAGTAAATTACTTTTTATCTTGAAATAGCCAAGATATAAACACTTTTCTATCAAGGGCATCTTAATAGATCATATGCACTCAAGTGTTTGTCCAAAGGACAGATGAATGAATGGTTGGTCATTCCTTAGGAACTTGGCTTTTATACCTGATTATTCTTGTCTGTCAGTTGACCAAGAGTTTCCGATTGTTTCTCCATTGCTCGCTCTAACTTCTTATGCTTAAGCTTCCACTGCCTAATGGACTCCTGAGCTTTCAGCTTCAGCTCTTCTCTCCTCTTCTCTGCTTCCTGTCTCAGGGCCTCTGACTGCTGGAACTCAATGAGGTACTGCTCGGCCTGTTTGGTTGCATCCTCAGCGTGGTGAGTCAGCTCTGAGATCTGGAGGTCAGCATGCTTATGCTTGGCCTCACACGTCTCAAAGTGATTCTGGATCTCCTTAAGCTGATCCAACATCTGTAGTTGCTGTTTCTCCTTGTTCTCCAATTCACGTGTTAAATTCTAGGAATAAAGCATGTGAAATATTAGGAACGTATTCTTGTCAAAATTGGATGCATAACATATCATCAAACAAGAATCTCTAATGTCACTGAAATGAGAATCATCTGTATTAAATTTCATTAGCAATCAATCTAGAAAATATAAGTCCTATTCCATGTATTTAACAATCACATTAGTTGGGAATAATTTTTTATAGAAATATTTGCTCTTTCTTAGACTACTTCATTATCTAAAAAGGGAAAATATGCATTTTCCAACTGACTGTCACTAAAATAGAACACCCTGTTGATGAGAAAAACAATGTGCATTACTTTAGTAAGAACCTAGTATTTCATCCAACTGAAGAAATATTAATGTTTTAAAATTTGTCAGGGGGCCGGTCCCATGGCGTAGTGATTAAGTTCGGCGTGCTCCACTTCTGCGGCCCCAGTTCACGGGTTCGGATCCCAGGCGCCAACTTACACCACTCATCAGCCATGCTATAGCA
The DNA here is from genome assembly GCF_041296265.1 of Equus caballus. Classification (NCBI taxonomy): domain Eukaryota; kingdom Metazoa; phylum Chordata; class Mammalia; order Perissodactyla; family Equidae; genus Equus; species Equus caballus. Next base: position 38,474,351 of record NC_091707.1, read on the forward strand.
GTGACCCATATATAAAGTGGAGGAAAAATGGCACAGATGTTAGCTCAGAGCTACTCTTCCTCAAGCCAACAACAAAAACAAGAGCAAGACTGGCAACAGATGTTAGCTCAGGGCTAATCTTCCTCAGCAAAAAAATTAAAATAAAATAAAATTTGTCAGATTATCACAGCCATCATAAGTAATATTTCAGTTTCTGTGAGCACATAAAATATTGATATAATAAAACAAAAATCCATAACCAAAAAGTGAGCACCGATGATAGAAACATCAATATAAATAACACTCTATCTGAAAATTCACTTAAAAAGCTCAATAAAGTGTTTATAGATAGGTTATTTCCAGCTAAATCAACATAATGTTATAAGTTGATGAATTTATCTCAAGCTTACATGAATCACTGTAGGATAGATTCTTAAATAAACTTAAATTTACTTGGAACACTTATCTAATCAAGAAAAGAACCTGAACTCTTAAAATCTAGCTTCCCTAAAACAGAGTTGGTCAATAATACATTTGAAACTTACACTAAATCATCATGACTCATACATATTTTTAATTCGAGAAGAATGTGTAAAGATCTATTTTAACTTCAAAAATGAGAGGACATTGCTTTTATATAACATTTTATACAAATAAAAGTATGATATAACCATTAACATTAAGCCACTCTTGTAAAGCTTTGGAAGGGAGTGACAAATTCAGAAATAACTGCTTACGGTGTGCCCCGTAAGATGCCCCTCCTGAGCCTTAGTGTCTAAATATCTGAGGTAACAAAGGTAACATGAAAAGGCCATGTGTTGAAATAACATTAGGTTCAGGAGGCTAAGATGATGCTATGAGCTGGACAAAGAATAAATGTCGTCTACATTGTACCAACGCACCTACAACTGGAGACTGGAAACATTTACCAACTTCTTCTGCTCTAACAGCAGAATGTTCAGTTCCAGATTCCATGATCCCTGAACTGTGGCTCTCAAATAAAGTTAAATATAATTTCTTTCATGATTAAAGTCATGGTTTGACACTATGGCAAAAAAATAAAAATAATACCTCGAAAACAAGCATCACTTTCTGAGCAACAGGTTTGCGTTTGTTCAGTTTGCTAAACTCAATGCAGCCTGGAAGGGATGAGTCACTCCTTTATCCACCCAAACAAAACAGTAAATTGAGAACTGTGCACTTGTTTGTGTGGAAAATTCTAAAATGAGATCAGAAAAGCCTAGTGATGGTGGTTTACCCTTTTGCCCTTATCTAAAAGCTTTACCACTTGGCCAGAAATCGACTTTATTAACAAGCAGTATTCAAGTGATTTCTACATCAACAGAGAGGTATCATTTTTTTTTTCCCAACATACACTTGGGAGAGTGGTTGCACTTTGTATGTGCTAGGCACACAGTTTACAGAAAGGTTAATAAGACCTGGCTTCAACACCAAGAAGCTAATAATCTAACTGGGGAGATATTCACACTAACAGCTAAATTGCAACAGTGAAGGGGTCTGTATTCTACAGTGTGTCTGGGGAGGGTCTCTCTTAGGAGGTAATGTACAAGCTGAGATCTAAATGAAAAAGAGTCGACAATAATAATAATAATAAAAATTACAATGATACTGAAGTTTACTGAGCACTTGAGTTGTGCAAAGGATTGTGCAAATGCTTTATACGAATTATCTCATTCAATCCACCACAAAACTAAAGTAAGGCACGATTACTATCTCGACTTTAATGATAGGAAACCAAGGCTTGGAACTTGCCCAAAACCGCATAACTAATAAGTGAGGGCATAGGATTCAGACCCAGATAGTCTGACTCCAGAGCCCATGTTTTCAACTCTGCTAAGCTTCCAGATTCTCAGTTGACCCCAACTCCATGCCTCTTCAGTCACCCACTCCCATAGTCCTATCTTAGTAGGTTTTTTGGAACTACCACTTTTGAAGCAAAAGGAATGTCCCAACCCTCCTCCCCTGTCTCTCTCCGCCCTCTCCTCCCACTCTTCACCCCTAGGTCTCTGGTTTTATCTACCAATCTGCCCAGTCCCCTCACTCTCTTTCTTCTGATACATCTGCTCTTCATTGTCAAGAAGATGACCCCTCCTTTGATATTCCTTTTGCTAGCTTTAAATCCAGGCTCTTTAACGTAACTTCCTTAATTTTCACTTTAGCCACACTCTTGTTCACATCTCAAACTCCTTTTTAAAACTCTTCATCGTCTGAACTTGAACAGCAAAACCACCAGCTCTGGGGGAACTAAAAAATTTCCTATTTCCTACATCAGGTATTGAGCCCTCTAAGGAAAATCACACAAGTATATCAATTAATGTGATGGCACACTGACAGCCAGCTACTCAGTGCCCAGAAATTCTGCTGCATGCCTCTACCCAGTCAACACACTGGCCATTCCAAAACGTCCTGTCTCTGAACCTATCATCTTTTCACTCACTCCTAGTATGTAACATGGCTCCTCTTTGAGAAATAAAATTGAAGCTATTAGGCAGGACACCCCCAAAATTCCCTAAATGTATCATCCTTAAACTTACCAATAGCCAGTTTCTCCTCTTCCCCAGCCTCTGAGGAAAAGGGATCCTTCTTTCTTAGACAAATTAGCCTATCTTTACTATTTCCTTCGACATCTATCAAGGGTTTCACTATCTCAATCATGCCCTCTCTTCCATGTCTTGGACCTCTCTTCCCCTACTGGATCATTCTTCTCTACTTCTCCCATCTTAAAAAAATCACATTAATGATGGAAAAAAAAAATGAAACAACAAAATCTCTATTAATCAACCTGATCTTCTAACCAGCACCATGTACTCTTCTTCCTGTTAAGCCAAGCTCCTGGAAAAAGCAGTCTACACTTGATACCCCACAATCTTATTTCCAATTCACTTCTCAATTCGCTGGATCTAGTTTCCTTCCCTATCATACAATTAAAACAGCTCTCATCAAGATCCCAAAAGATCACCTATAGCCAAACACAATAGACTCTTTAAAAATCTTTCCTAGTTTCCTTGTAGCATGTGAAACTGTCAATTACGTCTTCTCTTTCCTACATCTCTTTTCTTCCCTGACTCATAACACGGCCAAGTGCTGCATAACATTTTAGTCAACAGCAGACTGACTCATATACAAGGGTGGCCCCATAAGATTAGTACTATATAGCCTAGGTGTGTAGTAGGCTATACCATCTAGGTTTGTGTAAGTACCCCCTATGATGTTCGCACAAAGACAAGATCACCCAGCAACACATTTCTCAGAACGTAACCCTGTCATTAAGCGACACAACTATATCATTTTTCACTAGTTCTCCTTTTTCTTCTGGTTCTTTCATAATCTCCTTTCCTGGGGCTCTTCTACCATTTAGCTTAGAGATAACTGTGCAAGGTTCTGGTAAAAAGCATGATCCTATCTACAAAATATTTTTGGTAGGTAAGTAAGTATGTAAGTAGACAGAGATATAAGCGATTCCTAATTGAGAAGCCAGACTGATCTTCTAAACTCCAGATCTTTAAACATCTAATTGCATAATGACTTTCTAGCCTTGGTAATCCCACAGGCATCTGAGTTTTAGCACGTCAAAGAGAATCTATCTGATGCTCAACTCCTAACAAAAAGATAGTCCCACTAAAATGGCAGTAAAGGCTCTCTCTGCTAAGGCAGATTAGAAATGGAGGTGAAATTATGTATTTAATTAGTGAGAAAGCCTGAAACAACACTGTAGGAAAAGAGAAAATGAACAAGAGATAAGTGTTTAAAAGCTGACAAAAAGAAATAAGGTTACAGTTAGATAGTCTCAAATTTATCATGGACCCAAGAGTATACAAAACTCTTCAGATTTCTCCAGCAGCTCTTTTGAACCCAGAAGCAAAACAAGTTCAGCATTATTTATTCTTCCGTAATTACAGAGCAACAACAATAGGCATAGCATTAATATATACAAACCTAGAGCTGAAGAACGTAAATTCCTTTGTTCTCACACTTAAAAATTGCAGGCTTTCATAATACACAATAATTCACTTACAAGAATATTTGAAAACATCATGGCATTGATTGGGTATGTAAGTGTAAATGAATAGAAAAGGGTGTGGTTCTTACAATAAATAATTGTGGTTCTCACTACTGATGGGAAAGTAGGCTTGAATTTGAACTGGATGAACATTGCCTCTAACTGCCCTTAGTGTGGAAACTATTGTTATTGCTTTGTTCCTGCCAGTCTGTTTGCATTATGCTTCACATAAAACTTGTCATAGAATTCCTTCCTATATTCATTCCTCAGAAGATCCTATTCAGCCATTGTTTTGACATTTCCTTTAATCCCCCTTCTTCAAATAACCAATCAGAATAATCTAACTGTAATAAACGTTTCTTCCCCATCAATCAAAAGATTATGCTACAGAACTCTCACAACAATTCCTCCTATACACATACACACTCATACATACACACACACACACATGTACAGAGAGCACACAAATATACAAACACATCATTAATCCATGGATAAATGCTTTCAGGGTAGGCACATATAGTAAATATTAGTCTCTTCCTATATATTACATGACATGCTAAATGAAAAGTAATTTCCTTATTTATTCCATTATGACAATTTTCAATTCTATTATTACTATCATACATTCCTGGAGGCATCTTCTACCCTGAAAAACTTTTTATATTTAAATTGTGCGAAATTATCTCAGCCACTAAAGCAGGGTGGTTAAATTTCATATCACTTAATTAAGCCCATTATTTATTTCTCACTATACAAGCACTGTCAAAGATAGGAACAATCTAAAAATGCAGAAACATCCTTTTACCAAGAATTCCTTCCAGTTGTAGAGGAGGAAAAACTTTTAAGTTCCTAAAAAGAACCCTTTAGGTGCGGCTGGGCCTAAGAATTAAACCAACATAAGACAGATTAACAAGAGAAACGCATACAAATTTTATTTAATGTTTTTATGTACACACAGGAGCCTCTGTAGGAAACATACAGACCCAAAGAAGTGGTTAGGACCAAGAGCTTACATGTCTTTTTAACAAAGAATTTATGGAAAAATGACAAGACAAGGGAAAAGAGATTTAATAAGCTTGTAGGGGTGGTAAATTGTGGGAAAGTCCCTAAGAAATATATGGAGGAAACTACTGGAAAATAAGGTTTATATTAGCTTTGTTTGTACAGATCCATTGTGGCATCAACTCCCAGTCTCCAATGATAAGAATGCTCTTCTCTTCCTGGTACAAGGAGGGCACCTTCCTCGTGGGAAATACTATGACTTGCCTTTACATAGAAACAGCAGTCAGAGAGTCCTTTCTGCATCTACTGTTTCTCAAGTGCTTTCAGCTCAAAATAATCAATATACAAAGTGGCATATTTTGAGGTGGCATGTTCTGTCTGATCCCCTTCACAGTACAATTACCAAAAGGTTTATAAAAGCTCCAACTTTATCTAAAACTTTGTATATTTGAATTCCATTCTTTTCTTTTCTCTTTCCTTCTTCAGGGGGGAAAATTGTTAATGGGTAGTTGCCTTGAGGGTCTCAGGTTTGATGACAGCTAGAAGGAGTCACAGGACTCAGCATATTGTCGGACTTATGCTAAGATTTATTAGTGAAAAGAAACCAGGCAAAATCAGCAAGGGGAAAGGAGATGGGGTGAAGTGCAGGGGAAGCCGGGCGCAAGCTTCCAAGAGTCCTCTCCCAGTGGCGTCACACAGGACATGCTCGATTCTTCCCATGGGGAATTCTGACAAGACTTGTCAAGTGTCATCTACCACGGAAGCTCATTAGAGACTCAGTGCCCAAAATTTTAATCAGGGGCTAGTCACTCAGGCACTGTCTGCCTAGCATGTACCAAAATTCCAGACTAGTAGAGGGAAAGCAGATGTTCAGCACAAACCACATTGTTCGTACAAGAGGTGTAGGCACAGTGAGCTACCCTTACCATTTATGGAAAGTTTTCTACCAGGGTAGAGAACTGATTATCATTCAATTTCCCAGATGTCAGACAAGGGCTACCTTGCAAGCAGGTCCTCCTAAGAGAAGCTGTCTCAGGCCTACTATGTGAACTCTTTTCCTCCCAGTAGTAAAATGGCCAAAGAACAGACAGAAAAAAAAGAAGAGAAAAAGGCCCTAAATGAGTTCTTAATTAAAAAACAATTAACTATAAATAATACCTATAAAACAACGCATTAGAAGATTGTAGAAAAGAATACTCTCCCTTTAAAATTGATTGACCTTGCCATTGGCTCCCTTTTTAATTGCTCCAGTGGTTGTATTCAAATTCTGAAAAAACTACAGACAGCCTATTTATATGAATAGGCATTAAAATGAAAATAGACAATGAAACAGATTTCTATTTAAAAAATGGTGGGGACTGGATCCACCATAAATTCTAGCTTTCACTGATCACACATCTAGGGTAGAGAACTGATTATCATTCAATTGAAAATATATAATATATAAATATATTATATATATATATATATATTATAATATATATATTATAATATATATAAATATATATAAAATAAATAAATATATATAAAATATATAAAATATATTGAATATATATATATTGAATATATAAAATATATTTGAATTTCCACTGATTCCAAAATCACATAATTTTATATATGTTGATTACAAAAGGATATTTATCAACTTGAAATTACAAAAGTGGAAAAATTGGACAAAGTAGGAGAATAATGGAGCAAAGTTACAGAATAAAGAAATCAGTTCTGTCTAGCATACAAAATCTTTCCACCTACCTCTTCCTATTTCTCACATTCATGAAGAAGAACTGCTAAGCCTACATTTAAAACATCTTCCATGAAGGGTTAAGGGATAAAAAGTAGACTAGCGTGTAGGTGGCAACAATAATTATTTGTTCACAGATATAACTAAAACACAATATAATACAATTTCTCCTCTACTCTTACTTGACAGTCAATGCACACAAAAGATTGAGCATCTTACTGAACATTTAAAAATGAAAACCTGGCCCCAAATAAGCCAGGGTACTCTCAATAACATAGATTTTAAATAAACATGTTCATCTACAGTATTATGTGCTTAATGTGGAAGCTTTAAGGGTAATGAGAAAATAGCTAGACTTTAATGATTCAAAGGTAATATCCCTAGGGAGACAGTGGACTATCATAGAAACAATAGTCATAGACTTGAGTTCAAAACCCAGCTCTGCCACTCTGTGACCTTAGAAGCACTGCTTACTATCGGTGAAGCAATGCAACTAATTTATTAGATGGACTTGACAACACTTCCATCTAAGAATGACGACCTACATGAGATCATTTAGAGAAAATACTCACAAGAGTGACTGGCACATTTTAGGAACTCAACAATGCTAAGTTTTTATTACTAACTGGAAACAACGCTAGAATTATAGAGGTCATCCAATGCCTACATTTTAGGGATGAGGAAATTGAGGCACAGGAAGATAAAGTGATAAATCCAAGATAAGGGAGGTAGTTTTCAACAGAGAAAGGATCAGTCACAGGTTCTTAATATTGATTCCACTTTACTATATTACTGACTTGGATACTAGCTAAATAGTGTCTTTAATAATTATACAAGTTTCCATGTACCTTCCTGATACAGGAGGAAATCCTGAATAAGAACTATACAATCTCTGATGCATAGATATTTCTAGAACACTTTTTAAACAGAGAGAGAAAAATCACAGGATAAGGTTGGCTTGGGTTAAAACAAAACCATGCATAGAATATTTATCCCCTTCTATGTTTTAGACACTGGCTAGGCACTGAGGAAAGTACTGTATGAGAAATACTGATTGGGGCAAATACGACTGAGCAGAAGGAAAGCAACATCAATGTTGGCTAGTAAAAACAGGATTTAAGTTAGTGAATTCAAGAGAAACTACTCTGATCAGCAAGACCTCATAAAGAAAGAGACATAAAACATAGAGATAATGGGCAAACTAAAGTGTCAAAAAGAGAAAAAAGCAGATCACTGATGGAAAGAAGATGAGCCTTCTTGACCAACGATACCAGGAGCAAGAGCCACAGAGTGGGCCACCAGTGGCTGCTCATAAAGAGTAATAGTTCAGGAGGCCTAAAAAGAGCTGGGAAATTAAGGTCAGAAATCAGATTGAAGGGATGCTGAAATCCAATTTAAGCTTCAAAGACTTTTCAGCAAGGAAATAACATGATCTGATACATACTTGAGAAAGATGAATCACCAAAAAACATTTTACTAACACTCGGATATTAAAATATTATGACAACATTGAAAATAATTGAAGATCATCCTTTTAAAGCAGGAATGGACTTTTAGAACCAATTCTTCTCTCATCCAAATTCAATTTCAGTAATCAAACTCAACGGAGATGGCTTAAAATAGATAAGAACCAATTGTGGCATTTAAGAGACTAGAAAAGAAAAAAAAAATTCTTGTCACTCTTTCTGAAGAAGATACAGGTATGTTTCCATTCAGTCCAATACACATTTACTGCACTTAGCAACAACAAAACTGCTGAGACACGAAGATGAATAAGATGGCATGGTTCTACATTCTACTGCTCTGAGAACCACATAGCCTAGTTGAGGAAACAGACACAAGTTATTTTTAATAAACGTGATATGTATGAGCAATTCTTTCTTCTCTATTTCCAATTTTGCCTCTCTTCCCAATTTATGCTCCTAATCTATGCTGACATTTCATTCCTCAGTGTCTCAATCTGATTATATAATGTTTTCTAACAATGATTCTGTGTCCAAAAGAAAAGAGCCCTGAGCTAACACCAACTGGTGGTGGCTAAGCGAACAAAAAGAAGATAATTCAACAGTTGCTACTGAAAGTAATAAAAAGAGAGAAAGAGAGGGAGGGGTAGGGAAGAGAGAGACAGATACAGAGAGAGAAAATGAACGCCCATGCAGCCAATCCCAAAACACAAACAATGACCAACACCACTTCCGCAAGAGTGTGCCTAGCAGTCCCGCCTTCCGTTGCCTTTGTTGCCTTCTTTCACGATCAAAGTACGCTTAACATTGGTATTGGTGGGGGAAAGAGGGTTGAAAGGAGAATGAGGAAGAGGGAAAAAATTAACAAGAGGATCTGATCAAAAAGATACCTCTCTCAGACATTCACAAATAAAGCCTTTTGTAAAAAATCAAAATAATCTGATGGCGCAATGTTTGAAAAGAATGATCCCAAATTAGGGCAAGTCAAACTAAAGTACGATCATTTGTAAAGCCTCGATTTACTAATGAGAAATTAGTAAAGAGAAAAAGCCACTTGTTCAATTTCTTCAATTTTCCCAAAGACTTTGATAATATCTGAGAAAGCCCCTTCTAAATTCCAGGACAAAAAAATAGTTACTATAAATTTTTATTTTAATATTTATAATAGCTAGCCTGTCAGTTTTAAACACATCAAAGGTATGGTTCAATAACTGTAGACGTACATACACTTTTTAGTATACCAGAGTAAACATGTACACTGTAAAATTATGTGGATGTTTGTAGTATACTAATTTTACCAAAACTAAAGAATAATTTTAAATTTTAATTATTACATACATTAAGAATTTTTATATCTTGTCATTGATGACAAGTTCATTTTAAGCAGAAGTGTTTTGGTTAAAAATCCTTGGTTGGGGCTGGCCTGGTGGCACCGCGGTTAAGTTTGCACCTTCCGCTTCAGCAGCCGCTTCGGATCCCATGTGCAGACCTACCCGTTGCTTGTCAAGCCATGCTGTGGCAGGCGTCCCACAAACAAAGTAGAGGAAGATGGGCACAGATGTTAGTTCAGAGCCAGTCTTCCTCAGCAAAAAGAGGAGGATTGGCAGCAGATGTTAGCTCAGGGCTAATCGTCCTCAAAAAAAAAAATCCTTGGTTGAAAACACAATTCTTGATTATAATATTTCTCATATAAAAACACAGAAGCCACAATAGAATAATCTGTTTTACAATACAGTTTCTAGAAATCCAGTACCATGAAAAGTAGCAACTGTCTGAACGTATCAAAATGATATGCTAAAACGAAAATGATGTCTAAAGCATGGGTATATAAAGCTTGGTTCTTTACAAGGACAAAAACAGTGACAGTAAAGCTAATAAATAGCAAATGAACCTCAGGTAGATCATTTAAAACAAGATTCAATTAATCATCTTTAATAGTGACTCTGTGAACAAAGATTAGACTAATTCCAGCCCAAAACATGACTTCCTTAAAGCAAGGACAAGATGAAAATACTGACTGAAGAGAATAGGGACACTATATCCAAAATGAGATGCAAATACCCCAGTGAGGAAGATGACTGACTCAAGTACAGGAAAAAATATTAACATTTTCTTTCTAGTTTTTGCATTTACTGAAATCAAACTCTCTTCCAGCATGTTAGAACATTTTAGTTTCCAGGTGACCAGTTAATTGCTTTTATAGATGATTTAGTTTTAACTAAACTGAAATGGACAGAAAGCTTTTACAAAAAAGAAAAAAATCCCTGCAAAGAAATTACAGAGAGAATATAACACTACTAAGGCGTGGATATGTATTTGTAAATGTGATATTAGGATTAATGTAAATTCAGCAAGCTTTCACTGAGTGCCAACCTGGGACACAAGGCTAGGCTAGAGGGTTATGAAAAATACAAGGCAAGGTCATGTTTCTCAACTAAAAGAAAGCTTGATTACTGGCACTGTCATGTATGACCCAATAACAGTCAGCCCCATCCCCATCTCCTGTTCAATGCAGGCTGCAAAACTGCATGCTCAACACTCCCTTGAGTTAGTGTTGGGGGCAAATTAGACATAATGTAGAGAGATTTAGAATGCGGAAGTGAGGTGCAGACCATATACTTGCTAAGCTGGCGTTGTGGGGCTGGCCAGCAAGGTCACAGAGATATAATTTATTTGATTTCGTAGTGAATCTCTCCCTTTCTTGGAAGCCTAGGCAGAGCCACGTCTGCTGATATTATAACAACAATTGCATAAAAACCCAAAGCAGGTCTATTTCTCACAGTAAACACTTAACTGATGTTATCAAGTTTTGCCTTTACTGAGTAAACAAAAGAACTAACAGATTTAATAAGATTTCACCTAAAATTCTTAGGTTCTCAATTAAGCTACACCCCGCTGACCTCTACTGGGAAATGAGCCTGATGTATTCTTGCATGTCTTGATGAACTCATTCATTTTGGTATAATTTAGGTGTTTTATGAACTGATACCAAGAGAACAACTAATCAATTTTCCACAGTCAAGAAAACTAAGGCAAGTCTCTTTGAATAAAGAACTCAAATCAATCAAAACAAGTGTGGTTGTCCCAAAACACACCTACATGCAGCTAAATCAGGCCATCACTCGTTGGGGTCATACCATTTAAAACTGTTTTCTAAAGCCATGATTGGTTGAAATTAGAATATATACTTAAAATCTGTGAGTCAATTTTTTTAACTCAAGTAAAACAAATATTAATAATCTTTAAAATGTGATTCAAACCCTTAATGAGTTAGGGATCAGCCACATAAAACATCAGGGGCCCTTGCAGTAATAGTGTCACAAATATTCTTCTTTTAAAAATATAGCCTTCTGTCTTTTCTATCATACTAATTTTGACCAATATACTCTTATCATTTTCCTTTTGCCAAACGAAGCAGTGACACACAAAGGACATTAATCCCAAATAATAGTTTCCTCAGTCTTTCTCTGTGATTAAAAATAATTATTTCTCCACAAATCCTATGAGAACATATCTCCTTCATACAACTACAGTTTCCTTGTACTTTTTAATGAAACATGATACTAAGCTTAAGCAAAGTACAGAAAATAATGTTCAATTAATTAAATACATTCATCTCTTTGTGAAGAAATAAAATATTAACTTCTGTTTCATTAGCCGTGATGTTCACTACACAGAATATTTTAAATACACATTTCTTCAGAGTGTTTAACTTAAAACACAAGGGGGCATAAAATTAACATCTAGGCGCGAGCAACACACTAGGGAAATTCTGACCCTGGCACACGTATCTCAAAGTACATTTGTGTTTTCTTAATTTTTCTCACACTCTATTAGACGGATAATTTTAACTCTGCAACTCTGATGTTTAACTAAAGTAGGCACTTTGGGAGAAGAAAATTTGAATATAACTAGGATGAAATTGTCCTGCTTTAAGGAGACTGGTATTTGGGACTGCTTTTGACTGAGGCAAAACAACCTGTGGCCATACATTTGCTATGAAACGCAATAGGCTAAAGCAGGTCTCAATAAAAGATGCACACCTGTGTCTTACCAGTACTGATGTTACATAGTTCAACTAAAGAAATATTATTTTATTTCTAATTACATGACATATAGTTAGGAGGAGAAACTAAATGTAACCTAACACAATATTATTGCTTTAAATCATTATAGAACATTATGGTTTATCTGAAACAGATCAGACATATTATGTCACATGATACAATAACCTTGTGTGCTTGGGAGAAATCAATTTTTCTATTTTAGACAGGAGGAGAAAAGAGAAGCTAAGGAAGGGTACATGAGATGAGAGGCCTATTTTCTTTTTTTGAAGTATATATTGTTTCAAACAAAAATAATGATCCCTTGAGGGGCTGGCCCCGTGGACGAGTGGTTAAGTTCGCGTGCTCCGCTGCAGGCAGCCCAGTGTTTCGTTGGTTCGAATCCTGGGCGCAGACATGGCACTGCTCATCGGACCACACTGGGGCAGCGTCCCACATGCCACAACTAGAAGGACCCACAACGAAATATACAACTATGTACCGGGGGGCTTTGGGGAGAAAAAGGAGAAAAATAAAATCTTTAAAAAAAAAAAAAATAATGATCCCTTGAGATGCTACCACACATCCATTAGGATGGCGACTATTAAAAAAAGAAAAGAAAGTAGCAAGTGTTAGCAAGGATGTGGAGAAATGAGAACACTTGTACACCACTCGTGGTAATATAAAATGGTACAGCCTCTGTGGAAAACAGTATGGTGGTTCCACAAAAGATTAAACATAGAATTAACATATGATCCAGCAATTCTACTGCTGGGTATTTATCCAAAAGAACTGGAAGGAAGGTCTTGAAGAGATAATTGTATACCCAAGTTCATAGCAGCATTATTCACAATAGCTAAAACATGGAAGCTACCCAAGTGTCCATAAACTGATGGTGGGTAAACAAAATGTGGTATATATACATGCAATGGAATATTATTCAGCCTTAAAAAAAAAGGAAGGAAATTCTGGAATATGCCAAAACATGGATGAACGTTGAGAACATTATGCTAAGTGAAATAAGCCAGTGACAAAAAGACAAACACTGTATGATTTCACTTAAATGAGATACCCATAGAGTAGTCAAAATCATGGTTACAGAGGGTATAATGGTAAAAATTGTCAGGGGCTAGGGGAAGGGGAGAATGGCAAGCCATTGTTCAATAGGTATAGAGTTTCAGTTTTACAAAACGAAAAGAGTCATGGGGATGGATGACAGTGATGGCTGCACAACAATGTGAATATATTAAATAACGCTGAAATGTACACTTAAAAATGGTTAAGATGGGGGGCCGGCCCAGTGGCATAACAGTTAAGTTCACACGCTCTGCTTTGGCAGCCCGGGGATTGCAGGTTCGGATCCCGGGTGCAGACATATACACCACTCATCAAGCCATGCTGTGGCAGCATCCCACATAAAATAGAGGAAGACTGGCACAGATGTTAGCTGGCGACAATCTTCCTCAAGCAAAAAGAGGAAGGTTGACAACAGATGTTAGCTCAGGGCTAATCTTCCTCACAAAAATAAAAAGGTTGAGATGGTAAGTTTTCTGTTTATTTTACCACATTTAAAAAAAAGAAAAATATGGGGACCAGTCCCATGGCCGAGTGGTTAAGTTTGCATGCTCCACTTCGGTGGCCCAGGGTTTCTTTGCCAGTTCGGATTCTAGGCACTCACAAGTAGAATATACAACTATATACTGGGGGACTTTGGGGAGAAGAAGAAGGAAAAGAAAAGAACATTGGTAACAGCTGTTAATCAAGTGCCAATCTTTTAAAAAAATAGGAAGAAAAATATTAATAATCCCTATTTTTGACTCCAGTAGACATAAAACAGATGACTTTGAGGAATGTTTCTTTAATCAGCTCCCCACTAAAGTCCAAGAATACCCCCCTCCCACATAGCCACACCATATTCAGACAATAAAAGTAAAATTAGTGTGCTTTCTAATACCAATGAGAATCCAAGACATGGCTCCTAACCCAATTTCACACCATCCAATCATGTTGCCATCTGTTAAGTTCCACCTATGCTCAAACTAAAACTAGGTAAAATTAAAAATTCAGTCACACTGACCTCACTTCAAGCACTCAACAGGTACATATGGCTAGCCTCTACTGGACAGCACAGATATCAGACACCTCCATCACTGCTCAACGTGCTACTTACTGCACAACGCTGACCTAGAGCAGCCACTAATTCCTATCAATGGAACGAATCAAGACTCTATAATTTTGCTTCTCCTTTGTACTATAGGTAAGAGCCCCTTTCTTGCACCTAATGTTAATTATATATATTATCTCTCTTATTTAATTTTAAAAATAAATTGCAGGGGCCGGCCCAGTGGCGCAGGGATTAAGTTCACATGTTCCGCTTCAGCAGCCCAGGGTTCACAGATTCGGATCCCAGGTACAGACCTATGCACCGCTTGCCAAGCCACACTGTGGCAGGTGTCCCACACATAAAGTAGAGGAAGATGGGCACGGATGTTAGCTCAGGGCCCGTCTTCCTCAGCAAAAAAGAGGAGGATTGGTGGCAGATGTTAGCTTAGGGCTAATCTTCCTCAAAAAATAAATAAATAAATAAATTTTACTTAAGAATGTAGAAAAACATTTTTTGGTTTTCAATAAAAAGAAATAGTTACGGCAATATGTTTGGGGGAACAATATGTTTCATGACCGAACATGATTCATTGCTTTTTTGTTTTTAATTTAGCTTTAAATGTCTGATCAAAGTTCACTTTATTTTGATATTTGGTTTTAATTAGTGTCCTAGCCAAAATACAGACATCATTTGTTAATGTTAACAATGTATCTGTAGATTCTGTTGGATTTTCTAAACACCAATTGAGAATAAAGAGTATTATTAATTCCTTTCCAAACAGACATCTTTCTTTTTCTGTTCAGGTCACTGGTTGTCCTAGGGTTCAGCCCTCTGGGTGGCCCCACTGAAAGTGCGGGGTGCACACCAGGGCTCTCCCTCTTCAGTGCACCTACGCTCTGCTGTAAGCCCTGCTCAGTTCATGATTCAGAAGACAGTTCAGGGGAACCGGTGCCAAATGTCAGAGCATCACTGCTCTGCTCAACAGAATACTTGACCCCTCCTCTCCTCCTGCCTAGATTACTCTGATAACTTCAAACAGATTTTTAAAAATATATGTCTTTTCTAGTTTTTCTCAGTAGGAGGTTTGCTCTACAACAACCTAGACCACCATTAAGACAGACAGAAACTGTTCTTTAATCAAGATGGCCAAAAGATTGCCTAATTGGTTAATCTTCTCCAAAGAAGAGCAAACTATAGGCTAACATCTTAACATTATATAAAGTCGTGCTGCCAATATTTGTTTTCTTTACAATCTGTGTATTAGAAATTACTTAGTACTCAGATAATACTTTATTTTACAACATGAATTTGGATAAAGAAATCATAAGATTAAAAAAAAAAGAAGGGGGCTGGCCCAGTGGCACAGCAGTTAAGCTCGCATGTTCCGCTTCTCGGCGGCCCAGGGTTCACTGGTTCAGATCCCGGGTGCGGGCACGGCACCGTTTGGCAAAAGCCATGCTGTGGTAGGAGTCCCACATATAAAGTAGAGGAAGATGGGCACGGATGTTAGCTCAGGGCCAGTCTTCCTCAGCAAAAAGAGGAGGATTGGCAGCAGTTAGCTCAGGGCTGATCTTCCTCAAAAAAAAAAAAAAAGTACAACAGGAAATGACATACAGAGTAATTAAGATCTCTAAGACCACAGGTCTCTAAGAAGGGTTTAAAAGTATTGAAGTGAGCATTATTGCATAGCAAAGTGGCCAGCTTTATACAAGAAAACCAAGAATCAAAAGAGTTTATCCTAAAAGCATGGTAAAAGGAACAATTTTCCTTCTGCTTCTACTATACTAACCATCAAAAAAATAGTTATTATTGATTATCATTTCTGTTTTCCACTATCTTCTCTCTTTTTAAAAGCAAATTCTGGCATTACAGTCCCAAGTTTCTGCTAATGAATAATCACGTTAGTTGTCACTCAATTACCACTTTCAGTGTTTAATCTAAATTATGGATAGCACCTTGTTTTTTTTTCTTTCTTTGAAGTTCTTCAATGAATTTAAAAGTCAAATTTTTTTTTCATGAAGAGTAAGTTGATGGAAGATGGAGGCTGAGATTAAATCAGGGAGAATCATTGATCAAGGATGCTTGGAATTCTTATGAATACAAATAGCCTATCAAGGTTAATGAGGTTCAACTCAAGTTTAGAAGGAGAGAAAAATGCACTTAGTATTTTCTATGCATATACAGATTCAAGGTCTTAGGTACAATTTGAAAGGTAAATTATGCAAACTCAAATGTAGCTTCCATTTGGGTTTTTTATAAGCTATTTTCGCTGGTTTTCGCCAGTGTAAAACAACTGCTTAAAATATATACTCTGGATCAACAAAAACAAATGCAATTAGTGAAACAGAGCAAAAGATTCCTTGAATACTGACAACTATTCAAGGAATTAATGTGTTTTTAAGGAATGACTGGACAACAAATGTTAGCTTTAAAAAATAATCATAAAAATGTTCTACAATATATTATTTCAGTCAACAAATATTAATTGATTGCCTAATATGGGTAAGACATTGTCGGGGGACACAAAGGGATACAGAGACAAGACCTGGTTCTTAATCTATACTCATTTATGATCTGAAAAGGATACAAGTCTTTAATTTATAAGTGGCTCCCAGAATGCCACAAGCTTGAATTGCAACATCAATGCATACTGGTAAATGGCCCAGAGCAAAATCTGTGCACAGCAACATATCAGAAGAAAATATAAACAGAAAGTTGAGCATCAGAGTAGAAGCAGAAGAGAAGACTGTTAGAAAGACAAAAGAAGCCAGTTCAATACACTGGTGAAGTAAAGAGAATCTCTGGTTACAAGGACTCTGTTAAAGAGAGGTGGAGAGTGAGAGAGCCTTATCATAGCCATGAACAAACAGTCCTTTAGACATCATTATTCTCATATTCTGTGTTGACCAAGCAATTTTTGGGTTACTAATTCAGCTCTCCAAACACTGGGTATATAAAATTAGGAGACTGGTGCCCTGCATAAGAGAATATTGTTTAAATATCTCTATAGGACTCCCACAGGGTAAACCAATGAACTGGCACTCTTTCATATACCACTCTCTTATGAGTTTCATTGTTAATATGAGCCAGTCTCCTGAATCACATTAACTCTAGGACACAGAAAACCTAAGTTTCCAGATGTGAGGACAAGACCTTGAAACATGAGGCCTTCACCAAGGTAAGGACATCAAGGTTGGATTTATCTTGGTGATGGGCAGCTTTCTTCTGCAGCCCCTTTTCTCCTTTATTTCAATCCACTTTGAAATTTTAAAGAAATATACCCAGATTACTTTAAGACTGTGAAAAAGGTGCCCCAAGAACATTAGTGATGTGGGCAAAAGGACAGTTCTGAAGGAAAGATTATTACTTGCAATTGATATAATCCAAGAAGGCTTCAGGGAGGAAATGGTTTAGAATTTCCACAAAAAGAGGACATTACAGAAACAATGAACAACTGGAACTAAGACAAAAAAGAAGGAAATATGGAAATGAGTAGGGAAGTTTAAGAAAAAATGAGTTATTTGACAAGACCATGCGTGAGGTTCTATAGGAGAGGTGTTAGAAAGCCAAAGCTAAAGAGAAAGATATTAATGATTGAACACACCAGAAGAAATGTTACTATACAAATGTTCTTAGCCCTAACCTTATATAATAACCTCATTTTGTGTATATTTTCTTATTTATATTTGGTCTCCAAAAAGCAACTAAAGATTAATCTCCATTTTTATAGAATGTACATACGGCAACATCCCATACTACCTAATATTTTATAAAAAAATAAAGCAGAGGCTAAATGCTTTTCAATAAATTTCAATAAAATTCCCAACTGTTAGAGATTATAACTGATTGATCCATGACCTATACCTCTCACAAAGTCTAGACCAAGTGTCATTTTGAGAATAGCTTGGGAATAAAGATATTCAAAGGTACTCCACAAAGTATGAAAAATAAACAAGCCACAATCAGAAGTGTCACTAAATCTAAAACAACTGACGTAAATGTAATTAATTATTTTATTGTTAAAACTAAGAAAATTACAGAAAAAACTGGTTAATGGTAATTTCTTCCAGGATGAATGATGTCTTTTTGTGATATCTTTTTCAACGGCAACTGGAAAAAAATCTTTCATCCTCCAAAAGGAATTTGAATTAGACTTGAGACAAACTCAAAGAACTTTTGGCATCAATTTCAGAATGCCACCTGCATAGGGACAGGAAAACCTGTCAGCTTTTCGTTCGTGGCTATATCACCAGCACCTAGAACTGTCTAATATAATGACAGACAGTCATTAAGTATTTGATATGTGAGTAAATGTTCAACCTCTCTCTCCAATTGTCTTTCACATCTAAACCTATACAACCAATCCAAATTGACCCAAGAGAATTCCAACTCACTCGCTAACCCACATGAAAATGTAAAAGAAATATTAACTTAGGACAAAGGAAAAACCAGGCTCTTTGAATGACAGCATTATTCGGTTTTTATAAGTAATTTTTTAAATGCCTATGCATTTGAAATTTTTTTTTCAAATTATTCCACAAGTGGTAAATGAAAAGAAACAATGAGAAGGGAGGAAGGGAGGAAGGGAGTGAGATGGGGGGACAGACCAACACGTGGTTATAAACAGCTTAGCAAAGGGGTTTTTCCACCTTTGATATTTATTAGCATAGTTCTTTTAAACACTTACCTTTGGCAAAATGATCATATTTTAGCACTTTTGTCAGCAGGATCAAAGGCTAAAATAATTCCCATGAAGCAAACTTTAAAAGTCCTGTAATTACAATACTCTGAGAATATTTCTGATAAGTATTTATTAAACATGTAGAGGGCTTTGTAAAGAGTATGTCAATATTTCATTATCTTTACAATCTGAATCTTGAACCAAATCTAAAATACATTTTCTGTTGACACACTGACAAGATGAAAGAGAAACTCAGGCTGCGGTAACATTAAATATTTCCTTTGGATTACACAAAGTTAGATGCTTAACACCAATTTTCTACCTTTCATTACAATTTAAGAAATTCTTCAAATGTGGCAACTTATTACAATTAGAACATAACTTCACTAATAAAAACAGATACAGAGGAGGACTGATACATATCTATTTCCAAATGTCTCATCCATGTTTGATCTAATTTGCATAATTATAATTGGAATTAAGCCATTTCCCTTTTATGAAGTTCTTTCCTTTGATTTTTAATATTTTCTGATAATTACCCCATCTGTGCTGGATAAAAGGCAGGCAGGAAACGGTAAGCTGCCTAGTTACACACTTCACTCATGGTTACCACATCATCACGATTACTATACAACTTGAAATTAATGGAGGCAGCACAACTCCACCTCATGTCAAGCAGCTAGAGATTTGAAAATGTTTATGATTCTGAAGCAGAAGTATCAGTAATACCTTTCTGCTATACCTTCTGCCAGTTTCACTCCCAAAATAAATGATAATTCCCTGTTCGTTCAGAGAAGAAAGGTCTCTTCTGCCTGCAGAAAGGATTCAATTGCTACCAGAACAAAAATATTTTCAGGTTTCACAGATTCCTGGCTTTGAGGTCCAAATGAAAGAGAAACGAATTCATAGAAATTTATATATTTAATTAGTCAACTATATAATTTATATTATCTATATACCGAAACCAGAGTTCACAAAATATCACAATCTTTATTTTAAAATTTCGTTAAGCAATTCTATGAAACAAAACAAAAGTCCTTTGAATATGGCTTAAAAATAGCAAAGTCACCTCTACTTGTGCTACCAAATGTGCTTTCTCCTTGTCTTTTCGCTCCATGCACCGCTTCACCTCCTCCACCTCGGAGGCCATTGCACTGAAGTTCAGCTGCACTCTCAGATCTGACATCTGCTTCTCCAGATCCTCTTTTTCCCGTTCAATCCCTTGAAAGAGAAAATGTAAAGCTTTTGGTTGTTCCTTATTCACAAGAGAAGGTACTTTCAAAAGGTACAAAGCCTTGATGTTTTAATATTCCAGCTAACATAATCCACTTATTAACACTGTCACTGAACAGTCTTTTCACAATTTGCTAGTCTATTGTTTCACGTCTCACACAGTTTTCTAAAATATATACACAACTGTGTTATCACGTGATTACATTTTGATACTAAAACTTAAAATGTTATCTGATTTCTAATACAACTTATTTTAGGAAAATCCTACATATTTTAGCTTTCCTTAGATCCCTGTGCTACCTCCAACTTTAAAACAAAAATACTGAAAGAATTTTCAACTAAGCTACTCCAACTAAAGTTACTGAAGTTCACTGAGCTGCTTTTATTGCAACATAAACAAATGATGCTATTAAATTTCTGACTGTATATGACCACTAACCTACTAATTCTGGTGACTACTACCTGAACTTATATCACTGAACAATATAATTTAACTTAGTATTTAATTCAACATGAAATACTTGGTCTATGATGCACAGGGCACTGTGATACCATCTTCTTCAAAAATAAATAACACAAAAACCCTTCCTCAATGAGCTTGCACTCCAAGAATAGAAAGAAGACGTATAAATAAAGTACTTCCTTGAATCAAAATGTCAAAAATTGGAACTTATACCATCAAGTTAAAACTACCGCTTTTTCCAGGAGTTTCCTTTCCAGAAAATAAAAGGAGGAAGGAAGGAAACACTACAAAATCAAATTTACAGATCATCCATAAAACACACCCCAACTTTAGAAATATCAAAGTGTTCAAAATTGTACATCTTAGGTGGAAGATACACAGGCATTTTAATAGCACGATAAGAGCACTGACACACTCCACACAGGTATCTCTGTATAAAGGTTATTATAGGCTATTAAGGAGAGTGATTAACTCTTTTTTGGTGAGAAAGTACTAAGTTAGTTTCACCAAATTTTGTGAAGCAAAAGAGACAAAGGAGACAGAGTTGGGGTGATATTTCAGGGAAAGGAAACAGCGTAAAGCACAGGGGTACAACTGGACTTAACATTCAATGGTTCACAGAGCGAACACATGTGAGCGAGGGAAGTGGGACAGTCATCAGACAGAGCAGGCACTGCTAGGGAGCTTAGAGATGATCCTATAGACCAGGAGTTAGCAAACATTCTCTGGAAAGGGTCAGATAGTAAATATTTTAGCCAGATGATCCCTGTCACAACTGCTCAATTCTGCCATTGTATTGCAAAAGTAACCTAGACAGTGCATAAATGAATGGGAGTAGCTGGTTTCCAATAAAGTTTACTTACAAAAGTCTGTATGTGACCCATGGGCCATACTTTGCCCATCCCTGCTAAGTCTCCAACCTAAAAAATGCATAGTTGCTTATGTCTAAATGTATTTATTCATTTTATAAATATATGTATTCATTAATTTTTATAAATATATTTTTTATTTTATAAATATATATTCATATGCATATAACACATATATCTCCATAGTTCATATATATCTATATATAGATATGCTTCATAATATATATAACATTAGTATATATGTATAAAATAACATTAGTATTAATATATATTATATAAAATATGGGGATATTAACACATATGAATCTGTGCATAAATACATATACATATATGTATATTTTATGAAACGTACTATATTTGGTGTGGAGAAATAATATTTTGGTATGTTTCATAATATAGTTACATATAAAATATTAGTATAGATATTCATGTAAATATATAGATATAACACATATATACATATATAATGAAACATTTCACAAAATTAAAATACTTAAAACATAAGGTATAAAATATAAATATGTTACAAAAACTCTCCTCCTACACCCAGAGGATTGTCTCATATGCTCCGTTTGGAAGAATGCTTGCTACAAACAGAGATGGATCAGTATAGAATAGCAGTTAAGAGCTCAAGTTTGGGGAGAAAAATATTTGGGTCTGCTAAGTCCCATAAATGTGACCTTAGGCAAGTTACTTAATCTCTTTGCTCTTCAGTCTTTTTTTTTTTTTAAATCACTAAAACAGAAAGTACAGAAAGAACAGTACCCTTCTCATAAACACTTGTAGGAAATAAAGGAGACAATGTAAAATGAGTAGCATAATGCCTTGTATGTAGTAAGAACTCAATAAATTATAAGAGGTTTTAATCAAGAGTGTAACATGAATGGTTTGTGTCTTAGAAAGGACCCTTTAGTAGCAGTATAGAAGACAGATTACAGAGGAAACAGAAAAAGACATGTTTAGAGGGTAATACAGATGAAAAGAAGCATGCCTAAACTGGGATAGTGGGAATAAAAAAGAGGATGGGGCAAATTCAAAGAATATCAGGATGTATAAATAGAGAGGATATTGGGACGAATTAGATGGAGAGAAGAAGAAATAATTCTGGATGTTCTTTGTATTTTAGGCTTGGATATCTGGTTAAAGGATGATGCCATCAATTGAGATAGGAAATAAAAGCAGGTTTTGAGGAAAGAATGAATTCCACTGTAAATCTGTTGACTGAGCATTCTGTGGAACAGCATATGGAGATGTCCACTAGCAACTCCATCTGGAGGGCTGAAGGTTAGGAGAGTGAGTAGAGCTGGATTTAGAGGTCATCATTTACAGGTGATAGCTAAAGCATCAGATTAAATAACAACCCCTAGGGAGAAGTGCTAAGTGAGAAAAGCCCTAAATAGGATTCTAGACAACAGCAGCATTTAAAAGACAAACTGGAAATAAAAAGAAGATTCAAATGCAAACAATGAAAACAACGGAGGCAGAAGAACCAGGAAAAAGCAGGAGCACTGAAGTCAGCGCAAGAGTTTCAAGAAGAAAGAGGAAAGAAACAGGGGTCAAGTAAGACAAGTAATGGCAAAACGCCTTTGAATTTGACTGAGGAGACCACTAATAAACTAAGCAAAGTCAAATTTAGAAGCAAAAGTAGAAATCATGTTGCAGTGGTGGAGGAACAAGCAGCAACCACAGTGTGACAATCAGTGTGATTTCTTATGGAGAATTTTTGTTAATAATACTAGTATTCCACAAAGATGAAAACTCTAGAATTGTTAAAAGAAGATGAAGTCCATTATTACCACATTGGTAAGAGAATTTTTGGATTTTTTTAAACCTGGTAAGTAGTTAAAAAAGTGAGATTCTTATAGTCCTCAAAGACACACCAAAAATAACTAAATTAGGGGCTGGCCCCATGGCCAAGTGGTTAAGTTTGCACAGTCCACTTCAGCAGCCTGGGGTTCACTGGTTCAGATCCTGGGGGTGGGCCTACACACCATTCATCAAGCCATGCTGTGGTGGCACCCCACATAGGAAAAAAACTAAAATGACCTACAACTAGGATATACAACTATGTACTAGAGCTTTAGGGAGGAAATAAAAAAGAAGAAAATTGACAACAGATGTTAGCTCAGGGCCAATCTTTCTCACCAAAAAGAAAAGCATACTTAAAAAAAAAAACCAGATTCTATGAGGCAACAAACATAAAATAAATATACCAGAGTCTTTTTCGAAACAAAATGAGAGTTCCTATGTGCATCTTTATGAAAATTTGATGAGTAATCTAATACCTTATGATTTTGTTCTTAAAAATAAATTTTAAAATACTTGATGTCAAAATATATTTAAATTATAACATCACATGAAATTTAAGTGAACTTAATAGCATGCAAATATATTGGAATAGGTATGTCAGAATTTGCCATCCAGCGAAGATTTTCTGGCAATGTGGAAACTCTAAAAGGCAACATATTGAGTTATGTCTGGGACTCTGGGGAAATATTTACCTTCCCTGAATTTCATAGTACATCAAATGCTTATAAGAATTTCTCCAATAATTTAGGCATTTGAATAGGAAGCTTCATTACTGAAATAATTTACAAGCTGAACAATCTGGACTAGTCTATCAGAAACCATTATAAAATCTCAATATCACCATCCCTGTTAAACTTGAATTTTCAAAAAGAAATAAATCCAGAGTATTATTCCACAACCTAAATCAACACCTCCGCTGAAACAGTACTCTAACATTTCTCAAGCACAAAGTGTTCCTGATCCACATAAGAAAAAGCCAGTCATATGGTTCATGACCACTTCTGAGATATGATCATTTTTTGCCACCATTCTCCAGATAACAAAAAAGACAGGATCTTAATTTTATCTGTTTGTATATATGGAAAATTGGGATAAGAGAAAGTGAAAACCAGGGGTATTTCTAATTTAAGTACAAGGACAAGTACATAAATACGTACACACACATTTATAAACAGGAAGCTGGGAAAAATTCCACTACTGGCTTTGCTGGCTCTTCCTAAGAGAAAGCCCCATGAGATAAGCAGGTCTGACAATTGAAATGGGTTTAAAAAATCAATCAGGGAAGACATTAAACTTCAATGCTAATGTCAGCAACAAACAAGTGAAATTCGAAATTAAAAACATAATATCATCTACATTAGCATCCAAGAAAGTGAAATTCTTAGGTATAAATCTAGCAAAATCTAAATTTAAAAAACTACAAAACACTGATGAAAGAAATCAAAGATGAACAAAATAAATGGAAAGATATTCCATGTTCATGGATAGGAAGACTCGATATTGTCAAAATGTCAGTTCTTCCCAACATAATCTATAGATGCAATCCAATCAAAATCCCAGCAAGTTATTTTGTGGATATCGATAAATTGATTCCAAAGTTATAAGGAGAGGTAAAGAATCCAGAATAGTCAATGTACTACTGAAGGAGAAGAACAAAGTTGGAGGACTGAATACTATTCAACTTCAAGACTTACTATAAAGCTACAGTAATCAAAACAGTGTGGTGTTGGCAAAAAAAAATAAATAGATCAATGGAACAGAATAGAGAGCCCAGAAACAGACCCATAAAAAATAGTCAACTGATCTTTGACAAAGGAGCAAAGGCATTACACCAGAGAAAAGATAGTGTTTTAACAAATGGTGCTGGAACAACTGGATAACCACATGCAAAAAGAAAATGAACCTAGACACAGACCTTACACCCTTCACAAAAATTAAGCCAAAATGGATCACAGACCTAAACGTAAATGCAAAATTATAAAACTCTTAGAAGACAGGAGAAAATCTGACCTCGAGTTTGTCAATGACTTTTTCTTCTGAGGAAGATTAGCCCTGAGCTAACATCTGCCGCCAATCCTCCTCTTTTTATTGAGGAAGACTGACCCTGAGGTAACATCTGTGCCCATCTTCCTCTACTTTATATGTGGGACGCCTACTACAGCATGGCTTGATAAGTGGTGCGTAGGTCCACACTCGGGATCCAAACCAGTGAACCCCGGACCACTGCAGTGGAATGTGTAAGCTTAACGGCTGCAAAACCGGGCCGGCCCCCTGTCAATAACTTACTAGATACAACACGAAAGTCATAATCCATAAAAGAAAAAACTGATAAGCTGGACACTATTAAAATTTAAAATGTCAGGTCCACGAAAGACACTGTCAAGAAAATAAAAAGACAATCCACAGACTGTGAGAATTTATTTGCAAAGATATATCTGATTAAAAAAACTATTATCCAAAAACTACAAAAGAAAAAAATTGTATCTGCAGTCTCCTAAAAAGTCTTTTCTCAAAATTGTCCCATTCACAACAACATGGATGGACCTTGAAGGTATTAACATGCTTAATATGTTAACATAATTGTTAAGCGAAATAAGCCAGACAGAGAAAGACAAACACTGTATGATTTCACTCATACGTGGAAGATAAACAAACACACAAAGAGAACAGTTCAGTGGTTACCAGGGGTGGGGGGTGGGGTGTGGGGTGGGGGGGGGTGGGCGGTATGCACAACGGGTGAACGGGTATATTATATGGTGACTGACAAATAATAATGTACAACTGAAATTTCACAATGCTATAAATTACTATGACCTCAATAAAATTAAAAAATTTTTAAAATTAAAAAAAAAAACCTGTGGTACATTTGGACAATGGAATATAATTCAGTGCTTTAAAAAAAAGCTACCAAGCCCTGAAAAGACATGGGGGAACCTTAAAAGTACATTACTCAGTGAAAGAAGCCAATCTGAAATGGCTACATACTGTATGATTCCAACTATATGAGATTCTAGAAAAGGCAAAACTATAGGGACAGTTAAAAAGATATATAGTTGCCAAGATTTAGAGGAAAGAGAGGAACAAATAGGCAGAGCACAGGGCATTTTTAGCACAGTGAAACTACTCTATGACACTCTAGTGGTAGATACATGTCATTATGTATTTGTCCAATCCCACAGGATGCACAACACCAAGAGTGAATCCTAATGGAACATATGGATTTTGGGCGATAATGATG
The DNA here is from genome assembly GCF_041296265.1 of Equus caballus. Classification (NCBI taxonomy): domain Eukaryota; kingdom Metazoa; phylum Chordata; class Mammalia; order Perissodactyla; family Equidae; genus Equus; species Equus caballus. Next base: position 38,501,000 of record NC_091707.1, read on the forward strand.
TGTCAATGTAGGTTCATCGGTCAGAACAAACGTACCACTCTGGTGGGGGATGTCAATAATAGGGGAGACTATTTTTGGTGGCAACAGAGGATATATGCTAAATCACTGTACCTTCTGCTCAATATTGCTGTAAATATAAAACTAAAAAATAAAGTCTGTTTAAAAAAATTAGATGCTAAATGATGATTACCTTGTTGGAAAACCTTATGTCAGGTCAAGAAATAGATAGGATGACAAGAGCACAACATAAGGAATGAAATTCTGAAAACAGGAAGTATTTAAGAAAGAGCAAAGGATGTGGAGAGAAGGGAACCCTTGTTCACTGCTGGTGGGAGTGCAAACTGGTGCAGCCACTATGGAAAGCACTATGGAGTATCCTCAGAAAATTAGGGATAGATCTACCATAGGATCCAGCTATCCCACTGCTGGGTATTTATCCAAAGAACTTAAAAACACAAAGGCATAAAGATACTTGCACCCCTATGTTCACTGCAGTATTATACACAATAGCCAAGACATGGAAGCAACCTAGGTGCCCATCAAGGGACGAATGGATAAAGAAGATGTGGTATTTATACACGATGGACTACTACTCAGCCATAAGAAATGATGAAATCCGGCCATTTGTGACAACATGGATGGACCTTGAGGGTATTATGCTGAGTGAAATTAGTCAGAGGGAGAAAGTCAAACACGATATGATCTCACTTATAAGTAGAAGAGAAAAACAATGACAAACAAACACATAGCATTGGAGATTGGATTGGTGGTTACCACAGTGGAAGTGGGGAGGGGGGAGGGAAAAGGGGTGATTAAGCTCACATGTGAGGGGATGCACTATAATTAGTTTTCGGGCCGTGAACATGATTTAATCTACACAGAATTCGAAATACATTATGATGTACATCCGAAAATAAATAAATAAAATAATTTTTAAAAAATAAAATAAAATTTTTTAAAAAAGAAATAAATTAAAAAAAAAAAAAGAAAGAGCAAAATACCCACACATTTACGAATCAGAATCATACCTCTCCTAAACCTCCAGTCATCTCCTTGTTCATCCTGATGGTTTGACTGTTGCTTGGAAATCTGAGATACTTGATGTTGTAAACCCTTTCGATCGCCTTCTGCTTTCATAAGTTGTGTACGGAGTTCTTCTACCTAAATACATATAGTCAAAAATGAAACTTTTATCAGTTTTAAAAGCAGGAAAGGAACAATTGAACTGACAAATTGTTACAAAATATTTTTCTAGGGAAAAAATGTTTACTTCTAATGGGCTATTGCAAACACAAGTTGAAGCCAAATTAGTCTTGTTACGCCAAGCACAGTGGAATACTCTCTTGCTCCATTTCTTCATTCCTTCCACACAGAATAAACGTCTTTTCCCTTCTCTGTGTCTATTGTGACAAAGAATTTGACCATATAAAAAAAAAAAAAATCCCTTATTTTGACTTCAGTCCACTCTATTACCCCAAACCACCTCCAATTATGTACTATATGTTTTTATACTTTTCACATTTTCTTTCATGTGAACATGTTTATTGGATGGTAAACTCAAGTGAAATGATCATGATTTAGCTTTTTTTTTTTCTTTAAAGATTGGCACCTGAGCTAACAACTGTTGCCAATATTCTTTTTTTTTTTTCCTGCTTTTTCTCTCCAAATCCCCCCCAGTACATAGTTGTATATTTTAGTTGTGGATCCTTCTAGTTGTGGCATGTGGGACGCTGCCTCAACGTGGCCTGATGAGCAGTGCCATGACCACGCCCGGGATCCGAACCAGCAAAACCCCAGGCTGCCAAAGTGGAGCTTGAGAACTTAACCATTCGGCCTCGGGGCCAGCCCTGATTTAGCATGTTTTAATACCAAAGTACTAGGCAAGACAAATAAGCAATAAACGCTGCTGAATAAACTATAAACACCTTGAGGTCAGGGACTATTTTATTCATCGTTGTATTTCTAGAGACTAGGAAATTGCCTAGCACATAGCAGGTATGTCCCCAATGACCATTAAACAAGTTAGCAGTTGCAAAAAGACTCAGCTAAAGTCACAATGACAATCTGAACACAGAAGTCTCTTACTTCAAAAGATGAGATTAGAAATTACAAGTCAGAGTTCCAAAAAAACCAGAATGGAACTGAATACAAATATATAACTTCCGAAAAAGAAAGTCTGAACTCTGTCAACATTAATTCCATTGGACCACTGGCTGCAGAACAAAACCAATGAACCTTTTTAAAGGTTTTGTAAAACAGGTGGTATGGTGTATTTTCAGCACTGATTGTCAAAATGTAATACTCCTTCTGAACATTTATGATGCCTGACATCTTCGCCAACCTAGCACATTATGTAGTGAGTTATGTAAGCCACACCTCAAAACAGAGGAAGGTGCAATTGCAGTTTACATTAAACTCAAGCAGAGAGGCAGTTAGAAACTCACATACCCTTAGCCAATGTATGTAAGATGGCTATTTCAAGTTATTGAACTTTAAATATCAGAAGCACCAAACTCCCATTATGAGCTAATGGGCTGCAAAATGTTATGCTTTAAAATTAAGCCTTCTCTTTGGTTAAAGGGGGCAGGTGGCATCTTGAAAATGTGAATATAAGACAATAATGCATTCAGAGTAACTTCAACATGCAAAGATCTGTTTTATGTATTTTACTTCCTCTTTCACTCTCCAATGACTCCTTGAATAAAATTCAGCTCCTGGGAAAATATTATCTTACACATCCAGTCTCACTTTTCCACTGGTTATGCTGAGAGAGATAAGTCCTAAGCTGGAGCAGCAATCAGCAAATGTACTCTCAACAGTGGGAATTTGGTTGGTGTTTTGTCCTAGCTTCCTCTGATCTTCCTGAAAGGATCTCACCTTCTGCTTGCGTGTGCTAACATGCATTCCTTAGGAAACAATTGTTCCAGACCTAGGTCTTTCTCCTTTCACAAAGACATCTGATAGAGAAGGAGACTTAAGTCTGCTTTCATTTAAAAGTAGATTATCATAGCTTGCATCCACTTACCTGATGCAAAAGCGTTTCTCTGCTGCCTTCTGACTGATTCAATAACCTTCGAGACAGCTCCAGTTCCTGTTCAAGCTAGAGTTCCAACAAAGGATAAAGAGAAATGTCCAATGGGGCAGAAGATAATTAAACGATTATGGGCAAAGTGTAAGAGGAAAAAAGTAGGAACATTTTCAGAAGATATTTACAGCTAACATGAAAGAGTAAATATCTTGCTATAAATACATCTTAATACTTCATTAATGTTAATTGCATAACATCAAGTAAACCAGATCAGAGCTCAGGAGGTCTGGGTTCTCAAGTCAGTTCCATCTCAACAGCGACCTTGTTTAAATCTGTTTAAATCTCTTATCCTTAGGCCACCATTCCATCATCTCTAAAATAAGGATTTTATATTAGATTTATATTAGATAATCTCTGAGATTCCTTTCAGTTCTTAATCATTTTAACCTGAATTCTAAAGCAATTTTTTCTTTAAATTAGTACATGTAGTGTCATACGAACCAAATTACAATAAAAACTTCAGGGATTCAATGATTCAAAGTATATTTCATTCAATTGATAATTTCATATATTCTTAATATCTTACATTCCTGATATTTTCAATATTCATAACACTCCTAAAATTTTAAAATATCTAAGTACAGAATAAGACATTCAACTTGAAAAATACAATAGGGCAGGAAACAGGTTTGTTAAAAATCCACAACTTACATATGCTAAATAAGTTTGCATTTTCTAACAGTAAGGTTGTTTTGCAAAACCACAAATCTATATTAAGATGTCGTTAACTGCTTAGATTTGTAATAGTTATCCTAAATTATCATTTCATTTGAACAACTATCTATATATTAGCCCTCTAAAAAATGTACAGGTGGTAGGTATGGCCATGAAGAGTAGCATCAGGGAGCATTATGGTCATGGAACAGTCCTGTATCTTGATCGTGGTGATGGCAACATGAATCTACACGAGATAAAATTGCACAGCACTATACACACACACGCACACACACTCAACACACAAATGAGTGCACATAAAGCTGATGAGACCTGCATAAACTCTATGGATTATAACAATGTCAATTTCCTGGTTTTGATATTAGATGGCAATTACGTAAAACGTTACCCTTGAGGCAAATGGTGTGAAGGGCACATGGGACTCTCTATAATTTTGTTTTGTAACACTTTATGAATCCATAATTATTTCAAAATAATTTTTTAATCTTGTTACACAATTTTTAAAAAACTATACATGTGGCTCATAAACTAAATGTTACATTTTTTAAAAAATTAAGTATATATGGAATCACAGAATCCACACAAAATAGTATCAGACCTATTCTCTTGTTTCTATGGAGAAATAAAGATGGAAGAAATCATACACCAGTCAAAATGGTTTCGAAACTTATCAAAGCCCATATTAGTCATGATGCCTGGGTAATATCAGCAGTATCAGCTCCCAACGGGCAAACTTGATGACCTGACATACCTCGCTTACCATAAAGGCAGCATGTACGCATCATTTAACTTTACATAGGTCAGTGAAATAAAATAAAGGAGGTAATGGTAAATAGAAAAAACAAGACAGAGTAAAGAACATTACATCAGGGGCAAAAATCTTGACTTTAGCATTCATTACCTTGGGCTCATCCGTAAATCTACTCATTTGCAAACTGAAGAGAGTTTTTCGGCCTCTGAATTGCCTTCTAGCTCTAAAGTGCTAGGCTCTGTAGGTTCACAGATGTGAATATATGTCAAAGGTCCTTAATATTTAATGGGAATAGAGGATTTTTCAGAACTAGGCTGCTAACTATACCTATTCTATATAATGAAAACGAATATATCCAAAATACCCAGCCTTTAAGCAACAGGTCTTTCCTAAACCCTGCAGCAAAGCCAGGCTCTTTAAACGTTCTCCAGCGAGGAAGGGTGAAGTTTAATTTGCATCCTGGAAAGGAGAGGGGCCAGATGACAAGGTAGCAAAAGACCTGGAGAGTAGTTCCCCCTCAGCCATGGAGCATACATCCCAAGACCCCCAGAGGATGCCTGAAACCATGGATAGTACCAAACCCTAGATATAGTAAGTTTTTTCCTATACATACATACCTATGATAGTTTAATTTATAAATTAGGCACAGTAAAAGATTAACAACAATAATCAACAATAAAATAGAACAATTATAACAATATACTGTAATAAAAGTTACCGTAGATCTTAGCAGCCTCCAGAAACAATTTTTTTTCCTTCCTTATTCAGTCGAGAACTTTCACCTTTTCACTTAAAGGATGCACTTTACGGCTTCTCTTTGGTATATCTGAATCGCCAGCATCACTATTCTTGTGCTTTGGGGGCATTACTAAGTAAAATAAGGCTGACTCGGACACAAGCACTGCGATGCTGCGACAGTCGGTCTGATAACCAAGAGAGCCACTGCGTGACTCACGGGCAAGGAGCAAGTACAGCGTGGATACGCTGGACAAAGGGATGATTCACATCCCAGGCAGAGCAAGACGGCGAGAGATTTCATCATGCTACTCAGAACAGCATGGCAATCTATGACTTAGGAACTGTTTATTTCTGGAATTTTCCATTTAATATTTTCAGACTGCAGTTGACTGCAGGTAACTGAAACGGTAAAAAGTGAAACCACAGATAAGGGGGGACTACTGTATATGTTTCCAAGAGCAAGTAGCAGAGAGTGGCAGAGCCCTTGAACCACGTCTGACTCCACATCAAAACATACAGGCTTCATTATGTTCTAACAAATGATCTCAGGGACGCTCTTCAAGGCACTCAATGAACATCACTGGCCCCAAACAGCATCATTCTTTGAAAGATAACTTGCAAAATCTTACTTGACTCTTCTCAGTTTCAGTTTGTCTTAGCTTATTTTTCATTACTCCCTCATCCTCATCTGCTTTAGCTTCTTGTTTCTTCAATGCCTAGAATGAAAAAGGTGGGAAAATATGCATTATTCCAAAATACATATAAAACTGAAAGACACTACTAGGATATATTGAGAAAAGGCTAAGGAAGATGATTATGAGTTGTACAAAATATGTAAAGCATTCTTTTCTATATTTTCCCTCTTTAATAAAATGGAAAAAAAGAACTTGAAGAAAATACAAATTTCAAAAGTTAACCATAAAAGTGTTTGTTTTGGTTTGTCTCCACGTTAAAACTTAAGGAAAAAATTTATATTTGGAGCAATCTTTCATAACATCTAAAAAGCATTCCACTTTTTAAAAATTTTTTTGACAATTTTAGCATTTAGACTTAGCAAGGTGTATGTATAGAGGCCATCCAAACTGAGAAAAGCCAAATTGCCAGAAATCCTTTCCAACAAGATCTGTGGTGCTCAATAGAAAAATGATTTTTAGGCAAACAGCAAAACATGTTAAAAACTATTTTGATACAAGTATAATCAATCATATTCAATTTCATTAACTTACATATCCAATAAATATCTCCTAAGTGCATTTACTAGGTGCCAGGCACTATGCTAGGGGCTACTAATACACACACATATATATAAAATAAACATGGCCCCCTATCCATGAGGTTACAGCTCCGTCTGCCATGATTCCTACTCTCACTAATAAAAAGCAATTGAGTAAAAAGGCAGCGAGATATCATCAAAATGAAAAATAATTTTGACTTGAGTACAATAATGTTATAAAACTTTTATACTGTTTACTATGTACAGACATTCTTCTTCTTCTTATATTAAATAAATACATTACCTATATTGGAAATACACATTTAATTGTTATGATAATTCCATGAGTTATTTAAAAGCTCATTTTATTAAGGGGGAAATTGAGGTTCAAGGAGTTGAAAAACTTGTCCAAGGTCATTCACCTAGTCCATGACAGAGACAGAAGGTAGACAGGCTGCCTCTTGGCCATTGAGTGGCACTGCCTCTCCGTGTTGAAATAATAATATCAACCTTATAGGGTGGGTATGAAGACTAAATAATTTGATCTTTGTAAAGTACTAAAATGTACAGTAAAAGAGAACTATTATGATTACTGAACTGTTAACATTGATAAAGTATTAAGAATCATAATGCTTTTCAGGTAGTTATCAAATGATTTTGATGTTTGACATTCTTTATTGTAGGGTAAGTGGAATTTGCAATAATATTTAACTCTATATACATAATCCATTATTCCAGTTTGGTTAGTGGGATGTGTTTAAAAATTTTTCCTAAACAAAATTATCCTAGAAACTTGAAAATTACTGCTGGCATCTTTATTCTTTCCAAGCTTCCTTGGTCTATCCCCAATGAGTGAGTGTGTGTGTGTGTGTGTGTATGTATGTAAGAAAGAGAGAGAAAAATATAAAGGGAAAAGATAACAAGAAATTGTTGCTACATTTTTAATCAATTCATTTTATAAAATTTTAAACTATCTTCATCCCAACCTAGCCCCACTTTCTTCTTATGAAATTGGTTGTCTTTTCAATATTTTTTCATTGAACTAAAAACTAGCCTGAGCTCTCCACAGAGGGGAGATTATGAGGAAGACTTCTTCAGGCAGTTGATAAATTCCAGCAAACTACAGTCATGTGCCACATAATGATGTTTCATTCAACAGCAGACTGCATATACAATGGTGGTCCCATAAAATTACTACCATACAGCCTAGGTGTGTAGTAGGCTATACCATCTAGGTCTGTGTAAGTACCATAGGGGAGGAAGAAATTTTCCTCTACCTTCCCAGGTTCTTCTGGCTGGTCTAAGAATTAAATTGACATGAGACATTAACAAGAGAAAAACAAACAAAAGTTTAATAACATGTATACACAAGAGAAACCCAGGAAAATCAAGTAACTCAGCAAAATAGCCAAAAGCCCTCACCTTAAATACCATCCTCAGCTAAAGACAAAAGAAGATATGAGGAGTGGGGAGAGTTAGGGACCTCAAACGGAAGGAAGGCAATTCACAGGTAGGTGAAAAGGAGCAAACATTTGGAAAACAAGCGTTTGGCCACTCAGAAAAAGAAGAAGACAGAAAGAAGCCCAACAAACAGGCTTTTCTAGGTCCCTCCCTGTTTACCACCTAGTTCATGTTATGCTATAGCGATAGCTCACTTCCTGAGACAGGCTTTTGTAATCCGAATTCTTTTAGGCAGATAAGGGGGAGACAACAAGAAAAACTCTGAGTATTCTGTTTCTTAAAAACAATCCACCTAAAATAATCCACATATTAAAGAGATATATTTTGGGGTGACAAATTTTGTTCCCATTAAGTACACTCAATGAAGTTCACACAACGACAAAATCTCCTAACAATGCATTTCTCAGAACGAATCCCTGGCATTAAGCAACACATGACTGTAGAAGTTAGTTTAATAAAGGAAGTGAAGAATAGCAAAGGAGAATTAGTAATATTAGTTTAGTGCATCCATTACTGTCAATAACTGAAAATCACAGTTTAGGCTTTGATTCATAATCATGTATTAGTCGCAGCCTCTAATGAAGACTCTTCCAAAATCCCAACAAAATACCTATCAAGAAACTTATCAAGACAAAAAATAGCAATAATGCTAAAACCTATCGACTGACAAGTAACCTGTCAAATCTAGAATTAAAATCCAAAATATAAGGCAGGTGAAACTGAATGGAGGAAAACTGAATCAGGCTTCACTTCATGAATCAGACTCCCGGAAAAGAGGTAGAAAGACACCTTCGCTTACCCCCTGGTAATAGTCAGACTCTACTTCTGGATTCATCCTGAGTAGAAGTCACTCCAAATGAGTGTGCAATAAAGGATCATCCAAGCAAGGTGAGGTCACTTGAGGCCATAAACAACTTCAAATAAGAAGGGCTTGTCCCAAGCATAAGAGCCATTCCCTTCCAAAGCTGAGTTCAAAATCTAACTGGAAGACTCTGCAACCTTCAAGCAGTAGTTGCTAAGATCCTTCCAACGTGATTTTGTGCATCTCTTCATGTTCCAGATTGTTTCCACCTCTGTCCTCCAGTTACTGAGGTAAGAGAAACAGGAGGAGTCACCTGCTAAGCTTTTAAAACTTGATTTAACTTCATGCTGCAACTCTAAGAGATTAACTTAAGAATTTAAATCCCCAAAATTCTCCAGTGAAGAAATGTTTCCATTTTACTAACTGGAATTAATCCATTTCTTCTTTTTTTCTTTTTTTTTAACATCTGTTGCCAATCTTCCTCTCTCTCTCTCTTTTTCCCTCCTCAAAGTCCCAGTATACGATTGTATATCCTTGTTGTATGTCATTCTAGTTCTTCTACGTGAGCCACCACCACAGCGTGGCAACTAACAGATGGGTGGTGTGGTTCCATGCTCAGGAACTGAACCCGGGCCGCCGAAGCAGGAGCATCCCAAACTTTAACCACTGATTATCAGGGCTGGCTCTGGAATTAATCCATTTCTGTTCCTTTCTCATGAGTTCCAAAACTTACATTTAAAAAGTCCTATGACATTTTACATCAAAAAAACAAGAAAGTGGGCCAGCCCTGATGGCCTAGTGGTTAAAGTTCAGCACACTCCACTTCAGCAGCTGGGGTTGAGTTCCTGGGCACAGAACCATACTGTCTATGAGTTGCCATGCTGTGGCAGTGGCTCACCTAGAAGAACTAGAACGACTTACAAGAAGCATATACAATCATGTACTGGAGCTTTGGGGAGGGGAAAAAAACTTAAAAAGACAAACAAGAAAGATATATTAACATTTCCCAAGTGTTTACATAACTTATCTTGATTGAACACATTAAAAATATATTTAATTCATTTATATGCTTATTTTTACTTACTTAGATAGACATTCAAAATAATCCTTGTTTATCCAGAGGCTTATATTTCCAAAGAGTAATACAAAAGCTTTGGTGCCACTATGGTGGAAGCTTCAGAAGGCCAGGGACCTCATCTGTCACGATCACATTTTATTTCCAAGACAATACTTGGCACATTTTAGGTGGTAAACATATGTTACTGAATAGATGAATAAATATCCCTTTATAATCTCTGAATAACATCTTCACTTTGCAATTGGCCACCTCTCTTCATCACATACATGTAAGTTTTCCAGATTTATCCCATCTCTTTTAATCACCATATTTTCTCAAACACCAAGTTGTCTTTCTTTCTGGAAAAACAATTATGGTGTAGTGATATGGGAAAATAAATATTTATTTTTGGGTTTAAGTCAAAGAGTTAATACCTTTTCCCGTTTTCACAAGTCATCATTTTAGCCTCTTCTTTGGAAAAATATCTCCTGAATGGGTTTAAGTCTTCTAATTTTGAAATAATTTAGGCTTACAGAACAGTTGTAAAGAGAGCTCAGAGTTCCCACATACCCTGTACCGAGCTTTCCCTAAAATTAACATCTTACATAAGCAATGTAGGTTTATCAAAACTAAGACTTTAACATTACTACAAAATCATTAAGTGAAAACTTTATTCAAGTATCAAATGTCCTTTTTTTGTTCCAAGATACAATCCAGGATACTGTGGAGCAAGTTGTCTCTTTAGTCTCCTCTGATCTATGAAAGTTTCTCAATTTTTCCTCGTTTTTTAATGATCTCAACATTCTTGAAGAGATACTTCAAGTATCTTCAGATCAGCTATTTTGTAGAATGTCCCTCAGTTTGGGTTTTTCTGACGTTGTCTCATGATTAAACAGGGCTCATAATTTGGGGGGAGAATATCACAGAAGTAAGTGCCCTTCTCATTGTATCACATTGTAGGGTACACAATATCAACATGACTCATGACTAGTGATGCTAACCTTGATCGCTTAATTAAGGTAAGGTATGTCTGCCAAATTTTCCTACCATAAAGTTAGCATTCTTTCCTTTACATACTCCTTTGTTAGAAGAGAGTCACTAAGTCCAGGCCATACTCAAAGGGAGAAGAATTAAGCTCCACCTCCCAGAGACAGAATATCAAAGAATGTGTGGAAATATATTAAAAACTCTAAAGTAATTAACAAATATTTTGGGAGACACTTTGAGGCTATGCAAGTATCCTTGAAGTTTCACCCACCAATTTTAGCTCAATGCCAGACCAACTATAACACTATCAGTTTTTTTGGGGGGGGGGGGTGCCTGTAAAATTTTCCCCCATCAAACCTTACAGCCTAATGCAACCTAGATTCCTAGTAAGTTAACCCACAGGCCAATGTCCACCAGTAAGTAGAATGCTGAACCTCTCTACATTCACCCCACGATAACCTGCTTACACCAAAAACAGTAACGAGTCATCTAGAATTTACACAAGACTATAAAAGTGGATGGAGTATGTACACTCATCAAACCTCCACCAAATCTTGGCTGCTCTCTTAATTCTCTTGAGCTCCTCCACAACTGGGAATTCTCCTTCTTCCCTGTTCCCCTACATCTTGTCCAGCCTCACTGTTTGGTTTCTTTGCAGCCTCTGGATCTTACCCAAAGGCTTCTAAATTTCCCTCTCCAAGCTATACAGAGAAATTTGCCTCTATTCCAGTTCTCAATTTTGAACACCTGTACTCATAACCACACCCAACACCCCCCACTTCCCCTACCCCATAACAAAAGGAGCTATTAGTTAGCAGGATCCATTCCCCTGAAAAGGCAGTGTGGGAAAAAATTATTTTCATTCTCACACTAATAGATATTTAATCTTCACTTCTTATAATTAGCATAAATATTAACAATATTTTGGTGTTAAAGGAATAAAAATCAATTAGCTGAACTTTAATTAATCTAATTGTCTTATCTAGTACATAGAATTATACCCTATAAAAACATAATTCTTCTAAAAGTCAACTATTTTTTAAAAATTCAAATTTCCATATATGAGCTAGTTAAATAAAAGAACCTCTAATTCTCCTGGATATTTAGGAATTTGCAATAAAATTTCCTTTCCTCTTTACTTTCCACCTTCAACATCTGACTAGTTATTTATAATATCAGTTTTCCAAAATAATAGACTTTTCTTTTGTAGCTCTACTTTGTGCCTAAAACATTATTAATTACCTCCCTCCCCTTTCATTTCTCCTTTTTACTCTAGAGATATATAAGTCTTAGAAAATTTAGTCATTAAGAACTTCAACTCTATTGTTTTCAGTAGAGGAGCAGCAGTGAGGTATTGAAGAGCAGCCCAAAGCGAATTACTACATTTCCACCATGCCATCTAGAAATGTCATTAAGTTGGAACACTGTTTCTACTTCCTATACACCATGAGTCAGTAAACAAGTACACACACATGCAACAGTCTAGCCCAGAATACTGAACCCATTTTCTACATTATCCAGCTTAAAATGACAAAGAAAGAAAATCTAACTCTTAAGACCTAGTAAATATATATTAACGTACTTTAAACTTCGGAAAATACATATAACACTCAACGAGAAACATTTTAAAAGTTAACTGAATCAAAACTATAAGCCATTTCTTTAAACATTAATAATAAACTTTAACTCATTTATTACCTTTTTAAGTGTGTAAGGCTGCACTGGATTTCTTTTCCATTTGACTTAGATCAAGCAACTAAGAATTATATTAAAACTGACCCAGTAAAAGCAGTTATAAAAAGAGAAAAAAAATCACAAGCCAATGAATTTTTATTACTATGTTATTTTGCCCTTTAAAGCTTGTTTTTTTCTTAAAAGCAGTTTAGCTATAAAGCTATCATGTGCCCTGCTCCAGGATTCAGATGGTCTCTTCCATGTTTAAGATCACAGCAACAACACCGAGAATTAATAGAGGGTCCCTGGGGCACATTTCAATCTTTAATAACAACAATTATTCTTCTTTTTTCTTAAGTGTGCCTATTTCCATTAAAAAGACTAACATATTGAGTACTGTACTGCTGCAGCGCTTTAGAGGTGGATAATTCTGAATTTTCAGCTACATATAAATTTTTTTTTTTAAATGCAGCCTCTCCCTTTACAAAGTAGAGGAAAGGAGACAAGAAAATGTTTGTAGACATCTCATCTGACCATAAAAACTCCCACAACTCTGACAATAGACATATTTATGAAGAGGCTCTAAAAAATAACACACTCAAAAATGTAGAGCAAATAGGGAATTAAAGGCCCTCTGTCTATTTTAAATGGACCAGCACACTAGGGTAAGAATGATGGAGCTGGAATGAAATAAAGGTCACATGTTAACTCCCACACAGGCCACTGAAATTTCAAAAAAAACTTATGAACGTAAGCTATCCTGTCTCATCTCCCTCACTCAGCAGTGCTAGAATTGCATGCCTTCGGCCACAAGGGCAAGAACATGTAGATGACTCTCTGGTAAACCAACAAGACTATAGAAAACAAGTCTGTGCTCCTATTAAACAATAGGTCAGTAACGTACTTCAAGGTACAAACTTTCAAGTCAAATTGTTTGTTACAGTAACAATAAAGAATGAAGAAGTCATGTCACTGAGAATTAGAAAAACAGTTGCTCTTACTATAAATATATTTTTTAAGACTTTTTTTTTTAGCAGTTTTATGTTCACAGCAAAATTGAGAGGAAGGTACAGAGAGTTCCCATATACACCCTGCCCCCATACATGCTTAACTTGCCCATGATCAACATCCTTCAACAGAGGAGTACATTTGTTACAAGTGATGAACCTACAGTGACACACCAAAATCACCCAAAATCCACAGTCTACATCAGGGTTGACTCTTGGGGTACATTCTATGGGTTTTCACAAATAACATAATAACATGTATCCATCATTATGGCATGATACAGAGTATTTTCACTGCCCTAAAAATCCTCTATGCTCCACCTATTCATCTTCCCCTCCCTACCCAACTCCTGGAAACCACTGATCTTTTCACTGTCTCCACAGTTTTTCTTTTCCAGAATGTCATATAGTTGGAATCATACAGTATGTACTCTTTTCAAATTGGTTTCTTTCACTTAGTAATATGTCCTTACATTCTCTCTCTGTCTTTTCAAGCCTTCATTGCTCATTTGACTATATTTTTATGATTAAATTCTTCATGTAGGTACAAAATAAAAGTCAGCAAACAAATATTTTAAGCTTCACAATATAATGATATTCTGATCCAAATTAGAGCAGATAAGCCATAAACTAAAGCTAGAAGTTGCCTATATTTATGGATATTAAAATTGTTAAATAGCTTTAAAGATATTTGTTATATTTCAAATCAAGAAAAAACACTAGCAAGTATTTAATATGTATAAAACACTATAATGAGAACCCTTATTTCATTGGAATCTTTTTAAAAGAGGGAAATCTGGTGTCTGTTTCCAAAATTCTCCTTTGGAAACCTAAATGACAGCTCTAAAACCATCAAACGTGAATGGAATAATACATATTTTAAAAAGGAATATATATGCATAACACAGCAGGATTTTAGTGCTCAGAACTAGTACTACTTATTAAATTAACATAGATTTTACTTCTGTCAAGTTCTGTGAATTTCTAAATTTTGTTTTTTCCTAAATCAACTTAGAGATTCCTCCCACATGGGAACTAGCTAAAGTCATGGAAAATTTTAGCCTTTAAGTTCATCCAGTTGGGGATTTCTGTGCCAACAAAAACAAAACAAAGCAAAAAAAAAATTAAGTTTCTTTTCAAGGCAGAAAACAATGCATTCATATTCTAAATCCCTGAACCAATATCTAATTCAAAACTAGCTAGATGGATTTTACTTAAATTATTCAAAGAAATTTCTCTTTCAGCCATAACCAAGAAACAAAAATTCTATATTAAATCTATGATTAAAAAAAATTTAATAAGTAAAAGTAGAACTGTGTGATAGGAGTCCAAAGAGAATCCAATAGTGATCATCACTATTATGACACCATACAGATTTTCAGGATATCAAGGTAAGGGAGAAATTCTAAAAATTGCCGCCACTTGAACTCTGTGCATTTTCCAGATGGAAGTGGTAACCATGTACTGAGTGGAGTCACAAGGTACAACCATTCCTTTTGTTCACAGGGTAGAGTAATAGCAAGTATCATGTAGTTAAGTAAGATTTACCAGTAATTAAGTACATTGGTATTATTTCTGATGGTAATTGTAATCCTTAATAATGTTCTCTAAAGATATCTGAGGTTTTAAAACATAAAACTCAAAGCTTCTCTTTGAGAATGGCCTAGATGTCTCTTCTCTTCTTTTTGTCTTCTTCTAATAAGGTGTTTATTATTTCAGGAATCCAAAGTGCTCTTATAAGAATTCTTGTGGTAGGACAGACGGGCACTTACTACTGACCTATTTTCCCCAATGAATAAGCAAACTTACTGGATCCACTATGTCCATGTTTACGGAGTCAGTGACTGGTTACAGCACCCTATGCCAATGAGGCCAACCAGGTCATGGGTTCAATCACTGTGAGAGCCAACTTCCTTTGCTCTGTACCATGGCCATAGTCTTTACCCTAAACCTTAGCCAAAGGCCACAAGAAGAATAACTAGGCCAGAGACCATGGATGAATTAGCAAAAATCCACTACTACCATGACTATAAAAATAACCCAAAAGTAAAACCCCTATTGACTAGTGTCAGGATTTCATTCTTCAAATGTTATTGAATTTGCCAATCTGCAGAACAAAACCTTAATCACTGCCTACAAAGTTGGTACACTTAAAACACCTACAAGTCTTTTCACTTCTTTAATTCAAAAGCAACAATGGTAATGAGTATTATTCCCTAAAATGCCATTGCTTTTACTGGAATGAATTTTATTTTTATGCAATCTTTTACTTAATAAAAATCTTGCAAGTAAAGTTAAATGTGAGCCCAACAAGCGCACTTTCCAGGATTTCCTTCAAAATCAAAAAGCAAATGCTCTTAGTGGAGGGTCTGTTTTTATCCAAGTAGTTTCCTCTCAAAAAAGAGACTCATAGTTTTATTAGAAAACCAAGAGCAATATGATACTTCATTTGACTTTCTAAATGCATGACCACTGAGTTAGAATTGTTGACAAACAGAAGATCATAGGTAATTATGGAAATTTAATTTAGAATTTCTGAAGTTTTCAATGTATTTGAGCAGAATGCCCTGTAAATATACAACATCTTTCATTGTTCAGAGTTAAAGGATGTTATTTTATGCCTTTGGATTTTGGGGGATTTTTGCTGTTGTTGTTATTATTGTTGGGGGTTATTTTTACTATTTTCTAATCAAAATAAAGCAGTAGCAAGTCTATCTGTACAAAGTAGTCTTTGTTTGTACAACATTACTATGCACTCAGTAGTTGCCCGATAAATATTAATTGATAATGATGGAAAAGGGCTTTATAAACAGATGGTCTAGGATAAATTCACTGAAAATGTAGATAGAAACATTCCACTCTTCAAGAAAAGCATAAAGTAGAAATTAAAGAAGTCCTGCACTCAGAAAATCTCAGTCTATTGTCAGGCAGCTGCTCAGTCAACAAGAACACCGACATTTTTCATCATCATCATAGCATTAACAGCATTAAATGTCTATTTGCATATGGTGCTACACAAAGGGACTCACAAGATTCATAGTAGCCTTATTTTTTATAATTTACAATAACAATATGGGCAAGAACAAATAAGTATATATAGCAAAACAAACGTGATTAAACACTTTGAGCTCTAGTCATATGTGGTATAAACATAAAATATGTGTCAGACTTAAATGTAACTCTTAGCAGCAATAAGAGTATATATTTATAATGTAAACTTCAACTATTTCCAAACAGAATTTGAAACGCTTTATAAGAATACCTATATATATGCTTAAAGAATAGCTGAAATAACCATATGATCCAGTTATTCCACTTCTGGGTATTTGTCCAAAGAAAATGAAAACATTGATTTGAAAAGATATATGCACCCCTACATTCACTGCAACAGTATTTACAACAGCCAAGATATGGAAACAACCTAAGTGTCCATCGATGGATGAATGGATAAAAAAGATGTATACATATATATATAAATACATAATGGAATACTACTCAGTCATAAAGAAGAATGAAATCTTGCCACTTGCGACAACAAGGATGACCTTGAGGGTATTATGCTAAGTGAAATAAGTCAGCCAGAGAAAGACAAATACTGTATGATTTCACTCATATGTGGACTCTAAAAAAATGAAACAAAAGAACAAACAAAACAAAATAAAAACATACTCATAGATACAGAGAACAGATTGGTGGTTACCAGAGGGGAAGAGAGTTGGAGGATGAGCCAAATGGGTGAACAAGTCAACTGTATCGTGATGGATGGTAACTAGACTTTCTGTGGCGATCACTTTGTAGTGATGTCGAGTTATAATGCTGTATACCTGAAACTTACATAATGTTATATACCAAATTTACCTCAATAGAAAATAAATAAATGGATGGAATCTAACGTTATATACCACCTGTGGGTCAAAAAGTTTTTATATGTATAACATGAAATTTCAAGACAAACATGAGTTTGACAGTATTAAATTCACTCTTCACTGAGGGGGAGAAAAGGAACACATGAAATAAAGATAGGAGTCAGAGGCCACAATGGCTATAATAGAATAATTAATGACTCTTCAAGAACCTAGAGAGCAAATAATCAGAAAAGAAAAAAAAAGAGGGACACAAAAATCGCATGAGGACTAACTTCAAAGAAGGTAGGAATAAGGAACCTACAAACAAATTGATCAACCCAGGAAGACATCCCGAAAACCACACATTATTCAAAAACACTTGAATAATAGGAACATGTAAGTTTATACACATGGGAGAATTTAGGAGAAAGACATTTGAAACGAGGAGGTGAAAAGGGGTAGAAAGTACATGACAAGCATATAATAATTAGTAGCCTCAGGCAATATTTTCTTAATAAAGTAAAAGGCTTAAGAAGACATGACATAAGTGTTAATTATATAGAAATGAAATTATAAGAATTTCAAAACTTACATTTACACATCATCTCATGAAACTGCACCCTTCAAAGGAATCCAAAGGCCTTAACTAGCACACTAACAGTTGACATGTTACTTCTTCTAAGATGTAAAATACATTTCTAAACTTTCAGCTTTTGTTTTAGCAACATTAAATTAGTAGGTCCCTGAAATATACTACCAACGTGGAATATTCTTTAATCCAGCCAGCTATTACTCCTGATATTTCTCAATACAAGAAAGATAATATGGCTTGTGGAGACTGTCTAGAATATCCATGAACCATAGAGGAAGGCTGCTCTGTCAATGGAAAGTTAAGTATCAAGTGAGTATATGGTTGAAAGAGACGAACTCCAAGATCTCTTCCAACTTCTCTAAGAAGTTTCGGGAAAAAAATATTTTCCACTAAAAGAATATTAAGAGTGTCTTAGTGTCACTTGAAGTGATCAAAGCCTAATAAAATAGACTCTAGGTTAAATAAAGGGTGGGGGAATGGGAGGCAAGGAAGAAAATCAAGAAAAAGACCAAGCAAGAAGACGAAAGAACACGGTATGTCTAGGACCTGCACATTTCAAGCTGTGCCAAATAGTGTTCAACCAGCTTTGAAAATAAATCCCATAATAGCCAATCATTCTTTTCCATCTATTTCCTTTTTATCAGCAGGTTGACATTAATGGTTCTTTCAGACCCTTACAGAAAACAGTGTTTATTTTATCCTTGAAAAAATAATAATAATAAGTAATCCACAGGTAACAAACATAACAGAGAGAAGAAAATAATTAGCATGGCAGAAAATGATAACAAAGAACAATGTTATAAATCAGAACTACAGTGAGTCAGAATTTAAATAAGTATTTCAGCCATAGGTCGCTAAAGTGCTTATCATGTTGCAAGGAGGTAGAATCAAATTCAGAAAAGAATTGCCTAAAATGATTTAAAAACACAAAGTCTCAGAAAAAATGCTACCTCTTCCACTCAAATTTTCTCAAAGGGCCAAGGAAACAAACAATTTTTCCTCTGGGCTATGCTGGAGCCTATGCAAAGCTGCAATAAACAGCCTTACTGAATTACAGTGATTGTTAACATTTCTATTTCCTCAAGTAAACTGGGAACCCCTTAAGGGTAAGACAGTATTTTAAGTATCTTTAAATCCCTAGTCCCCAGCACAGTACCTGGCACTTAGAAAGCACATGACATTATTGGCTGAATGAATATTTTACTATATATAGTTCTGACTACACAGTATGCAACATTCACTCATTCATTCCTTCAAGAAACACTTAGTGGGTCTCTGTTCTACACCAAGCACTGATCTATTTGCTGGAGACACAGCAATGTGCAAAACAGACTAAGAGCCTGCCTTCATAAAACCTGCTCAGGGGGACAGACAGATGAGAGGGGAGGAAAAGCGCAACAAAGGAAAACTACAGCTTGTAAGGGGCTCAGGAGTGAGGAAGGGGGATTTTATCTAGGGTAGTTAATAAGCCTTTATGAAGTAGGGCTCTGAATGACAGGAGGGCTCAAGCAATGCAACTGTTTTCAGTGTTGAAAATTCCTGGCTCTGAGAATGGAAATGCAAACGTCCGGAAGCAGGAGGGTGCCTGGTATGTCCATGGAAAGCAAGAAGGCCAGTGTTGTTGGCCTATGGTGGGCAAGAGGAAGAAGCATTGAAAATGAGGGTAGGGGCATGCAGAGACCAGATCAGAGGGCCTTGTAGGCTAAGGACTTTAGATTTCACTCTGAATGTGATAAAGAAACCATTGAAGGGTTTTAAAGAAAGATGTGGCATTATCTGATTCTGTGGGGAAAAGACCATAAGGAGGTAAGAGTGGAAGCCAGGAGGCCACTGCACCAACACAGGCAGGAGACACTGGTGATAAGATGACGGACGAGAGCAGTAGTGGTAGAGGGGATGAGTCGTTATCAATTCAGAAAATATTTTTTAAATAGAGCTGACAGAATTTAATGATGGACTGCTCGTGAAGAATGGGAGAAACGGAGAAGGCAAGGACATAAAGGAAACATACAATTTTTTAAATATAAAATTAAAATTATTTTATCAAGATGAGTATCCATCTTCTTAAGAAAAAATGAATCATACAAGTTATTAGGATGAACCACACAAAAAGCTAAGATTTACCACCTTGTGTACAAGTTCACGGGTCAGGAGGGGAAAGAACAGCAACAGAGTTCCAGAGATCAAGTCGGCCCAGGCTTTGTGGCTCTGACTCACAGCATCACTCTACGTTGATTCCCATTCAAGACAGACCAGCTAGCAATGCTTCCCGATCTCAGTCTCAGATAATAAACATGAAACTGTGTAAGTTTTTCTCACTGTCACATAAGACCCACCAAATGACTACATAAAGTTGTTGCTGTAAACACTGTTCTAACTTAACCATAATATGACAAAGATATGTTAGAAAAATCTAAGTAGTTTCTCACTCCTAGAACAATAAATAATACCACAGTTTCAGTATTTTTTAAAGAAAAGGAGCCAGGGGGCAGCTTGGTGGCACAGTGGTTAAGTTCATGCACTCCACTTCTGCAGCCCAGGGTTCGCAGGTTTGGATCCCAGATGCAGACCTACACACTGCTCATCAAGCCATGCTGTGGCAGTGTCCCACATACAAAATAGAGGAAGATCAGCACAAATGTTAGCTCAGGGCCAATCTTCCTCACCAAAAAAAAAAAAGGATCCAGAGTGCTGAAAGGAAATGTAAATTAACTAGAAATACAATGAATCAGAACAGAGCTATAAAAAATGCTTTTCTATCAGGTAAAGAAAAACACACAAGATTAGCTAAAGGAAGAGCAAACAGCATTAGAACACCAGTACAAAATGACCATAACTGGAGTGGGTGGACAACAGGTGCAAAAGCAGTGATTATTAAGAAAAAAATTATAATTAGGAGAAAGGTTTGAATCTATAAGATAAAAATTTAGAGAAAGTATCTTTGGGACACTTCTGTATAGCTCAAAAATATGACTCTAGTGAAACAAATTCTCATAACAAATTATAGTCTCTGTTTTACTATATGTAAAAAGATTTT
The DNA here is from genome assembly GCF_041296265.1 of Equus caballus. Taxonomy (NCBI): domain Eukaryota; kingdom Metazoa; phylum Chordata; class Mammalia; order Perissodactyla; family Equidae; genus Equus; species Equus caballus. The sequence continues at coordinate 38,521,927 of NC_091707.1, forward strand.
TCTACAGAAGGAAGGAAAAACTGTAACCCTGAATAAGAAGCATGAAAGAAATTCTAACAAAAAGGCATAGAAATGACAGTTTTAGTGTTAAATATAACAGATGTCTTAATATGTAATTCTCAATGTGTCATATTTTATTTTTCAACAGTGGAAAGAAACACTGTTTCTAATTTAAATTTTCAAATAGCAATAGTTAAGTAATTAGATTTTTTCAGTTGCAATGTTTGTGCCAAGTACACTTTCAGGGGGCCCTAAGTGTTGAGGTACATATATTATAATCATTTTTCAACAAAGTTTAGCAACTTTTAATAAACGATGCCTGCTGACTCACAATTGATGATTCAATACTGACGCCTAGTGGTCAACAACAGGTACTAATTCCCTAATAAGTATTTTTCCAAACATTTTTACGAACTAAATGTGAAACATTTAATGTAAATTATGTAAAAAAACCTAAATTAAAAAAACTTTCCCTCACAATGCTGTGAAAACTACAAAAGAAAAATTGTATCTGCAGTCTGCTGAAAAGTCTTTTCTCAAAATTGTCCCATTCACAACACAGATGGACCTTGAGGGAATTATGTTAAGCAAAATAAGCCAGACAGAGAGAGATGCACATCATATGATTTCACTCATATGTGGAAGATAAATTAACATATGGACAAAGAGAACAGATGAGTGGTTACCAGAGGGAAGGGGGGTTCAGAGGTGGGCATAAGGGGTGAAGGGGCACATTTATATGGTGACTGACAAATAATAATGTACAACTGAAATCTCACAATGTCATAAACTATTATGACCTCAATAAAATAAAAAGATATGTATTTTAGTGGCTATGTAAAAGTCCACCATAAATATACTATAATTTGTTTAACTAAAAAAAAATGTCTTTTCTCCATTATTTGCAATGTCCCCAAGCAAAATCAACCAGCATTTGCTGTTTACCCATAACAGCAACAATTCCATGCAGAGTCAGTTTATTCATATAGTTGAATTATCATTCTTTCAGAAACCCGTACTTAATATTTCAAAGAGGTTTTACCTTTAGAATTCATGTATCTGGGCAGTTCTATCCTAAATTTTTTTTTCTAACTTTGTCTATTGAACTAATATCAGAAATCCAGCTTTCTTAATTTTTCAGTATGATTTGAAAAAACAGTAATCTACTATATCAAAATGTTCTTTTTATAAAGTTGGAATATTTAAAATCTAATAGTGATTGAATTCTTGAAGAATGTTTGCAGGATTTGGGTTAAATCATTTAAAGTACTACGTATTAAACTCCAAAGAAGTTAAAATTTGTTAACCTTTACATTCTTTGCAAGAATATCAGCAGCAGAATAATACAACAATGCATACAAACCTTTGAGAGAAAAAGACTTTTTTACCAAGAATGATATATGCAGCTAAACTGTCATTCACATGTGAAAGCAGCATGCATTCCTTCAACAACTATTCACAGAATGTCTGCTGTGTGATAAGCACTGTACTACATGCCCCAGAAAGATGTGATGGACAAAGTTCCTCCCGATGGAGTTTACATTCCGGTGGGGAAGAGATAATAATATAACAATAACATGACTAACAAATAACGTAAGTAAACAAATACACAATTATAGGCGGTGTCAACTGCTATGAAAAAAATAAAGTAATATGATATGATAGGGAGCAATGGGGTAGAAAACGGCTACTTTGGAAAGGGGGAGGTAGAGAAGTTCTCTGTGAAGAGGTAGCAATTAAACTTGAAGGATAAGGAGGGATAAATTATACAGGGAGATAGAAGAAATATGTTCCAATGAGATACTGAGAGGACATCACTGTGGCTGAAGCACAGATTTCTTAGAATAATTTGTAGTTAAATATGTGATGTTTAAAATTTAGAATAATCGTCTAAAGAATGGAAATACAATCCATAGCTTCAAACTCAGTAGTAAGTATAAAAATAAATATACAACACATTTCAATCCATTATAAAACAAAGAAGGGGGAGAAAAAAACAAAGAAAGAGCGGTTTAAAAAAACACAAATAAAGTGATAAAAACATTTTCAAAGGTATCAATAATCGTAAGCGTAAACTAATAACCCAGGCGTTAAAAGACAAAATTTATCGTATAAGACTTTTTTAAACCAGCCATAAGGTGTTTATAAGAAACATACAAAATAAAACTACAGGGGAAGGATTAAAATAAAGAGGAAAAATCATACACCATGAAAACAATAACTCAAAGAATGCTAATATCAAGAGGAACATCACATAATAATTTTAAAAACAACTGACCATGAGGTAATTAGGTTATATCTATGAAAGCACAGTCACAAAATAGCAAAACTGACAAAAATCACAGGGAGAAACTGACAATCCTTATAATGGGAAGCTTTAGACTGACATATTTAATAAGAATTCAGAAGAATAGAACAAAATTGACAAACATGACCTACTAAATTTATATGAGTGTGTATGTATGTGTGTGTGTCACACACAAACACACAAAACTCTGCATCTAAAAAACAGAAAATGTCTAATTTTTTACTCATAAAATACTTTAAAAAATTGATGGATGATGGCACTAGGTCAAAATGAAAGTTTCAACAAATTCCAAAGGAATTAAGTTTAAAATAAATAATTTGAAAAGTTTAAAAGTAAGTATACACACATCTTTGCAAGTTCCAAAAAGTACTAAGTAAGTCTTGAGTTATATAGAGGAAATCCTAATAGAAATTGTAAAAGATTTAGAAATAGGCTACCATAAAAGAATGGCATATCAAAACATATGGTAATTTGGTGATAAATTTACAGTACTAATTTTTAAAAAAAGACAAGTTAATTAATTAACTTGAAAGTCTAAAATAGAGTATCCTAAAAATAAGAAATCAGAAAAAACAGATTTAAAAGCAGTATTTGATAAAGTAACAAACAAAGCTAGTCAAAACCAATAAAATAAATAAACCAATAAAACTAATAAAATAATCATATGTCTAGCAAGACTAATAACAAGGGGAAAGGAATAACTAAACAATATTAAAAAGAAAAGGATATAGTTTCAAAAAAGGATTGAAAAAATGATCAAGCAGGGCTATGATTGCTTCTTTAACTTAGTTTCAAAACACAAACAAAATGGATAACTTATAAGATCATCAATAATTACCAAACTGATTTAAAAAATAAAAAGTCTATAGAAACCAAAAACAACTGAAGAAATTGAAAATCTCAGTGGCCAAAAAGATAACCAGTAGAAATGATTTCATGGGCGAGTTTTAACAAACATTCAAGAAATAGACAATCCCTCTCCTAAACAATTGAGCCAGGGAATAGACAAAGAAGGAATTTACCTAACTCATTTTATGGGATTAATGTAACCTTGCTTCCAAAACCAAAAAGAGCAGTACAAAAAAAATTATAAATTGATCCCAATCATAAACATAAATATAAAAATCCTGAAGAAAACACTAGCAAATTAATTCAGCAATGTATAAAAAAGAATACATAACCAAACAATTCTCAGGAATGCAAGGAGAGCTCAAGATCCATTGAGAGAGTCAATCACATTTAAATATTAAAACAGAAAGGCAGCAGCAAGGATATTTGATAAATTTCATAATCTATTCATGATTTTTACAAAAACTCTCTTGGCCATCTAGGAATAGAAGGTGATGTTCTTAATCTGATAAAGGATAGCACTCAAAACCAAAAGCAAACACCATGTAGAAAGATTAACATTTCAGAAGCATCCCTATTTAAATATAGGAATGAAGCAAGGATTCTTGACATTTTTGCTTCTATTCAATATTGCACTTGAGTTTCTAGCCAGTGTGATAAAACAACAAAAAGAATTATAAAGAAAGAGACTGAATTGCCTTTAATTTCAAATAATACGATTAGATAATATGTCAGTAGAGCTACAAACAAATTATAAGAACTAATAAGATCATTAAGCAAAACTGTGGGATCTAAGAGCCACATATAAAACCAGTTGAACTCCTATATACTACAAAAACCAATCAGAGATGCAATAAAAGAAAATATCCCATGCACAACAGAAAGAAAAACCTTAAGGTACCCAGGAGTAAGTCTAACAAAAGATGTACAAGACGTTTATACAGACAATTATAATATTGAAGAACATTAGAAAATACTTCTCCTCAAATTAACCTACATATTTAGAACAATTACAATCAAAATGCCAGCAGGATTTGTCATAGAACATGACAAGAGATTTTCATTATCATTTACCAAAATATAATAAAAGCTACAATAATTGAGATAAAATGACAGCAGTTCAGGGATAGACAAACAGATCAACAGTAAAGCATATAGAACCCAGAAAGATATTACAGGAAACTAGATCCATAACAGAAATGGCATTTAAGTTATAGCGGAAAGAACAAATTATTCAAAAATGATGCTGAGGCAACTCATTAGTCACATAAAAAATAACTTAGATTCCTTCCTCACATTATTAAAAAAACTTCCTGGGGGAAAACACAAATAATCCAATATTTTAAAATGAAGTAGTTATAACCAGGTGATCTGCAGAGGCACATCCAAACTGCCAACAAATATGTGAAAAGATGCTCAAGTTCACTAAGAGGGAAATGCAAATAAACATAAAAATGAGTTAACACTTTATACCCATCAGTCTAGCAAAAATTAAAAAGAATTATACCACTATTACTGTTAGGAATGTGGGAAAAAGGGCCACTCTCAACCATTTTGCTGACAGAAATGTGAAGAGTTAGAACCTTTTGGGAAAATAATCTGGTAACCTCTTTTATAATAAAAGATATATCCATAGTAATAAAAGATTAAGTTGAAACCCCATCAGCTGGTTGGAGGAATTTCCAAAACATATTGGTGAAAGGAAAAAGCTTGATGCAGAAATGTATATATAATGTGATCCCACTTTATTAAAATAAAAACATATCCAAAAAACCTCACCTACTTATGCAGAGGTGTGTATATATCTGTCCAGGATAATTAAGAGCACAAAGAAAAATATAAAGGGATATATTCCAGACTGTGTACACTGGTTCCTTGCTTTTAGGGAGTGAGGGTAGTGGCTGATGATAAAGAACAGAGGGGGAGAGATGGAGAAAAAATGAGCCAAGCAAATAAATAAATAAAGCTGCATTAAAAAAGAGGATGTTTGGGGGGCTGGCCCCGTGGCCGAGTGGTTAAGTTCGCGCGCTCCGCTGCAGGCGGCCCAGTGTTTCGTTAGTTCGAATCCTGGGCGCGGACATGGCACTGCTCGTCAGACCACGCTGAGGCAGCGTCCCACATGCCACAACTAGAAGAACCCACAACGAAGAATACACAACTATGTACTGGGGGGCTTTGGGGAGAAAAAGGAAAAAATAAAATCTTTAAAAAAAAAAAAAAAAAAAAAAAGAGGATGTTTGCATGAGCATTTATGATATGATCACATTTAGTTATACTTTATTTAAATTATACATGAATAAACAATTTTTATACTAAATATTTTATTAAAATGTTAAAAGAACTATGTGAGAAATAAAACTAGTTAAACATTGAATCAAAATGATGTATTAATACAGTCCTACTTAATGCATTCAGCAAACATTTATTAAGTACATAGTATGTTAAATGTTATAAATAAAAAATGCTCAAAACGTACAATTAAAAGAGACAATATATCAAAAAATGGTCATTAACAGTAATAATCTGAGACAAAAAACATATATTACCTGAAACTGGACAGTGAGGAGAAAAAAGCCATCTTTGCAAAAGAAGGGGAAAAATAACCAATGGGATTAGCATGTATTAAAAGAATAAAAAGCATGGCTCAAAACAAGGCCAAGATTTCTGCTACACATACAGCTTCACCCCATGAAGAATGAACACCAGAGCAGGAGCTTTCAAATTTTCCACTGCTACACCCATTTTCCTACAGACTAGTACCTGTGTGGTTGTCCAGTTGTGATGCTCAGTGCTTTCGGCCCCTTCCTAGTCTGAAGGCCTGTGTGTCACCCTGCCTGTGTTACTCTCTGCCTGCTACAATTCACCCAGTCACCAAGTCTGACGAACACCTGAATTCTAGAACTCATATTCCAAAGTTGTGAGAAAACAAGGTGCATTCTTAGAGCTTTCCTTGTGCTTTCCATAAAGCTTGTGCTTTATTTTTAAACTTTCATTTACTTGTAAACTCTATTGGTCTTTCTCAAAGACCAGGGAAGCTGTTGAGATGGTCAATGTGATGGTAATTTAATAGTCATTTATATAAAAGGCATCTAATATCAATGGTGAAAGGGAAGCTCATACTATAAAATAAGTATGGGAAAATGTGGGGGATACCTACCAAAGAGAGCATTGACTACGGAAACAAGAAGAAGAGGGTAAAGTGAATGGCCAAGCAAAATTTTGCAATTCAGCCCTGGAAAGGTAAGTGAAGAGGAATCCAAAATCTAAGCTTACAAAGGCCTCCATATCTCCAAACCAAGTAGCGGAGTCTCAAAAGGAAGTGTGGGAGAATGGTTAATGAGGCCATGTCAGAACATTTGCTTGACTTGGTTCTCCTCTGAATTAGCACAAAAGTCTCAAGGGAGACGCCAAAGCTAGGAAGAGGACATTAGGAAAATATTCGTGGCTTCTTTGAAAGCTTCTCCCATAATGAGTCCAAACTAAATAAACACTACATTATATCACATTAATAAACAGTACCTAAGGCTTTTCTTAGGTGAAGTATCCATATCACTCAGCATCTCTGGAGCCACAATGACATTTCTGGGATGAAATGAATAGCTATTTGTTCATTAGGTTTTTCATAATTAGTACGGATGCCAAAAGATGAAGAAAATTATTGGAAAAAAAATCTTCCCAGTTGGGGCCAGCCCAGTGGCATAGTGGTTAAGTTCCTGCACTCCACTTTGGCGGCCCAGCATTTACCTGTTTGGAACCCAGGTGCAGACCTATCCACTGCTTATCAAGCCATGCTGTGGCAGGCATCCCACATACAAAACATAGAGGAAGATGGATACGGATGTTAGCTCATGGCCAATCTTTCTCAGTAAAAAGAGGAGGACTGGCGGTGGATGTTAGCTCAGGGCTAATCTTCCTCAAAAAAAAAAATATATATTGATTAATTTTTTCTGTATATGGCTTTATTTTATTGATAAGTCTCACATAATCTGGTTTTCCATGGGAGCACAGACTGAAAACCACTTAGCTGAGTTCCCTCCTTACACTTAATTCCTCATTTAATCTTCACCATCTTCTATTAAGAGTTCACGCCATGCCTGCCCCATAGACTTCTCCATGAAGCACCTTTAAACCTTAAGGCACCTAACTCACCTTAGGTCATATGCAAGCATGGAATATTCTTTGTGAGGAACCAGCATTTTAATGTTATGAAATGCTCTGAAAAGTATATACAAACATACCCCAGGAATTTATCTCATGTTTTTCATTTTAAGTAATTCAATTTACAAGAAACAGCTAATGAGATCAATTACAGGTAAAGTCAGCATCATGGCAGAGTGAACTTAGCCGGGACTCTCTCCCCTCCAACATACAACAAAAAGGAGTGACCATATTCGAACAGAAAATACCCTAAAAGCACAGGAATCCTTGGAGAGTCACAGCAGCCACATGATGGAGTGCGGAGAGGCTGAAGTCCCCCTCAGAGGAGCTGGAACAGGGTAAGAGAGAACTTTGGACTCCCCTAAAGACTGGGATCACTGCTGTGGGAGGCTCCGTGAGGGAAGCAGCAGTGGAGGGGTCTCCCATCTGTGGGGTTACCCATCACCCAAGACCCCCTAGCACCCTGGCAGCCTAGAGGGAAGCCCTTTAACAGGGCAAAAGCTTTCACACAGGGTGACCTCATCAAGCCAAGAACCTAGGAGACCAGATAGTGAGAGCTGATCAGGAAACCAGGGACTGCACACAGGGGAAAGTGCCCCTCCTCCAATCCACGCAGCACCGCACCATCTTGGCTGAAGGCAGAGGGCTTAGAATACACAGCTCTCAACCCCACACCCAGGGGCGATAGGTTGTAACTGCAAACAAATAATATCACAATGGGAAAACCCCATTATTATAGCATCAGGCAGTTCATCAAATCTCCAGAACAGAGAGAAAACAATAAATACCCAGAATTCAGTCCTGAGGATTCAGAAATAACTAAACTAAGTGACAATGAATTCAAAATAGCTATTGTCAAAAATTTCACTGAGGTAAAAGAGAATATAGAGAAACAATTCAACGAGTTCAGGAGCTACTTCACAAAAGAGATTGAAACTATAAAGAAGATTCAATCAGAAATAGAGATGAAAGACACAATGGAAGAGATAAAACAAAATACGGATTCACTGAATGCTTGTGTGAACACCACAGAGGAGTGAATCAGCATAATAGAGGAGAGACATGTTGAATTGCTCCAGACAGAGAAGAGAGAACTGAGACTAAAAAGAAATGAAGAAAGTCTCTGAGAAATATCTGACTCAACGAGGAATGCAACATAAGAATTATAGGTATCCAAGAAGGTGAAGAGAAGGAGAATGGAGCAGAATGCGTGCTCAAAGAAATAATAGCAGGGAACTTTCCAAATCTAGGGAATGAGAGGGAAATATGTGTCGAGGAAAATTTCAGACTCCTAGATTTGTCAATGTAAAAAGAGCTACTGCAAGGCATACAGTAGTAAAACTGTCAAAAATGAATGACAAAGAAAGAATACTCAGGGCAGCAAGGCAGAAGAAAATAACCTACAAAGGAACTCCTATCAGACTTTCAACAGATTTATCTGCAGAAACCTTACAAGCTAGGAGAGAATGGAATGACATACTCAAAACTTTAAAAGATAAAAATCTTCTGCCAAGAATACTCTATCTGGCAAACATATCCTTCAGCTCTGAGGGAGAAATTAAATCTTTCCAAGACTTTGTAGCCATGAGACCTCCCCTACAAGAAATTCTCAAGAAGGCCCTCATACCTGAAAAAAGAAAAAAAGGGAGAAAGGGGTCACAAAACACAGAGTAAGGAGACAAACAGGTAGACACACTCAGAATAGGATAGCAAATATTAAACTATAGCATTAGGCTAAAGGGAAGGAAAATACCAAAAACAAAGACAATCTTGTCACTTTAACCACAAACTCACAACACAAGTTGGAATAAGATATGAGAATAACAACTTAGGAGGGGAGGAGGAAAGGGACTGGATCAGTTGAGACTAAGGAAATAAGAGGCCATCAGAAAATGGACTATGTTATGTACAAGATTCTGAATACAAACTTCAGGGTAGCCACTAAACTAAAAAGCAGAACAGAGACACAAAAAATAAATAAGGAAAAAACAAAGAAACACAGCACAAAAAACTGCATAATTCAATGGGTAGACCAAAACACACAGGATGAGGAACAAAGGAAATGCAGGAACTGGAAAACAAGTGATATAATGACAGCATTAAGCCTTCATACATCAATAATCACCCTCAATGTACCCAGATTGAACTCTCCAATAAAAAGACACAGAGTGGCAAGATGGATTAAAGAACAAGATCCAACAATTTGTTGCCTCCAGGAAACATATCTCAGCTCCAATGACAAATACAGGCTCAGAGTGAAGGGTGGAAGATGATACTCCAATCTAATAGCAAACAAAAGAAAGTAGGTGTCGCAATACTTATATCAGAAAAAGCAGACTTCAAGATAAGGCAAGTAAAGAGAGACAAAGAGAGGCAGTATATAATGATTAAAGGGACACTCCTCCAAGAAGAAATAACGTTTATAAATATCTATGCACCCAACACAGCAGCATCAAAGTTCATAAAGCAACTATTAACAAACCTAAAAGAAGATATTAAAAATAACACAATAATGGTAGGGGACCTCAACACCCCACTCACATCATTGGACAGGTCACCCAGACAGAAAATCAACAAGGCAACAGTGGAATTAAACGAAAAGCTAAAACAGTTGGACTTAATAGACATATATAGAACACTCCATCCAAAAACAGCAGAATACACATTCTTCTCAAGTGCACAGAGAACATTCTCAAGGATAGACCATATGTTGGGAAACAAGGCAAGCCTCTATAAATTTTAAAAAATTGAAATAATAACAAGCATCCTCTCTGATCATAATGCTATAAAGTTAGAAATTAATTACAAGAAAAAATCTGAGAAAGGGACAAAGATGTGGAGACTAAACACTATGCTATTGAACAAGCAATGGATCAGTGAAGAAATTAAAGAAGAAATCAAAAAATATCTGGAGACAAATGAAAATGATAATATGCCATACCAACTCATATGGGATGCAGCAAAAGCTGTATTAAGGGGTAAATTTATCGCAATACAGGCACACCTTAACAAACAAGAAAAATCCCAAATAAGCAATCTCAAATTACACCTAACTGAATTAGAAAAAGAAGAACAAAGCCCAAAATCAGCAGAAGGAGAGAAATAACAAAAACCAGAGCAGAAATAAATGCTATTGAAACAAAAAAGGCAGTAGAAAGGATCAATGAAACAAAGAGCTGGTTCTTTGAGAAGATAGATAAAATTGACAAACCCCTAGCCAGACTGACAAAGAAAACAAGAGAGAAAGCTCAAATAAACAAAATCAGAAATGAAAGATGAGAAATAACAACAGACTCCACAGAAATACAACAGAGTATAAGAGAATACTACGAAAAACTATATGCAAACAAAATGGATAACCTAGAGGAAATGGATAAATTCTTAGACTCTTACAACCTTCCAAAGCTGAGCCAAGAAGAAACAGACAATCTGAACAGACCAATCACAAGGAAAGAGATTGAAACAGCAATCAAAAGCATCCCAAAGAATAAAACCCCAGGACTAGATGGCTTTACTGGTGAATTCTACCAAACTTTCAGAGAGGATTTAATACCTATCCTTTTCAAGCTATTCCAAAAAATTAGGGAGGATGGAATACTTTCTAATACATTCTAAGAGGCCACCATCACTCTGATACCAAAGCCTGACAAGGACAGGACAAAAAAGGAGAACTACAAGCCAATATCACTGATGAGCATAGATGCAAAAATTCTCAACAAAATTTTGCAACCCGAATTCAGCAATACATTGAAGGGATCATCCATCACGATCAAGTGGGATTCATACCAGTGAGACAGGGATGGTTCAACATCTGCAAATCAATCAATAAGATACACCACATCAACAAATTGAGGAATAAAAAAACACATGATCATCTCAATAGATGCAGAGAAAGCATTTGACAAGATCCAACAGCCATTTATGGTAAAAACTCTTAAAAAAATGGGGATAGAAGGAAATTACGTCAACATAATTAAGGCCATATATGACAAACCGACAGCCAACATAATACTCAATGGGTAAAAACTGAACACCATCCCCCTGAGAATAGGAATGAGACAAGGATGCCCACTATCACCACTCTTATTCAACATAGTACTGGAGGTTTTGACCAGAGCAATTTGGCAAGAGAAAGGAATAAAAGGAATCCAAATAGGGAGTGAAGAAGTGAAATTCTCACTGTTTACAGATGACATGATCTCATATATACAGAAAACCCCAAAGAAGCCATTGGAAAACTAATAGAAATAATTAACAACTACAGTAAAGTTGCAGGGTAAAGAGTCAACCTACAAAAATCAGTTGCTTTTCTATACTCTAATAACAAACTTACAGAAAGAGAACTCAAAAATATAATTCCATTTGCAATCGCAACTAAAAATATAAAGTACCTAGGAATAAATTTAACCAAGGAGGTGAAGGACTTATACAAAGAAAACTATAAGATATTACTGAGAGAAATTGATAATGACTTACAGAGATGGAAAGAGATTCCTTGCTCATGGATTGGAAGAATAAACATAATTAAAATGTCCATAATACCAAAGCAATCTACAGATTCAATGCAATCCCTATCAGAATCCCAATGACATTCTTCACGGAAATAGAGCAAAGAATACTAAAATTCGTATGGGGCAATCAAAGACCCCGAATTGCTACAGCAATCCTAAGAAAAATAACAAAGCTGGAGGTATCACAATCCCCAACTTCAAAATGTACTACAAAGCCATAGTGACCAAAACGGCATGGTACTGGTACAAAAACAGGCACAGAGATCAATGGAACAGAACGGAGAGCCCAGAAATAGAGCCACATATCTACAGTCAGCTAATCTTCAGCAACGGAGCCAACAACATAACAATGAAAAAAAGATAGTCTCTTCCATAAATGGTATTGGGAAAACTGGACAGCCACATGCAAAAGAATGAAGGCAGACCACTATCTCACAGCATACACAAAAAATAAACTCAAAATGGATCAAAGACTTGAAGATACAACCTGAAAGTATAAAGCTGGAAGATAATATTGGCAGTACACTCTTTGACATCAAACTAAAAAGGATCTTTTCAAATACCATGTCCTCTCAGACAAGGGAAACAAAAGAAAAAATAAACAAGTGGGAGTTCATCAGACTAAAGAGCTTCTGCAACGCAAAAGAAACTAGAATCAGAACAAAGAGACAACCCACCAACTGGGAGAAAATATTTGTAAATCATATATCTGACAAGGGGTTAATCTCCATAATATAAAAGGAACTCACACAAATGAACAATTAAAAAGCAAACAACCCAATCAAAAAGTGGGGAGAGGAGATGAACAGACATTTTTCGAAAGAAGATACACAGATGGCTAATAAACACATGAAAAGATGTTCAACATCACTAATCATCAGGGAAATGCAAATCAAAACTGCACTGAGATACCACTTTATGCCTGTTAAAATGGCTATAATCACTAAGACTAAAAATAACAAATGTTGGAGAGGGTGTGGAGAGAAGGGAACCCTCACACACTGCTGGTAGGAATGCAAACTGGTGCAACCACTATGGAAAACAGTATGGAGAGTCCTCAAAAAACTAAAAATAGACCTGCCATATAACCCAGCTATCCCACTACTGGGTATCTACCCAAATAATTTGAAACGAAAAATCCAGAGTAACATATGCACCCTTATGTTCATTGCAGCACTATTCACAATAGCCAAGACATGGAAGCAACCCAAATTCCCATCGACCAATGATTGGATAAAGATGCTGTGGTATATATATACAATGGAATACTACTCAGCCAGAAAAAAAGACAAATTCATCCCATTTGCAATAACATGGAAGGACCTAGAGGGAATTATGCTAAGCGAAATAAGGCAGACTGAGAAAGACAAACACCACATGATTTCACTCACATGTGGAATATAAACAAGTACTGGGACAAAGAAAACAGTTCAGTGGTTACCAGGGGAAGAGGGCCCGGGGAGGGGCACTGGGGGTGAAGGGGAGCACTTATGTGGTGACAGTCAAGAAATAATGTACAACTGAAGTCTCACATTGATGTAAACCATTATGAACTCACTAAAAAAACAAAGAAAGAAACAGCTAGTGAAAAACAAGTCAGGAATTCCCAAGATGTCACAGCTAGGAGTTATAAGAGTTAGAAATTTTATGCTGGATTTTATGTGAATTTTGGACCTGCAAAAAAGAGTTTTGACTTGGGCTTACAGTCTAAATACCTCTTTCACGATCCTAGCACCCACCAGTCCTACCCCACTCCACTAAATTTAACTAATCAGTTAGCATACTATCAAGTGTCTGATCAAAAGAAGTTTGTATATGGTAAATGTACCCTAATATTAAACAAACACTTTATTGTTTGCACAACGATTCAAAGAGAAAAGACTGATGGTTATAGGCTTAACCAGATTTAAATTTGATTAATAAAAATTTCAGAGTAATTTAGAACCATTTAAAATTTAAAAGATACACGAAAAAAATATTATTGCATGACTAATATAAAACATCTCTAAAGAAGAGACCTCTACTAAAATACCAAAACAGTGTTGTTTAAAATATGATATATGAGGTCTGAAGGCCAGTGAAGGTCTTTCCCAAGCTAAGAAAATCTGACATTTATGTGACATCATTAGCATATCTAGCTGAGGCTCAAAAAAGGAAGTGGACTCCAGAGCATACACTGCCTTTGTGCTTAGACCAGGAGGAAAAAAAAGAAGCAACAGAAAACAGTGAGTAATTCCTTAAAAACTGTAAACAAGAAAAGGAGAATAGCTTTCCCTCAACCAATTTCCAAGAACTAATACTGTTTTTCTTTAAACGGGAAGAGATAAAGCTCCAAGGACCTATGGACCTCATTAGATCACTAAAATGAAGCAGGTTTTAACCAAAAGCACAGATTGCCTCCCTGTAATACGAGATTATACCTAGAAATCTCTGACATTCTGGAATTTTTAATGAATACTCCTAGTCTCTTAACAACTTCTAAATGTCATAATTTTCACTAACATTGAATTATACATTTTAGGAAGGCAGAAGAGCATAGTGGCTAAAAGTCTAGGCCCACTTACTCATCTATAGATTCAATTTCTCACCATAGCCAGAAACAAAATATATCTATTACTATTAGACAGTACAGGTATTTCCATATTTTTTAATATGAAAAAGAAAGCAAAGTGTTTTCTCGCCTTAAACGTGCCCTTTCCAGAACACTCTAAGCCACTTAACTTGGGAGTAAGAATCAGCCTAAATTAATCCTTTCCAGTTTCCAGTGCACTGTTTAATCCAAAACCACCTTTTAAAAGCATATAGGTCACCACTTACAATAAAGCGACAGAATACAAAATTAAACATTTCTTATCAATAGTGATCCTCTATTGTATTGTCAGAGATGGAATTCCAAATCACAGCTCAAGCTTTTAGTCAAATTGACAATTACAATGCAAATATTCAGGATCTGGTTTCTCAAGAACAGGGGTGGGAAGCAATCTCCCTCTCCCTCTTTCTTTGTAATTTTGTGCATTCTGCAAAGAGAGAAGAAAATAAGAACAGAAAATTTCTCTAATTTTCTCTTGCAAAAAAGAACAATTGTCTCTTCAGTACTATTCTTATGCTCACCAGACGCAATTTGCTTTGAGAACAAATGTCTAAAAATCAAGGTTTAAAAAAACGCTACCCACATGCTGTATCTAATTATTCAACAAAGTATCCTCTTCAAAGGAATTACCAACTAACAAGGGTAGGCCTCCTTTTGTGAAATGAAGGAAAATAGAATTTTAAAAAACAAAAGCAGATTTTTCTATCAGTTTTCATTATAACTTCAGGGTTGCAACTTTTGTTCCTAATTTTCAATTGGCAGTGTCTCCTAATACTTGAAAAAAATGTTTTAATCTGTCTGTTATAAAGGTTAATGATCTTCAAGCACACATAAGTGCATTTGTAGAATATCACTTTTAGAGAAAACCATTTTGTATAAGAAAAAAATACCTTTTGGTTTTAATCTTTTGTTTTTCTTGTTATCGCTGATGTTTTATACTTTATATACAGATCTAAGAAATATTTAAAGAGAATTTCAGAAATTAATTTTCTATAATGATAGTAATAAAACATAACCAATGTAATAAAATGAGAATTCACAAATCTACAACAATATAAATGAATAAATAAACGAATAGAGAAAAAGACAAATCCCTTCCTTTCAGTAGGAATCCATGTAATAAATGTAGAAAGGATGATGGACTTTTTAAAAAATCACTATTTAACATCATTTATAGTAATAATTGTTTCATGAAAGAATCATTAATAGGTGCTAAAATATGTGGGTGAAAGCATGATGAGAAGTAGGCTATTTTCAAGTTTTTTCCCCATAAAATAAATAATTAAAAAGGCATAATAGTGGGGTTGGCAGGTGGAATAGTGGTTAAGTTTGCACGCTCCACTTTGGCAACCCGGGGTTTGTGGGTTTGGATCTTGGGTGCGGATCTACACACCCCTCATCAAGCCATGCTGTGGCAGCATCCCACACACAAAATAGAGGAAGATTGGCACAGATGTTCGCTCAGCGACAATCTTCCTCAGGACCAATCTTCCTCAAAAAGAAGGCATAATAGTAACTTTACAGTGGAGAAACCTGGCAGGCAACACTTTAACCAAATGTTCAGTTTTACGAGTAATGGGATAAATCAATATTACATGCCTCCTGATATGATATCCTGGGAAGAACACAACATCAGTTCTCTGGGTTTGCTGCCAAAAGTCCATAACCTGAATCTAGTCACAAGGAAACATCAACACATCCAAAATGAAAGACATTCTACAAAATAACTGGCCAGTACTCTACACAGTTGTCAAAGTCATGAATGACAAAGAAAGACTGAGAAACTGTTACAGATTAAAGGAGTCTAAAGCAATATGATGGTCAAATGCCATATGTGATCCCATATTATATCCTGTACCAGAAAAGACGTTAATGGCAAAATTTGAATAAAACCCACAAGCTAAATCATAGTATTGATCCAACGTTAATTTCCTGTGATTGTACAAGAGAACGTACACACCATTTTACTGAGATGTAAAAGTATTCACATCACGTCAGCAACTAGCTGAAAAAATTTTATCTATACGTATATACGGATATGTATATATTTATGGAGATATATATAAAATGATAAAGTAAGTCTGGTAAAATGTGAATATTAGGGGAATCTAGGTAAAGATTATACAGAAATCCTTTGTTCTAATTTTTGGCCTTCCTCGTAAGTCTGAAATTTCAAAATAAAAAGGTACCTAAAGGGTAGGTGACCTCCATTTGAATTGATTTGACAATAGTCCAGTCCAGAGGTTGGCGAACTTTTTCTATAAAGGACTAGACAGTCTACACTTGGGTTTGTGGACCATTTGCTCTCCTTCACAACTGTTCAACTCTGCCATTGTGTCACAAAAGCACCCACAGACAAACTGTAATGAATGGAAGTGGCTGTGTTCCAATAAAACTTTATTTACAAAAATAGGCAATGGGCCATATTTGTCCCATTGGCCATGGTTTGCTGAACCCTGGTCTAGTTCACACCAAGGAAAATTAATCAGAATAATTATACTTGCAGTTACCATTTTTTGAGCATGTGCCAGACACTATGTTAAGTGCTCTACTGACATTAACTCATTTATCCCTGCACCAATCTGATCAGATAAAACTATTATTTCCATTTTCCACAGAGGAAATGGGCCTAGAGAAGTTAAGGAACTTGCCCAAGGTCACACAGCCAGGAAGCAGTAGACTCTGGGTTTGAACCAGGTAGGGTTGCCTTCACACACTGAACTATAACCAATATGCTATACTGCTCATGTGGACTGAATTATACTGTCACATGCAACAACTAAGCAACTAAACCATTTTAACAACGGCTAAATAACTACCCAAACTCAAGATTTACATTCTGAGAAGGTATTTTTCACAAACCTCCTGTAGCTGCAAAGAAATAAGTCCCAGTTGATCCTGACGTCTTTCCACCAGCTCTCTTTCCGTGCGCATCTCTCTTTCTATTTCCTGAAGCCGTCGCTCCACCCGATCTGAAACCTGTTCAACATGAACAAACAAACGGAAATAGTGATGTTACCGAGCTGTTAGGCAAAAAACGCTAAATTGAAGAGATGTTTTATGCCAAATATACTATTTTGCATATTTTGTATACTTTGTAGAGCCCTTTTTAATGACGCTATTATAAAAAAGATCACAAAAAACTGACTGAAAATTACAAAAGAAAACAACCATTAGTCTCTAAATAACCCAAACCTGGATCCCAATAAAGGACCTAAATTTTTCAAAGCATAATATAATAATTCAAAAGATCAGACTTAGAAGTAATAAACTAGAAAAGAGTGCCCTCTGGTGAGTTAGAAGGAAAATACCAATTTTGCCAACAACACATTTATTACTCTATTAATGGTAAACTGCTCTATGTATTTAGTTCTTTTTCATTTTTGTTATCTATAAGCAAGACCTGCCTAGGAAGGTTTTGATGTTTATGTGCAGCAAATAATTAAAAGGGCTTTTCATTTGCTTGTCAATCTTTCCTACTGTGATCTGCTAAAAATAAGCCAGTTTAGATCAAAAACTAAAGTCAAACTGAAAAATGTTTAATTGGGACGCTCTAAAATAAACATGAAAGAATTTTTCCCTCTGATGCAAGATCTTCCTTGATAAAAGTTGTGCAAATTCAAACACACTTCATGCATATCATTATACAGTCCCCTAAATAAAACACTATTTGACTATTTGTGTATATTTGGTACAGGAGAATACAGTGGATGGAAGATATTTGTATTCATGTAAGAGAAGCAGTAAATACAGCCCTGTTATAAGAAATCTTTGCTACCAATTCTGTAGAGCCAGGAAAGGTCCTGGTCACAAGGGATCTTACTGGGGCAATGGAAAAAACTGGATTATGATGATGGTTGCACAACTCAGTACATTTACTAAAATTCATTGAATTGTATACTTAAAGCAGATTAATTTTATGGTAAGTTATACCTCAAACCAAGTTGTTTTTTAAAAAGACATTGTTAAACATAAGTTTAATTAGTCAACAAAAGCTGGGCAAAAATATTCTATCAAAATCAGCAGTTAGTATTTACTAAGACTCATAAATCTTGGGCTGCCAATGCTTAAAAACAATTAAGATACTTGCTGTGATACTCATAGTGCTTTACTAAAAACTTAAAATACCCATAAGCACCAAGTTTCTAACATGTCCCAGTAATCAACCCTAAAATCTCAACAAACAATTTAATACTGCATCAGAAATAAATACATTACTTGCTATAATATAAAACAATATTGGATAAATACTAAAAAATAAGAAGTTAATTTGTTCAATTTTTACAAAATGGAAATAACTTTATTGTTCACTCTGAATATAAAAAGTAATAGCAACACATATCAAAAAATAATAAAAAATCACTCAAAATTTATTAGGATGTCTACTATCAACAAAAAACAGGAAATAACAAGTGTTGGAGAGAATGTGGAGAAATTGGAACCCTGGTGCATTGTTGGTGGGAATGTAAAATTGTGCAGCTATTATGGAAAACAGTACAGAGGTTCCTTAAAAAATTAAAAATATCTTGCACCATACACAAAAATTAACTCAAAATGGATTAAAGACTTGCATGTAAGACCTGAAACCATAAAACAACTAGAAGAAAATATAGGTAGTACATTATTTGACATTGGTCTTAGCAGCATCTTTTCAAGTACCATGTCTACTCGGGCAAGGAAAACAAAAGAAAAAGTTAACAAATGGGACTACATCAGACTAAAAGCCTTCTGCAAAGCAAAGGAAACCACGAACAAAACGAAAAGACAACCCATCAACTGGGAGAAAATATTTGCAAATCATTAATCCAACAAGGGGTTGATCTCCAAAATATATAAAGAACTCATACAACTCAACAACAAAAAAACAAGCAACCTGATGAAAAAATAGGCAGATGGCATGAACAGACATTTTTCCAAAGAAGATATACAGATGGCCAACAGACACATGAAACAATGTTCAACATCACTAATTATTAGCGAAATGCAAATCAAAACTACAACGAGATATGACTTTACACAAGTCAGAACAGCCATAATTACCAAGATAAAAAGCAACAAATGTTGGAGAGGATGTGGAGAAAAGAGAACCCTCATACACTGCTGGTGGGAATGCAGACTGGTGCAGTCACTATGGAAAACACTATGGAGATTTCTCAAAAAACTGAAAATAGAAACACCATGTTATCTAGCTATCCCACTACTGGGTATTTATCCAAAGAACTTGAAATCAATGATCCAAAGAGATTTATGCACTCCTATGTTCATTGCAGCACTATTCACAATAGCCAAGACACGGAAGTAACCCAAGTGCCCTTCTATGGACGAATGGACAAAGAACATGTGGTATACAGCCAGAGACACTCACAACTAGAATCTACAACTTGTACTGGGGGGCTTTGGGGAGAAGAAGAAGAAGAAAACAAAAAGATTGGCAACAGTTGTTAGCTCAGGAGACAATCTTTAAAAAAAAAAGAAACACCTGGGTAAAGAGAGAAAAAAAAGATGTGGTATACATAGACAATGGAATACTACTCAGCCATAAAAAAGACAAAATTGTCCCATTTGCAACAACATGAATGGACCTTGAGGGTATGATGTTAAGCAAACTAAGCCAGACAAAGACAAATACTGCATGATTTCACTCATATGTGGAAGATAACAAATACATGGATAAAGAGAACAGATTAGTGGTTACCAGAGGGGAAGGAAGTTGGGGGCTGGGTGAAAGGGGTAAAGGGGCACATGTGTACAGTGACGGACAACAATTAGACTACTGGTGGTGAGCACAATGAAGTCTATTCAGAAACTGATAAACAATAATGTACACCCAAACTTACACACTGTTATAAACCATTATGATCTCAACAAAATTACTGGAAAAAAATTTTAAATAGAGTTACCATATGATCTAGCAATTCCACCTCTAGGTATATACCCAAAAGAACTGACAACAGGGTCTCAAAGAGACGTTTGTATACCCACATTCACAGCAGCATTATTCACAACAGCCAAAAGATGGAAGCCATACAAGATGCAAGTGAAAAGAGTTCTGAATTTGGTTGCACAACAATGTGAATGTACATAACGCTACTGAACTGAACACTTAAAAATGGTTAAGAGGTAAATTTTGTTATATATATTTTACCATGATTAAAAATAAGGAAACAAATAATACAGAATGATAAAAAGTAAAAAAAATAATAATAATAATCTAATACCATCTGTCAAGAGTAAAACACTGTTGGGGCTGGCCCCGTGGCCAAGTGGTTACGTTCGCGCGCTCCGCTGCAGGCGGTCCAGTGTTTCGTTAGTTCGAATCCTGGGCGCGGACATGGCACTGCTCATCAGACCACGCTGAGGCAGCATCCCACATGCCACAACTAGAAGAACCCACAACGAAGAATACACAACTATGTACCGGGGGGCTTTGGGGAGAAAAAGGAAAAAATAAAATCTTTAAAAAAAAAAAAAAAAAAAAAAAAAAAAAAAAAAGAGTAAAACACTGTTAAGTATTTTGTTGTACATTTCCAGAAATTTTTCTATGCATATGTACATAACTAGTCAAATATATGTCCATTTCACTTATTTTTTTTTAAGATTTTTTTTTTCCTTTTTCTCCCCAAAGCCCCCCGGTACATAGCTGTATATTCTTTGTTGTGGGTCCTTCCAGTTGTGGCATGTGGGACGCTGCCTCAGTGTGGTTTGATGAGCAGTGCCATGTTCATGCCCAGGATTCGTACCAACGAAACACTGGGCCGCCTGCAGCGGAGCGCGCAAACTTAACCACTCGGCCACGGGACCAGCCCCTATTTCACTTATTTTTTAAACAAAAATTGAGTACTACTGGCATAGTGTTTTATAAATTTTTGTAGTTCACATATCACGGACAACTTTCTATGACAACAAATAAATCTACATCCTCATTCATAACAAAGGCATAGTTCTTCATAATTGATTAAAATAATTCCCTATTGACAATGGGATAACAATTATTTATTTTTACTAGTATATGCTGTTACAAACACTCCTGTATAAGATGACTTTTGTAAACTCAAGACACAATCTTTATGTAGAATTATTGAATCAAAATATATGAATCACTTATAAAAAGCAAAACATGGACTTGGAAGAATTTTGGACTTTTCATCCAAATCTTTTATTCTAAAAAGAAAACTGAGGAGATGAAGTAAGTTATTAATCAGGGATCACACTATTAATTAATGAGGAAAATGAGCCCAATAAAAGTCTCCATTTCCAGCAGTATCTCGTAATCCCCAGGTCCATTTTCATGCATTCATTCAAAAAGCAGGCACAAACACTAATGTGTTCCCATTATCGCCCCAGGTACAGGTTAGGGAAATGGCAATACACGTGCTATTTCCTCAGACCCTGCCTTCAAATAGCTTCTACCTATTGAAAACTGACACTGAATAAGTAGTTAGAATTTCCCTAATTAAATTCAATGAGTTGAATGACTTCTAAGTTTCAGGGAAGAAGGCTGTGCTTAATAGCACCCTATGAAAATTAAAGCAGTTCAAGCAACCAAATACTGAAATCAAAATCCAAAATTATTTAGACCTTATCTACTTTGCCACCATGGCTAGTACAAGTGATGATATAGAGTTCCTATGTTTGGAGGACTCTTTCTCAGTTTTGAAGTAATGTTTGGGTTGGGTAGCTTCTGACATGGTTTCAATGGTCCCTGCTTCCTGGTATTAACCCACTGGTGTAATTTCCTCTCTTTGACTGTGGGCTGGCCCTAGCGACTTGCTTCTAATGAACAGAATACAACAAAAGTGATGAGATGTCACTTCCATGATTAGGTCACAAAAAATTTTGACTTTCATCTTGCTAGCATGTTCTCTCTTGCTGGCCCTCTCTCTTGACTTCTCGCTTGCTTGCTTTGATGAAGCAAGCCGCCATGTTGTGAGATGCCCTATGGAGAGGCCACATGTCAAGGAAACAAAAGAGAGCTCTGACCAATAGGTCATGATGAACTGATGCTTCAATCCAATAAACTACAAGGAACTGAATGAGCTAGGAAGCAGAACCATTCTCAACAAGCCTTGAGATGACTGCAGCCTGTGAGAGACCAAGAGCCAAAGGACCAAGCTAAGCCACACCTCCATTTCTAACCCACAGAAACTGTCAGATAGTAAATGTTTTAACCTAGTAAGTTTAGTGAGATTTGTTATGCAGCCATAGTCAACTAACGTAGTTTTTTAAACCTGTTTTCAAATAAATCCTCACCCAGGAAATAAGAGTCTGATGAAGGAAAAAAATATTATCCACTCCATTCGCAAAATTTCTATCTATTCCATAGAATTTTGTTCATTTCAAAATATTACAGTTTTCCCTGTATTAGGCTTCTCTATAATCCAGTGATAGATGACCACCTCTGCTCCTTGCTGCGCCACACACTGGCCTCGTGATTAGGCTTCTAAATGAAGCACACACTATTTGAGCTGTTCAAGTAATTTAATCTCTCAAAAAATCAATCTCATCATCCATAAAATGGAGATAATAACTTGCCCTGCTTGCCATAGAGAGTAGTGTAGATCAAAAAGTACAGAAGTAGGGGGACAAAAAATACAGAGGATGTCGCAGAAACTAACAGTTGCTTTCTAATATCCATTCCCCACCCCCATTTCTTCCATGGTAAAGGAATTTTTAACTAGACCAGTGGCTGTCAAATATAAACAATATATTTTCTCACCTCCTCAGTTGCCAGCTGGTCACGTGACTTAAATTTTGGCAAAATGGGATACAGGCGTAAGTGTCAAGTGACAACTTCAAGAAACTATTCCATAAGAGATAGCACATAGGCACCTTTGGGTCTCATACTCATCCCTTCCTCCATCTTGCTGCACAGTACACAGATGCTGACATCTTAGACCATGATCTTGAGGCAATGACAGCAGAAAAGCAAAGAGAGCATGAAAGAGTGAGCCAGAATCCCTTACACACTGTAGACCAGCATGCAGAGCACCACATGGAACGCTGAACTCCTCACTTAAGACTTTTCCACAAAAGAGAATTAACTTTTGCCTTTTTTAAGCCACTGTTATTTGGGGTTTTTGGTTATTTATGGCTGAAACTCACCTTTACCGAGAGAGAGAAGCACTGAGTGAATTGCAAAATGCTAAGCAAGAACAACTACTGCTTATTCAACCATCAGAACATGGGAAAATCATAATATCCTTGCTCTGCTTTAGTCAAGTCTGAAGAAAACTATAAGTAATAAAACAAATAGACATTATAGCTAAGTCTGTATTCAGAAAAATAAAACATATACACAAACTAACATGAATAAACACAGAAAGTATTTAGAGGTCCAAGAGTGGTAAAATTACAATCATCCTATAAGACCACCAAAGGATCTTTATGGACCAACCATCCAGACAGATCAATGTGCTCCAAATACTCTCCTTTTTCTACTGCTAACCCTGAGTCACGCAATTCCAACTAAGTCAGCAACTACCAAGGACCTAAAACATACATTTGGGTAATTCTAGTCTGTTCTTTGTATATTCCTTATCATCTATTTCTATGTCACATTTCTGTATCAGTTAGGGTACAGTATAGGCTCTTTCGAAAAGATCAAATATACAGCAGCTTAAATAAAATAAAAGTTTATTTCTGTCAGTCCAGAAGAAAGCAGGACAAGCTGGCAGGCCACTCTGTTCCCTAAGGTCATTCAGAGATTCAGGTTCCTCCCATCTGTTGCTCCACTGTCCCTTAGGTTGTTATCCTCACTTGCATAGTTTAAGCTGGGTCAGTGCTACATCTTCATTTCAAAAAAATGAGGGAGAGAGAGAGAAAGTCCCAGACAAGTAGATTTGTTTTCAAGGAGACAACTCAGAAGTTGCATGTGTCACTTTTACTCATGCTTTGTCACATGGGCATACCTTAGCTGCACAGGAAAACTGAGAAATGGCATCTCTATCTGAGTAACCATGTGCCTGGATAAAACTGATGGGGGTGGGGAGGGGAGTAACGAGGGGAGGAGTGTGGGGATCTGATACTATAGGGGAGAAGGAACTCAATATTAGGGGCCAGGTAGAATTAACATCACTTCAACACAAATTGTAATCTTAAGGTAAGCCACCTTTCATTCTTTTCGGAAAAGGGTAAGATAAATGCTAATTGTCAGTTAAAAGTATTAAAAGACAACATTCAAAATACTAGTCATAAAATTGAGCAATATGTAACAAATTACAAATGCACATAGACTTTACTCCTGTAAATCCACTTCTGGAAATTTATTCTACCAACTTACTTTCCCATGTGAAAAATGGAACATGTACAAGATCATTAATTGCAGTACCGTGTATGAAAGCGAAAAACTGAAACAACCTAAGTGTCCATCAATATGAGACTGGTTAAATAAATTATGGGACAATCATTCAAAGGAATGCTTTAAATAATAAAAGAAAGGAATTAGCTCATTAGATGCTAATATGGAACAACCTCAAATCTCAAAAATATATTGTGAAAAAAGGTAATATACAGAATAGTGTATTTAGTATGTTAACTGCTATAAATTATATAATAAAAAAGGGAGAGCAGGTGAGAGAGACCTCTCTCAAGGTGGTGACATTTCACTGGAGACCTGAATGACAAGAGGGAGCCAACCACAAAAAAATTTAGAGAAAGAAAAGAGAAGCGAGTGCAAAGCCTGCAATGTAGGAATGACTTTGGCAAATTCAAGATTCATAGAGAAAGTCAGATGATATAGGCACTATAGGCTATAGTAAGAAATTCAGAACAGAAAAAGCTCAGGTAGAGTTTTAAGAAGCAGGAAAATAATTCACTGCAATGACAATTTTTGAAAATCACTTGACTACTGTCAGGAGCACAGGTAGAGGCAAGTTGAGGAGGAGAGAGACCACTGCAGTGAACTCAATATAGTCATACATTGCTTAACGATGGGGATATGTTCTGAGAAATGTGTCATTAGGTGATTTCATCATTGTGCAAACATCGTAGAGTGTACTTACACAAACCTGGATGGTATAGCCTACTACACACCTTATGGGATCACTATCATACACAACGTCATTGTTGACCAAAATGTTGTTATGTGACACATGACTGTATAAGCAATGGTGGCTTGGACAGAAGTATTAAGACAGAAGTAGATGGAATTGAGCAAGATTTCAGAAATAAAAAGGACAAAATTTTATAACAGATTGGAAGTAGTGTGGTATAAGAAAAAGACCTAGGGTGAATCCTAGGTCACCACCAGATGGATTGTGATGCCACTTCCTGAGACAGGGAAGAGCAAAGGAAAAGCAAGTAAAAATAGCTCCAAATAGAAGGGCAAAGACTCTGTACCTAATGACACAGCATATATTTATAACTTTCGAATGATAATTCCCAATAATAAGAATTATGTTAAAGCCTGCATTTATTATTGCCTCCTCGCTTTTATTATCTATTTCTGAGATCTAAGGGAAAAATATCAACAATGTCACCTAACACTAAAAACTTCATTATCAGAGACTATATTAATCAATTAAACTTAATGACTAAGATTTCAAAAAGTCCTGAATCTCTATATCTAGTTATAAAAATAGCAAAATAACAAGAATGAAAGTCAGAATAGCTTTTAAAGGTACTTAATGAAAGCATTTAATGAAAGGAGGGGAAACAAAAGCAAAAGCATTCTCTTTATGGCATTATATTCTGGCTTTTCAGTATGTTGATTCTTCAGGTCTTTAACAATATTTGCTGGTTTAAAATTCATTTCAGTAAATATTTGTTATATATCCTGCTGTTGTAATCTATGCAATAACCATGTTATCCTAAATGCAGTGTTGAAAGAATTCATAGAGTTCAATTAATGACCGACTCTTCCAGAAACAGTTGGATCCATGTTTACATTTTTAATTTAAAGTGACCCTCCTATAGAAAACTAAGACAAAATTGACTTTGTACTCCATAAACAATCAAACGTAATATGCACTCATATCACACTCAACTGGGTAAAATCTACACAACTAATGAACTGAAATTTCCCACGGTATGAGGCCCATACAATATTGATTGTTTATTATGATATTAAGCGTTAACAGAAAATATTTGCCATCACATCATGCTATAAATAATAACTATTCCCTTCCAATGAGCAATTTGAAAAAAACAAACAAAAATCTATGATTCACAAAGGATTAAAAAATCAGATTTGAGCTTGTATGATATGAACCAATACTTTTTGCCTCTCAAAGAAAAATTATTCTATAAGCTTTTAAGATATATTTTGGTTACTGAGGAAATGCATGATAACCAACTGTAGCCTCAGAATAATGAGCAATAAATGTGATTAACAGTGGTTAACAATAGAAAATGAAATTGGTAGGAGACAGGGGCAGTTGTTCATTTTGCTTTATATATTTGCACAATACTTAAATTTTCCACAGTAAACGTACATCACTTTGGTAATTTTATTTTAAACTTAAATCTGGAGTGGGGAGAAACAGCTGCAGCCTCTGAGAAGTTTAATGCTCAAATAATAAAACTGCATCTTCTCTGACAGCATGCTATCATGAATTCACAAATACAACACAATATGTCAAACAGTTATAAAATGTAAATGTTGACTTCAGTTGGAATAAGTGAGCCACAAAATCTATATTAAGCCTTGTACAAATTGGAAGCAAACATCACGTGGCCTTCAGAAGACCTTCTAAAATTCAACAATATTAAAGTTTCTGTATTAAACAATTGTTTCTTAGTCAGGACTACATACACCCACAAGAGGTTTGAGATGTCCTCTGTACATACAGTTATGAGACAACCTTACTCCGAAAGGAAATTACAGAAAGCACAAAACAAGCTGTAACATCATAACTTGATGTGAGGGACTGGCAGATGAATAATTCAACCGAGTGTACAATTATGTGTGTACAATTGTCCAGGTTTAGACAATGTAAAGGATGTATCCTAATGAACTGGGCACACTGGACAGTTTGGTAAACTAGCAAATTGCATACACCCAATTACATCAATGAGCTGAGCACTACTAAGGTGCAACATTCAGTTGTGCGACCGTAGCTTCGTCCATGGAGTAATGCTTGATGCATGGTAATGATGATACAAAAGAACTCAGGCTTTCTTTGAATTCAGCTGTTAAGTTTTAGCTCAGTGGTATACTTTAGACCCACATTAATACTCTGTAGACTACGTAGTCAGTACTTGCTAGTTTTATTTGCCGTATGAAAGAAAGAAAATGAAATGGTAACTCTGTTCATTATGAGTTCTCTTATAACATGGTGAACAGTGAAACTTAAGAAAGGTAATGTGCACTGTGCAAATTAGTATTTTCAAACCCTAAACTCAAGCCATCCCAACTATTTAACAATGTGAAAAAACAACAGGACAGTACAGCTGAATATGCCCAGGGCTTACTCAGATCTACAAAGATCTCAGCAGAATATTGAGGATATTCAAGTTTGGATCAAAGCCGTTGTTACAAGCATGCTCACAAGTTGTATACCTACGTAACAAGTAAAAGCAGCCTCAGACAACAGCTGAAAATCAGTAAAATCTTGTGCATTAGAAATAGCAAAGATAGTAAGGGAATCTGAAATATACACAAAGATTGAGGGGTTTTCACTTCCAAAAATGACAGACTAGATAATTCAGAACAACCTTTCCACTGAAAATAATTTAAAAGTTAGAAATAATGTTTTAAATAAAAATGTTTTAAGGTATTAGAAAATTAAAAAGATGTAAAGACATATGAGGTCAAGATGCAAGAAAGGAAAGAAATCCAGAGAGGTCAGTCCATCTTTTAGGGCGACTTTCTCTGTGAAATACCAGCCCGTTTCAGAAAAGGCAGCTGAGACACTGAGAAGCTGAATAGAGGTTTTAACAGATGTGTGGGGTTAAAGAGGAAAAACTGGAGTAGAGAGCCTTTCCAAGGAGAGGAGTCCCTGGTTAAAATTCCTCTCCCCTCCCCCCCCCACCCCAGCCTTTGGACTAGAATCCTAAAGGGTTATACACTAGCAGTAAGGTGAAGTTGAAATAGTTGAAACCTGGCACTGAAGTTAAACAAGGAAATATCTCAACAACAAATAAGGTACTCCATGGTTGCTAGAGCCTCTAATCTATAATAAAAAGCAAATATGTTCTCTCATACATAACAATTATTGAATTATCTATACAAGTTTTCTTTGCAGAGAATGAAATATATTTTCTGTCATCAAACAAGAATAACTAGATAATCAAAACTAAGCAGTAGGCAAAAACAATGTGATCAAAATCCGAGAAAAATAAGAGATAACAGAAATAGAAACAGACCTGTAGAAGATCTAGATAATGTAGCTATGAGACAGATACACAGGTTGAGGATTTTGGCAAAGAACTACTAAGTTAAAAACAATTAAATAAAAAATCTAGAAGTGAAACACGTAATAACTGAAGAAAATCAGTAGATGGGTTTAATAGATTTGATTTAGTGGAAGAAAGAATAAGTAAACTAAATAAAATATCAGAAAAAAAAATTCAGAATAAAGAATGGAGAAACAAAGAACAAAAAATTACAAAAAGGAGGGGGTCAGCCCTGTGGCATAGTGGTTAAGTTCAACGCACTCAACTTCTGTAGCTCAGGTTCACGGATTCAGATCCTGGGTGCAGACTTACACCACTCGTCAGCCATACTGGGGTAGCAACCCACATATAAAGCAGAGGAAGACTGGCACAGATGTTAGCTCAGGGCTAATCTTCCTCAGCAAAAAAAAAGAAGAAAATTACAAAAATGAACACAAGAGACAAAGGTGATAGAGTGAAAGATTTAACATTACATGAAACTTGAAGTCAAAAATGAAGAGGCAGAGAATGATGCAAAAGTAATCTTTGAAGAAATAATGGCACTATAAACATCAAACAACAAATTAAAAGAACAAAACAATTAAGCTCAACATAGTAAAACTATAGAAAACCAAAGACTAAGAGGAAAAACTCAAAAGCAATTAGAGAAATATATATATTACCATCAAAAAAAGCATCAATAAGACTAACAGCTGACTTCTCAATAAAAATAATGCAACCCAGAAAATGATGAAATGCTATCTTCAAAGTACAGAACGGGAAAAAAATGGCCTAACTAGAATGTTATATTCAGTAAAAATCTCTTTCAATGAAGAAACTGAAATGAAGCCATTTTCAGACAAACACAGAGAAAATCTGTCATCAAAGGACCCACTCTAACTGAAATTCTAAAAGGGATTCTTTCAAGTATATGCAGACTTACTCAAGGAAATTTTAAAATACGTTCTTAAGGCAAATGTGGAACCTCAGAGATGCAGAAGGGAATGAAGATCACAGAAAGGGCTGAATAACAAAGAAGAGTAAACATAAGGGTTAATCTAAACGAACAATTACCGTATAAAATAATAATAATAGAAACGTCTTGTGTGGCTCAATTAAACATAGAATTAAAATAAAGGATAATAAAATAAAAGTGGGAGAGTGCTTAACAGAGTCAGGGTATTCTCAGATCTTTGCATTTTCTAGGAAGAGACTGAAGAGCTAATTTATATTAGATTTGATAAATCAAGGATGCATGCTTTAATCCCTACATTAACCATGAAAAGAATAGCAAAATAAGGTATAATTACCAAGCTAAAAAATATGGAAAATAGAAAAATGAAAACTAATAAATCCAAATGACACAAGAAAAATTTTCAAAAGGAAACATAATATAGAGGAAACCAATAGAAAGCAAATGTAAGATGGTAGATTTATACAATCTAAATCAATATTTACACTAAATGTAACAAGGTAAATCCTCCAAATAAAAGACAAAAATTTATATTTTTTTAAAATGTTAAATGATACTCTATAAACTGGCATAAAAATATCAAATTCAAGGAATAAATCTTATAAAAGATGTATAAGATATAAGACCTCTGGATAAAAAACCATCAACATTATTGGAAGGATCGGCTGTGTTCATGAACTGGAAAACTCAATATCGTAAAGAG
Organism: Equus caballus; assembly: GCF_041296265.1. Classification (NCBI taxonomy): domain Eukaryota; kingdom Metazoa; phylum Chordata; class Mammalia; order Perissodactyla; family Equidae; genus Equus; species Equus caballus. The sequence continues at coordinate 38,552,332 of NC_091707.1, forward strand.
TTCAATTCTCTCCAAGTTGACCTATAGAAACAATGTTATCCAACCAAGATCCCAGCAGGTTTTCAAATAATTTCACGTGTTGATTCTAAAATTTATATGGAAATGCAAAAAGTGAAGAATACACAAGACAAGCTTGCAGAACAAAGTGAAAGGACTTACTCTACCATATGACAACTTAGCATAAAGCAATGGTAATCAAGACAGTATAATATGAGCACTGGGATAGATAAATAAACCAGAGCATCAAACAGAGAGTCCTGAAACAGATGCCTGCACAGATGAACATTTGATTTACGACCAAGAGAGGACTGAAAAGTGGTGCAGAAGGGGTGGTCATTTCAATAAATGAAACTGAATCAATGGGATATCCATATAAAATGTATGATCCCCTACTTCACACCATAAACAAACACTGATTGCAAGCAGATATTAGATCTTAGTGTGAAAGCAAAACCTATAAGCTTCTAGAAGATTACATAAGAGAACATTTTCATGATCTTAAGATAGGGAACAATTTCTTAAATAGGTCAAAAAAGCACCAATCACAAAAGAAAATATGGAAATCTGAATTGGACTAAATTTTAACAGAAGATCCCATTAGGAGAGTTTTAAAAAAGAAAAGAAACAGCTGTAGTATGGGAGACAATATCTGTAATACATAATACTGACAAAGTGCCCATATACAAAATATATAAAGACCCCCCCACAAATCAATAACAAAAAGACAAGCAACCCAATAAAAACATGGGCAAAAGCAGCAAACTGGGGAGGTTGGCCTGGTGGCATAGTGATTAAGGTCAATCACTCCGCTTGAGCGGCCCAGGGTTCACCAGTTCAGATCCTGGGCGCAGACCTATGCACCACTTATCAAGCCATGCTGTGGTGGGCATCTCACATATAAAATAGAGGAAGATGGGCACAGATGTTAGCTCAGGGCCAATCTTCCTCAGCAAAAAGAGCAGGATTGGCAGTGGATATTAGCTCAGGGCTAATCGTCCTCAAATTAAAAAATTAAATTAAATTAAAAAGAAGTATACTGGCATTTCAGAAAAGAAAACAGCCAACAGCCAACAAACATACGAAAAGATGCTCATCTTAATCATGACAACACAAACTAAAACTATGGTGAGATACCATAAAGACCTAATATAATGGCTACTATTGAAAGACTGATAATACTAACAGTTGGAAAGGATGAAAAGCAACACGATTTCTCATACCCTGCTAGTGGGAGTGTAAATTACTGCAACCACTTTGGAAACCTGTTTATCAGTATCTACCAAATTTGAAGGCATCTAGCAATTGCACTCCACGTTATATACCAACAGAAATGCATGCACATGTGCACTGAAATGATAAATAAAATTAATCACAGCAGCGTTATTCATAATAGCTCAAAATTTAAAAGAACTCAAATATCCATCAAAAAAATGTTAAAATATATTGCAGTATATCGATGCAATGGAATAGTAAAGAGCAATAAAAATGAACAAACTGCAAATACATAACACAACACCCAGAAATATCACAATTACAACAACACAAAAAAAAATGCCCTATCTGATTCCATTCATATAAAAAGTTCAAAACAGGCAAAATTAATCTATAGATTTAGAAGTCAAAATAGTGGATATCTTTAAAAAGGAAGGGAAAATTAGTGACTGGAAGGGGAATTAGGAGACTTCTTGGGCACCGGTAATGTTCTATTTCTAGATCCCGGTGGTGGTTACATGAGTGTGTTCACCTTGTAATAATTCATCCAGCTGTATACTAATATATGTACTTTTCTGTATGTATGTTATACTTCCAAATTTTTTAAATTAAAAATAAGAAAAAAAAAGAAGACATAGTTTTAGCAGCTTCCCTTGTCACTTGAGACAGAGCAAGATCATTTAGATGAGAAGATGAGAAGAGTCAGAGGATCATTTAGTAAGTTATACGGGACCTTGGCACTACATTCTTAAAAGTGTGCGTTCAACTCCTGTTTAGATAGTATGTAAATCAGACAACAGCACAGATTTCTTGCTGTGCGAACTACTGCAATTAACTAAGAAAGGCACCAATCTGTTATTCTCAGAAAAGAGGTTTTTTTTGAAGTATACAATATTTTAGACATTTTAGACTGGTACAGTTTAAACTGAAGGTGCACTTGGTATGCCTGGAAAATTCTAGTACTTTATTTATAAAAAAGAAGTACCCCATATCCCGATTATACATGAGATGCTACATCATGATGCACTATCTGCAAAGATTTCGTCTACTTCAACAGAAGACAGGCACTTTATCTTCACCTCTCTGGGGCGCTTCACAAAGAAATCAGCACCAAAAACACACGAGGGAGGTGCTTTCATGTGCCCAGGTGCTGATTCATATTTTTGAAATGGGTAAATTTCACCACAAGAAGAGCAGTAACTAAGTTGATCTCTTTGAAAATAGAGTATACCCATTTCTTAGTGTATGCGGCCAATAAATTCAAACTCCAAAATAAACTTAACATATCTATGTAAGGAATTGTAAACAACAACTGGAGAAAAGTTATCTGCTTTTATTAGGAAAACTTCAGTTTGAATAAGACATGTTAAGAAAAAAATTCTGCTACCATTCCTTGTCTAGAAAAAGCAAAAGGTATTGTGGGAAATGAATGAATACAATACACATTGCTCCTGAGATTGAAAACTTTGCAACAGTTTTGTGACAACTTCTACTGATACTTTTCTCCTAAAAAAAAAATCTGATGATGCAAAGAAATGAACACTATATGTACTTCATTTTTTACCATAATTCCACCAAGGATAGTGATTTGATAAAAAGAAATCACTGAAAAATGAAAGTCAACAATCTGAGTTTGAGATAATGAAACTCAAGAATTAGGGATATTTTCAATTGGCAACCAAGTCAAATGAAAACAGCAAGGAGGTCTTTATAGCAATTGTGATTACACTTAAGTGAGATGACCTGAAAATACTTAATGGCAAATGCTACCGAGTCACTACCAAAAAATTCTATATTTCTCAAATCTCATTTAACAAAAGCCATAGAATCACTGAGTCAATAAAATTTAAATTATCTTTCAAATATTCATAATAAAACTAAAAATTAAAACAACTAAAAATTCTATCTCTAATATACTACCACGGCAAATATTTCAAACTTAAATGCCTAAAATTCATGAAGCTTCTATTTTTAGACAAAATGGCATATACCACCCAAAAAGTTAAAAATCTCCTGAACTTCACTGTGATTACGACCAGCCCAGCCACTCTCTCTACCATCTGCATATGAAATAAAACTTTTTATAAACAAAGAGTTCTCACCACTTCTTGTTTTTGGGCTTCATTTAGTTTTTCAGTCAATTCTTCCAAAGCCCTTTTTGTTTCAGCATCCGACCTAGGCAAACAAAGAAAAATATTTTAAGTTGGCTATCTAAGAAATTTCACATAATTAGTGAGATCTAAAACACAATAATATGTTATTACATAATACTCTACTGCAGTGGTTCTTAAACGTTAGCAAACCTACGAACCACCTGGAGGAGTTGTTAAAGACAGACTGCTGAATCAGTAGATCTGCGATGGAGCCCAAGACTGCATTTCTACAAATTCCTAGGTGATGCTGATGCGCTGATCTGGGGGTTACACTTTGAGAACCAATGCTATAGTGGAACATCACCTTCAGTAAACAAAGAGGCTGCAATATCCCCCGTTTTAAATTAAGAAGAAAAGATGAGAGGGAGGACAAAACTCTCCAGCAATTCATAATCAAAGTACATCAGAGTACGCTGTACAAATTCCATCCTCACTAACTTATTTCCCACTACCCTTTTTCCCATCATATTAATAACATACATGATAAATAATCAAACAGCACAGAAAAACTTATAGACAAAAGCAAAGCCCTTCCTCTATCACACTTCCTTTCCTCTGGTTCCACTCCCCAACCAGCAACCATGCTCAACCATTTCCATTCTTAATTCTTTTGCTGGTTATCTCCATCATTTTCAACTCTATACATTCTCAACTGACTCTCTGTTTTGAATATTTAGCACACTGATACTTCTGTCCAATTTTGCATAAACTTATTACTATTTTTACTTCTTCTATTGGTTACCTGCATAACTTACATAATACATTTATACCTTTTATAAATTATTCTGTCATAGAAAATTGATGCTTTTTGCTTACCTTCTATCATGCTCACATTTTAGTCAGCTTCATATTTGGATCATTAACTTTCTTGTGTTTTTTTTTCCTAGAGTTTCTCATTATCTTTTGGCCTTATATGGGCCTTAATTATGACATCATTGATATTCTTCTCCCACTTCTTATAGAATCATCTGTTAAGAACCTACTCCATTCTTGTTGACTACATTCTTTTCAAAGGATGCTTACTTCCTCGTCTAATTTAGAGTGAATACTTCCTGGGCCTGCTATATGGCTATGATTTTGGTTATTAGTTTCACTGAATTTCTGGGTCAGTTTTACTATTTCTTATAACCTATATCACTTCCTCTTTCTTGGTTATCATCTTATTTTACTTATATGTATTTAGGTAATTATCTCAGAAAGAAGTTCCTTAAAGGTATATTTTCTAAGTCTCTAAATCTCTGAAAGAGTCTTTACTTGTACTTCTTTATTGGCCTCTGTGGTTCCATGTGCTACTGGAGTTCCCATATCTCACTAGCTGTTCTTCTCAGGCCAGCTCCTCTTTGTGTATAAGACTTCTAAATATTGGAACTCCTTGGCTTTCAGCCCTGTCTTTCATGTTCTCCCTACGGTTTCTCTCTAGATAGCATCAATTTCCATGGTTCCAAATATCATTTCTATAAGCTGACCACTCTTAAATTTATAACTCTAAGAAATATAATTTGAGCTCTAGAGTAAATATCTAGCTGCATATTTTACCTTTGGATGTTTCACAGACATCTCAAATCTAACATACCCAAGGCCACACTCTTAATTTCTATAGCTCAACTCCCTACCAGTCTTCATAGTGGTGGAAGTGGAATTACCATCTACATAGTTACTCAAACTTAAAAATCTGGGAGTCATCCTTGATTTATTCTCTCTTAGCCCCCATAACCAATCTATTACCAAATCCTATCTCTTCAATCTCCAAGAAGAAAATCTTGAAACACATTCCTGTCTTCCTCTCCCTTGCCCTAATCCTGGTCAAGCCATCATCTCTCACGTGCTAATGCAAGTCTTCTAACTCACTCTCCTCAAATCAGTTTTCCACATAGCATCCAAAGCAGGTGAGTTCTAAATTTAATTTTATTTAATCCTTTCTAAAAGCTTGCTTTCCAGTCTACTTTTATTATTCAATGTATCTTTTGCAATAAATGTTAAGAAAAATAAAAAATCAGTAATTAATGAGAATACCAACCTTTCTGAATCACTAGAATGTTAAACCTAGCAACTTCCTACCCAGTATTTTTAGAAACATGAATTAAGAATTTGTGGTACAAGCAAAGCAGAATTGGATACTAAAACTTTCCTCATTCACAAAGTTAAGCCACCAAGTTTCACAAGAAATTTGACTCCTATTTGGGGTTAAATAAAGTTTCTCTGCCTCACACATGCCTCTATGTCACACAAACTATTACCAGATGGTATGGCCCATGGATCAGAAGATTCCCAGTCCATCACCACACATCCAAATGACCATTTCAGCTAATCAAGAAAATCATCCTTGCAACTTCCCCTGTATCTTCTTACAGGACAACTATTTCCTGAAACTATGTTCTTAGTGCTTAATTTGTACCCTTCCTCCAAATATGCAAAAACTACATAATAAAGCCACTTCAAGAAAACACTATATTAGAATGCTGATGCCAGTCTGCTGATTTTATGATGTCCAAAATATCTAAGTACTAAATTAATTAACCCTTATCAGTTAATAATATAGCTCAATGGGGTAGCTCAAAATTCAGAAATTTAAATGCTTTATTCATATCAGCTATATGTGAAAATGATCTTGAACCACAGCGTACTATAAGCAGTAAAGAGCAGACACCCTGGGGCCTTACTGCCTAGATCTGAATTCTGACTCCTCCACAGCCCCGTTTGATCTCCAGCAAGCTGAGTTACTTCATCTCTCTGTGCCCCTGTCTCCACATCCTAAAAATGACTACCTCATTAGGGTGCTACAATAATTAAACCTAAGTCTAACTGGCATAAGTGTTCAATAATATTAACTAGTAGTAGTAATAACAGTAATAGGGAGGTCTTTAATTCTTATTATTAAATTTTCTGCCTTCCTCATAAAAAAGCAGATAAGTTATGCAGACTACAGTTGATATTCATAGATATAACATTTATAACTCGCACTCTTTTTGCTATAGCAAAACAAAACCGGTATCTGGAATGATTTCATTAGCTGAAGTGGGAATTAGCAAGTAAACTTGGTAAATGAATTTCAATTCAGCTTTGTTGTTCCCTAATCATTGCTATATATAGATCGTGACTCTGGAGAAGAAATAAAAATCTGTTTCTTGTAAAAATATGGCCTCCAAATGAAAGTCAACTGTCACTGCTGCTGATGAAAATGAAACAGTGAAGAAATTTTAAATAAAGTGATACTTCTTGGGGACTACCCAGAATTGAAAAAACTGCAAAGACTTGGCAGAAATAAAGCACTGGCTTTCAAAGATTTCAACCGAAAGCTAAATATCAGATTCTATAATGGTTCGTGTCCACTGACGAATTTCACATTACGCCTTTTTTTTTTTTTTTTGAGGAAGATTAGCCCTGAGCTAACATCTGCCACCAATCCTCCTCTTTTTGCTAAGGAAGATTGGCCCTGAGCTAACATCGTGCTCATCTTCCTCTATTTTATGTGGGATGCCTACCACAGTATAGCTTGACAAGTGGTGCTAGGTCCCCATCTGGGATCCGAACTGGCGAACCCTGGGGCCGTCAGAGCAGAATGTGTGAACTTAACCCTGTGCCACCTGGCTGGCCCCCATGCCTTTTTTTTTTAAAGCTCCATTGTCAGTCAGTTGGTCTCTGTCTCTCCCTCTCCGATATATTTGCAAATCTACCTTTTAGCTAAGGTCTCCCAATGTATCTCCCCATAATGTCAAGATTCCATTATAATAAGTTAAAACGTTTTTAAAAATATGAAATTAATTCTAACATTGAGTCATGATACATTCTAAATTCAAAGGGTTTTGAACTGTTCTATGAATAAATTTTAAAACACAGGTAGGAAAACACAGCACTATTTTTTAAATTCATGTAAACATGTCAATTACAGAACCTATTTTATTATTCTAATAATTCCTGCTTCCAACAAAAACCATATTCTGCTTTTACCGGCTTCTTCTGGCCAGCTCGCGGTTGAAATCATCTCCAAGGCGAACTTGTTCACTGCTGAGGTCCCGGAGGGACTGATGAAAAGCATGAAGCTAGAAAAGGCAAAACATAGTTCTCGATTTAGGATTCTGTTGAATTCTTCCACGAAGATTCACTGAAGGTCAGAATAAAAACTTGTTCTTTGCAACAATGCTCAAAGTTTATAATGTTACTAAGACAGAATAAAATAAATGTCTATTCCGAAAGAAATAAAATATTTTTTCCAAAGAAAGGCAATTTCTAAAAGCTATATATAACATTAACCATCACACCCTCTATAGCACAGTAATTCCATTCCTTACAGATATCCTAGAAAAGGGGTCAGCAAACTTTTTCGGGGAAGGGTACAACAGCAAATATTTCAGGCTTTCAGGTTATATGGCCTCTGTAACAAATACGCAACCCTAGCATTATAGCACAAAAGTAGTTATAAACAAAAGAGCATGGCTGTGTTACAATAGGACTTTATTCAACTAGACTGCACACCAGAGCATGCAACCCAAGCTGCAGAGAAACTCTTGCCCACATGCACCAGGAACCATGGACGAGAATGTTTGGAGCAGCACTGTTCATAATGAGAACACTGAAAACAAACCAAAACTCCATTAAGAATAGAATGGAGATAAATAAATTGCAATGTATTCCACCAGTGGATGCTGTACAGCAGCGAAAATGAAATGATCAAACCTCCCTACACGTGAGCAAGGCTGGATGTCAAAAACATAAGATCAAATGAAAAAGAAACTTACAGAAGAAGACAGTATTATTCCATTTATCCAAAGTTTAAAAGCAGGCAACACTAAACAAGATGTAAGTAATAAAAATGATTTCTTTTTAAAAAAAGCTAGAAAATCACGAATGTAAGTCAGGATAGTTGATAGCCCTTAGGGAAAGAAGGAGCATAAAAGAGTCTTTGAGGGTGTAATAAGCTCTGTTGCTTGGCCTGGACAGTGGCTACATGGATTTTCATTTATATTATTGTACTTTTAATTGTAAATTTGTATGCTATTTATGTATGTGTATACTAAAATTTATAATAAAAATGTTGTTATATAGACTTTTGCAGAAACAACAAATTGATTCATTTCAACAAATGCACACTGAGAAAATAATCAGTGCCAACACTGTACTACGAAACAAGTGGATCTCAATTTAACATGGGAGACAGACAGGGAAACAAAACCATATAAGGTTGCACTGAGGCATTAAGAAAGTGCACACGGGGCTGGCCTGGTGGCATAGCAGTTAAGTTTGCATGCTCCACTTCGGCAGCCTAGGGTTTGCCGGTTCAGATCCCGGGTGTGGACCTATACACTGCTTATCAAGCCACGCTGTGGCAGGCATCCCACATACAAAGTAGAAGATGGGCATGGATGTTAGCTCAGGGCCAACCTTCCTCAGGAAAAAGAGGAGGATTGGTGGCAGATGTTAGCTCAGGGTTAACCTTCCTCAAAAGAACAAAGAAAAAAGAAGTACACAGTCATGTGAAGCTAAAGGCCATCTTAAGAAAATGGGCTTAAAATAAGAAAGAAGAATTAAAAAGAAAGAAATGGAGGTAATATAGTGGATGAACAACAGACCATTCACTTAGGTTTTGCCATCATGACTTTTTCCAGTGTTGCAAAGCAAAATCCTAGGCCTCACCTTGACACTTCCTTTTCACTCATTCTCACCCTCCCAAATGGTCATCTGATCTTCAAGATCTGTCATTTTATCCACTAAATAGCTTTTAAATCTACCCCCTTTCTCTCCAACTCCATTTATCCTAATCCAAGTGACTATCATCTCACACCCAGAACACAGCAATATCTGAACTGGTTTGCCAACATTGACTCCATTTTCTACACTAGAGCCAGCGTGATCTTTTCAAAATAATTATCACCCCCTTACAGGGCTGTGCGTGGTCTCAGCACTTCAGACTTCTTTAGCCACATGGCCTTCTTTAAATTACTCATAGGCGCCATCTTCCTTCCTGCCAAGGTATTTGTTCCACCTTGAATGTCTCTTACTCCACTTTCGGATCTCAACTCAATCAGCCTTTCTTCAGGAAGCCTTCCCTGACTTAGGCAGGCCCCTATACTACACACACTCCCATAGCCCTATGCTTTTTTCTGTTAAGGTGCACATCTTAGCTCTTAATTATGAGTGTATTTATATACTTATTTGATTAATATCTAACTCCCTCTCTAGCTTATGCTCCACAAAAAGGCAAGGTTTTTGCTTATCACTGTTTCCAAACACAAGCACTGTCCCAGGACACAGGTGCCAAATAAATAGAATGAGAGAGTAAATGAGTAACGATAGGCTACCGTACTCTGTTCTAGGTTTAATCATACAATCCATGTTAGCAAGTTGCACCTACCAAAAAATAACACAGTCAAGGAAAAATTTCTACAAGTTGTCTTCTTATGCACTTAGTTCTGTTATCTCTTTATCTTATGCCCTAACAAGTGAAAGCTACAATGAGTATCCTAACAAACTTTGAGCCCTCAGTCCTAAAACTACCAAAACAAAGATGTCAAGGTCAGCAACATCCCCTAGACCTTATCAACTTAGCTATCCAAGGCAATGAAAAAGATGTTTTTTCAGCTCTTGTGGAGAAGTTTAAAGAAGCAGAAAAAATATGTCCATCACACTAATACTTCCAAAATCTTTAGTGAATACATAGAAAAAGTATGGAATTTCTTGCTTAATAGAAAGTGGCTCCATCAATGATTCAAGAATCAGAAAAACATGAACGGAAAAATCAATACATTAACCACACGAGGACTAACTTGTCCACACTAAACTTAGCAAAATAAAATGTAGCTGACTTAGCAGAGCTTACAGAAGAGTGAGCTAACCGAAAAAGAAAACAAAACCTAGACAACTAAACTCACTTTTAAATGTTCTACAAAATAGAATCCTCCATAACCAAATTCAAAATAAACGTATAATGACAATTAGTACATTGAAAATAAAATAGTTTACTTGGTTTAAAAAAAAAAATCAGTAAAAAGTTACCAATGATCAAACTCTTGGTAAAAATATAGCCATTAAATTCAAGTGTTAGTCATTTATATAAAAATGTAAGGAATATAGATTACAGAATGGAACAAAGTACCTGGCCCACATCATCAGTCTCCTGAACAAATCGGACACCAGTTCTGGATCTAATTCGTTTAATGCCCTGTTGATCCCCATAGTCCTTGAGAGGTGAGGTAGGTGGAAAACGGTGGCTCTCTTTACAAGTGAAAGAAAACAGAGAGGAGAAAAGTACTGTGTGAGAATTTAAAATTTTACGCAGTAAACACATAGCAGACATGGATATATACATGCACCCTTAACCCAGAATATTTCCCAAGTATTTTGCTATGGCCATAAAATCCCACAAAATTGACACTAATTTTGCTCTTAAAGCAGATAAAATAAACAACAGAAATAACCTGGAAATAGAACACGTCAAAAGTCCTAATTTGCTATACTTTTCAAAGAAGCAATATTTTTCTCTTAGATAAAAATAAATTGCTAAATAAAAGTAACTTTTACGACTCCCTAAAATATAACTGAACAATAATAAAACAGAATTTTTCAAATAACAAATTAACCTAAAATCTGAAAAGTATTTAAAAATCAATAAAAACTAACTACCATAAAGAAGAATAGTCAATCATGTCCAATTTTTAGTCATTATTCTGACGATCAATATCAATATTAACAACATGAGCTACTAATGATTATTCTATTTAATCACCTCTCTTCACTGCAGACTTTTCTATTCTAAATCTTTTCCATTCAAACATGAACCTCAGTGCTGAAGGAAAGTATAAGTAAGATTAATTACAGGCAAACTAAGTGTTATCACCTATAACCTAGCATTGAAATCTAGCTGCACACCAAAGATAAAATTCACCTGTTCTTAACAAGTGTCATAGGCTATTTCATAAGCAGACATTTGAAAAACTATGAAACTAAAACAAGACTTCCAATCCAGAAAGTATACCACACAGTAAATTCTATTTGTGTTTGTTTTGATGCAAGGCAAACAATTAAATGCAAGTTTTGTCAGGTAAAGGTCTATGTGGTCTGTGGAGTTGGAAAAGAACAGAAGTAACAGACTCAGAATCACAAAGTTTGTTGAACATATTTGAAAATATTCACTATGAAATCCTTGACTGCATCTTCTAACACCTTATTTGTATGTCTTTATGTATGGGTTGTATTTGTCCAACGATTAAATGTATTTAATACGTACTTCCGGAATATTTTTAAAATAAAAAGGGTTTTCAGAACCTCTGAAAAGTTTACCTGTCACAGTGCCACCATCGAGGTCACTTGCACTCAGACTTGTAACAGAAATACTTCTCCCTCCTGAGTTTCTCAATAAACGTTGACTCCGCAGTTGGCCTATTGATTGCTCCAAGCTTTCTTTTAACTAAAGAATATAATGAAGGGAGATTTATTCTCTTTAAACAGTTTCCAAATACAAATAGACCAGAGACTTGAAAAGCTATTTCTGAAATATTTGGGTTCCCAAAGAGAATTTATACCCAAGAAAATTTTGAACTAAGTTATGTTAGGAAATATAAAAATAGTAAACATAAATATTTTAAGAACAAATTTTAACATCTGGTTTTAAATAGCACTGTCACTACCTATTCCATCTTTCCATTACCATATTGTGGAGGAGACGTCCACTATCTAAGGGCTTACAAAACCAGATTGAAATGTTTTATTGCTGTGCCACCCACGCTTAGAACCATAACGCCAACACATTAGAAAAAGAGAGAAGAAAGCCTTCCTCCCTTCTAAACATTCCAGCAGAAACCCCAGATCTGTAACAAACAGGAAACTGAACAGCTTTCACAGGAACTGTTATTACTGAAACAATGTGCACTGCCCAATTCTGTATCAGAACATCTCTTTCATTCATTCAAAGACTTCAAGACTTCAAATCTCAGAAAACTATGTGGTCAGATGTCAGACTGTTAGTACTAGGGATTACAGCTGTCCAAATGCCCTCTTCAGATTATTAGGGAGTCAGCCAGCAGGGGATATAAGAAGACATGTTTTTAGACCTAAAGAGCTACATGAAATAAAAACACGATAAATACTGAGAATAGCATTCAGAGCTGTACACAGCTACAGACCTCAAAAGAGGAGTCAACTAAAACCCAAGGGAACGAAGAGAGACGCCGAGGAAAATCCAAACCCCCTGAATTGCTGGGAAACTCCAGATCTAGATATCTCATCCAAGGATGAATAAAAAATAATGTTAATAAAAATAAGGCATGGCTCCGTAGACCAAGTCATCTATAACTCTTTAAAGAGAATGCCAAAACAGAACAATTGATTGAGAAGATAGGGTTTCCTAAATTCAGCCAGAATTAAAAGGTAAAACAAGGTCCAGCCCAGTGGCACAGCGGTTAAGTGCTCACGTTCCACTTTGGCAGCCTGGGGTCCGCCAGTTCAGATCCTGGGTGCAGACATGGCATCGCTCATCAAGCCATGCTGTGGTAGGCGTCCCACATATAAAGTAGAGGAAGATGGGCACAGATGTTAGTTCAGGGCCAGTCTTCCTCAGCAAAAAGAGGAGGATTGGCAGATGTTAGCTCAGGGCTGATCTTCCTCAAAAAAAAATAAATGAAATAAAAGATAAAACATCATTTAATGGAGAGAACAAGTTGATTTCTTTAAGGGGCTGTGCAGAAAGCAAGCAGCCTTGGCTGAAGGGAGAGCACAGATGCCATAGAGTAAGAGTCACAAATGAGCAAATCCTTTTTCATTTTGGTTGTCTGGATTTACTTCTTCTGGAAAACAAGGGTTAAAACAGTCTGGATTAAAAGAAGTAGAGTTAGAATTTCAGGAATCTACCTCTACTGTTGTTCTCATTTCTAAAAAAAAAGCTAGTATTTCTACACCCTCTGTTCCCTGCTTCCTAAATTGGGACACATATGATACCATCGTGCCTGAGTGCTCACCAGCGGGAGGACCCAGCCTGTTAATCCAGGGAAACATACAGATGAGACAGGAGAACTAAGGTCTATCTTGAGAGTAATTTATACATAAGTAAAATAAAACTGTATCTAACATATAAGTAGACTAGAGGTCTTACACATGAACACAAAATAGTATATCAGTAATCTGTGAAAAAGGTTCAGAATAAAATTAAATAATGTTAAAGGTAAAAAGCTCAAATCCAGGGGCTGGCCTAGTGGCATGGTGGTTAAGTTCATGTGTTCCATCTTCAGCGGCCCAGGGTTTGCAGGTTTGGATCCCGGGTACAAATCTACATGCCACTCATCAAGCCATGCTGTGGTGGCATCCCACATACAAAATAGAGGAAGAATTGGTACAGATGTTAGCTAGGGCCAATCTTCCTCACCAAAAAAAAAAAAAAAAAATTGAAGTTCAGGTAAACAAAAATTTTTTAAAAGCTCAAATCCGAACTGTAACATGAGAAAAAGACTAGAAATATAAAATGACTTTAGACCACACAAGGTACTGACAGAACCAGTCCTATTAAGTTCTCCTGTGTTTATCTTTATTATTCACATGTTTCAAGCTAAGCCTGATGTCAGTATCCTTTTAGAAGGAAAATCAGCTGTCATTTCTTATTATTGCTTCTTTTTGAAGGTAATCTTCCCTTTTCAGCTCTGGCTATTTTCAAGATTTTTTTCTTTGATTTTGATTGTCAACAGTTTTACTATGATATGACTATGTGCAGTTTTATTTGTAGTTATCCCATTTGACCCACAGAGATCATGGAATCTGTAGCTTGGGTATCTTTCATTGTTGTAAATTCTCAGGCATCCTCTCTTCAAACATTGTTTCTGCCCCATTCTCTCTTCTCTCTCCATCTGGAAATCCAGAGGCATGCTGTGGCAGGCATCCCACATATAAAGTAGAGGAAGATGGGGTCAGATGTTAGCTCAGGGCCAGCCTTACTCAGCAAAAAGAGGAAGACTGGCAGCAGATGTTAGCTCATGCCATACGTCATCAATGCTCTTTTCTGTGTTGTTCATCCTTTCATTCCTCCATTCTTCTTTTTGCAGATCTTATGCTGGCCTATCTTTCAATTCATTAATTTTCTCTTCAACTGTACACGAGCTGCTTTTTAATCCATCCACTGATGGCTGTATAAAATTTATTTATTTGTTCACTTCTTTTCATTATATTTTTCAGTTTCTATAATTTTCATTTAGTTCTTTTTCAGTTTCCAATTCTTTGTCAAAATTCTCCATCTTGTCTCATAATTTCTTGAACAGGTTAATCATGGTTATTTTATAATCCCACATGTTTCTATCGTCTGTTTTTTCCCTTGGTTTTCAGTCACTTCTTGTATTTTCTTATGACTGAGTAGTTTTTTAATCATGTGATAGACACTATATATGGAAAATTGTAGAGATTATTTAAAGCTCTGGATGATGACCTCTCCCTTCAGAAGGGACCCGGGTTTGCTTCTACCAGGAAGTTAGGCTAGAGTCACTAGGAAACCCAACCCAACTTCATCCCGTTAGGAACTGAGATGATTCAAAGCTGGGCTTCTGTCCCCATCAGGGCTGCTCTATTTTCAGTTTATCACTTCTCTTGTTTTCAATTCACCATTTTTCATAGGCCATCACCCTTTGGGGTCTCAACTGAAAGCTGGAGGGCTCGTGAACTCCAGTTTTAGTCTCTAGCTTCCTGAGTCTGTTGATGGCTCTGATGCTAGCCTCTCTGCTTCTGAGCCACCTCTTCTGAAATCAGCCACTGCCATGAGGGAGGAAGAGTCCCAAAAGCAGGACTCATCTTTCCGGACTTCCATTTTTGCCAGATTTTGACTACAAATTCCCCACTGCTTTGGTAGTTCTCTGATGGGCTCATAATATTATATTTTACTTTTTTTTCCTCCTTTCGAGTTGTTGTGAGTAGGAGAGTTAATCCAAAATAATCTTATCTACCAATGCCAGAAGCAGAACTTGCCAATCTCCTTTTTATGTGGGATTATTTGCAAACAAATCCTGAGCTTTAACTAAAAGCTGATAAATAAAATGAATTTACACTTACACACACACACACACACACACACTATCCCTGCCAACAACAACAACAAATAACACCATGAAACATATGGAAAAATATTACAGAACAAGAGAAATGATACATTACCCCCAAAATCTGGGAGGAATAACAGATGTTGGAAAATTACTCATTTCAGAAATAAGATAAAAATTTTGACAAACTATTTGGCAACCTCATTTTAAAACTCTAAAAAGATAACATCATAAGCCATTGAACAGATAAACAGGCTGATATGTAAAGGCCAAAATGTGAAATGTAAAAGGTAAATGAGTAAGATAAAGTTTTTTTTTAACTACTCCTAGAAATATTGTGGCAAAAACAAGTCCTCCATCTAAGAAACAAAACTAAAAATGTAATAGCATTAAAATCTACACTTAAAGTAGCAGCAGTACAACAAACACTGCACAAAATCTCTAATCATGGTGTATGAATCCAATTTGATCACTCCTAAAGTACAAAAACAAAGAGATAAAAAGATTCAAAATTGTAAAAGTTGTTTTAAACTCTTTAAAATTACAACTCCTAGCTAGGTGCAAAAGCGAATCAAACTTGAAATTAAATAAAAACAAAGCAACACTAATAAAACTCAATTTAACACTAATTTACTATGATGGAGGGTGCCATTTTGCTAAAACTAAATCAATGCTCCACATGAGACTGTGGTACTGTACTGACTCCCGTGGTGCAGACTCGAAGAGTTTAGCATGACTACCTCACCACGTACCAAGTGATGACTTCATTTCCCCCACTTTCCCCTATCTGAAATACCGCAAAATGAGCATCATAGAACATGCTATGACATGTTTTCACCTCAACTCAATATAAATGTATCATTCACATAGTAGGTCTATTCTTTTACCACTGGTTCATTTGATATTAGACTAAAACACTTGAAGCATTACTACTAGGTACCAGTATGAATATACATAAAACTTGGGCACTGAAATTGAATGGCAATACTTGTTTATAAGGGTGCTTATCCAAATTGTCAAGACATGCTTTAAACTTAGACGCCCAGTTGAGAAGTCTCCTTCAAGCCAAAGATGAAATAACTTGAGTATCAATAGAAATATTAACTACAATAGATTAAAACACTTCATATATGCATAAATTTGTGAGTGAATGATACTCAAGGAGGAAAAAAGACATTGGTCACCACTAGAGAATGCTGGGGAACCAACTCATTACTTTGGAAAGTAGCAAATAAATGAAATTTTTAAAAACTGCATAAGCTTTTAGATTAACATTAAAATAAAAATATCAAATTTTAAAATTTGCATAGAGATCTCTGAAAGCCCTGTGATGTCTCTATTTGAAAAACTCTGCTTAGAGACAAAATATAAATCAAGATAATGAATTGGAAAAAAAAAAAAAAAACAAACATGTAATTTGAAAGGAGTGACTACACTGCAAACCAAATCTACAAAAGGAGATCATCCAAGCAGCAATGGGTACACCAAATAAGAGATGTGATCGTTAAAAAATCACGATTCAGAAGGACCAGAGGGAAGCCTGGCAGTGCTTTCCTCAGCTTCTGCTTCTGCTCCTGTCTACATATTTCACGTCCTATCAGATAAGAACTTTAGCATACATTGTATTCAGAGGATGGAATAAGACAATGAATATAGGATAACTAGAACAATGCCTAGGGGAGATTAGTTTGTTCAGTAAATGGTAATTTTTATTATGATCACTGTAGGCAATGAATATAAAAGCGAAAGATAAATGGAATGAAGAAATAGCATGTTTTAATCTGGAAAAGCTCTTTAGAAGAATGTGTCATTCTCTAAAAATAACTTCACTAAATTCCTCCAGCTGTCTATCTAGGGACCCTTGAATAGCAGCAAGGTCACTACTCCCACTATCAGCTATTTCTTTGTCACTCCACTATAACTCCTCCATAATATGATTCAAATTTCACTTTCAACAGGATCACTTTTCATTTCTTTGTTGTACTTTCATTTTTGTTGGCCAATTCCTTTTTTATTATTACTTACTTTTGTAAAATACAAGCAGGTCTATCACTAGGAGACAAGGAAGCAACACAGCTGTACATTTCACCTTCTGTGACCAATCAGCAACAGACTTCAGAAGCAGTGATCTGTTATTCACATCGTAACATGCGGACTGAAGAGCTGGCAGCAAGGTTTGTACTTTTTCTAGTACTCGTGGTTAATACACTGTGTTAACTGAAATTTGAATTGTGTTGTTTGCAGACTGGTGTTATTTGACCAAATCAGAGTAATAAAATTCATGCAAGTCAAAACCATGCAACAAGGACTGCCTGTATTTACTTTTCAAACAGTTCAAATCACTGCTTCGTGAATTCAGTAGAGGTTTTATAGCCGTATTCAGTGGAAGAGTATGCTAACTCCATCTCACCTGGGACCAGAACTCTGATTTGTTTGTTTTTTTAAGTGAAAAATATTGACTTTGCAAAATTCATAATCGTAAGCTTCTTGACCAGTCCCTAGAAAGGTAAGGTTTCCAAGCAATAGTAAACAGCTGGGAAACTAGGCACTAACTCCACAAACAGTATCAAGAATGCCTAAGAAATAAATCATTCAATAAAATTTGGCTTGAATAAGACAAGGTGAGAAATGGCAAAGAACCACATGCATACACTTCCTTGGTCAATATACAGCATCAGTAACTGCTTCACTAATAACCAGTGTGTCTCATATATTCACATTCACAACAAAACGAATCCCATCCTGACTAAGCTCATCGAGAGAAGAAAAATCACATTAAAAATAGTCACTAGGAAAGTCTTAAAAGATATCCACCATTATTCCACAGAGACCATAACAGAAATAAACTAGGAACAGTGATTACTTACACATAAATATAGTAGCTACCAAATATGCATCAACTAATTAGCTTCCATACGAATGAAAAACACAACGTAAAAAGAAAAAAGAGCCAGCAACAACTTAGTAAAAATTCTAAATGTTGCAATTTAAACTAGGCTTGAATTTTGGAAACCATTTAAAGAATCTATTTAGTTTCTTCACATACTTTCTTACTCCAAATTCTTCCTTATTTTCATACCAAGAAAACATAACCCCTAACATAACACAGGTTATACAAAAATGCATGCAAATTTGGTCATGTATAGATAACTGCATTCACTTAGCTGCATAGTTGAGCGGAAATTGTAAACATCAGTAGTTAGCAAATATTCACAATGTATATAGCACTGGTGACCATGGGGACAGTTTGTGTTGTAAGTTTAAATACACCTACAACGTTGACAGGAAAACACTGAAATACTTTGATTTATAGATGTTAAGGAGTCAGCTTGGCAAAATCCAGGGCAAAAGTAGAAGGCTGAATAAAGGTCATTTTAAAAATTTTGTCCAGGATAATAATTTCATCCACAGGTACTCTGTTAAGTGCTTTACGCTTGGCTTTCCTTCACTGCCTACTTCTCTACAGAATGTCAAGGTTTATGTGGCAACAGATTGCAAAATAGATGGGTTGTAGAGTTAATTTTATCAGCTCTATTTTGGTTCCTTACAGTCTATTTATCTTCTATTAAAACAAGAAGGAAGAGGAGGAGGAGGAGGAGAGTTTTGTAAAATTAAACAAGAGTGCAAATTTATGGCTTGCGTTCTTTTCTGGTCCCACCATCTGTTGCTGAAATATATTCTTTAAATGGTTGCTGCTATTTTATTTTTTATTTACCAGAAGATCACTAGCTCCAGCTGCTCTGCCTAACCTCTCTCCACATTCTGATTTATGGAAATATAAGCCCATAATAAGATTCCTGAAATTCAGAAATTTTCTTTCAAATGATGCATCATTTTTATTTATGTAACTCTTATTTTTAAATGCAATTCCATATATTCAAAGCTCATATATCACACATATTCTAACCAAAATTTTTAAAGAATTTCTAAAATATCTCTACATAGTATTTTGAATGTCAATAAATAAGCACTCATGGAAACTGGAAGGCACTCTTAATAGCACATTACTATATTTTGGGTGGACAGACAACACACTCATGAAAATACGAAGGGGAAAGCACAGTATTATTTCCGCTGTCTAACTTAGCATATACTTTGAAGTCAAAATAATCAGATACACATATCGTTGAAGATGTTGCAACACATTATGCTGTTTACAGTTACAACGATATGTACCTAAAACTGAAGTTAGGCCCAATGAATTCAAGAAAAGGAAAGCAACATGTACTGAGTGCCTGTAAAGTAGCAAGTACTATAATAAGAACATGGAAAACAGCTGATGGTAGGGATTACTGGATGAATGAAAGAAGTAACGAAAACATAAATGTTTATCAAGTGTCTAAACAGTGTGACCACTTCAATAAATGTTAGTTCTAATAAGGGATATATAATTATATTCTTTTTTCAGATGATGAAATTCAAGTTCAGAAAGGTTTAATAACTTGCCCAAAGTCACTGAGATGAATTCTAGTGGAAACGTCAGGATCCAATTTCAAGTCTGACTCCAAAGTCGACATTATTCCACTAGCCTCAAAGCCAAAATCTGGAAAAATTCTTCTGTTGTCCAGTAGTTTCAGGAGAGACTTGGTAATAAAATTTTAAACATAAGACTCTAAGAACCTAATTCTTAAGATCTGAAATAGGGGGCCAGTCCAGTGGTACAGCAGTTAAGTTCGCATGTTCTGCTTCTCGGCAGCCCAGGGTTCACTGGTTCGGACACTGGGTGCGGACATGGAACCGCTTGGCAAAAAGCCATGCTGTGGTAGGTGTCCCATGTATAAAGTAAGGAAGATGGGCATGGATGTTAGCTCAGGGCCAGTCTTCCTCAGCAAAAAGAGGAGGATTGGCAGTAGTTAGCTCAGGGCTAATATTCCTCAAAAAAAAGATCTGAAATATATTTACAAAGAGAAGGTCCTAACAGAATTTAACTGTTTGATTATAATTTCTTACCCATTGACTCCAACTACTTCACATTAAAGTTATTAAAAGACTGGGACAGCTCTCACCTTCAGGACAATTCGTAAAACTCAAACAGAAAGAAAGGGGCAGATACCTTCAACTTTGGGATATTACAAGTGGCTTGTGCCTGGCTGTAAAGATTTACCATCATGCTTCTGAGATGTCACTAAATATATCTGACAACTGAAACCCATTGAATAGAAGAAAAAACCTGGACTTCATTGTTTAACATTCAAATTCTTCCAAAGTTTATGTGCCAGTTGGTAACATCCTATTACTCCCAAAGGGGAAATTTTAATCAGAATACTTAATTGGAAGAAAAATTACCTATTAATGCAAGCCTCTAAGCTCTAATTTGATATTACTATATTTTAACCAATCTTTACCTTAAAAATGAAATTAATGAATCTATTGATTTGAATCAAGAGAACTGTATTTTTCTTTTATACCCAATATTAACTACTTTAACCTCATCAGCTGCAGTCCAAATTTCCACTCCAGAAGGTATTAACTTTTTATGTTGATTATTCTTTCTTGAGGGCATTCCATTTTTATAGCATTAACACAAAAACAGACCTGTTCACTCATGAATAGGAACACACAGTTCTAGAAATATTCTAAACGCTAAGCTAATCAATTGCACTATTTAACACAGGAGTATAATATGTTCCAAATTTTCACAGTAAGCTCTCAAATAAAACCTTCCCCACATGTACTCTTTGGTCCAAATATTCTCAGAACTTCCAAGAAATTTACAGCATGAGAAATAATGTGGGATGACACTTCCTCAAGGTCATGAGTTCACTGAGCCCAAAGATCCTAAGTCATACTATCCAACTAAATATGGCTCACTGGATGGAATGGCTGCCAGAAAGCCTAGTGAAAAATCAATGGTTGTTACTTAGAAACAGGGGGAAAATTGATGCTGGTGTAGACAACTTGCAGAATCCACCACACTGCCTAAGTGGCAGCTGGAACTGCCAACTTTGACAATCCGCCAATGCCAATCCTAGCTCAGCACCAGATCTCTTCCTAATTCGGTTTCTGTGTTTATTCCATCTAACTCTCACTCTGGACCTTGTACCAGCTGTAATATTAATGACTTATCTGACAGAAGCCTTCTGTTTTTCAATCAGTTAAGATAATCTCCAAAATCCAGTTTATCAATGTAAATTATATAACCCTTCAAACTTTGAATCCAAAAATCTCAATTTTCAGAAATATAAACTCACAGCATCACGAAAATGTGAGCAACCATGACTCAATGAGGTAAGTGAATCCTGATGCTAGGTTTGGGGATAACATCCTATCCTTGGCTCTGTCACTGACTAGCTGTGAGACCATGGGCAAGTCAGCAACCATTCTGTGCCTCAGTTTTTTTATCTTGCAAATGAGGATAATAATAGTATCTACCTAATAGGGTTGTTGAGAGAATTAAATGAGTTAATCTAAAAAAGTGCCTGGGATACACTAAGCTTATGGAGAAATTCCTAAAGAGACTACGAAAAGGTTGGTGCTCCTTCTCTATGACACACCACGGACCCCATCACTGATGCTGAAACACTGCTCAACTCTTCATAGAGTAGCTTTCTCACATAATAAGCAAAGAATTAAGTTTAGGATTTGGAGGTTATCAAGATTCAAGGGAACAACAGTGAAATGAAATTATGTATATTTCAAGGAAAAGTTGTCAAAAAAGTGACCCAACATGACTCTTGACCCTTAGGCCCTCCAAAACAACAGGAATAATTCTCACAGTTCTCTTGTTGGGGGAGATCATCTCAGGAGGAAAACACTGCACCCATTACTCATATATGCCCTCACCCATCGGCAAACTATGTTCACAAAGTTAAACACCAATAAAATAAATATTTAAATGCATATATGCCACTTATATCAATTTCCTGAGGTTTAGCACTAGAACCATTTATACAATCTAAGTTAATAATAAAAGTTCTTGTCTTCCTTAGAGCAAAACACTTGATCTCATTTTCTAGGAAATCGCTTATATTTTAAAAGAGAAATGCTAATTCAATGCTAATTTCAATGAGGCAATGGCTATTTAGCATGGAAGAATTTTTTAACAGTTGAAGATTGGTTGAAATGGATTAACCTGTTACAGGATGTTAAAAAAAAAAAAAAAAAGCAGGTTCCACAGTAACAGTACTTCTATAAGTTGCAGGATGGTCTCAAAAACAAAACAAAACAAAATCACCTCCAGGATCCCTCCCTAAACAGAACATACGTTAATTAAAGGGGAGGGGAAGGATAATTCTACCACGTACTTAAAGAACTTAAAGAATATGAATAGAAAGATTCAGATAAGTCACATGACAGCTGGCATATCACATATACTCATTTTTAGGTATGATGTTTTCTACAACAGTAAATATTTTAATGCTCAGAAAGCAGTTTTCATCAAGAAGCCATCAGAATCACTTGTTGTGAGAAATACTCTTTCTGAGCTGCATATCTTCCCACAGAGTACGGCGAGTGCTCCCCCAGGTAACTTACAGTTGGCAGGGTGAAAATCATTGCTCTATCAAGTGAGGATAACATAAGGCAGAGGGTGACATACTCCTCAGGTATGCTGGAGGGACGGGTCATTGAGAACCAACTGTTTTGACTGAACAACAATTTGGGAAAACTAAGGAGGAGACTCTAGACCAGACCAAGAAAGAGGCTGAATCAAAAGGAAAGACTCTTGCTCTCCTGTGTCTTATTTTTTAAATGAGTGTCTTTGCATTCTATATATTTACAACTCAGATGGAAACAAAAGACTTGAGTTTATGTATTTGCCATGAATAAAACCACTCCCCCAGAGTTCAGCATTATTCAACTCTAGGCCTACCACAGAAGCTTAGTGCCACAGTAGAACATGTTTTGTGTTTTAAATGCTTACCTGTTCAGAAATTCTTTAATACATAATTGCATTTCTCAACTGCTCAATTCAAAGGAAATATGCTACCATAAATAAGCATCTAATAGTCAACATGACAAAGTAACTTTGTTCTCTGCTACTACTTAATAATGGTTTTAATTTTTCACTAATAAATTAAAAAGCAAAGAATTAACTCCCATTATTAATAAGGTGGTTAAGTCTAAAACATTTCATGAGCTGCCAAAATATACAAAATCTACGGCTCTGTCAAATACATCATAAATCATAAAAAATTTGTAGATGCAAGAAAGTCCAAGTTTATTTTCTAAATGAAAGTAGTAGAAAACCTTATGAAGAAGATATGTTTCCTTGTGCTTAAGCAATTAGCTTCCAATTACCAGCAAATAATAATTTCTTTTGCTTTGTAAAGAGAAAATAGCAAATCATCAATTACAACTTGGAAGTTATGTAAGAATTTAGTACAGCACAGATATATATAAAACAATCACAGTACAAATGTAATATTAGTCTTCTCATTAAAGTGTGTACTCGTAATTGGAAACATAAAGGAAAAAATTTAATTGGTTTTCCAAGAGTTTACAGAAGATGAGTTACCAAATTCCAAAAGAAGGAAATAGAGATAAAATTAGCAAAATATTAATAAAAAATATTCATTTCATTCCAGAATTCTGGGGTATCTTTCCTTCTTACATCCCCATGTGAAGTAAGTATAAATTGGCACATCCCTGAAATGGCAATTTTGAAATATCTAGCAAATTTGTAAGTGTACATGTCCTTTAACCCAGCCATTCTACTTCCAGGAATCACACGTGATTACACAAAAATATGTGTACAATAATGGTCATTGCTGCATTGTTTACAACAACCACCAAAAACTGTACACATCTATACTATGGAATATTATACAACTGTTCAAAAGAATGAGGTAGAGCTACTGAGTTATATGGAAATGATATATATTATTAAATGAAAAAAGTTACATAACATTATATTTTGTACGATTCCAGTTTTTAAAGCAATCACCCATATGCTTATACATGCATAGAAAATGTTTGGAAAGACAGACAAGAAACTGTGAAAATTGCTACCCCTTTGGAGTGAGACTGATAAGGGCTATGAGATAGGAGTTTTATTATTTATTTGAATGATGAGCATGTACTCCTTTAAAATAAACCATCCTTAAAATTCTTAATTCCCCATTAGGGCTATCTATAGCCCAAATTTAGTAAGTCTCAGTTTAATTCATGTCCTGAATTCTTCCCCCTCTCACGTAAAGCTTTCAAATTCAAAAGAATCTAATCTATATAGGTTAGTTGGCCATCCATCTGACAAGCTAACCTAAATTTAAACTACAAAATAGTAAAGCAGTCTAAAAGCTGAAGCTGTTCACCATGGTAATCTCCTTTAGCTCACATCCGTACCCCTCAACAACTGCATGTCCAAAACGTGGGTAAGAGAAAACGCAAATATATGTAAACATTCTTACGTGTTCTATAGCACCCGCCTGTCCGTTACTATATTCCCGATACTGTCCAAGCATCTGGTCTACTTGTCGCAGGTTCCGACTGGTATCCTTAAGAAAGAAAAGGTACTTTATTAATTGTTCCAGTTTTTCCCAATCAATCTTATTTAGGCCAAATGGCTAAGTCAACTGTTTGGAAAAGGTACAATTTACATCACAGTTAAGTTGGATATCAACACTGTTCATAAATATCAAATAAATCTTATTAACAACACTGAGAGAGAAATTCAAAATCCATCTGCAATTCACTTGTATATAATCTGAAGCACATAAGTTAAATCCTTATCCAAGGTTCCATAGGAAGTCAGCAACAAAATCATAAATCGAAAAGACTCCTCATTATCAATTTGTATGCCTCAACTAATTCACACCCTCTTTATAGAAAAGGAGTCCTAAAAGAACAAGTCCAGTAGACTGCGTACAAGAGAAGCAAATCATTAGGATCAGCGTTATTTCAATTATCACTTCACCTCAAAACTTGATGAAGAGAAAAGAAAAAAAGACATGATTTAACCTTTAGGTATAAACAACAAATTTAGTTATAATCACAGTAAAAATGGTTTCCACTTAAATAGGCCAGGTTTCGCCTGAGACATTAATGGCGGCATTTCTTTCAAAACTATATACTTACTAATGTGTCTCATTGGTGGGAAAGTACAAGCATTTGTATTCCAAAAATCCATGGTTATGTTAGTTTAAATAAGTTTACAAAGAAAAAGCTTTGAGTTTTAAATCAAATTACAGCCTCTCCACCAAAAATGAGCCTCTTCTTATCTAAGCACACTAACCCAAAGCAATTAAAAGCCCGAATCCATATTTAATCAAGCAAGGCAAAAGTAAGGGATTAATGGGTAGGGAAAAATTCTATTTCTGAGTTTTCTTGTTCCCAGTGTGACTGTGCTACCCTTCTCCCACCTCTTTCCCCAAGCCCTTTCCATGGAGAGGATGTAAACTGCCTCCACTCAAACTTCCAAACTCTGTCAAAGGTTAGCCTCTGGATCAAAATAGCATCTCAAGATTATTCAGCCATGAATAATCTACCTACCCAAAATATGAGCCCTTTCTCTAAAGGCACATGTCCACAGGAAACTAAACTATGGTAATTTTTACTGGTTTCACTCCCACAAAATTTTATTTGGAAATACTGCCTTTTCCCAAAACACTTCCATAACCTGTCATATATTTCAAACATCTTTACTGACTGTGTTAGGCAGAATAACGGCCTCAAAAATGTCCAAGTCCAATCCCCAGAACCTGTGTGTATGTTACCGCACATGGTTAAAGAGATTTTGCAGACATGATTAAATTAAGGACCTTGAGATAGAGAGATCATTCTGGATTATTGGGTGGACCCAGTGTAATCACAAGCATCACTTAAAAGTGGAAGAGGGAAGCAGAAAAGCATCAGTGATGTGATGTGAGCAGGACTCAACCCACCCTTGCTGGCTTTGAAGATGAAGGAAGGGGGCACAGCAGCCTGGTGAAGCTGGAAAAGGCAAAGGAACAGATATTCCTCTAGGGCCTCCAGAAAGGAATGTAGCCCTACAGATACCCTGATTTTAGTCTAATGAGATCAGTGTCAGATTCTGACCTACAGAACTATAAGAAAATCAGTTTCTGTTATTTTAAGACATTAGGTTTGTGGTAATTTGTTACAGCAGCAAAAAAGCTAATACATTGACCAAAACTATGTCTCAGCTTAAACTATCTAAAATCTATTAAATGCAACCATTGTTAAACTAACCTGTAAAGTACTTGTTATAGTGTTGACCTTCTTGGTGACGTCTACTGTAGGATTTCGCATTTCCCTGTGTGTTGACCTGGCAGCCCATCGACTCAATCGGTCACGAGAGCGGAAGTGGTCTGAATCACTGGAGGATTCTGCCATTGATGTACACAAATCCTTAAAAATAAATCCAGGTCAAGGTCAATCAAATGGCAAAGAGCATGAAAATAAGAGATTAACTACTTACTTTTTGATATTTTTAAGTATTTATTGCATTAGTCCTTTGGCATATCATAATTTCTAATTTCACAAAGATTGAAAGCACGTCACTTCCCCACGTAATTCTCCTCCCTCTGTTTTTTTCTGATTTAAAAGAGTAATTCCTCAGATATAATTTTAGTCATGTTTACAACTCCAAATAAGAACAATTGTTAAGTTTTGTACAATGCTTCTAAATTTTAAAAGCACTTTCACATACTAAATGGGACAGATTGGTATCGCTACAATGAAAAAAAAAAAGATATTCTCTAAGGCTAGGTCCTGCAAGTCTCATTATCAGTCTGAGGTCCATTCTACTAAGCTGTAAGAACACATGTATCTTTAAACAAAAATACAATGCACACAGAACAACCTAAAATAAAGGAATCCCACTCAGTGTACAGTGAACACTCATGCACCTTAATTTAAAATACAGTAGAATTTTTAAAACGCTGTAACAGAAGTACAATTCCACAATAACGAATATGTGAGAAGATGGCATCTTCAACATCTCCACAGAATAGAAAGTCAAACATCCTGAGCACAATTTCATCAGTAGAAAATTCTCTAAATATGCTTTCCTCCCATCCTTACCGCAATTTTCTGTTTAATGCAAAACAAAGTTTTTCCATGCAAGACAATCTCAAAAGTTTCAGAAAACCTTTTACAGAAGTTGAAGAAACAAAATATATTTAGAACAAAGAAGCAACAGAGAAAACTCAACTGATCAACAGTGAAAGTTTATTGAGTACTCCAATAACTTCATTCTTAGTTGAGCATTACTTAATCTTTATTTTAACATTAATTGTTACAATCTTCCTAAAATCCATATGACCATTTTCTTTTCTGGTTTATTAAATACAATGTGATGAAACCTTTCTTTGATGATCTAGACCATTCTGGACTTTCTGGATCTTTATTCTGAATGCATCTGGGAAGTCCATGACCAGAGATCTAAAGTAAAGATAATGAGAATTTGCTAAATATGGATAGATCCTAGAACATTTAGTGAAAGCAGTCATGTTTTTAAAATGTTAGATAAAACTAAATAAAAAGATAAGCAAGGATCCTTGCTGTGAGTTAGGTTTTTCGAAGTGAACTATAGTCTGCCCTTGTAGAATCAGAAAAAGAATCAGTGGAACATCCAACTTCTCCATACTAGCTGAAACAGGGCTGGAGGACACCCTCTCCTCTGACCATACCTCTCAACTTCCTTCCACACCTGTCTCCTCTGGTTATTGCCTCCCTTCTCCCGTCTATAAGTACGAAGGTATAGTGCCCACCATGTAGCTCCTTCCCACATCAGGAAACAAGAAGAAGTGAAGCCTAAAGCAACTGTTTGGCTTTCCCTAGATCACAATTGCTCCAGTCCAAAAAAATAGTGTTAAGAAGAAAGAAATCTTAAATGTAAAGTTCACCTTTTAAACTTAGGAAACCACTTCCGTGCAAGTATGTCTCATAAATCTAAGCCACGTGACCTAAAAATCTTATCACCCTAAGTAAAAGTACT
The DNA here is from genome assembly GCF_041296265.1 of Equus caballus. Taxonomy (NCBI): domain Eukaryota; kingdom Metazoa; phylum Chordata; class Mammalia; order Perissodactyla; family Equidae; genus Equus; species Equus caballus. Next base: position 38,580,576 of record NC_091707.1, read on the forward strand.
TTCCAGCATTTTCCATTCGTGAAAGCAGGAAGAACCAACATTTTCTAAGAGGCTGCTATTATGCCAGGTACCATATGGATGCTCATAGACAATCCAACTTAATTCTCATAACAAGTTATTAAAATCAGCATCAATCCCTAATTTACAGAGGATGCTGGAGCTAAGAGATGTTAAGTAACATGTCCAACTCCATACAAGTGATTACAAGTAGTAGACCCAGGATGCAGACCCAGGAGTCAGCCAGGCTTCTCTACCTTCAATACGCTCTTCATTCCACTGTACTCTGCTGTCCCTTAACCACTAAGAGTGAACGATCTTAACACTTAGCAAAATTTGCTAAAGGCAGCACAGGCCATGGCTCACATGTGTGTATAGACTCCTCAACGCCCTCTCATTTCATTTAAGCATAAAGTATCAAGGAAAGGGGGAAATCAAGTAGTAACATGAAATCGTTATTAGGCACCAGGAAAAAACTAAGTGGCATATCTATGCTACATTTCATAAAGAGCCCTGAAAACAAATCAAACCATTAGCCTTAGAGTAAAGGCATTTTTATCTCCATATTCCTTCTATCTCTTGTATAATGGAAAATAATGATGATGCCTGGATCTGTCAAAATTCTATAGCTAAAAAGCATAATAATTTTCACTTTAACAAGTCATAATTCTAGAAACTACACTGAAGTTAAGAAATCATCAGGTAGAATAAAAAGGTGTCACTGAGGGGCCAGCCTGGTGACACAGCAGTTAGGTTCGCATGTTCCACTTCAGTGGCCCAGGGTTAGCTGGTTCGGATCCCGGGTGCGGACCTATGCACCACTTGTCAAGTCATGCTGTGGAAGGCGTCTCACATATAAGGTAGAGGAAGATGGGCACGGATGTTAGCTCAGGGCCAGTCTTCCTCAGCAAAAAGAGCAGGATCGGTGGCAGATGTGAGCTCAGGGCTAATCTTCCTCAAAAAAAAAAAGGTGACTGAAAAAGCCAAGTGTTTCACATATGCACAGTGATGGATAAAAATTAGACTATTGGTGGTGCTCACAATGCAGTCTTTACAGAAACTGAAATATAATAATATACACCTGAAATTTACACAATGTTATAGGCCAATATGACCTCAACAAAACAAAAATTATTTTTAAAAAAAGAAAAATCCAAATGTTTATTATAATGGTTGTTGGTGAGAACAAGAAGCAAAATAACCATCTTTGGGACAACCTGATTTTTCTAAGAGTACCAAAATTTTAATAATAATCAGTTATCTACATATAATTTCAATGGATATAAATGGTACATTAGACTTGTAACGAGCAGATAGTTTGAGTTTCAACTTGACTACAAATAGTGATAACTGAAAACGTTATGGTTATTTTCAATAATTTGGAAAAATGTTTAAAATATAAAATAGCAGAGAGACTAATATAATAAGCATGCATGTATCTACCACCTAGGACTAATAAACATTATTATTCTTATTCTTTCCTATTTCTATTATCTTATTTTCACTATTATTTTATAAGAATATATTCTATTATTCTTATTCCCCATTCTGACATATGTGCTTCTAATACTTTCTATAAAATATTTAGAACACTATAAATAAAGTCTTAGTACCCTCCGCTCAGCACTATTCCTGCCACACCTCCCCAGGGATAATTGCTAGGACGATTTTGTATTTAACTCTCCAGGCCATATTTTATACTTTTACCACAGGTATATGTACCTCATAGTCTTTCTTAGTGGAACATACATTATAATCAGTTGAAAAATATCAACAAGTAAAGATATGGGGTATCTGAAACTAACTTTAAAACAGATCATCTTAGCAGCAGTAAATAAAATTAAGAACATCAACTAAATTACATCTAATTGTCATATAAGACAAAAGAACTCACTTAGCCCTACTGAGGATTACATACTTTTAATAAGATAAATACCACACTTTCCAGCATGAATTTCACTAGCACAAACAGACACACAAAGCCTTCAGCTATTAATTTCAATTACTTAAAAGATGTTCAAATTCCTGCATCTGATGGAACTCCTGTAGAGATATCAAGATTTAAGGTGAGATATATCTGAGAATTTTGCATTTTTTATAGCATATGAAACATTCACCAACCATCTAACGACTTTAATTACATGTGTCTTAAATGTCGAACTAAGGGAAATTTACAAATCCGATTATAATAAAAAGTAAAAATTAGATTATTTTAATTGTTGATAAAAACTTAGCACTTTCTTTAACTGTTACTGACAATTCAAAACCTAACTGAGACAGTGCCTAATCCCAAGTGTCACAATGCAGAAGGCAGCTATGGTGGCAGAGGTCCAACCTTACCAAAAAAATGCCAGTCTATCATCAGTCAACACCACCACTTCCCAGACACAAAGTTAATGGAGGGAAAGAGAAACAAATGAGAAAGGAGTGGCCACTGGAGGGGGAAGGAGGCTCATGCCACATAATCAGAACCTACAGTATAAAGTACGTGAGGCCATAAAATAGTTCCTGAGAACTATAACCAACTAAAGAAGAAAAGCACAAAGCAGTAAGTGTCAATTACACATTCTTCATTCACCATTAAGAATTTATTATTTAATACCACAATTAAAAGTTTTTAAAAAGCACTGTGGGGGCTGGCCCTGTGGCACAGTGGTTAAGTTTTCACGTTCCGCTTCAGCAGCCCAGGGTACACTGGTTCAGATCCCGGGTGCCGACCTACGCAGTGCTTGTTAACCCATGCTGTGGCAGGCATCCCATATACAAAGCAGAGGAAGATGGGCTCAGATGTTAGCTCAGGGCCAGTCTTCCTCAGCAAAAAGAGGAAGATTGGCAGTAGATGTTAGCTCAGGGCTAATCTTCCTCAAAAAAAAAAAAAGCATTGCATATCCTAGTATCAGTGACATTAATGACAACTGACGAGGCCTCCGAAAATCTTCTCCCCAGTGAAATTGTACCCAAAGTATTAGATTCATTCATACTGATAAAAATACACTGAGAGTGGTCATATAAGAAAACAAGTATGCATGGCCATGAAAAATGTTCTACCTAACAACCAAAGAAATATAAATTAAACAATGAGATGCTTTTCTCGCTTATTATGTTGTAGGTAGGGTCATGTCACTAGTTGTCACCAAGTGATGAGCTAAAGAAATGGGATCACAATGCCAATCTCTGTTTCATACTGAAGAGTACCGTCTGGCCAAAGGAACCATTTATCATGAGTTTATGAGCTAAAAGAATAATTATTTTTTAATTATAAATGATTCTCTCTTTGCAATTTTGCTGAAGGACAATTATTAGATTCAAAACCTGACTCTCTTAAAGAAACACTCTAAATACTGGAATGAACTTAAAAGTTAAAGGATCACGTAAAAATATATCAGTGTGTACTGACATAGCTTATGCAACCCAAACCTGCTTTGGAAAACAAGTTAAAAATGGTTCATGGATGATATTTAATCACATTACAACTTGAAGCCCAAAGAATTATTAACCCTGGTAGAAAAACACCTATGTATCCTCAAGAAAAATCATGATTGCTAAAGATTTAAAAGAAAAAATTTCTGTTAGTTTAGAAATCCATCCTCATTATCATAAGAAATTTCAGCATAACATTTGTTGATAAATGACAGAGTTGTTAAACTTGAAGAAGACTAAAGAACTCTTAAAGAACAATTTAAAGAATTCTGGTTAAAGGGGAGAAAAGCCACTTCCTTCAACTGCAGAAAAAGCAGTAAATACTCTCTGCGGCTTACTACCACCTACTGGTACTACAAAATTTCTCACTGAGGAGAAAGCAATAATATTTATGCCATCTGCTTTTCAGATGCTGAGCTTTTTCCAAGACTCTCTTAGAGAGGACGAAGATGGGTGACCTTGGGTGAAAGCCTCCAGCATCTCAGACAAAGCTCTGGGTCTGAAACCAGATGGTACAATTCTTAGAATAATTTATCTAGCTGTTCCCAACACATCAGTATTTAAAGGCATAAATATTGTTGCTTCTGCCTTAATGAACCTTATAAAGAAGACATACAGCCATCGGAGCAAGTAATGAACTCTCCTCCCACTGAGGATCTATCCATCAAAAACAAATGCCCTTATGCAACCCTGAACACTAAGATCAGAGAGAGTAAAACTGCATTCAAGCCTGTAGGAAGAGGACGGGTGGCGAGTCTTTACAAACTCAAGACTACCTCTTTCGTTATTTGACCTAAAGAGCCATCAGATTGTCTTCATTATAATGATGCACATTTGTATGTATGAGAGCTGTAATTTATTGATTCTCAAGTCTCTTCTCCTCAGAGCCAGTTTAAAACAATTAGGCTTTGCAAGCTGTTCCATAAAAGATAAGCGCCCAGCATCAGGGGTGATATTTCACAAAGGCTGACGAGCGCATGTTAAGTAGGTGATTGCTTCTGTGCCTCAGCCATCCCTGTCCAAGGCAACTGTCCTCAACAAACATGTTCAAGGTAATGATGTTGATATTTAAGAGGATCGGGGAGGTGGGGACCGTATTATAAGCTTAATCACTAACCACGTTCAAATTTTAGAATGCATTTCTCACTGCTTCAATAGCTGTAGGACTTGAGAGCTTTGCCTCATCCTTCAAGCGAAAAAGTTAACAAGCCAGCAGAGGTTACCATGTACAAACAATTATCAGTTGTGCCTGTCTTCTTTACATCAGTGCTCCTGTGTAACTTAATCTCCTCATACCCTTTTGGGAAATTCATATAAGATCAAAATCAACTGTCCAGTCCACCAGCCAGTTCTCTGTTAAGTCAGTACATAATGTAAGACAACGGAAACAGATCAAAGAGATACTTACAACAGATTCATGCCTTCATCATTTACCGAATTGTCACTACATTAGAAATGAAGGATGAAAGTAAATAAAGAAGTCACAGTCCTTGACGGGAGAGAAAGATTTCTAAAAGGGCTCTCTATGGTGAGCTAAGTAACGCGACAAAATACCAGGGAAATTGGGTCAGGATCCTTGCATTCATCTGGAAGGATGAGTAGACGTTTGACAGATGGATGAGACAAGGAAACAGGATCCAGTTAGAAACCATCTGTCTCAGAGGAACTAGAGAAGGTACAAATAAGCAGAGTTCATGCATCCTTCCACCAGGGCATAAATTTAAAACTGTCTCCAGATATTGCTAAATGTTTCCTGGGCCAGGGGCCAGAAGGTGGTGGGTAGATAAAAGCATCCCCAGTTGAGACTTTCTAACTTAGAGAATTAACATTTAAAACATATATATACACAGGGGCCGGCCGGGTGGCACAGCTGTTAAGTTCGCACCTTCTGCTTTGGCAGCTGGGGGTTCACCGGTTCAGATCCTGGGTGCGGACCTATCCACCTCTTGTCAAGCCATGCTGTGGCAGGAGTCCCACACATAAAGGAAAAGAAGATGGGCATGGATGTTAGCTCAGGGCCAGGCTCCCTCAGCAAAAAGAGGAAGATTGTCAGCAGATGTTAGCTCACGGCTAATCTTCCTCAAAAAAAATTTAAAAAAAAGAGGAGGATTGGCAGCAAATGTTAGCTCAGGGCTAATCTTCCTCAAAAATTAAATATATGTATATATATATTTGAATTATATATACACATAAACACTAGAGTATGTACATATTTAAAAATATATCTACATACACACTAGAGTATACATACAGATAGATACACATATATATATATACATACACACTAGATTTGATTTACGATTCTATGTTCTACTTATTCCTGTTGTTGCCATCCATCCCCTACTCATACACAACACACACACACACGCGCACACACACCCCTCCATTCCCGAAGCCAGGCAGGCTCAGCCCCAGGCTGCATCCCTTTGCTCCAGCACCTCCGAGTACAAGGGCAGAGTCCCATGGACCAGTACTCATCAAGCAGGGAGCAGGGGCATTTCTGGAAAAGGCCATGCAGCATACAAAACAACTGCTTACTCAAACAAGGACAGAAAAACTAGTAGCTGCTCAGATAATTACACTGCGTCAGTTGTAAAAAATCAGCGCAGTTTTAAAAGAAAATAAAGTTACTTAATAATGCCCTCCCTGTCTCACAAGCAGAATGACAGATATTTTAGACACACACACCCACACATACTTCTAAAATAAATAAGGCAGTTTACAAAATTAAATAAAAAGTAAAACATGTCACGATAAAAAACAATAAAAAAAATTCAAGGAAAAAAAGAAAACTTACAGAGAAATGGATGCTAACAAAACCCCTGAGATGGACCGATTACTTGTAATTAAGCCCTGGAAATGCACTCTTGCATTTGCTGACAGATAATAAATAAATAAATACTACAATATTTCCAAAATAGCAGATAAGAATGAAAGCTCTTGAGGTGCCTCTACTAAATGTCCAAACCACCCCAGACTGGGCAAGAGATCAGCATGGACAAAGAAAGAGCTAGAACCCTTGAGTTTCTGACACCCTTTTGTTCAAATCAGAGTATGAAAACTGGAGGAGTATAGATCAAATCCAGCCAACTGACATGTATTTTAAAATAATATTCACCCTGTTATTCTCAAAGTTTAATTTGAAAACAAAGAGACTTCACATAAAAATTCTAATTTCCAGTTTCTGCTGAAAAATTCAAAGATCTGGCAACAGCGGGGATGGATTTTCCCATGGCAACATGGACATGGACAATGGCTGTCCTGGAATCGGGCATGCGCCTTCCTGTCTTTCCCAGTTCTCACGGGGCCTGCTTCACACAGTGTTACCTGATGGACTCCCCTTAGCAGTTGAGCTTGCAGCCCTATTTTGGATAAAGACCCAAGACAGAGGAAGTTTACCAGCCTCGCTGCCCAGTTAAAAATGAGCAACTCAGGGGGCCGGCTCCGTGGCCAAGTGGTTAAGTTCGCGCGCTCCACTGCAGCGGCCCAGGGTTTGGATCCCAGGCGCGGACATGGCACCGCTCGTTAGGCCACGTTGAGGCGGCGTCACACATGCCACAACTAGAAGGACCTGCAACTAAGATATCCAACTGTGTACAGGGAGGAGTTGGGGAGATAAAGCAGAAAAAAGAAAAAAAAAAGAAAAAAGAAAAAAGATTGGCAAAAGTTGTTAGCCCAGGTGCCAATCTTTGGGAAAAAAAAAAAAGAAAAAAAAATTAAAAAAAAAAACAATGAGCAACTCAGTTGGGAAGAATTAACCAAGGCTAAACGCTCAAGAGATGCTTTCCTCTACAGACGAGAAGGGAAAGTGGGTAACATAGCTTTGATGTTAGCCATGTCGATGGACTATAAAACCAGAATGAGATACTACTATTGAGCAAAAGGACTTGATTTTAAGCAAACTCTGTGAATGCTTTCCCACTTAGAACATTTTCCTACTGTGCATATCAGAAACCACATTCAGAACAAAACTGTAGTACATTGCATACTTTGGCACCAATTCATCCCTTCTTATATACACTGCCCTCCTACTGTAAGTGGAGGTACCTCCTCAGGCCCCTGCCTCTGGGCTCAGCTATATGACCTGCTTTGGCCAAACATGGCACAAGTAGGGGCTTGAAATGGTATTACACACTGGAACTTGCTCTCCTGCAACTCTTCCATCACCTCGAGGACATGCCCAGGCTATCCTGTTGGAAAGTGTGGGACACCTGGTTGCCCCAAAGGCTTCCAGCTTAGATCTGCAGACAGCCAGCGGAGACCCAGAAAAATGAGCGAGTCTGGCCATGCACAAACAATAAATGTTTATTGCTGTATGCCTCCAAAAGTTTATTTATTATGCTGCAAAGGCTAACTGATATATATAGTTTACTAATAAACTGATTCAGTTTAGAAGATGGTTCACTTCCTCAAGTTTCTCCTAAGCCTACTCTCCTTGAGAAAACAGATTGGTTTCAGACCATCTTCTAATGGTGGAAGAAAAAAAGGACAGATTCAAATTAGTATGCACAAAATAGGCATAATTAGTTGATATAACAAGTGAGAGGCTAGCAATTTTTGGTAAAAAAAACTTCTAAGCAATCATAAGTAGCAGTTGGGGTACTCAATCCCTATAATATTAAATTTTTCATAAGAAACAAGCTATTTCTTAAGTATACTATAAAGCATACTTGTTTTATTCCTCCTACTTTTTAAAGTAGAAACAGGAACTCCTCTTAACTTTCCCAGTGAATGACACAACACTAAAAATTTTAAGGGAACTATTTCTTATTGCTATTTATACCTTAAATCTGCATATTGCTTTATAGCTTACAAAGCATTTTCATTAACGTTTTCTCTTTTGATCTCTATTTCAATCCCATAAAGTTGGTATAATGACAACTCTTTACTTTTGTTGCTAAAGGAAATGAAGCTTTGAGTAAAATACTTGCCCATGATTGCTTTGCTAAAAAGTTACAATAACAGAACCAGAACCCATCTCTTGTGTCTCTAAGCCAGTGCTTTTTCTACTGCATTCTTAGATGCAAAGAATTGCATAAATTCCAAAGACACTGCCCAATCACTGAAATGGTTTTTTGTCCTTCCTTATCATATTTCTTATGATCCACCCTCCCTCCTCCAAGAAACGTACGTAAGGCCAGAATATTCCATCTGTACGTATTTACTTAGAACTAAAGGTTTATATAGTGAATATAAGATAAAGTATTAAATACGTAACTCTGCTATAAATCTAACTTTCTACAGCTCTTTCAAGATGTCTTAAATAATTCTTTCTCTTTTAAGAATATTTACAACCACTTTTATGCAGAAAATCATTTCTATTTTTTCAGAAACCATATCCTAAAATCTTAAAAAAAAAGGCATTCTCTTTTTGGTATACACGTATTTTCTATTTTTCTTTTTCCTTCACTCTTTCTCAGTTTCCACCTTTCTTTCTTTCCTCACTCTTCTTTAGATCTTTCCTTTAACTCTTCTATAATAAAGAACTGGAATTCATTTTTATTGTACTTATTGACATGTTTATTCAAGAGTTTTGTATTTCTCAGTCTTAATTTTAAAAGCGGATAAATAGAATGATTTGTATTTCCAAAATACAATACAAACTTCTAAATTAAAAAAAGATAGAGTTCTTAACTGTACCAAGAACTGTTTCCTGGAAATGTTTTTAAATATATACACAAAAATTTTAAAAGATATAGGATTAGAAAGGAATCCAATTATAATGAAATAGAGTTCAAGACCATTTAAAACCAATCATATTTAAAAACTGAATTATTGAGAGTACATAGATGTGGACGCCAGTTAGGAACCTCAATTTCAAAAACGTTCAAAAAACAAAAGTTGAAATAATAATGCTAAATGGCTAATGCTTTAACATCACAGATTGTTGCATGACAATAACCCTACAAGGTAAGTACTATTTTCATCATGATATATACATAAGAGGCTTAAAGAAGTAAAGTAAGGTACTCAAGGTTACCAAGGGGCAGAGTTGAGCACCATTCATAATTCAGGATGTTTCTTAACTAATTCCTAGCCACGACAATGGTTTCTCTAACCCTGTGTCTTTCCCTGCCCATGCCAACCTTCACTGACACCCACTGCCCACAGGACTGAGTCTAGGTTCTTGAATCAGGAATTTAAGACTCTCAGCAAGCCACCTTTCTCTTCAACAACAGAACCACAGAAAACATACGGCCTACATTCAGCTGTTACATCAGCTATTTTCCTACCACTTTCATCCCTCGCCAATATCATTAGTTCTGTCTGGAATGCCTTCTGCTGTTTACTATTGCGACCTATTTCAATTCCACTCATCTTTCCAGGCATAGCTCAAACAATACAATCTCAAGCGAAGCCTTCCATCTCCAGCCAGAAGTGATCTTCCCTCCTTCTGCATTCTTATAGCTTTCTAATTACAGCAAGACATTTATTAAACATGTCCAGGAAATGTAATTATCTGCACCTCAAAGGTTTTTTTTTATTTCCAAATCCTCAAATATGTCATCCTCATCTATCGAACCTATGCTGGATTCACCACCTGGAACATTATTTTCACTCCTTTTCCCTTAGCTAACTCCTACTTTTCCTTCAAGTCTCAGTTCAGAGGAAACTTCTAGAAAGCCTTCCTGAACTGTCCCCACCCCAACTCTGAGCCATCTGCCCACAGTGGACACCACCTCGTCACAGCTCTTGTACGTCCCCTTACTAGACTCTAAATCTCATGGGAGACTCCGTTTATTTTGCTCATGGTTGTATTTCACCTAGCATGGTGCGTGGCATGTAGACGGAACATTTTTGAATGAATTTACAATTAACTTCTCCCTATTATCCTGTCTGATTAATCCAGAGACAAATTTCAAAGGACAGGACTTTGCAATTAGCAAGTACTAATCAAACAATTGTTGGATGAAATAATTCTTGTGGTAAATGCCTTAGAAACAATATGGATTGAACTGCAAAATAGTATAAATATGAATGCTTGATATGTCTTTTCTAGAGTAAACAAAGACAAACACGTGAAATTTGTTTAAATACATGCATTAAAACTTATAACTGAATCAAACCTAGACGATTTGCTTGAATTATTGCAAACCATTTTAATTAATCACTGTCATTGCAGCTACCTGCATTCCTCAATTATTATCTATCTGTACTATAAAGCTCTAAACTCCAAATTTTCTAGGCTCTTTATCATCTGGGTCCATTCTCAATACTGTTTCAACGTACCAATTGCTGTTCATAAGCAAACTCATTCTTGCCATTTTGAAGCCTTCACTCTTCCACCATCAAGCTTTTTCCTTCTTTCTACAACTTATAAAACTCTCTCTTCTTCCTTTAAAATAATAAGCATAGTTCACTTCTTCCACAATGTCTCTCTTCATTCAGAAGAGCCTAGTTCAGGCTTAGCTTTAATTCACTTATCCATTCATCCATGAGTTCATTCATTCCTAAGCACTCATTCATGAGCACCTGTTTCATGGCAAACCCTGTGCATACACTAGATTCTAAATGCTCATCAACTAAATGGATTCATATGACCACAAATACTCCCATCTCCCAGACACTCCAAGCACCAGCAATGTACAGATCTAGGTTAAGGATTAAACGAATTTCAGGGAGGTGTGAATACCTGATAAAGGCCTCATACACCTCTTAGGATCATTCATAATTACTAATAACAAGACACCAGAAACAAGGTTAGAAAACTAAAGGACAAACTCAGGAAATATTTGTATCATATGGAAACCAAAGGATTCATCATCTTTTTTTTAAAAAAAAGTAGTAAAAAGTACAAAGGATATATAAAAAGGCAATTCATAGAATACAAATGACCCTAATAAATGTATAACATACTTTATTTAACTAAATTGCAAATTAAATTAATAAAATGATATTCCTGTTTATCTGTTTTATATAGCTGGAAAAAAGCTCTCACCAATAGGGTTGACAAAGGCACACCTTGCTGTAAGAATATTAACTAGAATAGCTCTTCTGGAGAACAATCTGGTAAGACAAGTAAAGATAAGTAAGTTGCATAAGTTTTGACCCAAAGATTCATATCATCCTAGGAGAACAAAAGGAGATGCATATATAAAATGTATGTATGCATCTTATGTGTAGATGCAGATGTATAAGAGTTTCATTGCAGAACTATTTACAGTAGTAAAAAAATAAGAAAACAAACCCATGATAAAGAATACATTAAATGTATCTAGTCACTTGGGATACTATGTAGTAGTTCAAAGAGACAAAGTAGAATTTAATGTGCTTATAATAGTACATTATTACAAGACAAGAAAAGCACACTATAGAATAGTATGAATATATTGAAACATTTCATATTAGAATCAACCCAGTGACATTATTACATAGGTAATAGTGAATCTACTCTAGATTATTTTTATATTATTCCCAAATGTGTCAAGACTGCAGTTGAGAATTTCGGGCCTAAATTATCCTGAGGCCCCTCCAGCCCTAAAAGCCCTTAATTCTAAGAATTTTGTACAGCATAGATCTTGGACACAGGGTTATTACAAGGTCCCAATAGGTCTTCCCTATATGTTTAAGTGCCCTTTATCAAAATGCAACATGAAAATGCTAAAAAGTCTCCAGAATTTTAAATCTATGTTGGAAAACTTGGGTTTTTAACACTACATTCTTGATTATCAATGACAATTCATGTTGAATATGTACATTTTACAAAAATCACAAATTATAACTATTTCTTATCACAATAATGTAAAGACCATTATACATACCTTGAAAAACCTAAGAAAGATAATAGAACCCTTTGAACATTTAAAGAGACAAGTAACAGTAAACTTTGCTGTATATGGTACACAATCTAAAAATGCTAACTGTCAATCAAATCCTATTAGACAGTGATCATAAAGAGCAATGTGGCTTCTGTGAAGTGGGCAGGCTGGAATTCGGAGTCAGAGGACCTGAGGATGAAGACAGCTCTTTTAGCTCCAGAATCCCAAGCAAATCAAATAAACTTTTTGAGCCTTACCTGTTTCATTTGTAAAATGAAGATAAGCATAATAAAAGTATTATAAATATAACATGTAAAAAGTGCCTAATACAGTGCCTAGAACAAAACAGGCTCTCAAATACCTGCCTAACAGAAACAGTTGCATCATTGTTGCTTTTGTTAAGGTTTCTAGATTGGTCGCCTGAATTTTTGTAACACTGCATGCACAACCATTCTATTTTATTTTTATACATGTCAGACAGGGGTTTCTTGCTCCTCGAAAGTCGATTTGTTGACATATTCTTTTCTACTTTAAAGATGCAAAAATTTATCTCAGAAACTTGGGGAGAATGCATACTTACAAAGCACACCCCCAAAACTCCGTGCTGCTCTCCTCTGAGCTCAGTGCTCTTCTTAGGCACATATGTCTGCCTCCTATCATTTCTTCATGAGGTTCCGGGCAAAAGGCCTAGGCAAGCAGATGATCGTTGGTCACCCCTACACTTTCCCCAAACCACCTACAGATAAATGAAACAAGGGGGTAAAACATAGCTACAATCTTAAGTTTTTAAAAATAATAAAATATGACAATACACTCTGACTATATACTGTTTATGGCATATCAGAGAACAGAGAAAATGCTCCTTGGGTCATGCAAAAGCCCCACTGAACTCACGGGAATTCTCCACACTCCAATGTCCAGCCAGCACATACTGGTGACTTCCACCCATGCCTGGTCACCCCTTGGGCTGGCTAGATCACATCGCAGTGGGAACTGTAGCCCAAGTCCAGCCAAAAGTATTGTCCCAGAGCATGTCTGTCAGTGGGTAAACTAACTAAGGCAGGTAATGAAATTAACATGTTACTTCGGAATTTAATGGACCAATTATATTTCTAAGCCAGTTAACAAACTATAGGCTAGCACTCCTAAGAGAAATATTTTAAAAGCTGCCCAGTTTTTCCCACATTTAGTATTGCAATTAAGTATGTAAAATGTCTTTGGTTGTAGGAAACAGCTGTGGGCAGAAATAGTTTCAATTCTTTGAGACTGCTCTCAAGGCAGTCTGTAAGAATCCACACAAAATTACCCACAGAACTGGTAGCTGCCCACATAAAAGTAGATCTGGGACTACACTGATAAACCACTTCAAGTAAAAAGGTATTCTGGAAAAGTTCATCAAAATAAACTGTCGAGAGAGTTTGAAGCAAACCAGGTCGTGCAATGACAGAGAGGACATGCTGAGAAGCCATAGGTATGAGGCATACTTCACTATTCTAACAAAACAGCAATCTTCACCCCATGACATGAGTCAGAGACACAACCAAATTTCTCTTTGCCAATGTGAACCTGCCAGTTAATCTTCTACCTGTGCTGTCCAACACAGTCGTCACTAGCCCTAAGTGGCTCCTGAGCTCTTGAAATCTGGCCAATTCAAATTTGACCCAACAAAGTGAGTGTAAAATATACACCAGATTTTGAAGACCCAGTACAATTAAGAAAAAAAAAAGATGTAAAATATCTCAATAAGTTTCATATCGACTACATGAGAAAATGTTGGACATATTGTGCTAAATAACTTACTAAAATTAATTTCACCAGTTTCTTTTTACGTGTTTAAAGAGTACTAGAAAATTGAAACTTTCATGTCTGGCTCACATTATATTTCTATTAGCACAGTTCTGCATAACTCATAAAAATAAATTACAAATACTGAGCATTTCCACTGTGCCAGACTCTGCGCTGGATACTTTACATAATACTTGGGACAACCCTGCAAAGCGATTTTACTGGACTTCTGCAGAAGTGATAAGTTCCATTAACCCATTAAAGCATGCTGCTGAAATTCAACGTCAGGTGTTCCTCCGAAATAACTCAAATAAGTGACTGTTAGCAGCTAACGTTGGGGCAACTCCCATGTTGGCAAAGGAGAGAAAGGTCACTGATACAGCGCTCCCAAGGATAGCAAACTTTTTTGTTAACTATAGAACAGGTACAAAACGTCAAGTTATATCCCAGGCCAGGCAGGGAAGCGCCAGAATGACGCCAATCTCCTTGACAGCTCAAGACTCGCAGCTGCTAGCGGCAGGACAGGCTGCTCCCCCAAAAAAGGACAACGTAGTTCAAATTCCCTGGATAATTTGGCTAGGACCCGTCTGTGGACACCCATGCCGAGGGAGGGGGGCGTCGGGATGCAAGGCGCGCCGTCTCCCCCGACCTTGGCACACACTCCACCCATCCACAGCCGTACCGTAGATCTCCGCGCAGCTTTGCTGTCCCCACCCCTGGGACGAGAGGAAGTGGGACCTAAAACGTCTACGATAAGATAGGGAAGTAGTAAAGAAAGGGCGAGGGGGCGGTTGGGGGCAGGTACCTGAGATAGAAGAGGACTCCAGGTCCTTAATGCCGGATCATCGCCGAGGCCCCACCCGGCTCCCGCGGCCACCAGTGACCCAGAAGGTGGAACTGACCAGACGCTGCGGCGCAACCGACTCTGCCGTCCCCAGACTCGCAGCTATGGCAACTTGAACTAGCCGCCCAGCCGCAGCAAGTGTACGGGACCCCGCTGCTGCCGCTTGGCCCTCTGGGAGTTGTAGTCCGTCTCATGCTCAAAGACAAGGAGTTAATAATGGAGAGAGGCCTTAAGAGAAACCACAAGTCCCAGCATACCATATGACTGGTCTTTGGGTGATTTTCCCGGAAGCAGCTAGATTAGCGGGCACCCCAGTCCTTGGGCCGCGCCCTCTTGCCCTGTTCTTTTTTTTTTTTTTAAAGGGCAAGTAGCTTCTGTAAGAAGCAAACACCAGATAGTGAATTACAGAGGTGCCCTGGCTCTGACTGTAATTTAATCAGAGAAGTCTAAAATATTTGCTTTTAAAAAAATAAGAAAAATTCAAACTAGTTGCAGTGGTAACATAGACTACGTTTCTTTTACTCCTTGGGGAATAGGGAAGCATAATTTCTAGCAGTGAAGCGTAAAAATCCCCTTAACACCAGAGCCTAATGTCTTTTTCAAAGGCTCGCAAATTCTTAGAACTGGAAAGGAACAGAGAAGATTATCTATTGAAACCCTCTAGGCCTGGAAAGAGTAAGTGCCTTGCCTAAGATCACATAGCTCATTAATGGCCAACCAAACTGGAATGAGGCTGTCACTTCATGATGGCTGCTACTGTCAGTCTAGAGTGTCATCTCCTCAGTCATTCTAGAACATGAAAGAGACATAGTCCACTCAGAGAAGTCGGTTTCAGTCATGAAAAAGTAATAAAAACCTCAACAAAGAACTGAACTTAGGAAAAGCTAAGAAAAAGTGAAAAATCAAATTAGTCACTTGGAACTTTGTTCCCTTCTGTTCTGCCAAATAGAGCTTTGATCTTTTCCTCCTCAAATTTTATTTTATCTGTGAAAACTTTCCTGGCTAGATCAAATTAAACGACAGAGGTTTCCTGTGCTAATAATTCTGTACTGTGATTATCCATTTCCCAGTTGGTCTTTTCCATTAGACTCTAAGCCCTTCGAACACAGGGAGCTAACATTTTAAAGTCATTCTCTCTCTCTTCTCAGCTTGTCCTCACTTCACATTCTCCCTTCATATCTCTCTCTCTCTCCCTCTCACGTGCACACATAAAATCATACATAATGTATTTGAATCATTCAAATATTTTCTCTGGCCCACACTGAAAGGTAAATGTTATTTCATATGTAGTTTGAACATAAAATAATTCTTCTAAAGACCTACCTATGTATTTGCATCTATCTATCTTCAAGCTGCTTACTCAAAATTGTCTTCAATACACTCCACCTGACACAGAGATTAATATAATTCAGACCAGCCATAAAATTGCCCCAAAAGCATGTAGAAGCATAATAATAATTCAGTTTATTTGTTGACATTTTAATTTTTCATAACAATTGTGTTCATTCATTCAATTCAGTGAACATATGCCAAATATTTCTAGGACCAGATGATTAGATACTGAAGATGCAGTAAAAATGAGGAGATAAACAACATAATTTCTGCCCTCATGTTGCTCAGAGTCAAGTGAGGGAAATAGATGTAAACAAATTATTACAAATCGGGATGATAGGATACTGCATTGCCTTCTATGGATGGACAGAAAGGAGAAACTTTCTGAGGAAGTGATATCTGATCAACAGCAGGAAGAATGACTACCAAAAAAACTAATGTAATCTTCGGTTACATTAATAAAAATTGAGTGTGCACAACCTCTCTTCACCGGTCCGACCATATTTAGAGAATTTGATTAAATTCTGGTCCCCCATTTTTAAAGTGATATTAACAAAATAAAGCAAAATCAGAGGATAACTGGGACTGATGGGTAGAGAATCGGATTTGAGTTCATTATGACCAAGAACTTTTTTTTAATTTTTTTTTTTTTTTTAAAGATTGGCACCTGAGCTAACAACTGTGGCCAATCTTTTTTTTTTTTTTCTGCTTTATCTCCCCAAATCCCCCCTGGTACATAGTTGTATATCTTAGTTGCAGGTCCTTCTAGTTGTGGCATATGGGTCACCGCCGCAACGTGGCCTGACGAGCGGTGCCATGTCCGTGCCCAGGATCCGAACCCTGGGCCGCTGCAGCGGAGCGTGGGAACTTAACCACTCAGCCACAGGGCCGGCCTGTATGACCAAGAACTTTTAAAATACATTATTAAATTTATAGCAGCTTCTTGTCAAATGGTGTGTTCTCCATCCACAGATGTGACATCCAGAAAAAATATAGTGAAGTCGCGTCATAGAATCTTTCTCCTTCTTAATAATATAGACAAAATAAGAAAGCCAATAAAAAATATTTTACACAAAATGTGCCTTGTAACTCCCAAATGACATTTATTGTTTTTAATCACTATGGCAGACACACATTATCCAACCTCAAAACCACGCTCAAGCTGAATTACCTGAATTTAGAGTTGGAAAAATCCACAAGAAGTATCACCCGCAGTATTCATCTTTTGCAAACGATGTAGAGGCACAGAGAGGTTACGTGATGTTTTGGTTGCTAGGACTGCCATAATAAAATACCACCAAATGCCTGGCTTAAACTGACATTTATTTCTCATAGTCCTGGAGGCTGCAAGTCCAAGATCAAAGTATCAGTAGGTGTGGGTTTTCCTAAGGCTTCTTCCCTTGCCTTACAGATGGTTGTCTTCTCTCTGTGTCCTCACATGCCCTTTTCCTTGTGCAGGCAGGTCTCTGATGTCTCTCTCCCTTTTTAGAAGGACACCAGTCATACCAGATTAGGGCCCTACACTTATAACCTCATTAAACCTTAATTAGCTCCTTAAAGGCCCTATCTTCAAACATAGTAACATCAAGAGTTAAACCTTCCACATATGGGATGAGTGAGGGAAGGGAACACAATTCAGTCCATAACACGTGATTTCCCCAAAATTATACCTATTCAGGTTAGTGTCATCAATGATCCTCCCGCCACACAGTACCTTGATAAGGGTAGATGTGCAGATATTTTTGACATGCCTCACCCATATTGCCCTGTTACTGGGAATGATCCTACCCACGGCTTTGGGCCGCTGAAGCCTTGTTTATATTATACAAAGCTCCTACCTCTCTAAGCATGGCTGACTGGACAAGGGGTAGACTCTTGAAACAATTTGCACCAGTCATGCTCTTTATCCTTCAAGGATTTAAAATCGGGATTCAATCATCCAATTGGTCACCTGAATAGTCTTGAGATACAGGTGCAAGCTGAGGCTAGTACAGTAAGGTAACCATCTTTATCTACATTCAAGGAGAATCTGAAAAACCTAATCTTCAGAGAAAGAGAGAGACAAATGAGTAATGCAGTAAGGGTAAGCTGTGCCGCCCCAGAGGAAATAAGCCTAAGAGAATAGAACCCTGGTTCCTGACAACTTCCAAGTCCTTGGCTCTAATCCCTTGTTATTCCCACTTTTATGTCCTGTACTTGTGTACCAGGCAGCTGGAGGTGGTGAAATGCACAGACTCTGGAGCCAGACCACTAGGATTCTAATTTTAGCCATAATACCCATCAGCTAAGTGACCTCAAGCAAGTACTTAATCACTCGTGCCTTCATTTCTTCCTTCACCAAATGTGGATGATAAGAATAGTACATAATGTATAGAGTTGCTCTGAGGACAAAATAAATTAATGTGTGAAGCATTTAGCCCAGTACCTAGCCCAAAGTGAGCACTCAGCATATGTTAGCTTATACATACTACGATATCCTAAAATGTTACTTCCATGAACATTGAGACCTTGTTTATTGTTTTGTTCTAGGTTCTTAGAACAAAGAGTATACCATGTTGCCTTGTGATGACTTCCTTTTTGAAACTTAAGATATATCCTATTGATTGAAATCCAGAGCCTTGACTAAGATTACATCAATGAAACCTAACTGCCCAGCCAGTGAGATCTGAGGTACTAACATCACATCTAGTTTTTTTGAGCAGTTTCATCAAAAACACTCTTGAGCCATACCAAACATTAAACATGTAGATAGGCTAACCAATAAAGAGGTTCTGGAATCAAGCTGGTCTGAAATCATTGGAATGATCATCATAATCTGACTCATCTAGGATTGATAACTGTAGAGAAGAGAAGACAGCTATTATAGAAGAAGCTGTTGGGAGGCAGACACAGGCGGGGCTATTTCAAGTAGAAGGAGCAGAAGTTGTATTTCACCAATACTTGCAAACTCATTCTATTGTGAATCAACAGCAGCAAACTGATTATTTCCATAGCCTGAACCTAGCTGGCCTGCCCATTGGCATTAAAGGGAGGATGTCCCTTCAAAAGCAGCCTACATTTTGGCCAGGGTTTGTCCAGCACGAGTAATGACCATTTATACCATTAGACTTTGTGTGGTTCCAGCTAGCCCCCACAGACAGTCAAGCTCCCTTGTAATGTCGCGGGACAATTATAAGCCATAGGTCATATAAGAAAGATGGAGCACCAAAGTGGATGCTATAGGCAAGGTAAAAGAGACATCCCAAACATCCTGATTTGTTAGAACTGAACAGAACTACTTAAAATTCTCTCTGAGCCAAGACAGTGGTAAAAGCCACTCTCTTTACACCAGCACGAAACAATCATAAGTGATTGTTGATTCTTTCTGCATCAAGTTTTCAAGCTAACTGCAAGTCTAAGAGTCAAAATAAAAGACAAGTTTTTGGAAGCCTGGTATTGTGCACTACTCAAAGAATCATCTTCAGCTATTTATTGTGGAGAAGCACTATAGATTCCATAATTTTCTTTTCAGCCACACACTTACTAATTATGGGTATTTGTCACTGTCAAGAGCATCACAAATATAAAACACAGCAATTTGTATGCATTTAAGGTGAAAATGAATAACTATTAATGTACAAAACCAAAATTATAAAACATTTTTATTACAAATAAGTAATATATCCTATGCTCCGCTTTAATAGGTACCTTTTGAAAAAGATGAAACTCATAGAAGAATTCATTGCTAAATATCACTTTCTGATATTTGGACGATGCTAATGGTTCTTCTACAAGAAGGAAAATGTTCTAGAGCCGTTCTCATTCATCTGTCATATTTAAAATGATTTTTTGTGTGTTTAATGGATCTGAGTGCAAACACTTTTCTCTTTGCTTAAATAGATTCATCTCCTCACCTCATGTGTTTATTTGCCCAAGTTTAAAAGTTATGCTAAGGACAGAAAATTGCCTGTATTGATTATGATAGCAATTTGTTGAGCAGACTGTTAGAACATGGTTATCCTGAAGGCTTGTTCCAATTTACTGAATTGAAACTGGTAGGCATAGGAGATTTTGCCTACATTATGATCACCACCAAGTCAATGTCATGATGTCTAAATCTTGATTAAAATGTTACAGATTTCAGCATACCATTTCTGTTCCCAGCAAAGATAGAGTAGCAGAGACTAGATTTACACTAAAACAAGAATGAACCAGAAAAGCAGACAAAATATATGAAACAATGCTTTTCAAGACAGTAGACATCAAACAGAGAAGGCCAACGATCCATGAGAGACAGGAGACAAATAAGATAAACCTTATGATTGCCACAACTTACTACTTTGAGAGAGTTTCCAGGCCATGGTGCAAGGAGGAGGAAGCCAGGCAGAGCCCAGTGGATGCTCCGAATTGAGAAGACGGAGCTGAGGGTCTAAGAAGACCAATGCAACTGGAGTTTGCAGGACAAACTACTAGAGAGAAGAGAGCTACGTAGAGAAAAAATTCCAGAGAACTACAAAGGGTCTCCATGGAGTATTCAGCAGAGAACAAATCATCACATGCACATGAAGAAACTGAAGCTAGATAAAGAAGCACCAACAGGATTGGAGGGAAAAGTGCCTAACACTCAAACAGGATCGGGAATAATGACTATTCCCATCAGCCAGAATGAAACACCTCATAATTCAGGGAGCATTAGGCAGAATACTCAGAAGAGTCTTGCCTCAGGACTGGGGAATAATTAGCGCTAGATTAAATGCTACTCTGGTCCCACCCAACAAATCTTGAAAGCAAGATCCAGAAATATCAAACTGTTTCCAAGTAATTTAACCACATCTGATAGCAATCTCAAAAATATTTATATGAAAGCAAATAATCCAGCACTAAAAGAGATAAAATTTACATCTGCCATCCAAACAAAGATTATTAGGCATGCAAAGAAGAAGAAAAATGCAACCCATTTTTAAGGAGAAAAATCAAACAATCTAAACTGACCCAGAACTGACAAAGATGTTAGAATTACCAAACAAGGACACTATTGTGGGTTGAATTGTGTCCCCCAAAAAGATATCTTGAAGTTCTAACCCCTGGTACATGTGAATGTGACTGTATTTAGAAATAGGATATTTGCAGATATTCAAGTTAAATTGAAGTTATAATGGATTAGGATGGGCCCTGATCCAATGACAGGAGCTTGAGAGAAAGCGCGCCCCTACCAACATCTTGATTTTGGAATTTTAGCCTCCAGAACTATAAGTAAATTAATTTCTATTGTTCTAAGCCATCAAGATTTTTTTCCTTACTTTTTCTCCCCAAATCCCCCCAGTACATAGTTGCATATTCTAGTTGTAGGTCCTTCTGGTTGTGCTATGTGAAATGCCGCCTCAACATGGCCTGAGGAGTTGTGCCACGTCCACACCCAGGATCCAAACCTGAGAAACCCTGGGCCACAAAGCCAAGCACACGAACTTAACCACTTGGCCATAGGGCCAGCCCCAAGGCATCAAGTTTGTAGTACTTTGTTATAGTAGCCCTAGTAACAGATATCAAACCAATACAGACATCAAAACAGTTATTGTGTTTTAGATGTTAAAAAAATGTTATGTAGAGACAGGGAAAATATTTAAAAGGCCCAAAGTGAACTTCTAGATATGAAAACTTCACCTGAGATGAAACATACAGATGGGATTAGTGGCAGAGTAACTATTTTAGAAAACAAAGAATACTGAATTTGAAGACATAGCAAAAGAAACTACCCAAAATGAAAAGCAGAGAGAAAAAGAAAATTTTTTAATGAAAAAAAGCTAAATTGGACAACTTTAATCAGCCAAATGTAAGTGTAATAATTGGAATCCCCAAAAGAGTAGAGAGAAATAAGGGGACAAAAAAATATATGGAGAAATAATGGCTCAAAATTTGCCAAATTTGATGAAAATCATAAGTACATAAATCTAAGAACCTCAAAATACCACATAAGGAATATGAAGGAAAGTACATCAGGGCACATGATAATCAAATTACTCTCAACCAGTGATAACTAAAGTCTTAAAAGCTGCCAGAGGGAGAAAAAAAGCATGTTACAAAAGGACAAAGAAAATTATGACAAAATATTTGTTCTTGGAAACAATGAAAGCAATGAGACAATGGAGCAACACATTTAAAGTGCTAAAAGGAAAAAATACTGTCAATCTATAATTCCATACCTAGCAATAATACTCTTTAAAAATGAAGGCAAAATTAACACTTTTTCAGACACACAAAAGCTGAAATAATTGATAACCAGCAGATCTGTTAATGAAAATCTTTCAAGCAAAGCAACACCAGTGGAAAATATGATCTACACTAAGGAATGGAGACCAGAAAAAGGTAACTTATGATTATCTTTATTTGGGTCTTTTTTTATGATTTAAATTTCTTTAAAAGATGATTGGCATTCTTTACAAAGATAATAACAATATATAGTAGGGTTTATAACTTGTGTATAGGTAAAACATATGGAAACAGAAGCATAAAGGCCTGGAGAGGAGAAACAGAAGCAGAGTTCTTAAACCATAGATAAAGTAGTGTAGTGTCAGCTGAAGGTAGACTATGCCAACTTAAAGATGTATACTGTAAACCCTAAAGCAACCACTATAATAACCAGAAAGTTATAGCTAAGAGTCAACGAAGAAGAGAAAATAGAATCACAAACATTCCTGAATTAACCCAAAAGAAAGTTTAAGAAAAGAGAGAGAAATGATCAAAGAACAGGTGGAACAAATAGAAAAGTAGTAGCAAGATTATGAACTTAAACCTAATATCAATAATGGCATCAAGTGTAAATGATCTATACAACCCAAATAAAAGGCAGAGATTGTCAGATTGAAATACCATGACATACCAAGGTAATACTAATTGAAAGAAAGTTGGATTGGCTCTATCAATAAGAGCAAAAGTAGATTAAAGAGCAAAGGATATCACAAGACATAAAAAAAGTCCATTTAATAATGATAAAAGCATCAATTAACCAAGAAAATAGAAGAGTTTTAAACATTTATGCATCTAATGACAGATTTTCAAAATACATGAAGCAAAAATTGACAGAAATGCAATGGGAAAAAAGAAAAATCCCCAACTGTAGTAAAAAATTTTAGTACCCATATCTTAATAATTGATGCAATAAGTAGACAGGAAAATGAACAAAAACACAGAAGCCTTGAACAACATTCATCAACAACTTGACCTATTGTCATTTGTAGAACACACTCCTCTACAACAGCAGAATACACATTTTTGTCAAATGTGCAGTGAACATTTATCAAAATAGACCATATTCTGAGTCATAACGCGTCTCATTAAATTTAAAAGTTTTCTAGTCATAAAACTGTGTTCTCTCTCTACAATGAAATAAATGTAGAAATCAATAACAGAGTGATATCTGGAAAATCCCTAAATATTGGAAACTAAACACACTTCTAAATAATTCATGAATCAAAGAAGAAATCTAAAAAGAAAAATAGAAAGTGTTTTAAGCTGAATACAAATAAAATTACAAGCTATTAAAGCCTATGAGATGTCTCTAAAGTAGTACTTATAGGGAAAATCTTTAGCCCTGCAGTATATATCTATGATATTATCAAAGTAAAAAGGTCTCAAATCAATGAGCTCAGCCTTCACCTTAAGAAATTAAGAAAAGAAGGGCAAATCAAACCCAATAGATGCAAAAGAAAGGAAATAACAAGGATTAGAATATATATCAATGAAATAGAATATAAAAAACAGAGAATCTATGAAACAAAAAATTGCTTCTCTGAGAATATTAATAAAATTGGTAAACCTCTAGACATACTAATCAGGAAAGAAAGAGAGAAGACACAAATTACCAATAGCAGGTATGAGAGAGTTGACATTAGAACAGATTATACAGATATGAAGAGGATGGTAAGAGAATATTATGAACGACTTTATGCCAATAACTTCAAAAATTTAGATGAGATGGACAAATTCATTGTACATCACAAACTGCCAGAGCTGCCTCAAGATGACTTAGATACACTGAACAGCCCTACATTTATTTTTAGAAATTGAAATTGTAGTTAAAAACCTTCCAACAAGTGAAACTCAAAGTCCGGATAGCTTCATTGGTGGATTCCACCAAATAATTAAGAAAGAAACAATATAGATTCTACACAAACTCTTGTAGAAATTTGCAGAGGAGGGAATACTTCCTACTTCATTCTATGGTGGCAGAATTATCCAGATACAAAAACATTACAAAAAGGAAATAACATCATTATCCCTTGTGAACATCTATGCAAAAATTCTAAACAAAATTTTAACAAATCTAATCTGAGAATATATAAAAAACAATATATCATGAGCAAGTGGGGTTTATCTCTGGAAGGCAAGATGGGTTTAACATTCAAAAATCAATCACTATGATTCACCACATTAACAAACTAACAAAGAAAAATGCTGGCATCTTGATAGATGCAGGAAAAACATTTGACAAAATCTAGTATGTATTCCTAATTAAAAACTCGAAGCAACTGAGAAATAGAAGGAAATTTCCTCAACCTATGGAAACTGTATAGATAACATCATACTTAATGATGAAAGAATGGTTCCTCAGTTGATTATGAGCAAGATGAAGATGCCTGCCTTTACTCTTTCTACTCAAAATTGCACTAGAAGTTCTAGCCTAGGTAATCAGATAAGAAAAAGAAATGGAAAGCACCCAGATTGGAGACAAAAAAGTAAAACTGTCTATTCTCAGACAAAACAATTCATCAATGTAGATAATTTGATGGAATCTACAAAACAACTGCTGGAACTAATAAGTGAGTTTAGTAAGATTGCAGCCAAGCTATCAGATAACTGCAGCCCTAGCTGTCATTTTGTTTGCAACCTCACAATATACCTTGAGCTAGAAGCATCCAGTTAAGCCACTCCCAAGTTATCCCACAGAAACTCTGAGATAATAATTGTCTTTTAAGCCATCAGATTTTGGGGTTATTGATTATGCTGCAACAAATAAATAATGTAAGCATTACAAACCTGTTCCTTCATTTACTAACTCTGAGCTAGGCACTATGCTTGGTATTAGGGATACAGTGGCAAAAAAAAAACATCAGCAGAGTTCCTGCTTTCATGGAGGTTATATTTTGATGGGGATGGGAGAGCAACAAGAGACAGGCAATAAATGAGTAAACTAATTAATAATAATAATAGGTGATAAGTGTTTTGGTGACAGTGAAACAAGTTAATATGATGGGGGAATCATTACTCTAGACAGAATTTTCAGGAGAGGTGAAATTTAAACCGAGACTTGAATGGTGTGAAAATCTAAAGACGGATGGTTCCAGGCACAGATTTCAACAACGGCAAAGTCCAGAGGTGATCATAAATTGGTCTTGTTGCAGGTCCAGCACAGTAATGGTAAGGGCCGAATCTTGAAAGACAGAGATGAGCAAATATTGGTTTCCAGGTCAAATCTTGCCCAAGGCCTGTTTTGGTATAGCCTACAAGCTAGAATGGCTTTTACATTTGTAGGAAGCCTACAAGCCTTCTAAAAAAGAAAGAGCAGATATGACGAAGATCATTTGTAGCCTGCAAATTCTAAAATATTTACTATGTTGTTTTTTACAGAATAAGTTTATCAGCCCCTATCGGTCAGGCTAAAGAATTTACATACATTTTTCTTTTTGAAATTTCTTCTTATTTTTTAGTTGCAGAATAGTATTCCGTTGTGTGGATGTACCACACTTTGTTTATCCATTACCTAGTCAAAAGACATTTGGGTGGTTTCCAGGTTTTGATGCTTATGAATAAAGCTGCTATAGACATTGAAATATACATATTTTAAGTGTGAGGTTCAATCAGCTTTAACAAACGTATACATCCACTTAACCACCAGCCTAATTAAGATATAGAACATTTCCACAATGCCTGTGAGTTCTCTCCTGTCTTTTTCTAGTCAATCTCTAACCATTATTCTGATTTCCATCATCAGAGCTTTTTCCTCATTCCCAGAAGATCATGTAAATGGAATAATACAGTATCTGAGGGGTTGATATTCCTTTTACCCTAAGAAGAATTAGTAAGCAATTGAAGACTATTAAGAGGAAAATTGGTACTGAGTTGTATCTAAAATTTTCTTTTTGGCTACTGTCTGAAGAACAATGAGTAGATGATAGTGTGCCACTTAAGTATTCTTTTTCTTCCCATCTTCTGGGGGGGCATATGGCTCAATAAAATTCCGGGGCAGACCAGAATTTACAGGCTGGCTTCAAATCCGTGTCGCAAAGCTGGATTCAAGAGTTCCATTCAGGGCACCAGTACTGCTTGTGCCGTTCCCGGTTCTGCACAGCAGATGGCCCCAGAGCCCAGTCCCTGACCTCCGAGTCCGCCCGTTGCAGTGGGAGCCGGACGCCGCCAGGCGACTCCCTACGGCGATGTCTGCGCGAGTGCGGCCGCTAGCGCCGAGCGGTCCCGGTTTGCGCCGAACTTGGGCAGCAGCGAGGATCCGCCAGCGTTGTCGTGCCCCGGCTGCAGCCGCACCTTGGGCTGGCCAGAGATGTGTGCCCGCCTCCGACGCTCGGCAGAGGCGTCTTAGGCCAGGAAGAGCTGAAGTTCTGCTAGATCCCCGTCCAGTCGGGGACGGTCCATTCCACGGGGACTTGCTCCGGATAGAGTGCGTGTCGGTGGATCCCGACAGGCAGCGCTTTTAGGCGGCTACCCAGGGGAAAAAGTGGCCCCACTGGCTTTAGAGACAAGGAAAGGAAAGGGTGTCTGAACTAGGCTTTGGAGAGAGCGAATGGGAGGAACGCGTGGGGCAGGTTGGAAAGCAGAGGGGACAGCCCGGACTGGTGTTAGGTGTCTGGGAACAGACGGAGCGGGCTGGGTGGCTCAGGGCAAGAAAAGCGAAGCAAGTAGACTTGTTTGGGTGGAGGGTTGCCTAGGGAAACGGAACACTTAAGAGCCTCTTCTTTCCCCTCTCCAGCCTCCTCTCTGGTGCTGAAGTCACAACCCCATCAAGTCCTCCCTCTTCTCACCCCTCCCTCTCTCCTAAAGCCTGGAGGAAGCCGAGGCGCAGAGGGCTGAGAACGAGACCAGAGTGGAGGATGGAGAAATAGCCTTGGGGAGCCGTGGAAAATGAGGCCGACACCCCTGCTGCAGTTGGTGCTGCTTCTCGCCTTGCCCAGGAGCCTGGGGGGAAAAGGGTGTCCGTCTCCCCCCTGCGAGTGCCACCAGGAAGACGACTTCAGAGTCACCTGCAAGGATATCCACCACATCCCCAGCCTACCGCCCAGTACGCAGACTCTGTGAGTACCTGGGAGAGGAGTGGGTAAGACCCAGAGGCCAAGGGCAGCTGGAAAGGTGGACAGAAGTGCACAAAAAGAGCTTAAGAATAGGCCAAAGGGGTGAGTGTGTGTGTGTGTGTGTGTGTAATGAGTAAAGACTCAGTTGCCCAAACTTGGGACTGCTGACACTCTAGTTATTCATAACACACGAAAAGGTAACAAAACTTTGGTACAAGATGAAAGTGAGAATTGTTCTTGCTAAAGAGCGCTTTGCCTTCTCCTAGCCCTGGCTGAATCTTAGTTTTACTTCAGATATTACTAAGACTAATGGCAACTCAAGAGTTGACCTTTCTGATCGTATCTTGGGTAATGAAAAATTGCAAAAAAAAAAAAATTATTTCTCCTTTTAGTCTCTCTAGATGGGAAATTATCTTTGCTGGTCTGCTGATTCAACAAATAGTTGACAAAAATTTGATTGGGGCTCTTTTTAAAATATACCCTGTATGAAGGTAACTTTGTAGGAAGCACCTGCGTTACTTTCTCAAATGTGAACTGCACACCGACATAGTGCCTCCAGAAATCTCCTTTGGGATAGGCGTGGTAGAGGTATGAAGAGATGAAATTTTGTAAAATACACTTTTTATCTGCATGTTAAATGTTGCCAAATTAGGAACTTGAGGTTAAATAAGTTTTACGTATGTCTGTTCCCTAGCAGACGTTTAAATCAATGAAAAGATCATTGAAGACAAGACTAAGGGGAAAAAGCTTTCTTGAGTGGTTAAAAATAGAACAGAAATAAAGAATAGTAAAACAATCTTGGCTCGGTAAACCCAGTTAAGGTAAGAAAGTGCAGGTTATTAAGGAGAATGTAGATAAATGAAAAGCAGTGGTGAAGCTGTACTTCAAGAGTCTCTCAAGAATTTAGCTTATAGGGCCGTTTAACAGTAGATGATGAATGTTTCATTCAGCATAGGTGTGTGTTTCTGCTCTGAGATACCTCAGTTTCTTATCTCACCAGGATGAATTAGTACATCCAAATACTGCTCCATTTTCCATGCTGCCACCAAAGAATAAAATATGCTCTTGTCCTCTTAGTTAAACCCCTGCATTGACTCCTTGTGGCCTCCGGGGTAAAACCCTTTTTACAACCTACAAGATCCTTTAAGACCTAGCCCAGTCTTTCTGTAGAACCTCATGGTTCCTAATCTGATTTCCACTCCTACTGAACAGAATTTCTGGCACTTTCCCCAAAGTTCTTTGCTCTCACCACTGCCTTTGCCTTCCCTCCCACATTCTATCCTCTCTGCCTAAAGCAGCTTTCCGCCTTTCTTCATCTGGCTAACGCTACTCCAAGATCCAGATTAGGAGTCAATTCCTTCAAGAAGCTTCTCTTGACCCATGACCCCTAGGCTGGTGAGCTACCTCCCCCCCACCAACATTCTGTGCATGAACCCTATCCTAGTCCTTACATACTGCATAATTTTCTGTAATTTGTTATTTCCTTACATGCCCACCCAAGTAGGACATGAACTTCTCTAACACAGGGACCCTGTCATTCAACCCTGAATTCCTCACACACAACTCAGGGCCTGGAACTACTTCAGTGCTCAAAAAAAAGGCTTGTTAGGTGGATGAGTGAACAAAAAAATATCCTAGTCTCAGATTGTCCACTGTGTGTTGGGGAGAAAGAAGGCCAGAGATATTACTTCTTCAGAGACTTCTTAAAAGGTGGTAGAATTTCAAGATTGATTGATGAGAAATGTGGCTCTGACAATAGAAGAGAACTTGGAGTTATCCTGTTTATAATTCCACCAAATGTTGAGGAGAAAGGGTAATGTTGGAGAAAGAGCAATGGAGTAGGAGTCAGGAAACCTGCATTCTCTTCATCTCTTTCTCATTGACTAGGAGATAATTTATTTGGGAGAGAGGACCCAAGTTTCCTTCTGGTTGAAAGAGAGGGTTCAATTAGGTGCTTTCTGATGTCTATGATGCTAATGAGAATAGTCTGAGGGAATCTGCTGGATCACAAACAGTAAGAACGGGATATGGACAGTGGCAAGGAGAATCTGACCTTGAAAACAATGGGGGCAGGGGGCAGTAGAACTCTTTTGTGGAAGGTAAACTTACGAGAGAAGTCAACTAAGTAAAGCTAACGATTATATTGTGCTTATTCCTGTTCTCAGCACTTTACATGAACCCAACCCATTGAATCCTATTTGTGAGGAAACTGAGGCACAACAAAAACAAAGCAATTTGCTCAAGGTCACACAGCTTATAAGTGGTGGTGCCAGGATTTGAAATACCACAGAGCTGTTCTCAGATGAAAGTGGGTCTCACCCTCTCAGCCTTTTCCCAGTATGGTCCTGAGGCTTTGGAGAAAGAAGGTTAAAAACTAGTGGTGTCCAACAAGCCACAGATAACCTTGCAAGAATTTAGAAAATAGGAGGCTAAGGGGAAAAGGAAAGAAGGGCAAAAAGAAGGAGGAGAGGAAGAAAAAGAGGATGGGAGGGAAGGAGGAAAAGAAAGACTATATCTAGGTTATAGAAGGCATTCCCTGCTGAAACAAGCCAGACCTTTGTCATTAAAACTTGTTCTGGGTGGTAACCTCCTTGCTGAATCTAGATGCTGTGTAACCACTGCCTAGCCGTTTTACAAATTCTTATGGTGCTGAGAGCAATTCTTCCTAAGCATTATCTTCTATCCATATGTTGTGGTGCTGAAAGGTAAACAGATGGCCTCTTTCTTCACTATCATATAACTTCACATAACCTGGTAGATGGGTGGGAGAGTTATACTGTTTGTGGCTCTCACTGAAGCAGTGGTTCTGAATCTTTTTCTCCACTTTCCCCGTTTTCAAAGGCGTCTGATACACTCTCATTATAATAGTGGTTGTAACTAGGTGGGAAATAAAAGAGAGCTGGTAGCCCTATTCCCCAGTGGAACATTCTAGAATCTTTGATATACATGTAGTTTGAAAAAAATTGCTCCCCCCAATTGAGAATTACTGATCTAAGAGAAATTAAATGAAGCAAGCAGCATAAAATTAAAACTTTAAATTTTGGCATATAATTATAAATCATATTACCTCAAAAGCAAAGATAGCGAGATTGACCTATCACTGTCACTCAGAAAGTTGCCATTTGCCACCTCCCTGCATGAGAGGACCATCCCTTCTCTGAATTAGGAGGTGGGTGGGGTTTGACAGCTGTGCTAGATTCATGTGGATTCTTCCTCAAAAAAGTGCTGCCTTACCTTGCCTTGTCCTTTTCACCTACCTGCTGTTAATTTCATGATGGTGACAGTCGCCACCTCCACTCCCTCCACCCTATGCCGAATGGCGTTTAGGGCTTCAGTGGAGTAAAGGTTTGTCCTTCACACACTTGTGTGTCTTCAGAAATGTTTCTGAAGGAGTTGTTGTGGCTGTTATAGTTTTCGAGTTCTGGATTTTGCTTCAGTGTTAGTCATTTGCATTCTGCATCTGTGGCTCTAATTGAACTATCCCAGTGTTTTCCAAACTGAAGGCAATCACTCAGCATCTTCAGGATTTTTGCCATATCTGTGTTCCACCTGTGCTATTATTCACTCAGTGTCTTTAAGTTGACTCTCTTCTTTAACTGAAAGAAATTTATATAGAAAGCTTATATCGCAGCTATAAATGGAAAATTAGCACGACTTGCTATAAAGAGAAGGTACCCAGAAAAACTAAATACAGTGAAAACACAAATGTAATTATATTCTGCTCAAGAGTATTGTCTCTGACTGCTCTGAGCCTGAGGCCACCTTCTGTTTGTTAAGAAGGAAGAATAATAAGTGTTCAAGAAATATTAAAGAGATAGCAGTCCAACACGGTGTCCTTGGTGGCATCAGAAGGATTGAAAGACAATGGAAAAGGGAATCACTTTCTCACTGTGTGATTCAGTATTATGTAATGCCATGTGGGCATTCTACCTTGAATAATCTCATATATCTCCAAGTCATACTTGTTTTTCACACTTAGGGAAATGTGCAATAAATCCAGATTTCACAATTGTTTTAGTCACAATCAGTGGTCATAACCTGAATAACATTTGGTTCCCACCCTAAAGAGAAGCCTTCTGCTTTAGCCCTCACATGTTGCCCAAACACAGCCCAATCTTTGTGTCTTATAAAGGTGGCTTTGCTTCATGCTTCCAGGCTCCATGATTTATTTTCCTTTATTCTGTGTGTGTGCGTGTATGTGTGTGTATGTGTATCAGTTAAGATTTTTGATGGTAAGTAACAGAAAGCCCACTCTGTCTAGCTTAGGGAGGAAAGAAATATTCTGAAAGGATAACATGTAATCTACAGAATCTTTGTAGAACCTGGCTTTGAAAATAAGCCAGGGCCCAGAGCAGGCAGGGAGTTGGAGCCACAGCCAACCATCTGGTTGGAACAACTCCATGGACAACACTGTAACGACAGCCACTGGACATCCGTGGTGCTGGGCACCCAGTTCTGTAGCTGTTGGACTGTCTGTGTGCTGCCATCAATAATTTCTCAGCTGTCTCTGCCTCTTTAAATCACTAGCCAGAAAGTGATATACTATGTGGGAGCCTCTGTCCGACATGGGTTACCTGCTGTGTCCCAGCTGCTGGTGGAGGGGGTCAGGGGGAGGAGATTCCCCCTCTCCCACTTACGGTGTCTGTAGTGAGAGATGCAGAACTGGGTCCTTCTGATATGACACACAATGGGGAATTTTCCCCCAAAGAGGGACTGTATGCCCTCAACATTGCTCATCACTTCCTTCCTTCTGCAAATGTTTTATTAAACTCTGGCCATATTCCAGACACTGGGCTAAGCTCTGGATTTGGTGGAGAACAACACTAACATGTCTCTGTCCTCAGGGATCTTACAGTGTAGCGTGGAGGCTGAATATTAATCAAATGACCACTTAGACTTATAACTGTGTAAGTGTGCTGAGAGTGTACTTGGTGGGCATGGGGGGGACTGACTGAAACAGGGAAGGCTTGAACCACATCCTGAACCGGTAGGAGTGGGGCATAAAGAGGTGCAGGGGTGGGGGTGGAGTGGGGAAGCTGTGGTCTGGGGGATGGAACTGCTCATTTGAAGAGCTTTGAAGTATTCTAATCTGAAAAGCGAAGGGGTTTGTTTTACTTGGGACAAAGATATTGATGGGCAACAAAATACATTACTACCTTCTTTGTAACACAGTACATGTGAAGGTGAATTCTGATGTCTGTGGGGGCAGCTTTTGTGCACAAAAAAAGACTTATTGGGGGTAATTGGTTTTAAAAACAAATATTTTATTCATTAAAATCATAAATTGGGGCTAGCCCAGTGGCATAGTGGTTAAGTTTATGCACTCCACTTTGGTGGCCTGGGGTTCACAGGTTTGGATCCCAGGCACTGACCTACACACTGCTCATCAAGTCATGCTGTGGCGGCATCCCACATACAAGATAGAAGATGACTGGCAGATGTTAGCTCAGGGCCAATCTTCCTCACCAAAAAAAAAAAAAGAAAGAAAAAGTCATAAATAGAAAATCTAGTTCTTTCCTCCCCCATATATTTATTATTTTACTTGTAAATCTAAGTAATTGTAACAATCACTTTAAGGAATATTTTATAACAATAATTTTTTTTTTCTTGTGAGGAAGATTGGCCTGGAGCTAACATCTGTGCCAATCGTCCTCTACTTTGTATATGGGATGCCACCACAGCATGACTTCACAAGTGATGCGTAGGTCCACACCCGGATCTGAACCCTGGGCCGCTGAAGCAGAGCTCATGAACTTAGCCACTGCACCACTGGACCAGCCGCAAGTTTAATAATATTTTAATAAGTAATTTAATAAAATAATAAATAGTCTGAAGACAAATTTAATGTATTTTCTTTTAAAGCACTTAAATGTTTGACAGAACTTACCAAATACTTAGAAAATTCCAGAAAATCTATTAAGTTAAACTTTATAAGTACCTGGAATCCTAAATTTTTAAACATCTCCATGCTCTTTACAGGGGCAGGAGAGTAAAGTGGCTAGGACCACACTCTCTGGAGTGAGGTCATCTGGGTTGAATGCCCTGCCCTATCATTTCCTAGGAATACTTTGGGGAATGAAGAGAAGGAAAAAATATTTTTGCTTCTACCCTTCTAAGTTCTTGGCTGGAGCTCCTGTAGCAAAAGAGAGATTAACAAGACAAAAGCAAACAAATTTATTTAATATGAGTTTTACATGACCCTGGAGCCTTCATAAAGAATGAAGACCCAAAGAAACAATTAACCTGAGCGTTTTTATGCTAGGTTTGAAGAAAGTGGAAAGTCCTGGAACAATGTGATAGGACAAAAAAGCATATGAGCCAAGTGTAGTATCTGGGGTTCTGTTTGTTCAGACTCCTCTTGTCGTCCCTTTGTCTTCAGAGATAAGGGTGCTCCTGCCTTCAGATACAGGGAGGGCACCTTTCACATGAGGTCTTCTGACCTGCATCAGGGGAAGGTCAGGGTCCTCCCTGCACACGGCATTTCTCAAATTCCTTCAGCTCAGAATATTCACTATGCCAAGGTGCCATATTTGGGGGTAGCTTATCCTCCACCCTGTCAAGAACATTGCCTAATTGCTCCATAACTCAGTTTCTTCGCCTATAAAATAAGGATAATATTAGTACCTGCCTCATTGGATTCCTGGGAGGTGTGAATGAGTTAATGCTCTTAAAGGATAATTTTTGAAGAACAGTAAAATCATGACTCTCCTACAGCTATCAGTTGAACACATTAAAGATTTTATTTAACTCTAAGTGTATTCGTTTCCTAAAACTGCCATAAAGAGTACCACAAATGGGGTGCCTTAGAATGACAGAAATTCATTCTCTCACAGTTTTGGAAGCTAAAATTCCAACATCAAGGTGTTGACAAGGCCGTGCTCCCTCTGCAGGCCCCAGGGAATAATCCTTCCTTGCCGCTTCCTTGCTTCTGGTCGCTGCTGGCAATCGTCATGTTTCCTGGCTTGTAGCTGCATCTCTCCAGTCTCTGTCTCTTTATCCACATGGCCTTCTTCTCTGTGTGTCTACGTCTCTGTGTGTTCTCTCCTCTTCTTGAAAGGACAGCAGTCATTGGGTTTAGGACCCACCCTAGTCCAGCATGACCTCTGCTTAACTAATTACATCTACAAAGACCCTATTTCCAAATAAGGTCACATTCTGAGGTCCAAGTGGAGGTGAATTTTGTTGGGGACACTACTCAATTCACTATAATAAGGAAACTGGTAAAGTGTTGCAATCAATTTAAAGGAGGATCCACAGAACAGATACATTTATAGATCAGGAATATTGAAGTGACCATACTAATGGACATATAAAAATACTCAAAATACCAAATATATATTCTTAAACTCAACACAAACATATTAACACTATGGGTCTGATTTAGATTCTCATTTCTATTCTTACTTCTAAATTTCCCCAAGCTAAAAGACGTTTATTCACTAAGCAAGCTGGTCTTCCCCCTATACTGAATTCAGGTTCTCTATGGAGCCATCCACTGGCTTCCTGGGTTCGTCATAGTTAAGGTTGCCCTATCTAAGTGGAACCTCCTCTTACACCTGTTGTCCAGGTGTAATTAATAGCACTCCTTTGATTTTCAAAGGTGTCCCAATTTGGAGGATAAATTACTAATAGATCTTACTGATAGACCATAAAGTCCAGAGGCCCATGGGACAAGCTGGGACATTCTGAGCCCTGTTTATTGTCACCGTCACTGGGAGTCAATAACTTAAAAAGGGATTGGACTCTCAGTACTGCCTCTTAGGGGAGGAAGAACTATCCCTCCATCCTAGAGGGTCTTCTGGCTGCTCTAAGAGTGAAATTGACGTGAGACAGAATAACAGGAGAAAATCAAACACATTTAATAACATGTGTATAAGGGAGAAGCCCAGGCAAACTGAGTAACTTGCCAAAATGGATGAAGCCACCACCTTAGATACCATCTTCAGCTAAACACAAAGGACGATGTTGGGGGTAGTGGTTTGAGACTTCAAAGGGGAGGAAGACAATTCACATGGAAATGGAAAAGTAAATGTTTGGTAAGCAAATGTTTGCTGGGCCGTCAATAGGCAACGAGACCCCAGAGAGAACTTTGATAAAAATAGGCCTTGCCAGGTGCCTTCCTGTCTACCACACCTAGAGTTGTATATGGTGACAGCTCCTTCCTAGGACAGGCCTTCTATCTTAAATTCTTTTAGGCAGTTACCGGGGAAGGTCAAAGTTTCTTTCTGAGTCTTTTTTTCTTAAATATTATCAAGCCAAAGAGACACATTTTGGGGTGGCAAATTCCGATCCCCCACAGCCTCAAAATCCACAGCTCCCTCATAAATGGTGGCAAACTTCCTTTGCTGCTTCAGCTGAATTTTGTGTTTCTTTGGCTATCTTAAGATCCTTCGTGTCTTCCCTTCTGGCTTATTGCGGGAGTCTCATAACCAGTCTCCTGTTTCCACCCTTGCCCTCCACAGTCTGTTCTTCACACAGCAGCCAGAGAGATCCTCCGAAATATAGGTCCTTTCTCTACTCGGAACCTTCCAACAGGCTTCCAAGTTGCCTCAAGATAAAAACCAAATTCTTGACAGTGGCCCAAAAGGCCCTACCTGACTCAGACCTTGTTTATTTTTCCAATTCTATTGCTTATTCCTCTCATTCATAATTCAGCTTTCACTGCCTTAGCCTCCTTGCTGTTCCTCACACTGTCAGGCTTCACTCATTAGGTTCTTCCTTGCGTGTCGAACATTATTGGCCCAGATATCTCCATGGTTAATCCTCTCACCTTCTTCAAGTTTTTCTCAAATGTCACCTTCTCAATAAGGCTTTCCTAATCACTCTGTTTAAAATGTAACATCCTTGCTTTAAAAAAAACAGAATTAATCCTTAGCACTTATCACCTTCTAATATACTATATAATTTGCTTGCTTTTTTGTTTCTTATTAATGTCTCTCCCCACAAGAACGTAATCTCGACAAGGTCAAGGATTTTGTTTTGTTTTGTCGTTGCTGTTGTTTGTCTGTTTTGTATTTCAGTTATGTATCCCTGGTGCCCATAAAGAGTCTGGCATATAATCCATAGTCAATAAATATTTGTTTAATAAGTGAACACATGAATGAATGTCTCCAGAGGCACTTTAATGTCATTCTGTTGGGTTCTTCATACCATTTTATAATTCTTTTTCAAAGTCCTTAAGGGTCTTTTTTGGTGAGGAAGATTTGCCCTGAGCTAACATCCATTGACAATCATCCTCTTTTTTTTTTTTTTTTTTTGAGGAAGATTAGCCCTAAGCTAACATCTGTGCCAATCTTCCTCTACTTTGTATGAGAGTTGCCACCACAGCATGGCTGATGAGTGGAGTAGGTCTGTGTCCAGGATCCAAACCCATGAACCCAGGCTGCCAAATCAGAGCATGTGGAACTTTAACCATTCAGCCGCAGGGCTGGCTCCCCAGAGTCCTTGAGTTTTATTGCCCTGTTACGGTAGATGAAATTCCACCTTTGTTTCATGTTTCTCCTGGCTATCTGGGACACTAGTTTTTCAGACACTGAAATGACATAGATGGAGTTTCGCATCTCCCACCACCTGTCTGAGCCTACGTTCACATTACTAAAACATGTTAAAGACGCTCCTTTGGACAGCCACCTCCAAGAAATGAAGCTCACCACTGCTTCCTAAGCTTTCCGAATGGAGGACTCCTCAGCAAGAGGAAAGTGGAAGAGGTTCCCCCTGGATATCTGGGACACCAGAAGCAATCCAGAGCAAGCAGGACATTTCTTTGAAGTCTTTGGTTTTATTTATTTATTTTTTTAATTTAACTTCCAAAAAATTACTGACAATTTTGAATTCTTTTCCATCATGTAACTGATTTTCCTATGGCTTCATGTATACCTTCTCAGAGTTATTTCCTTGTACTTTCAGGATAACACAACTCTGTATTTGAAGGTCTCAGTAACTGGACCCAAGGAAGTGACTTGGTGCATAGAATGGCGGGTACTGAAGGAGGCCAGTGAAGAAGTATTTTATGAGGCAGTGCTGTGTGTGCCTCAGAGCCCAGCCCCAGCAATCGGGCCAGCTCTGCAGAGGACAAGCCCATTCAGGCCCATTCTCAGACACCTGCATTCAGAATATCTAGTTATTTCACCTGTGTGAACAAACCCTGGCTATCCTGGGTCTATTTTCTTATATTGGCTCTGATAAAGTAGTAGACACAGAAAACGAATTCACAATCCTTAAAATGTGTAGCTAAAAGAGTGAATTTTATCTGGATTTGTCGATTAATTGAAATGTGTTTTTTTTCCCTCCAGCTAAGAAATTGTTAACTTGAATTGATCTATTTGATTATTTTAAGGTTTCCTTGTTGTTCAAAGTACATTCATTATCCTTTGGATTAAGATTTATTGACCAGAGATTCACAGGCTTCCTAGGGGCTCGTGGCTGTCCTCCTGGGAATCTGTGATGAAGTGAATGTTTGTATGCAAATGAAGTACATCAGTGCACTACTCATCTGTATAGAGAGAGTCTGTAACTTTCCTCAGGTTTCAAGGGTGTCCTTGACCCCCTCAAAAAGTTAAATTCTATTTTGGAATAATTTGGCATTTTTGTGTGACACGTGTGCATTTGGTATTACTGTGACTCAGTCCTTTTACTTTATTACAAAGAATACCGGAACATATATTTAAAAAATAAGTAAAACTTCCTGACCTTTGAGTGTGATAATTTTTTACCTGAATGCATTGCTACAGCCTTACATTTAGTCTGTCCCTTGAACAGGCTTTTCTAGAAGTTCACTAAGTGTGGCTTTTCTCCAAGTCAATAGTTTTCTGAAACAGATTTTACAAGTGTCTAATGCCTCACATCTGACATGAAGTCCTTCACACCCACCCTGTTTTCGTTTTCACTAAAGCTGGTCAGTGTGGTTACTTACTCTTCTGCCTTTCATTACTGTAATTAAAAAAATAGTTGAAGTATGGTCAAAATGGTCCCATTTGTTCAAAGGTACAAGTTAGATTTTAAAAGATTCCATTTAGATGTCATACTCTACTTACTTTGCTTCATTTCTATAGGAATCCTTAAGAAAATTTAGGGTGTTCTAGAAATTTGCAAAATAAATTCTTTTCTTAAAATTGCAAAGCAGCCATCTGTGATTTTTAAGGCATCTTATAAATGTCCTCTTACATGTAGTGACATGTAAATATGCCCTTGATTTTTCTGGTACAGCCTGATTTAAAATATTTTCCCCTCAGAATATTCCAGAAACTCAAATATTTCATCATTATCTTAACTAAACTTCCCACACCCCTTTTGCACCTGGAAAGAGCTCCCTCTGTCCCAATTTTTCTTTCAAAAACATGATCTCTGTGTTTATATGACACATGAAGCTTTTGGCTTACATTTTGTAGGCATTAGCTTAAGTTGAACCCACACTCGGGTGTTACCGTAATTACTCACCTCTAGAGAGGGGACTGAAATTGTCTCTTCCTATTGCCAGGTACTGTCACTTTATGTTTTGTTATTTCAATCTTTTGTGAGCTGGGAGACTAGAAGGCTAACTTTGGGGAAAGGATCTGAACATGAGAATAAATAGGATCTAAAGGGAGGGCATAAAGGAGGAGCTCTCCTTTGGTGGGCTTTGTGACTGTTCAACACCATTTTCACTTATTTCTGAGTTCATGGCCATGGTCCAAAGATGTGAGATAACCAGAAATCTTACCTCTGGATAGGTGACATTTTATTGTAGTTTTTCTTCTTTCCTTCCCTTCTTCCTTCTTTTTGCAATAAATATTTATTGATCACCTATTACATGCTAATACTATTCTAGGCACTGGAAATAGATGATAAATGACCTCCTTGATCTTACATTCCAACAGGGGCAAATAGCCAAAAATAAATAAATAAGTAAAACGCATAGAATGTCAGCTAGTGATCGGTATAACAGAGAAAAATCAAGGAAGGGAGATGGAGAAGGAATGCCAGTTTTTGTTTTGTTTTGTTTTTGGTGAGGAAGACTGGCCCTGAGCTAACTTCTGTTACCAATCTTCCTCTTTCTGCCTGAGAAAAATTGTCCCTGAGCTAACATCTGTGCCAATCTTCCTCTACTTTTTGTATGTGGGATGCCACCGCCACAGCACGGCTTGATGAGCGTTTTGTAGGTCCTCACTGGGCATCTCAACCCTCAAACCCTGGGCCCCCAAAGCAGAGCAGGCGAACTTAACCACTACGCCACCGGCTGGCCCCAGGAAGTTGAATTTTAAATGGTCAGAGAAGGCCTCCCTAAGGTGACATTTGAATAAAGACCTGAAGGAGCTAAAAAAAAAAAACGAAGTCAGGCTGATATCTGGGGGCAAAAAATTCTGAATAAACGCAAGGACCCAGAGTCAGGGGTGAAATGGGTGGAACATGCATCCTATGTTTAAGAAGTAATAAGAATAGAAATGTGGCTGGAGCAGAGAGGGTTGGAGGAAATGAGATCAGAGCAGTTATAGGGGGACAGATCATGTTATACTTTGTTGATCATTATAAGACATTCATATATATATATACCTATTTTCTGAATGAGATAAGAAGCTATTAAGGATTTTGAACCAAAAAAGAAAAAATGCGTGAACTGTTTTTCATTTTATGAGGTCACCCTGGCTACTGTGTTTGTTAGATGAGGGATGATGATGGCTTGAACCAGCTTAATATCAGGGAAGATGGTGAGAAACGGCTAAACCCTGGATTTATGTTGAAGGCAAAACCAACAGGATTTCCTAACAGATTGTGTGGGGTCTGAGTGAAAGAGAGGAGTTGATGATGTCTTAGCCTGGATTCTCCAGGAAACAGAGCCTGTGTGAGAATTCTTATTGGGGAGTGAGATTCCAGGGAGAAGAAGGATGGGATGGGGAGGTGAAGGAGGGAGGGAGGGAGAGTTTACTACTGCTGGAGGCCAATGGTTGCTGATCCCATGGGCCTGCCTAAGAATTCAGATGATATGCATCTCAGCATCCTTGCTCTGGGAAGAAGGAAAGGGAAACTTTTATCCAACCATTCATATCCCCTGTAGGTCAGGCTGTTAACTCCACCAACCTTCCTGGCTTCCCGGGCATGGGTGATGAGAGAGTTCCCAGATGGTAACAGAAGAGCCCCAGCGTGGAAGGTGAGAGGAGCGTGGTGCAGAGCTGAGGTGCAGCATGTCAGGTTGCACCTGGGTGAAGCTAGTTGGCACTCACACAGAACTGGTGGCTGCAGCATGGCTAGAAGAAGAGACAGGCTGAGAGGATCTCAAGAGATGTATAAGAGGTATCCAGTGTAGTTCACCCTTTGTGCTACTCAGATTTGCCCAAGCTTTCCATTACATCCAGCTCCCATACTAAAATATGGGACCTTCAATTGTGTAAGATACCCTTACTTCTTTCCTGAGAGAGATGGGGATACAAGTCCGATCTGCCACAGAGCTCCATTTACGATGCAATATTTACAAAGATGTAATGCAAGAGGGTTTGTCAAGTAAGAGTGTCTCCCCTGTTGCAGCTGATCCCAAGGTTGTAATTGATAGTTCATCAGCTCTCTTCAACTCCAATTCTAGATTTCTCTCACTCTTGGCTTATGTTTTGACTGGCTGGGGTGATTGTCTTGTGGGAGGATCCAGACTTTCAACTCTAAGGCTCTACACCCTTAGTTGCCTTGTCCTTATCAGCTGTGGTTGCCCTGTTTTCCCATTCACCATTATCATTGGCCACAGAAGAACCAAAACATGTCTCAGTGAAATCCCTAGGTTCTAGACTTACACTGCACTGCTGTTAATGTGTAGCAGCTACCCTCACTTCTCAAGGTGCTATTATTCCTATCAGTACAGAAACTCCTTTATTTGCCTATTCACTGGTAGGAGGAGCCCAAATGACCACCTGGTCAGTATAGCGTCAGGCCCCCTGTGTTTGATTTAGTGGAAGTAATCTTTCCATCCAGGAACTACGACATCTAATCTGGCAGGAATAGAGACAGGGAAGTTCAAATTCTGAAAGTAGGTCACTGTGATGATAGTGAGAAGCGCCAATGCAAGGGCCAATCCTACCAACACCCCTAGGTCCTCATACCGATATATTCCAGCTGTGTAGAACACAGTGG
This sequence comes from Equus caballus, assembly GCF_041296265.1. NCBI lineage: Eukaryota > Metazoa > Chordata > Mammalia > Perissodactyla > Equidae > Equus > Equus caballus. The sequence goes on from NC_091707.1 coordinate 38,622,080, forward strand.
CACATACTGGCTATTAGTTCAGTATGTATACTTCATTAGGTCAGGTGCCCAAACCTGCAGGACTTTGTCCCCAAGTTGGTATCTTAGCTGAGCCTTTAATGGGTCATTCTACCATTCTGTTAGGAAGTTGCTTCTGCATGATGGGGTACATGGTAAGACTAGCGGATATGGGGATCATGTGCTCTTTGTTGTACCTTCTCTGCCATAAAATGTGTCTCTTGGTTGAGTGTTGTGTTGTTGCAGGGTGGTGCAACAAGTTGGTTGTTGCAGTATTGTGTAGGATTTCACACTGGTCTCTCAGGCATTCTATAAGCCCTTGAATAGTGGCTCTGCTGGAGGCATTGGGGTCAGGAAAGGCAAACCCAAATCTAAAGTAACAATTCTTTTAAAAATGCACTACTCAGCCATAAAAAAAGACAAAATTGTGCCATTTGCAACAATACGGATGGACCTTGAGGGTATTATGCTAAGTGAAAGAAGTCAGACAAAGACAAATACCATATGATTTCACTCAAATGTGGAAAATAAACAAACAAACAAACACATAGATAAGGAGAACAGATTGGTGGTTACCAAAGTGGAAGGGGGTAGGGGGTGGGTGAAAGGGGTAAAGGGCCACATACATATGGTGATGGATAAAAGCTAGACTACTGGTGGTGAGCACGATGCAGTCTATACAGATACTGAAATATGATAATGTACACCTGATGTGTACACAATGTTATAAGCCAATATGACTTCAATAAAATAATTTTTTTTTAAATGAATCACTACTTTCTACAGGGTGGAAAGTGTCCAATGTGATCAAATTGTCACCAAATGACTGGCTGTTTTCTTGGAGGAAATTTGCCTCATCAAGGGTGCAGCATTGGTTTCTACTGCTGGTAGGTCGGGCATTCAGAGAGGTGGTATCTTGATTAGATTTGTTGCAAATGAACTCATGATGTTGGGCCCAAGCTTGGCTTCCATCCCCGTCACCATGGCCATTTCATTCATGTCCATTGCACCAGCACTGGTTGACATCTGTACAATTAGTCATCCTGTCCACCTGGTTGTTTAAAGTCACCCCAGTGGTGGATACTCTCTGATGGGCATTAACCTGAGACATAAAGATCCATACAATTTATGCTCACTGCCATAGGTCCATTCATATACCTCTTTTCCAGCCTTTCCTGTTGTCTTATCTTCCAGTTTTTATTTCTTCCTGCCCAGTGACCAACCAGATAAGTTCCTTATCACTTCTCAGTATTCCCCATATATCCTTACCTCATCTTTTCTCCCTTCGCACAAAATGAATGATTGCTTGTAATGCTCACAGATCTACCCACTGGGAGGGAGGATTTCCCTTCACCACTGTCCTCCAGGGCCACCCTTGAGGGGGGCTATACTGCAGCACTAGTTCATTTTTTGTCTAGTGTTAACTTATTGCACCAATCTGTAGAGCAGGCACCAACCTATGGCTTCCATCAATTGATCCTATGGAGGCCTCCATGAAGCCATAGATCTGAGGTGAGGGGACAAGAGAGACAAGTGAAGTGGAGGTCTAGGCCACCTGTTCATGTAATTTACCTTCCCCTTCTAGACTTGCTTGATACAAAATGTAAAATTTCCATCATAAAATCAAGTGCTACTGTGCTCAACTTATTTTGTGACTCAGGGGGACTGACAATGCCCAGTTCACAATGGGCAGCTGCAGTCCTAGGGTCACTTGGTGTCCCATGAAGAGGGCTAGTCTCTGTTAGGGCAGAGTAGCATGGCAGGAACTCTTGTTCAAAGGAAGAGTAGCTCTGTCCTTCATAAGGTAAAGCCTTGCTAGAAAACCTTAGGGACTGAGCTTCAATTATTTATTGGGACTTTCGAGAAAATCCACAGACTATCTTTATTCACCATGGCTATCTCTAGTATCATCAGATCTGCTGGGTCATGTGGCCTGTGTGGCAGCGTAGCTGGTATTTCAGCCCAAATCTGCTATAGACTCTTCTCTTGTTCTAGGTCCTACCTGAAACTGGCAGCATATCTGAGTCATCTAATAAATGGGCAGATGTTTTGGAGCATATTCCAAAGTGTGATATATCTTGCTTCCAAAGACCAAAGAGACCCAGAAAGTGCTGTACTTCTTTGTAGGAGGTAGGAATGGCAAGATGCAACAGCTTATTCTTTACCTTAGATTCTATGTTCTAGAATGCCCTACACTAAACACTTCACCAATGGGAGAGAACCCTGAAACTTTGGGAGATTTATCATCTACCTCTTGGCACTCAGGTTCCTTAGTAGGATATCCAGAGTTCTTTCTACTTTTTGCCCATCAAGTTCAAGTAGCATGTCATCATGTAGTATACTAGTATGATGGTGTATGTGATGCCAAGACTCTTGTTGTCCCTACAGACTCTAATATGAAATAAAGCTGGCAAGTTTTGCCTTGGATCAAAACAATGAATGTGTACCGCTATTCCTTCTATGTAAAGGTGTACTACTTTTGATCTTCTCTATTGATAGGGATCAAGAAGAGAACACATTCACCACATCAAGAATCACATATAAAGTTCTAGAAGCTGTGTTGATGTGTTCCAATAAAGATATCATATCTGGCACAGCAGCAATGATGGGACCCACTTAGTAGCTAAGTTTACTGTAGTCTGTTGTCATCCACTACACTTCATCTCTTTGGAGTTTTTTTTGGTAGTTGGCTTTGTTTTTGTTTTTTTTTGAGGAGGCAGACAGGTGAACAGAATGAGGATATAAGGGGATCACCATCTTACATTTTTCAAGTCTTTGAAGTTGCCACTATTATCTGCAATTCATCCTCGGATGCAATAATATCAGCATCAGTTCAAACCTTGAATCCAATCATCCTCAGAAAGCCTGGGATTTCCCTTTACCAGTTGACAGTTACTCTGGCAAATGGCCACAGGTTCCTTTTAAGAATGATCAGGGGAACATTTTCCATATATTTTTGTGGTGGCCTCATAGAAACTCCTCAGGGGAGTCCAGCCTCCCTTTCAATCAAAGAACTCCCAGTTTCAGAGATACTAAAGTATTTTTTCAAAAATGTTTATCTAAAATTGATGAAATATAGTAACTCGATGTAGTTCAAACACAGTACTAGAGTGAGAAACGTCCTATAACATTGAATTTTAGGTTTAAATTCATGCCTTGATGCCAGAAAAATTAAGGAGAAACTCTAATTACAAAAACATCTCGTTCTTCAGTGTTTGGATTTCTGAAAATTGCCATGATTTTGTCTATTACGAATTATTAATCCAAGTTACTTTTATTACATTATAACAGTTTGGACTACAGTATACATTAAATGGGTTTTGTGTGCTGCCCTAAAAAACCCGCCGCTGTTATGTTGTTTTTTTCTGTTTAATTATGTACTGTGTGTCAACTCTATGTCCACCCTATGCTATATATTTTCACATATAATGTCTCACTTAGGACTCACAACTGAGGTAGGTGTTTGATTCTACTTTAGATGAGGAATCTGAGTCCCAGAAATGTCATCTCTCTTATCTTTTATGTCACAGCCAGTAAGTGTAAGAGTGTTCAAATTTGGGTCTCCTAATTCTAAATACAAAGCTTTCTCTACTATTCTGTAGCTATCTTCCTAAATCTGGACTCTTTTCCCCTCCTCTGCCCTCCCCTCCCTTCCCCTCCTCTCCCTCCCTCCCTCTCTCTCTTAATTGATGTGAAATTCACACAATGTACCATTCAATGGTATTTAGTACATTCATAATGTTGTACAACCGTCACCTCTATCTAGTTCCAAACTATTTTCATCGCCTCTAAAGGAGATCCTGTACGAATTAAGCAATCATTTCCCATTCCCCCTCTCCCCATAGCTCCTGGCAACCACTAATCTGCTTTCTGTCTCTATGGACTGACTTATGCTGGACATTTTCTATAAATGGACTCACACAACATATGACCTTTGTGCTTGGCTTCTTTTGCTTAGCATAATGTTTTCACGTTTCATCCACGTTGTAGGGATAGACAGAGTGTGGGTGATCAGACAAGCGGCCCAATGGGAAAACAGAGGTAAACAGGTCAAGCTTTGTGTACTTTCAGGACTTTTCAAGCCGGTTCATTTCTAACACAGCAGTGGAGTGAGCCCCCCTCCGTGTCTAAACACCTTACAGCCTAGATATAATAATCTGAACACCAAAAATGGCCGGACTTATTCTCAGAGGCTTAGAGCTATGAAAGTACTTTCCCATATTAAAAGGTTTTAAGAATAGTCATCTTGGGAAGAAGAGTGTTTCTAGCCAGTTGGCTGAGGAATACCACGCACTCATCCCTCCGGATCCCATGGCAATCTTAGTTAACATTTCTCTGAAGAGGTGATTTAATAGAATGCATGAGCCATTATCCATAACTTTTTTACCCTTTTAAGAGCCAAAACTCATACAAAGGGCTTTCTCTGTTACAGGGAAGCTGCAGAACAACTCAAACAGTATTCCATTTGTAATAGTGTTTCTTATAATCATATTGGCTTCTCTATCTTATTTTATATCTCCATTAAAAAACTTAACCCATATGCTGGGAAAGAAAATTTCCGAAGAATAAAAAAGGAAAGTTAAGTGAGAAAAGTAGATTATTCTTCCCCTTATGTTTATGGGAGCTTACTTGTCAGCTATTTCTTCCCAACCCACTCTGGACTTGGAGGCAGAAGATATGTGGTCAAATTCTAGCTCTCCACTAATTCGCTGTGTAAGAGACTCTATTTGCTCAACCCGCAGAATGAATAAACTAGTAAGATCTGCTCCAGCCACATCGTGGAGTGGTTATGAGGATCACGTGAGGTAATGCTAGTAGTGGGTATGTGAAATACCTGGTAAACCAGAATAAAGCCTTGATCACAGGTTAACTATTATCACTAATGCAGTTATGGGTCTCAGAGCCTGGGAGAGCTGGCCTGATTTAACCCTCGGTGTGGGTACTATATCATTTTGGAGAGGGCACGCTTCCATGCAGGGACCATTCGGCAGCTGTTTGGCTTAAGGGTTGTACAGCTTTACTAAGAAGAGCAAACACTTGTCCACTGTGCAAAAGAAACATTTTAAAGATTTTCAAGATTTCTTATCTTCTTCCAGAGGTATTCATCCCTGGGAAGTTACTGTTAGTAGGGTAAAGTGACTGAATTTCTAACTGGGGGGGGTCCCTGTCCCAATAGGGTCCATAAATCTGTAAGACAGATTGTCTGTTCTGTGTCAGAGTTTGGCTGAAAAGCCTGTTAGTATTTCCAAACTCTCCAGATGCCCCTATTTAATGCTTGGCTGGCCTTCTTATGTAGCATAACCAAGTTGCCATTTCACAACCATCCTCAATCCTTGGAATCTAAAACAACAAAGCCAGAAGCTCTGAAATGTGCTCTACGAAGCATGAAGGAATCTATTAAGTTTCTGTCTGATTCAGTTCTGTGTGATAATAGAAGTTCTAATGTACTTATGAAGAATTCCTTTTAGTTATAAGAAACTTGGCACTTTACAGAAAGTATATATCTCATGATCAAAAAATAGGGTGGCTTGGAGGGGCTATGCTTTCTTTTTATATTGTATCAGTATCTTCATTTTCAATAGCAGCAAATTACGGTAGGGAAATATCTTGAATAAAAGCTATGTCAGCTGAAAGTCATGGTGAAGAGTAGAAGATGGAAATTTCCCACATAGTAAGGAAATTATTGTATGACTGTGTAAAAGGACTATTATGTATAAGGGTGGTAATAGAAATGGAGAACGTAAGTAAGTCAGGCGACCTTCAGTAAGTCATCAACCTTTTAGTAAGGCGCTTCGTCTTTCTGTGCCTCACCTTTTGTATCATTGGATGGCTCTGTTCTACTTGAGAGAACTGTTGGGAAGCCAAGGACGTAATTGTTCAAGTGTCCAAGGCATTGCTCATTATTCAGGGACAATATTTCTTGTTCAGCAGAGTAAGAATAAGGGGGGTTATGCTTTATCAAATATTTTGAGGAACATAGATTTATCACAGAAGGATCTTGAGAGAATTAGACTGTAAACACAAAGAAACAATAAATAAACACTTAATTTAAAAGCATATACACCCATCCTTTCCTCCTCCACTCTTCTAACAATGCGAGAGGAGTCCCTCCATTTGCATCCATGCTTCCCTGTCTCCTCACCCTACTTTGACTTTTTTCCTCTCTCTCCTTCTCTCCCAGATCCTTCCATCACTATCTAAACACAGTCAAGTCTCTTTCTACTAAAAAGAAAATCCCTCTATAGTCCTCGTATCTTGGTGCACCTACCACTCCTACTTCTCCACCTGTCTCTTTCCTTTCACAGCTAAACATTCATAAAGAGTTTTCTCAAATTGCTTTCTTGATGTTTTTATTTCCCATTCACTCTAGCTTAGTACAATCTGGCTTCTGCTCCCATTACTCAATTGAAAAAGCTCTTGCCAAAGTCGCTAACAACATTTGTTACAAAATCTGGTGGACATTTTTAGATACTTTCCTGAATTGAACCTCTGGAAGCTTTTGTCAGTGACAACTGCTGCAGCTCACTCCTTGCACTGTACAGATCTACTTTTCCATACAAATTTGGAAAACAGATCGTCCAAGATTCCAGTGGGTCTGCCTTCCTGAGGGGAAATTTGGAAAAGAGAGGTCAGGAAGATGAACTCCAGCTCCTGTTGCTGCAGTTGGTCTCAGGACCACAATTGGTACTTATTGTCTCCTCTCCTCTCCTGTCCATTCTAAATTCCCCTTACACTCAGCTTTCACCCCTACTGGTCTTGATGACGTATGTGGTGGTGTGATCCAAGCTCCCATTCCTGAGGGGTCTGAGCCCTCAAGAATGATAGTCACACTCTCCTAACCTGGTGTTGCTGTACTTGTCCATTTTATTAATAATTGAGCAAGTACTACGACAAGCCCAGATGGATCACCTGAATTCCATACATATTCCTCCCTTCCCTCATTATGGAACAGCAGCCCTGCCTCTTCCTGCTGATCAGGGTCAGTTACTCCTACCAAGATATTAACTCTGCCTTTAGTTTGCTGGTCCCTGGACATCCAGAGTGAAAAATGCCCAGGTGGTGAGCAAAACTTGTAGTTCTCTGCCAAGCCTAGAATTGTAGAGATGGGAAGCACAGAGTCCTTCTGTAGGTCACTGTATCTATTGGCAAGTGGGGGACCAACTGCCCTTTGGTTCCCAGACCCACATGTTCTTCCTACTGGGACACAACATACAAATAGAGGTTTGTGATTCAATGTGTAACCTGCATGATGGTACCCTATCATGGCAGAGAATTGCCTACAAGTTGGCACTTCAGCTGTGCCTTTGTCAGGCTAATCTATGGCTTTGTAAAACCAGTTGCTTCTGGGGACTGACCCAGTGGTGTAGTGGTTGGGTTTGTGCACTCTGTTTCTGCGGTTGGGGGTTCATGGTTCAGATCCTGGGCATGGACCTACACACCGCTCATCAAGCCATGTTGTGGTGGTGTCCCACACACAGAATAGAGGAAGATTTGGCATGGATGTTAGCTCAGGGACAATCTTCCTCAAGCAAAAATAGGAAGATCAGCAACAGATGTTAGCTCAGGGCCAGTCTTCCTCACCAAAAAAAAAAAAAAAACCCAAAAAACCCAAAAAACAAGAAACAAACCAACCAATTGCTTCTAGAGGCAGAGAAGGTGTACAATTATCAAGAGTAAGTGGTGTCTACTATGAATGACAATAAACAACTGGCCCTTCTAGGAAGAAAGGGCTCAATGTGGTCAACTTGCCACCAAGTGGCCTTGTGGTCCCCTCAAGTAGGAGTGCCACATTGATCTCTTTTGCTAACTGATTGGGATTTCAATGGTGGTAGTAGCCAAATCAGCCTTGATAAGTGGGAGTCCATGTTACTGACACATAGTCTCCACTCAGTTAATGTGCCAATTATGCTAGTTCTGGGGTGGCCAATGACAAAGGCTGGCTATTGTCAATAGATTAAGCCATTTTGTCTTGGTTTTCAATTCTTCTGTTATAGTGCGTGCTTTCTGGTGATCATTAACATATGATGTAAAGCTCTTCACATTTCACCCGTACTCCGATATATTCATCCTCATGCTTCTAGTCCAGACCTTTTTGTTTACAATCTTCTAGTCTTTTTCTTCCCAGGACCCTGACCAGCTGGTCAATGTATTTCTCACAAGTCGATCTAATATTCTTATCTCAGGCTACTTTTCTATGAAATCTGCCCATTGGAAAGATTTTTCCCTTGCTGCTATCTTTCAGGGCCACTTCCACATGCAGCTGATGTCCATTTTGGATGAACATACTGAACCAAAATTTACAAACCAAAGCAAATGATCCATTAACCAAGCTCTGGCTTTTTCTTTGTCTTTCAGCTGCTCATATCAGACACTTCATACAGCCATAGGTGTGAGCTAAGGATGGGACAGTGCTGCAATTTTAGTAGGTGACTTGGGGGTCTGACTTGTCTTCTCATAGTTTGCTCATGCTTTGTAGTCCTGCTCAGGTTTTATTCTTTATGTACCACTTTCCATCTGATCAATTGCTGCTGAGTCTGCAATTATGACTTAGTGGGATCTGGAGAACTCACTTATGATGGGCAGTTTTAGGATGCATGGTCACTTCGTTTCCATGGTCGAATGTTCAGTCTCATTTGACTGAGGGCCCAGTAGCATAGTAAGAGCTGTTCTTTTTTTGCACTGAAGATGGTGTGGCCTTGCTCCAGAACTCCAGGGGACTGCATTGTGATTCTCCTATGAGGGCTTACCTTAAACTTCACCCCACACTACCTTTTCCCCCTATTATCACCTCCAACACGACAGAGTCTACAAGATCATATGGCCCAAGTGTTTATACCACAACCTGGTGTTCAGAGTCTGGCTCGGTCCCTACTCCAAGCTGGCAGACTTTCATGTCAACTGATATATGGGCAGAGCAATCCTTGTACAGTGTTCCATTGAATGAATAAACCAGAGTTTATTGGTCTGTTCTCCTACTGAGGGATAAATAAAAGCATAACTCTTACCTGTAAATCCTGAGTTTGGTCTTCAGCTTTTCTAATTTCCTATTTGATTCGAAAGGGCCTTCCCATTTAGTTTTCAATTGTTTGTTAATTCCTCTCAGCTTTTCATTATCTGTCTGTAGTAGCTTCAGTGCAACTTAATCCAAGCCAGTTAATTCCTTGGATACATTGGTTTCCTTCACTTCTCTCACTCCCGCCCCAGCTCATCCCCGCCATCCCCAGGAACTTTCCTAGAGCGTGAATCATTGCACAGGCCAGGGCAGTTCCCTCTACAGAACATTCTTCCAAGCCATCAGTGGTGAAAGTTTTAGTAATTAAGCTGCTACCTTGTTCCCGGGATTACATGTGCCCCACATACCACCCAGTGTGGGGTCTTCATTACCAACTAACAGAACGTGGTCTGTTCCCAAAGCTATTACCTCCTGCTTTCTCAGACCTTTTCTGGTACCAACTATGTCAGTTCAGTTATTCTGGGACAGATGCTGAAGCAGAGTTAAGAGTGCAAGTGGTTTGTTGTGTAACATCTTTGAAAGATAACAGGAGAGGAAGCAGGATTCGGCAGAAAGTTCCCCAAACTATGGCATACATCTGACAAAATCTTGGCCAACCCATGGGGAGCTATGAGGAAAGATTGCCTGTTAGAGGAGCCCCACATTGGGCATAAAGGCCAGACTCTAGTGCCCCTGCCATGCTCAGTCATTAGCTGTGGGTTCCCAGGAAGAACCTTGGTTCAAACACTGTGACAGATCCTGAACATGCTGCAGTTGGAGACTGGCAGCTAACTGCCTCTTGACAGCAAAACAAAGCTGTTTCTCAGAGGGTGATTGGAGTGACACATCTCCATGGCTGCCACATCCATTTTTCTTTTTCATCTTTTCTGTTTACACATCTTTGGCATTCTCTACAAGCTTTTCCTTCTGTACGTATCACTTAAATGATGTTGTTTCTTAGGTTATCATGCCACACTTAGGTTTCTTAGGTTATCATGCCACACTTCCATCAACTATCTTGTCCACTCCCATTCATCCATTTAATGAGATTGTAATGAATTTCAGTCTCAGATCTTTAGGCTAGGTCTGTTTTCTGAGCACTAGATCTATTTCATCCAACTGCCTATTTAGATATCCCATAGACTCCTAACGTTTAGCATTTCCAAAAGTGACCTCATTATCTTCTTAGCCAAAACTATCTTTCTGTATACACAGTGAATGGATCACCATTTTCCAGATCCTCAAAACAGACAGTGTAGCGTTATCCTTGATGCTGTCTTCCTACTTATTCCTAACGTCAAATCCATAATCATTACCAGTCTAGGATCTGTTTCCATTCCGTTTGTATTCCTACCATCCAAATTCATACTGCCATCATTATTTTTCACCTGAACCACTATAAATGGAGTTTCTTCTGTCCTTGTTAAACACACCAGTCAGAGTGATAAGTCTAAAATGTACTACTAGTGGGGTCTCAGTTCCCTGTTTAAAATACATTATTGGCCTCCGTTGCTCTCAGGAGAATTTTCAAACTCTTCCCATGGCTTGTGAAATCTGCATGATCTGACCTTGCTTCTCTTTTCAGGCAGATCTCTTACCAGTTTCCCTCCACTTTAGTCATTTCTATTATTTCAGCCACTTTGTGTTATTTTTATATGCTAGAATGTGTCATGCACTCTGTAGCTCTTATGCATTTGCACAGGCTATTCCTTCTTACTGGGACATTCTTTATCTCCACTGCTTTTTATCTGGTTAACTCTTACTCATCCTTCACTTTTTAAAATTGGAATGTAATTACATGTATAAAAGTACACAAAATACCAATGCAGATAGCTATATATTACCATCAAGATTAACCAGAAGTTAGCATTTTCCCTTGCTTCAGCTCTCTCTTTTATATTTTAAATAAATAAAATTGTTCTATAAACAGCTAAAGCCCTACCACTATCCTATCTTTTCCTTCTTTCTCCACCCATAGGTCAAGATATAATTCTTTTTTATGATATTTATTTTTACTGCAGTAACATTGGATTATAACATTATATAACTTTAAGGTGTACATCATAATATATTTTGAATTCTGTGTAGATTACGTCATGTTCACCACCCAAAGACTAATTACAAATCATCGCCACACATATGTGCCTAATCACCCCTTTCATCCTCCCTGCTCCCCCCTTCCCCTCTGGTAACCACCAATCCATTTTCTGTTGCTATGTGTTTGTTTGTCATTGTTTTTATCTTCTACTCATGAGTTAAATCATATGGTATTTGACTTTCTCCCTCTGACTTATTTCACTCAGTGTAATACCCTCAAGGTCCATCCATGTCGTTGCAAATGGCCAGATTTAATCATTTCTTACGGCTGAGTAGTATTTCATTGTGTACATACACCACATCTTCTTTATCCATTCGTCCCTTGATGGGCACCTAGGTTGCTTCCAAGTGTTGGCTGTTGTGAGTAAGGCTGTGATGAACATAGGGGTGCATGTATCTTTATGCATTCATGTTTTCATGTTCTTTAGATAGATACCCAGCAGTGGAATACCTGGATCATGTGGTAGATCTATTCTTAACTTTCTGAGGATACTCCATACTGCTTTCTATAGTGACTGCACCAGTTTGCACTCCCACCAGCAGTGTACAAGGGTTCCCTTCTCTCCACATCCTCTCCAACAGTTATTGTTTCCTGTTTTGTTAATTATAGCCATTCTGACAGGAGTGAGGTGATATCCCACTGTAGCTTTGATTTGTGTTTCCCTGATACTTGATGATGTTGAATATCTTTTCATGTGCCTGTTGGCCATCCATATACCTTCTTTGGAGAAATCTCTGTTCATATCCTTTGTCCATTTTTTAATTGGGTTGTTGGTTTTTTTGTTGTTGAGACGTATGTGTTCTTGTATATTTTGGATATTAACACCTTATCTCATATATGGTTTGCAAATTTCTTCTTCTAATTGTTAGGTTGCCTTTTCATTTTGTTAATGGTTTCCTTTGCTGTGCAGAAGCTTTTTAGTTTGATGTAGTCCTGTTTGTTTCTTTTTTCTATGGTTTCCCCTGCCCAGTTAGACATGGTGCCTGAATATATGCTGCTAAGACTGATGTCAAAGAGTGTACTGCCTATGTCTTCTTCTAGATGTTTCATGGTTTCAGGTCTTACATTCAAGTCTTTAATCCATTTTGAGTTGATTTTTGTTCACAGTGTAAGGGAATGGGCTACTTTCATTCTTTTGCATGTGGCTGTCCAGTTTTCCCAACACCATTTATTGAAGAGACTCTCCTTGCTCCATTGTATGCTGTGGGCTCCCTTGTTGAAAATTAGCTGTCCATAGCTGTGTGAGTTTTTCTGGGCTCTCAATTCTATTCCATTGATCTGTGTGTCTGTTTTTGTGCCAGTACCATGCTGTTTTGGTTACTATGGCTTTGTACTATATTTTGAAATCAGGGAGTGTGATACCTCCAGCTTTGTTCTTTTTCCTCAGGATTTCTGTGGCTGTACAGGGTCTTTTGTTGTTTCATATAAATTTTAGGTTTCTTTGCTCTATTTCTGTGAAAAATATTGTTGGAACTTTGATAGAGATTGCATTGAATCTGTAGATTACTTTAAGAAGTATGGACATTTTAAGTATGTTAATTCTTCCAATCCAAGAGCACAGAATATCTTTCCACTTCTTTGTGTCTTCTTCAGTTTGTTTCAACGATGTTTTATAGTTTTCAGTGTACAGATCTTTCACCTCTTTGGTTAAGTTTATTCATAGATATTTTATTCCTTTTGTTGCAATTGTAAATGGGATTGTATTCTTAATTTCTCTTTCTGCTATTTCTTCATTAGTGTATAGAAACGCAACTGATTTTTGTATGTTGATTTTGTATCCTGCAACTTGACTGTATTCATTTATTATTTCTAAAAGTTTTTTGGTGGATTCTTTAGGGTTTTCTAAATATAAAATCATGTCGTCTGCAAAGAGTGACAGTTTCACTTCTTCTTTTTCCATTTGGATCCCTTTTATTTCTTTTTCTTGCCTGTTTTCTCTGGCTAGGACTTCCAATACTATGTTAAATAAAAGTGGTGAAAGTGGGCATCCTTGTCTGGTTCCTGTTCTTAGAGGGATAGCTTTCAGTTTTTCTCCATTGAGAATGATATTAGCTGTGGGTTTGTCATATATGGCCTGTATTATGTTGACGTATTTTCCTTCTATACCCATTTTGTTTAGAGTTTTTATCATAAATGGATGCTGTATCTTGTCAAATGCTTTCTCTGCATCTGTTGAGATGATCATGTGATTTTTGTTCCTTCTCTTGTTAATATGGTGTATCACATTGATTGATTTGCAGATGTTGAAGCATCCCTGCATCCTTGGAATAAAACCTGCTTAATGGTGATACATGATCTTTTTAATGTATTCGATTTGCTAGTATTTTGTTGAGGATTTTTGCATTGATGTTCATCAGTGATATTGGCCTGTAATTTTCTTTTTTTGTGTTGTCCTTGTCTGGTTTTGGTATCAGGGTAATGTTGGCTTCATAGAATGAGTTAGGAAGCCTCCCCTCCTCTTCAATTTTTTGGAGCAGTTTGAGACGGATAGGTATTAAGTTTTCTTTGAATGTTTGGTAGAATTCACCAGGGAAGCCATCTGGTCCTGGACTTATTTTTTGGGAGGTTTTTGGTTACTGTTTCAATCTCCTTACTGGTGATTTGTGTATTCAAATTCTATACTACTTCTTGGTCCAGTTTTGGAAGGTTGTATGATTCTAGAATTTATTCGCTTCTTCTAGATTATCCAGTTTGTTGGTGTGTAGCTTTTCATAGTATTCTCTTATAGTCTTTTGTATTTCTGAGGTGTCCATTGTAATTTCTCCTCTTTCATTTCTAGTTTTATTTATTTGAGGCTTCTCTCTTTTTCTCTTGGTGAGTCTAGCTAAAGGTTTGTCAATTTTGTTTATCTTTTCAAAGACCCAACTCTTGGTTTCATTGATTTTTTTCTATTTTATTTTTTTTTAGTCTCTATTTCTTTATTTCTGCTCTGATTTTTATTATTTCCTTCCTTCTGCTTATTTTGGGCTTTGTTTGTTCTTCTTTTTCCAATTCCTTTAAGTGCGCTATTAGATTGTTTATGTGGGATTTTTCTTCTTTGTTGAGGTAGGCCTGAATTGCTATAAACTTCCCTCTTAGAACCTCTTTTGCTGTGTCCCATAGATTTTGGCATGTTATATTTTCATTTTCATTTGTCTCCAGATATTTTTTTATTTCTCCTTTGATTTCTTCATTGACCCAATTGTTGTTCAGTAGCATTTTATTGGATCTCCACATTTTTGTGGCTTTTCTGATTTTCTTCTGTAGTTGATTTCTAGTTTCACACCTTTGTGGTCAGAAAAGATGCGTGGTATTATTTTGATCTTCTTAAATTTATTAAGACTTGTTTTGTGGCCTAGTATATGATCAATCCTGGAGAATGTTCCATGTGCATTTGAAAAGAATGTGTATTCTACAGTTTTTGGATGGAATGTTCTATATGTATCTAAATCCGTCTGGTCAAATGTGTCGTTTGAGGCCAGTGTTTCCTTATTGATCTTCTGTTTGGATGATCTGTCCATCGGTGTAAGTGGAGTGTTAAAGTCCCATACTATTATTGTGTTACTGTCTATTTCTCCTTTTATGTCTGTTAATAATTGCTTTATATATTTAGCTGCTCCCATGTTGGGTGCATAGATATTTACAAGGGTTATATCTTCCTGTTGGATTGTTCCCTTTATCATTATGTAATGCCCGTCTTTGTCTCTTGTTACAGTTTTTGTTTTAAAGTCTATTTTTGTCTGATATAAATATTGCTACCCCTGCTTTCTTTTCTTTGCCATTTGCATGGAGTATCTTTTTCCCTCCTTTCACTTTGAGTTTGTGAGTGTCTTTAGGTCTGAAGTGTGTCTCTTGTATGCAGCATATATATCGGTTTTGTTTTTTGATCCAGTCAGCCACCTTATTCCGTTTGATTGGAGTATTTAGTCCATTGATATTTAAAGTAGCTATTGATAAATATGTATTTATTGCCACTTTGTTACTTTTTTCTGGGTGTTTTAGTAGTTCTTCTCTGTTCCTCTCTTCTTCTCTTGCTATCTTCCCTTGTGGTTTGATGGCTTTATTTAGTAATATGCTTGATTTCTTTCCTCTTACTTATTTGTTTACTTATTGTAGGTTTCTGGTTTGTAATTACCATGAGGTTCCTATATAATATTCTACATATATAGAAATCTATATTGAGTTGATAGTCTCTTTAGCTTGACCTCTTTCTAAAAGCTCTACTCTCTTACTCCCCTCCTCCCACATTTTATGTTTTTGGAATCATATCTAATCTCCTGTTTTGTGTGTGTATCCATTACTTTCTTATCATTGAATAGGTAATTTTAGGGCTTTTGTCTTTTCACCTTCATAGTATCTTCATAGGTGGTTGATCTGCTACCTTTACTATATTTTTACCTTTACCAGTGATTTTATTGCCTTTTGGGGGGGAGGTTTTTTGGATAATTTTCTTATCCCTATTTGTGGTCTCCTCTTTCCCCCTTAAATAACTCCCGTCAGCATTTCTTGTAGAACTGGTTTCTTGGTGATAAACTCCTTTAATTTTTGCTTGTCTGGGAAGCTTGTTATCTCTCCTTCCATTCTGAATGATAACCTTGCTGGATAGAGTATTCTTGGCTGTAGATTTTTTCCTTTCAACACTTTAAATATGTCATGCCACTCTCTTCTAGCCTGTAGGGTTTCAGCTGAGAAGTCTGCCAATAGACTTATGGGTTTTCCTTTGTATGTCACTTGTTGCCTTTCTCTTGCTGCTTTTAGGATTTTCTTTTTATCTTTAATTTTGGACATTTTAATTATAATGTGTCTTGATGTGGGCCTCCTTGGGTTTATCTTGTTTGGTGCTGTCTGTGCTTCCTGTATTTGGATGTCTGTTTCTTTCCTTAGGTTAGGAAAGTTTTCAGCTATTATTTTTTCAAATAGATTCTCTGCCCCTTTATCTCTCTCTTCTTCTTCTGGGACACCTATAATCCAAATGTTAGTGCACTTGATATTGTCCCAGAGTTCCCTTAGACTGTTCTCATTCTGTCTAATTCTTTTCTCTTTCATCTGTTCAGCTTGAGTGATTTCCTCTAGTCTTTCTTCCAGCTCACTGATCCATTCTTCTGTATCATCTACTATGCTATTGAGTCCTTCTAGTGAATTTGTCATTTCCAGTATTGTATTCTTCATTTCTGATTGGTTCTTTTTTATATTTTCCAATTCTTTGTTGACATTCTCACTGTGTTCATCCAGTCTTCTCCCAATGTCAGTGAGCAGCCTTATGAGTTTTTGTCTGAGCTCTTTGTCACATAGATTGCTTATTTCTGTTTCACTTAGTTCTTTTTCTGGGGTTTTGTCCTCTTCCCTTGCTTGGAATGTATTCCTTTGTCTCCGCATTATGCCTCTTTCTCTGTGCTTATATCTATGTATTAGGTGAGTTGGCTATGTCTCCTGATCTTGGAGAAGTGGCCGTATGTAAGATGCCTTTTGAGGCCCAGCAGTGTGCTTCCCTCTCATCACCAGTCCAAATGATCCAGGAGTGACCCCTTTGTGGGCTATTTGTGTCCTTCTGCTGTGGCAGGGTTGCTCTTACTGCAGGTACCCAGGGAGTCTAGTTCTTCCTCCCAGGCTCGCTGTTTGTAAATCAGGTTTGGGGAGCCCCAGCACTGTTGGCTACAAGGTGTAATAGCACACTCCTGTCACAGTTATCCTGTTACTTGAGCAGGTACCCAGTGTAGCTGGTTGCTAGGCTGAGGGGCTTACAGTTGCTGTAGGCCTCAGGCCTGTAAGGCTGTTGTCAGCACTCTTAGGCTTGCAGCTGAGTGTAGCTGCCCCTTGGCATGGTAGCACCCAATTGTTTCAGGCTTTGGAAGGTGGGGCTGATCCTCTTTGTGGCTGTTTGTGAAGCACAGGTCTTCTGCCACTGATAAAGCCCCACTCCTCACAGATCCACACACACCGTCAGCAGAGCTCTGGTCCATGCACACTTCCCAACCCCCTGGAGTATACCCAGTCGCCCCACTGCAGAGACCCCCACCTCTTCACGAACGCTCCCCTGAGTTCACCCAGTCCTCACACAGGCCCTGCCCCACAGAGGTGGACACACTCGCCTGACCATAGAGGATCAAGGCACCCAGTCTATGTAGGCCGACAAGTAGCCTGAGAGCTTGCTGTTGGGTGGGGTCAGTCCTGAGGGTGGGCTGCCTGCCCTGGCTGAACTGGATTAAATCTGTACTCTAGTTGGTGTGGCAGACCCCTCAGCTAACAGGCCAGGGGAAGAACTTCAATGGCGTCTGCCAGGGTCTGTGTCAGCAAGCCTGTACCAGGTCACAACAATGGCTGCCACCAATGTCTCAGTCTCTTGAGAGGTGCCACCTCTCACTGAGATGCACCCAGAGCCTACTAGGTGAGACTCTTTTCACCAAAGGACCATGGAACTTTCTTTTTGATGATTTTAGGTTGCTCTCTGAGATGGGTGAATTTGTACATGGGCCCTTTAAGAGCCAGGGTTTTTTGGCTTTCATCCAATAGCTTTTCTGGGGGTATTCCCCGTAGTAGTTAATAGCCAGCAAAGCCAGATAGTAGGACACTCGTCCCAGGTGTGCTGAGGCTGAAGGATGCTTATAGTGCTAACATGCCCCTGCTAAGGTCTCCACTTCTCCAGGGAAGGCTGTGTACCTTACGGTGGCTCCCACCCGGCTGGCTGTGAAGCTCTGCACCTTGCAAAGGGGGCTTTCTTTCTCTCAAGAAGGAATTTCTGTCTCTTCCACCTCAGTCAGTACTGTCCCTTGTTGTGGGTTTTTTCTAAATCCAGTTTTCAGTTTTTCCTCCAGGGTAACTTTTCCAAGAATAGTTGTAACCTGGTTGTATTCCTGGGAGGAGGTGAGATCAGAGTATGCCTACCTGCTGTCTTGACAAGATTTCAAGATATAATTCTATTGTCTTTTGCCCTCTATTGTTCCTGTTAAGAAATCTAATTGTCTTTCTTTTGATGATAATTCTTTTGTCTTTGACTTCTATTTTCTCTTCTCATCTCTTTATCTTTGATGGACAACAGTTTTGCTATAATGTGTATAGGTATTAATTAATTTTTATTTATCCTGCTTTGAACTTGTCCTATTTTAAGTTCTTAATCATTATCTCTTTAATATTATGTCTCCTCATTTTCTCTATTCTTTTCTTCTGTAAGTCCTATTTGATGCATGTTGCATCATCCATCTTTCATTCTTGCTTCTTAACTTCTATTTTAATGTTTTCCAATATGATATCTCTCTGTGCTACACTTTGTCTAAATTCTGTAGCTTTTTTTTTCTGGTTCTCTATTCTGGAGCTGACTACTCTTCTGTTTAATCTGTCCAGTATGATTATATATATTTTCCATTTCTATTTTAGGTGTCCATTCTTTTTCATATAGTTATATTCTTTTCTTGGTTGTATCTTTTGTGTCTTGAGTTATTTTAAACTTACTTTATAGTCACTATGAATTTGTTGTATTTTCTGAAATTCTTGAGGTCTCAATTTGCTAATTATTGGGCCTACTAGCCCTTTCCTTATAAATTGTTTCATTCTTGTTTTACAATTTTAGATTATAAACTCATCTTCAGCAAAGCTATATCCTTGAGAATCTTGTGCAGCCTGGCCTGAGAGCATATCTCATCATGAGTTCTACATTTGTTTCTATCAGCAACGTCAGGGATTTCACCTCTCCAGACCATATTTTATGTTGCTGTTTCAACATGGGAGGTGCCTCAACCAGGGAGTAATTTAAATGCCAACCCAAACACCTAAGTCCGTGGGTAGGAGCATGATTCCAGAGTCTCAAGAATATATGTTTTTAATACAGAACATATACAAGGGATATACAAACTTTAGTCAGTGAGCAGATCTTTTCTGACTTGCATTTTCACTAAGCATGTGGCCTTTTGCCATTCTTGATTTTATAGCAGTATTTTAATTCCAACTCTGCCCTTCACATGTGCCAAGGTCTGTTCTTCTGACCCAGTGTCAGCATTGAAAGCCAAGCTTCAGGTTGCTGAGTCTGCAACTCCTTCCCCACTATCACCTCCCTAAACCGGGGCATTCACAGGGCTTGCCACTCTGTCTGCAGTTCTCTCTGGATACCTGGGGAATTCTCTTCTTTCTAGGGAGATTATTTGAAAGAATTATTATGTTTATCCAGCATTTACAGGTGGTCATAGTGGGGAGGCTTTTGGATTATGTCAACTTCTAGGAAGTCTCCATCTTTCAGGTTCTAGATTCTTCATTCTACAGATATTTATTGTCTCAGGGGCTGTATTGGGTGTTGAAGACAGTGTGTTAAGAAAAACAGATACATTTCCTATGCTATCAACTTTACAATATAAATTGACATAAGTTTTTCCAGAAGATTTCTCTGACTTTTCTCCAATCTAGATTATGCAGACCTAATCCAGCATTATATATTTCCTCATTCTTTTTTTCTTTTAAAGATTATATTTTTTCCTTTTTCTCCCCAAAGTCCCCCGGTACATAGTTGTATATTCTTAGTTGTGGGTCCTTCTAGTTGTGGCATGTGGGATGCCGCCTCAGCGTGGCTTGATGAACAGTGCCATGTCCACGCCCAGGATTCGAACTGGCGAAACACTGGGCCGCCTGCAGCGGAGCGCGGGAACTTAACCACTCGGCCATGGGGCCGGCCCCTATATTTCCTCATTCTATCACACTATTTTAATTGCTTGTTTACTCTTCTGTATAATCTTCTAGACTATACTACAAACTCTGAGATAGGAAAGAATGTCCTCTCCATTAATGATTCCACAGCACCTTGCACAAAGCCCAGCACATTGTAGGAACTAGAATGCAATTGTTGAACACAATTATTTTTGAAAGTAGTTGAAAACTTTCAGTGTCTTTATGAAAATTCCATTATCAGCTTTTTGTTTTCCCCATCATTCTTGTTTTATCAACCTTTCCTTTTTCTCAAGTTTTTTCCTCTCTGCATCTAAGTTTACTCAAGCTGCCTCTATCCTTAAAAACAAAGCAAAGCAAAACAGTAATACCACTCTGCGTCCTGGTACCCTCTCTGGATAGCATTCTCTCTCTTCTTCTCTCAAGTATTACTCAATTCATCATTCCTGCATCTGCAAGTTCTCTTTAAAAATCAGGCAAAGCAGTCCTGGTGCTTCCCATATTCCACTTCCAAAGTAATACTGGTCCCCTATAAGGCAGCTTGCTGTAGACCCTGGCGCCTGGTGCCGCATTTGTGCCTTCTGGCTGATTCCTTTATGTCCTGGTGACTCCCTGAAGCCTTTACTTGCTCATTTCTATGTGGGTACTTCAATCTTCTTAGATTAATTATGTTTTACCTCTGCTTCAAGTCTTATGCTGTGTCCTACACTTTAAAGAATTAAAAAATAAAACTTACATCCCGCAGTTTTCAATTGGCAGTGCAATTCACCTGAGATTCCTGCACCAGGTCACTCAGCTCTGGAAGTTCTCTATTGTCTCCTTCTGGTGGCTGGCAGACTAGTCCTTTGATTAGGTTACTTTCCCAATGCTAACCTTTTTGCTTGATGTAGTTACCCCTCAGGTTCTAGTATTTTCCTTTCACTCTCATTCTTCACTGCTGTTGTTTCTTCATGCTCTGTTCATTCCTCATCCCTTTTCAGACTGACTTCTGCCCCCATCCTTCTATCAAAAGTTGCTATCCCGGGGTCAGCTCTGTGGTGGTTTACGTGCTCCGCTTCAGCGGCCCAGGGTTTCGCCGGTTCAGATCCTGGGTGCAGACATGGCATCGCTCATCAAGCCGTGCTGAGGTGGCGTCCCACACAGCACAACCAGAAGGACCTACAACTAAAATATACAGCTATGTACTGTGGGGCTTTGGGGAGAAGAAGAAGAAAGATTGTCAATAGATGTTAGCTCAGGTTCCAATCTTCAAAAAAAAAAAAAAGAAAAACTTGCTATCCCATGGATATAAGCGCCTCTTTTCAGTCTTGTTTTCTGGATGATTTCTGGTATTTGAAAATATTGCCCTTCCTTTTCCTATATACGCGTAACATTTATTCTACGAATTAGAACTTCCATTACAAGTTATCGACCTTAGGAGTTTTCAAATTTAACTGCAGATTAAGATTGCCAGGACAGCTTATTAAAAATAGTGGCTCCTGGGCCCCATTCCTGAAAATTCTTAGCTAGTAGGTCTGAGGTAGAGGTTGCAAAGCTGCATTTTAATTTATTTGTTCAGTTAGGTAAAACATGCACATGGTAAAAATTTAAACAGTACTAATGGGTAAATGCTAAAATGTAAGTCAGTCTCCACCCTTCCTCTTAGGTTCCCAAAATTCCCTCCCCTAAAGCAACCACTATTAACAGTTTCTTGAGGATCCATCCAGAACAAAGGCCATATTTTTAATATGTTTCAACTGATTTTGATGCAACTGGTCCACCAAGCTTGAGGAGCCTTTGATCTTGTTCAACTCCTCATCTTTCTTGAAATTCTTTCTTCCCTGGACATTCTTTATGCTAATTGTCCAATGTCTCTGAGAGTCTTAACTCTGTCTTCTTGGCTCATACCTCTTACTTCTTCTGGCACCTAAATGAAGGCATTCCTTAAGATATTCCCTTTGGTCTTTTTTTCTGTCTATATTTTCTTCCTTACAATCCCTCCAGACCCATGAGTTGGTTAGAGAATATTTTCATGTCTCAATCTCTTGCTCCAACATTCCAACCTAGTCACAGACCAATATTTCTATTTGTTAGATATTTCTGCCTGGTTGTCTGGAAGGACCTCAGATTCAACATTCAAAACAAACTCATTTTCCTATCAACAAAACTGCTTATCCTTCTCTCTTTCCCGCCATCCTTACAGTCTCCCATCATCCTTGACTGCTCTTCTGCTTCTTCAATGTTACTGTGCCTTTCCAATGTCCCACACCTTCATTCTCTGCACTCCAGTTTTACTTATGTTACAGAATTTTGCACACTAGATTCACCTGTGTTTCCCATTCTCCTGCCCACTGCTCATCAGCCTCTCGAGGGCAGGAACTGTGTCTTCTTTATTTCTGTGTTCTCAGCACTTTGCTTACCCTCTGGCACATAGTAAGTGTTCTGTAGATATGTTGGGTCCATGAATACAGGATAAAGCTCAAACTTAATGTGGCAGTTGAGGTCTTCCATTTCTACTTTACCAGTCTCTATAATTTAGGTACCCGTTTAACCCCTTGCTTCAACCAAACTGAGCTAGTCACTACTCTCCTGCATGTACATTATACTTTGTCTTTTGTATTCCTTTGTACATGCTTTTCCTCTTGCTTAAAATGCCCATCAGCTCCATAGCTGCCTATCAAAACTCTACAGATCCTTCAAGGTTCACCTCAAATCCTGCATCCTTCCCAAAAGCTTCCCAAATCTCTAAAGCCCTGGGTTCCCACAGCATTTGGATTCAGAGACTGCACCTGCCTCATAGAACTGTTTACAGTCTTCCTTCTCTTAGACAAAATTTGTAAAATCACAGGACTTTAGATGCAGAAGGGACTTTTGAGGTTATCTAAGATGACCCTGTATTTTACAGCTAAGAAAACGGAGGCCCAGAAAGAATAAATGTCTTGCTCAAGATCAAATGTCAGCCAATGACCTGTAGAGCCAGGCCTAGAACACAACTCTCCTGAACCCCCTTTTCAGAGCTGTGCTGCCTATGCAATTGTTTTATCTCGCATCTAAGGTCAGGGATTGAATTTTATTCAATTTTGCTTCCCTTATAATATCTAATCTAGTGCCTTGCATATAGCAAGTTCACAAAATTATCCTGGATTGAAATGAACCTTTAATGTGCTGGATAGGTATTTTTAACTAATAGCCATCTTATCCCGGGTTCCCTGGAAAACAGAGTCTGAGGCAGAGGTTACTTGCTGATGTGGGTGTGAGGAAAAAGTGAAGTAGGCAGGAAGGGCTGTGAAGCCACACGCTGCCTGCTCCTTCCCAATGAGCCATGAGAAATCCCACAGGTAGTGTGGCAAGTGCCTCCACACAGCCATGCGGGTTATCTGTAGACAGGCTCTATGGAAAAACCATGCTTTAAGGCTGATCATAAGGGGGAACTTGCCCACTCCTTCCCACCTCCTGTTTCCCGTTGATCAAAGTTACCCCCCATGCTTTCTGTTGCGGTGCGTCATCAGGCCCTTTTGACGGCTCCTTGGAAAGCCAGATTCCATGTTCTTTTGGAAGGCTTCTCATCTGAGTCCAGAATAGAAGATGATGCATGTAAGATGTATCCAATAAAACATCCCTGAACCTAAGCCTTTGTGTGTGTGTGAGAGGAAGATTGGCCCTGAGCTAACACCTGTGCCAGTCTTCCTGTATTTTGTATGTGGGTCACCATCTCAGCATGGCTGACAATTGGTGTAGGTCTGTGCCTGGGATCCAAACCCACAAACCTGGGCTGCCAAAGTGGAGTGTGCCAAACTTAACCACTAACACCATGGGCAGCACCTCCCCCCCGCTTTTTGGTGAGGAAGATTGGCCCTGAGCTAACATCTGTGGTCAATTTTCCTCTTTTTGCTTGAGGACAATTGTCACTGAGCTAACATCTGTGCCAATCTTCCTCTATTTTTTATGTGGGACGCCGCCACAGCATGGCTTGATGAGTGGTGTGTAGGCCCACACCCGGGATCCAAATCTGCAAACCCAGGCCACCAAAGCAGAGCACCTGAACTTCACCGCCACACCACAGGCTCAGCCCCTGCATTAGTTTTTGAAGTGCATTGATACCAGAAACACAAAACTGGTGGCAGTTTTCTTTAAGAGAGAACCCTTAAACAGGAATAATTTTTAAATGTTTTATACAAGTAAACAATGACATTCATGAATAAGAAGATTAAAATACAGATTGAACGAGTCCTAATTTTTCTCTCTCTTAATCAAGAATAATTTGCAAATCCATACATAGCTTTTAAAAATCAGTATTTTTCTCATATGATGTTATAATTCTAAATTTAAAAACCTGTCAACTCCTCTTCCTATTAAATTACTCAATACAGGCCTGTCATTCTCTATCCTCATATGTGACACCTACCTTTCAGGAAAGTTGCTCCCCAGAACATGTGACAAAAAGCACTTTAGTTGGGAGAAGAATTCCTTTTTTTCAAACAAGTGGTTTTACCTACTTACAAAAAAGGCTTGAGAGCTTGGACACGCTTCAAGAACCTCTGAATATTTTTCTTCAGCAGAAATTCCAGCCCAGACGTTCAATAACTCAGGTTTGTTTTCAAAGAGGAAATAAAGAAACAAATTTCATAAAGACAGGCCAAAATTTGAAAGTAATTAATGATGACAGGTCCAAGGATTTTGCTTCATTTTGTTATTAACCCTGCTGCTCTTTCCAGATTTTATTATCAGATATTGGAGAAGAGGAGGGGAAAAAAGTCTGGGAATTGAAGATGAAATTCAACGTAAAGGGCATGCTTAAAAGCCGTGTTCGGAGTGGAGGGCGAGTCATTAGAGGATAAGCAGAAGGTAGCAGGTAACAACAGATGACAACTAGAAGCCGAAGGAAGGTCTATTCAGAGACTTGAAACTCTGAAAGTGTTGCAGACGATGTCAGCTGACATATTTGTGGAGAAGTTGCTTTAAATGAATTCACACCAACAACCCCAAGGGATTACATCCCTGGATGTTAAAGCCATCCAGTCATAAATTTCTGAGGCTACTCTGTGGAATTTCTCGGAAATCTCGGAAAATAAGTG
Organism: Equus caballus; assembly: GCF_041296265.1. Lineage (NCBI taxonomy): Eukaryota > Metazoa > Chordata > Mammalia > Perissodactyla > Equidae > Equus > Equus caballus. Next base: position 38,646,846 of record NC_091707.1, read on the forward strand.
TTGGACAGAAAAATAGCATCGTTTTGTCCTGGTTTTCTATTCTAAAAAAGGGGAAAAGATACTTCTTACGTGCTAGGTCACTTAACTGCTCTGAGCCTCTGGTTCTTCTGAAATTGAGAATTATTTACTAGCCCTGTTATCCATCAGAATTCTTTTGAGAATTAAATAAAATGAGATATTCAAGCTAATCATAAATTCTAAATCAATATAAAAATGTTAGCGATTATTTAAATCTCTTTCTTCTTTGCTTGTTCATTGCACCTTATACATACATCGGTTACAGATCTTAACATGTTGCATGATGGAGAAGTTTATGTTCAGTTTCCTGACTGGGATGTGGGGTACTCAAGAAGAGAAACTGACTTATTTTTTCCTATGACTCCACAGCTCAAAACATTGATTAGAATTTAATGAGTGCTTAATCAATATTTGCTGAATGAGGCAAGATTAAAACATCTCAGCAGGCTGTGCTTTAAAATCAAAATGTGTAGGATGATATTTAACTGAGATAAATATAATTATCATTCAGCTCTAAATAATAAATCACACAGTTACAGGATGGTAAACTTCAAGCCCATAGTTCATGGTAAAAACCTCTGGGAGCTGTAGTGAACTATAAAAAGAGCCAAGAGACCGGTGAGACTTCTAAAACTATTAATATTAATTTAAATAATAGTACATGGCATCGGAATTAAGGATAATGCACTTGCATTCAGTACAAGTCGTATCACATTTTAAAAGAGAATTGACAAACTAGAGTAAATTCTGGTGACTGACATCCAAGAGGGCAGACAGTACCCCATGCCATATTTTAAATAGTTGAAAGAGCCCAGATTGGTCCCTGGGGAAGAGAAAAATAAAAGATAGACTTGAGCTATCTTCAGATATTTAAAAGCTATATGAAGTTGCCTCTATAGGCAAAACTTAGACAAATAAAAAGTGTACTTCCAAGTTGGATTGTCACATTCCAGATTTAGATTCAATATAGGAAGGAATGTTCTAAAGATAGAGGCTGTTTGACCAGGGAGTGGACTCCTCTGGGTGATGGAGAGACTGTGTCGTGGGAGGCATCCAGGCACAGGCTGCATGCCTGTGGCTTAGATGGTTCTTGTGAGACCTATCCGTGCCTAGCATAGTGCTGAGCACACAGTCCATATTCCCTCAATATTTTTCACAGATTGATGCCAAGGGGAATCATACTAAGATTATGCTTATTCTACCCAGGAAAGTTTAGAATTGAGTAGATTACTAAAGTAGTAATCTCCAGATTGAATTCATAGTGTACTTCTATCACTAACATGTTTGATCATGTACTCCTAATATACACATTTATTTACACATTCCATACTATACTACTATATTAATCAACACATCTTATATATGTTTATAAAACACACAAATAATGGAAAAGCGAAAGATGTAAGGGAAAGAAAAAGAAGTGTTAGTATGTTTTCTCTCTCACACCAATGGATCATCATGCCCACTCCACTTTGCAGAGCACCGTCAGATGATTAAGGAGCTTACCATATTTCTGTCTCAAATACCTGGATATTTCAGTCACTTCTTGGTCTGAATTATCTACACATCAATCTTAAATTTTTCCATTTCCCTTTTCCTGTATAGACAAAACTATTTAAGATTTTTTTTTAAAGAAGGTTAAGTGATTTTCTGGAATTTCTGTATACGTTTTTTGTAAGCCTTTAAAAAAATAATAATTTTAAAAGTCAGTCTCCTGTTGACCCTGCATGATTTTGATCCAGTTTTTCTATCTTGTGTCTCAAAAACACGTGTGCTCCCTTATAAATATAATAAATTTTACAAAATTGCAACTGCATGGTGTTCTGTTGAAATGAGGAATTTAAATGGATGCACCAGCAGGAGCAGAATCAATCATTCTTACTCCCATCTGTCAAACTTTCAATTAAATCTCGGAGTCCCAACATAAACCCAACAGCCTTGTCTGAATATTTAGATGCTCTTTGCTTCACCAATATCTTCCCCCTTTTCTGGGAGATTTGAACTACTTTTGGATGAATATGATGCTTCCTAGTCCCATGATTCTTCTTTATTTTTGGAAACTTTCTTCTAAGGCATAGTGAGTGACTATGATTTGTTTATTGCCAGACTTTCTGAATGACATCGCTCTGTCATAGCAAGCTTTCAGCCAACCAGCAGAGGGAGCACCAAGAGACAAACAGTTTTCATCCCAGAAGCTTCCATCCAGTTACCTGAGGGGGCCAGAAAACTCCCACAAATTCGGATCCGGTCCTCCCCAGGAAGAAGCGTTGTTCTAGAAATCGGAAAATCCTGGGCTTTAAGCAGTGGTACCACTGGAAGTCCAATCTCTTTCCTAAGGTTTCTTGAGATTCCTGTAGCAAAGAGGAGGGAAAGTCTCTTTTGTACTAGTTCCTTGTTGTGGCTCCTGTTTTCCCAAATCATTAAGAAACAGACCCTGTGGACTGAGGTGGGTGGGGGTAGTGGGATGGAGACAAAAAGAAAAAAGTTTCTTCTCGTCCACCTTCCACTTTCAGCTTTTTCCCAAAGCAAATACAAGAGTATACACTAGCTTACTGAGTCTCTTACTGCTCTGCTCTCTGGGTACCCTGAGGCCAAGTCAGTAAGCTACTGAATCTCAGTTTCTTCAACTGTAAAGAAGACACATATTTTATTATTATTATTATTATTATTTTAGTTATTCTGCTACTACTATTACCATCCAATTAGTAACTTCTGTTTTCTGCACTTAATCTTATTTAAGCCTTACGTCGGCCCTATGAGGCAGGTTTTATTGTTCCCATTTTCCAGATGAGGAAACTGAGGCTTAGCGAAGTTCTAGAACTCGGTCAGCGTTACACAGCCAGAAAGGAGTGGTGGGCCCTGGGACTTGAATGAATACTCTCTGACTCCAAATCCCCATGCTAGGGCCGGCCCAGTTAAGTTCGCACGTTCTGCTTTGGCGGCCCGGGGTTCACCGGTTCCGATTCCAGGTGCGGACATGGCACTGCTTGACGGGCCATGCTGTGGTAGGCGTCCTACATATAAAGTAGAGGAAGGTGGGCACAGATGTTAGCTCAGGGCCAGTCTTCCTCAGCAAAAAGAGGAGGATTGGCAGCGGTTAGCTCAGGGCTAATCTTCCTCAAACAAACAAACAAACAAACAAAAACAAAGCCCCATGCTCTGCACCTCTGTTGGGAATAAGAAAAGTAATGCCATTTCACAGTTATACCTTACAAAGCACTTTAATCTTTATTGTCCCCACCTCAGAATAATTCCACAAAGTAAACAGGGCAAATATTAACAGTGGCCCCTCCCTACCCCTCTTTAACTCTGTAGCCCCCATTAAAAATTTTTTTTACAGAAACTAGAGCTCAGAAAATGTGAAGGATTTTTCTAAGGTCACATAGATGATAAATGGAGCTGGAATTAAGTGGGCTTTAGTCCTGTGATTGCTGCGCTATGTTGCTTTCTCACCTAGAGATGGAGAGACCCAACTTTGCCTCTAAACAGCACTTTAACCCTAAAACGGTCATTTAAACCCTGCAATTTTTGCACATGCAAAACAGATGGGAATAACAATAATATAATAATACCTATGTTAACTGTCTCACAGTGTTATTACAAAGATCAAATGATATCATGTATGTAGGTGTTTATGCAACAAGTAGACAATATACAAACCAAGATCATTTTATTGTTAGGATTATCCTGGGTTAGAAACTAGGTTATCTGGCATCTGGCAAAATTACAAGACAGGGGCCGTCAGCATTTAATATTACTCATCTCGCCATTTCCCAATTCCCAGGTAGGACATGCTTTCCTGCTGCCTTTGTCCCGTCGCTCAGGAAGAAATGTTACCTCAAAGAGCATTAGAAGGTGTTTAAGAGGCAGGAGATCTTCCATATTTACTTAACTGTATGATGAGGCTGCTTGCCTTGACTCTCCCATGAGGAGATACATACCTACTTGGGAAGCCATCCATAGCTTGTTCTCTGCTATAGAGAACTTGACAGCAATTTTGTACTTTAGAGGGAAAGCTTGAAAGCCAGAGGAGTTGTTCTCACACTACTACGAACGTCCCAGGGCCCATTTGACACAGTTGATAACAAGGACTAATGAAGTTGTCTAAAAGGAAGAAATAGAATCTTTGCACTGATCCATGACAAGGGGACAGGAGAGGACTGCTTTCCTTCTGCAATTTGCAAAACAAAAGGTGCGCTGTTTCTATTCTTTTAAGAAACTTCAAAAAAAGTAAGTGTGTGTGTGTCTTTGTGTGTGTGTGTTTGGTGATGTGGAAGATATGAGGAGCATTGGAGGGAGCAGATAATCATTTCCTTTCTGCATTTATTCATTCGGCTCAATATTTTTGAGTGCTAACACTGTGCTAGGTACTGGAAATAGAATGCTGAACCAGACAGATAAGTTGTCCATACTCTCATAAAATTTGCATTCTAGACTGATGGCCAACATTGATCAAATAATGACAAGTTTGGTGGGTGTTATAGAGTAGAAAAACAGACTTCCATTATGACTTTGTGAGTGCACTGCAATGTCTTGAAGTTATTACTTATAAAAATCAAGCAGAAGCTACTCCAACCTCCTAGAGAACTCCAAATGATTTCCAACAATGAAAAACTTGAATTTCTTAAATAATAACTATTCTAAACAGAAACTAGAAAGGCTTATCTTGGCTCTCAGTCACTCTAAAGCCAATATAAAGGAAATGAGAGATATACAACATTATCTTGACCTCACTGACCACCAGACAGCCCAAGAAACAGTGCAGGCAATATGGTAGAAGGAGGGATTAAAGAATGTTTTATAAGGATAATGAATTCTGCTGACTTTTCCCCTTCTGCGCTATAATAATTTTGGCTTCTTTTGTAATCATACCCTGTTGGAAAGCCACATGGCTTGGACTGATTTTTGCCTACTACAGATTTTGGTTTCCAAAAGAACATCTCTATGACTAAGGAAATGGGCAGTCCCAGGTTGGCTGGCTCCATCAAGAACACTTAAAACTTGATTGCACAATTGTATGACCAACTAGGGTCTTAGCATCAACTTGAATTTCTCATTGGCATCCAATTTTGAGGATATCGTATTGCCTGGAGAAGAAAGAGGGAGTAGTTATTATAATTTTCGTGGACTTATAGAATTTTAGTGTTGGAAGAGGAACTTGGAGACCATCTGCTTTAACCTTCTACCCAATGTAAGAATCTCCTGTACTTGATTCATGATATTCATCCTTTGAATAGATATGGGAAAGGGAACTTACTCTCATTTTTGAAGAATTCTGTTTCTATAGTGGAGAGAATATACCGCCGTTGGTTTTAGACGTGTCCATTCAACCCCATATAGACCAAATCAGAAAGAATCTCACTTCCATTTAATGACTTTCTTCCTCCCTACTACTAGTTAGTCTCTTCTAGGCTAAACACTCCAGTTTTCTCCTCTATTCTATGTACAACATGATCCTCAAAACTGCTACCATTTTGGATGGTAGAGATTGAAGAGATGGGAGAGGAGCAAAATGTTTGTGTCTCTTACCTAACATATTTGCTGTTTCTCTCAGTTTTGTAACATCAGCAGGTTCGATCAGCATACCACCTGTGCCCCTATTCACATTGATAATTAAATTTCACAGAACTACTTTAATTGTAAAGATAAAAGCAGATTTTCTCCATTAATATTTCTAGATGGGATGGCTACCAATGTATTCTCTTTGGTTCTAGAAAATGCCCAATAAAATAATATTGACTCTAAAATTAAGCTCTGGGTTTGAAGATGCTGTCATGCTGTTGAGTCACAAGAATATGTTATTTTTTTATCTCCATTATGCTACTAATTTTAGTAACTTTGGCAAAAGGAATATAAAAACAGGCAGTCCCCAACTTATAGGGTCGTGTTCCAGAAGTCAGTTGTTTGGAATGTATTTTACACGCTTATTAAATTTTCTGGCTAGCCTACCAGAGACTTTTTAACCTCTAAGATGCCTGGCATTGGGATACCATAGCAGAAATCAGCTACAAACCAGAAAGCAGTCTCAGGTTTTTTGTTTAACATGTACTTTAAGCATCACCAGAAATATTCTAGCATCCAACGCTGTGTTTAACAATGTCTTTCTGGATTATTCTGTCCAAGTGACCACTGGGAACACCGGAAACATTTTCATGTTTCCCCTCTCCTACCCAACTGAGTTAGATAAGGACTCCAAGCCCGAGTCAGCGGAACAAAGAGACCTGAGGCTCCTTGTGATCTGGGCCTAGTGGGGACTGAGAAGGTGAGGTACAGTGAGAGATGCTACAGACTGTCTGGAAACAAGCACACTGTTCAAGTATACTCAGTCTTCACTGGTTCCACTCAGACTCCTGTTCTTTTCTTCCATGTCATCCTGACTCACAGTCTCTTCGTATTCATTCTCTCTCTCCCTTCCTGGGGGTCACAATGAAGCCTTTCAGTTTTGCTTCACTTGTCCCTTAAGCACTCTCCAAGGTTTTAACAGTTTTCTAAGGGTATTTTTCCCCCAGTGGCTAGCAAAATGAATGAATGAATGAATGAAGGAATGAATCTTGCAAGTCACAAAAGGGAAACTGGAATTCTAAAGAATCTCTCTGGTAGCATCTTTTGTCCCTCGATCTCTTTCCTCATTCTCTGTCTCACTTACACCTGGAAGAGAGGGGCAGAACCACCTGCATATGCTATTGGTGGGTCAAGTAAAATACAGGAAAAGCAAGGACAGGCCATTCTAGACCTTAAAGGAAAGAAGGTGATGTCTATCTGGTGTTTGACTTTTGATAAGAAAGCAGCTTCCTGCGGGAGTTGGGAGTGAGGAGCTGGTACCTGACTTTCCTTTGGTCCCTCTTCTGTTTTCACAAAGGAATAGGTGTTCCTAACCCTTTCCAAGGCCATACCCCCACCATCACCTTCTCCCCTTCCTTTCCTTCTGAGCCATGTTTGGCTATTTGCAAGAGAGCAGTTCTTTACCCACAAGTTCAAAATCCAAACTGCTCTGAACATCGACAATTTTTTGGTAGCTCACAGCAACAGAACGTGGTGTAAACTGATGTGACGTTATTTATAGTCTTTATTTACTCGGACATTTACTACAAAAATATCAATTACCCTTGTGACTGTGTTTAAGGTACAACCCCAGATCCTACTTGGGTATAATAAAACGTGTATATTACCTTTCTAGAATCTGAAAATTTCCGAGTTCCAAGATACATCTGGCTCCAGAAATTTCTGGGTAAGGGACCTTTATGCAGTATTTTCATGCACATTCCTCTTTCGAGCAAAGTATGGAAGTTAAGAGCACAGATTCTGGTGCCCCAGGCTAGAGTCAAATCCTGTCTCTGATACCAGTTATGTGTGACCTTCCTCTATTTACTTAACCACTCTGCTTCAGTTTCCTCATTTGCAAAATGGGGACAATAGTGACTACCTCAGTGTTGTTGTGAAGATTAATGTAAGTGAATCTGTGTAAAGTGCTGAGAATAATTCTTGGCACATAGTAAGCATTTTAAGTTTACTATTTCCATCATCCTTTGTCCTCACCTCTACTGACAAATATTATCTAATTTCCCCACTGTAAAAACCCTACCCTTGACCTTGTCTCCTTGTAGTCAACCTTCTTTCAGTTTCCTTCCATTCACTGCCTTGAAGAGATCCTACTTTCTTAGTTCCCATTTGCTCTTCAACATCCTAAAATCTTGTTCATTATCCCATTACTCAACTCTATGATGACTGCTCCCCTGAAGGTCCCTAATGACTCTTAGCTGCCAATTTAAAAGGTTGCAGTTTAGTTTTTATTCTGCCTGATATTTCTGTAACAAATAGACTCTCCTCCTAACTCGTCTCCGTCTCTGTTCTATCTCTCTAGAGATTTGCTTATTAAAGGGTAACCTTTCCCCAGGTTCCATCCTCTGTCCTTGTTGCATGCTACCGAGGCTCCTTAGAAAACCTCATCCAGTATTTGTCTTTCTGTGACTGGCTTATTTCACTCAGCATAGTGTCCTCAATGGTCTGTGTGATCCCACTTATGTGAGGTATCTGAAATAGTCAAATTCATAGAATCAAAGAGTGGAATGGTGATTGCCAGGGGCTAAGGGGCGGGGGAAAATGGGGAGTTACTAATCAATGGGCATAAATTTTAAGTTAAGCTCTAGAGATCTGCTCTAAAAAACCGTACCTCTAGTCAACACTAATGTATTGTACACTTAATGTACGAAGCACTTAAAAATTTAAGAGGGTAGATCTCTAGCATTCTTGCCACAATAAGATTTTAAAAAATAAAAATGAAATAAACCCTAATACTTAAAAAACAAAAAAACCTGCATTTGTGTAGTGGACAACTAGATGTGGTAAGTTTTTCTTAAATTTTTCTGTAAGGAAAAGCAGTTTTTGAAAAAGAAAATATATTTAAAAATGAAAAGGAAACAGCATACTGTAGTTTATGTGAAAGACATTTATTTTCTTTTGAACAATATTAAAAGAAACAAATTATCGTGCAGTTCAATAACATAATGAGCACATAATAGAGTTAACCTTTTAAAAGTCACTTCTGGTGCAATGACAGCAAAGTAACATTGACAACTAGACAATTATTTATCTTGCCACCTGATAAAATTGCCTGTTTATTTCACAATGCTCTTCAGTGAATTGTTGCATCTTAGAAAAATTTCAAAATCTCTTTATAAAATGTACTTATGTTGATGGATTTATTTTAGTTCTATTTACTGTTAACCGTATAATCAATGAGTCACATTTAAAAGACATTTTAAAATGTTATCCTTCATTCATGTGCTAAACTAATCATTCCTTTACAGAGTCAGAAGAAAATATTTTAGTACCCAAATGTAAATGAAGTGGAACTTTGTGATGTAAGTCTCCTTATAGGAATAAAATTTGGATAAACCAAAAAGAAAAAGAAAAATGAAAATCTCATCCAATTTAATAGTCAGCTATCTCCTGGAGAACAGTGACTGCCCATACTTTCTCATTAGCCCTGAACTCTTCCTCTGCTGTGTTTCTTTTGGCCTCCTAGGCTTCACCACTTGGATGACCTGCAGGAATCTCAAACTCAACTCATCTCAACCAAACACGTTATCTTCTCACCGACATCCTGCCCGTAATCCCCACTCCCAACTCCAAAAGAATCCTACATTAGTACTTGCTCATTCTTAATCTCAGTTTTAACGACATTGGATTTTACCTACTAGCTCGAGCTGGAAATTCCGAATCACCAGCTTTCTTTACCTTCCACGTTCAGTTAGTCTCGAAATCCCACTAGTTCTTTTTCAGTATCATCACCAGCATCCACCCACTGCCTTAGTTAGGGCTTCCGTAACTGTCATGTAGACCAGTGGCTTGACACTTTTGACCATGAACCATGGCAAAACATATGTTTTACATTGTGCCCCAGGATACAGACATATCTCTGTATATGTGTGTTCTATTTTATTTATTTTATTTCAGTTCCCTAAACTGATGGTCATGATACTCTAAATTGATTTCAGAATCTACCAATGGGTTACAACCTGCAGTTTGAAAAACACTAATCTGGAATAATTTGTGCAAGGCACATAACCCCTAAGTGGCAGATCCTATTGAAAATATCCTTAGAGATGAAAATGTGCTACTTGTCTCTGCTAGTGTATTAAGGGAAAAAAGTCTAAGATTCTAGTTTATACTTGTCCACCCAATGGCCCAGTGTTTCCTGCCTACTAACGATGTGGTCTCTAAACCCTCTTTTGTGCACACTCCCAGTCAGCGCTCTAAAATGTTTGTGTATGTATGCATGTTTTAGATACATATACTATCATATTAATATACCATGTAAATTATGAAGCAAAGACACAAAAACAGAAGTTCAGAGTATAAATTTTTTAAAATATAAGTAAAAGTTCTAGCTTTTTCTGTACCCCAAAGTATTGCTTTGGACGCTTGGAGACCAGCTGTAATGTATCATACTTAATAGAAAACATGTTTTCAGGGCCAGCGCAGTGGCATAGTGGTTAAGTTTGTGCACTCCATTTGGCAGCCCGGGGTTCGCCAGTTCAGATCCTGGGTGCAGACCTACACACCGCTCATTAAACCATGCTGTGGCGGCATCCCACATACAAAATAGAGAAAGATTGGCACAGATGTAAGATCAGGGCCAATCTTCCTAACCAAAAGAAAAAGAAAAAAAGAAGAAACATGTTTTCATTCATATACAGAAATAATATTGATCCACAATCAATATTTGTCCACAGAGTTGCTTTTCAAGTTATGGTGTTGGTCGGCATGTTGCATCCTCCAGGGCATGATGAAAAACAAACATTCATAGCTTTGAGATGGCCTACCCTGATTAGGAAAATAGATTATTAACACAGATTATAATCTGACTGAGGTGCCCTTGGAACTGCTGGGCTGCAGAAGTTTTTGAGGATGGGGTCAGTTAGGGTTCATAGGAGGGGGACTGGATCAACGGCAGACAAGAATTCTAAGTAATTTGACCTCTGCCTAAAATAGCTATCGGACATTTAATAACAAGTCCTCTGATTAAATTGCTTTTGCATGTATTAAGTCCACTAATGCCATAATAAGCCTGTGAAATAAACAGGGCAGACTCTACCACTTTCATTTTACAAGTGAGCAAAGGCTTGAAGAGGGTCAACGACCTGCCCACACAGTATGAGGTCTAACGGGGGCTTCACCTGGGCACTTTTGATTCTTGTGCTGCCTTGCTTAACCTCTTTGGGCTACACTTCTTAAACACAAAGCATCTATTTTTATAATAGTTTTAGATTTAACAGAGAAACTTTGAAGTTAGTGCAGGTAGTTCCTATATAGCCCACAGCCAGTTTCCTCTATGTTTTACTTTGCTCAGGCTGCCAGAACAAAGTACCACAGTCTGGTGGGCTTAAACAACAGAAATTTACTTTCTCACAGTCCTAGAGGCTAGAAGTCCAAGATCAAAGTGCAGGCAGGGTTGGTTTCTTCTGTGGCCTCTCTCCTTGGCTTGTAGGTGGCTTCCTTCTCTTTGCTTTATCTTCTCATGATGTGGTTGTCTGTGTTCTAATCTCTTCTTTTTTTTTTTTTTTTTTTGAGGAAGATTAGCCCAGAGCTAACTGCTGCTAATCCTCCTCTTTTTGCTGAGGAAGACTGGCCCTGAGCTAACATCCATGCCCATCTTCCTCTACTTTATATGTGGGATGCCTACCACAGCATGGCTTGCCAAGCAGTGCCATGTCCACACCTGGGATCCAAACAGGGAACCCCAGTGCCACTAGGCCAGCCCTCTAATCTCTTCTTATAAGGACACCAGATGATTGGATTAGGGCCCACCCTTTTTGACAGGAAGATTGGCCCTGAGCTGACATCTATTGTCAATCTTTCTCTTTCTCTTTTTTGCCTCCCCAAAGCCCCAGTACATAGCTGTATATCCTAGTTGTAAGTCCTTCTAGTTCTTCTCTGTGGGATGCCACCACAGCATGGCTTGATGAGCAGCATGTAGGTCTGTGCCCAGGATCCAAACCAGAGAATCCTGGGTCACTGAAACAGAGTGAGCAAACCTAATTGCTATGCCGCCTGGCCGGCCCCCAGGGCCCACCCTAATGACCTCATTTTAACTGATTCACCTCTTTAAAGGCCTTGACTTCTAATACACTCACATTCTGAGGCACTGGGGACTAGAACTTCAACATAGGAATTTTGGAGAGACACAACTCAGTCCACAATACCCTATTATTAAGATCTTATATTAGTATGGTGCATTTGTCACAATCATTAAACTAATATTGATACATTATTATTACCTGAAGTCCATTCTTTATTCATATTACCTTAATTTTTGCCTAATGACCTGTTTCTGTTCCAGGATGCCATCTAGGACACCACGTTACATTTTGTCACTATTACAGACTGCATTGTGTCTCCCCCCACCCAAATTCTTATATTGAAGCCCTAACCCCCAATGTGATGGTATTTGGAGGTGGAGTGTTTGCATGGTAATTGGGCTTAGATAAGGTCATAAAGGTGGGTCCCCCATGATGGGATTAGTGCCCTTATAAGAAGAAGAAGAGACAGAGCTCTCTCTCCACCACGTGAGGACAAAGCAAGATGGCTGCCATCTGCAAGCCAGAAAGAGAGTCCTCACCGGGAACTAAATCTGCCAGCACCCTCATCTTGGAATGAAAATGGAATGGAAAGCCTCTAGAACTGTGAGAAATAAACATCTGTTTAAGCCACCTACTCTATGATATTTTGTTATGGCTGTCATGCAGACGAAGATAGTCATCGTGTCTCCCTAGGCTCCTCTTGACTCTGACGTTCTCAAAGTTTCCTTGTTTTTGATGACCCTGACAGTTTTGAAGAGTGCTGGTCAGGTACTTTGTAGAATGTCCCTCAGTTGGGATATGTTTGATGTTTTTCTCTCGATTAGACCAGGGTTATGGGTATTTGAGGGGAAGACCACAGAGGCAAAATGCCATTCACATCAAATCATATCAAGGGGGCATGCTATCACCATGATTTATTGTTACTGACGTTAACCTCGATCACCTGGCTGAGGCGAGGTTTGTCAGGCTTCTCTACTGTAAAGTTTCTCTCTCCCTCTTCAGTACTGTGATCTTTGGAGGGAAGTCACCATGTGCAGCCCGCTCTTAAGGAGTGGGGAGTTATATTACTTTACATTTTTCATCTGTAAACTGGTAGGACTGGATTAGTCAATTTCTAAACCATCTCTAGTTTTTCCCTCATGATTAATAAGAATTATTGCTCTGATTAAAAATTAAGTCTGTATTCACAGAGCAGAGTGAGACTGCAGGATCACTTAGGTTCAACCTATAATTTTAACCTCCTTAGCTCCCCCAAGAGACTACAAGAAAACCTCATGAATGTAGGGTGATGTAATGGTCTGCCTCCTTGCAAGTTGGCCGAATACTATTGATCAGATTTGGACAGAGCACTTAACCCTTGTGTTCAGACTCATTTCTGAAAGCTTGTGTGGGTCTGTTCTTCACGCCAATGACAGAGAATTGGACGCAACTCCCTGTTTTCAGTAATCATTACTCAATAATTACATAGACTGCTGATTAGCTGCATCTGACAAACACAAGAAAATCTTAATACCATTTTCTATAACTAAAGGGTGAAGTCTACTAGAAATTTTACCTTAAATACAAACTCTATGTAGTTTCTGTTTTTTATTCCAGTGAATGACAGATGCATTTAAATTCTACCAACATGGTATGTAAAATAAGAAAAATAAATGAATGTTGAATGGGAATTAAGTTTTTAATCTTTATCAGGGATGAGTTATTCTTAAAACATGAAGAATTGCTAGTTGTTTCGTATCAACTTCCTATTTCATGCATGAGCTTTAAAGGTATCTGCATGAGAAGATTCTTGAAAGCTCCAATTATTCTAGGAATATTGGACATTTTTCTCTTTAAATATCAGAATACTAATTAGTTGTTCTTTAAGAGGGTTTCCTTTTTTAATGATTATAAAAGCACATCTGTCCGTGATATAGAACAATGTACCGATGCAATATGGAATTGTATTCTACCCATAAACAGTCCTCAGAGGACACTTAATTTGGTTGTTTACAAACTAGTTAAAACCAAGTTTAAGCTCCATTAAACATAATTACATGGGCAAAACAGCCACATTTTTTAAGAAGAGCTCTACATTGTTAATTGTAGTTATATTGTAATTGCTACTCAATTATAATTCAGTAATTATAATTAATAGCTTCCACATTCGTAGGTTTTTAAAACAATGTCAATATAATCATACTTCTATCTCCTTTTAATTTATGAGATAGGAAACAAATGATCTTGACTTGGATATAGGAAGATTTTTTCAATGACGTTTTTGGAGTTTTCAAGTTGGTGAAATGTTTTTCAATACCATCATTTGGTTTGTAGGCCACATTTATTCATATCCTGGCTACACTCTACATATTAATAGTGGGTTCTTTATTATGGGATATTTAAAATGCATAAAGATACATGGTGTACTATAACAGACACCTACCTCCAAGAAAATTATTAACAACTGTATTTAAAAAGCTAAAATGTTACAGTTGAGTTCCTCTTTGTTCCATTTCTATTCCCTTCCTTCCTTGCTTCTCTAGAAGTTATCACTTTGTTGCGGTTGAGGGATATCTTCTTTGTTTTGTAGTTTTATCATATATGCCACATCCATAAATACCATAGGATTGTTTCGTATTTTAACATTTTATTTAAATGGTATCATATTTTGTGTATCATTCTATGTTTAACCTTCTTCACTCCATATATGAGTTCAAAAGAAATTAACATTGATACATGTAATCTAGCTTATTTTAATGGCTATATAGTATTTCTTCATGTAACTAAATCAGAACTTATTTATCCATTTCCCTATTGATGGGCTTTAAGTTGTTTCCAAAAGTTGACTCTTTTGAGGAATGCTGCAGTGAAGGTCCTTATACGTTCTTGTTTGTGTCACCTTGCGCCAGTTTCTTTGGGGTTTATACATAGAAAAGAGGGTTTGTTGTTTTGTGAGATATGGTTAACTTCAGTTTTACCAGACATTGCCAAATTACTTTTTGGAATGATTGTAGCAGAATTCGCTCCTAAGAGTAGTGCGTGAAAATTCCTATTTGCAAATATACTCATCACATCCTCAGACATTAAATATTTATCAATCTGATGAATATTCTTTTTGCTCTCATTTTCCTGATGACTACTGAGGTTGAACATTTTTCATGTTTATGCACCAGTTTAACTTCTTCTGTAAATTATTTGTTTATTGCCTTGTGCTTTTATTGCTTCAAGGAGTGCTTTATAAATCCTGAGAATTAATGCTTTGGTGTATAATTGGTAAATATCTTTCCCAGTCCATCACTTGCCTTTTGATTTAATTTTAAAAATATGTATTGATTAGGAAGTTATAGTCTAGTCATTTAACTTTGTTTATGTAATCTTTTATTATAGAGATAATTTAAATTCTGGTGTAGCCAAATGTATCTCTAATTTCCTTTCAATCAAATCTAATAATTATTTTCATTCAAGTCTTGCATGTCTTCTATTTATTTTTAACTATCTTATAGGTTTGTTTTTATTTTCCTATGAGATTTTTCTAAGTACATTTTCTAAATGATTTTTGCTGGTGTATAAGAATGCTATTGATGATTGTATACCAATCTCATTTGCACCAACTTTGCTGAACTCTCTTGATTTTTCCTATAGAAACACATATAAATATGATAATTTTGTTTCTTTCTTTCTCATATTAATTCTTAAATTTTTCTTGTCTTGGTGCATTGATTAGGAATTTCAGTACAGTGCGGAATAGTAGCACCTTGTCTTCTTGACCTTAAAGACAATGCTCCTAGTTTCCCAATTAAATATGAAATTTGCTCCATTTTTCAGTAGATACCCAATTTAGGTGTCTAAGTCAGGATTTAGGGTTGGAGGTAGCAGAAGCTCACCTAGACTAACTTAAACTGAAGTTAGACAAATCTATTTCCTCAGAATGTTGCCAAGGATGCCATTACAGGCACTGCTGCCTCTTGGCACTAAGTACTGGCTCTATCATGTTCTCACTCCACGGCTACCAGAAGAACTTCTCAGCTGTCCTTAAGTCTTGTCACTCTCTCAAGATGCAAAGGCCCAGATGTGAGCATCCAGTTAGCTAAAGCTATAGGAAATAAGCATGATTGGGTTGGATTTTTCCTTTCTTGTACTACCTAGGTCCAGTTTTAGTGTCAAGATTATACAAGCTTTGTAAAATGAGTTGGGACACCTTCCTTCCTTCTTTCCTTCCTCCCTTCCTCCTTCCCTCCTTCTCTTCCCTTGCCTTCCCAGCCCCTCCCTTCCCTGCTCTTTTTCCCTCCCTTCTTACCTCCCTTCCTTCATTTCTTCCTTTCCTTCTTTCTTTTTTTCTGGAATGGCTTATACAAGAAGGAGAGTATCAATTTCTTGAGGGTTTAGTAAATCCATTCAGGCTGGTGCCTTTTGGGGGATGGGGATAGATGGATAGATAGATACAATTTAATTATTGTTTGTCTGTTCAGGTTTTCCTATTTCTATTTTTCAAGTGAAGTAAATGAATTTCGTTTACTTTTTAAAATTTATAAGGATAAAGCTATTCAGAGTATTCTTTTAAGTTATTTTTATAAATTTGTACAGTATTTGTAGTTTGAAGTCTCTTTCATTCCTTTTTTTTTTTCTTTTGAGGAAGATTAGCTCTGAGCTAACATCTGCTGCCAATCCTCCTCTTTTCTGCTGAGGAAGACTGGCCCTGAGCTAACATCTGTGCCCATCTTCCTCTACTTTATAAGTGGGATGCCTGCCACAGCATGGCTTGACCAGTGGTGCATAGGTCCGCACTCAGGATCCAAACCAGCAAACCCCAGGCTGCCGAAGTGGAACATGCAAACTTAACCCGCTGCACCACCGGGCCGGCCCTCTTTCATTCCTAATGCAATTATATACTGTGCTTTCTCCTGTCTTTTTCCTAGTCAACCTTACTAGATGTATGTCTATTTTATTAGCTTTTTTCAAAGAACAAGATTTTACATTAGTTTATCAAGTTTTAAAAATTATGGTGCAATATTTATGGCCTAAAAGGAGCAGTAATTAGACTTTTTAGTCAAATATAGTAACTTCTAGGAAAAACTTTATGTTTTTGTTTCGATGACACTGAAAAGTCCCCAGGAAAATGTGAATTAAGTTTTTTTGTTCCTATGTGGTTGCCGAGAGGAGAATCTTAATAGATGTACATGATTTTACAGACATTTAAGTGTTTTTTTCTGATGAAGGTATGTTTATGTAGGATTTATTAGATAAGCGCCATTGTGATAAACATTGTTGTGACAAAGATAAACATACACACCTTGTCCTCTGGACGTTTTCAAGCCAGTGAAAATTTATAGCCACTCTTTATTGTCCTCTTATATTCTATTATGTCAAGAGTTTTATTAACCAAGTTCTCATGACACTGAGCACTTGTTTCCTGGAGGAATGAGTGACTGGCCTGGACCTCACAGCCAGGGAGCTTGTATTCCATCCTCCTAAGCTTACTATTCATACCAGACCACACATATGGCCCAAGGAGTGATATTTACTCTGTCCTTTCAGAGTCCGAGAAAACATTGTTTAGTGGTCTGGCATCATCTATATTTACTTGGCTTGATTCGGGATAGAGTATAATCCTAGTTCTTGATGAAAGGATTTTCATGCATTAACCTTACGGGTCATGATATTTGTGGGATTATTTCCACTCATAGAGTGATTTCTGGAAAAAATGTGTACTAATCCTTAATTTAGGATTAAAACAGATATACCCATGAGAGACGGGTTTAGAAAATTCATCTTAATTTGAGAAATGCAATAAATAAACATTTCTGAAATATCTTGTTGGTCCAGTTATTTCAGACCAGAAGCCAGTAAGAGATCTGTTCTATATCAAGGTTCTGCAGCCCTTTTGTTAGAAGGAGTTGTTTTTCATTGGCTTGCAGCCTTCAAAAGGAGTAAAAACAATGTCAGGGATGGTCCTCCTCAGATCCTAGAGGGTCTGCCTCTAGAAGTATTTTCCCAGGAGGAAACCAGATGAGCTGAGCTTAGGGGTCAGACCAGAGAGAGTAGCTGGCTATCAGCCGCCCATCCATGACTTCAGAGGTCTCCTAGCTGATTCACATGATGCCAAATAACAAATATCTTTCTGTTGGGTGTCAGAGTCCAGAAGAGTGGGGAGTTTTTGCCTAAGGGATAAAAAGGAGAATAAATAAGATCATATCTATGAAAAGCCAGCCAGAGTTCCTGAAGAATAGCCTTCAATAGCTTCCTTCTCCACTTCCTCCTTCTTCTGTTCATCTCATCCTTAGCACCAGTCCTCCCCCCGGACTTGTCTGTATAAGCCCTAAAGGTCTGATTGAACAATGACACTATACAATTAATGCTGCTAGACTCTTTAACATACTCTGATTGCCATAGTTTTGTTGGATGGGAACAAGATTGGCAACCACACAGAGACTAACGGTCTTTGAATTCCTGCACTAAATAGGAGGCATGAAATGACTTGGAGACCTGTTCATAGTTCCTGCAGCTATTAGTCACGGTGTGTTAGTGGAACACAATCTCAAAAAGTTATTTCCTAATTGCTTTCCGAAGACCCGGTTCTTCACATGGATAGTTTTGGCCAACTATAATGACAGAGAAACTAACGTGTCAGGAAGAACAGAATTTATACTTTAAGTTTAACTTTGTTTTGGATCAAATGTTCCTTAAAAATAAACCTTCACCTGATCCTAATTTCATTTCAGTTCCATAGACTGGTGATTTGAGTGCTGGGGATAGAGTTCTTAGACTCTGTTTATGTGGTATGAATACAGAAATGGTCTGGTTCTGAGTATTAGGATCATGATCAGTGTTTTGATATAAACTCGAAACCTCTCTGAGTCACGTGTTATTTTTTGAAGCATAGAAATTGGACTTTGCAAACAACCTAAATCCCTTTGTTTGAGAAACTTTAAATAACCATTGAGTTTTCTTGCCATAAACTTCTGCACTGCCTCTAGAAAGCTTCTTTAAAAAATAGCTCTGAAAACCTGAGTCTGGCAAAGGAGTTGGATAGTTGAAGGGGAAAATAGTAGAAAATTCTGTTTTGTGGTAAAGGGGATCAAAAGGAGGGGGAAAGTAATTATTGTCAATTTAAAATTTCATATTAAATTTCTACTGTACAGTTTTCAAGACTGGCGAACATTTCAGTTTGTTTTATCCAAACCTAGTTGCGGTGTTATATGTGTGTTAGAAATCCAGCATGTGAATGTCACCTTCTTAAATTTTAATAGCACAAGAGATGGGAACAGCAAGGGAATAAGGAAATAAGCATAAGTTTTGACGGTTAGTGGAATGTCAAGGGCGCTTGGAGGTTACAGAGGTAACTAAGAAGGGAATTGAATTTGGGCAATGCCTCACTTTTACCCACACTACAAATTTCAACCAGTTCTAATGTTCTGCTAACATTCTGTGACTTCATAGGATGGTAAGTTTGGATGGTGGAAGAAAGGGATGCGGCATCAGGGTAATGGCAGAGGGACCCCAGTAGAGCTCTGAGTGACCCAGGGGCAGCTTGAGGGTATCAGTATGAAATAATAAGGGGAGGGAGTGCATGAAATGAAACCTGCCCCACTTCACAATTTAAGCTAAAGTCGGCCCAGCCTGGCACTCCAAAGTGTCATTTCTCAGTGTCATTTCTCAGAGTGTGGCCCCAGCACAGCTTTCATCCAAATTACCTGTGGGTCTGTTAGAAATCCGAGTTGCCGGATGGTACTCCAAATCAGTGGAATCAGAACACTGGGAATGGGACCTGAGAATATGTATTTCAAACAAGTAGCCTAGGTCATTCTTAGGCACGTTCATGTTTGACCTCTGCACCAAAGAAGCCAAAGGAAGAGGAAGTCAAGAGGAAGCAAGAAAGCATGAGTTGGAGAGGAGCCTACAAATACCACATGTTAAACTGGCCTCTACACAGTCCTGCACAGCCCTTAGGTCAGGATCCCGTCTGCAATTGCCTTCAGAGTCATTGGGAAAATTCCGAGCGTAGAATTTTTGAAGTCTCTGGTATAGAGGGAAAAGAAGGGAGGCATTGCGAAATGCTGAATAGGTAGATAACATGCCACTTATTGGGATAGAATGGCCGGGGCCAGTTTCGTCTCTCCATTTTCCTTCTGGAAACCTATAGTCTAGCCACACTGAGCTGACTGCATTTCCATGGGTGGGCCATGCTTTCCTTGGCCTCCGTGCCCGTGCCCTGTTAATCCCTCTGTCTAGAATGTCTTTCTCCCGAGGGCAGATTTCTATTTGTCATTGACGTCTTAGTTCAAGGGTCACTTCCGCTGGGAAGCCTGTGTACCCCACATTTCATATTGTACAATTCTCTATAGTAGTAGTTAACACACTCTGTTGAATTACTTACTTGTCTTTCCCATTAGCCTGTGTATTTTTCAGGGTCATTTATTTATCTCTTCAACATAGAGCTTATTTCATGAAAGCTGCTCATTAAAGCCTCTTTACTTAATAAATGACTTAATGTCTTGATGACCCAACACATTCCCCAACAGGCCTGAATATTTTCTCTTCACTTTGTCTAAGATTCCATTTGGAGTAACTGAGAATTTTAGTTTAATAAGTGAAATCAGTCAGTTATCCAGTAGTGTGAATTAACTTTACCTTTGGTTTTTCAAAGATGGGAGAGGAACCACACACTGAGAATGAGAAAGAGTTGACATGGGTAATTTTGACACAGAATTTTTAGGGTTAAATTAGGTCCCAGTGCAGCCACGTAGTGAATGAGTGAGGGCTGTGTAAGGACACGGCTTATTTCAAGACTTTTGCCTAGGAACGACCTTGCACTCAGAATGGAGGGAGAAAGCTCTCCTCCCGCTGTGGTGGCCGTGGCCTTTGTAGGTCCTAAACACAGAACTCAAGCTGGTCCTGTTCCACCGAATGAAGAGGTGAAATGGGCTTTGGGGGCCTGGCCTGAGAATTTGACCACCATGTGGAAAAAGACATTCAAAATCCCAGAAAACAGATTTACAAACTAACTTTTGGAATCTAACCAACTCAGAAATTGAACAAGGCCTTGATTACAGTTCTCTTGCAAATCAACTTAGCAATGAAAGCAGATTATATTTGTGAAGACAGAGGCCAGGACTCTAGAGACCCAACAAGAGACATTTTATGAGAAGGAAACTAGATGCCGTCTGAGGGGCAGGAGACATTAAAAGAAAACAGTACATTCCTGATACAAACAAACAGTACCAAAATGACCAAATTTTCTGAACCCAAAAGCAGACACATGATCTTATGTCATATATGAGTTGGCCCACGCCAAAGAGTCAGGGGTATGATCAATATATAAAGAGGGTGACTCAAGCTGTGTCAAAATTCAAGCAAAACTGAATAGGCAAGAAGGTGTGGCAAGTTTCGTGCAAGCCAATCTCAATTCTAGAACTCAGTACAAATATTTATTGGGGTGTGTGTGTGTGTGTGTGTGTTATGCTTAGGTACAAAAGAGGAATTAATAAATATTATTGAATGAATGAATGAATCAGTATCTACTATAGTCAGGTGCTGTACTGGTGCTGAGGAATAGTCTTGTCTAAGACATTCTTAGTATATGTCCTCATGGACGTTACAGTCTAGTGGGATGATAAACAATTAAAAGTGTTGTGTGGAGAAAAGGAAGTACCAGTTTCTATTGGAGCACATAGCAAGTGGGTTTAATTTAAGTCAGAGGGTCAGATAAAATATCTCTATGGAAGAGGGGGAGAGAGAGAAGGCAGGAGACAGTGCTGCAGTGTAGGGCTGCACAGGTAGTGCACTGCACAACCCTAGGTGATGCCATTCATGTATGAGTTGGCCTTGGAGGAAAGACTAAGATGGAACGATATATGCAATGGCCTGGAATATAGGAGAATTGTGGCAAATGCAACCAAGGAACTGTTGTCTATAAAGGCAAGGGAAAAATCAAGTGGGATGAGTCTGGAACAAGTAGACAGTGCCCCGTTTAAGGAAGGTTAAGGATTTGAGACTTCAAAGGAAAGGGAAACCATTTACAATTTTGAGATTTGTGTTTTGAAAAGAAAACCAGCACCCCTGTTTGAAGGGTGAAGAATGTTTTGGAGGGTGGCCACAGTGAATGCTGGGCAGAGGGACACAGAAGCCCGGACCAAAGTGATGGGAGAGACAGTCTAGCATATGAAGAATATTAAACAAGATGGGTCAGTTGATTGGGTTTGGGATTAGGTAAAAGAGAAGAGTCAAGTATGTGTAGCTGGTATAAATATTCTTTTTAAAAAAATCCTAAATATGAAAAAAATCCTTTCTTATCTTTAAAATAATTTAAATTGAACTCTGCACCTCTCTCCTGCTCCTCTGTGGCTCCCTTTGCACACCTTTACAACCTGAGAAGGTATGAAGGGACCCAGTGTCAACCTAGAGCAAAACACTCTGGAAGGCCCCTCTAACCTCCAGCCCATACCACTAAGATACCTGTTGTCCAGGCCACAGAAAATGGACCGCGGAGGTCCTTTACTGAAGCTGGAAGTCCCAGTGCTTAGGCTGGAGCCTCCTAGATATCCCAAGCAGCCGTTCCTTCTCAGGTCTTGGCCCATCCCCAAGGCACTAGCGGATGGTGAGGTGAAGGTTCCACTCTGGGGACCAAAACCTTTCAACCTTTCTCTTGCAGGAGGAATTCCTCCTCTCCCTCCTTGCCCACCAAGGCACCTGCTCTATGCCTTTCCTCTTTGGGACACCAGATTTCTTTAAGTAGTTTCTTAGGGTTTCATAACTGGGGTCCATGAACTTGCACGGGAAAAAAATTACATCTTTGTTTTCACAGGTGTGTAACTGTAATTCAGCACTTCCTTCAATTGCAAATGGAAACAGCAAACCACAGTTGTGTTAGAAGTATTTGCAACTTTGTACCAATAGGAATCACAGATATTTTTATATCCTGTATTGTTATTGCAGGTATCTGGAAATATGGCTTACCACACAGCATCTTAGATATTGTTTTTAACATGTTGATAAAGAAACCCACATACTAAAAATCATAAATTTGTTTTAATAATTTGGTAGTGGTATTTCAGTATATTTGGTTTCCTTTATAATCCAATGCATTTTATTTTAGGCATTCAAAAGCATTATCAGTCTGCCAGAGATGTCTTCCAAGTTTCTGGCTTGAACAACTCATGGGGATATTTCCTGAGATGAGGAAAACTGGAGAAACTGCAGGTTTGGGGCTGGGGTGGGTGGACAAAGATGATGTCATGACTTTAGAACATACTGGGGTATAGTTAAGCTCAGTTTACCTGTGAATTCAATGAGTTATACACTTATATACACAAGTATATATAAGTTATACACTTATAACACAGAAAATTTACCTATAATCCAAAACTTTAAACCAAAGCTGGAGTTCTGCTTAAAATATGCAGCACTGGGGTCTGGCCTACTGGCCTAGTGGTTAACTTCACATGCTCTGTTTTGGTGGCCCAGTTTCACAGGTTTGGATCCTGGGTGCGGACCTACACCATTCATCAAGCCATGCTGTGGCAGTGACCCACATGAAAAGCAGAGGAATGGGCACAGACGTTAGGTCAGTGCCACTCTTCCTCAAACAAAAAGAGGAAGATTGGCAACAGGTGTTAGCTCAGGGCCTATCTTCCTCACATAAGAAAAAAAAGCCTCACTAGCAGTGAAAGTCAATATTCAGGGCATTCTTTACTTTAAAAGTCATTTACAAAGTAAAGTAAATCTGTTCTTTGAAATGGAATTGATTCAGAGCTGTTTTCTTCCTGTCAACTTTATGCTAACTAAAAGGACTCAAAAGTATGGACATTACTTAAATTAAGTAGTCATTCTGTTTCAGAGGAAAGCTGTATAACAATTCAGCTGACTACACTGAACTGATCATTTTAACTATGGAATTATTTTGAAAATCTGCTTAGGGTCAAAACAACTTCCTTTATTTTACAGACATACATACATATACACAACTTTCCAATCATTTTATTAGGCTGAACTATATGGAATTGCCATTTTTTTGGTCAAAAATAGTTGGATCTCAGTTATTTAATATGATTTGACCTCAAATTCTGGATCAGCACCTTGAGATCTCTGATAAAATAAAAGGAAATCTCTGGTACTCATGTCATGGAACAACTCAAGATCAATTCAGACTAGATAGATGGATAGATAGAGATATTTTTCTTTCATTTCACTGTAAGATAATTGTTGAATCTGAGGGAAGTACATATTTACTTCTATTTTTAATAATTTCAAATTTCTTAGAAACATAGGCCTGGAGACACCCTCAGGTGCCCACTCAGTGAGTTTAGGTAGCTGCTCACTGTCAATAAATGTTTTAGTTTATTGATAGTGGTGATGGGCATGGACTTTGAGGTCAAAGAGATCTTGGTTTATCTATTTATTTGACAAATTCTTTTTGAGATCTCATCATAAGCCAGACACTGATAGAAGCCTAACAAAATAGTGAACAAAACTCCTCCTTACTGTCTTACATGGGATTGTTCTTGTGAAACTCAGTTTTTTCAGTTGTAGGGGTAGGAGAAGGATAAAAACATGCCTCATGGAGTTGTCATAAATATTAAATGAAATTAATGCATGCAAAGTATTTAGAAAAGTGCCTAGCATATACTAAAATTTCAGTGTATGGTAATTGTTAATATTACTATGGACCAACCCCTCATTTTAAAGCTGAAAAAAATTGTATTACCCACACATTCTCGTTCTCCTCACTGCCCCACCCTCTCTTACCTCTGCATAGGTTTTATTCTCAGATAGACTTGCCAATATGGTAGCAAAGATGGACACTAGTAGCTATAAGCTTATATTGTCCTCATTGCTAATGATCCCAATGCGAAGACTTTGACTTTTCCCAGAGAGTGGTGGGTGGGGAGTGGAGTGAAGGGGTCAGCCCACTTGAGCCACATTGAATGGATTTATGAGAAAGGGTTTCTATTACTAGAAAGTAAAGATGAAGGAAAGGCAGGCTAGGCAGACAAGAACCATAGCTTCCACAGTTTACTTTAGGGAGGCAAAGGGGAAAAATGAGATGTGTATGTGTGATGGTGGTGGTGGTAGTGTGTGTGTGTGTGTTTGTGAACTGTGACTATGACTTAGATGAAGTCTGAAATAATGACTAGAAACCACAAAAATGGTCAGTTCCTAGAGGAAAATAGAGGTGAAGAGTGAGCACTTACAAAAAAAGTCATCATATTTGCATCCAAATTCCTCCATTTTATACGACTTTGCACAATTCCTTGTTAAATGTGAAGTCAACTACAACACTATGGATTAGAGCAATCAGATTAGGACTCCTTTGGTTGCAATGATCAGAAATCAATCTCAGATTACCATTTCATGAAGATGAAAATGGGAGTTGAAGGTAGGCATGGACCTACATGGAGATCACAAGGCCAAACCAGATTTCTGTACCAGGTAAATGAAGGTGATGAACCTGCTTGTACTTGCAAAGACAAAATCAGACAGGTACACTCATGAGATTCAGATCCTGTAATATAAAAGAACAGAGCTTCTTGGGGCCAGTCTCATAGCCGAGTGGTTAACTTTGCACACTCCACGTCGGGGGCCCAGGGTTTCGCCGGTTTGGATCCTGGGCGCAGACATGGATCGGCAGACCGCTCATCAGGCCATGCTGAGGCGGCATCCCACATATCACAACCAGAGGCACGCACAACTAGAATATACAACTATGTCCTGGTAGGCCTTGGGGAGGAGAAGAAGAAGAAAAAAAGAAGATTGGCAACAGATGTTAGCTCAGGTGCCAATCTTTAAAAAAAAAAGAACAGAACAGACATTTTTTTTCTTCTTCTCTCCAAAGCCCCCCAGTATTCTAGTAATATCCACAATCTCTTCATTGCCAAAAGTTCTACAAACAGTAACTGCAATCTATCACAGTTTTCATGATCCTATTTGCTAATAATTCCCAAACAAAAAAATATAAAATATTAAACATGAAATTATGTAGGTACTCATCTGAATATTGACAGATGCTCAATTTGATTGCTATTTTTTTCTTTAGCAAGAATGTGCAAGCAGAGTCAAGTAAATAGCAGTGGAAGTGAGGACAAGAAGCCTAAGAAGAGATACCTAAATAAGTTATCAGAATGGCAAGGGTCAAGAAAGATACTGGAAGCTGGAGTCTGAATCCATGAATCAAAGAGCGGGGAATGGTGGGTGTCAAAGTTTAAGTAATTTGGTTGCTAACAACAGAAAGCAACCTTGGGTGCCTTAAGAAAAAATGTACTAAAAGAGTGTGAGGTTACTTGTATCATTTAACTAATAATTCCTTCTAGAATGGATCTCTTTGCTGATGAATCTCTGACCAACCTTCAAGGCCCAGTTTATGAGTTTTTTCCCCTGTTAAGTATACTATCAGCGTATTAATCTATTAATTAATTAGCTATTGCACTGAGAGCTCATCTCATCATCTTATGGGTTAGTTGTTCTACCTGCCTGTCTTCCTCACTAGGATAAGAGCAAAAAGATTCCATGTTTTTTCCATCTTTGTTTTCCCCAAGCTATTGATTGTAGAAGGGGAAGGGAGAAAGGAAAGAAGAGGAGTAAGGAACAGAAGAGAGGTCAGTAAGGGGGAGAAGGAGGAGAGACAAGTGAAACAAATCATGTTATCCTGCCTCTAAGGAAATTATGGTGCATGAGGAATCTGGTAGACTGGTTGTTAGGTCATTAAAACCTCAATTCTATCTTATACTCAATAAACATTGTTGAATGACATTAATTGTTCTACCATTCTGGGAAGAAATGTGTAATTTTATACTATTTTGGGTCAATTCTTTCTTTTACTATATAATAATTTTCTAGATAACAATATCAGTAAATATTTGGCTGGATTTTCAATTATGATCTACTATTATTCTTTTCTAAGTTTACAACCTCACTTCTCAATGACAGATACTACTCCATAGATGGTACACTTCATTCATTGATCTAAAAGTGGGCCCCTGAATTGCAGTTGTTAGTATGAGTGTGATGGTTAATTTTATGTATCAACTTGACTTGCTACTGGGTGCCCAGATATTTGGTCAAACATTATTCTGGGCGTGTCTGTGAGGGTGTTTCTCAATGAGATTAACATTTGAATAGGTAGACTGAGTAAAGCAGATTGCTCTCCCCAGTGTGGATGGGCCTCATTCAATCAGTTGAGGGCCTGAATAGAGCAAAAAGGCTCATCCTCTTGCGAGTCAGAGCAAACTCCTGCTGCCTGACTGCTGAGCTGGCGTATTGGTCTTTTCCTGTCTTCAGACTCAAACCAAAACACCAGCTCCTCTTGGATCTCTAGTCAGCTGGCTTTTGGACTGAAACTTGTAGCAGGCCCTTTCCTGGTTCTCAGGCGTTGGACTGGTCCTGGAACTGTACCATCGACAATCCCAGGTCTCTGGTTTGCCAACTGCAGATCTTGGGACTTCTCAGCCTCTGCAATCGCATAGGTCAGTTCCTTAGGATAAATCTCTAGAGAGAGAGAGATTCGTTTACTTAATACTTATATGTCTTTCACATAAAATAAAATATAATGGAAAGGATGTTGAGCTGAGAGTTGAGATGCTTGAGTTCTAAGATTGGATTTTTATTACAAATTATATGCAAGACCTTGAACAAATCACTGAACCTTTCTAGGCTCAAGTTCCCTAACTTTATTTATTTATTTTAAAGATTTTATTTTTTTTTCCTTTTTCTCCCCAAAGCCCCCCAGTACATAGTTGTATATTCTTCGTTGTGGGTCCTTCTAGTTGCGGCATGTGGGACGCTGCCTCAGCGTGGTTTGATGAGCAGTGCCATGTCCGCGCCCAGGATTCAAACCAACGAAACACTGGGCCGCCTGCAGCAGAGTGCGCGAACTTAACCACTTGGCCACAGGGCCAGCCCCTCAAGTTCCCTAACTTTAAAAGTGAAAGAATGGAGTGTTTAGTTCCAGGATAGTAAAGACATCTAGATCTTATACTGATCTCTGGAAACCAACCAAAATCAACAAGGAAAACTAGCAACAGATACTCACTCCTATTTGTAATTATTAGAAAATCCTCATTAATTTGAACCATAATATAAATGAAGAACAGCTGTCAAGTACAGTGAAAATTGGACCAGAGAGAAGGAATAAATGGAAAGCAGGGGGCTACCAGGGATCATAGGCTAAGAGGGTAGAGTTCTCTGAAGTAGGTGGCACATACCAAGGGGCAAGATGCAGAGAACAAGACAGGTGGGCTGAGGGGCTCCTGACACCCCATGAGATGCCCTGCTGTAGCAGGGGATGTGATGATTAATGAGGGCATTTGCAGACAAGCTAACTCTTCAAGAAGTTATCTTTCTGTTTGGCAGACCAAATGAGAAACTGTGAATGATAAGCAGCCTACACATATCAGTCATTATCCTCTACAGAATGTGAACTCCATGAAGGCAGGGATTCTTTTTTTCTGTTTTATTTATCGTTGTATTCCCTCAACCTAGAGCTGTACCTGACACAGAGTAGGTGCATAATAAATATTTGTAGGATGGCTGGCTGGCTGACCTCACTAACGTACTTGTATATGCACACACACAGACAACTTCATATTATTTGGGACCTTGATGTGAACTGAAAAATCTTCCTAGAACACCTCTCTGACCCTTCACCTATTCTCGTACATTGTCTGCTACACCCAGAGAAAACCCCTTCATTATCAAAACAGAATTACCATAGGACTTATGCAAAAAAAAGAACTATTCAAATAATGAAGAAGAGGAACTGAACAAATAAAACCTACAAAAAAACACTCACCAAAATATTTTTATTGCTGTAGAGGAGATAAAAATTGTGGCCAAAGAGTTGTCTGTGAGTTCATAAAACTTAATAAATCAAATAGCACTGCTGAATCAGGACTTTAAGGCTGAGATACAGAGTCTGAAGGAGAAAAGAATAAAACAACGTAATATTTTTAAAAAATTCTTTTATTACAGTCACATTGGTTTATAAGGTCATGCAAATAAAACATAAATCTTTTAAAAAATTAGTTGGCAGATCTTGGGATAGAAATAAAAGAGAAAAATTAATTTATCACAGAAATAAACCTTGATGGCAACAGAAATGCTGTCAATGCTGAAATTACAGTCAAGTCATTGAAGATATCTTGAGAAAACTGAGCAAAATGAAATAGAAAAGAATAAAGCCTACAGTGGAGAAAAAAATGGCAGATAAAGAACACAGAAGGAAATCCAACAGGTGCAACACGTTTTAAAAGACAAGAACAGAGCCAGCCCTGATGGTCTAGCGGTTAAAGTTTGGTGCTCTCATCACTTCGACGGCCCAGGTTCCTGTTCCAGTAGCAGAACCACACCACCTGTCTGTCAGTTGCCATGCTGTGGTGGGGCCTCACATAGAAGAACTAGGAGGACTTACAACTAGGATATACAACCACGCACTGGGGCTTTTGGGAGAGAAAAAGAGAGGAAGAGTGGCAACAGATGTTAACTCAGGATGAATCTTTCCCTACAAAATAAAAAAACAAACAAAAAATAAATAAAAGACAAGAACAGATCAAATGGAGCATAAAAATGTTCAAATACATGTCAAAAAAACTCCTGAAATAAAAGGAGACTTGAATCTATAGAATTAAAGGACACACGATATAACAGCAGACATAAATATTTACTAATACCTAGGTACAATCTAGTAAAGTTAATGGACTTCAAAGGAAAAGAAATAGCCCAAGAGTATCCAGGGAGGAGAGACATAAAGATCTCATCTTAAAAGCAAAAGGATTAAGGTAACTTCAAACTTTTCCACATTCGGTGCTAGGAAGAATAGAGTCATGTCTGAAAAGTTCTCACGGAAATAAAGTGTGATTGCTAAATAGACCCTTTACTAACTGTTCATATATGCAATAACTTTTTTCAAATGTGCAAAATCTTAGGGAAATACAGACTATGTGAGTTTTTAAAAAAATGATTAGCAAACTTAAGTCAACCAAGATATAAATGCATTGCCTGTAACAAAAGAACCAGCTGTGAGCATTATCATTTTGTATGTAGAACTAAGGTTAAAATAATTTGAGGGAATTGTGGTTACAGAACAGATTATAAATGTAATAAATTGTCACTTTGTATAAATAATATAACTAACAAAAAATCAGAATCTAGAGAGAAAAGAAGATGGGTGGTAGTTTAAGTATACTGATTTCCTCATGTTCAAAGTATATTATTTAGGGCTGATCTAAGATTTAGTATATTACTAAGCAAAATAAACGTAGGAGGAGAGAAAAGCAAGGAGGTGAAAGAAACTGAAAATATTGTAAAAATACTATTCAGAGTGGGGAACTAATAGATATTGGTTAAAGAAAGATAGAACTTACTGTATTATATAAAGTTATATTTTAGAAGGTGACAAGAAAATTACTAGAAGAATTAAAAGTGGACCATAAATCTTCCATATTATGAAAAAGAAATATGCACATATGCAAAACAAACTTAAGAAATCGCAGACCAATGGTAAAATATTAAAAACAAAGTGTAAAGGATTCCTGCTTCCACGAATATTCATAATAAGATGGCACAAAACACGTGCATAACTAAACCACTCCTGCTGAGAACAAGTAACAAAGCGTGATAAAAAAATTTCTTTTTAATCTTATACCATCAAGGTATATGAATTATGAAACAAAGAGGAGGAAAAAGAAACCATAGAGGTTAGTCCTAGGAGTGGCTGATGATTCTGGAAGAGGTAGATAAAGGAGAAGTTGAGCAGAGGTTTTGGCAGTCCCACAGAGCTAAATGGTTAACAACAAAAACAAAAAAGCTAACTTAACTTCTGTTAAGAAGGGGTCTCTGGTAAACCCTCACACATTGAGTTGGGATCCCAAAAGGCTCCACCTAAGAGTAGGGAGTAACTGGAAAAAACTTGGGACTGAAATACAGTTTCCAATCATGTCAGTCCCTATAATTGGATTAAGGTGATCTAAGATTGCTGGTGCCCCTAACCACCTGCCAAAGGCAAATGTATATCCTCCCTGGAGGAAGATAATTCTAGGCCTCAAATTATTTCCACATTTTTTTTCGTATACATTGTCCTGCACACAATAAAAAATAACCAGACAAATGACACAAGAAGAAATAGAAAATCTGAATTATCTGATAAACTCAAAGAAATTAAAAACCATAACAAAGGCATAATTTGATTTCTCCAGGGTTATCCCACTCAACTTTTTCTACTTAAAACTAAAATATTTTCATATTTTTGAGAAAGCATTCCTAGTTTGGTGATAGAAATGTTTGGGGAATTAAAAAAATTATGAGTACCTATTTTCTCTTCATCTTATTTTACTCAGTGTTATCAAACTCTTCTATGATTTACTTTTGAGGATTATGTATATTAACTTCTCAATTATGTTTCAAACCCTAGAAGGGCAGACCATGAGGCATAAGAGTGAAGGAAAAAATGGAAGGCAGGAGGGCGAGAAGGAAAGAAAGAGGAAAAAAAGGATTGTTCTGATTTGGATTATTGCAGTTCTGCATGCACATCCTCCAGTCTATTTATAGCCTTCTGCCATATAATAGTCATGAATAGTTATGGATACTATTCAGTATAAAATACATTCAGAGAAGCAATGTGACAAAGTGGTTAAGATTTGAGAGGGTGCGTGTGTGTGTGTCTGTGTGTATAGTCTTATGGTCCTTGGACAAATTACTTAACCTCTCTAATTTTCAGTTTCCTAATCTATAAGATAAAGATGATCATGGTACACCTCACATATCATTGTAAGAATTAAATGAGAAAATACATCTTAACAGTATTAGCATAGAGCCTAGGACATAGAAAAATTCTATGAATAGTAGATATTATTTATGCTTATTATGGAGAAAAAATAAATAAAAATATATGTGAGTTGATTTGGGGTTTTAAAATGTATTGATGGGGAAAAACCCAAGTCAACCAAAGTATCTTTATGCTTATTTCATGGATATAAAAAAATTTTCTGTACTAAGTGGTAGAAATGAGTATGGTCATGTGGGGAAACTATCCTACGTTGGGCTACCTGGTGGCCTATGATGTGATCAAAACATTTGACATTTTCCTAAAGAAAAGAGGGTGAATAATAACTTGGCCTTGCTTTAAAAAAAATATACCAGGAACTCTGCGTCCTTGCCAGTTGTCTGTTCCATAGTTTGTTGAGACTACCCAACATTGTCTGGAATTTCCAAGCCTCAGCACTATAAAAATAATTCTCTAGAAGTGCCTCCAAATAATTTTATGTTGTGTAGTTACCTAACACTGCACTTTGGGCTACAGTATAACATGGATGTGCTGGTAATTATGTTGAGTTCAGAGAGTCCTGCATAAAGCCTGTTTTGTCATAAACAGCAGCCCCTTGATGTTTAAGGAATGGCATTGGTAGGTTCTGGAAACTGAGTACCTACAATTATGGGAGCATATTTATCACACAAAGAGGGCAGTTGAGAATGGCTGATACAAACTCTGAAAAAACAAGGCCGTTGATGTTCCACTGTGAACCCTCAAGAGCCCTTGAGGAAAAAAAGTCACTTTCACAGGGAACTTTCAATTGCCTGCTCTGTGAGGTCTAAAAATAATAGACCGAGTTCATTTTTTTTCCCCTTGTCTCTTGGCTAAAAGACCACAGAAAACTGTTGCTTTACTTAATGTCAAGAAAAAAATTGAATTGCATTTCGTTAAATTCATTTTTCGCCTCAAAGACTGAGTCCAGGTTAACATATCAAAGTAATTTTCTCTAAAAAAATTTCTTTAAAATTTTTCTTTTCTTTTTTCTAAAAATTGCACATTTTCTTTAAAAATCTGAAATTCTTACTCTGAATTTTATTGAAAGTAAATTCAGTGAGCAGATTATATTTGTAGAAGTAAACAGCAAATAGTAGATAGACAGGGAACCGGGAAGCTCTGACTCATTGCCTTGATGAGTAAAACAAGTAAGAAATCGCTAGGTTTTCCTCCCATAGATTTGAGTCTCCAGATGCGCCCTGCGTAAGCCCTGGATCTTACAAACCTGTCCTCAATCTTGCAACTGGGGACAGGGGAAATGGAAAGCTGACCTGTCAGTGACCCATAGAGCATTCTACTTGGAAGAGCGTGGGGTCCCTCCACCCTGCCACTACGCTCTTGGCGTCCAGTCACCATCCAGTTTGCGTCCCTACATAGAGTCGTACCTTTGAAGGAACTACACATACAGTAGGCAAAGTGGGCGTGGCCCTGGCTATCTTCATTAACATCGTAATGAATATGTTTATCAAAAAACCTTATTTTTAATTGAATAATCATTTGAGTCATGGTAAAAATATCAGGTGTGTTTAGGAAAAACATTCAGCTTCGATTTGGAGAAATAAATATATTTTAAGGGCAATTCTTTCTATATTGTTCCTTATTTACTTATACTTTACGGCTGTAGAACACCAACAGTGTCTTGTTTCAGATTTTTAAAATACATATTGTTTCTTAAATCTACAGTTGCTTCATTCTCTTTCAATTCTGTTTTAGTATCTCACATATTTAGAAGAACTTCCTAAAAATCTTTCGTGGTTCAGAGACATAGAATGTTAAGGGTGAGCCTTTAACATGCCAGTGCGGTTCAAGAGAAAGCTAATGCAGTCCACATACGTAATTTAAAAATTTCTAGTTGCCGCATTAAACAAAGTAAAAAGAAACAGGTGAAATTCTTTTTAATAGTATATTAAATTAAATTAGTATATCCAAAAAATTATAATTTTAATATGTAATCAAAATAAAGTATTATTAACGAGATGTTTTACTTGTCTTTCCTCATTAAGCCTTCACAATTCAGTGTGTATTTTATACTCATAGTACACGTCAGTTCAGACTAGCTGCATTGCAAGGGCTCAGTGGTCACATGTGGCCATGACTATTGTGGTGGACACTGCAGATCTACTCTATAAAGGGAGTTTATGGCTACTGGGTCGAAAGAACCAGTACTTTCTCTTTCCACTATCCTCAACCCCCAATTGCCATGCTTTTGAACTTTTAATGAAAAAATGACTCTTCTAGAACTATAGAGCATGCTCATAGTTAGAAGTAATGTTGATCCAACCCTGCACCACCTAGCCACACTTTTTAAGTGGTTAATAACTTTCCTTTCATTACAAATGAAATACATGTTTTTTGTAGACGAATTAGAAAGTACAAATTACAAAAAGAAAATTTTAAATATTTCTAGGCACACTCCCTGAGAACTTCTACTAACATTTTACTGTATATCTATTTAGAAGTTTTCTTGTGCAATTTATGTGAAAGTTTTAGAATACGTGTACTCTTTAGTAACTGATTCTTTTTTACCTAGTGTTACATGTTAAAGATTTTCTCAGGTTCTTTTCATGCATCTTCTAGATAAATTTTAGTGGCAGAATAATATTTCATTTAATGATGCACCATAATTTGTTTAACCAATTCCTTGTCTTTGGACGCTGCAATTTACCTATCCATCTGTCTATATTTTTTGCTATCATTAATGAGCCTATTCCTTAGGTTTGTTTTGCTCACGTTTCGAGTGAGGGAGAGGGAACAATTTTACAGGTAATCCAAAGAATGGGGAGAAAGTTGCAAATTGCAACCAACTAAGTAATAATTTTTTGGTTTCTGTGAACACTTTGAAATGTTCATTTAGCATGCATAAAGGATCCACAGGAAACTATCAGAAAAACCATACATGTGTCTAAAGATTGAATGTGTTTTCAATGCTTTTCAGGTTAATGAAAGAAAACAGTCCAATTACATTTTCCATTTTTCCAAGTGGATATGCTGAAAGAAAATAAAACAGATAAACAATCTCTTTTATGTTATAATTTGTTTTTTTAAGCCATTACCACTGCTATATCAATGAAAACATAAATCTAAACTCATTTCATTTCTAAATAGTTAGGGAAGCTAAAAATCTAAAGGATAATTTCATGAACGCAAAACATCTGCCTCAAGTGTCTTGTGGCCAGGGAGTTGTAAAGAGGAAAGGCAGTTTGTTTAATCCCCTCTCCATCTCGCCCTCAAATTATTGAAAATTGCGGAGGCTGACTTTTTTCACAAAGTCAGTTTTGCTCCCTAAGAGCGGGTATAAATAGCAACTGCAGCAATGAAACCACTGCTCTTCCAGGACCCTGCCTGGAATAAAGTGTCTTCAAAGAGGGAAGATCTTACACTCACGCCAAGCAAGGTCCATGTTTGGATACCAAAATTAGAATGTCCTGGCTTATATTCTCAAGACAAGTAATTATTTCCATAGCGATTTGGTTTAGAGAGACGACCCAGCCGTGGGTCCACCCAGCACGGAACCACTCTTAGTTCCATAACTGTTTAAACTCAGGTAGAGTCTAGGTCAGCGGTCCAGATTGCCCCACCACTCAGATGAGTTCCATCAAGGGGTCCCCTGGGTGTCTTTTCCTTTCAATAGATCTCACTGAGAACCATCTTAGTCCTTTAAAGAGGTTCTAGTAACGTCTCAGCTCAGGAGGGAAGGGGTAAAATCTTTCTTTCTCAGGAGACCTTAATCCTGGTACAAACTTTCTCATGTCTTCTTCAATGATTGGCCATTCAGGCAAAAAGGTAATGGAATAGAAAGCTTCATCAATCCATAAAAGAGCTTTTCTTACCTTTTTCCCAGGGCAGCTTCAGCTCTGGCTTCGGAGGGCCTGGGTTCAAATCTCGCCAATTCATTTGCTCTATGACCTTGAGAAAGTCAATTAACCTTACTGAACCTCAGTTTCCCTACTTGTAAAATGGGAATTAATACTATTTATATCATTGGAGTGTTGTGAGGCTTACATAAAATCATCAATGTAAAACATTTAGCCTAGCAGCAGGCACCTAGTAAGCTGCCAACATTTTGTTCCTATATTACTTTTCTATGCATAACTAAGAGTGGGAATAGCAGACGCTCTCGTGCTCCAACTACATCAGTTTAGATTGCTTTTGTTGTTTCTATGTTTTATTGTTTCCCCTTTCCCAACTTCTATGAGCTTCAGCTTCTAGAAATCATGGCTTCTCTTTGGAGGAATTCCTGGAGCTGATTTGAGGAGTTTCCAATGGACTGATCTGGGACTATGAAAGCCCCCTGGCTTTCCTTGAGTTAGGACAAACTCTAAGGCATGATTTACACTCCAGAGCTCCTCTGTGGGACCCTGCTGAGGCCGGGACTTGGCCTGAAGTCACACCCTCACTTGCCTTCTCATTTTTTCCTGTCCTGCTTCCCTCTGTCCCTCTACACTTTCTCCTGGGAACGCTTCCTTCACAAATCACTTGAACACAAATCGTTGCCTCAGCCTCTGCTTCTGGGCAGCCTGGGGTAAGAAAGGGAAATGTAGTGATTCTTCTTAAAGCGAGGAAAATCTAATCCAAGGTGTGTTGATATCCTGACATGTTAATAGCACTTTCTCTTGCACACACACAAATTCAAGTTTGCTCAATTGGATGCTGGATATGGTAATAATATTAATAAAGGTTGCCCACAAGGTTGAAGTAACAATGAAACCCTGTAAATCATTTCATAGGGGAAAAAAATGAGGTTTTGGTGATTTTAAGGCTATTTATTTTGTCCTCCAGCTGAAATGATTTCAGAAAACGGCTATTAGAAAACCTTACCCACAGATGGTCTAATGGTATGGCGAACTGAGTGTTTGTAGTCTTATAAAAAGTCATTGATTTTACAACTGTTGTGAGAAAACATCTTAATGTTATTTTTTAAATAAAATTGTTTGGGCCGGGACAATATTTATTAGCTTGTGCCTCCCATCTTCCCCTCAAGGAAGACTCTTTATGAGTCATTTTTCTTGTACAATTTGAGGTACAAAATCAGGAAAACGGGTAGGGTAAGGTAGCATCTAAAAAGGAGGCAGAAATAACCAGTAACGCGAGGTCAGTTTATATAACCCAACACTTTTAAGAAAAAATGAAGTAGAAAGAGAAAAGGAGGAAGAAACTTGACAAAGAATTTTGGAGGTTTAGCAGGAATGGGTTTGCAAGAATGGAGAAGCAAAGGAACGGACTTTTTAAGACGTGTTGTGAGAATTATGAATGGTTCCCCTTTAGTGTTCTTTAAGTCCCACAAGTAAAGATGGGAATTCATTATATTAATGATACTCCTTTGAAAATGACATTCCAGTGAGCCTGGGTCACATGGGGCCTTGAGTCATTTTTGAACTAATTTCAACCTCTGCCTTACACCATTCCCCAAATCAGAACCAAGTTCAGTTTAAAAACAAAAACCTCTGTTCTCTCTCAGCCACTCTTTATCCTTATAATAGGGCAAATATTTTGAGATAAGAAGTTAAATCCTTGTTAATTATAAAAATTATTAATACTATTATAATCACAATCACAAAAATTTCAATTTAATTTCAATTAGATTATTTT
Source organism: Equus caballus (assembly GCF_041296265.1). Taxonomy (NCBI): domain Eukaryota; kingdom Metazoa; phylum Chordata; class Mammalia; order Perissodactyla; family Equidae; genus Equus; species Equus caballus. The sequence goes on from NC_091707.1 coordinate 38,683,803, forward strand.
ACATGATTCTCATTATAATCCTGTGAATTAATGAGAAAAGATATTATTCTCCACACATGAAAAATAATTGAGGCTCAGAGAGTTTATAATATACCTAAAGTCACAGAGATAGCTATTAGCAGAATTGGGACCGGGCAGCCCAGTCAAAAGGCAGCTGAAACCTCTTCCTTCTTGTACTGATGGAACACAGATGGTAAAATAAACCCTGACAATGCTTCATGAAAAAGAATTCTTCCTAGATTGCCTCTTTATAAGTTATCAAACCCTATTGTTACCCAAGTTTTCAGCTAACTTTGCAACCAGGATAGAAATAATAGAGGAAAAGAGAACAGTGGAGCTGAAGCTTAACTTCTTTTATTCTGTAGGTGCTTATTATATCAATTCTATTAATTTTATCTCGGCTCTTTAAGCAATCTTCTAAATCTGTCTTGGTTCCCTTCAAAAGTCTGCCCACAAGAAAAAATGAACATGCCAACATGAATATTATGGTCTATGTGATAGTTATATTTCTCATCATCAAATAATAAATTGGCAAACTGATTTGTATATTTTTGTTTCTTCAACAAAAACACTTATCTAGTGTTCACTAGGTGTTGAACATTGTTCTAAGTGCTTCTAATAATAATTTATTAAATCTTCGTAGCAACCCTATGAGGTAGGGAGTATTATTATCCACATTGTACACTTTGCAGAACAGCAGTAGAGTAGACTAGCGAATCTTCTGTCTTTTTTGCCTGTGATTGAAACTCTGATCTCCTACTTAACACCTGTGTGGCTCTTAGCGCGTTATTTAACCTTTCTCTATCTCAGATCGTCATCTGTAAAATGGGGGTAATAATGCTGTCTAACTCACAGGGCTGTTATGAAGATATAATAATAAGCGTCATGCACTTTTATAGTGCTTGGCACAATGAGTGCTATGTAGGTGTTTATTATTATTTTCAATTTAGATCTTTGTTGTATTAGTCTGGGTTCTCCAGAGAAACAGAATCAAGAGTTTATTTATCTACATATCTGTCTCTATCTGTATAGAGAGAGAGAGAGGAAGACAGAGACATAAAGAAAGAGAGATTGACTTTATTATAAGGAATTGGCTCACGCAATAATGGAGGCTGAGAAGTCTAAGATCTGCATTCAGAAAGGTGGAGACACAAGGAGAGCTGATGGTATAGTTCCAGTCTGAGTCCAAAGGGCTGAGAATCAAGATTGCTGCTGGTATAAGTTCCAGTTTGAGTCTGAGTCCAAAGGTAGGAGAAAACCAATGTCCCAACTTGAAGATAGTCAGGCAGAGAGGAAGCATTCTTTCTTATGCAGTCTTTTATTCTATTCAGGCCTTCAGTGGATTGGATAAGGCACATCTGCGTTGGGGAGGGCAATCTGCTTTACTCTGTCTACCTATTCAAATGTGAATCCCATCCAGAAACACCCCCACAGACACACCCAGAATAACATTTAAGCAATCATCTGGGCACTCCATAGTCTAGTCAGGTTGACACATAAAATTAATGTTCACACGTGTATACAAATAAACATTTTTACTCAACCGTGCATTTCTCCAAATACTTTAGTAATTAAAAATACCAATTAAGAAAGTTATACATACACACCTACCAGTATGGGTAAAATTGAAAAGACTGATAATACCAGCTGTTGGTGAGGATGTGGCATTAACTACAGTCCCATCCATCACTGATAAGGGTGAGCATGGTGCAATCAATTTGGAAACTGGAAATTTCTATTATAGTTAAGTATATACTTACCTATGATCCATAAATCCCATTCCTAGGTATTAACCCAAGAACAATGATCGCATATGCCCATAAAAAGATTTGTATGTGGATACTTATAGAACATTTATTCATAATAGCCCCAAACTGGAAAAATATCAACTAGAGAATGAATAAACAAATTATATGTATTCATAATTGGCAATAAAAAACAATTACTGATACATCTAACAACATGAACAGATCTCAAAAACATTATGTTGAACGAAAGAAGTCAGACAGAAAAGCGTGACTAATGTATAGTTATATTTATGTGAAGTTAATAAATAAGCAGTCTGTGTCCTAGAAATCAGAATAGTGATTATCTTCTGAGAAGAGTGAGATTACTGATTGGAATGGGGCACAAGAGAACATTCTAGGGTGATGGAGATATTCTCAATTTTGTTCAGGTCCTGGTCACATGGATATATGTGTACCTGTATGTACAGTATAAGTATACTTAAGTATATGGTATTTAAGATTTGTGCATCTTACTGAATGTAAATTATACTTCAAACTTGTGGAAAAAAGTTTCAGTATAAAAGTTATCACAAATAATGAAATAAAACCAAATTAAATATTTTAAAATCTGGAGACCTAAACCAAGCGTTGCACATAGAAAACTCTCCCAGACGGCCTAAGCTGGACAATTTTCATAAGCCAAATCTGTCAAGCCATTGCCTGGGTTTCTGAGGCTCAAGTCACAAAAATTAAAGCCCAGACAGAATATTCTGTCCCAAAATGATGACTCACAGGTGCCCTTGGAATCTGGGCAGTGTGTTACACTATTTCAGCTGCAGTTTCACACCTTGCATCACGGACACCACCTGCTATTTTTGTATTATTTGTAAATAATTCAGCAGCAACACTGACTAAAATCCATTCTACCACCAAAACCAGAAAACACAACATAGTACAGATTTAAGATACTTTCACATTTAAAAGTACAGTCTATATGTAAAAAGTCCACATGTTTGACTGCACGATCCTTCTGGGTCTATGTCCCTGACTTTAATTCCCTTGCTTGCTGTGCTCTCTCACAACTCTTGACAAACTATGTAAAAAAATTGCACAATAATAAAACAAATTCACCAGTGGGAATTTCTTCTCAACAAAGGAAAAACACTGGGGCAAATGATAAGTGTCACATTAAAATTATATTAATATTGTCCAGTTTATAATCCACACTATGTAAGTATCTGAATTATTTGCACCAATTCCCTCTTTTTCTACTACCGGCACTTTCTATGGTTGTCTTGACTAGTTCACTGTCATACACTTGGCACATCTCAATGAAATGAAATATCAGTTGTTTGACTGACACAGGTATTTAATACAAAGGGCTCTTGAAATACAGATGTGGATATTAAGCGAATAAGCCTCATGCAGAATCACAAAATTGCTCAGCCTGATTGCCAAGAGACCAAAAATGCGACACGTAAATGGGAACTTTGGTCTTTCTGGATCACACAAGCTTAGCCATGGCAAAAAAGGTTTTTCAATTCAATAAAATTCAGACATGCTCATACTTTACATTCTTTATTAAGTAGGGGCTGTTGTAAGAAATATGCATTAATTAAAACCCACACCCACATATGCACACATACACATAAACTATGTATTTACTATTCCAGAAACCTTGTAAGAAACAAAATGTTGGAATGTTGATTGGATTTACATGTTGATAACATTTCAGTGAAATGAGACTACTATCATGCAAGATTACTGTAAGAGATTTAATTACACCAACTGTTCTTCTTGGAAATAGAGACCCATCTGCTCTCTTTGCCAGCATTAACCAGATTTCCCTCCACCATCGCTACCACAAAAACAAGAAAAGACAGTACTTAAAACTGGATCCGATTCTGCAAAACCCTCAAGTCAATCAATAGTGTTTCACATGCATTTCTATTTCTGCATTATATTTTCTAAATGAAGACATCTAAGAAATATAAATCTTGCCCTCAGCAGGGCCCAAAGGGAACATTTGACTCTAAGTCATATCCTCACTGATCATTCTTGGTTAAATAAGTCGTAGAAAATAAATTAAATTGCATCACCCAGCTTAAATATTTATTCTCTCTTGGACTTTCCATACCCAAAACCCGGCTTGTTTAACTATTAAATGTACATACTCCACTTAGGATATGAAACTATAGCTGTGAGCCCTTTCTCCCATGAGTTATAGTGATGCCTTAGTCATTAGTAGTAAATGTTGGTACTATTTATATGAGATCAGTTTTCCAAGATTCTTCATTCTATTTCCGAGAGAATAATCATTGCCTTCTTATTTTGAACCATCAAAGCCAAATAAAAAACAGAGTCTCTTCAGTACTTTGTGTATTTTCATATGAAACGAATACTATTTTGATGCTAATTCTTTGGACAATAGTGTAAAAGCTGGAAGCTTTTCTAATGCGTTTGTCAAAAGAATATATACTTAGGTACATATTTTTCCTTTTCCACAAATATTCAAAAGGTATTCTGAAAGTAAAATAAACTATTTTGGCCAAATAATCACAATCATTTGCTTTTTTTTCTCTCTCCTCTACTTTTAAAGCAGTAATTACAACGTCACAAGATTCTTTGAAAAAAAGTTCTGCTTTTGGAAATGTAGACAATGGAAAGAACATCCAGCTGCTTGCCCCTAGATAGGGGGACAAAAAGAGAAACAGGTTGATGATAAACACACATCAATTAGCTGAGGCTACAAAATTACTGGATAACAAAACCGCCAGGAAACTTTATAAGGATTAAGGCTCACGCATCTGGGGTTGGCGAAGGGTAGGCAAGGCATTCATATATTACAATAATTTATTCTCCACGACTCTCATCTTATAGCAAAACGATTGGGGGAAATGGAACAAAAGCTCTGTAAATAAATATGGTATCTTCTTTATTTAATTAGCTAGATGCCATGTCCTAGGGAATGAATTTTGTTCCTTACTTGAAGAGAAATAGATGCCTTGGAAGAAACTTCTTCTTACATATTTTTATGTTAATTAGGCAAAGTTTAAGCTAATATGTGGTGAATTTTAGGGAGGCAACTTGCACCAGAAGTGAAAAAGAAACTTCAACTTATTAATGGGTTTATTTTTTCAGATTATGTACACATAATGGAGAAAGGGAGTCAGAGAGTCCTTGCGGCACCTGCCATTTCTCAAATTCTTCCAGTTTAAAATATTCAACATACCAAGGTGCTGTATTTTGGTAGCATGTCTAGAACCCTGTCAATCCCCTGTCTGAAACTTTCCCCAAGAAGTTCGATAGTCTAGAAGCTTGGTTGGTAGATTGTCCCATAGCCCATTGAACGAGTCTCTTAGTCCTAGGATTGGGTCAGTTCTAAGCAGTTGTGTCTCATTTCAGGAGCTGGTGATATGTGTGGGGATAGGGCACCCATGTAAGTGTAGGGGAGCAAGAACCACTTCTCTACCCTCTAGGTCCATCTGGCTGGTTAAGAATTAAATTAACATGGAGACAGAATAACAGGAGAAAATAAAACAAAGTTTAATAACATATATACATGGGAGAAACCAGGGAAATCTCAGCCACTCGCCAAAATAGCTGAAGCCACCACCTAAAAAACCATCCTCAGCTAAAGACAAAGGAGGATGTTGGAGGTAGTGGTTTGGGACTTCAAAGAGGAGGAAGGGAATTTACATGGAGATGGAAAAGCAAATGTTTGATAAATAATTGTTGACCATGCCTTGTAAAAACAATGAGAGATGGAGAGGACTTTGATTAAAAAGCCTTTGTTAGGTCCCTCCCTGTCTATCACACCTAGTTTATGTTATACTATAGTTATCTTATGGTGCTAGCTCCTTCCTGGAACACGCCTTGTATCTTAAATTCTTTTAGGCACTTGGGGAAGGTCAAAGTTTCTTTCAGAGTCTTTTGTCCTTAAAAATAATCAAGCCAAAGGGGCTGGCCCCGTGGCCGAGTGGTTAAGTTCACATGCTCCACTGCAGGCGGCCCAGTGTTTTGTTGGTTCAAATCCTGGGTGCGGACATGGCACTGCTCATCAAACCACGCTGAGGCAGCGTCCCACATGCCACAACTAGAAGGACCCACAATAAAGAATATACAACTATGTACCAGGGGACTTTGGGGAGAAAAAGGAAAATAAAATAAAATCTTAAAAAAAAAAATCAAGCCAAAGAAATATATTTTGGGGTGGCCAATTCTGCTCCCCCACATAAGTTAGGCCTCTATATGGTGTTAGCAATCAGGCATTTAATGAGGGACATTTCTATGGAAATAAAGAAAAACAAAGGTTAATGGTTAGAACAAACTATAAACTTGGTTTTTGAGTCTAGGGGGTCGTTAGTCAAGGTTTCTAGATATTAGGCTCAAAGCATCTTTAGATGGTAGAGTAAGGACAGGCATTAACAATCTAATGAATTTCCCAGTTTGCAGTTTGAATATCTCTGGTGATGGCATTGGGTGTTCCAGTGAACTTTCTGAATGGCTACACAGCAGTAGGCACAAAGAGTAGCCATACATGATCTGTCATGGTGATTTCCTAAAAGTTTACATCGGCATCCGCCTTCAGCCTACAGGGCTTTGAGAAATGGGCAGTTTTAGTTTTTAGTGATGCCAAGTCAGGAAGTGGGAGAAAAATTGGAAACACTAATTACTAACAAAATGCATAGTAAGGATCCAGTTTACAAAGAAATGAAAATAGCTCAAAGATAGTGAACATTCACAAAGGTGGGTTATAGTTTTTCACTGAAACAAAATTTTTCTCTACAATCACCTCCATTTCTACCAAAGCTAACCCAATGTTTTTGCAAAAAATAAGTCTATTCTCATTAAACTTGGCCTAATTATTTATAAAAATGCAGCAAGAAGAGTGATTGATCATATGGGCTCTTTTTAAGTTTGTTTTGCAAGGGCCATCTGGGAAATCTCAAAGTTAGCTCAAAATTAAAATGATTTTATTTAGAATTTGATGTGGGGAAGTTTGTCAAAAATGTCAGAAGGTTTGAACACTTGATTAAATAAGATCTTGGTCATCTATTTAACCAAAGTGACAATAAAAGATTTTAAAGGCAAATACAGAAGTTTACATAGTTGTAAACAAAACCTTTAGATCTTTTAATATTAAGAAGATTAGGTTTGTTAAGTCATCAAAAGGCCTGAGAAAGACAACATAAAGCACAAGAAATTATTTTGATAAACACAAAATCTTTGTTTCCTAGGTGAATTACATAAAAGATAACCAACAACCTGCACACTCTGGCAGGTGGAAAACCAAGTGAAGCTCTCAGGACACAAAACAAAACAAACAGGAAAGCAATAGCTGTCCCTGGGAGGAAAAGGACCAATAACCAACAGGTTCTCAAAACCAAAGTCACAAGAGTCAGCATCCGAAGAACTAATTCTTACAAAAGTTTTTTCCTGCTAATCTGAATTTAGAAAGGAAGGGGCAAAGAGAAATTTTTACCTTCCTTTCTTGACTGACCACCAAAGCAGAGATCCAGGAAACTGACATGGTAAGAATTTTTACCTTCTGCTGACTTTTTGTCAGTTGTCCCAGACCTCAATTGCAGTCTCCAAGGCTAGTGGAGTATCCCAGCCTTTTACTATCTCATCTTGTCACCAGAAACTGTAGGGGAGGAAAAGATATATTTTTCTTTCTACTATTCTAGTTTCTCAGCTGAGACCCTGTAACAAAAGACAAATTTACAAGAGAAAAACATATGCATTTATTTAGTGTAAGTTTTACAGGACATGGAAGCCTTCATAAGGAAATGAAGACCTGAAGATATGATAAACCTGAGTGTGTTTATGCCAATTTGATGGAGAGTGGAAAGTTATGGAAAAATGTGATAGGACAAAGGGGTATGAGGTTTAAAGGTAGTAAACAGGGAGAACTTAACAAGATCTGTTTGTTTAGATTCCTCTTGGTGTCTTGAGAGACAAAGATGCTCCTCTCCTCTAGCTATAGGAGGGTACCTCCCACATGAGGGTCTTATGACCTACTTCAGGGGAGAAGGAGAGTCAGAGAGTCCATCCTCCACTTGCCATTTCTCAAATTCCTCCAGCTTAAAATATTCAATATGCCAAGGTGCCGTATTTTGGGAGACTGTGTCCTGAACCTCATCACCTGCAACTCACTCACTAGTAGGAGAAGATCTTTGTTCTAACTTAAAGTGTGTATGTGTCTATGTGTGTGAAAGAGAGAGAATTCAAGAAACATGTATTCTCTATTTCAGAAATTCATACATGGGAAAGGATATAAACATTATTTGAACCTTTAACCCAAAGAATAATAAATTGCATTTAGATGCTATTTCTATTCCAAGTCAAATTTTTAGAAATGATTGCAACCTTACTCTAATTTTCCTTTTAATTAAATATATTATTTACTTTTGAACACAGAGTAAACCCCCAACTTTTTAGCCAATTAAAGTTATAAATTAGGTCCACATTACCTACAAGCAGTGTGTGCAATCTTATGATAAATAGGCCCTTGGATCCATGCCTTACGATGTGCTCTATAAGTAAGACTATCTTTGAGCTTAAGAAACTTGATCTCCTTGAGTGATTCCCAACAGGTGTGTATCATATCCTTTGTTTTCCTTTGGCATGGCCCAATTTTACTTGGAGATTTTAGTCAAATGACTTGTTATTCTCGTATTTTTTTAACTTGAGAATCTTGGCTCTGGACCAACAGGCTTTTAATCAATCCAATTAAGGGAATGTAAGTGGGAGACCCGTGAGGGAGGGTAGGCAATTTCTGGGACCTGAATTCCTGAAATAATATTATTAAGACAACATTGGGTTTCATGCTGAAACACCAAGTGTTGGAAGAGGCTGACAGTCTCCTCTTTTGTCATTCACATCACCTGCCCCCCACCCCCAAGTTAATAGGTCCTTCTAAAAGCTAACTTAGCCCTGCTGATGCTTTGATTAGGCAAATTACAGATACATTTCTTGATAGACAAACACAATATACCAGGTAAAAGGAACTGCTTGAATAGGCCTTTAGTAACGTGGTGGTGAGGTGTTGGACGAGGGGAAGCATTCTATGATCCTATGATTAGGTCTCAGGCTTTTAGCGAGCCTGTGCCTCTGGACTGTGAACTTCACAAGGTTTTCTCAGATTTTTCTCTCCCCTTGGGTAGGACAGGATGGCTAGAGTGGGCAGGAGTTGGGTGTTTCCCTCCTCCAGGTCAGTTAGGCTTTGGTTAAGTAGTTTCCCCTGAGGGCAAGCCTTGTTAAGAACAGAGTGCTCTGGTGTTATTTCCAAATGGTTCCATTTCCCCTCCCTTTGCTTAGATATTTATTGTTAGAACCTGGTCAAGCTCCTAGAGGTAAATCTCACAAAATTCTGGAGGAACCCCTTCTGACTGGGTCCCTTGGAGTTTCAACTCTGAGTTGTCCACACTGTGCCTCCAGCAATTCTTCAATCGAAGTTCAGGTTTTTCTACCCTGGCATTGCTTCCCTGGTGGTTTCCCTGAGTGGTTTCGCTCATGAGTCTCTGCTTTGGAAAGCCAGGACTCTCTGTAGTCACTGTCTCTCCAATCTTGGGGGCATTGGTTTGCCCTATGTCTTCCCCTCTCTTATGGATCCAAGATGAGTTGTTGATTTTTCAGGCTGTTCAGTTTTTACTTGTTGTTAGACTGGACGGGTGACTTCCAGGTTCCTGACATATGGAACAGGAAACAGGAAGCTCTAAATATATTTCAATCACTGCAAAAATTAGTAGTTCAAAGAATGCCTACATCAAGAATATAGCATGTTGAGAAATAACCCTGAAGCCTAGAGGGAAAATATGCAATTTTGTATTTGTATTTGTGTATTAAGATATTAGTCTAACATCTTAAATAAGGTAGTAAGTGGATGATGGGTGATTACCAATATTTAAATAGCAAAAACAGACCCGTGGAGAAGATAAGCATGGTGAGGCACTGTCTTTTTGCAAGGTGAGTTAGAACAGTAGGTACATCTTTTTCCATACAGGATTCTATTCAAGCAGTTGCTATGGCAAAGAAAGGAAGTCAAAAAATGGAGCACCTCGGTGGGGAGACAGACTATTTTAAATCTATAAGATATATCAAATGCATTTAATTCCTCTTGATATATATTCTGATGGCATTCTAAGACATTTCTATTGACAAGTGCATGATATGAATTCAGTGGTCCTAATAAACTGATGACTATATTAAGTTGCCCTTCAGTTAAAAATGGAATATGATGTTAGACAAGGTATTCTATTTACTGCTAATTCAAAGATGGTTTGAAGATTTATTTTCTGCATTTGAGTCTCATTCTCAATTCCTGTTTTGTTGGGGAAAAAATTGTATGTTTATTTTCTCATCAAGTATTATTTTTGTTGATTACGTATGATGAAATATGTATTGTAAGGACCAGCATGCTTCTAATAATTTGTCTTTATAATTAAGGTTATTTATTAGAAAAGTCCAACTGTTAAAACTCTAATTTTGTTACTGTTATTTTCTTAGGAAGTTTACAGAGACTCATCTGAAAACCATTCCCAGTCGTGCGTTTTCAAATCTGCCGAATATTTCCAGGATGTAAGTCATTTCTTTTAATATAAAGAGAATTTTGCAATTGTGACATGTTATTTCCTAAATGTGTTCTATCAAGAAAATTCTTGTGTATTGTACTTGCATAAGGCTATGACATCTACATTTCTAATATATGTGAAAATTTTATGTACAAGATGTTTTTTTGATTTTGCTCTATCTCCACTTCCTAATTCCTAAATAATTTTTAAACCTAAAGCAAATTTAAATTCATTTGGCCTTGAGAATTTAATAATTCTTAATGTATTTTAATATATCTTGGGATGTGGCAAAATCTTAGCTGAGAATCTCTTCCATAAACCAATTTACATATCTGTCTGTAATCTATCCATCCTAGTTACCAATTCTTGAGTCACTTTTCACGACTGGTACAAATGTTTACATTTTGTCATAAATGTAGCCAATGATTTGATTTCTCTCACTTAAAAAGAAAAGAATTAAAAATAATTCTAAACCTTAGAAAACTGAATTTCTATACACTCAGAGTGAGGAGAAAAAGGACTTCCATGCTGAGTTGACGAACAGCGTATCTGTATACGAAATGAACCAGGTCTTTATCTCATTTAATTGATTCTGACAAGCGACGAAGGTAATTCAGGCACACCAAATGACATTACAACCAGGAGCAAGCTGTAGTTTCATGCTAAATTTATTCATTTCGTGATGATTTATTGAGTGTCTATTGTGTCTTTTGAGGGACCTTTGACATTTTTGGTTGTGACAACTAGAGAGGGGGGTGCTTCTCACAGCTAACAGGTAGAGGCAAAGGATCTGCTAACATCCTACAAAGCATAGGATACCCACCACAACAAAGAATTATCCAAATGTCAGTAGTGCTGAGGCCGAGAAACCATTCTAACTGAACATCTCTATAGTTTTTAATGTTCCTCACCAGCCCTTCCTTCTTCAAGTTCTTTCCTCTTTTGGTTTCCTTGATATTGTTCTCTCACCCCTCTTTGTATCCTCTTACCCTGGCTGTTCTTCCTCTGTCTCCTTTCCTGGTTTCTTATTTCATTTCATTTCACTCAATTCCTTAAATACGATTCTTCCTTTGTTTATTTTGTCCTAATTCCTCTGTACACTCCTCTCCTTGAGTGAACACCTCCAACTCCTTTGGCTTCACTATTACCTAATACCACTAATTCCTAAATGATTATCTCTAGCCCTGACTTGTTTTTACAATTCAGACCTGCGTTACAAACTTCGTTCCAAATATCATCACCTTGATGTCCCACAGGCACCATAGACTCAGCATATTCAAAATAAAGTCATCACCTTCCTCCTAAACTGCTCCTTCTCTATTCTATATCCTTTTAAGAGTACCACCATTTAGTGACCTGTAAGCTAAAAACTTCAAATTTCCCTTTAGCTCTTCCTTTTTCTCTCATTCCCTTATAAAATTGCCCACTTGGTGTCTCCACTTGGATATGCTTACACATTCATTCAACAAATATTTATTGAGCCATATTTTGTGCCTGTCACTTCATTAGATGCTTTGCTTTCAACAGTTGACAAAACTCATGGAGCCTCCAGTTTCCTTCCTAAGCGAGTGATAAGTCATAATCAGGTAGATGTAAGCAGGACCAGGGAAAGGCGTCAGTAGAGAGGGAGGTGCTAAAAAAAGTGAAGAAAGAACAATTTCAAGAGCCTGAGATCCTGAGGAAGCAGGAGGAGAGGGGATCCAAATAGAGGGATTGACTCTCTACAGAAGATGATCACCATTTACGATGTAAAAGAAAGTGATATAAGAGATGGGGCAGGTGCGAGTAAATTAATAGGCTTATTGGAGGGGAATTCAAGGAATTCTCATCTAAAGGTTTCAATCTGTTCTACAAATTATTAAAAGATTATCTACTAATATTGAGGGTGGAGCTGGCAGAGTTGGAAGCTTGAGAAGGTTTGAAATAAAAGTGATGGGCAATAAACGGAGGGTTGACAGAGATAAACAGGACATCCAGGCAGACTTGAAGGCCCTGTTGGAGCTTCCTTCGGGGAGACTGTTCTAGACTAGATTCTCCAGTCTGGGTTAAGCATTTCCTGACCCACATCAGAGCACTTTTCACCCTATATGTTAATGTCATTTACCCTTCTGTGTCTCCCACTACTGGGAACTCCTAGAAGCTAGGGAACAGGTCTGTTTTGTCAATGCCCATTTACTCACATAGAGTAGATGTTCCATAGATGTTTGTTGAATGAAAGCACACACATGTACAGGAATAATAGTTAAAGGGCTAGTATATCTAGGGGGCAAGGGAGAGATCACCAGGTTAACCCTAGGTAAGTTTGCCTGGGACAGTACAAATTCCCATCTATTATTCTGGCATAATGATTAGCACCCTGTTTTAACTCGCAAAAATATCCTAGTTTGGATGATACTTGGTATGGGCACCCTATTGATTACATAAGACTTATGTGCTAAGAAGATACTTGAAGAGGTAGGATCTGATTTTTCCTGGTTATAAAAATGAGATAAGAAGCAGGGAATCATTCTTTTCATCCCACTGAATAAATGGCTCCTATGTGCTGTTTTTACAGCCGATCTATGAGAGCCCTCTAAGGAGGTATCATTTGATTGAAGAAACTAGAACTTCGGTTATTACCACATAGGCTGAATGACAGTCACAATAAAACCTTGAGAATGCCTCACACTTCTAAACTAAGAAATTCGGAAGAAAATTTGGCACAATGGACATGATGCGAAGTTAGGAACACAAGTTTGCAGCCTTCAAAATTAATCTTACCCTCAGATCGCTCAGCTTCATCCATTATAAACCTCCGCATTCCCTACACTGTAAACTAATTCTTTTCAACATCTTCCATTGTTTACTCCATGTTAGAGATATGATATTTGGATCAAAATAATTTATGTAATGTTATCCACAAATGGCAATGGCTTGGGAGACCTGAAAAATCAAAAGATAACTGTTTAGAGAATAGATAATTCAAAACAGAAAGTACAGGGCCATTAGAATACTCATAATAACCATAATAAAATCTCGAATGGAATAGTCAGTGCTCCTCTTACAAATGCTGTTTACTGAAAATATTTTACTGGCAGATTCAGTTCAAACTATAGACCAGTGGTTCTCAACCTTGCCTGCACATTAGAATCATCTTGGAAGCTTTGTAAAAATAAAAGTGTTTGCTCCATCCCTCATAAACTCTGTTTAATTATCCTAGCCCTCGTCTTAGACATCTGCGTCTTTTAAAACCTTCCTGGTAGTTCAAGTGTTTGGCCAGGGTTGAGAATCTCTGCTATGGTACAGGTGGATGCCATCTGCTAATCATTAATTTTCCCAAATGTCATGGAAATGCCTCTCAATAAAAAGCAGTCATTGAGTTTGGCTGCAGTAGTCATTCTCATTACAAGATGGAATTTGAGGATACTATTTGAAACATCATTCCTTATGTATTCTTGACAAGTTGTATTTAGAAGTTTCTCTTTAGTACTTAAAATTTTTTTTTTTTTGAGAATGATTTGCCCTGAACTAACATCTGCCACCAATCCTCTTCTTTTTGCCGAGGAAGACTGGCCCTGACCTAACACCCATGCCCATCTTCCTCTACTTTATATGTGAGATGCCTGCCACAGCATGGCTTGACAAGCAGTGCGTAAGTCCACACCAGGAATCTGAACCAGCAAACCCCGGGCCACTGAAGCGGAACACGTGAACTCAACCGGGGCACCACCAGGCTGGCCCCTTAAAACTTCTATTTGAGTTATCTTTTGCTTACAAAGTTCAAGATGAATCATGACTTTTCAGCTTCATCAAAATCAAGAAGAGAAGTCTTGAGAGGATATTTAGTCACTACCGTATGGAATGTTCTACTAAAGACTTGTGGATTTCTCTTTATCTTCTTTGAAACTATATTTCTAATCCCATGCCATTAGGTACTACATTAAAAATGCCTCTTTTCCATTCTTTTGTTCTTTTCTAATGTCTTTCATTTTCTGCTATTTTGAGTAACTCACGTATTCATTCATTCATTCATTCACTTAACACATTTACTGATGTACCACATGTCATACACTATGAAAGGCACTCAAGATTCACTGGCCACCAAAAACAGACACTGTTCTCCATTTCAGAGAACTCATAGTAACATGAGACAGCATAATTCAAATACCATCCAAACAGTTGGATATTTGCATGGTGACAATTAGTGAAAGGAGAAGTTCATAGTGCTTTGAGGATATACTATGGGAAATTTGACCTAATCAGGAAATTGGGGGAAACATTGTGAAGTAAGCTGAATAAACCCGAAGGATGAATAGAACTTAAAGTATTGGGAAACTTTTAGGTAACATGGGATCCTTAAAAAAGTAGTAACTAATTTTAATATAATTGGGGAGAAACAATGAGAGTTGTGCATGTTGCATGATCTGGGAGGCCCCTCACAAAGAAGTTACATGAAAATTAAGAGTAAATTTGGATGTCACAACCCTACTAACTTTCTACTTTGTCTTATATTTTTGTGACGTTCAGCTATTTATCAATAGACACAAGTCTGCAGCGGCTGGAATCACATTCCTTCTACAATTTGAGTAAAATGACTCACATGTAAGTACAACAAACGGTACAGCATAGACTCCACCCACAACCACTCTTGATTGATAATTTGGAGGCTCCAGGTGGCAATAACAGCTGGTTTCTAGATCATGAGTCAAAATTTCTGTTTATGATTAAATTCTTGTTCTCACTCTCAGTTTATGTTAATCCATCCCAATTGTCACTTCCATGATTGGAAGTCAAAGACCAGATTAGAAGTCCTCTCTGAATTGTCATTTCATTTGGTTACTACTGTGACAGCAGATTTTATTGGTGTGGATGTTGGTGAGTCAGTAAATATTTACTGACTACCTACTTGATTCCAGGGTCTGTGCAAGATTCTACAAAACTAACATTTTTTCCTTAATTAGGAAAGAGAAACGTAGTTTTGTGAGATTAGATCAGGAGTGGGGTTAAGAACTCTGGCTTTGGAGTAGGTGAGAGTTGGTTTTGACTTCTGGCGTCTCTGCCTACTCACTATCTAATCCTGGACAAGTCAGGCAATCTTTCCTAGCCTTAGTTTCCTCATTTGTAAAATAAGAGTAGTAAGAGTTCCAGTTTCATTTGGTTATATAAATATTGAATGATACAATGCATGGAAGCATTTAGCACAGTGCCTAGACATAAAAACCAATCAATACACATCAAAATAATTACTCTGGTGCTTTTCTCTAGTACATTACAACCTATACAAAATTTTACATAATCACACTACATTCTTTTAAGCAGCCACATATTATGAAATATTAATTCTATTTCTTAATGAAGAACCAAAAATACCTATCATCTACAAATACTTAGTATGTTCTAAACATTATGCTAAATAGTTTATATACTTTATTTAACCCTCATTTAACACTCAAAAAACAACCATGTGAGGTAGAGATTATTGTTTCTACATTAATATAAGAAAAACATAAATGCAGCGAGGCTGAAAATGTTTTCCTAGGTCACACAGTACTAAGGAACAGGACCAGAATTTTTATGCCATAAACAACTGACTCAAAAATTCTTTCCCTATGCACTACATTATGCTGCTTCAAGAATACTGAGACCCAGAAAATTGTTTCCAGCTATGGTAGGCTAGCTTACATTATCAGATCAACCATCAGTCTGAGAACAACAGAGGAGCCTGATTAAAAAAAAAAAGCTATTTGAAGGTATTTGAGTGTTATGATGGCAGCAAGAACTTGAGGGGAAAGAAGAAATCCCAAAACAACATTTGATCATTTTCCCCTTGAGGTATTTGCTGACTTGTATGCAATAGCTGAAAGGCTGATGGACTGGCTAGAGGTTTAGGCAGTCTCATAGGGCTAGAGAAATAAAAATTGGAGTTCAGGGTTTACAAAGCAGGGTGGCTCCTAGTAACACCTCAGAATTTTATCTGGGATTCCCTAAAGAGCTTCATCTTAGAAGTATGGGATAATGGGAAACAGATGAGCCCTCACAAATACTAAATCCAGCTTTGAATCAATAAAAAATAACCAAGCATACCCCAAACTTTTTTAAAAAAACGAAACAAGAATTTATGGAAAAATTTCAAGAGAAGAAAACAGACAACAGAGAAAGATCCGCAGGAGATTCACATATTGGAATTATCAGACATAGACTTTAAAATAACTATAATTAAAACATTCAAAAATTTAAATGGCAAGATACAGATTTCAGAATAGAACTGGAAACTATTTTTAAAAAGGATTAAATGGAAACTCTAGAACTTAAAACTTCAATAACTAAAATAAAATCTAAATGTATGAGTTTAACAACAGATTAAACACAGCTCAAACGAGAATTAGAAACCTAGAAGATAGGTCAGAAGAATATATCCAGCCTGAAGCATGGAGAGAAAAAGAAAATAAGAAATATATGGCACAGTAAATAGTCTAACACGCCTATAATTGGACCCCAAGAAAAAGAAGAAAGATTGGGAGAAGCAATATTTGAAGAGAATTTTCCAAAACTCATAAGAGACATCAAGTCATAAATGTAAAAAGTACTGCAAAGCCCAAAAGGATAAATACAAAGAAAACCATATCAAGGCACACCATATTAAAAGTGCTAAAAATTCAAGACAAAAAGAAAATCATAAAAAGCAGCCAGAGGAAAAAAATACATAATACTTTCAATGAAGTAAAAAGAAGACTGATAGCTGACTTCTCAACAGAAATGATAGAAGCCATAAAGCAATAGAAAGATATCTACAAAGAGCAAAACAATGAAAATAACAACAGCAAATATCTGCCAGCTCAACAAAAAGATTCTTCAAAATTGAAGGCAAAAGAAAGACATATCAAGCAAACAAAAAATGAGAGAATCTATCACCATTAGGCTCATATTAAAGAAACTGCTAAACAGAATTTTTAAAGCAAAAGGAAAATGATCCTGTAGGAGGAAATGACAAGAAACAGGAAAGGTAAATATTAATGAACCTTGCTGCACAAAACAAAAAATGTCTTCTGGGTTTAAAATACAGGCAATCCCTGCTCCGCATGAGCACAGAATCGTAAAACAGTGCATGCTGAAACTGTGCAAAGCAATCTGAATAATCAATAAAAAAAATGACGATTGTTTTGTGACTTTTAAAAATTTTTGTCAAAACATTAAAATTGCTCTTACTGTTGGTGATGAGTGTATAGGAGTGTAAAAAATAGTAAAACTAATATTTATTTAGCATACTATAATTTAAACATTATAAATATTTAGAAATAAAATGTTTTATTTCTTTGTAAAAACTTATGAAGAGCAGTTGGAGTAGTACTTGCCTTTTTCTCTTTGTTGTATAAGTTACAAGAAAACATCTTTTTAATGACTTGGCAAATTGTCATACTTCTTTCTAGGTCTGGATCAGCTTCTAATATTGAATCCTTTGTTCTTTCAATATCATAAAACATTTCTAAGAGTTCCTTTACCCTGAATATTTTTACCAGCATCATTTCTTTGGGGACAGCTTCTTGCTTTGTCAATAATTTACCTTCACTAAGTTCCTGTGACTGAACATCTAGTGTCTCTCAAATGGCGGCAGTATCAACATTCCCATGGTCAGTTATTTCTTTTATGACTTTGTTCACATTTTATTCAAATTTCACTTCTAGTATTATCACATTTTGTTTCTTTGCTGCATTTCCATCTTTGTCGATCAAGTCCCTCTTTCAATTATCCACTTTTATAAAATGTCACGAGTTTATCGCTGGGAAATATGGAAGCAATCCAACTGCATGCTTTATTGTTTCTGCATGAACTGAATAACATGCTCAGTGACCAATCACCAATGACTTTGAAAGAAGTGGTGTCATTGGTCACCTATCATGACGTGCGTCTGTTATTTACATAGTGATGCATGGACTGAAAGCAAAGTTTGTATTTCATGCAATTACAGTTAATATATTGTGGTAACTGAAACCTGAACCATGTTGTCAGGGACAGTTATTATTTAAATTTAACTAAATAATGGTAACTGAACTTTGTGCATATTGGAACCATGCAAAGCAAGGAGTGCCTGTATCCATAGAATTAAAATACACAGTAGCAAATAAGCAAAGGATGGAAGGGTTATAAATGATGTTGAAGTGTTCTAAGGTCCTTGAATTCTCTGGGAAATGGTAAAAATACTAACCTATATTAGACTTTTATAAATCATGAATAAATTTTTTAATCCATAGAGTAATAACTGAAATAATTATGAAAGAATGGATAACTAACAAGCTAATAGTAGTGAGGAATGGAATAACAAATATTAATTAAAAAGGGCAAGAAATAAAGAATTTCTGGAACAAATAGT
Organism: Equus caballus; assembly: GCF_041296265.1. NCBI lineage: Eukaryota > Metazoa > Chordata > Mammalia > Perissodactyla > Equidae > Equus > Equus caballus. Next base: position 38,702,453 of record NC_091707.1, read on the forward strand.
AGATTTAACCCCAAATGATCAGTATTTAGATTAACTTCATTAAATATAAGAGGACTAAACACTCCCACTAAAATATAAAGATTTCCAGATTGGTTAATAAAAAAAATCCCAGTGTTTGTTGCATACAGATTGTTGTTATTGTCATTCCTCTTAATAATAGCTACCAATTACTGAATGCCCTTTATGGGCACCCACTCTGCTAATAGTGCTTCACATATACTATCCTACTTAATCTCTCTAAGCCTCAGGTTCCAGTATGTAAAATGAAGATGATAATACATACTACACCAGGCTTTTGCCCAAGTTTACTCAACTAAGAAATTTCAGAGTCAGAATTTGAAACCAAGAGTATCTCCCTCCAAAACCAATGCAAAGCCATAATATCTCCTTAATTAGAAGCAGAAATAATGAAAGAAAATACTGCCCTCCGAAGGATGTTTTTACTTTTATGTGGATTTTTTTTTAATCACAAGTAAAAATTCTACAACTGTGTAGGTAAAATGTGTGATTTCTGGCAGATAGCATGATAAGGCTTACTTTGATTGACTCATTAATTAGAGATTTCAAAAGCACCAGTCTTAGCCTCATCATTAAAAATCATGAAAGTAGCTGTATGCATCTTCCAGCAATTTGGAAAATCACTTTTATAATTTTCTATTTCTAGTGGAAAATCTACGGATAAACAAATTTTCCTCAATCTGCTTCAAAAATCTGAACATTTATACACTCTCCTCAAATTAACATCTATTATTTTTTAATTCCTTAATAAATTAAAAGATTCATTAAATCATGAATATCACCTTTCAGTTATAGATTTTTTTTCCCCAGTCGCATAATGGAATGTTAGTAGTAAGATACTTCATTGATAATTATGAAAGTAGAATAATTATGACTTCTTTCCCTGAAAAGCCTTAATAATGTAAGAAGTAACTTATAGACTATTACTGAAAAGTGAATGCAAGTCTAAAAATCAGGACTTTAGAAGCTAAGGATCTAATATATACCAAGAACTCTGATGAATTTCATACTTTTTGACCCAGTAATTCAACTTCTGTAAATTTTCCCTGAGAAAATAAACAGAGGAGTCAGAAAAGTTAACATAAAAAGCCATTTGTCTCAGAGTTAATTTATAATAGCAAAAATTTGGAAACTACTCAAATGCTTAGCTAGGAGAATGGTTTAATATGAAATACTGTACAACCGTTAGAAATCTGTTGTCATCAACTTTAATCCCAGAGGAAATGCTTTTGACATAATGCTATTTTAGAAAAACAAGATGTACCCATAGAGAGAGGAAAAAAAATGATTTTCTTTGGATCAGGGGATGTGGTAGATTTTGTATTTTTTGATATGAATGTGTTTAAAAGTTGTTACAATGTGTGCGTTACCTTTATAGTCAGATGAAATAAACTTTTACCTGGGGCTGATTAAGTTTGCGTGCTCCGCTTCAGCGGCCTGGGGTTCGCAGGTTCGGATCCTGGGTGCAGACCTGCGCAGTGTTCGTCAAGCCGTGCTGTGGCAGCATTCCACACGGAAGAACTAGAATGAGCGACAACTAGGATATACAACTATGTACTGGGCTTTGGGGAGAAAAAAAAATAATAATAAATTACCTAATTCTTAGTCCCGGTTTTCACTTTGGTAGTGTCAGTATTTGAAGTATTTAAGGTAACAAAATTATGGCTTTGCCAGTATATACACATCTTATTTTTAAAGTAGTTGAATAATTAGTAACTACTTCCCTATGCCTCGGGGCACACTCAATAAAGTTGCACATAATAGATGTCCAATAATTATTCATTTCATTTTAATTAATTTCTCCCCACTCTACTCACTAGAGCAAGTAGACCTAGTCCAAGTCAGCGAGGCTTGCCTCCCAGTTTTTTGAACTACATTGGCACTTAAAAGCAGACTGGAAAAAAATTGAAAATCAAATTAAAGTAAGAGTTGAAAAGAAGTTGGGGACTGGCTGAGAGCTAAGCTTTTGGCTAATATTCTTGTTCCGTTTCTTGTTTTAAACAACATAGTCTTACACATTATTGCATTTGTATTTCTTAAAAGTCCAACTCTGCTGGCTGGGCCGGCTTCTCTTCTCTTCAGAGATCTCATTCTAACTCAGTCTCCTTGCCCTGTGCTAGTCTGAAGCTTTCTCATCTCCCTCGCAGGTGAAATGCCAACTCCGCTTCATTGTTGCCCTCAATTTGTTTCCCAGCTCGGTGTGCTTTTCACTCCTAGACTAGGGGTGCTTTGGGTGTGGGCAGATGTCTCTAAGGCTGAGGATCACAGTGAAACGCCATGATCTAATGCCTGTTGAATAACTGAGGCGGGAAGGGGGGCTACAGGACAATGGAGGGAAATCCATTGAAAGTTCCTTAATAGAAGGGTCTAAGCCTTCCTTTCCTTTCCTCTTGCCCCTCTTTCCCCAAGCTGAGAACTCCCTCTCTTGCCTTGTCGGTTTCCCATATTCTTTGGCCTTTAGGCTGGGATACTACCACCTGTCACAATGCCAGGTATTTTGAACGAGCCAATTTCTCTGTCCTTGGCTCTTATTAAGAATTAGCCAATGTTTCTCAGAAGAAGAAAACACCCTAGAATCTAGACATATGATTAAATGAACCTAATGTATGCTGAATGATTAATTTGCTGGTTTGTGCAAACGTTGGACACGAGCATCAATGTTATCCTTTTCATGTAAATGTCCACTTTATTTGAAATCCAGTAAAGGGAAACTAAGCAATAATGCGTATTTAAATTTCTTTTGAGTTCTGACAGATGACCTTTCGAAATTGTTAAAAAAAAAAAAAAAAGAAAGAAAGAAAAGCTGTATTTGGAGTTAAAAGCCCTAGATTAAGGCCCCAATTTCTTCAAACTGTGTAACAGGAGATCAGGCACTTAACCTTTCTCAAGGTGTCTCCATTGTTTTGTCTGCAGGTTGATATCAACCTGCTTTACTGATGATGATCAGGATGATCAACCTGATGAGGTTGATATCACCTGCTTTACTGAAGTCAATTCTCTCATCCCCTCACTGGTAGAAGCATTCTGTGTAATAAGAAGTATGCTCAGTCCCTTTTTACCTTAATCTTACAATTATACCTTAATCTTACCAACTCTTACCTTTTCTAGTCAATAAGCTTCAAGTTGCTCAGACATTGCCTGACACAGAATCAGCCCATTCTGTAGAAGAGCAGCCTTGAATCTGGAAGATTTAAGCAGCCTATCTGCACTGCATATTTTTAAAAAATTTTTGAAACACAATATATATTGCTTTGCTTTGTGGGTTTTTTTAAATTTGGGGGCTTTTTTTGCATGCCTTTTATTACATTTTTTTCTTCTTTTGAACAGGATAAAACAAAAAGTGAAAATCACTCATTCCTAGTCCCCAAACCTATCTACCAGAGATGACCACTATTAACAGCGCGCTCCGTATTTTAAGAATTTTATCTATGTTTATCATATTAGTGCAAGTAGGCTAATTACCATAACAAATAGACAAAAATAAAAATGTGTAAGAGCCCTAAGGTAACTGAAGTTTCTTCCTGTTCACGGGACAGTACCGGGTGGATGCGCAGGTGGGCGGGGCAGCCCTTCTCTATCTATCACCCAGGGATCCAGGCTCAGATCCAGAGGTGCTGCCGTCTTCAGCTCTTGTTCACACTCACCCTGGAGGCCATCTCTATTCCAACTCACTGTGCTTCAGTTACGTACAGATTTTCTTTCTCTTGGTGTCCCCAGCTTCCTGGCAGGATAGCTAGCTTGCCTCCTGCACACTTGGGCCATAATTGCTTAATTCAACATTGTGTGGTTCAAATTCACCCTCACAGGCATACTCAGAACTCGTTCAAATTTGGACTCTTCTTTGACCCTTCTACTCTTATCAGAGGTTCTTCGGTACTGACCTCTACTCCTCCTTGCCTCCTATCTGTAAAAATGATACCCCCTGAAGTCACTTCTAACATCCGTCTCCATTTAGCTAAACTACTGACGGTCCATGCCCCTTCTCCTTCTTTGCTTCAGCAGAGATTTTATTTGTCTAGCTTTATTGAGATATAATTGACATTGTGTGAGTTTAAAGTGTACAATGTGTTGGTATGATACACATATATTGCAAAATAATTACCACCATAGCATTAGCTAACTCCTCCATCCCATCACATAATTACCATATCTTTTTTGTGGTGAGAACATTTGAGATCTACTCTCTCAGCAACCTTCAAGTATATAATACAGTATTATTAGCTATAATCACCATACGGTACGTTAGATCCCAAGAACTTGTTAATCTTATAACTGGAAGTTTGTACCCTTTGACCAATATCTCCCCATTCCCCTCTACCCCCCGCCCCTGATAACTACCACTCTGCTCTCTCTTTCTCTAAGTTCAGCATTTTTAGATTCCACATGTAAGTGATATTATACAGTATTTCTCTTTCTCTCAGCAGAGAGTCTTTAAAAGTCACTGGTGAGCAAGTGTTTAGCTGACTGTCTTCTTACCTCAGAAAGTGGCTTCTTTTCCCTGGTGTTTTCTTGTGGCATCTCTTACCCATCTTTCCATTTTTTCACTCTTTCATTTTCTCCAAGAAATCTCTCTCCTCTTTTGTGTCTCCCTCTCTCTTCTTGCTGCCTCTCCCACCTCTTTCTTCTCTTACAGCCGCCATGTTGGTTGCCAGCCTCATTTATCAGCTGTAACCAACAGCAGTGTTTCATTCCCCTTCGTTCTCTACCTCTAAAGCTGATTCAGTTGGGCTACACTCCCTTTCACTGTGACATTCTCTTGGGCCACTCACTAAAGTCTACTTGTTCAACAATAGTGTCTCATGGAGCAATTTTCCAGACTGCAAACCACACTCAGTTTCCAAATTCTTCTAACTGGTTTACGTTTGATTGATAGCAGTTCAAACCCTTCTCCCCAAATGGAAAGCTCTGGCAAGGAGTTTATTGCTCACCTTACAGGGAGCGAGCACCTGACTCAGCAGTGTGATAGTCTCTTAAAGGGGAAGGCAGGATAGCTATGAGATGATAGAGTAGGGTAGCCAACCGGGCTAGTTTTCCCAGGACACAGGGAGTTCCAGGGATATAGGGCTTTTAGTTTCAAACTAGGACAAAATCTAAAAATCTTGTTTAAAGTGGGTCTTTCCACACAGGGTCTTGGTTAGGTAAGGATCGTGATATGATAGTCTAGAATTAGTGGACACAGCAAAGCAAAGATTTTGAGGTGAGGGATTCTGAGAGTCTTGGGATATAAACTGTTGATGCTTTCTGTTGAAGCATTGATGGGTCTTTCAAGAAGTTCCTGTAATGAACAATAAACTTATTTGCCTGGGCAAAAGTTACGCTCACGAAGACAATGGACCAATGGGTTATATTAATACAGACAGTAAACTGAGTTGGGGGAGGGGGTAGATGGTTTCTGTTCTCAGAGTTAATTCCATCCTCTCTTTTCCAAGGGCTGTTTCATAGTCAATGTTCTTAGTCCAATACCAAACCTAGCATTTTGTTTTGTTTTAATTTTGTACAAACATTGCAGCATCTCCAACCCCCAGTCTTTGACATCTCTTCTTTCATTCCACTCAGGAGGATAACAATTATAAAACTATCATTTATAGAGCCTTCATTGCATGCTAGGCCACATGTCAAACCACTTATAGGCATTATTTAATCCTCACAAGAGTCCTATGAAACAGGTGCTGTCATGGTCCCTATTTTACAGATGAGGAAACTATGGCTCAAAGAGATCAAGGAACCTACCCAAGGTCATGTATCCAGAAGTGGCAGAGCCAAGATTTGATCTCAGTTCTGTCTGACTGTTCAGCGATAAAAAGGAGCAAACTACTCATATATGCTACAACATGGACAAACCTCACATTGTGCTAAATCAAAGAAGCCAGACTCTTTTAACCAATCTACAAATGTTGAATACATTTAATTTTACCAGTGATAGCCCATTTCTAACAGTCACTGATTTCACTAATGCTACTGTGCATTTTGCTTAGCATCTATATAAACCTAAGTGTGTAAGTAACAGACATACATGAGATCACACCACATGTGCTGAAGAGTCTTAAATTACTGACATAGAAAAATAAACCCAAATGAGCTGTTAAGACTCACTACATCCACTCCCTCTGAAATAGCAATTGACACAGGAACCTTTATTGACTTGCTGTCATCCATCATGTGATCCGTGCAACCTCCCACTCCAGGGCCAGGACACTTGCTATGGTTAATAATAAAGATATCTGTCTTCCACAAACCACTGGAGGGATTTTCTTTTCTATTTAGATATAAAAGGGGGGAAAAAAGCTCTGAGACTACAATTAAGGAAAGGTGGCCCATAAATTCAAATGGACCGAGACTAAGTCAAGGATGAGAGACGGCTGAACAGCCACTGAGTCCCTGCGAGGAGCCAGGAGTAGCTCGCTGTTGATGGGACGGACTCCTGGCAGGAACAGTCCCTGGGGCACCAAATGTGCGTTCTTCTTGTGAACACTTGTTCAACCTGATTTATGTTGTTTGACCTTTGAGAAGACAGAAATGGGTTATGGTGAATATGTTTCCTGTAACTTTTACAGAGAGATTCGGAATACCAGAAGCTTAACTTACATAGAGCCTGGGGCCCTAAAAGAGCTTCCCCTTCTGAAGTTCCTGTAAGTATGAACTCCTCTCTCATCCTACCTTTTTTCTTTTCTTTTCTTTTCTTTTTTAAAGAGAATTATAATGCTGTTGTCTTCCAAGGATCTCTCTGGGATGTTGTGGGCCAGGGTCATTTTAGTGGTATAAGGCCTGGGGCAAATCATATCCTGTGACTTACTCCTACCCTTTCGCATCAGGCAAGGCATCAGGTGAAATGATCCACATTTTAAAAACTTCTTCAAAAGTCAGCACATAGTGCTGGGACCAGAGACCTACTCCAAGAGATATGAGGGAGAAAATGCCATCGTGTATTAAAAATTTAAATTTAAAAATTTAAAAAGTCTTTAAATTGAGTATAACAGAACAAAACAAAAAACTCTGAGAACATATTGGTCAGTTTTATTGGGAAATGGGTATCGCAATATTAGAGTGACTGTTACACAGCAAAAAAAAAAAAAAAAAAAAGCCACAAATGGTAAAATCCAATCTCTTAGAAGTTGGGGGGACAAAAACGGAAGGGACAGTACTTACTGCTTTGGTTTGGTGACACCTTATGAGCTAACCATAACGTCCATGAGAGCAGGGACCACAACGTTTTTGTTCTCTATTGCATCTTTACTGCCTAGCACAGATTAGGTGCTCAATAAAAATACTTTCAGTGGATGTATACATATGGCCTCAGGTTCTCTCGGCATCAGCTGGAAGAACCCTTCCTTTCTCCTCTTCTTTCCTGCTCACACACATTGCAAAAGATTAGAACACAAAAACAGTATGAGGAAAAAATAAAAATCAACCTTAATCCTAATACCCAGAAATAATCACTATTAACATATTAGTTCATTTCCATTTAGGGATTTTAAATAAAAGTGTACATCCCTATATATATTTTATGAAATAGGTCTTTAAGGATGAATAGAAATTATCTAGGAAAAGGAGGGAGAGAGGTAGACGAGAACTACAGGTGGATGGAATAACATAATAAAGACAGAAAGGTATGGAACCACAGGGCTTATTGGGGAAGTAAAAATAGTTCAGTATTGAGGAGGTGAGAATGGGAGATGATGGGAGAACAAAAGAGGATATTGATGGGATATATGGATGAAGGCAAATTTGGAGAGCAATAAAAACTTATGGGACAAGGCAATCACTCCTGTATGGACTCTGAGCTTCAGTCAATAATTCTGACATGATGATCTTCTACTATGTGCAAGGCTCTGTGGAGAGCACACAGGATTATTAAACATTGTCCTTGCCTTCAAGAAGCTTACAATTTAGTTGGAGAGATGTTGTATATGAAATTAAAAGTTTCCTCCTATAGGAGAATAATGATAAGTGACAAATGAGAGGTACACACAGTATTTGAGGGTACAGATAATTAGAGGAGACATCAAAAAGGAGATGGGACTTGGTTTGGGGTTTTGAAGAATAGAGAGGTGCTGGTCCAAGTCCCTAATCTGGCATTTGCGACACTTTCTTATATGGCCCCAATTTAGCTCCTGGGCCTTCCCCCGACCCCCGTTCTTCTGCAAGAACCCCTATTGCAATTGAATTAGTTTGTTTACTGATTTTCAAACATACCTTATGGAATCTCATCTCGCTCCTTTATCTGAAATATCCTATTTGCTCTTTTTGAGACCTCCAGCTCCTGCTGCTTCTTCAAATGCTATGCCTTCCCCTCTAGCAGGAGTCAAGTCTGAATTTGCCTTAAAAGGGTGTCAATGGAACTAGGGTTTTCTCTACTGGAAAACTTTCTTTAAAGCTTTATTGGTTTGTCTAGGTCTCACCCCATGCCATGCCAAACATCTCAAAAAAAATCTCTGCTTCCACTACCTACATTCTAGTAGCTGCAACAAATGGTGGACCAACTAAATCTGAGAGGCATCAGGAGCCTGAGAGTTTTTGTATTCATGCTGTTTGATGCACATCTCTTAATTTTGACATTTTGCCCCGATGACACAAACATTGGAAAATGAAGATGTTGTCTTTGACTGATTTCCTTCCCTGTCTGGACATATTTTTTAACTGCTGCCGTGGTACTCCCAGGTGACTGCCATGGGGAAACCATTCTTGGAAAATACGAACACAGTATAATACAGAGTTTGAAAGAAGAAGCCTGACTTGGAGTTGGGTAATTATATTGTCTTCCTGCCCCCTCCTCCCCTTATTCTACACCCCACCTCACACACGTAACGTGCTCCAATTAAAACAAGGAAATACACGCACGCACACACACACACACACACACGGAAGAAACCTGAATTCCTATTTCTAGGAATCTCACTTGGTTCAAACAATCCCCAGATTCTTCTAAACAGAAGAGATGTTTTGACACTGCTGGACTGGCTTGGATTCTTGCACCTGGACAGAACGTAATCTCATCCAAGGGTTAGAGCTTGCCCACGAGCACTGAGATATTTAGTGAAGGAGCCAGGATTTGACTCCTGTCTGACTTCAGAATCTATTTTACTTCCTATGTGTTGATTCTTACCTAATTTCTGTTCTTTTTTTCTGCTTTTTCATTACTTTAGTGGCATTTTCAACACTGGACTTAGAGTGTTCCCTGACCTGACCAAAGTTTACTCCACTGATGTATTCTTTATACTGTAAGTATGCATACATGCAATGTTCGGCAATATTTTATTTGTCACTGACAAGAACTAGAGTGCAGCCATGGGGATTGGTTGGAGCCAAGTGAAGTGATTGTTTCAAGAAGGAAGCAGTGATCAGCTGTGGCAAATACACTGATGGATGAAGTAAGGCAAGGACTGGGAAAAAGCCATTGGGTTTAGTAATGTGGGGCAATGGTGATTCTGACAAGGAGAGTTCCAGTAGAGCACTGTGGGTGGAGAAGTCTCGTTGGAATGGGCTTAAGAGAGAATCAGAGAGAGAGAATTAGAGAGGGTAAAAGTAACAAACTCTTTTGAGAAGCTCTACTATTAAAAGGGAGCAAAAACTGTCTCAGCAGTTAGAGGATATTACATCAGGAGAAAAGATTTGTTGTGTTCTTTTTTTAAATGCGAGAAATTATGGTATATTTGTTTGCTGATAGGAATGATTGAAGGAAAATTTGATGATGATGATGATGATGATAATTTTTCACATGGTTTTTAATAGCTTTTCAAACACTTTCTCAGACATTATCACATTTGCTGTTATCAACTACCTGATCAGGCATAAAAGGAAGTTATAATTTTTCCATTTTACAAATGAGGAAATTGAGGAATAGAAAACCTACGTGATTTTATCTGAGCAGGGTCCCAGGGAGCAGTCACTACTGGTGCTCAAACTACTTTCTGTGACTTCTGATTGTGGTCATGGGCTCTTTTTCAAAACCCATGATACAGTCAACTGTCTTACCTAGTTGTAGGTAAGTTGTAGGTAATTGCCTTGCCTAGTTGTACAGAAGTGAAAGGATGTGCAGAGAGAGAGTTGCAAGTTGAATTTGCACTACAGAGTAAGAGAAAATGTGGAGTGATAGAATCCAAACTCTTGGGGTTTTGCTAGGAAAAAAACTGATCATGCTTATTTGCTGCAGACCAGCTCAGTTCAAACTACAGGCAGTCTTGCAGGAACTAGACTGGCTTATAATTGTTCTCCATGAGCATCTGCCTGGCAGAGTTTTGCAAATGGAGGATATTTTAGTAATACTCATGAAATGAAATCCATTGATCCCATTCTCCTGTTCCCTCTTAGAGGTTCCATACACTTAGAAAAGTTGGGGCCAGCCCGGTGGTGTAGCGCTTAAGTTCGCACGTTCTGCTTCTCGGCGGCCTGGGGTTCGCCAGTTTGGATCCCAAGTGCAGAAATGGCACCACTTGGCAAGCCATGCTGTGGCAGGTGTCCCACATATAAATTAGAAGAAGATGGGCACAGATGTGAGCTCAGGGCCAGTCTTCCTCAGCAAAAAGAGGATTGGCAGCAGATGTTAGCTCAGGGCTAATCTTCCTCAAAAAAAAAAGAAAGAAAGAAAACTCTATTTGCTGTGGACAAATTGTTTGTCACAGATTCAGAAGTCTCTGAGACAGCTGCTCCCCTTGCAGAGGAGGATTAAGTCAGGGACGTCAGCCCACACCCAAACTCACTTGCTTATGGCACATTTGGGGCTCTGAGTGCATGTCCACCTAGGACAGCTGTCACCACCTCACCAGATCTCTGAGCCACCATCAGCTATGAAGGGTCAATGAAACTTAAAAAGAGATAAGATTAAACTGAACTATATCAGGTTATTTATTTAAGTGCATATGTGTAGCAAGAGCCCAGCTCCAGAAGGAAAGTATTTTTTTCACCAAATGCTTTCGTCCCTCTCTTGCAGTGAAATTACAGACAACCCTTACATGACTTCAATCCCTGCAAACGCTTTTCAGGGACTGTGCAATGAAACATTGACAGTGTGAGTATTACCAGTTCCACTACTGCCAACAACTGAATTTTTATTTGGGCCATTGTCATATTTTCACAGGTCACCCAAGAACCATACCACCTTATAGTATGTGCTCTGTAGTCTACCAAGGGTCGCACATAGTTAAATAAGAGTATTGCCTTATAGTATGGTACTCTGTAGAAGACGAAATGGTTTAGGTGACAAGACAAGAGTATTCCCTTATAGAAATGGTCAGCACACTTTATCTGTAAAGGGCCATTTAGGTTTTATAGACCACCTGGCCTGTGTGGCAACTGCTCAACTCTGCCATTTTAGGGCATTGAATATATAATACATCAGCTCATGAGCATGGCTATGTTCCAATAAAACTTTATTTACAAAAACAGGCAGTGGGCCAGATTTGGCCTACAGGCCTTTTGATATACTATTCTGTATTCTAGTATCTCCCTTGTGCAGAGGAAGAACCTGGGGTTAAAACTAATTTAAGTGACTTTCCGAAGGTCACTGAGTTAGACAATGGTGCTGCTGAGGGCTTTTCACACTCTCTGCACTCACACGTTCACTCCGTCATCACAAACCATTATCCAGCTCCTATAAAGGGATAATGAATAGAAAACATAGTGCTGCTCTACAGCATCATTTTTCCAGAGTTGGAATGGGTTCTGCTCTTTATGTTCAAAAGGAGATGCTTTATCAGGGAAATTCACAAAATGTTCTAATGGAGAAGATCTAATAGAGGTATAAAAGATAAGCTAATTCTCCAAACTGGTAGAGAATTCCCCTCTCTCGTGGAATTAGCCACAAAGTAGAGTTGGGGCTACATCCAAAGGATCCCTTCCTCTAGTTTCAGCATCACTAGCCAAGTTCAGGCCTCGTGGGTTCTTTGCTTGGATTGTCACCCAGCATCTGTTCTCTGGTCATACTACAGTCCAGGGGTTCTTTATCATATACAAACCTGAGTGAATTATTCCCCAGCAAAAGTGATCCAAGCTTCCACATAATTCTTCTCTGGGGCTATTTCCATGCCATTCTAAGTCTATCAGTCTAGGCCGTCTGAAGCTATCTCAACCTCTGGGACTCTAACTACAGCAAAGCATTTCAGTTCATTTTTCTCCTAGAACCCTGGGGAGAGCTCTCTTGAAAAGACAAAGACTCCTTCTCAGCTATCATTTCATTTGACAATACAACAAAGACCTGGGTCTTAGCCTGCTCAGTCCCAAACCTCAAGGCCATTTACCTCCTCTGTAAGGGTTTCCATTGTGCCATTTATCACTCATTGTACATAAACTCCATTCTCAGTTTCTTTACAGAATATTACCTTCACCTTTTGGCGTATTTTTCTAAGGACCCCATATCCCAAGCAGACCTCTAGGTGAGAGGTGCTCTTTGTTCCATACCTAGCATGGGACCCAGGAGGCATCTGATAAACATCTGAGTGAAGGAACCTCATCTTTCCAGAAATCTGGAGGTGGGAGTGGCATGGGTTATCCATTGTCTTTTCAGATGTTTATTTCAACATTCCCGAAAAAGTCCTTGCTTCTTTGAAGCTCATGCTCAAAAAGCTAGAAACATGAAAGGATATGTGTCCAACAGCAGAATTTGTATCCATATTCCTGGTAGGATAGTTTGAATTAAAGTTTGCAACCCTTTTTCTTTCTTTCTTCACTGTTTTTTTCTTCCTTTACTGTTTTCCCTTTTTAAGGCCTATTTGTCCAATAAGAGTTTTATTTAATCTCTGAAATGTAATTCCAACAAAGAAAATTTTTATTGTCTAAGACTCTCAACAGAGTTTGGGAAAATAGAAATACCAAATGTATAATTCTCACATCTTCATAAAAGAACTCTAGTTCAGGAAAAATTAACTTTTCCAGCAGAGTTTCCCAGCCTCTGGGCCTAGCATCACTGTGCATTGCAATCCTCCCCCAGGACACCTTAGTAGCTGGAATTAAACTCATTGTGTAATTATTTAAAACAAAGCAAAACCAAAACCAAACAAACATTACCTCTCAGTTCTCTGCAACTACATAGGATAAATTCAATTTTCAGTGTACTCCTTTTAACACAGTTGTCTCATAAGTGTCCCTCACTGTGTTAAACATTTATCATATTTTTACAGATAAGGAAACTGAGGATAATAGAAGTTGAGAAATTCTCGGGATCATCTAAAGTCTCTTGTGTGCTTCTTAATGCGTTACCAGAGTTCACAGGTGGTGAACTAGGTGGCTTTCAGAGTTCCTCTACAATTGCCACTAGCCGTGCCTGATTGTGGTCTTGGCTGCCTTCTCTTATCTCTTCCCAGTAGCCCCCAATAACTCCCATACATTTCCATAAGTTCCCATGGCTGGGGCTTCTTCTCCTGCCAAAATGCCATATGCTTTTGGTGGGTGGGAAAAATCTCTTTTGAGGTCAGAAATCCTGATTCCCAACAGCTCTGCATCAAGGTGGCTTTGAGACGTCACCGCCACATCTCAGTCTCAGTAACTTGACTAGGAAATAAAGGAGATACTTCATTCTGGAATCATTGTATGAATGAGTTAGTTGCAGAAACAGCAACAAGTTAAAACATTAAAATTTCCACAAAAGGCCTGGTCTATCTACTTTCTTAGATTTGTCATGGAAGTTCAATTTAATTCAACCCAGAAGCATTAAGGATTTAATCTATGATAAGCCTTGAGGATAAAAATATGGATAAAATACAATGTGAAATAACATTTTAAGTAGAAAAATATAAAACCTATGCATTCATGTGAATAATGTCTTTTAAAGTGTTCATCTTAAGGAGCTACAGTTATTCCTCCATTGTTGACTTTGGGTTAACTATTACCTGAAATCCCTGTTTTTTGAGTACATGTGGAACGTTTTTTAAAAGTCCTTAATGGTGGTAAATCTTTGTTCCTCAGAGTGAATCTGCTTCTGAGAAACAGCTTAAAGTTACTAGGAGCTAAGTCTGGGGAGTGGGGATTCAAACTGGGAAATACTATCCTATGTCCCAAACAAGACATATTGTAAAGTTTTCTTGTGGAGCTTGTATGTGGGACCTGAGAACATTTGTTCCCATTTCTGACACTGAAGAAATGAAGTCCAACCTTCAGAAGAAGGCCAGCACCACCTCTTATAGGTCACTGATTTCTCCTCTCTCTGTTGATTGTAGGAAACTATACAACAATGGCTTTACTTCAATCCAAGGACATGCTTTCAATGGGACAAAGCTGGATGCTGTGTAAGTCAAGGGTAGTTATGGAAACCGCAATCCTCTCCCACACTCCCACTGCCAAGAAAGACCATCCACTGAGTCAGAATTCTTCTAGAGATAGGTTCTACCAGAGCATTCCTCAACCCCAGAGTTAGTATGACCAAGACTTGAGGATGATGTTAAGGAACTTGGCAAGAGCCAACTTAGTGGACATTTCATTAACTCCAATTCTAAATCCCAAAGTTTTTTTCCTCAATAAAATGGAGAACCACGGTGTTACCTTCAGTTAGCTTGTAGGAGCATGTGTATGTAAATATTCTTCCAGTAGGTATATGAAGTAAAAATGTGTCTTTAATTAACTTCAAAGCTGTTCAGAAAGTAAGGTTTTTCTTTTAGCTTTTTTCTGACACATTTTCAGGAAAGCTGTCAGTTGATATTTGATTCACTCAGAAATAGCTGAGAAGCCATACCCAACTTTTGCCTTCCCCCTAAATAAATAATGCCAGGAGGAAGAGGTTGGCAAAAAGATAGCCATTGACACGGGTTTCTGTCTTTGTTGTGCTTTTCAATTACGCATTTGTGGTCCCAGTATCTACACCAGGGCATAAGTGTGTCTAAGAGCCATCCTGGTGTACCTTTTAACCTAATATCTAATAACTGAAAAATAGCTTTAGTCAAGTCTACTTCTCACACCATGGTGGACCAGTTAATTTGTAGGGCCCTCCTACTACAAACAACTAGATCATACATTTAAAAAAATACATTTTATGCCATAGCTCCAAGAGAGGGAAATAAAACAAACTAACAAACAAGGAGCTGAAAACAAAGTGGTGGGTGCTTACAGAGGGTGGAGTTCCCACAGGGGCAGCTGCGAACATCAGTGGTGCCAGGAGACCAGGCTTTAGCATAGTGAGAAGGCAGGGGAAGTGATGGAGACCTGAGACTCCTGGATTAATCCAGGGAACCTGGACGAGAGCTGGAGTGGTACTATGCTTGTAGTACCTCCTGACTCCTGGCAGAAATACATGCAAACGTCGACGGAGGAAAGAATCCCAGTGCAGGCTCCCAGATTTTTTAAAGATTAAAATCAAAAATGACACACAGGAGAAGAAAAAACCACCATGGGTAAGAGTCAGCTGAAGCAACAAACCACAGATTTGTATTTGATTTGCTTTATAACACTTTATTGAGTATTTTTTAAATAACAATTATTATTTTTCAATTCTAGAACTTCTATTTGCTTTTAAAAAAATTTGCTTGCTCATTTTTGACAGTCTAGTTGCTTACTCATGTTTTTGTGATTCCATCTTTTTTTTCCCCTTTAAACATTTAATACATAGTCATTTTATATTCCAGAAATGATTATTGGAAAATCTGAAGGTCCATGGTTCTAGATCTGTTGTGTCGTACGGTGCTTCACAAAATTTGTTTTTTTGAGATTTACAATGCAGAATCTGATTAAGTAGATCTGGGGTGAGCCCCAGATTCCGCATTTCTAACAAGCTCCCAGGAGATGCTGATGCTGCTTGTCCATTGACCACCCTTTAGCAGGGTGAGGTAAATAACCTGCACAACCATGTGCAGGGGCCCTGGATGTGAAAAAACACACATGTAGATTAAATGATGCTCTGGTTCAGGGATTAGGTAGTAGGTTCTGATGTTATTCTATTTTTAAAGAATAAATGCAAATAAGTTTTCAAGTCATTATACCTAAGCATGGCTTTCTCAGTTCCTTTTGAAATGAGGTCTCACTCTTTTCCAGGCTTTGGGTTCCCAGTAGTCTTTATCAAATGAAAAGTTGGAGTACCTTTTTCTAGATTGTCTAGTTGTGGGCTCATTCAGGCTGATAGTAGTCATTTTCTAAAATATATAATTATACAGGAAGTCTAAAAAAGATTCAATAATGTAACACGAATACTTCTACATCAAATTTATTTACAGTATTGGAAAGACCCTACTTCCATATTAACGTTATCACAGAAATCTCACACCATCCTTCATTTATTTTTCAATATATTTATTGAACACCTACAATGAGCCAGGTACCATGCTATTCACTGGTGATACAAAGATGAATGGGAGCAATGTGCTGCCTGCCCACACTGAACACACATTCCAGTGGGGTCAACTTGAGGGCAGCAATATTAATGGTCAATGTACATTAGGGAGAAATGTACCTAATCCAAATATGTATTTCAGATTGAAAATATCTGAAAACATTAAATAGCCAATAACATTGGCCTCCCTGCTTGGAGAAATAAGCTTGATTTTCCCTAGATTTATCGTGTCTTTTAAATGATTAGCATTCGGTTTTAATATTACATAAATCTAACCAAATATTTTCCTCTTTGATTCAACTATTCCTAGCAAGCCATGACCCTTAGGGACATGATCTTCCCAATTCAAATTTTCAATGAATGAAGTAGGGAATTGGGACCTCTTAAAATAACTAAGACAGTTTGTAGATATTCAGGTATAAAGATTTCAGAAGACTGTCACACTGTTCTAGACACTGAGGGTGTGAAGATGTTAACATTAAGACAACAGAGAACTACATTAGCAAGGACAGCGGAAGGGACAATAAAGCAACTTTCAACCAGAGCTGATTCAGAGCTTCTAAATTCGGTGTGTCCTGCTGATTCTTGCCTGAATCAAAACTACAAAGGACCAGAAACCAACATTAGATATAGGATAATTCACTTCTAAAACTTTTATTTTTGCACAAGCAAAAGATTTTAAAGCCAAAGATTAGGATTTATGCTTTAAATTATTTGCTTCTTTATCCTGCCATATTTAGGCATTGGAAGATATCACCCTCCATCACTCTCAGTTATCATTTTTTGACAGAGACTTTGAGTATAAAATTCAGACTTTAAGGTCTCCAGATCATGGTTCTCAATATTGGCTGCAAGTTGGAATCACTTGAAGAGATTTGGAGGCACTGATGCCTAGGTGTTACCACCAGACCTTCTGGTTTAATTGGTCTGAGTGTACCAGAGCATGGGGATTTAAAAATTTCCCCCTGTGAATCCAATGTAAAGGAAAAGTCAAGAACTGCTGCTGTTATCAATCTTCTTGTCCAATAGTCACATTTTACCTATGAGCAGAATGAAGCCCAAAGTGAACACGTGGCTTTGTTTTTTTTTAACATGGCTTTTAAAATTTGATAGAGCTATCAAGTGGCCAAGCCAAAGCTGGGCCTGGATCCCCTGGTTCAAGACTCTTTTCCCTGTGCCCTGCTGGGATTCATTGTTGCTGACTTACCAGCCACCACCAAGGCTTGGACACCCAACTCCTCTGCCCACTATTGCCTCTTTCCTAGCCCAGGAGAATGTTTGCACTCTTAGCTCAGTCTAGTAAAGGCGCAAAATACAGAAGCTAAAATATCTTGCAGCTGGGAAGAGTGGACTCATGTGAGAGAAAGGAGGCCACTCAAGACTCAAGGCACAACCAGTAGAAGTTTCAGGGAACAATCAGACCAAGCAACGGTCTCATTGTCAGCGAGAACCTGACTTTACTGATGCAGCAAGGTCACCAACTCAGTGAGCTTCCAAATGAGCTCTGATCGGGGGACACGTTGATGGAAAGCATGGGATGGTAAAATGTGATTAAATTCAAAGAACTGGAGGTGAAGTTAGGCCGTGTTTGCTATCTTGCTTCAAACATCTCACAGCTGCTCATAATTGGCCTTTTGGTCATGTTTAGAGAGCTCCACAAAGACTTCAAGAGATTTCCAAAGTGAATCTCTGTAATCAGGAGACTACTGTGCTAAGTGGATCTCAGTGTAACTCTAGTAGCCGATTATTTTAGGGCTTTGGTCATAAAATCAGCCACAGATTATCAAAGGAGTTTAGAGACATTTTCTATTGAAAAGATGGAAAAACTAACAAGGGAATAATAATTTCTATCCTGGCTTCTCCCCAGCTTCTGTGGTAAGAGAAGAGATGGGCGAGAAAGCATTTCCCAAATTATGTTCCTTGAACTCTCTTTCCATGGCAAGTTAATGGGTGTTACTCTTTAAAAGCTATTCGTGACCTTAGAAAGTTAAACAAAAGTATACAGGTGGACTTCTCTGGTCTTTTAATAGAACAATCTGAATTACTAGTATCCAAGAGGGGGATATAGTGTGCAGAGTTTCCCAGGGAGCTCTTGGTTCCAGGAGCCTCTCTCTGAGATGGTGTTCCACAGAACACTTTTTGGGGAATGCTAATCAAAAGAATCTTTTAATACACCACCTTGTTGGGAGGCAGTTAAATTTAACAAGGTTTGTTCTAGAGGTGGCCTGTGGAGAATCAAAAAGTTAATAAGAGTTTCAGATCACCTAGTGGTCTTCTGAAATTAAACCTATGAAAAGATTATGTAAGGAGACTCTCTCTACCTTCCCACCAACTTTCTTCTCAGACCATACCATGGGCTCTGTGAAAGGCTCAGCTGATGGCAGAGTTATTCTGTTGCAGACAATGGATTTTACTTCACTGGTTCCCTGAATTATAGTCTGTTCTAGTCACTGTAACTATCCTTGAAATACAGGAAAGAAATCAGTGCACCATTTTCACTATACTTTCTTGATATTTTTATGTAAAATATTAAAGTTATTTGGAAGAGTTTAACAAATGTGGGAAATATTTCTTAATTGAGAATCATTTGCTTCTTGATTTTTAATAGTCTAGATCAGAAATCAGCAAACTTTTTCTGGAAAGGACCAGATAGCAAATATTTTGGGCTTTGTGGGCCATAGGATCTCAGTTGCAGTTATTCAACTCTGCCATTGTAGTGAGAAAGCAGCCACAGACAATGCATAACAAATGAGTATGGCTGTGTTCCAGTAAAACTTTATTTACAAAAAACAAGTGGCAAGCAGGATTTGACCAACGGTGATAGTATGTGGATCTCTGGTCTAGATGAAGGTATTACATGAGGATGACCATTGTGTGATGAAATATGTATTGTATTTCTCCTAATTCCTGGTAAAGGGCAAGCATGGTATCTGATAACCAGTTAATATCCAAAATATAAAAAGAACTCATACAACTCAGTACCAAAAAGCAAACAATCCGATTAAAAAATGGGAAGAGGATGTGAATAAACATTTTTCCAAAGAAGACATACAAATGGCCAACAGGTACATGAAAAGATGCTCAACATCACTAATCATCAGGAAAATGCAAATCGAAACCACAATGAGATGTCACCTCACTGGGATAGCTATTATCAAAAAGATAAGAAAGAACAAGTGTTGGCAAGGATGTGGACAAAAGGGAACACTTGTGCATTGTTAGTGGGAATGTAAATTGGTGCAGCCACCATGAAGAACAGTATGGAGATTCCTCAAAAAATTAAAAATAGAACTACCATATGATCCAGCAATTCTACTTCTAGGTATTTATCCAAAGAAAATGAAAACATTAATTTGAAAAGATATATACACTCATACAATGAAATGATATATATTCATTGCAGCATTATTTACAATAGCCAAGATATGGAAGCAACCTAAGTGTTAATCGATGGTAAATGGGTAAAGAAAAATGTGGTGTGTGTGTGTGTGTATATATATATATATGTATACACGCACACACACACAATGGAATACTATTCAGCCATTAAAAAGAATGAAGTCTTGCCTTTTGCAACAACAGGGATGGACCTTGAGGGCATTATGCTAAGTGAAATAAGTCAGAGAGAGAAAGACAAATACATATGATCTCACATGTAGAATTTAAAAAATGAAACAAAACAAAAAACCAAGTTCATAGATACAGAGAACAGATTGGCAGTTGCCAGAGGTGGGGGAAGGAGGGTGGGTGAAATGGGTGAAGGAAGTCAAAAAGTAAAAACTTCCGGTTATAAAATAGATACATCAGGGGGGATGTGATGTACAGCATGGTGACTATCGTTAATAATACCGTATCGCTTGTTTGAAAGTGGCTAAGAGAATAAATCTGACAAGTCCTCATCACACACACTCACAAATTTTGTAACTATGTATGGTGTTTGATGTTAACTAGACCTACTGTGGTGATCATTTCACAATATATACAAATATCAGATCATTATGTTGTACGCATGAAACTAATATAATATTACGTCACTTATACCTCAGTTTAAAAAATCATTAATAAAAAGACAGCATGGGATAAAGATAAGAAGTATCTGGATAAAAATATTTTACAGTTTGAAAGTTCAGATCCAATCATAATAGAAAACAAAGATCTTTTTTCCCCATCAGTATTTTGAATCCAAACTTGAACCTCTGCTTCTGTTATAAAACAATGTTCCGTCTGTTCATCATTCTATCCTAATAGTTGATGGAAAATTATTTTTTCTTAGATTTAAGCACTTCAGTAAAAGATAGATAAATCTAAGGTAAAAGCAAGATGATGGTCATGATAAGGAGCGGTGGGACTAGAGGAAGATAAAGGTTGAGCTGTAGATAGAGAAAACAAAGGTCAAGTTTCCATGGTAATAATAAAATAGTATTCACACTTTGAGATTTTAACATAGGACTGTTGCCTCTGGTCTCAATGCTAATTGTGATTTTAAACTAATGTAACACGTCAGTATCTTATAATGATCCTAATAGTGCTCAAAGATTGCGTATAGCATGTTAGCAATTTGGTCAATTCCCCAGAAGTATGTTCAAATATCTTTAGGTTATAATTTAGATAATGTGTCATCTAAAAGAGCAATTATTCCTCATCATCCACCTCGTGCCAATTTACTAAAGTTAGCAGATTTGACCTCATTTAGACCTACTTCTTTAGTGTATGATTGCAGTCAAGTTGGACAAGTTCCACATTGAGAACAAGCACTGATGCCTCAGCAGCAGTTGGGTAATTAGTTAAAAGTTCATGAAAATTATGGCAGATGTGTGAAGCACATGGTCCTGTGATTTCACATGGAACCAAGCACACTGTCATCACTCAGATGTGAAATTAATAATAATACAAGCATCCCTTGCTCAACAGAAGTTGAACTGCTCTCAGTTGCAAGTAAAGTCACAGATTCATTCTCTGGAACCTCTGTTCCATCCTCTCTTTCCACACAATCTGGTGTGGGGATATATTGCTTATTTAGAATGTCTAATTCTCTGTATTGTATTTGCTACTGTCAAGCTCTAGTAACTAGCTACTATCTGACAGTAAATATTTGGGCAGGGAGAAAAAATACGATTTTAATGTGCTGAGAACGTACCGAAACACTAATCACTAGGAACAGAGAAATCAACACAATTCATCTGCTAATTAGCATCACACATTAGCCGATTAGAAGCAAAACACCGCAGCTTGGAGCACTGGGAAGATGACGATAGAGAAGATTATAGGAGTAAGCAGGCTATTATTTCTCACGGAGTAAGTATTTGAACAGCTTGTAGGATATGCTCCAAGGCTGGCTTTTACTGCTGCCTCTGGAAAACTTGAGCATTTTCTCACCTGTGACTGTTTACAGACAGGTGTCCTGATTTCTGCTACCAAAAGGATTTCCATGGAGCAATGAGGGTTGGGCAAGGCTTCCTCTTAATCTTTCAAATAGCCAAAGCTATGAGAGGGAAACACGGTTCCCCACAGAAGTGTTCCCATGAGAGTCTCACAACATAAATAGGTGACAGCCCAAGTTTCCCCTACAGGGATGATGCAAAACCAGCTCCATCTTGGAGCTGAAATGTACCTTAAAACTCCCCCAGAGAGCAAAGCTCAGCAGCACCCACAACTTTCTTTGCCACAGTGACATCCTCCTCCCTCTGACATAGGTCACTTCCTCATCTAAACATAATATAGAAGGTGCCTCCAGCTATGAGTTACCTAGCAACTGAACTTTCATTTATTCATCCAGCATGTTTTTACTGAACGGCTGCTATGTGCCAAAAATGAGTCCAATGGGGAAGGATGTGAGCCATAATATTCTATCTAGCATAATGAGTTCATCAATTGGATCTTCTTCCCCAACTCTTTCCTGACCATCTTCATTTTTCTGACCACATTGTTCTTCCTTAACTGTGAGGTACACGGCACTAAAATGAGGGCAGGACTTCTTAATTCCCCTCCCCGCTCTGAAAGAGCTGACAGATCTTTTCTAGGACGAACTTCATTTCTTCCACTAAGTTCTCAAAGGAGCATAAGTCCTCCAGTGAAAAGGTGTTGAACATAAACATGTAGCAGTGGCTGTATTATTTTTTAAGGTGATACCAGTTCTTTTCTCATACGTCCTTCCCAGGATTTGTACTTTAGAAATCCTGACTTTCAGAAGTCTTTCTTTTCACCTCTAACTCTAAGACTTTCTACTCTCTTTTAAGTTCACAGCATCCTTTCAAGAGATATTTTAAATGATCACACACCCCCTATAAAATAAGAATTGTCTGGAGTAAGTTACCCATATAGCCTACCAAGATTTGTGACTGATTTACCCAAGCTAGTTTAGAGAATGTGGATTCCAGAGGAACCAGGATAAGTCACAGTCAAGGAATCAGTTTAACTAGACTGACATTCCCAGTAAACATTTGATAAATGGGGCTGATGGAAGCACTTTCTTCCTGGATATTAAGGCTTCTGTGGATGTGTTTCTCCATCCCATCCCACTACCTTCAGAGGGAAGGTAGGATCCTTAATCTGAACGCAAGGATAAAATCTTCCTGCATTATGACAAACTTTGACAATAAGGCAGTCCTCCAAACTGCTAAAGGCAGAGTGACGGTTTCATTTTTAAGCACCTAATTATCTCTAAGTGATAAAGTACCCAAACAACCTTGTTGGTTTTAGAGAGCACGGCCTCCCCCAAGACTCAGTTCATCTCCGTTCAAGTTGGCTGCGCCCTCTCTCCATCCTCCTTCTCCCCTCCTGGACTCTGGCTGGCTTTCCCAGTTTCAAATCTTCTGCAGCTTTTCTGGTAAACTGCAATGCTTATCAACCAGCCTCCTTATCCTTGGGGGCGTATTGAATATCAGATGAAAACACTGTAGAATTGGACAAGCAATTATTTAGTTTTATAATAATTTCTAATGATTAGAGCAAGCCGATTTTCACTTGCAGCAGTCAGAGATGAGGAAAAACTGAGATGAGCTCACCAGTCCTTACTTGATTTTCAGCAGACTGGGAACAGAATGTGATCTGCAAGTTGCATGGTCCAAAGAATACAAAAAGAAACGCAAGCCAATGCAGCATTTACGCTAAGCTTAGTTGTCTTTTTACAAAATCATGCTGGTCAAGATCTCTCCAGTTGTTGTTTCTTCAAAGTGGCTCTTGCCTGTTCTAGCTACCACTGACCAAAGGAATTCCCAGGACACAGTGGGTTCAAGGAGAGTCATACAATGATCAAATGAAGTCTGTGGTTGAGAGCCTTACATGATAGCCATTCATCCAGACGGCACAGATTGGCTGCAATAGCACCTTAGTTGGGTCTTTGCATATATATGAGATTAACTGACCCCCTCCATTTCAGATTTAACAGTGCCCTGGAAGCTTGGTGTCCAGCCACTGCCTGAGGAGGCCATGTCTGAGCCAACCCCTCATGGCATTTTTTAACAAGTTGCCTTGTCACTGCCATCAAGAAAGTCAATTGGCCACCACACCATATGCTGAGTCTTCTATTCTTTCATTCTCCTATTTTTTCCTTAAAGCAATCACGTGTCACCTTAAAAGTTTAGCATCACCCACCTCACTATTTTTGAGGAGAGGTGCATTGATTCTTTTATTCATTCATAGGTAGTTCTCAACCTCAATTTAAGAAAAAAAGGGAAAAAATTACAAAATTTATACCAATTTATGAGACCTCATTGTGTGGAGTTGTAGTACTTATTTGTCATTTGGTTAATCCCTCATCCTGTCCAGGAGGGGGAGACTTCATTGGTGGTTGGTAAAACTTTTTGCTCCAACTGCTCCGAGGAAGACCCATCTCTGGCTCCAAGGCCGCCCTCTCTTATTCTAGGTAAGTTCTATTCTCTACAAAAGACTGGAGAGGAGCAGAGCTGCTGGACCAGGAGAGGCCGAGGGCAGGATCCATGTGGAAGCACTGTTCCTGCCTTTGCCTTCTGAACAGCAACAGAGGATGCTTCCCCTCAGGTTAGCCCAAATGAAGCCACCCTCCCTCTCCCTGTCTCAGATTCAGAGAAAGAGAGGAATAGCCAATTAACCAAGGAGACGTTTCTTGTGGACTCTAGAGAAAGAATCTTGACTGCAAGTCCTCACGTCACACTATTATTATCAACCATTATCCTTCAGAATTTGCCATTATGAGGAGCAAATGCCATGAATAGAATGATGGAAACATCCATATCTAAGTAGACCTCTCAAACTCTCTGCTGTATTCACTTTTTATCAACAGATGACCATTTACGAACTCTTAAATTGACTAGGCTATGTGGTGAGTTAATCTAAACATGTGCAAACTGAGATCATTTATAACAAGGATATATATGTGCTTTGTTTCTTTTTAGGTAATTTTTGTTCTCTAAAAAAGCTAGGGGGAAAAAAGCCAGTTTCAAAATCCTTGGAAGCTTTTATCCACTTGGAGATAATTTTATGTTTCAGAATCACTTTGTGACTTAAATTGCTTCAAAAATATTTTACCCTCAAATGCCCAATGTGTTTTCAAAATGGAAAGATCAACGTGCCCATCAAACCCCTTCATGAAGGGTATACTCTAATCTTATCTGCGTAACCTGTCCCCCTAAAATAGGATTATCAGAGAAAATACAAGCCGCCCAATTAAATTTGAATTTCAGATAAACAACCAATAACTTTTTAGTATAAGAATGTTTCAAAAATTGTATGCAGAATACTTACACTAAAAAATTATTCATTGTTTACCTGGGCATCCTGTATTTTATTTGCTAAATCTGGCAACCCTGCCTCGAAGAGAAGTTGTGAATCTCTGACAGTCCCTATCACCACTCACCAACTTCATTCCATTCCTAATTTAAGCCTAGTCTTCAAAAATAAATGGGACTATTGACTATTGCCCAATATTGAGAAACAAAGTTGGTATTGAAGAGGATTGAAAAATACAGTTGCCTTGCCAGGTAGATAGGGAATTAGGCAACTTTTATAAAATCTAGGTATGCAAACTAGATCATAAACAGGCTCACTTTCAAAGACTTCTGCTGTAATTAATGTATATAAACCTTGCACAATTGAAACCTAGAATGTTTTGAGTGCTTCAGCCATAAGAAGGTAAGGTGTTTTCCAAATTCTTAAAAAGCAGTTAATAGCTAGGGAGACCATGCTCACATTTTATTTTGGTATTCGTATTAATTTCCTTAATCTCACCTAATCTTCTTTCTCTCTCTCTCTAGTTACCTGAACAAGAATAAATACCTGACAGTTATTGACAAAGATGCATTTGGAGGAGTATACAGTGGACCAACTTTGCTGTGAGTAAGACATACAAAAGAATATTTCAGTCCTTTTTAAATTTAATTTATTTTTTTTGGAAGGGGGGCACTAAGAGGAGCAGCTGACGCTCATGGGTAAGGAATGTTGTTGTCTGGATAAAGGCTTCTGCTAGTACTTTTCTGCCAAGTTGTATAGGCTACTGCTTAGAAAACAGTCCTTGTTCGTTGAGACTCAGAAGGCCCCATGCTCCACTGCACCATCCTGATGCTTGAGCAGGCAGTCATCTTGGTGTGGACGTTCTTGGAAGCCCTCTTTTGGAAAAAAGACAGAAATTTTTGAGCAGCTGCTGTTGGCAAAATTCTGAGACACAAGGTCTACAAATAAGTGGAAAGAACCCTAGTCTTTGCAGAGAAAATGGTATATGAATATGTATTGCCTTGCACAAAGAAGGAAGACTGTAAATGGTAATTCGATTCATACCTGGAAGAACTTATCATCATTGGGGAAGATGGGATGTAAACATTTTCAAAAACAGCATGGAAAAAAGTACCTATTTGTGCATTTCCTCTGATTTACACCTCCACGTGCAGTCAGTGATCAAGTTCTGTCAGTGCTGTCTCCCTCAAGGCTTGTTATCAGCACTGTCTTCTCCATCCCCTTGGTTTGGCCTAGTTTAGAATCTCATCTTTGAGCATCTGTTCAAGTCCTT
This sequence comes from Equus caballus, assembly GCF_041296265.1. Lineage (NCBI taxonomy): Eukaryota > Metazoa > Chordata > Mammalia > Perissodactyla > Equidae > Equus > Equus caballus. The sequence goes on from NC_091707.1 coordinate 38,728,696, forward strand.
GCCAAAGTGGAACACAACACCCCAGGAGAAGCGCAAGACAATTAGGAAAGGCAAAAAGAAATTAGAGGTCTATTTATACTTATGTTTTTAAAAAGTAGAATAAATTAAGTTTTACTAATATTTTATATACAGATGACCACTGTCCCTCAGGTATCAGGCAATGGATGCATCCCAAGGGAACGGTGGGTGATCCAGTCTCAAGGACTTAAGATCCTCACTCCTTCACTTTTAACAATTTTACTTCACTTTTAGACTGAATGCACTCGATGAGGTGGGTTTATGGCCTTATTTTCTTAACACATAGGCTCCGTATAAGAGGACATAGTTAAGCTGAAAATCTACTGTACCATAACAGGGTTCATTGTTAACTAGAAAAAATATTTAAAGGTATTATGCATTTTTCTTTTTACAAAAAGACAAATTTTTTTAAAGTATTGACCTTTTATATGATTTTTTTTTAACCTGGAAGATATTTTTTAAAGATATCTTTAACTGTTCCTTCAAGATAAAGGTGATATATCACTAACAAATAAGGAAAGTTGTTGCTTTTCTAAAGAAATCTGTGCTGTGGAAAGAGTCTTTAGAAACAGGTATCTGGAAACATTTCCATGTTATGTGATTTTCCTGGTGAAAATGTTGGATGGATGTCACTTATAAAAATCCTGTCTTGTTAAAATGAGAAATTGAATTTTAACCTGTTTTAAAATCTTTCAAATTAAGAGTGGCAAAGGGTTTAAAATCATTATGTACAAAATATGAAAATGAAGCACCTTCAGATCAGATTGCAAAAACAACTGATTGACATCCGAGAATAGGAATTTCAATACAAACATGCATTTAATTACTGAATTGGATTGAAAGATGATAATCTTAATTTAATAAGTAGAGCCAAGCCTGCCCTATTCCACTTGGAACCATCTATCTTTGTGAGGTAACTTTTTCAATTGACAGCCGTTGAAACCAAAACCAAAATAAACTGAACCAGAAGCAGACATCTGGACAGCTATATCAGAAAGGGTTAAATAACAATTTTCAAAATTAGTGAAGTATATTTAATAACACTGTTTTCACTTTAGTGAAGTATTTTTTAGATATTATTTATTTATTTTCATCTTATCCTTTTAAAATATATGCTTAGTGTGTTTTATAATGTATATAATGTAGTATTGCAGTAATATGTGTATAGAGCTCATAAATATACATATGTTAGAAATGTATACTCAAACACTTTTTACTTATAAATACATAAAATTGAAAGAATTTGAAGATCAGTGGTGTAGACCAGAACCACTCAAAGTGCGGGTCCTTTACAAGGTGAAGAGCTAGTCTCAGATTGTACATCAAAGCACAGTTTCCTTTGTGGAGAAAGTCTCCCCATGAGAGCAAAGTTGGCCAAACTAAACAGAGTGCTTAGTGAAGTAGCTGGCTTACATTTCAGCAGAAGCTTCTTACCTTATCAAGAACTGGTAAGAAACAGTTAGCCAATGGGCACTACGCTTTGAGTAGCACAAGTCTAGATGGCAAGTCTCCAAATCTCCCCTTGCCTTCCATCTTGGTCCCTTTAACCACAACATCCACAAAGCTCTGTGTGTTCAAATGCAAATAGAATCTTAAAACCCAATGCTGGTCTCCCATTCCCCTCAGGATAAAGACCTTAGTGTGGTACACAAGGCCCTGCTATAATTTTCAACTTTTCTCTAACACCACTATACACCCCTAACCAGTGATCCATCCATATTCAACATTTTAGCTCCCCTCTTGCTCCAACCTACTTATATAGCTGTGCTAAACTCTTGCTTTTCCTACTGCTTGGAAACCCTACCACAACCTTATCTGTCTGATGAGCACTACTACCATTTTGACATTCAAGTAAAGATCTCCTCTCTGAAGTCATTCTTGGCCTTCCTTCTCCTTAGGGAAAGATGACAATTTCTTCCTCTATTCCCCACCACCTCTATGTATGCATCTCATGGCACCAGTAACATGTTTCTGCCTTTATCTCTAGGCACTCCTAGAGAGCAGGGGCTATGTCTGTTTCATTTCTACAGTTCTAGTTCATATTACAATGGCTGAAACACAGTACTAGTTTAACAAATGTTTGCGAAATTAATACAGTATACAATAAATATTTGAATCACACTTCGGTAAATGCTATAGTATTTAAATAGCAGTCACATTTTAAAGATAATACAGCATGTTGTCCTTAAGGGAGAGTGTCCATTTCTACTTCTTTGGAAGTGGTAAATTAAACTACCTATTTTTTTGTGCTGCTTAAAAGTTGTTTTGATAGTCTTGGTAAGATTTTTTTACAAGACTCTCTAACCAAGTTAAGACAGGTGTGCAACTGCTTGAAAATGCCCTTCCTGCTTGCTAGAGGCATGCTCGATTATGAAAAGTGGACTAAATTCGGAGCTAGACCTGGAGGAGTTGATTCCTGGCTCCATCTCTAATTGTGAGACCCAAGCCTCAGTTTTCTTATTTGTCAAAACACAGTAACTAGAAGTAGTGAAGCTAAAATAAGAAAATAAATCTAAAGCACTGAGTATCTGCTTAGTAATGTTAAATATTATGATTACCTCCACTTCTTCCTGTCTCTTGACACTTCATTATTCTTGTCTTTCTTAACCGCTCTGATCACTCTTCCTGATTTCTCTCTAGAACTCCCTGCCCCAGTATTTCAATGGGGCTCAGTCCTGGGCGTTGGCTCTATCTCCTCTATATCTTCTCCTTTGGTTAAATCATTTGCTCTCAAATATTACGAGAATACAAATGATTTCTAAACTTCAGCTTTCAGACCTTCATTCTTATTTAGCCATCAAGCCTGCCTGAAAGTCCCTCACTCCTCCTTCATTCCTGCCAGTTCCCATCAGTTTCATTAAACTCTTCCCACCAACCTTTGAAAACGTACAGCAAACATTGACTAAGCACTTGCTAAACTCTAGACTCTTCATGAGGAGCTTTCAACAGGAGAGGGTCACTCATTGGAAGGCTGGTCAGGGAAAGCCTCATTGAGAAGGCGACAACTGGGAAAAGACCTGAAAGTCACAAAGGAGCAAGTTATGTGGCTATTTGAAGAAAGAACATTCTAGACAAGTGCAAAGAGCTTAATGTGAGGGAAAACCTGGTATGTTTGAGGGATAGTAAGGAGGCCGCTGTAGCTCAAGCAGAGTGAACTAAATTAAAAAAAAAAAAAAGCAGGAGTTGTAGTCAAAAGATAATGGGATGGGGAGAGCAACTTGTGGATGGCCTTAGAGGTCATTGTGAAATCTTTGATTTGCTCTTAGATAGAGGGGAGCCACTGGAGCTTTTTGAATATAGAAGTGCCATGATGTGACTTATGTTTTAACAGGGTCACACTGGCTGTTGTGTTGAGAATAGACTGTAGGGGACCAAGCAGGAAGATTACTTAGAAATATATCAAAATAATGTAGGCAGGAGATGATAGCAGCTTGTACCAAGGTAATAGCAGTGGAGATGATAAGAAATAGTCATATTCTGACTGTATTTTTAAGGTAAAGCCAACATAATGTGCTGATAAATGTGTATAGGGAATGAGGAAAAGAGAAGAATCAAGGACAACAGCCAGGGTTTGGTCCTGAGCAGCTAGACAAATGAGATCATCATTTCCTGAAACAGAGAAGACTGTAGGAGGAGTTTGTATGAGGGGGAAGAACAGTTTGAGGGACCTGTACACATCCAAGCAGGCAGTGATATGTATGGATGTGAAAGTTACGATAGAGATTCCCAGACCCAAGGATCCCCAGACCTTTGGGGGAAGCTGTAGACATGAAAAACAGAGAGGAGAACTTTAAAGGAATAGAGACAACACAAGAAACAGAAGAAAACTTTAGTAAAACGTTATAACAAATATCCTCAGAGAGATAATGTTTTACATCCATAAAATAATTCCTTATATAAGAATATTAAGAAAACAAGAAAGAGCTCTTGACTCCTAGAATAAAACATAGGGAAAAAGCTCCTTGACATTCATCTTGGCAATGATTTTTTGGGTAGGACACCAAAACCACAAGCAACAAAAGCAAAGATAAACAAGTGGGACTACATCAAACTACAAAGCTTCTGCACAGCAAAGGAAACCATCAAGAAAATGAAAAGGCAACTTATAGAAGGGGAGAAAATATTTGCAAATCATATATCTGATAAAGGGTTAATATCCAAAATATACAAGGAACTCATACAACTCAACAGCAAAATACTCCCCAAATAATCAAATTAAAAAATGAGCAAAGGACCTGAATAGACATTTTACTAAAGAAGACAAATGGCACACAGGTACTTGAAAAGGTGCTCAACATCACTAATCATCAGGAAAATGCAAATCAAAACCACACACCTGTTAAAATGGCTAGCATCAAAAAGACAAGAGAAAACAAGTGTTGACAAGGATGTGGAGAAAAGGGAAACCTTGTGTACTGTTGGTTGGAATGTAAATTAGCACAGCCATTATAGAAAATGATATGGAAGTTCCTTAAAAAATTAAAATTAAAACTACCCTATGATCCAGCAATTCCACTTCTGGGTATTTATCCAAAGGAAAGAAACCATTTATCTTGAAGACGTATCCACACTCCCATGTTCATTGCAGCATTATTCACAATAACTAAGGCATGGAAACAACCTGAGTGTTCATTTGATGAATGTATGGACAAAGAAAAACATGGATAAAGAAAAAAGATAAAGAAAATATTATTCAGCCATGAGAAATCCTGCCATTTGCGACAACATGGCTGAATCTTAAGGACAGTATGCTAAGTGAAATAAGTTAGGCAACAAAAGACAAATGCTGTATGGTCTCACTTATATGAGGAACCTAAAAAGCCAAACTCATAGAAACGGAGTAGATTGGTGGTTTCCAGGGTCTGGGGGTTCGGGGAAATGGAGAAATGTTAGTCAAAGAGTACAAAAATTCCAGTTATAAGATGAATAAGTTCTGTGGATCTAATGTACAGCATGGTGACTATAGTTGATAATATTGTACTGTATACCTGAAAGTTGCTAGGAGAGTAGATCTTAAATGTTCTCACCACCAAAAAAAAAGAAGCAGCAGTAACTATGTGAGGTGATGGATGTGTTAACTAACCTTATTGTGTTAATCATTTCACAATATATACATATAGCAAATCATCACATTGTACACCTTAAACTTACACAATGTTATATATCAATTATATCTCAATCAAGCTGCAGAGAAAAGAAAGAACTCTTGGAAATTAAAAATATGATAGCTTAAACAAAAAAAATTAGGAAATTTTCAAAAATATAGTGGAAAACATTTCCCAGAAAAGAAAACACACAAAAAAAGATGGAATAGAGGAGAGAAAAGATAAGAAAATTAGAAGTTCAAACTAGGTGGTCCAACATCCAAGTAACAAAGTTTTAGGAGGAGCAAATAAAACAAAAAAGAAAATTGTGGGAGAAGATTGCCTATAAATGAAGGAAATGAGTTTTTAGAATAAAAATTCCCACAAAGAACTCACATAAATGAAAAGAAGCTCATGGAAGTACATCATAAGATATGGAAACTGTGATAAAGAGAATATTCTAGAACCTTCTAAAGAGAAAAATCATGTTACTCATGAAGGCTGGAGTCCTGTGAATGCCATCAGTCGTCTTAGCAGTAACACTGAGAGACAGAAGATGATAAGGTACATCCTTCTAGTTTTGAGGGAAAGTGATTTCCAATCTATCTAGGATGAAGGTAAAATAAAGACATTCCCAGTCATGCAAAATCTCAAAAACGTGATTTCCCATTCACCTTTTCTTGGAGATAGACCAAGAAAGAGAAAAATGAGGAATTCAGAAACAAAGATCTACACTGGAAAGAAGCAAATGGAATTCCCAGGATGACGAAAAAGGGAAGTCCTGGGAATCTCGAGACAAAGACATCTACATCAGAGCTGAAGGAGGGCTTCAAGAGAAAGTTCTAGAAATAAAAAGGGACTGATAGATTATCTGACATGATTGACTGTATGAAAAACTGGCTTGAGAGGTGTTCTACAGAACTGTAAAGCATGTGGCAAGACTTAGCAAGAGGTCCATTCAAACCAAGATACGTAAATAAAAAAAGAGAGACAGACATTTCATGAAGAAGCAAAAAAAGTTCCGTAAGAAAGGAAATCACAATGTGAAGAATTGTGATAACCAAAGTACTAAATATGGGTTTAACTAAATATGTCCTAAAACTATTTCAGGAGAGTCGAGGAGGTGTCAGGAGGATGTATGTTTGGGGTAATGAAGACAACTAAATCCTTATCTTCTATGATAGGGAGTCAGTCCTGAGGGTGTCAATTGAAAACCAATAAATCAAGAAATATTTACAGTTATGGAAAGGATATCAAAAGTTGAAAGTGGTTGCAAATGAACTATAAAAAAGCAAACAACCCAATCGAAAAGTAGGCAAAGGAGATGAACAGACATTTTTCCAAAGAAGATATACAGATGGTCAATAAACACATGAAAAGATGTTCAACATCACTAACCATCAGGGAAACGCAAATCAAAACTACACTAAGATACCACCTTACGCCTGTTAAAATGGTTGTAATCACTAAGACTAAAAATAACAAATGTTGGAGAGGGTGTGGAGAGAAGGGAACCCTCACACACTGCTGGTAGGAATGCAAACTGGTGCAGCCATTATGGAAAACAGTATGGAGATTCCTCAGAAAACTAAAAATTGAACTACCATATGACCCAGCTATCCCACTACTGGGTATCTACCCAAACAATTTGAAATCAACAATCCAAAGTAACATACGCACCCCTATGTTCATTGCAGCACTATTCACACTAGCCAAGACATGGAAACAATCCAAGTGCCCATCGACTGATGATTGCATAAAGAAGATGTGGTATACATATATAATGGAATACTACTCAGCCAGAAAAAAAGACAAATTCATCCCATTTGCAATAACATGGAAGGACCTAGAGGGAATTATGCTAAGCGAAATAAGGCAGAGTGAGAAAGACAAACACCAGACGATTTCACTCACATGTGGAATATAAACAAGTACTGGGACAAAGAAAACAGTTCAGTGGTTACCAGGGGAAGAGGGGTGAGGGGTGGGTACAGGGGGTGAAGGGGAGCACTTACGTGGTGACAGATAAGAAATAATGTACAACTGAAATCTCACATTGATGTAAACTATTATGAACTCAATAAAAAAAACGTTGAAAGTGGTTGCTTCTCGGGCATCAGAAAGAGACTGCAAGGAGAGGCTGCACACGAGTCTGCTGTTTGTATTATCAAGCTTCCAGTGTAATTTGCTTTTTAAAAACTGCTTAAATTTGCTTTTTGAAAAATTTCCTTTTTAAAAAAAAGCTTTTTAAAAAAATTTTTAAAAATATTTTTTAATTTTAAAAAAATCAAATTTTTTTTAAAAAGCCACAAAGCATAGGAAGAGAAGACAATGGAGATAGCAGCATTTGAGGCCAGTAGGAGGAAAGTAAGAAACGAACAAAGAAAAGTCCAGTTTCATTCGTCAAATTCCAAGCACAGTTGTCTTAAAATGCATATTAACTAATCGTGCATGCCCTTGTCATCACTCTAATGCGTGTCTTGAGCTTTTGTCAAAATCTTCATTACTTTATTTCCCACATACCTTCTACCCATAATTAGATTTTAAGATCCTGGAGGAAATGGACTATGTCTTAGACTTTTTGTAAATCTCCCACTTCAAAAGAGAAGACAGCAAGTACTCAATAAATATTTGATAAGTTGTAACTGAATATCAAATAGCCATGGTTTGGTTGTGTTTTGGTATAAAAGTGAATCTTGGAAAATCTTAAACTCTATCTAAAGAGAAGAGAATTGGGTGGTATATATATTTCTGCCTCATAAAGGTATTTGTGAAAGAATAGAGTCATCTCTAACAGTCGACGAAAACTGTCAAACTTGCCCACTTAGTTTACCATCTTTTGTCAAGGTCATTTCTCGGAAAAGAATCTAATTCAGAACAGGCGAAACATCTAAAGTGCGATCTATTCTCTGATCTCTGCTATTTTCTTTAAAAGCCTTTTTAATTTAGTCTGGGAGTTTAATAAGAGTTTTTACTTATTCATTTTTAATCAAGATATGCAATCTCATTTTCCATTTTTATACTTTCCATTTTTGATTATCTTGTTTTCTTTTAACGTTATTTTGAAAGAGAACCTCTCAGTGTCTGTAATCCCGAAGGAAAGAACACACTGAAATGCAATGCCTTCCATAATAACCAGAGTTCTGTAAGGTCTAAATTATGTAACTCACTCTAATGAGCATTTAACTTACTGTTGAAAATGATTGTATTATAAGAGTCCCACTTACTATTATAAGTATCACCTAAGAAGAGGAAATCTCTGTGATAACATCCTTGAGTTTGCGTTACATGTATCTACAAAAACAAACTTCAAAAATAAACTTTTGTTGCTATTAGCTGATCAAATTAACCATTTGAAAATCCAAGGGTCATGGCACTGCCATTTTGGTTTACAGAAATAGAAGCCTTTCTGTTTTTCTTTTTGACTCTCAGTCATCTTCATAAAATCATACTATCAGATGGCAAAAAAATTGTGACAGCGTTCTTTTTGGCACGCCTAAACTCCACAGGTGTGTTGAATCACAAATGCATGATTTTCTAGGTTGATCCTGGGCAAAATTATTTTTTATTGAGGTATAATTTACATACAATAACATGCTCAGTTTTCAAGCAGTTTGATGAATCTAGCAAAACTATGTTACCCTACCTCAGCCAAGGCTTAGAACATTTTCATCACCCAGAAAGTTCTCTCATGCTGCACTCTCCCATAGACAACTACATATTTTTATTTTTAAGTGTAAAAATCTAGGAGTAAAATTGTCAGCTTGCGGAATAGATGTATATTTAGCTTTATAGGAAATACCGCCAAACTGTTTTCCAAAACGGTTGTCCCATTTTTTATTCACACCAGTGAGGTATGAGAGTCTCATACTGGCCAACCCATTGTATTGTCAATCTTCTTGACTCTAGCCTTTATAGTGGGTGTAAAGTGGTAACTCGTGGTTTTACGTTGTGTTTCCCTGATGATTAATGATGTTGAGTATGTTTTCACGCACTTACTAGCCATTTGTATATTTTCTTTTGTCAAGTGTCAGTTCAAATAGCTTACTCATTTTTTAAATTGGGTTGTTTGTTTTTTTATTATTGAGTCGTGGTCCTGAGAAAAATTTTGGCCTAAATGAAATCAATTTCAGTCCTAACTACCAGCCCTTCACCATCCCCAGTTTCTCTTCTCTGTCCTTTTTCTCTTCCCTTTCTGAGAAGAAATGGCTACTCTGAAACAAATTTGTGCAAGGTATTCTTTTATTCATTTATTCTACAGGGATTTTACTGAGCACCTACTGAACACCATGAAAAATATAAGGATAAGACATAGCCTCTACTTTTAAAGAGATTATAATCAAATTCAGGAGAAATGTGAATAAGTAACTGTATTATAAGTTTAATGTAAAAATAACCATAAGAGTGCTTTAGAGAATCAAGATACCCTTTCTTAGGGTGACCAGCAAAGGTCTCATTAAAGGAGGTGGTATTTGACATGGGCTTCAGATGAGGGGTAGAATTGCAACAGACAGAGACAGAGTTATGAGAGAAAGAACAAAGGCAAGTCTACAGGAAAACATAGGATGTATTCAAAGAACAAAACAACAACAACAATATACTCGGGGCAAAAGGACAGCATCTGAAAAGTGTGTTGTGTTGAAATCGTATTGTGAGGAACATGACCTGACTTTCCAGGTAAGGGTGACCGTGAAAATATTAGTAATAGTTGCACAACCCATTACAGTTTGTGGCCCTCTTCAGCTCACCCCCATGCCTTCTTTCCTTTGCCTCTGCCCATGCTCAGCCCTGGCTGTATTAGTTCTGGATACCTCTGTCCCAGCCACTGCACTGGGAGTGCTCATCTCTACCTCCTGGCTATTTGGCAGGCACTGGACGTCCCTCAGAGGGAAGGGAGATAGACCCCAAAGTCCTAATCAGCCTGGAGTTCTTTTCTTCCTTTCTGTGCTTGCTGAGCAGAGCCTTCAGAGCAGCTCTCTTAGAGAGGAAGGGAACCTCCTAAGGGTAGAAAACCAGAGGAGGTTTGTCTGCTAGGCTGTTCTGCTCATGGACTGTGAAATGAGTTGTAAAGACAAACAGACCTCCTGTAGTGTCCAGCTTGGACACCAAGTCACATCCAGGCCAAGGGAGCCGAGTTGGTGGGGAAGCAACTGGAGCAGGTCATCCCTCCTAAGTCACACATCCTCAGCTCCAGAGGGACAGCAAAGGAGAGGGCCTGCAACCATTTCGTGGGGAGCTGCAAGGAAGGGACAGAAGAATTGAGAGAAAGAGAGAACAATTATCTTTCCAGAATTGTGTGCATGCTGGCTTCTTGCTGAGAACAAGAGGATGGTCTAATTCAGCCCTAGGAATCTTCGGACTAGAGGAGTTGTATCAACAACTCAGGATACTTAGTTCCCCAAAAACTCCTACTTTATTTATCAGTAGCACCTCTTACTACCATAGCTACTGATATGAGAAAAAAGGATTGACACTTTAAGCCATGGCAATCTATAATGATAGAGTTACTTTTCATAACTATTGAAAAATTTGCAGAGCATTCTCCAACTAGGAGGCTAAATCTTGGTAGGAGAAAGATGATGGCATTTTTGCAAAGATCCTCAAAGTCATACAAACCTTTGTATTTCTTCAATTGACTAAAAGTGCAACTACTGTTGTCCTTAAAAGTTTTTTACTTGAAATAAAGAAGAAGTTCTCCAAAGCACTGACAGCCACTGTCTTAGAGCAATGGCCTCAAATGATCATGCGTTTTTACATCAGGAGATTCAGTGTGAACAAATGTTTTCACATCTGTGCCAAGCCAAAAAGTAAACTAGAATGACTTTTCAGCTCTAAGAAAGAACAATTCACAAATCCATTAACTGCTTCTTGTGACCTGCTTTTGCTGGAGTTTATTGTTTAAGTAAGGGCTTTGTACCTTGATCAAAAATGATAGAACATAAAAGAGTATTTGCTGAGTCTGAATCCTAGGAAAACAATGCTTGCAAAATTTTCTAAACCATATAAATTCTCAACAGTTTTATTAACCAATCATTGCTCTTTAGCAAGGAGCCCTCAACAGTGATGAATCTTCAGAACAAAAAGCAAGTAGAAGCACAATTTTTTCCTTGCAACTTTAAGTATAAGTAAATCTACCTTCTAGCGAGTTAGACTCTGTGCTAAACATTTTTACGTAAATTATTTTATTTCATCCTATAAACCCTACAGGATTCTGACCTCTCCAACGGCACTCTTCTCATAATTTTTGGTGATTTCATCCATCTCAAGTCTCAGTTATTTGTGGGATGAAAGGAAAGAAATGAGGTTGCGTAGGGCCAAATAGACGAGGCAAAAATCTTGCAGACTCTGTTCTGTAGCAAGTTTTACTCATGATTTTGCAATCAACTAAAACATGCTGGCAACAGGCTAACTGATAGGAGGGGTAAGTCAACCTGGGATTAAAGTTTTCAATAAATAACCCATAAATATAAACAAAAGAAGCAGCTTACGGTATGCACAATTAGGCACTCAATTCTTCCCAAGTCAATATGGGTGCATACTAAGTTCTTTGACTGTTCCGAGATTTTTACTCTTGGAACAGGTAGAAGGAATGAACAGTTAAAGGTTTTCATTCTGACACACTATCTCTACCAAGTCTCTGAAATCCATTTGGTTAATTATGTTCTGCTTCTGAGTCTAAAAGAAATAAACTCTTGAAGAGAAAGTGGACTTTTCATTTCTCACAGTTAGCATTGAGGCCAATCCTTTTGCCACTATGGCGGTGGTCATATTGTATGTGTGTTGGGAGTGGAGGAGGAGAAGGGAGAGGACTCAACATAGAGGAGAAGCATATCTTTGTGTTTCAGTATCTGACTATTGGCAATAAATCACTCTCATTTCCTCTCATCACTGTGCATAGAAGCTCTGACCTTACTGAGTTACAGTATACAAGTAGCTTTTCATTACAGGATCCACTATGTTGAGACAGTATACTCTGTGAGATTTCATAGTCATGGAAGCTATAGGCTTAAAAGAAATTTAATTATTCAAACTCGAGAGGGAGAAAAAGAGGATAGCGGTGATATCTGAGTTATAAAGCAATTTTGTTGGTACGCAAAGACTTCGAGAAAAGATTGGTAATTATTATCATCTGAATCTTGAGACGAGCATCCTATTAATAATAGCAGCCATTTTTGAGCATCAGCTATGTGCTAGGTTCTTTACAGATAAGTATCACCTTGAGTCTTTTTAACTATTCAACAGTGGGTGTTATTGTCCCTATTTAACAAATGAGAAAACTGAGGTGCAGAGGTAGCAGGTAAGTTTCTAAGGTCACCCGGCTCTAAGTGGTGGTGTTAAGATGCAAAACCAGCACTAACTCAGAAACACCATTTCTTCCTTGCACACTGGGTCAACCCCTTTCACGTATGATTATTCTTGCACCTATTGTAATTCTCTGACTTTGCTTGATCATTTTCTTAAATTTCTACTTAAAACCGTTGAGTTCTTTATCATCTTACTCAGAAGAAAGCCAAAGTGCTCAGAAATAGCCTTCAAAGACCTATGGTGTTTGCCCCCCACTCACAACCCAATAGCTCTGATCCCATCTCCTACTTCCTTCCTTCTCACCACTCCACCCTAGCCACACTGAACAGGTCCCCGCAGGTGTGTTCCCTCCTTAGGGGTTGTTCACTGTTTCTCTACCTAGAAGGCTCATCCCCCAGATATCCCTGGGCCTTGCTCCTTCACCTCCTTCAAGGTTTTCCTTAAATGTAAGCTTCTCATTGAGGTCTTCCCTGAACACCTATTTAAATTTGCCTGCTGCTTTATTATTTTATTTATTTATTTTACTTTCTCTGCTGTATTTTTCTTCATGATGCTTATCACCATTTGACATTCTAGACATTTACTTACTTAGTTACTCTCTGTCCCCCTCCATTAGTATATAAATGCAATGGGAGTAGGGGTTTTGTCTACTTTTTCCCACTATTGTAACCCAAGTGGGAGTATACTTATACAATGCCTCGCATGTAGCAGAAACTCATTAAATATTTGATGAATGATGAATAATTTCAAGCCAAAGCAATAGGTGGGGCAAGAAGAGTTTTACTTTTCTGTTCCTCAGTTGTTTGTCTTGGCATTAAAGTTACCGTAAGAACACCTCTTTCCTTATGGGTTCTCTGAAAATGAGCAAACACAGTAGCAAAGTGGTACATATGAACAACTTGCAAATTCACGTTGCAATTCAATCCTCCTGTGAGAAGATTAAAGACACTTACTTGTGGGCAATGACAGCTTTGAGGGATCTTAAAGTAGAGTACTGAATTTTAAAACATGCTAACTATTGACTCACATCCTGGGAGCATAAAGAGTTTATATAAAATAGAGCCGAGATGGATGTCCCCCTTCCTGTTCCTGTTGCATTTGGATCATTATCCTTCCCTCCTCCTTAAAACTCCTCCCCAACTTTGACTCTCATGCTGTCGGACATTACCGGCCAAATATCTTTTTGTTGTTATCCATGAACTCCAAAGTCATTTTGTCTCATTTCTTGAAGATTTCAGCTACTGATTCACTGTTACTGACTTCCCTAACACTATTCCTCTCATAATTTTTGGTGATTTCAACATCCAAAGGTTCATCTTTCCCATACCTTCCCTCTGACCTCCACTCCTCCAGTAAACTTGCCCTCCACTCTACCTCCAGACTTCACTTCCATGGTCATACCCTAGACTTGTCATTACCAACGACTACAAACCCTCCATAAGCTGTCTCAAACATCGTGCTGTCTTTCCATCTCTTTCCTTCTGATACATTAATTCCTTTGGTCCCTTTAGGATCTACAATCCATTACTAACGTTTCACTATCTTGCATCTCTCTTGTGTCCTCTCTTCTTTATGCAGTTTAAATTCCATCATCTATCATTATAAATACTGACTTGTACACAGAGCCAACTACCTTGCCCCTCTCACTTATCATTCTTGCCTGGAAAAACCCTACCTTCATTAAATCCAACTATCCCCCTATTATGGGCCTGGACTTTTGCAGGTAACCTGGCAAGTGATTTCATTTTAATCATTCACCCCAAGTGGGCCCTAAGTGCTGTACAGCAATAACACCCCATTTTCCCGCTTTCCCACTGTCCTGGATAAACATGTCATTTCTCCTCTTTCATTCTCATGCCCAGCTGACTTCCATTTCACTGAGAATAAAATCAATCAGAAGAGAATTCACTCTCCCATTGATGCGGGGTTGGCGAGCCGAAGAGTCAAAAGAAAGATTTCTTGGACTCTCAAAGTCTAGCAGTAGTGCTCTTTTATTTAGAGAATAGTGTGGAATAGCATGGGGACAGGACCCATGGGCAATCAGAGCTGCTGCTTCCACTGCTGCTGCTGCTGACATAGGGACAGGACTCATGGGCAGTCAGAGCTGCTGCATGGGGACTGGACCCACGGGCAGGAGGAGCTGCTGCTGCAAACATGCGTTGAGAGTAGGGCTAAATTTAAGGCATGGGTATGTGAGTTATCTCTTTACAAGACAAAGGAAAGAATATCTAAAAAGAGTTGTTAAAATGGTATCACTGCCAGTAGGGTCTGGTTATTGGGTGGTCCTATAACTTTTAGATAAGAATCAAATTGGATTAAGTAAATCGCAAAAGCCACCACTTAAATATTATCTTCAGCTAAAGACAAAGGAGGATGTTGGGGGTGGGGGGTCAGTTACATGAGGTTGCCAGACAGTAAACAACTTAAGTCCTTGCCTTCCCCATTAAGAGTTTCCAGAGATAAGGCCATCCCGCCTTCCTCCTGGTGCAGAGAGGGAGACACCCCCCAACAGATGGAGACTTCCTTCACAAATGCAAATGTCTCTCATCAAAGGGCAAGCAAATTCCACTCCTCAGAGCCTCCTTCTCATCTGCAGTTTGTAAAAGTAACCAGCCTAAAATCCTCATCACCATCACTGCATCTACCCATCTTCCTGCATTTATGTCCACGTCCTCTGTCTCCTCTCCCATATCCCAAGTCACTTTTTGAGGCTGGCCCCTTCACCCAGGTCCTGGATCCCATGCCCTCTCAGCAATTCAAGAGCATCACTTTTGCAATCCTCTCCCTTCTGTCCTATAATAGAATCTATGTTTTCCTCTTTACTGGCTTATCCCTAACAGCATTTAAACATGCTAGAGTTTCTCTCATCTTAAAATAATATTTCTTGAGCTTATAGATTAAAAGACCGCTAAGAGACATATCAGACACATGCAATATCTACGTCTATTTGGATCCTGACTCCAATGAGACAACTACTTTGCCTCTCTTGGAACACTAATTGAATATTTGATGCCTTTAAAGAGTTAATATTATTTTTAGGGTTTTTTAATTTTAAAAAGATTCTTTGTCTTTTAGGGCTATATATCGAAATATTTATAATTTAAAAATTTCCCTTCAACTCCATATCTACTTCTGGTCTATTTATTTGTGCCCTTTTGCAGCAAGACATCACAGAAGAGTTGGCTACAGTTCTAATTCTTCTCTCCCATTCTCTGTTAAGCTCACTCCAATCAAGTTTTCACCTCCCACCACGCCACTGAAACTGCTTTTTTTGAGGTCACCGGTGACTTCCACAGTTGCTAAATCAAATGGCCAATTCTTTGTTCTTATCTCAGAAGCATTTAACTCAGTTGATGACTTGCTGCTTTTTGGAATACCTTCTTCTTTTGGCTTCTAATATACCACTCTCTTGTTTTTTCTCCACACCTCTGATTGCTCCTTCCCAGTCTCCTTTTCTAGTTCTTTCTGTTCTTCCTGATTTCTTAATGTTGGAGTGCCCGAGGGTTCCACCTTTGGCCTTCTCTATCTTCATTCACTTCCTTGGTGATCTCATCTACTCATATGGCTTTGCATAGTGCCTATGATACTCAAATAGAAATCTCCAATCCAGACAACTCTCCCAAATTCTAGACATATAACACACAGCCTACTTGACACTGCCGCTTGGATGTCTAACAGGCATCTCAAACCTGACCTGTCCAAAACTGAACCCCTGTTTATTCCCTCCAAATCTGCTTCACCTGCAGGCTTCCCCATCTCGGGAAATGGCAACTCCCTTCTTCTAGTTGCAGACCAGAAATCATAGAGTCATTCTTGATTTCTCTCTTTCTCTCATACCCCATATCCAATCCATCGGAAAATCCCATTGGCTCTGCCTTTTAAATCTGTACAAACTCCAACCATTCTCAGCATCTCCACTGCTACCATTCTGGTCCAAGGCACCATCCTCTCTGTTGTTGGTCTCCTTCTTTCCACTCTTTGCTCCCTTTGGTTTACTTTCAAAGCAGTGGCCAGACTGATCCTTTTAAAATAAGTGGGATTATACCATTCCCCTGAAGGCTTTTGATCTCACTCTGATAAAAAGACAAAGTCATTTTGATGGCTTGCAAGGTACACGTGATCTGGCTCCCCATTACCTCTCTAACTTCTTCTCTCACATTTCCTAACCCCTCCCACCCCCACACTGTCCAGTCACACTGGCCTCCTTGCTTGTTCTAACATATCAGGTACATTCTCACCTCAGGGCCTTTGCACTGACTGGTCTCTCTGCCTGGAATGCTCTTCCCCAGATATTGACATGGCTGTCTCCCTCATTTCTTTCAGACCTTTGCTCACCTATCTCCTTACTGAGGCCTTCCCTGACACCCTCCCCCATCTCAAATTGTGACCACACTTCTGGGCTCTTCCTTTCCTCTTCTCTGTATTCCTTTTCTCCATGATACTTTTTGCCATCATCTAACATACTGTGTGTTTTACTTACGTTTTTTAATTGTCCCTCTCTCCCCACTAGAACGTAGGCATGAGAAGAGCAGGAATTTCTGTTTGTTTAGTTTACTGCTATAGCCCTAGCATCTAGAACTGTACCTCACACATGGAAAGCAATCAATAAATACTTGATGAATAAATGCATATCATGTTTTTAAATTCTTTTAAACAATTAGACAAGCTCATTTCTTGAACCTGTTGAACTTTTAAGCCCTTATTTTTAATTCAGTACTAACAAGTTAATTAAACTGCCTTTTAAGCAGTAAATAAATCTTCTGTCTGCTTTAGATGCATTTTATCTGCCAATTTACAGACACGACTACACGTTTTTAATGGATCAGCTTCTACATATTGACCTTTAGAAAAACCCACATTCATTACAAGCAAACATAAAAGAGACTTGCAATTTCTGCTGAAACCTTGGCAAGCCAATTAGTGCTTATTTTATTTGCAAGTGAATTCATCAAAATTTAATCTTAAAAAATAATCAATGACAAAATATCTCACAAAAATGGAACTTGTTCCAATGTTTTGGATGTTAGAGTACATAATTGCTTCTGAGGAGCAATTCGTTCTTCCTATGACATCAAATATCAGTTGGCTCTTATTTTTTTTCCTGGCATCGTTAAAATTTGGTGATATTCTTACCCTGTATATAACCCGGCAGGATTCACTCTTTCTACATTCAGGTCCTGTTACTTTCATTAGACACTTAACTTGAGACGGTTCCCATGACCTAGGCAATTAGACTTCAAACTGTCTGCCAGGCTCAGCTCAGCTGCATTCTGTTTTGTGAGTAAATACTTGCTAGAGACAAATTCTCATGAAGCACAGTGCCCATCGCTTGATGAGCTCTTTGTGGAAAATGCCAGAGTTACTAAAAGAGAGGGAGGCCCTCCAGCTTGTAGATTTCCATC
The DNA here is from genome assembly GCF_041296265.1 of Equus caballus. NCBI lineage: Eukaryota > Metazoa > Chordata > Mammalia > Perissodactyla > Equidae > Equus > Equus caballus. The sequence continues at coordinate 38,746,505 of NC_091707.1, forward strand.
CATATGGCTGCACTTACAAATGAATTTGGGTCCCTTAACTGCTGATAGCTACTGTCCATATTCTTCTCACTGTGAAACAGAATTTTAAAATTTTACTATATTTTGCAGGCTTCATTTTAGAAAAGAAAGTACATTATTAGGAAATTCTGCATTCAAAGTGGACAAATTAAAGTTTAGGTGAATGAGAAAAGATACAGCTTCAAATAACTTTAAATGTTCCCTGCCTTGTTGAGTTTGGGAATTTCTTCAGACTGAAGATCTTTCTCCATCATCTCCAGAGTTGGGAGACTGTCTAGTGTGGCTCAGCACTCAACAGGTATTTGTTCTAAGCTCTTGCATAGTTTACACACTAAATGAATTAATGACTAAATGATAAAGATGAGGCATTGAACCTAAGCTTTTATTTCCTCTCCCTCTTGAGATCCCCCTAAAAAAAGGTGGGAAAAGAATTTTTAATATACATAAATCCACAAGGACAAAGAAGGCAGGTGAGGGCACATGAATGGTCTGGAGAGCTACAGAATTCTGAAAGAAAGAAGGCCTAGGAAATGGCAAGCTAAACTCAGAGTCCTCACAGGGAACATACAGAGGCAGCACCTTGCCCTTTAGAACCTCCGAGGGGCATGGATTTAGAGGTGATGTGTGTGACATGTGGCAAGAGTGAGACATGCATCTAAAAGCAGAAGGATTAATAGAAGGGCTATATCTGGAAATGTCAACCCTCTGCCCCATTCAGGCAAAATGCCAGCAGCCAAGCACCGCCCCTCTAACCCAGAGATTTGAAGTCTCCTCTCTGAAGAAGTTGAAAAACTTTTAAATGAAAAAGACCTCCACATTCTACCATTTTAGAGTCCAACAACATAAACATAATGGCCAGCTCCCTACACAGTTGCCCTAAAGCAAAGTCTACTAGTGGACAAGCTCCCAGTCAGATTTTCAGTGCCTTGCTCTTCAGCGTGAATGTGCAACCAAGAATCACCAGCCAAAGAATGGGTGTAGCATGAAAGATCAAACCAAAATAAACAAATGGGGCAGAATGAGCCTGGAGGAACCCAAGACATTGCAGAGAACAGAAGAGAACTTTTAACAAAGCGACAATTAGTGACCTGAGATAAATCTGAAAAGACATTTCATCCCCATAATGATAACAATAATGGCAAAAATGATAATAATAGCTAATGTGTATTGAAAATGTACTGTCAGCTACTGTTCCAAAAACAACCGATGAGGAAACTGAGGCACAAAAAGGTTAAATGACTGATAGTAAGTATGGAGGCTGGGATTCAAATCCAAATAGTCTGAATTTAAAAGCCTTGCTCCTAAGCACCCTGTGTGCTTCCTCAAATATGCTATAGAAAGGGAAGAGAAAACAAAAAAGTGGCCTTTAAAATGTATTTATGTGTTTGACAAATATGTATTCAGAGCCTTCTGTCTTCTAAGCACTAGTCTAGGTGCCAAAAATACAGCAATGAACAAAACAGGCAGCATTCCAGCTCTCATCAAGCTAAAACTTAAAAATTCAAAGTCAGGCACAGAAAGGCAAATACTGCATGATCTCACTTATATGTGGAATCTAAAAAAGTTGAACTCACAATAACAGAGAGAATCGTGGTGGCCAGGGGCTGGAGGATGGGGGAAATAGGGAATGTTGGTCAAAGGGTTCAAAATTTCGGTTATGCAAAATGAATAAGTTCTGAGGGTCTAACGTGTGGCATGATGACTATAGTTAATAATACTATATTGTATACTTGAAATTTGCTAAGAGAGAAGGTCTTAAATGTTCTTACCACACCCAAAAAAGTGATCACTATGTGAAGTGATGGATAGGTTAATTAGCTAGATTGTGGTAATCATTTTACAATGTATATACATATCAAAAATCATATTATATACTGTAAATATATATAATTTTTATTCATCAATTATACCTCAGCAAAGCTGGAAACAAAAATTTTTCTAAATTAAAAACTAATTTTTTAAAAATTCAGTAGAAGAGATGGAAGATACAGTCAAAGAATTCTTCCAGAAGATTCAATAAAAATAATAGGAGAAAATTACAGGAAAAAATGTCTAACAGATCCAGAAGATTCCTTTTGCACTTACTAGGAATTCCAGAGAATAAACAAAGAAAATGAGATGAGTATCTTATCCTGGAAACAATACCAAAAATTGTCCTGGAACCAAGTAGTGCAGGTCTCCAGATTGAAAGGGCTCCTCCACCCCAGTGGCCAGGAGAATAAATGGAAAAGATCCACATCAAAGCACATTTTTGTAAAATCTCACATCAGAGACAAAGCGAGGGCCATATAATCATCACACAATATATCTGTGTATCAAATCATCACATTGTACACATTAAATTTACATATGTTATATGTCAATTATATCTCAATAAAGCTGGAAGAAAAAAAGAAGAGGTGCCAGCCCCATGACCGAGTGGTTAAGTTGGCGCGCACCGCTTCCCACGGCCCGGGGTTTCACGGGTTCGGATCCTGGGCGTGGACATGGCACCGCTCGTCAGGCCACGTTGAGGCAGCATCCCATGTACCACAACCAGAAGGACCCACAACTGAAAATTCACAACTATGTGCTGGAGGGATTTGGGGAGAAAAAGGCAGAAAAAAAAAGAGGATTGGCAACAGTTGTTAGCTCAGGTGCCAATCTTTAGGAAAAAAAAAAGAAGAAAGAGAAGGCTATAAAAGCTGCCAGAGAGTAAAAACAAGTCAATGACCAAAGAACAAGAACCTAAATTGCATCATTCTTACCAAAAGCAACATTAGGTGCTGGAATGCAATACAGCAAGCCTTTAGAATTCTGAAGAAAAGTGATTTTCAACCTAAAATTTTATAGCCAGGTAAAGTATCGATTGAATGTAAAGGGTAGAAAAAAAGTGATTTTCAGATATGCAACGACTCAGAAAATATCTACCTCATATAGCCTTTCTAAGAAATTACTTGAAAATGTGCTCCAGTTAAATGAGGGAGAAAATCAAAAAGAAGACGACACAGGATGAGGAAGACAGGCCCACTGGGGAGAGGGTGGGGATACTCTTCTAAGAAGCTTGGACTTCATCCCGTAGACATTGGAGGAACCATGGGTTTCAAGCTGGAAAGCAATATGATGAGATCCATGTTTTAGCAAGAATATTCTGTCCTAAGGCTCAAGGTGGAATTAGTAGATTTCTGGGAGACGAATCAGGAAGTTTTTGCAAAGTCAGGTGAAATGTAACTGAGACCTGAACTAAGGTGGTAGCAATGAGACCCATGAGACTGTAGACGTATGAACAGCCAAGCTGACATCTGATCAGGGGGTTTAGCCCAATTGCATTTTACTGTAGATGTTCATGTCATAAATGTAGGGCAAGGGCAAGAGAGACTCCAAGGGGACACGAGCCCTGGAAGATGGTGGACGGAAGATAGGAAATAAAGAAATACCAGAAGGCTTGGAGGAAAGAATCATTCCATTTGGGATATTTTGAGTGGAGAGGCTGTGCTACATCCATTGGGAAGTACGAAGGAGCTCCTACCTTCCTTTCTGATAACATCCAGACTGTCTGATTAAAACTGCAGATCCCAGGCCAGCCCCGGTGGCCTAATGGTTAAGTTCAGCACACTCCCTTTCAGCAGCCCGGGTTCACTTCTGGGGCATGGACCTACACCATTTGTCTGTCAGTGGCCATCCTGTGGCATCGGCTCACATACAAAAAGAGGAAGATTGGCAAGAGATGTTAGCTCAGGGTGAATCTTCTTCAGTAGGAAAAAAAAAACCCTGCAGATCTCTGCAAGGGAGGTTAAATTAAAAAAAAAAAAAAAAAAAGGAAAAAAGCAGCTGTTCCCCTTGTTTGACTCTCTAAGTGTCGAGGCAGCATGAGTGGAGCAGCCTGCATCAGGAGAAGGCAGCACCTCAGGAGCACTTTAGGAGCAGCAGGTTTAATGGATGTCGAGTGGCCATTGCCAGCAGGGAATGAAATGGCTCCAGATAGATTCTAATTTGGACTTTAAGTAGCTTTAGGCCCCAGAGATGAGGTTGAAGAAGTAGGTAAGAGCCAGATCTGTAGGACTGTGAAGAGCACGGTAGGAAAAATAGATGTGATTCATGGTACATTGGGAAGTCACTGCAAGGTTTTGAGCAGGAGAGTGACATTACTCAATCCATGTGTTACGACTATTCTGGCTGCTGTGTGGAGAATGGATGAAAGGGAGTAAGGGTGGACAAGAAAGCTATTGCAGCAAGAGAGGATGTTAGCTTGAACTAGAGAGCTTACATTGGAGATGCAAATGTATGGTTTCAAGATTCTTTTGAAGTTCAAATCCACAGGTCTTTTGCTAGACTAAATGGAGGAGGAGCAGGTTGGGGTGGGGAATCAAAAGCTGAGTTTGGGATGGACCTGTTAAGTCAGAGATGCCTATGAGGCGTCAGGTGGAGATGTCAAATGAGCAGTTGGATATACAAGTCAAGATCTGGGCTGGAGCTGTGTTTGCCGGGTTCCTTGCTTCTGACTTGAACTCAGATAAACTCCAAATTGAGGCAAGAAGGCATTTAATATCCACTGAACACCTACTATATGCCAAGTACCCCTTATGTTACAGATGTTTCCGTTGTAAGATTTATACACATTTTCCAACACCTGCCTTCTCGATGCCTGCCGAAGCATCCTCTCAATCAGCCCCACTGGACCCAACTAGAGGCCACCTGGGATACGCTTGTTGCAGACATGCAGACAAATCATGGAATCACTTCCTCCCTCCAAAATTCCTAATGAGTCCCTGGAGGGTTGCTGCACCTGAATCCATGTTCAAAGACTCCAGAGACCTGCAGATAAGGGGTAGAGAAAAGCTCCTAGGACCTTGAACCTAAGAAATCTAGACCTAAATTACGTTTACAGCTCCACCCTTAGTTTGTTGAGTCTTTTTGGACACAACAGGCCTTGTTTATTTATCTTAACTTTAGTATCCACCTGCTTCATAAAAATGCTCTGAGAATTGAGATGAGATTCTGAATTAGCTAGAGAACATGTTAAATAATAGAGATTCCTGGTCCCTGCCATCAGAGATTATAATTCACTTGGTCTGGGGTGTTGCTCAGAAGGCTATATTGCAGATGATTCTGATGCAGGTCCAGGTGATGCCTGGACCAGAAACACTGATTTGCAGAGTGGTGAGCTGCCAATTTTCACCAAATATCTGCCTGAGATCACTATAGCAGTTTTAAAATAAGCCACCAAATTCTCCTTCCTTCAAGAGGTGGGCTCTATGTCTCCTGCCCTTGAATGTACCTGTTCTCTTGGAATGCTCTAGATACTTCCTCCTAGGATGTTCCCTCTCAGAATCTGGCCATCATGATATAAGAATCCCAAGCCACAAGGAGAGGCCACATGAAAGTCCCAGTTGAGCTCAGCCTTGAGCCATCTTAGTGTTGGCACCAGACATGCAAGTAAAGGAGACTGTAGATAAAGTCACCCCAGGCTTCAAGTCTTCCCAGCTGAGCCCCAGACGTCATAGAGCAGAGACAAACCATCCATGCCACTCCCTGTTCAAATTCCTGACCCACAAAAGCTGTGCTTATAATAAAAAGATTGTTGTTTGATGCCACTTAGTTTGGGAGTGTTTTGTCGCTTAGTAACTAGAATGGTTACTAAAGTATTTTCTCAGGAAATATCTATTAAAATGCAAACATGTTACTTGGAAGGATAAACTCTTTCAGATGAACACAATCAGTGTATCCAACAGACAGAAAAGCAGAGAAAATGAGCCAAGAGATGCTCTCTTGTTTCACTGACATGAAAGCGTCACTGGCTAAAGAGACAAATAAGTTGCTTCCAGAAAACTGTAGGCAGAAAGATGGCCAGACCTTGAAGACAGCAAGATGGCTAACAGAAAATAGGCACTTCAAAAGGACAGATGAGGCACGAGAACAAAGTCCAGCTTCATTTCCTTCACAATTGTGCTTAAGACTGGTTCTAAAATCCCTCAGCTCTCTCACTAACTGCAAAGTTGTTCATTTATGCCAGTTTCCCAAATGTACTTGCTTACTGTTAAAAAGCACCTGGGGATCATATAGCCACAAGCATCAAGCGTAACTCTTACCATCAGGCTAGTCTGGGAAATGCTGAATTATGGACTTGTAAAATTAAATACAAAACAAATAGCAAATGTGGCACCATTCCCCAAGAATCACAGCTCTGCAGTGAACGGGGTTAAGACGCCAGTTTTCTGTTTATAAAAATGAGTAGCAAGGTCTAGCGGCCTTGAACTTTGAGAATATAAATTCCAGCTGAGTTCAGTTACAATGATGTGGAGGAAGGAGTTGTAAATGCTGGAATTCACTTGCTAAGCAGTCACTACTAATTATATTAAATATTAAAAATGTGATTGTAAAAATGTAAAAAATAAAATGTAAAATAGGAGAGATGTCAGGTTAAATATTCATGGACTTATTCAAGCCTCTATTCAATGCAAGTAAAAATGATGGAGCAAGATATGCAACCTGAACTATCTGGGGCTGAGAAAAGAACAGGACATGTCACACTAAAAGGCCGTGAATTAATTCTACTTTAGTAACTAACACTTATATCTACCTTGTCTCCAGCCTCACCATCTCCCCCATTGTTTTCAGAAGTGACTTGAATCTCATTTCAGATAGTTAATGTAAATACTGGACTTTTCTTTCCAGGAATACATTTACAGCCTTCTAAAGAAACTGTGGTGAGGGGGTTCTGAGTCATCAATTCACCGGGTAACTGGTTATGACTTTTAAGTTCTGCATCATTAGGAGATTTTCACGATACTGGTGTTGATCCATATCAATGAGCAGTTTTTCAATGCCAAAACCCTAACCCCCACAGAGACTGAGAACAGTTTAGGCCCCTTTGAGCCTGTCAAATTTATTTCTCTTTCCTCTTGAGACCCTTTAATAGTTATACAGTGTAGTTTTCCAAAGTAAAATTGACATCCGTCTCTGATTCCAAGAGTTTGCATGTACTCCAATGGGTAAAATAAAATGTCTGCCAAACTATTATTTGTATTGATGGATACTAGAGTTCCAAGAAATAAAAATGAGCTTAGAAGCCTAATGTTCCCCCTTAGACCAGTGGCTGTATATAAAAAAAACTCAGAGTGCATATTCAGTAGCAGAAAGGTGCATGTCACCTCCCCATTAATCTCAGACCTTTCGACTTTCCGGCCAAGAACTGGAAGGCTCTGGCTGCTCACCATCTCTCTGTATTACTCTGCTTTCTGCCTCCCAGGGATGTCTCTTATACCACTCTTACTGCCTTGCCATCCAAAGGCCTGGAGCACCTGAAGGAATTGATAGCAAGAAACACTTGGACTCTAAAGAAACTTCCACTTTCCTTGAGTTTCCTTCACCTCACACGGGCTGACCTTTCTTACCCGAGCCACTGCTGTGCTTTTAAGAATCAGAAGAAAATCAGAGGGTAAGTGGCAGGTGTCTAGAATATGTGACAAAAGGCCTTGGTGGAAGCTGGATTAACTTCTGGGTTTGGGGAAGAAGCCTTGTGGTTTGAAAACCAGAGGGAGAAGAATTTGGAAGCATCCATTAGGAAACATGAAATCCATGGGACACAATGACTTTGCAGACTCAAAGTGGTTGCAGATGAAAATAAAGCCAATGTGTGCTAGATTGCGGTAGAGGAGGGGAGGATAACAGGCAATCACGAAGGAGGGATAGAAATGAGCAGAACATGTAGAATCTTGAAGAGATTACATGACATGATTTCTAGCCTCCAGATGCAACACATATTAGATGCTACAACTAGAGGACAAACTTAGAAACAACACAAGCAATTGAATTACCGGGTCAGTTCAGGCTTTGCAAATGTCACAGCTCACTGGTTACATGGGTGTGGGCTTTGGGTCAGCTGGGTTTGTGCCCCAGCTGTGCCACTTCCTAGCTGTGTTATCCCAGCCTACTTACTTAACCTCTCTGAGCCTTAGCGAATGGAGATCATGATGCTATCATTTATAGAGTTTGAGAAGATTAAGTGAGAAACTGAATAGAAAACACCTATCACAATGACCTAGTATATAAGTTCTCAATAAATATTAACTACGATATATATTATTTTATTATCAAGCTGCTTGCAAGGCTGCGAAGGAAGGATGGCCTTCTTTTCCTATCCATGCTTTCTCTGAATCATGTCTTTACCAATACTTTTACTCTGCATTATTTCCCCCCTCTATGTCTCGTGCAATTCCCTATTCTCCTACCACCTTCGTTTATCTCTTATTCACTCCCTCTCAGCTTCTATATAATATATACTGGTTGACTTTCTGCACTCATACTTGCAGTTGGAAATAAATTGGGATCTAGTTGTTGGGGAAGAAGCAAACAGGAAAGTTGAACAGCTGTGCAAAGAAGGCCAATACGGGCATAACGCCTGCAGAAAACTAGGAGCTGGGTATGGGGGAGGTGATAGCAGGCTCTATACTGATGACACATGGCCCTGAATAGGAAGGGACCAGGGATGGGTGGGAGGCTAAAGTTGGCCTCAAGGGCAGGGTCCAGATTTCTTGTGAACCTCCAAAGAGGCTGGAATAGGCAGTCCATTGGACATTTTAAGCAGAGCCCAATAGATGAGTCAACATCTGCTCAGCAGCCAAAGCAAGTTAAAGAATTTCTTTTGATGTCAGTCTGGTATGCTAGCAAAAAACTAAATCTTACTTCATTGAGCATGCCTGCATGATAGTGTCCATTTATTCAATAAATATTTACTGATACCTGCTATGTGCCTGGCACCATTCTCTCCACAGCAATGAATAGGACAGGCAAGAGCACCCTTGCATTTTGTTTACATTCTAGCAGAGGAAGTCAGAAAACAAACAAGCAAACAAATAAGATATCAGATAGTGCTATGAAGGAAATAAACACCAGGGAGGGACAATTTATTCAAGGAGATGAGGGAAGGCTTTTCTGAGGAAGGGAAATTTGAGAGGCAGCCATGAGTTTTTCAAGCAAAGGGAACATGGAGTTCTAAAACTCTGAATAGGAACAATAATAAGAACAATAACCAACACATCCATGGCACTAACAATGTTCCAGGTGCTGTTTAAAGAGCATTTTAAAAGATAAACTCATCTAATCCTTTAACAACCCTATACGAAACAGATACTCTCACTATCCCACTTACAAATGGATAAACCAATGTTGCATAGACCTTCCCAAGGTGAAACAGCTAGTAAATAGTAAAACCAGGCCCTAACCTAGGCAAACTGGTCCAGCATCTGTGCTTTTTTTAATCAATGCTGTTCTTGAATTGGTTGCAGATGAGAAATAAGGGCAAATGTCACTGGATCACAGTAGGGGAGCCAAGGGTAATAGGAAATTATGTAGGAGAGACAGACCTGACCAGATTATGTAGAATCTTGTAGAATCACAAAGATCATACTAAATATTTTGCTGAGCATTGTAGGGACCATTAGTGAGGTTTTAGCAAGCAGTGACTTATATCTATTGCTTTGCAGAATCCTCGAGTCCTTAATGTGTAATGAGAGCAGTATTCGGAACCTGCGTCAGAAAAAATCTGTGAATGCTTTAAATGGCCCCTTCTACCAAGAATATGAAGAGGGTCTGGGTGACAGCAGTGCTGGGTACAAGGAAAATTCCAAGTTCCAGGACATCCACAGCAACTCTCATTATTATGTCTTCTTTGAAGAACAAGAAGATGAGATCATTGGTTTTGGCCAAGAGCTCAAAAACCCCCAGGAAGAGACCCTACAGGCCTTTGACAGCAGTTACGACTATACCGTGTGTGGGGGCAATGAAGACATGGTGTGTACCCCCAAGTCAGATGAGTTCAATCCCTGTGAAGACATAATGGGTTACAAATTCCTGAGAATTGTGGTGTGGTTTGTTAGTCTGCTGGCTCTTCTGGGCAATGTCTTTGTCCTGGTCATCCTCCTGACCAGCCACTACAAACTGACTGTCCCACGCTTTCTCATGTGCAACCTGGCCTTTGCAGATTTCTGCATGGGGATGTACCTGCTCCTCATTGCCTCTGTAGACCTCTACACTCACTCTGAATACTACAACCATGCCATCGACTGGCAGACGGGCCCTGGGTGCAACACAGCTGGTTTCTTCACTGTCTTTGCCAGTGAGTTGTCAGTGTATACACTGACAGTCATCACCCTGGAGCGCTGGTACGCCATCACCTTCGCCATGCGCCTGGACCGGAAGATCCGCCTCAGGCATGCATATATCATCATGGTTGGGGGCTGGGTTTGCTGCTTCCTCCTTGCCCTGCTGCCTTTGGTGGGAATAAGCAGCTATGCCAAGGTCAGCATCTGCCTGCCCATGGACACCGAGACTCCTCTTGCCCTGGCATATATTATTCTTGTTCTGTTGCTCAACATAGTTGCCTTTATCATCGTCTGCTCCTGTTATGTGAAGATCTACATCACAGTCCGAAATCCCCAGTACAACCCGGGGGACAAAGACACCAAAATTGCCAAAAGGATGGCTGTGTTGATCTTCACTGACTTCATGTGCATGGCCCCAATCTCATTCTATGCTTTGTCAGCACTTATGAACAAGCCTCTCATTACTGTCACCAACTCCAAAATCTTGCTGGTTCTCTTCTATCCACTTAACTCCTGTGCCAATCCATTCCTCTATGCCATTTTCACCAAAGCCTTCCAGAGAGATGTGTTTATCCTGCTCAGCAAGTTCGGCATCTGTAAACGCCAGGCTCAGGCATATCGGGGCCAGAGAGTTTCTCAAAAGAACAGCACTGGTCTTCAGGTCCAAAAGGTTACCCAGGACATGAGGCAAAATCTCCCCAACATTCAAGATGCCTATGAACTGCTTGAAAACTCCCATCTAACCCCAAATAAGCGGAGCCAAATCTCAAAAGAGTATAAGCAAACAGTTTTGTAAGCTGACAGTGGTACAGGGACTTATAAAAAGTTGGTTTCCTGAACATGCATTCCAACCCCATGACGTACAACACACAGCTGACCTAACCCTTGCGCAGGTGATGTTTCACAGGGCAAGAGTTCATCTCTGGAGACGGACTAGCATTAACCTAATCATCACCTCCAAGAAGAAAGAGAGACTACCAGCATGTTGACATCAAAACAATCTATACTTTCTGGAAGATTTGCTTTATGCTAAGTTCAGAGATGACATTGTGTAAAGTGCTCAACAAATATCAACTGAGCCATGTCAACATTGAGCTCCTCATTTTTATAAAGCATTTCGTGGTAAATGCTATTAACTTGGTTGGTGACCACAAGATAAAATTGGCCTCATGTTGGCTCAGCCCAGCTTCATGTTCCCTGATACAACCAAAGAGAGTCTGAGTTCCTTGAAACTGAAAAGTCAAACGGGACGTCAGGCAAGGTGCAGCTATTAGGAGACATGAAGTGGGGGAAACACTTAGCTTTGAGTTGTTTTTTCAGACTCTGAAATTTAATCATCTCTTCACAAGGATCTACCTGATGTGACCCAACTGTTATGTGTTGCCTGGAAAAACTGGCAAGATTTCAGCTTATGTGGCTGAAAAAACTAAGAATTGCTCTTCTTGGCTAGTCTGATAGCAAAAAAAGATGTGAACTCTAGAAAGTATTTCTAAGTAGCAACAAGATGGAATTATGAGCACACTAGATCACCTGTTGATTAATAAAGCAGGCTGGATACTAGTTAACTGTTGGACCTTGGGCAAATCGCTGGACCCCTGAAGTCTGTAGAAAGGAGGGAGCTTAATGGCCTCTTCAAGTTTTAAAACTCTATGTATATCCCTTTCCCTCAAAACATATGTTGTCATAACAAAGAGAAAGAAAAGCACTAAAGAAGCAGAATCTCTTTTTCCTGTCTTGTAGAGATGCCATCTCCTTCTCTTTGGAGCCTAGACATATGACCTAGGAAATTTTTTCTTTGTTTAATTTTCTTTTGTCGGTGAGTAAGATTGGCTCTGAGCTAACATCTGTTGCCAATCTTCATAGTTTTTTTTTTTTTCTCCCCAAAGCCCCAGTACATAGTTGTATATCCTTGTTGCAAGTCATTCTAGTTCCTCCATGTGGGATGCCACCACAGCATGGCCCAATGAGCAGTGTGCAAGTCCGCGTCCAGAATCTGAACCAGCGAACCCCGGGCCACCAAAGCAGAGCACACAAACTCAACCCCTTGGCCACTGGGCTGGCCCCTTTGTTTCATTTTTGGTTATGATGTCTGAACCCAAAATTCTATTGAGTGACCATATTGGGCTGGACATGAATCACTCATCTAATTGCTAGATCTACACAGCTATAATTATCAGGCTAAAAACAGATTGGCATTCATATAATAGAATAAAAGAGAGTTTTGCAAATTTTGATTATTTAGAGTTACTACTTCACTGTGAAGATTCACTTGAAAACATTTAACTTGTCTTTGGGGATTGGTTTCTTTATCTTGCCATTTCCAACCCACAATACAACACTAAAGCCGTCAAGAGAGGTTTCTTCTCTCTGAAACTGTCAGCTCTTTTCAACCTTATTGATCACTGGACATGAAATCTCTATTGCCCAACTGTGCTCCCTTACTTAAAACAGTCAGGCTCTTTATCTATAGATGTACTCTCCAGGTTATCTGTCAAGACATCTCCTTAACTTCATCCCAGACAGAGATGGCATTTGCTTCTCAGTGCTCATGAACCACAGCAGGAATTAAAAGCTTTTGTCATTTTAAGTCTGCGAAGTGGGGTTTGTGGGCCCAATAGGCCCCGAGAGATGATCCCCCGACTCCCTAGGAATATCTCCATAGCCGTACCCATTCCTGATTATCATTGAGACTTAGATGTTTTAATAGAAATATTAGGCACACCTAATATCATGACTTATCCACCAGTTCACTTGTAAGTAATGAAATTAAACAAATGTGTTACTGTTTAGCATGTGTTTCTTGCCTGTGACATTTTGAAATATCACATCCTAATAAATAATGTGTTTTATCTTGAATAGTTGAAATAATGCTTTGGAAAAAGTCCTAGAAAAGTGACTTCAACAGAATTGTTGCTAAAATTTGCATTTTCAACATGAACTAAATTTTCTTCCTGTGAAATGATTGTGCTGAGTCCTAGAGGATTGCTTTTTGTAATTTGTGAGCTGCTTTTAGGGTTATCATTCTATGTGTTAAAACTAAAGACAGGAAAAAAACAATTGTCACATTTGCTAATAACTTTATATTAATAAATTATTAACTATCAATAATTTAAGTATAGCATGGTATCTTGATTATAAATGGTCTTTATAAAAAACTTATAGTGAATTGAATTATGGTTCATTGACAAGCATTGATGGATAAGAGAAAAAAAATGATTGCCATTGACACTAGGAATTTAAATAGTGCTCTAATGAAGATAGTAAATCAGATGTAAGCAGAGTTCACTTTATCTGGCAGCTTTTGACTATCTGAAGATAGACCCAAATCAGTGAGGACAAACAGCCTCAGGCCAGTCACAACAGATGTCACAAAATTCATGCCCTAAAGCTTATACATGTTTCTCAAAGGAGTGTCTCTCAAAACACCCTCAAAGTTTGATTCTCGCTTTCTCGACAATCTACTGCATACCAGAAGCAGGGAGGGAAGGAAGTCTGCCCACAGTTAATAGACTAAGAAAAAGAAGTTTGTTTTCTAAGGTTATAAAATCAACCAATTGAAAAACTTAAAATTAATACTGCTAAGGGGGGATGAGTGAAAAAGACTTACATGTGGAAAAGTGTTTATAAAATGTCATAGCACCAAAAGTAAAGGGAGATCTAAATGTCTGAGAGAAAATCACGAGAGTAAGAGAGAAAAGTCAGGTATCCGAAAGGATTAACAATCAGATTGACCTTTAACTTCATGTTAACAACATCGTATACTAGAAGACCATGGAGCAACACTTTTGATGTCTTGGAAAAAATATTTTAAATCTAGGATCCTATACCCAGCCCAATTATCATCCAAGTGTAAGGGCAAAATAATGACATGTTTATACAAGCAAGTACTTGGCAAGTTTACTTATATCAGACAAATTATCCAAAGCTTGGAAATCAGCAAAAAAACAACTGGGTGTTTTTTCAGTGCAGTTGCTGGATTTGTCTATTCCTATTGTCTAGGCTATTTTGCAACTCTGTAAGGACAGAGGTTAACTTTTCCAGAGGATTTCTATCTGATACAGATTCAAAGAACTTCTGCATGGTTTGTGACCCTATTGGACATTATCCAGTTTTGTATCTAACCCAGCAGTCATACCCTAACACTTGTAAATTGCTTATATATAACTAGCTTCTTAAGTGCTTTTTTGGACCAGTTTTAACATTTTTCTGGGTTCTTTATTAAATTACAAGTCAAATAAAGTCTTTGGAAAATGTTTATTTTATATTTGCAGGAGAGTCACTTTTTTAAATATTGCCCATATCCCCCTTTTGATAAATTACTTGAAGTTGTACTTCAGATATAATGTAATCTCCTTCTCAGTGGATCTTAACACACTACTAGTTTTACAGTTAATAAATTTGTATGCCATAATATGGTAAATATTTTCAAATCAAATTATATGACTCACTTATACTTACAAATAGAATATAAATATTATAAATCTTGACAAGTCAAAGTAATGGCATTGCTGACAAAAGTCAGGAGTGGGAGGGGGAGAGAGGAGGTGCACGACATGATGCTAATTTCCTATCTTACACAGCAGGGAGGGAAGGAAGTCTGCCCACAGTTAATAGACTAAGAAAAAGAAGTTTGTTTTCTAAGGTTATAAAATCAACCAATTGAAAAACTTAAAATTAATACTGGCAAAAAGTTTTTAAAGCTGGGAGTTAGGAGATTATGTTCAGTCAACTAATTTCCTAATTTCCATTGTGTGCAGCCAAAAGATATATTGTCTATATATCTATAGTTCAGAAAACAAGTACATAAGTGTATAACAGAATTACAATAATAACCATCAGAAGAGTCATGATCAGTGTTTTTTTCTGGAGATTGGGACTAGGGATTGAGTGGTGTTATGGACTGAATTGTGCCCCCCACATTCAGATGTTGAAGCTCTAACCCATCAATGTGACTGGATTTGAAGAAAGGGCCTTTATGGAATTGATTAAGGTTAAATGAAGTCATAAGGATGGGACCCTCATCCCATAGGACTGGTATCCTTGTGAGAAGAGGAAGAGACACCAGAGATCTTTCTCATTCTCAGGCACACACAGAGGAAAGGGCATGTGAGGACACAGTGAGAAGGTGGCCATCTGCAAGCCAGGAAGAGAGGCCACATCAGAAACTGAATCTACCAGCACTTCACTCTCAGACTTCTAGCCTCCAGAACTGTGAGAAAATACATCTCTGTTGTTTAAGCCACCCAGTGTATGGTATTTTGTTACAGCAGCCCAAGCAGACTAATATAGATGGAAATTTTTCAATTGGTACTCTTTTGTACTGCTCTTTTTTTTAATCATGAGCATGCTTTTGTAAGATATTCAAATGGAAATTATTACAATAATATTATACTTAAGATAATTAACAACTAAAAATGTGTCATTTAAAGAAAGGCACAGAATGGCTAATAGGGCACAGATGGTTAAGTTATTACGTCTTTAGAGTTATAAGAGGGGAGGTAGATGTCACACTGAAGGTGAATGAACAAAATCTAACCACATGAAATTTAGATTTTTTTTAATAGAGGCCTGATTTTTTAATTTTTTTGGCTGATAAAGATTAGCCCAGAGCTAACATCTGTTACCAATCTTCCTCTTTTTTTTCTTCCCCAAAGCCCCAGCACATAGTTGTATATTCTAGTTGTAAGTCCTTCTAGTTCTTCTATGTGAGCCACTGCCACAGAATGGCTACTGACAGATGAGTGGTTCTGTGCCTGGGAAGAGAACCCAGGCCGCCAAAGCAGAGCATGCCGAACTTTAACCACTAGGCCATCAGCGCTGGCTTGAAATTTAGATTTTTAGGATGTGATAAATCTAAGCCAGTGAGAAAGTGCCTACTTTGTAGAAATATCTACAGAGCTAAATACGAAGAAAATTAAACCCCTTTATAATTTATTCTATTGGACAGCCTAATCATATTAAATCAGAATTTTTGTTTCCCATAAATACATTGCTATAAGTTGTATAGGGAAAATTAAACAACTAGCTGTTATCTGTCATGTGAATTTAGTAAGAAAAAAGTAAAACTTTGAACAAAGTAAGGAAACCAAGATTGTGTAAACAACTTCAATTCTGTCCCTCATTTAGTATAATTTTGGAATCTGTTTTGGGAATTTGGGAATATTTGGGAATATTCCGTTTCATTTATTGAAGTATTTTAGATGGAGAGGGATTAGAAAGGTTGGACAATTGCTATTTGACCGCATACAACAAACAGTTTAACTGTATCTCAGGCCTGTCCCTCCCAGTCCTAAAAAATCATAGCGTGGCTCCTTGTAGCCATTTTTGGGGCAATTAGAGTCACAAAGCACTATAGAAATAGCTCAGGCGTATGGAAACCATGTAATGATGTACTAATAATTTCCTATAATGGGATTTAAACAAAGGATTCTGGTCATCGAGAAATTTACAATTGAAAACAGCACTATAGATCTGCCATCAAACAGGAAGTATTTTGACAAAAGCCTATTTATAACTTATTCCTATGACTCAGTTTTTTTCACCACAGGCACTGCAATTTAAGGACTAACCCCAAAGGGAGTTGCAAAAAAGTCCAAAAGAGCCTCAATTCTCTAGGAGGATTTTCAAGTTTCTCAGCAAGGGCCATATTAAATAGATGAGGTAAAAGTTTGAGAAAAACAAGGCTAGTATCATCCCTGTTTCTTTTCAGCAAATCCCAGGTTTAAATTTTATTACATTCCACCTCAGTTCCCCAGACATCATGTGGAAAAGGCTTCTGGAATGATGTGGACAAATTTAGATATTGACAAACTAGATACTGGCAAAAGATTTGTGGATCTGTGGGAATATGGGACTCCCAGGATTTATTATTAATAACAAATTAGAACCATTTCACTCTATTTGCTCTCAGATATTTCTCTGATTTCTCAAAGGGTTCCTTAAGCACTCTGACAGAAGAGGAACTCGGGGAAGTATTAATAGCTTCAACAAATGTTGGAGAAATGAGATACCCTGACCGATCGATGCCATGGTCCAGATGAAAGAGGAGATGCCTGACATCACACCTGTTTTCACCATCCGTAGGCCAACTCTGGAGAAAGGGAAAAAGTGAGCACAGGCCTCTGGCATGCATAGGTCTTCCCAGACATCCAAGCTGCTACTGGGTTTCATTTTAATTAGTGCAGTTGAGCCACTAGTGGGAGCAATACTTGGAGGAAATTAAAGCATTTTCTTCTGCGTCTTTAACTGTTTGACCATCCAGCCTATATGGTATTTATGAGTTCTCTCCAAACCCACTCACCCTGCAGCTACACCCTGTCTTCCCTGTAGCAGACTTCAACTTACACCAAACCCTCCATCCTGTCCTAGTCCCGATACTCCCTCTCCAATTTATCCATTCTAATCTATCCCTATCCAAGTCCTACGAGTACCACTTCTATGTTCCTCATGCCACCATTAAAAAGGAGAGAGCGGTCAGTGGCGGTTGATGCTGCATCTAGAGTATATTCAGACACTTTTCAAGAATCATCATCATAGGCTGGCAATGGAGACAGTCAGAAGGTGCAGAGGATTTTAGTAGAAACGGTTGAATGGTTCAGGATTAAAGATGGTAATTACACATAGTGAGAAAGAAACCTCTTTCTTGGCGGCTGGTGCTTCCTACATCTGTCTCAGCTGAAAAGGAAACGCAGAGCCTAACAATTTTGTACTTATACGGCTGCCTCTTAGAGCAATTGCTTAGTAATGCCCACCACTTCTACAGAAAGATTCTTTAACTTTTTGATAAGTTAATAACAACCACAACAAAATCAATGGTTGGAAGAAACGTCCAGAAGAATCTAATCCACCTATTTGCTTTAAAGTACTACTGAATGAACCTTCTCAAACACGCCCGAGGCAACCTCAGTTTTATACAGAGTACTCTTATGTACTAAGAGATGTCCTCATTTAAATGACAATTAATTGAAAGACACAACTCATACTTATACAACCCATGTTGTAATAAACATAACAGAACATAAGCTCCACAAGGACAGACATTTTCATTGGTTTCTATTCATTGATATATCCTAAGAGACTAGAACAATCCCTGACCCATCATAGGTGCTCAATAAACACTTGTTGGATTTGAATTGAATTTCTAATATATTGTTGTTCATGTCTATGATATTTTTAATTGATACTGAGCTCTTAAAATGCATCCTTCAAATATAACAGCATATCTCTGGCATAGCATAACTATTTGGCCATTTTCTGCTTTATGATATAGTTAGGCATTCTCTGTGGTTAAAAATTGAGATGGCCTCATATAATTTCTTAAAAACCATGAGCAAAGATTCCACTACAAACCTTTTCCTCTGCAAGAAGCCATTTATTGAGGCATCAATGTTACAGTAAGGAAGCACTTATGATTGCAAACCCCAAACCCTTGAAGTTCACTGAAATTCAATCTAAACTTCCCTTTTAAAAACCCAGAGAACTGGCCATCCACATCTAAGAGGAAGTGTTTGACTGGAACCTTTTTCTGGCTCAACTCATTATGCGTTTATTGAGTACTTATTACATGCAAGCATGTAAGTCAGAGATTTCTTTTTTAACTATGTCACAGTTTGTAAGAGACTTACAATCTAGAGAGGAAGACAGATGTGCTCACAGCAGTATAAAAACTATTATAAAGAGTTTCTGAATGTTAGTATAGAACAATGCTGCCACATAGAAATATAATGCAAACCATTATGTTAATTATAAATTTTCTAGTAGCCACATTTTAAAAAGATAAAAAGAAAGAGGTAAAATTAATTTTAATAATACACTTTAACCCACTACATACAAAATATTATCATTTTGACAGGTAATCAGTATAAAAATTATTGAGATATTTTACATTGTTTTTTCTTCTTACAAAGTCTTCAAAAATCAGTGTGCACTTATGGCACATTGCAATTTGGAGCTAAGTTTTCTTCAGAAATACTTGCTCCATATTCAAAGCTCATAAAATTTATAGGTGAAAAAATAGATTTGCATACCCAAGTTGTTCTAAACAGACTTAAAAGTTTCCTATAACTGAATTGAGTATTGGCTTTTTAACTTATTTAATTAAAATTAAAAATTCCATTTTTCAGTTGCACTAGCCACATTTCAAGTTTGCAATAGCCACTCGTGGCTAACGGCTACCATATTGGACAGCACAGGTTTAGAGCATGGATTGTCAAACTTTTTTCCGTAAAGGACCAGAGAATAAATAGTTTAGGCTTTTCAAGCCATACATACTCCTGACCTAGAGGATTCTACTTGGAGCAGAGAAGTCTTCAAGAAGGTCACTTTTAAGCTAGGATTTAAAAGATGAATAGGATTTTTAATGTATAAATATAGGAGGGTGGTGAGAAGGGCATTCCAGACTGAGGCATAAGCATGAGTGAAGTCACAGAAGTGTGAACCACCATGGCACCATTAAGAAAAGGAACCAGTGGGGCCGGCCTGGTGGCGCAGCAGTTAAGTGCACACGTTCTGCTTCTGCGGCCTGGAGTTAGCCAGTTCGGATCCCGGGTGCGGACATGGCACCACATGGCAAGTCATGCTGTGGTAGGTGTCCCACATATAGTAGAGGAAAATGGGCACAGATGTTAGTTCAGGGCCAATCTTCCTCAGAAAAAAGAGGAGGATTGGCAGATGTTAGCTCAGGGCTACTCTTCCTTGAAAAAAAAAAGAACCAGCATGCCCACTGCATAGGTTAGAGGACTGGAAGAAGGGAAGGAACGTCTCTCCAACCTTTTCTGCCCTGCAAAGGCTGACCCCTATGGACTGCACCACCCACACTCTGTTGACCTCTGGATTCCAGTTGGTTTGGCAATAGGGGCGCTGGCTTGAGATCAGTGAGTGGGAGGACAGACAGTTGGAGTATTTATCTCCAGATCCCTGCCAGTCTCTTGGCTGTTCTAGCAGTGGTAGCTCCATGGTAACAGCTCCCATTTGGGATATTTCTTTTCTTTGGCTCCAATTTCCCTTCAGGGTCTAGAAATGATGCAGGGTCGGTGAGCTGAGGAGTCAAAAGAAAGATTTCTTGGACTCTCAAGGTCTGGCAGTAGTGTTCTTTTATTCAGAGAATAGTGTGGAATAGCATGGGGACAGGACCCAGGGGCAGTAAAGAGCTGCTGCCAGCATGGGTTGAGAGTGGGGCTAAATTTAAGGCATAGGTATGTGAATTATCTCTTTACAAGACAAAGGAAAGAATATGTAAAAAAAAGTTGTTAAAATGGTATCAGTGCAGGTGGAGTCTGGTTATTGGGTGGTCCTATAACTTTTAGATAAGAATCAAACTGGATTAAGTAAATGGCTGAAGCCACCACCTTAAATATTATTTTTAGCTAAAGACAAAGGAGGATGTTGGGGGTGGAGGGGGAGTCGATCATGGGAGATTAACACACAAGTATAGTAAACAAGATGCAGATTTAAGTCCTTGCCTTTGGCATTGATTAAGAGTTTCTAGAGATAAGGTCATCTCCCCTCCTTCCTGGTACAGAGAGGGAGACACCTTTACAGATGGAGAATTCCTTTAAAATGTAAATGTCTCTTAACAAAGGGTAAGTAAATTCTACTCCTCAGAGCCTCCTTCCCGTCTGCAGTTTTTAAAAGTAACCAGTCTAAAATAATCCTCATCAGTATCACCCACCCCTGCCTTCCCTGTCCATTCAGCTTCAGGTGTGGTAATAGCTTTGCTATGTTTCATCATCCCTTATTGGTTCCCTCAACCTACCCACCACTCTGTAAAGAGTCTGTCCATTAAATTCTCCTCAGTTAAACCCTTTGAGTTGGCCCTCTGTTTCCTGACAGCATCTTCAGTGACTCAGGTAGACTGCAGCCAGATCATGGAGGGCCTTGCATGCCAGACTGTAAAATTTGACCTCTATTCAGTAGACAATGGAGAATATCAAAGCTCACAGCATAGAGTTTTGTGGGTTGTGCACTGCATAACAATATGTGGAGTCTCTGCCTCTTAAAAAAGGGGGCGATCCGTGGCCGAGTGGTTAAGTTCGCGCGCTCTGATGCAGGCAGCCCAGTGTTTCGTTGGTTCGAGTCCTGGGCGCGGACATGGCACTGCTCGTCGGGCCACGCTGAGGCAGCGTCCCACATGCCACAACTAGAAGAACCCACAACGAAGAATATACAACTATGTATCGGGGGGCTTTGGGGAGAAAAAGGAAATAATAAAATCTTTAAAAAAAAAAAAAAAAGGGGGTGATCTGATTAAGGAGAATACAAAGGAGGAGGCTGCCCTAGGAGATGTTGTAAGGAGAGAATCAACATGACGGTGTCATCAGTAGCTCAGATTATCATCGGCACACACCGCTAGCACTGGGAAGAGGAAGAGTGATTTGTCAGTTTTAAATAGAGATGGTCACAGCTACTTACGTCTGAGTTAAACAGCTCATATTCTCTCCAATGTTCCAGAGTTCATCCTTTGCAACAACCTGAGCCCATTCACTGCAGGAACCTCCAGAATTTGTGGCTTAGAAACCAGTTGTAGCTCAAGGTTCTTTAGCAGACATTGTCCCATTTCCTCATTTTCTGATGTTAATCTGTGGTGGTTCCGGGAGCCAGATAACCAAGTATAAGGAAGATTAGACATTTCCTTCAAGATATCAAACCAAGGTCTTCTGACAAGTGATACCTTATAGCAGTGCTCCCCAAACTTGGTCACATGATGGCACACTGAGAATAACTGTATTGCATGCACACTAGGTAAATGGATGAGGCTGCTCTCAGCCACAGATGACCAATATAGAAGCTCTGGCTGCACCAGATGTCGGCCAGCTTCCCAAAGGGTTAAGCAGTTCAATATCAAGGCACACTTGCAACACACTCGAGACACATGAGTTGTGAAGTCTTGCCTTAGACCTCCAGCTCCATCTGCACAAGAGTCTCTTCCTCATGGAGCTGTCTCAGAATTATCATTGACCTCAGGCAGCGTGTGGTCCCCTTTCACATTTGATCCAATTGTAGACATATGACTCCTTTGATTCTCTGAAGCACAGCCAGAGCCACAGCTAGCCCATATTGGACCTCTATACAAATTAGAAAAAGGTGCCCTTGTTCTTGATGGACATTGCCCAGCATCAGGATGTGACAGCAGCCAGTTGAGATCAGGAATATTTAAATAAGGTTTTATTAAAAACTCATGAGATTATAGAAATAAAGAGGGAATAACATCACTCAATAATCAGCCTGACATGCTTAACTCAGTTTAGGGCCCACGAGAAGGCTGCCTCCTAACCTTGCTGGGTACCTTTCTAACTCTCTTGTGAGTCACTCTATCCACAAGACCCTTTAAGCTGGAAAATTGACTGTTCAGTCTTATTGGCTGGTTCTTCCCTAGGAAGCTTAACCTTCTATGAAATACCGTGATATATTTCCAACCTCCAATATTGTACTGAGCTTTAGGATTTATCTTGATGATAGTGAAGATCTCATGGAAGTTTGGCCAGTTCTATGATCTTCTCTCTTGAAGCTCCTACTCCGACTTCTGCATCCGGGCCACCCAGAAACTAGGTAAAGCCCATTAATCCAACAGTAGAATCTACTAACCATAATATATAATATCAACTCCCTGATCAAAATCAATCCCCCTGCCTTCCTTTGTTGGCAATAGAGGAGACTAGCAGAGGAAGAATAGAAGTTAAAGCTTTAAAATTCAGGTAGCCTGTCTTTGTGGAAAGTTTCACTCCTTGGCCAACTTGAATCTGGGCTTGATTTTATTAGGGAATTAACAGAGAATTTTAGTTTTTACTTTGTGTAAAGTAAGCATAAGAGGGTCTCCCATGAGTCAAATACACAGACTTTCACACTGGGATCAAAGGACCCTTTGACTAGTTACATGCAAATACGGTGTACATCTAAGTTCTCACCTGTGTCCTAGGTAAATCCAGTTTCTGGACCGCTGAGCTCTTCAATAGTAACCCAAAATGGATCTGGCAGACTCAACATCAGAGCCAAACATGGCAAGGATGAACTTCTTTCCAAACATGGGAAAAGTTAACATGATCTAAAACCAAAGCTCCTCTGTTCCTTGCCAGATATGAATGACCTTTTTGTAAGGGATTAAAAAAGAGAACCTTAATGAAATATACCTGCGTCACTGGTGTGCTTACTATAGATACTTACTCAGCAACTCTATCAGGTCAGTGGATGAGGTCAAGGACTTGCCAAACTGAAGGGTCATTGTCAACCAATGGAACAAAAAGAGAAGGAGAAGAAGGGAGAGAAAGAAGGTTAAGTAGTTTTGAGGTGAGACATGAGGCACAGTTTCCTACCTAGAGCTGCTTGAAAATATGTCTTTCTCCTCTCTCCTCTTGCCAGAGAATTAGGGGCCTCTCAATGCACTCACAGCTGACTAATGTCACACAGCACATCCTCACCTGGAGAGCACCCTCCCTCTGAAGGCTGCACAGGTGGAGCACAAGGAAGGCACCCCTCTTTCTTACTGAACCTGAAGTGAGTTCGCTCACCCGTTGCGCAGCAAGCCAATTCCTGACACCGGGGGTGGTGGAAGAAAGTAGGAATTTTATTTTTGCAGAGCGCTGAGCAAGAAGAGAGGGCAGCTAACGCTGAAATCACAAACTCCCCGAAAAGCTAAAAGGAAGGGTTTTTATTTGGGGTTTTAGGTAGGGGAGGGGGAGCATATGGCCTTGCTGGTCAGAGC
Organism: Equus caballus; assembly: GCF_041296265.1. NCBI lineage: Eukaryota > Metazoa > Chordata > Mammalia > Perissodactyla > Equidae > Equus > Equus caballus. The sequence continues at coordinate 38,770,301 of NC_091707.1, forward strand.
TTTCCCACCAGCCTGTCTTTGGCCTTAAGACACAGCGAGGAGGGAGCTTGTGACCTTGCTGGTCAGCAGCTTTCCCACCAGCCCATATCTCTTTGCAGGAGGAGATAGTCCAGGTGCTTGTCCTTGATGGTGTTTGTCTCCATGGAGGATAGTGGATTCTGGAGCCAGGAAGCCAGAGAATCAGCAGGGAATGAGTGTTTTGGTTTTAACCCCATATATGCTGGGTTTAATGTGGGGAAACTGATATCAGGGTCGATGTCATCTTCAGCAGTCCCCAAGTGTGACTGACACATCTCCTGTGCTCCTCATCCTTGGATGTCATCCTCTCAGCCAGCATATGATAACAACTAATTGCTCTGCTGCTGATTCACAGACGAGGGAATACAAAATCACTGCTGGACAATGTGTGGGGCTGAAACTTGGTTCTGCTTCTTTACCTTTTTTCCTTAGTGTGTAATACAGGTCATGAGTTAGGCACATCCATGTTAACATGGCCCCAGTGGTATCAGAGAACACCAAATTAAAGGGCTTTCCTGCATTCTGTGAGACCCTTCAGCACCTTCTTTCTTCAGTAAAACTCTCCAAGACTGCTTGTCCCATTTATAATGATAGTTGAATTGGGAAATGGTAGATTGCACCACTCTACCTTGCCTCCCCCCATTGCAAACTACTCAGGTCGTTCGAAAAACATGCTTCCTTTCAGAAAAGGTGGGGCACTGGAATCCAGTCAATCTGATGCTGAGTTGCCTTGTGACCAGTCAAGGGGCAGGAATTGTTCTAAGGAAAAAAATCACACTAGATAAGAATGCTTCTTGCAGCCTAATAACTTACATTTTGGATCTTGAGTATTAGACTTCCACAGGATTGTCTCTCCCTAAATTTCCTATGAGAATCAGACTGTATTTCTTGGGTATTCTTTGGGTGAAGCCAAATCCAGTGATTTAGCCTCCTTTGACATACCTCTCTTTTCCCCTTATCTGTATATTGAACTCCTTTGTCCAACTGTTGCCAATCCAAAGAAACACTATTCCGGCAAGTGCTATCACCATCGATGAGAGTAGGTAGACTTAAAGAGTTGCTCTATTTCTGCTTTGCTGGATAGTTTTCCTCTTTTATGAAAGTTCACAAAGTTGGAGTTCAAAGTTCATAAGTGGAAGAGCTTAGTGCTGCCCAGCATCAAAGTGCACTCCCAAGGCCGCACAGAAGAGCATAACGCGTTTGTCAATCATTAAGCCTCTATTGAAGACTGTTATGTATTTAAATACAGAACTGAAGATGATACATTGTTATAGGTAAATTAAATTTATAAGACAAAATGATCTCAAACTTCTTCAATTAAAATAATGCAGGGGCCAGCCCTGGGGTTGAGTGGTTAAGTTCACATGCTCCACTTCAGTGGCCCAGGGTTTCGCTGGTTCAGCTCCTGGGCGTGGACCTGGCACTGCTCATCAAGCCATGCTGAGGTAGCGTCCCACATAGCACAACCAGAAGGACCTACAACTAGAATATACAACTATGTACTGGGGGGCTTTAGGGAGAAGAGGATGAGAAAAAGAAAGATTAGCAACAGATGTTAGCTCAGGTGCTGATCTTTAAAAAAAAATGAACTAACGCAACATTTACACGGTGCTCTAGTGGTTAAGATTTGGTGCTCTCACTGCGGCAGCCTAGGTTCACTTCCCAGTCAGGGAACCACACCACCTGGCTGCCTATTGTCCTACTGTGGTGGCTGTATGTTGCTATGATGCTGAAAGCTATGCCACCAGTATTTCAAATACCAGCAGGGTCATTCATGCTGGACAGGTTTCAGTGGAGCTTCCAGACTGAGACAGACTAGGAGGAGGGACCTGGCCACCCACTTCTGAAAACATTGGCCATGAAAACCCTATGAATAGCAGCAGGGCATTGTTTGATACAGCACTGGAAGGTGAGAGGATGGTGCAAAAATAATGGACAGGGTTCTGGTCTGCTGTTCACAGGATGGATAGGAGTCAGAACTGACTTAAGGGCATCACCACCAACAAAAAACATTTACACTCATCACATAAATAAGAAGCAAGCTGCGTATTTAAAAAATAATGAGTTGCTCAAACACGTAAAGGAAATCATGTTTAGGCAATAGGGCTCATGCTGATGGCTATCAGGAAATAATAGAAGGTAATTAACTTGGAAAATTGTCAATGACAAATTATAAATGTGATCACTACATATTTAATCATCCCTGTTATCTTTTTCATACTTGCAAAACAAAGGCATAATTAGCTATCTTATGGCAAACACCGGGTTATCTACTCACTAAACCCATTTTCCCTACATCCTGGGCACATACCTACATGCACATCTCCCAACCTCCCTTTCAGTGATTGGGAGCTGGTCAATGGAATACAGACAGGGGCAAGACAGAGTTATCACATCCAGGTCCAAAGAACCTCCCCCACAATCCTGTTGTGCTTTCTATCTTCCTTCTCTGCCAGATAGATGTAAAGGATCCTGGGGAGAGGAAGAGAGTGACTGAAATCCCAGGGAAAGGTAAATCCGCTAGATGGAAGGAGCCTATGTCCCTGAATTGCTACATGGAGCAGAGCCATCCCTACCATCCTGTACTGTGCTGTGACATGCAGAAGAAACAAACCTTTACCGAGTTAAGCCACTAAAATCTTATAATTAAAGGAACAATACATAAGTTTACCTTCCCTGACTAATTTACATTCTTATGCTGTTTTCTTATCCCTTTACTTCAGAAACTGAGCAACTACAGAAAATACCTATTTATTTTTTCCATAGTTAGAACATATTTGGAACTCTGTCAGTTACTTGAATTCCTTCCCTGTCAAAACAATTTGACAGCACAGATAAATAATATAGAACTGTGCAATCATCTTTTATACACTCCTTTAGATAATCATGCTAACTCATGATGCTAAAGGTAGAATAAAAACGCAGAGAATCCAAATGTAAATAGTTGGGAGAAAATTTTAAAATAGTGTTAGATTCCTTCTTTGATGATAATCCCATAATGGCCCTTTCACGGCAAAGTAAACTTTTTCCCATGTTACACACATTACTGTCAATAAACCACCCCCCAAATTACACAAGAAATCACTGTTGTTGCCCAATGTATAGAAAAGGAATTTTCAAAAAACTTTTTTTCTTAGAAGGAATAATTTTGACATTTTTTGACACGTGTATTAACACTGTATCATCAAAAAAACCATATGAACTAACTGGACTAAATCAAAGAACATTGTGTCTAGAGTGAACACAAGTCAAAATGCTTAAGAGGGAGGAACATAGTCCTCACCCATAGATCTCCACCAGTTCCAGGTAAAATATCAAAAATGGAATAACCAAAATGTGCATTTTCTAAGTAGAATCAACATAGGCTAGGAGAGTAATAATAGCGGCATCAACAAAAAATATTTTTGACACCACTATTTTATCTTTAATTTTTTGTTATGTATTTATACATAATAAAGGTTTATTGACCCGCCCCATGCCTCTGAGGAGAGACAGCTAAACTGAGATAAAAGCTAAAAATTGCCATCATTTGTATAAAAGACCTCCATTGTCTACAGTTCACAGAGTAATTCAATTTCGTTACAGTTACATTTGTTTCGCTTTCTTTTAATACTTCCCATGCTAATCTTTTTCTCACAGTTAATATTTAGATTTATCCATGCTTACCAATTTCTTTGTTCTCCATTTATTCTTTCATCCCCCTTCTAATTTCCATAATCTTTTTTCCTGAAATCCATTATTTAGTAGTTCTTTTAGCTTGGGACTTATAAATAGTAAACACTTTCCATTTCTACCTAAAATTATTTCATCATCACTCAAATAATAGTTTTAGCTGAACATAGGTTTCTAGGTCAAATTATTCCCTCTTAGCAATTGGAGTATACAACTAGGTCATTGCTCTTGATTTTAATGAGGAATCTGCTCTTAGCGGGTATGCAGTTGGTCTCTGAGGTCAGCCCGAGTCCAAGCTTGGCTCTACCATTCACTTGCTGTGTGACTTTGGGTAAGGCACACAATCTTTCTGTGACTCAGTTTCCCTATATGGAAAATGGTGGGGGGATCTAAAGCATACTAAATTGGGATATTTAAGGATTCATACATGACCAGTGTCTGGAACATAAAAAGTGTTTGGTATCATTCTTATTTATCTTGCTCAAGACTAGATGTCTTCTTGAATCTATGAATTGTTGTCTTACATTGTTTCTAGAAAAATCTTAGTCAATATCTCTTCAAAAATTGCCTTTCCTTCCTTCTTTTCTATGGAAACTCCTAATAAATTTGTGCTAGGCCTTCTCATTACTATCTATATGTATAACAAATTCTCCTGTTTTTAATATCTTTACTCTGTGTGCCCTGTTTTAGGGAATTTCCTTAGAATTACTTTCTCAGTTCACTATTTCTCTTTCAGTTACAAGTAATCTGCTGCTTAACTCATCCATTACTTTTTTGGTTACTTTTAAAGATGTAGATTTTCAGGTCTACAAATTTTCACATATGCCTGCTCTTTTTTCATAGTGTTCAGTTATTTCCTCATGTGTATAGAACTTCATCTATCTAATAAATCATTTTAAACATACTGATAGGCTTTTTGAGATTATTAGTATCTTACATTTTAGAGTGTTAATCTTCCTGTTCATAATGTCTTCTACTTCTCTCTCATGGTGAAACATTTCCTCATATAATTTGTAATTTTGGCCCGTCAGCAATCTTTAGCCAGGTCTGGCTTTTTCTATGAGAGTTCCATGCACCCTAAGGGGTGGCAGCATTGTGTAGAGAAATTTTGCACTGCTTCTGCTCTGCACTCCATATATATCTGGGATCAGTTTACATGTTACATTTTTAGCTTCGAGATTCTTGAGTCAACGCTTAATGTAAATTTAGATTCTACACCTATGCTTGGAACTTTGGGTTTTCATGAGAGGCTTTTTGTCCCATCAGAGCCCTCGGCAGATACAGGCTTCCTTGACAGGCGACACAGAGTACAGACTAAAAGCACCGACTCTAAAGACTTCCTGGTTTCAATCTTCGTTGAATTTGTAACAGCACTGAACCTCTGATATATTGTTTAAAAAAAAAAATTATTCAGGACTCAGTTTCCTTGTCTAGAGTCCTTCAGTGAAGGGGGATTAGAAAACTCCACATACCAGCACAGAAAAATGGCAATTAGAATGTAAGCTCCATGAGAACAGGGACTTGCTGTTATGCTCCCTGCCTTATCCTTAACGCCTATGACAGTGCCTGTCATATTGTGGACACTCACAAACTGGATACACTGAATGAGTGAATGAATGAGTAAATGAAAGAAACAGTGTCTACTTTTGCTTGAGGACATTTCCCTGCTCGATGTGGTCCTGTTGAGTTGTCAGTAATGTTGTGACCCCTGCCACCTCTGGGTAGAGGTGAACATGTGACCCAGCTTGGGCAAATTGGGACCTGCATTCTTTTAGATATGGTGATTAGTCCAAGGATTGGACACAGGGTCTAAGGCAGGCCAATCGGTGTACTTCTCCAAAATTTTCAAAATGGGAAGTTAAGAGGGGTATCCCTCTCCTCTTGACTCATGAGCTTTAAGGATTTATATGTAGGACTATGGGTGACCACCATCTTCCTTTAACATAAAGAAAGTCTGTCAAGGGTAGACCAGAGTGAGATTAAAATTTATGGTGAAACTGAATGAATAAATGGAGCCAGAAATAATGCTTTGATCACACCAGCTGAGCCTCTACTTCTAGTCTTGCTTGAAGCCTGGTATCCCAATTTTGTGAGTCACAAAATTTTTATTTTCCCTTAAGCCAGTTTGAGTTGGGTTTCTGCAGCATGCAACTGAAAGAGTCCTGACTGTGAGTAGGTGCTTACACAGGTAGCTCCCAAGCCCTCTGCACCTCTTTTCCAAATGAAACAATAAAGTACAGTAACAGCCATGGCATTTGGCTTCCATCCTCGATGTTGTATAAAACCTGAGCTGGAGAGAGGACAGCTACACATCTACTCCCCCACTTCAGAGAAGCTGCCTGTTGTTTGAGAGGTCCCATCTGTTTTCCTTTCCTCTCACTATTCAGTAAGCAGCAAAAAGCAAGGCTTATGGTCAGTGGAAGGTGACTTCCTCTTCTTGCCCAGACCCAGGCTGAAGAGCATCCTTTGCCCCAGATCTGGCCATCAATAGCATTGGCAATGGCTGTGATCCTCTCTCCATTTTCCCCCAACCCTGGTCCTCTTTCCTAATGGCTAGAGCCCAGGTGAGAGGCAAACCAAATCTTATGCCTAAATGCAGAGCTGTGGCTGACTTACTTATTCTACTTCTCTTTGAAGGACAAAAGCAATGACATCAGTCAGGTTGATTGCACCTGGGTGGTTACAAAATAATCTTTCCTGCCAAGGAAAGAGCATGAGCAATTCACACCGGGTGCTTTAAAGCTAATCAGAAAACCCAAGACAAAAGGCAGCAAACATCAGACAATAGAGACGAAGACTTGATCTCACTATGTTTAGCACTTGACTGGGCCGCTTGGCTTCTCAATCTAATTCTCCCTTTTCTTGAATATATTTATAACCCAGCAGGGATCTTTTCCTTTCCTTGAAACCTCCTAGCTTGAGAGTGGTGTCCCCCTTCACAGAGCTCTCACCTCTCCCCATCTGTTCCCTTAAGTGAAGTGCTACAATCAAGAGTTGATCAGAAACAAAGTCCTCCTCGCATTCTGACTTAAGAACTTTCTTTCAGTTGCTGAGATCTAGGGCAAGAAAACACTGAAATGAAGGAGCTTATAAGGTCTACCAAATTCTCTGAAGCACACACTGAAAAGAGAAGATAAAGAACCTAATTTGCCCTGGCACATGACTAGCGAGAAGAGGCCTATTCTGTTTCTTGGATATGCTCTACACAGAGCCTAATATATGTACAATATTTATATTGATAATACTAATGGCTAGCTGTAGTGGGTTGAATGGTGGCCCCCCTAAAATATATGTCCATGTCCCGGAACCTGTAAATGTGACCTTATTTGGAAAAAGGGCTTTGCAGATGTAATTAAGGATCTCAAGATGAGATTTCCTGGTTACCCAAGTGGGCTCTAAATTCAGTGACAAGTGTCTTTATAAGAATGAGGCACAAAGAGATTAGGCACACAGAGCCATGTGAAAACAAGGCAGAGATTGGAGTTATGCAGCTGTAAGTCAAGAAACACCTGGGCCACCAGAAACTGAAACAGGCAAGAAAGGATTCTCCCCCTAGAGCCTTCAGAGGGAACACAGCTCTGCTGACATCTTGACTTCACACTTCTGACCTCTAGGGCCAACCCCATGGCCTAGTGGTTAAGTTTGGCATGCTCTGCCTCAGCGGTCCAGGTTTGGTTCCCAGGTATAGACCTACACCATTTGTTGGTGGCCATGCTATGGCGGCATCCCACATACAAAATAGAGGAAGACTGGCACAGATGTTAGCTCAGGGCAAATCTTCCTCAAGCAAAAAGAGGAAGATTGGCAACAGATGTTAGCTTAGGCTGAACCTTCCCCAGAAAAAATAATAATAATAATAACTTCTGACCTCCAGAACTGTAAGAATAAATTTCTGTTATTTTAAGTCACCCAATTGGTGGTAAATTGTTATGGCAGCCCTAAGAAACTCACACTAGCCTATATCATGCTCACTCTGTGCATGTACCTGTGCTAGGTACTTTGCATTCATTTTCTCCTTTATTCACAGCAAAACATCCTTACAAGGGAGGTATTGTCATCCCCCTTAAACAGACAAAGGGTTTAAATGCCTTGCTTGAAAGCTGGAGCCTGAATTCAACTTCAGGTCTATCCAACTCTGAAGCCCATGCTCTTTCCACTGTGCCACTACTTCTGTATTTAATAAAGTGTTTTCCAATCATTAAAGAATAGGGTCTGATCCTGATGCCTACTTTCTAGCATATTTGATATGCAGAGCATCTTATTTTTAACACTGCCTCCTCCCATATATGACACAATTATTTTCAGTAATAGTCATGAAACAGAATGAATGTATTTCGTGTTTGTACTAAAATTTGCATTTACCAAACAAAATGATTGCACTTCACAGTTTGCCCTGTTTCACTGCTTTATATTTAATCACAAATAAAAATTCCCAGTGGTCACATCAAAGGACATAATTAAATAACTAAATTCTGTTTCTTTCCTTAAAATTGCTGTGCTCCAAGTGTTTCTTTCGAATCTGTTGTTGAAACATAGAAAAACATACTACCACAAGAGATGGGCATGCGAGTTGAGCCCTAAATGAGTGGGGACAATTCTGAACCCATGGGAATTTACTCTTGTAACAAACCAGTATGGCTGTGCCCCACACTTTGACATCTGACTATATAACAGGTAGTTGTCCAAATTAACTTCCACACTGAATACAATGTTTATTAAAAGATACGTATGCTTTTTTTATTGTGGTAAAATTTATCTTGTCGTTTTCAAGCATACGGTTCAGTAGTGTTAATTCACATTGTTACACCATCAATCTCCAGAACTTTTTCATCTTGCAAAAATGAAACTCTCCACCCATTAAATGACTCCCCGTTTCTCCCTCTCTCCAGCCTCTGGCAAATACTTTCTGTTTCCATGAATTGGACTACTTTAGATACCCCTAATCAGTGGAATTATACAGTATTCATATTTTTGTGATTGTCTTATTTCACTTATGTGAAATATAGAAAATGTAAAAATGTTTTAAAAAAAGATACATAATACAAATGAAGCTAAAAAATATATTATTATTAAAACTCAACACTAACTGTGGTGTTTAGGACAATTAGAACTTATTCCAAAAATTATTTCTTGTAAAGGGTGTTTTATCATTGACATTGTTTAGGATTGCTGGTACTTGGTAATAATAAAAAACGCACCAAATTTAATCAGCTTTATTACCATGTTTAAATTCTCTGCTAGCAGCTGACCCACTTCTTGCCTGCTGCCAGGACAGACCACTCCTCGCCCTGGGTGCACCACTGCTGCACGCTATATCCAGGAAGGCCCCATGCGATGGCTTTAGCTGGAGGAAGTCCAGGCAATAAGGGATGCTCACATACTTAAATTAAAAAATGAAGCTAGGGCTTTTCAATGACCACAGGGCATCAGCCTCTCGGTTTCTATATTCCTGCTGCACTCTGCTATAAAACCCTCAAAAGCTAGGGCCACTTTGCAAGAGGGAGATTTTTGGGGAATAAACTTCCATTACATTCAGACTTGCAGAAGTGGTGTGAGCTGAGTGTAGACAACCTTTCCTCAGGTAAACAAAAATATTGATTTTTTTTTTCTGAAAACACTCTCTTTTCCTTTATCTCATTCAACCTGACACTATTAGTTGAGGGGAAAATCATAACTGACCACTCTGCAGATTCCCAAGTCAGCACAGAACAACTCTCCAGAGTGCCTTCACCCTCATGGCCCTGAGTGGTGTATTTATTTGTCTCCCTGTCTTTTCAGAGTGGTAAATATAGCAAAATGTCAAGGAGTGTTCCCAGAATGTCTCTTCTGAACAGAAACAGGAAACAAGGGTGCTGCAAGGGCCTCAGCCTCTTGTCAACAGGTTTAGCTAAGGTGAGAACCATTTGTTCCTGCAAACAGAGGAGATGGTGAGACCTATCTTGTCCTAACTACAATCTTGACCTCACTCTGCCAACTGGCCCAAGATTCCCTATTGTTTTGCTATGTGATCTTAGGCAAATTACTTAACCTCCATAAAGCTCAACTAACCATCTGTAAAATGAAGATAAAAAGAACCACCCTCAGGGGAGAAGATCCAAGATGGCGCCGTGAGTAGTCTTCTTTGTCTCACCCGCTTCGAGTCTACAATTATTTGGACACTCATCACTTAACAAAGGATATCCAGATAGCATCTCAGGACGTCTGAGAGACCCACGCGACTATACATCGGAAGGCAGACGGACTTCCCTCCAGGAGGAGGTGGAGATAGGTGAAAACTCTCCGACCCCGACCAAACAGCCTAGTACCTGCAAGCAGTTTTCTTCCAATGGACGCCCCCAGAAGATCAACACACACCTAGGGCAGGAGCGAGCACACACCAGAGGAGCGACGGTGGAAACAGGTTGACCAGAACCCTACCTAAACCCCCCACAATTACTCCTAAACGCAGAGGGAAACTCTAGAGTTACACACTTGAGCCCGCGGGGAGAGTCTCACCCCGCTATTGGTGGGGAGATCCCGCCTGGTGTCCAAGGCGCACGGAGGGTCCCAGAGAGAATCACAGAGGGCGTGGTGGCCCCCCGGCTGCCACTGCCTGCACGGCCAGGCAAGGGATTGCTGGAGATCTCGGAGAGGACTGGGGCTGGGTGAAGCTCCAGAGGCTGGCTCCGCGCCCTGGAGGGGAAGCTCCAGAGTTCCGCCCCAGCAGCAGACAAAACTCTCTGTCTGCCATTAGCAGAGGTGCCACGCCCAGCATTCACAACTCCGGGAAAGTCCCGGAGAGAATCCCAGAGGGTGAAGCGACCCCCAGCTGCCGTTGCCCGCCCGGTGGGGCAAGGGATTGCTGGAGATGTCAGAGAGGACTGGGGCTGGGTGGGGTGGAGCTCCAGAGGCCGGCTCTGTGGCCCGGGGTGGAAGCTTCAGAGTTCCGCCCTGGCAGCAGACAAAACTCTCTGTCTGACATTAGCGGAGGGGCCACACCCAGCATCCACAACACCGGGAGGGTCCCAGAGAGGAGAATATCAGGCAGGGCAGCAGCTGACCAGCTACCACTGAAATCAGGATCTCCGGCTATTCCCCAGTCAGGGCAAAGGGCTCCCCGAGTTCCTGGGGAACAGGACTGTGGCTGGGTGGAGTTCCAGCGACCCGGCTCCGTAGCCTAGGGGGAAACCCTACAGGCTCATAGCAGCCTCAGCAAAAGCCTCTGCACAGCACTAGTAGAGAGCACCCATCCGGCAGCCACAAGGCTGGAAGACCCCGGGACAAAAGTAGCATAGCTAGGTGAGCTAACCACAGACTGTAGAAGATGCCAATAGCTCTGCTGCGACCCATAGTGGACAAGTGAGATTTTGTGGGTGCCGACACTGACGGAGTGGCAAATATAAGTGATCCTACCCCTGGCCGCTGGAAAAGCCCATAACACCGTTGCAGACCCCAAGGAAGGAGCACGTCTAGGTGGGCTGCAACAGTAGGCACCAGCAGCCTGAAGCCCCCCCCGTGACGGCCCCCACAGCAGAAGAGGGAATCCAAAGGACCACTGTGACTACAAGGAGGGGCCCAGGCCCAGTTAGCAACTGTGGATAGAGTTCCTGGTTGGTGCAGTATAAACAGCTGCTCCCTCACCACACCAGCAGAAACAAGTGGAAGGAGCAACTAATCTCTATCTCTATGTGGAGGCACAAATATACAACATCAAGCAATATGAAAAAATACATTAAATCTCCAGATCAGAAGGAAAACAACAAATACACAGACAACAATCCCAAAGAAAATGAAATATATAACCTAAATGATGATGACTTCAAAACAGCCATCATTAAAATACTCAATGAGTTAAGAGAGAATTCAGATAGACAAATCAACGGGTTCAGGAGCTATGTCACAAAAGAGTTTGATACGATAAAGAAGAACCAAACAGAAACGCTGGAAATGAAGAACACAATAGAGGAGATTAAGAAAAATCTAGATGCACTGAACAGTAGGGCTGATAATATGGAGGAAAGAATTAGCAATTTGGAAGATGGGAATATAGAAATGCTGCAGGCAGAGGACGAGAGAGAAGTAAGACTAAAATGAAATGAAGAAACTCTCCGAGAATTATCAGACACAATTAGGAGATGCAATGTAAGGATTATAGGTATACCAGAGGGAGAAGAGAAGGAGAAAGGGGCTGAAAGCCTATTCAAAGAAATAATGGCTGAGAACTTCCCAAATCTGGTGAGAGAGATGGATCTTCAGGTGACAGAAGCTAATAGATCTCCAAACTTTATCAACGCAAGAAGACCAACCCCACAGCATATAGTAGTGAAGCTAGCAAAAGTCAACGACAAGGAGAAAATACTAAGGACAGCCAGGCAAAAGAAACTAACCTACAAAGGAACCCCCATCAGGCTATCAGCAGATTTCTCAGCAGAAACTTTACAGGCTAGAAGAGAGTGGAATGATATATTCAAAAATCTGAAGGACAAAATCCTACAGCAGAGAATTCTCTACCCAGCGAAAATATCCTTCAAATACGATGGAGAAATAAAAACTTTCCCAGATAAACAAAAATTAAGGGAATTAATTGCCACAAAACCTCCTCTTCAGGAAATCCTCAGGAAAACCCTCATTCCTGAAAAATCAAAAAAAGGAAAGGGGCTACAAAACCAAGAGCAGAGGAGATAAGTAGAAGGACAACAACAGAGAGTAGCAGCTCTTCAGCAGAACAGATTAAACCATGGGACGAGAAACAAAGGAAATTGAAGCAAACCGGAAAACAAGACATAAAATGGTAGTGGTAGGCCCCCACGTCTCAATAATCACTCTAAATGTAAATGGATTGAACTCCCCAATCAAAAGACACAGAGTGGCAGGATGGATCAAAGAACAAGACCCAACAATATGCTGCCTCCAGGAAACACAACTCAGCCCCAAAGACAAACACAGACTCAGAGTGAAGGGATGGAGAACAATACTCCAAGCTAATAATGAACAAAAGAAAGCAGGTGTCGCTATACTAATATCAGACAAGGTAGACTTCGAAGCAAAACAGATAAAGAAAGACAAAGAGGGACAATATATAATGATAAAAGGGACTCTCCACCAAGAAGACATAACACTTATAAATATATACACACCCAACACAGGAGCACCAAAATTTGTAAAGCAACTCTTAACAGAACTAAAAGAAGACATCAACAACAATACAATAATAGTAGGGGACCTCAACACACCATTAACACCAATGGACAGAACATCCAGACAGAAAATCAACAAGGAAATAATAGAATTAAATGAAAAATTAGACCAGATGGACTTAATAGATATATATAGAACACTTCATCCAAAAACAGCAGGTTACACATTCTTCTCAAGTGCAGATGGAACATTCTCAAAGATTGACCATATTTTGGGAAACAAAGCAAACATCAATAAATACAAGAGAGTTGAAATAATATCAAGCATCTTTTCTGATCATAATGCTATGAAACTAGAAATCAACTACAAGAAAAAAGCAGAGAAAGGTGCAAAAATGTGGAGACTAAACAACACGCTTCTGAACAAACAATGGATCATTGAAGAAATTAAAGAAGAAATCAAATATTATCTGGAGACAAATGAAAATGAGAACAGGACATACCAAATCATTTGGGATGCAGCAAAAGCAGTCCTAAGAGGGAAATTCATTGCAATACAGGCTCACCTCACTAAACAAGAAAAAGCTCACATAAGCAACCTCAAACGACACCTAACAGAACTAGAAAAAGAAGAACAAACAAAGCCCAGAGTCAGTAGAAGGAGGGAAATAATAAAAATAAGACCAGATAAACGATATTGAAACAAAAAAGACAGTAGAAAGGATCAATGAAACAAAGAGTTGGTTCTTCGAAAAAATTAACAAAATCGACAAACCTTTAGCCAGACTCACCAAGAAAAGAAGAGAGAAATCTCAAATAAATAAAATTAGGAATGAGAGAGGAGAAATCACAACAGATACCAATGAAATACAAGGGATCATAAGAGAATACTATGAAAAACTATATGCCAACAAATTGAACAACCTCGAAGAAATGGACAACTTCCTAGACTCCTACAACCTCCCCAAACTGAATCAGGAAGAAAGGGAGAATCTGAATAGGCCAATCACAAGTAAGGAAATAGAAACGGTAATCAAAAACCTCCCCAAAAATGAGTCCAGGACCAGACGGCTTCTCTGGAGAATTCTACCAAACATTCAAAGAAGACTTAATACCTATTCTTCTCAAACTATTCCAGAAAATTGAGGAAGATGGAGTACTCCTTAACACATTCTATGAAGCCAGCATCACTCTGATCCCCAAACCTGATAAGGGCAACACAAAGAAGGAGAACTACAGGCCGATATCACTGATGAACATAGATGCAAAAATCTGCAACAAAATTCTGGCAAACCGAATACAGCAATACATCGAAAAGATTATACACCATGATCAAGTGGGATTTATACCAGGGACACAGGGATGGTTCAACATCCGCAAGTCAATCAAGGTGATACACTACATCAACAAAATGAAAAACAAAAACCACATGATCATCTCAATAGATGCAGAGAAAGCACTCAACAAGATCCAACACCCATTTATGATAAAAACCCTCAATAAAATGTGCATAGAATGAAAGTACTCAACATAATAAAGGCCATATATGACAAACCCACAGCCAACATCATACTCAATGGACAAAAACTGAAAGCCATCCCTCTGAGGACAGGAACAAGACAAGGGTGCCCACTTTCACCACTCCTATTCAACATAGTACTGGAGGTGTTGGCCAGAGCAATTCGGCAGGAAAAAGAAATAAAGGGAATCCAAATAGGTAATGAAGAAGTAAAACTCTCGCTGTTTGTAGACGACATGATCTTATATATAGAAAACCCCAAAGAATCCACAGAAAAACTATTAGAAATAATCAACAACTACAGCAAAGTAGCAGGGTATAAAATCAACATACATAAATCAGTAGCATTTCTATACACTAACAATGAACTAACAGAAAAAGAACTCAAGAACTCAATCCCATTCACAATCGCAACGAAAAGAATAAAATACCTTGGGATAAACAACCAAGGAAGTGAAGGATCTATACAATGAAAACTACAAGACTTTCTTGAAAGAAATTGACGACGACATAAAGAGATGGAAAGACATTCCATGCACATGGATTGGAAGAATAAACATAGTTAAAATGTCCATACTACCTAAAGCAATCTACAGATTCAATGCTATCCCAATCAGAATCCCAAGAACATTCTTCACAGAAATTGAACAAAGAATCCTAAAATTCATATGGGGCAACAAAAGACTGTGAATTGCTAAAGCAATCCTGAGCAAGAAAAACAAAGCCGTCGGAATCACAATCCCCGATTTCAAAACATACTACAAAGCTACAGTGATCAAAACAGCATGGTACTGGTACAAAAACAGGTCCACAGATCAATGGAACAGAATTGAAAGCCCAGAGATAAAACCACACATCTATGGACAGCTAATCTTCGACAAAGCTGGGAAAACTGGACAGCCACATGCAAAAGATTGAAAATTGACCATTCTTTTTCACCACACACCAAAATAAACTCAAAATGGATCAAAGACCTAAAGATTAGGCCTGAAACAATAAGTCTTCTAGAAGAGAATATAGGCAGTACACTCTTTGACATCAGTTTCAAAAGAATCTTTTCGGACACTCTAACTCCTCCATTGAGGGAAACAATAGAAAGAATAAACAAATGGGACTTCATCAGACTAAAGAGCTTCTTCAAGGCAAGGGAAAACAGGATTGAAACAAAAAAACGGCTCACTAATTGGGAAAAAAATATTTACAAGCCACTTATCTGACAAAGGGTTAATCTCCATAATATACAAAGAACTCACACACCTTAACAACAAAAAAACAAACAACCCGATCAAAAAATGGGCAGAGGACATGAACAGACATTCCTCAAAAAAAGATATAAATATGGCCAATAGACACATGAAAAGATGTTCATCATCGCTAATCATCAGGGAAATGCAAATCAAAACTACACTAAGATATCATGTTACACCCGTTAGACTGGCAAAAACATCCAAAACCAAGAGCGACAAATGTTGGAGAGGTTGTGGAGAAAAAGGAACCCTCATACACTGTTGGTGGGAATGCAAACTGGTATAGCCACTATGGAAAACAGTATGGAGATTTCTCAAAAAGTTAAAAATAGAAATACCCTATGACCCAGCCATCCCATTACTGGGTATCTATCCTAAGAACCTGAAATCAGAAATCCCAAGAGTCCCTAGCACCCCTATGTTCATCGCAGCATTATTTACAATAGCCAAGACGTGGAACCAACCTACATGCCCAGAAACTGATGATTGGATAAAGAAGATATGGTATATATACACAATGGAATACTACTCAGCCATAAAAAAAGACAAAATTGGCCCATTCGCAGCAACGTGGATGGACCTCAAGGGTATTATGTTAAGCGAAATAAGCCAGTCAGAGAAAGACGAACCCTATATGACTCCACTCATAGGTGGAAGTTAACATATTGACAAGGAGATCTGATCCGTGGTTACCAGGGAAAAGGGGGGGTGGGGGGAGGGCACAAAGGGGGAAGAGGTGTACCCACAACATGACTAACAATAATGTACAACTGAAATCTCACAAGGTTGTAATCTATCATAACATTAATTAAAAAAAAAAAAAAGAACCACCCTCAGGACTATTGTGAGAAATAAAAGAGCAGGAAGCATATGGAACTCAAGAAATATTCACTCCTAGTTTCTTTCCCTTCATCAAAACTTCTATGTCCAAACTTTTCTTTCTGCCCCGCTAACAGCTGTGTCTACAAAATCTTTCAGTGACTTTCTCCTTTCATCTTTAATGCCTTCCTTATTTGAAAATAAGAACTCCCCACTCTAGCTCCTTTTATTGTGGGAGGCAGAATTCTATGGGAAGGCTCCAGAATATATATGGAACTTGTCAAAAAGAGAGTTTTGAGAACATGAAAATAACATTAAATACACATCACACACACTCTCGTTGTATTGTAGAACATATAAACTAAGTGACAACTTATGATAGGGCACGGGGTCCTGGTATATCTTCATATCAAGAAAAGAGAGGAAGTTTCGGAGTGAGGGGCCTAATCAGGCTGACTTGTGCTAGAACACATTCAGGGAGATGCTGGTGACCATGGAACTTGTGCGTTCCTTCATCTCCTACAAAAGAGCCTCCAGTGGCCTCATCCAGGTAAGTTCCAGCTTGGCCTCCAGAGAGCAGCTATGCTAGGGGTGAGACATCTCGACCTGACTCTGCCAATGCTCCCAACCAGTCACTCCACCAAGACTGCAGATATGGTCTGATGGTTGATTTTGGGTCTAGCTGTCATGGTACACATAGTGGGTACTCAACAAATGAATGACACAATAATAAATAAAGGGCTAAAATGCAACTAAAGCTCTTTCATGCTCAAGGATAATTAGTCAACCAACCACAATTGTAACTGAGATTGATAAACAATAAAGGATCATCATCATCATCATCATCATAATGTAAATACATTGCTATTTTGTGTATCCAGTGAAGACTATAAGTCATTAAATGACTAATATGCAGGAGTTAAATATGAAGGTAGGAGACTCCCTGCAAAGGAAGGAAGGTGGGACAGGCCTCATGGTTTCCACAGTTTTGCTGAATGAACCCTTGGTTACCTTTAGCTTACCAACAGATAAATGGGGAGATGTCTGAATCTGTATAGATGTGTAACTAAGCATGAACCGTGCTGTTGAGCCATGCAACAGACACCGCTTTGCATGATTAATAAAGCTTTTCATGCCAACTCAGTGCTCAAAGTGGCTCATTCCCAGATGAACGAAGCTATCCTATCAGGGTTCTTGGTTGCAAACAATAGAAGCAGACTCTAGCTAACTTAAGCAGAAAACTAATTGATTGGAAAGGTAGAACAGTTTGCAGAATCAATGGGAAGCCTGGACCACCAAATTCCAGCAAAAATCAAGTAAGGGGAGGCAAAACTATAGACTTACCCCAAAGTCTGTTTAGGAGGCTGCCACTGGAACCCTTGCCCCAGACAGTTGCTGTCACACCATTGGACTTGAACATATATATGACCTAAGACTGATTCTGCAACTTGTTTTGTGCCCTCAAGATTCAAAGTCCTCTGATTTTAAAACTTACTACAAAGCTACAGTAATTAAAACAGTGTGGCACTGGCATAAAGATAAACGTACAGACCAATGGAAAAGAGAGTCCAGAAATAAACCCTTAGATATATGGTCAAATGATTTCTGACAAAGGTGCCAAGACTATTCAATGGAGAAAGGATAGTTTTTTCAACAATGGTGTTTTCTCAGCATTTCTCAGCATGTGATATCCACATGGAAAAGAATGAAATTGGACCCTTCCCTAACACCATATATAAAAATCAACTCTAAATGAATCAAATACCTAAATACCTAAAACTATAAAACTCTTAGAACATAGGGCAAAAGCTTCATGACATTTTTGATTTGGCAATCATTTCTTGGATATGACACCAAAGGCACAGGCAAGAAAATAAAAATAGACAAATTAGACTACATGAAAATTAGAAAATTTTGTGCATCAACAGAGCAAAAAGGCAACATGTAAAATGGGAGAATATATTTGCAAATCCTATATCTGATAAGGGATTAATATCCAGAATATAGAGAGAACTCCTAAAACCGAACAACAAAAAAACAACCTGAAATGGGCAAAGGACTTAAATAGACATTCCTCCAAAGAAGATGCACAAATGGCCAACAAGCACATGAAAAGATGCTCAACATCACTAACCATTAGAGAAATGAAATCTAAACTACAATAAGATACTACCCCACACCCATTAGGATGCCTACTATCAAAAAACCCCCAGAAAATAACAAGCGTTGGTGAGGATGTGGAAAAATTGGAACCCTTGTGTACTGTTGGTAGGAATGCAAAATGGTACAGCTGCTGTGGAAATAGTACCGTGGGTCCTCAAAAAATTAAACATAGAACTATCATATGATGCGGCAATTCCACTTCTGGGTACGTGCCCAAACAATTGGAAGCAGGGTATCATAGACATATTTGTACACCCGTTTTCATAGCAGCATTATTCACAATAGCTAAGCAAAATGTGGTATATATGTACAATGGAATATTATTCAACCTTAAAAAAGGAAATTCTGATACATGCTACAACAGGGATTAACCTGAGGATATTATACTAAGTGACATAAGCCCGTCACAAAAAGATAAATACTGTATGATTCTATTTCACAAGGTACTTAGTCAAAATCAAAGAGACAGAAAGTAGAATGGTGGTTGTCAGGGGCTGGGGGAAAGGAGGAACGGGGAGTACAGAGTTTCAGTTTTACAAGATGAAAAGGGTTCTGGAGATGGATGGTGGTGAGGGTAGCACATAATAAATGTATTTAATGCCATGAACTGTACACTTAAAAATGGTTTTAAGATGCTAAATTTTGTTTGTGTATTTTACCACAATAAAAAAATTGGGGAAAAAAAGCCTTTAAGCCCTGAGTGCAAGCATCAGAATGGCCACCTGGAGATTTTGGCCCCTGTTTCTGGATGCACTCCACTTCTGTAAAAAGAAGCATAGCCCTGTCCTCCATCCTGTTCGGTATGAAGCAAAATAGGAAGGGTATTCTGGGAAGCCTAAACAAATACCCCCTCATTTATCCTGTTGAAGTTAAACACCCATAGTAAGCCTTTAATCTCATCATCTCTTGAAACTAACCTGGGTGGAATTCTTGGTTTTCCTGGCCCTACTTATCCTGCCCCGCATTGCCACCCTAACCTATGGCATCTTAGTGTGGAAGTTCTGTCAGCTCTGCAGAAAAGTCAGTGGGCTTTTTTCAGAATGAAGGAGACTGATCCCAGGCTTTCTTCAAATGAACCAGCAGATCAGTTTTATTTACTCATTTATTCATTCCACAAATATGTACTTCTATATGCCTGGCACAGAGTTCAGTCCTGGGAATATAGTTGTGTATTTGAAAGACAGTCACAGCCCTAATGGAATTTATACTCAAGTGACCCAATTTTACCCCTAAGGAATCCTATGGAATATTCTTAAGGCTTTTAATAATTGCCTAAATTTTAATCAATTTGATGGCTTCCAAATGACTATTTCTAAAAAAATTAAAAATGACTCAGATGACCCCTCAAGTTTCTCTCATCCTATTGCATGTGTAAAGTCTTCAGATTTTGAAGTTTTTCTCATTTTGGAGCTCTCATAAACAGATGATTAAGGAATGGAAATCATTTCTTTAAACCAAGATCCCTGAGATTTAAAACAACAAAGGAGCCAGGTGTGTCTTGTTTCTCTAATTACAGTTAGGAGTATTTCACACAAGGGGGTATGGGACTGAGCAGACAGAACCTCTGGAGGTCCCCAGGTATCCCCTCCTGCCTCAATAGCCCACCTTGTTGCAAACTACAATTGCCTTGTATTCTGAAAGGGTAACAAGGCTTTCAGCAGCTTCTCACTGATAAGCCTTGGAGAAAACAGAAAGGTCTAGGAGGGCAACTACTTGACTTCAAATTAAAGGGGATATCTCATAACTCTTTTTGTATCTGTTCTTAAAACCAACAGGAGAGGCTGACAGGCTGTCACAGGGGACCACAGACTCAGTGCCAAAGAACACATGCAGTTAGCATAAATATGTAAAGTAGGCTGGGTGTAAGAAGAGGAGAAGTGTTATCCTTGTGTTGCAACTAGGCATATGCCGTTAAAACAAATTCAACAGTTTGGAAAGATTTTCAGCAAGTTTTCCTTATAATGAGATTTAGCAGTAAATAAACAAACACAAAAAGAATGAATGCTTAAGAGCCACTGAACACATTAAGGTCAAGGATTTTGAAAGTTAATCCACTTTTCTTCCCCCAAGAGTTTATTTTTGGTAAAAGGCAGAAAACTGAGTTTTTCTACAAGGGAAATCTGCTTCTAAATGATAATTTGAAAATCTTGATATATATTATATATTTAAAAAGACACAGAAATAACAGAGAAGTGGGAATAACAGATTAGGTACTGTAATTTCATAAAGCCTTGCCTAAATCAAGAAGCAGCACACACACACCTAATTTATGCAAACTAAAAGTGTATATAAACAGCACAATATTGTGATACTGGATCATGATACATTACGTGTACAAAGAACTACTACCACTATTAAGAAACCTTTGGGACACTCAGTTTTATGCCCAACAAAAAAAACAAAAACAAATTCAACAAAACATGGCCAGGGAACATCACAGCACATAGGCTGCCTGCCTCAAGAAATGAAAAGGGAGCCTACCTAGGTATCAGGAGAGCTTCTGGCTATACCCTTTGTTCGTTGCACAACATTGGCCATTTGGATCACTTCTTTGGGCTTTAAAGTCCTCAACTGTGGAATATGAAGATCAAACCAGAAGAGTCCTAAGGTTCTTTTTGCCAACATAAAATATTTTCAGAGTCTAATATGTGCCCTACACTTTACACACACAAGTGTCGATGAAAATAATCCATAATCAATCTATAAATCAAAATTGGAGTGAGTTTATTATGAGCCAGATCTGAGGACTAGCCTGGGACCTTCCTTCTCCAAGGAAGAAAGGGCACCAAAGAAGTAGGGTGCAGAGTGGTTATATACCATCTTGGAACAAAGAGCATACATCACATGACAGTCCCTTTTACAATAGTCACAAGATTACTTTGCTGGCACAGATCAGCGAACACAGCACGTCAGTGGTCGCAAGGTGAGCACAACAAGTCAGTAATTAATCCTTAGTTTAGAGAAAGATGCTTATCCTAAAGGAAATGCCAATATGGGAGGGGTTATATCCCTATCTTTAGGGGCATAATTCTTATCTTTTGGATATAGTAAATATTTAAAGCAGATGTACAATGCATGTTCAATAGGCCATGTCAGGCCCTTTTGGAAAAACAAGGTCAGGTCAAATTAGTTTTAAACCAAATGGCTTCCTCATATATTCTAATATATCCTATTGCTTTTCATTTATTTATCACAAGGATGCAAGATAACCATTACTATGTCTATTGCATGAGGGATCTGAGGCTCAGAGAGAGTAGGTACACCTGGCAGATAACCCCAGATCAGTCTGGTTCCAAAGCTTGTGCTATTTCACCCTACAGTATTTTCTACTGTGTGTCTAGGGGTTGTGCTTAAAGGCCCCTGCAGCTCTAGGGAAGCAAAAGAGTAAAGACAGTCCCACAACCTTGGCCTAAACCAAGCCACCAAATCAGCAGGGGAAAATGCAGAAAATTGTATACAACTAAAAAAAGGCAGAGATGAGGGATGGAATAAAGGAAAAGAATGGTAAACAGAAAATATGAAATCAATACCTACAGTAACTGTGAACGGAATAAACTACCTACTGAAAGCAGCTTAGTTACATCACTAAGAACCCTGTGTTCCTTTCCATCTTCTGTTCTGCCTCCCTTTGTCATCTTTATTTTAGGTTCGGTTCTCCTCAAGGTCATAGGATAGCTGCTAATGCAATTGGAGCTACATGCTTCCTCACTCAAATCTAACAAGATTGAGATATGTTGTCTGAGCACTTCAAGCAAGAGTCCTGAAATTCACCAAATAAGACTTCTTAGGTCACATTCCTACCCCTGAATCAATGACCATGGCCAGGGAAGAATGGCTTAAGCCAACCAGGGCCCAATCCTTATTAAAATATTGTCCTCTTCGACAGCCTCTCCCCTTTCTTCCTACTTCACTGGTCTTGCTTCCTCATTTTCCCTGACCTCCAGGGCAAGCTTCAAGGGCGTGTGACAAGTGCAGTCACACAGAGTCCATCTTAGTTTAATGCTCTGTTGTCACCATCTTGAAATTGTTAGTAAGTTTTGAAGAATGGGCCCCATATTTTCATTTTGCACTAGGTCCTGCAAATCATGTAGCCAGTCCTGTTAACTACTCCTTTTCCCAATCTGTCTTGGGATTGCCTTTAGGATTGGCCCTGGACCCTTTTCCTTTCTCGATTCTCTCTTCATGTTCTTGCTTGGGTGGATCATTTTTATGGCTTTAAATGTTCTCCATATGATAATAAATCCCAAAGACATTATTCAGCTCAGATATCCCTGCTAAGCTCCATTTGCTTATATCTATCTTGCCACCTTGATACCTCAACTTGGATGTCTAATGGGCACGACAAAATTAATATATCATAAAATATGAATATTATTTCCTTCCCAAAATATCTATCCTCCCTCATGATCACTACACTCAAGTCTCTTGGATAAACTTTTGTACCTTGTCCTCCTTTCCTCACTCAAAAGCATTTGTGCTTCTTGTTCCCTCTGTCCACCAAGTTTGTACCAATTTACACTCCTCTAAGCAATCTATCATAAGGCCCATTTACCCACACCCTGATCATGACAGAGTATTGTTTTTTCCTAGCCATTTGATAGCTGGAAAAATGGTTTCTGATTATTGTCTTATTATTAGTAACACAATTTAATAATTCAGACTGACATCCCATCCTACTTATTTTAAAGTATAGAATTTAATGGTATCTTTTTTTGATAAATGGAACTTATTCTCATTAACAATATAAAGCATTTTCCTTGCTAACCTGCATGGTTTTATTCAGTTATCTATATAACAATGTTATACACTAGTAAGCAAAGCAACATTTTTTTAAATAACATCTTTAATTAAAGTTTTTGCAAAGGTAAAATATTAAACTTAAAATAGGTCTTAGTACATCAAAATACTAAGTTCTCTAATTGTATTCCAAGATGGTCTTTAAAACATAATATCCCATATATCACAGAAGAGCAACCTTGATCTGCAATTGTACAGAATGAATTTTACAAACATAATAAATATATTTACGCCCTTACACATAACAGTATGTACAACAGCAGTTGACAATAGTAGCTCAGAACAGCAAAAAAGATTAGTCTCTCCCCCAGAATTGTAGCCCTGACACATACTGGACTGATTTAAGGAACCTTGACTGAAATAGTAGTTACTAACTCAATGTAGTTCTTCCCTTAAAAGAGAAGAAAAAAAAGTCTCCCTTGTTCCACAAAATAAACAAAAATATTAAATTCGATGTGTTCTTCCTTAAACCATAAAAATGACAGAAGATAGACTAAGGCAGGCTTAAAAAGGGAATATAAACTTCAGAATAATTTCCATAGCATAATAGATTAAAATGCAAAACTATTTAACATAAACTCATGAGGAAATATATAAAGCAACTATTTTTTAACCAATGAATTCAAAATCTGAAATAGCTGATTCAGACAGGTGAGAGACAGACATGAAATAAAATGAAAATGTACAAAGATGAATTAATAAAATATTACATTGCACAAAAGCTCAAAAAAGTTCAAGATGAAATAATCTGAAAATATAGGAATTTTCTTAACTGGAAGAAAATGCTAAGTCATAAAGGGAACTCCCAAGAGGAAATTACATCTGTTTCCTGTACAAGGCGTATTTACCTTCTGAAAAGAATGGTGATATTATTGCTATAAGATAATCAAAAATTACTCTTAGAGACAACCCTTTTCATTCCTCCATAAAAGCCAGAAAAAATAAGAAAACCAAATCCTTGATTTTCACTATAGCAAAAGAAAATCTTTACACAAAAGCTGTTTTTATGTTCTTGCTGTCTAAAACCAGAATCTATTAGAATATGCTCTTCAAGGACATATTTAATCACTATACATGCTGCTCAACTCTTGATGGATTCCTAGAAGAGTAACATTAAGGTGGCTTTGATTTTAAGAGAGGCAACAATATAAATGTGCTATTATGATGGCATTTGATTAACAAAAAGAAATGTGAACATTTAAAAAAATATAAAAGCCCAATATAAAGATCCCCTTCATATAACAGACATTTTACTCTAGAAACTAATTGCACATTAAAGAGTTGTTTTAGCCAAATGTGGCTCTCCACAGAAATTAAATGTGCTCTCAGGCATTCAAATGGTCTGATTATCCAAATGACCACCAAAAAAAGAGTACATATACTGAAAGGCACACATTTCCACACTTTAGTCATTTTGTGTAAATTTTCCTTAGCACTGTTGATACATGTTAATCTTTTTTTAAAATAAAAGGTGCCATCACCATCTGTGCAAATCTAAACAACTCCTCTCCGGAAACCTTTACTTATTTTCACAATACCAAGTCTGAACTCTCTTCCCTCTTTGAATAAACAAGCTATTTTCATTTTAAAATTCTGAAAGTGGGAATCCTTGCCTTTTCAAAGGAATGACATTTTTATAGAACCTAATGAAATGATTTGCTAAATACAATGTTAAAAACATGATTAAGAATTCAAGTACAATAAAAGATAAGCAAGTGGCATTCTTATAGCAAGCCACTATAACAAAACTAAGACATGCTATTTGATTAAAAAGGAACAGAATGCAGTAATACATATAAGAGCACAATTTGGTATGCAGTGTTGTTTGGACCAGCTTTCAGAATTTTCACAGGTAAAAGAAAAGCATCTGCCAAGTATGCCATAATTAATATGCAATTCACAGGTGCAAATACAAATGGTTATTTCCTGCTTCAAAATAACCCTAGTTGAGTCACTCTGAAAGCAACGGTTGTTCATGTTCAAAAATGTTATAAAAACAGGCTAGTATACAATTCTACCATGAATACAAATGTTTGTCTACATAGAGGGCCCAAAACACGAGCTGAATATCATATAGTAATCCACAGTCAGTAGCACAGGAACTACTAGAAAGCCAAAGGGTTTCAATCAACACTGCAGCACTGCTAAACTTTTATAGGTAGTTCAGGTCATTGACTTCTTCATTGGGTAAATATAAACCTACTGCAACTACACTGAAGGACAACTGAACGACAGGACTTCCGTGATTTCACCCCCTCCCTTCTCTTCTCCCAGTCTCATTAACAAAAACGAAAAAACCTTTGTGTGCTTAAAGAGTAGTAGGGTAAACAAATAAACCTCCCCTCCAAAAAACTAAATTAATATAGTGAAAATAAAAACCGTATTACCAGTTATGGCATCTAAATAAAACCTAACTACTAGCATGCTAGAAACCAGCATTTATGCCAAAGTTCAGAACATAAGTTAAAGGGACCAAGTTGGTATGCAGGGTGGCAAGCAGGCAACAAAAAAAAAATGATTAGCCTTTTTGAGAAGTTTAAGGATTTGTGTTAAAAAACAACATATAAGAGCTCACAGTTTTTCTTTGCAATGTACTTTAAAGTGTTTCTATGTTAGTTCTGGAAACACACACAAAGGCAAATAAAAGGAAGACAAAAATGGAAGACAAAAAAAATTCAATATACAAGTAACTTAAACACATGTGAATTTTGTCAAGATAAACCATGAAAAGAAGTAGTTGTAAGAACACAAAGATAAAGAGAAGCGCTCCTACAGATTTCCCAGGCAACTAGTTCACACTGAACGCAGCACTGCCATATTGTTCTTTAGAGCCCCTTACAGAATACAGAGCTATGCATTCTTAATATACATATTAAATTTCTATTATTTTTAATATACAAATCAAATTTCTATGCTTTCTTCTCGATGTGCAAACTGGAGCCCACATCTATATTATCAATGGCCTGGAAGGGCCACCAAATGAAAGAGAGGTAAATATGTATTTAGTGGCCCACCCCCCTCTAACAACAAAGTTTTCCCCTCAAATTACAAAGTTGCATTTAAAAAAATGTGTTCAATTAGAATAATAGTTTTTAAATTATTTACTAGTAAACACAAGAAATTTTTATAATTACTAAATTGTTTAATAAAAATCCAGGTCCTCACCACCTCTCCAATGCTCTAATCAATGCACAGAATGTTAACTGAATTTTTGTTTAGCTTAAAAACTAAACACATATATAAGCATACACTTCAGCCCAAGAGGAAAAAAATCTGTATCTACCTATATGTGTATTATTTCTGCTAGATGGTACCTTTGTGAAATAAAATCATATTCCTGAGGAGCCACTTTGAGGTTTCTTTTTAAGGTGTCAGACTAAAAGAAACAAATACGTTTTTCTGTAAAGAAACTGAAGTTGTCATTTTAATTCTGCTCAACTCAGATGAGACCCAAGTCTTTAAACTACATTTAATGAGTATGAAACCTAATTAAAATATATATCGATTCCTGGGTCAAATTTTGTCTCCAAACTGTGATCACTGATTACTTCCTTTAACTCTTTAATAGATGTTTCATAAAGCAGGGAAGGAAGAGGTATATATTACTGAGAGAAAATAGTAAGTAAAAATATTTAAGACCTACTATGAGAGTTTCTAAATTGTTTCCTTGAACAAGTGAATTAAAATTCAACACCATAATTCTTACCCTTTTGTAAAAAGCTCACACGCCATTTTTACCAAATATAACCACATACAATAAACAGTTTCAGTTCAATCTATCAAAAGGGAAGTTTCCTCAGTTCATTCCAACAAGTATCTTCTGACTGAACCCAAGTTGGAGGAAGGAATATAGACATAGCTTTACATGCTAATTATTGGTGGCAGGTACCTGTATTTAAAATCGACAATTATGGTTTTCCTACACAAAACCCCAACCCCCCCACCCCCAACAACCCCAGGTGCTACAGTTCCATGGCTTGCCAGTTAGAAGTAGTGTCTATGTTGTCAAGGTCTCTTTGTTCCGGTAGCTTTGCTTCTACTGCACTTTTCTGACATGCAGAAGTTAAGTTTTGGTTGGTGTATGACCCAAGTTTCAAACTGTCCACTTTAAAATTTTTTTAAGTTTGTTTTGTTTTATTTATAAAAGAAAAGAACCAACTCTTCACCATTCTGCATCTCCAATGGCTTTGGAAAATATATAATCTCTTCCGTTAAGATTCATAATGCCATCCTTGAGATGAAATTTCCATTTGTTTTTACTTCTGTGTATCTAAATAAACAAACAAAAAAAGAATGTAAGAGACACAATCCAAAGACAGGAAACCAACAACAAAAAATCCATTCACACACTAAAAAAACTTTGTCTTGTACATTACTACATTTGCAAACTTGTTTTTTTTTAATTGAGATGTAATTGACAAATAACATTATATTAGTTTCAGGTGTAACATGATGATTTGATATTTGTATATATTGCAAAATGATTGCCACAATAAGTCTAGTTATCATCCACATTTACAAATTTTTTTGTCTTGTGATGCCAACTTTTAAGATCTACTCTTTTAGCAACTTTCAAATATACAAAACAGTATCATTAACTACAGTCACCATGTTGTAAGTTATATTTCCATGACTGACTGACTTCACAACTGAAAGTTTGTAACATTCAACCACTTTAACTCATTTCATCCACTCCCTACCCCTTGCCTCTGGCAATCACCAATTTGTTCTCTATATCAATGAGTTCAATTTTTTTGTTTGTTTTAGATTCCACATATAAGCAAAATCATATATTTGTTTTTCTCTAAGATTTCATTTAGCATAATGCCCTCAAGGTCCATCCATGTTGTCACAAATGGCAAGATTTCCTTCTTTTTTATGGTTGAATAATATTCCATTGTACATACACATACATACATACATATACACACACACACACACACACACACACTGTATTTTCTTTATCCAGTCATCCAACGATTTGACACTTAGATTGCTTCCATGTCTTGGCTATTATAAATAATGCTGTAACGAACATGGGAGTACATATATCTTTACAAGTTAAGTGTTTTTGTTTCCTTTGGATAAATACCCAGGAGTGGAATTGCTGGATCATATGGTAGTTCTATTTTTAATTTTTTGAGGAACCTCCATACTGGTTTCCATAGTGGCTGCACCAATTTACATTCCCACCAACAGTGCACAAGGTTTCCCTTTTCTCCATATCCTCGCCAACATTTATTATTTCTTGTCTTCTTGATGATAGTCACTCTAACAGGTTGAGAGGTGCTATCTCATTGTGGTTTTGATTTGCATTTCCCTGATGATTAGTGACATTAACTATCTTTTCATATACCTGTTGGCCATTTGTACGTCTTCTTTGGAAAAATGTCTATTCAGATCTTTTGCCCATTATTTAATTGGATTGTTTGTTTTTTTGCTATTGAGTTACACAAGTTCTGTATATATTTTAGATACTAACCCCTTATCAGATATACGATTTGCAGATATTTTCTCCCTTTCAGAAGGTTGCCTTTTCATTTTGTTGATGGTTTCCTTTGCTGTGCAGAAGCTTTTTAGTATGATGTAGTCCCACTTGTTTGTTTTTGCTTTTGTTGCCTTTGCTTCTGGTGTCAAATCCTAAAAATCACCGCCAAGACGGATGTCAAGAAGCTTACTGTGTAAGTTTTCTTCTAGTAGTTTTATGGTTTTCAGTCTTACATTCAAGTCTTTCATCCATTTTCAGTTGATTGTTGTGTTATGGTTTAAAATAGTGGTCCAATTTATATTCTTTTATATCTTTTACAGTTTTCCAAACACCATTTATTGATGAGAACTGTCCTTTCCTCATAGTGTATTCTTTGCTCTTTTGTTGTAAATTAACTGACCACATATGCATGGGTTTATTTCTGGGCTCTCTTTTCTGTTCCACTGATCTACAGGTCTGTTGTTATGCCAATAACATACTGTTTTGATTACCATAGCTTTGTAATATAGTTTGAAATCAGGGAGCATGATACCTCTAAGCTTTGTTCTTCTGTCTCAAGACTGCTTTGAGTATTCAGGGTCTTTGGCGATTTCATACAAATTTTAGGATTATTTTTTCTATTTCTGTAATAAGATGCCACTGGAATTTTGATAAGGATTGCATTGAATCTATTTAGATTGTTCTGGGTAGTATGGATATTTCAACAATATTAATTCTTCCAATCCATGAGCATGCAATATCTTTCCATTTATTTGTGTCTTCCTCAATTTCTTTCATTAACGTCTTACAGTTTTCAGAGTACAGGTCTTTTACCTCCCTTGTTAAATTTATTCTGAAGTATTTTATTCTTTTTGATGCAACTGTAAATGGGACTGTCTTCTTAATTTCTCCGATAGTCTGTTATGAATGTATAGAAATACAACAGATTTTTACATATTGATTTCGTTCCCTGCAACTTTACTGAATTCGTTTATTAGTTCTAACAGTTTTTTAGTGGAGTCCTTAGGGTTTTCTATACATATAATATCATATCCTCTGCAAACAGTAACAGTTTTACTTCTTCCTTTCCAATTTGAATACCTTTTCTTTTTCTTGCCTAACTGCTCTGGCTACAATTTCTAATACTATGTTGAATAAAACTAGCAAGAATGGGCATCCTTGTCTTGTTCTTCATCTTAGAGGAAAAGCTTTCAGCTTCTCACAATTGAGTATGATGCTACCTGTGGACTTGTCATACATGTCCTTTATTATGTTGAGGTATTTTCCCTCTACAGCCTCTTCGTTGAGAGTTTTGGTGATAAAGAGATGTTGAATTGTGTCTCATGCTTTTTCAGCATCTATTGAAATGACTGTGTATGATTTTTACCCTTCATTCTGTTAATGTGGTGTCTCACCCACTGATTAATTTGCAGATGGTGAATCATCCTTGCATCCCTGGAATAAATTCCACTTGGTCATGGTATATAATCCTTTTAAAATACTGTTGAATTGGGTTTGCTAATATTTTGTTGAGGATTTTTGGATGTATGTTCATCAGGAATATTGGCCTCTAATTTTCCTTTCTTGTGGTATCCTTGTCTGGTTTTGGTATCAGGGTAATGCTGGCCTTGTAAAATGTGTTTGGAAGTGCTCCCTCCTCTTCTATTTTTTGGAAGAGTCTGAGAAGGACTGGTGTTAATTCTTCTTTAAATGTTTGTTAGAATTCACCAGTGAAGCAATCTGGCCCTAGACGTCTGTTTGTTGGGAGGTTTTTGATTACTGATTCAATCTCCTTACTAGTATTCAATGTGTTCAGATTTTTTATTTCTCCATGATTTAGTCTTGGAAGGTTTCATGTTTCTAGGAATTTATCTATTTCTTATAGGTTGTCCAATTTGTTGGTGTATAACTGTTGATGGCAGTCCCTTATTATCCCTCATATTTCTGTGGTATCAAAGGTCACATCCTTCTCTTTCACTTCTGATTTTATTTATTTGAGTCCTCTCTCTTTATTCTTAGTAAGTCTAGCTAAAGGTCTGTCAATTTTGTTTATGTTTTCAAAGAACCAGCTCTTAGTTTCACTGATCTTTACTATTGTCTTTTTAGTCTCTATTTCATTTGTTTCCGCTCTGATCTTTGTTATTTCCTTCCTCTACCAACTTTGGGCTTCATTTGTTCTTCTTTTTCTAGCTCCTTGTGGTGTAAAATTAGGTTACTTATTTGAGATTTTTCTTATTTCTTGATGCAAGCATTTATCTCTGCAAGCTTCCCTCTTACAAATGCTTTTGCTGCCTTACCACAAGCTTTGGTATGTTCTATTTCCATTTTCATTTGTCTCAAGGTATTTTTTTATTTCACTTTTGACTTCTTTGACCCACTGTTTGTTCAGTAGCATATTGTTTAATCTTGAAATATTTGTGAATTTTCCAGTTTTCTTCTTGTAATTGATTTCTAGTTTCATACCATTGTGGTTGGACAAATTGGTTTCTTTGTGAAGTTTCATTTGATGAAAAAAAAATAAGAAAGAAACACATTCACTCACTAGATGGGTTTAAAAAAAAATCTATCTATAATTAGTATTATTTTAGCTCTTAGTATTTGTTTTTATTAACGCAGTTGTTAATATTTTCTGGAAAATATTTTACCTCTATATCTAAACACAAGGTTTGCCATATACACTTTCTTTTTTCACAAGACATTTTATACTGGCAAATACTTAAAACAAGAATACCCCTTGTTCTCCCTGATGCTTCTAGACCACTGTTTTGCCTTTTCTCTATTAACTCCTTTTATGTTCACACCATTTAACCTCAGGCTTTTCTTCATTCCTCATATCTGCTGACCATCAGGACACTATCTTTTCATTGGTATCATGTTTACAACCATTCTCCTCTTCTTCCTCACATATGGTAACAACTTCCACATTGCTGACCCTTCTAATACTGTGGCCTCACAGTACCAGTATTCATACTAATACTACTATTTCTAACCTCTAATTACTTTATCTCTAATTTTACTCTAGTTGTCTCCAGGACACCTGGCAACTGTTTTCTCAAAGGCCACCAATAATCTTCTACTTACTACATCAATAACCTCGTCATCTGACTTATTACAGTAATCTTCTGATTTCCAGGACTTCACTCTCTCCTCCCTTCCAATCATCTTATAAATATCACTGCCAGAAACACAACTCTAACCAATCACCTCTGCTTGACTATTTCTATTTCTACATGACCTGGTAATAACTCACCTTTCCAAGCTTATTTCCTACCTCCACATTCCTCAAAGACTATATTTCACTCAAAAGAAGTTATCCCCCTTGCTCCCATTTTTACAAATTCAATTCCTATTTCAGGATCCATCTCAAAAATACTGTGCCCTCCACAAAGCCTTCCCTAATCTCATCAGCTACAACTACTCTTTCCTACTGATTAATTCCCAATGGCATTCCGAAAGATATTTCCAGTATTATTTCTAAGTATATACAATTATGGAATGATTTTTTTCTACCAAAATAAAACTCCTTATGGTTTTCTCAAGACCTAACATGGAACCTTATACATGGCAGCATTTAACAAATACACCTGAAGGATGGCTGATCATCCAGTCACTTACAGCAGATTTCAAAAACTACATAACATCCACAGTTAAGCCAAAGGAGGAAGGGTAGAGTTCAAATTGGGCCAAGCCCTGACCATTCTCATCTTTGCCTTCATTTACAATTTTTAGTTATTTGCAATTCTGTGGATTTAGGTTAAAAAGGAGTTGTAAAACTTAACTGAAATGACTTTTCTTCCCTTTCCTAGTAAGTCCCACTCATTATTCAATGTTCAGTTTAAGCTCAATGTCTTCTTCAAAGAAGGACCAATGGTTCTCCCTCTTCTGATTGAAAAGGACCTCAAAATCAAGTAGTTTTAGGCTTTCATTTTCAAAAGAGGAAATTATAGCCTGGAGAGGTTCAACTACCTGACCAAGAGCATACTGCTATTAAGTGACAAAGATGATTCTTGAGTTCCAGCCCAATACTCTTTTTTACTAAATCAAGCTGTTTCATACAGTAATGTAGAAATGTTCACTATGTACAGATATTTTTTGAGATCCCATTCCTAAAATTCCATAGTCTAACCTCCCCTTGCAAACCTTCTCTATGGCATATTTTTGGCAAATCATTGTTCAGTGTCTGCTTGGGTATGATTAGAAGTCGGGGGCAAAGAATTGCACATTAAGGTATTCCTTTCTGGGACAGTTCTTTTAAAAGTCTTTCATACTTTATCCCTTACTGAAATCTGCTTCCTCCAAATTTCCACTTATTGATCCTAGCTCTGCCTCTTGTGACTTAATTAAAAAAACAAATCAAACAACCTTTCATATATTTGCAAACCATTCTCATGCTCTTCTCTAGATCACTGACTTAAGCTATATACACATTTAACACTTACCAAATTTTTCTTACTTATTAAAACAAAATAGAGCACAATAAAGTTAAAACAGTAGTCAGGGCAGAGAGTACAGCATTAAGTGCTCTTATATCTCTGGTCTGAATACAGATCTTCCTCAACTTTCAAAGGGATTGCATCCCAATAAACATATTGGAAGTTGAAAATATCATGTCAAAAATGCATTTAATACAACAAACCTACTGAACATCATAGCTTAGCCTAGCCTACCTTAAACATGCTCAGAACACTTACATTAACCTACAGTAGGGCAAAATCATCTAACTCAAAGCCTATTTTTATAATAAAGTGTTAAATATCTCATGTAATTTATTGAATACTGTACTGAAATGAAAAATAGAAGAGTAGTAAGGGTACAGAATGGTTATAAGTGTACTGGCTGTTAACCCTCATTATCTGGCTGACTGGGAGCTGCGGATCACTGCCACTGCCCAGCACTATGAGAGAGTATCATACTGCACATTACTAGCCCAGGAAAAGATCAAAACTGAAAATTCAAAGTATAGTTTCTACTAAATACATATCGCTTTTGCATCACCATAAAGTCAAAAAATCATTAAGTCAAATCATCACAAGTCAGAGACCATCTGTACACTATGTAGATATTAAACCTAACGTCTTAAGATGGATTATTTGAATGTCTAACAGATAACCAAACTAAACATGTCCAAAACTGATCACTCTCCCCTCCCAAACTCACTCCATCTGCAGCCTTCCTCATCTGAGTTGATGGCATCTCCATTCTTCATGCATTCTTGATTCCTTTTTCTTTTCTACCATACATCCAAGAAGAGTCAAGAAACACTGCTGACTCTTCCTTGAAAAAATATCTAAGATCCAGCTGCTTCTCACCACTTCCAATACTATCATAGCCTGAGTTACCATCATCTCTCATGTGGATTACTACAATATCCCTGTTTCAACCTTTGGTTCCTCCACACACTCTGCTCTCAACAAAGAAGGCAAAGTAATCCTTTTAAAATTAAAATGCAAATGATATGACATTTGTCTATTTGAAGCCTTCCAATAGCTTCCAGTTCACTCAGAGTAAGAGCCCATGTCCTCACAACGTCCCACACTACTATACTCCCCAACCCCGCCCCCGGCCAGGTCCACTCACAGTGGCCTCCTTGTCACTCCTTACACATAACAGGCAGGCTCTGCCACCAGATAATGACAGGGCTAACTCTCTTCAAGTCTGTTCAAATTTCATCTCGAAAGGAGTAAGATGATTGTCCTATTTAAAACTGTAACCCGTCCCCCTTCCCACTCTGTATTTTTCCACACCAATTATCAGCTTCTAACATATCATGTTAATTTATTATTATGTTTTAGCATCTGTCCCCCTCCACTACAGTAAGCATCCCAATGGCAGAGATTGTTCTGTTTCATTCACTAGTGCCCTGGGACATCATAGACACTCAGTATTTGTTGAATGAAAAGACCTCTGTCTCCTCTTTTCTTTGACTCTCTACAGATAAAGTATTATCCTAAAAATGGGTATACAAATTTATTTACAGCATGAACCAAGTGACTGCAACCTGAAAGACCACGGGATTATATAACCAAGAAAGTGGTGACTAGCTAGTTAAAAGGAATTCCACAAAGAAATTGATTGCATTCTAATGCAAGACAATTTGCAAAAAGCAAATGTAGAAGTTTCATGGATCAAATAATAGTCCCAGTACTCAGCACTGAAGTCACTGCATAATGAATGGTAAATATTCTTATTTGAATAAAATCACAAAATGCAACTTGAAAAACAATCCATTACTGCCCCTAAGCCCTTCATGTAGGAGTATTCTGAATGCCAGGAGAAAGGCCTCTTAAATTTCTTAAAGACAAACATATTACATAAAATTACCTATAAAGAAGACTGAAGCCTCAAACACCTATGCATCCTTATCTACCAATACTTAAAGGAGAATTCTGCCTCATAGTAAGTTTAACTAAGATTCTAATTTGATCGGCAACAGAAATTTCATTATTCTATGATGGCTTCTAAATTGTTAAAATTTTAAAGTTTAGGCTTCAAAAATAAACTCCTAAAATTCAAGTTAACTCAAACTATATCCAACCCCATTTTAATCAGTCGTAGACTGAACAACACCATTCTTTACTGTTGGCTAAAACATCAAGCCCCCAACTCTCTGTCTACAGAACTCACTTGATTCTAAAAATTAGATCACTCCAAAATTTACAACTGTTTATCATTCAACACACTATTTAAAGTTACTTTTAATTTCTTAGTTTAAGACACTAAAATAATATCTCTGGGAGCAAAACAAACCAACTTTAACATTTAAAATATTACGTGTACAATTTATACCAAAGAAGAATAGAACCATTCTCTTATAATATGAAAATACTTGGAAGTATATTCTTCAGTTAAGCTAAGGTCCTCTCTTGCCTGATAAATCTGTCTTTTTATCATGAAACTGTGTTCTAGAAAATTTGGTTGCAAAGGTTCCCTTGAGATTTCCTGACAATAAAGCTTTACTGGTATCTCCTGTATTATTCTTACTCTACAGGAATATAACACCAAATTACATTTATTATAATGTGTCTGATGTAGAGTATTAAGAACACTCAGATATACGTCATAAGGCACAAAAGTGGATGCTCTGATAACTCTAAATCAATGACCTCACTGACTTTATTCTCTAACTTGACAGGTATATAACCAGCTTGACTTTACCTTTTCATCAGGAAACAATAAGATCCATTGTGTCAACATTTTCTCTATAGGTCTGTTTGCGATAAGCATGGCTTACTTATTATTTATAACATTCATTTCTATAAGAGCAACACAAATTTAGGATTTTCATCATGTAACAAAAATTTATGCAAAGCACAAACTTTGCATGATCATGACTACAGCTCCAATGCCTGGCACGTTTAGGCACTTAAGAAATTTTTGTTTAGTGAATGAGTCGTGCTTACAAACAAAACCCCACTGCTTCTGTTAGAGTTTTTAGCATTTGGTAAAAATCTGCTGAAATTAAATTATAAATGCAATATAATTTGTGAATTTATTATAAATTTCATGCTTATAATCAGAAAACAAATCTTATTCCAAATTAAATGTTTTGATAAGTAACAAAATCTAAACAATGCCAGTAACTATAACAAAAATACGTGGAAAGTAGAACCCTTTTTTAAGAATTAAGAAAACAAGGAGTTGGGGCTGGCCCCATGGCCGAGTGGTTAAGTTCACGCGCTCTGCTGCAGGCAGCCCAGTGTTTCGTTGGTTCGAATCCTGGGCGCGGACATGGCATTGCTCATCAAACCACGCTGAGGCAGCGTCCCACATGCCACAACTAGAAAGACCCACAATGAAGAATATACAACTATGTACCGGGGGTCTTTGGGGAGGAAAAAAAGGAAAAAATAAAATCTTTAATTAAAAAAAAAGAAAACAAGGAGTGATTAGCTAATTCTCAGAGAACCTAGTTTAAAAGTTCCTAATGCTACCAAAATTTAGCAAAGCGAAATAATTTTTTAAATGATTTTTTGTAAAAATGTCTCTGTTAGTTATCAGTCCTGTTTATTGCTCTAGTTCTCTCCTTAGTAAAAAAAAAAAAAAAAGTTACAGAGATTCAATTACAGCCTTTTAGTTTTGAGGCAGTTGAGGCTAAGGTCAATACAGGGTTATCCCATTGAGTTTCTATTGATGTTCAAGGACAATCCCAAAGTGGCTCTACTTACTTAGTTAACAAGTTGGGAGGCATAGTCTAAACTGAAAAAAGCATAACTCTGCTCAGGATTTCATTCATAACTTATTTTTCAAATGTAAAGCTACACAAATTAACTTCTCATTCTATTAAAATAATCTACTAAACTATAACAATGTTTCCATTCACACTGTTTATACTGAGTATAAGAGGCATCAATTGGCTGTCCAAATGCTGGAACAAGTCAGAAAGGATGGTTTAGGGAAGAAATACAACAGAAAAAATTGTCAGTAATCTGATGCTGAAATCCTTACCTTATCATACTGGCATACAACAACATTTTCTGTATCAAAGAGTTCCTGTCCTTCTTCATCACTAACATCATCTTCACTATTGAGAGGCTCCTACAAATAAAAAAGGAGATTTTATTTATACTTCACATATTATTGCCTGTGTTAAGATTTAGCTAGTGTTACTGAAATTCCAGAAAGAAAATAAATACAACAGTGAAAATAGTTAAGCCACATAACTTGTAAGTCTGAAAAGATATTTAGCTTTATTTCTCTCATTCTTTCAGAATAGCACAAGAAGACAATTCTCTCCAATAACTGCTTAAGATGCCTAGAAGTAGACCTAGGAAAATATGAAGGTTTAAAGAGATAATGGCACTATGTACCACCACCAGCAGCAGTGTAAAGGGAAAAATAATGGTGAAACTGGAGGAGGAAAAATGGCTATAAAAGAGGCAAGCAGTCTGGCTTATCTTTACATTAAGGAAAGGACTCTGAATACCAATTAGCATGTCTACCGAGGTGATGGTGACTGTGGAGGCTTAGAACATAATTAACTAAGTCATTCATAGTAAGAGGATGGGGGGGGTGCAAATTTCAATACTAAAGTCTCAGTCCTAAAGAGAATTAAAGGCCAAGATCTAACTAGAGCATAAAATGGTCAACTATGTTAAACTTGACCTCAGTTGTGGCAATAAATCAGATTCCTAATTAATGAAGAAAGAGAAGATAGGACAAAATAAAAGTGGAATGGAAAATAATCAGGATGATATTAGGCCTATATCTACTCACACACAAGTATGTATATATATTCTTTAAGTTAAAATAGATATCACCAATGTAAATGTAAAAAAACCCAAAAAACAAAACTTAACTGAGGTAAAATTCACATAAAATTCACCATTTTCAAGTGTACAATTCAGTCACACTTAGTACATTTATAATGTGTGCAACCATCAACCACTAATTAATTCCAGAACAATTTCGTACCTTTACCATTAAGCAGTCACTCCCCATTCCTGCCTCTCTCCAGCCTCTGGCAACCACTAATCTGCTGTCTCTATAGATTTACCTATTCCAGATATCTCATATAAATGGAATCATACAATATACACATAGAATATGTGGTCTGGCTTCTTTAACCTAGCATAATATCTGAGCTTCATCCATGTTGTAGTATATACCAATACTTAGTTCCTTTTCGTGGCAAAATAATAGTCCATCATATGGATATATCATATTTCATTTGTCCCTCCATCACTTGATGGACATCTGGGTTTTGTGTAGAGGGCTGTTATGAACATTCATGTACCAGCTTTTGTTTGAACACCTATTTTCAATTCTCTTACACATATACATGGGGGTGGGACTGCAGGGTCATATAGTAATTCTATGGTCAACTTTTTGAGGAACCATCAAACCATTTTGCACAGCAGCTACACCATTCTACATTCCCACCAGCAATGAACAAAGTTACAATTTCTCTGTATCTTCACTGACATGTTATTTTCTCTTTATTTCTTCTTTGATCATAGCCATCCTAGTAGATGTGAAGTAGTCTATCTTTGTGGTTTTGATTTGCATTTCTCCAATGAATAATGATGTTGAGCATCTTTTCACGTGCTTGTTGGCTATCTGCATATCTTCTTTGGAGAAACGTCTATTTAAGTCCTTTGCCCATTTTTGAATAGAGTTGTTTGTTTTTTGTCACTGAGTTTTGAGAGTTCTCTATATAGTCTGAATATTAATCCTTTATTAGATATATTATCTGTAAATATTTTCTCCTTATTTTGCAGGTTGTCTTTTTACTTGATATTTTCCTTTGATGCACCAAAGTTTTAATCTATTAAATCCACTTTATTTTTTCTTTGATTGCTTGTGCTTTTGGTGTTATATCTAGAAACAACTGCCAAATCCAATGTTGTGGAGCTTTTGCCCTGTGTTTTCTTCTAAGAGTTTTATGTCTTACATTTAGGTCTTTGATGCATTTTGAATTGATTTTTGTATATGGTGTGAGGTATATTCACAGAAGAATTAAGTATAATCTAAAAAAAAAACAGCCCAAGGTAGAGAGAACACTCCCCCAAATCCATTTTATAAGGTTACCATAACCTGAAAACCTGGTAAGAAGAGTGTGAGAACAGAAAATCACAGATGGTATCACTCATGAATATACATCCAAAAGCCCTGAGCAAAGTGAATTCAGCAATTCATAAAAAGGGTAATACATAATGATCAAGTTGTGCTATTGCAGGAATACAAAATTGGTTTACAAACAGAAAACCAATTAATACAACTCATCATAAATAAGAGATTAAGGATTTAAAGAAATCACATAATCATCTAATAGTTGCAGAAAAAGTATTTAATAAAATTCAATACTTGTTTATAGTTTAAAAAACAAAACAAAGCTTAGTTAATCTGAAGAGAACTTTCCTTAACCTGATAAAGGGTATCCATAAAAAGCCCACAGTAAACATTATACTTAATAGCGAAACACAGAAAAAGGATTCCTTTTAAGATTAAAGACAAAGATGAGAGTGTCTGCTATCACTATTTCTAGTCCATGTTGTTCTGGAGGGCTTAGCCAACAAGGCAAGAAAAATTTTTTTCATATTTTACTTGTCTACAGAGAAAATATGAAAGAATCAAAGAGGCTAAACCTCATCAGTAATCAAGGAAATGCAAATTAAAATCAAAATGAAATACCATTTTCTACCTACCGAGCTGGCAAAAATTAAGAAAGCTGACAATATCAAGTATTGGTGAAGACATGGAGACATCTGCACAATTATACACTGAATGGAATGTAACTAGTAAAACAATTTGGCATTTTTTGTAAAGTTGAAGCTGTGCATACCTTGGGATCCAGCAATTCAATGTTTAGGTATTGAAATTAGAGAAACTCTTGCATATGTGTCTGCAGAAGACACACACAAGAATATTTTATAACTGTCTGTAACAGTAAACAAGCAGAAACACCCCTGATGCCCATCACATTAGAAATATGGATAAACAAATTATGGTATGTTCAATGGTGAAAAAAATTATAGGGATATGGCAACAACTTAGATGAGTGTCAGAAATACCATCTTCAGGAAAAAAAACTTGAAGAATACATAATTATTCCATTTATGTTATAAATGGGCATGCAAAACTAAATAATATGCTTTAGGAATATAAATGCAAGTGGTAAAACATAAAGGCAAGTTAATGATAAACACAAAATTCATGAGCATAGTTACTCTGATGGCAGAAGAGGATGGGATCGGGGACAGGCACCCAGGGGACTTTAATGAAGTAATGGGATTTTTTTTCTTTTAACTTACGTTGACACTGCGGTGTTTATATCTTAAAATAATTTTTATTCATTTATATCTATTCAATATTTAATAAAAATAATATTTAAAAAAATATTACTTAGGTAATTTAAAAGAACTTTGTACCAAGATAAACAAAAAGTTACATGTCAGGGTACAGAAGGCAATTAAGAATGAAAATTGTAGTAAGACAAATATTATCTTGAATTCAAGTAACTAAGCTGGAAAACGAAGATATACTTATATACTTCTATAAATATATAACTAAAGATGAATAAGAAAGGACAGTTTGTTAAACTGAAGATAGACACTAAGAGTAAATAAGGTTATCTAGGGAACTGGTATGGAATATGGACCAAAAGGAGGTTTTGAATGAATCACATTTACCTTTTTTCTTAAGTTTCCTCTCCTCCCAAATGTTACTGTACCTTTTTAATTACTGATGCAAAAGATTAAACACATCTATCTGTTCTCCCAATGTCTTATGTTTAAGCCACATCATGAATGCATAGGCCAAAGAAATAGTATTACTTTCACTCTCTCCATTACCTTTATAAATACAACTTAATTTGGTATAAATTCATTTTTTATTACTAGCTATATGAAACATTTTATGAAGATAAATACAACCAGAACAATCTAAAAGTCTTAAGTTACAACAATGTCTAAATTTATACTTAAAATCCTATGTTGTATAGCACCCTAACAACCTCTGAAAAAATGCAACATAATTCATCAGTTTGGTACCAAGGAAAAGAAATGATTGAGTAGCTTCTCATTTCAAGTCTTTTACCAGAAACTTACTTCTTCTACCTGCCCATCTTCAGCTCCATCTTTCTCTTTGTCTTCCTCCTCATCATCATCATAGTCTTCTTCTTCATCTTCATCTTCTTCAGATGATGTATCCCCAGTTCCATCAACTTGTAACACCAATGGAGCTTGCTGTTGAGCAGGCTGGGCCTGTGGCTGCTGTTGGCCAGTTGCAGTTATCTGTGCTTGCGCTGGTGTAGGAGCCGCCACCGTTGTGGGTATAACTTGAGTCTTATTTCCTGTAAATAAGATTTGCTGAGGCTGGATGATGACACCTGTCTGTGGTGAAATTCCTCCCGGAAGTGGGGCCAGTACCTAAGACAAAAGAAAAGCACTTATTAGGAACTAGTTAGAGGATCAAGTAGCTCAGTTGCATTACTTTGGTACACAGAAATAGGTCCAAATGCTGAAGAATCACCAAAAATGGCCATATCTCAAACAGAGTTAAAATTACCAAAGCACAAAAGGAATGATTAATGAGTATACTGATCCACTAAATTTCCACTTTACCACTCAAATTTCTAAAGGAAAAAAGACTTTATGAAGATAACTGCTTCACTTATTGAGCACTTTCTATGTACATGCCAGATTCCAGACCAAGAGTTACATGTTACGGGTCGGCCCTGTGGCACAGCGGTTAAGTGCACATGTTCCACTTCGGTGGCCAGGGGTTCGCCAGTTCGGATCCCAGGTGCAGACATGGCACTGCTTGGCAAAAGCCATGCCGTGGTAGGCGTCCCACATAGAAAGTAGAGGAAGATGGGCATTGATGTTAGCTCAGAGCCAGTCTTCCTCAGCAAAAAGAGGAGGATTGGCAGTAGTTAGCTCAGGGCTAATCTTCCTCAAAAAAAAAAAAAAAAAAAGAGTTATATGTTAGTAGTTTATTTCTTGAAACATGGAAAAGTTTAGTAACTTGCACTGCTTTGAACTTAGGCTTTCTGGTTCTGCTCTTATTCTTATGCTATACTGCCTGCTTATGAAAGCCACTGTATTGAAAATCTGAACTTCTGGGTTCTAGTTTTGTTCAAGATGACAGATACAGATGTAGCAGAGGCAAGTCATTTAACCTCTCTTGGCTTTAGTCACTTCACTGTTAGACTATGATCAATGGTTCTCAATCTTGGCTGCAAGTTATAACCACCTGGTGGCTTAAACATACCTAGGCCCCTCTCCTAATATTCTGACTTAATTGGTGTGAGATGAAATCTATTCTCGTTATTTAAAGCTCCCAGATGATTCTAATCATGCAACCACAGCTGAGAACCACCAGATCAGATGATTTCTAAAGTTCCAGTTTCTGCATTCTAGGATTCTAAAGTAAACCACAAGTTGAAAAGGACATATTA
This sequence comes from Equus caballus, assembly GCF_041296265.1. NCBI lineage: Eukaryota > Metazoa > Chordata > Mammalia > Perissodactyla > Equidae > Equus > Equus caballus. The sequence continues at coordinate 38,813,016 of NC_091707.1, forward strand.
ACAAATATTAATTATATCTGCTATAGTGAACATATTTATAATTATAGTTATTAACAAATAAAAAGCAGAGAATGCTTTGTGATAAATAAGCACTGAATGGCAATTACTGCCATTAGGTTCAAGAAATGCGAAAATAATAAGATGGTATTTCCTTTAAGAGGTTTACAGATTAACAGGGCAATAGACAAAGCAATAACAACTCAAAAAGACAGAAAATGTAAAGAAGTATGATATCATATGAGAACACAGGAGAGAGCAATAAATTCAGCTTGGGGGACAAGGCATGGTCAGGGAAGTCTTCCTAGGAGGTAATACTTGAGTTTCTGTTGTACTTTGGTAGATTAGCCAAGCCTTTTCTGTTTGGTTTGTTTGGGGGGAGTGCTGAAAGTTGCTAGAAGGAAGGCCAAAGGCAGCATTCTAAATAGAAAAATAACATCAAGCAAAACCTAGAAGTAACAGCAGGACAAAATCCAGAAAGCTGTAAGTAGGCTAGGTTAAGGCTCCTCCTCCAATCTTACCACTACATTTGTACTATTAAATTGACATTACGTGTTTATATGTCTTTCTCTTTTTAAAGTACCTAAGTTCCTCAAGAAAATAACCATTTCTCTTTCATTTTTGTCCTCACAGTACAACAGGTTAACACTTGGTACTCAAGTAGGTGCAAATATTTGTTAACTTTGATCTAAACAACAGCTGAGGCAGATAACAACTGGAAGCATGGCATGAAATAAACCTGGAGAGATGAAAAAAAACAAGATCCCAAAATAGACCTTATAAACCATGCTGAGGAGTTTAGACTTTTTCCAATAGACAATGGGAAGTCATTAAAAGATTTTAATGACTTTTCGGGGCTGGTCCCGTGGCCGAGTGGTTAAGTTTGCGCGCTCCGCTGCAGGCGGCCCAGTGTTTCGTTGGTTCGAGTCCTGGGCGCGGACATGGCACTGCTCATCAAACCACGCTGAGGCGGCATCCCACATGCCACAACTAAAAGGACCCACAACGAAGAATATACAACTATGTACTGGGGGGCTTTGGGGAAGAAAAGGGAAAAAATAAAATCTAAAAAAAAAGATTATAAGATTTTTAGAACAATGACTATAGAGTGGCAGTCAGGAGGACACAAGACTGGAGGCAGGGAAATAGATGAAGAGGATAGAACAGTTTTTAAGCAAAAAATCATGAGCATGAACTAAGGAAGTGACGAGAGTCTGAGAAAAGAAAACATATGAAACGTATGTTTCAAACATATGAAAGGACTGCAAATATGTTAAAAGTGCAGTCTGAAAAAAAAAGAACTATTAAGAACTGGGAGGACTTCATGGTACCTCGGATACTGAAGGCAAGGGAAAGGGAGAATTCCACACACCCTCTTCTAGAAAATACATAAGCATCATGAAACTAGACTCACACCTGCCTTGTTCACTCCTGAATTTCCAGTCCCTTGCAAAGACCCTGATATGTAGTCACACAGTAAATGCTTGTTGAATGAATGCTAAATAACTAGCTTAGGAGACTGGATGGAGAGTGGTACAACCAGCGACCCACAGAAAAACACATTCAGGGGGATGATGAAGGATGAGTAGGGATAACAACAACTTAGTCTTAAACATATTGAATGTAAATTAAGCTGCGAGGGATACACGAGGCATTCAGAATGACAGGGTGTGTTGTACTGGAGAAGAGTCTAAGAATTTATATAGATAAAGCCATGGGAAAAGGGAAGGGAACCACTCAGAGAATTGATATAGAAGAATAAAAAAGAACCCCATGGTGATCACAACTCACGATTCTTTTACCTGCTGGATAACAGGAGCTTGTACTCCACCAGGCTGCATTTGTGGTATAACCTGTTGTTGCAGAACCACTGACTGCTGAGGCTGAAAGATATACTGGGCACCATTGGCTGCTCTGACCACTTGAAGAAGCTGGCCTAAAGCAAAATGTATGTAATCCAAGTTACCATTTTAGCAGCAACCATGTGAAAATAAATGAATTCACAGTGAACATCAACCACCAAAGGCCCTAGAAATTATCAAATAAGAAGTCTAACAATTTTATTAAGGGCCGTCATCCATACATAGTAAAGTATAATCCTTACCTTCTCTGACTTCCTTCCACGTTCAAATACATTGCCTAAAATGTTTTATTTTCCATATTTATCATCTTTATAAAGCTGTTTTCTAATCACGTTTTAACAAGAGATTATGAAAGTTGATTAAATTATCATTGTTAACATGTTAGGAGTCATAAGAGAACAACAAGTAAAATCAAGTGTTTCAGGGACTGTTCGTTTTTAAAGCTTTAAAGAAATGAAAGTATAGTAGTTCACTAACATCTTGACCGAAAGCTAACATCTTGAACCAAAGCACCACAGTACTTAGCTTCAAAAGTGCTTAAAAACAACAAAAGTTTGCTGAACCAATCATCATTGCCACATAACACTAACTGTACGACTGGCTTATACACACAGAACTGAATTCCTCTAACATGTTGTTTTAAATGAATCTTGAATTAATTAAAAAGCAAATAATTATAGGGGCAAGCCTAGTTGCACAGTGGTTATGTTTGTGTGCTCCGCTTCGGCGGCCCAGGGTTCACAGGTTCAGATCCCAGGCGTGGACCTATGCACTGCTCATCAGGCCATGCTGTGGCAGCATCCCACGTACAAAAATAGAGGAAGACTACTGCAGATGTCAGCTCAGTGACAATCTTCCTCAAGCAAAAAAGAGGAAGACTGGCAACAGATGTTAGCTCAGGGCCAGTCTTCCTCACTAAAAAAGGAATAAAAGTACACAATTATATCTTATTAAAATATGTAGCAAGATAAGCCCCAAGTTTGTTCTTCACAAATTTAGAAATTAACAAAACAAGTAATTGTATAATTAAGATAACAGAGAAAATACTTAAAATCCATGTAAATAAATTCTTCAAAAATTAATATGCTGGGGCCGGCCCAGTGGCACAGTGGTTGTGTGCACATTCCACGTCAGCGGCCCGGGGTTCGCCAGTTCGGATCCCGGGTGCCGACATGGCATTGCTTGGCACACCATTCTGTGGTAGGTGTCCCACATATAAAGCAGAGGAAGATGGGCATGGATGTTAGCTCAGGGCCAGTCTTCCTCAGCGAAAGGAGGAGGATTGGTGGCAGTTAGCTCAGGGATAATCTTCCTCAAAAAAAACAAAAACAAAACAAACAAAAAAATTAATACGCCAAAAATCACGAGCAAATTTTGTCAGTCTACACAGAGATACTATGTAAAATAGAAAGCAATAAATTTGCTCTTAAGATACTATAGAACTTACTTTAATATCACAAATTAATTCAAATTAGTCCAGTTTAACTTATTTGGCAGGTTAAATGTATTTAGCAAAAAACTAAGTAAATAAGCATTTCTATATAATCATACTTCATTCAATAATAGGATTCTCATTCACAGATCAAAAGCTCAAGTGCAATTCTCCTCTACGCATCCTCAACGACTACATTTTAATGTGCTATAGTCCTCAATCTTATTTTTAATAACCTAAGCCAAATGATAAAAGAAATATTAACATTTTCTATTTTTCAATGAAGACAAAACAAAGGCTATATGGTACAATTTTCTAAGTTATATAAATAGTGGTTCTATTATTCCTGATTACCGGAATTTGTTAATATCTGTTGAACAGGAGTCACACCTGCAGGGAGTGCCAAGGTAGCAGCAGTAGCAGCAGCACTCTGAAAAACAAAGAAAAAAATCAAAACCACATACGTGCATAACAGAACTTCAGTTTATCTCTGGCATATCTTAACAGTATTTGAAGTTTATCATTTAGTATATAGTAAAATGAAAAGCTCTAACAGTAAGACTAACTCTCATTTTATAAAATGGTACAATTAAGATCATCTAGCCTACATGTCCTACCTAATTATTTCAAGCAATTAGACAGAATAATATAACTGGGTTTTTTCATCTGGGAGAATGTGCTCTAAGGAAATCTCAGCTACATTAACAATGCTGTACAATATATGAAATATCCATTCCATTATTTCCTTTTCTACTCTGTTTCCTTACTCCCAATTCCTTGTTGTCAATTAATATACTTGAGGCAAAAGTTTAAGTATCTTCATTTAGAAATCTTAATATTTTAAATTTATACTAGAATCAAAAGGTCTCTACAGAAAACCTTTTATCAGAAGACTATACTTGGAGTACTGCTGGCAATTCTAAGATGCCATAAGGTGACAATATTGGCATTATATCTAGGTGAAACATATACTAATCATAGTTTTATTAATACAAAAAAATTTCAACAAACTTTAATTTCTACATTTTAAAATGGAGTTAGTATCTGAAATTTAAGTTACAAAAATATACATGAGATTAGCCTCTGAATTTCTTTAAGTCCAGAATAAATTCTTGATTTACTGTTTCTGAAGACTTCTTTCCTCAAAAAAAATTATACCATATTCTTACTGTTTTTTTATCCTGTGCTTGAAGTATTTCCATGTACCTAACTGTAACTATACATAGGTAGTTTTTCCCCTCCTCCCTCTTCGATGTTTTTTAAGGTACCAAGCCTTCATATACTCAATCTAACCTATACATTTTTAGAAGCACCTCTATTTGAATAAGCATCAAGAGATAAATATAACTAAGTTTTGCAGATCCTAATGCCAGAGAAATCAATGAAACTTGGAAAATTATACTCAAGTGGGTTAAGGAAATACAAGTACTATCCAGTCTAGGCTCTAGGTACAGCTTTCCAAGAAAAGATGTTTTGTTGTTGCCACTTGACAGGCCTAAGTAATTTCTGTATCTTAAGCCTGAAATTCCCACTATGTCCTCAGAATCCAGCTATAGCCCCCTAGGTTCTCTTTATTTTAAATTGGTGATAGGGTACTTAAGTACTCAATATAAAATAAATCTTGTCTGTATAGGCAAATGAAAGGTACTCTCAGTTTAGGGAACATATTGGCAACTACTTACTGTATTATTTAGGAATATTAAGTGCCTATAATTCATATTTTATAAAGATTAATAGATCTCCCTCCTGGCAAACTAACATAGCAGTTTATATAAATATAGCATACAAGACATAAAAACCACCTGCACAGCTCTGCATATTCAAGTTGCTATCAATAAATACGTGTTGAGTGATGTACCACACACAACCCATCTTTTATTACTGACTACTGAAAATTTCTTCTTGTATTCTATGAAATATCCTTAATATGAATAATGCATTACAGCAATCATAAAGAAAACCTGCAACACTGGTTTGATATAAGGTCCCGTTTTATAAGTGCCCTGAAATAGCCTCCCACCTAACATATTATCAGTATCCCACCTTCTTACAGAATTACATAATTTTTCAACATGTTCATTTCCAAAGCATACATAGCTACTAAAAAGATCAAAACTGTTTTTAATGGTTGTCTTTGAATCAGCAATAAGAAGGCAAGCAAACAAAAACCCAAAAAACTTTTATTTGTAAAGAGTCGACATTGAGGGTATGTTTCAGAACATGTATAAATACATGGAGCAAACGCTGAGTGAAAACATCAAGTAAAATGCTAAAATACAAATAAATACTAGTACATTTTACTGATTGAAGTTTCTGACCTATGATCTGTTTAAATATACATGCTCCTTACAATCAAGAAGATGTAACAAATAAGTAAAAGATGGGCCATTCATTTTGCGCCAGTCTCTTCAAACACATTTTTAACTCAAAATTCTCTCCCAAAACACTTCGAAACTAGATGGCCCTACTCCAAGTTATTCTACCAAACTTTCTGTTTTAAAATGACACAAGTTATTCCCTAGGAAACAGTCTCAAAAGTACCAACTGCAATATGGATTCTACAGTGAGACTTTATATTTTTAAGGGTGGAACCTAAAAAGAAATTTGGGGCATTAGACTTGAAATGGAATTTTTTTGAATAACAACAGTCCTTGTGAGGGGCCGGCCCAGTGATGTAGCAGTTAAGTACCTACTCTCTGCTTAGGTGGCCTGGGGCTTCCCAGTTTGGATCCCGGGTGCAGACCTACGCACAGCTTATCAAGCCATGCTGTGGCAGGTGTCCCACATATAAAATAGAGGGAGATGGACACAGATGTTAGCTCAGGGCCAATCTTCCTCAAAAAAACAAAAATACAAAAATCTGCCTGAGAAATGATAAGCATGGAATTTTGTGATTTTCACACAAAAGAAGCAATTCCAGTAACTTCAACTCTAAGTACAAACAGAGATCCTTGATACTTTGTGAATTTAAAAATTGCAAATTCTACTATCATGTAGAAATTTGCAATTTTATCAAGTTACAAATTTGTAACGCTGGTATATATAAAGAAGACATTTGTCTAGTAGGTCAGCCCTGCTTCCTATCTGGCTTATAAATCACAAATGAGCTTTGAGGTTCATTACTCATCACTCACCAAACAGAAGTGATTTTTTAAAATACTGCTTTTCATTAAGAAAAAATCTAAATCTGAAAAGGAAATCATTGTTAGCACTAGGCTAAGCGATCTTTTTAAAAATAATGATTCTTTCCTTTAAATCAAAGATTTGGCTGAATTTAAGAATGAATTGTCAGAGCTGAGACACAACTAACAGTCTACATATTTTAAACAGAACAAAGAAAAGCCATTCTAATCAGACTTCAGTGTTTTATAAAAAAGAAAACCTTTAAGGAAATAGGTAAAGATCTTCTAAGGACCTGAAGGAGTTCTTTCAATTTTACAGTTATACTATACTATTTTGATGGGAAACATCATATGCCCTAAGTGAAATTTGAAAATTTAAGGACTTAGGAAGTTCAGTGGACTTAGAAATATCAAGTCTAATATATAATAAATTCAACTGGTTAAAATGCATTTTAAAGTAGCATTTTACTATTGTAATAAAATTTACTAGGCTATGCTATGGTTACATCAGAGCAAAAGTTTTTAAATGTTTGATCCTCAAAATAGTTATCTTCAACTATCCAAACAGCTCATTTTTTTATTGTTAAAAAGTTCTAGGGGTCAGCCCGGTGGCACAGCGGTTAAGTTCACATGTTCCGCTTCTCGGCAGCCCGGGGTTCACCGGTTCGGATCCCAGGTGCCGACATGGCACCACTTGGCAAAAGCCATGCTGTGGTAGGCGACCCATATATAAAAGTAGAGGAAGATGGGCATGGATGTTAGCTCAGGGCCAGTCTTCCTTAGCAAAAAGAGGAGGATTGGCAGTAGTCAGCGCAGGATTAATCTTCCTCAAAATAAATAAATAAATAAAGTTCTAATTCTTAGCATTCCTGACTGCTTGTAATTAACAAATCTTCCGAAACAGAACTATATTTGGCCTAACATATTTGGTAGGTCCTCTAAACCTGTTTTCCAAAAATACCAAGTGGTGAAATAGCTCGCACAAAGCATCATTCTTTTGGTATTTTCAAAATAAAACTGCATAATTTTATATAAGTATCAAGCTAAACTTTAGACCTGCTGCTAAATCCAATATTTAGGAAACCAAATAAAACAGGCACTTGCTCAAGTCTTGAATAACCTTCAAGTTGTTACCATACAACATATCTGGGCACAATCATAATTTCGGTTAGAATAAGTAGAGCCAAAGTGCCACGTTCTGAGCCTCACCATGTTTGATGCATTCATGTGTTGTATCAGCTTCGAATCAGGAACAATAACTTGAGGTGCTGCAGCTATAAAAAAACACAAGCACACATACAAACAAGGAACCATAAGGCTATTTCACAATCATAAGGAAGTTATACAATGTGGAAAACTTTTTTCATACTTTCCACATTTTCTGCATTCAACCATTTGATGTCTCAGAAAGTTATAAATTTCTATGGTAAATAACAGTTATAATATACCCACCTTATACAGGAAAACATCAATTAAAAAAAGAGATTTGAGTAACAATAACTAAGCAGACAAGGGAACTTAGGAACATAAAGTAGTGAGATGCATAACACCTAAAAACATATACATTTCTGCACATTCTTACACTGGCAATTTTCAAATGTAATTTAGTCTTGTCTTGCTAACTCAGCATTAATTGTTTTACTGATATAACGCTACTGCTGGAATGAGTTATTAGCCCATTAAAAGTGAGCTAAACAAGTTATAACTAGTTTTTTTTTAAGCTACGTATCCCTTTTCTCTCAATTGACAACTGCCAGAATCTTAAGTTACTTCCATCAACTTTTAAAAAGATACAAATCAGAAATAATGGTAATGCTACTTAAGTGTAAAAGGAACTAAATGTTTGATCCCGCAAATTTCAGAGAATAAACAGATAATTCCATTATCCTAATATTCTCTGAGTGAAGAAAATCAAATTTTAATTTACGATGACCTAAAACCCTAGTGCCAGGCCTGAAGGCAATAGGAGGAACAGTCATCAAAATAGACCAAAAGGATAAAATTATTTGATGCAAGGTATAGAATAAAACCAAATATTAAAAGTCTTATTTGATACAAACAGTAAAATAACCCGAATAGACATTTCTACTGTGCATCACTATCAATTTTAAGTCTTACATATACTTTCAGATGAGGCAAATGGGTCAACAGTTACCTTCAAATAACTTTTCATTTCCCTTCATTCTCCTCTCCAATAACAAGACTTACAAAACTCAAATGCCTAGGAATTCTGTATAACTGAATAGATGTTTGTCATGACAGAATAAACTACAAGTAATGGATCAAGCATCTTAGCCTTTTCAGGACCCAGATCTTCCTCAGCTGTGAAATGTTCTAAGAGCTACTTCATACAGCCTTTGTAAGACCTCAATCAAACAAAATTAAAAAATGACTTGCATAGGTACAAAGCACTATGGTCACAGTATATAAACACTTATTTTTCTTACCTTTAAGTAATATAAATTAACATATGTTATATATCTACTCTTCACTTAAATCTAATTCAGTCAATTTAATAAATTACCAGGGAACTGAAACTTCAGATTGCCAAAGCATAATTATAAAAATCCTCTAGCGTTTAAGATATATTTATAAAAACTAAATTCAAATATGTCTTTGAAGGAACAAATCAGTTTCATAAAGAAATGAGATAATTTTACTATATGAAATACTGAAAACCTTAGTAAATAGACCTTTATAGACCTGACTTATTTTAGGAAATCCACCATTATGCAGCCTTCTCAAAAGAAATTAATACACTTATTTTAATACACATATTAATAAATTAATACAATTATATTAATAAACTTATCTGACTATCAGCTCAGGCTTTCAATTAGTGACTTGTTTATCACTAATATACAAATAGGATCCACATTTTATACAAATTTATATATAAACACACACACACCTACTCCCCTCAGCCAATAGAAAAGAGAAACCCAGAGTATTTCTCCTCTTTGAAAATGACAAATTTCATTTCCAAGTTGTAAGTAGGAAAACATATCCAGTCTCACCTTGTTGTGATGCAGGAATAAGGACCTGCTGGGTCTGTGCTTGCTGAGGCACTGTCTGCTGTGGTTGAGCTTGCTGATGGTGGTGGTGGTGGTGATGCTGCTGCTGCTGGGGTTGATGCTGCTGTTGAACTTGCAATAAAAGCTGCTGCTCTTCTGAATGAAATCCATCTACTGCCCTAGATTGCATTAGTTTATTCTCCCATAACTAAGGCAAAGAACATTAAGGACTTCTAAGTGACAGGACAGATAACTCTATATGACAGGACATATAGACAAAACATATTTTGCTTACCAGTCTGTTTATAAAATTCTTCCATTTTCAAAACTGATACAACCACAAAAATCAACCAATCTCTAATTCTTACCCAAGTGTATGCAATAATGAAAACTAATTTTAAATTATCAAACTTCATTTTTGCTACCTTAGAGTAATGAAGAATTTCCTTCTTTTTCTATTTTCAACAAACTTTCTACAGTAATTCCTTAGTTACCAGGCAGAGTTTCATACAAGAAATTTTTTGGTAATCAAAGATTATCCTATTTAATATCAAATCCATTATTAACTATTTTTATGGAAATCTTTCCCTAATACAATATTTTCTAACTCTTAAACAACATAAAAAACATAAATTCATCTTTTCCTGATTTGAACACTGAGAACATTATAAAGGCAATCCTCAAGGTGGAAAAGCTCAATTCTCCATCTGTCTATCCCATCCAAGGAGAAAGAAACCGCAAGGCTAATGCTTTTACAGGTATTCTCAACCCTCCATACTTCTTGAAATTCCCCTCCCTCTTACATTATGACAAGGATTGACAACCCTTCTCTGCTTAGCCACTTCTATTTTCTCGTCTCACCCTAAGACAGCTTCTGTGATTGGGGGGGTGGGGGGGGGGGGAGAAGTAGGCAAAAGGAAGAAGGAAAGGAAATATTTACAACTCTTCCATCCTCCTTCCTAACACATTTTCTCTCTACTGTTTAATCTAGAGAGCTTGAACCTTATAGGAAATTGCCCAAGAAAGTAACAAACCGTTCCTTAAAAAAACAAGTGAAATTTAATTCAGTCATTTTGTACACAAGGACCTACATTTACTTTGTTTTTTCCTCTAGGATATACTCTTGGGATGCTGCCTAACTCACCTGAGGTTTCTATCAGATCCTTCAAGAAGCTGCTCACAGGGATTTTTATAATCTCCTGACACTTCCAACTGTTCTAGAAATTCTAGATTTGTACTGTATCTACATCATACTAATAACAATTCCAGCACATCTCTAATGGCTTACTGAAAAAGTAAACTAAAGGTCAATTTCCCACAGCAGCCATTCCTCTAGCAGACTCAGTATTTAGACCTGTCTGAAGACTATTCTTACAGAGACAGTAACAATAGCCATCTCATGGGTTGTTCTGAAGACTAAATAAGATATCCATGTAAAACATTTACCAGAGTCTAACATAAAGTCAGTGATCAATAAACGTTATTATTATGGTGGTGGTATTAATTGCGTAAGAGAGCCTTACACCAGAAGTCGGGAAGCCAGTTACTCCTGGTTTGGCCACTAATCAGCTTTGTGGACAAATCATTTATCTTTCTTGGGCATTCTCCTCATCTAAAGAGGGAAAAAGGTGACTTACATTACTTCTAAACTCAATTCCAGCTAATAAATCTAAGTCTCTGCAAATCCCAGACTAAAAACAGCTAGGGTTCTTCCTAAGGTAACAAAGGACTACTTTTTGAGACCCCAAGTGATGTCTGGTTTATCTCTGTAAAGTGGGCACCTAGCATAGCACACAGTACAAAATAAGCACTTACGTGTTGAATAAAACACATTCGGACTAACGTATTATATAGAAAGGCTCCCAAAACAGTCTGCTATCACCCAAACTTTCTATACTTCTCTGCTCCAAAACAAAGCAAAACCCAGCTTCTTGTGAGCCAAAAATCAAGAAAAAAAGTACAATTAATTAATGCTTTAAGATACAGTCTTTCAAACTATAATTTCCTAAATTTAACGCTTTAGTTTTACTACCTCCAATTGGTCTACCCACTGCAATCTGAGCCATCACTTCAACAAAGCTTCCCTGGTAATGGCAAATATTAATGAGTATATATTATGTGCTGCTAAGTGCTGGGTACCACTACTCACCTAGCCTCCCAAGTCAATGACCTACGAGTCAGAATCCACCCCAACACTCCATCATTATTGTCAATTTCCCTTCAGAAGCATTGTACCAATCTATTCCTACTATTATGGCCCTGGTTCAAGTCTTTTCCTCCTGCTAGTACTACTACAAAGTATAATGACTGAGCTCACTGAGCTCCCTGCATCAAGTCATATACTCCACAGATAATTACTGAGTATGTCCTATATGCTAGACATTGTTAGAGACATTGAGAACAGACAGTGAACAAATCTGACAAAATTCCTTGTCCTCACAGAGCCTACATTCTAGTGGAAACTTGTCTTTCCAACCTATTCTCTATAAATCAGTGGTCCTCAAAACGCAGTCCCAGGGCCAATATCAGCACTATCCGGGAACTTGTTAGACATACTAATTCTCAGGCCCCACCTCAGATCTACTGAATCAGCAACTCTGGGGGTGGAGCCAGGAATCTATTTGAATAATGTGTCCAGGTTATTCTGAAGCACGCTAAAGCCAGAATTGTTGCTTTAAAGTCTAAACCAATGCTTTTCAAACTGCAGACTACAACCCATTAGTGGGTTGTTAAAAGGCAATTTGGATTTCTTTGTAAATGCAATCGAATTAAAAAGAAAATGTCAGACTGTATCCATATCAAGTCAGACTCTCTGGAGCAGAACTCCAAAAATCTGCATTTTAACTAGTACCCCAAGGAATCTTTCTCACTCTAAAGACCGAGCTCCTTAACACAGTGTATGTTACCTCTCCAACTTTAACTATAACTTGCAATCCATTTTCTAAAGGTGACAAACTACTTGCAGATCTCTGAATAGAGCAAAGATATCTCATATCTGAACCTCAGTAAACTACTCCTTATGACTAGCAGTCTTCCCTTAGGATTCCCAAAACAATGCAAATGTCAAAGTCACACAGCCTCAGATAAATCACTCACTGCCTCTATATCTTAAGAGATATTTCTATCATTATACTTTTCACACTAAGTCTACTCTACTGAAGTATGAACTCCTTCAGGGCAGACATAATGTCTTATTCAGCAGCTAACAAAATGACTAAGAACTTACCAGACAGTTAATATTGATTTCAAAGAAGAGAAGGAAAAACTGTTGTTTTCTAGCATAGTGTCTCTCTATAAGAATGCTACGAACATTCTAGGCAGGATAATTCTTTACATCACAGGGTGGCACCACAGAAGTGTATAAGATGCAACATTCCTAGCTCTAGCTTACTAACTGTTAAAGGTGCCCACTAGTCATTATGACAGGTAAACACAGCCCACACGTTTCCAACTGCTTTTGGGGGTGAGAGGAGAGGATGGAAAGGGGGTATTGGAGCAGTGGTCCATTGAGAATCCATATTTACTAAGTACCAAAGACTATTCTAGGTAATATAAAAAGTACAAAAATAGTACACATATTTAGCATTAAGCTTATAATATCAAATAACGTAAAGTTCGAATTAGTTGAGTGTTTTCTGTTTTTCTCCAATTTCATTTTTTGCATACTTTTATTTATCAAAATATTTTATTTTTTAAATATCAACTGTTTAAAATGGACAATGTAATACTGTTTTGGCAACAGTCATCATATTACTACTACTGAAGACAACCAAGGATACTGAATTGCTATTTACTTAGAAAATAGGAAGAACTCTTTTCCGTCCACATTTTTATAGTACTCTTTATTTCCCCGACACAGTAGCTATTATTTCTGGCAGTTCTACTTCAGCAATCTTTGCCAGGTTTCTGAAATTAAACATGGAGAAAATTCATTTTCTTTTCCCCAAATGATTCAGATGTGCATCCGAACATCACGTTTACTAGACTAATAATGAAGTCGTACTGTGCACTTCATAAGTACTTTAAATGTACAGGCTCATTTTTCACAAAAATCCTATAAGACAGACATTATCATCTCCTTTTTACAGAAAAAGAACCCGAGGAACAAGAAGTTAGGTAACTTATCCAACATCACTAACTAATAGCAGGCAAGACCAGGACACGATCCAGGCAGTCTGACTCCAATGCTCCCAGTCAGGGCTAGAACCTGAGAGTGAAGAGTGAATGTCCTTTAAATTTTGCACCCTAGGCACCTTGCCTGCCTCACCCTAATCCTAGCTCTGGTCCAAATTTCTAATCTCTAAACTGTACTGCTGCTATCAGAGTAGTTCTAGTCAAAATTCTGGTATCTTCTTTTTTACAGGTAAGTATTATATACATATCATCTGGAGACAAAAGGCTTAGGTTCAAAATCTCTACCACCTGCTAAATGAACTTGTCAAAGCATATTCCTCCTGAGTCTGTTTTTTGATCTATAAAATGTGATCAGATCTACTGCTTCCTGGCAGTATACTGGGCTAGAAAATCTAAATGATTCTCCTACTTTCACAGAACATCTAGCTCCTGGATAAAACATGAGACGACTGCATTTCTGGGCTCCTTAGAAACGATATTGGGGAACAGAACTTCCCCAAAGGGCAAATGAAGTAGAATAATAGATTACCGTTCAACTTATGGTCCAAGTATTTATATGTAACTAGAGTATACTTAGAACGGTGGTTCTCAATGAGGGGGACGGGGTGGTTTTGCCCCCAGGGACACTTGACAACGTCTGTAGACATTTTTGGTTGTCAGAACCGAGGGGTGCTACTGGCATCTAGTGGGCAGAAGCCAGTTATGCTGCTAACATCCTAAAATGAATAGGACAGCCCTCTAAAACAAATAATTAACAGGTCTAAAGTGTCAGTAGCACTAAGTTTGAGAAAGCTGATCAAGAGGCAGATAAAGTGAGTTTCAGATTTGTCTCCAAAGGAGAAAATTCTCCTCACTTTGTTTTATTGAGAAGAGAGGCCATGTTTTATATCTCCCATAGTACTTGCTGTTTGGATATCAGTAGGTCTGACAGCAGAGAAATCAGGATGATTTTATCATTCACTTTGAAGAGGATTTCTACACTGGCATGCCCTAGTCACCCACCAATCCAAAAGACAATTTACATTCAAATATAGATTTAATGAAAAGCAAGACTATGTTTTATGTGTCTTTCTCAACCTCCTATAGTTCACACACTAAAATAGGCCAATAGTGTTTCAAGAGATAAGCTCAAGAATTGGGCTGAATTTTTTTTAATCATCTCCCTTCCTGCATTGTCTGGTTAAACTTCAAATTACATGCGCTCTCATTAGTCATCTTAATTCATAATCTAATTTACTACTGTATTCTTCACAGTCATATGCAAGCTTTTGATAAAAGTTTGAGAAGTGGCCAAAAAAGAGAAAGGAAGGGGCAAGAGCTAATGACAAAGTCCTTTATAAACCATAAAATATGAAGTTAATGTTAGTTTTTATTAGCAAGAATGTCTAAACCTGCGGTATCCAATACAGTAGTCACTAACCACACATGGTGATTTAAATTGAAATTAATTGTATTTTAAATAAAAAGTCAGTTCTGCAGTTCCACTAACCACATTTCAAATGCTTAACAGCCACATGTGGCTAGTGGCTACCATACTGGAGAACACAGATACAGAACATTTTCATCACCACAGAAAGCTCTAGTGGATAGTGCTGGCTTGCTGTCAAACTTAAAACCAGGGCACATTCTGAAAATTCTAATGAGATTCTGAAGAAATTTAGTGCAGAGAATTAAAATAACGTAAACTCATTTCAGTCTAACAGTTTTATTTTTAAATCCAGTTACAACCCAAAATAGAAGAGTATGCTCCATTTAAAAAACAATGAAAATATTAAACTACTTTGTTCAGTTAGACTCTGGAGCCACATTTGTTATTAACCACTTTATTTAAATATTTACTTAATGCCAATCACATATGCCAGGCATCGTGGTAGAGGCTGGAGATTCAAAGCTGAATAAGTCTCAATTTCTGTCATTAAAAACTGTTCAGGGAGCAAAATGGCGGAGTGAGCTGACCCGGGACTCTCTCCCCTCCAAAGTACAACAAAGGACTGAAAAAAAAACAAACAAAAACAAAACCTGAATTTCAGCTAATGAAGCTAATGCCAGGACTCAAAGACCTACAGTATCAAAAGACAGAAGACGGAGCCCCTACTTACTGCCCGCCTTGGAGGAGCTGGAACGGAGTAAGAGAGAACATCGCTCCATCCCTTAGAAACCGGGATCGCGCGTGGGTCCGGGAAGGAGCGGGGGAGGGGCCGCGCGACCAAGGGATCATCTAGGACTCCTGCCGCCGGTACAGTGGAAACCCACTGAGGGGGCAAAGCTTCCGTGCGTGGGGACCCCATAAACGCAGGGCCCTGGGAGACCAGAGAACAGAACTGATCGAATCCAGATCAGCGCGGAAGAGAAACCACCCCTTGCCCCAGCAAAACGCACTGGGTGCCGACATCTTGCCCGAAGGCAGAGAGCTCAGAACACCTGGCTCTCGACCCCCATCTAGTGGCGACAGGCAGTAACTGCAACCGAATTCTACCACCATGCGAAAAAACCGCTCCTCTACCATGCAGCAATTTATAAAAGCTCCAGACCAGAAGGAAAACAATAAAAACATAGAATTAAGTCCTGAGGACTTGGAATTAGGTAAACTAAATGAAAATGAGTTCAGAGTAGCTATAATCAAAAAACTCAATGAGGTAGAGAGAAAGATAGAGAAACAAGCCGAGTTCTGGAGTTACTTCACAAAAGAGATTGAAATTAAAAAGAAGAATCAAACAGAATAACTAGAGATGAAAAACACAATGGACCAGATAAAACAGAATACGGATTCCCTGAATGCCCGGGTAAACTCCATAGAAGAACAAATTAGCATAATCCAAGATAGACAGGCGGAATGGCTCCAGACAGAGGAAGAAAGAGAACTAAGGATTAAAAGGAATGAGGAAAGTATTAGAGAGATAGCAGATTCAATGAGGAGAAAGAATTTAAGGATCACAGGAATTCCTGAGAACGTAGAAAAGGAAAATGGAGCAGAAAGTGTACTTAATGAAATTATAGAAGAGAACTTCCCAAATCTAGGGATTGAGGGAGAAATGTGTGTAGAGGAAGCTTTCAGATCTCCTAGATTTGTCAATGTAAAAAGACCTACTGCAAGGCATATAGTAGTAAAAATGGCAAAAAGGAATGACAAAGAAAGAATACTCGGGGCTGCACGACAAAAAAGAATTACCTACAAAGGAGCCCCTATCAGGCTTTCAGCGGATTTCTCTGCAGAAACCTTACAAGCTAGGAGAGAATGGAGTGACATATTCAAAGCTTTAAAAGATAAAAATCTTCAGCCAAGAATACTC
This sequence comes from Equus caballus, assembly GCF_041296265.1. Classification (NCBI taxonomy): domain Eukaryota; kingdom Metazoa; phylum Chordata; class Mammalia; order Perissodactyla; family Equidae; genus Equus; species Equus caballus. The sequence goes on from NC_091707.1 coordinate 38,829,867, forward strand.
TATCCAGCAAGAGTATCCTTCAGATATGAGGGAGATATTAAATCTTTTCCAGACAAACAAAAGTTAAAGGAATTTGTAACCAAAAGTCCTCCACTACAAGAAATCCTCAAGAAGGCTCTCATACCTGTAAAAAGAAAAAAGGGAGAAAGGGGTCACAAACCACAGAGTAGGGAGACAGATAAATAGAACCAGAATAGGATAGCAAATATTCAACTATAGCATTAGGATAAAGGTAAGGACCAAAGCAAAGACGATCTTATCACTCTAACTACAAACGCATAACACAAGTTGGAACAAGAAATGAAAATAACAATTTAGGAGGGGAAGAGCAAAGGGACTAAATTAGTCTAGGCCAAGTAAGTAAGAGACCACCAGAGAATAGACTATATTATACATGAGATTCTAAATACAAACTTCAGGGTAGACATTAAACTAAACAACAGAACAGAGACACAAAACATAAATACGCAAAAATCTAAGAAACCTAGCATAAGAAATTGAAGTATCAAATACGTAGGATAAAGCACACAGGAAGAGAAAAGCAGGAAAGCCAGATAATGAGCAACAGATTGACAGCTTTAAGTCCACATGCATCAATAATCACTCTCAACGTAAATGGATTGAACTCTCCAATAAAAAGACACAGAGTGGCAAAATGGATTAAAGAACAAGATCCAACAATTTGTTGCCTCCAGGAAACACACCTCAGCCACAAGGACAAACACAGGCTCAGAGTGAAGGGGTGGAGGACAATACTTCAAGCTAATAGCAAGGAAAAAAAAAGCAGGTGTTGCAATTCTTATATCAAAGTGGATTTCAACATAAGACAAGTAAAGAGAGACACACAGGGACAATATATAATGATCAAAGGGACACTTCATCAAGAAGAAATAACGCTTATAAATATCTATGCACCCAACATAGGAGCACCAAGGTTCATAAAGCAACTATTAACAGACCTAAAGGAACATGTTAAAAACAACACAACAATAGTAGGGGACCTCAACACCCCATTCACATCAATGGACAGATCATCCAGACAGAAAATCAACAAAGAAATAGTGGAGCTAAACAAAAAACTAAAACAATTGGACTTAATAGACATATATGATCACTTCACCCTAAAAGAGCTGAATACACATTCTTCTCAAGTGCACATGGAACATTCTCAAAGATAGACCATATGTTGGGAAACAAGGAAAGCCTCTACAAATTTTAAAAAATTGAAATAATAACAACCATCTTCTCTGATCATAATGCTATAGGGCTAGAAATTAATTACAAAAAAAAAAGCTGAGAAAGGCACAAAGATGTGGAGACTAAACAATACACTACTGAACAAGCAATGGATCATTGAAGAAATTAAAGAAGAAATCAAAAAATACCTGGAAACTAATGAAACTGATAACATGCCATACCAACTCATATGGGATACAGCAAAAGCTGTATTAAGAGGAAAATTCATCACAATATAGGCACATCTTAACAAACAAGAAAAATCCCAAATAAGCAATCTTAAACTACACCTAACTGAACTAGAGAAAGAACAACAAATAAAGCCCAAAGTCAGCAGGAGAGAAATAATAAAAATCAGAGCAGAAATAAATACTACTGAAACGAAAAAGGCGGTAGAAAGGATCAGTGAAACAAAGAGCTGGTTGTTTGAGAAGATAAATAAAACTGACAAACCCCTAGCCAGACTTACAAGGAAAAAAAGGGAGAGAGCTCAAATAAACAAAATCAGAAATGAAAGAGGAGAAATAACACCAGACTCCACAGAAATACAACAGATTATAAGAGAATACTACGAAAAACTCTATGCTAACAGAATGGATAACCTAGAGGAAATGGATAAATTCTTGGACTCCTACAATCTCCCAAAGCTCACCCAAGAAGCAGCAGACAATTTGAACAGACCAATCACAAGGAAAGAGATTGAAACAGCAATCAAAACCATCCCAAACAATAAAACCCCAGGACCAGATGGCTTCCCTGGGAAATTCTACCAAACTTTCAGAGAGGATTTAATACCTATCCTTTTCAAGCTATTCCAAAAAATTAGGGAGGATGGAACACTTCCTAACACATTCTATGAGGCCAACATCACGCTGATACCAAAGCCAGACAAGGACGCCACAAAAAAAGAGAACTACAGGCCAATATCACTGATGAACATAGACGCAAAAATTCTAAACAAAATTTTGGCCACCAGAATTCAGCAATTCATCAAAAGGATCATACATCATGATCAAGTGGGATTCATACCAGGGACACAGGGATGGTTCAACATCCGCAAATCAATCAACGTGATACACCACATCAACAAACTGAGGAATAAAAACCACGTGATCATCTCAATAGATGCACAGAAAGCATTTGACAAGATCCAACAGCCATTTATGATAAAAACTCTGAACAAAATGGGCATAGAAGGGAACTACCTCAAGATAATAAAGGCCATATATGACAAGCCCACAGCCAAGATCATACTCAATGGGCAAAAACTGAGTGCCATCCCCCTGAAAACAGGAATGAGACAAGGATGCCCTCTATCACCACTCTTATTTAACATAGTACTGGAGGTCCTGGCCAGAGCAATCAGGCAAGATAAAGGAATAAAGGGAATCCAAATAGGGAGGGAAGAAGTGAAACTCTCGCTGTTTGCAAACGACATGATTTTATATATAGAAAAGCCCAAAGAATCCATTGGAAAACTCTTAGAAGTAATCAACAACTACAGCAAAATTGCAGGGTATAAAATCAATTTGCATAAATCAGTAGCATTTCTATATTCTAACAACGAGCTAACAGAAAAAGAACTCAAGAACACAATACCATTCACAATCGCAACAAAAAGAATAAAATACCTTGGGGTAAATTTAACTAAGGAAGTGAAGGACCTATATAATGAAAATTACAAGGCCTTTCTGAGAGAATTGGATGATGACATAAGGAGATGGAAAGACATTCCATGTACATGGATTGGAAGAATAAACATAGTTAAAATGTCCGTTCTACCTAAAGCAATCTACAGATTCAACGCTATCCCAATCAGAATCCCAATGACATTCTTTACAGAATTAGAACAAAGAATCCTAAAATTTATATGGGGCAACAAAAGACCCCGAATTTCTAAAGCAATCCTAAGAAAAAAGAACAAAACGGGAGGCATCACAATCCCTGACTTCAAAACTTACTACAAAGCTACAGTAATCAAACAGCATGGTACTGGTACAAAAACAGGTGCACAGATCAATGGAACAGAATGGAAAGCCCAGAAATAAAACCACACATCTATGGAAAGCTTATCTTCGACAAAGGAGCTGAGGGCATACAATGGAGAAAACAAAGTCTTTTCAACAAATGGTGCTGGGAAAACTGGAAAGCCACATGTAAAAGAATGAAAATTGACCATTCTTTTTCACCATTCACCAAAATAAACTCAAAATGGATCAAAGACCTAAAGGTGAGACCTGAAACCATAAGGCTTCTAGAAGAAAACGTAGGCAGTACACTCTTTGACATCAGTATTAAAAGGACCTTTTCGGACACCATGTCTTCTCAGAGAAGGGAAACAATAGAAAGAATAAACAAATGGGACTTCATCAGACTAAAGAGCTTCTTCAAGGCAAATGAAAACAGGATTGAAACAAAAAAACAACCCACTAACTGGGAAAAAATATTTACAAGTCATATATCTGACAAATGCTTAATATCCATAATATATAAAGAACTCTCACAACTCGACAACAAAAAATCAAACAACCTGATCCAAAAATGGGCTGGAGACGTGAACAGACATTTCTCCAAAGACGACATACGGATGGTCAATAGGCACATGAAAAAATGCTCATCATCGCTGATCATCAGGGAAATGCAAATCAAAACTACACTAAGATATCACCTTACACCCATTAGAATGACAAAAATATCTAAATCTAATAGTAACAAATGTTGGAGAGGTTGTGGAGAGAATGGAACGCTCATACACTGCTGGTGGGAATGCAAACTAGTGCAGCCACTATGGAAAACAGTATGGAGATTCCTCAAAAAATTAAAAATAGAACTACCATATGATCCAGCCATTCCACTACTGGGTATCTATCCAAAGAGCTTGAAGTCAGCAATTCCAACAGTCCTATGCACCCCAATGTTCATTGCAGCATTATTTACAGTAGCCAAGACATGGAAGCAACCTAAGTGCCCATCAACAGATGAATGGATAAAGAAGTTGTGGTATATATATACAATGGAATAGTACTCAGCTGCAAAACAGAACAAAATTATCCCATTTGCAACAACATGGATGGACCTTGAGGGAATTATGTTAAGTGAAATAAGCCAGTTAGAGAAGGATAATCTGTGTATGACTCCACTCAAATGAGGAATTTAAAAATGTGGACAAAGAGAACAGATTAGTGGCTACCAGGGGAAAGGTGGGGCGGGGGGTGGGCACAAAGGGTGAAATGGTTCACCTACAACACGAATGACAAACATTAATGTACAACTGAAATCACACAAGATTGTAACCTATCATTAACTTAATAAAAAAAAATTTTTTTTAATTTAAAAAAAATAAAATACATTAATATGAAAAAAACTGTTCAACAAAAAATTAGTGTATAACCTCTAAAACATACATGTAATTTATATGTTCTATTACATACATCATACTAATACATATATTCAAAAAGTCAAATGTACTAAAAACGCAGGTGGAGATATCTGGTCTCAAAGACAGCTCACCTGTCTTTAGAGAGAACACCTTGATTCTACTGGGACCAGTAGGAAAAATCAATGTCCCAGACTTTGTGAAAAACAAGAGTAGATGATAAACAACCTGGATTGACTACTAGTTTGACCTAAGGTAAATTAAAATCTGGAACAGATTTTCTATACCTAAAAATGTGGTATGTTCCACATAAGGTCACAGAACTATAAGGACAACCATTACATTATAAAAGTGTAACATACATTGTAAAATATTCACTCCATTTAACACTAAGGAATCAAAATAAGTTTATTCTCTTTTTACTTATCTCCCAGAGATACTTTATGGTATTTGAACAGATTATATTGCTGTTCATCCAACTCATTTCTCAGAGCTGGCATTCTTCCACTTGTATTTTTAGATATCTACTCTTTACTTTTAGTAATCATTATATTTCTCTCAAGGTAAATAAGTATTTCCTCATTTCACTTAAACCTATGTATTTTTCCTTCCTCATACAGGCAAATTCTTACTGAAAACTCTACAGAAGTGGCCCACAGATGCCTAAACACTAAGATATATTTTATCACCACAATAAAGGTGAGATTTGCTTTATTTAAAATAATAAGTTGCTAAGTTGCAGTCTCCCACCTCTGTTGAATGGATAAATAAGATCACAACAAATGTTGCCTAGCATTTGTTAACTATGATTACTTATTGGTACTTAGCTCTAAAGGAGCTAAAAACCCAATTTCTAAGGCAGCAGTTCTAAAACTTTTTGGTCTCAGGACTCTTTCTCACTTTCAAAAATTCCTGAGGGCTGGGGCTGGCCTGGGTGAGTAGTGGTTAAGTTTGTGCACTCTACTTCAGTGGCCCAGTGTTCGTTGGTTGGGATCCTGGGCACAGACCTACACGCTGCTCATCAAGCCATGCTGTGGTGGCATCCCACAAAGAAGAACTAGAAGGACTTACAACTAGGATATACAACCAGGTACTGGGGCTTTGGGGAGGAAGGAAAAAAAAAGAGGAAGATTGGCAACAGATGTTAGCTCAAGGCCAATCTTCCTAAAAAAAACATTAGTAAGGACCTCAAAGACCTTTTTTAAAATTATAACTAAGACTTTTTAAAAATGTTTACTAATTCATTAAAAAATAACAACATATCCATTACACGTTAACATAAATATTCTTAATGAAAATAACCATATTTTCCAAATAAAATTTAGTGAGAAATGGCTTAAAAGAAAATAGCTGAATTCTCACATCTGCTTTTGCATTCACTTGGTTGTTATGGTTGAAGTATATGAAGAGCTGGGAGCTGAGTAGTTAGGAAGGGAAAAAGCATTTCAAGTAACGGTTTCTTAAGTTAGCTGCAATGTAGAATATGAAACCACACACCAATGAACTTTTCATATTCTTAGATTAAAATCCATTAACGTATCTTTCATTTTGAAGGAATTTTGCCATATCATGCACTGGTCATTTGGAACATATGAGTTCAGTGAATTATGCAGATATTCCAAATGCTAATATACTTCATATAATATCAAACAATTGCATGTCTTAATATCAACCCTGATTGCATCTTGACCCTTACATCAACATCTTTTCAATATTAAGGGCATCAAAATACGAAGCATGCATACAGCACTTCTGCTGCATATGACAGTTATCTCAAGGAAAAGCACTTCTGCATTTAAGTTGCAAGTTTAACTGGTCAGTTTTTTCACGAAACACAACTTTTACTGGAAATATGACACAAACTATGATTATTCAGACTTGGGCATTTGGCCAACCTCATGGACCTCCTGAAAGAGGCTGTAGGGAAACCCCAGGAGTCCAGGGACCATACTTTTAGAACCACTGTTCTGAACGATAAGGCAAAAATACTCCATGATTTTATGAGTCATTACAACACAAATGTTAAATAAAAATATCTAAATATTTCTGCTTAAATCCACAGAAATCCAAGAGACAGAAAACCAGCTCTCAACGTAAAATATGTTTATAAACTCAACCTCTGGCTCACATAAAGAACTGGATTCAAGAACATGAAATTCTTTCAAGCACTTATTCAATCTCCACAACGTAAACACATTTTAGAATACAGATACATTAAGACCATAAAAAAGAAAAAAGAAAAAAAAGTACAGATATGTCAAGTAACTGACCATAAATGTAAAATGTTAACTGTCCATTGACAATAGCTAATGCTATTGCCAGGCACTGTGCTAACTACTTTCCATGGTTATTACACTTAATCCTCAAAACAAACCTATAAGGTAAGTACTAATTCCCATCTCACATATAAGGACACTGAAATATTAAGTAGTTTGTCTAAGGTCAAAGGAAGAGTGGATGGTAGACTTGGGCTTTAAAACCAGCACCCTTCACTTAACTATATTGCTTCCTGCAGAACTGTCAAATGTTCAAACTACGGAAAAATTACGGATTAGTCTCTGGCTGAAGAAAATGTTAAAAAAAAAAAAAAGTATGACTATTAAAAAAAAGGCAAACTCACAGTTTTTAGTTCCATCAGAACTTGTTCATCGACTCCATCATCCAAAAAGATGTCTCTCACATCATTAATAACATCTTCAATCACAGATCTGTATAATTTAGGCTTTAAAGGAAAAATAAGACTGTTGAAGATGATCGTTTTTCACCTATTAAAAAACATGTTTTCACAAATTCCTAACATATTAAATGTAACAGTCATTTTCCCAACTATAGAAAACTTATTTTAGAAGATATAACTTTAAAAATATGGCCATCCTAATAAACATTTGCCTTAGTTAAAAGGGATTACTGGATGACTGCGTATTTTAATAGAAGTTTTAAGACTATTTAATGCAATTCATATGCAGAGGGTCCTTACACACACAAGGTCCATACAATTTCCAGTTATAATTTCCTTGTTGTAATGTGATCCAGTAACAGCTTTATGGGTTGCTATGTCTAGTTCCTATTACTCCTTGCTTGGTTTGACCCCTGTTCTATCTCATAACCTCATCACTAAGTCTTAGACTTTAGAGAATCTTACGTCCTGCAGTCATTTGTCTGGTAGGAATCTGCAACCTAATGAGTACTCAAATCTAAAAATTATCTAATTTCTGTTTTCATTACCCAGGCTGTACATTTAATCTATACCACAAAGCTGTTCATATACCCATAATAACAGGTCTCAGAGTCCCAAAGGAACGAGGCGCACTGATCTCTTTCCCAGGATTTCTTTCCTTCTACTACTACTGCCCAGATGATGCTATGGAACAGAATCATGAACACCCTCAACGTTTCTTTTTTAAATTATTATTATTACTATTATTATTGGTATTGCTTCTAGAAGGTTGCCAGAAGAATAAAATGAGAATACATATGAAAACACCTTCAAAAGTATAAAGTATTTTTTAAAAACCTTTCAAAAGGTGGGAGACAGAACAATTTGCCCAACCCATATCCTATTTTTAATACATTAGACAAAACACAGTTTGCATGTTAGAATGATTAGAGCTGCCTCATTATAAATCCTATCCATTATCACAGAGTTAAGCTTAATAGCCTTTTCCTTTTAATGCTTTGTCATTATTTGTGTTTTAGCTTGCTTAAGGTAAAAGTTACAGGTTACCCAATAAAACTAAGGATTTGCTCTCACTGGCAAACTTCAAACGAAATAAATGTTTCAATAGCATCTCTATCACCAAAACTGTTATCACAAGGGAACCCACTAAGAAGATGTGTCCTTGCCTAGTCAAAAATATAAATAATGACCTCCTCCATAAAACTTACCTCAACCATTAAAAACTATTTGTTCTTTTTTCTATTACAACCAGAAAAATAACTCATTTATCTGGGTTCTCGCCTTTGCTGTTCCACTCACTAACTTGTCTTATTTTGCCAAATCTGCTTCTGTGAACTTTAAATTATTCATACGTAAAATGTGCATCTCTACACTATCTCCTTATTTTAACATTCTGATTCTATATATAAGGAAAGTATATCTGCCTAAGGGCAATTTAACTACTGAATTACAAAAATACATTTATAAAGTGTTGTTTTTAAAACCAATGTTTCCTCAAGGGATTACAAAGAGGCACTGTAATTTTTAATTGGTGGTATAAAACTTAAATTGATGATATAAATTATTTTTGCAGCAAACTAGGTGTCTTCATCACCCCTAAAAATCTTCTGCTTGGAGATCTAGACATTTGCAGGTACAAATGTGCTTTCTTCTGGCACTCCCTAATTAATGAATCAACCTTGCTTTAAGATTCTGTTTTTGTGCCATAATTAACCCAAAACTTAATGACTTAATGGATTCATAAGCACTAGAGTTGAAAGAAGGGAAATGTTTATTCTTCATGAACTATACACATAAAGAATAATTTAACAGAACTGTTCATAAGTTGAAAAGTGCTCAAAATCCTGATGTTTTTAAAAGTAAGTGGGTACACAGGCACTATTTGAAATACGCAATTTCCAAATTATTATTTAAACTGCTAAACTTTCCTTGCGCCAAAGTTTTCGCCTTTTACGAAATAGAAAGTAATTTAAGAGGTTTGTCCTGCTTTTCAAAAAACACACATTCAAACTCAAAAACTGGTAAATTAAGAGGCCATTAGTGGCATTATCTAATGATTCATTAGAAGGTTCCCTTCAAAATGTTAGTCCCCGAAGCGATACTGGAAAACATACTGGATTAATTTCTATATTGGATATCATACTAATATCCAACGCAATAAAAACCTCGTCTACCTAGAATTCCAATTTTTTAAAACCCAGTTTGCACTATAAGCCTCCTCACTCTCATCACTCACATTTCCCCTATCCAGAAATGTACTGTGGACAGAGGTCCTACGTTGAAGCCCGAGGCACTCATCTATTTCTTTGAAAAGCTTCGTGTCTCCGATATTTATTATGCGAAAACATAATGAAATATTAAGAGCTATATTTCTAACACATCTCCTAAACACTTGATGAACACAGTACTACCAAAGTCAAGTCCTCTGCAGCTAACAGTTAACGTAGAAACCATTTTTTTCATTCCCGACAACGCACTCATCTTCTAATACAAGAACGACTGGACATCTGAGCTAAAATTCTCTTTAAAAACAAAAAGAACAGGAAAATTAAAAAAGACAGCAGTTCTCTTTTCCCCTAGCAAAGACGGCAAGTCCCAGCTGCGGCACCAAAACAAAAACTTGGGGCTCTGAAGGCAGCCCCCTTGGGCGCGAACATGACAGTGTAAGGAAAGGACCCAGAAATAAATTGAGCTCTGCACGCGCCTGCCTCTCGCCTCGGGAGCACGCACCTCCCAGCCCCGCTCTCAGCAGCTCTCACTATTTAAAGCCGGATCTGGTGTTTAAATGGAGAGGCGGTGACGTAGGCCTGAAAAGCACCTTCCCATCCTGGCAGAGTCTATATTAGAGAGCGGCAATGGCTCTATATAAACAGGGCAGCCAAAGGGAGGAGGACCACAAGGCTCAGGGACTGAAAAGCTGGGTACGCGGCCGCAGCCATGATGGATCGACCCGAGTCGCCAACGGTACGGAGTCGGGCGGCCGCGGGCTGGTCTGCGGCATGCGGGACCGGGCAAAAACGTGTTTTAGGGTCAAAATAAAAAATACGAGAGTGGGGTGGACTAGTGAGCACATTGCGTTGGTGACTGAAAAGGTTATTTATGTGACTGCTTTTTGCAAACCTACGTGATCGCAAGTAACCAAAAAGGGACGAACGGGGACAAGTAGGCAAATTTCAAGGCGAAAGCGGGGGCACTTTGACCACTGTAGGCTTTTTTTTGTTTGTTTTGGTGCTTTTGCTAGTCGCAGGTACGATGGGGGTTTTGCTTCCCCTTCGCCATTTTACCGATTCGGAAGGAACCGAGATAAGTGCTTTTCAACCTTCGTCCTTTTTAAAAAAAAACATAAAATGGCCCCAGTGAAGGCTCCCTAAGCACAACCGCCAGAAACACCCCCAAGGACCCCCTGAAGTAGCCATTAACCTTCCAAGTGGGTCACGGGGGGTCTTGGGGATTCACCCAACTCCCCCGACGCGGTTTTTGTCGGGAGGCGGCTCGGGGAGCCCTTCTCGAGCCGGCGCGGCCGGGCCCACCTCGGGGGGCGGCGGCGGCTCCCCTCCCGCCCTCCCGCCCGGCGGCCGGGGTCTGGGGCCGGGCCGCGCGCTCGCCCCGGCCCAACCGCCTCCGCGGCCCCAGGCCCCGCCGGCGCCCCCGCCCCCCCGCCGCCCCGCCGCCGCCGCCGCCGCCGCCGCGAGCCCTCGGCGCCCCCCCGCGCCCGCCGCCCGGCGCCCCGGCCCGCTCCGCCCGAGGCGGGAAGCGGCGGCGGCGGGGCGGCCGCGCGGGCGGCTGAGGAGAGTCGAGGCCGGGATCGCCGCCGTCCCCGCCCCCGCCCGGTCCGGCCGTTGCTGCCGCCCGGACGAAGCCCCCGCCGGCCAGCGCACCACGTCCTTACCACGGTGTTTGTATTTGCCGAGTTCGCCATTTCCACACACAACACAAACAAGAGGGGGGCAACCCCGAGAAAACAAGATCAAAACAAAACCAAAAAAAAAGCAAAAGCAAAAACCGAAACACCCGGGCGGTGACCCAAGCCACCGCAAGATGGGGAAAAATTTTTCAACAAAATCGGATCCTGAAGGAGTGCAGGGGAGCGGTGAGAGGAGGAGGAGGGGAGGAGGAGGAGGAGGGGGGCAATCCTCCCGGAGCTAAAAACCTCGAGAATCGCCCTTAAAAAAAAAAAGCCAGGACCCTTCAGGGGTCCGGGGGGCGTTGCCCGCTCCCCACCCCGCGCCCAGGAGGGAAACCACCACCGGTCGCCGCTCCCCGCGCCGCCGCTGCCGCCACCGGCTGCAGCTCCAGCCGTCCGGTCCGCCCGCTTCTCCCCTTTATATAGTGAGCCAACGAGCTGCGCGAGCCGCCGCCGCCGCCGCTGCCGCCGAGAGACAGGGCGGAGGGGGAGGGAGGGGCGGAAAGGGCGGGGTAAGAGGTGGGCGGGGCTGAGCGCGAGACACCGCGAGAACCGCGTGCGCAGGCGCGCCGGGGCGGTGGCGGCCGCGAGGCGCGTCGTCACGCGCCGTGGAGGGTGCTGGGCAGGCGGAGCCCGGGGACTAGAGTAGTGAAATCGGACCGCCGCCTCCCCAAGTCTCGCGTGATCACGTGGTTGGCGCCCAGGCGGAAGTTTGCGGCAACTCGTTTGGGATGAGGCGCTTGCAGACCCTTCCCGGAAAGGCGTGAGTTTTGTTGACACTCGAGTTCAAAGCTTGCTGGGACCGCCTCTTGTCAGGCGTTGTTGCGCCGTCCCGCGCTGGAGGAGCTAGGAAATGGGGAAGGGGCGGTGGGGGCTGCCTCGCTAGGAATGGCCGCGGAGGAGGATCAGTCACGTGGCCCAGCAGCCGGCCCCTGGCGCTCTTGGACTCAGGGCAGGGTTTTAAATGCGGAGTCATCCCAGAGCTCCACGGCTTTCGCGCCTTCCGGCGAGGGTGGGCGTTTCGCTTGCAAAGTTGTGTACGTGTTCCTAAAGGGGGTGAATGCTGATTTGCGCCCTCTGTTAACACGTTCCAGAATTAATAACCCCTAAAACCAGCTGAGTTATTTGTCTCCACCAGTGCGGCTGCAAAGTCTCTGTGTTGAAGTTCCGCAAAGGTTCGGCCCTTAGCAGCCCACATACATGAAATGACTCCTCATGGTAGTGGAAATGCCAAAAAAAGCAAAAGGAAACACCGACCGCAGGGTTATGAGAGCATAACTTTCCCTGGTTTTTTAGCATATTGCCAAAATTCTGTCTCCTCAAAGCCAGGATGCAGTGACTAACGTCTGAAATACTTGCCCTTGGCCAACCAGCTCACATGGCCTCTCGCTGCGCGCAGAAAATGTCCGTGTCTTGGAGTGCAGCTCTGTAGGCATTTGACCTGCTCTGCCCGAGCAAATCTGCCTTTATCTTAACATTTCACGCAAAATAGAGAATGCTTTGTTTAGAAGGCAGAACTCACAGTACCTAACTTTCTTGTCTTTAGGAATTTCGAGGGATGTGGAATATAGTCTGAACAAGTGAGATCGTTTAGCCTCAAAAGGAAGCAAAACAAAATGTGAAAAGTTCTATGCTGCTGAAACCAGATTTGAAGAATATCAAAGGCATCCTACCAGAGAGAGGAAAAGATGGAACCTGCCAGGACCTAAAGGAAGAGATTAATGAAAGCGGCGGCCTTTAATACTCGGAAAATGGGAAGTTGTGGATAGATTGTGGATGGGTATAGAAAATATCTGTTAACCTTGAGATTTGTTTTTAACATCATCTGATCGTCCATTCCCCTCTTAACACTCAGTTGCTTCTCAGTTCCCTGCACCAATGCCTTTTTGGGGTGCTTAAGGAAAAAAAATTCACAGGAAATCATATTGTTCTTGATATGTAAAATTATGATTCCATCAACATTTAATAATTTAATTATTATTAATTCATTTAATATTCAGTGACTATGAGCCCTAAAAGTTATACTGAACAGTACCTTTCCTGGTAAATTTCACTGCTTGTTGTCTTAAGAGGACTTATTGTTACCTCCTTCTCTACATACTACAAACTGTTTGCCTTCACCTTCCGCCCCATTTTCTTCCCTACCTCTTGGTATTCTTAACTAAAGGATCAAGTATGCTGCCATCCGTTAAGCTTAAGATCACTGCGTATAGGACATGGGGAAGAATCCATGAGATTTGCTTTCCACACAGTTATTCCTAAGGGGATTGATGACACACATGCTCTGACTGGGTCTGACCTATGAATTAATAAGATAGAGTTATTGCATTAAAAAGGCAGCAACCCCAGTCCTGCCCGCCTTAAGACCTTAGGACTCCTTGGAGGCTCCTCTGAATCCGACTTTCTCTTTACACGCTAAATTGCAACAAGGCCTAAACAGTTGATTAACATTTACCGAGATTTCTTGCCGCCTTCCCCCAATATGCCTGGCATCTAACTAACCATCATGGATTCCATTTAAATTTATTGTTTTCCAACCCCCATTTAGCTGTAATACCCCTGCAGTCATAATATATCTGAGCCAATCAGTTTCATTTCAGAAAGAGACATTTACTCACCTTGCACCAAAATGTTAAGTCTGAATAATTTGGAGACTACAGATCTTTAATTCACAAAACTGAAAATTTGTGAACAGAAAGCTTCTCCCATGTAAGACTGAATTTAGCATCATATTTAAATTGTTTTTATCTAAATTTTTTCTTCTTTGTGCCCTAGAACTTAAATAACTTTCTAATTTTAGCATCTCTTTATACCATATATGAAACATTTATACTGGATTTTCAGTTTGTAAACTCATACTTTGTAACAACTGTATACTTAGACAGATAGATACATAATAGTGCTCTCTTTGTGATGAATCTTTTTTTTTTTTTTACTTCAAAATGTTTTATGTTGGAAGATGAGTTACTTCTTTCTTTTAATATTAATATTCTGCCTAAACGCTGGATAACTACCAAACAAAAGAAGAAAAGGAAAAATTCAATGGCTAAATTTTAATATACCGTAAACAAGATAACACCAAACATTATATTTCCAAACGTTTAAATGTTTTATTGTCAAAATAACTATTTAAGCAACAGTGCCAAGAAGAGAGAAAATCTAAAATGACTGCTCTGGAAATTGGCATAAACTAAACTTTCATATGACTGCCCTTCAGCCTCCATGTTCTTAAATAGTAAACAAATAAATGAATAAATCAAGCTAATTATCTGGCATATTTAGGCCTCATGCGGCCCTTTAATGTTCAGTAGTAATGAATACTTTTCGAGGATAAAAAAGCAAAGAGGAAAGATCTTATATCTCAAACTTACTAGTACTAATGAAAGTTTCTGTTGTAAAGTATAGTGCATAATTAACAGCATTCATTCAAGATAATGAAAGTTCCGATGTATTTCAGTTCTAACAAAAAAATTATACTACATTCAGATTTCACTTAATTTTTAAGCCTTTACAAAAAAACTGTTGATTTCCACGTGCAGTAATTTTTGGTGCAGTGTGTAAGAAGAAATTGCTGACCATACAAATTACTTCTATAAATGTGAGGAAGAGATTTTTAAAAATCTTTGTTTAACATTCTCTTCCTCCCTCCTAACTTATAGTTTGAAATTGCTACTGCATGTCTTAAAACAGCAACTAACTTGCAAATATTTTCTGTATACCAAAATATAAGCCAGTTTATTAGCAAAAACAAATTGACAAAGTGTATACCGAGTACAGAGTCTTTGTGGAGTCAGGATCAACTCTGCCATTACTTTACTATGAGACCTTCTGCCGTAACTAAACCTCTCTGTGTTGATAAGATGCAATAAAAACCACTGCATATGATTGTTGGGAAGATCAAAGGTACTAGAAAGTGCTTTAATAAGTATTTGGTGGATGTTTTTATTATTTAGGGTAAGCATATAACAGCTACATCAACATCAAAACAGGGGAAAGGTCTTTTTAACTCACTTTGTAGAACACTGCCATTAGATTTTAATAATGATGCTAATGGTTGATGATTAGTTTATCCACAAGAAGTTTGGCTGAATTTTGATACCTCAAGTGGTAAGTTTACCACTTTTTGTATGTAAATATAGTAATAATATGCTATCATAAGATACAGACACCTTAAGCTGAATGCTGATTTATTGGTTGGAATTCATCAAGTTGCTTAGTTACACATGTGCTCAATTATATCTGGCAAAATTACATATGAATTTGCCATTGACCCGGCAATACCAGTTCTGGGAATTTATCCCATGGACATACAGTCATGTGTTGCGTAACAATGAGGATACATTCTGAGAAATGAGTAGTTGGGCAATTATGTCATTGTGTGAACATCATAGGGTGTGCTTACACAAACCCAGATGGAGTAGCCTACTACACACCTAGGCTATATGGTACTAATCTTATGGGACCTCTATCCTATGTGTGGCCTGTCCTTGACCAAAACGTCCTTATGCGGCACGTGACTATAGTGGCAAAAATATGAAAACATGTATTTCCATGACTATTCATTATGGTTAGTGAATAGGGTTACAAGTAGTAACACTCAAAGAATGGAAGTACCGCCACATGTGCCTATAAGGAAATTGGTTAAATAAATTCCGGCACTTGCACACATGGCGTACAATGCAGCTGTAACAAGGAATGAGGAATATCTATATACCACTGTGGAATGATCTTCAGAATATAGTGTTAAGTGAAAAAAGCAAAGTAGTGAAATGTGTTCTTTGTATGCTATCATTTAAGAAAAGGGAACTAGAAAAATGTGTAAACACTTGCTTACAATGAAAAAAAAGAAAAATAAATGAATTTTTTTTAAAAGAGGGTTACCTTTAAGGACAAGGAGAAAATAGGGTGAAGAGGACAGGAATAGAAGCTAGACTTATTTAAATATAGGCTTTTTAGGTTTATAGCTTAGAGTTTTAAATTCAAAGCTAAAAGTAATTTAAATAAATAAAATAAATGAATAAAATTTAAACAAAAAGTTTATTTTTGTTAAGTTAAAAACCAAATTAACTTTTGAAAAGAGATCTCAAAACTGAAAATAAAGTGAAGCAAATCAACCTATCAATATATTCCATAACACACAGAGAGGAACTTTTTCAAGTGACTGTAAAACAGTAATTTGAGTATGTATTTGTAGTGGGATATTCTTTAGAGAATAGGACAGAACTTTCAAAAGAATTTAATGTTCTTAGTATTTGTAGTGGTAGTGGTAATTTTTTAATGCATTTTGGGTTTTTAATGTGAAATGTGAGATAAAGAAAATGAATAGTTATATGATCTAGTCATGTGCTGCGTGATAACATTTTGGTCAACAATGAACGTTATGTACAACAGTGGTCCTGCAAGATGATAATGGGCCTGAAAAATTCCTATTGCCTAGTGACATCATAGCCATCGTAATGTTATACTGCAGCACATTACTTATTACATGTTTGTGGTGATGCTGGTGTAAGCAAAGCTACTGCTCTGACAGTTATATAAAAGCATAGCACGTACAATTTTGTACAGTACATCATACTTGATAATAAATGACTATGTTACTGGTTTGTGTATTTATTATACTTTTTACTGTTGTTTTAGAGTGTACTCTTTCTACTTATAAAAAAAGTTTACTGTAAAATAGTATGCTGTGTTATGCTGGGAGCAGCCTCATACATCTTGTGTTTACCACGTCTTTTGATTGCATTATTTTCTCTTGTGCTTGATTTAAGCTTGTGTCGTTTTTTTTTGTCATGGCCCCTAAGCATACAAAATGCACTGCTAAAGTTGCCAATAAGAGGCCATGTTGAACAATTGATCTGGAAACGGAATTAAGAGTGATTAAGCACTACAAAAGTGGAAAATCAGTGATGGTTGTTCCTCACCAGTCAGGCATATCCCATTCCACCATAACTTAGATCTTGAAGAATAAGAACAAAGTGATGGAAGCTGTTAAAGGATCTGCTTCATTGAAGGCAAGAAGACTAACAAAAATTTAAGAAGGGCCTATATCAGACATGAAGAAACTCTAATGACCTGGATTGAAGACCAGACACAAAACTGAATCCCTCTGAGCACCATGACAATCACAGCTAAAGCAAAAAGTTTGTTTGCAATGTTGAAAGAAAAGCTAGACCCAATTATGACGTTGAATTTACAACTAGCTCTTGATGGTTTAAATGATTCAAGAATCATTATTCATTACAGAATGTGAAAGTGAGTGGCGAGTCTGCGAGTGCTGATGTGAAAGTAGCTGAAGAATTTTTGGAAACTCTAGATAAGCTGATTGTGGAGGAAAATTACTTGCCAGAGCAAATATTCAATATGGATAAAATCTCACTATTCTGGAAACAGATGCGTGAAAGGACTTTCATCCAAAAGGAGGCTAAGTCAATTCCAGGTTTCCAAAGCTTGTAAGGACAGGATAACAGTCTTGCTTGGGGACAATGTTGCAGGCTACAAATTGAAACTCTTCATGGTCTGGCACAGTAAGAACCCCAGGGCCTTCAAGCATATTGATAAGCACACACTGTCAGTGGACTACAGGAGCAAGAAGAAGTCATGGGTGACCCATCATCTCTTCCAAGATGCCTTCTTGAATTGCTGTGCCAGCAAAATGGAGAATTATTATTTGGAGAATAACATACATTTCAAGGTTTTGCTTTTCGTTTCTAATGCTCCTGGACAGCCTCCTTTTATTGGTGTTCTTCATCCCACTATCAGAGTGTTATTTCTCCCTCTTTGATCCAAAAGAGGATCTCAAAAGGAAGCAAAACAAACACCACCTCTTTGATCCAACTAGTAGATCAAGGAGTTATAGCAGCTGGTAAGACATACTACCTGAGGATGACCTTTGCGAAGGCTATTGCTGCAACTGAAGAAGACATTGATGCAATTCTGGAAGGATTACAACATCTATGACTGCATCAAGAACTTTGCTAAGGGGGCTGGCCCCGTGGCCGAGTGGTTAAGTTCGCGCTCCGCTGTAGGCGGCCCAGTGTTTCATTGGTTCGAATCCTGGGAGCGGACATGGCACTGCTCATCAGACCACGCTGAGGCAGCGTCCCACATGCCACAACTAGAAGGACCCACAACAAAGAATATACAACTATGTACCGGGGGGCTTTGGGGAGAAAAAGGGAAAAAATAAAATCTTTAAAAAAAAAAAAAAGAACTTTGCTAAGGCTTGGGGTGATGTCACCAAGGAGTGTATGAATGACGTCCAGAAGAAGACACTTAGGAGGTTCATTCATGACTTCAAAGGATTTGACAAGGATGAGAAGACTGCAAAAATCAACAGGCTGTGGTTGAGATAGCAAACAACTTCAACCTGGGTGTGAATGAGGATGATGATGAGGAGCTCCTAGAGGTGGTTCCTGAGGAATTGGCTAACGAGGAGTTGTTGGAACTGGAACAGGAATGCATAGTTGAAGAAAAGGCAAGAGAAAGGGAAACTACAAGAGAAGAAAAAGAAGAAATCCCCCCCCAAGAAAATTCACAGTGAAGAGTTTAGCAGAAGCTTTTGCAAACCTCAAGAAGCTCCTTAAAAAGTTTGAAAACATGGACCCCCAAACCAAAGGATTTTCATTAATGCAGAAGGGTGTTCATGGTGCATTATCTGCTTACAAGGAAATCTGTGATGAAAAAAGAAAGAAACCAAGCAAACCACCATGGACATGTTTCTGAAAAGAGTGGGACCTCCTCCAGAGTAGCCTCAGCAGGTCTTTTAGGAGATATTCCAGAAGAAGGCATTGTGACCATAGGAGATGACAGCTCCATGTGTGTTATTGCCCCTGAAGACTTTCCAGTGGGACAAGATATAAAGGTGGAAGACAGTGATATTTATGATCCTGACCCTTTGTAGGCGTAGACTAATGTGTGTGTTTGTGTCTTAGTTTTTAACAAAAAAGTTTGGAAAGCAAAAAAAAAATTTTTAAATAGGAAAAAGCTTATAGAATAAGGATATAAAGAAAGAAAGTATGTTTGTACAGCTGTACAGGGCATTTGTGCCTTAAGCTATGTGTTATTACAAAAGAGTCAATAAATTGTTAAAAAATTTAAAAATTTATAAAATAAAGTTGTAGTAAGCTAAGATTTATTTTTTATTGAAGACTGAGAAGTTTTTCTTATAAATGTAATGTAGCCTAAGTGTACTGTATTTATAAAGTCTACAGGAGTGTACAGTAGTATCCTAGGCCTTCACATTCAGTCACTTCTCGCTCACTGACTCACCTGGAGCAACTTCCAGTCCTGCAAGCTCCCTTCATGGTAAGTGCCCTAGACAGCTGTAGCATTTTTTAATCTTATACTGTATTTTTACTGTCCTTTTCTGTGTTTAGATATGTTTAGATACACAAATACCATTGTGTTATAATTGCCTACATTCAGTACAGTGACGTGCTATACAGGTTTGTAGCCTAGGAGCAACACGCTATACCACATAGCCTGGGTGTGTAGTATACTATACCATCCAGGTTTGTGTAAGTACATTTTATGATGTTCACACAGTGATGAAATCTCCTAATGATGGATTTCTCAGAATGCAGCCCCGTTGTTAAGTGATGCATGACTGCATATCATCTCAGTCATTCTTAAGAAGCATGATTACCAACATAGAAGAAAGGAAATAAAGATGTCTTATAGAAGAGGATAAGTAAAAGTTCTGTAATCCTGAATTTCAATTAGAAGTGTCTTGATGCATTTTGTTTTAAATTTTTCCCCCTGGCTCCAAAAAGTCCTAGAAACAATAAGCAACCCAGTAGCAATAAGTACACCTAGTACCTAAATTATAGTAGTTCAAGGCCAATGCTCCTTGGAGAAATGCCTTATTCTGATTCCAGCTCAAGAGCAGGAAACATCTTTTTTCTTTTTTTTTAAGGTATGCTTTTTTTTTTTGGTGAGGAAAATTGGCCCTGAGCTAACATCTGTTGCCAATCTTCCTCTTTTTTCTTTTATTCTCCCCAAAGCCCCAGTACATAATTGTATATCATAGCTGTAAGTCATTCTAGTTCTTCTATGTGGGGTGCCACCACAGCATGGCTTGATGAGTGATGTGTAGGTCCACGCCCAGGATCATAACTGGCAAACCCTGAGCTGCCGAAGCAGAGCATGTGAACTTAACCTCTAGGCCATAGGGCCAACCCTTTCTTTTCTCTTAAAATGACAAAAACTCAAATTCAGTATGTTTTAGCTTATAAAATATACATCGCTGTGAAAAAGCCTAAACTGAGTGACCAACCCAGTATCCATGAGCATCTCTAGTTCCCAGATTGTAATCTTAAAATACCATTTTCCACTTAAAGAACTCAGGGCTCTTTGGGGATATTGCTGACTCTAGGATTGGGCCAAGAAAAATGCTAGTTTAAAACAAGTGAAATTGCCGATTATTGCCCAACCTAATACAAAATGAGTCTAGAATATCTTTTCATACAGATAGCAAGGAAAGTATATTAGTTCTTTAGGGCTATTGTAAAAAAGTACTAAAAACCTGGGTGACTTAAACCAACAGAAACTTTTGTCTCACAATTCTGAAAGCTAGAAGTCTAAAATCAAGGTGTCAGCAGGGCCATGCTCTGTCTCACACTCTGAGTAGAATCCTTCCTTTCGTCTTCCCAGCGTCTAGTGCTGGCCAGCAATCCTTTGCTTGCAGTTGCATCACTCCAATCTCTGCCTCCATCTTTACATGACGTTTTCGCTATGTCTTTACATTATTTTCCTTTTGTGCATGTCTGCCTCTATGTCCAAATTTCCCCTTTTTATAAGGATACCAGTCGTATTGAATTAAGACTTACTCTAATGACCTCATTTTAACTTGATTGCTTCTGTAAAGACCCTATTTCCAAATAAGGTCACTTTCTGAGGTATAGAAGTTAGGATTTCAACATATCTTTTTTGGAGGACACAATTCAACCCAAAACAGAAAATATCAAAAACCATAGTGTCATGTCAAGAGAATTTAGGGACCAACATGAAGAGGTTCCCACTGGCCAAAGATGAGACACTTTGAATATCAATAAGATAATACTTGCAGCAAGTTGAAATACATCAAATATTAAATCCATTAATTTTAAATGCTGCTAAAAAGCAAAAGATGAAAATTCTAATTGGTCACCATTGGAAGATGCTGGGAAAACAACTCATCATTTTGAAGATTGGCAAATAAAGATAAATTAACATTTATCCAGCCTTTCCCACATGAACTGTACCATCAAGTACTAAATAGTGGATGTAGTGGGTTGAATGGTGGCCCCAAAAAAGATATGCCCATGTCCTAAACCCCAGAAACTGTGAATGTTAACTTATTTGGAAATAGGGTCTTTGTGGATGTAATTCAATTAAGAATTTTGTGGTGAGATGATCCTGGATTACCCTGGTAGGCCCTAAATGCAATGACAAGTGAAGGGACACACAGAAGTGAACAGACACAAGAGGAAGAGGAAATGTAACCACAGTGGTAGAAATTGGAGCAATGCAGCAACAAGGAAGGCCAGCAGCCACCGGAAGTTGGAAGAGGCAAAGAACAGATTCTCTCCCAAGCCTCTGGAGAGAGTGTGGCCCTGCTGACACCTTGATTTTGGACTCCTGGCCTCCAGAATTGTGAAAGAATAAGATTCTGTTGTTTTTAACCCACCAAGTTTGTGGTTGTTGGATACAGTAGATGAGGAGAAGTATTGCAGTTAATAAGTGAATAAGGAATGATAGACTATCCATGTTGCAACCTCTAACGAATTAAGAGATGGAGGCATTAGCACTGAGGTCTCCCAACTTCACAAAAAGGCAAACAACCAGATATTGTGTACTTCCCAATGAAGAACATGCTGCCACCTATAAAATAATCTTACCCCCATCCCCACCCTCCAAAAATATAAACCCAGAGTGTGATCAAACTTCTGGATCCACCTAACAAGCTACAAAAAATACAGAGGATGCAGAGACATCTTAAGCTACATATCAGTAATACAATCAGCAAAATCCAAACCCTGGGAAGCTGTAGGACAAATGATCCAATTTCTTCAACAAATAAATACAGGGAGAGAGAGAGGAACCTACAGACTAAAAGGCACTTACGGGATGTATGAGTCACAACGTGTGGAACTCATTTGGGTCCTAATTCAAATAAGCTGTAAGAGATGACAATTATTAATAAAGGGAAGATAATTGGAAATTTGGACTCACTGAATACTTGATGGAATTAAAAGAGTTATTGAATTAAATGAAGTTTTCCACTGAAAAAATTAAAAATAGGCCCAATGAAGACTTATTTTATAATCAGTAATGGTTCTTTATCCTCACAGCTTGTCTTCCAGTCGAAAGATAGTTGGTATTCCCAAGATGGTCTGGTATACTGTTATAAGTGTAATTAATATTAAACACTATGTTTAATTACCTGGGTCTCCTCTTTCTCTGATTCTTGGATCTCAGCTACATATCTTATCTTGATTCACAAATTGAACAGCTATGATTTGGGACAGTTAAAAATGGTGAAAATTAAGGTGCTTGCTCAGATGACATTATAAAAATATTCTTCTAGTGGCCAAATTACCTTTGATTTACCTACGAACTTTATCTTCTTACTCATGTACCTTCAACTTGATAGAGGCTTCTGATATGACAGATAATTCTCCAGGACAACTTTCTAATAAAATACATCATAACAGGTGAATTAAATCTGTAGTTAATCTGCAAACTATATCTTAGAGAATTATTACTGACACTGGAACTAGATGGGCCAATTTGAGTGCTTCTCCAGAACCTACCTTCCTCTGGTAGTAGAGATTATAAAAGGGGAGGTCACAGAAAGATTATTATAGATTTCCAACCAGAATGAACTAAGAAGTCTGCTTAAATACCAAGGGCTGGTCTTTCTTTTAACGTGGGTTTCTGTGAGAAACCAAGGGATGCAGTTCAGATACCTTCTTGAGAAGAAGGCACTTGTTCTTCAAAGGATGGTTCTTCAAAGTAATGAGATAGCCAGTAGGCAAAAAGAATGGATGTTTAAACAGGAAAAATGGAGATTAAAAAAAAGATAAGGAATTTGCTGTTTTGTGTTCTCTGCCAAGTTGAGAAGCAATAATAATAATACTGGATTTACTTTAAAAGCTTTAGTCATACTTTTCAGTACCTCCTTTAAAGCTTGTAACAGTCCAATGAGATAAGTAATATTATCCCTTTATTATGTATAGGAAACTGACACTCAGGTTACGCAGTGACTTGGCCAAGGTCGTATTGCTGTTTACTTGTGAAATTTTAGAGGTACAAGTTCAAGGCTCTTACCACTTGTCTTAGAAAGAAGCAGCTATCAATCCTGGAGAATGTGAAGTTTTTTTTCTTTTCTTTTTTTTTTTTTTTTGAGGAAGATTGGCCCTGAGCTAATATTCGCCATCAATCCTCCTCTTTTTGCTGAGGAAGACTGGCCCTGAGCTAACGTCTGTGTCCATCTTCCTCTATTTTATATGTGGGACACCTGCCACACCATGGCTTGACAAGTGGTGCATAGGACCGTGCCTGGGATCCAAACTGGCAAATCCCGGTCACCGAAGCAGAGAATGCAAACTTAACCACTACGCCACCAGGCCAGCTGGAGAATGTGAAGGTTTTTAATCAAATTATGTTGCTCCTTAAGTTTGTCAAATATATGTTAATTATATAATGTATTAAATTTCATTTGGGAGAAGAAGAGAAACTCTATAGTGTATACAAAATTGAGACTTGAAACTGAGGCTTTGCCCTGATTAAGTATAGTTGCCTTCATTAAAGCATCATCAAAAAGCGTTTATTAAATTATTTAAATAACTGATGTCTCTGCTTCTGCATCAGTTGAGAATTGTCCATTTCTCATTCCAAATAGCACTTACTCAATTATTGAATTTGGTGAGAACAGTCGTTTTCTAGCAACATTCTCTGTAATCAAAACATTTCTGTCTAGCTTTATAATTATATTTTAAATGCTTTCGTAAAACAAGAAAATGAAGGGTGGCCATTTTTAGTGGTAGAACATTGGAAAGGGGAATTCTTTCTATTTTACCTAATGGGCCAGTAGTATCACTCCCATTATGTAGATGGAAAAATAAGTTAACTTGGGCCTGTGCCAATGTCATCACACAATAAATTGGAAGAAGCAGTGTATATTCACAGGCATAGTAGTATAGCAAGTACCCAAGAGTGAGAGCTTTGGAGTCAATAGACCAACATGCTTTTCCTTGCTCTGATCATGGGCAAGTTACCTCATCTGTAAAATGGCAGTTAGTAATATTAACCTGCTCTGGAGAGTTGTGTGAGAATTAAGAGATAATCCATGTCAAGCCCCTCAGCACAGTGATTGGCACAAAGTAGGTCCTCAGTAAACAACAACAATAATAATATTGATGGTGCAGAAAATTAAATGGGTTCTATTTTGTCTTTGTCTAGATCGTGTTGTGCAGTGGAGCGGAGCAACATTAGGAAACAGAACACACTTCTGAACTGAGTTCACTAATTAAGCAAACCCATGTCTATCTTTTGGATGTGTAAGTTTCTTCCATCTGTAAAATTTGAATCTAAAAAGAAAGCAATTCCAAGTTGGAGTTAAAACACAAACTACACTCTAGATTAGTAAATTTTTTACCAGTCTCTTTGAGGTTAAATCATTTGAATAACTGATTTCTCTGTTGCTACGTCAGATGAAAATCATCGGTTTCCTGAAATGACTCAGATTGTTTAAAACTAGACGCTTTATATAAATTTCCTGTCAAGAGATATAATTGCTCATTTGTCACATGTAGAGTGCATTACCATTCCTCAATAAATCTTAAATTAAAATGATAGATGTTCAGCCTTCAGATATATCATAGTGTGTGTGATAAACATCAATACTATTATCTGGCCACAAGATGGCAAATTACACCTGAGCCCAGAGAGAACACAGGACTAGGAAACCACAGTCCTTACAGTGGTGTTTCCTTTCTTCTTCATATATTTTGTAGCATCCTTAGTGATATTTATCACTAACAATGGTTTTATTTTCAAAGCTTCTTAATTTTTATTTGCTTCTTAATTCTAATTTTAGCAACCAACAACACAATCAAGTCCAAACTCCTTTCTAACTCTCCTTTTTCCTAAACTTCCTTCTCTTTTTCCTTCTCTCTTCTCACTGTTTCTCTTTCTTTTTTGCTTTTATTTTTCCTTTTCAATACAATAGTTACAGAATACCAAACATAACCTTTTTGCAATAACCTTAATGTATTTTCATCCTTCCAATATTGGCTTAAAAAAATCAAATCAGAATTTCTGTCCTTTTAAAAATGTGCTTGGATCATGATTATCAAATAAAGACCATTTTCAAAATTTCGGTATGTTCTTAGTCTCCTTATTTAGCCCTCTTACCTTTATCCTTAACCAATCATGACATTTCCAAACTGTTTTATTGGGGTAAAAAACGAAAAAACAAGAACAGTTAAATTACCAAAAGCCATCAAATAAAAATAATATAAAATAAAAGATGAAACACCTGTATTTCTGTCTCTCCACTCACATCTCTCAATCACACCTGTGTTTTTCCTATCCTTGCAAGACATTTCTAGATAGACGTATGTAGGTAAATACAAGTACCTTTTGTTTTTTATAAAAATGGAATCATGCCTTAAATTTTATAAACAACTTGCTTGTTTCAAAGACTCAGTATATCACAGACCTCTTTCTAGACTAGTAAATTTCAGGCTGTCTCAGGTGTTTTTAATGGCTACATGGAATTTCATAGTATGGCTATACAGTAATTTATTTAATTATTCCCCTGTAGATGCAGTTAGGCTGTTTCCTTTTTTGCTATTTTAAACATTGCTGCAACAATATCCTTGTGCATGCCCCTTTATATACTTTTGTTATGTTTGTAGAATAGATTCTTAGAAATGGCGTTAATGGGTCTTAGGATTTGTACATGTTAAATACTAATTGATAGTCACAAGTTACCCACTCAATAGGTTGTCCCCCGATCTCTCTGACTTCATAAGGTCCCACCTAGCTGTCCTATAAAGTTGAGACCAACCTCCTTTCCCATTCCTCCAGAAACAGGAGTTCTTGGTCTTTTAAAATTTGTTTCTGTGTCTTTTTTCACACTACACACTTATAATGTCCTTCTCCACTCACCTTTATCTTTTCTTCCATTCTGGAGAAATCCAGCTCTTGAAAGCTTTAATTCCTTCCATCATTTCACCCTACATTATATCTCTTTATTTTTTAATTACTTGGAAAGTAATAAGATTTGACGTAATTACTTGTGTATTTTGTTTAAACATATATTTTAAAGGGAAAATTAAGATAAACATTTTCACAATGTTCTTTTTTCTTTTACTTATTTTTCCTCCATACAAAGAGAAAGACTAAAGCTATCCCTAATTACCAAGGCCTGTATAAATTGTATAAAATTTATTACATTTTGTATAAATTTGGAACATATTCCCCTTTTTAAAATGTATTATAATATTTTTGCATGTCTGATTCCCACTAGACTTTTCCTCCATTCACTTAAAAAATATTTATGGCACATCAGGCCCTATTCTAGGCCATATGGGTACAGCACAGAACAAAACAGACAAAATTCCCTTCACTTATGAAGCTCATGAGGCTGTTGAGACAGACAATAGACAAGATAAATAAGTAACATATTATATAATATGTTAGGCAATTGTAGAAATCCAGGTGAGAATAGTGGAAATAGAAAGATTCATCAGATATTTTGAAAAGAGATCCCAAAAGGCTTGCTTTGGATTGCACATGGGATTTGAGAAAAATGAGCAATCAAAGATGCCTCATAGGTTTCTGTTAAGTAAATGGGAGGATATTGGCGCCCTTTACTAAGGTTGGGGAAAAGTGAAGGAAAGACACATTTGGGTGGGAAAAGTCCTGTTTGGGTTAGGTTTAGAGGTCTGTTGAACACTCAAGTGGAGACACAAAATAAACAGTTGAATACAAGTTTAGATCTCAGCAAGCCGACCTGGAGCTAAAGATTTGGGAATCATTTAGCATATACAGGTATTTATTTACAGCCATGGGAATATGTGAGATCATGTGAGCAGTGTAAGGGGAGAAAGTAGAAGCATTCTGATATTTAGAGAATGGACCAAGGAGAAAGACCAAAAAACAAGACTGGGAAGGAGCAGGAGAATAGGAGTAAGAATAGGGGATGAGTACAGACACCAAGGGAAGAGTATGTTTCAGGAAGAAGAGGGTAGTTAGTGCTGTCAAAGGCTACTGAAAAGCATGTAAGATAAAGATAGAAAAGATCTTGGATTTGTCAAGTTGGAGGACATTGACAAAAGCCATTATAGTGTAGTCATGGAGATGGGAGATAAATTGGAGTGAGCTGAGAAGAAAATGAGTAAGAAAATGGTGAGAGCGAATACAGACAACTTTTTGAGAAGCTTCGTTGTGAAAGTGCAGAAATGGGATTGTATTTGGTGAGGGAAACAGTGTCAAATGATTTTTTCCCGATTATTTTAACATAACATACATAACATAAAATTTACCATCTTAACCTGGGTTTGTTTTGTTTTGTTTTGTTTTGTTTTGGTGAGGTCTATCCTGGAAAAGGTCCCATGTGTACTTGAGAAGAATATTTATTCTGTTGTTGGTAGAGTGTTCTGTATATGTTTTTAGATTTAGTTAGTTTACTGTGTTGTTCAAGTCCTATATTTCTTTACTCATCTTCTGTCTGGTGGTTCTAACCATTGAGAGTGAGGTATTGAAGTCTCCAACTATCATTGTGAAATGTCTATTTCTCCCTTAAATTCAGTCAGTTTTGCTTCAAATATTTTGATGGTTTATTGTTAGATGTGTAAATGTTTATAATCATTATATCTTCTTTCTGTTTTGAACCTTTTATGAATATATAATATCCTTCTTTGTCTCTTATAACCTTTTATGATAAAGCCTATTTTGTCAGATATTAGTATAGCCACTCCACTTTCTATTGGTTACTATTTGCATGGAATTTCTTTTTCCATCCTTTTGCTTTTAACCTATTTATGTTTTAGGATCTAAAGTGAGTCTCCTATAGACAGCGTATAGTTGGATCGTGTTTTTTATCCATTCTGCCAATCTCTGTCTTTTATTGGAGAGTTTAATCTATTTACTTTTAAAGTAATTGCTAATATGGGGGAATTTCTGTCATTTTACTATTTATTTTCTGTATACCTTATAGCATTTTTTGTCCCTCATTTCTTGCATTACTGTTTTCTTTTGTGTTTAGTTGATTTTTTTATAGTGAAATGTTTAAATTCCTTTCTCATTTCCTTTTATGTATATTCTATAGCTATTTTCTTTGTGGTTTAAATTTTACATACTGAAGTTATAACACTCTGATATGAATGTATACTAGCTTAACTTCAGTAACATACAAAACTCTGCTCCTTTACAGCTCTGGCCCCACTGATTTGAGTTGTTAATGTCACAGAATTATATCTTTATGCACTGGTGTCTGAAAACATAAACTAATAATTCTTTGTAATACATTAGTCATTTAAATTATGTAGAAAACCAACTGTGAAGTTACAAACCAAAGTTACAATAATACTATATTTTAGACTAATGATTGTTCCTTTAAAAATGTATTAATCTCTTAAATCATGTCACAAACCATTGTTACAGTAATACTAGCTTTTACAATTGCCCATGTATTTACCTTTACTGAGATCTTTATTTTTTTATGCAGCTTCAATTACTGTCTTGTGTCCTTTCATTTCAACCTGCAGGACTTCCTTTAGCATTTCTTGCAGGGCAAGTCCAATGGTAACAAACTCCCTCAGCCTTTGTTTAACTGGGACTATCTTAATTTCTCACTCAGGCTTGAAAGAGCTTTCCAGGATATAGGATTCTTGACAGTTTTTGTTTTTCTTTTAGCACTTTGAATATATCATCCCACTTCTTTTTGGTCTTCAAAGTTTCTGATGAGAAATCTGATAATCTTATTGGGGATCCCTTGTATGTGATGAGTTGCTTCTCTCTTGCTGCTTTCAAGATTCTCTCTTTGTCTTTTGACAGTTTGATAACAGTCATGCACTGCGTAACGACATTTTGGTTAACTATGGAATGCGTATCTAACAGTGGTCGCATAAGATTATAATGGAGCTGAAAAATTCCTATTTCTGAAAAGAGTGACACTTCCTCAAGAGGAGCCTCAGGCAGGTCTTTCAGGAGGTATTCCAGAAGGCATTTTGATCATAGGCGATGACAGCTCCATGTGTGTCACTGCCTCTGAAGACCTTCCAGCGCGACAAGATATGAAGGTGGAAGACAGTGATCTTGATGATCCTGACCCTTTGTAGGCCTAGACTAATGTGTGTGTTTGCGTCTTAGTTTTTAACAAAAAAGTTTAGAAAGTAAAAAAAAAATTAAATAGGAAAAAGCTTAAAGAATAAGGATATAAAGAAAGAAAATATTTTTGTTCAGTTGTACAATGCATTTGTGTTTTAAGCTACATGTTATGACAAAAGAGTCAAAAAGTTGTTAAAAAATTTAAAAGTTAAAAGAGTTGTAGTAAGCTAAGATTTATTTTTTATTGAAGAGTGACAGTTTTTGTAATAAATTTAGTGTAGCCTAAGTGTAACGTGTTTATAAAGCCTACAGGAGTGTACAGTAGTGTCCTAGGCCTTCACACTCACTCACCACTCGCTCACTGACTCACCCGGAGCAACTTCCATACCTGCAAGCTTCATTCATGGTAAGTGCCCAAAACAGGTGTACCATTTTTTATCTTTTATACTGTCTTTTTACTGTATCTTTTCTATGTTTAGATGTTTAGATACACAAATACTTATCATTGTGTTACAATTGCCTACAGTATTCAGTACACTCACATGCTATACTGGTTTGTAGCATAGGAGTAATAGGCTATACCATGTAGCCTAAGTGTGCAGTAGGCTATACCATCTGGGTCTGCGTAAGTGCACTCTATGATGTTTGCACAACAATGAAATCACCTGACACGTTTCTCAGAACACAGCCCTGTCATTATCAATGCATGACTGTGTAATGTGTCTCAGTATGGTTCTGTTTGAAATCATCTAACTTGGAGTTCATTGAGCTTCTTGGATGTTTATATTAATGTCTTTCATCAAATATTTGAAGTTTTCAGCTATTATTTTTTTCAAATTTTCTCTCTGCCCCTTTCTCTCTCTCTTTTCCTTCTGGGATTCCCACAATGCTTAAGTGGGTCTGCTTGATCGTGTCCCACAGGTCCTTTAAGCTCTTCAATCTTATTTCTCTCTGTTCCTTACCTTTGATCATCTTCTTCAATCTTTCAAAATCACTTTTCTTCAATATTTTTTCTCTCTGCCTCATCCTTGATAATTTCCATTAGCCTGTCTTCAAGTTCACTGATTTTCTTCTGCCTGCTCAAATCTGACTGTGAATCCCTCTAGTGAATTTCTCAGTTATTGTACTTTTCAACTTCATAATTTCTTTTTGGTTTCTTTTAAAGTTTTCTATCTCTTTATTGATATTTCCATTTTCTTCATACATCCTTTTCTTTACTTTCTTCACATCATCCTTTAGTTCTTTGAGCTTTTTTTTTTTAAGATTTTATTTTTTTTCCTTTTTCTCCCCAAAGCCCCCCAGTACATAGTTGTATATTCTTTGTTGTGGGTCCTTCTAGTTGTGGCATGTGGGACGCTGCCTCAGCGTGGTTTGATGAGCAGTGCCATGTCCGCACCCAGGATTCGAACCAACGAAACACTGGGCCGCCTACAGCGGAGCGCACGAACTTAACCACTGGGCCACGGGGCCAGCCCCTCCTTGAGCTTCTTTAAGCAGTTGTTTTAAAGTCTTTGTCTAGTAAATCCACCAATCAAGTCTTTTTCTGGGACGGTTTCTCTTGGTTAACTTATTTTCCTTTGAATGGGCCATATTTTCCTGTTCTTTTGTATGCTTTGTGATTTTTTTTTTGTTGAATCCTAGACTTTTAAAAATCTAAAAGTGTGGTAACTCTGGAAATCAGTTTCTCTTTCTTCTCCAGGGTTTTCTGTTTTCTGTTTTTATTTTTGTGTCTTATTGTTGTAGGCCGTCTCTGTGCCAAGGATTAGTCTGAGGCATAAACTTAAGGTTTTCTCAGGTCTTTTCTGAGCCTTTCCTTAGGCATGTGTAGTGACTTTCTATTTCTCCCCTATATGCAATTGCTTTCAAATGTCCTAGTCTTTAATGTCTGGCTCCCAAAAGAGGAAAAAAAGAAAAGTGAAAGGAGGAACAAAAAAGATGCCAATCCCTTGAATCCCCTGGAAGTCACTTTGGCAGGACCAGGAGAGGCTTACAACAAAGGAGGGAGGTACATAACAATAGCTTCCTGCTTCTTTGTACCTCTGTGAATCAGCAGCAATCAGGGTCAGAGCATAGATCCTTGACATTTGAAGGAGAGGGTCCTTTGTGCCTATCCTGGCTCCTGCAAGCTGCATGTGAACTGCTTCCGGAAAATGTGCAGGGCTGTCTGCCACGGGGCTGAGAGGTGGGGGATGGGTAGATGCCACTGGGCTAAGAGCTCACATTGACTGAAACTAACTGCAATTTACTGTCCAAGCCTTTGCCTGGAAGTTGCAAGCCTTCAATAGACTCCAGATTTCCAAAATAGTTACATCAGACAGATTCTGCCAAGGCAGTTGATGAAAGGTGGGGAGACAGATTCCTGGTGCTTCCTACTCCATCAGCTTCCCAGAATCCTCTCCTCAAATGATTTTTTGAAGATGGGACTTAGAAACTACTTCCAAGCTGCTAGGAATATCCAACAGAAAAGGATTCAAGAGAAATTGTATATTACTGCAGGCATAAGTCCTTGAGAAAGGCCAGAGAGGATAGGCTCCAGAGCACAGGGAGAGGTGTTCACCTTTGCTAGGAACAGGGAGCTTCCATACACTGTAAAAGGAGAGGGATGAGAGCAAAGAAAGTTAGAATTGATGGTGGAAATATGTAACTAAGTTGATAGATTTGGTAGTGAGAAGAAAAGGAAGTCCCTGTGATTGTTTTAAATTTTTCCATAAAATGCAAGGGTAAGGAGTGAGAAGAGATTATTAAAGGCTTGAGAAAAGAGGAGAAGATAAGAAATAGTCATTTCGTGGGCAGAAGATCAAATGTGTTAAAGAAGTGGATAAGGTTGTTATATAAAATCAATTGCTCTCTTGAGATTTAGGGTGAGAATCATTATGGCTGTGTGCTTTTCTCTGGTCTCAGTCAGCTACTTGTGGGAAGGCACAGAATAGATAGGTAGCCGGCTTAACTAATGTGACAAAGATCACTAACTGTCCTCAAATATCCATATTCCCTTTTCTTTTTAGTAATAGAATGTCCTGATTTTTAGCTGGTCTTGCCCAGTTTTGAGCCTCCTTTGCAGCTAAGTGCCACACTGTGATTAAGTTTGATCTTGTGATTGTAAGATGTGATATGTGCAACTCCTAGAGCATCTTCCCAAAGAGGAAAACACTTGCCTTGGATCAGTGAGTGACTATGGTGATGGACCATTAAACCTAAGGGGATAAATGGGGAGTGTGTCTGCAGGGGTGATGGATAATGAAAAAATGATAGACTCATTGAATTTGAAATTATAATGAAATTTTTAAAATTGAAATAAACTATTTGATAAAGAGAACATTTGAATGATAGAGATGATGGTCAGAGAGTGGGGTGCTTGTAATTGTGTTGTTGGGCGAGTGTATGACCACAGGAGTTGGCAGCTGAAGTGAGATAAGGAAAAAAATCATCAGGGGTGAGGAGTACAAGAAGCTAAGACCCCTCAGCACTGGTTTGGTCAGACATCAAGAATGGCAACAGGAGTGGGGATAAAGAAGAAGATAGACAGCCACGTGCTAAAATCTTCAGTGAATGAGGGGAGACTTGGAGGTCAACAGGACAGCAATATCTGGGGTTAGAGTGTCTGATAGCATGAACTTCAAAGGATCTTGGTTTTGAAGAGGAAGGAGAACAAGTTAGGAAGCTGCAATAGGAAGCACAGAGGATACTGCTCTTATCTCTCATCTTCAAGCCCAGAGATACATGGTATAAGAGAAAAAGCTGCATCGTTTCGAGAGGAAGCAGTGCCCTGAGGAGATAAGTGGGTTTCAGTCAGGACATGGAAGTGCAAGGAATGTTCAGAAAGAATATCATAGTATTGATGGCAAGTCATGTGTCTCAGAGGGCACAGGAAGGCTTCAGGGAGTTAGGGCGGAGAGGGAGAGGCGGTTATATTCATGGATGAATTGGGGTGGTATGGTGAAAAGGATTTGGACTTCTAGTGGTGCCTGAGGAAAGTGGAAACGTGAGATATTTTGGTCTAGTGATCCTGAGAGCCAATTAGAGGAAGGTCAGGAATTGGTTTAAGATGGGAAGAGTGAGTAACCCAGCACTCTTACAGCCAACTCTGGTTTGGCAGCTAAAGGGATGAGCAAGTTTGGGCTTGTGGGGGCCTGGAATTGGCTACCCCAAGATATGTCTCTTTGACCTTATCTCTAGAAACTCTTCATCAGTGGGGAAGGCAAGGACTTAAATCTGCATTTGTTTATTGTGCTTGTCTGGTAACCTCCTGTAACTGACTACCCCCACCCCCAACATCCTCCTTTGTCTTCAGCTGGATATGATATTTCAGCTGTGGTGGTTTCAGCCATTTTGGCGAGTTGCTCAGCTTGCCTGAGCAACTCCCATGTATACATTGACAAATAGAAATGGCAAGCAATAGGATATATTGGAGTACGTGAGGAAGCCATTTGGTGCAAACTTAATTCAGCCTGACTTTGCTATTTTTTCCAAAAGGGCCTGACTGTGGCCATTGAGCACACATTGTATATCTGCTTTAAAACATTTACTATGACAAGAACAAAGGCCCTTGAGATAAAGGTGCAACTTCCCTCCCCCTCCCAACATTGGCATTTCCTTAAGGATTAAGCATCTTTCCTTAGGCTAGAAACTGATTTGCTGCGCTCACCTGTGACCACCCAGCTTGAGACAATAGACTTGCCTCCTGCTACGCCCTCCGAGATAGCAGACCCAGTACCTGCTGTGTCCATCAAGTGCTGTGCCAACAGGGCAATCTTGTGACTGTTGTGGGAGGGACATTTCAATCATGTGAAACAGCCTGTTTGGGGGCATATAACCACTCCGTGCACCCCACTTCTTCGGTGCCCTTTCTTCCTTCAGGAAGAAAGGCCCCAGGCCATGGTCCTCATAAAGCTTTGTTTAATTTTCTCTTGCTATTCTGTCTCATGTGAATTTAATTCAGTCTTCGGCCAGACGAACCCAGAGAAGGTAGAGGAAATGTCTTCCTCCCCTACAGTCTCTTAGACAGTTTGCAGTGATGAGACAGCATCAGTCTCACCAGAAGTTCCAGAAACTCTGTTAACTCACATTATTTAAAATCTGTGAACCTCAGTTTATTTGTCAGTGAAATAAATGAAATGGGAATAACAGTGGTACCTACTTGATAATTATGAAGATTAAATATTTAATGCATTGAATTAATGGCTCCAATTCTTCACCCTTCCCTATGTGCATACACTTTATCTGTGACTTTGCAGTCCAATAAATAGGTGGAGTCTATTTTCCTACCCCTTATATGTGGGCCTGGCCATGTGACTTGATTTGGCCAGTAGAATTTGGTAGAAGTGATGGTGGGCCATTTCCAACCTTAGGCCCCAAGAAGCCTTATGTTTTCCTGCTCTTTTCTTGTACTGCTGCCTCTCCATGAAAATGACATATCCAGGCAAGCCTCCTGGGTCCAAGAAGAGGATAAGAGACACATAGAGCAGATCTGTTCTAGCTAAGATGCCCCAGCCAAACCCAGTGGAGGGCAGAGCTCCTAGCCAACACGTAGACATATGAGCGAGCCCAGTCTAGGTCAGCCTATCCTCAATAGACTCACAGATGTGTGAGCTATAATAATAAAAAAAATACTATTTTAAGCCACTGAAGTTTGGGGTGGTTTGTTACACAGAAATAGCTGACTGATATAAAATATAAGATCAAACACAGTACATGGCACCTAGTAATGACTCAATGTTAGTGTTCCAGTTACTATGGCTATATAACAAATTACCTCAAAACTTATTAGCCTGAAACAATCATTTATTATGCTCATGGAGTATGAGGATTAAGAATTTGGACACAGTACGGTGAGGATGGCTTGTCCCTTCTCTGTGACATCTGGTGCCTCAACTGGAAGACTCCAAGTCTGAGGGCTGGAATCATCTGAATCTTCATGCGCTCATGTGTCTTGATTGATTATGGCTGTCAACAGAGATATCCTGGGACTGTTAACTGGAACACCTACATGTGGTCTCTCCAAGTGGCCTAGGCTCCCTCACAACATGGTAGCCAGGGTCCAAGGGTGAGTGATCTAGGAGAGAAGCAGGCAGAGCTGTATCATTTTTTGACCTAGCTTTGGAAGTTATATAGCATCACTTCTCCTGTGCTCTATTGGTTAAGTAGTCATGAGCCCCAGACTCAACAGGTGCAGAAATAGACTCTACCATTTGATGGGGGTTGGAAGTTTCTGGAACATGTGGGACTGCTATTGCTATTCATTGCATTCATTTTTGGAAAATACAGTCTGTCATAGTTAGCCATTTTTATTATTTCTACTATCCTCATCAAATAGATATACTGATTGCAGTGTCTAATTTAGGGGCTGGCCTGATGGTGTAGTGGTTAAGTTCATCTGCTTCGGCAGCCCGAGGTTCACCTGTTTGGATCCTGGGCGCAGCCCTGCACATCGCTCATTAAGCCATGCTGTGGTGGCATCCCAAAGAGAAGAACTAGAAGCACTTATAACTAGGATATACAACTATGTACTGGGGTTTTGGGGAGAAAAAAAAAAGAGGAAGATTGGCAACAGATGTTAGCTCAAGGCCAATCTTCCTCACCAAAAAATCAATCAATCAATCAATCAGTCCATCATTTGCATTTAATTCTACCTACTTTACTTACATGATATTGATCCCCCCTGCTTGGTTTGAGTGAACTTGCACTGCTTAACACGCCCTACTTTGTCTTTTGAAGTGGTGCCCTTTCCTTCAAGAGCTGGCTCAAAACACATCCCATCTCCAAATCTTCCCCCTGATTGTAGTAGCTCGTTTGTTTTCCTCCTTGGCTTTCTAAAATCCATCATTTCAGCACCACTTACTTAGCACTTGTATATACCTTGCATTATACACTATCTTATGTATAATTCTTTTGGAGGGCAAGAGTGACAATATTTTAAAGTTTTAATGTACTTAATAGCTAAAACCAATTATTTTACTAATCTTAAGACTTCTCTAAATGTTTATGGTTTTTCTTGATGATGATAATATCAGGCAGTGGACAAGAATATTCTGTAGACTCATGACAAACAGAACTTTTTGAGTGAGCGCGTGTGAAATATTTCTTGTTGCAACTACATTGCCACATAGCATGTGTAAATGTGGCACAGCCTTTCAAAGCCATTCTTTGGAACATTTCTGCTTGTCCTTGTTTAAAGTATACCTATCACCTTTTCTTAAAGTTTCAAGATTAAGGATGTGTGCGTTCTCTGTAGGTCTTTCAACCATCCCCTTTTCATTGGTTTTGTTTTCGCATTTATTGCTCCTCTTTTTTTCCCTTCAAATCTCTTATTCCTCTTTGTTGTTTCCTGCCAGGCTCACTTCTTTTCCTACTTTTACTGATACTGAGATTAAAATGAAATATTGAAACATTCAGTTACTACTCCTATATTTCCTTATATATGGATTTATGTTCTTGTAAATTCCAGGCTTCAGCTATTTGCATGTCTCTCTTTAGAGAACAGATCTCCATAAATTCATAATTCAGGTACCAACTATAGGACTGAGGATGCCACATACTACTGTGTAGTTTTTACACTGCATAAAGGGACTCTTCCGAGAAGATGGAGGCGAAATCCAGGGCTTGATCTACCTGCAATATTTTCTAGTTTTGACGTGGGGCTTTATCAGCCCAGAAAGCATGGTGCCCTATCGTAATTCAAATGAAGGTATCCCATGTGCTGCCCTTGCCTCTGATGGTGCATTTGCTATGAAAACCATCTTCTGAACTAGGTATTTCTGGATGGCTGGACCATGTCTCACTTACCTCTGTATCCTTTGATCCTAATAGAACACTGAGTGGGCGCTTCAGAACATTTCTTCAATGACTACTATATTTATTAGCAATTATTCCTGAAGTAGAGTATTTTGAAGATTTGTTAGTCATTGCTGTCACCTGGAAGTGAGTTGACTCACTCACAACATTCCTGTAGGTGGCAGAGTAGCATAGATAAGAGCTTGGACTCTGGAGTCAGACATGTTCCACCACTTATCAGCTTTATGAATCTTGAGCAAGCTAAATGACCTCTTTGTTCCTTGGTTTTCTCACCTGTAAAATGAGGACGGTAATAATATCTTCTTTATAGAGTTGTTGTGAGGATTAAATGAAGTAATGCATATACATATAAAAGCACATAGCAGAATGCTAGGCATTGATGTTACTGTGGGTTAATGTAGAAGGAAGCACATTGAGCTAGCAAAGGAATTTATAAATTAAATGTTAAGCACATGAAATTTATTTGATAAGTGGTTTTATAGTGTGAAATATGTATTACGTGTCTTATTTTTAATTAGTAGAGATAAAATGTGTTAAGAAGAGAGACTGGGTAGAAAGAGGGTCAACAAATTACTGGAGGAGGATGATGATGCTTACTGTTCAAAGGGGCCAACTTTCGGAGGTACTGTCTCCACATCTCTCAGGGCACATTAAAAATACTTCTAATCAGGGGCTGGCCTGGTGGCACAGTGGTTAAGTTCACGTGTTCTGCTTCTTGGTGGCCCGGGGTGTGCCGGTTCGGATCCCGGGTGCGGACATGGCACCACTTAGAAAAGCCATGCTGTGGTAGGCGGCCCACGTATGGAGTAGAGCAGGATGGGCATGGATGTTAGCTCAGGGCCAGTCTTCCTCAGTGAAAAGAGGAGGATTGGCAGTAGTTAGCTCAGGGCTAATCTTCCTCAAAAAAAGAAAAAAAAACTTCTAATCAGA
The DNA here is from genome assembly GCF_041296265.1 of Equus caballus. Taxonomy (NCBI): domain Eukaryota; kingdom Metazoa; phylum Chordata; class Mammalia; order Perissodactyla; family Equidae; genus Equus; species Equus caballus. The sequence goes on from NC_091707.1 coordinate 38,868,102, forward strand.
AATATTTTCAAATACTTGAAAATATTACTGCCAAGGTCTAGAGGATTTTGGATACCTCAGTTACTGCTAGATCTACTTCTCTCTGCTTGGAGGTGGAATTCCAAAGACAGCACAGGGTTGGGAAGCTGAATTAGCTTTGCCATTACTGAAGCACCAAACGGTTTATAAAGAGAAAGTCTTAGAGCACAAAGAACTTAGTTCTGGGTTTTAGAAATCAGGAGCACATTGGCTGCAAAGTCCCTGTCCCCACTTGATCATGCTGCCACAGAGAATGTTCCCCCAACAGAAGTGTTGCCGACCTGCAAGTAGGAATCCCACCATTGGAATTTTTGTTAAAAGAGCTCAGACCGCGAGTAGAAACCAGGTCTATTCATCCATTTAGAAGTGAGTGCTCACCTTTGTGGGGTGTCACAGTGTTTTGCTCTTATTTTTTCTTTGGTTATGCAGTTTATTTCTTTTATATGTCTTTCTCAACAAATCACAGACTTTCTTTTTTCTTTTTGGGAGGAAGATTGTCGCTGAGCTGACATCTGTGCCAATCTTCCTCTATTTTATGTGGGATGCTGCCACACTGTGGCTGGACGAGTGATGCTAGGTCCATGCCTGGGATCTGAACCCACGAACCCTGGGCCGCTGAAGCAGAAAACGCAAACTTAACCAGTACGTCACTGGGCTGGCCCCTAGACTTTCTTGTAAGCTTTTCCCAACTGAGTCTTACTAAACTGATGTCTTGGGTACTCTTTAAATTCATAATTTTAAAATCTTGGGAGAGAATACATTGATATGCAGCTTGTTATTTGGTATTTTGATAGCAAAAGCAATAGCAAGGTTTTTTTTTTAAAACATTGGGTTTCTGATAGGCTACCTGCAGGCTTGAAGGATAAACATAGCCAGGTTCAGTATTCCTAAATTGTTGATTCTTTCTCCCTTGCCCCACCATTCAGTCTGGTCACCAAATGCTTATATCCTCCTCTTTGCACTGAGCCTTTCTTCTTCATTGCAATTGTCATTCCCTTATTAGAGGTGTATTAAGAGAGTAAAGAGGGATAAATTTTGTACTGCCTGGCAAATCAGGAGAATTAAACATTCTTGCAGCATTCCTGACAGCAATAACCTCTGAGTTGCAAAGAGAAAAAAAAGCAATAGTAGAGAGAACTTTCCAGACTGCAGAGACTCAGAGGTAGAAGAGGGATGGACTTCAAGGGATCGCAAGAAAGTTTTACTAGAATATAGAGTGAATTTCAGTTGCATTCAATTGCACATTGATTTATGCTTGCTGATTCATATTGCTTTTTGTGTACTTTTGCCAGATACTGAGAAAGCCAATTCTCTTAGTCAACTATTGCTTTTTAATGAGGAGGATAAACCTAATAAATGTAAAATATTAAAAGGCAGCACACAAGTGTTAAGGCAGCAGATGAGATGTGCAATAGGGGTTTAGTTCAAAAGGAACTCAATGTGGGAAGAAATAACTGGAGACTTTCAGTCTCTGAGATACGTCCCTTCGTCTGCCACCGCTATCAGGTTAGTCTAGGCTCTCAGGACTTTATGTCTGTTAGTGAAAAGAGAGGGGAAGAGAAGGGAGGAGAGCAAGAGGGAGAGGAGGAGCCCAGTGAAGAGAAAAAATGTCATGACCCTGGGGTTTGCTCTTAACAGGTGGAGAATAGATTTTATCCTGTTCCCTTCTGTTGACCTAGACTGTATTGTGGGGAGGAAAGTACAAGTGTTTTGACTTTAACTCCTCTTGAAAATATTATCTGTAACTTTTGAGACCTCTAAAGGAAAATTGTGAGTTTACGTAAGTTCGTTTTGGAGGTCTAAGATAGACCTCCTTTGGTTTGGAAAGATACTTTAATGGGTCCGCGACAGGATGTGATAGCGTGGACCTAAAAATTGCTTTGCATAATAAAGTGAAGTAGAGTGGAGACTCATTATATTTCCATTCAAGTTATTTGGTCTGCCATTTCACTAAGTGGGTCTGTGAGGCAGATAAGGGATGCTGTCAAGCCCAAAACAGTCAGTTCATGTTGGTGAAACTCAGGGAATGATTGGGTGACTCATTTTAATGACTTCCCCACATTCACCATGAACTGAAACACATTGTTGTAGTGGCTAGGATTTTGGGTGGTGATGACTCTGTAAGTGTCCTCAATGAAGAAATTGAAAAATTAATTGAGTCATGGAGCAACTTTCATTAAAGAAGACTTAGTTTACTTTATTTTATGGGCAATTTAAGTGATTTTCAAGAGTATTGATTTTAGAACTTAATCTTCACTTAAGATGTGATTTTAAGAAGAGTTTTTCCCTTGGCAGTCAGAGAGACAGTAGTTTGGGGACTTGAAGAGTTGGCTCCATTTATTCAGGCTAGAGCTAAGGGAGAAAGATGTTTAATAAGGATTCCTTCTGTGTGGTATGGGCAATGAACTTTAGGAGCAGGGATGTCTGATATTCAGTTTTAAGTTCTTTCCCCTTTTGTGTTATACTCACAGTTGATTGCTAACCTTTGGTAAACATCAGTTTCACCACCAGGTTTGAATTATTAATGCCTTGCAGAATGGAGAGAGGGGGCTGCCTTCATTAAATAAGATAATGCATCTGAAATACTCAGTACAAGTGGTTTCATCAGATGTTAGCTCATATTATGATGTCTGGGGAATACAGAAGGCTGCCCATCATGGGGGAATAAAGAGGACATAGTTGGAGGTGATCAAGGGGGAGCTGGGAAGAGTTTGGAATAAGAGCTGACAAATGACACTGAGGACACTTAAATTCTCATCTTTTTTTCCTCTCATTCTCAACTCTCCCTTCCCTAAATCCTGAGAAACATTAGGGAGCATGCTTGGCTTCAGTTACTTAAGTAGTTATTCCACTCGGATATTAAAGGAAAGGGGAATCTTAGAAGGGTAAAACCTTGTGACAATGTGGGACCTAGACAATAGGTCTCAAAACTTGTTCAAGAGGACTCTGAGCAGATAGGAATGAAAGAATAATGGGAAGGAGTAGATGTTCTTCACAATCTCCAACTTAAGAAAATTCCATGCTCTTATTTGGCTCTTAACCCTTTTGTGTACAGGTATCAGTTAATTTTGTACTGACTAGGCTATAAAATTCTTTGTGTTCTGTTGAGGACAAAGTTCTCTTGATGGCAGAGGGCCACTGCACTGGTCTGAGTTCTCCTCTTGTAGATAAATATTTTGCAATAAGATGAATTTTGCAATAAGATGTCCATGGTCTATTTGAACTAAACAAAACATAAAGGTGTTTTTTTTCTTGCCTTGTTTACCCCAAAAAACCTTTAAATTATTTTCCTTGCCTTTAATTTTTCTCCTAGTCCAAAATACCCAGCACACTGTAGAGAGATTAGTCTTTCTAGAATAATGCTTTATTGGCAAGATTCTGAAATGGCTTCATAGCATTTACTAGATGGACTAGGTTGGCCAGATACAAGCTCTACCACAGCTTGGCCTCTCAGTCTTATCTCTTGATGTGCGTGAACCCTTCGCCCAGGTCAGGCTTTCTCCTTTTAACCCAAAGTACTACTTTTACACCTGCTTCTTCCCAACTCTATAACTCTCTTCCTCTTGCCACTGAGTTAAATTTTACCCCCACCTCCAGGTCTCACTTAAAAGCCATCTTTCCGGTGAAAACTTCGTAAGTATTCTGGTCCATATTGACTTCTTTCCCGTCTGACTTTATGTTGACATTAGTCGTTTGGATTCATCAATCGATTGAACATTTATTTGTTGAGCACTGACAATATGCCAGGAACACAATGCAAATGTTTTCGATTATGTGCTCTTTTATATTTCTCACTATGTATGTGTATGTACTTAGCACCAAGAAAACTTTAAGGATTGTATCATTTTTGTTTTCTCACAGAATTGGACACAAAATAGGAATGCAATAAATACATCTTGAATTGACTATATACATGATAAACTTAACTAGGATAATTAAAACAGGTTACTTGTTAACTTGTCACCATATGATCACTAACCATATTAATTGGGTGATGGGCCTTCTTAATAATAAACATTTTCAATATGCCTGACACCTCATTAAATCTTGCATAGTGACAGATTTTGTTTACAAATTTTTATTAATAGCTCATTTTCATAGCTCAAAAAAGGGGATTACAGATGATAATCAGCAGAATAGTTAAAAAAAAAACCTCGCCTCTACAGAGTTAGCCAGTGTGTAGACTTTATTACATAGGCACATATTATTATCTTTTTTAAAGTAAACTAGTTTTACATAACATTAACCACAATAGTACAAGAAGTTACATCAAATGAGGATGGATGATGAATGAAGGAAAATACAGGCCTTGGATCAACTGAATCATTCACTGGATCTTGGGTCCCTCCATGCTGACACATTGAAATTCACTACGGACATTACAAAAATGGAGGGTGAAGAGGAGTGTTCTTTTATCACTCTTTGCCTAAAAAACTGATTCTGTTTAATTTCTTGAATACGGTAAAGTTTTCTCCAGGTTCTGTTGGCAGGCAGACACAAAGGTTAAATGAATGCTGGCTTAGGGGCTTAGAGTCGGAGGAGTTCATATTCTTCCCTTCTGTCACCCCCATACTTCAAAACCTTTACACCCTTTGGTCCAATAGGTTGCTTCAGGATCTCACTGCACATCTGCTTTCCCAGAACTGCTCTCATTGGATACCAGGTGGGTCGCTGATCCTGAAGCATATGGAGGCAAGACAATGGCTCTTAAGGCTTCAGTCACAGTGTGGCTAGATGGCGTCCACAACTAGCATTGAGGATTTGATCTGAGGCAGAGCATAGGACTGAACAGGAAGAGGATGCTGGAATTCCTTGCTCTGTCCAGTTGGAATCGAGCAAGTACATTTGACCAACTTCAAGTGCAAGAAACTATAATCATACTAACACATACCACAAAAGAGATGCTATTTTGTAGCTTGTACATGTTAAAAAAAATTTTTTAACTACATTTTCATGTTACTAAGAGACAGGATAAGAAGGACTGACCCTTTCTCTCATCTCATTTTGCCATAACTGAATTATAGCCTCAGAATATTTACTGAATATTTTTTCCTCTCTCAATTTCTACAGTCTTTTGTATAAAAGCACACATCTATAAATCACTGATCATCCTAATGTGACCCCTCAGTACCTTGGCGGGTTAGACCTACTTCCGCTTGAAGTAGTACCCAAATGCTAACATCCACTTCGGAGATGTGCCTGTTCCTCTCCACACTCACATCACTGTTGTGCTGGTGATGCCAGCGGGACTTCCAGAGCAGTGTTCCAACTGGTCTTCACCACTCTTCTGATCCTCCATCTTTATCTACGTTTTGAAGGCAACTACACAATAGAGGATTGCAGGGTTTTCTGTGTGTCTGTTGTCTGGGCAGATGAGAGACATGAAAAGGAAAAAGATGGGCCAGCTGATTTTTCCAGTATTCAAATTTTAAATTTCTTGGTTCTTAAAACTATATGAGAGTCCTATTGACAGGAAGTATCACTGACAGTGGCACCAAAGGATATTTTGTAAAATATCCCATAAAACTGGAGTTGGAAAGGATCTGAGAAACAATTAGTTCAGCTTCCTCACTTCTTTAGCTGAGGTCACTGAAGCCCAATTGAGAAAAGAGCAAGTCACTCAACATGGTGATTGTCTCCATGACCCTGTCCTTTAAAGATTCATAGAAACCCCAACTTTCCCTTGATAAAGGGCACTCCCACCAATGACTTTACATCAGCAGTCCTCAGTGTCCTTGTGTTTGGCCTTAGCTCCCTTTAGGGAAGCTGGCAGCTAACACAGCACCTTGACCAGAGTGGACGCTTGATAAATATTTGTTGAATTGAATTAATTCTGTTGTTTATCCCTGCTATGCAATCTTTTCTTTTTCCTAAAGCTCCTCACTTGTAAGGGATGGCCTCTAGTTCAAGTATTTTGAGGTTTGCCGGCCAGTGCTGTATTTGTCATCTCGCTATACTTTATCTTTTCATATTGAAATTCTATCTTTGGAGTCCGTTCTTTTCCAGCTTTTCATTACACACAATTATTATTTGCCTCTCCCCAGGCACTACCAAACACATTACTATATATTGTTTCTGCCTTTTACAGGCCTGGAATTGCAAGTCCAAAGATTTTTTTTTTTTCCAATTCTTAAAACAAAAACAGAGGCTAGGACCCTCAGTCAGATTTGCTAAGGCACACTAGAAGAAATGCAAAAATTCTGTATTCCTGCTTTAGTTGATACATAGGAAAACATTACTGATACACACACGTATTTTCTACATTTATGACTGCCTTATACATCTTGTTTTCTTTTAATTCCTTAAAAACATAAATATGAGTCACAATACCCAGAGCAAGTTTCATTTACAAAAAGCATAATTAAGAAATGGTGATTTGTAGGGAATTGGCACTTGGACATTGGTAATGCTTAGAAAACGTCTCTAGAACTTGGTGAGAATGCCATAACTAATTTTATATAAAGAGCTGTCGTGGTGTGGGGGAGGCTTGGTAGTGAACTGTCAGAGAGACGCATTTATTGGATGATATTTGTTGTGGATTTAATTTTTTTGTTAGTTCTGTTTGAATTTCCTGTTAAACTGCATTCTTAACATGACCTAAATTCTCGATATGCTAGAATTAACTTACCATCATCATTCACAGAAGAGTTAAAGTTACCATTCCCAACTGGGAGAATTTCTAAAAGTAGGCTAGATAGCAGGGCTTCCTACTCAAATCAATTTAATATTCGCAAGGCTTTTAAGAAAATATTTCAGATAATTCTCTGCTTTCCCACCACTAAACTTATTATGGACTTAAAGGAGCTCTGAAACCGTGATTTCACTTCACGAGTTTCAGCCTTACTATCTCAGACCTCCATCTTACTATGGTGACAAAATAAATACACAGTAACCTTGGTCAGTGGTTAATGTTCAGGAAAACAAAGACCCAGCACAGCAGGATGGCCGTGTGCTCTAGCAATGCTTTCTTCTCCTGCTGGCCATTCAAATGGGCAAGGCTCAGGCTCACAGGTCTGTCTGACTTGTGGGAACAAAACTGGATGAATCATCTTGACTATGACAGCATCTGTGCTCCTGAATCTTTGGGCACAAAAACGTTCTTCAATACGTATAAAGTACATTGTAGTTTAAATTCACCTGCACATTAAGCGTGTAAGGGCTGACAGCTATCATTAGTTGACAGTGGAGGCGGGAATAAAAGGAAAGAAAAATTATTTCAGTCTTCCAGAAAATAAAAGCATACTTGCTTGCTTTTATGTAAGTATTCGATGATAAGTAAGGGTTAAATAGTCTTAGAGTCTCAGGTTCAGTATTCCTTCAGCAGCCATTTATTGAATACCTAATAATTTCCCTTTATTTCATTAATATATGTTTGTCCTATCAACAAGGATAAGGTGACTGAAACCTATTCTATTCCAAGCTTTGTGCCAGGTACTGGAAACAAAGAATAACATAGATTCCTTGCCTTTATGGATCACTTTTCTTGAGAATGTGAATTTCTAGGAAAATCAACTCCTACCCGCACCTACTGGATTTGAACAGAAATTATTCTCATTTCAAACAAGAAATATTTCACATAAAAAATGTTCTCAAGGGTTTTGAGCCCTGCCAATAATGCAGGAAGGTAGAGAAGAGAAAAAGAGCCAAATAGAAAAAAAAAAAAAACTGTCCAGACAACATTTAATATAAGTGAAATGCAAAATTTTGATAAGGGATAACTAGTACTATGTTTACAAGAGTGGCAAGGGGGGGCTGGTTAATGGTCCCCCACAAAGTACCTGATATCTCTTGTTTGACATACGATAATGAGTACATTTCTTATCCTCTTTTACTAGAAAGTCACAAAGCAAGCCGCTAGACTCAAAAGAAAGCACAGCTCTTGATATCATGTGACATCTAATTTATGTTCTAATAGTAATACTATGTATTGGTAAAATGAATTCACTTACATATTTTCACATTATTGATAACACAGACAAGGGTTATTCGTGACTGCACACATACAAAATCCAGGTCCAAGGTGACAAACTTAGAATCTGCACATTAAAAAGGTAATTTGCCCAAATGTGTTTTCTATGTAGGCTATTAGCAAAACACTAAGTCTAAAAATACACAGTATTATAATTCCCCAAACTCCGAGATGCTACCCATAATCAGTTTTCCAAAAACAGTAGAAAGAAAACAAATTTGATGAAATAGAGGTGGTAGGTTTTTTAGAATTAATAATAATTTGGGCACACCCAGTGGTGCAGTGGTTAAGTTCGCACATTCTGCTTTGGCGGCCCAGGGTTTGCCAGTTTGGATCCCAGGTGTGGACCTACGCACCACTTGTCAAGCCATGCTGTGGCAGGTATCCCACATATAAAGTAGAGGAAGATGGGCATGGATGTTAGCTCAGGGCCAGTCTTCCTCAGCAAAAAGAGGAGGATTGGTGGCAGATGTTAGCTCAGGGTTAATCTTCCTCAAAAAAACAAAAGAAAAGCATTAATAATAATTTGCTTGCTGAACATAGATAGCATGGAAGGGATTTTCCAAGCCCTTGGTTTATAACAGCAACAACAAAATGTCCAGCTGAAAGCATGAAGGCAATGAACATTAATGAAGGGGCAGGGGAAGCCCAACAAGCAACACACATGTGGTGCTAGCAGGTGGGGCAGAGATCTTGAGAGAGTGCGCAGGTGCTAACCTTGGGTAAGGAAAGTGCCAGAATAACTTTCCCCTTGCCAACTCTTCAACCCATTTGATGTTTCCATGAGGAATCTCATGTGCCTTCAGTGCAACAGAGGAAGAGCTATGCCTTCCTCACTTGACAAAGTCCTCTGGGGGAGCCCACTGAATTTCAAAGAGCATGAGAAACCACTTAGCAAAGAAAAAAACAACTAAAGTTAGAAAGTCCTATTACTATTGAGACTAAACCTACATGTAGAAGGGAATCTTAGTAGTCATCCAGTCCAAATTCAATGTCAGAGTCCCTTTCATAGCATCTGGGATGGATGGTTATTTGAACCTTTGGGCATTTACAGTAAAAGAAAATTTTACTACTTGAGTCTATTCCTCTTTAGAACAACTCTTACCAGAAAATTCTTTCTTATATTGAAGCAAACACGTGTCATCTATAAGGTTCCTCTTTGTTCCTATTTTTGCCCTTTGAAGCTACATAGAATAAGTCTAATTCTTCTCCCTTTTTATAGCTCAACAGAAATTCCAAGGAAGCTATTGTATCATTCCCTCCTTTTTTACACTCCCTTTCCAGCTATACCTTCTGTTCTTCAGGGGAACTATTCTCCTGTTCCTTATATAATGAGATCCTTCACGATCCTGGCCACCTGCCTCTGGATACAATTTATTAATGTCTCTCTTAAAACATGGTACCCAAAGTTGAGGCTAATCCTCCATCCAGATGTGGACTGACCAATGCAGCATGCAGGGCTCCCTGGACTTCTATTAGCACAGGTTGAATGCATTAGCCTTGTGAATAGCCACAATAGACTCCTGATTCAAAATCGAACTCGTATTTCCCTAACAAAACATTTCCACATGAACTGCTGTGAAACCAGGACTTTCCAACCCCCTTCCCATCAACACACACACCTAAACACATACATCCACAAACACACACACAGGTATCTCACTCTGTACATAGAGGGTTGCATTTAAGAAATTGGGAATATAGAGTTTCCCATTAATGCCTATGCAATTTCATCCTTTTAGTTTCAGTCTTATGTTCAGGTATTTCAAAAAATTGTAATGATTTCTATATCCTAGAGTCAGTATATGGTTAGAATTCAATGATTATTCATTGAATAAACTAATCCTGAATCTGCCAGTCAACAGACTGGATATACTGTCTGTTTGTGTGTAATTTATAAATCTGATAAGCTTGCTTTCTGTCCCCTTAGTCTGTTCTTCATGGGAGAAATAGAAAGGCAAATAGAAGCTGCCTTTAAATTGCTGAGCAGGTATCCCCTTTGGAACAGCCAATGTAGCTCCTTGTATCGTAAAAAAAAGAAAAAAAGCAAAAAACACCAAAGTACAAATAAGAAGCAGAGGTACAGAATGTGAGCAGGAACGATGAAGGGAAAGAAGGTTGACTGTCCCAGACCCCTGGTATCAGGAGTCAGTGTTCCCAATATTAGAAAAATATGGCTTTCTCCCATCCCTACCCCAGAATCATCTGTCTTTTAGATCTATTATAAAACTATGATTACCAAACTCTGAATTTTGGGGAAAAGCTCATACAAGTTTAGTTTTGGAACAGCTTTTAAAATGATCTTTTCAGCTTATATTTCTTGTAAAGTTTAAGTTAGAGAGACATGCAACTGTCTATTGACTAGGAGGTATAAAAAGAGCTTCCAAATGCCCCTGGCAAATGCCTGAGGTATAATATATATATATATATAATCAGTTTGTTTCATGAATCAGAAATGGCCAATATTTTTCAGTGTGAATTTGGGAATTCACTAAGACTGAAGCTGTCTCCTGAATTGAATATAATCTCACAGTTAAGGTCCCTTTTCCCAGAATGAAGAAAAATAAGCTCAACTTTGCTTTCCCTTCAACAGTCACCCTTTGCATACAGTGGGGCTAATGCAGAATCCAAAGTATCCTACTGTGCCTTTTTTCCCTTGTCTATTGTGGTTCAGGGTGGCGAACCCTGAGGCTGAAACCTTAGAGAGACGGAAAAAGTGTTTCAATCAAAACAATCTAGAACCGGAAGAAGTTGAAAACTTCTGTTGCATAGTGTTAATGTTTAAAGAATGGAGACACCTACAAAAGGCCTAGTGGACCCAAAGAGGAACTCTGTACCTTCTCTAGAAGGAGTGGCAGAGATGGATTCTTACTTAATTAACTTCTCAAGACTGTGTTTTCCAGAAAATCATGTAAGTGACAGATAACATCAGCAGGAAATTGTGCCAACACTCATGTGGGAGGTTCTTTTCCTGACTCTGACGGTCACAACAAACCACAGGCAAGTGCTGTCAGATAAGCAGAGTGCAGAGAAGGCTTAATTATCCAATGAGCTCCAAAAGTCAGGTGAACCAGGTGCTTCGGGCATGATCGGAGTGCCTCCAAAGCAACCACCTCAGGGTTTCCTGTTAAAATACAGGGAACTACAAACAGGAAGGCCTAACACACTGCTCCCAACACGGAGTAGCCATGGTAGGCACTGACGTGAGCTTCCGCTGTTCAGAAAGACATCCTCTCACGATTCTGGGGTCAGGGCCCCCTGCAGTAGGGCTTCGTCACTGGACCCCACACTCCTTGGGATTTTCCATTTCATCTCCTTCAAAGTCTGGCTTCAAACTCTTTTTTTGCTCAATTTCCACCTGCCAAGAATAGAAGTTGGAGAGAAATATCAGACAGAAGAGAAAAAACATTCCAACAAATAAATAAACCTCTAGGTTCTTTGAGATTCCCTGTAATTTTTGCTAATATTTTAGGCACACTGGAGCTACTGGCCCTGTGTATATTATTAATGTCTCTTTGCACATGCTTCTTGCTTGGTCTGGAATTCCCTTCCCCTCACAGTCTACCTGGAAAATTCCCATTCTTTGCCTTGCACAGTTGCTCACAGGTCAGCACATCTGTGAAGCTATTCTCGACTCATTAGGTAGAGTTACGTGCTCCCCTGTGCATTGTGCATAGTCCCACTGTACCTTGTACACATGCCCAGAACCACTATACCACAGGCTCCACAGGACAGGGGCAGGCCCTTGTTCACTCCTGTATGCCAGTAATGCAGGCATACAGCAGGCAATCACAGAATTTATCAAATGAATGAATTCCTTTGCAATTGGCTGTTTATACTCTCCATTACTTTATCTCTTTAAAGGTCTCCAAATTGACAAGTATTATACTGCTTACCATTCTACCCATATCTTCTACAAAATACTGCAGCTGTAATTATAAATGGATTAATAAATTAATCTTGCCTTGAAAGTGACACACTTCAACTGAAGCCTTTGATAAGATAGGCCGAGAATCCTTCGAGTTAGGGAGTTTAATAATTAAAGATCCTCTTAACACCACTTTGGATATTTATGATGAGGGATACAATTCAAGACAGAACAACTGACTAGGGTCATGTTTGAGGAAAGTGCTATTTCTTTTCTGGCCACAAGATGGAGTATTTGTTCTTTTTGGTAGTTAAATGTTTTAGATCCCACAACTAAGGAAACATTTAAGGAACAATTAATAACCATGTAAATCTAAGGATATTATTATGAATAGAAAATTATTAAACCACTTTGCAAAATCCTTCTTCAATAACCCCATTTTCCATCTTTGGCATTTAATCTCCTCCTATTGAATTTCTAACTCCTTAGGATATAATCACATAAAGTCAGAATTCTTCCTCCTTCCGCAGCCCTGGACCCATTACCATTACAGAAGCTTGTCTGGCTTTTGACTTGTGTCCTATTACAACCCAGCGACCAGGTCATCTGTGTCCTAACTTTACTCAGATCCACTTCGACTCCCGTAGCTGAAATACCTTTGTGTTAGCACTTTCCTGACACTCCCCTCCACCTCCAAGTTCACTACTCTGTAACATAAATTATACTGTGAATGAGTAACAGTAATCCCTTTACCCCAGGACTCTCTTGTCGTCGTTTATGACCAAAAGACATTATATTCTTTTCTCTGCCTCTTTATTTTTTCCCCAACCTTTCTCTCGCCCTCTAGAGAGATTATTCATTTAAATCAGAGGAGACTCACGCACAGCTCTGCAGGCTGAACCTCCCCCTAAGGTGGTAAGAGAACACCTTGCACCCGTGGCCAGTGCTGCCACAAGGAATGAGCGGGGGAGGGGAGAAGGGTGAGCAAATGGACCGGGTAGCATTAGACAGATGCCGCCGGAGGCTACCTTGTAGCTGTAGTGTGCGGAATAATTAACCCACTTCCTGACATCGGTCTTGTCTTCCACGGAGATGGATCGTACAGCAGCTTTGGAGGCAGAAGTTGTGGGCATGCTGAACTCGACATTCACGTGATTGGCAAATCTGGAAGGCACTTCCCGGTCAGAGCCAAGTTCAAGGTGGCAGAAGAAACAGTGTGGATGACCAGAAGCTATAAAAGAAAGACAAAGAATCTAGAGATCAGGTTCTTTGGGGAAGAAGTGGAAGAAGAGCCACCTCAATAACAAGGGAGGCCCGGCAGTCTTGCAGAAGTCCAGCGCTGCGCAAAGGATTAGCCTCAGCAGAAATCACTGCGTGTGCCCCAGACCCTTTGATATAAGACTCTCTGGTTACAGTAGCCTGGTATCCTAGCAATAAAACCCAGGGTCTGAGAAATCGAGGTCACCCTGCCCACTTAGGTCAGAGTGATATGTGAACACAGCACAAATACTAAGAAACAGGGACTGTACACTGGCCGAGAGGAATGAAAGGGATCAGATCTGAGTACCTAATAAAACATCAGTTACAGCCACCTGCAGCAAAATCATCGATTTCCTTTGAAAGATGAACTAAATTTTCTTAATAGCATTTCATATTTAAAAAAAAAATGCTTTGGGCAGTTTTTGTGGGTGAATGGCATATAGAAATGACAAAGCCCTTATAAACAGCACATGTGTCTTTGGGAAGCATATGGTACACTGGAGAGAACAGCCTAACAGGACCCCTGGGTTTGACTTCCAGCTCTCCTGCTAAGTGGCAGAGACCCCATACCCAGGTTCTTTGTTCTCTCCAGGCCTCAATTCCTCATCTTCGAAGTGGAGAGTGGGGGAGCGGGTGGTGGGAAAGGGTAGCGTACCAATGCCGGGCACCGTCCCTTCCTGCTCTTTAATTCCATAAGTCTACGTTAGTCTTACTGTACTTGGATGGCAAACTTAAGGTCTAATTTTCATTTGAGGATTGTTATTAGATATTTGAGGGAAAAGAATTAGTTCTGTGACTATAACCATTGAAACAGTGTCATCGTCATCAGTCAGAGGGAGCAGGAAACGGCTGTGGAGCACTCTGTGCCAGGTACTGTGTTAAAGCTTTACACAGATTCTCCCACCGCATCTTCATAACAATGCCGTGAGGTCATAATTATCCCATTCTACAGATGAGGAAACCAAGGCATCAGGAGGTAAAGTGAATGCCCAAGGTCATAGCTAGAAACTGGCAGAGCTAAGAACTGAACACAGCAGTCTGACTCCAAAGTGTTGCTAACCACTTTGTCTGAGTCACAACCTCATGATCCCCAAACCTCAAGACCAGGTTCGCAGGGTGACAGGAGTGCAGAGGAAAGCTGTGTAAGAGCAGTGTAAGCTGAAGAACCTCCATGTAGCAACTTGCTATGGATAAACGATGTGACACGGCTTTCACTTCATTATGTAACTGCAACAGCCCTTAGTTATCTGAGTTCTCCCAAATAAACAGTTCCAATTTTCTTTCTTGGTCTGGGCAGGACTTTTTAATCTCAGAGAGTGAGGACATACACACCCGCTCTCCAAGGAAAACATTACAGAGTGAAGTATTTGTTTTGTTCTCTTGCACAATGGTTATTTTTAAAGAGTAATACTTTGGGAAATTAATTGAAAAATTTGCACTGGATTTTAGGAAAGGAATTTAAAGAAGATACATGTAATAGTAAAAAGCACATTATTTGAAAAAGAATCCATTCAATTTTTTAAAATTGTGTACCACAGAGGTAATTATAGAGCTATCATTTATTGAGGATTTATTACAGGCCAGAGACTGTGCTAAACACTTAAAAGCATTATCTAATTTCATTCTTAATGAGCTAGGTATTAATAATGCTATTTTACAGATGAGGAAAAAAGATGCCCTGAGAGGTTTAAGTAAATAGCCTGAGGCCACACACACCCATTAAATTGTTAACACTGGGAATAAAACTTTGCTCTAATGACTCCCAATTATGTCCTAAACTCCTCTCAATATATTGTTACAGGTTTAGAGCACTACAAAGTATATAGAAGAGTTTCTTAATTTAATTTAATAGCAACTTGAGCAACGGTTTTATCTAATTACAATTATTTATATTGTTGGAATATTGAGAAATCATTACTTTCCGCAAAACCGATTTCCTCCTCTCACCCCACAAAGCATATTCACAGCAAACTCGATGAAAGCAACATTCCTTCCTGATTCCTAGCATCAGCTAATGGATGTGTAGGGCTGGTGGACGGATAGGGAGGTGCAATTCTGAAAGCTAGTATAGTTTAATGCATGGTCATGAACTAATGAGCCCACGCATTATGTCATCTTTCTTGATGAAGTTGAGAAAATTTAACATGAAAATTCAGATTTCTCTTTTCCATTAAAGGGAGGTCATCCTGGGATTGTTTTCTCTCTACCTGGTCTAAAGAGAACTGGAATTCCAGGAAAGTTACCTATGCAGGACAGAATGTTTTGTTTGTTGGCAGATGATCTGGGAAAGCAGCAGGAATTGTTCTGGTGCCTTCCAGGATTAAGAAAAACTCTTGGGATTAGAGCAGTAGGGGTCCTGAGAGAGCGCAGATAGAGGGGGCTGCACATACACAGGGCTGAGCTGGGCCTTGCTGGTGGGAGCCATATTGGAATCCAATGGCAGCTTGTTAGCCGTTTGGTGGTTGGGATTGGGATGAGCCTGCTGTGGCTGCAGGCTTGGGATGCTGGCAAAGCCAGGGTGCTGACCTGCGGGCCCATGCTGCCTGCAGTCTGACTGCCCTGCCTGCTGGGGGCCAGGGATGCAGGGCCACTGCAGGTGGGAACAGATATGCCAAGATTCAGGCTTCCTTCACCGTAAATGGAGGTGTGAGAATTATGAAAAATAACCTATAAAAGGCACCTACCTTCCCAAGGCTGTCTGAAGACCAACAGAGAAGAGCTCAGAAAAGGGACGATTACTAACAGATCATCGTCAGTTGTGTGGTTTCAATGGATGGAGCACTGGATGGGGAGGGCAGGAGCTGAGCACAGTGAACACCAGCAATGGTAAGAACTTGCAGTCTGACAAGAATTCAGGGCCTGTATACCTCAAGTTTCCAGGAAAGGGTGCTATCAATTTCCTGAACTGATACAGAAATATACCACCAGTCAGAAGTGGTATAAGAAGCACTTCTTAGAGGTTTCACTTCTAAAAATATATAACCATGCAGCAAAAGCAGCAATTGAGGGGGGACGTTTAAGTGAGAAGCATTCCCAAATAGCCTTACGCCGTCTTGTATTTCAAACATCTTTCACAAATAAGGTCCCAGTGGTCTGGAAATACATATGTAATATATAAGCTGCATTTCCTTGGCCTTGAGCCTACTGAACACTACCCTGCCGCGAAGCATTAAAGGAAGTGTTTGCTGAAGGCCTATTTTTTCCCTGTCCTGCATCCATTCCCTCTTCTTGTGGCAACAATCTTTTTTTTCCCTTTGGTAAATAATGTTCCCCAGCACTGCATGGCATCTTGGTGGTCATGTCAGTCAAAATGCGCTCTCCTCCCCTTGACTCTTGAGCCAAGTGGCACAAGGACAGAAAATGGCTTGTGATGATTGGCCCCAGTGGCTGCAGCAGAGACATCCACAGCCCCTGCTATCACGAGCTCTCCTTTCCGAAGCCTGCTTGTTCAATCTTTCCCTCCATTCCGAGCTACCTGTATCCTTCCAACAACTTCCTCTTTCTTTTCTTTTTTTGCTTACAGTAGCCAGTCAGTCTTTGCTGCTTATAACCCAAAACCCCTCATACAGTACTTCTAAATATTTGACAGAAAGAACTTTGAAACAAATGAGATATGTGTGTACACACTGAGAAAACCGCAAATCTCTGTTCTCACAGTGGAAATTATTTCATGCTGTGTCTATTTGGTGTCATCCACTAAGGGGCAGCTGTGGGATTGTGAAAAGACCCCTGGAGGTAGCTTTGTGACTTCAGATGAGTCATGTCACTCCCAGTCCTTAATTTTCTCATCTGTAGAATGAAGAGGTTTGACTGTTATCCCCAAGGTCCCTTCCAGCTTGAAAATCCAATAATTCCATAATGAAGTTATCTGAATCCATGCTTACAACACTGACGAGCTAAAAAATTCCAGTAAACATAAGCCTGAGGCCTTGTCTTCTCTGATGTCAAGTCTCTAGCAGGTTAAACAGTAATTTTCTCCCTATCGCCTTGGGTCTCTTTCCAAGGGCTTCTGTGCCAAACGAGAATTCAGGGTTTCTCTCTTCCTCCGTCAGTTCAGATGGGCCCCATGGCCGAGGTAGAAATCACAGCTCCAACACCAGGAGAATACAGTGCTGATTTCAGGGGAAATGAATAAGCAAGCACAGAGAGGAAGACTTTGTTTTAAAAATTCTGTCAGTTTAGAAATAGGGGGTGGCAAATCCAGCCTCAAACACAGAGGTCCAATTGTCTCTTCAGTTTGCATGGCTACACCCAGTGTCTGATACAGAACGCCCTGGTGCGTGTCCACTGCCTGGAATGCCTAGGGAGTTGACCAGATCGCATTGCCTCTTGCCATCACATCATGCTACACTCAGGGTATGACAACACAGCCACTCCACACTCAGAACAGGAAATCAAGGCTCTGAATACATTAGGATTTAATAGTAAGAATGGAAAGAAGAATAGCTGCAGAAGAGAAAGACATTCCAGTCAAGAGTTTTTCCAAACCTTATTCTTTTTGCTCGGCTAGGATATTCACTTTTGTTAACAGATGGGCCAAGTTTATTATAAACGAGAAGTGGTTTAAAGCATCACAGGATCATGCGCTCATTGCCTGCCACTGGGGTCACCCAGACTTATTCTAAGAAATAAGGCTATTAGAACTGGTTTGATTACTCCCTAGTTTTGTCATTTCATACTAAATCTCACTGGATCCATAAGGAAAATCATTGCCTTCTGGGCTCACTCAAGTGCAAAACACCCCTGAGAGTTGTGAGCAGGCCGGTTAGAGCCAGTAAGCTTGCTTTCTTTGTTTAAATCGAACATTCCTTCCTCTACTTTTTGTCTGATAGAATTTCAAGGCTTTTAGACCTTCATACCCTGACTAGATATTCAGTCTGATTGGAAGCCACTTCTCCTCCTCCCTGTCCCCAGATCCCAGCTCGAGCTTGAGCTGTTATGACTGACAGGCCTTGCAGAGGGTAGCTGAAATCATAAATCTAACTCCTAGCCTGTACCGGTCCCGTGACTGGCCATAAACTGGTCCTCCTACCTATACTCAGGGCACAGTTGGAAAGCTCTCCCTTCAGGACACAGAAGCCTTCTAGGAACTGGAAATGCATAACTTCCAGCAGCACTGATAATACTTTAATGAGTCAGAAAAGAATACAAATTCATAAGCTGCCCTGGAAATCTGCTTAGCAGCTCAGCCGAGAAGAATGCATAGTTCTATGGAAGAATTGTGATACTAAGAGCGTAAAAAGATGGAGTGAACTGCGTCGTTCATGTTTGTTACTTACCTTGTTCAAATGTTTTTGCTTTTCTGGTCCCACTCCCCCTCCATCACCATTCCACACATACAACCAAACCCAGCAGTTCACAGGGGAATAGAATGTGGCGCTTTGACCCCAGCTCTCTCACAACCATGTGGTGGTTTTCACAGATGAGAAACCTCTACCTACCTGAGTTTTTGTCAGGCAGTCGGTTTATCCTCCACACAATGGAGTTGAAGGCATGCTCATACTTGGCAGTTCCCAGAGTTACTCTCATGACAGGCTCAGAGCCAGATACACTAGTTGAGCCAAAACTTGCCCCCCGGTTCACTTTGGCTTTCAAGGACTTTTCCCCTAGGACACTTTCCCTGCGGAAGTTTTTCACCCACTCACTGGGCACAGGATAACGAACCATCACATTCTCACAGGGAACCTGAGTGAGAGGGTCACGGTTAGAGGAGAAGCCGGTTGACATCCTAAGCCAGCTCTGCACCTCCACCTCTGCCCCATTGATGCTTGCTGCCGTCCTGAGTGTGAAAGGCAAGGTCTTCTCAGCAAACACTGTCCTGAACCGCATTAGCTCGAATCGGCATGCGTCCAAAGGGTTGAACAGAATAATCCGTGAGCTGTTGAATACATCCTCATCCACACACCCATGAAAATGGCACTCATGGAGCTTGATCCACTTTGCGGTGGTGGTAGGCATGATGTCTTGCCGGGAAACTATTTCATTCCCTTTGACAAGGACATCATTGAGGCCCAAGCGGCACTCAGCAAGCCCAGAGAGGAAACTCAGAATGTGGATCCGTGTCAAGACATGGTGCTGGAGAATCTGATTGTCTCCTTTGCTCACAATGGCAGAGAATTCATCTCTGACATCCACTGTAATCTCCTCTTCAAGGTAGTTCAAGCCAACTGTGCTCAAGTCCATTGACAACACTGGCAGATCCATGAGATGGTCCTGAACTGCACGGATGAAACTCAGGAAGTCATCGTAATTGGTGGTGCCCAGCTTAATCACTTGTTCCCTCTCTGCTATGTGGGCCACAGCAGGTTTAGGCTGGTATTTCTTCTTCTCCTTGTACGTGACACGGTCTATCCGCAAGCTGTGGATCCTGCCATTCTCATCATAGTTTTGGAGCCGGGGTTCTGAAATCTCATGGCAGATCTCCAGCTTGAACTCGCGGAATGGTTTTTCTAGGCCTTGCTCATAATACAGCTGCAGGTAACCACTGTCTGTCAGTTTGATGTATATGGGTCCCCAGTGCCTGGAGGACATGATGTTTTTCTTCTCAGGGATCCTCAGCATCATTGGCCATCCATCTCTGGGCTGGGACAGTGCTGAACCAGGCAGGTGGTCATCTAGCTCAATCCAGGCTATTGGGTCATCATCAGGTAGTGTTGCATTGCCTAAGCGATCAGGATCATCAATTTGGAGTTTTTTGAGTTTTTCAACGGCATCAGAGTGTGACTGGTTTTTGCTTGAATCATCAAAACTGATGGCATCCTGGTAGACAACAACGAGGGAATCTCTTTGGCTTTTGCCTGTGGTACCGGAAATGGAACTGTTTTGGGAGCGCCTCTCCTGCTCTTCAAAGAAAGCGCTGAAAGGGTTGATAGGTGAGGGCTGCACATCCTGTAGAGTCTCATTGAGAAAAGGATTAGTTGCCCTCCAAGGTGGAGCCTCGCTTCTGGAAGGCGGGTGGTTTAAGGAGGAAATGTCCAGCTTCTGAACTTTGGAGAGGTTCATCAGAGTGCTCTTGGGACGTTCCCTCTTCTTAAATGACCCAGTTGAATTATAAGGTGCATCTGGGGTCACAGATGCAATGGGTGGTGTACTCGGCTTCAGAGGAGAGGCGATTGGTGGCAAAGGGCAGCTGACTTCATTGTCATCAAATGTGACCCAGCTGGGGAAACGAGCAGAGGTCACTGAAGTGGCAGGGTGTCCGTTCATGGCTGGACTGCTGGCCTCCCAGTTGATGGCCTCCATCTCTACCTCTTCATCTTCCTGGAGTGAGGAAGAATTGTCTAAAAGGAAAAGGAGAACACATGAGGGGCTGCTGTGCAGGGTCTCTAGAGGTATGGGAGACTGAAGTATGGGAATGAGGGATGACTAAAATTTTATCTGGAATCCAGTAAATTCCAAAGCACCTCATTACCTATCTTAAGTGCTTAGTCTGGGCATAGTTCTCATAATTTTGTAATAAGCACATCAGAGGGGCCATACTTTAAATGCAGTAAGAATACAAATGGGTCTGTCAATACAGAAGCACTGGTAGGACCAAAGTCCTTTACAATTTAACTCTTATACATTCTCCCTTTATTTTATAGAAGTTTCTGGAATAGATATTTTCTTTACTTAGCTCTAAAGTATGTATTATTAATTTTTAAACATTGAAAACTACCTCCTACATAAAATGATAGAAAGCTGATCTCATTAAACAAAACAAGTTATCTGCTCTAAGTGATAATATGATTGCAAATAATGTAATTGGAGAGCCTTTTATGCAAATGTGATCAATAAATATTAAAGACAAAATGTTAACATCTTTAATATGAAATAAGTTCATACAAGTGAATAAGAAAAACATGAAAACTCCAATAGAAATACAGGCAAAGGACATATTCAGACAACTCAGGAAACAGAAACTAAAAATGTCTAATAAGCATGTGAAATCTCACTAATCTAAGCTCACTAGTAATAAAAATGCAAATTAAAGAAGAAAAATTCAGTGAAGATCTTAAAAGTTTTTCATATTTAATGAGGGTAAGGATGCCATCATATGAACAGTTAATAGACCCTTAATGGGTCTGTAAGTTGCTACAAATTCTCTGAAAGTGATTTGGCAATTTGTAGTAAGGGTCTTACCAATGTTCATAAACAATAACTTGGTAACTTTACCCTAAGGAAATAAATCCAAATTGTGAATCAAGTTTTGGGTGAATGTTAAGAAATTGAGCCACACAATGGAATAATACTCAGCCAGTCAAACGTTTACAAGTATGTAGTAACATGAGAAAATGCTCACGATATAATCTTTTCTTTGTTCTCTAAAATACTTTTCCATCTTGGGGTTTATTTATTTTATAGTAAAAAAAAAAAAAGAGGTTATTACTAATAAAACTCCACCCCAGCAGGACCTTCAAGGAAAGAGACAGAGGACTTGAGTTTCAATGTGGCAAAGATCCAAATCTTTTCAGTAGCATAAAGACCCTGGGTGTCTGCTGGGGTTGTAGGAAGGAAGGGGAAAATTAAACCTTTAGCAACGAGGAGTGGATTCTGATGAAGGTACAGCACAGAAAACAAATCAGTATCTGGCATATAGTAAATACTCATTAAAGGTTTGTTGACTGAATGAGTGAGAAAAGAAACTTTGCTTTGGACCAGCTTCTATTCTCTCTGTCCCTGGAGGATTGTGTTTGGCCATCTCTGCCACCATTCCACCCACTGTTTCTAATGACAGTAATTTGGAATCAAAGAGAAACAGATACTCAAATAGTTGAGTTTTCTGACCATCTTTTTTAAAGATTGGCACCTGAGCTAACAACTGTTGCCAATCTTCTTCTTCTGCTTTTTTTTTTCTGCTTTTTTCTCCCCAAATCCCCCCAGTACATAGTTGTATATTTTAGTTGTGGGCCTTCTAGTTGTGGCACATGGGACGCCACCACAGCGTGGCCTGATGAGTGGTGCCATGTCCACGCCAGGATCCGAACCAGCGAAACCCTGGGCCGCCGCAGAGGAGCAGGCGAACTTAACCACTCGGCCACAGGGCCGGCCCCTCTGACCATCTTGCTAAACCTTCGTGAATATCCTATCCAACTACACCAAATCAGCAACGTCACACACAATTGCAAATGTAATTACAAGTGGATGGGATGGCTGGCTTGTCATCCATCTTTCCAAATATAGGTATTCAAACAAATAGTGATTCCCTCTCCTGAAAACGTCAGTTTGAAAATGCAGGCTAAGTACATGAGCATGTGTACATATCCACACTCACCCCAGAAATAGAATGAGCAAAAAGTATTTTCTCTATATACAGCACCACAAAAGGATTTCAAAGCACTTTAAAATTAAAGACAACACCCTTCTTCAAATTAATCATTAACCTATTTTTGTAGATGCATAAGCGATTTATTTTCTGGAAAATGAAGGGAAAAGGGTCAGGAGAAAACCCTAGATTTTGGGATTTATATTTTATTTATTACTACTAGTATCATTATAATAAAGGCTAAAGGGAACAATGTGGCTCTGAGTAAAATATAATCACTTCCTTGGAACGGTAACAGATCCTCCCTAGAAAACTGGGAAACGGCTGTATCCAAAATGCATCAATTCAAATGAAGTCCCTCTATGGAGCTTGTGTAATGTAGTGTTTCCACCCAAAGAGTCTGGTTCTGACCCACCCCTGTATAAGGAATATCCTTTTTGCCTCAGAGCTCATTACCACTCCCTGGTTTAAAACATGCCCAACCCCTTTTCCTTCGGAGGGTGGCTTTCTGCCAAAGCTGTTTATTCCTGCCGCCAAAGGATTCCCTTCTGTTGGGAATCTTGTCCCCAAAATAGCATTTCTCATTTTCCTCTCCAAAGCCAAAAAGTAAATGAAAAAAAGGCCTTTGTTTCCACTGAACATCGTTTTCTTACAATAAATTCCTTTTTAACCAAGTTATTTAAAATCACACCAAGTCCTAGACAGTTTTGAAGCATTAGACTTACAACACAATTTAAATGAAGTGTCTTTAAATTTGGAGGGAAATTAAATTAATTTCTACAGGTTCTGTAATCTCTTTGATAGCCATTAAAAAGTACCAGAAGACTTTTTTTACAAAATTCTCTCTCCTTCAGCAGAAAAGAGATTTTCAAAACAGGCTGTAATCATGGGGTCTCCCTTGATTACAACCTGTTTTTAAAAAATCCATCCTTTGGGACATTAGTGGGGTATAGGTCAAACTTCTTGTTTCTCTAGAAAATCATTTATAAAGAAAAAAATCTTAATAAGGATACTTTTACAGATGAAAAGCAAAAGCGGTCCACAGTTCACATGAAAATAAAGCATTTCCTGAGGTGAGCTCATGGACTGCCAAATACTACTTTTAAAACTTATCACTTATTAACATTGACTTTCCTATTTGTGAGCTCTTAATTGTACTTCATTTATCATTGACTGAAAGACATCTTCAATTGTTTTTACAAAGGTTAGGTCATGTATTTCCTGATCCTCTTTTTATTAAAGGATGTCCTTTGGTTCTTTCACATGTGAAAAACAACTTATCTGTACGTAAAATTTCTGGGGGAAAATATTTGCATCATATATGACAAAAACTTGATGTCCTTAACATGTAAAGACAGTGTATCCTTAATAAGAATGGATATACTCACACACACACACAAAATAAGATGCAAACAGATGATTCACTAATGAAGAAACATAAACGTCTAATAACTATTTGGAAAAAAGAGTTTAAGCTTTTAAAACAATAAATACAATTCTCCCTGTGTCAGAGAGACAAACATTTAGAAATAATAATAATAATTATTGGTGATATGGGGAAATTTACACTCTGATGGAAATGTTAAAAAACATCTTTCTGGAGAGAAATTTGAAAATTTACACTCAAAAACATGATCCAAGAATTTTACTTACAGGAGTTTATTCTAAGGAAAGAACAACACAGGCATGCAATGATGTATACAGTGGTATGTTTATCAGAGCAATGTTTGTATCACAGAAAAATTGGAAACAATCTAAATGCCCAATAATGGAAGATTGGTTATAGCAATTGTTATACCTTTAAAATGGAATCCCATGCACCATCAAGACCATGCTATTGATGCATGCTTATCCACATGGAAGCTGATCGTGATATACACTGTTGAGTAAATAATAACAGGAGCCTACAATCTGGAGTCACATTGCCTGGGCTTCAATTCTGTATCTGCAACTTATTAGCTATGTGACTTTGGGCAACTTGTTTAATTTCTCTACATCTCAGTTTTCCTATCTATGAAATCAGGAAAATATTAAATCCTACCTGACAGGGTTGTTGGGAAAATCTAATATAGATGTTAGTAGAATTGCACCTGGCAAATAATAAATGTCAGTAGATGTTAGCTGCTATTATTACTACTAGAATGATACATTTTCGTGATATAAAGTACATATGTATTAAGCTTTGGAATATGTTTCATAATGTTTTAATGTGAAAACATATGTCTCATGTGGGATAAGAGGGGATTTTAAAACTTTTAAATCTGTATTCTTTCTTTAAAAAACGCTATACTGCTTACAAAATAAAGAAATAATAAAAGGTCAACATATCTTTATTACTTCTACTCATTAACCTTTGAGAAAGAAAACAAACAGCTTAGCTGGAGTCCATGTCAATAAAGCAGCAATTAAACCTTTCCTAGGACACGCAGGACTCATGCGGCTGGTGCTGGAAACAATGAGGGGAAAAAGAAATGGCCGGCAAATTTCTCCAGTAAAAAATAGACAAAAACTAAGAATCTTCAGAACAAAATTAACCATCATCCACAATTCCATTTTATTGACTTATTAAACTAAAACCAAACCTAAAAATCCAGCAGTATTTTAATTCTTCTCTCTTCCACTTGCTCCTTCCACCTCCCGATTGCTCTTACTATGAGTTGGGCTGCTGCCAAACAGAAGACATGGATAAAGATTAGGTTCCCATCCTACACCACAGGGAGAATTTCCAGTACCTAAGAGCTTCCTCGTATCTTTACTGATGCAAACTCAAGAGAAATGGTAGATTTCTGTTAACGTTAGGCCACAATCTATTTTATGTTCCCAAAAAAGTAAATTAAATGATGACAATGGTAATCAAAGCCACCAAACTGAAAAAAAAGTAAGAACTATGGGGAAAAAATTAACAGTTTGTTACGGGATATTTTGAATACACAGATACTCTGCCATCTCCTTCTCTCATTTGTTAACCTAATTTGTTAATGTAATGACAAATGCAAAAAACTTACTGAGAGCTGTTCACTGGAATTTATGAGCAGTGGCAAGAACAAACATTCTTAGATTACTGCAGTTTCTCAACATGAGATAGCAGTCACTGTTATATAAGAGTATATACTTAAAACTATAACCAGCCTCAGAGGCACAGTAGGCACTTAAATACTTGTGGAGTAATCTGTAAAGTTAAAAAAGGAACACAGAATTTGGGGGCTTGAAGAGATTTTAGAAATAATAAAACTTGACCCCTTCATTTTGCTGAGAAAACTGAGGCTCAGAGAGTTTAAGTAAACTGCCCAAAGTGAGATTAAAAGTCACATCCTACTTTTAATATTCATTAACTCTGGGGGGTTTTGTTTGTGAGGAAGATTGGCCCTGAGCTAACATCTGTGCCAACCTTCCTCTATTGTATGTGGGCTGCTGCCACAGTGTGGCTTGACAAGCAGTGCTAGGTTCGCACCCGGGATCCAAACTCATGAATCCCAGGCCACTGAAGCAGAGCGCACAAACTTAAGCACTATGCAAGTGGGCTGGCCCCAACTCTGGTATTCTTTTAATGCTTGTTCATTAAGCTAAAATCTGGTTAATTTTTCCCATTACCCTTGAGTTAGCAAGGGTTATCCTGACACAGAACATATTAGCAGCATCGTTCAGTGGCAGAAAAGAAGTGATTTAAACAAGAATTCACATCCATTTATACAGTGAAGCCTTTGGGCATAAGGTCAGGCCATGTCATCCCCTGAGAAAGGAGTTCTGATCCTTATCAGGGGAGTTTCTCATTTGGATAAAATAAGCTGGGACCTGCTTAGTCATAACAATACACTGTGATAAAGAGGAGAGCCAGAGGGTCTGAGTCTATCCATCTGTTCTCAGCACTGTCCTGGAGAGAGGATGCTTTGATGCTGGCACAGCTACCTGGTGAGAGATATCCCCAAAGTAAAGAAGCCAATTCATCAAACTACCACTTACCACCATTTGACAGAATCCCTATCAACACCATTCAACATTACATTCTGGTTTTTATTTGCTAAGAGGATCTATGAAGCAGTACTGAGCATCTTCAAATGACTAGTCCAGCCTGCCCTGCCAGCTCCCTCCCTGCTTATCAAGATGGGCTGACCCAACACATCTCTTTTCTTTGCTCAGAAAAGCAAGCATCAGACTTTAAGTTTGAGGAGTGGCCCAGAAACATCCCCAATATCTGTGTGTTCCTAATCAAGCTATTCTCTCTGCTTCTAAACTTTTGCCTCCGTTTTACTATTGCTCACTTCCCCAATACTCAATCTTTGGATCCCTGCTTTTGGCTTTTTCCTCTAATCACTAAACTTCCACTCAACTGGCTTACTGGGGATCCCTGGCTCAATTTGCCTTTCTGATATCACCTCCTCATGTTCTCTGAGATGAGGACTCTATTCTCCAACTCCCACCTGGGAGAGACCCCACTATAACCCTTATCCTTCCTCCCAGCCAGGTTTCACCTTTGCTCTTGTCTGATGGGGCCAACTCCAGTTCCCCAGCAGAGTTCAAAGGCAGGGGTGGATTCCAATATCTACAGTAAATTGAAAAATCAGCATTCCATTTTATAAATTAATCTCTTCGCATTTTATATATCAGGGTATATCAAAGACTTAACTAGTAATGTGGCCTGCTGAGAACCTAACCTGTGTTTTATTTATTTTTTATTGCCATAGAAAAAAAAAACCCTGTATTTCCCTCCCATCCTCAACTATTTCTGAGCCCACCAAAGAGGAGTGAATAAAGAGGAGTTTCTAGGGTCTGAGCCCTTGTGGGTGGGCTGTGAAGCTCTCTGCTTAATGGAGCATAAAACTCTTTTATGGTGTGACAAGAAGTGGAAAGGGCTCTTTTGGGTCAGGAGCTTAAAAGAGCAGGAGCAGCATCTAGAAGTTACTGCAGGGAGAATGTATGGTAGGGGCAAGGGGAAAAAAGAGGTCTCCATCCTGACTCTGATTTGAGCATAGTTTTTATGCTCAGGAAGTGCCAGGGCTGGCAACCAGGAAAAGGACTTCCCAGAGGGGCACTGGGCAAGTTCCAGGAAACAGTGGCAGGCCTACAGTGCCCATATCCTTACTGTGACCAGGATAGGTGACTCATCAGGACTCTCTGTCTCACTGCCATAGTGGAAGTCTCACTTGTGTGTGCCTCCACATCCTTACTCACTATTCACCTGGTCACCACGTGAGGATACACCCCAGCAACAACCTAGGATACTTGAAAGCTCCAACGACCCCCTGGATCACTAAGGGGTGGGGGAACAGTCAAGGTCCTGCACTTTACTGAAGGACTAGGGTGAATCAGTCCACCCTAAAGCAGGGTTAGAAGGCACTGAAACTTGCCATTACATTTGGTCAGAGATCTCAATTTCTAAGAGCTTTATCACTCTTGAGTGAGCAGGTAAAATCAGGTTTCTAGGCTTTAGAAGATGATCCCCAAACCCTGGAACTTCCAAGGAAGGTAAAGACACACTCTACTACCTTTACCATCTCTTAACCGCAATAGTTAGAAACTGAGAAATGGACCAGATTTATGAAGGATTAGGGACCACCCAAGGATATGGGCTTGATTATCTTCCTGGTTATGTTGGTGAGTAACGGACAACGAAGCTATGACTCAGAGAGGATGTCAAAGTGGCCAAAGGAAATTAACATAGAGGTTTCATTCTCACCAATGGCTCTGTCATCTCCCCCTCTGCTCCCTTCAATACATGGATCTACTTTAACTGGTACTGATGTCCTACCAATCAGTATATGTCCTCGCAGAGCTGGGACTTATCATCCTCTTTGTACATAATACTTCTAAATCTGATTTCTATTGCAAGGGCCCTGGACCTGCACCTTGGGCAGGTGGTCCATGACCACTTATTCTAGGAGTGGAGCTTGGGAGTCTCAGCAGTCTCACCTGCTTGGAAGTGTCTTACCCTGATGGGCTTATATACTTAAGCACACAGCAATGCCTTCTTTCCTTTCACAGTCATGAAACAGTTATATACTACAGCCATTCTACTGCAGACCTGATTCAAAGTCTGATCGTTTTGAACGTTAGTGACAGGAACTGCTACTTCTCCAAAGGTGAGTGTGTAAATGTAGTCAGGGTCTTGTGGTAAGGGCAAATAAACAGAGCTGGGGGCTCTTGCACATTATTACACAAGCTTGTATATCTGTGTATGGTGAGCAGGCATTCTGACTAAGTCTGTATGTAACCTGAACTTCTATTTGTTAACTAGGCTATGATATGCCTTCCAGGAGAAATTAAAATACTCTGTTGGGGGCAGGGAGCACCATCAGTGGGTGAAGATCACCCATAGAAAGGTTAGGGGCAGCTCCTACAAGAGGGAAGGATCCCTCAAATAATTCCCTTTCACCTCTGTTACCCAAAGCTCATTGCTCTGTATGTGGACTTTCCAGCAATGACAACAAGAAAGTAACCAAACAGCTCATAGAGGCCGGAAGCCACTTCTTTTCACTTAAACTTGGAGTTGGTAATTTGATTTCATTTCAGTGCTTGTCCAGCTCCCTTTTAGTGACCAAGATCAAAGGAGACATTCTTACAGAGTGACGATAGATGCAACTTATAAACTGTAAACATATCAAGTTAAAATAATCTCTTAGAAAAATAGGAAAACAACTAATTTCCAGCATGACAATAGATTTATTCTAGTAGGTGGAGCTCTATTTGTATCCCTGAACGTCTCAAGTTTTTCAGAAGATGTCATGAGGTAGGTAATCCGCAGGCAAACACAGAGGGAAAAGCTATTTCCAGATGATTCACACACTCAGTACTTTCCCTCACTTGCTACGGCATCCACACCATCCAACGTATATATACCAGTGTCTCCTGGGTGGACTCAAGGCCCATAAAGGAAAGGCTGGCTTAAAAGTGGCTTCTACTAATGCTGGATAGAGTTCCTGCCCATGTTGGTCTCTACTGTCTGTTCTGTGCCACCACAGGCAAGTCGAGGGTAAAGCTTGGGCTCTGGAGTCAGATGGTCCTGGCCCTTCCACTAGAAAACTGTGAGAGCTTGAGCACGTTACTTAACCCTCTCTAAACTTCAGTAGTTCTCAACTCTTAAGGGCAGTAATAAGAGTACCCACTTCATGGAGTTGTTGTGAGGGTAAATTAGATCATTGATAGATAGTGAATTTTGCCCAGAGCTCAATAAATGTAGAGTTATCATAATAAGGAAAAAAATATGTATATATTATTATTATTTCAGAACTCTTAAGGAAGCAGAAGAAGAGAGAGAGGAGAAAGTAATGCCTTGAAATTACATTATTATCAATCTGATGGAGGAAGAAGGAAAGGAGGGAGAAGAATGGAAGGAAGGAGACGGGGGATGGAGAAAGAAAGAAGAATATGTCTGTCTCAGGTTATACTCCATAAGTTCAAATCTTTCCATAATTATTGCAGAAATAAATCCTTGAAGGCTCAAGGACTACAAGGGATATGAGAGTCTGCATTCAGAAAGCCATTGTGACTGTAACAAAGCAGCACTTGAATCTACCATATTAGGGGAGTACTAAGTCATGAGTACACTTTGGTCAAGACAGAACATCCAACTGTCTATTATCCCTCTGGTACTAAGAACTGCTTTCGTGATTGTCAGGCAGGTATAAGACGTCTTAGGATTCCAGACAAGCAGTCCCCAAAGCGGGTGGCAGGGGGTGGGGTGAGGTGTGTCCAAGGAGGTGTGCAGGATGATCCACTGGGGTATGGAAAGAAAATGTAAGTACTTCCATTTTTGTTCACTTTTGCACTCATCCTTTAAACATTTCTAGTTTTTGTTTATTATATGTTATAAAACATTAAAATACCTAGTATGTTTGAAATTTATAAATAATTTTATAATAGATTTACAAGTAAATATACATATGTTAGAGGTTCATGATCAAACATTTGGAGAAACAGGACCAACCCTTTGGAGAAAACAGCACCAGGTTTAGTGCACTAGAAATGTTTCAAATACTTAGCATGGGTTCACACACACACACACACACAAAGATATCACTTCTTCCCTGTCGTTTCTAAGAGTGGGCTACTGTAACCAGAAAAATGGCCTTGGTTGTCTGTCCAAAGAGAAAGGTATTTTGGCAAATAAAGGGGATTTATTGTCCCCTTAAACTCTCCTATAATCTGGGCAATAAGTCAATCTTAAATGCCCCAGCACCCTCGTGGCAATGCTAACAACCTATCTCAGGCTTTCCTTGCTGCCTGGAATCTATCTAAACATGACTTCATTACCACCCCTCCTTGCTTTGTACAAAGTTTTAAAACTAGCCTTCTAATTCTGTAGAAATTATGAAACTGACCTAAACAAATAACTGTTGGGAGTTGCTGCCAGGGCCAAGGATTACGCAACCTCACTATCAGAGCACCAGTCTTTTCATGCTCCTTTCTTGGCTACACTCTTGGAGTCCAATGAATACATAGCAACGACAGGAAGAGGGGATGTCTGAGATCTTGACCCATGCCTGTGTCATCACTAGCTTTACAGCAAGAGTCTTTTGAGTTAAATCTCCTGTTGTTCAAGTATCAGGTTGAGATTGTTACTTTTGCTTTCAATAAAGTCCTAGAGGAAGAGTCAACCCACATAGTTCAGAGGGGAAGGACAAAGTCAACACAGTGAACAATACAGAGGGAAGGAATGTTGTACTGCCTGCACTGCATCCCTCCCCTCACCTACTTTGGGTAACAACTTCACAACTGAACATTTCCCCTCTCATCCAAGTCTTGTGAATTCCCAATCAAGGTACCCCACCCATGATGCATATGACCCAAGCAAAGTCAGATTTTCTTTGAAAATCTTGAATGGACTGACTCAAGTGCAGGAAAATGTAGGAGCTGAGCTACTCAGATGGAGGCACAGTGAAGAGCCTGTGCATTAGTTCTTACTGACTTGAGCCTTAAAGCTGCCAAGGTTCCTGACCACCTGTGGGACATAGCAAAAATGGCCACAGATTCTTCCTTTCTCTATCCATGCTCTTGGGCAGTCCCCTCCCACAATGACTCAGCTAGAGCCTCTGATTTGCTTTAGTCAAGATCAGATACATCGCCAAACAGAAACTTGAAAAGTGCTCGTGCACTGGGGCTTGTCTTCTTTTGCTGTTCTTGGAACCCTGAGACCATGATGTAAGTGACCCTGCAGCAGGATGAGTGACCACGTGGAGGAGAAGCAAGGCACCCTAGCAACTGACTGCAGACCCGTGAATGAGCCCCTAAGGAGATCAGCTCAGCATAGCAAAGACTGGGAACTGCTCAAACTTGCCCAGATGGCTGATTTGCAGAATCCTGAGCTAAACAAATGGTTGTTTCGCAGGCCCACTAAATCTCAGGGTAGTTTATAACTCAGTGAAAGGTGATACACCAACTTCCCAAAGCCTGAGTTTTCAGCTTTTGTTCTGATTCTATAAACAACTATATCCTTAGAATAAATTCCTTTTGCTTAAAGTTAATAAAGTTGGCTTGTGTTGCTTGCAATCCAAGCTCCTCGGCAGCCAGGCAGGAGACAGATGAAAAGATCTTCATAGGAACCATGGAAAGATATAAATTCCAAGAACCTTCCAAGCTTGTCTGGCTGTTCAGGAAAAGATATTTCAGTTTTATTGCTCCTCTCACCTCTCCCCTGCTCTTTTCACAAGGAAATAGAACAGTACTCTTATTGCTTAAATAACACAGGGCACATATTTCAAAACTCCGTAAGTTTGGAGGGAAGGAATTTTAACACTCTTATGTGAAGAACTGCCATTTTTGGCCCGGGCCACCCTAGGCATAAACAGGCAGGAAGCAGACAGGCCCTGATTGCACTGACAAGTGGTCCAGAGCATGGACTGAGGCTCCAGGCTGCTTCACATCCTGGCTCCTCCATCTACTGGCTCTACGACCTTGGATAAGTTGCTTAAATGCACCAGACTTCAGTTTCCTCAACTGTAAAATGGAGATAATAGTACTTACCTCTTAAATTGTGGTGATGACTGAGTTAGTGTATGTAAAATTTACATAGCAAACATTATAGAAGTATTTGATATTATCATGATCGTGATTATTCCTTAGAGCCCAGACACCCTGGGGAAAATCTTGGAAAGAGATATTTGCTATTGTGGGGGCTTTGACAAAGCTATGAAACAGAAGGTTTTATTTCTAGTCCTGGCTCTGCCACAAACTCACTGTGGTCTTGAGCAAGTCTTTGTGCCACTTCTCCACTGTAACATGGAATAATCACAATCCTTGTTCTATTTTGCAAGCAAATATGAGATCACACATGTGAACGTGCTTCAAAACATTCAAGAGTGCTCAATCGCTGTTTGCTAAGGCCTACAGTTACTATTCAGATAGTAAGGTAATTTTTGGTTCCAATTGAGTCCTACAATTCTTCATGCTTTTTGAATGGGTCCTAGGTTGGCACTTAATTGCATTTTAGATATAGAAGACCATAAACATGCAGAAAGCAGTCTTGGAATAAAGACTTAGTTACAGATATATTGAACCAAAACTTATGTGGTGAGAGGCTTGGTTACAGATCAGATCAAGGAGTTCATGGCCTTTTCAAATGTTTCCCAGAGACCCTAAGTGCTTGCCAGAAAGGAAATGAAATCAGGTAACCAGAGAATAGGGGAAAGTGGAAGGGCAAGAACACTCTCATACTTCCATACATCCTGAACTGACAGATACTGCATAATTGACTCTTTCCCCAACTGTCCCGAGGACCAGGGCTGAGTGTTCTTTGCCTCAGCTGGGACAACTCAGGACACAGGCCCACTGAATTTAATGCTCTCACATGTGAATCATTTTAAAGCGATCAATTTTATAAATGTTCCAGTCACCATGTCCTAAAATAAATAACAGTTTGTTTCTATAATATAAAAAAGATTAAACTTTTGGATAATTTTAAGGAAGTTGTATTTTAGAAAATTTGGATGGTGTAGAAACACATACAATTAAAAGCACCTGAATCTTGCTGCCACCTGAGATGATCAATGTCACCATCATAGTGTGTTTTCTTCCAGCTCTCTCACTCTGCACATACACATTCATGAACACACACTTATCTGCAAAGTAAGGATTATTCTGCATATACATAACAGTTTCAGAGCCTACTTTTTTTTGCTTAATATGCTTAGATGAGAATTTTCATGGGACAACATTCAAAACAGGCAGTGTGGAAGATAGTAAGTGTCAGTAATTGTTGGCAGTTCAGTTGTTCAGTTGTTGGCAGCTCTGACCAAGCTGTTGGTATGAGCATTACGTATGCCCAAAGAGATTGGAGGGCAGAGCATGAAAATATATTAATTCTAGTAGACATATGCAATGTCTGGCCACCTCAAGTGGGAACATGCAGGATGTAAGAAAAGTAATAAGTGTGATACTGGATAAAGGATGATCCAGGCTGATGATTTGTTTCAGGAAGCAAATTTGACTCCTTTTGTCATTTAAAGTCAGGGACTTCAGTAGCCAGGGATGAGGTAATGGGATCAGGACTTCTATTTTCAAATCTAAAGCTTCTTGCCTGGCTGTGAGACACTGTGGAATGTTGACAAACATGCTGCCTTCCCTCTTTATAAATAGTAACCTTTGTGTCCTCCACTGAGGGCATTTCCTTGGGGTCAAATTGAATCTCCTCTGCAGCTAGACATACAGCAGATTGGTACGTGTGGTTACTTGTTGCCTCTTCTTTGCATATATGAGAGAAGTCAAGCAATGGATATAAAGGTGGAATCATCTGCCCATCTCTAAGCAAAAACTTCAGCTACATTACAGGGCAGCTGGACAGCATAAAACACAGAGCTTTGCCTGCTTAAAGACTTTTCGAGACCATGCACTGTACAGCAGAAAAATTTCTATCCCATCATCAAGAGGAGACTGTGGCCAATACACTAGTCTGCATGAATTTGACAAAGGTCGTTAGCAAAGAAAGAATAAATAGTCCCAAGAATATTTAGAGAGGAAGAATGTAACTACTCTATCTAAATTCTTAAGATTTCTGGTTAAGATTAAGAGGGGCAAAGGGTGTATAAAAGGAGATAAGCACAGGCTGTCTTCAGAATCAGGGCAAAATTAAGCCAGGAAAAGAGGTCTTCATGGTGTTAGTTTTTCTTCAAAGTATTTAATTTGGGATTCGATTCTCTAACCCCACAGAGCCCTTGGTGACTTTTGGAATGTGTCTAGAGTACTCTGGTGACTTCGGGAGTAGACTTCAGGATTTAGGGCAGAGGTGGCTGGAAGGAGAGAGGAATACCAACCCAACCCTGCCTCCCCCCTCCAAGACAACAGCAGTGGCAAGGCTGACGCTCACCAATCACGTATCGAATGCCAGGTACTCTGCCTAGAGTTGTACTGAAACTATCTTGTTTGATCCTAGAGACACCCATATGAGGTAGGTCCTACCGTTATCCCTATTTTGTCGATGGGGACACTGAGGCATAGAGGTCAGGTGACTTGGCCAAAGTCACAGACTAGTAAGTGGTGGAGCTAGGATCTGAACCCATGAGGTGCGAATTCACAACCCTCAGCTTGAGCACTCTGGTATACTGCAGCGTGGAGACTGCAGCTCCACGTCCTTAGAAGTCTCTAATCTTGAGCAAGTTCCTCTGAGTCTTAGTTTCCTTACTTTTAAAAAGGATAATAATCATCTGGTCTATCCACTACAATATGGTTGTGAGGACCAAATGAGACATGTGATGCCATCTGTAAAATATGGCATGCTACACAATTCAAATTATTTTCATTATTACTGATGAAAGAACAGAAAGAGGGCATTTATTTCTTCATTTTGAGGGTTGTCTTTTTTTCTGCTTAGTATACAGGGTTTAATTTTAATAATCAACGTAAGGCAATGAAAATGACTTACATTCACTGGTAGGCACATCAAGTATTGAGAAAAAGCAGAAAATATTCCCTGCATCGGAACTTGTGATTAGAAAGAAAAACAAAAGTGGTTATTCTGACAAGACAGTGACTTGGAATGGCTCCTTGGAAAGCTCTGTCGCTCCAGTGATAAAGTCTGCTCTAGCTGCTGGCAGGCAAGTGACACTTCCCTTTCTGGAAGTAGAAATGAACTCTCAAGGATTTGAGGCTTTCCAGATAATGACTTCCTGTTCCAAGAAAACAAAGTACAGCAGGGAGAAATAACAGCCTATCTCCTAGTTCCCATTCCACATCCTAGAGCTCCATTCTCAGTCCAGTCTGAAAAAGGCTTTTCCAGCCCGAGGCCTCTAAAGCCTCCACTGTTTCAGACTGACAGAAATGCCAGAATTGAAAAGCCAAGGTTAGAAAGAGTTACCTCTGAGCAAAGGCACCCTGGATTCAGACTCGATCTGTTGGGAGTCACCGAAATCTCAAGAAGGCCTGAAGTCCCTGATCTATTTCTCTATTCCAGCACACACACGCAGGATCTCTGTGTTTATCTTCTTGCTCTGGCCAGTAAGTTCCTAGAGAAGAGAAGCAACTTAAAAGCCTTTTGAACTGAACTGTGCTGAGAACTTCATCTAGGAACCCAAAGTTGGGACAGAGGAAAAAATGAGCATTATCGGAAATTAACTGATAGAAGGATCAACAAAGAGTTTAGGTATCCACCATTAAATGGTCTGTGAATGTATTGCTCTCAGAGATTTAGGAAACAACCAAATCCAATCAAAGGTGACTCGGATATAATTTCAGAAAGATTTGATGGAAATGTGCCTAAAATCTACTAATCTGTAATCTAACTAATTACGTAGGAGTTTAAAAACTTTTTTTTTTAACACAGGTAATCCATGTTCACTGAAGAAAAGTTAGAAAATACAGACAAGTGAGAGAAATAATAAAAAGCACCCAAAGCCCCAACCTTTATCACCAAAATAAGAGACATCTGTGCTGTTATGAAGGTTGATGAAGGAGAAACTGAAAATAACAACAGGCAAAAGTGTTCAAAAGTTAACTGTAGGACTCAGATGGGGGTCATGTGCACTAAAGTGTGCATGGTACTAGGATCTGGTGTTCACTTTAAAATATATGACCGGGCTTCTGTCATCTTAGGCAACTCCTCTGTACCTCCCAGGAAGATTATGGAAGTTGTCCATTCGTGCAGAGAACAATGTGCTGTACAAGAATATATTGTAAGACCATCTCAACAAAGAAAGAAAAGGTATCCGGTAGAATTTAACACCCGTTAGTGATAAAAACTCTCAGCATACTAGGAGTAGAAGAGAACTTCCTCAATCTGATAAAGGGTATGTATAAAAAAAACTCAGATAACATAAGGGTGAAATATCAAATACTTCCCCCAACCTCACTACCTCTATTCAATACCAGAATCCTTAGACACTGCAACAAGGCAAAGAAAGGGAATAAAAAGCAAAAGAAAGAGGTAAAACTCTCTTTATTCACAGGTGACATGATTGTGCATTCAGCAAATCCAAAAATATCAACAAAATTATGGAACTAATGAGTGATAGCAGCAAGGACTCAGAATATAAAATCATTATTTAAAAACCAATTACATATCTACACACTAGTAACAAATAAGTGGAAGGTGAAATTTTAAAAAATATGATTTACAATAGCATATAAATATCAAACACACAGAAGTAAATTTAATAAAAGATGTGAAGACCTCTACACTAAACACTACAAAACACTGCTAGAAAAATTAAAGAAGTCCTCAATAATCGAAAGATTTTTTTGTTCATGGATTTGAAAATTCAAAATGTTAAGGAGAAAATTTTTCTGAAATTGATTTATGGAGTCAACACAATTCCAGTCAAAATCTCCAGACGTTTTTTTTTCCAGTAGAAACTGATAAACTGTCAATTTCTATCAAAGCTTGTCAATAGCTAAATCAATCTTGAAGAAGAAAAATGGTGGAAGGCTTACATTACTAAATTTTAAGATTTACTAGAAAGATTCAGTACACTCATGTGCTGCTTAACGACGGGGATACATTCTGAGAAATGCATCGTTAGGCGATTTTGACATTGTGCAAACATCATAGAATGTACTTATACAAATCTAAGATGGTAGAGCCTACTACACAACTAGGCTATATGGTACTAATCTTATGGGGCCACCGTAGTATACACGGTCCGTCATGACTGAAACGTCGTTACATGGCACATGACTGTAATTAAGACAGTATAATATGAAAGACAAATAGAAGAAAGGATAGTCTAGAAGTAGACCCACACATACAGTCACCTGAGTTTTGACAAAGGTGCCATGGAATTCAATGGGGAAGGAAAGTTCTTTTCAATAAAATGTGCTGGAGCAACTGGACAACCCTATGGAAAGAAACAGACCTTAACCTCTTCTCTCTCTCTCGATATATAAAAATTAAAACCTGAGAGGGGGCATAGCTCTATATGAAAGCCAAAACGGTAAAATTTCTAGGAGAAAACATAGAAAAATATTCTTCATGACCTTGGGGTAGGCAATAATTTCTTAGGACACAAAAAGCACTACCAGGAAAGAAAAATATACTGTAAGTTGCACTCCATCAATTAATTCATCAAGACATTGTTTAAAATATTATAAGGCAAGATACTGATAATAGACTTATATACAGAATACATATAGAATTCTCACAAATCAATAATAAAAAGATAAATAACCCAATAAAAAAACAAAAGACCCCGAATTGCTAAAGCAATCCTGAGAAAGAAGAACAAAGCTAGAGGCATCACAATCCCTGACTTCAAAACATACTACAAAGCTACAGTAATCAAAACAGCATGGTACTGGTACAAAAACAGATGCACAGATCAATGGAACAGAATAGAAAGCCCAGAAATAAAACCACACATCTATGGACAGCTAATCTTTGGCAAAGGAGCTGAGGGCCTACAATGGAGGAAAGAAAGTCTCTTCAACAAATGGTGCTGGGAAAACTGGACAGCCACATGTAAAAGAATAAAAATCAACCATTCTTTTTCACCATTTACTAAAATATACTCAAAATGGATCAAAGACCTAAAGATTAGGCCTGAAACAATAAGTCTTCTAGAAGAGAATATCGGTAGTACACTCTTTGACATCAGCTTCAAAAGAATCTTTTCGGACACCATAACCCTGCACATGAGGGAAACAATAGAAAGAATAAACAAATGGAACTTCATCAGACTAAAGAGCTTCTTCAAGGCAAGGGAAAACAGGATTGAAACAAAAAAACAGCCCACTAATTGGGAAAAAATATTTACAAGTTATTTATCCCCCAAAGGGTTAATCTCCATAATATACAAAGAACTCACACAACTCAACAATAAAAAATCAAACAATCCAATTACAAAATGGGCAGGGGACATGAACAGACATTTCTCCAAAGAAGATATACGGATGGCCAATAGGCACATGAAAAGATGCTCATCATCACTAATCATCAGGGAAATGCAAATCAAAACTACACTAAGATATCACCTTACACCTGTGAGAATGGCAAAAATATCCAAAACCAAGAGTGACAAATGTTGGAGAGGCTGTGGAGAAAAAGGAACCCTCATACACTGTTGGTGGGAATGCAAACTGGTGCAGCCACTATGGAAAACAGTATGGAGATTCCTCAAAAAGTTAAGAATAGAAATACCTTATGACCCAGCCATCCCACTACTGGGTATCTATCCTAAGAACCTGAAATCAGCAATTCCAAAAGTCCCATGCACCCCTATGTTCATCGCAGCATTATTCACAATAGCCAAGTCATGGAACCAACCTAAGCGCCCAGCAACTGATGATTGGATAAAGAAGATATGGTAAATGTATACAATGGAATACTACTCAGCCATAAAAAGGACAAAGTCGTCCCATTCACAACAACATGGATAGACCTTGAGGGTATTATGCTGAGTGAAATAAGCCAGACAGAGAAAGATGAACTCTATATGACTCCACTCATAGGTGGTAGTTAACATATGGACAAAGAGAACTGATCGGTGGTTACCAGGGGAAAGGGAGGTGGGGGGAGGGCACTAGGGGTGAAGTGGTATACCTACAACATGACTAATAATGATGTACAACTGTAATTTCACAAGGTTGTTAACTATCATAACCTTAATTAAAAAAAAAATAGGCCCTTCATAAAAGAAGCTATATAAATGGCCATGAAGCACACGAAAATGTGCTCAACATCATTAGACACCAGGGAAGTGTAATTAAGCTACGTTGAGATACTACACACCCACTAGGATGCTAAAATTAGAAAGCATGATTAATACCAAGTGTTACAGCATGGAGAACAGCTGGAACTCTCATATATTGTTGGTAAGAGTATAAAATGGTAAAATCTCTTTGAAAAATGGCTTGGCAGCCTCTAATAAATTTAAACATTCACCTACCTTATGACGCAGCAATTATACTCCTATGCTTGTGCGTAAGAGAAATGAAAAATACGTCCAAAAATAGACTTGGTCAAGAATGTTCATAACAGCTTTATTCATAATAGTAAAAAACTGGAAATACTCCAAACATCCATCAGTAGAAGAATGGATAAGAAAATTGTATCATATTCATATAACAGAATACTACTATAGCATAGGCATAAGTGAAATATTTAGACATGCAGCAACATGATGAATCTTAAAACCATTACCTGAATCTCAAAAGTTACTATCACACCATCGTTCACCCTGGTTTCCTTCATTCATTTAATCTCATACCAACCCTATAAAGTAGATACTATTATCCCTCAGTTTTAATAATGAAAAGATTCACAGAGGAAAAATAATATCCAAGTTATATTTATTCATTCATTAATTCATTAATTACTGAGCATATACTATTTGCCGACAGGCAATGTACGACGTGCTGAGGATATAATGTTAGCAAAACTAGGCCCAAGATTTAAACCCAGTCCTGCCACTACACAACACTGCCAAGTACTATGACAGGTCTAATGTAAAGAAATTAGCAAGGGGGCCGGCCTGGCGGCCGTGGTTAGTTCAGCAGCCCAGGGTTCACAGGCCCGGATCCCAGGTGCAGACCTACAAACCATTCATCAAGCCATGCTGTGGCAGTGTCCCACATACAAAAAACAGAGGAACATTGGCATAGATGTTAGCTCAGTGACAATCTTCCTCACCAGAAAAAAAACACAAAAAAATGAGTAAAACACCGTCACTGCCTTTAAGAAGTTCAGAGTCTAGCAAAAGAAAGGTAGATGAACAACCAACTACAGTGCAGTAAAAGTAATTACAATACAATACCAAGTACTCTTACTGGCATATACAGAGTGCTGAGTGAACCCAAAAACGGAAATGACTGATATAATTCTGCCTGAGTTGATGGAAGCCAAACTGGCAAAGGGTAATATAACAGCAGTTGGTAATATAACAGCAGACAGAGCGTCTTCAGGCACTGAGGAAGAGTGGAAAGCGTTCAAGATTCGGAACTAAATACACCTGGCTGAGATGCCAGCTCAGTATTCACATTTGTGAAATGTAATTCTCCAACAACTTGAAGAGTTGTGAGAACTGGAAGTAATATCTGTAAAGATCTAAGCACATGCAGAAGAAACTCAAGTT
This sequence comes from Equus caballus, assembly GCF_041296265.1. Lineage (NCBI taxonomy): Eukaryota > Metazoa > Chordata > Mammalia > Perissodactyla > Equidae > Equus > Equus caballus. The sequence continues at coordinate 38,908,949 of NC_091707.1, forward strand.
ATAGTAGCTTTTAGTTTTTGAACGAAAACTGGTATTAGTCATATTGCCAGCATATATCTCCTATTGTAAATTTGTCAATATCCAGAAAGGGTCACCCCTCAAAACCAGAATATGATTAATTTTCTGAGGGTGGGAAGCTTAAAACTACATCCTAAATCCACGGTGATTTGCTGGCTTTTGACCTGCCTCCTCACTTGAGATACACCATGAGACTGTGGATTAAGTGGAGTTGGCTATCTCAGTTTGAGCAGTCAGTACAAGGTTAGGGGCCAGAACCCCAAAACATTCAGACTAGTAGGAGTAAGAGCCCCTCTGTACTGTGCCTCTTGGTACAGGATCACTCCGAACGTGCACCTTATGAGCTGCCTCCTCTGTGTCCAGCTGACAGCAATGCTCACTTTAATCAGATACCCCTATCAGTCTACAAATTTCTAGAACAGAGGCTAGCAATAAGTATTAATCTGAGAGAGACAGTTCAGTAAGGTACCACCAAGATGGCAGGACTTTCTCAATATGCAGAGGCTCTTCCTGTGGAGCCTGCATCTGAGATTTTAATATAGATAAGGAAATAGGCTCAGGACTCCTTCTGGTGGCACAGGTTAGTGCTGCTGAATATTGAGGCATTTACAAAACAAGAGCTCAGAAGTTGTTTGCAAGGCTGACTGGCTCTTTATTGACATTTCCAGTCAAACTAGAATAATTACAAGAGGAGTCACCAGGGGGCCAACCTCTCCTGACCACATGGGTTTGTATGTGCACAGTTGACTGAAGAACTGATGCAGGAGGGTGTTTACATTATTTAATCATCAGGGCAAACAGTGCAAGCAGCTCTACAAGGAGCATGGCACATGGAGAGGGAGCAGGCTTGCACTGTGCCACAGATAGGCTGTGGGTGACGTTGGGCAAGTTATTTAAGCTCCGTAAGCCTCAGGTCCCTCACCTATAAAATGGGATAATGATGCCTTGCAGGAGGTTGTGAGAGCTACAGACAATACATAGGCAAGTGCCTGGCATAGTGCCTTGCATGTAACAGACACCTAATAAATGGTCATTCCCATTATTATAATTAATGTAAAGTACAGTCATCTATAGTTTGGGGAGAGCCAAGGAGAAGATATATGGCATGAGTTGATTGCTTTTATTGGATAGAGGCCATGTTAAACAGCTTTTAGCCTGCTTACATGGAGTGGAGTTCAGTGAAGGGTGTGTGTGTGCGACAGAGAGAGAGAGAATTAGAATAAGAATCCATGCTAGCTGAGTGGAGGAGATCAGAAGAAAGAAAGAGGGGAAGGAACGAAAAAGAGTAGCTTTCAGAAGAAACAAGTATAGCTTGTCACTAGACTAAGTTATCTGAAGGCAAGGCCTATGTTTTACTTTATTTCACTCTTTACCCTGTTTTTAGTCATTACCACATGCTCCATCAGTTTAACATAACGCTTGGCATCCGGCAGGCACTCAGTAAACACGTACTGCATGCACACTTGGAGCAGGCACTGAACTCTCACTTGCAGGTGTGGCTGTGACTAAACAGGAAAAGGAAACCAGCAGTAGTGGTGTGGGACAATTGTCAAGCAGTGGCTCTGATAAGCAGAAGTGCCCTTTGTCCTAGCGGTTGAGTCATTGCACCATCACACTGACACACTGTGACAGGTTTCATTCACAACACCAATAATGACACGAGGTCATTCCTCCAACAAAGCGATAAACCCCACATAGAGGCTCCAAATCTTTACCTGAGAATGATGGAGCCCAGTTTGTCACCCTCTACCCTAGTGAGCAGATCAAGTGTACAAAATATTTTGCTGTCCCACCTTGGACTAGGTGTTCTACATACACTGCTTTCATTAAGCCTCATGATGACCCTTTAGGAGGTATTACTCATAGTTTATAGGTGAAGAAAATAAAATTCAAAGAGGTGAAGTAATTTGCCTGAGGTCAATTATCAACCAGGTTTCAAAACCAATGCCCTTTTCATCTACTTGAAGTATAACACACATACAGAAAGGTACACATATCATAAGGGTATAGCTATAAATTTTCACAAACTGAGCACATCCGTGTAACCAGCATGCAGATCAAGAAACAAGACCCCTTGTACTCCTATCTCATTAATTCCCCCTCCACAAGTAGCAACTATTCTGACTTCTCACAACTTTACGAGTTTCACCCAGAACACCCTAAACTACCGTACTCTCTCCTTCTACTGAATTCTTAGGTTTTTCATATCCGTATTACCCATTTGGAATTTCTAAAGACTCTAGAAAGACAAGATCTTTGTCTTTCTAATTATGATTACAAGCTTCTTGAGGCCAGGGTTTTGTACTTCTTTACATTCCCTTAGCACATCTAGTATGGAGTAATGACTCCACAATATATGTACCTAACAGTTATCTTCTGCTTTCTGTGTATCTGACATTGTTTTAAGCATTTTACCTGGATTATCTTTATTAATCCTTCCAACAGTGCAATGAGGTAGGTACCGCTATTATCTCCCTCTTACAGATGAGGCACAAAGAAGTTAAGTAACTTGCCCAGGGTCAGACAGTTAGGGAAGGATGGAGTCAGAATTCGAATTCAGCATTGTTACTCCAGGGCATGCATGGATTGGAGGCCTTTCATTATTCTATTCTCTTTTCATCAACTTTTTATTAAAGTATAAAACACATGTATAAAAAAAGCTATAAATCACATGTTTAAAGTTCAATGAGTTTTCACAAAGTGAAGACACCTTAGGTTAACTCACACCCAGATCAAGAGACAGAACATGGCTAGCACCCCAGAAGACCCCCTTCATGCCTGTCCTAGTCACTAACAGCTCCCTGCTCCCCCCAGGGTATCTGCCATCCTGCCTCCTAACACCATACATTAGTTTACTTGTTTCTGAACTTTATATAAATGAAATCATACAGTATGTCCTCTTATATTCATGAGATTCATTCATTTTGTTGCATGTGGTATGTTAACTTCATTTCTGTATTGTATTCAGTTGTGTGAATGTAACGTGATTTATCCACTCTAGTGTTGATGGACAGTTGATAGATTCCAGATTTGGGTAACAACAGCTAGTGCTTCTGTGAACATTCTTATACGTGCCTTTTGGTACACACATGCATGCGTTTTTCTTGGGTACATACCCAGGAGTGGAATTGTTCTGTCCTTGGGTATGCAAAGCGATTGTACCAATTAATACTTCCATCTACAGTGTTTGAGAGTTCTGGTTGCTCTATATCCTTGTCAACACTTCATATTACCTGTCATTTTCATCTTAGCTATGATGGCAGATGTGGAGTGGTGTCTATCGTGGCTTTAATTGGGCTTTCACTGATGACTAATGAAGTTGTACACCTTTTCATATATTTATTGGTTATTTAGCTATTCTCTTTTGTGAAGTATCTTTTCAAGCCTTTTGCCCATTGGATGGTCCGGTGTTTTGCAGAAATGGATTTGTAGAAGTTCTTTATATATTCTGGATGTGAATTCTTTGTCAGATGCATTTACTGCAAATATCTCCTCTTACGATGTGGCTTTAACTCTCTTAATAGTAGCTATTGATTAACAGAGAGCGTTAATTTTGATGTAATCTAATTTATCAGTTTTTTTCTTTAACAGTTAGTACTTTTTGGGTCTTGTTTAAGATGCCTTTTTTAGGGACTGCCTCATTAGAGATTGACTGGTGGGACAGTTAGTCAAGGTTCCTTGCCTTCCTGTAGCCACATGAGCTAATAAGCTGAGCAAAGGCTTTTTCCCTGGAATTTGACTCTTAAGGAAAATGAAACTGAAATGAAAGACGGTTGTCATTCATTCGTCACGATGGTAGCACTGGAAGAAACCATTTGGAAGTCCTTGCCAGAGATCCAAATGCTGTTCTAGTTCCTGTCCTTTCTGAATCTGGCTTTTCAGCTTGATTTCGCAGCTTTCTATTCAATTCTGTGAGCCACCTCCACCCCCATATCCTTCCAATAAACTCTCTTTTTAAATTTCTAATTAACTAGAGTCTATTTCTGTTGCTTGCACCAAAGAATCCTACTGATTCCTTCATTCACTCTCTCTACATTGACATTATCTTTCTACTTTTATACATGGCACTAAACATAAAAGTACAGCTTGATCAGTCACACTGTGCAAACAAGAAATTTCATCTTCTTGAAACTGAGTCCTCATCCTTTCATGATTGCAGTATGATTTTTTAAAACTATGAGCTTTCTGACATCCTAGAGCTGGCTCTGGCTTGACATTCACCACGTTAGGAGAAACAATGGCATTTTCAACTCTTTGGCTCTTAGGGAAATGAAGAAGGGGAAATCTAGCTAAAACTGGACATTCTCCAATAAACCAGACAGTAAAAAGGTACAAAAAGGCATTAACCCCTTAACCAATTGTTAAGCAAAGACAGCTCTGCAGCTGTGCTTAAGAATGATAATTACTATCTTTTTTAGCTAGAGGCTATAATAATGAGCACTGATAATTTAAATGGAAGAACAAACAATACTTTGCGTGGAATATTATTTAAATAAGGAGTACTTCTAAAAATCAAATTTATCCTGAATAGCCAGGATTGGGGGAGGGGTGACAATTTACAGAAACACTGTTATAACTAGAAGAGTGTTTGGGAAATCATCTCAACAATCGCCCTCTCAGACCCTTCACATTTCACAAAATATGAGCACAGGCCAACATTAACAAGAGAGATTTTAAAAAAACAAACAGAAATTATACCTCCAAATAAGTCTAAGCTGGCAAGCCATACACACAGAGCATTGATGCAATTATAACATCAGGCATTTCTGGATTATATCTTTTGGAAGTGTTTTCAGAACTTGTGACATTTTCTTCAGCATGACCTAAGTGGCGGCAAATTTTTATTCCTTAAGGTCTACTGGGTTTGATTTCTCAAAACAGTCAAAACTCACTTGGAGTCAGGTGGTAAATAAATTTCTATAAGTTGTCTTCCTTTTTTTTAAAAAAAAAGGACAATACAACATGGCAGTTAAGAGCATGGACTTTAGAGTCAGAGAAATCTGGATTCTAAATGACATTTGCTGGTGTGTGATCTTGAACACAAGACAGCCTACTTGAGTTTCAATTTCCTCATACGTAAGAGTGGGCTAATATTCTATCGGACAGGTGTGGTTGATAAATGAGATAATGTATCCGAAGCTATTATAGCTTTAGCTTTTATTATTATGACTAAAGAAGGAGAATGGCTTTGTCTGTTGAATGTAAATCAGTTCTGAAAGGACTTCCCAAACAGAAGTTCACAATTTTTAGGCAGCGCCATTAATGAGTGTCAAGGCTTGCCCTGTCTCTGGATTTATGCAATCCAGCTCAGACTCAGAAAGTATTTCAAAAGGACTCTAAGCAGACAACACACAATCACAGAATCCAAGGACTGTAGATGGGGCATTTATTCACAGGTGTGGCTCTTGGTGTTGGACAAAGCCTAGTCACTCATGCTCTACTTCTGAATCCATCTCCAACAACTCGTGGGAGGTGTACGGGGCCATGAAGACAGGGCAGCTTTTGGTGAAGGGAAAAATGAAAGAACTGATGAGAAATTCTCGAGGGAAACCAGGTTCACCCAGAGGACATGATTTACTCATAGACAAATACACTGAGGGCCTGTGGGAGGATCAGGGACAGAAAGGTTGCTTTAAGGGCTATGTTTTCAAAATTCAGAAGGGCTGGTTTCTGGGGTAGTGCTAGGCAGGGAACACAGGCTGGCTGCTCAATAGAAGAGCTTTATTTGGTTCAGCAACTGGATTAACCACCTTTTCTTAGTTTTTGCCGAAAACCTTGCTCTGTCCTGCTTCTGTGGGAACAGAAATATGTCGTCAAATACCAAAAAAATCTGGTTACCTTGACCTCTGACCCTGAACCTCAGCATCCTTATCAATAAAATGAAGCAAATCACACCTACCTTACAGGACCATGCAAATTAAATGAGATCTCATGAAAAGCATTCATTACATTGTCGGCTACATAGCAGTTGCTTGATAAAGAACAGTTATTATTATTGGCTTTAAACAAAGAAGGAGATGCCAAATATTGGATCTGAACTATTAAGAAGATAGTCTATAGACTGAGAGAAAAATTTAGTCTAGTCTGGATAATAACACAATTTGCTGAATCTTGGTTTGAACAATTGCTATTATATCTTGAATGTACATTTTCTCCAAGTACTTTATACCTTCTTGTTTACCTACATATACCCTATAATTTTACTTAGTTAAAAGAATAAAAAATCACTTAATCAATTACCCTTGAGAAAATCTATTCATAAATATCCAGGTCTTGTGTTCTCCAGATATGACCTTTCCTTGGAGTTGCAGAGCTAGAGGATGAGGTTCCATGATGAAATAGTCTTTCAATTAATCTCCTGGACCATGTATGGAGCTCAGGAATCTGAATCTGTTTTGATCATGGCTGTGTATCTAAGGGCACAGAGTTTGTGGAGGAGTTATCCTTCAGAGGGAAAAAACAGGAACTGTTCATTCTGTCATCATCACCTCTTTCGCATAATAGACAAATGTGTATTTCCTATGCAGAGTCAAGGATAATGCGCCAAAGACAGGAAGAGACTGGGTCAAAGGTGTTGTTATCTTGTTTGGGAATCCTCCACACAGATGACTTCCCTGACATTTCAAAACAATGGTTCTCAAATCGTTGTATGCCCATGGTCACTTTGGAAGAGCAATAAACCAAGAGATCACATATGGAAGAGCCTGAATTAGGGCTGGAAGACCTGTCCTTCTGCCATTCAGAGAATCCATTTGATACCTTTAGGCCTCAGTTTCTACATCTGTAAAATGAGGGGTTGAATTAGATGATTCCGAATTCGTCCAGTCTTTAAAACCCTATTCACATCTATTCTTCTACTTTTTTATTGTAAAAGACGACAATGTAAGCTACTGCACTTTCACCAGAATGAACTAAGAATATGATATTGCTTTGATGAAACACAAAGAAATGATAAAACATGAATTCAGGTTAAAGATAAAAATATATATATTGTCATCCTGTAGTCATTACCAGAGAGCTGCATGCTCATCACGTAGATGTGCCTGCTTATCACATGCTCTTTCACCATCTATGGTAATAATAGAACAATTATCTGTGAACCCTCAAACTGGGTCATTTAATTCCAACTTTATGAACTGTCAAGACTAACAAGAGCTGCAGACAGATAGGGCACCTCCTCCCCACTCACTGTGGTCAACATGTGAGCAGTGGGCAGCACCAGCAGTAGGCAGTGAAGTTTAAGTTGTACTGGACTGAGAAGTTGAATTGGTCTCCAAATAGCTGAGTATCCAGATATTGTTCATGAGCTAATCATGCCTAACATTTATTGAGTACTTACTATATGCCAGGCCTTTAAGCCATGTGCTTTATATACATTATGTCATTTAATGTTTGATTATCACCCCTATTTTGGGGGTCAGGAAACTAGGGTTACAGAAGCTCAGGATCCTGGCGATGCTCTTCAGCCAAATTGTACTGACAGCTCTTTCACGACAGAGATGGACAGGAAATCTCCTATTTCCTTTCCCCTGTGCCTTCCTTCCAGGTCTGTGATTCACATCTCTTCCTCTCAAGTCTGAAAGTCCCGGGAGATTGGATGGCTCAGAAAGTTTGATACTTGACCTGCTCTTTGACTTTTTTTTTAATTGAGGTGACTTTGGTTTATAACATTACATAAATTTCAGGTGTACATCATTGTAGTTCAATTTCTGTGTAGACTACATCATGTTCATCACCCAAAGACTAATTACCATCCATCACTGTACACATGTGCCCTATTACCCCTTTCACCCTGTCTCCCTCCCTCCTTCCCCTCTGGTAACCCACCAGTCTAGTCTCTGTAGCTATGTGTTTGTTTGTTGTGGTTGTTTTTACCTTCCACTTATGAGAGAAATCATATAGTATATGACTTTCTGCACCTGACTTACTTCACTTAGTATAATATCCTCAAGGCCCATCCATGTTGTCGCAAATGGCAAGATTACGTCTTTTTTACAGTTGAGTAGTATTCCATTGTATATACATGCCACATCTTCTTTATCCATTTGTCCTCTGATGGGCACTTAGGTTGTTTCCAAGTCTTGGCTACTGTGAACAAAGCAGCAATGAACATAGGGGTGCATGTATCTTTATGCATTTGTGTTTTCACATTAAGGATGTGGAGAAAAGGGAACTCTCACATACTGCTGGTGGGAATGTAAACTAGTGCAGCCGCTATGGAAAAAAGTATGGAGATTCCTCAAAAGATTAAGAATAGAACTACCATACGATCCAGCTATTCCACTTCTGGGTATTTATCCAGAGATTTTTGACTCTTTAAAAGTGTCTTCTTCTAAGCGCCAAATGGTTCAACAACTACCTCTGTCTTCCATGATCAGATCAACTGGTACCACTGATATCTCTAGAGCGCTTGTGCTGTATTAGGCATCAGCTCACGTGGTTGGTGTGAGCGAGGATTTGAGCTGAACAGCAAGTGCATGTAAAGGACTTGGAGAACAGAGGAATGTGAGCCTGGAACTTAAATGATCACTTCCTGAAAAGCAGAATGAAATTTGTATTCCTTTTTGCATTGCAACAAGTTTTGTATCTGGTCATCAACAGGTAACGAAATAGGATGGTATACTGGAAAGAGCAATGGAATAGAAATGAGTATAAGAATATGGCAATAGGTCACCACCACCCCCACTCTTGCCCAACAATCTCTGCTCTGCTCTCCCCTCCCTACTCAGAAACAGACCCTGATACTGAGAAGCACCAAATGTCAAGGGGTGTTTCTAACAGGAGGGGCAAAGGAGAAAAGAAAAGGTGGAAATATTTCTTTATTGGATTAAAAACAATAACAATTTTTAAATTCATACTCTGTGCCAGGCCCTGCAAAAAACTTTTCTTAGAAGATTTTATTTGCTTCTCACAAAAACCCTACGAGAGAGCTATAATTAACTCTATATAACATAAAGATGAAGAAAATGAGGCAGAAGAGGTTAAATAACATGCCCAGATTGTGCAGTTAGGAAATAGAAGAGCTGAGATTTAAGAGAGGCTTTGCCACTAAAAACAAAGGGATTTGCTTTGTAAAGAATTTTGTTACAGTGTTATTTATTCCTGACAGGTCTAGAAAGAGGCCAAGCCCTAGGAAACCAAGAGACGGCTGACAGCTGGCCTTCTCTGGACCTAACTAGCCAGGGGACATCAAGTAGGAAAGCACCATATTCCCACATATTATCTTTGTTGTGTATATTTTTGTAAATGAAGGAGTAGCCAATTAATATTGCCCAGTGAGGCATAAGAGCTTTATGGTTTGGCTACGTGTCAACCCAACAGTTATTTCCTAGTCTTTGGCCAACATGGCATACCACACTGTCTCAGCCTAAGTAAGCAAACAAGCAGAATGGACATATGTGTGTGTGTGAGTGTGTGTGTCTAGCATTTGTGCAGCGTAGGCACAACACCTATAGGCACACCTTGCATTCTTGGCTAAAATTCTTTCCTCCCCATAAAGAAGAGAGATTATGTGATTGTGTTAGCCATTCTTCTCTTCCTGAAATGGCTTTGCGAGGGATACCGTCTGGCTGGGGTTTAAGCTCCTAGCTGGACCAAGCACAAAGGCAGGGTACTGACACCCTCTGTGCCTGTGGGTATTGGTGAGAAAGGGAAGCAGGGACAACTATGCAGGGAAAGGCCGTCCTTTGCCATTAAAGCTGAACCTCTCTAGGGAGAAGAGTCAGAAGAGAAACTTTATATATCTCACCTACCCATACTCTGTATCTATAACTGTTCTCAAGATAAATTCAGAGCTTTGGCTTTCTGAAGCTAGAGATTTCATGCTTTCTACTGAAACTTAATTTAATTAGTAAAACTCCCCTAAGTCACTTCTCCTACAAACTGCAAACTCAGTGAGCCCAAAAGGAGTCCTATCTTCTAATTCAATCAACTTCCCCCCACGCCTCTGTACCTGGCTCATGAACATCCATCACACCTCCAACCTAAGGAATTCTTGCTCTTTCCTCCTGGCGGCATCTAGACTAGGCTTGCTGTTTAAAATCAAATTGCCCCTCACTGTTTAAATGTGTACTGGCTGTCTCTGGTTTCATGATGCATTTGCCTGTATTCATCGTAACTGTCCTGGTTTACAGGAACCTGCCAATCCTTTTGAAAACAGTAACTTTCTGGTGTTTAAAGCAAAGAGATTTCTGGAGTCCAGTCTACTTTTTGTGTGTTTATAATCACCTTTAGTAGCAAACTCTTTGTGCCATTACTCAACACTTCAGGTAAGAATTCTATTTAAGAAACATGTCTTTGCTTGTAAAGCCTGGCAGTCAAAAAAGGACACTTACAGGCAAATTAATTAAAAAGACATAGGCCCATGTTTTCACTGTCTTTCTTGTTGTCTCTGTCTCCCTCCACTCCTTCTCATCTCTTTCTCCCTCCCTCTCTCTTTCTCTTTTCTTCCTTCTTTTTTTGTCCACCACTTCCATTCTATATACTATCTCCCACAATCTCCTTCCAGGACCTTGCTTCATTTCATGGATTCTGTCTCAAAAGACTAAACAGTCCAATCAAGGAAAGTTTAAACCTATCTAATGGTCAGATCAATGACAAAAACCCAAAACAAAACAACAAAACAAAAAATTGTTTTGCTTCAATTGCTTGCAACATATGTTGGGTGTAGGGTGGGATGGTAGAGAAGAGAAATAGGCAAAGTCAATCTGAAGATCCTCGGGGCAGAGACTGTGATATAATTATCTTTGCACTCTCCATAAAGCCGAACGCAGCACCGTCAGTCATTCAACAAATGTTTACTGAGTGGCTCCTACATGTAGAATCAGTGGTAAACAAAACAGATTGGGTACTTTCTCACAGAGTCCTCAGTGTCATGACGAGAGAGAAAACTGATCCAAAAAAGCCCCCAAGAAATAGATAAGTACAAACTGTGATAAGTGTAATGAAGAAAAAGAACACACTTATTAGCCAACATATGCCCAGGAGTCCTGATCCAGCCTGGGGGTCAGGGTAGGCTTCCCTGAGGAGGCAACATGGCAGCAGAGATCTGAAGAATGAGTAGGAGTTAACAGAGTTGCCCATCATAAGCAGTTCAACAAAGCAAAGGCTTTTCTACTTTTAAAACAACTGGAGTACCACTTTTTGTGTGTGTGGGAGAGATGTGAAAGAAATCCTAGAAATGTCATCCAAATCTTTCATTTTACATATAAAGGAATTAAAATCCCGTATGAGCTGCCCAAGGCCACTCCAGTAGGACTAGACCCCGAGGCTCCTGGCTCCTAGCCCAGAGCCCTTTGGACCACACGGCAACAGAACGGCAGTTTCAGTGGCCACAACAGACTTAAAGGCAGTGATGATGGGCCTCTGAGACATAAAGACCAGGGGCTTATCCCATATTCAAATAGAATGCTGTGGGTCGGGGATAAAAGGTTTTTAAAATTGAACTTTTAATAAAAGAATTCAGTGCTGCTTCTGAAGAATGGCTCGATATGTTCAAGTACTTTTGACAAAAATGTATTTGTAAACCAGGAACAAAGAGTGAGCCAAGCTGATTTCCCCGCCTGCATACAAAGTGAAAACAAGATGTCAAAGTGACAACAGTACTTTAGCAATGTGATAAATCAACCCAAAGTGATATTTAAGGTCTACTGATTCCATCCAGGAGCCCAGCAAGAACTCCAAGACCCCTGAGCTCTGATCATCACCAAACCTGAGATGACACAAGAAGCAGCCTTGAGTACCAGGCTGGGCATTTTTTAAAAGCCTGTGAAGCCTTCTGGGAAGTTAATACCGCCTAAGCAACTTTCCCCAGCATTTTTCCCATTTTCTTTCCTCTCTTTACGACACTGCTACACCAAGTAAAAACTAACACCTCCTTTTCTCATTCTCAGTTAGCTTGTCCTTCCTTCTCAGTAAACAACGCAACTACAGCGGTGATTAGAAGAACCAGGAAATGCAGAGGGAAAAACCTACATTCTGGTCCATTCTGGCATACGGGCAATAATCCAAGGGCTTAATTATCACTATTTATTAAGCAATGATAGTAAGAGAAGGTTTTCCAAATGTTGCCAGGGGGTGTCTCTCAGAAGAGAGGCCTCATTAAGAAGGGAGAAAAAGATGCTATTGACTACAGATTAAACTTCAATTCCTTCCCCACCCCATACCTCTTCAGGGGACAAAAGATTGGAAATGTCCCTCCAATCAAAACAAGATCTTTCTCTGCCTTTTCATGATTCTTAGCCCTTGCTTTGTGTTGGCCTCTTTGTCTTTGCAAAGAAGCTGCTTCATTGAAACATCATAGAAAAAAACAGTTGTCCCCCCAGACAATGAAGTCGCTTGCACACAGGCATTTCCAACGTAGGCAGGCAGGCAGGCAGGCAGGCGACAATGCCGGCAGAATTCTCAACCTGTTGCTATAGTAGCAGAAAGAATGTGATTCAAGCAGCTCTGCTCTGATCCATATCCAAATCCCTCTAGCTTCCAAAGAGAACATTAACCCTTCACTGCCCTTTCTTAGGGGCAGAAACACCTGGGAAGAAGCCTACATTTTTCTTAGGAGCTGGACGTCATAGTCTTAGCATTCAATCACTCATTCATTCATCCAATAGCTATTTATTTAGATTCCATTATGCTGGCTCCTAGGTTTTCAGTGGTAAACAATGCAGACATGGCCCTTGGCATTGAGCAAGAGGAGGGGCAGGATATTAAGTCAATGCTCAAATAACAATGTACTATGCAGCATCAGTGTTACATGGGAGACACATGTGGTTTTCAGCAAAGCCATCACCAGAATGGAGACCAGCTATCCAAGATAACCAGCTCATACATGAATTGTGGCAGACTCTATATATTCGGCACCACTGTAATTATATGTTCACATGTGTTAATTTGACAAAAATACCACTAGAAATGCCTGCTCCAATCATATCATACCTCCTACAAAGCATTAGTTTAAATGAGTTGTTTAATCAAATCACTTTTCCACATAAAATACAAACAGCTTGTTAGAGAACGATTGCAGGCAATTGCTGAACAGTCACCAAGCAACAGAAATGCCAGGTGAGGGCTCAGAAAATATGCAAAAGAAGCACAGTTACGAGGACTCTGGGAAGATTGCTAAACAATCTCTACTCCGATGTATTTCTCTGGTCAAGATGGTAACGAAGGAAATACAATTTAGAAATGACCTACAATCCAGCTTACTTTCCCTAACATTGTGGTGTGGAAATCTCATATTACTGAACACCTTCCTGCTAGACTTCCTTGTTTCCCATGGAGCATAAATACCAGGAGGGTGGGGTTTCTCAGGAGGATAAACTCAGTAGGTAATGATATCCTCATAGGCTTTTTGTGAAACAAGGCAGCATCGATCAGCTTGCCAAGCAAAAGCTAAAAAACTAAGAGGACAGGTTGCCAATCTCATTTGGCCAGTAGATGTGGTCTCAGGGAAGTTACATAATCCTTTGTACCTCAGTTTCCTCAGAGGTAAATTTGATACACCATGCAGATTCAAAAGCACAGCATGATCTATAGCAATGCCTATAAATCAGTGGCCTGGAATCAAGTACTCCATTATTTTTCTATGTAACACTCTAAAACACGGTTTCTGTCCCAGAGAATATTTGAGAACCTCAATCCTATTTTATCTTTTTTTTTTTTGAGGAAGATTAGCCCTGAGCTAACTACTGCCAATCCTCTTTTTGCTGAGGAGGACTGGCCCTGAGCGAACATCCATGCCCATCTTCCTTTACTTTATATGTGGGATGCCTACCACAGCATGGTTTTTGCCAAGCGGTGCCATGGCCACACCTGGGATCTGAACCGGCGAACTCCGGGCCGCCGAGAAGCGGAACGTGTGCACTTAACCGCTGCGCCACTGGGCCAACCCCTCAATCCTATTTTAGAACACTGGTTTCCTATCTCAACCAGAGGCACAGGCTACAAGCCTTTCACCAAACAAATCAAGGGAAGATGGGCCATCAGGGAGGAATGTCCACTCAAATCTCCTTTAACCTCTGCAGTGTTGGGCCAGGGTTTGCGTAAAGGTCTCAAATGTTCAGAATAGATGGAAACTGGTTTCTTTTTGCCTAAGAAAGAAGTGATGTTAGTAAAGGGATGTTATATGATCTAAAGTAATGACTCCACTCCAATTAATGCCCATCCTGGAAGTGGACAGTGGGCAACCAAGCCCAGTGACCCAGACCCTTCACATTTTGCAGGATGGTGTGAGAATAGAAATGGAGGCATTCTGTTGGGATTCCAGTGATGTCTCTGTACCTATCAAGTTTGAGGTACTTGCAAGAATTCTTTTCCCTTTAAAATTCCATTGTATAGATCATAGCAAAGAGTCCGATGCTTACTTCCACATTACAAAGAATAGGTTACTTCCAGAAGATGGACACCTTCTGCCCCTTGGTTACTCTGGGCTCCAGCTATGGTGTCACCAGCTTTTCTAAGCAGGACAAAGTGCAATTTCGTGCCATGCCCTTCCCCCACTACAGAAGCTTACAATAATGGCCCTATTTCTTCACCCCTCTCAGAATCCATGCCCTTTGCCACATGACTTTGCAGTTTCTCCCTGCAAATATCTACTTCCCTGCCCTTTGACAATGGACTTGGCCTTGTGACTTGCTTTGACCAACAAGATGTTAACAGGTTAATGGCATAAGCAGAAGCTTGAAATGAGCTTGCTTGTCTCTCTGCCATGGCCATGAGAAGAACATGCTCAAGCTAACAGCAGGTCCTACGAGGAGAGTGAGGGACATATGGAGTAAAGCCATCCCCAACTGAGCCCAGCCAAGAACAGCTGATTCTCCCCACCCCAACCTGCAGACATAGGGGTTACTAAAAGCATATTGTTGTATGCCACTGAGATTTTGTGGTTGTTTGTAACACAGCATTATTGTAGCAACAACTAACTGATATACCCACCATAGTAAAAATTCACCTGTAGTTTAAGCGTTAAAACACTGTGTTTTGTTTTCTTCATACAAAACAAGTAATGGATCACTGAGGTTTTTTCCCTATTAGACTATAAAGTCTTCAAAGCAGGGTCCTAACAAAGCCTGAATGCCCAAGATTTACTCATAGAGTCCATACCATGTTCTAAATCCCAGGGAATACAATGGTAAACAATACACAATTCCAGCCATCAATCTGCACCTGTGAATTTTTTCCCACCTAGGATCAAGTCAGTAATGTACTTTTGCCCAAAGGTGATTATAAAGTTTACTTACACAGCCGGAAGTACCAAGTCAGTAATGAACTCTGAACCACCTGAGTGTTATTTGCCTAAGTACAGATGATCTGGAATCACTGCATCTTTCAGTAACGGAATGGACTGAAAAGACCATTGGATTATTGGTTTTAAATCCCAGCCAATCACCAGAGCTTTCTAAATTACAGATTCCTAGACCCCATCTATAGACATTTAGTTGACTACTTTGGCACAAGGCCCAGGCATCTAACACAGATGCAACACGTTAAAAAGGTCTCAAAGTAATGCTGATCATCACAAGAACTGGGGAACCCCCTCCCATCTCACAGAACCCCTCATCCAATGACTGAATCTCTTACATTGAGTTGCACTAAGCATTTGTGATGACATTAATAGACCCAAAAGTGAACACAGAGGGATCATCTCCAGGTGACCACACGTATCCGTTAGTTACTGTTAACATAACAAACCTTTCCAAAACTCAGCAGCTTAAGACAATAAGCACTGATTACTGCTCATGAATCTGTGGATCTGGATCTGTCTGTCTGATCTCTCCTGGGCCCACTCATGTGTCTGAGGTCAGCTGGCTGGTCTAGGATTGCCTCACTCACATGCCTGGTGTAAGATCGTTGTCAGCTGGGATGATAAAGGTTTCAGAGCCACAGCAAGTGAGGCCGGGAGTGTCCATATGATGACTGGGCTGGATTCCAAGGGAGCAAGCAGAAGTGTGTAAGGCCTCTTAAGATCTAGGCTGGGGACCGGTACACAAGCACACCTTTACTTCTGTGCATTCTACTGGACAAAGCAAGTTACCAGGCCAAGCCCAGATTCAGGGGCTGGGGAAACAGACCCTAACTCTTGATAAGAGGAGCTACAAAGTGATATCACAAGAGACTAAATGCAAAGAGGAGAATAATTGGGGCCATTTCTGCAATCAATCTATTACATAATCTAATAGAAAAATATCGCCTCCGGCCACACGTGATTTCTAAGTGTGGGCCAAAGCTTCGACCCTAATCTCAAAAGTTCTAACATCTTCAGGTTGACGTCTCTCCTGATATTCCTCATTTCTACTCCTGGCTACACACACACACACACACACACACACACACACACACACACACACATCTGACTTAATCCTCAAGATCTTGGTCTCAAACTAAAGCAAAATAAATCTATTTGCTCTCAACACTATTTTATATTACCCTTCGAGGTTTTTTTTTTTTAAAGATTGGCACCTGAGCTAACAACTGTTGCCAATCTTTTTTGTTTTTCCTGTTTCTTTCTCCCCAAATCCCCCCAGTACATAGTTGTGTATTTTAGTTGTGGGTCCTTCTAGTTGTGGCATGTGGGATGCTGCCTCAACATGGCCTAATGAGTGGTGCCATGTCCACGCCCAGGATCCGAACCCTGGGCCACTGAAGCGGAGCGCGCAAACTTAACCACTCGGCCACGGGGCCGGCCCCCTTGAGGTTTTTTAAAAATGATGTGGATGACACGTCATCCTTATGAGTACTTGTTCCAAGCAAGTCTCTCTGTGATGTCTCTTCCTGGCTTAGGACGTGTCTACAGATGAAATGTAACCAAACGATCATTAGGGCTACACTCTCCAATTGACCCCACAGCATTAACGTGAGAAGCGCCAACGGGTAAGAAATATTACAGGAAAGAGATAACACACAAGACCAGAAAACAGCCCTGAGGAGCAGGAAACTGGAGCTCACTGAAGATTACAGGCTGAGGCTAATTATATTTTAGCCACCAGCTGCTGGCTATGCCCTCCTCACTCCACCTCCCTACTCCACACACCCTTGCCCCGACTGTGACCACTTAGGAAAAGGACTAAAACTACAGTGGCTGAATCCAAAACTATTTCCCCTGACCCAGGCCCTAAGATGGAAGCAGCCTGGTTGGGATGTACACCAGTTATTACAGCATCATTACAACTAAGGTGCTGTTTTCTGTTTTTTAGAAAAATGACCATGACCTTCTGGTCAGCTCCACTCAAATTCTCTTAACATCCACTTGGGACAGCAGAAGGTGGTAGAACAGAACCCCAGAAACCAGAAAATAGGATAGCAGAGAAGTGGCCAGGGCTGGGGAGTGCCTGAAGGCTCTCTGGAGGGGATACAGAGAGGAGGAGAAAGCACACACAGCTGAAATGCAAGGTTTAAGTGCTTTTTTTTTTTTGAGGAAGATTAGCCCTGAGCTAACATCTGCTGCCAATCCTCCTCTTTCTTTTTTGCTAAGGAAGGCTGGCCCTGAGCTAACATCCGTGCCCATCTTCTTCTACTTTATAAGTGGGGTACCTGCCACAGCATGGCTTGCCAAGTGGTGCCATGTCCACACCCGGGATCCGAACCAGCGAACCCCAGGCCGCCGAAGCAGAACGTGTGAACTTTACCGCTGCACCACTGGGCTGGCCCCTAAGTGCCTATTTTATGTGGTTAGTTTCAGTCTGCTTTGCAGGATCACTACTTAACAGACTAAACAACAGGAGTGGATGAAAAACACAATGAAATAAAAAGAAACGCAAAAGTCACCATAAAGACACCTCAAAAAAGCCAAATTAAAGAAGATATTGCATTCAATTTAGCTTATGAAGAAACCCTAGGAAGTTCCAAAAACATGCAGAACAGGCCACACCCACACTCTTCTAAACTGTATTCTATTCCTGGGCACTGGATCTGGGAGAGAAAGTTTTGGTAGGTATGGTGATGTTTTTATACCGTAATGCATAGTTATCCAAAGTGCAAATGCTTCTGAGGGCCAGAATGGCTATCAATGCTCTTCACTCCGCAGGTGGCTTGGATGGCATCCATTTGTTTTTCAATCACAACTGAAGAGAGTCACAAATTTAAACGTCTCAACTCCAGCCAAAATCATCGTAATGGTTCCCACCTCCGTCTCTTGCTCACTTGGCAACAAAGTAAGTGGCATCCTTGGATCATCTTCTAATAAGCTGGCTGACTGGGCTGGAGTCAATCTACGCTTTTGATTAATTAGCCAAGGGGAAACCAAAGCTATAAGAAGGCAAACTACTGGCATTATCACCACAGGAACATTGATAATGACAATGAAGGAGAATTACTGATTTCTTTTCAGCAGAAGACATACTGTACTCTCCTGACGCTTAGAGGTTTGCATTCTAAGAAGAGGATTGTCACCCTACCTGTGCCCCTCCCGCTTCAACACGCACGGGCACACACAGCGACTTCACATCCTTCTTGGTACACTATTTTTTAGGGCTATTGTTTACTGCTGCTCTAAAAACCTATGTTATATTAAGTATAGGTTGCTCCTTACAGAGCATCCTTAAGTTGCCTGCACCACGGTGCCAAGAAAGAACACGTGCTGCATTTACAGAGACACCTGGGCACAGGCTAAACTTTCACATGTATCATGGGAGCGCCTCTGGTTTGGGCAATTTCTATTGCACTTGCCTATGCCATTCTCCTACAAAACACCTAAGCTCGGCATCAACACACACTAATATAATCACAATGTAATTTCTCATGGCTGTTAAAAAAAGAGGGCCGTCTCAATCTACTGTAGGAGTGTAGTATCAAATTAACATTACGCATAGCCTGATCTTTCCTACAGCATTTTTCTTGAAATCTCCCAGGTATTAAAGTTTGGGCTAGGCCAGGAACCAGAGGCAGCAGCTTTATTCCTTCACATGCCAGTGCAATCAACGGCTTGTGTTGAGAATAAATATTTGAAACTCAGAAGGCTATTAACAATGCAGCGCCTAGATTACTCTGAATTACTCTCTCACCCACAGCAATTGAGGGAGAAGTTCTTGGCACCAGCCCCACGCAGAAAACCTGCTTCCCAGCCTCCTCCATCTGCCTTCCGACCCTCGGCTCAAAGAATTCTCCACACACTATACAAAGATCTCAGTTTTCTCCCTGAAGTCCCACATGAATCCCACATTGAACTGACTTTTTTTGTCCCAGAGCACCACAGATTTAATTCAATACCTCCAAGTTCATATATATTTAATTAGACCAACTTATCCATTAACTCTTTTACTCAGACCCCTCTGCTGGCATCTTTCATTCAACATTGAAATCTTTTAAATAGGGTTTTCTGTTTGCTTGTTTTGAGACAAACTGTCATCTTAGTCTATTTTAAAGCTATGATAACAATTACTTGACTTTTCAGTTAGTCAGAGGTGCCATGTATTAAAGGCCCACAATCCTTAGCACTTTTCCTTCTTCAAAACCTATTTGGTAAGCAAGGTAGGGTTTTTTCCTATAGGGCCGAAAGGGTAAGTTGCACTAACTAGAGGTAATTAGTATGTTAAGTTTTGTTTGAAGGCTAGGGTATCAGGTTACAAGTTCTAATAAACCCTGCTGGGAAAAGACATTTCTTTGTCTTGGGACCACCGAGAACTAACCAATCAACCAAACAAAACACCTTCAACTCTATCAGAAACTCTCCCATCTAAACACAATGGAAAAGAAAAGCCAACACCATTGCAAACAAAATGAATGGAGTCCCGCAGCTGGCAGCCCTTACCATTGGGGGAGGAGGCCCCCTCCAGACCCTTGCCGGGGCTCTGGCTCTTCCTGGGGTGAGGCGAGGGTGGCGAGGGGTCCGGGATGTGGGTGCGGGTGGAGGTATGCTCCGTGCATGCTTGAACAGGACTCACCGCCGTCTGCCTGCCTGTCTGCCACTCCGTCCTCTCGTCTGGGTGGGAAGGGCCAAGATGAAAAAAAATGTGCAGGTTACTCACTGGCCTTCGCAGGCAGGCACACCCAGGAGGAGGGAGAGGCAGGGCGCAGACAGGGAGATTCTTCAGAGGCTGGGTGCCAGATCTTGCTTCTGATTCCTTTTGTTAATACTTCCTGAACTTTAAACTCAGTCTGCACAGGCATGGGTACTTTAGGGAGGCAAATAACACTTGGATAATTAGATTCCAAGAGCTTAATGCAAAGGTTACTTTGAAAAGGCAATGCTTTTTTAGCACACATACTTTAAGATTTAACCTTGAAATTTGTTTCCACTGTTTGAGCATTAACACTGGCACAGGAAATGAGAGTGAGGGGCAACCTTGGTGCAGGGCCCTGGAATGGCCTGGAGCAAGCAAACCTGGAGGTGATTTACACAATGAATTTCTCTATCTTTTAGACTCTAAGTTTTAGAGAAACAGGATCGTTTGCCTTGTATAATAGGCACATTCTTGAAATAGGTATCTGGAAATATCAAGATTTTAGAAATGGATCCACATTGAAAATGCAAGAACTTGTTACTGGATAGCCTGGCCTTTGATAAATCCTGAAATGAAGGCTTTCATAAATGGAGGGAATCCTTTTTGTCTGTTTTGGTAAGTGTGGGTAAGGCACAGCAGTATAGGCACAGCAGTATTACAGTAGAAGGAGACAGAGCGATGGAGCCGAGAGTGAGGAGAAGGAAACCAACACTTCTTAGTACAACTATGGACCAGGCGCTTAGCTCATTCAATCCTGAAAATGCCCTTATGAGGGAGGTATCAGTCTTCCTCTTTCACATGTGAGTACACTGAGACCCAGATGTTAGGTAACCTGGTTAAGGCTCAGACAGCCAGTGAATGGAAAACCCAGGATTTGGACCCAAGTTTGCCTGAATATAAGACCCCACGAAACCACCAGGCATGTCTCCCACCATTCTTGAAGAAATACTCACTTTTCTTCCACTTTTAGTTGACCTAAGGCTAAGTCACCTTTTGAAGAATTTTTATACCATTCCCAAAACTGCTATGCCTTGAAAGAAAATTCTGCAGGATATTAACAGGTGTAATAAAACTTTCTTTACTGTAGCTTCTCACAGCCTTTAATATGCTAATACATATGTGGATCTGAGGCCCAGGACTTAAAGAATGCCAGGTTTCCTTCCCCAAAGCTTTTTGCTTGGAAGGAGGGGATCCTCTGGGTTTGGGAAACACCGTTACAGAGATGGGTTATTGTTGTATTTTTCTACCCCGCCAGTACAGTCTGAATGTTTGTGTCCTCCCCAAATCCACATGTGGGAATCCTAATGCCCAATGTGATCGTGTTAGGCAGTGGGGCCTTTGGGAGGTGATTACCATGAAGGTGGAGCCCTTATGAATAGGATTAGCACTCTTATAAAGGAGACCCCACAGAGCTGCCTAGCCCCCTCCACCATGTGAGGATACAAGGGAAGTCTGCAGCCCAAAAGAGGACCCTTACCTGACCATGCTGACCCTGATCTCAGACGTCCAGCCTCCAGACCCATGAGAAGTTTCTGTTTCTAAGTTACCTAGTCTGTGGTATTTTATTACAGCAGACTGAATGGACTAAGACACTACATCTCCTCTAGCCCTTTTATTTTTCTAAATTTTTTGAACTTATAAAAATAATTTATAACAAAAAAGTTCAAACAGTATATAAGGATATAAAATAAAAAGTAAAAATCTACCTATTCTCTCTAACAACCAGTCCCACTCCCCAAAAGTAATAACTGTTAGGAATTTCTTATCTGCTTCAGAAATGTTTATGCATTAAAGCATATCTGAATATCCTTTTAAAAATAACACAACCAGGACTAAAGTACAACCATGATGTGTTATTTGGTACTTTCTTTTTAAACTTAATAATGTATCTGAGATTTTCCATATCAGCATATAGGATTACTACAGACAAATCAGAGACAAGAATAGTAAAAGACAGATCTATAATATGGGATTACTGCTTTATAAAAAGGTCCCCCACATGGGTCACAGTATGCTTTGTGACTCAATGTCAGAACACCTGGTTTCCCTTCCCAGCTCTGTGTAACCTCCAAACTTGACAGTCATGTATAGGATGGGGAGGACCCTAAGACCTAAATCACACCACAGGTTGTTGTGAGGATCAGTTAACAAAGATGATGACGACAATGACACCTCAGCCACCACTTATTGAGCACTTACTCTGTGCCAGGCACTTTTCTTAATGCTTTGTATGTATTAATTTGACGAAGGCTTACTCTCAACAACCCTATGAAGCAGGTATTATTATTAGCCCCATTATACAGATCAAGAGAGCCATCTCAGAGTGCACACCCAGCACACAAGTGCACAATAAAAGCCTGAAGTTGTATCAATGAGGTCAACTGATGTCGGCAACCCTGATCTTTGCTACTATGTATTCCTCAAGGTGGCATTGTAAAGTAGGTCCCATTTTCCCTTAGGAATAATGTTGTAATTGGGGGTTCTGTTCCCTCTCACCTTGGCTTTCTATAAATTCCAAAGATCTTGTAAAATAGAGATACCACAAATCCCACAATCATTTTAAATAGCAAAATGATGTTTCCTGACTCAGATATTTTGAGAAATTGGCTCCTACAACCCCTCTTTTTTACTGACAAATGAAATAATATCCAGAAAACCTGTGGGTCTTCTCTAAGGGCACATATCTTGTCATCCTGTCTCAGGAAACAATTTCTAAAGGTGCATACATTTGAACCCCATACGATGCACAAGGGACTCCAACATATTCCACATGCACATACAGAACATATCATATCACAGACCTGACATAATATTAATATACAAGTTAGAACAAGCATCAAACATTTAATTAGAAATAGCTTCCCCTGCCCCCCTTAGAATTTAAAAGGTCATTTGAGGAATGATTTGACTGACATTTCTCTTAGAAAAACTGTCCAGGGATAACGTAAATCAATATCTTCTTATTCTCTCAACATATTTTCCTGTAAAGACCAAGAGGCCTTCAAAATCAATCCACTGGGTTCTTTCCCCCTTACACAGTTGCAGGAGCTTCTCCATTGTTTGAGACATCACTCAGGGCCTCAGCCTGGTTTGGGGTGCCCATGCTTTGACATGATCCTCCAGCCAATTGCTCTTTATCTTTTTTCTTTGCTCCCCATCCACCTTCCCAAGCAAGGAAAGCTTTGAAGGTGAAGGAAGTCACAGAGGGGCAGACTGAGAGAAGGAAGGAAGGAGACAGACTCACATTCCTTTAGTGTGGGTATAGTTAAGTGGATACTACACATTTTAAGCGTTAAAAAAAATGAAAAGAACAGAGAACCTAACTCATTCCCTCCTCCAGCTTTGATGCCCACCCAACACTAGACTATAACTTTCGGCACAGTGCCTAGAAGGTGGTAGGAGCTTACTCACTTTGGGGGCTATTTGTCCCCCAAGCTACTCACTAATTTAGCATAATCTTCATGTCCAATGTGTTGTTTCTTATTCTCAATTACATTCAACCGTGTCCATCTATTCAGAAAGAGGTCTACATCTGACATAGACAGTGCAGCCCTGCTCTGACAGACACACACTAAGAAGATACAAACGCTTGCTTTGGCTGCTCAGCAGTCAGGAGTGGGGAAGGAACAGTGGCACTTGGGTCCCCACTCTGCTACTTTGGCTCCAGCCAAGTCACAGGTTGGAGTTCTAGCTTCCTGGTCTCTCCAGTGAGGATAATATCATCTACGTCACAAGGTTGGAATTGAAGACTAACTGAAACGAGTAGGTAAAACATTTTGTAATCAGCGGAGTCCGCCCAAATACCAGGTAGTGACCATCTCTGCTTCTGGCTCTCTAAATGTGTCGGCAGTGCGGCGTGGTAACTGCTTCAACAGAGGAACCGAGTTGTTTCCGTTGTTCATGATCCTCCAGCGCACGGTCTACTCAGCTGCTGTTCCCAAAGTAGGTCCATCAGAATACTAACTAGCAGGTGAGCACAACGCTAGTGGAAAATGGATCAGATTAGTCTCATGTGGACACAGACCTTTTCTTCCATTCCTCTTGCTTTATCAGACTTCTGAACTACTTCCTTTCAGCATAATTATGAAACTATTTTTAAACCTTTTGTTATGGAAAATTTCAAACATATAAAAGTGGAGAGAAAGCTGTAACAAACCTCCACACATACATCACCAGCTTCAACAACTATCAAACCTTGTTTCACCTATATCCCTATCCACTCTGGATTCCCAGTATCATATCATTTTATCCATAAACACTTCTGCACGTCTCTCTAGAAGATTCTGCTTGTGAACATAACTAAGATGTTATTACACCCAAAAAATGACCTATAACTACTTAAATATTATCCAATATCCAGTCAGTATCAAAATTTCTCCAAATGTCTTAAAGGGGTTTTTTGGGGCACTTTATTCAAATCAATCCTGCAATTGATTGATAAACGTTGCCTTTTTTAATCTAAAAGTTCTTTCCTATCTTTATTTCTTCCTTGTAATTTCCTTGTTAAATTAATTGACCTGGTTAATTGACCTGGTTCTTCTGTTATACAGATTGTCCCACAAGCCACATTTTCATGACGGTGTGATTTAATATGTTCCTCTGCCCCTTGTATTTCCTATGAATTTGTAGTTAGAGGCTTGGGCAAATTCAGATTTGATTTTTGGACAGAACAGTTAGTTGATGGGCGGCCTTGTGTACTTCTATCAGGAGGCAACTCATATTTGATGACCTCTGCTTTTGTGTGCTTAGCAGCCGTTAAGAATCAGTGCCTAGGAATTAGCTCATATGGACTGGAAAATGATCTCCTACTACATCTTCATCTATTAACTGGGATACCATTATTACTAAAAGCTGATATTTACCTGAAATGAAAGCACATGTTTCCACTTCTGTTTTTCGCCATGAGGTGTCATGTTAGATGATATATCAATTCCTTTCTATCTACATATTTCATTAAAACCTATTATACTAAAAAGATGATGCAGTTTAACACACAAAAAAACCCTACTCAATTAGATTTCTGGGGAAAACAACTGGGAAACACTATTCGGAAACCTTCAATCAAAGGGGAGAGGAGGACTGGTCCACAGCACATCGTTCAGATTCAAACTTCATTTTGTCTTTTGTGAGCTCTGTGACTTCGATCAAAATTTTAACATTCTTACCCCCAGTTTTCTCACCTATAAAATGGGAATAATAATACCTCCCTTAGGGCTTTGTGAGGATTCATGATAAAGTATGCAAAGAGCCTGTTCTGGTGTCCAAAAAATAGCAGGTGCTCAATAGATTGTAGTTACTACCGGTTTCACCATTGTCTCCCCCATACTGAGCACACTGCTTGGCAAACAGTAGTCACTCAATAAATGTTAGGTGAATAAATAAAGGAGTGATTGGCTTTACTTTGTCCCAAGCTGATGATGGCTTTAACATTCGAAGATGCTGGGAATACAGAAGTGAACAAAACAAAGTCTCTGCTCAAGAATTTACATTTAATTGTATGTAGGAATGGAAATATTTTTCTCCAACAGAAAGATAAACTAGTACTGTTATTACATTTGACTTGGCCTGAGGTGCACTGAGGGCTCACCTAGTATAATGGTGTCCCCCAAAAAGTGAGGCTGAAATCTTAACTCCCAGAAGCTGTGAATGTGACCTTATTTGGAAAAAGAGTCTTTGCAAATGTAATCTATTAAGATGAGGTCACACTGGATTCCGGTGGGCTCTAAATCCAATCACTAGAGTATTAGAAGGAGGAAGAGGGAGACGCAGAGATACACAGGGAAGACCACAGGAAGACGGACTCAGATAGGAGTTGTGCTTCCGTAAACCAAGAAATGCCAAAAATTGCTCGTCACCACCAGCAGCCAGAAGAGGCAAGGAAAAAATCTTCCCTACAGCCTTTTGAGGGAGCATGGCCCTACTGACACACTGACTTAGGATTTCTAGCCTCCAGAACTGTGAGAGAATAAATTTCCCTTGTTTTAGGCCACCCGGTTTGTGGTAACTTGTTCCGGCAGCCCTAGAAAATGAATATATCCAGTGAACCCAGACCAAAGATATGCATCAATCAGCCTACTTGTGGCTTAAACTGTTTAATGAGAGAGAGGAAAGAGGAGGGAGGGGTCCTAGACAGAAGAACCTGAATCAGTTTTAATTCATAGGTCTTGCATCAACTGGGCCCATGATCCACTCTTCAAAGGCTATGCAAGTACCAGCAGGTAAGCCTGCTTTACCTGAAAAGCAGGTAGGCAGAAGCCACGGAACTTGTTGGCACTGATACCTTGGGAATGAGAATGCTCTTTATGGAATCTGGCTGGGGGGGGGGGGGAGGTGCGGGGGGAGGAGAAACATTAACATCCTCTTCTACAGGGTAAAGGAGAAACATTAACACCGTAACACCGTCCAGGCATGGTGCGGGAAGCATACTATCCTAGGCACCCACCTCTCCATCCTTACTGTCTCAGGAAGTCTCGATGGTCTAATGGAGATGCTCCTAAGCACTCCCCTACTTGTCTAACCCTGCTGAGCCTCAGCATACCACCCACCTCGCACTGCAAGAACTCAATGCAATAATGTGGTAAAGAATCAGGCATGCAAGAGGTGCTGGTCTGGCACTCATTATAAAGCCAGTGTCTGCAAATCTGTGATAGTAACTAGTGGTGGTGGCCATTCATAAACATTCCCTGAGCCCCCTTCGCAGGCTAAGCACTGGGTTGGACAACGGAGAGACTAAGAACGAGCTACAGTCTTTGATAAATTGTGTTATGGATGTGGAATTAGGGATGGCATCTTCTTTTTTTTCTTAATGTGTCTTTTAATGTTATAATACTGCTTTATAATGAAATGCTTAAAATTAAAACTCTGATCTAATTTTTTAAAAAGATGTGAGAAAAGCTGCTATGTGCATATATATATACACATTTTTTCTTTGACGACATACTTCAGCTTAATCTTTCAGCAAGGCACAGCACTACGTACCTGGAGAGACAGTGTCTGCCCTCCAATTTACCCTCACCCACACTGCATCTAACACTGGCTCAGTAGCCATGATTCAGCACTTAATTGGTGCTAATTGTTTCAGGTGTGCTAGTTTTATTTTCCCACATTAGCTCCCCCAGGGCAGGAATTACTTCCTTTCACACCATCTGTTAGCATCTACTGAAAAGCCCACCATGGCCCAGGATTAGCTGGCGGTACAGACGGGACTATGCAATAGATTTCTCTCTACCTTTCTAGAAAACGAGCCATAACAAGCTGCCTAGTGATTATGTTAGGGCAGAAAAGACTATGACTAAGAGTTCAGCTCAAATGTAGGGTCTGCTTAATCATTTTGTATTGGTTCATCCTGAAATGGCACCACCAAGACTGCAGGGCAAAACATGCAAGTGGGACTGAGATCCACCCATGAGCCACCAGCACCTGGGAAACAGATGCGTTTGTGCACGTGTGTGTGCAGGTGCACTGGCATGTGTACAACACCTGAAGGCTAAAGCAAATTAAAGCCTTTCTTACAAAGAGATTAAAAAACCAGGCTTTCTCAGTGACTTCTAGAATTTTATTGTTCCTTCATGACTGCTACAGATGCTTTGGATACTTGCTGGAAGCAACAAGGAGAATTCGGCCCCATACACCTTTGGAAACATTGATAGCAGCACGATGTGCCAGACACTGTGCTAAGTTCTTCATAACTGCTCTTTTATTTATTCCACTCAGAGGCTCTACCATGTAGTGCTAACTCTGTTTCAGTGGTTGGGAAACTGCCTAGAAAGGGCAGAGCCAGGAGTGGATCTCATGTCATGGTGACTCCAGCATAGACTTCTGCCTGACCACAGTTCAACACTATTGGGAGTGTGCGGGGGGGAGTGATGGATCTAGTCTCAAGCAAAACTGTGAGTCCCTAGCCATTTTTCCCCCATACGTGCAGTCATCGCTCACCAATATAAGCCATGACCATTGACTGGAGACCCTCAAATGATTCCACAAAGCTGGCCTCTACACGTCTCCAGCCTTGAACAGAGGAGAAAAAGAGAACCCCACTGACGCCGTTGAACTGGGTTAAGAGCTGCATTCTCCCTCCTCTCCATGCAGAGGAGCTAACTGACATCAGAGTCATAGAAACCAAACCAAGGCTCCCAGGAGCTGACAGAGCCTGGCCTAACTGCTGCCAGCCACTGTGGGAAGGGAAAAGGGGGTCCCCACCCTCCTTCATTCCTCAGCAGCTTAATGAAGACTGGCCTGTCATCTTCCTAGGGAACAAACTCCTTAGCTGTCTGAGAAAGACTGATTTTTATTCTCAAACAACATAGCAGATTCTCCTTTGAAACCAAAAGTCAGCAATAAAATGGATCATAAACATGTATATGGGGTTATAACCCCCTTAGAGAAGGCAACTGGATTCCTCCCAGTCCCTGGGCCGGGAGAACTCCAAACTCTTGAGGAAGCTCCTCAGTGTCACCACTGGGTAGGGGGACGGCTGGTGGGAGTCATGGCTCTCACTGTGCCACTGCTGCCACAGATGGCCCTGGGTGGGCCAAGTCCTCTGTGGTCTCCAAGTTACGGGAGTATTTGTCTGATACCCTCTATTAGCAAACGAGGAATCCAGCTTTCTTTGCAGATTTGGGATGATTCTGAAAAAAGTCACATTCACACTCTAAAACGTCTAAGATTCTAGCACGCAAATGACACATAAAAGTAAGTACTTTATGTACATCATGAGCAAACACTATTTTTTAATCCAGCAAAGAAAATCAAACCATTTCCTTGTTAGACTTATTTTATTTATACTCTGTAAAATCTCTTTCAGGGACAGAAATTCCGGCGAAGAAGTCATCATTATTCAGATATTAAAAATAGTTTGCTGTTGAACACTCCAAATGAGCTTGAGTATATGACACCTACCTCAGTGCCTTGAACTTCTTTTGTCACTGTCATAGAACTAAGCTGACAAGTAGACTGTTTCTGGGACTGAGGATGTCTAGCTCTTTTCAAATAGGGAAGAAGTTGTTGTATGGAAAAAAAGATTAGATTTGTTCTTCATGGATCCAAGACATGGTGATAATAACAATAATAATAAGTATAATAATAATTATTTTATTGGAGGAGCTGATATTAACCACATCTATTATATCAAGCATTTTTCTAAAAGCATTAAATACATTTTTTCATTTACCTTCACAGCAACCTTATGAAACTATTATGACTGTTCTAATTTTGTAGATGAAGAAACTGAATCTCAGAAAAGTTGTGTCTTGTACAAAGTCAGACTGCTAATAAGTAGGGAAGTCAGTGTTCAAATCAGGCAGATAGTTGCCAAAGGACTAGTGGGTATGGTAAAGTGATACCTAGTGCATTGCAACACTGCATGTTGATGGAACTGGCTGCGCATCTTTCAAAATAAGAGGTGTTGATGCTCTAGTGAGACATTGGCAACCTACCCACTCTGGCCCCTGGTGATGCTCAGTTCTTAAATTCCATTGTATTGAGCTACTTAGTATCAACATGATTTTCTTTTCTAGGTTTGAACAGATTCTATAGTTACATTTTTCATCTTTGTCATGAAGTTAGCATGTCATTCAAAAAGTACAGGATCAGTTTGTCATCACAGGTGATGTTCACATTTCTGTCTAAAGGAAAGATTTAGCTGTGTACGCTCGTTCCAAAACTGTTTCCCTTTCTTTTTCTGGGAAGCAGATGGTAAAATACATCTTTGTCAGAGTTTCTGTTCTAAAGCTAACAAGCTTGTCAAGTGAGAAAGACGCTACAGAGAGCCCGTAGCTCATACTCCACTTGAGCCCCAATTAGAACGGATGTCAAGGTTCAAGCATGGCAATGAGGGCAGAGATGATCCTAACACTTTGAGGCCAGGTACGATTCCATTAAACCAGCCTTCTGTGCCACCTCCAGGGCATTAATAATGGGCCAAATCCACTATCCTCTCCCTCTCTGCTGCAAGTGCATCTATAAAGGAGAAGTGAAATATTTGATTTGTTGAAAGACTGCTGATTTTGTCTCCCTTGACTACTTTTTTCCTTCTCTTCATTTACTTAAATATTAGGACATAATTCAAGTCCCACCACACACTATGGAGCTTTCAAAACAAAATAATTGGGTAGTGTACTAAGTTCATCATCCAGCCTTGAAATAATTAAAATGGGAATCTTGACCAAATTTCTAGAACCTCTAAAACAGTGACAACAACCACCTTTTATTATTCTGAGGGCCAACAACTGGAATTCTAGGCCTCAAACAAGCTCTTCATCTCTTCCTCTTTTTCTACTTCCAGTTCTCTGCCAACTACCTCCATGCCCTTTCTGGGCACATGAAAGTAAAGAGTTCTGGAAGTGTCTTCTTTTAGGGATCTAAAGCACTTCAGCTGTTGTTACTTACACAACTGAGGCTGGTGCAAGGAACCAGTGGCAAGCCGAAGGCAGAAGTAGAGCAGAAGGAAGCCTGAGAAAGAGCAAGGCAGGTGGAGCAGAGATGCCCTACAGCAGCCTGGTGTGCCATTCCGAACAAAGACTTGCTGCCAATTTTAATTACAAGAGTTGGCACTAAAAATGGCGACGCATACTCTGTATGAAGACTGACCAGAGACACTCTCCAAGATACTATCCAAGAACTGACTCTGTGTGGTTATGGGAAGGAAAAGAAAAAGAGAGAAAGATCTAGAAGAAAGAAAAGAAAAAGAGGTGTCAGCACAAGCCCTAATCATGACCCTCTCAAAACTGACCAACTATGTCCCTCCTCACTCCAAAGACTTCCTGTGGTTTCCATCAACGAGATGTGCAGGGATGGTCTGCAGAGATGGATGAGACAGGAGAGGAAGATGCTGTGTAAAGAATATCCACTGCTTGACCTCTCTCAAGAGCTGTTTTTTCTTGTGGTTCTGTGGACATAGCTGGACTGTCTAATCACACATGAAAAATCCTGCATCTATAAGAGAGACAAAGGAGAGACTGAAGGGAGGGACAAAGATCTAAATTGGAGGAAGGCCAGGCTTTCAGATCACGGCTGTGGGTTCCACAAGCTTCATAAATAATATTCTTTGATTAACTATGGAGTCAGTCCTGCCAAAATATACACTAGGACTTGAAACCTAATTGAGGAAAGTCAATGAAAAATGTCAACATGAGGGGAAGCAAGATCAAAGAAATATATGTTAAGAGTAAGAATTAATGGAATATCTTTAGGGGAAAGAGAATGTGGGGGTGGGGGAGAGAGATACACATACCATGCAAGGGAGGGTACTGAAGGAGCAAGGTTCTTGAAGACGCAATAGGATTAATTCATGACTTTTTTGCTTTTGTAGAGCTCAGGAGCAGAGAGGTTATGAGTATCTGCTAGGGGTTACTCGGGATTGAGAACCAAAGGAGTATGGTGGCAGGTCAAAGACTTAAAGAAGCCTGAGGCTGTTGGTAGAGTATTGAAGAAAGAACTGCCTTTGGAGTCCAGGCTGGTTTGGAAGGCAAGTGAAGCCAGAAGATTCCTGAGAGAAATTCCAGGTGGAAATGAGATCCAAAGTTTAGCATGCCATAGAACAGCCTAGAGGGCAATTTCCAATAATACCTGACATCTATACAATGTTCATGGTTTATCAGTTAACTTGACATTGCATACTTCACTTTACTCCTCAATAAACCCTGTGAAGTAGTTAGGTAGAGTGGGTATCATAACTGTCACATTCCAGATGAAGAAAGTGAGGAGGAGTTGTGGAACTTTCCCAAGGTTTCTAGTCCTAGTCCCAAGGTTCCAACTGAAATATTAGTGTGAGAATGTGAAAATTGCTGGGATCTTTAGATGAGACAACACATGTAAAAGTATCTGATGGTGACTGACAAATAGTAGATGTTCCATAACCTTTGGTTGAAACTGAAGTTGAGTCATGTGGATCTTGGGAAATTTCCTCCTCACTATTGACTTTTGCCTTTCAGCCAAATATTTACTGTATACTGTTAAACACTGCAACATGTTTGAGGTGATCTAATAATGAATCAGACATTGACATTGCTTTTATCCTCAAGGCACATCTGATAGAGACTATGGTGCAATTTGGTGGTGAACATTCACTTGTTCAGCAAATAATTACTGAGTATCTACTATGTGCTAGGCACGTAGTGATACACCAGTGACGACAGAAAGTCACTGTGCCCATGGAATTCATGTGGGCAATCAACAGACAATCAATTAGACAAATATTATCAAGTTGGGTTAAATGCAATAGAGAAATATAAAGCAGGGTGTGGAGACAGAGAGTAATTTGGGCACAGGCAACCCCATGTTATACAGGGTGATCTGGGAAGGCCTCTGTGAGGAGGTGACAAATGGGCAGAGACCTGAATGGAGTGAAGGAATAAGATGTGTGCAAGTCTTAAAGAACAGTCTTCCAGACAGAGGGAATAGCAAGAGAAAGAGCCCTGAGGCAAAGATTGGCAAGTGGGCCAGTTTTGTATGAATATGATAAAGCAGAAAGTGCTAAGTGACACAGAGGAGCTGCTGTGAAAGAAAAGTTACTCCCACTTGGAGGTGTTAGTGTATTTGGGGAGAGCGTGATGAGGAATCAAGGAAGGCATACAGGAGGTGCTGGTGTCTGAACTGGGCCTTGACTTCTGGAAGGACACCATTTGGACCATGGCAAAGGAACACTGTAAACCAAGGTCCAATGGGAGGAAAGCAAAGGGTGTGTGTGGGGAACAAAGAGTTTGGGATGGGGAGCACATTTGATAGTGGGAAGCAGTTCAAAATCAGGCAGGAAAAGCAAGTTAAGACCAGAATGTGGAGGGAGGAAGAAAGGGCAGAAAGAAAGGAAGCACATAATTTTTGAACATGTACTATTCACTAGGCATGGGGATAGGTACTTTGCATTATTTCACTTAGTTATCATTTATTTCAATAAATAATTCTTTCAATAAATGAAATAAATATTGAGTTACTACCACTTAGTAAATAGTTCCCAATACACATTGTCAACCTCATGTTATTGATGACAAACCGAGGCTAGGAAAAGTTAAACCCGAGAGTGAGTCATGGACGTCAGGGTAAAGAGGTCAGCGTTTCGGCAGGGGAAATCATGGAAGGGTTGTGAGCACAGGAGGGACACAGGCAGTGCTATGCCACCAGGGATGAACCGGGCACACAGTGTGGACCACAGCTCCAGGGGTGGGACAAGCAAACGATAGTGCACATCTCAGACTGTCAGCTTCCAGGATTAACTGTCTAGTTTCTTTCGTATTCCCAAGGCCATGGGGCACAATGCCAGGTCCATCTCAGGTAGCCAGTACCTGACTGACAGCCTACCCAATCTGAAGTTCAGAAACAAGGAAAGGACAGCCCTGCTCAATGCAGTCCTCCTTTTTCTGTGACTAGGGTTATACAGGAGACACTCAGCTGTTCTTTCTGACCTTCCCAAACAAGGCTGGGCATTTTTAGCCTTTTCAAACAGTATGGCAAAGTATCAAGAAGGAATGACTTACTACATGTGTTTGTTTGTTTGTTTAAATAAAACAAAACAAATTGTCACATAACAATACAATGGGACACTACTCATCAACAGAAAGGAATGATACATGCAACGTGGATGAATCCCAAAGCAACTATGCTGACCGAAAGAAGCCAAATTAGAGACCCTACCCCATATTCCCATTCATACAAAATTCTTGAAAATGCAAACGAATCTGTGTAGGCAGAGAAGTATGTGCCTAGGATGGGAGGTGGAGGGGACAGTGAGAATGGGAGGATTACAAATGGGCACCAGGAACCATTGGGAGTGGTGGATATGTTCATCATCTTGATTATCGTGATGACTTCATAGGTGTCTACATGTGTCAGAATTCATCACACTGTACACTTTAAATATGTGCAGTTTATTGTGTCTATTATACTTCAGTAAAGCTGGGGGAAAACAGAAACAGGGCCCCTATGATCAGGTGAGATAAGCACTATAAATCTCTGTAACTTTCGTGCCACAGATTTCTCGTGTTCATGAACATTTGTGTTTCCTGCTCTCTGGGCACACAGCTAGAACACATTTTCCAGCCTCTCTGGCAGTAAGGTGTGGCCAGGCCCTGAGTTCTGGACAACAGAACGTGTACCTCCACGTCGCACCCACCACCTGAAAGGAGGAGACTCTGAGGACGCAGAGTAGCTGGGGTCCCTGAACTCTGGAGGACCACGCCCTGTCACCAACCTGCTCTGACAGTGGTGTGAATGAGAAATTAACATGAACTGTGTTGAGCCACTGAAATCTTGGAGTTGTTAGAGCAGTTAGCCTCCTAGACAACGACATTATATAAATTATTTAAATATTATTTATATAGCAATATATAATATAAAGTTTATTAAATATATAAAGTATATCATTAATATGTATTATATAACACATATTAATATATTAATTGGTATATTAATATGCCTAACACCAATATTAACATTGGTAGCAGAACAGAAGGCAAATCACTGAAACTTAGTAAGTCTTAGTTTCCTTCTCTGTGAACAGGGAAAACATCTTTCTGCTTATCTCACAAGCTGAAATAAAGCATGTATAAAATTATGCATTTGAAAGCTTTTTGAAAACAAGTGGGTTTTCCACCTAAAACATAATTTCAAAACTGCTCTTACAAATGTCTGTATCTGATTTCCTTAGTTGAAGTTCACGTTTTTACTTCCAGTGAGGACCACGTGACTTTTCCTTGTTCCAAGTCAGAAGGAACGTATTCTTAGTTTCAGCAACTGCCTCATATTTGACATGATCTGAAAACCATTCCTTGGGACAGTTCTTTTGGCCTAAATGGGAGATGGTTCGGTGGATATATTCACATGTAAATTCATAGATAATGGATACATTTTTAAAGTGAAAGTACTATCAGCTATTCTTCATGTTAGGGGGTTCATTTATGTTTTCTCATTTTCTAAGTTTTTTTCCAAGGTCTGGCCCTGAATTCTATTTCTGGAGAGTCACAAGGGAAGTGAAGCCAGACAGATGTATTGATAACCCGTCACTTCTGGAAAGGGAGCCTCAAAGTGTGTTAATTTGGTAGCAATTCAGGAGCAGCAATGAGAGCAACTGGGTGTGTATGGCACACATACACGCCCACTCACAGAACTCCAGTGCACTCCCGGGATTTCTTTCAGACCCTTCTGGGTAGCGCTACTGTGCATACAATAACAAAGGGTCTGCCAATGTCACATTTAAAGTGCCTGAAGTCAGACACCTTCAATGAATGTCACCTCTTCATTTCGGAATTAGTCACCTTAATCTAAATTATGCCACAGTAACAGATAACCTGAGAATCTCGGTGGCTTACAATTACAAAGATTTATTTCCCCCATTACATCCATCAATAGTTCGCTGCAGCTCTGTTCCACGTCTTCATTCCAGGTCCCAGACCAGAAGAGTAGCTCCTTTCTAGAATATCAGACTCATCCAGAGCATTCAAGGGCACTGCCCTAAGAGGTTAGGCGCAAGCTCACATAGCATGTCTAAGTATTTAAGAATGTATAGCCCAAGGCAAAAACTGTTAAATAAAGTATGTCCTATCCTCCTTGACCAATATATGTTCCTAACAACCCAGAAAGCCAAGATGGACTCGCAACTTTTTGGACTCCTTGGAGTTCCACCCCGCTCCATCCTGCACTTTGAAGGCTACCCCTGTCCACATGTCCAAGCTCTATTCCCAGCCCCTGCAGGCCTAGGGGTACACACACAGCAGCACAGGCTGCACTTTGGTGCACAGCTCCAGGAAGAGGCCGGGAAGTGGGCCTGCAGCTGTCCAGGCAAAGGATTCTGGAGTCCTGAGTATATAGACCGAGGTCTCAGAAGTGAGGCAGGGGGAAAAGTGAAGCCAGAAGAGCACCAGAATAGAGTCCAAGCCAGGGTCTGAGGATGGCCTGTAGGGCAGTATGGGTGACTCTGACAAAAGGAAAAAGGAGTGGTGGTGGGAGCACATGGAAATCTATGCCAGAAGTGTCACTTCTCCCTGCATTTCACTGGCCAAAAGGCAAGTCACATGGCCAAACCTGATGTCAATGGGGCAAGAACATCATCCTGTTGTAAGGGGGGGGCCTACATCATAGGGAGGAACAGAGAATGTTTTGACCAGTAATATAATCTTCTTTCCTTAGACACTAGGACTGAGGGTTTAGGAGGGAGGAGAAAAATCTAGGAGTTGAAAATAAAGACTAACAGCTCCCAACTGGTTGCTTTCTAAAGGCAGTGAAATGACATGGTGCCTTGCAAATAGCAGACACTCAGTGAAGAGGGGGAACTCGATTGAAATACGCCAAAGTGGAAAATGCCCCCACATTCCCAGCATCCTCTGCGGGGAAAGGACAATTACTTGGCAAAGGGAAAGCAGTAAGTCTCCTGGGATACACTCTGGCTCAAACTAATAATGTGTTGCTTGAGGCAACCAATTTGTACAAACAAACCAATCCTGAGGAGGAGGGGGGAGGCAACTCATGAAAGTGCTCCCTCCCCCTACCCAGCCCTCCCTCCCACCTCTTCTCAGGAAAGCTTTTCTCCCTAATTCCAATTCTGCAGAAAAATGCCATAGACACACGTGGTTTCATGTTGAGTGATCCCACCTGCCAGTCAATGAGTATGAAAAGAAGAAAAGAAACTGCCTTTCTGTAAAGGCGGTTTACAAAAACTAGCCAAGGACATAAAATAGAACTTCTTTTGGGTTCGATTTAGCTGTTTTTCCACAACTTCAAAAAATTTTCTTTCCACAGAGTAAGTCCTAGCTCTAAAATAAAAGGAATTCTGAAAACTACATTATATTGCTATTGTCATAATAGCTATTCCTTATTATATTCCAGGAACTTTGTGTACCTGGTCTCATTTACCCCTCAAACCTACAATCTCAGTATTACAATTATTATTTCCATTCTACAGTTGAGGAAACTAAAGGTCACTGAGGTTAAATAATTTGCAAAATATCACAGAGCAGGGGAGCAGCAGAGCTGTTGTTTGGTCGGTCAAACTCAGAGGACTATGGTTTTCCATTACACTATATCTGCTTCCTGCAAAGAATAAGCACTAGCATTATGCCAGTAACAAGTTAAAGATAAGTACATGACAGCAATATTGGAAATACTAGCCCCCTCCCAAAGCAAACAGGCCAGCAGTCACCCCCCAAACAAACAGACCAGCCCCACACCAACACAGCTATCATAAAAGAAACTTTAAAATAGCTCCAGTAATGTATTTAATTTTCAAAATGCAAATATTTCATTCTCATTTTTTCTGATTTTTAGGGTGATCTATGATTATTATAAATAATTCAGATCCTATAGACATAAACACAGTAAGGAGTGAAAGTCCTCCACCCTGAGATAACCAATAGTAACAGTTTGGGATATAAGCTATTAAATTTTTTTCTATATATTTAGAAATATACATATATACTAACATAGCAAAACTATATATAGGCCAATACGGCAAAATGATTATACGTTCTATTCCAGAACCTACCTTTCTCAATTAACAATATAATTGGGACACTTTCCATGGCAGTATAGTATTCCATTTTATTTGACATTTGGGTTTTGTTTGCTTTTGCTAATGTAAACAATGCTGCATTGCACACACAGGCACATGTCTTAGTTATTTCCTTGGGATAAACTAATTTTTAAAGAGTGTGACATTTAAACTGACACCCATGGATAGAATGTCCTCCTCAAAGGTCTTTCCACATCCTTGTATGCAAATTCCCAACTGTCCACTCCCAACACAAGATCCTTTCAATCATTTAAACTTTACCAAGCTGATGGACATTATTGTTTAATCTGCACACCTGATTATGGGGGTTAATCATCTTTTCACGTCACTCTTTGCATTTCCTCTTTAGTGAACTAACTTATTTACTTTTGAATTAGCATGTCAACCAATGAGTCCAGCAGGATAACCAGCCCCTTGGTGAACCAGCCAGTCGTTCCATAGATCAGCAGGTGAAAAGGCTGAGTGAGCGTTCATTAAGCACAAACA
The DNA here is from genome assembly GCF_041296265.1 of Equus caballus. Classification (NCBI taxonomy): domain Eukaryota; kingdom Metazoa; phylum Chordata; class Mammalia; order Perissodactyla; family Equidae; genus Equus; species Equus caballus. The sequence continues at coordinate 38,946,881 of NC_091707.1, forward strand.
ACTCCTTTCTCCTTACCATAGCTGTGGGAAGTAGGCTGTGTCAGATCCAAAATCCAGACTCTATAGCAAGTGGCACTACTAGTGACGGCTCCAGAAAGACTATATAGGGCAGGTTTATAATGTCAATCTGCCTATCTTGAGCAGGTAAGGGAGAAGACGTCTACATTGTGTTTGCATACTGTTATAGGCTGAATTGTGTATCCCCAAAATTCATATGTTGAAATCCTAACCCCCAGGATCTCAGTCTGTGACTGTATTTGGAGACAGGGTCTTTAAAGAGGTAGTTAAGTTAAAACAAGGTCATTAGGGTGGGCCCTAATCCAGTATGACCATCCTTATAAGAAGAGATCAGGACACAGACACCCACAGAGGCAAGATCATGTGAAGAAACAGGAGAGAGGCTTCAGAAGAAACCAACTCTGCTGATAACCTTGATCTTGAACTTCCAGCCTCCAGAATTGTGCGGAAATAAATTTCTGTCCTTTAAGCCAGCCAGTCCGTGATACTTTGTTACGGCAGCCCTAACAAAGTAATGCACACAGCACTCCACATACGACTAAGGAAAAGTCAGTTGTTCATTTCACAGCAAAAGAGCCGAGGAGCACCCTTGGTATTCACACTGGAAAAGGTCTGACATCTTGTCAACGTTTATAACCCTGTGTATAGCACTTCTCTGTGTTTCCACATGAACCACAACATGGTAACATGAATTTGTTCTTGAGGCTCACGGCAGAGGTGAATTCTACCAAAGACAGCTGCCCTGTTACAATGGCATGATCTGTTTCTTCAGTCTACCCAAGATTAAGTTGTGAATTCATTCTCTCTCTTGAAGCAAACATGAAAAGTTAATTCCCATTTTTTAAGAAAGCCTATATTAATGTAACATTAACAAAGAAGGTTTTTAAGCTCTGCGTAACTTGAGAGTGGAAGGAAGAGATACCCCTGAGGTGAAGTCAGGTGGGTGAGAACACATCTCTAAGAAGACGGCCTGCAGCTCACTGCCAAAGAGCCCCAGAGAGAATTACAGAGCCCAGACCCGGCTCCACCCAGACTTCAGGCCAGGAAAAGAGATGTATGATCTAAAATACATTCGCTTGAAAGTTAAGAGACTTTCTATACCCACATCTCATTAAGGTGTCAAACTTATTATTAAGGAAAAAAAAGTTTTCTTGGATCTGAGGGCTTCCATTTCCATTGGCTCCACTGCTTTTAACTTTTTCATGAGTGAATTGAACCCTCAAGAAAGAGGGTCCATTATTTAATTCAGCGAAAAAAAAAAAAGAAAGAGAGCAGATGAAACATTCAGAGAGGAATGAAATGAAAAATAAGCAGTTGTTCCTGGCCAATCTCTTAGGTTTTGAAATGACTCACAGAATGGGTGGTCTGGTTCTGCTGCTAATACTTTCTAGGCCTTGGCTTTCTCACCCATAAAATAGGAGAAATTCTACTAAATAATCTTTAAATATCTTACCTTAAAGGTCTGTGATAGTTCAAGAATCCAGACCAATCACTATGATCCTAAACCAAATAAGAAGACATCTATTTCCAGAAGCTTCAGGGCTAATGACGATAAACACTTGAGAGGGCGCTACATGCCAGCTACTGTGGTTTGAGCACTTTATGCCCGCTGATATTTTGTGGAGGTTGAGTTAACATGTTATTATCTAAAAAAAGCATAGCTCATAATTCTCTTTGAAGCCTGACTTTGCTGGGTGTTGAATGGTTTGTGCAAGAGCTTTAGTGAGCAATTTCTAATCTTATTTAAATCAGTAGTGTTTCATTATTCACTTGGAAAGCTACTTCAAGTGGAAGACACTATCCTCCACAGGGGAATCTGATGACTATTCTAAAAGCCCCCTATATTTAAAATAGTAAAATAATTCACAATTACAACCAGAGGAACTCATTTCTATTTTTCTCAATTCTTTTTCTAGACTTGAGGACTTGAGACCAAGGTAATTTGAGGCAAGCTTTTATTTTTTTCTGAGGTGAGCGGCAAGGGCATAATGCTGATGCAAAGTCACAAAAAGGAGAGATGTAACTAAAAACATTCACTGGACACGTCCTTAGTTCCAGGCATTTTGCTGGAGACCAGACTGTGGGGAGAATCCAAATATGAAAACATCATTGTTGTCCTGGAGGACTTGACTTTAGTAGAGAGATGATTTCCATGCAAACAACCCTCCTACCAAAGGAAGAGTAGGTGGCCCAGGGACCATGACCTAGAGTTCAACTCCAGAGACAACCTGCTCAAGGCAGCTTACTCTGAATGCCCAGTCTTTCTGACCACACTTCGTACAAAGTAAGCACTTTGTGTGAGAAAACATCACGTGAATTTCATCTTAATAGTAGAACTTTGTCATGTGGGAAAAAAAGGGAGTTATTCAGGGTAAAAAGCAACAGTAGAGGCAATGAGATGGAACATTTTGAAGCATAATGGACGGAATAGAGTGATTGGGATTCTGTCCATTCTAAACACGAAATGTCTTTTGAATCTGTTCAGTTTCCTCTAACCTAGTCCAGGCCACCATCGAGGTTACTGGATGACTGCCTCACCCTCTACCTGGTGTGAGCCTCTCTCGCCCCATCCCCTCCACACTCCACATCTGATCATGTCATTCCTTCCCCGGCTTAAAACCTTTAATGGTTCTCTGCTAATTTCATAAGAGAGTTTGCCCCCAAGGTCCTGTATGTTCTGCCCCTTCCTAGAGTCCAGGGTCTTGCACTCTCCAATATGGAGTCACTAGCTACATGTGGCTATTTACATTGAAAATAATTAAACTTAAAAATTAAATTCTTCAGTCACACTAGTCACATTTCAAGTGCTCATTAGCTACGTGTGGCTAATGGCACTACCATCTTGAACAGCACAGATACAGCAAGTACCTCCATCATCAGAGAAAGTACCGTTGTACGGCCCTGGCTGGACAAATCTCTTATCATTCCTAGGATGAACAATATCTTTTAGTCAAATTGAGGTGCTTTCAGTTATTTGAACTTCCACTGTTTTCTGTGACTTTGGGGATTTTGAAAATGTTCCCTCAACCTCAGCTAGCAGTTCCTGGTTCTGAAGTCAACTTTCTGGGGATCCTTCCCTAGACCACAGGTCTAGGAGCAGCCCCCCTCGGCTGCGTCCCTGGAACGCTCTCGGCCTGCCCTATCAGAGCACCTCTCTCACTCCATCTAACTGCCCTGACTTCCTCTCAAATATTCGTACAGCCCCTACTAGATGCAAACTGTTGAAGGCTGAGACCATGTCTATCTTGCTCACCATGAGACAGTCAGTCCTAGCCTAGTGGCTGGTACATAGTAAGTCCTCATTTGTTGAATGAATGAATCAACTGGGGTTAAATCGGAGCAGTCTGTGCTTCATTGTGCAAGCACCAGGGAGTCACCATAGCAGAGGTTCTTAACCATTTTTGTGCCATAGACTCTTTATCAGTGTAGTGAGGCCTAGGGTCTCCCCAGGCCAATATATTAAATGCATGAACAAGTACATAGGATTTAGAAACTATCTATATTGAAATACTTATCAAATACTAAAAACCAACTTCACAATTTTTTGATATAGTAATCTGTACTTTTTTTATCAACCATTAATACGGCCAATAACTACCATGATTTCCAAGTGGCAATGACATAAACGATATCCTGAGATATCTGTCACAACTACAGTGTACTATGGAAACACCTGGGATTTCTGCTGATGATTAAGCAGGAGGTACTGCTAATACTACTGTGGTTTGTTGCCTCCATCCATAATTGAGGGAAATGCTCATTTCACTAACCTCCCTAGAGGTTAGCAATAATAAAGACATCAATCAGCCAAGTTCATGGACCCTCTGGATTCTAAGTGGTGCCAAACATCTAATTTTAATCACCTGTTTGGAACTGGAAAAACTTAGTATCTTAAATTCTGCCCTATGGCCTTGGGTGCGGAGAAGCGGTCCTTCCAGAGAGCTCAGCCACAGGAGGGGCAGAGCTGGAGAGCATTGACAAGCCTGGACAGCAATCCTAATTTTGTCACTCAACTAATGTGTGACTCTGGGCACTGCGTTGCCATCTGTAAAAGGGGGATCAGAACACTAAAAAGAATACAATAGAAGGTAATCAATAAGAGGCATACTAGTTGTCACTTCCTCTTCAGGACTAGGGCATTAGCAGTTCTAAAAAGGAATGTAAAATCTCTGGTTGGAGGCCACAGGTTTTATTAAGTGGTTCCACAATATCTAGTTTAAATTATCCATTTGGAACAGAACATCTTAAACTCTGCTGCTCTTTCTCAGATTTTGCTCCACGCAAATGGCTCAATAACCACAAGAACCTACTTAATGTCACAGAAAAGCTTTTTCCAACTCACCTTCTTTGCACTCTCTGTGGTAAATAAATAGGGAAGGAAAATATGGCTGCTTTGGTCAAAGAATGTATAGGGTGAGATCCTGAGCTACCCAAACTTAGAGAGCACCTCAGCGCTGCACTCACACATATCCACATATAACAATTTTTTTAAGAACAGGAAAACAAAATGAATGGAGACTGCCGGATAATTGCTACCATTTGAAAACACAGAAAAAGAGTCTTATTTCCACACTATCTGCACCTATTTGTACCTTTTTAAATTCTTCCCCATCATGAAGTTATCTTTCAGTTAGCAAATACCCCTAGCCCAGGTAAATGGGAGAATAGGATTGGGAAGGAGGGTTCTCCAGCCCTACATCAGAATAGTTAAATTATTCCACAAAGGTCCACTGTGTAATTTCAATGTGCCAGGCAGCGTGCTGGGAATATAAAATGAAGATGATGTCGTTCCTGCTTCCAAGAAGGGCTCAGTCTAGTGGGGACTCCTAACGAGGCACTACCATCCAGTGAGATAAGCTCATAAGGGAGGTTTGTACATAGCTCCCACGGAATGCAGACAAGGCAGCACTGGGTCTGCGGAAAGCCCTCGAAGACAGCTTCCCACAACTCACCGCGTTCACAAACACCAGCTCCTCAAGATACCAAACACCAGGTGGGTGAGCTGAGGAGACTTAGGTTGAATCCCAACATAGCCTTTTTTCTTGTGTGGCTTTGGCCAAATCCTTTCACCTCTTTAGCCATTGTTTCTGCATCCATAAAATGGGATAGTAATATCTACATTTAAGATTGTGAAGATTAAATGAGACGTGCATGTGTGCGTGTGTATGTGTGTCACACATTCCCGGCACACAACAGATGTTCTATACATAGAAATTATTTTTTAAGTTATACATAAAAATTCTTTGAATGGCAAAAAAAATCTTTTTGCTGATTATCATTTCTTCATAGGCAGATATATAACTTACACATTCGCAACGAATGGTACGATACCAGTTTTACTCAATAAATAGTTGAGAAACTCTCAACTGAGAAACAAATAGCTGAGAAACCTTTGAACTTCTCTGGAGAAACTTTCAAAGAAAGAAATCATTCGAGTTTCGGGGTTGTTTTACTAACTAAAATTCAAAGCGTCCAACCAATGGAAACAAGAATATCAAGGAGCCTGGGCATCCTAAGAACAGAAATGAGGCCAAATTTATATTTGTCAACGAAAGAGGAAAAAAATGTAATTTGTTTAAAAATCTATGTCCTACTCTTCCTCAACTGTGGAGACTGCTGAGGAGGCTGAGGAGCCTGTTGTTGAGGGAGAGTATGAATATCACTGAAATTTGTAGCTAGGGGAAAGAATTTTTTTTGAAAGTAAACTTATTTTTGTCTTCCAACCAAAATATATTCAAGGCCAAAGAAAATCATAAAATACAAATGTGCCTTAAGAATAATAAACATCCCCTATAGGGGCCGGCCCAGTGGCTCAGCGGTTAAGTGCACACATTCCACTTCGGCAGCCCAGGGTTTGCCAGTTAGGATCCCAGGTGCAGACGCGGCACCACTTGGCACGCCATGCTGTGTAGGTGTCTCACATAGAAAGTAGAGGAAGATGGGCACGGATGTTAGCTCAGGGCCAGTCTTCCTCAGCAAAAAAGAGGAGGATTGGTGGCAGATGTTAGCTCAGGGCTAATCTTCCTCAAGAAAAAAAAACGAAAACAAAAATCCCCTGTAACCCCATCACGCACAGTGATAATTCCTGTTTACTGGGAGTTTGGGTCCCTGATTTTGGTCTAGTGCTCTATCAGCTGCAGCAGGATTATGAGAAAACAGGCAACAGAGAAACATGTTACATCTAGTAAAGAGATATACATGATGTTCTCATACCATTCTTAACCAAGAATGACAAGAGAAACTTTCTGAGATCTCACGTCCATAGCTTTGTACCCAACATAAACACTTGTTTCTGAGAAAAAAATGAGTCCAAAGTCACTGGGGCTATCCTTCTACTCTGGCAGAATTTCACTGATCAGTTAAATGCCAATGAATCAAGAACACCTGGTCTACATTTGTTTTAAAGCCCATGTGGGTTTAAATACAAAGAAAGTTTGGCAAAATGTAGTCTTGGGTTTGCTGAATCTGGGGGGTGGGAAGGAAGGCCAAGAGGCACAGCAAAGCATGAGATAAAGTAAGGCTAACTTTGCAAATTCAGGAAAGTTCATCAAAATATTTCTTTCTGGTTTCTCTGGTTTCCCAACACTTTAGCAATGGCATGTACTTCCAAGTCAAATTTGCCAATTTATGTGTGTTTGCATTTCCGTACCTTGGGATCTGACCAGGTGACCAGGTAGGCAGTATGAGTCAATGGAAGACTAAACTTATTTATATATTAAAATATAATAGATAAAATATAAAGATTAAGATATAAAAATATAAAGATATAAAATATAAAGATATAAAGATAAAATACAATAGATAAAATATAAAGATAAATTATACATATATGTAGATACATATATATAATTTCAGGATTTCCAAAGTCTTTAAGAAGCTAATACATGTTATGAATCTCCAACAGCGGGGGAGTGGCAAGACCTAACACATTGGCCCCCAGCATCCTGGTTTTTCCTGGGCTGCTGCATAGGACACACATGGGAGAAATGCTGGACTTTTAAACCCAAATGGGGTACAGATGTCTGGCCACCTGCAATCTCACTCCTTTCATTCAAGGATCCATTCAACAGTCAATTATTAAACACCTGCTATGTGCTTCGCCCAGTCTTGACATTCCTCAGTTTGCACATGTGCCTGAGCATTCTAATCCCACACTTAAATCTACACTTTTCCTGTGCTTAAAAGAAAACCAAAATGGAAGCGACCACTTAACGGTAGCTTGTGCTACTGCAAACATTTCTGTGTTTTTTCTCTTCCCAGTTGCAAGGACTTCAAAGGCAGAAGGTTTCTTTTTATTCCCCCAAACCTCTTACTGTTTCTCAACCCATATAAAACTAGCGGCCTTACAGAGCTGCTCTGACTGGTGAAGGTGACAGGGTGTGCCCATCTCTAGGGAAAGGGGCCCTGGGGGGTCAGGAGTGAGAGAGGAAGCGAGTCTTATTGGGATCTTGCTTATTCCCAGTTCTGCCACGTATACTGGAGAGCTGAACGCTGAGCACACACAACGCTGCTCTCCAGCTCTGCACCACACCCTGTGATTTAACCAAGGTGAGGGGATGGGTTGCCTTCCTCCTCCTAATCATCCCCTCGGTGAGAAAATGAGAAGAAAGTGTAGGCTGATCATAGCGTCTTTCCCTCCACAATTACGCTGGGAATCGAGATGGCCCTGTGGGGCTGCCCAATCCCTGCAGAACTCCTGCCCTGATGACAGGGAGGGGGCTGCTGCTTGCTGCGGCCTAGCACAGAGAAGGGGGCAAAGGCAAACAGCCTGGGCCTGGGCCACCAGAATCCTGTCCACACAGGAGATGAATCACAGCCCTCCTGTCCCAGCCGCATCCTCACACGGCGCTGCCAGGGGGAGCCGGGCCAGCTGGGCTGGGCTGAGGGAGCCCCTGACGGAGGCCACAATTCTGCACACCCTCTTCACTCCTACTTCCCTCCACAGTGCTAAAAGGCATGGGGGGGCAGATAAATGACAAAAGTCTCCCCAATTCATTTCCTCCCAAGGACCCTCAAGCCCTTGGCACTGAAACCAATCACACGAGACTTGCCCCAGCGCCTCTGCATTTACCTGTGGCTTGCTGCTGAGAACTGCAAAGCCCTTCTCGGATCCCATCCCATCACGTATATAGTTTACAGACCTCTTTGGGGCAATAAAGGAGCAGGCAGTAATGATCCTTATTTCCCATATCAAAGGGAAATGAGGCACGGAGCTATTCAATTAGGAATTTTGTTTTTATTCCTACAGCACTTTGTACGAAGCACCTTCACACATACCCTGTCACCCTGCCTGGGCAGGGCCGCTCAGCCCCATTTCACAGAGGAGAAGGGGAAGCTCTGGGGAGATCACATGCCCAGAGGAGGCAGAGACAGATGAGAATCTGCCCTGAAGCCTCACAGGGATTCAGTTTACACTGACTGAGCCGTCGTCCAGCCTCGAAGGAGGGCTCTCCCAGAGGCTGGCCACTGCCTCAGGCCAGGTGCCGGGCAGAGGACAGAGAGTCACCTGGCTGGGGGCTTTTCCAGTGTGTAGAGATTTCTTAGAAGCTCTCAATAGCTCAACTGAAAGCATTTACAAATGCCCCACTGCTGGGGTAGACAGATAAATGCCAGCAGCTCAGAAACATTTGGTCATTCTCCTAAACCTTGTTTTTCCTTATCCACCTTCTATCCTGGGATCCAGGATGAGTTAAAGGGTTTTCAAAGCCAGAACTTCACCCTGACTGCACAGGTCAGGATGATCAAGAAGAGCCTCATGCGGTTCCCACAGCTGGGGCCATATCCAGACCCTGTCCACGCAGCCTCGGGACCTGCTCTCTGAGCCACTCACCCCACTGTCTCTCATTTTCCCAGGGCCCTGGAGGCACACTGCTCGCCACCTCTTGGCCTAGAAGAGCGGGTGGAGGTGAGATGCGAAGGAAGACTGTTCCATCGGAAGCAGATGGAGGTGTTCCCTCGCACCTGGGCCACCCTGGGCCCTTGCCGAATTACTAAATAAATAAGAGATTTCTTTTCAAAATGCAGTGTCCAGAAACCTGTTTACATAATACAATACTATGGGCCCATAGCCATTCTCTGTAAGCTCTCACATCTGTTAAGGAAACATGAGCTATATCCTCAAGCTCTGATTGCTACACATTTAAAATCCCTTTGATCCTATTTAAGTTAAAAAATAACCCCCCAAAAATAGCCCCCAAGGAAATATTTGTATATATATTTACATGCATCCTCTGTACCTATCTGTACAGAAAGTCTGGAAGGTAACACAGTAACCAATCACCACGATGACGCAGGGGTACCAGCAGGTTTAGGAACCACTGGAAAAGGCTTTGGAACTCAGATTGAAACCCAGGTTCACCCATTTCTTAGTGGTGTTCTCTCAGACAAGGTTCTTAACCTTCCACAGGGGGAAATGGGGTGAATGGCACCTGCCTGGCAGGACTGTTGTGAAGGCCAGAGATAATACCCATCAGATGCTGGCCTACGGTACACATGCGGTAAGAGCTGGCTATGATGGTTACTACTTCGGCAAAAGAGGACAGCTGCCAAAAGGCCATACCTCTAGCCTCCCTGTAGCCATAGAAACTGCCTCCTGCTGAAGGAGAGAACTAAGAGCATCACTCATAATTCTCTAGTCCTGGTTTTGCATTTGAGTCTCTGAAATGACCCCAGCCCAGAGGCCATTTAGTTCCTCGTGGGGACTAAAGTATTCTCCATTTGCTTCACCACCACCCCTCACCCCAAATCCATTTTCCACCTGCTCTGTAGCCTGGTGGCTGACCTCTGTGGGCGGCCCTCCCCCCCCACAGGGCTCTGTGCCCTTTGCCTTCCGGTTGGGATCTGCCGATGGGCAGCACCAGCACAAGATCCTGGTATTTATTCCCCCTCTCTCCCCACTTTGCCAAATCTCTGGCAGTGGCTCTGTCCTTTCTGCAGCCACAGCACCTGTGGGGCAGCCCCACCTCCATGATTCTAGCTCTTGCTGCCTCTGTCAGCAGTCCTTTCATTAAACTGTCTTCAGATCAACGCTTTGGAGGGTACCATCTGCTTCCTGCCAGGACCCTGACCAAAACAACAGGGGAGGAAGCTTTCCCAATGAGAACTGCAACACTGTTAGAAAAGGGAGATACTAAAAATAATCACAAGCTTTGGAGACAGATTAATAATGTCTAGTTCAGGCTAGGACTCTGATTTTCATCATTTGAATCTCAAGGAATTAAAGCAATTTTCACCTAAGTGGAGAGGCCACTGAAAAAGCAGCCTGAGCCTAGAGATCTTGGCTTTTCCTATAGCAAGGAAGAATAAGCAATAAGAAGCTCTCTAAAGCAATAAGAATCCTGGGGCAGGAGAGGGAAGAAATTGCATCCTCGATGATCACTTATTCCATCAGGCATGGTATAAATTGTTCTCCATAAATTGTCTCACTTGGACATGGTATCAATTTGGTGAGGTAAGTAATATCATTATCCTCATTTTGCAGATGAAGAAACTGAGTCATAAAGATATTAAGGATCTTGCCCAGGGCCACGCAGCTGGTAAATGGCAGAACGAGGATTTGAACCTGAACAGTCTGACTCCACAGTCTGTGTGCTCTCAACCAATACATTATCTGCGTCCTCCAAGGGAAGGCCTGGCAAGGAGGTTGAGAGCAAGCAGAGGTGAGGGGGAGGCAAGCACAGCCTCTCTTCCTAACCGCCTCAGCTTCTGATGGTGTCTTCCCATCCACGAAATGCTCCTTACGGAGGAGATGAGGTCATGAGGGCATATTTCAGCCAGTTACTGGGATCATCAGCCACAGGGATCAACTAGAATTGAGACAGCATCTGTGAAAACAAAATGCTATAAAGAATTGTGACTTGTGATGAGAGAGACTGTGATAAACTAGGATTCTTTGCAATATTATCAAATACCAAACCAAATCCTGTCTGAACCCTTTAGTCTGCAAGAGGGATCTCTCTTTCTACTTGTGGAATCCCCCAGTAGCACACAGCATGAGGGCAAACGTTACCCAAATTTGAAAAATGATCCATAGACAAATCCTAACATTTTTGAGAAGGAAAAACAAATATTATTAAACACACTGGGTAATTTCATCCAGAGAGAAACTACCAGTAACTCCATCACTTTCAAAGGAAAACAATCTCTTAGACGAAATAACCAAAACACCAAGAACACACAACATCTTTCCAATGCCATCCTAAACCTAACCCATGATGCAGTGCTTGGTGACAGGCCCATATTCTAATGGCAAAGCCAGCTGGCATTTCATCCTACACCTACGGGAAATTTAATAAATGAGACCACAGGATGTTACAGACCAAGGTATAGCTCAATTCAGGCACAGGAGAAAAAGCATTAACTGCAAAATAATTTGTAGTCTGGACACAGTGGCTGAGTCCTGATTCTCACTGACACATAACATTTGCTTTTTCTCTGCTTAAATCTACCTCCCTGTTGCTGAAGAGGGAAGACTGAGTGGGTGGTAGGATGAAAGATTCAGCCTTGTACATATTACATAGTTCAGTTATCCAAGGAGAAATAAATTGACAGAGAACAGTACCTGCATGGAACAGTAAGAAAACAACACATTAAGATATACTGTCAAATGGTTTCCCCATACTAATAATCTGCCAACCAATCAGCCAATCTGTGCACGTGCTTTTGCCCAGTGCAATTTTGAACCACTCTGGATTCTAGCTTTTTGACAAGATGACTACACCTGAATTTGTTCTTTAAACAAAGCAGGCTACAGAGATATTAAGAGTGGTAACAGGTCATCAAAAGTGATTTGCAAAGCCCTCTGGCTTGGCGCTCCATCTTACCAGTCGAGTCAGCCCCAGAAGCCCTGCCACTCATCTGCTCCTCAGCATGGATGAGCTGCAGGTCCGTGTATGAGGGGCCAAAACTGGGACTACTGGTGTCTTCAGAATGTGTGGTCCAGCTGCTCTCGGAGGTCAGAGGGCATCTCCCCAAGGAGTTGAAGGAAGGGCACATCCAGCAGGGCATAGTCAAAGGTAGGGCTGGGGATAGACCAAAAAACAAAAGCATGCAATATAAATAGTTGTACTTTGTTTATCTTTAGTGTTTGTCTTACTTTGATGTTGTTCAGATCCTATGAAATCTCAACAGCCGTACAAGTCAAAGAAGTATAGGAAGTACCACTCATGACACAGACAGGGAAAACTAATTGACCAAGAGCCCACGGTGAGTCAGTATGGAAACCAGTACTACAAGTAAGATCTCATGACCCGCAAATCAAACAAAATCTCACTAAAGACTAAAAGTGATTTTAGGCTCTACTTTTATTTCTAAACTTAGATTTCAGTTTCATCCTTACCCTTATATTTCCTCCCTTCTTTAGAAGGCAAACCATCTCAAGAGAATTCACCAATTTACACTGCAAAATTAAAGCCAGATTGGGTTAAGGGCTAAGGGAAGACATGTGAATACGTATGTATCCGCAGATGAATGCAATATGCCTCTCTTGCTTTGAGTCTGACTCCAGCTGGAGATTCTGCAGACCTTCACATATGCAAATCGAGATTTACTAGGGCTGCTGATCTGCGATACAATGAAAGATATCTTTAAGTGGGGAATGCACAGGGCATGGCTTTCTCTCCTTAACCCTGAGCACCAAATTCAGCCTTTCAAAACCACTGGAAAGTTTCTTTTTTAAAAATCAAGTTATGTTCCTAATTTGTCTTTAGTTAATTGCCTACCACATGGTTTCTCCATGGTGTTGCATAAGAACCTCATTGCAAATTTGCTGACAGGTACTAAAAACAAGTGCTGAAAAGAGTATGGACAGGGAGGAAGAAATAAAAAAGGGAGAAACTAGCAATTATTGAGTACCCATGAAATGTGAGACACTTTTACAAATGTTATCTCATTTCATCCAACAATCCTGAGAGGTGGGCAGTGGTCTTATTTGACACAGGGGGAAACAGACTCAGAGAGTCAAGCAGCTTGTCCAAGAAGATGGAGAGGCAGTTCTCCAGGATGGAGAATCAAAATTATAGCGCGGGGTTAAGAAATAGGAAGGGAAAATTGAGATTTAAGAGGGAAAAAAGAATAAACAGCGGGGCTGGCCCCACGGCCAAGTGGTTGGGTTTGTGCACTCTGCTTCAGTGGCCCAGGGTTTTGCCAGTTTGGAACTTGGGCGTGGACACGGCAGAGCTCATCAAGCCACACTGGGGTGGCATCCCACATAGCAAAACCAGCGGCACTCACAACGAGAATCTACAACTACCTACTGGGGGGCTTTGGGGAGAAGAAGAAGAAGAAAACAAAAAGAAGACTGGCAACAGATGTTAGCTCAGGTGCCAATCTTTAAAAAAAAAACACTCAAGAATAAATATCAATATTTGTGACATGGTATAAATATGAAACTATAGAGAATTTTCATTACATATTCCCTTAGGCATTTATAAGACATCTAGGTCTTTTCTCCATCTGGAGTCCTCATGGCTCACATCCCCTTTTATTTAAAAATGTCACCCTTTCAGTAAGGTATTCCTGAGCTGTTCCCTCCAAAGATGCAAACTGCCTTCTCTGTTTTATTTCTCCTTTGCATTATCACTGTCTACTGTATCACATATCCAGTGTCTTCTCCGCTAGAATTCAAGCTCCTTGTGGGGCAGGGACTTTTGTCCATTTGGTGCATTTCTGTACCCCATTCCTAGAATAGTGTCTGATGCAAGTAAGCACTTAATAAATATTTGTTGGTCACGTCAACAGAAGCACCACAAATGATTCCACAACAGTCTACATTAAACATAGACTGTTAAACTAAACCTTTGCCTACAAAACTCCCACACAAACAAAAAGGAAATCGAAACTCTAAAAAAGAAGAAAAAACCAAAAAGCAAAGCTGTACTGGCAAAAGCTTATTATAGGACTGCCATTTCCTACAGTACACTGGATTAGACACTTTGAACTACTGTGGAAATAAAATTAAAATATTAGATAAAATGTAAGAATATTATTTAAAATATATTACAGGAAGAGCAAGAAAGTAAAGACTTATCAGAGGACAAGTGAGATGGTAAGCAGAGCTCACAACCCGATTTTCACATCCTGAGTATTTTGAACAAACCAGGGAGACTCTTGAGTTTTTTAAATCTCGTGTGAAGAAGGCAAAGCGGAAAAAAACCTAGGGCCAACCCAAGATGAGAAATCTAACAGAAGATCTGATGCATTAAGCTAGAATCCCCAAAGGGCTCAGTTAAGGGGCAAATTAGGAATAACCCGGACCCCCAAGCTAAAGATAGGAAAGAAAATGGTCTGCCTTAAGCCTGGGTGCCAGGTAGAGGAAAAAAAAATCTCCTGAGAATTTATAAGCACAAGCTGTCCCACAGAGGGGTTTGCAGCCAAAACTACTTGTGTGGTCTAAAAACTTCCAGTATGAGAACTTAGCTGAAGTATTTCCAGGTTGGTAGTGGCCTCCAGCACCTGAGAAAAGCAAATGCTAATCCTTTCTGGAGAAAGACACCTTAAAACCAGCTTTCCGGGACAGAACGTTCCTCAGTTGATGTGCACATGGTAAAAAAAGAAAAAAAATCATGAAATACGTAAGAAATCAAGCTATCATGAACAAGAGCCAGAGAGCCAGCAAGGTGTGTATGGTGGGGGGTGGGGGGGGGGGAGGCAGGGAAGACAGGGAGCAGGAAGCAAACAGAATCAGACCTGCAAAAAATTCAGACACTAGAATTATTAAGCAGAAAATATAAGTTTGTTTAACGAAATAAGAAGAAAAGAAATCAAAAATATGAGAAAGTAGCATGTAGAACTGAAAAGGAACTAAGTGAACATCTGGAGAAGAAAAAATACTGTAAATACAAAATTGATTGGATAGCATAGAGAGACAAGGAGATGAAATATGAGAGATTAAAATGCATGGAGGACAGAATGAGAAGGTCTCATAGGTATCTAATCTGAGTTCCTAATGAGAAGAGAGAGAGAATGGGAGACAATATGTAAAAAAATGTTGGCTGAGAATTTCCCAGAATGTATGAAAGATTTTATTTGTCAGATTAGAAATCCAGAGGTATCTCAAGGACAGTAACCAAAAATAACTCCACCAGCAGACATCAAAACTATATAAAAACAAAGACAAAGAGAAGATCTTAAAAGCCACCAAAGAGAAAATAAGATCACTTCCAAAGGGATGATGATTAGACTGCTACCACCTTCTCAACAGCAAGAGAAACCAATGCACACTTCAATGTGCTGACAGAAAATAACTACCAAATAGGACTGTTTACTCAATGAAGAGATCTTCAAAGAACAACGGTAAAATAAAGACAATTTAGACAAACAAAAACTACAACTGATCTAAAAGAAGGAAAGAAAAGTGAGAAAAGAAACATAAGACGATAGAAATAAAACTATATCGAGGGCTGGCCCCGTGGCATAGTGGTTGAGTTCAGCACACTCCACTTTGGTGGCCCAGGTTCACAGGTTTGGACCCCAGGTGTGGACCTATGCTGCTCATCAAGCCATGCTGTGGCAGCAACCCACATGCAAAACAGAGAAAAGACTGGCACATTTAGCTCAGGGCCAATCTCCCTCACCAAAAAAAAAAAAAAAAAAAAAAAACCAAAAAAACCTGTATCAGTACTTAATAATAAATATAAATGGACTAAATTTCCAGTTAAGAGAAAAAGACTGTCAGGCTGAATAAAAAAATGAAACCAAATATACCACTTACAAAAGACACATATAAAATATAAGGATTCATTGACCATGAAACTAAAGGGATGGGAAAGCCATACAAGACAAAATATGGAAAGAAACCTGATATATTATAGACTGTAGATAGACTTAAAGTAAAAAGCATTATTAGAGAGAGTATTACAACAAAATGATAAAAATTTTCATTCATCAGAAATATATAATAATAATTATAAATTTGTATAAATTTAATAACATAGCTTAAAATTATTAATGCAAAAATTTACACAACTACAGAAAGTAAGAAACGTCTATCACCATACTGGGAGATTTTAAAATATACCTCTGTCACTAATGTATAGATCAAGCAGGCAAAAAAATCAGCAAGGAAACAGAAGATAGATCAACAACAAAGTGAACAAGCTGATTTAATGGTTATACACAGAACACTGCACTCAACAGGTGAAGAATGCATATTCTTCACAGCCACACCTAAAACTTTTATGACAAACGACCACACGCTAAGACATGAAGCAAGTTTTAACAAATTTCAAAAAATAGGTATCACATGGACCATGAATACTGATCACAATACAATTAAATATCTAGTTATCTAAACCAGTTATCTACATAACCAGTATCCATTTATCTAAACTAGATACAAGACAATCTGAAAAATTTAGAAATTAAAAAACATACTTCTAAACGATTTATTGGGCAAAGAAGAAATCTTGACGACTATTAGAAAATATTCAGAACCAAACAATAACAAAAATACAGTATATGAAAACTTCAGGAATGCAGATAAGCAGTACTATCAGGGAAAGTTGTATTGCTTCTATTAGAAAAGAAAAACTTAAATTTAATACAATAAGCTTCTAACTTGTCAAGTTACAAAAGGAGCAACAAAATAAACCAAAGAATGTTAGAGAGGAGGAAATAATCACAAAAAAATTATTGAAAATTTTAAAATACACATAGGTAAACGATTCTTTGAGAAGACTAATAGAATTGAAAAACTGTCAAGAAAAATCGAGAAAAAAATACACCACAAATAAAGAACAGTAACAATGAAAAAGGGTACATAATTACAAATGCTATATATATTAAGGAGGCAATGAGGGGAAATAATGAATGTCTTTCTACCAACACATTTGAAAATATAGATAAAATTGCAGAGGTCCTAGAAAAATATAACTTTTCAAAACTGATACAAAAAGCAAGTTAAAAACCTGACTCAGGGGCCAGCCCTATGGCCGAGTGGTTAAGTTCATGCGCTCTGCTTCAGCGGCCTGGGGGTCTGCCAGTTCAGGACCTGGGCGCAAACATGGCACCGTTCATCAGGCCATGCTGAGGCGGCGTCCCACATGCCACAACTAGAAGCACCCACAACTAAAAAAAATATACAACTATGTACTGGGGCGATTTGGGGAGAAAAAGCAAAAAAAAAAGAAGAAGAAGATTGGCAATAGTTGTTAGCTCAGGTGCCAATCTTAACTAAAAAAAAAAAAAAAACCTGACTCATCCAATAACCATGAAATAAAATGAATCAGTCCTTAAAACCTTCCCCCAAGGAAAACGTCAGCCCAGGTAGTTTTACTGAAAAGCTCTACTAAACTTTAAAGGAAAAAAATATTTCAATCTTCCACTGACTGCTCCAGACTACAGAAAAAAAAGACCACTCACCAACCCATTCTATGAGCTTAGCATTTCCTGACCTCAAACCCTGACAAAGTGCATCTCATTTATACTTAGATTCTCAAAAATGAGACTGACGGACCAATCTCAGTCACAGACATGGATATAAGAATCTCAAACAAATCATTATCGAAGAGAATCTAGTGATTTTTGAAAAGGATAAATCATGACTAAACTGAGTTTCTCTAACGAATGCAAGGTTGGTTAACACAGCGTGTCTCAACTTTTTTTCATTATGGCTCCTCTAAGGAGCGTTTTTCACTTTTTTTTCACCAATCACCCCCTTTCTTGAACCCCCCCAAACACTGGCAGAATATCACACTAGGAAACTGACATTAATACAATCCACCAATCTTATTCCTATTTCTCCAGTTTTACAGCTCTGTGTGTGTGTGTGAGACTTGAGTGCCACATAATGTTATTGGTGTGTAGGTTTGTGTATCCTCCACCACAGTCGAGACACAGAGCAGTTCCCTCACCACAAGGATCCCTCACGTTGCCCTTTTATATCCACTCCCACCTCTTCCCTCAAGCCCTGTTCCTAACCCCTGGCAACCACTAATTTGTTTTTCATTTCTGTAAGTTTGTCATTTCAAGAATACTACATAAATGGAATCATGCAGTATGTAACCTTTTAGGATTGACTTTTATTACTCAGAAGAATGCCTCTGAGACTCAGTGAAGTTGCTAAATGCATTAATACTTCATTCCTTTTTATTGCTGAGCAGTCTTGCACGGTAGTTTAACCATCTACTGGCTGAAGGACATCTGGGCTGTTTCCGGTTCCTAGCTATGAACATTCGTGTACAGGTTTTTGTAGCAACATAAATTTCCATTTCTCTGGGATAAATGCCCAAGAGTGCAATTGCTGGGTCATACGGTAATTACATGTTTCGTTTTATAAGAAGCTGCCAGACTGTTTTCCCAAGTCATTGCCCCATTTTACATTCCCACCAGCACTCATGAGTGTCTCTTCATCCTCTTACAGGGTCTTTTGCAAAACAAAAGTTTTTAAAAGTTTTTAACCAGCAAGAAATATTTAGAAAATAAAACAAGAGAAGGTAGTATTTATAATAGCAACAAAAAATATGAATCATATATAGTAGTAAATCTAAGAAAAGACGTGCAAGGCCTTGGAAGAGCTGCTTCTAAAGTTTATTAATACTGTAGAGAAGATCTACATAAATGGAGAGATTCCATACCAGGGACTGAAAGATTTAACGTTATAAAGATGTCAATTCTTCCCAAACTGGTTTACAGATTGATTGCATTCTCAATCAAAATCCTAGCATGGTTTCTTCCTCATATTAATAAGTAGAATCACACTATTTAGATATGAATGAAATTGAATTTTTAATAATATAAATATATTTGTAAATATACATTAAAGTAAATAAAATAATAGAAATAATACTGGGAAAATCCTGTATGGAAAAAAATGAAATTAGACTCCTACTTCACACCATGTAGAAAAATCAGTTCTAACTAGACTGAATGTCAAAGGATAAAAGGCTACACAAGAAATATTTTAGAAGACATGCAGCTAAATATCTCAGGACTTCAAGGCAAGGCAAGATTTTCTTTACCAAGACACAGAATGCACCAATGGACCATGAATACTGATCACAACACAATTAAATATCTAGTTATCTAAACCAGTTATCATTGGTAACAGATTGCTCAACCATTAGGGAACCTCAGCTTGGGGAAAGCAGGGACTGCGGCATAAAAGAAAAATAAACAAATTTCATATTATTAAAATTAAGAACTTCTTTCCACCAAAAGGCCCCATAAAGAGAGTGAAAGCCCACCCACAGGGTAGGAGCTAATATCTGCCACATGTCATATCCACAGGGAACTCCTAGAAATCAGCAAGAAAAAGGGAGTGATACCAACAAGAATATAGTTGAACAGGCATTTTATGAAAGAAAAAAATCCCCCCAATGGCAAAAATTGCTCAGTCTCATTAGCAATCTAGGAAATGCAAATTAAAACCACATGAGATACGACTCTTCTCTTCTCCCTTTCTCTCTGCCTGCCCACACTAAGATAGAAAAATGCGACAATTCCAAGTGCAGATGAGGAAGTGGAGCCACAGCACCTTTTACATATGGCTGATAGGAGAGTAAATTGAAGCCACTTTAGAAAATGGCTTGGTGTTATCTGACAAAATAGAAGATAAACACATCTTACAGCACAGTAATTCCCCTCTATCTTTCTTACAAAAGAGAACCACTTACACATATTCACCAGCATTTACGTTTAGAATGGCTCATAAAAAAAGCAAAAAGACAGGCCAGCCCAGTAGTGCAGCAGTTAAGTGCGCACGTTCTGCTTCGGCGGCCCGGGGTTCGCCGGTTCGGATCCCGGGTGCAGACACGGCACCGCTTGGAAAGCCATGCTGTGGCAGGCGTCCCACGTATAAAGTAGAGGAAGATGGGCACAGATGTTAGCTCAGGGCCAGTCTTCCTCAGCAAAAAGAGGAGGATTGGCAGCAGATGTTAGCTGAGGGCTAATCTTCCTCAAAATAAAAAGAAGCAAAAAGAATGCTCATAGAAGCACGTTCTTAATTGGCAAAAGGTAGAAACAACTCAAATATCCACCAATAATAGAATGGATAAATGAATTGTGGCACATTACTATAATGGAATACATAGCAATAAAAACTAAAGGAACTACAGCTACAGGTAATGACATGAAAAATTCCCACAAATAATGTGTTAAAGAAGCAAGCCACAAAATAACACACACACTATTATCGTATCTATGTAAAGTTCAAAAACAGGTGAAATTAAACTATACCAGTCTCGATACATGTGTAGGTAGTAAAGCTATTAAGAAAAGAATGCTGTTATTGTCACAGAACTCAGGAGGGTGATGATATAGGAGGGCGGGGAGGAGATGTCTGGATGCAGGAAGATGTAATCAGTGGGCACTTCTGGGGGATGACAATATTCTATTTATTAAACTAGGTGATGGGTTGTACTGTTGTTCTTTATAATTTAATATACTTTTTTTTTTTTTTTTGCTGAGGAAGATTAGCCCTGAGCTAACACCTGTGCCAATCTTCCTCCACTTTATATGTGGGTTGCCGCCACAGCATGGCTAATGACTGGTGTAGGTCCACGCCTGGGATCCGAACCTGCAAACCTAGGCCACTGAGGGGGAACATGCAGAACTTAACCACTATGCCATCAGGTCAGCCCCCTATAATTTAATATACATTTTAAATGTTCCTTTGTATTTATTCAACAGTTAATAAAGTTTATGAAAACTACATATCAAAAGACTCCAATTTTTCAGAAAGAAAGCCATTTTAATTATTTGCATTTTCACATTAGCTCTCCATATTTATTAGCTATAACTCCAATGTTTCCTTTGAAAGAGAAACTAAGAATAACACAGCTGGGAGAGGCAATGTCCCTACATCTCACAAACTGTTCTCATTTGGGCTAATGCACTTTATTTATTTATCCACTTAGAAATCTTGGAGGAATCATTTTATTTAGGTTCTGCATTGCATGTCCTCAGGCCACGAGATTAGTTTGGGTGAGAAGTATGGAGCCTGGAGCTGCCTCTTCCCCCAGGGCCAGACCTTTGACAGCTGGGCCGGAGAGCAGCAGGTTGCTGTCATCACGATGCCTCACAGCCACACCCATCCAGCAAGGAATGAAGTGAGAGAGAGAAATCCGCCTGTCCTCCTTTCCCAGGAGGTTATGGCAAGGACCCTGGATCCAGACCACCTGGTTCACATCCTGGCCCTAATCCTGGAGCCTGGCGCGAGTCACCTAATCCACCTGTTCTGGGTTTTCACCTGTAAAATGGAGCTAAAAAGTGTGCCCGAGTCACAAAGGGACTAGGTTAACACTGACAAAAGACTTGGAAAAGTGCCAGGCACAAAGAAAGTCCTTCAAAAGGGCAAGTGGCAGTTACTGTTTCCAGACATACACTTATATCCAATCTACTTGAAATCTCCACTGAGATCTCTAACTTCACATATTAGAACTAAGTTCCTGTTATCCCCTCCACACCAGGTCCTTCAGCCTTTCAGGTGCTCAGAATGAAACCTTTCGGTCATCCTTGATTCTTCTCACATTGGGTCCATCACGTCTTCTGTTAGTCCTACCTTCCAAATATGTCTGGAATCCAATCACTTCCCACCGTCTCCAAGCTACCTCCCGGGTCCAAGCCACCATCCTCTCCTGCCTGGTTTCCCTGCTTCTACATCTTTCTGTTCTCAACACAGCAGCCACACAGTTTTAAGAGAATTACCTGTTCACATTTAAGTTGGATCATACCAGGCCTCTGCTCAAAACCAGCCAATGGTTTCCTATCTCACCCATAGTAAAAGTCAAAGGCCTCACCATCCCCAAAGACCTACGTGCTCTGAGTCCCCATGATCTCTCTGCCTTGTCTCTTGCTCTTCTCCCCAATTCACTCCACTCGTCACACACCGTGAACACGGCTGCCCCCCAGAGGTTCATTACTTGTTCCTTCCACCTGGAAGGCTCCTCCCCCAATTTCTGCAAGCTCACACCCTCACTTCCCTCAAGTCTTCACGCAGAAGTTACTGCTCAGCGGGACCAACCCAGTGGCCGAGTGGTTAAGTTCGCGTGCTTCATGTCAGCGGCCCAGGGTTTCGCCGGTTCGGATCCTGGGTGCAGACATGGCACTGCTCATCAACCCATGCTGAGGCAATGTCCCACATGCTACAACTGGAAGGACCCACAACCAAAAGATATACAACTATATACCAGGAGGCTTTGAGGAGAAAAAGGAAAAATAAAATCTTTAAAAAAAATAAAATAAATTTTTAAAAAAGTTACTGCTCAGAGAATCCCTCCCTGACCTTGTGTAAAATTTCAATCCTCTCTCACTCTACTCCCCTTTTTTGCCTCATTTTTCTCTCCTTCCCACTTACCAAATTATCTAACACACTTACACTGTATCTACTTCTTTATCGTCTTTCTGGTACGGCTCCTCCAGCTCCATGGGGCAGGAATAGTCCCCTGAATCCCCAGGGTCTTGAACAGTGATTGACACACAGTGGGGGCTCAAAGCACCATTGGCTGAATAATAATAAACTTACAAATTGTCAGCTAAAACAATTAATACAGCAAATACACTACTTGTCTTTCTGTTTATTCTCTGGGATCCAGAGTAGATTGGGATTTTAAATACTTATATATGTTTTGATGTCATGTCCTTTATTTATACTTTAATGTCTACCCACTACAGCTGTGTGGTTTTTTCCAATGCAGTAGACGTGTCCATCGTGAACACAAAAGGAATCTAGTTCCATTCTTCATTTTTGGCTCCACTGCTCTTTCATAGTTGGCAATACAAAGTAGCTGTCCCCAGGAGTGGTTCAGAGGAGCTCTTGCTCACCCAGCAGCCTTCATTGGTAACAGATTGCTCAACCGTTAGGGAACCTCAGCTTGGGGAAAGCAGGGACTGTGGCCAACTTTCTCATAATTGCACTCCCAGCACCAAAATATTTTTTGCATGAATGAACTAGTTAATTAATGCATGCTTGGGCAGTTTATTGTGTTGTGTGTCCCACACTGAGGGTAAGATAGGCCACAAGGTCCCCCCGGGTGAGCTAGCATACTCTCTGGAAGAAGAGAATATTGGAGTTTTAAAAAATATATATTTTAAGGTCCCTTTTAGATAACTGGAGAAAGTCATCTTCAAGAGCTCCCCTCCCCAGCCTCGCATGGCATGATGGTAGCTTCAAGTACAATAAAAATATAATGGACAGTTTTAAGTGTGCTTTTTAAGGCAGCCCCCAGTTAAAAATATAGATGTGTATTTATGTATGTATATGTATTATGTGTGCATATATAAAAACGTATATGTTATGCATATATGTCATGTGTGTATACATAAGCATATATGTTATGTCTGTGTGTATGCGTGTTTGTATCTGTGTGTATCTATGTAGTATATGTATGCATGTGTCTGTGTATATACATTGTGTGTATAACAATGGGAAGTCAAAAACTGATAATAGTCAGCTGATAAGAAAAGGGCATGATGGGGAAGAGGTTGACCTAGTTTCTTCGCCTATTTTGTTAAAAAAAAATGCACTTCACTGAAGAAGCCATCTTTCAAGTTCTACCTAACAGCTCATTAGCCTCATAAATGGGAGTCAGTCATTCTGCAATAGGTCTCACACACATCTTTCACCTTTTCATTCATTAACACAACAAATACTAAGTGGACACCTACCAAGTTCCACGCACCATATTCTGGGATAGAGAGTAAACGAGACAGACAACATCCCTTTCCTCTAGTGGGGAAGAGAAACAAGAAACAAACTAATAAATACATAACCTAACTTCAGGTAGAGACATGGGCTGTAAAGATATTTAAAGCAGAAAAAAGCTGTTGGAGAGGTAATGCTTGTGCAGTGCTCTGGGTGAAAAAGTAGGGGGAGAGCTCTAGGAGGCAAGGGAACAGCAAGAGCAGAAAACAATTTGTCGGGAACAGCAAGAGAGGCAGCGATCTGAGCAGAGTGGAGCCCAGTGGAGAGGAGTAGAGAGGCATCAGGCCCTAAGGAAGAAGAGCTCTGTTGAATTTCACGCCTGAGTACATCACCGTCTGAGACACATTCCAGAAAGGTCATTAATTACATTTAAAAGCAGAGAACAACTCAAGGTATTAAAAGAAAATAAGACCGCCTCTGTTGAGGAGGGAAATACATATGCATGCCCAATGCAGTAGACCTTGTCCACAAATTGGCCCAATGGTTGGGATCTTACTCCACCCCCACCCACTACTCACTCCCAGTAGCCAGGATGAAAAACATAACAGAAATTAACGACTGGGCTATTCTTCTTTGGGATTAAGTCTCTCAGCTGTCATCCCCGCCTCCCTCTGAAATGGCTGACATCATCTCTGGTCCTCCCCTAAACAAGTGGCTCTTTCTCTGGTCCCAGATAATTAGCTTCCCAGACACAATGGGAAGGCCTTAGCCCAAGCTGTTAGGGAAGACATTTGAAGCACAAGTGAATACCAGTGTTTTCCTTGGGCTGTGGGACAAATGTTCCGGAAACGAAAGTTTTTTTATGTTTGTAATTATGCATATCCTGCAGTATCTGCATAATGGGTCCAATTCAGCCTTGGGCTTGCTGCAAAATTGCCATGTCCATTGAGGAAGGTCAGTGCATAATATGACAAGTGAACAGGAAGCTTCATGCCAATAATAGTGCCTTAATTTTTTTTTTAATCTGGAGATGAACTTTGCTCTTTCAGGCAACTTGTCTGCATGCATTTGCAAACATGTTCTAAGTGCACGTGCGCGCACACACACACATAAAATGCACATACACGATATCAGCCTTTACTCTGACAGAATCTTTATAAAGATTTTAGGTGATAGGTAAGCTGACTGCTACATTCTTCCTGGTGCCTGGTGGAATTTTAAAGCCAAAGAAGGCAAAAATCCTAAATTAGGAAAACTCTGCAACTAGGGAAATGCAGGAACACTATTGCTAAAGGCGAATAAAACACCACGTGGGTTTAGGTTCATCTTCAAAAATATTTCTTTAAGAGAATGTAAAGATTCAATTTTGATTTGAACAGAAGCTTTTTTTTTTTTTTTAACACTTTATTTCTGCCCGTGGTTTAGTAGAATATCTATGCATTTCATTCAGGGTTCGGCCAACAAGTTTCAGTTAAATTTCTTGACCTTTTTTCCACCACATAACCCAGATCGATTATATGGAATCTTCAGGCCGGAGATGTGAATAGTATTTTGTGGCTAATTTAAGTCTTAAGTTTAAGTATTTGACAGTTAATATTCTAATAAAAATCTTTCTGGAGAGAATATTTATCAAGGTGTCCTGAGCCAAAAAGGTCTTTAAGTCAAAGAGAGATGAATTCCACATTTGACCTCCACCAAATTTCAGGGGTTTTCATGGAGGAAACAATTTTTATGAAAGATTCAAGGGGCATGATTTAAATGCCCTCTCACTCCTAGTATCCTCAGGTCCAAAGAACTGATGCCAGTTCTCTTTCCTATACATGTGGTTATAAAAGGGCTTTGTTACTCAATTGACTTTATTCATATTTTTCTGAGGGAGATCACGCATTTCCTTTTTCCCAGACCAACCACGATGGCACTTAGGCACTTCAAATCCTGCTCTAGTTGAAATCCCAAAGAAAGTTGTTCCCTTGATGGATTTAAGCATTTCTGGAGTTGCTTTCCCCACCAGCAGCTGCTCCTGGTTACCCAATCAACCTTGGTATGCTTCAGTGAACAATAAAATAGGTAGCCAGGTCACCAGAGTGGGGACTAACAACTCCCTGGCTTCTCTAAGCTCCCCAGTGCAGCTTCTGGCATTTACATGCCACAAAAATAAGAGATTTACCACTAATGACAGTCTCTTTGTCCCTTACTCCACCGTGCCTTCAGCCTCCTTGCATTTTAACTAAGGCAAACAGTACAATCCCCTTCCAGGCTGAAATCCAATGCTCTGTTGGCTTTATTCTTAGGTGGCACAGCTTAAAAGATAAATTCTTTTGTTTTTCGCTCTTCCTCTGCCAGAAAAACTGTGAAGAGTAGAGGAATGGGAACGGGGGAGGGAAGAGCTGTACCCCAGATAACATTTCTCTACCTAGCTGCTCCCTATGTACGTGTGCGCATGTGTGTGAACGTGCCTGTGAGTGTGTGTGTGTGCATGCTATCCTTTCTTTCCTAACTTCTCTCTGCAAGCCAGGATGTTAAGATGTCTAACAGCTGGCTAAGTAAAGCTCCACGTTTTGCTTCCAGAAATCCAGACTAGAAACAGCGCTGATCAGTCCCAATCACCCTTCTTTGTTGTTCTCTCATCTATTTCTTTTAGGCCAAGATCATGATCTTCTCATAAAAGCATATTCGTAGAGAGGCTGCATGAGACAGGTCTAAGACACACAGTTTGCTCTTTCTCCTGACACAAAGACATCTGATCAGAAAGTGTTGGGCATTTATGAGAAGCAAACAGGACATGGGGTATAAAATGGGAAGAAACTGAGAAAGAAATTCTAACTACATTATGGGAAAGAGTCAGTTTGCTCTGGTGATACTGATGTGACTGGGAAGATGGCTGAGGCCAAAAATCAGTTTCCATGGAAGCTTCTTTCTGGCTGACCTTCACGACCTGTATACATGGTGGCGTAAATGTAAAAAAGGTTATAAAGGGCTATCAACTTTGGAGGTAAAGCATAGTGGCTGGCAGGGAACATCTCCCTAATAAATGGCCTGCACTATTCCAGATGTTCCCCTAACCCAGAAGGACTCATTCTCAGCCTTATACAAATGGATCCATCTTAAGATTTTGGAAACTTCGTATATTAGTTAACCGTGGCTGTTGTAACAAATTACCACAAACTTAGTGGCTTAAAACAATAGAAATTTATTCTTCGCAGTTCTGGAAGCCAGGAGTCTGAAATCAAAATGACTGGGCTGAAATCGCTACGTCAGCAGGGCAGCGCTCCCTCCAGGGGCTCTAGGGGCGAATCTGTTCCTTGCATCATCCAGCTTCTTGGTGGCTACTGGCATTCCTTGGCTATAGGCTCATCACTCCAATCTTCAAGGCCAGTATCTTCAAATCCTTTTCAGTTCCATCTTCACATTGTCTTCTCTGTGTGAGCAAAATCTCTCTCTGCCTCCCTTTTATAAGGACACATGTGATTGGATTTGGGGCCCACCCAGATAATCCAGGATTATCTCCTATCTCAAAATCCTTAACTTAATCACGTCTGCAAAGACCCTTTCTCCAAATAAGATATTTACAGGCTCCAGGGACTAGGACCTGATGCCTTTGGGGGCCATTATTCGGCCTACCACACTAGGAAAACCTAGTATTACCAAAAGAATAGAGCAGGCAGCAGTGATTACAGGTGAAGCCTCACCCTGTCTCCATCACTGTGTGTATACTTGCGGCACACATCTTCTTATGTTGCTGTAATGCTGCAGTCACGTATATGATATTATTGACACAGCAGGTGTAGCTAAACCTTTTGGATTCAAATTAAAATCTGAGCTGCCCAACAGCTTCCAGAATGGAAAAACTGTCTGATTTGCGGGATGTCTGCATTTTCTGTGTTGAGAGGGCTGAGGTCTAGTTTCTCCTGCTCATCACTTGGGCTTAAGTCTAACAACCACTATTCCTTATTGCTAAACACACTTCATGCAAGGACGCCCATGAAGGAGTTGGCCTACGTGGGCGAGGTAGTTCGGGTAACAGGAATGTACCCTGCAGCCCTTTACTCAGTGGGTTCATTGACGGGTCAGATTGGGTACTGGCAAGAGAGGAAGGCCAGGGCCCTTGGATTTATTACCATTTTCTTTCCCCCGTGATGCTCTGCACAGTCCTCCATGGTTCTTGGGTCCCTGGGTTAGAAACACTGCCTGAGGTGGGGCTGGCCCTATACATGATTTACTCCTGCTTCTTGCCTGCACATTGGACCTCACGTCCACTGGGAACCAGCCCACAGGCTCCTCCTGAGGCAGAGAGCTCCATCTCCACAAGGCTGAGTTAAACTTCCATAAGCAAAAACGGATGGAATTATTAATGTTTGAGGAGTTTTCAAGCCAAAATTATGCTTTCATGCATTTGAAAGTTGTCATTTCTTGATTTGTTCTCTAGGAACATTAATCAATCCCATATCCTTAGTACAATGCAGGGCTGGAACTAGGGTGAGGCAAGTGAGGACTCAGCTTGGGTGCAAAATTTAAGGGGGTGCCAAAAAGCTCAGTAATTAAATATTTTAGGGGCCAGCCCCGTGGCCAAGCAGTTAAGTTTGTGCACTCCACTTTGGCGGCCCAGGGTTTTGCTGGTTCAGATCCTGAACACAGACATAGCACCATTCATCAGGCCATGCTGAGGCAGCGTCCCACATGCCACAACTAGAAGGACCCACAACTAAAAATATACAACTATGTACTGGGGGGCTTTGGGGAGAAAAAGGAAAAGATAAAATCTTAAAAAAACATAATAAAATAACATTTTAAATGCAACATTTAGAAAATACAAAACAGCAAACTATGGCCCATAGGCTAGCCACCTATTTTTATAAATAAAGTCTTACTGGAACCAGGACCAGGATAAGGCCAGGGAAGTGTGGCAGTCACGCAAGTGTTGGTGGATCTTGTCTTTAAAATACTGATGTTTCGTTCAAGAACTTTTTGCATTGTTTTGACTTTTTAAAATAATTCTTCAATAATTTTGATTTTTAAATTGATTTTTCGTAATTAAAAAAAATTTTAAACCCAATTTTTTTCAAGATTACCATTTTTCTTTAAGACAACCACTCCACTTTGGTATGGAGCCGAAGTGCTTTATACTTATTTCCCAATTCATCTCAGAGAATAATTAAAAAGACGTAGTTAAGAATGAAGATTTAATAAAATTAATAATCTTTACTACTTCATCAAGGCTATTAATTGACTTTTTTTTACTAGGAGTACACGGTGGCCAGAAGTTTTCCTTGTCATTACTTTTGTACCATCAGTGCAAATGCCAATACAGTAAAAAAGGCAAAAAAATCTTAGAATTATTATGAAAATAATTTTGACCCCACGGATCCCTTGAGAAGGTCCTAGAAAACCCCAAAGATCTACAGACCACACTCTGAGAACTGCTGCCTTAAATGACAAGGTTTTAACCACTTAAGGTTAAAACTACTAAAGGCCAAAACCATTATCAGTAACAAGCTAAGATCCTCAGTCAGATGGGGGCCATATAATGACGACTACCCCAAAGTCAGTTTTGCAAATATAAGTAGTGAAGAGTTAAAGCAAATTGACCCATCCGTCATATAAATAGTTCTGAGCAATCAGGAATTCTTTGAGGCTCAAGGTATGAAAAAGATGTAAAAAGAATCTGCATGCCATGCATATAATCAATAATCTGAAGGCACGGCCTTTAGGCAACTAAGCGGAGAAATACCACTCTACCCACACCCTCCTCCCGTGCCTCCTAGGAATGAGGGAGTGGAGGAAACCACAGCAGGAGCAGGAAAAGCAAGGCAAATGTACCACAGAGCTTCCCTACGCTGTTCCAAGGTCCTGGGGCCCCTGCCTGGTGTTAAAGCTTTCTATTGATTAAAAACGTTTGAAAAACAAAGGAATTGCTTTTAAAAATGAAAACTAGCTGGGTCCGACCTGGTGGCACAGCGGTTAAGTGCGCACCGCTTATCAAGCCATGCTGTGATAAGCGTCCTACATATAAAGTAGGGGAAGATGGACACAGATGTTAGCTCAGGGCCAGTCTTCCTCAGAAAAAAAGAGGAAGATTGGCAGATGCTAGCTCAGGGCTAATCTTCCTTGGGAAAAAAAAAGAAAAAGAAAACTAGCAAAACATTTAACCCACCAACAGAAAAACATATCAACCTTGCTTTTTGCTAGTAGGTGTCTGTGGTAGAAAAAATAACGCCCCTGCAAAGATGTCCATGTTCTAATCCCCAGAACCTGTGAATATGTCACCTTCTGTGGCAAAAGAGACTTTGCAGATGTGATTAAGTCAAGGACCTTGAGACAGGGAAACTATTCTGGATTATCCTTGTGGGCCCAATGTAATCACAAGGTTCCTTAAAAATGGAAGAGGGAGGGCTGGCCCATGGCCTAGTGATTAAGTTTGGTGCACTCTGCATCAGCGGCCTGGGTTTGGTTCCCAGCTGTGGACCTACACCACTTGTCAGTGGCCATGCTGTTGCGCTGCCCCACATACAAAATAGAGGAAGACTGGCACAGATGTCAGCCCAGGGCTAATCTTCCTCAGCAAAAAATCAAAACAAAACAAAAATGGAAGACGGGGGCAGAAGAAGTCAGTCAGAGGAAGATGTGATTATAGAAGAAAGGCACAGATAGATGCAACATTGCTGGCTTTGGAGGCAGAGGAAGGGGCCACATGCCAAGGAATGTGGGTGGCCTCTAGGAGCTGGAAAGGGCAAGGAAACAGATTCTCCTCTAGAGAGTCCTGAAAGGAATGCAGCCCTGGCAACACCTTGATTTTAGCCCAGTGACAGCCATGTCGGACTTCTGAACTACAGAATTATAAGATAACAAAGTTGTGTTCTTTAAGCCACTAAGTCTGTGGTAATTTGTCACAGCAACAAAAACTAATTAGAAAACTAATACAGTCCCAAAGCTTATCCAGTCACCCTAAGTATGCTTCAGTGCACAATAACATAAGTAGCCAGGTCACCAGGGTGGGGACTAACAACTCCTCTGGCTTCCCTAAGATCCCCAGGGCAGCTTTTGACCATTCAGCTGCTACAAGTAAGAGACTCACCATTAATGACAGTCCCACCCCTGCAGATGTGGATTCAAGAGGTCTGGGACACAGGAATATCCATGTTTAACCAGTGACTCTATTAGAGATGCTTGGTGGTCTACACTTTGAGAGAGATTCTTTTCCACTTGTAAGGAGCTTGCAATTTAGGTGCTGAGTAAATATAATTCCAATCCGTAATAGAGAGATTAATATGCATACTTTTAAAGACAGGTAAACAGCCAGGGACAAGAGCTAGAAATGGTCCAGAACACATAAATCCTTCCATATGCTTATGTTAACAAAAACTAGTTGTAGAATTAATCCAGATGAGCTCTCCGCCTGCTTTCTCCTGCACAGCTAATGCTCCAAGCAGGGCTCTGGAGCAGGTCAGATGAATGCTGGCAGCCCTGCAGACCTCCCATGGAAAAGCACCCCTGGTGAGCAGAGACTTAGCCGAACCCTTCTCAACCTCCCACCTGTCCCACCTGTTTCTTTATGAGGTGGTGACGTGCTGGCCCAGGGTGTGTCATCTTCAAATTGAACCCAGTTGCTGATGGCGGAGGCCAGGTCTGGCGCGGGCTGCTCAGGACTCCCAGGAGGGGAGGCTGCTTCAGAGATGAGGCCCATCTTCTCAGAGGAGTCCTGAGAGCCTCCATCCACCACGTGGTTCTCCCCAGAGGAGCTCTCGGACTGATCTGAGGAAGACAGTCCTGGAAGGTGCTCTTCAGTGGCCCCTGAAACAGATACCAGACACCACCATTACATCACGCAAGGAAGGCCACTCTTCTCAACTGTCTCATGGAGGCAAAAATGAAAGATGGGCAAGGCGGGAAACGTGACTCACCAAGACAGTAGGTGAGGGCAAAGAAACAGCCATCACCATCTGTCTCTACACTAAACGGGTGTTTTCCTAAAAATATGTAGACACTATAACCTCAGCATGTCCACAGTCAGTATCCAGGCAGGCTGAGACTGGGAGTCTTATTCACTATTCTTATCCCAGCATCTACGCCAGTGCTTGGGGCTCACAAACTAAAATGCCTTCAGAAGCCAAGAAACAAATATAACTGAGTTGAATGGGACAAGGAAAAGGCAATAGGGACTGGTAGAGACTGGGGCTGAACAGGAGAGTTTCTGTCTAGACTAAAGACATTCAAATTCAAACTTCAAACTCTGTGCAGTCCAAACTACCCACATCTGCAGGCTGCCGTGCAAACCCTGCACTAACGACCAGCTGAACGTGGCACACTCTTTCGCTAGCTTTGCATCATTTTATTGGTCCTGGAACATTTAACAGCCTTCAAGAAACTTTTTTATAAAAAAGAACTATATCCTGATGGTGGCGGCAGTTACACAGATCTATACATGTGTTAAAATTCATCAACCGCACACCAGAAATTGTCAATTTTACTGTTTGAAAACTTTAAAAAAATCAAAGTACTAATATGAAACTCCTTTCTCCCATCACTAGCCAAACTAACTGGTCTACCTGCAGGTGATAAAGCCTGTGGACTAGCACTGTGCAAAAAGAAATGAAAGGGGGGGCCGGCCCGATGGGTCAGTGGTTAAGTGCGCACGTTCCACTTCGGTGGCCCAGGGTTCACTGGTTCGGATCCCGGGTGCGGACATGGCACTGCTTGACAAACCATGCTGTGGCAGGTGTCCCACATATAAAGTAGAGGAAGATGGGCACGGATGTTAGCTCAGGGCCAGTCTACCTCAGCAAAAAGAGGAGGACTGGCAGCAGATGTTAGCTCAGGGCTAATCTTCCTCAAAAAAATAATTAAATAAAAGAACTAAAAGGGAAGTCACATATGTAATTTTTCTAATAGTCACATTAAAAAAATAAAAAGAGGTGAAACTACTTTTAACAATACATATTTCAACTCAGTATGTTGAAAACTTACAATTCCAACATGTAATTAATATAAAAATTGTTAATGAAATATTTAACTTTTACTAGGTCTTTGAAATTCAGTGTGGTATTTTGCACTTAAAGCTCATCTCAATTCTGACTAGCCACATTTCAAGGACTCAATAGCCACATGGCTGCCATATTGGACAGCACACCTGTCAACTCACACTTTCCAGGTGCTGTAAATGAAGCTGGGCTGACTTCCGCTGGCAGAGGCAGATGCAGTAGAACAGAACCAGCTGACATGGCTCAGCAACTGTCTCCCATGTCCTACCTCGACCTTCATCCCTGAGCACCAGTTCCTTAGAAGTCAATTTGGCCATCTTCATCATGATCACGGATGACAATTACTGAGCTCCTTCCATGTGCCAGTCACTGTTGTAAGCACTTTACATCTGTTATTCATTTAATCCTCACAACCACTGTTAGGTAGGTTCTGCGATTACCCCTATCGCACAGATAAACTACTGCACGGAGAAGTTAAATAAATCATCTACCCAAGGGCACATCACTCATCTGTGCTGGAGCCAGGATCTGAGCCCGTGAAATCCAGCTCTAGAGCCTGCTTACTCTGCACAACTACGCTTTAAAAGTGGAGAAAATCGAAACTGCTGTCGGAGTAACAACTACAAAGGCTGAGTGTAAAGTACTTGGTAAGTACCAAGTCTATGCTCCTTGGAAGAAAGCAGCCAATACTTTTGGCGTTTCCAGGTCCTTGTTTGGGACCCTAAGGTTCCTAAGATGCTTCGTCCAGGTTTCTAAGCAGAAGAATCTGCACTTCAGGAAAGTGAGAAACTGGCTCTCTTTTACATATTAAGAACCCACCCAAAGAATGATCAAGCAGAAGCCATAACAAGCAGGCGTGGTTCTCTGCCAATCTCTTCACTTAGGAAATGAAAGCACTCCTTACCCTCAGAAGAGACAGGAAAGAGTGGCTCCTCATTGAAGGAGACCCACTCTGACTGGTGGGTAGCGATCACATGGTCCAAGGTCGTCATGCTAAGAAGGCGCTGGTCATCTTCACACTTGCTGGCCTCAGGCAGACCCCAGAGTAATGCCTGGGGTGGGGTGAGCGTACAGTAGTACAGTAGACTTGGGCCTGGGGTCTGTTATGGGGGTCTTGCAGAGGGCAGCTCTCAGAATGTTGACAGATCAGCCCTTCCCGCCTTTGGTTAATCAGCCAAGCAGAAATCTGTTTAAAAAAATAGTAAAAATTAAAAAGGATAACCATTGTATTATACCCAATCCACACAGGTCTAGGGCTCTCAACACCGCCCACGAGGAGGTCTGAGTGGTTTCCAACTGGCCTTACTTCTTTCTGTCCTTGTCTTGCCCTCACTTCTCGTATGGAAATATCCGCCTTGAGCATCAAGGTTTCTGCATATGCCTTGTGTGTGTAAATAATCACACAAATTTTAGCAATTAGATTCCCAAATTACCTCAAGTATTTTGGAAATACTTTTATCTATAATATAATGCCGTCAATGTAAAGCAAATATTAAAACTTTGCAAAGTACTTTCACTTTCTTTTCCCAGATGGTGAAAGAAAAGCATGTTCTTTCCTATTAAATCAGTGCAGTTTCTTGCCTTAGGCAGGTAGCTCTTTGCAAGCCTGATTTAAATCTTTGGCAGAAACCCAACTATCTCCAGATGGTATCTCCAAGCATGGTTTACCAATCAGGAAAAGTAGAAATGGAGTCATCTTGTTCATTTGGAGTAAGGGGGTTGGGAATATTTGCTTTAGTGAAAAATGTGAGTTAAAGAAAGATATTTTCAATGTAGGCCAATTTGAATTAGTAAATAAAAGTCTAGCCTTTACTCCCATTGCAATTATGTTCCAGGTATACAGAAGGATACTTCATAGACTTATAATCTTATTTGTACTATTTATAACTTGAATCTAGCTGTTGATCGTATACTGAATTAATAAAATCTGAATTAATGCAAAATTAATGTGTTTCCACAAAAGAGCTACTATCCACCTCACACAATACCAGTTCTTATTCACTGAATACTCACAATATTCACTTTAGTCTAGAACAATTTAATTCATAGCCTGCTAACTGGTGCACAAGAAAAGGAAAATGTTGAGGAAATTTTGCTACAGGTTATTATCTGCAGTAAATAATCTTTGCTGGGGAAAATCAGAATAGAAACATTTAATTGCTTTTGCTTTTTTCGTAATTAAAACAATCAGTTTTGCTGTACAATACTTCCTAAAAACAACAGTTTGTATATAATTTATAATTTTCAGAAACATATTTTCATATCATACTTCATTTGATTCAATAGCCATTTTAGTTGGATAAGACAGATTTTATATAATTCTTTTACAGATGAAGAAATCTGGGCTGAGAGAAGTTAAGTGACTTATCCAACACTTTTTTATTTCCAGGCCCTTGTTTGGTGCCCTAAGGTTCCTAAGATGTTTCCTCCAGGCTTCTAAGTGGAAGAATTGACACATCCCAGGACAGTGACAAATGGACTCTTTTTCTTCCAAAATAAGATCCCACCCAAAGAATGATCAAGTAGAGGCCACAGTAAGCATGTGTGTTAGATGCACCAAGCTAGGAAGTGATAGATATAACCCTTGAACCTAGGTCTTCCGATGCCAACACACTCTAAACTTTGGGTCACAGCCACAAAAAGTACTAGAGAATATATACAGACTATCACCCAACTATGTACTACACAAACATCAATTACAATGGAACCATAATGAAATCATCTGTGAAACTCCCCATGTGGAAATCTCCAGGGCATCCAAGCTGTACAGAGAATGCAACGCCTAGAAATCTCTCTTCCAAGTCTCTCTCCTAAGATTCTCACCAACAATGGGACCAGACGTGTGCAAACAGCCTGCAGAGTGCAATGCCCAGAAACCAGATCGCACCAGAGAACCACATAGAGCCCACAGACCCAAAGAGCTGATGCCCGCAGGCTTCTCCCATAAAGCCTTTCTCAAGCCTCATCAAGTGTTAGTGTCGCTCATTGTGGTAATGGCTGCAGGCCAAGAGAAGACAGTAAAATTGAAGAGTTGGATTCTCCTCTTTCAACAACAGCAGCATATAAACCAGGTCCAACAACAATAGCAAAAAAGCCAGAATACAAGTCCATGTGCTGACACACGCAGTGTCACAGCTCAATGGGGAAAACATCCTGCTGATCCCGTGATGATGAATCCAGCGAAATTCATGGATGAGTGTGGGTGAGGGAAGAGACAGGGGAGGAAGGGAAGGAAAAGGGCAAATGGGGAAAATACCTAGAAATTTTAGAGCTCAAAGGTTTTAAGGACCACTAGTCCAGCTCTCAAGTTTTACAGATGAGAAAACTGAGGCCCAAGGAAATCAGGCATAGCAACAGAGATGGAAAGCACGGGCCCCAGAGTTGGACTGTCCACATTAGAGTCTTGTATAGTCTTTAAGCCTAAGTTAACCCCTGCACAGCAAGAATAACAAAACTCACTGCCTACTTTTAAGGATTAAGTGATATAATATACCCCAAGTGCTTAGTACTGGGAGGAATAAACTGTCACAATGACGATGATAATAGCAGGTGACCTTACAGAGGGCTTATTAGGTGCCGGAGCCCCTTCCAAACTCTTTATAAATGTCACAATAGCCATCACGGCTGTTGTTAAATGACTCGCCCGAAGTCACACAGCTTGTTAGTGGAAATCTTGGGACTAGCATGCAAATTTTATGAAACCACCCCATTTCTGTTATTTATACCTTCTGATTTTAGTGAATTCCCTTTTTCAGTCATTTGTTGAGCAGTTCTCCCAGATGTTAAGTGGAGTCAAGCACTCAGCCTCGTCTTTACAGAGACAGGTACATTCTGGCTGAGGAGCGAAGACTGTTACTCAGAAAGTATAAAAGAAGAGCCCCAAAGATTTATCTACCCTTCCTTAGCTTGTCCATCCGGATCCAGACATGGGCCGGTTACAGATAATGAGTAATCCCAAGAAAGTTTGGCAGAACAAATTTATTATAGGAAACCCCTATCATAACCCTGTGAAATGGATTCCAGATATTTGCCATGAAACAGCCACGTCCAAAAAGCCACGAGACTCTAGACCTTGAGGAGTGCTGTGCTAGCAGCTGGAAACCACAGAGGAACCCAATAATTGTGGGGCTAAGTTCACCGTGGAACTGGCTTCTCTGTAAAAACCTCACCCCACTTTTAGAACATGAATCATAAAGTGAGACTTAGAATCGCCACAAATGAGTAGTGACTCAGTATCAGCAGCATGACTGACCAAGAGATACTAAAAATTTCATTGAAGTCTCTGAGTTGCCATTTCAGAGAGAAGCTTCTTTCTCAGCGTCCCTTACACACTAAAATTTGAGGGTAGAGAATGCAGTTGGCTGATGAGATGGGAGCCACAGAAAGAGAGTTGTCTTGTGTTGATCCTCTAATATGCATTCATGAGCCCTATGTGTCTGGAAATGTACCAGGCACCCTTGGAGATAGTGACCTGCAGCTTGCAATCCAGCCAGGGAGATGAAGATACACAGAATAGCAAACAAGAAACGTGGGAATAACTGCCTGCTAGAGGACACACTGGAAATCTTTAGCCATGGAGAGATCTGCAAGCACTGGAACCATTAGGGGCCAGGCAAGTTTGTTGGATCTGAAGGACATTCTTGGGTCTGGACTGCCAGAATGGAAGAGTAAGGACATCCTTGGGATAGAGGATCAGCTAAGTGAAGATTAAGAAGCAGACCTTTGTGGGGCTTGTTTCTGGGCCAGTGAAGAGGTCAGTTTGATGAGAGCTAAGGTGTCTACTGAGGAAATGTGGGGAGAATGGATTGATGGCCTTAACAGCTGAGGAGAAGAATTCAGTAGGAAATGGGAAGCTGTTAAAGGTCTAAGAGTAGAGAGTGACTCAAGAAGTGTGCCTAAGGGAGATTAATATTCCTCAGACTGTACTGAGCAAGAGCCTGGTGATCGAATCTATTGGCCACAATAGGACCTGAGTGTGTCCCACAAAGTGAGGAGCCAGCATCACCAGGAATATGTACTGGGTTCACTGTGCTGGACCCATTCTAAGGCCTGAGGGTACAAGGAAGAATAAGACAGCATCACTGGCCATAAGTAATTTACAATAGATTTGCAGGGAGGTAGGACAGCAACATAAAACAATAACACAATAGGCTCTCTAATCTATTGTGACAGGTTATCCCAGAAAACAATAACAGCAGAGAGTAAGGGCCTTAAAAGACTGCTGGGGGCAGTTAAGTGGTCATGAGTTACACCTTAAATTGAAAGGGAGGCTCTGAGCAAAAGAGTGGAGAGGCAAAGGCATTTTAGGGAGAGGGAGTAGGAATGGCATGTCTACTTGACAATGAGTTGTATCCTGTTTATCTGAAGAGGGTGGGAATGGTATTGAATGCGCTGGAAAAGGAGGGGTTGGAACAGTGACAGCTCTAAATTTCAGAATGAGTTTGAACTCTTAAAACTACCCTTTCCATTCCCACTGCCAGTGTCTTTGTTCAGCCCCTTATTGTCTCTCATTCAGACAATTAATAGTCTCCCAGCTGTTTCCCTGCCTTTAGCATCTTCCCTCCCAACCTATTAACCAATCTACTGTGCCAAAGCAGTCTTCCTAAAACCCAAAAATGCCCATGCCACAGCTCTGCTCAAAAGCTCCTCGATGTCTCCTCACAGCCAGAAAATCCTTTCCTCCTACGTTAGCCAGTGTCAGTTTCTGTTGATTGCAACCAAGAACTCTGATATATGGTGTCCTCCTTTGACTCCCACTAATCCTACTTGTCCCTTATTCCTCACATCTTCTGTTTGCTGACAGTATCTTATCTATACTCATTTCTCACATTATAATGAACACATTTACTAATGTGTCTATCATGCCAGTTAGCCTGTCAGCTCCCTGAGGAAACGGACTGGATCTTTTCCTTGTGGATGTCTCCAACTCTCAGAATAGGGTCTGGCATTTCGTAAATGTTTGTTGAGTAGACGGTTGAATGAATGAACAAATTAGCTTGTTTACCACACAGAAGGTAGCCTCTTCAGGTCTTTTGAGCTAGTAAATGTTTTAGGAAGGTTAAACACTATATATAACATAGCTTAAGAGACAATCTGGATATAGGGCAACATGTTCACTCCCCTTTCTTTTTGATCTAAACCTGTGCTATCCAATTCCAATACAGCAGCCACTAGACACAGGTAACTAGTGAAATGTGGCTAGGCCAAACTGAGTTGTTCAAGTGTAAAATACACATTAGATTTTGAAGAGTACAAAAATTTGTAAAATATCTATTTAGTAATCTTTATATTGATTATATGTTGAAACAATAATCTTTTGGGAATATTGGGTTAAATAAAATATATTGTTAAAATTAATTTCACCTGTTTCTTTTAACTATTGTTAAAGGAACAATTAGAAAACTTAATACATTTGTGGCTTATATTATATTTCTATTGGACAGCATTGCTCTAAAACAGTCTATTCTTTATTTCATCCCTGTTTTTGAAGGATATTTTTCACTAGACACAAAATATGACATCAACTTTTTTTTCCTTCTATATTTTGTCTTTTGGTCTCTTTTGTTTTTGATGAGGAGTTGGTTATAATTCATATTTTGCTGTAATATCTTTTTTCTCTAACTGCTTTCAAGATTTTATATTCTGTTTTCAGCAATTAACTATGGCGTGTCTAAATGTGGTTTTCTTATAAGTCATTCTACTTGAAGTTTGTGAAGTATCTTAATCTGCATGTCAATTTTTTTCATTAAATTTGGAAAAATTCAGTCACTATTTCTTCAAATATGTTTTTCAGCCCTTCTCTATCTCTTTTCCTATTGACCTGTATTCAAGCTCATTGACTATTTGTTCTGTCATCTTTATTCTCCTGTTAAGCTCATCCTGTGAATTTTTCATCTCAATTATTCAACTTTTCCATTCTAAAATTTTCATTAGATTCTTTTACAGTTTTTATTTCTCAGCTGAGATGACCTATATATTCACTCGTTATGACAATATTTTCCTTTAGTTCTTTGAACATCTTTATAATAGCTGCTTTAAAGGCTTTATCTGCCAAATCCAATATCTGAGCCATTTGGGAATTAGTTTCTGTTGATTTTTTTTTTTCCACTGTGGGTAATATTTCCCTATTTCTTTGCATCCCTAATAATTGTTGGCAATACACTGAAGACACTCTGGATTTGATCTTCCTCTGCAGAGTTGATTTTTGCCAGAAGTCAAACTGCCTGCTCACTTTGATCTTGCATGGGCGTGGTCTTCCACTTTGTCGGATGGATTTGTGAAAAGCCAAAGATGTTTCTCAAGCCCCTCTCACTACTCCAGGACTCAACTTCCAAACTCAGTCTCCCTTGCAGATCTTGACAGCACTTGGTTCCAGGCTTTGTTAGGGTGGGTTTAAAGTAGGCCATACTTTAGAGCAGGGCTTGGCAAACTACAGCCATGACCCAGGTCTGGCCCTCTGCCTTTTTTTCTAAGTAAGGATATACTGCAACAAACCATGCCCATTCATTTACATATTGTCCATGACTGCTTTTGCTCCACAATACAGAGTTGAGGAGCTGTGACAGATACTGTATGGCTCACAGGGCCCAAAATAATTACAACCTAGCCTTTTATTAAAAAAAAATACTCACCCTGCTTGAAAGCACAGACCTTATCCCTAAGACACAGACTTTCTGTGTCTTTTCTGGATGCTTGGGATGTTAATAAGGCATTAAGAAGGTCTTTCTACAGCAGCTGGGCTAGACCGCCAGTGTCCCTCCGTATTGCTTGACCTCTAATAGCTCTGTCCCATTCACAACCCTGGAGCTGCCACTTTTGGTAAATCTCATATGGTCTCAGTCTGTACCCATGCACACCAGCTCAGCCAAGGACTCCCTGGGTACACCCAGACACATTGCTGTTCTCCCCTTCTCCATGCAACTCTCTCCTCTCTACCGCCCGCCTTGCAGATTCCAGCTGCTTCAATTGCCCCAGACTCTGATCTGTTTCCTTAGCTCAGCAGGACTGCTGTGCTTGGCACAAACTCCAGCTTACTATGCTGCAGTCAGGAAACTCTCCCCTGGAAGAGAGATCATCGGGCTCACCTTAGGAGTTTTCCTTCACTTAGGATTGAATATTGTGCTTTCCGGGGACCAATACTTGAATACAATTGCCTGATACATTTTGTCCAGCTCTGTGGCTGTTTACTACAGAAGGACTAGTATGTTACCAGTTAAAACCAGAATTGGAAGTCTTCCCCTGAAACATGCCTTTCTGACTTGTGTTCATTTTTGAAAAAAGAAGGGCCGGCCTGGTGGCATAGTGGTTGAGTTTGCACTCCACTTTGGTGGCCTGGAGTTCATGGGTACAGATCCCGGGGCAGACCTACACACCACTTGTCAAGCCATGCTGTGGTGGTATCCCACATACAAAATAGAGGAAGACTGGCAGAGATGTTAGCTCAGG
Source organism: Equus caballus (assembly GCF_041296265.1). Lineage (NCBI taxonomy): Eukaryota > Metazoa > Chordata > Mammalia > Perissodactyla > Equidae > Equus > Equus caballus. Next base: position 38,987,897 of record NC_091707.1, read on the forward strand.
GACAGGAGGCAAAAAGAGGAGGACAGGTAACAGATGTTAGCCCAACTGGCCAATCTTCCTCACCAAAAAGAAAAAGAGACCAGTTCAGATCATCCAAATTAGGGTGATTTATACTGATGTCCTGGATATATTAATTAGAAGTTTTACAGAACTTTTACAAATCATGTGAGAAGGAAAGGAAGCCATACAGCCATGTGGATTAATTCCATCCCTTCAGAGCTGGAACAACGTTTTATTTTGTTAGGTTGCCTATGCTATACAGTGCCATAACATAATTCTTGCTTGGTTAGTGATCCAGCAGAGGTTATTTGAATCTGAGAATTCAGCCATCTCCATCTTCCACCTCTTTGTCATACATATTCAACTAGACAGCTACTTTCAAAATCTCTGCATCTACTTGTTGGGGTTTGAGGCTATTGGCAAATGCTATCCAGGCATCTGTTTGGGGTCTTTGCAGAAACATCTTAAACTAGATCCCAGTGCCAATTCCAAACCCCAAAGTAAGGCCTCAGCTTTTTCCTGATCAAGGACAAGCATCTAAAGGTCATAAGGAAAACTAGGAAGAAAGGAAGAATGGGAAAATTAAGACTATATGGATTCTATGTATTTCTTTAGAGCTTTCTTCTAAAAGAAGAATCAAAAGAATTACCGAGCATGTACTATGCACTCAGATCTATGCACGGTACAATGATACAAAATAACGTCAAACCTGGTTTTATACTCTGAACCTCTGTCACAGTGGGCTACGAAAATCACAAAAGCTTAACCAGGGAGTTCAAGTAACCATGCTACTTGCTTCCTAAATTATCAGAATAAACAGAAGCCTGGAAGGCCTGATTACCCTACAACAAAATCCTAAATCAGATTAAGGTCTTGCAACATTATTGCTCTTCCTTCTTCCAAATTCTTTTCCTTTGCAACAGAACCTAAGTTCACTGGAGAACAGACACACATACACACGCACACATTTTAATTAACAGGCACCGTGGTATTCCTGGAAGGGAAAAGTAGAGCGGCCCTGGTTGTTTGCTCTTCCCATCTTTTCACTCTTTTTTCTTTCATTTTTTTCATTTAAATATTTCATTCTTTAAAAATAAAAAGAGGCCCATCATTCTTCTTCCATTTGAAGTTGGTGAATAGAATGAACACCCCAGGGGCCGGCCCCGTGGCCGAGCGGTTAAGTTCGCGCGCTCCACTGCAGGCAGCCCAGTGTTTCATTGTTCAAATCCTGGACGCAGACATGGCACCGCTCATCGAGCCACGGTGAGGTGGCATTCCACATGCCACAGCTAGAAGGACCCACAACTAAGAATATACAACTATGTACCGGGGGACTTTGGGGAGAAAAAGGAAAAAAATAAAATCTTTAAGAAAAAAAAAAAAGAATGAACACACCAGCCTCAAGTCAACAAATATGAGAAAGAACTCCAAAAGAAACATATGTCATATTTCAACTATAGTCAGTATCCATGATTCTCCATAACTAACGTTCTCCATTTCTATCAATCACACACACCATAATATCCTGTCTCTGGATGTCTGTTTTTGCCCCCTCTAAAGTCACATTACATGTGTGTGTGTGTATAAATGCACTCATATATATAAATACATACGCATGTAAATATACACATATATATGTACATGCACACATATATGTATATCCCAACGTTATAATTACAAATCTTCCATTGTGTGATATTGTTCAAAATAAATAACCCTGATAGCTGTGCTGCCCAAGAACTCTGTCACTCCACATTTAGAGTCAAGGATCTAAGTCACGCTTGGCTTAAAAAACAGGTTGCCTCTGATCTTTGGTGCATTCCTGAGGCAGTGACCCTGAATGACACCCCCAGGTACCTGAACAGTGTGTCAATTTGGTGAATGACTTTGGTAGGAGGTCACGTTTTAAAGTTGCAGAACACTTTCTATTAGCTCAGACTCTTAGAAGGCGGTGGCTCACTCCATCTTGGTAAACTCATCCTGGCTTACTTCAGTTTCTATCTGGATAGGGATACTAATATTTTTGCCTATACAAAAGCAGAAACTTGGTGTGGATGATTTCTTTTCGTCTATATTTTAGAGCCATGAGTCTATCACTTTGGATGTCCCATCATGAGATTGTCAGTTTCCTAGGAGACTAGAGGACTCTTGTGGGTCCCAACAGTGGCCATATTTCCTGGGCATAACCCTAAGACTTTCCAAAAACTTTAACAAAATATTATTATTATATGTCATTCGTGCTAAGATGCCATAGATTATAAAATGAATCTAATTTCAGAGATTATAAAATATTTAAAAATATGTATATATACACTTCTTAGAATCAATGAAATATATATTTTTTTTTTTTTGAGGAAGATTAGCCCTCAGCTAACTACTGCCAGTCCTCCTCTTTTTGCTGAGGAAGACTGGCCCTGAGCTAACATCTGTGCCCATCTTCCTCTACTTCATATGTGGGATGCCCACCACAGCATGGTGTGCCAAGCGGTGCCATGTCCGTACCCGGGATCCGAACCAGCGAACCCCATGCCGCTGAGAAGCGGAATGTGTGAACTTAACCACTGCGCCACCAGGCCGGCCCCTATATTCTTATTTTTATACCAAATACTTATCAAAAATTACAATTATTGTATATTTCCAGGATGCAAAGAAGTTAATGGATTATTCCAATTCATTTTTATAATAACCCTGAGATAAGCAGATATTTCTCTCACTTGATAGATAAGGGAACTGGCTCAGAGGGGTTGCTTGATTAGTCTAAGGTCACACAGCTAACCATGACAGAGTTAGGATAGGCTCACAAGTCTCCTGACTTTAAATTCTATACTGTTTCCACTATACCACATTCTGACTTCCAGAAAACAGGTGGCAAGAGGAGAGTGGCAATACTCTCACCCACCGGGGCAGTGTGGAGGTAGAATTATGAAGCTCCATCCGAGTTCTAGGACCCTGTGACTCCAAATGGACAGAAAAGAGGAGGCAAGCCAAGGTAGGGAGTGCTGCCAGGCTCTGCCCTCCAATACAAACGCATGCAGAAGGCAGAGGTCCAGGACCAGCAGGCTACTCTTATCTGGCCATTTGGAAACAGGAAAAGAGTTTGAAATGGGGCTTTTCTCCATGAGATTCCTTGAATCCCAGGCTTGGAAAAAAAAAAAAAAATGAAAATGCTGCTAAAGAACTCAGTAAACACAGGAGCAAATATCCTTGGTGATAACTCTGTCAGCAGGAGAGGGGCAGGTACCAGGCATGTCATAACAAGGGCAGGAATTTCCTGAAACCACAGGAAATTTTACAATTCTGAATAATTACTAAATGAGATAACGTGGGTGAGCGTGCTCTGTAGACTGCAGAGCATTATTCAAAACGTAAGTCTGCACAGTGTTGCTAATCAAGCAGCAGAAGAGTGGAAAGGAGCCAGGGCCTTGAGAATAGGTCAGGCGCTCTGGAGACCCTCCCGGGGCCACCAATCCCTCTCCATGGCTGGTCGGGGAGGCAGAGGCACAGGGCCGGGAAGCAGCTGGAGTGGCTCGCACTTGATTAACAATGATGCCCGCAGACCTATCTCCTACCTCCCAACCCTGGCCCCAAGCACTAAGGAGGTGAGGGCCTCATCTTGTGATCCCATAGATGAGGCACATCATCTCCTCCGTCCCTCCCACCAAACTTCTGAAGTAGGTCCTGTTAGTAACATCACCATTTCAGCGATGACAAAAGCTGAGGCCAGAGAGGTTAAGTAACTTGATCACGGTCAGAGAGCTAGTACAGTCATGCATCACTTAACGACAGGGATATGTTCTGAGAAATATATTATGCAGTTCCATCATTGTGCAAACATCAGAGAGTGCACTTACACCAACCTAGATGGTATAGCCTACTACACACCTAAGCTATATGGCACTAATCTTACGAGACCACCGTCATATATGCAGTCCATCATTGACCAAAACGTCACCATGCAGCATATGACTGGAAATGGTAGTGGTGGGTTTCCAACCAAAATCATTCTGACTTTGGAAACTGTTCTCAGACAACTCATTGACTCATTCATTCAACCCACCAACACGAATTAAGAGCCGACAGTGAGCCAAGCCCTGACTCTGTGCTAGATGTTAGGGATGGAGAAATAAATATTACAGAATCCAGAAAGGCCAATTAGGCAATGGTCTCACACTCGTGAAAGACTTCAAATATTACTAAAAATGAAAGCTTACATTTAGTCACAGGAATCGCTGAAAGGATTGAAAGACGTGCCACCTACAACCTTAAATTCACGTCCCATTACCAAATCACTCTGTATAGAGTTCAATAAATGTAATTTATAAATCCTATAGTTATCTTGTGTGTAGAATATTATATTGTGGGCTTATAAGTATATGGGTACACATTAAAGGTTTTAATTTAGTTAAATACAAATATACAAAAAAGGTCATAATATTTTTCTAACCCTGTCTTGGAACTTCTTCAATCTTTAATATACTGGGCACCTCAGAAAAAGGAAGGGACATAGGTCTCTTTCCACCACCTCCAAGAGGCCCTGAACTTGAACGATAGCACAGGTTACTACGGAGGAGGATCAAAGGTCACAGGGATGGGGTGGGGTGGGGGAACCCAGGAAGGCTTCCCAGAAGAGGCTGTATGGAACCTGCGTCCTAGGAAGATGAATAGCACACTCATTCAGAGCACAAGCTTTGCAGTCAGGCAGGCCAAGCCCCTACTGTCAACTGTAATCATGGGACTATGTCAAACTCTGTCAACCTGAATTTAACCTAACAGTTTCAGAAATTCCTGTGAGGATGAAAAAAGATGCTGCATGTAAGACTTTTAGCACAGTGAACAACAAGTGCGCCATCAATGTTATCTATTACCACTATTATGTCTCCTAATAAAGGATGAGTAGGAGTTAGCCTGGTAAGGAAACAAGGCAAGAACTTGCTGATTTCATTCCTGTGGTCATGGCATTCAGGAAGTGAAAGTGGAAGGAAGGGGGAGATCTTAGAAATTTGGGAAAAAAGGAAGTAGTGGTGTGAGCTTCTGCCTGACACAGGAAATGGCTCAGCCAGCTAGATGCACAGCATTAGTTGGCCTGGAAATGCCTAATGAGAGAAGGTACTGGAGGCAAGGACACCACATTGGACAACTTTGGGACTCCGTTTGCAAGATCATCTATGTGAGCAGTGTCCATGGAGTGTGTATTGCACAACCCGTACTGCTGAAGGCAGCAACCTGTCGGGACCGGTGTTCCAAGGGTCCCTTAACAGCAGACACTGCTCCTTATAGGCACCAGCCAAAGTGTCCCACTGCTGCTGTGTCCAAATCAGCTGGGCTGTTTCAGTAAATAGGTGGCAACAGTGTGATCAGAGCTGTTATCCACCTCTTTGGGCCACACGGAAACCATATCTGAAGGAGACAAGTTGTGACAAGAGAGTCAGGGATAATCCCAGTATATGAGAACAACCGCAGGAACACGGAGCCTTCATTTCAGAGGCTCCTGCCAATGCTGACTATACCAAGAATAACAAAGATCAGAGGAAAAGAGAGCTCTGGGCCATGGGTCTCAAGCTTGGTGGATGGCTCTACGATGAAGTTAGCTCAATGCAGATTTGTCTAGAAAAACACAGAGCTTTATTCCCCAGGTAGATGACAAACATAAAAACTATTTCCCCATCCTTCCTTCTTTTATAGAAATGAAACTTTCCTCCTGGGCTGAACTGCCAACTCCCCTTAACTCTTTCCCTGCCGCTCCAGTCTTCAGCATCCCTCCCTCCCAGAAGCCCTGGCCAACACGCCATCCCCTGCACCCTGACACTCCCACAGCAGTGTGTTGCACAACTCTGGCAGGCGCCATTCATGTCAGATGCAATGGGAACAGTGGCCCCTTAACTGAATGCTGCCCCTGGAGCTGTACAGTGCAGCCCCGAAACAGCACACGCCCTCCCACCCCACGGTCCATGGTCCACACTTAAGAAAAAGTCAGGAAATGTTAATGTTCAGGAAAAAACCCTGACTGGGAAAGAAGATGAAAGTAAATTCCTATCACCATAGGAATCCCTGGGGTTATTCCTCATTCACTAAAAGAAATAACAGATAGGAAATAGCAATTAAGCTGGGATGATTAGCAGAATGGTAGCTGAATTGAGGGCAGAAAAGGTCCCAGTAAATATCCTAAGGAAATTAGGAGTGTGGAATTAATTGGGAGTAGGGGATGGGAAGTGAGCTTTAATTTTGGATATGTTAGGATTCAACGATTGTGAAAAAGAGGGTGGATACAGAAAACGTAGATTTGGGGCCTAGAGAAAAATTAGGGGGAAAAAGTTAGATTTTAGAGTCATGCAAAAAAAGATGATATAGAAAGGCAAGGGAATGAATAGGTTATCAAAAGAGGAAATAAAAAGATAGACAAAGGAAGATGGCCGACTCTTGGAGCATGCCTACATGAGTGGGAGGGGGAAAGCGAGAAGGAAGAAAGGGGGCCCCAAAGTGACAGAGCCAGACAGAGAAATAGAGAAAAACCAGAGGTCTCCAGGGTCATGAAGGCAAGAGGGAATCTTCAAAAAGGTAGGTTTCTCTAGTGTCACATGCTGTAGAGAGACATTTCGGGGGCCTAGAGAGTCACTGCTGACCCTGAAGAAAGTTAACTGGGCTGTTAGCTCCCTGACAGTGGTCCACGCCCTTTCTCACAGAATCCCAAAGCTCAGAAGGAAAGGAACAAGCATTTGTGGATAGAGTAAAACAAGTGGACTGGAAGCCGACTGCAGGGAGTTAATAATAAACTGACTGCGGTTTAAAGTTTAATGACTCTTAACACAGCTTTGTAAAAAAAAAAAGGCAAAAAATTACCAGCATGCACATTATTCATCCCAACTACAAGTGTCTATGGAGAAAGCATTTTTCCGTTTACCTGGCAAAAACTGAAACTCACCTGCAGTGAGGGGCAAGAGGCTATTTCTGAAATCTTCCCTGCCACAAATTCTCTGAATGACCATCGCAAAATTTCAAAACCCTTCCATGTTTGTTTCCACAAATTTATTAATTTGAGATTGATACAAATTTATTTTCAGGGGCCGGCCCAGTGGCACAGCGGTTAAGTGCGCACGTTCTGCTTCGGCACCCCAGGGTTTGCCAGTTCGAATCCTGGGTGCGGACATGGCACCGCTTGGCACGCCATGCTGTGGTAGGTGTCCCACGTATAACGTAGAGGAAGATAGGCATGGATGTTAGCTCAGGGCCAACACTCTCTCAGCAAAAAGAGGAAGATTGGCAGCAGTTAGCTCAGGGCTAATCTTCCTCAAAAAAAAAAAAATTTTATTTTCAAAGACCTTAAAAATACCTGGAAGATGGGAAACAAACTTAACTAGTCTCAAACACTATGTGTTTCTCACACATTCTCCAACAAAATACCTGGCAGGTAAACACTACATCCATGGTAACTTTTCAGCATGGCTTCCCACCTGTTTTAGCAAGACTGAAACTGGTCCTGAGATTTACCAGGAAAACACCTCCTGAAAACCCAATAAAACCTCTAAGGACTACAAAATCTCACCTTAAATTTGTTTTCTATACAGAGGTTAACACTCTGTCATTCTCAGATTGTACTTTAAAAAGAGAATAATAATAACTATAGCAAATATCTTTCTTTTTTTTTTTTTTTGGAGGAAGATTAGCCCTAAGCTAACATCTGCTGCCAATCCTCCTCTTTTTGCTGAGGAAGACTGGCCCTGAGCTAACATCAGTGCCCATCTCCCTCTACTTTATACGTGGGATGCCTACCACAGAATGGTTTGCCAAGTGGTACCATGTCCACACCCGGGATCCAAACTGGTGAACCCTGGGCCACCAAAGCAGAACGTGTGAACTTAACTGCTGTGCCACCAGGCTGGCCCCCTGCAAATATCTTTTGATTGCTTCCTCTGTAAGGAACAGTGCTGAGGACCTTCCATGCATTATCTCATCTACAGCTCCATGAAATAAGCTACTGTTGTTAATGCCTATTTTCCAGATGAGGAAACTGAGGCTTGGGTCAGCTAACTTTCTCAAGGTCACACAAGCAGTATGTGGTGGAGCTAGGATTTAAACCCAGAATATACCACAGATCCTCACAAGGATCAATTTTCACGGCTATATAATATTCCATTGCATTACTGACATTTAAAGATATATGTTTGATTTTTTTAATTAGAAAAGATTTTTAAAAATAGGAATCATGGAACAGATGGCCACCCTGCACAGGGACCAGATCACAGGTTCCAAACGATGGGTCTTTTTCTACTAATGGACCCATCTGATCAGTTCCCCTACACGAGGGTGGCCAATGCTGCACAGACAAGGAAGGACAGGGGATGCACGACCCAAGACTCAGACTCCCAGCTAAGCCCTGCCATCCACACGCGAGAGACTACCTGACCTGTGATGTTCCTCCCCCTTCCACCTTCACTGGCCCCTGCTTCTCTAGAGAAATGGTCATAGGTTTGAATGCGTCTTAGGCTGGGTTCCTTAGATAACAGAGCCTGAGGCCAAGCTTTTACGCCAGTGCTTTATAGCAATCCTAGGGAAGCTAGAGTGAGGGAAGAAAAGAAATGAGACAGCCAAAGCAAATATAAGATGGAGTGGGACTGGCCACGGCTTCACAAGAAACCTAGCTTCTTGCTCAGTTATATGGGATATCCCCAGAGAGGCCTGTTAGGAACTGCAGCTTCTCAAAAGCTTCCATTGGAGGAAGTGATGGTAGGGGAGGGGATGTATCTGTCAGCTCCTGTCTGTTTCTTCTTCCCCAGTGGTCAAAGTTCACTCCATGGTGACCCAACTTCCCCATACTTTTGGGGTATCGTCTAGCCCCTTTTGGCTGGGGAAGCCAGATGGCGCTTCTCCGAGGAACTCCAGCATGGCCTTGGATGGCAGAATGGTAGATCCCAGCAGAGCTGGTGTCTCCAGCAGCCCAGAGACACGTGGGGTTAAGAAGATACAAGGTGGTGCCTAAGAGGTAGCCAATACAGGAAGGTTAAACAGATAGGAATCAATGCTTGTATGCACTCCCACATATGCAGAAAATAAAAGATATGGTCTAAGAGGTCTTTTTGGACTCTGGGCTGTTTCTGCTCATTGAGCTTCTACAGGTTGTTAGAATTCTGCCACAAGACATCACCTCTTCATTTATTCATTTCCTCATTCATTCAATAGCATTTATTCAGCATCTCCTATTGCTAGGCACATTCTAATGAAACTTCAGGGATACAATCACAGCACAGAGTGATCAGGGCTACCCCCGGAGAACCCCACAGTGCCATGCACACAGAGGAGTGGCACTTGCCTAATTTTTGGGTCAGTGAAGAATAACTGAAGGAGGGTAAGACCTGGGCAGGGGCTCAAAAGATGAACACAAATTAGCTGGGGACAGAGAAAAAGGACATTCCATGCTGGCAGTATGACATCTATAAGAACAGAACAGGACAATACAATCTGGTCAATTAGAGGGTGCTATTTTACTTAGCCATGTTTAAATGGTTGTGTTACCACACAAAATCACTGTTTGTTACCAATTAGTGTGTATAACAGACATCTCCAACTCTTATATTCATCCCCAGACTTCCCCGCTATATAACCCCATTCCTGAACATCTTCCATCACTGACCCCAACCCTGGAGCAGGTATCAGAGATGGGGTGGGATCTGGAGATAAGAGTAAGGTAAAGTGTGAGTAGAAGACAGGGCTAAGAAATGAGGTTTGAGTTTAGGGATGGCCTGAGATTCAGGGTTCATGTTAGGAATGGGGCAAGAGGCAGGGTTGAAGTAATGTAGAGCTGGAGTGAGGAAGTCTGTTTTGTATATGATTTAGAACCTTGAAGTGCAATAATTTTTTTGTAAGGCTCCCATTCAAAACAACTGTAATAAATGTAGTACGTTCACACAAAGTCTAGGAGATGAATGAAAGCATGTTGTGTTTTCTGAACTGTAGTAATTCAGTTTGACTAAAGCAACGAGTCAGAGGGAGAGTAGTAAGACAGGAGGATGGAAAGATTAGGAGTCAGGTCAGACATGGCCTTGTAGGCCATACCAAGAAGGTTGGGTTTTTCCATAAAGGCAATGGAGATCAATTAAACAATGTTAAGTGAGGAAATAACATGATTCAATTGTGTTTTAGAAACATCATTCTGGAAGCAATGAGGAAAGTGGACTGGAGCGTGGGAAGTGATAGGCATTGCAAGATGAAGGATAAAGAGAAGAGAGATTTTTTATGAGCCATTTAAGATGTATGATCATTAAAACGTGGGGATAAAGTCAGTTGGAGGCTCATTTAGGTTGGTAGATGGACAAAAAAGATTCTTGGAAAACTGGATAGATTTTTGCGCCGTTCACCAAGACAAGGACTTCAGGGGGAAGAATGGTGTTGGTAGGATATGGCTGGTAAGGATATGAAGAGTTCAATTAGACCCAGTGAGTCTGATGGGCCTATGGGAGATGTCTATAGGGCCTGTTAAATAGACAGCTCAAGAGCTCAGAAGAAGAGAGAGGAGTGTTGATAATCTAGATTGACAAGTCATTGGTAGCCACAGGTTTGGATTAGGTCACCCAAAGAGAATGTATAACATGAGAAAAAACAAGAACCAAGGGTGGGAAGGTCAACACTTATGTGCTGGGCACAGGGTAGCCACTTGGGAGTTCACTATAAATGCCTTCTTTGGGCAACCATCCTGGAGGCCTGGACCAAACTCAACCTTCCATTGCAGGGAAAATCAACCTCCTTTACCTAGAATCCAGAGAAAAATCAGGTAAAAGAGATACTAGTGTTCACTCAACTGGTGAATCTTCAGGTAATACAGAGTTAAGGGAGCTCTGCATAGGCTCAAGGGCAAGAGCGAGAACAGGAAGCACTGGACAGAACTGTGGGGGTTGTGCATTTCTGGATGTTCAGCTTTCCAACACTTGAAAAAGTGACGCCTTCTTTACTTTTCTGCCGCATGGGCTTCTGTGGGTGCACCTAAGATGTTTGACACCCTTATACTCATACCTCCACTACATACACGTCATCCATCAGGAAGAGTTCTCTAGTTAGGGCCAAGGCCCAGATACACAACCCGAACTTGAACGCCTCCCCCTAGGAGTTCTTAACCTTTTTTAAAAAAGGTATGGATCTCTGGATCTCTTTGAGATAATAATTTAAGCCAGAGACCCCTGTCCCTGGGAAAACATGCACACATGCAACATTATTTATCATTTCAGGTGCTTCATAGACACCTTTCCCAAAGTCCTTCCACGAATCTCCTTGGGATCTCCGGACTCCCTATTACAAGCTCCACCCTAGAACAACTTATCTAGCTCGGGTCACTTTCAGATCTTTCAAAACAAAACAAAATCATCCCAGAGGAGCACAGCAGAAGGAAGCCAGGCAATGTGGCTTCTCCTGACCCTGAACTGATAATTCCTTATTTCCGTTTTCAGTAATGCGGAGGATATCTCCTTCCCTTTTCTAAGAATCCCTTCCCTCCCTCTTCCCCCAACAAAGCAGACATACGGGCATAAAACCAAAACAACCCAGCCAAACACTACAGCTCAGGCTGCCGCGGTGGGCCTCCCGGGCCGGGCCGCAGCTGCAGTGGGGCCCCAGGCCGATTAGGACAGTATCCTTGGGAAGCAGGCCTCGCCCAAACAAAAAACATCCCAAGTTCGTGGCTGCTGACTGAAGGCAGGGGCATGTGGGTGTCCCCAACTGCCAGGGACAGCACGAGGACCGGGGATACACTGGGTGGGCTTGGCACAGTGTGACAGTTGAATAAATATCTGTTGACTGAGGGCTGGCTCTGCTTTGGTAGAGCGGAGTTTTGGATTTTGATGGGTGACACGCACTGTTGACGCCCTGTACTTTCTCATAGACTGTAAATTTAGAGAGCAGATATATTAGGAAGTGTTACCATTTGTAAGACGAAATAATCCTCAAGATATAAAAGGTGCGCAACTCAGCACCTTTAAATGGTGACAACTCACCCATCTCCACACTTCTAGTGTATTTCCTCCTTTTAAATTTATTTTTCTAGTTTATATATTTTTTCTATTTTACACATATATATATTTCCTATATACATTTTTTCAAATTTTTATATATATATTATAAAAGAAATACACTCTTACTAAAGAAAATATGGAAAACATAGAAAAGTATAACCACTGGTGTACTTCTGAAATGATCTGATTTCTAAAAATTCCCTTAGCATGCCCCTTTTCAGCTTCCCAGGGACACTTCCATTGTTTAAGGGTGAGGTGTTCCTTTTGTTGGAGGAGATGCTGTCACCACAGACAAATGGGACAGGATCCTCTGACCTTGTCACTCCCTGGGCTCTCACCTCGCGGCTAAGAATTATTTATTCTATTGTTTTTCTAAGTTGATGGAAATTTCCCACAGTCTATGCCTATTCTCTTTACTTCCTCAACCTGAAAGACCAGAAATAAAAATTTAATCACTGGAAGCTCTCTCCGATTAATTTTTCTGCTTTGGTATTTCTAATGTTTTCTTTCAGTCCCCACACCACCCACCTCCATCTGGAGGCTTCTCAAAAATTCTAGTAGGGCTTTAGGAAGCAACCGTACCGTTACATAGACTTGGTCGCGCCACCACTAATAGGAGTATTTCTTTTGGAAGAGGTCTCACTGACAGTAACTCTTACAAAACAGAGAAGCCACAAATTCAAGGCATATAAACCACAAATGCAAACACAGCAGACGTACTCATTAGAGAATTGAGAGGCAAGGCTTCAGAACTTGATTCTCCATATTTTTAGACTCTTATTTCGCTTTGAGAGTGAGACTTTTACAAAACAGATTCAGAATCACGTTATTTGCTGAGAGAAATCAAGTGTCCTAGATGCATTTTCCAACCGAGAGTAAAACTTGGATTTAAAACAGTCGGGAGGATCAGTTTGCTAGAAAAGAGTGAGAATTTCTTAGCTGGCTCGCAGTGTAAAGAGCACATGCGAGGTTAGTGTATAAAATATTGAAAGACTGTCATTGCCAGGGATATCCATTTTTTCTGCGTGTCAGTTTTCAGGTCTCTGAATGCTTGTGCATCTGTGATTCCTGTACCAACTGCCACATACACAGGCCAGACTTGATCTTTGGCCACAGTATTTCAATTACAGAGGAAGCATAAGTGGCTGACGTGCGCAGAATTTATTGCAGTATCTCCTTGACCTCTCTTTTTTATTTTTAATAAAAAGAAGGGAAATAGTAGTGGTATAGGTTAAATTCAAGTGTGGTTTTCAGTTCAGGGAAAATTCAAAGGGCTTTAAAAACGTGTGAGCTGTCACCGCTCCTCACTTCTCACACTTTGGCACAAACAGTGATAATTTTACTGTGATAAAACGATTAACAGTTTCACAGCATTAATGCAGCCGTATGTGCTGAGCCCTCAAACCTCTGAGAGGGGCATTTTACTACGAGTGCCCATCTCAAGATAAGGAAACCGAATCTCTGAGAGTAAGTGGCTTGCCCAACGGCTCAAAGCTAGGAAGGGGTCATGTGGTATCTGACCCTCATCTGTGGACTCTGAAATCCAAGCATTACAGAACCCAAATGATGAACTATCAAATAAAAGGCCAGCATCAAACAGGTCCACATTTTATTTTACACTGGCAAAGTGAAGAAAAGAACAAACTAGAAAACCAGGGCCAGCTTGACTTTTCCACTCGAGCTGGGATGACCCCTAGTTCAGCCCTAGGACTCCTCCTATTCTTGGGTTACTTTCATTCCCTCAACGCTTTAGATCCCATCTATAGCCAGAGACCACCACATAGATGTTTCCTGCCCTGACTTCTCACCTGACTCCACTGATACCCACTGAGTACCTCCACTCCAACGGCCAGCAGGCCTCTCAAACTTCACACATCCAAAATTGAACAAGTGCTCTCCTTCCCCCAAAAGCACTCCACTGGAAGACTTCCCCACCCAAGATGTCGGCAGCTCTATCTTTCCAGTAGGCCTTGTCCAAAATATCAAATCATCCTGGACTTCCCTCTTCCTCTTACACTGTTTTTCTCATGTTCATTTCACAAAAGGCAGTTTACAAACATATTTCTCATATGATTCTTTAAAATGGCCAACTCTTGGGGCCGGCTCCGTGGCCGAGTGGTTAAGTTCATGCGCTCCGCTGCGGCGGCCCAGGGTTCGGATCCTGGGCGCGGACATGGCACCATTGGTCAGGCCACGTTGAGGCGGCGTCCCACATCCCACAACTAGAAGGACCTGCAACTAAGATATACAACTATATCTGGCGGGGCGGGGGCGGGAAATAAAGCAGGAAAAAAAAAAATTGGCAACAGTTGTTAGCCCAGGTGCCAATCCTTAAAATGGCCAACTCTTCTAGTATATTTAATAAGATTTCATTTGCATGTAACTCATCATGAGTACCCCTACTAAGGCAGTTAGGTGAGCTTCATCTCTCATAGCACTGTCTACCTACATACGACGATGTTCACCCACCACTCTATCTTTATGTAACCCCTCCTCTCTCCCAGACATTGATCTCAAAGTGCTTTACAACTCACTCAATTAAATAACTCATATGCAATCCTCATAAGAACTCTATGAAGTAGGTACCATTATTATCCCATTTATTTAGATAAGGCAACTGAGACACAGGGATGATGCGCAAGACCACACAATTCAAACCCAGACAGTCTGGCTCCAGAGTCCCTGCTCTTAACCACTTCACCATGCTCCATCCATGAGACATACTTTTCTCCCCTCTAAGTGCATAAATGAACCTGTACTCTTATCCGGGTTTCTTATGGCCGGGACCCACCTCTGCCAAGTGCCCGGCACATTCTCCACCCTCTTCACAGGAAAGAGGCAACCCAGTGACAGGGGATCAAAGCCCCTGGTCCCATGAGCACTGTGCTGTGACCACCCAAGTCTAATATGTGACAGCAAATGACTCTGACTCCCCAAGGCCTGCTCAGGGCTCCGGAACTGAAAACCAACCAACAGCAGAGGATGTGAGCTCTAGGGCCTGGAGTGTGATGGATGGCGCAGCTGGAGATGCTGCTGCAGGGGGTACCACCCACCAGTGCCAGTTAGGCTGATGGGGAGTGATTGAGAGACATGCTGAATTTACTCAGATAGATCCCCACCCTCCAATCGATCCACTTTTTAGATGTCACTTTCCAACAAAAATATTAAGAAGGAAGAAGTAAGGGAAAGAAGAAAAGGAAGTGTGTTTCAAGAGCTCAGCTGATAGTGGGAACTGACAGGGCAAAAACAAGGACAGCAGGATCTCTGTGGGTGTGGCCAGATAGCCCCTGTTAACTCTTTAGAGCGCTTTTCCCTTTGTTTCCAGATACAGTAGTGACTAAGGGCACAGCTTCTAGAGTTAAGAGACTAAAAGAGGGGTTCAAAGCCCAGGTCTACACAACCTTTAACACATGACTTAGCCCCAGCCTCTGTTTCTCTCATCTGTAAAACGAGGGACCACTATTCCCTAACCTCACAGAGTTGAGGTGGAAATTGAGAGAATGTGGCATCGACTGCTAACAGAGGACCTGGAACAGAGTAAAACTCAATGAATGATAGCTATTGATAGTGACTTTTATCATTTCAACCATAAAAGTTTTTCACACCCTCCAACTGTTCAGTCTGAAGTGGAGGGAAATGTAAGAACAAGGAGTGATGTTGAAAAAAATTAATTTTATTAATATTAATATTTTATTAGTTTTCCCACAAAGGTGGGGAAATATACAAGTAAAACTGTATTTTTGACAGCTCTGGGTTCGCACAATAGACAACATTTAAACAATGTACAACTGAATAAGCTTGTTGTCAATAGATCACCCCAGACTTATCCACTTAACCACGGCATTATAATTTTTCTCTTTTAAAAACTTAAGTCATGGGGGTCAGCCCCGTGGCTGAGTGGTTGAGTTCGCCCACTCTGCTTCGGCGGCCCAGGGTTTCACCAGTTCGAATCCTGGGCGCGGACATGGCACCGCTCATCAAGCCATGCTGAGGTGGCGTCCCACATGCCACAACTAGGACCCACAACTAAAAATACACAACTCTGTACTGGGGGACTTTGGGAGAAAAAGGAAAAGTCAAATCTTTAAAAAAAAACTTAAGTCAGGAAAGACAGACAAATATATTCTGTTTTTAAGCAAACAGAAATAAAATCTGTTTTCATTTAGAAGCATCTCACTTTTTCTTTTAAAGCAATTAGCTAACTTCAAAAGGGAGCCAATGCAGTGATTCTATCAAGCTGGTGAGGGTCTGGCGTCTCACTTCAAAGTTCAGGCCGATTGAAAGACACTGATGGTCTTGCTATCCTTGGCATTTGGTTGGCATCTGGCATGAAAAGTGCTGAGACGGCCATTTCATTCAGATAGTGTGTTTGCACAGACCCACAGCACTAAAATGGTCTCTCTTTCAATGAGAGCCAGGGTTAAGCCTGAAAGAGAAGGCTGTAATTATCTCACTCCCAAATTAAAATTAATGAGGACCTTTTGGGGTTACAGTTGAGCGCCGCCATGGGCCCTCAACTAATAGTAGAGGGAGAAAATCCTAACTAGATGACAGTGGCCCTAAGTTCTTAGTACCACCATCCCTATGGAGATTTGTGAAGCAACTTAAGCTGGAGACCACCAAATGTTAGGGGCAGTGGGATCAGGGAACACAGAAGTACCGGGGAACTCCTGGATGACTTTAAACAAGTCATTTGACCTTCCCGGGTCATTTTGCAAGTGGAGAGTGACCGATTGTCTGCCAGTTTGACAGAGTTTATGATAGGATTAGATTTTATTTATAAAGAGATTTGATATCCTCAGCTCCAAAGTTCTTTCCTATTAATAAAATGAACATGTTAAGAAGGTCAAATCAGAGCCCAGTGTTACTCATCTGCTAATGAGTCACCGAATGACTTCATTTGTCGGGAGGTGATGCAAGCCATCAGAATATTCAGATTAGATGGTCAGACGGCAGTTAAGAAAGGAAGACTTTACTACGAATTCATCCAGCTCTGACTTCCCTTCTCCTCTCCTACTTGATCCCTTCACTCCAAATACGGAAGACTAGTCACGGACCTGGAACAGCCTATGCTGACCAGGAGACCTCAGTTCACTTAGCGCCATTCCATAAAACCCGATGCTCCCATCTCAATCCTGCTTCCACCTCCTGTCCAGTGCAACTGCGCCTCCATGACCCTCCCCAGCCCAGCACAACCTCAGAAGGATGCCCCATCTCTGAATTCACAGCACTCGATGCCCCCTTTGATTATTTGCCTACTGTTGCCCTCATTGTTGTTTAACCATTATTAATTTTGCATAAATATTATGCCATTTCTCTCTCAGATTAGAGGCTGTGTCAGAAGACTGTTACACTTCTCTGAATTTCTTATAGTATCTTCCTCAGAGCCTTGCACCCAGAAGATGTTCAGTGCCATTCGCATGAAGCCACCTTCCAAAGATTTTACTGGGCCATCAGCAATCTGCAAAGTAGCTTTACACTCATTTTAACTAAATACCACAAAGAACATGGACCATCTCTTGCCTGCTAGTGAGGCCACCTCAGGACACAAGTCTAGTTTAGTATGGGGCCAGGTGGGGTGACAGAGGTGTACACAATGAACAAAAAATTCAAGGGACTTTGAGTTTTCAATCCTGTCCTTCTATCATTTGTCTGTTGAATTTTGGCCAACTGCTTCTTAGTTATTGCATTTCACAAAGACAGCAATAACACTAGAAACCTACCTCCTGAAATTGCTAGAGATGTAAATATATACATATATATGATTTGTATGACAGCATTTACTCAGTATAAACATATAGGGAGGATATTATTTTTCTAGTGATTTGATATGTACATTTCTTAAATATCAAATTGCTGGATAAATGTGATCCAGTGGGAAATAGTAACACTTTCTAATGAGTATGCTCAGCGTTTCAAATCCATCCTGGTCAGTTTAAGTGTCCCTTCCCTCACTGGCTCTCACTCATATCTAGGGTTTTGTTTGCTGCATCTTTTGAAACTTTAGACCAAGTTTCCTGGAGACCTGAAATTGAGGGAACCGTGGTAGCTCATTGCAGAGTTGACGAAGGGAACGTGGCACTAAGGCCAAGGCTGTGGGAGGAGGGGAAGCAGCTGGCTTTCCAAAATCACCTGGAGAAGGAAACAGACAGATCTGACCAACGGAGCTGGCCTCAGGCCTCCTAGAAGCGGTTATGGTTCTGAGCTTTCTCACCCACCTCTCAAGGTAGGCAGAATCCAAGGGAATTCTCCTATTTCAGAAAACTCACCTTTAAGGTTCATTTGGTCAAATCTCAGGTAGAAAAAGGATCTTCATTTTATAGCTTGGGCCACCACAACACTTCTTATTCTATACAAATTTAATGCATATAGAATTTCTAGTATATTCTTCCACACTCCAATAGACTGTTTTACACTCATCTCACCTTGAAAGAAATATTGCAACCCACTAGCCAGCACTCAAAATGTTGACCTTGAAAATATGTCACACATTCGCATGGTGTCTGTTGGACAGGCATATAATTATGCCAGATAATCAGGCATTTGATTATCTGGACCCTGGTAGAGCTGAAACTTTTGCCATATCCAGGATTGAGAAAAATACAGTGAAAAGAAAACACACCCTCACTATGTTTGATTTCTTGTGTCGTGTTGTACACGCCAACATATTTTCTCCTTACCGTCCATTCTTGGAATGCTCTCTCATGACAGGAGGGGTGAGTCACAGCTAAGGGAATTGTTGCGACTTGCTCCACCCAAGAGTATAAGCCACACCACGGGAGATCTTGGGTTCTCAGGGGTTATTTATCTTGGGGAGGGGCTTGATCACAATTTGCATGATTACATGGTACAGATGTTTATTCATGAAGGTGACCTCAAGTGAGGCGAGAAATTTCTTGGTCTGACTATTTTAAAATTCAGCCAAATGTCCACCCAGTGGGCAAACCCAGCTGCAGAAGAAATTAAAACTGGGACGACAAGAAGTGTGACAGATCAGGATTGGACCACGCTGACAGGCTTGAGGAGAGGTCTGGAGCCAGGCAAAAGGGTGTGTGCTCAACGAGAGGATGGGGAGTCAGGGCAGAATTACAATAGGAGGGGATAAGCAGCACTTGTATGCTTACTTGTGTGAATCCGGGATTTTTTTCATTTTCTCACTATGAGAATTGCATCTGCAGTTTGATATAAACCTGGAGACTCAGTCACTCTTACAGACCCCACTGCTCATGACCAGAGCCAGCTGTCAGCACAAGTGCCACATGGAGAATGCTGGGACCTTCCAGACGTTTCCCTCCTTCCATTAGGCCCATCTATTCACATCTTCCCCTCAACCATGTCTTAATTTCTCCCTTCGGTTCAGTGGTTTTCCAAGTGTAGTCTTTGGGCTGGCAGGATCAGCATCACCTGAGCACTTGTCAGAAATGCTATTCCCAGGCCCACCTGAGACCTACTGATTCAGAAATTCTGGGGGTGGGGCCCAGAAATCTGTGTTTCCTCAAGCCCTCCAGGTAATTCTGATGCACACTAAAGTTCAAGAACCGCTGCTTTCAGTATTAAAAAATAATGACTTTAAGATGAGAGAGCCTGTGCATTTTAGGAGAGGACTTGTAAAAAAGATAAGTCACTCAAGCACCTAGTGAGTCATTTTCTAGTAGTGGAATCTCCAGTCTTGTGGCAGACAGTGAGAGAGAGATTTGCGGCTGCTGTGTTAGCTCAGGCCCTCATCATCTCTTATCTTTAGTTTCATCTACTTCAATCTCCTCACAATGCCACTAGAGATGCGTACCCGACCTGAAAACCTGACCGTGTCAAACCTCAGCTTAAAACCCTTCAGAGGCTGCTCCCTGCCCTTAGGATAAAGTCCAACCTCCCTGGCACACGACCGGGGCTTTCATCACCTGCCTGCAGGCCACCTCCCTGGCCTTGTTTCCTTCCACACTTTCCCTCCTACACGGCCATACCTCACTGTCTGCAGGAGGGTCATGCTTCTCCACACCACCGACATCAAGATTAGCCAGGTGACTTACCTCGGTCAATGGCATGAGAGTGGAAGAGACGTCTGCTACTTCTAAGCAGACACTGAGTGCCACAGTTTTGTTCTGTCATGTACTCTTTTTTCCCTTTACCATAAACGAGATCAGTATTATCCCAGAAAGAGACTGTTTCTCAAGTCTTAGTGGGTCTCAGAATGAAGACAGACGAGGAGCGGAACCAAAAGCAACCGCGGTGTACGTGAGAAATAAACCTGGGTGGTTGCAGGACACTGAGATTTGGGGGTTATTTGTTATTTTGCCTACGATGAATATTACAGCACTTCTGATTTCCCATATCCTCTCTGTCTGGAATGTCTTCTCCCCTCTGCTCTACCCTTCCTTCCAACCCCACCTAAACCCTGTCTGCACAGGAGAGACTTGCTCATTATTCTACACTCAGATCAAGTGATATCCCCACAACCAAATCTTTTTTCTTTCCCAGGTCTGACTAATCACTCTCACCTTTTGGACCTCCTCTCCGTGCTACAGATCTGTAACTATGTCCCTGGAACTGTGCTAGGGGCTTTCCATTCATGAGCACCATCCTTAGAACGACTCCTCTAAAACAATTTATTTTTTTGAGTCCTCATTTTACAGAGTGAGAGACTTTGGCTCAGAAAAGCAAAGCAACCTGTCCACATTTCCCAGCCATCAGCCACAGAGACAGAGCTCTCACCAGGCGCGCGGTCTGACTCTGAACTCAGCGATCTTCCCCCTGCCCCACACGCCTTTCTCTCTCCTCCAGCAGCAAGCTTGCAGGTCCTCCCACTCTGGGGGAGAGAGTGAGCTTCCTTATCAACAACTGAAAAGGCTGTCGAATTAATCTGACACCTGAAAGATTTGCATCTGGAAGTGGGCTTCTGACCCCCTGAGAAGATAATCACTTTCTCTAAGTGGATGCATTCCATTCGAAGGCTCCTGGCAAATGCACTTGGAGACCCTAGAAGAACTGGGGCATTTTCCCCGTGCGTTTTCCCCAACTCCCAAGCTATGGGGGTGGTGTGGTGTGATAAGACAGGCAGATTCCCACTGACATAGCCCTAGAGAACCTCCGGGAAGGTCCTTTTGGGGTTGTCACAGGGTAGGAGGCGAGCAGAAAAGGGTTCAGAACTCCCAGCAGGTCTGCTACATAATGATATTTTAGATTTTAACAAGAAAAATGAACGGAGCCAAATGTTTATTTGACTCTTCAGATTAAACAAGAAAAGTGACACAGTGGCAAAGAACTGAACCAGACCACCCAGGTCAGACACAGGGAAAACCACCAAAAGCGGGAACTGCAATTTTAGGTTTTATGAGCTGCTGGCATTTTGTTGTGTGCTTGGGTTTTCTGTTTTTCTTTTTTCTCTCTCTTTTAAAACTTTACTTGTTTAAGGGAGGAGTAGACAGTATAAGAATCTTCAAATATTTCCCCCAAATCAGCCACACTAGTGAAAGACAAGTATTCATAAAGTATATGATATTCTTGTCACACAACATTCATACCAATTTTTTCAAGGGTTACAAAGCTTTTCTCAGTTACGAGTTGGAATCCATCTCTCTCTCACTATTTCATGGAAGTAGTTTTTTACCTTTCAAAGGATATATTACCTTTAAATGATACCATCAGTAACATTAATAATAGTATTTTTTCCCCTTCAAGTGTAGAAAGCTGTTCAGAGCTCCAAATAGTCGTTGGGCTAGTTCGCACACGTCTGATTTACTTCTTTCAAAGACCTTCCACTCCGTATAATAAATAACAAGAGCCAGCATTTATTGCGTACTTAGCACTGTGTTCGTGTTTTTCAGGCACTGGCTCATTTAATCCTCAAAACAACGCTATCAGGCAGGTAAAATCCTTCTGCCCACTTTCCTAATTAGGAGAGTGAGGCGCAGAGAGCATGAAGGACTTGCCTAAGGGACAGAGACAGGCAGAGGCCAGGAGCTGCATAAGAACACAGTTAATGATTCACTTACAGCACTCAGGCAGCTCCTTTCAGTAGGCGCTGCACCACACACACACACACACACACACACACACGCTCACGCTCACACTCATCTTCAACTCTCTCCATCCCAGCAAGAAGCGAGTGTCTGGCAAATTGCTTGGCAACGCGCAGAGGAAACTCCATCCAAAGCCCGGGTCGGCCGGTCCAGGCCGCCTCTGAGCGCTGTCCAGCGGGCAGCGCGCCTGAGAGGCCAGGCTGGGGTCCTGTCTCCGGAAGCCCCGAAGGTGGGGCAGAACGCCAAAGCCGAGATTTCAGGTGTGGGGGGGAAAGGCACCGTCCCCAGGGACACCTGTTGTCCCCTCCCCACTGAGGCCAATGAAG
Organism: Equus caballus; assembly: GCF_041296265.1. Classification (NCBI taxonomy): domain Eukaryota; kingdom Metazoa; phylum Chordata; class Mammalia; order Perissodactyla; family Equidae; genus Equus; species Equus caballus. The sequence continues at coordinate 39,010,232 of NC_091707.1, forward strand.
ACGTCCCGGGGACCCAGATCTCGGGGAAGACACCCGCGGGCAAACAGCGTCTGTGCATGGGCGCGGGGGTCGCAGGTGTCTTCCCCCACCCCAGCCCCGCCCACCCGAGGCGGACTCACCTCCCCCTCCCACTCCTGGACGCCCGCAGCGGGTGGAAATGTCGCGCCTCCCCTGGGCTCCCGCCGAGGCAGGCGAGAGCTGCTCGGGGCAGCCCCCGCGGCGCTAGGACCCCGCGGCCGGCCAGCCCCCCGCCCGCTCCACCTGCGGGGCCCCTCCGGCGGGGCACGCTCGCCCTCCCGAAGAGGGACCGGGCGCGGTTACCTGCGACGCCGCCTGCAGGGGCCCGAGTGTCGGCCAGAAGGTGGCCGCGGCACAGCCGGCTGGGCTGGCCCGGGGATCCCCCGGCCGCACAGCTCTCGCCTGCTCCCTCCGGGCCGCAGCGCCGCCGCCGGCTCCCGACTCCGGGCTCGCTCTGCGCCCGCCGGCTCCGGGAGCCGCTGCCGCCGCTCCTGATTGGCCGCCGCGCGCGCCCGAGCCGCGCCCTGATTGGGCAGCCGGGAGCCCGGGCGGGGGCACGGGCCGGGCGCCGCCTGGACCTGCTCCCCGCGCCCCCGTCGCCGCAGCCTCGCGTCCCTGCTGCACCCCGGGGCCCGGATCCAGACGCTGAAACTCGGGTCCTGCCCCTCCGCGCCGGGGGGGGGGGGGGGGGGGGGGGGGGGGGGGGAGGGGGGGGCCGGCCTGCTGTCCGCGCACGGGGCGGAGCGGAAAGCGTCTCTGAGAGTAACACGGGGTGGCGGGGAGTGGGGATCGCTTTGGAGGCTCTCCCACACCCCGCGCCAAGGCTAGCCGGTGGGGGGAATCGTTGCTTCTCCGGCCTCACGCCTACATGGAGCTATGACTTCGTGTTCATTTTGATACTTTTGCTATAAATAAAGGGTTTAGGACGTAGGGCAGTGGCTTGTAAACAGTGGGCGCAAAATTGTGTTTGTGGATTCACATTGGACTTTACACACAATCTCTATGTGGTCCAACCGGACCTCGCAAAAGAGAAGTGACTTGTCCAAGAGCCTAATCACCTTAACAAATTATTAAGAACGAGAAAGATGGTAAGATCTTCATTTACAAAGAACTTAATGCCTAGCTAGGGAGATGAGGTTGAATAATAATAATAATAATAACCGGAACATTTCCGTGGTGCATGTTGTTTTCTGAACACTTTTCCAAGTGCTTTACATATATTAATTCAGAAATACAGAAACAGCTGTCATAAGGGTGTCCATATGTCCTTTGAAACGTGTGGACAAGTGACATCAGTTCTGCGTATGGAGAGATTTTCATCCGGAAGACACACTCAGTCAGTCCATACAGCGGTAAAGAGGCACAAGTTAGAATGGAGAAGGATTGTCAGGAATTAAAATTGTTCCCATCCTCCATTTCTTCCCCCATAGTCTTTAATCCTCGCGACATTTTCTTCCACCTGCACTGAACCTTTCTAAAGAATAGAAACAACAGCTATAAATCAAGATGCCACTAGAACTTTGTCCTACCACTCATAAAAAGACTCCCCTCAGATAGACAATGAGTCGAAATAAATAGCACAGTTTGTTTTAGGACCTTTGACTTAGGTTGCTATAATGTCTTGAAAGCTAGTATGTAACCATTTTCCTACAGGTATGTTGCCCCTGGTTCTATTCTCCTATGTTGCCAGAACCCTTGAGTAAGAAATTTACTGTGGTAGAGAAGTAAAGATCCTGGTGACAACCCACTTCACTCACTCTGAACAGCCTGATTTTTGCCCTGGAGTGAGCCTAAAGTCATTTAGTTTGAAGAGCCCAAGACCCTAGGAGGAAATTAACTCAGTTTTCTCCAGTTTATATCAATAGACAAACAATCAATTTATTTTATATTGAAAAGATGCACCGGGCATGCGTGAAGTGTCACCCGGTAGGCACACCAGAGCACAACAGACTGTGTGAGGAAGTTCTTTCACCAGCATCCCTCGCCAAGCATCAGAAGCACATGGAGATATCAGCTCACCATTCTAGTTGCTCACTTGCCATAGCTGTAGCTTTTGCTAAAGCAGAAGTTCCATTTGAATTGGAACTATCACTCCAAAGAAGAAAAGCTATTTCAGCCAGAGAACTAGGCTGACCCAAGAAGATTCTTAAATTGGTCAACCCCGGTTGCATCACACTGAACTCAGCCCTCTTGAAGGATGAGAAGTGAAAGAAGAATCTAGATCCCACCACATCCATTCTGGAATCTTCTTGTGGACAGGAACTGTTTATGTTTCCATCTGTCCCCTGTCTCATCCAGCAAAATGCTTTGCTTAGTTCTGCCTCCTGCATCCTATTTCTTCTCTGGTGACTCCTACTTAGCACTTAAGATTCTACTGAAATATCCTTTCCTCCGCGAGGCCTTCACTAACTCTCCCAGGCAAAGGTAATGATTCCCCTGCCCGTGTTATATCCTCACAGCCTTCTAGTGATCAGTTTACATGGTCGCCCATCCAACTAATTATCCCCAATGCCTGGCCTATAAGTGGAAGGCAGTGGGTACTCAAACATGAATCAATTGACTAAAATCTCTGAAAGGCTAATAGGGTGGCATTAAGGAGACTGGGGCCACAACCCTATCCTGGTCAACAGGACATCTTCCACTTTCAGGCTGGTTGGACATTTCATGTGGTCAAAGTAATCACTCATCCAATCCAACAGTGAATCGGTAGTTTCTGGATGTCAGGCACTGCCAGGTAAAGAGAAGAATAATTCTCTCTTAAATGTACACAAGATGCAATGGTGCAGCTGACTTAGAAAACAGTTTGAAATTTCTTCAAAGAGTTAGACATAGAGTTATCATATGATGCAGTAATTCCACTCCTGGGTACACACTCAAGAGAATTAAAAACGTATGCCACACAAAAAGTTGTACACGAATGTTCATAGCAGCATTATTCGTAATAGCTGAGAAGTGCAAACAACCCAAGTGTCCATCAACTGATGGATGGATAAACAAAATGTGGTATGTCCATATGATGGAGTATTACTCAGCCATGAAGAGGAATGAATACTGGTACACGCTACAATATGGATGAACCTTGGAAATGTTACACTAAGTGAAATAAGTCAGACGCAAAGGCTACATATTGAATGACTCCATTTAGGTGAAACATCCAGAATAGGCAAATCTATAGAGATGGAAAGCAAATTAGTGGTTGCCAAGGGGTCGGGGGAAGGAGAAATGGGGAGTAACTGCTTAACGGATATGGAGATTCCTTTTGGTGATGAAAATGTTCTGGAATTAGATAGTGGTTAGGGTTGCACACCTTTGTGAACATCTTATAAACCACTGAATTGTTAGGGGGAAAAAAAGTCTACAGCATGCATTCTGAGAGTGTGGAAACTATCAATGAAGGAAGTGGCTAAAAGTGTAAAAGTGTGGAGGAACAGAAAGTCCTGTAAAAAGCAATTAAAAGTTGGCTTAGCTCCCCTTCATGCTCCCGCCTTCAACAACCTGGAGAGGATTTACTCCTTAGCTCTGCATTCTCCAATTGAACGTTCTATGATGGTGGGAATATTCTCTATCTGAGCTATTCAATATGGAAGCCGCTAGGCACGTATGGCTATTGGATACCTGAAATGTGGTTAGTGCAACTGAAGAACTGAATTTTAAATGGTATTTAAATTTAAAAAGCTACATGTGGCTAGTGGCTACTATACTGGCAGGGCAGCTTTTGATGGTTTAGAGGACTAGAGCCATCTTAACTGGCCGTTTGGAGCAATGCTGGAGGGCATGGGAGCAGGAGAGTCTATATCTTTATGTCACACAGCCCAGCTCAACCCTGTTTCCACTAGAAATCATTCAATAAGATTTAACTGCTTCCATCCTTCTCCCTTCTATGAACTCTTAATGAACTTCCGTCAATAATGCAGTCTTTATGGCTAGGTACTTCCATCCCACAGGTATTTATGGACCAAGCACTATGGACTTCTGGGAAGAAAAAGGATCAAAGTCAATGTCAACCAAATTCCAACACGTTGATCTCGACAGGGCTGAGAGGAAGAAGGACAAGAGAAATCCCTTGCAAGGACCTGGCTCCTTCCATCCTTCCCGCCAACATCCCCTGCTCACACATACACATACTCTTCCAGGTGGGAAATCTTGCTATTAAGATGCTGAAGTGATGGCGAAGAATCTTTATTTAGATTTCCTGTTTCCAACTCAAGCCTTGTAACGTCCTTAACTCCCTGAATACACCTTTCAGTTCGTGTTGATCTTTCCCTTCTATGAACTTTCTTTGAACTTGAAATCAATAGAATGTAATGACTTTCTAAGTGTTCTTCTGTAACGTGGTGTCCCCACAGCAAGATTCATTTGTTGCACAAATGTTTATTGAACACGTTCTTATTTTTGTGCCAGAACAGTCCTAGGGGCTGTGGATGAAAAGAATGAAAGACAGGGTCACTGGACAGCTGCACGACTGGTGAGGAGGCACACAAAGGAACCCGTCTATAGTGTTTGACTTAGTTGTGTAGGAAGTTTCACTGAAAGCACAGGGCAAGGAGCAGCTGTCTGTACACAGAGGAATCAGGGAAGGCTTCTCAGAGGAGGTGACATTTGACTTGAAGGAACTCGAAGGACAAGTAAGAGTTTTTAGAACATTTTTTAAAATTTAGTTCATTTATATTGTCCACCTTCCAAAATTGGACTTAAGGTAGCATGTCAGGAGGAGTTGTGGGGACCAATGTTTGAAAGATTGCATTAACATCAAGGTCCAGCTCAATATCTGTGACAACATTTGGCATTGCTGATGAGGGTACTAACTGGACAGTCACTCTTGCTGCCCTCAAGGCTTATTCCTGAGAGCAAAACAGAATAAAAAGATAAGGCTCTCTGATCTCAAGGAGTTTCAAATCTCTCACTGTACTATTTAAATACCCTTCTTACAGGTCTCTTGTGTTTTATCTTACTTTTTTCTATTCCAATGCATCCCAAATTTCAGTCATTTGTGTCCCACCGTCACCATTCTTACCATATCCGTGTATCACCTGCACTATTATGTACTTAATTGTTTCTTTAACTTGGCTCTCATTTTGCTCAGCTTTATTGAAAAGGAATTTTTATATGATTATCATCAATGAAAAGCCAGTATCACTTGCCACAAACAGAAGGTTAGCCACAAAAATAATACAATGAAAATGAAACCATCTTATCTAATTCTTAGCTGGATACTGTTGGCTCCTGAAAGTTCTGAGTTTGAGGTTCTGCTCTTTCTTTGATACAAGGGAAGATTATCAAGCCTTAGAGGGGTATTAAAGACACACAGGCAACAAACTGATCATTTCTTCTTGGCTAAATCAAACAGACTGGAGGAGAATTGAAAAAAGGATAACTCTCTCACTCCGTGAGCCAAAGAAATTTAATGCCCTTTTGCATATCACTTAAAACCAGCTTCTGCATCAAGTTAAAATCAGCTCATCCTGGGTACCACATACTGGTAAACACTGCTCTGATCCATCCCTCTCATAGCTATCAGTGTGAACGAACATGGAGAAGTTATCATTTCTCTCCTAGTCAAAATCTTTCAACGGTTCTTCATCACCTAAGGATTCTTCGTTACCTTCCCACGCGATACAAGATCCTCCTGGACCTCCATCCTCAACTTTTGCCATCCTTCTCTTTAACTTTATATTCCAGCAATGCTGAACTATTTGTACTTCTGGAATGTACCATGTACCCTCATGTCTCTGTGCCTTTGAACATGCCGTTCCCTCTACCTGGCATGCTGTTCCTCAACTACCCCACTCCCAATTTATTCATTTCCCTTCTCTGCTCATTTATATTTATCTGCCTAGTGCCACACACACATACACACACACACACACACGCACTCACACACCCCCCCCCAACTACAACAGCATTCCTTCTGGAAACACCTGCCTGTTTCTTCCGGGGGATCTTCCTTCATTGCCTCAGCCATGTCTTTCTGGTGGGGACTGACAAATTCTTACACGACTCCACACTCCTGATCGCAGCCGATCCGCCTGCATGTGGGGGACGGAACAGAGTTCAGAGCTTCTCAAAGTTCCTGAGAAGGTCCCGCCAGGAGCAGAAAGTTGGAGTCACGCTTTCTGTATTTTAAGATGCAGAGAAAAGCAGCAAAGCAGAGGGACTCCCCCCAGTTGGTGCTGCAGACAAGCACTTTCCTTGCTCCTTTTCTTCCAGGTCATTTTCCTTGTATTTTGCGAGAGAGATTCCAGTGTCCTTACAATTGTCTCTTTTTCCTAAACTAGTTTGACTTGAGTTTCTGTCACTTGCAACCGAGTGTCCTAATACATTCCTAACAGAAATGCCACTCCTTTGTGAAGCCTTCCCTGAGTCTCCCAAGTGGACAAAGACATCCCTTCCTTTATGCCTTCCTGCATTTGTAACACCAGACCCCCTTTTGAGCCATTATCTTTGTGACCTTGACATTTTCGTGTGAAGAACAGCGTGTTTTGTCTTTGGCTGCTTTGATTATTTCATTTATCACCCCAATGGGAAGGGAACATTAGGACATAACAACGTATTCACATTATACTCTAAGAGAAGTCAATATTTAGCAATCAAAACCTTTGAGTTTCAGCTGCTCCACTATGAAGAATTTTTTTTAAACTAAGCTTAATCCTAAGAAGAACTTTAATAATCTATCAACTACAAGAACCCTCCTCTGCTCTCCAATCAAGATGGAACCAGAAATGGAGAGGTTCGTGGCCCTGACCCCACAAACAGCAACCACCAAGATGGAGGCAGCAGCTGGAGATGCAGGCAGGAAAGACTGAGGTGCACATGGAGCGAGGGGCCAGAGAAAAAAGGAGTCCCATCTGTCACTGAACCTTTGTGAATTAAAAGGCAACCCCATTAAGAAATGTTTTCCAGCATCCATGAACTTGCAGCTCTGATCATACTTGGCTAAATAAGATTGAATTCTTTTAAGTAATTGATTGAAACTATGTGTCCTTTCGGGTGTTACTAAGCATTACAGGGTCACATCTATTTGTGTATTTATCTCATTCATAGACTGGAAGCTCCTTTACAAAAGAGATTCTTTCAATCTTTGCATGCTGAGCATCCGCATCTAGCCCACTCTTGAGTTGGACTTTGATGCTCACAGCCTAAATTTAAGTTAGGAATGCTTTCCAGCTGCAAGTATCAGAATAACCAGCTATAGTGGCTCAAGCAGTAAGACATTTAGTGATCTGACGTGAAAAGTCTAGATGTTGGCAGTCCCGAGGTATGATGGTGCATGGTGGGAAAAGGACCTGGACTCTTTCTTTCTGCTATTCCAGGCTTGGGTTTTTGGCTTTATCTTAGGCTTGTTGCCTTGTGAATGCAAGATGGTTGCCGTAGCTCCAGCTATCTCATCTTCAGAAAAGTATGTTCAAGGAAAGAAGAAAGTGGACTAGGCTGGGAAAGAGGCTTTCCTTTATATCAGGGAGGAAAATCTTTCTCAAGCACCCCCTCCTCCCCATCTGGTAAACTTCCCCTTAGATCTCAGTGACTAGAACAGAGCCACATGGCCATTCCTAGCTGCAAGAGAGCCAGGGAAAACTAGTCCAGTATAAGACTCTTCCACACTTAACAGTGAAAAGTAGGAGTATTACTAGCAGTACTGTCGTTAGACCAGGCAAACGGGGCACTGGCCCAGGCCCCAGGCCTCAGAGGCCTGTTTTTGAATGCCTTCCTCATAATTTTCCTCTTTTATGCTTTAGACTGGCTGGGGCTGACAGTGCCATCTAGGTGGGGTATCCTCAGCCTGGGTCAGAACCCAAATGTACCTCTCCCCACCCATTCCCATTTCTCCCCTTCAAGGCACTCTTGGATCCGCTGTGCTGCACATGGAATTGATCAGAGGCCCCCGGAGCTCTTGTATTCATACCTATGGGACCTTTTGAGTACCCTGTGGCTGGGTCCTCCATCCGGGAGGGTGAGCTGGAGAGTAGATTGCCTCACTGGCCTGTGCACTATCTCTTTTGCAGGATCACAGAAGATTGGGCTGCCAGAATGGTGCTGGCACGTTGATTTTGGATGACTCTCACTCACACTGCACACGGGATGAATTCAGGGCTCTGGGCTACTGATAGTTCACTGCCGAATTTTGGCTTGAGCTGCATGTTGGGCTCATGCATTGGTCTTGAGCAGCCATATTCCAACTGCAGTGCTGCCTCTGGTCTAGCTGAGGGCAGCTGGGGTGGGGGCAGGAGTTCTCTCTGTGCTGGCACCCAGGGCACTTATCCCATCTCTCCACAGGGTGGTCACACCTGCTTCCTCCCAGGGCTTTCCAGATCATTGCTCCACAGTGCCAATAGGCCCTTCTGGTTGATGTCCTCTCTTGCCTCTGACCAATGGGTGACCTCATGCTCTCCCTGGTCAGTCTTCAGCTGTGTAGATGAGGGATGGACATTCCTTGTGTGAACGAGACTGCCCTTCTCGTCCCTCCTGTCCTCCTCACTGGTGGCAGTGTGTGGCAGGCAGGGGTGCGGTCAACAGCGAAAGAGATCGTATTCTAGGCATGCAGTGATCAGAGCCTAGAGTGTCTAAGAGAAGACCTGGGTGGAAGATGTATGATCTACCTGACCAGGTTGCTATGAGATTCAAATGAGATTATCCACCTGAGAATCCTTTGTAATCTATACAGTTGTACACAGATATTAGTTATTTTTATTAGCCCCATTTGACAGATTAGAAAACTAAAAAAGAGAAAAGTTAAATGACCCCCCCCCCCAAGATAAAGAGGCACCAGGGGAGTATTGTTGGGAGGGAGAACTCTGAATTCAGATGGCCTGGGGTTGACACCCGGCTCTGCCAACTCCTAGCTGTGTGATCCTGGGTGGGTTTCTGAGCCCTGCTTCCATATTTATAAAGTGGGGATAATAATACACCTGCATCAGAGGTTTCGGTGAGCATTAAATAAGGAGATGCCTATAAAGAATTCTCCACTGTGCCTGGCACATAATAGGCACTATTGTTATTATTTTACTACATAGATATTCGCAGCAGAGCTAGAGGTCTCCTGGGTCTCAGCCCTGCTCTGCACTAGAAATGAGTTATAAGAAAATATTTTCAGAGTGAGATTGTCAGAGGCTGCAGTGTTAGAGTATCTGGCATTTGAGAGACAATCTAGCAGGTGGATAAGAGCACAGACTTGGCAGCCAGGAGGCCTGGGTTTGAATGCTGGCCCAGCCACTTAATAGCTGTGAGACCCTTACAAGTTACTCAGCCTCTCTGTGCCTCAGTTTCTTCATTTCTAAAATGGGTTCTTGTGAGGAGTGAATGAGTTAATGTACATCAAGCAATTAGGACAGTATCTGGCACACAATGTTAGGAATTATTGGCTATATCAATATTATTATTTTGAATTCATTTAAAATTAAAATTTGTTCTTAAAAATCCCACTTGGCTTTTATTTCAATGGGCCTCATTTTAGAGATTAGAGAGGACAAAAAGGGCACAGAGATACACTATGTCTTTGTGCCCTTACCTGAGATGTTCCCTTTGCCCGAAATCCCTCCTTTTTGACCCAGAGAACCACCACATGTTCTCCACCCCTGCAGAGGCCAGAGTTTGTTCTCTCAGGCTTCCATCCCTCAAACAGGACTCCTCTCTCCTTTTTACTCATTTGCGTACTTCCTGACGTCCTCAAGGAACGCTTTTTCAATGGCAAGGTGAAAGAAAGTAAGGGGGATGAGTGTATACTCTTGCAGTTTGCAGACAAATACAGAACTATCATTCATGTGGTACTAATGTCTTCCCTCTCAGGGGATGAAGCGATTGCTGGAGGGCTTAGGGAGATGGTGCCTCTCAACGCCAGGAGGAAAAAGCACAAATTATAACAAACAACCCAATCTTTAACTAGAAAGACCTCCAGCCCCCACGGCTGCATCCTCCTGGGTTGGGGAAGAGGTAGAACGGTAGAGGGAACCAGAGTGGGCTGTGGACCCAGCACAGCCTCTGCCTGAATCCCAATTCTGTCATTCCATGGCTATTTGGCCTTCGAACCAAACATCTCTGCATCTATTTTCTCACCTATCAAAATAGGGCAATCTCAGCCTCAAGAGGTAAGTTTGGTGATGAAAAGAGATAATAGGGCAATGCCTGGCGCTGTGAAAATGCTTAGTTAATGTTTGTTAAGTGAATGAAGACGGCTTCATTGTTGGCTGAAGCTGTGCCATCCTTGAAAGCACAGCATCGCTCAGTGTCGTCCAACCCTTGTCATGATCAGTGTACCATTCCCCGAATCGTCACGGAGGCCTGCTCTCAGCTTCTCAGACTCTCAATGCGAGGTTAATCTGCAGTTCAGAAATCCAGGCAGGAGGGGATTTGGCAAGCCCCTTCCCCAAACCCCTCTCCTCTCCAGCTGGCACCGAAAACACTGCACATTTGCAGCTTCCATGGCAATTACGAGAACCTACTCCCTTTTATTGTTTTTCTTTTCCTAACGATGGAGCAATCACATGATTTCAACAGGAAAAACAACTCTGGAACGGGAGACTGTCTGGATCGAGCCACGGACTTTCTGGTCTCAGTGTCTGAGCCCCTGGAGAGAAAAGACGTTGGATGCTGGCAGGATGGGGGATGAGCTGAACAAGAAGGACGGCCAGCACATGCTCATACCAGGCTGGCCAACTGAGCAGGTTGCATTTCAGGATTAAAAACAGTACGTTCCTAGCAAACTAGGAGCTCATGTTTACTGAGTGCTAAAGACCAGCCACTTTACAGGCGTTGTCAAGCTTGATCATCACATCAATCAAAGAGCAGCGTTTATCTTCAGTACATTAATGAGGAAAAAGGCTCAGAGAGGTTAAGGGGCTCCTCAGGAGCATACAGGAGTCAGGGGCTTTGCTATATTCCACCCCTTTCTCAAGCCCCCAGAGCCTGCGTGTTTGTCTCCTAACCCCTGCCTACAGAAACGCTTCCAAACCCTAAAGTGCTCACAAATCTCCTGGGATCTCGTGGAAATGCAGATTCTGATTCACTAGGTCTGGGGTGGGGCCTGAGACTCTGCATTTCTATCAGACTTCCAGGGCATGCTTCTGGTCCCGGGACATTAGTTCAAGGGTTAGCTCAGTGGTCTGGACCGTGGCTGCACACTGGAGTCATCTGAGAGCTTTCAACATGCTGACACCTCGGCCCCATCCCAGGGATCCGGATTTTGTACATCTGGGGTGCGGGCCGCGCAGAGAAAGCTCCCGGGTGAGTGAATGTGCCGCCAGGGCTGAGATTGCCGCTCTGGAGGGAGGCGACGTCTGCAAGTCTCCTGAGGACGCCAGGTGACCCTGCGCCGCCCTTTCCCAACGGCAGGGGCGGCTGTGGCCCGGCTTTGAGGTCGCTCTGGAAGGGGCCTCTCTCAGCAAACTCCCAGCCTAGGAAGAGGCCAGGGCCGCCACCTGTTTCCTTGAAATAGTTCGCAGCTGTGCCGGGTGACCTCACCGCTCTGGCTCTGCCACGGGCCACGCTGCCATCTGGAAAGCCGTCTTCCCAGTCACTTACTCCTGTCGGCCTCGGGCTCCCCTGCGCGTCGGGGCAGCGAGGGGAGAAGAGCCCGAGCGCAGGGGGAGCGGCAGGGCCAGGCGAGCTGGGCTGTGCTCCTGGGAGGGGCCGGGCTCCACCCCGGGGACCGCACGATGGGCCACCTCCACGGCTGCGTGGCCCGGGCTGTGAGCGCAGCTGACAGCCGCCCTTCCCTGCTCCCCCTCCCGACACTTGGGAACTGATGAAATCACACGCGGTCCTCTTCCTCCTCCCTTTAATGATGGATAAACAAACAAACATTGAAGGATGTAAGAAGAGATGGAAAGTCCTCTCTCTTCACCTTACACCTCCCAGAGGCAACCACAGGGTGCAGTCAGGTTCATATCTGTCCAAACCTCTTCCTATGCATGAGTATATATATTTATACACACATACATGCGTGTGTAATACTGTTTGATAAACAAAAATCATTATGTAACATTCCAAATACTATCTTGGCTATCTTTTCCATGTAGTTACACAACTTATGAATTATTTTAGTGTGTCTCAAAGTTGTCTGGAAATAAGATTCTCTTGGGGGCACTTTTTAAATGTAGAGATTGACAGGTCTCCCCCCAGAACTGCTGAATCAGAATTTCTCAGAGAGATGCCTAAGAGTTTTTTCAGATTTTTTTTTTTTTTTTGCTGAGCTAACATCTGTTGCCAATCTTCCTGGGGTTTTTTTTTTGGCTTAAGATTGTCACTGAGCTAACATCTGTGCCAATCTTCCTCTATTTTATGTGAGATGTCGCCACAGCGTGGCTTGATGAGTGGTGCTAGGTCCTCAGCCCGTATCTGAACCCATGAACCCCTGCTGCTGAAGCAGAGTGCAAACTTAACTACTACACTGCCAGGCTTGCCTCTGGATTTGCATTTTTAATAAGTTTCTCAGGTGGTTCTTTTTTTAAATTAAAAAAAATTTGTTGGGGCCAGCCCAGTGGCGTACTGGTAAAGTTCTGGTGCTCCACTTCAGCAGCCTGGGGTGCACAGGTTCAGATCCCCAGCATGGACCTACACACCGCTCATCAAGGCATGCTGTGGTGGCATCCCACATACAAAACAGAGGAAGATTGGCAATGGATGTTAGCTCAGGGCCAATCTTCTTCACACACACACACACAAAACCTGAGGTATAACTGACATATTACATTGTCTTAGTTCTAGGCGTACTGCATCCCAGGTGGTTCTTACGGAAATGTCTTGCCTTTTTAATGGTTGCACACATCCCATATAAGGGGGTACCATCATATATGAGCCAGTTCCCAATTGTTGAACATTTAGGTTATTTCCAGCTTCTTTCTTCATGCTATAAACAATACTGCAAACATACATTGTACAGGGCCCCATTTGTGTGCTTCCTGAGTTCCTAAGGATGGAAGACCTAAGTCCCAGGCTCACCTGGAGCTTCTTTTCCCTCTAAGACGTTCATGTTTGCATCATGGAACCTCACAGCAAGGGAGGAACTGAAAACCTGCACAGTCAAGACCAAAACTGTCCAGCGGAAATATGTGAGTCCATATATCATTTTAAATTTCAGTAGCTACATTCATTTAAATAATATATTTTATTTAACCTGATATATCAAAAGTATTATCTCCATATATAATCAAATGAAAGGTACTAATGAAATATTTTACATCTATTTTTCATGTTAAAATTTGAAAATTGGTGTGAATTTTACAGTTCGCAGCACACTTCCCCTCGGACTCACCACATTTCAAGCGTTCAATGGTCACACGGAGCAAATGGTATTGTAGGGGACAGCGCAGATCTAGACCTTTCATTTTACTTGGGAGATATTTACAGGGGACGAGGAACAAACAATTGTGGAGCAGCTACAATCTGCTTGTCCAAAAGGGGCGCTTTATCCATTATTTTTAACTGCTCACAGAGAAGCTTGACGGAGAGAGGGGTGAGATTTTTGCAGAGGATTATGCTGAATGATACTTTAGGTTAAAGGCATTTTCTCTTTAGAACAATTCTATAAAGAAGGCAAGGCGTGAGTGATGGTAATGCCTATTATTTCACCTTGACATTCATCATTGGTGAACATCGCACAGCCAGCAAACAGAGGCAGAACTGGAATCACGTTTTCAGGTTCGCGGGCCTATGCTTGCCTTTTATCCCACAGATATCTCCAAGACAGTTATTCTAAGTCTATCTTTACATTAGTGATGGACGGGGAGCTGTGAACAAATTAACTGAATTGTTAGAAGTCACATCGTCCATCTAAGTGGAGCGCCATTCTGTAGACCCGTGGTTAAAAAAACACAAAACGTGTGCACTGGCGCCCCCTGGTGGAAGTTGCAGTTATTGCAAACCTCTGGCGAGTGGCATATGTGGGCTTTCCTAGTTCGTTAACCGAATATAGAAAAGTATGACTCTCACATGGAGGTCCTTGAAATTAAGAAAAAAAATTGACTCCTTGTACTGGGAAAAATTTGGACTCACTGCAGTAGATTCCTCGGTCTCAGGCTGTTCAGAGGGACAGTCACAAACTGTGACGGATTGCTAGTTCTGCTTCAGATATGTCTTTTTGTGTGTGTGTGTCTAATTGTACTTGATTATATTTCAGTTTCTCAGTTTACTAGCGGGCGTGTTCGTGTGTCTGTACTCCAGCTATGTTGTCAGCTCCTCATGGGGAAAGACTTGAACCCCTAGTTTAAGGCTCTGGACATTCTGGGCACTTGAATGAGTATCCTTGATTGCCTGAAAAAAAAAATGGGTTAAGAGCACAAAATAAATATGCTGTTTCTAGTGGAATGTATTGATTTTGCCTGCTCGGAATCCTTTTCTCTCCCCCTACCCCCAGCCTTAGTGAGGCTGTCAATCAAGTGCTCTGCCTCCCCCACCTAAGGGGTCGGCCTAGACATCTGGGTCTTGATAGAGTGATGTGGAGTGTGGCTTCATCTCCAACAGCTGGGCTAACAATTTTAATGAGCTAGATCCTTGGAGTTTAGAGTTGTCTGCTTCTTCTGAGACCTGCCCCATAGCCTAATTCATTATTTCCAGAATAAATCTAAAATATAGCATATTTCATTTTTTTAAAAATGTTTTATTTTTTTCCTTTTTCTCCCCAAAGCCCCCTGGTACATGGTTGTATATTCTTAGTTGTGGGTCCTTCTAGTTGTGGCATATGGGATGCCACCTCAGCATGGCCTGATGAGCGGTGCCGTGTTCGTGCCCAGGATTCGAACCAGCGAAACCCTGGGCCGCTGCAGCAGAGCGCGTGAACTTAACCACTGGGCCACGGGGCTGGCCCCCAGCATATTTCATTTTAATTTAATTCCCCTTTAATTTAAAAATTTGAACAAGTTTTCTTAAGCATCAGAGGAGTGGAAGACTTCCTAAGTGTACAGGTAGCTCTTTTTCTCCCCAGGGCAAAATGACAACCAACAACTGACTTGATGAAATTTGTCTTTTAAAGATGTTATCCTACAGTTTGGCGATGTCTAAGGGTTTGGGGCACGAGCAAGAGCTGTGAGGTGAGGACATGGAGGGGCCTTTTGTGAAGAAAGTGGGATGGCTTCAAAGTGGTGCCTGTTCAAGCTGGAGGACTAGTAGCCCAGCTGTCTGGTGCTGGAGCCCCAGATCACACCCCTGTTGGGTGTTAACCATGACTGCGGCAGGCTGACTTGGGGGACCGGGTCCTCCATCATGCAAGAGAGACCCGCAGAGGTCAGCTGCCCCTCTAACCCTGCAGCCCCTACACACTCCCTATGACCCCTCCCTCACTACCAGTCCCATGCTCCTCACCCCACTAACCTCAAGACCTCAACAAGAGGGGCCACATCTTGCCCTTCACCCTCAGATCATCCTGAGATTGTGTCCCTACTCTTGGCTGGGCTACACTGACCAGAGGGAGACCTGGGTCCTTCCCCCAAAGCCAAGGTGGCAGTACTGAGTTATTCTGGAGATCATATTTGCAAGCATTAAAAATTGAATTTTGACGAATTCAAGAGGAAATAACAACAATACCAACACAATGATGTCGCCACTGTTGACTGACAGCTGTGAATGTGCTACATATTCACAGTGCTTCCACACCCTATGGAAAGAATGTCAGTGGTCCTCTGTGGTTTCTTGGTTTTTGTCCATGATTCTATACAAGTTAATCATCACCAAAACGCCCTGGCCATGACATTGGATCAAGCCAGGGTTCCATCAAGAGAGGAACCAGCACTGAGTCCATGAAATCGTACTTACCACTCACTTAACACCTGCTGACAGCAACCTGATGACTAATTCAGACAAGAGCTTAAGTGAGGCTTCCTCCAACTGAGTCACAACCTTAATGACAGAAAGGGGAAGGATCCAGCAAATTGAATGCCGAAAGACTTAGGATTCTCCATGCCAAGAAAATGAGTCACTGAAGGCAGGAATGTTTGGGGTAAATTCTGGCCACAGAATGTTCACCAAATCAGGCTGGGGCACTTTGCCCAAGGACAGAAGTTACTGTGGCAGGTGTGAAAAGTCGTTACATAAACCACAATGTGAAGAATCCACATTTGGCTAAGTGGGAGTTACCTGTGTATTTGAACAGCGAGATGAAAACGGGGAGTCTGGGAAGTTCCATTTTCCAGCTCCACAGAGTTTTGTTCCATTTATAGGGGTGCTATGGAAAACCCCTCGGTCATAAAACCTTACTCTACTCTTGCAGAAACAGAAAATGCAGGCAAAAGCCACTTGCTGTTCTATTGGGTCCTTACATCCAGTTAATAAGAGAATCCTTCGATGGGTGATATAAAAGTGGGGCACTATAATTTTGCTAGCACTGTTTTAAGAAGATGCACCAAAAAGTGTAAACGCTAACTTTACATTCAGACTTTTTACTTTTAATGTAATGTTTAATAGGTAGCACAATCACATGGTGTAGACAGTCAAAGTTTTGTCTCCCATCTCCATCCTGTTGTCACCTAGTTGTCTTCCCTCTAAGTCACCAGTGTCACTAGTGCCACATATATCTTTTCTGTGATAATTTGGGCACATACAAATACATATTTCCATTCTTCCTGTTTTTGCGAGAATGGCACATCTGTTCCTTGCATTTTTTACTTAATATATTTTGGAAATCTTGCCATATGAGTAGATAGGAGACTCCTCATTTTGTGTGTGTGTGGCTACATAGTGTCATATGCCTCGGGTGTGGCATAGTTTATTTCACCAGTCCTTACTGAGGGACATTTAAGTGATTTCCAGTCTGCTATTATCAACAGTGTTGCAATCCCTTACACCAGGCATTCTCAGCAGGGACCATATCACCCCCAAAGGGGTAAAAATAAGTTCTTGGCAGGGGCAAAGAAATCTTTTTATTTATAAACAAACCATAATATCCATACACTACATAAACAGATATTCAGAATATCTGTGGTATTAAAATGTCATGGGGCAGAGAGGGTTGATTAGGGAAAAAAATAGCTAAGATAGTTCCTTAGGATGTCAACAATGAAAAAAAGATTGACATACCCTAACGCTGCCTTAGTCCAATCCCCAATGTCAAAAGGATACAGGATTGCAATGAGTGGCTTAGACCCAGATGGCACATCCTCTGGAACTGTCCGTGTTGATGTTGGAGCAAAGTTGGGACGCTGGTAGCAGAAGGAAGAGGGTGACTGTCAGGGATCTCTCAGGGTTTGTCGTCTTGGGACCACTGGTGTCCAGGACAGGGGGGCATCTTAGCAGGACCATGGGGACCCTGCGAGCGAGGTTCCCTTAGGCTCTGCTCGATGTTGGCACAGGACCTAGGATGGATGAGTGAACTTGGCTTTCCAATGACAATCTTGCCTCTGTCTTGACTTATTCAGAAACATTTGAACTATTGACGCAGTTTTCTCTTGATTTTAGAGTTTCTAGATTTTTTAAAGTCCTCACAAATGTTGTCCCTCAGTAAAAGACTATTCCTTCTTCCCCACCCATTTACTCATTTGGCACCAATAATATTTTAAAATAACTCTTCACTTCCCTTGTATGTAATTACAATTGACAGTCTGAGGAAAAGAGGCATGAAGGTATGATGAATCTGCTAAGAGAGTAGAATTGAAATGTTCTCACCAAAAAAAAAAAGAAAGATAAATCTGTGAGGTGATAGATGTGTTAGTTAGTTAGACAGGGGAATCCTTTCACAGAGTGTACATATATTAAATCATTCTGATGTACACTTTAAATATCTTAGAATTTTATATGTCAATTATACCTCAATAAAGCTGAAATTAAAAATAAACTCAAATTAAAAAAAATATTGTGAGTCCTTCTCTAGTTCAGGGGTGATTAACATACAGCAGCGTTTTATCCCCTGAAGACATACGGGCTCACACATAGCTCCTTGTCCCTTTCGGAACCCCTTTCTTCGGCTCACACAGAGATGAGGAAGCCGTTGCCCTCGCCACACCCAGCCGCTTCCCCTTGCAGTCCATCAGATTTGTTTTCCTCCTCCCAAACGATTGCCAACTCTAGCCCAGCCTTCCTGGGGCTGGCCCAGCTTCCTGCGTCTGACTTGAGAAGACAGTTTCTTCCTACAGCTCAACAGGAGCAGAGCCAGGTTGGAGGGTTGGCCAGCTGGGCGGATCCCTCAAGACACAAAGAACAAGAAAAAGCAACTGAAATACTAAAACCACTCTTGAAATACAGTTGTCCCTTTGTATCCACAGGAGATTGGTCCAGGACCCCCAGGGATACCAAAATCCAGGATGCTCAAGTCCCTTACACAAAATGGTGTAGTATTTCCGTATAACCCATGCACATCCTCTACTTTCTTTGTCATCTCTAGATTACTTATAATACCTAATACAATGTAAATGCTATGTGAATAGTGTTAGACTGTACTGTTTAGATAATAATGACAAGAAAAAAAGTCTGTACATGTTCAGTACAGATGCAACCATCGTGGGCCTTTCCATCAGCAGTTGGTTGAATCAGAAGATGCGGAACCTCAAATAAGGAGGGCTGACTGTTCAACCAGATGAAGAAAACTGCATTTACGAGAATTCCTCTCATGGAGAGTCGCCACATGACTGGAAGGGCTGCTTCAGGTGTGTCTGGGGGAAGCCCAGGATCTGCGCCCACTCCAAGGGCCTGCCCAGGAGCCCGGGCTGGCTGCCAGCTCTCCTCCAAGAAGTGGGTCCTGTTAACACAGAACAGTTGGTTCTGCGTGAGGTATGCATGTTCAGGGGGAGAGCCGAACTGCTTAGGATAATGGAGAGAGGCTGTGCTGCCCCCCCAACACCCTCTCCATCCTCCACCCTGTTCTCTTCATGAATTTGAACAAATATTTAAAGAACATTAGCTTGAAACATCTCAATCAGTAGCCTCCGCAGGGCACCTCGGTGTCTTGGTCCACTCCTAATTAGTTATATTTTCTAAGATACCCTTTCTTTGTTTGCTGGAAACATGCATTTAAAAAGAAAAAAGTTGTCTAATTACCACTCAAGTCCCAGAAGCCACAAAGATTGATAAATTCCGCTACATAACAAAAAAAGTATGCACGACCCAAACCAGCGTGAGCAGAATCAGAAAGCAAACATCGAACTGTAAAATGCAATTCATTTTACTGCAAGAGGTTCATTTCCTTATTCCATAAAAGCTCACGGAAATCAATAAGGATCAACAAACTAACAGGAAAAGTGAGAAAATGACATGATTGATGGGTCACAGAAAAAGAATTGCATGTGACTTCTAGTACCTGGAAGATGATCGACCTCGCTCATTAAAGAAATGCAAACTCAGACCACACTGAGCGGCTATGGGGATCCTGTTGGGAAAATGGGGTCGTCTTATACAGCAGACTTCCACCTGGCCCACATCTGAGTTACCTGCAGTGAGAGACACTTCCCGTGCACACCATCAGCTTCCGGCATCAAGTGCCTGCCTCTCTCTGCCTCCCAGCTTCTCAGGGGCGTGGAAGGAGCGAGACTGGGAGGTGGGAGACAAGGAGGTCTGGGGGAGCGGCCTATGGACGGACCTATGGGGGTGGATCCTTGTTTCTCCTGTCATCGCACTTAGCAGCCGGGTAGACAGGATGACTTCTCGGGTTGCTGTCCTCCACTACCTCAGTGTTTTAAAAAACAGAACAAAACACTGCATGAGAGGAACAAAGAGGCAGCAGTGAAGATGCCAAAGAGAGGCCCAGAGGATACATAAATGAATTGGGAGGATGGGAAAATGACCGTGGGTTGGAAGGTCAGGGAGCATTTTCAGCACGCCCCTTTAAGGGCCAGATATGTAGATGTGGCGGGGGGGGGGGGGGGGGGGCGCTCTCAGTTTGAGAAGCTGAGCTGTATTTGCTGAGGATCCAACCTTGTCTCAGGGTCTTCACAGAAAAGAACTCACTGCGAGTTAGCAGTCAAAGCATAAAGATGTGTTCCAAGGATAATCGGCTAGAGTTGGACAAGGGGACAAATTTAAGTAGAGCCCGGGGTCTGGACGTCAGTCAATGTCCCAGTTTTCTGCAAGAGTCTAAGGGGCCACAATTAAACTGAAGGAGCGGCTTCATGAACATCCCTGTCCGGTGAGAGCACGTGGTGATGCTGCTGTGGAGCCACTGAAGGGACTGGGGCTGAGGATCACGTTCTCCGTGGGGCGTACCTTAGAGCATGCTGGGGCAGGGGCCCACATCACACAAAAGAAACACCCACTGGAGAAGACAGGGGACACGACTCTAGGTAGCAGGAGATTCTAAGACTATGTCTGAACCTGTTTGGAGACTCGAAGAAGTAACTGGAAGGAATTTGAGATGGGTCGAGGGTTCTCACAGGGAGAGTGGAGCTGGAGCCAAAGAAATAGCCTTTTTGTTACTGTCAGTGTGATCATATTTTTACCTCTAGTGTGACAATGTCTGTGAAAACACAGGATTGGCTAGATGGGAGAGAGGTAGAGAAGGAAGGGCCAGGTTGTTAGAATCATGAGCAGCAATTTTGGGGAGGGCATTCGCCTGTAATGGTGAGCCATGGAGAGTTCTTGAGCAGAGGAAATGCAGGTTTGTTGCAAATTGTTTAAGGAAGATTAGTCTAGCATACAGGGGAGATGTAAGAGGAGGGAGACGGCATGAAGGCTGCCACAGATATGACTGGAAGATCTTACCCAGTGTGAGAACTGCAGAAATGAAGAGGATGAAGAATCTGCGACAGAGAGCAGAGGAAGCGCCTGTTTTCAGAAGGGGTTACTCCCTCTGCCTCCAGTCCCTGCCCCTCCTTTTCCTGGCAGACCCCATCTTGTCCTCTACACTCCAGCTCCTGTTTCAGGAAGTCTGCCCCAAATACCAACGCCTTTCACCAGCCAGGAGGGGTGCAGTCCGCCTGTGTCCTGCCCATCCTTCCATCACCCCTTACCCGCTGGGTTGGAAGCATGGCCTGGGCTGTGATCCTCTTCGGGGCAGTGAGCTCGATTTCTCATTTGTAAATTGTGTGCCCAACACACACGGTTTCTGTATTTATGGGGCGAGAAGAGGGAGTCGTTGAAAATGCCTTTCTCTGGGGCAGAACAATTCATAGGTTCCAGCTGTTTTTTACTTTTCTCTCGTTTTGTTTTCGTTATGTCTTAATTTTTCCTCATATCATCCTAAACATTAAAAGCATGGATGCGTCTGCAGCACAGGTGTAGGGCTGTGATTCTCAGCTTTTAAAAAATGATCATTCCCCTGAGGAGACTTGTTTAGATTTTTTTCCTTAATTGTCCTTTTCCTCCCTGCCCCCATGAATAAAATTTTAATACCACCCGGATACTGTGTATCTGTTTATGTTCTGTGGTCCTTTGGAGGACGACAAACCATTGTAACACCGAAGACTTTTTCACACACTCCCTTCCCCTCCAAGAACCAATATTCTCCCCCCTGGAAACCCCTTTGAGAAGGCACGGTGTTGGGTGGCTGTATGTTTTCTAGGATTGTTTAAACAAATTACCACAAACTAGGTGGCTACAGTGTGGAGGGCCAGAAGTCCAAAATCAAGGTGTCGGCAGGCTGTGCCCCCCTCAGAGGCTCCAGGGGAGAACCCCTCCCTGCCTCTCCCTGCTTCTAGCGGCTCCGGGTGTTGGCGACCTTGTGATCATTCCAATCTCTGCCTGCATCTTCACATGGACTCTCCTCTCTTCATGGACTTCTCTTCCATCTGTGTCAAATCTCTCTGTGCCTTTCTCTCATAAGAACACGTGTCACTGAATTTAGGGCCTACCCTCATGACCAGAATATCTCATCGGGAGATTCTTAACTTTTTCCAAATAAGGCCACATTTACAGGTGCCAGGCTTAAGACATAAAAATGTCTTTGGGAACCACCACTGAAGCCGCTACAATGACTAAAATATTTTGGCTGGCAGGGGACAGCTTTGTGTTACATTTCACAGCTCACACCGCTGGTCCACAACTCACACTGCTGGTCCATTAAAGTTCTCTGATGCTTCTAGCAGTTACAACGATTTTACGTTGGGAAGCCGGGGAGCAGACGCCCCGCGCATTCCGCTTAACCCCAGCAAAGGCTTTTCAATCGTTTTTCCTCCCAGCAGCTTCGCTCAGATGTAGCCCTTTGCCGCCCTCTAGTGGAACTTGTGGCAACTACAAAGTCCTAATTTTCAGAAGAAACTTCACAGATTTAAAATGATTAGCTGTGTGAGATATGATAGAAATTAAACAACATGACAGCGTCAATGTCCCAGATGAAGAAGGATCCGCGTGGAAAGGCCGTTTCCCCGAGGACTATCCACGCGGGACCCTGTGCGGCGGCACCTCCAGGGGGCATCGCGGTCAGCTGACCTCGCCTCCAGCCGAGTTCGCCTCCTGGGCACAAGGTCTTGGACAAAATAAACCTCCAGGCATTACTGAGTGGAATTGCTACTTAGCGGTCGTCTTGGTTTCTTTTCAATGGTGGTTTATGTGCTAACGTTTCCTGCTTTTCAATCTGCAAAGGGCTTTGTCACTTCAGTGGGCCGCCTTCAATGTAGAGTCCTCCACCTCTATTTCTGGAGCATCGCCACCCTCTGTTGGGAGTTGTCACTCCTGGGCCCTCCATAGGCCATGAAAGCAACTGCTAGATGCACCCACTTTCCCCTCCCTCCTGTAAGAGCTGTTTTCCAGCAGGGCTTCCTCCTCCCTGGGTGGGAAGGGGAAAAACAGGGCGGGGAGACCAGGGAAACGTTCCATGGAGTGTGGAGTGGGTAAATCACACAATAAAAAACCCTTTAAGAACATCTGCATTTAGGCCAGTTTTCTCAAGAGCTGACTCTGGATCTTAACTGTCTTTTAGAATATTATTTCTAAGTCTATCCACTCATTCAACCATTAATCGAATTGATTTGTGTTGGGCATCGTACCAAGCTCTGGGTGCACATGGGTGAAAAAGACAGGAATGGTGTCTGTCCTTCTGGGATTTACCAACCTGGAGACTAAGATTAAACAAATATTGTGAATAATCAGTGATAAGAAATGCTACAAAGAAAAATACAGTGTAATGCATAACGGGTGGTCCTTGATTGAATGTGGGGGTAGGCAGGTCTGAGCAGAGGCTGGAGGAGGAGCGTGGGTCTGGCCAAAGGGCAAAGGGAGGTGTCGGGGACTGGTCTTGGCCACGCCAAGATATGTCTCTTTGGCATGAGGATTATTGGGCTGGTTGCTTTTGATAATCTGGGACAGGGAAGGAGGAGTGGAACTTGCTTGCCTTTTGTTAAGAGACATTTACATTGTAAAGGAAATCTCCACCTGTAAAGATACCTCCCTCTCAGTACCAGGAAGAAGAAAGGGGACGACCTTATCTCTAGAAACTCTTAATCAATGCCAAGGACTTAAATCTGCATAATAATCTTATTCCTGCTTCTGGTAACCTCCTGTAACTGACTCCCCCCACCCCCAAGATCCTCCTTTGTCTTTAGCTGGATATGATATTTAAGTGGGGGCTTCAGCCATTTTGGCGAGTTGCTCAGCTTGCCTGAGCCTCTCCCATGTATACATGTTATAAAGCTTTGTTTAATTTTCTCCTGCTATTCTGTCTCATGTGAATTTAATTCGTTGTCTGGCCAGAAGGACCCAGAGTGGGTAGAGGAAATGTCTTCCTCCCCTACAGAGGGAAGGAAGGCGGTGTTAAGAATCGAACACGGCTGGGGATGGTTACCACGGCACACGCACATTCTCCTCCATTAGCTCTATTAATCTTTTTCTCTAGGTCAGCTAATTCAGGAAAATGGATGTGGGCGGTCTAGTGCTAAATTTGTAGACAAATTGGGTTGGTAGCATTTGGAGTTAAACTACAAGCTCTTAAATATTGAAATCAGAGAAGGCAGCTTTGGCTGTGTGAAGCTCCTGGAGATAATTTTTAAACGCAGTCCTTGAGAATGGGCTGATAGCTGATTCATCGTGTCACCCCTGTAATCCCACAATTAATAGCAGGAATTGTATATAGAGACGTTAACTAGAAGCAAGTCAGACACTGATGATTTCCATAATTAATGGATGATTTATTAATAGGGGGATGATTTATTAACTTAAAAGCTTGCTGATGCCACAAAAGAAAATGAGTCTGTGGTTGTGGCTCCTATCTCCAAGATGGTCACCATCAGTTCCTTCCCTCCCTGCGTGCCCATGCCAATCTCCTCTGCTCTGCACCCCTTGAATCTGGGCTGGCCCTAGTGATGTATTGACCAGTAGGATGCAGCAGGATGACATTTGGGACTTCCAAGGCCAGGTCCTAGGAAGCATTGCAGCTCTACTGGGCTCTTAGAATGCTCATTCTGAGGCAATTTGGAAGACTCTGAGACCCCCACATGTGAAGAGAGTGATGCTGGCCAGCGCCCAGCTGTTTTGGCCAGCCCAGCTCAGGCTCCAGGTGTGAGTGAAGGAGCCTTCTTGGATATACTGGCCCTGCCAGATGTCAAACAGAAACAGGCTTAGGCCCCAGTCACATGGCTCCTCAAACCATTCAAGCCTCTTCAGCAGAGGCTCCAGGCATGGTGGAGCAGAGATGAGGCAACGCTGCTGTGCTCTAGATGTTTCTTTTGTGCCTTTAATTTGTAAAGCAACAGTAGAGGCCTGCAAACCCTACTCTAGCAGCACAAGCTGAAAACAGAACAGTGTGTTAGCATGCACCAGAACAGGGGTGACTTGTAAACTGGAGAATGTCGCACATTTTATTGTTACTCTTTCCTGTTCCCCACAAAACTTTGTCACACCTCCATTATAAACCTTACCATGTTGCATTAAGGAGACAGCATAGCATACTACTTAAGAATTTGGGTTTTGGGGCTGGCTGCGTGGCTGAGTGGTTAAGTTCTCGTGCTCCACTTTGTCAGCCCACAGTTTCCCTGGTTCAGATCCTGGCCATGGACCTAGCACTGCTCATTAAGCCATGCTGAGGCGGTGTCCCACATAGCACAACCAGAAGGACCTGTAACTAGAATCTACAACTACACACTGGGGGGCTGCTTTGGGGAGAAAGAAAAAAAAAAAGAGATTGGCAACAGATGTTAGCTGAGGTGCCAATCTTTTAAAAAAAATTGGGTTTTATAGTCAAGACAGTCTTTCATTTAAATTCCAGTTTTGTAACTTATGCTGAGTGAATTTGAAAAATTGCTAAGCCACTCTAAGCCTCAGTTTCCTCCTCTGTTAAATGGGAATGACGTGACTAGTACCCATTTCATGGAATATTTAAGATTAAATTCAACAATGCGTGTAAAGCAGTTACTGCCTGTCACATATTCACATACTGAGGTCAATCAAATGGTGACGGTGAGCCCCAGAGGACAAGAGCCTGATCTTTCTCATCTTTCAATTCGTTGTACATTTCAGTGCCTGGAGCATAGTAGGTGATTAATACAGGCTGTTGAAAGAATGACAAGGTGAAACCCTATGTTATAAACTTTCTAATAGAAAGGGCAACTTTGCCTGAAAATTATGTGAAGCCAAGCATTTTAGGACAGTGGAATGCGTCATTTCCACCATGAAGTCCTGTAAGAGTCAGAGGTTAGCAGAAAAAAATGTCAATTCAATTGCTTTTGGCATTTAAGACCTCCGAGGGCTGGCAGGACCTTAACAACCATCCAATGAAACCAGACTCATGACGCATGTGTAAAGTGAGTGGCTTGCCCAAGGCCATCCACCCGAGGACTAGAGTCCAGTCCAGAACTCTCGTCCCCCTTACTATGACATTCCTTCCTCCTTCCTTTGCATTTCAGGGTCCATTGAGGCGTCAGGACTGATCACTCATCTCTTTTATGAAGGGATTTGGCAACTCAGGAGGGTCAGTGGGAGAACATCATGGGAATGCAAGACCCAGTTATAGGTCATGGAGGTTGTGTGTGGACCCTTCCGTGATGCACCTGTTTCACTTGTCATCACTACTCTTGATTGGAATAGCAGAAGAGTGGAATAGCACTGGAACAGCGACTCGCAATTAAGAAGTCCCTTTCGTTATTGGTAACAGGTCTAATGGGATGCAATTTAGTTTTTCTGTAGTTAAGGCTGGGGTTTCATCCCAGTCCACAGACCTTTTTTCTATCTCACTGCTCTAAGGCATAAATGTCCTGTCCCTAACTTACTTTGCTGTGTCCAGTGAGACCTAATAGATTGTTCTTTGGTTTAGCGAACTTCAGTACACAAACTATCAATTGAATTAGTTATGCAGTTTTAATTACTAAGTCTTAAATGAGTGATGAAATATAGACACCGATTAAACGTAAGTCTTCTTCAATTACTTCTTTTCTTGCCTTTGAAATAATACAGGCTGCTGTTCACAGCTCCGGTGTGGACAGCTCCCCTCGAGCATTTATTTCATTCAGAGTCAAAATGGGGACCATAGGAAAATAGTGTGCGGTTTTCACGTCTCTGTTCTGGTAGTAAATTTCCATGCCTCGTGTAAGATGTTACCAGCCAAAGAACATTGTCCAAATAGTATGCAAAAAAAAAAAAAAAAATAACACACATATGTAGGCTGGAAAAATTCAAGTCAATTCTTTACTAGAACATAAGGGAAATAAGACCAGCTGGATGATTCCCTCCACTTCCTCCCCCTCCACCCTTGCACAATCAGGATTAGTTTTTGTCTCAAAAGATTTCATCTAGAACAAAAAAACTCAGTTAATCAAATTTTCCTAAGAAAAAAAATTATAGGCAAGGCCTGGGTGAAGCGTGGGGAAACCCAGATGCAAACTCTGAAACCCACAGCTGCGCTTTCACATCTTGAAATAAATCTGTTTCTAAGAATGGAGGTTTCTGTTGTTCACATGTAAATCTTAAATCACGCACAACTCAATGACGTCTTTATTTTCAAAGTTAGAGTCCTTGTTTCGGTACTTGACTCTCATATCTAATACTCACAAGACTTATGAGAAATTCTTTTCAATTCTGACAGGCTAATTAACAGTTTTCTAATGGGAGGCAGAGAGAAGGCAAAAGGACACTGGATTGGGCAACAACAGAAAATATTTATATGAATGTTCTGAAGTCAAGTAACCGACCATGTTCTACTCAACTTACTTTAGAAAAAATTATGTGGGGTTTTTAGAAGTGGCATTTGTCAGGGAAGTGAGAGAATTCTCCCCCACTTTTCCTTAAGGTTCTTATGGCTGGTTAAATAATCAAAGAGGCAGGTTAGCAAGAGAAAATCAAACAAAATTTAATAGCGTGTATACATGGGAGAAACCCAGAAGAAACTGAGTAACTCGGCCATCTGGCTGAGTCCGCCTGTTTAAGTACCCTCAGCTACAGACAAGGAGGACATTAGGGTAGTGATTTGGGACTTCAAAGGGAAGGAAAACAATTTACATAGAGATGGAATGCAAATGTTTGTTAAACAGGTTTTGGTAGGCCCCAAAATGGGTTTGTTGGTGTCCTTTTATCACACCTATTTTCCATCACACTATAGCTGTCACATGATATGAGCTGCTTCTATGTTCAAGTCTTTTACACAGTTTGTAGGGGGAAGGTCGGATGCTCTTCCTGAGTCTTTTGAGCCTTTATTATCTTCAGCTCGAAACAGTCTGTATACCAGAGTGGCCCATCTTGGGGCGGCCTGCCCTGAACCCCATCAGATTTAATACACAATTCAGTATTAATCTTAGGTCATGTTTAAAAGAAATTAATCCAGATAAAAAATATCTGGGCACTAGGAAAATCAAGCGTTTTGCTCAAAGTCTACTACTAACCATAAATTACAAAGTTGGCAGAATTTTCAGGATCCAATCATAAGGTTGTTCAATCTGATAGTTTGAACATCAGAAAGGGTGGCAGAGATGAAATTGGAAGAAATATACAAGACCCGTAACACAGCAGCACCTCCTCTTGAACTGGTCAATTCTACAGCTCATTTTATTTTTACTTGACTAGTCAAGTATTTGGAAGATATCCAAAAAGTAAAAGAATCTTCCTTCTCCTGGTTTTTTTTTTTTTTCACTTTCTACTATAGAAATTACTTGTAATTTTTCCACTTGTACATATTCATATACATGCTGTAACATAGTATAAGCAAATTTCAAAGCTGGTATAACCAATGAAAATTAGTGTCATCAAGGAAGTTAAAGGAGAGAGGCTGTTTTTCCTCAAGTTGCATCCAGTGAAGACTCATTTTAATGACTTGTCAGAAAGGCGCTAAGTGGTGAATCCCGCACTCCAACTCCAGGTTGAATGGTCGAACTGCTGATGTTACGGCTCTGACATCTGACTGCCCCACAATTTTTATTTTAGCCAAGGTCAGTCAAGGTCATCTGGGGTGGGTGATTGTGCTCCCACGAGTAAAATTTGAGGTCCAATTTCTCACTTGCCACAGTCTGCATCGTTCAGACTTTTAATCCAAGGATCTGATGCTTCTAAGCTGGAACATTTTAGCTCAATTTCCTTTTTGAGTTGGCTGCGGGGAAGTTTGGGCCAGATCGGTAGCCCATTTCTGACATGCATTTTGTGTACGAAGTTCACTCTCAGTTTAATACTGTTTTCTTTTGCATTTCCCCTTTACTTAGATCATCTGAATTATCCCACGTAAATTTGATCGTTGTATACTATGCAGCTCTGTAAGCCCCCTTAAAAACTTTCTGGGACAAGGCAACTGCATAAATCAAAACGTTAGATACATTTTACTACAATCAGGATTAAAGTGAGGCATATTTACTATGTATCACAGGCTGATTCAGGTCAAATATCTCAGATTAAAAAAATGGTAACAATTCTTAGCAAATTCATATTCTCCATAGGGCAAAATTCAACTTAAGAGAAATCTGAATTTCAGGAGTTAAAAGTGAATGAAAGATGGATTCACGGTGCCCCAAATGAATGTTTCCAGAAGCTTCTGAAAGTCTTAAAAGGTTCATTAAAAATTCAATCATTCAGGTTTAAAAAAAAGTCTGACTGGAAAGCTGCTTGGTCGTGGGACTAATATTATAGTATACAGGAGGACCAGAGGTGGAATCTTTATTTCACAAGTTTCAAGATACAGTACAAAATGAATCTGTACATCTCTCTATTAACAGAATTTGTTTACACAATTATATTACACTTCACCAGCCTTTATACTGCATTTAATTACATACAAAATAAATTTACAAAAGTCTACCGTGGTGTTCCTTCCAATGCCAGTTTATGGGCTTTTTAAACTTCTCCTAAATATTGATAGTGGTTACACCTTGATCATATCAACATTATGATTTTTTTTTTTTAAATCAAAGACAATAGTGTCAGCTTGCTTGTCATTCCTAATAGGAAAAACAGTGCATGTGAGATGACTCCCTGCACATAACCAAGACATTCTTGTCATGCACACAAAATCGGATTTTTACTTGTGCAAATAGTCACTTTAAAAAATAAAACATTTTTACTTGGGGTATTTCCACTTTTCTTGAAATACCAACCGGAAGGAAAAATTTAGCTTCTTGTCAATGCCTAATACACATTCAGAAATCAGGTAGTGCCTCAGACAATATGATATTCAGAAATTTTACATTTTCATTTGAGAGCAATGACTCGTGAAAAATATTTTCATGAATTCAGAAGTTCCTTTTGCTTTATTTCTTGCACACTTCTAGTCATAATATTGTGTAACAGATTAAATTCACTTTCAAAACAAATACTAGCTGTCGTTGGGACAAATGTAGCCCACGTTGCTCTTCTTGGCAGGTAAAGGGGCTGTTTACTGAAGCATTTGTTTTGAAATGTGCATGTGAAACGTCAGTCCAAACCTCTGTAAAGGAAGGTTTTTGCAGATGTAGCTAGACAATAATACACATGCTACACACGTGAAGAGTTGTGGTCTTCATTTATAGGCTTGCATGCATACCTCCAAGACGCTGCTTTGAAGAACAAACATGAGGAGCACAGAAAGGAGGGGAAAACAAAGCAGAAAAAACAAAAAGAAAACCTAGACAAAATAGTTTCCTGGAGGCAACAGCAGCTCCTTATTTATAAAGCATCAGAATCAGATCATCGCCAGATTATGGGCAGAAGTTTCTAAAACTTCCCAATGGTACACAGAAAAAACCAGCTAAGCAGTAAAACTCACAAATTAACTTATATGCACAAGGGTAACAAATCCTCAAGAGTATTACTGTTAACCATTCACAAGTTATTCTCACAGAAGTGCTAACTAATGAATTTTGGAAAAAAAGGTGGTTTTTGATGTACTTTTTCTGTGCCATTGAATATTAACCAAAAATAAGATAAGCTTTACTCAGAAAATAGAAAAAGAAACTGCAAATACAAAAAGAAAAAAAACCCCAAGACCAATGCTACCTTTGTAACATAAAAGAGAAGCCAAACAGATATTCTCAAGACCCTGAAACAGGTAACCAATAAACCAAACGCACAAGAGAACAGCAGCTGAGAGAGTACTGCTGTCGTCAGCTTTGAGGCAGGAAGACAGACTATAAAAGGGATCAGGAGAGACGGGCCACCATGGAGAAATGAAGCCGCACTCTATCTGCGAACTCTAAATTCTAACATTAAAACTCCTGAATCCTGGAGTTAGTTTAATGTCACTGACATTAACTAGCTTTAGTTATTGTCATTTTATTCAAATGGATGCCATTTGATTAGGTAAGTATTGAGCATTATTTTAAGAGAAACACCAAACCCAGTTCCTATTTGCTATCATGTCCCATGAACAGAAAAAGGGAGCCAAGCATTGTGAGTGAGCATGAGGACTGAAGTCATGAAGCCATAGGAACTAAGTTATTTGAAATATACCATTCAAATTTCTAGTAGCAAATGACCCAGGATAAAACAGGAGGTGGAAAAAAGCCAAGAAAAAGCTATTTGGAATATTAATAATAAAAAGGACATGGCGAGTGGTAAACCAACAGGAAGTCTGCAACTGCATGAACAACAAGACTGCGCTTTCCCATCTAGCTTTAGGTGGGGAAAGATTTCAGGAAATGTGTTTTCCAAGTACTAATGGAGGGAAGTAAAGATAGAGATAAAAATGTTGCTAAAGGAGAAATTAGGTGGACAGGGGAGGGAAAAAAAGGAAGTTTAGTCATCTTAAAGGGTTTTTAAACTTTTAAATAAAGTACAACAGTTCCTTCGAAATGAAGCGTGGCTGCTGCCGTGGATCAGACTTATTCTGAAGGGCAGGGAGACGAGGCAGTGGTGGGGACGCCAGTATATCGTACCAACTGCACTCACGTCTCTCAGTGTACGAGATCAAATCAGTCTGAATATTGACAAGAGCTACCCCAAGCGACATTACACTTTGGAGGGTAGAATTTCCTACCTTTCAGATATGCTTTTATCCACATGGTTCTCTCCGTGACCACCCCTGCAAATTTGGCAGCAATTATCTAGGAGTAAAGTTTCCTGACCAGGCTTCTCATAATACTCTAAACCAAAAAAGCATACAATTTCACATTTAAAGCCTTCATGTTCATTATAGACTAATTAAATCTAGTTCTAAATACAATCCCAACTTCAAAAACCAAAGTCTTACAACTCTACAGGTAATAAACTCTTCAAGTCTTCTGGCAGATGAGGGGTTATGGGAAAAGAGTATAGAGGTTGATATAAACAGACTGAGGTCAGTAAGCATATAAGCCTGCTCAGATACTAACATAGTCTCCGACTGGATACAGGCTGGTGAATACCACCATCTGACAATAAAAAGAAACACCTTTCGGTTTACGTTTCAACTTTTCCATTTGTATGATTTATGAAGTTCTCATTTGTCTTTGTTGTTGTTTTCGTTTTCCATACAATTTAACCTGACAATTCTGAAGTGTAACAGCCTTGATTTTCTGAACGTTACCAGGGGCGGCTGGTGAATGTGAGAGCTTAGCAACCGCTGAGTTTAATGCATCTTAGATTCTCTGAGTTTCAGTATTATAGTGGTAGTCACTGTATGCCACATCTTGGCAATAATATTTCATATTTAAAGAATTCAGGAGGGTGATTCTGTTCTTTTGCAATAAGAAATGCAAAGTAAAATAAATCCTGGGAACAAATGCTTCAACTTTGGGGAAAGTGTGTCTCTGATTTACTACCCCACCCAGAGTTCTTTAATATTGTTTTCTGATTTCTCCCACCTACTCTATCCTGACTTCCAGATTAAGGCTCTGTATACTCAAAACAAACAAGCAAATTATACTGAGTAGGTGGGGCAAATTCACATGCTGGCTCAAGGAGTCAGTTCACAATTTTTTATATATATTCCGTTTCAAAGAAGTGAAGTTCACATCAAACTCTAACAAGGCCTTTCAGTCTCTGAAGGAGAGAAGCATGGTACAAAGTATGACAAATACCAGTAATAAGAAACCTCCCAACCTGCCCTTTTAAAATAACAAATATGCGGAATATGTCGACTTGCATGTGGCTCGGTAGAAGTTTCTGTTATTGTAGTTTTGAAACACTTTGAAGACTATTTTTTCTTTACTTAAAAGGTAAGTTCTATTTTCAGACTTTCAAATATGTTAAGGTTAAACTTGCAACAGACTGGGTTTTCCTTTTTACATTGATCAGTTTTTAGTGTCGATGCATGAGACCTTAAAGATGGTTGATAGAAGAAATTATGCACATTGAGAGAATGACCAAAAGGACCCAAGAAAGAGAGCTGGATACAGCAGACATTACTTTGAGTGTCTCACACATGTTTCCAGGGGGAGAGGGGAAAAAAAAAAAAGGGGAAGCCACTGAGAGTTGTTATTCCATACGGCACTGAAACAAACATTCAACTTAGTTTAGGTAAGAGTTACTTATCCCTGAAAATAAAGGCATCGGATTCTAAGCAGCTTTAGGAATTCAATGCTTCCTTGTGCCTCTTCCAGGAGGTGGCCACTGATCCAAAGTCCTAAATCAAACGCAAATGTTCTCAGCAAACAGTTTCCTTGGTTGTCACTGATCAAGGCTGGACACAGTGGCTGTTACTGTGGTGGCTGTTGCTCTGGGGGGCCCTCCTGCTGTGGTGGCACTGGTCGTGGCCCTGGAGGCCTGGGTACAGGCAGATCTTGGTGCTGCCTCTGCCTGTAAGCTATAACTGTTCCCAACAGCAACGCGATGATGGTCATGAGGTAAAGGTCCCACTCAGGTCCCAAAAGCTGGTCCATATCAAGTTGGGTGAAGACATCTCGAATCTTAATGAGAATAATATAAAAATCATTATGATCACTAAAATGTCAGAGAAGGAACTAGGAAAGTTACATCAAAACTAGAGATACAGAACTTATTAAAATAACTGGTTTTAGAAACATTTTACACTGTGTTTTTAAGAAGAGGTTTTAAAAGCTTTCAATTGGAACTCAAAATAATGTGTCTCAGGAACTAGTTATGATTTCGTAACACTATATAAAGTGTCTAACAGGGTTTCTTTCCATCAGTAAGCAAATGCACTAATTTCTAACCATTTTTCACAGAAAAATACTTGAAAGGAACACTGGGGATGATGGAGGACCAAGAGGAAAAGCCCCCAGCATCTTGGCACGCTCGTCACCTATCTGCTGTGCTGGCACACCACTGTTCTAATGACAGCCGGGGGTATTTTACTACTTCTCCCCTGTAGTTGGAGATGGCAAGAATTCAAATGTTCGACAGCTGAATGAATAATGCTTTTTAGTTAGGATTTAACTAAATATTTAACACCTGAATTTGAACTTAAACGTTATGTTCTTGGTCTATGATATTTCAATTGCTTTAGTGTCACTTAAATTATTCCTGCTATTTTCTGACTGCTACTTACCCATAAAGAAAGTAAATATGGGGTATAATCCTTTATGTTTAAATAAAATTACATGTAAAAGGTCCCCATAATGTTTTCATAGGTACAGGTGCTAAATTTTTCTGGGAAAAAATTACATGAAACTAATAACTGTGTTTCCTGGGGAGGGACCTGTGATGGGAGAGTTTGTGTTTTTCTGTTCTGTGTGACTTTCTTACCATCAATAGTTATTACTCTTTTTTGTAATTGGAATATCCAGGTGGTAAGAGTATGGGGCATTTTACTGTCTTCTTTATACTTATGAATTAAAAAAAAACAAAGATATAACCTACTTAGTATAGTATATTGCATGACTGAATCCTAGACCGTAATCAACAGTTTATTAGTGATAAAAACTGTGAGAAACAAGGATCTGAAATAGTCCTGAGAGAGAGAAAGCAGGCTGCTACACTGTTAGCTTTTTAATTAAAGGAACAAAGATCGTTTCAATTAGCAGAGAGGGTACAGCACACCACGACTTACGCTATCAAGCAATTATAAATCTGACATTACAAATGTACAAGCAACTGGGAGGACAGAGTCCAGCATCTCCACTCCTCTGGAGCCCTGTACTTGGAGGACCTCAGTAGCGCGGCTAGGGTTGCAAAAGCAAGAAGTCGAATTTCTCTTTATAGATGCAGGAGCAGCATGGACTACATTTCTATCTGTGTCATGTAGGAGGGAAAGCCTGTTCTGGATTCTAATGCTGAAATGGCATATCGACCTTTTCTGAAAGAGGTTAACAAGAGGTTGAAACATCATTCTTTTCTGGTCTGGAATAAATTATAATAGCCCTTGTGTTTGCACACATTTCAGGACTTTCAGAGTTAAATGCTGCACCCGTTAATCCATTACAAGGAACTACAGGTACTGAAAACAAAATGTACAACTGGAGAAACCAAGGCCACCTACACACAAGTACTGGTAACTAAAGCTGGCAGTTTTGAAAGGAATGGGTAACTCATCTCCTAGCTAGGTTCTACTATTAGCTTATTTAAATAATGCAAGGTATTTTTAGAGGACAAAATTCCGGTGGTGTTTCAACGTTTCACTATCAGAAGAATCTGAAGTACAAGAGCCTGGGCAAGTTCCCAGGTTCTACTTCTTCTTCCTTTTTTAAAAATTCTCTTTTTAAGTGACTGGTCTGAGTCACTGCTAGGCAGTCATCTGACTTACTGTTTACTGAATTTAGTTAACCACTGTTTCAAATTGCCTTGGGTTAGCCTCAGTTTTCCTTAATGCAGAAAATATCTGCATCTTGGGGCTGGCCCCGTGGCCGAGTGGTTAAGTTCGCGCGCTCCGCTGCAGGCGGCCCAGTGTTTCATTAGTTCGAATCCTGGGCGCAGACATGGCACTGCTCATCAGACCACGCTGAGGCAGCGTCCCACATGCCACAACTAGAAGAACCCACAACGAAGAATACACAACCATGTACCGGGGGCTTTGGGGAGAAAAAGGAAAAAATAAAATCTTTAAAAAAAAAAAAAAAAAGAAAATATCTGCATCTAGGAAGAAGGCTTTAGCATTGGGAGCCGCCCCGTCAAATGCTACCTGAAAACTTGGACTGCTTTGGGCTGCATTCATCCCTCACCTGATGAGGTCTGCTGGTACTTCACCTGAGGGGACGGAAGGAAGAGACCAGACACTTGCAGGACACTCCTCCCCTCCCCTCTCTTTTAAATACAAACCTCGTGACTGAGAAGGTTACATCATTTGTATTTTAATTAAGAGAGGCATGGACCACTTACATTTGTTTCCCGTATGTACTGCAAGAAATACACAACGCCTAATTTGCAGAGTGCTAGGAAGACTGGGACTTGTGCATCTGGGCTGGCTTCCGCTGCCATGTCATAAAAACGTTTTGCAAGGTGAATATCCTATAAAATAGGTAATAAACCAAAATCAATTTCTTGTTAAAATAAATAAAAATAATTATTTAGTTTATATATTAGGAAAACTTATTTTACCTTTCAAGTTTTCATTTTAAAATTTCCCTTACCTAAAGAAAAAAACCCAAGCTTTAACTGGGTAATATTTCTTTAATTATCTAACTGCTTAATTTTGAAAAATTGAATTGAAAAAATTTAAGACTTAGCTCATGTTCCTCCCATCTGACATCCCATTTGCTGTGCAGATGTGCTGGATTCAGCAATATATCTATGTATAACACTTTTTTCTTTTAAAGATTGGCACCTGTGCTAACATCTATTGCCAATCTCTTTTTTTCCTTCTTCTCCCTAAAGCCCCCTGGTACATAGTTGTATATTCTAGTTGTGAGTGCCTCTGTTTGTGCTCTGTGGGACACCTCAGCATGGCCTGATTAACAGTGTCATGCCTGCGACCAAGATCAGAACCAGCGAAACCTGGGGCCGCCGAAGCAGAGGCACAAGAACTTAACCACTTGGCCACAGGGACGGTCCCTGTATAACACTGTTAATCTGAAGATTTCCCGGGAGGATCTATAAACCTCAAGTTTATTTTTTCCTAAATTTTTTCCTTAAAACTTCAGTCAGTGTAAGCAATTCCTGGTTTCAGTTTGGAGCAGTGATCTTCAAACTGGGGAAGACATACTCAAGATTTTCCAAAGGGTACCTGCACAAAGTAAGGGACTCATATCGTGTGTTCCCATGTCTTAGACATATTTCTGTAAAGGGCAAAACAAGTCATTATTAATTTTGGCTCAGACTAGAGCGTTCTGCATTCAGATATATGAAAATGGGATGGTGGGAGCTGTGAAATTTTCATTTAACAATCTCACTTCTTCCATGCCCAGACTATTGTCAAAGAACACCAAACTCCTGGGAGACATGGGAAAGAAAGGCTAACGTTAAAAATGACTTTTTCCACATGTTTAAATATAAGCAGTTATTTTCAGTTATTCCCTATACTTGTCCCTTGGGTGTGTTATTGCAAAGAAGAGCACCTTCAAACAACAGTAGCAGTATGATTAGTGTCTTTGAGTTTTAAAGAAACATTACAAATTTTTTTTGGAGTGCTGTATTTTTCAAGATCATAGATTAAACTTTATGTGACAACAGACTCTGTGTGGATGATTCAATAGGGTAATTAAATCTTGTCTATCAATCATATCCTGAATTATATATTCCAATTATAAGCAAGCTTCATCTTATTTAATACTTAATGGTTTTCTAGTTATTTCAGATGCTGGACTGATTAGTTTTTAGTAGTATGAATGTCTCTTTCATTTAAAAAATAGTAAAAAAATAGGAAAAGGTGATCATGTCATAAAAACTAATGGAATTATTCTGATTTTTATATATAATTTTTCTTAAAAGTTGAACCTCAGGGTTCCTTCCCCCTACTCTTATCAAAGGAATACTATGCCTTTTCTCATAGTCTTTATTTACAAGAATTTATATAAGCTATAGATTGTTACATTATAAATCAAATTATGAGATGAGAAAAACACTGATTTTCTTGTTTTATAACCTATTATAAAAACTTGAATTTTGATTTTTTCAGTAAATTATTACTAAGTGTATCCCATAAAAACCATAACATATGTGTGATCTTTATATTGGTCAAACACATATTAATTTTATTTGAATTAATAAATGAAGTCAGACTTTCTGATAGAAATGAAGTCTGACCCGGCTGGCTGGTCTGATGGGGAGAGGCTTGAATAACTATGCTACATGGCGGGGATCTTCCATAGACTGCACTCAGCCTGCAGCTCCCGAGTCTTGACAAAACTGTATTCAAGTATCTAATAGTAACATAAAGGAAAACCATCAAAATTTACATATTGGAATAAAAATTAATATTTAAATGTGATAAAATAAAAAGCACTTTGACAAAAGATAGTGCATTAGCAAAATGAAATGAACAACTTTCCTTGAAGCACCTTAGGTCAACCAAGTGTCTCTAAGTGACAGAGTAAGGGGTGTAATAAGCTATTTGATAAGCTTTGGTAACACCTTTTAGGTATTCCTCCCAGAAACTGAGAAAGTGAATGACCTCAGGGATCAGGGAACACATCTTTCTGCATATCTCTAGTTTCTAATTCTTTGTTTTCAATAAAATTGAAGGGCGATGTAACCAAGTTGTCAGGTGACAAATCATTAAAAACAATTTGAATGATAGATTACTCTAATTTTTGGCATATGTTATGGGGTAAATGTTTGTGTCCCTCCAAAATTCAGACATTGTAACCCTACCCCCTAAGATGACGGTATTAGGAAGTGAGGTCTTTGAGAGGTTATTAGGATTGGATGAGGTCATGAGGGAAGAGCTCTCATGAATGGAATTAGCGTCCTAAGAATCTCGAAAGAGCTTGCTGCTTCTCTCTTGCTCCTTTCTCATGTGAGGACAAAAGTGAGAAGACCACTGTTTACGACCCAGGAAGTGGGCCCTCACCAGACACATAATGACCTCAGGGATCAGGGAACACATCTTTCTGCATATCTCTAGTTTCCAATTCTTTGTTTTCAATAAAATTGAAGGGCGATGTAACCAAGTTGTCAGGTGACAAATCATTAAAAACAATTTGAATGATAGATTACTCTAATTTTTGGAGACATAAATGTCTGTTGTTGAAGCCCCCCAGTCTATGGTATTTGTTACAGCAGCCTGAACTGACCAACAGAGCAAGTAACTCTAAAGCAGTTCCAAGAATTAAGAGACCTTGATATGATAAAATTCTTCCCATTCCCATACTTACTTATGTGAACAAACTTCAAATCATACATTTATAAAAATGAAAAATAGAATTAATACTAAATCTATAATACTTAAACTAATTTTTAAAATTTAATTCATCTCATTAAAGATACATTGTTAATAATTAAAACAAAAAGCAAAATTTTATCAAAATTTATAATATTATGTTGATTTGATCAACAGTATATCAATAATTGGCCAACTATGACGAATAATTTCTCAAGAATTTCTCTTAACACCTAGAGCCTATAATCACAGGAAATAAAATTCAAAATTTGAATTTATATACTTGTTTGCTTCAGATAAGTACAAGAGAGTGATCGGTAAAAGATCTAAGCATTAAAAACATTACATTACTATACAATCCTATAAGAACGTGGACTGAAACTGTAAATTCAGGGAGAAAAGGAAAAGATACAATTTTCATTTAATGAATTTGCTGTGTTTTTAACAATTTAATAATGGAGTATCAAATTATTTTGGTATTTAGTGTAGTCATTTTATTTAAAAAGTTAGTGTTTAAAATACCTATAACTTAGACCCTTTGAAACTTATGATGAAAAACTTTAAATGTCAAATTGAAAATGTGCAAGAGGAAACATAGTTTTTAAAAATTCTTTTAAGGGTACACAGGGAAAAGCTTAAGACTATGGGTCTAAGGAACGTTAGACTTCATTAGGAAGGTATAAGAATCAGAAATCAGTTTATCAGTAGTAAACATCTTAATTCATTTCAAAATAATTTAGAAACAATAGAATTTGGGTGAAGATGGACAGTTTCTCAAACAAGGAGTTATCGAGAGAGGAGCACTGCAGTTCCACTTCCATGAGTCTCTGGCTTAACAGCCTAAATGACAGTGTGGATATCAATGTGTGTGTGCTCGAGGATGAGAGAGATGCAAGGGCAGCCTTCTGAAGCATTACACAACTGTGTCATAACTTCGAACCTAAAATCTGAGCATATTCCAAAGAAAGCCTGTTTTCTATAAAAATGCTGACATTCTCCCCGAATCACAATTATAGTATTCAAACATTCTTCTTGAAGCCATGCTCACCTGTTTAATGCCTAGTCCTTTCTCATGCATGTACCCCAGATTAAACATAGCTTGTGCACTGTGTTGCTGCTCAGATGCCAGACGATAATGAATAAATGCAGTCTCGTAATCAACGTCAGTGCCAAATCCATAGAAATGGTAGTCTCCAAGTTTAATTCTAGCCACAGTATAGCCTTAAACAAAAGTTAAATGAAAACTGCCAATAAATAAAGTGTTTTTAACACAGACCGAACGATTATTTCTCCTCCTGTTAACATGCTTACATAAAAGACTTTTAATTTGTAGTACACAAACTTTATAACAAATCCTTCAGCTAAGCTATAAATTCAGTAAAAATTTAAACCAGAAGTGTCGCTCTTCTGAAGAAGACTTTGTAATAGTCAAGGAGAAATAAAACAAGGTGGGTGGCACTCTCAGTGTCACTAATAATAGGCTTCAAATGGTCGCGCTCTATTCCATCATGTCATTTACATTAAAACAGTTCAAGTGGACCACTGTTTGGGCTCGGAGAAGGGATAGGCAGACAATGTTGAGTAGTTTGCGCGAAAAGAAATATTCAAACGAAATTAGAATCTTCTGGGTTTTAGACTAATATTCTACTATACATTCTATTCAATTCTCATTTCACACAACATACTGGCCTCAAACTAAAAACCAGAGAGTAAACCATAGCATATCAATGTCCAGTACAAAGACCTTGCAATTCAGTTTAGAAATTCTGGGACTAGAACTTTCATTTTAAGAATAAATACCAATCATGATGTAAACAAGTTAAGCAATAGTATCTGTGCTTAGTTTTAAGGTGATAAACGACATGATTAATCTTTATGGGAGATAAAAAAGCACAACAAAACCAAATGTAAAAAACATAAAGAAAGGTGCATAGGTGAAACTCTTATCCTAGAATTAACCCACCACTCACCTTGAGAGGCAGCCCTGTTCCAGTGCAGCAAAGCTCTGGGGTAAGTTTCATTCTCCCCGACGATGGTTGCTTCTCCTACAGGGAAAGATGGAATAGAAATCAGCCATGTGAGGAAAGGCACTAGACCTTTAGGCTTTGTTTGCAAACTAGGGTGGATATGCGGAGCATAATTTAAACAAGAATTGGGATATAACAAATATTAAATGAAAAAAGTATTGAAATCATATAAGTATTAGAATAAAATGCTGAGTTCCAAGGAATCAGTGCCTTCAGGACAACATTACTCCCTGAAACACGTTGTGTCCACAGAACTAATAATGAGACCAGCCACTGAGCCACTTCTAGGGACCTACAGACTGCTGGAAAGGCAATGTTTTTGTATCTGCTGTGTTTTGAAAAATGTATTTATTTAAAGCAGTTAATTTTATGATGAATGTCAAATCTATTCCTACTGTCAATTCTAATTATGAAACTTTGAAGGCTTAGAGATCAGAGGTAAAATAACTTCAGCACGTGTTAAGCTCTATTTACAGCAATAAAAAAGTTTCTTTGTGGCTTTTCTTCTTAAACAGGTTAACCTGAGGCGAACCCTTGTACTCTAAACCCAAGGCAGAACTCAAATGAAC
Source organism: Equus caballus (assembly GCF_041296265.1). Classification (NCBI taxonomy): domain Eukaryota; kingdom Metazoa; phylum Chordata; class Mammalia; order Perissodactyla; family Equidae; genus Equus; species Equus caballus. The sequence goes on from NC_091707.1 coordinate 39,051,199, forward strand.
CTTACTCTGATCGAGAATGAAGGCTGCATTGCTTTGTGCCACTTCGTAGCCTTGTTCGGCCAGCAGGAGGTACTGGATCACGGCCGCGTTGTAGTCGCCATCTTTATAGCTGTTATATGCAGTCATAAGCCTCTCGGACCAGCGGCCTCGTTCACATACATTCTTAAACAACTGTGAGAACAGGAAAGGAAAAAATGTCAATTAAAAAATAAGATATGCCAGAAAATCATTTTTGCACTTTGGCTATCAGTGATTGCTAAGCTTGTTCTTTGAATCTCTGGCAGTTTTATCACATATATATAAAAGTCTGGGATATTTATCTGAAGCTTTCTCTTAGTCTTTAGAACAGCTTTACAAAAGTAACAGCAAACAACTATATACCATTTACTCTGGCCAGGCACTGTTCTAGTGATTTATGTATAGTCTGTATATTAACTTGCTTAATCCTCCCAGGAGGTTCATGAGGGACCACTCTATGAGGTCAGTCCTGTTAATAGCCGCTGTTTACAAGTGAGGAAACCAAAGTGTAGAGAGGTTTAGGAACTTCTAAACATTTATCAATGTCACTCTGAGGTGCCAGTTATGAGTTTGCTCAAGAAGAAAAATTCCAGTTGGGAGATATTAGATTCCCCTTTGCAACATCTGTTTAACACACACTTTTTTGACAATGACTATGTCTCAGATACTATCTTAGGTGTTGGCGAGACTGCAGATAACAATCTCTGACGTTGTAAACACTGATTCTAGTAGGGAGAGACAAATGAAATAAATAAATGTGATAGTAACACATAGACTCTCCGAGTCTCCCCTCAGTATATCTATGCTCGCAGGCTGAGTCTGCTTCTACTCTAAGGAAATCATGCAAAGAAAACCAGAAATAAAACGGGAGACTTTCCTACTGGGCAAATTAATTTCCTGTGTACAAGAAAAGCCCTCACCTCCACTGCGGTGTGACACGATCTCATCACTCCTGTGCCGCTGGCATGCATCTGTGCCAGGTTATAGAAAGCCAGGATGTGGCCTCCCTGAGAGGCTAAATTAAAGTACTTCAAGGCCTGCTTATAATCCCTCTTGACTCCAATGCCATCTGTGAGGAAAATCACACGACAGGTGAGGCGTAGTCTCAAACAAGATTCAGCTGAAGCATCAGCAAAGCTTTGCATAAGAAGCCTTACGTTAAGCCTTTCATAAACTAAGCGAAATTCAGAATTCTTACTCAGGAAAGATGTCAATCTTATTAACACAGATTTATCTATTAATACAGACTAATATAATTTACAATGAGAAAACAAGATGCACAAGTCATTAAGTTGGGAGAACATTAATCAGCCCGAATTCAAAAGCTCTCATTTCCATATCACAGTGGCAGCTAGTAGAAAATAAGTAATTTAGATCTTGGTGTATCCATCATTAATTCCATTAGATTAATTACTTACTATAATACATAGAGCCAAGCTGTAGTTGCCCATCCACCCAGCCTTGTTCAGCAGCTTTCTGGAAATACTTCAGTGCCAGATCATAATTCTGTAGAAAAAGAGGTTACATGATCACATGATGAGAAAGCTCAAAAAGAAGTTAGACTCATTCATTAAAAAAAATTAAAGTGCACATAAAATATTCTTGAAGAGCCACTGAAAGAATTACCTTCTAATTTTTTAAAATATAAAGATGGTAATATACTTTAATTCATAGGGGGATATTTACAACTGTGAAGAAAAGCAAATAGAGTTTTTGTGAAACAATTGGTATGTCTGCTCTCAGAAAGCATCAACGACACTAGTGAAACACAAGGCCAGGATTAACACAGTCATATCTTTTCTATTAACCAGCAAATCCTTTTTAAATCTCACTTTTTCTAATATTAAGTAATGAAAATTATCCTCTCCTTATCCATTCCTTCCCTGTGTAGCTTATCAAACACCCTATGATTATTAGATTTCAAATATCATACATATCCATAGAGAAAAATTAAAACAAAGATCATGACTGAATTTTAGTTTCCTAAAATGACTAGGAGGAATCAAAATGAGACCACATTACTGTCTTTTGTGCTAGAAAATACCTGTAGATTAGAAACCTAAACCTAGCTCTTAGTTTCAGGCCCAAACTAAAAGAACATATTGTTTGGAGAGATCATTTGAGGGGAAAAGAGGATAGCAATGAAAATCCAAGGGTATCCAACTGAGGAAGCAGCACAGAAAGAAGAATGAGAGGCAATGGCCCGGAAAACCAAGAAAGCTTACAGTCACAGAACTCCAGGGAAGAAAGAGTTCAAGTGACAAAGAACCAAAAAATGTCAACTAGAGTTGACACTTCGGAGGTTAGTGGTGACGTGCATAGAGCAGTTACATGAGGTAAAAGCCTGACTGCTAAGATCTAAAGAGTGACTGGAAGCAGCTAATATAGTTCATTCTCTGCAGAAACATGGCTTTGCAGTGAAGGGCTGGACAGAAGAGACGTGGTAGCTAGAAGGGCAAAGGGTAGTCCCTCCTAAATGGGAGGGACTTAAGCATTTCCGCAGGCTTGAGTGAAGAAGCAGTAGGGAGATGTTTAGGTCTTGGAGAGATGGAAGAGTAGACAGGGTGGAGGAGCATAGATGGAAGAATGAGAAACAGCTTCACACCTTTATGAGAAAGTGCCAGAGACAGAGCCATTCTAAGAAGGCACTTGGAATGGTGGGTATGGGTCAATGGGTGGTAGGGAACCAAACTCAGAGACAACAGGACAAGGTTCAGCTTTGGTTAGAATGAAATAACCTCACCTGGGCTAACTGGAAGCTAGTGAAGGAATACTCCCCTACCTCACCAGCTGACTGCGTGTTAAAGTCAGAATGTCAGATTGGAAACTTACAACTTGAACCCCTCTCCCATAGAGGTAAGCCATGCCAAGCCCACTCTGTCCAACTGGGTTGCCCTGCAAACCAGAGACAAAAGGGTGAAAGGATTCATTAAAAAATAAATAGGCAAGAATTAATGACTGCAAAAGAAATAATCTACAAGCATACGCAAAACATGTCTTAGCACTTTTCAATGCAAATCAGAATTTTCACCTTCCCATCAGGCTACATATGATACTGATTTTTAGAGACTGGGGGCTTTCAATAATTTGATCAAAAAGAGTAAATAGTAAATTCATTTAGAATTAAATTTTGGTGACTTACCTTACGACCATCTGTTTCATAAATTTATGAAACAAAACATGACTAACGTATTTCATCTCTAAAATAAAAGTCGGTAACTTTTTCTGGATAGGTTTTCATTGGTAACCTCCCTTGCCAATAAAGAAGGAAGATGCCATGGGGTAGAGTCAACCACTAATAAAACCAATATTGGGACTAATTGACAAAGATATGCTTAAGATTACTCAAGTGTCATGGAGCAAAGATGATTATTCTTTTGAGACCTAAAAGAGAAAAATCTGGAATTCACCTAAACTCAGAGGGACACAAGGCATCTTTTAAAAAAGTGCCACAGCCCTCCTTTGGGAAATACTCAAATGATATTTGGAAGCACAGTAACGTGTAGTTCGCGAAGAGATAAGTGTAAACACTGGAGGTGTATGGGGTCTTAAGTATTCATACGTAGTTTTCTTTGGGCCAAAGAAAGCCTAAATTATGTATTATGATTATCAAAACTACCAAGTTATGTAAGTTTTAAACCTCAAGTTGCAATACAAATAGGACAAATTATATAACTCTCAATTCCATTACTAAAATCACTATTTCCCTGATCAGGAAACTTCTCAATGAAATTGAGACAGAGACTTAATATTCAATAATCTCCTAAAAAAAAAATTAAACTGCTTTTTATTGGGAATGTTTTTCTAGTCAATTCATTCACATGAATCATTTAAATAAATGCTTTCAATAATTTATGGTATTAGTTGGTTATGATTAATCCTTCAATATAATAAACTTATTTATTAAAATAATAGCAATATGGTACACATTTCAATACACTGAGTCATGAGGTCTTACCATGTCAGCAGCTTTCTTAAAGTAGTGAAGAGCAGTCTCATTACTTTGAGGTACAATATCACTGCCCTCTGAGTACATCTGGAAAACAGATCTCAATTTTATTAAGAGCTAGAACTCTCTCCCCCATTACATTTTTCTCCTGTCTTGTCTTATTTTGGTTTTTCTTAGGTCTCATGAAATTGTTCAACAAAGTTTAAAATTCCCCACAGGGTATTTTAGAATTAAAAGCAAAACCTTAAAAGTAAATACTTTTATATCATTATATATTCTATGTCATATCAAACATAGGACTTATCTATAAACATGAATATATAAAACCACTTCACAGGTCAATCTCAGGAGAAGATTTTCATCTCTAACTCCAAGATGAATCTTTTTTTCACTCTATTCCAAGGCCGGGTGATAAATTACTGCAATCAGTGATTAAATGAGGAAAAGGAGAGCTGTTAGCAATGTCCACTCTCCCTTCTCCTTCACCACTACTTTCCCCAGGATAAGATAAAGGGTAGGTCTTAAGTTCAGGAAAAGAAACAACTAAAAGGCTATTTAAAAATGTTTAAGACACTGAATGATTAGAGTATCAGGTATGGCCCATGAAAAAGGGCCATGAGAAAGAAAAGAATGACCAATACTGTTTTTATCCATGTACACATTAAGAAAACAACAAAGAAAATCATTTTTTTTGTGATAGGGCTAATTAGTAATTCAGAGCAAGACTCTGAAATGAAAAGTTCTTATGTAGTTAACAGAAATAGATGGGAAACACCAATTTCTATGCTGTAACAGTTGGAATGGGTACATGTAGGGTTCTCAGGCCCCAATTAACTAGTTGCGATCATGTGGCAAATACTAATTAGATTTTTCTGTTTGTAAAAACTTCTAAGATATATTTTATCTGAGCCTCCTAACCTTAGAATTTGGTTACAGATGAAAATATCCATTGGTTTACACTGTATTCATTTTCAAAATAATGAAAAACGAAGTTTGAGATTGTGCCGTGACACATGGAATCTATTTAGGAAGTCTCTAGGCATAAATGTTTCCCTGCTTAAGAAAAGAAGAGCACTGAGAGATGGGAGATGGCTGTCACACTTAAGATAATTAAAAGGTCTGCAGACAAATTCCAACAAACTCTACCTGCCTCTATTCAGCATGGAAGGAAACAGGCAATTATGACAGACTTAGCAAAAAACTGCACAGCATAAAGGATAAATTCCTGGGGCTGGCCCTGTGGCCGAATGGTTAAGTTCGCACGCTCTGTTTCGGCAGCCTGGGGTTTGAGCGTTTGGATTCTGGGTGCAGACCTACTCCACTTGTCAGCCGTGCTGTGGATGCATTCCACATACAAAGTAGAGGAAGACTGGTACAGATGTTAGCTCAGAGCTAGTTTTCCTCACACACACATTTACACAAAGAACAAACTCCTCATTATTGTATATGATACATAAAAAGTAAGAGCTCAGACAGTAACAGCTAATTTTTTTTTTTAGTGAGGAAGATTGGCCCGAAGCTAACATCTGTTGCCAACCTTCCTCTTTTTGCTTGAGGAAGATTGTTGCTAACATCTGTACCAATCTTCCTTTATTTTGTATGTGGGATGCCACCATAGCATGGCTTGGTAAGTGATGTGTAGGTCTGCACCTGGGATCCAAACCTGTGAACCCCAGGTCGCCAAAGTGGAGTGTGCAAACTTAACCACTATACCACCAGGCTGGCCCAGTGATAGCTAATTTTAACAGAGAATTAACATAGCTATGAGTAAATGCTATGTTACATGTAAGTTACCTAAGAAAATACCTCAGAATAGCATTTACCTTAAGATACAGTGTTCTTACATTGGAAATTTTATTTCCAGTTTATTTTTGGTACACTGTAGATCCGGAATACAATATGTGCTTACTATGAAAACACCTCTTGCTATACATAACACATTCACAGGAGGTACAGTACCTTTCCCAAGAAGGCCATGGCATGTGAATTGCCAGCATTAGCTGCTAAATTGAAGTAGTCAAATGCTCTCTGTGAGACAAGAATTTATTAAAATAGTTAGTTTTTAATAGAATCTACTCTTGGCTTTTAACCAAAATAATTAGTTCAGGAACATTTAAAAAATCTTGTTAAACTGCAGTATCTCAGTTTAAGTAAATGGCAATACCATGTTGCTCAAGGTACCCATCCCTCTTCACTCTCATATCCAATGCATCACTAAGTCTTGTCACATTTACCACCAAATACACCTTGAATTCATCTACTAACCTCCATTCTCACAATGCGACTCTAAGCTACACTCTCTCTCACCTGAACTTTTGGAATACTCCTCTCCCTGATCTCCTTGCTTTCACTCTTGGCATCATCCAAAGTGACTGCTCGTAAATTTCAACATGCTGGTCCTTACAGCCCCTTGGCATGTTGCAAGGAATATACTGTCGTGATCACACACTGCCAATCTCAGTATTGCTTCATCTTGCTCTCTGTGTATACCAGCCATGTTCCTTCCTGCCTCAGGACCTATACACATACTGTCTTTTTTGGCCTGAAATGATCTTACCTCTAGACTCAACTTCTTCTTCTCAGAGAAGTCTTCCCTGACAACTGCCACCTCCCACTCATTAACCTGTTATTGGATCCTTTAATCCTCCTTCTTAACAATAATCACAATTTATCACATATTTCTTGGTATGATCATTTTAAAAATATCTAATGCTTCTATTATACCTGAAGCTCTGTAAGGGCAAGGACCAAAGCTATTTTGTCTAGCACTGTATCCTGGATGCCTAGCAGTGAATGGCACATAGTTGGTACTTAAACATTTGTTGAATTAATGCAATTACATACTCGGAACTCCTTTTCTTCCTTCCGTGAAGCTGGTCAAATCATTTATCATTGTGTAGTTGCTTCACAGGTAGGCAGCATACACCACCACCAAGAATATCCCAAAACTTGTGTAAAAGGTAGGCAGCAAACTCTTACCCAGAATTCTATTCTCTCACCTGACATTTTTATCAACCAGTTCATCTGATGCTTCACTGGCCTAATGACCTACATTTTAATGACCTATAGACAATGAAAGCTGTCAAAATGCCATCTAAATAAAAAAAAAAAAGCACAGATATTTGATATAGTTTTGGTGATAAGTATATTTTGTTACAATCTAAGTCTTAATGTTGATGGGGTATAGTATATGAAATAACCTGAATAAGAACACTTAATTGGCATGTAGCAAAACAGAGTTTTATTAGTCTGACAAACATTTACTGAGCACTTACTATGTGCTAGGCACTGTCAGGTGCTGGGAATTAAAGTGGCAAACAAGGCAGGCCCAGTCCATGCTCTTTTGGACCTTATGTTCTGGCAGACAAAACAACTTAATTATACAATTAGCTAATTTATAACAGACAAGGGCCACAAGGAATACAGATTTTCAGAAATCATAACTGTGGTACACAACCTATTCCAGGAGCGGGATCAGGAGTCAGGGGAGACTAGTTAGAAGAGATATTAAGAGTTGAGTTCTGGAGGAGGAGTAGGGATTAGCTACATGAAGAAAGTAGGTGGGGTAATATTCACTCTGGACTGAGGGACTAGCATCCAGAAGTCCTGAGACAGGGAGGTTTTTAATATTTTCAAAGACCTGAGAAAAGGTCAGTGTGCCTGTGACTCAAAGCAAGGGGCTGGTGAAGTAAAGATACAAGGCCTTGGAGGTGATGTTAAAGGTTCTGGTCTCTAAGCTACTGGAAGTTGTAGACCACTCAAGAATTTTAAGCAAGGGAACCACACAATCAGATGTGTGGTTTACAAAGATAGCCTATTGCTTAGGAAAAGCAAGCAGTAGATTATTCACCCAAGTGACAGGTGTACTGATGGAAAGAAGGGAAGAGATGAGTGATATGTAGGACATAAAGCAGCCAAAAGTCGGTGACTGTATACTCCTAATTTCTCACAAACTCAACACTGAATTTTCCTCAGTTGTATGAAAAATTTTCCAATAGGAGTTTTAAGACTCACCTCTATCACTTATCTCTAGAAAACCAAGACACTGTTTATGTATTTTTGGGAATATTGAGAACTAGGTGTTAGAACTAATAAAACCTTTCGCACCACTATGTGGTATAATCACATTTTTATTCTTCAGCTTCCTCAGGGGTTAGTTACATCTTGAAATGTCATTTGTGACGGTTGTCTTAACACAAATTTGATGCTATCATTGACTTCACAAGAAATACATCTGGAGAATCATTTTTTGTTACAACATGAAGTGCAAAGCCCAAGGAACAGAAAGTTACCTGATGATTTTGCTCTACTCCACGCCCTCCATGCAGATGCAGTTGTCCGAGACCAACCTGAAAATTAACCAAAATGAGGCAAAAGTAAATGGTAGCATCTGGCACGTAAATAAATTCAACCAACAAAAAGCCACTTGGTCATAAAAAGGTTTCTGTTCATAATTCAAGAAATTAAAGATTTAGTCTTAACTCCTGAAGATATTACACTACTCTAACGAACCTACATTTTTTAAAAACTAAAAATGTCTGCTTTTAATTATAAGGTATCCTTCTGAAATGGAGGTGAAATAAAGGTATTTTCAGACAAACTAAAACTGAATTTGTCACCAACGAATCTACTTTAAAGGAAATACTAAACAGTGTTCTTTAGGAAGAAGGAAAACCATCCTGGGAAGCTTGGAGATGCAGTAAGAAATAAAAAACAATGAAAAACTAAATTTATGAGTAAATGTAAATTATATGGACTGAATAAAAGAGTAATATCTTGCAGGGTTAAAAATATATAAACTAAAACACATACAAGTACTATAAGGTCTGCATTGTCCAGGAAATAGTGAAAGTGCTTGTTCATATCAGACTTTGATAAAAAGAGTAGTAAAAGAATATCTAACTATCATGCTAGTAGAGGAGAAGAGATGCAATAGCAAAAAACACTCAAACCAAAAGAGGGTAAAGAAAGGAGAGAAAAGGGAATGTGGAAAAGCAAAATAAAAGAAAGCAAGTTAAGACAGAAAATTTAAATCCAAATATATCATTAATTACTTCAATTAAATGACTGTGAGAATGGATTAAAAAAAAACTACTCATATGATGCTTACAAGAAACATAGATACCTTAAACCTAAGAAGGTTGAAAGTACAAGAGAGAAAAGATATTTCGTGTAAGAACTAACCAAAAGAAAGCAGTGTAGCTATGCTAGCATGAGGCAAAGTACAATTTGAAGCAAAAAATATTTCTAGAAATAAAAGAGGACATTTCATGATATCAAAGTTAGTTCAATAGAAAGATAACACTATTAAGTCTGTATGTAGTCAATGTGCCCTAAAGTATATATATAAATCAAAATTGACAGAATAGGAGACAAATCCACAATCAGAGTGAGAAATTTAAACAACATTGTCTCAGCACTGGACAGAAGCAGCAGACAAATTCAGCAAGGATTCAAAAGACTTGAATAACAGGATTAAGAAATATGACCCAATTGACACATACAGAACACTGTAACCAACAACTACAGAATTTATATTCTCTTTAGCACACAGAATATATGCCCAAACGGACCAAGTGATGGGGCATAAAGCAAGAAATCTCAAACAACTGAAATCATACAGAGCATATTTGGACCACAGTGGATTAAACCAGACATCAACACCACAAAAGTAGAAAAATCTCCACGTATATGGAAACTAAGAAAGTCACTTCTAAACTACACATGGGTCAAAAGAAATTGCATTATAAATTAGAGCTAAATATAATGAAAGTATGACAGTGGGAGAAAGTATTCTACCAGATATGAAGGGTTATAAAGCTATGAAAAATAAGACAGTATTGGCACAAAGACGTGTATGAGAATATGCATGGAGCGTTATTTGCAACAGCCCAAATCTGGTGAGAGTAAAATGGATAAATTGTGGGTTTTTCATACAATCAATCTCATATAGCAATGCAAATGAATGAATTACAGCTATATGAAAACACATGGATTAATTTCAGAAACCTAATGCTGAGCAAAAGAAGTTGATACAAAAAAAATGTCCCATGATTTTTTTTTTACGTAAGATTCAAAAACAGGCCAAACCACTCTACAGTGTTAGAATTTCTGTCAGCTCAGTGGGTTACCTATGGGGAGGAGGGGGTAGTTAGTGATAAAGAGTTCTGAAGAGGGGCTTCTGGGGTTCTAATTATGCCACACAAGAGGCTCACTTGGTGATAATTCATTGAGCTGTACACTTTAGATTTGTCTACTTTTCTGTATTCATGTTATAGTTTAATATGTAAAAAAAAAGAAAATTATATACTACACACCATACATGGATTTTTCTTTTAAGTCAAGTTTTTCAGTTAACACATTGAAATCAGCTTTCCACTTAAAGTAGTATTCTACATAATTTTTAATGGCTGCATAGAATTTCATTATATTGGAGTGGCATATTTGAGCTAAATAACTCCCTATCATTGGCATTTAGATTGTTTTGAATTTTAATTGGTCTGTAATGTGAAGAAAAATGTTTAATCGGGTAAGATACTTTATTATAATTTCCATGAGCTAAGATCTGGATTTTTCACTGTAGTTTTTTTTAACTTAAGACTCCCTTTTGTTAGTCTTAAAATTAATTGTTCTTAAAAAGTAGCTATTGCTCATCTCTATAGATTGCTAAATCAGAAAGAACAGTAAATTTAATAGAAAAAAAGACAAATGAAGTTCTTTTTAATACCATCAAAATAACCCAGGAAACAATCAACTACATGATACTTTGATGAGTATCACACAATTTACATTAAACAAGCCTCCTTCTGCCTGTGACCTTATGGTCATGAAAATTATGGTCTAAGGTGAGCAAAGGACACAGGACCAGTAAATAGTTCTGCAGAGCATCCGAAATTCCAAATGTTCCCAAGACATTTTGTTTAGGGAAAGCGACAGTTTTCATCCTTGGTGACCCCAGTGAGAGCTTTCATCATCACTGTAATACTGCTGCGTTCAAGCATCGGTTTTCAACTGTGGTGCAGAGAAGAGCTGCCTGGTCAGCTTTTAGGAACTATTCTATTAATGCCTGGGTCACATCCCAGATGAATCCAAATGGAACATCTTGAGAGTGTGGGACTAAAACGTAGCTAATAATAATGTAGCTAATAACTGCTCAGAGCAATGGAAACGTTACTTACAGATCTAAGTGCTTGCCCCTAGCATTTACACACTAATATACAATGCAGTAAGATATTCCAGGAGATGTTTAAACACATACCTGTGCTTGTACATCACCTTTTTCCGCTAGGAACTGGTAATACTGAATCAAATCTTCTTCTAGCATTCCACTGTTCATTCCGGGATTTTCCACCTCATCAGGCAGCCGTATCCTCTGTACCACTGAGCCTCCTGTCAGTGAGATATCACTAGCAACTGAAATGGGACAAAGTAATAATGTGGATGAAAGTCAGAAGGATTGTCCCACAAAGAGAAGTACAATTCCAGCTGCCAAACGTTGACAGACACTATGTTAAAGGAAACTGTTTCTATAGTAGTCTATGGAGTACAAAATAGCAATCTAAACTAAATTCAGTTTTCTTCCACAAAATAGTTGAGAAGTGGAATCCAAAGCAAAATTTTTTTAAAAAGTACTTAATCAACTAGTGTAAAGACATTTCCACTTGAGAGTCATTCACAATATTTCAAGTATCACAATAAAAACAGATGCATTTAAAATTAAGTCTAGAATTTTTTTTCTTTTTTTTTGGTAAGGTGAAAGGCAAAACAATAGATACCATGATTGGCAACAAGACGATAATGAGTCAGCGCAGACTCACAACTCTGGAGGACTCCAATGCCAGCCCAGTATCGGTAACCCTGTAAAACAGCTTCAAGTGAGAAGACAGCAGTTTCACAGGCCTCAGCGGCACTCCTTTTGGAACAAATAAAGTTAACCATACTCGGAATATAATTTTTCTGTCCTTTGATCCAGGTACACCGTCACTTCATTTATCCTGAGTTTTAGGTTCTGAGGTAATTTATTCAGCAAGTTCAACAACCAGACTATAGCTAAGAAGTAGGAAATACAGACTATAAAGCTCCTAGAGAAATCAAAATAGATGCCAAGAACTTTACGTATGAAGTGTGCTAATTTTACGTATAAAAGAAAACTACTTAGCCTCTTTAGAACACATTTTAATTTTATTTTAGATACAATTTTAACAAAAATGGGTTAATCTTCCAAACTAGCAAAAAAGCAACAAATTAGCAAAATTCGGATGATATGAGACAACTAGAAGCAGGCACAATAACACCAGCAATAAATGACTTCAGAATCAGGGGAAGATAGCTAATTATAAAGAGCAGAAAATAGAAAGTAGCGATCTCTGGAGTCATTTACAACAGACTCAAATAACTTTGCAAACTCTAACAATCCTTAGGGGAATACTGTATAAAAATGAATAGCATTTAATGTTCTTATTCCGTCGCCACGCTATTTAAGAAGACTGGTAAATAACAAAAAAAAGATTGTCAAAAAAATTTAACATACTTTTGCCATACAAAAATCTAAGTTTCATATTTCTTGAAAATTCATCTAAAAGAAATTTTTTAAATACTATTTGAAGAATAAATGTTACTGTAGATTAAAAAACAAGTGGGAAAAAACCCTTCAGAATTAGTGAGGAATGTCTCCGAAAGTTAGCACAATCCCTTGTTTTTACTTGCTTAAACTCCTTTAATGGTTTCCCTCTGTAACAGGACAAAGTCCAAACTCCTTGGCATGATGTACAGTACTACAGTCCTTTGGAATATAGTAACACGAGTTAGAGGTCACGTGACTTATCCAAAGTCAGTTTATAAAGCAGAAGGCAGATTAAACACCTCAGCAGAAAAGAATTTGGTGGAAAGATTCTATATTTACCACTAAGTCATTTAAGTGATCAATGCCATCAGATAACACATAAGAGAGACTCTTTAATGAACTTCATAGGACAGTTCTTTGTATAGTAAATCTTTCATCAATTTAAATGCAAAATCAGTGTAATCCAATCTGAAAAATGATTCTGACAATTCCAACTTACAGAAAATTTAAAAAGAGCCATTTATCAGATTTCTATTTTAAGGGAAATCAGCCAAACTAATAATCAAAGAAAAACTGTGGACTCTACTAATCTTCATCCACATGTAGATTCAAGAATTAACAAGAATTTGAAGGAAGTTCAACTGACTATTTGGTCTTAATGAATATAAGTAAATCTCAATCAGGAAAGCTAGACAAGTTGTGGCCACTTGTAAACCATAAATTCTGTTACCCAATATCATTAGCCTTCCAAATCATTCTTACTTACCAAAACCATGTGGGCTATGAGGTTGCCCCCAAGAGCTCCAAAAGTATAATATACAAGGGCCTGTGAAAGAAGAAAAGATGTGTAACTAAACATGGGCTCATATTTACTCAATTCAAATTGTAGTATACAATTAAGTTTTAATAGTATTACCTTTGCCTGACTTGAATTAACACCAAGTCCAGAGGCATAGAGAAAGCCAAGAGCCTGAAATAGAACAAGAAAACTGAGAATTCCTCCTTTGGTGGAAGTTTATCCAAGACTGACATAGTTTTATGAACTATGAAAAGATGCATGCATCTTTAATGCTAAAACATTTGAATTGCACAAGTATGCACAACTGTGGAACTAAAGGACCTCAGAAATGCATTCAAGGTTTTACAAAATATACAATGAAATATAACTTTAAACAAGTCAAAAAGTTTGGCTTCAAGATCAAAGACAATTTAATAAAATATTAACTAGAAAAACAAAGCTCCACACTCTTAAACTTGGCTTTACTTTGATGAATAGCTACTATGAGAACAAAACAACTCCTATATTACATCAACACATTATCTGTTTATGCAAGGGGGATACACAATGAAAATGGACAAGAGATTACCAAGATGGACTATCCCAGGAATAAAAAGAGCCTGCAAGGGGTAAAGGGAGAAAGGTTGCTTTATAATGCTAAAGCACACACAATTTAAAAAAACAAACAAAAACCCAACCAAACAATGCAAATGCCCTTTGCCTTCTGAGGATCATCCTTGATGACATGAAAGTATAAGCTAAAGTTATAAAGGCAGAAGGGACAGGTATCAGTGCTCATTAAAATCCATGAGCTCTTTGATATTTCCCAGCCTCCCTTGTAGTTTAGGTAGGGCCACGTGCCTGGGATGTGGCTGGAAGGGATGTAAGCCATTTTTAAACCTGGCCCTTAAAAACTTCCAGAGAATTCTCCAGCCCTGCCTTCTCCCTTCCTGATGGCTTGGAAGCCTTGTGCTCCAGATGGTATAGCTACATGACAGAAGCAGTCCTTGACCCTGAGTCACCATTTGGAAGAGAGTGGTACAGGCAGGAGAGCTGCATAGAACCTGGCACAAACAAGAAATAACTCTTTGTAGTGTTAAGCCACTGTGATTTTGGTGCTTTGTTTCATTAGCTAGAATTAATTACCGTGGGGAGAGTGCTTTGTCACATATAAAGCACTGTGGCATTGTAGGGTTCTATTACTGGAGGGAAAAGATGCCTTAAAAGTAAAACTATTCTTCAGAGCAGAATGTGTCTGAAGATAAAGACTAAGTGTGCGAATTTCATATAAAGTGATTTATGCAAAGAAAGGAAAAAAGCTTTGAAAACAAAGGGGAACAATTAAGATATAACCTGCTTATAAACTGAAACCAAGACTATGTAAGACTTGCAGACTGGTAAGGTAATCAGTCCTGTGGAAAACAATGGTCACAATTTCTGTTATTGTTTAAAGAGACTGAAAACAGACTTCCTCTAACTATGACTAGAAATTTTGTTAGATCTTTAAGCAAATCCAATGCCTTCAATAAACCTGAATTATCCTTTTTTTTGAGGAAGATTAGCCCTGAGCTAACATCTGCCACCAATCCTCCTCTTTTTGCTGAGGAAGACCAGCCCTGAGCTTACACCGGTGCTCATTTTCCTCTACTTTATATGTGGGACACCTGCCATGGCATGGCTTGATAAGTGGTGTGTAGGTCCGCACCTGGGATCCGAACCGGCGAACCCTGGGCTGTGGAAACAGAACATGTGAACTTAACTGCTGTGCCACTGGGCCGGCCCCTAAACCTGAATTACTGAAGCCATTTTAAATGAACGCAGTGGTCCCCTAAATCCAGGTGTCAATCTTACTAACAGGAAATCAAGAAGGTATTATGTATCAACTACTGTGATGCAATATGGAACACAGAACATCCCCTATAATGCGGTCTAGCTGACTATCCCCTAGAATGCAGTCTAGCCAAAAATATTTTGAGTTCATCAGCCTTTAGCTGTGACATCTAGTTTATCAGAAATATAGATGATGAAGAAACAAACTAAAGGACACCATGAAGAAGCAAATAGACAAATTGAAGTAGGACATTCTGCAGAAAAACTGGCCTTATCTCTAACAGGAAAAAAAGAAAGGCAGGGGCTATGCTAGAAATAACAACCAAATATAAGGTGTAGTGCTGGACTGGATACCGCTTTGGACAAAACAGGTATAAAGAAAATGTTTTGGTTTAACACCATATGAATATGGTATGGGCATTAAATGACGTAAAAATTTACTGGAATGGAAAGGGAAAAGTTGTTTTCTGAAAAGAGCAAGTTATGGAACAGCAGACAGTGACATTTTATTTTAATAAAGAATTCACACATACATATACACACAGAAAGGTCTAGAAGGGTATGCCTGCACTAACATGGTACCAATGCTCATGCCTGGTTGATACATATGTGATGTTTACTTTCTTAGTTTTTTATTTTGTATTTCTAGCTTCCTATAATGGACATGTACTACTTCTGTAATAAAATTTTTTTAAAAAAACACCAAGATTAACAAGAGTTGGACCATCTGAACTTTGGAAAAAAAGGAATCATGAATAATCTCAGATAAAAAATCAATTACCTTTGTGTTTCATTCTCTACAGATATAATTTTGAAAACTACAAATATAATTGTGGCAAAACGCAAAAATGTCTAAAGTGAACATAAATGTTCTTAGACTAAAGAAAAAGACTAAGAAGATTGGTAAAATGATCTGCCACAAAATTAACATTTAAAAATATTTTACCTTCCACTCTGACTTGTCAAAAGAAGTCAGGGCATAAAGAGTAAACTGCTCTTAAAATAAACAAGTGCAGTGAGTTGAGAGATTCTCCACCGAAAGTACACTTACAGTTTGTCCCTTGGGAGAGCCTTCCTCAGTCAATTTCTCAAACATCTCTTTGGCTGCCTGGATATTCTGTGTCAGGTAATCACCAAACAAAAGAGCATAGGACACTCTCTCCAGGGCCTTGGTATGGTTCATGCCTGCTGCCTTTTGAAGATACCGATATGCTCTTTAAAGGTAAGCAATTAAAAAACAAATTAGCAGTATTTTGGAACTGCCATTAAATTTTTTTTCAAGATCTACTAAAATGCAGCATAAATAATATCTTTATTCTACAGAATCCCTCTGACATCTTATTTCTACTAAATTGTATTACTTATGTATATAGAAAACATGCTGTCTACTTTGTTTTTATGGAAGGTACTAGTTCTCTCTGTTATTCTAGTATCTTAGAAGGGTCTAATTACACTAACAGTAATTCTAAAAACTCCTATTAAAAAAGTTAACTGGATTTGCAATGAGAGAATTGTAATACCATGGTGTCCAGTAAATAATCTAGTGATATGATAACCATTGCAGATAAATCTCTGTACAGACTATAACAAAAGTCAGCTGAAACTAAAGGGACATAAAATGTCAGAAGACAGTCACTTGTTTTATGTTCTTTCCAAGTGCAAATTCCTAAATTCTAGTCTGTGTCTGCAAGAAAATTACAAAGCAAAACGAAAAACAAAACACCTGACAGCAATTCCTTTTGTTTGTTTTATGTAATTTTAAATTCTGAATAGCATATGTATTCTTTGTTCTCAGAAACTACTGCAACTTCAGCCAATTATTTCTGTTTTGCTCACTGTTCATTCTTGTGATCAGTATTTATAACCTTTTTATCCCAACAAGCTAAATCTGATAAAAGCAATACCACTAATGTCCATATATCATATTAAGTTTTCTTGTAATGCAACTTAAGAAATCCTCTGTCTTTGGCACAATACTTAAAAAAAAAAAGTACTTAGCTATTTGTCTCAGTAATGGCCCATCCTAGGGGAGGAATGGACTTGGCAGTGCTACCTACTCTCTTTTTTGGCTTTTCTTATTGCTTCCATTGAGGATTTTCATCCCAGTCTGGTACATCATCTCAGCTTCCTGCATTTGACGTCTTTTAGCAGCCTCTTCTTCAGCTAAAAGCAAAAAGTAGATACATTTAAATGGAGTTTAATTCTACACCAATTATTTATCAAACATCAGTACTGACTCTTTCTCTTGGGTAGTCATACAAACATGGTTAATGATCATTCACTATTTCCAAATCTGACTATAAAGAAACATGGTCTAAGTGTGGCCTTTACCTGACAAAAGATTTTTAAAAAAATAAATAAAACTCATTGAAATCACTTTCTTTTAGAGAAGGCAGTATCAACCTGGTTTCGGAGGGTACTTTTCTGCTAGAAATTCTAAAACTTTTTACATAATTCAACTAAAATTTCAGTAGAAGCTTATGATTATATGCCAAGATCAGCTAAAATCATAAGAACGAAAGAACATTAAATAATAATAGAAAAATACTGTGTAGTCAAAGGACACTTTAGCCTCACCTGAAATACTGACATCTTTACAAGGGAAGTATCTGACTAATTACATAATAAAAAGTTAGTAAAAAACTGACTTTTATTAAATACAGATTCCAATCTAATAGTTCAAGTTCTCTATTTTTTTTCCTATTCACTGATGCAACACTGAAAATCACAGAATTGTTACAGATTTCTCAAAATTATTTTGCAACTGTAATATCCATTTTAACAGAAATCTACAACTCATTAAGAGACATTTGAATATTTTATTAGGACCAACATTTATACAAACAGAAGTGAGTTGTTCTTGCAATATAGAAAAATCTGATGTATTAAACTGGAGTACCTAATCATACTAGCCTACATCCAAAGATGGACTAAACTTGATATTATCTTCTAGGAACGGTTAAATATTCTATCAGTCATTATTTTGAAAATGTTATTTGTTACGAAAGGATGTACATTCAAGATTTTCTGTTGTTCTTTTATAGTTAGAAAGTTTTTCCTGAAAACACAACTTGCCTTTAGAGCTCAGCCCCTTTATACTCGACATCAACATTTAGGATGGTTAAATATACTATATTTATCAAATATTATCTTAGCACAGCACATTTTATTCAAAGTATTTTAAAAAGGTATTATTTTTCTTCTAACTACTATTAACCTTTGCCATAATGTTCTGTTTCCTTTATTGCCAAAAAATGTTTTACATTAATTAATTTAGCAGCCTGCCTGAGGATTTACAGAACAACTTGTGCACACCAACAGAAAACCATCTCTAAATAAGACATGAGTGCGATAGGCTGCCAACTGACAGCCTGGAAACAAGTAAATACAGTGCATAATTCCTGCTCTTAAGTCCATTCTTTAAGGTTATAACCAGGTTATCAGTACTGACCATTTCTGACCAAGGTGAAAAAAGGATAGCTAGAAAAAGGCCTTAACAATGTTGATGGAGAAGGCCGGCCCCATGGCCGAGTGGTTAAAGTTCCACATGCTCTGCTTCGACGGCCCAGAGTCCGCGGGTTCAGATCCTGGGTGTGGACCTGCTCCACTCATCAGCCATGCTATGGAGGCATCCCGCATACAAAGTAGAGGAAGATTGGCATAGAGGTTAGCTCAGGGCTAATCTTTCTCAAGCTAAAAAAGAGGAGGATTGGCAACGGATGTTAGCTCAGGGGGAATCTTCCTCACAAGAAAAAAAAATATTGACTGAGACATAAAGCAATATAGACACACCTGAGAAATACTTACTTTCACAAAAGCCCCACTTTTCATCTGCTTTATAGTCATAGGTTGTAGCACACCACAATCTGCCATCTTCCCTCCCATCTGATGTACATTCATCATATTCTTTATCCAGGAAAAGAAAAGGGAAGTGGCAGGGCTCCCCATGTGCTGTGCCTTCAATGGCAGTCAAAGCTGGAAAGGTAAGAAAAAAAAATCTAAACATGAACAGCACCTCTCATATTCAATGGAGTGAACACCGTCAATTCCAACTATTAGAATTTGAAGACAGATATGATTTGTAATGGGGAACATAAAAGGGACAGCACTGATTCTGTTTATGGACAGCCTGAGGGTGAGTCAACTTAGTGAGCATGGCTAGCTGACTACCCAGTTTGATACCTAGCTTAGAATTTCTGAAAGTCTTGAGATATAATACCCTTAGAATGTTATAAGTCTACTATAAAACTCTTGCCCAACTAGGGCAGCAAAAGATAAGGCAAATGCAAACGAATCCAGTGTTCAGCACAACTCTCCTTTTTCCTATCTGAATGGTGTAAGTCAGTTTCCTTAATACTATAAAGTTATATACAGAAAAGGATCCACTAGGCAAAGTTAATCACTCATGTACTCTTCTCTGATCCCACACCATTTTATTAGAGTACTTATCATATGCACTCAAGTTCTTTCTTTACCATACTCTAGCTCCTACTATATATTTTTTTAAAGATTTTATTTTTTTTCTTTTTCTCCCCAAAGCCCCCCAGTACATAGTTGTATATTCTTTGTTGTGGGTCCTTCTAGTTGTGGCATGTGGGACGCTGCCTCAGCATGGTTTGATGAGCAGTGCCATGTCTGCGCCCAGGATTCGAACCAATGAAACACTGGGCCGCCTGCAGCGGAGCGCGCAAACTTAACCACTCAGCCACGGGGCCAGCCCCTAGCTCCTACTATATTTTGAGCTTGCTAAGGGTAGAGACCATATCTCTGACTTGTTCTGTAAGTTTTTTTCCGAGTATCTCTCAGGTACTAGGAATTAGGCTAGGGGCAGGAAATGAGGTGGGGCATGGGTGTCTGCTATACAGAACTTACTGCCTAGCAAGGAAGAGAGACATTAAACAAAAGTGTGATGGATGTTATGGAAAGGAAAGCCTTCCCTGTCAGGAAATGAAGTTTACACTGAACCTCACGGATGTGCAGGAGCAGGGGGTGGATGAAATGCTGCAGAGTAGGGTGGGGAGAAATACTGTAGACAGAGGGACAGTGTGTATTAAGATCAAATGAAAGAGAGAATGGCACAGTAGAGAAAATAAAGAAGTAAGTATGTCAGAACAAATAGTGAGAGTGCCGAAGTGGACAAGAGAAGAGGCTAAAGAGCTAAAGAAGCCAGACTAGGGAGGTCCTGACAATCTTATTAAGGAGTTTGGACTTTATCCTGAAAACAATGGAAACTCACTTAAGAGTTTTAAGTAGGAGTGACATGCTCATACTTACATTTTATTAAGGGAGTGGACAATGGAATGAAGGGAAGCAAGGCTGGATGCAAGATGACCAGTTTAAATGTTGTAACAGTAGTCTAACTGAGAGGTAATGGTAGCCCGAAGAGGACAATGCAATGAAAGAAGTAGATGTACGCAAGTGATGCTACGGAAGTAGATACGGTACTACTTACTGACTGCCTAGATGTGCAGATGAGAGGATGGAGGAGTCAAGGAAGGCTCCCAGGCATTAGGCTTCAGGAAATGAGTAGATGGTTGTCCTGACTAAGGGAACACTAAAGGAGGAGTAGGTTACTGAGTAGGGATGAAATGGATCAGAAGAGAGACAAGTTAAGCTTTGATCTTGCTACATTCAAGGTGTCTATAAAAAAAACAAAACAAGTTGCGGCTGGCCCAGTGGCTGAGTGGTTAATGTTCCACACACTCTGCTTTGGCGGCCCGGGTTCATGGGTTCAAATCCCGGGTACGGACCTACTCCACTCATCAGCTATGCTGTTGAGGTCTCCCACATATAAATTAGAATAAGACTGGCACAGATGTTAACTCAGAGCTAATCTTCCTAAAGCAAAAAAAAGTGGAAGGTTGGCAATGGATGTTAGCTTAGAGTGAATCTTCCTCACCCTAAACAAAACAAAACAGGTGAAGATGTCTTAGACATCTTTTCAGTTGCAGCCAAAACGTCCTCCAGTTTATAGATACATTTGAAGCCAAGAGTATGCATCACAATGCTGAGTGAGAAGTATACAAGAAGACCAGAGGGCCAGGGCTGAGTCTAGAACCATACACGGTAAGTATGATACATGTCAACTTGCACTCATTGCTTTTTACATGGAGAACTGAATTAGGCAGCAGAGCTTAGTGATTAAGAATATAGGTTCTGGAATGAGAACACCTGATTCAACCCCTGTCACTTATCAGCTGCACACTTTCAGCAAATTATTTAATCTTTATCCTAATCCATAAAATTATTTGGAGATAACTTCCTTATCCACAAATAGGGATAACAGTCCTTGCTGCATAGAGTTACTTACAAAGACGAACTGAAATAATATGTGTAAGGGACTCACCATGGTCCCTGCCACTTAAGGTAATGCGAGTTTAAGAGATGGCAACTGCTATTGTTATTACTGGGACTCCTGCTCCGAAAGGCTGGAAAATACATGTACCTTCTTCCTAGCGTAAAGAAGAATATATCCTAAGATACTAATTTGAAAACTATTTTAAGTAAGTTATGAAAGACAAAATGAATTTCAAACGGTTTACCACCAGGTAAATGTAATTTATCATCCTGGTAATCACTGACCAGAGGCATATAACTTCTTTACCTTTGATCCGCCCACGTTTTTAAGAAATGATTTTTAAAGCAATGTATAAGCAAAGCATCCTTTAGCAACAACCTCAGAGGGGTCATTTATTTTTTTAATCTTTATTTTATTTCCTTTTTAAATGGACCATATCTGGCTACATGCTATTAACTTATTTCAATATTTTTATCATGTGTAGTTAAATCTGAATAAAGAAGAACTGTCATTCCCCAGGGCATAATATACATTATAGAAAACTACTGTCATTCACAATTATGAAAGGGAAAATCTGGAATCTAGAGCCCACTTCATTTTCTACAGTTATTGTAAAAAGCAAATGTTCAGAGGGGTCATTTTGACTATAAAATTTGAAAAAGACACTCCTATGCACTGCTACTAGATTCAAATTTGCTTTTTTGTCTGTAAAACTGCCATTTGTGAACCTGCATTTCAAACTCAAT
Source organism: Equus caballus (assembly GCF_041296265.1). NCBI lineage: Eukaryota > Metazoa > Chordata > Mammalia > Perissodactyla > Equidae > Equus > Equus caballus. Next base: position 39,073,381 of record NC_091707.1, read on the forward strand.
ACCATACAATGGTTTAAAAGAATATTTGATTTTCTGTATGATAATAGAAATTTTTGTTTTAAAAACAAATAGCTTGCCACAAGAATTTTAGTTTGCCAAAACTTATACTTTCTAAGTGGTTCAAATACACAAAAGAATTCTCTTTCATCTGATGGAACTATACAGCAATAAACAAACTAGCAGGAACTCAAAGGTTTTTGGCAACTAAAGGTTTTGATCTATTGCTGATTCAGCACTAACTTAAGCAGGAAGAACTCCCAGGGTGTATCTGCTTCATCAATTTAGTTAATCTGAATCTTGATCAAATAATCTTTATTAGTAAGTTACTAGAAAGAAAATTTCTCTCTCTCAGCTATCTTCTCCAAGCAAAATCACAATAGAGAAACTGCTTTTACCTTTTAAACTTGTTTTAAAGTCTTCCAAAAGTTACTGTCTGGGACTTGCTAGTTTCAAGTCAATTATCTCAAGTAGACAGTATTCCTCACAATAGCATTAATTTCAGTTAATTTTCTTTCCATGGAGAAATTCTGCAATAATTTCAAAGCTATCATTTTAAAACTGCCATAAAAATAGTACCAGTTTAAAAAACAATGGTGATCAGTGCTCGGGCATAATGAAGCAGACTGATTATGCAATTTAAGTTAATGACAGCAAGTAATCAAATCCGACATTTAAAATGAAAGGGGAAAAATGTGTCATGAAGTCAATTCTGCACCTTCATATAAAAATTCACATTTTCTAGATAAGGCACCTTTTTGACTCTACAATAATGATACAGTAATCACAATGTGTTTAGACCCTAAGAGCATGGTATATGAGAACATATAATAGTGAACAAACTGCTTTATGTTTAAACTAGTAGAAATTTGTTCTTGCAAAGTCAACTGAAATCATTCAAGAAAGCTAGGGAAAAAACCCCAAAACAAAGAAACAACCCAAACCTGAAATCATTTGGTGCTGGTCAGACTATGGGTAAATGGGAACTTTCATACTGTTGGCAGAAGTATAAATTAGTACAACCTCTTAAAGAAGGACATATGGTAATATCTATTAGAATTTAAAAGGTCCATACCTTTAGAGTCTATTTCTCACTTCTAGGATGTCTACTTACAGAAATACTCCCACAAGGATACAGAGACATATGTGCAAGAAAGCATTTGTGCATTATTATAATTTTAAAAACATAAAACCAAAAACTCAAAGGTCTATCAATAGGAGGTGGGTGAAATCAACTACACTGCAGTCTTTATAATGGAAACCTGGGCATCAACATGGATGGAATTAAAGGTCACTAGTGTAGGGTAGATAGGGCAGAGGATCAAACGCTGAGTCCCGGGGCAAGGTGATGTTTCAAGATCAGGCAGATTCTGAGAAACCAGCAGCCAAGTGAAGAAGGATCTTCAGAGAAAGGAAAAATATGTGAGGGGTCAGTAAGATGAGGACCAAGAACTGACCAGGTATTCCGCAGTTAGAAAGTGACTGGAGAAGAGTGGATTTAGTGGTCTGGAGGGCACCAGAGTCTTGCTGGAGTCAGATTAGAGAATGGGAAGAGAGGAAGTAAAATTAGCAAATACAGACAACTCTTCTGAAGAATGCTGCTATAAGAGAAGTGGGGTGGTTGCCAAAAGGAGATTTGGGACCAGGAAGTTCTGTTTTTTAAAATATAAGATATTACAGCATGTTTGAATGCTGATATGAAGAATCTGAGAGAGAGAGCAATGTAAATATGGCTAGAATATTGCTATATGTACTGAATTGAAGGCCCTGGGAATACAAACACTCACATCTTTTCCTCATTTTTAATTGTAAAATCAAAACAAAACAAAATCCAAAAAAGTCAACTTTTTGATCCATACAGAGAAAGGCAAGGGATTTAGCTTCACAAACTTCTCATTCTAAGAGCTTTTACAATACCATTAAAGACTGATACTGTATCTACAAGTTTAGATAAGAATACTATTTAATCCTGCTTCTTGTTTGAAGCAATCTTGTACTTCCAAACACACAGCAATAAGTAGCATTTTAGTCAAATACACTTGTAGTCAAAAATAGTGGAAATGCAATTATTTAATGTTAAAAAGCTATCAACCTCAAGACAATTGTCATATAATGTTCATCAATTTTAGTAAATATTGAGATTAAAACTCAATTAACCAATCAGTCATCATCAAAAATCCGCAAGTACAGTCATGCGCCACATAACAACGTTTTGGTCAATGACAGACTACACATATGACGGTGGTCCCATAAGATTAGTACCATACAGCTTAGGTGTGTAGTAGGCTATACTATCTAGGTGTGTGTGAGTACACTCTAAGATGCTCTCACAAGGATGAAATCGCCTAATGACACATTTCTCAGAATGTGTCCCCATTGTCAGGTGACACATAACTCTACGAAGAACAAAACACAAGTACAGATGATTTAAAGTAAACCATACTTGAGATAAAGCAAATGGTACAGGGCAAATAAAGAGCTATTTATTGTTGTCTGAGAAACACAGTATAGTAATCTCTTAGGGAAAAATACCAATGTTATTCAACTTGCTACAAGCAGATTGCTTTTACCCAGGGTTGAAAAATGCTAACTAAAGTTGGGAAATAACATATGTTAAGGAAGGAAGGAAGGAAGGAAGGAAGGAAGGAAGGAAGGAAAGACAGATAGGCAGAGTATCCTAAGGAAGGCATTTCTTTAAGGATAAAAACGTATTTTTCAGAAGAAAAACGAAATGTAGTCATATGGAGAATGAACAAAACATTCAAATTAGAGTTCATACAGCTCAGTTCTGTGAGAAACAACTAATCATTTTAAAGTAGAAAAAGAAGAGGCACTGGCCCATGTGCCCAGAAGAAAGTGACAAGCTTCATGACACTTAGGTGACAGGCACTGTCAGGCACCACACAGAGTGAAACTTCCTCAGGAAAACTGCTATTTGAGAACAGTGGGTTTCTCTAAATAATGGCTTTAAAGATAATTTTTAGAGTTTCAAAAGCCCTGCTTTTCCATAAGGATGGTCTCCTAAAGGAGTTTCCTACACAGATAATTTCTTGTATAACTGAACAAAAGAAAAGAAAAGAAACAACAGTAACAAAAAAAATCTTTTCATTAAAAGTTAGGACCTCTCGTAGGTGATGGCCTACACTTCCTTAACCATCTAACTTCTGTTTAACCTGGTTACTAAATTAAGTTCTGTTTATTCCTTGCCACTCCCATGCAAGTGACAATCAAGAAGAAATGTCATCCTCTTACTTAACCAACTTGCTTACTGCAGAACCCAATTTTAAGCATGATTTAGTTAAGTTTAAACTCAGTTCGTTTTGTGTCATTTGAAATAGAGCAAGATGCTGGTTATTTTTCTTCTTTTTATTATTTTTTTAATTTTTTTTTATTTTATTTTATTATTTTTTTTAAAGATTTTACTTTTTTCCTTTTTCTCCCCAAAGCCCCCCAGTACACAGCTGTATATTCTTCGTTGTGGGTCCTTCTAGTTGTGGCATGTGGGATGCCACCCCAGCATGGCTCGATGAGCAGTGCCATGTCCACGTCTAGGACTTGAACCAATGAAACACTGGGCCGCGTGCAGCAGAGCACGCGAACCCAACCGCTCAGCCACAGGCCAGCCCCTCTTCTTTTTATTTTTTAAGACTATAATGTGTTTACTGCAGAAAAGACAATCCAAGCAACAGGAAAGAACACAAAATTAAAGAAAAATCACAGTCATCTTTAGCTACCATTACAAATTCTCTTTTTTCTCCAAACGTAATGACTGTTAGTAGAAAAGAAGTTCATTTTTCTTTTCACTTGCAAACATACGAGAAAAAGGCAGCTTTTGTTGACATAAGGGACGTGTGATGACTGTATGTATCATCTTGGTTGGGCCACAGTGCCCAGATATTTGGTCAAATATTATTCCGGACGTTTCTGTGCAGGTGTTTCTTTGGATGAGATTAACATTTAAATCAATGGACTCTGAGTAGAGCAGATTACCCTCCATAATGTGGGTGGGCCGCATTCAATCAGTTGAAGGCGTAACAGAACAAAGACTGACCTCCCCTGAGCAAGAAGAATTCTGTCAGCAGACAGCCTTTGGTTCTATTTCTGTGGAGAACCCTGACCAATGCAGAATCATACTAAGAGAATTATTTCCAATGTGACATTTTCACCTAACCCTGACATTCTTCCAGGTGGCAGAGTACAGACTGGCTCACCATTGATTCTTCACCCCTTCTTCACCTTCTGTAGAGCTAGGGATGGTCAAGAGATAGTTTTAGCAGTTCTACGAGTGATTTCTGGGAGAGGTTTCTGTTCTTCTGATGCAGACATCACTTCTTCCTGAGGACCCAAGACATGGAGATACAGCTACCACCAGACGTAACCACAAGGAACAAATATGAGGCTGAAGCCAATTTGCTAAGGAGACTGGACAGGAGAGAAAGAAGGAGCCAGCGTCCCTGATGGCACAAATCCTAACCGCCTATCTGTGGAGTGCTGCTTAGATGAGCCAAATAAACATCTGCTTCTGCCACTCTTTGATGGATTTTCTGTTATTTGCTACAAAACATGCTCCTTTTAAAATAATTGAGTATTCTATATTGGGGAATACCACAGAGTAATCATTCCCCTCTTGATGGCCATTTACGCATTCATTTTCAACAAATGTTTATTGAGATGATGTGCAGAAAACAGCTAACATAGCAAGTATGACTGTTATCTTCTCAAGGGTGGGCCCTTGCTGCATATGGGAACTTAGATTTTGGGAGGGTCCCCACCTCCCTAACTGACAGAAGTGACTCACAGTGCCTTAAGTGTTTGTACAATGTGGTTTATGCTCCACATCTGTTTTCCTTCTGGGAGTCTGCAGTTTTGGCACACGGTGGGCAGAGAGTGATTATGTGACTTGTCTCTATTAAAAACTCCAGGCCCTGGGTCTCTAATGAGCTTCCCTGGAAGACAACATTTCACACGTGTTGTCACACGTGCTGGGGGAGTGAAGCGCATCCTGTAGGACTCCCTTGGGAGAGGACCGTTGGAAACCTGCACTTTGTTTGTTTCCTTTGGACTTTACCTCATGCTGATTTTGCTTTGCACCCTTTCGCTATAATAAATCATGGCTGTGAGTGGAGCTGAGTCCTCCCAGCAAACCATCGAACCTGAGGATGGTCTTGGGGACCCTCAGTATCAGTTGGTATCAGAAGTGGGATTTGATAGAACGCCCCTGACTCACTGAAATAATGGTGAAAGCACTGTTTGGGAAAGGAAGGACAAGGCACAGGGTACGACTCTTTGGTGCCCAGGGGGTTACGAGGTCATCTATGGCGTGCAGCAGCAGATGAGCTGCTATCTATTGTGAAGGTAAAAGTCACCTGCAGAATTTGAAAATCACAGATCCAACTCTAGGAGAGTGAGATTGCTGGATCTGCAGCTGCTTTTGGCCATGCAGGCTAAAGTAATATCTTTGGGTTTTGTTCTTTCCTCCAGATGTTCTCTTCCTAAAATTCCCAAGGAGAAAGGGCCAAAAATGTTAAAAGTTTGCATTGCTCTCTCCTCTGAGTGGGGCTGGGGGAGGGAGTTAAATCAGGTCCCAGGGCTGGAGCAAAATTTTATATAAACCAGAAAAATAAGGCAGGGAAGTAACACTCCAGCAACTTTTTTCAGCCTAGCTGCTGCTACAGTAGCCTCCCCCTCTTCCCTTCCTCCCCTGCCTTCCAGCCAGGCTCTTCCTTGGCAGCTGTAATGTTAACACTGCAAATGCTGAACTTACTGCTAGGAGTTTAAGTAAATTTGCAACGAGAAAACAAAGGAAATGTTCTTAGTGGCTTTGTATTTCGTTTCCATCACAGCTGGATGTATGGTAAAAATTGACATAAAAAGTTAAATGCTTCTAATTCCATACATGCCAGAGGAATCATCCTGATCACAGGAAGGTGCAAAAAAGAAATGTGTTAGTGGGACACGACTTCCATGCTTTTTGCTGCCAGTGGGCGGGTTGGAATTTAAACTCTGAGTACTGGAAACAGAACAAGTCTCTGTAACTGGTGGGTTTTGCTATGGAAGATTTGGAGTTTTGCTTACTGGAGCCTCCGGAAAAAGGAAGATAGTAAGAAAGAGAGGTAATCTACAGATGCAGATATACTTTTGGAGTTCTAAAACACAGGTTGTAGTTGGCTAATGAGTGCTTGTGGAAGCAAAGGTGTGACCTTAGAGACTGATGTGCGTATCAGTGAGTGGGTCAGTTTGGACTCAAAGACTGACATGACGAAAAGGGCTGAGGAAAGCCTTCCCTGCCACTTGGACTTTCTGGTCCTGCAGCATCCTGACTTTGCTGTTAAAGAAAAGCCTCTGGCTTTTTAAAAATCCTGAATTCACAGATCCTAATTGCTTGGATTTGTTTTAAGCTAAAACCTGATACTGTCTGGTATAGGCTCCCAGCTCAGTGTGGGCTGTGCTGAACTGGGAGCAGGCAAAGGCTCGATAAACAGAACTCAGACTATGACCTCTGCACATCAGGCCACCTCTCTGTGAGGCCCTACACTGTGAGGAAATCATGAATGTTTGGCTGGACTGTCTGGGACACACAAAAAAGCCCACAGGAAAGGGCTTGTTCTCTGGTAGGACGACTGAAATCCAGCTGCTGACTGGCTGTATATTTCTGATACAGAGACTCACTGTATTCTTAACTTGCAACTATTGTTCAAAGCTGCAATTTGCGAGAGGGTACATCACAGGGACTGTGACCCTCTATTCACTCCTGACAGGTCAAGCTGATTTGCAACCCCTCTGGAGCATGTTTTTCTGGGGTTGACTCCTCGTGCCCTGCTCTCCTGATGAGCTGCAATTTGCAACAATGGACTCATCACCTGACTCTCCCCTCACACTCTCCTGCTGCACACCCTAGTGCCATCTGAGTGTTCGATGCAGCTGTCCTGAGAAAGAAGGTGATCGTTTCCATGCTGCTCACTGGATAAGCAATCAGGGTGAAAGGAGTGGGCAGTTATGTAAACCCACTTTGAAATTTTTTGAAAAGTCAGGATTTTCTTCTGACCAATTCCTGAACATGATGCCTTTCTGGTTTACTTGTATAGAAGTGTTTTTCTGTGAAGATCTTTTTCTCCTCTTGCACACAACCCCACTGGGTGAAAGCTCTGGATGAGAGGAGACGATTGAAAAATATAAAATTACGATCGCTGAATGGAAACACTGGTTTTGTAACAACTAAGGAAAATAAACCAAACCCCTTCCCCTTGGAGAGGCATGAGGGAGGTGAGATGGCATTATGATCTTTGTTTTTTGAAAGTATTTAGGAAGCTTCTCTTCATTCCTAAAGGAAAACTCTTCACGCGCCTCTCTAAGTTGCTGAGAGGGCTCTGAATTCAGACTGTTGAGCCTGTGATCACACCTGACAGGGCTGACTAGGAGGCAACAGGAAGTGGCCCAGCCTCAGCACTTTCCTCCAGATGTTGTCCACACTTACAAGGTGGATAAACTGGTCTCGTGAACATGAAAACTGTTTGGAACTGACTGGCAGTCCCTCTGAAACCAGGGAGTGAACTAAATTATTTGGACTGGACTAGGAACCCTAGGACAACATGCCCATGGCAGGAGGCCACATCATACTGCCTAATATATGTCCTGCTTGGGGTGCCCCAACAATTGTAAATACTGTTTCCAGGGTTACCAGGTGTGCCCTTTGGGATCGTACTCCTGTATGTGTACCCTGACTACCAGGACACTGCCTCAGCCCTGGAAGGCTTTCAAGTCAGCTTCAGCTTACTGGCGAGAGTTGTGCTGGACCTGAATTGATACTTAAGGCCAGGTAAAAAGGTTAATACAGAAACTTATGGAGGAAGCCACCCGGCTTTCTAAGATAGACCTTTATGATGAAAGCGATTTGTTAACTGGCCAAGTCTGGGACCTGTGAAGGGCATAAATGAAATCAATACTGAAGCTTCTTGGTCTTACTCTGCTGCCTGGGTCTTACTGACAATAACTTTGCTGTAAAGACAAGTTGGCCAATGACCAAGGGCGTAGACTATGCAGAGAAGACCTAGCATAAGTTTTCTCATAGGTTAACAGAGCAGACCTAAACTTCTGTCTTTGAAAAGGCTTGCTTACAAGGTTGGCCCTTGGCTAGTGGCTGGCAACTTAAGATTTTGGAAGGGTTCCCACTACCCTAACTGTTAGGAGTGACTCATCACAACTGTACAAATGATATGGTTTATGCTGAACACCTGCTTTCTTTCTGAGAGTCTGCAATCTTGGTATGTGCCAGGCACAGAGTGCCTTGTGATGAGCCCCCTATAAAAACTCCAGGGACTTTTCTTGGTAGACAACATTTCGTACGTGTTGTCAAAACTTGTTGCTGTGGAAATTAAACGTGTATTGTGTGACTCCCCTGGGAGAGAACCCTTGGAAGCTTGCATCTCGTTTCCCCCAGACTTCACCCCATGGGCCTTTCCCTTTGCTGATTTTGCTTTGTATTCTTTTGCTGTAATAAATCATAGCTGTAAATACAACTATATGCTGAGTCCTGTGAGTCTTCCTAGAGAATCATCAAGCCTGGGGGTGTGGTCTCAGGGATTCCTGATATAGTTGGAAACGAGAGAGAAATCTTCAATAAACAGCAAGAAGGCAAGTGTGGCCGGAGTGACGGGAGTGAAGGGGAGTGGCAGATGATGAAGTGAGAGAGATAGGAGGGGCCTATCACAGAAGGCCTTGTTTGGACTGTATTCTGAGCATGACAGGAAGCCACTGGAGGCCTCTGAACAGGAAGGAGGATCAGTCTGGCTGCTGTTAGAGAACCGACATGAGGGGAAAGGATGAAAGCAGGGAACCAGATGGGAAGTTCTTACATATGTGAGACTCTTCAAGCGCCCTTGGGTGTTTCTGGAACTGCTTCGGAAAGGAGAAACTTAAGTTCATCTTTAAGGGTGAGTAGAAAGGTGATAGATCAATTGGGCAAGGGGGTGAGGAAGGTATTCCAGACAGTAGGGAGAACTTGTACAAAGGCCCAGAGGCATAAACTGCATGGTGTATTTGAAAAACAGTGATGAGTTCAATGTCACCGAAAAAGGGTGCTTGGGGAAGAGCCACAGGAGATGAAGTCACAGAAGCTGGGAGGCATGTCACACACAGAAGGCTTTGTGAATCATGCTAAGGAGTGTGCACTTTATCTCACAGAGAAATGGGGAGATAATGAAGGGCTGTAAACAGGGGAGTCATAGGATCAAATCTGGGTTTTAGGAAGATCAATATGGCAGAGACATGGATGAGAGCTGACAAAGGATGCAAGCCTAGAAGTAATTGTCACATAACCCAGTTCCAATGTAGTTGGGACTCCACACACACAAAGCTACGCATACACAATTTATGTTACACATAACTACACAAGCCTTTTCATGTATTAATGCTAAATTAAAAACAAGTCTAAATGAAAAGAAACAAAGCAATTAATGAAAAACTAAAACAAACCAAAGCAAGTGAATCTAAATGTTTACAAAATTGTTGGTATAACCACACAGAATTACTCAAAGGATTTAAAAACAGTGTATTACAAATCCCTAGTAAAATATATACTAAGAACAAAAAGAACCATAAAGAAAACTCAAACTGCATTCAGTTGTCTTGTTGTTAGTAGTAATGTTGCTATTGTTATTTTGAAACTATATATACATAGGTAATAGGATAAAGCAATCTAACAATATTCTTAGGTACCAGATTTTCATCATCAGGGAAAGACGACAATACAAAAGGAAGAAGCAAAACCCTTGATGGGCAGAAAGGGATAGGAGCAGACCTGCAATCCATTCTCTCCTTTTACTGCCCAAGAAACACGGAGACAAGGAGGCAACAGGATTAAAGCATATTAGAAACATGCTAACAAGAGACCTTCTGGCAAACACACTAAAGGTATTTACCACCAAGAACGTCCTTACTTTTTTTTTTATTTTAAGATTTTATTTTTTTCCTTTTTCTCCCCAAAGTCCCCCAGTACATAGTTGTATATTCTTCGTTGTGGGTCCTTCTAGTTGTGGCATGTGGGATGCTGCCTCAGCGTGGTTTGATGAGCAGTCCGCGCCCAGGATTCAAACCAACGAAACACTGGGCTGCGTGCAGCGGAGCGCGCAAACTTAACCACTCGGCCACAGGGCCAGCCCCAAGAGTGTCCTTACTTACGGATGCTTTAGCAGGATGGACTTGCTCTGTCTAGACTGCTCACTATACATAAACTTGGGATATATGTATTTACGAGGCATGACTTCCTAGAAAATACCATGAAAGCTATACAGTTATCAGAGAATAAACTGGAGATGTTTCATAACGAAAATAGCTCCCTTTTGTGGAAGTCACACTCCATATGCATCACTTAGAGGCCTTGTCTTAAAATCTGGGCCTAAGCGCATCCTACTTGCGGCAAGAGAGGACCTGGGAGCAGCTCTGGCAGTCATGGAATTCTCCATACTTAGCCTGTGTCTTGTGATAATTACATCTTTGAAAATATTAGTCAAGTTTGATACTCTGATTCTTGTGAGTCCAATTTGTCAATCTGACCCTTTGTGTTATCTCACCTGTAATATTTAATTTGAACTGGAACAATCAGTATGAGTAGTACATTTCCTAACCCTATCCGCCAAAAAGGCCTATTAGTAATGACAGCTCAGTTGCAATGAATAGCCCTTATCACTAGATTGCAGTATTTAAATACAATTTCCCACTAAAAGGAATCTGGGTTCCTTGGAGAAATGGCTGACATTCATTTCTGGGTCAGGAAACATATAAGATAAATTTGGGACATCTTGTCCTGTCTAAAAAGAACTAAGTTTAAAAGTCACCTACAATTAGTTGAAAGGACAAAGGAATGAACTTAAATGGACGCTCAATGGCCAAAAATGGGATAACATGAGCAATAAAAAAGAATGATGGCAATAGAGTAAAGCATAAATATATAAAACCCATGGATGTGTAATGATGCTGAAAAGCAAAACAAACAGAAACAAACAAACAAAAACATACTCACTGGTCTCCTTTGGAAGAGGAGGTGCCCTTTGCTAGGGCACCAAATCATTATTTGAATATATTTCAAGGGAAAGAATCAAGCATTTACCCTCCTTTCCCTTATGGACTATATTTCAGGGTAACCAAATAGCTGATGAGGGAAAGTTCTTTATAAAAGAATCCCAGGTAACAAATCCAGGAGGAATGACAAATTAGAAAGTCATAATTTTGCAACTCCTAATGAAATACTAGATGTAGATAACAAACAAAATGGGCCTAAACCTCTAGGTAAAAGGTCAGTGAAGAACTTTTGAATGGCTGAATCAGGCTGACAGCACCCAACCTCATTCATCAATCCATCACTAGAAGTGGGACAATCAGATACTCTATGCCTCCCAATGTAATACAATAGGAAGGATACACCACCATCTATGAAATACTCTCAAGAAAGAAACAGAACTAAATCTACCCAAGCCTCTAGAGCTAACTTCCAGTTTATAGACTAGACAGCAGACAGTGGAACAAGTTCAATGACATTACATGGATATGACCGGCTAGATCGAGAATGTGGGAAATTGTATAGCACAAAGGACATTATCTCTTTAGCCAACAAAATGACACTTAAAAACAAAGGAGGGAGAATTGTTACAGATAAGAGAAACCTAAGATCTTAACATGGATACTAATCAAATAAATCAATTCTAAAAGGACACTGAAACAACTGGGAAACTGAACAGCCTGGGTATTGGGTGCCAAAGGAATAATAGCTAATTTTGTGGGTGTTATAATACTACTGTGGTTTTGTTGAAAAAAAATTTTTACTTTTAGAGATACGTAGGTAGAACAACATGTGGAATTTGCTTTAAAATCTCTAGGAAAGAAAAAAAGAGTAAATGTGAGGTGGTAAAGATAAAACAAGAACAAGAGTGTTGAGAGCTGTTGAAGCTGGGTGGTGGTGGGTACGGGGGGGTCATTATGCTCTCTACTTTTGTGGACGTTTGGAAATCTCCCTAATTAAAAATTAAAAGGAATGAAATAAATTGTAATATTTGGCAAAAATTTAAAAATGGAAATACACAATTGGCTGAGGTACAGGAAAAGGAGTAGTTTCAAAGGAAGTAAACAGAGTTACATTTCTGAAGAACAATTTAGCAATATGCGTCAAATTCTTTGAAAATTATACATTCAGTCCAGCAAATTTACTTTTAAGAACTAATTCTCAGGAAATTTTCATAGAAGTGCACAAAGATACATTTAAAACAATCTCCTAGCAAGACAAACATTGTAAACAACCTATTTTGCAGTTATGATATATTTACATGTAAAATTTTTTATAGCCATCAACCATCGAATTGTAAAAGAATACTAAATGATATGGGAAAATGTTCAAGATAACTGTTAAGTGCAAAATGAAGGCTGTAAAATAGTATACACATTTTGACCCAATTTAGTCTTCTTAAAACCATACATCTAGAAAAAAGCCTGAAAGAGCACTCTTTATGATGTTAATAGCTGTTATTTCCAGTTGATGGGATAAAGGTACTCATAATTTTTTAAAATAGTTTTTCTATTCATGAGTATGGAATATTTGTAATTAAAAGAAATTATATTTTTAAAACATAAAATCTGGATCAATTCCTGAGAGTGGCTAATAACAGAATAAGAAGTGGGCATGGCAGTGTTCTTTGAAATAACAGACTAAATGACAGAAGGGTGGTGGGGCAGGGAAGAGTGGACACATTAGTGGTGGTTAAATTTAGACACACTGCTTCAGCGGCCCGGGATTCATTGGTTTGGATCCTGGGCGTTGGACCTATGCACCACTCATTAAGCTATGCTGTGGCAGTGTCCCACATACAAAATAGAGGAAGACTGGCACAGATGTTAGCTCAGGGACAGTCTTCCTCATCAAAAAATAAAAAATAAAAAAATAATTAATTTTTAAAAGAATAGGAATTTAGAATATTGTGAGAAAGATCAAGTTTTAAATTTAAAAATAGAGGGTGTCAAGAAGGTGAAAGTTAGAAGAGGATTAAAGTTGACATAAGCTTCAACTGGAGAGGGATACACACCTAAATCAAATTACCTAGGATGACTGAAAAGGTTATTGTAGTAAAAATCCTAACACAAATCGGAAAATAAGGAAACCAGCATGTTAGACAATCCTTCACATCTGAGTTTCTACTTTGTGTACCACTCTGACAGATTATTACATACTGGAGTCCAAAGAGAAATGTTAGGATATTAATATGATACAAATGCAATTTTGACTATTGAATTCAGCTTATGTAACTTGGGTCAAATCTGCTAAGTGAATAACTTTGACATATTAAAATCTAGAAAAGCCTGTAAAACTATACTTAATACATTATATGTGGTTAATAATCAGTAAAATCAGACTTTTGCATCTTTCCACACTAGCTTTAGAATTTCAGTTGTCTCCTTCTTTCATCAGGTAAAAGCAAAGAAATGTCTAGACTACCTGTTTTCTGTACTTTTGTTGGTTCTTCATAGTCCTTGTTTTCTGGATTTGGAGATTCTAGAAAGCTGATTTCTTCTGTGACACTTTCCCCTTCTTGGCTCCTGAGGCTGTCTTCCTCTTCCTGAATAGGTGATTCTAATTCTGATTCTTCTGAATCAAGAAATATCTGACCAGCGACTACTCTGCCTGCTGTGCTGTGGTCCTTTACCGACTCATCTGATGGCAAAGAAGTCTGAAAATATAAAGTATTTTTAGTTTTCAATAGTACCAGGACTCTCTCCAACCTAATTTCACCATTACTTTTACTAATTCAGATGGATCTCCTTCAACTCCTTGAATGTCCACACTTGCTCATTTCTATAGACTTTAGGAGGTTTGTCACATGCCTTCATCACCTGTCTACCTCTGATTCTTTCTTCGAATTTCAACTTAGATGTTACTTCCCCAGGGAAGCCCTTCTTAAGTTCCTAAGTCTGGGTTAGGTCTTCCCCAACATGCTCCCAACATACCTTATACTTCTCCTTATGACAGCCCTGTATTATAACTTCCTGTTTCTTATCTATATTCCTTCTAGAGGTCAGGGATTATAACTGATTGGTCGCCTCGGATACGTAAATCAGTCATTCATTCAATCAACCTATTTAAATGCATTAACTCAATAGACTTTTTAAAATTGTTATAAGTGGAAACAAATGGCAGAGGTTGTCTTCAAAGTTTTAAAAAACTAAAAACAAATAGGAAGAAAATCAATCTCTCATAAGGCAATTAAAAATATTATTGCCTTAAGCCTCTTAAATATACACACAAACAGCACATTCAAGTTGAAATTAAACCTAATAACCAACATTCTTAATGGAAATATTTATTATTCTCTCCCCTGTAGGTCAGTGAGTGATCTTTTTTCCCCCAGAAGAACTAGAACTAATGTTGATACCAGCTATCTTCTTCTTTTAATCCAACTCTGTTGCTCAAAAGATGCAGATTTCATATCCTGTCTCAGATAAATAATTCAGGCTTTTAAATTGGGCATCAAATACTGGTCAATGCAAATTTTAGTACACACCTTGGAATCTAAGGATTCATCCTGGCTGCCTTCTTCATCTGTAAAGAAATTTTAAGACAACTTAGTTATATTTTTTGTTGGGAAAGCACAAGTATTATTAAAAGAAAGTATGTGATAAGTACAACCAGTAATAATCAGACACTGGATAAATAAATCTAGAATTATCTAAAAATTGGTTGTATTCAGCAACTGTTCAGAAGATTAAGTGAAAAGAAAAAAAAAGGGGGGTTAGGAGGGTAGTTTTCCCTCCAGGAAAAATATTAGCTTCCTCTGTGACACAGGAAGACCAACCACCACTACCAAAAACAGACATTTCTTCAGATACCATCCAATTCTTCTGTATATATTTAGTCTACTACTGAGAATGAGTTACTAAATTTATAAAAATAAATCTCTGATTTTGTGGTTCAGGACTCCAACTATTCTTTTCCTCTGCTCAGACTCTGGAGTCACACTAGCTTATTTCAGTGCTGATTAGCCTTTTACTGTTCACTAGGCTACTAAAGATGGACACTCAGAACTATTATTTGACAGCAGAGTTGCCAGACTAAGATATTTAGGATTTGTGTTCTCCTTTACTGAAGAGATAACGAGATACAGGTAAAAAGTAGCATCATACTACCATGTATTCACTTACATAAGATCTATTTATTAAGAAATCAATAGCTTATATCAAATAAACAACTAATCCAGCTACTGGTTACACCTTTCTTGCAAATTTATATCAGCTGCTATTGGCTTTGCCCAATTACAATAACTTTCCTTCTATTATTCTTTCTGCGTTTTCCTCCTATTACTTCTGTTGTGGTTGTTTGTATTCTTTTTCCTGCTCTTATGTAAACACATTCAACAACCCAATGTCCATATGCAAATGTTTGATCTTTGTATTCCGGGCCAGTTAAAAAAAAACAACAAAAAACAACTGTCAGATGATCTCTAAATTTTCTTCTTACTCTTAAAATTACCTGATTTTATCCAGAAGTGAGCTTCAGTATTGCCTGCTTCCTAAGTTATATGAGAAATTAACTAGTAGACACAATGCTATAAAACCATGTGATTCTTACTACAAAATTTGGTGTTATGGTTGCCATTTATCTTTATTTCACAAGGTTATATCCTAAATATTATTTGTAACTTGTAAATCTCTAAGTTATAACCAAAACATGTTTTGTAGTTTATATTATCAAAGAACTGAGCTAACTCTAAGAAGTATAATCAGCTCATGTACAAAATACACAACTCTATTTCACAATATTTGTTTCTTTTGAATATTTGAGAAAACCAGTCTACTAGAGGTTTTGCCATATATGAAAGTGCTGTCAATTCAAATAAAACTTAAATTACAGCTTTCAAATAAAACTTTCACATTCACTACTTTTAGATTACCTTCCAAATATGTTTTATTTCTGGTGGGTGGAGAGGAAAAGGGTATAGGATGTATTAGTCCTGCTGTGCCCATAACATTTAGGATGCCAATTAATTAACAATTATCCTTCATGCTAACTTCTTCACAAGTATTCCCCAAAGCCCAAGTTCTAACATATGGCTCAAATTCTATTCTCAGCAAATCCTTAGATAAAGGAAAAATATTCACCTCTATTATAAAGTTGTGTGTGCAGATGTATTTAATTAATCACAAACATTAACTATTTAATATATCAAGAGCAGATATTAGACGTATATGGTATACCCCAACATACTGAAACTTCAGATTAGCTGGAACTCTTAAATTACTAATCACTAAATTTAGTACTTTGTCCAACAGGTCACACATGTAGCTAATAGGTGAATAATATAGGTGCCTATAAATAAATTTTAAGAACTACATTTGAGACACTACAAGTTGTTAGGCATTAAAGTAGCAAAATGTGTTTTTGAACTCCAAGAGACATGGGAACTTGTGACAATCAGGGTTATTTCACATGTATTGCATCATGCTTCTCTCTCTCTCTCTCTTCTCAAACTAGGAATATACACTAAGGTTACAGGTAAATAAGAGTATTCTCCCTCATTTACTAAACTGGGAAAGCCTCCTCCAGATGACAGTCTTAAAGCATAAGCTATTTTCTCTTTCAAACTAATATATCCTTTCAAACTGATATATCCATTCACATAACACTGTTAAAGAAGTTGCTTACAACCTAGAAACTTCTGATATGTAGTAGTCAGGTAAGGATTAAAGACACTGAAGTTATGCATAAATAAAAACAAAACAGTAATGCTTTTGTCAGAAAGACATCAAGCAACAAGAAAAGTGCAAAAGGATTCAAGGGAGAGTTACGGATTTCTCATGCTACAGTATCACATCCAAAATACGACGGTTTACATTACTTCGTAATCGTATGCCTCCCTTTGAAAAAGACCAATTTTCATTTTTATTATATCAGCTAACAAAACTGCAAAGTACCAGGGACATTCTTCCAGGGAGATGTGATCATTACAAATTCATTTTCCAACTTGTCATGTAAATTAAACAGACATACACTTGCAAACACAGAAAGTCTTAAGAGTTTGGCAAAAAGAGACCAGACACCCTGTCTTCTGCTTTGCCATTGAATCTGTGCCGATCCTAGGATACTCCTGATTCTTAACTACTCCAAATCTGAGGCCTGAAGAGCTAGGGTCAAAACCTGGCTTCGTGACATTCATTTTACATACGTGGTTCAACATGGCAAGCTTGCTCAGCCTCCTTTTTCTCAATGTGTCAAAAGAGAATAATACCATCTGTGCCGTTGCCTCAAGAATGTTTTAAGGAACAAAAGAAGAGTGTATAATACATCCTCCGCAATTTGAAACCTACTCTTTGAATATATAGTATTAACATAACTCGTACGTGAAATACCCGGAAGTCGACCTAATTTAAAAGACTGTAACATTGTTTGGCATAAAGAAAGAAAAAGTAAACCATTTGCCTCTTCCTGTGGAAAACAAGAAAATGTATTTCTAAGTGGGCAAAGTTATACACTTTTCACTACTACCCTGAGAAAATGGAAAAATATCTTTTTAACCTCTTTTAAATTAACTTATTCACAGAGAAAAGAAAACACTTCTAATAAAAGTATCATTTTCTTTAACATGCCTCTAAAACAAGATATTAGATAATAGTTACTAATAGCGATACAATCAAGACTCCCTTTGTTGGCTGATCACACTGTACCTGGTAATTAATGCCACTTGCTCTGGGTAACCACTAGCATTCAAACTTTAAGTTAAAACAAACTATGACCAAAAACTTGATTTTTAAATAGGAGCAAATCTTTAAATCTAAACTAAAAATGAGGTTGATATCTAGTATATGTAGACAAAAAGTCAACTGAAAATCCATGTACTCAATTTATAAAACTTTATCTCACATAAATGTTTTATGATATTTGCACTATACGTGAGCACAGTATTGCCTTTATTACCTGCCAGCATGCACATCTATATTGTTTTAGTTCTGGTTAAGTAAGATTTTTGCCTCTACCAGGGAAATGTTTTGGCACAGTTTAACTACAACGGAAATCAGAGCAGACATTTCTTGAACCTAGTCCTCTGCTTACATCAACAGTACTCAAAGACTTAAGACTTCAGTAATAATAGTCTTCTATTCTAACGTCCTGAGAATCCCAATTGTGGATTAAACGACTTCTTCAAGTATCATCTCCACCGACAGGAAGCTCTAAGTATATGAAATCTAGTCAAAGGAATACATAGGAAAATGTATGCTTTAATTTTCTTTAAATTCTGCAAGCTGAATTCAGAGAGATATACACCATGTTCCTTACCCAACAGTTCTCACACTTCAGTGTGAAGAATCACTGGTGAAGCTTGTTAAAATACAGATACCCCACCAGTTTCAGACCTAAAACAGCATTTTTAACAAACTCCTAAAAGGAATTATGATGCTGCTGGTCCATGGACCATCAGGTACTCTATCCATTACACTCCACAGTTTCATTTGATACCTCCTTTGATCAAGTAACTGCTAGCAGTGCTTCAAGAGTTACGTACAGTTTTAAAGATACGGTCATGAACACAAACCATCACTAAAAGGTGGGGGCAGATCTCAAAGCATGATGCTGGCAGTAAAGTAACTAGCATATGCTTTTTGCTTTTGAAATGGTATCTCAAACCACGTTATGGATAGAATTTTGGGTTTAGACCTCTTATTTTAGAAGCAGAATGACGTTATGGCATTGACTTACAACTAGGACAGATAATTTGGGGATTCAAATAACCATCTGGGAAATTTTCTGTCGGAAAAAAAAAAAGGAATTGACATTTATACCCTGCCTTGTTCCAAAAAAATTTAAAGCCACAGAACAGCTGTCTTGTTAACTGAACTGATTAAAATTCAAAAGCTTTACTGTACCAATTGTTTCTTTACCAACATAAACACACTAAGCGCTTCTTTATCAACACTCTCAAAATAGAAGTTTTCAGATGCAGGCAGATTAAACTACTAAAAAAGAAAAATAATTTTCAGAACCAGAGTATAAATCAGCTAATTGGAAAATCAATTCGAAAGCACATGAATTTCTACATCTATATAAAAAGTTAAAGCTAGCTGCTATCCATTTTCAGTTTACAGGGAACAAGATTTTCTCAAAAATCATAAAAATACTGTCAACAAACATGGAGCAACTGAGAAACACTGTGACAGAGGTAAACCTCACTTTCTCAGGAATATTTCCTAAAAAAGGGTAGGGAGTGGACACAATTACATCAAAAGTGTTCATTTTTAAATAGACAAAGAGACCAGGGACTCTGTCAAGTGGTAAGCAAACCGACAAACCACTGTCAACATCCTGGTTTTGATGGACGTGGCTCTGCCCAGTGACAGCCTTAGGAGTGTCAATTATTTAATTTACAATCCCAAATGCGGAGTTTCAGACCCAGTGGAGCACATAATCTACACGAGAGTCCAGGAAGCTCCAGCAGGGCTCATGTGTCACTGTGGGTCTAAGTCAGCTGTCGAGGTTCTTTCCCATGGAGCCAATTCCTCACTCGTGAGGAGCCGTGTAAAGTTTGTTAAGTGAGGAGAGGTGTGGGCAGAGTGACCGTTCCTTCTTTTCCTCCCCTCTCTAGCTCCCTTAACACTCTCTCTGGTCCACGCCAAGAGAGCCCAAGGAACGACAGCGAGTGACAGGCTAGTGCGAGGTGTGACCAGAGAGAGTGGAGTCTCCAGTTGGAGCCCCCACGGCCCCGGCCGGGGATGGAGGCCGGGGGGCGGTGGCTCCGGGCCTCCAGTCCGAGGGGGCGGATACTGACCTGAGGACGCCGAGGCAGAGCCCAGCAGCACCGCACACAGCAGCAGCAGCAGCCCGACCCGAACCCGCATCCTGCTCTCGGGGCCGCTGCCACCCCCTAGAGCTGTCGCTTTCGCCTCTACCACCACCGACTCAGCCGCCGCCGCCGCCACCGCCTCGCCGCTGCTCTTCCTGCTCTGGTCTCCTTCCTCCGCCCCTTCCCAGGCCTCCCTGCCCTAGCGTGCAGCCAATCCCCGCCCGCCGCCGCGAACTCCGAGCCCAATCACCGCGGTCTTCCCGCCTCCCTTATTGCCCCGCCCCCGAGGTCGTGTATTGGCCAATCATTACGCGAGGCTCCCACACTGGCTTTCCCGGTTGGACCACGGCCTCACCGACATGGCCCCAGCTAATTGGTAGCTCCTGGGTTCAACCATCCCGGAATCAGGGCGTGAGTCCTGGGCTGGGAGAAAAGTCACCCAGGACTACAGTTCCCACAATGCACTTCATGGGCCCCTCTCCGTGTTAGTTCTTGGGAAACGCAGTCCAACGTGGGGTAAGATTTAAAAGTGCAGGTGGCTGCTAAGTTAAAAGAATTTCGCTAACACCTGGGCTAGACGCTTACTCAAGGCCAGGAACCCACGGGTTGTTTTTTTTTTAGCCAACAAAAATATCAAGGAACAAATGTTATAAGGTTAAGAGTTTGTAATGTGTTAAGCTCTTCCTCTTTGTTTTATTTAGAAAATTTGAATTGGACATATTGGTAGCAACACTGAGGAAAAATACAACAGCTAGACTGAATTTGAGGGTTTTTTTAAACTTAGATAAAATAGTACCATATATACAGAAGGCAGGATGGAACTCACTACCTGTCCTTCTCTCCCCAACAAGAAGAAACAAACCCCACCTAGTGCGGATCATTTCAATAATAGTATTCATTGTTATGAGGGTCACCAGATAACAATCATCTAGAAAACGTGCCAACAAGCTTTGCAAAACCCTTTTAAAGGCTCATCCTCATCTTTCTCTTTTTGTAAGTTACATTGTTCCCTTCTTCATGGATTAGTTTCAGGAGGCTAAGATGATGTATATGGAGATAAAGGTGACAGTGATTGCATTGCAGAAACAGAAATAGCCTTGTGTATTAAGTGTCAACTCCAGGCATGCTCCCACTGAGTAGCAGGGCCGTGGCTCGGTGTTCCCGACCCTTCATCAAATTGTGTCATTCTGCTTTCCCTAGCACCCATCCACAGTCAGCTCTTAGGCCTGGAACTAGACAGCCTGAGTTCAGGGTTTCGGGAAAGTCCACACTGGCCACATATCTTAATACCTCTGGGTATATGTCTTCCATCTTCTTTGATAGCGAGTCCTCTTTTCCAGGAAAAGGATAAAAACTAACTACTGTTTCGTATTCACATCGGAGGGGATGAAGGAAAAATATTGTTCCACGAAAATGAGTTCTCTTTTCTGCTACTCCCTCCTTGACTCTCATTTCTCTTTCTGTCACTAACAATATTTCCTCAGAGTTCGTCTGATTTTAAATCATAGAGTAAAATCTGGTATATTTTCCTCCCTTTTTCATCTTATTGATCCTCGAGTCCTAACAATTTGAACTATGTGATTACTCTTTCATGTGACCATTTTTCTCTTTGTCACTGAAAACTTGCCTACTGGTCCTTATCTTCTCTTACCTGCCTGGTGCACCTGAGTTCTAGCCATATTCACCAACATCATTCTCTCTTCACTCTAACCTAAACCATCTACCATGGCCAGATTAATTTTCCTTAATATTTGAATATTTCCTTTCATATTCCTACTCAAAAATTTTCAGTGGCTGCCTTTGTCATAGAATCAAAAAATACCAGAACTTCTACTGACAAAATAGGAACTTGTGCTGATATTTCTACTTTCTTGGGGAAGAAACTTTTGCCTTCCACGGAAGCAGTGATTATCTGATTGATAAGATGGGTGAAAGTTCGCTGCTTACTTAAAACCCAACGTCTTTTCTCATCTTTTTCTTTACTGATTGCGTCTTATATTTAAGGCCCTGTGCTTGGTGCCGCATGGACAAATTTCCCACCTTTCTTTTACTGCTTTCCAGATTTTAACATTAACCCACTCTTGCCTTCTCGTGGACTCCCTACCCTCTCCTCACTGCCTTTGTTTCTTCTTAGCCACAAACCTGGCATCCTTTCCAACTTCACTTGCATTTCATCTTGGCTGAGCCTTCTCTGACCAGGCCAGTTCTCATTAATCTTCATTTCTCTAAGTGTCTACAGAACATTCACAAACTTGCCTTTTAAATGGGTTGGAAGCTTTCTGAGGCCAGAGACAATTATATAATTCTGTCTATGGTTATATAGCCTTGGACTTGCCACCTACTAGCACTCAGTAATTATTTGTTGACTAATAGATACACCTTACCTATAAAGTCTTTTAATAATAAAAATTTCAAAGTATTTGCTATCTCCTATAAGTTTAATCTTAAAACATCTTATAGGGAAATATTAAGGAGCATGTGCACCCCTGTTTTATAGGAAATTTACTTCACTCCTGTGCACATTGTCTGTAAAATGGGGATATCAATAATACCCTCTTCATCAGGTCTGTTGTGAGGTCCAAAAGAGGTATGAGGAAAAAAGTGCTTTCTTCATTATAGAATGTTCTACAAATATTGTTTCTTACTCATTGCTTGGTTGAAGCAAAGGAGCAAAGCAAACTAAAAAATGAGGTTTTATTAAGACTAATACAATTAGTTTTATTCCCTTAATTTGGAAAGGGTTTAGAGCTGCTAGCACTAGTGTCATTAGCCAGCAATGAGTAATTGACGTGTTCTGAGAATGATCAGAGGACCTTGACTTCCTGGGGAAATTCCAAGTCTCCAAAGCAGGTCTAGAATATGGTGTGGGAATGCCAGGTTTGTTTCATCAGCCTGCTACATTGCATGATGATTAATTGGTGAAAAGGTTGTGAATTCTCCATGGACTTATCCAGTCTGAGCATACGCTTCTCGAGGTTTCCTGCCAACATTCCCAGTTAAAGTTGTGTACTCACTCCACTTGTTCAAAATGTTAACGTTATTTCTTAATTCATAGACTTCTTCATATTTGCTCAGCTGTCTGCAGTCAGTTCAACTTGTCCGTATCAGTGTTCTGGGTCATTATCATAGATTTCCAAGTTGCGGAAAACCTGTTTGCTCTGCATTACAACACAGCCTAGGATGTAGAGGTAGATAATAAGTGCCTTTTTACGCAGATGACAGTGATGTGACCTTATTCCATTGAATGCTTCAAGCAGTCAGCCAAGGTTGAGAACCTCCTGAAAGTGGTGAAGACATAACTCTAGCTTGCTCTTCACTTAGGGATGGTGAGCCAACTCCAAGAACCTTTTCCTGAGAGTGGAGTGACTGTCAGTAACTCTAGTTGAGTAGATCCTATTCCATGCTATTCTTAGGGATCTATTTGAGTTGGCAGTGTGCACAGGCTGCTGGCACTTGTGACAACATATCTGCCAGGGCAGGATTAGGGAGTGGCAAGGAGCAGGATATTTCCCCTCAGGGCTTGGAGAAGAATGTACTTCTTTGATATAGACGAGGTGAATTAAAGTCATTATTTTTGTGTTTCTTTTTCATGGATGTGTGAAAATATAAATACTTGCACCACAATGATGAGAGAGAATGTGGCACCTCATATACATTCTGAGCTCCTTGCGTAAATGGGCAATGCTTTATACCTTATTGTTTATCACCTGTAATACCAGGGTTGTGTATGGCAGGTACATAATTAATATCAAAATACGTAAACTTTGAATGTTCATGTAACTTTCTATTATAATTACATGTCATAAAGGTCAGAGTGTGGATCCCATATTGTGGAGCTGTGTATTTGATATACCTAAGCTTTGAAGCTGATAAAATGAATGGGATGGTGTGTGTGTGTGTGTCTATTTACCAGGTTTCATCCTGAAGTGACATTTACTTTGGAAGTGTGCATTCTTTCTGAGTAGTGTTGATTCACAGCAGATAAGGGAAAAGCCAGAATATCTTTATACTCTTAATAAATGGACAGGCATCTTTTGGTTCATTTTGGAATTGCTGACTTCAAGTTCTTTGGATAGATACCCAGTAGCGGGATAGCTGGGTCGTATGGTAGTTCTATTTTTAATTTTTTGAGGAATCTCCATACTGTTTTCCATAGTGGCTGCACCAGTTTACATTCCCACCAGCAGTGTATGAGGGTTCCTTTTTCTCCACAACCTCTCCAACATTTGTTACTATTAGTTTTAGATATTTTTGTCATTCTAATGGGTGTAAGTTGATATCTTAGTGTAGTTTTGATTTGCATTTCCCTGATGATCAGCGATGATGAACATCTTTTCATGTGCCTATTGGCCATCAGTATATCTTCTTTGGAGAAATGTCTGTTCATGTCTTCTGCCCATGTTTTGATCGGGTTGTTTGATTTTTTTGTTGTTGAGTCATGTGTTTTTTATATATTATGGATATTAAGCCTTTCTTGGATGTATGACTTGCAAATATTTTTTCCCAGTTAGTGGGTTGTTTTTTTGTTTCAATCCTGTTTTCATTTGCCTTGAAGAAGCTCTTTAGTCTGATGAAGTCCCATTTGTTTATTTTTCCTATTGTTTCCCTTCTCTGGGAAGACATGGTGTCCGAAAAGATCCTTTTAATACTGATGTCAAAGAGTGTACTGCCTACGTTTTCTTCTAGAAGCCGTATGGTTTCAGGTTTCATCTTTAGGTCTTTGATCCATTTTGAGTTTATTTTGGTGAATGGTGAGAAAGAATGGTCAATTTTCATTCTTTTACATGTGGCTTTCCAGTTTTCCCAGCACCATTTGTTGAAAAGAATTTCTTTTCTCCATTGTAGGCCCTCAGCTCCTTTGTCGAAGATTAGCTGTCCATAGATGTGTGGTTTTATTTCTGGGCTTTCAGTTCTGTTCCATTGATCTGTGCACCTGTTTTTGTACCAGCACCATGCTGTTTTGATTACTGTAGCTTTGTAGTATGTTTTGAAGTCAGGGATTGTGATGCCTCCCGTTTTGTTCTTTTTTCTCAGGATTGCTTTAGCAATTCGGGGTCCTTTGTTGCCCCATATGGATTTTAGAATTCTTTGTTCTATTTCTGTAAAGAATGTCATTGGGATTCTGATTGGGATAGTGTTGAATCTGTATATTGCTTTAGGTAGAATGGACATCTTAACTATGTTTATTCTTCCAATCCATGTACATGGGATGTCTTTCCATCTCTTTATGTCGTCATCCATTTCTTTCAGAAAAACCTTGTAATTTTCATTGTATAGGTGTTTCACTTCCTTAGTTAAATTCACCCTGAGGTATTTTATTCTTTTTGTAGTGATTGTGAATGGTATTGTGTTCTTGAGTTCTTTTTCTGCTAGTTCGTTATTAGAGTATAGAAATGCTACTGATTTATGCAAATTGTTTTTATACCCTGCAACTTTGCTGTAGTTGTTGATTACTTCTAAAAGTTTTCCAATGGATTCTTTGGGGTTTTCTACGTATAAGATCATGTCATCTGCAAACAACAAGAGTTTCACTTCTTCCCTCCCTATTTGGATTCCTTTTGTTCCTTTTTCTTGCCTAATTGCTCTGGCCAGGACCTCCAGTACTATGTTAAATAAGAGTGGTGATAGAGGGCATCCTTGTCTCGTTCCTGTTTTCAGGGGGATGGCGTTCAGTTTTTGCCCATTGAGTATGATGTTGGCTGTGGGTTTGTCATATATGGCCTTTATTATGTTAAGGTAGTTCCCTTCTATACCCATTTTGTTCAGAGTTTTTATCATAAATGGCTGTTGGATCTTGTCAAATGCTTTCTGTGCATCTATTGAGATGATCGTGTGGTTTTTATTCCTCAGTTTGTTGATGCGGTGTATCACGTTGATTGATTTGCGGATGTTGAACCATCTCTGTGTCCCTGGTATGAATCCCACTTGATCATGATGTATGATCCTTTTGATGAATCGCTGAATTTGTGTTGCCAAAATTTTGTTGAGAATTTTTGCATGTATGTTCATCAGTGATATTGGCCTGTAGTTCTCTTTTTTCATGGTGTCCTCGTCAGGCTTTGGTATCAGCGTGATGTTGGCCTCATAGAGTGTGTTAGGAAGTGTTCCATCCTCCTTAATTTTTTGGAACAGCTTGAAAAGGATGGGTATTAAATCCTCTCTGAAAGTTTGGTAGAATTCCCCAGGAAAGCCATCTGGTCCTGGGGTTTTATTCTTTGGGATGGTTTTGATTGCTGTTTCAATCTCTTTCCTTGTGATTGGTGTGCTCAAATTGTCTGCTTCTTCTTGAGTGAGCTTTGGGAGATTGTAGGAGTCCAAGAATTTATCCATTTCCTCTAAGTTATCCATTTTGTTTGCATAGAGTTTTTCATAGTATTCTCTTATAATCTGTTGTATTTCTGTGGAGTCTGTTGTTATTTCTCCTCTTTCATTTCTGATTTTGTTTATTTGAGCTTTCTCCCTTTTTTCCTTTGTAAGTCTGGCTAGGGGTTTGTCAATTTTATTTATCTTCTCAAAGAACCAGCTCTTTGTTTCATTGATCCTTTCTACTGCCTTTTTTGTTTCAATAGCATTTATTTCTGCTCTGATTTTTATTATTTCTCTCCTTCTGCTGACTTTGGACTTTGTTCGTCTTTCTCTAATTCAGTTAGGTGTAGTTTAAGATTGCTTATTTGGGATTTTTCTTGTTTGTTAAGATGTTTCTGTATTGCAATGAATTTACCTCTTAATACAGCTTTTGCTGTATCCCATATGAGTTGATATGGCATGTTATCATTTTCATTTGTCTCCAGGTATTTTTTGATTTCTTCTTTAATTTCTTCAATGATCCATTGCTTGTTCAATAGCGTATTGTTTAGTCTCCACATCCTTGTGCCTTTCTCAGCTTTTTTCTTGTAATTAATTTCTAGCTTTATAGCATTATGATCAGAGAAGATGCTTGTTATTATTTCAATTTTTTAAAATTTGTAGAGGCTTGCCTTGTTTCCCAAGATATGGTCTATCCTTGAGAATGTTCCATGTGTACTTGAGAAGAATGTGTATTCTGCTGTTTTTGGATGAAGTGTTCTATATATGTCTATTAAGTCCAATTGTTTTAGCTTTTCATTTAGCTCCACTGTTTCCTTGTTGATTTTCTGTCTGGATGATCTGTCCATTGATGAGAGTGGGGTGTTGAGGTCCCCTACTATTATTGTGTTATTTTTAATATCTTCTTTTAGGTTTGTTAATAGTTGCTTTATGAGCTTTGGTGCTCCTGTGTTGGGTGCATAGATATTTATAAGCATTATTTCTTCTTGATGAAGTGTCCCTTTGATCATTATATAATGTCCCTCCGTGTCTGTCTTCGCCTGCCTTATTTTGAAATCTGTTTTGTCTGATATAAGAATTGCGACACCTGCTTTCTTTTGTTTGCTATTAGCTTGGAGTATTTGTCTTCCACCCCTTCACTCTGAGCCTGTGTTTGTCCTTGGGGCTGAGGTGTGTTTCCTGGAGGCAACAAATTGTTGGATCTTGTTCTTTAATCCATTTTGCCACTGTGTGTCTTTTTATTGGAGAGTTCAATCCGTTTACATTGAGGGTGATTATTGATGCATGAGGGCTTAATGCTGTCATTCTGTCACTTGTTATCTGGTTTTCCTGTGTATCCTTTGTTTCTCATCCTGTGAGTTTTAGCCTACTCATTGACTTCTGCAATTTCTTATGCTGGGTTTCTTAGATTTTTCCTTATTTATGTTTTGTGCCTCTGTTCTGTTTCTTAGTTTAGTGGCTACCCTAAAGTTTGTATTCAGAATCTCGTGTATAATATAGTCCACTTTCTGGTGGTCTCTTACTTACTTGGCCTAGACTGATTTAGTCCTTTCCTCTCCCCCTCCTAGATTATTATTTTCATCTCTTATTCCAACTCGTGTTGTGAGTTTGTGGTTAGAGTGATAAGATTGTCTTTGCTTTGGTGGTTTCCTTCCCTTTATCCTAATGCTATAGTTGAATATTTGCTATCCTATTCTGATTCTATCTAATTGTCTCCTACTCTGTGATTTGTGACCCCTTTCTCCCTTTTCTTCTTTTTTCAGGTATGAGAGCCTTCTTGAGGATTTCTTGGAGTGGAGGACTTTTGGTTACAAAGTCCCTTAGCTTTTGTTTGTCTGGAAAAGATTTAATTTCTCCTGTGTATCTGAAGGATATTTTTGCTGGATAGAGTATTCTTGGCTGAAGACTTTTATCCTTTAAAGTTTTGAATATGTCATTCCATTCTCTCCTGGCTTGTAAGATTTCTGTGGAGAAATCTGCTGAAAGTCTGATAAGAGTTCCTTTGTAGGTTATTTTCTTCTGCCTTGCTGCCCTGAGTATTCTTTCTTTGTCATTCATTTTTGCCATTTTTACTACTATATGCCTTACAGTAGGTCTTTTTACATTGACAAATCTAGGAGATCTGAAAACTTCCTCCACACACATTTCTCCCTCCATCCCTAGATTTGGGAAATTTCCTTCAATTATTTCTTTGAGCACTCCTTCCATTCCATTTGCCTTTTCCATGCCCTCAGGGATTCTGTTAATTCTTAAATTGGACTTCCTCATTGAATCTGCTATTTCTCTGAGATTTTCCTCATTCTTTTTAATTCTTAGTTCTCTTTCTTCCTCTGTCTGGAGCCATTCAGCCTGTCTGTCTTCAGTTATGCTAATTTGCTCCTCTATGGTATCTACACGTGCATTCAGGGAACCTGTATTCTGTTTTATCTGATCCATTGTATTTTTCGTTTCTAGTATTTCTTTTTTTTTTTTTTTTTAAGGATTGGCATCTGGGCTAACAACTGTTGCCAATCTTTTTTTTTTTTCCTCTGCTTTATCTCCCCAAAGCCCTCCTGTTCACAGTTGTGTATCTTAGTTGCAGGTCCTTCTAGTTGTCAGATCTAGTATTTCTGATCGATTCTTCTTTATAGTTTCAATCTGTTTTGTGAAGTAACTCCAGAACTCGTTGACTTGTTTCTCTGTATTTCCCTTTACCTCATTGAATTTTTTGATGATAGCTACTCTGAACTCATTTTCACTTAATTTACCTATTTCCAAGTCCTCAGGACTTAATTCTATGTTTTTATTGTTTTCCTTCTGGTCTGGAGCTTTTATAAATTGCTGGATGGTAGAGGAGCGGTTTTTGCACATGATGCTATGATTTGGTTGCAGTTACAGCCTGTTGCCACTAGACGGGAATCGAGAGCCCCGCGTTCTGAGCCCTCTGCCTTAAGTCGCAATGGTCGCGTGCAGCGTGGGTTGGGGGAGGAGGGACACTTTTTCTCCTGTGCTGACCTGGATTCCGATCAGCTCTCGCTTTCTGGTTTTCCGGGGCCCTGGCTTGATGGGGTCCCCACATGCAAAAGCTTTCCCCCATTAGAGGATTTCCACTTCACAGGTGGTGGGAGTCCTGGACGATCTGGCAGATGCGTGTCCCCTCCCCCACTCCTTCCTTCACCTGCGGCAGTGATCCCAGTCTCTAGGGGAGGGAGTGAAGTTCTCTCTTACCCTGTTCCAGCTCCTCCAAGGGCAGCTCCAGCCTCTCTGCCCTCCGTGTTTGGCTGCTGTGGGTCTCTGATGATCTCTGAATTATTAGAATTACTGGTTGAAGTTCAGTTGTTCGTTTTTTGGTTGTAGTTTGGAGGGGAAAGAGTCCTGGGTGGGCTCACTCCACCATGTCACTGACCTCACCCTCACTTTTTGTTTTTTTACAAAAGATAGCCACATTGTGATTAACTGGTTTGCAAAATAAGTGTACTTTCAATAAAACTTGGTCCAATTATTTACATAAGTGCAGCAAAAATAGCAATTGATCATATAGGCTCTTTTAATTCTGCTTTCCTGGAATGTTTTATGAAAAATCTCAGATTGAACTTTAAAGGCCTCTCAAGGCCAGAAAAGCCAAGCCAAGGACTTGCCATCAGATTTTTCCAGCAATACCTACAGATTTTGGTGGATTCCTCTCTTCTAGAGATTCTCCAAAATATTTTGAGGTTCTAGGCACCTGCCAGATAAGTGACCTTCCCTATTTACTGGGTGAGATTGCTGGAATCTCTGTAAACACAGTACCAGGCCAATATTTCCAAGTGGCTTTATTCCAGAAAGTCAACCTGATTCCTCAAAGGCGGTATTGTCATATCTGAGTCTGCATGTTTCTCTCCAATATGACAGTCCAGTCAAAGCCTTGGTAATATAACCAACATTTCCAAATGTGTCCTGTTATGAGGAGGACAGATTCTTATTGAACTTATGCAAATAACTATATTGCCACGAAATAATCATACTTACTCACTCACTAAGTTTCCAAATTCTGGAGGGATCAGGTAGGGAGAAAACAATAAATGTTTCAATTCTGCTCACAAAAGTATAATTTCACCAAATTGCTATGTCACAGTTAGCATAAGAGGAAAGAGAAAACTACTTCCTTAAATCTGAGAAACAAAACAAAGCATCAAAAAATCAACATTTCAAACAAAAGTCATAAAAATTATAATCATTCTCATCAGTTCATTCAATCCTGTGTAATTGATTCTTGACCTTGATCTTCTGTCAGCAGTTTCATGAAATCATCAATTTCTCTATTAGAGTTCTGTAATTTCTTACCCAGTTGAGTTTTATGATGTGAAAGCTTATCAGAAATCTGTATTCTAGAATCCTGTGTCAGAATCCTTTCCACGAGTTCCTCTGAAGATGAAACATTTGCAAAAGCAAAAAGCATCAGAGTAACATGGCAACTATCTGCAAATGACAAAAGATTCAAGAGGGCAATTGACAAAGAAGCTTGGTTACTTCTATGATGTCAAGATAGTAACTAGGATTATGGCTGATAACCAGGACAGATCAGAATTTTAGAAATGTTATATGCTTTTAAAAGATTTATATTAATAACATTTATCCACATACTACCACCTAAGAGAGTTTATCATCACTTATTTGACAATGCTTCCCATGTAATTTAACATACAAAATAAGCCTAGTAAGTTTAGTGTCTTCCTCCTTACAGGAAGAGAGAGCAAATTTCTTTGAGAAGTCTCAGGGGCTCTCTGAAAATCCTCAGAGTAATTTTCTTCCTTCTACCAAATCAAAAGAAAGCCTTCATTCAGGATTTCAACATTTTTTGAGAGAGAAGCTTGTCAAAAATAGCAAAATGGTTTAAAACACTTGTTCAAATAAGAAACAACACTTACTGAGAATCATGCTCAGTTATCTATTCAAAGTGACAACAGAAACAGTCAAAAATTCTTAATAGAGAGACCTCAGTCCTTCTGAACATAGGGAATTATTTTAACCAAACATAGATTTTCTGTCTTTTAGGTAGACTTACTCAAATAAAAGCCTTTTATAACCTCTGTATCAAGAGCAGACCAAAAGTTCAAGAAAATTATCCTTTTGAGAGAGAAAACCAAATTTTAATTTTTGCACCAGCTTATTTTTGACATTAAAACTCATTTACTTAGCTGGATTTACTTTAGTCGTAGCCAACTTGACCAAGCATAAAACTGCTTTCAGAATTTCTCCTTCACAACCTTCTACAACTTTCTCTTTACATTCAGAATTTGTCCCATGTTTGCTTTCTTCCCTTCTAGTACTTTAAGACAAATTTATCTTTCCTAACCCAACAAAAACACTTCCGTTCTTTATACCTTCTTTACTGAAAGCATGCATTTTAATTTTCTTGGATACAGAGCTGTTTTCCTTGTTAATTTCCAGTAGCTTTAATTATACATATTAATTAGAATTTTTAATCCTTAACAGACCCTAGTGAAAACCAAAAAGGTAAGCAATTATGAACTGTCTTTTATATCAGCATTCTAAATACTTTTCATAATTTTTTGGTGTTCCATCCTATCCAAAACTGACCCAGATACTCAACAGATTTTTATCAGATAACTTGACTTGGCAAAACTCCAAAGTTTGTTACCAATAAGAATTTGGAAGCTGTTTTTTGATGTATACAGACCATAAAATGTAATTATTGTACCCCAAAACCCTTACCCATTTTAATCTACCTAAATCATTTGTTTCAAACAATTATGTTCAGATTACCCACGAAAACTTCATGAGACATTAGACAAAATTAGCTATCATTTAGAGCTATTATTTTGCTGATGAATTTGTAACAGACAACACGAGCTTATTTGACTAGTAAACCCAGGCTGCCTGTCTGCATTGTAGCCAAATGCAAACAACTCTAAGGACGTGCCTATTTCAATCAAACCAACAATCTTAAACAAGCTTTCAGTTACTAAAGATTAATTTACATCACACTAATTTGAAAGACATTGTGTTAATTTCTATTACATTTAGAATTCATGTAAGTGGTTACTTTAAGCTAATTAAACAGAGCTCTTAATTTTGGCCATACCATCCAGAGGTAAAACATCGCACATGTATAAGATACATATAGACACACACAGAGTCTCCACAGCTATTGTTTTAAAAATTACTGCCAAGAATTAGGTACAGTAATACAAAGCTCACCAGTTATGAATCCAAATTTTGTTTTGAGGCTTTTTACTAATATTTGTGGAGAAGACATTCAAGATGTTAGACTTTTTGGCATGGGTACACTTGTGGCTGTTTTTTGCTTTTTCCCTTTTTTTCCTTCAGTCTTAGGAATTAGTGATGAGCTAGATAGTCCCCAAAGAGTTTGCAAGCTCTTTGAGATAAGGGAAATGCGTGGAACCTGAACTGCCTCTAGAGCTGCATTTCCAGTCTTACAAGCATTTTTTAAGGACAGATGCTCTTGATTGCTCAGAAATTGGGTTGTAACTCAAATGACATTATAGGTTGATCTACCTGTCCAACTACATCATAAAAGCACAAAGAAGCCCCTCAAGTTTTCTCCAAGATCAAGTTTCTGTGGCATAACCCATCCAATTGAAAGTGTTTCCAATTAGTTAAAATGCACCCAAGGGGTGAGTTTCTGGGGATGCTTGGTGTGTTCTGCATGGCAGTAAAGCCAGTGTCTGACTGACAGCAGCTGGAGAAAGAGAGCAGAGCCCGACTGCAGGTATCAATATAGTTATAAAATGCAGTCAAGTCCTGCTCAGCCCAGGCACTTAGTCCCTGAGCCAGCACAAGGCAAGCCAGGGAAGCAGGAGACAAAGGCCTGGAGCTGGCCAGGGGCTGGGGCTCCCAGTGCCAGGGTTGAGAGTTAGGTCCCTGGCAAAATGTTTCCAAATTTTCGATTTTACAGAAGGTCCAGGTTCTGCTCAGGTCCAGCCTGAACTTAACCTCGACTTGGTGACAACAAAGGAGATGGCAAATGAAACAGACAAAGAAAGGAAAAGAGGGGATCAGGCCAGGCCGTCATGGCTTCTTCCCAAGTGTTATCAAGAATAGGGTCACACAACAGTTCCCATGCTAGAGTACACAACACCGGCAGGACAGTTTACAGAATACATCATAGGTCTCCTATTCTCAAAACCAACTCAGTAGGTACCTAAAATACTCAATGAGTCAACCAGCAAGAGAGGGCACCACACTGTTGCCAGGGTGATCAGGCCTGGAAACCAGAGGGGGGACTCCCAGGGGTGGAGTCTTTAGCTCTTTAAAGATTTCTTTGTTTCTTTGTTGCAAAGCTAAAATGGAGCCCAAAATGGCCACTGTAACTTTGAGATGAAACAAAAGGGTCCACTACCTTGAAAATCCCCCCTGAACCTAGGGCAGCATCCTACACATTGTTCCAACTCTGGGGTTCCTATAGCAAGAGGTGATAGGGGTGTCCCCCTGGATTGCATCCCTTGTATATCTTCCCTCTTATGCCTTGCAGAAATAGGTGCCTGGTGAATGGTCCCAGAGATAAAAGAATAGAGAAAAACAGTGAAGAATTTTCCGCTGGTCTGGGGGACATTCTACCCAATTGCATCCTGGAGCCATTCTCCCAAGAAGAGGTTCCCATACGAAACCAAAGATTAGAGTTTGGTACTTTCCTTGAACCAGAGTCCCATTGGGACTTTCCCACAGTTCAGAGTGTGGTCAGGAGCCATGGGGAGGGATCCCAATTCAGCCTCAGGAAAAGAAACCTGCCATGGGAGTCTTGGAGATTGGCGACTGTCCTAAGGACTTAAGTGGTCCACCCATGCCCATGTAAAATTTATATATGAGACATAGGATTAGGAAGGAATGGGTTAATTCATTCTTCATCACCCTCAGGCTTTAGGTACTGATTCTCTTCAGGCTAATGCCGAGATTTGCCCCATAGAGTAACCATGGGCAGTAAACTTGGATTCATACAACTGTCTGAGAAGGTTCACAATGGAGAAGTGAATTTAGATCCATCCTTGAAAAAGAGGAAGGCACAAGGAAGAAAAGTGCACTTAGTAGAACTTAAGCTCACAAGCTGGTGAAGCAAGATCCCCATACGGGCCACCGGAAGAAATGATGTGGGCTCAGCACACCAAGGAGTCAGAAGAAAGATTTCTTGGACTCTCAAGTTCTGGCAGGAATGCTCTTTATTCAGAGAATAGCATGAGGACTGGACCCATGGGCAGTGAAGAGCTTCACTGGTTTGAGGGTGGAGCCAAATTTATAAGGCCTGGGTATGTGGTTTATTTCTTTATAAGACAAAGGAAAGATCAGGTAAAAAAGTTGTTAAAATGGTATCAGTGCAGGTGGGGTCTGGTTATCGTGTGGTCGTATAACTTTAGATACAAATTGGGTCAGGACGTCCTATACTTCCTGGAGGATGATGTAGATTGGCATGGAGGCCAGGACACCTTGGGCTTCTTTCCCTGGGGCAGCCTTGATTCTCATCACTAGTTACTCATTATGACCAAGAGAGAAATTGGTATTTTGTGGGTAGCACAGGGAACTTGTTTTTCTCTGTGCTTACGTAAAATTATGAAAATGCCTGCCTTCATCTCATTTTATCTTGGTCTCAGAGTCCCTGGTCTGTGGTTGGGATTCTGTGAGATTATATCCACTAGGAGAATAACATGGCCTGGTTGTGAGAGCCAGGCAACCTTCCCAGCGTCAGGGGCTGCTCTTTGCTCTGCTTTCTCAGCACCAACTCTGAAGTGCACCCGGTTCTTGATGCTGAGGATTCAGCAATCAATAAAACAGACAAAAATGATGGAGTTTACAGTCTAGTGAGGGGGAGAAAGATAATAAAATAAATAAGTAAATTGTAATACATTCGAAAGTGATAAGTGCTATGGAGAAGAAATATAAAACAAGGAAGGGAAATAAGGATACTGAGGGGGAGGGTGGGGACCACTTAAATTTAAAGTAGGGAGGTCAGAGAAGGCTTCCCTGTAAAGCTCACATTTGAGCAAACACTTCAAGGGATGAGGGAGTGAGCCATGAAGATGCGGGAGTGAAGAGCCTTCCAGGAATAAGGAGCAGCCCAAGAAAGTCTCCAAGGCAAGAGCATATCTGCTATGTTCTAAGAACAGCAAGGAG
Source organism: Equus caballus (assembly GCF_041296265.1). Classification (NCBI taxonomy): domain Eukaryota; kingdom Metazoa; phylum Chordata; class Mammalia; order Perissodactyla; family Equidae; genus Equus; species Equus caballus. The sequence goes on from NC_091707.1 coordinate 39,108,597, forward strand.
CCCTGTAGCTGCAGAAGTGGATGAGGGAGGGGATAGCAGGAGAATGGGACCAGGGGAACTCAGAGAAGAGATTGGGGTCAGGTGGTTTATGGATTTTAGGTCAACATTAAGGGGCATCAGAATGCTACTTTTTATGTCTCCAAGACTGGCTATCTTGAAGTATGGCTTGGATAATGGCCTGGAGTTTCCCCTCTCCTGCAGGGGAATGACCAAATTAATTACACAAACCTCTTTATTAGTCGTTTGGATATAATACTGAAGTAACCAATTAAAACAATTGTACTCAAAAGTTTGAGTCAGAGGAAGTTCATACGCTGGTTAGAAGTTGAGATGGGTGATTGCAAAATAGCCATTATCAAGAGAAGGATCTTCAAAATATTCAAATAATGCTGTAAAAGTCACTGGGAAGTAAGTTTAGAAAACATTTATGATGCAAAATAGGGTTTTTGATCACTTCCTATTCTAGAATAGGCTCCCAGCTGTGTTGACTTCGTGTAAATCCAACTCAAAGGGATGCACTGACAAAAGAGAAGTATATGTGTGTTATATATATTAAAATATACATTAATAAATATATATTTCATATATGCATGAAAAACATGTATATACAGACACACATGTGTGTAATTAAACAACTGAGAACAAGTTGCAGACATGCTGCCTCCTTGTCCTTAAATATGTTCATGTGTATTTCCTGAAAACAAGGAATTCTCTAACATAACCTCAGGACAGTTTCAAAGTTGGAAACTTAGCACTGAATCAATACTATCATCTAACCTATAGATTTTATTCAGATTGGGCTGACTTGCCACACTAATGTCCCCTTTCTACAATAGAAAATCCAACATCATAAGGTGCATCCAGTTTGTCTAGTCTTATTAGAGTCTTTGAACCTGGAACAGTTCCTGAGGGTGTGTGGGTGTGTTTGTGTGTTTTCCTGAACCTTATGATATTGACCTTTTTTAGGTATATAAACAAGTTATTTCATAGACTGTGCCTTAATTTCAGTTTGTGTCATGATTAGTTTCAGATTATGCACGTTTGGTAAGAACACTACAGAATGATGCTGAATTCTCAGTGCATCATGTCAGGAGCCAGATGCTGTTGGTTGGTCCAAATCAGGGCAGTGATCCTTTTGATTAATTGGTTAAGGAGACGTTTCTACTGTATTAACCTTTTGTAATTAATATGTATTTTGTAGAGGATACTTTGAGACTATGTAACTATCTCATTATTCCTCAAACATCCACTCACTAGTTTTACCATGTATATTCATGATATTTGCCTGAGTCAATAATTACTGTGACGGTTGCCAAATGGTGATTTTTTTTTTTGAGGAAGATTAGCCCTGAGTTAACTACTGCCAATCCTCCTCTTTTTGCTGAGGAAGACTGACCCTGAGCTAACATCCATGCCCATCTTCCTCTACTTTATATGTGGGATGCCTACCACAGCATGGCTTGCCAAGTGGTGCCATGTCCACACCTGGAATCCGAACCAGTGAACCCCGGGCCACCAAGAAGTGGGATGTACACACTTAACTGCTGTGCCACCGGGCCGGCCCCCAAATGGTGATTTTCTAATTCTATCATTCCTTCCACATTTATTATTAGCTTTCTAGTGTAGACAGAGCTTTCTCTTCTTTTTCATTATTTAATTTACATTGGTGTAGACTCATGTATTCTTTATTCAAGAGGTTATAATCCTTACTATCATTATTATTTTTGTGTTCAGATTATCTTAGGTTTGGCTGGTGGGTGCCCCTTCAAACTGACTCCTATATCTTTTTGACATATCCCCATCATTCTTTGAGCACATCCTTACATTTTTGCACTATTTACATTTTTTTCTACTTTACTTGACCCAGCCATGGAATCAGCCATTTCTCCAAGGAGGCCTGCTTTCTTTCAGTGGACAATGGTATTTACATTCCAGGAGTACTCATTGCTACCGGAGTGTTAATGCTTCTAAAGTCTCTTAGCAGATAGAGCAGGGGATATGTGTGTGTGTGTGTGTGTATAGGTATAGAGGTGTGTGTGTGTGTATGCATGCATCCCCTGATACACATATACACAGATACACACATTTCTACCCATTTCTATATCTATTTATCTCTTTCTATATATTAAAAGTCCTGAGGAAATGAATGAATGAACCACAGAGAAAATAGGAGAAACTATTTATAGTACATATATTTTAAAGATAACTTGTGTCCAAAATATATGAACTCAATAATAAACATATAATGAATATATTATTAAAAACCACATATACTATAAACAGAGATATAAAATAAACATGAATTAAATAATATGAATAAAATAAATATGATGTAACATAAAAGTATATAAACAACATAATAAAAATACCAAAAAACCCCAATAAAAAATGGGAAAGATTTGAACAGAGCTTCTCAAAGAAAATATGCAAGTAGAACGTAAGCACATAAAAAAGTGTTCAACATTGTTAGTCATCAAGGCAATGTAAATAAGGATCACAATGAAATATCACTTAGTCCCACTAAAATGGCTAAAATTTAAATGCCTGACGATGTCAAATGTTGATTAGGCTGTGGAACAATTGGAACTCTCATATACAACTGAGAGAGCTGTAAAAGGGTGCAACTGAGTAAATTGTTTGAGTAAAATTGTTTGACAGTAGTTCTTATACATTTAAACGTATACCTACTCTGTAACTCAGTGTTTTTCATTCTAAAGTACTCACACAAGAGAGATGAAATCATATGTCCACAATATGTCTTGTGCAAAAATGTTCATAGTGGCTATATTCACAACAGGGAAGATCTTGGAACAACTTAAAATGTCCACTTTCTGGGGAGTGGATAAACAAATTGTGGTATATTTGTACAATGGAATACTACTCAGCACTAAAAAAGAAAGAATGATTAATATGTGCACATCATGGATGATTCTCAGAAACATTATGCTGAGTGAAAGAAACCAGACACAAAAGAGCCTATCTGTTATGATTTCATTCATATGGAGCTCAAGAATGAGTGAAACCAATCTATAGTGACAGAGTTCAGAACAGCTGTTGCTTGGGGTGAGGGTGGCAGCAGGAAATTGACTGGAAAGGGGCAGGAGGGAACTTTTGGGTAATGGAGATCGTCTATAGTCTGATTAGCGTGTGGGTCCCATGAGTATATACATTTGTCAAAACTCATAGAACTGTGCCCTTAAGATCCAGGCATTTTACTGTATGTAAGTGGTAACTTGTGGCAGGCAGAATAACGTCCCTCCCTCCACAGGTGTTATGTCCTAATGCCCAAACCTGTGAATATGTTACCTTACAAGGCATAGAACTTTCAAGGTGTGCTTAAGTTAAGGGTCTTGAGATGGGGGCAATTCTCTCAGATTACCCAGATGGGTCCTAAATGTAATCACAAGCATCCTTACAAGAGGGAGGCAGGAGGGTCAAAGTCAGAAAGTGAAGATGTGATGATGGTTCAGAGGTTGGAGTGATGTCATTGCTGAAAGGGGGCCAGGAGCCAAAGAATGCAGACAGCCTCTAGAAGCTGGAAAACGCAAGACTGGATCATCCCCAGAACATCCAGAAGGAACGCAGCCTTGCCAACTTCTTGATTTTAGCCCTGTAAGGTCTGTTTTTGGACTTCTAACATCTAGAACTTTAAGATAATAAGTTTGTGTTGTTTTAAGTCATAGGATTGTGGTAATTTGTTATAGCAGCAATAGGAAACTAATGTATACTGCATTAAAAAATGTATTAGAAAATGCACTTCTTAAATGAGCAGTCCCACGTGCTACCATAAAAAAAAAAGGCCATGTTGAAAAATGGATCTGGGTCCTACTCTGGATTGTACCATCTACCAGCTCAGCCATGGAACCTTTGGCAAGTTACGTAACATCCCTAAGGCTCAGTTTCATTTTTCCTTTTCTTTTTTTGAGGAAGATTAGCCCTGAGCTAACATCCACTGCCAATCCTCCTCTTTTTGCTGAGGAAGATTGGCCCTGAGCTAACATCCATGCCCATCTTCCTCTACTTTTTATATGTGGGACGCCTGCCACAGCATGGCTTGCCAAGCAGCGCATAGGTCCACACCCGCGACCCGAACCAGTGAACCCAGAGCCGCCAAAGCGGAACATGGGAACTTAACTGCTGTACCACTGGGCCAGCCCCCCTAAGGCTCAGTTTCTTAATCTACAAAAGCAGGATCCTTAAACTTGGCTTACCTCTCAGACCTGTCGTGAAAATAAAAAGCAACAAAATAAGAAATCACTCTGACAACAGAAGATGAAAAAGTGAAGCCTTATTATTATGTTGGACTTTTATCCAGCATAAATGTATAAATGACCAAAGGTGGTCAGGCAGTTTGAATTCTACCTCTTGAGTGAGAGACAACTAGAGTAGAAGGGCATAGGTCATGTGGGGAACTTCTTATCAGGCTGCCCTTTTCATTTTTTTAAAAATAATTTTTTATTTTGAAATAGTTTAAGACTCATAAGAAGTTGCAAGAATATGTTCCTGATCATTTTCAGAGAGTGGTAGCCTATTCCTCTCTACTTATCCTACTCCTGCTGGCATTCTGGAAGGTTCCTAGTTTCACTAAGTTCCTAATTGAAATAACTAAGATTTACTGTGCTCTCACAATGTGCCTAGCGCTGTGGTAGCTTCACATATGAATTGTCATTTAAGCCTCATATTAATAACAGGAAGGAGGTGCTTTAGTTATTCTCATTTTGTGAACGAAGAAATCAAGACTTAGAGACGTTTCGCAACTTCCCTAGTTGTACGGTTCGGAGTGTGGGCGCCAGTATTTCAGCCAGACACCTGACTTCAGAGACAAGCACAGAAGTGGAAGTGGAAGTCCTCCCTTGTCTCACAGAGTAACTTAGAGACATTTATACATTTTGAACACAAATAGACATGCAAGGAGAGCACATATATACATACGAGGGAGTGATTTTGGTGCTGAATCAAGGAATAAAGGCAAAACAGGATTTATGAGAAAGAAAGAGAGGGGAGAAAAAAGCTGGAGATCATCTGGAAACAGTGAGCATTTTTAGCAGTTTTTTAGCACTGATTTGCTGGCAACTAAGAAAGACGTCAACCCAGGTATTATGTTCTTGAGTTGTGTTACTAAAGGTATCAAAAAAAGTTTTCAGTTTTTTATGGAGTCTCCAGAAAACCTTGGGAGTTTAGCTCGGGAGCATGTGGGACAGGCACCTCTAGTGATGAGGGCCAGCTTCCTTCATCAATTCCTCCATGTTAATTAGCCAGGTCTCCACCGTTTCCCTTATCAGAATTTCTCACTTGTCAGGCTTAAGAACTGATTTCATTATTTAGTAACAATTAAATTCATCTCCAATCCTAGCAATTCTCATCGCCTAATGTTTCTTGAAAGTTCTACTTCTTTTCTATTTCCATGGTCACCGTCCTAGTCATAGCTCTCATTACATCATGTCATGTAAACTTGCTAATGGAATCAACTTGTTTTCCTCAAACTCTGTTGCTCAAGAAGTTATAGAGTTTTCTATAAACTTGGACAAAGAATTCAAATTCCTCTGCATAAATACCAAGCATCGGGGCTGGCCCGTGGCCGAGTGGTTAAGTTCGGGTGCTCCGCTGCAGGCGGCCCAGTGTTTCGTTGGTTTGGATCCTGGGCGCGGACATGGCACTGCTCATCAAACCACGCTGAGGCAGCGTCCCACATGCCACAACTAGAAGGACCCACAACAAAGAATATACAACTATGTACTGGGGGGCTTTGGGGAGAAAAATGAAAAAAATAAAATCTTTAAAAAAAAAATACCGAGCATCTTTTTTTCTCTCCTCCCCTATATCTCCAATCATATTTTTCCTTTGCCGCTAATACATATGTATAAGGCAGCTCGGGCTGCGGTAACAAAATACCATAGACTGAGAGGCTTAAAGAACAGAAATTTAATTCTTAAACAATTCTGAAGGCTGGAAGTGCGAGATCAGGGTGCCTGCGTGGTTGGGTTCTGGTGAGAGCTTTCTTGCAGACAGCTGGGGTTTTGCTGTATCATCATGGCAGGGAGAGAGAGTGGACATGCTTTCTGGTCCTGTGGTCTCTTCCTATAAGGGTTCTAATCCCACCCTTGGCCCCCACCCTCATGACCTCATCTAGACCTAATCATCTGCCCAAAGCGTCATCTCCAAATACCATCACACTGGGGGTTAGGGCTTCAAAATAGGAATCGGGGGGAGGTGGACAGAATTCAGTCCATAGCCTATATATTGCTTCAGATGCAGCTCTACTGCTTGCACTATCTTGTGCTTTCTTATATCTTTCCTCTAGCTGAACTGCTTGCCCCTATTTTCTGATAATCTTGCTTTTCAAAAACCAAGTCTAAATTTTAAGATCTGTACATCCAGCTTAATCCTTCTTTTGTTTGAACTTTTCGATTTTCATAAAATGTTCCTTTGTGCTATTTTAGTTTGTAGGTATTTGATCTTAAGCATTTTGCTACATCTTTTATTCCAAAATTACAATTGGGTTGTAGGGAGGCAACTGCCATGTCTTGCAGATTAAATACTGTTACAAAGAGAATCTCTTTATTATGAAAGGATTTTGACAACCTCAATAATGGGCTACTTATCTTTAGCACTACAGGACTCCATTGTAAGCAAGGAGGGAAAAAGCACAGTAACTGAGTGTTTATTGTAGCATGATTTAAAATCATGAAATTTTCAAGCCTTTATCTTTCATATTACGTTTTAAAACCCTCATGCCTTAAGAAGTGATTTAAGATCATATAGCCAGTTAATGGTGGTGATATAGACCCAGATTTCTTGGCTTCCGGTCAGAAGTTTATTTATTAAAATGGATTTTTTCATTGGAAAGCTAGTAGGTTGTATTAATTTTCTATTGCTGCTTAACAAATTACAACAAATTTAGCAGCTTAAGACACATTTATCATCTCATCGTTTCCACGGGTCAGGAATCCTGGCATGGCTTAGCTGAGTCCTCTGCTCAGGGTCTCACAAGGCTGAGACCTGGGGTCCTCTTCCAAGCTTACGTGGAGTTTGGCAGAATTCATTTCCTTGAAGCTGTAATACTCATGGCAGCAAACTCATTGCTTCTTCAAGGCCAGCAGGAGAGAGAGTCTGTTTGTTCAAATCTCTGGACTGTAAACCTTCTTTGAAAGGGCTCATCTGATTAGGCCAGGTCCTCCCACGATAATCTTTTTATTAACTCAGTCAACTGATTAGGGACCTTATATCTGTAAAAATCCCTTCACCTTTGCCACATATTGTAACCTAATCATAGGAATGACATCGGTCATATTCGAAGGCCCCACCTACACTCTAGGCCAGGAGATTTTACAGGATGTGTACATTTTGTTAACTTTCTTTTTTTTTTAATTTTTCCTTTTTCTCCCCAAAGCCCCCTGGTACATAGTTGTGTATTTTTAGTTGTGGGTCCTTCTAGTTGTGGCATGTGGGATGCTGCCTCAGCATGGCTTGATGAGCAGTGCCATGTCCATGCCCAGGATACGAACCAGTGAAACCCTGGGCCACCAAAGTGGGGTGCACGAACTTAACCACTCAGCCATGGGGCTGGCCCCCTACATTCTGTTAACTTCTAAAAATTAGGAAAAGTAGAAACAGGGGAAAAAAGTCACTCCTTGTTTGAGTTCCCGAACAAAACAACATATAGGTGTATTTCTTTCTAGCCATTTGTTCTTGTTGCTGTTCCCTGAGTCCCTTGGGTTTATTTATGTATTTATTTTTACACTTTGAAAATAGAATCATACAGTATATACCACTAAGTTTGATGCTTTATTCATTTGGCATTATTTTGTAAGGACTTTTACATGTTGTCAGATAGTCCCCCCATAGACATATATATTTTTTTCCTTTACTAAAAATGTCTTTTCAGTGAGGGAAAAAGTGGAAAATACAGATAAACAAAAAAGTAAAACAAATTAACTCAGATTGCAATATTTAGAATTAAACCCTAATAACATTTTGTGTTATATGTTTCCAGATTTTTGTCTTGGTATGACTGTATGAGTCTACTCATATGTATATATCAAGGTGGACAAAATTTTTTTTACCTTATCTTTTGGCATCCAAATTTCCTTTTTGGGGAGAAGGCACATTGTTTAGGAAAAATAAGTTGCTACTTCCTTGGGGATAAAATGGGATCTTGAGTTTCAAGATGTTGGATGATGTGAAGGTTTCAGAGAAGGGGGGAAGTGACTCTGCAAAGTAGAGGCGAAGAGTCTGGAGCTCCGGGGAGATGCGGGAGGTGGGCGTGAAGGGCAAAGGGAGGGAGAGATGAGAGGCAAAGGAGATGATGGCACTCTGGGCACTGTGCGATGTGACTGCCCACGTCCCTTTCCCCAGCTCAGTTTTCACTACATCTGCTAAGATTTTGAATACTTGGTGTGAAGGATTTGCTGTAATGCAAGGTTTCTCAACCTTGGAACTACTGCCATTTTGGAGGTGGGTAATTCTTTGTTGCAGGGTCCCTGGGCATTGATGAGTGTTTAGGAGCAGCCCTGATCTCTACCCACTAGATGCCAATGGCAGCCCCACCCTCCAGTTGTGGCAATTGAAAGTGTCTCTAGACATTGCCAATATCCTCTGGGCAGCAAAATCAGCCACCGTTGAGGACCATTGTTGTAGTGGAAACGGTAGAAGGGGCTGAGTTTTTTGCGGGGTGATCATGTTCGCTTTATAATGTGCCAACTTGTCTAGGCTGAACTGTATTCCCCAGAACTCCTTTACCTGTATGTTTCTAGTTAGGCTTGCTCACAAAGTTTTTGTGGGAGATTTGGAGGGTGGAAGGGGAGCGGCAACTCCCACACGTTGGGCACGTAGCCCACACACATTCGTGGTGCTCTGCAGATTCACCCTATTGGTGTGAAGCTCTACACTCTCTGAATCCTCCTTTGGCATCTCCACCTCTGGGTATGTAAAGCTCCGTGGAGAAGGGCTCTGTCTTCTGTAGGAAGCCAATGGCATTGTATTGGTGTGCTGGGGCTGCCATAACAAAAGGCCACGCACTGGGAGGCTGAAAACAGAAATTTATTTTCTCATAGTTCTGAAGGTTAAAAGTTTGAGATCAAGGTGTTGGCAGGGTTGGTTTCTTCTAAGGCCTCTTTCCTTGGCCTGTAGGTGGCATCTTCTCCCTGTGTGTTCACATCATCTTCCCTCTGTGTGTGTGTGTGTTCCAATTTCCTTTTCTTATAAGGGTACCAGCCATATTGGATTAGGGCCCACTCTAATGATTTAATTTTAACGGATGTTCTGGCTCAAGCAGACAGGCAGGAAGGGAGTGAATCCTCCTTCTTCTGCTTTTTGCCCTATTCAGGCCCTCAGAGGATTGGATGACCCCCCCCCCCCCCCCACTGGGGAGGGCCATCTACTTTACTGAGTCTACCCCTTAGAAACAGCCTCATAGACACATGCGGAAATAATGTTTGATCTGGGCACCCCATGGCCCAATCAAATTGATACATAAAATTAATCATCGCGTGGGATTAGAACTTCAACCTATGAATTTGGGGAGAACGCAATTCAGCCCATGACAATCACCAAGGTCAGAGTCCACAGGAACTGACATGGGTTTCGTCTGTCCTCATGGGCTTCAGCTCATTCTTGAGGGCTCCAGCTTGTCCTTTTCTCCCTGCCTTACATCATCTTCTCTTCCTGTTTGTCTTCCTTGTGGGCATCAAGTTCTCATATCAGATGGAAAGACAGAGACTATTTAATCACTCCCACAACTGCATCAAGTCAAATCTCTGTAATAAACACATATAATATACATAAATACCCATATTTGAAATCTGCTTCTCTGGTTGAACCCTGACTGATACAGCGGGACAGAGGCAGAACACCAGGGAGCCAGAGGCTGAGGGGCTGGAAGGACAGAAGGACTTAAATGCCCCTCTTCCCTCCCCTGCCATGTCCCACCCCCAGGAAGGAGTTTGGGAGGGAGCTTCACGTTTCATCAGGGTATAAAATCAGAGGAGTCAAAAAAATTTCAACTGAAGCTCATGGATAGGGTTTACCACCTGTGATTTTGTTTACACAAATAAATGCATAAACAATTTTCATGGCTCTCTGGTTTGCCATTGAATGGCTGTTCTGTATTTGGCTATTATCTTGAGCTTGGATATTTAAATTGTTTTCATCTCCTCCCACATTATAAATAATGCTTTGATGATTTTTTTTTTGGTTTGGTTACTTATTTTGAATTAAGAATTACATCTTTATAAGAGTGAAATTACAGCGTATGTCCATTTGTGCCTCTGAGAAGCAGACATGTGGAATTAGACATGCAAGAGGATTTCTGGGGAGAATCCTGAGCAGGATCAAGGGCATAAGGAACAGGAGTGGGTTGGGAGAGCCCTCAGACCATGATGTAGGTCTGCCACCTATGAAGGGAGGGAAGGAAGGAGGGATTGGGTAAGACTGCAGAGGGGTCCTGAGAAAGTCTCAGCTGATTGGGTCCCCAGAGCAAAGGCTGATGGGTCCCTCATTGGGCAGAAGTGGCCTGACTCAAGTCCGCTGCATGCTCAGCCATTCACTGGGACCAGGCTGGGAGAAGTATAGTCTCCACGTGAATTCATGATGGACCAAGGGTGCCTTTTGCAGCAGGACCTGTGGGAAGGGGTTCAGCATAGCACACCTCCATGACCACTGCATTGGACCACAGGATATTTACTGTTTTAGCACCGATCACCAACTTATTTTCCACAAGAGTTATAGATTTTGTCACACTGAACAATACAGGTCCTGCCACTTGGACTCAGTCACACAGAAGCCCACGGCACACCTGAAGTGAGTGCACTCTGCAGATGGTGGGCATCTCTCATGAATATCGCCTTCCCACAGCTGTCTATGAGCCTCTGTCTCGATTCCTTCCAAAAGTCTTCATTTCCGTGGCTACCCACCCTGCCTCCTGACATTCCATGACAGCCCTCACCCCAGGCGGTGATCTGGCAAAGCAGGAATCAACCCTGCCATTTCCACATATAACCAGGAATGTCTGAATTCAGCATCTTGAGTATAAAATAAGGGCACAGTTTCTGAAATGTTTAAAGCACAGTAACTCTAAGCTCTTGCCTGCCCTCATTATGATAGAGCCATTTTCTTTTTCTAGCATTCTTTTTGTCGAAATCAATGTGACGGTACAGTCCTTTAAAGTATTAATTGATGTGCTGTTTCTCAGCTGCCAGGAAGAGCTGTCATCCTCTCTCTCAGCAGCTAAAGGAAAGAGCACCCATGGCTGTGGGAACAATTTACAGTGTGAAACAAAGATGCCAGCTTCTTTTTTTTTTTTAAGATTGGCACCTGAGCTAACAACTGTTGCCAATCTTTTTTCTTTTTCTTCTTCTCCCCAAAGCCTCCCAGTACATAGTTGTATATTCTAGCTGTAGGTCCTTCTGGTTGTGGCGCGTGGGATGCTGCCTCAGCATGGCCTGATGAGCGGTGCTGTGTCTGTGGCCAGGATCCGAACTGGCAAAACTCCGGGCTACTGAAGTGGAGCACACGAACTTAACCACTCAGCCATGGGGCAGATACCAGCTTCTTGATTTCTATCACTCTAATGTGGAGCAGGGTGGATTTTGATATGGCACAAAGAGAAAAGGATTTATTTTCCTACTCCAGGAATAGGAAGGAAGAGGCAGAGGTAAAAGGAACCCTAATCTGCAGCAGCAGAGCTGATGAACAGCAAAGAGAGGAGGCAGAGCACTCTGCACGACCCCACCCTCGTCTCCCCACTCACAGACCTGTTGTAGTAGTGTGTACGTGTGTGTGTGTGTGTGTTCTTGTGTTTGTGTGTGCTGGTGGCAGTCATGATGAATCTCCTGGACAGAAGGAAAATTCCTTCCTTGAATGAGAAGCTTTGAAAATAAAGAAATTTTGTGCCTTGCTTTCTGCCTGGGCCTTTTGAGATGTTGTCTTAGTATGTTTTGGCTGCTATCACAAAACGCTGTAAACTGAGTGACTTATCAACAACAAAAATTTATTTCCCACCTTTCTGGAGGCTGCTAGTCTGAGATCAGGGTGCCAGCACAGTTGGGTTCTGGTGAGGACCCTCTTCCAGGTTTCAGGATGCCGACTTCTCGTGGTATCCACGCACGGCGGAGAGCGGAGAGAGAGAAAGGACACTCTCTGGGGACTCTTATGGGAGCGCTAATCCCAGTCATGAGGGCTCCATCCTCATGATCTCATCTGAACCCAGTCGCCTCCCAAAGGCCCCACCTCCTAATATCATCAGGTTGGGTGGTAGGGTTTCAACTTATGAATTTTGGGCGGACACAAACATTCAGTCCACAACGGATGTTAACCCCATAGATGCTCCTCATATCACCAGGTACAGAGAAGCTGTGAAAATGGGGACATGACGTGTCTAGTCAGGAGGGTCCAGAGTGTGGTTTGGGGTGTGCAGGGGATCTGAATATTCTTAGATACCTGAGGAGAGAGAACGTGAAGCGTGAGAACTAGTAGGCTGGTTGCTGGGCAGGGAGAGTGGACAGCCATAAACGTCCATGGCTGAAGTCTCACAGAATCTTCTATGTCACAGGGCCAAACTGTGAGCCAGGTCGGGAGTGGGGGGTGGTCAGGGGTGTTGCTGGGCTGAGAGAACAGCGGGGAAGATCAGGGACCAGGAATGCTCCTCTTGATCAATGCCACTTTGTGATCTAAACTTTCCCTGAATATAAATGTCCCCCTTGGATGGGGGTGGGTGGTGAATAGACCCTGGCTTGGTTCCGTTTTAAAGTGAGGTGAGAAGAACAAAACCAAAACAACAGAAAAGATTTGCTTTATTAGACTGAAGGAAACTTAACCTCTAATAGACTAAGTTGTCTGCCATGAGTGAGGCGGCTGGCACAGAGTTTAGAAATTAGAGTCATATGGCACTTTATTCAGCGCTGACTCTACAAACACACACCTGGCACAACCTCAACCACTCTTACAATCCTCTCCATGACCTGGAAATCAGACGTGCGGTTCTCCTGTTGCCTGCTCCCTTCAGGGGAGCAGGAACTCAGACGCCTCCTCCGGGTCAGCGTCCCAAACTACTGCCCCTCCGGCGGCTCTGCTTGCTGCTCTCGGTGGCCTCATGCGCCCTCTTGTGGCCATTACTTGACACGGCCCCCACTCAGGGGTGGGAGGAGCTCCTTCCCTCAGCGTCTGATCCAGTCAATGACGGCTCAGAGGGAAAATGGTCTGAGGCTCCCGGGGGTAAGCGTTTTGGTGATATACACATGGCTATTTCCTACAAGTAGCGTCAGGATGGGTGAGGCAGGAAGGTTCCAGAATCAATGCCCTGTCCTCAACTATGACAGCCTGTGCCGTGGCATGATTCTGTGTCACAAATCCAGCCTCCTCCCTTTGGTGAGTGTCTTCTTAGGTTCCCGTTTTCTGTTAAGAGGCCTCATTTGAGGCCATTTTGTCCTTCAGACATGTTCTATTACATCTTTTAAAAAATAAACTTTTGGGGCCGGCCCCGTGGCCGAGTGGTTGAGTTCACCCACTCCGCTAGGGCCACCCAGGGTTTCGCCGGTTCGGAACCTGGGTGCGGACATGGCACCACTCATTAGGCCATGCTGAGGTGGCGTCCCACATGCCACAGCTAGAAGAACCCACAACTAAAAATGTGCAACTATGTACCGGGGTGCTTTGGGGAGAAAAAGGAAAAATAAAATCTTAAAAAAATAAATAATTTTTGATTTGAGAATAGTTTTAGATTTATAGAAAAGTTGCAATGTTCCCATGTACTCTACACCCAGTTTCCCATATTGTTAACATCTTTCATTTGAAAGGTGCATTTGTCACGATGGATGAACCAGTATCAATACATTGTTATTAACTAAAGTCCATACTTTATTCAGCTTTCCCTAGTTTTTACCTAATGTTCTTTTTCTGTTCCAGGAGCCCGTCCGGGATCCCATATTGCATTTAATCATATCTCATTAGGTTCCCCTTGGCTATGACAAGTTTCTCAGATCCTCCTTGTTTTTGATGAGATTGACAATTTTGAGGGATACTGGCAGGGCATTTTGTAGAATGTCCCTCAACTGGGATTTGTCTCTGTTTTTCTCGTGATTAGGCTGGGGTTATGGGGTTTGTGAGAAAGATCACAGAAGTGAAAGGCCCTTCTCATCACATCATATCAAGGGTATATACGATCAATACGTCTTATCACTGGTGATGTTGACCTTGATCACTGCCTGAGGTAATGTCTGTCAGGTTTCTCCTCTGTAAAGTTTCTCTTTTTTTCCCCTTTCCATACTGTTCTCTGAGGAAGGAAATCATTATACTCAGCCCTTCTGTCACTTTTGAATCTCAGTGAGAAAGAGCCCGCATCTCCAGCAGTTTTGTGTTTTTCAGTCATTCCATCAGCAATTTGTTATTTGTGGTTCAAGGCACATTAAAAAATAATGTTTGGACCCATTTTCATGTATAAATAGTCTCCGAAGGATATTGCCATGCAAGGGAAAGATCATACATTTGAATTAAGCTAGATACCAAAGTAGTGAGGAAGGATGCTGGCGATGCTGGTGATGCTGGCGCCAGTGCCTTGCTGTGTTCCTCCACCGACAGACACCAAGCATTTCAGGGCTCTGGGCGTGAGTACAAATAAAGGTCTATGTACCATGTTTCTAACAAACTGAGAGTTATAAATTAAGCAAGCAAACTGTTGAATTATGTTCTATCCTCCTGCCAAAACAAATACACCTTCACAAAAAATGTGCAAAACTACAGTCTTATATGATGGAAAGTCGGTGAATATCAAAGACAGCTGAATTTAATTATTATTGCACTTGCCTGGGTGTTCTGTTGATGGTCACGTTTGGGTGAGTCATAAAGTAAAGACATATGTAACTTAAAAATTATGTATTTATTCCAAAATTTTTATTTTTCATGCTTTAATGTCAGCAATATCTCTTAACTAATCAAGATTTTTCAATAAATTTCTGTTCTATTGACAGTAGTGCCAAATTACGTAATCTTTCTTGAGTCATTGAGGTTCTTAGATGGTTTTTTAATTCCAGTTTGGGAAAACCATGCTGCTGAGGCTATGGCAGTTTGAATTGCCAGTGAATTTCTTAAAGCATTGCTTAAATTCAGAACAAACCACAAATATATAACATGTCCAAATATTGTAATAGGGTTGCATGTGATGAATTATTGTTATTACAGAAAGTATTACGTATTTTAATTCATCATAAAATCGCTATTTTTGTATCATAATTTAAATTGTTTCCTAGAGCAATATGTAGATCCAATCATGAGTCTTCTTTCAAATTTTTCGGTGCTGAGGAATTATAAAGAGAACTTCAAAATAGCAATTGGATACTCGAGTTGTTAAAAATCTCTCTTCAATTAACAATATGCGGTGGTCTATGATGTGCCAGAAGATAGCTTTTCTAAAATTTGTCTCAGAAATATTTATACATGAATCTTCTCCTTTCATAGGCATGAAAGTTTTCTTATATCCTTTTTCTAAATTCTTTATATTTTATTAGAATATCACTGTTGCATATTTTACATCAATTTCTTTCAATTTAGAAAAACATTCTCTAAAATAAAAATAATAGTTTAGTGCTTTTGAAGTGGAATATCAAACTAGATCTGTTCTGTTTCTTTTTAAAAATTAAAAGTAAGCAATGGACCATACCACATAAATATGGATAGCACAAATGCAAAATTAATTCATTTTTGATGATTCTTCATTATTTGGGAATATTACTTTGTCAAACTCACCTGGTGCATCTCAGATTTTGTCTGTAAGTGGACTCTAATTGCTTTAATAGCACGTAGTCTGCATTCTCATTGTGTGTCAAATTTCACATTGCATCATGATGGTCCATCTTTGCGAAGATCCGGAAAATATTGCATTTCATCTCTGAATTGTTGCAAAGAATAGCATTGCCATTGTCACAGATGAGGCCATTTCTCCCAGCAATAAATTCCAACCATCTTCCATACATAGCACAAAGGAATGCTTCTGATTTTTGGTAAACGTTCTGGCTGAATCATCTTCTTGCTTGCCAAGCATGTTAGTGAGATTAAGCAAGCCATTAAGCTTTTCTCATCAATCTCTTAAGTCAAGCCCTAAAATTGAAAGTTATTTTCTCAGTTTTTCACTAAAGTCTAAACCTGTTTTCACAACTGATATGAAAGCAGTAAAATACATAAATTTTGACTTGTTTTCCTTTTCTGGAAGTTGAACAGCATCTATATTTGTCAATATGAATTTTGACCCTGGTGCAACCTGGTTAAACTGAGTAATAATAACTTTTTAAACTTCATGTATGTTTTCTTCCGTCACCTTATTACTCTTGAAATCAGTGGCCCCATTTTGAATTTTCTATTCTTGAGAGTGATCATTTCCTTCATTATGTTTATCTGTATAATATTTTTGTTTATTTTATCACCAAAATTTGAAACCATTTATATGAAACCTAGACATTTTCCATTGTTTTCTGTAAATACTGTGCTTTTAGTGTCATGAAAAGCATCATTATGCTTGGCAAATTTTGGATACATAATGTCATCCTTTTAAGAACATCACAGTAAGGGGGCTGGCCCTGTGGCCGAGTGGTTAAGTCCGTGCGCTCCGCTGCAGGCAGCCCAGTGTTTCATTGGTTCGAATCCTGGGCACGGACGTGGCACTGCTCATCAAACCACGCTGAGGCAGCATCCCACATGCTACAACTAGAAGGACCCACAACGAAGAATATACAACTATGTACTGGGGGGCTTTGGGGAGAAAAAGGAAAAAATAAAATCTTTAAAAAAAAAAAAGAACATCACAGTAAGGTTCTCAACTGGCATTTGCTTATCTTTATTGAATATTATTGATTCCTCTTTATTCATCCCTTTTTTCAGTGCTAGTAATTGCATTTGTGCTTTTTCTGTGTGCACATTATGTTTTGTGATATGTAATTGTATGTTCATTTGGTAGGAATTTCATCTGACCTGTCCAGATTGTGAACTGATGAGAATAATTTGCTAATTTTAATTTTTTTAAATAGCAAGTAAGTCTTCATTAAATAGAAAATATGTAATAAACTGGTCAGGAATTTTATGTTAGTTGTGCTTGACAGAAATTTGCTCATTGTCTTTGTTTCCAGTTTAAAAATATTTAAGCAATAAGCCTCTTCTAAGAACTTCCAGTTATTGTCTTTTTGAGTTCCACTTTCATTTATTTTATTTCTATCGTGATCTCAGTGATCTAAAGCATTGGATAATAGAACTCAAAGTGTATAGAATGTAGACATATTTTCATCTAAAATATAAATGGAAATAATTTTAAAACTAAAAAAATTAAAACAAAATTTTATACATATTTTCAAAAATTATTTTTTAAAATATTCAAAATTATGTTAAAATTAAAGGTAAAGTATAAATTATAATTAATTAATTTAAACTGTTTTTTTGGTGAGGAAGATTCCCTGTGAGCTAGTATCTGTTGCCAATCTTCCTCTGTTTTTTCCTTGAGGAAGATCAGCCCTGAACTAACATCTGTGCTATGGATTGCTGCCACAGCATGGCTTGATGAATGGTGTAGGTCTGAGCCCAAGATCTGAACCTGCGAACCTGGGCTGCCGAGGCAGAGCAGGCCAGACTTAACCACTATGCCAGAGGGCCGGCCCCTAAACTTATAAATAAAAATGAAAATTGAAACATTTTTATTTTTCTTAAAATTTAATTAAATCACATTAATATTTTATAAAAATAAAATTATTTGTAATTCCAGCATTCAATATTCACATAGTTGCCAATGTAAAGAATCAGTATGAAGCTTCATACTTATTATGTAGAAGCTTATTACTACAGATTTAAGAGTAATATGAATTCTTAAAAATTGCAAAATGTTCCTTCAAGGCCATGTGCAGCTTTTTGAACATCTTGAAATTTGTGAGAATCTTCACAGCTGTGAATTGGAATATGAAGTAAATTAAGAAAAATGGATGCTTGGCACTACTGGGAAATGATAGTTTATTTAGAAACAATCTGTCCTAGTCCATTCAGGCTGCTATAACAAAATACCAAAGATTGAGTGGCTTATAAACAGCAGAAATTTATTGCTTACAGTTCTGGAGGCTGGAAGTCCAAGGTCAGGGTGTCAGCATGGTTGGGTTCAGGTAAGGGCCCTCTTCCGGTCGCGTGCCGACTTCTCCACGTATCCTCTCATGGTGGAGAGGACAAGTGACCTTTCTTGTGCCTCTTTTATGAGGGCATTAATCTCATTGTGGGGGCTCTCCCCTCATCATCTAATCACCTGCCAAAGGCTCCACTTCCTAATACCATCATCTTGGGGGTTAGGGTTTCACAATATGAATTTTGGGGGGATGCAAACATTCAGACCATAGCAGAATCTATTACATTTATGCTCTCTGAGAAGGATAAATTAATTCGTTGCCTCTTTCCAAAGCAGTGTCTACCTCTGACATTGGCAGCAGAGCAATCCAAAGCCTTTCAGTTTGTCTGGACATAATTGCCTTCTGTTCTAAGGGCTTAGGGCACGAGAAATGCGGTATCACTTCCCCAGTCTGGATGTTGTTAGTTATGAGTGATGTTTAGGTTGCAGGTTGCACTGAGCCACAGTATATTCTTGGTACTTGCACATGACTGTGTGTGTGTGTGTGTGTGTACTGTAAAATATAGGGTCCAGGGTTGCTCCCCTTTTGCTCAAATCAGGGCAGTAATGACATCTGACATCAGAGCAGCGTGGGTAGAAAAATTCAGAGTTAAGAATTCATTTTGTTTTTTTTCCCCCCTAAATTTAAAGTATTGTTAGTTAACTACAAGCACGGGCTTAAATTCTTATAAGGTAAGAGCCCCAAAACAAAGAAACAAAACAAGACAAAAGAACCCAAAAAGCCCCCACCAGAAAACTCTAACCTCCAAACCACTATGTGAATTTTTGTCAAGTGAGGGATGATCATATTTTTTTCCTAGACCACCTAATGACTTTTATAGCTCAAAGTGCACCTCATCCAAATAATGTTCATTCAAGATTGAAAAAGAGGGGCTGGCTCCGTGGCCGAGTGGTTAAGTTCTTGCACTCCGCTGCCGCGGCCCAGGGTTCGCATCCTGGGCGCGGACATGGCACTGCTCGTCAGGCCACGTTGAGGCGGCGTCCCACATCCCACAACTAGAAGGACCTGCAACTAAGAGATACAACTATGTACGGGGGGGTTGGGAAGGTAAAGCAGAAAAAAAAAAAAAAAAGAAGATTGGCAACAGTTGTTAGCTCAGGTGCCAATCTTTAAAAAAAACCAAACAAAAATTGAAAAAGAGCTTGTGCATAATGTCAACAGGTTGGAGTCTCCCTGTGTGAGATAATAGAAAATATATATATTGATCTCTGGCCCCAGTTTCTTACAACAGGACTCCTGAAACACTGGTAATTTCCTAAGTGAAAAGAGCACTAGGAGTATCTTTTGTTCTAATATTTGGTCTTTGGCCTCTGTTCCTGACACCGGGCTCCTGACACTCTTGTAATTTCCTAGGTGATAGGAGTGTCTTTTGTTCTAATGAGGTGACTCTGGGTGGGCTCCTGGATGAGGGCTGCTCACCAGAAAAACAAAGCTATGGTTAGAAGCTTGGATTTTCAGCTCCAGCGCCCATTCTCCAGAGAGGGGAGAGAGCTGGAAATGGAGTTGATGATTGATCATGCCTATGTGATTAAACCTCCATAAAAATCCCCATAGAACAGGGTTTGGGGAGCTTCTGGGCTGCTGAACACGTGGAGGTGCTGGGAGAGTGGTACACCCCTTCTCACATACCTTTCTCTATACATCTCTTCCATCTGGATGTTCATCTGTATCCTTTATCATATCCTTTTGTAACAACTGGTAAACAGTAGGTAAACAGTTTTCCTGAGTTCTGTGAGCTGCTCCAGCAGATTAATTGAACCTGAGGAGAGAGTCGTGGGAACATCTGATTTATAGTTGATGTTGGAAGCACAGCTGTCAAGCTGGACTTGTGATTGGCATCTAAAGGGGGGAGGGTCTTGTGGGACTGACCCCTGAACCTGTGGGATCTAATGCTATCTCCAGGTAGATAGTGTCAGAACTGAGTTAAATTGTAGGACAGCCAGCTGATGTCGGAGAATTGCTTAGTGTGGGGAAAAACCCCACACATTTGGTGTTAGAAGTGTTGTGAGTGTGTTAGTGTGGGAGTCAAGGAGAGACACAGGAGGACGACTGAGGTTTTTCTTATACACTCTGTTATACTCCATGGCACTTATCTGAATTTGTAGTTAATTTTAAATTTATGTATTATCTGTTTAGCATTTGTTTTCCTTGTTGGAGTTTGAGGAAGACAATAAATCCCACCTTCTTCTTTCTCTGGGTTCAGAATCAATTAAGAATTAAGACACAGGAGTTAGAGATAAAAGCATCAACATTATTACTGATAACACTACTCTGGCAAGGGTGCTTGCTGCTGATGTTTATGACTCACTCAAAGAGAGATGCCTTCGTTTTTGCAAGTTCAACTATGTCCTCGATGGATATATGCAGTATTCACAATCCCCCATTCCCCACTTCTTTCAAGAGATAGTGTAAACATTCCCAGAGATTCAAAAAATTAATTGCAATGCCTTTTAATGAAAAAATGCCATTTGGCATGCTGGGGGTAGAATTGCAAGAGAAAGGACACGGGGATGCTGCACAGACAACAGGAGAGGGTCGGAGAGATGATGCACAGAGTGTGTGCATGCATGGACACAGTAAATAGGGGCTCTTCTTGGCGTGCATACTCGTGTTTTCGCAACCTGGCGGGGTTCCCTGGGTAAAATCTGAAACTGGCCCCCCATTCATGGATGGCAAGGAGAGACTGAAGAGAGAGGCAGAGCACTGCAGATTGGTAGGTGGCAGGTTTAATAAGGAAGGAACTTACCTACGAGGCTTGTCTTGGGTGGCTGCAAGAAGAGTAGATCTCTGCGCGTGCCCACCAGAACTTTTAAAGTTTTTATAGGGGTGTTAATGAGGTTCAGTCACCTATCCAGTCCAGACGGTCTCAACAATGCCTTACTCACTCAAGGCTGCATCCTTGAAAACAGCTTCCGCTGTGGGAACTGTGGGCCAAATGTACAGGGGAGGGGTGAGGAGCCTCCAGTTGCCCAGGTCCAGCTCGAAGGTCAGCCCGTAGTCATGTCCTCCCAATGACCTCCTCCAACAGCTGGGCCCTTCTTTCCCTGCATGTTGGGCTGGGGGTGATGGAGATGGATCTTTATGGGGGGAACCACCAAGATGCCAGTGTTCCTGAGCCTGCAGGCATTCTAGAATCTCTGGCTTCCAAGAGAGACCCTAATTTTCACTCCTTTTGAAAAGATGGCTTGAGAGAGTTAGTTAATGAGGTTGTGTGAGGTTGCCAGGAGCCTTGAACTGGGCGAGAGATAAAAAGGACTGAATGGAAATAAATGAGGGTAGCTCAGAATGGATGTTCAGATGGAGTGTAAACATTATATTTGCATCGAAAGCAAGTAAGCAAAGCCAGATTGATGCTTCGAGTGCAACTGTGGACTGGCAGGATCAGCCCTGCCTGGGACCAGGAGGCAAGCAGGCAGAGGTGAGCCCGCCAGCTGTGTTTGTGGAAGGTAGATTAGAGGGAGGAGGTGTAGGAAGCTGTGTGGGGCTTGTCGGGCATACAGATAAGAGGCAGATAAAAAACACCAAAACCCAAACATGTCTTTGCCTCTAATGAAATTGGAGAAGCTCGTGATCCTGCAGTGTACCTGAAGAGTTGCTGCTAGTGGAACAAACTAACAGCTTGTGCTCAAGTGGGAGCTTAGTAAAAGGCCATTCCTAGAAGGAATGTAAACAAAAACTTGACAGTTAGGCCTGAAGGCCAGGCTGCCTGCAGAAGAGCACTTCATGTGTTTGAAGCTTGGAAACATTGCTTTGAATTCAAGGTTAGATGGAGTTTTGAGTGAATGCACGGTAGGGTTTCCTTTAAAAGAGGACATTTCTACACACAAACCAAAATGACCCAAATAAGGCAGGAGCTATGAGGCTCAGGCAGTGGCTAAGCAAGCCATTCTGTCCACACTGGGCCTCCCTGCCATTGCTTATGTATTTATTTAGTTTTACTTTAGATTCCATTTTTACTAGGACTATAGTAGGAGATCTGAAAAATTCAACCATAGGGATGGAGTGACCCTTAAAATGTAGGTAGTAGCCAAGCAAATTTTATGTGTCTTCTGCAATTTTTCAGGCAAGGAGGTAGGAAGGTGGATGTGTTTGCAAATCTGCATCTTGGGAAGCATTTGATTTTGAAGACTAAGGGGCGACCTTAGTGTGCTTAGTTGTATACTTTCACTTTTTTTTTTTTTTTTTTTTTGATGAGGAAGACTGGCCCTGAGCTAAGATCTGGGCCCATCTTCCTCTATTTTGTGTGTGGGATGCTGCCACAGCATGGCTTGATGAGCAGCGTGTAAGTCTGTGCGCAGGGTGGGAACCTGTGAACCCCGGGCTACTGAAGAGAAGTGTGTGAACTTAACCACTAGGCTACTGCGCTGGCCCCACTTTCAGTTTTTTTAAGGGACATTTTAGGGCTAGATTGGTCCTTTGATATCATCTAATCCCACCCTCTCCTTTCAGAAAAGCTCACAGACCCATAGAGGACCAGAGCTTGCCAGCAGTCACCCAGGATCCTGGTAACCTGACGGTGTGCTCTTGGTGAGACTGGAATATGGGAAATCCATGCTGTGGGGCATATGTAACGTGTTGGGCAGCAGGGTGTCCTGAGGGTGCCCACCAATCCCTAACTCGCTTGTCCCCATGCATAGGTCTCGTGAGAATCTCCCACTCCCCTGACACCCACAGGGATGACTCCGCAGAGCTCCTAGGATGATCGATGAGTCCTGCACAAATGCACTTCCACCAGCAACCCTTGGCCTCTGGCCTTCTGCAGTGGCCAGCTAACTAGGAGAACACAGAGGCTTCTGTGCTATTTTATTTCCTTAGCCATTTCTCAGGAAGAGAGATTGATACGCAGGCCTGTGACACCGGGGAAAAGGCGGGGCTTCAGTTTTGGAGTCTCAGACGTCAGATTTGAGAAGGGGAAGGCCAATGCCTCCTGCAGTTGATCAGCTGAGTCTGCAAGGCTGACCTCCTTGCCGGTCCCCTTCTTATGACCACCTTTCAGGAAGGAACATCCTCTTTAGGGTTTAACTCACTGCCAAAGTCACCCCCCCTTCCCTGTCTGCCATACTTTGGAGGCCTTTCAGCCTCCAGAAAGCTGCTTACCTACTGAGACCCCACTAATATGTGAGAAAGACACACCCAGGGATTTCATTTTAATTTTTATTCTTATTTTTTCTTAAAGATTGGCACCTGAACTAACATCTGTTGCCAATCTTCTTTTTTCTTTTATTTTTTCTTCTTCTTCTCCCCAAAGTCCCCCAGTATATAGTTGTATATTCTACCTGTAGGTCCTCCTGGTTCTGCTATGTGGGATGCCGCCTGAGAATGGCCTGATGAGTGGTGCCATGTCTGTGCCCAGGATCTGAACCGGCGAAACCCTGGGCCGCAGAAGCGGAAGCAGAGCGTGTGAACCCAACTACTCGGCCTCTGGCCTGCTCCACATCCGGGGATTTTAAAGGGCTGACTGCTGAAGGGAGAGTATAAAGCAAGGATGTCAGCTTTCCTTCCATTTCAAACCCAGCCCCAAAGCTATTTAAGCCAGTGCACATAGCGTTACTCAACAGCTCTTTGATGATTGAATGAATAAATTTGCGGTAACAAAAGGAAGATTGAGATTTCAGAACACTGTGGGGTATGTTGAACATTGATTCTCTGATCTCAGAGAAAAGAAAACAGAAAGGCAATTTTCCTCTAATTTCAATCAGAATATTTTGCAGATGAAAGGGATCTTAGTGATCATTCGGTTTCCTTGTTACTTTACAAATAGGAATTTAATGACTTGCATTTCTTCCTGTCTGAACCTTGGTTCAATAATGTATACTCAAATATTTTCGTTTCATTATTTCATTTTGGAATTGAATAGAATACCTTGGAAAGATACCTAAACTGCTCTTTCCTCATATTTCCCATTCCTTGCTCATGTTTCCTGAATGTTTGCCTGTGGAGTGGCTCATTAAGCTGTGAAACAGGTAGTAGATTTGGGGCCTTTGTGCTTGAATCCCGAGGCTTGCCATTGGCTCAGGACTTCTCAAGTGGGCCCCTTGACAGTTAGGAAAACTGCCTGAAGTTTAGATTTTCAAATACTGACTATTTTGCCAGGGCTGTTTTGATAAATGCAAATTAAAAAACAACGCACAGCTGCCCCCCATTTCTTTTTTAAAAGCTATTACATGCTGCTAACTATTAAGTAATTTAGATAATCTAGGATGTTAATAATCAAGGCCTGTGCTCCAAAACAACACACAGCAAATAGATGCAGGATTGTGGTCCAGCTCCAGCTCTTAGAAAAGAGAAGTGAGAGGCACCAAACTGGCCATGAGGCTTTGGGTACATCGCTCAAACTGTTGCAGCCTCACACAGCTTGAACTGTGTTCAGCACATAGTAGCGTCTTAATAAATACTTGTTGAAGGATGAATGCATGTATCTATAAAAAGACAGTGCTTAAATGCTTTTAAATAATGAGATAAAAAATAAAACAAGCCAACTTTGCTGGAGGATAATCAAATATGTGTGATATGTGTGCACGGCAGGCACGCAACACAGGAGAGATACTGACACATGTATATATCACTGTTGCAAAGCTACAGCTGCTGCCGCTGTCATTCGTCTGCTCAACAAGTCTTTAGTGAGCATCCACTATGTGTAAGACATTGGAGATACAACTATGAACTTATTATTATTATTCATAATAATTTGTATTATATAGTGGGAAGAGTATGGGCTTTGAAACCTGACACTCCTGGATTCGAATGCCAGCTCTTTCAGTTGCTATCTCTAGAGAGAACTTGGGCATGCTAATGTCTATGCAAATAATCCATAACCAATCTATAAATGAAAATTGGGGTGAGTTTATTATGAGCCAAATGTGAGGACTAGCTTAGCCCTGGGCCTTCTTTCCCCCAAGGAAGGAAGGGCACCAAAGAATTGGGGAGTACAGACAGTTATATACCCTCAAAGAGCATGTTCACAAATGATTGAAATGTCCCCTTTACAATAGTCATGAGACTGCTCTGTCGGCACAGTGATTGATGGACACAGCTGGTAGTAGGTCTGCTGTCTTGGTACACAGAGCGGGGTGGCAGGTCTGTTGTCTCGAGCTGGGTGGTCACAGGTGAGCACAACAATCAGTTCCTAGCCTAGGGAGAGATGCCTATCCTTAAGGAAATGCCAAGGCAGGGGAAGTTGCATCTTTATCTTAAGGCCATTTGTTCTTGTCTTTGGGACATAGCAAATGCTTAAAGCAGATGTACAGTGCATGCTTAATGCCCACATCAGCCCCTTTTGGAAAAATAAAATCAGGCCAAATTAGGTTTACACCAAATGGCTTTCTCATATACTCCAGTATATCCTATTGCTTGCCATTTTTTTGTCACTAACTTCTCTGAGTCTTGGTTTTCTCATCAGTCATGTGGGGATAGTAGTAGTGCCCTTGAAAGTAGGGTTGTTATGAAGATTAAATGAAATAAATAATATCTGTAAAGTTTACAAAGCCAGAGTGTGGTCAGTACACATTTATTATTATTGATAGTAGTGGAAGTTTTTCCGCTCAAATGTTTCAGATGCTCTGGCGTTTTACCACGAGAGGGCGGTATAACCACACCATTGGGAAGCTGCCTTTCTCCCCACACAGATGGCACTCAGCATTGAACACAGCGTTACCCTCGTTCTGAGTCTAACACAACATTTAAAGGCCTAAACAACTTCGTATAATATTTTAAAAGTGGCAGGGTCTAACCTCCAGGCTTCTGTTCAAGCGGGTATTGATAGGAATGATCAATTATGTATTTTACACTCCAGATGTTGAGAATTATTTTTGCAGTCAGGACTCAGCTGGATCTGAATTTTTGAGTCTTAAAAATTAGACCAGGTTATCCAAAAGCATCAGGCGGTTTTTGGGTATATCTAGAATTTTGTGAAGAATTAGCCAAGCTGTTAAACTGAGCCCTCCTGGCAGCCATTTGAAGTTCGTATAAATTCTTTAATCTGGATAGGACATTATACTAGGCAGAAGATACAAAGACTCAGTCTGTCATTCAACTGGTATTTATTGAAGACCTACTATGTGTAGGGTACTGTTCTAGGTGCTAAGTATTCAGCGGGAGGTTAAAAAAAGACAAATTAAGACATCACCACTGTCATTAAGCAATATACATATTTATCAAATTCCTAAATGAAAGTAACAAACAAGAAGCAACATAATGTGCTGAAACAATAGGCCAGAGTTGCCAGCTCTTGTGCCAGAGCCTGCAACTACTGTAGATCCCTTTGTTGGAGGTGCCCAGTGCTGATGGGCTGGGCTTTGCCCATATGATGTCCCAGCAGGGAACATTTGTGTCAGTATTCCAAACCTTCATGCCATAGGTGTGTTACTAAGAACTGTAAGGAGTATACAGGGGAAATTTGCCATTACTATGCATCTCAGCCTGGAAATCAGGGAGCCAAACTCTAGCTTGCTTTATCCTCCTATGAGTCATTCTATTTTTATTTTGTTCCTGCATTCTGTTAGGATGGCAGAAACTTCATCTTAGTCAATTCATGTCTCTCATTCCAGGGTGGGTGGTGCAGCAGGGGGCTGAGGGTAATGTGAAGGCACTGGTGTGTGCATGGGGGCTGTCCTTTACGCCCTCCATGTCATCTGGCCTGTAGGCATCTGTTGAGAAGCCCATTATTCATCTGGTCCTTGGTTATCAGTTCTTTCAGGTTGCCAAGGAGACACCTATCCTCTCTTCCATAAGTTTCAGATTCATTAGCTCACTCTACTACCTCCTGTGCCTTTAGGGGCAAAGGAATTGCTTCGTCTCACTCTCTGAGACCACTGTGGCCCTGTCTAGCTGTCCCAGAAACAGCAGGTAGCCCATTTTGTTTCTGAATCTTGCTGCATCTTCCTAGGGCTCTTCCCTGAGAATGGGGAGCCTCTTTTCTGCTCTCGGATGCATCATCTCACATTTACCTGGGAATTTTAATATCTCCCTGGGGTTGGCTCAGAGTACCCTTTCCTCAGCAGCCCCAGCTTCTATGATTTCATCGCTTTCCCTAAAGCTTTCTGTCTCAAGCTTGGGAAATTCTTTTAAATCTAGGAGTGGGAAGGATCATAGCTCTTTTATTCATGGTTTCTCTCTAAAAACCTATACCCCTAATTCTCTTTGTTGTACCTAGACATTCCTAGTTTTTTGGAAAAACCAAATCCAGAATGAATCTCAAAGGCTGTTTGATTTTCCCCTTGCTATGTCTCTCTGCCTCCCTGCTCCCTCCAAGAAAGTACAGGTGAACCCAACTACTTGGGGGTGGGCATGAGGAGAAGGGTAAAAAGGTGAAAGGAAATACAGGGAAAAAATATTGGTTAATATTTCAAATATATTATCCTGCCATACCAATAATAAAGTACCAACATTTGTGAATGATTTATCTTTTTTTAATAAATTGGCATGGTTTCAAGGTTATCTCTGTAATAACTTCCATCCTATTGTTCATTTGGATCTCAGCTCAATCATTTCTTCCTCAGGGAAGGGGCTCTTGACCTACTCTCATCTATGCTCTCATAGCACTATTTTTCTCCCTCTCATAATACTTAATCTCATTTTTAAAAATTGTGGCATAATACACATAACATAAAATTTTCCATCTTCACCATTTTTTAAGTGTCCAGTTCAGTGGCATTAAGTACATTCATATCATTGGGCTACTGTCCCTGCCATCCATCCATAGAATTCTTTTCATCTTACAAAACTGAATTGTTTTAACTTTGTTATTTGTGTGATTCTTTGGTCAATGTCTGTCTGCTCCGTTAGGCTTGAAGCTCCATGAGGGTTCAGACTGTGCCCCGTTCTTCTCATTGTGACGTTCAGTGTCTGACACAGCATGTACCACAGAGTAGTTGCTCAGCTGGTATTTACTGAACCAGTGGGTGGCCCTCCCTTGCTTTCATTATACTCGTTCTTGCGTAAGAGAGAAAGGAAAGAGGTATGGTCAGTGTGCCAGAGATTTCTCACAACCCTGAGTACATGTGGGAGTATGTTGTACAATTTACCATCATCTAGAAAAATTTGAGGACTGTGCGGTTAACACGGCAGACTCAAACTGCATCCTTTCTCCAAAACCCAATGAAATAAGGAAAAAATCAGAAAAGACAATCCCCCCACATAAACAGTAAGCAAAGGAGGAAAGAGACACACTATAGTACAATAAACTTAAAAAGCTGCTGGTTATGGAAAGACTCAGAAGATGCTGGAACAGAGTAGAGTCCTAACTTTGCCTGGACCCTCCAGAAGCCATACTGGTAAGACCATAAAATTCTGAGTATTCTCACTAATAGCCCCAAATTTGAAGAGAAGCAAACTGACCATATTTTTCTTCGTCTGACTGAGGAATAGTGGGATTGGACACTGAAGGAGAAAAGTTAGTGGGGGTAGCTCCATGGTTAGGCATGGCAGTGGAGAAACCTACTGAAGTCCGAGGTCACCAGAAATGGTAATGATACACCCATTGCCATTTGCATTAGGTAGGGTGACCCTTTGCACAGTACATATATCGAAATAGTGGAAGAGAGAGCAGGATCCAGTTTTCCAACCAAATCTGCCCTGCCCATCGTCTCGGGTGAGTTCTCCCATCTGTGTCTTGGACAGGAAACAAAACTGGTCTTAGATACAGTGGGAAGAGAGCCAAGAAGTCAGCCTGCTACGTCAGACCAGATAGAAAGTCTACTCAAGGCAGTCGAGCAAGAGCCAAATATAAATAGTGTGGCAGTAATGCAAATCTACTACAGCAAAAGAAAGAATAAACAAACCACAAACCAAAGAAAGCAATCAAGAAGGATATTACACAGACTCTGTTTTAGAAGAAAACATAACTCAAGGAACAGAAGAAAATTCTTTGCAATCGCTTTATGTTATAGAACAATTTGACTTTATAAAAAAAAATATAATAAATGAAGAACTCAAAGATAATAAAGCAACAGAGTAAAATCAGAGTTATGAAAGTGCTATGGAATTAAATTCAAGACCTAAATGATGTCACAGAACTAATAATTGGTAATAGCAAAGAAAATTTAAACATTGCTCAAATTTGAATTATTAACATAGAAGAAAGGCTTGAGACAATCTTAGTAAGTGTAATTAAAAAGACAAAAGTTAAAGCGATTAAATTGAAGCTAATAGATGTAAAATGCAAAAAAAAAATCAACATAAAATATTGGGTGTCTCTGAAGAAGTCTTTGAGGAGATAATGAAGAGACCAATGTCTGAATGGAAAACAAAACTGAATGTGCAAATCCAGAGGGCATACTGTGTTCTAGGAAAATAGAAGCACGAAGCTCAACATTAAGATGTATTTTAGTTAAGAAGCTGAACTTCAATAATAAAGAAATGACTCTTTAGGAATCTAGAATCTAGAAAGCAAAAGCATGTCTTCTACAAAGAAAAAAAAATCCAGGCTGGTCTCAGATTTCCCCACAACAATATTTAATGGCAGAAAACAATGGAACCAAAGCTCTGAAATCCTTGTGGGGAAGCATTTGACCTTGGACTCTCACTTGTCTAAGATGACATTCAGGTGTAAAGGGATTTTGAAACATGAAAGAACTTAAAGAATGCAGCACCTAAGAACTTCTTGGAAAAGAAACTACACGCAAGTAAAAGCCAGCCATTAAACATATTGAAACCGGCTCAACACAAGGTTGACATAAGGGAAGCCATATTGTAGAAAAGAGACCATGTTGTAACTTTGAATGACCTCTGACTAACTAACCCAGCTGGATTCGCACCTTCCAGGAGATCCACCTGTTCCCTACATTTTATCACCCCTGCTGGTGGATATACCTCCCAGCTGCGATAAGATGATAACTTTGTTCTTTTAAGTTCCTAAGGAATGTGATGACCACCCAAACAGAGAGTCTATGCTGATAGCCATCATCAGTGAAAACGGAAAGATCTGGTGTGGTGACTCCAAGTCTGTAACACCAGAGGGTCAACATTCCTAACCCCCACCCCTGTAACCCACTGGCCTATATAACTGCTTCGAGATTCTGTGCCTCCCTTAGGCTGGTTCTTTAGGACGTTAGTCAGCCATATTCCCTCTTGCTAGGAAGCAGTAATAAAAGGCCCTTTCTCTGCCACCATCTTGCCTCTTGACGATTGGCTTTTGTCTCGAGTGAGCAGATCATGCCCTTTGTGCAGTAACAATATGAATCAAAATACAGAATACCGGAATGTAGAAACCCTGGTAAAGTTTGGAGTGAACACTGATTTCATGTAAATCTAGAATTAATATTAAACAACTATAGGAATTATGGGTAACGAACAAAACGTGAATGTTATAAACATAGACAATGTAAAAATAATAATATAACTAACAAACACAAGAAAGAGAGGGAGAGAATAGGAAGAAATGTGAAAATATGGAAGTCTTCCCGATTCATAGCAAATAGCAGGGAGTGAAGAGAAACTCTGTGCCAAAATAAGTAGTTTTAAAAAAAGACTGCAATCCTCTTTTAATAAACTCATTTTTTAACCTCAGGGATATCTTTTAAAAAATATTTTTTAAAAAAAAGTGAAGAAACATTTGTTTGATGTTCAACAGTTCCTCCTTTTTCACTGTAATTTCATTTACTTTTGTAAAATCAAAGTAAATTTGAAATTAATACTTTTTAATGGAAAAGTGTGTAGTTAATTTTAATAATTCTCCCCCTCACTCTTTCTCTATTTATCTATCTTTCCTTCTTTCTGTTTTTAAGCATAGAAAGACACGTGTGGTCCTTTTAACTTAATATGAACAGTTATTCCTGGCTGTGGGATGTGAATTTTTTCTACCTTTGGCTTTGTGTGATTTTCTACATTCTTTACATTTTTACAATAGGCATGTACCATTTTTACGAAAATAAATGATTTTTAAATTTAAAAACCAAAGAAAAGAGTGGAAATCAATATGACATATTAGCAGTGGTTAGCTCTAGGTGGGTGGAAATTGGATGATTATTAGATTTTTTTTGTTTGTCCATTTCTGTATTTTTTTAACTTTCAAAACATTTGTAGAGAGGAAAATGAAAGGAAGGATAAGTTGAGAATATCTGCTTTATATCGACTGAATAGCAATCATGCTGGTCTCATTTATGGGCTGCCTAAGAAATTCAAGGACAGGTTGATAGAAGGACTGGCTGGCCAGAATGGGTTGTAGGCTCTGTCATAATAAGCCACAGGATGACAGGCTGGTGTGGCAAACAGCCACTCTTGGGTGGTCCAGGAGAAAAGTGACAGTGTCTGGGTATTAGGAGTCTCTTTTGAGGTACTGGGAGAATCATAGGAATTTCAAGAGAACAGTCAGACCTATTCATCATTGCGTATACTTAAATATGCCATGACTCAATTCTCCCCTTGAAGCATAATAACACCTAGTAAAGTCTGAGAACACTCATAGGTGTTAATTTTTTCATTGACTTTGTAATGGAATTTTATTCTACTTATTAAGCTTTCGACACAGAGGGAAATATGTCAATGAAAACTAGTGAAAGAATAAATGTTTTATTCCTAACTGCTATCTTTATTTCCAACTTGACCAATTACCATCCCACACAGGGAGTCCATTGGGGGACCTGCAAAAGGACACATGAATTAAACTTCAGAGGGAGAGCTGAGATGGTCTAGCCCTGAAGCTGTAAGAGAACATGTGTGTGAGGCCCATGTGTTATTTTGTGTACTGAGAGTTGGAGGGACCACAGAGATGAGCTGGTTCAGCGTCCTCACTTTCTAGGTAAAGACACTGAGACCCAGAGGGATGAAGGCTTGCTTAGGCTCATATTGTTAGTTAGTAGCAATGCTGTGACAATAGCACTCAGCATCCTGACTTAGAATAAGTATCTCTACTTTGGGCTAACAGGGGAGTTTGAATGAAAGGACTGGTTTATGAAGAAGCGCAGGAGTTCAGAAACTAGGTTGGGGAAAAAGAGTTGACCCTGAAAATCCCGTGTCATAGTCCATGGGCCATTCCCGAGGATGCTATAACTCCAGGAGCATGTGTGTCCTTGTGGTGAAATGATTACTCCCTTGTTGCCAGGAAGCACTGCCATCTTTTCTCCTCTCCTTCGCTGACCAGCACATTGTTGAATTCTGGAAGCATCACTGGTCAATAACTGTTCTCTGTGATGAGACCATGGAGGAGACTTGAAAGTGAACATTCCTGGGCCCAGGAGAAGACTGTGTGGAGGAACAAATCCAGAGTGGCACCAGGAGTGCTCCTGGACACGGAAGTGAGGGGCGAAGGGCAACACACCGATCGGTAGCCAGGGAATTGGAGGCAGCACAGTCAGGAACAAGATGCGTCCCTGTGCATAATCGTGGAGGTCTAACCTTTGGGTTTATTTCAAGACCCCAAGAATGAGAGGATCAGCGGTGAAGTTGTGCAGGGAATAAACGGGTCCACAGAGACAGGAACGGGTGGGAGTTGCAGTGACTGCCTCTTTCCCCTTCTTAGACATAGATCTTGAGCCTGAAGTCAGGGGATTTGGCCGACCGTGAGGCCCTCATGTGCCGATTGCAAGTCTGTATCTTGGAAGTTTCTGCGTCTTTCAAGATGAGCCCCTGGCAGATGATCTGACAGGACTGGGCTGAGAGTTGTGCTTTGCCACATTTTATCTTCAGCCCCCACCTGCCCCCTTCTCTCCTCACTCTGTTCCTTTCTCCAGGGTCTTCACATTTGCAAAATTGAGAAAGCATACATTTAGAAATTCCAGGAGAACGGAACAAAGATACTTTATGAAAAGGAGACATGATCTCATAGAAGAGGGATGTTTACTTAGCCCAGCCCTCCAGAAGTTCATTCTCAGGGCACGATTTTAAAGCCGATGAGACAAACACCTGTGAGTGAGCTGGATCTTTAAAGTAAATTAGGAGTAAAGAATGGTCAGCACCTCAAGGCCCTAAAATCTAAAGGAGTTAGCACAGATTTAAAGATAAACTCTCAGAGTTACTTTTCCCTCCTCTCTGACTTTAATTTCCTATTTTTGCTCTTTCTCCCGAACTTCTTTTATGGTTGGAGAGAGGGAGGAGAATGTTCTTGATGATTCAGGAAAATTGGGTTAAAATGAGTAGCTATACAAAGCAGGTGTTAGTAATGTCTCTCAGAGGGAGAAAGTTCCAGCGGAAGAAGGAGGGTATGGAGTTGGGGTTTGGACCTTGTGTACCTCCAGGCCCATTTTCCCCACAATCTCCCTTTCTCTTACTGCCTTCCCCTTTTGTCCTGCTACTGAGGCTGTCGCATGGCCTTTGGCCTTCTCTGGCTTTTATATGCTGAGCTAAAGATTCCATAAACAAGGTCACTTGCCACCCCCCTGTCCCCAGCTCTTGAAGAAGGGAACTTTGTTAGGTCTGGCACATGTAGGTGCTCAGGTATTCATTAAAGTAATAAGTAAATAAGTTCTAGATTTAACACAAATGGAGAAACTGAGGCACAGAGACGAGCTCACTCACTGTCCTAGGTTACATCTTAGCAAGTAGCAGAACTTAAAAGTCTGGTTGAGGTCAGGCAAAATGCATATGAAAACAGTGAGCTTGTGGATGCAGGATATTCTCATCATCACCTGATGAGTACAGAGTGTTCACTGTCAGAGTCACAGGAGGAGGGCAATGTGGGCTGGAGCCATTGTAAGACTTCCTGGAGAAGGTGGGGTTTGAGTTGAATGAGAAACAGTGAGAAAAGGGGAAGGGGAAGAGCAGGATGTCCCTGGCTAGAGGCAAGCTGTGAGCCAAGGCTGAGGGGCAGTAAGATTTGTGGGTTATTTAGGGAACACTTACGAGACCAGTTTGGCTGCAGAAGTGTGAGTAGAGGCGCTGTGGCAGAGGAGGTTGGAGAAGTCAGCAGATGCCAGGCTGGGAAGCAATGGCCGTTTTGTCATTTGCATCATCCTGGTTCTTGATTCCCAGGGATGAAGTGGACACTGTGGTGCAGGCACTGCCCAGACGCCCTCTTCAGGACTAAGCGTGTGTTCCCTCAGCTGTCAGGAGTGTTGCCTGCTGAGAGCTCATGGCTGAGTCCCTCCTCAGGAAGGGAGTTGCCTTATTCAACGTTATACCCCCTATTCCATGACCATCTGATGTGGGGGTACAAAGACCCAGTCCTCTTGCTCCAAGGTGGACCAACTCTTAAGAGTCATCTCAGCTTCAGAGCTCCTGTGGGATGGGCCAAGATCTCTATCCCAGTTCAACGTCTCCCTCTGCCCAGTTCTACTCTTTACTCCCTTGTCAGTGTGGTTCAAGAGAGCACTCCCGAGGACACTTTGTGCATGGAAATCTACTGTCTCAGTATCTGTTTCCTAGGCAAGCTGACCTAAGCCAGTCGAGACAGAAGTGGTTCTAGGAACCAGAGTCCAAGAAAGCTGCTTGCAATGAAAACCCCATTGCTGATGGCAGGAGCAATGGTAGCCCTTGGCATGCTGTAATGGTGCAATCTTTGGAACTTTTACCAGTGGTGAACTGGGATGGGATACCAGTGAAAGCGAACACGCTGGTGTTCAATAGCTCAGATACGGGAAGGTTTGGGGAAAGTGGTAATTATAAGAAATACTAATTGAATAGCTCTTGCTGGGGCCTGTTGATGCACTAGTGAAAGACCGAAGATGATCAATGACCAATTTAAGGCCATTGACTAATGGAAGCTAGTGGTCCTCCTTGATAGATATAAATATTCTTTTCTCTTGCTGCCAGAGGGTGGAAGCCTCAGTATTTAATTACAAGAACTGCTGATCTCCAGAGAAGGTT
The DNA here is from genome assembly GCF_041296265.1 of Equus caballus. Lineage (NCBI taxonomy): Eukaryota > Metazoa > Chordata > Mammalia > Perissodactyla > Equidae > Equus > Equus caballus. Next base: position 39,143,474 of record NC_091707.1, read on the forward strand.
GAATTCACAACCCAGCAGGTGCGCTTCACCAGGTCAAAACCCTGACTGGGAGGAAAGAGGACTCTGAGACTTGGGATGGGGACAGCTGAGTTGATGCACTCAGGATTTTTTAATCCCCAGAAAGCTTTGAACCATCCAGGCCTGCGGAAGTGTCCTACTCTGCCCTGCAGTAATCTGAGGCTTGAGGTGTTGAAACCTGACTAGGAAGGTTATAGTAAGACTATTAATGAGGGGAAGGACGTGGGAGATGATGGGAAGAAGTGCGGTTTGTGTTCCAGTGGTCGCTAATGCTCCAGTGGTTACTGGTGCAGGAGGCAGTTCAGCACATTGATGAATAAGGTATTGTACTAGAAATAAAGCCAGCCCTGATGGTCTGGTGGTTAAGATTCGGTGCTCTCACTGCAGCCCGGGTTCATTTCTCGGTCACGGAGCCACACCACTTGTCTCTTGGTTGTCATACCGTGGCAGCTGCAAGTTGCTGTGATGCTGAAAGCTATACCACCAGTATTTCATATACCAGCAGGGTCACCCATGGTGGACAGGTTTTAGTGGAGCTTCCAGACTAGATAGACTAGGAAGAAGGACTTCACCACCCGTTTCCAAAAAATTGGCCATGAAAACCCTATGAATAGCAGCAAAGCATTGTCTGATACAGCACTGAAAGATGAGAGGATGGTACAAAAAGACTGAGCAGGGTTCCACTCTGCTCTATACAGGGTCCCTAGGAGTCAGAATCGACTCGATGGCGCTAACAGCAAAATAGAAATAAATATAGTTTGTCTATGGGCAGATTAGGTATAGTAAATCTTACATGTCCTTAAGATAGAATGTATTTTTCTCTTTTCCAATTTCCATTTTTAGTTTTATGTCATGAAATAATAATAACAATTCTCACAACAGTGATTAAACTAATAAATAACATTGTGCACTAGTGCATAAGCATGAAGAACGTACATTATAAATAATAATAGTTTATTTATGATCCTGTCTCTACTCACCCTTTCTATGTTCCCAGCAAAGTGCTTGGGGATCTCAAAAAGCTACCAAACAAATGCACCCACACAGGCATATATACATAGGAGATATAGTTATATATATTTTATTACAGTAAGAAATCTTCCAAATGACAGTTCATGAAGAAAATGGTAATCCTAGAATAAAAATCATTAGAGATGGTGGACATTTATTAAATTTATATACTACTGAAACTTGGTTTTATGAATCTCAAACTTAATTTGGACATTTGTAGAATACAAATAGATAAAAATCTTAGTAAAATGTTATTGACTTTCAGGTAGAAAAATACATTCACTTGGCTTTTTTTCTGGCAAAGATACGCATATCCTGTCAATTTCAGTGGTTTACAGATGTCTGGATTTTTGGACCAAAACATTAAAAAAAAGACTTTGAGGACCCACATAGGACTGCGATACCTTTTAACAAATAAGTTTATTTGGAAAAAACCTCATTGCTTTTACTACCATTATTTCATAAAAAGAATGAAGATTTAACTGTAAAAAGATAGGAAGGATGTAATTTCACAATAAAAGCCTTTAAATTTATTCAATGAATAAAAAACATTAGCTTCGTGAAAATCTCTTGATTGGTTCATTTATCTCATTTCGCTGGCGATCAGTGAAAATTTTTGTCAAGACAGGCAGTGTTTCTGTATATGGACCAAATTTAGCAACCAGTAATGGAATGCATTTCTATGAATTAGGTTTAGGAAACTTTTAATTATTTCCACTGGTGAGATGCAGAAAGCGTATCACAGGATGATTTGAAGTTACTTGCTCTGGGGCAGCTGTTCTCACACTTTAGCATCAGCACCCCCTGGAGAGCATCTTAAGACACATAGTGCTGCCCCAGCCCCAGAGTTTCTGAGTCAATGGGTGGAGGGCGAGAATCTGTAAGTTGTCAGGTGATGTTCATGCTGCTGGTCTAGAGATCACACTTCGAGAACCACTGTTCTAGATTATTGCAAAAGGCAATTGCTGAAACGTATTTTCTGTTTTTAAGGGATGTTATACTAATGTTGCAGTCTTTCTTCTTATTACTCAAAGAGTAGATTCAGACTGCAAGCTCTATTTAATGGAACAGAAAATGCAAATATCATGCCCAAGTATTCCCATGGCCTGGAATGTGTTTATCCCCTTGTCTTTTGGGTGAATGCTGACACATCTTTCTAGAGTCTGTTTAAATATCGTCTCCTCTTTCTGTAACCTCTCCAAGGTAGAATCTATCTTCCTTCCCCTCCCCTTCCCTTTTATTTCTCTCTCTCCCTCTTCCTCCCTTTCTCCCTTCCACCCTCCTTCCTTTCCCTCCTTTCTTCCTTTTATGTATTTCCCCCTTAGATTCTGATCTTGTGGAGAGCAGGTGCTGTAGCTCACTTATCTTTGAATCCTAGAATCATGCCTGCTGTTGATTTTGCCCATCTGTTTGGCGTATCATGGTGACAACCAAATTAGTGAGTTGACTCATCATCTAGTGGCTTTGCTCTCTATAGATGGTCTGGATTATTCAGGTTAAACATTTTGTCTCTTCCTCCTCATCCCCTGCCCCCTATAATCTATAGCACAGTATTATTTTGCTTAAATGATACAGATAGCTGCTTAGGCTGCCCACTTTAAGTGTCTGCTGTACTAGCCAAAAAGTCAAACATTGGAGCAAACATATGGAAGTGCACAGTCCCCATATTTGTCAATTGCTGGGCTAAGTGGCGTTTCTAGACTAGAACACTATTCCCTGGCAAAAGTTTGTGTACTATTCCTTCGAGCTTTGGAGGACATTGAAGTGTGATGCTTTAGATATTCAAATACCAAAACTCTTCAAGGTATTTTTGAATATCAAAAATACTCAGAGTAATACATATGCTTTGGGTATCTTTCCAAATTCCATAGGTAGGAATTGAAAGCTGGAGCCATCTGGAGCACCTGAGTTTTCCGGTGGCTCAGTGCCCCTTCTCTCCATTTCTCATATGCTATATTTCTTTTGAAATCAGGACAATATAATGAGATGGCAAAACCATTGATAAGTACAGATAACATGCTAAATGCCTATGATTTTTCATCTTTGATTTTATGGATTTTTTTTTTGCCATTCTGGCAAAATTTTCAAGACCAAATACTCTTGATTGTGTGATCCAGGTACACAGGAAAAAGCTGAACGACTATGGAAAAGGTAGCTTCACAACCTGCATAGCATTTTTTCACCGTTTCCGGGTCCATGGAGACAGAGATGAGGGAGCCAAACATATTTGCGCTGTAGATCTGGGCCAAGGAGTAGAAAGACATGCAGATAATAGAATAAGATAGAATAGATAAAGGGAGTTGGCATCCAGAATTTGTAAGTCATTTCCTCTAGCCAATGTAAAATATAACATTTCTTTATATACATACATTAAGTGAAATAAAAAGAGAGAACATTTTAAAAATTAATTTTCGTCAAAAGATACCATTTTCCATAATACTCTGTGAACAAGAGTTAACTCAATGCTTCTTAGACATGTTTAGATTACTTGAACGCTTTCATTTAAGAAATGTAGTCTTTCCCTCAAACAGAACTTCGCAGTTAATGAACATTTGTTTGAAGTGCTTTGTTACATTTCATTCAAAGGTGTCTATGAAATGCCACATGCTATTAGAAGCGGCAATCCTTGCTTTGTTTGTAGACAATTCAATTATGTAAAATACCCAGAAAGAAGTTGTGAATAGAATATCATTAAACAACCAAGTAGCTCTCCTCTTGTATGTATGTTTTAAAGAGGGATCAGCTTGTGAACTCGCTGTAATTGACTGCAGAATTGAGCTGCTCATGGAGCAAGCTTTTATTGTGATTGTAAGGGGTGAGAAGTAATACACAGCAAGCTTCCTTGTAAGAATGTCAGGAGGTTCAGGGTAAGGTTGGGGAGGAGCAAATTTATCTCTGGCCTTATTTGATGTGGTGGAAACGTCTATGTTTAAAAGAAGAGCGACTCTGTCAAATAATTTCCTATTACCTCTTCTGTTATTCTGGCCCTGAGTAAATTCACACCTCCTTGAATTTCATAGCATTTTCAGTCTTCTATTTTCTTACCAATTAGTGATGTACTGATTCATATCCAACACAGGGGGAAGAGAGGTGGAATTTCCATCCACTAATTGGTCCATGTTTACTAGTGGTCAGGACAACCGTGTATTAAAAAGTCTCACACATAGGTACTGCCTCTCTCCAGCCACCTCAGTGACAGGCAGCCCTCAACAGGTCCAGCCAGCCCTACTCTCTTCCTCCTCTTCGGGGGGTGTCAGCCTGTGCCTATGGCATACAATGTTTCCAGCCACAGGGTGGTGCTATCCCAAGATTTGGATTTGGGTTTAGGAAGATGGCAAAGGCCTGTCTAGCCTTTGGGTAGAACATATGCACCCATCAGGTTATCAACCAACCCTTTGCGGGAGTTAGAGCATAATTCCAGGTAATTAAGAATAGCACAGTTCTTCACTTCTTATTTGTCATTGTTCCTTGTGTGAGGGACCTCACAGTGTGGAAGGGAGGCTGGCTAAGGCAGCATTTGGGCATTCCTAGGTGTCTGTGACAATAGCATCTTAAACCTCACCAAAACTCTGACAATAATTTTTTAGCTTTTTATTGTATATATGTCTTTTATTCATTTAACAAGCTTTTATTGAGGACCTAGTCAGTTTCTCTGTACTAGATTTAATCAGATTGTAAATTTCTGGAAGGGCAAGGGGCTACATTTTAAACTTTTTTGTAGCTCTCTTCTTTCCTTCCTTATTTTAGAATCTAGCAAAGTGCTCTATACTTTGTAGGCACTCAATAATTATTTCTAATTAAATGAAACACTGGATAAAGTCCCAGCTTCCTGAGAAGGTTTCAGACCAGAAGAAACATATTAGGTAGAAGAGGGGAAAACCTAGCAATGATTAAGTACCATATGCCAATGACTTTACTGGATCCACTATTCAACAGGGATAGAGAGCCCAGGGTCTGGTTCTAGGGGTTTGGAAAGAGACTGCCAGGGCCTTTATGGAGATAATTCATGAGGGAGAGCATTCTAGGCCACACTAAGTATTCGTTCCTGGAATGACAGTCCGCAGGAATGCCCAATTTGAGAACCAGACACAAGATAAAAGATAGAGAACTGGGAACTCCAGGGACTATAGGAAGGCTGCAATGGGAAGGCCCAAGGAAGAGTTGCATGTGGAGCTCGTCAAGAAGAAATAAAGAGAAGAAAGAAAGGGTGAGTGGTTTGAAACAAGTCTCATGTTTTCTAATGCTCCTTGTGAATCGATGAAAGGAACTGCTGGACATATAAGAATTATTATTCTTGTCATGGTCTGGGTCACTGGAGGCCCAGGATACATCTAAGGCTGCTAGTGTACAAAAGACTGAAGAAATGACAGGAAAGTATATTAAAAATGTAGGTGTTTTGAAAAATTATGTTTATACGCACACACACACACACACAGATTTTATTTGAAGACAATGTAAACAGTCTAAATATGAGACTCTTTTAAATGTGGACCAAATGTCCCTCATGCCCACTTTTTGATAGCCCCCATCCTCATACTATAAATATGGAAACTGAGGCTTAGAAAGTATAGGGGAGGAAGACATTTCCTCTACCCACTCTGGGTCCTTCTGGCCAGACCATGAATTAAATTCACATGAGACAGAATAACAGGAGAAAATTAAACAAAGCTTTATAACAGGTATACATGGGAGAGACCCAGAAAAACTGAGTAACTCACCAAAATGGTGGAAGCTCTCACCTTAAATACCATCTTCAGCTAAAGACGAAGGAGGATGGTGGTGGTGGGGGAAGTCAGTTATGGGAGATTACCAGAAAAGCACAGTAAACAAGAGTAAGGTTGTTATGCGGATTTAAGTCCTTGCCTTCTGCATTGATAAGAGTTTCTAGAGATAAGGTCATCCCCCCTTCTTCCTGATACAGAGAAGGAGACACTTTTACAGAAGGAGATTTCCCTTACAAATGTAAATGCCGCTTTACAAAGGGTTAAGTTCTACTTTTTGGAGTCTCTCTCATGTCTGCAGTTTTAAAAAGTAACCAGCCCCAAATAATCCTCATGCTAAAGAGACACATCTTGGGCTGGCCAATTCCAGTCCCCCACAAAAGAATGAGTGATTTGAAGAAGGTCACACTGGTAAGTGGTGGAGACAGGATTTAAACCTGGATCTGTTGGACTCTGAAGCCTTCTTCTTTTTTTTTTAACTATACCGTACTGTCAAGGCAGGCATAGGATCAGACAGCAAGGGCTGTGTTGCAGGTCAGGGCATCCAGAGCACCCTATAGCGGTACCAGCTGTTTGATCCTTGTTTACAGAGCCCAGGGAATGGTGGCTATCCCCCACCAACACGGCCCCCCTGTTGGTTGTGCCTTTTTTTGCAGATTAGATGAGAAATGCGTTTAATAGTCTTGCGGAGTTTGAGTCTGTTGAGTGAAACAATCTGCCACCACCCCAAAGCAGAACGAAACGTTTCAAACGGCCACATCAATGTCCTTAATGACTTGATAATTAAGACAACACTACATAAGCACAGTTTAAATGTAACAAATTACTTGGAAAGGAAAAAAATACGCAAACTCTTTCAAATGGTACGCAATTTGTTTAATGAGAGCAGCATTTTCTTTTTTGTGTTTCAAAGCCATTAACAATGGAATCCTAAATGAATTGATGGAAAACAATAGCAATTAAAGACATCTTCTCTGATAATAGCCCAGGAAGAAAAACTCAACGTGAGTTGTAAAGTCAAAGGATGCTTGGCATGGGTCCTATAAAGAGGGACCATGAAAATGTTTGGGCCCCCTGAACGACAGCTGAGACAAGCACTTGGGATCAGGGAGTTTACTGGGGAGGTGATCCCAGGAAGCGTGATAAGGTAAAATAGGAAAGGGAGAAAGGTCAGTAAAGTCTGTGTTGATGACAGCTATTGTTGCAGGAAGTGGGCTCCATGCTGCTGGGGACCCCCTGAAAGAATGTGTAGAACACACTTCAAAATTGTCCTGCTGAGGGACTGCTGAAGACAGGGCACTCATTCACCATCCTTATTGGCTGAGGGTTGCTCCTGGGAGCATTAAATCCTAGGCACTTCTAAGCTGCCCTGAGCAAGCTGCTAGGGCGCTAGAGAAGGCCTTCAGGCAGAGAAGCAGAGAGACATCTGCTTGAGGAGGGAATTGGAAAACCATTGGCATGCATGTCACTGTCCTTAGAAGCTGCTGGTGAACTCAGAAATGGTCCAAGGGGACATGGGGCTGGGCATCTACAGCATCTGTGACAGACTAATGTAAGATATTGTCTTTCTAAACCAGCACAGTACAATAGAAATATGTCAGCCACAAATAGGAACCGCATATGTAATTTTAAATTTTCTAGTACCAGATTAAAAAATTAAAAACAGATGAAATTAATTTTAATATGTTTAATTCCTTATGTCCAAAATATTATCGCTTCAACATGTATTCAATATAAAAAATTATTAAGGAGATAGCTTACATTCTTTTTTATTTCTAAGTCTTTGAAATCTGGAATGCATTTTATACTTACAGCACATCTCAGTTTGGATGAGCCACATTTCAAGTGCTCAGTAGCCACATGTGGCTCGTGGCTACCTTACTGGGCCATAGAGATCTAGATAAATATAAGAAAGATACTCATTTGGGAATGGCATAAAGCAAAAATCTGATTTTCTTCAGAATAAGACATAAATCATGATCTTCCTAAATATTTTAGGGTTTTGCTTTCTTATTTTGTGAACATCATTAAATGCTATCCATTTGTAATTTATGGGCTTTATTGGGGAACTTTCTCCGTCCTTTTGATTTCAGATTTCTTTCTAGATTTTGTGGCAAGACTGTCATGACGAATTTTTCTTGAGAACATTGATGGGGGAAGGCCTCCAGGTGCTCCCATCATCGTTGCTTATGGGGTATGCCATGGGCTTACCATGGAGGACTGGGAGGTCGAGGCACTATTTGGCTTAGCCTCTGAAAGGCTGGGACTACCAAATGAGGTTCTACTTGTAGTTACTGCGTTTGTTTTGTAAAAAAAAGCTCATTTGTTAGATATGCAAAATATACCCATTTAAACTATATGCTGCATTTCCTGCAGCTTCCCTGTCGTCCATATTTCTTCCTTTAAAAAAAGTACCTAGAGACCCTAAAAAATGGCCTAGGTCTCTCTTTATAAAAGGTGAAAGAAGTGGCAGATACTCTTAATTAACTAACATTTCATTTCTAACTTTTTTCTCTCTCTTTTCTGTCTCTATGAGAGAGGCTGTTAAAACAACAAGAACAAACAAACAAAATATTGATTTTCTAGTCGTCCTTGGGGTCAAAATTGGCCCTGTGATAATGTTGCTGATGAGATAAAAGCCAAAATCTACTGGTGTCTCTTCTTCCCTTTCTTCCTCACTCCTTTCTGGAACTCAAACATGATGGCTGGCAATGTGGCAGCCATCTGGCAATCAGGAGGCAATTGGTATGAAGAGGAAAGCCAACACGCTGAGGATGGTAGAGAAAAACACAGAAGATTTGGTATCTGATGGCAATTTTGGGCTTCTTTTTCAGCCCTGGAAGTACTTTAAGACTTCCTGTTACGTGAGAAAAATACCTTCTGCGTTTAAGCCACTATTAATTAGATTTTCTTATACTTACAGAAAAATGAATTTCTATCTGATACAGAGGCCCTCCCAGAACTACCCCTGAAAAAAACTCAGTATGCACTTGCTTTCTTGCTGCTGACTTCAAGTGGCTAATTAAGCAGTCATCCAGAAACACAATTAAAACAAACACACTAAAAGCTGCAAGTCTGAAGTTATCAATTCTCTGGATACCTTCTTAGATCTGTGATATCTTTGAAAAGGTACTGATCAAAGTATCTACCTTTGGGTTCCAACCCTGAAGCCCCTTATTTAAAATGACTACAATTTCTTATTTGAATCATCACTCTAGTGATTTAAAAAGAAAAAAATAACTTAAGATGACTCATCTTTGGGCCTCCAGATCTTTTGATATATGGAAAGCAATCAGCAAATGTTTATCGTATTGATAAACTGATAATTGTGCAAGTAAAAATATATAACTTCTTATGTAAGATTTGTTCATCTTTATATCTTTTTGGGAAAGCCTTCTCAGACTTTTAAGAGGCTCCTCCAGTCCATGGACAACATTGGCCGAAGCTGTCACTACCCAAAAGATGTCTGGGAGTTTTCTGAGACCTTCCCATGGGGGGAAGGGCAAAAGGAATGGGCAACCCAAATTAGAGAGTTATTTTTCTCAGAAGACTTCCCCCTCCGTAACTGCCCAGCACTTATAATAACTGTAAATAAGGAGTTGTTAGTGTCCATATGATCTTTATTTTCTTAGACAAATAACCTCAAATGAGTACCTTTTAGACCCACGTGGAAATTTTCTCCCCTCTCCATATGGGTGAACCTCAGTGTACCTACTGGAGGAGGAGCAAAGCCTCCGAGTTCAGATTTGGCATCCGGAACAGGAGGATCAAAATCTAGGCTTAACACTTTCTGACAAACCCACCCTCCATATCTGGTTGTTAAAATAAAGCTCTTTTGTTGGCTACCCAAATTCTCTGTCGTCTTTCTAAGGACAAAACCCTGCAGGCTCTGCCTTCTAATTTTACCTATCCGGTCATCACTTGATGGCTGAGCTTTTGCAACTTGACTGTGGTTTAGAACAGATATGCTGGCTGGCTGACCTTGGATAAGTTACTTAACTTCTCTGAGTATCAGTTTCCTGACCTTTAAAATGGCAATTGTAATAGGACTGATCTCATTGGGTTGTTGTGATGGGTCAGTGAGATAATACATGTATAATGCTCAGCACAGTGCCTTGCACAGATGAAGGCTCCAATAAATGTTAATTGTTGTTCATAAAGTTAATATTATTAAACTGGCAATTATGGATAATTAATAATTACTAATAAAATAATATTTACAACTGTCTGATAAGATTAAGGTAGGTAGTGCTGACTTGTTCTCAGGAGGACATGGCCTCCATGTTCTTTTTTTAAACAAATAGTTGTAATGACTTATAGAGTCCCTTTGGTTCTCTTGTTGGATCTCCTAGATGGCCTGTTTAGAAACCATGTCCAAGAACTAGAGCATTAACTTGAAGAAAGAGGTTAAGAGCTTTCTCTCCAATCATTCCAAAAGTAACGGTAAGTGAATCATTCAAATTCAACTCTCCTTTCCCTAATGCATGCACCCGGATCAGAACAAAAGCTGACATCAGTGTTAGAATGTTTTTCTTTTCAGGAATTCTTCGATTGTGCCTTTTTAGCTCTGGTGAAATAGAATTAGGAATTGGGATTCATAATATCCAAAGAAATCTCATTCGTCTCAAATTCTGACCCTGCCGGGGCCTGTACAGCAGATGATGCCTTGACAGTCATGGCAGAACATAGTTGTGCAACATTTTTGGAGTTGAGAAAGCTTAGCAGTTAATTCAATCTGGGCCTGGGAGGAGGAGGGGGGGGGGGGTTCTTTGTTTTGTTCCAACTAGTTTACCCTGCGTCTGGAGCTGGTTAAAGTTTCTAAGAGGCTGTTAGTTCCAATTAATTTGGTATACACTCTTGTATGTGTGCTTGATGAATTAAGAGGCAGCAATGAATTTATCTGTGCACCAGCCATAAAATTTCCATTACTTTTCTTAATGAATTTTACATTTGATTCTGAAAGCTTTTTAAAAGTTGCTCATTTGTTTTTCACAGGGCCTTCGCTTCCTCCTTCTACATAATTTGTGTCAAAATAAGAACCTCACTTAGAGAGAGATTGGACGTTTCTAGAAGGTATTTTGCTTTCAGGGCCAGGGAGACTTTGCCCCTCCCAGTGTCTGGAAACTTCAAAGGCTGGGTATCATCACACACGTCCAGACTAGGATAAAATAGGATGTCTCAGCTGGACAGGATAGGTATCGGTTTGCCAGAAGATTCAGTTATCAATTGCAGAGGGAAAAGGCAACAATCTATGGAGCAAGGCGTGGGGGAAGAAAAGAGATATTCTGCTGCAATAATGTCTAGTCTGAGTTCTCATCCTGAGCTCTGTGCTTCGTCTTAGCAGAGAAGTCTGGCAAAGCGAGAAGCACCGAGTGCTGTGAGTCTGAATCTTGGCTATAACCTGGCCCTAAGATTCTCAAAACCTAGAGGGGAGTGACCGCAGCTAATAAATCCGCATTTCAAAGCTCCAAGCAATTTTCTGTCTTGCATGAAATAAAGACTGGAGTATACTTTTGAAGCAGCTTGTTTCTTTGCTCTGGAAAGAACCCAAATAGACAATTTTATTGGGTAAATCTAATGCACACCATCATCGGAAAATGTGTTTGAGAGGCTGTGACTCTACGCAACTAAACTGTGAATGTTTATGTTGTCAGCTTCTTGCATCTCTGAAGACTCTATTTCTTTTAGGGAAATGCTTCTTTTCTGTGTATTGATTTAGAACGGGCTTTAGCTAAAGTGTTACTTGCCCTTGTGAAGGTATGAGGACTGCAGAAGGGCAGGAAGGACAGCAAGAGTGATCTTTGCCTTGCACTGGAGCAAGGCAGTAAGAAAGGCGCAGGACCGAGATGGGGGAAGTTCACCCTGGACTGCACCTCTAATACAGCTCAGACTTAGATACGGAGCAGTCTTCCTCTTGGTGACTGGGGGAAAGTCCCATCCTATTGGGTAGCGATGAGTTTCTTTTGGGCAGAGGAAACATTTCCAACATTTCTGTTGTCATTTGTTGTGGGAAATGGCATGAAATGAACACTTGATGGTGGGCCTTAGACTGGGGCCCCTCCGGATTTGTTCTTCGTGTCTGTTCATGGACTAGCCTGGACATGCTGGGAACACTCTAAAGGGTAGAGGAAGATGGTCTGCTCAAGGAGAGAGGCGCCCCCTATGGGGCAATCCTAAGAATGGCCCAGGCTTGGAGTCTCAGACAGCGAAACATAAGAGTTACAAATCGTTCTCTGTTTTTTTCTATCTCTGAGGCTAGAATAAAATCATGTTAAATATTACAGCCTGGTCGCCAACATGTTGTGGAAAATTAAGGTAAAACTTGTAGTCACCTCAGTTCAGAAATGTAAGAGAAAAGAATAGCTATTCCTGCAAGTAGGAGGAGCCCATACACTATTTCCCTGCGGCTCTTTGGGGAGTGGAGCCTTTGAGTGGACGATCTCAAGAGTGGGAGGGGTCTGGTGGGGCCTGACAGTGGGTGGGGCCTGAGAGTAGGCGAGGTCTGAGGGAGGGGCATAAACTGCGTTTATAAATGCTAAGTGGAAGTGAAGGAAGTTTTGGAAAATATAAGGTTTGACTTGACCCTTGAGAAGTAGAGAGACATGGTAAAAAATAGTAATGAAGGACCAGAGCAGGACCAAAAGGGAGACCAGGAAGGAGGTTTTTGTCCTGTGTTGTAGACAATGAAAGAAAGGAATAGGTTTGAGAGAGTCACAGACTGGGGATCAGCCTCTCTCTGGAAACTGCTCTACTTTCTGGCGCCTGAAAGAGGGAGTTATCAGCTCTGCTTCATTTTCTCCATCACAAAATGGGGCCATTGACAACATTGCAGGTACCCAGTGCTTCCCAGGGACGTGGGATGTTCTACGTGCTTCCAATGGACTAGGAAGAAGGAACTATTACAAATGAGGAAACGGAGGCGTCTAGAGATAGAATCAATTCTCGAGGCTCTCACCATCACACTATTCCACCGTCCTGTCACACTAACGCTCCTCTTTCCCCTTTACTTGGTATTTTCTGTGGAAAAATAAAATAGTAATTGTGAAATTTATTTAATCTCTTTCGGAGGACAAGTGTAAAATGTTTTTTTTCTCTTTTATCTGCTGAGCCTCCCCCAAAGTTACAAATGTATACAAAATCGGAGCACCCATTGCACAGAAATTCTGCGGCACTCCGCCCTCCTGCATTTCGCTGCTTCTTGACTAGGAAGCAATGATATTCCAGCCAGGTTTGCTCCTATTTCCCAGCGTAGGGAAGGTATGAGTCAGCCACCTGGGAGCAAGGGGTACACGATATATGACATTCCATTTACAAAGCTCATTCACTAATGTTCTCTCAATTTACCCTGATAGCTCGTGAGGCAGGCAGAATTTTCCAGATAAGGTGACTGCCCCAGAGAGACTGTGATTGTCTAAGTTCTGGCCACATTGGTACAGAAGAGCAGATCTCTGATTCCTTCTCTCCAGTCCTCTAGCCTGACCTGAGGAGGGGCTTTTGCTGCTGGTGGAAAGTGGTGAGAACTTCTCTGCTGTCCCCTTCCCACTTGATTTGTGGCATTCACGATATTTCTGTGTGGCTCCCTGGGGAGTGATTGTGAAGGTGGAGGGGCTATGAAGTATGAAGGAAAAGAGTCCAAAGTTGGTCATGAAAGCTGTGCTTACTTGGAGCTACTGATGAGGGATGCCGACATTCTCTCTGCCCAACCTAGTGGAACTTTCCTTATCTTTAGTTTCTGCCCCAGTTTGTGAAATCTTTTGATTTAGGTCTCTGCACAAGGCCGTATTCCCAGCGGGATCAGCTCATTAGTCCCACTTGCTGATCTTCACAGCAAAGCGCCTACTCACCAGGAGCTGCAGGTGGAAGGACCATGTGGAGCCCAGAGCTCTGAAGGGCCAGGTTAGTCTTTATATGCTGGATTGTTCCTTGACCTCATCCATCCTTCTGGCAGCAGGGCTGTGTGGGGAGGAATGCAGACTTTGGAGTCCCGCCATTTGGAAGTGTGGGGAGCTGGGAAATCGCTCTACCTCTGAGGTCTCCTTAGAACTATCAAACAAGCTCTTTTGACAAACCGGATGTTCGCATTAAAGCGGAGGTTGGAGGAAGGGGCAATGGTGCTTTATGAATAATACTTGTTACACAGCCATCGCTGAGACCTCTCTGCCCATGATGAAAGCCTCAGGCGTTCACTCTCCCTCTTCCTCGTAATTGCTCTGTATCCAAGGTTTAATAGACCTGCAGTTCCTGTGGAGAGTGGGCTCATATTGGAGAGCTGGATCTCTCGACCCCGGCCGTCTGAGAGGTGAGTCCAAAGGTTAATGTTTCACTGAGTGACTGACAAAGGCCTTTCAAACGATGGCTATATTCTAGTTCCTGGGGGAGCTGTGGAGACCCTGTCTCCTGGTGGGGCTTTTATTCTGGTGTCTGAGATCACAAGAAAGGCTATGGTTTGTGTGAGTGAGTCCAGTGTGAGCTTCTTTAGAGTCCTGCGTGGGAAAGCATTGGGTATCCCAAGGGTTGGGGTCTTTCCTACTGCACTCATCTAGGTGGGCAATTATTTATTTGGGTGCCTGGCTCTCTCTCTACCTCTCTAGACATAAGGTCAGCTCCTGGAGGACAGGGCTTGCATTGTAGACATCTTTATATCTTCAGAGTCTGGTAAATAGTCTACCTTCAGTATATATTTGTTGAGTAAAACTTTTGATTTAACGAATTTTAAGTGGTAGATGAGCCTGTATTTTTATTTTTGAAAACTAGATATTCATTGTAAAAGTAAAGCAAGTCCATAGTAAAAATTAAAAGAGTACAAAAGGGTAAAAATAAAAATAAAATTCCCACCATGCAGAGAAAAATCACTATCAGAAGTTTCCTGTGTCTCTTTCCAGAAATGTCCAGTGAGTCTGCATCTCAAGTGTGGTTTTATTTGCACAAATGAGATCATACTACACCCACATTTCTGCAACTAGCCTTTTCGTAGTTGATTAGCTATCTTGAACATCTTTTTATAGTAGTGCATACAGATCTACCCAATCTTTATAATGGCTGAAATCTACTGTATAGACTTTCCATAATTTATTTAACCAATTCCCTATTGATGGGTGTGCAAGATGTTGCCAGAATCTTGATTATTATAAATAATTATTACAAATAATGTAGCAAATATCTATTCATGTTTATATTTGTATAACTGTGGGGTAAATTCCTAGAGGTGTAAGTTCATTAGATATTGCCAGTTGCCCTTCAAAAATTGCACCAATTTACACTCTCACCGGTAGTGTATGGGAGTGCCCATCTCTTCACATCCTTGGTAACACTGAGGATTAACAAATGCTTTCATCTTTGTCAAGATAATAGGAGAAACTAACTCATTTTTTTTCAAATTTTTATTTCTTTAATTATGAGTGAGTTTCAACCTTTTTTCCTTTAGAGGCTATTTTATTTCCTGTGAATTGCTTGTTCAGGTCCTTTACTGATTTTCTTATTGAATTATTTCTCTCTCTCTCTTCCCTTTTGTTAAAAATAAATTTGTAAGGGTGGCCAGCCTGGTGGCATAGTGGTTAAGTTCGTGCACTCTGCTTTGGTGGCCCGAGGTTCACTGGTTCACTTCCTGGGCATGGACCTAAACACTGCTCATCAAGCCATGCTGTGGCAGGGTCCCACATAAAAAGAATAGAGGAAGATTGGAACAGGTGTTAGCTCAGTGACAATCTTCCTCAAGCAAAAAGAGGAAGATTGGCAACAGATGTTAGCTCAGGGCCAATCTTCCTTACCCCCTCAAAAAATAAATAAATAAAAATAAATTTGTAAGGTATTTCAATTTATTCATGACATTACTTCTTTGTCACCTTTCTTAAAAAATTGTCAAAGTTTGTCACTTATCTTTTTACTTTATGACATTTTTGTCATAAAAAATTTTAACGTTATGTAGTTAAATTTATTAATCTTTTCCTTTATACTTCTGAACTTTATGTCATATCTAGAAAAAATTTTGCCATTCAAGATTATAAACAAAATTCACTTAATTTTTTAACAAATGTATATTATTCACTATATTTAAATATTTGTTCCATCTGGAATTTATTTTGGTACAAAGAGTCCTCTAGAGATCAGATTTATTTTATCCGAAATGATAGCCAGTTGTCCCAATTTTATCTTTCCCTCACTGATTTGAATTGACACTTTATTATATAAGAACAAATAAATATTTATTTTTCTTGTAAAAATACGTGGCAGTATTTAAAGGAGACCAACATGTCCTTTTCCAAATCTATACTGCACATATATTTTTCCAATTTCCCTAGGTGAGATCTTTGGAAATTGTTCTCAAATATAAAATCAAAGTTTTTTTTTTTAAAGCCAACCTTTTCTACAAGATAAGAAATGGCAAAAGGGTGCATTGTGAACAGGTTGAGTAGTAAAGAAAGACTGGGTGAGTTTTGCATTTTAAAAAGCATCCCTAGAAAGATGGCTGTTGCAGAGCCTCAGATTTCGGGCCAGAGCTGCAGGCCTGCTGGGTTTCTCTTCACTCTAATCTGGTCGCACCCTCCGTCAGTCAAACACACCAGCCAGTTACTTGCACACAACTCCTGGGTCAACATCTGCCTGCCTCCCTGGGTACTGCATGAGTCACTGTTTGGCTCAGTGGAGACGGCTGCCTCTACCCACATCCTTTCATTCTAAGTGAAAAGGCTTTTGATCCATGCATATTGCTGTTTACCATCATTTGTCTGCCTCCAAGCAGAGGATTTGGCTTCCTGAGAAGTAATTAAATTAACCCCAAATCCAAACTCTAAGAAACAAACGAATATTCTGTCTCAATCTCAGAGAAGGGACCCCCTACTCAGGAGATGTGTTTTTTAGAGGTGTTTCCTTTCGTAACTCTGCTAAAATTTGGATCCCAGATTTCCCCTTGGAAGTGTTAACTAAATACATGAATCTGGGCAGGTTTCCCCTTTGCTCAAAAGATTCTAGGTCCGCAGACAATAATTTGATTATTTACATCCCACAGACCCATCACGGAGAACTTGAATTTAATGTGTCCTGCAGGGGGTCTCAACATGGCTCTTTCATTTACAGTTAGGAGAATAAAAATTAAAAAGAAAAATCTACCTTTGTACCATACCACACACAGACTCATAAGGAAAACCAAAAAGTTTACTTGTAAACCTTAGCTCTGGTTGTTAAAGCTTTCTAATTTTCTTGTGTCTTTCAAGCCAAAAATGAAGAAATTCCCTACAGATTTCTCTAGCACTTTTCATCTGATGCTGTCAAAGCACTTTACGCTTGCTATCTAATTAAGACTGAACACCTCAGCGAGAGAGGGAAGCATCAACACCATAAACCTGACAAATAGAAGCTAGATTCCCTGAAAACCTAACTAAATAAAATAGCTCTGGGTACATGATGAGAATGCGCTGAATTCAAAGTGTTAAGAAGTTTGCGTTTTGTCCAGTTGTAGACTCCTTAGTGGCTCCTAGAGATTATTCCCCCAAGACTTTGAAGGGGAACAGAATTTATCACCTCAAAATATGCCACTTTGACATGAGGATTATGTTGAGCTAAAGGCAATAAAAACCTATCAGATTCAGGAAAAGCTCTTTACCTCCCCCTCAACTGCCTAAATTTACTTTGGAAAGGGGGCCTATACCAAAAAGAGAGCTATTAGCAGAGATACGTTTTTACCTAAGAAACTTCCCTGCATAAGAGGGCAACCTTTGTTTTCCAAACATCTCCTTTGCCTTCCTACAAAGGGCCTTCCTTCCCCTTGTATCCTCAGACCTCTGCCCTTTTCCTTAGCTCAGGATGTTATATCAGCATCAATTATGTAGCTGCCTTTTGAGTCTTCATATCTTTATGGGGCTCCCGTACATATGTAATTAAATTTATTTTTCTCCTATTAATCTGATTTATGTCATTTTAATTGTTTGACCAGCCAAAGAGCCTAGAAGGGTAGAAGGAAGGCTTTTCCTCCCCAACAACTTCTATGCTGTAGGAATACTTGAAGCGAGTGGTAGAGTTTCAGAGAGTCTCTCAGGCATTAAGTCATCAGAAAAGGAATTGGGAGGCAAAGAAATATGGAGGAAGGGAACTTAGGGAGCATGCTGTTTGTGTAATGTAGCTCCCAGATAGCTGGGAGCCAGAACGTGGAGAGCTGCTGTTAGGAATGGTTCTGACAGGCTGGGTAATGTTCAGGAGGGGTATGTATGGGAGACTCCAGAATCTGTAATGGTGTCAGGATTCTTAGTTGCAAGTAGCAGAAACCAACTCTGGCTAATGTAAGCAAAAAGGATGTTTATTGGAAGGATATCACCATCTCTCAGATTCAAGAGGAGCCTTAAGGAGAGGGCTTGGAAAACAAGGAGGAACATTGTGAGCTCCAGAAGGCAGGAAATGAGCTTCTTGTCCAGCAGGGAGTACAATCTAGTCTGCTTCCTGATGCTACTTTTGCCATAAATAATGACTTCTATTGTTCCGACATCTTTGTGGCACTTGCTCAAGAATCTATGCTTTGGAAGTCTAGGAGTCAGCCTAGCCCAGTCATTTGTCCACCTTAGGTTGTACAGGGGTAGGAAGGAGGGGAGATCTGGCTTGTTCAGCTTCCATAGTTGGGGGGTAGCATCTTTGACACAATGGGGGCCTTATGTATACTTCCTTCAAGTATATTAGGAAGTGGAGGGCCTGCAATGTGGATAGCCAGAAAAACAAAAAATGTCCACACAGTCACCCCTCTCCACTTGGCTGTTCTTGCCTGGGACTGAAACCCGGATACTTAAAGTGTCTGGTGTGTAAGGTGTGTGTATGTGTGTGAGCACACATAGAGACTGCTCTGGTGGAGGGGTGATCGGCTTACTTCTATCCTGGCAATAGCAGGCGATACGTCATGGAACAGGGCTGTGCCTGTGAGATGCTGCATTCCCCATGCCCTCCACCCTTCTCCACTGGCTATTCCTAAATGTCCACCTTGGCAGGTCACTCTAGCTGGGCAAGGTGCAAGTAGATGCCACCTCTGGCCCTTCTGTTTTCTTTAGGTCAGTTAGGACAATAGTGGCTTTGGGCAGGGAACAGAACTGGACAAATATGGCTTTATTATTTGCACTGATATAAACATGGATTAATCTGAAAATTTGACTCCAATTTGCAAACAGCCTACTGTCCTGTCATTCCCAAGCCTGTCACCTCTACCTCTACATTCCTATGGCCCATATATTCCCTATCAGGCAACTGAGGAGGTTGCTTTATAGTATTGCCTTGTGGATGTTAGCCTTATTCATTTTTTCTTTCCAGCATTTGAAGAGTTCCTGAAACATAATCTTCTTTGAAAAACTGACTTTCAAAGTGACACATTTGTATGAAATCCAGGCCAGTCAGTCATCCAGATGTTTTGATGCTATTCTTCTGAATATATGGCAACACTGGATAATCAGCTATGGGTTTCAGCACTCATTCATTCTGTACATTTGGTGCTGTGCACCGTTACTAGTCTGAAAATGGAATTTTAAAATTCCATCTTCGTCCTCCGTCACTCAATTCTTTGGATCCTAAATTTGTATTCCTATTATTGCTTATGCCGGTCCAGGTTTTTCTGTTTGGTTAATTTTTAAGTCTATTGGTGTCAGTGTAGCAATGCTAAGATGGTAAGATCCCACAAAAGTGGGACCCGGTCCCTTTGTTCAATGTCCCCCATGTGGTGTAGATGACTTCTGATAAGAATGGTGTTAAAGATGGTGATGATGATTTGCAAATAGGCAGAGAAAGTCTGTAGCTCTAGTCAGATCAGAATTAAATGGCTTTTATTGCCTCACAGGGAATGCAGACCATTTCTGTCTCTTGTCAAAAACCAGTCTTCTGATATCTGTCACCCCATTCCTAAATACTATGTTTCACATCAGCTAAATCTGTAGGTATTGGGAATACAATTTCCTGCTCCGTGCTGGGCTCTGTCTGAAGGCTACTATTTGCGTCTGTTGACTGAGTTTTCGTAATAGGTTAAAGGATTTCTGTATGTGAGGCTTGTTGAGCACTTTGGCTATGTGGGGAAAGTGAGTGCAAATTTTCAGCCATTAACCTAGATACTTCTTGTGCCACTGAAATATTTTGTTTTATTGAGGGTGCCAGCTGGGGTCAGCCACAGCACCAGGAGAGGCAGCAGGGGGCATCCAGAGACATGAGAAATATCTGTCATGTTAAATGCTCCATACCACGGCCACCTGTGCATCTTTAACCTCCTGATACAGCAGGGCTGATGGCATAGGATGTGTGAAGGTGCTGAATATTCAAAGAATCTCACCCCGTAACCCTGACCAAGAGGTCCAGGTGGATACCGAGGTGGAAAGGCTATGTGAAGTTTGCATCCGTGTGTAAAATGCCAAGTATGAGCTCCTTTCTTCAGATTTACATTGCACTGATTTTAAAGAACTTCTCTTGGCAGGTACAATATTCAATACAAAATCTGTTCCCGTGTTTAGGAGATTCAAACATGATTTAAGACTCTCAAGGCCCCCTTTCCACCTCAGGTGCTCAGGCCTAGCCTGTGACCTTGGGAGAATCCTTCAGATTGCCACAAGCCCCCTCTGCTTTCCATCTCGTTAAGTGGAAAGAATAATGCTCTACACTTACCTAATGATGCTGCGGTGAGGCTGAACCAGGCATTGTTTGCAAAGCACTAGAGAGAGGCAGATTCCTTTAGCTCAGATCTGCGCTGCACTCTTAAAAGATTTTTTTCTCTCTACTTTGCTGCTGTCCAGTTTAGGAAGGGGAAGAACGTTGCCACAGAGAGGAAGGGACCAGGCATTTTACAAGCAAGGCGTCATCATGGCCTGCTGGATCTGGGAGGTAGGGATGGAGTCTGAGGGCCATACTGCCTTGGAGGGGCGCTTCTGGCCTAGGCCTACTTCTTTGAAACCGCAGCCTTTGTTGCTTCAGACGCTGCTTCCTTCTCCTTGTCTCCAACCCATGTTCAGGCCTCAGAATCATCTTGGTTCTTCATCAGTCTTCACTCATGTCAGGTGAAAAACAAAAATGGAGCAACAATTGTTTGTTTGTTTAGGCACAATTGATTTCTTTCCCAAAAGGACTGCTAAGAGAGGAATTACAATATCCAAAGGAGCCTAGAAATGAGCCAGACCAGATTTCAGACTCTGACTCAAGGGTGGTCCACAGGAGTGAGTGGGAAATTTGTTTCCAGGCAAGTTCAGTGATGGCAGTTAATCCATCTAAGATGCCGAGAACAGTGCGCGGCACACTTCAGGCTCAGCGAAGGTTGTTGCTGTTATTTACTGGTTCCTTTCCTTCCCTCTGTTCCAGGCTACCAGAACATCCCTTTTCTGAGGTTGGGGATTTCTCTTCCTTATTTCCTCTTTGCTGGGAACCAGGCACCCTGTCCCTTAGCCAGAAGGACAATAGAGTTTTAAATGTCCTAGAGGTAGCTATGTTGCATAATGCGATGAGATTTAATAAATATTCTTTAAGGGCAGGCTAGGGAATAAAAAGGATGAGTGTAAGATCTAATTTCCTCAAGGAGCTTTCCAACTGATGGGAGGAGTTAGACAAGTACAGTACATTATACTATAAAATAATTCGTGATTTTAGAAAAGAAAGCAGAGTTTTTCTGCTTGGCCACGTGGAGAGCAGTCAGGCCGTGGGCTCCCCAGATTTAGCATCCAGATCCAAGCCTATCTGAATCCAAGACTCTGCTGTGGCCCCTCCATCCCACTGCAGGGGAGAGTTCACTGCCCCTCTGCTGTAGGGAGATTTTCTAAACATGTCCTAAGAGGAATGCTAATCTCCTACGCATTAAAGAAATCCAAAAAATGAGCATCAGGGAAATGATCTGCGTGCTGACCCCAACTCTCACTTACAAAGGACCAAGGGAAGTGTTACCTTAGTAGAAAATCCCTGAGGTGTTACCGAAACAGGGCAAGCAATGTTTTCACCACCTCCAGGGCCATGAGAAAGGAAGATATGATGGATGGGTAAGGGTTTAACCGGCTCTCAAGGGTGCCTGCTGCCAGGGAAAATGGAAGTCTGTCCTTGGTTTATTCTGAAAGGGGACGGCTCAGAAATGAAAGACTTCATGCTAAAGCCTTATTAGGGTGGGGGCTGCTGGTTTGTGTCTCAGTCCTGCTGTTAAGGCCCCAGGTGGCAAAGCCCTGATGATTCATGGTGGTGTCAAATACTACCTGTTGTGATGTGAGCAGTTTATAGAGAGTGGGGGCTCTGAATTTCTATTTCTAATTATACTTTCTGTATTAGCTGTGTTTTTTATTTTTGCATTTTGATGCTTTGACATCTGCGGACTTGCTGACCCTAGGGGAATTGCCCCTCCAGGGCTAGCCAACTCTAGACAAAGTAAACAAGTCTCCCTCAAGTATGCCTTTTAAACGAAAACCAACCAATACAGAGCCCACACCCTCATGGACCTCCTCTATCAGGTTCTCACACTCACCTCTGCCCTAATCACCTGAGGCCCCGGTACCAGACAACTAGGGCCAGCCCCAGTGCTCCACAGCCCACTGACATTATTCAAACTAGCCAGTCCTAAACCTGTTTACTGTGGCTTGCCTGTTCCTTCCTGCGGAAACCACAATAAAGGCTCTTGCCCAGGTCCCCCGCCATCTCCACCTCCCACCTCCTGACCAACTTCGGTGCTTTCCTGTGTGGCTCCCTCATGGAGTGGTGTGGTCCCATCTCTTGGGATTTTGTGTAATAAAATATCCTTTCAATGGCACTTATCTCCTGATCTGTTGGCTTTGCCAACAGTTAATAATAAAACCTACATTTTGAAACACTTCTCCTCTTCTAAAGTAGAATCCGGATAGATTAAGGTCTGGAAAGATGTAAAGGTCTAAGTGTCAATGTGGATGTGGCCAAATAGTATTGAGTTGAACTAGATGAAAAAAGCTATTTATAGAAAAATCTGGTAAGTGGGGACCCGACATTGTAGGGCATTCATTTAACATATGAGAGAGTGAATATAGAAATGGACAAGGGTCAGACCATATATGACAATAAAACTCCGACCCACTTCCGCAGCAATTGGCCCAGAACAGTCAAGACCTAGTCAGTGACTGCCAGCTTCCCTATTTTTTTCCTCTGCCTCCAACTCAGCACCAACCAGAGAAAGCAAATATGCTCCCCAAACCGATCATACAGGATGCCTCCCGTGTAGTTAGCAGACCTCTAGCTTCCTTATGCCAACAACCTCCAATGAGGGCACACCCAAGTCTTCTCTTTCTTTTACTATAAAACTTTCCTACTCCCCATCTGTCTTTGAGTCTGTGCCAAATGCAAGTGATGGAGGCTGACTGCCTTGTCCTGGGAAGCTCTGAATAAATAACGTCTGTTCTCATTTGGTTAGTCTTTGTTTATTTGCACACTTGCTTTTAATAATCAACTACTATGTCTAAAACTGAACACAATATGTTACCCACTGTATTACTCAAGGTTCTCCAGAGACACAGGACCAATAACCAATATATGATTTATTATAGGGATTTGGCTCATGTGACTCTGGAAACTAATAAGTCCTAAGATCTGCAGTTGGCAAGCTGGAGAACTGGGAGAGCGGATGGTGTAGTTCCAGGCAGTCTTGAGACCCAGGAAGAAATGATGCCTCTGTTTGAGTCTGAAGGCAAAAAAAAAAAAAAAGAAAATCCCCAATGTTCCAGTATGACTTCACTCAGGCAGGGGGAGTTCTTTCTTACCAAAGGGAGGGTGAGCATTTTTGTTCTATTCAGGCCTTCAACTGATTGGATGAGGCCCACCCACATTGGGGAGAGTAAGCTGCTTTATTCAGTTTACCAATTTCAATGTTAATCTCACTAAAAAATCCCTCACAGAAACACCCACAATAATGTTTGATCAAATATCTGGGCACTTAACGGCTCAGTCAAGTTGACACATAAAATTAACCATTATAGGGGCTGGCCCTGTGGCCGAGTGGTTAAGTTCGCGCACTCCGCTGCAGGCGGCCCAGTGTTTCGTTGGTTCAAATCCTGGGCGCGGACATGGCACTGCTCATCAGACCATGCTGAGGCGGCGTCCCACATGCCACAACTAGAAGGACCCACAACGAAGAATATACAACTATGTACCGGGGGGCTTTGGGGAGAAAAAGGAAAAAATAAAATCTTAAAAAAAAAAAAAAATTAACCATTATGTCCTCCAAAATGATTTCCTTTTCCAGTTTCTAATGTGGGGCTGATTCTACCCCATCTCCTCCTCCTTCCCACCATCTTGTAGGCGTATTTCAATAAGCTTACATATTTTCTCTATTCCATAACCCTCATTAATTTTTTCTGATGCTTGCTCTCTAAGACTTACTCTTTCCTCTCCATTCCAACAGCCATCCCCAAGACTTGATTACCACCACTGAGCTAGTAGCTATCTTCAGGTTTTTCTAACACTTTATCTGTTTTATTGTCAGATAACACTTCCTCAAATACCACTTTCATCACATTTGTTCCTCCCTCAAGAGGAGGTAGCTTCCTAACATAGTGATTTTTCAACCCTGACTATAAATTAGAATCAGTGAGGGTCCTAAAAACAAAACAAACAAGCAAAACAAAAACACCTATGCCTAAGCCCCAGGCCAGACCAGATGGTCTCTAGGGGTGGGGTGAAGGTAGCTGAATGTTTGAAGAGCATCTCCTGGTGATACTACGTGTAACTAGTGTTGAGAACCACTGTCAGAACAAGCCAAGCTTCCCTCAGTCTGAGAGTCAAGGCTATCAACCAACTGATCCCACAAATGGGGAACTACTTTCAGTATTTCCCAGAGTTCCTTGAGAAGAATAACATAGGGGTACTTGTTAAATCCCATCTTCTATTGCCTCTGTATCAGAATCACTGAGGGAGGGCTCTGGGAAGTTGCATGTTATTCAAGTGCTCCAGGTGATTCTTAAGTCAGAGATGGTGGGAACCGGCTGCAGAGTATCTCGCAGCATCTCAAGTTTTGTTGATGTGAAGCTTCTGATCCAACAGTTGGGGAGGGGTTGCTGAGAGTCTGCAGATCTAACAAAGTCCCAGGTGCTGTTGGTGCTGCCAGGCCGTGGGCCACACTTGAGCAGCCATGGCTGCCTGTTGAAATCATCTGGGGAGCTGTACAAACTACTGATGCTGAGGCCTCACCCTTAGAGATGTGGATTTAATTAAGCTGGGTGCAGCTTGGGCATCAGGATTTTGAAAAGCTCCCCAGGTGAAAGCAGTGGGCTACCAAGGCTGAGAACCAATCTTGTACAAATTCATCTCTGTGCCTATCTCTACTCTCATGTGCATCTGGATCACTCTTTTCTTTTCATCTTCATTAAACCCATTTTCATTAAATCCTACAATTTCTATCAAGCTCTGCTCAAAAGATGCCTTCCTTTTCCAAGATGCCTTCCTTCCTTAACTCAGCTTACCATAATCTTCCCCTGACTTGATTTATTTTAGCACAAATGTGTACAATTGACACTATATTATCACTCTATTACTATAGATACCTTTCAAGTTATGAAGGTATCCAAGTTTAGTACCCTGAAACTTTACTGTGGGGCTTTGCAGACAGTGACTAGATCTTCCTAGATACCACTTCTGTTTCAGTGTCTTAAACACTCAGAAAAATTATCCAAAACTTGGAAATAAGCAAAAGATATCATTGCATGTTTAAACCCGGGTCTGGGCTTGACTTTATATTGACTGGTCTGTTTTACACCTCTATAGGGGTATAGGTTAACCTGTCAATTTTTGTCCAGTATAAATGCAAATAAGATGCATTTATTGGAAGAGATAACTCCAAAGGTTACCCAGAGACATTAGTCAATTTCGTATGTAACCCAGCAATCTTATCCTGACATTCATTTATTAAATTGGCTATATATATCTCAGTTGTTCCCTCATCAATTAATAAGTTGAATAAAATCTTTGACATATATGATTTTGAGTTAGAGTCATGATTTTACCTTTTGAAAGTTGTGTTTTAAAATGCTGAAATGCTTAAATAGAAGTTTAATCAATGCATGGTGAATCTAATTGGATTGAAGAAGCAAGCGATAAAGTTTCATATCTGAAGAGCCAATACATCTCGCAAGTGGAAAACAGAATAATCAATGTATCAAATAAGACGTGAAAAACCCTAAGTAGTAATAATTTCAAATAGGGATGAGCCATACTGATTTGGATGCTCTTAGGCAGGGATTACGAGGCCAATCATTCACCAAACAGTTTTCAGCTGTTTGTCCCTTCCCTGTACATTTAATCAATGAAAACAGAGGCTGAGACTGATAGGGCAGTAGTGGGAGGAGTCACAGCCATGAAATAAAACAATCAGTCAAGTCTTGGCTGTGCCGTTAGCAGCTCTTTCCTGTATATTGGGGTTAATAACCCCCCATGAAAAGTGTCTGGTGCATAATGGGTGCTTAATAAACATTAGTACTCTTCCTCATGAGCATCTCAGAGGACAAGAGAGGTGGATAATTCCAGCGTAGATTGGAAACCTGAATTATGGAGAAGGAGTTAAAATGACTTAATACTGTTTAGATAGGGCCATAAAAACACCATCTGCTGGCTGTAGCCAGTTAGCTGTTACAAAGCTGACATACACTAATGCTGTACTGATAGGAGAGGAATGGCCAAGGGTTTGCTGTTTCTATCATTATTTGATGAGCTGCCATCTCGGGACCAGTCTTCAGATTACCCATCACATAACCCGGTTGTTCAACATTTAAAGATTTATTTTGATCCTTAAATATTTATATTCTCCTTCAACCTTTTATTGCTATAGTTACTGCTGAAGAAAAAACAAGACTCAGGAGCTTACCAGGTGGTATATCAGCAGTTCTGGATTTTGCCATTAGGTTGGGGTATGTTTTATGTGGAATTAGACTCAGATGAGTGGATTAATATTAAACTCTCATTTTGCACAATGAGATGAAGTGCCTGGAAGGAAAGGGTAAGGTCTATTCCTTTTTATACCCAGCAATCAGTGAAGAAAAGACCACTTGCCCTGCAATACACATTGCCACGCCAGGAGAGAACAGCAGCAGAGCCTAGACCTTCGGGGGGTTTCCTTCCAGTAAAGCCTGCAGCTGAAAGTTGTCCCAGTGGTAGAAGGGAACTCAATAATTGCTCTTGTCGCCGCTCACAACACCTGTGTTTGGATCCTCAGTACCCATTAGGCATAATGATGGGCTGACTCCACATCTTTGGGACATTTGGCCTCATTTGGATGATTAAAGAGAATGAAATATATTTCCCAGACACCTGCCGACTTGCAATAACAATAGCCTGTATTTACATAATGCCTTTCTCTAAGATCTCAAAGCCCCTTGTCTTTGAAAATCAATTTTCGATAGGGAGGGAGAGAGAAGCTTATTTCCATTTTGCAGACTCTTAGAGCCATGGCAGGATCTAAATGTTTGATCATATTGGTAACCATTCTGTATCCTAAACTTTGCACATGTTGAAATCACCTGGAGATCTTTAACAATTATGGAAGACTGACTCCCATGCCCAGGCACTCCCAGTGAATTGTTCTGGCGGATAAGGTGGGCATCAAGATTTTTAGAAGCTCCTAAGGTGATTGGAATGTGCAGAAAAGCTTGGGGACCTCATAAGTAGAGACATTTCGTCTGGAATGTTTCTGTGAAGTATTAACAGTAGGAAGCATTGCACATGGCAGAGAGGTAAGAATTATTTTCCCCACTCGGTTCCCCATCCTTATTGCTATTTTTACCCTTGACCCATCCTACTAATAAAGAGGAGAGACATTTAAAATACATCCAATGCCAGAATTCTTGGGGTGACCCTCACCCCATCTTCAACCAATATTAGGTTAGCTCAGATCACTATATTCCTGCAGGAATTATATTTTGGTGGGGTATTCAGAGAGAAGGTAATTAAATCAACATATAACTGTAGTTTTAAAAGAAAAACAACAATGACAAATTCATCCCTTGGGAACCCTATAGATATAGCTTTGAATTTGC
Organism: Equus caballus; assembly: GCF_041296265.1. NCBI lineage: Eukaryota > Metazoa > Chordata > Mammalia > Perissodactyla > Equidae > Equus > Equus caballus. Next base: position 39,171,186 of record NC_091707.1, read on the forward strand.
AGAAAATACTTAGGAAATAGTGAACTGGGATTTTAAGGAGCGAAAATACTGAGGCCTTTTCATGACAGTGGGAAAAGGATTCTACAAATCATGAATGAGTATGGCAGAGGCCTGTGGTTTTATTATTGAAACCTGGGAGGCGTTTATCGTTAAACTTCTCATTCTCTGACTTTCACAAAGATGCTCAGGCAGTAGTGAGGGTTGGAAAAGCCAAGGGGTGGCCAGTGTGTCCTGGTCCCTGCATCACTGCCAGTGACTCAGTGATGACTTCTGGTGTGGGACCAACTTCACCTGAAGACGTATGGATCTGCTGCTGACATTTACAGGGCTGTTTTGTGGCAGCAGCTGTTGCCTGGGAGGGAGTAAGACTAGCTTCTCAGATGTTGGGCTGCCTCTCCATCTGTCGGGTAGAAAAGAAGAGGAAGCTGGAGTAAAAGAAAAGGCAGAACAATTATGAAAAATGGGACCTGCAGAGAGACCATGGGAAAGAGGGCAGACAATTGGAGACCAGGCCATGAGACTTTAATAACTTAACAGTAAGAGTTCATTCTCTTAGTGTTTTTGGCACGGAAAAGAAAAGTCATGTCCTCCACCGCCACTAATGGAGGGGAAATGAAGTGATGAGAAAATGCATTGGGCAAGCTGGGATTCCTTCCCGTTAACTGGTTCCATAGGCCCCTGGAAGGTCCTAGATTCTCATGTCTATATGACTGTGTCTCTTGTGAGCAGTTACTTCCTTTCTATACTCCTTTTGGTGTCTCTAAGTCTTAGGATATTTTCAGTTTATTTCTGGAGGCACAAGGACGTCTTTGAACATTGAGGATATTTGAGCAATTCTCAGCAGAGATTGGGTGAATTATTGGGAGAGTGTGTTAGTCTCCTAGGGCTGCCAACAAATTACCACAAACTGGGTGACTTAAATCACGGAAATTTATTCTCTCGCAGTTCTGGAAGCCAGAAGTCTGAAATCAAGGTGTCAGCAGGGCCATGCTCTGTCTGAAGGTTCTAGGCAAGAATCTTTCCTTGCCTCTTCCTAGTTAGTCATGGTGGCTCCTGGAAATAGCGCCGTTCATTGGTTTGTAGATGCGTCACTCCAGTCTTTGTCTCCATCATCACATCACCTTCCCTGTATGTTTCCCTATGTCTTCTCTTCTTCTAATGAGGACACGAGTCATTGGATTTAGGGTCCACCCTAAATTCAGGATGATTTTATCTTGAGATCTTGACTAATTCCATCTGGAAAGATTCTATTTCCAAATAAGGTCACATTCAGAGGTTCCAGGTGAACATGAATTTTTGGAGGACATTATTCAACCCACTACAAAAGAATGAGAGAAACATAAGAGAAAGAGAGAAGGTTGATGGGTGGATTGAAAGCAGGGCCTAGACGAGTGATTCATTTTTTTTTTTTTTTTTATGGTGAAGAAGATTGGCCCTGAGCTAACATCTGTTGCCAATCTTCCTCTTTTTGCTTGAGGAAGACTGTCACTGAGCTAACATCAGTTCCAAGCTTCCTCTATTTTTTATGTGGGATGCCACCACGGCATGGTTTAATGAGTGGTATGTAGGTCTGTGCCTGGGATCTGAACCCGCAAACTCTGGGCCTCCAAAGTTGAGTGAGCGAACCTAACCGCTATGCACCAGGCTGGCACCTAGACCAGTGATTCCTAACATTGGTTTTCATTAGAAGCACTGCGGGAGAGGGGGAGTCCTTCAGTGATCCCTATCTTAGCCTCACCCCAGATATTCTGAGTGAATCGATCTGGAGTGGGGCCTGATCAACAAAAAAACTCTCCATTAGCAACTGGGCACATAAGATATATGGGTGAAGAGGGCTGCTTTAAGGTCACAGGGAGAAATGGGGACCCCATGGGACAGGGAGCTTGCACGCAGCATCCTAAAGCATTCACATCCAATTTGGCAACATCTCCCAAACAAAACTCATTTGCAGGCCTTGAAATACGGGCTTCCAATTTGAGATACCAAGACTAAACGCTTAGGAATCCTTCTGTAGGATCTGGATCTATGGGAATGGTAACCTAGCCCAAAAGTGCATCTGGTGATAATGACACAGAATATTTGGGATAAATCCTGACCTGGAAAACCCAGAATATGGATCCTCTTACCTAGGAGGATCCTATCAATGAATGTTTCTGCCCAGGAACGAGGTCCTGTTCCAAACCTCCTTTGCCCTGTTGTACATGCCCTGGATTGTGGAGTGATTCTGCTGTATCACAGGGCTCTATTCTGGGGCCACTTGACAATGTTTTAGGACACTTTTCTGATGCGCAAGTGTCTACTCTGAAAGAGCTAACTCACTCTCCAGTATTCCTTTTTAATGGTGAGATCTGGATCTGTATTCAGCCTGTCACTCAGTAGTTATATGACCTTGATTACTTAGTCAAGGTTACTTATCTTTGTTTCACAGATGAGTTTATTAATAGTGACCTTACTGAATTATTGTTAGGATTAGACTGTTATGAGGTCTAATAATTGTTAGTTCTCTTCCTCTGCCTCTTCTTCATCTCAGATGATGACTTTCTACTAAATAAACACTGTCAGTTATTAACAATATGTGCTACTGTTGTTTATCTTTTGAATAGCAATTGAATGATAATAGTACTAAGAATAGCTGACATTTTCTGAGTGCTTTCTATGTGCTGAAAACTTTAAAGAATTTGGCACATAATTTTGTTCATTTCACAATTACATTTCCTCATTTGTAAAGAGGGATAAGTAATATATATATTACATAATATGTAAGTGACTTATATTTATATATGTAAATTATACATAGGCATATATAAATTATACAAATAATTTATCCTTCCTTACAAATGAAGAAATTGCAGCTCAGAGACAGGGAGAAATTAAACTAAGGGCACACAGCAATTTTGACTCCAGAAACTGCACTATTAGCCACTATACAGTTGTCCCAACTCATTTAAGAACTATGTAAAGACAGGAGCCTGAGTAAGGTGGGGCCAATGACCTATCCGTGGTTGTCTTTCAGAAAGTTCTTGTAAACACTGAGGGACAACCTTGCCTTCTAAAGGCCCAAATCAAGATTACTATGAGTCCTCAAGGGTGCTCAGTGGGTTTTGTTTGTATGCATACATGCAGTGCCCATATTTTCATTTTATAGGATGAATTATCAATAGTGATAGTCAATTATAAAACCCAAACAGGTAACATTCCATTATTGTTTTATGAGAAACAGCAATATTTGCTTCATTATTTCTAATGTATTTTTAGGCTATGGAAATAATTAGGCCAACAACTTTATAGATCCATAAAGTTGGCGAACTATTATGAAGAAGATAAGAGAAGAGAAAGGGGGCATCGCCTTTTGGTAGATAAAGTAAATCACTTTTTTGTCTTGGCATTAAGTTTCATAACCTAGGTATTGATCATTAAAATGGTATTTTATGTTTTTATAGTCTTATATGATAAAAATGTCTAGACTGTCCCTGGCACATGGTAGGTACTCAGCAAAGAGGTCTGTATGTCTAAATTGATTAAAAGAAAATTATGAATAATGTTTTACACGCTTCTCAAGATAAATGCATTTTTCCAATCAACCAGGATGTCGGAGGGAGGACCCAAAATAGAATACAAGTAGTAGTAAATAAACCCAATTGTATTACCAATGAAATCCATAACCACACTGAAAGGGGTGAGGAAAAAAAGAACTAACCTAGGTAACTTTGGAAAACAGTACTGTGGATGCTGTAAAGCTAAAGATGAAGAGAACCGTACAGAGTACTGTAATTCAGTTAGTAAATCTTTTTTGTCACAGGACTATGGTTTAGGAATTCTGTAATTAAACCTCTTATGTTTTTACTAAGGTTGAACGAACAAGTGAGTGTATTGTAATGAGAGCTAGGTTTCACACCGTTGGAGAAAGAGATTATAAGTAAGGAAAGGGAGAAGGCTAGAACCAACCTTGTGGTGTTGGATTGGAATTGGAAGTATCAGTATGAACTCATGTTTTTTAAATATGTATACAGATAAATTGATAAAGAAGTAGATATAAATAGATGTGTATGCATGTGTTAGTATACAACACTTATTTCCCAATTATGTCTCTTTAGAAGGCCAAGGAACCATGACACTCCAGTAGCAATGAGCATATCTAGTGCCTGGATCTTGGTTCCTGAATCTCATTTTTGATAAAAAGAATCAGGGCTCCTTAAAGGAGAAAGGACTGATTCTATGGCTGAAGCAAGGAATTACAAGATGAGCCTGGAGCATCTTACAGCATCAGAAAGTAAAAAAGTTCTAAAAAAGTAATTAAAAAGTTGAAGTGCTATCAAAAGGCGACAGAAGCACATCTACTAGAACTTCCAATGGCTAAAGTGTGCAATTTGAGCAACATCATAAGTAACAATGTTATTAAAAATAAATATCCAGGTGTCTATCCTAATATAAATAATCTAATAAGTAAATAAATGGAGAGAAGAGATAGCTCTTCTTTAGAGAAGAATTCTAATTAATATGTGTACAAGGAATGAGGGAAATACCAAATCCCCACTAGGCAATACCACAGCAATAACGGTTGCAAGGAAGATCCATGGATGCATGCTAAAATCCGTGAGCAAACCTTTGAGGAGAAATAGTACGTTAGCATAGTCTCAAAGTATCTCTCCCAAGATATTTATCAATTACAAAGGGAGAAATAGTAACTTTACAATAAAGAAACCTAGTAGACATCACCTTAACCATGTGATCAAAGTTAACATCACGAGTTATAAGATAGGTTCATATTATGTTCCTCCTGATAAGATGTCCTGGGCCAGCCCGGTAGCACAGCGGTTAAGTGTGCACATTCCGCTTCTCGGCGGCCCGGGGATCGCTGGTTTGGATCCCGGGTGCGGACGTGGCACCGTGTGGCAAGCCATGCTGTGGTAGGCGTCCCACGTATAAAAGTAGAGGAAGATGGGTACGGATGTTAGCTCAGGGCCAGTCTTCCTCAGAAAAAAGAGGAGGATTGGCAGATGTTAGCTCAGGGCTAATCTTCCTCCAAAAAAGAAAAGAAAAGAAAAGAAAAGAGAAGAGAAGAGAAGAGAAGAGAAGAGAAAAGAAAAGAAAAGAAAAGAAAAGATGTCCTGAGGAGGAAACAGCATCGCCTTTTGGGTATTCTGTAACATGCCGAAAATGTATAACCTCAAGCTAATCATGAAAACGTAATAGAGAAACCCAAATTGAGAGACATTCTACCAAATAACTAACTAGTCCTCATCAAAAGTGTCAATATCACAAAAAAACAAGAGTAGACTGAGGAACTGACTTTGATTGAAAGCTAATGAGCCACAAACAACTAAATGCAATGTGGGGTGTGGGAACAGGAAAAGGACATTGGGAGAAAAACTTGTGAAATTTGATTAAACTCTATGGTTCAGTTGTTAGTATGGAACGAGTGATAATTCCCTGGTTTGATAATTGTACTGTGGTTATGTCAGTTGTTAAAATTAGGAAAAGCTGAATGAAAGAAATACGGGAACTCTGTCCTATTTTTGCAAATTTTTTGAAAGTCTAAAATTATTTTAAAATAAAAAGTTGAAAAATATTAACAAGAGATATTTGGATAGTAAGTTTATGGGCCACTTTTGTTTTCTATGCTTTCCTCTTAAAAACAGTAAAACTAATTTTTGATTAAAATAAAATAACTTTGAAAAAAGAAACAAAAAATACCCTTAAGAATCGAAGATTTTGAGAATTCAGGATAAAGGTGAAAGATTAGACATTTAATACACACTGTTTAACAGGCATTGGACTCCTTTTGTTCTTTGTTTTTAAGGTGTTTGTGGAGATCAAATGACATAATATATGTAAAAATGCTTTGAAAAGCATAAAACACGCTATGACTATTATCATCCTTTCGTCTACAGTCCTCATTTTCTTCTTGTAATGCTATTATTTATTAGTGTTAATTTCATTCCTGTTATTAATTTTCAGGGTGTTGTAGAGAAAAATTATAGGAACTTTGGTGTAAGACAGATCTGCCTGTCACCTAGTAGCTGCTCAATAAATATTTGTTGAATAAATTGAATGAATGAATATGAATGAGTCTTGACTCTCTTACTTACTTGGTTTGCCATCTTTGAAAGTTATTTAACTCATTGAAGAATTGTTTTCATATATATAAAACAGGGTAATATTACCTGCTCTGAGGGGTTCCTCTGAGGATGAGGGAAAGGAATGTATGAAGGGGCTGTACGATGTCTGACAGTTAGTTCTTACTCTTTCATGGCAAAGCATTGTCACTGTCATCATCATCCTCATTGTTTCCATTCTCTGTTCTCTTGAATTGCTTCCTTTCCTTCTAACTAAAACTGCCCTGTTTCTCCACCTTCCCTTCGTCAAAAATCTTGTCTGCACTCTAGGGCCCCTCTCAAGTCATCTTTCTTCACTTAGCTCTTCAACATTTCACTCCTACCTTTCTTGTGGTTTATTATGACATATGCAAATGTGTGCGCGTGTTCGTGCGTGTGTAAGACTTAGTCTTTTACACTGTAAGTTCCTCGAGGTGCCATTTTGGTTTCCTATCTGTTAGTTCAGTGCCTGTCAGATAGGAAAAGCTAAACCATAAACTCTATGATGGAAAGGAGACCACATTTGTATTGATTCGCATTATTTCTCCTGAGCCTGCTCTTGTGTCTGGCCTATAATAGACATTCAATAAATATGGGATTGGATGGATATGATGTAGGCAGCTGGCAAAAGTTTTTTGCATGTTGAATAATTTTGGTCACTCTTCTATTTTTTCTTTCAACCTCTCTGTAATTCCTGATTATTTAAATTCCTTCTTGAATACTGGACCAAATCCCTGCCCTTACTGTCAGAAGAACTGCATTCAAGTACCTTTGTGGTTGACTCCTTCTTCCCTGTCAAGTTCAAGTCCCACCACACCATGAACCTCAGTGTGCATCTCAGGTCCCTATTCTTTGGATTATTTCCAAATTCCCACATAAACTCTGCACTCTTATTTCCATGAGCTTTTGCCCATGCTATTCCTTGTGTCTGCAACATCATCCCTCTGATTCTCAACCATTGCCTTCCAGTTACCTTCGTGGGCAGCTTAAACGACAACTCAATGAATCTCTGAGCCCGTCTTGTTCTTTCCTATTCTCCTGTAGCAAATTGCTAGTAGCTTTATCTAGCTTCTATTTCACTCTTACTTAATAATACAAATTAGTTATTTACTTGTTTATAGGCTTTCTAGACTGGAGGGTCTCAAACTTTGATGTGCAAAAGAATTACCCAGACAGCTTGTTAAAAAAAGGAGATTTTTGGAATGCAGTCCCCCGTGCTCATCGCCATCACAGTGTTGGTCCAAGTTAAAAGGGAAAGATTCTCCAGACCCATCTTAAATGTGTGCAATGGAGATCTCTGACCAGAGGATCTTCATTTGTTACAAGTATCTCTGAATTGCACTTGGATCAATACTGGGACAGCGATGAGCATGTCTCATCTTACAGAATCTCTAGAACCTCACAGAGGCTGGCACTCCCAGGCCTGCAATCATTGAAAGGGACACATATGAATGTCCTTAAGTCAAGCAACAGAATTATGCCTCAGGCCTTTGCCAAATGAAAAGAGATTTCTAACCACTTGATGAGAGGAGGGAAGTTACTTCGCAGGGAAAGTGGAGACAGGCCCCAAGCCCAAGGGAACTGCAGACTCATTTCGTCAGCAGAAAGCTGCAATTCTGCTCCTGTCCTCATCTACTTGAAGAATAAGAGGACCAGTCCAGGTCAGGCGGGTAACGGGAAGGCTAATATAGGCAGCAGTAATGGATGATTTACTAGATCAAAGACCTTTAAGCCAGGCAGTAGAGATGACCCTTGCTTATTGATTATCATCCAATAGCTTTAAATTATCGTCAGTGCCCCAGGAGACAGACAGAGTAGGGCTGGTAAGGGAAGGGGCTTAACGAAATTCGATAAGTCATCCCCGGATAAGTTAAAGGCATGAAGCTCAGCATGCACATACCTTTCAAGTGCACTTACAAGAGGGAAAGAAGAAATGAAATAGGCTTCTAATTATTTAAATTGGACCTACACTCTCTGCTGAGCAGTGCATTAGCAAGCATTCTTCCTTCATGCAAGCTGTCAGTTAGGCCAGGAGAAGAAGATTAAACATGTCGGCAATAGGTGTGGAAATAATTGGGGGCAATAATTGGGAGAAATCCGGGCACCTTGATTGTGACTGCTGTCTAGTTCTCTCTTTCAAAATCTGAATTCACTTTAATGTGTTGATGGCCTCATCCAAACCGGATAGAATTTATTAACAATAAAAATAATTACAAAGATGGCTTGCATTTAGATAATCAGATAACAAGCCACAGTTTCGATTCTAAAGTGCCTTTACAAAGTAGATGCGCTATTCCTGTTCCGATACGAAAGTCCCTCATTAGTTTTTAATTTAATTTTTATGATTACATTCAGGCTTAGGTCCAGGGTCTGGTTTTCCAAACTAGTAGTGTGGATTTCCCCCAGAGCTGGAGTGGCAAAGACTATGCTTATAGTTTGAGAATATTTAGTATATTTTCTAATAGAAAGTATACAATAAAAATTAGTTTAATCTGAATATTTCCCTAAAAAAGTTCTGAAGAAGGTGGCATTTCCCTTTGTGGCTCCCAACTTAGTTTTTGTTTAAAAACTCTGCATATCGTTCTTTTAACCTCATTTTCAAGGCTCAGAATCCTCTCCTTCTGAAGTTTCTCCCAGGAAGGGAATTGACACTAATTTTTAAAAATTTTAAATTGTATTTAATGTGGATAGAAGCATCTATCTTATATTACAGAAATTCCAAGCATTAGGATTTAGAAAGAGGCATTATTTTGGAGACTAGAAGATCTTTCTAGCTAAATGTATGTGCAGGGTGGATTATCCCAACTCACTGTGGGGATGGTACCCTCGCCTCTGTGGAGCAGACGTGAGGGGATGTGTCAGCCGATGCTAATGTCAATGCTATCTTATGTTAGCCTAGTATTTTCCTGTTACAAGTTGAGTTTGCATTGACGATCTCATTAGGGCTCTCCATCAGTCCTAGGAGGAAGTCAGGGCAAATGTTTTCAGCCTTGTTTGGCTGAGGAGAAAATGAGGCTCAGAGAGATTGTGATTGATCAAAAGTCAAATTCTAGAGCCAGGACTATGATCTTTCTAATCTGCATCAATCTTAGCCTCTTCTTCCTCTGCTCCCTCCCCCCAGCCCTCCCCCGCCCCCGACGTGAAACATCTACTACCGCACCCTCGTTGTGTGGGCACCAGAGATTTCCATGAGCTTCCCTGGAACCTTGCCCATAAAGCAAGTTTCCTCATCTAAAAGGGAGTACAATAAGGTAAAAAAGGAGAGAGGTAAAATCAATTAAGGGCACGAAAGTGTTAGAGAGCCTGCGATATAAATATTTATAGAGAGTTGTGTGAGAAGACAAGGAATATTGGTCAACGGGATACAGAACTGAGGGAAAGGGCGCTGTGATGCATTAGGAAAAGCTTCATGAAATCTCATGAAGGGTCTAGCAAAATCTGAAGTAAGAGTAGGCACTAGACAGACCTGAAATTAGCCTTTTGCAAAGTGTATTTCCAAGAGAAACTCTGTGCTGAAAGGGTTCCGCTGCCAAACAATTTTGTGAAATATAGCATGTACTGTATTGGAAATGTGCAATTCTTAAGATATTGAGGACTTGGAAACCCTTCCAAAAGAAACCTGTTTAACTTTGTATCTTCCAGCCAAAGTGTGGGATTATAGAGCTTTAAAACATTTTTTTTAGAGAAAAATTAAAATTTTTGGTCGTGTAACATATAACTTTGGGAACCACTAACTTTGATCCACCGGCAGGCAGCTGAGATTTGGCTGTGTGACGTGCAGAACTGAAGAGCAGTGGAGACCAGCCTTCCTGGATGGGCAATAAACCCTAAACCAGATAAATCAGAACACTGAAAATGTTGCTTCTTTATAAAAAACATTGAGCCATTTGAGGAGGGCTCTCAAGGTCCCAGAGGGAAATGGGAGAGCAGGAGGAAGAAAGCCAGAGGGGCATCTTGATTTTCAGTTTTTCCATCGGGCAGCGTGGTTACCTCAGAGGCGCTCCTGAGACAGAATCCCCGTCCCTGAAATGGTGATGGAGAGGTTGCTGGAGGAAATGGGGTGGAGGCTGGATCTAGGGCAGAGCCTGCTTGCCTTGGGGGATGAACACCTCCTCTTCCTTGGATAATGCTCTCAGCTCCTCTTCTTTGTAAGGTGACTCAATTAGCTAACAATCTGGCGATTGTGCCTTCCTGTCTTCTAGGAGAGCACAGGGTATATTCCTTTATTTCAGCTTTTGTCTGTCTCCTCCTCTTCCCCTTGTTAACTCAATCAAAATCTGCTCTAAGAAGCTTTCGTCCCCCACCATATCTAAAGCAGACCGCAATCTCTCAGTGTGCTGTGATTCTGTGTTATTTTCTTCCAAGATCCTCCCATATCATAGGTTAGTTCCACCAGGGAGGAACCTTCCCCGTCCTCTGAGCCTAGAATGGTGCTTGGCACATAGTAGGGCCTCAATATTTATTGAATAAAAATTTGAATGTTGGCTTTTTAAAGAAATGGACACTTAGGTGTCTTACTCTCATTTGGTAAATGAGCAGATAAAGGAGAAGGGGCAGACTAGAAGAGCTACCTTTGTGCTCAACCATCGTGTTACATGCTTTTCCTAAAGTACTTCATTTAGGGCTCACCATATCCCCATCAGTGGGTATTATTCTATCATCACTGTCATTTTGCAGATGAAGAAACAGAAGGTCAGAGAGGTCTCACTTGCCTTAGGTCACCTGAGCACTAAGCACAGAGCTCGGATGCTGCAGGTATATCTGAGGCTGTCTGTCCCATCAGCTTAGGGTCACAGAGAGGGTGTTGAGCTCAGTGTCAGGAGATGGGAATCCGTTACAGAGCTTATCATGAATTAGCATTAGATTCTTGTTATTTAACATTTGACTCCAGAGGAAAACATGAATTTCTACTAATTTCTTCATTCTATTTACATGGCTTATATTAAGATTCCCCCTAAATTTAGCAATATTAGATCACATGGAGGGATTTTTCTGAAGGTTGATGATGACACAAACAACTTCATTAATACTCTTCCTATTCTGGACTGGATCAGTTTGGGTAAAATATATAAATATTAAATTTGAGATGTATCCATGCCATTTTAGATACTTGTCATTCACTAGATGGCACTGTTGTATTAACTTTATCTATTTTCTGATTGGCTTAAAAGCTTTAAGAAGTATATTTCCTATGATACTAGAACTGTTGGACTATTCAGAATTTCCAGGTATAGGTACAAGGGCAGGGTGGAGACAAGCAAATATTATGTATAGGTTTCATTAGTAGGGATCCAAAATCTTAGTTTAGATTTTAGGAGTATTACAAAATTGTAGTTTTTGTGGCAATACACCTATTGCTGGGTACACTGATGGACTGAAAAATAATGTCTTGCTAGATATTATGAGACCAAAATAATGGTCTCACTGAGTTATGGGAACTCTGTAGTGGCACCAATGGGGACAATTTCTGACAGATGTTAGAGGCAGAGGCAGAGAAGTATAAACAAGCCTGGGTAAACAGTAGATGTTCTAAAAAGCCTGGATAGTGGAATCGTCTTTTTTAAGTTAATTGAATTTATCTCCTCCCTCAAAAGTCAGATTCCCTTGCAACTTTCTTATTTCTGCCAGTGGTACCATCATGTCCTCTCGAAAATATAGTTCTTGCCTACTTCCTTTCTCTTGTTCCTTTTCAATGCCCCGAATGGTTCATTCTCTAACACCTCTGTCTGGCCATTGTTAGCTTTCCATTCCCACTATCAAAATTATAGTTGAGGTCCTCATCATTTACCCCCATTTTGTAACCATCTCTCACTTGAGTTTTGAGTCTTCTTCCTCTACTGTACTTGTAGTCTTTGATTGGAATGATCTTCGTATTATGAGCCCCATGCTCACAGGTCAGCAATGACTCCCATGTAAACAAGACTTCTTGGCTTGGCTTCTAGGACCTCCCCTAGTCTGATCACAATTTACTTTTCAGACACATCTCCAATTCTCCAAATTAAATAAAAAATGAATGGAAAGCATATAACCCACTGTCTTGCACATAGTTGGTGCTAAGTAATAGGTAGCTGCTCCTATATCCATTATTGTTGGGCCTTTTTTTCTACTAGGTATGGGAAACCTTGTTTGTAGAGTCTCCATTAGATACTAGTCTTTGAACCAGGCATGCTGCATCTATTATTGTGTCTGATCATCATAACCTGTCCACTCTTGGAACCTGGGAAGGGGACCCCAGGTCCTGCTTTCTCTTGGCTGCACCCTTCTTGGCTCTCTCTTTGGTTCAGGGGTCCTTGGGCTAAGTGTGCCTGCTCATCCTGAGTCTGCTCCCACTGTGGGTAACCAAGACCCTGGAATTCCTTGCTCAAATATCCCTGAGTCTACTTTCAGGGCCTTCATGGGTGTCTTTGCCAGGTCTCTCCTCTTGGGGTGAGACTGTGCTGCCTGCTGGCTCAAGGGGTGACTGAGCTACAGCTGTTTGCAAGGGAAGGGACACGCCTATGTGGACAGGGCTTCAACTGGGGTGGCCCTTCACAGGTGTGTGAGGTCCTCGGCAGTGCAAGATGCAGCTGAGGGCGGGAGGAGAAGCAAGCCTGTGCTGTCACGTTCTGTTGCAGAACCCTGAAAAGTCGGCAAATTCTAAATCCAAGCCTGGCCTTCCAGGTTGTCATGAAGATATATATACCATGTTCAGGTAAGAGGATAACACTCTTCATAGTTTATTGGCTTCATTTCTAACTTTTAAATATTCAGACATGTGGGAGGTTGGCCTCCTTTTGTGCTCTTGCCCTGAGTCCTGCAAATGTTCAGGGTGGGCTTGCCTGTAAGAACCCCATGGCTTGAAGGTTATCATCCCCACTGTATAGAGAAAACTGATGCTCAGAGAGATTAAACACAATGTTTTATGATTCTAATACACACGGTTTCTTACATTTTAGATTTCTGAAATCGGGAAGCATCCTACAAACCATGACCTCTGCATTGTGTTTCATCAACATTGCTGCTTCTTTGTTAGTTGTACAGTAAACAATGGTATGTCTTAAACTGATGGTATCCTAGATTCATTTGACAAAATTTGTGGTTTGACGGGTTCACACAGGTAAGAGGTGGAGCTGGGATTCACACTCCTGTCAAGCTGACTCCAATGCCCACATCCCTACCCAGCTTCCCCAAGCACATCTTCCTGACGACACTCATTTCTCTTTCCACTCTCCTGCCTGTGTCCCCTCAGCATTTCGATATAGTCTGAAATATCTGTGGGGAGTAAAATCTGGCTTGGTTGAGAACCACTGCTTTAATCCCCATGGAGATTTCCCATATGGAGTCTGTGCTTCCCTGGGATGGGGAGAATAACCTTCATTGACTTGACCACGGGGATTGGGAGCACAGGGTCTTCCTATGTCGGAGTTTCCAATGAGAGGATTAGACTGCCAAGGTGATTGCATTGCATTTCTAATGAGTCAGTGATATAGTTGGAACAACACTAAAGAGCACCTGCTAATAAGGTGTATAGGAGACAGGTCCTATTGGTTTTAATCACATATTTTCTGACTCTTCAGCTCATTGTGAGCTCCCAGGAAACAGGGGTCCCTGTGTTTTCTAGATGTTTGGATACCATATGTAGTGATAAGAGCAGAGAATTCTCTAGTCAAGGCTGGATTTGAGTTCCTTACCATCTCTGCTCCTTACCAGCACAGAGATGCGGGAGTTGCCTTAACCTCCTTGAGCTTTTGTTTCCTCATCTGTGAAATGGGTCTGATAGTACCTACCTCAGAGATATGTAGTGAGATGTAAATGTGTTTGGCAAATGGTTGGTTCTCACACACATTAGATTCTTTCAGTTGAGGCCCTTAGGACAATAAAAGCTAAATGAATGAATAAATTCATAGCTCAAGCTCTATATGAGTTTATGTGTTAGACTTATTTGTACCTGTGCCCTACCTGGGTATTCAATCAGCCATTCATTCAACAAATGTTTAGCAACCATCTACTACGTATGAGACATTGTGCTGGGCTATGGGAACAGAACAGTGAATAAGAGAGTCAAGATCCCTGCACTCATTACAAATTGAGACAGAAGCTAGAAAGGAAACAAAAGAGGAGTTGAGACAGAGGAGAAGACAGAGGTGAGGTCAGGGTCTCAAGGCTGGCTGAGAAAGTTGTGTTTGAATTGAGTTGTGAAGAATGAGAACAAAGCATCCATGTAGCACGAGGCGTGTATCAGTCTGGATTCTCCAGAGAAACAGAATATATACATACGCATACATAAAGAGATTCATTAGCAGGAACTGGCTCACATGATTACAGAGGCTGAGAAGTCCCAAGATCAGCAGTCAGCAACCTGGAGACCCAGGAGAATCAATGCTGTAAGTTCCAATCTGCATCTGAAGGCAGGAGAAGACCATGTCCCAGCTCGAGGCAGTCAGTCAGAGAGAGAGAATTCTTGATTATTCCAACTTTTTGTTCTATTCAGGTCTTCAGTGGCTTGGATGAGGCCCACCCAAGTACAGGGAGGGCAATCTGCTTTACTCTGTCTACTGGTTCAACTGTTAATCTCATCCAGAAACACCCTTCTGGATACACCCAGAAACAATGTTTAACCAAATAGCTGGGCACCCCATGGCCAGGTCAAGTTGACTCATAAAATGAACCATCGTAAGGGGGAAATATTTTATCCCCTGAGACTGGGACTTAGCTTTTCTAATATGAAAGTTCCTAGAAGCCTGCTGTTCCTTCTGTGGTGAGAAGTTGGGTGGTTTATGGACGGCAGCCTTCTTCAGGAAAGTATCTATCCTCTGACTCCCTTTCCTCCTCCACCCACCCCGGAGGAGAGGTACAGACAGTATAGTTACCTTATGTGATAAATACATCCTATCTGCTGGCCTCTGGGAACTGTGTTACAGATCTTCAAGATGGTCTATTTCACTGGGGCCAGCCGTTTCCCACTTTTAACTTAAAAGTCTATTTAATTTATGTGTTTGGGGTCTCCAAGCAAGGGTTTCTCAACCTTGGCACTATGACATTTTGGGTTGGATAATTCTGTGTTTTAGGGGGCTGTCCTGGGCCTTGAAGATGTTTAGCAGCACCCCTGGACTCAACCCACTAGATGCCTGTGGCAGCCCCTTCTTCCTTCAAATTGTGATGATCAAAAACGTCTCTGGTCACTAACAAATATCTGTGGGGAGTAAAATCTGACCCAGTTGAGGACCACTGCTTTAATCCCCATGGAGATTTGCCATATGGAGTCTGTGCTTCCCGGGGACAGGGAAAGTAACCTTCATTGACCTGACCACAGGGATTGGGAGCACAGGGTCTTCCTATCTGGGAGTTTCCAGTAAGAGGATTGGACTGCCAAGGTGATTGGATTGCATTTCTAATGAGTCAAGCTGCCAACATCTGTTTGTGGTAATTGAGGACAGCTGTGATGCTGGCTTGGCTGAAACCTCCACAACCTTCCCCGGCCCCTCCAGGTATTTGAGCTGGCCCCAGCCATCCTGTCACATCAACCTCTCTCAAGAAGATGCCGGCAAGGTCAGAGTGTTTGCGGAGAGTGCTATCAATCTAGACGGAGTCTTAGGTTTGACACTGCTGTGTTGATTGGGATGCAGGAGCAGTGTTCCTTCCTGTGAACTGCCTCTGAGGCACAGAAAAAAACGTGTATACTATGAAAAAGCAAATCACAACCAATAATAATAATAATAACAACAGCAACTCACATATATATTCATCCTGCATGCACTATGTCCTGTTATGTGAAAGAGCTTTACCTGTCTTATTTCACTTATTCCTTATAACAACTTTCTGATGTAGGTACTATATTATTCACCTGTTACAGCTGAGACACAGAGAGCAAGAGGTGGAATTAGGATTATGCCTAAACAGCTGATTCCAGAGTTTATACTGTGCCTATACAATGTGGACTGAATTTTCCAAATTCTATTTTAATTCTGTTAAATTACATACACACGTATTTATTCGTAACTAACATAACATAAAAGTCTGGAAGCAGACATACCAAAAAATTAGCAGTCCCTTTCTGGGTGGTTTCCTTAGTGGTGGTTTTTTTTTTTTTCTTTGGTCTTCTTTAAACTTTTTGTATTTTCCAAGATTTCTATATTAAGTATTTATTATTTTCTATTGGAAGTTATATAGAAGTCTTAAAATATATATTTTGGAGAGGTGGTGAGAAGAGGAGCAGTGAGCTAGGAGGGTATTTTAGAAGCTGAGTCCTCCCTGATGGAGTGTCTTCTGGGGAGAGAGGTGGCAAGCCGACCATCCTGGGCGCTGATTCTTTCACGGCTCTCTAGCTAAATTCCCGTTGAATCACATTCCAACATATTCCAATGCATTGCAGACTTTTTGGTGGGACTCTAGAATTTCTCTGAAACAACTGACTGTTTTTAAAGTCTCACTTGCTACTATGGGGACATTTCTCTGCGGGCAGCCTGCAGCAGGCTGTGTTTAGCTGCACACTCCTCCTCATGGCACTCCTCCCCAAGGGAGGCTACACTGACGGCTGCTTTGCAGCCTGTGGTCCTGTGAGGACAGTGCAGACCTCCCTTAGGCATGGCTCTTTAGGGAGTGTGGTGATTTCCTAGCAGCAAGGTCACGCCTGCAGCTGTACTAGCCCCACCTTCCATCTCCAGGGGTGGGGTGGAGACACTCTTGTGGGCATCAGCACAGCTTGCCTGGGAGTTTGTACCAGTGTGTGGTCCAGAGGACACACCCGCCCAGCTAACACTTTGCAGATCATTCTCCAGGAGAGAAGCTACGTTAGGGGTGAGAGTAGCATTCTAGTTTGTTTCAAAGCCTCATACTATTTTTCTTTTCTCTAGAAACCTCACCACTTATGGGTCCAATTAGAGGCAATTACAGAGTTGGCTTTGCATAGAATGGAAATTGCAGAGCAGACACATCGTGCCCAGCCTCATCCTCCTGGGGGTGGCAGAGGCTTCTGGTAACTACTAGTTTGGCTTGGACATCGGATGCCAACGCAGGGATGAAAGAGTCTACCTCCTGCCCCCATGACCATCCCATCTTCAAAGGGTTGGGAAGGAAGAAAGGTCTGGGTTAGCATTTTTCTCGTGAAAGGCAGGGATGACCGGAGAAGCAGGAAGCTGCTGGGAGACAATAATATTTTTTTCACATTATCCTTGTTTACATGAAACCCAGCAGAGCCCCCAGTGGCTCCAGATGTCTGCCTTGACACTGTGCCTTTATTTTATTTTATTTTTTTGGGAAGATTAACCCTTAGCTAACACTGCTGCCAAACCTTCTCTTTTTACTGAGGAAGACTGGCCCTGAGCTAACATCCACGCCCATCTTTCTCTACTTTGTACATGGGATGCCTACCACAGCATGGCTTGCCAAGCGGTGCCATGTCCGCACCTGGGATCCAAACCAGCGAACCCCAGGCCACTGGAGTGGAACGTGGGAACTTAACCACTGCGCCACTGGGCCAGCCCTGACACTGTGCCTTTAAACTCAGTCAACCCTCCGTGTCCATCGCTGATGCTGGCTAATTAAAACCTTGAGGCCCCAAGCAGTATTCTTGGTAATTTCCTTGGATTTCCCGAGTTAGTTCCTGCCCTCGAGGAGCCTTTGATCTTCCCTAAAATTGCCACACATGGCTCTACACACACACACACACACACACACACACACACACACACACACGTTCAAGGTTCCATCTTCCATCTCTGGTCTTCTGTGCAGCCTTGGACCTGGGCAGATTTACCATCCCTGAGACGCTGATGTTGGTAACGTAATTGCTCTATTGGGACATAAGCATGAAACAGTTGTATTTTTTCTATAAACCTTCAACTGTGCTATGACAAAAGTCTCTTTCTCAAGTCCTGATGACGGAGTCTGTTATTTCATGGCCATTTTCAGATGTTAAAATTCGAGTTCAGTTTAAATTGTAGTCTTTAATATGATTTGAATCTTATCCCCAACACCCTCCCCTCCCTGCCTCAGTCGTGGTCCAGGTTTGACCCATTGCCTGGGGTACAAGGTTCTTCTGTCTTCTTCCACTTCTCTCACTTCAGCACTTCAAAGGGATTGAGTGTGGGTGGGAATGGCCTTCAGTAAGATGCCTTCTCTTCCTTCTCTGTTTTTGGGGATTAACTTACGTGGGTTGGAGGGCTTTGAGAGTCTGGGAAAGATGGACAGGCAGGTTTATCTCATGGTAACAAGTTGCATGTCACGATGATCACCTGGAGGTGATCCTGGTTATCTTATGGCTCCATGTGTTTCTGCCTCCTTCTGGTGACCTCTTTACTGCTAGTAGTTTAGCGATCAGTTTCTCCCAGCCTTCTCCATCACTGAGATTCCCCCCAGAGAGGGCAGCCACATGCCTCTAGCACCCTGAGATTGGTCTGCACCCCACTCTCTTTTCTAGGGGGGCAGCTCCTCTCTCAGTGGCCACCAGGAGGGCTCCTGTCTTTCCTCAGTCCTCTTTCACATGAAAGAGCTGTTGAGGTCTTCTTTGCTGCAGGAAAGTAGGATGAGGAGCTCCCATCCTTTTCTTCCTAGGCACCCTGTGCCACAGTCCCTTCTCACCCTGATAAAGTGGGCCTCTCTGGCAAACTTTGAACCTTTAGATGGGCACTAGTCTCCATCTTCAAGAATATCACCTTTCATTAAGAGTGAAGTTCTCCTGATAACTCTGTGTCAGCTGCAGAAGCTCTGACAGCTCCAACCAGGGACCGTGGTTATGATTCAGTTGCAGTCATAAGCATCTAAATAATATGTCATAGTAGTAATGAGAAGGAAGATATTTTAGCTCACACGTGTCTCTAGTGCCATGAGACATTTGATTAGTTCTTTTCACTTACTCATCAATTCTTTCAGCACATACTACTTACTCAGTGGTTACTACATGCCAAACAAAGAGCTGGGATAGGGAAAAATTACACAAGGCCCTTGCCCTAAAGATTATTGTCTAATGGCGAATGATGACTAAGCTGTTTGCCCTGCAGAGAAGAGATGGGGTTTGGGAGGGAGGCCAGTTCAGGCTGGAAGAATAGACACATGGGAGTGTGTTTGGAATCTCAAGTAGTTCTTGCACGTGGTCTTCCCAGAGGGTCAGATAAATGGTCAGGGGTGAGATCATAGGCTTGTTTGATGGATTAAAATTCAATCTTTATTTTGTAAGTATTGAAGAGTCACCAAATTCCTTTAAGAGGAGAGTAATAAGATAAATTTTGCATTTTAGAAAGGTTGCTCTGGTGACAATGTGGAGAAAATACTGGAGAGTCAGAGACTAAGAATGAGCCTAGTGGCAAGAGGATTATTTAGGACACTATGGCAATGGTCCAGGTGGAAAATGAAATGGCCTTGAGGTAAGGAAGTGTCAGTGGGGATGAAGAGCATGGAAGACATTGAGAAATAGAGTCAAGAGGATTTGGGCACTAACTGGACATAGGGGATGAATAAAGAGTTGAGGTTCACCTTTAGATTTATGGTTTTGGAGCTGGTTGTCTGCTAAGGAAGGAAGCCCAGGTTCTGTGGTCTAGTCCATGTGGGCTGATTCCACCTTGCAGTTGCTTAAAATTAATGTAACAGTCCTAACCTCTCTGTCTTACAGAAACAAATAAACATATTCAATCTGACAGATGAAGAATATGTATGGTCAGCTACGATCAATGCAGTGTTCCTGGCCAGCTCTCTATTTCATCACAATGTGGCTGCTCACAGGTGTGGTTTGTCTATCCTTCCAGAATGCCACTGGAGGAGGGAGCAGAGGTCAGGTGTCCATGTAGTTCTCCAGTTGAGCCATGCCAAATACATTTTGTAAGCACCTTTTTAGCATTTGCTGAGTTTGGGGCCTATAAATTAAAATGGCTGCTAGACTAGGAAGGAGTTTTCATTACTTTCCCTGGAGAGAGCCATCAGGGAAGTGCCCATCAAGTTAGTTAACAGTTGGACTGCAGAATAGTGGACAGTCTGGGGTTGAGAGGTGCAATGGAACATTGGCAGTGGAAGCAACAGGGAAATATAACAACACTTAAAAGGTGTGCGCAAAACCCATGAAGGAAGCCTCAGATTAACTGGACTGTGTGTTGTGGGGGATGCTATAAGCCATGATTTTATGTAATGGACCTCTTCCCTTGTTTCTCTCATCAAGCTTTTCTGTATCCTAGGAGCTTTCCTCTAAGCATGGCAAAGAATAGAAAATCATCCAATGTCATGGATAAAACATCCCAGTAGACATTGGATGATTAGTAGCCATCTGTGGAATCTTCAGTGGACTATTGTAATTGCTGGTAATTCCTTTTTAGGGAAAATGAGGCTATTGTTACACTTGTGATAGACTTTGAAAATAAATTTCCATACCCCCTTCCTCTAATTTTGTTCCATTAGTGGGTAAAATTTCGATACACTTGGATTATGACCTTCACGGAAGGTCCATGAAGTCTTAAAAGTGGTCCATGATGTGAATGACAAGAATGGCGTAAATATGGGTCTGCATCCTAGGGTCCAAGGGAGAGTCCTGCTGTTGTATGTTCTGTATGCTGAGAGTCAGGAATGAGTTTCTCAACTGAGAAAATGTGGGGCATCTGATATTATGTATTAATTTGTTCACTTATTTATTACACACTACACTAGAAAATACCTGAGGATAGGGGACTTGTCAATTTTGTTTTCCACTGTATGCCAGTGCATACAGTGCACATTGTGGGGTCCATAGAGGCTCTCCATAGATATTTGTGAAATGGGTGAATGATGAACAAATGAACTCCAGAAGTATCTGAAATCTAAAGAAGTGAATAGAGGAATCTAGAGAGTTTTCGTATTCAGAAGAGTCAGAAATGGGGCTGGAACTGGGGTAGGGATGAAGAATCTCAGACCAGGGAGACGAGGTCAGGTCTAGCAGGTCAAAAGCACGTGAGGAGGGATGGGGGATCACAGAAAAGAGGCTTGTTTACATGTTGGGGGGAGTAAGAGAGGGAGAGTGGGGGTGTTGGTGCATGGCTGGCCTTGAAAGGGAAGAACAGATGATGCGAAGGCCGTCATTTTGTCTTTGGTCTTAAACATGACCTTGTCATGGAAACAATTTGTCTCATTCACTGTAAATTTCCTGGAGAATTTAAAACACCCCTGGAGCTACCCATGATCTATATTTATTTCAGAAGAACGAACCATGCCTTACTTCGCACAGTTTTGGTAAAGCTCTTAGCTCCTATGAAACACAACTGAAAGGGGAACCACTATTTATGAGCACCGACTCTGTGCTAGAACTCACGTTAGGTTTTTCCAGGGCGCCTCTATGGCTTGGCATTTTCATCACCATAACAGCCCTAGTTACCATTTATTAAGCACTTTCAATCTTTCTGATACTGTCCAAATTGCTTTACCTATATTTTTCATGTTAATTCTCACAGTAGTCCTGCAGATTAGAAATTACCAGCTGTATTTTACTGATGAGGACTTCTGAGGTTTAAGAAATTAACTTGCCCAAGATCATATAGGAAACAGGTGATGAAAGTGGAATTTGAACTCTTATTTGCCTTATTTCTGAGTCCATGTTAACAGGAGCACATATCAGTCCATGGGAGGGACGGATGGGGGAGCAGAGCCCGGCTGCCCAGGTCCACCTATAACCACGAGTCTCCAGCAACTGTCACCGTGTTGACCTCAGCAGGGAACCAAATCCAGCCTCCCACACGGGTCCTCAATGCTTCTGCACACTCTTTCCTAAAGATCTTCTTTTATCTTATTTTTTACTTTCATGCCCCTAACCTGTTGGTTTTTTCCCACTCAAAGAGAAAGTGGTTTAGAAGATTTCTTAAAAAATGTTTACTTAATTAAATCCAAGGGTTGGCTTATTTGGTGGTATTCAGCTTCTTTGGCAGACTTGTTTCTATGGCACAAAAACAACTTAACATCATCTTGACAACTTCATAAGTCTAGTGCCAATTTTTACGACGGAAAAGGAAACTTCTAGGTTCCAGATTAAATATGGTACTTTGAGAAAGAAGAGAAAATGGCCTCGTGGCTATGTGTTGAAGTTGTTGTTGGGGAGCAAAGGGTACCTTAATGATTTAGTTAGGGTGCGATGAGATAGAGAAGTCAACAGGGGGCTGCTAAGGCAGGGCTGTGCTGGGTAAATTCAGGGTTGGCTCCTTGCCCGGTCCACAGACACCCCTGGTGTCTTGTGTCACATCCCCATCAGACCACCTTTGATTTCAACTGTCTTTGCTCAGGATGACTCTATGTGAGCTCAGCTTCTCTCATGCTAAGAGTGTTCTGCTTGAAGCATAAACCGTGTGTTTCCACTTTCTGTCCTAGTACCTAGGAGCCCACTCGGCATACACAGGTACAGCTGGGAAGTGTGTGTGTGTGTGTATGTCTGTGTGTATTTAACACTCATGGGAACAACCTCCAACCAGTGGGGGCCAAGAGCCAATAGATCAATGCTCCAGCCTCTTGTCCTTCAGGCGGGGAATTTTAGGACTTTTTCTAGATAGTTCTCAGAAGGTCCCAGTGTACTTAAGAGCCGTGACCTCAATAACGTACCCTTATGTTGGCTTCTACTCCGTCTTTTTCTCACTTTTCCCATTTTCTTATTTATGTTTCCCGGGATTACTTACACCAAGTTCTTGCCTCAGGCTTTGCTTTTTGGAGAACCTAAACTGAGATATCTACATAGACTCAAAGCAGAATTTTCAGCACAATCTCTTAGCAACTCACTATAATCAAACTCACATGAGACTAATGTATAAATCACAATGATAAATGTTAATTTATGAAGATTCCTATACTACCAAGTGGACCAGAATACTCATATCTCTGGACAGATCACACTCTTTGCTCCGGGACAGAGTTGGTGGTAGACTGACATTCCTGCTCTTTGACTCCTTTTTCTAACATCCATGCCAATAACTTGCACTCTGTTAGGGCATTCCTTTCTTGAACGTATTTAGGCTGTAGCTTTCTCTTACAAATAGGGCAGGTTCAATTTGATTTTCAAAATCTGCTTATGAATCTCATTGGTTCATTTTGAGTTTACAGTTCTCAGGGATTCACTTTTCTCAATTTCCTTGTACTGATGACAGCTTACCTTCCTCAATCACCTTTTGGTGAAGCGAGAATATGGAAAATACGGGAAAAGGAGAAAAGTGTCGGGGAAAGCACCTGAGGGCCTTTCTGTTTAAAGCTCAGTACACAAACTGATATTCATAATGACAGCTTGACAGCATCCGAAACCATCTCAGTATGCTCTGTAAGAGCTTCGACAGATTTTTATCTCCAAACAATTAAAATAAATACATTTTCAAATCAAAGAATTAAGCTATGGTTATCCGAAACTCATTTGTAACTAAAAGCACAGTTCCTGATAATTTTGGATAACCATGTATAACTCGTATTTCTTGACTATTCATTTTGCAGAAGAAACTCATTGCTGGCATATTCTAAATAATTTGCTATGCACGACTTCCTTCCATTCTTACTGCCACAGCCCTATTTTGACCTTTTCCTCCATCTAGATTACATCAAGAGCCTCCAAGCAGTCTTCTCGATTACAAGGATCCCTCTAACCCATCCTTTACAACAAATCTAGGGGGATCTTCCTTTTACACATATCTGATTATGTCACAATCCTGCTTGAAACCCTCCAATGGCTCTGGGTAGACATTACTGATGCTTGCTGATATTTCCACTTCTCCTCTCCTTCCACGCATATGGGAGAAATATGTTTCCCATCCTCCTCAAATCCAGCCATGGCCATATGATTTGCTTTGCCCAGAGAAATAGGAGCACTGGTCACTTCCAGGTGAAAGCTCCTGCTATGGACTGAATCGTGGCCCCCTTCCCCCAGTTCATATGTTGAAGCCTTAAGCATCAGTGTGGCACTGTCTGGAGACAGGATCTTTAAGAGGTAATTATAGTTAAAAGAGGTCATAAGGGTAGGGTCCTGATCTGATAGGACTGTCGCCTTATAAGAAGAAGAAGAGATCTCTCTGTCTCTGTCTCTCTCTGCCGTGTGAGGACACAGTGAGAAGGCAAGCGTCTGCACATCAGGAAAAGAGCATTCACTAGAACCTGACCTGTTGGTACCCTGATCTGAGACTGCTAGCCTTCAGGGCTGTGAGAAAACAAATTTCTGTTGTTTCAGTCACCCAGTCTATGGTATTCTGTTATGGCAACCCAAGCTGATTAATCTAGCTCCCTTTTGATTTGATAAACTCTGAAGCCTTGTCTTGACATAACGGCATCATAATGTGATGGAACTTTTACAGTGGGAGTTCCTGAGTGTGTTCAACAGAACAATGACCCCACAAAGATGTCCACACCATATTCCCCAGAAGCTGTGCATATGTTACCCTATGTGGCAGAAGCGATTTTGCAGATGTGATTAAAGTTATGGACCTTGATATGTGGAGATTATCTGGGTAATCCCAATCTAATGGTGAGTTCTTAAAGGTTTCTGACTGTGGCCAGACAGAGGTGTGATGATGGAAGAATGGTGAGATAGATGCTTTGAAGTTGGAGGAAGGGGGCCACAAGCCAAGGGATTCAGGCAGCCTCTAGAAGCTGGACAAGGCTAGGAAATAGGTCCTCCCCTAGAGACTCCAGAAAGGAATGCAGCTTGTTTACATGTTGATTTTAGCCCTGTGAGACCTGTGTCAGACTTTTGAACTACAGAACTATAGGATAAGCTCATGTTGTCTCAAACCACCAAGTCTGTGGTAATTTGCTACAGCAGCGATAGAAAACTAATACATCTGGTATGGTAGATTGTATCACTTGGTCACAGATTCTTCCTTTCTTGCATCCGTATCTTTACTGGATGACATTGTAGATTCTTCTGTCAAGAGGTGGAGGTTATTTCTCCATGCCTTCAATCTGGGTTGACGATTCTTCTTTCTAAACGGGAGTGATTACTGAGGTTATCTGGTCTGTATTCCACCATTGTGTGTTAAGTGTGTGTCTGTGGTGATGGCAGTGATGGGAAGATGGAGTGGTGGTTGGTTCAATTTAACTTTTTTAGTTCCCAGGTATCTGGTCCAGGAGGAGTTATGTGTCAGTACCTGATGTAAAGACCACTGTTGTCCCTCTTTTCCTGTGAGTGAAGAGACTACTAAAGGCTAGCAGTGTCCTGGACTTTGAGCTCAATGCTATGATTGGCCGGGACTTTCAGTTTTCCCCCTGGGGTTGGATTTGGTTTTTTCAAAGTGTGGAAGAAGAGTGAATCAAATATAGACGGTGGTAGTAACGTTGTGTGCTCATCCATACCTGAATCTCCTCTCCCTCTGGGCATATGAGGGGATTAAATTTCTCCATCTCTATGGCAAATATGTGCGGCCATGAGGCTTGTTCTGACCAACAGATTGGAATCTGCAGTGATGTGGGTTGTGTATGAGCTAAAGCATTTAATTGCTGGGATGATACACTTCAGCATTCTTCTCCTACTATGGTGATTATGAAGGCATGCGTTGAGATGGATGTGCCCAGATTGCTGAGCTGCCATGTGGAGGACAGATTCCCTGAAGAATCCCCATAGCTCATACTGGACTTTGTATGAGTGAGAAACTTTTTTGTATTAAACTACTGATATCTTGCTGCTTTTGTTACTCCAGCAGAACACTAACCCTGACTATTATGTAATATAATTGGATGGTCTGGAGTTGAGTGTTGACTCTTACTATGTGACCATGAGCAAATTACTTAATTTGTCTAGGTTTAAATTGGTGTAATACCTATTTCTTGGGATTGTTAGCATTAAATGAAGAAATGCATATGAAGTGTTTAGCATAATGTCTAGTACAAAGGAATAAGTGTTAGTTTAATAAATATTAGTTACTACCATTATCAAAATCACCACCGTTATCATCACTAACACTGAGATTCTGGCTAGGCATAACTGGAAAGAATGAAGTAAGGGCCTTCTTGAAGGGTGAGTTCGACGTGCTCTTCACCTTTGAATTGCAGAAGTGGTCATGGTTGGTAATCTCTAATTTCAAGAATGAAACAGAAACCACAAGTCCAATGGGGACTTCCGGGTAGCATTTCAGCAAGGGAATCAGAAACATTGGATTAGGGGCTGCAATTGTAAGAATTATCTATGTACTCGTGAATCTTTGTAACATCCTTAGATTTGCTATTTTTACTGTTCCATATCTCTTTTAAATTGCAATAAAAACCTTAAAGTGCCTGGGTCCTTGGAGCATTTTAAGAAGGAGGAGGGGTGCTGGGGAAGCTGTGCCTTACTCTTTGAACAACTCCAAGATCAAGGGAAGGAAAGAACCATAAATGCATAACATTGGTAAGGCAGGATATGGAGTAAGGAGCTGGTTGCATCTTGGGACTCTGTGGAAAGAAGAAATGGAGAATACTGGAGCCTGAGTTGGGCCCTGGATATTCCTTGGACTTATGTTCTGAAAAGTACATGTCATCTCCCTAAAGGGTACACTGGCAGAATGGAAAAGAAAGTGCTCAAAGCCCATTAGACAGGAAGGAGACAGAAAAATCACAAGTGGATGCAATGACTGAAAACAAAAAAGGTTTGGGGCTTTCTGGAGTTGGGTTAAATAGCCCAATGCAGCCAAACTCTCAGAAGGTGTTAGTGAATTGCAGCACTGGAGAACACGACCCTGAGTCATGTGGGGAAAAAGTTATTTATTTTTATTTTTATTATTTTGAAGAAGATTAGCCCTGAGCTAACTACTGCCAATCCTCCTTTTTTTGCTGAGGAAGACTGGTCCTGAGCTAACATCCATGCCCATCTTCCTCTACTTTATACTTGGGACGCCTACCACAGAATGGCTTTTGCCAAGTGGTGCCGTGTCCGCACCCGGGATCTGAACCAGCGATCCTCGGGCCACCCGAGAAGCGGAACGTGTGAACTTAACCGCTGCGCCACGGGGCCGGCCCCCAAAACTTATGTTCTGAATGTACTTTTTTAGAAAAGTAAGCCAGTATATAAATATACTTTATGAAAGATCTCAATTAAACTAGTTAAAGCAATAATAAAGCAAAACCTTTATGGACTTAAGGAAGAGAGTTTCATTTATCTGAAATAATCATTTATATAGAGAAGTGAATTCTCAGATAATTTCTTCATTCAATGAGTCAGGGATGGGCACAGTCTGGCCTGTGGGCCGAACTGGGCCATGCATTCATCATACATTGCTTTTGGCTGCTTTTGGGCTACAATGCAGAGTAGCAGAATAGTTGAGTAGTTGCAACAAGACTATATGGTCCGCTAGCCTGAAATATTTGCTATTTGGCCCTTTACAGAAAGAGTTTGCTGACCCCTGCATTAGATAATTATTGTGCATCTCCAATGTGCCTGCTACTTTGCTCCAAATGTGCCACAAGCCAACTTGATGCCCACCTCTCTGGAGCCCTAACAGTCAGAGGCATCACAGCATCTTCTAAAGCGGACATTCACGAAAAGTCGCCCTGTGGACTTGGGGAGAGGAGAGCGTCTGACTTGTTGGCACACTTTGCCGATGCAGCAGTGGTCAGTGGCCTGGCCCTACGCTTTGGGAATGTGTGAGGATACATGGGTAGGAAATTACCTGAGGACTGAGTGCTATTAGATGGTCTCTTATAGCTGCTAAGCTTGCTAGTACTCACTTGTAAAAACTGGTCCAAATCTCATTTTAAAGTTAAATCCCCCACTGAGGATTCGCCTTTGTTTCTGAGCGACATGCCTCTAAGTCAACTTCTTCAGGCCATCTCGATTCCAAAAGAAAGTCGTGCACCAGGCCCCACTTCTGTCCTAAGGGGCTCCGCTTTCCTAAGGTGAGAGAGAGACATTTTTCAAAGGAAACAGCCTTAAACAATAAGCAATAACAAAAAGAATTGCACACAAGAGCTGCTTCTGGCAAATGTTTAACAGCTGGAGAAGTTGAGGACCTCTAACCTTATTCAATCATTATCTCCCAGAAATGCCTCACACAGGGAGAGGGTAAAAATGCAAAGAGAATCAGTTATACATACACACACAAAACAAACCCACAATTAAGAAAAAATAACAGCTCTCCACACCAAGCAGCTTTTTGTTGTAGACACTGATTTTTGCCTTGAGTCTTTCCTCATTATGAAACAGCAATATAATACTTTATAGGAAAACAAAACACTTAGCTTAACCTTTGGTAGGTGCGTAATTAGGAACATAACATGAAAGATGGCCCCATACTCCATTCACAGAGGTCTTGTCTTTTAAGACCAGGGAAAGTTTGGAATTATAACAGGCAATTTCAGAGATGCTAATTAGAAATGCAGCAACCAGTTTTACTGACGTGCTGAGAACTAAGCTTTCCAGAAATTAGTCAAGCTAGAGGCAGTGATCTCACTTTGTCTGGTTCTGAGAGCTTTCTAATTTGAGAAAGAGGATAATAATGGTGGATGTATATGCGTGAATATATATATATATGCAACCAATGCATTATATTTAAGATGAAATCAGCCCATGGCCTTAGCAGGAGGAATATTCTTTGGTTCTCTGTCTCTGGTAACATTTCTCAACCTGCTGTTCCAGGAATCTGGAGATTTCTGTCAATGATGCTGGCCAGACATTTGCCCTTTGGTACCACTTTTTCTCTATTGGTTTTTGTACAACTTTTTGGGTTAACAACCTGGCTAAGTTTCAAAATTACCCATGAAGGTAAAAAGCTATGGTTATATACATGTAGAAATATGATATGAATATAGGTTCTTTAACTCTTTGTAAGTAACCTGTATATTTTCCCCCCATGTTTCCCCAAGTGCCCGCACAGACTTTGCTATGTATTAGGAACTGGATACATATTTTGTGAATTAATGAATGATTTTCTCAATTCAATTAGACATCGTTTACCACAATAGTCGGTTTAAAAAAAATCATCAGAGATTTTGTATCCTAGTTTCTCATCCTCGCTGCCATGCTCTTGGTGCTATTTGGAAATTTTCTATTTAGTGCTTTATGTCCCTGGGGAAGAAAAGTTTTGTTTAGAATTTCAACCTTGGATGTGGGTGAATTGTAGTCCAGTGTATAAAATGCCATCTTAAGTATAATGGTCTAGAAGTTTCCTGTGCTCCGATTCACAGAAAGTAAACATGATCTCAAGTCATAGCCACCTTACTACGCTATACTGAAGTAGCCTCTTCTCTCGCTTCCTAGAGCAATTTTGTACTTTACGATTTTGCTCATTCAATTATATCCAAAGACATTTGTTATTAATTGAAACCATTTTAGAATCTTTATAATTTTTAATTCACCTCTTGAAGGAAATTTTAAGCGCTGCCATTGACCATTCTTGGGACGTTGGGCAAGTTATTAAACCCAGCCTCAGTTTCTCTATCTGCAAACAGGGGTGGTGAGAGAATCTATCTCAAAGGATTGCTGCAAGGATTAAATATTTTAACCTGCCCAATGGCAAGTGCCCAATACATGTTAACAATTAAACAATACTACTACTATTATTATTGTTATGATCAGATCTTTGAGGACAGAGACAATCTCATATTTCACAGTAGCAGCACAACGTTCAATCAACATTTCTTGCATTGGCTTTAGCTTTCAGGGCAGCAAGGAGTTTCAATACAGTCTACAAAATAACTCTGGGGTTGGTGTTTCTCTGCAGCATCATCAGAACAAGCTGCCCTGGCTGATAGGAGACCCAAGTCTTTGATTCAAGTGGCTTAACCTCTGCATTCTTTTCTCATAGCCTCCAGTTCAAATGCTTAGCTTTCCACTTCCCATTGTCTCTCAGAGAATGAGTTGGTTTAGGCTGACCGCTGGCTTCTGATCTTTGGAGAAAGATTCTTTATAGATCTCTGCACTTATGAACCAATTGTATAGAGCCCTTGCTGAGCGGAGGAAAAGTTGTACAAACAGGAATGAAAAGAAGCAGTTGTCCCTGGCCTTATCACTAGACCTGGGAAATGGATAATAAGGGAAATCCGAGGATGTCATGAAGATCTTGCTATTAGGACCACTAAGTTCTTTCCTAAATGATTTTGAGCACGTTTGCATATTTAAAAGAAACACACTGACTCTTTCTAAATTGCCTTCCTAAGTGCTGTATTAATATGAATTCAAATGACGGTTTTTCAAACTGGACCCAACATTTTCATACTCTAGGTTTGAGAAGAGATTCTCCCTTTCTGATAAGTAGTATATTGTTTATTGGTTAAAATCCAGTGTCCTTATTAAGAAAATTTATGTGAGATGCAGTCAAGTCTCTGACAGCCACATTCTCCACGAAGATTAGCATATTGTAGAAGCTCTAGGCAATGGGAAATGGGGCTGGAGACACAGAGAGGGATCTGATTCTAGAAAGCCCTGCCTGTCTAAATGGGGCTGGGACTTTTATCTTTTAGGTAATGGGAAGCTGTTAGCAGTTTTTAATCAGAAGATTAACATAGTCATATTTGTGTTTGAGAAAGGCTACTCTTGCCGCAGCCGTGTGTGTGTGTGTGTGTGTGTGTGTGTATGTGTGATGGTAGACAGGTTGGAGATTAGTTCAGAGATTAATTCTAGGTGAAAGATGGTGCGAGCTGAATGAAGGCAGCAGAGGTGGAGATGGAGAAGAGACAGATTTTAAGGAGGTAGCTCTTAATGACTGGTGTGGTTGGTTTTTGGTGGTTGGTTGTATCTTATGAGGGAAGAGGAAGCTTTGGCTGAGTGGAAGATGTTGGGTTCCTTAAGTCTTTTTTATTGAGGTAGGAAATGTAGGTGGACAAAGTGGTTTCATGACTTCAGTTATCGACTATAAGTTGATGACTCCCAGATCCATACTTCTAGTCCCGATATTATTCCCCAGACCCCCATACCCAGCTCTTTACTGGATGGCTACTTCTGGCCCACAGGCACCTGAAACCCAGCATGTCCCCAAACTGATATGGTGATTTTTGCTTTTCAAGTCCTCTACTCATTCTTAGCTCCCTCAGTGAGCGATGCTAACTCCTTCCCTGTTGTTGCCTATGCCAAAAATTTGGGTATTATTCTTGATTCATCTCTTTGTATGACTCACATCTAATTATCCTCAAATTCTGTCAGTTTGACATCTGTAATATATCTTCAGTCTGTCCATTATTTTCCCTACAAGAACAGGAAGTAGAAGTAAGGTGCTGAGGTTACTGCCAGGACAGGGGGGCTGTATTAGAATTTAAGATTCCAGAGATATTTCTATTCCAAATGATTAAAGTGAGTTTTTATGCAGTGGCTGGAGATTAGTGGATATGTTAGTCCATTTGGGGTACTATAATAAAATATCATAGACCGGGTTGCTTAAACAATATATGTGAATTTCTCAAAGTTTTGGAACCTGGGAAGTCCAAGATGAAGGTGCCAGCAGATTCCATGCCTTGGCGAAGGCCTGCTTCCTGGTTTATAGGTGGTTTATAGGCATCTTCTTGGGGTAAAAGAGCTCTCTGGGGTCTCATTTATAATGGCAGTAATCCCATTCAGGAGTGTTTCACCTTCATGGTCTCATTACCTCCCACCTCCTAATACCAACGCATTGGGGTTTAGAATTTCAACATATGAATTTTTGGGAGATGTAAATATTCAGTCCATAATAGTGAGTAAGGTATGATCTAGTGAGGTCACAGGATTGGCAAGGTGAGGTGCATATTTCTTTTGGCCCAACATATGAGTCTTTTTCCTATGTATGGGGGAATTCTCACCTTTTAATTCAAAACAGTTGAAAACGCCAGATACTCACCTTGTTAGCTTCACTTGCAGCTAAGACATGCATGGGACCCAGGTGCCACCAACTAGTTGTAACCACCTGCACTTTGAATCTAGAGTCATAGTAGCAGAAATAGCATATGATGTGGCAAGATCATGAGCCTAACACAGAGGTGATATTGATGATAGTGGTTGCAGACAGATTCAATTCTGGTGCAGAAAAGGCAGCAGGATAAAGAGTAACGTCTAGTAGATTGATGGTCCTTGCTAGACCAGTTCTGTGGTGTGCTTTTGGACAGTGGTGCTAGCTGCTCTCCCAATGAGTCCAGAAATGTGTCAGGCATTCTTTCAGCTGCAATGACAGAAAACACAACTAGTAGTGACTTAAGCCACTGGGGATTTTTCCACCCATAAAATAAAAAGTCTGGGGTTAAGTAGCTACTGACAATTGTTCCAAAAGGCTGATGGTATCAAGGCTCTCTGATGGCTTCTTGCTCTTTCCCTTCAACTGCAATCTCTGTTCAAGACTGGAGGAAGGGGAGACAGGTCAGGACCGGTTATATCTTTCTGTTTTACCAGGGGAGCCAAAGCTTTCCTGGAAGCCCTAGCAGACTTAAGCTTCCATCTTGTTGGCCAGAGCTGAGTAATATGGCCTACTAGCTACATGGAAAGGGGGGAAATGAATATTTAGTGAGTATTTGGAGTGTCCGACCTCTATCACCGAAGAGGGCAATGAAGAAATAAGTTGAGAAAGGAACAGCCAGTCTACACTGTCTACCAGAGTGAGCTACCTAGTGTCCTTAAAATAAACCCTTTTTTATCCTTAGTGTTGCTTCAATCAACCAGGGTCAGTCTCTTGTTTTCCACAGAGAGCCCTGTATGGTAATCCAAAGCTTGGCATCTAACAAAATCAAAGATGAAATGAGACAGGAATTAAAGATAATTCTAAAAGCTTAGTTGACTTAGAGAATGGTGCCTCTATTGATTGAAATAAGGAAAACACTTACTAAGGAATGAATGGTTTATAGTGTTACATTATTTACTTCATCCTCTGCTTTTAAAAAGGGAAATGTGTTAATATAGTTGAATCTCTAATTGGTAATATGTATGGCAAAGATATTTTTGAACTGGGAGGAACTCACTTTGCTTGTTTCAGGTCCATAGTCATCTCTTCCACCTTCTGGCTAGCTTTTCCTGAGACATCTGTAGGCCACTTTGAATTTTCACTATTATTATGGTTGCTTTGAGAAGGGGGCTCCAGCTTGTGTGTGCATAGGCCTTATTCCATAAATGAAAGAATTAATTGTTCATTAAGGCAGTAAATGAAGCTGATTAAGTAGTAATTTAGTGAATCAATTACAATATAAGTTCATAAAAATGCAACTCTTAGTTATTGATTTCCCTTTTATTACTTTTTTCTTTGGGGCAAAATTTATTGAAAATAAGCAGTAAGAAAACTCTGTGTCGGGTTCAACTAGCAAATGCCACTGTCTGTCTACACACTGCCAGGTACTGTTTTCTACCTTGGGGCCTTTGCACATGTGCCCTCTGTGCCTGGCTAACTTCTGCTCCTCCTTTAAGACACTGGTTTGTGTCGCCTCCTCCAGAAAGCCTTCCTTGACTCCCTAAGTTTAGATAGCCCTCCTTCAGAGGGAAGGCCCCTTGTTTTATTTATTTCTTTATTCTGTGTACCTAGAACAGAGCCAGGCACATTTTAGTTTCTCAATGCCTGCTTGTTGAATGAAAGAATGAAGCTGTATCAGAGAACTTACAGCTAGTTGGATATTGGTCTTGATCAATGGAAGGAGGAGAGTGCATACTGAAGGAAGGAAGGAGGGAAGAAAGAAGGAAAGAAAGGAAAGAAAGGAAAGAGCTTTAAGCCATTTCTATAGTATGAGAGGGCCAGGGAGGGGGAGTGAGGAGAGATGGAAGTGCAGACAATTTCTCCATCCAGCTCATATTGTCTTTGATATAGACATATTGGGGGCTTTACCTGGCAGCTGTGTTGGAATTTTTCTTTTCTTTGCTTATCTACAGCTCCAGAACTTTTCTTGCCTCCTTGATATCCCCTCCAATTAATCAAATCCTTGGAAGCCTTACTCCCCCAGCATGACAGAGACTCCCAAACCATGATTCCAACTCCCATACCCTAGTGGGGAAGCTCTTACTTTCTCTCTCTTCAACTTTAACAGCTCTGCGAGGAAGCTATGTTGATGGTATCTCTCTCCGCTCTTTAACCTTCTAGGTTGTCAGGCCAAGGAAGTAGTTGAATCTATTCTATATACCTTATGTTTCCATGTCTCTTCAGAAGCAAAAAGGCTGTTTAGTAGTTTAGAGCCACAGACCTGCTTTATGATTAAGCTTGCTCATCCAGTGCATTCAAATACTTAGGACCTTGGAGGGCAATAGTCATTCACCACTACAGATCATTGAAACATATTGCAAGAAATCTCATTCTTCCAGGCTCATGAGAGATTCTGAGCTTCTTCCTCTTCTCTAAGATCCTTTCCCTTCCCACTGACCTGGCCCCAACCTTATCCATTGTCAATTGCCTTTTCTATGTCGGCTTGCACAGGGACTCCGAAGCATTTCAGCTTTCCTGATACATCCTTTCCTGGCTTGAATGAACTGCCCTTTTTTGCAGATTTATTTTGATGCTTGAGATGATTGTCCACACTGTGATTTTTAAATTTGAAAAATTCTCTTCTGTTCTTAGGAGTAAAGTGGTATTTGGAAATCTGACAAATAAATAGACTCAAGTTTCCTCTTCCTATCAGAAGAAGGAGGGAGAAATTTCTTCCTTCTCATGTTTCTATAATTTTTTTGTGCAAAAAGGAAGTCAAGGCTTTACTTCTTCTGCCTGCTACCCTCTTCCCTGTTTGGTGAGGGCAGTTAGCTAGTGATTCGTGGCCGAACAAGGACTGCCCCACTGTTGAGAAAATTAAGGTCAAACTCAACCTTCCAATTTTAGAATCAAGTGGCTTTTAAATTTCAAAAGATATATGCCATTTATTTCAAGAGTGATGTGTTATTTAGTACTTGGCCTAAACTGGGCCAACCTATTGGAGCATTTTGTGATAATCGTGCTACATGGGGCACCAGAATTGCTGCTGGATCTTGTTAAAATGGCTGCTTGTTTCTCCTTGGGGATTGTGAAAATATAAAAAGAAAATCATCATAGCTAGGAAAATGTGCTTTATTATTCAGAAAGCACTGCTGTTAGCTTCTGTGGGAGTGTTTCCCAGGGAGTCTCAATTATTGATGGCTAAATTCTCATTACTTAATGGAAGTTGAAATTTAAAGGGAAACAAGAGGGAACTTTCCTTGCTAATTGGTAATACACATTGTCTTACCCACATCCATAGAAGAGGATACTCGCTTGGGAGAAAAGAGAGATCAGAGAGAATGGAAAGAGACAAAAGAAAGGGGAGGCAGGAGAGGAGAGTATGAGTGGACTTCATGTCTGGAATCCTGAGAGATCGCTCCTAGTTGTAGTTAGAATTTAACACTACTTGTCTCTTCCATGTATGAGTATATAACAGGGAGAAAAATCATTGTGGAAAAAGTCACTGTTGTCCTTCTATAAGGTTGCTTCTGTTTATAGGAGCGCCCCCTTTGTTCTTCTGGACTCCTTGATAAG
This sequence comes from Equus caballus, assembly GCF_041296265.1. Taxonomy (NCBI): domain Eukaryota; kingdom Metazoa; phylum Chordata; class Mammalia; order Perissodactyla; family Equidae; genus Equus; species Equus caballus. Next base: position 39,206,548 of record NC_091707.1, read on the forward strand.
CTTGAACATGAAAAGGTAGCTTAAGAACTGAGTTTGAGGGCAGGAGTTGAAGAACACTGCTTTGTATTCCATAATATATTGAGGAGATTTTAGAGTTGGGAATGTGGAGTAAGGATCTTGGAGAGACAAAGTGTGGAAGAGAGTGGAATTGGAAGGAGAGCAAGGCAAGTCCTTGTGATGACCTGGGCTGGGGAGTTTCATAGGTTGAAGTGGACGTTGTCAAACCCCAGAGGTGGGCTATCCAAAGGTCATTTAGAACAAAGATGTCTAATGCTTAATTTGGACTTGTTTGTATTATTGTGACATAAACTCCCTTTCCCAGAGAATTCTTTGAATAAGTCAGCTTTTGCTAGAATAATGTTATACAACAAAACCCCCCAAATCTCAGTGGCTTACAAAACAAACATTTACTTTTTATTTAGGGGTCTGTGGGGTTGGCTGTGATAGCTGTGCTCCAGGCTGCAGGTCAAGTTCAGATCTGTTCCTGTGGCTTTCCTTTTGGGGGCCAGGAACCTTCAGCCTTCAGGAAAGCCATCATATATGTGCACTGCCTTGAGGTAGGGTTTTTATTTGTTTGTTTGTTTACTTATTTACTTATTCATAAAGTAAGGGAAAGCGATACATTGTAAATCAGGTTGCCACAGTGTGGATCAGAATAATAGAACACAGGGAGATCATCAATGAAGATCATTAATTAGGAGTAGGACCCAAAGCCAGGTGACCATGAATATGGAAGTTCCCCCACATCCACCCTATAATTTTTAGAAATCTTGTACATGGAAGGGAGTTGGTGTTTCACAATCCATGCACTTAGCATTCACATTAATCTTTTTTTTTTTAAGGGGCAAGAGACCCTAGCTTACATCTGTGCTACCTGTGAGCTTTGAGACCAGTAAAATGTTTACTCTGACCCTGCCTCTAGAAAACTAATCCTTCTTAAGCCCATCTCATTTTATGCAATCATTTTTTTTCCAAATAAAAATCACCTGATTGGCTTTCAGAGAATCACTCCTACTTAAGCCCTTAGATGAGTCAATTTTCTATCCAGCCTATTAATGTCACCTCTGCCTCCATAAAGATATCTGGCCAAGAAAAGGGAGAGACTTTTTTGTTAAGGGCTGTGAAGCATCGAATCTGAAAGTTCAGCTCCTATTTTTTCCTGTGTCTTGTACAGGCTCCACCAGGGGACTCAAAAACAAAAACAAAGCAAAAACTCAAAACTCATTGTAAGTCTCCGCTTTTCACCAGCTTTTTGCTGCCTCCTAAGCTCAAAATGGTTCTTTTTTCGATTTGAAGATTTGCAAGCTGTCAGTTTTTAATAAGTATACCATCCATACAGTCATTTTTAGACACGTCACCCACCCTAGTCATTTTTCTTCCCCAAATGGAAGCTTATTTTGTTTGATTTCGTTTTTCTTTTTGCAGAAGAATCGTTTGCCTGAACTGATAAAGAAGAAAAAGCCAATATTCTTTTGCTTCATGGTGAGGCAGAGAGGAAGAGTGAGTAAAGTATATTTTTAAATGAAGGAAAGATGAGATTAAAGGAAATAGATCAATCCATTGAGTTGTCTGATCACTTCCAACCCCCGACCCTCAACCCCGCTGGTCTCTCTGCAAAGCTCAGCTCTGCATGGCCTCACTATTGTTCCCATGTTCTCTTTTCACTGCAACTTTTCTCATGGAGAGAAGGGGATCAGGACAGCAATTTCAGTCATTTTCCTCATTATTGTCCCATTTTCCCTTGGGTGCTCCTTCTGGGGCTGACTTCTCATAACACGAATGGGCTTCTTTCCTCCTTTCTGCTGTTGCTCTTTCAAAGGACAGTTGTGAGTTGAAGAAATATGGTACAAGTTTCTGGTTGGTTAGAATTAAATTAACTAGCTGAGAAAATTACTACCAGCAACCAGTTAGATTTTAAATCTGAGGGTTCCTTATTCATACAAACATAAAATTTTAGAGCCACAAAATATTTAGAGATGGTCTCTTCCAACTACCTTGTTTTATAGATGGAGTTCCAGAGGAGCTGAAGGCTTTTCCAAGGTCAGACAACTTGTTATCCGTAGTATTGGGCCTAGAGCCCAGTTGTCTTAATTCTATTCTTTCCATTACGTTTGATTTAACTCCAGAATCTAGATTACAACGAGAGGCACAGACACATGAACGTTAATCATTAACCTCTAAAGTGGCAGATTGAGTTTTAATAGAGAGATGGCTAAAATTCTCGGTAGGGATAATAAAGGGCAGTTGGGACAGAATAAAACTGCTCAAGAATAAAACAGCTTCCAAGCTTCTTGCTTTGAGTGGAAATATATCTAACAAGAAAGTTTATTCCAAGGCATGCAAATTTAAAGAAAAAGGATTTGACAGAAAAGCAGGGAATGATTGCAAAGCTAACCTGGAAAATTTTTCCCAGTGTCGTTCTGGGAGACTCCAGAACAAAGAAACACAAAGACACTAACAAAGGGAGGAGGCATTGGAAAGGGATCAATGTTTTACACTTAAAATTTATCCTTTCTTCCAGGTGTATAAATATGATTTTGGAGGTGGAAATTTCTTAGAAAAACAACACAAGCTCTTTATTCCTATAACGACAATGCTGATCTTCAGATAGGCCACGGTACCTTGCAGATATTTTTGAGTTATTTAATCGCTTCTTCCTTGCCAGTGTAACCATGTGCCCTCTAGGACCAGTTGAACTGACCCCATCTCTTATCAACAGAGAGATTAAGAACTGCCTTTCAGAAAATTTGCAAAGTCATGTAGCTAGAGCATGCGCAGAAGAAGAAATCTTGACCTGAAATGACTGCAGAACCAAAGATTCCCCTCCCCATAGAACTGGAGAACCAAGACTTGACCAGAACTTAAAAGTTGGACTCTCATCAGAAGCCAGGGGTCCATCATTCAGTAAGATCTGGTGTTAAAATTCCTTCCCTACCTTACCATAGAAGTTTAGAACCTCATCATAAATGTTTAGAACCTCATCAAAAATGTTTAGAACCTCATCATAAATGTTTAGAACCCTGTCATAAATGTTTAAAATTTTACCCTAAATGTTTGGAGTCCACCAATCGAAACCTGTCCCGCCAGCATTTCTGTGTGTCAACCTGTTCTCCCTAACCTCTTAAATTTCACCCCAAATCCTGAATCAGGGAGGGCACATGCCCCCTGTCTCCCTGCAGATCCATCTCGCAGAATAAAACTGATCTCTTTTGCCAAAGGCTAATGTAATTAATTGGCTTGTTTATATGCATTGGGCAAGAGAACCTCAATTTTGTGTGGTAACATAGGTCCCCCTGAGTAGCTCAGATTGCATAGATTTTTTTATTTTTTTCCCATATTCCTTTCTCACTGCAATGTTTTGTTATGGTGAGAAAGGGCTGAGAAAGGAGATTTGTCATTTTCCTCACAGCTTCCTTGGAAAGTAGGGGTGGTGGTTGAGAAACAACAGTTGTGGGTAAGGGTGGTGGAGCAGTAGTGGGGAGTCATGGAAATGCTGATTATTTGGAGCTTAATTTTCTCCCAAAAGGATAAATATGGGGCCCCCCAAATTGAGGAAATTACTTAAAGTTGGGTGGTTAAATTGATCGAAGGGAGGGAGGTAGCATTAGTAGTCACAGATAAATCTGGAGATAGAGGCAGGGGTTCAGGTTCTAGAAGTTTTGGAGAAAATGCGCCCCTTTTTTTTTTTTTTAAAGATTTTATTTTTTCCTTTTTCTCCCCAAAGCCCCCCAGTACATAGTTGTATATTCTTCGTTGTGGGTCCTTCTAGTTGTAGCATGTGGGATGCTGCCTCAGCGTGGTTTGATGAGCAGTGCCATGTCCGTGCCCAGGATTCGAACCAACGAAACACTGGGCCGCCTGCAGTGGAGCGCACAGACTTAACCACTCGGCCACGGGCCCAGCAAAATGCGCCCCTTTTTACTGTTTGTTTTTTTTCCCAGGACCCAGAGCATAAGGTGCCCAAGTAGAGAACTTCCCTGGAGGCTCCCTCCTTCCATCACCAACCCTCTCCCTTCCCTCCAGCCTAACCTCCTCCCTCTCTTGCTTTCTTCTTTCCTTCAGCCCTTCATTGAATCCTTCTTCTTTTATCTCTGAGATTGTTGAGTGTGTGTTGTAATTTTATAGCCCTTTTGATTTTATTTTAAATAGTATTTAAACATTTTTAAAAATTAAAAGTATTTTAAAAACTTTACTGAGCACATTTCTAAGGTCTTTCTATACATTTAACCGTTATCACAAAACTACTGGTTACTGTTCTTTTCTCCATTTTACAGATGAGGAAATGGAGGTTAGCAAGGTTAAATAACTTATTTATGTTATTTCTGTCAAAGAGGCAGAAACCGGAAGAGCTGAGACTTGAACACATGCTTTTCTGACTTGAGAGCCTGTTTTCAAGACTTTGTTATACTCTCAGCAGCTGTCCCTTCCCTCTCCATCCTCCACCCGATACTCTCTCCAAAATTCCTGGAATTCAAGTCTCTGCCCCCTGTATGATTTTCACATTTAGCATCAAAGTTTCTAGCAAAGAATCACACTGTTGGAGTGTATTTATCTCTGACAATAAAGGTGGAGCTGCCCTTGTGGTGCTGTCTGTGTGTTAAGGATTTGCAGTGCAAAGGAAGAGATGCCTTGGTCAGCTGCCGTGTGAGGTTCTGGAAGGTGTCTTGGAGGAAAACATGAATTTATTCAATTGATTCCACAGACTGGTATTGTTGGCAAGTTGGTAGCTTTCAGAAAACAAAGGACTCGACTTGAAAAGAAAACCATCCAGACAGTCCTCCCCATTCTTTCTTCCAAGGGCTTGTTAAGTGAGTTTTGTTTCAAATTCTTTGTTTTTTAAATGGAGATGACTTGAAGTGTCAAGGGGTCCTGGATCAACAGCTCTGACGGCAGCTCAGTCTTCTGTTAATTCTCAGCAAGAGAATAAAAATACTTTAAGTTAAAGAATTTAATTCCCCCCACCCCCTACTCTCTGCCCATCCCCCTCCCACTCCTTCCTCCCTGCCCAGCCCCACCATCTGAATGGTTTTGCCCTAGTTGTGCAGAGCACGAGAGACTTGCAGGCAGCCATGAAGTGTCTCATTTAGTGAAAGCTCTGCTTGTTTGGCAAAGTGGTTCTTTTCTCTTTGACAGTCTTTCTCTAGAAAGACTCTAGAAAATAGAAGCACACGAAGACAGGAAGACACTCTTCTGCTCCCTCAGTGATCATTTTCTGTACCTTTGGGCTGTTGTTGTGGTTCTGCCTACGAGTCCCCCCAGCATGCCACAAGTCCTGTGTTTGAACTCCAGACCCCTGGAATCCTCACCCTTACAGATGCAGGAGTTTGCTTGGTCAGTCCTGAAGCGTTTTGGAAGCAGAGATCATGAGGGCTATTGCAGTGGTTGATATAAAGGAAAGAAAATAGAGAAGAAACCCATCAAGTTTAATTTTATTCCAGACTTTAGATGGAATTCCACTACTGAATTCCAGAGGTTAGAAGAGTAGAGCTAGCTCCCATGCCTGCTGATCTTTCTGGAGAGAATATTAATTAGGATAGTGATGTGAAAATGACCACCGTGCTATTTGCCTGGTTTGAGCTGGAATATACTTAATGATAATAAACACTATTTATTGAGTACCTACTCTTTGTTAGGCTCAAAAATATTATTTCTCTGAATCTTCACAAGAATTCTATCAGGTAAGTAACCTTTTACCCATTTTAATGTATAAGGAAACTGAGGCTCAGAGTGGTTGGAGAATTTTCCCAAAATCATATAGCAAGCACTAGGACTCAAAAGCCCATGAATGCTCTTTTAATTTGATTCACTGTTTTATTAGTCAGGCTTCTCTGGAGAAACAGAGACAATAAGATATTTATTTGTTTACTAATTATAAAGAATTAGCTCACACGATTATGGAGCTGAGAAGACCCACAATCTACCATCTGCAAGCTGGAGACCCAGGAAAGCCAGTGGTATAGTTCCAGTCTGAGTCTGAGGCCTGAGAACAAGGGAGTTGATGCTGCTTCATCCCAGTTCAAGGGCAGGAGAAGACCAATGTTCCAGCTCAAGTAGTCAGTCAGAGAAAGAGAGAGAGAGAGAGAGAGAATTTCCCTTCCTCCACCTTTTTGTTTTGTTCACATCCTAAATGGATCGGACGATGCCCATCTATATTGGGGAGGGCAATCTGCTTTACTGAGTCTGCCAATTCAAATGCTAATCTTTTCCGGAGACACCGTCATAGAAATACCCAGAAATCATGTGTAGCCAAATATCTAGGCACTCTATGGTCCAGACAAGTTGACACATAAAATTAACCATCACAACTGTATATATCGTGCATAACAATAGTATTTTCTCTCCTTTGGGAACAGCTGTAACCTGTGGAATATGAAAATATGTTGGACTTTGGCAGAAGTGTGAAATAACCAAGAGCTCAACATTAAACTACTTGGATAACCAGCTCTGGAATACCAAGAAAGGGATGGGATAAAAAATCTTTTGCAAGAAGTCATTAGAGTCTTTGGAAGAAGTAATTTTGGTATTCACAGATGACATTTACTTTGGAGATAGATACTCAAAAGCCGTAAGGATGAAGGATCCAGAATTTATCAAATAGACTGGAATAAAGAAAATGAAATGCATCTTCAATATCAGTGGCCAAGAGAAGGCTGGAGAGCACCAATTACAACAAAATTTGGGAGTGGGTGGTGGTAAGGGAATAGGAAGAAATTTTCAAGAGCCTGAATTGCTACAGCAGATCAAACCTGAGGTCTTAGAGTTTAGGGCTGTATTTCTGACGGTGGTACCAAAGATGCATAATGACAGGGATGTTGGTTTTCCTTAAAATATTAGGAATTCTCCCCAGATATACTCCAACTTCTCTAAGTAACCTATCATGGGCTTATTCACTCATTAACTTATCCAAGTTATTTTTTTAAAAAAATTAATAAATTTGAAAATATTCAAGGCAATATTCATGGTATTAAAAAAGTCAAACAGTACAGATGGGTACTGATGGAAATTAAAAATTTACTTTTCTACCCTTTTTATTCCCCCAGGGCTATCTTTCAGATATAACTATTGTTGATAATTTTCTGCATTTATGCCAGAACTTTTTCATGCATGAGTAAGTACATATATGTATATATGGGGACCTGTGATCCATGTATCTCTTCATTACTGGGGAGGACACACCCTGGGAAAAGAAATATAAGCAGATGATCCAACTTAATCTTCTTATAAGCATGATAACTAGTTCTCTGGGCAATAGGCTAATAATGCTAGATAGTCTTTATCTATAGAATGCTCTCAGTAGGATACCCCTGAATTAGGGTTGCTTATGGTAAAACAGTGTACAATCCATTGTATGGATTTATGAGGCATGACTCTCTGGAAAATGTCATGTCATGTAAACTATCTGACTCTCTTGGGCATAAAATGGAAGAGACGTTTCTTGACTGAAGATCTACCTGCTGTGTGAGATGAGCCATGAAACTTGGAGAACTCATTTATTATTCTGGGCCAGAGAGCATCATGCCTGATAAGGAAATGAATTACACTGTGTATATGTAGCATAATTAATTAAAATAGTACTCTATTGAGAGAAATTTACATTGTTTTCAGTTTTGTTTTGCCATTACCAACAATGCTGCATTGTACATCTTTATAAACATATATTTAATCATTTGTTTACCTGTAGCATTAAGACCATATTAGGTCAAAGGTTATGTTCATCTATATCTTCACCCACTTTATTCTTCCTTTCCCTCACTACACACATGCAAGATTATTGTCAAGCCAACCCCGGACCTGGTATTGTTTCAGTTGTAAAAACTTCAGTGTGTATTTCTAAAGGTTATGGAATCCCTCTTTCTCTCTTAACACCGTCCCTTTTCTTAGATCAAACAGAGTATGCCATTCACACTGTTCTATAACTTGCATTTTTCTTCTTAACATATTTGGGAGACCACTGCATGGCAGTATATAGAGATTTATCCATTCCTTATTATAGTTGCATGGTATTCCATTTGTAGACGTACTTTATGTTATTAAATCAGTCTCCTTTAGGTGATGATCGAATTGTTTACAGTCTTTTTCTATTACAAATAATAGTCTTGCACACAAACTACTTAGTAATTTTGACACTGTGTATTTGGAATAGATCTTTAGAAGTGGAATTACTGGTTCATAGGTTATATCAGTAAGAACATTTTTGTCAAGGGGAAGCTGAATTTAAGATACAGTCATGCGTGCATAACAGGGATGGGGATATGTTCTGAGAAATGCATTGTTAGGTGATTTCATCATTGTAGGAACATCATAAAGTGTCTTTACAGAAACCTAGATGGTATAGCCTACTACACACCTAGGCCATATGGTACTAATCTTACGGGATCACAATTGTATATGTGGTCTGTCATCAACCAAAATGTCATTATGTGGCACATAATTGTACATTTAGTTTGAGTTTAGTATGACACATTTACATAGTTTTCCATCATTCTTTGCATGGTTAAATTACTGCTAACTGTCTCAGTGTAGGAATGCCTTCCAGGAGGATTTCTCCTACCCCATGTGCCAACTCCCCTGCATCATGACATCAAGTTTCAGGATCCAACATAATACCCTCACTTGGTTGTTATGATAAGGATTATCAGCGACAAATTAGTTAATAACTGTCATAAATCCAAAGTATTTATGACTGGTCACTGTAAAAAATTACTAATAAGGAGTTGTGGGGTTGAAAGAAACTTTTCTAAACTACCCAGAGTTAAAACATAAATTTTGATCAACCAGGTTAAGGGAAAGACTAAGTCACGTTTTCCTCTCCTTAAGAAGAGACTTCTTTTTTACAAAATCACTGTTGTATGAAGAGACTATTAAAGAGTGTATAGCCAAAAGATTGTAAGAAACATTGTTACAGATGTGTATCTGGCCAGTAAATTAATAAAAATACCGTGCATTCTTCTAGATTTTGTGATGTTTGATAAATTTTTTAGCTTTTTAACATTTGTTGAGCTTTTTTACTTTTCTTTTAATTTTAAACAAATATTTGTTGTTAACTTTATGTTTATAATTTTGTATTCTTGTCTTTAATATGGCTCCCAAATTGCACAGGCTTCAGGCTGCACAAAACTGTGCTATATGCTATGCCTTTAGCTGTTGTAGTGATATATCGGCGACTTTCAATAATGACCCAGGAAATTATAGGGTGAGTTCTTGCGGGAAATATACTCCTTTCTTAGGAGGCTCTGCAAGTCATGGCAATAGGTTGGTGTGTATAATCTTCTATGGGAATATCTTCCTTAAGAGGATTATACACTGAGAAGACTAGCAGTAAATGCTTGGGGAAAATAATGCAACCTACATAGTTGCCCTCTATTTTCCTCCTGCATGGAAATGCACTTACTCTTTCCCAAAACGGACACCCAAAAGTCCTATTCAATTATGGCATTGGCTCAAAGTCCAGGATTTTGTGACCATGTTTCGTCAATTCCAGATATGATTCTTTTTTTGGGGGGGGATGAGGAAGTTTCATCTCTGAGCTAACATCTGTTGCCAATCTTCCTCTTTTCCTTTTTTTGTTTGAAGAAGATTAGCTCTGAGCTAACATCTGTGCCAATCTTCCTCTACTTTGTATGTGGGTTGCTGCCACAGCATGGCTGACATGTGGTGTAGGTCCATACCCAGGATGCGAACCTGCAAACTCTAGGCTGCTGAAGCAGAGCCAGCCGAACTTGACCACTGCACCACGGCGCCAGCCCCTAGATGTGACTCTTTATTAGGAAAATTATAAACAAAAGCAAACAAACAAAACAATCCCAAAGCACCACCACAAAAGGATGATTTATCTGTTTACCCTCCCTCCCCACAGAATATTTTGATGGATAACTTCAATAAATATTCTCATTTGGAGAGGGAAAAAAAGTGGGCAGCATACAGCAGTCACAGGCCCCTAGCAATTTAAAAATATTGCTGGATATACATTTTGAGGATGCCTACCTTGAAGGTAGGGGATGTTCCTTGTGTCTTCTCTCTCTCCTTCTCTCCCTCTTTTTTCTTGATCAATCCTTCTAAACATCTATAGAACTTATTGAACTTTTCAAAGAAGCTTTTGGATTCACTGATTTTCTCTATTTTTTTTGGGTCCATTTCTATTCCCACTTTTTATAATTTCCTTACCTTGCTTAATTTTGGTTTAACTTGCTCTTCTTCAGTTTCCTGTGGTTGAAGTTTGGATCGCTGGTTTTAGATCATTTCTCTTTTCTAATATAAGCACATCATGCTATACTTTTTCCTCTACGAACTGTTTTAGCTACATCCCTGAAATTTTGATATGCTGTGTTTTGATTTTCATTCAGTTCTAAATATTTTCTAACTTTCCTTGTGATTTCTTCTTTTATTCATGGGTTATTTAGAAGTGGGTTGCTTAATTTCCAAATATTGGGAGATTTTCCAGACATCTTTTTGTTATTGAATTCTAGTTCAGTTCTCTTGGGGCTGACAACCTACTCTGAATGATTTCAGTCCTTCAATTTATTTGAGACATGTTTATAGCCCAAAATAGAGTCTCTCATGGTGACTATCCCTTGTGTGTATGAGACAAATGTGCATTTTGCTATTCTTGGCTTGAGTTTCTATAAATAGCAGTTAGGTTAAGTTGGTTCATAGTGTTGTTAAAATGATCTATGCACCTACTGATTTTTTTTTTTTTGTCTTCTTGTTTTATGAATCGTAGAGACAGGAGTATTGATCCAGTATAATTATTTGTGTATATCTCTTTTCAGTTCTCTAAGATTTTTTCACATATCTTTAAACTTTGTTACTTGGTAATTAAAAATGTATGCAGTTAGGATTCTTAGATTTTCTTTTCATCCTTATGAAATATCCCTTTTTATCCCTGATATATTGCTTGTTCTGGAGTCTACTTTATCTGGTATTAATATAGCCACACCTGCTTCTTTTAAGTAGTTCCTGTGTGGCATGTGTTTTCCATCTACTTACCTTTAAGCTATCTATGTATTATATTTAAAGTGGATATCTTATATACAGAAATATAGCTGGGTCTTGATTTTCTCAGACGATTTGTTGATATGGTTGGGCTTAAATTTAACGTCTTGCTATTTGTTTTCTATTGGTCCCATTGCTCTTTGTTCCATATGACCTCTTTTCCTATCTTTGATGGATTAACTGAATATCTTCTGTCCTTCCATTTTATCTCCATTATTGGCTTATTCAGTATTCCTCTTTGTTTTAACTTTTAGTAATTACTCTAGGATTTATGATATACATCTTTGACCCATTACACTCTATCTTCAAATAATGTTATGGCTGTTTATGTACAGAATCTTACAACAGTATAGTATTTTTTCTTGTCTGTCTCTTGTGCTATTGCTATCATATATTTTACTTCTACCTATGTTATAAACAGTAAAATTTATTATCTATTGTTTTTAACACTCAATTATCTTTTAAGGACTTTTAAAATGAGAAAAAAATGTCATTTTTTATATCTATGGAGGTTTTTGTTTGTTTGGCATTCTGATTACAATGTCTATTGTTGTTTGTTTTGGAGAAATGCAAAAGCTTAGCCACACTGCCATCTTGCCCTCTGTCCTCAAGTCATTTTTTAACCTATTTATTTGTGCAGCCTATGCCACCTCTTAAGGGTGATAAGTTTATATGATGTACTTATTGCTTGAAGTAATATTTCCTTTTATTTTCCCTCATTGCTAATGTTTAAAACTGTGTGAGTTTGATCTGGGATGAATGATTGTTCCAAACTTAGACACTAATTTGTAAAATAAGAATTCAAAGGACAGTCCTTGTTGCCAAAGCTCTTATAGAAATACCATGAGCATACAACCTTACGATCCAACCTTAGTATTCAAGCTTAATGATACAGTCTCATTTGGAAGTGTTGGCTAACTGCATAGGCTTTTATTTGCTATCACACACAAATTCCTCACTTATCCAGAGGTCATTACTCTGGCAACCTCATCTATTTGGAACACTAGGGAAAATAATAAAGTAAAACAGATGTCTTCTAGACAGCTGAACTACATGCATCAAGATCAGTAAAAATAAATTTCAAGTATTTTAGTAAAGGGAGAACCCCTGACTCAGAATGTGCTTGCTTCCATTAAATATATAATTTTAACCAGCTTGGCTAATTGGTTTCCTTGCCTTCAACAGAATGAAGAGAGAGGGAGGTAGGGGTAGTGGAGAGACAAATAAGGAAGAAGCACACACATTCTGTAGAATAAGATATAATAAACAAAATTTCTATATTCCTTTACACTACAATCTCCTTTAGGCCAGTTAATGGTGTCCTATTTATCTTTGTGTTCTATGCACGTTCCTGCCACACGATATCTAATAAACACTGACTAAGTAAACCAACAAACAATCAAACAAGCAAGCATATGAGACTGAGAGGCTGGGGGGATATAGAAGAACCGCATGATGCTGAAAGAATTAAAAAACGGTAGCAGTTAGAGGCACTCTGTGCTTAGGCAGAAGGTTCTTTATATTCCACTGTACTGTGCAGTGAGAACATTTCTATTTGGGGAAAATAGGAGCCTGCATGGAGCAATAGCTCATGTTGATATCAGTGACATGTCATTCAGAAAAGGTTACATTTTAGAACCCATGTGACTATTTATTGCCTTAAAAAATGATTTCCATTAAAACTATCCTCCCTCGCCCCACCCCTCACCAAATCTCTATTTCTATCTCTGGCTCTCTACCTAACAGTTTCATCTCTTCACAGTTAGAAAATTCATTTATGCAACAAATGGCTCATTACCTGATAATGTTGCTAAAATCATCTGTTTCTGTACACAAAGTAGATCTGCTGGAAGTAATTCTTTATTCAACAAATTTATGGAGAAAAAAATGCTCGTGATGATATATACATACCCATGCCTTAAATCTGAAAAATGCTGTTCACCTTTAGTAAATGCGTACACTCTGTATAGATGGACATTTATGCACTTTTTGTGACAATCTATTCATTCAATTTGCCCTTGATGTGCTATTCTCATCAAGAGTTTTTTTTTTTAAAGATTTTATTTTTTTCTTTTTTCTCCCCAAAGCCCCCCAGTACATAGTTGTATATTCTTCGTTGTGGGTCCTTCTAGTTGTGGCATGTGGGACGCTGCCTCAGCGTGGTTTGATGAGCAGTGCCATGTCCGCGCCAGGATTCGAACCAATGAAACACTGCGCCGCCTGCAGCAGAGCGCGCAAACTTAACCACTCGGCCACGGGGCCAGCCCCCTCATCAAGAATTTTAAGCTTAGAAGTGCCACTAATGATACTAATGGCAGCTGGCACTTCCTGAGTGGTGATGTGTATGTATGCACGTGCCCCAGGAACTCTGCAGAAAGCTTTCCCAGATTAATTTATTATTTAATTCTCACCACATCTTAGGAGGTAGGACTGTTATTATCTAACTTACATGTGGGGAACTGAGGTTTGGAGACGTGAGTTTACAAACTCCAAGTTTACCAATCCAGTAAATGGCAGAGCTGGGATTTGAGTCTTAGTGCTCTGACTCCAAAACCCATGCTCTTCATATTTATGCCACGTACTTTCTCTTTCTCCTGTCATCTCTGGGAATAAAGTAATAAACAATAGCACAATATCTATTTTTATCACACTGAATAAAATATTGCTTTACTTTGCTGTCATTCAGTCACGAAAATGGCAGAGATCAATTAAACTAACCCTTAGTTTGAGAACAGAGTAGGAAAAAATATACAACTCTAGGCACAGTCTATTAGTTTGGTAATGGTTGATTCTCTCTCTTTGAATTTGACTGATGTATATAGCTAAATCATATAATTCATGAAGCATTATCTTCCATCTTGCCCCACTTCAATTTGTAGGCTGTTCTGAATAATTTGGACAATTTCATTATTTCCCAATTTCACTTTTTTTTTGGAGCACTTTGGTTATAGTTTTCATTTCTTTTCTCAACCTAGTTGAATTTTGCTCATATTGGAATATCTTTTTGTAGATCTAGATAACATTCTTGAAACACAATTTTGAAACTGTTTTCAAAGGGCCTCAAGAATAAAAGCAAGCCATGCTGATTGTCATGGGTCTTGTGTAGTAACTGACAGGAGGATATCCAGTTTAATTATCTTGGTGTCCAGATATGGAAAAAAATATGTCAGCAATTTCTTTTTCAAAACAAAGCAAACCAATATATACACATGCCAGAGGGTCCAGGGACACAGGGATGCTTTGTATATGACTTTAATAAAAAACACGTTTTTCTTTTAAAATCTTGCATGAGTGAGGTGGGAATCAGGGAGTCGAGGAAGAGCAAAAGATGGCGGCATTAGGGAATAAAGAGAAATGAGGAGAGCAACAGTAAGAGGAGCTGATAAGATAAAATGCATTTAGGTTGTCTATCAGATGTCAGAAGCCATGCTCCGCTGTTCTGAAATTGCCTTTTTATGTTGCATGTCTTGAGGGTGAGCTCAGAGTGCAACCTTTAGTGTTCTTTTGGGAAAGAGAAGAAACAAGAATAAATACAGTAGTCACCGCATATGTCCATGATTTCTTCCCATTCACAGTTTATCAAGATTATTGACGTAGACTTTTTAGACAAAAATGAGAGCAACTGTTTATTTTCTGATTACATTGGTTCTCTCTGCTCCTTCCCTCTGTTGCTTCTCGCTAGCCTAGTCTTCTCTTCTTGAGGCTACACATTTTGAGTATCATCAAGAATGTCAATATCTGCTTTCCGATCCCTGCCTTAACCTTAATAGTGATAACTGAGAAATTATTTTCTTGCCTTCTTTCTTTGGCTGAAGTAATCCCCATCATTCCTTGAGCTTATTAATTTTATCCCCTCCTGCTTGATAATGACATTTTACAGGGCAATCATGACTCAGAGTGAGGGATGGAATATAAAGTTAGAACTCCATTTTTTGAGCAGTTAATCAGAGGGTGAGCGATGTGAAGTGGTTCCCTGACTGAGATTTTCACATCTGATTGCTTTCCCTACTCAGCTCCATTGTCAAATGCCTCTGGGTGGCTCTAACTACTCAGTAATGGCGGCACCCGGGTTGTGGTAATGGTCATAGTCCTGTTTTGATGGTTTGCTTTATAGTTTTTTCCCAGACTCAAATAGCCTGAATACAGGTGCAGCCTGAGCAAGCTAAATGCTCCTATATTATATCTAGAAACATTTGAGATCTAAATGTTTGTGAACTCCAGGTCTTAACTCTCTCACCTCCGTATGCTTCCCTGTGGTCTTAGTTCTATCCAAAAGGGCCCTTAAAATCTAAGATCTCCTTTGCCTATTGATCTGAAGAAAGAGTGACCTTGATAGAAAAATACTGGTCTTTGGCAAGCACTGTAGGTACTCAGGAGAAATTTCAGGCTCTCAGCTCTAATTTTATTCTGGGATCAGGTTGGCAGGCAGATCTATTTATTCCCCTGCTCGTGACTTGACATCAAATCCTCCATCAGGAGGACCTCATCTCCCAGTAGAAAGTGGGGATAAGTGATGAATGAACCTTTTACTGGTTCTAAGAATGTGCCCAGTACAAGATTTCTTCTTTATTTTCTAAAGCTTGTCTGCGTTTTTCAGTCCACTTCTCTGAGCTAAACTAGGCAAAGAGAAAGATGATTAAGTCTCAGAAGAGGCATGAAATGGCCTGAAGCTAAAGAGGAAAAAGTTTAGGGTGGACATTTTGAAAGATGAAGAATAAGAGTGATTAGGCAGTGGAATAGAAGTCCCATCACTGCGGAGAGCTGAGGAAAGGTTAGATAAGATATTAACATTAATGAGGTAGAGCAAAGCCCTGGAGAAGGAAGGAGGGAGGGAGGAAATCCTAACAGCCAGCTGACAATGAGCGCTTTCCTTCCTGCTTCCCACATTACAGTGTTCAGAGGGCAATTTTTTGATAATTTTCAATATAACATCTAGATTGCAACATTACGCTCCCTGTTTATGTTATAAAGATGATTCTTCATTTATTCAACAAATACGTTTTTTAGCTCCTATGCATGCCAGGCACTGAGTTAAGCTCCAAGAATATAAGTATGTAAAGACAGAAATGATACAGTCTCGTGGGGAAGAGAGACAGAGCAATCACGGTGGGCCACTAGCCCATTGGGGAAGAAAGATAAGGATTGTCTTATGAATGATCCCAGAAGCTCATAGTGCTTAGAAAAGGGCTTCTCCCTCCCTTGTGGGAGGTTATGCACCCCAAACACAGCTTCTTACCGGACTGGAGTTCCTGCTCTCCAGCAGCCAGTGTATACCTTCTCCCAAGGTTGTCAGATGCTGGCAGGTGGCACTCTGACAATTCTTGGCAGAGCTGGTTCTCTCTCCCTTGTCTTATAGCCTGGGACCTACTTTCCGTCTGTGTGTTCTCCCACTGATAAAGCTGTTCTCCTGATTGCACTATAAAAATGTAGAAGAGCAGGAGAGTAGCATCCCATCCTAGAAAAATTTTGAGTCCACAAGCTCCCCCCTCTACCCAGCATGCTCTCTGAGGGATGATGAGAGAATGCAGGACAATAGACATCTTTTGGATGAGCTTCAGCTTGCAAGTTTCCCCAATAAAGTCCAACCTGTAACTCTTGCTACGTGATTTCGCATTTTCCTTCTCCCTCCTTTGTCATAGCGCCACAGCCACTTAGTCAAATTTGACCAGCAGATGTGTTTTTTTGACCAGTGCATGTTTTTGAGGAAAGTGAGTTTAATGCTTTTTTGTGGAGCATGTGCTGCTGTGGTCTCAGACCCCCACAGGCTTACTCATTTATGTTTCTCCCTGGACACGGGTTGCACTTGAATTTGCCTTACTCCTGAGTGCGAGAGTGATATGTTATAGAAGGGGATGCATAGAGGACCATAGGAGCATGTAAGAGGGGATCTTACCTTTGGGACTTCAGAGGAAATGGCATTGACACTAAGATGTGAAGGAGGAGGAGTTAATTAGGTGAAGAGATGAAGATGGAATGGGCATGGGGATGAAGGTGTTTTGGGTAGAGAGATCTGTGGCAGAGGCCTGAAAAAGAAAGACTTGGTGTCTTCAGGGAGTGGAAAGTTCAGCATGTCTGGAGTCATGAGCCCAAAAGACCTGCAGTTTGTATAGTTTAACCTGGATTGGTGATGAATTACTCCGAAGTCTTTTATACTCTCTTTCCTGATTCCCCTGTGGCCAACATGTGGGGGATCTCAGACTGGAGTTAAGGTCAGAATCTGTGTATAGCCTGAGAACAGAATAAAATTGATGGAGCCAAAACCTTTACTTCTTCATTTTTTTCCTCTTTTAAGGCCAATTCTCCTTTTTGCATTAGAAATCTATTTAATAACTGCTAAATAACTGGGGAAAAATTCATGAACTACTGTGTAATTTCTGTTTTGTCTTTATATTTTTTCCTTTTCTTTTAAATCCCTCCTTGCCTTTTTTTTCTTTTCCTTTCTTAAGAAAGTCTTAGATATAAAAACAAACAAAATAATCCATTGCACTTGATTTTGTCCTCAGTGGTTTGGGATTCTGAGGAAGATCCTAGCTCCCTAGAAAAACCTTAATGCATATCATTGGAAAATAAGACCTGAAGGACAGATACAAATGAAAAATAATTGGCTGAATTCTCCCTGTGGAGAATGAGGAAAGAGCTCTCCCTCTCCTCTCTTTTGTCAAAATATTGACCTTAGGAAATTTGTAAATATAAGTACTTTCTCTGTCTCTTTGAAATATGTCTTTTTAGAAAAGAAGTACGCCTTTTGTCAGCTTTATGACTCAGGAATGCCTTTCTCAAGGACCTAGGAGCCATCTCTTTGAAATGTAAACATCAAAGGAGATAGCACCCCTGTCTCATAGTTTCTCTAGGAGGATAGGGGACTGACTTCAGTGGGTGCTTTGCTCCAACTTGTAAAACTACCTCTTGTCATAGAGATCCCCCCTCCCTTTTGGATAAAGTTACTGAGCTAACATTGATGGTCACCCCAATTACCAGGTAAAGTTAGGATGAACTATGCATGACAAATGGTGCTGTCCAGTCCTCTTACTTGAGGATTAGTTATGGTGTGTCTTGAAGCGTGTATGTAATGGGTTGTGTCTGGTTGACTATATAAAAGCCTGAGTTTCTTTCTGTCTTTTCAATCTCTTAGTGGATTGCCTATGTTGTGCATCACATCCTGGTTTAATGCTTATTCAATAATAAAAATGTTTCTCTCTCTACTACCTTTGTAGAGAGGATTTCTGGGTTGGGCGAAGATTTTGTTTTTTTGATTCTATTTCCCCAACAGACCTTAAAGAGGACAACATTTTGTTTGTCCTTTCCCAGAGCCATGCATTGGCCTTTTAGGAGAACCTAGTGCCTTGAGAAATGAAGACTATCATGCTCTGGTCCTCGATTGCTGGGCCTGATAGGAGTTCTATTTGGCAGATGGAATGCCAGCCCTTTCAAATTTTCCCAGGTGGACCAAACACTGTTTGCTTTCAGAAGTTCTCAGTGAGGTTTTCATTTTAAATTCATAAAAGTTATCATCCAACTTCCAACAATTGTTTAATAAAAAGCAATTAGGCAGCCAAAAATATAATGACTTTTATGTCAAAATATGCTGGAGACAGCTGCTAAGCGGGCCACTGGCAGCCCCTGGGCCATATGCCGTGAGTCCCAGGCATATGCACAGCCAGGCACAACAGCACAGAGCATACTGGGAGTAATAAACCCAGCCCTCTACCTTCCTCCCTCTCCCCCGACCCAATCTCCCCACTCCAGAGAAACTGACAGCAGGGAATTCTCTGGAGTAACTGCTGCAGTCAAGATTCACAAAACTCATTTATTAGGCAAGGATCTAATCTGGCAATAAATGCGGAAAGCCCTCGTTCCCTCGCCTGGTTTGGATAAAATCCATGCAAATCTTATTGCATTGCAGAAAAACGATTAAAAAAAAAAGCATCCACGAAACAACTAACTCAACAGCACTCATCAAGAAAATTGAACTCAGATTATAGACTTTTCTTTTATCTATCTGTTTGCTACTTCCAATCTAATATTTGCATGGGAAAAGTTTCTAGAGTTTCCTCTTTCTTGCGAAGATAATTTTATTCTCCTTTCTCTGACTCAGTCACGTTTATTGCCCTACCTTCCTCCTCAGATGTTCTGATGATTGATATGATGGCCCCATATGTCTTTTGCTGTTATTAGAAATACAAATTCAGATATGTGCTTATTTTAATCATAGGAGGTGGAGAAAAAGGAAAGTCTCCTGAAATTTTTTGCTAGCAAGAAAGGCCATATTTTCATCAAAACATGCTTATTTTGAGAAAAATGCACAGGCAAATCACTTTCGTTTACAGAAAGATTTTCCACCTCAAAGGATGCTGTGGTTTATAAACACCCCAAAGCTGTTTTCAGAGCATTCACACTGTCTATCTCCTTATGGACAGATCCTGGAGGCTGCTCCATACCCATGCTTTCTGATCATTTTGGAGTGCCAGCAAAACCTCATTCTATAGCTATGAAAATGCGTAATGTTTTTGAGGATAATAGGAAGTTGTTCTCTAAAACACATTAAATAGCATAGTGTGGGCAATAGAGTTCCAGAATTACCCTTGGAAAGGGGGCAGCACATACCAAGAATCTCCAGAGATGCTCTGAACTTCAATTTATTCTTCAATCTTCTCTCTTCCCCCAAGAAAATTTTCAGCAGAGCTGCATTGAGTAGTGTGTTGGGGTCTCCCAAGAATACCTGCAGGTTCGATAATTTGCTAGGAGGACTCACAGGACTCAGCACATAGTGGCACTCTTGGCTAATATTTATTTACTTATTTATTTATTTTTATTTTTTGTGTGAGGAAGACTGGCCCTGAGCTAACATCTGTTGCCAATCTTCCTCTTTTTGCTTGAGGAAGATTGTCACTGAGCTAACACCTGTGCTGGTCTTCCTCTATTTGGTATGTGAGATGCTGCCACAGCATGGCTTGATGAGCAGAGTGTAAGTCTGTTCTTGGGATCCGAACCTGTGAATTCCAGGCTGCTGAAATGGAGGATGTGAACTTAGCCACTATGCCACTGGGCCAGCCTCTTGGCTAATATTTATTACCATGAAAGAATACAAAACAAAATAAGTAAAGGGAAAAGGTATATGGGGCGAAGTCTGGAGGAAACCAGCCACAAGCCTCTCCCAGTGGAGTCCTACAGGACACTCTTCATTCCCCAGCAATGAGTTCTGACAACACATGTGGAATGTTGTCTACCAGGAAGGCATATTAGAGACTCAGTGTCCAAAGTTTTTAATTGAGGGTTAGTCATGTGAGTATCCTTTGCCCGATGTGTTACAATTCCAGACTCCCAGAATAAAAGCAGGTGTTCAGAAGAAACTATATTGTTTGTGCAAATAGTTTAGGCACAGTGAGCCATTCTTTTCAGTTCTAGAAATAGTGGGAACCTTCCCTGAATCCCAGTTCCCAGATCGCTGCCCAGGGCCAACCTTGAAGCAGGCCTTTCCAAGGATATCAATCTCACACGCACGCAGTCGGCTATGTCAACTCTTCCCCGCTCAAGTGGCATTATGGACTATCATTCCAGCCTTTCTTCTCTCCTACCTCACCCCTCTGCAGAGAGGTTGAGGCACTTTGTGGGTGCTCCTGGCAAGGGGCTAGAGGAGGAGCAGACAGGCTGGTGAGAAGTTAAAGGCATGACTTGAACTCTCCATGTAGGTCCGTGTAGGGAGAATTCTAAGAGAGGCTGCGTAGTGAAGCTTAAAAAGTAGAAATTTTAGAATTTGGCAGAGATACGTTCAAATTCTGCCTCATATTTCTATAGAAATTTTAAAATTTCAAACTGTTCTTGTCTCTGCTTTTATGGATAATCCACCAAACATTTGATGCTCATGGATAAGCAACCGTTGGTTAAATTTGGTAGGAAGTAGGATAACCTACATTTCATGGGAAATATCACATAGTAGACTCAGAGGCCTACAAATTAGTAGGTAAGTCAAAAATGCAATTAATTTTATTGAAAGTAGATCCAATGTTCTAACTTTGGGTTGAGATTCTCATTTCATCTTTTTTTATGATTATGTCTGAGCACTTAATGTATATATTCCCGAGCATGCTACGCGGAACTCAAGGATGATAGAGATGTGGTCTGTGCTCTCAAGATGCTAGTGTGGGACGTAATAGGGCACGAGGGAGATTCTAAACGAGGCAGCAAATGGGTTATGAAATTATAGACATTTTAACTCTAGAATTACAAAAGAGAGCAAAGTGAGCTATAGAGAGGATGTTTTCCAGGAACATCATTTTCTTCTAGTAACTTACCATTAATGTATCACCTATGAATTTAACTCCTTTTGTTAGACTTGTTTTTCAAATCTTTGTTATAGTTTCAGATTATGTCATCTCCTGAGTCAACAAAGTAAACAAACTACTCCTCCTGGGGAAGGAGAATCTTGATTTACTTATCTGATGTGTTCATCCAAATAGCACAGAGTTTGTTTTTTCCTTCTCTATTCCTCTAGCCTGAAGAATTCTCTCCTTTCTTACCTATCTATAGATATAAGGTCACCAACCCCCTAAACCCTTTCTAAGCTTTATTCAAGTCCATAATTTTTCATGAAGCATGAAAACCAGAACAGCAAATGCTCTCTATGGCTTTGCATAATGCTTTGTTAATTTCATGGAGGGGTCTCACACTTGACCTCTGTTTTTAGGACTGCCAGATTTATCTCTCAAGCACCTGGCCAGTTGTTCTGGTTTTCACGTCTCTGCTTCAATCCATGCCTCACATTCAAATAGACAGACCTATACATCTAGAGTTTTCTGTATCCATTGTATAAAAGGCTTTTGACTGATCTTCCTTGAATTTTATGATCATCTCAGAATAGAGGTCAGGTCACATAGTGATTGAGAGGATGGATTCTTCAGCCTCAGTGCCTGGTTCCAATCCCAGCCCAGATGCTTAGCAGCTGTGAGACATTGGGCAATTTACTCAATCTGTCTATTCTCAATTTCCTCATCTATAAGATGAGAAATAAAATGTTAGTACCAATCTTAGGATTAAATAAGAATATTTTTGACATGCTTCAAGCAGTGCTTGACACTATATTATATTTGATAAATACAGAAATAAAAAGAGTCTTATTCCCTATTATAATGTCTCTTAGATTCTTTCCTTGGATTACAAATAATTGCTCTGAGTTCTGTCTTCCTTGATAAACCTTGCACTAGTCAAAAGAGACTAATTATTATAGAGATCCAGTCTTCTCACAGATTTATATTTTTTTAGTCGATAGCCTAATTTTCTATGTCGGAAGTCTGATTCGTGCTAAATCAGAACCAGAAATGAAAACTTCTGCTGAAAGGAGACTGTGTTTGCCGATTAACGAGCGAGAGAATACTATCAGTTCTTTTCTTCTGGCTAAAAATGTGGTTACAAATCTTCTCTCCTGACAAATTCTACAATGTCTCTCCCCCTTTTCTATTCCCACTAGCATTCTGAACTCGTTCTTCCTACCAAATAAGGCAATTGAGGTGGAAACATTAGTTTGAGTGGACGCGAGGATCAATGTTGCTCTAAGAAAGAAAAAGTGCTGATGTATGATCAGGTGCAGACCATAGCATATAAAATTTTTTTAAAAATGGAGAAATTCTCTTGAAATGAGAAAGCAAACATGAAGTGCCCAGCACACAGTAGGTACTATGTAAGTGCTGACTCCTTTCTCTCAGTTTGCCTGACTGCCAGAGGCAATTTCTTCCCTCTCAATTTTCATATTGACCTTTCTTTCCCTTTAGTTAGGAGAACACAATGATTTTTTTTTTAAGGCTCGTCCCATAAACTGTGTGATGTTTAGCTTCTGTAGAGGTGTCAAGAAGTCCTGCTGTTAAAAATGGAGTAAGAATTTTTTTTCTTGGGTGGAAGCCCAGAAAATGTTAAACAAGCCAAGGTGAAGACTCTTCCTGACTAATGAGAGCGTGGATGCGTGTGTGCGTGTTTATGGGTGTGAATGTGTGTGCCCAGGTTCTGGAAGCATTTTGGCAAGGAGAAGTAAGGACTAACAGAGAGGAATTAATCCAGCTTGTGAGATGGCAAAATGATTTGACCTTCCCCACAAGAACCAACATGTGATTTTCCTATTTTGCATTCTATATAGGCTAGAGTTAACCATCTTTAAATTGCCCATCTTAGAAATACACAATCCAAATAACATTTTGTGAGCTGACAAATCATGACCATTTCTCCAGCCAAATCAGAGACAAACATTACTTGAATGTTGCAGAATTTTAAGAACTTAGGATCAGAATAGCAGGTCCTGGATCAGTCCTGATGGCCTAGTGGTTAAGTTGGGCATGCTCCACTTCGGCAGCCCAGGTTCTGTTCCCTGGGGTGGATCTATACCACTTATCTGTTAGTGGCCATGCTGTGGTGGTGTCTCACACACACAAAAAGAAAAAAGAGGAAGACTGGCAATGGATGTTAGCTCAGGGTGACTCTTCTTCAGGAAAAAAAACCCAAAATAGCAGGTCCTGTCCACTGAAGTTAAGTGGAGCTGTGTGTGCCCATAAGGGATAAGGTTTATGGTTGGACAAGCTTCCTATTTAAAAATACCCCTCCTGTTTCTGTCAGTTACGTACACAGCTTTAAAAAGGAATACAATAAAATGAAAAGCTTCATCAGCAAATGTCCAAAATATAAATCCCTTGTTCATACAGATTGTTAAAGATAGTGAGACGTGTAAAAGTAGAGCCTTGAAGATAACAGGGGAAACATTTTGCTTTCTTTTTAACCCCTTCTAGAAAACCCTTATTTCTCACAGAAGGGCTACAAACTGGACTCTCCTGGGAGAGGCACAAATGAGTGGCCTTCTCCTTCCTAATGAGGAATACTTGGGACTTTTCAAAAGGCGATGTCAGCCCTGATGTAAGCCTGCTCATTTTACAGGGGAGATGGTGGGCAGAGAGGGCGGTGGTGGCTGCAGCCACTGTGAAGCCTCCAGTTGGCTTGTTATACGATCCTCACCAGCTTCCCTGGAAAGAGGAAAAACAAATTTTTTCTCTAATGGCTCAGATTGTCTTCGATACTAACCAGCAGGAGTTTCTGACAACTTTGTTCTCTCTCAGGTTCTAGGAATTTAAAGAGAAACAAAATATCACACACTTCTAGCTGGCACAGGAAGAAGCCAAAGTCTACCTCATTAGTGAATGGAAAACAGTGGCCCCTTTGGGCAAGATCAGGAGGTCAATGTGTATATGACTGAAAGGCCCTATTTATTAACCAAATACCCATTACACGGGTCAAGTCCAAGGCCAGTCTGATGAGTAGGCAACTCCTCATATGGTTTCATTTCAGGGACTGAAACACCACTCCCTTGATCCTCCAAATGGGAAATATGGCTCCTATGTGCCCACTGATGCCTGAAATGTCTTTTATAGGAAAAACGACTTTCATTTAGAAGTCACTAATAAGGTTCATAATGAAAGACCTTAGGTGTGACTTAAGAACACACTGAGGTGTGAATGACTGGAGTCTGGACTCTCTTGAGAGTGTATTTAATGGCTGAAGGAAGAAAGAGCCTCTGGCTTGGATGGGAAGAAAGAATATAAACAGGGAGAAGGGAACAGAAAGGGAAGACCAGAGAGTGGACAGCCAACTTTGTTCATTTGTTGTTGTTTACTTTCAAAGTGAGATGGAAAACATGTACAGTGTGGGGCACATGGCAAGCTCGTAGTATTGATTATTGTCATTTACAGTTATGGCAGGTTTAGGACTGGTCATCCATTTTGGAGATAAACCTACAGACTCCCTGCTCTGAAGCTGTAGTGCCTCGTGCATAAAGTCAAGGCCCTTGTTAATTATTTTCATTCCGTTTTCTCCATCTTCTCCCCATCCTAGAGGGAGGAATCTAAAGGAGTCTTAATGGGCTTTATACCAAGAAGAAGGGGGTTTCAATTAGAAGCATATCTGAACTAACTTTTGGCATTCAACCATATACCCCATGTCTGTATCATATTTGCATATCTCATCTTTCCTATCATTAAAGGATCCTTAATTACTACCTTTCTAGTTATGGGACCCCTGTAACCACCCATTCAAATGTCTCACCTCTAAGTACATCACCATGAGCAGACTTCCCTAATCACTCCAGCTCACTGTGAGTTCTTTATCTGAACTACTGGAATGGCACCAGTTGCCAATACCTCTCACTTGGCATTCCTATGTATTATGCCTCATGAATAAAATGTTGTAGTTTCAACTAGTTTTATTATTAACATATACATGGCTATTCAGCATTTAATATGTAAGTCTGTTTTGATCTCTTCAACTAGATTGTAAACTTCTTTTTTTTTTTTTTTTTAAAGATTGGCACCTGGGCTAACAACTGTTGCCAATCTTTTTTTTCTTTTTATTTTCTACTTTATCTCCCCAAACCCCCCCGTACACAGTTGTATATCTTAGTTGCAGGTCCCGCCAGTTGTGGGATGTGGGACGCCGCCTCAACGTGGCCTGACGAGCAGTGCCATGTCCGCGCCCAGGATCCGAACCCTGGGCCGCTGCAGCGGAGCGCGTGAACTTAACCACTCGGCCACGGAGCCTGCCCCATTTGTAAACTTCTTGTTAAGGTACAGGTGGTGAATAGCCTCTGAGATAACCTCCAATGATTCCCATATCCTGGTATTCATGTCCTTGTGTAATCCCTTCCACTTAACTGTGTGATGGATCTGGTCACATGATTTTAATGAATGAAATAAGGCAAAAGTGTTAGGCTATCACTTCCAAGATTAGGCTACAAGTCCATTATTCCTATCCTGCTAGCACTCTCTGGCTCACTTTTTCTTGCTCCATGTGGTGGAAGCCAGTTGCCACGTTGTGAGCTGTCCTGTGGCAAGGAGCTGAGGAAAGCCTCTGGCCAACAGGCAGAAAGAAATGGAAGCCCTCAGCCTAACAGCTTATGAGGAACTGAATCTTGACAACAATCACTTGAGTGAGCTTACAAGCAGCTTCTCCGTCAGTTGAGCCGTCACATGAGAACACAGCCCTGGTTGACACCTTGAGAAAAACCTTGTGAGAGACCTAGAGGCAGAAGCACCCAGGGAAGCCATGCCTGGATTCCTGATCGACAGAAACTGTGAAATAATAAATGTTTGCTGTTTTATGCTGCCGATTTTTGGAGTAATTTGTTATACAGAAATAGATAATACAGTCCATGTCCAATAGTACATCAAAGCACTAGTCCCATAAATCTGCAACAAATGAAGATCTAGAATATTGGAGAAATCTGCTTTTAGTTACCTGGAGAACATTTATTTTCTTTCCCTCTCAAGTGAGAGAGAGTGAGAGGTGGAACCTATAATTTGATTCCAAAGGCCTGGACCCCTTGGTCTATGAAACAAGAGGGTCAATTAATAGAAGGGGCAGTTTAGGGGTAGCAAAACCAAATCAAGTTGACCATTCAATGGGCGAAGTGACACTGAAAGTTGAGGTTTAAAGCTAACATGAAGCAGTCAAAGATTGAGGGCACCTCAGCATGGGGAACAGCGAAAGCAGCCAAGTGGGAGATGGCTTCGAGACATTCCATTTCCAAAGATGGAGTGAGTGGAGTTCATAGAAATATGTGTAGAGAATGAGAAACATTTCATGAGTATTAGGGCTAGAGATTCCCTTCTCCCATCATGTTTTTGGCACCCTTCCTAAAGGCGTCAGATCCTAAGGATGGTCATACACTCTATTTTACACCTGACATCCAGTGTAATTATAAAATATTCTCCCAGTCTCTCCACAAAATGTGCCAGTGGTGGATCCATCTAGAGATGAGGTTGCAAACACCAATACCTATGGTCCTAGGAAATGAGTGAAGTGGGTGGTTTGGGGGCTTGGTGAATTGCAGAGGGCCAGCCTAGGTTCACAGAGATGGTGTGTATATTGCAGTGCTCTACACAAATCCTCATGCTCAGGGACAGTGTACCCATCCCCCAGCTCCTGGATATATTGGCTGTTGATGGTTCACAGCTGCATTTGTCACTCATTATTGCCCTCAGTCACAGAAAAATACCTTGTCCAAGGTTACACACCATCCCTGGGGTAGTTTGTAGCCAGAGTTCGGCAGATGAGGGGTTCCAAAGAGCTGGCCCCAAGGTGGAACAATTCTTGAGGCCCATCTCCACCCCAGAGCCCCCCAGAAGATTGCCTGGGGCCTCAAAGGCAAACACATTTTAGGCTGGCTTTTCCCCCTGCCAAATTCTACCTTCCTCACTTTCTCGTGGTGCATCTCCCAAGAGTACCTCCAGTAAACCCTTTGCACACAATTCCTCATCTCAATCTACAACAATCTAAGACAAGGGGGTAACAACTCGTCAGCTCTGCCAATCATTGCCATGCACGGGAATGTCAACCCACTGTCAGATCTTGTTGTTCAAGAGAAGCTGCAAATGCACAAGTGTAAGTGAAGTAGCCCACTCTTTCTTTCTATATTGGCAAATAATTCAAATTTAAGAAAAAACACCTCTGAAGTGAAACAAAACACATCTGTGGGCCAAATTCAGCTAATGGGCTATGTGTTTGTGTCATCTGATCCCTGCATCTGAAGTTAGATTTTTTTTTTCTATCTCTGCTAATATTGGATCACCACTTGCTTAAGAAAAGAACTAGAGATTTTGTGCATGGGTGGGAAAGGTGAAAGGGGAGGGACCTTAGTTTACCTTGACCGCAGTACCATGTAACTGAGTACTTAGGTAACACTTAATTTCTTTCCCTCCTTTCAACATGTACTTAAGAAATAGATGTCTAGCTTTTCATGAGTATTAGGGCTAGAGATTCCCTTCTCCCATCATTTTTTTGGCACTCTTCCTAAAGGCGTCAGATCCTAAGGATGATCATATACTCTATTTTACACCTGCCATCCAGTGTAATTATAAAATATTCTCCCAATCTCTCCACAAAATGTGTCAGGGTGGATAATAAATTTTGTCCCCATGATGGGAAAACCATGTGCTGTTACCTGTGTAACTTTTTCTTCCATGAATAAAATCTTCGGACATTCGGTATAGTTAAGATATACTGCCTTCTAAAGGATGAAATGCACAAAAGTGGTATTTATCTCTTGCAAGTTGAAATCATCCTCAATGTCCCAGGGCAGCAATTTGACCCAATATTACTTTTCAGGGGAATAGTTTTCACACTCACTTCACAGTTTAAACCAATTTGATTTCACTACTAATTTGCCTTATTTTAACTTGGATCTGCTGAAGTAGCTCAGTGCTTCCAAACACTTCCTGCCTCATTAGCTGCTAGCTGTAATGTAATGGCTCTCAGAGCAAATGAGAGCTTCCAGGGTGGTGGACACCAGTAGAAACAGCTTTTTGCAAACGAAAGGAGAGGAAGCCAGAATTGGATTTAATTCTACCCTTTGTTAGCTTTGGGATAGTTAGCATTTATTTAAATGAAATTGTAATTGTTTTCACTGGTGCTGATTGATGGGCAATCCCTGGGTACACAGGCTGAAGCCATGATGACATGGTCGTCACATGGTTGAGTAAGGACATAACAAGGGAAGCCTTTTCTGTTGGAGAGGTTCAATGTAATCTTCTAAGTTCAGCCATAAAGACAGATGATGATGTAGACCTTTCTATGTGTGTATGTATAGATACATATATACTCCCTCAAATATATACGTGTGTGTACTCATATACATACGCATATCCACATATGTGCATATATGTGCATATACATTAAAAATATATATGCAGTCAAAAATATGACTCCTTTTCCT
This sequence comes from Equus caballus, assembly GCF_041296265.1. Taxonomy (NCBI): domain Eukaryota; kingdom Metazoa; phylum Chordata; class Mammalia; order Perissodactyla; family Equidae; genus Equus; species Equus caballus. The sequence goes on from NC_091707.1 coordinate 39,235,277, forward strand.
TTCCCTAGTCTATAGATTAGGCACTTTGGTTGCTCACTCAGCCTATCTCAAGGACAAATGTGAGAGTAAGAGAGATGTGAGTCTTTCAGGGAGAAAAGGAGACAAGGTATATATCCAAGCCACACAGGCTATAAAAGTAATTCAGGATCTAGGCAGTCACTCTTAGTTGCCTATCTAAACTTGATTCCCACCCCACCTTTCTTCTTTATTTTTAAAGCTTCACCTATTTTTTTCCCCCAGGAAAGATGGGCTACTTCCCAACCTCAGAGGATGAATCACATTTTGTCTAAGGCAGGCAGCATAATCCGATTCCCTTTGATAGTGCTTTGTTTTAGGGGTGAGCATGAGAACAGGTTCTGGGCAATGATGCATAGAAGAAAATCTAGACCACTACCTCCAGACTTCTTGTCATGTGAGGAAATGAAATGTCTTTATTGCTTAAGCTCCTCTTGGTTTGGCAGCCTACTACTTGCAGTCCAAAGCATCTTTGACAATGTTCAAGGGAGCTCTATGGACCAGGTTTTCTTGTTGCCTCCTTGGTACCAGGATTTTGTGGATATTTATTTCCATACATTCAGGATGACTTTATTCAGAATCAGGGGAGCTGTCTGGGCACCAGTGGTTCAGAGTCTTAGCCACTCAGATTAGATTTCTCCCCTCTTATGCTTCAAGGCTGAGCAATGTTACAGCTCTCCCTTTGACATATTGCAGGTTTATTAATTAAATAGAGGTCCAAGTGATAACGTGAAAACTTTTACCTTTGGTGCGTTTTGCCTTCACATTTCCCTTAGTTGATTATTCATGCAATTCAACAAATATTTTATTGAGCACTTGAAATAGGTTTGGGAATTTAGTGGGGAAATACAGAAATGCTCCCTCCCTTCTTGGAATTTACATTCAGTAGATTATGCAATTTTCTTATTCATCTGGTCTTTTAATGCATAATTCTAGGGATCCCCAGGATCTCTAGCTGCAAGAACAGGATATGGAAACTTCCCAGATGGAATGTATGTCTTTTTGAAGATCAAGCAGGTAACTTTTTGTATTCTTTTTCTTTTTCTTTTTTTTGCTATGATATTGAAAGAGGTTGAGACAATGGTGAAATATTGCATTGAGATTTTCTCTTTCTTACCAAAGCCGTATTCAGAATGTCTAGCCTGGAACCAGAATATTGTACCCTTTGTAGATGACTAATCTGTATTTTCAGGGCCTATATATGTATTTTTTCAATTCCCATCATAATGTTCTCAAATAATCCAGGTCACCAAAGTGGGTGATGGTAAATCTTAACAAGGATCTCCTAGCTTTTATGTTGGTATTGAGTCAACCGCAAGTCCTAGGATTCCAGAATTCCATTTGGATGAAAGAGGGAAGTAGCTGTGCCTTGAGCAGTTTCTCTATGTTCACACGTGGGTCAGGACATTAAATTTGAGAATTCTTGCCAGATAACACATTCAGTTTGTCTGGATTTTCCCTGTAGTTTCTATCGGAGGCGGGCATCTTTACTTCCTGCCCTAAAGCTTCTCCCTTCATCATGAAGTGAAAGCATTAAGATAGCAAGTTGTGGCTTTTTGCTTGTTTATCTCCTTTCATGTCTGAGTCCCCCATGGGGCTATTCAACTGTCCAGGGTTAATATTTCCAGAGAACTTTGGGCAGGCAAGGATGAATCTCTATTTGATGGCTCTCTTTGGTGGTTTTTGTATTCTATGGAACCAAAAACTATAATCCCTTCTTTACAGGTATATTTATTGGAAAGTAAATTGATAGTGTTTCCTTTGATTTCTCCTCTGCTTTTCCACACAGTCTCCTCTTCTTCTCCATTGGTTGGAATTCTAATGAAGATTATCTTCAAAAGCTCCTTTAGCAAAATTTCCTTATTTAATAAAGCTTTATTTTCTAGGCCGGTTCTCTGTATTCCTAATGCCAATCCAGAATAACAATTGTCTTTACCCATCCCCCACCCCCCTTTAAATGTTTAAATTAAGCCTCTCAGTCACCTTCTCCCATTACTGCCAGATTTTTTAATCGGCGTTTCAGAGGTGGCGCCTGGAGTTGGTGACCATGACCTTGACCCAGTACTTATTCTAAGAATCGAGTTATATTCTGGATCTTGGCCTAGCACAATGGCTTGGAGGCATGTAAGTCAGCCTGTATTATTTTTCTTCATTTTCCCTGAGAAACAGTTTTATTTATTCATAGTCCTGTGTTTCAAAGAAATTTACTTCATTGAAAAAATTCATTTCATCAGTTAGAGGCAGTGGGGCAAGAACTGGATCAGTCCTGTGATGAACTGTTTGCTATATGTTTAGTTATAAAAATCTTTAAGGTGAATTTGAAACAGAAAAGCATGTGCCAGACTGCCGTGCTGTCAGCTATGTCTAGGAACTAGATCCGCAGCTGGTGGATAGTGGAAAATATTTTACATCATTAAGGTCTCCTTTCTCATTTCTAAAATATGTACCCTTAGTACAAAACAAAATTGTATCTATACATGAAGGATGAACATTTTGCTGGGCTTTTCATAGATTTGATCAATCAGATATGTACATTTCATTCTGTTTAATTATATTAATTAAGTAATTACTCAACTTTTGGCTTTGGTAATAATTTGATACTTAGACAAAATAACTGGGACTGATGGCCTGCTCGTGGCCTTGAGAAGTAGAAGCCAATTGGAACAGAAATACAGACTTCCTAATTTTAAAATATGCATATTTCTAATGTGGAAATTGATAATTCTTCAAGCAAAATTAAGAACTGACTTTGAGATGATCTGATTACAAGGCTTCTTCTCTATTCCCTGAAGCCTCTCTCCCTTCTCAATTACTGCCCACTGCTAACAAGATGCTCTGGCTGAAAAGGAGTGTCCCTTAGGTGGACCTGAGGCTTCAGACTAAACACAGCTCCTCTTTCCTCTCTCCTCCTCCCCTCCGCTCCCCTCCTCTCCTCCAGCGTGTCTCTCTCCTGTCCTTCATACTCACACAATTCTTGGTGGGGGAGGAGGGGAAGAGAAGCAGTATTAAATGTTTTGATTTCATAGACCTTTAAGTTCCTGCTGGCAAGAGAATTAGATTAAACAGAAATACTATTGTCCAAAACAAACTTCTGTAAGTAGAATGAATGCATTGACAAGAAGCTGAAAGAAAGACTTGAGTAACACAAGACCAGGTACATAAGAAGTATTACTTCCTTTTCTTCCATAATATGACAGTTCTTTTCAAACCTTCCTTCAGCTGGGTTTTCTATCAGGTGCAAGTTTAGCAGGACTTGTCTATTGCTGTGGTCTTGTATGTGTGTGTGTGTGTGTGTGTGTGTTGGGGGGGAGCTTATAAAAATCCCTCAAGGTCATATGTCCACCCAGGAATCTGCTTAGACATCCATTGTCAAGTTTGACCATTGATCACAGGTCAACACAGAAGCTGTGGAGATGCACTTGATCTGATAGGCAGGACCCTTTCATTGTCATCAGCTTTCTGCTCTGTGCCATGCTTGATGCCTGTGACCAAGCAGTGTATGAAGTGGTCTAAGAGCAACGTGCCATACTCACTTGACCACCCCATCCATCCCTGGGTGCTCCTGCTGAATGTATACAGCAGTGCCAGGGAAGGAGGGCCTGAGATCCTCTCTGTGGAATCCACCACATTTGTTTTCCTGTCTCTTCCCCTGTGGCTCCCATTTCCTTTAGCCGGGGATAGAGAAATCTCTCTTTGGACCAGAACTCATAGCGACATGGTGGGGGAGAGGTGTTGCTAACCTGGCTATCTAGCCATAGTCTCTTCTCCCATATCCGTCTCTGAGCTTTGGCTATCCAGCATGAAATGGAGGAGATGGGCGCTGACATGAAACTCTACAAAGAAAGCATTCTCTTTTATAAATCATTTATTGTTTCTAATTTTGTGTTTATTCTTTTTTCATTTTTTATTATTTAGACAAGTTAAAAATTTGCCTGCCCTATTGTCTACTCGTCCCTTTTCTGATTCCTAGCCATCAAAAACCCCATATATGTTTGATAATACCCCTACTAGGTCATAAACCAATCACATTATTTCATGTTTCCTATATTTTATGCTTTCTTGATATTTCTTTTGTTTTCTGGACTTAAACTGCTTTTCTTCTTAAATGTAAAACAATATTTTTATTCTATTAGTGGTTTCTTTTCTTTCTTTTTTTTTTTTTTGCTAAGATTCGCCCTGAGCTAACATCTGTTGCCAATCTTCCTCTTTTTGCTTGAAGAAGATTCACCCTGAGCTAACGTCTGTGACAATCTTCCTCTATTTTACACGTGGATGGCCACCACAGCATGGCTGCTGAAAGTGGTGTAGGTCCTTGCCCCGGAACTGAACCTGGGCCGCCAAAGAGGAGCATGCTGAGCTTAACCACTAGGCCCCTGGGCCGGTCCAGTAGTTTCTTTTAAGATCTATGGGGCAAACATAGTCTTTTCTACTACTGTAATTACAAAACTATTGAATCCTATGGAAGTTGATGAAACTCACCTAATTTTACTTCCTCCTCACTGCTGCAACCTCAGACTTGCTGTGTTTTGCTGATATAACACAGGACCAGTTACTCTTATACAATTTTTTCTAGTCAGTACTTTTAAACTTAAGTTTATTTTGGTATTAACATTGCTGCTCTTTTTTTTTTTTTTGCCTAATAACCTTTTGTTTATGACTTTATTTTACAAGGTATGGTTTTATAGCATTTTAGCATTTATGTAGGGTGAAATACACAAATCTTAAGTGTGTGGTTTGATAGGCTTAGGAAGTGCATATACTCTTAACAAGCTACAGAATATCATCTCAGAAAGAAACTTGGCCCCTTTCCAATCAGTCTTTATCCCTTCTTCCAAAGACAGCCAATGTTCTGATTTCTTTAATTATAGATTCATTTTGTCTGCAGAACTTAATTAAAATATGCGTCTGGCTTCTTTCTCTCAGAAAGAAGCTTCATCCATATTGTATGTATCAGTAATTCATTGCTTTCCTTTGTTGAGTAGCATTCCGTGTGTGACTAAGCCACAATTTGTCAATCCTTCTATTGATGAACACTTGGTGTATTACCAGTTTTTGGCTATTATAAATAAAGTGGCTATGAACATTCATGTCCAAGTCTTTTTGTAGACATATGTTTTCATTTTTTTTTCCTGAGTAAATACCCAAGAGTGGAAATGCTGCTTTATAGAGTAGGAGTATGTTTAACTTTATGGGAAACTTCTAGAATTATTCCCAAAGTGCTTATAGTATATGTATATATTTGCCCCAAAGTGTGAGAGTTTGGTTGCTTCACATGCTTACTAACATTCAATTTGGTCAGTCTTTTTGGTTTTAGCCATTCTAGTAGGTATATGGCAATATCTCCTTGTGGATTTAGTTTAGATTTTCCTGATGAATAATCACGATGAGCACTTTTTCATGTGCTTATTGCCAATTTGTATTTCTTCTTTTGCGGAGTGCCTATTTTTTAAGCAATAATTTTGTCTTTTATTATTGAGTTGTAGAATTATTTATGTGTTCTGGACATTACTCTTTTGTCAGATATATGTATTGCAAATATTTTCTCCACGTTTGTGGCTTATCTACTAATTTCTCAGTGATATCTTCTGATGAGCACACATTTTAAATTTTGGTGCAGTCCATTTTATCAATTTTTCTTTCTTGGTCAGTGCTATGCTTTTATTTTAAATTTTTTTTTTCACTTTGTTTTATGTATTTTCTTCTTATAGAAACATCCAGCGTTTTTTGGTTTGTTTTCTTTAACTTAATCTCATGGTCTCTTTTAATATGAAAATTTAGGTGGTTTACATTTAATTTAAGAACTGGAAACCTTAGTTTTATTCCCTCCATCTTACTCTGTTGTTTCCTTTGTTCTCTTATTCTTTATTTTTGTGTGTTTGATCAAGTTGCTAATCATTTCCTTTTCTACTCATGTTAGTTTAGACGTTTCTTGGTACTTTTCCCTTCTACCATTTGCACACATGTTACTCCCAATACACATAATTGAATATATATTTCTCTACTATTATATGAAGTAAAGATATTAACCACATCCCTCAACCAAGGTTATCTACTGCTCCTGATCATTAAGCTGAGACCTAAAGATGCAGAATGATTATGTGTCTTGATTTGCTTGTGCAAGTCCTGGTTTATTTCTATTTCCTGGCATAATTAGTAGTTGTGCCCCTTTAATCTAAAACTGTCCAGTTGGTACAATAAATTACTTATGTGCAATCAAAAGTGCACCATAAATTAAATGTTTTAGATCACTTTGACCTCCCCACTCCACTCCTGCATACAAATCTACTAGAAAGACTTTAATTCTCTCCTTTTTGCAACATAATGCAGTAGTTAAAAGCAGACTGTAATGTGATTTACTAGCTGTATAATCTTGGGCAAGCTGCTCTCTTTGTCTCAGTTTCCTCATATGTAAAAAGGGGATGATGATATCACCTTCTTCAGAAGGTTATTGTGGTGATTTAATTAAATGAAATACTTAGAGCAGTTGTATGCCATACACATTGACACACCACAAAAATGTTAGTAATGATTCTCTGCTCCCTCTCAAGTCATTGGTTTTGCTGAGATAGTTTATGACTTTTAGTTCCACATTATTGTTAGCCTCAGCTTTGCTAGGTGATTCTTCTAGTTCAAGAATTCTTAATATTACAAATTCCTAATGACTCTATCCATTATTCATTCAAAGTTTATTGCCTACTGCTGTTTTCTCTCCTTGTCATCGTCCTTATCTTGCCATCTGTTCTGTTTTCTTATTTGATTACAGTCCTTCCCTAAATATTTTCCTCAGTTGGTTTCTGTGGATGATATGCTCTCGGAATCCTTTATATATCTGTAAATACATTTCTTTCCTCTGTCTGGGTATAAGGTTGTTTCATTGTAATCCTTTTCTCTCATGAACTGATAGATGTTATTCTTCTGTTTTCTAGCATCTAAAATTACCGATGAAAAATTTAATGTTAGTCTTCATATTAATTTGCTAGGGCTGCCATAACGAAGTACCACAGACTGGGTGGCTTACAGAATAGAAATTTATTGGAGGCTAGAAATCCAATATTAAGGTGTTGGCAGGGTTGATTTCTTCTGAGACCTCTCTCCTTGACTTGTAGATGGCTGTCTTCTCCCTGTGTTTTCTCTCTGTACATGTCAGCGTCCTAATCTCCTCTTCTTATAAAGACATCAGTCATATTCAGTTAGGGCCCATCCTAATGATGCTCATCTTAATTACCCCTTTAAAACCCCTATCTTCAAATATAGTCACATTCTGGGTACTGGGGCTTAGGGTATTTGGGGGTAACAAAATTTAGCCCATAGCAATTTATCCATTTTCTTTTTTAAATTTACCTCTCTCTCTCCCTCCTCCCCTTCATCTCTTCCTCTCTTTCCTTGTTTCCCTTCCTCATCCCTCTGGAACTCAGCCCTTTTAATCTGCACACTCGAATGTCCCACCCAGGAGCATTTCCTTTGCTATTTTTGCCTATCTTCCAGCTATTCCTTTTTCTCTCTCTGAAACTCCCATTACTTGTCCATCTTTTGGGAATCTTATCTTTCCTTCACTATTTCCTTTCTCTAGGCATATTTCCTCTGGGTTGTGAGATAGTTCTTCCAATTGCTCTTCTAGGTCACTAATTTAGTTGTCAAAAATGACAATCCTTTCCTTAGATCAATAGATTCACTTTATAAATTTGAAAGCCAGGTTTTCTAGCTGAAGAATATTTTTATTGTGCTAAAATTGACTTATTTAAATGCTATTTCATTGAATTTTTATTAAAAATTTAGCTATATCCTCCATGAGTCCTATCTCCCTTGAAGGTACGTGGTTGGAAATTTCTTTGTTTTCTTCCACTTTTGGATTGCTGGGTTCCCTTGGGTGCATTGCTAATTTCCTTTGCTTATGCTCTACTTTTCCTTGGTGCATGGGTAAAGAGGATGAGTACTTTGAGAGGTGGCAAGCCCATGAGTGATGGGCAGCAAAGCGGCACCTGTCCCTTCCCTGTGGGTCAAGGATGTAGCAAGTGGAAAGCTATCCGCCTCTGGTAAACACTAGGAGAAAGATTCTTTCCTGTCTGATTTCTTTGGTTGCAATGGCTCCGAGCATCAGAGTCAAGAAGGAACCCAGTTCATCTGTGTGGTGTCTCTACAGCTCTTCATAGAGCAGGGAAATCTTTTTCTTTTAATGTTTACAATTAAATTAATAAATTATAGTTAGAATTCTTGTCTGCAAACAACGGAAATCAAAATTCACCTGGTTTAAGCAATAAAAGGGAAATTTATTAGATACATAACTGAAAAGTTCAGGAATAGATCAGATTTCAGGAATAGCTGCTTCAGGATTTATATGATGGGACAAAGATGTCTTTTTTTTCCTTGAGATACAATTACTTCATTCTCAGTGTCTGTATGGTGTCAAGATTGTGTAGGAGATCAGAATATGCCACCCCACAATATGCCACAGTGGAATAGGGATTATTTTGAGCTGAAGGCAATTGAGAAAAAACAGACACAGGATGAACTCTCTGCCATCCCCCTATCTGCCTGAAAGACAGATCATAAATTCTCCTTATGAAGGTGTCCCTACCTCCACCAACCTCACTTCCCATACCAGGAAGAGGATGACAACCTTATCACTGGAGGTGAGACAGCACCAAGAACCTACACAAACAAACCTGACTATCTGCCCCATATCTACCTTTAGTTTCCCCATATATTTGCCTTCCTACAATTTGCTGCCCTCTAGGGGCAGCTTCTAGAGCTCAAAGCCCCTACTTTGCATTGTCACTTCTCTTTAAGTTTATCCTTTTTGTCAAAATAGTATAAAAGCTTCCAAGTCTAACTGTTACTTTGGGGATTTTCTCTTCTTTCTATAAAGCTCTGTGTGTGACATAAAACTTTTAACATCAAATAAATTTATGTGCCTTTTCTCCTGTTAGTTTGTCTCTTGTCAGTTTATTTCACAGATCCAGCCAGAGAACCTAAGAAGGTAGAGGAGAATTTTCCTCCCCTGCAATTGTTTAAACAGTTCCAAGAGTCAGACCATGAGAAAGACTGAGCCTCGTTCTCCCAGTAAACTTAGGAAAGTGTTGAGATTCTGATTGGCTGGGTTGGGTCACTTGCCCACTCCTGAACTAAACTACACCCTCATACCCTGGATTAAGCCTGGGGATGGAGCCCTATCTTGACTGTGTTGGCTGAGACTGGGGCAGAGCAGTTGACAGAAGGGAGCATGGATGCTGGAGAGGCAAGCAATGGGTGTCCAGTCAGTTAAGAAATGAGATGAGTAAGGAGAATTTTTCCCCAATTGAACCATCTAGTTCATCTTTTACTGTAGGTTTGCCAGTAGAGGATCAAGGAATAAATGAATAATGACCTCTGAATGTAAGCAATATTAAAAATTAAGAATGAAGTTCTGGTTTTTTCCATCTCCACTTAGGACAGGATTGGTCCGAGTGGCAACAGGAGAGTGATGTGTAGTAATGAATTGCTTAGGGAGAGAGTGGGTGACTTTTACTTAACTTGACCATTCTAGGCAATGAAATGGAATAACACAGCCATCCCCAGAACATTGGCTGGAAGGATTAGATGAATTTTGATCAGATTTAATTGTGACCAGATTGTGGGAGTGGAATTTCAGTTGGAGTCAAGTTAACTGTTTTATTTCATGTCCCATTTTTAATGCTTCCATATAACCCTCTCGCTTTTTCTAAATTACATGCCTCATTGTATTTGAGTTCCTCCTGCTTTTGACAGCTCCACGGCTTCCAATTTTGCTTCTGCTGCTTTGATTATTATTCCTGATTTGGTTGTTGATGAGACATGTGGTTTTCTTCAATTAGCTCTGTCACTCTTGCAAATGTGTGTGTCTCGCAAGTGTCCTAATTAAAGTCAGGAGGAGGAGGGGGAAAATTACAGGCAATTACAACAGTGCCATCCTCCTCTCTCACTGCTCTTTTCTCCTCATCTTCGGGGTGCATTCTTCTGTGTCTCCATTTTGCAAGCACATCAAGCAGCCTCTCTCTTTAAAATCCCATTAATTTTTTCAGAACATGGTATGCAGCTGTGTCACTGTGTCATACATTAACTCTCAGGAAACCCCATAGCTTTCATTTAGTTTTATTAAGTACAGTCTCCTCTCTGCCAGTTTCAGCCATGTTTTGAACTCATCCTGAGACAGAAGGCTACCTTCACCACCACCTGTGGCCTGTAAGTCTCCCCAAATCTGTGGCCTCATGAGTTCAGTCTCCTCTTGTGTGGGCTTGTATGCACTTCACTCCAATTCAACACTAGGCACATTTATTGAGCATCTGAGTCTACTTAATGTGCCGGGCAGTGTGCTAGGAACTGGGACTACCAAGATGAATATGCGCAATGAGGTTAAAACAATGTGGGATAGTGAAAAGAGGCTGGATTTCAGAGCAGACAAGACGTAAATTTAAATACCTGATTTGCCACATGCTCTCTGGCCACGAGGAAATCACTTAGCTGGTTTTTTCACCTGTTAAAATTATGCTAATAATACTTACCTTGCAGGGTTGTTGTGAAGATTGGAGATAATGTATGCAAAGTAGCTAGCGTAGCGCCTGGTATACCTCAGTAAATGGGAGCTATAATTATTATTAGGGGTAAGATATAGTGTACTTAAGGAACTCACCATCTACTCAAAGAGAGGAGTGAATTAGCTTTTATAATGTATTATCATGTGTATAATAATGGAAGGATGTAGGTGGTAATGGAGTAGATTTTCTGGGGCTGCACATGTTCTCTCTTCTGCCCACCTCTCTGTCTCCTACTTACTCTACCCCGCCCCCGCCCCCCCATCCTCAATATGCTTCAGCCACCCAGCCTCTCCCCATCTCAGTCTCTTTGTATTTTTCCCTTGTTTGCTTTGCCTGCAAAGCTCTTCTTCCAGGTCTTTACAGGGCTGACTCTTTCTCATCATTCAGGTTTCAGCTTAAATGTCACCTGCTAGAAAGGCTTTCCAGCACTATCCAATCTTAACTAGCCGCATCCCCTCACCTCTATTTATTTTTTACCCAGTTTTATTTACTTCCTAGAAGTTATCTGCAATTATCTAACTTGTTGGTTTAGATGTTTATTTTCTGGTGCTCCCTACCAGGATGTAAATGCCCCGAGGGCAGGGACCATATCTGTTTTGTTCACAGCTGTATTCCCAATGACCAGAACAGTGGCTGCAACATAGAGCACGCTCAGTAAGTACTTAGAGGAATGAGTAGTGGCAGGGAGATACAAGGCAGAGATCTCAAACAGAAGGATTTTTGTAGTAGTGGGTCTGCATTTTGCTGCTGCTGCTGTTGTTGACAACTGCCCACTGCCCTACATGCCTGCCTTCATGGGCACAAGAGGCTCAGATAACGGGAGGTTCACAAGGTGCTATCAGGCTGTGGACTTCTCACCTTGGTTTCAGAAAACTGAATTTAAATATTCTTCTTAGATCATCTGCTATGTGGTTTTTTTTTTTTTTTTGAGGAAGATTAGCCCTGAGCTAACTACTGCCAATCCTCCTCTTTTTGCTGAGGATGACTGGCCCTGAGCTCACAGCCGTGACCATCTTCCTCTACTTTATACGTGGGACGCCTACCACAGCATGGCTTTTGCCAAGCAGTGCCATGTCGGCACCTGGGATCCGAACCGGTGAACCCTGGGCCACAGAGAATCGGAACGTGCGAACTTAACCACTGTGCCACCGGGCCGGCCCCTGCTATGTGGTTTTTACATGTTGGAGTCCTTGTTCCTGGACTCCAAGCAAATTCCTGGTAGGGGTCAGGTCTAAGCACCAAATGGTGGCCCTCAATAAATTTTCATGGAAATCCATCTTTTATTGCCCTTTTTCCTATGGCTTCCCAGTGGAAGGATGAGGATGTTTGCAGGCATTGGGTCTTTGTGAGACTGAGTATTTAGTCTTAGGCATAAACTTCTGGAAGTAAGTGCTAACTTTTACAACTAATATTTCTCTTGCAGCAACTGAATTGGGCTTAGAATGACAAGGCATCAAGGAGTCCTAGCCAATGTTTTTAAAAATGTGTGACTTTGATCAAAAGCGGAGATTGGGAAAAATATAGACAGCTCAGTGGGAATCTATTCCTCCTGCTGGAAATACAATTCAGAGGGCAAGAAATACATATTAAAGCTCCCAATTTACTGAGGGGGACAAGTCACACCATTTTCCTATAAAAAGGAGAAAGTTTTTGTTTTAGCTCCACCAAGGCTTGCAATTCTCTTATGCAAAAATGTCTCTAGGGCATCCGCTTTGCTTCCAATCGAGTGGTTAACTAAGACTTTATAGTTGCTACATTGGTGCTTCTGGGGCTTCTCACCACTCACTCAGAATTTTAATTTGCATCCAGACATATTTGTATTTTCTCTTAATTGTCTCTCTCAGTCTCGATCCCAAAAGGAGCCTGAAAACTTAATGCAACTTAAGTTTTATCTTTATATGATTAATTTAAGTGTGATTTCAGGCTTTATTATGACACACGAGAAACAGAGACGGCTAAGGGACTTAATCTAATTCACTGCAATTCATCTTTAAACCTTGGCCGTGTCGGAAGCTCAAAGAATTTGTTCCAACCTCTTAGTCTTCCAGACATTTGTGAATCTGCCTTGGCTACACAAAAGGAAGCTCAGAAATAGAAATTTGTTGCTTTAAACACAAAAAAAGTGTTTTAGGTGAGTCATATAAGTACGTTTCAAAGGTTTTTTTTTTTTTTATTAGAATGAACTCAAATAGAGATCATAGTATTTGGGTTATGATTAGTTTTCCATCAGAATATCCTTATGTAGAGGGTAGATGCTTGTTAGCATTTAAATGGTCTCATCTTAATTTCCATTTAAAGATGCTGTCAGTGTTGAGATCTTTAACAATGTCATGGTACTGCCTGGTTTCAGCGTGCCCTATGTCGGATACAAACTGGGTTGTTCACAACAATTTCCCAGATCATGACAATTTCCCCGGTGACCATTCCAGAGCCTCTCCTATTTCTTTTGGAAACAGACTTCAACTGTTAGATAATAGACATCAATATATGAGCCAAAGTGAGCCAATAACAGTCCTCCAGCTTCTCTAGCCATAGGATGGACGTGATCATAGTCTGGCTGATAACAGCCCTTGCATGAGATCTTTCAAACTCAAGCTGGGAGAGAAAAACACTCTTGTCTTTGAGTCAGGCAACTGTTACAATGTGAGTCAATTGATCCAGGCAGCCACATTTGTCACAATGTGGAGAACGTCTGTTCATATGAAGAGAAAAAAAAAAACCAGTATTCAGAGAGAAGCAAACACAAGAGATCCAGCGACATTTGAGTGCCTGGTGTGGTCATCCCAGCTACACCCTCGCCTGTGCAGGGCACATGAGCAAATATTTTTCGTTTGTTTGTTTTGTTCAAGGTTGTTTGAGTACAGACTTCTGACAAACAATCAGGAATCTTTCACTAATATAAACCCCAATTCACACCAAAGTGACAGGAGGGGCAAGAGTTGTTATATCCTTCCCATGACGTCAATATGGTAGAAAACACTGAAATTTTGATTAGGATAGAGGAGTGAAACACAGACCCACTCAGAAACATAGATACAAAACCATGGACTCTTTACAAAAATAATAAGGCCTGGAAACAGAGAAGGACATCTCCCGACAAAGACTCTCAGAAGAGGGTTGGTAGAATCTGGAGCTCACTCGCTCACATACGTGAGCTTAGTAAGGCTCCCAGCAGTTCCACTGAGAAGAGGAGCTGAGCTTTTACAAAACTCGCTGTATATTTGGGCTATTGTATAACTGTCTGTGAAAAGATTCTTAATACCCAAAAGACTCTATCTATAGAAAAGCCTTTTTATTACCTCTTTAATGTCTAAATTATTGATATTATGAATTTATCAAGCAATGATTTTTTTAAACAATAAATAATAAACATTCTTCTAAATATTCACATACTATTAGATCATGCTAAATAAAAACTTATGGATTTAGCAAAATAAGTTTCCCTGAATACTTAGACATTGAGTGCAAACTTAAACTCGTTTCGCAAAGCTTTCCTGCTGATTTAATTAAAAGAACAAATCTCCAGAAGTTTTCAGAAATGCTTAAACATGCTAGGATGCAGACAGAACACATTCAAAATATTTCAATGATTGACAAATTATTAAACTTACAATAAAACTTATGAACATAATGCAAATAGTATGAATCGAAATGTGGTTTTTCAGGTCTCTATTCTCATCCTCATGTTTATTCTTCTTCCTAATCTTATTTCTATTTTTATTCTACTTCCTATTTCTATTCTTATTCTTACCCTTAGTTTTATTCCTTCCCACCGTTACCTTTCCAGACGTGTAGTGCATGTGTATATAATCTCTTTTCATCCTATGCTTCCCAGCCAAGATGGCAGCCAAGATGGCAGCTCTGGACTGCTGACCAATTGGTTGTACAGCCCAGAATTACATCTGAGTGTTGAGAAAGGTGAAACTGCTGCTTTTGAATCATTGACAGAGCTAGAAAATATATTCTTGCTTAAAATTATGAGTTCAAATTGATTCGTCCAATTTAGCAATTTATATTTCCGTCCTCTGCTTTTCCTTTAGTATGGTTTTCGTTTTTCACTAAGACTTTCTATCATATTGAAAATTTATTCTTAGTTTAATGTACAGTAAAATATATCTAGTTCTTGGAAAGGGTAATAAATCCAGTCATTCTCTCAAATCTTCTGCCATCTCTATAAAGTCCCAAGTTATATTATGATAGAGAGGTTCTCTCACTGTGCTGGTTTGGGCTCTCCTTACTTTCGGTGCAAAGCTTGAATTAAGCAGTCTCTCTGTCTTAACAAGACTTACTTCTGTCCTAGGGTGGGACACGTGGTCCTTGCACTTGGAGCTCCATTGGCCTTCTGCAGACAGATACTCATATTAAAATGGGCAAATTTCTGCTTAGGGGCTTGAAATAAAGCCATGGCCTCATTTCCTGGATGTAGCTCAATCAGCGTTCTCTGTTTTTGTAAGAACTTTGGAATATCTCCATAGGAAAGTTACCATGGAAATGAAAAGTGCAACTGGCTAGTTATTAGTTTTTATTGCTCTGTGGAACGTCTCATTCAAATGTTTTGAGAAAGGGACCAAAGAGTAGTCAGAGCATTTGTCTCTTCATAAAGTCTCTAAGGGGAAATTCTTGCCCCCCTTGGGAGTGATGGTAGAGTCTGAAACTCCTCGGAAAGGTGTTCTGCCAGGCCATACACGCAATTACTCCAACCAGTTGCTGCTAACAACTTCGTACACCAGTAGACCCAGTTTTCTGTCTCAAGAGTTTCAAAATGCCGCACTCCCTCCAATTCTGACAATCAGTCCACAGCTTGCCCTAAATTTTTTGATTTTATGTCTGGAAGGTAACAGAAACATGGTTTGTTACATGCAAAACACATTTGGATTAATAAAAAATGAATAAGACCACCTGGTGGGCTTCCCTTTAATCTAGACCTTGGGCTCATTTCTGCCCCATTTATTCAAGTTGGGGCTGAATTTCATTTGCCAAGTATAACAAGTGCAATCATTTCTGTTTAATTTTTTTTTTTTTGAGCCTGCGCTTTTTCTAACTTCAGGTGAATACAAATCTAAGCAATGCAAAATCGGACTATGCAGCTTTAAGAAAGCTTCAAGTTCATTCAACTCTGCCATTAGGTGGCAGCAGCACAACATGAAAAACATTAAGGCAAAAAATGGAGTAAAGATGACGATGACGACGATGATGATCATGATAATGATGATGATGATGTGAGTGAGGCATATAATCTGGGATTTATACACTGCCTTTGTTCCAACGTAATTTTATTGCTGTTTTCCCACTGATCCTCACAACATTCATGGGAGATGGGGAGGGGAAAGTATTATTTCTATGTTGTGAGATGGGATTAATTGAAATCAAAGTTGTTGAGGGACTTGCCCAATTAGCCTAGCAAGTTATTGTGAGAGCCAATCCTAGAATTGGCTTCTATTCACGCTTCTATTCAATCCTTCTATTCACCTGCAAGCCTTTCTATGAAGCATTAATCCTCTTAAGTATGAACTTATTAATCTTCATTAAGCATGACACTTAAACTTACCAAAGACTTATATTTCATCCACTAGATAAAGGGAAGAAGCAGAAGGCATGAATGTGTAGGGTTAAAGTAGAGATCTGCTATGCCTAAAAAAGTGGGAGAAAAATACTGTCTGAGTGAGACAACATCTGTGAGCTTTTTGAGGCCAGATCACCTAGTTTAGGGAACACCAGGCATTTGTAGCTCAGCGTCTGTTTCTTCCATGTCATTTACGACATGTAAGAGTTCCTGCATGACCCTCAGACCACCTGAAATAATATTTGGTGGCCTACTGCAGGGGCTGGGGCGATTGCAGGAGTGAACAATGCTTATGCTGGTCAGTGGCTTCACACAACGAGAGGAAAGAAGCAGTGTATATAAAGGGGCAGTGAGACCACCCCGAGGACAAGAACCACACTTCTCTCAGACTATTTTGCAGTCACTAATCACCAGAAGCACTGCAAGGCTCTGAGCATGGGAGGTCTGTGGGTGGGATGAACTCTGAACCACACTTGGGTATCAGGTGCCTGGGTTTAAGGGAATTGGGAATGGAAAAAGTTATCTTGAGTTTCTGTGTTCATTGTCTACATTGCTTTTGAAGCAAAATGAGAGTCTTGAGTCAAACCAAGATTTTTTTTCCTCTCTTGAGTAAAAGTCCAGGTCATGGTCTGTGTCACAAGCAGGTAAGTGTAGTTGCAGCGTAGCTAGAAGTAGAAACTTTTCCAAGTTCACTGAGAGGTGCTATAGAATACAGACAAATGGGAAGAAACAGCTCAACTGCAAAGACTGAGGAGTCATGGTTGGGTTAGTGCCTTTGACTGGGCAACACTGGAAACGGTACTGAAGACGTGATTTCTCCCCAGTGAGGGAGATGTTAACTATGTGAATATTTCATGTATTTTTACCCTTTTTTGGTTTCATAGTGACTCTATGCAAAGTCTGGATTTTAAGCAAATGAATACAGTAATTGGATTCTCTGCAAAGGGTTTCTAAACTCTGAAGTTTGCTGTGCAGAAGGGAACACAGAAGATCAGAGAACAATGGAAAACCTGAAGAGTAGAAGAGGATTTGCATCAGAACCAGGACAGAGACATTTCTTGTACTTTCTTGGATTTGGAAGCAAAGAGCTGTCTTTTCCCAGAACACGTTGGGAACAAGTCTTGGGCTCCAAAGGCAGATGCTCATGGTGTGGCTTCATTGCTGTCTTTGAAAAGAATTCTCAGGGTAATAATATTCTATAAGAAAATATAAGTGATCGTGGGATTTGTATTGTTTTATATCACCCATGCTTCTGCGCCTTTCCTTTAGTGTGAATCATTGAGCCCAGAGGAAGGAGAGGGTTATTTGATAGTGGTATACATGTGCCAGGAGTTTTTCATGCATTATTTCCTTTGCTTATGTTATACAATGAATACTGGTTGAGAACTACTGTGTACATGATACTGTGCTACACCAGCAGGGCTCTTGATATAGTCCATGTCCATGCATTTTAGATCTGATAGTGGAAATGGACAGTAATTAAATCAAATGCACATACTAAGATTCTGGTACCAATTCCAATGTGTGTGTATGTAGGGGGTGAGTTTCCCACACCACCTAGCAATTCTCTGACATCAGCTGGGTGTCCTACAATTCAACTCAATTCTGACGTTATCTACCTCAAGATAGCATCATGTTCCACAGGGTTAAGGTCTCAGTCCCACAAGACTGGTGTCCACTTCAGATGCCAATCACAAGTCCAGGTTGTTAACGTGTGCTTCTGACCCAATGGCTATAAATCAGAGGTTCCCATGACCTCCTCCTTGGGTTTGCTTAATTTGCTAGAGTGGCCCATAGAACTCAGAGAAATGTTTCACTTACGGGATTACTGATTTATTATAAAAGGGTATAACTCAGGAATAGCCAGATGGAAGGTATGCATTGGGAAAGTTATGGGGACAGGGTGCAGAGCTTCCATGCCCTCTTCGAGCTTACCTCTTTTGCCAAATCTCCACATGCTCACCAACCTAGAAACTCACTGAACCCCAGCCTTTTGAGTTTTTATGGAGACTTCGTAACATAGGCACAATTGGTTAAATCATTGGCTTTTGGTTCTCCAGCCCCTCTACCCTTCCTGGAGGTCAGGGGTGGGTCTGAAAGTTCCAACCCTCTAATCACATGGTTGTCTCCACTGGCAACCAGCCCCCATCCTTAGGTGCTTTCCAAAAGTCACCTCATTAGCATAACAAAAGACACATTTATAGCTCTCATCACTTAGGAAATTCCAAAGGTTTGTGGAGCTCTGTGCCTGAAAAGGGGATGAAGACCAAATATGTATTTCTTACTAGACATTGCAATATCACACACAAATATGTATATGTATCTATATAGTGATGTATGGAAGGAAAATATTTCCTCTACCCGCTGTGGGTTCTTCTGGCAGGAGAATGAATTAAATTCACATGAGACAGAATAACAGGAGAAAATTAAACAAAGCTTTATACCATGTATACATGGGAGAGGCTCAGGCAACCTGAGCAACTAGCCGAAACGGCTGAAGCCATCACCTTAAATATCATCCTCAGCTAAAGACAAAGGAGGATGTTGGGGGTGGGGGAGTCAGTTACAGGAGGTTACCAGATTATGCAGATTTAAGTCCTTGCCTTCCACAATGATTTATCAAGAGTTTCTAGAGATAAGGTCATCACCCCTTCTTCCTGGTGCAGAGAGGAAGACACCTTTATAGACTGAGATTTCGTTTACAATGTAAATGTCCCTTAACAAAGGGTAAGTCAATTCCGCTTTTCAGAATCTCTTTCCTGTTTGCAGTTTTCAAAAGTAACCAGCCCAAAATAATCCTCATGCCAAAGAGACATATCTTGGGGTGGCCAATTCCAGTCCTCCACAGTGACAAGGGAAGTTTTGCAGCTTGTGCCACTGGATGGAGGGCAGAAGGAGAATGAGATGGTGGTAGGCAGCAACGTGAAGATCATGAGTTTAGTATAGGACTCATTGAGAAGAGCTGCCTTTGAGACAGCCAGGGAGAGGGATAAATAAGTCTGGGCTTAGGGGAGAGGTCTGGACCGGGGTTGTAACTTTTGGTTTTCATTGGCATGTGGTGTTTAAAGTCATGGAGAAAGACAAAATAGTGTTGGCACAACAGAGAGAAAAGAGTACCATTTTAGAATGCAATCTTGTTGAAGCTACTGGCAAGCCATGTGAAAGGAGGGCTGTTAACACCCATTGGACTAAAAACCCAGGAGATGACTGGTCTGTATAGAGGGTGTTCTGTTGGGGGAGCAAATGACGCTTCCCTAGTCTCCACATGCATGTGTGTATATGTGCAATGCCCATTTATAAGTCTTACTTTCCTGGTCATTTTTAGTTTTTTTAAAATGTTCATCTCATCATTAGATTTAGAAATAAGAAATCCCTGCCCATCTTCCTCTATATTCCTCTTCAAAGATATGTATCTGGGAAAGTCCATTAAGTAACTAATCAATAAAAGAATGAAAGGTGAGAAGGAGAAGCTATTACCTGTCTTTCAGACCTACTGCCTGATTCTCAATGTGCCCTCCCTACTGGGCAGATGGGGATGCCTTTATATGGCTGGTTAATCAATATCAGACTCAAACTCCACATATTCTGGCTCGTTGTCCTGTGGGATACATTTATACCTGTAAGACTGTGTGTCTCGGTGTTTTCTTTGTGTACTACTGTCCCCACAAGGAGAGAGGAAGAGGTTTTCTTCCTGAGAGGCAGAGTTGGTGGTTAAATTGTCCTGCTACCCCTGGTGCCAGCAATTTAAGCCATGGAGGTCTCACCTAATCCTTGCTCTCTCTCTAGCCATTCACTGAAACATTAAACCTAAACTCATCCACTGAAACATTAAACCTAAACTCATCTATAATGAGAGCACTGCATTGGCAGGCTTTGCATCCTCTGCAATGGAAAACAGATGACTGGGGTTTTGATTGCTGTGATCTCCATTGACTTTGGGACTTCTAAACTTCTGGAAGAATGTGCCAAGGGTAGAGATTTAGACTAGAGTAGAATGCAACATTAGTTTGCCTAATATTCTTCATAGAAGCTGCACCACATAATGCCTCAGCTGTAAGCAGAGACCTGATGGAGAATGCATTACAGAAAGTAGCTTGATTGAGGCATCTACAAAGGATGGGAGCTCAAGAGAGCAGTTGAGGGGCCTAAGCCAGGGAGAAAGATGTATTTGCTGAGACTTATCCTTTGGGAAAATGAACTAGTGACAGCTGCAGCCTCTATGTGAGAAGAAGGAGAGGTGGAAGTTCTGGTGGCAGGGTGGAGCTCAGGGAGGCTGAGAGATAGAGTGAATGGGATGGGACTCTGATCCTGAGCTCAAAAGCATCCTGGCTTGGGGCTTAGGTCTTCCCAGTGATTGTGCTACAGAGAGACCTAGATATGTTTCTGGGCTCTAGGAAGGGCTATGGCCATCTTGAACAGAAGCTTGAAGGTAAGCATTAGATACAGAGTAATGCATGGGTTAAATTTCTGGGGAATGGGGCTGAGAATAATTATCACTTTTTTTTTGTGCTGAGGAAGATTTGCCCTGAGCTAACATCTATGCAAATTTTCCTCTATTTTTCAGTATGTGAGCTGCCAGCACAGCACAGCTGCTAACAGAGTGGTGTAGTTCTGTGCTTAGGAACCAAACCCAGGCCACTGAAGTAGAGCACACTGAACTTAACCACTAGGCCACCAGGGCTGGCCCTAATTATCACTTCTTGAGACCAACTTTGTGCCAGGCAATGAACTAAGTTTTTTACTTATATTATCTCTTTTAATCCTCAGAACAAATGTACAGGATAGGTGTTTAGTCTCCTATAGGTAAGAAAATGGAAAGTCTGAGAGATTTATTCATTTGACAAACACTAAGTATAATAATAGCTAACATTTATTGGGTACATGCTATGTGTCAGACACTGTTTTAAGTGCTTACCTAGATTATTTTATTTCAATCTTCATAACAACCTTATGAAGTAATTACCAGTTACGTAACCACTTTACAAATGAGGAAGCCAGGCAGAAAAAGTTCAAGTAACTTGCCTCAGGCCACATAGTTAGTCAATTTCAGAGCCACGATTCAGATCCTGGTGGTCTGACTCCAGTTCTGAGACCTTCACTATGACACAACTTGAGAGTCAATCATGTCCCCAGAACCATGTTAGGCACTGGGGACAGAGCATCAACAAGACAGACATGATACCAAACTTCATGGGACATACTTTTTACTGCTAGAGAGGTTAAGTGAGTAGTCTAGGATCACAGCTATTCAGGGTTGGAGATTTGGATTGATGTCTTTCAAAAAAGCCACATGCTTACAGGACTCCTATGCACCCCCCAAGTATTCCAC
Organism: Equus caballus; assembly: GCF_041296265.1. NCBI lineage: Eukaryota > Metazoa > Chordata > Mammalia > Perissodactyla > Equidae > Equus > Equus caballus. The sequence continues at coordinate 39,256,734 of NC_091707.1, forward strand.
ATGCTTCTGATCAGGATTCTAAGCCCTCGGAGCATCCTATGGCCTTCCTTACTCTCCTAGTCCACGCTCTGCAATTTTATTCTGCCTCTCTATCTTCCCTCTTCTTGTCTTTCTGACTGTATCCCATCTTCCCTAACCCAATACAGACAATCTAACGTCCCAAGGGAGCTACCAAGAGTAAGGAGATGGAAACTCTCATTGGGGTTTCTTTTACCATACCTTGGGGTACTTTGGAGCATATGAACTTCTCTCACTGGGTCTGTCCCGGAAATTATGACTTTAGGTATAGAAGGGAGGCAACCTCAACCAGGATGAAGTAGCCCACTATGCTCAGGATTAGTTCCTCTCAACATTAACTTCTTAAGAATCACCTGTACTCCAAGGACTCACACTCTGTCCCTCTGTCACTCACTCCATCATTTGGCATTTGTTAAGTTCTTACTACATATTAACCAGACACTGAAATATAGTGATGAGTAAGCCATTGATGATGCCCTCAAGGAGCTCACTTTCTTGTGAGGCAGACAACCTTGAGTAATGCCACATAAGAGAGAGAGAGACAAAGAGTTACGAGATGGTAAAAAATAGTTATTATTTATTGAGGGGTTGTGGCAGCCTTGGTGATGCACAGCCCAGATTTCTCCTCATCAGGGACCCTGAGGCAGAGAAGGCAGTTAGCTGACAGCCTCCAGCTGCTACACCTTTGGGATCCAATGTGCTGTCCACACCGAGGCCATGCTCTTCCCAGGTTGCTCCTAGCCAGTGACTGAGAACAGTGAGGGACATAGAGGTGGGACATTTCTGCCCAATACAGGACTACTCTAAGGGGCACTCTTTGCTTTGGAGCTCCCCATCCCCTGGTCTAGACCTTCGCAGAGCTGTACCACACTCTAAGACTCCAGCTACACAATCTTCCTTTCTAACCCCTCTCCTTCCATGGATGTTGGACCTAACCTGCATCATGATCTGCAGGCTTTCCCTGATTACTCCTGTTCCCTCTCCTCTTTGCCTATCACAGTCATAGGAGCTTCCTTCACTAAATCTCTTGCTCCTCTATCTCTGTCTTGCTGTCTGTTTCTTGGAGGACCTGAGCTGACCCAGGGAGCATTAGTCAGGATAACCTTGATTATGATGCAGTAACAGACTGATCTCAGAATCTCAATGACTTAACATAAAGAAGTTGACTTCTCCCGTGCTCCATATCCAATGCAAGTTGGTGGGGGCTCTGTTCCCCATGGGTACCCAAGCTGACAGGGACTCAGGCCTACACCTGACTTCAAGGCTTGCCATGAAGAGATCTGGAGGAAAAGAGAACTTTTACAGCTAGGTCTGGAAGTGAGTGGCTGAAATTCCTTTGGCCATGTCACATTGTCCAGAACTCAGTCACATGGTCCCAACTAACTGTAGCCTGTGAAGTGTCACTTTCTTGTGTCTAAGCCCAGGATGAGGCAACATGGCAGCAGATAAGAGTTGTCTGTGCTTCAAGTGGTCACAATGTGCTAAGCCTTATCTATTTACTAAGGGCTAAATATCCTTATTTTATGATTGGGGCAGCTGAGGCTGAGAGAGGCCAAGTATTTTCCCAAGATCACAAAATTAGCAAGAAATAGAGCCAGAATATGGAGTCATGTATGTCTGACTACAAATCATGTTTTAACTACTCTACTACGGGTACAAAAGAAATGACTAGATGCCAGGGGTTGTTGGTAGCTGATAGGTTTCTAAATCTTATCCATACACTCCCCAATCTCTCCAGAGTGTCTTGAAGCTTCTGTGAAATGTTTGACACATAGGAAACAGGACTGAGATTTTTGCCAACTCCATTATATGTAATGTCTTCCTTTACTATCATTTCTAACTAGGAAAGATCATATTTGAGTGGCACATCTTCATCCCGCATCTCCAACCACTCTGGGGGCAGGAGGAGAATATTTATTTGGCTTTGACTTCTTTATTTAGAACAGACCAAGTGACAAAAAAATGAGTTGAACAAGTTTGGGGAGGCGTTTTTTTTTCCTCTTTTGAATGTGTTTTATAGTTTTGAAGAGTGCTACAAAATAATGTGGCTGTTGAAAGAAATGCTTTTTGCCCAGTTTTTTTTCTGGCCAAGGTTTTGAGAAAAGAAAACTATAAATAGCTGACAATAAAAGAAAATTGCCGCTGTGATCTGCGGAGAAAGAGAAAGAAATACAAAAGAACTTCTCAGAGAGGTTTTCAAATAAAAATTATGGCTCCCCTCCCAGGGCCTGAGATTGCCACTTCTTGGAAGATGGAAAGAGCGAGGGTGTGACGGATGTGTCCCCTCTCTTGTTTGTTTTCAAAGATGTTTTGACTTAGTTGCTTTTATCCTATAGAGCTCAGAGCTCTTCACGTCTATTAAACATTTTAAATGAACAGAATTTTCTCAAAAAGTAGGTAATTTACAAATAGAAGTTTATTATTTGTAAGGCCATCAGCTAGTTCTTTTAGTTCTTGGTCCGAATCTCCTTTCTTCTCTTGTCCTCATGTGTCCTCAGGCACAGATGTGTTGCGGTGGGGAGAAGTAAAAAGTAAGGTGCAGAGAAAAATTGGCACCAGTTTGCTTGTTAAATGGATAATATCCTTTTGTTTATTTCTCACCAAGAAACCATTTTCAATTTCCTGCCAAAATGTTTGTTTGCCATTGATTAAACTTCACATTTTTATTACCCAGAATTAACTGTAATGTTTATGAATCTGGAAGGTGAGAAGAGACAATTTGCCTGTGAATTGTTCTATTTTTCTGTAACCAAAGGGCTTCCCTAAGCTGAACTCATGTCCTTTTCCTTTGAAATGCAGTTCTATCAACTGGAAGTAATTAGGCCACAGCGCAGATATGCAGCTACTGTTTTGAATAACTCTCAGAGTTCTATTTTCTATATGTTTTAGGCGTGATATGAAAGTTGGTTTCCAGAGGTTGTCTTAAAATAGCAAGTCTGGGAAACTGTGATCTTCGGGTTCAATGAAGACAAAATCCTTTAGGTTTTTACAGACCTGTTGACATGCATCCACACTTACACTTTTCTTTCCGGTTACATCTATCATTTGTGTGGGGGACCCCCCCCCCTTGCCCCTAAGATCAGCACAAGGACTGATCTCAGACTTGAAAGAATTAATGGGTTTCTGCGGCATTGTCTCTTGATGGCAGGTGGGAGCTCTGTCAGGAGCTCGGTCAGCGTCAGGAAAGGAGAAGAAGCATGTCTCCGAGATCACAATCATCCTGACAACTTGACATGGAGAAAGGGAAATAAAGGGAGTTGAAAATGAGAGAGAATAAAGTCAGAGAGAAAACTTGCCCAGGGGCATTTTAGACACAGAGCTTGTGATATTAACATTTCCTTTATTTTTTAAAAAAGTGAAAGAATTGCTTTCCAGTGACCCTGAAGGTCATTAGTACCAGCTGGGGCTTCCTACTGCCAAAAGAGAAGGACAGTGAGGAGTGACAATGTAAGTAAGGAGCTGGGAGTGGAATCAGATGTTTGTATGACTTAGTAAGGCTAGACATTTGCAGCAAGTTCAAGCTGAGTCAAACTGAGCTTAGAATTTAGTTTACCTGTCACCTCTGGGTCCAATTAGAAGACACACTGGATTAGGAGCTGGAAGACAAGGATGTAACCTTCATTCTGTCCCTAGTTGTGTAATTTGTTGTATAACTTCATTTATCTGTGCCTCAGTGTCTTTATCTATAAAATCAAAGATTTGAGCCAGATGACCTGTAATCCCCCTGTAGGTTCCAGCTAACTATGTGAGGTGTGATACATCTATGATTAGACCTTCTATTATCTATTTCGGTTAAGAAGCCAACCAATCAACAAAAAGAGGCCATGCACTTTCTCTGTGCTAGGCTTTGGGGAGGGGATGAGGAGAGTGTAAAGAGATAAAACCTCTGATGCTTGTTTTCTATCAACCCCATGTGAGACAGAACTGACTTTTTCAGATCACTGTATCCCCAGTGTCCGGCACAGTGCCTGACATGCACAAGTCCCTCCAGAGATGCCAGTTGGCTGTTGCCTTCATCATCGTAAAGGATGTTACTTTATATCTAGTTAGAGAGACAAGACATTAAGAAAAGATGGCCCAACAATGCAAGACATATACAATTGGTACCCAATCAGTGAGTCTAATGTAACTATTATAGAACTTCTGAGAAGGTAGCTCTCTTTGGGCAGAAATGGTGTGAGATTTTCCATAGGGAAGGAGATTTACCTTCCATGGCTAAAATCCAGGAATCAAATTCCCTTTAGATCCTCTAGGCAGAAATCAGTTTCAAAGCTTAGACAAAAGGACAGCACAGATCTTGTTTGACTGCTCTCTTACACAGCAAGGATCGTAATTCAGGGCTCTGCAGACTTAGTTTGTTATACAGAATGAGTCAGAGTGGGATTTAGAATACATAACTTTAAGTGCGATGGGGAAACAACAAACATTTTCCCCACTGGGGTGTGGACAGGTATGCTTTTCAGGGCAAATTACGTGAGAGTGAAGCTCACACTTGGCTCTGGGAGTTTATCCATTAAACATATACAGGCTTTGGGCCATCTTCTGATCTTCCTTTCCTCCCGCTTCACCCGACTTTTCTCTGTCCTTAGAACCACCACTGTAGGAGGTGCTGTGCTAGACGCTGCAGAGACAGAAATGAGAAAAAGCCATGATATCTCCTCTTGAGGAGACTAGGTCAGTGGAAGATGGAGAAATGAAATCAGAAAAGTTACAATGCCTTGATTGCGAGAATAGATGTGAAAAAGCTTGGAGCTCCAAGGGACTAAAGGCTTCAGCATATTGGGAAAGACTTCTGGGTGCCAAACTTGTGATAATTGTGATGGGGGAACACAAAAATGTAAATGCCATGTGAGGCAGGCTGAGTGCCTCCCACCTAGAGTCTGAGGTGTACCGCTTCAAGATGCTCCCTTCAGGGACTGGAAGGCAAACAAACTTGCATGTCATTTGCATGGAAAAAAGAGGCCATGCATTTTGCATTAATTTCCTACTGCTTTTTTAACAAGTTACCACAAACTCAGTGGCTTAAAGGAAAAATTTATTACGTAGTTCCGGAGGTCAGAAGTCCTCAGATTAAGATATCAGCAAGGCTGAGCTCCTGCTGGAGGCTCTAGAGGAGAATCTGTTTCCTTGTCTTTTCTAGTTTCTAGAGACTGCTAGACTCATGGCTCCTTTCTTCTGTCTTCAAAGCCAGCAGTGTAGCATTTTCTTGTCTCTCGCTCTGTGTCTGACCTTCTTGCATCCCCCTTATAAGGAGGCTTGTGATTACATTGAGCCCACCTTGATAAGACAGGATAATCTCCCCATCTCAAGATTCTTAATTTAATCACACCTGTAGAGTCTCTTTTGTCACATATAGTAATATATTTGCAGGTTTTGGGGATTGGGACATGGACATCTTTACAAGGCCATTATCCAACCTACAATAGTGCCCAACTGTTCTCCTAAGAGTTGGCCTTTCTGCTTTCTCTTTCCTCTCCTAGATCTTTCCTCTACACTATCTGGTCCAGATCGCTCCATAGGAAATGTAGAATGGAAGGTGTATAGCTCAATGGTTTCTGGCTTAAACCACCAATGTAACAATGGACTAGTTACTTAACCTTTCAAAGCCTCAGTTTCCTCATCTGTAAGGTAGAGGCAATAAAAATACCTATTCAGAGGGCTGTGGTAAGAGATAACTAAGGTACCGCGTATAAAATTCTTACTATAGGAGCGTCTGGCACATAGAAAATGCTCAGTTAATGTTGGTTATTATTTTTGTCCTTCTTCTAATTATTGTTAGGAAGCTGGGAAGGGACACAGGCAGAGAAGAGGAAGGTCTCCAAAAGCCTGAGCTGTCCTGAGAACTCAGCTTTGTCTTGATTTTAGTTTGGAAGATTCATGGTTTTCGTGACACCCAGTTTCCACTTGCTGACTCCTGCTCTCCTCACTCGAGCTCTAGAGAATCAACATGCTCAGACTGTCATCACCCTATTGATGAACCCCAAGTGCAACCTTGGGGACCTAGGGAAGGAAGGGTCATATTTAGGCTTTCAATCTTGTGGGAATTTTAATTCTAGAACCTCTTTGGATGTACTATGCTGTCTAATTTCCTAAATTCTTCTTCTGATTTTAGCCTAGCATTATGAGAAAAATCGTTTCATTTAATTTATTTGCCCTGATGTGTGCCTGTCTGGTAGCTTAACAACCATACATCTTTTTACAAATGTTGCTCCTTAAACTAAATAAAATCTCTGAATGGTAACGTTTCAAAAAGAGTGACAAAGGGAGATGAACATAATCTGGAAACAAAGGGGAGAATATATTTGGGCAATACATTTGCTGGGTTATTAGGTGGAATTTTTGCTTAAAGGTGTAGCCCCAACAGTCAGTTGTTCTAAACGAGACTTGCTTTTCAACCTCTTCCATGCCTCCGATTTCTGAATGCACATTTCCTCTGTTTCAGTATTCTCAAAGGGATCCACAGCTCTAGGGAAGTTGAGAGGGATGGGATATTTAGCATCTGGGACTGGAGTGGTGGGGGGTGCCTATTTGTAAGGGACATTGTAGGTCCTGAGTTTTTAAGCAAAGAGCCTGCCTTTATTGCAATTTTCTCCTTGTTTATTTTTGTCCACTTTAACAGGAGACATTTTAAATTCTGCTCAGTTACTAAATATCCAATATCTCAGAATCACACGAGCAGATACAACCTCAATATTTTTACTAATTTTTTTTCAGAGCTATCTTTCTGCAAATGTCATGTAACAGTCATCTTCAGGCACCAGGTTTGATAAGTCCAATACGGACGTGAAATTTGCAGCAGTAGCTGTAGCAAATGATTAGGAGCACATAGGTCTTTAAACTCCAAGGAATCTCTCAGGAAAGAGGGAATGGTACATTTATTGATGGTGCAAGGTGCTAGCCGAAAAGGCCTAAGAGATCCCAAACCTATTCATCACAAAAGAGACCTCGCGAGCTCCTGACAGGTGTGACCGGCTTTGCAGTTGTGAGGATCATTCCTAAGGGACAGAATCACAGTTTGGGTAGACATTTTTGTTTCTGCACAATCTGATCTGTAGCATAGAATTATGATGTCCTTTTTTTACGTGGATGTCTGAAAATGCCTTAAAAATATTAACTGGTGGTCCTCTCAAGGGTCTGGGTTGTTAATAAAAGTTATCATTGCTTGAATACCTGTGGCCAAATGCTTCTAATGCATTTCTTTAATCCTCATCACAATCCTACAAGAGGGATATTAGGACTTTTGTTTTACAGCTAAGGAATGCAACACTCAGGACAGACAAGTAATCTGTCCAAAATCACATAGCTGCTAAGCTATACAACTGGGATTTCTGGAAAATTCGACTGCAGGGTTGGTGGTGGTGGAGGACTCATTAGTGCTCTCTAAATTTGGAAGATAAGGGGGAGATTAATTCGAGAAGAGATAACTTGAAAAATGATGATTTAGTTAAAAACAAAAACAAAACCTGCTTAACTACATTAAAATAATCTGATAAGTTACATAATATATAAATTTTTAAACTGTAGTTTGGAACCTAATAGTGGGTCACAAAATTCATCTATTATATCTCAAACACTTTAGTTTTAGTGAAATAGAATAAAATAAAATAGAAAAGAAAATACCAAAGGGCGGCTTGTGGAGTAATGATGAGTGGCTTCTGAAAACACGTGTGTATATCTATGCATGTGTGTGTTGGGGCAGAGGGAAAATGTATTATTTTACTGTGAGTTATGGTAAAAAAAGTATGAAAAACATTTGCAGGATTTCCTTAATAATGCTGACTCTCACCTACCCATTTTTAGAAATACATACCCCAGTCCTTCCTCCTAGAAGTTACCATTGCTAATGAAACAACTATCCTCATGTATGATATGGTGTAGTAGCCTGAAGCATAGCTCATTCTTGCAAGAAGGCTGAGGGTCAGTGAATTTCTTGGGAAGGACTAAGCAGTCATGAACAGTGACCACTAGGTGCTGCAAACATTAATGGAGGTAGAAAGATGACTCCTAGGACGATTAATCAAACCCTTTGATCTTGTCTTGGTTACTTGGTTTAATTTTGGTCATAGTGTATTTATGCGAGTATGCTCATGTAAGACCTCGAATAATTTATTTGAAGAAGGTGTAATATAAATACATAAATCAAATGCACAAATATCAATGTATCTGTCATTTGTTTAACAAATGCTTATTGAGCACCTATTTTGTGCCAGCCACTATGCTAATTGCTAGAAATGGCGGGGGGGGGGGGAAGAATATACCCTATGTTCACTGTTCTTGATAAGTTTATATGGTTGTAGGAGAGGTAGACACATAAAGAAATAATAACACAAAAAATGGTGTGCATTCTCAGATTGACGTAAATCTAGAAGGGCACCGCTATGGACTGAATGTTCGTGTCCCCCACAAATTCATATGTTGATGCTTAATCCACAAATGATGGTATTGGAGATGGCAACTTTGGGAAGTGATTATGTCATGAGGTCAGGGCCCCCTTGAATGGAATAAGGACCCTTATAAAAGAGACCCCAGAGAGCTCTCTTCCATGTGAGGGTACAACAAGAAAATGGCCATCTATAAGCCAGGAAGCAGACTCTCACCAGACACTGTGTCTGCCAGCGCTTTGATCTTGGACTTCCCAGCCAACAAAATTGTGAGATATAAACGTCTGTTGTTTAGGCCCCCCAGACTATGGTATTTTTGCTATAGCAGCTCAAACAGACTGAAGTAGGCACCTAACCCACCATCTGCGTGAGCATGTAGAGTAGGTGTGTGGGGTGTGGGGGTGGGGAAAGGGGCAAAGAGTTTGGTTGCAGAAGGCTTCTAGGAGGAAGCGATGCCTGGGAACATATAATGCAGTGGATCTCAAACCTTAGCATGCATTGAATTATCTGGAGGGCTTGTTAAAACACAGATTGCTGGGCTCTACCTCCACAGTTGCTGATTCTGTAGATCTGAGATGGGGCCAAAAAATGTTCATTTCTAGCAAGTTCCTGGGCTCTGCTGTGTTCTTGGTCCAGGAACCATACTTTGAGGACCACTTTCAAAATGTTCCTAGCTGCGCGAATCTCCTGCACCCCCCTTTTCATGTGAAATCCTATGTAGAATATTCATGTATAAAATAGACAAAAGTGGAGATGGCTGCAGGAAACCTTTTCTTTCTCCCCAGCCTAAGCTCTTCCTCAGTGGTGGCTTCTGAAACATCCTTATGGAAATCATAAATCTAGAGGAAAATCCGATTCCACAATTTTCTAGTTTTCTCTGTTGGCGCCTCTCTCTTTCTTTCTCTGAGTTAAATCAAGTTGTTTGATAAAGGACCAAGTCAAATGATTTTAGAAGAGCCCTCTAGACCAGTGGGCAAAACTTTTGGCAAAGAATATGTGGACTTGTGTTTTGATTTCTGCTTTTCTTTTAAATGAATGTGGTGAATAGTTTTGTTCTTGGACATCTTTCTCCAAAACTTTGCTTTTTGATGCTGTATTCAGTCAAGTTGTGGCCTTTCTATATGAGATCTATAGGTATTAGCATCATATCATGAAATAAGACTGCTTTAACTCTGTGTTAGCAAATCTTAGACTGAGAAAAATGTTTTGAGTCAAAAACAGCTCAGTTTGGAAACTCTTTGATGGCTACCTGAAGTCAGTTCACAGTAAGGTATTATCTATTTGATGCCTAATGTCTTAATGAAAATGGAAAAATTGATCAATTATCCAGATATCCAGAATGTTACAAAAGACTTAAGATTGATTGAGGTATTCCTTGTCCATCCAGATGTTCTGCATCACAGAGCAGACCAGGTTTATCTGTTAAAGTGGCAAACTGGTTGTAGTATAATTGTTTGAGTCCATATTAATGATCTGTAACTGTAACTACCAAATAATATTTTAGTGTCTTCATTTTCATCATTGAAATGAAGACTCTACACAGGGGAAAAAAGATAAATCCCTTCCTACTTTGGAAAAGAAAAACTCTTGAAAGCTTGCTTTGGGATTACTCCAAGTTTTGCTTTGTTCTTAGATTATTTATGTTGTCTTGGTGTGGACATTATCATATTTATCAAAAATGAAGGATTTGTAAAAGCCAAAAGTTATAACCAAGTTTTCATACTCAAAAGTCTGGAGGCTTAGCTGAAACTTTTCCAAACTTTTTGCTTGGTTTGAAACTTTGCAAGCCTCATCTATTAAGATACTTGGTACTTTCACCTAAAATCAAAAATTCGAATGCAAATAGAAATTGAAAAGTGATTATTAAACAAAATATAATCAGCATTTCATAAAATGTCTAGCTCCAAACTACTTCCACAGTTTTGGGAAACATTGTATTCAATTCACTATGCCTATCTCTGATACTGATATTACTTTATTTGGATTTAAGTCGGAGGCCTGATCAGTTTTTAATTTATAACATCACCAGGTCATCATTTATATGAGATACCGAAACAGTGGGACCAGGTTATCACCCATTGCTGATTTGCATCTGTTTTTTATTTTTCTAAAACCAACTGGTGACGTTGGGGGGGAATGGTGGTTAGCGTGTATCAATGTTTATAGAAGCCACTGCTCAACTTGATTTCTCCAGAAAAGGAGGCACTTTTGCCAGGGAGACATCTGGGAGAGATCTGACAGTGGTCACTGATTCAAACAAGCATTCACATACTCTCTTGGAGTTGACAGAGATGTGTGAAAACCTACCACATCTGGAAGACAATCAATCCTTACGGTTAGTCAACATCTGGGAATGTAACCACCCCGGGGTTGACAAAACTGGTAATTAAACTTGATGGAAGTTCACCATCTATAGACAAGTACAAAGTAAGTGCCTGTGAGTTATGAGAACATATATGCATCTAGCATGCTATAATGAGCCATTAGCACCCAGCTTGCGTGAGTTGGAAAGGCATCAGAACACTGAGGTATGTATGGACATGTTTTCAAAAGTTTTTCCAATTTGTTTTTCTTTCAGAGCAATGTATAAAACCACACTATAAATTCAGACAAAGCAAAACAAAAAGTTCAGCCTCTCTAAGCTTCCTCATTTCTTATCCTTCATGTTTTAACTTGCTATTTTCATTTTCTGGCTTCATCTTCATTTTCAAGCCATTTTTTTGTTTGTTTCTGATTGTCAAATATCAACATTGCTGCTACTTCTTCTGGGTCCTTCCTCAGATGCATTTTATCACCCTTGGGCAATTTCAGATGTCTCATAACAGTGGCCAGTATCTACATTTCATTCTGTTTTAAACATCAAAAATAATTCACTTTGCTTAGATAACCATTTAATGCGACTCTTTGAAAGAACCCAGGCAAAAGCAATAAAAATGACGAGCAGCTTCACTCTCTTCTGTGATTTTTATACTCCATTCTCTTGCTCTTTCCCCAATATTTTTTTGTCTAAGTTTCTCCCCAGGATTTTTGTAGTTCAAAAGTTCTAGCACCAAACCACATAAGAGATATGGTGTTTTGACTTTCATCTTTCTCATCTTTTCCTCCCTAGAACAAGAAAATCAGCAGTTTGTGGCTAAATGAGAGAGAAATCCAACTTTCTTATTGAAGCAGAATTTGCTCAAGTAGAAGAAGTAGTTTTGTTGTCTTTAGTTAATGGCTAAAGATAGTCAGGTTCACAGAAGGTATTTCGACTACTTCTTGTTCAACAAAGTCTTTTCAAAATGCTGCAAATGTTTCTACATGAAGGAAGTATAGTTAGGGAAACCTTTGTGTTCTCTATAAGCTGATTCTAAAGTGAATCTTTGTGGAGAGTTTCCAGGGAGCAAATTTTCAACCTCATTGAAAGAATAGGATTAGTGGTCCTATTGATTGTGCCTTAAAAATCAGATTCCTCCACCGGCAAGTAGAAAAAGAGAACTACACTGAGAATGAAGAATTTCATAAAGCTTTCAGAAGTTAGAATGAGCACCACAAACTTGATAGTACTTGGTAGTGTTTAAATTGGGAGTCTACAAACATTTTTATAAAGGCAGGGAAAGTAAGTATTTTCAGCTTTGTGGCTGTAAGGCTTCTGTTGCAACTCTGTCATTGGGGTGCAAAAGAAGCCATAGACAATACTAAACAAATGAATCTGGCTGTGTTCCAATAAAACTTTATTTACAAAACAAGTGTAACTTGAGGGTTATAGTTTGCTGACCCCAGGTTTAAACACTAATATTAAGCATTTAGGGAGAATAGAGAGAAAAAAATCTTTGAATTACTGTGAGTAATTAAGTATTGAGTTAAAACTCCAGGAAAAAATGGTTAACGCTTCGGTCAAAAGAATCTGTAGCCTTATTCTCTAATTGGGCTGTGCCTTTGGAATAAGAGAAAGGCACTGAGCCACAATTTTGAGGAATGTAATTAACCTAATTCTCTAGTAATTTCTTCTGCTCTCTTCTCTTCTTTGCTTTTCTTCTTTTTCTGTCTCATTCCAATTTTCACCTCTATTGTTTTCCATAGTTTTTTAGATTTGTGTACATGCTATATTCACATATTCATTCCATGAGAATGCTAGCACTATTTTAATAGATAGTTAGTATTTAGTCCTGGCTTGATTTTCGTCTAGAATGTGAGTGGAAAAACACTTTAGCCTCGAGAAATGAAGTTTGTCAGCCAATTTAAACAGTTTGCATGTCTAGCGGCAATGAAGAAAGACAGATCTACATGTCAACACTCTTTCCTACTGCCACTTCAATGATGGAAGAGTCTGCAATCAATTACGCGATACAACGTTGTCTAATTGATGGGGGCTAAATGTGTGTGTAAGTCTATCATAATAGATTAGCTCCTATTAAGATAAAACTGTCATGTGGAAAACTCTCTGCCTGCCAAATGCAGGCTTCTGCCAAACAATTTGATCAATGTTATAGAATTTCTAGGCATTTATACTCAGAAAAGTGACTGCAGAAAAACAGCAGCTTCCCATTCAGTTCACTTGCCCTCTCTCTTCCTTACTTCAGGTCACATCTGCTGGTTTCATGGTTTGACACATTTTTCTATTCTTGTTAGCTCAGTTGAACCTGTTGGATCCCATCTGGCCTCCCAACCTTACACTCTAAATCAACCAAGTCCAGATCAGACTCTCTGTTAAGCAAGAAGGAAGAAAGAGCACAGAGGGGCCTAGAAACAGTGTGTTGAATTCTCGTAGATGTGGAGAATATTTGCCCCAAATTGGTCACTTGAAACTTGAACCCAACAAACTTGATTGGTATTCACAGTAATATTGTGGAAAGGGCAATAGTGAATTGGATTTGATTTAGGCCATACCACTGACAGTAGTTATGTAAAGGATCTCAAGCAAATCACAAAATACCTCAGGTCCTTGGGTTTTCACAAAATGAGGAAGAGGGATTGGGAAGTTTTTGAAGGTATGTTTCAGCTTTATATTCCAAGACTCTCAGATGACATCATTTGCAAATTCTTTTTTGACTCTAAGTTTAATGCATTTAATTTACTTAGGTTCAGTGTTATAAACTAATGTGTATGAAACCACTCCAAAATTTTGTGACTTAAAACAACAATCACACAGATTTTGCTTACAAATCTGCAAGTGGACAGGGATCTGTGAGGATAGTCATCTCTACCACACTCAGCATCAGCTAAGGTAGCTCAAAGGCTGGGAGCTGGAATCATCTGGAGGTTTATTCTGTCATACACTTGGCAGTTGATGTTTGCTCTTAGCTAGAATCTTAGCTGGGACGGCTGGTTGGAACACCTGTACGTGACATTTACATGTGTCCTGAGCCTCCTTACAACATGGTGGCTGGGCTCCAAGGACAAGCATTAGATAAAGAGAGCCAGGAGGAAGCTGTATTGCTTTTATGAGCTAATCTTGAAAGTCATGCAGAATCCCTCCCAGCATGTTCTATTTGTCAAGGAAGTCACAAAGGTCTGTCCAGTTGAAAGGGAAAGGAAAAATTGGCAAAGTGTACGGCAATGTACTGGAAGAGCAGGTAGGACTCGAAATATTGCTGTGGCTATTTTTGGAAAATATAAGAAAATGCTTATATTTGGATAGAACTGCCATAGAATAGAAGTGCTAATATCACTGCTGGAGAGCTCAGCTTCCTCATCAATAATTAAAAAAGAAAAAAAATTGAGTAATTCAATGTCCCAAAGTCTCTGCTTAATACCCCATATGCCTTATCTCATTTATCTTCATTTTTACAGATGAGGAAACTGAGGTAGGAGGAATTCAAGTAACTTGCATAAGCTCTTATAGCAGGCAAGTGTCCAGCGGAAGATGGACTTTAGAATCAATCCTGTATATTTCCGAAGCCCATGCCTCTTCTGCTACCCCATACTGTCTCACACATAAAACTCTTGTCCTCATGTTGCAGTTTTATTTTTTATTTCTGAGGGAGGGTAGTATTCAGATGAGATTTTAGGCAGGACTTAAAAGGGAGGAGAGTTGCCAAATATTTTCACACCTAAAGTGACTCCGTATCTAAAATTAGTCTTTGCACAAGAATTGACTGTTAATATCCATTTTTTTTCCTTCATTGCACTAGAGAAGGCAAAGCAGGACGATAGCTTGGCTACCATATTATCATATTATTATCATATCAAATTATTTGTACCTAAGGATTGGGATGAGTGCTGAAGCATGTCTCTTATTCATAGCTGATGGTTTGTAGGACCATAATGTGAGTAAAACATTATATGTGAGAGGGTTCACCTAGAGTTAATGATGAATAAGTGTATAAAGTGTCTTCAGAATCAGATATGAGGACCTGAGAGAGTAGATCAAAGCTGGCCAGTGGTCTGGACTACAAAGTCAAGGAGTTGTTCCCTAAGGTTGGGCTTCTGTGTATGTGGGCCAAGCTCATAAAAGAGAATGGAGCAGGTAAGATTGTCTCTGCTTATCCCTGGATTATGTTCTTCTGCTGAACTCACGTGTCAGGCATGTGTTCAAGATTGCCAGCAATTTTAAACAGAAAGCTTTGTGAAGCCTCTCTGCCTAAACAGGGTCACTCCTTGATGATTGCTCACCCCGTTCATTCAGTAAAAACAAAGAACAACAATACAGAAAAAGCGGTTGACTTGATCCAATAATCTTTTAATATATTCATCATTGAATTGACCCAACCAACAGTGTTATGGCATCATGTGAACATAGTCTTATGAAAAGAATCCAATGCCCCTACCTTCACTTTTTTTCCCATGCATTAGCTACAGAGAAATCTATGGTCTTTAGGAAATTTATTATATGAATTTTTAGTTTTTGTTAACAATGAATTAGCTGTTAAAAGACCATTCTGAGTCTGTGACAAAAGATTTTGCCTTGCTGTCTACATCAACATGCTCCTCCAGTACAAATGGTCTCGCAAGGACAATTTGTAGGTCTTACTGTAGAGTTTCCTTTTTTTTTCATGTGCTTGCAACAATCACAATTGCTTCATAGCTCAACATCTGTAAACACATTTGGCTTTATTGTTAGAAAATAAATTAGCATCCCTATTCACGAACAAGGGGCTGACTTTCACTGGTCAGCAGTGACTGTGTCTTTGTTTGACAGACAAGTCTTCCTTGACTATGGGAAAGAAGCAGAAATGCATCTCTTTTCTGACATTAGTGCCCATCTCTCAGAACAGCCTGAGTCTACTCACTATAAACTAGATATTTGCCCTAGGACATGGAGCAAAAGATGACACTAATTGGAAGTTGGCATCCTGGAAAACATTGTCAGAGTCATCTCCTGCAGGAAGATAACCCTTATCTTGTGCCAGCACTGAACCATGGGCTCCATGGACCTGCCTGTGTCTGCTCACATCTGTTTCAAAACGGATGCCAAGAAATGAGGGGTCAGGAGGAAATTAGACACACAGAACCTTTGGGAAGCCACCAGAAGTCACAGAGCCCTTTGAAAGTCCTTTGGAATTGTAATACATTGGACAAGGAGGGGATGCCCTATGTAGATGTATTTGGCTGCGGTCATGAGCATTGAGAATTCCACAGCAAACACCAATCTAAACAAACTGAACAGTGAAGGAAAAAAAGATTTAAGGAGCCAGAAATAGACATCATAAAAGGGATAGAGGATCTAAGTAACCAATAAGGTTTTTTTTAGATTGCAACTTTTTCTTTTTAAATTAGGTCTGATGTACAAATATGGAGGTAGAAATGTGTATATGTATTTGCATGGGCATAAATAAATAGACTTATACCGGTAATATCTTCTGCTATTTCATGGATTGGGGCAGATTGTAAATCAGATCATGGCCCAAGAAACATAGGTTAGGTGCACACATAAAACCTAAGAGGTCACAATTAGCATAAAAGTGGGTGTTAATCCTAACTGCTAAACACCAGTAATGTAACGTGATTATACTTCTCTTATTTTATCTTCATACCTTCCTTCCATAAATTAACAAAATTTTTAATTGTGTAGGACTGCATGAGATGCAGAAATGAGGAGTAAATATACATGACTCTTGTGTAGCTAGCAGAAATGCTGCTTCTTTCCCATTACGGTATGTTAATTCCTTTTCTTACTATTCAGTTAGTTCAACAAAAGTTTATTAGGCATCCCTGTCAGGCACTCTGTGCTAAGCAAGTGGCATACAAAATATTTAGGTCACCTTTAGCTATTTCCCAGATTACTACACCAGTCTCTTAGCTTGGGATCTTGCTTCTGGTCTCACCACTTCATCATTACACCTTCTCCCAACTTGTTCTTCACATTATAGATTAAGTTGTATTTCTAAAATGCAAATTCTATTATGTTACTTCTATGAATAAAATCCATGAGTGGTTATCAATTGCCCTCAGGATACAGTGCTAGCTCCTTGGCAGGACACCTGACATTCTCATGAGCTGGCTACTGCTTGCCCTCCTGTCTCACCTTTGGCCACCCCTCAGTAGTCCTCTGATTTGATGCTATGATTGAATGGAACTGCTTGGAATTACCTGAAATCACCATGTGCTTTCTTATCTCTAGGTCTTTGCAAAGGTGCTCCCCCAATCTGGATTACTTTCTGCCTCTCTTCACGTGGTCAGTGCTTACTCATCCTTCTTGCCTTATTGAAATGCCACTTCCTTTGGGAAGCTTTCCATAACTTTCCTTCTACAATGCTGCAGCCCTCATCTACTTAATCACATAACCATCTCTTTTTTTTTTTTAAGATTTTTTTATTTTTTTCGTTTTTCTCCCCAAAGCCCCCCAGTACATAGTTGTATATTCTTCGTTGTGGATCCTTCTAGTTGTGGCATGTGGGACGCTGCCTCAGTGTGGTTTGATGAGCAGTGCCATGCCCGCGCCCAGGATTCGAACCAACGAAACACTGGGCCGCCTGCAGCGGAGCGCGCGAACTTAACCACCCGGCCACGGGGCCAGCCCCTCACATAACCATCTCTTGTTAAATAAAATGATTTGCTTCAACATTCATCGGTATATTTATCATACTTTTACATCTCTATGAACTAGATAAGTCTTAGATTAAAATATAATAAATCTATGCACCCCTGCTCTTTGTTTTGTCAATGTCTTCTGCACACACCATCAGTATTATAGCTGTGTGCATATCCTCATACTTATTTAACACTTATTATGGCCAGGAAGGTTTTTCACTTATCATTATTTAATCTTTGAAGCAACTCTGAGTAGTAGATATTATCACCATCATCTCATTCTTAGCTACATTTGATTAATTTTCCCAAGTATTTTACGAATGGCAGAACTAAGATTTAAACTCTGACCTATAAGACATCAGAGCCTGTTTTACTCTCTCTTATGGTACAGTATAATAAGTTCATTCCTCTCTTCCCACTTACTCAACTTTAAACTTTTTTAGGTAAGGAATAATGTTTTAATCATGGTTATATCTACAGTACGTAGTACAATGCCTTTCATGCAGCACATTTTGAGAACACATTTAGAGAATGAATTAGTAGAGAAGCCTTTTCACTTGACCTTAAGTTACTCATAGAAAGAGAGGGCAGACATCTAAAAGGATAATTTTGATATAATGAGATAAATGCACTATTATATATAGTCATGGGTTACTAAGAGAGTGAAGAGGAGGGATATATAGCTGAGATTTCAAGTGCCTGGCTTCCTAAAACAAGTGCTCCTGAATTGAATGTGAACACAATAACTTATTAGATGCATTTCCTCAAAATTTGGAATCTAGGGACAATTCAGGTAGTATAATCCTCTCCACAACAAAAAATTAAGGATAAACTCTAGTCGTATTTTTGAAACATTTGGTATGAAGGCTATGAGTTGTGGAGCTATTTGTCATGTCTTTGTAAAAAAACGCAGTCCCATAACCTGATATACCATTGTCAAATTACTGTTAAGAAATGGTAAAATGTTAGAGTGAAGGGCTGGAGTTTTTAGTTTTTATTTTGGCATTTTCCATGTGACAAATAATTATTGGAGCCTGATTGAATAATAACTGTAAGTCTTCAAGTAACATGAACTTGAAAAAACCCTCAATTTTCCTTAATTTTGTAAGTGTATAAAAGCACTATCATTTCCATAATATCCAGACTAAAGTCTGCTTAGGAAATATCTGCATGACCTCTTGTCCTCATTCTTCTCATCTTTACAAAAAAGAGGCAGTGTTGAAGACTCCTGAAGAATCTTTCCAGCTCTAGTAGTCTCTGATCCTCAGTTTTGTCAGTGATTTATTCCAAGAACATAGTAAAATGTCCACAGAGATAATCATGGTCTGAATAGGAAAAGTAGTGTTGTAGGTCAAGTGTGTAGACCTTTGAACTAAGCTCCAAGGACTTCTAATCTGAATTCAAATGAGCTCTTGAGTTGGGTAGCATCAATATACCCAGTTTCTAACGGTCACTGACACCTACATCAGACAGAGGGCTGCTGTCCTTGGTGCTGACAGTGATGTTTACATTGATGCTCTTTGAGTGTGTGTGTGTGTGTGTGTGTGAGAGAGAGAGAGAGGGAGAGAAAATGAGAGAGAGAGGTGGAGTTGGGGCAGAGGAAGAGTTGGAGCCTTATCCAAGACACAGAAAAACAATTCTCTCTCACTCACTCAACCAGTAAGCATCACTTTTACTCTGCTAAGCTCATGTAGGTAGATTCAAAGATTTTTCTGGGATTCTTCACTTATTGACTAAGTTTATTTCTTTTTAATGGTCACTGAATTTTTACATAAGGAGTTCAAAGTTGTTCTTAGCTTTTCATTTTCCATTTTGATTTCCCAGTTTGCCATGATAGCCTTTGTATGCATGTCACATCAGGGGGTTTCTTCCTTATATTTTCAGCAAATTTAAATACCCATTTTATATTGTTCCTTTGTGTTCTCTTCTCCACAGACGTGGAAGACATCAGTTTCTCTGAATTTAAAAATAAATCACGTTGCAATTAACCTATTTATGTAAATAGAGAATTCTCAATTACACCTCTTTTCCTCCTCTACAACAAGGTATCTGCTCTTTCTGTTAGTCCTTAATAACAACCAAAACTCCTTGGGTTGATGATATTATTTGTTGGCCAGCATGGAAGAATACTATGAATCATTGTCTTTCTTGCTATCTTTTTAAAAAAAGTATTATGGAGCTTTTGCCTTGTCTCTCCATTTTCTTAGTATTTCACTGATCATCACGGGTCAGCAAATTCCACACCAGGCGTGATCTTTCAGTCCACTTTACTTATTTTCCCTTTAACCTTCTTTATGCAATTCACAGTTTTTTTTTTTAAATTCTTTTCCAGTTATCTTAGAAAGATTTGCCTCTCTCTCTTTGTTCCACTTGTGAGAAAAAAAGGGGCTAATCCAGATTATTCAGTATACAAGTATTGCTGGAAATATCTCTATAGTAAAGGGAATAAAAGCTGGAAGCTTTGATGTGGAATTAGGGTGACTAAAAAACCAATGAACCTCTAAACCTACTAGAAATGCATAGTAAATTCATTCAGGATCTTTAAAAGTCAGCATTTTCTTTCTTAGTCTTCTCTAAATTTACTTTCACCAAAGAACAAAACCTTGATTTTTCTGTTTTTTCTTTTTTGCTTTTCAACCATATTGTTTGCTACAATTTTTTCTGATGCAATTGTACAATATTTTAGTTTCAGCTGAGGTTAAAAAAAGCTTTCATGGACTGGACCCTTATAGATGATGTATGACATTTCATTATGTTTTCAAGGTCAAAGAAATTGGCCTATAACTTTTGAAAAATGTTCATTTCCATCATGGGCCTCTCTGTATTAATTTCTTATGCTTGATGGATTTTATTAAATATTTAATTACTATCCATTTATTTTCAGAACTCAATACCTCCATTTCCTTTGCATCAAACAAATGATCACCTTGGTAAGTTTTCCTTTACTCACACTCCAGTTTTTAGTATCTCTTCATTTATTCACATGGCAAATATTCATGATAATTATTAATAGAGTGTCTAGTACATACATCATACTAAGTCCTGAGACAGAGATATTTAAGAAATAGTTCCTATCTCAAGTGTTTTCGCTCTAGTAGGGGTGTCAGATGAGCAAACATAATTATAAGACAGTGTTAACTGAATTATGACAGAAGTACAAAGTGGCATGGGAACATAGGAAAGGGTACCAACATATTCATTGGGGTCCAGAGTTGGAAACTCTATGATATGATGTTGAAGAATTACCCCTGTTGGACTAATAGCTGAGCAGTGATTACTGGCCCTGATTGTGATAAATCTGGTGCAGTGGTATGGGCTTTGGAATCAGACAGACTTAGAGACAAATTCTGGCTCAGCTGTTTTCTAAGAGGTGTTCCCTCTGTGATTCTGTTTTCTTGTCTACAAAATGGAAATGGTGATACCTGCCTCACATAATATGGTTTGAATAAGATAAAGATGTTTGTATCTTTAAGCCCCTCCCCCTGGAAGTTAGAGAAAACAAGAGCAGTGGAAGGACTGAACTCTGATAATCACACTTGGTAATGCTCCAGCCCCATTTAAGGTTTAAACTATTTACATGCCTAATCCTTTTGACCATTGCCACAACTCTATCAGGCACATATTATTATTTCTGTTATCCCTGCTTCACAAGCAGGAAAATGAGGTTTACAGTAGTTAAATCATTTGCTCCAAGGACATAATTAGTAAAAGGACAAGGGTTTGAACTTAGATCTGTGTAGCAAGGAAGTCCAGGTCTTTATCTACTCCTATACTCTTGCTCTCTGCCCTATTAAATTTTGATTGTTGAGTATCATAGACACTTGTCCCACAGGTTTTGATTCCCTGATAGAAGACTAGGGTAGACCAGGTATGTTTCACGGGGACATGTGCCATGTGTATTTTGCTAAGCTGAACCCCCAGCATTGCACTGGCGTTAGTACCCAGAAGGCACTTATATTTGTAAAGGTGCAGGCTAAGCTGATGTAGCAAAGAGACCCCAAAACACAGATGTTCATTTCCCTCTCACATAACAGTCTGTGACAGGTATGTAGGCTCGACTTTGCCATTTTCAGTAGGCAGGCAGGAGAGAGCAGAATCCAGATCAAAGATTTTCTTTAAAGCAAGTGATGCCAAATTTGCCCCTATCACTTCCATTCATTTTCCATTAGTGCAAACTTTGCTCACCACACCCTCCCTGTTAGATGGGCTGGAAAATTTATATTCTAGTTGGACAGCTACTTGCTCATGAAGGAGAGGAGAATAGATTTGGGGGCACCACAAGTGATTTCCATTACAGTGCTCATGAACATTTATTGAATGAGTAAATGAAGAAGATCAAAGCCTATAAGTAAACAGGCTCCAATAGCCCAAGACAAAGATGTTAACTTGATCCACTAGCTTTGAGACCCATGTCAAGATGCCAATATGTCTTTCCAGCTAATTCTTGCCAAAACACATCTTTGGTCATAACCACCTATTGTAAGTCTCTCTTCATTATAGTGTTTTCCTTTAATCTATGGCTGTCAACTTTTCTCTTGAATGTCAGAATGGGATCAAAGCTGCAGAAGAGTTTATGTGAGCTCCATGGATTATGCTGCTCTGTTAAGGAAGGTAAAGTGACAAGCTATACAGCACTTATCTGTATCACCTTTCAGGGACTCTTCATCCTGGGGCAGGGAGAGTATCAGGAGTTTTAGCTGGTTATTTGTGATCCTCTTTCAGAACTATGTGAGCATTAGGAAAGAGTATCTCTGCACACTGGCAAAATGTGGTTTTAGTTCTCCTAAAAGAAAGTGCTGGAAGTTTTACTTCTGGACTTCTGGACTCTGTCAGATCAATATCCTACCTGGGAACTCTATCCTAGCAACTTCCTCTTTTCTGCCATGTAACATTTTTTTGCTTCATTAGAGAGTTTTTTCACAGCCACTGTGGGGGCGTGTATTGTATGATGCTCAACTGGTAGCAGATAATTTGCCCCACACAGAGCGTGACCACTCTTCACTGTTGCCCAAGGGTATGGCAGATCCTTATTAATTTCACTGAGTCAACAGCCAGAATTACAATAGACTTTGTGAATGTAGAAGAGAAAAAGCTACAGATCAAGGGGAATAGTCCGCAAGGCCAAATTCTTCCAAATCTACCAAGGTGGGACCTGTCTTTCTCACTTGTAAGGCTGAAAATAGAAAGAATAACCACTGAAACCTTATATCTCTTTAAGCTCTTTCATTCCTAAGAGCTTAAAGTGACTCTGTAAACCTACATCTCATTTGTTTTCACAACATCCCTGTGGAGTCAGAGGCCAGTTTTTCTGTTACTGTCCAAAGAGAAGGCAATGCCCTGAGAAATAAAAGTGACTTGTATTCAAGGTCAAAAAGTGTGTCAAGTTTGTAAAGCCAATGCTTGAATTCAAGTGCTCTAACTCCCCACCTAGTGGCTGCTTTAAGATGACAGTATTTGGGGAAGAAATATTGCTGGGAGAACGCAAAACACATGATAAAGAAATACAGTGTCATGATATATCAAGATTCAGATCTGGAAATGTTCCTTAGTTCACAGATTTAAAAAAATGCCTCTGATGACTTGACAATACTTAATGATGTGAACTGTTCTCACTCCCTTAAGCCACAGGCACAGGGATCATTATTCTGTATTTAGTTTGGAATGATGCCCTGGAATCAGAGATCCTAAATACCACTAATGATTTTACATATTTCAGGAAGAATGCAGGACATTGGCCATGGCACATAATTTATGCTCATTAAATCATTGTAGAATAGAATGGTTGTTATAACAAATTGAAAAGTGGAGTGAACAAAATCAACTTATAGACTTGTATCGTGGAAGAGGGTCTCCTTAAACCCAATGGTACCTTCATGCAAATTCGAAAAAGTGCTTTTCTTCCAGGTGGACACAACCCTAAACCAGGTGCAGAGCTCGGTGAGCAAAGCCCTGGCTGGATTTCAGGCTTGTTCATCCATCCTCTCAGCTGGACACTCTTTGTGGCAATCTTGGGGTGGGAACGACCCTTCACAGTCACCTATCCCACTTTCCCACATTCAGACAGTATAGCATCATGTGTACCCCACAATAGAAGTTAATCCACTTTTAAATATCTCTTGGAAAAATATTTTCACAACCTCATCAGTTACTCATAATAATAGTCCTTGAGGTTAGCATAAGGTTCATGTCGTATGAAGGAAGACATCGTGAGTGATCCCTACTGAGAGGAAGACTACATTTACACATAAATGTAACCTTAGGTCAACCTTAGGCAGGACATAGCTCTCAGCACAGAAAGGAGAGAGAGATCATGGGAAAACCTGAATTATAGTGGGACAATCTTATAGATTCATCCTTATAAGTGGAGACATAATTCATCCCTCTTCCTTGAGAGCCCAGAATTACCAGCTTTCAATTGGGACCCAAGTTGGTATGATTAACCATAAAACAGATAGGAAAATAGGGGATTAAAAGAAATAAAATACATTAAAAGTAAAACCTTAGTAGATCTCTTTGACCCCACCCTTCTCAAATGAAAGCGCTGCATGGCGGGCAGTGACCTTGTCTTTGAAAAGAACAGCAACAATCAAGACTGCATAGATTATGAGCTTGCCATGGATTTAACAAGCTTCAGAAGTGGCCCATTTATAATGAGCTCTCCACTGGGAGTGGAGAACATCAGAGGGAAGTACTAGGATGTAGATATGTAGCCTGGCCAAACTTCAGACAGCCATCCAGAAAAGAGAGCCTAAGTTTCCATGAATCAGGACTTTAGGTATCTACAGGCCATGAAAATGGCAGGAAGCACTGGAGCCCCCAAGATATAACTAGTTGCTAGAAAGGGAGCTAATTCCTAAAAAGGAAATTCTCTTTCTTGGACCCTATTTACTTTGGTAAGAATATAGCTGTGAACACGTGGTCACATTAATGTTTGATGATGGGTGTATTTTAATTCACAGCTTAAGAAAAGGAGGTTGGCAGAAATGAAGTGACTTGCTCAAATGGCACTAGCAAATTTTCTAAAGATTCCCACTAAACCTGATAATTTCTAGGAATGACTAAATAAGTCCATGAAATATCAATCAGTACTATTCATTGAGTGCTTACTATGTGAATACTTATCATGTGTATCAATTAACATTTTAAGTTCTTTATATGGTATATGGACTGAATTGTGTCACCCTAAAATTCATATGTTAAAATCCTAACCCCTAATGTGACTGTATTTGGAGATGGGGCCCTTAGGGAGATGATTCAAGTTAAATGAGATAATAAGGATAGAGGCCCTGAAACTATAGGATTCACGTCCTTATAAGAAGAGAAGACACATGAGCTCTCTCTCTCTCTCTCTCTCGCTTCATGCATGCACACTGAGGAAAGGCTATGTCAGAATGCAGCAAGAAGGTGGCCATTTACAAGCCAGGAAGAGAAGTCTCACCAGAAACCAACTCTGATTGATACCTAGATCCTGGACTTCTGGCCTCCAGAACTGTAAGAAAAAAAATTTCTGTTGTTTAAGCCACCCAGTCTGTGATATTTTGTATGGCAGCCCTACCAGACTAATACATGTAATTAGCTCAAATAAGCTTCTTAGCGAGGCAGGCAGTATTGTTTTAGAAATTCAGTATAGTGATTAACAGTACAGATTTCAGAGCCTAATTATCTAACTTCAACTCCCAGCTTATGTCACCCTGGGTCTGTTCAATCTCTCTGTGTATAAATTTTTCTATCTCCAAAATGGGAATAATAATTGTATCTTCCTCGTTGAGTGAGAGGAGGGTTAAATGAGTTAACGTTTAAAAGTATTGTAGTGCCTGGCGCAGAGAAAATAACATGAATAAACTATTGTTATTATCCCAATTTTCAGATGAAGGAACGGAGGCTTGGGGAGATTTACTAATTAGCTCAAGATCACTCAGCTCTTAAGCTGGGATGTAGCATTTTTGGAACCAGATTCTTTATTTGCAGAAACCAAGACCTTGTCCTTTGTATTGTATGGACTCTGGCAAAGGACAATCAAGTGAGTAATGCAATAAAGACTTTTTTCTCAGTAGAATAACAATCTAAGCTGTTTGAAACTTGCCTGCTGGCCTTGCAGGGCCAGGACTTTGGTGGGACTTGTTTTACATTGCTTTACTTTGCTAAAACCACCAGGGTTTTGAATGTCAGACAGAGAAGGGATCTTTTATGATGTCTCTTCCTTCTCAACACAATCCTGACTTGCTTTCCCTTGTCCCAGATGTCCCAGGAAATGTCCAAAACATAGGATACGCACTCTTACCATAAAGTACATGGGGAAATTTAGCTAATAGAAAATGCTACGTAAGCCACACTAAGTGGGCACATGGGCACTGAGAATTCCGAGGTGACCTCAGCCTACTAAGTTCATTTTATTTCATTCCATTGGGCAGCGAGACTTAGATGGCTTTGTGAAATGTCGAAGGATGCTAGTTTCTGTACAGTTTCTTGGCCTCATTGGTAAGCATTGAATATTGGGAACAAGAAGGAGGAAATCCCTCCAAGCTTTGTCTCAGGTGAACCATTAGCTCTGCCCTCTATGGTGGCACTTCTGTTGGCTCTGGCCTTGATTCTCTGGTTGCTTAAGCTGTGATTGCAACATTCTCTGCCTTCTGGGAAGTTGTTGGCCATACAGCTGTTGACTATTTAATATACTCTTGACCTGAGACTCTCACGCATGCTAAATCCTCTTTAGTGTGGCCAGAGGGAGGGGAATTTAATTGCTTTGGCTGATGATGGACCATCTTCTCCTTGCTTTTGAAGTCTTTCCAGTGACACTTTCTAATTCACTTGACCTTCTAAGATCCCTTCTCTGTACCCACTTGGTCTTCCAATTCCTAGTTCTCTTCATAATATATCCTGTGTTTCCATCTTTTAATATTTATAATAATTATCCATTGTACTTCAAAGTTGTTAAGAGTAAGAAATATGTATGGAAATAGCCTCATAGATGCCATGAGTTGGCTCAGGCACTGGAGATATCTATAAGGACTCAATATATATATATTGAATGAATGAATCAGCAAATGAATTAATGGATCCTACTTAGTTGCTCTTGAGTAGAGAGGACCTAGCAACATATACTTCCGTGTTACAGGATACTGGAAGATGAAGGATTGAATAGATCGTTATTTATATACATGAACTACTTTGAAACATGGCCAAAAGTCAACATGTTCTCAGGCAAACTAGCAATACTTCAGAACTTGATAACTTTCAAATCTGTAGGTGCTGGAAGGTGCTAAGACTATGGCTTAATTGAAATTCTCCAGCTTCTTCAATTGTCAGAACTAAATGCTATTTTGAGAGGGAGCTCTGATATCCCCATGGTAACAGGGCTCCATTAAAGGCATGACACCATAAAGCCGTCCTTGTTTGAGGACATGTGGGAATTTCAGGTATAGATAGGAAACACCATTAAAGGCAAATTATACATACATATTCTGTGTAATTATGTGCACATGCATAGATATGCCTAATTTAGCCACACCTTTCATTTAGTCCCATTTATCATTAGGCTTTTAGCTACTCAAATCTCAAGCATGGATAGAGTTCAAGGTGCTTTATCTTCTTAAAGAAGAGCTCATTGAAATTTTGGAATACATATACATATATGTATTGTTTATATATATAAAATGTGATGCTGCTCTTGGGCAGAGAAGTGAAAAAAGCCAAATCTTTTGCTTATCTACTTATTACTTTTAACACAAGTAAAAGAATGTTGATTCTTACCACACCCTCTGAGATGGATGAATATATTGTCTCTATGCAAAATTATCCAGCACCATGTGCCCGGCTGGCCATTCATGGCTTAGGTCAGTTCCAGCAGCATGCCTGGAGGAAGTATTTCAGAGCTATGAGAAAGGATTGTGTAAACAACATGGGCAAGGTCACCCCAAGTGTTTCTTATATCCTTTTTTCTGGTTAAAAAAATGAGTCAAAGTATTCAAACCATTGGCCTCTACATATTTTGTACAGTATCTGAAAAAGGGAAAGATTACAAAAAATAAAAAAGAAAACAGGAAAACAGAAGGGTCTATGGATTTGAGAATGGTCTTGCTTCTCTCCTCATTAGCATAATCCCTTTGCTTGTTACCGAGGCCCTTCCTATCAGAGACAATGCTTTCAATCGCTCCATTTTCATACTATACAAGGCCACCAGGAAAGTTGCAAGGCAGACTGGATTAGATCTGAGGATGCAGGAAAATAAGACAAGGTGAAAGGCTAGCTGTGAAGTTGGTTAACTCATAAATAATACAAACTTGACAGGACTTGTAAGAAGAAAATGTGACCAATTTGCATAGCTCGCGTTGCAGGAACCAGTGTGCCTCAGTGTTTACGCTGGCTGAAGAGGTGCTCGGAGCTGGCGTATTCGCCAAGGTGACTTTTCTCTCCAGGGTGCTTTTAAAGGTTCTTGCTGATCTTTCCTCCTACTGACCCCCCTCCTCCCTTTTCCATAAATTCCTATTGTTAAGTTGGAATTGGAGTTGTTAAAGATGTGAGGCTGAACACTTAGCTTTGTTTATGACATTGAGTCAAACTGAGTGCTTTTAAAGATTTTATTTTTTTTCCTTTTGCTCCCCAAAGCCCCCCGGTACATAGTTGTCTATTCTTCATTGTGGGTCCTTCTAGTTGTGGCATGTGGGACGCTGCCTCAGCGTGGTTTGATGAGCAGTGCCATGTCCGCGCCCAGGATTCAAACCAATGAAACACTGGGCCGCTTGCAGCGGAGCACGTGAACTTAACCACTCAGCCATGGGGCCAGGCCCCAAACTGAGTGCTTTTAAATGAAAGCCTAACGCTGTTTTTCTAAATAATATCTGTGAATGGTCCCTTCATTGATATTCATATTTTGTTATGAGAAACAATCTGTTACATTTTCTACATTTCAGATGACTCCCGAGCAGTGGTCTCTATGAAGATTTTCCTGAGGGCTAGGTGACCAAAATGGCTGAGGATCAAAAATTACTTTCTCAATGTCTGTTAAATCCAATACAATCGTAAGTAAATTTCTTCTTTTCCCCAGTGGAAAAAAAGTTGAAATAGGAAGTTAAAACTGAAAGAAAACTTAGAAAACATACAGTTAAATCCCTTCATTTTTGAAAATGAAGACGCCGAGCCAGAAAAAGAAACTAAGCCATGTCACTAATTTGTGGCAGAACCAGAACAAGAAACCAGGAATTTCAACTACTGGTTTATTGCTAGCACGTGGGATTAGATGTGTACACATACTAACTGTTGACTTTAAACAAATAGCCAGTTATTTCTCCAGCAAAACTGAGTTTATTTGGACTCAAAGAATGGCAGTTCGGAATCTGCAACCATGGAGAGCCACATGCATGTTCCAAGCAACAAGGGGAGGAGAAACTGTTTCATAGAGAAGAGGGAGTTGGGAGGGCTATTGTAAACAAAGAATCCATTGGAGGAATTGAGAATTCAAAGTATGGTGGCTCTTCATTGGCTGAGTTATGACAATCTCTCATTGGCTGAGCTCTTGCAGGGCAGGATGAGAAAGTCTTCTTGTTGGGCTCTGCCATCCTTGCAGGGCTTGAAAGCTCCCTCTTCTGGCCTCCCAACTCCATGTTAAATGAGATTTCTGTTTATTAATTTTCACAATACAATATATGCATATGTATGCATACAATCATATATACATATATTCCTGCATGTTAGCAATAAATTAATTGCACACACACGCATTTATATATATATGTAAATATAGCTTGAATTCTAATTTTACCTAAGCCCTTAAAATTCAAAATGTGGCCTGTGGACCTGCAGCATTACCATCACCTGGAGCTCGATAGAGATGCAGAATCTCAGGCCCCACCTCAGACCTATTGAATCAGGACCTGCATCCTAAGAGGATCCCTAGGTAATTGATAGGCATTCAATTTGGGAAGCACTGTTCTCACTATCCCTGGTCATCTGTGATACTGAAGTATACTTATTCAGAGTCCAGAGAGACTCCCACATTCATTATATACGTTGACTTCTCATCTCTCTTTTCTCTCTTCCACTAAATTTTATAGACACTTCCTGCTGCTATAAAATAAAATGATATTGAAATTTATCCCTTCCATTCCATTCTTGCCTTTTAGTAAAAAAGATTGCCTTCTGTTCAGATTTATGCCTGTATTCAAATAATAATTGTGAATATGTATTGTGTGTTTGTTCTGTGCCCCAAAGTGTGCTAAGTACTTTGCGTCCATTATCTCCTTTAATCCTTGTAAAAATGGTGTGAGGTTATAAAGATCATCATCTCCATTTCACAGAAGAGGAGACTGAGGCTAAAAGAGATTAAGTAACAGGATGTGTCAGATCTTGGACTTGAACCTAGATTTAGCTCATTCCAGAGTGTCAACATTAACCACAAGATATATTGCTTCTGCAATTCAAGGCTCTGATTTGCTCTTTCTTCTAAGTATTTATGCCCTTAAAAAATTAAAGGATCTTACCAAGTAAAAGTCAGAAGACAAATTTAGCACAGTGCCTGGTACATAGTGGGCACTTGAGAAATATTTGTTAAATAGATGCATGAATGAATGAAATGGAGTAAGTCTCCCTGAGAAGAAAGCACATGATCTGTCTGCAACAGCAAGAGGAGAGGTCCTGCCGAGAGACAGCTCCCATTTTAAGCAGCTGATGTTTCCTTGACGTCCCTAATCCCTCCATCCGCTCTGCTTTCCTTTGCCTTTGACCTATATGTTACTGCAAATACCCTACTGTTTTTCCAAATTTTCAGTTTTTATTCCAGTCCTATTGTTTTAGACAGTAGTCTGCCTAGAGGACAGAGGCCGAATCTAGTGACACTCTTCCTCGGAGGCCTTAGCTACAATTTCAGGGATTCTGAGAAAGTCCTGTTAACCCTTAGTCCTCCTCTATTTCCTGAGAATTTTAGAGCTAGAACATCAAGCTTTGGGGTGAGATTTTATGTATTTAGATCTTTTACATTAGTGTCAGTGAAAGCTCAGGAACCAATCTCCGAGGAGAGAAGAAAAACACAGGGACTCTGAATGTCCAGGACTAAGAGGGATGGGGGACAAGGAAAAACGGAGGCTGATCCATCAGAGAGGTCATGAGGGGGAAAACTGAAGATAAGTGGGCTGTTACCTACCTTAAAGCAATGCTGGCTCTGATGAGGTGCATGGTGGCAGGGAGCCAGCACAGAGCAGAGGAATCCCCGGGACACCAGCCTCAATTGTGCAGCTGCCACCTTCTGTGGACTTGGTAAAAGGCGACAAGAGGCACACTGGTGTCTCTGGGTGTCATTTCCTAAGCTATAACGCAATGGGGTTGGATGTTTAGGTGTTTATTTCCTTTTGTTTGGGAGGTTTAATGAAAGGGATTCTAAATTGGGAAAGTGGCAAGCTGGGCTCTGTGGAGACAGGCTCAAGAGGGCCAAGTAGGGAGTGTACAGCTCAGATCTGCTTTGATGATTTGGCCTTTGGTCTGCTCCCTGGCCTGAACCCTTTATTCTGGTCAGTGGTGCTCCTGAATTTGGGGTCTAAGTGCCCCATTGGACCAACTTATCCTCAGACCTTCAAAGTCTTTGCATCATGTATGTTCCCATCATATATGGCCCCCTGAGGATGGGGAGGGATAGGCACACCTAGCCTAAAGGGAGGTTTCTGAATTTTCCAGAGGACATTTTTTAAACCTCTGAGCTGCCGATGCTCATCTGAATCTCATCTACTATTTCACTCGTTTTATTTTATAAATGATTAATATATTAGGAAGAGTCCCTCCCCCCATGCATTCATTGATTATATGTGTGTGTGTTTGATTTAGTTTCCAGGGTGGAAAAACGTCTTTGCTAACAAATTTATGGTCCTTCACCCAGGAATATATGAGAAATTGATTTAGGTCTCCTATTCATTCAACTCAGATATGTGGAGCATCAGCCATGTGCAGACTTTATGCGAGAGTTGGAGATAAAGATAAAACCAAATCCAGCCTCCACTTTTAAGGAGCTCCTAGTATAGTGGAGAGGAGATAGGTATGCAAACAGGCAATTATAATACAAAGTCACAAATGATATAGTGGAGGTGGCAATAGAGGGTTATGGGAAAATGTAGGAAGGAGGGGCATGCTCTGTTAGAGAAATTAGCTGAAGTTTCATTGAGGACAGCTATCTGCGTCCACTTAAGTCACAAAACTTAATTTGCATATTTTATCTCTGACCTTGAGATGACATTTGATTGTTTAAGGGGTCAGCAATGAATCTTTCCCCTTCTCTGTGCTCCCTCTATAACCCAGCAAAAAATTACAATCAGCTGAAATGCATCAGGGCAAATACTACCGTAGGGTTAAAGTAAAAGCTGCTCTTTGCTGACTTGGGTTGGCTCCTGGAAGCTATAGAGGTCACTTAATTTTACAGTTTTTCTGATTAAGATTTTTTCCAGCAGCTCTTTTGGTGGAAATAGGTAAGCAAAGCGAGCAAGCTAGGAAGCAACGTCACAGATCTTGTATTTCAGGCTAACATGCTTCTGGCATACTTAGCAGGAAGTCATCTGCCCCTGCCCCGTGCGCAAGGAAAATAAAATTGCTTGCATGAGGACCTGGTTACAGTGAAGAAGGGGGGAAGCAGGAAGGAATTCAATCTTTGGCTTAGAAAAATCTAATTCTCTCAAGGTATATTGAAGTCTGCAAAGCAGTTATCTTTCTGAGCAGCTAGATGCAACCTGGAAATGTAGCTTCTAATAGCCTTGGTGAGATTAAGTGAAGTTTCTGTGATTGTGGTCATCACATATAGGTCACGTGGGGTTTCACGCCCTTTCCCCTAGTCGGCCTGTACCTGCAACCCCTTCCACACTTCTAATCTACCCCACGCTTTTCCCTTCTTCCCCGCTGCCCCCAAAATACTGGCATCTCTATATGAGGAAGGAGAAATGAGTGGCTTGACAGCTTGGAAGGATAGGTTTAATAGAAATTGATGGAAGTGGCCTAAGAAGGCCACAATTCTATTATTCTTGCAGCAAGAAAGGTTATCAGGGCTTGGTGGAGCCATGCTCTCTTGCTGAAGTATTTTGTGACTGAGGAGACATGGTGTTTACTGGACTTGCAAGGGAATTGGGAGAGAAGTTGAAAGGGAAATTAATTTGAACTGTAATTGAGATAAGGTCACAGGATGGTGGGAGGGAGCAGAGTCGTGGGATGGTTTTTGAATGGGTGGGATTACTGGTCCAAAGTTGGCATCAGGACCCTCTGTTGTAAGAAATGTAATTTGTGAACAAAGGGTCAGGTTGCGGGTCTGGTTTGATTGTAACAGATGTAGCAGCCTTTCAAATTGAAATACATGTTGGTAAACATTTAAACAGATCTGGCAGTATCGTTTTATCTCTAATATTCTTTGCATGTACCAGTTAATCTCTGAAGAAATTCAGATTCCCTAGAGAAAAGGCACTTCAGCAGCTGCTACCTGGAATTATACTTCGGACTATGATTTCGGTTCACTGTTTCTTTCTTTTCCTTTCTTTCGTTCTTCCTTCCTTCCTCCTTCCCTCTCTTTCTCCCTCCTTCTCTCCTGCTCTCTTTTTTTTTTAAAAAAAGATTTTATTTTATTTATTTCTTTTTTTTATTTTACCTTCTTCTCCCCAAAACCCCTGAGTACACAGTTGTGTATTTTAGTTATGGGTCCTTCTAGTTGTGGCATGTGGGATGCTGCCTCAGCATGGCTTGATGAGCCGTGCTAGGTCCTCGCCCAGGATCCGAACTGGTGAAACCCTGGGCTGCTGAAGCAGAGCACACAAACTTAACCACTGGGCCACAGGTCCAGCTCCTTTCTTGCTCTCTTTTTTTCTTATTTCCTTATAACTTCAGTAGGCTGTTCATAGAGGAGAGAGAATAATGTTTTCTAAGGATACCCTAAAAGTCTTTGCCTATCCCACAACTCAGGTTGAGAAGTGACTTTCCTGAAAAACGAGACTCCCAAAGATTCACAAGGAGTAGAGCTTTTCTTTTTTGACCATTTGCAAAACAGGCGTACACTTATTATTACCTGATGATTTCTGTAATTGTCAGTGACATAAACCAACTCAAAGCCATGTAAGGAAGACAAAAGGGACCTTTTCTCTTACAAAAATGCGAAGTTCAAGGGTAGCTCTAGGGTTGCCTTGGCTAGATTGAGGGTCTTAAATGATGGTGCCAGGGCTCTCTCTCTGTTCCCGTCACTAGATTCTTCTTCTCTTTATGTTCGTCATGGTGAGGAGCTGATGACAGCCCTAAGCTCACATCGCACAGTGTAAGAGTCAAAAGGAAGTACCCTATTTCCAAATTTCATGTGACATTCTCTTGGAAGGAAATTGATAGTCTTTGATTAGGTAAAGTGCCCACTGTGGTTTAAGGAATGGAGGAGAGTTATAGGTCAGGTGTTGTGTCCATTCGTACAGCCAGTGAGTGGGTGAGGCACTGTGACTGTCAGTCTTGCTGGTCCACATGGAACGGAAAAGGTAGTTTCCAAAAGGATAGAGGGGTGCTAAGTACACAAATATAACAGATGTCTGCTACTTTCTTGTCCTGGTTGTTTCTCTTTCAGGTCACTATTATTCCGGGAGAAGACAATATTCTCTTGGTAGGGTTTGATTCTTATCTCTAGACGTCCCAAGTCCTATAAATGATCTGACCTCAACTTACCTTTTCAGCTTTATTTTCTGTGTTCTCAGTCATATCTAGGCTCTAGACAGACATGATCACACATTATTCCCCAAATATTTTCTTCTCCATGGCTTTGTTTTGAGGGCTCTTGGTGTCAGAATTGGGATAAACTAAGCTTTCACAAATTAAAGAATAGAATGTTAAAAAATCTCTTCCTTTCCTTTATTTCCAAAATTGAACTAAGGGTCAGATTTTCTTTCAGGATATAATGCCTGAATCTTTTCTTTTATGGTTCTTTTGTTGCTGTTCCAGAAAGCTGATTTAAGGATTGTTGTGTTGGGTACCACATTGTCCTCATCTATATTGTTTTGTAGTCCTCTAATTAAGTTTTTTCATGTTTTTAAAAAGTGTTTTTATACATTTTTTTTTAATGTAAGTATCCTGGACAATAGCAAAAAACATACAAAGGCTTAAATTAATATGTGTCAGAGGAGATTGAAACAGAAATAGTGACTATGGATGTCTAAGAAGAAAATCAGACCCTAGACAGGAAAAGCCCCTCAAACCTCTCCTCTAGAATTTTCGTTAATGATGCCTTTGTTCATTTTTGAGTGTGGATTGTCACTGTGATGAAAGCAGCAAACGAGATGGGAAGATTAGAGAAGATTTTGCAAAGTTAGGATCTGGAGGAACTCCTTTGAAAGCTTGCTTTTTTGAATTTTTCAAGCATTGTGAAAATGGAAATATTTTTATTTTCTGTCTTTTATTCCTGGATCTTTAAGGACCACAAAAGTGTAGAGGCAGGGAAAAGTCCTTGTGGTTTTAGCTTATTAATTTGTACATTAATTTAATTTCTAATACTCTCCTTCTCTTATTTCCCATGTTGCAATCTTCAGTCCTTCAAGACCCAGCTTGTGGTTAACTCTCTCACTCTCTCAATGAAGCTATCTCTGAGATCCTTGGCAGAAAGTACTGTTTCTATTTGCTGGCCTCTAAAACAGTGATTCTCAAAGTGTAGTCACTGGACCAGCAGCATCAGCAACACCTGGGCACATACTGGAGCTGCAAAAATCCTCCCTTTCCCCCCATCCTACTGAAACATCCTTCAGAAACTCTGGTGGTGAGGTTCAGCAATCTGTGGTTAACAAGCCCTCCAAGTGATTCGGATCTATGCTAACTTTTGAGTACCATAACTCTAAAACTTAGCATTCTGTCTCATAGTTACGTGGGAAATGTGTAACATCTGTTCTACTAGATAACACACTCCTGGGAGGCAGTCTATGTCAGATTTGATTTTTAGGCCCCTATAAAAGGTAAAAGACGTTGAAACATGAAAGTTTGTAGATGAATGGGCATAATAGGGCATAGAGCTTATGGAAAAAAGAGAGAGGGGAGCAGAGCCTAATCCAGTTTCTCGGTTTTCCAATTTGCCTTCTGCTTTGACTGAACGGACCGGATAATTACTAAATCCTTATTTCACTTTATGGCTAAATCCCTATTTTGCTTTATGTGGTGTCTGTCTGAACACGGAATAGATGTGCTTCCATGCTATAGTCACTAGATATGCGTTCATTGCTGATCTGCTTCCCTCTTTGTAACCCAACAATTGCAGTACTATTGCTTAGAGCTTTTGTGGAGTCTCCTGGTCAAGTTTAAGTAAAGGGCAAATCAACTTTAATTTGAATATATAGAACAGTCTATTAAACATTTTTGTTCTTTTCAGAAGATACTGTTCCATCCCATCAAAACAGACTCTCAATCTCTTCAGGTGTTGCCCGTGAGGCTGCTGAGCTCTCTGGGTGTCTAACCTTGTCCTCTTGTCATCAGCTATTAAATCTGCTAAAACAGAAGAATGCTCAGTCACTCCAGCTGTTAAAACATTAGTACACGCTTTGGTGAGCTCAAATTTAAATGCTTCGAATGGCCCTTTAGGGGATCTTCCTCCTCTTTTTTAACTTAGAGTTCAGTCAAAATTCAGCAATAGTTTTAGCTTCTTCAGTCCCCTGCATGTGCTCATATTTCTCCATTTTTTCCCAAAAATGTCCAGTTAGCCATTAGTCTAAGCATTAATTTTTAAGCTGTTAGTTTTGTGTTTAAAATTCACCAATCAAAACTCTAATAACTTTTTGGCTTTGTCTTCTGTCTTTCACTCCAAACTTCCACTGATTCTTTTTGTTCTTTTTACTCTAAAATTCCAAATGATTCTTATAGGATGGATCAGGATAGGATCAGCCAAAAAGGAATCAGAGGGAGCCTTTTTTATACTACCTGCCTAGTAGATCTATGGTGCAGTAACCAGCCCACATCCTCTCTCTGTTTCCTGAACTCTACATTAATCCCTTTCTCTTTTAAAATTTCTTTTGCGCTCACATTCTATGTTACACAAATGTTGGTTTCTTATACATTCTGTACTAAATTTTATAGAATTTTCCTTTAAGCTCTCTGGTTTGCTAATTCTTCCATATATTCTCAGTCTAGTTGGACTTCCCTTAAGGAATATATCTAATGTTCCCAAATTTTGTAACTTAATCCCTTACCTTTCTACAGAGCTCCAGATCTCTATTCTATCTGTATTCAACTTGGTTATTTAAGGTCTTGCCACTCAAAGCATGTCTGTGTGTCAGCATCCTTGGCATTATCCAGGAAATGTCAGAAATGTTGGATCTTGGGCCCACCCCAGACCTACTGAATCAGAATCTGCATTTTAACAAGATCCCCAGGTGGCTCCTGTGCACAGTGAAGTTTGAGAAGGACTGTGCTAATAGGCACCTCACACTTAATTACATCAAAACAAAACTTTTGACTACTTTTTCCTGACTATTCCTCCCCAGGTGTTCTCCCCACCCCCCTGATTTCTTTCCCTTGCTCTTCTCATACATCCCATTAAAAAGTCCTTGAGGTCTACCTCCAACGTATATTACAAATCCATCCATTCATATCATTCTTCCTGACAACTACTTTCTATTACTGTATTATGTTCTTTATACCACTTATCACTATTTGAGGTTATCTTATGTTTCCATACTTGCTTTTTCTCCTCATTCTACTCCCCCCCCACTCCAACTAAAAGGTAAAATCCTTGAGAGTAAGATCTTGTCTGTCTTGTTCATCTCTGTATCCCCAGCACCCAAGATGAAGAATAGCATGGATAAGATGCTCAAAAAACAGTAGTTGAATTAATTAATGAAGTTTTTCACACTACCCAAACATGTATCATTGATTAGATGCCCCATAACAATGTGAATAATTGATGAGTTGGGACTCAACACTGGCTTCTCTCTGGGTCCTAAATTCTGCTGTGAAGAAATGTTCCATACTGAAGAAGAAATTTTCATTCTGAGCAATTTAACATGTACATTAATAATCAATACTGAGAATCAAATAATTTGAGCTCATACCAACTATGTGACTCTGAATGCTATTTAAAGTTTCAGCTTCCTCCTCTGTAAAAGGAAGACATTGCCTTATATGCAGGCTATCTACCATGTGTCTTCCTGATTGAATGTATGCTATGAAAAATATTTCACTCACCCATTTCCCTTCCCCCATTTTTCAATAATTATCTGATACACATCAACTAATAGGCTTTTTGTGCTCCTGTGTTGTTGCTACCAGGTATTATGTTAACAACTTTGAATCAATTAATTTTTATTGAATCAGTATAATTTTTAATTGAAATTGAATATATTTAATTACATAATTTTGAGCTGTCCAGGTTTAATTCCACCAAAATTACATCAAGAAACTGGGATACTGTGAAAGATGACTGACAAAAAAGAAAAATAGTATGAATAAAGCTTTGAAACGTACTAATTCACCTATTATGTCCTATTCTTGTATGCTAGGTATGGATTTTCTCTATTTATTGTTCTTATCAACAAAATAAACTTTATGTAGCCCACATATATATGGACTTTTGATCACATAGCCTACTGTTAAAAAAACAACACCACTAACAAATTTTGAAGCCTTTGGACTGGAGGTTCTGTAAGATCTCTCTCTGTTTTAAAGCACATAAACATATACACATAGGTTAGTTTTTTTCGATTTTTTGCTTTTATTGAGATTATGATAGTTTACTGAAATTTCAGTAATATATATGTTATTATTTGTCAGTCACCACATAGGTTCGCCCCTTCACCCTTTGTGCCCACCCCCGACTCTCTTTCCCCCAGTAACCACTAAATAATTCTTTTTGTCCATGTGTTTATTTATCTCCCACATATGAATGAAATCATACAGTGTTTGTCTTTGTCTGGCTCATTTCGCTTAACATAATACCCTCAAGTTCTATCCATGTTATTGCGAATGGGACGATTTTGTCATTTTTTTTTCACAAAGGTTACTTTTAATGGTTTATTAAATGCCTTATAATAAATTACAGACAAATCTATTTAAGTAGCTCAATAATGAAAGATATTGATATAAAAAAGTACATAGGGCTTTCAGCCAAGATGAAGAAACAGCGATCAAATTTATTCTCCTACCTGAAACAATTAAAACCCAAACAAAATTTATGAAAAGAATATTTTTTGAGACATTGATTAACAAAGAACAAATAAGATGAGCCCTAAAATTTTCTGATTACCGACAGGTCAGGGAAGAGGGGTGCAAGTGAGCACACTGCCCTCCCTGAATCAAACAGGTGGTGCTGGGAGTCTGGGAACACCAAGGAAGCTAGCCAGAGAAAGGGGAGAGCTGCTGAGATAAAGGCTTCAGAGCCCTGAAGAAGAACACCATCAAATCTTCCCCTGAGAATTAATCAGCGCATGTGTGAGGAACCACTGAGGCCGGGGAAATAATCATCCAAAATGATTAGAGGGAAGAGTGCTCAGAACTGCAGGCCAGAAATAGTTCCTGCTCCATTTGCCACAGTAGAAAACTTCATAATTCATGATACATTGGATAGAATATGCAGATGGGTTTTGCTTCAGCGGTGGGGTAAAATTAGACCTAGCCCAAATGGTGACATCTTATTACTGCATAACAAAGCTTAAAAATAAGATCTGAAAATATCAAATGGATTCAAAATAACTTAATTTTGTTCTAGAACAAAGCTTAAGAATGTCTGCAGGAAAACCAAAGTATCCAGGACACAACAAAATAAAATTCACAATATCTGGAATTCAATCAAAAATTATTAAGCATGCCAAGAATCAGGAAAATAAAACATACAATGAAGAGAAAAATTAATCTATCAAAATCAACCCCAAAATGTGACAGTAAGCTAAATTTGTAGATAAGTACATCAAAACGTTTACTTTTAGCTGTATTCTGTTTTCTAAAGAACCTAGAGGAAAGATTGAACATATTAAGTAAGGACATAGAAGATATAAAAAGACCCAAATTAAACTTCTAGACATGCAAACTATAATGTCTGAGATGAAAAAACCACTCTAAATGTGTTTAATAGCTGATTAGACGTTGCAGAAGAAACAATAAATGAATTTGAAGGCATAGCAATAGAGACTACCCAAAAGGAGACACACAAAGAAAACAAACAAACAAACAAAAAGGAACAGAAAATGAATGCGCCATGGGACAACTTTAAATGGCCTAATATATGTGGATTTGAAGTCCTCAAAAGAGAAGGGAGAAAGAATTGGGAGAGAATTGTTTTTGTC
The DNA here is from genome assembly GCF_041296265.1 of Equus caballus. NCBI lineage: Eukaryota > Metazoa > Chordata > Mammalia > Perissodactyla > Equidae > Equus > Equus caballus. The sequence goes on from NC_091707.1 coordinate 39,296,323, forward strand.
TAATAATTTTGTTTGATAATTTGTCTGATAATTTTCAAAATGTGAGGAAGACTTTAAACCCACTGATACAGGAAGTTCAAAGCCTAAGAGACTCTAAGCACATTATAATTAAAATGTTTAAAATAAGAGATAAAGAGAGAAAATTTAAAACAGTCAGGAAAAAAGTTGCATTACATTGCAGAGAAGCAAAGACAGCAGACTTCCTGCTGGGCATGATGTAAGCCAGAAGACAGTAGGGCAATATCTGTAAAGAGCCAAGAGAACGCAAGCAAGCAAACATGCAAAGAATGCTATACCCAACAAATATCTTTCAAAAATGAACACAAAGTACAGACATTTTAAGATTAAAAAAGGAGAAATAACTCATGGCCAATAGACCTAGACTACAAGAAATGAAGTCTTTGAAAAAAATTTCAGATTGGTAGAACAGAATACAAGGTCCATGCATAGGCCTACACCTATATGCGCCATTGTTTTTTGACAAAAGTGTAAAGGTAATTCAATAAAGACGAGACTGTCTTTTCAACAAATGAGGCTGGAACAATGGGATAGCTATATACAAAAAAAAAATAAAAAGAAAAAAAAAGAAAAAGAACTTTCAGCCACACCTTGCATAATAATCAGAAATTAACTCAAAATAGAGTGTAGACTTAAATCTAAGACCAAGATCGTAAAACTTCTGCAAGAAAATATGGGAGAGAGGGAGCTTTCAAAGCTCTCTTAGAGAGGATATAAAAGCACGATGCTTACAGAAAAAATTGAGAAGTTGTTCTTCTTCAAAATTAAGACAATCTGCAAAAAAGACAAGCCATAAACTGGGAGAAAATATCAGCAAGTCACATATAAGGCAAAGAACTTTTATCCATAATATATAAAAATTCTCAAAATTCAATAGGAAGGAAAAAAACCAATCATTTAAAAAAATAGGCAAAATACTTGCATAGACATTTCACACACACACACAGACAAGATGACAAATGGACAGCAAATAAGCACATAAAAAGATGCTCAGCACTATGAGTTATTAGGGAAATGCCAATTAAAACCACAATGAGATATCACTACAAACCTAGTAGAATACCCAAAATGAAGAAGAATAAAGATGTCAAGTGTTGGTAAGATGTGGATCAAATGGATTATACACTACTGGTGGCAACGTAAAATCGTACAGCCAGGTTGGAAAACAATTTGACAGTTTTGTACATAGTTCAATACACACCTACCAAATGACCCTGCCATTCCACACTTAGGTACTTACCCAAGAGCAATGAAAAAATATGTCCATATGAAGGCTAGATCATGAATGTTCATAGCACCTTATTTATAATAGCCCCAAACCAGAAACAACCTACCTGTTTATCAACAGGTGAATGGATAAACAAAATGTTGTATGGACGTATAGTGGAATGCTATCAACCATAAAAATGAATGGACTATTCATACATGCAGCAACATGAGTAACTGTGCAGAAGCGTCGACATCAGCAGGTCTGAGACTGCTATCCTTAAAAAGCCTTGCTTAAATGGTGCGCCCTTGGCTGGTGTCTGGGAAGTAGGATTTCGAGAGGGTTCCCACCATTCCCAGAACTGTTAAGAATGACTCAGTGTACCTGAACTGTTTGTGCAAAGAGTATAATTTATGCTATACACCTGCTTTCCTTTAGAGAGTCTGGAATTTTGATCCATGTCAGGCAGAGGCTGCCTACATGACCAGGCCCCAGTAAAAACCTTAGGTGCTGAGTCTCTAATAAGCTTCCCTGGTAGATGACATTTCACATGTGTTGTCATAGCTTGGTGCTGGGGGAATTAAGTGTGTCCTGTGTGACTTCACTGGCAGAGGATTCTTGGAAGCTTGTGTCTGGTTTCCTCTGGGCTCCACCTCATGCACCTTTTCCTTTGCTGGTTCTACTTTGTAACCTTTTTCCTGCAATAAATCATAGCCATGAGCATGGCTATACATTGAGTCCTGTGAGTTCTCCTAGCAAACCATCGAACCAGCCTTAAGCTGGTCTTGGACTCCTGACACCATAAATCTCAAAAATATTATGCTGAGTGAAAGAAGCTAGACTCCTTCCCCCCCACAAAAAAGAGTACATATTATATATTATATATATAGTATTATACATATGTATAAATACATATGTATTTCCAAAGAATAAAAATGAATCTATAGGGACAGAAGGAAATCAGTTGTTTCTTGGGATGCTAGGGGGGTGATGGTGGGAAGAGCAGAAGGAAAGAAGTAGAGAAAGGAGCACTTTTGGGGATGATGGTGATCTTCATTTTCCTAATTGTGGGGATGCTTTAATGAATGTATACATACGTTAAAACTTATCAAATCGTATAGCTTAAACATGCATAGTTTATTGTAGGTCATTTACACCTCAATGAAGCTGTTCTTTAAAAACAAATTACTGGGCCAGCGCTGGTGGCCTAGTGGTTAATTTCGGCATGCTCTGCTGCGGCGGCCTGGGTTTGGTTCCCAGACATGGACTTATACCTGTTGTCTGCCATGCTATGGCAGCGGCCCACATACAAAAAGGAAGATTGGCAGCAGATGTTAGCTCAGGGCAAATCTTCCCCAGCGAAAAAAAAAAAAAAGTACATAGCATTTTCGTTGTGATAGGTAACATGTTCTTTACATGAATTGTATTGTTTTGTCTTTCTAAAACCTTGTGGGGTAAGCACTGTTATTATTCTCAGGAGGCTGGGTTTTAGACAAGCAAAGTTACTAACCAAAGCACACAAAGTCAGAGAAAGAGCGAGCCTGGACCTTAACCCAAGTCTTCTAGAATTCCAGAGATGTTCTCCATCTACTGTTTTATATTCCAGGGATGAATAACTGAGAAATTAATTTTGGTAATTTTTAAATTTCTCTTCTATGAAAGGTCTTCCGTGGGCGCTTCAGCTTGGGGATTACAGGATATCATTGGTTCAAATTTGTGATCTTTGACTCTCTGGCCTATTGAAAGTTACTGCCCTGCACGATGGCCTTAGGCCCTTGGGACAGCAGATGCTGATGGCTCCTGTTTCAGAATTCACTTACACAGACTCCTGGTGCCACCACTCAAGGTTCCCTTCTGCATGTCCCTTCTACTCTTCATTCTGTGCTTCAAGCCCCACCTTCTGTTTCAGATTTTCTACTGAGTGACTGACTCATTTGGTCTCTTTTTCCCAGCTCATTATCCTTGACTCTCTCCACCTTGTATTTTGGCTCTTGATTCCACGGGATTTTGGGCAATGACAGCACCCACTGCTCTGGGCAAGAGACCCTCTTTCCAGCCCTACATGACTCCTGTAGCTCAAGCTAAACCCTGCCTCCAGAGAAGAAAAATCATTCACTGAGGTCAGTGAATCAGGTAAACTTTCAAAGATTAGGCTAAAATCAAAAAAGAACAAAAAAGAATGTCTGCTCTTGTGTTTTGATGTATGTGACTTATTGCTGTTTGGAGCTCTGCTGTACATCATCTGCTTGATAATTTGTCATATCAATCAGTCAGAAGCAATTATGAAACTGCCAACTCCATCCTTTTTATTCAGCAAAGCTGTCTAATGCTGCAGCTATTAATAACCTTCTTAGCTCTCTCAGTTTATCATCCTTCTTTTCCCTGCTTCTTTTCCAGCATTTTGATCAGTGATACTGAAAGGGCTTGTGAGATAGTTACACGAAGAACATGTTAGGAAATTAAGCAATATTAGTTGCACTAGTCTAAAGTAATAGGGAATTATTTTCATGGTGGTATCTGGTATGTGCTTTGTACCATAAATTACGTAAGTCATTTTCAAACGGAGAAAAAAGATCATTTTCATAGAGTGTGGGTCTGAATGTTATGACTGCATTGTGTGAGGAATCATTTCACTGGCGTAGGAAATAGTGTAATCACCAAAAATTTCATGTCATGTCAGAGACTTGCGGTCTTGCAGTCTGGCTAAGAACCAGAGAGTTTACACTTAATTTATCTTTCTCACATCTAGTAATGCTAAGGAGTTATAGTGAAAATAAATTCTTGCTTCAGCAGCATTTGGAATTTTAAATTGGCGTCTGAAATTATGCTTCCGAATGCCTCATCTCTGTCGAACCAGAGAGTCTCTATGTGAAGGTCAAATGCTCAGTGCGTACTTGCCTCTGGGCTGCAGTCTCTCCCTGCCCCACCGTCTTTCTTGATTTAACGGGTACCGTGTAGAAGACAGGGATGCAACGTCATGGCAGCTTATAGGAAAGGAAGAAAAAAATCATCTGTCAGCATATTCCTCTTTTTCTTTTCTTCCTTTTTTATTTTGTAAGAGAAAAACTGGGGACCTATCATTCAGCACGGGAACAGAATTCAAACAGGGTCTCTGAGAGTTTTCTGAATTCTACTTGTATCTGGACAATCCACCTTAGGTACGTAAAAAGATTGAAGCGATATATAAATAAATAAATGGGCATATGAACTCAAAAAATTTACTTAATTTCTCAAGCCCGCAGCTTCCTCCTTCATCTGGTGGAGATAAGTGGGGGACCAAATGATATATTGTATGTAACCAAATTTACATACAAGGAGGGTGGGTAAGAGTAGTTTCTCAAAATGGTAGATGCTTAACTTTTTAAAAGAGAATAGTAGAGGTGTTAATAAGAATACTTTTGCTTGCAAGTTATAGAAACCTAACTCAAACTGACTTAAACAAAGAGTAAAATTTGTTCACTTACCGTTCACTTACCTTTAAAGTTATGGGTAGACCATCCAAGCTGGATTGAGGGGCTCAAATGACGCCTTTAGATTTGGTTGTCTCCTTCTATACCAGTTATTTCTGCTTTGTCCCACATGGGATCCACTCTTAAGCATTCTCTTTCTCCAAGGGGACTCCTGGAAGCTCCATACTTAAATTATCAATCCAGTTCAAAGAGCCTGTTTTTTTTTTTCCCAAACAGTTCTCCAAAAGTTTCATTGGACCAGTTTGTGTCCTAAACACAGTCTTGAACGAGTGACCATGGGGACTCATGCGCTGATTGAGCAGGCTTGGTGCATATATTTATGTCAGGAGCTAGGGTGGAGTTATACCATTCAAACCACGTGGACTAAGAGTGGCGGACGAGCCATTCCCTAAGAGAAAATGTGGATTAGTTTCTCTAGAAGAGGGAAGAGATCCTGGGCAAGAATTAATAATAACAGCTGACAATTACATAGTGTTTACTCGGTGCCAGGCACTGACTAATCGGATTGCTTTAGATATATATTGTTATTTAATCATCGAAATAACTTACTTTACAGATGAGGAAATTGAAGGTCAGAGAAGTTAAGTAACTCACCCGAGGTCACACAGCTAGTGTCAGAGCCAGGGTTCAAATGTAGGCAGTCTGGCACTAGAGTTCATGCTCTCTAAGTCACTAGAAAACACTGCTCTTCAGAACAAAAAAAATCTACTTCCACTCGAGCTCTGGAATTACAGCTACCAATTTTTGACTCTTTTGCTTATAAGCCATTCGTCATGGACAAGGTTCTTAACCTCTTTGATTTTGTCTCCTCACCTATAAAATGGTGGTAATATTACCTTGAAGATTAAATAAGTAAATACATTGCTGGCATATAGTAGGCAGTTGACATGCCCCGGGTTGCAAAAACACCCGCCAAAAACCCAGTGCTCTAAATTCCTAAAACACATCCATCATGGAATGTTCAATAGTATTTTCTTCTCTACTCATTAAAAAAATAGTTAAAAAGTAGATCTTAGTTTTTATTCTCTTCTGCCTCATTTACATTTTAGTGATTGTCTCATCACTGATTTTACATTAATACAGAGGTGTGACTAAATAATTCTGTCTTGCAGCATAAATTAAGAAAACTAGTGTACTTAGAATTACACTTCCCCCACTTTTTTCTCTTCTTCTTCCTTATCAGCATAAAATACCATTTACTGAACACCTACTCACAGTGTGTGGTGCACCATTCCGTGCTCTCTCCTAATTTTCTTGGTTTTTTCTAAAATGCCTTTTGTAACAGAAAGAAAATAAATCATTGAAAAGTATGACATTTCTTTTCAATAAATAAGTAGGGGTTTACTTAACTCTTGAAAAGAGATAGTACAAATACGTAGTTTAGTAATATTTCTTCACAAACATTGGTGACAGGAGTTTCCTAAACAGGAACCATATATTCAAAATAATGAGACAGAACTGTTAAATTTTGGAAGAAAGAGGCAACTGTTGTTTGTTTTTCTATTTCTTTGGCTACCTGTCAAAATATGTTTTTTCTCCTTAATGCATCATCTTTCTTTTCTCCTAAAAGAGAGAATTTTATCAACTCCTTTAAGGAGTAAAAGCAACAATAAAAAATATTATGGCATGTTTCAAAGTCTGGCTCTTTGAATAGGTAGATAATATAGCTTCTAATAAAATACGGAGGAACCAGAAAATGGAACTCCCTTCTTGTTGGAATAAAGGGATGTATGGGAGATAATATCTAGCTGAGAATGTGTATGACACAAAAAAGAGGCTTATCTTTTAACATGAAATGTTTGGGAACAGCTCATAACACATTTCTTAATTTTTCTGATTATGTAGTCAAAACATAAACTTCAGTTTGCCTGGCCTCTGGTAACGTTTGATCAAGCAGAACTTGCTACAGTAGACTTTACATGTGACTTTCTTTGGCCCCATAGTCTCTGACCTGGTGCACAGAAAGGAGCATCATCGGTGTCTCAGGCAGATTTTGGCTCCAATACTGGCTGTCAGCATGAGAACTTGGGAAAGTTACCTAGGAAGCGGGTCAATTCTCCCGATGATCTGTTAATCAAGTAACCAGTTATTGTCATAGTTACTTGTCATAGTTTTAACAAAAATGTTAGTGAGTTTAACAAGAAGATGAATTACACTAAAGTTGATAGGCTAGCTGAGAAAATGTTTAAAGAATTTAAAAAATGATAAAAAGTTCCTGTAAGAAATGCTATTTTCTAACTAACATTTTGACTTTTCATATATGAGGATTGTTTCTGCTCCTTCTTTTGGGTTTGAATTTGGATGCTTTTGACTGTCATTTTGTATTTTTTCAAACTTTAAGAACTTTTACTATTTGGTTCCCAACATCTCAAATGGCATATCAGCTTTCAGTATCTGTAGCCATTTAAAATTTAAATTTAAATTTAAATTCAAAAGTATGTGAAATAATCACAATTTTAAATTAAATTAAATTTTAATTTTAAATTAAATTATAACTTTAAATGGAACTAAATCTTTATTTTAAATTAATTCCAATTTTCAGTTATTTTAGAGTAAGATTTAATTACATTAATTATTTAAATTAAATTAAAAATTTCAACTTAAATCCAAAAGCATCTTAAAGAAATAAAAATAACCTGAAAAAAGATCTCATCACATAGGAAACGCAGAAACTTTGTTTGTTGATAAGAGCGATTGGGATAGGCCAATGTATTATAAGATTTTCTGAAATACCGGACAAAAAGGGACTAAAAAACTCAAAGTGTGTAAAGAAAGTGGGACTGTTCAGAATATTTTGCTAAGGTAGATTGTATGATTGGTACCTCTAATAGTCTTTGACCATAAATCAGAAAATGTGAAGGAAGTATTTTAAAAATAGACTAAAAAATCCTAAAGTTGCTAAAATCTGATGAAACAGAAATAATGTTAAAATGAGCTTAGAAATCAGCAGAAACTGAGAAATTCCTACAATAAATGCTGACATTTCTGTTTTGCTAAAAAGAAGTTTTATTAGCAAAAATCAAAATTTGACCTTCCTTTTAAACTCTTGAAATATTCCTGTTTGAATTTCAGTTTCCTTATCTATTCAAGCGATAAAAACCATTGTCATTAAACCAGTAAATAGAACAAATTAGGCAGTTAGGAAGTTGAATTATTTTTAAAGACATTAACCTACTGCCAGTTGCTAACTTCTCTAAGCCTCGTTTCCCATCTGTAAAATGAGAATGACAATAACAGTGCCTTCTTCCTTCCTTGTTATTTCATATATTCCTCTTGTACCATTTATGTGTTTCCATTAAAATATCTTGATTCATCTCTGTAAATATTCCCCGGGCCTGACATATAGTAGAATAATAGAATTAATAACTGCACATTTCATGCCAGACATTGTGAAAATGCTTTACCTAATTATCTCATTTAATCCTGACATCAAGCCAGTGAGAAAGGTACTATTATCTCCTCACTAGAGATAAGGAAATAGATGCTTAAAGAAGTCACTTATGAAAAGGAGGCACATAGCAAATACTAGAGCCGAACTTCAAGCCCAACTGATGTCACTCCATGTTTGCTGTACTGAATTCCTAAGGATACCAACAGGCCAACTCTTTTTTTTTAATATAGTACAGTGCTGTTATATTTTCTGATTCACTTTTTTCGCTTGGGACTAAAATTTTTGAGTGCAAGGCCCTCTCAAGAGGCTAGCATAGCATGTGAATGCAGATATTTCTTTCATTGTATATGTGGACCATGTGAGAATGAGAGACAGGAGGAAGGTAGGATGGGCACTGGGGCCAAATGATTAATTACAGGGAAGATGTACTGAAACAACAAGTACAAGTGAAGACAACTACTCAAACGCACTTATGTTTTGATCCACATAATCCACATTGCGTGGATTATTCTGAATTCAAGAGAACTTCTGGGTCATTAGTCCTCATTGCTTCTCATTAGCTTCTGTGGAATTACATAAACTAGATTTGTTGAAGATGTGTAACGAGCTAGGGACACAGACACTTCTCTCTCTCTGTTTGCAGGGAGTTCTCGATGCCTTTGCCATCTATGGTTTACTGATATGAATATGGTGAACTTACACATTCTAAAAACTAACAGAGAACACCTGGCTCTTCTTTCCTAGGCTGAAAGCCTCATCTGATGTAAAATGTTAGCTTCCCCATTGAAGAGGACTTGCTTGTTCATCCATCCCTTAAACATTTAATGTGCTCTTATTATGTTTCAGACACTGGTAGGTTTTAGAGCTACAAAGATGAAAATAATATTGTCCCTGCCTTTTGGGGTTAATAATTTAATAGAAGAAACAGATAAACAGGAAATTATGATGCAGTCAGATAAGTACAATGTAAGAGATATAAGGTAATGATAATTTCCAACATTTATTGCCAGCTTAATTTGTGCTAGACATCATGCCAGCATTTTATATCCATCTCATTTTATTCTTATAAAATCCTATGAGGTACTTACTCTTATTACACGAGAAAACCAAGACATAGAGATTTTATATAACTTTATATAACTTGTCAGAGTCACAGAGGTAGCAAAGAGATGAACCTATACTTGAATCCAGATAATCTGTTGTTATCAAAGTCAGGGTACATGATGCTGTGCTATGTTACCTCTTGCATGGGAGTACAAATAGAAGCTCCAATATAAAATTCAAATTATAAGGAAGGCTGGAGACTTCAAACAAATTCCTGCCTTTGGGAAAAGAAATACAAAATTAAATAAGCATGTTTTTCTTGAGATGATAACACACAGTGCTTAAAAGCCAGACTGCTGGTTAAATCTGGGCTCATCCACTTATTGCTAGCTGTGCAACCTAGGACAAGTTATTTAATCTCACTGAGCCTTAGTGCTCTTGCCTGTAAAATGGGATAATGTTAGCATATAGCTCATAAGTTTGTGAGGAAGGTTATACATGAGATAATATTTAAAAAGTGCTTAGCAAGGTGCTTACAGATTAGTAGAGAATGATCAACAAATACTAGCTCTTATTAAATGCAATTAAAGAATTTAAAAATTACTTTTTTACAGCAAAGACATTAGTACTGTATCCATTTTCTCTGAGTTTTGAGAGGAAGTAAAGTATGGTAGTGGTGAAGTAACTTGTAAGGTGGCTGGTGAGGCAAAATATCAAAGAAAAATACAACCACCAAAGTGGAAAATGTGGTTCTAAGCTAAAATTCAAAATTGAAGAAACTTTATCAATTTGGATTGACTTGAATATTACTTAAAAGGCAGGGTCCCATCTGATCATTTCCAAAAAGGCATAATGAGGAGCTCAAAGATCTCCAAGAAGGCTAAACAGAAAGATCTACATCCAGATATACATCACAATCAAACTATTGAAAAGCCAAAGTTAAAAAGAAAAACTTGAAAGCAGCAAGAGAAACATGACTCAACATGTACGGGAGAATAACAATATGAGTAAGAACTTATGGCTCATCAGAAACAATGGAGCCAGAAAGCAGAGGAATAACCAATTCAAAGTGCTGAAAGAAAAAAACCTGTCAACCATAACTTGTATAATCAGCAAAATTATCCTTCAAAAGTGAAGGCGAAATAAAGACATTCTACACTAAACAGAAACTGAGAGAATTCCTTTCAAGGAACTTTACATATACTATCTAATTTAATCTTGACTAAAAACTTGTTAAAGTGTCTTTTTCCTGTTTTCCAGAAGGGGGCTTTGAAACCAAAGAGAAGTTCAGTAAATTGCTTGAGGCTGTATAGTTAGTGAATGGGATTTGAGTCCAGATCAATTGGATATAAAGGGCGTTCTCATTTGTTCTGCCTTCCAATAAATTTTCGTTCCATTAGTCTCCCTGCCTCCAAGCTACTCTCCTTTGAACTAATCTACTTAGTGCTGCTAGATGGATGCTCTGAAATATCACTAGCTTGATTTTACTTTATTATTCAGAATCCTTGAGTGACTTTTTCTTACCTATGGTGTGAAGGCCAAATTCCTTAGCTTCATTTCTAAGGACTTTTACAATTTGACACTTAAGTACCATTTAAACATGATCTCTTGATATTTACCAAGTTGACTGGTTTATGGCATATCCGCCAATCCCTTTGTCTCCATCGATTGAAATCATCCTAATTTTTTGGGGGGAGAAATCCCAACTCAGAACTCCTGTCTTTTAATTCTTCTCTCATATTTCCGCTCTTTTTTTTTGCTGAGGAAGTTTCACCTTGAGCTAATATCTGTTGCCAATCTTCCTTTCTTTTTCTGTTTGAGGAAGAATTGCCCCGAGCTAACATCTGTGCCAATCCTCCTCTATTTTCTCTGTGGGTTTCCACCACAGCATGGATGATGAGTAGTGTAGGTCTGTGCCCAGGATCTGAACCTGCGAACCCAGGTTGCTGAAGCAGAGCACACTAAACTTAACCAGTATGCCAGGGGGCTGCCCCCTTCACTCTTTCTTTATGGTCTCCCTTTTTACATATTGCCATCGCCCTATTTGAATCTACGTGTTGCCATATATTGTGAGTTTTTTATATATATATATAAAATATATACACATATGTGTATATTTAATACACTATCACATTATATTTATATTATATGATACATAATATATATTTGTGATATGGTATATGATAGATATCATGTATAAATATATGACGTTCATATATTTGGAATGTTTATATATAGTGGAAGAAAGTCATCTTATTTTCCTTTGTGTCTTCAGCAGGACTTAGCACAGTACCTTCTGTATTATAGCAGCCTAGTAAATATTTATTAAATGATGCCTTACGGTTTCTGGATAAAAAATTAAATATTAAAATCAAATACTAAGAAAAAAAATCACTATATCCTGGCCTTTAAAGTGATCCCATTTGGTTGGAAACTTATGTCAGTCTGAAGTCTTGTTAAAATCAAATCTGAAGGAAACAGAAACCTTCTCTCTTTTCTTGCTCTAGTCTCAGGAGGCCACCACAGTTTTTCAAAGCCAAATGTTTATGAATTTCTTCTCAACCATCGCTGTTGTGGATCCAGGGAAAATCAAGACAGATGTTAGTGGTCATGGACACTCACAGCTCATAAATTTGATAAGCTGAGATGATAACCCACTACAATTTGGTGGGGGCAGGTATGGGAAGGTTCCTTAATGTTTGGAGTATAAAACCTTCCTTATTTCTCATACTTATGAAGAGCAAGTGGATCCAATTAACTGACCCCCGAATAGACTCTTAGATATGCTGTAAGAGTAGCAGGGAGGGGTAGTACTCATGGAAAAGAAATTGCTTTCCTGGTGGAAGCTGAGGACTTAAAAAATTATTGTTTGGGAGATTTTTGTCTGTGGGTGTGTTTACTTCACAAAATGTGGTCTATCTTTAAGGATATAACTGGATCAATCGCAGCTACAGATGTCTTTCTGTTTCTCCTCCTTTAAGTCTCTCCTTTGATCTCTTTCTCACCTCTCTCACTTTGAAAAAAAATCAAATCTTGTTTGGAATACCCTTTGCCCCAATACATAATAGTTTCATTTATCCCATTAAATGTGATATAACTATACCTTCATTAATCTAGGTCATCCTTCTGGCTGTATATTCATTCAATTTACCAAGAGTAAAACAGTAAGACACCGTGATTAGCGATTGGGAATTGATGTTGGTTCTCTGCCCAGCTCTTGATTAAAGCTCTTATAGTTTAAGAGAGGTGAGGAGAGGGGAATATGTTGGAAGGGGAGGGTGAGTTCAGGTGAAGTAATAGCAGGGGCATTTTTTTCTGGGAAAGTGTGGAGGCTAGGTCCTCATATTTCCAATGTTCTCTCATATCTACCTGGATTGGTACCAAAAAGGTAGAAAGGTATGCCTGTAATTGTTGTTGCTATCCTGGCAATCTCAGCCAGCCAAAGGAGCCAGAATCAAAATTTAAGGCAGAGCAGATACTTTGAGGTAGGACGAAGCCCCGGTCATGGGACTATACGGATTTGCATTACACACCCCACAACTTCCAGCTGGCAAACTGCATGGCCTTTTTGTTAATCTTGCAATAATGTGATCAGGCATTTTAAGTGAATAGTAATATAAATAAATATTTACATATTTATTTAATATATAATATATGAAATATATTTAATAAAAACACATACAATATATAGTATATACAAATATATTTATGTAAAATATATAAATAAATAGTAATATAAATAAAATAGTAATAGTAAGTGAATAGTTGGATTCACATCACTCTTCAGAAGGATTTTACTCTACTTACTGAACTCCTCTATGCCAGACACTGCCCTATACTCTAGAGATGCCCACTGGTGAATAGAAGAGACATAGATCACTCCCTTTACTGCTTAAAGTTCAGCGGAAAGAGCAAGTGCGACTTGTGTCTTGATTCTTTTTTTCTCTATATCCCAAATCAAGGAGAACAAAAACATTTACTCACAATCAAAGTTTATTTTGACTATATTGCTGTAATCAATAGGCAGAAAACTGTAATACTTAAATGGGGAGATTTCATGGTAATAATACATAGAACCAAATGCATATAGAACTTGTAGATTTATAGCATACTTGCGCCTATACGATCTTTCGTAGCCTGACTCAGCCTCTGCTTTCTCATCTGGAAACTAAGGCATAGTACTATCTATCTTACATGGATAGACAGAGACAGACAGCCAGTCTAGGGTCGTGCCTGCGAATTGTGAAGGTCTGAATGAACCTTAAAGAGGATATGTGAATACGTGAATTGCCCAGGGTTGAATATGCGGCCAAAGGAAGCAATGGGACTTCAAATACTATCTTTGGACTCTGAATTCTATGGTTTTTCCATTATACGTCAGTTTGTTGCTCAGTTGACTCACCCACCAATTGGGAGCCAGGAGTATCCTCTCAGAACTTCTCCAGACTTGGTGTTCCAGGAAAACCGATCACATTTTACGCTTTTTGGCAGCCCGTATAATAATAATGCAACAGACAGGAAAGAAATAGAGAGGAGAAACAGGGACCATTACTTTAAGGTAATAGTAAAATTCAACCACAAGCTGACCACCCAGAAATAATCAATTTTGTGCATATCTTTGTAGTCATTGTTTTAGAATGCATTATATTTCCAGGCTGGGTTCTTCTTTCCTTAGGCCCTAATCATAGGGAGCTGTTTTTGCATTTATTCTATAGAATATTAGAGCAGAAACTGTCTTATGAGGATGTCTAGTCAACCCCCCTTAGTACTGAGATGAGGAAGTGACAGCTAGAAAGATGTATCTATAGACTAAGGCAAAGTCCTCAGAAGAGAAAACAATTAGTAAATTAAGGAATTATCTTCTACAAGTGACTTTTTGCTTACAAAATGAACATTCTATGGTTTGGTCATAGGAGAATAACTGAAATTTTGCCTGAGTTTAAATTCAGACAAAATTTTGATATGTTACATCATTGTTTTAGGCCCAACAGGAGCTTCACTGAGCCTGATATATGGTAGGCTCTCAGAAATATTTGCTGTATGAATGAATGAAGCATGTTTGGCTTATGTGTATAATTTGGAAGTAATAAACTCAATTTGCTAATCTAAGACCCTTGTCCTCATACCCACTCACATCGTCATTGTTAATGAAATTTTACTGAATGCATTCCATATACAATTGTAATAGGAATGAAAAAGAGAGGATGTGGTATAGAAATATTGAGCAATTGGAATTGATTTGTGGAATGATTGAGATTTGAGTGTGTGTGTTTGTGTTCACTGTGGAAGGAGATAGGGGTGGGGCTAATTAAGGGGAGGGAGGAATGTAAGATGTTACCTTTCATAGATATGGGAGTGACATAAACTGATGAGGAAATAGAATTAGAGTGATCAGTTCTACGCAGTTCCATCCCCATTGTGTACAGAAAATAAGTTGCCCATATGTAGGAGTCCGGTTACAGGTAAAAGTGAGGTAATCAAAAATGTTAATTATTTTTCTATATAAAAGTCTATGCACTGAACTGATCACTATGTTTTGAACACCAACAACATAAAATCCTAGTACGATAATAGCTAACACTTATTGAAAACTCACTATCTTCCATCCATGATTATAAGTGCTTTATTTATATTAAATTCTTTAATTCTCATGGCAGCCCTATGGGGCGGGTGATAATATCACCCCCATTTTACAGATGAGGAAGATGGAGCTTAAAGAGATTTGTTAAACTGCTCAAAGACACTCAGCTATTATGTGGAGGATCCAGGTTTGGTCTAGAGTCTATCTCTTAGGCACTTTGTTATACTACCTACTAGAAACTTTGCTGTGGAAAGATTTGGGGATCATGTACAACAAGCCTTACTTTACAGGTGAGAAATCGAGGACCAGAAAAGTCAGTGACTTGCCCAGCGTCACAAACACTTTGTGACAGAGCCTAAACCATGACAGTTCGTGCTTTTCTGTGAAAGGCTGAATTACTTGGAGACAGATTATGTGACATTAGCCTGCAATTACTATGTACTTTTTTTTTAATTTTTTACTTTTTAAAGATTGGCCCTGAGCTAACATCTGTTGCTAATCTTCCTCCTTTTTTTTTCCTTTTCTTCTCCCTAAAGCCCCCCAGTACACAGTTGTATATTGTAGTTGCAGGTCCTTCTAGATGTGCTGTGTGGGACACTGCCTCAGCATGACTTGATGAGCTGTGCTGAGTCCGAGCCCAGAATCCGAACCAGTGAAACTCTAGGTCATGAAGTGGAGCATGCGAAATTAACCACTCAGCCATGGGGCTGGCCCCTCATACACTTCTATTATTGCTGCCATTTATAAACTAGTCTTGAAAAGCTGGAAAAATGGGGTGGCCCACAGAAGTTTTCAAGCTTTCTTTCCTAAGTGGTGGCTCCATGCCAGGGGAAATTAACAAAAGATGAAGGAAATCGAACAGGTGGTCTGACTTCTCTCTCTCCCCTGGGGCAGCTCCCTCCACCTTCTGCCACTCTAGAAGGAAATCTGTCCACAATATTCCCAGGAAAAAGATTTTACAACCTTCCTCTTCACTGCAGACAAACTAATAAGAAAGACGAGAAGGGCATATCTGGTACCATTTCACCCTTCTAACTAGAAAAACTTCTCTGGTAAATGTCTTGCCGCTAACTGGGACACGCACATCAAAGAGAATTTGGCTAACCTGAAATGTCATACTTCATGGGGAGTTCAACAGGGCAATTTATCACAATTGACCCTATCAAAGAAGGACCAACCATCCTTAGTAAACCTGGGTTTGCAAAATGCCACCACATTTGGCCATAAAATTTATCATGTCAGGAGACCCATAGTCAACAGTATGCACTGTGAAATATGGCAGTGCTGCTGGGATATTTGTCTTGTTGGGCCTGACAGATTAGCCTTGCATTTCCGCTTTGTCCACTTTCATACCCCAGCACCATCTATAATGACCCATCAGGTCAATCTGGTTGGAAACAAGACTTGTAGCTCCAAAAGCTAGAATGGGTGGAATGAAAGCCTGTACATATGCACACATTTTGGGGGTGCTCTGGTAAAATGCTGAAAAATTATTCAGTGAGTTTATTCTTTTTCAGATGATTGTTTTACTAAGACTAACATTAGAAGGGAATTCAGGCTCTTGACAAATTAACACCATTGAAGACATGTCCGTTTATCTTTTCTTTTCTCATTTACAGAAAAGAAGAGAAGAGACGGGGTGGGGATGGAATGTCTTCTTCATTTCTGAGTCCCTCCTTGGGCAGGGCTGGGTGGCAAGACTGGTTATGAAAGTTTCTGCCTCCTAGCTCTCTGTTCTCACTGCTGTGCTGCCTCTGCTCCTAATGTTCTCAGAATCTCTGCATTATCTACCTTCTCCTAAACTCTGCTCAGTGCGCATTCATTTACACCAGTATGTTGTAAGGGATGGATGTGGCTTCTCATCCCCTGACTATTTTTTAAATTAAAATAAATATACAATTATTGAATTCGAAGAATTTTGGCACTTCAATTCTTAGTTTCTCCTTGGTAGCGATGCTGGTCAGAGAGAGGGACTGTCAGGTTACGCTCAAGCATAGCAGATTGCACGTTAGCAATAGTTTAGGGGAAAGCTCAGAATTGGGTGTGATGAATTTTAAGTTCGGGTCTGAGCTCTATGATTCGTGCTGATTGACCTTGGGCAAGTCCTGAATCTTCTAAGAGTCTCAGATCTCTGAAATATTTAGATAAATAGAAGCAACTGTTTCTCAGGATTGGTATGAAGATTAAATAGAATTTTATATACATCTGTGCATACAGACATATATATATATATAATTTCATAAATTAAAGAGTATAATAAAAAAGATTTTTCTTTTTTTAGAAGAAGCAGAAAGAGAACTGGATTTGGAGTCAGAATTTGTGTGTTAAAATTCCAATTTTCTACAGTATGGAGATTTCTCAAAAAATTAAAAATAGAAATGCCATATGACCTAGCTATCCCACTCCTGGGTATTTATCCAAAGAACTTGAAATGAATGTTCCAAAGAGATTTATGCACCCTTATGTTCATTGCAGCATTATTCACGATAGCCAAGACATGGAAGCAATCCAAGTACCCATCTATAGATGAATGGATAAAGAAGATGTGGTATATACATACACAATGGAATACTACTCAGCCATAAAAAAGACTAAATAATCCCATTTGCAATGACATGGATGGATCTTGAGGGTATGATGGTAAGTGAGATAAGCCAGACAGAGAAAGACGAATACTGCATGATTTCACTCATATGTGGAAGATAAAAAATACTTGGATAAAAAGAACAGATTAGTGGTTACCAGAGGGGAAGGGGGTTTGGGGGGGGTGGATGAAAGGGATAAAGGGGCACATATGTATGGTGATGGATAAAAATTGGACTACTTGGGGTGAGCACGATGAAGTGTATTCAGGAGTTGATAAACAGGAATGTACACCCGAAATTATACAACGTTATAAACCATTGTAATCTAAATAAAATTACTTGGGAAAAAAAATTCCTGTTTTCTGGGGCTGGCTTGGTGGTGTAGTGGTTAAGTTCACTTGCTCCACTTTAGTGGTCCAGGGTTAGCTTGTTGGGATCCTGGGTGTGGACATACACACCGCTCATCAAGCCGTGCTAAGGTGGCATCCCACATACAAACAGAGGAAAGTTGGCATAGATGTTAACTCAGCAACAATCTTCCTCAAGGAAAAAGAGGAAGATTGGCAATAGATGTTAGCTTAGGGCTGATCTTCCTCATCAGAAAAAAAAAATTATAAAAAAAATAAATTCCAGTTTTCTAATTACTAGTGTGTGATATCAGGCAAATCATTTAGTTGCTCTGAGTCTCAATCTTTCATCTATTATCATAATGAGAATGATTGTAAAGATTTAATAAGATATATGTGATATCCTTTGGAAATTCTAAAAGTAGTATACAAATGTTTATTAATTTGTACCTCATCTTGTTATAGAAAGTGTATTTATACCATAAAGAAACTTCCATTTGATCCAAGATAATTTGATTCTGAGAGGTCTAGCAGGTAGTCCCCAAAGGGAGTCTGGTCAACTGGAAAATTTGGATTTTGTATAAGATTAAGATAGATGACATTCCTAGAAAAAGCATAGCTATCCCTAAGACTAAGACTAGACATAAATTTGTCCCTAGGGTCCTCAAAGAGAGGACACTATGACCAATGTCCTCAACAACATCATTATAATAAACACAAGGACAAGATTCATTGGGCTGTAAATAAATGTTTATTTTACAATTTTCCTAGTATTGGGATGCTATAAAACAGGCAAAGGATGAACACAGCTACAACAGAATTGTTTTATTACCACAAAACTATTGTGGTAAAATCTGTCCACGCCTCCAAAAATCATTGCAGTTACGGTCATACTTGAAGAGGACTCAAATCTGTTGCAGTGATTCCTAACGACTTTCACACAAAGCTCTTCTGGTTCTACCCAACTCCTCTTACCCAACCAGGTTCGTTTTTGCCCGTCGCCCAGAAAGCCAAACACCGAGACAATGAGATTGCAGCAGAGAGAGAGTTTACTCACAAGGCAGCCATGTGAGGAAGTGAGAGAATGAGCCTCAAATTCATTTCCCCACAAATAGGGACTCAGGGATATTTATGGGATAGGGGGCAAGGTGGTCTGGAATGTGGAGAGAGGTGATTGGAGGTGAGGGGATGTGAGGTAATTGATGGTCTGCACAAGCGTAGTCAGACTCCATGCCTCTTCATAGGACCCATGTTTACAAAATGGCAGCATTAGCATGATCTGAGGGTGGAGTTTTTAGCCTCTTGACATCAAAAGGTCGCCTATTGGACATTGGTGTGGGCTCAGTTGATGAGTTGGTGGTCTCAACTGGCCTGAAGTGGACAAGGAGTTCTAATTTCTGAAAAACAGCTCACACGCCCATTACCATGGTGACCCAGGCTCCAGGGAGATGTTTTCTGTAGGAGCCTAGTGGGAGTCAGATAGCATATTGCCTCAGCAGCACAGTTAACAATGTGTGGGTTAAACAGCTAAAAGCTGCAACCAGTAATTGCAAAAGGGAAAAAACTTTAGTACCTAGATACTTAATCATCAATGGCTGTTTGCCAGTTTCACTCCCTATACTACGATTTCTAAATGGGCAACAGAAATTCCATTTCCCTGTTCACCCATTTGACCTGCCAATTACTGCTGTCCTGGCTAAAACAGAAGTCCATGTACATGGTGGCAATTCTGATAGTTACTTCTGTTCTGGCAAGCCTACATTAAATAATCCGAGTGCTTATTAACAACGCAAATTCCTGCTGAATCAGAATCTTACAGTCAGGGATCCAGGAATCTGTATTTATAAAAAGCTACCAGGGGTGATGTTTATGCAAATTAAAGATTAAGACCCTGACTGGAGATTGGATAAAATAATATGACTCACTATCAGGCTCTGATAAATTCCACATGGGTAAATGAAAGACGTCTGTGTACAGAAGGTTGTATCTGCAAAACATTAGAAGTGGGGTTGAAATTTCCTAGAACTTAGTCAGACTCTTCACACACAACTGTTGACCACGGGAAGCAAGTTAACCACCTGGGAATAGTATGGACCACAATTTCTGGATGACTTGCTGTGGGACCAGGAGGTTCAGCTAGATACCTTGTGACCCACAGAAAGGCTTCATTACAGACACAGCCTAGATCTCGCCTCTGAATTCCTGGCCTAAATTTACAAGTCTAATAAACTCCATATAGACGTCCTGCTGGTACCACCCACTCAATATGAACCAAACATGTTACTTTCACCTGCTTCTTTACCTGTATTCTGTCACAAATAGAAAGTCTATCTTTCCATGTAGCCATGCAAAAAACTCCAGAGCCTAATCAGCTTTTCTTTCTCCCCCATTCCCACTCCTAATGAGTGAGCAAATTCTGTTGATTCTTCATCTAAACTAACTCTATGTTGATTCCAACTTTCTAATCCTTCCAACAGTGCACTAATCTTAGACCATTATCATCTGGTAACTTCCTAAAGTCTATTTGCTTCAACTTCCTAAAGTCTATTAGAACATCAGATTCAAATTCAATGAACATTTCTGAAGCATCTACTATAATTCATCACTGGATTGGGTGTTTCCACATATTTATCTCACTTCATTCTCATAAAATTCTGCTATTGTTATTCCCATCTGCAACTGGAGAAATTGAAAATAGAAATAGAAATTGAATTGTGTGACTTAAGTAGGATCACGTAATTGCTGAGTGGCAAAGCCAGGATTTCAACCTCAGTCTTCTAACTCCTGTTCCAGCTGACTCAAATTTCTCACCTAGAATCCATTTGTCATCCTGCTGCCATGGCTACTTCCTCTGACACAGATCGAGTCACAGTACTCTCTGTTCAAAAGCTTCCATACTGTCTATAGCAGGGAGTCTAAATGTTTTGATTATGTACTCTCATCAATAAAAAAATTTTGACTACACATCCAGTGTATGTAGACTTATGTATTTATTTATAGAATACTTGCGTTTAAGTATGCTAGTATATATTATAATACATATATACAGAAATATGAATTTAAAAGGAAAGAGAATAAAATATTAGTAGAAGCCACAATATATTTTTGTATGCCTCTGTGGAGCATTTTTAACTTTCTCAGGGAGTTTCACTGCACTTTGGACATCACTGAATTCAAGTTCAAGGGCATCTATGATTTGGCTTCAACTCAACTTTTTGGGCTTAACTTTTAGAATTTTCCTTTCACCCCTCTCTACCCAAGCCTCCCTACGTTACTCACGGTTTCTTGTAAATACTATGCACCTTCACGTCTCTTTTTCTTGCCCCAGTTGTTCCATCAGCCAGAAGTGAGCATTATCCTTTCTTTGCCAGCAGAAAACTAGCTATTCCATTGGACTAAGCAAAAAATCCCATCTCTGTCATCAAAAGACCCTAGTCAAAACCAATCGCTCCTTGAGCACGTGGCATGTATCTCCATCATGACACTTATTTTATTGTCTCTTTTTGAAAATAGTGAAATCTTTGAGTACATGAGTTACATCACATTCATTTCTGTATTCCCCATATGGTATTTAATAAACATTTGTTAACTGAATAAAAGAATGTTAGCTGTTGTGAGTTTGAAGAATGCGCTACATGTAAAAACGTCAAAATAGAAATGATGCCATTTTCTTTGTTTTGACCCTTGTTTTCTGCCAGCCTATGGCATATGGATGGATAATGACCCATTTTCATGAAAATTTATAGCATACATGGAGCTGCATCGTAACAGGAAAATTGCTACTCTTTGAACATGGCTCAAACTCTTGAACATAGTTGCGTTTAGCAATGACTGAAAGCGTGTCGACTATTCTGTTCTTTTCCTTTCAGTCATTTAATATTCTCACTGGCAAAGAGAGAAGAAAGTTCAGACTGGAAAGAAACTTAATAAGCGTGTAAGTCAACCTCTTCATTTCACAGAAGCGGAAACTGAGGCTCAGAGGTTTTTGGTAACTTGTTCAGACTTCCGCTGCCACTTCCTGCTGAGCTAGGACTAGAACCTGATTTCTGGCCTCATCAGGTGTGCGTTCTCCAGGGCAACACTGCCTTCTTTGGTTGATTTCCATTCTTTGCATCATTAAGCTATGGCATAACCTCTGGGAACTGACTGAAACAAATGTGAATTCTCTTACATCTGCTTCTCAAACTAGGATTTATATGCACCCTCCAGGGGTGCCTGAGGCCACAGCCTAAACATCTTACATTTTCCTGGGAGTACAAATATTCCTCCAAAAAAATTTGGGGGAGGGGAAACTATTATTTTCATATTATAACAAACACAAATTTAGAAGAATTACTGAGATACATTTAGAGCAATTTTGGAGTTGCAGAATCCTATCCCCCTGAACATGCAGAGGTTGCACTCCTCTTGAACTAAGAAAATTTTGTTGGAAGAATCTGAGAAGTACTGGGCATCTGTGGTTTACCTTACTGGGCAGAAAGAGTAAGCTAAAGTTAAAAATAATATACTCTTGCTATTTTTACCTCTTCTACAATCTGATGTTTGCCTCAACCATTCTACGGAAATGGCTCTGTATATGGCTGCCAAAGAGAGCCTTCTTGCTAAATCGAGTGGATAATTTTCTTTTCTTTTCCTTTTCTCCCTCCCTCCCTCCTTTTCTTCCTTCGTTCCCTCATTTCTATCAATAGAAGGGTTTTATTGCATTTTAAAAATTAAAAAATTTTAGTAAGAGCTTTATTGAGATATAATTCACGTGCCATACAAGTCTCTCATTTAAAGTGTAGAATTGCATGACAATTTACATATTTTTAAATTTACTTTTTGTTGAGATATAATTGACATGTAACTGCATAAGTTTGAGGTGTATAATGTGTTGATTTGATACATTTGTATACTGCAGCATGACTAACCTCTGTCACATCACATAGTTGTCATTTCCATTTTGTGGTGAGAACTAGTGGTAAGAGCTAGTCTCTTAGCAACTTTGAAGTATACAATACAGTATTGTTGACTATAATCACTCTGCTGTGCATTAAAATATCACAAATAGAGTCTTAGGAATCATCCCACATCTTCTTGTTTTCATGACTGGATAACTCTTAGATCTTTTTCATCAACCTGCTGAACTGTTCCTTTTTTAGAGACATAGATACTATCTAAAAATTTTCTGATATCCTTGTTTTAACTGCTGTGGCTTGCTGAATCAACGCAACAAATTTGGTGCGAGTTCAATGTCGTTTACTTCAAGAATTAACTCATCTTTCTGGGCTTGAGATAGTGAACAAGCAGCACCTGGCCTCATCTGAATTTTATGGATGCCTTTTTTACTCAAGAAATTTTGGATTTCAACAAGAGACCCATTCTCCTGAATGACAATGTTGATGGGGCGGTGAGCATACGCAGACCTCGTCCAGTAATGGGTGTCTAATGTAATGCCTTTGATCGTGTTCCGTACGTGACTACAGAGTGCCAACTGTAGCCAGTTCCTGTTTCTTTACTATTTGTCAACCCAGAGGCTCTTTTTCTTTCCAAGGAGACTGAATTCTACATTGATGTCTTTCAAGTCCTCACAGGGTTCCTCTAGGACCCTTCACAGTGACTGTGCATCCCTTCAGCGATGTCAACACTTTCTGGGATGTCAGCAGTTTGATTGCTGAGAATGGTCTTCATTCTCACAGTAGGTGCAGCGAAAAGAGAACATCTCAGTCTTTCTTGACCTAAGGCATGTGACACTGCCGACTGTCCCTTCCTTCTTGATTATTTGCTTTGTCCTTTGCCTCCATAAGCTTCTCTCTCTTGCTTTGTCTCCAGCCCTTCTGGACAAAGACTCTTCTTGCCGATTTGTTTTTAAGTTGATTTTTCTTTTTCTTCTTTGCAGACTCACATACATAACTGACTTCTGCACAATTCTTCTTAGAACCTGCAAAGACATTTCAAGCTCAACTAATTGACCCCATTCTTGCCCCTACCTCCTGCCTTCCACTGCCATGCCCCCTGGTTCTCAGGACTATGTCACCCTGGCCCTAAATTACTATTTCTCTAGGGGCTCCTATTTTGTGGTGTAGATAACCTCTGAACAGCAGATATCTGAGCATCTTTCTCCACTTTTCCTTTTCTCTCACTTTCTTCATTTATTTCATCACCATGAACTACCTCCTAAATATTTTCCAAGCCAGTCACCATAACCACAATTACCATCCAAGTCCAGACCACTATTACCCCTCACCTTGTTTTCTTCAACAACCTCTGCATTTATTTCATAGTTTCGGGTCTTGCTCCCCTCATAAATATAGAGTCGGGAAGAAGAAAACTTTCTAGGAACTGTTAAAAAGGTAATAAAATTGTCAAAAGTGCTAAGTCACATTCTACTATTTTGTGATAGTTTGTAAAAAAGCAGCTTAAGAAAAATCCAGGTAAAAATGCCAAAAAAAAAAAAAAAAAGCAAGCATTTTGATATGTCAGTTGATAACGACATTTCAATAATACCACCCTGTGGAGAAAAAGACAATGATCAAATCCAAGTAATCTATGTCTCAAATAAAATTTTAAGCACTCCATATCTAGTTCTGATTTTACTCTGTCTTTCGACACCAGAGGAATCTTTCTTACATGTAAACTAAGTCCCATCCCCTGCTCCATACCCTTCAGTGGCTCCCCATTGCCTTCAGGGTAAATTCTAAACACTTTCATTTGGCTTATAACCATGATCTGGTCCCCACTTATCTCTCTATCTTCATGACCCCTTCACACTGGAGTTAGTCCAAACTCCTTTCAGTTTTGCAAATTCATCATGCTCCTTGCTTCCCTCTGTATTTCCCCCACCACATTTGATTGGCTAAAGCAGTGCTGTGCTGGTAAATGTTTAACAATTGCCTTTCTGCGGTGAGGAAGAGGGAGAGCCCTGATTAGTAGCATTTGATGATTTCCATGGTGTAAATCCTCTTACCATGGCTGATTTCAAGCTGCCAATGGGATGTTGCTGAACAGAGAATTGGAAAGAGATGAACACAATTGGTCCTAGCAAGTGGGTGCTTGCCTGCTCCAGCACACCACTGGGCTAAATCTTACAAATCCTTCAGATTCTGGCTTAGCTGTCCCTTTTTTCTGAGAATCCTTTCTTGATTATGCCATATGCTTCCACTGCAGCCTGTTTGTAGTCTGTTCTCACACTTGCTACATATTATTGCAATTTTCTGTGCCCTTCTGTGATTTTTCTATTGCTGGACAGTAAGCTCCTGAGAGGCAGGGATTGTGTCTTTTTTACCATCATCTTTCCAGAAGCTTCCGGAGTGCTTGACACATAGTGGTTCTTCAATAAATATTTGTGGAATAAATGAGTGAATGACTAAAAACCAATACCAATAATTAACATGAAATACCTACTTTGTGCGAGACACTCTACAAATTGATTTCTATGCATTACCTCAATTAATTGTCCTCAAAACTCTATAGTAGAACATTTGATTATCACCATTTTACAGATGAGAAAGATTGAGGCTTAGAGCAGCTAAGTACCTGCTCAAAGTCATAGTCAGTAAGTGTCACATAGCATGACTCTACTGCAAACACTTGTCCACTATGTTATGCTGACTAATTTTCATTTAAAGTGGAATAAAACTAGCATTTTTATATAGTTGACCGCTGCGAACGAGATTCAAGATCAAAGCCACTTTTATTCAAGGCTTCTACAGAGGGCCAGACTCTTAAACACTGTCACTGACATGGTAAATTAGTGCAAAGTTAAGGGTCAGTAATTGAGATTACTGACCCTTAAACTATTCATTTGCTTTTAATCAGTAATTCCATTTCTTAGAAAATAATCAGATATATGGATAACAATTTGTGGCCCAAATATTATTCCTAACATTTTAAAAAGAACCTTTTCGCTTTAGAATAGTTTAAAATAGTTTTAGCTATATAGAAAAATTGCAAAAATAATACAGAGTTTTCATATATACCACACCCAGTTTCGCCTATTATGAACATCTTACATCAATATGGTATATTTGTCACAATGAATGAACTAATATTGATACGTTATTATTAAAGTGTTTACTTTACTCAGATTTCCTTATTTTTTACCTTTACCTAATGACCTTTTTCTGTTCCAGGATCTCATCTAAGATATCATGTTACATTTAATTGTCTTTTTAGGTTCTTCTGAGCTGTGAGGTTTTTGGACTTTGTTTTTGATGACTTTGACAGTTTTGAGTACTGGTCACATGTTTTGTAGGATGCTCTTCTATTAGAATTTGTCTGATGTTTTCTCATGATTAGACTGGGTTGTGGGTTTTTTGGAGGAAAACCACGGAGGTAAAGTTGATTCTCATCCTATCAAGGGTACATACTATTCCAACATGACATTACTTTTGATGTTAACCTTGATTATCTGTCTGAGGTAGTGCTTGTCAGGCTTCTCCACTGTAAGATTCTTTCCCTCCCCTTTCCATACTGTTCTCTTTGGAAGAAAGTCACTAGGAGCAGTTCAAATTTAAAGAGGAGGAAATTATCAACCTACCTTAAAATCAGAGTATTTATGTAAATTATTTAGAATTTTTCTCCATGGAATATTGCCTATTTCCCTCCATTAGTTTATTCATTTAATCATTTGTTTATAACAATATGGATCCATAGATTCTTGTTTATACTTTTGATTATAATCCAATACTATTTTATTTTGTTGCTCAAATTGTTCCAGCTTTGGGAGAGTTTTCAGTTGGTTCCTATGTCTCTTTGATACACCCCATCATGGTGTTTTTGGGGGACTTCCTCAATTTCTGGTGCTACTGGATGCTCCAGGCTCACCTTGTCTATTTCCTGCCCCGGTCCTAAAGTCAGCCATTCCTCCAAGGAGTCTTTGTTCCTTTTATTGAAGAACAGTTTTAGAAAACAAGATCTGAGCTTATTTCTACTACGGTCATGGTGCTTCTAGGTCCTTCTAGCTGACAGAGCAAAGAAATACATGTGTCTATACACATGTGTTTATAAATATTTATAAATGTAACTATCTGTATTTATATTGAGCTAAACATGAATTCCTACTGATGTCTCCAACTCTAATCCATCACCACATGGATCATTTTAGCCTCCACCCTTACTTATCTGTAATCTCCCACTACAACAGTGAGAAACTCAGTTCCCACCATCCACCATCCATTTACTTAATTTTTCAAATCCAGTTATACATGTATAGTGGTTTCAGAATTGTCAATCCATACCCCCATGGGAACAATTTTATCAATAAGTGTGCAGTTCTTATGTATAGTTTCTTTTGCCTTCAGTCTTAGAGACTGCACTCATTTCTAAAGTTATTTAGGTCAGAATGCTTTCCCCATCCCTATCGGTGAAGTTGTTTCACACATTTGTAATACAATTAGATCGTTTTGCTACAGTCTGCATTCCATCGTGGGATCCCTGACCTCCTAGATTATTATTTTTGAAAATGATGTTTATTATTCCATACCTTAAGGCTTACTCTTTGTGCTATAAAGTCCTATGGGTTTTGGAAAGTGCTTAGTGTCGTGTACCCACAATTACAGTACCATACAGAATGGTTTCACTGCTCTACAAATTCCCACATGCTTCACCTAGCAAATTCTTTCCCCACTCCCAAAACAACTGACAACAACTTATCTGTTTACCATCTTTATAGTTTTGCTTTTTGCAGAATGTCATATAATTGGAATCATGCAGTACGTTACCTTTTCAGATTGTTTTTTTTACTTAGCATTATGCTTTTAAGATTCACCCACATCTTTGCAATGACTTGATAGCTCATTCCTTTCATAGCTGAATAGTATCACATTGTATGAATATACCACAGTTTATCCATTCCCTTACTGAAGGACATTCTCTTGCTTCCAGTTTTTGGTGATTATGAATTCCCAATGATTTTTTAAAAAACAGTCGAATCATTGACAACAACAAAAATATTCAACATTGAGCAAATATTTGAGTACACAATAGTACCTCAGTATAACATGTTAGAAGAGTTTTTAATGGCGTTGGAAAAGTAAGTACATATAGGACACAAAGATTATGTATTCAGTATATTTTCAATGATATGAAACATGCATATGTATCTATATCTGGAAGGAAATACAGCACAATGTTCACAGAAGTTATCTCTGGAGATGGGTATAATAAATACAGTTACTCCTTAACTAGTTCTCACATTTTTCACATAGGTTAATTATTACTTTTATACTTAGGAATAAATAAACCAAAATCATTTCTGCATCATGAATTATGCTCTAGATTCTGTAGGGAAATGCAGCCGCGTATATTCAGAAGGCTCTTGGGAATTTTCCTCCTCTTCCTTCCATTTCTTAGAGATTGTCTTTCTGGAATAGTTCTTTCATGTTCTAGATTCATTTTCATTCCCTTGGCTCTTCAAAACCTCTGAGGGTTTTTACGCAACTTTGTTTCCCCCTTACTCCTTCATTTCCAACTCTCCTTAAAATCATGACAAATATCACCAACCAGACCCTCTTATTTTCCCGTTAGCAGTACTACATTTGTCCCATGTGGCAATCGGGACCTCTATTTTCTCGAACACCTTGCATCTTATTTTGTAAGCAAGATTATTTACATTCCCTTGGCACTGGATGTCGTGAAGCTTCAATCTATTCCATTTTAAGATATTTTTGATTATTATTTTTATAGTAAGGGGTGGAGGACACAGTGGCGATTAACACACATGAAAAGAAAAAAGGAAAAAAAACTAAATTAAAGTGGATGCATGTAAACTTAGCATACTACTTCTGAAAGTCTAACTACTTCTTTCACCTCAGCCAGCTATATTTCTCCATAAGGGCAAAACTAATGAGGAAAGCTCATTGAGGTTTTGTAGGTGGATGATGAGAAGAATAACAAAGTACAGGGCCTCAATCCTTGCACTTTTAAAGGAGCTCTTAAATTTCTGTTTTTGTTTAAGTAAGTTGATATAGCATATATTTCTTATGACCATTGGCAAAACTACTTAGACAAACTTTATTTCTTTTGGAACGTTATAATTCATTTTGTTTTCACCAAATATTGAAACTTTAATTTTAAGATTTCTTTTCTCTCAGTGCTAGGGACACTGGGAAAAAATGTTTGTACTAATTTCAACTCACGCCCCTAACCACGTTGGAAGTGCTGCAATTGATGAAAATGGATACCTCCAGCTGGCTGTCGACACCTGACCTCTGTTCTCAGCAGATTTATTTGGAAAGAAACACCTTTGAAAAGGGGAGAAAACCACATGCCAATAGAGTATAAAATGGCTCTTGCCAATGTCTGACTCAGCAGTGGGTTCCCACAAAGCCCAGTTCTTCTGGAAAAAGGGATGGTTCCACGCCACTCATCTGTCCGTAGGCATGCTGTGGCAGCAGCTCCCATAGGAGAACTAGAAGGACTTACAACTAGAATATACAGCTATGTACTCAGGCTTTGGGGAGGGAAAAAAGAGAGAGAGAGAAGGAGATTGGCAACAGACGTTAGCTCAGAGCAAATCTTTCCCAGCCAAAAAAAAAAAATTCTGTTTCTTAAAAAAAATAAACAAATAAGAGATGGTTCCAAGCATGTGGAGGCTGGTTGACATTTTCTGAGCTTCTACTTTGTTAGTGGCAGTGTGCCAATTGCTGAATTTCAGAAGGTGAATAATCCTTAGTGTGTCCTTTCAAGGAGTTCATAGTCTAGCAAGAGAGTAGGAACACAGGTTGCTCTCTAGGAAACTAGGCGATAAATGATATTCCAGGCATGGGAAACGTGGCACTGTGAAGGGCCATTTCTGAGGCTGTGAAGGCACAGGGAGGGATCTGACAGAGCCATTCCCAACTGTTTGCCCACAGGAATTCTTTATTTTCACATCATTTCTGGCTGGTAGAGGTGACTTTAGAATGCTATGGATGATTTGAGGCCTGTTAAGCATTTGGATAATTTTACAGCTAAATACTGAGAAGTCCTTGATACCATTTTTGAAGAAGGACATTTAATCTTCATGTTCTAGAGCACAGACCTAAATTTGTTGGAGGGGAAGGGAGGCAGCTACCTTAAGTGATGAGGCTGGTTCAGGCTTTAACGGACAAGCTGCCCCACTCCAGGCGTGAGCCTTACCTTGTACCTTTGGCTAACGCTTAGAAGTTCAGAGGCAAAGTATAATGGAAAAACCGTGGCTATACCTTACCATACATGTTCAGAAAGCTGAGACTGCAATTGGAGTGAAAAGCTAGTACGTGGTAGTCTTTAGACATCTTCTGTTGGCCACAGAAGGCCAGGACTCCAATCAGTAGGTGGAAATGATTCAACAATATCAGTAGGTCAATGCTTATGCAAGAAAGATATTCAATAGGCAGAAATGCACTTCTAAGTATATTGTGGGGGTAACTAATTACCTTCCTGTGATTTTTGTATAATTCTTTCCTCCTAATATACATTGGCAAACATATAAATTGTTGTAAGCAAGAAATCCTATCATTATTTCAGCTGTGCTTTGAAAGGCAATCCTTAACTTATAAAGGTTCTGCTTTCTAAGAGATAAAGTAAAGGTCGTTGTCTGGGCGTCATATGACTTTCCTCATAGTAGCAATACGGGAGATGTAAAAGCAGAAAGTGGAGGCCCTTATTTATTGGATTAATTTGATTTATGCATGTCTGTGCCTTCCTTAAGTTTTTATTATGCAGATTTTAAACATAACATAAAAGTATAAAGAATACTATTAAAAAACACTATTCAGTTTGAGTAAATCATACCTTTTGCCCTATTTTCTTCAAGTTTTTTAAAGCTTATTAAACTTTGCAAACTAATTATGAAGAAAAAATTTTCTTGGCAAAAAACAGGCTCTGCTATTGCTCATGCCATATTCAAAAGCGACTTCTTTGTTGCCAAAGTCCTCCAAACTTTGAACTTGGGGTTAAATGAGCTTTCAGGATTTGGCCCCAGCTTACCTGTCTAGTTTCACTATCTGCCACTTCTGCTCCTTACCAACCCCAAATATACTATACCCAAGCCCTGCGGAATTTCTTTCAGTTTGTGGAAGAAGCCGTACTATTTCTTACTTCCTCCCTATCTAGAAAGGCCGTTCTCTCTGCCTGGGATACCTTCCCCTCTGCCTCCTCTCCTGAGTGATTCCCACCCAGATCTTAGTCTATGTGTCTTCTGGAAAGTTTCATCTGACATCTAATTAGGTCAGGTGCCTTCCTAAGGGTTCTTCCTCCAATGGAGTATTTTTCTCTTTTTAATATCAAATACTGGCTGAAACAGTGAACACAATAAACATGGTAGGCAACAATTAGTAAAGAAACAAAAATATGTATCTTGGGATTTATAAATATTTTTGAAAATTTGTTTTAAACAAGTTTAATGTTGAAGACTACAGATCCATTGAAAGTTACATTTAATATCCAATTATTTTATAATACTCATATAGCCCTTGTATACTACTTTGCATTAGTCTTTCACATATTAATCATACATATACATTTATATCTACATAGATATCCCACAGAGATGTAAAAAAAAGAGGAAGAGTTAGAAACACGTTGGCTGTCTCTCATCTCCCTCCTATTGGAAGCACAGTGCCAGGTTTCTTATCTCTAGAGTATCATTTTTGCCTAATTTTACAGAGAGTGACTTGAGTATGTATTATACATCCAAATAGAGTGTAAGTTTTTGTGTACATACTATCTGGAACATTTACTAATATACTACACAATACCCAGCACAACCTCAGCACGTAATAGTTATTCAATTAATTATTAGTTTGCAATTACATTTTTAAAATGAAAAGAGGGATGACTAAAATTTATTTTAAAAGCACTTGGAAATAGATGGTTCTAAATTTTGAAAAGCTTGGAAAGAGGTTTTCCGTAATTAACTTCAGGAACAAGGTTCTCCTTGTATTGCTGAACTTA
The DNA here is from genome assembly GCF_041296265.1 of Equus caballus. Lineage (NCBI taxonomy): Eukaryota > Metazoa > Chordata > Mammalia > Perissodactyla > Equidae > Equus > Equus caballus. Next base: position 39,327,862 of record NC_091707.1, read on the forward strand.
TTCATTTTCTCTCCAAATATTTATTGAGATTTCTGTGTTTTTGGTCTTGAATTTACAATGGTGAACAAAACAAATACAGAATTTTTAATCTAGTGTAGATTTAGAGATTAAGAAAATAAGTAAACAATTTAGGCAAAGAACAAGAACAAATACTGAGTGTAAAGGAGTGCCTCTCTAAATTGGATGAGGAAGACACATTTGACGTGGGAACCAAAGTTTGAATAGAATAGAGGCGCGTTCAGAGAAGGAGAGGTTTTTTTTTTTTAATACAAAGGGTGGGGAAAGGGAGCCCAAATTGAAGTTAAACAATATGCTGAGCACACAGAGCGTTTAGACAAAGAGTATGAAAAAAAAGTAGTAATTTGGAAGTTCTATGATTTAGTTATTTTTCAGCGTGTGCGTGTGTGTGTGTGTGCGTGTGTGTGTGTCTCCTATTACTCAAGGTATCATTCTTAGTTTGAAAATCAAGTTCAGCTATATGTTTATGTTAAAAACAAAAGTGATGTATATGGTTACTATTCTTGTTTCCGAGATGTACTGTGTGATCAGATGTGACGGGTTTAAATGGTGAGGAAAAATCTAATTTACAACCATTTGGGAGGACACATCGCAGCTCCCAAAGATGCTCCTAATTTTTCCTTTTTATGTTTTATGTGGATTTTGCCACCTTCATCAAATTGATGAAGGCTTCCAGTGCTCTTGGTGAATCATGGACATTTTAATAATGACATTTGATAGACTGTGTTTTGACTTCTGCTAGCATTTGTTAGATTAATTCAATAAGAAGGCCATCAGACTGAGGTGGCTCCAATGCAGTGGTACCTATCTAAGCAAACCAAAATCTACGCTTGTAACTACCTTAAGTTTACAAAACGGAAACCTGAGGATAACCAATCACAAACCACTTTGAGCTGTAGCCAATCAATAATTTCCTTACCTCACTTCCGCCTTTTCTTTATAAAAGTTTTTCCCCTGCTCCCATTGGAGGAGCACTTCTACTATTTCTGGTTTGGCACTGCCAAAATCAAATCAATTTTTGCTCAAATAAACTCTTAAATTTTTTCTTTCTTTGCTGAGGAAGCCTGGCCCTGAGCTAACATCTGTGCCCATCTTCCTCTACTTTATATGTGGGACGCCTACCACAGCATGGCGTGCCAAGCGGTGCCGTGTCCGCACCCAGGATCCGAACCGGCAAACCCAGGCCACCGAGAAGCAGAACGTGCAAACTTAACCTCTGTACCACCAGGCTGGCCCCTAAACTCTTAACATTTTAGTATGCCTCAGTTTATCTTTGAGCACACTTAATGCAATCGAATTAGAATACGTATATTGAGCATTGGTAAGGACTTTTAAGGTCTGGTATACCAAGCACCAGATCCTATTCAAGCTTCCCCATCAGCTCTCAGTTTATACCAGTGTAAAATAGGGTTTCTTGTAAACTCCACTTATTTTACTCTTGGAGCAACACAGAACAAGTCTACTTCTTTTTCTACTTAGTGGAATTTCAAATATATAAATGCACCCCAATTTCTACATTATTCCTTTCCTAGCTAAACATAATCTCATCCCCTTCGTCTCTTTTTCATGAACTAGTCTATCGCTGAGTAGCTCATCTCCTATATCATGGATACTCTACACTTGCCCTCATGGAATTACCCTTTTTAGTCAGTCCATATCCTCAAATTATCATTCACAGCTCTCAAGTACTTGTTAATTTCCTTCTCAAGGAAAGTTTAAATATTTTTGACCCAAAGAGAGCCTGGGCTGCGTTAGGAATTTTGTGAGCTTCACTAGAAATAAGTTCTTTCTTGATTTTTTTCTTTTCTTTCATGTTCTGATCTTCTAATGTGGTCACAGATTCTACCAACTCGAGATTCCTGGCAGAGATATTTTGTCAACGGGTATGTCTAAAGACGTAAAGTCAGTGTTTCTCAGAAAAACGTATTTCACCTGTCTTCCAGTGAGTGAAATCTTGTCAGACAGAGAGAGTTTTCTGCAGAATGGTTTTAAAAGAAGAGGGTTTTAATAGATCTATTGTCAGTGAGCATAAATACTTCATCCAGAAGACAACAATATATTGTGAGTGGATTAAATCATTGGCTTCTTTTTAAAAAATTTTTTAAATTTAATTTTTAATTGAGGTTACTTTGGTTTATAACATTATATAAATTTCAGGTTTACACCATTATATTTCAATTTCTATGTACACTACATCATGCTCACCACCCAAAGTCTAACTGTCATCTATCAACATACACATGTGCCCTATTAACCCTTTCGGCCTCTCCTTTTCTCTTTCTCCTCTAGTAACCGCCAATCTATTCTCTGTGTCTATGTGTTTGTTGTTGTTGCTTTATCTTCCACATATGAATGAAATCATATGGTGTTTGTCTTTCTCTGTCTGACATTTCTATTAGCATAATGTTCTCAAGGTGCATCCATGTGGTCATAAATGGCAAAATTTCATCTTTTTTTATGGCAGGGTAGTATTCCATTGTATATCTATCTATCTGTCTATCTATCTATCTATCTACATCTCATATCTGTATCCATTCATCTGTTGATGGGCACTTAGGTTGTTTCTAAGTCTTGGGTATTGTGAATAATCCTGCAATAAGCATAGGGGTGCCTATATCTTTTCAAATTAGTGTTTTTGTGCTCTCTGGATAAATACACAAACATTAACTCAAAATCTATTAGAAGACTTGAATGTAAGACCTGAAATCATAAAACTCCTAGATGAAAACATAAGCAGTATGCTCTTCGATATTGGTCTTAGCAGAATCCTTTTGAATATTATGTCTCCTCAAGCAAGGGAAACAAAAGAAAAAATAAACAAATGGGACTACATCAAACTAAAAAGCTTCTGCACAGCAAAGGAAACCATCAACAAAATGAAAAGACAACCTAACAATTGAAAGAAGATATTTGCAAATCTTATATCTGATAAGAAGTTAATATCTAAAACACATAGATAACACATATAACTCAACAAAAAAAAGACGAACAACCTAATTAAAAAATGGCCAGAGGATCCAGCCATTTTTCCAAAAAGGATATAAACTCAAAAGGCAGATGGCCAACAGGCACATGAAAAGATATTCAACATCACTAATTATTAGGGAAATTCAAATCAAAACTACAATGAGATATCACCTCTTGTTCATCAGAATGGCCATTATTAAAGAGATAAGAGATAGCAGGTGTTGGAGAGGATGTGGAAAAAGGGAACTCTCATACACTGCTGGTGGGAATGTGGATTGGTGCAGCCACTATGGAAAACAGCATGGAGATTTTTCAAAAAATTAAGAATAGAACTGCCATATGATCTAGCTATTCCACTTCTGGGTAAATCATTGGTTTCAAAACTGTGCTTGGCAGGTGTCTTGAGAGTTTCTTGGAGTTACATACACAGCTACCACAGGGGGATGTGTGTACAAGTGGTGATGCCCAGCTCAACTACGGTTGCTCAACTTTTTTTGATTTTTGTGCGTGTGTGTTTAAATTGGGCTTTGTCAAGAGATTTAGTTGAAAAGTGACTAAAAATTATTTTGAAAATCACTGGAACCTCCTGAATATTTTTGATACTATCTTAGGATTTTCTCTTATGAATAGTAGAATATTCTCATTAAGCTTCTCGTTAAAGCTGGAATCTTTTGTGGCATTGGAATTTTATTTATAACAATTAATAAAGATGCCACCTACAAGGGATAATGACACTAAATGAAGAAGTAAGGATTAGGAATAGGTAAACTCAGGAACTGCGAGGACCCTGCTGTCATGCAAATGTCCTTGATAATGAAGAAAGGGGGAATGAAATTACAGTTCATATGGCTGTATAGAAACAGAATTGTTCCTATGGAGAAAGCTTTCTAAAGGTTCCCTAAGGCTGTGCAGCTCTTTAAATCAGCAAGCCCCTTTTATTTTCAGTCACAAAGTGGAAAAAAGCATCTCCTTTTCACTATTTCTCTCTCAAGAAATCCAAACTATAAGTATTGTTGAGTCACCTTATCTCTCTTTGAAGAGCGAAATGCCATGTCTTTGCAGGTTGAATGTAGAAGATTTACAAAGAAAAGAGAGTAGAGAAATGGATCATAACAGCATTGGATTTAATATTTTCTTCATTTTACAATGTTCTGCCTTGCTTGACATGTTTACTTTGCAAACACTTATATTCCTGGCTCAGAGTTGCTCTCTGAACACCGCGGTGCATAATTAATGTCAAGGTGGAAAGTGATTATGCTGCAAATGCTGCTCCCTCTGCTCTGAAAAGCATTTTTAAAGCCAATTTAGGTCACATATGGTTCAATCTCTTAGAAATTTTCTTAATTGTTCAGCTAAAGAGAATGCCTCAGGGTGTTTATTAACAGACATTCCAATGGGCTCTCCATCCTGGGGTGTGTGAGTGTCATGGGAGGAGGGTGCGCTATCCACAGGGTGCAGTGCAGGGGTGATTGTTGCAGGAGAGAGGGACCCCAACAAGGGTATTTTTTTAAGCCTCAAAAATACAAGCAAAACAACAAAGAACACAGTTTAGCTGAAAAGTATGTGACAAATTGTGCACCGTTTTAAAGAAAGCTGTTCTTATTTTCCTCACTCCAGTAAGCTTCTGAGGTTCACATGGCAAGGAACACGTCAGGCTAGAAAGCAGATATACAATACATTTTTAAATGGACCATTTCTTTTATCTTTTGTCCTTTGCTGCTCTTTCTGAGTCTTCTGCTGACTGGGGAGCAGACTGAGGAAGCTTGCAGCAGCAGTCAAGGAAGTCAACATGGTGGAAAATCCTCAAGCTTTTTTTGATGTCTATGGTCACTTAGGCTGGAGCCAGAAGATGTGCTGTCCTGGGAGTGATAGTCAGTGTTACTGGTGGGGAAAAGAAGAAAATGGAGGCTCTTTAGATTTCTCATCTGCACAGAGAACTACACCAACCTAGAGTAGAATAGCTCTAGAGAGCAGCTCCTTCTTCCTTCCATTTTTTCCTTCCCAGGTGGGGAGCCACTTGGAACCCAAGAGTTGATATGGAAGGGGATCAGAACACCTCACTTTGGCATGAGGATTATTTGGAGATGAAGGCAATGAGAATCAACAGGTACAGAAAGAAACCTTCTTGGAGATTCCCTTAAGCAGAAATTTCTGGGAAATAAGGCTACCATAAATTCTTTCTTCAGAGAAGACCTTCCCCCAGAAGGAAGAATGAGAATAAAACCTACCAGAAATCCCTTCTCTGGGGAAGTTTTGTGGCCCTGAAGGAGACAGAATGTCCACTTATATTGTATAAACAAAGATCACATTTTCTTATCCCTTGATTGTTCTTCTAAAACTCATTTTTCTTTCCTAAGGAAAACTTTTCATAAAATCCTTTTCTTCTCCCTGCCTTTCTTTTACTAAATTAGGTATGTAAGCCTTTAACTTCAATACTTTAAGAAGCCAGCTACTTCTTTTGTTGGCTCCCATTTGCATATAAATAAACCCTTTTCTCCAGTTAATTTGTCTTTTTTCAGTTTAATTTGCACATGCCTATCACTGAGTCTAAGAGAGTAGAGGAAAAGTTTTTCCTCCCTTACACCGAATTACCAACTTCACATCATCACATAATACACACCATATTTCCTCACATTTCTCTTAGTGTATGAACATAATAAACACTCTTCATATATTATCACCATGTGTCTTAGGTAGGTAATTAAGAAGCAGAGCCTGAGAAAAGGGTTCTTCTGCATGGAATTTGGCGAGGGAGTGCTACAGGTGAAACCTGAAAAGGAATAAGGGAAGCAGGATAGGGCAGGGGAACAAGCTCTGCAAAGATGTGGATTCTGCTGAAGTCTAGTCTTAGCCTGATCCCACAGGGAGCAATGGACCACGGCACCACATGCTTGTCCCACCTTGAAGCAAGGGAGCTACTTATTTTATATTTCATACCAGTCAGTCATTGGCTGTGGGCTGCCCTGGAAGGCAGGCATGACCTTGCAAGCATTTCCAGGGAGGTGGCTCCACTCAGTCCTGAGGGCACCTCTCATAAGAAGGATTCAGCTGTGAACTGCTAGGAGCCAAACTCAGAGCAGCTGGGGGATGAAGGAACTCTTGCCAGGGCACCAACAGCCTCTGCTAGATGATGCAAAATATCCACCCTGTCTAGTAATTTATTTACGACAAGGATACCCCAGGACCTATTGTAGATAAGCTAAATCTTTGTGTGAAGAGAATTATTGAAGATATAGGGCAGGGGTCAACAAACCTTTGCTGTAAAGGGGAAATTAATAAATATTTTAGACTTTGTGCTCTTTGTTACAACTACTCTGCCATTGTCATATTAAAACAGCCACAGACAATATATAAACAAATGGGCAAAGCTGTGTCCCAATAAAACTTTATTTACAAAATCAGGTGGGGTACCAGATTTGGCCTGTGGGCTATAATTTGCTGACTCCTGATATAGTAGGGGATAAAACAGAGAGGAATAATCAGTGTTCCTGATTCATCTACCCTCTTAAAACAGCATCAATTTGTTGTTTCAGATATAAAGCTTATAATTAATATTTTTTCCAGTTTTGGTTAAGAGTATAGGCTTTGCAGTTTTAAGACCAAAATTCCACTTTTGTCATTTCCAGGCTACCCATTTCACAAGGTCATGTTGAGCAATAAATAACAAAACATATCTAATGCACTTAACATGTTGTGGCTGGCACTTAGCAAGTGCTTAATAAACGATATTTTGTTATCATTGTTCTTTTTTGTTTTCAGATTTGTGTGTGTGTGTGAGGAAGATTGGCCCTGAGCTAACATCTGTGCCAGTCTTCCTCTATTTTACGTGGGACGCTGCCACAGCATGACGACGAGTGGTGCTAGTTCCTTGCCCTGGATCCGAACCTGCAAATCCCGGGCTGTGGAAACAGAGTGCACAAACTTAACCACTACACCATGGGGCTGGCCCGTCCCTGTTGTTATTTTTCATGGAATATTGTTTTATAATTACTTCCCTGGCATTTTCCCTGTTTTCATTCAGTGTCTGATTTACTCCTGAGACATTACGAGATTGAAAATAAAGTTTTGAAGAATAAATGTGATCGCACAAGGGAAGATCTGTTTTGCTCACATCAAGTTGACCCAAGACCAAGATCTGTGCTTTCTAATTTCCTAGTCTCCCCTTCTTTTGCTGAGCAGAGATAGACAGAGTAAAGATTTATGAAATAGGTCCTCATCTAGAGATGGAATTGATGTTGTGGAGGAATTAAATAGGATGGGAGTCTGGTAGAAAATCTGACATATAAATGGATCCTATTTGCTGGAACAAAGAATTACCAGGGGAGGAAAATGGGATGACCCAAGACGGCACCTTACACTGGCCACTCCCACGATCACCACTTGCCTCAGTGACTCACTGAATGCCTGAAGGAGTTGCTAACTCCATTGAGTGTAAATCAAAACAACTTTTACTTGTTTCATTTAGTTTCCATTATGGGATGGTGGCAAGCCCTGGATTGGAGGCTTGATTTAAAACAGAGCTGTCTCTCTCTGTTTCTCAGGCAGGAAAAAAATGTGAGCAAAAATTACTCTTGTCTCTAAGGAGCCTGTGGAGTTGGCCCCTGTTCCGGAGAAGAAGCTGGAAGGTCAGTGCTGCTGATGCAGATTCATTGAGGAAGTGTACTCCTCAGAGGCAAGCCATCCATCATTACTCACTTGCTAGGCTTTCACTTTCCAGACGACTACATAATGTTCAAGTTGGACATACAACTCTGTGTCTGCCCAGGGGAAACAAATGGCACCCCTTCAGTAGATTAAATGGATTGGGCCATCCAAGGGAATCTGTTATATGAAATCATTTGGCTCACTGAACAGCCTCATGTTACAGATAAATGAAATCCTTCAGCAAAGGAGCCAAACCTGCTTTTTAGTTATTTTCCAGAAGTAGAGCCATTTGTTGCCAGAAAAAGTTCAGCTTCATGATAATGGGGAACACTGGACTGGGAGTATCTTTTGCATTTCAAATAAAATCCCAATTTCTCATCATGGTTATAAATACCTCAGTCTCACACCACTTTCTTCCTCATTCATATGCTCCAGCCACACTGGCTTTCTCTTTGTCCCCCAAATCTGTCAAGTGTACGCCACGCCAAGGACCTTGCACTTGCTGTTCCCTGCCTAGGATAGCCTTTGCCCAAGTCTTCGAAAGACCGATTTTTTGTGATCATTGATTCAGCTCAAATGTTTTCTTCTTGGGGAATTCTTCCCTGACAACTCCCCCTGAAGAGGCATCTACATCACTCTCTGACAGATTATCCTGAGTTATTATCTTTATAGAACTTTTCGTTACTTAGGACTTTCTTATTTATTTGTTTATCTTTTATTTTTTGATTCTCCCTTCTAAAATGTAAGTTTCATGAGAACACTGTCCTTTGTCTGCTTCTTCAGCTTCTAGACAAAGCCTGGCACAAGGTGATGCTTAACTAGTATTTTCTGAAAGAACAAACTAAAGAATGAGTCAGATAATCCAGACCATATTCAAAACCAGTCCCGTAAAAATTGGAAATTTTCATATTCTTGTTGGTCTCAGTTTTCTTAAAATAAAGAGACTGGAGAATTTTAAAGAATTTATCCACTCACATTTTATGACTTTCTGGAGATTTTTCTTTTCTTTGACTTCAAATTTTGTCAGCCATAAAAGAAACCATCATAATATTGGAATCAAGAGTATTCTGCACCTTTCTCTGTGGCTATGTCATCACAAAGCCAAAATAATTGATTCCATCAAATCTGTTATTTGATATCACAAAAATTTTATTTTTAGGTTATGTAGACACAATTCAAATGAATAAAGAAGAGATTAAACTAGAAGAGTTGACCCTTAAGATCCTGAGATATGAGATCAGATATTACTTTTCCCAATTGTCAGCATATTATTTTCCATTGAGAAGTGATCCTTAGTGTTGATAGTGAAATATGGCAAGCTCGCTGGAGTTTATGTCAATAACATTTAAGAAATCACCAGCTTTGACTTCGATTTTGGTTTTTTTGAAGACGATAGAAAATCTCTCCCAACACACATCCCCCACACAGCAGCGGCCTTGCCATTTATCTTGAAGATTACACTTTTCTCAGCAGGATGTTGAATTCCTCTTCCTACAGGACTGTAGTTGTCTTGCCCAGTTGCTCCTTTTTGTGCTGAGATCAAATGCTGTATCTTGGTGGTTGATATTATTTGGTCAACTCTATTCTTTCACACTCCATTCCGTGCACATAGCAGTGTGTATAATTTTAGAAACCAAAGGAAAGAATTTTTATCAGTGCACTTCATTTTTGCTCACAGACATTTATCAAATGTCTCCTATGCCCAGCACTTTGGGGAATGTAGACAAGAAAGCAGATAACATGGGTCCTGCCCTGATTTATATGCCATATTAGATGTTATAAACATTAGTTAAACACCTACTGTTTACCAGGCATCAGCTGGACACTTTCCCTTTAATTTTGTCATTTATTCCTCAAAACCATCATGCTTTATAGGCGTTATTGTTCAAATCTGGCAGATGGGAAAACTGAAAGTTAAAGGTTCTCGCAATTTTTCAAAGATTAAATTTATGTCAAAGCTAGTACTTAAATTATTCTGATTTTAAGTGTAATGTCCACTGCAGAAAAATAAATGCTACCACAGCATTAATGAAACGACTATAGAACAAGGCAAGCTACTCTAAACACAGCAGGGGAGGAGAAACGTGTACTCCATCTCTCCACTTTAAGGAGCTGAGTGATTTAGGGTTCTCCAGAGAAACAGAACCAATAGGACATTTAATTATTTAATTATTTATGAGGAATTGGCTCACGGAGTCATGGAGGCTGACAAGTCCTGAGATCTATACTCCGCAAGCTGGTGACTTAGAAGAGCCGATGGTATGAGTTCCTGTCTGAGTGCCAGCAGGCTCAAGACCCAGAAAGAGCTGATGTTTCAGTTCAAGTCTGAAGCAAGAAAGAATCATGTCTCAGCTCAAGGCAGAAGGAGCTTCCTCTTACTCACAGGAGAGTCAGGCTTTTTGTTCTATTCAGACCCTCACTGACTGGATGAGACCCACCTACATTAGGGAAGGCAATCTGACTCACTCAGTCTGCCCATCCAAGAGTTAATTTCAATCAGAAACACTCTCACAGACACACCCAGAATAATACTTGACCAAATGTCTGGGCACTCTGTGGTCAAGCCAAGTTGGCATATAGAATTAACCATCACAGGGGGTTTGCCTTTTCTCTCTCTCTCTCTCTTTTTTTTTTTGTGAGGATGATTGGCTCTGAGCTAATATCTGTTGCCAATCTTCCTCTTTTTGGTTGAGGAAGATTGTTGCTGAGCTAACATCTGTGCCAGTCTTCCTCTATTTTGTATCTGGGATGCTGCCACAGCATGGTTTGATGAACATTGTGTTTGTCTGTGCCCGGGATCCAAACCCATGAACCCCAGGCTGCTGAAGAGGAGTGCACAAACTTAACCACTTTGCCACTGGGCCAGCCCCTGCCTTCTCTATCTTGATATGCATTAGTAACAATCACTCATAGTTGCTGCATTAAAACCCTTATGTCATGTTTTTATTTAAATTGAGGCAGACGTCTTCTTTTGTTTGATTTACACTGCCCAGCATCCATTTTCCTTTCGCACCTGTTCCTGATATAATTTTGGGGAATTACCTCTCTTTAGTTGCCTCTTCTAGGGGGGACTATACATCAAAGTGCCCCACTTTTCTCTACCTGAAGGGCAGACATGTGACCCAGGCTAATCTCAATAGACTCTCCCTCCATTGTGAATCTTGAGTAGAGGGACACAAGGAGGGGAAAATGTTTGGGTGCAACTATTTCAGTGGCAGCGTCTCTTCGAGTACTTCCTGCTGTGTACATGCCTGAAACTGCCAGTTTTTCAGCCTGTTTCTTTTTTCTGCCACCAATATCCTTTTAATAAATTTTCTTCTGGCTTAAGTTAGCCACATTTGTTTTTGTTGCTTACAATGAAGGTACTCTATCGGATACAAAAGCATTCTACGATTCCCATCCTTTTGTGTCTAGTCTCAGCGGGGATGAACATCAACTATTTTAGATTTGCCAGTGGAATGGATTTCCCAAAAGATTAAGTATATATCTGAAGCCTGGACTACCACCGAGAATTCTGTAGCTATTTTTTGAAGTGCTTTCATTTTACATTGTCAAGTTTGGTTTCCTTTGACTCATATGGTCCCCACATCCTGAGATGGAGACTAAAGCCATTATTTTTGCTTAATCTTAAAATCTTCTTATAATACTCACTTTTCAAGTGGGATTCCTGGGGTTATTCAATCTCCTATTATTGCCTGCTTTAACAAGGAGTAAAATGACTGATTATGCAGCCCTTTTTCCACCACCGTGCTAGAGTTTCTGTACAGTAAGAACTCATTACCGAGCCTCTCCATCCCCGATTAAGAAGAAAAGACCACAAGAAACTAAGTGACTAGACGGAGGCTCAGTAGCATGGAAGAGAATCCAGGAACTGAACTTAAAGTTTTCTCCTTCCTTGGCGTTAACAACCCAACTGTGTGATGTTGATCTCTCTCCCTTTCTCTTTCATGCGTTGACCTGCGCTGCCCATAGACTGCTCTGGTGTTTCTCCAAGTCAGACTCCAGCATTGGTACATTGCATGAATGCATCCTAGAACCGGATCCAATCAGGAACACGGGCCAGGAACCAGCAACAACATCTGCTTTAGAAAACCACATCACCCCTGCCATTTCTGCCATTTCTCCCATTGTTCCCGTTTTGCCTTGGCAGATGAAAATGTTCCCCTTTGACAGTTTCATTTGGTTCCTTGAGAGCCTTACAAAGCCTCAAACTGCCATCTGGGTTCTCTCCTATTGCTATCAAGTGGATCTCACCATTGCTGCTTTTTTGTATTCAGCATATTACGCCTCCTTCCCCTTGTTCTGTTTGGCTCATATTTTAGCAGTGTTATACTCAGCACACAGTCTCATCTTTACTTTTTTTTATGTGTATACAGCCTATCATGGGTAAACCTTCAGCTCTTACAATCACATCAGCAAACATTTAATGCTGCCTTTTATAACCCATACATGCTTTGTTATTTCTCTCACATTTCATGCCTCAGTGGCTGTTGTAAATTCCCTGCTGCATTACAGCAGCCTGTTCAGACACTCAATCCTCATATCCACCAGGACAGCACATATTGCTAAGGTCAGAATTTTCCCTTCTGTGAAATTGTACAGTTTTACTCCTTAAGATGTATCATGTGTTTAGGGTTCAAGCTTTAAAAAAATCCAAGTAACTTGCCTCCCTTATTATGACAATTGAAAACATTCACAGGTCTACAGGGGTAATTCACAGAGTTTTCTGACTCATCCCAAAAAAGAATGAATAGGGTACTTAAAAGTCTATTCTTTTTCATTGTATCATTTCCACCCTTGGCTCCCATCTAACAGCATCTACAACATATTTATGTTTTTAAAGTGTAATTTGTGTTTTTACTTTTGGGGACTACATTTGGCATTTCAAGCCAAGCATATGAAGCACTTTCACGTAAGCATTTTCAACAACCTCACTTAACTCAGCATAAGCTTTACCTTTTATATGCCCGAGACAGGAAGGAGGGCCTTCATCTCAGCCTGACATTTCTATTCCCTCAACTCAGGTGAGAAAATACCATTTTCTTGGAAATTGCTGTGGGCGGTCAGAGGGTGTCCAAGTTTCCCCAATTTGTCTAATTCCTTGTGAGCCTTCACTCCAAATTATGATAATCCCATCTTCTCTTTTCCAACTCTTCCTTCTTTCTCTGATCCTTTGAATTGCAGTCAGTCCCTTCTCTGATTGCTTCTTTGATCTCCCTCTCTCGTCCAACTAATGGAGCCCAGTTTCCCTCTGACTACAAATGTGCTCAGGGTTTTCCTTGTCAGAAAATCCATTGCTCTCAACTGTATCAATGTCCCTAGTCTCATTTTTCACTCATCACCCAAACTTTGAACCAATAGTCTAAACTTGCAAGTTCTGTTTCATTATCTCCTGTTCATCCCTGAATAGTTTATAGTCAACTTCAGCTGTCATTGCTCTGCTAAAACTGGGAGGAAGAGTGATTGAATCTGCCAAGAGGCGAGGGTGATATTTGAGCTTAGACTCAATGTACGGAAGGGCATATCAGAGAAAGGGAAGGGCAAGGACAGAAGCCTGGAGAAAGGACTGAAAAGATCCATTTTGTCAGAGTCAAGGGCAATGGTAGGACTTTGAGACATGAAAACAAGTTCAGGTGGTAGAAAGTTTTCATCTCGTGAACTAGAGAAAATTGAAAGCAAAAGCAAACCTTGACTTGCTACACAGAGAAAAATGAGCAGACAGGACAGCCATTTGTTTTCTCCGTCACCACTCTTCCCACGATTTTTCTGTTGTCCAGGCGATGAGTAGAATCTCTATCTCGATTCCATGAACCAGGGCACAGGTTTCAACAACTCTTGGCAGGCTACCTTTTAGGCAGACTCTTGGTTTATCCAGAAGCCCAGTCAGTTCAGACCTCTCTAGTGTTTTGATCCTGGACTATACTCCCTGTTAACAGCTTTACTCTGCCCAACAGAGATGACTGTCTCTGTCTAAACAACACACAGTCTGGGAAGATGTTTCCTGTCTGTTGGAAACTTATACGTAAAGTCCAGCTCCATTTTGGGACCACAAAAATGGGATGCGCATGAAAAATAAAATTTGAAGGATAAAATTTAGAATTATCCACGTTGACAAGTGGCTCTGCTCAAGTCACATGGCTGTTTAACAATCATTTCTCTTTCTTTCGTGTCTTAGGGTATCTCCAGTTGAAAATCTGGGTTCCTCACTTAAGCATAAGTGGTGTCAGGTCATAGCCTCTCCAAGTATTCACTAATGTTATCATATATTGCCTTTTCTCTTTTCTCCTATTCCACCAGTAGAATCCACGTGGGGAGGGACCCTCACATCAGATCACCAATAAGCCTGGCTCCTGGAAAGAATAGTATCATGGCTGAGAACATGTACTCTCATGTCAGATTGCCAAAGTCAAAACCCAACCCTTCACTTACTAGTTATGTAAACTCAGTCAAGTTACTTAACTCTTTGTGCCTCACTTTCTTAATTTGTAGAGCAAGGATAACAATATAGATATTTCATAATAGTGTTGCTTGAAGGTTAAGTGAATTAACACATGCACAATGCTTAGAACAGCATTGTGACATGGTAATTTCAAGCTATTTTGTTATTATTATGATGATTGAGTTTCACAAGGTATCTAGAGCTCCTGAGGGGCTTGAAAGTAACTTTCTAGGACAAAGGGCAAAGTTCATAGTGGCAAACCACCAGTTGATCCCTTCTTTTTTCATAACACTCTCCACTCACTGCACAAAATGTCATAAAATGTGGATGATCTCATTAATTTCCGGGGAGGAGGCTGGAACTGGAAGACAATTAATAGATGCTATATTGGGAGAAGAGGTTTCTTGCAGTATACATATCATGAGAAAAATGCTGTAGACCTATAAGATAGGCACAAAGTGCCCCAATGTCTGTTTTAATATGCCTTGTCCCTCACTCACCCCAACCAAGGATAATAAATATGAACCAGTAAGCCAGATCCATGTTGGTTTTTTAAACTATCCCAGGACCAACAGGCACATGAAAAAATGTTCAACATCACTAATCATTAGGGAAATGCAAATCAAAACTACAATGAGATATCACCTTACACCAGTCAGAATGACTGTAATTAACAAGACAAGAAATAACAAGTGTTGGAGAGGATGTGGAGAAAAGGTAACCCTCATACCTTGCTGGTAGGAATGCAAACTGGTGCAGCCACTATGAAAAACAGTATGGAGATTTCTCAAAAAATTAAAAATAGAAATACCATATGATCCAGCTCTTCTGCTACTGGGTATTTATCCAAAGAACATGAAATAAACAATTCAAGGAGATTTATGCATCCCTATGTTCATGGCAGCATTATTCACAACAATCAAGACATGGAAGCAACCCAAGTGCCCATCAATGGATGAATGGATAATGAAGATGTGGTATAATATACAGTGGAATACTACTCAGCCATAAAAAAGACAAAATCATGTCATTTGCGACAACATGGATGAAACTTGAGGGTATTATGTTAAGCAAAATAAATCAGATAAAGAAAGACAAATACCATATAATTTCACTCATATGTGGAAGATAAACAAACCATAGATAAGGAGAACAGATTAGTGGTTACCAGAAGAGGAAGGGATGGGGGTAGGTGAAAGGGATAAGGGGAAATGCATGTATGGTGATGGATAAAAACTAGATTTTTGGTGGTAAACACAATGCAGTCTATAGAGAAACTGAAATATAATAACATACACCTCAAATTTACATAATGTTATAAGCCAATATGACCTCAATAAAAATAGATAAATAAAATATCCCAAGATGTAAAGGCATATGAATATTGTTAAGGGAGCCCTAATACTGATAATAACATGTTCACAGGCTAAGTCAAGGCTCAAACCTTAACATTTTTTTTTCACTCAAACCTTAATCTTTGATGATAACAACTATAGTTAACCTTTGAAGGTATATTTCTTGTGTATCTTGGAAACAGCTAACAACTAAGAAGATAGTTGACTATATAATTCTGGGGAAAACCTGGTGACGTCACTTCCATGGAGTTTTGAAGCCTTCTTGTTTCTCCTCTTTCTTTTTCCACGAATGGATTTTCATCCTCAGAGGAAGCTCTTGATGTAGATTTTCCATACCTGAGTTTTGGATTATTTACGTTACATGTGTCAAAAATTATTTGGCACCTCTCTTCCCTTTTCTGTCCTCTGCCCATAGCTTAATTTCATCTTTCTTTTATGGCGGGAAAGTCTGAGAGGCTGTCAATGCTTGATTTTGCTCTGAATCTCAGGGGGTAATGACAGCGGTGATGGGAGGTTTGGGGTCTGCTCAGTTGAGCCTTTGATGCACAGATGTTCCTCTAAGAGCTTGCTGAAGCTGGGCAGACTCTCTAATGTGCAATTGAGGCTAAAACAATTTTGTAGGCAGACAGAATCTCCCAGCATTTCTGGCCCTCCTGCCTCCAGACAGAGCTGGCAACACTGCAGAGGCAGCCTTTCTGGTGGAATTTCCACACTTTGTGCTCTGGCTGGTGGCTTGGAGTCACAGCTTGCTATTTAGAAGCCAGCACGAAGGTCAATCAGTTCTCCATCCTGCACAGTAATTGGGAAGTTCATTCTTCTGTCCAACCTGTTCTAACTTTAATTTTACTCTTTCCTCTTGGTTCTTACAGCTGTGCCAAGGATTGCCATTGGAGTCTAGACTAATAGAGAGAGAGAATTAAATGCTGTGGATATTTGTCCTGCTTCTCATGTCAAAAGTGCATGGTGTCGAAGCGCTCTTGAGAATGCCGATTCTCAAAACTGAAGACTGTGATCTGATGTCTCTAACAACTGGGCATGGAAACAGGTTTAGCAAGAGGTGAGAGACAGTTGTGCAATCTTCTTTCAAGGCCTTGAACTGAACCAAATGTACTTTTGTTGGAAGAAAGATAATGACTGGAACTGATGTCATCTGAAAATGACTGTGTACCCAAGACTCTGCCCCATCCCTGAGACAGATTATAAATTCCCTCCTTGGCTGATAATCCTGTTTTTTCAATTCAGGTTTTGATCTGTATTCAGAGGGAGGAAGATAAGATCGTAAAATCAGAATTTTGGAGGCCTTTGAGAACCTAAAGTGAACTGAGTGTATTAAAAGTTTGTGATGAAATCTCACATGAGGGAGATTTATTTATATTAAATAATCTACGTAGATACTTTGCCCCCAAGGAGGTAGAGTATAACTCTCTATTCCTAAAGTGTGAGCTGCACATAGTCACTTCCTTCCAAAAAGTACTGTGAGGAGAGGGGGAAAAGAAGAGCACCCTTGCAGTAGAGAAACCTGACAAACACTACTTTAGCTGGGAGATCAAGGTCAACATCAACAGTCATAAATCATGTTGATAGCATGTACACTTGATATGATATGATGACAGTGACAGTTTATCTCTGTGATCTTCCTTCCCAAACCCCATTACTCCAGTCTAATCCTGAAAAAAATATAAGACAAATTCCCATAGAGAGGCATCCTACAAAACACCTGACCAGTACTCCTCAAAACTGTCAGGGGCTTCAAAAACAAGGGAGGTCTGAGAAACCGTCCCAGACAAGAGGAGCTTAAAAAGACGTGACAACTAAATGTAATGTGGAATTCTGGATGGAATCCCGGAACAGAAAAAGGTTATTAGGTAAAAACCAAAGAAATTTGAATAAACTGTGGACTTAAGTTAACATAAAAGAAAGTTTATGATACACGAGCCATTTTCTCATATCTCAACTGATTTAATTCTCACAGTGAAACCATGCTTCCTTTAAGAGATGGAATATGTGGCTAGGGGGTTAATATCCTAAATCTATGCTTAGAGAGGTAAAATGACTTGCCCAAAGTCACACGTCTCGTGAGTGACTGAGCAGGAATTTTAACCTAAGGCTTCTATGAATTCTATGACAACATAGAATAGATTTGCCATAATCCTACAATAACATATGTCAATTTTCTATTGCTGCTGTAATGAATTATCATAACTTTAGTGACTTACAAAAACACCCACTTACATCACTGTTCTGTATATCAGTACTCTGAGTACGGTGTGGCTTAGCTGGGTTCTTAGAGTCTCATAAGGCCAAAATCAAGATATAGGCAAGGCTGCATTCCTTTCCAGAACCCCTGGGGGATGGTCTGCTTCTAAGATCGTTCAGGTTGTTTGCCAAATTCAGCTCCTTGTGGTCATAGGACTGAAGTCCCCATTTCCTGCCGGTCATAGGCTAGGAGTCTCTCTCAACTCAAGGCCGTCTGCATTCCTCATCATATTGCCCCCTTCATCCTAAAAGCAGCAACAGCACATCAGTTCTTTCTCCTGCTTTGAATCTCTTTGTCTTCCCCTTTTACTCTCAGCTGGGAGTAAGCTCTGATTTTAAGGGCTCTTGTGATTATATTGGCTCACTGGATAATCCGTGGATAATCCAGGGGATGTGGGATTGGGAGAGTCAGGTCTCCTTCCTAATCCTTTCTTCCACAACACAGCATCTTTGTTGAGGGGTAGGATGACTGCAGGGCAGTCACTCAGGGCAACTAATTTACAGACCATTCAGATTCTATCTCTGGATATTCTGAAAGTGATATATCCATAATTTTCCTCTTCCAAGATGAATAGTTTTTCAGTTTAAAGTTTTTAAACTTATTCTCTAATCCTTGCATATATTTAGGTGGTAATATTCCCCCCCCCCCCCAAAGCTGTAAATAAGTTGCTTACAATTTCTCTCCTGATTCCCTGTTCCTCCAAACGATGATGATTTCCTCACACTCCTCTTCTTTCCTGGACTGGAAGGACGATGGGCGCAGGGGCCATGTCTGTTGTGTGCACCTAGAGCCCATACAGTGAACACAGGGGGCAGTCAGACATTGCAGAATGAATGAATGAAAGAATGAATGGGTAGTACCTTGGAATCAAGGAAATGGGATATTTTGAGAGACTAAGGAGAAGTTCTCACTTAGGCTCACCTCTTCTCTGCCTCTTCCCAGGAAGGAGGAGCCCCTAATTCGATCATTGGGTCCCAGGACCACCTGTGGGCCACATTTACAAGAGTGATGTCACTGTGCACTGAAGGTCACAGCCATGGCCATGGGGCTCCCTTTCTGGTGCTCAGGACTTTCTTTTCCTTCCCTGTGGTAGAAGTTGTAAACTGACACAGAAACATCATTCCTGTAATCTATTCTCCAGTCCTCTCTTTTCTGGGGTTTCTTCCTTCCACATAGCAGGGCAGAGTGTGGTAAAATTCAGGTTTGAGCTTAATGGGAGAGAAGGAAATTTTAAAGGCCTGGGCTTTAATGGTCAGACTGCCTGGGTCTGCACACAGACGCTGTCCCTTACCAGCTGTGTGAGCTTGGCAAAGCTAGTTACCCTCTCTCTGCTCCATTTCCTCATCTGTCAAGTGTTGATGATGGTAGTAAATGTTTCATAGGGGTGAAAATGAGATCATGCCTATAAAGCATTTTGTACAGTGCCTGGCATCTAGAAAGTGCTTCTTCCTTAGTGCCATTTGGCTCACACCTTCACCTGCTTTAAGCATTTGTCCAGATCTCAACTTCTCAGTGAGGCTTCCCTGAGCATCCTACTTCATGCCTCCACCTGCTCCCGCCACCATCCAAACAGCACTTCTGATCTGTTTACCTTGCCCTTGTTTTTCTTCATTCTATAGCCTTTGTCTAAATATTCTGATACATTACATTTATTTTTTTAAGATAGTTTATGTTTTGGAGGTAGATTAGAAGCTGAGATGGGAAGAGGGCTACCCTTCATGAAAATTTTGTTTTTCTTTTTCAAAGATTAAAAACAAAAACCCTCTAAGCTAAATACATCTCTAGGGCGTCAGAGCTGAAGCTTCCACTGAGCTTTAATTTAAACTTCAAATCGCCCCCACATGGCAAATAAACACCAGATAAATATCTGGTGACTTTGTAATGTCTTTTATGTTTTCAAGTTCAACTCCTCTGATCCTAACTCTGGTCACCACTGAGCACAGATTATACCCACGTTATATTTATACTCATAAATGAATAGTCTCAGGGATCTATTTGGATTAAAGATGTCAGCAAGTACTCCCCTTGGTCTGTCATTTGGGGAGGCCTGTTTGGGACCACAGAGATTCTAAGTGGCACATTTCTTACTGAATAGTCCTCCAAATTTCTCTAGGGTTGAAGCTCTGCTTACTGGTTCTCCCTGTAGCACTGCGAACTCCTTTCTTCTATCATCCCTCTTACTAATAGTTAAACCACAGGTACCGACCCTTCCTCACCATCTCCTTCCATATACCTATCTCTTCCCATCCTCTCATCCTACTAATGCAGCAGCATCTGCCACCCTATTTCACCCTGCTACTGTGTCATTTACAAAGCTACTTTTAACACCCTTTCCCTATGGTCATCACCTCTGAAACTGAATTTTCCTCTCACATTAATGTTGCTAGTAACTCTCTCTAGGATTAACTCTTAATCTATACGCACAGTATTGAAGCTTCTACTGAGGTTTAATTTAAACTGTAGATCACTCCCACATGGCAAATAAATGCCAGATAAATATCTGGTAACTTCTTTCTCTTACAAACCTTGGTGTTCTCCAGAACTTTGGGGACCAAGTCAGGATTTGGGATGTTTTCTTGCAACATTCATTTCAACCTTCTTTGTACTTCTCAAGTGACAGCTCATGTTCTAAAGCCTTTCCCAATCCTCCTGACAAGCTGTGGTCTCTGTCTTTAGTTTAATGTCTTCATTCAAAATTATGCCCCTTTTTGACATTCTTACTATCCACTTATATCTCTCTTTTCTCATTTTAGTCATCTCTACTGGTTTAAAATGTAGGTTTTATTATCATTCAGGTATGGCGAGGCCATCAGATCAGGAGACAGTTGCCATTGAAAAGATAAAGTTACAGTTCCCAAGAGAAGGGGGCATGCCACACCACAGAGGGTCACACAGGGAAACACTGGGGTCAGTCAGGAGGCAGACGGATAGAGGGGAAAATATGGACAAGAGCCTTTACTGTGGTTTCCATGGGAAGGGATGGATGAGACAAAGTAAACAGTTTAGGATTGGCTAGTCTGAATAATTTCAGCATGCTCTGGAGTGTAGAGGCTGTCCTGAGTTGTCTGGTGCCTGGCCCTGGCATGATTACAGCAGGTGGACAGTGACCTGAGTGTAAACAGCCTGATAAGGGAAGTTAGTAGGGGATATGGGCTTTGGATTGGTTGGGTTGCATATGAAAGGAGCACTTGCAGGAGAGTCCTTTACTATGTCTAGGAATTGGCTAGCTCTGGGAGGCACAATATCCCAAGGATCAGCAAGACCCCAGATGTCAAAGCATCAGAAAATACGGAAAATAAACAGGAAAGATTAATATATCGAGTCTCCTAGATTCTCTGCAGAACTTTTAATGATTGGATTTCTGTCTTCTTTCTCACTTAACTATCTCCTTCCCATTTTCCACCCAGTTTACTTGATGTTCTATTTTCATACTTGGGAATTTGACTTTCCACCAACACTCAGTCAGTGCCAACGATTGCCACCTTTCCTTAAGCTACTAAGATTAACCATGCTTCACATTCACTCTGGATCTTGTTCTCTGAAATTTTCCTTACCATCTGCACACCCCTTGTCTTCCTGTAACTCCCTTTGTTTACTTCACTCAACAAATTTCTTTCTGTTCATTCAGACCCATGATGCCTGGAAATTCTCTCAATCTTTCCTTGCCATTTTGAGTTCATAGACTTCTCCACCATGTTCTATCAATTTCCAAATGCCCACATAATGTCTTCAGTTTAGCCCCTCCCTTCCACTCTTACTTCCGTCATGTAGTTTCTAGGTCTGGTTGCTTCTCTTTGACCAGGACCAACAAGCTTATCCCTCCTATTCTCTAAATAGTATATACGTTGCTGCTACATTAATCTTCCCTAACTATAATCCCTATTGTGAGGCTCTCCTGTACAAATCCTTCACTGACTTCTTTATATCCACTGAGTAAAGAACAAACAGATTATTTCAGAATTAATGGCCCTTCATGGTATGGCTTTTTGCCCTTCTCTTGGATGAAGTCTGTTTTGGTTTTCCCTGGTCGGTTATGGACTTTCTCTCCAAAGAGCATGTAACTCCATGGAGGCACTCTTATTCTGTCTTGCTTCAATTGTTTGTATACCATTAGACTGTATGCTTCTTTGCAGCAGAGCCTTTGTCTTATTCATATTCATGTTTTCTATAGTGATTAGCCATAAGCCTTATAAATAGTAGGTGCTAAAGATTATTTTTAATGGAATAGAATCTCAAAGCACCATGTTAAGAACCATGGTGCTTCAGCTAAATCCCTAATTAGGTGCCATTTTTAAGAAAATAAAGATATTTTATAAGTAACTGAGCATACATACCCAAGAAATGACTCTACAAATGTTTGTTTGAATCAGGTAGTTAAAGTCCCTAATTGCTATATCTATCTTAGTTTGCATTACATTTTGTACTATAAGCTCTCTTTGTGCTTTCGAACATACATTTCATGTTCAGAAAAGGGTTAAAGAATGCTGTGTGTTGTATCCAGGGGAGGAAGGAAAGTGGGACGAATTAAGTTGTTTATATAAAAGCCAAATAAATCTAAGGCACAGAAATAGTCTAATACATCAAGAACTCCCACACATTGCAGGCTTTGAGAGGGTCGCTACGTTATCTTGCCTGGAGACAGTGAGGGGGTAGAGAACAGTGGAAAGCCTGATTTATGCTCCCCTATTGAGTAGACTGGCCACTCACTAGTTATCCACCTAGTAGGATCAGTGCCGGTGAGAGGAAGTAGGAAACAGAGGCCTAGACTTTCAGAAGTAGAAAGGTTCTTAGAGGTCGTTTGATTCAATCTCCTGCCAGTAGTAAGAATCCTTCCCACGTGCCACCGACATATGGCTTCTGTTGAACATCCTACTGAGAATGATGATTGCTCTATTGAGGGATCTCATTTCATTTTAGGACAGAGCTAATTATTAGGAAACCCTTCTTTCTATTGAGTTGAAATATGCTTCCCATAACTTTTACCCAGTGGCCCTCATTCTATCCTCTTGAGTAACACATAATGGATTTAATTTATCTTTCTTATAATTGCCCTCCAAATAGCTGAAGCTCGCTATCAGGTCCTCTATCAGTCTTTTCTAGAGGCTAAATAAAAATCTCCTTTCCTTACATAAATGACAATTCCAAAGCACTTTATTTGCTTCTTGCATTTGGAATTTATATCATGCCAATTAGCATAATAATTTGTGTATTTCTACTCTCTTCCCTTCTGTTTGTCCTATGCTGAATTGAATTGAGGACATCTTTTTCTGAATCTTTTATTCTTCTAGTCACCTTTCTTAAGATCCACCCTAGGTTTTCAGTATTTCCTTTCAATATAACTCTCCGAAGAGAAAAGGAACAGGAGGAGCAATGCATTCTCTTAAAGGAATGTCTTTCCAGTGGTTTTAAAGGGAAATATGTTGATATAAGACTATGATGACATTATTTTAGAGGAAGTAATGTGGAGATGAGACCATACGTGACTGAGCATGAAACAAAAGGCTGGACGGAGCCTTTGAGGAGGGCTTGCCCAGGCATCCTCCCACCAATGCTGTGCCTCTCCCTCCTGGCTGGGCTGTAAGACTCTGGCTCTCCCTCTGCCTGAACTCTAGAGTATTTGGGTTGACTATGACTTCTCTTGTTCATGTCAGTGTAGTTCTATCAAGGTAGTTTCAAATTACGATTTGATGAATAAAACAAAGCAGATATTGATGGCTTTTGGAAACCACAAGGTCAACTAGAGCCTTCTGGACTTGACCTTCTAAACCTTACTTTAAGTAGTGGTACAAAGTGATGAACTATCCCAAAATACTAAATGGAGTATCTGACTTTCATTCCTGCTAAATTTTATCATGTTACTTTTCGTCTCTCTTGCTCTCTCTCTCTCTCTTTTTTTTTTCATTGTCTTAAAAATCTCTTATGGCTTGACTGCATCCTCCAGTGAAAATTTCTGTCATCTTTCATTTGATAAGTATGATATTTATGTCTTAATCTAAGCTTTAGATAAAGTTATTGAATAGAATAGAACCAAGAACTAGTCTCTCAGGTCTGCCATTTGAGACCTCCCTCGAGACACATATGGATACTTTAATCAATATCATTTAGGTTCCAATGTCCTACCTTTTGTGAAGAAAACTCATAGCAGTATTATTAGTCATGAAACATTTCTTCATTCTGCCCACAAGAGTGTCCTCAAAGCTTTGTGACAGCTTTGCTGATCTTTGGTAAGACGGTATGATCTTACCAAATCTCCTGGTCAAAAAGAGAAGGGAGTATATCTGTCTTGAGCTGATGCTAGTTCCTAAGAATCACCACATTCTTCTTTATGTGTACACCAACATTCTCTTTAGCCATTGGTATGGGTATGCCAGTGAAATACATGAATTTTATTAGCCTGCAATTTCTAGAGTCTTTTTCATTTCAAATTTTTACTTTCATTTGGTAATTTTGCCTTTTTATTTTATTTTATTTCATTATGTCTCAAAGACACTGACTTCACGATCACAACTCAAGGTTCTTTTAATACAATGATTTGACTTATTTGTCAGTTGGAAATTGACTTATTTAGCCCTTTATGATCCATAGAGATTTCAAAGTAGTTCTAGAAAAATCCCCATGTTCTAGACAGTGCAATCCATTAGAACTTTCTGTGATGTTGGAAATGTTCTATATCTGCACTGTCCAAAACAGTAGTCACTAGTCACATATGGCTATTGAGCACTTGAAATTTGGCTAAGAGACTGAATTTTAAATTTTGATTAATTTAACCTAACTTGAAATAGTCATGTGTAGCTAACAGCTACCATATTGGTCAGCACAATTCTGGAATTCTGGACCTTTTTATTAACAATATATATTTCTTCAGAACCTTTTATCTTTGTTTTAGTATTGGAACAATTTATTATTATATTGTCAGATTAAAAAATTTTTAACATACCTCTCTCATCATAGGATTACTCCTATATTTTCATGGAGATATTTAAAATCTGCTTTTCTTGGTGTATGTAGATATTTCTACCTTCCGCTCTTCTTCAGACTTCATAGAACAAAAATTTTAAGCTTCAGCATGGCTCTCTGTAAGAGCCATTCCAGGCACAGATGGCTGAAATTTTGCTAAAAGGAAGAGAGAGAGATTTTTGTCTTTTTTACAGCATCCCCATTCCTCATATCACACTCCCCTTATAAGCATCCCAACCATCACTCTTTCAATTTGCAGGCGATGAGTTCTTGAAGTTTCAGGGACTGGATGCCATCTGATTAAGTAGAGAAATATCTTCAATTAGAAAAGTACAAGATGGTTATAAGAAATTAATTCTTCCTACAGGAACACATTTCTTAAATAAATTATTTATAAGTTGGAGCCACATATAGTTATAAAGAGAAGTTAATGCTTTATTGGGGCCCTGATACAATTAGAACTGGAAAGATTTTTACACCGAGTGGTATATTGAAAAGATATGGCTTCCATTCACATCTTTGCCTTTGTAGCCTAGGTTGCTAGACCAGCATGTCATGACTTAGAAGGGATGTATGTGTGTGTGTGTGTGTATGTGTATTCACATATATATAAACACAGCATCATATACAGTCATGCATTGCTTAATGACAAGGATACATTCTGAGAAATGTGTTGTTAGGCAATTTCGCCCTTGTGCAAACATCACAGAGTGTACTTACCCAAACCTAGATGGTATAGCCTACTACACACCTAGGCTATATGGTACTAATCTTATGGGACCAACATCATATATACGATCTGTTGTTGACCAAAATGTTGTTGTGTGGTACACGACTGTAGTGTGTATAGGCAAATCTGTACTAACAATGGCATATGTTCATTTTGAAGCTGTGGGGATGATTGAGGGGGCTGAATGCTTTATTCTCAAAAATTCATGGATTACTAACACATGGATTACTAATTACAGTAATGATACCCTGCCTTTACAGGCTTAACTGTGGAGAGCATCTTGCCACACTCGGCTCCCTCTGATGCAGCTTCTTTATTGAAGTGGAGGTTAGGTTAGTCTGGCAGGCACAGTTCACTCATTCACTGACTCACAGTGACAAATTTGGGACACCATAT
Organism: Equus caballus; assembly: GCF_041296265.1. Taxonomy (NCBI): domain Eukaryota; kingdom Metazoa; phylum Chordata; class Mammalia; order Perissodactyla; family Equidae; genus Equus; species Equus caballus. The sequence goes on from NC_091707.1 coordinate 39,353,625, forward strand.
GCCCTCGCCCTCTTTGTTTCCTTCCTAACAGACTGGAAGGTTTAGTAAAATGACCAGACCAATCTCCTAAGGGCATTCAGTGGGAATAATGCATTAGTAAACGGTCAAGCGTTTTGACAAAAATGACTCCTAAGTAGAGTACTGAGTGTTATTTTATGCCTCCTGTGACACAAAGTCCATTTACAGGCTCAATTCCCTTGTTGTTTCTTTGACACAGTTGGAAGAGGAACAATTAACTCTGGCCATTGTATTCTAAGTAATTACTGATTACCCCATACCTTCTCAGAAAATTATGCAGAACGGGAAATAAAACCAAACAGTGACCTGTAGGTGTTTTCTAGTGTTTGTGGCTAAGAAATGCTGCACCCCAGCTCCATTTAGGTCCATGTTGCTTCATTCTCCCCAGCCAGCAATGATGGACGACAGTGCTTGAGTCCAGAGAAGGGAGCCCTGAGGCCCTTAGCGCATCACTGCGCTAATGGACCCTGAACTTGTTTAAGAGAGAGCAATTAATTTTTAGGCCAGCTTGGCAGCAGAAGCTTCCAGAGCTACTTTTCTTTGTGTACTAGAACTAACCATCACATATCTACCCTTGGCTTCTCCCTGAAAGGGTGAACATGTACATATGGAGCAAGAGGAAGAGAGAAAATGTGCATGAGCTCCCCTCTCGCTCCATGTCTTTATTTTCTACTGTTTGGCATATACTTTACTTCGGTAAATTCTTCTCCGAGAAGGTGGGAGCTCTCCATCCTCCTAATGAGAAGTAACGTCACCTGCCTGCCTTCCTCCCTCCCATCCCACTCACCTCATAAATATTGACCGAGTATCTACTGTGTGTCAGGCACCATGTTAGGTGGTGAAGGGTGGCAGAATATGTCACCCTAAAATATGCTAACTTGGGACAGGGATTATTTTGAGCTAAAGGCTTGAAAAGCAGCAGATGCAATAAGAGCATTTTAAGCTCTCCTTTGCTTCCTGAAAATGAGAGATAAAAAGTCCCATATACCAGGGGAAAAGAAACATTCTTCAATGGGGAGTCAGAGTTGAGAGAATTCTGTACAAACAGATCTGGTCGAATAATTCTTATCTTGTTTTAGCTCCCGGTACATTTCAGTTACTTCTTCACAATTGCCTCTCTTTGTTCAACCCAGTATGAAAGCGTTCAGGTTTTGTCTCTTCTTTGGGTCTTCCTTTCCTTATGAGTGCTCCCATATCACATAAAATTTATATAACTCTATGTGGTTTTTTTCCTGTTGATCTGTTTTATGTCAGTTTAATTCTCAGGCCCAGCTGAAAATCCATAAGAGGGTAGAAGGAAAAATTTGCCTCCTTTGCAGTGGTGGTGGTGTAGGGGATAGAGAGATGACTAGGCTGCCTTTCTGAAGCTGATGGTCTCTGCACAGTGGCTGTCCCTCACTCCAAAGCAGGTTCACTGAAAAGAGAGGGAGGGAGGGAGCTTTCCTGGAATCATGAGAGTTTAGGGCAAGGAGGAGAAGCCCAAATTGACAAAAGGAAGCAAGGTATTAAGAGCCTTTAAGTAGCACATTTAAAGGTTGGCTGCTTTCGTGTTAAAACCATTAGACATGATTAACACTCCGGCAACTCAGTAAATAAGGACTTCAGTTCCTTTGAAATAATTCTGGGTAGTGGGTGGAGAGAGCAGGAGGAGATGCATAATTAGGGGGTAGATGGAGAGGTAGGAGGGCCGTTCCAAAGTGTTTACTTGGGGAGCTTGCTTTTTTAACATGTAACTCAGCCAGTTCACCCTTCCATTGTTACATGCTAAGTGATGCTTTATTCTTGTTCCGTAATTGAAGGAGATTATAGTTTAGAAGTAATATTTAAAAATGGATTATCTAAATGTACACTGCTCATTATGTTGGCTCAGTACATTTGTGTATAGGTTGTAAAGCATTTTAGGGATTAAGTTGTAATTAATTTTTTATCACTTGAATTTCTTATGTTGTTCCCTATGCCCCTTTGTTTGCAATATTCTCTGACAGGAATTTTCTAAAGATACCTGAGTATTTTTATGCAGCAGCTAAGAAATATCTCGATACAACTCATGTAGAACCAACCCAGATGAAGATATGGCAACAGGGGAAAAAATGGATCGTTTTCCTTAACAGAGTTCCTTTTTTATGTAAATTATAAATTTATTGTAGGATTACTTGAACTACCTGTTTAAGCTAAATTTTACTGAAAAGTTGGGTTTAGGGGATTGAGTGGTGGTGGAATTTGTCTGCATAAAAATGCGGGATGCACGTTGGAGGCACTTAATAGATATCTACCAAATTGGTCACAAATAAGAGGTTTCCTCACGTTGCCAACTGCTTTTTACACTATAATGTATTTAAATCGAAGGCTTTGTCTGGTTAGTGCAGTATTCTAATAGCACCCTGGAAGGGCTGTTGTGTTGTGGGTTTCTATAAAAACAGCAAATGCCCAATTACTTAAAAGCCAAAATACCATTTCCCAACCTTAAAAGAGATTCCATTCAAACTGAATAGTTCTGAGATGATCTGATTTTAAACAAACAGCCCTGTTACCTCTTACTGGTAATTATCTTATAATTATCTTTACTGACAATGTTAAATTTTACCCAACCCTGTGCCCTTGAAAAAGAATGAAGATTAAGAAATCGTCTCACCCCTTTAAGTTCCTGGAAACAATTTAGCGCAAAGAACCACTTTTCCTCGTGCGACTTAGATAAGAATCAAGGATACCTCCTCTTGTTTATCCAAGACAAGGCCAGACACAGACCTTCCAAATTCCCATCCTTCGTTTTATAAATGATTAGCTGAACTGTTTTGTCCCCACTCACCAATTGAAACAAAATGTCTGTTAACCAAACTTTGGTTCAGACTCTCCCCTTCCCAGAGATCACTGAACTTTGGCCCATTTCTCAGCCTGAGCCTGCAAAACACTGCACCTTAACAGCCTGTTATGGACTGCATGTTTGTGTCCCCCCAAAGTTCCTATGTTGAAACCCTACCCCTCAATATGATGGCATTAGGAGGTGGGCGTCTTTGGGAGGTAATTATGATTAGATGAGGTCATGAGGTTGAAGTCTTCAGGAATGGGATTGGCGCCCTTATAAGAGTCATGAGAGAGTGGCTTTATCCCTCTGCTTTCTGCCATGTAAGGATACATGGGGAAGATGGCTGTCTCCAAACAGGAGGAGGGTCTCATCAGAACCCACCCCTGCTGGCACAAGAATCTTGGACTTTCAGCCTCCAGAACTGTGAGAAATAAATTTCTATTGACTATAAACCACCAAAGGACCTCAGAGAAATTTTAAAACTTTATAAAAGCTTTCAGGAAAATAAATCAGACCTGAAATTTTTCTAGCCATTTTCAATGTTTTAGAATAAAATAATATGATGCAGTTACCAAAACTCTAGTTCCTCCTGTAGGCTGTACTCAGAAACACCCAACTCTCCAGCTAGCCCATATTTTGTTCGCTACTCTAGACTAAAATTCTCTGTGCCCACCTCTTCTTGAAAACAAGGCTGTAGAATAGACATTAGGCACCGAGGATTTGTTTCTAGTTTCTATTATTTGACGGCAACCCCTGAGGTCTGTGGCGTGAAGCGAGCTCTAATTTTGTTAAGGCCTGATTTAAAGGTCATGTTCTGGGAGACTGGGGTGGGTGGAAGTGAGAAATTCAGCCATCTGAACCTCACTGTGGCTTTATTATTTGGAAACAATGTTAAGAGAGAAATAATGCTTGAGTTGCGTCCACATATTTTGAGACTCCTTTGGAATGCGGGCTTTCTGCTGTTTCCATTTGCTTCCTCAGCTCTCAGGACAGTTCTTGATATACTATATACTCTCAGTAGGTATTTCCTTCAATATATTATTAAAAACAACTGTATCTTGGGGCCTTCTGCTGCAGATCAAGAGGTAAACGAGTTCCGTGGCTCTTCTTGCTGGGTTGATAGCAGAGTGGAGAACAGTAAATAACAGAGGCAGCATTTTCCTCCTGACTCCCTTCCCAAGGTCAGAGCAGGAAGAGAGTGCCTGCACTTTGCAGAGCATTCTTCATGCGGCTGTTACCTATCCTGTTGGGCTTAATTCTATTCTTAATGAGCTGCACACCTGTGTCCCTGGCTGGCTGCCCTCCACACAGTGGGAGGAGGCAAGGGAAGGCGAATTCCTCCTTCATCCTGAGTCCTAGGATTCAGAGCTGTGCCTGCCTGTAGTTTGTTGAGGGTCCCAGGTGTGTGTGATATTCTGAATACCTTCCCATTATGCTAAGGAGCTAACACTGGGTTTGTTATGCAGATTGAGGTTACAGACAGTGCAATTTCTTACGCATATTCAGGCACAACACAACGCCAGCAAATTTCCCAATTACACAAGGAAGTCATGCCTCACTTTTTCTTTTTAATTTCCTGGTCAGTGGATGCTGATCTCAACTCAGAGAGAATGGTGGTAGAGCCCACTGTCATCTTGGGCTTTTGGGGGATGGCTTCGTAGTAAAGAACGCAAAATGAGTCCTGACAGCTGGAAGACTTTTATCAGCCCACCATTCTTTGTGGGTCTTCCTTATAAGGGTCTGGGGTCAGGAGAGAGACAGACAGTAGCAACTCAGATTTCATTTGACCATTATCACAACGCAAGAAAACATCCAGATGAATTATCATATTTACAGGGTAGATTTAGATAGTAGAACTCAAAATGTAGCCTATGTGAAGTATGCAGAATTCACTTTGGGGGCCATGGGAGCACCTTAAAGAGAGAAATAGTCCTTCCCTGGACAAGCTGAAACTGAGTCACTATTAGAGTCCCATGGTGGTGCGTCATGATGCAGGCTCGGTGAGCCAAAGAGTCAAAAGAAATATTTCTTGGACTCTCAAGGTCTGGTAGTAATGCTCCTTTATTCAGAGAATAGCATGGGAATAGGACTCATGGGCAGTGAAGAGCTGCAATGTGTTGAGGGTTAGGGCTGAATTTATAAGGCATAGGTACATGACTTATTTTTACCAGACAAAGGAAAGATGATGTAAAAAATCATTAAATGGTATCAGTGCAGATGGGGTCCGGTTACTATGTGATTGTATAACTCTAGATATGAATTGAGTCATATAGATTGGCGTGTAGGCCAGGACGCCTTGGGCTTCTTTCCCTGGGGCAGCCCTGATCCACATCAGGTCATATCTGAAGACACATGCCATACATGTTGAAACATGGAGGGCAGAGCAAGCAAATGGTGTCTGTGATATGAGCCCAAGATCCAAAGACCTGGAAGGACACTCTGATTGTGGCCGCTGATTTAAGATGGAGTTTCTTCCCATATGGACAACTCTATGTAACATCTTCCAAGGTGAGGGGTGGCATGGATACCAAGAAAATGCCCCCCCCCCCAAATATGTCCCTTTGGCAAAAGGATTATTTTAAGCTGATGGCAATTAAGCAACAGATGCAGAAAGAATTCTTTGCCCTCCCCCATCTGCCTAAAAGCAGGACATAAATATTCTCTTTGTAAAAGTGTACCCCCTGCCATCTCCTGTACCAGAAGGAGAATAACTCTTGTCACTGGAGATAGAAATTTGGCACTCAGGTGAGTCTGCATAAACAAATCTCACCAAACTAACCCTTATCTTCCATTCTGTTCCCCTATATATTTACCTTCCCACCATTACTGACCCCCTAAAACCACAAACCCCTTTTCCTTTGTCTTGTCACTTGTCCACACATCTATTGCCCTTTTTCAAAAATGATATACAAACCCCTTGGTCTAACTGATTCTTTGGCTCTTCAGTTCTTTTTTATGAAGGACTCTATGCATGTAAGAATTAAAATATTAACATCAAATAAAATTTGTATGCCTTTTCTTCTGTTAATCTGATTTTTGTCAGTCTAGTTCCCAGGTTCTAACTGCAAAACCTGAGAAGAGAGAAGAAAGTTTTTTTTTTCTCTCCTACTAGCACTATCTCAAATCCATTTCTCCCTCATTTTCTCTATGGACTTCCAACTTGTTTAAGCCATTGGTTACGAGATTTGTATTTTTTTTAAACTGTACTAAGCACACACCTCTAATATATGTTTATTTACTTATAAATAATATACTTGTAGTGCTGCACTAGTATTTTGGTGCATTATAAAACATACATAGTAATAGAATTTTGGGGGTTTTTTTGTGACGAAGATTGGCCCTGAGCTAACATCTGTTGCCAATCTTCCTTTTTTGGCTTGAGGAAGATTGTAGCTGAGCTAACATCTGTGCCAATCTTCCAATCTTTTATCTGGGATGCTGCCATAGCGTAGCTTGATGAGTGGTGCTAGGTCTGTGCCTGGGATCAGAATCTGTGAGCCCCGCCTCCAAAGGGGAGCACATCAACCCAACCACTATGCCAACTGGCTGGCCCCAAGAAATTTAGGGGAAAAATACCAGTGTTCTGTTAGTTCTTTCCTAACTCTCGAATGGATCTTTGAACCCTCATCCTACTCTGCAGAGCCTGCTCCAAGGTAGTCTTCTTTCAAGAACCAGAATGAATTTTTTGAAATGCAAAACTAATCCTATCAACTCCCCTGTTTAAGACTACAGTGACTTCCCTTTGCACTGAGAATGAAATCCTGTTTCTGGAGACGCACAAGCCCTCCTGCCCTGTTCCAAACTGCCCTATGTCCTCCACCCACTTCACTGCCACTTTGGCTTGGCTCATTAGGCTACCGTCATATTGGTTTCCATTCAGTTTCTCAAATGCCGCCCGCTGGTGCCTGTCACTGAGTTGTCATGTGGTTAGTTTTTGAAGGTTCTGTCAATGAAAATAATCCATAACCAATCTATAAATGAAAATTTGGGTGAGTTTATTCTGAGCTTAAATCTTAGGATTATAACCCGGGAGAGTCTTTCCACAAAGGAACAGAGCACTCCAAAGAAGTGGGGGTATACAGGGTGGTTACATACCCTCAAAGAGTATGTTTCACATATGATTGAAATGTCCCTTTTACAATAGTCACGAGGCTGCTCTGTCAGCACAGCGATTGATGGAAGCAGCAGATAGGTCTGCTGTCTTAGTGAACCCTGCGGGGTGGCAGGTGTGTTGCCTCGGGCTGGGGGGGGTCACAGATGAGCGCTGCAATCGGTTCCCAGCCTTAAAGAAAGATGCTTAATCTTTAAGGAGATGCCAATGTTGGGAGGGTGAGAGAAGTTGCACCTTTATCTCAAGGGCCTTTTGGTCTTGCCATAGGTAATCTCTAAAGCAGATATACAATGCATGCTCAACGGCCCTTTTGGAAAGACAAGGTCAGGCTGAATTAGGTTTATACAAAATGGCTTCCTCATATATTCCAATATATCCTATTACTTGCCATTTTTATTTGTCAGTTCTTTCTTCTACTCCTCACCTGACTAAATTTTACGCATTTTTTGAATCTCTTCTTTCATGTCATTTCCTCAAAGGGAATTTCCTTGATACCAGCCCTTACTTCTCTCACTAATCCAAATCAGTTTTCCCTATACTGAACCCTCACCTCATTTTTGTTTTCCTTCAGAACACTTATACAATGGATAATTATATATACCCTTATGCATTGTCTGCTTGATATTTATTTCCAATAACTTCCGTGTGCCCTGGGACTGTATCTTTAAAAAAAATCGTTTTATCCTGGTGCTCAGCACAACATTTAACACATAGTAGGCACTCGATACAATTTTGATAATTGAACCAACACCACTGCATGTGATTTTGGGGGACAAGGGCTCAGCCTATCTGGAGTAGAGATTCTTCTGTAAAATTCAGAGTATAGGACTGGTGAATTTCCTCTTCATTCTTGTCAGCTATGTATCAAGTTGGTATTTGTAGCTAATGTGCTATGAATATCAGAAAGAGATTATATCCATGTAATGAGCACTTTGCAGAATGCTGTGGGATAGTGCTTCTTCTAAATGTGCCTATCACTTCATGTATTTTAATGCTGTCATTTTCAGCAAGGAGCTGCTGACGCTACAAGTCCAGATCTCACTTTAATTCAGTTGTCTTGATTAGGGAATAACCCAGCATTCCTAAATTATTCGCAAGTCTCAGGCGTTGCTGAGGACTAGTAACTGTCAAATATAGTAATTATCTGCTAGGCAGGAAGAAAGACCTGATTTAAATGTATGCATTTAAATTAACAGGAAAATCAGAACTGGAAAAGTGACCCTTCTCCCTTCCTTAAGTGCCCAGAAGATTAAATGCAAATGCACTTCCCCAAGGGTCCTGGGCCCGCTGCCCCTCATTCCTCTCAAACTGAAGGGAAATGCCATTCACTGTGTAATTGTAGGGCAGAGGGTCTGACACTGACAAAGGGCCTAGAGTGTGTGGCCAGTGCTAACCTGAATAGACACAAGTGATGGGAACATATTTTGAAATACCAATTGGAGCTTTTTCTTCTAATCCTGGTGCCTTCTCTATTCCAGCCCAGACAGCTGTATACTGCTTTGAGGGGAAGAGGGATGTCACCATATAATCAGAGCACACAGGTTAAAGAAACTTAGCTGTTAATTCACTTATTTCTTTAACAAATATTTAGTACAATTCCTAAGTTGTACGAGGAGGTCTCATTCTAGGCATACAGTCCTTACCTTATGAAGCTGTAGGGGAGGAAGACATTTCCTCTATCCAATGTGGGTTCGTCTGGCTGGAGAACGAATTAAATTCACATGAGACAGAACAGCAAGAGACAATTAAACAAAGCTTTATGAGGAACCATGGCCTGGGGCCTTTCTTCCCGAAGGAAGAAAGGGCACCGAAGAAGTGGGGTGCACAGAGTGGTTATATACCCCCAAACAGGGTGTTTCACATGTGATTGAAATGTCCCTCCCACAATAGTCACAAGATTGCCCTGTCGGCACAGCACTTGATGGACACAGCAGGTAGTGGTCTGCTATCTCAGAGGGCGTAGCAGGAGGCAAGTCTATTGTCTTGAGCTGGGTGGTCACAGGTGAGTGCAGCAATCAGTTCCTAGCCTAAGGAAAGATGCTTAATCCTTAAAGAAATGCCAACGTTGGGAGGGGGAGGGAAGTTAGTTACAGGAGGTTACCAGACAAGCACAATAAAATGCAGATTTAAGTCCTTGCCTTTGGCATTGATTAAGAGTTTCTAGAGAGAAGGTCATCTCCTTTCTTCTTCCTGGTACAGAGAGGGAGGCACATTTTACAGATAGAGATTTACCTTACAAATGTAAATGTGTCCTAACAAAGGGCAAGTTCCATTCCTCAGAGCCTCCTTCCCTGTCCCAGTTTATCAAAAGCAATCAGCCTCAAATAATCCTGATGCTAAAGAGACATACCTTGGGGTGGCCATTTCCAGGTCCCCACAAAGCTTAAATTCTACTTGGGTGGATAGATAATAAACAGAAACTAATAAGTAATCAATATAAGTGCTATAACAATAGGATAATATTAATCATAAGATCAAGTTTAAAAGATAGAAAGTGAAGTAGGTGAGGATATTTAGATAATTCATTGAATAAGTGTGATTTAAGTAGTATTGCCAAGTTTAGCAAATAAAAATACAAGATGCCCAGTATGTATCTTCATGAGACATACTTATACTAAAACATTATTTGTTGTTAACTGAAATTCAAATTTAACTGGATGTCTTCTGTTTTATCTTGCAACATCACATTTAAATTGCATCTTGAATAATGTGAAGAAACAGACTATGGCGAGACCTGGAGACAGAGATGCATGGGCAGAGGATTAGCATGTGTAAAATGCCCTAAATCAGAAACAAAGAGGAGAGGAGGCTTGGGGATGGGGATGAGAGGGTGTTCAGACCAGACTGTAGGGCCTGGTGAGTCACGGTATGGATTTTGGATTTTAACTGTGATGGAAAACCACTGAAGAAGTCATCTGGGGAGAAGAGTGACACTATCTGCTTTTTGTTTTAAAAACATTACTTTGGCTTTAGGTAAGAGAGGAAGCAGATGGAGGGGAGAGAAAAAGTTTTTTCTTCTAGCCCAGTTCATTAGCTGGGGCCCTAGAAATTAGACTGACAAAGGAAAGATTAACAAGAGAAAAACAAATAGTAGCGTATTGTACACATTGCACATACACAGGGGGGTACTTAGTGAGGAGTAACTCAAAGGGATGGTTACAACTTGGGCTTATACAGCATCTTAACAAAAGAACAATAAATTTGTAGAGAAGTGACAAGACAAAGGAAAGAGACTTGGAACTTCTTGGGGTAGCAAAGTGTGGCAAGGCAAATATGGGGGGAAGTTGATGAAAGGTAATGGTTGTTTTAGCAAGGTTTGTTATGTAGATTCTTCTGGTGCCCTCTTGGCCTGATGAGGGTCTAGAGTTGTTTCTGGTGATTAAGAATCATCCTGCCCTTCCTGGTAGAGATGGGAGTGTAGAGAGTTTTCTCATGTCTGCTTTTTTTAAATTACCTTCAGTTCAAATTAATCCTTATGCCAAAGTGAAATATTTTGAGGTGGCATACTCTGAACTCCTTCATAGAAAAGCTGGTGGAGGAGGCTATTACAAGAAAATTAGCATAAAATGGTGGGGCTTGAAGGAGAGTTGGAGTGGTAGAAATGGTGAGACACAAGTAGAAGAAGAAATGGAGAAGAAATGGGGAGAGACAGGGAGGAATGGCCATTTGAAAAAGAAAGATCTTAAGACAGATGCTGATTATTCAGCATCTGGGACCAACTCCAAGGAGCTGCATGGAATCAGAGTGAGCCACATTTGTTGTCCTGTGACTTTCTGAAGAGAACTATCAACTGATAGCAGGTAGTGAAGCATTTGCTATTTTCTGAGACTTGAGTTCTGAGACTTAGCTCTGCATCCAACCCACCCCATATGAACAACTATCTACTGCATTCAATGGCCTGGGATGCTCATAAGTATTCCCTCTCCTTCATCCTGAATATTTAGAGTGTGGTAATGACAGTGTGAAGGCAAAGCCCCCATAGATGTGGTAGGCAGATTAATAGTCCCCACAGGTGTCCACATCCCACTCCCCCAGAACCTGTGCATATGTTATGTTATATGGCAAAGGGGAATTAAAGTTGCAGATGGAATTAAGGTTGCTAGTAGGCTGATCTAAACATAAGGAGATTTTTCCTGGATTATCTAAGTGGGTCTAGTGTAATCACCAGGGTCCTTTAAATGTGGAAGAGAGAGGCAGATGAGTCAGTGCCAGAGTGTCATGGTGGGAGAAAGACTCAGTCTGCTTTGGAGATGGAAGGCGGCTATGACCTAAGGAATGTAGACAGACCCTGGTAGCTGGAAAAGACAAGAAAATAGATTCTCCCCTAAGGGCTCCAGGAAGGAAAGCAGCCCTGCTGACATCTTAATTTTAGCCCAGGAAGACCCATTTCAGACTCCTGGCCTCCATAACTATAAGGTACTAAATTTGTGTGGTTTTAAGCCATTAAGTTTGTGGTAATTTGTTATAGCAGCAGTAGGAAATTAATATGCTGACCAATGTAGAAGTGGATAAAACCCACTGGACGTCTTCCACTGAGGAGATCAATGATAGAACACGTTTGTCCTCCTCTACACAGAGGAGTCTTCAAATCTGCCCCAGCAGAGGGAGCAGGAGACATTACTCAGATGATTGAGGGGAACATAAAATGCCCTATTTCTTCCAATTTTCTGTATCCTTGCCTCAATTATCAGTGGCTTTAGACTAAATGTTTGTGTCCCTCTAAAATACACATGCTGAAATTGTGGGGGATTGGAATTGGCCACCCCAAAATGTGTCTCTTTGGTTAAGGACAAGAGATTCTTAAAGGAACTTTGACCTTTCCTCTAACTGCCTAAAAGAGTTTAACATAGAAGCCCTGTCTCCAGGACAGGCCATCACCATAGATAACTATGGGTATGTATTGGTAGACTGTGAGGGTCCTTGCTAAGCCCATTCTCAGCAAAGTTCTGTCTACCAAACATTTGCTTTTCAATCTCCATGTGAATTGCTTTCCTCCCCTTTGAAGTCTAAAACCACTACCCCCCAAATCCTCCTTTGTCATTAGCTGAAAACGGTATTTAAGGTGGCTGGGTTTGGCCAGTCTGGCGAGTACTCAGTTTCCTGAGTTTCTCCCATGCACATGTGTTATAAAGCTTTGTTTGATTTTCTCCTGTTATTCTGTCTCATAACAATTTAATTCTTATACTAGCCAGAAGGACCTAGAGGGTAGGGGAATTATTTTCCTCCCCTACCAATTCCTAACCCCCAATGTGATATTAGGAGGTGGGGCCTTTGGGAGGTGATTAGGGCATGAGGGTGAAGTCCTCATGAATGGAATTAATGTCCTTATAAACTAGACTCCAGAATGCTCTCTTTCCCCTTCTGCCGTGTGAGGACATAGGGAGAAGATGGCAGTCTATGAACCAGGAAGCAGGTTCTCGCAGACGCTGAATCTGTGTACACTTCGATCTTGGACTTCCAGCTTCCAGAATTATAGGGAATAAATTTCTTTTGTTTATAAGCCACCCAGTTTGTAGTGTTTTGTTATAGCAACCCAAGCCAAAACACTGGCTCAGCTTTCCAGAATGAATGGGAAATTTTTGGGTTTAGTCTATTCTATAGAGAAAACCAACTTTTTTGTGACCTTCACTATAAGCTCCTTCAAAGTGCAAACTAGGTCTTATTCAACAGTCTTAGCCTAGCCCTTAGCAAACGATTATTGAACAGATACAGGAATAAATCAATGAGTAAATGAATGATGAATGCTTCTCTTTCCTTTCAATCTTCACAAATGAGTATGGTAGGCCAGTGTGTACATAACAATTGTGTTTTGGAAGATCACAAGTTAAGCTTGAATTCATGCAAGTCATTTTGCAAGGCCTGGTTTGACAGATCCATTTGTTATGCAAGGTCATATTGTTGTAATTGTCCCTTAGCATACATATGGGCCAGGAACCAAGCATTAAAATGCAGTAAGTCCTTGGCATTTAATCTCTTCCTTTGTTGCTTGACCTGATCTCTGACAAGCCGGAGGAGAGCCAGCCTGAAAAGCAGCCTGCAGCCCCACCAGACAGCTGTAAGAATGACGGCTTTGGTTCACGGGTGGGAGCTGGGCAACGTGAGGGGTGATGCTGTCAGTCCGCAGGGGAGATTGGAACTCAGTTGGCTTGGAGGACTGGGATGGAGGGCAAGGCAGGGCAGAGTGAGAGAACATTAGGAGAACTGTGTGGAGCCGTGGATTACTTCAGAGTTAAATCTGAGATTCATTTGTTCAGTGGTTGCTTGCTTTATTGGATGCTTTGTGCAAGGCACCTTGCAAATTACCATAAGCGAGGCAACGATGAATTATCACAGCTGACGCTCACTTCCTCCTTATTGTGTGTCTGGCATTGCGTGAGCACGTCAAAAGCAGTATCTCATTTAATCCTCAAAACTATTCTATGAGTGCAGAACAACTATTACACTCATTAAACTGATGAAGAAAATTAAGTTTAGTGACAGCCGCTTGCCCAAGGGCACCCAGTAATTGGCAGAGGTGGATATTCAGACTGAGATGTGATTCAAAAGCCTATTCTCTTAGCTGCTGCACAGACTGCCTGGTCTTTAGTCACTGAACCTAGCACTCGAATTGCTCCACTTTTATTCTAGCAGAGGAACTGAGACGCACAAATACAGAATTTGTGAGACAAAATGGGATAAATGCTGTAAGAAAGGAGTGAGCTCAGCATTATGGAACATGAAACTTCTGGGAATGCAATTCAGACAGGATTTAAGCAGCAGGAGTAAGCAAAGAATAGTGGCAGCTGTTGAGTGTTTACTAGGAGTCAGGTGATTTACCTTCATTTAAAAAACATTTCCTGAGCATCTGCTAGGCATCGAACACCCTTCTAAGTAAGGGAGATCCATTAAGAAATGAAGCAGACAAATACACCTGTCCCCTTGAACCTTGAATTCTGGTATGGGAAGAGAAACAGTAAAGAATAAACTATACATACCTAGTTTATACATACAAGTATATTCACATACACAGTCGAGTATATTGACACACACATTTCTAAATGTTAGAGGGTGTTAAATGCCATGGGAAAAAAAAAAGCAGAAGAGGGGAAGAGGTGTTTTATTTCTTATTTATTTATTTTTTTGGTGAGAAAGATTGGCCCTGAGCTGACATCTGTGCCAATCTTCCTCTGTTTTATGGGACACTGCCACAGCATGGCTTGATGAGCAGTACTAGGTCCTTACCCAGGATCCGAACCTGCAGGCGTTGGGCCACCAAAGCGGAGTGCGTGAACTTAACCATTACACCACCGGGCCAGCTCTGGGAAGAGGTGTTTGGTGTTTTAAAAGGAGGATAATCGTGAAATAGGATGTCCTGAACTATCTCATCAAACCCTCAGAGCCCTTTTGAGGCAGGTACTATTTTTGTGCGCCCTTTCCAAATGAGGAAACAGGCTTAGCGAGGTCAACTAGTTTTCTCAAGAAAGTAATGGAACCAGGATACCAGCTTGGGCATATGGACTCCAGCGCCTGTATCCTTAGCCCCTATGTTGTTCTCACTTCAAGTAGGCTTGCTTTCTTTTCTTGTCCTTTTCCTCCCTCTCCTTTTTCTTCTAGGAACTACACTTCAGCAGTTATGGCTCTCAGGCCACACTTGACCTTCCCTAGAACTTGCTGACCTTGGAGACACAGAGAGTCCCTTCTCTGTGGGCCCTGCTCAGCCTCAGCTATGGAGTCCCCAGCAAAAGCCGTAAGAGCCTCAGCAGCTTCAGCCCCCACCATCTTCCCACCAGAAGCCACTTCCAGCACAACAGAACCATGTCCGTGCAGCCTCAGGGATTCAGCATTCACTTCCCCTGCTTTCTCTACCTTTTGTCGAGTTTCCTGGTCGCTGAAGCATATTTGCACCTATTAAGACCTTCAGAAACTGGGTCTTAGGCCAGCAGAGGCCAGTGCGGGGACCAGCTGTTGAGTGGTGAGCTATTGCTCTTAAACCTGAGGATTAAAAAGCCCTTTCTGTCCTGTCCTTCACAATCGTCCCAAGTCCAATAAGGGCTGGGAGCCCCTCCAAGACAGCTCCTATTATGAGATGGATATACGCAGCTGAAAGAATTGGACTGGAGATCTCCAATTAGCTTCACAATGTGCTTTCCTGGAAAGCCTGGTTTTTGAGGACCCTGCCAGGTCTGGTCTCTGAGATCCCTTCTCTTGTTGTAATTAACCTTTAATGTGTGAGTGGGTACTTTGGATGGGTTTTACAAGCCCATCAGGGCTAGTGTAGGGCAAGATTATCAAGTAGTAGATATTTTAATTCATTCACCAGACAATATTTTTTCATTCAATTCTCAGTACCTGATGAGATATGTACCATACTATTATCCCCGTTTGACAGATGAAAAAACTGAGGTATTTGGAGGTTACCTTACCGAAGGCTCAATTTCTAGTGAGTAGCAGGGCTGGATTAGAAACAAAATGCTGTCATAATTCTTTTATAATATTATCTGTAGATGCTGGGGACACATCCAGACAAGATATCCATGATTTCAGGAAACTTACAGTCTAGTGGGGAAATGGGCAGGTAAACTGCAAATATCAGTAAGGGGCCATTTCTTAAAAGTTGGGCAGAGTGCAGGTGGAATACTGGGAAAGAGAATCAAGGGAACCAGTGGGGCTTTCCTTCTCCTTCCTCACGCACATCATTTTTGTCTCTCCAGTAGCATCATATGCATTGGATGACTCCTCTTTCCATAAAATCTATCTGGCTGTTTCCCAACTCCTCATGATTCTGTTAGAAGACCATCTTAAAACATGCCCAAATGAGGTAGCCAGTCTTACCAGCTAATCTGTTGCCCTAAGCTCTAACTGTCTGTTATTGCATAACAAACTACTCCAAAATGTAATAGCTTAAGCAACAACTTTTTTATTATCTATCATGATTTTCTGGGACGGGAGTTCAGCAGGACTTGGCTGGGCTATTCTGTTTCACCTGGCAGAGACTTGGGTCACTTGGTGGTGCACAGCTGGTGACTGGACTGGTCTGGAGGGTCCAAGATGGATTTGCTCATATACCTGGCATCTTGAAGGGACATCTGGGAGGCTGCACACCCTCTCTCTGTAGTCTCAGGACTTCTCCATGCAGTCTCTCCAGCAGGCAGGCAGAATTCTTACATGGTACCTCAGCTACCAGAAGAGACCATAGCTGAAGCTGCCAGTGCTCTTAAAGGCTAAACTCAGCACTGGCATAGCATCACTCCACCATCCCCCATTGGTTAAAGCAGCTACAGGCCAGCCCAGATCCAAGGGGAAGAGAAGTACGTTCCACCTCTGGATGGGAGCAATGTCAGGGAATTTGCAGCTATCTTTCATCCACTACTCTTTCTAGCTGACTTTGCGTTGAACTTGCGTAAGAGATTCAACGTATTTCTGATAAAATAATGCATCTTCTCTGAAGACTGGTTGAAGCTGAGGTGCCACAGCCTTTAATATATATTTAGTGTTCAAATAAGACAACTAGACTTTCACAGAGCAATGAATGTACAGTGGCTACCTTTTAATATACACATGTAAATTGTGAATTTCCAAATGAAATTGTGAAAAGGAGATTTCCCTTGCATTTTTGGCAGAGGGAGTCAATGGTTTTATAGCCCATCTGCTAGGGGTCAGGATGGGGAGGAGGCAGGTCTGGAAATCACCGTGGGTTGTTAAAGGAAAACTGTGGAAAGATGCGCAGAGAGAAAGTGGGCTACATTTTTTTCCAATAGGAGGAGCTATAGATGAATTCCTGAGAAAGGCAAAGAGATCAAGGTTTGAGAAAATAGGATGCCCAGAAGCAGCATCAGGGAGATGACAACTTCTAGAACAATTCCAGGAACATCATAAGTATTCATTTAATGGCAAAAAGATTAGTGAAGAGTTGACTGTGGAGATGGTCTGCGTCAGGGGCCTGAGAGAGAGTAGACTTTGGAACAAAAGACTTGAGACTATCTTGGGAGAATTAAATGGAATTATTTGGGTGAACCAAGAACCCATGCTTAGCACATGGCAGATACTCAAAAAATATTAGTTTCTATTTTTTTATTTTTTTATACAAAAGCAGGATAAAGACAAAAGCTTTGCTTTGGACTATAAGAGTAATTGGAGAATAAGAGTAAGATTAAAGGATAATTTAACTGTTGTGGGTTAAGATATAGAGCAGAGTTATCCAATAGAACTTCCTGCAGTGATGGAAATATTCTACATCTGCACTGTTCAATATGGTAGCCGCTGACCACATGTGGCTATTGAGCCCTTGGAATACGCTAGTGTGACTGAAGAAGTAAATTTCAAATTCTATATAGTTTTACTTAATTTAAATTTAAGTTTCAGTAGTCTCTTGTGACTAGTGGTTACTCTATTGGACAGAAGGATTTATAAATCACTATTTGAAGCAAAGTCTATAATACAAATGGCACTCGTTAACCTTAGGTGTATACCATTTGTACATTGAAATTCTTTTGCATTCTAGCAAAATTCAATGGTTTATTGAGTTACATTAAGTACGCAGTAGACAAAGTTAGGCTTATGGCTAATTGGGAGCAAATGCAGAGACCTAAATATAAGCATGTAAGACTAAGACTGAAGGAAAGGTAGTAATTTAGGGAGCAGCTGGTTGCTCTGGACAAACAGGACCCTGAAGCATGTCAGTAAGTATTTATCGGAATACCATAGTTTGGGTTAGCAAAGAAGTTCAGAGTGCCTTTCAGCCAGCAAATTGAGTGAAATAAGTATTATTTATATTCACCTGGCATAATTTGTTATTCAACTTTTTCTGACGGCAGTAATGGAACTGGAGCAGTTAAACCATGTTCTCTAGGGTACTGGTACTACTGCCAAGAGCAGAAAATTTTCAACTTCCAAAGCCTCAGTCAGCCAGTTTCTCATCTGCATCCCATAAATCATTGAGAAGGAACAAGCTCATTATCTCAGCACTAGGGACAAAAGTCTTTTACATGACACTGAACTTCTGACTACTGCAAAACATGGCAGCTTGCCATCGTTTCTTTAACAGGTGTGTTGGCCCCTTTAACAGACTGGGCCAGAAGTTTGAGGCTATGCCCTGAAATTTCAATTTTGTTATGTGCTGTGGCTTGCAGGGGGCCCACGTCCAAAGGTAACTCGCCCCAGTGCTCTGTGGAGCTTCTTGGATATTTTGTACTTTTAATAGCTTTGGGGAAAGAGAAGTGGGGATTTCTGTCCCTGAAAATGTCCTCTCTTAGAAGCTAGGAATTAGGAGAACTCTGCTTTACTTTGGGAAGGTGTTTCAATGCTGCTACTCCAAGGAGCTAGGTAGGAGCTCCCAGGTATAGACCGTTAAAATTTCCTATACCACCATCCTGTAGCTCCCTTTCAATATAATGGGGCTGGCTAGGTTCCAGAACCTTCTAAATTACTCAGTATGAAATTCCTGTGTCATATAGAATTTTTCATGACTTTTAGTAAGATAATCACAATCCCAGAAAAGGTCTCTCAACTTTCACCATTCTTTCTAAGGTCAGAAATTCTATGAGTTTTGCATGGAGAGTGTTCTGAATATGGGCATTTTCTTGTTTCCTGATCAAGAAAAGATAATTTAGTAGGAATGAAAAAGGGTATACTCTACAATAGGCATGGCAAATCTTTCCTGTAATAGGTCAGACAATAAACATTTTTGGTTTTTGAGCATGTGATCTCTGTCGTAATTGCTCAAATTGGTAGCAAAGGCAAAAACAATATGTAAGTGAATATATTTGTTGTCTGTGTTCCAATAAGCTTTACTTAAGGACACTGAAATTTGTATTTCATGTTATTTGCTTTTGTGACGAAATCTTCTTTTGATGTTTTTCAACTATTTAGAAATGTAAAAACCATTCCTAACATGCAGGCTGTTAAAAACAACAACAAAACACAAGATGGCAGACCAGATTTGGCCTGTATGCTGTAGCTTGCTGACTCCTACTTTTTAAGATACACACACAAGTAACTGGAGTGTAAATATTTCATTAAATTATTATAGATATTGCTGGATTATAGCCTTTTGGAGTTATGAAAGAATTTGTTTCTATCCTTATGTACAGAGTTCAAAACCACAATTTATTTATAATGAGCATCCCTGTAAGTGGGTATTTTAAAAATAATGAAATATTGTCATGGCATAGTAGAGAGATAACTGATCAAAGTTTCGGGAGGCTAGAATTTTTTCCTCAGTTCTGACACTAAGCAAGGGCTTATTACATTGACTTTTCTCATCTCTAAAATAGGGATAATATTGGCTTTCCCAAACTCATAGGGCTGTTATGAAAACCAAATGAAATTGTGCTCCTGAAAATTCCTGGAAGAGATCAAGTGTTACACGTGTGTAGAATAATTTTCTGGGAGTATCCCAAAATTTCTTGGTTTGGTATAGTGTATAAGTTCTCCCAGCAACTGTGTGGGAAAAAATACTTCTACCTAAATGCATAAATAAAGATGCATATTTTTATATTCATGCTGTGATGATCTGAAGAGAAAAATGATCTACCCTAAATATTTTATCTTTAGCACTAGCAATCTTGCCATATGTAAATCTTTTAAAACCATGCTACAAACTGCTGTTTAATTTAGAATATTATGTTTTCTCTGATTTATTCCAAACATGAAAATGGCCAAAGGGGATGAAATATGCCTGCATGCACCTCATGCATGGGAGGATATATTAAACAATGGATTGAGGATTGGATTAAAGAAGGATGAAGGCCTCCCTACAACTGGTTCTTCTTAATATTGAAAGGTTACCAGTTGACAAGATAGCAAAGACATCTCTTTGAGCTTCTGCTGAGAGATATCAGCAACAAATGATATTGGATGTGTGTATAAATGAAAGTGAAGGGACATATGCAATATACTACAATGTGGGAATAATTTCAAGAGTGAACAATGTTCACATTAAAATCATTCAGCTTGTTTCATTTTGGTTTAACCGATTTTGTACAAGCCTTCTTTGACCTGTAAGAAATAATTCAATGAAAGACTAGAAAACATTGTGAAAAGGGTAAATTTTTGTTTATGTTTCCTAGGGTATGAAATCACTTGTCCCCTAAGTAGGGAGTTTTAATTAAAATAGATGAGAAACCAGGGAAGCAGAGGAGAAAGACGTTTAAACATATTTTTCTTGTGTAAGGTTTTTCATGTTTTCTTCATAAAAGTTGAATTTCCCTTCTGGGCTTTGCATTATAGTTTGTATAATTATTTCAAAGAAATGAGAAACGTGAAAAGGAAAATGGGGTATTTTAGA
The DNA here is from genome assembly GCF_041296265.1 of Equus caballus. Taxonomy (NCBI): domain Eukaryota; kingdom Metazoa; phylum Chordata; class Mammalia; order Perissodactyla; family Equidae; genus Equus; species Equus caballus. Next base: position 39,373,821 of record NC_091707.1, read on the forward strand.
ACTAACCCCTATATATGCTACATCTGGTGATTTCAGTTAACTTCCCAAGCACTACTCTCTATAATGGTGTAGCTGTCACGAATTATGATGATGCAAAGTTTTACACATCCCATTTCTGACACTCATTTTCATAGTGCTGGCATCTCTGTCTTCTTGTTCTTACTCTTTCTGCTGTCAATGTGTATTCACATAATCCTTATCCTTTTTCATTCTTCCATATTTTTAATATTATTATACTCTTGTTAATAACATGCCTAACATTTTCTGATGTGGATGCATGTCTATGACGTTGGCAGCCATGCTAGAGAAATTTCACTTTGGGTGAGACCAGACTAATGTTTCTCTGTAATTTGTAGTGTGATGAAAGAGCCTTTAGCGATGGGTCAATGCTAACAAAAGTTTTTCTCATTAAATATATACCACAGAGTCCTGGCTGAGCTGTTGCTATATTCAGCTTTAATTAGAGGAGACCATAACACGCACTGATACCAGATTCAAAATTTTATAGTGTAGAACTTGCAGGAACTATAAAACCTGACGACACCAAATATGAGTTCAAAAACCTCCATTCACTCTACCATCTTGTTGTATCAGAAACCCACTGAAGGAAGAATTAAATAGTACAAAAGGAGCACAATATGTTAAATTCCAAATCCTTAGGCACTTTGAAAATTGAAAACAAATTTAAACTCAAAGAGTTTTGTGTATGCTCTTGCATTTTTCTGTAGACCCTTGATTCATGGTCTGTTAAGGTCAATGTAAATTGCCTGTGCCATGAAGAGGCAGTACCATTCAGAGGATGAGGAGTCAGCTCTGGAGTCAGGCTTACCTGGTTTTAATCCCAGCTGTGCTCTCTACTATCTGAGCAACCTTGGGCAAGCTACTATAGTCTCTGAACTTCAGCTTTCCCCTCTTTAAAACAGGTACAAAATTGTACCGTCTGAGGAAAATCCAATGAAGTAAATCATTTGTAATTCTTACTACATATACTTAGTACAGTGCCTGACCCATAATAAGCACTCAATAAATATTGTTAAATATTCAAAGACTAGATACAGTCCTTCTCAGGGAGTACAAAAAAGAAAAAAGATAACATTCAGCCTGCTTTCAAAGAGGTGGTGGTTTTTCTGGATACAGAAGTCCTAACCCCAGGAACGATTTCAGGAACAGCATCCAAATGCATATCATTAAGGGCCCCAGGAATAGATGTGGTCACCTGGAAGTGTATTAAGGATTTCAAGGAGGGAAAGATCAGTGGGAGATGGAGTGGTCTGGGTGGGTTTCTCATTGAGAGTGGTATTTGATCAGCATCTTGCAGAATTTAATAGACAGCTAGGAGAGGGGGAGGGCCCTGAGGTGAGGGCATTTTAGGCTGGGAAAGTGGAAACCATTTCCTAATGATGTCCAGCTGATGTAGGTCTGATTTCATGTAAAAAGTCTGCTGCTTTTAGACCATATTCCAAAGGCAGTCATCGCAGAGATTTCAAAAATATGGTTAATCCAAAGATGGAAACATTGGCTCCCTTTCAAGTGTTATGTACCTGGGGCTCGAATTCATGAGCCCTGGGTTTGAACCTAAGTTCAGCCAGTGTGTGACCTTGAGCAAAAGTCTCACCTCCTTGATGCTTCATTTTTTTCCATCTGTAAAGTGGGGGCAACCATATCTCTTTTGGAGGAAAATTTTAAGAATTAAATTTGGTGTAATAAATGTAGATGCTGTTGTGCCACACACCCAAGCTGAGTGAGCAGTGCGGCATTGGTTCCTGAGAGACTGAAGAAAAGACTTGGAGACAGTGAATGAAATATATAGGTATTGGGAGTTACTTATAGGGAAAGTCCAATGGCCGCCGGCTGGATGGAAGTGTACACTGCTACTGTCACCTGAGAGAAGCTTGCTTAAGTAGGCCGAGGAACAAAGGATGCTTGAATGCCAAGGGGGATCATCCCTGTATGACCTGCATTCCAAGAACCAGAGCTCCCCACCTCCAGAGGGCCTCCATGTTCCCTCAGACCATGAAGGTCTTTTTGCTAACTATACCATGAGAAAATGGCTGGGTTGGCCAAGCCCAGGACTGTTATCATCATGAGCGTTGGCATGTGGCCCAGACAAGGGGCCTCAAGGACACATGACTTAAAGGACATGTAAGCTAGTGCCCCTACAGACGCCTAGCATGACACTTTGTACACAAATTGGTACTTTCTTAATGATAGTCTTCAGTCTTTACATCTTGCCTTCTCTGCTTCTCGGTCACCTCCTTGTTTAGACACTGATTGCTTGGGGAAACATATTCAGAAAGAGTTAGAATTTGCTTCACTTAGTCTTCAAAGATAATAGCCTTATGTTTTTAGAGGGTTTTAGCATTTACAGCACCCTCTGATGCATATCATCTCATTGATCCTCACAGCACGGCAACGTAGACTGAGAATTCCAGAAAAAGAGATCAAGCAGAGTGCACATGGGTTGGCTCCTTGAGGGATAGTCGGGCTGTCAAGAAAGAGAGGCTTTGCTCACTTCAACCCCTAGGGGATTTGGCTAACACCCTGTCTCCTCCACACTGGCAATGCTGTACGTCTGAGAACTACCCTGTCACTAAAGCAACACAGGTGCGGGAGTTCCAGCTTTTCGTATGCTGAAGGGTTCCAAAGATGGGGTGCAAAGGACAACTGCCTTGGCAGGTACGTATTTTATTCCATAAACAGCCTTTATAAACTTTAGCCCCTTCTGTGGCTACATGAAGTTTTATTTGGAAGACTTTGCAAAACTTAAAAAATACACTGTACGACCTAGACAGTTTGGATTTGAAAAATGGCACACAGAGATATACCATGTATATAACCGGGCTCATTTCGTTCCTTTTGGGCTAGAGGTTTGATGACTGGGGGAAAAGGTAGGAATACATACCCGAGTAGATGTTTTCACCAGTGTGAAGACCAGAAGGCAATTTGACATACCAAAGAGAGCAGCATACATTTGCTGGGATGTGCCTTCAGTCCTGGCATTGTCCTTGGAGGGTTGTACCTCCATGCTGTTTAGTTCATCTTCTTCCCAGGGCGGGCCTTGACAAGTCATTTGTTCACAGAAGACACCTCCAGAGCTAATCTTCAACATTTATAATGGAGGATCCATTCTCTGAAGGAAATGCATGCAGAACACAGCTATGCTTTTTAAAGAGCAAATGTTCTGTCTGAGAAGGCAAGAAACCATTTCTCTTTCCTTTTGCTCTCATGCACGCAAACTCAAGATGCTCTCCTCCCCCACACTGCCTGTTGCTTCCAGGGGGGCACACAGAGTTATTTACTTTATTACATTATTTACATTTTTGGATTGTTCCTGGGATTAATTGCTATTGAAGCCCAGATTTAATTACATAAACTTCAGTAATAGCTTAATATAAATTAAACTACAAGCCATTTCTCTTTGAGAAATATTAGGATTTATTAGTGCTCCCCCAAAACTAATTAGTTTGAACGGATACATTTTAGCATTAAGCGATGGAGGAAGCTTTTTGTGCTGTTATTTGTAATTATATTGAGCACATTCATTCCTTCCCCTCTCCCCTTTTTGTATCTATTCTGGTGATTAGCCTGAGTGGGGGATGCCTTGTCCTTTTGCCCAAGACCTTAGGAAAGCAATAATGGTCACTGAGAGAGAAACTGGCTCTACTGAGAGATAAAGGAGTGGAGGGAGGAAGAGCTTGAGAGTAAGGAAATGGTCAGGTCACAGCTCATGATTTGAAAAAAAAATGTTGAAGCAAAAAGAAATGAGCATTTTAAATCCAAGAAGTATGAAATGACTTTCTCATAAATCTCTAAATAGCTAAAGAAAACTGTAGTTAAGTATTCCTGCTTGTGCTGCGGGCCAGGAAAAAGACAGTGCATGCTCCGTACAGTTGCCAAATTAATCTTCTGGAAGAATAGCTTGAGCATGTCATTCCCCTGCTTGAGAACAGACAGTTAAGGGAGTGGTTCTTGGAGTCAGACAAGTTTGCATCCTAATTTTGCCATTTGCCCATTTGACCTTGGGCAAGCCGCTAACCTCTTGTTACTTTGGTTCTTTCATGCTTAAAAAAGGATAATGATGGAACCTACATCACAGGGTTGTTACAAGGATTTCATGAAATAATGTAGGTAAGACTCAGTACAGTGGCACATGATAAAATCAGTCAATATTTGCTTTATTAATAGAAAAGGTACATTTCTCTTGGCATAGCATTTAAGATCTTTTATCATCTGTGTCCACCATCTTTAAGCAGGGCACCCTGCCATTCCATTCTAGGATTTCTTCCCTCCAACTAAAGCAGTACCTTGTATTATAATTTGGTGTGTGTCTTACTTCTTCTATTACGTGGTAAGCCCTTTGTGAATAGCAAACAAGGTCTTATTCAGTTTCAGACGTCCCAACAGCCAGAAGAATCCCTAGAAAATGCAGATGCATCCCTATTTATGAAAAGATCAGGTTTGCGAAGTCTGTAAATTTAAGTCCATGTGTTTGTAAATTCCCAGCGTTTTAAGAAGGGTTTAAGCTTGCTGGTAGGACATCAATTTGGCCTTGAGTTTTCCTGTGTGCAGAATGAAAGAGTTGGATAAGATGATTCATTAATAGGCTCTCTCCAACTTAAAAATGTTGTGATTTTATTTAATCTGTTTTAACTTCACTGTCATTTTTTCATGGTGCCAAACATCACCAACATCAAGCTTAAAAGATTAGCCAAAAAAGTGATATTTTCAAATACCCAGAAGTTTCATACTATATGGAAATCATATCTTTTTTTCTAGCATATTTTTCTGTTTTCAACAGCATGCTTGACACTAGACTATTCTTTACTGTGTATTGGGTAAGAGAAAACCAGCCAAAATGAAGCAGTTGGTTGGGGGGTTTAGAAGACGTAATCCTTATATATTTTTGTCTGGTACATGCCTTCTTGAATATTCCTTACAAGAAGTTAATAAAGGCAAAAATTTCCAGCTGTTCTCAGTTGTCCTGGATTGTCATTAATGGAGCTACCCTTTCCTTGTGGAAAAACTTCCGAGAGAGTGTTGACACCAGGCTAACGCTCCCTCTTAAATAAGAGATGGGTCATTAGTCATGTAGTTGATAGCTTCACAAAGTTCCAGAAGGTATTAGTTTCCAAATCTGTGGCTGACCTCATCGGGAGATGTGTGCTGATAAATCAGATGAGGCGAGTGTTTTCTGGAAACTAGAGTAAATAACTAAAGTTTAGTAAATTACCTAAATTACTAAATGGAACATTGGATTCCTTGAAGAATTAAATTCACCTCATGTGAATGAGTGAGCAATTTCTTTCAACAGGTAATTTATTTAACAGTAAGCTCAGCCACTGTATGGTAATATAAGTCAAATCCTGTTGAACGAAAAGAATTTGCATTTTAAAACTCTTTCCAATTTCTCGGCCTGTGGCATGATTCTTCCACACAAAATGTGAATACATAAAACCAGGAGACAAGTGCTGGTCAGTGCTTTTAGGTGGATCAGTGTTTGACAGGATATCAAATTAGTTTCCACATAATTGTTCCATTCTTTTGGTAAAAATACTGAATGATTTATTTAAGAAAATTTTTTTATGGTTCAATGCAATCTTTCATTTGAAGTAACATGTGAGAAAGTCAACTAATACAAAATATGAATTACAGAATGGGTTTAAAGGAATTGAAGGAAGAAAGTTTTATTTCCTTTAAATTTTATGGGCTGGTTCATTTGAAATAGCCTCTTTCTCTGGCATTTTCTGTTGCCCCAGCCCTTCTTGCAATTCGAATTTCAGTCAGAAGAAACAATAGTAATAAAAGTAGTTTTATTGTTATACAACTTACTATATGCTATGCCCCGTCCTAAGTACTTTAAATTTATTATCCCACATAATCATTACACATGCTTCAACATGAGATAAACACAAGTATTATCTTCATTTTACAGATGTAGTAATGGAGGAAGGTACAGAGATGTTAAGCCACTTTCCCAGGGTCACATAGTTTATAAGACCCAAGCAGTCTGATTCTAGAAGTTAACCTTGTACGATCTTTGTCAAACTTGAACATGCATCAGAATCACCTGGAGGGTTCCTTGAGTCACAGATTGCTGAGTGTTGCTCCCAGAGTTTCTGAGTCAGTAAGTCTGGGATGGGGCCTAAAAATTTACACTCAAACCACTTCCCAAATGATGCTGATGCTACTGATCTGAGGACCGCATTTTAAGACCACTGCACTATGTCTCTCTGTAATACCCATAACCCAGAAAAAGTTTGTTACGGCAGAAAAACCATCAAAGCTTTTATATTTTGAAAGTCCAGACTGTGAAGCCACTGAGGGTGTAGGAAAATAGGTGATCACTCTTATCTGGCTCTTTTGAATCCTGAGACTAGAGAAGCTTCCTAGGATAGTGGGAATGGAGGAAAGCACAGACATTGGTGGGTTCCAGAACTTCTCTCTTCTGGACTTTTCCCCACGGGAAACTAGGAGGAAATGGAGAAAAATAGAACCCCCAGATAGGTTTGATAGCTCTGAGAGCAGAGAAAACCTGTGTCCTCCGCCAGGTGGAGCCCATGGAAGCTGCAGAGCTTTGGAGATGCCATTGCTCAGCGTGCTGGAGAAGCTGGAGAAGCTGGAGGAGCGACTAAAGGGAGTGTCTTGGTAGACAGGCGTGAGACACTATTACAGAATTTCTTGGAGCCTCAGAAAGGGGCAAAAGAAGGAAAATTATCCCCACAAGCATTTAGGAGGACTTAGATATGGCTGGCAGAGAGCAGCTGACTTGATGAGACTGTGGGGTTGGGATGAGGATGACCAGCAGTGATCTGTACTGACAGATGGCCAAAAACCATAAAGGAACGGGGATGTCTCCTGGATTCTGTGTGCACAGATGATTACACAATGGACCAGAACCACCCTCTACTACCTCTCCTACCCCACCGGAACCATATAAACCCCCAAACCTCAGTGGCATCCCTGGATAAAGGGGCTTGGGTAGGTTGTTTCCAGCATCCTGAGGAAAAGAAGTATAATAGAATAAATTGTGTGGTTCTATAATTATGAAGAGAGCTACATTTCTTGCACAAGAGTTCATGGGATGAATCTATACCCACTACAAATTGGTTGCTGTGTAGAAATTGAAAGCATGTTAGCACAGGGGACGTCTGTGCCACAGCCTGATTAAGAGGCTCAGGGACAGATTTACAACCAAATCATCATGAATCAGTAGAAGTGACCCTGTGAGAGGACTGGTGTCCAGAGAAGTCCCACTGGCTTTGGAAACACCACCATTGGACTGTAAAGAAACCACATGCTTTAAATTTACAAAGCAGAAATAAAATAGGTGACTGATGGAGACAGAGAGGGCAAATGTAGTCTTGTAGGAGTTTAGTGACACAATTCATCTAGGGCTCAGCCTATCTTTCCTTGGAAAGCAAAGGGGGCTTGGAGTGGTATCAGCCCAGACCGACAAAGTAGTGGGAGGCCATTACCCAGTCAAAATAGCATCCATCTTGACCTTTAGTAAATCAGTGACTTGAGACCTCTGTGGAAAGCCTATACTCTGAAAGAATATAGGACCCCCCCAATCTATCAAGCCCTGGAGAGCTAGCCATTAGCATCTGTGAGTTACAGTTTCCTCACCTATAAAATGGAAATACGACCTTCCTGATAGAGTAATGTGACTTTTATATGACACTAAACATATCACACTTGACATGTAGCTGCCACCATCTTGCTTCTATTCTCTGAAAATGTCGAGAATAATATGTTTGGCATAAAGTAAAAGGCAAAGCAATCATGCTTATAAGAAAGAATATAAATTACATGGTAAGAAGTGAAACAACATGATAACTACTTTCAGTTAAATAGAAAATTCTTAATTTTCTTTAAAACATCAACATCCCCAATTTTGCTCATCATCTAGTGTGTAAGAATGAAGAACATTCTTGACTATAGATATTTTGCTGTCTGTTTTTATAGAAGGTATTTATCACAATGTGTTAGACCATTCTCCTTCTCTTTCCAAGTCACAGAAGCCCTGATTTATTAAGAGTAGATACATACCCAACCAAAAATCTGTATTTCTCATTCTCCTTTGCAGGCATGTGTGTCCATATTGACTAGGTTTTGGTCAATAAGACGTGAATGGAAAGGTTATGTGGCACTTCTAGAATGCCTCTCCAAAAGGAGGGTGTGAGAGTTTTAGCTAACTATACAGTTTAGAGAGGACACAGTCCACACAAGTCTTCCCTCACATCTGACACCAATTGCAAGTTCAAGGGGCTCCCAAACTACCGTTAAGTTCCATAGTTCACTAGAAGGACTCACAGAATTCACAGAGTAAAACTGTTACACTTATGATTACAGTTAAGTACAGGTGAAGGGCAGATTAAAGTTAGCCAAGGAAAGAGATAAGGCAGAATTCAGTAGGGATCCAAATGCAGAGCTTCCCATTGTCATCTCCCCTTGGAGTTATGATGGTGTGAACACCACCTGGCCACGATGTGTGACAATACATGTGGAGTCTTGCCAACAGGGAAACTCACCTAAACCTTGGTGTCAAGAGTTTTTACTGAGGCTCCATCACATACTGCTCATTGGCTGACCTGAAGTCCCTAGCCCTTCCAGGAGATTGGACTAATATTGATAGTCTCCAGTTCCTCTGATTGTTGGGACAGATACTGTGTGGCTACCACCATAAATCACATTGCTAGACTGTCCAGTGGCCAAATCCTCCAGCCAAACAAAGAAAGTTCTATCTTGTGGAGGATTTCAGGGCCCAAGAGAACACCTCTCAGAAGCTGAGGGCAAAAGCCAGGCCTCTCTTTGGGTAAGGTTAATTTTCCACTACACAGAGGGTCAGGACTTCCTTCCCCCTTTCCTTCATCCAGCTATCTAGAATACCAGTTTAGTGGGTGGAGCTCATGTAGCCATCATCGTGAGGAAGAAACCACATTCTAGTGTTGTTGGAATGGTGTCTGAGAAGGAACATGGGCCTCTGATGACTTCCTGGAGCTGAAGTCATCCACCATCATGGATTGCCTAACTCAACTCTTTTAGGCAAGTGAGAAATAAAAATCTATCTGACTGAAGCCATTTATTTTTACTCTTTTCCTCCTCAAAATCATTAAATGTAATCCTAACCAAAACTGCATATTGTTGACTTTCCACTCTAGAAAGATAATGCCTATTCTCTTGATTTAAAAAAAAGTCTCATTAATTGTCAGGGACATATAATTCCAATTTTCAATCCTCAAAGTACGTATTTTTGAGATGTATTTTAATTGCATTTGGAAAGACATTTTTGTGTGAAGGCAAAAATTCTTTCCATGCTCATTGTTTGAGTGGCTCCAAACTTTCATCAGTGTTTTCAATGTCCATTTTCACTGAGGATACATTTGAATGCTTCATTTAGGCTTAGTTTTGGGAATTTTTACTTTTATACCAAGACTAATATTTCCCACAGTCTCATTCACTGTATCCTTATGGCAGCTTCTCTCCCCTTCTCACTCACTGTAAGGGGAATCTTTTAGTGATGGGTGGCAAGCGTTTTCTCTATAGTCACCTTTTAATGTGCTTGTACATGCTGTCCCCATCCAACTGTGTCTTTCCCCTCTATCACTCATAAAAGAGTTATAATAGCTGTAATTCTCTTGCAATCAGTCAATTGCTGCAGTTAACAAATGGTTTATTAGAGTGTTAACCTCCATTAGCTGAGAGGCTATGTCGTTAACGGCCTCTGATAACCATTTCTCAAGGTTTATGACTTAAATAATCACTTAAATAATAACTTTTATCCTTTTACCTGGATTAAAACGAAGTTTCGCAGGAACTTAGAATTTAAGGATAAAATGAGCAATATGGTTGAGAAATATCTGTAGACTGGGACCCCTCATTTTGTTTTAGGGCTTTTGTGTTTGTATTAGAATCTCCCAGTGAAGAAGAGATACAGTTCCGTAACTGCCATGCACCAAAGCAGCATTCTCAATGACGACAAGTATTTGTCTTCTGGTGACTAGAATGTATAGTAAATTAAGTGTTTTCCTTTCACTTTCTAATTTCTTGTCTTGGAAGTGTTACCGAACCTGAAGTGAGTTCGCTCCCCCGTTGCGCAGCAAGCCAATCTCTGACACCAGGTGTGGTGGAAGAAAGCAGGAATTTTGTTTTTGCACAGCGCTGAGCAAGGAGAGAGGGCAACTAACGCTGAAATCCCAAACTCCCTGAAAAGCTAAAAGGAAGGGTTTTTATTTGGGGTTTTAGGTAGAGGAGGGGAGAGCAGATGGCCTTGCTGGTGGGAGCTTTCCCACCAGCCCGTCTTTGGCCTTGAGACACTTGCAGAGAGGAGGAAGCCTGTGACCTTGCTGGTCAGCAGCTTTCCCACCAGCCTGTATCTCTTTGTGGGGAGGAGACAATCCAGGTGCTTGTCCTTGATGGTGTCTGTCTCCGTGGAGGATAGTGGATTCTGGAGCCAGGGAGCCAGAGAGTAAGCAGGGAATGAGTGTTTTGGTTTTAACCCCATACATGCTGGGTTTAATGTGGGGAAACTGATACCAGGGTTGGTATCAGAAGTACCAGCAGTTTTAACACAAACTATGAAGACTCAATGTTTTGTGACTTATTCATTGCTAAGCAATCGTATACTACCTAGACTTAGTTATCTGTGATAAGAAACGAACTCCTCAGAGTGAAGGGGGCTGTTGCTGATCTCTATTTGGCATCTCTGGTGATTCAGGATGACAAGTCATGACGTGACTAGGATAATGAGAATCACAGGTTTGGTCATGCCACGCCAGTGCTCACTAGTTGTCAATTGCCTATGAATAAAGATTTTACAGGTAGAAAAGTTGGTAGGTTTGGGGTGCTAACTCATAGAGTGCCAGTTTCCCTCTTCCTAAGATGGGGATGATAGTATCAACATTTCTATTCCTAGATATTTTGAGGATGAAGTGAAATAATGTCTATGAAGTATTTATGAATGCGATGAAAGATTAAAATGCCACTTCTGTTCTCGTATTGCTGATATGCCTAGAAATTAATGTTTTAGACCAGAGGAATGAATATTTTCTCAATGCATTGTCTCATTCAATAATTTAGATACTTCGACCATATAAAACAAATAAAGCATTTTTTACTGCCAGCATAGACTACAACTAGTCTTTTTTTTTTTTGAGGAAGATTAGCACTGAGCTAACATCTGCTGCCAATCCTCCTCTTTTTGCTGAGGAAGACTGGCCCTGAGCTAACATCCATGCCCGTCTTCCTCCACTTAATATGTGGGACACCTACCACAGCATGGCTTGTCAAGCGGTGCCATGTCCGCACCCAGGATCCAAACTGGTGAACCCTGGGCCGCGGAAGCGGAACATGCACACTTAACCACTGCGCCACCGGGCAGCCCAACTAGTCTTATTTTAGTTGACTTGGCTCTTGTTCAAAAGAGATTATTCATCAAAGGAGGAGCGTGAAACATTTCTTTTTCAACTCTGTAGCTACTCTTTCTGGTACCATGTCTGTCTCACAGTAAGCTTTGAATAAATAAGTGTTAAATTTCTTAGATATATCTGTGAAAATTAATCTCTCTCTTTTTTGTGACCCTTCAATGATAGCATCTTTATAAAGTAGATTTCTTTCTTTTATATTCTGTCTTGTATTGGTTTTTTACACTTCTGCCTACTCTGCCAAATTGTAGGCTTAGTTAGAGCGTAGACAGAGTCTGTTTCTCTTTGTGTCCCTCATAATACTAACATCATGCCTTGTCTATATGGTAGCATTTACCAGAAAGCATTTCATTGAAAACTAACATAATAGGGTGTTGTATTAGTATCTTATTGCTCCTGAAACATATTACCACAAACTTAGTAGCTTAAAACAACCCAAATTTATTATCTTGCTGTTCTAAAAGTTAGAAAGTCCAAAATCAGTCTCACTGTGCTACCTAATGTCAAGGTGTCAGGAGGGCTGGTTCCTTCAGAGGTTCTAGGAGAAAATCTGTTTCTTGCGTTTTGTAGCTTCTGGAGGCTGCCCTCGTTCCTTGGCTTGTGGTCTCTTCCTCCATCTTCAAAGCTAGCAGCATAGCATTTTCAAATCTCTCTCTGTTTCCAAGGTAATATTGCCTTCACTCTGTTCTCGACTCTCCTGCCTCCCTCAGGGACCCATGTGATTATATTGGGTCTACTCAGATAATCCTGGATTTTCTCACTGTCTCAAGACCCTTAATTTAATCACATTTGCAAAGTCCCTTTTGCCAGTAAGGTAACATATTCACAAGTTCTTGAGGTAAGGATATGGACTTTTTTTGGAGTACCATTATTCTGTCTATCATAGATGCTAGTAAATAATAAGAAAGGAATAAAAGATTCCATAGTCAAATAAATCTGAGAAACCTTTGGTATAAACAACATTAAACATGGGACTTTTAATGAAGGATTTTTCTGAGCCTTTATTCCCGCACTTTTGGTAATAGACATCTTTTTTTCCCTAAAGAGTGTTTAATACACTAGTGTTTGTGGTAAAGTCATAGGTGGAAGTGGAGAAAAAAAAAACATCTGTGGGTGAAAAAAATTCATCACTTTCCATTACTTATAGATGGAACTTAAATACCTAAAATGAATAATAAAATTCCTAAAATGACCTTAGTTCTTTAGACTTTGGCTTTGTCTGATTAATCAGACTTTAATTTATTCTTTATTAGTTTCCTCACCAAATTGTCCTTATCCAAAAGGATGATTCCTTCCAGTTTCAGTCCTGATATGTGAAGAGTTTGGAAGTTGTCACTTCCATCTTTACAACAAGAATAACCTTGGCAAACTGAAAAATCATCTATTTTGCTTGGACCCCTCAGAGAACCGAGGTTACAGGGCAAACAACTACCCTGAAATCTGTAGAGACAGGTGCATACAGAGAGAGACAGCAGCTGAGATCTGCTTATCTGGAGCAGAAGCCACTGGAACTGTAAGCTGATAGGAACACTTAAATGGTTATTTTAACAAATTACTGCAGGCTGAGTGTGGACTAGCTTGAGAGCGAGAAACTCCTGGGGCCTAGCCTTATGAAAGATCCTCTTGTGATCTGGCAAGGAGGGGGAGAACGTAACCATTGTGAAATATGTCTTGAGGCTTCTCCATTACATAAGCGTTTTCTCCAGAGGAAAGGACTTTGCCAGAGCACAATTCTGAACCCTTATAACAGCAGGAGGAAGGGAAATTCTCCCTATTCCCTTGAACCTTCTTTATCTTTCCTGTCTCATCTAAATGGGGGGAAAATATAGTCAGCAGGGAGTAGTGTTTCAATGAAGTAGATTGGTAATGCTGCACCCAGGGAATGGAGTAGAGCGCAGAGGCAAAAAGATATACGACTGGAGGAGGGACAGAAACGCTTATGAAGGTCACAGCCCTGAGACACAGGCCTGCTAAAAGATGGAGACATTATTCAAACAGTATAGAATTATCCCCCTCCCTCACACCCTACCTAACACCACATCAAAAGGCTCCAGTATCACGACAGTGGATTACAGCTTAAATTACATAGAGAAGCCCCAAAGCCAACAGGGGAGACAAAAACAAGAACACTAGAGGAATTTGGAGCCTCTGGTGCTTATAGTTATAACAAACATTTAACACAGCCCAACTCCTAGCCAGCTTATCATAAATCCTCACACTAATAGCTTATTTAAATCTTTAGCTCCTAATACCCAATACTACACATCCAACTTGAACAAAAAATGACAGGGTTAGCCAAAAGGAAAGAAAAGTGCAGAGTCTGAAGAGAAAGAAATCATCAGAACCAGACTCAGACATGCCATAGATGCTGGAATCATCAGACAGGGAACTTAAAATAATGATGATTAATATGTTAAGGGCTCTAATGGAAACAGTAGACAATATGCAAAAACGGATGGGCGATGTAAGCAGAGAGATGGAAACTATAAGAAATACTCAAAAGGAAATGCTAGAAATCAAAAATAGAGTAAACAAAAGGAAGAATGCCTTTGGTGGGCTCATCAGTAGATTTGACGTAGCTGAAAATCAGCGAAGTTGAAGATAGGTCAATAGAACGTTCTCAAACAGAAATGCAAAGAGGAAAAAAAGAATGAAAAAAACCTGTGAGACAATGTTAAAAGGCTTATATACATAATTAGAATACTAGAAGGAGAGGGAAGAGAGAACAGAGCAGAAGTATTTGAAGTAATAACAGCTGAGAATTTTCTGTTAATGACAGACACCATCCAGAAATCCAAGGAACTCAGAGAAGAGAACACCAAGAAAAATAAATACTAAAAAACCCACACCTGGATGTATCATATTCAAATCACAAAAAGTCAAAGACAAAGAGAAAATCTTCAAGGAAGCCAGAGGAAAAAAAATCATCTTGCTAGTAGAGGAAAAAGGTTAAAAGTTAGCAGACTTCTCATCAGAAACGTGCAAGAAAGAAGAAAGTGCAGTGAAATCTTTAAAGGGTTGAAAGAAAAAAACCTCACCAACCTAGAATTCTATATTCAACAATGTTATTCTTCAAAAGTGAAAGAGAAATAAAGACTTTCTCAGACAAGCAAAAATTGAGAGACTTCATTACGAGCAGTACTTCCCTACAAGAAATGTTTGAAAAAGTCCTTTAGGCAGAAGAAAAATGCTGTAAATTAGAAACTTGGATCCGCATAGACAAAAGAAGAGTATCAGAGCAAGAATAAACGAAGGTAAAATAATTTTTTTTCACTTTTCTTATTCTTAGTTAATCTAAAAGATAATAATTTGTTTAAAACAATAATAGTAATAATGTATTGGCTGACTATAGCATATGGATACATAAAATAAATGACAATGTCCCAAAGAATGAGAGAAAGGAAATGGTGATACACTCTTATAAGATACCTACATTGCATGTTAAACAGTGTAGCATTATTTGAAAGTTGACTTAGGTTCCTTAATTGTATATTGTAAACTCTAGGGTAACCACCAAAAAATTTTCAATAGAAGTATAAATGATATGCTAAGAGAGGAGTTATAATGAAATTATAGAAAATGCTAGATTAAAATTAGATAAGGCAGAAAAAAGGGAAAAAAAGAATCAAAGAACAAATGTAACAAATAGAAAACAGTTACAAAGATGATAGACGTTAATCCAACTATATTAATAATCACATTAAATGTGGATGGTTTCATGCACCAGTTAACAGACTGGGATGCTCAGAGTGGATAAAAATATGACCAAACTATGTTGTCTCCAAGAACCCCACTTTAATTGTAAAGATTCTGATAAGTTAAAAGCAAAGAGATTCAAAAAGCTATACCAAGCTAATTGGAATTAAAAAATGATGATTATTTTGATCTTTGGAATCAAGAAATCCGGTCTGGACTGCAGTTCTATCACAGAATGATTATGGGCAGGCTATTTAACCTCTCTGTGCCTCCATTATAAAATGCAGACAAAAATGTCGTTAGGATTGTTCTTAGGTGCGTGATTAATGCATATAGCATGGCCAGTATCATATCTGATTTATAATACTGGCACAGAATAAGACCTATTTTTCCTCTGGCTTCTCATGCTCTGCCTTCCTTTGCCTTCGTCTTTTTATTTTGTAAAATTCCCATGTTCCTCTCCTATCATTTTCTTTTAAAATTTTTATTTTTACATATTATATATTACATCCTTCAGTCCTGGGTATCACACTGTTATACAGAGTGATGATCAGATGAAAACTAACAGCCTAGACATAGATTTAGCAATAGCTAATAAATGATTGTGGCAGTCAATACTGGGGAATTTAACAAATTATCCAGATGGGTTCAGGCAATTCTGTAGAGGTAGCTTTTTCCTGCTCCAGATGAAAAAAAAAGTATTTGCAGTGTGTGAATAGCTAGAAGAGGCTGTGCATTGAGTTCCGTGATTGGCACAGAGCAAGAAGTGTGTTTGTCAGTGTGGCCTGAGAAGAGCAGACAGGATAACTATCCCTTAAAAATTAATGACAAGGGCAAACAGGAGCGATATAGTCCTTCAATGAAGTCTGAAGAAATGGGTGAAAATTAATTCCTGGCGATCAACAGTAAAGTAAATAAATTGCTTTTTTCACACTTATGGCTTGGAAAATAAAATTCAAATCCTCAAACTCCCAGTTGCCAAAATGAATAACAATAATTACAGGAAGCCTGCTACATAATGGTCACTTTAATTACCATGTTTTCGCTTCTGTGATATAATTAGTTTTCTTTTTTTTGGAAAAATTGAAGGAGAGACTTTTCCAGCTGGTTTTAGGTCTTGTATATTCTAATGAGTATAATTATATCGTCCAAGCAAAAATGTCCAGAATCCAAGGAAATAAGGAGGATTAGACACTGAACATCTTGTATCACAAAAGAGAATCCAATGACAAGTTTGCTAAAATCAGTTCCAAAGGCCTTTTTCAGCCACTGAGCCAGTGGAGGACAAAATAAACTCTGTGCTGCTTTTGTCATTGGCAGGGATAACTGGCAGTGCTGTCAGTTCTGACTTCCCACGTGACTGTTACACCTTTTTCCACTCTGGTCTAGGTTAAACTCTAATAATGAATGCAATGAAGTTCTAAGCAGTTATTGAACTCCCACAGAGTCCTCCATCAAGTTTACCATCCTTCATTGGCAGCTAGGGTTTTCGGTTTGTCTCAATGTTGTCTTAAGCCATATACATAAAGAGCCACCACTGTCTCAGTCAGGTCATTGACAAGACCATGGAGAGGCAATGAAGGGGCTTGCTGTAGCATAGCTCTGGCCATAAAGGAACAGCTATAGACCACTGTATTAACTAAGAGGCCAATTGCACAGTATGCCGCTAAGGGACGTCCTTTCTGATCACGTCTGCGAGCTATTAGAAAGGGTTGCAAAGTCTGCGAGGGGCCATTCTTGCCATTTGTACTATGCACCGTGACCGCATTTTCTCTTCTGGAGATGCTTCTAGGGCTCTGAGGTAATGCCCCATGGTAGCAGTTTCTAGAGGCTAATTAAGTATTACATAGAAAATGATATCCCTATATCTGCTTTAAATTTGCTGCCTGTTAATTTGGAGCAGTCCCTGGTTCTGATGTGATGGGATAGTGCAATTAGGAGTAATTTATGGCTTATTTCTGTACTGTTTAGTGCTTTATGGGTATGGCAGGGTACAGCTTCCAGTTGTTAATGAGGACCCCTCCTGAAATGAGGGATAACAAGGTGATCATGCTTTCCATTTGTATCTCGCCTTAGTTGTGGCAGAACAAAGGACCTCACCCAGACCCTCTCGTTATCCTCATTGTATACTGGCCGTGCAAAGGGCAGAGGTTAATGGACAAGGTTTACCAATCATGATTTTATAGCAGAGGGGGAACGTTGCCTCAGCACTGTGCTCCTCAGAACTCTCGGAACCCAGCTCCACATAGATTGTTCTTACACTTTCTCTCTCCTCAAGCCTTGTCCCTTTCTTTGCTTTTCCATCCCTGTTTTCTCCCTTTTACAGTAGAAAACGTGCAAAAGCAGAAAGGGAGAGGCAGGGAGCATCTCCTTGTGTATTCCCTCCTTCTGTGAAAAGGAAAAAACATTCTCAGAAGCTTCTACTAATTTTTTCTTGGGCCAGAACTAGGTCTCACACCCACTCCTACAACAGTCATTTTCAAAGGGCTGTGAAATCACTGGGATTGGCTTAACCCAATCTTCCCTGGGATTGAGTACATTGCCATTGGACAAAATTGAGGTTCTGTTGGCTAGGAAGAATGGGAGGAATGGGTGATGGCTGGGTACCCGGAATTGGCGGCCACAGCTACTTACTAACCGTGGTCTCTTTGGAAAATCTCTAAGCCTCCACTGTCCTCTAGCTTATCATGGCTTTCTGCCTGGGCTGTTGTGTCATTAAGGCCTCAGGATGCCAGATGGCTTTCTCTCAGGTTTCTCTGTGCTGGAGCAAGTTGTGTTCCACACAGATATAGAGAGAGTGTGATCCCTTTTCCAAAGTAGCTTTGTTGTATCTATGCCTCGTAAGTTTCCTCTCACAAAGAGCCCCTTCTACAATTCTTGAAGCTTCTTTCTCCATGGAGATCAGAACCAGGCCCTGGAGTTGGGGCTGGGAGCAGAACCTGTGCCTCCCCAGCCTAGCCTTCCCTGGCAGGAGATTGTCCACCTATCTAAATCTCATTTCAGGTACAGTTGTACATTATGCTACTTCTAAAACAAGTGTTAACAAACCAAAACTAAAGTTGAAACTGTGAGTTTTAAAAGATCAAACTTCAGGGCTAGCAAGCTAGAGAAATGCCCCTAGAATATTTTACTCGAAGAAACAAATCATAATTTGTATGCATTTGAAAAAAAAATCAGAAATCTTATATTAGATAAGGAACTTGGAATGTAATTGAGACAGGCCATACCAGAAAGACCTGGATCTGGAGACTGGTCAGGCTTGTTAGGATGGGGTACTCTGATGACTTAGGCCATGTTTCATGCAATGAGAAGAAAATAGGCTGGGGAAATGCAATAGTCAGTGACTCTGGGGATAGTATTACTACACAGAAATAATCAGCATCAGAGAATGCCAATCAGCAAATTTTGGAGATGCCTAGAGGCAGGTGGAAATCAAAGAAACCAAGCATACAGTAAGTACTTAATAAATGGTTTACTGCCATTAAAGTTGCTGCCAGTGTGTTTGTTAATAACATGGAAGTGTGGATTTAGCCTTTAGTATCAGATCGTCCTGATTGCAATTAACAGAGCCTAGACCCACTCTCTCCTCACTATAGATTCTTCCAGTGCCCTGTGCCACTGTCACAGCCCTGCCACTGTGGGGATGTTAAGTTTGTTTGGGAGAATGTTTGGCGACCACATGCCTCCTTCTGTAGTCTAAGCTCCCTGAGGACAGTGACTGTGGCTGTTTTTGCTCATAGTATCCCCAGTCCTCTCATAGGGCCTTGCTTAATAAAATATTTCAAATAAATAAATTCATAATAAATAAAGGAATGAATAGATTTTAGGGTAGGCCTTTGGTCCTCGGGGAGAATAGTGAGAGTGGAAGAACAAGGGTGCAGCTGAAGCTGAAACTTTTATTAAGAATTGGACACAAGGTCAGATTGAACCAGGTCCAAGTGAGATTTGAAGCTGAGAATCCACTAAAGGGCTCTGTGTTGGAGAGTGAAAGCCAGGTGACCCTCAGGGTGGAGATATGGAGTCAGAGAAGTGGTTGAGGCCATCATAATTATTTCGCAGCTTGTCTCAGTTTTCCTGCTTGGTTAGAGGTTCTTTAAAGGTGGATGCTTTGTCTGGTTGATACTTGCATCACTTTGTGTGTCTTGCACACACAGGTAGGTGCATCATGATTGCTGAGTGAGTGAATGAATCAATAAATGAGTGAAAAAATTTCCAGGTTAAAAATGATCAGGGTACCTGAATGCAAAGTGGGGAATTACAGAGGTACAGCCATGCAATACAGACTCTATCCAAAGGATAAATATATTTTTTGGCTTGACATCAAAATGATAGAAATTTTTCGTTAAGCTAATAAATTGTAGGCTCAGCCGGTTTCAATATCCAACACAAATGATAGTTGCATTTTTGCCAAATATGTCAATGACAATCTTTAGCTATGTGGTGTCTGCATTTCCTCATAAAGGGGAAACAGTGACTGATATCACACTTATGAAGTTTTGGATGCTTGAGAAGAAACTAGAAGAAAAAAAAAAAAAGAAATGTAGATGCTGTTGGTTTCCTACCTGATATCCACTCTGCTTCTTTACTAAATTGACCCAGGTTTTTGGTTTGCAACGTACTCAAATAGAAACAAAATTTCTCAGCCTCTTTTGCAGCTGGCTGACCATGTGGTAGTTCTGAGCCAATGAGATATAAGAGGCGTTTCTGTCAACAAATGTCCAAGTTGGGAATGTGTTTGAGTCTGTTCTTGTTTTCATTTTATTGTGGTAAAATAAATATATAACATAAAATTTGCCATTTTAATAATTTTTAAGTGTACACTTCAGTGGCATTGACTACATTCACAGTGTTGTGCAACCATCACTTCTATATATTTCTAAGACTTTTCCATTACTCCAAACAGAATCTCTATACCCACTATTGTTACCCTAGTACCCCCTCAATACCCCATTACCCACTCCGTCCTGCCCCTGGTAACTTCTAACCTTTCTAGCTCCCTAAATTTACCTATTGTAGATATTTCATGTAAGCAGAATCATACAATATTTGTCCTTTTGTGTCTGACTTATTTCATTAAGCATGTCTTCAAGTTTCATCCATGCTGTAGTATGTACCAGTATGTCATTCTTTTTCATGGCTGAATAATATTCTGTGGTATGCATATACCACATTTTGTTTATTACTTCATCTGTTGATGGACACTTATTACTTTCAGTTTTTATCTATTGTGAATGATGCTGCAATAAACATTGGCATTCAAGCATCTGATTGAATCTCCGTCTTCAATTCATTGGGATATATGTCCAGGAGTGGAATTGCTGGGTCATATGGTAATTCTATGTTTAACTTTTTGAGGAACCCCTGGACTATTTTCCACAGCGGCTCTACCATTTTATATTCTCACTAGCGATGTAAGAGGGTTCTAATATCCACACCCTTGCCAAGATTTGTTTTCTGTTTTTTTTTATTATTATTAAAGCTATTGTAGTAGGTGTGAAGTGCTATCTTATGGTTTTGATTTGCATTTCCCTGATGACTAATGATGTTGAACATTTTTTCATGTGCCTATTGGCCATTTGTATATCTTCTTTGGAGAAATATGTATTCAACTCCTTTGCCCATTTAAAAATTAGGTTATTTGTTTTTTGTTGTAGGAGTTCTTTGTATGTTCTGGATAGTAAATCTTTATATTTTCTCTGATTGTGTGGGTTGCTTTTTCACTCTCTTGATAGTGTCCTTTGGAGCACAAAAGTTTTTAATTTTCATGATGTCCAGTTTACCTATTTTTTCTTTCTTTCTTTTTCCTTTTTTGTTTTTGAGGAAGATTAGCCCTGAGCTAACATCTGCTGCCAATAATCCTCCTCTTTTTGCTGAGGAAGACTGGCCCTGAGCTAACATCCGTGCCCATCTTCCTCTACTTTATATGTGGGACGCCCACCACAGCATGGCTTGCCAAGCGGTGCCATGTCCGCACCCGGGATCCAAACCGGTGAACCCTGGACTGCCGAAGTGGAATGTGCGAACTTAACTGCTGCGCCACCGGGCTGGCCTCTATTTTTTTTCTTTTGTTTCTCATGTCATAGCTCAGAATGCATTGCCAAATCCAAGGTCACGAAGATGGCAAAGTGCTTAACTTTTACAGTACGACATTAACACATTACCATTACATGAGTGACTTTTGTTTCTTGGATTATCAGTAAACATTGATTTTCATTTAAATCCTAGGCATCACCATGTCATTAACCTCCCCATAAGTTGTTAATATCACAACCACACACAGAGTGAAAAAGAATGGGTTGAGGTAGGAACCAGCTCCCTGAAGACTTGGCTTCTGCTTCAGGCTCTGCTAGCATGGCAGATACTTCTTGACCTTCCTGTCATCCCTTTTCCTTCCTTCTATTAGCAACCTCTGCTATTTGAGACTACCTGTGGAGTACCACTCCTACCTTAGGGCTAGGCACATGATTGAGTCACACTCTAGTCCTGTCTGTAAGCAGAGCATTTTGGTTCTAGTAGGACATTTTATTTTCACACAGACATCAAGATACAATGAATTTTTTGCTGGTAATCATGGTGCAGAAGCAGCTCCTTCCCACTGGACCTCAACCCAAGAGATTAAGGTCTGGAGCTACTGGTGGACACTTTGCCCCATAAGGAAAGAACCTACCTGGCAGTGGAGTCAACTTAGAAGGGAGAGGATCAAGAGCTGGGGAAAGAATTATGTCTTGATGAAAGTTTTTGAGATTTTGCATCAAGTTAAGTCTGAAGCTTGTCTTACTCTTAAACTGGAATCAATAACTCCTCCTTTTGCTTGAGTCAGTTTGGGTAGGGTGCGTAGTCACTTGCAACTGAAAGAATCCTCCTGGACACAGCTAGCAACAGCTATGGGATCTTGAATACATCACTTCACAGCTCTGGGGCTCTGCTTTGAAACTGATGCATGAATTCTGTTTTGGGAACTGGGAAATAAAGACACTGCAAGGTGAAGTAACCATCTTCAAGGTCACACAATATATCCCCAGGAGCACTGAAATCTATAAGCTCAAGTTTTGGATGTTTAGTTCTAGTGCAGAAAGAGCATTGCTTTTTTTATTAAGCAGAAGACTGACTGATGATGTCTTCCGCAGACTTGCTCAGACCTGAAAATTCCAATATTACAGACAGGAATCCGAGTCTTTAGGTAAATTACTTCATATGTTCACCCTGCTGAGCTGCAGATGGACAGTATAGTACAAAATGTACTAGGAGGAGTGCATGCACCTACAGTTGATGTCCTATGAGATCTGCAAATTGTACTTGACAAAGGAAATTAAACTTGGCTCAAAGAAATCTTTAGGCAGTTCTGAGAGATTGAATGAGCTCTCTCGTTTTTTTTTTAAAAACATCTCAAGTTCATGAACTCATTTTCTTTGCCTCACATTTCATCATCTCCCTAACAGATGGGCTTATTACCCATATCTTGGCTAGGATAAGAATGTAAGACTGCTACCTTCTCTGGGACAGCTCCCTTTTCCTGCTGGCTATATTCAACTGGCACACACCTGCTTGGTTGAAAAGACCCCTTCTTATACTGCACATGCTTAGGTTTTCTTCCTTCCTTCCTTC
This sequence comes from Equus caballus, assembly GCF_041296265.1. Taxonomy (NCBI): domain Eukaryota; kingdom Metazoa; phylum Chordata; class Mammalia; order Perissodactyla; family Equidae; genus Equus; species Equus caballus. The sequence goes on from NC_091707.1 coordinate 39,396,545, forward strand.
CTTCCTTCTTTCTTTCTTTGTCTAATTCTTAGAGAAAAAGTTACAGGATCCTCCTCCACTCCCACCTCTCCCTGGCAGAAAAGGATTTCATTTTTTCACGATCTCCCGGATGGCTTATGCCATCAGTAGTGGCCCTCCCTGCAGGGATAACTAAACGAAATTACTTTAAAAAAAATTTTACAAAGCAATTTTTTTTTTTTTGCCTAAAATCTTATAAAAGGAAAAAAATAAACATGGATTTCTACAGAGGCAGAATTTTCAGACAGCAGGAACAGTCATGAAAAAATCTTAAAAATCTAGCTCAATCTCTTCATTTTACAAATGATTGCATGAAGGTCAGAGCGACAACAGGGGCTGCTAAGAATTGTGCAAATAATTCCTGGCAAGTTTAGTCCAAACCAAATCAAAGGTTTTACTGTTAGTCTACCCTGAACAAGCCAAAGTCCCTTCTTTATGGAGAACTCCTGAGGCTTCTAGGTTTTGAATTAGAAAATATCTAATTAGAGTAGAGCCTTAGTATTCAGAAAGATGGCGCAGATGGCCAGTTTTATGTGATATATTTAAAACATGTATGACTGTTGAGTTATTTGCATAACCTCTGGTTTATTTAGTTTTTCAATACTCAGATTGATTCTATTTTACTTTTAAAACATACTGATATATACATACATAGACATAATTTTACATACATGCGTAATTGCTATATGTAACCTACTCTCTTTGTGATTTCTTGCCTCTTCCTTCCTTTTTCTTTCCACTCAAATCAGCCCTATCTCCCAGCCTTTCAGGAAAAATAATCACTTCCTTTTATTCCCATGCATATATATTATATAAAAATCACCAATGCACACATATACACCTCTCTAAATAGCATTTTTGATACTATGTTACAAAAATAGAATCATATTAGACACACTTTAGTACATCTTGCTTTTAGCTACTGGTTTAAGTCTAATATTTTAACATAGGTATGACTCATTTGATTATAAGTTGAAGAAAGTCTTGGATGTATCAATCTTAAACATCTTCTAATCTCTTGCTAGTTGCCTATACTCTCTCCCATGGACTTCCCCTAATGTCCTTCACATGCCCTATTTCAATTAGGATAGAGATGCAGAGGGCATTGTATGTTGTAAGTATACAATTAATAGTTGTCAAATGGATGGCAGAACTCAAGTTCCAAATGGAGACTGAAATACAGTATCAAAGAGAAATGGTGGAGTGGATTGGGGGAGGGATTTGTCAAGAGTTGTAGTCCAAGTTGAGTGTGTATTCCAAAGCAAAGAAAATTGATGCTGGAATGTCTTATAATTAATCTACTCCAGTGGTTCTCATACTTTGTGAGCATAAGAATCATGTTGAGAATTTGTCAAGAGAAATGACACCCTTGGAGCCTGATTCAGTAGGAGTAGGCGTCACTCAAAGGATATGCATTTTTAAGAAGCTCTTAGGTGATTCTGTACACAGGTGATCCTCAACTAGATTTTAAAAAAATCCTCCTTGGGAAGACAAGGAATGAGAGGTCTGTGGACTCATTGACTTGCCCAAGGTCAAACAACCATATTTCATGACAGAGATAGGACTAGAAACTGCTTCTCCTTCCTTGAAATGGAGTACTAACGACTCTTAATGTACCTCAAGGTGTCTTATTTTCAAAATCTCTGGTAAAGGCTCTAAAAATGTTCCAACCAGCTTCCTTTCCCCAAGTCTTCATTTGCAAGAAGACATTCTAGCAAACGAGAGATGAGAATTTTAAAGTTAGAATGGTTCTTGGGAGATAGAGACTGAATCTTATTAAAGAAGTTATCTCAAAGTAATGCTACTTTTCAGGTAATCTAGGAAAAGAGATTTAGGTAAATGACTAGCCCGTCCATTCGGAATATTCTGTCAAATGAATGTTAAATAATCTCATTCCACTTGCCGCTTGGTTATTTTCGCTTAGAATTTCAGGAAAACAACTCTTTTGATATCTTTGAAACCTACTTTGAATCTTCTCATTTGAATATGGCTTCACACAGGTGGAAGAAGGAATCTTTTGGTGAAATGAAATATGGATTAGTATTATTAAACTTTGGGGTTATGTTATGTATTCATGACTCATTATGAAGTATTTTTACATCCCTTGTGCTTCAGGGGATGAATAATATCACCCATAGAAGTTTACAAAGCTTTATGTTTAGCATAAAATAATTTAAGACCTCATAGGGCAATCTAGTTTACAATTAAAACGTGGTGGGCAGTGAGTCCATCATTAAAAACACAAAGTAAAACTTAACCCACACCATTAAAATACTTCCATTCATTACTACAAACATGCACCATCTGGGGTTGTTTCGTACCTCCCAATTCTTATTAGCAGGGGAGAGATCGAGGTTGCCTTCCTCAAGAAATCAGTATGTCTTACATAATGCAAACGCACACTGCTGATTGCAAGCAGTCCTTAATTACTGACGGGAGCCTCTGACCAAGTGCTAATGCTGGAACACGTCCTTCACCAGTGCTTTAAAAATGACACAACTCGCAAATTCCTGTTGAGCTTTACTTTTCTTCTTAATGGTATTGCCTTTTGCAACTAGAAAAGATAAAATTTAATTATTAAAATTTAAAAAGAAATATCCATTTTCCTCAACTCATAATAATGGTAAAGAGAGCTCTTCATTACTTGGTGCCAACTTTTATGTACTAGGCACTGTGCTAGCCTGATCTCTTTCAATCTCTCCACAGCTCTTTTAGTTAGGCATTATTGCCCTCATCTTTTAGATGGATAAACAGGTTTACAGAGGTAAATAGCTTACAAAGGCAGAATAGCTAGTGGGTCACAGATGTGGGCATGATGCTTCTCTGGGGTACATTATATCGTAAAGATATTATGAGGCTGCTCTTTTGGGGTAATGGCTATTGGTATATAAAGGATTAATGCACAGTGACTCCAGGCACATTGAAATAAATACCTTGGTGTGTTAGGCAGGGATTATAGTTTACCTCTGCTTCTCAACATGTGGTCCATGAACCAGCAGCTTCTGCCTCACCTGGGTGCTTGTTAGAAAGACAGAATGTCAGGCACCATCTGAGAACTTCTGTATAAGAATCTGCATTTTAAATAGATCCTCAAGTGACTTGTATGTTTCATAATGTTTGAGAAGCACTGGACTAGATGATATGTTCTTTACCTTTTACCAGTGGTTCTGTGGTCCATACAAAGTTATATACCATACGTCTCTTGAGAATAGTAGCCGAATCTTATACAGTTCTGTAGCTCCCATAGCATTTAGCACTATGACTTTCTCTAGTAGTTGTTTAATGCATTCTTGATGAATAAATGAATAAACAAATGACTGTCTTCCTTATGGAAATCTAACGATGATGAAAATTTGAATATTAAAAAAATCAACAATAGATGCCAAAGTCTTTTTAAACATTTAATTAAAGCCTCTGGATACATTACCATTCCATTACATCTTTACCCCATTTTTCAGCTTTTTTAAGGCAGGACAAATAGTTTTATTTAGTATGTAGGCTATACATTAAACATTTAAAACTGAGGCTCCCTGGCAAGGCAACACTTTTCCACTGTTGCTGTTACTGACTCTTCCCTCGACTCAGAGAGAAGTCATCATTCCACCTCCCTCGTTATCTTGTCCACATTATTGATTACAAGTAGCCTCTGATTTGTATCAGTTTCAATACCTTGTCTTTTGCCTAATTTCTAACAAAACTATGAGTAAATATTTGGGTTTCCTGGCCAATCTCTCATCCCCATATTTACTGTGGAAGAGATGCATGAACAAAGTAGACACAGGTAGAATTGATAGAATCCCCCAGTTGAAAACAAACTGCATCCAGAATAGAACTGGGACTTTCAATAAAGACACAAACAAAAATATTTTTTAAAATCATGAAAAATGCAGGACCCTGACATCCGAACAAAGGAATAGGTCCGGGAAGTTCTCCTGCATGAACTTTACTGAGATATGTGCCCTGAGAATATCCAGAGGGTGCACTGTAGAGACAGCATGGGAAAGACTGCAATGGGGGCAGGGTCTTCCCATGGGTTTCTGTGAATGAGGAGTGGGTGACTGGTCGCAAGGCTGTTCCCCTGCAGCAATCAACCTTTGGATAAATACCACTCTATGCCTGAGGTTCGAAACTCCTACAGCTTGGAGTTGGCAGCTGGGAATGGGGTTAGAGAAAGCAAGAGATGAATTGAGAATGCAGGAGAGAGAAAGAATAGGTTGACTAAAGCTGGTCTGATTTTTTTTAACTTTACTTCATCGTCACAGAGTGAGGATTGTTGAAATTGATATGCTAATTTATGTATAGTAGATATAAATTCCTATTTGGTATTAATGAGTGCTATTTTTAATAAGCCTGAAAAGCAAAATGCACAGAAGTGGAAGAGACACTAGAGATAAATATTTTTTACTGCTCGTTATTGTGGGTGACTTGAGCGATGTGGTTGAGGGGAAAAAAGAGTGTAGAATTTCACCTCACTTTTAGGTACGCTTCAGTTCCTGCATTTATGCTTTGGAAAGCCACATTCCCCTGATTCAATCCTTTTCTCCCCATTTCTTCCTACTTTTGTTCTTATGCTCAGAAAGCAGATAGAGGAAAGTTAGGAACGAACCCTTTGTTAAATCACATGAAGAAAGTCATTCTGATTCCCCTCTTTGACTTCCTCTTTGCCTTTATTTTGAAGATCATCAAAAAGAGGATAATGGCAGCTCGTATTTCAGAAGTTGGGCTGGATAATCCCTTGAATTTATCAGGCCTCTGAGCCTGCCTCAATAATTTTCTAGAGATGTTGTGGATGGTAGAATAGAGTTATCTAAGTGTGTGGATTTTGTAGGCTGACAGCGTAGGTTCATACCTCACCTCTGCACTTTTTAGCTGTGAACCTTAGAAAAGTGATGAAACTTCTCCATGCCCAGGTTTTCTCAATAAAATAGGAATGTTAGTAGTAACTCTCTCCTTGGGTTATTAAAGAAGATTAAATGAAAGTGCTCAGCATCATGCCTGGCACATAGCAAAGAAGCATTGGTCCTCGTTGTCATGATATTCACATCACTGACCATTCAGACATTCACAAAACCAAGGATATTAGAGCAAGGAGGCCCTTAGCAAACAAGTCATCTATCAGCTGTTGTTTGGCGGTACCCCTAAGTGGCCAATTTCATATACATAAAGGATGCTGAAAATAGGAGGATAAAGAACTGGATCCATGTGAAAGAAGACGGCAGACATCTCATCTAAGTCTTGTTTAATTCCCTCTCTATGACTGGAAACTCAAGATAATTCAGTGATTATTTTTATTTAGTTTCAGTCATCCAGATTCAGTGCTGACCACCCTGACAACATTTCTTCTTTGGCTTTATTTTGTCTGGAGCTCAGAATAAGCCAGCTCTGAGACATTATTTTCCAGAGTGATTGTATTTGAGCTTTAGTGGAGGACAATGGAGCTATGGTTTCATATTGTGTTGTTAGCCACACCACAGATGACCATTGATATGTACTCACAGCTGTAACTTTTATACTTTTTGGAAATTTTTACCTCTAGGATTTGGATAAATAGGGAAGTGATGTTTGTCCTGTTTCCTATCTATCAGAGGCTATGAGATTTAGGAGATGTGGGGGAAGTTAGAGTTACACAGGTATAAGTTCCCCATGAAAATAACCCTATGTTTAGTTCTCAGCTGTTAGATTTTAATAGAATTATCCTGGGTTAACTGATAAATCTGTTGGTAAGCATCATAAAGACGGGGTGAATTTTCAGGGTCTGATTTAAATATTCTGCAAGTATAATGTGCGTACTATATACCAGGAGATCCTTAATCTATCTCTTTTTTAATCTTTTTTTTTAATCATCAAAAGCATCTTAAAAGATGAAGTTCCTGTTCCTCAGATAAAAAACCCCTTCAGATCAGAATTATTTGGTGAGCAAATGACACAAGTGGGATTGGAACTTACACGTATCTGTAATCGAGGGATTTTTTCTCATTGTTTTATCCTCCCACAGTACATGGATACGGGGACGTGGCTTTGGTTAACTCAGGGCAGCTTCTTCCAATAAATTATGAAATCATAGTAGTCAAAGTTGCTAATAAGTTTTCTACCCTGTTGGTTGATTGGACAAAAAGGATGAGATCAGGGGCTCAGAAGTTAGTTTCTGGCTCAGTAAGGTTGTTCTGAGACGACATCAAGTGACATCATGTGAGTTTCTAAGAGAATTTTGTTGCTAATAACACAAACAATTTCCTGGAATTAATTTACCAAATATCTAATGAGTTCCTTCTATGTGCTATAGATCGTTCTAAGCAAAGGAAATGTGCTAAAACCCAAAATTTGTAACGGTCTCTGTCTTTAGAATGGTGGAATGCTTTTCACATATTTTTTCACATCATCAAATGCTTTTGCTTGTAGACTACTATTTGAAAACCATTTTCACTAGTTACAGTTTCTTGATACTTTTAGTGCCTGCTATAAGGAAACTTTTATTAGGCAACTTTAAATCTCACTTGCTTACCACTTACTAATTACTGAATCAGGAACTACCAGACAGTAAGAGCTTTAGCCATGAAAGCAAGAGTAAACAGAATTTTATCTTGTTGATTGTTAGGAAAAATAGATCTTTTCTCCTTCTTCTTCTTTTTAATATATATGCCCTTATAAAATGAACATCCCAAATCATATCTGTGGAGGTTTCTAGAGACTGCTTGTTTTTGCAGTTAAATTTGTTGCCACAGTCATTTTGCTAACTTTACTTCCTGTCAGTGTTCTCCAGTTTAATCTTCAGATGATATTTATTTGTATAAGCTAAAATACTTACTGATCTCATTAAGAGTGCCTCAACACAGTCTAGTACTCAGAGTAGAGAGACCCAGGTTTCAGTCCAGGATCACTGTTTATTAGTCTAATAACATTGGACAAACGGCTTAAACTTTCTGGGGTCAGGTTCATCATATTTTTAACGTTAATTCAAAAATAAAGAGAAAAAAATTAATGAGGGAATTTTTTTCAGACCCCCAAACCTGGCATAATAATACTAGTTTATTTTTTATTTAGACTTTCTTTGGAAGTATGCATTTTATCTTCTAAACTAGATTATCAGGTCTTTGATGTCATTAAGATTGTCACATACTTTTTTGAATCCCCTAATGTAAGTAACATGCTAGTGATATGTGTTTGGTAGTATTTTGACTGACTAAGGACAGGAATGAGTAGAGATAATGTAAGGAATGAAATCATCCACTTTAGCTGTTTGTACCCATGGATATACATGGGGCATTTTTTTTTAATCTAGGAGAGGAAGGAGGATTTTGTTTGAGGGCAAGACTAGGAGGACAATGTGTGTGAAACTTAAAATGGGAAATGATTCTCACTTGGTATCTTGATTGGTTTCCACCTTCTGTGGAGAGAAGAAGCAAGAGGCTTGTTTTTAGGAATAAATGGAACTGTGTTGGAATCCAAATGCCAAAGAAATGCATAGTTAGGGGAGAAGCTATTCTCACCTTGTAGGGAGCTCAATAGAACTCATAGATCCTAATGATCAGAAGCTTTGGAATATCCTGAGGTCACACTCCAATAATGGTCACTGGCCCTCTCATGACAAGTTGTGGGAGTCGGGAAGATTCTGTGAGCAGCTTCTAGGACCAATGCACTAGGACACTTGTGAAGATACGCAGTGTTTATTTGACAATCAAGGTTTCCTCATGGTGGCTGCATCTGACAGACTAGTTTGAGGGAACAATGATATAGCTTATCAGGACTCAAAGGCATAATATAAAAAAAGTTAATTTTTTGCATTTAAATATTGGAGGATTATGCTTTCACAAAAGGGGGTCCAAAAACAAGTCTGAAACTGAACTTCTGCTCAAGAAAGCTGGAGTAGACATACTTTTCCCTATTACTCCCATTAAGTACAACTAAAATCTCAGGACAAATAAAAAGAACTCTTAAAGGTGGAGAGAAGATGACTAGGGACCTGAAGACTCAAAGAATATCAACATGGTGATAAATTTGTAAGGTTTTGACTTGTAGCTAAAGAAGCCAGCAACCCAGAAGTGCCAATGGATGCAGAACCCCACTTCCTCTTGCTCACAATATTCTATTCTCTGTAGTCAAATGACCAAGAAACTGGAAGCCTAGGAAAGCAGAAAACTTTTGGATTCTATTCCCACCAAACACCATGAAAAATATTTGCCCTCACTCTCACCCCCATACCCACCAGCAAAGGCCAAGTGGAGAGCCTAGACTTCAAGAACTCACTAGGCTGAAATGAGAAGCCCCCAACCCATCACTGGGGTAGTATCAAAGAAGGCCAAGTAGAGAGCTGGGACTTTCATCATTGCTCATCAACCGTGAGGCCAACCCTCTCCACTGTGATGTCTAGGGATAACATGTGGGGAGCAGTAATGCGGTACTCCTACTCCTCCTAGACAATGAGGAGGCTTAGCGGGACTCAGAACCCCCACCTCCACTCAGCAAGAATGGTGTTGAAGGAAGCCAGCCATAACAGAAGGTTCAAATGAGATTCAGAGTGTCATGACATAATATCCAAATGCCCAGGTTTCTATTGAAAGTCACTCATCATAGCAAGATTGAGGAAGATCTCAAAATGAAGGATAAAAGACAATAGATTCCAACATGGAGATGCCAGAGATCCTGGAATTATCTGACAAATAATTTAAAGCAGTCATCATAAAAGTGCTTCAATGAGAAAATATAGAAATTAACCAATCTGACAAACAGAGAGAAAATAGAGTAAAAAAAGAAAAATAAATGGAGTCTTAGGTACCTGTGGCACTATAACAAAACATTTAACATTCTTGTCACTGGAGTCCCATAAGGAGAGAAGAAAGAAGGTGGGGTTGAAAAAGTGCTTGGAGAAAGAATGGCTGAAAACTTCCCAATGTTGCAAGACATATAAACCTACAGATTCAAGAAAGTAAGTGAACACCAAACAGGTGTTAAGACACATCATAGACAAACTTCTGAGAACTAAAGACAGGAAAATATCTTGAAAGAAGTAATAGAAAAATGTTATCTTATTTATAGGGGAAAAACAATATGAATGATAGTGGATTTCTCATCATAAATTGTGGAGGCCAGAAGGGAGTGGTACAACATTGTTCAAGCTCTGAAAGAAAAGTGCTATCAATCCAGAATCTTATATCCAGAAAAAATATCCTTCTGGTATAAAGAGGGAAATCAAGACATTCTCAGATGCTGGAAAACTAAGAATATGTCACCAGAACACCAACCCTAAAATAATGGCAAAAAGAAATTCTCTAAATAGAAAGGAAATGAATTTCCAAGAAGGAAACTTGGAACATCAGGAGGGAAGAAAGAACACAGAAAGCAAAAAAATCAGTAAGTAAAATAAACTCTTTTTCTCTAGAGTTTTCTAAATTACATTTGGTGAGTGATGTATGTAATGTATGTAAATGTATGTAGATAAATATTGAAGACAATGATAAATGAGAAAGGTAAAGGGAGGTAATGTATTTACGCTTCAGCTGAACTGGTAAAATGGTGACACGAATAGATTATTTTAAGTTGCAATACAATATATGCAACGTAATACCCAAAGAAACCACCTAAAAAGCTATATAGAGGGGTAGAATACACTATCAATAAATCAAAATGAAATTGTAAAAAGGGTTCTAGTAATGCACAGGAAGGCAGAAAAAGAAGCCAGAGTAGCTAAAAACGGAGAGAATAAACAGAAAATACAAAATAAAATCGCAGACTTAAGCCCCAACATGTTAATGACTACATTAAGTGTAAATGGTCTAAGTACACCAATTAAAAGACATAAGTTGGTACAGTGAATTAAAAGACATGACCCAACTACATGCTGTCTGTAAGACATTCACTTTAAATATAATGACATTGGCAGATTGAAAACAAAAGTATGGAAAATCATATGCCACACAAACAGTAATCAAAAGAAAGCAGGAGTGGTTATATTAATTCAGATAAAGTAGACTTCAGAGCAAAGAAAATTACCGTAGACAGAGAAGGACATTCTATAGTGATAAAAGGGGTCAATCCACCAACAAGACATAGCAATCCTAAATGTGTATGCATCAAATGTTAGAGCTGCAAAATATATGAAGCAAAAACTGAATAGACCTGAAGGGAGAAATAGATAAATCCACAATTATGTTGAAGACTTCAGCACCTCTTTCTCAATAGTTGAAGCAATAACCAGACAGAAAATTGGAAAGGCAATAGAGACACTCAATAGCACAATCAACCGACAGAATTTAATCAACAATTATAGAACACTACACAACAACAGTGAATTGCACATTCTTTTTCAAGTGCCCATGGAACATACACCAATAGACACCATATCTTGAGTTGTAAAAAAATTCCAAAAAAATTTAAAATAATTGGAATGATATAGAGTATGTTTTTGTTGTCAATTGAATAAATAACAGGAAAATATCCCAAGACTTAGAAACTAAACAACACACTTGTAAGTAATCCATTAGTTAAAGAGAAAGTCTCCAGGGAAAATAAAAAAATAAATTGAACTAAATGAAAAGGAAAACAAACATATCAAAATTTGTAGGACACAGCTAAAGCAGTGTCAAGAGGGAAATGTTAGGAAAGAAGAAAAGTCTCAAGTAATAATCTAAGACTGTACCTCAAGAACCTAGGAAAAGGAGAGCTAAATAAACCTACAGCAAGCAGAAGGAAAGGAAATAAAGACAAGAATAGATATCAATAAAATTAAACATAGAAAAACAATAGAGAACATCAATGAAACAAAGACCTAGCTCTTCAAACGGATCAATAAAATTGACAAATTTCTAGCAAGACTGACAAAGATAAAAGGAGATAAGACACAAATTACCGATATCAGAATAAAACAGGGATATCACTACAGACACTGCAAACGACAAAGGGATTATCAAGGAATACTACAAACAACTGTACACACGAAAATTTGACAACCTAGATTAAAAACACAAACTACTACAACCAATCCAATATGAAACAGATAACTTGAATAATTTTATAACTATTAGGAAATTGAACCCCTGTTTTAAAACTCTGCAAAAAGAAATTTTCAGGTCCAGATGATTTCACTGCAGAATTCTCCTGAATGTTTAAAGGAGAATTAAGGTAATTCTACACAATCTTTTCTGGAAAATAGAAGAGGAGAGAATACCTTCCAATTCCTTTATGAAGTTACTCCGACTCCATAGACAGACAAAGATAGTAGAAAACAAGAAAACTATAGACCTATATCCCTCATGAGCTTAGATACAAAAATCCTTAAGAAAATATTGACAAATATAATTTAGCAACATATGAGAAGAATATACATCATGACCATTTGAGTTTTATTTCAGAGATGTGAGGCTGGTTCAATATTTGAAAATCAATCAAGGTAATCCACCATATGAACAGGCTAAAGAAAAAAGATCATATGATCATATAAATTGATGAAGAAAAGACATCTGACACAATTTAATATCCATTTATGATAAAAATTATCATAAAGTAGGAATAGAAGAGAACTTCTCCAACTTGAAAAAACACCTACAACTAACATTTTAGTTAATGGTTAAAAAGTTAATGCTTTCCTGCCAAGACCAGGAACAAGGCAAAGATGTATGCTCTCACCACTCCTCTTAAACATAGTACTGGAAGTTTTGGCAAGTTTACCAAAGCAAGAAAAAGAAATAAAAATCATAGTAAAAAACAGTGAAAATCAAGAAATAAAATTATCTCTATTTGCAGATGACATTATTGTATACAAAGACTATCCCAAGGAATCTATAAAAACTCCCAGAAGTGGTAAATGAGTTCGGCAAGGTCAAAGCTTACAAGATAAATACAAAAAAAAAGGCATCACATTTCTACATATCAGCAATGAATCCATAGATGCAAAAATAAAAATGCAATACCAATTACAATCACTCAAAAAATACTTAGATGTAATTCTAACAAAACATGTACAGTACCTGTATGTTATAATGTTTTAGTGGAAAGACTGAAGCACCAGAATTGCTCAAACAATTTTAAAACAGAAGGATAAAGTAGGAGGAATCAGTTTCCCCAACTTCAACTTATGTAACTACAGTAATCAAAACTACAAAATGCTGACAAATTAATCAAAGATCTAAATAAATGAAGAGACAAAAACTCAAAGAGCAAAGAAGTCATTTTTTCCCAAATTGATACACAGGTTTAATGTAATTCTTATTAAAATCTCAACAAGATTATTTGTAGTTATAGATAAGATTACTCTGAAATATTTTAATGGGAAGGCAAGAGCACTAGAATTGCTAAAACAATCTTAAAAGAGAAGAACAAAGTAGGAGGAATCAGTCTCTCCAAGTTCAAAATTTATATAACTGCAGTGATCAAGATGGTGCGGTATTGATGGAGAGATGGACATACACTAATGGAATAGTATAGAGAACCCAGACACAGATCCACACAAATATGCCCAATAGATTTTTGAATTCAATGGAGAAGGAATTCAATGGAGAGAATAGCCTTTTCAACAAAAAGTTCTAAAGCAATAGAATATCCATAGGCAAAAATAACAATAGAGATCTTTGACATAACCCTCACACCTTACTCAAAAAATTAACTCAAAATTTATCAAAAACAAGTATAAAATGTACAACTTTACAATTTTTAGGGAAAAAAAGAAGATCTTTGGGAACTAGGGTTAGGAAAAGAGATTTTAGACTTGACAGCATAAGCATGACCCATAAAAGGAAAAAATGGTAAGTTGGATTTCATCAAAATTAAAAACTGTTGCTCTGAGAAAGACCCTGTTAAAAGCGTGAAAAGACAAGTTACAGACTGGGAGGAAATATTTGCAAGCCACAAAATTCCACAAGGACCAGTATATAGAATACATTAAGAACCCTTAAAACCCAACAGTAAAAAACAAACAATTCAATTGGAAAAAATAGGCAAAAGACATGAACAGGCATTTCACTGAAGATGACGTACAGATGGCAAATAAGCACACAAGAGAGGAGGTGTTCAATATCATTAGCCATTAAGGATATGCAACTTAAAACCACAATGAGCTATTACTATACATCTATTAGAATAGTGACAACACCAAAAGCTGACGAGGATACAGCGAAACTAGATTACTCGTATGTTGCTGGTGGGAATATAAAATGGTATAGCTACTCTGGAAAATAGTTTAGCAGTTTCTTAAAAAAGTAAACACGCAACTACCATATAACCCAGAAATTGTGCTCTTGGGCATTTATCCTAGAGAAATGAAAACTTTTATTCACATAAAATCCTACATAAATGTTTATAATGGCATTATTCATCATAGCCAAAAACTGAGAACAGCTCAGATGCCCCACAATGAGTGAAAGATCAGACCATCAAGTACATCTATACCATGGTGTGCTACTTAGCAAGGAAAAGGGAACAAACTTGATACAGGCAGCAACTTCAGTGAATCTCTAGAGAATTATGCCAAATAAAAAAGCCAATCTCAAAAGTTTACCTGCTGTATGGTTCCATTTATATGACATTCTTGAAATGACAGAAGTATAGAAATAGAGAACAGATTATTAGTTCTCAGTGAGGAGAGGGTGGAGCAGAAGCAGGTGGGTGTGGCTATAAAAGTGCAATAGGAGAGGTCCTGTGATGATGGAAATGTTCTGTATCTTGACTATCAATGTCAATATCCTAGTTGTGATACTGTACTATAGTCTTGCAACATATTGCCATTAATGGGAAACTGGTAAAGGGTACATGGAATCTCTGTGTATTATTTCTTACAAATGCATGTGAATGTACAATGATCTCAAAATAAAAGGGTTAAATTAAAAACAAACAAACAAACAGGTGTGGCTTAATTCTATAAGCCAAAAGTGGAAGTCTCGAACATTTGACTATAGGGCTGAGTTAGGACATCTAAATTCTATCATCAGACATGTTCCTCCCTCACTGAATGTCTGGATAAATAATATCATTCATTCATTTGCTTAATAAAGATTTCCTGTGTTGTTTCTATGGGCCAGGTTGGGGCAAAGTACTGGGAATCATTCACTCTGCTGGCCTCAATTTCTTCGTTTGTAAAGAGACTGTTGGACTCTAAGTGCTATTCTAATTTTATAAGTCAAAAATTCAAAGGTCTTCAAGATGTTCTAATACTAGGAATCATTATTAAGCATTGATGGTTGTTTGTATTTGAATTAAAATTTGCTCTATTAATCCTTTAATTCAGAGGTTGCCTCTATACCTCTTCATTTACCCAATGCCTAGCAAAATAGCTTTTCACATAATAGATGTTCACTTAAGTTTTTATTGAGGACTTATTTGATGCCTTTATCACTGGGTCAATAATTTAGCACAAGAGCTTCTTAAAACAATTATCTGTTCTCAAATGAACACAAAACTTAAATGCCAGCTTTTAAAATGTCTTCCTATGCTATTGCCCACCAGCTTTTTTAATGTCATCATGTAATGTTTAAATGTTCCATATTAGAAGCTCAGATAATTTAGCTCAAATGTATTTTAAAACTACACCCATTTCTAATTAATCTTATTGCAGTTATGCAACAATATAGCAAATCTCATAAGCATCCATGTTATAGATGATAGGACCCTGGAGAGAACATCAAGCTGCAGTGACGGCTTGTTGGTCTGAAAATCGAATCTGTGATGCTTAAAGAGGCCTGGAAATGCTTAAAGAGCTGTAAATCTCCCTGCCAATTTTTGTCTGATTTTCAAAGTAAAAAGCTTTTCATAGTCCTAGGTATTTTTATTAAAACATGTGCTGTTGTTGTAATTTTCTAAAGTAATGTAATGGACGTCTCTCATGACTCTCAGATAACTTAGATATTGTAGAAATAGCATCTATTTAGGAAGTAAAGACAGGTGGGTTTAGTTTGGTTTTGTCTCTTTTTCTTCCAACTGTGATTTTGTCCTGGGCAGATAAAAATAGACACCATGTGGTTTATGGGTTAAGATTCTAGGCTACATACAAGAAACTATTCTTCAGCCCTCAAGTAGTGTCAACGGACTCATTCTAGATGATATTATAAAGCTTATTTACTTGTTTTTAGAGTGCATTGGAGGTCAGAGGCAGAAAATGCTAGAAGAAATCAGTCTGACAGCAGCAAGAATGATCAGAAAACTTTCTGGCAGTGTGGGAAAAAACACAAGAAAGTGACATGTACTATATCAGTCTCACTCAAGTCTTACTTGTTGGTGGATCTTAGGCATGGTATTTTTAACAGTTTTCTCTAAGTCGGCTCCATCAATAACCCCTTGTGCCAAATGGCAGAACCTCAGCCATCCTTCCTTCTCTGCTTTTCCCTAGGATGCCCTGGAGTTGGGGGTGGGTGGGGGTTAGCCACATTTGAAAACAACCACCTGGACCTCTTTGTCTCGTTTCTCTGCTCCAAGTGCTTCTCTTGATGTTCTGCTCTAACCAATGTTTGTTGTTGCTCTGTTGGCCCACATTGGTGCTGCCTGTTGTCACCTTCTGAGCTGTTAACTTCCAGTAGACAATCAATCTCTCTGTTCATGGGCTGCTGACCATGCTGCAACCAACAGTATTCTACAGTCAAGATATTGTATGTCAAGAGATGTGACCAAATCCACTGTAATCAGGAGAATTCAAGGGCTGAGGAAAAGGAGCTACAAAATTTATTCTCTTTGTTGACTGAGGGTAAGTATCACTTCAAATATCACAGTCCGCAAACTTTTCCAAAGACAGCAAGGATTAAGCTCATGAAAATAGCAGAACCATAAAGTAAGCAGATCCTATTGAAGAGCGTCCTCTCACTTCGTTTCCTACCATATATGAGCCACAGTTCTGACCTAGCCAGGACCATTGAATATGTTGGGGAAAAAAGACAAAATTTTAAATATTATAAAAGCCTGAGACCCTTTGGGGAAGAAGGAAATGGTCCTGTCCTCCTGAAATTATCTTGCAGGCATCACGATATTACCACTTATTATTAATACTGTAATATAAGTATCATGATGATAAAAATATCAATAAGTATTTTAATTGTGTTGGTCTTTTCTTTTTATACTCACAACAGTAGGTAATATTTTCTAGAATAAGTTCCAGTTAAAATGGTTTGATCCTTAAAATGTAAGCTTCAAGTCTCTGGAAATTTGAATGGAAATTTCCCGTTCTCTGATGCTGAATGTGTAGAAATGCGGTACCATTGAAAATAGTGCCATTAAAATAAGAGAGATATAAATACTTGAAATCATAAATTATAATAATTTTAATAATATTTATTTAGAGCCTACTAAGTGTCAGGCTCAGAGGTTGGTCTGTTATATACATTATTCCAAATATAAAAATTCTACAGCGTGATGAATTGACTGAGGTTTAGAACAGTGGAGTAATTATCAAAGGAACTACTGAAGAGACAGAATTTGAATGCAGCTGTATCTGGCTCCAAAACCTTATCTTTCTTCACCTTCACCACACTGTAATACTACGTTTCTCTTGCCTAGCCTAGCTGCAGAAATCTGAGACTTATGAGATGATTACAATGACAGGCTATACTCCCTCATCATTTCCTACCAGAGGAAGGAAGAGGTATGACAAACAGGTGAGAAGAGTGTAGAGACCTATTTGCTCATTAAATCCTTAGAGACTGACAGCTATACTCCTGTGGAACTTCATGTTCTGCCCCAAAGCAGAGTAATTTCTTGTTGCTACAAAATTTATCTTCAAAAATTGTCATTGGCTATGCCGTTGCCAGACCATGGACAAGCTAGACCATGGACAAAGCAAACCACTTCAAATGTTTGGTTGATGTTATCCTTCTCTCTCCTTCATCTTAAGGGAACTGAGGGAAGCAGAAAAGATGCAGCAGTCAACCTCATCCCTCTTACATTGTACATAAAAGAACACAGAGTGGGCTCAACACCCTTGTGCCCAGAGTAGAGTGGTTTGGATGATGGAAGGACCTGAAACCCTACCAAGCTTCAATGAACTGGAAATCTCTAACTAAGGAAGAGGACAGTGACATCCTTTCAATTGTCTTCCAATAATGAGAAACTATCAGGTTAAAAAAGCTTAGACTTTCCATTTTTGCTCTGAGAGGACAAAACTAGAGTGGAAGTTATAAGAAGGCAGATTTCTTCTCTCCATAGGCGTGAGTTTCCTAGCAATTTAGCCACATAAAATTTGCAGAAGGTAGTGAGTTCCTCACCACTGAAGGTAATTGTAGTCATATATGCGATTGTTATTATTTGAGACTAGCGTATCAGTGGTTTCAAAGTATATTTTTGCTTGTTTTTTGGAAGTGTAACTCTTGATTCCTGCTTCCCCAGATAAAATTTTTCCTGGAATTCCAACATATAAATCAGGTAAACATAGTACTTCTCAGGTTGGCTTGGGGCTGAAGTATCATTGAGGAACCCTAGGATTCCATGGAACGCAGCTTTGAAAAGCAATACATATTAAGCTCTGGATGAGGACTAAGTAACTCTGAGACCCTTTCCCTTCTGAGAATCTATGGACAAATCGAAACTTTACACATGGTGATATTGAGTCATTCTCTAAACATCAAACCTGAATTTGAGCAAGACAAACAACTGTAATATTCAGTCTGTTTCTTCCTCTCTCCTTTTCCTATGTCTTAATAGAGTTGAAGGAGGCCAGTGAGGGGATTATCAATCACAAAAATTTTATTTAACTCCATCTCTCTTGCCATTTTCCACTCTCTCTCCTCCTTGCCAAGAAAAGAAAAATGTATGAACAGGTGAGAAAAGAATAGGGACCTGTCTGGCAATTAGGGCACGAGAGCCTGCTTTCCATACTTCTTCAGAACTTTGTTCCATGCTCCAAAGTATTTGCTGTTGCTACAAGTTTTATCTTGAAAAAGTATCATTTTGCATTACCTTTACCATGGAATTTTGAAAGATTTTCCGCTACCTTTCAAAAATTGAGGCTGAGTAAGGATTTTTTTTTGTTCAGGATGGAGGAAACCAAGTCTTTTAAAACTTATTTCACCTAAATGACAGTCCTACAGCTACTACATTTCATGAAGTCCCTCCCCCAAAGGTCTTTATTTACTTCCAAATGTCATCTCTAAATTATATATCTTCAAGGATTCTCATCGGCTACCTTCCCTAAAGCTCCATGATGCCCGTTAAGTTGAACTATAATAAAAAAAATGACGGATTGGAATTGGAATTTTATTTTCAGCTTGGGTTAACTCAGAGTTCTCCTTCTGAGAATACACAAGTAGGTGAAATCGAAACCTTACTACCTGCCAGATCTTAAGTTGTTTTGTCAAGTAAGGTTTAATTCTTCAGAGTCTGATCTGCTTCCTACTTTTCCCCAAAGTAAAGCCAGTCTACAAGTTAAGTTTTTAAAATCCTGATGATCAACTTATATCTTTATGTATCCTAAGGCACTTTTGGTCACATACAATCATACTATTTGCTATTTTACTAAAAGAAATCTTACTCTATGTCTTGGAAAACAGTATTTTTCCAAGAAGGAGATAATAAGAAACTGATCTACATTTATTGATCAGCAAATATTTATATTTGTTGAGTGTGTTGACATTGTGCAAAGCATTGGGACATATCTCCTACCCAATGGAGAGTAATTTAATAAATGATTGTTTTATTAAAATTGAGGTTACATATATATATATATATTTTTTTACATGAATCTTAGACTTCTCTTGACATTGAATTTAGTCAACCCAAAAAGGAATTGATTCATTTATTAGCAAGATGGAAGCTGAATAAATTGGATTTCCAGGCCCTTCATTCAAGGAAATACTTCTCCCTACATGACAGATGTGTTGACTTGTATTCATTCACATACTTAGGATGTCCAGCCCAGCAGATTATCACCTGGTGGAGATTGCTCCCATAATTTGGGCACTAACGTCGCAATAACTACTACCATTTAGGGAATGATTACATGTGATTATATGCAAGCATTATCTAAATTAACTGTCACAATAGTAATAGTAAATCTTATAATTATCCTTATTTCAAAGATGGGTAAATAGAGGGTAATAGACTTGCCTACAGTCGCGAAATGTGAGAGTTAGCTCTACTTGGTTCCAAAGCCCAAATTCTTTCTACTGTGCTCTACTGTTCTCGCTGCTCTTCTGCCTTTGTGATCAATCAGGGCCTCATAAGTGAGCAGGTGTGAATGCTATTCAATTAGTGCCTATGCTGCTGGAGGGCAGAATTCAGGAGAGATTATACAACTGTTTTGTTGTATCAGAAATCAACCTAGGTTCAGAGTATTCCAGAGGGCAATCCTACGTTGCCTAGTGACCTGCAGAGTAATCTGCTCTGAATGTTTTCTAGTGATGATTAAAAAAAAAGGCAGCAACTACTCTATTCCTAGAGTGTTATTGGGAGAATTTGCTTGACATGTTTTGTTAGAGTTTGTTCAATCCCAAGGGAGATCCCAGAGTTTAGAAAGTAACATTGTCTTCCAGTTAAAGGAGGAAGTCCTTCCAGATTGCTTGTAGAAGGCTGCTGGATACCTCCAAGCAGCACAACTACTTTTGAGGACTAATGTTTACCCTTTTGGAAGAACCACCTCAAAGTGGAGTTGTCAGCACCTGTTAGTGAAATTCTGCATTTCAAAACATTGGAAAATATCTCCAAATTGACATAACAAGGATTTTGTCTCTGAATCCTGTAGCATTTATCAATTTAATTTAGTACAATTAGTGCAAATTATCCCTTATGGATGGGTTTTAGTTCATGAATTATTTGGGTTGTAGTGAGCTTTCTTTAAGGGATCAGAAAGACTGATAATGCTTTGTGTGAACTTGTATCTTTGCCAGTCAATACAGCAAATTGCCGCAATTATTCACTATGGCCCCATGCAACTTTTAGTAGACAGAGAATAGAAGAAGAGAGGAAAAATAGGACTGGGGTGGAAAAATATCTTAAGGAGTAGTGTTTTCTAGGTTCTGACTTTGTAAGTTGCCTTTTCACAAGCTCTGAAGCCTGGAAGCCATTTAAAAATATGCACGACTAAACTGAATTTTCCCCTTCCCCATCCTCAAGTTAGAGGGAATTTGCATCTTAACTATAATTAAAACTCCATCTGAAAAAAAAAAACAAACAAAACACTAAGACCTCTGAGATTGCAAGATACTGTTGCTATTATTTTTCTCTCCTAACTTTAACTGGGTTTCCCCATTGGATCATACTTATCCTTCAATATTCCTCCTAGTATGCTGCAAAGCTATAAAGGTGCTATATTGGGGATATATTTAAAAAAGGGACAATTGAAATGTAGTCTATGTACCACCATTGACTTGACTAGCTATTGGTAGGTATTAGGTTTGTTCAAAATCAGTTAACTCTTCAGGAAAAAAAATGTGTAAACTTCTCTTTATTTAGTTCTCAAGTATTTGACCTCCAAAGATCCTTCCAGAAATAACTTGTTTTTATATTCTTACACATATTCCCACCTTAGCTCAATTGCAGTGGAATACTTACTATTATTGAATATGTCATTTGTGTCATGCCTTGCGTCTATGTTCATGGTGCCACTTGCATAAATTCTTCTCATCTGTAAGTGCTAAAGTGCCACTTTTTCTGAGAGGCCTTCCCTGATATTCAGTCAAAATTAAATACTTCTTCATTTGGATTCTTCCATCAAATTAACTGTATCAGTATGTCACTCTCTCATATTTGAATTTCTTGTGTTATATATTGGTCTTCCTCACAGGTCATAAACTCCTTGAAGGCCAGTCATTTGTTTCATCCAGCTGTAGGCTCCCAACACATTGCTGCTAGTTTTAGATGAGACAGAAAGACCAGGGCAAAACATAGAATAATTGAGTAGAAAAAAGGGACCTGAACTGTTTTGCTTAGGCATGAAAGGAAGAAAGAACTTTGTAGAAGAGCATGTAGTGTTGCTTTCCTCTATAGTCAGCTGCTGCCTAACGTTTCAGTCAATGATACACTGCATGTGCAATGATGGTCCTATAAGATTATAATGGAGTTGAAAAAGTCCTATTGCCTAGTGACATTGTAATGTCATCATAGCACAATGCTTTACACACACGTGTTTGTGGTGATGCTGGTGTAAATGAAGCTACTGTGCTGCCAGTCGTATAAAAGTATAGCACATATAATTTTGTACAGTACATAATACTTAATAAGGATAATAAACAAGTATGTTACTGGTTTATGTATTTACTATACTTTTTATTGTTATTTTAGAGTGTACTGTTTCCATTTATAAAAAAAGTTTACTGCAAAATAATATGCTGTGTTATGCTAGCAGCAGCCTCATACACCTCGTGTTTACTGCATCTCTTGATTGCATCATTTTCTCTTGTGCTTGATTTAATCTCAAGCCATTTTTTTTGTCATGGCCCCTAAGCATACAAAATCCAATGTGAATGTTGCCAGTAAGAAGCCATATCAAGTGAATGACCTGAAAATAAAATTAAAATTGATTAAGGACTACAAAGTTAGAAAATCAGTGATGGTTATTGCTCACAATGTCCCATTCCACCATAGATAAAATCTTGAAGAATAAGAACAAAGTGACAGAAGCTGTTAAAGGATCTGTTTCATTGAAGGCAACAAGACTAACAAAAATTTGAGAAGTGACTATATCAGACATGGAGAAACTTCTAATGACCTGGATTGAATACCAGACACAAAAGTATATCCCTCTCAGCACCATGACGATCATGGCCAAAGCAAAAAGTTTGCAATGTTGAAAGAAAAGGCTGGACCTGACTCTGATATTGAATTTACTGGCAGCTCTGAGTGGTTTAAACAATTCAAGAATCATTATTCACTACATTATGTGAAAGTGAGTGATGAGTCTGCAAATGCTAATATGAAGGCATCTGAAGAATTTTTGGAAACTCTGAATAAGCTGATTCTGAAGGAAACACTCAATATGGATTGCCGGAGAAAATATTCAACAAGGATGATACCTCTCTATTCTGGAAATGGATGCCTGAAAGGACTTTCATCCGTAAGGAGGATGAGTCAATGCCAGGTTTCAAAGCTTTTAAGGACAGGATAACAGTCTTGTTTGCGGGCAATGTTGCAGGCTACAAATTGAAACCCTTTGTGATCTGGCACAATGAGAACCCCAGGACCTTCAAGCATATCAGTAAGCACACACTGCCAGTGTACTACAGGCGCAATAAGAAGTCATGGATGATTCAGCTCCTCTTCCAAGATGCCTTCCTGAATTGCTATGCCAGTGACATGGAGATATATTGTTTGGAGAATAACACACCTTTCGAGATTTTGCTTATTGTTTCTAATGCTCCTGGACATCCTTCGTTTATTGGTGATCTTCATCCCAATATCAAAGTGGTGTTTCTCCCTCTAAACATCATGTCTATGATCCAACAAATGGACCAAGGTGTTATAGTAGCTTGTAAGTCCTACTACCTGAGAAGGACCTTTGCCTAGGCTTTTGTTACAACTGAAGAAGACAGTGATGTAATTCTGGAAGGATTACAACATCTATGACTGAACCATGAACCCTGCTTGCGCTTGGGGTGATGTCACCAAGGAGTGTATAAATGGCATCTGGAAGAAGACATTCAAGAGGTTTGTCTCTGACTTCAAATGATTTGCCAAGAATGAGGAGGTTGCAAAAATCAACAGGGCTGTGGTTGAGATGGCAAACAACTTTAACCTGGATGTGGATGAGGATGACATTGAGCAGTGCCGAGAGGTTCCTGAGGAAATGACTAATGGGGAGTTGTTGGAACTGGAACAGGGACACAAGAGGAGGCAGGAGAAAAAGAAACTGCAGGAGAAGACCAAGAAGAAGAACACACAAGAAAATCCACAGTGAAGGGTTTAGCAGAAGCTTTTGTAGTCCTCAACAAGCTCCTTAAAAAGTTTGCAAACATGGACCCCAACACCGAAAGGTTTTCATTAATAGAGAGGAATGTTTGTGATGCATTATCTGCTTACAAGCAAATCCATGATGAAAAAGAAAAGAAAGGAACCAAGCAAACCACCATGGACATATTTCTGAAGAGTAACATCTCGAGAAGAGCCTAAGGCAGGTCCTTCAGGAGATATTCCAGAAGAAGATATTGTTATCTTTGGAGATGATAGCTCCATGCATGTTGTTGCCCCTGAAGGCCTTCCAGTGGGACAAGGTGTGGTGGAAGATGGTGATATTGATGCTCCTGACCCTGTATAGGCCCAGACCAATGTGTGTGCTTGTGTCTTTGTCTTTAACAAAAAAGTTTAAGAGATAAAAATATAAATTAGTTAAAATTTAAAAAGCACATAGAATAAGGGTATAAAGCTATTTTTGTAGAGCTGTACAGTGTGGTTATGTTTTAAGTTGTGTTATTTCAAAAAGGTCAAAAAGTTTAAAAAGTTTATAATGTAAAAAAGTTACAGTAAGCCAAAGTTAATTTATTATCGAAGAAAAAAAACACTTTTTAAAATAAATTTAGTGTAGCCTAAGTGTACTGTGTTTATAAAGCCTACAGGAGTGTACAGTAGTGTCCTAGGCTTTCACACTCATGCACCACTCACTCACTGACTCACACAGAGCAACTTCCAGTCCTGCAAGCTCCCTTCATGGTAAGTACCCTAGACAGGTGTACCATTTTTTATCTTTTGTACCATATTTTTACTGTACTTTTCTACATTTAGATATATTTAGATACACAAATACTTACCATGGGGTTACGGTTGCCTACAGTACCCAGTACAGTAACATGCTGTACAGGTTTGAGCCTAGGAGCAATAGGCCATATCATATAGCCTAGGTGTGTAGTAGGCTATACCATCTAGGTTAGTGTAAGTACACTCTATGATGTTCGTACAACGGTGAAATCTCCTAATGATCCATTTCTCAGAATATATCCCTGTCAAGTGACACATGACTCTATTCTTAGCATCCTTGAAAAATAAAGATTTCCCCTTCTTCGTTTGCTTTATGAAAATAAATGTTGAGAAGCTTTTTCTTTGTGAATAAAATTTAATTATGTCCTAGTAATTTCTTGGAAGAGGCAAGAGTTTACTGGGTCTCCTGATACTGCTTAATTTTTAGGTCCCTTGTGCAATCACACTCAGGGCCCCAGTATGAACACCATTGTGCTCCCAGATAATTGGATCCATGTTCAGAATTTGATATATTTTCCCAGAGAGGATTGGCTTAAAGTGAGAGGCAAAGTTTAAAACAGTAAAACTGAAAGGAGTAAATTAGGAGGACAGTCTTTTTTTTTAAGTTGTTAATTGAATCATTAAAAATGCCATTTTGAAACAGGGCAGGTAGTGTGTATTAATTGCAAGCCTTAAAAGAGCAATAAATGTTACAGCACCTCTTTTAACCATGAGTGTTGAGAGCTGTTAACAGAATTTCACAAGTGGGAGAATCACCCACATGTATGCAATGATGATTTGCGTGCTTGCTATGTGCTGGCATTGTCTCTGGCTTGAAGAAAACTTATCCTAAAAAAGGTTGAGAGCTGTTGTGGAAGACAGATCATAAAAAATCGAAGGGTGTATGTAGAACTCCAGAAGCACAGAGAAGGGAGCCAACAACTCTCCCTGAAGAAATCGGAGAAAGCATCCTCTGGGAGGTGATATCTAAGCTTTATTTTGAAGAATGAATTTTCCTGGCAAAAAAAGTAGAGCAGAGCATTTCATGCAGAGGGTCCATCCCATCCACAGATATGGAGTTACCAAAGGGTGTGTGTATATTCAGAACAATGAATTACTCAGTGCAGTTAGATGCAGGGTAAGTGGTGCTACTTCCTGGGAAGTGAAGCTGGGAGTAAGGCCAGAAGTGGTGGTGAAGGGTCTTCTATGCAGTGACAAGAGGTCCAAACATTATTACAGGGGTAGTCTGACCATATGCTGTCTTACCTTATAAGGACTTTTCATTATTTTAGTCACTGGGGACTAAATTCACAAGCATGAAAGCAACAGCTAAATCAAAAGGAAGTGCCAATGCTTAACGCTAGAGTCACCATCAACTAAATAGCTCGCAGAATTGTTGAGGGTGAAATCATTCAAGTTCCATCCCTGAGCAGGTCTGCCAGTCTCTTCCACTTTTCCCCATGAGTACGAATTGTAACTTTCAGGGAAATTACCACTGCAATTAAAATGAGAGAGTCAGTAGTGCTAAATTATTTAAACCTGAATAATTGCTTGATCACTAGTAATCGTGGACTTTGGGAACTTTTATAGAGTTAAACTTAAGGACTCTGAAAGGTCATGAAGATTCCCTGAAGTTTTTTAAATGTTTAAGCCTTTTAAGTCTTTACAACTGCAAGTCCTAAGTGGGAAAAGAGCAATGACTGCCTTTTGAGGCTGACTAGAATGACCAAATATATCTAAGATGTAATAATGAAAACTGTGTGAAGCTCTTAATTTCTTCTCTTACTCTGGAAACAGGCCACATCTCTTACCACAATGAATGGATGTGCTGGGAATAAGCAGCTCAATTAGCAACTCCAGCCTCCAGTGGGAGATTGGTAATTGTTCAAAGAATCTTTGTTCAATGTCTTTTTTTTCCCCCAAGCCCTTCGGCTAAACAGATGAATATTAAAATTCATTTTTCCCTTCTCTCTCTGTCTTTCTTCATGGATTTTTTTTGTGTGTGTTGTCTACTGCTTATAACGTAAACTATTTATCTCGAGATTCTAGTAGGAAGAACAGGAGGATTTTGGCAAGGTTAGAAGTTGTCTTTTCTGACTTTTTCATTTCAACTTCACTTAAGGAATCATAGAAGTAGGTGCATATTTGAAAAACAGAATTAAGAGTTTGAAACATGGGCTTACCAGGCCTTTCCCTTTGAATTTTGAGACTCTTTTCAGTTTAATCCTTCACCCAATTGCTGAAGAGATGAAATTAGATTAAAAAGGAAAACACCTCTGATGATAAAACCGTATATATTTTTAATGTACTATACTTAAACAAGAAAGTTAAACTCCTCAAGTGTGAAATTGATGGAGGAAAAAGGACTTATAAAAAGACACCATAAAAGCTGCAGGTAGTGTACAAGAGAAGCAACTAATCCCCAAACATTCTCTTTTTTAACCTTGATAAGGGCTGGAAATAGATAGGGGGGATTTAAGGTTTTTTTTATGTTTAAGTCTATTCTTTTGAAGAAGCCATAAGACCATTCCTTCCTTCTCCATAGGCAGAGTTAAAATAGGGAAGCTCAGGGAAAGGAAGAGCTTGGCCCTGGGGGTGGGCCCTTCATTTTTCTATAACCTGTGTGTGAAGGGGTTGTACTATTCATCTTATGTATGTTTCCTGCAATTCCTGGCTAATAGGGCTTAACTTGTACTTAAATACTTAAATGGTATTATTTGATTAGTAGATATTACTTTTGAGGTGATTACATCTCTTAGTGAATTCATAAAGTGTCTAAAGATTACTGTCACAGGACTTGTTTTACTGCCATGATTAAATTTACAACCAATATGCTGATCAATTCAATTTAGCAAACATTTATTGAGTACCTCCTCTTTACTGGTGCTGGTATTAGACCAGTGAATAAGAAAAAGGCTCCATCAGCAAGGAAGTCACAGTCTGGTAAGATCAAGAAAGAATTGTCCAAAAGACCCAAACTAAATGCTACTCACTCTATAGGTATTTGAGGAATGTAGATCCAAAGATATTTTTGGTTTTCTTTTGAGGCTGGTAATGAATGTGTTTTGGGGGCAAACTAAACTATCATATGGCCTGAGCTAAATGACAATGAGAAGCTAATTTTAATATTAGGTTAATATTAGTTTTAAAAGAAAACCATGGGAACCTGCCCTGATGGCCTACTGGTTAAAGTTTGGCACTTGCCGCTTCAGTGGCCTGGGTTTACTTCATGGTTGTGGGACCACACCATCTGTCTGTCAGTCGCCATGTTGTGGCAGTGGCTCATGAAGAACTAGAACAACCTACAACTAGCATATACAACTATTTACTGGGGCTTTGGGGAGAAAAAAGAAAGAGGAAGATTGGCAACAGATCTTAGCTCAGGGTGAGTATTTCCCTACAAACAAAACAAAGCAAAACAAAAAAAATACCTACTTGCAAACTAGCTAGATTTATGGCACAGAATTCCTGTTTAAGAAACCCCAAAACCCAAAAAATCATGAATTCCAAATATAGAACTTGGGGTTGTCCATGTGTGACGGTGTTGGAGAGGAAACGCTTTTTCTCTACACTCTTAGTTTACTAGTTGAGACATGCAAATTAAACTGATTAAAGACAGATTAACAGGAGAAAAAAATTTATTTGTATGCATATGGGAGCTTACAAAAGAAGTAGCTCTTTAAATAGTTAAAGTTAGAGGCTTAGTAGGGGAAATTTAATAGGGGAAAGGGAGTGGAGAGAAAATGCTTGCATGGGAAGAACAAATAGGTTTCTTTAGGAAAGACAAATGGACTTCTATGAGAATAAACAGGAGATAAGAAAGTGTGTAATAATGTTTGTCTACACAGATACAAATGGACTTTCCATCTTCTTCAGGGCTATAACACTCCTTGGAAAGGGGGATTTATGGTAGGTTTACTCTCTTCTCCTTCATGAGAGTAGAGCCCCCTGAAGAGATAATTTATGGCAGCTTCATTTCCTAGAAGTTGCTGGTTGTAGTCAGATAAAGGAAGTTCCTAGAAGGCTTCTTTCTGCATCTGCTTAATCTCAAATGTCTTCAGTTTAAAATAATCTTCATACCAACTATGGGGTTCCAAGGGAGTCCCCCAAATAGGAAGAAAAGCTTTTGTTGTTGTTGTTTTTTGTTTATTGGCAATTGAAAGTGAAATTCTTCTCAGTGAGGAGTCTGATTTTATTTTGGGATGCAAAGATAGTGGGCATGTTTGATTTTGAAGATTAGTCACTCTAAGCATAGCCTGAACTTGCTGTGAGCTAAGTAAATGGCTCTTTACTAGAATTAATGATAATTATGAGTGTTTGGAATGAGTGGGTCCCAGGAGGAGAATGAGGATTTCAACAGAGAGGAGCTGGAGGCCCAACAATAAGGCAGAAGCTGAGGCTCAAGTGGAGGAGGAGATGACCAGAAAATTCATTCTGGAAGTGGGAATAGCTGAGGGACCTTGAGAACAGCGACGTCTGCGATTGATGTCTATTATGTAGATTTAAATTGTTGGATGGGCCATGCTTGTGAAGTGACATAAATTCCCACCCCAACCTTCCAAATTGGCCTGAGCCTTCAGGATTATCTTTTATATCTCATATTTACTTGGTGCACTACTCAATATGTATATTCTGAGACATTGAGAGAGCATGAGAAACAGAAAGAGAAAAATAAGTTTAATTTTCGTTAACATATTCTGAATTTGCCAAGGTGAAATTTAATATGAAGACTTTTTTTTCCACATACATGTAAATTGTGACATTTCAAAGGTAATTTTGTTTTAAATTTTTTGAATTAAATATAGGAAGGTTGTGAGCACTGTAATCTTTTCAATACTTATGTCCTTTAAATGACTTAATCTGGCCTGATCAGTGAGATGTTAGAGAATGACAGGATTGGGGTGGTGTCTCACCAGACAAAAAGAGAGAAGGGAGAATACACTCAGGGGGTCAGATGAACGACAGAGATTGTTAACCCAGCAGATGCAGGAACTTAAACCCTGAGATGCTGAGGAGAAAAATAAGTCCTCTAAGAATCCCAAGGGCTAGTGCTGGAATAAAAATGTCAATATTTGGCTTCCATCTTAAAGGACAAGAAAATTCAGCAAGCTGAATTGATTTGAAACGTCCAAGGCTCCCAGCCAGGTTACATATACCACTAATGTGTAGTGCATAGTTAGTCATGGTGCTTTTCTCAAGCAGACCTGGAAGGGAAGGGGTATATCTGCAAATGCTTTTCTGAAAACAGCCTGTGAGATCTTTATTAATTACTTCTCCTTGTCAAGGGTATTTAAGAAGATAGCTCTGGCTGCTAGATGAGGATGGATTATGTGAGGTGGGAGTGAAATCAGGGAGCCATTAGGAGGTTACTGCAAGTTCTACGTTGGCAACTACGACAGATTAGAAATTCGTAGAAAACCTTCCTTGCATTGCATACTTGAAAACACTGGATTAAAAAAAAAATAAATCTCACTGCCCTTAATGTATGGCTGAGATTGAGGAAAAATAATGGAAGTCTTCCCAAGTCAGAAAGTCACAGGGTAAGCAGACTCTGGAACAGGAGTTGGCCCCAGTGTTCTGTGTTATCTACCATCCTGACAGAAAATAGTTTTGATTCTAATATGGCCAAAGCATGGTAGGAGGTCATATCTGCAAACTGTGCACAAAGCTAGGAGCCTTAAGGGATAATGACCTTACAGAGTGAAGCAGGAAAAACCTGTCCCCCAGAGTGGGGCTGACAAGATGTGCACAAAGCTAGGAGCCTTAAGAGATAATGACCTTACAGAGTGAACTAGGAAAAACCTGCCCCCCAGAGTGGGCTGACAAGATATTTGTCTATATTGGCTTTGGTTCTGAGTATAGCAGAAAACAAAAAATTCTCCCTGTGAGAATTGCTGACCACAGCCTACACTTGTGCAGTTTTAGTCTCTGAATTCATAATAGCTGGGTTGTCCTGAAACTCTGAAGCCAAAAATTTAGTGTTAATTAGACTCCAAAGGTCCTGCAAAGTGCATATACAAACTGTCCCAAGAGGAATGCAGTTTAAAATCCAATCTTAAACATTTCACAATATTATTTTATGAGCTCAAAATCCTAGAGATACAAGAAAACAAGCCTCTATGAATCAACAGAAACAACAAACTAGAGTCATATCGCAAAAACTATGGGTACTGGAAATGATCAAAGACAGTTTATGAAGTAAGTAGCTTTATGTTTTAAAGAAATAGGAGAGTAGGAAGAAACTGTGAATATTAATCTGGTAGGTTTGAAAAAGAACTAATAGCAACCTATAAATTGAAGAAGTAATAATTGACATTAGAATCAAAGGATGATATAAACAGTAGATTAGACACAACTGAAGGGAAGATTAGTGAACTGAAAGATGGAGCTAAAGACATTGCCCAGAGTGGAGCAAAGAGCTGGAAAATATAAGATATTTTAAGAGACATGAAAGAGAATGAGAAGATCCAATACAAATCCAATCAGAGTTCCAGGAGATCATAGAGAAAATTGGATAAAGTATAAATTGAAAATTTGGTTGGGATTTGGTTGAAGATGTTGTGATTTTCCAAAAATGATGAATGACTCCAATCTTCTGATTCTCAAATGTCAATGAGTCCCAAGTATAATAAATAAAAGAAATCCACATGTAGAAAAACTGGAGAACCCCAAAGCCAAAATGAGATTATTATAGTTCAGGTGAAGTGAACTATGGGGGTTATAGTAAAGGTGGAAAAATTGTGGGCAGATTCAGGCAAGGTTTCAGTGCTTAAATTGGTGCAATTTGCTACTGGAATAGGTTTAGGGCATGAGGGGAAGTGGAAGTTGGATGACTGCAACAGCTGGGCTGATGAATGGTAGTGTATTAACTAAGAAAGGTAAGATGGGTTTTACCCCTTTCATCCTAGGGACCTGGCACCCTCCTTGGAAACGTGGGAGGGAGAAAAAGGCAGCTGACCTTTCACGTTGTTGCTCCTCAGGCCCAGCTGACATATTTCTGCCCACTGAGCTCCCATGCCAATCAGCTGATGTGACAGCAGTGAAAAGGGCAGGAAGTTCAGCCTCCAGACAGTTGTATGGGGAGCTGTGGAGTTTATAGAAAGAAAAGTGAGTTTTTTTTAGGAAGCTCAGTCAATGTGACTTGGAGAGAGCCTGAAGCCTATGCCTGAGAGAAAAGGTGACATTTCTGCCCAGGCTCTTTTCTAAGATAGCAGGCAATTTTAGTCAGATTCCCACCTGGTTTTTCCTGTCACTTTATCCTCAGGTACAATCTTAATCTTACATTGTTCAAACCAGTCAATCAGTGTCACTTCTTGTTTCAGCAAGATATTTTTTTCAAGGCTTTCTGATTTTCCTCAAATCTTTTCAAGGGCAATGTGCTGTTATAAACATGGCTGAAGGATGTAAATGCATGGTTCTGAGGCCATGGCTCTTCTTGGTCTTTCTAAGTGGGAAATACAGTTCTCTGGACATTTGTATTATTCCTTATGTGACGTCTTGAACAAAAAAACAGCCATTTTTCAAAGACCTATAAATGACATTTTCTTCTTTCTAGTGACTATGATGCCAGGATTCCTCATCCCTGAGTAAATCCTCAGTCCCCATCAAAGATTTTGGGGATTGCTTTCCATGATCTCTCTAGGCCCATCTCCTATTTCCCCCCTGAAATTACTTTGATCATCCCTAAATTCAGCCCCTTGGCTTTGGACCTTAAATTTTTTTTTCATAAACCTTTAAATTTTAGAATAGAGTTAGATTTACAGAAAAGTTGTAAACAGAGTGTAGAGAGTTTCCACATAGTCCTCACATGCTTTCCCTTATTCTTTATATCTTACACTGTTGTGGTTCATTTGTCTAAGAAATGAACATTGGTACATTACTATGAACTAAACTCTGCAGTTTATGTGGATCTCACTAGCTTTTCCAACAACGTCCTTTATCCATCAAGGCCACTACATTACATTTATTCATCATGTCTCCTTAGCCTCCTCTTGGCTCTGAGAGTTTCTTGACTCTCCTTGTTTTTGATGACCTTGACAGTTTGAAGGAGCATTGGTCAGGTGTTTTGTAGAATGTTCCTCAATTCTAAGTTTTCTGATGTTTTTCTCATGATTAAGCTAGGATTATAGGTGTTTGGAAGGAAGATTACGAAGGTAAAGTGCCATTTTTTTTGGTCACATATCAAGGCATATACTATCAATGTAACTTATCAATGTTGATGTTGACATTGATCACCTAACTGAGGTTGTTGTTTGGTTGGTTTGTCCACTGTAGAGTTACTTTTTTGTTTTCCCTTTTCCATACTTTGTTCTTTAGAAGTAAGCCACTAGGTGCACCCACACTCAAAGAAGGAAGGAGGGATTAAGCTCCACCTTCTGGAAGGGAAATTATTATAGGGATCTAAATACATCACCCTCAAACGTGCCACTTTGTCGTATGGATTATTTTTAGCTGAAGGCACTTAATATTCAACAAATGCAGAAACAAGTTGTAGGGGAGGAAAACATTTCCTCTACCCTCTCTGGGTTCTTCTGGCTGGAGAATGAATTTGATTCACATGAGACAGAATTACAGGAGAAAATTAAACACACCTTTATAACATGTATACATGGGAGAGGCTCAGGCAAACTGAGAAACTCACCAAAATGGCTGAAGCCACCACCTTAAACATCATCTTCAGCTAACAACAAAGGAGGATGTTGGGGGTAGAGGGGGAGTTGATCATGGGAGATTACCACACAAGTACAGTAAACAAATGCAGATTTAAGTCCTTACCTTTGGCATTGATTAAGAATTTCTAGAGATAAGGTCATCCCCCCTTCTTCCTGGTACAGAGAGGGAGACACCTTTACAGATGGAGATTTCCTTTACAATGTAAATGTCTCTTAACAAAGGGTAAGTAGACTCTGCTTATCAGAGTTCCTTTCCTGTCTGCAGTTTATTAGCAGTAACCAGCCCCAAATAATCCTCATGCCAAAGAGACATATCTTGGGGTGGCCAATTCCAAGCCCCCACAAAGCCTTCCCAGAGTTTCCCTTATATCTGAATAAAGGAAGAAACTTCTGAGAAATGAAGACTGCCATAAATTCCTTCTCTTGGGGAAGTTCCATGGCCACAAAGAAGACAGGAAACTGGTGCCAGTATGGACATACAAAAGCAATCCTAATCTTCTACTGGTCTCTCGCATATATTTACCTTACCATA
This sequence comes from Equus caballus, assembly GCF_041296265.1. Lineage (NCBI taxonomy): Eukaryota > Metazoa > Chordata > Mammalia > Perissodactyla > Equidae > Equus > Equus caballus. The sequence goes on from NC_091707.1 coordinate 39,429,332, forward strand.
GTTTGCCACCCTTGGAAACCTAAAACCCTTTTCATTTGTCTTGTCATTGTCTATAAATTTATTGTGCTGTGCTAAGATGCTATATAAGCCCAAATTCTAACCACCCCTTTGAGCTACACATCACTGAATTTCTGCTTTGTGTACGATTTCTGCACATGTTAGTAAACTTCTGTTTGTTTTTCTTTTGTTAATCTGTCTTCTTTTAGTCTAATTTTCAGGGCCCAAGTGAAAGAAATTGGAAGGGTAGAGGGAAAAAGTTTTTCCTCCCCTATAGTTTCTACATAAATTATCTGGAAACCTTCTATATGGAAGATTTTTCTCTTCTCCTGTATTTATTCAATTGTTTATATCAATGGTCCTGATTTTCATCACCCTTCTCAGTCTCCCTTGTTAGGCTGGATACTTTGTTCAGCCTACTTCTTGATTCTCAAGACTGCTTTCCTTTGGGTACATCTCTGTTATCAATTCTCTATTTTTTCCAGACCTTAACTTGCTTGTTTTGGGGGAAGGGAGTTAGGGGCAAAGAGAAGAGAATAAAAAAGAAAGGGAAGTGTCACACTGTGGGGTGAAAAGTGTAGAAAGGAGAATACGGTTGAATTTAAGATAAGTGAGGTGATACAAAATGCAACGGGTGCAGGAAATTAGAGCTAGAGGTGACTCTAAGAATATCTGCTTCCAGAGAACTTGCAGAAAATGTGGAGAGAGCACTGGAATTTCCACACTTTATGGTAAAAGGTGATTCTATGAGGATTCTGTAGGCATCTGGGTGGCAGACATCCAGATTACATTTAAAGGTAAGGAAATAAGATCTTTGAGGCCTTAAAGATCAAAATATCAAGTTCCTAAAGATGAAGAATCTGTGAACCTGAGAGTTTTTGTGGATTTCCTAAGGTCAAAGTTGTTCCCAGCAGAGCTAGAATTAGAAGTGAAGCTTCCTGATCCCTCATCTAATTCTTATTCCAGGATGCTACAGCTGTTTCCCTGTAAGCTCATTCTAATACTAATAATGTGAGGTTTTCCATCCCCTTGGGAAGTTTGAGGCTATAACAAGAAATAGCCTCAATGGGACAGAAACAGCTCAGAGAGGCCAAATTCCCTTTTTGGTGATTTAAATGTTAATACCTTGGCACTTCTCCAGGCAAGTGAGAGATGAGAAGGCAGCGAAGGAGCTGTGACTGTGCTAGGAAGCCCTAGTCCTTGTTGTTTGTTAAGTGTCTCTTTACAGTCCTTGAAGACAGGATTAGAGGCTTATAAGAGATTCCTAATGGAACCCAACCATCCTTTCATTTTGTGTCAATGGCAATATTTCTCTCCTTCTCTCTAGACCAGTAGAGGCATCCCGTGAGCTACTGTACCAGACATGCTTCTATCAAAAATCTGGACCTTTCTTTGGAAGCAATTAGTTGCACTAACATAGATGTAGTTCAAACAGGTGCTCCATGAACTTTTTGTCTCTGTGTTTCTCTGCCAGAGCATCCCACTCCATTTTCTCAGAAATCTTAGCTGCTGTTGTTGTTTCAACACGCAGCTACTTAAAGCCAAAACTCTAAATGGAAAACAAAACTAAGCAGTTAAAGATTTGGTGATTTAGTTTACTTTCCAACAAACACCTGGGAATTTGGAATGTCTGTATTGTTTGGTTTGAAACTTTCACTTTTCATTTGTTTTGGTGTTATGTATACTAATTATGCCTTATTTATTTTGGGGCATTTTCCAAACCCTAGTCCAGTTTCAGGCTGTGGCTGAAAGGAAGCCACCATTCAACCAAATGTGTCAGTGACCTTGGGTTTAGCAGCTCATAAACTTTTGTGAAAGAATATTTGGAACGTACTGAAAAATGAAAAGAAGAAAGCGAAAACTGCCCATTTTATATTATCAAATATAGTTGCTGTTTTCACATTTTAGTAATATTTTCATCTTGTCATCTTTTCTGTATATGTGGTCTTGTATTCCTGCCAATGAACAATCATGAAAATCTTTAACCCAACAGCATCCACCATCATAAACATAGCCCTTGTCATAAAACATTAAAACATGGTTCTTAAAAGCAAATTACACGTCTTATCCATATTTTGTTTTATAACATAATAAATAAGTATTTCACATGGTAATAACATATGTTTTTGGTTACTGTATTAATTATATCACTACATCATAATCTACCTAATTGATTTTCTACCATTGTTTATTATTTAGGTGGTTTCCAATATTTAGCTGTATAAATAGCTTTTTACCTTAAGTCTTTTCTGGATTTGGAATTTTTTATTTGGATAACTACCCAGAACTGAAATTGACTGTGAGCTTTTCAAAGGCTTCAGTTGACTGGGTCATAAAGAGACTCATGTCTTCCGGATTTTTCCCATGAGGCCAAAATGAATACCTGAATTATGACAGTGATTCTCAACCTCTTTTTCTCTAGGAATTTAAAAAAATACCTGTGTACTTCATCTAATAAACTACTTTTATCTGCCCCAAAGTGAAATTATCATGTAATAAGTGATTTCTATTTACTTGCCATCAAAGGCATACATAATGAAGTATATAGCTTTATCCCCTGTCTTCTCTCAAATGACCAAGATGGGCCAGATAACTCAAGGTCAGAGTTTGGGTCCATCAGCTTAACTATATGTTTTCTTGGTGCTGTTAGATTGGAAAGAGATCCAGGCAAGGTGGGAGGTGGGGATGGGGAGTTGGAGTTAAATTCCTTAGAGAGAGCCAAAGTTTAAGACAGGGAAATTAGGTATGTTGTCAGATCAAAAGGGCAGGAGGACAATGGTGGCTCCAAAATTTGTCCATAGGAAAATAGCAAAGCAGAAGGACATTTTGCATTTCAATTAAAAAGAAATTCAGAGATGGCACTTCCAGGATTATACAATAGATCAATGACATCGCCTGGGATCCAGGGTCTTTCTAACTTCTTACCCTACCATACCCAGCGTGCTGGCTTTGTCTTTATGCTTGACTACTCATGGTCACAAGATGGCATTACATCCTTGTCCAAAGGAGTCCAAAGGGGTCCTAAAGCTTCCAAAGATATCCACAAGCAAGAAGAAAGAAAAGAGTTCTTCTCAGGTGTTTATTCTTTTATCATACAGAAAAATATTTTCTAGAAGACCCTAGCCAACTCACCCTCAGATACCAATGGAAAGAACTGGATCTTGTATATACGTCTGAGTCAATCACTGGCATGGTAGTCTTAGACCAATCAGAGTTCAATCTCCAGGGAAAGAGAAGTGGTGCATCTTTTCTGAGCACTTTGCTGCCCATTACCTGAACAAAAGCAGTGTTCTTTTAGCAAGGATGGAAGGGTGGATTTGTTAGGGATATTGCAAACAGTACTTGCTACAGGCAGCATCCTGGTTAGAAGAGGAGACCAAGTGATCTCTTTACACTGTTTTTGTATAAAAAACATATGGCTTTCTTAAATTTTAAATTTCTTCTTTCTTGGAGAATTTATAGAAGAGGGCAGGGTGATTAAAATTATGGGGAGCTAAAGTTCTTCCAAAGCCACTCTATAGTTCCTCCACAGAAAGATAGGGAAACAAGCCAACACTCAAAAATAGTTCAAGTGAGGCAAGAGAGGAACAGATTTTGAAGCAAAACAAAGAAGTTTAGGGTAATTTCTATGAACTATGTTGGGATTACGTGAATTATCATACAGGCTACCTACTGAAGTATGGTCGGCCAGATTTATAGAAAAGTTCAGTCAGGGCAGCCAGTAAACAACAATCAACAGAGAGAAGCTGTTCGATTTTTACTAGGATGTTTGAAATATTGCTACTAGTTTATGGAACTATAGGAGTTTGAGATCCCAAGATGGAAATCTTGAAAACCATAGGCTTCCAGTTTTCTTGCTTAATTCGTGTCCCACTAAATTCACTAGGAAGGCTTTGATGCTCACATAACAGCTAAAGAAATTGGGTTATGGTAAGGGATACTCCTGTTTGTTCTCCTGAGATTAGATATAATCTCCTCTGGCAAGCAGCCCTTGATTTTCAAGGTGGTCATTTGTTCTCTTTCTGTGGGATCTCTTAGCTCCCTGTGCTCGCCCCTGAGGTTACACTTATCATTCACATTGCTGTGTAGCTGGTGGTTGGATGTAATGAATGCATGGTAGTTACTTTGTGAATAATGGAGATTGAATTAACAAGTAAATGAAATTAAATTAATGAAAGAATGAATTAAGCAACCGCATTAAAAAAAGAAAGTTCCTTTGCTCCTTCAAAAGAGTCAGAATAATCAGAGCAGAGAATGAAAATAAACATATACAATAAATTTTCTTACACATTCTTCTTTCATCTCTTATAATCTTACTGAAACAAATCCTTTATTTCTAATGCAGTAGAACTTCACCTGGCCTTGAATAGAACAGCTAAATATTAAAAAAATAAAGAGGACAGATTGTTTTATCAGATTGTGCCCTGAAACCAACCATCCCTTGCCTCTTCTGTACAGTTATAAAGACCTAAATATGTTTGCAAAAAGCCTGTTTATTCAATCTGTATGCTAATAAAGATGGAAGTCTGGAATTTGACCTTTCTTGTTTAAACACATTTTATTGGAATATGTTTGGCTTTTTAATCTCAATAATGAATAAGATAATTTTTGACTCTGAATTGCTAAAAAAAACACCCCAAACCTCAAATCAGATTGTATTTGACATATTAGACACTGCCAGAATCCTAGCACATGGTAATATTTTACCAACAGAATTATAAAATTTATGTCTTTATAGTTCATATAATGGCATGCTTTGCCAAGCGTGGAATCAGATGGTTAAAAAAGATATGAATGTGGCCAGTGCTGCAGGTTTGATTTTTGGTGAGTTTTGTACAAAATAAATATTATTATAGCCACATAGGGAAATTTTTAATATAGAGCAATCTTCTTATAAAGAGTTCTAGCCAAGGTGGCATAAAAGTCAAGGTTGGATCCTGGTTACCATAATAAATGGCTCAGATCATTCATTAATTCCTTCTGGGCCTCAGTTTCCTTCTCAAGAAGCTAAAGACAATGCTATATGTCTTGTCTATCTCATTAGTAGTTTTGAGATAAAATGAAGTGATTGTATCAAAGGACTTTGAAGTCTGTAAAAGTTATAAAGTGTCAAGTATTGTAACTATTAGTCATAAGAGCCACAGGCAGATTGGTTGAAAGGGGATATATCTACTCATTATCAAGAGGAAAAAAAACCCCAATAGGTCAGTGGAATCATACCCATGTATGAGGACAGTTCTTACATTTTTTATAAGGAAAGGTCACTGATTAGATGTGGCATATTTGCCATCTTGTCTTATCTTATACGTTCTTTCTGTGTGACTTGATCAGAGAAGACGTGAAGTTAAGCAGTCACCTAGGAAGAAAGCATCCAAAGTTTGCTATACATTTAAGAAACAGTGAGGAAAATAAAACCCAAAGCTATAAAGAGAAAGTGGAAGGATGGGAAAGAAACCTATTTTCTATTAAATAGTGTACATAATCTCTTCGAAGTGTGTATGTCTCGGGGGAGGGAAGAGGAAGCCAAAGAAAGTAGAAATGAGAGCACGCTGGCTTTTGATCGCTAGGGATGAAGTAGAGCTATTTAATCTCCAGATTGCCCTCACACTGTGTGCATCTATTGTGCGGTGGTTGAACTCTAAGAAGCAGTTCTGTTGTGCCTGTTAATTTCAGCACAGTGTGAATCCCCTTCTTACTTAAGGGGAAGAGTTAGTTCAATTGATGCACATTTCACTGAATCCACAAATCAATAAACCACTTGGAAAGAAGTAAAGTGTGAATCTTTCTGCATGGTCTCCCGATAGGAGAGACAAAGAATGGCAATAAGATCTGAAATCCCCAACTGGGAGTTAAGCCTGCTTTCACTTGTCTGGCTTAGCAGATGACGTCAGTTGGCAATGGCTTATGAATGTTATCTCTATAACTCTCTTTCTGTGGGTCTCTCACTCTTCCAGCTGGGCGTCCAAGGGCTGGTGTACAATTTTATGTCATATCTTGAGAATCAGTGGAGCTTAGCATTTTACTTACAGTGCAACTGGGCAGTGGGACAGGAGCTGGTGGAATCAATCCAACCGCAGGTTCTGAAATATGAAGTAGTCTGCTGGGTAAGGAACAAGATCATGGAGTATGGCAATCTTTGGGCGTGATCCAAACCACGGACAAAAACCAGTCTGCATCTAGTCACGGGGCACAGAACTGAGCTGGGGTTAAGAGGCAGGATTCCAGAAATGGGAGCCAAGGCAGTAGTCCATTTTATCAGCCAGAGCTCTTGATTGAAAGAAGCAGAAACTTACACTGGCTATCTAAAGCAAAAAGAGGATTTATTATAAGGTGATCAGGGACTTGCAAAATTGACTGGAGGTTGGAGAACCTGGCTTGGAATATAAGCAGGAGCATTCACAAAAAATCAATTCCCAGCGGCTTAATGACCTAGATGTGAACGGTAAAACTATAAAGCTTTTTAGAAGATAGTGCTGGAAAATATCTTCATGAAGTCAGAGTTGGGAAGCATTTTCTTAGAAGACACAAAAAATACTATCCATAAAGGAAAAGATTGCTTTGGCTACTACATTAAAATTAAGAACTCTATCCATCAAAAGACACCTTAGAAAGAAGGAAAAGACAAACTACAGAGTAGGAGATGATATTTGTGATACTTAACTACCGAACTTCTAGATCCAAAATATATAAAGAACTCCTACAAACGTGAAATATGAAAACGACAATTAACTCAATAGAAATTTGTACATAGAACTTGAATGGGCATTTAACAAAAGAGGAAATTAAAATGGTTAATAAATACATGAAAAGGTGCTCTGTCTCATTGGAAATAAGAAGAATGCAAAATAAAATCACAATGAGGTATTGTTACACATTCACCAGACTGGCAAACTTTAAAAAATCAGATGATGGTTAGTGGAGGTGAGGAGGTGAAACAAGAGGGCTTTCATCCACGGCGGGAGCATAAACTGGGGCAAGGACTATGGAAAACTCTTTCCTGTTACCTCCTCAAAATTAAGCACGAGCACACCCAATCAGCCAGCAGCCTCTTCTAGATGTTCACCTATCATAGAATGGACCTATACATAACTTCACAGCAACAAAAATGAATAAACTACATCTCCACACAGCAAAATTGACGTATCTCATATACTATATAAAACTCCAAAATAGGCAAAGAGACAAAACTAAACTGAGTTGTTTAGTAACAAATCTCTAGGTGGTAGAATTAAAAGAAAAGCAAGAATGTAATGATCACAAAAGACAGGACTGTGGTTATTTCTAAGAGAGAGGGAGAGGATTGTGATGGGGGGAGGTTACATAGGGTTGGGGACTGGGGTGCTGGTAATGTTTGCATCATGCAAATGAGAACAAGCCACCACATGTAACACAGGCCATCCCTGCTGGAGTTGGGTTCACTGGGGGAAACTCATGCAGCCAGTATCAGTGGCACATGTGCAGGTCCCTAGGCAGCACACAGATGTCCAGCAGAGCCAGATATAAGACTGGGAGAGAGACTGCGTTCTTGAGCTTTGGGGCTTTTTAAGTGAATTAACAGAAACTTGGTTCTAGCCCTACCCCACCAGCTTGGTCTTCGTGTTGGAGGTAGTACCATGCCTTCAAACCCAGGGGCTGGTGTCTAAGCCTGGTAGGTGTAGCTCTATGACATAGCAAGCAAGTGACAGAACTTGTCAAACAAACATCAACATTCGCCCTCTCCTGGGCTGCTCAAAAACTGTAATCCAGGTCTGACAGTTGACCAAGCTCAATTCCCTTAAACACCAGGCTGTAACCCATTTCTGTGGAGCATTGCATGAAATAAATTTTTTTCGAAGAGGCCAAGTTACAGGAGAATTAGTCTTGGGCAAGTTTAACTCCTACATCTGGTTTTAATTTCTCTACCTGTTAGTGAGGTTTCAAGGTAGTTTGTATTATAATTATTTGCCAAATTTTGTGTATATTTTATATACTTTTCTTATGTATGCCATCTTTCACAAGAAGAATAAAAAAGAAAAAGTATTGGAATGAAAGTGAGTCTAGAGGCTGTGGGGTATGCACCACAGCCAAGATTCCAATGCAAGTGCAGCTGGGTCCTCAGTGTGTCCTGATGCGACACACCCTTGCATTGCTCACTCTGGACTCAAAGTCCCAGGACAGAGGAGAATTACCTTAAGGTAGTGACAGCCTCCAAATGTACTACCAGGTAGGCCATCCCAGAGGTCATAAATCAGAAATGCTCACAGATCAAATTAAGATACTCGAATGACATGATTTATTAACTAAAAACATACCATGAGAAGCAAGGGGAAAAAGCCGCAGTGAGTTAACCCACCTGGGTGCACATGGATTGAAAGGGCCACACAATCTGAATTTCAGTGTGTGCTGCGTTCATATGTCCCACCTCTCTATGCCACATCAGTCTTCTCCCCCAAAGGTATGGCTACAGAGAACAAAATAGAGGTTTTGAGCAAAGGAGCCCACAGATGGATGATGTCTTGGGACAAGGACACACTCTTGCTCTATTGGAGACAGACAGAGACAAGTCCAATTAGCCAACTAGCCACAGCTGGAGCTTGCCAAGTAGCCTGAAGAGCAACCATGGGTTTATTTGTGTTTCCTGGGCAGAGGACACGTGGAGCCAGAATGGGGTCACCAATGGGTGATTATTTAAAGCATCATATATGTTAAGTGCTCATATATAGTTAGTGTATTTAGTGCCTCTTGTCTATTTAGTCATGTGTGTTTCCTACCCAGGTGCTTTATGAATATTAGGCCTCTGTTGGTCCTTTCATTTTTCTCTACGTTGGGCACACATCTCTGCTTGCTAGCTTCTTATCTTATGCTTATCACACTCCATAAATCCTGCGTATATCCAACAAAGTTTTTGCTTACTAGCTACTTACCTATGCTGGAAACACTTTAAAATGTTTTGCTTATTTTTATAAACATACATTAGTTTATCTGGTAGAAGTGAATATTTGCAAAAGCAAATGCACATTACACATCTGATTGGCTGAGGCTAAGTCATGCACCCATCTCACCGGTTATTCCAGGATAGGGAGAAAATAAGGCAGCACCTTTGGGTTATGAGGTAGGAGGTAAACACTGCTTTCTACCAAAAATACTTGTAAAGAAGAACCTCCCCATAAAGGAGATCAGGGTGCAAATAAGGAGGAGACTGAATATTAGATAGCCCTAATGAACAAATGCCCAGCATGTATTTATAAAAGGGATATGTGCAAGGGAGTAGGGCTTGGGAATAAAGTTAAAGCTTAGCTATTGGAAATGAGACATTGCATCCGCATTGGCTAAGTAGCAGGAATGGTTTGAATCCGAATCCAGGCAATGTGGACTGGGGTATTCAAGAACCTCTTTCTTTAGGTCAGAATAGCTGCATGACTACCACTCCGAAGGTTGGGCTGAGCTTCCAGATGGTGATTAAGCGTCTCCAAGTATGCAGAGTACAAGGAACGCAGCAGTTACATTTAGCCTGGGCCTGAGAATGTCTCTCAGATTTCCTGGCCAGCCATGAGTGTCTGTGTTTCTGGTAATTGTTATAGAAACTCCTTAGTGAAAAGTTTAACAATGTTACTTAGATGATGAAGGATCTCTCTCTCTCTCTCCACACGCATACACACACACATGCACGCAATCACACCCTTTCAAAAGGAAGCTATACTAGAATTCTCTCTTAATAGGAGAGTTTATGGTGGCCAGTAACTACTTTTAGATGGTGCCTGAGGCTCTGGACAATTTAAATGGTCTAGAGGAGCCTTGGATCCCTCAGCAACCTAATTTCTGACTTGTTCTCTGAGAGCCATCTTGGAAAGTTGCTTCGAGTACTATCCTAAACTTGAGTGCCACCCAAGATTGGAAAAGCCTTTGAGGAAGTTGTTTACAGATTGATTAAGATATGTCTCTTTGTTAACCCCATCCAGGACACAGAAACACTCTCCAACATGTCCTCTCCCCTTCTTCCCCTTCACACACAAATTACAGAACTAAGCTCTGTGAGTAGAGCTGATATGGTACCTACTCTTAAGTAGGCTCTCAACTATAATATATAAGACTTAGCGAATATCTAACTTCTGTCTTCCCATGTTCCTCCCACAGAGCACAATAGAATTGTGGGAACAGTTTTTTAGAAAGAGGTAAAATAATGACAGTTATCTAGATTTAAAAAATGAACATGAATTAAGGATTTCATTTTACTCATATCGGGGTGGAGAGGATCAGAATATGCCATCCTCAAATATGACATAAGGATTATTTTGAGCTGAAGGCAATTGAGAACCAACTGATGCAGGAAAATTTCTTGGCCTTCTCTTATCTGCCTAAAAGCAGAGCACAAATTTCCTTTCGTGAAGGTGTCTGTTCCCTCCTAAATGCACCTCACCTCCCCACTGGAAGCTGAGAATCAACACCAAGATGAGCTTGTACAACAGATCTTACTAAAAAATCTGACTTTATCTTCCATTACTTCCCCCATATATTTCCTAGCAACTTTCCCACCATTTATCACCTCTTGAAGCCCAAACCTCCTTTTCCTTGTTAAAATGGTATATAAGGGGCTGACCCCATGGTGTGGTGGTTAAGCCCTGAAAGCTCTGCTTAGGTGGCCTGGGTTTGCAGGCTTGGATCCAGGCGTGGATCTACACCACTCCTCAAGCCGTGCTGTGGTGGCAACACACATACAAAATAGAGGAAGACTGGCACAGATGTTAGCTCAGGGCTAATCTTCCTCAAGTGGAAAAAATAGAAAGATTGGCTACAGTTGTTAGCTCAGAGTGAATCTTCCTCATCAAAAAAAAAAAAAAAGGTATATAAGCCCCTGGGTCTAACTCTTTCTTTGAGTTTCACTTCTTTTCTGGGAACTTCAGTGCACATAAATATTAACAAAAATTGTGTGCTTTTTTTCCCCTGCTAATCTGTCTTTTGTTAGTTCAATTTGCAGGCTTTCTGGTACTGTATCTAAAAGGGTAGAAGGAATGACAGAGGGAACCAGGCAGATATAACTGGTTCAAAGGACAAGTCACAATACCACAGACTTACCTGGCAAGCAAAGGAATATTGAAATGAATTGCCAATGGAGGCAAAAATTATTCTTTCCCCTGGGGATAAAAGGAATCAATTAAATCTCCACCAGACTGGACATGTCTATTACTTACATACAACTCAGAATGTTTATAAAATAGCTCAAAAACAATAAAAGGTTAGAATCAGATAACTTGGAAAGATGTGCTGTATGTAGACAATGCATAGCTTTCCCCTGAAACAAATTTTTTTCCATAATTTGCAAAATAGCTAATACTGATTTTTGTGGACTTCTTAACATTAGTATTTTCTTGACTCAAGCCTTTCTGAAACAGGCTCATTATACATCAGGATTTTATTCCTAGAGACTTTTAATATTCTCAAGGTTAATGCACTGAAGATTTGAGGAGTTTTGGAAGGACACTTCGAGAAGCCCTTAGGGTTGCTTGAGACTGGATTTTAGGGGCTTCATTTTAGAGAACTGGGAAATCAATTACTACGCCAGCTTCCTGGATGTCAAGAACGGCGACTGTTTCACACAATTCCTGCCAGGTAATGAAGCAGTCAACTTTCTCCCCATTCACAAGTCTTTCATACCAACTGTTCAACTTGACATCCCACTTAAAGAATTCCTGGGAGAATTAAAGAATGCCTGGGGTCTTTAGAGTTAAGAAACGTTTGTATTATATATTCTGGCAATGCCCATCTGTTTGTGTCATCCCCAAGGTGTTATTTGCTGCTTATGCAGTTTCTGAGGGAAAATAGACACAGTCAATCCCCATTATTCATGGATTCTGTATTTGCAAATTTGTCTACTTGCTAAAAGTTATTTGCAACCCCAAAATCAATACTCAAGGTGCTTTTGCATCATTCACTGACATGTGCATGGGCAAGGTAGCAAAAAATTTGAGTCACTTGACCACATGTTTCCAGTTGTGTTCGAACAAAGCAATGTTCTGTCTTCTTGTTTCAACTCTCATATTGTAACCAAGTGTTTTTTTATGGTTTATTTGGTGCCATGTTTTTTGCATATTTGTGTTTTTTGTTGGTGATTTCTCTTTAAATGGCCCCCAAGTATAGTGCTGAAGTGCTGTTTAGTTTTTCTAAGTGCAAGAAGGCTGTGATGTGCCTTATGGAGAAAATATGTGTGTTAGATAAGCTTCATTCAGGCATGAGTTATAGCATTGTTGGCCGTGAATTCGATGTTAACGAATCAACAGTATATATTAAATAAAGTGTCTTTAAACAGAAACACTCACAGGATCCTACCCTTGGATTTGCCCTAGGAGCAATGATTTTGTATTCACTAATTCAGTGTTTATGGTGACTTTATAAAACTTAAGGACTGCAAATAAGGAGAATTGACTGTGTCTGTCTCGGAAGATGAGTTTTCTTCCTGCTCACCATGCAGTCTTCTTCCTCGTTTGCCTCCTGTGGCTGTAATTTACATCACAGGTTTGTTTGAAGAGATTTGCCCGTGTCCTCAAGACTTGGGTGAAGTAAAAGGCCAATATTCTTTGGGAAAGTTTTTTTCTCCTCTTTTGGAAAGGGATGGAAATAAAATCCAAAAACTATAGCCCTCTTGTTCCAGGCTGTGCTGAATTACTAGTGAATTAATTGCCCGAACACTTCACCCTTAGCAGTTTGCAGAATTTCCAGTTGAATCCCATTTATATGGTTTTCATTGCCCTTCTAAATTCTGATTAGCCTTTCCATTGACACCTTGGCCCTTTCACTTTGTGGGTTTTTGAAAAATTATAATTAATACACAAGTGCTGGGCAGACTTCATTTATTTTACAATTCTGTGGACTAGTTTCTTTGAAGGGGAACCATCTGGGTCCCCCTGTACACACTTGCACACACACACACACACACTAATTGGGGTCATATGGGAGCAGGGAGCCAGAGATGGGGGAAGGAGGGAGGGATGATGATATTCTGAAACACCGCTTCACAGAACAGCTTTAGATAGAACAATTGCTCCTGCCATTTTCAACCAGGTCTCGGTGGCCAACACTGGTTCATAAGAGGTTACTGATTAACAATATTTTACCCCCACTTTTGACAACAGAATGCAAAATAGATTGGAGGTGGTAAGGGAGAGTAAACTATGGAGGTGCATTCAGTGAGGTGCCTGATTGCCTTCGGGTGACCTCAGTTTTATTCTGTGCCAACCTCTCTTTGAACCATCACTCCTCTTTTTTCTCTCCAGGTGCAAATAAATGACCTGGCCTTGTTTTCTACCCAGAGAATGGGGTCTGTTCCCAGTCATCACCACCTTCACACAAACTCAACTTTTTGTTTTTCTTCTCTCAGGCATTTTTCATTTTTACCCTACCTATCATTGCAACATGAAAGAAAGATCCTTTCCCAAAGAGATTCCAAGCATGAATGTGTAAATACAGGCAGGAAGGGCCCTTCATTAAAGACACCACAGTTATGCCATATTGTTGCTAATCTGGTTTGGGCAAGTAAAAGCCTCTGAGGAAATATACAGGGAAGGAGGCTTAAGAGTCTGGGCTACGCCATTCACTAACAGTGTGAATTTGGGTAATTTTCATGACCTTTTGAAGGCTGTTTTTTCATCTATTGCAGGGTTCAATAAAGCTTTTCTCTCTTAAAGGGGCAGATAATAAATATTATGGGCTTTGTGGGCCATGCAGTCTCTTGTGCAACTATTTAGCTTGGCTGTTGAAGGGCAAAAGCAGTCCTAGGCAATACGTAAACTAATGGACGTGCTGTGTTTCAATAAAATCTTACTGACAAAAGCAAGTTGCAGGCTGAATTTGGCAGACCAGGTTTGGCCCACTGGGCTGTCCTTTGTTGACATTTGCTCCATAAAATGGTGATAACAATGGTACCCGATTCCAATTATTGGGAAGGTGATATGGACCTACCAGATGTAAAAGATTTAATATAATTTCTGGCTTGTAACAAGCACCTTTGTTAAAAAGATAATTTAAAAAGATGAAATTATGATTTTCACAAGATATAAAATGAACATATGTTAAAGATTTTACTTACTTATTATTATTATTTGTTATTGAATAGACTAGTGTTAAGTAAAAAATTATTCTGACATGTTAAAATGGTAAAGAAGACTTTATTCAAGACTGTTGCAATAGGGATATTGCAGTAGGGGAGAGAGATTGGGCTCAACTCCAAATACAGCAAAGACAGCTGGGAATATATTGACAACAAGCCGAGTGAAGCAATCAGTGGATGGAAAATTACTAACAGGAGACATCAGGGGAAGGGGAGTCTTGTTAAACTGGCCTAACAGGATTCTTGCTAAAGGAAGGTCAAGGACTTATACATCAACATTGGAGGATGAGGAACTTGATCAGATATCAAGAGTGATCAGATACCAAGAATAGGGGGACTCTTGCTAAACCTGCTAAGCAGGATTCTTACCAGCCAATACCAGACTGGGCCAAGGACAGAATGGGGCTCAAGGTTGAGGCCTAATCATGAAGAGGGCTCAGAGAGTCCGATTAAAGTTTGGCCAAGGAGAGAGTCTTTGTCACTGGTCAGGGTAAGTCTCTTTGAGAAGGTAAGATTTGAGCAAAGCCTTGAAGGACACAAAAGAGTTGACCTTACAGCTCTCTGGGGGAAGTGCATTCCAGGTGAAAGAAACAGCAAAGGCCCTAAGGCAGAAGTTTGCCTTACTGGGTGAAGGACTAGCAAGGAGGCCAGTGTGATGGTCATCACAGTATATCCATCTCACATGCATTTCTTACAATGTGGCATTGACAGTCCTTCCATTGAGTGGTTTTTCTACTTTCTTTCCTATTGAACCTATTTGTTTGAAGAGAGTAGGGGTGAAATGATGCTGTTTGACTTCTAAGGCTAGAAACACATCATAAACATGAAATATGTCATGAACTTGAGCCTTGTTCTGTTGGGACACTCTTGGATCCCAGCCACCACGTTGTGAGAAAGTCCAGGCCATATGGGAAAGCCACATATGATGTTCCATCACTAGCCCCAGTTGAGTCCAACCCAATAGCCTGCATCAACCACCAGATGTGTGAGTGAGTGAACCTTCAGATGATTGTAGCCCCTGGCCATCAAGTCACTCCCTCTCCAGCACTGATGTGACTCTTCCAGTTGTCCCAGAAGCTTCAGACATTGTGGAGCAAAGACTAGTCATTCCTGCTGTGCTCTTTCTGTGTTTCTCACCAGACTTCATGAGCACATTACACGAATATTGTTTTACACCACTGAGATTTGGAGTGGTTTGTTATATGCAAATAATAACTAGAATATCTGGAAAGGCTGAAGTTGAGTGAATAAGGGAGAGAGTAGATAGTGGTGAGTTCAGAATGGCATTGACAAATGGAGCAGAAAATGCAGAGCATTATGTGGCAAAGTAAGAACTGGTTTTTACTACAAGTGAAAAGAATAAATGAATGAATGAATAAATAAATACTTAATTGTTGGGGAAAATGAACTTTTAAAAAAGAATAATTATTGTATCCATAATCAGAAGGCTGTATAGGAAGCGAAAAAACCATGTAGTTGAATCCCAATACTACCACTTATGATTTTAGTCATGGAAGAATTGTTTAAATATTTTGAGCATTATTTTCTTATCTGTAAAATAAGGTTAACATGTGAGGATTAAATGTTACAATACTTATATTAGTATCCAATGTTTATTAGTTTTCTTCTCTGTTCTGTTTCATTTTTTGAATATGTTTAGCTGCCTATTACACTGAAAGTGATTGAATTTAATCTGTATCTCTATTCAAAAAAACTAGGTCTAGAGATGAGAAAGACAAAGAGGTATATTTTGGTGCTGTTTGAGGGTCAATAGCATAATGATTATTGGATACAGTTACCTGAGACTGAATCTGACTATATATTTACTAGCTTTGTGACCTTTCACAAGTTACTTAAACTTTCTAAAGCACATTTTCTTTTTTAGTAAAAATGATATTAATTATAGGACCTCATGAGTTTGTATTAGATTTAAATAAAGGAATGTATATAAAGTACTTAGCATGGTGTTTGACACTAAATATTTGCCAACAGTTTGCTCCTCGTTGGAACAAGGAATGCCTTTTGAGGGTTACCCTCCCTTACTGCCTTACTGGGAATGATAAGAGAAATATTGCATGTCTATCTAAAGAGGAAATTTCTTCATTGATCAACTCCAATTCTTGATTCTATCTTTCTTGGTTCATCTCATAAGACTTTGGATTCCTTTGATCTGTAATTATATCAACTAGATTTTCTATTTTTATCTTGTGTATTTGGTCCTAAATCTGTGAGATTGTATTAGTTGGGATGATTTAAATTTTGTTATAATAACAAAAACTCCCAAATAGTGGCTTAATCCAACTAAAGTTTATTTCTCGTTAAAGTTACTTATAGACTGTGGGTTCTCCAGGAGCTGAAGGCTAGGGTTGGGTGGGAGTTCTACTCATTAGTCGCTCTTGGATCCAAGATAGTAGCATGGCCAACATCTTGAACATTGTCATCCATGCTGTCAGAGGAAAATCAAAGTTTTAAACCAGTACTTCTTTAAATATCTGTGGTGGAAGATTAACTTTTCTTTATTTTATTTTTAATCTTTCATGGACCAATAATTTTATAAAATGGGATAAAAATATATTATGGATCACATGTTTGGATGTTACAGCAATATTAAATTTCTATTAAAGATTCTAAATGCTTATTTCCATCTCTGTACTTACGTTGCCATGGACTAGGAAAAAATAGTTTATGGAGCAGTTTGCAGACCATGCTTGGAGTAGTACTGATCTGGAGGGTTTCATACTGGTAATTAAATACTCTGGACTGGAAATAGCATATGTCATTTCCTCTCAAAATTCACTGGCCAACACTAGTCATATGTTCCTTCCCCCAACATTGAAAGAGTCAGGGAGATCAATCCTGTTGAGCGCCCTCAAGATGGTGGAGGGGTGAAAGAAAATGTTGAAGAGCTCTAATCAGTACCACATTGATCATAAGAGCCTTTTTATACAGTATAGAATTCTAGGTATAAGCTTGGGAGACTTTGATTCAGTGGATGTAGGAGGCTAATTAGAATTAGTATTTAAAAAAATTCCCAGTTGAGTCAGTCCTGCATGGGAACTATTGTCTTAGGTGAAAAGCATAAAATCACTTCATAGATAATGAAGAAAACAATACCATCTTGTATTAATTCAGGTCCTCTGAGAAGCAAGTACAAAGACAGGACTAAACATGCAAGGATTATATTAGGGGAAATGTTTGTGTGAAAGAAAATAGGCAGGGAGTAAAAAAAAACTGGGAGATTCATCAGATCATAATGTAAGTCTGATCCCAAGTGAAGGGGAGAGGAAGAGAAGGTTGCATTGAAGTGTTATAGACTGTTGTGCAGTCAAAGAAATGCAGCAAAGCCATTGGGGAGACTGAACCAAAGTTGGTTGCCAATAGAGTACGCTGTCTCCCAGGAATGTATCTCCCTCACCCCCCTATACTCAGTCATTGTCTGGGAGCAACCTTGGCACAAGCCAGGAAATGAATTTCAAAGCACAGCAGCTGAGGCCGCTGGTCATGTTCATTTCCCATGGAGGAGGTCTGCGAGGCACATGCTCATGGCTGCTGCGTGCCCTCTCTAGTCTCTTGCCTTCAGGAATTTTAAATATTTATTACCATTTTATGAATTAGTTACTGAGGTCAAGGGAGCTTAGTGGATTAAGGTACTGGCACAAGGTCCAGAGCTATTAAGTTTGGAAACAGAGACCAGCACCACTTATACCCTGCTGTCTCTGGTGATATACTCATGGCTTCCCTAATTGAAAATATTTTTAGTGGATATTAAATTATTTTAAATTTTTAATCTGTCAATCACTTCTGCTTTCTGCTGGAAGCAGCACATCGTTTTTTCATTCCTGAAATTTTTCCTGGTGAGGTCCTGTCTGCCTGACCATTAAGAAGTCGCCTGGGAATGAATGCCTACTCAAGTTGGGCCAATTGTGTTCTTCCTCGGGACTTTCAAAGCTTGAATAGTCTCTGAGTGCTGGGGGTATAAGGCAGGGGAGTTGTTGACAGTCATGCTCCCCACTGTGGTTTAAGTTAGTCTCTGAGAATGCAATAAAAATGCATGAAGTAGCAGCGATGAGAGAAGCGATGGCAGTTCTGGTTGTCCTTGAGGTTCAGCTGCACTCCCTTTTCTTCTGGCTCTTTTATAAGACACCTTAGTATCCTTCCAATAATTTCCCTGTTTTGCCTAAACTGCAAGGGAGTTTCTGTCATTTGCAACCAAGAGACCTTGACTAGTACAGTTTCTCAGAAATGCAGATTTTGAGATGTCATATTGTAGTGTTAATACCATGATGAGGTGATTACTCTTTTTCTATTTTCTACTCTCTTTTCTGCTTAAAAAAATGCCCTTGATCAGCTGTCAGGGATAAGTGATGAATACCTAGATAGGCAGCAGAGGGTTAAACTGAGTATTGGGAAGGCAAGGAGCCATGGTATACCAATGAACCATTAGAAACTCATTACTTCTGTAATAAAGGAATTGATCCTTTTGTTAAAATTCTGGCCTAGCTTCCCAATTAACCCCTGTGCAATTACATACTGATAGCATTGAATATTCACTGATAAATCAAGTTTTATTTCTGAATGGAGAAAGAAAGAGGGATATTAACAAGCCAAGCATACTGAATGAATTTAAGTTTAAAAAATGATAAAACAAGGAGATTGTTGTTGTGACTACACAAAGAACTGATATCTTGAATTGGCGTGTTATTGGTACATGCTCCATAGAGTCTGTGTCCTGAATAACTAAAACCTAAAAATACATTTTTTTAGCATCCCAAACTTAAGAAAGTAGATTACATTTTAGAGGTGAGAATGGCCTAGGTCAGGAGAGCTGGAGTGGTGCCCAGCTTGGCCTCCAGTATAGGTATAATCCTGCATCTACCAGTTAGGTTCTTTGGGTCTCAGTTTTCCTTATCTTTAAAATAGGGCTAGTAGAATAAATGATTTCTAAGCTCCCCTATAATTCTATAATGCTCTTATTTAAAATAAAGTTCTATGTTTGAAGAGCTATAATTTCTTTTTATGCAGGAATAGAGGCCAATTGATATATGTGAGGTGGGACTTTTTGTCCTCACTGGAAGAATGGATGCAGCCCCTCCTGGGATGGCAATACAGCTGGGTTTTCCTAACGGTGACCTGTAAAGTGGTCTGGATAGCTGTATCCGTTCTTCCTCTCTCTCTGTGATTCCCTTCTGCACATCTGTTGCATATTTCTGTAACAGGACTTGATTTAATAGCAGGAAAAAGGGAAATTCAAAATGATAACTCTGGAGGTAGCAATAATAGCATTTCCCCTAGAAATAATGTAATAAATGATAGTGTTATTCCAAGTATGTACACTTCATAATATCTTACTTAGTATAAAATGTACTTACAATAGTTCTTAAATAGTTACAAAAGTTCTTACAATAGTTTTCCATTTAATTCTTAAGGACTTCTAATACCTGAAAACTGGGAAAAATTTCTCTACTCTAAAAAGTACATGTTGTTTGAATTGGTTGGCCAGGGAAGAAACCAGAATGAATTATTTGAGAGAGAATTGACCTCTTTTTTTTTTAAATGCTGGAGTAGAGCTATTTCTTTGTGAAGTATAGCCACACCCCCACCCCAGGACATTTTCAATTTGGGATCCATTTTGACAAAAATGATTAAAATTGGCCTATGTAATAAAGTAAAAAGAATGTTGCAATTGTCAATTGGTTTAAGAAAAGATTTAGGAAACTTGAAGAGAACATGAGAGAAAGGTTCTAGAGAGAATACCCCCAGCAAGGAGGAAGCTTGGAGCTTATGCACATATATGGCCTTAGGGGAACTATTTCCTAGGCAAGACGTGTTTGATAAATTTTGAGGCACAGCGTGATGCCTGATGTTCATTCAAAATAATGTTTGGTCAAGCACTGTGTTATAATTTTTCTCCACTACCAAAATATTTGGTAGAAACCTGCTGCATAAAATATCTTTGTCTAAGTGTTGTTGTAGAGAATAAAGTAAGAGGGGCTATATCCTAGCTAAGTGAGGAAGAGAGAGGACTCCAGATGTGGGAAGTGAGATGTAAGTGGGGCAATCAAGAACTCAGTGCAGTAGAAATTTGGAGTGATGGGGAGCCAGGAGGTGGAGAGCTCTCTGGGAAGTCGCAGTAAGTGGGTGGGGGTGGGGATGAGCTTGAATCATTTTGTGTAGATAGTAAAGAAAAAGTTGCTCAGAAGGCAACTTTTCAGCATGAAGAAACTAAGGCACAGAGAAATCATCTGACTTCTTTCTGGTTAAAAGCAGTTTTTCTGAAGTCCAGCTCCAGTGGCTCCCTGCGGGATGACAGTGTGCCCTGGATGATCTTCTTGAACTTCTTGGATGAACATCTTCCTGGATGAACTTCTGGATAAAGTTGCAGATAGAAATCCTCACGCTACCTGTGACATGTGTTGTTCTTTCTAGCACCGAGATCTCCCCTTATGTTCCATCCTATGTAGTGCCTGCTTCTGTGTACGTGGAATTAGCACTTGAATCTGGAATGTACTGCATTTGAGGTCAGCTGGCAGGGAAATCCAGCTTTCATGGGCCCTGAAGCTTCTACGATACGGGCAGAAACTTCTTTAAGAAAAAGAAACAAATTTGTGAATATACAATTAGATATAAAAGTGGATATCTGGAAAAAGACATCACAACAAAGTACACATTTTTAAAAAGTACACATTTAAAAAAAAATCACAAATGTTAAAAAGTATAGAAAGATGATTTTTACATTATTTAGCACCCTACCACTTGTCTTTCATATGTTTTTTCTGCATGCTATTTTGACAGCTTCTTCACATTTTGTAATAGTATTTTCTGTTGAGAGAATAGAAGGATAACTCAGTCTTTCCTCTAGAGAGGTTGATTGATACTTCATATTCTCGATAATAATAAAAATACAGATGTACTTTTCTATAGGATGGCTACAGATTTGTACCCTTTAACCATAAGAATTCTATTCAATTTATGTTTTGCATGATTTCTATCAAAAAAGAAAAGAATGTGTGTTGTCTGTAATTGTATGTTGTGTACTATTGAGTCTATTCCTGATAGGAGAGAACTTCTGTTTTGATTAGGCTTCTTGGAGAACCGAATCTATTTATAACTTTATATGTCTGACATGTAAAATTGTTCACATTATTGCACATACTAGCTTCCAGCTCCAGACTTTTTAAACTTTGTCTCTCCTCTAATCCCCTCATGCTATGGGTCTTGGTAAGTTGGTAACACATCATGGTAACTAACACTTTGGCCTGACGCTTTTGTGTCTGATGCAGGTTGAGTTGACACAGTGGGTAGCAGGAATATTCCTGGACGCCATTCCTACCAGAGGAGGACTAGCAATAATGTGACTATATGCAGAAGTGACTGAGAACCATGTATCTCGTAAATCAAAACTAAATGCATCCTCAGCTGAACTGTTGCATAGCCCATAGACACTTGAATGTCACCCAACACAGTTGGAAGTCCGATGGCATAGACAGCAGAGTGCAAAATGATAACAGTCTTAACCAATCATGATCAAAATTCTTATTCTGGCAAATTTTAAAAACACACACTGACCATATGAGCATACTGTTAGGGTTCCTCCCAAAGTCTTAGAAGGGGTTCATGTAAGTGAGGGGCCCCAAAGCTTTAGCTACATTGGCTTTGTGGTAAATCCACCTCAGCTAACTCATCAAGTGATTGCTTATCAGGCGAGTTCCACTTTAGGCCAAATACTTTGGGCAAAGTTGTGTATTCCAAAAACATGCTATTGCTTACTTGGCCTTTTTTCTCCCTAAGAGAATTCTGGCTTCGGCAGGTGGTGGTGCATAATGAAGACTTGCTTACTTTTCTCTCTGGTGAGACTGTTATGATTAGATGTGATAAACCTAATCATAACTTTACTATGAAACTACTTTCACCTTATTATTGCCCAAGCTGTATGTGAGGTTTTATTGGCCGTAAAGTATGTTTACTAATTCCTCAGGTTCATGAAAAAGAGGCCCTGGCCTCTTTGGAAAGCTGACTGGCTATGTGGTTTCTGGGCAGATCAACTACTATGGGTTCATATGCTCCAAAGAATCAAAAGAGGGTATTAACTGAGGCACAAAATTGAGAAGATCTTCCCTGGAAAAATGAAGAGACTTGTTATTTCTCAAATCCAGCCTTATTAATTGTGCCCTAGGAATTTTTCCTCCCATTTCCACTTCCCCCTCATTTGTTACAGTGGATCTCCTTATTGCCTTTGAGGGGCATTAGTGAAGAGACTTCAAATAGAGTGAATTAGCTGAGGTCCTGATAGGAAGAGATGGGGTAATTGAGGACAGCTTAGTAAAGGGACTTTTTGCATAGGCATAGGTGAGGTTAAAGGAAAGCAGCAGAGGATGGTGATGCACGCCCCTATTGTAGCAATAACAAGCCATCACATCTGTACACTGAAGGGTCACATGGAAGGAGCCATTACTGACACCTGGAGGGTAGACCTATAGCTGTAGGGGAAGGCCAGCTGGCAGAAGTGGTGACTTCTAGTAGGGGAATACTGCTAAACTACAGCCTGGCAGCACTGAGTCAGGGGAATAAGTCTCCTCTTGGCCTTTGATCTTCTGCAGGTGATTCCAATTGGCTGAACCCAACAGCAAACCAAAGGGTAAGAAAGCCCATTGATACAGTCAATAAAATTTAGCTTCCTGGGGCACAGGTGCAGGTGGTGAGGCTGGAGAGTGGATTTAGAGGGACAGAGAGAAAAATACCCAGCACAGAGGACTGTTTAAATTGGAGTCTTACCTTTATAAGACTGGTCCAAGAGGAAAAGATCTGCATATCTCTGCCTTAAGAGTTTGGCTTCCGGGACTGTCCTGGTGGCACAGCTGGTAGGTGTGCATGTTCTGCTTCGGTGGCCTGGGGTTCACCGGTTCGGATCCCGGGTGCGGACATGGCACTGCTTGTCCAAAGCCATGCTGTGGCAGGCATCCCACATATAAAGTAGAGGAAGATGGGCATGGATGTTAGCTCAGGGCCAGTCTTCCTCAGCAAAAAGAGGAGGATTGGCAGCAGTTAGCTCAGGGCTAATCTTTCTCAAAACAAAAAAAAGTTAGGCTTGCATTTCTGCCTAATGTTCTGAATTTCTCTTTTTCTCAAGAAAGGACTAACTGCGGAGTTGGAGGGAGCGCAATTATCAGATAGCCTCAAGGGGTCAGCTCCATTGCATTTGTCTCAGTAGCCAAGAACCATCTTGCATGACGTCAAATCATGCTTTCTGGGATAGGCTTAAGTTGAATAAACTTAAATAATTCAAAACCCTTCGCTTCACATACCTATTACAATGTGTGCCCTATTAAATACTGTCTTGACCTTCACCACTTTTCATTATGGGAAAATTTGTTTCAGGAATCTAACATTAAACCTTTCTTTTGAATATTTTTACTAGAGCAAGTCTTTCCTCATTTCAATGGCTATAATAAAATGAATTTTTCATATGCTATAATTATCTTTTTCCCTATTTCAGTCATTGATATTTTTCAAATTCCATATACTCTAGACATTATTTCTTCAGTTTCCTCAAGTTGGCATATGTCAATGTTTATTTTGGTAAGAAATTCTAGTGAAGAAATTTGTGTATTTTCAAGATTGAAAGGGATGGAAATGCTGTCCTACTCATTCTATAATACTTCATGTGACTTATTCAGAGAAAATCCAATCTGATCACAGTTTGATCTTTTCACTGAATACTTCTTATCATCATTTTATGATCTGCAATGGACACCATCATCTTGTGGCATGGGATCTATAAACTAATGAGGATTGTTTCATGTTATCTACTTTGCCACTAGTTTTCAGACATACTGATGCCTTTTTCATCTCCCTTTAGGAATTTATGAATTATATACTTGATGACTTTTTTTTTGGTGGGGAAGATTGGCCCAAAGCTAACATCTGTTACCAATCTTCCTCTTTTTCCTTGAGGAAGATTGGCCCTGAGTTAACATCTGTGCCAATCTTCCTCCACTTTGTATTTGGGTTGCTGCCACAACATGGCTTGATGAATGGCATATAGGTCCATGCCTGGGATCCAAACCTGCAAACCCTGAGCTGCTGAAGCAGAGCGTGAATGTAACCACTAGGCCACTGGGCTGCCTCCCTAATTGATGACTTTTGAAAAGGGCTTTCTGAATACTTTAATGTCATGTCTTTCTCCAGGTTCTGTCAGGTACTGATAATGAATCTAAATTTTTTTCATAATGGGTTTTTTTTAAATGCATTCTTTGACTATCAATTTTTTTTCTAGCCTAGGCTTTTGCTTTATGCCTGTAGTTAGGAAATAAATATGGAACTGCCTGAAAAGTTGGTAGAATAATTAATAACACAAAACAATATAACATTTTCGTGCAAAAGACACATTGATTATGTAAGAGAAAATTTTGCTGTGTGACATGAAATAAGAGGGGGAGTCAGTGGAAATGACTTAGTAAAAAGAGCTTTTTATAAGATTCAAATATTAAGAAAAAAGTAAGCACATTATAATTCCATTTATACAAAGTTTTTAAAAGTACAAGCAATGCTCTATGTTGTTTGATACACATACAAATACACGTACATATACATGCATTTATAATAAATGCATAAAGACATATATGGGCATGATAAACATTGAATTCAAAGATAGTTACTTTTAGGATGGAGAGAATAATAGAATTATGAATTGATATACAGAGAACTTCAGTTCTATTTGTATTTTTCATGTTTTTTTCTATCAAACTTCAATATAGCTATTTTCTTCTCATCTATCTTCTAGTTCACTAATTCGCTCTTTAACTGTATCTAATTTGCTCTTGAGCCTGTTGATTGAGTTCTTAGTTTCAGTTACTGTAGTTCCAGTTCTGAGATGTCCATTTTATAATAGTTTCCAGCTTTTGCTGAAATTTTCCATCTAATAGTTTAATTTCTTTCAAGAACTTGGAATGGTCTAAGATTTTATTCCATTTGCAAGTTAACAAGGTAGCATGCCACAGTTTCATGGATTCTGACAGACAACACAAAACTCCTGGATCAGAGAAATATGACACTATTAGACACAGCACAGCAAGATGCCTGTACTTCATGGTTGCGTTTTTTCCCTTGCTCCTTAGGTGCCACAGAGGTGATGAGGTGTTTAGCTGGATACTGCATATGCAGTGGGTTTATGTCACAGCTAAGGTTCTACAACTTGGTAAACCCAAATATTTCAGAATGGGCTACAAGTACATCTTCCCTTTTTCTCTGAGGAGGAGACATTATCTTTATTATACTGTAAGCAAACCTTCCTGTTGCTCCACAGGGGGAAACAATCACTCTCTCCCAAGGTTGTTTGTTACATAAATATCTTTGTTTAGAACAAAGGCATCAGTACTTTCCTTGAAAGCTAGGTAGAATCTCAAGAGACTCATAAAGAACTGTATTCCAAAAATTTCTTGATCTAGGTCACATACGTAAAACTATTTCTAGCATCTACATTTTCCATACCTATCTTTTTATTATCTGTTTTTTGCTCTTGGTTTTTAGTCCTTAGCCAATCAGCAGTGCTCATGGAATGTGATTAAGAAGTAAAATTTTTGATGTTTTATGTCATTGAGTTTTTAGGGTTGGTTATTACTGCAGCATAGCCTGGCCTATCCTGACTCATTCAGAATATTATTTTTTGTTGTTGTTTTTGTTATAATTATTCGCACGTGCTCAATGAGTTCTCCCAGAAACAAAATGGAAGTGTGTAACAGGTTTGAATTCAGATAGCAAAGTGTCCACATGCTTCCATGGGCAATACTTCTAGCCCTACTTTCTACTTTTTAGTTTACTCCTTTTCCAGGAAGAAAAGGCATGCTTGACTGGTGACATCAGGCAAAGGGTTTATAAACTTTCATCCTAATCCCTTTCTCTCTTTTCAGAGAGAATCAGAATATCCTGATTTCAGGACATGCATGTTTTCCTTCTCTTACTGCAGTAAGGTGTTGAGAACAGAGGCCTACTGTTGTTAGTACTCTGCTATGACTGGGTGGGCATGCTTAATTCTAGGAGGAAAATAGTGGAAATTCTAAATGTGGCAACAGGCCAAATTGCATTCTCTAATCCATTTTATTGGTGCCCAAAGATATTTTGATACTTCATCTGCTTATACCTTCTGTTTTTCAATTGGTTACACATGGCGGCATAAGGGGTGTTATTGTCCAGCCTCAGTCCCAACATATAGGTCCCTGAAAGCTCATATTTATGAATCCATCCTTTGCTTATAGTTTTTCCTCATTTGGGGGGGACATTTTGAATATTGCTTCATTGAAATTAACGCAAGCAAAAAGAGAAGTAGAGAATAGTGAAGTCACACTGAGAAGTACTTACTGAGTTTGATCATTAACTGACTCATTTCTGAAAACCAGCCCCCCCAGCTTTATTCACACTGAATTTTCAGCAAAATGACAACCACAAATTAAAGACATTTTGAAGTTGCTTGTGAATGACAAACAGCACAAATGCTGAATCCACAAATGCCAAGGGTCAACTATGTGCGTGCGCTAGTGTGTGAGTTTAGACCAGTGCAGAAACAACAGGAGCATTGTAATCCCCATACCCTGCTAATTGAAAGTTAGAGGAATTCAGGCCAGCACATGGGGTTTACTCTTTTTGCCAGAGGGTCTTTCTCTTCAGAGTTTTTCTTTTTCAAGAGCCACAGACATTTATTTTATTGCCACTCTATTCTGCTGCACAGTTTTTCCCTGGGCTAAGAATGGAATTACTAACATTGCTTGTTCCATACTCTGAAAATCGCTGTCAGGTGTGAATTAAATGTTTTATTTGAAGATTTGAGCTCCTTCTCATCAGTCACAAAGAGAATTTTTATGGAATAATACTCATTGGCAGTAATATAATTCTTTTCATCTTAGACTTTCTAAGTGCTTTGTAAACGCTCTCTCTGCTGTCTACATTTCAATGACTCCTATCACCCCTCCATCTAGGATCACTGACTGAAGCTTTATACTAACTCCTTCAACTCTTTAAGAGCTGCTTTCAGTTCAGTGTAAGTGGCAAACATTTGAATAATTGTTTCTGAGTCCCTAGAGAAAGGAATAAGACAACTTTAATGATATTCTGACATATTGTGAATTCAGAATTTAGGAGGGGTGCTAAGGGTAAAATGTATCCCCTTGAGCTGACAGAGCGGAGAGAAAGAAGAATGTTAACAGCAGACTCAAAACAAGCAAGCAACTAATTATTCTCCCCTCAAAATCCACCAAGACTTTTCTTGATCTTGAAAAGATTACAATTTGGGACTTTGAATTATTCCATATTTCCATTTTGGTGTTCAAATTGTGACTATTTTCTAGTCACTATAGTCATAACATGTTTGAGTTGGAAGGAATGGTAAACACCATACCTATTCATTAATAATCCAGTCAAATCTTTCTAGATAAAATATCAAGGTTCAGAGAAATTCGCTGATTTATTCAAGATCAAGCACAAAGCTAATTAGTGCAAAGCTAGGTCAGTGGAGTTTTCATTGCTCCTCATTCCCACAACCTCATATTGACTCCTCAATTCTGTACCCTTTCCTTCTTTTCTTTTCCATTCTTCTTCTTTTTCTTCTTCTTCTCCTTCTCTTCCTTCTTCTTATTTTTATGTTGTTGGTAGATCTTTATCATATGGACAAAAGTTATTTTCAAGAATGAGGAAAAAATATATACTAATTAAAATATGACCAATAACTAGAAAAAAAACAGACTGGATTTCCTTCCTTGTCATTGAAAATGGCTTTTACCTGTACATTCTGTGTCATTAAAACCTCATATTATGTCATAGGACTTCACCTCACTAATTAAGGATTCTGTAAAACATAGGTTGTTATGTCAGGATAAAGCCTGGAATGGGCCATATCTTGAAATAAGAACTTTAGGAAAAATGGTTTCAGAGTATGATCTAAAATAATCATAGAGACCACGTTCTTCAATGAATAGTCATCCTCAACTTTTATTCACCATCAGTTTTTATCTTCTTAGCTTCAAGCCATCCTTTAGAGTTTGGATCACTTAAAAATGTTTTTATTTTTAAAATCCTGTGAAAGAAGTAGTATTAGATGTTAACAGCTAAGAATGCAATAGGTCAAGGAAATAAACCTGTTGGCTAACACTTTGAAAGAGATCTGAGATGTATGCTTCTAATTGCCTTTCCTTTGTGGTCCTTTCTCACTCCTTCGTGATTTATATAATCTTCAATTGCTGGGTAGCATCTGTACAACAGAATCACACAATGATAGTGTTGGCAAGGTAGTAAGCGATCCAAAAAGCTTCACTTCATTGATGAGATTCAGAAGGATGAAATGATGTATTCAAGGTCACCCTTTAATTGTTCTTCTCTTAAATTTGATTTACTTTGAATATAAAGGTAGATTGTTCTGTGCTCACTTAGGCGGTACATGTGCTAAAATTGGAACAATACAGAGAAGAGTAGCATGGCCCCTGTGCAAGGATGACATGCAAATTCTTGAAGCATTCCATATTTTTTTAAAGGTGGATTGTCCTTTACTTTCTGGAAAGATGGAATTTCAATATAAGAAAAATCTTTAAGACAATGTGGCCCTGGAGAATTTAAATGGAGCAGGAAACTCCGAATTATGATTCCCATGACAGTTTCAACTTGGTCACAATTGGCATGCTCATTAAGGTAGAGTCTCTGGGATTACTATATTAGTATGTTTTCTTTTCTTTTTCAACTTAAAAAAGATTTTAATTGAATTTTAGGTTATATGCATGCTTGGTAGCTGCCTTCATTTGGGGAAGGAATTTTCTGTCAACGTGGCCTTAGGAGAAAACTAGAAAGGGCAAAAGTAACTCCAGAGAGTCAGGCCTGCTTAAACAAAGAACGATCTCTGGATGCATGATGCACAGAGCTGAGTTCAGGCAGAGTGCCACTGAGCTGCTTTGCCAACATTGTTAAATTCTCTCTTGCCTGCCGCAATCACCAACAAGTTAAGCGGGTGTTTTGTAATCCTCATCTCTCTTGAGCATCAGAGTTTTAGGAATTTTCCCATTTCTAGTGACAGTCTTGTCCACTGTGCCACAGTTTGGCTTTCTTTTAACAGCTGTGTAGCACTTCCCAGAGATGATTGTGAATCATTCTAGAAGTTTGGTAGAAAGTTAGAGTTTAAAAAGTCTTTATAAAATCAATTTGAATGTAGTTAAATGAAAATATACTGCATCCCACAACAAAGTAAAAGTTTAGATAGATTTTTACTTTCCATTCTTTTCCTAAAATCATGTAAGAGTTTCCTTAGCGATCATTTCTTCCCACCACCTCCATTTACATAGGTGGAAACAGAGGTGTGGAGGTGGTAGGAGTCTTGAACAAGATCAAGAATGGCAGAGAGAAAACCAGAAGCCTAAACTTTAGTATCTAGCACAGTACTTGAAAATAAAATTGATTTGTTGAAGAATGAATGAATTTTCAGTTTACTTTTTTCCTTACGCCATGGTTACTTGCCCATCCGGTATCTCATCCTAGTACCTTATCTCCTCTACTTTTGGATTACCCTATTGAAGATGATTCTGGCTGACCTGCATTCAAGTTGGGACACTTGAGTCCCCATTCACCAAGGCAGTCCCTAGGTCTGTGTCTTTCCACATGGCTTGAACAGGCACTTCAATCAGTGTGTTAATTTGGGATTGCTGAGAGCACAACTCCCTGTCTACTTGTTTCTTTTAACACGGACATTTTTAATCAGGAGCCTAATTTGGTCCTGGGGGACCTCACTCTGCATTAATAATACATGTGACAAAATTTACTTCTTTGCTTTCAAGGTTGTTAATTATGGAGTGCATTTCAAATGAGCGATCGCGGCCAAGAAATCATCCCTTTTGGGTGCTTACATACTTTAATGCTGATAAGAAGCAAGAAGCAAGGAAGGGTTCTGAAACACCTCTCCACATGCACAGTGCTGCTTTAGGGGGGACCAAACAGGGTAACCATGAAGACTTTTTGGTGATGTGCTTTATTGAGTTGTATTTCAGGTCATACTACAGATTCAACATAACCCTGAGGGCTTAACCTGCTTTCAAAGCAGAGGGAAGAAGAGCAGATGTGAGCAAGGAGGCCTTCAGACAGATGTGTGGGGTAGGTCATTGAACTCTTTAAGGGAGTAGAATCAGTTGCTTCAGGAGAAGACAGGTTTTTTTTACGCCATTTACAGTGAGGATAGCCAATTGCAGATTGTTCCAGACTTCTGGTGATCTTTGTGGTGTGTTCTTAGGCTCACATGTGTTGTGAATTCTTATGGTCACTAAAGCTATTAATTCTTACTTAATAAATTTGCAGTAGGTTTCCGTGAGATTTGTTACAGGTCCTCTGGTCTTCAGACGTACAAATGTAGTTTAAATACTCACGCAGTTAAAAAGATTTAAACAACCATCTAAATTACTATACCTTAAAAGCAGCCAAACCCAGCCAACCCATTTGCATGTGTTAGCCTCAAAAGATGGCTTTTAGTGGCTTAGTTCCAGAGCTTCCTCCATTATTTTCCCATTACTTGAAATGATTACTGGGCTTTGCAAATGACTTTGAATGCCATACAAAATATTTGCTTTTACCCTCCATGGGACAATGTCCTAGAAAATATGATTGCTTAGGAGTTGAATTATGGAACAGGTCTTCATGAGGTGGACATTTTATGTCACCTACTCAAAGGCATGCTTAATCTTGTACAGGGAGCAAGATAGAAGACAGAGCTGAGAAAAGCTTTCCACTTTGTTTTATGAGAAAAGCCAGTGATTTTGTTTTTTATAAACCACAGACTGAGCCCAGATTTACTAGACATTACAAAGGCCTTTGGGAAACAGTCTGGGTGGACCAGTGCAATGTGATAGTGTCTTTGTACTCATCAGCAACCAAAAAACTTGGTTAACTTTCAACCACATGGGTGATGTTAATCTTCCTTCCGGGAACTTACCTAATAAGATAAATGTTGCTAGTAGAAACTAGGTATTTCTCAGAGCAATAAAGTTGAGATAGCAAATGGGTGAAATCTGATTACTATTGGGCTAGACACGAAAAACTGAGAGCCATCACTCCTGTGCTATGTAAGGAGAAACCATGGCTCTATGTGTGGGTGATTCACTTAACATCTTTGCCATCAGTTTCCTATTTATCAAATGAGAAGTTTGGAGAACATGATGACAAAGGGTCCTTCCACTTCGAATATATTTATGGTCCAGATGGTAGGATGCAGCACAGAATGATGGAGGGACCTCTACTCAGGGTCTCAGGAGGCCTGGTGGTAGTTGCAGCCCCGCCACTAAATTATCATCACTACTTTTGGACATTTAGAGCATTTCCAGTTTTTCACAATGCTATACTGAATATTCTGTACACGAATATTTTTCTTTGGATTAAATTCCCAAAGTGAGATCAAAAGCAGTCATTCATAAGAGTTTTATTATATTACCAGAACAGGAGAACCAAATTAAGCTGTTACCAGATATGTACTTTTTCCCATTTCATTACGATTTCCCCCCAAATAGGTATTAGGATAAAAATAAATCAAGATCAATAAGAGAGGTTTTTTTTTTTTTTGTAAGGAAGATTGGCCCTGAGCTAACATCCGTTGCCAATCTTCCTCTGTTTTGTATGTGAGATGGCACATTAAAGCATGGCTTGATGAGCAATGCGTAGGTCCCTGCCCAGGATCTGAACCTGCGAACTCCAGGCTGCCAAAGCAGAGCAAGTGGACTTAAACACTACTCCACTGGGTCAGCTCCAATAAGAAAATTTTGAAAATGAATTAACAACAAAAGATATGAGTATATATGTGTAATTTTTGTTTCTTTTTCTCTCTCTCTCTCTGACCCTCAATTCTCTGGCATAATCTGAATCATTTCACCCCATTTACAAGAGCTTTCAGCTTTTGGTAGCCCCTTTTCAATATGTCAGTGATAGAGGTCAATCAAGTTTGAGTGCAACAGGAATGTCTATCCTGTGCCCAAGACTTTGGCATCATAACGAACACCTCCTCATACAGGAAAAAAAAAAAAAAAGAATCTCTCTAGCAATGTCTAATCCTTCTGAGTTGTCTTCAGACGTATGGATATCTCAAGTCCCATTTTCATAACGAGTATTCTCAAATCCCATCTAATCTCTCTACTGCCCAGAGTATATGTAGAAGGGATCTTGAAAAGCATGCAGGCCAAGTCCCTTACTAGAATAAAAACCAGAGAGGTCAAATGGCTTGCCCATCCTTGCACAGCTCTTCCTAAATAAAAGTAGAGAGTTCTGGATTGAGGAATGTTTGTGGAGTTGTCAAGGTAGCAAACAAAAACAAGTGATATATGTGGCATGCAAGGAAACAATATATTGAGTAATTTTGCTTTTTCTTTTCTTTTTTTTTAATACACGTTAGACTTGCTGTAAGTGCTGGGCCTGTCATTTATGAACCTCGTGGTAACCTTGTGCAAGTCACTTCATCTCTCAGGATCTCAATTTTCTCAAACCATAAAATTTAAAAAAAATCTTATTTCAAATGAAGCCTTAATTCTCTTCTAAAGTTAACATTCAGGCATTTTCCCTAGGTCATACCAATAGCCTGTTAAAAAGGCTGTTATATTAGGCGAGAGTTATTGCAAGTCCAGGAAATATTAAGATTTTCATCTCTGTGCATTTTTATTAATTGTCAACAACCAAAAAATGGCAGATTAAAGGCCAGAGTTTTATTTTCAAAGTTGTATAACCAGGCCAGAATTCAAACGCAATGTTAAAGAATAAAATATCAACCTATTTTATTGAATTTGGGCCTGGATCCTATTGTAGAAATTATTACACCTTATGGGGCAGAGAGTAAGATTTGTTTTCAGGTTGGCATTTCCTCAGCCAAAGCGAATTTTACAGATTTTCACAATTTCAGAGGAGCCTACAGTAGAGCTGCGAGTGTTTTAGACCAATCATCAAAAAGTCTTAGTTTCTTTTCTAGATTTGTTCTGCAAAAATGCTTAAGACATTGACTCTGATCTCGAGGAGCTCAGTAGTGTAAGAGACAAATTTATCCATAGTAATTATAAAATAATTTAATAGGCAAGGCAATTGAAATAGGATTAAGACAGAAAAATCAAAGGATCTCATCTATCCCAGCCTTGGGTGGGGAAGAGCAATAAGAGGAAGTTTCTAGGGAAGACAGCATCTAGAAATGGTAGATGATTTGCCAAAAGCCACACTGCTAATTATTCGCAGAACGAGCATTAGAATTCTACAGTAACTCTCTTTCCTGAGTATCTTAAGTTCTTAATCCACTTTAACAAAGGTGAAATGGAAGAATCTTCCATGATGCAGTATGCTCTCCTCTACCCTATATAACTTCCCTAAATATACTTACCATTTACCTGCTGCTCGTAAGAGAAATATAAATGTCTTCAGGACAGCAATTGCCCTGTTCTCTTATTGTCAAAACTTTCCTCTCTTTTGTTAGATCGCTGCCTGTTTATCGATTCGGCATTGTCCAGGTGTCTTCTGAAGAGCACTGTAGTGTCCCAGTCTTAGGGAATGTGTATATTTCTTTGCACTCTTACACTTAGTCTATCAGGTGTGACACTCTGAAGAGATGGGGGTAAAGGCAATGTGTAATTGTTTACTGCTAACAATAATCAGAGCATGTTAGCTGATTTTATTATTAATGAATTATTATTCATGCAGAACCATACTTAGGAAGGCAAATCATTCTTTTAATAATAGATTCAAAATCAACCAAAAATTTTCCTTTTTGCTGCTTGGTCTGAACCGTTCTTCTTTAACTCTCAGCATAGATAATCCTTCAGGTCCTCAAGGTCAAAGGTAAATCTTTACTCACTGTTTTTTCATCTCTCCAGAGAACCTGGCAAATAAAAGAAACAATATATTTGTGGTGATTATATGGATTAGTGAATGAATGAACCAAGAGATAAATGTAGAGTTCACTGTATTCATTCCTTCATTTAGAACTAACTGTAATAGAATTTCTCATGACTTCCACTTAATAGATTAGTTGGATTACACACTCTGCTTTTTCCCTCTGTTAAACATGGTAGTTGTAGTCTTTCCTGTTGTAGAATTATGCAACCACACTCTTGACAAGGCCTTCTGATGGGTGGAGTGTACTTTCCTTCCCCATGACTTTGAACTCAGACGCACGACTTACTTTGGCCAATGGGATCTTAGTGGATCTGACATAAGAAGAGGCTTGAAATGTGTTTGCATGGTTTTGCTTGGCCTTCTTGCCCTTCTCTTATCACAAAAAGAACAGTTCCCAGGGGCTGGCCCCGTGGCCGAGTGGTTAAGTTCGCTCACTCCGCTGCAGGCAGCCCAGTGTTTCCTTGGTTCGAATCCTCGGTGCGGACATGGCACTGCTCATCAAGCCACGCTGAGGCAGCGTCCCACATGCCACAACTAGAAGGACCCACAATGAAGAATATACAACTATGTACAGAGGGGCTTTGGGGAGAAAAAGAAAAAAAAAAAATCTTTAAAAAAAAAAAAAAAAGAACAGTTCCCAGGGAGCATTCACGTCCCCTTTCAGCCTGGGATACAGAATGAGATACACAGAGCATGCCTTATTCTAGCCTGCTGCCTGGAGCTCAGTTCAGCTGAACCTCAAGGACCCAGAAGCTTGTGAGTAAGAAATGTAAATATTTGTTGTAAGACACTATGGTTATGTGTTTATTTGTTGTTAAGAATTATTATGGCATTAGCTAACAACTGTGAACATAGGATTGATGCCCCAGTGTACTGAACATCGCTGAAAGTTAAACCTACTAGTTCCTCCCACGAGTTAAGTTATAAACTTACCAAGAGTCAGTTGTCTCTGTTTTCATACTTGTGTGTCAGTTGTGCCCATTATTCTAATTATATGATTTACTTTTTGTTAGTCAATGAATCATATGTTAGAGAACTAACGTTCCTAAAAACTAAGTTGGATGCTTTTAAAACATTTGGTAAAGGCAAATTGTTTAAAAAAATTGAAGTCAAATTAGGTGTTGGTGAGATCTTTAAAAAAGAATGGAGAAAAATAAATATCTAGAAGGATCTTGAATTCACAATGCCCTTTAATTGCTTACATTCTTCTTTCTTTAAAAAAATTAAAACTCGGAATTTTGGATGATGCAATACATGTGGTTTTATGCAAGAAAAGTGAACTAAAATTTCAATTATTGCAGACAGTTTCAAAGTAAAGGGCTTCACCTTCAACAGAAGGTTGCTGAATGAATGTTTATGT
The DNA here is from genome assembly GCF_041296265.1 of Equus caballus. Taxonomy (NCBI): domain Eukaryota; kingdom Metazoa; phylum Chordata; class Mammalia; order Perissodactyla; family Equidae; genus Equus; species Equus caballus. The sequence goes on from NC_091707.1 coordinate 39,464,641, forward strand.
GTTTAAGGTAAAATAAAATGCTTTATCTGTGTTTGTATTAATTTTTATGATTTCTTACTTTAACTTTTTTGATTAACTGAATGAAAATCATCTCAATCTCTTTCCATCAAGAATGTCATAAATTTGATACCACAGTGAAAATTCCATCCTTCCTTTCTTTGTAAATATTCTAAAGTTGTTAGTATACAAGTAGCAAGGTTAGAACAGTCTTTTCTTCACTATGAATATGTAATGAGTGAACTTTCCTTTTCAGGTGCTATCCCTCTTCTCATACTTAGGTTTTGTTCTGGTTTATAGCTCGCATTTTGGTTAATAACCTTATTCTACAGGAGAACACTCTTTAGTCCAGATCACAGTTTCTCAGTTTATCCTTTTTTGTAGCTGCTTTTTCATAGCAGTTGACTGAGTTTCAGGAATGCTGGGTGGGTCTGGTTATTTGAACACCTTTTTTTTTTTCCACAAAATCACACCCTAGAATCATCTGGATTTGAACAAATCTATGAGCGGAAAAGAAAAGTCAGCCACAGCTCCCTTGTTTTCACCTGGCTTTTTGGTTGCCACCAAATGAAACCACCATATGCATTATTTACCTGAAATCCTAAATCTTTGCAAAGTGTGCATGAAACAAAGCCAATTGTGGGGGAAAAAATCACTAACATTTTCCATGCATCTGGACTTGACTTGAGGTTTGGGAGAACTTGGATTCATTTCAGGTTTTTAAAGAAAATATTGCATATACTGATTGATGAAACATGCTGCTGCTGGTGGTTTTTGAGATGCTGATGGTCACCTCCTTGCAACCATTCTGAGATGAATGCTTTGTGGCATTTTAGGATAAAAAATCAATCTACAGGTGATGACATTCAATCACTACTGACTAAGGTTGGAATTGAAAAGAGAGGTCCAATTGGAAAAGCAAGCTTCACACCACATTACCCATAAGTCAATTGCTTGGAGTGTAGGGACTAGCTACATGAAGAAATCCAAGAGCCACTCAGCACCAGCTCACTGACAGTTCAAGACACATGTGAGTAATTTGTAAAAAAAGAGAGTTCTGGCTCAGACATTTGGGTTATTCCAGTTTCAAGAGTGTCAGTTCTCACCTGGACAGAAAAGGTAGACAAGAAGGGCTTGACTTTAATAAAGTACACAGACTAGACAGTTTTTAATACAATGAGACTGTCACAGGCCCATAAACCTACAAATTCAAAAAGACTGAGCCATGGCTAAAGAAAGTCAGGTGGTGGCTTTCAAGGAAATTGAATGTGTTCTTCCACTTTGGGATATTATTTTTTCATTAGGGTTTCTTCAGATTTGGAGACAATGGAGGAGTTGAACTAATTTGTTCCAGGCAGATATGAAAAAATTTGTGGCTTGATGATATGAAAAAATAGCATGAAAATAAGTGACTGTCAGTATACTGTGCTGGCATTTATAAGCATGCATGGGTCAATTCAAAGATAGCAGGCTGGTAAAGAATCTTGAAGATCTAAAGTTGTTGTTAGTCTTAATCAATTAATAAGCCAACACCAGAAAATGTATCCAGGAGATTGTTTTAATATTATTGATATAAACTATGTGAATATGGGGTGGGAAAATTGTTTTTCCTCTTCCCATCTTAGGTTCATTAGCTGGGGCCATACAAATGAGATTGATAAAAGGTGGATTACAAGAGAAAAACAAACAGTTTGTTAATGTGTGGAGTGCACATCACATGGGAGAAAGCTTACTGATGAGTAACTCAAAGAGGTGCTTAGAACATGGGCTTGTACAGCATTCTAACAAAGAACAACAAATTTGGAGAGAATTCACAAGACAAAGGAAAAACGTTTTAGGCTTTCAAGGGCAGGAAACTGTGGGAAGGTAAATATATGGGGGAAGCCAATGGAAGTTAAGGGCTAGTTAGTAAAGTTTGCTAAGTAGATTCCTCTGGTGCCATCTCTGAGCTGATAAGGACCTAGAGTTGTTTCCAGTAATTAACTTCCATCCTTCCTTATATTTGATTAACACTTTACAATCTATCAAGTGACACAAATATTGACTTATTTGGCTATTCATTTAGCACTTAGACATTTCACTGTCTCTGGTTGTTTGGTGGAATTATTTGCTTTTAATAACAGGGGTGTTTGGTGTCTTGTAGACAACACTGGAAGCTGTGACACTGATCTTTTCAGGGAGGGAGGTATGTAAAGGAATTCCATTGAGCTCTGGCCAAGCCGACTATGCAGCAGAGTTCGGTGGCCTGCAGCCCCTGCAGCTGATAAGTATTCTTGGGGAGAAATGGCTTTATTAAGTGCTCTGTTGACAGGCTGCCCTTATGATCTGAGCAGATGGCAGTCACTGGTCTCTTTGCCTCTTCCCTCCCACAAGCCCAACTGTTTTTATGCCTAGAGAAATCAAAGTGAATAATATATAGTTATTGGTAACCGAAAAGCACAAACTCCAGTCTTTTTCTATTTTAATTGGACCCTCAAGCAGGGAAACGGGAAGAGTGGCAGCTACAACACTCAGCTTCAGATGCTTGACGCTTTGTCTTCTGCATATGGAAACAAAGGGTCCTTTATTCTGTTCTCAGCATGGTTATGTTTCACACAGGAAGGGATGGAGGCCATTGATATAGATAGACTTTATCCTTATCTGATTTCATTCCATCGCATCTCCATTATTCCTTTTCTTTCACATTAATTTTCCCATTAGTGTTCGTACCTTAGAAATATTTGTAGGTGCTTTTTATTGATACACTCTCTTAACTGATAATGAGCTCCACTCTACACGTTTAATTATTTTTATTTTTCCCTTCAACAAATTTAGCTCACTGGTTAAGCCAGTGGGCTTTGGAATCAGATCTCATTACAGTTTTCCTCATTTATTTTTGAGACATACTACTTAACATTGGGACATGCCTCTCAAGACGCAAATACCTCAACTGAGAAAATGGGGAAAATCATAGGACCCTTCTCAGAGGATGGCTCATTAAATGAGATAATTGCTCTAATATGACTACTCAGTCCCAGATAACGTGCTAAAAGCTCAATAAAAGTTTTATAGAGACATTTCAATTTTTTATAACTGAAACATCTAAAATTTCAGGCAGAATTGTGGCTTCAGTAATTTCTATATAACAGTATATAGAAGGAAACTTTGACATTCATGGTGGTTGATTTAATCAAAGTGGATGGTCACTCTCAGTGCAAGAGATTAAGAAGGTAGTTTTTAAATTATTTTTTGCCAGGGAAAATAACAGCTTCTAAATTATAAGGCCTAACTACCACACCAGAGAAAAGAGTATGTGGAGTCTTCTTTTAAGGCCATCTTAAAAAAACATGGAGTCAGCATACTTTCCAGCTCTTCATTAATTCCACAGCTTGAGAAAGTTATGTTAATGTGCACTAGTTGATGGTAATGTTTTAGAATAATCTATCTGCTAAAAGATTTTTGTGTCATCCATTAAACTTGTTACTCAGTGGGATATCTATACAATTGATGAAAGAACCAGCAATCTTGCTGATTTTCATTTGAAGTGAAATATATTTTCTTGGTAAATTTCAGCATTAAGTTTTTATTTCTTAAAATAAAGTTGGGTTGAAGCAGAGAAGGGAAAGGATGACGCAAAAGCAAAGTAAAAACAAATAGTACTATTTTGTGCTTGCTATGTCTCCTCTCTGTGACTAATTATAAATGTAAATTTCCAACATGAAGAAAGTTTCCCTTTTCCGTGCCATTTCCTGCTTTCTTTTATTCTCCACCTACCAAGATGAACCTAGCAAAAAACATAGAATGAGTTGTATCCATTTCTGAGTTTTCGGCATCTCACATTGTATCACCCAAATTGGTCTCTCCACCTAGCAGAGTACCTGGGGGGCCTCGGTGCTCGTGGCTGGAGAATGAGTGGGTTGGAGACATAATCTGGTTCACCTTCATTTACTCCAAAGGCCAGTGTGACTTTTGAAATTAGTAATTTCATCAGTCTCGCAGCCCTGATTGAGGATAATTGAGGAAGTAGCTGGGGGTAAGGAGGGCAGTGGGGTCACTTCACTGTTGGGGCAAAACCAATGCCAAGCTGGTTCTTTTTCCTTTGCATTCTGGGAGGGACCTTTACACATCATGGAGGAACAGAGTTGCCCTCCCCAAGAATTTTTTTTGATGTATTGTGATTAAAAAAAAAAAAAGATGGCTGTTTGAGCAGTTTTATAAGCTAAGGCTATGAAAGCTGTAATTTGAAAAACTATGTGGGTGGCAATGTTGTTTAAGAACGAAAGGAAAAGATAATTATGGGGAAAAAATACCCCTCAGATACACAAATCAGGAGATGCTAATTACGTAAGATGGTTAATTTAGGAAATATAGCTGAATTAGAGTCAATTCTCATATGACTCAAAGCTTAAAGCAGAAGCAAAATAACCAGAGACCCTGGGACAGTCTGGCATATATTTTGGAGGGATAAAAACAATACTTTTAGTAATAGCTAATATTTATTGAATGCTTACTATGTGCCAGCTATTGTGCTTTTCAATGTTTTATCCTATTTATACCTTAAAACAAATCTTTAAGGCAAGTATTATCATTTTTTCCCATTTGTCAGATAAATCAACTGAGGCATGGAGTGGTTACATTAACCAAGGGCAGGACTGGAACCCAGGTCTTTCTGACCACAAACCTCTTACTTACCAAGAGCTCGATATTACTGCAATTCTGCAAAGAAGAGAGCTTCCCCTGGGAGCCAAATCCAAGATCCTGAATTCAAAAGAACAAACAAGCTGAAAAGAACCTGTACTGTCACTTGCTTCTGTATAATGTCTTTAATTTTTATTCTTATTATTCTCGGGCTTGTTATTACTGTTAACCAATTTGAAAACACCTAAAGGTATTCTTTAAAATATTATTTAAAAAAGCAATAAGGACGTTCTTCCTTAACTACCATTAAATGCAACACCTTTTATGGCTAGACTAAATAAAAATTAAATCTATCTTTAAGATACTTAATTTAAAGCAGTGTCTAAATGAGTAATATGGAAGAAATTTGCCCCTGGGAGAGGGTAAAGACATCAGTGCCTCGTTTCTCTAACTTTGGTGTATTCTTGTCGATTTTTTCTCCTCTCCTCCTCCAAAGAAGTTTGGAGCTGTTGTGAGAGACGTGAAAACCCCCATCTCTACATCAATAGTGTCTTTTCTCATGTTAAGACCAACCCCATTTCGTCTCTTCAAAAATGTATTCACTGGTTTCAGCAGAATGGCTTCAATTTTTTTAGCATCTCAAATATTTATACCAATTTGTCAGCAGCAAGTAGCAGTGACAAGCGGAGATAAAGTATTATTTATGCTGAGATATCCAATTTTTACTTGTTTGAATGCTTTCTTGAAAGATAATGCTTTGGAAAATAAAATGCAACATTTATCATTGTTCGGTTGACTATGGGAGGTGGCGTTTGCTCTCTTCACTGTGACCCAGTTAGTTTACACACAGTACGTTCCCAGCCTACCCCCAGCCCCACCCCACCCCGCCAACATACATACACACCCCTGGGCCTGTGGTTCCATAGCTCCAGCACAGGAGAAACATTTGCAAACCACTTTTTGAAAGTCAGAGCAATGCTAGGATGAGTTTGTTTTGATACAGTTTTGTAGAACCTACCTTCTACAAATCACAACCTGTTTCAAAGACAATGGATAATGACCATTGCAGTTTTGGGCTTTGCGTGGGGACTGCAACATCATACGTTATTAAGTATTTGGGGATGGGAGGAGGACAGAAAGAGCATGAATGGCAGATGGAAAGGAACAAGAGGGCCGATGGAGTTTCAAAGGGAAAGTATGGAAGATTGTCTATTTACATTGACCCTCACCATAACACTATTATTTATGGAGAATTTTGGAGAATAATTTCATTTATTCTTTTATTCAGCAAGTATTTGTTGAGCACCTCCCACCGGAACCTTTCACACTCCCCAATGCTTGATTCACGATTTGACAGGCTATTTTATTTGAACAAATCATTAAATCATCCTTTTTCTAAGTTTAATTTTATTAAGCTTTGTAGTCTAGGGCTTCTCTGCTTCCTGTTTGGCAAGATGCCGTGGTCATTGATTATCTTGTTTTTGGAACTTTCTTGCCAGACACTTGTAGGTGACATGATGTGAGTTTTTTCATTCTCGGATTTGGAGCCTCAGAGAACATAATGTTGGTAATGAAAGTCAAAGATATCTAGACTCTCCATGTGAACAACTGATTCCCGCGAATGCACTGTGCTATATGTAAATTGCTATGTTAGTTTCTTTTTTGAATATTTACTTTTAGTCTAAAAACTCTGATGAGGACTGATAACCACATCCAATTGTGGGTTCAGTTAACCTTATTCTAAAGCAGTTACTTTCTTTCTATTTTTGTTCAGTAGGTTAAAAAGGATCTTGAAACATCCGGGTGAGTAGCACGGCAAACAGAGAACACAGAATTATTTTCCTTCTTTTTGTGTTTGACCAATTATTCAATCAATTGACTGATTCTGATTTAGTACACATTGTATGTAAGTGACATTGTGCTAAATGCTGTTGGATATTTTAAAAAGATAGATAAGTTTAATACTTACAGAGCTAGGCATGATTGGCTAAGTAAAACTCAATCAGTTTGAAAAACTTTTGGTGGGTATATATGTAAATGTAAACCCCTGTGGTTCAAAGGTCTTGAAGAATTAATTCATAGATCTTGGTTGTAAGCAAGGGAAGCTGAATCTAGTAGACTAAGCAAAATGGAGTCTAATTTTATCACATAACTCACAGAACTCTGGGAGAGAAGAAGAATAGACCCTAGAATAAGCTTTCTGAACAAGGCATGGCTCAGAACACATCTGCCGAGCCAACTACTGCCCCTGCTGCTTTTACCAGATTCTGGAGTTGGCATGACTCCTAGTTCTGGGCCAGACACTCAACCTTGCATCCGCCACAACCCTGCTGCCACGAGCAAAGACAGAGCTCCTCATCTCTTCTCTCTTAGATCACTAGTTACTGGGTCAAAGTCAAGCTTTGATGAGTCTGATTGGAAGAGCCCTGGGAGGGCTCAGTCCTGTGAGAGAGGGATGCTCGAAGAGCAATCAGCTAGCACTTCTGTTTCTAAACATGGTCTTTGCTGTCCACCAAAAGTAATAACATTGGAATTCTTGAAACATGAAAAAGGGTTCAGATGCTGAGTAGCCAAAATCAGTGATGAATTGTTGCCATAAGAATCAAAGTAAATATTTAACTCCCAGGCTGGTTGATCTATATCTACATATGTTGGATATTGTGGAAGGATTTTGGACTTCATATTGCTGGTCTCTTCTTTATAAGGTTACATTTATCCAGCCAATCATTCAATTTTTATCCTTTCACCTCATCTTCTTTTTTGAGGGGCTCTCCGATTATTCCATATGCCATTTCCCTTTTTAGATAGCAAATAGAAAACTATTGGACTGATGTTATCACAGGAAAAGTCATAATTTTTTGAGGATTTGCATATGTATTATGAAAAACATACTGGCAGATGACAGAAGGCTTTTCTTTCTTTCTTTTTCTTTTTTTTGGTGAGGAAGATTGGCCCTGAGCTAACATCTGTGCCAATCTTCCTCTATTTTGTATGTGGGATGCCACCACAGTATGGCTTGATGAGTGGTGTGTAGGTCCATGCCTGGGGTCCAAACTTATGAACCTGGAGCTTTGGAAGCAGAGCGCATGAACTTAACCACTATGCCACTGTGCCAGCTCTAGATAGAAGTCTTTTGTCTTAAAAAACGCAACATACGCATACCTCAGAGATATTGTGGGTTTGGTTCCAGACCACTTAAGTAAAATGAATTACGTGAATTTTTTGATTTCCAAGTGCGTATAAAAGTTATATTTACACTATACCGTAGTCTACTGAGTGTATATAATATGTCTAAAAGACAGTCTACATACCTTAATTAAAAACAACTTTATTGCTAAAAAATGCTAACCATCACTTGAGCCTTTGGAGAGTTGTAATCTTTTTGCTGGTGGAGGGTCTTGCCTTTATGTTGATGGCAGCTAATTGATCAGGGTGGTGGTTGCTGAAGGCTGGGGTGGCTTGGCAATTTCTTAAAATAAGACAGCAATAAAGTTTGCTCCATTGATTGACTCTTCCTTTAGCAAATGATTTCTCTGTAGCATGTGATGCTGTTTGATAGCATTTTACCCACAGTAGAACTTCTTTCAATACTGGAATCAGTCTTCCTAAACCCTGCTGCTGCTTTATAAACTTAGTTTATGTAATAGTCCAAATCCTTTGTTTTCATTTTGACAATCTTCATAGCATCTTCACCAGGAGTAGTTTCCATCTCAAGAAACTACTTTCTTTGCTCATCCGTAAGCAGCAACTCCTCGTTAATTAACATTTTATCATGAGATTGCAGCAATTCAGTCACATCTTCAGGTTCCACTTCTAACTCTGGTTCTCTTGTTATTTCCACCACATCTGTGGTTACATTCTCTACTGAAGTCTTGAGTCCCTCAAAGTCACCCATGAGGGCTGGCAGCATCTTCTTCTAAACTTCTGTTAATATTGATATTTTGACCTCCTCCCATGAATTAAGAATGTTCTTAATGGCATCTAGAATGGGGGGGGTCTTTTCCAGAAAGTTTTCAATTTACATTGCTCAGATCCATCAGAGCAACCACTGATTATGGCAGCTATAGCCTTATGAAATGCATTTCTTAAATAATGAAACTTGAACGTCAAAATTACTCCTTGATCCATTGGCTGCAGAAAGGTTGTTGTGTTAGCAGACATGAAAACAACATTAATCTCACTGTGTGTCTTCATCAGAGCTCTTGAGTGACCAGGTTCATTGTCAGTGAGTAGTGATATTTTGAAAGGGATATTTTTATCTGAGTAGTAGTTCTCAACAGTGGACTTAAAATATTCAGTAAACCACGTTGTAAACAGATGTGCTGTCATCCAGAATTGGTTGTTCCATTTCTAGAGCACAGGCAGTGTAGATTCAGCATAATTCTTAAAAGCTCTAGGATTTTCAGAATGGTAAATGAGCACTGGCTTCAACTTAAAGTCACCAGCTGCATTAGCCCCTAACAAGAGTCAGCCTGTCCTTTGTCGCTTTGAAGCCAGGCATTGACTTCTCCCCTGTAGCTATGAAAGTCCTAGATGGAAACTTCTTCAAATGTAAGGATGTTTCATCTACATTGAAAATCTGAAGTTTAGTGTGTCCACCCTCATTAACTACTCTAGCTACATCTCCTGGATAACTTGCTGCGGCTTCTATGTCAGCACTTGCTACTTCATCTTGCACTTTTATGTTATGGAGACGGCTTCTTTCCTTAAACCTCATGAGCTGACCTCTGCCATCTTTGACCTTTTCTTCTGTAGCTTCCTCCTCTCTCTCAGCCTTCACAGAATTGAAGAGAGTCGGGGCCTTGCTCTGGATTAAGTTTTGGCTTAAGGGACTGCTGTGGCTGGTTTGATCTATCCAAACCACTAAAACTTTCTCTGTATCAGCAATAAGGCTGTTTTCCTTTCGTATCATTCGTGTGTTCACTGGAATAGCACCTTTAATTTCCTCCAAGAGCTTTTCCTTTGCATCCACAACTTGGCTAACTGTTTGCTACAAGAAACCTAGCTTTCAGCCTATTCTCAGCTTTCAACATGCCTTCCTCACTAAACTCAATCATTTCTAGCTTTTGGTTTCAAGTGAGAGATGTATGACTCTTCCTTTCACTTGAACACTTGGAGGCCATTGTAGGGTTCTTAATTGGCCTAATTTCAATATTGTTTATCTCAGGGCATAGGGAGGGCTGAGGAGAAGGAGAGAGATGGGGGAATGACCGGCCAATGGAGCAGTCAGAACATAAACAACATTTATTGGTTAAGTTTGCCATCTTATATGGGCACAGTTCATGGTGCCCCCAAAACAGTTATAATAGTAAGACCAAAGATCACTGATCACAGATCATCATAAGAAATATAATAATAATGAAAAAGTTTGAAATATTGCAAGAATTACCACAATTCGACATAGAGACCCGAAGAGAGGAAACACTGTGGGAAAAATGGTGCCAATAGACTTGCTTGATGCAGGGTTGCAATATCTGTGCAGAGCAGTAAAGCAAAGTGCAATCAAATGAGATATGCCTGTATAGTCTAACCAAAATAGCATTTCTTAGAAAAAGATTTCAAACTTCAGGGTAATAATGAAAAGAAGAATGATTAGAAAACTTAATGAAGCATCTCCAATGTCAAGGGGTAAAGTAGAACATATAGAGTTGGAAAACTTATTTATGTCCCAGTGAAAGCAGAAATACACATTGGAATATATTCTAAAACTTCCATGTAGTCCCTTTATTGAAAAACTATGAAAACAAATATCGGAATTTGGAACCGACCTTTCACAGATGTTATAAAAAATGATTTTTGATCATCACAAACTTAGAGAATAAAACATACATGACAGACCATTTAATGTATTACTTGTGTACTCAAAAGCAGCTACTATATACATGCTGAAACTAAAATAATTTTTTGCCCAGTGCTGAAAAAATTTTATTAAAAGAAATCTCTTTGGATAGACATGTTCAAGAAGTAATATCAATGATGCTGGCTTAAGTTCAAAGACACACATTTTAGGGGGCACCATTCCCCTCACCACCAACAATGACAACTTCAGAGTGAGCAGAAGCATCATTTTCTTACTGTTGAAAAGCAAAAGACTGTAGTCAGCATAAGGAAAAGTAATGGTTGAGGGACTGAGACTGTCATTCTAAGACGTATATTATTGCTTGGATATAAGACCCAACCTACCTCTACATAGCTGGTGCTTTACGATCTAAGGGCCATTGAACGCCAAAACTTGTGGAATGCGCCCTAACTACTGCAACATCTGTGCAGAATTGGATTGTTTTGCTTCACGGTGCCATTTTGCAATGTTCACTAACCTTCCATATGTCTTCTCCTCCTCTGGTGATGTGTTCATTAGCTGAGCAGCAAAAAGAATAAAATACTGGAGTTGGCGAACCAACCATTCATTACGACTTCGTCAGGTGCTCACAAATGCAGTCTGTATTTAGTCTTCTCATCACTGCTCATCTAAGAATGAATTCCTGACGGTGTGAGATGCCTACCTGGGCATCAGAAGAGGTTCTATGTTTTCACCATTGATGTTTCTGGTTCCAATTTGCTCAGGTCAAGCCCATTCCCCAAAAAGTTTGTGCTGGGAAAAATAAATGGCAAAAGTCAATGGTTTCCTCACTGTTCTTTGTTTTCTGGGGGATCCCCTTGGTTCATTTGCTGTGCAGCAGGAGCCACAAAGGGGATCTCTGTGTGGCCTGGCTGCCATTCAACTTACCCCTTTTAACTCTGCTTTTATCGTTTATACATTGGGATTTGGCTATGATTTTATTTTATTTTTTAAACTTTACTGTTCAAAAAAGAAAAAAAAAACTTTGGAGATCACCAGCATAAAGATAAATTCTAAAGGACCAGATTTTTTCTTTTAGTAAAGCCTTTCATTCCAAATGTTCTTTGCTTCTATAATAATAACTAAATGCATTGTGCTTACTACATGTCAGGCACTGTTCAAAGTGATCTGCGTATGTTAAATTCATTTAACCCTCAAAACAACTCTGTAATCGAGGCGCTGTATTTACCCCCACTCTACGGGGGAGGAAATGTGGGAACGGAGAAGGTTTGTAGCTGCCCAAGATCACACATCCAGTGCAGGCAGACCTGGGATTTGAACTCCAGCCACTTAGGCTCAGAGTCCATCCTTTCATCTACTTTGTTGTGTGCTTCTCTACTGTATCCCATTCTGTACTCTACCGTTTCTGTAGCCACCCCTTAATGAGTGTTTTTCGAGCAATGATGTGCTTTTGATTTAAATGAAGTGCTTGAGAGGGAGAGACTTGTTACTTCAGATTAAATTTTGTGACCATTCAACATAGCATCTAGCACAATTGTTACCTTTTCAACAGATCCCAAAGCTTATTAAAAGACATTTACAGTGAACATGTTGGAAGAAGGCTTATGAGTGTGGCATGATTATTCTCCAAATCCTCTTAACAGCGATGAGTATAAGGTTAAGAAAGTAAGTGCTTAAGATATCACATACTTCCAAATATCATCTGTTGACATTCGGTAGGAAGTGGTCCTATTTCTATTTCTATTTCCCCTCTCTGTCCCAAGAACATAACTTTCAGTTTTCTCTGATCTGCGTGCGTGCCCAAATCACAAGTGTTGCTCATAAAACAAACACGTGCGACCAAATGAAACGATCTGAGCATAATCATTTCAAATCTCCACAGACATTCATCCTTTCAAACTTTGCAGTCTTAGAGAATCATCTCACCATTTTTTCAGATTGTTGTGATAACTGGACTGGAATTAGGGTATATCCTGTTGTTCATCTAGACTAAATGCAGAAATTTTCTGCTATGTGTGGCTGTCTTTCTCCTTTGGTATTGCCATCTTTCTTCTTGTCATGGTCTTCCTTGAGGCACAAAAAATGGCTTCCTAATTTCTTCTTCTCAGAGAAGGTTATGACCCAGTGAGCTCCTTCTGGATCATTTTCCCCCTTCAATACTACAAATTTGGAATCGCCAGTCATTGTAATGCAAAGGGAAGTAAGCAACGACGATGTTAAGAATAGGTAACAGGTAGTCTGTATTGAGAGCTTGCGTGTCAGGAATTTTGCAAGAAAGTTTATACATTTGACTAAGTTTAAACCTCATGCCAATATCTCCATAAGTGTACCTTGAATAAAAGATGAACAATGACACTATGAAGTGAGTATGTTTCCCATTTTCCATGTAAGGAAAATGCTGTTTAAAGGGGTTAAATAACTTGCCTGAAGTTCCAAGCAGCTAGTAATTGTTAGGAGTCTGTTCTGACAACAAAAGCCCATATGTCACCAAACTCTTATGCTATTCCTCCTCTGTTGTAAGCTTCAAAAGAATGAATATGAATTCATATTCATACAGTTAAAGAAACGAGAGGAGAGTAGCATCTCTTGTTATGCATAGAATCCCTGGATTATAGGTGAGGGTTGCTATTCAATATTCTTTAGCACAAGTTGCACATGGTCTGTGACTGGCTGTAGAAATTCCTCTCCACAGGGATTTTCTTATCTAATAAAAAGAATGTTTCTCCCATCCCCCAACTTTGAATTCTCTCATCTTCGTTTGAGGAAATGCGGAAGCATATGTTGCTCTTCCATCATAGACCAGTAGATGGCGGCAAATGTCCACCGTAGACCCCTGGAATTGTCTTTGAGGTTGTGCGTGGTGTGAAGCTGGAGGCAGCTTTTAAAAATATAATCATCCAGGTACTTACCTAACCGTTGCAGGGACTGATTTTGCAGGTCACACGTGTCTTATTACTTTCGAAAATGATCATGTGGAAAGGCTTTTCGTTGTGTTTGTTGCTACATTTCTGCCCAGTCGTGACTGTCAAGCCAAAATCAAAGGAAAAAAATCGGGGGGGGAGAAAAGGACGATGACCCAGGAGAAGTGCAAATAATTTCCATTAAGAATGTTCCTCATGGGTTTTCAAAAAAGTTTTCATCACCAAATCTGATCAGGGAAGCAGTCTTGTTCATAAATTATTTATCGGTCTCTTTTCTCTATCTCATCTTTCCCACCATCGAAACAAGCAAAATCCAACTTTGCGTGAATTCTCGTTTAAGAAAAGCTGCAGAGAAATATTTCTTACCACCCTTCACTGTCAAAAATGAAGCACAACCATTACGTTAACCATACACAACAAAAGCGTTTTTGGGGGGTTGTTTTTTCTTTTAATTAGAATTTTCTTTTCAAAGAATATTACCCTTGGCATTTAGCATTTTGTCTTAGCATAATTTAATTTTCAGCCTGTTGTTGCTTCATTATTCTGGGCAATGTGCTGTGGATTTTATGGACAATTGAAACAAATTGATTCCCTGATCTGAGAGAGAAGCTCCTTCAGCATAGAAGCAGAGTTGTTACTGCTTAGCTGTTTGACAAGCAAATAGCATCTCCAGGTTTTGTTTCATTTTCTCCAAAATGGGGATGAAAGTATTTTACAGGATTGTTGTGAGGATTATATGGAATTAAATGAGTTAATGTAATGAAGACTCTAGCTTAGTACATGTTAAAAATTCACTGTTAGCTGAATGTGAATTGAGCGGTGGAGGCGAGGCTGGTGATAGAAAAGACTCCTCTCAATCTTAAGGTTCTGTAACTATGACTAGTTTCTCTTCTTTCAACCTCAACCTGAGAGTTACAGATATCCATCCTAAGAAGGGAAGAGGCACTTGAAAGCTACTGAAATGAAAATGTTCCTGAAGATAAGAGGTTGATTCACCTTGGAGAAGAGTGGTCTTATCGTTACTGCTAGGAGGTGGCTATAGTTCGTCTTGGACAAAAGTTCATCATCCAACAGCGAGAGCTAATGGGAAAAAGAAGAAAAATGATACCATGAGGAAGAGGGGAAAATGAAAAACAAAGGCTCTGATGGAATAGAAAGGATACTGTCTTCATTACCTGCACTGGATCACCATGGAGAATATTTTCCAGGATCTGGAAAAAAAAGGAAATGATGTTTTAAGAGCACTTCAAGAACTAGGTCAGTTACAAGTCTAACATAGAGACTATCACTCAAGAGTGTCATTTTAATTTTGCCATTTACTTTGGAATTGAATCCTGGATCAGGAGATAACATTATCCTTTACCAAGGGCCAGTTGGCAGACCATCTTAACAGGTTTGGTATTTTCCCTGGAATTTTGGGATAATCCATCCTTTCTATGCCACAGCATTTCACAAACATTTTCACACTGCATCTTTGTAACACTCAAATGAGCAAGTGTTTTAAGTTCCATTTCATTGATGAGCAAACAGGGATTCAGAGAAATTGATCTGCCAAAGACTGCCTCACTCCAGTTAGGGTTGGATATCAGAGATCTATGAGTTTCTCTTGTTATCACTGCTGCCATGGCTACTAATACAGCTAAGAAAGAGTGGTCAAGTGTGAAGTCTTTGAAGGCAAAGTGACTGCTTGAGTCCCAGTATTCATTGCTATTTCCAGACTGTGTGACTGTGGCCACACTGCTTGCCGAGGAGGATGGACTTCACAGTCACTAGGGACAAGGGAGGTTGCATTTTTACCTTAAAGGTGGTTATAGCTCATCCTTGTCCATTCAACAGTGAGCATTAATAAAAACTAGGATAAAAGAAAAGGAAACAGATGCTTTTGGTAAACAAAGACTTTGAAGAAAACAGGAAGGTCACTGTCATCATTTTCTGCACTTGGGAACTCTAGAGGAAATTGCTCAAGATCTGAACAAAAGGGAAATTAAGACCAGCTCTGAGTCAATTCCTGGTTGAAATCTTGGCTTCTGGTGAGCCTTGGAAGTTGGGCACCTCTCAGAGCCTCCTCTTCTTAAAGTGGAAGTGGTAAGAGGACATTCTTCCTTGAGTTAAGTACAAGATGAGCTTTTGCATGGTGAAATGCTCACCATGGTGTGGTGACAGAGAAGGTGCTTGATAGTCCGTGTTAATTAGCATTACCACTGTGTACCACTGCAACCATTACCACTGTCTCAACTGTATCGGTGAGAACATGCAGTTCTTGCCAAGGACTGAAAACTAATTTGACCTTCAGTGGTAAGCTTGTTCGTACTGAATGTAATCAATAGTAAAACTTCCAAAATTTCAGCAATGTACTTTTTTTTTAAAGTCCATCTATAGCAAGTACAGCATTAAGGCTTTATATTGACCTTACACTTGAAACACATTCACGGGATATGTATACTATAATTGCCTCTCTTTGCCAGTTAGTGGTTATGAATTGGGTTTCCTGCCCCTAGAGAGGATCCTGATGGTGAAAATAAAACAATTATGACACAAGACTCTGACCTATTTTCTGAAAATGAATACTCCGTTTAAATCTGAAAAATGTAATTAATGCTTTTCATGTTGGATGTTATTTTTTGAGGAATCACTGAAACTGTTGACTCAATATTTCCTTATCTGATAATATGGGGGCAGGATTGGCTCCAGCTATCATATTTTGAGCATTGACCATGTGCGAGGTTCTGTGGTAAGCATATTACGTACCCATCCTCGTTCAGCTGACAGGCAACCTTATGAAGTACATGCTATAAAGTAGGATGCTGAGGCTCAACATCTAAGTGAGCAGTTCAAGGTCTTGTGGCCAGCACACAGCACAGCCGTGATTTGCACCCACGTCTGTCTGACACTGAGGCTTGTGTTTATAACTGCACAAATCTGACTTTACTGTGAAGATCTCTTCCATACCTAACTTCCCAAGATTGCACTTAAAGTACTTTTACTGTAGTAGATAAAAGTGTTTTGACATATTGCCTTTAGCTTGAGGGGGAACAAGACAATTTAACGAAAATAAACATAGTGGATCAGGTATAAATTTACACATTACTACTCATGGGCACAGAACTATAACTTTAGTTTTCCATAACTCAACTCCATTTTGTTCTCAAGTTCCCTCAAGCTGCCTAGATCAGACAACTTATTTTACAGCGTTCTGGTATATTCAGTCCAATCTCATTAAATTTGCAGTCAAATTCGAGCATTATTGTTTCAGCCAGTGCCCAGTTTGAAGCTTCCCCACTCTGGAGGGGAAACTCAATATTTCAGGCTTCTGCTGTCTCACTTTTATCCTTCTCTTTGTGCCGCTGGGTACTGGGAAAAGCTGTGGTCCGTCATGCCCCCCGAGGGGAGGGGCCTCTCTGGTTGGTGCAGTAATCTCCGGATTCTTGCCATCCTCTGTTGGCAATGAAATTGCATCTATTTGGTCTAAAACGTGTTCTGATAGCTGCTACAGATGATCAAATTTAATGAATTTTGCATCTTCTTTGTTCTGACATCTAGTAGATTTTTAGTTCTTACTGATGCCTCATTGGGGTGTGTGGGAACTACTGAATTTGCTGAAAGCCACAAACAATGAGCTGATGGAGAAACGGGAGAACCTCCCCAGTCTCTTTCTCTGTCTTGTCATTCTGAACCTTCCTTTCAGCTCCACTATAGCTGCCTCAGGTTGGCATGCCTCCCTGCTCCAGGCCAAAAACCAAGGGATTCAGAGCCCAGTTGAACACAGAAGCAGCATTTAACCCTTGTCTTGTTCCTTTTAAACCTTTCTCAGTTCCTCCAGCCCACACCCACCCTCATTCTCCCAGGCTAGGAAGGGCTTTTTCTTTACTCATGAGGAAAAACTTTCTTTATATCATATCCTATCTCCTTCCTGCTCTATATTTATTCTAGGGTCAAGTCTTGATGCTTTGCTTTGCATTATATAAAAACTCAGCTTTCTGATTTTCAGGAAAGCCTTGCTTTCCGGAATACTATTTAATTATGGATCCATGGAAGTCTGTTTTGATCAAGCAAAAATTAAGCAATGGCTTCCTTATTCTTTTTTTTTTTTTTTTTTTTTTTTTTTTATGGCTTCCTTATTCTTGACCTGTCTGCCTATTCCTGGAAACAATTGCAAATGCTTTGGCTATTTCATTGAATTTGTTGAAGGGCAGAGATCTTTGGGGCAATTGCAAACAATTAATATCCCAGGTCGGGCAGAGAACTCTAGCTCCACCAAGATTTGTGCTTACTTTTAATAGTGTGAAGTCTTCACTGAAAAGTGGATTCTCGACTTACATTCATAATTTTCACTTACCCTTGTGTCTATGTATGACCATGTGACTGGTTCTAACCAATGAAATGTGAAAGGAATTTTGTATGTCAATTCTGGATTGACACTGTTTATACATGGGTGTGCTTTCTCTGTGCTTTCTCATCCCTGCCCACTGGCTGGATGCCAACATCAGTGCTGACCTTGAGAGCTCTGTGTTAATACTGGTTGATCCTCTGCCAGCTTGGTTTCTTGCATGACTGCATGGAGCAGACAATCTCTACCTATCCTCCTGTTGGATGAAAAATAAATGTGTCTTGTGGGGAGCTACTTAAGATTTCCTGCTCATTTCTTATATCAGCTAGTGTAACTTCAACTAATAAAGCAAGAGCAAAAAGACATTGGTGTAACATATTTTTAAAATTATGTGTGTCCCAACAGCCAAGTAAAATTTCCTTAAAGGGATCAGGGGGCTTCAAAATAAAAGAAAAAGCTATTCCTCCCACTCTTTATTTGGACTATACATATCTAATATACTTAGATGTTGGGTGTAAGTCAAGCATTGATGAACTCTGGCCTGTGGCCTCTTTTGATATGATGGGATAAGCATGGTTTCTGCATTTTTAGGCAGCTGTAAAAACCAAAGCAAGCAAGCCAAGAAACAAAGAAGAATATGTGACAGAGATCATATGTGACCCTTAAGTCTAAAATATTTACTATCTGATCCTTTACAGGAAATCTGCCATCCCTTGGTATAAGGGATGGAGAAACCAACGAGCTTAAACTACATTGTATAGAGAAGACTTCTCTGAGCATACAGAATTGAATATTCTATCCTGGGTTGAACAGTAATATTATGATTTAGGCCTTTGAAATTGATAGGAGCTCTATGGAAAGTGTACACTTGACCTAACACTAGTGAAAAAGTAGAAAGATTTCCTCAATCTTCATTTCCTATGTCTATAGGACTAAAAGCAGCTTGACTTGTTCATATAGTTGACTGATTGTTTTTGAAGCTGATAGTCAATTTGGTATTATACAGACACAGCCAGAGCGGAGAAACTGGTCTTTTTTGTTTATTTTGGATTGGTGGCTCCCTAAACCAAGGCCAATGACTCTTGGATTTATAAGGTGGATGAAACATTTTCAACACTTCAATAAGGAAAAGAGAGTCTCTTGAGACCTGAGTAACTGAATCATAATGATGTTCTTTCTCCGTTTATGGCCTTAGAAAAGTCAAGCACATTTGTCCTGAATAATCTAGATTAACCATCAGGCTCTAAATTTATTTAAATATACAATTTTCAGTAGGTTTGCAGCCAAACCTACCCATTTTATTCCCTGGGTCATTGATAATAATTAAGAGGCTATGCTTGCGGTTTCCAAGGGGGACCAAAATCAAGACTGTATCACGATTAAGCCTCTGCTTATGATATGTGCCAACGAGCAAGATTTGTTTAAGTTGGCAGATTTTAATGCTTGTGTGAAATATTTTTTATTTTCCTGCTGCTAATTATGTTATGATTAAGTTACATCCACTGGAGTGTAATTATCTATTGCATAATACTTTTTATACAAGGGTCCCTAGAAATTTGCCACTTCAATAGTGCTGACTGAGGGTTTGCTACACTTTCTTAGTGATAAAACTTTCTTTCATACAGTTCGGTTTATCTTCTTCTCCCTAGGAACTCCTTAATAATCATTTTCAGAAGAATAAAATCCTAGTCTAGGTTCTTTATCTTGCAGATACATTTTTTAT
Organism: Equus caballus; assembly: GCF_041296265.1. Lineage (NCBI taxonomy): Eukaryota > Metazoa > Chordata > Mammalia > Perissodactyla > Equidae > Equus > Equus caballus. Next base: position 39,484,026 of record NC_091707.1, read on the forward strand.
CTGGGCCTTGTGAATCCTGGGGCAATCGTGATGGTGAGGGAAGTGTCCTACTCAACCATGGTAGTGGGAAGCTCCTCCTAGAGATGGCATTAAAAGTTTATTTTTATTTTAGTTTGCATTTTGATAGCTTTGTGTTTTTACAAGTCACAGAACAATGGGACTCTGATAGATGGTTCATATTGACACCACTTATTTCTTTCATTTTTGTGTTTTATAGTCTTCTGTTTTGGATAGCTATATAATTTTCTTTGTCTCTGAGACTCTGCAGCTTTATATTAGTTCCTTGGATGGGGAGAAAAATGGTCCCCCCAGGCCATCCCAATCTTGGTTCCTCTTCTCCCTTTTCCCCACATTTCAGCCTAAATGTCATCATGGCAAAGGACATGTCTGTCTTTCTCACCATTTGATTCCTAAGAATCTCGTACAGTGCCTGGTGCCTGACAACTGTTTGCTGAAAGAATGAAATCTCTCCCCTGCAGTGGCTTCTGAGAGCCTTCTCAAAAATGGTATGTTAGCCTTTTGGAATCTATTTTATACTTTTGAAAATTAAGTGGTTAGATTAGATCAGCTAGTGATTAGATTAGATTCTGTGATTTAAATATGTACCTTATGATTGATTTATTTTACTGATTCACTCAATCCGTTAGCAAATACTTATTATGCACCTACTGTATGCCAAGTAATGCTCAAAGTGCAGTGATGATCACCGTTGAAAAGTTTCCTGAGCTCTTGGAGCTTATAGTTTTACTGTGACAGATAGAAAACTAAGTCAGTCACAGAAATATTAGATAGTGATGATGTTCTGAGAATGAAAGCAACACACCGTGAATGAGAGTTGTGGGGGTCCCTTTAGGTTGACAGTTTGGAGAGGCCTCTCCAAGGAGGCAGCATAAGCAGGTTGTGCAGAGATGAGGAGGAAGAGAATCGTAGGCAGAAGGAGCAGTGAAGGCAAACACCTCTTCTCAGGACCAAGATTGACACATTTGATGAAGGCCATGGGGTGGGAGCATGTGGAACCAATGAAATGTTGAACCTTTGAACAGGATTTGGAGGTGGGTGGGTGGGTGAGAGTCAAAGTAGGGTAGACACAGCTGAAAGATAACATTAATGTTTCAACATGAAAACATTAGCACGAATAGTATTTGAAAACCATTCTTGGGACAAAGGGCAAAAGGCAGGAAATTTATCTTTGATCTTAGTCCATCTTCTGCATTAACACCCCTGAAAGCTGGACAAACTTCGTACTGAAGCCTAGGGCACTGCACACAGTATCCTTAAAGAAGGGCCAGAAAATAAAAAAGAAAGAAAAAAATCGACAGCGTTTAATCCAAAATGGATTCACAGGGGAAGTTCTTTCTGCTTGAAAGCAATTATACTTTACAACGTGTTCTTTTCCCTGGTGTTTCGGCTTCCCATGATGCCTGACTTCATTAAAGCAGGCAGGAAACAGGATTTTCTGTGATGTGCTGGTGGAATTATATCTTCTGAGCTGCAACTAATTGTTTTGATAAAAACAAAAAAACACAATATAACACTATATGAGAAGAAGATCAATCCTTGCACACTGGGCAAATTCAGAAAGAAAGGAGACAGAAAAATAACAGAAACACAGCACATTGTTCTACTTGTGACATTTTGTTTATATAAAACATAAAACTAGGAGAAAGCTTGGCTTAATGACAGATGAGAGTACCATTTGAGAAAAACGTCATTGTAGCGTTGCCTATGCATTTTTGTACGTGTCTGTGTGTGTGTGCGTGTGTGCATCTTCTCAAGCAAATTTTTTGTTTGTCTTGATTTCTTCAGTTTTTAAAATGGGGAAAAGTATGTTTCTTACAACCATATCTCAAGGAATGCTGACAAGGTATAGCTGTAGTGAAAATAGATGAAATAACTGAATTGTTATGATGCCCTCTCACTTTTCAATAATAATAATAATAATGATAATATAAACTCAAAGTGAATCAAGCACCTCCTTGCAAGTGTGAGGTCAGCTAGGCTCTAGTTTCATCTCTGCCTCCAAGAGTGAGGCCTTGGTCCACTCCCCTCCACTCTGGGAGCCCCGCTTGAGATACTTGGAATTTGATCAAATCAACATTGTAGGCCTTCCGTGCTCTGAGATCTGTGATTCTAAATATGTATCAATACTTGATATTCTCACCACATATTTTGACTATATAACCACAGAGACCCAGGATTTATCTCTCAAATAATGTTCTGATAATTGTAAGCAAATGAGGATAGGAAATGATTATAGAAGAGAGACTTTATCTGGAGTCTATTTTGAGAGAACAAAAAGCCTTTATATGTACCAAATCCTTTCTACTTCTTGTCACTCCGAAAAGGAAACAAAATCATCATTGGAATTAGAGTGATGATTGGTCTATTTGAGATCTTGGCTACTCAAGTGTGGCCTGAGGAACAGTAGCATCACTTGGGAGCTTGTTAGAAGGACGGAATCTCAGGGCCTGCCGCTGACCTACAGAAGCAGAATCTTTGATGTAACTAGAGTTCTAGGTGAATCATTTTCATATTAAAGTTTAAGAAGCTCTATTTTAGATGGGTAGCCAAAAAGAGGGATTATTCAGCAAATCATCCGTTTTAACTCCCAACAGAGTAAATGCTTTGTTACTGCAAGAGATCCACCTGCAGCTCGCTGGTTGCTCTTGGCCCACACCTTGAAGTTTGTCTTCTAACACTTACAAAATATTGTCCTAACCGAGAAGTGATACTCTTCCTTCAATTTCTGAACTGAATCAGTGACTTGTTTTGCTGTTAGGAGTTACCCTTCCATCTTTCAAAGTGTAACTCACGTTTCTGCTTGCTGAGATGAGCATATTTGGAAGAAATGCCCATGCTGGAAAAAACACTCACCTCAATTCCTCATCTAAAGACCATGGAATTGATAAGCAACCTCTCTATCCACTTATTTTTAAAGTAATGTTCAAAATAACTTTCCTTCTCTTGAGCATGCATTGAATACAGAATTTGTGTGTGTTTGTGTGTTGTGTGTGTAAATGTGTATATGCAGGAAAAGAGCCAGATAGATATCGGTCTCTGTTGACTGAAAATATACTTATTCTTGATCTGTGCTAAGGGTTACAGTGGAGTAGGCTCAAAAATGATTGTCTTGGATGGACATTTATTTTCCAGTTATTAGAGCCGAAAGTTAATAGGTGATTTTTGTGCCACAGAGGTGGTGACTTCACCATATACGGTAAAAGTGAGCCACCTACAATGCTTGTTTCTGTTGCTCGTTTCAGCTAAGGTCCACTATGTGGCTCTGGGAGATTAGCTGTACTTTCAATGTATCACTTGGATGCTTTTCTTAGAGAGAAATGACCAGAGAATCTCAAAAGAATGCATGCAAGTCCTGCCCTTGACTTAAACGGATGCAGATGCAGATCAGAGACCACACAGGGCAGAAGAGAACCCTCTTGGCAAGAAGTGGGAAATCTTCTGAAGTCGTCAGGGCAATATTTGAATTGGACCGCAGCAGAAGTCAACAGACCTCAGGTTTCAGCTTTCATAGCTGAGTATGTTTTAACCGACACTGTATGCATTATGAGTTGGAAACTTCACTTATAATACCACAAGCTGTTCTGGTCAATCTATAAGGAAAGGGGCTCTTCAAGATATAGAAAAGCACATCAATAAATCTTTTGATTTCAAGTCTGCAATCATAACCCAAAATATGCAATTTTTTTGCCTCTGAATACTTGACCCTGTGGAGAAGAAGGAATGAGTGATCCAGAACAGTTATTTATTTATATTCATATGGTCATGGGCTTGACCTATGTTAGAGCTTTATAAAAAATCAGATTTCCTAGAAGAAGCCGTGGAGACATCCTGGTTAATCCCTTTATTTTATAGATTGCGAACTAAGTCCCAATAAGCCTGAATGACGTGTCAAGTTCACAGAGTTTGTTAGCAGGATTGGGACTAGAGCTCAGGATTCTGGAATTACAGGGCAGTTAACTTTCTTCTACATGGGAAGATGTAAAAGAATGTTCCAGGAGGTTATGGGATGTAGGAGAATGTTAACCCATGAAAATTTAAAGCAGATCCCCAAATGACAAGAACTTGGGTCCAATTGTCCCAGACTGCAAATGCTCGTTTGCCTAGCAATCAATTCCATGAAATGCAGTTTCTGAGCTTTTCCAGTCTGGTATATGTGTGTGTAAAAGGCTCACATACAAAGCAGCATCAACAGACATCTTCATAATGAACCGGCATTGGAGAAATCTGCTCAACCAGAAGATGGGAGGTATAGTGTGAATAGGGTGCTTCTAACCCTTTACTGTGCATTCATTTGTTCAACAAGCCTATCTTGATTGTGAGTCTGTGAGCAACTAAGTTAAGCGGTAGTAATATAAAAATGAACAAAACACATACAGTCTGTCATCAAAAAGTTTATAATCCAGTAGAGTAGATAGATAAGTTAGTATGCAATTTATTTATTCAATGTATTCTTTGAATGCTATGTCAGGCACTGTTTTTCATGGGGGATACAATAAAGAACGAGATAGACACAGCCCCTCCACTCAAGGGGCTCACTATATGGCCAGGATAACAGACACTAGAGAAATTCTTGAATAATTAGTCCTAGGATAGAGGTTTACATCTGGAATCTGGGAGCACAGAGTAAGGGCATGTGCTACAAATGAGGATGGGGGACAGGGGAATGTTTTACTTGTGTTCAATTGTGAAAAGCAGTGATGAATTAAGCACGAGATACCTCTTGGAGCTAATGATGTCCCTAGATTTTTCTAGGCCTTTTTCATAAGCCAAGGAATGTCCTTGAGAACATGCATACATGAAGATAGACTTATTTCCCAAGCTTGAAACAATTCCTTCTCACTAGGGCCATGGGGTTTGAATGAGGCAATCACTTCTTTTGATTTCTTTGGCTAGGAAGAGAGGATTTTTGGCCCTTTCCCCAGAAGGCTGTTTCCCGAATGTATCACTTTGCGTGACAGCTTAGCCATATGATTAGCAGGTACTGACTTCAGCAGGAAACATCCTGCTGGGCTGTGACTGGACCACAGGGCTTATTGTTTTGGGCTATTTCCATTGGGATAATGGAGACACCTCAGATGATTCGTTTTTGTTCCTTTTTTCAAAATGCTCCTATCTGAGCCTTTGAGAATCTGAGTCAGACTCTCTAGGACTGTTAAGTTTCCTGAAGAGTCTGTAGATGCTAAATAGAGAAATTTAACTCAGAAGATTGTTTACAGATGAGGAAACTGAAGTGCAGAGAGGAGAAGAGAAATTTCCCAGGGCAAGATGATGTTAGTGACCAGGCAGCCTGGACCCATGACCAGTGTTTCTTGCACCCATCTTAGAGCTCTTGCTTTGCAGAGACTATATTCAAGTTCACAGTCATTTCCCAAGCAACCCACCTGCCAGCCTTGTTCCTAGAGATTTAGATGAGACACAATTTTGGGTATGATTGCTTAATGCCATTCTCCTAAGGCACAAAACTACATTGATAGCAGGAACTGAGATTTTTGTTTTTGTTGTTTTTTTGCTGAGGAAGCTTCGTCCTGAGCTAACATCTGTTGACCATCTTCCTCTTTTTGCTTGAGGAAGATTCACCCTGAGGTAACATCTGTGCCAATCTTCCTCTATTTTGTATGTGGGTTGTGCCACAGCATGGCTGCTGACCAGTGCTATAGGTCCCCTCCTGGGAGCCAAACCCATGCCGCTAAAGTGGAGTGTGCCAAACTTAACCCCTGGGCCATGGGACCAGCCCCTGGAACTGAGTATTTTTCATCTTTGTGTCTTCAACTCCCAACACAGTCTTGGCATATAATATATATTTTCTTATACTTTTATATTTAAAATTTTATATTTTTAATATACATTTTTTGAGTTGAAAAAACTGATACACTTTTAGCAAATAGAGTTTGAAATCTTGTCTCATAAATTCCACTAGGTAGTTATGTGATATTACCTTTTTTAAACTTCTCTTTCCTTAGTAGTGAAATGGTGGCATTCATCCATTCATTCATTCAACAAATGTTTGTTGATCACTTACTGCATTCCAAGAAATGTAATATGTTCTGGACAATTTGTGGAAGGTAATGAAAGAAACAGTCCCACTCATTGTGGGTGCCTGTCTACTGGAGATGAAAGACAGTTAAAAAGCTAATGTAATAGACGCCTATTCCTCTGTCATGATGAGAACCAATAGTTACTTGATTAATTTTTAAAATGTCAGTTAAAGTGAGGAATTATAAATATTACCTGCATGCCTTAAGTATTTTTTAAATTGTTGTAAAATATACATAACATAAAATTTACCAGTTAAACCATTTTAAACTGCATTGTTTAGTGGCATTAAGTATATTCACAGTGTTGTGCATTACCACCTTCCATCTCTGGAAGTTTTCATCTTCTCAAACCGAAACTCTGTACCTATTAAACAATAACTCCCCCTTCTCCTCTCCCCTCAGCCTCTCGCAACCATCATTCTATTTTATGTCCCTGTGTGTTTGACTACTCTAGGTACCTCATATAGGTGGACTCGTACAGTATTTGTTCTTTTGTGACTGGTTTATTTTATTTAGCAGAATGTATTCAGGGTTTAACTGTGTTGTAGGTAGTGTCAGAATTTCCTTCCTTTTTAATGATGAATGATAGTCCATTGTATGTATGTATCACATTTTGTTTCTCCATTCGTACATTGATGGACATTTGGATTGCTTCCAACATGTTATTTTAATTTAGACGTTTTTATGAAGACTGCTGATTGGAGTTTTCTGTTATTGTTCTTACATAAACCACGCCTGTAATATGTCATCTAACATTTCCGGTTTTGCTTTCTTTAATGTGGACAGAGAACCTGGACGTTTGTGAAGTAATGTGAGTATAGAATTCTAGATTTTTATGATTATTTTCTCCAGTCTTTTCAATTAATGTTGACCATATTGAATTTGATTGACTCCTAAAGCAATTTGTTTTATCTATTCTTTTCAAAATATTTAACTTATAGAAACAATTCTTATATACTCACATTTCATCAGTTACGTACAATTTAATCAAATAAAAAAATTAGAATAACAATTGCACCTGACACAAAAAGATGTGGGAACAAACACAATTGGTTCTTGGTGAACGCAGTCCTCAGATGAGAGCTGAAAGGCTGCAGACTGTGAGAGAGTAGCCAACTAGTCAAGAGTGTGTTTTCAGGAGAGTTGAAATTTAATCCAATTGATCACTTTAGTGGATGTCATTTTGTAGATTTTCTACTGTTAAAAAAAGAAAGTTTCAGTGATTTAGACGGTTATGCACAGAAGGATTTGGGAACACGTGACTTCTAGTTACTAATCCCTATTAGTCTAGGGATGAGGAAGTACTTCCAAAGAAGGTATTCAGATTTGTCTTGAGGGATGGGGAGAAATTAGCCAGAGTAAACCAGGGAAGGAGTAACATATACAATGGTATAAGGTAACAAAAACATCTGGGATATTTAAATATTTTTTCGTGATTAGGAGTAAAAGTTGTATCCATTAATTAAAAAAAGGTTTATTATGAGACATGCAATGAAGGATACAAGCTAAACAAAATAGACATGGCTGCTACTCCCATGAAGCTTACCATCTAGAGGGGAAGAAAGAGACTTTTCGAACACACGAATAAATACAACAATATGACATGCTAGAAAGGAGAAATAGAAGGTGCAAATGAGAGCCTATTATAGAGTAGGCAATATGACGTGGATTTTGGAATGGGGTTCAGAGAAGGGCTTTGGCAAAATATTGAAAAAGTTAGAGGTGAATACTGGAAGAACGAACACGCCAGAAAGAAAAAACACATATGCAAAGGCCAATGTAGCCAGAGGCTTTAGGACAAGTAAAAGAGGTAAGATTAGGGAGTTGGACAAGTACAGACAAGGTTCTGGTGTCATACTGAAAGATTGCAGAATGGGGGCTAGATTTTTCTAAGCTATCTCCATCTCTAACCTCCGTACGTCGTTCTATAAACGTCATCTATGTCAGTTAGCATATTCCTTCTGCCTTCCTCCATCCTGCAGTTATATGTTTTTTGAGCTTTTAGGGAGCCAATGAGTGCACCTCGATTGTATGATAATGTCTATGTTCTGTGAGATTCTAATGGTTTGTCAAAGAAAATGAGTCTCTGGTAACTTAAGGGAGAAATGAGCTAGTTACTTCGTTGTTGGTGTTAAAGTTTTCCTCTACAGCTTCACTTTGCTTAACATCAATACAAGAAGATATTCAATACAGTTTCCAAGAGTCCAGGTTAGATAATTTCTACTGTCTATTGAGCACTGTTGAATCCTAATTGGTTGGATTACTTCAAATGCAGGACACTCATTATCCAAAGCAAATGAAGTCAACTTTTCCTCTTATTCCCTTTACACGTAGCTTGTATATCACACTTGATTAAGTGATGGCAGCTAACATGGTGGTCTACCTTCAGTCTATCAGTTTAATCTCTCTGGTAGAAGAATTATGCTTCTCTTACAAAAATTCTTTCACTTAATGTCTCTTTGTGTCCAAAACTTCTCCCTTGTTATAAAAACAAAGAGCTAATAGAAACATTTGAGTGCCCACCCAAGATTGTCCAACCTTATTTTGGATTTTATTTATTTTTAAAGGCAAAGTAAATATTGACTCTAAATATTTTCATGCTTCCTTTCACACTCTTCCAGGGGCCAAAAGAGTTGGCATGAGTGGTTTCATACATCATCAATATTAATATTGTTTGACAGTATAATTATAAAAATACTACATAATTATAATGAAAGCAGAGAAAATAACATTTAGTCTGTTCCCAAAGTGAAATTATTTTCCTTAATTTTATATGTGAAATGAATTTTAAAACCTCTGATCCTTCCTAAGATCTTGCTGCTTAATTTATGGATTTAATTGTGAAATGGCACTTTCTTGTATTTCACTGTGCACTAATTCAAATTGGTCACATTTGAACCTTCCAGTTGCATTTCAGAATTTCATGTGTGTTTGATATAAAGCAAGGGGATGCTGATATTTCAGTAGTAATGTATTCTTTGTGTTCTTTAGTCTTATGAAATCACTTTCAGTTCCCTGAACATGACAAGAATTTTTTATGCCTTTGGTTCGGAACCTGCTCTTTCCTCTTTCTGTAATGCTCTCCTTCTGCCTTGCTTGTTAAGCAACCACTCAGCTTTTAAGACTGAGCTCAGGTGTCATCTCAACCCTGAAGACTCTACACTCTCCCAGTCATAGGTGCATGTCCCCTTTTCCTGTTCTCATAGGATCACACATATACTTTATCATTACACGTATCAAAACTACTCATTCAATACTTATTGTACTATATTTACTGTATGAGGCAGAGGGATACTACAGAATTGCCTCAATGATTTTACCCCCAGGTCTTTGAACTCCTTGAGGCAAGAGGTTCTTCCCTGACACTGAGTAGGACTCAGCAAATGTTCTTTGAATGCATAGAGCAGAGAGAATAAGTGTAGCTCACTTGTATGCAATTATCATTTTCATCTAGGGTAAGCTGCTTACTTTCATAAATTTATTTTATGTTCACAACAATCATTTGATGTAGGTATCATCATACTCATTTTGCCTTTAAAATATCTAAGACAAACCGAGGTTCATTAGCTTGCCCAAGGTCATTCAGCTACCAAGAGAGGAAGCTGAGATTTGACACCCAGTTCTGTATTATTCCAAAGGCCATATAATCTGCCTCCCATGGATATGATTTATGTTGAAATCACAGAGGCAGCTGGGTAGAAAAAAATTGGAGTGGTGATTAATAATAACTCACATCTGAATGGCACGTTACCATTTATATAGTATTTTACTATGCATTCTATCATCCAATTAAAAATTATAATTTTATTACACACATAACACTTTTCCAATTTAGAGGAATTACAAATAAACCAAAGGAGACAATGTCTAAATTTCACCACACAAGCACAAATTTCATCAATGTTTTTCATGAATATTTTGTTGTATATTTTTTCCGTTTCTCTTTCTCCCCCCTTGTGTGTGTGTGTGTGTATTTGTGTGCATAATGCTGTTTACAATGTTCCTTTGACAATATATCAATAAACATATCAATAACTTTTCTTCAAGCCTGCAGTAATATTTATGGTATTCCATTTTGTGGTTGTGCCATAAGTTATTTTGTTGGCATTTATGTTGACTCACCCACTCTGATTCCTGGGGTTTTTGCTTCCTTGCAGCACTGCACCCCAGCTTTATCCCTGGGGGCCATAACTGGACCAGTTGTTTTCCCATATTTACTTACTGTTTGGCTCATTTGCATGCGTCATTTCTCATAATAGTATTATTAACATAGTGGTCTATGCTCAGATCATGGTTCAGTCTTTATCAGACCCTCTGCTCAATTTGGTCAAACTCCAGCTGGATTCCTGATTCTGTCTTCCTGGGGGAACCAGAAGGCAAACATTCCATGGTTACCTTTTGTCTGCTTCTGCACAAGGTACTTGTTGACTTGTATATATTTCTTGGACTTTAATGACTTAACTCATTTTATTTTTTGTCAATTAAACTCAACTCACTTTTTAATTCTTGAAAGAAATTCTCCTTGTGATGAATAGAGGTCTTCAAAAATTAGGTTGTTTGCAAATATCACTTAATTTTTACTGCAATACTATGAGGTCTATAGGGCAGCTATTATCATCATCACTCATTGACAGGTAAGATTATGAAGTTTCAAGAAGATTTAAGCGATTTAGCTGGCGACATTAGGTAGCAAATGGTAGTTTCAGAACCTGAGCCAGGTCTCCTAACTCTAAATGTGAATGTTTTACCTTTAGCCACCACACTAGCTCTAATGATAAACAAGATTAATACAAATTTATGGACTATAGGAAGAAAGTATAGCTATCATTTTTGCTTATGACGTTATATTATGTTTTCAGTTTCATATTTTAACTGACTCCAGAAGTAGTGAATTGGTTGTGACTAAGTACAGAAACTGATATAAATTTTAGACTCTAAATCCCCTGTTAATCAGATTTCAGTGACATTTCATTGCCTGCCTTCATAACGAAGTTCAAAGTTCTTAACTTGGCGTTTAAGATACTCCACTATCTGGGTCCAATCTACCATTTCCCACTCTATTATTTCTTTACAGAAATACTTTGCTTTATTTAAACTTATCTCTTTACTGTGGTCCAAATGTTTCACATTTTCTCTGTACTCCACATAAATATTTAATACTCTTTTCCCCCATTTATCTACCAATAAATGCCTTACATAGCAAGACTCACAGTTCAAGGCAATTGTCACCTCCTCCATGAAGCCTTCCTCTAGCAACCCAGGTAAAAGATATCACTCATTTCCTTAGACTCAGAGAGGAATTGGCATCTCTTGAAGAATATCTTTATGCCATATGCCCTTGAATAGGTAATATGCATATAGAAATGTCTTGTTCTTACCTCAGTGGTATCTCGCCAACATTCTCTACCTGAGAGCATTGCATTCTGAAAAATATTTCTGATTGCTTGACTGCTAAGGTATTGCAGGCATCAGGGACAACCCTAAGTAAAGAGATAAACAACTGCTTAATATGATTTTGAGGGCTCAAGATTCACTTACTGTCTCAAAATATCTCCCTTATCTCCAATAATGTCTGGAATGTATTGTGGAAGTCATGGTAGCTATTTGAAAATAAAATTATTTTGGATCCTCATTTTATGTCTTATGCCAAAATACATTATGGATAGTGTATTAGTTTTCTATGCTCCATACAAAATTATCACGAACTTAGTGGATTAAAACTATACACATTTATTATACCACAGTTTCTGTGATTTAGGAGTCTGAGCTCAATGTAGCTGAGTCTTCCACAAGGCTACAATTGACCTGCCTACCAGGGCTGGATTCTCACCTAGAGACTGGATTAGGGAAGCATCAGGCTCCCAGGTCCCATATTTGGTGGCAGAATTCATTTCCTTGCAGCTCTAGGATTTACAGCAGCTTGTTTCTTCAAAGCCAGCAATGCAATGGAGAGACACTAAAGTGAGTCTGCTAACAAGACAGAGTGTAATATAATGGAACATAATCATGGGAGTGACATTCCATCACTTTAGCCATATTCTATTGACTAGAAGCAGGATATAGGTCCTGCCCACATTCAAGGATAGGTCATTATACTAGGTCATAAGCACCAGGAGGTGGAGATCACGGGGGCCACTTTAAAGCCTGTCTACCACAATCTGCCCTCTGATCTGGAATGAAGCATGTCCTTCCCACATGCAAAATACATTCATCCTCTCCCAAGCTCCTAAGGAGACTCATCTCATTAAAGCATTTGTGTTGAGTAAAAAAAGAGAAATCTCGTCACATAAATCAAGTTCAAGTGTGAATGAGATTCCTGCATGTAATCTGTTTATTATGGCTCTTAAAGCACAATTCCTCTCTATTTGTGGACTTGCAATTCTATAGAGAGAAATTACCTGCCCTCGACATACCCAACATACATGGGTGGAACTGACACTGGATAACAGATAAAGAAATTTTGATTCAAAACGGAGGTAGGTAAGTATGAGTCACTGGTCCACAGCAGTTCTGAAATCGGGATGGGTAAAATTTGGGAATTCCTTGATTAGCTTTCAAGACCTGAGAACAATTCTCTGTGGTTCTGAGCTCTGGGATCCCGTTTCCACCCTCTGTGTCATCTTTCTTTTTTCATAAAAGATAGCATGTGTCTGCAACTGCATATCAACCTGTTTCTTTCAAGTAGAATTTTGAGAGTCTGATAGTCTCCTTTCATTTTGTGCTCTGTCTCTCCCTTTCAGGCCAAGCTGGCTGAAATAATTTTCTCAAGAATTTTGTGGGTCTTCTGGGGATTTCAATGGTATCTAGTACTTTAGACAATAGCAACACACACAGATCTTCTCAAGATAATCTCTTTTTAAATTTGGGCTCCTGCTGAGATGACTGAGGTACTATGGTGATTGAGAATGTCTGAGAGACAGACTCTATTGAAAGGACTCTTTGTGTGATTGAGTACTGTGACCTTTTGATCCTTCTAATTTTTTAGCAAAAGTTTATATAACACATCCTCAGATTTTTCTCTAGACCATGCTTGCTTTTTTTTTTTAAAAGATTGGCACCTGGGCTAACAACTGTTGCCAATCTTCCTTTTTTTTTTTTTTTTTTTTAAGGATTGGCACCTGGGCTAACAATTGTTGCCAATCTTTTGTTATTTTTCTGCTTTATCTCCCCAACCCCCCAGTACACTGTTGTATATCCTAGTTGCATGTCCTTCCAGTTGTGGGATATGGGACGCCGCCTCAACTTGGCCTGACGAGCGGTGCCATGTCCGCGCCCAGGATCTGAACCCTGGGCTGCTGCAGCGGAGCACGAGAACTTAACCACTCGGTCACGGAGCTGGCCTCATAGACCATTCTTTCTTAATTTTAACATCTTTTGCCATTTGAAAAGGCTGAGACTTTTCAAGATCCTCAAGTCCTGGTTCCTTTTTGTTTAACAGTTCTTCCCTCAATTTCTTTCTTTCTTCTTACTTTTTACCATAATCAGCAAGAAGAAACTAGGTGGCATCTTCATTACTTTTCTTAGAGATCTTCATAGCTAAATATCCAAGTTCATCACTTAAAAGTTCTGCTTTCCACATAACTTCAAGAGACTATATTACTTAGCTTTCTGCCACTACATTAAAAAAGATCCCCCTTCTGCCAGTTTCCAATCACATGTTATTTACTGCCTTCTGAGCTCTTATGTTGGCAACACCCTCCAAGTCCATATTCCCCCTACCCTGCCCAGTTTTATTGAGGTATAATTGACATATAAAAATGGTATATATTTAAGATGTACTACTTGATGTTTTGATATGTGTATACATTGTGAAATAATCATCACAATCAAGCTAATTAACACGTCCATCACCTCACATAATAACCATTTGTATGCCTCTGGGTGTGTGTGTGTGTGTGTGTGTGTGGTGAGAGCACTTAAGATCTACTGTCTTCGCAAATTTCAAATGTACAATACAGCATTGTTAACCACAGTCATATTGCTGTACATTAGACCTCCAGAACTTATTCATCTTGCATAACTGAAACTGTATATCTTGACCAACATCTCCCTCCATTCTCCTCCCCCCAGCCTCTGGCAACCACCATTCTACTCTCTTCTATGAATTTAACTATTTTAGATTCCACGTATAAGTGAGATCATGCAATATTTGTCTTTTTGTGTCTGTCTTATTTCACTTAGTGTAATGTCAACAACCTCACTTCTGTGTATATATCCAAAGAAAATGAAATCAGTATATAGAAGAAATATGTGTACTCCCATGTTCACGGCAGCCTTATTCACAATAGCAAAGATATGGAAAGAGCCTAAATGTCTGTTGATGGATGAACGGATAAGGACAATTTGGTACATATAATGGAATATTATCCAGCTTTAAAAAAGTCAGAAGTCCAAGTCTAGATTTTTACTAACCCTCTGTTCAAGGCCTTTTAGGTTTTCTCTATCATGCTCCTCAAAATTCTTCCAGCCTCTGCCCAATACGAGGTTCTAAAGACACTCCCATATATTAATATATTTGTTACATGGGCAACAAAGTGCTGATACCAAAATCTGTATTAGTTTTCTCTCTGTGTAACAAATTATCAAAAACTCAGAGGCTTAAAATGAGAAACTTTGGTTATCTCATAGTTTCTATTGGTTAGAATTCTGATCATGAGTCCCTGGAAATGTTACAACCAATTGTCATCTGGGGTGGGTTTTCATCTGGACATAGAGATCACAGGGGCCTCCTTAAAGTTTATCTGCCATGGATTATTTAAAGAATTATATGTGAAATAAGTAAACAAATAAATAATTAGGCTATTTAGAAAAACTATGCCAAATATGGGTGAATATTTTTCTGACCCTGTGTGGTAAATGACACTTTAAGCACTGGGCAGTGAAAGAAGTTAATGAAAGAAAACAAAATAGATTTTATCATGTAAAACAAAATGTCAAAGTTTCTGATTATAAAAATGATGAAAAGAATTATAAAAAATATTGACATGTGATTTCAACAACTGTGATTAACAAAATGTTAATATTATGAGCATATATAAAGCTCATACAGATCGAAAAGAAAAGTGGTAAATATTTGGTAAACAATTGGGAGAGAACATGGAACAAATCACAAAAAAGAAAATGTAAATGGCTAGCAAGTGTTTAAATGTTTAGCTTCATTTTCAATTAAATAATAAAGCAATAATAATAAACACGCAAAGTGCTCAATACTGGTAAAGATATGACAATTGGGCTCTCTCTTGCCACTGCTAAGAGTGGAAAATTAGTATAACTATCATGAGAGCAATGTATTAATTTGCTTCAAAAGCCTCAAAGTTGCACCCATTGCTTTACTTAGTAATTCCTCTTCTAGGAATGTACCATAATGAAATAATCAGCAATGCAGGCAAAGATTTATGAACGTGGTTTTCCTTGAAGCACTATTTATAATAATAAGGCAGTGAAAATAACCTAAACATTCATGAAGTGGGGAAATGTTGAGTGAATTATAGTGTATCTATAGTATGGAAATTTTGCAGCCCTTAAAGTGATATTTAAGATGAGTGTTTAATAACGTGGAGAGATGCTAAGGTAGGCACAAAGAAGGCAGGATACAGAATTGCTTATAATGTGGAACTAATATGTAAAATAATTTATTATGAGGAAGAATGTGTAAAGACATTAAAGTTATCACCGATTTTCTTGGGGTTCAGAATTGTCCCTGTCGTATAATTTTTCTCAATAAAGAGTTAATTGCTTTACTTTGGAGCCTTTATAAAGTTTCTCATATTATACATGTTCTTTCACTTTCCTTTTTTTTTGAATAAAAAATTTAATGTTGGGTAAAATCATGAGCCTGAAATGAATTCAATCAAAGCTAGTTTTGGACACTTGTAGAGTTTGCTTGACAAAATTGGTGGAAGTGGAGCCAAACTTTGGTGTCCAAAATCTAGAGAATAAAAAGCAACACATAGTTGGAGAAACATAGAGTTACATAATACAGTCTTTGGTCCAATTGTCATTTTTGTTTCCTCCAGGTTCTTTTCTCTGCTTTAAAATAAATGAGGAATGAAAAATTCTTACCTTAAGAAATTATACTAAAATTGAGAATTTCAGAAAAACATTGGCAGCCTCAACAATTAAAAAATTTTATGCCTCTCCTCAGCGTTTCTCCCTCCCTCCTCCCAAAAGGAGAGGAGTTAGGCCCCGCATGGTGGGATTCCCATTAACTGCCGATTTTTGATTGAAAAATTGATGAAGACTTTTGTCAGGCTGATAATCTCTTATCCTTGAGCTATGTATATTTTGAACAAGCTAACCCTAACCCTAACCTTAACCCTAACCCCAAACCATTATACCTTCACTGGGGGCTTGAACTTCATTATTCTTATTAAATGTCATTTTCAGAGCCTCTATTTATTTACACTTTTCAGAAGATTGCATAAGAAAGCCTAGGTCTTGCTAACAAGCTATGGAAATTTCTTTCAAAATTTTATCGAAAATAATGGCACTAACAGCTAATATTTACCAAATTTACGTAGGCCCTGTGTTAAAGGAGATGTAATTAAGAGCAGATACTTTTAAAATCTGGGTATTCTCTTCAAAGTGAATCGATGTCTATTAACTTTTTGATTGCCATTACATACTATCTATTAAACGTTATATTTCAACATGTTAATATGTTAGGAAGGAAAGATCTAGCAATGGAATGTAATCTATTTTCTCCTTTTACTGAATGATGCCCCAAGGAAGAAAGAATGATTATCTGGTCAACTCCTTTTATAAACAGACTCATAACAGACCTCTTAGCAAACATACATGTTCTTTACCAGCAGGAAAATTCTCATCTACAACGTCCTTTTAGAAGGAGGTACCTGATCTGCCTAGGATTGACTATGATAACCAAACCTAGACTCTACTGATCCATGGAGAATGGCTTCCTGGAAAATATCATGTAAGCTATATAACAATTTGAATATAAAATGTGAGTGTATCATAACCAGACAAGCTCCCTTCTCCGTAAGTTACACTCCTGTAGGCATCATTTGGAAACCATATGTGAAATATGAGCTACAGTATATCCTTATGTGCATTTAGGGTCCCAGAATTTTCCCTCCTTGTCTGTGCCTTGTGATTACTTGTATCCTTGAATCATTAATACAGTTTGATATTGGGAAGTATCTCTGATTCTCGTGAGGCTGATTTGACAGACATTCCAGTTCTTCATGCTATCTCAAATGCAGACCTAATTTAATACAGGTTTAAGGAGAACTTGGCTTGATCAAATAAGTGGCAGCGTGTACTCAGAACCAGGGGCATCCTGAATAGTTATACAGGTTGTTTATTTCATTCAGAGTCTTTAAAGGTGGAAAGGCAAAGTCCATTGATGAAAATTCTTAGTATTAAATAATCGCACACTTACCAAGAATTTCAAGGTTGGCAGAAAATAATTCCTTATTTTTACCTTTGTTTAAGTTTGGTTTCACCCAGAAGCAGGCCCTGAGACACAGAGTAGAGTGTTAGTAGTTTCTTTGAGAGGTGAAAGGAACTCCTGTAGGAAGTGAAGAAATGGTATACTAATGGAGAAGCAGTCAATCAGTGGTATACTATTACGCCAGCTACAACACTGGGTGACTAGGGTTAAGTCTCATGGGGAAGCTCTGGAAAATGATGCCAATCACGCACTCAGAATTATCTCATCTGAGGACCAAGGGATCTGGGTTATTCATACGCTGAAACCTGAGGGTCCTTGGTTGAATGCTATTCTCAGGATGTACTATTTCCCTGATCTTCTGGTCTTATATGTTTGGACAGTATCACATTTTGTGGTTCTGGAAAAAAGGACACCTCAGTTACAGTAATGTACATATTGGAGTTTAGAGTCTCTGGAACATATGAAAGCTCCCAGGGACAAGAGCATCTACTGTGTCTGCTCCATCACTCAAGTCATCTCTTTGACCATATCTGTTCAATGTGGTTGGCCATAAGGGAGTCTTTGCATTCATTCATTCAACATATATTTATTTATGTTGGGGATATGACAGGGATGTTAAGAGAAATAGACGATAAACAAATACAAAACATGATGTGATGTAATGAAATATATTGTTAAGAAAAATAAAGCAGGATGTGGTAGGTCGAGAAATGGCCCCAAAGATTTCAGTTCTAACCCCTAGAATTGGTAAATGTTAGCTTATTTAGAAAAAGGGTCTTTGCAGATGTGATTAAGTTAAGGGTCCTGAGATGGGGAGATTATCCTTGATTTTTTGGGTGGACTCCAAATGCCATCACAGGTGTCCTTGTAAGAGAAAGGCAGAGGGAGATTTCACAGACAGAATAGGAGAAGACAATGTCAAGACAGAGAGCGATTGGAGTGATGCAGCCAAAAACCAAGGAAGCCACCAGAAGCTGGAAGAGGCAAGGAATGGATTATCACCTACAGCCTCTGGAGGGAGCACAGCCCTGCCAACACCTTAATTTCAGCCCGCTGGAACTGATTTCAGGTTTCTGGCCTCTAGAACGGTTAGAGAATAAATGTCTATTGCTTTAAAGCACCAAGTTGGTGGTAATTTATTACCGCTGCATCAGGAAACTAATACACAGGGCAACAAGGAGAGCAAATAGCTGGGCGATTACCATTTTAGAAGAGTGTTGAGGGAGAATCTCTTCCTAGGGGTACATTTGATCAGAAAAGTGAATGACAGCAAGAGATCGAGTCATTTACAAGAAAGCTCTCCAGGTAGAAAGGCAGCAAATGCAGAGATGCTTAGGTGGAAGTAAGCTTGGTGAGTCTGATGAACAGCAGAGAGGTCAGCGAGCCTGGAGTTGAGAGCACTAAGGGAGTGTCAGCAGACAAGATAGAATAGGAAGTGGGGCCCAGACCATGCTAGGGTCTTGCAGGACTTGGGGTTTTATCCTGGGTAAAGTGGAGAACATTTGGGAAGCTTTGGGAGAAGAGTGACTCTCTGCCCTGTCATTAGGCCCTCTGGCTCACTCCGTCAGTCGTTAGGTTTCATTTAATTTTCTGCTGGGTAGAACTGGAGGAAGTGCTTCAAGTCCCTTCAAGTTCTTGTGGTAAAAGAAGTGAGAGAATGTCACCCTGTGGTCTAGGCTTACATGAATGATCTCTAAGCCAATCATAAATTTCCTGCCAATAAGATTACTTTCTTCCATTAGCTTAACTCCTGTGTATTTTTATCCTAACATAGACTCTATCACTTTGTCTTGCTTTCCCACAACCTACTTTCTATTGTCCATGTCAGGGCCCAGAGGGGCGTGGGTATGAGTCCTGTTCCCAGGAAGATGGGTGAATGAGGCTGGGATGAGAGTGTAGGGATTGCACAAAGAATCATTCACAACTTCTTCCCTTGTTTAACCCTTGGCAGGAGCAACATACATAACTGTACCTTTTTCTTAAGCATGTCTGGTGTCTTAAACTAACTCCCAATGTCAAGAACCATATCTCTGTGCATCTTATGCTCCTCATAGGAATAATGCATTGCCTTTTATAGATTATGTGTTTAGTACATATTTACCGCACAACTATTTGTTGGTCAGAGTTTGATGGTGAGAGACAGAAAAAGGACAGAGCTATGAAGTGGAATGAATAAAATGTATGTTTCCTGCTTCCTCTTATCTGACTCTCTTCACAAACTCAGATTGTAGAAATTGATTGCATACTAGACCTCAGAGTTGTTGAAGCTGAACACCCACCTCCTTCTCCTGCACTTATGGTCTCAGGAGAGAGTGCTGTGGGTGCCTTTCAGAGGCAGCTGCGGGGGCAGCCTTTTCAGTTGGAACACCAGAGCTGACTCACTAGCACTGGAACCCTTAGAATTCATGCCACCTCCTCCCCTCCAACCACCTCTTCCCACCCAACACTTTTACAGAGAAGAACATTTAGATCTAGATTATTTTGAAGTATATACTTTTAATGTTATGAACACTAATGTCATTATCCCATTGGCAGGATTATTTTAATTCACTTCTCCATTATCTGCTCTATTTCACAAAGGTTTTGAAGCAGTTATGTAAGCATCTATGTAGCGTATATAGAAAAAGCTAGAGGAAAATACAAATGCTAGATTGTTTGGTACAGCTTAGAACATAATAAGTGGACAAAGAATTGGAGACTCATAGAGGGATGGATGACTCAGGAAAACCTTCTCAAAGGCAATTAATCCATGATGATGCTCACTTCTGTTCCTCCAGGTCCCTGGAATTGTTTTTTCTTTGATTTTCTTCTGAGTTGCTCTTAGGCTGATGGTATAATGCGAAGGCTCACCCTTAACTAGTATTCAAATTTTTCATCATGTTTATTTCCAAAGAGAAAAAAAGGAGAGAATCCTCTGAGGAATGGGAGTATTACAACTTGTTTTGGTAAGAAGCCTAGATATTTCATCGAGCAGAACATTTTAAGATATTATCGTAGAAATAAAGAATAGCCCTTGGGAGGAGAATCAGAGTTATCCAGAAGGAAAGAAAATCAGAAAAATGAAAGAAAATTCAAGCAAAGGCAAACTTTTTAAAGGCTCCCACTGTGAAAATAAATGACTATGGTCAAACTCGTTTAAAACTTTGCTTTTCATTTTGAAGTTTTAGAGCAGAGAGGGATCTTAGAGTTCATTTAGTTCAACATCTTCATTGTACAGATGACAAAGCCAGGACCCAGAGAGGTTAAGTGATTTGCCCATGGTCACATAGCCAATGTGGGGCAGAACCATAACCGCATTTCAGATTGTCTGACTACTGGTCTCAGGCTCTTTCTACTAAATCCCGTTGCTGCCACCAGCTGATGTCATTTTGGGAAGTAAGTATGCCTCAGCAACATGGGCCAGTGGGGAAAAGGAGAGATATAGGATGCACAGGAGAGCTGGAGACACTAACCTGGTGACTAGTCTGGAGCCTGCAAGGACAATGGACAAAACTCTACAAAGGGTGTGGCAAATTTTGATATGGTTCTGGCAGAAAGAAATACTGGAGATTCACCCCACAGAACAGAGCAACAGGAGAACCACAGGAACAAGTCTATTAAACAATGGAGTGTAAGGTTTGAGATCATCATTTTAGTAAGAGCAGACTGTTAGCCATGGGTTGAGGTAACAAGATCCACGCCCAGAAGGCTCTAGGAAGGACTAAGTAGCATATCAGAACTTCAGTAGTCTAAGGTTAAGGCAAGGGCAACTTTATATCTAGAATGGACCTTCGGTATCCAGTAGGGAAAACTTCTGAGCCTACGTTTTATCTAATAGAGAAAAATTGAGACTTGGAGACAAGATGTGTGATCAGGAATCACCTCTGTTATATGGGTAACCATGAATTCAATAATCTTCCCACGCTAGTCTTTAAGTGTGGTTAAACCAGATATTATTTCTTTCTCTTATCAGGACAGACTATTTAAGGAAGACTTCTGGAATTTAGCTGATAGAAACCATGGAAGATAGGTGGGTCCCTAGGCATACACATACTGTATCAACCAGGGTGAATTTGACTACAAGTAACAGATCACGTGATTAAAATCAGCTCAAACCATGTGGATGCTTATGTTTTACTTAACAAGACTTCTGGAGATAGGTAGTCCCAGAGTTGTTCTGGTGACTGAAAATGTAATTGTTCAGTTTTGCCACTGTACCATCCTTAGTGTATTAGGGATGACTTCTCTCTTAGTTGCAAGATGGTGGCTGCAGCTCCAAGCATCGTCTCTATGTGACAACATGCTAAACAAGAAGTAGGAATGGAAAAGGAAAAATGTGTTTCTCTGCATACTTCTCTCATCATCAAGGAAAAATATTTCCTAGCAGCTCTTCTTGGGAAGTTTTCCTCAAATTTCATTTTGTGGAACTGGGTCATGTGACATATCTAAGCCAGTTACTGGCTAATGTGAACAGGTTTGCCATGATTGACTAAGTGGAGTTGGCTATTGGATTTCTTCCCAATATTCATGATTCATTTCCCAGGACTGAACATATTTTTACTCCATCAAAATTTGTTTCTCTGAGTATGAAATATTGGGAAGAAAGCCAACAGTCAGCCACACTTAGCTGACTTACCACTTCCATAAGATTTTGAGTCACACTTGACTACAGATAGTACCTGATGTACACGAAATTTTCATATTGTTTCACCTAACCACATCCTGACATGAGAAATAAAATCTTCAAAGCCAGTTTCTTGAAGGTTCATCCATAAATTCAGAAGTCTCCCCTTTGATTTAACGTAATAAATAATGTAATATAATAAAACAGTGAGTTAAATATGTTTAAAAGTAAAAAAAAAAAACAAAAACTAACAAACAAAAACCTACCATGTATTTTGTTTCTCCAATCCAAGTTGAATGGTTAAAGTATGAAACAGAAAAATCATGCCATAGTCTCTTTTCTATCTCAAATTATTCCTTAACTCTCTTTTCTAACATTCTACCCTGATCTATTTTAACTAAGAATATGGAACATTTTCATTTTCATGAATGAAAACGTAAGTCAGTTATCTTTACATGTATATGTATTTGATGAAATTTAGAATGAACTAACAACCATGTTTTTAACATTTCTCACTAGTAGAAGTTTGAGAATTGAATAACTTAAGTTGCACAGTTACTATTTGGGGCACAGTCACTATTTTTGGCACAATGTTATGTATTCACCAGACCCTCTAGCTAGACTGTATTCCTCAGACTCCCTCTCAGATGGATAGGGCCATATGATTGAGTTCTAGCCAATGAAATAGCTGTGGGAATAAAATATACTACCTCTAGGCCTGGTCCATAGAAAATTCTCCATTGCTACGCATTGAACATGTCCTGCTCCCAAAAAGATGTATCGAAGTCCTAACTCTCAGTCCTCAGAATGTGACATTATTTGAAAGTAGAGTCATTGAAGATATAATTAAGATGAGGTCATAATGGAGTAGAGTGGGCTCCTAATCCAATATAATTTGTGTTCTTTTAAGAGAGTGCCATGTGCTATGGTCTGAATGTTTATGTCCCTGCAAAATTCATATGTTGACATCTTAACCTCCAAAGGTATGGTACTAGAGGTAAGGCCTTTGAGAGATGATTTAGATCGTGAGGAGAGAGCCCTCATGATAGGATTAGTGCCCTTATAACAGAGGCCCAAGAACACTCTCTTGCCACTTCTGCCATGTGAGGGTACCACGAAAAGTTGGCAGCCTGCAACCCAGAAGAGGACCTTTACTAGAACATGACCATGCTGGCACCCTAATCTTGGACTTCCAGCCACCAGAACTGTGGACAATGGATTTCTTTTGTTTACAGCCACCCAGCAGATGGCATTTTGTGAGAGCAGCCAGAACAAACTAAGACACCATGTGAAGGCAGAGAGACACAGGAGAAGCATCATGTGACTGGGGAGGCAGACATTGAAGTGTTGCAGCTGCAAGCCAAGGAATGTCTGGGGCTATCAGACACTGGAAGAGGCAAGGAAGAATTCTACCCTAGAGAATTTAGAGGGGACCTGGCCCTTCCTACAACTGCCAACACTTTGATTTTGGACTTCTAGTCTCCAGAATTGTGAGAAAATAAAATTCTATTGTTTTCAGTCAAATGACGTTTGTAGCATTTGTGATAGCAACTCTAGAAAACTACTATACTATCCTTCATGTTGTCTCTCTCCTCTCACTAGTTAGCCAAATGCAAAGATCCAGGAGGAAATGGAATGGCAGAGCCACTAGTTAGAAGGAACTTGTGTCCCTAAATAACTACATGGACCAGACACTATCCCATTATCCTCCTGTACTGGACAGTGAAATGAGAGCGAAATAAATGTTGTGGTCTTAAATCCTGACATATTGGGGGTTGTTTTTAATCACAAATAGCCTCCTCAATTGAATATATCACAAAGCCTGGACTACAAAGGTTGGGAAACGAATGGTAATCACAATGTAGATAATTTTAGTCTCTACCTCTGTAGATGCCACAGATGTAATAAATCAAATAACCCAACATGTTTTCTGCCTGTTTAGGAGGCTGTGAATCAATACAGGGGCATTTTTCTGTCTCAAGCCCCATAATTAGGACCTGTAGAGTCCTCACTGTTCTGCCTCATCAACTTAAAACACATTAAGGAACGTGAGTGATGATGCGAAGGATGTTGGCTTTAATTTATGAGTGTGAAGCTACTCTTTCTTTTCTTTTAATGTTATTGTGCAAATTTCAGTTGGTACTTTTTCTGAAATTATAAAAGAAAAGGAGAGAATTGCAACGTATATCTAAATCACTAAGATTTCGTAAATGCAATCCCCAAATGCAGGTAATTGCGCAAGCTTTCTTCATCACATTCCCTTCTCTTCCCCCTAAGGCAAATAGAGGAAGATTTTGGAATATTCACCATAACATCTTTAGCTATTTTTGTTTGTAAAGGCAAAAAAAGTGAAATATTAAAGAAAAACATGCCCAGGTTAGCCAGATGCAATCAGAAGGGAAGGTAAGCTGACTTGGATTCAGCAATCTGGGTTCGATAGCATTCACTATCTGTGTGACCTGAGGGCATTTGCTCAGTCTCTCTGGGTCTCCTTCCCATCACCTGTTGAAAGAGGAAGTGGAGGGTTTTTTAAAGGTGTTTGGAGAAGCCAAAACTTTGCAGGTGTTTCCTCGGGGCTTAACTCAAGAAGCGTCTACCACAGTCGCTCCAATTTTATGTATTTTACATATTCAGTTTCCACAGGAAACCAACCAGCCAACAAACAAACAAAAAATACACCAAATGAAAAGTGATGGAGCTGCTGTAGAAAACAGTTTGGCAGTTCCACAAAAGGTTAAACATAGAATTACCATATGACCTTCAATTCCACTCCTACGTATATACCCAAAAGAGTTGTAAAACAGGGACTCAAACAGATAATTTTATGCCAAAATTCACTGCAGCATTATTCACAAGAATCAAAATGTAGACATGGCCCAAGTGTCGATCAACAGAAGAATTAATAAACAAAATGTTGTGTATACATACAAAGGAATATTATTCAGACAAAAAGAAGTGAAGATCTGATACATGCTGCAACATGGATGAACCTTGAAAACATTATGGATGAAAACGGACAAATATTCCATGATTCCACTTATATGAAATATTTACAATGGGCAAATTCATAGAGACAGAAAGTGGATTAGAAGGTACCAGGTGCTGGAAGGGAGGGTAAATTGGGTACAGGGTGTGTTTGGGGTTATGGAAAAGTTTTGGAAATAGATAATGATGATGATTGTACCACTAATTGTGTATGTTAACAACATTGTGAATATTATTAATTCCATATGTGAATTTCACACTTAAAAATGGTTAAAATAGCAAGTTTTCTTTTAAATATATTTTACTACAATAAAAATTAATTAAAATTTAAAAAAATGCAATTAAACAAACAAAATCCTTTGATCAGGGGATTCTATGCCAACAAAAGTTTGGAAATGCCTATCTGCATTGTGCTAAACAACCAATATGACTTTTTCCTTGTAGAACTGAATCTTTTTATAGGATTGTCTAACTTTCCAGAATTAGACACATAGATAATTCTACGAAATCAAGCAAACTCTTAATTCTCATCAGCCCTAGATCTCAGAAGCAAGCTGTGTAATGATGACAGTTTATAGCAAACAATGGTTGCATGGAAAGCTCCAGCAATGTGCCCAGAGTAAGTAACTCTATCTCTCAGATCAGTGACAGTTTCACTGCTAAATGCTTTAGAGAGAATACATTTCTCTGGGTTCAGGAAGTTAGGACGTTGTGGTGTCCCTGAATATTGGAAGATCAGTGCAGGAAGTGGTGACGAGGTGGGATGGGGCCTGGAGACACTTCAAGGCTTTCTTTCTTCCCTCTTATGTGAGCAAAAGCATATTTCCTGGTGGATATGAGTAAGGGAGAGTTTTATACAATGATTGATGCTGATAAATATTTTCTTAAAAAAATTATCCTTACCTCCGACAGTGTCCAACAATAGTGGTTATGATTTATAATCTTCAAAGAAGTACATGTTCTTTCATCTTTTTCTTAATGTATGGGCAACATGTGTGATGGTTGCTTGAGACTCCTAAGTGGGAAATCTGGAATATGTTTTCCCCCTCCACACCCTTTCTTTATGCCTTATGTTCAGAATCTATCAACTGACAGGCTGATGAGGAATGTTTCTTCTAGGAGACTGGTTGGAAGAGTGAACAATCAGAAAACCTTTTATTGTTTTTTTTTGAGCTTTCCCATATGATAAAGCCCTACCATCAACCAAGTCTCTCTTCATTGCTTTGTGTCTTACAGAAGAGAAATTTTAGAGGTATATTTGAAGAACTGTCAAGTGGGTTTCAGAGAGTTTTACATTCTTATATTCATTGGGAACAACCATTGCATATTAACATTTTACCATTTACCAGTTAGAAAACAGCATGTAACAACATGAAATGACTGTTCTTCTTTCTCCTTATGTCTTGGTATATGAATATACCATTATATTAGAATGTCTTTTATTTATATTAAATGATTGGCAATGGAAAAAAATAGTTGGTAGTGGAACTCTCTCTTTAAGGCAATGTTAACATAAATATACTGGAAAAGAACTTACTAAGTCTGGAAGTTTATCATTAGCATTGTACTTTGTTAAGCGATGCCTCTATCAGAGTGTGTGCCCTTTGCTTTTCACTTTGCTAAGTTCACCATATATAATTAAAGAGTAGACCCTCTTAAATTCACAAGAAGTGTTAGGCCCCATTTCTAAAAGACAAGACATATGTTTCCAAATTGCCATTATCAAAGGCTTTTGTAGAAACATCATAGTGAATTAGACTGACCAATCTTGGATATATTTGGTTCTTTGTCTAAGTAAAAACAGGCTTTTGATGCCCAAATCCTTTCAACACTGCATCTCTTTTATCCCAGGTGTTGGGCATGAAAACTTGCTAGAGGCATAGGGGATTCAGGAATTAAAGAAGGTTGCACTTTGAGTTACATGTGCATGCCAGCTGCATTGTTTCTTCTTGAGAGAGATGAAACCAACAGCAAAAAGTGAGATCAGATTTGGTTATGATGATGTTAATAACAATAGTAGCTACAAAATTCTGAGTGCCTATTGTGTAGTAGGAACTTTCTAGAATTATCTCCTTTAAACTTCAAAAATGACCCTACAAGATAAGTACTAAGAAGGAAAATGTACACTGTTCTGTATGAGTATATCAGGGAAAAATGATTCTAAAAGTTTTCTGTCTTTTTTTTTTTGAGGAAGACTGGCCCTGAGCTAACATCCATGCCCATCTTCCTCTACTTTATATGTGGGACGCCTACCACACCATGGCATGCCAAGCAGTGCCATGTCTGCACCTGTGATCTGAACCGGAAAACCCCAGGCCACCAAGAAGCAGAAGGTGCGAACTTAACCGTGGTGCCACCAGGCTGGCCCCAAACTATTCTAAAAGTTTTCTTGAGGAAGAAACACTTAAGTAAAACTCTGTTGAGTATCAACTAGGACAATAGAGAAAAAGATGTTTGTGGTAGATTATGGGGATATAGAAAAACTATGAGGTAGGAAAAGATTCAGGTTATTCAAAAAGCAGAGAGCAGGCCAGCATAGCTGGAGGCTTGTGAAGGACAAGAAGTGTTACTTTAGATAAGTAGGCAGGAGCCGGATCATGAAGGGCCTCTTTCTCTAACCTGTTTCTAAGGATTAGCTATTTATATTGATCATTGCATAGATGTTGTCTATGTTCTCTACCATATAGAGTCAGATAGGACACTCAGCCAATTTTTTGATTACCACAAAACCAAAACTAATCCCAAGGCTTTGTGTGTCCAGTAGACTTTGCTGGAATTAGGTATGCTCACAAAATTATAGTGCAGCCATGTAAACAAATTAAAAATTGAATATTAGGCATAAATCTTTTAAAAATATCTTATAGCCATGTCTACCAATACAGAATCCAGCCTCCCAATAGTTTGTGTCTCTTACTTTTATCTCCTTCCTCTCCTTTGGCCTTCTCCTCTCTTCTCTTAGCCTTCTCTCTCTCTTCTTATCTGTAATTAGAACACACCTAATTCCTACTTATTTTGAGTGCAGAACAGTTTAACAATCTTTTCTTTCTGTTAACTAACATCTGCAGGGGCTCACCTTCCACCCCAAATGACTTGACTAGAAAAATAACTTTATAAAACAATGACAGGTCTCGTCCTATGAGGAATTCTGGTGAAATATGTTAAGACAATTATTTTTTATTCTCATACCTATAAATTGCAAAATTTCACCCTTGCTAGTGCATACATGCAAAAAGGCACATAAAATACTAAATGTTGCAATTACTTGGTGATAAACTAACCACCAAAGGTCATTTGGGATAAGAAAATGAGCTGGATAATGTTCTTGGTTGTGTTTGCATTAAAATGCCTTCAGGATATTCCACTGGATTCCTTGGTCCACTACACAGAATCCAGGAAAGTATAAGGTCTTTTTGTTCATGGACATGACCTGTTGTGACAACTTGTTATCTAACCATCCCTTTCCATCAAACCTTATCTTCTTCCAGTTTTTTCTCTTGGTGTGGATGTAAGGAGTCTTTGTTATAGTCAACACAATCCTGTCTGACTGGTTTTAAAAGAGGATATTAGTTTAAAGATTTTAGGTGGTTCACAGACTCTCAGGTAAGAAACCAGTCTTAGAAGTTATGTAGCCAAGAATAAGACCCAGTTACATTGGAACAGAGGAAAGAGGAGACAGAAGATCTATTTAGAGATGTTAAGCTTGTAAAATCAATGTAATTTGAAGATTAATTGTGTGTGGAGATAAGAGAAGGTAGAAGTTAAATATGAATTTCAGATTTCTGGTTTAAGAGCTAGTGGTTTGATAATTCCATTTATCAAGCATTGTGGACATTTGTCACGTGTGGCGACTCAACATTTTTTTAATTCCCTTCTTGAGTCTAAAAAATTCTTACATTACAATACCTTCATACCAAAGTGGAAGCTAGAATTTATTTTCATGATTTTCTTTATTGTTAAGTTGCGTTACAGAAGATATTTTTCCCCCCAGAAGGAGCAGTGTGAGGAAATTGCATGTGCAGAATCAATCTTTGGGTTAGCATGGCGGCAAGTCCTAGAACTTTTGCCTTCTAGTTTGGAGCATCTTCATTTGAGCCGCAGTATTGCTGCCAAGCAGCAGAAGCCATAGTGTTTTTGCTAGAACACCTCTAATCGGATATAATTGGGTCTGGATCCTGGCTGCACCACTTTCGGTTTCACTGCCACAGTCTCCAGTTTCTCTTCAACTAGTCTTGCTCTCCAGCCAGTCAATATTTTCCAGTGTAGCTAGAGTCCTTTTAAACTGCACATCTGATAATATCACTCTTCTAATCAAATCTCACCAGTAGTGTTCCTCTGGCCTTAAGAATATTCTTGAGTCAAAACTCCTAAGGTATCAGTTTCCCAGGGCTGCCATAACAAATTATCACAAACATGGATGGCTTAAAACAAAAGAAATGTATTCTTTCACAGATCTGGATGCTAGAAGTCTGAAGTCAAGGTGTCAGGCTGTGCTTCCTCCAAAGCTTCTAGGTGAGGATCCTTCCTTGCTTCTTCTAGTTTCTGATAGCCCCAGACTTTCCTTGCTTCTGGCAGAATAACTGCACTCTCTATGCCTCTGTATTCACATGCCAGTCTTCCTTTTGTCTGTCTCTTTGTCTTCACATGTCATTTTCCTCTTCTTATAAGGAAACCAATCACATCGGGTTAAGACCTACCCTAATTCAGCACAACCTCATCTTAAATGGGTTACAGCTGCAAGATCCTATTTCCAAAGAAGATAGCATTCACAAGTATTGGGGGTTAGGACTGCAAAATGTTTTCTTGGGGGACATAATTCAACCCATAACAGTGGCCTATATGGTGATCGATGATGTGGCCCCTGTGCAATTTTCCAACCTCACTTTGCTCATTTTCTTCTCTCCTCATTCTACTCTCCAGCTACTCCTGACTGCTTTCATTTTCTTGAAAGCAATGTGCCCTCTCAAATCCCACACATCCTCACAAATAGATTCCTTCTCCTTAGAACATTTCCTCTTCATCTGCCTTCCTTCCCTCATGTCTTATCAATTTTCATGTATCCTTTACATCTCTTGGACACCCCACACTAGGTTGGGGGTCTCTTGTTTGTGCTCCCACAGATAATTGGACTTTCCTCATCATAACACATATCATAATTTACAGTGATTACTTGCCCAATACCTTAACTCCAACAAATCTGGGTTGGTGTCTATTTTGCTCAACGCTGTAGTCTCAGCACTTGGCACAGTGCTTGTCACATAGCAGACTTTCAATAAGGAGAATAAATTTGGTAACTCTTTGGTAGTTTTGAATACCTGTGAACCACTTAGTTATTTAGCTTTGTATCATGTTGGAAGGGCCTAGTGTTTTGTCAGTCAATACTTTTTAATACAGGCTCTGTTAGGGGGAATAAATTGCAGTTCTTAGAAGATTGTATATCACAGAAACTTTCTACAACCTCCTCTGTATAGAAATGACCTTGGATAACAGTCCTGTGATAATCTCTTATTGGTAGGCTAGATCCTCTGGCAACTTAAGGAAAACACAGTTTCACAATACCCTTTTAGACTTTGCTCATTTCTTTTTGATTTATTAAAGTCAAGTCGTTTTATAACTTAATTTTACACCAGTCATTACAATGATAATTAACCTATTACTTTCTAGTTATTATAATCATTATTAACTTCTAGCAATGTCAAGACTTCAAACACCAAATATAAAATCAGTCTTTTGTGCAACCTTCATAGATTTACTGGTTGTTTAGATAAACTGCTTAGCATTCAGGACTAAGATTTCTGATTCCCACTCTATATTCTGTGTCAACTCCTCTCTCAATTACTCATCCTGAAAAGCAAGACTTGGTATTTCTCGAATGGTAGCTAATACAAAAGTATTTCATATCCAACTTTAGATCTTGTTTCTGTATTTATAGGGGAGTATGAATATGTCTGTTTTGATAATTCAAATATGTATATGAAATGCACCAATTTAACATTAGTATTTCATTTTCTGAACACTCCTGCCCTTTCTGCTACCTATATGGCTCTTGAAAAAAATGTATTTTTATGTTTTTATTTTTTTTAACTCCTCACATTGTACTATGGGTTGCATGAAGAATTAAAAGGAAAGACGAAATAAAAATTTATTTGAGAAAATCCTTCCTCAATTTTTCTGCTGCATTAATGTAGGGAGTACTTGAATCCAGCATCATTTATAGAATATTACATATGGTAACAAATAGATGCTCTTTAGTGGCATAATTTGTCATAAGAAACTGCTAAATATCAAAACCCACATGATACTTACATAATCCATTTTTGATATCTGTCTAGTCTCTACCAACACACACCCACACACACCCACACACACAAAATTACATGAGTGTAGGAATCACTGTTTGTTCACCACTGTTTACCTCGCTGGGTATCCAGTCGGTTAGTGAAGCAACATAGGGACAGTGGAGTGTGTTTTAAGAAGTGAAACCCTTCCCCATTGTTCCTCCCCTGGATGTTTCCATTTTCCTGTCCCTCTCCAGGGATTCTATGAATCTGCAAAGTGTATACCAAAGGGTTCAGGGGTTGATTAATTTGAATGGGAAAAATTACATGTTTATTTTCACTTTCTTCTAGGTGATATTTAGCATTCTCTCCAACAAGAAATTTTAGCAGTATCTGTGACTTTGTCACCAAGTGAAACCATAAATATTTCTTATCACAATTGTTGTACATATCTCAAAGATATTTTTGAAATTGTAGTAGTTACTCCAGCAAGATCTTATTTTTTAGTCCACGATGTAGAAGACATATGTATAGTCACGCGTCTCTTAATGATGAGGATACTTTCTGTGAAATATATCATTAGGTGATGTTGTTGTTGTGTGAACATCATGGAGCATACTTACACAAGCTAGATGGCATAACATACTACACACCTAGACTCTGTGGTACTAATCTTATGGGACCACCATCTTATATGTGGTGTATCATTGACTGAAACGTTGTTATGTGGTACATGACTATATTATATCACAAATTTGTTTCCTTTAAAAAATGTTAACTTATTTGCTTTCCCTTGTAATCAGTTGCATTTTATGCATTTAAAAATATTATTCTGTCACCAGAATGACAAAGGGATTCATGGCACGAAATGTTTAAGAACTCCTGCTCCAGGCTTTGTGAGCTGTAGTTTTTGATTCTTTCATCTTATTTGGAGTCATTCACCTGGTGCTTTAACAGGTCCCAACACAGTAATTCAAGGGCTACAGTACCAAGGCATGTGCCATAGTCACTTCAAGGTTATCAGCCCCATGACGCCTAGGATAAAATCTCCTATACCTCTCCTCACCCCCGGGACCACTCCCACCTCCAAACCTGTCCTGGCCTTGAGTTGCCTGCATATTTATCCCTTTTCTTATTTTAAATTTATTGCAGAACCATTTACCTTTTAGGCAGTATGAAAATCTGAGTTCAAGTCCTGGCTCTTTCACTTACTAGTATTATGTCCTTAGATAATTTAAACAACTTCTCTGTGCCTCAGTTTCCTCATATGCTTGATTATCTTCTCTTACATGTTGGCGGTGAAGATAAAGGACTTATTATATGTAAAGCCCTTAGGATGTCTGACAAATAGAAAGCGCTGTGCAAATATTTACTATTACTCTTAGAGGACTTTGTTCATGAGTCCTATAACTGTGTGACAGATAACTATAATTTTAAATGTAAAAGTACTGGTTAAAAAGGAAGCCTCATTTTATGTGCCACTTGAGATCATCTTGGTCTCACTCTTGTCTTATTCTAGCTGCTGCTGAGGCAGCTAGCAATTTGTGGGCTCTCACTGACACATGCAGATCCAATCTAATTGTGCTCCATGCAGCAAATCTCTCATCCCCTGCATTTGGATTTCCTACCGATGTAGAACTTTAGGGACCCTGTACACGAACATTTAGAGTTCCTGCCGAGTTCAGAAGCATGGAGGAGTTAATGTCCCTAGAGATAGAGGCCAATGGGTACATTCCATGTTTCTATGTTTCTTAGAGATGGCAGATATTCTTAATTTCCAGAAGTGTAGGTCTTCTGGATCTGTATTTGTCTTTACTAATCCTAGTTCCTCTACTATTACCACTTCAGAAAGCACACAGGGTGCCTGACCTAATAACACATCACCTTAGATCAAAAAACCCATTTGGTGGCAAAGAAGGAGAAGGATGTGCTAGCTATCACGTACCCCACCACCCAGAACTGGCCTAATAGAATGATGATGGGTTGCCTGTGAAGTCTTGGCTACAGTACCAGGTCAAAGATAATACCCTGTGGTTTTGGGATTCTGATCTCAAAAATGTAGTACAGGAGCTGAGTTAATGACCAATCTAGCTACTGTGTCCCCAGTAGGTAGAATATATGGATGCAGGATCCAAGGGATGAAAGTAGAATCAGTCCATTTCACCATAACTCCCAGGGACCTATTTGGTATGTGAAATTTGTGCTTATCATTCCACAACTTAAGCCTGTGTTGCAATAGAGTTTCCATGTCCCAAGAAGGAACACTTCCATCAGGAAAGAATAAATAATTTATCCACTGAACTTGAAACTGTATGCTTCATATATATTACCTCATCTATTTATCCCCCAAATGTTAGAGGTAGATACTATTTTTGTCACCTCTTTTTATAGATGAAGAAACTGAGTCGCGAAACTTGATTTCTTCAAGTTCTTCATGCTAATGGACCAGAAAGCAAAGAAAGAAGCTACTGAATTAATGGGGGTAATCAACCTTTATTACTATTTGAAACTAGGATTGCTGCTATACAATGGGGGTGAGGAATAAGTATGTCTGGAACCCAGGGATGAACTTGGGCATCACTTAGTTGTTCCATGCCCAGTGCCAATGGCAACAAGGGCAAGGCAAGCAAAGGCTCAGCTCTCCACGCAAACTCTTGTTTTAACAAAATGTAGCTCATAAACAATTTAAAACACTGACCAAAGTATAGGAGTTGAGTAAAGGCAAAAATAAAACAAGACAAAATAAAGTAAATCAGAAAGAGTTAAAGCGTCTCCAAGGATATTGTGAGAACTTGTGCTGCTTGATTCCGATGAAGGGCTTAGTGGTATACTCTCTTTAGTAACTTTATGCTCTTGCCACATTTGTAGAACGAATGTGGATTTTGTGTTAGGGGTAGGTTGATACTAGATCAATATTGGTGTTTTTGTTCCATTTGCATTTCTGTGTTGGTATCCTGCAGTGATTTTTGTGAAGGTGGGCCCGGAACAATTGTTTCATTGATGTCTGTTAATTCCTTGACTGCTTTATTTCCATCCATCCCAAGTGGGTTGGGAGCTTGAGAGAAAAAAAAAAGAAAGTTAGGCAATTGCTGTGAGCCACTGATAAGCAGCTGAATTATTTAGTTACTCCACAGATCCTGATTTTAAATGGCTTCTTTGGGGGTTTATTAAAGAGTTTCATATTAGTCAGCCTGTTTTTCTAGTAGTCATTTTCTGAAAGGCTTTCATTTTATTTTAAAAACTCTACTTTATGTAAGCCATATTTATATTAACATTTCAATAAATGGTCATGCAAAAGTATAGAGTTCTTGTGTATGCTTTAATACATTCACATACTTCACATGACTCTATGATTTCTTTCGTTCATCACATATATACGGTAAAGAAGATGGATACAAGTTTCACCTCTACTGTTTTCTAATGAAATGATATGGACAGCTTATTTTTATAAGCTTAGTTTCTTCACCTGTAAACAAGGGAATGGGTCTCATAAGAAGAAAAAGGATAAAAGCTCTAACACTGAGAGAATATATATTCTTGGGCAAGTTGTGAACCTTGCTGTGCCTTGGTTTTGTGATCTGTGAAACATGGATAATAGTATCTACTTTGTTGTGAGGACTAAATTAATTGGTGTATGTAGAATTGTGCCTGGCATGGAGTAAGGTGTTTATTATGTGCCAGGTGCTTCATGTATATTATCTCATCTATTTATCTCCCAAACACTAGAGGTAGATGCTATTTTTGTCATCCTTTTATAGATGAAGAAATTGAGTCCTATAGAGATTAAGTTACTTGGCCAAGGTTGTACAGACAATAAAAAGTAAAATCAGGTTTTCAACTCAGACATTCAGGCCCCATTCCATTCTACTGTCTCTCTCAAAGGCATCTGCCTAACCTCCTGCAAACATCCTAAGAGTCATATGAGGTAATTGATGAAAAAGCACATGCCGTGCTGTAAACTGATACATGAATGTTAAGATATTAAAAATCATATATGAAGGGGAAAATAAATGTAATCATTTTATACTTACTATTTACAAGTTCTCCAGTTGGCTTTTTTATGGAAGTCCAATGTTTCAGGAAATCGATATAGCAGTTTTTGAAACTTAGCTGTTTCCTTACATTGAGCATTTGGCTGCTTTTAATTATATAATTTTATTCTTTTTGTCATTCTGCGAGAGGGTTCAGACCCCAGCCAAACAGAGTACTGTATTGGGTAGGATTTTAGCAGCAATGAGGAAGTAGTGTGACAGCAAGGAAACTGAGGCAGGTCAGTACTCTGGACCAGGAAGTAGGTACGATGTGGAGGAAACCTGTGAAGGTGTTTAGAGCTCTGCCCAGACAAAATGGATACCACAGAAACAGGAACCCATCTCCGGTGCTGGATAGTTGAGTTCATTTATCTGTTTTGCACATGGTTTGGCAGTAGGGTAACGCCAAGTTAACAGATTCATGAAATAGTCCAGTGTGTTGAAGACACAGCTTTCAGAATCCTTCTTGGTTAAAAGTGTATTACATCTCTCCTTCCTCAGGCCATAAAAGGAAGGTAGAAGTGGGTTACAGCTACTGAGTCTGAGTACATTTCAATGTGGCATGGGGGTATTCATAGGCCCTACCTTATGGGGTTGTTGTGGAGATTGAGCGAATACAAGAAAAGCACTTTGCACAGTGTCTGATGCGTAGTCATTGCTCCATAAAGAATAATTGTCACCAACTTCTATTCCAGTGAGGCTTCAGCTTCCTGAGAAATATCCCCGTTATTTCTGAAAGTCACCAGGACATATCACTTTTTGTGTTCATATAGAAGTCTTCTCAGTGATGACATGTTGGTCTTCAGCTTCCCCCTTCCCTGGGCTGAGCTTTCCATCCCTGCTGGGCTGTGGGAGACCCCTTCCTATCTCAGCTGCCACCTCAGCTGGTGGCTCCTGGTGCTGGTTCTGAAGTGTCACTATTCCGTGGTAGCTCTGTGGAGTGTCTCATGTATTGATATGACAGCCCCTTCTTCCTCTAAGGCTGCACTCCGTTCTGGAGTCCCAGGGTGCTGGCAGCATGTTGGCTACCTCATCTTCTAGCATGTTGTAAGTAGACATCGATCTTTCAAGTTGCGTAACTCATAATCTTCTCTTATAGAGTTGGAAGGATCGGTCTACGGAGGCAGCTCTATAAGACAAATTCGAGTGAAGGATAACGTTCTGTCCTCGATTTCCCTTCTCCCTTTGCCTCCTAGCTTTGCCTTTTCTTAAAATAAGTGCTTTTCTCAGTATCCTATCCAATCCTCCTCAAAAATACAGACACATGGTGTGCCCCTCCAACATAGCCTCTAGATGTTTCTTGATGTCCTTCATAAGCAATGCTTAGTAACAGACTGGACCCACACCCCAAAAATACACATGATACATTTATACTAGTAAATAGAAATGAGTATTAAGTATGCCAGAAGGCATTAGTATTTTCTTCCATTTGAGTATGTGTAAAGACTTTAATCCTTTTCAATTCTGGTAGATGTGGTTCTATGACTTAGGATGACATTGTTCAGTATAATTTTCTTTTTCAGTAATAAAAAATTGTTTTCTTGAAGGTTATTCTTTCCCTAGGTTTACTGCTAAGCAGCACAATAGTAGATTATGCTACTTATTCTCATAGTCAAGCTTCCTATTCTCTTTTGAGAACTCAATAGTTGACGGCTGTTAGTATTTCTATGGAAAATTGTTAGTAAATTCTTTGGACTCTATTGTAAAAACACTTTCAACCGATGAGCTTCTTGGATGCTCGACATTTGAAGGAGAAAGAGAAGAGAAAATTGATATATCCCTTATATTATCAAACCGGGTACAGCTAGAATTATGTTCAATCTGTAAGAATTTGTTACTAATAAGATATGCAGAACAAAGAAAACCTGAAAGCACGAAGCCAAAAATAAAGCAGCAAGTATTAAGTATTCCCCTATGAGTAACTTTGTACCATTGCTGTTGATATCACAGCAGAACTGAGACACTTTTATTCTTGAATATCTAACCAGAAAATGACAACTTTATTTATTGCCCAAACTCTCAGTAACTTCTATCCTATCAACAGCTTTAGTAATATTAACTTTGATGTCTATATTTACCTTGACTGAATTATAAAAACATAAATAAGTTGATGGTAGGTCCCTGAACTTTTATAACTTTTTATTTTTTAAAGCGTTTATGCAGCAAATGATAAAAAGAAGCAGGTCTATTTTTAATAACCCACAAAGAAGTCAGCCTCGTTTACCCCTCAAACTACATGTTTTTATTAGCATTTCTCTGTGCATAAGCTATATTTAAAGCTACTGTTATATTGTAATTTCTTCCTATATCAGAAGATGTTTAAAACTTTATAGATATTAGTCTCTTAAACCCAAATAGCTAAATTTATCCCCAAACCTCAAACTGTATATTCCAGTATGGACCCAGTAATTCATGTTACATGTACTAACCTCTTACGTGTTTTTGTTTACTTTTTATAGTTTCCCTTACTGTAACAAAATGTAAATCAATTGTATATTGATCTATATTAATTGTATATATACAATTGATTTACATTTAATTTCAAGTTTACATTTTATTTCTTGGATTTCTTCTCTTACCGACCCTCCTACAGGTAACAACTTAAACTTCAGATAAGATACAAGAAAACAATGACCTGAAACAATGGAGAGTGAAAAACGCAGGCATATTCTGGCGATAGAGTCAAAACTTGTAGGAAAGGACTAGAGCTGGATGATTTTCCTGTCTTTATGGCTTTTATCCTGAGGACAGGCCAGTCTCAGGATTGTACTGGGTGGTCAAAACCCAGACAGAAAATCTGAAGCCTTTTTGGCCTGGAGAACAGAGTACAGATTTGGGGGACACTTTAGCCATGAAAAACAGAGGGTGACTCCTGGGATGGAGACAGGAGGAGAAGAGGAGCTCCTAGTTCTATGTAAAAATACTGTTCAAGTCTCCTTAACCTCCTGATCCCTGCGAGGGCAGAGAAGACTCAGATCTTCACAACTAGCGATTAAAGGTCAAACTGAAACTGAGTTGCTACTCAAGAGACAGAGTTTGTGTATTGGATGCAACCAAGTTAATTGCCTATGAAAACAAAACACTAATATTCTTTGAGGAACACAACAGGATTCAGAGTCTCTATAACACACTATTTACAATGTCTTGGTTACAATACAAAATTACAGTCTCAAAAGAAAAAGAATTCAACCGAGATCAACCATGAGATGCTCCAGATGTTGGAATGGACAGACAAAGATTTTAAAGCAGTTATTATAATTTACTTAATGAAGTCAAGAAAAATAAGCTAATAATATATGGAAATATAGGCCACCTCAGTGGAGAAATAGAAATAAATGGAAATTCTGGAACTGAAAAATAAAATAACCAAAATTAAAATTCCCTAGATAGGCTTTTCAGCAGAATAAGGATGATAGGGGAAGCCATCAGTGATCTTAAAGATAACTCAATAGAAGATGAATCTGAAGACAGAGAAAATAAGATTGAAAAAAATGAACAGAGTCTTAGAAAACTGTAGGCAATAACAAAACAGCAACAACAAAAAAGTAGCATAATCAAACGGCTGAAAGCCAAAGATAAAGAGAAAATTTTGAAGCAATGGAGAATAATGACTTTTTACATTCTGAGGACATAAGCAAAATTAATCTATGACAAAAAAAATCAGAACGGTGGGGGCGTAGGGACAGGGACTGCCCAGGAATGGACATGAGAAAACTTTTTGGGTTGATATCATGATAGCTATTTGGGTTACATAGGTGCATGCATTTTACTATAACAGTAAGTATACACTTAAGATTAGTACATCTCCTTATGTGTAAATTTAAATTGCACATTAAAAGAAAAAAACTAAATCCAAAACTGTAGTTTACTCCTGCTGGTTTTAGGTACTCTGAGGACAGAGATCCACTTCATTCCCATCATTGTGTCCATTGTGCTGAATACAATGTGTGACATAGGGTACATGATAAGTAAATTTTTGTTGAGGTAAATTTAATTCCACATATTCCTTTTTCATTTCCACTGATGCAATGCAGATGAGTAGACCATGATCAAAGTTCTGGAAAATAAATAGATGGATGAAATAAGGAATCTGTATAATCTTGAGTATCACAAGCTAATGAGAAATTAAATATATTATACAGTGTAGGTCATGGAATAACATGTTAGAGTTTGCAGTTTTAGAACTTCCATTGCTCTATATCAAGTGATTAATGTAAGCCAAGAGCTTCACATACATTATCTCAAAGAACATATACATTATCTGCAAGAACACTGAAAAGTAAATATTAATATCTCCCTTTTGAGTTGACCAAACAGAGACTAAAGAGAGACAAAAGATTGAGATTATATGGCTGACAAGTGAGTAGCTGTGTAAGTCAGGATATTTTTAGAAAGCAGTTCTTTTCAGATGGTTCAAATGAAGAGAATTTAATGACAACCTACATATAGAGGTTTGGATAGGGTAAAGGGAATAAAAAAGTGATGATGAGGTACTCAGAGACAAGCAACTTAAGGAAGCCAATACAGTGCCTTAGGTCTGCAGAGACTAAGTGGGGAAATAGTATTTCCAGAACCCAGTGAATATAGAGGAGAAGAAGCCTGATGGGAACTCTAGTAGGGGAGGCTTGTATTGCCAGACCTGTGGTGTGAAAGAAGGGGAAACATATTTAACCCCTATTACTTCCTGCAGGTTCTTATACTGGTTGAGTCCAACTGGATGCCAGCAGTCAAGGGAGCTGTCAGAGCCAGCCTCCCAGGGCACAGAGCAGATCAGAGAAGAACGGAGAATAGAATGGGGTGGAGTAATTGGGAATTAACCTGTACTCGTAGCCACACTTAGATTTGATCCCATGTTCTCGTGTCTTCCCAGGCCCATGTTCTTTCTTATACATGAAGTTGACTCTCATTTTAGAATCAGAAATTTTAGGAACTTAGAGGAAGATGGACACAGATGTTAGCTCAGGGCCAGTCTTCCTCCGCAGAAAAAAAAGAGGAAGATTGGCAGTAGTTAGCTCAGGGCTAATCTTCCTCAAAAAAAAAAAAAAAGAGAAAGAAATTTTAGGAACAACCATGATTATTATTATGGTTAGAGAACTGTTGAATTAGGCACTCTCAATTTCTTTTCTAGCAGTCAGAAGGTCATCACATAGCTCCTGAGTTTAGATGTGGAGTGGAGGATGAGAATGAACTACCACCTCCTAGGTTAATTCTTGGATCATTAGCTCAGACACCCTAACCATCTTTCAAATTCGACATACACTTGTCCACAGGTTAGTGGACTCTTTCAGAACTTACACATGAGTGAAACAGTTACCAAATAAATGCCCTAAGGCTAACTGATGGATGGTTACTCTTTAATGTGACATTTTAGAGCACAGAAAAGACAGGGACTAAGATAATTGTTCTCCAGCTGGCTAAATCTAATGCAGCTAGGAAAAAGGACTAGGGTGCAGGATCTGGCTTCAATTATTTCCAGCCCAGTGAGTCTTTCAGTAATGTCTTCTAGAACTGCTGGCCCTATTCAATTGTCTCAGCAGCATGAAACACCGACTTCCCAGGAATGTGGTTGAAAATACAGATTAAATGAAATATTCTTTTCTAAGTGTTAACTAAATAGGCTAATCAATATCAGTGAATCTCAGCTTCTTGTACACAAAATGGACATAATAATAGTGTGCACCTCATAAGATGGTTGTGAAATTTAATAAAGTAACAAAAATAAAGTACTTGTAACAGTGCCGGGAAAATAATAAGCATTCAATAAATGTTAGCTATCATCATTGTTGTTAGTATTTTACTTCATGTTGAGCAATGACCTTTGCCTGCTCTTTGCCCCGATTCTCTTTTTAGATTGTTTCAAGAGCCTTTCTGAGATTTCTCTCCTTATGTATTTTTCATTTTCTCTTAAATTTCAAGTGTGTTGTCTTGGCAGAGACTCTTGCATGCTGGTATTTCCAACTTTGCTTAACTAGAAGATGCCATGAATATGAGTTTTTGCATGGCACTGCCTTGGAAAATAAGCCGTATATTCATGGATTCCTTCTGGTGTGAAGCTCTGCCAAAAGTACCCTTTGACCCATGGTTTATTTACATGTGTGGTAAAGCAGGAGCAGTGAATTATTGATCAAAACTGTGGGGGATCAGAATTGGCCACCTCAAAATGTGTCTCTTTGGCTTGATTATTTTTAATATGGCCTGATTATTTTTCAGGACAAAATATTCCAAAAGAAACTTTGACCTCCCCCTAACTGATTGAAAGAATTTAAGATAAAATTCCTGTCCCCAGGACAAGCCATCACCATAGAGAACTCTGGGTATCGGTAGATGGTGAGGGTCCTTGCTAAGCCCATCCTTATCAAAGTTCTGTCTACCAAACATTTGCTTTTCCATCTCCAGGGGAATTGCCTTCCTCCCCTTTGAAACCCCAAACCACTGCCCCCAACATCCTCCTTTGTCTTTAGCTGAAAATGATATTTAAGGTGGAGGCTTTGGCCATTCTGGAGAGTTGTTCAGTTTTCCTGGGTTTCTCCCACGTATACATGTTATAAAGCTTTGTTTGATTTTCTCCTATTATTATATCTCCTGCCAATTTAATTTGTAGACCAGCCAGAAGGACCAAGAGGAGAGAAGAATTTTCTTCCTCCCTACAAAACTTTTAAATTTCCACTTCCTCTGCTTCAAGTTGACCTCTGACCTTTAACTTAGCCTTCTTCTCTGTTCTATTTTTTTTTTTTTTGAGGAAGATTAGCCCTGAGCTAATATCCACTGCCAATCTTCCTCTTTTTGCTGAGGAAGATTAGCTCTAAGCTAACATCTGTGCCCATCCTCCTCTATTTTATATGTGGGATGCCTGCCACAGCATGGCTTGATACATGGTGCACAGGTCCACACCCAGGATCCCTACCAGTGAACTCCAGGCCGCTGAAGCAGAGTGCACGAACTTAACCACCATGCCACAGGGCCAGACCCCACTCTTGTAATAAAAGAATTTGGGTTCAAATTCTGATTCTGCCACTTACCAATAAATGACCTTCGGGAAATCACGTTTAGATATCTGCTAAGTTTCTATATCTGCAAAATAATGATGACATGATGCTTACTGCGTCTGTGTATTTGTTAGCAGAGTGGAATGTCTCACACATTTAACAGGGTCTTAGTTAATGTTAATTAAATCTTGAAACTCTATCTTCTTTAAGTTTCAAATAGAATTTGATGGAGTAATTCCTCTACTGCTTTTCAAATACATATGTATGTATGTGCATGCTTGTACATATACATACATATGTACATGCATACACACATATATATATATATATATACACACACACATATACGTATATGTAAAATCCCAAAGAAGAATAAAAAACGGCTGAAGGCACCACTAGGATCAAAGCCAGAAGATTTTAGACTCCGCTGACAACTCACTGTTACCTTGGTCAATTTCCTTGACCTCTCTGTGTTCTCGTTTATAAAATGAGCAACTGGACTAGAATTGTACTTTACTGGCAAAAGTTAGAAGGTACTTCAGATATAGTATGGCTTCCTCTTGGAAATTCATAGTGCATGTTAACATAGTACAAACTCTGGGAATTCTCTTAGTAGAAAAATTCATTTAACTTTGCTAAATTTAGTGTTTCTATGACTTGTCTGACTATGCAACTCTTTTTGAAAATAATGAATTAACATCTTGCAAAACACTGGTGTTCTGCACATAAAGGAGGGGGAGTGGGTTCTGGAGTAGATGACATCCAATTCTCTCCTCCTCACACTAGAGTTCAATGAGTTCATGATTACTCTGTAGTGTGATATATCGGTGTCTTCGTTATACTATCCTTCCCTACACTTATGACTAATGAGTGTCATAAGCTCTCTTCTCTCTTTTTTCAAGGAAAAGGGAGTTAATATGATTGATCATATTGTTTGCATGATCCACAATTTACTAATGGGAATTGTTACATATCCTAAAACCCATGCTTTCTTTGCCATGTGGAATTATTTTTTTCTCCCACTGGTTCAAAAATTTATATTTAGAAGTAGGGAATGTGGGACTTAGATTTTTCATTCTATCATTGTTTGTGTGTATTAGTTCCCCTTTAGAACTGAGCAGAACCAAGGGGATCATGATTGGCTAAGAGAACTTCACCAATTCTGAGGTTTCTGGCCATAATATAAAATCCATGGATACCCCACCTTGGTTGTGCAAAGGAGAATAGCATTTTCATTGACCTTTTATGCATCTTCTAAGTGATGAAGCTAAGAACATCCATTTTGACTTTGGGGTTGTTTCATTTGAACTGATGGACTTGAAATTCAAATAATTCTCCAATAGGAATAATCTTTGCATTGTAGGTCTTAATTATGAGAAATGAATAATGAGAGGACTTTTCCCTGTAGTGCTGTCTTAGAGTCCTGGAAGAAAAGAGATGGCACACTCAAACTGAGTAAGTGAGGAAGGATTCGTAAATAGCTATTTACCAAGTGTGGGCCAAACCAAGAGAAAATGTACCAGGGGAGGAAAACCCCTGATCATACTCTTTACCTGCTTTATAATCTCCTAAAGATGGTGCAACCAAACCGGAAGCCAGAAGGCAAGGGTGCCTGTTGACTCAATTCAGATCTCTAACAGGATGGAGAGTGTATCTGATGTGGGGAATGGAAAATATCTTGCACAGGTGCAAAGTGGTCAGGCCACACACTTTGATAAGTTTTTAGGCAAGGGAAGACTATAATTGCACCTATTCAACTCAGTCCATCCTAAGTGTTAAGACATCATCTTCGTTTAATTCTCTAGTCA
Organism: Equus caballus; assembly: GCF_041296265.1. Lineage (NCBI taxonomy): Eukaryota > Metazoa > Chordata > Mammalia > Perissodactyla > Equidae > Equus > Equus caballus. The sequence continues at coordinate 39,528,183 of NC_091707.1, forward strand.
TCTTTAAGCAAGCATTACTGTTTTCCACTGCGATAGGAAGAACTACCCTATTTTGAAATGGATATGCTTCAAGTTTATGCATTTTCATTTAATTGTATTTTGTTTTACGAACAAGTACAGCACCTACTATGTGTCAGGCACAGTCCTAAACACTTGAAATATGCTCACGCTTTAATTCTCATAACAGCTTTGCTATTGCTACAATTATTCTCCCCATTTTGCAAGTGGGGAAACTGAAGCACGGGAAGTTAAGCAACTTGCCTTACAATATGCAACTAAGAAGCAGCAAAGCTAGCATCTGCATTCAGGCAGTCTGATTCCATGGCCTTTAAATGAGTATGCTATGTTGCTTACCTGTATGGTATGCTGTCTTGCGAAGTCATCAGCCTAAACATACTCAACTCCCTCTATTAAAGAGTTCAGGTAGTGTCCCTTTCCTTTCTCTTCACACAAGGCTGTTCCTAAAAGGGTGCAGGGCCCAAGGAAACTTACCCAACACCTGATCAAGATAATAGTGCTTGAAAGGAGGCTGCGATCTTAACATCCTTCCTCGGAACCTTGGGAAGTCACTAAAGGAAGATATTGCTAAATCGAATTCCAGTAATTGTATTAAAATAGGGCTTAGTATCCTGAACACTGCTCCCTACCAACCATGGAAGCCCAGGGCGGCCAGTCGACCCAAGAGTCAAGACAATTAGAATTGGATTTGCCTGGGTTCAAATCCTAGAAATGTTTATTTGTTGTATGTTTAAATAGAGGGATGGGAAATGTAGGAGACATTCAGCATACTTGTCAAAGCAAGTGTTTCAAAATAAGAAAAATAAGAGTTCAAATTCTAGTTCTGTCTTTAATTCAGTATTTGTCAAGTTATTTAACTTCTGATCCTTAGTTTACTAAGAACTAAAATGGGGTTGAAAATACCTACCCAAGTTGCTCTGTCAATCAAATGTAGTAATGCATATAAATTTAGCAGCATCTGAAATGCAGTAAGCATTCATTAAGTGAGAGTTAACGTCCTCCTCCTCCTCCTCCTCACCATCAACATCATACATCTCTTTGGGAAATGTCTCACTCCATTGTGTACAATTCTGATGAGGCTGTCAATAATAGTTTCTTTTACACTCCCTGCTTGAAATCTCTTAAAGGCAAGAGACTGAGACTGGCTGGCCAGAAATCCTCAGGAACTGGTTTAAAGGATGTTGTATTAGTTTCTTCAGGCTGCGATAATAAATCACCATAAGTCAATGGAAACAGAAATTCATTTTGTTACAGAAATTGTTTTAAAAAAACACATTTATTCTCTCACAGTTCTGGAGGCCAGAAATCCAAAATCAAGATGCCAGCAGGGTTAGTTCCTTCTGGAGACTGATGAAGAATCCGTTTTATGCCTCATTCCCAGTGTCTGGTGGTTGCTGGCAATCCTTGGAGTTTCTTGGCTTGTAGATACATCACTCTAACTTCTGCCTCCATCTTCACATCAGCTTCTCTGCTGTGTCTTCCTCCTTTCTGGATCGCATAAGGACACATGTCATTGGAGTTAGGACCCATCCAGTTAATTCAAGATGATCTCATCTAGAGATCATCAACTTAATTATGTTTACATAGACTCCTTTCCAAATAAGTTCACACCTACAGGTTGTTGGTGGATATATCTTCTGGAGGCCACCATTCAACCCACTGCAGATGGGCACTTGATCCCAGCAGGGTTCATGCATGGCCATCAAGCTCATCTCACAGAGAAAGCCTGTATAAAAATCAAGACAACATAGACAAAAGCAGGGAAAAATGCTGAGGCAATGGGGAAAGAGACAGGAAGGGATGGGGAGAAAGAGAAAGGGAGAGAGAGGGAGAGAGAGAGAGATATCAAGAGAACGCCTAGATCCAGTTGACTTCTGAGTCATTTCTACTTTTGGACTTCTCAGTTCCATGAGCCAATTAGATGTCTATCTGTTTGTTTTTTGCCTAAACTTCTGGAAGAATCCTGAATAATGCAACTACTAATAATAACAGATATTAATTCCTTTCCTTTATCTGTCCTTGGTAGCAAGGGGAGGAGAAAGTGTTGGAAAAGGGCTTCCTGCTGAGTGATTATTCAGATGGCATAAACAGAGCCCTTCTCACGCTGTTATAGGTTCCTGCTCACCTGCCTGTCTTCCCTCTAAGGATGCTCTGCTCTAGTGAGATATCATATGTTGAGCGCTTTCTATTTTTTTAAGTACTGGCAAAATCTTTGCACGTGTTATGTTTTATCTAATCTTATAGAAAATCTATGCAATAGATGATATTATCCTCATTTACAGATAAGAAAAGTGAAGTTCAAAAAATCGAGATATCATCAAATTTCTTACAGTTAGCAAAGGGTTGTGTCAGGCAGTGACTATGTTGTCTTCACTGTTGTATCTTAAAGATTTATCCCAGGACTTGGCACATAGTAGAGCAATGGTTCTCAAAGTGTGTTCCCTGAATAAGCAGCATCAGCATTACCTAGAGTCTCACTAAGAATGCAAATTATAGTCTCTACTCCATACATGCTGAATCAAAAACTGGGGTGCGCCCCAGCTCTCCAGGTGATTCTGGTATGTTAAAATTTAAGGACCACTCAGTGGATATTCATCAAGGGTAGGACAACAGTGAAAATGTTGAATCAAAAGCTGGAAGTCTTAGTTAAAGGAAAAAGTTTGGCCTAGGGTCTATAGGTTCCCGAGAAGTCAGATGACTTCTAATACCAGAGTGAGAGAAAATGTCTATGGATACCCTAAAATTACTCTTCTCCATTATTTGACAACAGCTAAGTTATTCCTTTAAGGTATAGAGTTTAGAACCCACCTGCAGTACACTTGACACGACTGTAGACATATAGAAAGCAAGGACTTCTGGCCTTCCTGAGAATGGAGAGCTTCCATCTCTTCACCCATGGTACTGAGCTCCATTCCTGGTATCTCTCAGCCTTTCCTTAAAGCACAAACTTGCGGAGAAAAAGAATTATCTTTTCACACCATTTAGGCCATTGCTTACTTAATGGGACATATAATGTGATGAAATTGCCACCTGGTGGTTGAGATATGGGACAGTTCCCAAGGGTATAATTATATAGGCTGTTATTTAATATCTTAACTGTACCTACTCCAAAGTCATGCCTGTGGAGTTAGTTAATGTTATGACAAACTGTAGATTGGAACCGAGATTTTTGACATTTTTAAAACGGCAGAACAACAAATGACTAGACTTGAGGAGGGAAAAAGCCCTGCCACATGATTTTAAAGAAAAATTTATCACAGATGCAAGGCACTCAAGACAGAATAAAACACGACTGAAGGACAGAAAGCAAAGCATAGTGAGTAAAAGCTTAGAGTTTAAAAGTTTTCTACATATATTCATTTTGAAAATGACGTTTCATTTTAGATAGGTAATATCATATGTGTAAATGAAGAAATATGGATAGAAAGTTAAATATCTGTTTACAATAAAATTTGAAAATATATATTTCTAGGAAATTCCAGGATTTGAGTCTTTTAGATGCACTCCTTCCCTGTGGAGTACTGAAGTGCAAAGTAGTCGGGATAGAATGGGTTTTGTTGCAAAAAACAAATTATGTTGAAATATCAATGACCTAACAACAACAACAAAAGTTAATTTCTATCTTATTCTACATGGCCAATATAGTTTGGGAGGGAACTGTTTTTCACATAGCTACTCAAAAACCCAGGCTAATGGGAAACTCTGACAATTTGTAGTTTCATCCTCTGAACATAAGCCTCTAGCGTGACAAGAGGAAAGGAAGAAAACACACATTGGCTCTTCTATGCGCTGGCCTGGAAGTGATACACATCACTTCCACACATGGCCCATCGGCCAGAACTTCTCATATGGCCTCACTTAATTTTCAGGAACTTGGAAATACAGGGATAGTACATGGATTTGGGGTGAGTAGCAAGTATCTGTGCCTAAAGTACCTATTTGTCCTAATTAATCTGATTTCCTTCTAGGTCATCCTGTAGCTCAACTAGACATTCTGGTAGCCTGTTGGGACTTCGGAATAAAATCCTCAGCTTTCATAGTAGATTGTGAATATTGTCTTTGTTTCCTTGGATAGTATAGCATGTGAGTCTTCTTTCCACAGCTGAGATCCAGCTTCTGCTAAAACACTAACAGAAAAAATGTTGCCTCAGGAGCTTACAAGGGATTTCCTTTTCAACTATTTCTTCAGGACTAAGAAAATTCTTGGAATCAAATTAGATCACCAAAAAGTAGTATTCCTGGGCCTCCTTAACTTAACCTTCTATAGGAATATCTTTGGTGAGTTAAGTTTGAATGTAACATCCTTAATGTTTATCGAGAGTCGAAACAAGAACACCTCTACAGCACCCGCTCGAGATTCTTGAATATCCTTTGCATAAAGACCCATGGGATACCATCCATTTAGGGACCACAGTTAAATACAGTAGAACAGATTTAGGCTCTAGAACTCAGTACTAGATTTGAACCCCACATCTGGCATTTCTTGTCCTAGTGACCTTTGTTTGATAACTTCATCCTCTTCCTTCTTAGTATTCCACTACAGAGGATTAAATTGAGGTCTAGTATAGTCTCCAGGTATTTTTTTAATTTCTCTGATTTCTTCGCTGATCCCACTGTTGTTCAGTAGCATATTGTTTAGTATCCACATATTTGTGACTTCCCCAGCTTTGTTCCTGTAGTTGATTTTTAGTTTCATACCATTGTGGACGGAAAAGATACCTGATATGATTTCAATCTTCTTAAATTTGTTGAGGCTTGGTTTTTTCCCACAATATGGTCTATCTTTGAGAATGTTCCATGTGCACTTGAGAAGAATGTGTAGTCTGCTGTTTTTGAATGGAGTGCTCTCTATACATCTGTTAAGTTCATCTGGTCCACTGTTTCCTTGTTGACTGTCTGGATGATTTATCCATTGATGTAAGTGGAATGTTAAGGTCCCCTACTATTATTGCGTTGCTGTCAATTTCTCCCTTTAGGTCTATTAATAGTCGCTTTATATACTTTGGTGCTCCTGTGTAAGGTGCACATATATTAATAAGCGTTATATCTTCTTGTTAGAAAGTCCCTTTTATCCTTATACGATGCCCATCTTTGTCTCTTATCTTTTTGTCTTGAAGTCTGTTTTGTCTGATGTAAGTATGGCTACATCTACTTTCTTTTACTTGCCATTCACTTGGAGTATCATTATCCACCCCTTCACTCTGAGCTTATGTTTGTCTTTAGAGTTGAGACGTGTTTCCTGGAGGCAGCGTATTGTTAAGTCTTATTTTTCAATCCATCCAGCCACTTTGTTTCTTTTGATTGGTGAATTCAATCCATTTATATTTAGAGTGATTATTTATATATGGGCGCTTGGTACTACCATTTTTATTTCTTGTTTTCTAGTTCTGTTTCCATTGTTTCTTTTTCCTTGCATTTCTGTCTGCCATTTTAGTTTAGTGGCTTTCTGTGATGTGTTTCTCCTTATTTGCTTTGTGACTCTGCTCTGATTTTTGTTTTGTAGTTACGATGTTTGTATAAGAGATCTCATAGATGAGATAGCCCTTTTTCTGATAGCCTCTTATCTCCATTAGTCTATACGGGTTCCATCTCTTTCCTCTTCCCCATCTATGCTTTTGTTATCACAAGTTCTTCCTTTTTGTATCATGAGTTTGTGACCAAATTGCCTTGGTTACAGTTATTTTTGATGTTTTCTTTCTCTTCATCTTTTGTGTTATAATTGAGCATTTACTAACCTATTCTGATATACAGCTGCAATTTTAAGATTCTATTTATCTCCTTGCTCAAGGTTTTGTAAACCTTTGCTTTTTTATTTCAGATAGGAGAGCTCCTTTTAATTTTTCTTATAAGGTAGGTCTAGTGGTGATTAACTCCTTCAGCTTTTGTTTGTCTGGGAAATCTTTCATTTCTCCATTTATCTAAAGGGTAATTTTGCTGGAAAGAATATTCTTGGATGATAGTTTTTGTATTTTAGTATTTTGAATGTATCATTCTACTCTCTCTTCGCTTGTAGGATTTCTGCTGAGAAATCTCTGTAAAACCTGATGGGGATTCCTTTGTAAGTTATTTTCTTCTGCCTTACTGCTCCTTATATTTTTCTTTGTCACTGACTTTTGATAGTTTTAATTCTATATGCCTTGGAGAAGGTCTTTTTGCATTGAGGTAATTAGGAGTTATATTAGCTTCATGCACTTGCATGTCCAGTTCTTTCCCCAGGTTTGCAAAGTTCTCAGCTATTATTTCTTTGAATAAGCTCTCTGCTCCTTTCTCCCTTTCTTCTCCCTCTCAGATACCTATAATCCTTATTTTCCTAATTGAATCAGATATTTCTTGAACAATTTTTTAATTTTTAAAAAATATTGGTTCTCGGGCTGGCCCCGTGGCTGAGTGGTTAAGTTCCCACGCTCCGCTGCAGGCGGCCCAGTGTTTCGTTGGTTCAAATCCTTGGCGCGGACATGGCACTGCTCATCAAACCACGCTGAGGCAGTGTCCCACATGCCACAACCAGAAGGACCCACAATGAAGAATATACAACTATGTACCAGGGGGCTTTGGGGAGAAAAAGGAAAAAATAAAATCTTAAAAAAAAAAAAATATTGGTTCTCTTGGGGCTGGCACAGTGGTGCAGTGGTTAAGTTTGCATGTTCCACTTCAGTGGCCTGGGGTTCGCTGGTTCAGATCCTGGGTGCAGACCATACACACTGCTTGTCAAGCCATGCAGTGGCAGGCATCTCACATAAAATAGAGGAAGATGGGCATGATGTTAGCTCAGGGCCAGTATTCTTTAGAAAAAAGAAGAGGATTGGCAGCAGATGTTAGCTCGGGGCTAATCTTCCTCAACAAAAAAAAAAAAAAAAAAAAAGAGGAAGAAAAAAAATCCTGGTTCTTTCTCCTACTCTGCCTGAATCATTTCTAGGTTTCTATCCCCAAGCTCACTAATTCTCTCCTCCATGTGGTTTGCTGTACTTTTAATACTTTCTATATTATTTTTCATCTCATTAATTGTGTTCTTCATCTCTAGAACTTCTGTTTGGTTTTTATAGAATTTCAATCTCTTTGGTGAAGTACTCCTTCTGTTCATTAATTTTATTCCTGAGCTCATTGAACTGTCTTTCTGAGTTTTCCTGTAACTCACTAAGTTTCTTAATGACAGCTATCCTCAATTCTCTGTCAGTTATATTGTATTCTTCTGTGACTTCAAGTTTGGTTTCTGGAGAGCTGTCATTCTCCTTCTGTTCTGCCATGTTACTGTATTCTTTATGGTGTTTGAGGATTGATCCTCTGCTGGTGCATTTGTGGTAGTAACCACCTTTCTTATATGGGTATGGCTTTAGTTACTTTGGTTCTGTGCTGCTTCTGGTTGTATTTGAGAGCCTGTATTTTCCACCCTCCACTGCCTCTGCTAGAGGCATCATCACTGCCCTCCTTGTGCCGTTTGTGCCTCTGGGGTTGCTGATGCCTTGCTGCTTATGATGTTGCTTTAATCTCAGTGTCACCACCAGGGTAACCAGGCTGTGAGCACTTTCTCCACTGGCTCTCTGTGGGCTCTCCACAGGCCCAGATGCTGCTGTCCCATGCACCACCTGTGCTACCACTCCTGGGTAGTCTAGGGGTACTGTGTTCATGGGTGTTGCTGTTGCTGCTGGGGGACCCAAAGACCAGGGGAATTGTATGCAGCCCCCTCTGCTGGTGTGGCTGCCATCAGGGATACCACCACTAGGGGCTGGGTCACCAGTTCTGCTATGGTTCCTGAAGCCTCTGGTTGCAGGTTCTACCTGCCACTGCTAGGGGGAAGCAGGAAATAAGCAGGGAGAGGTTTTTGTTGTTGCTAGCTGTACAGCCTCTGGTCTCTGGTGCTAGCCAGTGTGCTTTGAAAACTCGAGTCAGAGCACCCTGCCCAGCCAGGAAAATCCAAGTGTTGTATACTATCCTCACTGTTGGAAAGACCTGGCCACTGCTCGGAGGGGGGCACACAGTGGCTCTACTTGGAGACAGACAGAGAGTAGGCCAGCCTGACATCTTCACGTCTGCCAAGACCACTTATGGGTGAGCAGGCTGGGTCTGCTGGGAGATGGGCAGAGAGCAATCCACGCCTGTTTTCTCACAGGCATGGAGGTCAATGTGAGGAACAGTGCCCTGGATAGCTGCTGTCAGGGGAAAGGGAAGGGGCTGCTCCCCTAGTTCCACTGTCTCCCAGGGGTCCAGGGCACCCACCTTCAGATGCATAGATGCCTGGATCTCTCATGCATCCTGTTGTGTTGTGTAGGGAATCCACTGCTCAACGGATGCCTGATTGGTTGTAACTCAGAGGGGAGAGACGAAGGGAACAACTCACTCCACCATGATGCCGATGTCACTCCTGAGGTCTAGTATAGTCTTGTGGTTAGGAGTTTGAATCCTGGAGCTAGACTTAAGTTTGAGTCCCAATATGACCACTTACTAGTTATGTTGCCTTAACTAGTTAACTAGTTATGTGGCACTTAACCCTCTGTATTTTAATTTAGTTATTGGTAAAATAGGGATAATAATAATACCTATATCTAAAGTTATTGTGAAAATCAAATTGATTAATATATGTAAAGCCCTTAAAACAGTGCCTGGCAGAGAATAAGCACTATATTAGTTAGTGCTTACTATTATTATGGTTAAATTAGAGAATGTTTGTAAAGAACCTTTTACATAGTAAGTGCCTTATAATACAGAAGCAGCAAAAAGCTAGTCATTCATGAAGATATTTGCTCCTTTATTATCAAATAATGGCAGTGTAAACCTTTTTGCCTTTGCACTGGCTGCTAGGAAACTCAGAGCTAGATTTAATACCCAGTCATAATATCTACACGTCCTTACATTGTTGGATTTACATGTATGTAATATAAAATACTGAAACCCTCTTTTGAAAGAAGGCAGGGTATAAATTTTTTTGATAGTAGAAATGTACTAAGGTCAATGTTTTTAATAAAAAGATTCCTTTCTTACTCTTCCTTCCTTCTGTCCTTCCTTCCTTCCTTCATTTTGTAAAGCAGGTAGAACTAGAGAGATTTCCATCCTACTCTATAACTTGTGTTATAGAACTAACCTGTGTAGGAGTTAGACATCATTTTAGAAGGAAGCAAGCAGCTAACTGAAATAATACTTTAAAAAATACTGATGATTTAAATAACTGAAGGGCTTCTGAAACCCTCTACAGACTATTGTAAGTTTCAGTGACTTCTCCTCTCACTAAAGCTATTTCTCTCCTCCCACGCCTTGGTATGGTCACTGATTGGCAAGTAGCTTGTGCACTCTGACTTCTGCTTTCCCTGGAAAATATCTGTGATTAAATACCCCACTCATGGTGTATAGAAGGGAGAAGTAGAACTTAGGGGGTTTATTTCAGATGACTCCTAGTTTCATTTGAATTGTTGTGCTTCTTAGATTGCTTGGTGAAGAGGCACACTTCCAGAAAGATATAAGACTGTTGGAAAGAGTTCAGTGACGTGAAAGGAAATATGGTCTGTGGCAGGTTGGAAGTATTAAGTTCTTAGGAACTGTCAGAGGCCAAGTATATAATAAACTTGAGTAAATGGCAAGATGATGGGGAAGAATAATTGCCCAGAGGTTTGCGGTGCTTATAAACACCTAGGAAGAAGAGGAAATGGGGAAGAGGATTTCAGACAGCAGGGCTGTGAGCAACTGAAAGAAAGGAAACTCCCTCTGTACTGAACTCAAAGTACTTATTGTTTATACTATTCTCTTTAGAATTAGTCATTTTTATCACCCACAACACTTCCTCTGTGGTTTTGTATTATCACCTGACCTTTGACCTGTGGATGTCTTATTTCCACAATATGGTTATAAGTTACTGGATGGCAGGGACCTCAGTTATCCTTCTTTGTCTCCCTGTCAATGAACAAATGAGATGGTTCTAAGCTAAGCTCTGCTATTCCTTAGTGGCACAGACTGGAACAAGCTACTTGAATTCTCTACGTTTTAATTTCTTCTGCAAAATGGGCCTAATGATATTCATGCAGTAGAGTTTTAGGGAAGTCTGATGATAGATAAAGTGCTTGGACATATTAAGTAGGACTTAAATGTCAGTTACTATCTTTCCCTTTCACAGTGGCTGATCCAGTGCCTGAAGAATAGTAAGTATAATATTGTGCTGTTATAGTACAGATAAGTATAATATATGGTATATAAATGTGGTATACATATATAGTATACAAATACATATATATACATATATAGATATATAAATATACAATATCTAAGGTAAAAATATACATCCTTTCCCATATTGTAAACTTTTACCTCTTGCTACCACTTTGTAAACCTTGTTTTGCCATTTATGTATGTACACATTATGTATGTATTAGGTATTATATATCTCTGTATTTAATATACACCTGAAGCCTCAGAAAATGGTATTAGCATGAACATTTCAGACGTTGGTGAGGTCCTGCATAAATTCACCAGAGCTACAATCCAACCTCATGTTCCAGGATTTGGCTGTATGTAAAGTGCTGTGAGGCTCATTTGACTGTGACCTACAGATCTCTGGTGTCAGGAAAGCACCAGGATGGTCTGAATCTGGATGGGGTCAAGTTACACAAACAAACCTTTGGGAGCTGCCTCGCTTTAATGAAGAAGGCTGCAAGGAGCTTCATTGATGTGACCTAATGGGGATTTTTCATTTCCCATCGCCATTTCTATGAAATCTCTCCTAATTGATTATTGAATCTGAATTCAAGAACAATCAGCTGTCAGTAATTCTTTTGAAGCTCTCTACAGACCCAAGCACCACTTTTTTCTTTAAGTGCTCTCCATTCTGTGTGGGGAATAAAGCAGCAAAGAGAGGGAGGGTAGGTAGCTGGTTTGCATGCAGTGCGAGCAGGCAGATCAATCAGGCTCGAGAGGGTGCCTTAATCAGAGGCCTGCGGTTCACTGCGGTGGTTGAGTGCTACCTCCTTGCCAATAGCATCCTCTGTTTAGAGATGCTATTGATTGCTCTTCTCCCCTTCTCTTCTCAGAGAGTTTCCGGTTGCAAGGCAGTGTCAGGGGAAGGCTAAGGGAAAAGATGTTTTGTTAACAATGCATGGAATTTGGAGGCAGGCTCTAATTTCTGAAGCATCAGATGCAGTGCTACTCAATGCAGACTTTTGAGAATGGTGATGAGTGGAGAAATAGGAGACAGGAGTGATGAGCCAAGGATGCCCATAGAAGGCAAGGGGAGAGTGATTCCCTGAGTGGGTAAGAAGTGGATTCTGTTTAGACAAGAAGATGGTGGTGTTCTGAAGGAGGTCATGCTGAGGGCATTAACTCTGCCTGGAAGAAATGGGAGGGAGTTGCTGGTTCAAGTAATTATTCTGGAGAAATGTAAAATCCGGAAATCAGGCAGGGACTAAGAATATAATGGATTTATTTGTAGACTCCACATAGAAATCAATATTTCTTGTGGACATTGTGAGCACGCAAGAACGTCCTTAGAAACAGACTCATCACAGAAACCACAAACTATTTTGAACATAGAATTGGGGCTGGGAAATATGGAATTTAATTATTCTTGATTTCGAGTTTGCTATGAGAATGAATAATGGAACACAATCAAAGATGTTTTTTCTTCAAGCTAGAGAAGTAATGCTGGAGGAGAGACACAGTGGGAGGGAGGTTCAAACCAATTTGAGATTATAAATGAGAAGATAATATAATTTTGTATATTGAATGGTTATGAAAATCAGAAAAGATTCACTACCCCTTGACTGTTGTTAAGCAATTCAGAGCAGATATATAAAATGAGGCAAACTTAAACTCCCAACGCTATAAAGTGGCAAGCCGTGAGAGAAATAAAAAGGGATTTTCAAGTCTTAGGCAGACATGGGTTCAAATTTTAGGTCGACCACATATTATGTTACTTTAGTTGAATTCCTCGTTTTTCTGAAAGTGATTTTTTAACAGGTAATATGGGCATAATCTGTGTGCTAGCTATTCTCTCTTCTCACCTTCCAAGCCTATATCCATTTTCCACCCTTTTCTGCCCTGCTCTGTGCTGGACAGGCTGACCTCTGTGATTGATTCCCTTGGGCTCCTCTGCTGGCTGACTTCAGGTTGAAATTGGCCAATGGAAGACACCAGCAGGGGGAGAGAGAAGTCCAGGTATTTCTTCCTCACTCCCTCCCTGGTTTGGCACCAGGTCTCTGACAGTAGCTTTGTCCTGTCATGAATAGAGCTCTGCCAGGTGGACTCTTCTCATGGTTCCTATTCTCATTGGGCTCCAGTAATGTTTTCTTTTTGTGCCCATCAACCTGGGGAGTCAGATAAAAGTGTCCTACTGTTGCTAATCTCTGAGTGCCTCACATGCCTTGTTTGTTCCCTTAATCTTGTCCTCCACACATTTATTTGAATCCTCTAGGGTGAATCCTATTTTCTGATGCAATCCTGATTAATACATAGCGGTTGTAGAATTTCGAAGAAAATGTTTAAGAATCCACCGAACAAATACAGAAAGGTGTATGCAACATTCTCCTTGAAAAGTCCTCAAAAGATGGTGTGGTACGCTGAATAATGGCCCCCAATGATGTCCAGCTCTTTGGAATACCTGGAGCCTGTGAATATTACTTTATATGACAAAAGAGATCTGGCAGATGGATTAAATTAAAGATCTTTACATGAAGAGATTATCTCAGATTACCTGGGTGGGACCTAAATGCCATTGCAAGTGTCCTTATAAGAAGGAGGCAGAGGTAATTTTGACATAGAGGGATAAGGCAGTGTGATCGCTGAATCAGGCTACTGCGCTGCTGGCTTTGAAGATGGAGGAAGGGGCCAAAGCCAACACATGCAAGGAATGCAGCTCTAGAAACTGGAAAAGTTGGGGAAGCAGACTCTTCTTTAGAGCCTCCAGAGGGAATACGACTCTGATGACACTTTTGAGTTTGGCACAATGAAACTGACTCTAGATTTCTGGCCTCCAGAACTGTAAGAGAATGGTGTTTTAAGCCACCACGTTAGTGATAATTTGTTTCAGCAGCCTTTGGAAACTCTCAGTGAATATGCCAAGGTACAGGGCTTAGCTTGCAGGTGGCAATCTCAGAATGCAATTCTCAGCTACCACATGCCTTTTAGAGAGGCACTCGTGTGAAACGAGATATGAGATATGAGATTGATGCATCATTGAGATCAACGAAACTCATCTCTTTCCCATGAGAGATCTTATTATCCACCATCCTTGCAGAGAAAGCCTTCACAATGGGACCAGGATAACTGTGCTTGCTGTGTAAGAATACCTCTCTCCTAGTCCATATCTGGATGGTGGCTGCCAAATTAACTCTGTGATTTGTCTTTCTCGTGTGGGTGATCAACCTGCTACCTTTTTTGGGGATATGTGGATCCTTTCATTCTCTCCAGAATCGAGCCTTGCTGGCATAGCAACCATACAGTTTCTTTAAAGTGGCATTGCATATCTCATTATGTGTTGATATAATAATAAAATGGACAGTCTTATTTTTCTGTTTTTAAAGTTGCAGTGGAGAGATGTGTTTCCATGTTTTCCCACAAACTGATAACAATTCTTGTGAGGATCATACAACATAAAGTATATAAAAGGCTTAACTCTGTTCCGTATAGAGGGCAATCAATAAATGTCATTTCTCATGCACATATTCCCGGAATGTCTGCTATGTGGCATAGTGTAAGGATATGTCAGAAGGCTAAAATTCAGAATGAGAACATTAGAACCTGTCATCCTCTGACAATCTTTAACATCTCAGGGAAACAGAAAATCTAGCATTTAGAGTTCTCTTTTCTGTCCTTTTGATGAAACATATATTGCTCACGAAAGAAATCTATTTTTTTCTATTTCACTCATCTAACTACAGAGAAACTTTCAGGCAGGGGCAAGGTTTCATTATTCTAGAGACTTCTGAAATTCTCAGCAGGCAAACATATCTTTAAAAGACAATGTCTTCATTTTGCATGTTGATGTATTGTAGAAAAATAAAATTTAATGATAAATGTATTTCACTTAACTCGAAGGTTTGTAAATCAGATTTTTGTATAATAGCCATCTTTTCCCTGTTTATATTATAATTTTTGAAGTATACTCTGATCAAAATTGAACACTAGAGAATAAAAATGTTCATCCTCAAGAATGTAGCAAACTTAAAATTATATAATTAATCAAAAACTAATGATTTCATAATAAAATATTGCCACAAACTGTTATGTACAGTACTATGCTTGGGACATAATGTAGCAGAAAGAAATGAGCTCATATTTCAAAGCCAGAAAGATCTGGTTTGAAATGCTGGTTTGGCATAAAGTTCTTCATCTCTAAATTGAGAGTGATAAATAAAATCATGAAGGTAAATAGCTTTGTTCATAATTAGCTATTTGTTAACAATAGTGAGAATAACCAATTCATTTCCTTGATGATGATACCAATAAACTCAGTAATGTATGGGACCAGAAAATTGACAATGTCTTACGGGAAGAGAAAAAATCCTTTTATAGAAAAATACATAACTATTTTTTCAGCTTTTTAAATTTACCAGCTTTAAACAGTGTTTCCCTCTGTACCTATCTTATTCTCTTATTCTCTTACCTGCTCTCTCTAGACATTTTTAGTTGAGGTAGTGAGTTCAACTGTAATAGAAATGCTGTATTGCACTCTGATACTTAAAATAAGAAAGCATCTTTCTTAAAATTTAAGAGTTCGAGAAAAAATGCATTTTAATATCATGGCAAACTGCAGGCACTGTTCCACGTACTTCTATCAAATCACCTGGTAGTGAGTTAAGTCACTATTTGGTGTTTCTTGGCTACAGGCAATGGGGGACAATGATTCTGAGAAAAACAAGAGTGTTTTGTCACCCAAACCCCTAGAATCTTTGGAAAATATTTAGTTAATGGAAACCTTCCTTCACTTGAATATCTATATCTCCTTCAAACACAGCTAACATTTTCATATTGTCTTTCTACAGTATTTGATGCAATCACCGCAAAATAGAGTGAAGACAGTTGGACAGATATTATTATTATGTTCTCCTCCCTTTTTAATTTGTTATCTTTTGTTTTATAATTGAGGAAACAGAAGCTCGACTGGTTAGATAATGCTCCAAGTTAGTTTAGCTGAACTCTGAACAAGAGTTTCCTTTCACTAGAAAAATGTCCGGTGCAATTATTTGTAGATGGATAGAGTGAGTGGATCCCAGAAGTAGGAAGTGGATGAGAATATTAGACTGAAGCTTCTAGAACATAGACCCATAGAACAGCACCAAGGTAAATTATTAAAATTCCTTTTAGTGCCTCAAAATAGTTTATGTCACAATAAACGTCATCACTGCACAAAGAGGAGGGATAATGCAGACTACTCAGTAATATCACCATGTGACCCTGGGGAAAGTTGGGTCATGAACTCTAGGTTCTTTTTCTTCTCACTTAACAGTACTAACATATAGACCCCCTGTGGAACATGTAAATTTATTAAAAATTGTGGCTATTATTATTACTGATGGCAACCATAACTGAGGGAGCTTGAACAAAATGTAATTCCAAATTAAATTGAGGGGCCAGCCCTGTGGCTGAGTGGTTAAGTTCGCGAGCTCCACTTTGACAGCCCAGGGTTCACCGGTTTGGATCCTGGGTACAGACCTATGCACCGCTCATCAAGACATGATGTGGTGGCATCCCACATAGAAGAACTGGAATGACTTGCAACTAGGATATACAACTATGTACTGGGGCCTTGGGGAGAACAAAAGAAAAAAAAGAGGAAGATTGGCAATGGGTGTTACTCAGGGCCAATCTTCCCCAATGAAAAAAGAAAAATTGGATTGAAACTAACAGGGTAACATCTTGCATAGAAAATGTGCACAAAATTAAAGTTTGCTTTCTTTCCATATAATCTGATTGCCGTATACATTTACCTAAGCTTACGATTCAGGTTTCTATACAAAGATTTTTTTATAATCTCCATCTCATTTCCCAAACAGTTCATGTTCTCCTCTAGTGTCCCTTTTTCTCCGTCTCCAGAAATCTTCTAGTTGTGAAACCTGAATAGACTGTAATAGGGATATTAACTCTACAGAGGTTAAGAGCTCAGCTCTGGAATTTGACAGATTTAGTTCTGAATTCTAATCTGGCTATTTCTGAGCTATGTGACCTTTGACAAGTTACTGAGCCTCAGTTTCTTCATCTATAAAATAGGCATAATAATAGAACCCACCTTAAGGGATTGTCGTGATGAGTATTCATTACTGAGCGTAAAAATCTAAGAACTGTGCCTAGCATATAGTAAGCACTCAATCAATGATAGATCCACTGCTGCTGCTGCTGCCAATGTTAATGGAAATTTGGTTTAGTAACCATGTGTCTTTTAGGTTTAAATGCTTTCCTAATCCTCTTCTCTCTGCTTTAATGATTCATTCATTCATTCATTCATCAAATATTTTTAATATTTACCTTTTAGAAAATCCTATGAGACATCAGATGACCAATTATAGGAGAATCATCAGCAAGAGAACAAGAAAGACTAAGATGAAAAGGACTAATGATGTTTGTGTGCTCCCTTCCTGCTTTAGTCTGAAGGGTAATCATTGATTTAACCAAAAATTCACCTACCATGAATTATATGACCCTAAAAATTTGGGGCAAATAGCAATGTTGCAATGTGGCCTGTGTTACATGGATTCTTTGAGGTTAATAGAAATTTTTCTAATTCTTCATGATTCTTGGTGCCTACGTGAATGGAAAGCTGCTTCATTTTATTTTTGGCTCAAATTGCTTATCTTAGGTTCTGATGAGAGCCTGAGTTTGTTTGTAACAAGCCAGCACTTGGGTTGGATCTCATAAGCATGCCCTGACCTGAGACAAATTGAAAACCAAATGGGAAAAGGAGCCTGTCCCACAGAGTATGTCCCTGAGGAGAGTCTTTCTAAGCTCTGAGATCTGCAAAAGAGGACTTAAAATTTGGAGACAAATCTCTTTACTCTACGCCCAAAGGGACCAATGTGCTTAGAATATATCTCTTTTATCATCTTGATTATTTTTAGGCCAAATTTTTAAATGAACACTTTACCATGAGCAAGGTGGAAATGACAATGCAACCAACACTCTTATACAATAAATAGAGCTCTAAGCCAATGTGACCTTTCATTTCTCCTAATTGCTTTTCTCTTATTAATCTTGATCTGCCTATTATTGATTGTTCCATTATGCTATGTTCCTAATGAGTTTGCCTGGGAGGATCAGAAGTTTATTTAATATTTGGAACACTCCTTAGAAGAAGAACTTGAAAAAAAAGGGAGTGTTAATTAAAAGTAGCATTTCTCAGGCTTTCCCATCATTCTTTCTACCCAAATACTTTTAAAGTATAGCTTAACTTCTACCTCTTCCACGAGCTTTCCTGAATTATGTCAGTTGAATGATGATATTTTTGCTCCTATTGTTCACTTGACTCAAATGGAACTTATTATTCCACTCTAATCTATGATAAATTATTTGTATAGATTGTCTAAGGTCCTTTACTGAGTTGTAAGCTCTTTGATGTTAGAGATATAACATTCTCATAGTTCTAAGCCCCATTCTCTTCCCCCAAAGTAAATTTTAATTGTAATCATATTGATAATATTAATTCCTCTATACATATATATGTATATACATAATTTGTAGGATTTTACAAAATATTTCCATGTACATTATCTCTTTAGATTCTCCCAACCTCCAATTGCCCTGTGAGTGACATGAGATGAGGAAATGGAATCAAATGAAAATTTGCTACTTATCTAAAGTCATGACATACCATAGAATTTATTATTAAGGAAGGAGCTTTTATTATTATCTCAACTCTGACTCGTCTTTATTGTGATTAATGCATAGAAGTAGAAATAGACTTACAATAATTCCACTCTGGAAGAAGGATCAATGCTATGAGATGAAAGGGGACAGGTTTTGCATGACTTCTTATCTTTGGATCTAGTAGGAAGAACAAGAGTGAGAAAAGGCAGGGCCACTGCTGGAACATGCGTCACTTTTAGGTGATTAGAATAGGCACCTCTTCTGGGCAGATGCAGCGCTGGATTGATGGTGCGTGGAGCCATTTGCCTCCTTGCCCAGATGCCCTTGGACAGGGCCAGGCTGTTTGTGCATGGTGTTCCAGGGTAAATAGGGAGAAAAAGGTGGCTGTGGAAGAGAATGTATAGTCCAAAGCAGATACTGATATAGAAGGAATAAATGATGCTGCAAAAGTTTGTTGGGAGGTTTAATAAAGGAAGGCATATAAGCTAACTGGAAAATTTAGACGTACTTCTTTAGCATAGAGTAGGAATCATTCTGTTATCACTCTTTAGATCCATGTACTCGGGAACTATAATTCTTCTTAATAAAGAGAGAACAGAATTTAGGAAAGATGATTCTATTTTGAACTTAAGACTTGAGATTCTGAAATACCCGAATCTTTCAGCATATGAGTTATTTTAACTTGTGTATCTTAAAGATTCATGTCTCATTCTTAAAGACGCCTTTGAAAATTTTAAAAAGGGAAGGCATTTTCTTTTCAGAAAAAAATGCGTTAATACATGCATGTACGTATTTCACAATTAATTTCAGTGGTTACATGGATCCATTCTTGGGCTTGGTGGAGTGTTCCCACACCCGGCTAATGGTCATAGTTATTGGAGGTCCTTTAAAATGTGCAGATTACCTACCTCCACTCTAGCAGGTTCTGATTAGTAAGGTTGGAACAAATCTAATGTATTTGAATCATTTCCTTACATATAAGATGAGATCAAAGAAAGAAAAAAGTCAACAGATGTGACAAGATAAGCAGTTAAAGGCTGTTTTTACACTGTCAAACATAAACCAGTGGAGAACCTGTACAAATAAATCAGTCAGCTATTTGAAAAATGCACTTCTAGAGTGGCTTTATCATAAAAATATTACTTCCATTGTGTCCATAAGAGTAGTAAAAACTATATAATGGAAGGCTATGGGCAGAGGAAGGGTTTGTAGAATATGGTATGGGGAGAAAGGGTTTGCAGTAAGGAGCACAGACAAGAAGCTCCTCTTTCCACAATTGGTACAGTCTAGGGAGTACCTGGGAATATGATGAACCTGGAGGCACAGAGACTTCCAGAAGATGATACTGCGTTTTCACTTTGTCAGGTTTTGCACAGTGTGAACAGTCAAGTAAAAATATTCAGTTCACTTAGAAACTAATTAATGAGTCATAAAAGGATGATCAGAGATAATGAAATCATAGGCAGCGTTCTCTGATGGAACAACAACAAAAAATAAATCTCTAAAAAAGTTAACAGATTTGCAATGAGATGTTTTGAAATATTTAAACATTTTCCTTAGAAAAATAAAACATACCAATTGCAAGAGCTGTTTCTTTTCTGCCTTACCCAGAGAAAAGCTTTGGCTACATAGTATTAGAGTGAATGTTAGCAATAAAAGGCTACTTTGAGGCCAAAATCTCCATCCCCGAGTATTAATTCCTTTCCTCTCTTCTGGTTTAGTACTAATTCCAAAGGTTGATTCTACTTTCAGTTTCCAATATTAATTAACGTTGCAAACGAGGCACATTTACACATGTTCATGAAAATGCAAGGATGTTTATGCAGGGAATTTTTCCATCAGCAGAAAATTTCTTTGCATAACTTGTTTCTCTTAAATGTAACTTGTTAACAAAAAGCTATAGAGATGTTTTATAGCAAAGCTAGAATGAGAAAACTCATCAAACACATTTACACGTACACAGCTGGAGTAGCAGACTATTACAGAGACTGTTAATCTGAAGTGGTGGGATACCTGGATTCCTGTTCTGTGCTTCTGAGGCGTGTTATTTCTCTTCTCAGAGCCACAGTTTTTCATAAACCTGTACATGGTAAAAGGCGTGTGTGTGTGTGTGTTGTGTGTGTGCGTATTTGCAAGGGGATGCCATATTTTGGAAGGTCACATATTTATTCAACAGACATTAATTGAGTGTCTACTTTATAAAAGTATTATGGCAGACCCTAGAGATCCAGATGTGATAATGACTCAGCCCTCAAAAAGTATCTGCAGTCTAGAGGGGCAGCGAGATGGTAATTAAAGAAATTACAGGATAGTGTGATAAAGGCAAGGAAACAGAAGCAACTGAGCCCTATAGGGTTTAGTGAGGTGGAGGGCTTGAGGACTACATAATTTCTAAGGCTCCTCCAACTACTTTTTAAGATGGATGTTATTTAGGATTTGATGATGGGTAGGAAAAGGGTCCAAAGATATGGCAAGAAACTGGATCCCCAACTGATGGGAACGATTGAGAGTCTTTGGAAAACATGGACATTCAACATTTGTTGCATTGTTGTTGTCTAAACCTCCCTACTTCACCAACCAGTTAGTAAAGACTGCTTTGTGCACACAGGGCTCGTGCAAGTGGTTGTTTTGGAGAAATCAAGGGAAAGCAGCCAACTTCCAAGTCTGAGGTAACATGAAACAGAGACAAAATAACATTCGTAAGACAAAATAATTATCAGATTTAAACTTAAGCAGGATACTGAATCCAGAGGTAATTAGGAGAATTGTATATGTCAGTGGAAATTTGCAGAAGCCTCATGTTAGGTTACCATTGATTTCCGCAGAAGAAAGATGGGAATTATGTTAGAAACTTTTCCATTTTTCCCCTTTAGAATCACTCTTCATGTTTTTTCACCATGTTCTGTGACCCAGGAAGCTAATCTTTATGGATTTTATCAAAGGCTTCCCTTGCCCCGTGACTTATTTTGTTTGGACAATAGGAAACACTAGCAGGTGAGTGGGAGGGGGAAGGAAAATGAGGTGGGGAATTTAGTTCCCTGACTTCCTTTCTGCAGAGTCTCCACAGGTTGACCACCTCCCTTCCCCAAAGATTGCAGATTCTGGCAGCAGGTCTTGTACCCATGTCCTATGGCCCTTCAGTTCTAAGGATAATAACAGCTCCCTGCCATTACTAGCCCCAAGGTACTGCCCCCTGTGATATCCTGACAAATATCCTCACTTTTAAAATATACCTTGTTTATTAAACTCTCCTTAAGTTACTCTCTTTGAGAGTGCCGATTGTTTACTTTTGGAAACCTGACTAATATAGATGTATAAAACATATACTTACATATACCATACATGAGTCTTATCTAAATATGGATGGGCAGTTTGGAAACACAAAATAAAAAAAATAAAGAAGAGATAACTCAGAAATAAAAATATAGCTAATGCTTCAGTATTATGATAAAGTGAATAACACTATCACAGGCACTACAGTGAGTTCAGCAAACTTTTTGGCATAGGAAATTGTAGATATTTGTGTTATAGGGAATTTAGTCCCAATAACCTTATTTTGTAGATGAGGAACTTAGACCTTCCAAGAGACTGACTCATTGCTACCCTGTTTTTTAGTGGCAGAATGTGAGTGTGTATGGATGTGTAGGAGTGTGTGTGTGTGTGCAAATTCCTTTATTCTCTTATTTATCATTGACCAATAGCTGACAATCCTATAGAGGTGGGTCTATGAGTTCTCGATTGCTCTGGATTGTTCCTCCACTAAGGTATTATGCATGTCTATGTTTTCGACTTTCCTTAAAGCTTCCTCATCACTTGATGACTATATTCAAGGGAAGATATTTTTTTCTATTTTTAGTGGTGGTGGGGAGCTCTTCTGTGAGGATCATTACAAAAAGAACGAGCAGACAGAAACAAAACCAACTTAGGACTGGCCCTGTGGCATAATGTTTAAGTTCACACACTCTGCTTTGGTGGCCCCAGTTTGCCAGTGCGGATCCTGGGCGTGGACCTACACGCCACTCATCAAGCCATGCTGTGGCAGCATCTCACATAGAAGAACTAGAATGACTTACAACTAGGATATACAACTAGGTACTGGGGCTTTGGGGAGGGAAAAAAAAAAGAGGAAGATTGGCAACAGATGTTAGCTCAGGGCCAATCTTCCTCACAGCAAAAAACAAAATTAACTTGAAATTTGCAAGCATACTAATTTATTGGCTTGCTCCTGCAAACCAACTTCGTTTATACTGTGTTTATAGCTTTGTTATACTGTGTATTCAATTTCGTGCCTCAGATATGTTACATGTGACATTCACAATTGAGATTTGGTGAAAAAGTGTTAAAACTGAGACTATTTCATTCATGGATGCTAAATGTGTAAGTGCCAATTGTGTGTTCCTCAGTGTTTCTCAAAGTCTAGTTCAAGAACTTCCTGCATCACAAACACTTTGAGTTCTTTTTAGTAATAATACAATTTTTTAGCCCCACTTAAGACCTACTTAATCAGGACTTCTAGGAGTAGCGTCCAGAAGCCTCCATTTTTAATAAATTTTCTGAAAAAACTTCTATGTACACTGTCAAATGACAAAACTAAAACAATTTAGTGATGAGTTTGATGTCGTTTATTCAAGAGAAAACAATCCATGAGTTGGGGAAGTGCACTGCCTAACAAGCAGTCGTGCACTGTTCCCCAGGGATTTTGGGCAGGAGTACATTTTACAAAGTGTTGAAAGAGGCAATGCAGAAAAAGAGCATGATTGGCTAGGAGGCAGGGATTTCCTTATAAGGCCAGCAGGTCTTATTTTCTGGGCTAGCTAAAGCTGAGTCGGAGGATTGTGATTGGTATATGTTAGGTTTCCTTGACAAGTGTTTCCTGTAAGTGCAGGCTGGCTTAGGTTTAGATTTGTGATGTGGGCCGGACCACGGAGGCAGCCTCCATTTTGTGGGTCCCGATATACAAATTAACTTTATCAATACCTAAGTTGGAAGCTGTGTTACTGTCACTCAGGGAAGTCCCTAAAACATTTTCCTTGTCTAGTGCTTTGTTTTTAAGTTGTGCTTGCTCATAGGAACCAAGGCAGAACAATGCCCGGTGGCCAAACGTCAGAGTCAGTTCAAACCAGAAAGGTCCAAGATGGTGATGGGGTGCTATGTGCAAAAGGAAACGTGTGCAAAAGAGGGCCTTGTGCAATAAGGGAAGAACTGCGCATGCCCCAAATGCCCTGCCCAAGCTGGAGACCCCACCCTCTTTATACACTGTAAGAACCCCGCTCACCTTCCCTTCTGGGAGAAGGTGTTTTAGAGACGCAGCTCTGCCTCCTCCTTTCTTTGATCGATGAATAATGTTTCTGCTCTGCTATTCTGATCCCTGGCTCGTTCTATTGGCACAGGCTGCTCTGGGCAAAAGGACCCACTTGCGGGTCACCAGTTCCTTGGGGCTCGGTAACAATCCAAGTTTGGCAGAAGAACTTTGGAGTATATCAAAATCAACAAGTGTACTCAGCTTGATATTTGTTTGGTCGTTAGGGAAGAAAGGTGGCTTTTTAATGTTTCCCCCTGAAGATGACGGCTGTCTTGCTTGGATTTGGGCGAACAGATAAATGACGTCCTTGTATACTACTGAGCTCTGTATTTTTGGTAACAGACTTGGTTCTCCAGCAACAATAACTTTCCAGCTACAATGGGACTGAATGAAAAACACAACTGCAGATTGATGGCCTGACCCCTGTGGTGTTTTGAACCTTTAAAGACCTAAGACTGGGTGGCTGATTTGTGGTTGAAAGGGGCTAAATGTTCTCTCCTGGAGTTCAGGGAACCAACTGCTTCCTGAGCTGGCAAAGGAGAGAAAACCTTGAGGCCGAGGAGCTTCAATTTGCATGAGATGTACTAAGCAACCCTCCCATTAGCTGGCTGTTGCCTCTCTTGATGACTACCTTGGGGAGGAGTTGGGGGTTGTGAACTTTGAAGTGGATTATTAATTATTCATGCCTCCTTCCCCTGGGTGGAGGTAACCTGCATCTCAGGAGCCGGGCCCAGAATTCATTATCTTCCTGTCGATGTTTGCAATAAAAATAACACTGAATATTAATCCTTTCACCTTCACTCTTAACTCCCTCTTCCCCCTCCTGCGTTCTCTTGATAGGTTATGCAGAATTGTGCCTCTCCCTAATTCTCCCCATCTCTGGCCCTCCTGAGCCATTTATTGTTTATTCAATTATTTGGAGCCTCATTAAATGGAGAATTAAGTTCAAGGGCTAGTTGCTTACTTGAAAACTCCCCAGAATGCAGTATTTCTCTGCTCAGATTTTCAATTTATTCTTCAGCATGTTTGTGATAATCATGTCGTGATTAGCGACTTGTCGCCTGTTCTCTTTTCTATTTCTATATTTTGAAATTTTGGGAGTTCATACTTTTCCTGCTCCTTAGGTAGATTTCTCTAGAGATTTTGCTGTCAGGTTGAGTCAGGGTTTTATAGTAAAAAGCAGAAGACTTGCTCTTGTCAAGTGTATGTGTTTGTGTGCGTGTGTGTGCGTGTGCGTGTGTGCCTCTTGGGTCCATCTGTGCATTACTCTTTTTAACGGAGCCAATAAATAAATTATTACCTATGAAAAATATAAGGAAATTAAGTGAGGGATCATTGAGTCCTTATAACAGAGAATACTCTGCTTCGTCATCTGATATAGTGAGAAAAAGGAGTGATTCAGAGGTGGGTTAAGATTAGTTTGCGGAAGACGTGGTATGAAGATTTATAAACAGAAAAGGGAAAATATTTTAAAAAATGTCATGACAATAGTTAATTGAACGAGTGTTGTGATAATCACTAAGTTAATGCCAAGCAATTTACACGGTCAGTGTGGATGTTTCTAGTCATTGCCTTCTTGGCTTTGTTCCAGCCTGCCTTTTTTCCTTCTTATTCTCTCTTTGCATTCTTCTTTCTCTTTCTTTTGCTGAGGAAGATTTGCCCTGAGCTAATGTCTAATGCCAATCTTCCTCTATTTTGTATGTGGATCACTGCCACAACAGGCCACCAATGAGTGGTGTAGGTCCCTACCTGGGAACCACTCCCAGGCCACTGAAGTGGAGTGTGCTGAACTTAGCCACCAGGCCTAGGGGCTCGCCCTTTTTTTTCTTTTTGTTAACTAAAGCATGTAGTTTACACTAGAATTCACTCTTGGTGTTGTACATTCTATGGGTTATAAGCGTGTAATGTCATGTATCTATCATTATAGTATCATACAGAATAATTTCACCACCCTAAAATTTTGCTGCCCTGTGCTTCACCTATTCATCGCTCCCGGCTTTGTCCCCAGAACTTCTGGCAACCACTATATTTTTGCTTTTTCCAAAATGCCATGTTGTTGGGATTACACAGTACATAGCCTTTCCAGGGAGCTCTGGTGGTCTAGTGGTTAAGATCGGGGGCTCTCACCACTGCAGCCTGCGTTCATTTCTCCATCAAGGAACCACACCACCCATCCATCGATTGTCATACAGTGGTGGCTGCATGTTGCTGTGATGCTGAAAGCTATGCCACGGGTATTTCAAATAACAGCAGGGTCACCCATGGTTGACAGGTTTTAGCAGAGCTGCCAGACTAAGACAGACTAGGAAGAAGGACCTGGCCACTCACTTCCAAAATCATTGATCATAAAAACCCTATAAATAGTAGTAAAGCATTGTCTGATATATCACTGGAAGGTGGGAGAATGGCGCAAAATGACTGGTTCAGCTCTTCTGTGCAGAAGGCCATTAGGAGTTAGAATTGACTCAGTGGCACTAAAAACAACAGCCTTTTCAGAATGGCTTCTTTCACTTAGCAATACGTATTTGATGTTCCTCCATATCTTTTTGTGGCTTGATAGTTCATTTCTTTTTATTGCTAAATAAATATTCTTTTGGATGGATATACTACAGTTTATCCATCCACCTCTTGAAGGGCATCTTTGTTGATTCCCAATTTTGGAAAATTTGAATAAATCTTGTATAAACATCCGTGTGCACAATTTTGTGTGGACATAAGTTTTCAATGGAACTTCAGTAAATACCAAGGAGTGTGATTGCTGGATTTCTGTGCTTAACTTTGCAAGAAACTGTCCACTGTCTTCCAAAGTAACAGTACGGTTTTGCATTCCCGCCAGCAACGAATGAGAGTTTCTGTTGCTGTGCATCCTCACTAGCATTAGCGTTGTCAGTGTTTTGGATTTTAGGCATTCTAGTAGGTGTGTAGTGGTATTTCATTATTTTAATTTGCAATTTCCTAGCAACATATAATGTTGAAGATCTTGGCGTATGCTTATTTGGCATCTGTATATCTTCTTTGGTGTGGTGTCTGTTCAGATCTTTTGCCCATTTTTAAATTGGGTGGTTTTTTTTTTTTTTCCTATTGTTGAGTTTTAAGAGTTCTTTGTATATTTTGGATACAAGTCTTTATCAGATATGTGAGTGTTTTGGTTTTCTGGTTTTTTTTTGTAAAGAAGATTGGCCTTGAGCTAACATCTGTGCCAATCTTCCTCTATTTTTTATATGCAGCATGTTGCCATAACATGGCTTGATGAGGGAGGTGGAGGTCCATGCCAAGGATCTGAACCCACGAACTCTGGGCTTCTAAAGCAGAGTGCGTGAACTTAACCACTACACCACTGGGCTGGCCCCCTAGATATGTGTTTGACAAAAGTTTTCTCCCAGTCTTCAGATTTTCTTCTCATTCTCTTAATAGTCTTTCACTGATTGTAAGAGTTTAATTTCAATTATGTCCCATTATGATTCTTTTCTTTTATCAATCATACTTTGGGTGTCTTTCTTTTTCATTTCCCTGTCCCCTTTTTCTTAGAGTTTTCTTCAGAACTCAAAATGAAGTTTTGAGTGAGTCATGGCCCTGCCTCTTTCTATTCACGTGATCTTGGACAAATTTTTTTTCCTCTCTAAACTTTAGTTTCCAAGTTCTTTGTCTGTAAAATGGAAAAAGTAATCTTGCTTACTCCTTGAGTGTGCTGGAAAGGTTATATAAGATTAGGCCTTGAAAAATCACCATTTAAACTGTAAGTTTCTATAAAATCTTGCTTTCTTTTATTTTTTCTTATCTTTCCCATTTGTCTTTCTTACAATTACCTAGCTTTGAATATGGGAGGCATATTTGCCAGCCAGTCATCATGTGAATGGATAAATGATTCCCTTGTGGATCTGTAGGCAGTTTATAGAATGCTGCATGTATATGAGCCCAAACCAAATGTAGGTTTAAAAATTATTTAAACGGACTATTTGTACCTAAGTCGATTAAAGTGAGAGGGTGAGTGATTTTTTACATTTTGCTCCTGGTCTTTTGGTGCATTAGCCTGGTGAACTCAGATGGGTAGTCATAAAACGAGCCCAAGATCATATTTTAACCCTAAAATTGATTTGGTAGAGAGAGCAATTCAATTTTAAAACCTCATCCCCAACCCCATCATAAATATTCATTCAATAACAATACTTCAAATCCATTGAGGCAGTGGTTTTCAAACTGTGTTCTGTGGAGCCTTTGAGATTTCACGATATGTCTATCCTGCCATTGTGAGGGGGGAGCAGTACTGTCAGGACTCTGAGATCATCTTCCTGATTTTATGAGAATAGCTTTGCTTGTTTTAATTAAGTTTTTTTGTGAAACAGTGATTGAGGAAATAGTTTTTCTACTAAGAAAACATTTGGTTTTTATCAAAATTATAAGCTGGCGTTCAAGATTCTAACCGTGTTCACCGGTACTCTTAGAAACTGGGTCATACATTTCAAGCTCATTCCTGGGAAGAATTATATTGGATACATTAGTTGTTTTATATTATTAGAAGGCCATGGGGTCTGTTGTCCTAGGTCTGGTGGTTGAATAGTGAACTCTTCTTACCTTAAAGCCTTCTGTTTTTATAACTGCTTATGACACAGTCACTATATCTTGTCACTGATTCAACTCAAGTTGAAAAACACTTATGCCCACACTCTAATATGTTCTCTCTCTCACTTGATTTATAAACCTGGCCTTTATATTTTGAGAGCCAAGGATGCAGATATAGACTTGAGACATAAATGATGAGGTTGTTTATTATTCTCTTCCATCTCCAAAGAGACAGGTCAAGCAGGAGTTAGAAGCAAGAGACGTCTAAATGGAAATATAAAAGAAGAAGCCTCAATAGAAATATGCAAGCCATTCATTTTATATGTTTGATTCATTAATTTCTACTGATCCATCCTTTCAAATATCTTGTGCATCTGGTCCTTCCTTTCTATTACAACAGCTTCCATCCTCTTCCAGATATTCCTCAACTCATATCATTCTCCCTATATTCAGTCCCTCTCACCTTGGATTCATTCTACACATGGCCTTTAAAATTAACTTTTGAAAATGTCAGTCCCATTCTGTTGCTTCCACGATAAAAAATTTTATTTTCAAATGTCCTACTCATTGTGTCAGGATCAAGTCCTCAATCAACAGCATGACATTCAATCTACCCGTAAGTTTTATTTATCTTGAAAAAGATTCAAGTTTTACCTTTTCGTATTTCTCAGTCTTACTTTTCAAACCTTTGCTCATTCTCTGTTTCCTATAATCCCATCTGGTTGTCCAAACAACTGGACCATTCCTCCTTCAATGTTTCAGTCTGACCCTTCACTCATCTATGACCATCCTGAGATCATTATCGTATCTTTCTGTCTGAATTTCTCTAAATATAGAGTCTGATAAATCAATTTTGATTAAATTAATGTTATCTTTTTACGGTTTGTATTGTATATATAAGTAGATTGTCATTTATTGAAAAACAAGAATCAGGTCTTACCACAGAACCACAACCACCGACAACAATTAAAGCAACTACAACATTTTATGAGTACTTATAATGATCAGGAAATGTGATAAACACTTTGTTTCCATCATCTCTTAATTCTCAAAAATGACTGCAAGCTAGTCATTATCATTCCATTTGACACATGAGAAAATAAAGGCTTCTAGATGTTAAACAGCTTTTCTAGGATACCACAGATAATATTTGGCAGAGCTAGGATTAAAACCTAATTCTGTCTGACGAACGAAAAGGACCTTTTCAATCTATATATTGTACAATATTTCTTTCAGCCGCCAGGACAGCTCTACCGAAAAGGAAAATTTGAACTGGGTTTTTGAAATCCAGCCGTAGAGAGAGAAATATGTCACAATAAAGCAACAGAGAAAAATCTCTCTAGGGGTTCTTTAAAAAACTTAAATTCCTATCTCAAAAAAAAAAAAACCCCATAAAAACAACTAAATTTCTGTTAGTTAGTTAAGGAACTGCTGTAGGAGTCTAGTTAGAGATCCTTGCTAGTTGCATGTTGTGCTCTAACATGGAAATTTCATAGATTAGGCAAATATTATGAAGCCCTGTGAGCAAGGATAGGTGAGGGAGGGGGTCCTTGGAGAAGCTCCTGTAAAGTAGGGGCTCTAGAATTTTCTTTCCTGAAGCCAGAATAAGTATGTTTAATATCATCTAATTCTTCTCCTGGCTAAAAGAACTAGTGAGGCTAGAAGCAACATTATTTCTGTGGAGTAAATACCAGAATTGTTCTGAGAGCCCCTCTTAGTTTCTTTGGGAGTGAAGGCCTGTGAAGAGAGCAAAGCACTTACTACCTAGCCATTGGTAAACTCTTCTAAGGGAAGAGTAAGACTTCCGTAAGCTCCTTAGCCTGCAAAGATGTTTTTCTTCCTTTTTTTAGAACATCGAAGAAAGACATCTTTGATAATGATTTCTCTGTTGATTTTTTAATATTGACTATTTTTTCCCATCTCCCTTTTCCCTGATTAGTATAAGCTTCTATTCTTCTACCAACAATGCCTTTGGCCATTATAGATACATATCACAAATATTTGACAATTTTGGAAAAAAGGCAAGGGTTCCATTAGCAATTGTGGAGATGGGAAAAGACATATTGAAATCTGATGTCTTCTCACTTACAATTTCTTTCCTCTTTTCTACATTACTAATTTAGACCAATGAGTAAGGCAGCTACCCTTGGAACTAGGATTCATTAATATTCTTCTAGGCAATTTTCCTATCTCTCTGGGACAGATATTTTCTGGCTCTAATCTGCTTATTGTATCAGATTGTTGACAGAGAAAACAAGAGCTTAAATACTGAATAAAATTCAAAGCAAACAAACAAGTAAGGAGGCCTAGGGAAATATGAGTAGGTGCTTCCAGAAGAAAAAAAAGAGTAACCGTAAACTAAGTAAACGATTTTTCCCTCAAGAATGTTATTTATTTAGTATTTGGGCCACATCGTTAATTGGGAGGTGTACTATCCATTGAACATTTTTGAACTAAAGCTTTTTTAAAAATCTAGTTTCATTTTTGATTTACTGTAGATTAAAATCTGTGTGTGAGGGGCTGGCCCCTGGCCGAGTGGTTAAGTTCGCACGCTCCGCTGCAGGTGGCCCAGTATTTCGTTGGTTCGAATCCTAGGCGCGGACATGGCACTGCTCATCAAACCACGCTGAGGCAGTGTCCCACATGCCACAACTAGAAGGACCCACAACGAAGAATATACAACTATGTACCGGGGGGCTTTGGGGAGAAGAAGAAAAAAAAAAAGAGAGGAAGATTGACAACAGATGTTAGCTCAGGGCCAATCTTAAAAAAAAAAAAAAGGAAACATGGAGAGGAGCAAAGTATTTGGGTAGTCTTAGGAAACAAATCTTAAACACAGAAAATTTCATGGGAATTAAAATTGTTCAGATGATATGCTCCTTAAAATTTTATATGGTTTAAATAATTGTTGCTACATCCTTACAGAGGAGAAGCAAGTGCATTTTGGATTTAATCAGGCTCCAAACCACAGAAATGCCACTTGAGAGCCCTGAAGGACACAGCAGGATCTGTCTATGCTTATTAACTAGATAATGTTGGTAAAGCGCTCTAAAGATGAACAGCGTCTTATAAAGACTAGTCTTGTTATTGGGGTCATCAAGCATAAGTTCATGTACACTTATGGAACTGATTAATCTTTCTTAGTCTTAATGGGCTGAATTTTCCCACTGTATATTTTCCTTGTAGTTTTGAAACTTCTAGTGACTTTTGAGTTATAATTTTTAATGAACTGCACAAATTTCGGTAACTTGTAAGGCTATTGTTGGACTATTATTACACTCTAGTCTAAAGATGTACATACATTCTTTGAAACAAAATATGACATTTTGATAAATTCTATTTGAAATTTAAAAATTGTCTTCGCTATTATTATCATATCATGTATTTTGATCATCCTCTTTTCTCTTAGTCTATGCATTTTGAAAACTAAAGTAGTGTAAGGAGAGTAATAGCAACTTAATTATCTATTTCACTAAGGAACAGTTGGACATCTAATTGCGGTGAAGGAATTTTATAATACTTTGAATAAAAGGTTCTAAATTTTCCTTTTGTGTGAAGAACACACAGAACGGGAAGTATATTTGTATGTAAGTGAATGTAATAAAAGCTTAGAGGTATTTAAATATTAGGAATGTAAAATTCCTTACCTCCTTCATCCTAAAAATTTTTCATTGAAATGTTCATATCAATTGTTAGGGAAACTTTTTGTTGATATTTAACAAAACTTCAATTTGATTATGAGCTTTATCTCCAATAAGACACTCTGCTTTCATCTTTCATTGTTTATTTTATTTGTTTTACAATGCTTTTACTTGGCTACTTGGACGAACACCTGTATTCATAATGTATAACTGTAATAATACATTTCTTTCTAATTAACAAAATGATTTCCTTCATTGAAAAAACAAAATCCATAAATATAGAGAGTTGAAAAGTGAAGAAAAACATCTATCAAATGTTATATAGTCCACTCATAATTTTTCATTATTCAGTCAGTATTTATTGATTACATGCTTATTATTAATTTGAGGAAAAGTTGCATATTATAAAGATTTATTTCTTAATTGGTGACCTTTTCTTTTGTCAAGAAGATTTACTATTCCCTAAATTCACCTCAGTAATTGGGTTGAGTAATTATTCAGGAAAATAATTCTACAGAGTCTTTCTTATAGAAAATTACTCAGTCAACTTAATTTTATCTTTACTCGATTTATTCTCACTGGTTCCTCCACCGTTTGTTTGGATGATCACGTACTCGAAAAAGACCAAAACAAAAAAAATATTTTCCAGATGATGAGGCCCATGATGGTTAGTTTTATATGCTAATATGACTAGGCCGTAGTGCCCAGGTATTCCATCAAACACTCATCCACTAATGTAAGTGCTGCTTTGAAGGTATTTCGCAGATGTGGTTAATAACTACAGTCAATTGACTTTGTGTAAAGAAGATTATTCTGGATAATCCGAGGGGTCCCGATCCTACTAGTTGAAAGGATCTAAGAAGGAAACTGAGGTTTTCCCGAAGAAGAAGAAGGAATTCTGCTTGTGGACTGCAGTAGGCAGCTCCTGCTGCTGAGTTTCCCGCTGGGCCTTCCTGATGCCCCGCCCTATGGATTCGGATTTGGCTAGCCAGCTGCTACAGAAACATAAGCCAATTCCTTGTAATCTCTCTGGATGGATAGATCCATCGATAGATAGATAGATAGATAGATAGATAGATAGATAGATAGGTAGACATAGATGGATCTATCTAACTCCTATTTATTTTTTCATTTGTTTCTCTGGTGGAACCTGGATTGATACAAGGCCATTATGCTATTCCACTGTAATTATCACCAACCCATTCATAACTGGTTCCTAAACAGTGACTCATAAAACCTCCTTTCTTTCCTGTGAGGTAGAGTATATTAACTGTATATTTCTGATGCTTTGACATCGTGGGATCTTGCTGACCTCGGGAAGACTGCCCCTCTCAGGTCCAGCCAACTCTTAGAGATAGTAAAGGACTCACCTGCAAGAATGTCTTTCACATGCAAACCATCCAACCCAGACATCATACTCTCAACCATCTCCTCTATCAGGCTCTCACACTCAGGGCCACTATTCCACTGCCCTAATCACCCGAGGACCAGACACCAGACAACTAGGGGCAGCTACCATGCCCCAGAGCCCACTGAAATTATTCAAACTAGCCAAGTCTAGGCATGCTTACTCTACTTCCCCGTTAATTCCCAGGGAACCCACAATAAAGGCTCTTGCCTATGTTTTTCCATTTCCTCTGTCTTCTAATCAAACCAGGTGCTTCCCCATGTGACCCCATCATAGAGTAGCATGCTCCCTCCTTTGCAATCTCTAAGTACAACCAACTGTCTTTTTACTAGAAATCATCTCCTGATCTGTTGGCCCAAGAAACGTGAGTAATAATAAAATCTACGTTTTAAAACAGAGGGAACATCATAACTATCTTAAAGACATACTACAGCAATGCTTTATAATATTTTAGTGCTCTAGATTGAGAATTCACTATGCTTTAAGAATATTTAAATGATTTGTCATACATCTATACATCCAAGTTTAGAGTTCTTTTATTTGGTTAAATCCAATGCATGTTTTTCCAATTATTTTTTAAAATCCCATTGCTAACTTTACAGTAATAGAAAAGACTTTGTAGAGTATATTTTCTGGTTCTTTTTTTTTTTTTGAGGACGATTTGCCCTGAGCTAACTACTGCCAATCCTCCTCTTTTTGCTGAGAAAGACTGGCCCTGAGCTAACATCCATGCCCATCTTCCTCTACTTTATATGTGGGACTCCTACCACAGCATGGCTTTTGCCAAGCGGTGCCATGTCTGCACCTGGGATCCAAACCGGTGAACCCCGGGCCACGGAGAAGTAGAACGTGCGAACTTAACCACTGCACCACTGAGCCGGTCCCTTCTGCTTCTTAATTAGTGCTTAGCTGAAGTTATATTTGGGCTCCATTTCTAGATAATGAAATACATTAATATGTGAAAAATGCTCCAGATTAATTTTCTTCCTGTGAGTGCATGTGTGGCATGTGTGTGTGGGCAATCTTTACTGCAACAAAATTATCTCATTTTCAAAAATCTACATGCTTGTATATATACATCTTTCTTAAATACACACTCACATACACTGGCCTTACTAATGTTGATAATTGTTGAAAGTGTTGATACTTTGGATATCACACTAAAGTTTGAATTTCTATTTTCCTTATTTGTAAGGCACTTACATATAATTTAATCTGAAAAAAAGACATTGTCTGTATAGTACAAATCCAAATATCAGAAAATTGATACCATTAATAAATCTTTATTTTTCGTGCTAACTGTTTGATCATTTATTTGTTTTTATGCTAATGCTAACTTAAATGACTTCTTTTATGTACCTGCCTTGTAGTTTTTTCACAGGTAGGCATATCTATGAATGAAAGAGATAGAATCATAGCTGTAAAAGAAGTGAATAAGTGTATGAAATTTTACGTTTTTTCATTTATATCATGTCCACAGGTGGTATACAGCTTTAAAATAATCAACCCCACCCTTCAACTGCCCTGCTCTTACTGAATCTGCTTTCATACATTGGTTGGCAAAGATTTGCCCCTATCTCAGGCTTGAGACGTCTGCCAACTAGGTGATTTTGGGAATATTAGTATCTTTGGAGAGCAGTGCTTGTGCAATTATTTGACTATTTAATGTCATAATGTCTTGTCTTTTGAAATGAGTAGAAAATTGAAAGTGCTAAAAAGATAAAAATATTAAACATATTAAAAATGGAACATTTAATCCATTTGAATGTTCATTAAATTTAATTCAACTATGAAAGAAAATGAAAAGCTAAATACTATGAAATTATAGAAATCTATAATTGAATACAGTTTTTGAAAGGTGAGGCTTAATGATAGATTTATAGAAGTTATTAAACTGTAGTTTGAATAATAATAATGTTATAGCTATTTTTTTTGTTTTGTTTTGGCGAGTAAGACTGGTGCTGGGCTAACACATGTGGTCGATCCTCCTCTTTTTGCTTGAGGAAGATTGTTGCTGAGCGAACATCTGTGCCTATATTCCTCTATTTTGTATGTGAGATGCCACCACAGCATGGCCTGATGGGCAGTATGTAGGTCCACACCCAGGATCCAAACCTGTGAACCCCAGGCCACTGAAGCAGAGTGCACAAACCCAACCACCACACCACTGGGTCAGCTCCCTCCAAAATTTTGAATGCTTCTTTACCCAAGCACAGAGCTAAGGTTTATAAGTGCATTCTGTAATTTCATCTCCACAACACCGTATGAACTATATGCCAGGAACTGTGAAGGGGCTTAGATTTTATTCTACCAGCCAGCTAACAAGTTAGCATGACATAGATTCGTGGGTGCAGGAGAAGATACAGACTCTTGGATCAGAGACAAAGAACTGTTTGCTAAGGAATAGCGGAAGCCAGACTATCAGCATTTGCACCAATTCCCAAGTCCGCATTCCTACGGGGCAGTGCAATGAGGACGAAGTGACTCCTGGGTTGCATTGCAGGAGAGGAATCCCAAGTTTAGGAAACTCCAATTTTTAAAAGGTCTGTAAGCAAACCTGCCAATTTTTTACCTTGAAAGGAGACATTATTATTATTATTCAGGTAGAAGCAAAAGGTATTCCTTCTATCCTGGTGCTGTCTCTATCTTCGAAGGTTGTTTGCTATGCAAACGTTCTTAAAAAGATAGGCTGCCAGGACCTTGTTTCTCAAGACACACAGAAAAGTGAAAGGCCCAGGAAATTGTCTCTCAATAATATACATTTTGTTACTGTCAGTTTAACGATGAAACTGAAGTGTTGAGATCTCAGGTGACTTGATCAAAGTCACACAAATCTGTGTTAAAACTTCATTCTGGGGCCAGCCTGGTGGCACAGCAGTTAAGTTTGTAAGTTCCACTTCGGTGGCCTGGGGCTCGTCAGTTCACATCCCTGGTGTGGACCTAGCTCTGCTTGTCAAACCATGCTGTGACAGGCATCCCACAGAGGAAGATGGACGTGGATGTTAGCTCAGGGTCAGTCTTCTTTAGCAAAAGGAGGAGGATTGGCATCAGATGTTAACTCAGGGTTAATCTTCTTAAAAAAAAACCAAAAAATCCCACTTCATTCTATGCCAAAGGTAGTTCATAGTTCTACTTAGCTATTGAGGATTAGAGCTCATCAGAGAATCCTTCATTTAGAGAAGGTTACCATTCATATTCCTCTGATTACATTTTGCTATGTATGGATTATGCAAAAACAAAACGCAAAAACAAAAAACTCAACCTCACAACTCCAGATGTAATCCATACTCAACCCCTTGCAAATTTTTCAATCATGATGTCTTCTTCCCAATATTAGAATTAATTTTTGGGGAGGGCTCAATGTCACTTCAATAAGGCTAAAAATTTAACTTTCTAATATACATAAAATTAATTTGTATGGTCTATAGCAAGTGGAAATCCATGTTGTTAACATTTGGAACAATTCTAGATATTGTGTAACCTAAATAAAAGCAATAGCAACAACATCAATAAGCCTGTATAAATTCAATAAGAAATTAATACAAAGTTTTAGTTTTCTAATAATGGAACCTTCACTTAAAATCTGCAAGCTTATCGTTTTTGCTTGTAGACGTCCAACTATCAAGCACCATTTCAAGAATGTACTGTATATTAAAATATAGGACTTTCTCCATGTAAGCATCAATTTTGGGGTTATTCAAGAAGATATTCGTCTCAGTCACAGTGGAAGTATAACCTTGTGCTTGACTTGTGATGAAAGAAGAGAAAAAGTGACCCTTACAGGAATGGTCCACCTCCCCTGAATGGGCCTTCTCAAGTGAAATGGAGTAAGTGGATTTGTAAGTAGAGGAAAGGAAAGAAGCTTCCTATCTACTCTTGTTTATTTGTGTTATTTACATAAACTGTGCTTGGGATTTAACTTTTGCTCTAAGCGACACGTTAACAAGACTTACTGTGATGTGTTAATAATACCCGGTAAACCAAGCTCATTCAGGAGAATAATGGCAGTTGATTCTATTTAGATGTAACTCTGAATAATCCAAAACTGAGTTCATGGGATGATACACTGTATTTATAGAATTGATTTCTGGATTTAGCTCCTGTTAAATGGCACATTTTTTCGCCTTCAAGATACTATCCTCATTCTATGGCCAGACAGTAAGTTATGCAGCATAATCTTGTAAAATTGTACTAGATTGCAGAGTTAGCTCCAAGGTATAGATGTGACCTTGGGGGGGTTTTGCACCTGTACTAATCTACAAATATATGCATATAAGAAGAAAAAAACCCTTACCATTTTCACTAAAATACAAACAGAAACATCTACCAACCAGAATTCTCTATCAATTCCCCATGCACCAAACACCACATACTCCATTCTGTACAGGGTATCTGCAAATTTGGTTGAACAGTGCATTAAGTCCTACACTGTTTTGGGGATTTATTGAACAAAATTAACTAATTTTGTCTTTTGAATTGCAAATGGTGCTTCTAAGGAACAGATTAAAATATTAGCAAACAGTTCAATTATCTGATCAGCTGCTGATCAGATATTGTGAAAACTCTGTACCAGGTTGGACTTACTCTCGAAATCCTCTTCATTTCTAACCTGTATGAATAAAATTTTCTCCCATCTCTATAATGTAGTTCAGAGCAGTATTTCCCACTTGCTGGCAATGTGTAACACAGTAACTGAGTTGCAATGTACGGTACCAACTGTAAGTTCTTTATAAGAATGAAATAAATGAAGATACAGTAGATACGATCTTAACTCCTAAGTCTGTAACTACATAAATCAGACAATTTTGATTATTTCATTCATGTATAAGAGAGCTAACACTATAAGACCCAGGTTCTTCTTACTTCATTAAAAGAAAAGATGTAAGGCATTTAAAAGAAGGAAGACATAAAATGTTTAGAGATTCCATACTGAGTACCAGTGATTTTTACTGTTCTTTTTCCATTTCCAAGGGTGAAGGACATTATCTTAAGAGCATTGGGAGATTTCAGCTGTGAAGAAATAGCCACCTGGGGCCTAGAAAGGATGCTGTGGAAGCTGTAGAACCAAATCATGTTGGAGACATTGAGCTAAAGAATCGAGAAGAAGGAAGTCACATAATCTGAGCTGGTGAATGAAGCTGAGTTGGAGCCCAACGTGGGTAAATAAAATACGATGAGAAAATGATAGTCTTTAAAATCATTGAAATAGATGAGAATGCTGACTCCAACACATGGCAGAGCAAGGCTAGGAAAATCCTGGCACTCACTCTGAAAATCGTGTATGCATATGTTAAATGGTAATGGAAGGAACCCCCACCTCTGTGGTTCACCCCAGCTGCAGTGGTTTGTCGTTTTCACTAAAAACTTAATACTTCTCCCAGAGAACGAATGCGTGCCCTGGTTTATAAAGGGATAATGCACTGGCCTTATTTCCAGTGCCTGACAGATCAGCAAATACACGTAGGCACAACTGCCTATTTGCTATTTACTACTACAGTAAATGGCAAGCCATAAAATGCGATCTGTTTAAATTGCATTTTGCAAACAATCCTTACTTCGTGCCATACACTCTGTGAAACATTATTATTATTATTTATGAGGCACAGTTAAGGGTGTCTGGTGCTGGGAGAATTGTGGATTTCTTTTACATTTAATTTTCCAAAAGGAAGGGATGCAAAGATTATCTTGTTGGGGACTTTCATTTTATGGTAGAGGAAACTGGAATCTTATAATAACTTGACTATGATCACGCAGATAACTAGAGATGGAAGGCAACTGCAAATACAAGTTCCTAGCATCTTTTTATTTGAAGTTGGACTAAAATAGCCATGCTTCGATAGTTAGAGTAATTGGTGAGAGAAAGTAAAATTCCCAGTTAGTACGAGTTATTGTCACCATGAATGAGCACTTTGAATATGCCATTCAGAAAAGAAAGCATATATATATTATATAGATATGCATATATGTATAATATATATGTGTATATATGTATATATATATATTTCTCTCACTGGTTGTCACTGTTTAGGTACTTTAAGAACCTTATCAGTAGAGAATAAGTTTCAAAGTTCATCATGTGCAATGATTGTGGAGAATATGGTCCCATGTTTCTATTAGTGGGCTAAAATGAAAAACCTCCCAAGACCATGAAAGTAAGTGAGAAATGTCTGTTCTCTGGAGATCAAGCATTAAAATACAGGGATTGGCCCTAGGGTCAAGTGGTTAAGTTTGTGTGCTCAGGTTTGGTGGCCTGGGGTTTGCTGGTTTGGATCCTGGGCACAGACCTACACACCACTCATCAAGCCATGCTGTGGCAGCATCCCACATAGAAGAACTAGAATGATTTACAACTAGGATATATAAGTATGTACTGGGGCTTTGGAGAGGAAAGAAAAGAGGAAGATGGCCAACAGATGTTAGCTCAGGGCCAATGTTCCTCAAAAAAAAAAAAAAAGAGAAGCATTAATATAAATATAATAGACAAGAACAAAGATACATGAAATTTTTCCAATGAGGCAAATATTTCCTAGGTTCTTAAAGCCAGACTATAATCTTATTTCCATATATTTCAGGCCTACTGGTGTCTTGACATCTTCACTTTGATGTCTGTCAGGCATTTCAAACTAAAGGTGAACTATCAACCACAACAACAAAGAGTGAACTCTTGGTTTGTCCATCCAAACCAGCTCCTTCCTCCCTCATTCTTCTACTTTTCTGTAAAGAGCTCTGGTGGCATCCAGTCTAAGAGACCAAAATCTATGTGTTATTTTTTATTTATTTCTATCCACATTCTCAAGTCATCAGTATATTCTGCTCACTCTTCCTCCAAAATGTGTCCCAAACCAGCTGCTTGTCTCCGTTTCTGCTACTATCACCCTGGCTGGTCCAAGCCCCATCTCCTCTGGCCTTGAGAAATGCAGGTACCTCCTGATTGGTCTCCCCACTTCTACCTGAACCCTTCCCTAAGTCATTCTCTACAGAGCAGTAAAAGTGATTCTAAAAATATAAAAAAGATCACATTAAATATAAATAAGATCACATTACTCCTTTGATGAAAAATAGTGCAGGTCTTCTCATTGCATTTAGTACAAACAAACAAATGAATTTCTTTCCCAGGTTTATAAAACCCTACAGGATCTATCCACTGTGTGTTTCTCTGAACTCACTTAATACCAATTTTCCCCTCACCCTCTAAGCTCCCATTCAATGGTGCTTCTTAAGTTACCAAAAAAATCAA
Organism: Equus caballus; assembly: GCF_041296265.1. Lineage (NCBI taxonomy): Eukaryota > Metazoa > Chordata > Mammalia > Perissodactyla > Equidae > Equus > Equus caballus. The sequence continues at coordinate 39,568,121 of NC_091707.1, forward strand.
GCCTATTCACCACCATAGGATCTTCCCATGATTTATTCCGACTGTCAGGAATTGGCTTTCTCAATCTTTGTATGGATGGCTTCTAATGGTCATTTAGCTTAAATGTCACCCTTTAGTCAGGTCTTCCCAACCCCACAATCTAAAGGGGCCTGTGGCCCTCTCACTCTTGAGATCTTTTCTTTTTTTCTGGGACCCCACAGAGGAGGAACAGAGCTCCTTGCTTGGACCCACCAACTTCTTGTCTTGCCCCTTTTTTCTTCCCCTCGACTGCGGAGGAAACAAGCAAAACATCAGAAAGTGAAAAGTGCTATGCAGAAAATTAAAACAAGGGCAGTAAGGCATGATCAAATAATCACAGGAGCAAACCCAAGGCATACGTAAATAAAATGACAGTAAGTATTACAAAGGGATTATGAAGTATTATGAAGAGTGCTAGGGTATATGCATACTCTCCCTGGTGGGCCTACATGTAACCAATGGGACCATTCTTACCTTTGTGGTGAGATTGACCCAAGTGGGTTTGGGGCCTGTGAGTGGTCAGGAACAGCCTAAAACCAGGCTTTTACACAGATTTATAAGCCATATTTGCATTTTCATTCATCTGGTGCGTTGACCTATTCTTGACTGATAATAAAGAACCAAGGCCAGGTACCTCATTACTCATTCACCTGAGCTGTGAATTATAGCAAAACTAAACAGCTGGGATTTAAAGACTGGATGTCATTAGTACACAATGGACCAGACTGCCCTGATGTCTAGACTCAAAACTGGTTTTATTATTCCTTGATTTTATTATTTTTTGTAATTACTTTAGGAAATTATAATAAGTTTACTTTGGAATCCTTTTAGAAGTGATATGATCCCTGGAAAGAGAAGTAGGTTGAGTATTGGAAAGAGAGAAAAAAAGCCAACACGTACATGGACTGAGCATCTACCACGTGCTAGATAGTTGGGTACCTGTTATATGCTCCCAAGATGCACTGTAAATATCTCTTACACTCATTGCAGTTGATTTATGTTCTAATTCGATTAATGTCTGATTTGCCAAGTAGATAATCAATAAAATGAAGGCAAGGATTTTTCTTTAACTTACTACCTGGTACTATGTCTGATAAATGGAAAGTGCTAGAATGAAATTGTTGAGTGCAAAAGATGAACATGTGTTATTTCATTTAATAATCTGAATAATCCCATCAAAAGGTAGTATTTCACAGATAATACTACCACTCAGAGATAAAAATCTAACATTTTGTTATGTAACACTTAGGAAAGTCTTGTGGACAAATAAAACTATATCTACATAAATCTGTTCAATACCTGTATAATATTCCATTGTATAAAAATATCAATATTATGTGATCAATCCCCTCTTACTGGAAACTTAGATTGTTTCCATGTTTCCACCATTGTAAATGATTCTCTAATAAATACACATATACTTTTTGTGTGATTTAAAACAGTCTCTTCTTTTCTAGTTTCTAATTTTTCTAACCCTTCCTGATTTCTAATTTTTTGTTGTTAATGTTTCTGTGTTTTCTCTCTTTTATCTAGATTAGGCCAGATTGTAGCTTATGTTTGTTTTGTTTTGTTTTCCCCATGGAAACAACTTTGAGATAAATATACTGGCTATACTCTTTGTAATTTCCTAATTCATTTATTTATATGCCCATATTTTATTGATTTCTTCCTTCTCTTTTTGACAGATCTTTTTTGGGTATTCTTTTATAACCTCTTACATTAAATGTTTAGTTTACTCTTTCTTCTTTAAAAATAAAAGCATTTACAGCTGTTCGTTTGCTTATAAATACAGCTAAGGTCATATTTTAAGTTTTGATAATTCTTGCTCCAAATTTTGGGTTGTGATTTATTCTTTGATACTTTGGTACTTTTATACTTTGATGAGCTTTTAATTAAAATAAAACACATGCAGAGATTGCAGAAATCATGACTGCACCGCTAGATGAATTTTCCCAAAGTCAACATGTCCAATCTATCCTGACCTTTTTCCCCCATGTATCTTTTAGTAGGTTATTGCTTTGTAGTTGAGAATACAGTTCTCATGTTTCCTATTTGGAGGAGAAGAGAGCATAGGTATGCTTCCTGTGGCCACCTCCCTTTTAAAAGTAAAGGAAAAATTCTGAGTTGAGCATGCTCAGTTCATTCTTCAAAAAACTCACCAATCAATTATGTCACTTGGCTTGCCTTGGGAAGGAGTGGTGAAGGAAGGCTATGCTAATGGAGTGGTCACTGTGTGGGAGGAAACATCAGGAAAGGCAAAGATGCTGGCTCATCAGGAATGCTTGCCTATTTTTGTTTACTTATTTTCATCTAGTCATCTTTAATTTAGGATTAAATAACTAAATAGTTAAACTTTATGGTACTACTTTATTAATCTAGGCATTTCTGGGGAGGAGCAAGGGAACCTGGGCCATACATAGTATCTATAAACTAACTTCATCTCTAGGTTCTTCTCTGTGTTTAGGGAAACCACTGAGTCAGTGGCTTACTTTCTCTGTTTTACTCATCCTCTGCTAACGTTAACTGGCATGGCTATGTCTAGGTTCTTTCTGATGCTAATCATCTACCAACTTTAGAAAGACTACAGCCTCAGGAAGCCCTCATCACACACTGGTCTTGTCTGAGTCCATTTGGTCAGGTATATCACAGACTGGGTGGCTTATAAATAACAGAAATTTACTTCTCTAGAGGCAAGCTATCCAGCATCAGGCTGCTCATGTGGTCAGATTGTGTCTGGTTAGGGACTGCTTTCTGGTCCATAAATGGCTGTCTTCTCACAGTAATTTCACACAGTGGAAGGGACTAGGGAGCTCTGTGGGGTCTCTTTTGTAAAAACACTAATCCCATTCATGAGACCTAAGCACCTCCCAAATGTCTTACCTCCTAATACCATCACGTTGAGTATTAATATTTCAATACATGAATTTTGGGGAGACACAAACATTCAGAGCATAGCAGGTCCCACTGGTGCTGTATCTGGCCAAAATACTGAAATTTTATGGATGTATAGATATTTGCATTCCAATACTTTCTGACCTGGTAATTCCATTTCTCTTTTTAAAAATATGCTCTGAAACTTAATTCATTTACATTTTCAAAACTTATCAGTATAATTGCACTTATACTGATCTGAGTTCTCCGATTAAAAAAAAGATTTTTCTCTGCATTATTTGTAGAGTCATATCTGACCTGGTTTTGTGTCAATATTCTAATTTCTGTACGTAGTTTTCATTATAATTTATTGTAAATTTTTATGTATCAATTTTCCTCTTACATATTCTAGGTCATTTGTGTTTTTCTTGGACCTCCATATCTCAAAGTAAATAGTAACCCATCATTATCATTTAGATCCCTGGCTTTTGTGTAAATCCTAAAGTTATTCAACTGGCCCAAGAGATTCACAGGCACGGAAGCTTATCAGGAGTATTACTGAGGAGCCAATATTTTCCTGGCTGGCATTTATTTCCCTCGCTCACTAAGCTATTAAACTCTGTCATGTTTAAATGTTTCTTTCCTTAGAAAAAAATAAAAACAAATTGAAAAAAAATTTATATATTTGACTCTTGTCAGGCTTAGCTTTCTCCTAGATAGAGATTAAAACTTGAGGACATTTTAAGAAAAATATGAATTTTTAGTTTTTAAGCATGGAGAGTTGATAGAGAAAAGTAGTCAGTTACATAAGATTGAGGTCAGTCTATAGTTTTGTTTGTGGCTGGGTGATGTATAAATCTAATGCTCTGAATTTCATAAGGTGACTCCAAACGTAGGTTTATAATTTTATCATCATTTATGTGCTATTTTGAGGATAGTTATGGCAATTATAGCTAGTTGCATCAATCCAGTATAGTTCTGATTTTGAGTCTCAGATACAATTGTTTAAAGATACACTTTATAGTCTTGCAAAATATCCTTCTCACCCACATCCTATTTTGTTTTAATTAATCGGGTGCTAATTTAAGCATTTTTCAAATTTGCCTCATTCTGGCTTCATCTTTAACACTTCACCTCTTAACTTGTTTATATTTAAAACTAAGAGAATGGTGTGCTTCATGAGTATTGCTGCCTGCAATCCAGACCAGCATAGTGGCTGAACTGAATATCCCTTCCAAAGATAGACAAGTTTGGTAAAAATGGAGAGAAGGAGGAATTGTAGCTGAGGGAAAAGTAATGAATAAATGGGTTATGTAATGAGGAAAATCTAATATTACATTAAGACCTTGAAAGAGGCTCAGAGCAAGAGATAATATTGTCTCTTAGCTCAATTAAGTCAGTTTCCTGAAAAAGTGAGGTCCATATATTGCTGAGACCACTCCTGTTTTGGGAACATGACAAGATCAAATGGAAGCCTCCAGACCTGAGTGACCTCACCCTGGGAGACATTTTCATACAACATTATGATGTATTAGATGTTAATGACCGCCTGGGGTTCTAGTAATGCACCAGTAGCTTTTGAGTTGTATATTGTTTTGCTGTAAGGGGTCCGTGGCCAGAGACCAAGGGCTGGACTGTGACGTAGTAAGAAATACAGGTTTGGTCTCTGCCTCTGTTTTCTGACACAGAGCTCCTAAATCCCTTGTAACTTCAGAGCGATAGGGGTGATGTGAGAATTTTACACAGACTTCCTAAATCCTTTGGAATATTTTGGGTGAGAGGAGCATCTTTTGTTCTAATAAGGTGACTTCGGTAGGTTCCTGGATAGCTCCTGGATGGGGCTAGTCACCAGAGAGACCAAGCCATGATTAGAAACTTGGAACTTTCAGCCCTACTTCCTATCCCCTGGGGAGAAGAAAAGGGCTGGAAATTGAATTAATAATTGATCGTGCCTTTGTGATGAAGCCTCCATAAAAATCTCTAAAGTACGGACTCCAGAGAGGTTCCCAGTTGGTGAACACATACATGTACCATGAGAGTGGTACACCCCAACTCCACTGGGACAGAAACTCCTGCACGTGGGATCCCTCTGTACCTTGTCCTATATACCTCTTCATCGGGCTTTTATCTATATCCTTCATTATACAATAAACTGGTAAATGTATTTCCCTGAGTTCTGTGAGATGCTTTAGCAAATTATCAAACCCCAGGAAGAGGTAAATGAGGACCTCTGATTTATAGCTAGTCATTCAGAAGTAAGAGAGGGCCAGACTTGCAATTGGCATCTGAAGTGGGGGCATTACTGTGGGATGAGCCCTTAACCTCTGGGATCTTAAGTTAACTCCAAGTAGACAGTGTCAGAATTGAATTGAATTGTAGGATACTCAGCTGGTGTTGAAGACTTGGTCCGTGTGGAAAAAAAATTCTTTTATCTTGTGTCGGAAGTGAAGTGTTAACTGTAGAGTAGAGTACAAAGGAGGAACAGAGTTTTTTATTCAAATGGAAATAAGTGTTGGGTTTTGTCTTTGACTTTTCTCAGGACCCAAAACAGTGGGTCAATTCAGTAGGGGGAAACGGAACACCTTTGGAGCAGCTGTCATTATTTAACCCAAACAACCTACTCTTTCTATTCTTAGTGAAATGTGATGGGAATTTGATTCATACAACAATTTCATTGAAATCCCACTATTGGTAATTATGAAAGTCAATAACCATAGATCCTTTTTCAAAGGAACCTCAACTACTATAAAGTTTCATGTTATATATTATTTTGTAGTTATCTGTAGTTGAAGAGCCGTGCAAATGTTTTAGAGGGGTTGATGTACTATTTCAGCAGATGTAATGATACCTGTTAACTTGGGAATAAATAATAGCTTCAGAGAAGAGGTGGCACTTGTTTGCAGGCTAGAAATCACCAATGGGGATGGTATTATATGTAAAAAGTCTAAAACATTAAATGATAATGAAAAATCTGTAGTCTCATGGAAAGAATCTAACAGAGAAGAAACGAATGAAGATGCAAGGCACTAATGTTCTGGAAGGGGTGTTGGAATAAAATGAAGTCAAAATTTTAGACTTGAAAAAGGATTATTGAGCCAGCCCTGATGGCCTAGTGGTTAAAGTTTGGTGTTCTCACCACTTCAGTGGCTCAGTTCAGTTCCTGGCTGCAGAACCACACTACCCATCTGTCAGTAGCCATGCTGTGGTGGTGGCTCACGCAGAAGAACTAGAAGGACTTACAACTAGGATATACAACTATGCACTGGGGCTTTGGGGAGGAAAAAAAAGGAGAAGAAGATTGGCAGCAGAAGTTAGCTCAGGCTGAATCTTTCCCAGCAAAACATAAATAAATTAAAAAAAAAAAAGATTTTTTATCTCTGTTTGAAAATTGAGAGTAAGGAAAGTGTATACATACAGATGGAATGACATTTTGAGGGAGAGATGGTAGAAGATAGTAGATGCATATTTGTTACAACAGTGCAGTAACGTGATGGATGAAAAACTTGAAATAGGTATAAAGTTAGTAAAGCCTCACTCAACAGCAAAAAATATAGACATGCAAATTTAACACAGAAAATGAAGAATATAAGACCCCTTTGCCATTTCTGTCAATCTCTTTTACACTCTCATAGATTCTCCAAACTCTTAAGTCTCAATCCACATGCCCACTTGTCCACCCACTGGTGATTATCACAGTAATTTTCTGAGTGTTTCAGTGATATTTGATGAGTCAAAGACCAATTTATCAGGAGCATCTACCAGCAGGCCCAAGTTTTAGGTTTGTCTTGGGTTGACTCCTGCAGCAGAAAAATAAAGAACAAATACTTATTAACACCCTAACAATCTAAAGGATGTAAAGCACTGGCTTAGGTAACTTATATTGTTATTATCATACATATTATCATTCCCGTTTTATGGTTGAGGAAACGGAGACACAGATTTTAAGTATGTCCTCTTGGTAAAATATAGTCAATAATGTTTAACTAGTAGTAGAACCATAAGCCTAATTGAGGATGGATGGAAGTCAACTCAAGAAGACTGGCTGTGAAATTCTTCCCACTAATACTTGGCTGCCTTGAGTATAAGTAGTGCAAGCTATTCAGGGTTTGGATATAATGAAGCAATACAAAGAAATGATATGGACATTCAAATGAGTATTATGACAATGAGTGGAGTAATTGACCAAGACTAGATAGGGAGGCAAGTGAATATGGAAGAGAGCCACATATATTGTAGAGATAAAGAGGGACTGAAGAACTAGAGGTAACAAGCGGGAAGAAGAATAAGAAGAATATGCACAATACAGTGAGTGAGTAGAGGAAGTGGAAATATGAAAGGCATAGTCAAAGTGGGAAAATTCAGATGGTTAGATCTTTGAGGTGGAGAAATTTCAAATAATGACAAGCTTCAAGGTATGGCAAACCAAATGAAATGAACTTGAGGATTATTGGAGTTCAGAGAGTCAAGGAGCTGTGAGGTTGGCATTTTAAGGATGTGGTGGCCTGGAAGGTTATGCATAGGTACATAAGTTATAGGAATTCAGAAGATGATAATGAGATTGAGAAGAGGGTAGTATAAAAGCAGGATGATAACTAGCATATATTGCCTTTGCTTGACTAGAAAATCCTGATGCTGCCTTAGGCTATGGCTCAGATTTTAAGTAGTGGTGGTTTAGTTGGATTTTAGCTCTTACATCTGGATATGGCACAGGTTTTGTACATGGCACAACTTGCACAATCAAACCCAATGAGTCCATATTAATGGGTGGTGTAATCTTTAAGTGAGAAAAATCATTGAGAGATGGTAGAACATCAGTGTTGAACATCAATGGTCCTTGCAAACCAAGTCCTTGCAAATGTACAATCACATCTCACAAATTCTTACAAGAAAGATATCAGATCATGTATATACAAGATCTGATATATATATCCTCCCACCCTTAGAGATGTTGTAGCCATCCTACGGTCAAGATTGCCAGCAAAAATGGTGATGAGAGTTAAATAGTCTGATCTATTCTGCTCACCCTGGGTGTCAAGCGGAGTGGGAGAAATTGCTTTTATTGCCGTGGGTTGCAAGAAAAGGTCTGCCCCCTCCCCAAATGTGAAAACCGGGATTCACTTAGGAGGGAAATTAGAGCACTGTTTGAAGGGGAGGCTAAAGTATGGGTCCTGAAAGTCCCATTGGCTGGTCCAACTGAAGGAAAGACCTGGGAAGAGTAAAGAGGGGTGGGACGGAGTTTCTAGGAATAAGATTCCAGTGATAAATAACAGTGGGATGGGGGGGGGGCTAAGAGGATTCATTTTCATTAATCCATTGACTGAAGGAGGAGGTTGGTGAATAGGATTGCCTCCCGTCAGTGATGGGTCTGGGAAGGCAGAGGGTAGAGAATGGATAGAAAGAATTGTAGTTTACTGGAAAAACTGGCTCCAGAGATTCAAATAGAATATATGTTATTTTATGTCGCTGCACCTTATTTTTCAGGGGCTTCATGTGCTGCTGCTGCTGCAGTTGAATTCATGGAACAGAAAAGAGAGTTAGTGGTGGTGAAGACTGGAGCACTTCTGGCTGCAGAAATTGAGTGTGGAGATGGGATGGAAAGGTGAAAGAGGTATGTATTTATCTGGCTTTAATGAATCCAGCTTTAGTTTCTTTTATAGCCTTGCTAAGTTAATCATTCATACTCATTTTCTTGTTTATACAGCTAGGGTCGTGTACACAGAAGTACCCTCAACTCTGTTACTACATTTCTGTAGACCTCATAGAAATTCCTACTACTAGACTATGACATTTCGGCAGGGGAGAGGGGGTGGTTAAGTCTATGAATCTGCATTCCCAATGCGTAGCACAGTGCCTGACACATAATATATCTCTAGTAGTTTTTGGTTGAAAGAAAGAGTAAATTGAGGCAGAATACAGTCTTGTAGAATTGGAGGTTGTTCTTCATTTCTAAATTGTTTTCTGCCAGAAGTTCTCATTGAATTTTTGAGGTGGGACATAAAGGTCACCTTGTGCATGGTTCAACCACATTAACACTAATACTGTCTTACTCTGTTATTTTAACTGAACCTGAAGTGCTTGAGACCTGGTCTAATTGCTAAGTAATCTCCAAATAGCTGGATGGATTGGTTTGACCACACAGAGCTTGGTAAGACTCATTCCATCTGTCTCATTCTCTCTGCAAACTATCAAGATAATGAGCCTCTCAGAGTTGCATTTATTCTGGAATAGAATGCTGAAAAAGGGGAATTAAAATTATTTATAAGAAAGCCTGGGAGGAAAAAAACACACTACGATTCTTGACGGCAATGATAGGGAACTCATTTTGGGAATCAAGTGGACTAATCAATTTATAGTTTCCCTGGTATAAAAGAACCAAGCTATCTTATTCACAGGCTAAGTATTTTTCTCTCATTTTTAAAAATTGTGAGCAAATGACAAATTACTGCCTGAGTAACACATTATGAGGACTGAGCATGCATGTTTATATTTCATTGTTTTAATCTAATCTAATACAACACACACCAAAGTCCTTCAAACACACATTTAATGGCATGCATAATCATGATTGTGCTGCATAATAATTAGGCATTAGTGATAAGCAGTTCCCATAAATTACTGTAATTAGTATTACTCTTATACCACCACAGCAATTTTTTTTAGGTTTTCCCTTCTAATTTTGTTAATTCTTTAGTATCTATCATCAACACAAATGTCAGCAGTTTCCCCAATGCCATGTGTAACTTAATTATCATTATTCTTTGCCCAGAGTGAGGTCTCAATCAATGTTTGTTGGAGTGAATTTAATAAAATCATCACACAGCAGCTAACATTAGCTATGTTATAAGGCAGACAACTTGGATTTGCTCTTCAGAAGTGGGGACCTCTATATGCATTTCTCAGGGTCAAATGTCATGTCTCCCATCCTATACCTTTAACTTCCTTACTGCTTCCTTGAAAGAACCTTGAGTTTCAGGACTTGGTGAAATGCAGGTCAGGAAATTCTTGGCTGGAGTAGAAGGTGGTTGCTGTTGATCACTCATCTACTGCATAGCTCAGAGATCAGGAAATTGGTTCAAAGATGGAGCTAAACGTGAAGGGAAGAGGAACAATGAAAATGTATCCTTAGTACCAAGCACCTTGCTATGTTGGGATGAGAAATGAGCTAAGAGATTAATTTAGTTCACCAGACTATTGGGTCAAGATTAACAAAGGCCTGGGAAGACAGTTTGTCGATTTAGAAACCCTCAACACCATCTGAACCAGTGGGATAAGGGCAATTTATCTTCTGGGTAACTTTGGCCTGGACTATGGATTTAAGAAAAGAATTTCCTTGATTTCAAAATATTTCCTCTTCCTCTACTAGCAAGAGGCACAGCTTTCCTTCTATAAGCTGAGACAAAGAACTTGAGAATTCAAATACCTCACAGAAAACATTTGTATAAGTAAGTTTCAACCAAATATTGAAAGTGAGACCAAATCTTTTTCTTGACTGTTTAGGAGAGGGCATTTAAAAAATAGATGTCTAATGCTGGCAGAAGTACTGACTGGACAAATACTGACGGCCCTCACATGGCCTGGCATCTTAGTTCCTTAGCATCTTCACAGTAGATACATATAGTGATGGCACTTAACTGCGTTTATTAGTGGAACAAAAAGAATCATAGAACATAGAACCACTGGGTGACTATTTTAGTTTCCTATTGATGCTGAAACAAATTACCGATTTAATACAACACGCATATGTTATCTTACAGTTCAGTAGGTCAGAAGTCCAACACATGCCTCTTGAGGCAAAAATCAAGGTATTGGAATTGCTTGCTGCATTCTTTCTATGCAGGCTCTAGGGATGAATCTGTTTCTTTGTCTTTTCCAGTTTCTAGAGACACCCATATTCCTTCACTTGTGGGCCTCTTCTTCCATCTTCAAAGCTGGCAGCATAGCATCTTCAAATCTCTCTGCCTTCCTCTTTCCCTTATAAGGACCCTTGTGATTACACTTGGACCACACGGATAATCCAGGGTATCTCTTCATCTCAATATCTTTAAACTAATCTGCAAAGTTTCTTTTGTCATGTAGGGTACCACAGTTACAGGTCTTGGAGTAGGATGTGGACATTTTTTTGGTGGGGGGCATTATTCTGCTGACCACAGCAATGAAACACCCTGACAAGGTCTCATGACTTTGAAGCCTGTGACAGGACATTCACTCCCATTCTGTGGAGCAGCCTCCTACCTCCCTAGCCTCCTTATGGCCCTTTTCACATTAGGGTTCATGTTCTAAATCATTTCCCTGCATTCTGTCCAATGGAGGAACAGATTCTTGGTCATTGAGTTTCTGGGAGCCATTGTGTTTGCTATGTTCATATCTCATAGGTTAGACACCCTGCCTGATTCATATGGAAACTCTCATAGGCAATTCAGGCTTAGGAAGCATGAGAATAATGCAAGAGCAAACATTTCTCTAGAAATCTATTAGGGACTGTTTAAAATGCTGTACATGTATTAACTCACTTAATCTTAACAACACTCCTATGAGGAAAGTGCTATTGTTATTGCCATTTTGCAGATGAGGAAACTGAGGCCCAAAGAGGTTAAGTAAATTGACATAGTCCATACCTAGTAAATTACAGAGGTGGGATTCAAACCTAAGCTGTCTGGCTCTGGAGCGCATGCTTTAAGTCATTACACTGCATATTGCCGCTCACAGTGCATGTAAGAAAAGCGTAAATTAAAAACATGAACAACACTACACCAAATTAAAAATGATACTGAAGAGAAGGACGGTATGTGTAGGGGTGGGTGGGGGAGTGATTTAGGGGAAGATCTGAGGAAAGAGTGAGCAACGCACACACTTACACAGGAAAGACAGAGAGAGAGGAGAGAGAGAGATTTCGTAATCTCATGCTACTGGGCATGACAGGCGCTTTGTACATTACACAAAGGCACCCCATTGAGGGGTCCCTGGGCGCTGACAGCATGGTTCATTTGCATCTTGCTGCATTGGCTCAAAGGAGATGGCTTTTTCTACTTGCATAAAGATGCCATATAGGCTAGCAGCAACCCTGTTTACAAGATGAGAGTGTATGAACGAATTTTTTTGACTAGAGAAATGGATTTATCTAATAGACCTTATATTAAAAGATGCCAAAATTATGTTCTCTAGCATCAGGACTGTTTGCTTCCCATCAAAATTCCTGGAGAAGTATTTAAGGGGTAAGAGCATTGGGCTAAAGGTTATAGGGTCTGGTGCTCATGTAGCACCAGCAATTTCACCCAGAGGCTGCTGGACTCCACACTTCTGTGAATCATTTCCTCTTTTGTAGCTAGGGCTTAAAAGTCTATTTAGAGCTTCCAAACGGTCTATCTAGATCTAAAACTTTGTGATATTGTTTCATTTTGCTGAAACATAAGTAGCTCTCCAATGGAGAGGTGCTGTCTTCTTTCAAAGTCACTTTGAAATGCTGTGATATCTCTGAGTGGTATGTATGCCCCTGCTTAAGTTGTTAGATTTATCAACTTCTTAACCAAAAGATATTCCATGGCAATCACATTAATCATTGATTTATAATGACTAGATAGCAGAAATCCAATAATCAATGAATTTTAAACCTGAAATATTAATTCTTAGTCACTCACTCAGTAGTTAAAATATTTAACAACCTCATATTGCCTGTGCATTGAGACTGTTCTTTAACACGATGGCTGTTTCTGAAAACGCTTGGATGGGGGAAATAATTGCATTTCTATTGAAGCTATTAGAATGAATCACAATTGGATTTCACATAAAAGTTTTTAATGCATAGATATTTCACATAATATGTTCTTAGGCAAGGGTTCTTCAAATAAAGCTGTTTTGTCCTAAGAAATTTTATCTGTGAATCAGCTTTACCTCCAGTTAGACCAGATAGTCTTGCTTTTTCTTTGTTTCCTTTTTTAATTTACTACTTAAATTATTTCTAGGAATGTTATAACTCTGCTGAGGACTGAATGTTTGTGTCACCTCCTAAATTTATATGTAGAAGTCCCAGTCCCCAATGTGATGGCATTTAGAGGTGGGGCCTTTAGGAGGTAATTAAGTCATGAGGGGGGAGGCTTCGTAAATGGGGTTAGTGTTCTTATTAGAGGAGACACAAGAGATTCTCTCTTTCTTTCTTTCTTCCTCTGTCACATGAGGACACAGAAAGTAGGTGTTCATCTGCAAACCAGGAAGACGGCTCTCACCAGGAATCAAATCAGCTAACACCTTGATCTTGAACTTCTCAGCCTCCATAACTGTGAGAAAGAAATTTCTGCTGTTTAGGCTGCCTGGTCTCCACTATTTTGTTATAGCAGTCTGAACTTGACAAACACCTATAATCATTGTTATGGTCACTCTGTCAGGATGGACCCCCATCCAAAATTCGATTTGCATGTCAAGACAACGATGCTATAGGACACCAAGAGGGTATGAAAAGGTTTATTACTCATATAATAGGACTTTCTTGGAAAATCAGGGCAGACCCCCAACCTGGTCCAAAAATGGCATGGGAGAACAAGAAAAAGAGACAATTTTGAGTTTCTATGGTAATTAGGGCTATAGGGATGGAGTGAGGGCTTCTGCAAGTGGTTTGAAACTCTCATCAGAACCAAAGGAGGGGCTTTAGTATCAGCTTCACCAGATTGAGGCAGAAGGAGAAGGGAGAGGGAGAGGCTGAAAAGCTAGCAGCAGTCAAAGATGAAAACATGGAGTCAGACTCTTTATTACAATCCTTCTTATTAGAACCTATCTATGCAATAGACTTTTCCATCAACTCTGATGGAAATAAAGAGAAAATTTAAACTGCTTTTCTTTTAAAATAAAAATTATACACAGTGCAGTATGGTAGAAAAAGAAAGACTTAGGGCCAAATAGGCCTAGAATCATATTTGAGGTCTGCTGATTGCTTGCTATATCCATCATGATTCAGTGCAGGAAACAGAATCCACTGTAAGTATTTAAAGTATGAGGAAGCTTAAGGTAGGGGATTAGATAAAATTGTTTGAGAGCCTGGAAAAATTGGTTCTAGGCTGAACCCCTGTAGTGATTCCAAGAATGATACAGAACTCTCCCCTAGGAAAGTACAACTTTAGATGCTGCCCTGGAGCCATGCTGGAAGCAGGCAGCCTCTTGGAGCACTGCCATTACAACTGCTTCCCGACATCCAAGAGATTGGGCAATGACAGTGGACGGCTGCTGTGTCAAACCTCACATTTTCGTGGTCTTCCTTGCCAGCAACAAAAGCCAAGAGCCACAAGAAGTTAGTCTCTGTCTCACCCTCATTGCCCAAATCTTGCACGAGTATATGTAATTGTTAGATGCTAATTCATATCTAGAGCCCAACATGAAGGAGGTCTGAGAAATGGTAATTTAAGCTTTATGAGGTGAAATGTAGGTGGACTGAAACCATCCAGAGTCACTTTCCTCTCTCCGTGTGCTCTGGGACCAATTTTGAGCAAATAAAAATGCAAGATGCCAAGATAAACTTGAATTTTAGATAAACACCAAATAATCTTTCAGTATAAGTATGAAGCATCAAAATTTATTTGATGTTCATTTGAAATTCAAGTTTAACTAGGTGTCCTGTATTTTATCTGTCAGCTCTTGGGAAAGACTAATTTAGATGAGGGTAGTGATACAAGGAAGACCTCATTGAACATGAGATAAATAAGCACAGACCCAAAGAATAAAGGTTTAGCCTTTATTGGCCAGTTGAAAAGTGGTGGAAAGAGATTTCCAAACAGAAGAAATAGCATGTGAAAATTTCCTAAGGCAGGATAGAGCTTGGCATATTTAAGACACAGAAAGACTGTTAACGTGGCTAAAGTGAGTAAGGAAGAGAATAGCCTGGAATGGGACCTGAGAGGTAGGAAGGGTAAGACCAGGCAGAGAGAATGCTCACTTAAAGCACTGATTTAAAATTTTTTTCATTTATAAAACCCTTTTCAAATCATCTTACACAGAAACTTATAGCATATAACATATAAGACTGAAACTACTCTGCTTGAGGGGTGGGGATTAGGGGTATTTTGAAGGTCCAGACCCCTCCACTTGTTTGATGGTTTTTATCTCCATCAGTAGCAGCCCTTAATGGGTCTAAATGGTATAAGGTATCAGACCATAGTGTCACCACAATGGATACCCAGAGAGGGGATGTAACTTATCCAAGGTTTAATATTGATTTTAAAAGCATCAGTCCTGGGGGCCGGCCCCATGGCTGAGTGGTTAAGTTCACGCTCTCTGCTTCAGTGGCCCAGGGTTTTGCTGGTTCAAATCCTGGGCGGGGACATGGCACCACTCATCAGGCCATGCTGAGGTGGCATCCCACATGCCACAACTAGAAGGACCCGCAATTAAAAATACACAGCTATGTACCAGGGGGCTTTGGGAGAAAAAGGAAAAATTTTAAAAATATTAAAAAAAAAATCAGTCCTAACAATTTGGTGGCTAGAAACGGGAAGTTTCTAAATTCATGTCCAAAATTAAGATAATTTGAATCTCAGAAAACCAACCCACTGATCAGAGGGCACAGAAATCAGTTTAACATTTATAAAATTAGCACCTCCCAGTCATCTCTGTTAGGAAATCATTGGACATTACAAGAACTTGAGTACTTGAATTCCAGGGAGTCTCCTTGACCTTCCCCAGCACAAGGCAAATGATCCCCCAGGAAGAAGAAAGCTAACGTTTCATGAGTTTGTACTATAGCGCCAGGCACTGTGCTACGTGCTTTACACAGACAGTGTCACGTTTTCCTTTTTACCAAATTAGGAGAACAGGAAGCTCAGAGAGGCAAAGTGACTTGTTTAAGGTTACCAATTAATCATGCATGGAACAGAATTTGGGTCCAGACCTATTTATCTGCAAAGCTGTTGCTTTGTAAACTGGCCCCCCATACATGGAGGACAAGGAGAGACTGAAGAAAGAAGCAGACCACTCCAGATTGTTAGGTGGCAGGTTTAATAAACAAGGAAACTTACAGGCAAGGCTTGTCTTGAGCAGCTGCAGGATGAGTAGATCTCTGCTCCTGCCCACCAGAATCTTAAGTTTATATAGAGGCCTTAACTGGGTTCTGGACTGTATTCAGTCCAGATGGTTTCAACTTTTTACTCTATCAAGGCTGGTCCTTGAAATTGCTCCTAGCGCAGGAATGGTGGGCAGAGCCTACATTCCAAGGACAGGGGAGAGGGTGAGGAGCCTCCAATTGCCCCGGTTCAGCTCATGGGTCAAGAGGCGGTCACATCCTTTCCATAACCTCTTCCAACAAAAGTGTAAGTCACAGCTGGAGGGAGGACTGGTCTAAAGTGTATTGCTACTGTTTAGGAAGGTGAGTCACCAAAAGTGATTTGGGTTTGTGTTTTACATATAAGATTTCAGTTTTTGTCACTTTCAGTCTTTAGTCACTTTCTTGTGACTCACTCGCAAGGGAATTAACATTTAAGTTTTAAAACAAGTTGTCAATTTCATCTGTGAAGTTTTTAATTTCCTGTACTCCTCTGAGGTGTCAGTCATCTGCCTTCCCGTAGGAGTGTTTTGTCTTTCACCTCAAGATCTATCGGATTTCTTGTGCTGATGAGGTAAACAATACCATTAATTCATTACTATAAAGTACTTCAAAACACATTTTCACTTTTTGTTAGACTTAAAACATCTCAAAGTGCTGCAAAGAGAATTTTAAATGCTACATATTTGTTTAAAACTATGAATATTTTTTATTATTATTATTTTGTTTAGGAAGAAAGAGAAAAAAACATACCAGAGAGTAGAAGAAAAGAAAAAATACATGTATACCAAAGGGGAAACAGAACATGACTTTTTCTTTTTTCTTATTTCTGACTATTATTATCCTTAAACGTTAATCAAGAAAAGTAACTTGGCTGAATGAAGTGGCACATTGGGTTATATGTCCAATAAAAGTATGCTTAAAAGCATGTATTTCGTGTGAAATTACCATGGGATGGGAATATATTGCCCATAACATTTACCTGGGTAAATTTATCGCGATATTTCAAATGCAGAGTAAAGTCAAAAGAATGAGTCTATCCAGGAATGGTAAAGAGGTTACCCCTCAGATGCCAGCTCTGATAAACTGGTGATGGCTGGAATGTCCCATTCAGGACTCTGAAACCAAATCTCAGCTAAAAAGAATGCATCAGCGATTGACTAGCAATGTCTGTCATGGCTAACCGATAGCTTGTTTCTTATCAAATGCAAATGTCAACTAGAAATTGCCTATTATAAGAGAATGGGTAGATCTGTGCCAACTTAAAAGCATACACACACATACACATGCAATGTTAAATTATTTGAGTTTTGTTTTTACTAAGTACTTAATAAGAACAAGTTTGGGGAGAATTTATCTTTCTCTTTAATATAGAAAGTAG
Organism: Equus caballus; assembly: GCF_041296265.1. NCBI lineage: Eukaryota > Metazoa > Chordata > Mammalia > Perissodactyla > Equidae > Equus > Equus caballus. The sequence continues at coordinate 39,585,409 of NC_091707.1, forward strand.
AAAAACAAATAATTCTGTCACTTTAGGGTTCTAAATAATTGATTTAGTTCATAAAAATTTTATAACATTTGATAAATATTTAGAAAGTAAATAAGCAAACAAATAATTAGACAGTATCCTCATTCATCAGAGCTTGAGTGCCAGGCAAACAGGAAACTTGATTATGCAGTTCTTAAGACAAAGCTGGGAACATAATGGATCAGCTGGAGAAAATAAAGGACTGGAAAGACTGAATCCAAAAGGGGGGACAGACAATGGAAAATTATTTTTTAAACTTCGAGGAGAAACACAATACATGTTAGTACTTGGAGCTCGACTATTGCAAGAAAAATGGACTTAACTAGGAGCATCGAATCATTTACTGCTCCTATATATAAATGTTAAGTGCTTTGCAAGTATTACCTTCTTTATTTCAAATATAACAACACAATCCCTGGGACATGGTTAGTGGTTCAAAAAAAGCAAAACCAGGGGTTAGGGTAATGGAGTGAGTGCTTCAGATCTCCACCCAGCCAAGCATTCTGGATCAAGATCTTATGCTCTTTCGTTGTCACTGCCTGTATTACTTTTACAAAATCATGGGTAGGGTATATACTATTTTTTCCTCACTCAAAATAGGAATCTTTGAATATGAATTCAATGTAAAAATTAAATAAATGAGTGTGGTAGGCTGAATAATGCTCCTCCTTTTCTCCCTAAAGATATCTATGTCTTAATCCCTGGAAACTGTGAAATATTATTTTATAGGGCAAATAAAAGCATTGTGGATGGGTTTAAGTTAAGGATTTTGCGATGAGGAGACTATCCTGGATTGTTCCATGTGGTTCTTCAAGGCAGTCACATGTATTCTTATGAGAGAGAGGCAGAGGGAGATTTGACATACACGGATATGGAGAAGGCAATGTTACCACAGAGGCAGAGATTGGAATGATGCAGCCACAAGCCAAGGCATGCCAGCAGCCATCAGAAGTTAGAAGAGGCAAAGAATAGGTTCTCCTCTAGAGCCTCTAGAAGGAGTACAGCCCTGCTGATCCCTTGATAACAGCCCTGTGAAACTGATTTTGGAGTTCTGGCCAGCAGAACTGGGAGAGAAGATATTCCTATTGTTTTAAGCCATTAAATTTGTGGTCATGTGTTACAGAAACCATGGGAACTGATGCAGTGAGTTTAGAAATGAAAAAAATTGAATATTTCTTCCCTCAGGAAAGTCTCCCCAGACTAGGTGACCTTTCTCTAGTTCATTCTTCCCAGCACCTCAAATTCACCTTTGGTAATGTTTGTTCATACTTGCTTTCGGCTCTCTTGTTTACTTCGGTATCTTGAGGTGCCCAGCAAAGTAACTGGCACATAGGAGGGCTGCAATAAATATTTGTTAAATGATCAAATGGAATGCAAGGCATAGTCTTAGTAGGGTGGTGAAAGTTGGATTGTGACTCATGCGACTCCTGGTGGAGGAAGTTCTTTGAGGCACGGTGGGGGTTGGAAATAAGGTACAGCAGCTAACACTGTATAGCCCGCATGTACCTGTGAGGACGGGTGGAAACAAAATGTGAATTGCTCAGTCATTTTGGAAAATAAACTGGCTGTAGCTATTAAAACTACAAAGATAAATAACTTTTGACTAAGCAGATCCCTTCTTGCGAATTACCAGTATATAAGAATATATGGAGAGGGGTACTTATTGCAAAGTTGTTCATGGTATAAAATTCTGGAAAAAGTAAATATCTAATATTAGAAAAATATTTGAAGCAATCATAATATATCCATACTATGGAATAGTATACAGCCATTAAAAAATTAGAGTTCAATAATTGACTTGGAGGAATGTTCATGAGACATTGGTCACTAAGAAGAGCAATATGCAGGGATCGGTCCCATAGCTGAGTGGTTAAGTTCACGCGCTCCACTTCAGCTACCCAGGGTTTCTTTTGTAGGTTCGGATCCTGGGCACCAACTGGGCACAGTTCATCAAGTCATGCTGAGGACGTATAGCAGAGCCAGAAGGACGTATAGCTAGAAGATACAACTATGTACTTGGCGGGCTTTGGGGGGAAGAAGAAAAAAAAAAAGAAGACTGACAACAGATGTCAGCTCAGGTGCCAATCAAAAAAAAGAAGAGCAATATGCAGAAAAGTATTAGTTATATGATTGTATTTCTGTAAATATCAACATCTCTCTATCTACATGCCATATGCAGTGATGTGGTTAGGAGGGAGAGGTCAAAGTGGTAAAAAGCAAAAGAAAATGAAAGACCACACAAGAAAAAGCAAATATGCTGTAATCTATTAATGCATTTATGTAAATTTGTATATATATATATATATCTATAGACATTTTAAAATGATAATTCAAAAAATATTATACAGAAGCAAAGCGTTGGCTTCCATAGAGAAAAGGGGAGGTGAAGTAATATGGTAGAAGGTAGTTGCTAGAAAAAATGAATGTGTGTTATGTTCCCAGTATACTGAGATTTGCAATAAGTCAGTTCTAAAAGAGGAGGAAAGAGCCAGTATGCGACACATCTAGACTTCAGTCAAATCAGTAGGAACACTGTTTTGTTTTGGTGAGGATGTGGGCACCAGGTAGGACACCTGAAGAGAAACAGTAGATGCATACAGCACCCAACCATGTGACCTAGGGCTGTAGCCAGCAGCTCTAATCCATCCTGGCCAAGTGTGAGGAGACTGAGTCCGTGTACCCCAACCCAAGGAGCCAAACCTACCCAAGTGTTGGGGTTGAGAGTAACCATCTAAACGTTGATCTAGGTTGACTTCCTCTGCTGTATGCTTCGCCTACTGTATGTTATACACCCTGCTCTTCATTTTCATAATATTTATCACATTTCACATTTATTTATGGATGAGTCGCTGATGTCTGTTCTCCCTCCCTCCACACTCATGTCTCTAAGGGAAGGCACTTAGACTCACTGTTATAGCCTCAGAACTTAGCATGGTGACTTTATTTAGTAAAATATCAAGAATAATCGGTGAAGTTGCATAAATATGCCTTTTCTATACTGGAAAATATATAAGGTGGTGATTATTACTCTTTTTGTTGTTATGAGCCCATTTGAGACCTTGATGAAAGCCATGAAACCTCTTCCCAGAAAAATTTAGAATTTTGTCACATTTTCTAGAGATTAATTGACCCCCCTCAAAGCCTGTTCATCATTTCCAAATTATGTTAACTCCCCATTTGAAACAGCAGATACCCTTTATGAAGTACTTACTATTTGTCAGACTTTGAGCTGTCTTACATGTAATATTTCAATTGATCCTTACAGCTTTAAGAGGTAAGTCCTGTTTTTATTTTTTAAACAGATGAAGAATCAATTTAAGAGAGACCAACTTACCCAAGCTCACAGAGCCAATTAGTAGCAGCGCAGGAACTCTAGCTGAGACCTTTATTTATTCCAGCCTGAGTTCGCACTCTTAACCACAGAAAACCATCTGCTTATTCTATGTTCCGCCCATCGTGAGCAATGGAGTTATCCAGTGAAAACCCTTAATCTCCCCTAGTAAGAGTCTGCAGTGATGTTAGCTGGCTTGAGCTCCTGACTTGATGTGAGCAGTTTCCTTGATCGAACAGGACAGGCTGTTCCCCCAACAGCACTCTTGATGCTGGAGAGCCTACATTCCTGCTGCACTTGTTTAGCAATTGGCAGAGCTGTGACTCCAAATTATCTTGTGCATGTTTCAAACCATTTAAATTGTCATTGTAGGATTTTGCCTATTAGCAAAAGACCGTCTCCTGAATACTGATTATGTAAAATAGCACAATTGTCTGCTGATAGGAAAGCAATGACTTCTTGAATGTAGTCCAGCAGCATCACTGCTCTTTTTCAGTGAAATATAAGGAAATTGCTTGGGCAATATTCTTTATGTAATTAGATTCAAGGTGTACTCATATTTTACCACATGCTGATAGAAAATAAATAGGTACAGTATTTTAAAAAATGCTTCAGTGCACATCTAAAGGTCCTTTGTCACGGATGAGGCTAAAGAAAGTGAAAGTAAAACATGCCTTCTTTTGCATTTTTCTTACCTCTCTTTGGTGGTGACAACATTTCCATCAGAGATTGAGTGAACCCAAGAATACTAAATGCACTCCTGGCAAGAGACTCAGCTCTTAGCTGGCTAGTTTTGGAGGCTGGGAAAGCACTTCTGGTTAAATAGGGGGCCATTAGCATGCTGGTGATTGATCAGCTGAGTTATTCACTTTTAAGCTTCATCATTTTCACATTTAAAGTAATTTTGGTCAGTAAGAGCAAATTACACTCATTACATCCAAATGCAAATACATGTTTAGAAAGCATGTGGTTTAGAAAACAAATGGGATACAATCCCAACACTAATGTCTCATTAGGGGCATTTGCACACCTCTATTTCTGTCTCCTAACTCTTTATAATCATCAAAATGTCATACCTCCCTCCGTGAAATCAGAAGATATATTTATTTGTGTCGTTCTTATCACAGGCATGTGACAGAGCTTATCTCCTGAAGTGGAGCTCCCCCAACCCCCAATTATTTTTATTTATTGCCTTCTGCACCAGTGACTATACTAATCTGATATAACTGGGCCTGAAACCATGCAGAAATACTAGGTAAAATTCCTGGATAAGACTGTCTAATCCCCAGGAAATCACAAAATTAGGAAACAACTTCCCTTAGAATTCCTTTAGAATGATCACAGCATTGATCTGTAATTAGGGGTCTAGAAAGGCTTGACTAAAGTGTGTTTGTTTGCAGTAAATTAAAGATGGTTGAAAATTCTTTATTACCCTGTCCATTGAGAGATGCAGTCTAATTCATCTCCATTGAATCTGGGCTAACCTGGTGACTTACTTGTCCAGCTCAGAGGAAATGACATTCTGAGGCTTACAAGGCAAGGTCATTGGAAACCTTTCAGCTTCTGCCCAGGGATCTTTGAACAATCTGGGAGCCTTGAGCTGCCATGTAAGAAGTCTGACTGCTCTGAGATCATGTGTAGGTGCTCCACATGATGGTTCCAGCAGAGCCCAGCCTTCCAGCCATCCATGCCAAGCTTTTTAATTTCAGTGTAGGTTTCATTATTACTCAGGTATAGTGAAGCCAACAGATCAGGAGATGATTGCCATCGAAAAGAGAGTTTGTTACTCATAGTTCCTGAGAGGAAGAGGCACTCAGTCCCATGCAGGGCCACATGGGGAAGCATTGGGTCTGGTCAAGAGGGAAAAAGAGTGAGGGGAAAGCTTGGGTGAGGGCCTTTATTTTGGTTTCTGCAGGAAGGAATAGGTGAGGCAGGGAAAGCAGGGAAATTGACTAATTTGAATAATTTCAGCGGGCTTCTAGGTATAGGGGCTGGTCCTTTTTGTCTGGTACCTGGCTGTGGGGTGATTAGGACAGGGGAATATTGGCCCAGGTGTAAGTGCTCTATGAGAGCCCAATAAAGGGGGTCGGTGGGTGATATAGGCTTTGAACTGCTTGGTTTGCATATAAAAGGTACTCTTGTGGGAAAGTAGTTTGCTATCTCTGGGCATTGGCTAGCCTTGGGAGGGGCAGTGTTTCCCAGGTCAGCAAGGCCCAGGAGGCCAGAGCATCAAGAATACAAAAAATAAGAAAATGTAGTTAATACAAACAGAAATGTGAGTGAAGCCATCTTAGACTCCCCAGACCAGGCCATCTGCTGGCTGGATGTTATTGAGAGGACTCCATCAGTGCCAAGTGGGACTGAAGAATCACCCAGCTAAGCCCTGCCCAAATTCCTGACCCACAGATTTATGTGATATAAAAAACAAGTTGTTGTTTTCATCCACTGAGTTTGGGGTAGTTTGTTATGCAACAATAGTTAACTGAGACACTGCACAACAACTTTAGAGCCCTTTTACTTTCTGTCTCATACACCAGAAATCCACTTAAATGAATAATCATTCTGGACCAATGCCACAACTCAGCAAAATTTTAACTAAAGGTGATTTCTTGGTATCTTTTGGCAGAATTATACTTAGATAAAATAATTAATCATATTTCTTTTAGTGATTCCAATAAATAAGAAAACCACATACAAAATAGAAAATAATGCAGATGAATAATAGAAATTAATCCTGAGTTTCTATATTATAAAATCTCAACATTCTCAAACTTGAAGAAGTAGTAGAACTCATATATCCTTTTCAAACTGACTCTGCCAAAGGTTATTGGGTAGAACTTCCAGGTGATATTAATATAAATGGGCTGCGAGGATAATGGTAACGTTGACATCAATGAGGTTACACTGATGGAGGATGAAGAAAACTAACGGCATCTCGGTTTCCATACAAACTGATTTCAGAGGGTCTTAGGGTTCTCCCAGGCATTGCACTGCTGGCTTGAGCAGTGTCTGCATCTCCCTATCCTGCAGCTGCCTCCATCTGGAGTTTAATATGCACTCATCTCTTTTCCATTCCAGGAGGGATATGTAATGAAAATCTCCATATTGGTCATCAGCTGTCAACATTGACAAATTTCAATTACCATCCTTCGGTAGCAGTTCACGCTAGAGAAGGAAATCAGGATGGCACACTGGGATAGCATGCTTGTGACAGATCTATTTTAATTGCCTTTTTTATCCACATTTAAACTCTATCATTTTGACAGGAGAAAGAAAGTCACAGAGGAGGTATCTTTTCCTGCCAGTGACAAAGGGGGATGTGGTGGGGAAATAGGTTGCTGGGAAGAGACTAGGCAACACTCGTCAATATATAGACTAGCATTGATTGCTGGGGCTGCTCTCATTTCCCTATGAGGCCAACGGTGGTTACTTTCTGCTTATCAAAATACTTTTCATTTAATCAGCTGCCTGGATGGATGTTCTTGCTGATCATCCATAAATTATTCATCAATTAAAAAGACTTGGCACAATTTTTTTTTTGATTCATTTTCTCAGAGATGAATTTTCAAGAGCCCATAGCGGGAGTTACCCTTAGCAAGTTCTCATTCCTTCTCATTCCTTCCAATATTACTGCTCATTTAGCCTCTGATTGCAACTTGCTGGTTGCATCAGAGGATGCCTCTGCAGCGGTGGATTGTGTTAGATTTGTGCTATTTTGCTCTCGCTTCTTTCCTTTTCTTTAATCTCAAGGGATCTAGGTGCTTTTCATAAATAAAGAAGAAATTTTTTCTTTAATGAGACAAGACAGAAAACATTTATGACTTTGGTTTTTCGGGGATCCATTTTTCAGGGGATTTTCATTGTTCGATTCCTTGGGTGATCTAGTTTCTGTTATAACGCAGTCAAAATTAAATCAAGATATCTTTCTGTATCAATAATTTGCTAATATTTATTGGCCCTGACTATGCTTCAAATTGCAATACAACATGGTTATTTATTTTAATCATCGAACAGCCCCTATGAAGTAGACACTATTATTATCCATTTATTACAGATGAGCAAGAAGCCCAGAGATTTTTATGTAGCTCACTCAGGTTACACAGCTGGAAAGTAGTGAACCTGGGATTCATTCTCAGAGAGTCTGACTCCAGAATCTGATTTCTAATTTCTCTGCTGTGCTGTTCACTGACGGTCCATGTCTGCATTATTTTATTAACTGTTTCAGTCATTATTACTGCCCTTTAGAAGAATAACATCCTCCTGGGTACCTACAACTTCACTATTGCTTTGAAAACTAGAAAGCAAAGATAATGTGGTTTCACCTATCTCAGGAAGAGACCAAAAGGGCTAAGTTAATTTTCCCAGAGAATTAAGGGCCAGAGACAAGGACGATAGTTAGATTTGAGGAAATTAGAAAAGGAGTTGAGTAAGGCATTTCCAGCTTAGGAAAGAGGGAATCAAGGAGTGAAAATGGAGCCAGATGGACCTGAATGGGACAGCGATATTGGATATCCATGACTTCTTTATAGACTTTTCTAGATATGTAATCACAAAGGTAGCTTGGATTCTTTCTGTCTTATATCCTCTTTTCTCCCCATTTAATTCATGTTCAAGCTGGATCCAGAGGCTTATAAGACCTATTCACACAGATGCATGGTACAGGAACATGTCACCTCTTAATTCTAATCTTTACACTTATGCCACAAAACTTGTCAGTCAACATTATTTACTGACTATCTACTATACATGTAATTAAACAGATACGCAAATTGTGCAAAGTAGTGTAGTCCTCCTATATGTCAGGAGGTAAAACGGATGCTCTTTCACCCAGGACTGAGAAACAAGTTAGGAGTAAGATGTTAAAAAATTCCCAATTTTGAGTAGGCAGTTAAGATAGGAGAGAGAGCATGCAAAGCTGTGGATGGCAGGCAAAGAATAGCCCAGAAGGAGGCAAATTACAATCAGTTATAAATCATCATGGAATTGAGAGGGGTTAAGGAGGTAATTAAAATCTTTCCTCTGAATAGAGATTGCAACCTTTAAGTTGAAAGAATGGCCTTGGTGGAATTTAATAAAACTCTTCCTAATTATTAAAAGGATAAACTCCATCATTTGATAGAGTATTCCTTTTAAAATGCAAGCAAATCAAAACCACCCAGGGGTGTATGAATTAACTGTGCTCATTTATAAACTACAAAGTGCTTTATATCTAAGAGAATGCATAAGACTAGCTGAAGACAAATCTATGAATGTATTTAGATCTGCTAGTGCCAAGATTTCTTACACTTCTTTAGGAAATATCCCAAATGAAATCTAATACAGCTCAGGAAGCATCAGGTCTCATTTAGTGCTGCTTGGTATAACCAAGGAGACTGCAATGCAGAGATGCCTTTAGAATGATTAATATGTTAGCACACATTTAAGTTATAAATATAATAGTTATCCCTGCTCCTGAGAGTATGACACATTTATCATGTAGCTTTCTGGCACCTGACAGCTAGGGGTTTGGGAGGGGGTCACATTTATTGAGTACATATTAGATATTAGGAAATGTCTGGGCTCTGAATATTATTTCCTTGAACTCTTAAAGCAACTGTGCCCATAAAGCACCATTAGTGCTGTTACACATGTGAGGAAACTGAGGCTCGGGGGGCTGAAGTAACATGGCCTCAGGTCATAAGGCAATAACTATAGAAGCTAAGTTGAAATTCAAGGTCACTGGCTTTTAAAGTATACACTTTCTATTACTACACTGTGCTATCTTCTAGAGTATTATAGACACTTGCTGTACACAGTGGGTACTTAATAAATGTTTTTTGTATGAACTCTGAAGAATAAATCCATCTGTACTCAACAGATTTGAAATTTTATTATAGAGAAGAAGGAAAAGTGAAATACAATACAATTAAAAGCAATATGTGAGTATTAAAATGATAGAAATAAACATAAATAAGTAGTAATGTTTATAGAAACTCAATGGAAAATGCTACTATTGAAGCGTGGTACTTGTCAAAGGACACTTTTCAGAGAAGAGAAAACTTTGCTTTTTAAAGTGTGCAATTCTTGGGGCTGGCCCTGTGGCATAGTGGTTAAGTTTGCGTGTTCTGCTTCGGTGGCCAAGGGTTCGCAGGTTCAGATCCCAGGCGCAGACATAGCAGTGCTCATCAAGCCACACTGTGGTGGCATCCCACATAAAATGGAGGAAGATTGGCACAGATGTTAGCTCAGTGACAATCTTCCTCAAGCAAAAGGAGGAATATGGGCAACAAACATTAGCTCAGGGTCAATCTTCCTCACACACACACACACACACACACACAAGTACAATTCTTAATTAAAATTTTCACTCCACATCAACTTACCAATTCCTTCAGAAAAGCACGTTACAGTTTTTCAATATTATACACTGGAAGTCACCTAAAAGCATATTTATCCTGAAGTAATTTTACTGCAGCACTGGAGCATATTTTCCTTTCAATAATAAGGTAAATTAAACACGTTTTCAGGTGATTTTTCCTGACAGACTACACAGACAGCTATAAAGCTCCCCCAGTGAAAGTGTTCTCAAGGGAAATGCTCTCTTGAAGTCCTCAAGAAAATTTCAGGACTGGCAGCATGTTCCCAGGAATAAATGTCTCATTCAAGCAAGGCATGCTTGACCTTGAGAAGCAGCTGGGGACTCTGAACGTTGAGCCGTGTGACTTCCCAAAGGCCACAATCAAGTGCTGACTGTGGTGTTGAGTCTATGAGTCCTGAGAAAGAAAGGCAGAAGTAGCTTTTGGCTTAGCTGATTTGGTTAGAAGGCCTCTGAAGACCAGTTTGGATGACAGGGACATCAACCCCCAGCCACTCTGTTTGGGATGATTTAATTGAGGCGCTTCAGTTGGCATCTACATAATGTAAAGTGGATTGCATCAAATTGCAGGGAAGCCTGCGACATTCAAATCCTGCCCCTTACTCTTCATTATCTTATGAAAAACTTTCCATTTACCTCCTTTTAGATTATTTCCAGATCATTTTCCAAGCACTTCCACCTTCTTACTTGTTTATTCAGTTTTGTACACTTTTTGTTTGTTTATTTTCTAATTGAATGTTTTAAGGCAGTTAAATGAAAAATTGTAACATGCAAAAATATCCAATATTTAGCTAATTAATATGTGTAAGACACAAAGGCTTTATGCATATTATTTCACTTAATCCTTGTAACAATCCTATGAGTTAGTTACTCCACCATCTGTATTTTACAGTTGAGGAAACTGAGTCTCAGAAGGTTGACAGAAATTTTGCAAGATTACGCATTATAAAAGTTGGATTCAAGTTTCAAACCTGGACCTGTATTGCTTCAAAATTCGTGCTTATCCTATGACTCCATGTTCTCATCCTTCAACAGAGTTGGGAAGGCTGTACCCTCACATGAACTGTGTCTTTTGTCATGTTTCATCAGCTTGTGTTCCCTCACTCAACAACCATTTATTGACAGACTAATATGTGCTGATTTGGGGAGACTGATACAAGACAAAAATCTTCTCTCTCCTCAAATTTGTTTGTGGAAGCTGAAATCTGGTGTGAAATATCAATTCTGATCATTTTTAACATCATTTAGTCAGCTATGTGTTATTTCGTTTACTGATCCAAGCCAAGTCAATCTCCCTTCTCATCTGATAATAACCACTTAGTTTGAGGCATGAAGATCCCTGCTCTTATCCACTTAGGCCACAATTTCACATCAAGCCACTCAGTTTCTCTGCAGCTACTTTTGTCCCTGTCTTACTCTCTTCTTTGACTTCACTCAGCTTAAGTTTTTGGCCTTGATATTCCTGGGACTGATGCTTAAAAATATTTCTACTCTCAGATAAGAAAATACTATAATCAGGGGCTGGCCCCGTGGCTGAGTGGTTAAGTTTGTGCGCTCAGCTGTAGGCGGCCCAGTGTTTCATCAGTTCGAATCCTGGGCATGGACATGGCACTGCTCATCAAACCACGCTGAGGCAGCGTCCCACATGCCACAACTAGAAGGACCCACAACTAAAATATACGACTATGTACCAGGGGGCTTTGGGGAGAAAAAGGAAAAAAATAAAATCTTTAAAAAAAAACACTATAATCAGAATGGTGTTATCTTTCTCATTTGTCCCTGATACACAGATGTGGAACAAGAATAACAAAGCAGTAATGTTTCATAGCCTGGTCTTTAAGTTCAAGTGAAATTTTTTCATATTTCAGAAGGATTTTTGCATTCAATATATTCTTACTTCAACAGCAGAAACTCAGGTTTTTTTGATACTACAGTTCTCCTCTATTACAATAGTTATAGTGCCTTGTCTAATAGCTATGCTTGTGTATCTCTCTTTCTGCCATTATGTTGTAAACTCTCTATAGGGAGGAAAACTAATTCATCCTAGCCCTCGTCTCATCCAGGTTTAGCACAAGGCCAAAGAGCGGACACCCAATGAAGAGGATTGGTCCAAATCCTTTCCTTAACTAATACACGTATGAACCAATGCATTGGAGGCACATTGGTGAACTAAATCAGACAAGGCCCCTGCCTTGATGGGGTTTAGGACCTTCAAGTTATTTCAGAAAGGGTAGACAGGAAGAAGAGGAAAAATAAGGAAGGAGAATCTAACATTATGTGAGTAACTATGGTGTGGTAAATGATGTTAGATATCTTATGTTTGCTATTCTGTTTAATCTTTTAGGTATACCCCATAACAAAGGAAGTAGATTAAACTTTCCTAAACATTTGTGTTACTTGCTAGTATGAAAACAAACCTAAGTCACAGCCTTTCTGGAGCAAGGTCATTTGATGGTTGTTACTTCTGGGAGTCCTTTACCTTGAGCAAAGGTCAGAGCTGGATTTGCTTTTGCTATCACATTCAAGTTCACCATTGCTATAATAAGCATAGCATTTCTTTCTCTACTATTCTTCTCATCCTTCGGGCATTCACTGGTTATAATTCACTACCCTGCCATATTTAATTTAAAAAGGATAAACTAATAACCAAGAATCTATAAAACTGCTTTATTTCCCTCCATATCCAAATTTGAGGGTCAGATGGGAGAAATAAGTAGCCTTAACACAGCTATCAAGATGACAGTTTAGTTCTTGTTGCTTAGGCCACTTTCTTGAACTGAAAGATTATTTCTATTATTCCTCTTCTGGACAGATTGTGTATTTTAGAAGTAAGGGTTGGTGGAGACTGATTTTGGAGAAAGACCACTTCCAGAAAATTATAGGCAAATATTCGTTTGACCCAAGGGATTGAAATAGCTTTTTACCACTTTCCTGGAGTCAAGGCTTTCATCTCCAGGCTAAAGCATAATTGTAAACTATGCCAGTGAAAGGTATAATCCTCTGCAAATAAGGCAGTATTTATTTTAAATAAAGGAACGAGTGTGTCTAGTTAACCAAATTGTCTGCAGTGTGACTCAATCTGGCAGATGGGAGCCCCCAACCAGGCCTGATGGAAAGTATAATGCCAAGTTGTAGTAAAGGTCTTTCAACAATTAGAGAGACAAGGTGACCAGGGTCTGTTTATAGATAAAGGAGATTAACATGGAGTCTTAGGACTTTGATCATAGAATCCTAAGAAGCCAGATATCGATTTGGTTTACAAGCAATCACAAGAGCCCAAACTATGCTTAAGTAGAGTGGATGGGAAGAGATGAATAAGCTACCCGTTTGATTCAAAAGGGAAGATCAAAGACTTTATGTTTAAATAGGTGCCTTAAAATATAAATCACTAAGCATCATTGCAAGAGTAAGAAATGAAGAAAGAGGAATAGTTTTAAAGCCAACCCAATCTTCTTATCGGTGGTCATTAGCATTTGATATGAAATAGAAGATTTGGTATAATTGAATGCAAGTTCCTATTTTGTGAGTTCCAATCCTTTGGGACTCAAGTAGCATTAAAAATGCAAAATGTGCACTTAAAGTTTTTACAACTTAAAGTTTTGGATGCCTTTGTGTATGCTTTAATTTGTAAAAACTTGATTTTAATTGCTTTCAAATTTTAATAATTTTTCCAATGTAACCCAAAGAATCACTTTCAAAGGTCTCCAAAAAGTAAAAGAATTTTCATGTATAAGTTTTAGTTTTTGTTAATGAACAGAAATGTTTTCTGAATGCCACCTTTGATATATTCAGAATGTTAAGAATATAAATACCAAAATAGTGGCTTATATGTGATATAAAGCAGTTAACTTGGAGGAGAACAATGAAGTTCAGAGATACAAAATAAGAATCAAATGGCTATAGATTAGTAGAACATAAAAGGACTCACGATGTTTTAGTCATAGGAGGCCAAAACAGGAACAGATATCAGTAATATAAATAACACAATTTCACATAATTTTGTGTCACTAGTAAGGATAGGACCCTAGAATATCAAAACACTGTCAATAGACTACTTAGGCATATGGTACATTCTATACTGGTCTTTTGTAAGAATTTTTTGGCTTTGGGGCAGCGGAGGTGATATTATCCATAATTTCAGCAGAAGTTGAAGAGGCATTCTTATTATGCAAAAGGGATAAATGCACCTGTACAAGAAATTTTGCACACAATTATGAGTTATTATGTTGGTTAGTCTGAACCCTTCAGAAGCACATGCTGAATTGCAAGAGACTTATTAGGAACAAAGTCTGTAAGCAACAATGGGAAAGGAGCTAGAGGAGACTAGGGGAGCTATGAGATCACAGTTCAAGTATGCCTCAGATGAAGGAGAGAGAGAAGAAAGGAAGGTTGATGGGACTATGTTGAACTATGGTACAGTTCTAAGAGGAGTCCTCAAGCCAAAGATACCCATCAGAGGAATCCCTCATCCTCCAGGAACAAGCATGTGTTAGTATTCCTGCCATGCTGAGTCCTTGGCTGGGAGAAACCTGTGGAGTGTGTGTACTCTGAGAAAATCTTAATGGATGTCAGAGAGTAGCATTTGGGTCTATAAGTCAATTACACTCCCTGCAGCTGGAGATCAGAGAGGCACATTCTTATAGCCCCACTCTGGTGTGTGGAGACCTTAGCTTTAAGGAAAAGTGATAGTTATGATTACAGACAAGACTTTTACAAGATGATTATCCAATCTATGCGTATGAATTAATCTGCAGATAATTCCTTAAAATGACTCAGACCCCAGATATAAGTCCTGAAATTAGTTCAAATCCAAATGTACTGTGGACTCTGTCAATGATTGATACCATTTATTTGTTAGTACCTACTCTGAACTGGATATGGAACTAAGCAATTTATATTAATTAATTCAATGTGAGGTATTATGACGCTCAACTTCATAGTTTAGGAAACTGAGTATGCGCAGGAAAGTGCCTCTCTATGTAGAAACACAAGTGTAACTTGTAATGCTTTTGTATTTACTTAGTATATATATTTCTACATATAAATCTCTACAATATCAGCAGCTACAGCTGATGACCTTGGGATCACAATACTTCTAGAGGAGGAAAGACAGACTTTGTGCAGGAAGTTCAGACTCCTCTTTGCGACAAAGTCCTTTTCTCTAGTCTATGAGAGGCATCTCAATTCCTTTCCATCTTGTTTTCCAGTGATGTACTTGAGGGAGAAACAAGCAGAACACAGAACTGAGATAGGAAACAAAACTTGACTAATGTTTAAAGAGATTGAGGCACCACAGCTGAAGAGACTTAAAAACTACCTTCAACGAATATTAAAGAGACTTATATGGAAAATCCTTGTGCACCGATGATGGTAGAATAAGAGAAGGCATCATCTGCAGCAGAAAGGTTTGAGTTAATCGTAAGGAAGAACTCCTTTTCACTGCTATTAACCAAATGAACTGTGTATGAACTGAATGAGGATACGTAACGAGAGAAAAAAAGATACAAACGGGATATATCATTGAGACCTTCATTTCAGAAGGATGGGTCGGAAATGACCCCTTAGTGATATGGATGCCTTTAAAAAGAACATCCAGGGACCGGCCTGGTGGCACAGCGGTTAAGTCCACACATTCCACTTCAGCGGCCTGGGGTTCGCCAGTTTGGATCCTGGGTGCGGACCTATGCACCTCTGGTCGAGCCACGTTGTGGCAGGCATCCCACATATAAAGTGGTGGAAGATGAGCACAGATGTTAGCTCTGGGCCAGTCTTCCTCAGCAAAAAGAGGAGGATTGACAGCAGATGTTAGCTCAGGGCTAACCTTTCTCAAAAAAAAAGAACATCCATGTAATACAGTGGCTTTCAAACATCTTTTTACCATAACATATAGAAAAAAATATATTTTATACCACAACATAATACACAAGTACACATACACACGCATGTAGTTCATAATGACCACATCTACCTTGCTATCTGCAATACTCTCTATTTTGTTCTATTATTTTCACTTCTATCCTAGCCTATCTTGTCCCCCCCATCACATTAAAGAATGCTGGTCATGATCAACTTAATTGATTTCACTATCCTCTATTGATTCATAATTTGAAAAATTGAACCAATCTGTTGCTCAGCCTACAAAAGACAATTGACTCACTTAGAAGAATCAACACCATTGAAGGAGGAGGGAAGAGATGGAAAAGAGTTTTGTGGCCCCTCACCTATCACATAGAGAGTTAACCATAAAGTAGAGATCTCTCTTTTAGGGTGACAGAAGTGATGACTGATTCTATGTGATATGAGCAACATCAGATATTGTTTAGAGAGTAGTTTTCAGTGAGTGATGATGAGTCACTGATATTCTATGCTCTCTATCCCAGGTATCACTACAGAATGCTGAGAATCACCTGAAAGTAGCCTGATCTTGCGTGTAAAAGTGGTTGGTACTTTAACACTAAAAATAGGGAAGCTGCCTTGAGAAAGTAAATCAACTCAGGGCTAAGTTGAAAGGTGACATGAGCCTAAGGCTCTGGATCTCATAAGCGGTCCTCTTTTCTGACAGATGGACCCAGAGGTTGAACAAGTTAGTGTGGGTCACAATGGTGCAGTGGGAGAACAAAATTGGCCCTGAAACCAAAATCTTTATCCTGTCTAGCTCAGTTGGTTATTTGTTTAATAGTTGTTAAGCAAATACTGTCTACAAGATACTGCTAAATATTGGGCATAAAAATGCAAGAAAACACAGTTTTTGACCTCAAGGATCCTACAAGGAAGATATGCCAAATGGTTATTCAGTTTGCTCCTCTCCTCCACAAATTCATTCATTCCCTTCTCTTGTCTGCCCTGCCTTCCTCACCTAGAGGCTGACCCCAGGCTCAGTATCATCTTGCCTTTTGGCTTGTCGAGCTTGGCTAAAGGGAGCCACCAGTAGGAGAGTGGAAGGAGGGAGCAGAGAAAGGTCAGAGCTTTTTCCCCTCTTCCTCCTGATCTGCACTGTGTTTTCTGGTGATAGTTATTTTCTCCATAACTACAGTTCTTTGTAAGACAACCTCTTCTCTATGGCCCCAGGTCTCAATGCTACAACAACACTTTTGCCTTCCTTGCTTTTTCATGCCTTTGCGTGCTACTGATATCTCACCGTTACTAATCTCTGGGTCCTTAACATCCATTTCTGGTTTTATTAACTTTCCCCACATCTTTGTAAATACATTGTTAGGTCTCTTGAGTCATTTGAGTACTATTCTGTGTCTGCCAAGACTCTGACTGTTATAGGAGAAGTCATATATAATATGGGAGCAAAATGGAGGAGTATCAGGAGAGAGGGAATCTACACTGACCCTTTTAGAGAGATTGTTTTTGTGTGTACACATAGTGAAGGGGGGCAGGGCTGTTGAGAAAAGTTATTTGAGGTAAGTAAGATGTTAACAATTTAACACTGGAATTAGAGTAAGTGAGACGAAGATTTAACAGAATTTAATCTGACATTATATTCATTCAGATTTTTACTATTGTGTGTGTCTTT
The DNA here is from genome assembly GCF_041296265.1 of Equus caballus. Classification (NCBI taxonomy): domain Eukaryota; kingdom Metazoa; phylum Chordata; class Mammalia; order Perissodactyla; family Equidae; genus Equus; species Equus caballus. The sequence goes on from NC_091707.1 coordinate 39,602,635, forward strand.
TCCTTTTTTGCATCTTGGCTGAACTATCTTTTTGCTCATCAAAGATGTTATCACTTTGGAAATGTCCATAAGCTCATCTCACATTCATTTACTGATAAAGAATAGTGATGTGCTTAAGGGTATGATGTGCTTGTAGGCTGAACACAAGAGTTATGCCTTTGGGGAATATTGTGTTTTTAATATGATCGCTTTCTCAGAGCATAATATCCTTAAGACCCATCTTCACTTCCTTAAAGACTGAAAAATGGGGACTTGTGCTAATGTATGTAGCTGATCAAATTTTCTGCATGTCGTTCCATTTTGTATTTCTTTGGCTTCTACAACTTTTTACCTTGATCCTTCTGACAGGTTGGCTAATTTAGAATGAAACAGTAGCAAGCAAGATAAAGCTGGCTTCTTGCACATCTGAGGAAGACATGGGCATTTCCGAGGAAGCTAAACAAACGTGAATCTTTGACCTTCTCCTTTAACGAGAGCTCAAGTCCAGTGAGCTCATTATAGGGAAATCTGTTAGCATCCTTCACATGTTGGCAGATGACTTGTGCTGAGCACATGCTGCCAGCCCAACAGGGGACCCGGAGAAAACCAGTTCACGCATGACCCCTCACTGCTAAATAGCAAATTCCTGTAGTTACTTGCATTACGCAAAACTGCTTGATGCACATTAAAGAGAACCTTTTGAACCCTGCATTCATTATTTTCTTCTCTTTCTTTCCATTTTCTGACTTCTATGGTGAGACTGCCTTAAAGTCTTGTCATATGTGCTCATACTCTGGGCAGCTAATGAATATGGATGTTGTTTGTGCTAATTTTTGTAGCCTTAAATGGCTAGATTTGGAAGCTATGCCAGCTTTTAGCCTCACGGAAATTTTCAGTAAATAATGCCACTTAGATACTGTTGAATTCAAAGAGGACATTAGAGTCCAGGGAAATGAGCCATGTTAAGCCCTTTTTTTCCCTTTTTCCCCTAAAAGGAAAAGAAAATGAAAGTTAGGACAGAATTCCTTTTTGTCTTTTTGGAGATTTAAAATATGTAACAATTTTTAAAAAATGTTTGCAAGCTAAAACAACTGCTCTTATGCTTTGTGTAGTGGTTTTGAATTCTTAGTCAACCATTGGTTCTTTCCTGCCAAACCATCCTGATGGCTTGCGTTACCTTAGTACAAAGAGTACACTTTATAGTAAGTACCAATCTGTACTCCATGACAACTGCATAGAGCCTGAAATTATACAAGTAGATGGTATTTCAAATAAGGGCTCAAAGTGACAATGTGGAAAGACCACTGAGTTATAATTCTGACTCCACTAGTAATTTACTCCTCAATTTCGGATCAATCTCTTCACCTAACATCAAAAGATAGATTTAGATGATATGCTTTTTCAGTTTTAATATTCTGATTTTGGTGTTGAGATAAGCCATTAAAAAGTAGGACTTTATTAGCAAATGAACTCGGTTATTGATGAAATTTACTGATGAATCTCAGAATATTGTTCAAGTGAGACTTCAGTCAGTCTGTACAGAAATGTTTCAGTCAATCTGTTGTATGTAATTGGACTGGAAGGAAGGAAATCTGAATTTGTGCAAGGTCTTAGATATGCAGTATTTTAAAAGAAATGCAAAGTTACTACTGCTTTCTTTCTCACAGCAACATAATCTAGGTTTAAAAATGTTGCCAGAGTATTTTGCCAAATAGATTACTACTGATCTGCTTTTCATTTCAATATATCTAGATAAAACGTAATGCATATTTTAGTAATTTGTATGCAAAGGAATGAACCTCAAATACTTGTGATTTTACAAATTTTTGCACAACATCAGCCTCTTACTCAAGGTCTCTGAATAATTTTGTCCCAGATGCCGGACATACTCTTTTTTATGTGCGGCACAGTCCAGATGCCCCTGCCTAATAGTTTGTAATGAGGAACTATTCTACTCTTCTCTTGAATCCATGCACTTCATTGATGAGCCGAGAGTTATATGCCGTCTAGCGAGTCACTATGTGGAACACAATTTGCCCTACCGGGCTCAAAGAGCCTACAGCGCTTCTCTCAGTAGAAACTTCGAATGGGGCAGCTTCCTAAAGATTAGAAGATAATGTGGTTGCGGTTGGCATTACAATTCTTTAATGCAGTCATTAGTGTGCTAGTAAACCAGCTCTCTGGAAAAAAAGAAGTTTCTGATCTGTAGTGTTTGCCAATTCCTGTGTTGTAAATACTCCCACTTTAGCCGATTTCAGCTTCCTCTGGTTTTAAAACTGGCTAAAAAAACTCCTAAATGTTTAACAATTGGCTCTTGTGAGCCAAAAGTTTCTAGAGTCAAGACATCACCAATAAGAGATCCTATGCTAAACCAGTAAATTAGTAAAAAAATAAATAAATAAATGTTACTCATGCCAATATTGGAATTAGTCAAATGGAATAGAAAAAGTTTAAGATGCTCAGTGAACAGGCATGATATTGCTGCACCAGGAAGTTTTGCATAAATAATTAAATTTTAGTTCTTGGTTTTCATATGTTTGTAGGGCAGAAGAGTAGAACCAAACTCGTAGTCACTTGGATAGTGGTTTCTATCATTATGCTTAACTCCTATTAAAATACATAGCTCTAATAGTTTTGAATGACTAAATGGTTCTAAATATTAAAGAAAGTCTTATATAACGAAATGGATTCACTTAGGAAGCAGATGTTACCATTTCATATAGCGCTGACAAAAATCTCAACTCTTCGTCCTTGGGAATTGCGATGTCTGCAGCAAGATCCCTGCTACCTTTCCAGCAACACAAAGTGTTCTCCAATGAAAAGATGTTTGAGGGAGCTGTAATTAGACTTGACAGGAGTTTAATGTATTGAAGACCTAACATTGATTTAATTTTATATTTGCATTGATGATATATGCTTATACTTGATTTTCCTAACTGAGTCTGACACCTTTATTGGAATATTTGCAAAATAGAAAGGAACGGCTTACATGAAATATGACAGCGTGGTTCAGACCAGATGGAGGCTTTCTGCACTGATGTGACATGGCATCTGAGGAGCTGGTAATCACTAGACTCAATATCACCATTAACTGAATGGGAAACTATTGTGCTCTTGAGATTAGCCAATCCGGCCCTGTGAAGAATCTTCTCTTCATTCATGACGGATTTGGCCTGTGTGGTATACAGAGAACCCATTTATTACTTCAAGCCACTCATTAACATAAACTAGGAAAAATGTACGTGGGAATCATCGCTGAGAGATGAGAGCAGTTCCACAAGGATTATGATGACTAAAGGAAGAAATGATAGAGGCTGGTGGAAATAAGTGCAAACATTCCATTCCATGCCTATGTGAATTTATTGTAAACACAGAGGACAATCAATTTTTCCTCCTTTTCTCTATTTGGTCATAGAAAATCCAAAGTTAAGGAAGCCAGATCAATACCTTTTTCTTTTGCTCTCTACCTATTGTTTTGGTTTGCTTAGCACATTTCCTATCTATATTGGTTGAGCTAGTTGAGTTTGGAGTTCTGTGATTTTCAGTTTAAGACATCCTGATACAGGAATCAACCCCTATACTATGTTTAAAGAAGGCTTGTTATAGTAGGTAAGTCTTGAACTGGGCTCTTGAAGAATCATATATGAACATATTGGGCTTTGGGAGAGGTTTTCTGAGGGTAAGGAGCCTACAGAGTATCAGCATCAGTTGAGAGAAGTATGTGGAAGCAGGTGAGGGTAGGTTTTTTTCCCCAGGAAGGTCTTGCTTAGAGGTGAATGCAAAGTTCCTAATAGTTGTGGTTCCTTTGGTAATTCATAGCCTAAGTATTATAAAGTGTCCCTCTGAGATTTATTTCAAGAAGTTCCTATATCCTGACAGGTACCATTTACAGGGACCATATCTTTTGATGAGTCACTGCCTGGTGACCAGCACTTACAGTCCCTCTGAAAACACCCAAGAAAAGTCTAACCTCTATAAAAGGCTGAAGCCTTTTCCAAGTTATAGTCTAATGCCAAAGATTATCATACTATATGTACCCAAATCTCAAGCGTCCAGCTTGATTTCCAACCACAGTTTAGACATTAATTCTCAGATTTGAGATGTCCTTAACTCTATAAAGTTTTCCTTTACATCTTATTCCAATGTGCTCACCTTCATCATCATTAGAGCTATAGATGGGCATCCTTTCCAGGCATAACCAGAAACTATTCACTAAGGAGAAAGAAAAAAAGTCTTAGAATGCCTGTGTGGAAACCCAGGGACAGGAAAATTCAACAATAGAAAGTACTAATAAAAGAAATAGTGAAATTGATAAGGTGATCTAATATGTATATTTATAAGCACAAATACATGTGTGTTTGTGTGTGATGATATTATTTAAATGGATGGGTCTGATCTTGTAAATGAATGGGACAGATTTTCTTTTTTTGAGGAAGATTAGCCCTGAGCTAACTGCTGCCAATCCTCTTTTTTTGCTGAGGAAGGCTGGCCCTGAGCTAACATCCGTACCCATCTTCCTCTACTTTATATGTGGGACGCCCACCACAGCATGGCTTACCACGCGGTGCCATGTCCGCACCCAGGATCCAAACTGGCGAACCCCGGGCCGCTGAAGTAGAACGTGCGAACTTAACTGCTGCACCACTGGAGAGATTTGATATTTATCTTCTTCTACATTTCTAGATAGTAACTGGAATGATATTTCTACTAGAATGAATAACATAATGATATTTATAGAAGAGAGTTTGAAGGTCCATGTGGAGTCTGGCAAAGCGACGGAGAACAAGTCTCGCAATGGGTGCTAAAGAATGGAGTGATGTTATTCAGGGAATGGATACCTAAATCTGACAGATCAAAGTTAACAATTTTTTAAAATATTAAAGAAGTGTTTAGTGTGTTTCAATATTAGTATTTTTTAAAAAAGGGCTTTTAAAAGCATTTCTAAAGAATGAACTTAATCTGAATTTCCCACAGAATTTATTCCCATTTCCCAAATGCTCTCTTGCTGTGGATTATTTTTTTGCTTCATGACATTTTTATTTAAATGCTTCAAAAGATCTTATAGATGCAAGAGCATGCACAGATGTTGATATATAGAAGGACATTTTATTTTCTCATGTTATGGGTTTTAATTGCTTGTACTAACTCACTGGAATTGTCATTCTATTTTGTTTGTTTATTTATTTTGCTGAGGAAGGTTTGCCCTGAGCTAACATCTGTTGCCCATCTTCCTCTTTTTGCTTGAGGAAGATTCGCCTGAGCTAAAATCTGTGACAATTTTCCTCTATTTTATATATTGGTCACTGCCACAACATGGCTGCTGACACATGACCAGGACTGGACCTGCACCATTGAAGTGGAGGACGCTGAACCTAACCACTAGCCCACAGGCTGGCCTCATCACCCTGTTTTTATTTGTGGAAGAAAGAAAGCATCCTCTGAAGGAGGACTCGAGCCCTTTCCATTTGCATTTTTCCTTGGACCTCAGGTAGGCTGACCATCTTTTTTTAACCAAATGGGACATGGGGAACCTCGGTGTTTTGTATTCATAGGTTAGAAAACTGTTACTGACACTGGAGCCTGGGCATCTGATGCTATGTAAGGAAAGTAGAGCTGTTATCATGGGTCCAGCAGCATGAAGCACACTGCTTTGGATTAAGTGTTTATTACCCAGAGTATAAAGGCAGTTGGTAAAAGTGCTACTGGAAGGAACACAGAAATTTAATGAAGAGACTCTGAGGACCCTCTCATCTGTCTATGTAGATTTTTCATATTATTGCAGGTCATGAGTGGGAGACAGAGTCCATAGTGGGAAGAATAATTTAGGGTCAGGTAGACCTGAGCTAAAATTCTTACTTCCCTTCGTATGATATGTGACATTTGGTCAATTATTGAACCCTTCTTGATCTCTGATTTCTCCTATGTAAAATAAGAATAAGCACAATTACATAGAAGCTTGAAAATGAAATGAGTTGAAGTATGTGCCAGGAGAGAAAGTAACTAATAGGTGAGTATCTTTTGATATGATGGATTACATTTGTTGATTTTTAAAATTTGGAACAAACTTGCATTCTGGGATAAACTTCTCTAGATCATGATGCATGATACATTTTTAATATATTGCTGGATTTGATTTGCTAATATTGTGTTAACAACTTTTGCATTTATGTTCATGCAAGATTTCAGCTTGTAGTTTTCAGGTGATGTCTTTGGCTTGGTTATCAATGTAACATTGACCCCATAGCATGAATTTATAAATATTTTTTTCCTCATTTTTGTGGAAGTTTGGTTGGGATTGATATAGTTTCTTCTTTAAATGATAGAATTCACCAGTGAAGCTAACTGGATGTATATTTTGAGGAGAATATTTTAAACAACCAATTTTATTTGTTTAATTGACATAGTAATACTCAAATTTTCTACTTCTCTTTTTTGTGAATAAATATTTCTCAAGTTGTTGCCTGCCTTTGATCATTTTTAGTTCTTGAATAACTATTTGAGTAATTTCAATCTATTTTATACTTGTTTCCTGCTTAAGGGAATTACCTGGTTCCTTTGTGATTCCATTGCTGGAGGTAGAGTTCTGAGTTTTAGGATTTAATTTTACACCATTTTTAAAGTTACTGGTTAGTGCCAGACACATGGCAGGAACTTAATAAGTATTAACTCCTTTAATCCTAATATGAATCACTGAATATGGCTATATGTTAAAAAAGAAAAGACAACTTTCAGGTAAGAAATAGAAGTATAACATTGTCACTTTGGACGTAAGTAATGGCAAGATGCCTTCTAAAAAAAACCTTAGAGTTTTGAATAAAGAGACTGAAAATAACTGATTAAATATCTTCAAAAAGATTACCACACTTGGGTATTGACCAAAGTCATTTGATAAAACATCAGTGACAAAAATTCTAGTGAAATTTTCCATCGTTTAATACATCCTGTTCTTTGATCAGCTCTATGTAATTTATGAAGTGGAGCTTAGTAAACTTCTGTTGAATATTATGTCATCCTCATGAGAATGAAGTTAGGCTAAATTTCAAAGCATCTTCACTTGTCTAAGCTTTAAGAAGGCTTTGTTTCTGAGTCTCTGGCCAAACATTTTCTATTTAGTATTACAAATTCAATAAAACACCAAGCAAATTAAAATTGAAGTGTCCTTAGGAACAATTTGGCTATACAAAAGACCTTAATGTACTTAAGATAGAAATGTCAACCAAAGAACTATCACTTGGAGATGGGAATTAACAAAAGTCATTAAAAAAGATGAAGATGAAGAAGAAACGGAAAAAGCTCATATTATTGCCAAGAGTGACTGCTGAGAGAATCTCTACTTATGCAGTTTAGGAACTTGAACACTTTGAAAGGATGTTTCTTCGGAATCATCTGCTCTTAACAGTTTTTTTAATGGTAGAGCGCAAAATTAATATACAAGATGACCTATATAATGGTTAAATTTCAGAATAATGTAAGCAATGGCTAAAAATCACTTAGAGTGGTCAAACCTTACAGAATTGCCATCTATTTTCCAGTTGGATATCACTTATTTCACTCTTGATTTAGAACTGTTAACCATTGAAAAATATTTTGTTATACACTTGGTCATGTCTAATGTACTAATTCATGACTAATTCAATTTATTAGAAATATCTGCCTAAAATCAGTTTCTTTTCTTTTCTTTTTCTTTTCTGGTGAAGGAGATTGTCCCTGAGCTAACATCTGTGCCAATCTTTCTCTATTTTGTATATGAGATGTCACCACAGCATTGCTCGATGAGTGGTGTGTAGGTCCACACCCGGGATCTGAACGGCAAAGTCCTGGCTGCCAAAGTGAAGTGTGTGAACTTAACCACAGTGCTACCGGGCCAGCTCCTGCCTAAAATCACTTTTGAAATCAAGCAGACAGTGGCTGAAGAGAGAGAGAAAGAGAGAGAGAGAAGGGGAGGGAGAGAGCTAGAGAGAAACTGAAGAAAACATATATATAGAGAGAGAGAAACAGGTAATGACCATTGGAGCGAGCGAGAGAAAGTGATGCGAATATACAAAGAGGTTTGTATTAAAAAATATTTTACGTGGTAGAAATTATAACATAATGAAGTTCTTTTCTATGTAATAAAAAATCTATTCTTGGGGCTGGCCCTGTGGTGCAGCAGTTAAGTTCACACATTGTGCTTTGGCAGCCCAGGGTTCGCCGGTTCAGATCCTTGGTGCGGACCTATGCACTGCTTGTCAAGCCATGCTGTGGCAGGTGTCCCATATACAAAGTAGATGAAGATGGGCATGGATGTTAGCTCAAGGCCAATCTTCCTCAGCAAAATGAGGAGGATTGGTGGCAGATGTTAGCTCAGGGCTAATCTTCCTCAAAAAAAAAAAATCTATTCTTAAGGAAAGTCTGTTGAAAAATTATACTTTCCAAAATATGTTATTTATTCTTTTGCAACATTTTATTTTTATATTTGCTCAAACAGATAAGGTAAGATGAGGTGGAGAATGTTATAAAAAATGTAAAAATGACTATTTGTCTCATTTATCTGATTATAATGTTATAATTAAAGAAATTCCTATCACTTTCCATAGTTCTAATTAGTCCCTTTCTGAACTTGCTTTCTCCATGATGTTCCTACTATATCTTTTTTTAGCTTAATTTTGCACATTTGCTATCTGTCCTTATGATGTTCTTTAGTTAGTATATCCTGGGTGGCAACGTTATTGATGAAAAATGTTATAATTCTGTGAAATTTGAGGTTTATTGTTCTAGTTTTTCATCTTTCCTTGTTTTCCCAATGCCAAAGCCAATGATTTCTTCTAACATTGTAAATATGTTGATCCAACTGTTCCTAAGGCTGGCAACTTGAGAAAGACAATTCATCTATATGTATTAATCAAAATAACATCAATTTGGCTGAACTTTTTGTTTGCTCCACTCAAGAAACAAAGAATTATGAAAGCAAAATAAATGGATTTGTATTCTGACATTTAGTATCTCTAAGAGCCTAATGTTTGGAAAAAATCATGAGAGTAGCTTTAGGAAAACAGAATTCTCCAACAACATATAAAACATGAATATCTATTTTGAATATCGATGTACTTTTCTTACAAGTAGTATATGAAAGAGCCCAAGAAACAAAGAGGTTATAAGAAAATGAGATTTTCATTTCTGCTCATTTTATGGCATTTTCTCCAGTGAAGCCAGAATTTAGAAATTAAAAATAAGATAGAACATTTCTCTTCAATTAAATGGTATTCATGAGGGAGATCTTGTCAAGATGGCGGCGTAAGGAGACTCTGAACTCATCTCCTCCCACAAACACAACCGGGTTACAAATGCTTGTGGAAAAATCACCCTGGGTAGAAAATTGAAAATTGGATAAAAAGAACCCCCACAACAAGGGACAGTGCTGACTGAGGAGGAAGAGGCAGAAATTCCTTCTGGAGAGATAAATGGTATTCAATTGGTCCTTTTTTATCTCTTACATTGAATGATTCATTGTTCCCTCTTGAATCTGGCACTTGATGGGTTACACAATTAGGAGCCAGAAAATGTGCATTTTGAGGTGTAAGGCAATAGAAAAAAATAAGTAAATGCGATATAAATGTGCTTTAGAAACCAAATCATTCTACAGACTCCTACTCAAATCTTGAAAATGTATAATTTTCCTCCTATGTACACATTAAGGAACAACTTTAAATCTAATATCGTATCTATGTCAAAAATGTGCCTTTAGTGGAGAAAAGATACTTTAATTAGATGTGTTATTACTTATATATTTACTTTGTCTCTTCCCTCACCATATTCTAAGTGGAATTGAAATTACACTCCCTAATGTTGGAAATTGAAATATTTTATAACTTTAAAACATTTAAAATGTACCACAAGAGTTTTAAAATTTCTGGATACCTTGGTCATTAACATGTAAATCACTGTCTTAATTAGAACACCATCTAATGAAACATCTTTCAAGGTACATTTTTAAGTTTTTTTGAGGATAATTAAAATTACCAATTAGATTTGGGTTTCAATTTCTGGTTGCCTGGAAAAGACCTTTTAAAAGCAGCCATGCTACACGCCCACCCCCGCTGCACACACTATTTCTGTCTTAATCTTGTAAAAGCTAAAAAAGAGAAACAGTGTTGAAGATAAGATCAAATGTTCTCAATGCTTAACCTATAAAAACTAACAAGAACTATTGATGACTGTCTATGGTATTGAAAACTGGATTGAATTGAGCAGTGGTTTACTGCTTGACAGGCAGAATAATGACCAAACACAAGAGGGAGGTTTCTTTTTGTAAATTCCCCAGTTTAGAACCTAGCTGTTGATTTTCACTAGCTCTGAAACTGCTGTTAATTCCTAGCTTGGATGCAAACTCAGCCTGGGGGAATTTATTCTGCAATCTTGCTCCCTTAGTCCTACATTAGAGCTCTTTACCAGCAATATTGAGGCTAGCTTTCCTGGGTTGGTTTTGGTACATTTCTATCCAACCTCACCTTGACTTGGCCACACTCACCTAGGGACAGAGGCCCCCCAAAACAGGAATACTTTAATCTCTTCCTCGTATCTAATAATAATTAATAAAGATTGAGCACTACTTGTGCCAGATAGTGAACTAAGGGCTATAGAAGCTTTCTTGACTTCATTTAGTCCTCATCACAACCCCATGAGGTAGCCGCATTTACTACTGATGAGGAAAATGAGGCCTGGGATACTTGTTAGAAAGTCATCCCAAGTGGTAAGCGTCAGAGTCAAGATTCAAACTCAAATTAGTCTGAATCCAAAACCAATTCTGTTAACCACTGCTCCATGCTGCCTCCATCAGGGCCACAGTATCAAGAAAGGAGTTCCTCCCTTCTATATGAAAATGAAAACGATCTCATGTATTCTAGCCATGGCTTTACAGAATGTCTTATTCTAGTTGCAGACTCTCCAGCATACAGACACATCTAATCCATTTCATCAGCACATTTCTTTGTCTGTCATTTGCTGAATCATCTACTGCCTCTTTCTTGCAACTTCCTTCACTTCAAAGCCCCAAGTTTTTGTTCAGGAACTCTCACAAAATAGTTAATTCCAGATCATACCCCCTGCAGGTCATCCCTTTTTCTCAAGGCTGCTTAGTCTGATATTGCCTTTCTTTGCTTCTTATCCTTGGGCTGTTTCATCCCTAGAGACTAAAGATCAAAGTTATGGACAGTTCCTTGATCTTCCTCTGTAGGGTTTCTGTTTCAGCCTGTGTAAGATTATTGGTGAGAGAAAAATGGACAGTAACTTAAAGATATTTAAGACAAGGGATGAAAAGAAAGGAAGAAAGTCTTGAAATATTACAGTACTAAACTTAACAGATAATTATCCATCACAGACTTTACTACTAAAGAGGTGACAAAAGATCATGTAATCTTAGCACCTTTGTTTATTTTATAGGTGATGAATTTGGAGTCCAGGGGGTGTTACTAATTTGTCTAAGATTTCTGGGCTAGTTAATGCTAGTTAGTGGCAAATCTGGGGTAGCCTCCTAGATTCAAATGTCTTTTCTATTATATCACACTACTTTCTTAACTTATTTCCACTGATTTGGTAACATTTATTTATCTATCTATCCGTCCACCCATCCAATCTATAACAATAATTCAGGGCATATTTGTCAATGATATGCTATGTGCAAAGCAATGCACTATAAGCTTGTAAGAGAAACAGATATAAGTGTAATATGGTCTTTATACTTAACGATCTGGCAACTATATATGATCCAAGACACAGACACATATGAGTAACTAATATTGTAAATATTGATACATTAATTCACTGTGTACATTAATAAGCAATTTCATTGATATGAGAAGATAAAGCACTTGCTTTGTATAGCACAACTTTTGTGACAAAGTAGTTGTTCATCTAGTCTATGAAGTCTAGAGAAAGGAAAAACTAAATGAAACTAACAGGTTCCTGGGCAGGAAGCATATAGTAGGGGTCCTCAAAGGAAAATTTCCAGTCTATGAGCTCAGCTGGGGAAGCGTCTGATTCTAGGCTGACCATCATGTACTTGAGCCAAGCTGAGATCCAGAAGAGGGTGGCAGAGATAAGCAGAGTTGAAGTGACAGCCAGGGTCATTCTGAAAGTTCAATATGAATTCAGGCAAGCGTGTATGTACTTGAACCAGATGTCCAGGAGGAAGAAGTTTTGGTTTTTGTTTCGGTTTTTGTTTCTAAGCCACGCCCTGGTTAGGGATTAAAGATAGGGAACTAAGAAAGTGGCTCAGGTAGCCTGATGTATTTATTCCTTGGAATATTCAGTGAAAGTGAGTGGCTTCAACATCATGGCAATTTAAGAGTTCCTGGTACCACTGCCTTTGAGTAGCTGAATTACTATTTTCAAATTTTTTTGGAAGTTGGGACATGGGCTAAATTCATTGAGTGATGTGAATCAGAAACTCATCAGTAATTGAAAGCTCATTAGAAATAGTTGAAATGAATTACTAGGGGACTTGTTATTGGTGTAAAAACTTACAAGGATGTGTGCATCTCTGAATGGCCATGCATTAACATGATAGTCTACTCCATCAAGGTGGTGTGAACTATCCAAATATTGGTCCAATGATACAACTGTCTGACATGTAGCATGATCTCTTGCTATAAAATAAGTAATTTAAAGATTTTTCTTAGAGTCTGTACTCTTTTCCCTCATCAGTTTAAATGAGGTCAAAATATTAGTTGAAAAGTTTAAGTGGCAATCATTCAGATATCATGTCTACTTTAAACAAAATTTTGAGGTGGTTAGTTTAGTTAACTATTTTATGTATTCATGATAGACCATTAGACTAAGAACACAGTCTTATTTCAATTTTGTCAGCTGTCCTGCATATATTAAGATTTTGTGGTCCTGCTCTATAGAGATTGTAGGTTTCACTTAACCTAGAAATTCTTACCCATTTGTGGTTCTGGACACTGAAAAACATGATAAAAAGCTACAGATCTGCTACTCCATAAGAATGAATAGATGTAGAAATTCACAGATGAAAACAGATTTAGGGCTAAAGGCTCTGAAATGTTACTTGATTCTGGTTTAAGAACCTCTGATCAAGGTTTTCGAAGAATACCTTCACCCAGGACAAAGTGTTGTACCTATATTGAGGGAAAGGGAAAAAAAATAAGCTGGTCTGATTACTTTCCCTTTTAAGAGAAGAACTGAAAGTGACAGATAGTAATTAGGGCTAATTTAATTGAAAGCCGATTAAACAATATAAATTTAATAATTATTTCTCACATACATGGTTGTATTACTAAGGGTAATCTATTCTTATGCTGAAAAAATAAACTCCAAAATCTTAGTGACTTAACAGGGCAGAGATTTGCTTCACACTTATGCTGCACAAAATAAAGAGGCTTTACTCAGAGGTCCAAGGGGATGGCAGCTTTGTTTGTCTTGTAGCTACAACGTCACCAGGATACACAATGTTCTGGCTTACGGCAGTGAGGAAAGAGAAACTGGAGAATTGCACATAGATTTTTCACTGTCTCAGCCAAGAAGTGGCAAATATCACTTTCAACTACATTTCATTGGCTATAAATATTCACATGAGCAGCCAAAACTACAATAAAGTTAGGGACGTGCAGTTCTTCAGGGTGCCTAGAAGGAGCGAATAAGTGGATATGGGTACACACGAGAAGTCCCCAGCAGTGATGCAAGAAGCAAAAAGAGGCATCGTTTCCCTTCTCAAGGTATCTACCCAAGAGAATGACTTCACCTAAAAGGTTACTACCAAGCTAATACAGTTTAAGATTATAAAAACAACAAGAACAGCGACAAATCGTAGGGTGAATATATGTTTTGGAAGACGTTGTGAAAGAAATCTAGTTGAACATTGTTCAGGAAAATTAAACTGTGTCAGTGTAGTTGGCAGCTTTGCTTGATGAGCAAAGCTGACACTGATGGACTCCACACCTCAACTCACAGGCAGCTCTTTTCTGGGGCCATCTTTGAATTGGTGACGTTCAAACTCAAGCTTTTCCTGTTGTTGTACTTAGGATGTCAGGCTTTGAGAAAGTCAAGAATTACAAATCACAAGATGGCAAGTTTTTTCTATTCTTTTTTTTCTGGTGTTGTTCATTTATTAAAACAATGTTCTGACGTAATACATGATGCCAGAAAGAAGTATCACGCTGCATGAAAATTCAGCAATATGCTGTGAATTTGCAACTTTTGCTATTCCAAATGTTTTGGCACCAGACTTCTTAATGAGCCCCAGTGAATAACAAACAAGTGTCAAGAAAGAGTAATGCTTACCATTTAAGGAATAATCCACTGTATTTATTCCACTTCTCTGAAGTGGCAGGAAGAAAGCTCACCACAGACCACATATATACATATACTCTTATGGGGATCAATAGGTACCATTACTTCCCATTCATCTAGGAATTAGATGCCCAGCAGATCAGCCTTCTTGAATGTATATGTGAAGTGTGCAGAAATGAACTCCAAGTGGTGAAAAAGTTAGTTATCACAAGGCTCACATAATAGGAAGTAGTTCTTAGACTGTCTCCTATAATCCTAGAAGAAACCTTAATTTCAAATTTGGCTAGTCTTTTCTATGATTCACAGCAAACAGGAAGTTGGGAATGCAATGCAGGGAGAAAATGATGCTAGGCTAACACAGTGACAAATAGGACAGAGAAAGAAGTTACAGTTAATTGTGATTAAAGTCTATCAGTGACTTTGAAAGTAACACCAAAATCCCACTTAAACCAGATAAAACAATTTATTGAATTATGTAACTAAAAAGACCAGTGGTATGTGTGTATATATATGTATGTGTGTGCCTGTGTGTGACGTCTTTTTTATACATTCATCCAACAATGGACACTTAAGTTGTTTCCACATCTTGGCTACTGTAAATAACACTGCAATGAACTTGGGGGTGCAGGTATCTTTTCAGAATGGAAAACTACTTAGCCATGAAAAAGAATGGAATCTTGCTATTTGCAACAACATGAATGGACCTTGAGTGCATTATGTGAAGTGAAATAAATCAGACAGAGAAAGAAAAATATCATCTGATTTCTCTGATTTATGGAATCTAAAAAAACCAAAACTAACAAATAAAACAAAACAAAACAAAAACAAGCTTGTAGATATAGAGAACAGATTGGTGATTGCCATTGAGAAGGTGGGAATGGGTAAAGGGGGTCAAAAGGTACAAACTCCCAGTTATAAAATAAATACCATGGGGATGTAATGTATAGATGGTGACTATAGTTAATAATACTGTATTGCATATTTGAAAGTTGCTAAGAGAGTAAATCTCAAAAGTTCTCATCACACGAAAAAAAAATTTGTAACTATGTATGGTGAGGGATGGTAACTAGACTTATGGTAGTGATTCCTTCCCAGTGTATACAAATTCCAATCATTATATTGTACCCTTGAAACTAATATAATGTTATATGTCAATTATACCTCAACAAAAATAAATAAACAAAATAAAAATAAAACAATAAAAAGACCAGTGGTACAGTGGCCTTCAGTATGGTTCAATAAGGACATCAGTTCTATAATCCTCTTAGCTCTATGACACCGTGCTTGCTTTCATCCTTCGGCTGGCTTTTCATAATCCAGAAATATGGTGCCACTGGTGTACTTCATCATTCACATTTGGTGCATGTGGAGAGCTTCTTTCTGATTTTGGATGTCTGAACCAATCAGTCAGGATAGTGTCAGGATAGTGTTAAACCCTGGCAGTGTCATGCCTGAAACAGTGATTATGGCAAAAGCAATGGAATTACCCTGATTGGCCATCCCCCTGGCACTGAGAGAAAGGACAAAGCTACCCTCCTACTCCAAACAACATGGCTGCTGTTCCAAACACGTGTTAAAACAATATCAAGGAAAAAAATCTTAATGTCAACAACTAAACGATAGTATGCAAGTATAAAAAATAGACCGAAAAAATGGTGACACATGGTAGTGTGACCACTTACTCTATAGAAAAACCTGTTCATTTCAATAGCTTCTTATTTATTACAGCACCATCCAATAATTAACACATAATGATGGCATGAGACAGCAATGGAATGTGAAAGTATATTCTATATATTCTTTTTAGAGACTATGTTTTCTCATGCGCTAGTTTTAAGTATAAGTTTCACAAGATATAGGAATGATTAACTGGATCTTTTTTTTTTTCACTCTTCAACTACATATTTGACTTCATTTATGTGGCAGTGAAAACATGAATAGTCTTTGAGAAGAGTCCTTAAATTTCTATGGAGAAAGGATGCTGCATTTTCAGAAAGTCAGAGCGTTGGACTTACATTGAGAGAATTCTTATTGAGAAGGCAGACTGGAAAGCTGCAGTGATGATGCATAATGTTTCTGTACATCCATATGGCCCTCTTATCACTGGAAAACAGCCATCATAGTGAGACAAAAGCCTCAATGCATTTTTCACTGCAAGCTTAACTCTTTTTGAGAGAAGACATTAATTACAAATCTTTTTCCTTCAAGTAATACAAGGTCAGGTTGGTGTGGCCTTGGGTTATCATTCGCTGAGATATGAAAAGAACACCAGAATGCCACAGGTAACAGTATCAGTTGGGGTCCTTCTAGGAAACAGATGGTACCCTCTACTTGATTAATTTGTGGAGCGTTTAATACAAAGAATATTCGTAAAGCTATGGTCAGCGTTTAGAAAGCTCACAGGGATGGCGAACTCACCCTGGAGCTAAGAACAGCAGGGATTATTAACACTCCCAGGTCTAAAGAGACAAATGGAGGGAGCAGTTACTGGGTGGAGAGGACACTCTGATAAGACTATGACCTTGGTTCCAGGGTCACACTGGGCCCATTGTGAGCCCCTAGGGAGGAACCAGGAGAAACAACATCCCAACCTCATTCTCCCCTCTCCCACACACAGATCCTGTAATGACCTGCATTTACTGATTCCAACCAAAATTCTGAGGGCAAGAGACCATAGAGGGTGAGCATCCTGAACACAGGGCAGGTGGGCAAGGGTGGGGAATGGAAATGATGGCCCAAATAATGGTTATCTAGCACAGAAAACTTCCTTGCTTTTCCAGCTGAAAAGTGGCATTTCTGTGGTCCGAGAATTCAGTTTGATTGAGGAGAGCCTTCTTCAGAATAATAGGATGCATATCAAATTTGCTTGAATAATAATGCAAATGTTACATATTAATATCTTCACTCTGCACTGATCCCTATGCCATTCTAAGTAACATAATGAACTGGTCTGGTTCTTGTTACTCAACAGTATGATTCCCATAGAAATAAAAATCTTCAGACCTCTAGTCTCTTGGTGGTTGTGGTAAAAGCAGAAAAATGTTGCCCTAGAGTCTAACTAATGGTGTACCCTTAAATGACATTAAGTGACAAGCCAATGACCTTTAAATGATTCAAACTAATGAGGTGGGGCAAAGGATGAAGGGGAAATTGACATACTAAGGGTTTTCATAATGCTGACTTCTGTGTTCACCGTTAGCAAAGAGAGGAAAGTTTGAGAGGCAATCTCAAACGTGGGTAATCACAATATATAATATATAATAATGATATTGTGAGAAACGGTAGTGGCATGCACTCTATGAAGGTTTAATGCCCCATTGAATGAATAAGAAAAGGGACTGAGGTTAATGTAGATTTGACTTTCCATCAGATCATATAGGCAGGGAGAGAGTTCATTATTATTACACTGGCGGTGACAATGTGAGGCTAGCTTCAAAGAGTTCAGCTGATGGAGGGGAACACCAATATCTGTCTGCATCTCTCCAGGGCTCCTGATACTTGCTGAATCACCTTTTATCAGTGTACTTGAAGGAACTGTTTCTAAAAGGAAAAAGGAATTGGTGTGAAGTGAGGAGAAAAAGACTTGTCGACACTTCTCTAGATGGTTCCAGTGAGCAGGATCGTACTCTGTATTTTGTGGGACATCATGAGAACTTCTGAAACAACACTTCAATACATACTCTAATATTAGGAGGATTGGAGCTTCTCTGAAGCCATATTAAGAAATCCAGAGCAGACACAGTGAAAGAATATATTTTTGTCAAGTTCAGCAACTGTGGAAAACTAGACTGTTGTAGATCATATACACAAAAAGAAATAAAAATGCTCTTTGAAAAATATGAGTAGTTGCTCAACTTTACTCCTAATAAGTCAAATGCAAATTAAAACTATGCTGCACAACCAGAGGCACTCACAGCTAGAATCTACAACTATGTACTGGGGGGCTTTGGGGAGAATAATTAAAAACAAAAAAAGAAGATTGGCAACGGTTGTTAGCTCAGGTTGCAATCTTTAAAAAAAAAAACCTATCCTGAAGTAATTATTTCTATGTAACTGGTAAAAGTTTGAAAGCTTGATGACATACTCTACCAGTGAGGCATGGAGAAATGACACTCATATATTGCTTGGTTTTGGTGATGGTAAGAATGCAAAATGGCACAGCATCTATGAAAGAGAATTTGCCTACATCTACCAAAATTATAATTAATTTATCTTGTGACTCCCAATCCCAGAGCTAGGAATATAAATTGAAGATGCTCTTCTGCAAATATTCACAAGATTATTCTCTGGCATTATTTGCAATAGCAAAATATTGATAGCTTCAATGTCCAACTAGAGGAGTCTTTCTGAATAATCTCTGATATGTTAATACAATGGATAATTTTGCTGCTGAAAAATATTAAGAAGTCTTTATAAATTGATATGGAGTGATTTTGATTTCTCAGATACATTGTTAATTTAAAAATTCAAAGTCCAAAAAAGTCTACGCTACCTTTTTCAAGTGAAAGGTGAAATTCCAGTTTTGCTTATTTAGGGGGAAAAAAAAACTCTTAAGGATAAAAGGAAACTGTTGAAAATGTCACCAATGGGGAGTGAGTGGAACTAGCTTAAAAGGGATAGGGGTGGTGGTGAGATACCCTAGCCTTGAATCATGTAAATATTTTATATCTTTACAAATTAAATTTAAAAGAATGAAAAAATAATACCCTAAAATTAAATATAAACAAAAGCAATTAAGTATCATGTATACAGTTAGGATACCTAACTGTATCAAATTGATAATGTAACCACTCAGCAAAAAAAAATAATTCAAGTAAATTTTGATCACAGTATTTTTACCCTCCACAATTAGTGGGCTATTGTCTAAGGATGTAAAGAATTACGAAAAACTCTTGAAGCTTCTTTATTAGGCTTGGTTTTGGTAATGAGATTGATGTTTATGAAACCACTTGTGTGTATTGGGTAGAGCCAATAAGGAAATACACTGATGTTCTTTGGGATTATGTTTCTCACTGGGTAAAGGAAGATACAATGGAATAGGAGAAAGAGAGAAAGAATCCTGTGGCTTTGGATTTAGATTAGTGAGATTAGTATAAACTTATTATATGATAAATAAATCTAAATCCATCTATCCATCTGTCTATCTATCCATTTATTTATTATCTAATTATCCTGCTACTGAAAAAGCCTAGAAGCAATGATACCCCAGAACTAACAAACACTCTTAGCACTTAGAACTTGATTTCTAAATACCGTTCTCAACTAAAAGGAAAGAGAGCCATGTGGGAAATGAGTGATTACAGATCTATGGCAGGGAAGGTATAAGGGGAGCTTGTAATCATTTTGAGCTGGAAATCCAGGAAGTGCTCAGAGAATAAGGGAAAAAAATTTAGAAGGCATACATCTAGCTTGAAGGGGGAATCACTGGCTAAATTTGGGACAATTTGAGCATCAAACGGCATAATGATGGCAATGGATTATAACTCATTAAATAAAAAAATAATCCATGAGTTCATAGCGATACTAAAAGAGAAGGGAAGAATATATCTCTTCTTCACAGAAGGATGCTAGCTAATAAGGGTAGAAGGAATGATAGAATTAACAACTCTTTAATAATTGTTTCAGGCAAGGACCCTAAACAGATGTTAAAACTATTAGGTAAAAGGTAGTTGTGGGACAGGAACCATGGATCTGTAATTAATTCAAAAGAGGAAGAGTAACTTTACAATACAGAGTTGTGGCAAACACCATCAAATTCAAGAGATCAAACTCAGCATCAATCAATGATTGTTCAAATTAACATCAAATACCTCATAATATGATGCAAACACTTTTGAACTGTTCTCAGCCAAATTGGTTAATTTCAATTTCTTCATGTGGAAAAAATGAATAAATCTAAATTTTAGGATATTCTGCAAGAAAATGGACCTGAGTTCTTCAAGAATGTTAACGTTATATAGAAGAGAGGCTAGGGAGTGTTCTAGATTAAAGATGGCTAGAGAAACCTGGCAGTTTAATGCTATGAACCATTTGTGTTTGAATCCTGGATTTACGAAAAAAAAAAGCTAGAAGCCATAAAATACATTTTAGGGAAAATTAGGGAAATGTGCATATGGTTAGTTCATAATATAATGTTATATATCCATATTATATTCCTTGGATGTGACAAATTATTGTGGTTATTAAGAATAGTAATCCTGTTTTTATGAGATACTGAAACTTTTAGGAGTGAAGTATGACATTCACAACTTACTTTAAAATATTTTTCCAGGGGCTGGCCCCGTGGCCGAGTGGTTAAGTTCGCGCGCTCCGCTGCAGGCGGCCCAGTGTTTCGTTGGTTCAAATCCTGGGCGCGGACATGGCACTGCTCATCAGACCACGCTGAGGCAGCGTCCCACATGCCACAACTAGAAGGACCCACAACAAAGAATATACAACTATGTACCGGGGGGCTTTGGGGAGAAAAAGGGGAAAAAAATAAGAATCTAAAAAAAAAAAAATAATAATTTTCCAAAAAATTGTAGTTGGATAAATTGAAGTAAAAAGGAGAAAGGGGAGGAACCCAGAAGGGAAGGAAAGAAAGAAGGAAGGACGAAAAAAATGTGGCACAATGCTAGCATTTGGTGACTCTGGGCTCTGAGATTATAGCGTTCATTGCAGTATTCTTTTAACTTTTTGTTGTTGGAAATTTATCAAAATAAAATTTGGGGAAAAAGGGACACAGACACACACACACGCACACACATGGATTGGGGGTCTTGGTTAAGCACTACCATCCATCCCTATGGAGATTTTACCTGTATGCAAAATTTGTCTTCAATGTTTCATTGACAGAAGTATGGAGGAACACAAGCTCAAAGGAGCATGGAGCTTAATGTAATAGTGTCTGAGGCCCAGTTCCCAGGATTGGAGCTGAGGCTCAGGATGAGGAAAGGCTAGGATGACATTAGGCTCCTTCATTGCTGCTGCTGCTTCTGTCAGACCCTGTGCCAAACCTCTCTGATATGGGATGATTTTACTCTCTCATGTTCTTACATTTAAGTATATCTCTTTTAAGCAGGTAATACACTGTGTACAGAGATTTGTGCTCTCAGAAATCTTCTATTGTGAAGGATGGATATAATAAACACAAATAATTGTTTTATAGGGTGGATTAAATAGACGCCTTTAAGGAGGTACATGCTTTGTTTGAAATTCTAAGAGGGAGGAAAGAACAATTGTTTCCAAATAGAAGTGAATGAACTGTGCCTTGAATGATGAGAAACATAAATAAATTAAAATGAGAGAGAGGTTTATACCAGAATTAGAGCCCTGTGAGCAAAGACATAAAAATGCTATGTATTTTGAGAATGCCCAATTATAACTGAATTTAACACACGTACGAAAGGGCCAGTGTAATGCACCCCGGCTAGGCCTGCTGCAGACTTACAAGTATGTACTGTATCATAGCAAGACTTTCTTATTGGATAGAATATCAAATGAAAAGCTGGAGCTGTGCTTTGCTCATCTTGACCGTATTAAAAGCAGAGAGCCCGTGACTTTCAACAGGGATGTTTTTGCCTCTGCCAGGGCTGCGCTGAATGCTGATCTTCCAGCACAATTGAAGATTTAGGGAAGCGTGGTGCGTTATATCTACTCGTTTGTGTCTTTATCTAGTTACACTCTCTGCACTGCTTACTTTCTGATTGATAGTAAACTAAAGTGAAAATAACCTCTATTTGAGTCAAGGTCATTATTTTTGCCAACCTTTGTGGTGTGGTTTATTTCAATCATGATCTAAGTTCTGGAGATAAAAAGATGTACATTAGACATGGATCTTGATCCTGCAGCATTTTTACTAGTCATTGAAACCACTGGCTTATCCCATATACTCATTCCTGTCTTCTGCGTTTTAATCTCAATTCAAATTCTTTTTGAGCTTTTTCCCCGTATACAAATCAGTGTCTTTCTAAATTTTTCACATCAGAAGACCAATAAAACAGAGGCATAAGTATATTTTTTATATTAATGAAAGATATGTGTATCTATATTGCTCTTCTTTAATAAATTAATAGATAAAATTATATATTTGAAAAATTAATAAATACTTATACATAAAACTCTCTGTTAAATATTCAGCGAATAACTTTATTTTTCCCCCACAAGCAATACTAACCCTGGGATAATTAAAGCCTTTGGGTAATGACAAAACTCCTGTTTCCAATGCCTCGACCAATTAGTCCCTGGTATTCTAGAGTCCTAACGCTTTTTTTCAGAATCCTGCAGGCTCATGCCCCTTCTAGTTATTTTCCATATTGCTGTTTTCTTTGTTTTTCCTTATTTTCCCTCTGACTATCTATTCTCTTGAAATGTTTGAATAATTTTATCCTCAAGTGATTGCAATTCTTTTATTTCATGGTTTTTCATTTTCTAAGTTCTCCCAAAGTTGGCTTTGTGTTTTCAACTTTGTAGTATCTGTAGAAAATGTTGGAAGAATTTTCTCCATGGCTGCTAAAGGCTATTGGGAAATGCCAGCCTAAGTGGCTGTTAAAGATAATCCTCTCCCACTGACTCACCCACATCCCAAATCAAGACGGGCATCTTTCTATTCTCCTTCTTTAGCTTAAATCTCTGCTAATCTCTCAGAGTTTGAGTTGGCTCTTCTCTTCTTTACTCAAAAACAAGTAGTTACCTGGTCTGGGTGGGAGTGGAGATTGATTTGAAATAGACGTAGGAAAACACTTTGAAGTGATGGGAATGTTCTAAAACTAAATTGTGATTGTTGGAGAAGTTCATTGAGAGACATGACTGCTGGTTGAACCTCAAGCTGGACCTGGGCTTTCAGAGGCTGCTCACCCACTCACCGCTCCTTGGAATGTGAGTTCTGTCCACTGTTCCCACGCTGGGAGCTGTATTCAAGGACCGACCTTGAGTAAGTAAGGTGTGGTTGAGACCATCTGGAGGGTGTATGTGACTGAACCCAGTTAAGGCCTCTGTAGAAACTTTGAAGATTCTAGCTGATGGAGCAGAGATCTACTCATCTTTCAGTCATCCAAGACAAGCCTCGTATGTAAGTTCCTTTGCTTATTAATCCTGTCACCTACCAATCTGGAGTGGTCTACATCCTCTTTCTTTAGCCTCTCCTTGCCCTCCATGTATTAGGGCCAATTTCAGATTTGAGCTGGGAAATGCCCAAGGTTATGACCCAACTGTAGTGATGGTTGCATAACTATAAATTTACTAAAAATTATTTAACTTCATATATAAAATGGGTGAATTTTATAGTATGTAAATGATACCTCAAGAAAGCATTTAAATTTTTGACGTTCCCGTAATCTTGGGGTCATCTGGACCATCAGTGCAAAATTAATTCTCCTTTGTGTCTACTAAGCAAGATATCTAGTGGTTTATCTAAATAGTCCAGAATCCCCAAGGTGAGATGTAGCTTAGCTCTCCACAGTAGAAAAAATGGATAAATTCAAAGTGTAAACCAAGCAGGACTGGACTGAGGCTTGAGTACTCCTGGAAAAATATGATGCTATGTAAGTTGAGAATATTCGCTTGATTTCTATTGGCTGGTAGAATTTGTATAAAATTGGAATGAAATATTCCTTGTAATCTCAGCTGTCACTAATGTATTTTTTGAGGCAAGAATTTAAATATTAGATTCAATTCTTTTGAATGTTATAAGTGTACTCAGGCTTTCTGTTTTGTTTTCTTTTTTTCCTAGAGTTAGTGTTGGTATCTTATATTTTCCTAGAAATTTATCTATTTTATCTGCATTTAAGTGTTATCAGCATAAAGCCATTTATCATATTGTCCTATCTTTAAAATAGTTGCTGACTGTACCTTTATACTTCCTTTTAAAAATATTCGTGATATTTTTCCTTTGGACATTCTCTAGTTTTTCTTGATGAATTTTGCCAGAAATTTTATTAATAAACAGAAGAACCAACTTTGGCTTCTACTGATGGACTCTTTATTAATCTTCGTTTTTGTGTTCTTTTATTTTTGCTTGTTAGTTTCTCCTTCCTTCTACTTTATTTGAGTTTCTCTGGTATTACTTCTCTAATTTTTTAATTGTGTTACTTATCTTTTTAAACTATCTAGTCAAAGCATTCCTTTAAATACTGTTTTAGATGTATTCTCAAAGTTTTGTTATGGAATATATAAATCGAAGTTTAGTTCTGAATGTTTAAAGTTTTCTATATCACTTGTTCTTTGATCTTTGGGTTACTAGAAGTGTGATTTTTAACTTCCATACTTACATTTGTGCTTTAAGTTTATAATCTTCTTGTTGATATTTAGCATAATTGCACCCTGGTAAGAGAATATAATTTGTCTGATACAGATTTTTTGAAATAGGTTGAGATTCACTTTATGGTATACTAAATGTTTTTATATTTATGGTGTATTAAATGTTTTTATAGTCATGTTTTACCATATCACATGTGTGAAGAGAAAACATATTCTCTAATTATTGGATGTATGATTCTATATACACATTCATTTAAATAAAGCTTTTAAATTGTGTTGCTCAAATCTATATGTTTACAAGTTTACTGCCTGTTTGATTTATCAATATTTGAGAGGCAAGTTTAGAAATTTCTCACTATAATTGTAGATTTGTCCATTTTCACCCTTAGTGCTGTAGATTTTTCTGCTTCATATATTTGAGGCCTCTTAATTAGATACGTACAAATTTAGAATTTGTATCTTCCTAATAAGTTGAACCTGTTATCATTATGTAATGGTCCTCTTTATTTATACTTTTTCCTTAAAGTCTTTTTGGTCCAAAATTAATATAGCTACCACAGCAATATTTTTGTTAGTATTTGTCTAGTATACCTTTTTCTATCATTTTACTTCCAAACATTTCATGTTCGTATGTTTTATGAGTTTTTTTCTCTCTCTCCACACACACACACACACACACACACTCTCAAATGTGTAATCTAATCTGAAAATCTTTATTTCCTGCCTCACCAGTTTAGTTCATTAATATTTAGTGTGATTTCTATTATTTTTGGATTTCATAATACTACCTTAATTTGGATTTTCTAAATATCTCATTTTCCTATGCTTCTCTTTTCTTTTTCTTTTCTATGTTATTGACTTTATTATTGGTGTTTAGTAATCTCGTTTTTTCCTGCTCTGCTGAGTTCACAGTGTTGTTTTAGTGATTACCCTTGAAAACTTACCATTTATACTTTGAAGGCTCTAAAGTAAATCAATATTTAGTTTCCTCTCCAGAGTAATGCATGATATTAGAACTGCAATTGCGATTGTTCCCTCTCCCTAATCGGTAGGCTATTCCATTCTATTACTCTGTTTCTGCCATTTTTAAGCAAACAAATTAGACGCGAATATTACTGTCGTCGATAAAGTTTAGATGTATCTCATCTCTATCAATTTCTTTGCTGATCAATCCTTCCTGCACTGCACACCTTATTTCTGAGATCATTTTTCTTTTTCCTAACATTCCTTTCGTGAAGATATGTTGGTGGCAAACTCACTACTTTATTTTATTTTTTTGTAATCTGAAAATTGCTTGACTTCATCTGTATTCTTAACATAATTTTGCTAGATATAAAATTTTGAGTTAATATTCTTATCCTTCATTACTTTGGATATATCACTCTACCATCTTCTAACACGTATCGTTCCTGTTGAAAATTAAGTTTTCGTTGTCCTTTGTAAATGATTTGTCTTTTCTTTTGAGCTACTGTTAAGAATTTGTAATTTCTTTGATGTTTTGCACTTTTATTACGATGCATTTATTTATAAATTTCTTCTTATATATTCTTCTTGGTATACACTGTGGGTTTTTTTTGTCGAAGTATGATTGACATGTAATGTTATGTTAGTTTTAAGTATACAACAATAATAATTTGATATTTCTATATATTGCAAAATGATCACCACAATAATCTCGTTGACATTTGTCACCATACATAATTACAAAAAAGCTTTTTTCTTGTCATGAGGGTTTTTAAGATCTACTCTCTTAGCAGCTTTCAAATATGCACTACAGTATTATTAACTATAGTCATCATGTTGTACATTGCATTCCCATGACATTTATTTTGTAACTAAAGGTTTATATCTTTCACACCCTTCACCCATTTTAACCACCCCCTACCCCTTGCCTCTGGCAATCACCTATTTGTTCTTTGTATCTATGAATTTAGTTTTTTTGTTTGTTTTAGATTCCACATATAAGTGAAATCATACAGCATTTGTCTTTCTCTGTCTGAGTTATTTCACTTATCATAATGCTCTCAAGGTCCATCCATGTTCTTGCAAGTGGCAAGATTTCATTCTTTTTTATGGCTGAATAATATTCCATTGTGCATGTATATATACCACAATTTCTTTATCCATTCATTTGTTGATGGACACTTATGTTGTTTCCATATATTGAATATTGTAAATATTGCTGCAATGAACATGGGAGTACATATATCTTTTCAAATTAACGTTCTTCTTTTCTTTGGATAAATACCCAGAAGTGGAATTGTTGGATCATATGGTAGTTCCATCTTTAATTTTTGAGGAAACTCCATACTGTTTTCCACAGAGGCTGCACCAATTTACACTCTTACCAACAGTCCAGAGCGTTCCCTTTGCTCCATATTCTTACCTATGCTTGTTATTTCTTGTCTTTTTGATAATAGTGATTTTAACAGGTATGAGGTGATGTCTCATTGTAGTTTTGAATTGCATTTCTCTGATGATTAATGATGCTGAGCACTTTTCATTCACCTTTTGCCGTTTGTATGTCTTCTTTGGAAAAATGTCTATTCAGATCTTCTACCCAGTTTTTAATTGGATTGCTGATTTTTTACTATTGAGTTGTATGAGTTCTTTGCATATTTTGGATATTAACCCCTTATCACACATATGATTTGCAAATCTCTTCTCCCATTCAGTAGCTTGTCTTTTCATTTCATTAATGATTATCCTTGCTGTGCAGAAGCTTTTTAGTTTGATGCACTCCCACTTGTTTATTTTAGCTTTTGTTTCCTTTGCTTTTGGAGTCAAATCCAAAAGAATCATCGCCAAGACCAACGTCAAGGAGGTTACCTCCTATGTTTTCTTTCAGGAGCTTTATGGTTTCAGGTCTTACATTCAAGTATTTAATTCATTTTGAGTTAATTTTTGTGTATGGCGAAATAGTGGTCTAGTTTCACTCTTTCCCATATGCCTGTCCAGTTTTCCCAACACCATTTATGGAAGAGACTCTTCTTTCTTCAATGTATATTTTTGGCTCTTTTGTTGTAAATTAATTGCCAAAATTTGTCTGGATTTATTTCTGGACTCTATTCTGTTTCATTGATCTACCCCTCTTTTTTTGCCACTACCATACTGTTTTAATTACTATAGCTTTGTAATATATTTTGAAATCAGGGAGTGTGATGATTCCAGTTTTGTCCTTCTTTCTCAAGATTGCTTGGGCTATTCAGGATCTTTTGTGGTTCTACACAAATGTTTGGATTGTTTGTTCTAATTCTGTGAAAAAATGCTATTGGCATTTTGATAGAGATTGCATGGAATCTGTAGATTTGTTTGGGTAGTATGGACATTTTAACAATATTAATTCTTCCAATTCATGACGCAGAATACTTTTCCATTTATTTGTGTCTTTTTCAATTTCTTTCATCGAAGTTTTATAGTTTTCAGTATTCAGGTCTTTCACCTCCTTTGTTAAATTTATTCCTAGGTATTTTATTCTTTTTGATTCAATTGCAAATCTTATTGTTGACCTGGCTAGGACTTCCAGTACTGCATTGAATAAAAGTGGTGAGTGGACATCCTTGTCTTGTTTCTGATCTTAGAGGAAAAGCTTTCAGTTTTTCACCATTGAGTATGATGTTAGCTATGGGCTTGGAATATATAGGCTTTATTATGTTGAGGTAAATTCCCTCTACGCCCACTTTGTTGAGAGTTTTCATCGTAAGTGGATGTTGAATTTTGTCAAATGCTTTTTCTGCCTATGATTAAGATGATCATCTGATTTTTATCCTTCGTTTTGTTTTTGTGGTCTGTCACATTGATTGATTTGCAGATACTGAACCTTTCTGGCCTCTCTGGATTAAATTGCACTTGATCATGGTATGTAATCTTTTTAATGTATTGTTGAATTTGGTTTGCTAATATTTTGTTGAAGATTTTTGTAATTTGTTTATCAGAGATATTGGCCCATAATTTTCTTTTCTTGCGATGTCCTTGTCTGGTTTTGGTATTAGGGTTATGCTGGCCTCACAAAATGAGTTTGGAAATGCTCCCTCCTCTTCGATTTTCTTGAAGAATTTGAGAAGGATTGATATTAATTCTTCTTTGAATATTTGGTAGAATTCACCAGTGAAGCTGTCTGGTCCCGTACTTTTGTTTATTGAAAGGTTTTTGATTACCGATTCAATCTCCTTACTAGTAATTTGTCTATTCAGATTTTCTGTTTCTTCATGATTCAGTCTTGGAAGGTTGTATATTTCTGGAAATTTATCTATTTCTTCTAGGTCGTCCAATTTGTTGATGTATGATTGTTCAGAGTAGTCTCATGATTTTTTGTTTTTCTGTGTTGTCAGTTGTAACATCTCCTCTTTCATTTCTGATTTTATTTGAGTCATCTGTCTTTTTTTCTTGGTGAGTCTAGCTAAAGTATTGTCAATTTTGTTTATCTTTTCAAAGAACCAGCTCCTAGTTTTATTGATCTCTTCTATTGTCTTTTTAGTCTCTATTTCATTTATTACCCCTGTGATCGTTGTTATTTCCTTCCTTCTACTAACTTTCATCTTCATTTGTTTTTCTTCTTCTAGTTCCTTGAAGTATAAAGTTAGGTAGTTTATTTGAGATTTTTCTTACTTCTTGATGTAGGCATTTATCTCTATAACTTCCCTCTTAGAAGTGCTTTTGCTGCATCCCATAAGTTTTCCATTTAAGTTATATTTCCATTTTTATTTGTCTCAAGGTATTTTTTGATTTCTCTTTTTATTTCTTTGTCAACCCATTGGTTGTTCAGTAGCACATTGTTTGATCTCCACATATTTGTCACTTTTTCAGTTTTCTCTTTTAACTGATTTCTAGTTCATAACATTGTGGTTGGAAAAAATTCTTGATATGATTTCAATCCTCTTAAATTTATTAAGACTTGTTTTGTGGCCTAAGATATGATCTATCCTGGAGAATGTTCCATGTGCACTTGAGAAGAATGTGTATTCTGCTGCTTCTGGATAGAATGTTCTGTATATATCTGTTAAGTCCACCAGGTCTATTGTGTCATTTAAGAATAATATTTCCCTATTGATTTTCTTCCTGAATGATATATCCACTGATATAAGTAAGGCATTGAAGTTTCCTATTGTTATTGTATCGCTGTCTATTTCTCCATCTAAGTCTGTTACTTGCTTTATATATTTAGGTGCTTCTATGTTGACTGCATAAATATTTATAAATATTATATACTCTTGTTGGATTGACCCTTTTAACAGTATGTAATAGCCTTCTTTGTCTCTTATTGTTGTCTTTGTTTTAAAGCCTATTTTGTTTGATATTGCCTATTTTGTTTGATATTAAGTATAGGTACCTAAGCTTTCTTTTGGTTTCCATTTTCATGGAATATCTTTTTCCATCTCTTTACTTTCAGTCTGTGTCTTTACACCTGAGGTGAATCTGTTGTAGGCAGCATATAGATGGGACTTGTTTTTTATCCATTTAGCCACTATATGTCTTTCTTTTTGTGTGTGTGTGAGGAAGATTCATCCTGAGCTAATGTCTATTGCCAATCTTCTTCTATTTCTTTTTCTTTTGCTTGAGGAAGATTAGACTTGAGCTAACGTCTGCACCAATCTTTCTCTACTTTGTATATGGGATGCCTCCACAGCATGGTTGATAAACGGAGCAAGTCTGTGCCCTAGGCTCTGAACCTGCAAACCCAGGTTGCTGAAACAGAGTGCGTGGAACTTTAGCCACTTGACCAAAGGACCTGCTCTCATTGTACATCTTTTGATTGGAGAATTTAGTCCATTTACATATAAAGTAATTATTGGTGGGCTTGTACTTATCGCCATTTTGTTAATTGTTTTCTGGCTGTTTTATAGTTCCTCTCTGTTCCTTTTTTCTTCTCTTGCTCTCTTCTTTTATGGTTTGACTACTTTCTGTAGTGGTATGCTTAGATTCCTTTCTCTTTGTCTTTTGCGTATCTACTATAGGTTTTGCTTTGTGGTTATCATGAGGCTTATATATATAAACATATTTATAGCAGTCTATTTTAAGTTGATAACTTAAGTTTGAAAGTATACTAAAGCTGTACATTTTTACTCTCCCTCCTTCCACATTTTATGTTTTTGATGTCACATTTAACATCTATTTATCTTGTATATCTCTTAATGAATTATGGTAGTTATTGTTATTTTTACTACTTTTGTCTTTTAACTTCCATACTATCTTTATAAGTTATTATACATTGTGTTGTTTTTATTTGTAGATTCCAGTCTTTTATCAGCTCTAGATAATTTTCAGCCTTTATCTATTTAATTACAGCCTAAGCCCTATTCTCTCTCTTAGGACTCTAACTTGGCATATTTTAAATTTCTTTCTATTCTCAATACCACTTAAGCTCTCATATTTTTCATTTTCTTGTATCTCTGTGCCTCAATATGGGTCGATCTATCTTCTAGTTCCCTAACTGTTACTTCAGATATACCTGCCTATTCTACTGTACATTGTGAGTTTTAATTTCAAATCATTATATTTTTTAGTTCTAAAACTCTTTTTTTGGTAATTATGCCTGGTTCCTTTTATTTCATTAAATATGTCATAAATCATTGGACTCATACAGCCTATATCTGATAATTTCAGTGTCTGAGTCCACTATCCATCTGAATCTGTTGTGGTTTTGTTTGTTTATTTGTGCTAACTCTCTGCCATGGTGTCTTGTTGGCTTATGCATTCAAAAATATTTGATTATAAACTCACATTTGGCAGAGTTTAAACTGTGAAAATGCTGAGGGTATAAATTCAGAAGTTGTCCTTCAGAGAGTATTTGTATTTGCTTTTGTTGGCAGCTAAAAACACTACTGACTTGTGATCTCTGTAGCCCCCATCAATGGTCTTAGCTTATTACTAGAATCTCAGTTTACCTCCTCTGGTTCAAGGCCTAGTATTTTGATACCCAATATTGGTATCAATATTTTATTATTGGGTACCCTTGGTTTTGGGTTACCTTCTCTGCTTCAGTTTGAGCCCAAGTCCTTAATCATTCTCTTTGACTTTGTTTGCACTGGATTTTTCTCTTCCTACTAGGTAAGCAATGATTTAAGTATATATTTTATTCAGGAGATAAATCTTTCAGAGTATCTCTCTTGGTATGTTGCAAGAAACAGTGGTGCTAAACTTATATGAGCTAAAATCACCTTAAGATTTAAATTCTGGCATATATATATGTATATGCACATTCCTCAAGAGCTAGAAAATCTAAACCAAATTAATTACAGAAGGTAGCATTAAAAAGCTTTCCAATGCAGAATGACATACACGTAGCATTATGAATCATATGAGTCTTCCCTATAGACTTGTGATATAATGTGTGCTATTTGCAAATAACCTAAATAACAACAACTGCCTCTCCCCTTTAGATATCTTGATTTCTTTGTACATATTATCTCTCTTCAATTACATGGTAATTAACAGTACATTTTTCTTTTGAGGGATTGAAATTTTGCCTTATGATTTCAAGTGGCTTTATTAAAATGCAAATTTCCTTTGTGGCCTGATTGGGGAAAATATATTGGACAATTTATTACAAGTTGTTTTTACTTTAATGAGCATGATAAAATAAGCAGCTGG
Source organism: Equus caballus (assembly GCF_041296265.1). NCBI lineage: Eukaryota > Metazoa > Chordata > Mammalia > Perissodactyla > Equidae > Equus > Equus caballus. The sequence goes on from NC_091707.1 coordinate 39,634,726, forward strand.
CTTTAATAAGGGATGGACCAACTTCAGAATCTTGGATACATTTTATTGAGTAATTTTGCCTATAGTGTAGCAGTTCCTGAAAAGATATATCATGAAAAGTTAAATTTCTTTTCTAGAAGTCAATAGTATGATTGAAAATGCTTTTTGTAGTTCTAGTTTGTGGTTTTCAAAAACTTTAAGTATTTCCAAGGATTTGATTTCCCTAATAAATAGATGGATTCATATTTTGTTAAATTTATGAGAAGTTAGTAAAGATGTTCATATGTTAATTAACCCTGTGCTATTAATATATTTGCTGTCATGAGTGCTTAATCATTATCCTGGGAAAGCTAAGGTAAGACTTAAAGGAATCAAGGAGCTGAACAATACATCTAATTTCTTCCAGATTGGCTCTTCTGCCTAACCTAGCTTGATCACTCTGAACACTATGAGGACTGGAATTCAGATAACTCCAGATTATTGCTGTTGCATTACAAAATCTTTAGGGCATATTACACTTCAGTTACCAAAAATGGAACTTTTTGGAATTCTAGTGGTGGAGTTGCAGCAACCATAGAAGTGACAAATAATCACTTTGGAGGAATAGCAAAAACCGGAAAAGCTAGAAAGGTCTAGATGAATTTCACTGCTCCCTGGTGCCACCTCTATCACTTCAGTAACTTTTTATTGTGTTTCAAATACAATTTTAATACATAGATATTCTGATAATTTTATCAATCTGTGTTTGTATCTGTCTGATTTTAGAATGATATACAGGAGAAAATTAACTACAATTTTAGAAAAAATACACAATTGCTAACACATATTATTTTAATAATGTGTTAAGCATTATTCAAATTACTTGCAACTAGTAACATCTTAAAGCCTATCTGGGACAAACTGAATTATGATGATGTTTTCTTACCTGTTCTTTATTAGAATCCTCTGAACACTTTAAATGGTTTTTGGTATCATAGAATTTAAATAAATATATTCTTGTGGTTATGGTTATTGTTTTTCCAACAGAAATACATCTTGGAGTAGCCACCAGGAATTTTCCATTTCTTTAACTATACATTTTATACTTAAGGGTCTTGCAGCTGGTTAACCAATTTACTTATATATCAACTCAATATAATGCTCTTAATTGTTACGCCACAGTATAAATAAAAAGAGAAAAGATTCACTGAATAAGATTAGTCTTGAATTAAAATAAAGATAGTAAATACAGAATCAGAACTTGGTCTCTGGAATGTTGCTGGCTGAACACTTGGTTATGGAAATGTAAAGAGGTACTTCGACCTCAGGAAAGGATCTTGTTTTGGGGCTGGTTTCTTTACAGACGAGGTAAACTGGACGAGAGGCTCTCAGCTGTTTTTCCACTGAGGCACTATTACCTGACTGATTGAGTTCACATGAATATAGAGCTGGATCGAGTCACACAGACCCCTCAGGCGGATGATTAGTGTGATGTTTCAAAAGGGTATTGTTAAATATCTGTTCATTTGTTTAAAGGAAAGGCTGTAATACGTGGGCAAACTGTAGAGAAGGAGGACTTTTGGTGGCACGGCCTCAGCTTGCCCACCTATTTAACACAAGAGGAACCTTGCTGTTAACCAGGTTTGCCTTCTTTAGAAAAGAGTTAATGATCCCTCTTGCTATTTCACTATGTTGCCCAGTTGTCTCACCTGCCTCCCTCAGTGGCTTATCAAAGTATTTCTTTTAATCACGTAGGTTTCCTAAAAGAATATCAAAGTATTTCTTTTAATCACGTAGGTTTCCTAAAAGAAAGTCTGGCAAATAAAATTTTTCCCTACCTCATTATATTCTCAGGGGGGTTTTGGGACTCCTGTAATGTTTGTGGAAATCTAGTATTGTTTTCACGTCCCTTATAGGTGCCAGGTTGACAAGGTGTTCAATTAGGATCCATATCAAGGTCAAATTTCCATATGCCTATGTGCTTGATTGTCGATTCAGCATCCTCACTCCCCCTACTCTAAGATTTCCTAAGCCAGAATTCCCTCCCTGTATAGCTCTGAATTAAATTCTGTTCATGAGAGGCTCTTGGAAGGAAAGCAAGAGGGAGAAACCATTATCCTCCAGAGGATGGGGTAGTTAGCTTCGTAGGTGGGCAGGAGGTAGGAGGTATATTCCAGCAAGTCCATGAGAACCACCCACCTACTGTTGCACTCTGAGTGTGGATGGGAGCTTACCAGAGCATCTTGAAATTTGTAGCAGTTTCTGGGCATACTTTTGAGAACTATCTGCTTTGGTGCTGTGGAACGAGATCATTGGAGATTGTTTGCTTACTTCTAATTGTAGTTCTTCCGACAACTACAGAAACCTCTCATTCGCTGACGTAGTATCTGGCACATAATAATGCTGAATAGATGGTTCCTGCTGTGATAATTATTATTTGTGCTTTTCCAGGGGATTGCTGCTTCAAGTAGGAGAAAATATGGGTAACCCAGTGGGGCCTACTGTTCTTAAATATATGACTTATGATCATTAAGATGCTTCTTCTATCCCTGTTCAGAACCTTGGAAAGATACTGCAAATGATTTTTCTTCTCCTCCCCTTTCTCCTGGGATTACTTTTTTGAAGGATATGACTTCTGGAAAAGTAGCATTGCATTTTCAAAGGGATGGCAAAGGGGATGAAAGCACAATTGTCTAAGCCTTGAAAAATCATGATTTTTCTGGACTAATGCCACTTTTACTTAAATATAATTGAAAACAAGGACCAGAAGCCCAGACACTATTAATGAAGGCTCATGATGTTGGCTACACAACTTTTAATTCTAAAAACCTATAAAATGAGTTAATCACCTAAGGGGAAACACCAGCTAAGAAGAAAGCAAAAATGATAAAAGACTACAGATCTACATAATAAGATATTAAAATTGAGAGAGACACACACTTTAATGATTCTTCTCTTTCTCATCTGTAAAATTAAATTTGAGAGTTGGTAATAGTTACAATGACCTCAGTTTAGTCTATACTGATCATTAACTGTGAATATTTCACACCAGAGATTTGGTATATGAAAGTAAATTGAAATTGCACTAATCAATTAACTCTTTTATATATCACCTCTATGTACAGTGTTAAACTGCAGTGGGAATCTGTAAATTTAAAGGAAAGCTATTTACTGAATAATAGTAGATTAGGATTAAAATAAAGAGAACAAATAGTAAGAGTCAAGATTTGTGATTTCTGGGGTTTTTTGCTTTTGTTTTTGTTTCTTAGCTCTTAAAAGAAAAATCCAGTCAATTTCCTCCTGTAAAAGCAGGTGAAAGCACATTTTTCATCACTTCCTTTTTTTCTGAACCCCTAGTAGAAAAAGAAGACAAATCTTAAAATTTCTGAGGTTCTGCTCACTTGAGGGCCTGGTGAGCATCCATCAGAGTCTAAACACCAAAACAAAGCCTTCTCGGAACATGTGGAAATTCTCTCCTTGCTAAACGTACTAACAATTTCCTTTCAGAGAATGTTGGTTTCAGTGAAATCTCTTGGCATGCCTCACCTCGCACGTTGGAGCATCTGATATATCTGTGAAGTCTGAGTAAATTTCCTAGGATAAACGGGAGATAATTCTCTCTTTTAAGACTTAATTTATCTGATCATTTGATTACGTTTGTACAACAGGTTGCAATTGACTCTTGTTGGCCTAGAGTGTATTCAATACTGCACTCTGGCTCACACAGTGCCTACTGTGAAGCCCTGTAATTTAAGAGAAAATCACCCAAATTAGTCACTTGATGTCACATAGAAAAAGCAAATTCTTGATTGCCTAAGTTCTCATTTTTCAGCTGGTTGCTTTGATTTCATTTATTGACAGTCATGTTGTATCATCCACTTGGTCACCAGCTTTTCTTGATACTGAAGAGTTACGGTCAGACAACACAATGAGGGAAGTGATGTAAGATCTTCATCTGAGCCAGTTGAAATAGGTTGAAATTGCTGCTTCCACCCACAATTTCCATGTTTAGCAAGAAAGGTCAATCTTACTATATTTCATTCATTAAGGATTTAGAGACTTTGTAGAAAGATTAATGTGAAATAGAGTGTTTAAGAACTTTCATTCCCGCACTTGGCTTATACATGAGTACAAGGGCAAGTTGACTTTTGACCCCAGAACATGCACCCTGAGTCAATAATCTGAGGTTCTCCCTTTGGCAGTTGGACCTAAAGATAATCAAGTTAGCTGGCCTCTAAGCCCTCTCCTGCTTTATGCATCAGTCTACCTTTTTCACTTTCATCTTTCCTTCTTTGCCTTTTATTATGCATGAGCTTGACGTCATGTGCCACGATATCTAGAAGATGTGTAGGTCCTCTTCATTACCAGACATTCATTACCAAAAGTTCATACTGCTAACTTATCATGAACACTAGAGAAATTTTCTAATTTTTTGCCTTATATTTTAACTACTGTCAATCCTTGAATATGCCTCCAGTTTAGTTTTTCTCTTACATATCTCTCTCTTTCATTCTATTCTCTTTCCTTCACCCTCTCTGTAGGGTCCATGTTTCATCCTGCTGGTATTCACGTGATCCCAGTGAGGAAGCTAACCCTTCTTGGCTCCATTTTAGAATGGTTGTGGTAGCACCTTACTGAATCCTCCTTAGGAATAATCTGGATCTTTCAGATTCTTCAAAGTGGAGAAGCTACAAATTTGTTAGACATTTAAAATGCTCATTCTTCAGTGAGGTGATTTTGTGGAATTTTCAGAGATTCTTCTTCCTATCCCTCATTAATGGAGATGTTTCAAATGTACTTCTTGTGATGTGGGTAAATACATCTCTTCTGGCTGATGATTTATTACTTCTCCTTAGAGTCAAGACATCCTTTCGGCTGAGGACTTCCCAGTTCAGGCAATGCTCCTGGGCAGAATCAAGGCAGTCCTTTACTAGTTTTCTGAAAATTCTGGGAATAGAACCTGTACCCAGATCCCAAACTTCTTTTTCTTTACTATCATTATTTCCATTATGAGAGAAGCTAGGCAGCCATGATCTCTCTCGCTTTAAGTTTCTCAAGCATGTTATAGTCTACTGTGAACTCCAAGATTCATAGAAAACAGATAAAGCTCTCTAAGGCATACCACGGAAACCCCTTTCCTTGGTTTTGAGAAAAAGTTAAAGTCCTCTCAGCTTCCTTTTGATGGCGTGGGTACTCACAACACCCTAAAAGCTTTCTCCCAAAATGCTTTCTTTAAATTCTTCTCCTCTTGTTTTTTCAGATTCTCAAAGGATAGACCTTAATGTTCATGTAAGGGTTGAAAAGCTGGTTTTTTACTGCCTCTTTTGCTTGAAGGTCTTGTGTTTTGGAATTTCATAGTAGTTAATACCTGTGATCTTAGGCTCTAAGCTGAAAGTGATTCTAAGTCAGTCCATGTTTACGACCTACAGAAGCCAGAAAATAAAACAAAAGACAAGACCACACTATAGTTTGTCCTCTTAGACATATCTGTTCTGAAAACTTTAATCCTTCAGCATGATAGGACTTGATAATAAATATAGTAAAGCTTTTTCTATTTGTTTTTTCCTATAATTTTTATAATATAATAATTATATAATTATTGCTATAATTTTTATAGCAATTATTATTATTTTTATTGCTGCCTGCTCCTTGTTGGGCTGAGCCTGATATGCTACGCTCAGTCAAGGGGAGCTGTAGCAAAGTTGCCTAGGTTGCATAACACTTGGCTTCTTTTTTTTTTTATTAAAGGTATACTTTTTTTGGTAAGGAAGATTGGCCCTGAGTTAACATCTGTTGCCAATATTCCTCCTTTTTGTTTCTCCCCAAAGCCCCAGTACATAGTTGTATATCCTAGTTCCAAGTCCTTCTAGTTCTTCTGTGTGGGATGCTGCCAGAGCATGAATTGATGAGCAGTGTGTAAGTCCACGCCCAGGATCTGAACCGGCAAACCCTGGACCACCAAAGCAGAGGGTGTGAACTTAAACTCTACACCACTGAACTGGCCCCAGCAATTCTTAAATTATCAGAATTTAATTTAAATTAACAGGATTTAACTATATGTTGGTCTAATTCTACTGTGTGAGTGCAGCTATTTTCATTTATTCCCATTGTTTGCTTTAGAAAGCCCCAAGTAAAACATCCGGAATCGATAAATGCAACTGACTGGATTTTAAGCTCCTCAAGGGTGGAGATTGTATAGACATCCCTTGCATCCTGCTCATATCTTTTTGACTCTTGTTTTCACTCCAGCCATTGCTGTGGCACACAGGTGCTTGCAGGTATAGCATGACAGCACCTTACTGTAGCTACATTCCAAATCGCTTGCTTTTCGCCTTGAATTTTCTCTACTGCTTCCAAATGGGATGCTGTGGGAATCTGCTCAGCCATTCGGACACAAGCAGAAGAGAGTTAAGTTTCCACGGGGTAACCCTCAGCAGTTACGAATGAGAGCTGCTTTTCTCTGTCTCAGGCGGACAATTCTGAGATGCCCATACATGGCTCCTCAGAAGATCCCCAGTGGAAATATGCTCTCATTGTTCGCGGAGGTAATCAGTTTAACGATGCAATTTTAAGTTCCCTGTACCCCTCCTTTGTGTTTCCCTTCCAATGCTCTTCTCCAGTTACTTGGGTTCATTTCCCAAATTAAACATCTTGCATTCAAGCCCTCATCTCAAGCCCTTTTGTGGAGAAACCTAGGCCAAGATCATCATTTTTGTTTCTCTGTTCACTGAAGAATTCCAAACACTTGCAACAGTGCCTGGAATATAGTAAGCAATCAATAAAAAACTGTTGAATGAATGACCAAATTGCAAAAATATGGTGTCCAGAGGATGGGTAATATAAATGGCATTCCTTGCAGAATGCAGGCTTAAGAAAGTTTATTCCTCTGTGGGTTGTGGTGCATCTTAAGATTGATCATTAATAATAGGTGCTGTCAGCGTCTTTCTGATGTATTATCTGAAACATGCTGCATGGCTCTTCTCAAAAAGAGGGAGTTGCCTCTTCACTCTAGCGTCAGAATCTGCAGGAAAATAATGTTTTACCAGGTGAATTATAGCAGTCGAACATGGAATCCAGCATGATGCATTGTTCTTTGCTCATAAATAATGCAAAGAGGATACCAGGCAAAGATAAAGGCCAGTGATTTATTCCACAAAACCTTTATGTAAACCTCATAAATTGTGCACAGTGGTGTCTGTGAATGTGACAGTGACTGTGGCACGGGATGGTGTTGACAATGGAAGCGTTTTATGCACTGAGAACAAGAGCTGAAAAAAAATACTCCATCTCACTCCTCTTGGACTCTCTCACCAGAGAAAAATGGAGGAAACAGTAATATTTTCAGAATAAAACAGAAGACTCAAGAATTAGCAACCATAAAATTGATGTAAAGAGAAAACAGTACAATGAAATCAAAACGTCATTATGAATAGACTCAGTTATGCAAGATTTTATGATTTGTTACTTGCAAAGTTATGGAAATCACACACACACACACATTTATATATTTGCACAATCTTGATGACATGGGAAATCCTTATCCACTTCCAACAGAGTGTGAAAGTGTTACCTTGGAATTTTCCAAGAGTGGGATTTAAAAACCTGCTGGTATTTATTTTCCATTGTCTTTATGGGTAGAGAAAGCCACATTGGCAATGAGTTTTAGATAAGGACCTGGATTGTAATAATTCAATCTTTACTCTGCTGCACTCACCATGGGATGTCACAATGTGTTGTAAAACAAGGCTCAGAGAAATCATAAATAGCTTGTCACATTAGGAGGAGATGAAAGCTTAAAAATAATGAATTATTGAATGATTTAGTGAGATAAAGCTGAATGAGAACTAGAACCTGAATAGCTAATTCTAAAAGGGGGGCGGTCAAAGAGAAAAACCAAAGCAAAAACAAAAACAAAACGCTTGCCCCAGAATCAGTTCAAACAGTGGAGTTAAGTGCATTCTTAAAGTACTGAGGAATCATAGCACATAAAGTAATATGTCACCATCAAATATACAGGACTCATTCTCCTGGAGTTACTCAACCTTTCACCTCAACTCTGCTATGCAACTTCCTTCCACGAATATTCCTTTTCTGTTTTTCCAAGTTTCCCAAATCCTTGAAGGAATCAAGGGAGATCACAGAGCTGCAGCATAAGCTTAATTAGCTAAATTGACTAAGATAATATTGTTAATTATTTCTATTATCATTTGGCAAAAGTTAACTTTTAAACTTGAGTCATTTGCTTCTAAATAAAAGTGCTGACTCTAGTAAGTGAAGCAGTAACAAAAAACATGACAGTTTCATCTGTTGCCTTGACCTTAGAGAGATTGTTCACACAATGAGCATGAGCGCTTTGTTTCTTTCTTTGATTGGTACCTGCAATCAGGTTTTGCTTTAGGCATTTTCCTATAGCAAACATTATTTTCCCTAATTAATTAAAAGAAAACCTGACTGCAACATTAAGAATCAATATTAGAAATTCAATTTCTAGCAATGGTTCTGTGCAATTATAAAGCAGCTACACAGTTTAGCTACCACTCATATAAAAATACAAGTCATAAAAAGACACTACAGCTTCCAAGTCCTTGAAAAAAAAAGAGAACATTGCCACACACTTGCAGCTTGACCCTCTTATAAGCTGACTTTTTAGAGGTATGTGCTAAAACGGCTTAGATATTGCTTTTTATAAATATAATCTAACTTGCATATGAAGAAAATTCTCAAAAAGGAAGTAACATTAAAGGGATGATTACTTTTCTAGGGCAATGAGATATGTAATGAAGAAGTGTGAGCAAATTTAGGTCTTCTATGCTATCCCCCTACAGTCAGTCATTATAATTGCTAGCCACTGTTCTTAGCATCCCCTAGATTCAAATTAATGTCGTTGTTTCCCCAAGGGTATTTATTGTGTGCCTACTATGCTCTTAGCCCTGTGATAGGGATGTGGGAAGTAATTAGCTGGCATAATAAAGAGAACAAAAAAATCTAGTTAAGGAGTTAAGATAAATATGTCACATAGCAAATAATATTTAAATGTTACCTCTCACCTGAATTAATGAAATGTCACTTTTCTCTATTCTCTTTTTCAAGCAGTTGTCAAACTTCAGTGATATTGTAGACTGTATGTTCCTGTTCCCATAAAACTCGTATGTTGAAACCCTAACACTCAGTGGGATGGTATTACAAGGTAGGGCCTTTGGGAAGTGATTAGATCATAAATGCGGAGCCCTCATGATGGGATTAATGCCCTCCCTTGTAAGAAGAGATGAGAGACAGAGAGAGAGACACGGAGTTTGCTTCCTCTGTCTCTGCTCTCCACAATGTCAGAATAGAGCAACCTGGCCTGCAAACCAGGAAAATTGCCTTTACTAGACACCGAATCTGCTGGTGCCTTGATCTTGGATTTCCCAGTGTACAGAACTATGAAAAGTAAGTGTAAACAATTTTAAGCCACTCAATCTATGGCATCTTGATACAGCAGCCCAAAGAGACTAAGACAAGTGATATTACTCTTTACATTTTTTAAAAATAACTTCTCTTCTCAAATGTTTTAACAACTCCCATTTATGATAGGTAAATGATAACATTAATCACAAAGGATAAGATAAATACTGAGGGGGAGAGGGTCACAGTCTTGTGTTGGGAGATCATTTTCCATAGGTCTCTTATTGTTCCGCACATCTTTTGAGCACAGTATTTTTGTTCCAAACTATCTTTCCAAGAATGCTTGTATAGTGAACATCATTGGAAGATAGAGATAGGGTTTCCCTTCAGAGCCAATGGAAGGTTTGTTTACTGTATGATATAATGAAGATAATAACTTCCTTTGGGACAAAAGGCAAGCATGCTTATTGTCTGGTATAAAAGGTTCAAGATCCATCAGCTTGGGGTTCCTCTTCTGTAATGCAACCCAGTATGAGAATAGGTGTCACCTGGCCCTCTTTGCTTTGTCCTGTTGGAATTTGGGCCTGGAGAAGCAGTAAAAATGCTGATCCTCTAGCTACTGCTATTGCTGCAAGTAATAAAGTCCTTGTTCTCTGGCCCTGAGGTTTCATGTCTCCTACCAGCACCCAAGAAACTGCCAGGCTAACTTGTTAGCTCAGTCCCTTCACAGCTCTTTGCATCTTGCTCCTCTCTCTTCCCGTTTTTGTTTTTTAAGCTTCATTTGACTGTCCATTTATCTGATGAGTGAAAGGACAGAAAAATGACTGGGTAGATTCTTGGGAGAAAGATAACTGGAGTAGCAGAAAAATTACCCTTCCCAAGAGGCAGTCTGTCATAGGGAGGAGAGAGAGGAGTGAAGAACCAGTGGGATGCAGAAGAGGGACATCAATTTAAATGTATAACACCTACATTTCGAATTTTCTACAACCTGGCCCATCTTTCTGGACTTCACTCTCATTATTCATATACGTAAATTTTCAATTATTTTCAGATTGATTTGTTTGGCAGGGCCCATTTTACTCAGACTATTCCCAAACATAACTTCATTATTTTATAATTCATCTTTCCTTCCTCATGTTTACCCCATCCCTTCCCCTAGGCCCTCTATCATCTCTGGGGGTATCTGGGCATGTGATCACGTACAAACCTATTGCTAATGGAGACTAAGTTTAATCCTATCTGGTCCAATAATTTCAAGTACTTCTTTTGATGACTCAGAAAAGTGCTTGGTCTTTCCTTTCCCCTCCTTTTAGAGGCACCTGGGTTTACTGCATTTTGATTCTGGTGTGGGAGGCATAAATCCACAAATTATTGGTATCTGTATGAAGTCTTCTGATCTTGTTCTCTACTGTCCAGTCACTAGTTGATCTTCTCCCTAGACTGGTCCCCACTAAGTTGAGCTGGTCCTCTCTGGTCTTTTGTGGGTCTTATGGTGGCACACAGCTCTCAAGTCTGTGTTCTGGCCATAGGTATCAGTCTTCGAGTCCTTGCACAGTGTGAAGGACCTCTGGCGAACACTCCATGTCTCGTCACAGTCTCCAGGATCTTCTGTGTTCCCTGAGAATCTATACTCAGATGACAGGGGGTTAAAAACTCAACTTTAGGTTTATCTACTTAGCTGTTTTAGTCCCCTTTGTCTTGTTCTATGCTCTAAGCTGAAGTTAGATCGACCACCACCTCTGATCATTTTTGGTCTACCAAAACTCATCTAGACATTTGTTTTCTTTTTCTACCCAACAAGCAATCCCCTCCCCGTGACCTACCTAACATGAGGAAAAGGAATAGGCTCTAAGATAAGGGAAACACAGCCCGCAAAACTCTGTGATCTAAGTGTGCCTTGTATATGTTAATGACTGTTAAGGTAATTAAAAACATTTTTTTTCTCCTCAAAGTTTAACTTTCAAGACTGTTATCTTGTTTCATAATTAATATTTTTGTATTAAAAACCCAAGGGGCCAGTCCAGTGGTGTAGTGGTTAAGTTCACACCCTCCACCTTGGCAGCCTGGAGTTTGTGGGTTTGGATCCTGGATGCAGACCTACAGAGACCCCTCATTAAGCCATGCCGTGGTGGCATCCCACATACAAAATAGAGGCAGATTGGCACAGATGTTAGCTCAGAGCAAATCTTCCTCATTAAAAAAAAGACAAACCTGAAAGACTCTCTCTGAATTTCTGTTCTAAAACTTTTAATTCTCTACTTTCACGTCCCTCCATCCTCACTCAACCACTCAAGGCAAAGAAGTAACCCTGAATGACAAAAGACCAAGTCTTGTGCATTAAAATGGAAAGAGAAGGATAATATATTCCACAAAGTGTTACTTTCATTATAATTGCTTCTTATTTCCAAATCTCCTTGCAACTGCATCCCTCAGTGCTTTCCTCACACTCTTCCCATTAACCTGTGAGGCTTCCACACTGTTCTCGTAATCCACCAGACATCCATGCATCTTTTAAAATCTAGATTCAATCTCATTGCTTCTAGGAAGGCTTTTCTTACCATTCAGGTTGGGTTTCTTTTATTCATTAAATGTCAAGCCCCTGTTGCCCTGTGGTTTTAAAATCATTTTCTTTAGAGTGCTAAATTTATAAGCCTGTGCATTGGGAGCCACCTCGAGAGAACACATAGCTTTCCTATTCTCACATCAACCACAGCATCTCTAACTTTATTTGATATCTATTTAGTAAGTTATTTTATTTGTAAAAATAAAAGTTCAAGGTAAAAAAATGAAAATATTTAAAAATTCTTGGATTATTTATCATTCATTTTATAATGAACAATAGGTAACCTTAAAATGATTTAGTAATTTTAAGGTCTCACATATTCAGTTAAGCTATATGTCTTATGTTATCTATATTATAGATTCTTTTAAAGTAGTGACTAGGTTTTACCCTTCTATGTTTCTTCTACACCTTCTAATTTGTATTCAAACATACAAGCTGATTAATTTCTGTGGTTTTGATTGGCATTGCTATGATCAAGTCCAATAGAGACTCAGAAAATAAAAACTTTGGACTATTCATGTAGAGTCTTATTCATTACATGGGAGTCTATCTAGGCCTTCAAGGGTAGATAAGGTTTGGAAAGATAGCTGGGAAGGGGAGAAAAATTTATGAACTATGACGGCCTGAAAAAAGTTTTGGAGCTGGAAAATAACACCAGTGATCTCAGCTTTTGCATTTTATAACCAGTGTCTGGTTAGGATTCATCCCAGAGTTTTTAGCACAAGTAAATCTTCTGTTAAGAATAAAAGTCCACATAATAAGCAGGTTAAAGAACAAGCCACATGTCATTATAGAATGAACCCTCTTAAGTATTTGCTGTTTAATGAACGAACGTGTTATTTGGTTCAAAATGGTTATGCATGGATGAACCAATATTCCTGTAAATTTCAAAGCCACCTTTCCATTGTATAAAAAAATGACAATAGATATTTTTACTAATGCTAAGCATCCATAGTGATAGCTTTAAAATACATAGCACTTCAGAACAGAAAGGATCTTTGAAAATATAGTTCAATTCTTTATTTAAATAGATGCTGGAAACTCAGGCCCAGAGACGGTAAGTGAATTCTCCAAGGTCGCACAACAGATAAATAACAGAGCAGGAACCAACTTGGGTCCCTTGACTCTCTGAACCTGTACTCTTATTCTTCTAAAGGAAGTCTGCCTTTGCGACTGAGAGGAATCATGAAATAAAATGAGAGCATTCGGCATTTTGAAACGGATGATGCTCTAAACACACTACGACTACACGGCTGTCCTCAGAATACTAAAAAGCAATTTAGAGAAATGAAATGGTCAAATAAGCTGTCATTGAAACAAAAGGCTGTGGATCAACCAGTAAATCACTAACTGCTTCCTGTGCTTGAGATTTTCAACCCCTAGGGGTGGGAGGTAAACCACTGAAAAAATTTAAAAGAATTTCCACCAAGTACGTCTTGTGAAACTCCAAAGACATTTATATTACACACTCTACTCTGCTAATTTCCGGTGCAAAAACAGAACGGCTTTCAACAGTCTCATCTTTTAAGAGGGATATTTTCTATCATATTTTTTAAAATACCATAAAGCATTTTAGCAGGAGGGGCTCTAATTCTCTCCACAGAATTGAGAGGCTCAGATATTTTTATCATGAGCGTTAAAATTTCCTTGTTCTGTCTCATCTTGTTGATGATGGACTGCCATTGCTTTCTTTCCTCTCAGGATTCCAGGGAAGAAAACCAGCCAACAAGATATAGTAGCTTCATTTTAACTTGTGCTTCATATGCAATTTTAATGACAGTTTTACATACATTACTCAACCCTCAGTACACTCAGAGGTCAAATGAGTATTTAAACAGACATTCTAAATGGAAATGTGTCCAGCCATTTATTTGTGATTGGTTTGATAGAACAGCAACTCTCCAAATCATCTCAGAGTATCAGGAGCCTGGAAAATCAACAGCAAGCATTGATTTCTTTGCCCACTTGATTTTAGCAATTGGACTTAAACTGCATGAAAACTCAGGAAAGAAAGGCCTTTCGTGCTATTTCAGTCAGTCTCATCTGCTCTGATAGATGTGAATTGCTCACGTCCATGGATATTATTTTGACTTTGGCTGACCACGTCTCCAGTGCATTTATAGGTTCCTGAAAAGGTTATTTTGGGTCTTCATTGAGCCTAGTTAAGTGCCATGAACCTTGAATTCAGAAGTAGTAAACCTTGAATTCCAAATAGCTAACAGATGGTGATGGTGAGATTGCTGTTGATCCTGTGCCCTCTGATTTCTAGAATTACTTTGTGTAGTATCTAAATAAACGAGCATTTCACTACTACCCATCACCATACTGAGTAGAACTTATGTCATGATGATGAGTCTGAATGCAATGAAGCATTAGCTGTCAGAGGTATATGGCAGGCACAAATATGGTCCCCCACAGATATCCATATCTTATTCCCTGGAACCTGTAAATATTCTGGAAAGGAGGAATTAAGATTGCAGATGGAATTAGGATAGTAGTCAGGTGACCTTAAGACAGGGAGATTATCCTGGATTATCCAAGTAATCACAAAGATCTTTAAAAGATAGCAGAAGGCAGAAGAGTCAGTGTTGGAATGATGTGATGTCAGCTGGTGCTGGCTTTGAAAAAATAAGAAATGGCCACAAGCCAAAGAATGTGGACACACTAGAACCGGAAAAGGCAAGAAAACAGATTCTCCCCGAAAGGCTCCAGCAAGAAGGCAGTCCTGCAGACACCTTGATTTCAGCCCAGTGAAACATTTTCCAGACGTTTGGCCTCCACGACTATAAAATAATAAATTCTTGTTGTTTTAGGCCACTAAGGTTGTGATAATTTGTTACAACAACTTTAAGAATATAGGAAATTTGAACTCCATTTACTGGGTTGACTTACAGTTTTTATATGTGCGTGTGTGTTATAAGGTGACTTTTAATTTATCCATTTTAGCTGTGAATAATATTTTGTGAATATACCACAATGTTTTTTATCATAATGTATTTATCTACTCTTTTGTTTATGGAGACTTAGATGCTTTCCATAGTTTGCTATCACAAACATCCTATAATAACCTCCTGAGCTTGCTTCCTTTTGTTTTTAAATGAGTGTTTCCTTTGGGTACAAACTTGGACATAGAATTATTGGGATGTATGAAATGCCCATTTTCAACTCAAATAGATATTGATAAATTGCAACCCAAAGTGGCTGGACCAATTTACACAACCACTAGCAGTATAAAAGTTTGAATTTTTCCACATTCTTTCCACAACTAGTCACAGGCTTTTTACTGAGTTGATCTTACAGGGTTTATACTATGTATTATAATAGGTGGTATTAATCATATAAAAACTTCAGCTAACTTTTGATTGGTAGTGATATTTTGAAAGGTTTTGCTTAGAATTCTGCAATGTCCTCTTATTGCTTCCAGAATGAGATGTAAGATTGCTAACATGATGTATATACTTGGCCTGACCTGTTTCTCCAGCCTCACTTCTCCCCACACTCTGTCTTGTCCTTTACGGCTTAGTTATACTGAGCTTGCACCTCTGTGCACACACAGTGCTGATTCTTGACTTTGATATTGTCTTCCTCTCTGTCTTCTACCTGGAGATCCATCACTTCCACCTCTCCTGGTTAATCCCTTTTCCTAGTCTAAAACCCACATAAGAATACATATTCACCAAAAGAATTTTAACTATCTTTTGGTTTCTTTGGCCTTCTTTTGGTTCTCATCACAATGCATCATCAAGTTAAAACTTTTTTAAAAAATAGATACTATAGACATGTGGGTCAAATATTCAAAGTGCAAAAAGATATAAAGCAAAAAATTTTCTCCCCCTGTAATTGTCTCTCAACTGCTCAGTTTCCTTTCTCCTTGAAGATAACAATTATTATTCTTGTTTAACCTTCAAGAAAAATTTTATGTATATATGCAAGACAATACAATACACACACACGTATATAGTTTGTTTTTTTCTCTCTCATTTATTTCTTTCTAAACATTGGCTGAGAAAGTCTCTGGAAATGGAACATAGAGACCTAGAGATTATGAATATGAGGTGGCTGGTTATGGGGAGATCCCAAGAAAAGCAAAGAAAACAGCAAGTACAGAGGCTTTGAGGCAGTAGCAGATCTGGCATGTTCCAGAACAGCAAGGAGACCAGTGGTAGAGTGAAGTCAATGAAAAAAGTAATAAAAGATAAGGCCAGATCATTAATAGATTTCTATTTCTACTAATAGAAATATTACTCTGTGTGTGTTGCAAAGCATTGGACTTTGTTCTGTAATCCTATCTTTTTAATTTTAATAAAATAATGACTTTGTTGAGTTCTGTGAAAATCATTTAGATTTGTCTGTATTCATACTTTGTGTGTGTGTTTTACTATGTGCTCCATTTTCTTCAATTTTCTGTGTGTAGTTCCAATATTTAGGAAGGGTTTCATTCCTTTAAAATAATAAAGTTGTATAACAAGCAATGTTTTTTAAAAAATGAATCTGCTCTATGAGAGATGATATAATTAGCATATTCCCACTTCCTTTCCCCTCTCCTCTACCCTTCAATTTTAGTCAATTTAAAAGTCTTTTTTGATTATTATCATTGTAGAGTTAAATGCTCTTATATTTTTATTATTTGATCTGTCAGCTTTAAATGACATCCTTTGATTCCCAGCTATTAACAATTCAATGCTGCCGTGCAGTCATTCTTGGAGGCTGGACTTTGTCCTCTAGTAATTTCCCCAGATAGACTCATGGGAACAATTTCTACTCAGTTCTCATTTATTCAACACTATTTGCCGGTAGTTTTTATAGCTAAAGAAACATTTGACTTGATAGAATTTCCTTGGCTTCTATTTTCTTTAAGTTAATTTTATATGTTGATCAACCATCGTATAGGTTTGAATGTTCCTGTAGATTTTCTCACCATTCCTATTTTAATCTATTTTTCTGGCTGCTAAAGAGATTCTGTACTTTGGCGTCCACACATCTTAGGGTCCACTATTCTGGGTCAATTTTTCTAGCAAAGATTTTCCTTTTCAGCACGTAGATTCAAGCCTACTTTTATTTTAGAAAACATTTCTTGAATTGTGACTATCTTCTTCAGGTAAGTTGTTTCTTTGGAGGGTCTTCTTTGGAGACCCTATTTAGGTGTGTGCTGAATTTCCCTTCCTGCTTCCTTATCTTTTTCTCACTCATCTATTTTATTCTTTCTTCTGTGTCTAGTTGTAAATTTGCTTCACTTCTGTCCTCTCTGCCCTTATATTTTCTTCAGTATTTTTTTTTTTCACTCTGGTGTGCCGTCCATTTTCCTCTTTACTTCTGCGTTCATTTTACTTTTTGTCTACTCCTTTCTTGAGATCTATCTGCTTTTATTTTATCTCCTTCCATTTTTTCAACATTTATTTCCTGAGCACTTTAATTTCTACTTTGTGGTATCATTCCGGAGAGGCAATAGTCATTCAGCTTTTCAAATTTCTGATAAAGTATTTGCTTTCAATTTTCAGCTGATGTGTGGATTTGTTGTCAATAAATTTGGTACTCTGGGTTTTGCAACATTTTGGGTTTAATGGCAGCTAAAACTGATAAATGTTTTTGATATGTGATACAACTAAAACCTGGATCCCTTTGTTTATGCAGTTAATTTTTTAAAACCTATCTATTTAATATTTTCTTTCTAGATTTTTCTTTTGGCTGTAACTGGCTAACATTTAACCTTATCCATTTAACTTCATCCACCTAATTAATAAGCATTATCTTCTACTTTGAGGGTTTTTAAGAATATATTATTAGGAATAAAACTTAAAGAGTGTTCTATGACAATTCTCTAGATCCTTCTCTTAGGCTGACATTTGTCCAAAACTCCATGTCCTTTCAGGTGTAATTGTTCTACATGTTACTAATCTCTTTACTTGTCCTTTTATGCACTCTAGTCTCTTTAATTCTTCCAACAGTACTTCAGTCTGTCCTGCTAGTAATGCAATTAGCTTTTTCAATAGAAAAGCACCTTATTTGATTATAGTTGAATACACTTAAATTTGACTCTGAAATTGCTGGTGAGGATTAGAGGGCATAAATGTAGATTCCTGGACTAATTCTTATCTTGTAACATAACAAAAATGATGAAGTTATCATCATCATTATTATTATTGTTATGAATAATTAGCATTTTACTGATTATTTACCACCTGTCTTGCAGCTGTACAAACAATTTTGTACAAAATACTTTATTTAATCTTCATAGTAATCTCAATATAGTAGAAACTATGACCCCATTCATATATGGAAATCTGACATGCAGAAAGTTTAAGTAACTCACTCAAAGTTACATAGCCAGTAATTAATGGAGCCAGCATTTAGACCAAGGCAGTCTGATCCTAGCGCACACTCTTTAAACCACTTCTGTATACTATCTTTCTTTATTAGCTCTGCAATCTTGGTTCTGTCCTCTAATTTCTCTAGAACTTTGCTCCTCATCTCTAAAATAAGAAGCTTAAAATATACGATCTCAAGGATCTTTTCCACCTCTAATATTTTGTGATTCTGGGAAAGAGTTTCATTTATTTTTTCTCTGTTTTATAGAAAACCTATTTATTTTTTTCTTGTAGAGTAGCCAGGAATCCACTTCCAACATTACTTCTGGAATGATGTTGCCTTTCCCATTTCTCAAGGGCTTACACCTGAGGTGCTGTTGAGGCAATACCAAGTCAGCATTCAATACGTGACAAGTAGATTCACTCTAAAAATGGAAGCTGCCATGCTAAACGAACTAATATTGCAAGTATATTCTCAGAATGCATGCCCTTGGGACCTCTTTTGTAAGAGGGAATCTACCTTGGTGGAGAATTCTCTAATCTTCTATTACTTTTCTTTCAATCCTTCATCCTCCTGTGTGATAAATTTAGAGGGCAAGTCCTCACAGCTAGTTACAGCTAAAAGCAAGTTCAAGGCCATTTTGCAATCACGGCCAGTCCTTCTTATACAACTGGTCCAAGAGTCACAAGTGACAGGCAGTCCTAAATTAATCCTATTTGGGCTGATTCTGTGTTGTTATAGATTTCTATTCCTCTAGCTTGCTGCTTAGCAGCACCAGCTCTGGCTACCAATGCCGACGACTCCTTGGTGTGTCATTGTCAAATCCACTTCAAATCAAACATGCAAAGCATTTGGTCTCATTTAACCCAGCTCTTTTCCCCAAAGAGCAACTCAAAAAGTGATTTCTGTGGAGGAAAAGACTTTGACTCATCTTTCTGTACCTTGTGAGTTCTGTAGTTCATGGAAACTTACAAGTGGGTGGGATGGTGATTTAAACAGAATTCATACTTAGTGTTTAATATTTCAAAATCCTGGATATGATCTCTTTGCTATGACTTTCTGCCTCTTATCTTCCTTTCTTTAGATCAGCCAGTCTTGTTGGGAAAATGATAAAACTAAGAGTTCCAGATTAGGCACTTGGTTCTGGAAGAGATGATAGCTTCCCTGTGTGTATCTGACCCAGGAGACTTTCCTCTCTAGATACCCTAAGGCACATGCAGGCTCCTATTTCTCTACCCTTTCCCCCTTGCATTACCACCATTTTTTGCCTTTATCTTAAATCTTACCAGAAAATCTGGAAACACTTCCGTATTCATAGGACGATAGTAGGTACCTCATTATAGGGGAAAGCGCATTACTATGGACTGTGTGTCTCCTCCTAAAATGTGCATGTTGAAACCCTAATCCCAAATTGGATAATATTAGAGGTGGGGCTTCTAGGGAGTGATTAGGTCATGTGGGTGGAGCCCTCATGAATGGGATTAGTGCGCTTATAAGAAAAGACACGAGAGAGATGATCTCGTTCTCCACAATATGAGATTACAGGGTGAAAGTGGCCATCTGCAAACCAGGAAGAGAGGCTTCACCAGACACAGGATCTGCCAGCACCTTGATCTTGGAATTCCCAGCCTCTAGAATTGTGAAAAATAAATGTTTGTGTTTTTATCCACCCAATCTATTACAAACACCGAGTTTGTCATAGCAGCCCCAACTGGCAAAGACATCCACTTAGCTAGAAACGAGACCTACGTTCCAGCCTAGTCTCTACTCCTGTAACCTGAATAACTCACTAAACCCCTTGAATTTTTAGTCTTCTTCAAATATATCTCTCATCTTGATGATTTTTAAAGTCCCTATCAACTTTAAATGCTGTCATTATACTCATTTTAAAGAACTATCATCTTAATCTTAGTGGTGTAATAATCTGAATAATGAAAGCCTTAGTTTCTAGGTAACTGCCTATCATTCAGAATTCTCTTCCAAACGTAGTAATTCTGGATAGATAGCTAATTTCCCATCTTTGCTTTGGAGAGCTCTCCTAGGTGGAAAAATAGAAAAAATAGAATACGATTTTAGAAGTTTTAAATCTTCACTTTTATTTTACTTTTTTTGGTAGTTGCAATTTTGGTCAGAGAGTCTCAGATGAGCTGTATTATTTGCAAGAACAAGTCAAGGCTTTTTTACATAGAAATATTGATTGATTACCCAAATAAAAGCTGTGGGTAAAATTTTCTATTAAAAAGACTAAAGGACTACATACTTGCCCTGCTAATTGGCAAAAAACAGCTAGTTCCATATGATGAAATAACAGCATACACACATAGAAGCTAGGACAAAAGAAAGAGAAGAAAATGGGGATAGTAAAAGAGAAAAAAGAGATTTAAAAAAATCCCCAAATGCAAACTTCCCCTGAGCCACTGTCATAATAAACAACTGGTTGTCAGATATTATACCCTTGGGTGTAACTCATGCTGCTTTGTCACCTAGGACAGATGCTGCTACATTTAGGGTGAGATCTTCCCTTCTGCTACCAAAAACATCATCTTAAGCATCTTGCCCTTAGACTTGGGCAAAAGGACTCCTTTCCAAAGCCCTGGGCTTTGGAGGGCCCTGTTCTAGCTCTCCTGTGACTGAAACCAGAAGAGCAAAAGACCAAGGGATGTCCTCAGCAGTGACAGTACCTCCCCCTCCTAGACCATACTCTGAGTACCTGGTATTCCATCCATGTCCACATGGCCCGGACTGAGTTTCCAGGACCTATGCAAGCCTACTCCTTCAGTCCTTCCACCTGAAAGCAGACCAAGCCACCAATTTGCTTACTCCCATGTCCAAGGAGTTCTTAAGGGGCTCCTGTTTAAGGGAGTGTACTGGAGCAAAGCCTTTACCATGAAGACCTGAGCTGGGACAGGTAAGGGTCTGGAGACAACTCTCCCTGTGCCACCACATTCTGGCAGGAAGCTCCAGAGTGTCCAAGAACAGTAAATTCAGTGACTTCCCCAGTTATATGAAGGTATATTTGTAGTTAGAGGATAGAACATATTTTACTTAACAGTTTAAATATTTAGGTAGAAGATACACGGGCCTCCATTTGTACTCTTATCCTGAGGCCCACAAATGTTAGGGTTAGGTCAGTCTTAAGTGCTATTGTCACCTTGTGCCTAGTTTTTACCTTATAGGACAAGAGTAGGCAAAGGCACAGGTCTAGGTTTATCACTACAACACTCAAAGTCTGTCAGTGTTAAGCTCCTCTGGGAGGAAGGCCCACGGGTCTCCTTCACTCCATGACTTGAATCAGGGCCCTTTAGTGTGAAGCTAAGTCAATCCTTCCAGCAACCTCTTAGGTCAATGGTCACTTCCAGGGCTGTGCCCACTTCTCCAGGATATTTTTGTTGAGTCAACTGCCATTTGCTCTTCTTAAACGAAAAGAGAAAATTAAATGTAGCTAATATTTATTAAGCTACAAATCAGGTATTGTACTAGGCACTACATACTTTCTCCTCTCACCACTTCAACTTCACAACAAGGCAAGTATTATCTCTATTGATCAGAAGAGGAAACTGAAGGTTAGAAAAGTTAAGAAATTGGCTAAGGAACCCTAGACTCTTTGACTCCCAACATTATTTGTGATTCCGCTAACCTTGTAATTGCCACAAAAGGGCCTTTTCGACCTGAAACCCTGCCACTACCCTTCCACTTTTCAAAGACAGCCCAAAAGACTTGCTCACACTTCTGTTGAAATCTCAAACCAGCCATGCATTGACTCTGACCCCCATACCTTTGCTTAGCTCCCTGAATGGTGGCTGCTGCCTGGTGAGGATGATTGTGGGAACTTCACCATGGCTGCTTTAGACTCAGAAGGAATGGTGGAAAGAGTTTAAGTTTTGGTATGAAAATAAGAGCTGAGGTCAGCAACTAAAGTTTCCAGATAGTGTCATTACTCAAGTTCATGACATGGCTTGAATTTCAGCAGAGGGTGTTGGTAGGAAGCTAGGCCCTGAAGCAATGCCTCCTCAGTTTACCCAGCTAGGTTACCAGTCCAGCCTAATGCCATGAAGGAAGACTGAAGTACCCATGAAGGAGCAATGTGGCAGAGGACTCACGAATGGCCTATGCAAAGTGACAGCAAGAAAGGGTACATCTTGGAAGGCACTCTAGCATTCACAGGTAATGCTAAATTCTGTCCACTAACTAAAGGGAAGCCTTTGTGGGTATAGACTCAGTCAGGGCCTGAGTGGAGTTGAAGTTTAAGGCAGGTAGAGAGATCAGAAATGGACAAACTAACATTTTCCTCTGTGTAATCTACAAATTTATTCAGTTTAATTCAAAAAGATTTTATTGAACATCTGTAAGAAACGTAAAGGAAATAGTACTCGTAAGGAACTATTTACGCATTGTGAAGGGCAGTGTTAAATAAGATAGGATGGGCACTGTTTCCCAGGCCCCCACTACCTCTCATGAAGGAGAGTGCAATATATACAGTTAATCATGATGTGAAAAGTGTTATGATAGAACGATAAATTGCAATGGAAGGCAAAGGAGAGGGAGATTAACTTCAGTGCCAGTAGAAGGGTTGCTAGCAATTTGTTACATCTCGTTGGTCCAGATATTTATTTTCTCCTTAGGGACTGTACACTAGAAATGTCCACAAGGAAAATATGTATTATGCAATACATCCTGTTTTTTTTTCAATTAGAGAAATGATCAATAAGCTCTTTCATTTTTCTTGTATGAACCAATCTAGCATTTTCCTCTTTTTTTTACTGAGGTTAGTTGGTATATAACATTATACTAGTTTCAAGCGTACAACACAATGATGCACAATATATTGCAAAATGATCGCCATAATAAGTGTAGTTAACATCTGTCACCACACATAGTTTTGAATTTTTTTTCTTGTGATGAGAACTTTTAAGATTTATTCTTTTAGCAACTTTCAAATATGCAATACATTATTTTTAACTACATCACCATGCTGGACATTACATTCCCATGACTTATTTTGTATCTAGAAGTTTATATCTTTTGACCCCCTTCATCTGTTTTGCCCACCTTCCCCCACCCCTCTCCTCTGGCAACCACCAATCTCTTCTCTGTATCTATTAACTTTTTTATTTTAATTTTTTTAGATTCGATATATAAATGAGATAATATGATATTTGTCTTTCTTTGTCTGACATATTTCACTGAGCATAATGCCCTCAAGGTCCATCTATGTTGTCACAAATGGAAAGGTTGCATTATTATTTATGGCTGAATAATATTCCACTGCATATATACCACAACTTCTTTATCCATCCATCCATCAGTGGACCCTTAGGTTGTTTCCGTATCTTGAATATGGTAAATAACGATGCAATGAACATGGGGGTGCAGATATCTTTTCAAGTTAGTGTTATTGTTTTCTTTGCATAAATACCCAGAAGTGGAATAGCTGGATCACATGGTGGTCCTATTTTTAATTTTTCAAGGAGCCTCCATACTGTTTTCCATAGCGACTGTACCAATTTGCATTCCTACCAACAGTGCACAAGGGTTCCCTTTTCTCCATGTCCTCTGCAGCACTCATCTCTTATCTTTTTGATAAAAGCCATTCTAATAGGTGTGAGGTGATACCTCATTAAGATTTTGATTTGCATTTCCCTCATGATTAGTGATGTTGCACATCTTTTTATGTACCTATTACACATCTGTGTGTCTTCTTGGGAAAATTGTCTGTTCAGATCTTCTGCCCATTTTTTAATTGGATTGTTTGTATTTTTGCTGTTGAGTTGTATGAGTTCTTTGTATATTTTGGACATTAATGCCTTGTTAGATATATAATGTGCAGATATTTTTCTCCGATTCAGTGGATTGCCTTTTTATTTTGTTGATGGTTTCCTTTGCTGTGCAGAAGCTTTTTGCTTGATGTAGTCCCACTTATTTATTTTTAGCATTTTCCTCTTAAAAGCAGAATAGTTGATTGTGGTTATGTTTCTTCCTCTTTATCTTCAGACAGGTAATTTTATCCATGGGTTGATGGTTTTCTAGCTTAAGAGTCATTTTCTTAACCTTGTTAACCTGATTATGAATCCTATTAACCTTGTTGATTATGCTTTCCAGTTGAATCAGTATGTTTTCCAGTATGAATCAGACAGGTTTCCAGACAATGGAATTTCTGAATGGTGATTGTATTTACATAAGTATGATGTTTTCGTCAGAGATAAACTGTAAGATAGTTTAGTAGAAACATAAAGTGGTGCATTAAAAATCGTGTGCTTTGTTCTTTTTCGTGGAACATCAACTTCCTGAAGTTTCTGCAGCAAGCTGGTCAGAAAGCAGTTTATTGAGAAATGATATGGTGACTGTCATTTGCAAGCTCCCTACATCTATCAGGTAAAGTGATTAAACCTGCATCTATCATTCAGCATAATTAATCGGTAAGACACAACAGCCCATGTTCGAGTGCTCATTAATCTGTAGTTCAGGTACATACATCTCAGACTTCAAGTTCATATAAGAAATACATCCATCAGTGCTGCCACATGCACTAGTGTTCCCTATTGCAGTTATAAAATGGGTAGGTATTCTTTAAAGAAGGGTGGAAAGAGGTTTTTCCCTAAGCAGAGTCAAGAAATTACAGAGTTCTTCAGAGACTGCTAAGCATAAAACAAAAACCCACTAAAATAGATTTCTTCGTTATTTATTTTAGGTCCCCCCCCCCACCAATGATGATAATATTTCACTTCATGAAATAGATCTCTGAGTATAAATGATTTAAATTCAAGGATCTATTCAGTCATGCAACACATACTTACTGGACATCTAACATACCCTAAGGGACATAGCAATGATTTGACAAGCTCCTTGCTCCCAAGAGCTCTACAGTCTGAGGTTCAAAGGTCAACAGTGTTAGAACGGGAGCCTGCTGTCACCTTGAATTTCATCGGCACCAACCGAGGTTTACCATTTTGCAAGAAGACAGATCTCTTTCTAGAATTAGCTAACACAGTTTGTTAATAATGGTTTAGATACTTCAAAAACTTTAAATGTTTAATTTTGCTTAGGTAAAATCTGAATGCGTCTTGATAGTGGAAGAGAACATAGTGGTTACCTGGTTTAATTCAATCATTTCACAAATGAGCAAAACTTGAAGGGGAGGTACTCAAGTTCACCCAGCTGATGATTATCAACATCCAAGTGCAAATATATCATCCACTTACCCAGTTTTCTGCTCCCACTCTACCATGCTATCTTCAGGGAAAATTATTTGATACAGCTTTTGGTGAGAAAAAAAAATAGAAGTTTTGATGTATATTATTTTTAGCACTTAATCTTTTTCTTTTATTATTATGATTGTTTTAGTAATTCAAATGATATAGAAGTGTGACCCTACCATATTTTTTCTACATTCATAGAAACATACACAAATGCATAGACATACACACAAATATGGTTTTCAAAATAAGTGAATATATATCGTTTAGCTGATAAGATTACGTTTCCTTAAGGATTCCACTTCTGACGCTTTTCTTCCTGTCCCACTTTAATCACAATTCCCTACAGGATGGGTCTGACTTTTCCAGTGTAGATGTTGGATCTAACTAATGTGTCAGTTTTATGTTAAGCAAAAAGAAGCTTCTTTCTCTTGGCTGCTGTTATAATGCTGTCTAATGATCCTGAATGAATTCTTCAGTCTCAAACTTAATATCCTCAGAAATTGGGCTGGTAGAGGAAGGAAGAGACTAGAGGGACAAAGAAGGTAGAAGAGTGGGTGCACTGGTATTTCTGACAAACTCACAGTGGAGTTTTACTCAGCAACTTAGAATATGTGCATATTCGTAATGAGCATTTTTGAATATGTTTTAGGTAATGGATATTGGTGGTGGAAAATCCTCAGAAAAGGGGTGTCCATTGACCCCACCCAGAAATGTATAAGTGGCTACGTCTGAGCTCAGAAATGAGAGAGGGCTTTGTCTAGAACACAAAGTCAGGTGTCGCTAATATTTTCTCATGTCAATCAAAATTTCACAGTTCTGCACTCTAGCTAACAGCCAAGTAAGATTGAAAAATGTTGATATTCTAGATGAGAGCTGAAAGGCATCATGTTGTTTGAGTTCCTCCAATTATGAAAAATAAATCAGTGATTTTAACTGTGTGTTTCAGGAATTCTGACCACTTTAAATAAGAGCTTTTGCTGACTGAAGGATATTTGTGATGAAATTAGTTTTCCTTTTAAATTCTGCCTTCCTAAGCCTGATAAAGTCACTTCCACAAAGTTGTCAACTCTTTGAATTAGTTTCTTTTGGTAATCACATAAATTAAGTTGCAAAGTCTTAACTCTTGAAAAATTACAAAATCTATAAAATGGATTTAAAAAAAAAAAGGTAGAATGGAAAGAAACCTACACACAACAAAAAACGTCCCTAATGTTTATTTTCTTCTTGAAAAATTCTTTGTGTTTTTATAGAACCTCAATCCAGTATATACAACCCACCTCCCCTCCTTTTCTGCTGTGGATCTCAATCTAATAAACAAATATTTCATCTTAGGATGGCACCAAATTTCTAACCTTCTCATAAGCGCATACTGTACTGTCTGGGTTAATAAAATTATCATTCTCGTTTACATATTTTTAAACAGCTAAGCATTTTAATACACATTCTTGAGAAAAATAGAGGTATGCAAAATTATTAGCAGTTTTATAACACAATAACCAATGAAAGCAACAGGAGGAAACCCAAACAAATATTTGATTTGGATAGCATTTCACCATTTACAAGCACTTTTTATAAATTTCAATTCACTTGCGTATATCACATCATTTATGGCAACCAATAAAGAATAAAACTATGGGGTCCATCACTTGTCCTGTCAATTGGCACATTGTATTTTACTGTAAGATTGAAAACATGGGGTTGATAGTTCGTATTTAAAAGGTTGACATTTATTTTACAAGAAAATTGGCAGCTGTGTCTTGTGGTAACATAACCTGGAACACTTATCTGGTTATCCAAACTCAAGGAATAGCATATCATTAAAGTTCCTTTAAAATAGGAATTGGAGAGATCATGAGATAGTTTACATCTTGGTTTTCCTTTCCTTTGGAGCTTCGGATGTTTATGAGAGAAAAAAATTGTTGCTGTCATAAGGTGGCTTCTGTGAAGAGCAATGTGCCATGCTTCGGAGGGAGTGTCTGAAATTATAAGTTCCAGTTGCCAAAATGAGTCCTAGTGTGGATTTCTTAATTGGTTCTAGAATTGGCCAACCTTGATTAGACTTTGGACTAACTGGATGCTACTAAATAACTTTTGTAGTTGTTTTTTTCAGTTATTTTATTGAGGTCATAAAGGTTTACTGCATTGTGAAATTTTAGGTGTACATTATTATTTAATAGTTTCTGTATAGACTACATCATGCCCACCAACAATAGTCTAATTTTTATCCATCACCATACATATGTGCCCCTTTACCCCTTTCACCCACTCCCAAACCCCCTTCCCCTCTGGTAACCACTTGTGTGTTCTCTTTGTCCATGTGTTTGTTTATCCTCCATATATGAGTGAAATCATGTGGTGTTTGCCTTTCTCTGTCTGGCTTATTTCACTTAAATCATACCCTCAATGTCCATCCATGTTGCTGCAAATGACATGATCCTCTCTTTTTTATACCTGAGTAGTATTCCATTATACACATATATATGTTCCTTATCTTCTTTACACATTCACCTGTAGAAAGGCACTCGGGTTGCTTCCACGTCTTGGCTATTGTGAATAATGCTACAATGGACATAGTGTATAAGTCTCTTTGAATTGTTTATTTCAAGATCTTTGGATAAATACCCAGTAGTGGGATGGCTGGGTCATATGGTATTTCTATTTTTAATTTTTTGGGAAATCTCCATACTGTTTTCCATAGTGGCTGCACTGGTTTGTATTCCCACCAGCAGTATATCGGGGTTCCCTTTTCTCTACAGCCTCTCTAACATTTGTTATTTTTAGTCTTGTTAATTATAGCCATGCTGATAGGTGTAAGGTGATATCTCATTGTAGTTTTAATTTGCATTTCCCTAATAATTAGTGATGTTGAACATCTCTTCATGCCTCTTGGTCATCTGTATATCTTCTTTGGAAAAATGTCTGTTCATATCCTCTGCCTATTTTTTGATTTTTTTGTTTTTTTGAGGAAGATTATCCCTGAGCTAACATCTGCCACCAATCCTCCTCTTTTTGCTGAGGAAGACTGGCCCTGTGCTAACATCCGTGTCCATCTTCCTCTACTTTATATGTGGGACGCCTGCCATAGCATGGCTTGCCAAGCAGTGTGTGGGTCTGCACCCAGGATCTAAACCCGCAAACCTCGGGCCACAGAAGTGGAACGTGTGAACTTAACCACTGCGCCACCATGCTGGCCACCGGGTTGTTTGTTTTTCCTTTGTTGAGTTATATGAGTTCTTTACATATTTTGGAGATTAATGAATTGTTGGATATATGATTTGCAAATATTTTCTCCCAGTTGGTGGATTGTCTTTTTGTTTTGTTCGTGGTTTCCGTTGCCTTGCAGAAGCTCTTTAGTCTGATATAGTCACATTTGTTTATTTTTTCTTTTGTTTCCCTTGCCTGTGTAGGCATGGTATTTGAAAAGACGCTAAGAGTGATGTCAAAGAGTGAGCTGCCTGTATTTTCTTCTAGGAGTTTTATGATTTCGGAACTTCCATTCAAGTCTTTAATCTATTTTGAGTTAATTTTTGTGTATGGTGTGAGATAATGGTCTACTTTCATTCTTTTTTTTTTTAAAGAAAAAGATTGGCACCTGAGCTAACATCTGTTGCCAATTTTCTTTGTTTTTAGTTCCTCTTCTTCTTCTCCCCAGAGCCCCCAGGACATAGTTGTATATTCTAGTTGTGAGTGCCTCTGGTTGTGCTATGTGGGATGCCGCCTCAGTGTGGCCTGATGAGCGGTGCCGTGTCCGTGCCCAGGATCAGAACCGGTGAAAGCTTGGGCCACCAAAGCAAAGTGGGCAAACCTAACCACTCGGCCATGGGGCCAGCCCCTATTTTCATTCTTTTACATGTGGCTGTCCAGTTTTCCCAAACTGTTTATTGAAGAAATTTTCCTTTCTCCATTGCATGTTCTTAGCTCCTTTTTTGAAGATTAGTTGTCCATAGGTGTGTGATTTCTGAGCTTTCAATTCTGTTCTATCCACCTGTGTGTCTGTTTTTGTGCCACTACCATGCTGTTTTCATTACTACAGCTTTGTAGTATATATGTATATATATTTTTCTTTTCTTTACAGAAATAAAGCCCACTCCTTTTTTTTTTTTTGTGAGGAAGATTGGCTCTGAGTGAACACCTGTTGCCAATCTTCCTCTTTTTATTTTTCCTCCCCAAAGCCCCAGTACATAGCTGTATATCCTAGTTGTAAGTCCTTCTAGTTCTTCTATGTGGGATGCTACCACAGCATGGCTTGATGAGCTGTGTGGGTCCAGGCCTAGGATCTAAATTGGTGAACCCCAGGCCTCCCAAGTGGAGGGTGGAACTTTACCACTACACACCCCAGCCAGCCCCTGAGGTATATTTTGAAGTCAGGGATTGTGATGCCTCTAGCTTTGTTCTTTTTCCTCAGGATTGCTTTAGCTATTTAGGTCTTTTGTTGTTCCATATGAAATTTATGATTCTTTGTTCTATTTCTGTGAAGAACGTCATTGGGATTCTGATTGGGGTTGAAATGAATCTGTCAATTGCTTTAGGTAATTTGGACATTGTAACTACGTTCATTCTTCCAATCTATGAGCATGGAATATCTTTCCATTTCTTTACGTCATCTTTGATTTCTTTCAATGTCTTATAGTGTTCAGTCAAAGACTTTCAGTATAGTTTCAGTTATAGGTCTTTCACTTCCTTGGTTAAGTTTACTCCTAGATATGTTATTCTTTTTGTTGTGATTGTAAATGCCATTATATTCTTGAGTTCTCTTTATGCTAGTTAGTTGTTAGTGTACAGAGATGCAACTGATTGGCATCGCCCATCTGGGTCTGGAGCCCCGCATGTTGCATGCACTACAGGAAGTTGCTCCCAAAGTCATTCGGC
Source organism: Equus caballus (assembly GCF_041296265.1). Lineage (NCBI taxonomy): Eukaryota > Metazoa > Chordata > Mammalia > Perissodactyla > Equidae > Equus > Equus caballus. Next base: position 39,665,002 of record NC_091707.1, read on the forward strand.
CTACAATGGTGCAGTTGAGTACCATCCCCTCACAACCTCGTGGCTGCCACATCCTTTGTGCTGTGGAAACTGACAGTGACAAAACTCTCAACTACCCACTACCTCTGCTTCAACTGTTCTTGGGCAGCCATGCCTGGACTCCCACTGTATCCCTGCTCCTCGAGGCCTGGTCCTTGTGCCTTCACCAGAATTAGCGGAACAGGTCTGGGGTATAGCCCAGCCCTTGGACAGCTCCCTGGGCCTCCAGGTGCAGGAGCTATGGGGAGGCCATGGCATGAGTAGGATCAAGCTGCAACTGTCCCAACACCCTCAGGCAGGTGTACAAGTGGCCACTCCGGGGGCTCTGTGGAAGGCCCTGACAATCAGGCTGGAGCAGCTCTCCTTCTTGGTGTTGGACGAAGCAGGAACACTGCTGGATGAAGCTTCTTGGAACTAGTGGATTGCATTATGGAGAAGAGCCACGTAGCGCAAGGCTCAGCTGTCTTCAAAGAACCCTTCCATCCGACAGCTCAATTGGTTATGGTAGGGGGCACATTTCCCAAAGGTGTAAGCCAGCTGCTGAGTAAAGAAGCCAGCCCAGACTCTCTAACCACAGTCACTAGCTGCATGCTCCACTGTGTCATGCCTCATGTCAGACAGACATTTATGAGGCTGAAGGGAGCAGAGAAGGTGACTGCGTTGGTGCAGATCCACAAGCAGCATGACAGAGCATATAGGACGGGCCCCTCAGGAACGGTTCTGGTGTTCTGTAAGAGCTCCAGCACTGTGAACTGGCTAGGATGTATTCTAGATGACCACAAAATCTGAAACCTAAGGCTTTGGGGACAACTGCTAGCCTCAATGAGGGCAGGTATTTTCCAGTGCTTCCCAAAGGGCTCCCGAGACATACTTCTCTGCACATATATAGCCTCTCAGGGCTTGGACAGCACCCATGCAGAGCTGGTTGTCACTTATGATTTGGGCCTCACCCGGCAAGACTACATCCACAGAGCGGGGTCGGGAGGGAGGGAGGTGGGCCATGTGGGGAGTGAGGTGCCAGGTACAGTCATCATCTTTGTGACCCATCCCTGGGATGTGAGCCTGGTTCTGAAGATTGAGCTGACAGCTCGCCAGAGGAGAAGGCTTCCAGGACTAGGGTCCTCAGTGGGAGACCCTTTGCTCCAGCAAACCTGACTGAAGCTGGCTTAAATGTGATGCCATAACAAGGATCTTTCCCTGTGTCCTTGGGGGGGTGAGAGCACTTGTCAGTAGAATGTGCTAGGCTGCCCAGTCACCTGTCTGGAGGACTAGTAAACTGCTGTCTGACTTCAAAAGGTAAGATGTTGGCCACCATTGGAGGGTGAGCTTCTGAGCAGGGCTCTCTGTTATCTTTCCCATGACTCAGGAAACATAAAGTAGATTTTGGCTTTGCATTGTGTCACGATTGCTAACAATAAATGATGTTTTATGGATCTCCTCTAATAATAGTTACCACTGGGGCAGAATTAACTGAATTCTGAGAAGATTCACACTCCAAACTACCACACCCAGGACAAAGGTTTTTTCAGTTGACGGTTTAGTTTGTAAACATTTAGATTTTGTTTCATGCCCCCAAAACATCCATTAAGCCCCCAGGAGAAGGGAAAGGTGAAGTGACTAGCAGTGGAGAGAATTTCCTTCACCAACAATGCTGACCGCAGGCTTGGTCACTCTTGGTGAAGTCTCTCTGGGAAGTACTGGCAGAAGAATAAAAGGCAGACTGACACAAGTGTGGCTGGTGTGCATTTCCAGGCTCTGCCTTCTTTTCTGTCCCCTGGTGGCAGAGGAAGAAGAGAAAGGATTGAACTGTCTTATGAAACTGACAAAATACACAGATGGCACCCTTGGACTGTCTGCTGGTTCCAGTCTCTGCAATGTTATATAAGTTTTGCCTAAAGTAATGAACAGTTGAGAGTCAAAATCTAATACTCCACAAAATGACTTAAAAATACTTGCACACTGAAAATGATAAGGTTTCAGAGAAGAGAAATGGGCCCAGGGCAACCTTTGCCAAAAGATAATATTGTACTAAATGTACAATCATACCTCTTTTCCATACAAAGAAACTGAAGCTCAGAGGAATGAAGGAACTTGCTCAAGATCACACAGTTAAGTTGGACAGAATCTGGTCTTGTCTACACCAAGATTTGCGTTCTTAACTACCATACTAGATTTTTGAAAATGTGATACAGGCATAAAATTACTATACATCTCTGTTTTCTTTGGATATTCCTTGTTTACGTCTATGCCTGGCACAGTTTTTAATACTCCCCACTTTGACTATCAAAACTGACAAAAGTTTAGGTAATAATTTGGTCGCTCTATCCTTGGAGCACTATGGTGGAACTGCCCAAGAAGCTTATTAAAAGTGCAATTGTTTTGTTTTGTGAGGGAGATTGGCCCTGAGCTAATATCTGTGCCAATCTTCCTCTCTTTTGTATGTGGGATACTGCCACAGCATGGCTTGATGAGTGGTGTGTAGGCCCACACCTGGGATCCAAATCCGAGAACCCTGGGCGACCAAAGCAGAGCATGTGAACTTAACCACTATGCCACTGAGCCAGCCCCAGCAGATTTTTGAGCCCCACTCCAGATTTGGATAAGTTTTCTGAGGAATGGCCCAGGAATCTATGTACAAGTAATTTTTTTTTTTTGAGATAGGTTAGCCCTGAGTTAACATCTGTCGCCTATCCTCCACTTTTTGCCGAGGGAGACTGGCCCTGAGCTAACATCCATGCCCATCTTCCTCTACTTTATATGTGGGATGCCTGACACAGCATGGCTTGCCAAGTGGTGCCTAGGTCCACACTCGGAATCTGAACCTACGAATCCCGAGCCACCAAGCCGAGCACGTAAACTTAACTGCAATGCTACCAGGCAGACTCCCTATGTACACGTATTTTTAAGCTGTTTTGTGTACTCCCCAGGTGAGTCTCAAACCCTCTTAAGTTGATAAATCACTTGTGTATGGTGTTCTGCCTTCCACAGAGACCCAGCCAAGTCCGGATAAGGTTTCAGTGCCCCCACCAGAGCAGAGGGATGCTCCCAGACAACTAATCTCTCTGGAGCCTGGAGAATTTGAGTGGCTGCCTACTGGCCCACCTGCCAGCATGAACCTCCTCCAGGGCCCTCCCCAAAAGCAGCCTGCTCTAATTAGGCCTGACTTCATCTGTTCTATTGTGTACCACACTGATCAATTTAGGAGTAGAGAGAAGGTGCTGTGCTGCTCAACCAGGGTTGGCCGCCCTCTAGAATAGTAGCCCAGGCAGTCTCTACCTCCTGGGCACATCCCCTCTGCAACAGTCTCAGTGAACAAATGTCCCATCTTTGTTTATTCAAGGTCAGCCACAAGGAGCGTCCCCCTAAGGAAGGTTATCACTCATTGCTAGAAAGTTCTTGGTCACACTGTGTCAAAGGCTGCCCCAAATATAGTTCCTTCCTTTGGGCCTGATCAGGCTAAGAGGAGAGTTGTCTATTTTCTCCTCCTCTGAGTAGGACTAAATCATCTTTTGGTAACACCTTTTCACAGCGTTGACTGTATTTTTCACCTGGGCTGCTGCTGAGCCCACATCTCTTCCTTTCGTGGTGATGGGATTATTGTTTTCCCTTTTGCAGGGAGAAAGGAGTGTAATGATTAGGTTGTCATTTTGTATGATGTCATTTTGTCATGAATTTGTTTTGAATTTCATATTATATGGGCCCATCATTCCGACTTCGTGACATCATTTGAGACCCTCATTTTGCCTTGGAGCACCTTTAACATCTCTCCTGGTGTCACTGGACTGTGGTGAGCTGGTCCTCGTACTCCTATCAGCTACAAATCTGGAGCCCCGACATGAAGCCCTAGCACTGAGCAGAACACCTCTCTACTGCCCGTGTAACCTTGGGTAGACCCCTTAACTGCTCGGGTTTTTGAGTCCTCAGTTGTAAAAATGTGAGGGTTCTATGAATTTACATTTGGGGCAGCACAAGGTTGAAAAGAGCTTGTCTTTACATTTATTCTTCCCAACTGGAACATCTACCTTCCTCTCTATGGGTCCAAATCATACTTGTCCTTCAGGCCCACCACCCAGGAGCCTTTTCTGATTTCTAATCCACACAGATCTCTGCCTCTCCAGCTGTTGAATACTTAGCGTCAGTGACATACAATCTACCTCTCTCTTAAGTTAATCTTGCCTCTCAAGCCAATCTCAGTATATGGGCTTCTTTTGCCTCCTGTGGTCCCTGAGGCTGTGCCAGCCCACAGGCATGCTCCACAAGGAGTGGCTACTTGACTAGGCCATGCGTGGGGAGGGCCAGGTGTGAGGGCCCAGGCAGAATGCCTCTCTGCTTCCACCTTACTTTCCTCCACAAAACCCTGAGAATCTGAAGCCTGCCCCTCAAGTCACAGATGTGACTTATGTGACCTCACCGGTAGTGATGACCTCACAGACCCTCTCACGGTTGCCATGGCAGGGCAACTACGCAAACGTGGTGCTCTTGGGGAAACTTCTCTACTAATTCTCTACAAGAAACCAATCTGTTAGGTTGCCTGAGAGAGAATGTCTGACTGGATCTTCTATATGCACTCCAACTTGTCCTCTGCCCCCTGGGACGGCAACGGAGCAGGTAGGCCTAGTCTGGGCATCTGTGTAAGAGGCATTGGTATACACACAACCTCACCTGGCTGCCACATGTTCCTTTTGGGCTTGCCCACCATACCTGAGAACTTCCCCAGCTGTAAGTAATACCAGTGACCTAGGGCCCCCTCAGGGACCCACAGTGTTCCTGCTCACTGCTGAGGACAAGTGAAATGTCATCCCTGAGGGAGAGTTCAGAAAGGTTTACAAATGTAGCCTTCCCCTTTGGGCTACAAGATGCTTCCATTCAGACCCCATCCTGATTGGTCTCTTAGCAAAAGTACATTTTTGTTGGCAAGTGATAAATGGAGCAGTTTGAAGAAGAGCTGTGGAAGGCCACTCTTGAACCTCAACTTCTGACCCAGGCACCTTTACCATGCTGTCACGCAGACATCCACGTGGGTCCCCTCTGACACTTCCCAGACTGAGCTGCTAAGTACTGGGAGAAAGAGTGGTGTCCCATTGATGGGAAGAACAGAAGAGGCAAGGGGAGTGATGAGGTGATCCTGAGCCTGGAGGGCTGAGGAAATAGTGTCCTGCAAGGTTGGGCTGATGTAAGCCTAGACTCGCTACCCAGATTCTGGCTTTGAACCTCCTGTTCAGTGTTTGTCCTTTTTTCTAATCTAGATAAAAGTATCAGAGGCTAGAGCTCAAAGTGGTTGAAACAGGAGGGATGAAGGAGGCCCAAGAGGCATTGCCAAGGTGAAAAGGGATCTTGACTGATTTGGATTAGATTATTTTTTCCAAAGCTTGAAAGGCCTTTCCATTAAAGCCTCAGAAGTGAGAGACCTTAAGAAATGTTTTCTGTTGTGGAAGGGACAATTGGAGAGGATCCTGATTGCAATTATTTTGGGGTTCTACTGTGTTCTCTGGGAATTGGGAACAGATTTCCTGGTCTCTTGCTGCTGCCATAGGCTCCATGGAATTCCTTTTGTAACTCACATCCCTTCTCTAGGGCACTGAGAGGTGATGGGTCAAGGCTGTGTTTTGGATGCCAAGCAGATTAAAGAGCTTCAACTAGAAACTGAGAGAGACATGAGAGAGGGGAGGTCCTGGCAGGAGACTTTCTCCAGCAGAAGTGACTGATCAGTTTTGATTTTCTTTCCAGCAGCAGCGGCTCCCACTTCTCCTCCTACACCTTGTCTATACCATGTCCTCTACCAAGGGTGTGGAGAAACCCAGATGGTCTGGCACGGAGAGACATACTGCCTGGTTGGTGGCTACCGGGCCTATGGGGATGCTCCTTTGGCCACCCCTGCAAAGGTGGAAGCAGAGGAGCCAGTTCCCAGGCAGGTGCCCAAGAGACATCAAGCTGTGGCAGAGTTGGACAAAGCCACCCTAGCAAAGGTGGAAGCAGAAAAGCCAGTCCCCAGGCGGGCACCCAAGAGACATCGAGCTGGGGCAGAGTTGGACAAAGTCACCCTGGCAAAGGTGGAAGCAGGGAAGCCAGTCCCCAGGCGGGCGCCCAAGAGACATCGAGCTGGGGCAGAGTCCGACCAAGACCTAGGCTGCCCCGGCCCCAATATTCGGACATTGCAGCATGGCGGCAGGAGGCTGACTCCACAGAAGGTCACTGGCTGAGCTACTCTGTAGAGAGGGCAAATATTTAACTGCCTAAGACAGCTAATGCTTCTTCCTGAAGGGACCTCCACTGCCCACCATTGGGGATTAGAACCTGAGTTGTTCTGTCTGAGCCTTTCTTGGCCAGGAGCCTCCTTCCATACTAACTGGCCATGGGCAAGGAGCCTCGGAAACTGAGGTTTCAAATGAGAGGCTTCTCTGAACATCCCAGGACCGAAGCTGGCCTGGAAGAAAACCTGATTTCCTCTGCTCAATCCTCTAGGGTCCCTTCTTTGGCAGAGGAAAGAAAAATGTGCACTCTGCAAGCTGAGGAGGATCCAGGAGCAGAGAGATGATGCCCAATGGCTTTATCAGGGGCCCGGTCTACCAGATGGGCTCCTGCCCTGAGTCGTTGCCAACAGCTACCAACACAAAACAGGAGAAGCTGGGAGTTTTGAAACTGAAAGACGTGATCTGTGGCTACCCAGGGAGCCTCCTGCCTAGGGTCTCAGGAGGCAGAATAAAGTGACCTGGGAAGACCTGTTCCCTGGAGCAGGAACAGGATGAAGAGAGTCAAGCAGCATCCTACATGAGGTGCACATGCTCCTTTATTCCCAGCCCTTTCATGACCCAGTGGGGTTCCTCACTGTTCAATAAAATGATTTTCTATGACAGTATTTGACTTGAAATCCTGATTGTCCAAGGCCAGGCCCCAAAGCTCCCTCTTCCCTTAAAGTACATTCCCGCACAGAGTATCTGGTCCTCCATCACTTTCTGCTTCCATAAAGAGCCCTTGGGTGCAGCTTCTAAGTATACGGCTGTGCAAATTGGAAAGGACACAGGCAGGTTCTTTAAGAAATGCAGAGCCTGATGAGTACTTCCCTCTGTATGTACAAGGGTGTGTGTGTTTAAGGAGAGGAGAGGCAAGACTAAGAAGATGCTGTTACATCTATCAATCCACCCATCCATCTATCCATTTCTTTAACAAATCTTTTCTTGACAACCTGTTACATACCAGCAACTGTGATAGTTGCTTGTGCTGTTTCAGTGAGAGGATCAAAGCCCCTTTCCTCAAGTTGCCCACAAACTAAAGGAAGAAACAAGTCAACAGTATTATTTCAAGGAATTACAATTGCTATAAAGAAAAGTCACATCCTATTTGACTTCTGACTTTTGAGTATAAGAGGATAGAGTGATGAAGGGGTGCTATATTACACAAGGTAGTCAGGGAAGGCTTCTTTGAGGAGGTGACATTTCAGTGGAGATGTGAGACAGTCATGTGAGGAGCTGGAAGAAGAGTATTCCTGGAGGAGGAAATGGTAAGTGCAAAGACACTGAGGTAGGAGTGAGGCTGGCCTGTTGTAGGACCAGCAAATAGTCCAGTGTGGCTGGTGAGGAAAGATAGAGAAGAATGCCAGCTGTGGTTGGAGAAGTAGGCATGGGCCAGACCATGGCAGGCCTTGTCAGCTCTGGTGAGGAGTAGATCTTGTCTTAAATGTGATTTGGAAGTCATGGGAGGGATTTGATCTGATGGAGAGGCTGAAAAGATCACTGCCTGCTGTGTGCTGGGGCAGTGAGGTGCTGGCTGTTACCAGTGGAATGTTTCTCTCAGCAGTTAAAGTGACAGTTGGTCCTGGGGAGTGGGGGTGGGGGACTCTCAGTAGAGAAGAAAGAGCACAGTGTTGGGGCCTATATCCTAGGCCCACCTGCCTCATCAGCCCAGAACAGAAGGGGGCACTGGCAGCAGCTCCTAGCCCTCAGGCCAGGAGAAGTCACCCAACCTGTGCACAGCACACTTGTTCCCAGGGGCCACGACAGCAAGACTGTGGCTCCTCCCCCCAACACGCCCTCGAGGCCAGGGAAAATCCTGATAACTTAAGAAGTTTCCCTAACCTGGGTTAGAGGAGGGAGGCACTGGCCCTGGGGTTCCAGAAAGTTCCCACTGTGAGTCTCAGTTAACCCACAAAAGACAGCTCATGCCTCTTCTTGCAGGGACCCCTACTGCCCACTGCTGGAAATAAGAACCTCAGTGTCTCTGATACTTGGTGTGACGGAGGCAGACTTGTGGTTGTTGGTGGTGTCAGATAGGATGGCAATTCTCAAACATGAGGCAAACAGGCTCACCTGGGGCTCCTAGGACAGCTAGAGATCCTCAGCACCCACACCAGTCCTACTGAATGTGTTTTTAGGGAGGGGTCTGGAAATCTGCAGGGTTTTCTTTCTTATTCAAAGAGTTTATCTACCCACATATGATACGATGCTTCAATCAGCCCTCTACAGAACAACTTTCCCTACCTTTCAGAATCTGATACTCCACATTCTTATTTTTTGTTTGTTTGACTATTTTATTTTTATTTTTGAAAATTATATTATTGAGGTCATAATGGTTTATAACTTTGTATATAATTTCAGGTGTACATTATTATTTATCAGTTTCTATATAGACTGCATCATGCTCACCACCAATCGTCTAATTTTTATCCATCACCATATATATGTGCCCCTTTACCCCTTTAACTCACCTCCCAACCCCCTTCCCCCCTGGTAACCACTAATCTTTTCTCTTTATCCATGTGTTGTTTATCTTCCATATGAGTGAAATCATGCAGTGGTAGTCTGTCTATGTTTGGCTTATTTTGCTTAACATAATGCCCTCAAGGTCCATCCCTGTTGTTGCAAATGGGGTGATATTGTCTTTTTCATGGTTGAGTAGTATTCCATTGTCTGTGTATGTATGTATGTATATATATATGTATGTATATATATATATATATATATATACCACATCTTCTTTATCCATTTATCAATCAATGGGCACTTGGGTTGCTTCCACGTCTCGGCTATTGTGAATCATCTGCAGTGAACATAGGGGTGCATAAATCTCTTTGAATTGTTGTTTTCAAGTTCTTTGGATACATAGCCAATAGTGGGATAGCTAGATCATATAGTATTTCTATCTTTAATTTTTTGAGGAATCTCCACACTGTTTTGCATGGTGGCTACACCGGTTTGTATTCCCACCAACAGTGTTTCAGGGTTCCCTTTTCTCCACATCCTCTCCAACATTTGTTACTTTTAGTCTTGTTAATTATAACCATGCTGTCAGGTGTAAGGTGATATCTCATTGCAGTTTTGATTTGCATTTCCCTAAAAATTAGTGATGTTGAAAATATTTTCATGTACCTCTTGGCCATCTTTGGAAAAATATCTGTTCATACCCTCTGCCCATTTTTTGACCAGGTTGGTTTTTGGTTGTTGAGTTGTATGACTTCTTTATATATTTTGAAGATTAACCCCTTTTTTGGAGGTATGATTTGCAAATATTTGCTCCAAGTTGGTGGGTTGTGTTTTTGTTTAGTTCCTGGTTTCTTTTGCCTTGCAGAACCTCTTTAGTTTGATGTAGTCCCATTTGTTTATTCTTTTTTTTGTTTCCCTTTCCTGAATGTACCTGGTATTTAAAAAGATGCTAAGACTTATGTCAAAGAGTGTACTTCCTATATTTTCTTCTGGGAGTTTTACAGTTTCAGGTCTTACATTCAAGTTTTTAATCCATTTTCAGTTAACTTTCGTGTATGGTGTGAGATAATGGTCTACTTTCATTCTTTGGCATGTGACTGTCCTGTTTTCCCAAACATTTTATTGAAGAGACTTTTCTTTCTCCATTGTATGTTCTTAGCTCCTTCATCAAAGACTAGCTGTCCACAGGTGTGTGGTTTTATTTCTGGGACTTCAATTCTATTCTACTGATCTGTGCGTCTGCTTTTGTGCCAGTACCATCCTGTTTTGATTGCTAGAACTTTGTAGGATATAGATATAGATACATAATTTTTTTTACTGAGGTAAAGCCCACTCTTTTTTTTTTTTTTTTTTTTGCTATGCTTTTTGGTGAGGAAGGTTGGTCCTAAGCAAACATCTGTTGCCAATCTTCCTATTTTTCTTTCCTCCCCAAAGCCCCAGTTCCTAGTTGTATATCCCGGTTGTTAGTCCTTCTAGTTCTTCCATGTGGGATGCTGCCGCAGCGTGGCTTGATGAGCAGTGTGTAGGTCCACGCCCAGGACCCCAGCCAGTGAACACTGGGCTGCCAAATAGGAGCACACAAACTTTTACGCTATGCCACCCAGCTGGCCTCTGTAGTATATTTTGAAGTCAGGAATTGTGATCTCTCTAGCTTTGTTCTTTTTTCTCAGGATTGCTTTACCTATTCAGGGTCTTTTGTTGTTCCATATGAAATTTAGGTTTCTTTGCTCTATTTCTGTGAAGAATGTCATGGGATTTCTGATTGGGACTGCACTGAATCTGTAGGTTGCTTTAGGTAATATGGACATTTTAACTATATTTATTCTCCCAATCCATGATTATGGAATATCTTTCCGTTTCTTTACATAATCTTCAATTTCTTTCAGTAATGTCTTAGAGTTTTCAGTCATACTCTTTCAGTATAGTTTCAGTTATAGGTCTTTCATCTCCTTGGTTAAATTTATTCTTAGATGTTTTATTCTTTTTGTTGTGATTGTAAATAGGATTGTATTCTTGAGTTCTCTTTCTGATAGTTCATTGCTAGTGTACAGAAAAGCAACTGATTTTTATAAGTGGATTTTGTACCCTACCACTTTGCTGTACTTCTTGATTATTGCAAAGTTTTCTGGTGAATTCTTTAGAATTTCCATAGGTTTATATATATATACTATATATATATATATAGTATATATGGTTTTTATCATGTCCAAAAACAGCGAGAGTTTCACTTCTTCTTTTCCAATTTAAATACCTTTTATTTCAGTTTCTTGTCAAATTGGCCAAAACCTCCAGTACTATGTTGAATAGGAGGTGTGATAGTGGGCACCCTTGTCTTGTTCCTGTTCTCAGAGGGATGGCTTTCAGTTTTTCACTGTTACGTATCATGTTGGCTGTGGGTTTGTCATATATGGCCTTGATTATGTTGAAGTACTTTCCTTCTATACCCATTTTATTCAGATTTTTTTAATCATAAATGGATGCTGGATCTTGTTAAATGCTTTCTCTGCATCTATTGAGATAATCATGTAATTTTTATTCCTCATGTTGTGGTGTATCACATTGATTGATTTGCAAATGTTGAACCATGCCTGCATCCCTGGTATAAATCCCACTTGATCATAGTGTATGATCCTTTTAATGTATTGTTCTATCCAGTTTGCCAATATTTTGTTGAGGATATTGGCATCTATCTTCATCAGCAATATTGGCCTATAATTTTCCTTCTGTGTGTTGTCCTTGTCTGGTTTTGGTATCAGGGTGATGTTGACCTCATAGAATGAGTTAGGAAGCATTCCATTTTCTTCAATATTTTGATATAGTTTGAGAAGGATAGGTATTAAAATCTTCTTTGAATGTTTGGTAGAATTCTCCAGAGAAGCCATCTGGTCCTGGACTTTTATTTTGGGGGAGGTTTTTAATTACTGTTTCAATCTCTTTAACTGTGATTTTTCTATTCAGACTCTTTATTTCTTCTTGATTCAGTTTTTGGAGATTGTATGAGTCTAAGAATTTATTCATTTCTTCTAGGTTATGCAATTGTTGGCATAGTTTTTCAAAGTATTCTCTTGTATTGTTTTGTATTTCTGTGGTATCTGCTGTAATTTCTCCTCCTTCACTTCTAATTTTCTTCATTTGAGGCTTCCCTCTTTTTTCTCTTTCTAAATCTGGCTAAGGGTTTGTCTATTTTGTTTATCTTCTCCAAGAACCAACTCTTAGTTTCATTGATCCTCTCTACTTTTCTTTTACTCTTTATCTTTTTTCTGCCTAATTTTTATTATTTTCCTCCTTCTGCTGACTTTGGGATCTGTTTGTCCTTCTTTTTTCTGGTTCTGGTAGGTGAAGTTTACTATTACTTATTTGAGACTTTTCTTGTTTGTTGAGGTGGGCCTGTATTACTATAAATTTCCCTGTTAGCGCTGCTTTTGCTGCATCCCACAAGAGTTGGTATTGTATTTTCATTTCCATTTGTCTCCAGATCATTTTTGATTTCTCCTTTCATTTCTTCATTGATCCCATGGTTGTTCAGTAGCATGTTTTTTAGTCTGCACATATTTGTGACTTTCCCAGCTTTTTTCTTGTAATTGATTTCTAGTTTCATAGTGTTGTGGTTGGAAAAGATGTTTGATAAGATTTCAATCTTCTCAAATTTATTGAGGCTTTCCTTGTTTCCCAACGTATGGTCTATCTTTGAGAATGTTCCATGTGCACCTGAGAAGAATGTGTATTCTGCTGTTTGTGGATGGAATGTTCTATATATATCTATTAAATTCATCAGATCTAATGTTTCACTTAAATCCACTATTTGCTTGCTGACTTTCTGTCTGGATGATCTATCCATTGATGTAAGTGGGGTGTTGAGGTCCCCTACTATATTTGTGTTGCTGTTAATTTCTCCCTTTAGGCCTGTTTCTCTCTTTAGGCTTCATGTACTTCGACGTTCCTGTGTTAGGTGCATGTTTATTCATAAGTGTTATGTCCTCTTGGTGGAAAGTCCCTTTTATCATTAAATGCTGCTCATGTTTGTCTCTCATTTTCTTTTTCATGTTGAAGTCTGCTTTGTCTAATATAAGTATGGCAACACTTGCTTTCTTTTGTTTGCCATTTACTTGGAGTATCATATTCCATCCCTTCACTCTGAGCCTATGTTTGCCTTTAGAGCTGAGATATGTTTCCTGGAGGCAGCATATTGTTGGTTCTCGTTGTTTAATCCATCCCACTTCTCTTATGTTTTTTGATTGGACAATTCAATCCATTTACATTTAGAGTGATTATTGGTATATGAGAGCTTAATATTGTCATTTTATTTCTTGTTTTATGATTTTCCTACATTTCTATTGTTTGTCTTCCCTTATGTTTCTGTTTACCCTTTCAGTTTGGTGATTTTCTGTAACAGTTTTTTCTTTATTTATCAATTGTGGCACTGCTCTGATTTTTCGTTTTGTAGTTACTATGATTGATTTGCAGATGTTGAACCATCCCTGTGTCCCCGGTATAAATCCCACTTGATCATGGTGTATGATCCTTTTAATGTATTGCTGTATTCGGTTTGCCAATATTTTGTTGAGGATTTTTGCATGCATGTTCATCAGTGATATTGGCCTGCAATTTTCCTTCTTTGTGTTGTCCTTGCTTGGTTTTGGTATCAGGGTAATGTTGGCGTCATTAACTGAGTTAAGAAGTGTTGTATCTTCTTCAGTTTTTTGCAATAGTTTGAGAAGGATAGATATTAAATCTTCTTTGAACGTTTGGCAGAATTAGCCAGAGAAGCCATCTGGTTCTGGACTTTTGTTTTTTGGGAGGTTTTTGATTACAGTTTCAATCTCTTTACTTCTTATTGGTCTATTCAGATTCTCCATTTCTTCTTGATTTAGTTTTTGGAAGTTGTACGAGCCTAAGAATTTATCCATTTTTTCTAGGTTATCCAGTTTGTGGGCATATAGTTTTTTATTGTATCCTCTTATAATCCTTTGTATTTCTGGGTATCTGTGGCTCTTCCTCCTTTTTCACTTCTAATTTTATTTATTTATGCCTTCTCTTCTTTTCCACATTAGTCTGGCTAAGAGTTTGCCAATTTTATTTATCTTCTTAGGGAATCAGCCCTTAGTTTCATTGATCCTCTCTACTGTTTTTTGTAGTGTCTGTTTCATTTATTTCTGCTCTGATTTTTATTATTTCCCTCCTTATGGTGATTTTGGGCAGTGTTTGTTCTTTTCCTAGTCCCATTAGTTGAAGTTTAAGATTACTTATTTGAGATTTTTCTTGTTTGTGGAGGTGGGCCTGTATTGTTATGAATTTCCCTCTTATAATCAGTTTTGCTGCATCCCGTAAGAATTGGTGTGTTGTATTTTCATTTGTCGCCAGAAATTTTTTAATTTCTCCTTTGATTTCTTTTTTTTTTTTTTTTTTTTATTAATGTTATGATAGATTACAACCTTGTGAGATTTCAGTTGTACATTTTTGTTAGTCATGTTGTGGGTACACCACTTCCCCCTCCGTACCCTCCCCCCACCCCCCCTTTTCCCTGGTAACCACCAATCAGATCTCCTTCTCAATATACTAATTTCCACCTATGAGTGGAGTCATATAGAGTTCGTCTTTCTCTGACTGACTTATTTCGCTTAACATAATACCCTCGAGGTCCATCCACATTGTTGTGAATGGGCCAATTTCGTCTTTTTTTATGGCTGAGTAGTATTCCATTGTGTATATATACCACATCTTCTTTATCCAATCATTAGTTTCTGGGCATGTAGGCTGGTTCCACGTCTTGGCTATTGTAAATAATGCTGCAATGAACATAGGGGTGCAACGGACTCTTGAGATATCTGATATCAGGTTCTTAGGATAGATACCCAGTAATGGGATGGCTGGGTCATAGGGTATTTCTATTTTTAACTTTTTGAGAAATCTCCATACTGTTTTCCATAGTGGCTGTACCAGTTTGCATTCCCACCAACAGTGTATGAGGGTTCCTCTTTCTCCACAACCTCTCCAACATTTGTCGTTCTTGGTTTTGGATGTTTTTGCCAATCTAACGGGGGTAAGGTGATATCTTAGTGTAGTTTTGATTTGCATTTCCCTGATGATTAGCGATGATGAACATCTTTTCATGTGTCTATTGGCCATATTCATATCTTCTTTTGAGAAATGTCTGTTCATGTCCTCTGCCCATTTTTTGATCGGGTTGTTTGTTTTTTTGTTGTTAAGTAGTGTGAGTTCTTTGTATATTATGGAGATTAACCCTTTGTCGGATAAGTGGCTTGTAAATATTTTTTCCCAATTAGTGAGCTGTTTTTTTGTTTCAATCCTGTTTTCCCTTGCCTTGAAGAAGCTCTTTAGTCTGATGAAGTCCCATTTGTTTATTCTTTCTATTGTTTCCCTCAACTGAGGAGTTACAGTGTCCGAAAAGATTCTTTTGAAACTGATGTCAAAGAGTGTACTGCCTATATTCTCTTCCAAAAGACTTATTGTCTCAGGCCTAATCTTTAGGTCTTTGATCCATTTTGAGTTTATTTTGGTGTGTGGTGAAAAAGAATGGTCAATTTTCAATCTTTTGCATGTGGCTGTCCAGTTTTCCCAGCACCATTTGTTGAAGAGACTTTCTTTTCTCCATTGTAGGCCCTCTGCTCCTTTGTCGAAGATTAGCTGTCCATAGATGTGTGGTTTTATCTCTGGGCTTTCAATTCTGTTCCATTGATCTGTGGACCTGTTTTTGTACCAGTACCATGCTGTTTTGATCACTGTAGCTTTGTAGTATGTTTTGAAATCGGGGATTGTGATTCCGCCGGCTTTGTTTTTCTTGCTCAGGATTGCTTTAGCAATTCGCGGTCTTTTGTTGCCCCATATGAATTTTAGGATTGTTTGTTCAATTTCTGTGAAGAATGTTCTTGGGATTCTGATTGGGATAGCATTGAATCTGTATATTGCTTTAGGTAGTATGGACATTTTAACTATGTTTATTCTTCCAATCCATGTGCAAGGGATGTCTTTCCATCTCTTTATGTCATCGCCTATTTCTTTCAAGAGAGTCTTGTAGTTTTCATTGTATAGATCCTTCACTTCCTTGGTTAAGTTTATCCCAAGGTATTTTATTCTTTTCGTTGCGATTGTGAATGGGATAGAGTGCTTGAGTTCTTTTTCTGTTAGTTTATTGTTAGTGTATAGAAATGCTACTGATTTATGCACGTTAATTTTATACCCTGCTACTTTGCTGTAGTTGTTGATTATTTCTAATAGTTTTTCTGTGGATTCTTTGGGGTTTTCTATGTATAAGATCATGTCGTCTGCAAACAACGAGAGTTTTACTTCTTCGTTACCTATTTGGATTCCTTTTATTTCTTTTTCCTGCCGAATTGCTCTGGCCAGCACCTCCAGAACTATGTTGAATAGGAGTGGTGAAAGTGGGCACCCTTGTCTTGTTCCTGTCCTCAGAGGGATGGCTTTCAGCTTTTGTCCATTGAGTATGATGTTGGCTGTGGGTCTATCATATATGGCCTTTATTATGTTGAGGTACTTTCCATCTATACCCATTTTACTGAGGGTTTTTATCATAAATGGGTGTTGGATCTTGTCGAATGCTTTCTCTGCATCTATTGAGATGATCATGTGGTTTTTGGTTTTCATTTTGTTAATGTAGTGTATCACGTTGATTGACTTGCGGATGTTGAACCATCCCTGTGTCCCTGGTATAAATCCCACTTGATCATGGTGTATAATCTTTTTGATGTATTGCTGTAATCGGTTAGCCAAAATTTTGTTGAGGATTTTTGCATCTATGTTCATCAGTGATATCGGCCTGTAGTTCTCCTTCTTTGTGTTGTCCTTGTCAGGTTTGGGGATCAGAGTGATGTTGGCTTCATAGAATGTGTTAGGGAGTTCTCCATCTTTCTCAATTTTCTGGAACAGTTTGAGGAGAATAGGTATTAAGTCTTCTTTGAATGTTTGGTAGAATTCTCCAGAGAAGCCGTCTGGTCCTGGACTCTTGTTTTTGGGGAGGTTTTTGATTACCGTTTCTATTTCCTTACTTGTGATTGGTCTATTCAGATTCTCCATTTCTTCCTGATTCAGTTTGGGGAGATTGTAGGAGTCTAGGAATTTGTCCATTTCTTCCAGGTTGTTCAATTTGTTGGCATATAGTTTTTCATAGTATTCTCTTATGATCTCTTGTATTTCATTGGTATCTGTTGTGATTTCTCCTCTGTCATTCCTGATTTTATTAATTTGCGATTTCTCTCTTCTTTTCTTGGTGAGTCTGGCTAGGGGTTTGTCAATTTTGTTAATTCTTTCGAAGAACCAACTCTTTGTTTCATTGATCCTTTCTATTGTCTTTTTTGTTTCAATATCGTTTATTTCTGCTCTTATTTTTATTATTTCCCTCCTTCTACTGACTCTGGGCCTTGTTTGTTCTTCTTTTTCTAGTTCTGTTAGGTGTTGTTTGAGGTTGCTTACATGAGCTTTTTCTTGTTTAGTGAGGTGAGCCTGTATTGCGATGAATTTCCCTCTTAGGACTGCTTTTGCTGCATCCCAAATGATTTGGTATGTCGTGTTCTCATTTTCATTTGTCTCCAGATAATATTTGATTTCTTCTTTAATTTCTTCAATGATCCATTGTTTGTTGAGAAGCGTGTTGTTTAGTCTCCACATTTTTGCACCTTTCTCTGCTTTTTTCTTGTAGTTGATTTCTAGTTTAATAGCGTTATGATCAGAAAAGATGCTTGATATTATTTCAACTCTCTTGTATTTATTGATGTTTGCTTTGGTTCCCAAAATATGGTCAATCCTTGAGAATGTTCCATGTGCACTTGAGAAGAATGTGTAACCTGCTGTTTTTGGATGAAGTGTTCTATATATATCTATTAAGTCCATCTGGTCTAATTTTTCATTTAATTCTATTATTTCCTTGTTGATTTTCTGTCTGGATGTTCTGTCCATTGGTGTTAATGGTGTGTTGAGGTCCCCTACTATTATTGTATTGTTGTTGATGTCTTCTTTTAGTTCTATTAAGAGTTGCTTTACAAATTTTGGTGCTCCTGTGTTGGGTGTGTATATATTTATAAGTGTTATGTCTTCTTGGTGGAGAGTCCCTTTTATCATTATATACTGTCCCTCTTTGTCTTTCTTTATCTGTTTTGCTTTGAAATCTACCTTGTCTGATATTAGTATAGCGACACCTGCTTTCTTTTGTTCATTATTAGCTTGGAGTATTGTTCTCCATCCCTTCACTCTGAGTCTGTGTTTGTCTTTGGGGCTGAGGTGTGTTTCCTGGAGGCAGCATATTGTTGGATCTTGTTCTTTGATCCATCCTGCCACTCTGTGTCTTTTGATTGGGGAGTTCAATCCGTTTACATTTAGAGTGATTATTGAGACGTGGGGGCCTACCACTACCATTTTGTGTCTTGTTTTCCAGTTTTCTTCAGTTTCCTTTGTTTCTCGTCCCATGGTTTAATCTGTTCTGATGTAGAGCTGCTACTCTCTGTTGTTGTCCTTCTACTTATCTCCTCTGCTCTTGGTTTTGTAGCCCCTTTCCTTTTTTGGATTTTTCAGGAATGAGGGTTTTCCTGAGGATTTCCTGAAGAGGAGGTTTTGTGGCAATGAACTCCCTTAATTTTTGTTTATCTGGGAAAGTTTTTATTTCTCCATCGTATTTGAAGGATATTTTCGCTGGGTAGAGAATTCTCGGCTGTAGGTTTTTGTCCTTCAGATTTTTGAATATATCATTCCACTCTCTTCTAGCCTGTAAAGTTTCTGCTGAGAAATCTGCTGATAGCCTGATAGGGGTTCCTTTGTAGGTTAGTTTCTTTTGCCTGGCTGTCCTTAATATTTTCTCCTTGTCGTTGACTTTTGCTAGCTTCACTACTATATGCCGTGGAGTTGGTCTTCTTGCATTGATAAAGTTTGGAGATCTATTGGCTTCTGTCACCTGAAGATCCATCTCCCTCACCAGATTTGGGAAGTTCTCAGCCATTATTTCTTTGAATAGGTTTTCTGCCCCTTTCTCCTTCTCTTCTCCCTCTGGTATACCTATAATCCTTACGTTGCATCTCCTAATTGTGTCTGATAATTCTCGGAGAGTTTCTTCATTTCTTTTAAGTCTTGCTTCTCTCTCCTCCTCTGCCTGCAACAATTCTATATTGCCATCTTCCAAATTGCTAATTCTTTCCTCCATATTATCGGCCCTACTGTTCAGAGCATCTAGATTTTTCTTAATCTCCTCTATTGTGTTCTTCATTTCCAGTATTTCTGTTTGGTTCTTCTTTATCATATCAAACTCTTTTGTGACATAGCTCCTGAACTCGTTGAGTTGTCGGTCAGAATTCTCTCTTAACTCAGTGAGTATTTTAATGATGGCTGTTTTGAAGTCATCATCATTTAGGTTATATATCTCATTTTCTTTGGGATTGTTTTCTGTGTATTTGTTACTTTCTTTCTGTTCTGGAGATTTAATGTATTTTTTCATATTGCTTGATGATGTTGATTTGTGCCTCCGCATGGAGATAGAGTTTAGTTGCTCCTTTCACTTGTTTCAGCTGCTGCGGTGGGGGGAGCAGCTGTTTATACTTCACCAACCAGGAACCCTGTCCGTAGTTGCTAACTGGGCCTGGGCCCCTCTTCGTAGCCACAGTGGCCCTTTGGATTCCCTCCTCTGCCGTGGGGGCCGTCACGGGGGGCTTCAGGCTGCAGGTGCCTACTGTTGTTGCCCACCTAGATGCGCTCTCTCCTTGGGGTCTGCAACGGTGTTATGGGCTTTTCCAGCGGCCAGGGGTGGGATCACTTTTATTTGTCGCTCGGTTGCTGTCGGCACCCACCGAATCTCACTTGTCCTCTATGGGTCGCAGGAGAGCTATTGGCATCTTCTACAGTCTGTGGTTAGTACACCTAGCTGTGCTGCTTTTGCCCTGGGGTCTTCCAGCCTTGTGGCTGGCGGCTGGGTGCCTTCTACTGGTGCTGTGCAGAGGCTTTCCCTAAGGCTTCTGTGAGCCTGTAGGGTTTCCCCCTAGGCTACTAAGCTGGGTCTCTGGAACTCTCTCCAGCCCCAGTCCTCTCCGAGATCTCCGGCAATCCCTAGCCTCACCAGGTGGGCAACGGCAGCTGGGGGTCGCCCCGCCCTCTGGGCTTCTCTCCGGGCCTCTGCCGGGAGCTCTGAATGCTCAGCGTGGCCCCTCTGCTACCGGCAGACAGAGAGTTTTGTCTGCTGCCTGGCGGAGCTCCAGCGCTTCCCCTCCGGGTCGCCGGACCCGCCTTTGAAAGTTCCCCCGCCCCGGTCCTCTCCGAGATCTCCGGCAATCCCTAGTCCCACAGGGCGGGCAACGGCAGCTGGGGGACGCCCCGCCCTCTGGGCTTCTGTCCGAGCCTCTGCCAGGAGCCCTGAATGCTGGGCGTGGCCCCTCTGCTAATGGCAGACAGAGAGTTTTGTCTGCTGCCTGGGCGGAGCTCCGGCGCTTCTCCACCGGGTCGCCGGACCCGCCTTTGAAAGTTCCCCCGCCCCGGTCCTCTCCGAGATCTCCAGCAATCCCTAGTCCCACGGGGCGGGCAACGGCAGCTGGGGGTCGCCCCGACCTCTGGGCTTCTCTCCGGGCCTCTGCCGGGAGCCCTGAGTGCTCAGCGTGGCCCCTCTGCTACCGGCAGACAGAGAGTTTTGTCTGCTGCCTGGGGGAGCTCCGGCGCTTCCCCTCCGGGTCGCCGATCCGGCCTTTGAAAGTTCCCCCGCCCCGGTCCTCTCCGAGATCTCCGGCAATCCCTAGTCCCACGGGGCGGGCAACGGCAGCTGGGGGTCGCCCCGCCCTCTGGGCTTCTCTCCGGGCCTCTGCCGGGAGCCCTGAGTGCTCAGCGTGGCCCCTCTGCTACCGGGAGACAGAGAGTTTTGTCTGCTGCCTGGCGGAGCTCCGGCGCTTCCCCTCCGGGTCGCCGATCCGGCCTTTGAAAGTTCCCCCGCCCCGGTCCTCTCCGAGATCTCCGGCAATCCCTAGTCCCCCGGGGCGGGCAACGGCAGCTGGGGGTCGCCCCGCCCTCTGGGCTTCTCTCCGGGCCTCTGCCGGAAGCCCTGAGTGCTCAGCGTGGCCCCTCTGCTACCGGCAGACAGAGAGTTTTGTCTGCTGCCTGGCGGAGCTCCGGCGCTTCCCCTCCGGGTCGCCGGACCCGCCTTTGAAAGTTCCCCCGCCCCGGTCCTCTCCGAGATCTCCGGCAATCCCTAGTCCCACGGGGCGGGCAACGGCAGCTGGGAGACCTCCGTGCCCTCCGTGTCTCTCTCTGGGACCCTCCGGGCGCCCCGAGCACCAGGCCGGGTCTCCCCGCCAATGGCGGGGAGAGACTCTCCCCGCAGGCTCAGGTGTGCAACTCCAAAGTTTCCCTCTGCGTTTAGGAGTAATTGCGGGGGGTTTAAGTAGGGTTCTGGTCACCTGTTTCCACCGTCGCTCCTCTGTTGTGTTCTCGCTCCTGCCCTAGATGTGTGTGGATCCTCTGGGGGCGTCCGTTGGAAGAAAGCCGCTTGCGGGTACTAGGCTGCCCGTCGGGGTCGGAGAGTTTTCACCTATTTCCACATCCTCCCGGAGGAAAGTCCGTCCGCCTTCCGATGTATAGTCGCGTGGGTGTCTCAGACGTCCTGAGATGCTGTCTGGATATCCTTTGTCAAGCGATAAGTGTCCAAATAATTGTAGACTCGAAGGGCAAGAGACAAAGAGGACTACTCACGGCGCCATCTTGGAATTCCTTCCCTTTGATTTCTTCATTGATCCAATGGTTGCTCAGTAGCATGTTGTTTAGTCTCCACATATTTGTGACTTTCCCAGCTTTTTTCTTGCAGTTGATTCCTAGTTTCATAGCATAACAGTCAGAAAACATGTTTGATATGTTTTCAATCTTCTTAAATTCACTGAGGCTTGCCATGTTTCCCAACACATGGTTTATCCTTGAGAATGTTGCATGTGCACCACTTGTGAAGAATGTGTATTCTGTTCTTTTTGTATGGAATGTGATATATATACATATGTACGAAGTCCAACTGATCAAGTCTTCATCTAAATACACTATTTAGATTGACTTTCTGTCTGGATGATCTACCCAGTGATGTAAGTGGTGTGTTGAGGCCCCCTACTATTAGTTGTGTTGCTGTTAATTTCTCTCTGTAGGTCTGTTAATAGTTATTACACATACTTTGATGCTCCTCTGTTAGGTGCATATTTATTCAAAAGTCCTCTTGGTACAAAGGTCCCTTTTATCATTATATACTGCTCATTTTTGTCTTTCACTGCCTCTTTTATCTTGAAGTCTGCTTTCTCTGATATAAGTATGACAACACCTACTTTCTTTTGCTTGGAATATTGTCTTTAATCCCTTCACTCTGAGGCTGTGTTTCTCTTTAGAGTTAAGATGTGTTTCCTGGAGGCAGCATATTGTTGGGTCTTGTTTTCTAATCCATCTAATTATTCTGTGTTTTTTGATTGCAGAATGCAAGTCGTTTAGATTTAGAGTGATTATTGATATATGATGGCTTAATACTGCCATTTTATCTCATTTGTCGGTTGTTCTATATTTCCATTGTTTCTCTTCCTTTGTCTTTCTGACTGCCACTTCATTTTGGTGGTTTTCTGAGCAAGTTTTCTCCTTTTTATGTATTGCAGCTCTCCTATGATTGTTTTTTCAGTGGTTACTGAGAGGTTTGTATAAAAGATCTCATAGATGAGATAGTCCATATTCTGATACCCTCTTATCTATGTTAGTCTAAACAGATTCCATCCCCTTCCTCCTTCCTTTCTGAGTTATTGTTGTCTCAAATTATCCTGTTTTGTGTTGTGAGTTTGTGACTAAATTGAAGGATTTATAGTTATTTGTTATGCTTTCCTGCCCTTTGCCCTTTATTTTATCATTAACTGTTTGCTAATCTGTTCTGATAGAGAGCTACAATATTCTGATGTAGTTTGACTATTTATCTCCTCACTGAAAACTTTATACATCTTTCCCTTTTTGTTTCGGGTATGAGGGCTTCTTCAACATTTCTTATAAAGGAGGTCTAGTGGTGATGATCTCCCTCAGTTTTTTATCTGGGAAAGCTTTTATTTCTTCATTGTATTTGAAGGATAGTTTCATTGGATGGAGTATGTTTGGTTGAAAGGTTTTTGTCTTTCAGTATTTTGAATATATTGGTCCATTTTCTCCTAGCCTGTACAATTTCTGCTGAAAAATCTGCAGAAAGCCTCATAGGAGTTCCTTTGTAGGTTATTTCCTTCTGCCTTCTTGCCCTTAATATGTTTTCTTTGTCATTGACTTTTGCCAATTTAAGTATTCTATGCACTGGAGAGGGTCTTTTTGCATTGGTGGAAATAGGACTTCTATTTTTTTCATGTACTTGTAGGTCCAGTTCTTTCCCAAGGTTTGGGAAGTTTTCAGCTATTACTTCTTTGAATAAGCTTTCTGCTCCTTTCTCCCACTCTTCTTCATCTGGAATGCCTATAATCCTTATGTTGCATTTCCTAATAGAGTCAGATATTTCTCAAAGAATTTCATCATTTTTTTAAAAGCTTAGTTCTCCTCCTCCACCTGAAGCATTTCTATATTTCTGTTTTCAAAATCAATAATTCTGTCCTCCATAATGTCAATTCTATTACGTAAGGATTCTAGATTATGTTTTATCTCATTAATTCTGTTCTTCATCTCCAGAATTTCTGTTTTTTTATTTTTTAGAGTTTCAATCTCTTTGGTGAAGTAGTCCCTCTGCTCATTGATTTTATTCCTGAGTTCATTGAACTTTCTTTCTGAGTTTTCTTGTGACTTGAGTTTCTTTATGACAACTATTTTGAATTCTCTGTCATTTAGATTGTAAATTTCTCTGACTTCAGGATTGGTTTCTGTAGACTTGTCATTTTCCTTCTGCTCTGAAGTTTTAGTGTAGTTTTTCACGATGTTTGATGAGCTGATCCTCTTCCAATGCATTTGTAGTAGTAGTATCAGGCTGCAGATTCCACCTACCACCTCTGTGGGGGTAGGAGCTGTGTGTTTTCTGAGCCTGTTGCATCTGCTGGAAATTGTGCTGGTAGGGCTTTTCTGCATTTGTCCACTGGCCACAGTGCTTGACAGGTCACACACACACACACACAAACACATGGGTGCTCTGGTGTGGGAATGCTGCCTTGGCAAGGGAACAGCTGAGCTGGTGTGCTAAGTGGGAGGGAAGGGGCACTTTCCTTTGTACATGTGGCTGGATCTGCACTCATGGGCTGTTGGCCTGGGATGCTGCATTTGCTGGAGGCACCCACACAGTGACTGAGCTGTGCCAGTTAGTGGAGAGTTTTCCCATGGATGGAGGCACCACAGCATGCTGGATGTTCCTGCAGCCAGGCTGCAACTCTGAAAGTGAAGTATTTGTGCATATGCCTAGCTGGTCTCTACCTTGTCCTACAGTCATTTACCAGTTGCTGCGTGAGGACCTGTGTCCTAGATTGCTGCCACTGTGGGAGGGAAGGCTCCACCCACTTCTTTCCACTGCTTCCTGGGGATCCAGGGCCCACCCCTACCTTCATTTGTATGGCTTCGTGGATCTCTCAGATGTCTTATTGTGCTTTGTAGGGAATCCTCTTTTGGTTAATGAGTGTCCTTTTAGTTGTAACTTAGAGGGGAGAGACCAAAGCAACAATTCACTCTGCCAAGATGCTGATGTCACTCTGTAGTTATTATTTTTTGAAAGATAATTTACAACTTTGTAGTGTTAAGAGGTTTGTCCATTAATGTCTAATGACACTCTGAGGACAGAGTTAGCCATATTAAAGATAGATACATCTCAAGTTAAGTGACACTTTGAGGAGAAAAAATACGCACAAGAACCTGGGTTCTTGCTTTATGGATCGTAGTGTTCTAAGTGAAGTTTAAATAAGCAAATGCCATTTTTACTGATGTGTTTAGCTGCAGGTAGGCCTATGTGATTGTGATAAAGGCCAAGAGCAGGGGCATTAAATGTACTGGATTGAATCACAATTCAGTCACTTATTCTGTGCTCTGCCTTATAAATATTTTTTATTACAATTTATTACATGATAATCCCTTCTCAATTTAATTTTTTAATTGATTTAAGGTTATTAAAGTTTTCTATTTTTTCTTGAACTTTTGTGACTCAGTCTTTCAGTTTTTTGTATTTAAATTTTCAAGTTTACTGGCATAAAGTTGTTCATAATATTGTCTTATTTATTTAATTTTTAGAGGATCTCTTGTTATATCCAGTCTTTCATTCCCAATATTTATTGATAGTTTGCATTCTCTTTCTCTCCATCTCTCATCTCTCTCTCTCTGTCTCTTTCTCTCTTTAGTTCTCTTTCTTGACTGGTCCAGCTGGAAGTATGTCAGTTTCATCAACCATTTTAAAAAAGGAAATCTGGTTTTAACTCTTCTTTAAATCTTTGGTAGAATTTGTTAGTGTGATACCAACGCTTCTCAAATTCTTCCAAAAAATTGAAGAGGAGAGAGCATTTCCAATATCATTTTACAGTGCCAGTATTACCCTGATAACTAAAACCAGACAAAGACTCTATTAGAAAAAGGATGTTATAGGCCATTATCCTTGATGAACATAGATGCAAAAATCCTCAACAAAATACCAGTAAACAGAATTCAATAGCATATTAAATGGATCATACCTGATGACCAAGTGGGATTTATCCCTTGGATGCAAGGGCAGTTCAATATACACAAATCAATAAATGTGATACACCACAATCGCAGAATGAAGGATAAAAATCATACAATCATCTCAATCACGTAGAAAAAGTATTTGACAAAATTCAGCACCCTTTCATGATAAAAATTCTCATGAAATTAGTTATAGAAGGAATGTACCTCTATATAGTACAGTCCATACAGTTGTACATCACTTAATGATGGGGACACTTTTTGAGAAATGCATCAGTAGGTGATTTTGTCATTGTGCAAAAATCATAAAGTGTATACTTACACAAACTAGAAAGTATAGCCCTACACACATAGGCTATATGGTACTAATCTTACGGGACCACCATCATATAAGTGGTCCATCATTAACTAAAATGTTGTTATGTGGTGCATGACTGCATATGAGAAGCAAGTAGCTCATGTCATACTCAATGGTGGAAAACTAAAATCTTTTCCTTTAAAATTGGAAACAAGACAAACATGCCCACTCTCACTACTTCTATTCATCATAATACTGGAAGTTCTAGCCAGAGTAATTAGACAAGACAAGGAAATCTAAATTTGAAAGGAAAAAGTAAAAGTGTCTTTGTTTGCTGATGCCATGATCTTATACGTAGAAAAACTTGCATAACTTTCATAGGTCTTCTAGAATTTTGATAGATTAGGGTTTTACAGTTAGGTCTATGAGGTCTATTTGAGATAATATTTCTACATGATAAGACTTATGATTCAAAGTTCTTTTCTTTTTTTTTTTTGTATATGTACATCCGTTGTTCTAGTAACATTTGTTGAAAAGACTATCCTATTTTCACTAAATTGCCTTTAAACTTTTTCAAATGTCAGTTGTTAATGTTTGTGTGCATCTATTTCTAAGCCCCTGTTATTAATGCTAATATCACATTGGCTTTCTACTGGAGCTTTATAAGACATCTGAAATTCAGGTAGTGTTAGCTTTCCAGTTTGTTGTTCTTTTCAAAGTTGTTTTGGGTATTCTAGATACTTTTCATTTTGATAGGACTTTAGGATAATTTCTCAATTTCTACAAAAAAAGTTTACTGAGATTTGGGTGTTGGATATATTGAATCTATAGAACAATTTGTGGAGAATTTACATCTTACTAATATTAAGTCTTCTGGCCCAAGAACAAGATATATCTTTCTATTTATTAGGTTTTCTTTAATTTCTTTCAACAATATTTTATACTTTTCAGTGTCTAAGTCTTGAATATATTTTATAAGATTAACCCCTAAGTATTTGGTATTGTTATGCTATTGTAAATCATTTTATTATTTCTTATTAAATCTTACTTTCTAACTATCTGTTACTAGTATATAGATATACAATTGATTTTGTGATTTATCTTATACTCTATAACCTTGCAAAATTCACTTATTATTTCTAGATTATTTGTAGATTTTTAAAGACTTTCTATATAGACAATTATATAATTTGCAAAAAAATTCAGATTTACTTCTTCCTTTATAATTTTAAAAACTTCTATTTCATTTTCTTGTGTTATTGCACTGGTTAGACCTACAGTACAGTGTTAAATATAAGTGATGAAAGCAGAAATCTATGACTTCTTCCCGATCTTAAGGAGAAAGCATTCATATTTAAGTATGATATAAGGTATGAGTTTTTTATCTGGATACAGACATTCTCTTTTATTTCTATTTTACTGAGAGATTTTTTTCATCAGAAACATATATAGGATTTTGTCAGATGCTTTTCCTGCATCTTTTGTGATGATCACTGTCTTTTTCATTTTTAGTGATTACTATTTTGTTTAGAATTTTTCATCTATGTTTATGTAGGATATACATATGTGGCTTCCTTTTCTTGTAATGTATTTGTCTTGCTTTGGTATCAGGGTAATGCTGACATTATTGAATGAGTTGGAAAGTATTCTCTCTTCTTCAAATTTCTTGAAGAGTTTGTGCAGAATTGATGTTACTTCTGGTTTTGTTTTAGAAGTCAATTAGTTAAGCCTTGTACTGCAAATCTGATTCCTAGGTGGCAGCTTTCATTTCACTGAAGATCTTTTGTTTTAGTAGCTGCGTTCAGTCTGTCCCACAAATGTGTGATTCAGGCTCCAGCCTCAGAGGTGAGTAGATAGAATTTAGAAATCTCTCTGTGTCTTTCCTTTCTGGGATTTCCTCTCTATGACTAATGCCCAAGGTTTCCCCAGATTCAGTTTTCTGTTTTCCCCAGACCAGAAAGACTACAGTTTTCCACTGCTCCAGTTACTCCAGATATTCTAGTGACTGAGACTGGTTCCAAGATAAAAGCTATGAAAATAGGAACTCATTTCTTACAAATCCTCTACTCCAAGTGTAGACTCTCTATCAGAATGTGCCTGCTTCACTTTACTCGCTAGTACCCCTACACAAGCACTCTTTGTATTATGTCCAGAATTTATAGATGTCATCTGCAGGGGTTTCAGTGTGGTAGAATCTTATTCAACCACTATTGGATGCAGAAGTCTCTGTGTTTGCTTTTTGTATTTTCTCTGACCTTTCCCTCGACTTTAAACTCTCATTTTCTTAGTCATCGCTGCATTGAGTGTGCCTGTGTCTAACAACCTCACTGCCACTTCAGTGTCCTACATCTAATCTGCTGGGAACTTAGAAACTAAAACTCCTAACATAGTAGAATTTGGTATAAAAGAAGAGTAGATGGTCTCAGAGATATCCTTATGTCCATAAAGATTATGACCTTAATTATATAAACATTGTGTAACAAAGTTTGGCTGCTTTCAAGTTTTATTTAATCACTTCAAAGTTTTTATTTCTGCTGTATTTGTTAAATTAGAAACTCTCATTATATTAAACCTGACAAAGCAAGATGTTTTCCTTATACATGTACAGACTGCCACACAGACCTACAAGCACGCTTTTTAAAATTTAAGCCAATTTACCCAGCATCTTTGAACTGCTTGAGAGAAATATGTGCAAAACCCCCCATAGACTTATCTTTATTAATTATACAAAGAACATAATGATTTATACATATTGGTTAGGCTGAGTACGTAGAATGAAAACTAAAATTCGTTTTCAACTATTGATAACCCAGCGTGGGTTTTTGATTCAGGATTTATTGTTAATCTTGCAACAATATTTTTTATAAATTGAAGCATTTGCTATTTTCTTTTTTTAAGCTGTCCCTAGGATGCCCTTGTAACTGAAAGGCTTAATAGGCTTTACGGCTGTGAATTATTTTCACCAATACTCGAGTGTACAACATAATATATACTAGAAGTGCTGAGTCTATTCTTCGAATCAGTACAAGCTCACACAGCTTATTAAAACTTTGTTCAGTTTTCCCATTTTTTCTGTCCATATTTGATTTCAGAACATTTTGGGTTTTTCCCACATGAGCTAAACTTGAAGCTTATGGATTTACCAATACTCTATGCACTTTTGAACTTTGCCATCTGATCCTAAGAAACACAGGTTCTTTTTGTTCCTATGCATAAGAATATATTATTGGTAGGTATTTTTACTTCAGTTTCATCTAAATGGCTAATCCATATGGATGGGTAAATATCTCCATCAACCACACATATCCGTATATTTTTCAAGCCAGTTATTTTCGATTCTACCCACTCAGGTTAAATTGGAAAAGCAGAGATGTAGCATTTCTTTTTCTCTGTTTGACTTCCCATTAGTTAGTTGGATATGACTCAAATAAGATTTCTTGTTGTTGTTGGTCTCAAAAGTAACTGGCCCCTAAAGACCAGACAGAAGAGACATATTTGGAATATGAAAATTAATGTAAGCAGTTTTTAATTAACTTAGAGGGACCCTCTTACACTTAAGATATAACATTGTTATCAAAGAAATAACTAACAGAGCTAGGAGAAATTACATATGGCTGAAACAAGTGAAAGCTCTCCTTTAATTTTCAAATGGATTAGAAATATGGTAAAAAAAAAAAAAATTGTTTGAGGGTGACCTCAAAGAGTCTAGGTAATAGCGATAAATGATCTTCATTTAAAGAAAATGTGAAATATCCGAAAACTCTCCAAATGGCAGTCTCCAGTGGGAAATAATGGGAGCTTTGGGGAAAAAGATTTCAAGAAGCATTTTCTCATCCAGGTGCCAGACAAAATTCTCCAATAGAGATGAGCATCTTTATTTCTTATTTTCGAGCCAGTACAATAAGTAGAATATGTTATAGTGATGACTGTGGATATCCATATGGGTGAGTGTGTTTATCTTTAATTCGGGCGCTGATTCATGGTCTCTGACTTATGTGGGTTTTGGTAAAGCTATTAAATTATTATAAGTTATAATCACTAGCAACTGAGGCCAAAAATAAAACTTGTGACTTACATAGGAACAACACCGTCTGGTTGCATGAACACTTCTAAGCCATCCATTTATTTTTTTATTTATTTTTTGAGGAAGATTAACCCTGAGGTAACATCCGCCGCCAATCCTCCTTTTGCTGACGAAAATTGGCCCTGAGCTAACATCCGTGCCCATCTTCCTCTACTTTATATGTGACATGCCTGCCACAGCATACACAGCATGGCTTGACAAGAGATGCATAGGTCCGTGCCTGGGATCCACACCCGCAAACCCCAGGCTGCTGAAGCAGAACACGCGAACTTAACCATTACACCATTGTGCTGGTCCCTATTTTGCTTTTTTGGTGTGGCTATATTTCGCAGTCATTAAGCAAAATCAAAATATACCTTAGATATGTAACATGAGAGCTGTATGGCACAATCCTGGAGGGAGGAAGGGAATTGAAGCCCTCAGTGAACATAGAAACTTTTTAAGGACTGACTGGGACCTGGATATTAGAGTGAGAAGATTCAATGGCTTTCTGGTCAATCCAGGTAAACAGGGAAGATGGTGGCACTTATCAAACCACAAATTGTCTTTTCTTCATGGAATTGGCAAACATTGAAAAGCTGCTTGAGCTGAAACTCATGATGGTAAGATTCCTGGAATCCTGGAAAGTGGCTGTCCTAGCTGATTGCAGCACAAGCAGCTGAGATCTGGTGGCAGAAAGCAAGCAGAGTGGGCAATTCTTCAGAGAGGTGTTCTATCTGCTTTCAGGATTCTGAGCTTTCCTGTGAGGCAAAGGAAGGACTCACTTACCTTGATGATGATACATTCCAGGTAGGCCTTCAATAAGATCGACATCGACAGATTCCATGCAATTCTGTTAGGAAACAGTACACTCATTGAGGTTTTTCTTGTGGGTAAGGTAAATGGATTTTATAGACATGGAAAGTGCACATTTTAATGTTTGTATACATATATGTATAGATATATATTTTAGCTAAAATTCTTGATATTATTGCACGAGATAGTTTTTTTTTAATATATATATTTTTAAGAATTCTGTTTCTGGAAAAGGGAGCGGACTACATAGAAGTAGCCCATGAATGAATTTACCCAGAGAAATTCTTGGGAGATTGTGTGAAAGGTGGCAGTACCTAAACTCCTATTTTGTATCCAAAAGGCAAGTATAATATTCTGGGACTTGAACGCCATTTTTAAAACATCAGTTGGAAAGAAAAGGAGGAAGGAGTTTGGAACTGGTAGAAGATCATGAGTAAAACCAGGCCAACCCACAGTCAGGCACAACGTCTAGAGGGCAGGAGAGGCATAACGGTGATTTTCAATGGGTACCAGAATTCTGAGTCGTCTCAGCAGAGCTGTGCATAGTGGGCAGCATGGAGACATGGGAAACACATCTTACAGAATCAGGAGTGGGGATGCTTACATGGGTGAGCTCTTTGCATGCGACTGGTTCCTGGACCCTGGGCCAGGGTACTAGCAAGTATGTCATCTCTGGAAACATGTTCGTGGTGACCAGAAGAACTTTGATTTGGGGGCAAAATGAAAGTCTAGGGTTACCAGTGCCCTGGTTTGGAGGACGCTTGTAGTTAAATAACACTCATTTCATGTCTAAGGAGGTCAGGAAACTGGAGCAAATAAAGGTTTAGTTATGCAGACCTGTACACAGAAGCAAAAGTGGGTGGCAGGAGAACTAGATAGATCTTGACAGAAAGAAGCCTAAGTTCACTTTCTGTGGTAGGCGGATTGCTTCTCTTCTCCTCTCTATATGTATATATATATATCTCAAAAAAATGTTCTTATATTGCAAAATATCATTGAACTCTATGCAAATATAATGTTGATACATCCAAATTACCTTTCCCCAATCATATTTCATCACCATTGTTTACTGTTTTTTCTTTTTTCTCTATAGGCAGTTTTGTCATCGTTGTTGGTTTGTTTATTGCTTTTAAGGAAAAAGGTACCTGCTGCTCTCTGTAGAGGCCAGGACTGAAGGTCTCCTTGGAGGAGGTCTTCCCTGTCCTAGAAAGGTCTGTATAGCCTTTTTGTTATTTGCATGCAGAATGAATACGCATCTATTGCCCTAGGAAATGGGTTGATAGGACCTTATATGGTTTATTCTTAGCTTTGTTTCTTCTTTGCTTTGTTTTCTTTTTTATTGATCAAATTAGTAATGGCACATCGCCCAAACTCCTAAGGTGTTGATAATTGAGTATTGAACATACTATAAGATGAAATTGTGACCATGTGCTTGTGGCTCTTTGGGAATAGAAAATTAACCCAAAGTTTAAAACATTTGCATTTTACACCTCTATCTGCTAAGAAAATTCAACATTTTAAGGGTCATTTTCTTATTAAATGCATTTTTTTATGTTTATCTGGTAGTCAGAATTCTAAGAATGACTTCCAAAGCCCCTCCACCTGTAAAATCTTCTCCCCTTTAAGTGTGGGTGGGCCTATGAAAATGATGATTTATCATTCCCATAGTTATGTTAAATTATGTAGCAAAAAGGAATGATCTGGCTGGCCCTAATCTAGTTACATGAGCCTTTTAAAGTGAAAGAGTTTTTTTAAAGCTGGTGGCAAAAAGGGAAGCAGAGAGATTCAAGCACCAGAAGGATTTGGCACACCGTAGCTGGCTTGTGGATACGAGGAGCCACATGATAAGAAATGCAGGGGACCTCTAGAAGCTCAAAGTGGCCTCCTGCTGGTAGTCAGCAAGGAAATGACCTGTCAGTCCTACAAACACAAGGAACTGAATTCTGACAACAACCTGAATGAGCTTGGCAGCAGATTCAACCCTAGATCCAGAGAGTAGGAGCTCAGCCTGACTGACATCTTGATTTTGGCCTGTGAGACCATAATCAAAGCACCTAGTCAGACTCATCTGTACTTCTGACTTATGAAATGTGCAAGACAATAAGTGGGTATTGTTTTAAGCCTCTAAATTTGTGGTAACTAGTTAAACAGCAATGGAAAATTAGTAGAGTCTACCATATGCTCTGTATGAAGTGTTGAAAACACAAGATGAATAGAACTCTATTGCTTCTTTTGAGATATTTACAGCATAGTAAACAAGAACACCAAATATAATTACAATGTAGTAAATGCAATGATAGAAGTTGTTTATAAAATACTGTGGGAATGCAAATATGTGGTGGCAAATTCTGCCTAGGGAAATCAGCAGAAATCTTTCAGAGATGATGAATGTTGGATTTTATAATGAAAAAGTAATATGTAACAGGGACAGACAATATTATTAGGCAAAAGAGACAGAACTTCTTAATGCATGAATATTCACAACCTTGCAAAACTGATTGAAGGTGCAAAGAAGGTCAGTTTCAATTTTATAAGAAATTAACTAGTGCAAGTGTGAGTGTACCTTAGTGTTTGGAGAAATAATTCTATCTCAGAATATCCATTTGATCATGTTTCAGGGAGATTTCCTCCAAGCAATTCTGACTAAGCAGTACTGATCATCAACGAGTAACTTAATTGAATTTCTACGATGTATGTAATAGCTTCACTAGCTCAGCAAGGTAAGTTTTAAGTCTTGAAAACTGCTCTATCAGGTAAGATTAGATTCAGCTAGGAGTGACTCAAACTTCAAATAACAGCAACCTTAATAAGACAGGCATTTATTTCTGTCATGTAAAAGTCTTGAGGTTGGTAGTTAGGTTGGAGCTGTTATGTTGGCTTCATGGTGTCAGGGATCTGGGCTTTTATGGCCAGAAGCATATGTGCCTTACATTCCCAAGGTTATCTCATGATCTGTTTGTCTGTTAAAACTCCAGGATTTACATCATATTCCCCTCAGTGGGCAGAAGTAAGGATGATTATGCTACCCCTCCTTTTACATCCCAGTAAAGTTATCACCCAGAAGTTGCACATATCACTTCCATTTATAAATTTTTGATCAGACCTTATTCATATAGTCACTAGCTACAAGGAAGGCTAGAGAATGTAGTTCTAATTCAGATGGACATATCACTACTAAAAGTCATAGATTCTATTACTGTATGTTATAAAAGTTATACACCTTGTAGGTATCAACTAAGAGTAAGCACCCATATATTTTCTTGAGATTTTACATTTGCACTTACTTTAAGAAAAGCTGAGTTATTTTTAACATAATGGTGGTGTTTAAGACACTGTTAAAACATCATTTGCAAAAATTTTTAACTTTAGGTGATAATAGGTCATTTAACAGTGAAATTGGAAGAAAGTGTAGGCCTATGAAGAACTACACTTATACATAGACTAAATGATAGTTATTCACTTTTAAAAGGAGATCATAAAATATACTATTTTCTTGATATAGTGTTATTCCCTCACCTTTAAGCACTGGACATTTAGAAAAAAACAGTTCAAAGTCTTAAAGTGCATTACTCACATAATAATTAGAGTGCATGTTATTAAGAAGACTATGGACAAGAATTTTAAAACAATTTATACAGCTTACAGAAAAACTGAATTAGCAAGTTTAACTTTGCTGGAGATAGTAGCAAAGAATCTTTCATAAGAGCTTGAGTGAGTATAATATATAAGCAGCTATATGTTTTCAGGGAAGTATTCCTTTTTTAGAACTTGAAGAGTGTAAGAGTATGTGCCATTAAATAGTAACTTGAATGAGTGTTGCTGAAGTCTTCCCCAGAAAAGAAGAGAGTTGGAAGTACAAAGCTATCTCATGATAACCTTGAAAAATAGCAACCTAAGAACCATAATAGATGAGAAAATCAGAAGCTCAAGATTCACTGGGAAGGAGAAGAAGTGATGTGGAGCTCCTCAAAAACCTTCATCCCCAGAGAATTGTTACTATTTGATCTGTTTGGCAGCTTCCTGGTCTTATCATTATTTGCAGTCTGTCTCTATTCAATCTGACTCAGAGCTCACTCAATGAGGAAAGCTCTATCCCCAGGACAAAAAACAAACAAACAAAAAAACCCAGTGACTATTGTTTAACATTGTAGGTGCCTGAAGTTGCTAGTATTGGAAGTCCTAGCCTGAGCAATCAGGCAAGAAAAAGAAATAAAAGGGATCCAAATTGGAAAAGAAAAAGTGAAACTGTCACTCTTTGCAGATACCATGATTTTATACGTAGAAAGCCCTAAAGAATCCACTAAAAAACTTTTAGAAATAATAAATGAATACTGTCACGTCTCAGGATAAAAAATCAACATACAAAAATCGGCTGCATTTCTATACACCAAGAATGAAGTAGCAGAAAGGGAAACTAAGAATACAATCCAATTTACAATTGCAAGACAAAGAATAAAATACCTAGGGATAAACTTAACCAAAGAGGTGAAAGATCTGTACACTGAAAACTATAAAACATTGTTGACAGAAATTGAAGAAGACACAAAGAAATGGAAAGATATTCTGTGCTCTGGGATTGGAAGATTTAACATAGATAAAATGTCCATACTTCCTAAAGTGATCTATAGTTTCAATGCAATCCCTATCAAAGTTCCAAAAACATTTTTCTCAGAAATAGAACAAAGAATCCTACGAGGGAGCCAAGAGCATACAATGGAGAAAGGAAAGTCTCTTCAATAAATGGTGTTGGGAAAACTGGACAACCACATGCAAAAGAATGAAAGTAGACCATTATCTTACACCATGCACAAAAATCAACTCAAAATGGATTAAAAACTTGAATGTAAGACCTGAAACCATGAAACTTCTAGAAGAAAACATAGGCAGTACACTCTTTGACATTGGTCTTAGCAGCATATTTTCAAGTCCCATGTCTGACAGGGCAAGGGAAACAAAAGAAAAAATGAACAAATGGGACTACATCAAACCAAAAAGCTTATGCACAGCAAAGGAAACCATCAACAAAACAAAAAGACAACCTAACAATTTGGAGAAGATATTTTCAAACCATATATCTGATAAGGGGTTAATATCCAAAATATGCAAAGAACGTATATGTCTCAACAACAAGAAAACCAACAACTCAATTAAAAAAATGGACAAAAGATCTGAACAGAGATTTCTGCAAAGAAGATATACAGATGGCCAACAGGCACATGAAAAGATGTTTGACATCATTAGCTATCAGGGAAATGCAAATCAAAACTACAATGAGATATCACCTCACTCCAGTCAGAATGGCTATCATTAACAAGACAGGAAACAACAATTGGTGGAGAGAAGGGAACCCTCCTACACTGCTGGTGGGAGTGCAAACTGGTATAGCCACTATGGAAAGCAGTATGGAGTATCCTCAGAAAATTAAGAATAGATCTACCATATGATCCAGCTATTTCACTACTGGGTATTTATCCAAAGAACTTGAAAACACAAAGGCATAAAGATACATGCACCCCTATGTTCACTGCAGCATTGTTCACAATAGCCAAGACTCAGAAGCAACCTATGTGCCCATCAAAGGATGAATAAATAGATAAAGAAGATGTGGTATATATACATAATGGAATACTACTTAGCCATAAGAAATGATGAAATCTGGGCATTTGTGACAACATGGATGAATCTTGAGGGTATTGTGCTAAGTGAAATAAGTCAGAGGGAGAAAGTCAAATACTGTATGATCCCACTCTTTTTTTTTTTTTTTTTATTTTTTTATTAATGTTATGATAGATTACAACCTTGTGAGATTTCAGTTGTACATTTTTGTTAGTCATGTTGTGGGTACACCACTTCCCCCTCCGTACCCTCCCCCCACCCCCCCTTTTCCCTGGTAACCACCAATCAGATCTCCTTCTCAATATACTAATTTCCACCTATGAGTGGAGTCATATAGAGTTCGTCTTTCTCTGACTGACTTAT
The DNA here is from genome assembly GCF_041296265.1 of Equus caballus. NCBI lineage: Eukaryota > Metazoa > Chordata > Mammalia > Perissodactyla > Equidae > Equus > Equus caballus. The sequence goes on from NC_091707.1 coordinate 39,701,483, forward strand.
TTCGCTTAACATAATACCCTCGAGGTCCATCCACATTGTTGTGAATGGGCCAATTTCGTCTTTTTTTATGGCTGAGTAGTATTCCATTGTGTATATATACCACATCTTCTTTATCCAATCATTAGTTTCTGGGCATGTAGGCTGGTTCCACGTCTTGGCTATTGTAAATAATGCTGCAATGAACATAGGGGTGCAACGGACTCTTGAGATATCTGATATCAGGTTCTTAGGATAGATACCCAGTAATGGGATGGCTGGGTCATAGGGTATTTCTATTTTTAACTTTTTGAGAAATCTCCATACTGTTTTCCATAGTGGCTGTACCAGTTTGCATTCCCACCAACAGTGTATGAGGGTTCCTCTGTATGATCCCACTCTTAAGTAGAAGATAAAAACAATGACAAACACACACATAGCAACAGAGATTGGATTGGTGGAGGGAGAGGGGGAGGGCAAAAGGGGGGTTTGGGCACACATGAGTGGTGATAGATTATGATTAGTTTTTGGGTGGTGAACATGATGTAATCTACACAGAATTTGAAATATATTACAATGTACATCTGAAAGCTATATAATATTATAATACAATGTTACTGAAATAAAAAATAAAAGTAAAAAAAAAAACCCAGTGACTATTTTTTAACATTGTAGGTGCCTGAAGTGGCTATAGCGACTGAGACAAATAAGAAATTAGCCAAAAACCTTAAAAGGAAAATCTGAGAAATGAGAAACAAAAGGCAGAGATTGCCTAAATGTATTAAAACAAACATGATTCAACAATATGCTGTCTATAAAAGACATACCTTAAATTCAATGACAAAAAGAGAATGAAAAAAAAGGATGGAAAAGATATATCATGCAAACAGTAAACAAAAGAGAACGAAAGTGGCTTACTAATATTAGATATAAAAGGCTTTAAGGTAAAAAATTATTATTGGAGATAAAAAAATGACAGTTATAATGACAAAAGTATTAATCCATCTGGAAGACATAACATTATAAACATATACACCTAACAATGAGGTCCCAGAAGGCACGAAGCAAGAACTGACAAAACTGAAAGGAGAATAGACAATTATATCAAACTCGACACCCCATTTCCAACAATGGATACAACAACCAGACAGAAGACTAATAGGAAATACAGAAATCAAAACAGCACAAACCAGCTATATCTAACAGACACGCATAGAACGCTCCATTCAACAGCAACAGAATTGTTGTTGTGCACATGGATCATTCTCCTGGATGGACCATATATTAGGCTATAAAACAAGCTAGAATAAATTTAAAAGGATTGAGATCATAAAAAGTGTTTTCTCTAACCACAATGGGCTAAATTTAGAAATTAAAAACAGAAATACATTTGAAATATTTTGAAATACATTTGAAAAATTCACAACTATGTGGAAATTAAACAACACACTCCTAAATAACCTAATTGACAAATGGGCCAAAGAAAAAATGGAAAGAGTACATAGATAATACTTTGAGATAAAGTAAAATGATCATACAAGATACTGAAACTTATGGAATGCAGTTAAAGCAGTACTCAGAAGGAAATTTATATCTGTAAATACTCATGTTAAGAAGTTAGAGAGCCAATGCTGATGGCCTAGTGGTTAAAGTTTGGCGTGCTCCATTTCAGCTGCCTGGGATAGGTTCTCAGGTGCAGAACCTCACCACTCATCTGTCAGTAGCCATGCTGTGGTAGTGGCTCACACAGAAAAACCAGAAAAACTTACAAGTAAACACAATTATATACTGGGGCTTTATTGGGGAGGAAAGGAAGAGAAAAGGAGGAAGATTGGCAACAGATTTTAGCTTAAGGCGAATCTTCCTCTGCAAAAGAAAAAAAAGTTGGAAAGACCTCAAATCAATAGCACAAGCTTGAGAAACTAGGAAAAAACCCAAAACCCAAGTGAAAAGAATGAATGAACTAGAGAATTAAAAAACAACAGAAAAAACTCAACAAAACCCAGATTTGGTTCTTCGAAAATATCAATAAAATTGACAAGCCTTTAGGTTGATTGACCAAGAAAAAAACACAGAAGTCTCAAATCTTCTTATCAATATACAAAAATTTACTGTATTTTTATATACTAGCTATCATATTCTGAAAATGAAATTATGAAAACAATTTTATTTACAACAACATCAAGTAGAATGAACTGTATGAATAAATTAAACAGGCTGCAAAACTTTTACACTAAAATCTACAAAACATTGTTGAATGAAATTTAAAAATAAGTAAACAAATTTAAAGACATCTCGTGTTCATAAGTTAGAAGATAATATCTTAAAGATGACATTTCACAAATTGATCTACAGATTTAGTGCATTCTTTTTTCTACAGAAATTGAGAAGCTGATTCTAAAATTCATATGAAAATGCAAGAAACACAAATAGTTTTAGTGGATAGCAAAACAGTGTTTTATAAATGGAAACAATCCTATTTTGGAGAATTCTCCTCTACCCTGACATTTCTCCAATTTGAGGAGCCTTTGAGGTTGGGACTGACTATTATTCGAGGAAGAATAAATTTAAAATGGCCATCCTTTCCCTCCCTTCTCTACCAAATACAAACTATGGGTTTGGTTCAGGGACAAAAAAGCAAGTGCCTGGTATAAAACAGAACAGAAATATTTTAGATTAGGACACAGAGACCACTGGAGTGTGTTTACGAAACTTCTGCCCCATGAGGTCTCCCTGTGATGAACTGACATGCCCTTCTCAACATGGGAGAACTGAGCGAAGTATTTTGATTTTTAAAATGTCTTCTCGTGCTCTGCAGTTCCTCTTAGCAGCCCAGTGGGAGGAATGTAAGCTGCTGCCTCTGAATTTAATGGACAGAAATGAATAACACTCATTCAGAGAAATGACCTGCATTTTGTCAGATATCATGCTCTGCACAGCCTCCTCTCGATGGGACAGCCAGAGAGCGTGCAGTGCCACAGTGCACAAGGTTAGCGGCTGGAAAAGAAATCACGGCAAGCAGAGGCTGTGTTGCGATCTAGTAAGAAGAGATGGACGTGAAGATTCCCAGTCCTGGAGAAACATAAGAGAAGCTAATACTCTAATAGGCACTGAGTTGATACCATTCATTGCAAGTCAGTTTCTGACAGAAGCATCTGTCTTTATCCCTGTACTCCTGGTTCTTAAAGCCAGATGTGGCTTAGGTGTGGATAAGAGATGCTGCTGTGGTTAAGAGAAGGAGCTTTGAGGAAGACAGACTTAGACTTGAGTCCTACCTCTGAAGCTCAAAGAGGCCGTGTAACATGGCCAAGTCCCCACGGTTACTATGATTCATTTCCATGAACTGCAAGATGCTGAAAACAATATTTTCTTCATAGAGTTGATGTAAGGATTAAATTATCTAAAGCATATAATATGCTTCTTACCATAAGAAATAATTATTAATATTAGCTTGCACTCAATATGAAGCTGATTTTTACTTTATGTCAATATCCTAGCCAAGTTTCATAGATTTCCAGACTCCTGAGCCCAATTTTCTTAACCAGATAAGAGATTGGGTTGGCAGAGCTGTAAAAAATTATTCCCCAGAAGTTATCCTAGACCTGGACAATGACTAACATTCCTAGCCCATCATTTTTATGGAAAACGGATTTCAATGGCTCATAAAGGAAGAAAGGATAAATGAGTCTCATAGTTACTAAACTCAAGGAATATACACATCCTCAACTAGAAAGGAGAATGAGAACAGTGTTCAGAACTATTCTGGCATATTGATCTTGTAAGGAGGTCAAATGACTGTGTGTGTGTGTGTGGTTGCACGCTACCAAATGGGCTGGTAGTGATTATTTTATAGAATTCATTTGTTAAAGATGAGGAGAGTAAGGTCAATAAAATTATGCTACTCACCAAACAGCAAATAGTTTTCCAATGGTCTATCTTGAAGCACGGTCTTCTGATTCTCAGCTTTTGGAGATTTACTTGAGGCTGCAGAGAAGCAGGGGAAGCAAGCGTGATAGCTTCCAAAGCAAAGCAGAACCTTAATAAATCCCATGTTGATAAGTAGAGGAAGACTAGGAGAACCTTTTTTCATCTACCCAATCAAGACAAGAGTTCTTTTTGTTTCATCTTGTTATCTGCCAGTGTATTGTAGTACAACTGGACAAAATCATCCTGAAGAGAACTTGCCCTCTATTTGTTCCAAAGGAAGATGTAAATTGAGCCATTAGTGGAGAAATGAAGCCATCAGGCACAACTGTCGTGGCTTTTTAAGGAGATTGTTTGTACTAGGCACAAAGCAGGTAACTTTGGCGCTGAATCAAACCTGAGAGAGAGATGGTGAGAGATCAAGGGAAGAGGGAAAGAGAGAGGGGAGCAGCAGCTCAGGCCTGGCAGCTGGCCATCAGGCTACAGAAGGAGAGCTAAATTATGCATCTTATTTGGTACATTTATTAAAAGGACACTTCTAGGCAAACATCCCAAAACAAATGTGACTATCAGTTAAGCACCCCGCAGTCCTGAGCAGATTTAGTGCGTGACAATTTTCTCATAATGACTTTGTGGTGTTTGCTAAGTTTCATCTCTTTACAGAATTTTATGAATTGTGACTCTATAGGGATTTTACATAGACTGAATTTTCCTTCATTTGTGGTTGTTCAACAATGTAGAAAATGAACACATGGAGAGTGAAGATAGGAATGGGAAAGACATATTTGTTCAAATGATATTGAACTTAAGTTCTTGGTTGGTGTTTACCAACAAATTAGAGCATTGCTTTTCCTTATTGTTCATTACATTATTTTAAGAAATATTTGAACATCTCTTTTGTACCAGGGTTTCAACTCTAGATCCTGAGAGCACAAAAATGAACAAGATAAGGTTTCTGACATCAAGCAGTGCAATTTTAGGAGGGAAAGAAAAATACGTAAAAGATGAAAGCAGAACTATATAGATAGAAGTATCAAATACTGTAGGGCATAAAGGGAGGTGTGATTATTCCACCTGGAAAGTAATGGGAAGAGCAAGAGAGATTTTCGGAAAGGAAATGATGATGAGGCTAGCCCTGATAGAGGAACAGAGTGATGGAAAGCATTAGGCAAGGCATGATTACCCCGGTGGTTTTGAGAAATGGAAGCAGCTCACAATGATTGGAACATAAAGGGCAGAAGAGGAGAGTGAATGTAGCCAGAGTAAAGACTGGCAAGAGGGGGCCAGAGGATGGATTGTTTTATACAGCATGTTAAGGAGTTTGAAATTTTTCAGGAAAATGGAGCTTCTTGAATCGTCATTTGCTGAGAGTTTCAGAAATGATTTAGGAGTGAGGGATATTTCGAAAAGAGACTGTATTCAGGTTTCTTGGATAGTATTCATATCCATCAACCTTTCAAGTCCATGCTGTATGTATTTATTCATACTGCCTGAGATGCTGTTTGCCAGCTTTGATGTTCTTCAATATTCTTTAAAGTGGCGGTTATTTATTAATATCTTAAATGTGATTCATCAGTGGATGCCCCAAAACATTCTAAATTTCAAGACATTTGTCTGTTGTTCCTTGGTTTTGGGTTCAATTTTTATTTTCCAAAGTCCTGAGCATTAATAAGAACCCTTAGCACTGAAAGTTAAACAGGACTTGCTGCTGTCTGAAGACATCTTTAGGGTGGAAAGAAAAAATTCAACAGCTGACTTTAATATGTTCTTACTTCAAAGAGGCTATTGCCTTTTCTTTTCCATCACTTATTTGTGAACCTATGCCACCATCTAAGAGTCTGGGCCTTTGATTAGAAATTCACCTATGTTTTTTGCTTATCTTTCTTCTTAGTATGGCTTCCATCCATAAGTAGAGTAATTATTCTCTAGAGACAGTTTCAAATTTGAGTTACTAAAAATTTGAAGCAGGACTGAACATTTGACTGGATCATGTTATTTTGTCCCTCTTGATGCTCCAATTCTTTTCAACGTTGATACCAGTTTCGTTTAGTTATGAGACGTCAAAACTTCCCTCTTCTTTAACCACACCTGGAAAGTAAGCAGAGGAAGCATTGATGGACTTAAATTCCCATTGGAGTGCTAAAGGTTTGAGAAATGAGCTGTATGTCATAAAGTGACCCTTCCCATCCTGTCTCCTTACCTTAGTATCTTGGCTGGTTTTTTCCTTGGCTCAATGCCTATTTCAATGTTAGGATACCTGAGTTCTCATGGGACTCAGAGATTGTAGAATACGATCATACTCTTGTGGCAAGTGGACAGATAAAACTACCTACTTACACATTTGCTACGAAGAATTAGAAGGAAAGATGCACCGTGAGAATGCATTTTCCCCGAGGGGATGATAATGATAGGTTGTAACTGGCAATAGATGATTTTAGGATGAACCATCTATCTTTGTAGAAGGCATTTCAGTGTGGTGAGGACAGTAGCTAAGAGACCAGTTGAACTTTTGAAACTGTGAACAGCATGCTTCTGGGCCTTGTATTTCACGCTCTTATTTTATTATTTCTCCCACAAGATTAAAGTGCAGGACATATATTTTATTTTATTTCAAAGAGTAGATTTAGACTTAGGCCAAAAGAATTTCCTTTGAGTTGCATGAGAAAATGAACAGAGCAGACAAAAAGTGAAGTGGCAGCCATACACATCTTAGGTTCTACTCTCAAACTACACACTCTAGAAACGTTATAAAGATTCATGAGGTTCTTCTTGCTTATAATTGTGTTGAACTTATATCTGGATTGATGGCTTGACTTCTTCAAAGTGTAGATGGAGAAGATAAGCAGTTTAGCAAAAAGGAGAAACTGCCCACATCGTGAAAATGGGACACAATTTGGGTTTGGAAAGCTTGGCTTTGAATTTTGTCTCTGCCTCTTACTGGCTATATGTTCCTAGCCAAGCCGCTTAGCCGAAGTGATGCTATAAAATAAGGATAAATAGGGACGATCTCTTTGTGAGGTTTAAATAAAGTATTTAAAAATATTTTAAAATTGAAGATAAACTTTTGCACCTTAAGATTTAAGATATGACATAGTTAAACGGCATTAGTCAGCATGAGTCTTATCACCGCTATGGTCATAATTTCATAGAGAAACAAATTGCTCTTAATAAATCAGTTTAGTAAACTCCACTTTTCAAACTTCAACCAATCTGAGGCTGTGTTGCGTCTATTTTCCTAAATGGTGATTTGTTATTGATGTTTTAACAGAGCTTTGAACTGTTAAAATGCTTTGGAAAATTCATCAGAGACACCTCGTCCTTAATTAGTTATCAGTACAATTGTGATTAAGTTGTCTTTGCTCTGGCTGGAACAAAACACCTCTAGAACCTCCACTCCCCACCCCATGAAAATCATTGCCCATTCAAAGCGGTGTCAATGTTTACATGTGTCACCTAAATGCACTTTTCTTAAAACTTCTCTAGACTGCAGTTGTTTCAACTAAGATGTGGAAATAGTAAATTAGCAAGTGTCCAGCTCTTGCCTACGGTGTGGGGAGCACAGTCATGCAAGGATGAAACTGCAAACCTTTTCTTGTTCACCTGGCTGAACTCCACTGAGTCATGGGAAAGAGAAGGGAGAAGACGGTTATTTCTTTGGATGGAGAAAACATGCGGTTAAATGTAAAATATATGGATTGTGTAATAAAGAAATAATTATAAACATATCAAAGAATGCCTGAAGAATTGCTGAATTTGCAGGGCAAAATTTAAAGTCTCCACCGTGGAGGACAGTGAATATCCCTTGACTTGGCCATCCTTTTTATAGCATTTTCTCTACTTCTTTGTGATTTACTAGGGCAATCCCCTCGTTCCCATATTTCTTGCTACCCCAAACTGCACATCTCACACATTCCAAGCTGCACCTCAGTCAGCTGTTGTAAGCCTTCACCTTCTGGCCACAGCAAGCCTATGAATAACTCCCCGAGTGCTCTTAAGAGAGTGTTTGTGTGTAATGAACGGCATGTGATTTCTCTTAAAAAGTCTTAGGAGATTGTGGATCAGTATGTGCATGAACTTTCATTAATCCTTTCATTGCATGATTGTAGTGGCACTTGAGAAAATGAAGAATTTTCCCCTCTATTTCAGAAAATAAGAAAGGATAAATCACAGGACTCCAGGACCAGGGAAAGAGAATGATTCAGAATTTCATTTCTGGTTTACACATGGTACCACTCTACTCATGAAGACTTATCTAGAATCTAATAGCTTCTATGGCTTTAGACCTAAATTAAGCAAATTATACAGCGTTGTAAAGAGTGACTTCTCAAGCTTCTACAAGTCTGTTTTCATTTCCCATGGGCGGAGAATTTCCTCTTCCTTTTCTCAGTGAAGCATATCTCTGTGGTATTGGTTTGTCAGTCAGGTAGAGTCTTAGGAGGAAACAGATGACAATGCCTCAAATTGGGTCTTTTGGTGAAATTTTACCACAGGATCCATCTGCAAAGGTGTGGACAGAGTATACAGAAGCAACGCAGGAGGGGGCAGTACTCAGGAGACAGTAACAGGGCAACATAGATACTACCCCTGAAGGGGTAGTTACCAGCTGAGAGTCAGAGAGAGAGAGAGAGAAAGATCAGTCTATGCAAAGGGGAGTGGTTCAACTTGAGTGGATACAGAGAGAGTGAGAGGACCCAAAGTAATATAAGCTCTGAATTTACTCTCCTCACTCTCTCCCTGCAACTCCTGAAAGTGCTGCCTGTCAGCAGAAACAACCAGAAGCCAGTGACAAGTGAGCCTGTTGATGCAGCCCACATAGATCAGCCTCCTAGGGCAGAGCAAGGTGGAGAAGTTCAGAGTGGAGCCAAAGAGGCAAAGTGAAGAAATCCAGCACACTGAGTGAGTATATTTTGATCTCTGCAGCCGTTACCAATGAAGCCGAGAGGACTGGCAGTGTCTTCATTACTGAACTGTGGAGACCTCTAATTATGGGCTCATTACACATCCGCCAGAACTTCAAAAGTCAATAGTTTGGCTTGGGTAAGCTATTCTCTGGAGTCAAAAAGAAAGAGTTTGAACTAGGGCTCTTTAATCACTGTCCAGTGAATGTTTTATGGAGTGTGCTGCCTATTCTTAGAGGCTATCTTCTCCCTAGATTCATTCTCAGCAGAGCTCTGCCCTGCTCCATGCTCTGAGCAGCTGAACTCTACTGATTGCATCTCAGGACTCCCTGACTTCTAGCTTCTGGTTGAGCTTTGGTAATGGGAAGCTCTGCCAATGCACATAGGTATTTGTTTGTTTTTTTGTTTTATACAATATAGTAAACCCCAAGAGGTTAGGGATTGTGTTTCTCCTTTATTTCTTTCACAAAACCCGGTAGAATAAGGCTACATATATTACAATGAATAAGGACTAAATAATTGATTGGCTAGAGGTTCATAAACATGTCTGAGCTTGCATCCCAAAGTAAATTTCAGAGTCAATTATGAATGGTGCTGCAGGAAGAGATTTATCTTCCACTGTTATTCATACATTCAACAAATACTAATTGACATTGCAACTTACTCTGTGCTGTGGGCAGCACAAGGAATTGCAGGTGCAGTGGAAAATGATGCAGACAGAGCACTTGGCTTGAAGGCACCTAGGGAATGATGTGGTGATGAGAACTTGGGCTTAGGAACTCAGTAGATGTGCACCCAGGTTCAAGGCCTGGCTTTGTGTGATACTGATATGTATATATATAACTTACCAAACTTAGTTTTCTCATCTGTAAAAATGGAGATATTAATATTTTATAAGTTTTTTTGTAAGCAATAAAAGAAGTAAGCCAAATAAATCACTTATGACAGTGCTGGGTACATAGCAAGAGGTCAATAAATATTAACTGCTATGACTACTACAGTGAGCTGCATGGGGAGATGAAAGAGCACAAAAGGGTATTAATGATGCTGATAGAGTAGCACTGGCCTCAGAGTTGAGTGATTCCAAGGGTTCAAGAAGCAATTTGGAAAAAGACTTATACCAAGAAAAGGGACAAACAAAATAGCTTCTTGGCCTAATAAGAAAACCTCAGCTCTCAGAGTACAAGACAATATTGAGTCTGTCATGATGTTTGTCACTGGGATTTGCCTGTCAGGCCAACCTTCACAACCCCATGTCTGAATCATATGGTGTATGTGGATGGGGAGGAAGATACTAGAAGCCTTCCTACCTCTTTAATGAAATGAAACTCAAAGGAGGGAGAGAGATCCTTCCCACCTCCCACACTTTCCAGTTTGAACACTTGAGAGCCACACTGGGGCTCAGAGGGAGAAGATGAAATGCAGCAAATTGCAGAGATAGCTATGCATCTGGTGAAAATTCTAGGGGCTGTATCAATCGCCACTGCTTGGAAAAATCCATTGCATGGTCGTGACTCAAGGAGCCCAACTAAAGGGGAGAAAAACCAAAAGAAGAGGGAAGAAAAAAGTCCCCATTTGGCGCATGTAGTGGACTGGCCTGTAACCACAGAAAAGCCCCTGGGGGTGCAAAGAATCATCCACAGGGGAGGAAATTACCAGAAGATTGGGGTCACGACCTGTCAGAGGCAAGAGAGGCCCGTTCTGTTCCCCTTTGGTGGTTCCTGTTCATCTAAAATTGTTTTTTAGTGTCAAAACATAGTTTCAAAAGTTGTAGAATACTAATAATACTTTTTAGCATATTAATAATAATGTAAAAATAATTCTGGTATTCAGAAGTTAATTATAACATTTATAAAAAGCCATAATTCATAGTGTACAATGATAATGAGGTCCAGTATTGAGATACAGTTTTAAAGTATCTTTTCCTTCAGTCTTATCAGTGTCTCTCTCTGATTGTAGTAAATCTTCCTTCAGAGATAACATCAAATGTTCACCTTGGAAGTCCTTTACGAATATGAAACATACACTAAATGGTCGTCCTCCTGTTCTCTACCCTCCTCCTCTCCCATGCCAGGCGTGGACCCTAATGGACCCAAATTGTTGTGCTGCAATAAATGGTGGAGGCAAGAGCAGCCATAGACACAGGTGATTATAGTTTTTTACCCACAGATCACATCAGCTTGTGCAATCTCATATTATACATGTGGTAGCCTGTAATATAGAAAGTGTTTGACATTTCCACTCTCTTGACTTGCATTTATTTCTCAGCCTAGCATTGGTTTCTTTCCCCATCACTCTCCTGAGACTCTTTTCATTAATGTCATGAATGACCCATTATATGGCAAACCAATGGCATATACTCCTTGACCATTTTATTCTACTTTTTGTTGCTCTTCTTTCCTTTGACTTTCTAGATGCCTGTCTGTGTTCATAAGCACTGATCTTTCTATTTAATTTGTCCTACCTCCTCTTCCAGTCTCTCAATAAAAGTCTGCATTCCTCAGAAGTCCATCTTGGGTCCTACAATGTCCGAAATCTCTGCTATTTCTCTAACGTACACCTTTTAAACCAATGGTTACAACTCTTTTACATAAGACTCACAAATCCACATTACGTCTCCAAACTCAAATTTTCTCTTCAACCCCATACTCACATATCCAGATAGCTTTGCCTGCTGAATTTTTTTTTTTATGGGAGTATAGCATACTTTACAAATATTTGGCATAAAAAAACTGAACTCCTTGGATTTTCACTCTCCTCCGTATACATGGAAGCACTTTTGAGTTTTTGCTCTCACATTTCTCAGTAACTTGCAAACATAGTAACTCATTTCGCAACACCTTTCAAATACAGCATTCTCATTACTGTCTCACTTTTGAAAGTTTGCACAGGCTTCTATTGTGTTCCTCCCAACACTCATGGCACTATCACCAGAATGATATTCTAATAAATAAATATGATCATGTAATTCTCCAGTTTCAAAAACCATTGTTGACTGCTGACTCACAGTTGCCTTGAAAATTATATTCCAACTCTTTACACGGAAATATAAGGACCTTGGCATGCTATAGTGCTCTTCCTACTTTTATCTGTCTAAGAAAATGCCCAATTGTTCTTCATAGACAGATCAGTTGCTAAATTTTGGTGAAAACTTTCTAGAGTACTCCAGAAATGGTTGCTTTTCTCTCTTTTTTAACTCTCCCACGCATTTCTCTACAACATCACTTTAAAATTTCCCCGAGTATAATTTGTTGATTTTCATTTTTGAATCGCCTGTTTGTCTGAGCCTAGCACAATGCCGGGCACATCAAAGAAGCTCAGGATGCAGTTGGATAATGGATATCTGAATGAACGAAAAATAGTGAAATGCAAGGGCTGGTGGTAATTTGCTGCTCCTAAGCCAGTTTTAGGGACTGATGGGCTTGATGTGTGACATCTCATAGCTTCAGTTTCCTCTGAAAGAAAATGTGGGTAACTTGTATTTATAAAGGAACAGTACTTTGGGGCTGGCCCGGTGGTGCAGCGGTTAAGTGTGCATCTTCTACTTCGGCGGCCCAGGGTTTGCCAGTTTGGATCCCGGGTGCGGATATGCACCGCTTGTCAGGCCATGCTGTGGTAGGCATCCCACATATAAAGTAGAGGAGGATGGGCACAGATGTTAGCTCAGGGCCAGTCTTCCTCAGCAAAAAGAGGGGGATTGGCAGCAGATGTTAGCTCAGAGCTAATCTTCCTCCAAAAAAAAAAAAGCAACAGTACTGTCTTTTGCAGGGGCGAGAGCTGGAGAAAGCAATAGCCTTTATCAGGAAGAGAGCATGGTGTAGTAAATTTATGTGTCAGGGAAGAAGTGTGCCCAATCAGGCAATTAACAATCATTTAGTCAATAACCCCAGAACTTAGGGTCAATTCCCACTGAGATCCTCAATCCTCTACGAGCAGTGGACTGCTGCTCATCTTCGTGATGTTTCTGGTTTAGTTAAAAAACTATTAATTTAGTAATCATTTTCCTATGCTTTCTATTTATAATAACAAAGTAAGGCAGTTGACCTGAATTATAAATTGTCCTCTCTTTATGATTTTCTGGTTTGTTTTCCAAAGACAATCTGCTCTTAAAAAGCAAAGCATTCTTGGGTACATATAGGCATTCTAGGCTAACTAGGTTTTTGTGGATTGCTGACAAATGATTGTAAACAAAGGTAGTTCGCTCCACTGTAACCTTGACCCATGAAGGCCAAGAAATGTATTGTTCATTTAAATGAAATTCATTTTGCTGTCATATTAGTTATGCTTGAAAGTTTTATATCCAGCAGAGATTTTCAGGGACATGCTGTTCCTGGAACAGTGAACATGCTAATGCAGACAGATATTAGAACCGGAGAACAAACTTTAACCAGCATAGAAAAGTTTGTGCAATGAAAGGAAGCAGGGAGGATGGGAGAAAGGGAAGAAGGGAGAGAGAAAGAGAGAGAGGAGAGAAGGAGGGAGAGAAGGGCAGAGGGAGAAAGATTTTTTTTTTAAGAATAGTTTCAGAATGTCAACCCTTATGGAAGATTGCATTATTTTTTATTTTTGCCAAATATGCACTCCCTGTCCTGTAAGAGGATTATACCTCCATGCCCTGTTGACAACTGTGAAACGTCTGAGGTTTTACCCCGCTTACAAGCTAGGAACTTAACCTGTCACAGTTTCATGAATGCTGGCAGAAGACCCAAGAACCCCAGGTCAGAGAGAGAGGACTTTATTACTCGCAGCACATCAGGCAGCATGAACTTCATGTTTAGATCAATTTTGCTTCCCACTCACTTCAAGTTTGACAGAGGCAACCGGGAGGTGGTCTTAGGTCAATGTTGCACACAGCAGGTTCATATCTAGAGAGGAACCCTGAGCTTAGGGAACCTCCAATTTTATAAGAGATTGCTAGCAAATCTGCCCAATTTTTGCCCTGGAAGGAAACATCTTTATTACCTCAGACAGCAAACAAATTTCCCCACTACCCTGTAGGAAGACCCTCTCTCTATCTTCTAAGACTGTTAACGAATATCTTTGAAAAGATAGTCCTACCAATACATGGGTTTTCATGGTTGTTTTTTCCAGAGCTTTAAAGCTTCAAAATTGTAAAACTTTCTCAAGCAATAAAGTTTGAATACACATTAATTAAAGATAAGAGTAATGTATACCATGTGATGCTTTTCGGTTTGCAAAATACTTTCCTATGCATATTGTGCCTAATCATATATAAGATCAATGGTAATGAAGCTAAATCCATTCCAGGTTTTAGGTAATGATCCATGATGGTAGGAAGGGGGCCTACAATTATGACAATCACATATACTAAGGAGGTAAAACTGACAATAGAGGTTGTGGGAGTTGTAATAAATTGTGTGTGTGTTTATGGTCGTGTTCCTTACCAGGTCATTATAAAACAAATGTTATGAATTATCCACATAATGCACTGTTTGCTTTCTAGCACTGTCCTTAAGCAGCATTATTGAAACTGTATCATAACAGGGTAAGAATGTGGATGTAACTTAGACATTAAAAATAGAGGTGCTGGATTTAAAAATATAAATAGAAAAATCAGAAATAGAAAACAGGATTAAAAATACTAAAATCCTGTCTCCACAGATGAAATTTCAGAGAGAATTTCTGCAAGCTTTAGTAATGTCATAGAGATGCTATTAAACAGCTCATAACTGTCCTTGGGATTTTCTTTTTCTTTTCCTTTCAATAGAATCAAAGTCAATCATGAGTCAGACACATACACCATTGGTGCTGGAAAGACCCTAAAGAATCCTGCAGCCCAGTGAATCTCAAACTTTACTGCATGCAACTGGAATCAACTGAGAATCATTGGAATCCATAAAAATACAGAAGCCCAGGACCTCACCAATCAAGGATCTAATTTCTTAGATCTAGTCATTCTGATGCAAACCAGTTCAGAGAACCACTGTTCTAACTTAACTTTAAAGATGAAGAAAACCATCACTTATAAAATCTCCGGTCATTATTTCTTCCTATCCATTTGCATTACTACTACCTTAATCTCAACTTTTGTTACCCCAATATCTATAACAGTCTCTGGCAGTAGGTGTTATCGGATAAATGTTTGTTAAATTAATGAACGTTTATCTTTTGCTTTGGGATCCTTTTCAATGCTGATAATTATTCCACCTCCAACCAATCTATGGCATGCTGTTGATTAATATTGCTTTGAAAATTGAAAGAACAATCTTGAGTAAGGAAGGCATTATTTATCCATTTTACAGATGAGAAAACTGAGGCAAGGAGAAGTAAGTGATTAGTATTTCTTTTGCAGAACATAGTGAAGGAGCTATTGCTTGAATTAAGAGATAGCATGTTTGTGAAGACATAATTCATAAGCCCTTTGTATAATTTAGCTATGTCACAACTATTACGTATCAAGAAATGTGACATAACAGAGAGAGAGTGGAAGACAGAGGGAATGGGAGGTAATATGTTGTAGTAGTTAGGTAGGCAGAGATAAGAGCTTGACTCCTGGTTCAAATCCCACCTCTATCATGTGTGACCTTTAGTTGTATGACCTCAGTGTGTTTATTGATCTCTCGAAACCACATTTTTCTTATCCATAAAAGGATGATCATAATAATATTTTGTTTGGGGGTTATTATCAGGATTAAATGAAGATTAAGTGTAAAAGCTTAATAGATCATCTGACAAATAGTAAATAGTCAATAAATTTTACTTATTATTCATGTTATCATCATCATCACCATCACCATTGTCATTAACATGAGAATATTTTAGGAGGTCGGGTTGTATCAAACTCGGGTTTTATCAAAGACAGACACTGTTTATCAATAGGACTGTGAGCTCTTATAAGGCGTTATAATATTAACCAAAAATTAGGAAAAGGGGTATTATTCAGGTGTATGTAGAAAAGAATAGGGGAACAAGCTCAAGTTGGCTAAAAATATTTGAACGAATGGTTTCCTTTCTGCTAAGGTAGGTTCTAACATGCCTAGACTTGGTTTTCTTGCCCAGGAGTATCTCAAAGGTATGATAAATACCTGTCAGTAGTTGTACATAAATCCATACATTTAAATATCTGTCCAATTTTTAAAGTATATAAGTGTGATCATTGTGTATACTGACCCCGACATTCTTTGAGTTGGAAATCAGGATACATCTCTTTTGTGTGTGAATATAATTGCATGCAATGCAGTATAGAACTTAAGAAAATGTTATATTTATAAGATCTTATTAGATTAGCCTTGTGACAGTATGAATTGTTTCTTTTACCTTTTCCTGTCATTGTAGAGCCATTCCATTGACACAAATACACAAATTAAGAGGCATCGGTAGAATTGTAAACTGGCTTACTGAGGTTGTAAATAGGCATTGCCACTGTCCATAAAACTTCATTGGTATTAAAAAGATCTCATCATTTATCTACTGCACTGCATGGCTGCCCAGGTAAGGTCCCAGCAGCTTCATGGTCTGACACTGTCAGAAAGATTCAGGACTCAGGAAAAGAAACAGCTCTCTCTTGTCACATGACTGTACATCTCAGTTATGCTCTGTAGAGACTGTTGTAAAGGACACCAAAGCATTTGAGCAAATCGCATGAATAATAACAAATTTAGAAAGCATGTTCCTTCAGAAGTATGTAAGTATTCTACCTAAATGTAACAATAACAATAGTAAATATTTATCAATGGGGCTTATTATCTGCTGGGGACTATGGTAGATTCTTTACAGGAATTATTTCATTTAGTCTTTATGGCAATATTGAGGTAGTGATAATATCCCCATTTTACAGATAAGGATATTGAGTTACAGAGAGGTTAAGTAATTTCCCCAAGATCATCCACCTAATAAAGGTAGAGTCAGAATGTGAACTCAGGCCATTTGTCCTAGGAGCCCTAGTTCTTAAATATTAACTCTTTACTACAATGTTTTCATTCGTATTAACTGTGTGCAAGTGATAAGACATCGATGGATTTTGATATTACTTCTTCATCTCACTTGGGAAGGAAAGTATTGATTAGTCAAAGAGTTTCTTGTAACATTATGTTAGTCAGGATAAGCTAAGCTATGCTGTGATAACAAATAAATTTCCAAATCTCAGTGGCTTATCAAAAAAAGTAGTTTATTTCTCACTCACATTATAGGTCAGGTGGCCCTCCTTGGCAGTTCTCCTCAAATTATGGCTCAGGCTCTGAGCAACTTCTGTTCTACAACTCCACCATGCAGGTCTTTGCTTCCAGGGCACAGATATGAGAGGGAGACCATGAAGGACGTATATCATCTTTTAACTATCTTTTATGCTCATGTTCCCATTGATGAAATTTCAGGCACACAGTGTCAGTCTAACTCCAAGAAGGCTAGGAAATATAGTTTTCTTGTGTGAAGAGAAGGAGGAGACACTGTGGCAAATACATTGTATGTTTCTCCACAAGCATCAGACCACAACTCTTTCTTACTACTTCAATTCATTTTCTTCAAGCCTGCCTCTTTGCACAGAAGGAAACCATCGAAGAATGTGAGACTTCTGACAGTACTATTTAATGAAATTTTGAAACCAATAGACTTCTTGAATAATGGGTGTATCAATTTGCACAAATAAATAATAGAATGCAAAGTATTCTCAATAACATCATATATATTAAAACTTCTGTGTATATTTTAAGTATGAAGATTGGAAATCATCTAATTAACTAAAGTCTTGATTAGGAAGGGAGTGGCTTGGTTTTAATTATTAGTTTCTACTTAACTACTGTGTGTATGTGTGTGTGCACACGCACATGTGTGCATGGCCTCATCTCACTAGTGTGGTTAGCTGAAGCTGGCAAGTGTACTACACTTTTCATTTATCCAAAACAGTTTTCTCTTTTATTAAGGTAGTTGTGGTTATTAGAGCATGAAGGGATGGAAGATAAGCTGTTTATGAAGAAACCTTTTATTTAACCATCCTCCTCCCCACCTGCACTCTAAACCAAGTAGAATTTACCATTGCCTTCTCTATATCTCCACTGTATCCTGTTCATTGTCCTATCAGAGCACTGCTTAGTGTCTGTAGGAGTGATGGAGAAATTAACGCACGCAAGAAGAACTATATATTTAAATACAGTGTAGGTGGCTGTATATTTACCCATTGGTAACAATGCTTGGTTCACAGATTTAGGAGTTATCAATTAATCTGTGATGGTTAAAGTCATGTGTGTGAGGAAACCAAGGCAACAGAAATGCTTGCATGGCATACAGCAAGTTCAGAATAAAGTGAAGACTAGTCTGGATTTCTACTGGAAATGAACCAGTTAAAATGAAGAAATAGTGTTATATAAAAATGACAATTTGAAGGAAGAATAACTTATAAATGTAACACACAATGACAAAAGCCGAGACAGTGGTTTAAATAAAAAAAAATCTATATCTGTAAGGAGGAAAAGCAATCTTAGGAAATTAGTAAGATTGTTTTTTCCTCCACATAACATTGAACTATTGAGACAGATTTTATGAATTCTATTTTCTTCGGGAATCTGTCTTCCTTAAAAAACAAAAAAAGCAACAATTTAAAGAGCCTTTCCTTGCTTGAAATTCATCTTGTCGCTTTTCTTATAACTTTTTCTTCTCCCGTGTTGCGCCAGAAATGCAGACACTTGAATGTGTCGCCTCTGCCTACTAGAGCTAATTTTTCAATTTACATAAATAAATAACCTGCCAAAACTAATTACTTCTCTTCAAAATCTAAATACATTATTTCTCCTCTTTTTCCAGTCTGTCTTGTTTTAATTATTTTCACATCAGTTGTCATTTTAGAAGCTGGGTTAGTCTAAAAATGGATAATCGGATGTATCTTACTGTTTTAATTTGGCTAATTAAGATTGCTGCTTTTGTCTGGATGTCTGGAAGCATGCATCCACAGCCTGTTCATACTTTGGGGTGTTGGGGCAAACAAAATCAAGAAGAAAAATGGAAATAGTCCATTATATTTATATTCATTTACATACTAAATGTAATCTACTCTTTACATTTACTCTCCCTGTCACCCAACCTTATTCTCCAATGCCCTACGAACTTTACAAGCAAGTCAAGAAAGGCAGGTCAAAATCTTCTTCATCCTTAGAGTTTATTATTCCAAGATAAAGAACACCTCAAATATCGCACCTGAGATTTCTACAGCCGCCTCATGGCTTGAATCAAGAAAATTGTGAACACAGCCCGTGACTGCTCCTGGAAAGCAGATGGTTAGCTGACTAACCACACAATTCACGGGTTGTAACAGACTGGTCGTGGGGAAAATTGTACAGCAGCACCTGGAAAGTATATGGAAGAAAGAACAGGTGGGAAAAAAGAGGCTTCTTGGCATCAACAATCTAGTGACTGCGTCGGAAGTGTTTAGATTTGCATTCTTCAGACTGGTGCCAGCTTGCATTTATCTGGCACACTATCTTCCCAATTGATCACTGATTTTTTTTTTCATACTTTGTCTCATTTATCTTTACTACATGGTTGTATGAAAGGAATTGGCCATCTTAGAATTCTTGTTACTAATGGGGCAACTAAAATAGAGTCAATTCATTACTGGCCCCAAATCATGTAGTTAATTAGACCTTGTGTCTTATCTGTGAAACTGAGCTATTCCTTGAATTTTTTAGTGACCAAAGAGGCAGATGTTCTGCCTCCAATGGTGGTAATATGTTATATATTTATATCTTCCTTTTTAAATGCAATGAAGATTAAATCCAATGGAGGGGACACATTATTTTTGAATAAAAAGTTAGGGAAGAGGAAGTTATATTTAGCCTGATTTCCTGAATTCACACAAATAAAGTATACTGTTTAGGCGAGAACCCTTTAATTACAAGAATAGTTGCCACAGAAGTCTACTATAATGGTCAATTTACATTTTCACCTGACATTTAGTTTGTAAAACAGAGTATTTTATTTAGTTTTATATTTTTTTTTGTCTTGGATGCCTTATTTCTTGATTTTATATTTGCAAAACACATCTTCCTTCTATACTTTCCTTGCAGGTACATCATGGGACATTTTTTACATTTTTACATTTTTTACATTTTTTTTTAATCTAATTGCCAGTCTTGGTGTTTAGGTACAAATTAAAGTGACTCTGGTAGCATACAAAACAAGGAATAATAATTATTACAGTGTTTATTGACTGACTACCACATGACAGGCCCTGTTCTCGGTGCTTTTTGGGTATTTTCTCATTTAAACCTCAGGTAAATCTATAAAGCAATATTATTATTACTGTCATAGTTTTATACACGAGCTACTTGAAGCTCAGAGGAGTTACATGACTTGACGAGACTCACGCATTTAGTAAATTGTGGAGCCAGAATCTGAACTCACACTGTCTGAAGCTGGAGACCCTGACCCCTGCCGTGCTGCCTTCCATATGCTCTTGTGCCCAAGATCCCAGGACGGAACTGTGTGCATCACTTTCACCTTAGACTCAGCACGGAGTTGGCAAAACTGAATGAAATATTCTTCCTCGAAAAGCTATAGACTCCGTGAAATTCCTATATCTAGCATTTCTTTCTAAGTACAGTGAGAAGAGAAGGTTCTTTGGCCATTTTTTTTATCTTTTTCTTCCCTTTTTTTGTGAGGAAGATTAGCCCTGAGCTAACTACTGCCAGTCCTCCTCTTTTGCTGAGGAAGCCTGGCCCTGAGCTAACATCCGTGCCCATCTTTGTCTACTTTATATGTGGGACGCCTACCCCAGCATGGTGTTCTGAGCAGTGCCATGTCCGCACCCCGGATCCTCCGAACTGGCGAACCCCGAGCCGCTGAGAAGCTGAACGTGCGAACTTAACCGCTGCGCCACCAGGCCAGCCCCGTTTTATCTTTTTAAATTCTTGTAGGTCAAGGAATATACAAAGGAAGAAAAGAGAATGGAGACAGAATTAAACAGTTTGTCTTGATTGTTTTAATGTTTCAACCTTTTCCATTTTAACTTCTTTAATTGACAGCATCTTGAATTATTGGCACTTTTGAGCACTTTGTAAATTATATATAAAAATTTAAAAGGGATTTTTCAGCCATTTTCATATGCATAGACCAAATGTAACACATTTTAGATGTGTCCTCCCCTTCATCTCTCCATAGTTTATGGCTTCAAGTTGCACAGTGTTGATTGGACTGTGAATACTAGTGTGAAAAGAATTTTGTGTTTGTGTGTGAGGAAGATTGTCGCTGAGCTAACATCTGCGCCAATCTTCCTCTATGTGGGATGCTGCCACAGCATGGCTTGACAAGCGGTGTTAGGTCTGCATCCGGGATCTGAACCTGCAAATCCCAGGCCACTGAAGTGGAGAGCGCAAACTTAACCACTACACACCCAGCCAGCCCCAAAGGAATATTTTTTTAAAAGGTACAATCTTTAGTCTCATATAGATGTAAAATGAGCACAAGTTGAAGATTTTATTTAACTCATTATTAATGAGAGTATCTAATAGATATTCAAAAAGTCAAAGATGCACAAATTTATATGAAGTAAGGCAATGTTGAAATAAATTTACAAATAGAATACTGGCTTTTTCCACAAGGAGAAAAAAGGAAGTCAATTGAACTTCCCCCAGACAGGATTTATTTGCATTTCTATAGAGAAGGATTATTTTGCATTGCTGTCCATTATCTACAATTTATAGAGTTGTAAAACATCTCAAAGGCAGTGAAAAGCCAAAATCAGATAACCAAAAGAGATGTGCGCTAAACAATTCATAGTTTTCCTACACTGGATGAACCTGAATATTGAGACACCTGAGGCTGTTCACATGCAAATCGAAGAGATGAGATTACTGGTACACAAAAGCATCCAGCAAAGACTTCTGCCAAAGCAATTTTGTTTTATTTATTATACTATAAACACAGTTTTAAATGCATGGCAAGATTTATCAGTTGTGTTATCATTGGAGTCTGGAAATAATTGTATGAAAGGAAAAATTTAAGGATCTGGAGATTTGTAAGGAGTACTTCCACAGGAGAAAAAAAGAAGCAGATACAAAGAGATTGCAGGAAAATAAAGGAGTTCTCACTATAGAGAGTTTAAGATGAGTACAGAAACTGCAAGAGAAAGAATGTCCAAATGCAATTTGGATGATAGATACCATCAAGACCTACGTGAGACCTAATTGCATCCACGGGCTTTTGAGGATGTTCACTGAAGGTTAAAGGAAGTTGGTCATGATTAGAAAGTTCTACTTTAGCATTTTTTGGTACACTATTACCTGTTGGAAGATCATCAGGTAGGTCATTAGAGAACGTCTGGCGAATAGAAGAGACAAGTGGATAATTTATGAGGCAGAATGTGGAGTCATGCTTTGCTGATGCCTTTGAAATATGACATTAATAGATGATGTCTTAGTGGTATTTACAGAATGATGTTAGTAAATACAAAACAACAATTCCTATACAAAACAATAATTCCTATCTTTTCCGAATATGTCACATGAGGCAGAAGAGTGGCAAAGCTTAAAATCTCTGTACTTGTCTACAGGCAGCTTTAACGAAAAGACTCAGTTTTAACGTGCAAAAGGGTCAGGATGAGGATAGCTCTGTCTGAAAATCCTACACAGATCAAATTCTATTTTCTGGACCTGTCACTCAGCTGACAGGATTGTTCATCTGTCACTCATGGACATAGAATCAGTTTTCTGGAGAAGTGAGACAGAATCCTGACCTTACAGCTCTTCTTATAAAGAGGAAAGTGAATATCTTTCTCTTAAGGATATGAATATAAAAGTAAGATATACACACAAATATAGTTCATACATGATATATTGCTATAAAATAGAGTTTTATTAGTAATTCTACTTAAAGTAGCTGGTACTAAATATTATTGGTTAAATGTCTTGAACAGTTAGATCATCTCAAGCTCATTTTAAGAGGCAACATACATTTGCCATTTAAAGAGGCTTACAGGGCACAGTAATATTTTTTAGTGCCAAAGCATGGCAAGTTGTCTTTACTTATGAGGTATTACTTTCTGATGACACTGATGGGATAAACAGTAGCAAAGAAATCTTTCTATGTCAAGGGCCACACCAAGTCTCTTTTTGATGCATTATGAGCAGACAGGGGATGACTTTGACCATCTCGTTCCACCCCACTCCTCCTCCAGAGTTATTTTCAAGGGTAGTCTTTAGAAAGTGAAATCAGGTGTATTAGTATGCTTCCAGGATATTTTCTTCTCTGGGGACAGTAGCAAAAAGAGAAAATCTGTCTACATGCACTTAAAGATGTAAATATTTTAGCAGCTCTCTAGTTTGCAAACATCCCCTTAGTTAAAAAGTGAAAGCTCTTAAACCATTTTATTTCTCTCTATGGTTTTCAGTGAAAAGCATCATTATTTTTTAATTACTTCCATCTCCAGATTGCATCTTCCTTCACAGTCTCCCACTTCAAAGTCTCCTTCAACATATAAATGTCTCATAGATGCATCTCGTACACTCTACTCTGCATCTGTTCTGCCACAGTCAAAATGGGGTGAACTGGAGGAGATACACGAGTGGAAATTTCCAGACTTGGTCATTAAGAGATATGGCAAGGTCAAATTGGCTAAATTGGGCAGTCTCCAATACAAGCTGTTTGCAGTATATCCTGTCTTGGATTTTTGTATCAAATACGCTTTTTCACCTTTCACTAGCTATGCAAGTCACCTTTGAGTCATATTTGAAACCAGTTTTGCTTACTTTTGCCTTTATTAAAGATGGATTTTATTGTGCTTGTCATGTTTGAAAATGTATTGTTATTGTTCAGAGCTTTTAGTTTATGAGCAAAAGGGGTTTGCAAAATGAAGTTGTAGCTGTTTTGGAGGTATTTAATCTTTGGAATTTTATACTGGCTTTTAGAAATCTAGCTATTGATCAGCCTTCATAGATAAAATATTCGCTTAAACTCACTTGCAAAACGCAATTCTCACAACACAAGCATCGCTACTGAGGCTTGAGAATATTTCTTAAGGTTTCACAAAATTCCTAGTAATGTCAAAATATTCCTCAAGGTTTCTGTCATCTTTGGTTTGTGAGATAATGAATTCTGTAGATAAAAATATCAGTCTTGGTAAGTAAGTGTTAATAGTCACAAGCATTGCTATTATAATTTCCCCAGTTTTCTTACTTAAAAGATATTTAAACCTCTTTGCATGCATTAACTTTATGTAAAATGGCATTTTTGTAAATAGAAACCTTCATGAGGTATTTAAGAAAATATTAAAGTTAAAAGCTTGGGGAATATAGAACTATATATCTCACCTATGCTCTGCCTCATGTGAATACGTTGTAGCAAGGAAATAACATTTCGATTCAAGAAGATGTGGGTAGGAACGCTTCTTGGCTTTATAACTTTTATTGATAAAATTACATGAACTTTTATGATGAGGATCAAGGCTGCCCCAGGGAGAAAAGCCCAAGGCGTCCTGCTCTACATACCTATCTATATCATCTTCCCCTCCAGGAAGTATAGCACATCCTGACACGATCAATCGGATCTTATTTTTGTCCAAAGTTTTAGGACCAGCCAATAACCAGACCCCACCTACACTGATACCATTTTAATGACATTTTTACCTGATCTTTCCTTTGTCTTGTAAAGAAATAACTCACATGCCAATGCCTTAGAAGTTTAGCCCTAACCCTCAACCCATTGCAGCTCTTACTGCCCATGGGTCTTGTCCCTATGCTGGCAGCTCGTCACTACCCATGGGTCCTGTCTCTATGCTGGTAGCTCTTTACTGCCCATGGGTCCTGTTCCCATGTCTGCAACTCTTCACTGCCCATGGGTCCTGTCCCCATGCTACTCCATGCTATTCTCTGAATAAAAGAGCGCTACTGCCAGACCTTGAGAGTCCAAGAAATCTTTCTTTAGACTCCTCGGCTTAATGAGCCTGCATCATTTTAGTTTACTATATGACTTCACTTTTAAAATGTTTTCTTCTGCATAAAATTGGAAGAATTTTGTAGTTTTCCATGTTTTTGAGGTTGTGAGAGGTAAACTGATAGCATATATTGGCTCAAAACCCAGGATGCAGTAAGTACTCAATAAAAGACTGCTTAGTCTGAGCCAGATTAAGATATGGAAGTGGGGTGGCTGTGGCTGGATGTAAGGATGTCCTCAAGACCTCTTGTAGCACAGTGTAAAGCTTTCTTTGTTTCTAATTGTAATAAAATTTATCTTAGCATTATTCTGAAAACATTTTCAGAAATGTTACAAGATGGCATTGCTATATATGGTTTTCCTGATTTTTATATCATGTGTTTTATTCTACTTCTTACCTAAATATTACGTTAGAACCTCTCCCATAAAAAAGATCCAGTGAATGTTTCAAACCATAAAGTAGTAAATCCATTTGGTACTGGAAGACCAATTGATTCAAAATGTGAACATCCTAAATAATATCCAGGTTTTGCAAGTTGTCCTGATGATAGAAAGGAATGATGTGGAAAGAGTTGTCTGAGCTGAAGCTCAAAATTTATCCTAGTTTAATTTTTTTCTTTTTTTTATAACAAATGGGAAAGTTTGGTCGCAAGAGTGGGTAAGGGCCTGAAGAGAGAGATGCTTTCTCACCTTGGAGATGCTGTGGCAGACCTGTTGCTGTTGCCTCCCCCAAGCCACTCCCGCTTCGTCTTTGCTAACAGAATCTCCCTTTTGAATGAGCTGGAAATGTGCCCAGGTGCAGACACTAGATGATCCTTGATCTTCCCCAATTTCCCAGCAGATGCATCTAGAGATGGATGTGTGACACTTTTGTGATCAGTGAGACTTAAACCAGTATCTGCTAATGGGGTTACTGGCAAGGCTTTTGCCTTCCTGATAGAAGGGTCAGAGATGGCTGGCAAGGTCCCTTTTCCCTTTTTCCCTGCCTTGAACAGTGATGTGAGTTTTGGGGGCTGAGACAGCTATTTTGAAGCCTTCCCTTACAAGCATGAGACTGGAAGTCAGGCTGGGGAGGATGACAGAGTATAGAGAAAGAGTTTTAGTCTTACATGGCATCACAGAGCTACTGAAACAACACTGGACAGCGACGGCCCACACCACAAGAAAACTCATTTTTCTGAGCCTTTCTTAGTTGGGTTTTAATCCTAAGTTATATAGATTCTCTATGTCTTTCTGATCTTTTAATGAAAATAAAATAAACCCCATAAACCCCATACTTTATAGTTAGATGAAAATTCACACCCAGGAACTCATTTGGTTCTCACAATAGACCTCAGGGGTAAGTTATTCTGCCAATTTTTAAAATAGAAAATGCAAAATTAGTGACGTTCAGGAAACTTATCAAAATTCCAAAATTAATAATGGCAGAGGTGGACTGAAACTGTTGGAGGAGGCCATTGAGAGGACGTCATCACCAGCTGACCCATGAGCTGGACGAGGGCAATCAGAGGCTCCTCACCCCCTCCCTGGTCCTTGGGATGTATGCTCTGCCCACCTTTCCCACAGTGGGAACTATTTTCAAGCATGCAGCCTTGTGTTGTTGAAACCACCTGGATGGTATATGTGACTGAACCCAATTAAAGCCTCTATTAAATTTTTAAGATTCTAGTAGGTGGATGTGGAGATCAACTCATTTTGCAGCCACCCAAGACAAGTCTTGTATGTAAGTTCCCTTGCTTATTAAACCTGCCACCTACCAATCTGGAGTGGTCTGCCTCTTCTGTCTCTCCTTGCCCTCCCTGTATGGGGGCCAGTTTCAAATTTCACCTGGGGAACTCCCGAGTTTGCAAACCAAAAGAAATTTGGATTTTTTAATGTTTTTTCTCTAGGGCTCTACTGAGTGCCATAATGTACTCTTACCGTTATTGGGATGTCATGGTAATATAGACAAAGCAATCTTATGTCTAATTCTCCCTGTTTCTTATTTATTCATTTATATTTTTATTTATATATGTGGGGAATGAAAAGCTCTTTCCAGCTTTCTTAATGCCTTCTTATTTAGTATATTAAAGGAAGATAGAATTCTATTTTGTTAGCTTATATGTAACCTTCTTGGGAATATTTCTGTCTTTCACAATTGAAAGTTAAGGAAACATAAAGAAAAAAATAAAGTGCAGCTGAGCAATCCAAAAGAACTGAGAAGAACTTCATGGTTTCTTTCCTTCAAAAGATGGTCACCAAAGTAAGCAGTACAGACTTCATGACCAATATAATATATTAATATCATCACAAAAGTTAGTGGAATAGACCTGTTTATCAACAACAAAGATTTGAGGAAAGATATCCCAGGAGCTCTGCAGTCATTTAAAGCAAATCTATTCAAAATTGGAAACAACTTAAATCTGAAGGAGAATGTTAAATCAATTATGATACATTAAAAATTATCAAGACATATTGATGGCTATTTACTATGTGCAAGGCAGTATGTGAGGATATGATAGTGATTAAGGTAGAAATGGTCATTGCAGAGTTTACAGTTGATGAATTTTGTGTTATAGGTTCATGATCTCTGTCATCGCAGAGTTTTGTCTTATTAGGTGAATACATATTTAGTTTATTATCCCTTTTATCATTTTAGATGTTTCTCTTTATCTTGTTCTCTGTCTTGAAGTCTACTTTATTTGATATTAATATAACCACTCCAGTTTTTCTATACTGACTGTTTGCATGGGGGTATCTTCTCCCATTCTCTTATTTTCAAATTATCTGGGTTTTTATAGTACATTTCATGTAGAAAGCATGGATCTAGGTCTTGATTTTTATTAATACGATTCTGACAATTTCTGACTTTTAATTGGCATGTTATTTTACTTACGCTTAGTGTAATTATTGATGTTTTAGTTTAAATATAGCATCTTGCTATTTGTTATCAATATTTTCTTTTGGTTTTTGACCACCTGTGGCTTCTTTCCAGACTTTGTTGGAACAAAGGATGTTGGAGGCTTTTTAATAGTTCATATTATTTGTCTATGGAGTTCTATACCTCCTGTTATTTTGTTAATAATTGCTCCAGGGCAGTGGTCTCAATCAGACATGATTTTGCCCCCCAGGAGACATTTGGCAATGTCTGGAGACATTTTTGGTTGTTACAAATTGGTGGGGGCGAAGCTGCTACTGGCATTTAGCTGTAGAGGCTGGGGATGATGCTAAGAATCCAACAATGCATTGGAAAGACCCCTGCAACAAAGAATTAACCCACCCAAACTGTCAATTCTGCTGAGGTTGATAAACTCTACTAACAACGTGTGTTCTAAAATTACTGTCTATTTAGAGTCAATGTTGTACTGCTTTACACTTCAAACTTCATCCCTGGCCCATTACATTTCCTACATGAGTCTTTTTCTCTACCTACTTTTAAATTTGCTTTTTATGTTTAGTTTTCAGCAGCTTGATGGACTTGGTTTGAAGCTATATTACTCATATCATCGATGCATTTGTTTTCTAAAACTTGATATATAAAGACATAGATAATTTGGCAAAGACCTCTCTCCGTTACAGTCTTGTCAATTCCCTGTTGTATTTTTAACAGCTTAGTTTTGCTTCTTTCTGTCTTCGTTCATGTTGTGCCTACAGGTTTACGCAGATATTTCTTTTCTCAGCATTAACCCTTTTACAATGGAATATTCCTTCTTTGTCTCCTTTAAATGCCTTTATTTTTAGTTTAAAAAATCTTTCTGGTAACTTTCATCTCTTTGGTCTTTTTTTCTCCACTCATTTTTTTCTTTTGAGGAAGATTAGCCCTGAGCTAACTACTGCGAATCCTCCTCTTTTTGCTGAGGAAGACTGACCTGGGGTTGGCCGGTTCGGATCCCGGGTGTGGACATGGCACCGCTTAGCAAAAAGTCATGCTGTGATAGGCATCCCAGGTATAAAGTAGAGGAAGATGGGCATGGATGTGAGCTCAGGGCCGAGAAGCGGAACGTGCGAGCTTAACCGCTGTGCCATAGGGCTAGCCCTCTCTCCATTCTTGATGACTTTTTTTCCAAGCCTTTTCTCCAAATACAATCTGTACTGTATTTGACTGAAAACTTTAATATGTGATTAACACTACTGCCTCCTTTTAATGTTGATAAAGAATGTGTGTGTGTATATATATATATATTCAATAATTTGTTTCCAGTTTGGTTTGGAAGCTTGCTCTTATTCTTCTATTTCGTGAAATTCGAGTTGTTAGAATTATGAAACATGAAAGGATCTTACAAAGCTCACCTCATGTAGTATCTATATCATGGGGGTTATTTTTGAATTAAATAAGTTAATACTATGAGCCAACCTTAATAATAAATATTTCTTATTATTAATAATAGTTTCTTCTTCCTTTCTACCTATTCCTCCTCTCCCTCCTGATTATTATTAATAAATAATGGTTTCGAAACACTCTTCTTTGTAAAAACACATCTCCAATAAGACTTCCAATGGTCACAGTGTTCCCCTATGGTAGTGATTCTAATGGGAGCGTGTTGCCACATCACGAATATTATCAGAATCTGATGGTGAGGATTCGGATATATGTCCCTTAGGAATGCAATGTCTCTTCTGGCTGTTAATCACTGAATCTGTTTCAATTTTACTCTTTCTTTTGAGAAAATTAAGCATCTGACAAATGAATTAACTTTCTCCAGGTCACTAGATGGTTAAACATTGGCATAAAAAGTCCAGATCTCTAATATTATTTCTCTCATAACATGGAGCCAACATCATGGCATCAATGATTTTGGAGCCAGGAGGAAAAGAACAATGTTCTAGTCCAAATTTCTCACTTTACAGATGAATGAATTGAAATCCAGATTGGTTAGTTGACTTGTCCCACTTGATATAATGACTCATGATGAAAACTAGATAAATATTAGTTCTTGTTTTCTTTGTCCTAGATATTAATCAAAAGGAGTGTGTTTAACAGATAATTAGTTGCTTATAGAAATTCTCAGGACAATTTTCTAGAAAAATATAAATTGCCCAAAATTGAATTGAGAAGTTTAAAACCAAAAAGACCAATTACAGTGTTTCCTAAAAAAAATAAATTGTAGATAAGCTGTTTCTATTATAGGCAAACTGTTCCAGAGCAAATAAAAAATGGAAAACTACTCGTATACTTTTATAATGGTAGTATAATTCTATGTCTCAGTTTGAATTCTCTAGAAATAAGAGTCTAAGCCAAAACTTATGTGCTAATGATATATTGAGGATATAATACCAGGGAAGTAAGGGTAAAGGAAAAAGGGAGAAGTAGGAGAGACAGAAAGCAAATTCAAGGTAGTATGCTATTAAACTTGCCACACTTTTCAAAAAAAAACCCCAAAATAATACTAGCGACTGCTTGATCGCACAGGCTGGTGAAACTACTGTGTCTGGGAGCAGTCCTTTATGAAGAGGAGAGAAAACTGATGTATCTTCTCAGTCTTTCCCAGCTCCTTTCTCTTATTAGGTAAAGTCCTCTCCAAGGGCCTTTTAGTCCTCCATACTTGTGGCTTCTTTTGGCTGCTACTGGGGTGCTCAGAGCATCTGTGCATATGGCCAGGTCAGATCTGGGTTCTAGAGCTGCTGCAGCTCCCACCAGGTGTGGGTGATGAAGGCATGTCAAAACACAATCTTTGCTCCTGGAGAAAGAGGGCAACCAATGCTGTTAGGAGACAAGACAACTGCCATGAAAACCAGGGCTTTATGATCTTGAATTATTTTGACCTGTTGCTGGGTCCTTATGTGGTTCTTATGGTCGTGAAACTATAAGATAAGCAGCTGAACTGCTGTTATTACAAAATATTGATGCAAAAATATTTTATGAAGTATGATAAAAATGAATGTAATAGCAAGTAAAATTATATCATGATCAGGTATTCTGGCAGTTTTAAAAATGTTTTAAAGACTTTTGTTTTACTTGAATTTTTGTTTTGTTGAGCATGCATAGAAATATTTATTGCAGAATTAAAAATGTAGCAATCCAAAGAACCAAACACACCAAAATGAAAAACCCAACAAGTTTGCGATGCAAACACGAAGATTGTTAGTTACAGTGACAGGCCAGAACTCAGGTCATTGGCTTCATCTTCCAGGGTTTCCTTCCTGCTGCACACTGCTGTGGATTCTAACTGGGATAAATGCATTTTCTTCTCAATTGGCTTTTGTGGAATTGAAGACTGAGCACATTATATTATTACACTAACATAGCTTCTGAGACAAAATCTTGTTCAAATTCCCTCAATTTTATAGAGAACAAAAACATTTTTTTCCCTTATTTCACTTTCCCCTGCTGCTCATGGGCCTTTTATATAAGACAAAACAAACTTTTGTTTTTGTTTTTTGTCAGATAATGTTTCTTATTATGTCACATTTTTTCATTCTACCTTTGGTCTACCTTTCCCAACCCACTCTGATCCTGCAGAATAATGTATAATAAGCATTTTAACTGAGACTACTTCAAAAACAGAGCCCTCTGTGTGAAGATCTGAGCCACCACTGCCAGGTTGACACTTGAAGTACTGATTTGCCTGCTTTAATTTCCTTTTATGATGTTATACATATGACATGTTGCATGTCATACAACATGAAAAGCGTGTTGTAATTGCAATTCTTTTGTGCCAATTCTATTTTCTTAGGTCCCAGATTAATAATATGGATGCTGCCCTCTATGCTGAGTTTCTTTCCCCTTCATAGTCCCATCTTCTCTCATTATGTGTGTTCCTTTTATTATCACATCTCCTGATTCTCACCTGAGTACTTGGATACACTCTGCAAGTCAAGAGACTGGACACTGCCACCGATCAAAAGACCATCATCATTGGTTATTTCATCTATTAAATTATCAACTGCCAAGTGCCTGGAGCTGTACTTGGTATTCTATATTAAGTGACCCATTCGCAAATTTCCCTCCACTGTTTCAGTACCACTAACTTTCTTTCTCCCTCCCCCCAAGCATCATCTGCAGTCCTATTACCCTATTTCCTTATTGGACTCATGCTATTATAGACTATGCCTCCTGTCAAGTTTAGTTATTGTTCTCAGACCTTCTTTCCATGTTGATGATGTTTCAATGATTTCACCAGTGCTCCATCTCCTTTCAACAACGTGGATGGTTTCATCTTGTCTCTTTTCTTGTGGTTCTGCTTCTCTGAGACTTTTCCCCCTTTTGTCATGGAGAGTGATGATAGCTAAAAATGGTAATGGGTAAAATATCACCCTTTCCACCACGCATCTCTTCTGTGCATCTTTATGTGAAATATATTTTATGGATATAATAAGGTCTTAGTCTTAGTGACTTTTCAATAGCCTTGAGATCTATAAAAGAATTGAAATAGCTTCTCTCTTGCCCTTTGAGTAAGTAAAAATATCACTGCCTAAATCCTAATGGCCATCTTTATTACTGCTGATGAGACACAAAGCAGAAAGAACACAGACACACTTTAAAATGATCATGCATACCTGGAAAGTCTCACAATCTTCCACCTCTTATGAATCTGTGGAATATATACATTCAAATAAAAATTCGAAAAGATATTGCTTCTCTATGGTAGGCACAATAACGGCCCCCAAAGATGTCCCCACCCTAATCCAAGGGACCTGTGACTATTTTATCTTACATGACAAAAGGGACTTGGCAGGTGTGATTAAGTTCAGGATCTTGAGGTTAGGAGATTATTTTCGGCTATCTAGGTTAGCCCAATGTAATCGTAAGGGTCTTCACATGTGAAAGAGGGAGGCAGGAGTGTCAGAGGCTTAGTGACTTGATGTGAGAAAGACAATATTGGCCATTGTTGACTTTGAAGATGGAGGAAGGGGCATGAGCCAAGGAATGTAGGCAGCCTCTAGAAACTAGAAAAGCCAAGGGAATGGATTCTCCTCTAGAGCTTCAAGAAGGAACACACTCTGGCTAACACCTTGATTTTAGCCCAGTAAAGCCCATTTTGGACTTCTGACCTCCAGGACAGTAAGATAATAAATTTGGGTTGTTTTAAGCCACTAAGTTTGTGGTATTTGTTTCAGCAGCAATAGGACACTAACATACTTCCCAAAGAGGCAGTTTCAATAAGGGATTTCCTGGAGCAGTAGAAATGTCCAGCTAAGATCCCACAGACTAAAACTAACTCAAGGCACTTCTCGCTTGCACCTTCCCAAATGAGGTCCATTTTTTATTTCAACAACCCAAATATCCATCCCTTCTTTTTCTCTTTAGGCTGAAGTTCCTTCAGTATCTTCAGCTATTTGCCACATCCACCCACATTTGCTACAATGACCTAGTCATATAATACAGAAAAATCCCTAAGCTTTACTTTTCTCTTTCTTCAGTAAAGTGGAGTCAGTGAACCTTGGGGGTTTTTCATTTTATTGGAGCAATAAATTCTTCCATTGAGGTGAAGAGATTTCGACAAGCAGTTCCTTTTCTAAAGGTACCAGAACGTACCACAAGGCCAGTTGAGGCCGAGTTGATAGAAGTACAATATCTGCATTTTCAAGTAAAAAGCATTCCACCAAATACATTGATTCCTGTAGGAAGAAATATCTTTATTATCCATTAAAACATAAGGATATTCAGGAAATAAAGCACTCAGCACCTTTTATATATCATTGTTTTCCCAGCTTGGAAGTTTTATAATTTTCTCATGTGTTTTCTGGCCCGGTCTCCATTCTAATATTGTGTGTCATTGTTTGTTAAGCTATTTTAGTTACTTCATGCAAACTAAATAGAAAGCATACCATTAACCATCATTCTCCCCACAACTTTTTTGAAAACAATGAAACAATACTACTTGCTGCTGTGTTGTTCCCATCTCTGAGTCTAACGCTAAGTTATTGTATGTTACCAAGTGCATTTTCATTCCAAAATGTATCTCAGTGACACAAACCGCTTTCTTTCTCATTTCATTTCAAGCTAGTAATGCAGTCCTTCATTCAAAAAAGGTTAATTGAAAGTTAATTGACTAACCCGTGTGTATATTAATATGCTAGGATTTATGATTACAATTGTTTTGAAGTATAATGTCTGTGGTCCCTGCCTTCAAAGAGCTTATCAGCACCTTTTGCATATATTGAACAGTTAATATTCTACGATATAATGATCACAAAAAAACGGTGGTAAATACATTAAGAAGCTTTCCTCATCTCATTGGCTTGCTCATCTCTCTCTTCTCTGATTAAAATTGATATCTGGGGCCTGGCCTGGTGGCATAGTGGTTAAGTTTGCGTGCTCTGCTTAGGCAGCCTGGAGTTCACAGGTTCAGATCACGGGCACTGTCCTAAACGCTGCTCAGCAAGCCATACTGTAGTGGCATCCCATATACAAAATAGAGGAAGATTGGCACAGATGTCAGCTCAGGAACAATCTTCGTCAAGCAAAAAGAGGAAGATTGGCAACAGATGTTAGCTCAGGCAAATCTTCCTCACCAAAAAAAGAAAGAAAGAAAGAAAATTGGTATCTTCCCCAAAGTTCAGGGTTTTATCACCTTTTCCTATGATATTCATATCCTTAATTATGGTATTTATACTGATACTTATATCTGCTTATTTCCAATATAGTCTATGTGACACCTTCACCTGGATTTCCCCAGACAACTTAATTCCCAGGTGTTTACAACCATATCCATAATTGTCTCAACAAAGCCAGCTTGATTAACTCTTCTCCTTTTATCAGTTGATGATGCCATTTTTTTCCCCAAGCACTTGAGCTTAAAAAGATCAACTTTACTGCATTGCCATTCTATCCCTTTGATTTAAGATTGGCAGATAAAACACAAGATGCCCAACAAATTTGCATATCAGATAAGCCACAAATGATATTTTAGCATGAGTATGTACCACGGGACATACTGTAATTTTATTTGCTAAATCTGGCAACCCTAGGCCAGTGGTTCTCAAACTTCAGTGTCCATCAGAATCCCCAGGAGGGCTTATTAAGAAAGAGATTGCTGGGCCCCACCTCTGGGTTTTCTGATTCAGTAGCTCTGGGTGGGTTCTAATTCTAACAAACTCGAAATTGGTTTGCATTTCTAACAAAACCCCAGTTAATTCTGAGGAGACCAGGACTTTTGAGAATTGCTGACCCAATTTAATTCCTCTGATTATTTGTTATGGTTCTCAGCCCTGGCTGCATATTAGAATCAACTGGGGAACTTTTTAAAAATCCTCATACCTGGGTCCTATACAGATGCTCTACTTTGACTCAGGGTGTGGTCCAGGCTTGGAGTTGTTATAAAGCTTCCAAGGCAATTTTAAACACACACAGTTAAAGTGACTAATTTTGTATGCTCTTCTCTGCTGAGTCTCCCTTCATAGTTACAGATAAATCAAGCCCTTACAACTTCCCGCCTTAAATAACTCCCAACTCACTCTTTGATTCTCATGGCATCACTATCGAATTCATCTTTCGCTCATCTGTATATTAATTCGTCTGAAGCATGTCTCTGATCATATGATTGTCTTTTTAAGAAATCTTCAGCATCAACCTTTAACAACTGGATAAATACACATTTCTTATCTTGATACTTAAGATGCTGGACAATCTATTTCTAGCCTACTTTGAAAGCATTTTAAGACTTCATGCAAACTTGATACCCCAGAGAAACCAAGCTACCCTTGTTTCCTTGTCCCCTCATCATCCAAGAGTGTCTCTTGCTGATTTTACTCAGTGATTTTCTCTTTGTCTTCATCTCTCCCTTGCAGGCATATGATTTGCAATTCTCCTTTCCTTTTTCCTTTTCCTCGCATATCTGGAAATGCTCTGTTTCCTCAGAGCCCTCCCCTTTGAACAATTTTAAGACACTTACACAAGTTAGGTTAGTCACTTATTCACTTAAAATTACTGCCCAAGGGTGGTCCTCTGCTCACCGCAAGACACGCCAGTAGTCCGGAGGCACCGTGGTAGGAGAGAAAAGGGTTTCTTTATTACAGCCTGCTAGCAAGAGGGAAGATGGCTGACTAATGGCTGAAGGAGCGATCTTACAGAACAAAGACTACAGACCAGTTAAATATGGGGCTGGTCTCTGAGTGGGGCCTCCATCTGATCTCTGGGTGGGGACAGACATCTGGTTCCAGTTCCTGATAGTCCTTTGTTTTACTGGATATGCATCACAGAATGGAGCAACACCCTAGATCTCTGCCTGGGGGTCATCACATTCCTAAAGAACTCAAAAGAACAAAGTTACTGTCTTAAAGCAGCTGAGACGGGCCACAAAATCTACAGAGTGTGTCTGGGCTAGTTAATCAGTGGGCATTCAGAGTTACAATATGGTTTCTTTTCTACAGTATGGGTTCCCTTATGTCAATCTCGTGTTGAGCCCGTATCAGGTTCACATGCAACCACTATTTAGAGTGCTCTTTGTGTGAACTGGGCTACTTCAGTGGATGAGGAGTCCCTGTAGCTTACATTCTTGTGGGAGAGACAGATAATCAATGACTAAATATACATTGGGTGGTGATAAGTAACAATAAGAAAAACAAAGAAGAGGGAGGGGGCTGGAAGATGGAGGTGGTGCAGAGCCATTCTGAATAATGTGGTTTGGTCTGGAGATGCTTCTCTCATAATTGACATTTTATGTGAGGCCCAGGCATGTGAAGGAGTGAGCCACACAGCTGTCTAGGGAAGGCTTCAAGTACCAAATGCTTGAATTGTGAACACTTGGAGCAGCAACAAGGCTACTGTAAAAACTTTGGAGTTTATTTAAAGTGAAATGTGAAGCCTTTGGACAAACAAAAGTGATACAATATGACCTACATTATAAAAGATTTGGGCTGCTCTGCCCAGAATAGAAGCTAGACGCAAGGATGGAGCAGCTAGAGTAGTTAGGAAGGTAGAACAATAATCTAGGGCCTGGGGAGAAGTAGTGTCAATAAAGACAGAACCGTCAGGGGGCCACCCAGTGGCATAGTGGTTAAGTTCATGCACTCCGCTTTGGTGCCCCAGGGTTCACTGGTTCAAGTCCTGGGCATGGATGTATACACCACTCATCAAGCCATGTTATGGTGGCATCCCACATGCAAAATAGAGGAAGATTGGTACAGATGTTAACTGAGGGCCAATCTTCCTCACTAAAAAAAAAACAAAAAACAAAAAGACCAGTCAGGAAGGAGAGATGGCTTTGTTAGAAAGATAGTGAATAGGAGGTAAAACTGTTGCATTTAAGATGCTAGGTCTGCAGTGAGGGAAGCATGTGGTTGTTTCCCTCACGTTTGGTTGTTGAGTATTTGTTTTATTTGTTTACCTATTCATTCATTCATTATAAAATGAAAATAAATTATTTATTTTAAAGGAAGAAAATGTTACAGCTTCAATTGACATCCACGTGTTTATGATTTCACATCGTGCGTAAGTATAAAGGTGGACATTTCTTGAAGTCAATGAAGTGAAGTGCCAGGGTCTTCCTCCTCGCAAACTTGGCTCTCTGAATGCTTTGGAGAGTGATCTATGCGGAGGGAAAGCCTGGCTGCAATTAGGAAACATTTCTGATAAAGTGCCTATGGGGATCCCAGGAAAAAGTGACTTTAGTTAATTAGTTGTGATTTCTTTTTTCAATCTAAGTAATGTTCATTTGTTTGACTAAATTATCAGTTTTACCTTGTAATTTTGTATTCTTTTCCTTAAAAGGCCCCACATATTATGTAGTAAACTGTACATATATATGTGCTTGTGTCCTTAAGCAGTCACATAAATCACATAATTTTCTGCAGGTGTTACTAATTTATACTGTGTTTATTGCATGTATCCATGTTGATGTGTACATGTAGATCTGCTTTATGCATTTTAACTATTATATAATATAATGCTATATGATTACACCCCAATTTACCCATTCTTTTCTTGTTTTTTTTCTTTTGGTGAGGAAGCTTGGTCCTGAGCTAACATCTGTTGTCAATTTTCCACTTTGTTTCCTCCCAAAGCCCCAGTACATAGCTGTATACCCTAGCTGCAAGTCCTTCTAGTTCCTCCATGTGGGCTGCAGCCACAGCATGGCTTGATGAGCCATGTTAGGTCCACGTCCAGGATCCCAACCTGAGAACCCTGGGCCACTGAAGCAGAATGTGCCAACTTAACCACTACACCACTCGCCGGGCCATACCCATTCTTTTCTTGAGGAAAAATTAGCTGGTTTTAAAAATTTTGCCATTCAAAAGAATGATAATAGACACCTTGTATCCACTTGCTTGAGTTTATCTAGAAATA
The DNA here is from genome assembly GCF_041296265.1 of Equus caballus. Taxonomy (NCBI): domain Eukaryota; kingdom Metazoa; phylum Chordata; class Mammalia; order Perissodactyla; family Equidae; genus Equus; species Equus caballus. Next base: position 39,739,364 of record NC_091707.1, read on the forward strand.
TGATTGTATCTGTAAATTACAAGATAAAACTCGCAGATATTAAAACAACTGGCACTCCTTTTGGCAGTTTATGAGAGTACTTGAGCCTTGTTTAAATTTAATTCCCGTGATTACCAATTATGGCAAGCAGAATATGGACCCCCCTCTCCAGATGTCCAAGCCCTAATTAACTGAATCTGTGAATACATTAAATTGTGTGGCCCAGAGGAATGAAGGTTGGCTGCTGAAATTACTGTTGTTATCAGCTGACATTGAGATAAGGAGATTAGCTTGGATTATCCAGGTGGATTCAATTTAATCACAAGCATTCTTAAAAGTAGAAGGAGGCAGAAGAAGAGAAGTAGAGTGCCGGCGCTGTCGGGGAGCTCCTGCCCTGACATTGCTGGCTTTGAAGATGGTGGAAGGAGATCAATCAAGGAAGCAGGTGGCCTCTAAAAGCTGGAAAAAGTACAGAGAGCCTCCACCTTGATCTTGGCCCAGTTAGAACCCTGTCAGGCTTCCTTCTACCGAGCTGTAAAGGTAAGAAATCTGTATTATTTTAAGCCACTAAGTTCATAGTAAATGTTAAAAGCAGCTACAGGAAACTAATATACTAGCGAGGGTAAACACATTTTCACATATTCATTGGGCATTCAGATTTCTCCTTCTGTGAATTACGTGTACTTACCCATTGCTCATTCCTCTATCAGTGTTTTTTATTTTTAAATCGATATATAGCAGGTTTAGGAGTGTTTCAGATAGGGACTGTCTGTCAGTTATGTGTATTATGTTTTGGAGTGTTTTGGGCTTTTAAGTACACAAGCTCTTTTGAAGCATTATTTTTTGGTTTTAATAGTAGGTAATTTCATAGAAGTTAAAAAACTGAGTTCCTTCTTGGGCTTTAAGGATACTGTAAAAATTTTATCAATGTATTTATGTCCAGTAATTCTTAACCACTTTAAGGAGCTTTTGAATAATATTTAGTCCTATTTACAACTAAGTTAAACTTTTTCAAATGTTTCGAAATGCATTTATAAATTAAACGTTTACTATAATTTTAAATATGACTCTGTTAAGTAGTTGCTTGAATTAAGAAACAAAATACTTCTAAATACTTACATAACTCTTATGCCCCAGTAGCAACAAGCACATTAAATGGCTTTGTTTCTAATACAATTAATTCTCTGACGAAAGGAACCACGAGTCCTTGGATTAAAGGCTGACTCTAGGGCTGGGTTTGACATATACAAAATGAGCCTGGAGACTATCTTAGGGCCGGAAAGTAAAGACATGCTTATTAAAAATATACACTTGTGGGGCCGGCCTGATGGCACAGCAGTTAAGTTTGCACATTCCGCCTCTTGGCGGCCTGGGATTGGCTGGTTCGGATCCTGGATGCGGACATGGCACTGCTTGGCAAAAACCATGCTGTGGTAGGCATCCCACGTATAAAGTAGAGGAAGATGGGCACGGATGTTAGCTCAGAGCCAGTTTTCCTGATCAAAAAGAGGAGGATTGGCAGTAGGTAGCTCAAGGCTAATCTTCCTCAAAAAAAAAAAAATATATATATACACACTTGTGCACATGCACACACAAGTGAATGGCTGTCAAAGAGTCACAGGATCTAACTGAAAGAGCTCCTAATGAACCATTTGTGCAACAAAATAAAGTAGCATTGGATTATAACCCAAAGCAGAAAATCAATATTCATGATTATATACTGATATAAATAAATGATCAAATACATACGTAAATGAGGAGAATAGACAACTCTCCCATGTTGAAAAATTTCAAATGATTTATATAGATATTTCCCCATCAAGGAGGTGGGACATCATTCCCCAATCCTTTAGTGTGGGCTACATATAATGACTTCCATCCAAAGAGTACCTTTTGGAAAAGGGGAGTGGGGGGAGGGAGGGAGAGAAGGCACCTGTGGAGAGAGTAGATTGAAGAAACCTGACAAATACTACCTCAGCCAGGTGATTAAGGTTAACGTCAACAAAGATAAGTCATTTTGATGGTGTGATATGATGAGAATGGCACTTGACCTCTGTGGTCTTACTCCCCAAAACCCATACTCCTGGTCTAACTGTGAGAAAAACATCAGATACCTCCCAATTGAGAGACACTCTATAGAATACTGACCAATACTGCTCAAAACTGTTAAGGTTGTCAAAAACAAGAAAAACCTGAGAAACCCTCACAGTCTAAGGGGACATGATGACTAAATGTAATTCCTGGATGGGATCCTGGAACGTGAAAGAGATGTTAGTACAAACTAGTGAAATATGAATAAACTGTGGACTTTAGTTAATAATAATGTATCAATACTGGTTCATTTGTTTTGACAAATGTACCAGATTAATGTAAAAGGTTAACAATATGGGAAACTGTATGTATGTCACATGGGAATTAATTCTCTGTACTATATAACTTTTGGTAAATCTAAAACTATCTAAAAGAGTTTGCTTAAAAATAACTCATATGCATATAGTAGACTAAATTTATAATATGGCGAAACTAAAGTTCTGTTTGTACTAAAAATATGCTTAAACTAAGTAGATTATCAACTCAAAATCCTAAGTCTAAATTCAAATATGCATTTTAAATTAGAGTAGCAAGACTATCATTTATAGGATAAAGTCTCTTAAACTTGAGAAATATACAAATTAAAATATATACAGATTCCACGTTAATATTGTGGTTTTGACTCATTCCCCTAATTCTATATCTCCCAAGAGTTAAAAGATGTTTATGTATTTAAAAAAGAGAGGGGCCGGCCCCGTGGCACAGCAGTTAAGTTTGTACGTTCACCTTTGGCAGCCCGGGGTTCACTGATTTGGATCCCGGGTGCGGACTTTCACACTGCTTGTCAAACTATGCGTGGCAGGTATCTCACATATAAAAAGTAGAGGAAGATGGGCACAGATGTTAGCTCAGGGCCAGTCTTCCTCAGCCAAAAGAGGAGGATTGGCAGCAGATGTTAGCTCAGGGATAATCTTCCTCAAAAAAAAAAAAAAAGAAGATAAACTCCATCCCAATGGAGATGGTCTATCCACTAAAGAAGAAAGACACCATACTGGTAAACTGAGGTTACTTTCTCCCAGATTGTATTTGGGCAGCAGATTAGGAGCAGCAGAGAACCAGCATGCTTCTTTGCCCTGCCCTGAATCATACTGAGCTCTGTTTTTAGTGACTATGTCCCACCCAACAACTTGAAGATGTTGGTCTTATTGTTTATATTACCTGACTTTCTGTCCATACACAGAAATCTACAACTTGTGCATAGATTGAGCACATTCTTTAAAAATTATTTGGCATTCAAGACATATGCTGATCTGTTTCCATTTAACACTAAAGTTGTTAGAAATAATGGGATCCTAAGATGTGTAAATGTATTTTTTCTTAATGATAAAAGCCTTCTAACTGTGCTTTTACTTTTTTCAAAGATTGGCACCTGAGCTAACATCTGTTGCCAATCTTCTTTTTTTTTCTCTCCTTCTTCTTCTCCCCAAAGACCCCAATACATAGTTGTACATTCTAGTTCTAGGCCCTTCTGGTTGTCTAAATGTGCTTTTTTATTTTATTTTCTTTGGGCCAGATAACACTTATGAGGCTTTAAAATTTGAGTTTTGATAGTTCATGTGAGTTTGTTTGATTTATGACCGCAATTCATGAGCTCATCTTGCTGATACGTCCACACATTGTGGTGTCTTCATTTTATTTCTGTTTCAGCATATAAAAGATTTATTTTCATAAGTTTTTGTCAATATTTTTGTCTCGAGATTTCTGTGAATGGTTTCATAAATTCTTCTCATCCCCAAATCATGAAAATATTCTGTAATAGGATATTAAAATAACATTACTTCATTTTCTAAATTTTACTTTATCATTTAGATTCTTAATCTGCCTGAAATGTATTCTATGCACCATGTGAGGTAGAGATTTGATTTAATGTTTACCCCATATGGACAACCATTTGTACCAGCACATTTATTGGGTAGTCCATCCTTTCCTCACCACTTACATGGGCATTTCTAGGTTGTGAGCATGTTGAGAGGACTGGTGTTTTTATCCATTGCTGTATCTCCAGTACCTGGAACAATGGGTGCTATTCAATGATATTTGTTGAAATAAGTATTTCCAGATGCATTTGCATGTATGTCTCCCTTTAAAAATCCTAGTTGCATTCATGCTTATCAATTCACTATTTTCCGAATACTCTGAGACTGTAATACTTTTCCTTCTCCTTTTTATATGCATAAGTCTTCAACATTGTTTAATGTACAAACAAAACCTAACATTCTTCATGAATTTAATTTAGATCAATCCAGAGCCCAGTAATCTCACCTTCCTTTGCTCTGTCTTCATGTCTAATTGTCATTTTTATTTTTTTGCATTACTGACATCAGCTAGACAGTAGGATATAGAAAGCATGTGAAAATGAAAGAAGTTAAGTTCAGATCTCACTTTATCATTTATTTTCTGCCTAATCAAGCAACTTATCTTCCTAAATTTGTATACTAGCCTGTCAAAGCTTTGGAATTTTTGAGAAAATGAGATAAGGCATGTACAATAGTTAACACAGTGGCTGTCATATATAGTTACTCGTTGAATGTTAATGTCATTATGGAGTGAAGACACCTAGGAACTGATGTCTATGCAGTTGTGTTAATCCAAGGTCACTTTGGGGAGGAAAGGGGGGTCCTTACTGTGCTCTAGGGGAAAGAGCAGGGCTTATAGAGGGATTCATTCTGGTCACAATTTCGGTTTCACTACTTTGTGTGGCAAGGTATGTTACCTTTCTGAACTTCAGTTTCTTCTTTTATCACAATAGTGATGATAGTACCAACCTTTCAAGGTCATTGTGAAAAATAAAGACACTGTTTATAGAGCTACTATCACATGGTAGGACATTTGGTTATAAGTTTATTTTCTTCCCATTCTGTTTGAGCGACCAAGACTTAATCATCTTTAAATCACTCAATTACCTAACACAATGCTGTTCATATATAGTAGATGCCCAAAAGACTTTTGATAAGTGACTATTTAAGAAATAAGGTAAACAAAGCATACCTAAAGGAAGATGAAAAGATGATAATGGTTGCTCTGAGTTTCTGTGGTGTTCTTCCTAACACTATTTTATTGCCTGTGTGGAATTTATTTTAAGACTATTTGGATTTTAACAGTGTGATATATGTTTATATATGCAAGTTAAATCTAATTTACACCCTAGGGTAAGCTGGCATTTATAGTACCCTATTCAGGAATCCACACTTCAGAGGTGGTTAAACAGCATATCATATGAAGCACCCCAAACAGAAATCAACACCTTCAGAGGTGGTAACTTAGCACTCTTACGTGGAAATTTACACAAGAGAGATTGTTTATTATTAGCATAAGGGGTGTTAGAAATAACTTTCCATCATTGAAATAAAGGTGTTAAACACGAGTGGTTGCTTAAGAAGTCTGTATATCTCCCATGGCAATTGCACGAATGAGCTAGAAGAATTTAGCAGACTTGATGGTGGGATAACTGCAGCTTTTGGAGTACTGTGAATCTCTACTTCATGGAGAACCCTGTCACTCGTGCTTACGAAAGGCTGACTGGATCTGCCACCAGAGTCTCATTGAGTCTGCCTCCTGAGAGCCTCTCATGAGCCTGCTAGTCAGGAGAGCTGAGCTACTAAACACATGGTGTAACTCCCCTTTATTTCCACTTGCTAATAAGTGCGTCTATGGTACATGGAGGAATTGAGTCTTAGACTGGCTTTGATTTAACATACAAACCAGTAGCAAAGTTGTAAGGGAGAAAGATATTAGTTTGGATTTATCTATCCTAGAAGAGGCTCCCAATATTGAAGAAGCATTGCTTTTATTGAATTTTTTTTAAAAGGTAAAATCATAACTTACAGACCTAAAATGAATGTGTGTTAAAGATTTCATTTAAGTCACACATTAATGAGGGAATCAGGATGTTATAACTGGTTCAAAGGAAAATCCAAACAAGAGAGATGTTTATAGATATGGAAAATTGAAAAGGATATGCAAATGGAGGTACATTGGGGGTCCCCAAGACCACCCTCAGGCTCAGTGATTAGCTAGAGGACTCAAAGGACTCAGAAGATGTTATTCTCGTGGTTATGGATTATTGTAGCAGAAGGACCCCGATTAAAATCAGCAAGGTGAAGGGCACAGAGAGGGAAGTCCAGGGGAAACCAGGCGTAAGCTTCCAGGTGTCTCTTCCCAGTGGAGCCACACAGGTATGTACTTCATTCTCCTGGTGCTGATGTGTGAAAGGAAGCTCACCTGAGTGTTGTCTGTGGATTTTTATTGGGGATCAGTCATGTAAACATACAGTGCCCACATGACTGACCTCAGCTACTCAGACTCCAGCCCACCCCCAGAGCAAAAATGGTTTTCACCGTAAATCACATTGTTAGGAAAAACTTACCTGGGCAAACTGGTACAGAGTGGCCCAAAACATAAAAAAGGCATTCGAAATATTCTTATCAGGCAGTATATTCTAAGGGCTTAGAGGTTTTCTCTCTGAAACTGACCAAGAGCCTGTCCTGAAGACTGGCCTTTGTTTGGAATGTACAGGGTTTGAGCGACTCAGGCCTCCTGAATTAACCCTTACCAGCCCGAGTGTCAAAATTAGTTTTTCCATGGGGACAGAGAGGGGTTGTCCTTCCACCAAATGGGATTTATTTTCATGTCTATATACAACAATTATTTTCCACTGATATCAGTTATCTACAATTTAGAATTGTGAAAAGAGCTTCCATAGAATCAGATACATTGAAGGGTATGTTAGAGACAAGGCATAGTTTTCTACTGAAGCACAGATTTTTCCCTGTAGCTTAAGTACAAATTGGTTTTGTTCAACCTACCATCTTTAATATTTCTTGTACTGTTATTACTTTTGTATATGAACCCATGCCTCTTCATTCAGGATTAGTAGACTAGAGCGTTACTCTGATATAGAAGAGATTGTATTCCAGAGAAGTCCATGGCATTATTCACCTCAGAAAGGGAACCCATGATTCACAAGGCAGTGCTTATTCCTCATGACTAATCTCTGGTCCAGTCACAGGCTTTGGGGAAATAGATGTTAATATCTTTCAAAATAAGAAAAAAAAATGATTTAATCATGACTTTAAATCTTTGCTAGTAGTCTATATTCAAGCCAATGCTCTTCTATCTTGAAACCCAATTCTTTCTTCTTTTTTCTTTTGAGGAAGATTAGCCCTGAGCTAACTACTGCCAATCCTCCTCTTTTTGCTGAGGAAGCCTGGCCCTGAGCTCACATCCGTGCCCATCTTCCTCTACTTTATACATGGGACGCCTACCACAGCATGGTGTGCCAAGCAGTGCCATGTCTGCACCCGGGATCCGAACCCACGAACCCTGGGCCACTGAGAAGCAGAACGTGCGAACTTAACTGCTATGCCAGCGGGCAGGCCCCCCAATTCTTTCTTATCTTCACTAAGACAGCACATTCAGAAAAACTTTCAGTAGGACCTCACCCAAATCCTCTCTTCTTACTGACTGAACACATAGGTGTAGCCCCTTAGTGCAGGCCAGAGAAGGTAAACGTGTGCTTCTCCTTGGGCATCATGGCCCAGTAGACCAGCTGAAGTTCTCTGACTGCAATGATCGTCCTCTGGTGAGTTCATGCAAAATATTTTTCAAACGTGATGCTAATTCACAAAATTACAGATTTTCAACCTTATGATTTTAAGAAGCATTTCAGTATGATAAGTGCCAATTATATTCCTAACCTCCTGTTTCTCCAGGCAAGGCAGCTCCTCTTCAAATCTGGCTCTTGTAACAGCTCTCAACTTACTCTTTAAACGAGTAGTAAACTGGAAGTTTCTTTCTCTATTTGGAGCTTTGTTTTCCTCTTTTAAAGTATGTCTTCTCACAGGTTTCACTGGGAATTGTATTGAATATAAAACATGAAATCTTTTTCTATCTAGAGATAATGTGTATATGTTTGAGTGCGTGTGTGCTTGAGTGTGTTTGAGGGGCATAAAGGAATAGATTACGTAATTTCCAAGGCAATAGAAGACACTTCCAGCAATATAGGAACCTTACTTGCTAAAGTGTAGGGAAAATTCCTAATGGTTTTAGGGAGGTATTCTCAAAACAGCAAATCTGTGTGTTATTCTGTCATTTAGAAATGTGACAAGTCATTTTTCCCTTTACAAGGTGGGAGGCCTCTGGACTCTTGAAAGATAGACGGATAATTATTGATATAAAAGTGTGATTACTAAGTAGGGGGAAAGGGCTGCTTATAAATAATAAGTAGATAGGGTCTCATTTATGTACCAATATATGTATATAAAAAGATCTGGAAACATCCATTGCAGAGTTAATAGTTTTTCTCAGTCTGTTGGGATTATGAATGGCTGTAATTTTCTTCCCTTTGCTAAATAATGATTTCTAAATGTTCTATAATGAATATCTTTTATTTTTAATAAAGTGAACAAAAAATATTTTTAAGTCTTAATGAAGTGAAGGGAGAATAATTGAGTATGTGTTACATAGCCTCCCATGGAGGCAAACATCTTCAGCTGTAGAAAGAAAACAATGAAGTGTGTGGAATTGGGTTATATCTGGTATTTCATCCAGTGGCCCTAAAATCAGATTCTCACTCTGCTCTGTCATTGATCTCTCTAAAGTTAAAAGAAAACAAGTCAAAGGAATATGTTCTTTATGGCATTGGAAACCTTAAACCCTGCTACATCGAGGAGAAAGAAGTAACACAAATCAGGCTAAAAGAAAGGAGATGAACAAACAAAATTGGTTTATTCCAAGACTATTTGGGTAACTTCTTGTATAGACTAATCCGTCTGTATTGAGAGGAGGGAGTAAACTGGCTTAATTAATGCAGGATATCTCAACTTTTATACTTCTGACATTTAGGGCTGATAACTCTGTTGTGAGGACTGTCCTGTGCATTATGGGATAGTTTGCATCATCTCTAGCCCCCACCCACTAGATGCCAGTATCAACACTCAAGTTCCAACAACGAAAAATGTCTCAACATTTCCAAGTGTTTCTTAGAACACTGTCACCGTTAGTGAGAACCACTCTCTTAATGGACACTTGCCTATAATTTCTATACATAGGATTTTATAAGTTAGGATTATTTTTGGCTACATGTAACAGATAAACCCCAAATAATGATTACTTACAAAGATAGACTATTTCTTCTTACATAACAGAAATCTGAAGGTGGCAATTCAGAGCTGGCATGGCCATTCCATGTTCATCAGGGACCCAGAATTCTTCATATTTCTGCTCCTGCATTTCCTACACTTGGTTCGCTTTCTCAAAGTCACCTCATAGTTCAAACTGCTGCTGGATATCCAGTCATTACTGCCATTTTCCAGGCAAGTATCAAGAGGAAAGGCGAGGAAGTCTGAGTAGCCTGTATTCCCTTCCCTTTGAAGAGAACTGTTGCAAGTCCCGTATTCTTCTGTTTTCATCTTATGGGCCAGAACTTAGCCGCACAGTCTCACTTCACTGCACGGAAGACAGAAGTGTAGTCCTGTAGCTGAGCACCTCACCTCTCCAAATCTCTGCATGTGGTTCAGTTAGAGAAAAAAGGGGGTAAATAGACGCCGGAGGTACATTTTCTTAACAACATTCTGTATAACGTTACAGATGCACTTTTCTAGGAAAAGATCTGATTCCAAACAAAAATATTACTAAATTGCTACAGAATATCTTACAAGAGAAAAAAATTTAAACAGAGAAAATAATCTACAATTGAATTACCTGCCTAATAGAAAAGACTAAAAAAAATTCTGTTTTATCCCTTGATATTTGAAAACCACCCTGAAGTGTTTATATTGCTGCCTAGACAAGTGCAGTTTGGTGAATATCATTAGGTCTTTCTTCAACATTTGGGTACCTTACAAAAGGCTTACTTCTTAGCCTGTGTTCTCCTGAGAGCAGAGCCTGAGACAAAGGCTTCCAGGCAGGTAGTTCATTTAGGAAGTCATCTTAGGAAAGAGGAGTGAAAAGGTGAAACGGGAAAGGAAGGGAAGACGATACAAAGATGTGTTTCTTTTGAGTTAATTGCTGCTCTAGGTGACTGGTCTTAGATTCTGCAAGACCTCCTGAGGAGTCTTAGGAAATGCGTTTCGAAACTGTCCACCTGGGAAACAAAAAGGGAAAGCATTTATCCACTGGTTCCATCCTCACTGGTCAACAGTAGCTCCAAAGGTATTGACTTTCCTGCGCTCCTGGGCTGCTCCTGAATGTGTGCCAGATGCTTGGAAAGCTTCCCACTCCCTAGAGTCAAAGTGAGAGCTCTATTGTGTAGGTGGGAGGTACTTCCAGACTGCCTGCATGAAGCTGCTTGAAGGCTTCATGAAATTGGTCCTTGGGCAGTGGCTGGAGCACAGGGGAGACACGTAGAACTGAGGTGGTGCACAAAGGGGTAGGAGGTACTTATTCTTCTGATGAATTTCACTGTTTAGGAGAACAAATAAAGGTGTTTAGTGTCAGAGCATACCTTGCTTACCACTGCCTTGCTAGTTATGGGGTATAGAGTGTTAACTGGGAAATAGTATATGGGAGATATACACATGTGTGCACACATATACACATGCACACACATACGTATACATGTCTGTATTCATATATTTTCCATTTTGATATTTAATACTCTAATTATAACATACGTTTCAAAGTCTATAAGCCTGGAGAGCTATTACACATAGTATTGTGCATTTCTGTATTTGATTTACTGTTGATGTACTACACTGGTTTATTCCACCTTAAATTCTCTTTTGATCATTACTTGATGTCATGAACAGATTTGACTCATAATGGCTGAGAAAGAGTTGTGGGTTATATACAGCCAAGATGGCATAAGTTTTCAAGGAAGGGGACCATGCTTGATGTTGAAATTCTTATGTTGGTTGGAAAGCTGACAGCACCTTGAGTGAACTGGTGGTAGAAATAGAGAAGACCGTCAATCAGTTAGGAAGTAAAAATCCTTTGATGTTATGAAGGGCATGCTCCCCATCGAGGAACCCTGGGGTAAAGTTACTAATAATTGTATATACAGTAGCTGAAAGAAATTATTCTTGGAGATATATCCCACTTCAGGATATTTGAAAACATATTGGCAATATATATTGGGAATGGATTTGTACAGAGACTGTTCTTTAACAAGATTTGTATAGAGCCAAATCACTTAACCTCTGAGATCTGTTCCTATAAGCAGAAGCTTAACTAGAGTATGATCATAATCTCTTCTGACCTTAAGGCTCCCATTGAATTTTGACTTTTTGAAAAAAATTTGGTAGAAGTCTCTGATTGCCACTTGCGTATATTGCTTGATATATAAATTTATCCTAAATTCCAATTAACTGAGTTTTGGGTAGTTTGAGTTCTGGTCACTGAAGACTTCACTGCAATTAGAGTCAGTTTGGCTCAGCATTATTGCTTATAGTCCAAAAGGAAACATAAGGGTGAAGTTTTAACTCAATAGGACTTTTTGATGTGAAAGTCCTTCAGTTTCTATTAAACTCCCTCCCGTAAATTTTATAGCACAGAAACGTACAATTCTCTAAATGCCTAGAAATGGTTGCTTAGCTCTCTGTGGAAGCTTTTGGCTTTTACGAAATAGTTTGACTTGAGCTAAAGGGAAAAGCAGGCAGAGAAATACAGCTGGGGCATCAATTCAAAGAGCATCAGTAAACGAACAGAAGAGAGATCACATTTACTGGAATTCTCACAGCACATAAATGAGGTGGCAGGAGAGGTTTGCTGAAAACAGTGGGCTGAAGAGAACCAGTAGCCAAGAACTTTGCTTTCAATTCATCAAGTATAGAGCCTGTAAATCCTGAAGACCTAGTTTCTGTTTACTGAGCCCCTAAATAAGGGGGTTTACCTACACTATGCCAACAGTTGCCTTCCAGCCTCCTAAAGTTACTGCAATAGCATTTGTGAGAACAAAGTAGCATCAATAAAAGATGTTAATCTAATCCAGGCTATTGGCCTGTGTTCAGGAGTGGTGGGTGGTTAATCCTTCCTGTATTGTCTTCACTGTTACTTCTCCCTTACCAGCTGGCCCTCAGACGCAGAAGGAATAAAATGACTCCACTTTATAATGAGCAAATCCCTAACCCCTCAGCAGTCTCCTTTTCCTTTGGATCAGGTGACCTCTCCTTGTCTGGTGGGATAGGAGAAGAAAATGTTGGAACTCAGCAAGTAGAATCTGATGGGCTTCACTAAAGCTTTTAATGGACCTTAATTCACCTATAAAGAAAATACAGAGGTACAACTGGGATCCTCAGATTCTGTTGTAAATTGGATTATTGTTCAGAAATGTTAATTCCCTTTCCCTGACTTGTGTGGAAAGAGTACATTTGCCCACCCCTTTAACGTTGGCCTTGGCTGTGTGACTTATTTGATGGGATGTTAGCAAATGGGAGTTGAATCGAGGCTTGAAATGTGCCTGTATGTTTGGGCTTGCCACCTGGTGTTCCTGCCTTTCTCTGGGAAAAGATATCCCTGATTAGCCTTTTGTCCAAGGAGCATGAGAGAGATTTGTGGAGCTGACCTCAACCAAACCCATGTCCTAGAATTAAGCTCAAACTAAATCAGCAAAACTTGAGCCAATTCGCAAAGGCAGGGTCAGCAAATAAACGCTTGTATGTGAGCCGCAGATATTCTACGGTTCTTAAGCATATTTTAGCTGACCATTTCAGCTGGATTCTATTTAGGGGCTGGGAGCAGAGTAGGGAGTTCCCTCTCATCTCTAAGTACTTTTTTGCACAGGTGATATAGTGTTGAGAGTGGTGTTTTGCTTTGTTCTACTAGAGTTAAAAGAATTACTTATCTTCCTGAGATGCCGAAAGAGCAAAGAAGGTAAGATATGAGGGCATGTCTGGAAAGGAATTACTAGTATGATTGAAACCTGGAGCAAGAAATGTGATTCTGAGATATTTGGGCCCTGTCTATGCTCCTTCCTTCCTGGAGTATATATGTGGCATTGTGGGTACTGTGTTTGGCTTAAGAGCCTAGTGGTTCTAAATGTTTATAGATATTTCTTAGGCATAAGTCATATGTGTAAATTCTTCCTGAATAATAACGTAGCTGCTACTTTACAAAGGGCTATACCCTAGCACAAAGTTAATCTTAGATTTGATAATATCTTAACATGTAGGAACAGTGTCAACATTAACTCTGCCACTTGTGTTCTCTCTCCCCCAAGAAGGGATCTGAGGATCCCAGGGTAACTTCTGTGCAATATGCGACTCCGTTCCTACTGTATGTGACCATCTCATGTTCACTAAACTTAGGTATCCTTGACTAAAACATTGCCGGTTTTTAGTGGAAATAGATATATGGACTCTTGTAACCAATTTAGTGACGGAGGGAACTTATTTTATCCAGTTTAGACAGATTTCTTCCTGACTCCAGGCCCATGACCTACCTTTTTTTAGAGCATTTACTTTAGAAAACTTGAAATTGTAAATTTTTTCTCTCCCCTTTTGAGATATAAATCTTTACCCAGCCTCTTGTCAGTTTTGCAATCCTGGAGTCTTTCTTGGGGACTTGGGAGCCATTCCTTTGAAATGTAATTATCAAGAAAGATAGTGGCCCTATCTCTCAGTCTCTGTGGGAGGGTAGGAGCCTTATTTAGATAAGTGTCAATTAGCTAACACAGATGGCCTACTCGCATTGATCAACCTCCCCGCTAATGTCCTCCAAGTTTTCTGCTAGCTCACCTCAGCTCTTAAAAACTCTTCTGCCTTTTGTTTCAACAGTTACATTCAATCTTTATCACCTGTTGCAAAAGCCTTGACTCCTATTGCAATAGTTTTGAATAAAGTCTTCTTTGACTATTTAACTAGTCAGGTGAAACTTTTCTTTGACACCAGAGTCGATCTGAAATACTGGAATATACCACAAAACAATGGGCTCTTTCTGGGCCACCATGAGATAGAGAATAGATTAATGAGAGAGAAAGTTATAGGATAGCTGTGTTCAGTAGATCTGTGTCTAAAAGGGGACTCTGAGAATAGACAGTTATTGGGCCTCCTGATGGATGAGAGTAGATGGAAAGAACAATAACATTCTGGGAGAGCTCATGGGAAATCTTCCTAACCATAGAGACTTCTTGAATTCTCTTGGAATATTTTGAGGCATTTGTGTGTTTAAAGGGAAGCAGGGGAATGTTAAGTCAAGCAGGTGAGGATTCAGAGTTTGGCAGAAATTTGAGTATTCGTGTCAATGAGACATTTTTACCTACAGAACAGAGAAGTCTGAGACATACAAGTTATAACACATTTTCCTTCATTATATAGTCAACACATGCATTGAACAACTTCTATAGCACTGACTTTTATAATCATAAAGTTATTTAATGTTAGAAAAGGGTTAGGTTTAACTATGACTGACAGAAAACCCTGAAGAATATTAGCTTAAACAAGAGAGAAGTTGATTTCTTTCTCTCACATATAGAAAGTCTGGAGGTAAGTGGTCCAGGGCCAGTATGATGGCTCTGCTCCATGATATTCACAGAGACTAGTCTCCTTAGGTCACCATTGTACCATCCTTAGGATTTGGTCTCTGTCTTCATGGTTCAAGATCTTGGTATCCATATCCAAGGAGGTTGATATAGAAATAGCCAAAGAAGGAGGTGGCAAAAGGTATGTACCAGCTGACTTTCAATGAAAGTTCTCAGTCTGACACATGAAAATTCTACTTATATTCCATTTCCTGGAATCTTACTATAGCTGCAAGGGAAGCTGAAGTATGTGCTGAAGTCTTAAGTCTTCAATTTAGGCGCACATAAGCTTACATAAAAAATTGTATTACAATAGAAGGCAGCAGATATTCTGGGACCAGTAGGAATCTCTGACACAGTTTTTCTCATTGGCCCCCTTAATAGCCTTACACACCCTTCTTCTCACTCATGGAGCTGCTCACTACCTTCCCAAAAGAAATAGTCTTATATTTTAATCTTGCCACTCATCTCTCTCAAAGTCTGGGGTCTCTGATTGATATATAACCCTTCTGAGATTGTTTAGATATGGCTCATCTTTCTCTAGAAGTTGGCAAAAGATGCATTTGCTTCTCATACTCACAATATGCCACGGCAGAGAAGGGCTAGGATTACAACCATAAAAAGCCCTTTTCGAAAAGAGGAGAAAGGGCCACATATAGCAGTCACCAGATCACTTGGCCAAAGTAACAGCCACTCCTTTTTCTGATGACAGGCTTACAAATCAACCTGGAAAACCCTCCTTCTGCTTTCTGAAAGGGATCTATATGGTCTTTGGTCCTACCTTCTTGGGAGTTTCTCATGGCCAATCATTCTTCCTGACTATATCTGAGTTGGGCATTAGACATTTTGTCTCAGGAGCTACACAGCTGTCATACCCTGCTTCTTGCTAGCACAGATTAGAGGGCCCAGGGATGGTGTTAGAAATGAAATATTTGCAGATTTTTGTGAGGCCAAGCTTGTGATTTCCTTGGAAAAATAATTAGTATGTTTCCAATTTATGCTTCATGTTAACCATGGCCAGACTATGCTTGTACATAGTTTTTAAACTAAATTACTCTGGTCTTTGATTTACCAGCATCTGAATTTTGCCCATTTCCCTTCAGCTTCATGTAACCCCCTTGAAGATATCTGCATCAGTCAGCATAAGATAGGAACAGGCAACCCTAAAATCTCAGCAGCTTAGCAAAGCAAAGATTCGGCAGGAAACTCTTATCACAGCAGTCACTCAGGGACCTGAGTTGGTAGAGTTGCTTTTTAACAAATGCTTCCAGGATCCTCAGAGCAGGAGGAAGGGCATATACTAAACCATTGACTGATTTTAATGATTCTGTCAGGAAATGACATCAATTCCACTCACATTTCACTGGCCAAAGAGAATCACATGTCCACACCTAACTTCACACAGAATGGATAAGTGCAGTCCCACCATGTGCATCTGAGGGTAAATAGCTATAATGACTATTATACTATCTGCAATGGTGGGTTTAGATGCTAAGACAATTTCCTTAATCCGATTTTTATAGCTGAGATGGCTTTCATTGTCTGCAAAGAATTCTTAACAGAAGATGCATAAATCTTGGGCCCACAGAATTTTTTCTATTAAAACTATTTCTTCAAGGCACTCTGTTTAAACTGTTTCAGCTTTGAGTAACAAAGAAGTTGACCTTTTCAATTTCATGAGGATCCAAATTAACGGACTTGCAATTAATTCAGATTTTAGGTCGGATGCAGAAACCACGTACAATTCCGTCTCTTTTTGCAGACCAGCTAGCTCAAGTCAGAGTTCATATGTCTCATGCAGGGAGTTGCTAAAAGTGGCAAGAAGCAGTAAACGCACATCAACATTATTTACCTTTCCTATCATTTACTCTAATGTCACAGCCTTGGCTAACTCATCGTCTCCTTGCCAAGGACAGGCAATGATTTAATAAAATGTTTTGCTGGTGCATAACAAATCACCAGTTTCTCAGCCTGCAATATCTGAATTCTTGCCGTCCACCACTCTGTCACTCTCAATAAGAAAATTCCACGTATTTTAGGTTCTGTTACATGGGCACTTTACTTACAGGTATTAAATTTTACATTTTTAAAAATTAGTATTGCTTGCATTTGATGGAAAACAAATTACAGTGATGCAAACAAAACAGTTATTTCTCTCTCACATAAGTGGAAAACAGATGCATTTAACTTCTGGTTAGCATCTTTGTCCATTTGGGCTGCTATAACAGAATACTGTAGACTGGGTGGCTTATAAACAGAAACTTACTTCTCACAGTCCTGGGGACTGGGAAGTCCAGGATCAAGGCACCAGCAGACTTTATCTGGTGAGTGACTGCATCCTGGTTCACAGATGTGTTACCACCTACAAACATAGGTTCTTTACCTACTACACAAGAGGGGCCAAATAAAAACTGAACCACCAGGCTTATGGCAAGGAAAGTGTTTTTATTTTGGATGATATCAGCTGGAAGATGAGAGTGAGTCCTCAAATTTGTCTTGTTTCATCTTGTCTCCCTGAAAGAGGGGCACCAGGGGTTTTAAAGGTTTGTGAGGAATGTGGCTGCTTGTAGATGGGCAGGGGTGAGTCAGTGGCCTGGCTGGCTGAAGCTTTCCCACAAGCCTGCATTCAGCCTTGGGAAGCTGTTTGCAGAAAGGAAGAGGACATGATAAGGAATCCAGGTGGTTGTTCTTAGCTGTCTGTCTCCATGGCAGATAGTGGATTCTGGAGCCGGGGAGCCAGAGAGTAAGTAGGGAAGAGTGCTTTGGTTTTAACCCCATATACGCTGGGTTTAATGTAGGGGAACTGATATCAGGGCCAGCATCAGATGGTGGTCTTTTTGCTGTTTCTTCGTGTGGTAGAAGGATGGAGGGAGCTCTTGGGAGTCTCTTTTATAAGGGTACAAATCCCATTCACGAAGGCTTTAGTCTCAAGACCTAATCACCTCCCGAAGACCTCATCCTCCAAATACTCTCACATTGGGGACTAAGTCTCAACATGTGAATTTTTGAGGAACGCAAACACTCAGTCTAGAAGCTAGCATAATATTTCTGCTCCACAAAGTCCTCAGGGATATAGATTCTTCCAGATCATCACTTTACCTTAAGTGGTGGCCTTCATATTCAGAGTTCATGATTGTCATCCACAAGCCAAGCAAAAAAATGGAGAGAGGGAAGAGTAAGAAAATGACAAACAGCACGTACTGCTGTCTTGTAAGGAATGCTTTCAGAAGTAGCATATGATATTCTACTTATATACTGTTGTACAGAAATTTGTCACAAGGCAAGGAAAGCTCTTTTGGCCTTACATATGCCTACCTAATTCTTATGTGACTAAGGAAAATAGGTGATAGTGGTCTGTACCACAGACACTTTGATACCCTTTTGAGGTAGATTTTTAACACCATTGTATGGGGGAGGAAACTAAGATTCAGAAATATGAAATTAATTTGCTTAAGGTTATACAGCTATTGGAAAATTAATAATACAATCCAAGTCTTCCTGAGCCACAGTGCAGTCCATCTAACTACTTGACACTTTGTTGCATTCAAGTGCAGGCCTCACTGAAAGATGAGAATACATGACCCACTTCTGCACATTCCCCCTGGCTCCATTATTGAAGTACTCCAAAAGGTGACAGATCTGAAACCCTCTTTCTTATCTCCACCTTTGACAGCCATTCCTCCTGCTGTGGTCTGAATGTCTGTGTCATCCCCAAATTCATAAGTTGAAATCCTAACCTCCAAAGCTAATGGTCTTAGTAGATGGAGCCTTTGAGAGATTCTTAAATTGTGAGAGTGGAACCCTCATTAATGGGATTAGTGCCTTATGAAACAAGCATCCCTCGGAGAGATCCCTATGAAACTGGCTCAAGACAAGGTTGACATAAGGAAAGCCATCTGGTAGAAAAGAGACCATGTTGTAACTTTGAATGATCTCTGACTAACCCAGCTGGATTTGCACCCTTCAGGAGATCCACCTGTTTGTCAATTTTGTGACCCCTGCTAGTGCATATACCTCCCAGCTGCGATAAGACGGTAACTTCATTCTTTTGAGTTCGTTAGGAATGTGATGATCCCCCAAACAGAGAGTCTATGCTGATAGCCATCATCAATGAAAACTGAAAGCTCTGCTGTGGCAACTCCCAGTCTGCAACACCAGAGGGTCAACATTCCTGACCCCCTCCCCTGTAACCCACTGCCCTATATAACTCCTTCAAGATTCTGTGCCCCATTTAAGGTGGTTCTTTTGGACATTAGTCTGCCATCTTCCCTCTTGCTAACAAGCCCTAATAAAATGCTGTTTCTCTGCCACCATCTTGACTCTTGACAATTGGCTTTTGTCTCAGGTGAGCAGATTGTGCCCTTTGTATGGTAACTCCAAGGCCCCTTCTGCAATGTGAGGGCATCATGAGAAGTCTACAACATGGAAGAGAGCCCTCATGCAGAGTCATGATCATGAGCTTCCCAGCATCCAGAACTGTGAGAAATAAAGGTTGTTTATAAGCTACCCAGTCTATGGTATTTTGTTATGGAAGCCTGAATAGCCTAAGACACCTGTCCACTAATGTCATAGATCGGTACAAAGACTGGAAAAGAAAAGAAATTGCCTTCTCTGTTTTTGAAAACTTTTTCTTTTAGTAACTGTTTAACTACTGCTGGCTCTAGTCATTCTAATTCTACATTTCAGCATAGGAGGCCTTTTACTCCAGCTTTCTACAGGGTTTCATTCAGATCATAGTGATTCGCAAGCAGATTCCTAGAGTTTATTTCAAGGTCATGGCTGCAACATCTTAAAATATGTAAATGGCTGGACTCCTTGGCTGCTTGTAGCTTCCAGAATGAATTTGTGATGTAGGATTTGTGTTTCCAGAAGGTCTTTTGATGGCTGAGTGTTTTCACTGTTGATGTCAAGTAAGTATATACTTGATTAAAGAGAATGGGTTAGTCCTTGCCTGGAGTGCTAATTAGCCTTTTATATTTTAATGGGGAGGTCAATTGAAAGGACTGAAGACAGGGTGGCCAAGATGGTCAGCTTTTATTGTACCTCTTGAATTCCTTACAATGTCTATTTAAAAATCTAACTTTTAAAAGTTCATCTAAATCAAGTTTGTCAATCTAGATCATTCAACTTGCCCAAAATGCTAATTTCTCAATCACTCTCATGAATTTCAAGATTTCATTCAGAAATATTCAATATTTGAGACTGCAGAGTGTCAAAAGAATGTTGATGAAACAATATTTCATTTAAAAAAAAAATCTTATGGCCTCTTTTAGGGCATAACCTCATGACCATGCAACAAAAAGTGCTAATATTTTATTTGAAACCCTGAGATCTAACGGTCTGTGTTCTTACAAGTATTTGTCTCTGTGTTTCTGAAAAGCTAACTGAAGCTAGACTGACAGATTCAACCTTCCGTTATGGTTTTTTTTTTAAATCACAGCTCTGCAGATTTGTGATTGTCCTCATAAAAGTCTTTGCTTGTAGAGATGGAAAAAACTTACTCAAGTGAGCCATCTAGTCCATTTTTCTCTGCATGCTTTTTCAGGGCGGTTTCAGATTTGAAAGGATTTGAGTATCTACAAAGACCTTGTGGGGAATTATTTCAAAGCTATTTGTAACCTTAAGGAGTTTTTCGTGAGAACAGATAAAGAATATGCTATGATTAAGAAATCTGAGAGAACCCCTTTGTGTCAGAATTCCTAAAGAAAGCACTGTGGTTTTCAAGGTGGCTATTTAAATAATGACATTGCTATTTTGGAAAAAAGTTCTGAATCAGGTTGCAGAGGCTCACTGTTATTAAGGGAGAAGGAATATGATGCAGTCTTTATAGTTACAACCTCTTTCCCAATAAGAGCTCCCAAGTAGATGGGGGAAGTCTGGGTCGGGGGCCACAGTCATAGCTGGGACCACAACCAATGGGTTAGGATTGATCATTTGATCTCAAAGTTTCCTCTACTCTATCTCCAAGTTGGTTGCCAGTGTGCTGCTGCTGGTTTATGGTACTTAGGAAGAGGGAGCATACACCAACATTTACATATTACCCCCTCCCTGGCACTTGGGAAAGTCAGGACCTTGGGAAAAGAATGTCATTCATTCCCATGCAAAGGCTGTGATCCCCATTCTAATTGGTAACACTCTAGGGAGCAAAAGGTTAAAAGAAATCTGTGAAGGCAATCTCATGGCTGCAAGTGTATTACAAAAGTACTGGTCCTACACAGTCAAGCTTCTCCAGGTAGTGTGAAGAGAATTTCTAGAACCTTTCTTTGTATTAAGTGATGGGGGTCAGGGAAGGCTGCCCCAAGGTGCACCACTCTGGTATGTAGATTATTTCAAGCTGAAGACAATAAAGGCTCAGAAGACTCGGGAAGAACATTTGACCTTCCTCCAAACCACCTAAAAGAATTTAACATAGACGGCCTCTTCCAGGAAGGAGCTAATACCATAAGATAGTATAATGTAAGATAGGTGTGATGGAAAGGGACCAACGAGCCCATTTTTGGCCCAGCAAAACTTGTTTAACAATCATTTGCATCTCCATCTCCATATAAATTGTCTTTATCCCTTCTGAAATCCCAAACCACTTCCAGCAACATCCTCTTTTGTCTTTAGCTGAAGATGATATTTAAGCTGGCAGCCATTTCTGTGAACTACCCGGTTTCCTGGGTTTCTCCCATGTGTACATGTTATAAAGCTTTGTTTGGTTTTCTCCTGTTATGCTGTCTCATGTGAATTTAATTCATAGCCCAGCCAGAAGGACCTAGAGAGGGTAGAGGAAGTCTATTCCTCCCCTATATAACCTTTTTGATAGTTTGAAGCACCTCAATGAGCCCTTATTCTCCCCCTTCAGAATCCTATCCCTCACTTTCCATTTCCCCAGAAGGAAACACAAAAAAACTCAGGAAAAATGTGTAAGCTTTATTTCTGGGCAGGGCCTCCCATTCTATTTGCATCAGCTGGGTTGGATTAATCTAGAAAGAAGCCTGAAATTCAGGCTTCCATTGATTTCCATTTTTTTGGTAGGGACTTTTTTTTTAAAAGGAAGATTAGCCCTGAGCTAACATCTGCCACCAATCCTCCTCTTTTTGCTGAGGAAGACTGGCCCTGAGTTAACATCTGTGCCCATCTTCCTCTATTTTATATGTGGGACAACTGCCACAGCATGGCTTGACAAGCAGTGTGTAGGTCTGCACCCAGGAACTGATCCAGCGAAGTCCAGGCTGCTAAAGCAGAATGTGTGAACTTAACTGCTGCGCCACCAGGCAAGCCCCTACTAGTTTCTTCATGTTACATTTTTCTTCTACCTCTCACCAAAAGACCCACTTTCCCACATTTGTGATGTACTTACTCATCTGAAATTGGTAGAGAGAGAAAGGAAAGGATATCTTCCCCTCCCCCTTTCTCTATTCTAGGGGAGAATATTATTTCCCCTCCTCTGTAGGTGTCTTTGTTTTTATTTTACCCTAAACAATTTTTATTTAGCCGGCTACAATTCTCTTGCTGTGGTTAAATCCCTTTTGCATGTTAATGTTTGGTCTAGAGACTTCCAACTATACCTTTATATTCCAATTATATCTTGACTTTCTCCAGGTCACTTGTGAGAATCGTGGTGAAATGGGTGAACAGTGGAACCACCACCTGAGATCATGTCCCATGTAATGGGAAACACCTGAAGCTGGAATTAATCACTATAGATTGAACTCACAATTCTGCTACATACTAGCTGTGTGATTTTGGGCAAGTGATTTATTCAGTTTAGTCTTTTATTTTTTCCCCCAAAGATTGGCACCTGGGCTAACAACTGTTGCCAATCTTTTTTTTTTTTTTTTCTGCTTTATCTCCCCAAACCCCGCCTGTACACAGTTGTATATCTTAGTTGCACGTCCTTCTAGTTGTGGGACGTGGGACACCGCCCCAACGTGGCCTGAGGAGCGGTACCATGTCCACGCCCAGGATCCGAACCCTGGGCTGCCGCAGCAGAGCACACGAACTTAACCTCTCGGCCACCGAGCCGGCCCCTATTCAGTTTAGTCTTTTCCCTAATCTTTAAAGTGACCATATCTGTATGAAAGATTTTATACTGTCGTAAATTATTCTATTGTATTTTATTGTAAGAATAAAGTAAAACAATGTACATATGTAATCTATAAAATACCACACATAATATATCTATGACAAGTATATTAACATATCAGATTTTTTTTCTAAAATCATCATGTTACATTTATAGTACTCGCCACTACTTAATATATTCATTTATTCATCCATTTTTTCATTCATTTGTTTGTTCACATACTATTTATATTCTATATCCCCTCCTTTAGAATATGAGCTCCATCATAACAGGATCTTTATCTGTTGTGTTCTCTACAGTGTCCTTAGAACCTGGAATAATCCCCAGCACACTGGATGCTCAAAAAAGCTATTGAATATATAAATGAATGGATGGCAAATCTTTCTGTGGACAAAGTTATTATATAGGGGAAATTGCTCACTTTAAAGAACTTTTCCGAACTTATTTCCAGAGGTTCTTCACCTGCCTTTCTCTTTACTAGTCAAATTTCAAATTTGAGCATGTAGAACGTTGTCTTGCAAGAAGTCATGCCACAAAAAGAGTAAAGGCACTCTGTCCCTGCTGGCTCCTTTCCACCACAATTTGAAGCCAAGTCTTTAAAATTTATCATCTCGTTTTGTGCATCTGGAATTTTATATATAATATATAGTACATATATATGCTATATATAAAATATGGAGAAATCTGTCTGATACTGAAGATTTGAATCTGAAAAATGCTATTGAATTATTTGGATGGAGGTATTAGGAAATCATGGTACCTGGGAAAATAAATATCTACTTTGGCAGTCCCTGAATCTCATCAGTTTTATGCAAACAAAGCATGAAGGGGGAAATATATAGACATCCTAGTGTTTAGTATCCACAGAGAAAGATGTTTGTGTCTTACTAGAAGAAATGGCACTGTTGAATATTCATGAGAGAGATCCATTTTACCCCCCTGCAGGCACAAAATATTTGTATAAATATGAAATCAGTGCATAATTATGTGAAAGCAGACATTCCCCAGAGGTTCAATATGCTAACATAGTAAGAAAGATCTTATCCTCCTGTGGATTTTATTAAACAAAATCAAGTCATCAAAGGGATGTAAGCATCAAGTAAGAACACAATACTTTAGGGTGGTCCAAAGGAGTATAACTGGAAATAATGAGACTATGCTAAGTAAAAGCAGGTTATTGGGGAACGTTTTTAACTATGTTGTATTTACTCCATAGCAATGCTTTTAGAAATGCTTTCAACCTAAAATTTGCAATCTCATGAAATCTGTTAGACTGAAATTACCTTTCTAAGGACATGATGAAAATCTTGTTCCTTGAAATACTGAATGTGACTTGACTTGCTATTTCAATGTCTTAAAGTTGGATTGGATGTAGAAAGGCAAAAAGAACATATGTTTGGTTGCCTTTGTTTTGTCAGTGATTGGTGTGTGACCTTGGACAGTAAATTCAATGGCTTAACATTCTTTTATTCTTCATTAAAAATATCACTTTGTATTCTCTATCATTGTTCAAATATTGATTCTTGCTTTTAGGTTAACTACGTTCTCTCATTTAAAAAAAAAATTCTTTTTGACTGTGTGTAGTAGAATGTACGATGCCCTCCAGACTCCCTACAACCACAAATGTTAGAATAAAAAGTCGGCTTTGGGTGGTGGAATATTTGCACTATTAAATGCCAAAGGAGAACAAACTTGTTGGTACCTCCCTTGTCATTCTGTTCTCTGAAGTTACAAGTTCAACCAAATGCATGACTGCCTGTGTGAGCATTATGTATTCCATGTTTATCGTAGCTGCTGAACTGGGTCGACGTGTGGTGAGAAAGCTCACATCTTCTAAAACAATAAGTATATCCCTTTTTCTGTTTTGAAGAGTTTCCTGTCTGATTTGGCCACCTACCTGTATGAAGGGTTGGGATATACTTTGACAATATAGGTTCTGATGCCTGAGTAAAGTAAAATAATTATTTTCAGGGTAGGAATGATGAACTCCTTGGGGTTCTCAAGCTCCTTTTCTGGAAGAAGGGGTTAGCTGTGTACTGGCTGAACCTTTCTGCATGCAATCTTACCAAGCGTTGCTGAGTCTCAATAGTACGTCTTTTCACTATTTTTTCATGGTCATATTTACACTTGCTGGGAAAAGAGGCAAATGACAGTCCTGGGACTATTGACAACTGGGACAAAATCTATGTGTAGCAAGATCTTCCCACAGCTCCCTATGTTCCCAAATTGGTCAGGATCCAAAGCAAATGTATATTTGAACCTATTTCTTCAAACCCTTCACTGCTCTTCTATTTCTAAGACCTGAAACTTTTAATATTCACTGGCTCTTGAATTTTTTAAGGTCTTAGCAGCTGAATTCCTTGGGTGCTGATTTGGTAGTTAGACCCTATATATGGTGAAATATAAAATATTACACATCGCATTATGAAAGGACCAGATCTTTTCTGCAGAGCAGAAACATCCTTGATATAGTGGTGTTAGGAGACAGGCTTCCCTTCCAAAGGGCATTTTAGACATAGTCCCCTATAAAATTGTGACACTCTCATTATGCCAAAGCACTGTGGGGTAAGTGAAATACTAAGCGGATCATTTTACTGCCTTCCTTATACATTTCTGCTGATTCTTCATTTCCCCCAGGATAAAGGTAAACTCCAAATGGCCATTGGAATCTTTCAAGGATATGGTCATTGTCTACTGGTCCTTAGTTTACCTTAGATTTTCTCACGCCAAAACTCAACCACACTCTACTCAATTTTCCTAAACATTTGGCATCTTTCCATCATCTACCTGTGATTTTATGTCTACCTTGCCTTGCTGGACCACAGCTGCTATCAGTGCTCTTGATCATTCTTCCTAAACATTACCACTCTGCTTGATTTTTGCCCTAATTTTTCTTTTTCCTCTCTCCCCTATCTTCTTTTGTGTTTTCTTTTAGTTAGATACAAATACTTATCTAAAAGTATTTAATTGACTCCTCTCTTTGTATCATTTTGTACATCTATTCGGACTTTATCTTGTAAACTTCTCCTAGTGGTTCCCTGCTCACCAGTTGCTTTGCTACTGCATGATTTTTAGCCCATTGCCATCTCTTAACTGGACTATTGTATCATATCCCTTAGTGGACTTCTAGTGTCCTGTTCTCTCAAATGCCTCCTTCACATTGCAACCAGAATGTTCTAAAGAAATTTAGTCCTGTTAATAGATAAAATTATTTAAAAGATACCCATCACCCCGTTGCCTAAACTGTGACACTTTTGAGAGTGAAATGGATTGCTATTAATATTTAACACTGGATGGCAGGTATAAATCATGACTGTGCCAGACAAATCTGGCTCAATGATTGCTCTACATTTATAGGATCTGTTTAAAAAAACAAAAAAAACCCAAAATCAAAACACAAAACCTGTCCGAGCTGCTTGATGTAACATAGAAAATCCTCCACAATCTACTCTCTTCCAATCTCCCATTATAATCTGTATGTATCCAAAATCCAGTGCTCCATATTCCAGCGATCCTGTGCTTTTCTTTATGCTAAATTTTCCAACTGGAATGCTCTTTTTCCATTATCCTTCCTCTAACTTACCTGGGAAGCATTCAGAAACCTTTGCTGAGTCAGATGCCTTTCCACAGTGCTCCAATAATAAACACCACGGCTCTGTCTTTGCCCTTGTGATGTTTCAGTTATCATTTTATTCTCACTAGAACATAAGCCACTTTAGGGCAGTGAAATGTCATTCATTTTGTTTTAATAGTATATTCCAGGATGCATAGAATAAACAGATGTTAAATAAATACTTGTTGAGTGAAAAAAGGAAGGAATGAAAGTGGCTAAATCAGAGGTCCTCCTGTGAGCAGGTGCAAGGATTTGATATTTACCTAAAATATTAAAAATCGCGTTCACTAGCAACCCTAGACCCACCATTTCTTACACCAGGGTTACACGTTGTGTGCTTTAGGGATTTGCTCCTTACATTCCCCATTGGCTCTGCCAGTTCTTTAATTTGTCTCTTCAGCTCCTTGATTTGTTTCTTTCCTTCTTTTTACTTCCACCAAATCCGCAGATAGTCTCTTTTTATCAGTTTCTTTGTAGCTTCTCTCTGCTGGCAATTCTACTTCCGTCTTTCCTCTGGGATGTGAGGGATGAGTAAGACGGTAATCAAACAGCCTTAGTCTAAATCTATCCTTGAGATTGTTTGATCAGTTTAATTCTTTTTATCAACTCAATAGAAGTGTAATTTACAAACTGTAATTTACACATCTTAAGTGCATAACTTGATGTGTTTTGATGTGTATACCCCTATAATTGATGCATCAATAAAGATATACATTTGCATTGCCCCAGAAAGTTTTCTTGTGCCCCGTTTTAGTTATTCCACATCCTATCTTCTGTCTCAAGCAACTGATGATTTGATTTTTATTGTCAAGATTACTTTTGCAAGTTTCACAATTTTATGTAAATGGAAGTATACAGTATGTACACTTTTGTGCCTGACTGGTTTTGCTCAAGGTAATTTTCTTTCTTTCTTTTTTTTTCAGGATGATTAACCCTGAGCTAACATCTACTGCCCATCCTCCTTTCTTTGCTGAGGAAGACTGGCCGGGAGCTAACATCTGTGCCCATCTTCCTCTATTTTATATGTGGGATGCCTGCCACAGCATGGCTTGACAAGTGGTGCATAGGTCCACACCCAGGATCCGAACAGGTAAAATCTGGGCTGCAGAAGTGGAATGTGAGAACTTAACTGCTGTGCCACTTGGCTGGCCCCTAAAGGTAATTTTCCTGAAGTGTTTTATGTTATTGCTTGCATGATTATGCTTTTGTTGTAGTTGTATACTACTCCATTGTGTGGGTATAGCACATTTTATTTATGTATTCACTTATGAGCATTTTTCCTGCTTCCAGTTCTTGGCTGTTATGAATAAAGCTGCTATGATCATTCAGGCATAATTTATATAGATATCCTTTTTCCTGTTTCTTGCATAAATACTTAGGAGTGGGATTGCTGGGAAAAATGGTAGGTGTATGTTTAACATTATAAGATGATGCCACAATGTTTTCTAAAGTGGTTGTGACATTTTGAAATTCCCGTATTCCAGTTGTTCCACATCCTTGCCTATGCTTGATATTATAGGTCTTTCAGATTTTAGCCATTCTAGTGGTTCTAATGGGTATGAGGTAATATCTCATTGTGATTTTAATACACATTTCTGTGATGGCTAACGCTGTTGAGCAGGTTTTCATGTGGATGTAAGCCAATTATATATCTTTTGTGAAATGTCATCCATGTCTTTGCTATATTTTTGTAGAGTTGTTTGTCTTCTAATTGTTGACTTGAAAGAATTTTGGCTATTTTAGAGAGTTGCATTCATATAAAGTTTAGTCACTTTGTCACTTGTTATAAAAGCTTGCTAGAATTATAATAGGGATGGAATTGGCTTTATAGGTCAACTTGGGGAATCTGGACATTTAGCAATAGTGAGTTTTTCCATTAATAGCTATGACAGAACTCTCCATTTATTTAGGTCTTATTTTTTCTCGGCTATGTCTGTAGTGTTTAGTTTAGAGGTCCTGCATATATTGTTAAATTTATTTTCAATTATTTTCTTTTTAATACTGTTTTAGATAGTATTTTTATTTCTTTCTCCAGTTACTTGTTACTACTATATATAGAAATACAATCCTTTTATTTTATATTAGCCATATGTCCTGTGGCCTTGATAAACTTACCTATTAATCTTAGTAGATTTTTTTTGGTAGATTCCTTAGAATACACATACACACACATACACACACACACAGATTTTTTTCAATATATATTCTTTTATATATGTCTTTTACTTATTTTTCTTTAATACACTTGCTAGGATCTCTAGTGGAAAAGATACAGTGAAAATTTACATTCTTGCCTTGTTCCCAATCATAGAGGGAAAGTATTTAGTTTTTCACCATTATATATGATACCAGCTACAAGTTTTCATAGATACCTTTATCAGGTTGAGAAAGTTTTATTCTATTCCTAATTTTCTGAGATTTTTGTCATGAATGGGTGTTGACTTTGATCAATTTTCACCTTTATTTTCTTTATATCTGCCTTCCTTATATAAAGCCTACATGATCTTAAAATAGGACGCTTTTTATATTTTGCTGAATTGGATTTGCTTATATTTTTTTAAGTCATGCACTTATTGGTCTATGATTTTTCCTCTCTAATAATGTCCTTGCCAGTTTTCTCTATCAGAACCTCATAGAATGGGAAAACATCATTATTCCTCTGCATTTTAAGGGAGTTTGTGAAAGATTGGTGTTACTTCTTCCTTAAATATTTGAGATTCATCAAAGAGACTATGTAAGTCTGTGCTTTCCTTCAAGGGAAGATTTTGATTATGAATTCAATTTATTTACTATGTTAATATATATTAACTGTATCAATAATATGACTATTCAGATTTTCTATTTTTATTCAGTTCAATTTTGATAGCATTTTCTAGGAATTTATTAATTTATCAAATTTGGCATCCATTTATTCATAAAATTCCCATATTATTCTCTTAATATCTGTAGTTTCTGGAGTAATAAACTCACTTTTATCCCTAATATTTTGAATTTGTGTTTTTCTCTCTATATTTTTAACTTGATTGGCCTTGTAAGTTGAATAGTGTCCCCCCAAAATTCATGTCTACCTAGAACTTCTGAATGTGACGTTATTTGGAATAAGCATCTTTGAAGATGTAAGTAAGGCAAGGATCTCAAGACAAGATCATCCTGGATTAGGGTGGGCTGTAAATCCAATGTTAGTGACCCAGTAAAAGAAAGAAAAGGAGAAGACAGACACAGAGGAAAAAGCCATGTGAAGTTGGAGGCAGAGATTGGAGAGCAGCAACCAGGCAAGGAATACCGAAAATTGCCAGCAGCCACCAGAAACAAGGAGGCATGGAATAATTCTCCCTCAGAGAATTCAGAAAGAACCAAATCTATTGACACCTAGATTTTGAACTTTTGGCCTCTAGAATTGTGAGAGAAATTTCTGTTGTGTTAAACTGCCCAGTTTGTGGTAATTTATTATGGTAGCCCTAGGAAATTAATATCCTTGCAAGGTGTTAATTTTACTAATCACTTTAGAGAACCAATAGTTGCTTTTATTAATTTTCTTTAATGTTTATTTTCTATTTAATTTCTGCTCTGACGTTTATTTTTTCCCAACTTATTTTGGGTTTAATTTTTCTAGTATTTTTTTTTTTTTTTTGAGGAAGATTAGCCCTGAGCTAACATCTGCTGCCAATCCTCCTCTTTTTGCTGAAGAAGATTGGCCTTGAGCTAACATCCATGTCCATCTGCCTCTACTTTATCTGTAGGACGCCTGCCACAGCGTGGCTTGATAAGCAGTGTGTAGGCCCACATTTGGGATCCAAACCGGCGAACCCAGGGCCACTGAAGCAGAATGTGCAAACTTAACAACTACACCACTGAGCCAGCCCCAAATTTTTCCAGTTTTTTAAGGTGGAAACTTAGATCATTATTTACAAACCTTTCATCTTTTCTACTATAACCATTTAAAACTATAAATTTCCCTCTAAACACTGCATTCCACATATTTTGGCACGTTTTTATTATTATTTTGAAATTTATTGTAACTTCTTGTTACTTTTTGAATCATAGGTTATACAGAAGTGAGGCATTTAATTTAAAAATATTTAGGGGGTTTCTATATATGTTACAGTAATTTCTAATTCAATTCCATTTAGGTCAGATAACAAACATTATATATAGTTTTCATCTTTTGAAGTTTCAGTCATTTTATGACTTGTATGGTTTGTCTTGAACATTCCAAGTGCAATTGAAAAATATGTTTAATCTATATTCGTTTTAGACGTAGTGTTGAATAAACTCAATTAGGTTGATAATGCTGTTCCAATTTTCTTTAATCAATAGTATCTCTAACTCTGATTGTAGATTTATATATTTCTCCTTTTAGGTCAGCTAGATTTTCATGAATTTTAAGGATGTTGTTATCTTTTCCTGCTTATCTAATTTATCGTTATGAAATGAACCTCTTAATCCTTGATAATGTTTCTTATTCCGTGGTCTACCTTTTTGGTATTAATATAGCCACAGTAGCTTTTCATGCTTACCATTAACATGGTATATATTTTTTCATTTTTTGCTTTTGACTTACTTGTGTTTTTAATGTTAAAGTGCATCTCTTGTGGACAGCATGTAGTTGAGTCTTTGTTATTGATTCCGTCTGCCATCCTTGCTATTTATTTATTTATTTGTGTGTGTGTGTGTGAGGAAGACTGTCACTGAGCTAACATCTGTGCCAATCTTCCCCTATTTTATGTGGGATGCAGCCACAGTGTGGCTTGGTGAGCAGTGCTACATCCATGCCACAGATACGAATCTGTGAACCCTGGGCTGCCAAAGGTGGAGCATGTGACATTAACCATTACGCCACTACACTGGCCTTCATCTTTGCCTTTTAATTGGAGTATTCAGGCAATTTACATTTAGTATAATTTCTGATATGGTTGAGTTTAAGTATGCCCTTTGGTATTTGTCTTTCATTAGTCCCTTTTGTTTTCTCTGTTACTCCTTTCTCGCCTGTCAGTTAAATTTGTATTTTATTCGGTTTTGCTTCCTCTCTTGGGCTCTTTGTTATCTTTTTTATACTATTATTTAGTGGTAACTCTAGGGACAATAATATGCATCCTTAACCATCAAGATGTACTTAGAATCAAATAGTCTGTTTAATGACTCTAAGTATATGGCTTTGCTGAGGTTATTGAGTTCTGGATGAAAATGGACAGACTGTGTCAGTTCACAGTTTTTAATCATTGGAAACCTGTCAATAAGTACATCTTCAGTCAGGGATTCAGCCAAACAGATCATTTAAACAGAGTTAGGAGCATTACCAAGCCCGATACTCCTATTGACACTTTTTTGACAATCTCAAAAAGAGATAAGAGGCAAGGGCTTAAAGTTAATGAAAATTTAATTCAAAAATCAAATGAAGGGGCAATAGACACAGAGAATACTCTTTTATTTCGACTAAAGTTAACCAGTTGGAATTATTTTTAAACCTATTTTATTCTGCCTATTTTATTCATGCTTTTGAAATGAGGGATTTTCTTTATAATAGGAAACCTGCATTTTTGTCATAACAGTTGAACACAGTGCCCTTGACTTATTTATTCCCCAAAAAGTCTATTCATTTTTATTTTACAGACTTAGGGAGTCAAGAAATAATTCATCATAAATCTATCAACAAAAAGTGTATATAAATCCTCATTACTCATATTTGTATTATCCTATACAACTTCTTGGAGTTATGAGTTCCACGATTTCCTAATCGTCTTAGAAATTTAAACTACATTTTTTAAAAGTTCAAAATGAGTCAATGTTAGAGTGGCATGTACGGTTTTATTCTGGAGTTAAAAAGGGTGATGTTATTGTACCACTTATTCAATAAAAATGCATTGTTCACAATGTGCTATATGTTGGGGACACAGATCGCATGTGAAACCCTTGTCCTTGAGATAATCAGTCTAGCGATAGTAGGAGGAGACAAATAAGGCAATGATAATTATCCTAGATACTCTGTTATATAATGTATCAGGATATGTATGGAGACGGCAATGGAAGTAAAAAGGAGAGAAATTTAACTGCAGAGGGTTTCCCAGAGGAAATGAAGCTGCAGCTAACTCCGAAAGCATGAGTATGAGCTCTCCAAGCAAATCACAGAGGGAAACATATTACTGGAAATGGAGAGCAGTATATACATGAAAGTGGCAAGAAGGGTGGGGAAAAAAAGACCTGATTCATTTAAGAAACTGCAAATGGTTTACTATGATTCCATGATAAAGCGTATTTTGGAGGCATGATGAAAGTTGAGAACTAAAGACAATCCAAATCAGTAGGCGCCATGCTGAAAGAATTTGGACTTCATCTTGACGATGATGGAAAGAATTGGATGATGGTGTGCAGGAGAATAACTTCAGAAATGAAACTCTGGTAATACTAAGAAGGACATACTGAAATGGGGGTAAAGCTGGAATTGGAAGACTAGTTGAGAAGTTTCGACAGTGACTGAGAAGGAAAATATTGAAGGATTCAAACTAAAGCAGTTTCCAAGGGTATGGAAAGGGGAAAGATGAGAGAGAATGAGTGGGTAGAATCATTATGAGGAGGTATTTGTCTTTTTCTGCCTATTATGGGAGAAAAACTTTGCAAGTTTTAGCTGGGTTGACCTGCCCTTTGTTTTCCGAATAGTGTTCTTTAAAATTACGATTTTACAAATCTAAAATGAGAATGGCTGGGCTCATATTGTGAAGTAAACTTTACACAGTTCCACTAAATAATTAAATCGTATATTACAAAAGTATAATTTGAAAAGTGATTTAAATTCCTTCTAACAATGGTATTGTTAACAGTAGCTTGCTTTTGGGACAGAAATAGAATTTTTTCTTTCATCTGCTTTTTTTCTTTTGCCCTATCCTATTTCAAAAATTTTATATAGCTAATTTCTTTTTTTAGGACTGGTATGATAATTGAAGGTAATTCTCAATCCTTTGCTTTCCGGAAGCATTCAAAGTTCAGACTTAATGAGTCTTAAATTGTATTAAAAAAAATAGCCCTTAACCATTACTGCAATGTATTTTGCAAAGTGCATTCAAGTACCAAGTGTGGCTACCCTCTCTTGCACATAAACTTATGCACCAAGAGTTTTTGCATGAGTTTGTGTGTAGGAAATTTGAGTAGACTGGAGATTTTACTAGATTACTTCGAATTAGGCTGTAAAGAAGAAAAAGACAACCTATAGTATAAATGGAACTTCAAAAATTCTTCCTCCATTACTTTTTGTTTGTTTTCTCATTAGGCCCAG
Organism: Equus caballus; assembly: GCF_041296265.1. Taxonomy (NCBI): domain Eukaryota; kingdom Metazoa; phylum Chordata; class Mammalia; order Perissodactyla; family Equidae; genus Equus; species Equus caballus. The sequence continues at coordinate 39,772,839 of NC_091707.1, forward strand.
CTGCCTCTGTTTCTAATTTCGATCAGCTTTATGCTTATGTATGTCTAATTCATTCCAGAAATTGGAATTTGTGGAACTCAATCATTTATTCATAAGTTTTCTCATATTGTACCATAAATCTTGATATATTCATAGAATTGAGATTTCTCGTATAGAGATCAATACATCCTTTGAAGATAATGTCACTTTTAGTCTCATTTAAATGAGGTTCTGCTGTTAAAGTCGCATTTCTTGCCAACTGTTAAGAACATGGTGAAGTGGAACACAGAGGACTCAGAGTCGAAGAGCGTGTGCTGCAAACAGATCACAGCTGCTTACAAGGCACATGTTGAAGAAATGTTATTTGCCTTCTCTGTGACTTGGTTTCTGCATCTTTTAATGGATATAGTCTCACCTGTTTTGCAGGATTCTTGGAAAAATGAAGGAAAATGTTTTATCTGAAGTTCCTAGTATGCTAACTAGCTAGTGCACGTGCTCTATCTTTCATGTTTCCTTTTGTGTTCTCTTCTACCAGGACTTCTGCTGCTTATCGTTTCCTCCAAGGCTGGGATGGTAGTTCTTAACTGGGAAGGTACTACTTCCTAAGGGAAATTTGGATAGCTGTGGGTGCTTTGTGGTCGTTACAAGGTTTGGAGGCCACTACTGCCAATACTTGACATCCTGCAAGTGAATATTTTGCTGGACCTATTTAGAGTTATCTTAGACTATTACTCATTTCTGGTCCACATACAAACATAAAGTAATTTTTGCATGGCTTTAATATACATTGAATTTTCCAGACATGCAACTCATGCATTTGTGGAAAGTTCTCACTTTATGGATAAAACTTTCCGAAGATTTCTCTACCATTTTGGGAAATGTCATTAATGACTATTCTGCCTTTTAAGTTACAAAAAGACACATCTGTATTGGTCTGCTTTTGTAGCTTTCGTATGTAATTTTTTTAGGGGGGATATACAGCTCTGACTACTTTATTAGAGGGAAGCTATGCCAGGACCATTAATATATTGAAAAGATATTTTTATTAGAAATTATTCATTATATGACTTTTAGGTCACTGAATTGATTTAAAAGTATCTTTGTAAGTGGATTATATTGTCTATGAATGGTACCTCAAAGTTTTGGATAGGTGATAATGGTAGATATTTACTTAATTTGATATGAGGGCTTTAGGACCCCTGCCCAAAGCCACTTATTTTATTCTATCTGGTCCTTAGTGGTGGACCAGGTCCAGGAGCTTCTCTTAAGGGAAGCACGAGCTTTGTGTCGATGATATGCTGGTGAGTACTGCCTGCTGTCCCCAGTTGGTTTCCATTATTTTTTTGACCTCAAGAAGGGTGACTGGCCAGGCCTGCCCTCTGATGGCTGCTGACCTAGCGGTGCCGACCCTAACATCTGTGAATCTGAGAAGACCTAACGAAAAAAGTCCTATAAAAGAATTGTCTTTCAAGCACTCATGTCATCTCATTACTCCATTATTGCCTTTTAGCTACAGACGTTTCTGTTCTGGCTTCCTCTGAAAGTGGGAATTGAATCTGTTCACTTTTACACAACTGCCTTGTAAGTTAAAATAACTTGCATTAAGTCATTTCAAGTCTTCTTAATTTCCTATGAGAATAAGTGTGACTTTTTCAATTTTGATGAGTAATATAAGACACAGCTTACAGCCAGTAAATTCTACAGCAATATTCCTACCTCCTTTGATTTATATTTTAGTTTTTTAATAATACACTCTAGCAACCTGTGTGACATTTTCATTACTGTCTACATGCTTGGGGTTAAAGATGAATCTTGAATGCAGTATAATGCCTTTGAAAAAAGAGAGAGTGTGTATAGTTCGATTCTCAATTTTATGTTCATTTTCAGAATTATTATAAATTTCAGAAGGTTTTGAACAATAATTTTTTCCCTCCCAACAGCAAGAATATACAGGTAAATGAAATAGCTATGGTTGTTGCAAGATATTAATGACACAGAAAAATTGAATTAGATGATTTTGCAGTAATTTTACCAACTCAGTTTCTCTGAGTAGAATTATATTTACATAAATAATTGAGACACTGAGGTGCATGCATGTGTATATGTATATATATGTGTATACATATATAGACACATATAATACATAATTATATGTATACATATACATATATAATTTTTTTCCTCCAGAAAATGTATCTTCTGTTTGGGGATAGTGATCATCCATTACATTATGGAAAACTGTCTGTTTTGCAAAGTAATTAACATGGTGTGTTCCATATTTCCTAGGGCCTTTGTGAGGTGGCTGTGTTTCCGTTCTGGCCCCTGGATTCTAATTGCAGCCCCTATTTCATAGGTTTGTGAGTTCCTATGGGGAAAGCACACGTTTTATTTTGCATCTTTAGTCGCTCACCATAGTTCCCATTATCTGTCTTTCTTTCCAGAAGTGACTCAGTGGAACAACCTTAATCAGCTGTTGCTATACTTGGAGCAAAGGCAGGTAGACTGTGAGTTCCATTTATTTAGTATCATGTTCAAAAACTTAACCCATGTTTCAAGAGAAAAAACCTTAGATCACTATAGAATTGGCTGGGATAGAGAGAGTATGTATAATAAGGTAAGAGTTATAGAAACTTAAACACGAGAAGAAATGTCACTAGGAATGGTTGGAAAACTCTGGGAAAAGTGGGGAAAATTGAATTTCCTTAAATTGCTATTCGACTGATTTTATTTTCATTTTGAATCCACACTCCTGCTGGTATAGGCATAATCTTCAAATGGTTTTGATATTTTCTCTTGTCTATTTTATAACTCATTCACATATTCAGCGCCACAGCAGCTCTCAGTGGCATCTTCTTATGTCAAGGGAAAAGTACTATAAATGACATGATTGTGATCACTGATAGAGAGTAAAGCGTCTGAAATTACTATGTCTATTCTGCTGAGAAGTGTCACCTGTTAATTTGGGCCTGATGTTGATATTCTTGGGATGTTTTCTTGCACAAGGCAGATTTTCTACCTTGTTCTACACTCTTCGGGTGCTTCTCACATGACGAAGCTTTCAATAATCTTAAAGGAAGAGCTGGGACAGGGGCTTTAGTATAAATCAGAGGAAGTATGGGCCTGGATGAGAATTTAACATGCATCTATCTCTCATGGCTTAAACTTAGAAAAGTGTGTGTGTGTGTGTGTGTGTGTGTGTGTGTGTAGTTAGTTTAAAATAAAGGGAATGGATTTTCTCAGTCTAGTTAGTATTTATGGACTTTTCCTTTAGATTTTCAGAACCCCTGTGAATTGGAAAATTATCTCATATATTTTGCCTTAAGAATTAAACCTCAGAGGCTGGCCTGGTGGCCAAGTGGTTAAGTTCACGCACTCTGCTTTGGTGGCCCGTGGTTCGCTGGTTTGGATCCTGGGCACAGACCTACACACAGCTCATCAAGCCATGCTGTGGTGGCATCCCACATAGAAGAACTAGAATGACCTACAAGTAGGATATACAACTCTGTACAGGGCCTTTGGGGAGAAAAAAGAAAAAAAAGAGGGAGATTGGCAACAGATGTTAGCTCGGGGCTAACCTTCCTCACCAAAAAGTATACCTTAAAATGTTAAAAAAAAAAAAAAAAAAATTAGACCTCAGAAACTCAACAGCTCCCCTGCAACTCTGCAGTAACCATTGTCCCTCTGTACTGCTTTTGTGTGAGTAGGATAATTACCCCAGTCAAAAAACACTTTTGGGTGATATCTTTTTGTAAAACAATCATTTTATGCCAACTGAGAAACAAATGGTTTCTTTAAATCAAATGATTTATTTAAATTTCAACTATCAACCTAATGCCTGAATATCCCCTCAAGTGGTTGTTTACATGAGGTTTCTAGATGAGATTTTAAACAAGAAGTTACATCTTCTGGACCAGGTATCATGTTGTGAACTCACTGATGATGGGAAAATATGACACAGCAGAGTCAGACGGAACATCACTGAAATCCCAATACCATCTTAAAAGATGTAGGTGAGTCAGTTAAATGTGCTGAGCCTCAGTTTCCTCATTTGAGCAAAATTAGTGATAATACCTTCCTAGGGATGTTGCTTACGTTGAGAAGTAGTGGAATGTAAAGAGACTTATTAAGCGCTTCCAGTACTACACTAAGGAGTAAACTTGTTAAGGAGTAGCTCTTAGTATCAAACCAGGAAAATGAGTAAATGGTTTCATGACTCTGGGACTCTCAAAGGTCAACATTATGATGATTGGGGATAATTAAAAGAGAAGTTATAGGCACTGAGGAAAAAAGGTAAGAGGTTAAGTGAGTGGCAGAGCAAGAATAGGTGTTTTCTTTAGCAGCCGTGGGAGATGTTCATGCATTTGATCCTGGGTATGCTGGGGTCTTGGTCATTGTCTTTTTGTATTCCTTAGAGAGGAGGGAGAGGAGGCTAGGTTAATCAAATGTCATTCTGTTCCCTGACATAAACTGATCAATGATAGATACAAAAGATTGAAGAACTATGTCTGGATTCTTTCTCGATTTTACTAAGCTTCTGTGTCATGTTTGGCATTATGGGGATATTTTCAGGAGTTGGGAACCCTCGTGATGATCATAAGAATTCTAGAGTAGGATCTTTTTTTCTGAGAGTGAAAGATTTATTTAAAAGATCAAAGGCTCAGCTTTTCAACATGAGGTATAAATGTCCAAGAATTTTCCTTCTACCCAGGTGCACCATCCAGCCCTTTCTTTCCTTAATTGCCAGCAAGGAATCCCATGCTCTACATCCCTTTCACAGATTCCAGGAAATTTTCCCATCCCTCTCTTTCCTACAACTCAAAATCTTTTCCTTTCTCTCCCAGGACACCTGGAATAAGCTCTTTATTGAGTTTAGATGCTTTTCAGAGCAGGAGATTGTAGTAACTTCTGTTTATTGCCTTTCTTGCAAAAATCTGAGTCAAAAAATTGCAATAAGCCCGGTGCCTGCTTAGAAAATGGGTATTTTAATGTGTGTTTGCGTTGTGAGTTGGGAGAGAACAGAAGAAATATAACTGGAATAGACTCAAATTAATACCTCAAACTATCATGCTACAACTGGATTGAACAGCTTTGGAAAAAAATTTTTAAATTCACTGTCCCAATCTTGTTGTTCCAAGTAAAACACTGAGATGGATTAAAAGTTATATTTGAATCATATCAACAGAATTCATTTTATTGTCATTAACACAGACATCAGTGGACCCCTTGGTCCCTTTACGAGAGATTACAATTCCTAGTGAAAGAGGCCTGACATTATTTGGACTTTTATTATAAAAGAGTGAAAGAAGTTTGGACTCTAGTATCATTAAACAAAGGAAAGATTCAATCTTAGAGAAAATCATGTGGATGCGATATTTTTAAGGCACCAAACAGCAGGCATAAAGAACCTTGCTTACAACAGCAATCACATTTTATCCAATAAAAGCACTTAGAGACAGCAGGTGTACCCATATATGTGGTCTGGGTTTTGCACATTAGCTAGAAGTTTGAGTTGCTATGACTTCACAAGCCAAACAAAAGAAAACAGTGTCAATAGATGTGCTTCTTAGTGTTTAGACCGTTCAATCGCCGCTGTATTCCTTACTTACCAGAGTCATTTTTTGTTTCATTTTATTTATTTAAAAACATACTGTGACTTTTGTTCATGGGGATTCAACTGCCTGACTTCTAGAGAACAGCATAAAAACAGTGATTATAAAGCAAGACTACAGGGTGGAATGGGCATGGGTTACATTACAGGAGAAAGATGATGTTATTTGGTTCCAGTAAAAGTTACCCATTGAATTGGCAGTCAAGAGTGTTATAAATAGAATGTTTCTAATTAAAGGAAAATAGGGCTAAGCTGATTGGAATAAACATTTGGCTACCCAAGGCACATGGAACTTGACAGAATATATTCTTTGCCATATCCTTGGCCTGTTTCAGAAGCCACAAGCTATCTGTTTCTAATCTGCCACCTTGGATCAGGTAAAGCTTCTCATAAAATTTCTTGAGTATTATCAATGTCTTCTAGAACAGCACATTAATCAGCTAAGGGCAAGAGTATTAGTAAAACCATATGGATGCAGCAATGTTGGGCAGAAGGCCCACAAAGGTATTCAGCATGCAATCAGTTCCAGACATTGTGTTCTTGGATCATTGATTCAGCTCTGCTCAGCTTCCACATGGCCTGCAAGCAACACAGACCAGTCATTCCAAATGTTCTCTCTTGCACGCCAGCTGATACTGCTATCACAGCAAGAACTGATTTCTTAAGAACATCTGCTTCTGCAGTGTCCTCAGCCACCAGCTCAGGAAAAGTAGGCCATTCTAATCTCAGTCTTCTCACTTTTCATAGTTGTGTGGAATGAATCAGAAGTTGAAACATGAGACTTTGTTAGTAGTAAGTTAAGCTTCCACATTAATGTCTAACAGTGTTAGGATCTAAGAATCAAAAAACTGGATTATTAGATGTTTCTCTATATGTGATCTCATTCCTCTCAATCTGTGTTTCTCATTCCTGTTTGCTAATGCATTTTTATTGTGAAATATAACACACATCAGAAACTCAAAAAAAAAAAAGCCTCAACTAATTATCCCAAAATGAAACCTGGGTAATAGTTGCCCAAGTCAAGAAACAGTATGTTTTAATACTCCAGAAGGCTCTCCTGTTCTCCTTTGCATCTTCCAAAGATAACCATTACCTATCGTTAATTGTGACTACTTTCTTCTTTTACTTATCAATTAACCACCTAAAAAGACATCCTCAAATTCTAAAATCTGGTTTTCCTTGTTTTTAAACTTTATTTAAATGGAACAATATCATATATGTGGCGTTCTATTTGGCCTCTTTGATTCATCATTTTGTTTGTGAAATTAATGTTTTAGTAGATGCATTTCATTTTTATTGAGATTCATTATTGGATTATATGACTCTCACAATTTATATATCTTATGTTAATAAATATCTAAATAGTTAATTATTTCTGGTTTGGAGCTTATATTAGTCAGAGTTCTCCAGAGAAACAGAATCAATAATGTGTATATGAATAGACACTCATGACTAAGTATATATATGAGAAATTTTAATTAACTGATGGGATTGTGGGGGCTCATAAGTCCAAATCTGCAGGGCAGACCAGCAGGTTGGAGATGCAAGGAATAGTTGATATTATAGTCTTGAGTCCTGAATGCATTCTGGAGGCAGAGTTACTTCCTTTTTTGTTTTTTCCTTAAGGCCTTCAACTGCTTGGATGAGGGCCACTCATATTGTGGAGAATAATCTGCTTTACTCCAAGTCTATTGATTTAAATCTTAATCACATCTAAAAAATACCTTCACAGCAACATCTAGACTAGGGTTTGACCAAAGATTGTGTACCTGGCCTAACAAAGTTGGCACACAAAATTAACCATCACAGGAAAAATGCTGGTATGTATATTGTACATGTGTTTTAATAAACAGTTACCTTTATCATGAAAAGTACCTAAGAATGAAACTGAATAATGTCAATATTTTTTCCAAATTTGTAATACTAGTTAATCTCCATCCAGCACTGCATGAGAGGTCTTATTGCTCCATATTCTCTTTTTCTAACTGTTCACATCCCTTGGCTATTTTCGTATTGGCTGTGGTCTCTGATTTGCTTTTTGTTTTTAAACATCTTGGATACTAGTCCTACATCAGTTGTATGCACTGCAAATAAAAGTTTTCTACCATTCTTTGGCTTGCCCTTCAAGTTTCCTAATTTTTTGATGTATAGAAAAAGTATCTTTTGATGAATAGAATCTCATTTCAATGTAGTCAAACATATTGATTTGTTCTTTAATAGTTAATGCTCTTTTTGTTCTAATTAAGAATTTGACAGTTATGTGTTGTATTATATATTATGCATTATGTATCATTATATATTAAATAATATATGTATCTTCTAGGGGGTGTATTGCTTCGACTTTCACATTTAGATCTACATCCACTTGCAACTGATTTTGTGTATGATGTGAAATGGAGGCCAATTTTCATCTTTCCCTATCCATTTATCCATTTATCCCAGAATCATTTTTTTTTTTTTTTTGAGAAAGATTAGCCCTGGGCTAATATCTGCCACCAATCCTCCTGTTTTTGCTGAGGAAGACCAGCCCTGAGCTAACATCAGTGCCTATCTTCCTTTACTTTATATATGGGACGCCTGCCACAGCATGGCTTCACAAGCAGTATCCAAGCAGTGAACCGCTGGCCATCAAAGCTGAATGTGTGAACTTAACCACTGTGCCACTGGGCCGGCCCCCCACCATCATTTTGTATAAGATTATTCTTTCATCAACTATATTATACAGTGCCATGTTTTTCTTTGATCAAATATCCATATGTGCTTGAGTCTGTATTGAGTTTTTATTCCATTGGTCTATTTCTCTGTTCTTGCACAAATACCATGCTATCTTAATTACTATTAGTTATTATTATTATTTTTTCCACGTGGCTAATCAGTTGTATAAGATCTATTTGAATAGTCCAAAACTTGAACAGTAATCTGAAATATCAACTTTGTATCAACTTTTTTATACAAAGTATTTGTATAAAATATGTATCTATTTGTATACTCTGTATTCAGTTTCTTTGGTCCGTATTTTTATTATTCATAGTGTGGAAATTAGTGTAGTTTAATAAGAATAGACGTTTGATATCTGGTACAGCAAGACTCTGACTATATTCTGATTCAATAGCGTTTGTTCTTCGCTCTTATACTTCTATGTAAATCTTAGTATTATTTGTTATGTAGCCACCACAAAAACTCATTAAGAATTTGTTTGTAATTACATTGAATCTGTAGATAACTTGGAGAGACTTAACATATTTCCCGTATTAAGACTTCATACTAATGAACATGGTGTACTACCTATTTATTTAGATTTTCTTTCAATATGTGGGGTATATTATTCTCTTTACTTAGACACTGTTTCTTCAAAAAATTTTCTCTGTCAATATTGTATATATTTTATTAAATCTATTCCTAGGTACTTTATATAATTTTGTTTCTTTTGTTTTACCTTGGTAGTGGTGGTATATCTCTGTTGCTAATATATAAAAATGCAATTTTTGGCATTAATGTTATATGTGGTTATCTTGTTAGTCTCTTATTAATTTCTCAATTTGTAGTTCTTTGGGAGATTTTTATAACAGCTATAGTCTTGTATTTCTCCCTTCCTAATCCTTTTTAAAAAAAAAAATCTATCTTTATTTGTTGGCTTTCAATTTTTCCTTTTTTTTAATATCTCAAGTGTTGAATTTTAGTTATCTTTTTGTAAAAATCACATAAAGCTGGATTGGTTGTTTTTTTTTTCCCCATCCAATCTGACGTTTCCTGTCATTTATTGGTCAGTCTTGTCCATTTATGTGTGTTGATATTAGGCTTTTGAATTTCAAATATTTTTCTATTTTTTTGTGTGCTATATATTCTTTTTTTTGAGGAAAATTAGCCCTGAGCTAACATCTGCTGCCAATCTTTCTCTTTTTTGCTGAGGAAGATTGGCCCTGAGCTAACATTTATGCCCATCTTTCTCTACTTTATATGTGGGATGCCTGCCACAGCATGGCTTGACAAATGGTGCATAGGTCCACACCCAGGATCTGAACTGGTGAACCCCGGGCTGCCAAAGTGGAATGTGTGAACTTAACCTCTGTGCCACCAGGCTGGCCCCTTGTGTGCTATATTTTTATTCGCCAAATTGAATAATAGAAATAAGGGCAAAAAGGAACGAGGAAATATTATTTTCTCATGGATCAAAAATTATATTTGTATGTGTCTTACCCTCCCACAGGTTGAAGTTGCTAAGGAATAGAAGAACTATTATCACCTCCATAGTACTTGACAGTCCCTTCCACTGTGTCATTTATTACTGAATTTTGCATATGCTTATGATTAATAATTATTGAATTTAATTATATTTCAACAATTAATCACTTCTTTTAGCCTCAAAACCACTTCATTGAAAAATAGTACATATTTACCATAGAAAACATGAAAAATATTAAATGTAAACATAGTATAAAAGTAATTATCTCAAGATATTGGTTGAGGAAGGTGATAAACTATTGGCTAAATGTTTTTAGATCAAAAAACTGTATATACTAATTTTGTCATAGACTATGAGCCATGTGAGATATCCATAAGGTCTATTTTTTTAAGTTACACTCTGGAAATTTCTGCTTCCATCTGCATATGTGGATTGGTGGATCATAGGAAGTGGGGATACAGTGAGGTAAATTAATGAATAATGGATGAACAAAATAATATTTACACTTGACCTTGAGATTCAGTTCGGATCTTGGCACATTTTTCTATGTAAATCATGAAACTTTGAGATTTGCGCCCTCTGTTTCATGGTTGGGTGCCACCTTAACTCTCCTTTGAGTTCAAAGTGAGTTGCAATTCTTTGTATCTTTTTCCAAAAGGTAACTCATGTATGAATAATCTAGCATGATGCTGATAAGTCATAAAAAAGGTGAACCCAAGAAATCAAAATTCCTTGATCAGAGAATAAAATAATAATATCTGACATCTAGAGAATTTACTATGCCATGCTAGGTACTGTTTTAATTATTTTGTGTATAGTAAGTTATTTAAACTTCACTACCACACCAAAAGATAGGTGTATTGTATTTTGGAGGAGGTTAATTAATTTTCCTGAGGTCACACAATGTTATTCATTTGAATTCACATAGTTTGGCTCCAGAATCTAGTATCTTAACCATCACTCTCTGTTTCTTCAGAGTAAGTAGTAGTAGAGGTCCTAAAGAGTCAATTAAAGTTCTGTTTTCTGGTGCAAAGAACATTTCTGAAGCTCTGTAAAGATCGATTAGTAGATATTTACTACTAACTGATGTATGTGTGTGTGTATGTGTTGTTTTACAAGATATCAAAACGGGCCCCAGTAATCAATCATTTGGATGTTCAATTAGTGTATTCTTCTTTTCAAATCCTGTATGTGCCAGTTGTAGTGATTTAGAGCAAAGTTTGGCTTGATTTCATTTTTTCCCCCCAGTATGAGACTTGCTAGAGTCCTAAACTTGGTATGTTTACTGCTTGCCAACGTTATCATTTTCTGGAGTTAGAAGAGCTGGATCTTGCCTCAGTTTCACTGAGATAAAAGTATCATGACTTTCTCTACTCTACTCTGGTCAGTCTAACCATATGGAGGTTTTAAAAAATTGTTTTTGATATCGTCATAACCAAACACATTTTGAGATGTGCAATGTAACAGGAATGTTATGACACCTAATTAGTAATGAATACAGTATATGAAATAGGATATTGATTTAGGGCAGACTATAAAGGCATACCTACCTGGGTTCAAATGCCAGCAGTCTTTTAGGTATATGACCTTAAACAACATGCACAAATTTTCTGTGCCTGTTTTCTCATTTATAACATGTGAATGATGATACTAATTTTAAACACTAAATAGAGTTATGAGAATTAAGTGAATTAATATGTATGTTATATATATATAATACGAATAAACTAATGCTGTCTTTCACAGTAAGTGCCATGTAAGTGATAACTTGTATTAATAGTCTATCACTTTCTGGAGTTAGAACAACTTAGCCCTCATTAAAATACATGCATACAAATGTCTAAACTGTAATAATATTATAAACGGGAAGTTATGGTACTGCGGAGGATATAGCAAGGAAACTCAAACCAGGCCAGGGATACATTCAAAATACGAATGATGGAGGATTAGATAGAAGAAATATGTCCAAGTGGAAGGAATAACACTAGCAAAGATCCTATGGAGAAGGAAGCAGGGTCCGTTCAGAGAATGGAAAGAAGCCCAGTGTAGCTTGAATTTAAGAGGGAAGAGGAAATGCCAAGAAATATATTCTTGAGAGTAAGTCAGATACTGCAGGGCCATGTAGACCTTGCTATAAACGTAGTCTTTATGCTAATAACAAAGTATATCCATTTACTAGGTGGCTGAATTTGTCAGCCATGTGTCTGTGTTCATCATGAAGAGATGATTCTGGCCAGCTGTTTGTTACTATCTCCCAATCATGTTTGGCCAATTCCCACAAATCAGATCACTGCATTTTCTATATTGGCTTCAGTTTTCTTTGTTTTGTTCATTCTTCCCTGAACTGTGCCCTCTCCAAATGTTTGTGAAAGACCTAATTCCCAATAGAAGGTGATTATATTTAGAGATAGGAACTTTAAAGAGGTGATTAAGTTAAAACGATTCCAATTAACTAGGGTGGACCCTAATTCAATCTGACTGATGTCCTTATAAAAAAAGGAGATGAGGACATACCAAAAGATACCAGGTATCTCCTTGCAAGCCAAGGAGTAGGTCCTCAGGAGAAAGAAAACCTGCCAACACCTTGATCTTGGACTTCCAGCCCCCAGATCTGTGAGAAAATTTTTATTGGTGAGCCACTCAGTCTGTAGTATTTTGTTACTGCAGCTCTAACACACTAATACTCTCTTCTCCTTTTTCCTTTTCTTTCCTTTTTTTAAAAAATATTAAGTCTACAATCTTACAACTGGAAATTATCCAGACAACCCATTTGATATTGGAAAGATGATGAACAGTTATTTTGGGGACACTCTAACATGTCATTTCCTGGAGGCTGTTGATTACAGCTAAAATAAACTCAGGGAACAAACAGGAGTGTGGGATCACATTTTGTGGCTCTCATTCTGGCAAAGCTCCCATTGAAGCCATGGGAGTGAGGTCTGACTAATAGTTTTACCATCCACAGCCCTGCAGTTGGTGCAAGGGGATGATTCTAATAATCCTAGCACAACTCCTTCAATAATTAATGCTTTAGTTTTTTTAAATACCAAAAAAGCTCACATGCAGTGTCAGATCTCCAAATTATAACACAAAGTATATGTTTTGCAGTAATTTACATGAAATTAATTCTATCCCAGAGTTCTGGTAAAAACGAGGAGCCATTTAAAGGCTGAGCTCTGGCTGTCTACGTATCATTAGACTCCCCCTGTGGAACCATTTCCTTGTAAATCTTCATAGTCCGTTTGTATTCTGTATGCATTTGGTCTCTTGACGGCTCCGATGGTTCTTAATTATATTTCTCTTAGGCAGTCCCAGTTGTAGGTGTCTTTCAACTAACAACCGGTAGTCATATGCCGTCATGACGCCATGACAAAAAGAGCTAGTCTCAACCTAATTATTAATAACAATAGTAATATCTTTCTAGCTTCTTCCAAGAAAACATGAAAAGCACATTACCTGATTAATTAACAGACTATTCCAGTAAATGAAGCATAGTTTTAGTTGGTCAAGTTTTTTAAAATTTCTGTATTTATTTTTAACCTCAAGTGCCCAGGGTTAAGTTAATCACATTCCAGTTTCTGAACCACTAGTATTGATCTGCCAGAGGACCAGTGTATTCTATTTGTTTTTAATTATTCTTCAGTCCCATTTATCACTCTCATGCCCTCCTCCCTCTTAGGTGGTATTCAAAATATGGTTTTTAAAATTTTATTTTCTCCGGCTTTATTGAGATATAATTGACATAGGTTTAAGGTATATACATAGTGATTTTATGTATGTATATATTGCAAAATTATTGCCACAATAAGTTAACGTATCCATCTCCTCACATAGTTATACATTTTTTTTGTGTGTGGTGAGAACTTTTAAAATCTGCTCTCTTAGGTACTTTCGAATATACAGTATAGTATTCTTAACTCTAGTCACCATGCTGTACATTATATTCCTAGAACTTATTAACCTTCTAACTGGAAGTTTGTGTCTTTTGATAGCCTTCACCCATTTTCCCATCCTCCTCCCCCTCCCTCTGGTAACCACCAGTCTGTTCTTTCTATTCTTTTGTTTTTCTCATAAAATGTGTACGCACTTTTTGATTTGCACTATTGCTGTGTACTCTATGTGCTCTCTTTTCCTTTTTTTCAACACTAAGTTTCTTAGGCCAGTTTTTCTTCTTTTTTTCTAAATGAATAAAATAGTTTACAAGCCTCATTAGAAAAAAAAAATACAAACAATGAAACATCAGTGGCATATTATGCTCACTCCTTACCTACTCCTTCCTCAGTTAAGCAAGTAATGCTACATAGGTATGAATGGGTATGCAAATTTAATATGACAGGAGCTCAGGAATGCACCATATATGGAACACCAGATCTCCAGAGCTCATTGGAATATTCATTAGGAAAGGAAAATATATTTCTGATTAAGAGTAAAAATATGATTGAAGAAGACAAAGTAGGGCACAGATCAACGAAAATAATTAAAATTTCCTCCCTTTTTAAGCAGCTGAATGGATGTGGCTACTCCTGTTCTTCTGGTGCAGAGTTGACTAGGTGAGAATCAACTAAGATGCAGTCCATGGCTTCACAGAAAACAGTATGTAGCAACAGGGTAGCCTAAGTCACCCAGAAGGAGGGGTCAGTGTCTGCAGAAAGGATACAGCAATTAGGCTAATAGGAACAACAGCACTTGGCTTCTTCTGAGATTCAGGAGATGCAGGGAAATGGGAAGCTAAACATAGAAGCAGTGTATCTCAAATCTTTGCTGTGTGCCTAGAAAAAGAAAGAAACGGTCAATGGGACAAGTGACGTGATTTGGCTCTGCAGATTAAAATTGCCTGTACATCTATGTATTTACATGAAATCTGTCTGCTAATGATATGAGCGTTATATACTTATATAATTTTTGTTACTTAAAGCTATTAATATAATTTGGTGATAAGAGTGCTTGTCCTGATTTCAGATATTCCAACAAGAGCTGAAAGGGAAAGTGGAGACAAAGAGAGAAATTCCAAGCAATATTTCATTATACGGATTATCTGGGGGAATTAATGCATAAATGTCTAAATGCTGGATGTCCTCATAGATAAGTAGGTGAAGTCTGTTTGTGGTACATTGTGTTTGACTAGAGCAGGAGTTGGCAAACTACAGTGTGGGTAAAATTTGGCCAGCTGCCTGTTTTTGTAAATGAAATTTTATTGGAATACAGCAACATTCATTTGTTTACGTGTGATCTACAGCTGCTTTTGTGATAAAATGGTAGAGGTCAAGTGTTGTGACAGAGGCCATTTGGCTCTCAAAGCCTAAAATATTTATTATCTGGCTGTTTACAAGTTTGACAACCCTTTGACTACATAATAGCAACAGGTCAAAGTTCAGAAGTGAGTATGAACCAACGCAAAGGTGACTGAATAGAGATAAAATTTGGAAGAAGGTTAAGCTGAGCTTTTAGCATCATATTGAGGGTGAGTATTTAAAAGCCAGAGAAAATAAAAACATATTGACAATGGTCTTGACTTGGGGGATGAAAAGAAAAAGAAATCAAACATAGGTCTTTGGACGAGAAATAATCTATAAAGACAATGAACAAAGTTGAAACCTATAGCTTTCATGCATGGTTTGGTAGCCATTTGTAGTCTTCATAATTCATTTACAGAAATGACAAAGAAGACATAAATGAATCTATAGGTGTTTTGCTCCTGAGTACATCTTCATAATTCTAGGTGCTAGGAGTAAAGGCACAGTTAATATACAGATCAGTTTATTTGCTAGAAGAAAGTTGCAGATGAGCAAGATTAGCACCTCACATTCCCTTTGTATTTCTTATTTGTGCATGACGTGTACTCGGGTAAGTGATTATTTATAAAGGGGAAAAATAACATGTTTCCTTCTTCTAGTGAAAGGCAGCATGCACAGCTTGGAGTGGGAATTTGGTCTGAGAAAGATTCTTTTAGAAAGATATCAATATTTTCAGCAGAAAAGATAATTTTTTAAAAAACATTTGGAGAAGTTTTGTGAATGCTCCTGAGTTTATAACATTCCTTTGACCAAAACCTCTATGTCAAAACCTTAGGTCATTTCAAACACTGACTGCTTTTCAGTTTTAGGTCATGTAAAGAGAAGTTTACATGACTCTAAATATGGCGTCTAATCAGAAGCCTGAATGTAAGTGTGTCAAAAGCATGTATTAGCTGCTCTCATGTGTCTGAGACTATGAATATAATTAAGGAGAGCACTGAGGAGTAGTTCTACATTCATTTCAATTAAGGATAAGATTCTTTAAAAAAAATTTCTCCCTTAAAGTGAAATTGACACACCTTTAATTAGATGTCAAATGTCAAATATAAAGTCTTACATTGACATATTATATTTCAATATTTTACAATGGAATTTTTTAAAAGAAAAGAGTGCAAATGAAGAATAATATTTTGAGAAGGAAGGAATTCAAGTGAATATTAGATGATTACCAGTGTTTATTCTACATCAACTAACTTTGGAAAATGATTCCAATGTTAAAGGCAGAAAAAATAAACAAATTTTCTGAAAATGCCTCAACTCTAACTAGACACTTCATTGACAGATTCTAATCAGGAACCTTGCAGTTGAGCAAAATCTTGCTAAACTACAGTAAACCTTGTGTTGAAAAGTTCACAATGTTAAGATACTATGTGATAGTCTGGAGAACTTTCTAGTTAGTATTGAGCTTAAATTTATGGCCACTTGACAGGTTGGAATCTTGGGTGAGTTTACATCATTAATTAGAAATATGGATAATCCTGTTATTTTGAATGAAGGAAGCACTACTTACATATTATTGAGAATGCTTTCAAAATATTCCTTAGTTTTAATACAATAATCATAAATATTTTGATTTGTTTAGTCACAGTAAAAGTAAGGGAGAACAAAATAGGGAGAAGTGAAGGGATGAGACTCTCCTGTCTCTGCTTTTGACTTTGGTGCTGGGTGTAAAGAACGCTAGACCATATGAAACCGGGCCTGTATCATGGAATAAGGAAGCTTTCTTTTAGCTGTTATTGCCATAGCTCAATACTTACTGAGGAAGTTGTGCTTGGCAGTAAGAGCTGGACTCGCTAAACTCAAAGAAGTGAAACCTAGGCTCCAGGGCCGCTTTGATTAGACTGATCGCATCCATAGGGATATTATACATCATTCACATTTTAGCACCCTGGGGCAGCATAGCAGCAAGAACTAAACCCTGATGACGCTTTGGCAATACCTGGAATGTAGGAAGCAGAAGCAATAGCCATATTGAATTTCAGGTGTGGTATATTTTTTTCCATTAGCAATTTTTAATTTTTTAAAAAAACCGTCTCAATCCAGAAACAATACTATTATGTGGCTGTGTCCAGGGATCTCTTTTATCACTCACTAACATTCTATCATCCTCAGTAAGAGGCAACAGTTTTCAGCCATAACTGAATAGCTGCATTCATTTATGCAGTGCTACCTCCCATGCTCCTAGGCCACACTGAGCTCCAGGCATTAGTAAAATAAACATATCCTAGTGAATCTACTTTTTTCCAACTTTGTTTCCCTGTGCTTTCTTGTAAGACAGCTTCAGAAACACAAAACCACCAAAGACATCTTCTTTTCTAAAGCAAGTTGACAATGCTATGGAACTTTCAACATCTTTACCATTTCTAAGTTAATATATCATTCCTCTTTTTTTATAATCTACTTAGATGGGAAAAAAGCCTGAGTGAAAGCTATCCTGAAGAAGAATTAAAAAATTCATAACGGAACCTGTAGTGATGGTTTGGGATTTGTTTTCCTTACATATGTGGACATATTGACCCTCACAGTTTATGGAGTCAGAGAAGGGTTTGATTCCCAGATAAAGCTTTGATTGTGCTATCACAGGCAAGATTCTGAACTTTTCTTGGTCTCAGTTTTTCATTTATAAAATGGGGATACTCTGTGGTTTAAATAACATAGTATACATGCGACATGAACCAGACAGGGAATTTTTCAGATTTAGGGCACTGGAGGATCATAGGGGAAAATATACTTTCTGATTTTGAAAGCCAGAGAAGATGTCTCAGAAATGGTGATAGAAGAAAGACAGAAACCAAAAGAATCTGAGCAGTATCCCCTTTTTAGAAATATTCTAAATGTACATCAATGAGTGATCCAATTGAGAAGACTGGAACACAACATGGAGCACATACTCAAGAAGAGTCAGGCGTTGTGCCTGGAAGAGGTAGAAGCAGAAAAAGCAAATTCAGAATCAGCCACAAAGCATTAGAATAGCTGAAGCAAGGCATATATTAGAAAATTCATCACTCTGGGATAGGAAGACTGTCAATTATATTGGGGACACATCCAAGACTAACGTTTTGTGTGATTCCGTTGCTATAGCAAATTGTCCCTTTAACATTGTATTGTTCTGTAAATAATTAGGACTATGTTTTGAAAGCAAGGTTGCAAGTGGAGAAATATTGTCTATCTGCCCTGGCCTACTTTCCCTGTATGTGTGAATGACAGCTTGTGATAATTAGGGCGTTAACTATGCAAGGATTGTAATAGTGATGTGTCATTACACATATAAACTCAAAATTCTCATAGGGTCTTATAATCCTTTCCCAACTCTGAGTTGCACATCCATGGGGAGCCTTTCATCCCTCATGGTAGCACGTGTGAAGTGCAAATTACAGAGGAGCTTGAGTGACACACAAACTAGAACCTCTGCCTCTGCTTTCTGATTTCACCCTGCTGCCGCCACACGCATGCCCTCCACATCCTGATCTTTTGTTGCTGCTGCTATTTTGTGAGATGTAAAAGTTATTGCAGACCTTATCATAAATTCAGTGAATCTAATCATAGGAAAAGACTCTCAAGGTCATCTAGTTCAATATTTCAGCCAAAGAACATATTCTTTTTCTTGCATCCTTCAGAAGTTGGGAGAGTTGGTTTTTTCCTCCCTGAATGCCTGAAGTTATGACTATTTCACTCCCTCATACTGTGAATTAATCTACTTGTTATATGTTTCTCTGATATAATGTAAAAGTCCAAATCTATTTCTCTACAGCTACACTTCAGTTCTCATCTGTTCTCTGAAGCTATGCAGAAAAAATCCAATAAATATCTTATTTCTATATCTAAATCTAGTATTTTCCTAGCTAAATATATGTAATTCCTCCAAATTTTCTTCTAACACGTGTTCTTAGTGCTTGTTCTTTGAGTGAATAAATATGGCATGAATTAGATCCTCTGTCATCCTCTCTCTTTTCTTCTGTATTCCATATAATATTTTATTTTTATGTTTCTCTTCAAATAGCAGGTCCAGAATGAAACATTATGCCCCAGACTTTGTCTGAATATCCTAGAGTTGCACAAAAGTATCTATGTCCTTGTTATGCAATTCATACTTGGATTATTGTCACTTAAGATTTCATTAAGTTTGGGCCAGCATATCATACTGGGGCTGCATTTTGCACTTAAATCCAACAGCTTTTGTGTGTCCCTCTCTTACAATCTTCTTTTTAGTCACATCTCTCTCATCTTGTCCATGAGTAATCAGAACACTGTAGATAGTAATTTGTTCTAATTTAACATCTGAAATATTCTGAAATTGATTAAAACACTACAGATATGTTCACTATTGAGTTACAATAATTATGACTAATTGCATTACTGTTCTTCCCTAAAAGGCACCCTACAAAACACAGCACCTGGAAAATATACTGTTTACTCATTGTCATTCCTTGAAAGGCCATGGTGCTTTTTTTAGAGAGGATTAATGTCATGTCTGACCAAAAGGGCTACTTAGCTAGAAATATCACCTTTGAGTTAAAGAACATTTAGCCTAATTTGTCTTTATTTTGTTAATTCACGGTCAGTGGAGATTAATAGTGCATTTTGCAATTCATTCTGCTTAATTCTTACCTGATCTAATATTACCTGCTGTGCTACACTATAGAGACTCAGAGAAAGCTACTGCATTAAGCAATCCTGCTGTGATGTTTCTAGTGTTTAGAAGTTTAATGCATTTCTGTAATGCATATCCACAGGTGTCTGGTGAATATTTATTGATCTGTGGTAAGTTGGCCACAGAAAGAAATAGATTCTGTCAGTGTATTATAGATTCAAAGTATTTTTTTAATCACATCTTCCATCATTAGAATTGTAACCTGCCACACCGGTGCTCCTTAGTTAATGACGTAATTTTTATGAGATTCTTTTAATAACTTTTTTTTTCCCCATGTGTTTGTTTATTGCCTCACATAAAACTATATGAACTAAATATTAAGAAAGGTGGATGGAACAATGAAACACATGCCCACCAATCTAGGACTTTTGAATGGTGAATAAATTGGATGAGGAATCTAGCAATCAAGGAAAGGTACATGTGTGACATTTTGATAGGGTGAAATTTTACTGCTAAAAGTTCCACACCATGGACTTTCTTTAATGTACTAGTCAGAAATGATACTCAGCCTTCCCTTTACTCTTACAATGTAGCGTAACAAGTCTGCCATGAGGCAGACAATTGGGCCAAGGCTTTGATTATCGTAGAGGGTGAATTAAAGAGCAAAAACCATATAAGCAGGGTTTTTTGAGGCAATGTTAATATCTTCACTGCACCCCTGAGAGGACAAATGGCCAGGAACTAAATTTGGTTGATTGAGTTGTTATTCCAAAAATACGTGCGATATCTCCCTGTGGGAAGATCATGCTACTCTCCCCTCCCTTCCATATCCTGGCCCTGTTGACATCCAATTAGCTATGTTGCTGTTTTGGTTAGCTGAATGTGAGTAGGAGCGATGGCATGACTTTTCAGTAGCAACCTTTGGAGCCATTCATTGAGTCTACCTCGCTTCTACCACAAGATGAGTATGTTCCTAATAGTGGTTGTTCCTTCGGCCATGGTCCTAGAATGAATAGGATGTGAAAGGAGCCATTGTTGTCCCTGTGTTGGATATGAATGGAAGAAATAAACTATTGCTGTTATAAACTATATATAATACAGGTGCCTCATCACTCACAAATAATCACCTTTTGGTGTTCAGAGCTATGTACCAGAACAGAAGCGCATTGCTGCATATTAAATAATAACTGTGTAATTACCAATCGTGAGTTATATGTAACATAAATGTTTCTCAAGTGTTTGGGAAATGTAGTAGCAGAACAATATTGATAATTTATGAGATCTAATATATACTTAAAATAGCACAAAGCATATTCTTTAGAAAATTGAAAGCGATAATGTGATCAAATTACTATTTAAATAGTAGAACTATAATCAACTTTAAGTAGTTCAGTGGTTACATTTTTAACTTATAAGTAAATATATGTAGTGGGCTACATGGTGTCCCAAAGATATGTCCACACCCTAATCCCTGGACCCTGTGAATATTACCTCACGGCAGAGTAAATCTTACCTTACATGGCAAAAGATGGGATTAATTTAAGGGTCTTGCAGGAAGAGTTTATCCTGCATTATCTGCTTGGGTCTTAAACACAAACACAGTTACGTTTCCTTATATTAGAGAGGCAGAGGGAGTTCTGAAGCAGATACACAAAGAAGAAGATTACATAGAGACAAATGTGAAGAGAGCAGAGACAGAGGTAACACGAGCCAAGGAATGACAATAATCACTAGAAGCTGGAAGAGACAGGGAACAAAATCTCTCTTAGAGCCTCTGGAGGGAACACAGTCCTGCTGACAGCTTGATTTTGGACTTGTGGTGTCCTGAACTGTGGAACAATAAATTTCCATTGTTTTAAGCCACTGAGTTTGTGGTAATTTGTTATGCAGCCCTATGAAACTAATACACATAATAGACCAGTGATCAGCAAATAGGTCAACAATTCTGGGAAACTTTAGATATATATTCAAGATTACCAGTCTGGAGAGTCTGGTTCAAGTAAATTCATAGGGGGACCCAGGTTTGTATATTTTTAACAATTTGCCTAAGGGATGTGAATACTATAAATCTCAGCATCTTTTTTGGGGGAAAGATTTGGAATAGATAATGCACAAACATGCTCAGTGGTATATACTGACTATTTAGTAGCTTGTGGGTTAACGTGACAAGTTCAAGTTTCTAGTGATCTAGCACACAACTTCCTAGTATGTCTCAATATTTCTTAGCTCCATGTAACATAATTTTTTTAAGAAAACTACAGCATTTACTATTTTAAAATTAATCATAGAGCTTCCTGCTTCAAATCTTATCAGTGAGAATGGAACATCCTGTTCTTCTCTGGAAGATCTCAGGTTTTTGGGTCTCTTTGATACGGAAAAGCAGCTTTGATTTTCAGCCCAGCTTCAGAGTCTCAGATAAAGGGCTTTTGGACACAAAATTTCACATTTTCCAAACTTGTAGTTTCCATGGAAATAAGACCTGAATCCTGCTTCTCAGCCTAAGCCTAAATGTTTATTTACACATAGGGCTGCTTTACTTTTTTCCAAACAAAACACTGCATCATTTAAATTTTACCTAAACTCCACCCTTCTTCAAAATCATCTTATATCCTTATGCTGTCTTTTATTTGGTGAGGTACTTTATGGTTTCTGTAGGGGTATTCTTCCTTGTTGCAGCAAGTTAATAATAACTTCTTTGGACTCTAGATTGGTTCTTGTTGGTCTTCAGCTGTTGGGATTTATCAGCAGTTTGGAAAATGCTAGAAAAAGAAGAATATGAGTTCTGGAGACAATATAATTATTGTGGAATGGAGTGGTCTGATAAGGAGTCATGGAGAGGGAATTTGAGCTGGACATAATGGGTATATTGGATTTATATAGGCAGAGATTTTAAAAGCAACATTTAAGTCAGATAACAGTGTGAATAAAGCCAAAATGGTGGGACATTCAGTTCTTTAGGAGGTCCTATAAACTCCATCTAAAAATGCAGCCACTCTCATCACATCTCCTGCTTCCACATTAATACCAGCCCTGTCTGAACTAATGCGGTAATTTTCTAACTTGGTTTTCTACATCCCCTTGTTCCCACCTACAGTGCGTTAGCCACTGAGCAGCTAGGATTATCATTCAAAATGTAAACTGTGTCTTATTTCTCTCCTTTGTAAAAAGTCCCCAGTGACTTCTATGCTTAAAATCCAAAGTCCTTCCATGGCCTCTAAGGCCCTATGTAATGTAGTCTCTGCCAACTTCTAGGCACTCATCCCCAACCACTCTTTCCCCTAGGTCTTTATGATCCAGACACACAATCATTCTTTCTGTTTCTCTATCAGCCTAAGAGACTTTGTACGTATTGTTTTTTGCCTGTACAAGGGAGGAAGGGAAAGGAGTGAGAGTAGAATCTAAAATTAATAAAGGATGATATGATCATATAAATATGCAGTCAAAAAGTTATCAACAGAGTGACATCCACAATATGGCAGAGCGAGCTATTCCCTTTATCTCTTCCTGCTTTGAACTACAACTAAATGGACATTCATTGATTAATAGAGGATACCCATAGAGCACAACAGGACGCCTGAGAGACCAACACAGCTGTACATCTGAAAGTGGATGGACTGGACCTCAAGGAAGTAGTGGAGATAGGTGGGCACTCCTTGACCTTTCACCAGCAGCCCTGTGCACACGTGGGAATGCTTTCCAGGCTGGGAGTGCCCACAGTGCCACTGTGATCCTGCAAGTGGGAACACACTTTGGTGTGACTGTAAGAAGAGGCAGAGGCAGCCTTGAGCCCATGCATGAACACTTTCCCAGCTGCGGCGAGAGCCCACCATGCTGCTGTAGTCCCAACAAGTGGCCTAGGCTCAGACCCTACAAAGAAGCACTGACCACGAAGCACAGCAGCTGGTGAAACCTTCAGAAGAGGTGTTGGCAGATCTACAGGAGTGTGTGCATGCACGATTTCTTGGCTGGTGGGAGCACCCATAGTACCACTGTGGCCCCACAAGAGGAAATGTACCTTGCTGTGGCTGTAAGAAGAAGTGGTGGGAGCCTTGAGCCTGCCCACAAACACTTTCCTGGTTGGTGAGAGCACCCACCATACACCTACAACTTCTACCAGATGGGGTGAGATCAAAAACACAGCTCCTGCTTCCTGCCAGTGGTAGCAGGTGGAATCTGTGACCTGATGCTATCACAAATGCTCCAGCAAAGGATTAGTTCATCAAATATCATGAGAAACTACAGCAATAATTCAGAGAAGAAGGAAAATGACAAGTGTCTAGATCCAACCCTGACGTCACAAATTTACAATCTAAAGGACACAGAATTCAAAATAGCTGTCACAAAAAAGCTCAATGAGTTACAATAAAACTAAAATAATTCAATGAGCTCAGGAATAAAATTAATGAGAAGAAGGAATACTTCACCAAAGAGACTGAAACTATAAAAAAGAAAAGGCAGAAATTCTGGATATGAAGAACACAATTAATGAGATAAAAAATAATCTAGAATCCTTAAAAAATAGACCTGACATTATGGAGGAAAGAAGTGATTTATTTTTATTTTTTTTGGTGAGGAAGATTGGCCCTGAGCTAACATCTGTGTCCATCTTCCTCTATTTTACGTGAGATGCCACCACAGCATGGCTATTTGAGTGGTGCTAGGTCCATGGCCAGGATCTAAACCTACAAACCCCAGGCTGCTGAAGTGGAATGTGCAAACTTAATCACTACACCACCAGGCTGGCCCCAAGAATTAGCGATTTAGAGGATAGAAATGCTTCAGGTGCAGGACAATGAAGACTAAGACTTAAAAAAATAAAGGAAATCTTCAAGAAATATCTGACTCAATTAGGAAAAGCTAGACAAGTGTTACAGGTATTCCAGAGGGAGAAAGGAGCAGAGAGCTTGTTCAAGGAAATAATAGCTGAAACTTCCCAATCCTGGGGAAGGGACCAGACTTACAAATACATTAAGGGAATACAAGTCCTAATTACATCAATGCTAAAAGACTTTCTCAAAGGCATATAATGGTAAAACTGGCAAAAGTCAATCACAAAGAAAAAATACTAAGGGCAGCAAGACCAGAAGAAAATAATCTACAAAGGAACCTCTATCAGGCTTTCAGAGATTTCTTGGCAGAAACCTTACAGATTAGGAGAGAATGCAATGATATATTCAAAATACTGAAAGACAAAAGTTTTCAGCCAAGAATACTCTATCCAGTGAAACCATCCTTAAGGTATAATGGAGAAATGAAAGCTTTCCTAGATAAACAAAAGTTGAGGGAGTTCTTTGCCGCTAGACCTCCCCTACAAGAAATGATTAAGGATGCCCTGATACTTGAAACAAAAAGGCAAAGGTCTGCAAAGCTCTGAGCAGGGAAATAGACAGAAAAAATAAAAAAACTGCAGCTCTCTTTGAAAACAGGGTGGCAAATATGTAATTATACCTTAAAAGATAAAGAGAAGGAAATCATCAAAAGTAGGTATAAGCACTTTGACTTAGTCATGAACTCACGACACAAAACAGAATAACTTGTGACAACAATAGCACAGAAGGGGAAGTGGAGAGGGATGGAACCTGCTTAGGCTAATGGAGATAAGAGGGTATCAGATTATGCACTAACTCTTCTATGAGATCTTTTATACAAACCTCATGGTAACCACTAAAAAAGAAATCATAGGAGAGCCACAATACATAAAAAAGAGAAAACCTGCTCAGAAAACCACCAAAATGAAGTGGCAGTCAGAAATACAAAGGAAGAGAAACAATGGAAAACAGTGAAAGACAAAAAGGGCAGTACATAATGATAAAAAGGACTTTCTACCAAGAGGACTTAATACTTATGAATATATTTGCACCTAACACAGGAGCAGCAAAGTATATAAAGCAACTATTAACAGACCTACAGGGAGAAACTAACAGCAACACAATAAGAGCAGGGGGCCTCAACACCCCACTCACATCACTGGGTAGATCATCCAGACAGAAAGGCAACAGGGAAATAGTGTATTTAAATGAACACTTGATCAGATGGACTTAATAGATATGCATATATAACATTCCATATAAAAAGAGCAGACTACACATTCTTAAGTGGTGCACATGCAACATTCTCAAAGATAGACCATATGTTGGGAAACAAGGCAAGCTTCAATGAATTTAAGAAGATTGAAGTCATATCAAGAGTCTTTTTTGAGGATAATGCTATGAAACTAGGAATCAACTACAAGAAAAAAGCTGGGAAAGTCACAAATATGTGAAGACTAAACAACATGCTACTGAGCAACCATTGGATCAATGAAGAAATCAAAGGAGAAATTAAAAAATTTCTGGAGACAAATGAACATACAACACATCAATTCTTATGGGATGAAGCAAAAGTGACAAGAGGGAAATTCATAGCAATATAGGCCCCCCTCAACAAACAAAAATCTCAAATAATCTTCAACTTCAACTCATAGAACTGAAAAAAGAACAAACAAAGTCCAGAGTTACCAGAAGGATGGAAATAAATATTAGAGCAGAAATAAATGAAATAGACTTAAAAATCAGTAAAGAAGATCAATGAAACTAGGAGCTGATTCTTTGAGAAGATAAACAAAATTGGCAAACTCTTAGCCAGACTAATGAAGAAAAAAATAGAGAAGTCTCAAATAAAACTAGAAATGAAAAAGGAGGAATTACAACAGATACCCAGAAATACAAAGGATTATAAGAGGCTACAATAAAAAACTATATGCCCACAAACTGGCTAACCTAGAAGAAATGGATAAATTCTTAGGCTCATACAACTTCCCAAAACTGAATCAAAAAGAAATAGAGAGTCTGAATAGACCAATAACAAGAGATTGAAACAGTAATCAAAAACTTCCCAAAAAACGAAAGTCCAGGAGCAGATGGCTTGTCTGGCTAATTCTACCAAATGTTCAAAGAAGATCTAATATCTATCCTTCTCAAACTATACCAAAGAACTGAAGAGTATGGAACACTTACTAACTCAGTCAATGATGCCAACACTACCCTGATACCAAAACCAAGCAAGGACAACACAAAGAAGGAAAATTACAGGCCAATATCACTGATGAACATAAATGCAAAAATCCTCAACAAAATATTGGCAAATGGAATAAAGTAATACATTATAAGTATCATACACCATGATCAAGTGGGATTTACACCAGGGGTGCAGGGATGGTTCAACATCTGCAAATCAATCAATGTGATACACCACATTAACAAAATGAGGAATAAAAATCACATGATCATCTCAATAGATGCAGAGAAACCGTTTGACAAGATCCAACATCATTTATGATAAAAACTCTTGATAAAATGCGTATAGAAGGAAAGTACTTCAATGTAAAAAAGGCCATGTATGATAAAACCATAGCCAACATCATACTCAATAGGGAAAAACTGAAAGCTATCCCTCTGAAAACAGAAGCAAGACAAAGGTGCCCACTCTTGCCACTCTTATTCAGCATAGTACTGGAGGTTTTGGCCAGAGCAATTAGGTTAGAAAAAGAAATCAATAAAATCCAAATCAGAAAGGAAGAAAAGAAACTCTCACTGTTTGCAGGTGATCTGATTCTATATATAGAAAACTATAGAAAAGAATCCATCAGAAAACTATTAGAAATAATCGATGACTACAGCAAAGTTGCAAGGTACAAAATCAAGTTACAAAAATCAATTGCATTTCTACACACTAATAAACTAGCAGAAAGAGAAACCAAGAATACAGTCCCATTTATAATTGCAACAAAAAGAATAAAATATCTAGGAATAAATTTAACCAAGAGGTGAAAAATCTATACACTGAAAACTACAAGAAATTATTGAAAGAAATTGAAGAAGATATAAAGAAATGGAAAGACACTCCATGCTCATGGATTGGAAGAATAAACATAGTTAAAATGTTCATATTACCTAAAGTGACCTACAGATGCAGTGGAATCCCAATCAGAATCCCAATGGCATTCTTCATGGAAATGGAAGAAAGAAGGCTAAAATTTACATGGAACTACAAAAGGCCTCGAATTGCCAAAGCAATCCTGAGAAAAAAGAAGAAAGCTGGAGGCATCACAATCCCTAACTTCAAAATATACTACAAAGCTACAGTAATAAAAGCATCATGGTACTGGTACAAAAACAGACACACAGATCAATGGAATAGAATAAAGCCCAGAAATAAAACCACAGATCTATGGACAATTAATCTTTGACAAAGGAGCCAAGAAAACACTGTGGAAAAAGGAAAGTCTCTTCAATAAATAGTTTGGGAAAACTGGACACAGACTTGCAAAGGAATAAAAGTAGACCATTGTCTCGTACCATTCACAAAAATTAACTAAAAGTGAATTGAAGACTTGAATGGAAGACCTGAAACTGTAAAACTCCTAGAAGAAAATATAGGCAGTACACTCTTTGACATCAGTCTTAGCAGCATCTTTTTGAATACCATGTCTCCTCAGGCAAGGGAAACAAAGAAAAAATAAACAAATGGGACTACATCAAACTAAAGAGCTTCTGCAAGGCAAAGGAAACCATGAACAAAACAAAAAGACAACCCACCAACTGGGAGAAAATATTTGCAAATCATATATGCAACAAGGGGTTAATCTTCAAAATATATAAAGAACTCTTGCAACTCAACAACAAAAAAACAAACAACCTGATCAAAAAATGGGCAGAGGATATCAATGACATTTTTCCAAAGAAGATATATATGGCCAAGAGGCACATGAAAAGATATTCAAAATCACTAGAGAAATTTTGCATTGATTTGCATTACAGAAATGCAAATCAAAACTACAGTGAGAATGGCTATAATTACTGAGACAAAAAATAACAAATGCTGGATACCATGTGGAGATAAAGGAATTCTCATACACTGCTGGTGGAAATGAAAACTAGTGCAGCCACTATGGAAACACAGTATGGAGATTTCTCAAAAAATTTATAATAGAAAAACCATATGATCTAGCTATCCCACTACTGGGTATTTATCCAAAGAAATTGAAATGAACAATTCGAAGAGATTTATGCATCCCTATCTTCATTGTAGCATTATTCACAATACCCAAGATGTGGAAGCAATCCAAGTGCACATTAACTGATGATAAAGATGTGTATATACACACACACACACACACCATGGAATACTACTCAGCCATAAAAGAGAGAAAATCATCCAATTTGCAACAACATGGATGGACCTTCAAGGTATTGTGTTAAGTGAAATAAGCCAGACAGAGAAAGACAAACTGCATGATTTCACTCATGTGGAAGATAAACACATGGATAAAGAGACCAGATGAGTGGTTACCAGAGGGGAAGGGGGTTGGGAGGTGGGTTTAAGGGGGTAAAGAGACACGTATATAAGGTGATGGATAAAAATTAGACTATTGGTGGTAAGCATGATGCAGTTTATACGGAAACTGATAAATCATAACATGCACCTGAAATTTCACAATGTTATAAACTACTGTCACTTCAATAATATAATTTTCAAAAATAAAATATGTGGCCGTCCTGGTGGCACAGTGGTTAAGTTTGCACATTCTGCTTCAGCAGCCTAGGGTTCGCTGGTTTGGATCCCGGGTGTGGACCTATACGTTGCTTGGCAAGCCATGCTGTGGCAGGCATGAGACATACAAAGCAGAGGAAGATAGGCACGGATGTTAGCTCAGGGCCAGTCTTCCTCAGCAAAAAGAGAAGGATTGGTGGCAGGTGTTAATTCAGGGCTAATCTTCCTCAAAAAAAAATTAATAAAATAGTAAATTCAAAAAAAAAATGTGGAGTATCACATTCTTAGAGGTAGGGAAAGTTGTTCCACAGAGGGCTGATTGAAACATCATATCATGTGTGGGTAAATAAACTTTTTGAATGAGAAAAAAAACCCTGCAGATTTCCAGACCCCGCCCTAAAAACACATTCAGTAGGACTGGTGTGGGTGCTGAGGATCTCTAGCTGTCCTTGGAGCCCCAGGTGAGCCTGTTTGCCTCATGTTTGAGAATTGCCAATCTGTCCGATGCCACCAACAACCACAAGTCTGCCTCGGTCACACCAAGTATCAGAGACACTGAGGTTCTTATTTCCAGCAGTGGGCAGTAGGGGTCCCTGCAAGAAGAGGCATGAGCTGTCTTTTGTGGGTTAACTGAGACTCACAGTGGGAACTTTCTGGAACCCCAGGGCCAGTGCCTCCCTCCTCTAACCCAGGTTAGGGAAACTTCTTAAGTTATCAGGATTTTCCCTGGCCTCGAGGGCGTGTCGGGGGGAGGAGCCACAGTCTTGCTGTCGTGGCCCCTGGGAACAAGTGTGCTGTGCACAGGTTGGGTGACTTCTCCTGGCCTGAGGGCTAGGAGCTGCTGCCAGCGCCCCCTTCTGTCTGGGCCGATGAGGCAGGTGGGCCTAGGATATAGGCCCCAACACTGTGCTCTTTCTTCTCTACTGAGAGTCCCCCACCCCCACTCCCCAGGACCAACTGTCGCTTTAACTGCTGAGAGAAACATTCCACTGGTAACAGCCAGCACCTCACTGCCCTAGCACACAGCAGGCAGTGATCTTTTCAGCCTCTCCATCAGATCACTTCGCTACCCTGTTCAAATCCCTCCCATGATTTCC
Organism: Equus caballus; assembly: GCF_041296265.1. Lineage (NCBI taxonomy): Eukaryota > Metazoa > Chordata > Mammalia > Perissodactyla > Equidae > Equus > Equus caballus. The sequence goes on from NC_091707.1 coordinate 39,803,122, forward strand.
CAGCACATTTAAGGCAAGATCTTCTACTCACCAGAGCTGACAAGGCCTGCCATGGTCTGGCCCATGCCTACTTCTCCAACCACAGCTGGCATTCTTTATCTTTCCTCACGAGCCACACTGGCCTATCTGCTGGTCCTGCAACAGACCAGCCTCATTCCTACCGCAGTGTCTTTGCACTTACCATTTCCTTCTCCAGGAATACTCTTCTTCCAGCTCCTCACATGACTGCTTCACTCACATCTCCACTGAAATGTCACCTCCTCAAAGAAGCCTTCCCTGACTACCTTGTGTAATATAGCACCCCTTCGTCATTCTATCCTCTTATCCTATTTGACTTTTCTTTGTAGCAGTTATAGTTCTTTGCAATTATATGGACTTGTTTCTTCCTTTAGTTTGTGGGCGCCTTGGGGAGAGGGGCTTTGATCCTCTCATTCACTGAAATATCCCAAGCCACTAGCACAGTGGCTGGTATTTAACAGGTGGCCAAAAAATATTTGTTAAATACAAGGATAGATGGATGGGTGAACTGATAAATGTAACAGCATCTTCTCAGTCCTGCCTCTCCTCTCCTTACACACACACACATACACACAGTTGCACATACGGAGGGAAGTACTCATCCAGTTCTGCGTCTCTTAAAGGACCTGCCTGTGTCCTGCCCCAATTTGCATAGCCACATAGTTAGGGCCCTTTTTGGAGACAGAAGGTCATGGAGGATCAGGTACCCCATGAGGGAATGTACTTTAAGGTAACAGAGAGGTTTGGGGCCTGACCTTGGACAAGCTGGATTTCAAGTGAAACGTTGTTATAGAAAATCATTTTATTGAACAATAAGAAGTCCAGCTGGGGACAGAAGGGTCTGGGAATAAAGGAGCACGTGAGCCTCAAGGAGGATGCTGCTTGACTCTCTTCATCCTGTTCCTGCTCCAGGGAGCAGGTCTTCCTGGGTCACTTTATTCTGCTTCCTGAGATCCTAGGCAGGAGGCTCCCTGGGTAGCTTCTTTCAGTATCAAAAAGCCCAGCTCCTTCTGGTTTGTGTTGGTAGCTGTTGGCAACGAATAGGGCAGGAGCCCATCTGGCAGACCATGCTCCTGATAAAGCCACTCAGCACCATCTCTCTGCCCCTGGATTCTCCTCAGCCCACAGAGTGCACCGTTTTCTTTTCTCTGCCCAAGAAAGGACTGTAGAGGATTGAGCAGAGGAACATCAGGTTTTCTTCCAGGCCAGCTTCGGTCCTGGGATGTTCAGAGAAGCCTCTCACTTCAAATCTCAGTTCTGAGGCTCCTCGCCCATGGCCAGTTAGGATGGAAGGAGGCTCCTGGCCGAGAAAGGCTCAGACAGAACAGCTCGGGTTCTAATCCCCAGTGGTGGGCTGTGGGGGTCACTGCAGGAAGAAGCATTAGCTGCCTTGGGCAGTTAAGTTTTTGCAGTCTCTACATAGTGGCTCAGCCAGCTATCTTCTCTGGGGTCAGCCTCCTGCCGCCATCCTGCAATCTCTGAATATTGGGGCTGGGGCAGCCTAGGTCTTGGTCGGACTCTGCCACAGCTCGATGTCTCTTGAGCACCCGCCTGGGGACTGGCTTCTCTGCTTCCACCTCTGCTGGGGTGGCCAAAGGAGCATCCCCATAGACCCGGTAGCCACCAACCAGGCAATATGTCTCTCCACGCCAGACCATCTGGGTTTCCCCACACCTTCGGTAGAGGGACATGGTATAGGCAAGGTGTATGAGGAGAAGTGGGAGCCGCTGCTGCTAGAAAGAAAATCAAAACTGATCAGTCACATCTGCTGGACAAAGTCTCCTGCCAGGCCCCCCCCGCCGCCACCCCCACCCCCCCACCTCCCCCCCTACCTCCTCCCCCCACCCCCCGGCTCATGTTTCTCTCAGTTTCTGGTTGAAGCTCTTTAATCTGCTTGGCATCCAAAACACAGCCTTGGCCCATCACCTCTGAGTGCCCTAGGGAAGGGATGTGAGCTGCAAAAGCAGTTCCATGGAGCCTATGGCAGCAGCAAGAGACCAGGAAATCTGTTCCCAATTCCCAGAGAACACAGTAGAACCCAAAAATAATTGCAATCAGGATCCTCTCCAATTGTCCCTTCCACAACAGAGGAAACATTTCTTAAGGTCTCTCACTTCTGAGGCTTTAATGGAAAGGCCTTTCAAGCTTTGGAAAAAATAATCTAATCCAAATCAGTCAAGATCCCTTTTCACCTTGGCAATGCCTCTTGGGCCTCCTTCATCCCTCCTGTTTCAACCACTTTGAGCTCTAGCCTCTGATACTTTTATCTAGATTAGAAAAAAGGACAAACACTGAACAGGAGGTTCAAAGCCAGAATCTGGGTAGCAAGTCTAGGCTCACATCAACCCAACCTTGCAGGACACCATTTCTTCAGCCCTCCAGGCTCAGGATCACTTCATCACTCCCCTTGCCTCTTCTGTTCTTCCCATCAATGGGACACCACTCTTTCTCCCAGTACTCAGCAGCTCAGTCTGGGAAGTGTCAGAGGGGACCCATGTGGATGTCTGCGTGACAGCATGGTAAAGGTGCCTGGGTCAGAAGTTGAGGTTCAAGAGTGGCCTTCCACAGCTCTTCTTCAAACTGCTCCATTTATCACTTGCCAACAAAAATGTAGCTAAATGTAAGAATTTAGCTAAGAGGCCAATCAGGACAGGGTCTGAATGGAAGCATCTTGTAGCCCAAAGGGGAAGGCTACATTTGTAAACCTTTCTGAACTCTCCCTCAGGGATGACATTTCACTTGTCCTCAGCAGTGAGCAGGAACACTGTGGGTCCCTGAGGGGGCCCTAGGTCACTGGTATTACTTACAGCTGGGGAAGTTCTCAGGTATGGTGGGCAAGCCCAAAAGGAACATGTGGCAGCCAGGTGAGGTTGTGTGTATACCAATGCCTCTTACACAGATGCCCAGACTAGGCCTACCTGCTCCGTTGCCGTCCCAGGGGGCAGAGGACAAGTTGGAGTGCATATAGAAGATTCAGTCAGACATTCTCTCTCAGGCAACCTAACAGATCGGTTTCTAGTGGAGAACTAGTAGAGAAGTTTCCCCAAGAGCACCACGTTTGCGTAGTTGCCCTGCCATGGCAACCGTGAGAGGGTCTGTGAGGTCATCACTACCTGGTGAGGTCATATAAGGAACCTATGACTTGAAGGGCAGCCTTCAGGCTCTCGGGGATTTGTGGAGGAGAGTACGTTGAAGACAGAGAGGCATCCTGCCTGGGCCCTCACACCTGGCCCTCCCCACTCATGCCCTAGTCATGCAGCCACTCCCCGTGGAGTATGCCTGTGGGCTGGCACAGCCTCAGGGACCACAGAAGGGCAAAAGAAGCCCATATTCTGAGATTGGCTTGAGAGGCAAGATTAACTTAAGAGAGAGGTAGATTGTATGTCACTGACACTAAGTATTCAGCAGCTGGAGAGGCAGAGATCTGTGTGGATTAGAAATCAGAGAAGGCTCCTGGGTGGTGGGCCTGAAGGACAAGTATGATTTGGACCTGAGGAGAGGAGGGTAAATGTTCCACTTGGGGAGAATGAAGGAAAAACAAGCTCTTCTCGACCTTGTCCTGCCCCAAAGGTAAATTCATAGAACCCTCACATTTTTACAACTGAGGACTCAAAAACCCGAGCAGTTAAGGGGTCTACCCAAGGTTACACGGGCAGTGGAGAGGTGTTCTTCTCAGTGCTAGGGCTTCATGTCGGGGCTCCAGATTTGTAGATGGTAGGAGTATGAGGACCAGCTCACCACAGCCCAGTGACACAGGGAGAGATGTTAAAGGTGCTCCAAGGCAAAATGAGGGTCTCGAATGACTTCACAAAGTGGAAATCATGGGCCCATATTAATACAAAATTCAAAATAAATTCATGACAAAATGACATCATACAAAATGACAACCTAATCATTACACTCCTTTCTCCCTGCAAAAGGGAAATCAATGACAATCCCATCAACACGAAGGGAAGGAATGTGGGCTCGGCAGCAGCCCAGGTGAGAAACACGGTCAACGCTGTGAAAAGGTGTTACCAAAAGATGATTTGGTCCTACTCAGAAGAGGAGGCAATAAACAACTCTGCTCTTAGCCTTATTAGGCCCACGGGAAGGAACCATATTTGGGGCAGCCTTTGACACAATGTGACAAAGAACTTCCTAGCAATGAGTGATAACCTTACTTAGGGGGGCGCTCCTTGTGGCTGACCTTGAATAAGCAAAGATGAGACATTTGTTCACTGAGGCTGTTGCAGAGAGGATGTGCCCAGGAGGTAGAGACTGCCTGGGCTACTATTTTACAGGACGGCCAACCCTGATTGAGCAGCACAGCACCTTCTCTCTACTCCTAAATTGCTTGATCAGTGTGGTACATGATAGGACAGATGAAGTCAGGCCTAATTAGAGCAGGCTGCTTTTGGGGAGGGCCCTGCAGGAGGTTCATGCTGGCAGGTGGGCCAGTAGGAGGCCACTCAGGTTCTCCAAGGCTCCAGAGAGATTAGTTGTCTGGGAGCATCCCTCTGCTCTGGTGGGGGCACTGAAACCTTATCCGGATGTGGCTGGGTCTCTGTGGAAGGCAGAACAGCATACACAAATGGTTTATCAACTTAAGAGGGTTTGAGACTCACCTGGGGCATACACAAAACAGCTTAAAAATACTTGTATATGGGGAGCTGGACCAGTGGTGTAGTAGTTAAGTTCACTCACTCTGCTTTGGCGGCCCAGGGTTCGCCAGTTTGGATCCTGGGCATACACCTACACATCGCTCTTCAAGCCATGCTATGGCAGGCATCCCACATATAAAACAAAGGAAGATGGGCATGGATGTTAGCTCAGGGCAATCTTCCTCAGCAAAAAGAGGAGGATTGGTGGCAGATGTTAGTTCAGGGCTAATCTTCCTCAAAAAAGCAAAACAAAAACTTGTATATGCATTCTTGGGCCAACTCTCAGAAAACTTATCCAGATCTGCGGTGGAGCTCAGAAATCTGCTGGGGCTGGCCTGGTTGCATAGTGGTGAAGTTCACACACTCTGCTTCGGTGGCCCAGGTTTCATGGGTTGGGATCCTGGGTGCGGGCCTACACACCACTCATCAAGCCATGTTGTGGCAGCATCCCACATACAAAAGAGAGGAAGATTGGCACAGATATTAGCTCAGGGCCAATCTCCTTCACACAAAATAATAATAATAATAATAATCTGCACTTATAACAAGCTTCCTGGGCAGTTCCATCATAGTGGTCCAGAGATAGAGCGACCAAATTATTGTCTAAACTGGGTCAGTTTTGAGAGTCGAAGTGGGCACTATTAAAAACTGCACCAGGCATATTTGTATACAAGGAATGTCCACACAAAAGAGATTTATAGTAATTCTTTGCACATCTCACATTTGCAAAAAGCTAGCATGGTGGTTAAGAACACAAATCTTGGTGGAGAAGAGACCAGAGTCTGTGTAACTTAATTGTGTGATCTTGAGCAAGTTCTCTTATTCCTCCGAGCTTCAGTTTCTTCAATATGAAAAAGAGCTATGATTGTATGTTTAGTACGATATTTTTTTTTTGGCAAAGGTTGCCATGGGCTCGTTTTTGTTCTCTGAAACTTATCATTTTCAGCATGTAAGTATTTTTAAGTCTTTTTGTGGAGTATTAGATTTTGACTCTCAACTGTTCATTACTGTAGGGAAAACTTACATAACACTGCAGGGACTGGAACCAGGAGACAGTCTGAGGGTGCTATCTGTGTGTTTTGTCAGTTTCATAAGACAGTTCAATCCTTTCTCTTCTTCCTCTGCCACCAGGGGACAGAAAAGAAGGCAGAGCCTGGAAATGCACACCAGCCACACTTGGGTGTCAGTCTGCCTTTTATTCTTCTGCCAGTAACTTCAGGAGTGACCAAGCCTGCCATGGGCATTGTTGGTGAATAAAATTTCTCTCCACTGCTTGTCACTTCACCTTTCCCTTTTCCTGGGGGCTTAATGGATATTTTGGGGGCACAAAACAAAATCTAAATGTTTACAAACTAAACCATCAACTGAAAGAGACTTTGTCCTGGGTCTGATAGTTTAGAGTGTGAATCTTCACCGAATCCAGTGAATTCTGCCCCAGTGGTAACTATTATTAAGGGAGACTCATAAAAACATTATTTATTGTTAGAAATCATGACACAATGCAAAGAATGCAAAGCCAAAGTCTACTTTATGTTTCCAGAGTCACATGAAAGACGACAGAGAGCCCTGCTCAGAAGCTCAGCCTCTAATGGTGGCCAGCAGCTTACGTTTTCAAGGTAGACAGCAGCTTACCAGGCCTTCGGGGAGGTGACTGGGCAGCCTAGTGCATCCTCCTGACAAGTGCGCTCAGCCCCCAAGACACAGGGAAAGTTCCCTGCTGTGGCATTATATTTAAGCCAGCTGCAGTCAGGTTTGCTGAGGCAAAGGCCATGGCACTGAGGACCCTAGTCCTGGAAGGCTTCTCCTCTGGTGAGCTGCCAGATCAATCTTCGGAACCAGGCTCACATCCCAGGGATGGGTCACAAAGCTCATGACTGTGCATGGCACCTCGCTCCCCACATGGCCCACCCCCAGCTCTGTGGATATAGTCTTGCAGGGTGAGGAGAAACCATAAATGACAACCAGCTCCACGTGGGAGCTGTCCAAGCCCCGAGAGGCTATATCTGTGCAGAGAAGTATGTCTCGGGAGACTTTGGGAAGCACTGGAAGATACCTGCCCTCACTGAAGCTGGCATTTGTCCTCGAAGCCTTAGGTGTTGGATTTTGTGGTCATCTAGAATACATCCTAGCCAGTTCACAGTGCTGGAGCTCTTACAGAACACCAGAACAGTTCCTGAGGGGCCCGTCCTATATGCTCTGTCATGCTGCTTGTGGATCTGCACCAACGCAGTCACCTTTTTTGCTCCCTTCAGCCTCATAAATGTCTGTCTGACATGAGGCATGACACAGTGGAGCATGGAGCTAGTGATAGTGGTTAGAGAGTCCGGGCTGGCACCTTGACTGAGCAGCTGGCTTATACCTTCGGGAAATGTGGCCGCCACCAGCACTCACTGAACTTTGGGATTGAAGGGATCTTTTAAGTCAGCTGGGCCTTCTGCGATATGGCTCTTCACCAAGATGCAGTCCAATGGTTCCAGAAACTTTCATCCAGCAGTGTGCCTGCCTCATCCAACACCAAGAAGGAGAGCTGCTCCAGCCTGATCAGTTTTCTTGTCAGGGCCTTCCACAGAGCCCCCGGAGTGGCCACTGGTACATCTGCCTGAGGGTGTTGGGACAGTTGCAGCTTGATCCTATGCATGCCATGGACTCACTCTAGCCCTCAATCCTGGAGGCGCAGTGAGCTGCCCAAGGGCTGGACCACGGCCCAGACCTGTTGGGCTAATTCTGGTGAAGGCACAAAGACCATGCCTTGAGGAGCAGGAATACGCTGGGAGTCCAGGCATGGCCGGCCCAAGAGCAGTTGAAGCAGAGGTAGTAGGTAGTTGAGAGTCTTGTTACTGCCCGTTTCTGCAGAGCAAAGAATGTGGCAGCCATGAGGTAGTGAGGGGATGGTGCTCAACTACACCACTGTAGGCCGAATGATTTCGGGAGCAACCTCCTGTAGTGCACGCAGCATGCGGGGCTCCAGACGCAGAAGGGCGATGCCAATCAGTTGCATCTCTGTACACTAACAACCAACCATCAGGAAGAGAACTCAAGAATATAGGGGCATTTACAATCACAGCAAAAAGAATAACATATCTAGGAATAAAATTTAACCAAGGAAGTGAAAGACCTATAATTGAAACTACACTGAAAGACTCTGACTGAAAACTGTAAGACATTATTGGAAGAAATCAAAGATGACGTAAAGAAATGGAAAGATATTCCATGCTCATGGATTGGAAGACTAAACATAGTTAAAATGTCCATACTACCTAAAGCAATCTGAAGATTCAATGCAATCCCAATCAGAATCCCAATGATGTTCTTCACAGAAATAGAACAAAGAATCCTAAATTTCATATGGAACAACAAACGACCCTGAATAGCTAAAGCAATCCTGATAAAAATGAACAAAGCTGGAGGCATCATAATCCCTGACTTCAAAATATACTACAAACCTCTGTCATATATATGTGTTTTGTAATCAAAACAGCATGGTACTGGCACAAAAAAAGACATAGATCAGTGGAACACAATTGAAAGCCCAGAAATAAAACCACACATCTATGGACAGCTAATCTTTGATAAAAGAGCTAAGAACATACAATGGAGAAAGGAAAGTCTCTTCAATAAATAGTGTTGGGAAAAGTGAACAGCCACAAGCAAAAAGAATGAAAGTAGACCATTGTCTTGCAGCATACACAAAAATTAAACCAAAATGGATTAAAGACTTGAATGGAAGACCTGAAACCAGAAAACTCCTAGAAGAAAATATAAGCGGTACACTCTTTGACACCAGTCTTAAGCAGCATCCTTTTGAATACCATGTCTAATCAGGTGAGGGAAACAAAAGAAAAGATAAACAAATGGGGCTACATCAAACTAAAGAGCTGCTTCAAGGCAAATGAAACCACGAACAAAACAAAAAGGCAACTCACCAACTGGGAGAAAATATTTGCAACTCATACATCCGACAAGGGGTTAATCTCCAAAATATATAAACAACTCTTACAACTCAACAACAAAAAAACAACCTGTTGAAAAAATGGGCAGAGGATCTGAACATATATATTTTCAAAGAAGATCTACAGATGGCCAAAAGGCACATGAAGAGATGTTCATCACTAATTATTAGAGAAATGCAAATCAAAACTACAATGAGATATCACCTTACACCTGTCAGAATGGCTATAATTAATAAGACTAAAAATAGCAAATGCTGGAGAGGATGTGGAGAAAAGGGACGCTCATACACTGCTGGTGGGAATGCAAACTGGTGCAGCCACTACGGAAAACAGTATGGAAATTTCTCAAAAAATGAAAAATAGAAATACCATATGACCTAGCTATCCCACTACTAGATATTTATCTTGAACTTGAAATCAACAATTCAGATACTTATGCACCCCTATGTTCATTGTAGCATTGTTCACAATAGCCAAGATGTAGAAACAACCCCAGTGTCTTTCTATTGAAGAATGGATAAAGAAGAGATGGTATATACATATAATCGAATACTACTCAGCCATAAAACAAGACAAAATTGTGCCATTTGCAACAACATGGATGGACTATGAGGGTATGATGCTAAGTGAAATAAGCCAAAGAAAGACAAACACTGCATGGTTTCACTCATACGTGGAAGATGGCAAACACATGGATAAAGACAACAGATTAGTGGTTATCAGAGGGGAAGGGGGTTCATGGATGAGTGAAAGGGGTTAATGGGGCACATGTGTATGGTGACAGATAAAAAATAGACTGCTGGTAGTCAACGTGATGCAGTTTATACAGAAATTGGTAAATAATAATGTACAACTGAATAACACGATGTTTTAAACCATTATAATGTCAATGAAATAATTGAAAAAAGATATCGAGTATATGAACAAATATTTGATTGTTACAATGTTTTTTAATACATGTATATGTCAAAAATATGCTACAAATTCATACAAGATGTGTCTTTCACTTTTAGAAGAAAATTCATTTAAAAAGGAACTTTGACTCCTGCTAGCGCTAAAGGTGTTGCTGTTCTAAGTTCAAGTTCCCTTTACATCCCTTCCTCTTTTCCCACCTTCTTTTAAATGACCTCAAAAGGGCAAAATCATCATCATCTAAACTTAGTGTTGCTCTGGTAGTATGGATGCTGTCTTATGATGGGATTGAGATGAATACACACATACACAATTGTTTGTACACAATTGTGTTGTTTTTACAAATAATGGATTAGACTTTTACTGCCAAACTCATTGAAAGGCCATAAATTTGCATACGTTTTGGCTGATGTGACCTAATTAAAAAGTGAGTTGAATTTTATTAAAATCTATGTTCCAGGACCTCATTCTATTAAAATACTCTTAGCTGGCTGCCTTTCATGTCTCAATGAGGGTTTCTTTCTACAAGCTGATAAATTGCAGATTTTTGTCTCCAATCTATTGGCTGCTTTCAACTCCATCTGTAAATTTTCTTCCCTTGCTCATTAGTAGCATGTCTTGTCATCTTATGTAATGGTACCCCACCTCCACTACCACACCAGGTTTCCACATATGTTACTATATATTTAGATAAATGGTTTATTATAGAATGGTGTTACGGACTGAATGTTTGTGCCTCCCTAAAATTCATATCTTGAATCTCTAACTCACAATATAAAGGGTGTTTGGAGGTGGGGTTTGGGAAATAATTAGACTTAGATGAGGTCACGAGGATAGGGCCCCCATGATGGGATTAGTGCCCTGATAAGAAGAGGAAGGAGAGAACAGAGCACTCTCTCTGTTCACCGTGTGAAGACATAGCAAAAAACTGGCTTTCTGCAAGCCAGGAAGAGAGCCTACCAGGGAAATAAATCTGCTGACATCTTGATCTTGAGTTTCCCAGCCTCCAGAACTGTGAGGAATTGCTCTTGTTTAAGCCACTCACTCCATCATGTTTTGTTACAGCAGCCTGAGCTGACCAAGAGAGATGATTGTGTTTCTGTCAACAGATGCCATTATGTGCATAGTAGAGTTCAGACATTCATCATCTTTATTTTTTTAAATTTATTATTATTATTTTTTTGGCTGAGGAAGATTCACCCTGAGCTAACATCTGTTGTCAGTCTTCTTCTTTTTGTATGTGAGCCGCCACCACAGCATGGCCACTGACAGAACAGTGCTGTAGGTCTGTGCCCAGGAAGCAAATCCAGGCCACCAAAGTGGAGTATGCTAACCTTAAGCACTAGGCCACTGGGGCTGGCCTATCTTGATTTTTACTGGTATTCTTTGTTCTAGATTCTAGATTGATTTTTATTAGCATTTTTATTAGTATTCTTCATTCTAGATATTGAAAATTCCAATTCTCATAAACTCCATTCTGATGCATTTAGATTTAGAAACTTCAGATCCATCAGCATTTATAATATTTGTAATTGCGTTCCTAAACTCCTAGAGTTTAGTGCTACAAAAAGATGCTTGTTCTACTATTTTAATGCTTTTATTATTTGGATCAGCACATAGTTCATAAATGAGTCTAATTAAAATCTGAGCAAGTTGTAACCCTACATCTTCATATTTGCTTTTATATGATATAGAGAGTGAAGGATTGTCTTACCATAATTGTCATAATAACTTATAGAAAAACTCACACTGGCTTTAATGGAATATCTAATTCTCTCCCCTCCACTCACAGTACTGGTAAATACTTGTAGATTTTTAAGCTACATCTTATAGTATGGAAAGTTGATTCTATTGCTTTAAAAATTGTATACAGTTTGGATATTGTAAACAATTTTTCTCAGTTTCATTGCCATATGTTTATCATTATAATGATTTACTAAGGATCCACAAAGAATAGGAATAGTACTGATGCTGTTTATAGGATAATATTTTCCCATGTATCATCTACTTACATATACCTTACCTTGAGATTTGTCTAAAATGGTTGGCACTTAAAGTATAATGTATATCACTAAAAGAAAATGAATTTATACTTACTTCCAGAATTTACTCACAGTGTGTAGTTTTCTTTGTTTTTTTAAAGATTGGTCCTGTGTTAACATCTGTTGCCAATCTATTTTTCTTCTTCTCCCCAGAGCACCCTCAGTGCATAGTTGTATATTCTAATTGTAAGTTCTTTTAGTTCTGCTATGTGGGACGCTGCCTCAGCATGGCTTGATGAGCAGTGCTAGGTCTGTGCCCAGGATCTGAATTGGCAAAACCCTGGGCCACTGAAGTGGAATGTGCGAACTTAACCACTCCGCCACAAGGCTGGCCCCTCACAGTTTGTAGTTTTGACAGACTTATACAAAACATGTTCATGACCAGAGTGGAAAGTCAAAACCATTCACTAAAAACAAATTGTTTGATTTCAGATTCAACAATATAGGCCTATTTTAAATTTGTATTTAAATGAGGCACAGAGGTCCTGACCCTGAATTCCTTCTGTTGTTTGAAATAATGATTTCTCTCTTTGAAGTAATCTTGTCCTTTACCGTAGATAATTGGACACTGTGGCCAAATGATAATCTGGAATTCACTTTAAATATGCTCTTTAATTAAAAAAATTACCCTTTTTTTGAAATTACCTCAACATAATAAAGGCCATATATGACAAACCCACAGCCAACATCATACTCAATGGGCAAAAACTGAGCGCCATCCCCCTGAAAACAGGAACAAGACAAGGATGCCCTCTATCACCACTCTTATTTAACATAGTGCTGGAGGTTTTGGCCAGAACAATTAGGCAAGAGAAAGGAATAAAAGGAATCCAAATAGGGAGGGAAGAAGTGAAACTCTCACTGTTTGTAGACATGATCTTGTATATAGAAAACCCCAAAGAATCCATTAGAAAACTTTTAGAAATAATCAACAACTACAGCAAAGTTGCAGGATATAAAATCAACTTACACAAACCAGTAGCATTTCTATACTCTAATAACAAATTAACAGAAAAAGAACTCAAGAACACAATACCATTCACAATTGCAACAAAAAGAATAAAATACCTTGGGGTAAATTTAACTAAGGAAGTGAAGGACCTATACAATGAAAACTATAAGGCTTTCCTGAAAGAAATGGATGAGGACATAAAGAGATGGAAAGACATCCCATGTACATGGATTGGAAGAAGAAAAATAGTTAATATGTCCATACTACCTAAAGCAATCTACAGATTCAATGCAATCCCACCCAGAATCCCAATGACATTCTTTACAGAAATAGAACAAAGAATCCTAAAATTCATATGGGGCAACAAAGGACCCCGACTTGCTAAAGCAATCCTGAGAAAAAAGAACAAAGCTGGAGGCATCACAATTCCTGACTTCAAAATATACTACAAAGCTACAGTAATCAAAAAAGCATGGTACTGGTACAAAAACAGGTGCACAGATCAGTGGAACAGAATTGACAGCCCAGAAATAAAACCACACATCTATGGACAGCTAATCTTTGACAAAAGAGCTGAGGGCATACAATGGAGAAAAGAGTCTTTTCAACAAATGGTGCTGGGAAAACTGGAAAGCCACATGTAAAAGAATGAAAATTGACCATTCTTTTTCACCATTCACCAAAATAAACTCTAAATGGATCAAAGATCTAAAGGTAAGACCTGAAACCATAAGGCTTCTAGAGGAAAATGTAGGTAGAACACTCTTTGACATAAGTATTAAAAGGATCATTTTGGATACCATGCCTTCTCAGACAAGGGAAACAATAGAAAGAATAAACAAATGGGACCTCATCAAACTAAAGAGCTTCTTCAAGGCAAGGGAAAACAGGATTGAAACAAAAAACAACCCACTAACTGGGAAAAGATATTTGCAAGTCATATATCCAACAAAGGGTTAATCTCCATAATATATAAAGAACTCACACAACTCAACAACAAAAAATCAAACAACCCGATCAAAAAATGGGCAGGAGTCATGAACAGACATTTCTCTAAAGAAGACATACAGAAGGCCAATAGGCACATGAAAAGATGTTCACCATCACTGATCATCAGGGAAATGCAAATCAAAACTACACTAAGATATCACCTTACACCAATTAGAATGGCAAAAATAACCAAAACAAAAAGTAACACATGTTGAAGAGGTTGTGGAGAAAAAGGATCCCTCATATACTGCTGGTGGGAGTGCAAACTGGTGCAACCTCTATGGAAAACAGTACAGAGATTCCTCAAAAAATTAAAAATAGAAATATCATATGACCCAGACATTCTACTACTGGGTGTCTATCCAAAGAACTTGAAGTCAGCAATTCCAAAAGACCCATGTACCCCAATGTTCATTGCAGCATTATTTACAATAGGTCAGATGTGGAAGCAACCTAAGTGCCCATCAACTGATGATTGGATAAAGAAGATATGATTGGATAAAGAAGATATATATATATACCATGGAATATTACGCAGCCATAAAAAGGAATAAAATCATCCCATTTGCAACAGCATGGATGGACCTTGAGGGAATTATGTTAAGTGAAATAAGCCAGATAGAGAAGTACAATCTCTGTATGACTCTACTCATATGAGGAATTTAAACATGTAGACAAAGAAAACAGATTAGAGGCTACCAGGGGAAAGGGGGGGGTGGGGGTTGGGCACAAAGGGTGAAGTGGTGCACCTACAACACTACTGACAAACAATAATCTACAACTGAAATTTCACAAGATTGTAAACTATCACAAACTCAATAAAAAAATCTGAAAAAATTACTTTTTAGTAGTTTCTAAGAGCTGTGAGGAGTTCAAGGATTTTCCAGTCATAGGTTTATGCATTTTTGGAAAGTTTACACTCAATAAAATTCACTTTGTGCTGTATATTTCTGTGGGTTTTGACAAATTCACAGATTTGTGTATCCAGTGCCACAGTAAGATAGAAAACAATTCAGGCACCCAATGAATTTGCCTACTGCCTTTTTGTAATCAACCCCATCTCACATGCCCAGTGCCTGGAAACCCCTGATTTGTACTCTGTCCTTAGAGTTTTGCCTTTTCTGGTATGTCATATAAATGAAATTACATACAATATGTTGTCTTTCACTTAGCAAAATGCATTTGAGACTCATCCATATTGTTATATGAACCAATGGTTTGTTCTTTTTGTTTGATGGCTTCCCAAATAGCAGTCTGTAGTAGCACTGTTCTTGTGTCTGTTCACCATTTGTAGGACATCAAAGGTTCCTTAAGTTTCACTATTTGTGCTTTAAACTTCTATAGGCTTTAACGGATGCATAGTGGTTGATTTTCCAATGTTGAATCAATCTTGACTTTTTGGAGTAAATCCCACTCAATTGTGATGTGTTATACTTTTTACCTGTCATTGTATTTGATATGCTGATACTTTGTCGAGGATCCTTTGTACCTATGTTCCTGAAGGGGATGTTAGTGGAAGAAAAACTTTCACAATATATCTAGCTGGTGCATTTCAAGAGCTCTTTATATCTTCGTGTCCTTCTGAGTTTCAGCCTGGTCCCATATTTCTTCTGCCTGCAGAACTTCCTTTCCCACTTCAACATTTCTTATAGTGTAGGTTTGCTGGCCATGAATGTTTTGTTTATCTGAAAAAATTTTGTTCCTTCTTCACTTAAATAACATATTTTTTAAAGTTATAGATTTCTGGACTGACAGTTTTACATATTTTTTCAGCACTATAAAGATGTTACTTTACCTTTTGGCTTTCATGGTTTCTGTTGAAGGGTCTGTTGTAATTCTTATCTGGTCTGTGTGTAAAGTGTGCATGTATGTGTTTTTCCCCCGCTTTCTGCCGTTAAGCTTTTCTGTTGGTGTTTTATTTTCATCAGTTTGAATATGGGAGCACTAGTTCATTGCTGTGTTTTCTTGGTATTTATTTTGCTTGGTGTTTCTTGAATCTGTTACTTGTTTTTCATTAATTGTGGAAAATTCCCAGCCTTTAACTCTATAAATATTTCTTCTGCCTTGTTTTTCTCTTCTCCTTTTGGGATTCAAATTATACATATGTTGTGTTACACTATTTGATATTGTCGTGTATCTTCTGAATATGCTGTTCTTCCCTATACTCCCCCCTCAGTTTCAGTTTGGGGAAATTTCTATTGAGCTGTCTTCCAGTTCATTGATTCTTTAATCAGCTATGTCAAGGCTACTGATGAAACTTTCTTTTTTCGTTTGGGGAAGATTAGCCCTGAGCTAACATCCGTACCCATCTTCCTCTACTTTATATGTGGGATGCCTCCCGCAGCATGGCTTGATAAGCGGTGCAGAGGTCCATACCCAGGATCCCAACCTGTGAACCCCGGGCCACTGAAGCCAAGCACACGAACTTAACTGCTACGCCACCAGGCCAGCCCCTGATGAAAACTTTTATCTCTTACTGTGTTGCTGCCCCCACTTCATCATTTCAATTGATTCTTTCTCATAGTTTCTATATTTCTATTGAAATTTCTCATGTATTTTGCACATTTTGAATCTCTTTGTTTAGAGTCTTAATCTATTTTATAGTTGTTTTCAATATGCTGTGATACAGTCCCAACATCCATGCCATATTTGAATTCAATTCTGTTGATTTGTCTATTGGCAAAGTGTTGTTTTTCTTTTTCGTTTGAGTCATTTTATTGTTGATTTTGAGATATTGCATAAATCAATAGAGTGAGGTAAAGCTAATCATTCCACAACGTATTTGCATATCAAATCATCACATTGTACACTTTAAATATATACAGCTATATTTATCAATTATTCCTCAATAAAATTGTAAAGAAGAGTGAAGTAAATAGTTCTTTGTTCTTAGAAATGCCTTTTCTTCTACTTGGGCCTTCAGTTTCAAGATTTGGGCTAATCTGGTCTAGAATTGTGCTGGGCTTAAGGTTGATTGGTGCTATGGTTACGGTCAGTGCAGCAGAGGCTTCGAATTCCTCTAGAACATCTGGTGTTTAGCGTGAGGGCTGGTGTCTCAGAGAGTTTTACTCAATGGCTGCTCCACCTTCTCCTTTAGGTCTTTTCTTTGTGCTGTACATCAGAGAAGGTATGTTCCTATGTCCTCACAATTCTTCCAGCAGTTTTACTTGACATTTATTAGCCTGATCGGTGGTGGTGGGGGGCTTGGAGTGAGATAATCTCTGCTATTCAGATAAATCATCCATCTCAGGTGGGTACTGTGACCTTCTGTCTTTGGGATGGAAGCTTCTTGGACTTCCTGCCCCTTTTCCAGCTTTCAGAACCAGGCTGTATTCCTGGCCTTCCTCTCTGATTTCACTGTTCACCAAGGGTGATAGTGTTCTTACTACCCCTCCTCTCAGATTAAGGCTTTTGTTCCACAGAAGAGATGGGGAGATGAGTCCAGGTGGCGTTTCTTGTCTCTCCCTGCAGTACCTGCTGTTTTCTTTCCTCTAGGCTACACAATGAATATTTTCTCAGTACTCTTGCCAAAGATTTTGTGAGTGCCTAGTGTCTAGAGGAAAAACTTAAGGAGCATGCATATTTCCCCTATATCTGTCGCTCCTACCTATTTGTTAACTGTTCTAGCTGAATTCATTTCAGTGCCCAACTATGTTTGCCTCAGATAAACAAATGTGTCATCCTGTCTCTCCTGGGCTAAATTTACTGTGTCTCTAGCTTATTTTTGTTCTAAGTGTGGGAGTGACTCTTGAAGTCTTGCTTTGTACATTTTTATTTGTTGAAATTAATTTATTATACCTCTACATATGCATGTTTTAAGTTTATATTTCTGTGCAACGTATACACAGACAGAGGCAAATGTCAATGCCAGGTTTTCTCCATGCGAC
Source organism: Equus caballus (assembly GCF_041296265.1). Taxonomy (NCBI): domain Eukaryota; kingdom Metazoa; phylum Chordata; class Mammalia; order Perissodactyla; family Equidae; genus Equus; species Equus caballus. Next base: position 39,820,516 of record NC_091707.1, read on the forward strand.
TAACTTAGTCAACTGGGTAACAGGGACCATACCAATGATAATAACATCATATTTTGACATAAATCCCAGAAGGAAACCTGGTCCTCTCATTGCCTAGTGAGCTCTCTCATGTTGGCCTGGAGCTGCTTATCAATTTCTCTCTAAAATTCCCTGAGATGAAATAGCTTGATGGGGAACAGGTGACCATCCTCCCATTGTGTTAAATTTCATTTTTCCACACAAGCGAGTGGTCATATACCCTCATTTTCCTGCATTGTCTTGAGTAGTAGTATTTGATATTCGATTTCCTCTTTCAAATCGTTAGAGTCCTACACTAGAAACTCGAGAAAAGCAAGACTAAGGACAGGGTTGTGGCGGTAGAAGGGGGAGAAGGGAGGTGGGTAGTGTGTATGAGACTGGAAAAGAATTTCTGTATTTATAGAATTCTGCATTTACCTCCACCCCTTCACTGCCACTTTCTCCTCTGCTGAAATCAAGTTCATTGGCATCACTCCCTGTGGTAAATGGCATCTCACTTTTACATATTGCTTCAGAGATGAAATTAAGGGGGAGCAGGAATTGGTATTATGGGGCAGCTATTCCCTCCAAATAACTGAGTCCTCAGGAGTAGTCATCAGCTTTGCTGTCTTGTTGTCATCTTCTCTTTCATTTTCATTCATTCATTCCAAAGTATTTATTAAACTTTCTATATGCCAGACATTCTGCCAGGTGCTGAGAATAAAGTGCTGAGGAGTGTTTGCAGACCTCAAAGAGTTCAGACTAGAGTTTGTTACTGAATTCTTCTGCAAATAAAATCCTGACCACTCCTCTCCACCCACCAAGTCATCAAATCTTAACAATAGATGTTATTTATTGAGTTCTTATAAGTGCCAGAGCTCTTATAATCACTGTCATATTTCCTTTAATCCTCAGAACAGTCCTAGCAGGTAGTATCCCTGCCTTACAGATAAGGAAACTGGAGACAAAATGATTAAGTAAAATAGCCATGTAGCTACTGGAGATAGAGAGAAGGAGCTGAAATATTAAACCAGACAGGGCGACTTGATTCTAATAGCTGTGTTCTCAATTGTACAAAATTGTGTCTCCTCTCCTTTGAGTCTGAGTTAGAAATGAATTAGAATTAGAAATCAGAAGCATCTCTCTTTAGGCCCTCACTTTAGGGAGGGGCATATTTTTCATTTACATTTATATTTTAATAGTCATAGCTATTTGTGCCTTTATATGCCTATGCATTAATATATTAGTTTAAATGTAAGAACAAGCTCATTTATTTGCAGCAGTGGTTAGATTGATATAATTAATATTAGGAAAACAGCCGATGAGACCTTACCAAAAATGGAAAAGTGGTAAAGATACTCACAACCAACTGAAATTTCAACATAGTTTTAAAAGCTCTGTTACCAAAACAAACTTGAAATTACCTATGCTTGAGATAAGAATGTTAAACAAAACAAGAAAGTGTATTTGAAAACTTCCCTGTGCTTTGTAATAATGAGTTAGAAAGGTAAAGACAGAGCATGGTTTGCTTTCCAGTTTGACAAGGCTTGGTTTATAAGGCTTATCACTAGCCAAAGTCAGCACATTTAATGGTTTTAAATGCCCCTATGTGTTTCTCCATGTGCCTCTCTGCAGATAGGCCATTTTCCATAATTGGGCCGTAATGTGTATTTTATACATATATTTGTATTACTATCTTTTCTCATTAGTGTGGACCTTTTGAAGGCTAAGGAATGTGTTTTAATAACTTCACTCATTCAATCAGAGCTCAATGAAATTATATTAATCGCAATAATGTAACGTGTATCGCAATAGTTTTAAGGGCTTAAGGGCTTAAGTGTCAGGTACTAGGAATCCTATAGGGTTAGATAAGCAGGATGATAAGGGAAAGGGTAGAGTGAAAGGGTCCAATACATATCTAGAAATTAATTAAGATGTTTTTATTATTTGGGTGATGAAATATAAAATGCCCCTTCCCTTTTCTTTGATGAGGAGCTATCTAGAAATGCATCTTTTATTGGGACTGAAGACATAAGTCTATGTAGTTCGTCCAAGATGGGAAATCAGATGGATATATAAGGAGCAGAGAAAAATGAGAAGTTTATGCTGTTTTTTTGTAGTATGTATGATAGAAAAATCTAATTTCTAAGTTTAATTGTTTTACAAAGGAAAATCCTTTTGATATCATTATTTTTCACTATAATGAATCTTCGGGTCTTTTGACAAGAAGCATGATGATTATTTAACATAAGGGAAAAAATTAGAGTTTGGCACCTGAGATTGGTCTTTGCATGAATGAGCTAGACAATTTACTTGTCCACTTAATTACCTCTGCCTAGTCTTAGTTTTTGTAATGACAGGAATTTGATAAAACATGGGAATAGCAAGAGAAGAGTTTTTGAGGGGAGAGCCCTTTGGTCTCTAGCACATCAAGAGTGGTTTGCACATAATGTATGTAACTGAAAAAATGTATTTATCAGAGAAATGGGTTAGAACCAGAAATGAATGCATTAAAATCTATGGAATGAAATTTTGCAAACCAAAAGTAAAATAAATAGTCATCCTCTTCCTCCTCTTCTGTTTGTTTGTTTTTATTTCTGCCATTCTTCATCTTATGCCATTTTTGACTCCTTTGACATTTGTTAGCAGTTATACCCATTCTTATTGCTGTGTAATTTATTACCCCTGAAAGAAGTGGTTTAAATAGCTATTTTATTTTGTTCACAATTTTGAGGATTTTGTGGTTGCGATCAGAAGTGAAACCCCTCATTGGGTGGGATATTCATGTCGTAGATCACTGAGACTTAAGCTTTAACACTAATCTACATCTTCTAATTTTAATCAGCAATGAAGGTGATATTTTGAACTTCATAGTCCACTACTTTGTTTTATTTCTAATTGTGTCCAAAAGCTACGTGGACAAAGTAGTACTATTTATTGCATCTACAATAAACCTTCACTTCAATGACCTTTTAGCTAATCCTTCTTCCATTTCTTGCCTTTTTTCTAATTTTCATTGATAAATTCTGGAGGGATTTTTAAAATTAGTGAGTGAGGATATCTTGTGGTTCCAAATACTCTTATTTTGAATGATTGAAGACGGTAAGAAAGCGAATCTCTTTAGCCGCTACGTTGATATCTCAGGCTTCTGTCATCAAAAGCTGATAATTTAATTACATATATGAAACAAGCAGACTTGTTATATTTATTATTTAATAATTATGTGAGTTAAATAGTCCTATACTCAGAGAATGAGAAGAATTATGGGGAAAGGCAGGTGTCCTTGACTTAGAGTTTTGACTTAGAGTTCTCCAGACAGAAGCGATACTATGAGAGCTGGATAAATGAAAATTTCTTCCACTTTCTACTTCTTTCCCATGACCTCATGGCTTGCATGTCTGCTGCATAATGGGGTGGAATGGACATTCTAAGAGGAACGGGCTTTCATAACTAGAAAAGGGCGAGAGATTGGAAGCAGGGCACATCTTCAGTGAACTTGGTTTGGAATAATATAGAAACAGAGGATTTTGGGGTATTCGGTGTCAAAGGCTCGGCCAACAGAAGACGGGAGGACTTAAGGGCGATGCATATATTTGTATATTAAGCTATTACGTGAGACGTGAGATGAATGGAAAGAAAAGCCTCACAGGCTGGAAGTTGAGGGGTTTTCTCCCTCTTGTTTGAGAGGCATCAGAATAGCTATATGGAGAGAGAAAAATAATAGGTAATGCAAAGATGTTTGGGGAATAGTTGTAGGTTTGAATAAGTCTTGCTCTAAGTTCTGTATTTAAATCCTCCCCTCACTTTTTGTTTTTAAAGATTGGCACCTGAGCTAACATCTGCTGCCAATCTTCTTTTTTGTTTTTTTTTCTTCTTCTCCCCGAAGCCCCCCAGTACATAGTTGTATATTCTAGTTGTAGGTCCTTCTGGCTCTGCTATGTGGGATGCCACCTCAGCATGGCTTGATGAGCAGTGTTAGGTCCACGCCCAGGATCCGAACCGGCAAAACCCTGGGCCACCAACGTGGAGCTCGCGAACTTAACCACTCGGCCACAGGGCCAACCCTCCTCCCCCTTTTTTTAAGTACAGATTTGGTTTGGACTGTTTTCACCTTGCCATTGCTCTGAGGCAGGTGTACTGTTTGTGTCATTTAGTCTGCCTCACTAAAGGATTAGCAGAGGGACTCTAAGAACAGAAATCCTTTGTGCTCTTCTTTCGAGGAATAGCAAGGAAAGACAGGCTAGGGAAATGGTGAGCCCTTTGAAGTGGAATTGTAGAGTAGTGGGCTGAGGGGAGGTAATGAACTTGAGGTGAAAAAGGGAATAGTGACAGATTGAAAGAGGGAAGGAAATAAAGATGAATCCCAGGACGACCACCAGAAGAGAGACATGCGTGGGGAAAATTGATGGTCAGAGTATACCCAAAAGGAAAGCTCTATGGTTCAGCCATGGTGCTTACAACAGAACTGCAAGAGGGATAGTGCTCCTTTTAGATGAGGATTACTCATTATTTGCCATCTTTGTTACTAAATTTTTTATGCAGAAATGTGCTATTACATCTGGGAGCAATGGTTGGAACATGTTTTATGAGATGAAACTGAGAACATCTTGAAGAAGAGGGTAGCAACTAGCTTTATGTTGTAATAAGGGATTGATTTAGTTTAATCTTACAGTTTAAGGAAACCATCTAAGCATATAGTATTCTTGCCTTTATTACCACACTATCTGATTATATAAACATGGTCTGATTACACGTCTGTGTCCACCATGAAAATGAACTTTTTGAAGGTAGGAACAATTCTTATCTTTCTTTGTACTCTCTGTGCCGCACATGGTGTCAGGCACAGTAATGGAAAATGTGCCTACCTCCTGACCAACATGGAGAAAGAGTGCAACAATACTTTTTATAGGTTTTGCTTTTATTTCACATGGACAATATATATTCTGGGGAGGAAAAAAATGATTTCCTATTGGCTTCGACCTTCTCCAGCTTCAAAGAACTCTAGAAAGACAAAACTGCCCCTGTAAACTGAGCTTAACCTGGATCCTAAGCCAATCCTGATCAGTTAAGAAAGACATTAGCAGCTACATCCACACCAACGGGAAGAGTCTGGAGTTACATGCATGTGTTGCTTTAGAATTGGGTGAACTTGACTTCTAAGTTTATCAGGAGTGAAAGGAAAGAAGATTCTTTTTCAAAATCTGATATTTTAAAATCTAGTTGTTTTTCACTTTTCTGGGGATTCTCTGCTATGAAAGCTTTGGGCTTTTCAGGGCATATAGGTATTTGGATTTCCTTTGAGAGTATTTTTAATTACAGTTCAAGAGTATTTTTCTGCTACATTGCCTTAATTCCATGTTCTCCTTTGGAAACGGGAAACACATGGTGGAAGCTATATATTAGGCAGAAGGGGGGGACTTAAATACATGACACTTATATCCTCCAGACTAAGATGCCTGCCAGACACCTGATTTCTAAGTAGTCCATTAGAGAACCAAAAATAAAGTAGAAACTATTAAAAACACACAACGTTCTTTAATAATAGCATAGAGCCCTAAATTTCAAATCAGCCATTAGCAGCTAATTATAGTATCACTTACTTGTTACATATTAATCTGTTGGTGGTAAACTTGAACGTGGTTTAGGGGCAGGACTTGAGTTAAGAGGTGAAGCAGCTGTTAGCTTGTTCCTTCAGTGACACTTGCAAATGCTTTCTTTATGGTGACCTCTAGTTTAAATTTATGTGGCTACTTAAATGTCAAACAAACTAAGTGGTGCATTTCATTAATGAAAAATTAATGAAAACCCTGGGCTGGCACACACTACTTGTTTACAATATATATAATTCATTAGGAAGACATCCGTCAAGTAAAGGCCTTGGCATGGGTCTGGTGGCATTGTAAGCAGGCTTTTTTCTCTTCCTTCCAGTTAATGAAAGTGCAAGGCTGGGAAAAATTCACATAAAACAGATTTAATGAGTCTTTGGGGGAAGTTTTACAGAATAGGGTTCATGAGTCATAAATATCACATGTAAAATCTATTTGGCCCATATTATTTAGGATTGAAAATGGCTATAATTTCATTTTATAATCAAAAAGTGTCCAAGTGTTTAGATCAGGGACTTAATTCCAGGCAAAAGTTCCACAGTCTTTTTAGAGCCTTGTCGTTAACAAGGCTCAATCTTGAACAAATCACTTTAGGATTTTAGAAAACTAATTTATTTCCCCCTATATGGAGGTGAAACGGGACCGCATCTCTAGATATGGTACATAATCATTTATTTTCTGAAAGTCTCTAAAAAGTAAATATCATTTATATATCCATTTTTGTCTATAAAACTCCTCTGACCCTGATAATCTGGTTATAACAGATGGTAGAAAATTTTTTTTAAAAAATCACTTCAAAGGAATGCTGAATGCTTTATTTCTGCACAAGGAATGGTCCCTCAATATTCAAATAGCTGACAATATCATTGGTCTCCTCTTTCTATCTCTCTCATTTCTTTCTCAAATCTTTCCTCACTTTCACTATGATTTTCACATGTTTATAGATAGTATTATTTGCAAGGAATGGTAATAGGTGCTGAAGGAAAGATGAGCTATCGGTCGTGTAGGTTACATGAGGACAGGTTCATTGTTTTATTCAACACTGTTTTCTCAGCACATACAAAAGGGCTTGATACAGAGGCAGGGCTCCTAAATATGTGTCTAATAAAAGAAAAAAGAATGTTCCCTGTCTGAAGTAGTTTTTCTAGTGGAAAAATGGAATATTCACCTACAAGTATAATTTTTAGAGTTGATTACTATGGTGGTTAATTTCATGCATCACCTTGACTGGCCTAAGGGATGCCCCCAATGGTTGGTCAAACATTATTTCTGGGTGTGTCTGTGAGGGTGTTTCCAGAACAGATTAGTATTTGATTCAGTAGACTGATCAGAGACCCACCCTCACCAATGTGGGAGGCATCATCCAGTCAGTTGGGGTTCTGAATACCACAAAAAGGAGAAGGAAAGGTAAACTTCTCTCTCTTCTTGAGCTGGGACTTCCATCTTTTCCTGCCCTCAAGCATTGCAATTCCTGGTTCTCATGCCTTTGGACTCTGGGACTGAATTATACTACCGGTTTTTCTGGATCTGCAGTTTGAAGATGGCAGATTATGGGACTTCTCGGCCTCCATAACCACCTGAGCCAATTCCTCTAATCAATCAATCAATCAATCATTCTCATATCTAGATCTAGATCTATATATATCTTATTGGTTTTTATTTCTTCTGGAGAACACTTATTAATAGTTACCAAATGATAAATCATACTATGTGGAGTGTAAATTTAAGAAGACGAAACCATCTCCTCTGGTTGGGTTTCTGGAGAGAGTGGAATTTCGGTTGGTCCTTGGAGAGCGAGATTGATCCATAACAGTTCTTTATTGCTGACCACCTCTTTGTGGCAGAAACTCTCTCCAGCGCCCAACACATGAACTAAGAGTTCACAGAGATCTAAGGAAGACAATATGGAAAAAAAAGATGGGAGGGACAGAAGAGAGAATTTACAGCTCCCTAATCAGAACTTATAATAGGCAGGTGTGATTGAGGAGTTTGGCTACAATGGAGGAAAGGGGCAAGAAGGAGAGAAGGGGAAGGTGGAAGCCCAATTTCTGGGGCCAGATTTCCTACATCTAATGTCGGCTATCACTAACCGCCATGATAACTCTGGGCAACGTGTTTGAGTTCACTCTGTTTCCATTTCCTCATTTTTAAAATGAAAATAATAAAAATACCTCCCTCATAGTGTTGCCAAGAGGATTAAGTTAACGTTATAAAGTGCTAAGAACAATATCTGCCACATCGTTAAGTGCTATATTCATGTTTATTTGACAGATTAATAAGGTAATTGTGGAGAGCTCAGGTATCCTATGGGATAATGAAGTCATTCAAAGCTTAAAGCAGAGATGAAAAACGATAATGGTGGGGTTATGGCAAGATCAACTTGGCAGCAGCATCTACATAGGAAGGACTGATGGACAGAAAAATTATGGACAGAGAGGTAGTTGGTGAAAACCTTCAATAGTCAAGGAAGGAAGTGTTTGGAGTTTAATATTATGGTTGAATGGTAATTACAATTTTGCTGAAAATTTAAAGGAAGAATGCTCAAATAAAGCAGGACAGAGTGCTGACTCCACATAAGAGGTGGGGTCTGCAATCATTAGAATATTGTATCCGCCTTTGCTTTCTTTCCTCTCACTTGTTGCTTTAAACATAGGTATATGGCTTAGCAGCATCCTGCATTTCAGAATCTCTGGGCAATGCAAAAGATGTACTTAATGATGTGTAGTATTGTCAGATGTGGCTGTATGTGGGGCCACTGATGCCTGGGTTCTGGCACTAGAAATGGTGATTTTTATTGATAAGGGGTATGGCCTGGGCAGCAGGATCTTTAAAAGCTTCCCGGGTGATTCTCATATGTAGCAAGTTTAAGAACCACTAATAATGGAGCAGCTTGCTTTGCGTTCCTTTTTCTTTACTCCCTTCCACCATGTTTATACAACTCCCCAACGCTCTCTATTTATGTGTCTGAGAACTGTCAAACCAGGTAGTGTCCTGAATCTCCTTTTTGCCCTACCGTTTAAATTTCCTTTTAGTAATTAGGAGAATTAAATACTGAGAGCTGTGATCATTGATTTTTTTTTTCTTTATTTGTTATGAAGTGTTTATGCAATTTTGATATTTACATTCCTTCGAATGTATGCCCCTGGATTTCGGGAGATGATGCACTTGAGTTAAACCATATCCACAATAACGGTGTAGATATCTGCATCCATCTGGGATATTTTCAATTGTTGATAATTCAGCGGGTTTTAGGAGCCCACAAATTCATCAACTGAGATCCTTACACAAAAGTACTTCCACAATTGGAGTCAAAAGTAAATTTTTATTTTTTCTGTCTTTCTTGATAGTTGCTCCACTTTGAAATCAATGTTTGGATTATTTTGGTGGTAGGGGAGCGGACCTTTTACAAAGAGCATCATGAGATGGTGAAATATAGAGAAGCACATAACCTGTAATAGAACTCAAAAACTAACAGCCAGAGGGCTGCATCCTACATGCAAATATGTCCTGATTTCCCCACATAACATAGGCTTGCACAGGGTTTTAGATTTGAACTAATTGAAGACACTAAAAGGTGGAGTGGATTGCTACTATATATCAAATCTCAAATTCCAAATTTTTGTAAAATGAGAGAGTTTGGTCATTCCCATTAGACATCAGTAAGCTGGAGCTGAGTAGAAGCTGCCTCTTTATATGTGAACTTATGTACTTCTTTTTGCCAAATTGATTGTAAGCACCCTAAGGGTGAATCTTCTTCTTCTGTCTGTCATTGCCTCTGGTGCCTTTCAATGTGCTTGGCTAAGGAAGTGCTGATGATGATTATGATTTTTTTAGATGGAACAGGTGATATCGGTTACATAAAAATATTACCTTTTAGCCCATTTGGATTTCACAAGTGATGAAGCTATTATCTCCTGCCTTGCCTCCTGTCTATTTTCCTACCAGGATGTCACGTGGTATGCAGTCTAGATGAAGGATTTCAAAGTTACCTCCTTGCTAAATTGAAATCAACTCTCACTACTGCTCAAGAAAAGGTCTTGGCTGTCAAAGCAATATCATTGCAAGCTAAGGACATCAGAATGGCAGCTGCCAACCTACACACTGTCTGTCATCCTCAGGAAGCTGATAGTCATCCACAGACTCATTGAAAAACAGGATCCAGAATATCACCAGATGGGGCAGTCTGTCACGTGCAGGCTGTAGAGGACAGGATGAAGGTTCTTTCTGTGATTTGAGGGTGCCAAGTGCCACATCTCTTCAAAAGGGAGGCCAAGGCCTGCCAATCATGATAATCGTTGTAATGCAAAAAGGTCAGATAGTCTTGTCTTTGTGTATCAGAAATGCCAACCTTCTGTCAATGATGGGGTCAAAAATCTGTACTAGATTCAAAGCACTTGTGCCAGGAGTTTCATACTTCCAAAAGGTCAGTGTCAGTGCCAATCAAAATTCACGTACAGAATGGAAGTTTAACTTCTGCTTAAACTTGAATGAAATAGCTTCTTTGCTTGTATTTGTTCACTAAATAACCCATCCCTCTGTAACTTTATCACCAAATTGTTTATAAATACTCACAGCATTCTATGCAAATGAGGTACTGATGTGGTAACATTTTATCAGGACCAGTGATTCCCAAACTTGAGGATGCAACAGATTCACGTGCAAAGCTTCTTAGAACACAGATTACAGGGCTTCACTCCCTGTATTTCTCATCCAGTGGGTCTGCAATGAGGTTCAAGAGTTTGTATGTCAAATAAATTCCCAGGTGGTGCCAATACTGCTGGTCTGGGGACCATACATTGGGAACTACTACTCTAGATGGTCATACAGAAGGGAAAAAAACCCAAACTAAAGTTAGAAGGTTGTGCTCCCCACATATAAATAGTAGGAATGTATCACAAGTGTTGGCTTTTATTTTTATTTCAACTTTTCTTTTTCCTAAAGTTTTTGGCTGTTCTTGTTGGCTTTCTTTGAGTAAACATTACCATATTTCTTTACAGCTAGACGTTTTCTAGCATTAAGCTAAGAGGATTTCTAGATGGGAAAACACACACGCATCTAAGCACAGGAAAGGAAATGCTATTTGCATTGACATATTAATGAGGGAATTATGAAAATAGTGATAAAAATTTCTGGGCCAAATAACAGCAAAATGATGTACTTGATGGACTATATAAGTCAGGGGATTTCAAAATCTAGGGTTCCTTATTTTATTAACACCTAACAGGCCTCTCTGCTGACAATTATAGTTGCCTCCTTGACATCTCCCGTGGGATGAATAAACAGGCATCTCAAACTTAGATACACAGTTGAATACCTGGTCTTTTTCTTTGTCCTGCTCCAGCATCAGCACAATCTTACTCTACGGTATCTCCAAGTACTTTGTTTTCATTCCTGGAAAATAGCTGTCATTCTTGATATTTTGGTGTCGCACAACTAATCCATCTATTGATTCTATTGGTTCTGTCGGTCAATTCAATTTCTAAGGTATATCCAAATATCTATCCATTTCTCTTTGTCTCCTCCAGCGTCAGTACTGAACATCAATCATCTTTCCCCATGACCATTACATAAGCCATCGAAACATTCCAAGAATGTTAATTTTTGCTGTCAATCTGTTTTCTTTTTAAAAATTTCCTATCCCTGTTCTTTTGTTATTAACCAGATAACATATGAATTTATTTTTACCTATAAATGCTTTAAGTGAGTGTATATTGTGAAATGTGAAAGTTCTTCCTTTACTCTTTCTGACTGCCCTTTCTCCCCAAAGGTACTTCAGTTAAAAATATGGCGTGTGTCTTTTATGTGAAGATAAATGTATATGTATGAGGGCTTACATATTATTTAACATTTGTGTTAAATTCATCAATCCTTTGTTTTGATCTGGTTTATCTGCCTCATTCTTTTTAAAATTTTAAATAATATTCTACAATATAGATGTTCTCTTCTTCATTTGATTACTGTTCTATTGATAAATATTCAGATTTTATTTTCAGTTTTCCACTCTTTTATAAATACTGCAATGAACATGGTTTTAGATAAGTCTCCAGAAATATGGGTAAGCAATTTTTCTCTTTTACAATTATAGTAAACTTGTAAAAATTGGATCACAAAATGGTTTTCTGTTGCATTTGAAAATAAAATCCAAGGTTTTTAACATGTATGATGAAGCCTTAACATCTAGTGCCGGCCTCATTTCCAATCCTGAGGTGGTCCCTTTCTGGTTCATTCTGTTCCAACCACACTATTCTTTAATTCCTCAAATATTCCACATTTGTGTTTTTTTCCCATGTGGTTTCCACCTTCTGGAACTCTTTTCCCTAACTCTTTTCTTGTTAACTCTGATTTCACCAGTAAGTCTTATTTATATGCTCGATCCTCAGAAACGTGAACTATATTCCAATGACCCTACTTCGCCCCAATCAGGCTTGCTCATTATAAAGCTTTTATAAACTCTCTCTTTGTTTAAACCCTTATCAAAATTTGGGGATTATTTAAGATCTGCTACTCTACCCAGCTACCTCACCCCTTAATCTGTAAATCCTATGAGAACAAGCACCATTTTATACACAGGGCAGTGACTCAATAAATCCCTTTTTTTGAGTGTTGAATGTTGAATCTGTAATAGCTTGGAGGTACTTTAACACTTTGTAATCCACAAGCAGACAATTTGCATTTTATGATGCCTCCTATGTGTGGTGTATGCGGGTCAGATTGCTTTGGGTTTGGCTGTTTTGCTTTGGGGAAGAGCTCAGATGAACAGAATTGAATTGATGACATTTCCAAATTCATGGCACACTGTCATCAGCAGCCTGTGTATAGCCCTCCTTTTTATTTTAACATTTTTACTTTTATTTCCTTATCCCCAAGCTTATCCCCAGTAGTTGCTCACGTCTGTGTTTTGATAATGCTCTTTCTCTCTACCTTCCACAGTTACTTGTATACTCATATATTTGTGACAGCCAGCTCTGGTGGTCTAGTGGTTAAGATTCGGTGCTCTCACTACCGAGGTTGGTATTCATTTTTCGGTCATGGAAACCTACCACCCTTCTGTTGGTTGTCATATTGTGGCAGCTGCATGTTGCTGAGATGCTGAAAGTTTTTCCACTGATATTACAAATACCAGTAGGGTCACCCATGGTGGGCAGGTTTCAGCAGAGCTTCCAGACTAAGATATACTAGGAAGAAGGACCTGGCTACCCACTTTTGAAAAACTGGCCATGAAACCCCTGTGACTAGCAGTGAGCATTGCTTGATACCCCACTGGAAGGTGAGAGAATGGTGCAAAAAGATGGAGCAGGGTTCCGCTCTGCTGTCCTCAGGGTCACTAGGAGTTGGAATCCACTCAATGGCACTAACAACAAAAATATTTGTGATACTGTTTTATGTGGTTTTCAAAATTGACACAAATGATAGTGTTCTATAAATCTTGCACAATGTCTGTTTTCACACAATATTATTTTTTTCACATCTATACTTGTTGCTGTGGGTAAATCTGGGTCATCTTATATGATTACTGCATAGTATTTCATAATACCCATAAAGCCCATTTCACTTACGCATCCTCCATTGATGAACACTCAAACTTATGACCCACCACTAAACATTTCTATCCTTCCACATGTGCTGTACTTTTTCTGGGGATGTGTAAACTCAGAGTGAAATTGATGGGTCATGGATATGCCTTGTCAAAGATTGTTGGTGTTTCTCAAACTATTCCCTTTTCTTAATAGGCCTACTGCTTGACTATATTTCCCATGTTCCCTTGCAGTTAAGAATGGCCATGTGACCCAGTGCAAGCCAATGAGTGAAAGTAACGAGTCACTTCCAGGGCTGGCCCATAACACCTTTCCTTGTGCCTTCCTCCCTACTCTTTCTGGGCTGGAACAGCAATGAGTTCCTGGAAAACCTTAGGAGTCACATAATAAAGAAGACAGAGCAACATAATGAAAAGGAATTGGGCCCCTGAAACAGAGCTTACAGGAGAACCACCTGACAGGAAGACTGGCAGTGGACTGTTATACGAGGGAGAAAGAGAGTTTTACTGTGTTAAATAACTGACATTCGACTTTTACTTTACTATCAGCATCTAACATTACCTCAACTAATGCTGTATTCACACCCAGTTTTCTCTAAATATTCCAGATTGCTCTCAAAAATGGCTGCACAAAATTATATTCCCAATTTCAAGAAGATTTTCATATTCCCCCTCGTTCTACCCAGTGCTTGATGTTACTGACTTCATAATTTTTTCCAAGCAGGTAAATTTAGAGGAGAATTCCAGTTCAGTACTATTTTAATTTGAATATCTCTGGTTGCTAGTGAGGTCAGGTAGCTCTCTATATGTTTATAGACCTTAGGATTTCCTCTCTGTGAATTGTGGTCCACATCATTTTCCCACTAATCCATTTGTTTTCTCTCGTTTTCTACAAATTCCAGGCATTAAAACTTGGTTGATTTTGAATGTTGCAAATATCTTCTCTCAGCCTGATACCTTCTTGATAACTTTGTATATGATTTTCTCTATTGGACTGATATCTTAAATTTTCATGAAGCTTAATCTATTAATTGTTCCCTTAATGACTTGTATTTTATGGATCTGCTTTAAGAAATCTTTTCAATTCTGAGGTCACAAATATATTCTCCTGCATTTTCTTCTATATATTGAACTAATTTTCCCAACCCCATTTACTAAATAATGCATCCTTTCCAAATTGATATATACTAAATTCCCACATAAATGCTTCTGTTTCTATGTTCTCTACCATGTCTCCTTGTTCTATTAATCGACTGTTGTTCCAAAACTGTGCTGTTTCAAATTCTAAGGATTTGTTATAGGATTTAACATGTGATAGGGAATTTTCCCTTTTTGCTCTTCTTTGAAAAATTATATTAAACTGTTTTTCCGTGAAAATCTTAGAATCATTTTATTTCTCCCCTAGCCCATAAATGTAATTTTAATTGGAATTAGACTTAATTTTATTAAGTAATTTGGAGAGAATTTATATCTTTGCAATGTTAAGTCATTCTCACTATGGAAAGGGTATAGCCAACCATTTCTTTCATTATTTTATCATCTTTTTTCAGCTTGGAATTTTTCTCCATGCAGTCCAAAGCTATCTTTACTTAGTTAATTATTGGAAACTCTAGATAGATAGAAAGAGATAGAGATAAAGATATTGTAAACGGTATTTATTGTTTTATTTTACTGTATTTTCAGTTGGTGACCACTGGATGTAAGAAGCTTAATAAGTTTGTATATTAATATATTATCATGTAGACGTGCTAAATTCTTTCACTAGTTTTATTAGTTTTGGTGTTTTGTCTCTTGACATTATTGTATTTGCAATGACAAATGATAGCAAATATTTATGCCTCTTTTTGCTTTTTCTGTTCATTTTGTTTGACCATAACCTTTAATTCTGTGATGAGCAGTGACAAGAAGAGAAAGTACCCATTTCTTTTTTTGTCTCCTTAAAGGGTATGTTTCTAAAGTTTCTTTCTTTAAACATGATGCATGCTGAAGGTTAAGGTAGATAGATTTTATAAGAATAAAAGAATTTCTTTTTCATACCTGGATACTGATGTTTATCAAGTAAGTTTTCTTAACTATCAAGATAATTAATGGATTTTGCAATTTGCTGGGTTTCCTGAGGGATAAGGAAAAAAGTATAAGTGATAGTTCCTAGTAAGATCATTTTTACCCACAAAAAGTTTATAACATAGCTAGTGAACAACAGATGTAGAATAAAGTACTCCATAAATGAAGAGTACAGAAGAACAGATTCTACTGTGTGTAAAAAGGCACTATTGTGTAGTTTACTCTACATATGCTATGGTATGTGGCTTAAGTTAATTTTAAAAACTTCATCTTTTGAGTTGGGTAAATTTCAAGATTCTTATACAATCAGTGGGAAGCTTGAGATCTCAATCTTCTACACAAGTCCAGCTTTTTATTTTTCTTCTTGCATCCTACTTTCCATCACATCCTTTCCTATATTTAGAATGACTTCTCTATCTGTCCTCACATTAGAAATCTTACCCGTCACTTAAGCTTCAGCTTAAATGCTCTGGCCATCCAGAAGTCTTCTCTAATATATACAGAAACAATCAAAATTAATCTCTTCATTCACTGTGAGATTAGATTAGAGCTTGCTCCTGTAATATTTTCTTCTTGTACTAGTTTAATAATCATATATTAGGTTCTCATGTGTAAGGTACTGGGGATACAAAGATGAAAAGAAAATGTTGTGCCAGCCCACAAGTAGGTCAGAGTCTAGGAAGAGAACGAGATATACCTACAAAATGTAATATGATAAACTCAGTAATTACAGGAGCCGATGAAGTAGAAAAAAGTAAGGAAAACCTTCACAGAAAAAATGATACTTAAAGAACAGAAGTGGGAAATCATTTTGGACAGAAGCCACTGTATCTAACAGAGCGTTAAGGCCTAAAACTGTGTTTTTGCAAAACTACAAATAAGTTGATAATTTGGTTGTATATAACGCACGTGTGAGAATGGAGAATGGGCAGAGAGAAATGGTGGGATGTGAGTCTGGATAGTTATGCAACACGCAGTGTTTAATGAACTTTTCATACCGTAGTGAATATCTTTGAATTATTCTTTAAGCAATTAATACCTATTGAGACATATATGTATGACGTAACACAATCAGACTTACGTTTGGACAAGATTTGACTGGCAGCACTGTGAGTTATTTATTAAAGGGCAAGGGATAGGGGTCCCTACCAAGAGGTCAAAGATAAACCAGATGTGCGATGATGAAGTCTTGAGTGAGCTTATGGCATCTGAGAGGGAAAAGAGACACATTTAGATGATATTTAGGAGGTCAGCCCAGGAAGACTTTCTGATGTATTAAAAGAGAAGTATAAGAAAATGGGAGTATTCTTTCTTAAATACCATTCAAGGTGAGACTTACAGAAGGAAAGATCAGTTTTATTGGAGTTGTTCAAGTTTAGAGATGTGGAAATTAAAATGATTGGGAAAGATTAAATGTATGAGCCTGCAGCTCAGAGGGATAGTAGAATAAAAGTTGTATGTCTGAAATCATTATATATTAAAAAAAATCAGTATACAAAAACGGTAGTTGGAGTCTTGGATGGATGTGCTTAAGACTCCCCAGAGTGAGCATGTGCTGAGGAGGTGAATTAAAAAATGTATCAAAGATGTAGAAGGAAAACAAAAGGATTAGTGTTGACGTAAAAAAAAAAAAATCTAGAAGTTTTGCCCTTTCTCCCCTCTGTCATAATTCTTGTTGGGTTTACTCTCCACCTAGATGAACCTTTCATTTCACTGTCCGTCAGTTCCTTGATCCTAGCCTTCCAACGATTATGTCTTCCCACCTACCTCAGCCACTTATTACCACAGCCGTAACATGCCAATGCTTTTCAAATGTGACTTGGAATTGGAAGGATGTTATATGAATTTCGCGGCTTATAACCAATATTTAACAAATAAAAAAGGAAAGAAAAGGGTGCCACAGGATTGAATTAAGAGAAAGAATCAGTGTAGTAGATGATATGGGTCCGTATCATGAAACTCCTGTTAAGGAGGCTCTCTTGTCCTTCTATATGCCAAGCAGGGACAAGCTTATCCTTTTATAAATTCTTGAACCACTATCTTTGCATATCCCTAAGGGCATTTATAAATTCTGTACTCCTCCTACTAGAATAGAAAGGCCTTGAGAGTGAGGATCTTTATGTCTGATTCTTCATTGTATCTCCAGCAACTAGAACAGTGCCTAATACTGATTAGGTGCAAAACCTATATATGTTAAATAAGTGAATAATAAAGTAAAATTAATGAACAAATTCTTCTCTGTATCATATAATTTTATGGTTATCAGAGCCTACCTATTACCATAGATGCACCCTAAAAATTTGATTGGTCGAAGTGAATTCAGTTATTTATGTACTCAGTATAATTCTCCTACTCCAAAAATCCACTATTTTGAGAAAAATAGAAGAATCAAGGTTTTTTTTGCAGCCAGTGAAGTTGTTATTGATGCTTGTGACAGTTGTATAATTTCTCACATATTTGCTGGGATCATATTTGTTAAAATCAGAATTTAAAAATAATAATGTCTCTTGCTTCATTAGAATACACTTTCTAAGATGGAATAACACTCCTCATTTGTGTTCAAATAATTTTACTGTTTTTTGTATTTCTTTCTTTTTGTTTTATAGAATACTGTTTTTTCCTGACTATAATCTGAAACTATTTTTGCTTCCTACTTTAAAAATTTGAGAGCAGATGGTCTTGCTACAAGAGCAATAACCTATAAAAAATGGTGTATACATGACCATATGAACAGATTTTTGATGATATAATCAAATGAAATTTATATAAACTGAACTGACACATGTATAATTATATGTCCGATTATCTTCTGCATGGAAATTATACAGAAATGAAAGCAGTACACATAAAATGTAACATTGCATTTGTGCAACCAAAACAAGTTTTTAAATGGTTTATGTTTTTTCTTACTTCCCCAATACCTATTGTTACTGTCAGTGTCAAGAACATCTCTTTACTTTCTGGGATACAGACACGAACGTGCACACTTGCATACACGCTCTGAGGGATACTTAACGCCCTGTAGAACAATAAGTCAGGACAGAAACCTACTAAGAAGAGAATAAAACAAAGTTTGGTTTCTGATTCCACGGCATCCAGGCATCCTGTGGCCAAAAGAAGTGTGAAATAAATTATAAGTCCCCTCCACGCCTGTACCTCACCCTATTCCACCTAAAGGAATTTTAATTCAGTCTTCTTCAAAGTTAAAGACCTACTGGGCATGATAGCGTCTCTTGAGAACACCTGAGAAGAAATAACTTTATTGTTAATATGTTCTCTTTGAAAATGCTATGCTTGCTATTTAGTCTTCTTAGAAAAAGTAGGAAAAACAAAAAAATGTTTAGTGACTATTTACATTTAAATCCATGAAAACTCTTTTTAAAAAATTGCAATCTTTTGTTCAATGTTAACTAAATATAAAGGAAGAAATTCCCTGGGATGTTAAAGAGTAAAAAAAAAAAATTTAATTTCCCAGAAATGCCACCTTTAGTTCTGAAGCAGGTCACAATGACAAATTATAAAGCTTACATATTACAGGAAACTGAATTTTCAGGTACTTTATGGAATTTTTTTAGTAGAAAATTGAGATTGTTCATGTAGCTTATAAATGAAATCATGATCCCATAATTGTGAAGCCACTGCTATGTAAACTATGTAAATTAATGGTGTGCTTGTATTAACCCACTGGAGTAATATGTGAGAGCACATGGTATGTACCCGTGAGGATACTCTCATCAGACAGAAAGCACCAAATTCTTTTAATTTAAATATGTTAAAAATATTAAAAGCACAGTCTATATGTAACTTTTTAAATGTAGTCTATTAATTTTAACTCCAGGGTATTGTCTCTTCTCTTTCACCACCCCTCCTAATTAATATCTGTAATAAAAGGAAAGATATAAGCATCAACACAGAGTCTATTTTTAATCTACTCAATTTTCTCTTTTGATTTCTCTTTTTTCTTTCTTTTGCTTCTTTTTTCTCTTTTGCTTTTCCTGTGTCAAGAGTATACTATATCAGTGAGATATATCTTTGCTTTAAGAAATGGATTATAGTTACATGTGTTCTTAACTAGAGTCCAAAATTCTGGTTCTACAATTCACATTTTTCACTTGGAGGAGCCTAGGATCAAGTTGGACTTTTTGTCTTTGTGTGTTTAGATTTTGTTATAGTGAAAGAGTTAAGAGAGGTGCTATCTTGTGAGGTTAATGGCTGGCAGGACAGGAAATCATAGATTTGGACATATCTTGTATTATTATAATATTCCAGGGTCTGGTTCTAAGCTTCTCAGTCTTTGCAATCCTATCGTATTAGGGCACTTAAAGTTTATTAATATCTCTGGAACTGACTGCTAAATTCACAAAAGGCTGGTGTAGAAACTAAATTGCCACCTCGTTAATTAGAACTGTAAAGGGAGCCAAATACTCACTCCCTAAAAGGAAATGGCCATTGGCTGCCAAACTTTCGTTGGAAGTGTACTTGAGGAGCATGGCATTGCAGCAAAGGTAATAGTTGGATGATCTGAGAAGCAGCTCTGTTTGACAGCTTGATGTATTTATTTTCTGGGTCAGGGTACACCTGCCAAACTGACATAAATACCCCTGCCAACAGGTCAGGATATACTCTTCTAATCAATGCAAAAGACACATTAATAATGTATCCACTCATGGATTTTCATTTGTCTACACTTCTTAGAAACTACACTCATTCTGTCAATACAATCTTTCTTTAAACTGTTTAAAATTGTTTAGATTTTGGTATAATTACAGTCATATTCCAACCCAGCTTCAGAGTCTATATTCTTATGAGATCGATTGGGCTCTGGCTTTCCCAAATCTCTTTTACTTTCCCTGCTCCTAATTATTTATAATGCTTTTATAGTTTCTCCAGCTCCATCTGCATGGATCTTACTTCTATGGCTGCTGATGTTACCACAACTCCTTTTACAATTCCTACCAGCACAATTTCTACCAGCTAACAGGTACTAAGTATAAAGCAAGTGCCAGGTTTTATTTAATCTTCACAATTCCCCTAGGGGAAAGGTATACTTATTATTATAATACCCATTTTTCAAGTGAAGAAACCAAGGTGTAGAGAAGTCCAAGTTCAGAGAAAAAGTAGTTTGGCTGAGATTTGGACTCAGACGTGTCCGCCTCAAAACTGGACTTTGATTCAGAGTAATTTTACTCTTATGAATGGTACTGGATAATATCCAGTGACTTTTACATGGCACTAAGCCATTTCTGAGTTTTGGAGGGTTTTTTTTAGCAAGCTAGAAAAATTGAGTGGAATCTGAAAGTTGCTTTGGAACTTAGATTTTTCTGGATAAAATATTACTAAGTAGGTAGCTACTGTAATTTATGTGGCTCTAAATCCACCAGCGTATAGTGACCCTGGTTAAATTGCTTGCCATGTTAGACTTGTCATAAATATTCTGGGAGAATATTTATAGAATATGGTAAGTGTGCATGGAGCTTAGCAAAACATAAAGCAGCACAGAGAAGGTGCTTGCTCCAAGGAACTTATGATCTAATTTAGATGTAGATGGAATGCTAGATACCTATAAAATACTAACAGAGTTGGTTGATTGACTCATAACCTCACTCATGATGCTGTAAATCAGATGGTAACACTCTAAACATCTATTGAGCAGCTGGGTAGATGAGCAAGAACATGTTCTGGCCCCTGTGACAGCCGCAGGTGGTTTTATTTTGAAATAAGAAGGAAAATGGCCAAGAAAGCACAGGAAAAATAAAGTAAGATATGACTGTTTACATGCTAAATGACAAACATCCTGGAAGGACAACTATGGAAGTCATATTCGAAGGAGATTGTTTTCTTTTTGTTCAATGAGGCAACTTCATTTCTATACCACAGAAGGATCATTTTAAAGAACTTTAAAGTAAACATAATTTTTTTCAGTTATTTATGTGCCAACAGTAACAGTACTCAAGCCAAAGAAGGTAGAGGAATATGGGTGGCAGTCACTAAATTGCAGAGAAACGTGCAGTTGCTAAAGAAGATGGTGCTCTGGAATGAAGTGTCACTAGACTGTGTGATCCTTGAGGCCATGGTTCACTCTGGACCACGCCCCCGCCCCCTGACACACATGCGCGCACACACAAAGATTTAAACATGCAGAAAGCCCATCCAACCCACTTACTTGTTTGCTGAGATTGGGAGAAAGAACAGAGATATGTGGCTCAGCTCCTTCCAGGTTTCCTCTTTTGGACCAATCTTCCTGCTAAGCCCATACGTGTCTTTCCTCTTTGTTCCTTCATGCAGGACGTGTGTGTTAGACTCCACCCCAGTGGGAAGTGGGCGTGAAGTGTCCAACAGTTCTGAGTGGCCAAGTTTAAATTTGTGAAAGTATCAGAAAGTCTGATTGTGGCCTGATATTTAATTTGAACCAGCTAGTCCAGCTTTATCAGTAATAAAACTACCATTTTTCTCTCCATCTGTCTGATTTTGTGTTTTGCTCCCAGTTGGTTGAAAACTTGGAAGGAAAGAGAAAGAGTATGATTAAATTTCAATACAGATGGCAGATGATTATTGAATAAATGAGCTAGGTAAATTAGCTATAAAGAAACAAAAGCTGACTAGGTTAAATTTAAGTTTGTTGGTATCGTCAATGTCTTAAATTATCATTCATATATATGTGTATGTATACACATATATTCACGTATATAACATTCATGTGTATTGAAGATATACATATAAAATCTTAGTTTTCTCATAGATCTTCTTTTAGACTTCGGGTTTCTTGAAGTCAGGTCTTATATTTTATTCACCTTTGTAACAACAGCAGTTAATGGTTCTAGGCATACAGTAGATGGCAACTGTATTTAGTATTGACTAGACATGTATTTTTGGTTCTAAACTATACATCTACTCATTTATGTGTAATTTACTGAGAGATTTTTAAAAATTAGCCTTGTGTATTGTATATTAGAATCTAACTATTCTAATAAGTAGGGTCACTGTTTTTTTTGTTATGGAGAAGTGCAGTGGAAATTCACCCCAGTGAACAGGCACTTAATTGGTGAAAATTATTTAAAAAATTATTTAAGTTCTCTGGAAAGTGTTCTCAAGGCATAGAACAAGTGGAGAAATATTCATTCCAGGAAACCGACTAAATCTTGGTAATAAGAGTGAGAGTCTGCAGCGTTTCGGGTATGACTGCTCTCCCACCCCCAGCTCTGTCTTACTGCAACTACTCTGAGAATTCTAATTGGCTGGGTTCTGTAATAAGACAGGGACTTCTCCCCTGAGCTTCCAGTCTAGGGCTTTTCATCTCAGAAGGGGCAGGCCACAGGTGTCCTCATCACCTCCAGCCTCATGATGCAGAAACTGTATGCCAGATAAGCAGGGTAGAGATGTCTGTGGTTACCTGCCTCCACCAAGACCTAACTTGTAGGCGTTCCAGGCTGGCAGGCTGAGAATATTGGGCCCTGATCCCCACCCACCACAGCTGGCTCTATGGGTAGAGATTCTATACCAAGAGGAGCAAGTCAAAAAGAATAAGACTTGCCCTCTCCCAGCACCCACTTGTAAAGCAGGTGTGCCACTCTGAGAGAAGTGCGCACTGTCCCTGCCTCCAGTTCTTGTACAGTGGCACAGAGGTCCTGCCTTTGAGGAGAGGCAAACCTTAAAATGAAGAGTTCTTCAGCTTGGCCTAAGGGAACTGACTTTATTTAGAACAGAGAGGGTAAAATTCCTTGCCAAAGAGTGAAGAAACAAACAATAGAGAGCAATTAAGAGAGTGCACTTCTAGCTTCGTGATACAAGTAGAAAAAGTAAAATGGCAGAGTGAATAGAAGTTTAACACAGAAAACCAGGGAAAGAGACAGACAATAAGAGTTCTTCTGGAATCACTGTCAACTCTGGGAATTGGGAAGGCTGTGCATATGCCAGCCTTACCCACTCAGGAGCAGTCAGAGTAGGACAAGGGGCAGACCCGAAAACATCCCCAAATTCACACACAGAGCCATCACCAGAGTGGAAATTCACTGGCATGAGAGCTTAAACACAACGTCTGCCCCGCTAGCTGGACAGTAATTTACGCTGATCCAGGGATGATTCCTATTAAGCCAGGCTTAAAAATATGATCGCAAGCACCCCTAGGAGTCTGGAAGACTGTGCATGCCCAGTGGTAAGCCCTCTCAGGATTGAGAAGACAGGGAAGATCCAAGCTACCAGTCCCTGTTTGAATGTGGGTCTGAATGTGTCTACACCATGAGAGCAGCCTCCAAACCACACACACACGTCCAATGGTAAAGGGTGAAATGGATTGGCTAATGGAAGTTAAGTGCAACCTTGAACCAATAAGTGGTATATGCTGACTCAGGGGCAAATCACAGATAGCCAGGCTAAAGTATAAAAAGAATAAAAAATAAATCTTAATGGGGACATCAGAAGCTGCACATTGAGGAGATAAGACCTCACAGAGTAAGTTTAGCTAAGTCACTAATCAAACAGCCAAGCAAACAAATGACATTAACTCTCTGGGGTTGGAGAAATCGGATCCACAGTTGCTACAATATATTATCTAGAAATGTTCACTATTCAACAATATCATAAAAGAAATAAATGGACATGGTAAAAGAACACAGGAGCCAGCTGGAAGGGGAAAACACTGGACAAATCTAGAAAATTTTGAGCATCAAAATAAGTAACAGATTACAAGCCATTGCATAAAATAAAATTGCATGTGTCCATATTGCTACAATAAATGTGCCAATGAGTATATTAAGCATTCTTTATGGTAAAATACCAAGTATTAAATATAGGAACCGTGATGGAAATGGAAAATCACACCTTGGCAATCATAGGGGTGGGTATTTAGGTGAGAATTATCACAGGATACCAAAGTTTGCCAGTGGTGGTGAATAAGAACAGGATATTGCCACAAGCTAGAATATCTTTCCATAAAATTCCACTTATTGCAAAAGATAAAACATTTTTGAGTGTGGAAAACCTGGCAAAAATGTTACCCATCATGCTTACATATGTCGTGTTACATCACTGGTGGTGGGGGGGTGTCGACTGACCTTGTGTCCCTTTTGATGTGCTGCATTGAGAAGAGCACAGCATCATGTCTGGGGTATTCCTGCTGGGAATGCCCGATCCGAGTCTGCTCAAGAGGAAACGATGGGCAAACCTGGATTTGGGGTCATCTAGACTCTTTGAATCTGTCAAGGACATGAAAGTAAGGGCAAGACTGAGTGAAACCATCCCAAGTGAAGGATGGAGACTGGACCAGAATGGAAAAAGAGATATTGCCCAGACCATTGGGACCTTTGGCCAAATTTAAAGAGGTCTGTGGATTGGATCATAGTGTTGAAACAGTGTCAAGTTCCTGATTTGGAGGTTATGCAGAAGTTATATGTGGTGTTCCTTTTTTCTGGGGGAATCTGGAATATTTTGTGTGAAGAAGCAAATGT
Organism: Equus caballus; assembly: GCF_041296265.1. Taxonomy (NCBI): domain Eukaryota; kingdom Metazoa; phylum Chordata; class Mammalia; order Perissodactyla; family Equidae; genus Equus; species Equus caballus. Next base: position 39,845,160 of record NC_091707.1, read on the forward strand.
AGCAAAATATTAACAAGTAGGGCATTTGGTTGAAGGCATACAGGAGGTCTTTATATGGCTATTGCAATATTTTATGTTTGAAATTATTTAAAATATATTACTTTGATGAAAAAAATTTTCTAGTGTTTATTACTTGGTTCTTGACCCAAATTTAAAAATCTAAAATTGAATTGGTTTAACAAACAAAGGAATAAAGCAGATTAAAGGCTTTTTAGTTTGTTTAGTCTTCAAAGCATTATTTGCTTTAAAAAATAAGAGTCTGGACTGAGGGAATCAGAGTTTGAGACCAAGAAGATACTACTCCAAAATCTAATCTATTATTAAATTCAAAAAAAAAAATTCAGAACTTTTCAAATAATATTTAAAGTGATGAACAAGGATCCTTATATGGGACTCAGAATTAAAAACTTTCTGTGAAGAAAGTTTTCCACAGTCTAAAGGAGAAATGATCTGTAAATATTTCCTGATCTTGGCTTATGTTGTTTCTTACATCATTTCATATAATCAATTTCTCTTTGAATTATTTCAAGTGACTTTTTTCTCACACTAATAACCTGCAAGTTCAATATTTGGTGAGAGCTCTTATTCTTGGCCCTAGTAAGTAATTACTTTTGGTTTTCATCTTTGTTTTTCAGATTCTCTTCATCTATGACTCTAATCATGGGCAAATCCAATGTTTTTAAGAAGAAGCAAATGTTTATTTTGTAATATCAATTCAATATTTGAATTGGCACATGCCTGATCATTTAATTTGATATTTTTGTTCCTTAGCACAGAATTAGCTTCCACTGTGGCTTTGGAAGCCCTTCAGCATGAAAAATCAATGTGATATGAAAAGGCTAATATGCTGTAAATTATATTGTTATGACCTGGCCAGAAAAGCTACTCCATGACTTCATTCAGTTTCTGCTATGAAAACAAGTCACATTGACATACTGCCAAAAGCAATGCCATGTTTATTTACAAAATCATGAACCTAGGAAAATTGTAAATTCACTTACTAGTGCATGATTCAATTTCTGAAAGAGAAAAAAAAAGTCCACATATTTTTAACCCTCTCCTTAAAAATAAAACTCCAATCTATTTTTCGTCATAAATTCAAGGTGGCCCTAGAGTTTAACAATAGCATACTCTGTGGGTAACAAAATATTATGGAAAGAGTATGTATTTTAGATTCAGATAGATATTGGTTCAAATCCTAAACCGGCATCTTAGCATATTTGATCAAGAACAAATTAATCTTACTGAGCCTTCTCCTTACAATTTACCCAAGGTATTTTGTGAAAGAATTAAATAAGGACACATTTACAAAATACTGAACATGACACCTTGTAACTAGTAGCCTTCAAAATTTATTTATTTATTTTGGGGTGGTTCTCTCAAAATTTGGTTTCTTCTGGTTTCTCATGGTGGTTTTACATTGAAATTTTGTAGGATTTTATAAAATTGCTCTTTGCTTCGGTAAACAGCATGCTTTTGAAAATGTACTCATTATTCTGAGCTTCATCAGGTCAAGAGGATTGGTTCCTTTTAAAGGAGGAAAGGAAAAAGGAGACATGGCAAATAAAAACCATCAGAATTGTAAGTAACCAATTAAAGCTGAACTCTGTCTTCTAAACATACCCTGTAGTTAAAATGCATGTTTCGGGAAATACTGAATAGTTCGACGTCAGTCAATGTTCTTCTCAGAGTTCATATGTGAAGAAGAGTTCATTTTGTATTAAAGCAAATGCAGAAAACTATCGTGGAGAGTGATGTTCTCTGACCTGAGCGGTCTGTGCAGTCTATAAAGGTCCCATTGTGCAGTGTCTTGCAATCTCAGCTTCATCAGGTCCTGAAGTCTTGACCTGACGAAGGCTCTCTTCTGGGTACTCAGTCATCAGTCAAATATCTGCAAAAGAAATTTGAAAGGAATCAAGAGCCCATGAGAGTCAGCGTAAAAACAGAAATGGGTGATGTTGAGGCAGAGCACGGGGAGAGAGATGAGGAAGTTTCTATTGAATTTTGCCCTACTAAGCCCCAGAATTTTGATTTTGTTCTCTCTGTAGGCCAAGCATCTATATCTTTCAGTGTTTTTAAAATCAAGACTGGAAACAACAAATACGTTTGTTTAAAATAACTAAACATATTCTGAAATAAATTCATATGATTTATTATGTAAAGTTATATTTAACAAAACAATATAAACATACAGTATATTTTGATCACCTTCTTATTCTTTTTAAGTAAGGAATTGTTAAATTTTCTTTTCTCATTTGACTAAAATATGAGTTTATCTCTTCTGTATATCTTATTCTCTTCCTGCCTTCAGAGAGTTTCTGAATCTAGAAAGAACTGAACTACTCAGTTGTTCATTCTTTACATTCTTTTACTTATCCAACCTATTGAGCTTTCATTACCAATATCATTTTTTATTCCTAAAATCAGCCAAACAGCTGACAAGCATTCAATATGTCCCAATTTCATAGTCCATCTTATTTCATTACCTGATATGTACAAGAATTTCATGAAGTAGGTGTTGTCTCACCCGATTTACAAAGATGCTAATGAGGCCAGGAAAGTTAATCGATCCACTCCAGATCCTAATTGCGTAAGTCAGTCTGAATTTCAACTTGGCAATCTGATCAGAAAACACAGGCTCATTCTACTATATTGTACCATCAGCATAATTACATAAATAACTACTATTTATTGGTGGTTTACTACTTGAAGGAAAGTATACTTATTTTAGAGGGATACAAGGAGAGTACAGTGTAGTAGAATGTAGTCCAGAAGCATCTCAGATTCTAATTTGGAGAAAGATTCTCATAAATTAGTACAATAGTTCCAAGTGATATAAAAAATGTTCCTTATGTACTAAGTTCTGTGGAGGTAGAAGGAGGCAACTACATCTGTGTGAACATGTAGGAAAGGCTACAAAAAGTATGCAATTGCTTTATGGGGCCAGTCCAGTGGTGCAGCAGTTAAGTTCGTACATTCTGCTTTGGCTGCCATGGGTTCACTGGTTTGCATCCTGGTGGTGGACCTACGTACTGCTTATCGAGCCATGCTGTGGCAGGCATCCCACATAGAAAGTAGAGGAAGCTGGGGATGGATGTTAGCTCAGGGCCAGTCTTCCTCCCCCCAAAAAGAGAAGGATTTGCTGCAGATGTTAGCTCAGGGCTAATCTTCCTCCAAAAAAGAAAAAAAAGTGTGCAATTGCTTTATAATCATTTATGTGTTTTCCACACTAGATGTGGCTCTTGTATCCTATGCACTAGGCTCTTGGTATATGCTCAATAAACATTCATTGAATTAATTAATGATGAGTGAATCAAAGGGTCAAATCTCAGCTAGCATTTGCGGAAAGGTTAGCAATTAGTAGCCAAGTTCTGAAGAGCAGGAGATTTCCAAGTAGAGAGAGTAGCATGTGCAAGGCAAACAGGGAGCATATAAAGGGCTTTGCAAGGATGGACTGCAATGAAAAACTTGTTGATCCATTCCCCAAGTATTTATTTAGTGCTTACTATGTGCCAGGAACTGTTAAAGGCACCAATAGTGAGCAATGCACAAATTTCAGTGTGTCCAAATTGTAACGTCTATGGGGAAAATGGTAGACGACACCTAGGATATAGCTGTTGGCCTTTAGTCTTGAACACCAGACTAAAGAGTGTTGATTTATATTGAGAGCAACATGAAGCAAACTCATGTTTAAGAAAGTAACTTGTTAAGATTAAAAAAATAGTAAAATTGACTTTTATCTATTTCATCAAACTTTACTTTGCAAAGTTTTTTTTTTGAAGAAGAAGATTAGCCCTGAGCTAACATCTGCTGCCAATCCTCCTCTTTTTGCTGAGGAAGCCTGGCCCTGAGCTCACATCCATGCCCATCTTCCTCTACTTTATATGTGGGACACCTGCCACAGCATAGCTTGCCAAACAGTGCCATGTCCGCACCCGGGATCGGAACCGGCAGACCCAGGGCAGAGGAAGTGGAGCATGTGAACTTAACCACTGTACCACGAGGCTGGACCCCTTTGCAAAGTACATTTTGCTATGAGAAAAGTAAATACACTCAACACCAAAAATTTACAAAACAAAAGAGTGAAATATTCGATGTTTGGAACAATAACACTGTTGGGTGGAAGAGTGAGAAGCATGATGAGAACCTGGAGTCAGACTGATGGGGGCTGGGAACCATCCAGTTAAGAAATGAGAAAAAACTGACAGCAGCAATAATTCCCAAGTCGGAACAGTTCTGGAGAAGGTCCTGAGTAGGACTGAGGTGATCTGATGACTGAATGGCTGCAGTGGGATAATGGGAGGGTAAAGGAGGGAAATGAGTCAGGGATGAATCTGAGGTTTTCTTCTTATGCAGCATTGGCTATGTGGAGTGCGGAGACATTGGCTCACAGTGGAGCATCAGGGGACAAACGGACAGGAGACTGAGGGTGGAGGAATAGCAGAGCCAGTTTGGAAACTGGTGGTTTGAGCTGCATTTAGTAGGCAGTCAGAAATATAGGTGTGGAACTTCTGAAAAGGCTGACACTGACAATGTATAATTAGAAGTCATCATCATAGAAATTTTAGCTGAAGCCAGGAAGGCAGATGTGCCCACCCAGGGAGAAAGTGAAAAATAAGAGAAATCAAAAGTGTGGCAAGCCAACAGTGAACAGGAGAGTGAAAGACGACTGGGAATGAGCAGGCAGAGAAAAAGCTGGCATCCTCACTGGGACCTCTGCTAAGGCTTCTGATTACATTCGTTTACAAGCCTAGCAGAGTAATAATTAATGCTGATGAGCTGAGTTGCTTGCAGATTACAGATTCTGTTGTGCCCCTGACACTGGGAATTACAACGCTCCCCTGAAGATCTGAAAACAAAAGACCGCTTTTGCAGAATTTGAAAACCAACTTTATGAATAAAGCATTCTAGTTAGCCTAAACGGAGTCTGGGGGCTTGCTTCAACTCTTTTCAAAGAGAAGACTATTTCTCCAGTTGCTGTTGAGTATCCACTTTCTTTTCTGTAATCTTTGTTGTAAAAATTAATCTTTGCAAATTACAATAGTTTAAGTATTAGATCCTGACAGCATACCAGAGGTCACAAGACCTGGCTTTTTAGGTCCTGGCACGACGGAGTAAAAGGGGTTCCCACCAAAATGATTTGAGAATTGGAAATTATCTTTTAAATATTTGATCAATAACTGGAGAAAGGAAAGAGACTGTGTGTCTCAGAAAGATGAGGTTTATTATAATTTCTCTCTCTCCTGCCTTACTACTTGTGTGTGTGATAACGATGCTGGTTGGATTAGCTCAGAATAATGCTCATTTCAATAATAAAATTCTGCTTGTTTACTATTGTGTGAACATTTTTTCTCAGCATTTTAAAGTTCCCACCAACTTATCTTTCTTTTTGAGAAGACATTCTGCATTGATAGAGAAATGCTGAAGAATGATCAGATGAGAAGAATCAGTGGCCTTCTATGCGCCATGGTATTGTTGACAATTAAGGGCAGACTAGCTGCAAACATGATGGGACAATAATTTATGGGTATAGATGTGTTCTCTTCTCCAACCTCCCCCAGGTCAGCAGTCACATCTAAGTCATCAAGAACATCTAGAGGTCAGATCAGCATATCTACAGAAAACCAACCTGGCTGTATTTTAAATCAAGAGACAGCCCAACATGGTGGTGGGCTGTATTGAATCTGGAACCCGAAGGCCTAGTTTTCACCACCAAATGACTGTGCATCCCTGGGCAAGTTAGCCAATCTCTTCGTGCTTCAGTTTTTGCTGTTGCTTTTTTTGATTTTTAACTTGTAAAATAGGGATGGCAAGATTGTCATGGGGAAGGTAATAAGACTATCTGTGATCTAGAGTTGTCATGATGATTAAATTAGGTAATACATAAACACATTAAATGATTCGTCTGTGTCCCAGGGCCATACAGGCATACCTGCATTAGTGGCATCACTAATATGTTCTGCAGCCTTCTGCATTTAATCTCTTGATGTTTTTAAAATCCTTTAAGATAATTTAATATTAAAGCATTTGAAGTTGTTTAATCGAAGGAGTTATTATAATGGTACTTAATAGCACTTATCTTCCATTTTCCTCTTACATTCATTTTGACTATTCATCTGCATATTGTGTTTGGCCTAGCAGGGCACTCACTCTTCCTTTTTATATTCCATAATTTCTGACACTTTAAAAAAAGGTGCTCTTCAGGGCTAGCCCTGGTGGCCTAGTGGTTAAGTTCAGCATTCTCTTCTTCGGCAGCCCATGTTCAGTTCCCAAAGCACAGACCTACACTGCTTTGTTAATGGCCCTGCTGTTCTGGCTGCCCACATACTAAAACATAGAGGAAGGTTGGCATGGATGTCAGCTCAGGGGGAATCTTCTTGGCAAAAAAAAAAAAAAAAAAACTTTCAGAAAAAAATTTACCCTTTATAATTTTTTTATTTCTTTCATATTTATATCACTATACTGGTAGTATAAGAATAAGATATCTGGAGTCAGAACACATGGATTTCACCCCTTCTTTATTGATAATTTCTTTGACATTAAGCAAGTTATGAAAATGTCTGCACCTCAGTTTCCTCATCTATAAATCAGCATGATAATAGTACGTACTTTATATAGTTATAAGGATTAAATGACTCAGTATAGACAAAGTGTTTAGAAAAATGCCTAGTATATAAGGGTTTGCTATTAAGCTATATGATTTTTATCTTCATGAGTGATGGATCCACCATTTCACTAACACTGAGAATGAGGATAAAGTCACTGTAGTGCTACGTTTAAACTAATTGATATAACTAGTAGATGTAAAAGATTTGAAGTCTTTTGAAATTACTTTCCAAGTGGAGAGAAAAGATTGATTTGAGTAGCTTATTCTGAATGACAATGTTGGGATACACACTTGGGCCAAAAACTCTAGGCCTTTGGGTCAATTCAAATGAAGAATTGGTACACTGATTTCAAGAGAACTAATTACTGATAAAACCTATTTGGACCAAATTGTTTTTTCAAATTCCCTTATTTCCCCTTGCAGTATGCTCAAATGGTTTATTTGCAGAGCTAATAATTTAAGGTGGGCTAACTCAAACTAATTTTTCTTCTTCCATTCTTTAATTGACAGATACTTCCTATGTTTATTTTATTTTCCTAGAGTCTCTACCATTTTGCCAAAGGAAAAAAATGAATAAAGACCAATAATGTTGAATTGTTTAGCATTAAGTAGAAGAAAGGAAATATGGAAAAAACTGGGCCAGAATCTTCCTCCAGTTTACTCTTTCATCATTAATAATTTTTCCTATGATTGATTTATTTTGCTAAATTGTCACTTCATGTGCTCCTTTTTCTTTTTCTTTGTTTGATCGTCATATATGCTTGTTTCTCTTTCATCCTATTCTCTTAAAATAAAATCAATTTCGAGGTCTGGGAGTGACATTTGACACTATCAGGTACAACCTTTTTTATTTTAAAACTTAGAAAACTGGTCCAAAGTGATTTTGTGACTAATTCAAGATCAAGCTTGTTGGTGGTTACAGAACCAATAGTAGCATTTGGGTCTCCAGACTCTGATCTCATTTTTTCACTGGTTGTCCACATTCTCTTTCTTGGGGTCATCTTTTTTTAATCTATTTTTTCTTATGGTTTTTGTTGTCTTTTTCAGTGTTTCATTTTGGTCTTCTCTATTTTTTTTTTTCTATCCACCAATCTGTGAAAGAGTGACACTGATGAATTCAATCTTAAATAGAAAATGTAGTTATGGAAAATTGAACAAAGAAATGACAAAAATATAGACATTTTTCTATTTTCATGTTCAATCCTTCATTCGCCATTGATTTATTCCTAGAACTTGTAGGAGGGATGGCTTAAATCTGTCATTGCCTCAAAATGAGAATTCTTTCTTGAGTTTGGAAAACCCAGGAATATGCCTGTTGCTAATTTTATCCATGAAAGAACAATACAGAATGGTGAATATTCAAATATATATTTAATTTTAAAGAAAATGTTTAATTCATCAAAAAGAATTTCAAGCTATGTATCTAGTCAACCAACTATGACTGTGTGAATATTTTTAACAATTGAACAAGTGAGGATAATATATCAGCCAGATGGTAAAAAGACATGGTAACAAACACATACACAGTGTAGTTAGCTTTCTAGATATAGTAAGGTGAACTCACAGGCCTATCTTATTATCCGAAACTTTAACCTGAATAAGATATTGAATTACTTCAAGTTTAATATAGAGAATAATTTGGTTCAGTAATTTTAGAAAATATATAATAAAAGTATGTATAAATTAACTTATCAGGATAAGGTTGAGAGCTTTCAAAGTATTCAGCTTTTAGAGTAGGAAAAAATTCATATTTAATTCTGATTTCCATTTAACAAAAGCACAATGTGTTTGGGATTTATGATTCATTATCCACATCTTCAGTCCAAATAAAGGCATATGATGCAAATTCTCTGAAAGATGGGGCTTCCTTTTCTTCACCTTTCTTGGTATTTCCAACCTATCATTTCCAATAGCACATTTTTACTAAAATCTCCTTGATAGTGATTTGCATAAAGTATACATGTAATATACATCTATTTTTTTTTATTCTTCCTCCCAAGGGCCCCCAGTACATAGTCGTATAATCTAGTTATGAGTGCCTCTGGTTGTGCGATGTGCGATGCTGCCTCAATATGGCCTGATAAGCCATGCCATGTCCATGCCCAGGATCCGAACCAGTGAAACCCTGGGTCGCTGAAGCTGAGTGTGCGAACTTAACCACTTGGCCACAAAGTGGCCCCTACATCTATTAAATAATTGACCTCAATGCAATTTTGGTCCTCCTGGCGTGAGCATTTTTGAAAGAAACCTCTTTGGTTCTTCTGGATAGAGTATTTCTAGATTTCTATTTTCTTTTCTATGTTAATCATTGTGTTTGTTAATGGAAATAACTGGGATACAAATGCTTAGTTATATAGCGAAAAACATTTATGGTCACAATTTACGAATTGTTCACATGAGATTGAAATAGTGCATAATAAACCATACAACAGATATAAATAAAGACAAGTGTTCAAATTTCAGCTACAAGTCATTTACAAATTCACTTTTTTATATATTTACAATAATATTTTAAGGATAGTGACACTATATTCTATATTCACTTTCTCATATGTGCTCAAACCTCAAACATATGCAAAATATCTCTGAACTTCTGCTCTGTGAGATAACAGTAATTTTACAAATGTTTCAATCAATTGCTTATCTTTTAGACTCACAGAAACTGAAGAACACTGCGTTCTCAAACCAGAGGAATCAGGGAAGAATTTTAAAGTAAGATATAATAAATTAATGGCTCCTCAAAATCTCATAATAAAATTCTTCTCCAGAATCTCTGGCCCTTGCTGAATTTTAACATTTTTTAATTTCAAGACAATCTATTTTAGTGTATATATGTTATCTAATTTTTGTTTACATATATGCTACACATTTTTTCCCTCAACCAAATTATAAGATGCTTGAGACCTATAACTTATATAGTAGTTCTTGCCCATCCTTCACAATGCTTAGCCTAGTGCATGACTTATGAATTGCCTAATAACTCCTTGAAAATATACTGGTGTTTGGGCTAAAAGTTACCTTAGGGATCACGTACTCATTATTCATAAAACATTTGTGTGTCTTTTGTATTCAGCATGACTTAAGGCATTGAGCCCTGGAGTTACAAACCACAGCTCTGTCATTCTTAGTTGCATGATCTTAGGCAAGTTTCTGAACATTTCTGTATCTCCATTTCACATGTTCTAGCATGGGGATAATTTATTTCTCCCAAGAACCAATAAGAAATTCTATTGTTGATATAATATATGTAGGGATCATAGACAGTGAATATCTCTTACATGATAAAACATAGTAAACATTATCTCTTCTGTGATCCTGATGGTGATGAAGATGATGATGATATCAGGCACTGAGTACATACAGACAAAATTATCCTTTTTAAAGAAATTTGCTGTCTAGAATTGAGACTAAAATGGAGGCCACAAAATGTAAATTGTGATAAGCTGATATGGACCTCTTCAGAATAAAATGGAAGTCTGTGAGAGGGTATAGTTACCTAGGCAAATTAGTAACTGCATCTCAGATTGAGGGTCCATTAAGGAGATTCTTAAAAATACTAGCAATTTGACAGGTGGACAGACTGTTAGTCCTTGTACAGTTGGGTAAGTGCATTCAACCAGAAAGGACTGCAGTTGACAAGAGTGGAGTTTGGAGAACATGGGATATTCTGAGATCCAATAAATCCAGCATCACAGCAGCATGTTTAAGAAAGAGTGTTCTATGAAGTTAGGTTGAGGTAGGTAGGGGACAAGATAGTTACTTCCTTGTTATTATTGTTTTTGTAAGTTTTACTATTATTGACCAGTTACAATTGTTAAGCACTGTGTTAAGTACTAGGTATAGATAAACCATTTTATTCAATCTTTACAATAACCCAGCAAGATAGGTGCTTTATTTTCTCCATCTTACAGAAAAGGAAGCCAATGCTTATTGAAACTAAGTGATGTGCTCAAGTTCATACAACTCTGAGATGATAGACTCATTTGTGAACCCAAGCAATTTGGTTGGGATACAAGACAAGGATTCTTAAATAGAATAAAAAGTTTATGCTACATACTTCCTAAATAAAATATTTTGCTGAAAATTCTCTTAAAAATACCAAATAAAGGGGCCAACCCAGTGGCATACTTGTTAAGTTCACACACTCCGCTTCAGAGGCCTGAGGTTTGCAGGTTCAGATCCCGGGTATGGGCCTATACAACGCTCATCAAGCCATGCTGTGGTGGCATCCCACATACAAAATAGAGGACTATTGGCACAGATATTAGCTCAGGGACAATTTTCCTCACCATAATAGTATGAGGTGAATACGAGAAGTCTTTATTTGGGATCTTGAATTTGCTCAAGCCCTTAGATTAGCATCGCTTTATGCAATTATAAACCTTGAGTATGTAATAATGACAATATAGTTAATAAAATTTGGAGATTATGGGGAGATTGAAGGTAGAAGGAAAAAATACTTTGCTTCGCTTTTCACTGCAGGGAATCACTAAATACTAAAGATAAAATGTGAGTTTAAAAAACGTAATATATCAAGCAAAACTTGCAATGCTTTTCCTTAATCCAATCTTTTTGTAATCTTACATATTAATGGTCACCAATTAAAATCTGTTTTTCACAAGAAATATTTATAAGGAGGCCAATATTTCAGTTTCACTTTAACTTGTTTCTTTGATAAGTGAAGTTAAATTTGATAATTTTATAATAGCTTGAAAAGTATAATCACAATGTTATGCAATGTTGTCAATTTTTAATATTTCTGTTTGCCTTTTTAAATAAGAAAACGCATCTGGAATGATGCTCTCTAACTGTAAACATTTTAAAAGATTTATAAATTATTGTCATTGACATGCTTTTTGCCTTTGCCTTTGAAGATTTTGCATTGCTTATATAATTTGTATGGTGAATATGCCTAATTTAATATGCAACATATTTATTTAAAAGACTATATTTCCAAGGTGGAGATTGGATACCAAAAATGTAGTCTCTATCGCCTATTTTGAGGCTCCACTTGTTAGTGAGAGTGGGCTCTTCCAGTCCTAGCAGGTCTGGTGTGTCTCTCTGTGGCCCAGCAAGGGGATCAACCTCTGGCAGCTGCAGCAGACCAGAGGCAGGCAGGCACAGATTTAGGATTCATTCTTTCATTCATTCTTCCTCTGACTCCAGGCCCTCAACAAAATCTTGCTTCATCAATCATGTCAACTCCCATCACTTCCTCCAGGCTCTATCTCCGCCTGCACCTGCAGCTTCCCTCACTCCTCTTGGGCAATTATTAATCCCTAGACATTGCGAAGCTCTCTGGTTCCTCACCACATCCCATCCGGGACCTCCTCCTGTAAGGGGTTCTGATTAAACACTAATATTGGGCTTTGTCTTAATTTATTCTCTGCAGGCTGCTTCGGGGCTCTGATAATTCCACACAGGGGGCAGTTGAGTGTGGCAGTGGGACCTGATACACACAGACTTCAGGGGAAGGGATAGTTTTTGTTTTTTCATACCTCTTAACATCTGTGTCATCTTCTGATGGTGCCTGCCTCATCATGGTAGAACTGATTAGGCCCACTATTACTTAATACTAACCCTAGGAAAGAAAAATTTCCAGAACTTCTGAGCTTTTTCTCTTTTCTCTTCCTATCCTCAACCTATCCTATCCACATCTATAAATGTCTGAGTTTGACAGTGACAGTGGCATGATGATCAAAAACAAAACCAGCATGAGCACTATCCATTATTTCTTTCCTCTGAATCTCTGGGTCATGGTTATACTTGGAAGTAGTACATTACTTGCAAGCCACTGGAGCTTTGGGGTAGGATAAGAAATTCTCCAATCAGGGTTGAGTTCAATAAACTTATTGCAATTAAAATTTTCTGCAGCATCATTGAGATTGCTGAATTGATCCATAACATGACTTCAAAGACTTTAGGAGCAAAATGAGGATGAACTGACTGCACTACACCACACCTGACTCCTTCCAGAATTCTATTGCAGGATGGAAACGTCTTTTTTTTCCTTTAAATAAAATGTCTACCTTAGCTCAACTGAGTCAGTTACAAGGGCTGCAGGGATACATTATAGAGACATGGACTTGCCCTCAAGACCTCACATCCAGTGGGGCTGATCATCAGAAAATTAAAATCCAGGGAGATAAGAGCAACGATGAAAGGGAGTTCAGAACCATTGAGAAGAGCACCTCTAACAAAGCCTGGAGGTCAGAGAGTCTTCCCAGGAGAGGTGACATCTCAGCTGATTCTTAAAGCTTCCATGGGAATGAGCCAGGTAAAAATCTAATGAAATTCTCAGTGAGGAGATTATGTTTAAACTTCCCAATAGAATTATTGCCCGTAAAAGTGCTACCTCTTTTCCTTGTGGAGCTTTTCTCCTCCCTGAGATAATTATAGAAGCAAATTTTCCTGCATAAAAAATAATCAACAGAGGCTGGTTTGCAACTTGGCTGGACCCTCAGAGAACTAGCAGCCAAGCCTACAGATAGAGGAACCTTCTAAGGATGGGGAGAGAGAGATAACCAGGCCCTGGGCTGTCTCAAGATGCCTGTTTGCTCCCTGGCCAAAAAAAAAAAAAGCTGAAAGCAAGGTCCCATATCAAAGAATCTTTCCCTGGAGCCACAGAGATGCTGAGCGAAGATGCTGGGTTATCAGATGCTGTGAATAAATGGTGTCAGCCTTGACATTTTCTTGCTGGCAGAGACAGAATGCCCCTGAGGAAAAGACACTGATCTTAGTTTTGTTTATTCAATTGGGGGTGATGTCTTGCCAGGTTTTGATAAATGTGTTTAGAAAGTGAAAGCGATATGGTTATTGTGCAGCTTCTGCTTATTGCAATGTTAGTGTTACCCGTCTGAATTTCAGAGTGGGTCCCAAGTGGTGCATATTTAAAACACTAACCATCAGGTAGTAATTACTGTGGCCAATTCTTATTAAGATATGCCTAGCAATGCCCCTCCAACCTTCTTTAGCCATTAGCCAGGGCAGGCTATATTTGTATAGGATTTTAAGAATGATACCTTGTTCCCTGTAATAGCTGGTCATTGATGTATGAAATTCCTTTAAGTGAGATAAACTTTTCATTTGGCAAGCTGCAGCTGAGGCTCAAAATGCAAATAGCTCTATGGAGATAAAACTTTTGATTTTAATACTTTCTGTGAGTGAATTTAATGGAATCTTCTGAGGAAATTTTTTAATGTGTGTAGGGACTGGGGAGGGTGCTTGTGTGTTTAGGGGTTTATGATATAAGAAAGGAAAAGAAAGGAGAAAGAGAGGAATAGAGAGATAGAGACACATACCAATTTGCAACAGTAGAAAGCTGAAAGGTGAAAAGGGGTCTACCGGGAGAAAAGACCAAGACCTAATGATGACTCTGAGGATCTTCCAAGATTTTGGATCGACAGATGCCATGTGCCATTCTGCATTTAAAACAAGATAATATTAAATAAATCAACAAATATATAAATAACCCTATTATCAATGGGGTTTCTTGGAGAGAAAGGAAGATTCTGTGGAGAAATGAAGCTGTTGGTGGTACATATGCCCCTCCTATTCAGGACCACCATCCCACCAAGCTGGGAGGTCTGTGAGACACTACCTTTTTGGGGAGTGTTTAGTAAATTGGAGTTGATAACGTTTACAGAGGGTGAGGTGAAATAATTCAACTCTTCACCAGGAGGGGAAATAAAATGGGGACAAATGCCGAGGGGAAATCTGACTCATTTAAAAAGGAAACTTCCTGAAGCCAGCCCTGTGAAACCCCTTTTCTGACCTCTTTACATGGGTGGGCTAGTGAAGCAGTGACGTATGATGAAAATTCTGCTGGCACTAGACTCAGGCACACTGAGGTTTAAATCTAGGTGCTGCCGCTTACTATTTGTGTGACCTTGAATCTGTTCCTTAAACTAAACCACAGTTTTCTTATCTTTAAAATAGAGATAATATCATGTAGATCATGAGATTGTTGATAATCTGTAAAGCACTTAGCACAAGAAGAAGTAGGTCTAATTTAATTATTCTCGACATCATCATCATCATGAGACAAAAACACATCAGAAAACGTCCATGGACTTCCAGCAATGCTTCTGCTGTGTGCTGCCAAGTAGAAGCACAACAAAAGTAACAACCGATGATTTTGTTTAAAAAGTGTGTGTTAACCCACTGCTCTCCTGGGAGGTGGTAGAGTGAAGGCTTTAAAAGCTGTACTTTTGAGTCAGATGGGCTGGTTCAAATCCTGATGCCACCATCCTAAATTATTTAACTTTTCTCTGCCTCAGGGTTTACATAAAAATGTTTAATAATAGTACCTACCTCAGAGAATTATTGGGAAGATTGAGGTGATGCTTGTGCCTGGCATAGAGTAAGCACAATAAAGTTTCACTAATACTGCTGGGCTCTATGTTCCGATACTTCTTAAGAAAAAAACTGCAAAAAATTTACATTGAAAGATATTGTCCAGTAGCAAGGACACCACAGCCAGGAAGATCTGTGTTCATAGATGGTTGTTTACATTCTCTAAGCTTCAGTTTCCTGATCTGTAAAATGAGCATACTGAAAAATAACATCTGTTCCAGCATATGGGAGATGAGGGAATCTGTCAGGGAGCAAAGAAGTGAGACACGAAGGGGAAGGGAAGGCAACCAATGAGTGGAGAATTATCAACTAGGTACCACTGTGGGTAGCCACAGCTTAATCCCACTGGGGGAATTCTGGGAGGCTATGTGAAAAGGACTCAAGGGATGGGCGAGGGAGCTGGGATATGATTACATGAACTCCGGTGAGCCATCGTTTGGGGGCTATTTCTGGAGTCATTAGTTCCCCTTCTCTTAGAGCCTGTCAAGTAGGCAGCAGAGTTGGCTCCAGAGCCATTCCTCATTGCGTGAGGAAGCCTTCAGGCAATGAAAGGCGGGTGATAGTTGTTGAAAGTTGGGCAGAGCACGGTACACTGATGCCAGCAGAGAGAAAATGTGGGTGGGTAGCATCTGCCACACTTAGTAGTCATTCCTCTCTTCCTTCAAGATGGCAAACACATATGTGATAAATCGTATCATACAATTTATTAATTTATCTGTTTGCAATTCATTACAAATATTTGTCCAATTTTAGAGAATGTCTTACTTATAAACATCTGTGTTTTGTTTTTCCTAGTGATTTGCTAATGAAATCTTACCTATCTCCCTCACATTGGAGGGAGGGAGGGAGATAGTAACTTCAGTGTTAATTTCAGGCTGTGTAGGTATGATATGCACCTATGGCTCCAGAAAAAAAACAACAACACCATAATGGAATTAAAATTCTTTCTCCAATCACTTAATAAAATAATTAGACCCACTTTGCGTACTTTTCTTGCTGGCTACTTAGTGCAATCTTTGTATATGCTTGTTTACATACAGGCATTTTTACACCATTTTAGGCATGTTGCTTAATGGTTAGAAAGATAGCCTACAGGAGAGAATAAGTCTTGGTTTTAATGCTGAAATCTGTAGAATACTATTTATAATACCTTATAACTGACGAACATTGGACTTCAGTGAAGGAGAGCTGGGGATAAGCATAGATGTGTTCATTTTCTTTTTTTATAATAGGAAGTCAATACTATTGATTAAGATAGAAATGTGAAAAACCGTATGCAAACACATAACAAACCAAAAGCAATGATCTCCATAAATTTAACATTTTTTACATTTGATTTTTCATTTTAGAACAGTGATCAGCAGAATCCGGTCCATAAACCAAATCTGTTCTGCCATCCTTTCTTGTAAATAAAGTCTTGTTGAAACATATTTCCACCCATTCCTTTATGTGTTTTCTGTGGTGCTGTAATGGTAGAGTTGAATAGTTGTGATAGAGACTGTAAGTGGCCTGCAAAGCTGAGTATAATTGCTATCTGGTCCTTTGCCGACCTCTGTTGAGGAAGAATATTTTAGGAAGTACTATACTGACTAGGAAAAACTGTCACGTTTCTCCTCTCAACACTCTACTCTCAATACTTCTGGTCACCAAACGTATGGGATTCCCCACCCTTAGAGAAGGCCAGATACATGAGGGTTATTGTAAATATTCAATAAGGACATGATTACCCTTTGACCTGTTCCCAACACAGACACAGACGAAAAGAAGTTAAGCTTGTTAATTTTCTGTTTTCTTATTTAACCTGAGGGGTGCTCAAGAATCACAAGTATTTTATGAGTTTGTTTTGCAGAAGAAAAAATGCCTTTAAGGAAGTTATGATCACCAAAGAACCAGCCTCCAGCTGCCATTGATACTCAGACGTCTGATTGCCCAGGGGCTTATCTGGAGTGAAAGAAACACAGATTTCCCCCTTAGTTTACCCCAAACTCCTCCTCCCAAGCCCCTCAGCTTTGTAAAGACCCCCTGCTTTCTTTTTTTGTTAAGGTGGATTTGAGAGAACCTATCCCCCTGCCTTCTTTTTTCGGCCAATTTGAATAAACTCTTCTCCATCTCCAAGTGCTGTGTCTCAGTGATTGCCTTATTGTGCATCAGACACACGAACTTGAGATTAAGAGGTTTAGCATCACTACCACTACCACCCAGCAATTGTCCCACACAGCTGAGTGTCCTATAATTTAACTCAATTCTGACACTATCCACCTGGGTAGGCTATAAGAGCAGGGGGATTAATGACTCCAGGAACAGCTCTCAAACATTGGCTCACAGATCCCACAGGTGAAGGGCTCAGTTCCATAAAACTACCCCTTCTTCAGAGGCCAATCAAAAGTTCACTTTGTCACCTGGGTTTCTGCCTGGCTATAAATGGGAGGTTCCTATGACCTTCTTGATAATTTGCTAGAGCAGCTGACAGAAGTGAGGAAAATAGTTTTCTTACTAGATTACAGGTTCACAACTCAGGAACAGCCGATGGAAGACATACATAGGGCAAGGTAATGTGGGAAGGAGGGTAGAGTTTCCACGCTCTCTCTGGTTGTCCCATCCTCCCAGCTCCTACACATGTTCACCAACCTGGAAGCTCTCTGAACCCCATAGTTGAGGGATTTTTATGGAGGCTTCATTATGTAGGCATGACTGATTATATCATTGGCCTTAATGCTTAATTCAACTCCAGCACCTCTCCCCTCCTCAGAGGTCTCCAAGTGGGGCTAAAAGTTCCAAGCCCGTAATCACATGGTTGGTTTCCCTGGCAACCAGCCCTGGTCCCGTGGTTATCTAGGAGCTTTCTAAATATCACCTCATTAACATAAAGTCAGGAGTGGTTGAAAGGGGCTTGGTATGAATAACCAAAGACACTTCTTCTTTTTTTCTTTTTTGCGGAAGATTAGCCCTGAGCTAACATCTGCTGCCAATCGTCCTCTTTTTGCTGAGGAAGGCTGGCCCTGAGCTAACATCGATGCCCATTTTCCTCTACTTTATATGTGGGATGCCTGCCACAGCATGGCTAGCCGAGCGGTGCCACGTCCACACCCGGGATCTGAACTAGTGAACCCTGGGCCACCGAAGCGGAATGAGAGAACTTAACCACTGCGCCACTGGGCTGGCCCCCAAAATTGGAAATTTTTATTTAAAAATTTTTAAGCTAAATGAAACACCTACACTCCCTTTCCAAACTCTTGTTTCTTGTTTTATTCATTCAATTGTATTTATATGTAGATTTAGATATAATGAAAAATACCATGTTATTGTATAAAAGTATAATACAGTTAATAAGTAAAACAAATACTTTTCAGCAACTAAGTGATTGAACTTCTTTGAAAGGAAATAGTACCTGAAATGACTAATCACATTTATAAATAATTTTTTGAACTTTGTTGCTGTCTGGTTAGTGTACCTATGTAATGTTAAAGGATGACAGAATATGCCATCCCAAAATATGCCACTTTGGCACAGATTATTTTGAGCTAAAGATGCTTCAAAAACAACAGATGCAAAAAGGACATTCTGCCCTCACCATAGAAGGAGAAAAGAAACTTGTCACCAGAGAGAGGGAGTCAAACCCGAGTAAAATCTGTACAACTAGACCTTGTTAAAATAACTCTTACCTCCTTTAGAGCCCCCATACATTTTAGCTACTTTTCCACAATTGCCACTTTGTCCAACCTACTGTGTAAGCATTTAGGTTTTGCCACTTCTTTTGGTCTCCATTTTCCTATGGGGGCTTCCATGTGTGTGTAAAAATATGTATGCTTTTCTCCTACCAATCTATCTTAAGGAAATTTAATTCTCAGGCCCAGCTGGAGACCGTAAGAGAGTAAAGGAAAAATTTTGCCTCCCCTACAATGTTCTATATTCTCCATGGTTAAAAAGTGAAATTGTTAGCTAATGCAAATAGATTAAAAATGAAAACTTGGACTTAATACATTTCTCTTAATTTTCAAACAGACTAGAGCATAATGTAAGCAATTTAGAATAGATCTACACTTGAAAATTCTTCCATAATTATTGAAACTACATAAAAATTATTTTAAAGTAAATAACTCCTTTCACGCTTACAATATTAAATCTAGGGTTTCCCAAAGTTTTTGAGGTCGGGGCCTGCCTGGTGGCCTAGTCGTTAAGTTCCTGCGCTTCATGTCGGCAGCCCAGGGTTTACCAGTTCGGATCCTGGGCGCAGACTACACATTGCTCATCAGGCCAGGCTGTGATGGCATCCCACATAGAAGAACTAGAAGGACTTACAACTAGAATATACAACTTTGTACTGGGGATTTGGGGAGAAAAAAGAAAGGAAGATAGGCAACAGATGTAAGTTCAGGGCCAATCTTCCTCGCCAAAAAGCATTAACAAAAGTATCTGAGGTAAGAAATGAGACATAAATTGATAAATGTTTTCCTACTATAGACACTATTATAGATGTATATTTAAGTTGTGCTAAAAGATTCTGATTAAAAAGAGTAGAGGGCTGTGAATACAAGGTGAATTTTCTATACAGAACTATATATAAGCATATGGCTGTCTCATGACAATCTATGCTTAAAAACACAGTAACATTAAGAAAATAAAGGGCTGTGAACTTTCCTGGTGACATTTTCCACTTAAATGGTGGTGAAGCAGTTGGTAGACAATGCAAAGGTTACATTCGCGCTAATGTTACTGTGTTTGGAGAGTCACAGATACTTAACCACACAGGATGGAGCAGAAGAGGTTCTATTAACAAGCTAACCATCTGTAAAAGAAATTGGCATTAGAAATGTATAAAAATCTAGTTGTAAACGGTCACGTAATTTATATCTCTCCTTCCCTTTTGCCTTATTTAATGAGGTAAAATTTACATTAGTAAACAGAACAAAGGGCAGCAATTTTAAGTGATTGTCTCAGTGAATGTTTAAATATATAGACACATGCTTTACTAGATGCAAGCTCAAGATACGGTACTTCCAGCACCTGAAAAGGATCCCTTGTACTCCTTTCCACATCAATACTCCTTAAAAAAACACTGTTTTAACTTATGTTGCCATAAATTTGTTATGCCCCTTCTTGAAATTCACATATATTAAAACATATGTTATCTTTTGTGTCTGGCTTATTTTGTTCAAGATAATGCCTACAAATTGTAGCTATTGCATCCATGTCCTTGCATATTGTAGTAGTTTATTTTTTAAATAATTGATAATGTGAAATTTATATATACTTCAATTTATTTATCCATTCTAGTATTTGTGAATATTTTTATTGTTTCAGTTTTGGATTATTTAGATAAAGCTTCTATGAAAGTTCTGGTATATGTCTTTTTGTAAGCAAATGCATCCATTTCTCTTGGGTATGTATCTAGGATTGGAATTGCTTGAGTAGATGCTACCAGTTTTCCATAGTTGTTTTGCTACTGTGCACTGCCACCAGCAATGTAGCAGGGCTTCATAACTTTGACAACACTTGGTATTGTCAGTCTTTTTTATTTTAGTCATTCTAGTGGATGTGGGTGGTTTTGATGTTTTTTCCCTGATGAGTAAGGACACTGAGTTCCTTCTTCATATGATTATTAGTTATTTGAACATGCTCTTTTTAAAGGGAATTGTCAAGTATTCTCCTCATTTTTTATTGGGTTGTTTATACTTGTATTATTGATTGCTTAAATTCTATATATGTGGGGATCTTCTGGTTACTTTTCTTTTTTGATTTCCAGTTCAGTTTAATTCCTATTTAGTCAAAGACCATTTATGTTGTAAATACTTGATGTTTGCTAATATTTGCTTTATAACTCAGCATATGTCCTGTTTTATTAAATGGTTTATATATACTTGGAAGAATGCATGTTCTATAGTTATTGCAACTAAATTGAATTGATTAATGGTTTTGTTCAAATCTTCCACATCTGTAATGATTTATGTCTGCTTCTATCATTTATTAGGGGGATGTTTATTAATATAGCCATAGAACTATAGTTGTGGATTTGTATACTTCTCCCTTTATTTCTGTCCATTTTTGTTTTTTATATTTTGAAGAATTAGTAGTAGTACAAATTTATGATTTTTTAGTCTTCCTGTTTACTCTTTTGCCAAAATCTCTTTGTATCTTTAATAATATTTCTTCCCTTGGAGTCTTTTTTTGTCTGATATTAATAAAGCTGCAACATTTTTCTTTTGATCGCTGTGTTTCCATTGTTTAATTTTCTACTTCCATCTTTTTGTTCATAGTGACTCTCTTATAAAAAGTACAGGTAGATTTGATTTTTTTCTTACCAATCTGACAATATGTCTGTTTAATTAGATTATTTAGTCTATTTGTGTTTAATATAATGACTGATATACTTGGGTTTAAGTTTACCATCATGCTATTTGTTTTCTTTTGTCTCACCTTGTCCTTATTTCTTTATCCATCCTTTCCCGTCTTTATAAAAATTTATCAAATATTTGTATGGTCTATTTTATATCTTCTGTCTTAATTATACCATAGCTTTTTAAGTATATCTTTTCAGTTACCCTAGACACTATGATGTACATCCTAAATATATTACTTTCTACCTTAAATTAGTGCTTTATCACTCCCAGTACAATAAATAATTTCTATTTATGCATTTCCTGCCCTTTGTGTTATTATCACATATGTTTCTGCACTGATGCTATAATCCTCCTAAGAAATAGTTATTGTTTTTGCTTTAAATAGTCTGTCATATTTTTGTATATGTCAACTTAGTAAAGTTGGAAGTACATTTTCTAAGATTCTATTTCCTATATGATTTCAGGTTAGACTCAGCCATAAGAAAATCTTGTGCAGTATTAAAGACAAGTGAAACAGCAGCCTTTACTCTGATAGCTGGTTAAGGATCCAGGATGCTACTGGAGCATGCAGTTTGTTGCTGATTTATTGGATCACACTGTTGGCATTGAGAGTTGAAAGAGAAAGATCTAGAGTTCGGCATTAGCAAATACCTAGCAATATAAGAATGAACTAAATTTAAAGGATTAATTTTTCACGTGTTGAAACACAATTTCAACAATGTGTTGAAAAAGGAATCACGTACAGGTTATGTGTATTCCCAATATTCTATTCAGGTCAGCTGTAAACATTTTGAAAGTATGTATAAGTTTGAGTGTATATAAATACAGGTGAATGTTGAGTCCTGGCACTGTATGGACTATATGGAAACTGGTTTAGGAAAGTAGAGCAATATTTTCCATTACTGAAAACATTACTTCTCTTTGATGTGTGTCCCCATATAATTATGGGCTCTGTTGAATATACTATATGCTATCCCAGATTTGTAGTCAAGTTAAAGCTCTTTTTTAGAAGAAGTAATATGAATATCCACTACAACCAATCTAATATCATTTCAGTAGTAAAATATCATCTCCTCACTTGTATAATTATCTGCCATATTATATGTTATTTGTTTTGTTTGTTTAGTCTCCTCCACTAGAATGTAAGCTTCCTGAGAATCTATTTGTTTACTGCTAGATACCTAGTGCTTAGAATAATGCCTCATGCATAGCAATTATTTAATGTGTTTTTCTTTTTTAATGAATAGACAAATAAGACCCTATTAAAGACACCATCTTAAATTTGAAGGTGCTTAGTAGATTTTACTAACAAAAATCATGCTGGGACCTAAGCTGATTGTACAACTACTATTGCAAATTTGACAGTTGCTGTACTAAGTGAAAAAAGAATGATTTATAGGGGTTTTAATTGGCACTTAAGTGCCAGAACTACTTGTATGACTCCATCCAACTGCAAGAAAGCCAGCGATTGCAATCATATAATTTTCCCAGAAAGGGATCCAACTGGTAACACCTGGCAATAGCACTAATGGCACCCCTACTGCCATTTTACTCTTTGATAGAAAATTAAATATTAAGACCTCATATTAATTTTTGTTATGTTAAACATTTTCCAATACCATTTTTAATTTTTTTATATTCTTTTGTAAGGAAGATTGGTCCTGAGCTAACATCTGTTGTCGATCTTCCTCTTTTTGCTTGAAGAAGATAGTCCCTGAGCTAACATCTGTGCCAATCTTCCTCTACTTTGTACATGGCATGCCACCACACCATGGCTTAATGAACCGTGTGTAGGTCTTCGCCCAGGATCCAAACCTGTGAACGCTGGGCCACCGAAGCGGAAGGTGCAAACTTAACCACTGGCCATGGGACCAGCCCCTGAAACATTATTTATTGAAGTGAAAAACAGCCCCATGCCTTGTGGTTTTCACGTGCAACTTTGTCTTGTTCACAGCTGTGATTTACTGCCATCTACAATGAGTCTGCCATGACTTTAAGCATTTCATATGTATTATTTCTAATCCACACATCAACTGTTTGTAGTAGGTATTTTTGTCTCCATTTTATAGCAAAGAAGAACTTGAAATTCTAAAAAAGTTAAGTTGTTTATCCAAGATAACATGACTACTAGATAGAGTAAAGGGGATCTCACAGTACTGATTATCTCCAAAAAAATTATAATTTCAACCTCACCAAATTAATAACCTCTCATTGATGTTCATAATGATGACCTGAGTCATTAAGGGGATATAAGTATAGGCCCATTATTTTCTGTTTAAGGAGATGAATAATACATTTTAGAAAGATAACATTCTATATGGAGATTATTACTATATACATATATATTATATGTATATATATATATATATATTTCCTCCACATTTTCTCTTGCTAATAATCCTTCCTGGATGCCAGCATATCACTTAAGCAGTCTCTCCTGGTCTAATTTATTAAATTTAGTCAACTGACAGTTTGGCAACCAGAGCCACCTTAGCAGTGTTATGTTTAGAAAAGGAATAAAAAGACCTTAAACGATAACACGAGGATAAGTCCTCTGAGTAAAGTAATTAAACTCTACTTACTTTATAGTCAAGGGCCGTTTTTACTCCACTTCTTATACTAGTATGGAGATTTTGAATGTGAGGTTGTAAGTTTCTACAAAGTTCAAAATAAGTGATATTAAGCTGTAAAAATTATGCATTTAAGAATTTATGTTCTTTGGGTATTTATTTTTTAGCTTCTGGAAAACCAGTGTTCTACTAAAAGTCATTTGTGTCTAACTTGTGTCAGCCGTTCAGACCAAGATTATGAAATTTATTCAATAGTTTTCTAAAGATTTCAGAACAGTGTTTCTGGAATGTTCTAACTCTTCATTTCCTGCCTTATTGTCTCCTTAAAGTTTTAAGCCAGATAGTGAACATTTTCAATTACTCCATAAATTTAAGCTTAATTTTCTCCCTAATCTTAAATTAAGACCAACTCAATAGAAAACAATGGTGCAACAAGAGCAGCGTAAGGAGAGGAAATGACTAGGAATTCAAGTTGATCCTCCTTTTCTGTTTTGGAGTTCTCAATTTGAGATCCTTCTCCAAAGCAATGTTTAGCTGGGGCCTTGCCTGCATAACCAGGAGAGGAAGCATTAGCCAATTATATTTCAGCACCGAGGAATTAGGACTGGCTACATAATTTGTGGGGTCTAGTGAAAGATGAATATGAAGCATCCCTTGTTGAAAATTGTTAAAGATTTCAAAATAGTGACAGTAGAACATGAAATCACGATGGTTGTCCATAAAGCTGGCTTGTGAGGAAGGACTTCACTATGGGGCCCTGGGGGTTACTTTACACCAGCCTAAGGGGCAAGCTCTTTCAGCCCTTAGCTGCTTTTTCCTCCTAAATTAGATCTTCTGCAAACGAAAGGGGAGGGACTATCCTTTATTGATCTTTAAATATGTGCCAGCAGCTTCCCTGCATCTTATTTAGTTCTCACAGTTACTCTGCTAGGCAACTGTTGTCACCACATTTTTACATATGTGAAATAAAGAGTCAGGATATTAATTTGTCAAGATCCTAAGAATTTCTCACTCTGGATCACTGGGTTCTTCCACCATATCCCCTTTCCTTGTTCCAGCATCTGCTTAGCTGCTCTTTCATTTATGAATGCACGCATCTCTTAGGAAAGGTACTGGGTGGTTGGGAAGCAGAATGAGGCTTGGATAACACTGTAAAGTTCTTTGCAACTTTGGGCTTAGGTGATTCTCCAACAGAACTAAAAACAAGTTAGCTTGGGATCTGTGTCATTCTAATACTTTTTTGTAATGAGTCCACATATATAATTAATTGGCAAAGATCTACTTAGTGATTCACACCTAAAGTCCACTAGCTGCCCAGACTTGTGTGTCTATAAAAATAAAGTAGCACCTATTCACTCTTTTCTAAATGGCCCCTGGAATTTCTCATCTCATGTCTCTAAAAGCAACTGTTACCAAAAAAAAAAAAATCTTCTCGAAGACTCTTAAAGCTTCCTTAATAAGTAAAGAAAACAATTCACTTTTGAAATATCTAGGAAGATATATGAAGCAAAATCATTTTCCTTTTCTCTTTGCATAGATATAATTATAGATATAATTACTTCAGTTTATGTAATTCTAAGGAATGGCCCTGTACTATCTTTAAGAAGACTAAATAAAACAACTCAATCTTACAAAAAATTAAATTTTAAATGAAAATAATTTAAAGTAATTGTGAATAGAGTAGGGATGAAATTATTTGATCCTTTTTCTGTTTCTGTCCCATAAATGTGACGGAAACAGCAGACTGCTAAAATCTAAATAACCTGAAGGACATCCTCTAAGTCACCTGGTAGAGAAAACAAAGATCCCTCTACTAGAGTAAATCTGCACAAAAGAAAATCATAAAATTTACTTTCACAAAATCTTTATATGTCAATAAGCAATCCTCTTAATTATCTGAGCATTTTAGTGCTATTTTGAAAGATTATCTGGTTGGAAAAGGAGGTAAAACTTTGATTGGTTGTAGTTAAACCTAATTTTTTCTTGCTCAGGATACCATAAATAAGATGACGATAAGTTTAGTCATTGGTGTTTTGGGAGAAATAATCTGCTTTATTTATTTAGCTTTGAAGAAAATCCTAAAGTGCTTCTAAGTCCAGTTTAAGTGTACATATTCCTTCAGAGAAGATATCTTCTTAATGGCTTCTTGATGGTAAATTCTCTTAGAGCTTGTGGAAAAAAGAATAGGTACCTGGGATAAACTTTCAGAAAGAATGTACTAGGAGACACACCCTGATTTTCACTAAAGACTGTCTCTCTCTCTGAATGATGCAAGCCAGATGGTGAGAAGAAATATCATCTTTCTAGGTATGAATAGGTTGTTTTAAAAATATTCTTGTTTTTCTCAGTTTGTTTTCAATTTTTGTTAACTTCATCTTAGGTTCAATTGTGAAGGAAGTAAACATAGAGATAAAAACAATCCAGTAAACACCAGGATATGGAGATTCCTTATTAATATACCATTACATGCATTCACTTACTCAACAAATATTTGAGAACCTAATTTTGCCAGACATTTGGGTAGGAATCAGGCATACAGAAGGTTAACAAGACAGAGAAAGTTACCACTTGCCTGGATCTTATGTCCCAGTAGAATGAACCAGAACACAAAGAAACAAGTATCTAAGGTGATTTTATATAGTGATACTTCCCATGAAGATAAACAGGTTGATGAGCTAGGGGGTGACTCAGAGGGTAGGTGAGTGTGTGTGTGTGAAAACCTCTCTGAGGAGGTAACAATTGAGCTGAGACTTGAAAGATGAGAATGCGATATTTATATGGAGAGCAAAGCAGATCATTTGATTTCTGGGTTTACTTGGTTAAGTAACTGCTTGCACTCAAAGACTTTTAGGATCCCTCATTCCTTAAAATTGGATGCTTCCTCAATGTTCTCATGGGACTATTTGGGTTTAAAATAAGCACAGTAATCTAACTTCAAAGAACCTTTCCTTAAAGCAAGGAAGTGGAGCCACCGCCTGACTGTGTGCTGCCCACACAGGAAGGAGTTCACATCTGCCATCCCCACCTCAGTTGGTAGCAGGAGAAACAGGATCTGGGATGGATGGCTTTAATCCACTCTCTGCCAGGGTTCCAAACTCTAACCATAGCTCTCTTTAGTCAAATGTTGTCCCACAAGCCTTGAGGGGAGGTTGAAAAGGAGAAAGGAAGACAAAGCAATCAATCAATCAGTCATCAATCAATCAGTAGGTGCTTTTGTATATAGAGTTCCTGTTCTGAGCCAGACACAGTACCTGAGCTTTAGTGAAGTCTTGTGAGGCTTCCAGTCCAGCAGCATCGGTAATCGCTGGAGTAGCTATAAATCTTCACGGATTTATGTCCATTGGAAAAGGAGAAGTGAATGTGAGGATAGTGCAACTATGAAATTAACTTATCGCTTTGCAATTGGATTCTCTCCCCGTCCCCCAAGAACCAGCTACTTTTTCCTAAATATCACCTCCTTACTCATAGATGTTAATCAGTGGCGCACTGGAGAAGGAGTCCTACGAGTGTCTAATTGCTACATTTTCAGGAACTTTATAAAGAGTTTGACATCATCTTGATAGTTTGAAATTGGCCATGGTGGGATTATTTATACTACAGCCATACACAGATGGTGCATATCAGGTTTACCCCACAGAGAACCAGTTATAAAGCTTTTACCAACATCCCACTGCACTCTAAGCTTCAGGAAGGATTTCTCCTTCCTCTTCTCCTCAGCACCGGTAATACTTACCGTAGCGTGTAGTACAAATAAGCTGTAACTAGGAGTGATTACTCCCTGGTGTCAGAGTTCAGCTTGGACAGAGAAATGTGCTTGGGGAAGGGGCTGATACTTTCCACTTTGCATGAAGCTACCAGTTTCTTCAAGAGCTCCCAAGAGAAAACCGTTCCCTTAGAGTTCTTCCAGAGTGATTGGCCCTCCTGTGCCAGCCTCTGGCTGCTTTCTCAGGCTTCTGGCTACTTTCTCAGGCCATTGCCTGCAGCTGCATGCTCAGGGCCCTCACTGGCATCTGGAGGAATGCAGTTGGCAAAACAGGTGCTAAATGTAGGGCAGAAGCCCATTGGGTGCGTCACTGTCCTGTTGATGCTGTTTCCTCAGTTCAGAACTGTGCTCATGAATTTTCATGTACCAGGTATATTGGGCAACATATGCCTTGTGCTCTAGTTTGGTGGAGATTTTTAAAGAATGTGCTGTTTGATTGGTAGCTTCTCTACCTTTATTCTTTAAGGAATTTTACCTAGATATACTCACATTGTAATCCTAGCCTTAGGGTTCTGTCCTAATATCTTATATCCTTTCATTCCTCGTTCTGTTTGTTTTAATAATTCCAATGTTTAACATCAGATCTACAAATAGATCTAATAACTGACCCGTGTTTTCATTTCTTTCCTCTGTTCTTCTAGTGTAGATTGTTTTGGAGTTTGGGGAAACAGATTGTGTTCCAAAAATCATCATTTTTCTAAGATGTGACTTGGGGAAATAACTGAATCCTACTGTCCGTGAAATAGGTGTCACTATTTCTTTCCATAGACCTCTTGAGAAAATTGTGTAAATAAGTGAGACCATGTGAGATGTTTTATACTTCCTAAGGAATTAGAATGCATACGTGGAAATACAGGAAGGGCATTTCTGAGATTCACAAAAGGCCCTTTTCTCCCTGATATCTCCTTTTTCATTTAGTTATGCCAATCTGTCTTGCTACTCTCTTGACCACTCCTATGTGAGGACATTTGCTACTCTGATGCTAGCTGAGATTTCTGTTCTGCCACTTAGTATTGATTTGGATATTGATCTTTTTGAGTATTTACCTTGTTACAGAATTGTATGGAAATTATTATTTATTAATGAAACATAATTCAGCCTTGAAATGATCTCCTCTCTAGGATGAGAAGTATAGGTTCCTAACATCTCTCCTTCTGTGTCTCTCTCTGGCACCCTGCCCTCACCACTCTTCACGCCCAACCCAACGTGCTTTTAAATATATCTTTTTCAAGACTCACACAAACTAAGCTGTGTATGATCTGTATTTCCCTGCTGCATTAGCTTCTGATACCATCTGCTTCATTGCTTCAGCAAGGCAAACGCAGAATGGGCTCTTTTTGACGTGTTGCCAATTACATTAGAGAAGGAGGAAAAAAATAACAAGAGACTGAAGAACAAAATAGAAACAGCAGCACCTGGGGATGATATTGATGTGCTCGCACAACCATTCTTGTTTGTTGACAAGTTTAAATGGAAATCTCAAGCTATTTTTCTGAGTAAATGTCCATGTCACTGCTTTGTAGTCTTAATGTGGCCTGTTTGGTTTCTGTTGACTTTGACTACTTTGTGTATGACTTCTTTACCTTTTATCTCCCCGAATTTTACTAAGCATGGCAAATAAATAACTTCAACCACCATGGACCACTTTCAGTGAATCCAATTCCAGTTTATTTGGTTACAAGGATCCAACTCCACCAGTCTTCTAACTACCACCTCCCCACTCCCATCCTCTCCCTTCTTTTCAATTAGATGGTCAAACCATGAAGTGCCAGCTTGCTTTTGGCCTCTTTCTTTAGGATTTTTCACTTCCCCCATTTGAGGAATTTATTAAGGTGAACAACCATCCAGGCTGGCCAGAAACTTTCCTAGATTTGGCACTGAAAGTCCCATGTCCTGGGAAACCCCTAAGTCTTGGGCACACTGAGATGGTTGATCACCTTACTTCTGATTCATCAGCTGAGGAACGTGAAAGAAATGTTATACGATATTGTGCTGCATTTAGTCTCTTAATTGAACTCAAGGCCATATCTCCTACCAGATGGACAAACTAAAGCCTGTTAGCCAAATTCAGCCTAGGGACTGCATTTGTATGACCTGTGACTTAAGAATATTTTTTTATTCTTAAAGAGTTGTTAAAAAAGTGAATATATATATATATATTCATATATGTCATATTCATAATCATGTATATGCATATACAACATATATTCATATATATATATATATATATGATAGAGACCACACATGGCCTACAAAGCCAAAAACATTTATTCTCCAGCCCTTAATAGAAAAACTTTGTCAACCCACAGATTCCATACTTCTGCCTTTGTCAGGCAACAACAGGGCTTAGGATGTTCAACCAAAGTCCATTTTGCTAATGAGATGCAGGGAGAAAAATAGTGATCTTTGATTATTGAAAACAAATTCTAGAAATGACTCTCACACCATTCTTTTGTTAATATTTTATTATTCTAGAGAATAAGGCAAGCAGTGTATAGAGCACAAATGACAGAATTTTGTTTAAAAAAATTGCTTTTAGTTCAAGTTAACAGTAGTGACCAAAGTGTCATCTTTGTGCATAGTGGCTAACAGTTTCCTGGTACATATTGTAGATGATCTCCCCACATCTGTCTGCTATAAATGGTTAGTTTAAACCAATAAACCTTTCCTGGGCCAGGGATAACATGCCTTTAATTGGCCCAATCAGACAAAAGGAAAGAATTTACATTCCAAAGACATTTACAAAAGATATTGTCACCAGCTAACTGCCCCAAGTTGCTTGAAGAATTACTTAAAGAGTTGCTTAGTTGCTTAAAAAAGAAAAGTCCCATCAGCAGTTAGTAGTTCCTCAAAGTAGTTGGGAAGTCCTTAAAGCAATTTTCCACACCTAGCACTGCGTTTTGAAGTTATGCTTTCTTACAGGCATTAAGGCAGCCCAACTGAGACAGAATGTGGTCAGATGCCAAACGACAAAACTAGCTCAAACCAAAAAGATCCAAGATGGCGATGGAATGCTATACACAGAAAGAGATGTGTGCAGAAGTTGCCATGTGCAAGAAGGGGGAACTGTGCATGCCCCAAGACAAAGCTTCTTCTATGCATATTCATCCCCTACCCCAAATAAAAGGTACATACTCCCTTCACTCAGAGGGCCACAGCTTTCTGAAACTATTCCCTGTGGTCTCCATTTTATTTGCTGTGTGCTGTAAATAAAATGTCTGCTTTGTGTGACAACTACTTCTGGTGTCATTTGATTAATTTGCAAAGGAAAGGAGTCACTTTGGTTCAGTGACAGTATGTATACCTGGAACTGTAAGTTTAAAAATTTGACAAATTGAAGGATTTTCTCTACTTGTGAAATAGGTTTTTCTTTTCTCTTCATCTTTTGTTGTTCAGACCAAGGATGGAAATGAAATCTTAGAAGTTTAAAGTTGTTGAAAGAATTAACTTTCTGTTGAAGCTTCTGGTTGGTCACAAGCTGTTTGATTTATATTCTTAAGTTCAGAATAATTCTTATTGGATCAGATCATATTTTTATTACCTCTTTATAATATTTAAGGGTAAATCTTTGATAATTGTAATCCAAGACTGGCCAGAGTAATTTTCCCCTTAATAGCATAACAAGGGTACATATAAACTATCAGAACAATTAGAAATGAGATACTTGGCTGTGACACCTGTTTCATTATATATTCTTTCCAATATAAAATTTAAAAATCATAACAAATCTTAAGTGTGTCCATTTGTTTTATTCTAAGACGAAGAATGGTCTTAGTCTTTCTATTTTAATGGAAATTTTTTATTTAAAGATTGTCACCTGAGCTAACATGTTGCCAATCTTCTTTTTTTCATTCTTCTTCTTCTCCCCAAAGCCTCCCAGTACATAGATGTACATTCTAGTTGCAGGTCCTTTTAGTTGTGCTATGTGGGATGACACCTCAGCATGGCCTGATAAGGAGTCCTAGGTCTCCACCCAGGATCCAAACCAACGAAACCCTGGGCCACTGAAGCAGAGTGCATGAACTTAACCACTCAGCCATGGGGTTGCCCCCTGGAAATGGTTTTAAACAATAGAATTGTGAAGGTTGGCTTTATTGCTCTTTGAAATAGAGATAGCCTATCTCCATTCACTTTAGAACATCCTTTGCTGATGCTCACTTGTGGCCTTATTTTTGACATGGTCAGTAGCCAACTGAGAGGAATCTGCTTTTCTGCTTCACATTCTCTAGCTAAAACATGTTTTAGAATTTAAAATCATATAAGAACCTGGTTTAATACAGGGCTGTTAACCAGTGGTGAGTTGATTCCTAGAAAATTCATAAATGGGCCTTAAGGATTAATTGTCTTGAAAATGTATACATTGGATAATTGCCTTTCAGCAGGAAGAGAGTAGAAGCTTTGCCATTCTCAAAGGGAGCCTTGCTAAACAATGATACAAAACGATTCAAACCCTTCATTCTACTGATGGATAAACTGAGGCACTGGTGGTTATGAGACTAATCATGATCACCTAAACAAGTAGAAGTTCTGTGTTGGAGCCAAAATGAAGGACATCTGCCTTCCAATCCTGGGTTCTTGTCACTTGAGGAAAAGCTCTATGTGTGTGTGTGTGTCTGAGAGAGAGAGAGAGAGAAAGAGGATAGTAAAGTAGTTCTTAGGCATATTCTTCCTTCAACTTAATGTAAGTCTCTATGTAGAGTAGGCTTTCCAGAAATGTGATTGATTTTAAAATGTGTGGCTTAGGAAACCTGCCTTGCTCTTCCATATGTCCAACCCTGATATGTGACAGAGTTGGGCCTGTTATTGCAGTGAATACATTAACAGATGATGTCATAGCTTTAAATATTTAAATTTAAACCTACAAAATTTAAAATTTAACTTAGAAATTAACTATCATTTAAGTTGCCATCTGTAGATAACTTGGAACCTGTGCCAGT
Source organism: Equus caballus (assembly GCF_041296265.1). Taxonomy (NCBI): domain Eukaryota; kingdom Metazoa; phylum Chordata; class Mammalia; order Perissodactyla; family Equidae; genus Equus; species Equus caballus. The sequence goes on from NC_091707.1 coordinate 39,877,730, forward strand.
CTAATTAGCAATCAGGAATATGGTAATTGCTTTTGGCATATGAATGTGGGAAACTTCTCTGGAGTAGAATAATGCCAAGTTGTGCATTTCTGAGTCTCTTTCCTTTCAAATTGACAGTGTCAATATTCTAATATTAAATTACTTGGCATTCTGTTTGAGGCTTCAAAATAAGTTTTGTTTGCATTTTTTTAACCAAGGAGTAATATTTGTCTATCTATCATCATCTTCTTCCTACCTTCTTAAGTCTAGAGCAGGATTTCTCAACCTGGGCACTATTAACATTTTGGAGAAGATAATTCTTCATTGTGAGGGACTGTCCTGTACTTTATAGGATGTTTAGCAGCATCTCTTACCAATATTCACTAGATACAAGAACACTTCCCCCACAGAATCGTGACACCAAAAATGTCTTTAGACATCACTCCTGGATGAGAAGACAGGTAAAGAGCATTTATCCTATAAACTGTAATTTCATGAACGTAGTAAAACACACGATTAATACTTCTGGGAAATTGGCTTTCTAAATTTAACAGAAAAAAATGTTAGCCCTCATACTTAGTTCATCTATAGATCCACTGCACATATCAAGTTGTTTCAAGAAATAACATTTTATTCTTCTTTGATGTATATATATGCGTCAGGTTTCCTATTTGAGGGGCCAATAATTATAATTTATAAATTTATTAACTTGTTTTAGTATAAGTGTTCCACTTTTGCCTGGTTCATATTTTTCCCATTATACATTTTCACAAATAAAATTCCTTTCATGTAGTAATATATATATAATACAGAACTTTTAAGGTTAACAGAATAACCTTGACAGTGAATTACTGCACAGCTGCACAGGGTGTGCCTTCACTGAAATAGCAGCTGTTTGGGGTTGGGTGATGCCCTCCCCTAAACCCAGATGTTTACCTGGGTGGGGCCCCTTGCCTTTGGGAAGATTCTTTCCTATATGCCAAGTAGCTAGGAAATACGGAGGTGGGGAGGACCCCTCAGGAGGAGTAAATAAGTATTTAGTTACGTTGTTAGACAATCTCAGAAAACAGTCACCATTTCTACCACCTTTCCCCCTATAAAATGTATATTTCTATTTAGCTTTTCAGACACTTGTACGTTTTCAGAAACATGTTTTATAAGAACGTGGAAGACTGATTTTATTTCCTTTATATTCGTGATACAAATTACTCAGCAGATGTAGACAGTTTCTTTTCCCCCTAGTACCGGCTTCTGTGCTGGCCAGGCCATGGGGATGTCTCAAATTCTCTTCTAGACTCAGCCTTGGTATTATGATCCTAAATCTGATAGTGACTTCCCAAGTACCAATTGCCAGCTGTTTGGCTATGAAAACCCTCCTCTCTGGGAAGCAGTTTCATCTTTCTTTGCGTCACCTTGTTTGAAGAGCAATGAAATCCAATTATCCTTTACAATGATTTGTGAAGTAGCAAATGCAGTTGACATCTGTTCAGTAAATTCGGAAGACGGTCCATTTTTATTTTCCCCCTAGAGAACTAAAGTCATCACAGATTTTGTCCTTTGGCCTTCCTTTGGTCCCTTGTTGTAGCCTTGTGATTGTCCAAGAATGGTTGAGTTAAAAAACTAAAAGAAGGAGAACCAGGTGATAAGAACAGAAATGACTTTTCACTATATGGGAGGTGTTGGGGGTGGGGGAGCAGTGTTTGGCCCTAAGCATTTTGTTGAGAGATCAAGATAATTAAGTAACCAGCATTTTTATGGCAATTTATTCACTCTTAAATTTAGCTATATTTATTGGGCCCCTATAATATGCCAAGTGCTTTTCCTAGGTAGGGAGGATAGGGATGTGAATAATATAAACAATTACTCTCATCAAGCAGCTAAATAATAAAGAACTAAATCAACATGTAAGCAAGGTAATTACTGATAATGAAAATTACTATGAAGAGGGGTGGGGGAGGCTGCTATGATAAAAAGGGGAACAAGGAGTGTTCCTTCAAGGGGGATCAGGAAATATCATTTAAACTGAGTTCTGAATAGAAAGGAGCCAGCCCTGCAAATGCTGGGGCAGATGAAGGGGACCAGAATGTGTCACTCCAAAACATGTCACTTCGATATGAGGATTATTTTGAGCTGAAGGCAATTACAAAACGGCAGATAGAGGAGACCCTCTGCCCTCCCCCTTTCTGTCTCAAAGCAGGGCATAAATTTCCCTTTGTAAAGAGGACATGAATTTCCATTTGTAAAGGTGTTCCTTTCTTGTGTGTCAGGATGAGGAGAGAGATTCTTAATCATTGAGATGACTCTTAAACTCCTCACTGGAGATAGCTCCGATCATCTCTGCACAGCGAACCTCACTAAACAACCCTTATCTACCATACATTTCCTAGTCACCTTCTTACAGTTTACCTTCCCGAGAAGCCCGAACTCTCTGTTCCCTTTGTCTAGTCACTTCTCCACAATTTATTGCCCTTTGTTAAAATGATATTAGCTTTCAATTCTAACCACTCCTTAAAGTTTTCACTTCTTTTCTCTGTGTAGACTCTGTGCATGTAAAACTAAATTAAATTTGTATGCATAAATTAAATTTGTATGCCTTTTCTCCTGTTAATCTGTATTTTGTCATTTTAATTCACAGTTTCCAGACACTGAACCTAAGAGGGTAGAGGAAAGTTCTTTTTTCCTCTCTTACAGCAGGGGAGCATTTCCAAGAAGAGACAAATAGTGAGTGCAAAGTCCCTAACAGGAGTTGCTTTAGTGTGTTTGAAAAGAAATAAGTGCAGTGAATGGGGTTTAAAATGTAGGAAGGGATCGGACCAGGGATGCTCTTATAATCTATGGAAAGACATTTGGGCATGTATGTGTTTGTCAAAATATGAAAAGAAACTGTTGGAGAAGCTAAGTAGGAGAATAACGTAAATTTTACTTTATTTATTTTTTAAAATATCACACTGGCTATTCTGAGAAGAATGGATAATAGAAGATGAAGAATGGGAAGAAGGAGAGGATTCCGAGAAGATGACATCAGTGTCAGAACAAGTTTTTCAGTCTCTCCAAATTGCCTCATAAAAACAGAGAAAGTAGGGACTGGCCCTGTGGCCTAATGGTTAAAGTTTTGTGCACTCCACTTTGGCGGCCCAGGTTTGTGGGTTCTGATCCCGGGCATGGACTTACACCATTCATCAGTCATGCTGTGCAGAGACCCACATACAAAATAGAGGAAGATTGGCACAGATATTAGCTCAGGGTGAATCTTCCTCCAGTGAAAAAAGAGGAAGATTTGCAAGAGTTGTCAGCTCAGGGTGACTCTTTCTCAGGAAAAAACAAAACAGAGCAACTAGATATCAAAACACAACAAAACAGAAAAACTTGGACAATATTTAAAATAAAATTAGATGGCAAGGTACCCCTAAGAATCTCCAAATAGAAGGGAGTAGAGACAACCCCTGTGTACACTATTACTGTGTGTTTGCAGCAGGGAGTGGAAGGAAGGAATGAAGCAGGTCAGTTTTAGAACCATGGCTCTGAAAGAAGGGTTTGCCCTCTCCACTACTGGATGAGTGCAAGGGCCTGCATTAAGGACTGAAGAGGCCAGAACATTCTAGCCCCTTTTAGTTGACTTGCTGGGTTTCTTCCTAGAACAGGGCCCTACACTGAGGAAAAACTGCTCTAAGAGTGGAAGCAAAATCGAGCAGGACAGGGACAACAGAGATGAAGGAAGGAGAAGCTGTAGACCAAAGTGAGGGAGAGGAACAGAGCTAGGGCATCTCCAAAAGCAAAACGGCCATATTTTTTAACACTATGCACATAAAACAGAAGAGGGAGGTTTGTGAAGCTTGAGACACTTTTCTGCTTCCTGCCTCTTTCTAAAAGTTCTGAAAAACAAATTTCAAATAAAAATCTTTGGAGTGATAGAGCCTCGTTGTTGCTTAAAAGGGTAAGTGAATATGGAGAAAATAGAGCAACAGATGATACAGGTAAGTTAAAAATGTACAGTAGTCCAAGAAGTCTACAGACCAAATGCTTGTTTAGAGAAATCCTAATACATTAAGAAAAATAATTGATTGAATTGATTCAGCTTGGCTCCTAGTAAGTTGATTAGGAGGCGCTACCCAGGTGGTGCCTTTGTAACCATTACACATCCTTGCTTACTGTTTTATTCAGCTATAAATTTCGTTTTTAATGAAAAGTCTGTGTGAGGCTTGCACAGAATTTGTATTCACCTTTCATTCAACGTCAGCAATATCTTAGCCAACCAAGTATGCGCCACAGGAATCCTTGGCAGCGTAAACTAGAGAAAGCATTGTTTGGCTGTTTCAATGTTCACCGTATTAGACTTTTGGATTTTTGTCAAAGCTGAAATGTTAAGGTTTGGATATCGATCTGTACACTAAATGATCATCATTTGAATTTCTTTTCAGACTACTTTTGTCCCTTTAGGTAGACCCAAGATGAACTGGGCAGTTGTGGTTTTCTTTTATATGCAGATTAACTTTTTTGCACAAATTTTCTGTTACAAAGCCCGTAACATGAGTTTCCCTTAAAAATGTTGTACCACACAGTAAGCATTTTCTAAGCTAATGAGAAAAAGACGAAATGGGCAAACTTAAGAGAGAAAATAAAAGAGAAGATATAAAAAGAAATACTAGATGTTCTCTTACTTAATAATACCTTCTCTGTGAGCTCTCAACTTACATAAACAAACAGCTGCTGCCATTTCTGTGCCTCACACACATGTTCCCAGGTGTCTTTCCATGGAGCCCCCACTACTGCTGTCAAAGGACAAACGGAACCACTGGAATGACGCTGCCTTCTCAAGGAAGCCAATAGCTTTGAAGTCTGGGTACCAACACCTAAGAGGTTGTTTCCTCTTGAGAGCCAGGTCCATCATTTCCATTCTAGGGACCAACCTTCCTTCATCAAACTCTAATAGCACTTGTTAGGAGCTTCTGACTCACCAGTCTTTCTCATCCTGTAAGGAATAGCCCCTGCTCCTCCTCTTACTGACTGCTGTTATCATTCTCCATCTCATGCTGTATCCCCACATCTCCTCTGAAGCTCCATTGCAAACAGAAACCGTTGAATTTCAAATATTCTGTCCATTTATCACATCATGGAGAATATCATGTATGCTGACTTTGGTTCATAAAGTGCACTCATTCCATCTCTGAAATCCAGTCAGTATGGACGAAGGAGAAAGTCTGTCCATGTTGTGCTGTGGAAAGGTTGAACCTTTTTTGTTGGTACAGGGGAGAGAAGGGTACATGAGAATTACTCCTGACATCCCTGTTGGAAGCTGGGTTGGATTTTCCCACAGAAATTATAATGAAACTGTTTCTAGTTAAATTGGATTATGGGGCTTCCCTGGTAAACTAATTTCCCCTATGCCGTTATTTCTAGGGGTAAATATTTCAAATTTCAAGCAATAACTTATCAAATGCCATTTGAAAGAGAGCCAAACCATTAGATGTATACTGCAATCCTTTGCCATCCTTCCTATGCTTCCTCCTTGTGTTAATCATATATATACCTACGTCATGTATGAACACTAAATGTACACAGGATAGAAGTTCAAAGAACATATTTTTTAGTTAAATATTACCAAAGCTAATTTTGTAACGATACCAGAGAGATACATAGATGAATAAGGATTTTAGCCCTGCCCTCAGAGAGCTCATTTTCAAGGGGAGAAATTTGCATCAATAAGCAATAATAAAAGGAAAGTACCTCAGCCAAGATAAATACAATTTGCTATGAGAACATACTCAAGAGGGATTAGTTCTGCTGGTGGGTTTGAGGAAGCACCAAATGAGAGGGGTCATTTAGCTCAGGCGTCCAAGTGTAAGTCCACTAGAAAGAAAAAGGGGGACAGGATATTTGGGCATGAGCAAAGATAATGGATAGGTCTTCTGTTTTAAATGTTGAATGTGATTCAGTTTCTGCTATGCATCTCCTATTTTTAAAATATTTATTATAGTCCAAACACTGCCATTCTCTTCTCTTTAATCCTTTGTTAGATTTTCCCAGTTCCTTTACATATTTCAAATAGACAGAGACACCGTCACACTGTTTCATAAATGCTTGATGTCCCTGACCTATTATTTTCTGGAGGTAGCATGAGCATGAAAGGCATTGGGATTCTGTTCTGCTTCCCTTGACTGTACTCTTCCAAAGCTTTCCAGGAACACACTCAGATAAAGGCGGGAAACACTATCCTCACTGTGTGTCTTTCAACCTTGTGTTCCATCCAATCTGGGTTATTCTCAGGCAGTGGCATGTGCCATCTTTCTCTTCTCCTAGATTTTGCATGTCTAGTGCCTTCTGCCTTAAGCATTTTCCATCACCATTTAGCCTAGCTTATTTGTGCTTATGATTCAGAATGCATTTTTGGTGTTCCTTCCTTTGGGTAGCCTTCCTTGAATTTCCAAATCTATCAGACCATTGCGTATTAGGTGTCTCTGCTTTGTGCATTCATTAAAATTCATATTTCTCCTATCAAATAACTCTGTATTATAATTACTTGTTTAATCACCTCTACTCACCACTAGACTGCAAATTCCTTGAGAGAAGAGATGGTTTTGTCTTATTTATTATTAAATTCCTGGTGCCTACCTTAGTGTATATATAAAATAGCTGCTCACTAAATAATTGTTGAATAAGTTAATGGACATTGTAAAATAATGCTACCAATAATATCTCTAATTTACTCATCATTTATTTCTAGATACTTTAAATATATCATCTTATTTTAATTTAATTTTAAATAAAAATCATTTGTGAGAGCTATTATTATGCATCGTTTTAGACAAATAAACTGAGACTTGGAGAAAGAACTTGCCAGAGATTTCTCTGTTTAAAATGGGGCCACTTTGGAGGGGCCAGTGCAGTGGTGTAGTGGTTAAGTTTGCGTGTTCCACTTCAGTGTCCTGAGGTTTGCTAGATTGGATCCCAGGTGCAGACCTACAAACCACTCATTAAACTGTGCTGTGGCAGCGTCCCACATAAAAGAACCAAAAGGACTTGCAACTAGGATATCCAACAATGTACTGGGGCTTTGGGGAGAAAAAATAAAAAGAGGAAGATTGGCAACAGATGTTAGCTCAGGGCCAATCTTCCTCACCAAAAAAAGCAAAATAAGAAACAAAAAAAGGGACCGCTTTGGAGGCTCTCTAAAGGCTTTTTTGTTTTCCCCCAATAGACTTCTCTTTATAAGTCATATAGCCTAATATCATTGCATTGCTATACTCTCTGTGAGAGCACTTTGTAAAATCCAACTTTTGTCTTAGAAATAAGAAAGCGCATTTGCCAAGAGTCAATAAACAGACATCTCAAGCGGTTCAAACTTAAAAGGTAGACTTCAGAAGCTTTGAGAAACATTTAACCTTGACATTCTCCCATCCTAATTGACAAGCCTGATGTTGGTTACTTTCTGAGATAAGAGGGATTTTTCAGTGTATAATGTGCAGGTCATTGGTTTTAAGTTGGGTCCATTATAATTTATTGGAGTCCTGACAGTTCTAGGTGATATAAAGAAGAAGGATTGGCTTTATTAGGTAATTTCCCTGTCTTCGGTAGTGCTACTTTAATAGATAATAATGGTTAACAACTTGATGACATTTCCCTGATTTTATTTTAGCATTTGAAAGGTGATGAATTCTAGGACTCACTAATGTTGGAATGAGCTCATCGCCCAGAATAGTGAGTCTGGGAGTCACAAAAAGTCCATTTTTCCTAAACTTTAACCTCATGGCTTTAGCTCTGTGCCTCTCCAAGTACAACCTGACATTTGTGTCTGATTGGTCGAGAGCTCTTAGAAGCAATTAAGAGTACACTTGGATTCCCATCCAAATGTTCCAACTTAATATATTTTGATGGAGACAGAAAGCCCAAGTACTTTCCCAAGCTTGGAAGAAGGCTTTCAATACTACTTCATACTTAACACCAGACTTATATGGAAGCAGCTTGGTGACCTCCCCCTTTTTTTTTTTGATTAAATCTCAGGGACACTTGAAATTACCCTTCCCCCAAAACCTCCTTAATTTATTCCCAAATCGTGGACCTAAAACATAGGAAAAATGTTTTCATGTCATGATTAGAGATGAGGTTGCAAATAGCCATGGAAATAATACCTTGGCTTACATTTATGATTTGACATGTAGTTGTAATAGATCTTTTCCTATGGTCTTTGATAGGGTAAGAGTGAAGGAACATTAGAACCCTGGCCAGCTAAAGCAGAAAGGAGAAAGCTTGTGCGTTGAAGACAAGACAGCCATTTCACACTTTTTCTACGAGCTACTCCTGTCCACTCCCATTTGTCTCTCACTGTTGTTCTTCCCCTCCTTTTGTCTTGGCATTCTCTCTCTTCAAACTTTCTCTGCAGCTTTTAAAATAGAGCTTGTTCTTCGCTCACAAGAACTGATATGGTAGGCAGAATTCTAACAATGACCCCCAGCGACCCTACCCTTTGAGTGTAGGTGAAACCCATGACCATGATGACATTTCATTCCCATGATTATATTATCACATGTGGTAAAAGGGTGAACCTAAACTGATCACATGAGCCCTTTAAAAGCAGAGGGTTTCTCCAGCTTCTGGCAAAAGGTGAAGTCAGAGAGTCAAAGTGCAAGACGGATATGATGCACTGTTGCTGGTTTTGAAGATGGAAGGGGCCACATGACAGGAATGCTGATGGCCTTTTGGAGCAGTGAGTGGCTCAAGGCTGACTGCCAACAAGGAAAGGAGATCTTCCTTCCAACAACTGCAAAAAACTGCATTATGCCAACAGTCAAACAAACTCATAAGTGGATTCTTCCCCAATTCCTTTAGATAAGAGCCTAGTCTAGTCAACACCTTGAGGCCAGCCTTGTGAGACCCCAAGCATAGAACCCAGTTGAGCCCACCTGGACTCCTGACATACAGAACTGTTCAGTAACAAATGGATATTGTTTGAACTTCCAAATTTGTGCTAATTTGTGATGCAACAATAGAAAACTAATACAAGTGCAATTTATTTCCCCTCATGCATAGAAATGTTTGCCATTTCATACTGAAATTCACAAAACCAAGTTCTCAGCTGTTTAAAGATGTTACAGCATCTATAATTTTGTTGATGATGTTCATAACTTTACTGCGTTTTGTTCAGTTTTGATTTCAAATAACATTTCTTTATTTAATTTTTTTTTCAAACTGCACTTCTCTATATGTTTGTACCAATAGAGATGGTAGTCATTGGAAAATGTATTGATATTGAAATTATTATTCTACATCATCATAATCATCATTATCATCTTTTGTACTAGGTTTGCTCAGCTATGCAATAGTTACAGCATCTTAGAGTTGAGCGACTTTGAAGACATAGGATCCAGTCCTGGGTGAAAAAGAGAACCACCCCTATGATGGTATATCAGTATCTTTGTGAAGAATTAGGTGGGAGGGGACTTTTGAACCTCAGCTGATTTTTATAAATCATATCCTCTGCGGTACAACTTTGTGCAGGTTATTTAATCTTCCTGGATTTGTTTTTGCATTTGAAAAAATAAATTTGACTACTTGATGTTTGTCAAAAGAGAATATGAATTATGATATGTTTCTAACAGAAAAAAATGTGTCAATGGAAAAAGGATAAAACCAGAATTAATGAAATCACTGGTTGATAATCAAAGCTGTTTCCTTAATATAATCAGCTCTTTCCTTGCATATTCCCAGCCTAAGAAATTAAAAGTCAAGAACATGTGCTACAGTAGTGGATCTCGAACTTTAGTGCTCATCAGTATCACTTGGAGGGCTTGTCAAACTACAGCTTACTGGACTGTGCATCTAGAATTTCTGATTCAGTAGGCTCGGGGCAAGGCCAAGAATTTGTAGTTCTAACAATTTTTTAGGCACTGCTGCTGGGAATCACACTTTGAGAAGTACTGGGGTACTGAATCTGATCTGGGTATTTCCTGAGGGCTAGCTTGATTCCAGTGGGATTTAGAGCCTTTCAGGGCATGATGGGACCTATGATGAGAGCTAAGATTGTAAATGGAAACCTCCCTGGGGACTAAGCAGTGGCTTATTTATTTTCCAAACATTTACTGGGAACTTTATGTGGCTAAACTCCGTGTCTGGATAAAACTCTGTGTCATGCATAAAATTAATGTCATTATCCCAATAAGAGAAAGAGATGCACAAACAACAAAATATAATGTGATAACGCTAAAGATAGAAATGAGCACATTGTAGTCTAGAATGACAAAATTGGGTCTACTCAAAATATCAAGGAAGAAATGGCCCATGAGTTAATTATTAACTTATAATAAAATAGCTGATGCTTAGAGAAATATGTGTTTAGATGCTATGCTAAGCACAACTCATTGTCTTATTGAATTTGACATTCACACATGCACAATCTTAGAGTTAAATGTTATTAGTCTTTCATCTAGATTTTATCCCTGCTTACCCGCTTGGGGAAATGGGCTCAAATGTCCTTCAGTCTTTTGTCCTATTTTGAGTTTTTCTCTATTGGATTACTTCCATCAGCAGATCTACAAGCTATTAATCTGGGAAAAGAAACCTCTCTTTTGGACAAATTTTCTTCTCTGGTAATTGACTCGTCTCATTTTTGCTCTATAGCAATCTTAAAAATCTATATTTATTTGCCAATTCCTCTTTTGAACTTTTGCTAAAGATTGAAGGCCACTATTCCATCAAAATTATTTTGGTCAGTCATCAGTGATTTCTATTGTGCTATATCTAATGGTTAGTTCACAGTCACTAGCATTCGTCACAGTAGATCACTATCTTCTGTGATCTACTCTGAATATAGATCTACCTTGAAATACTTTCTTTACTTGGTCCCTGAGCCATTAAAATCTCCTGATTATGATAATCTCCTACCCCATGGACAACTTCCTCTAAGTATTTTTGTTACTTGTCATCTTTATAACATTTTAAATGCTAACTCTACTTTATTGAGATATAATTTTTACACACAAAAATAAAAATAAATCTTATGTTTACAGCTGAATGAATTTTGGCAAATGTATATACTGTAAAATCATCACCCAATGGAGATATAATGTTTCTTCCACCTTGAAATTTTCCCATATGCTACTGAAGTAACCACCGTACTGATTTCTATAACCATAGATAGTTTTGCTTGCTGTTGACCTTCATGTAAATGGAACATATAGTGTATAATCTTTTGTATCTGGCTTCCTTTGCTCAACATAATGTTTTTGAGATCTATCCAAGCTGGTGCATGTGACTTTAGTTCATTCATTCTTATCGTCAGTATTCCGCTGTAAACTATCTCTTCTTTATACACTGGCATTTGAGTTTCCTGTATTTGCTTCAAGTATTTCCTGCATTTGGAGCAGGTATGAGCATTCTTGGGGAAGTCTTTATATGGACATATGTTTTTGTTTCTGTTGGGTAAATATGTAGGGGTGAGTTTGCTGGATTATTGGGTAGCTGTGTGTTTAACTTTACGAGAAATTGACAAAAAGTTTCCCAAAGTGGATGTACCATTTAAACTCCCATGACCAAGTATGAGAGGAATTGTTTCTTGTCTTGAAATCTACTCTGTCTGATATTAATATAGCCACACCCAACTTTCTTTTCTTTCAAACCTCTCTGTTTTCTTATATTTAATGTTTCTCTTTTGTAAACAACATTTTATTTTTATCTAGTCTGACAATCTGTCTTTTAATTGGAGTGCTTAGTGTATTTATATTTAATGTAATTACCAATTTGGTTGGCTTTTTAAGTCTGCCATCTTGCTGTTTGTGTCCCATCTCTTTCTTCCTTTGTTTCTCCTTTTCTTTATATGTTTGAATTAATTGAGTATTTTTTAGTATTCCACCTTATCTCCTCCAGTGACCTGTAGCTATATGCCTTTGTATTATTTTTGTGATTGCTCTCAGGAATATAACATGCATTCTTAACTCAGCGTAGACTACTTTGAATTGATACAATAAAACTACAACTGATGAAAGGGTCTTAGAACAGTATAATTCCATTTAATCCTAGTTTTGTCATCTTCTCTATTGTTCTGTATTTTATTTTCATCTATGTTGTAGTTTCTTCACTTCTAGATGTTGGATTGTTCATTTTTAACCTATACTCATTCTCTTAGTGGTCACATGCGGTTTCATGGCTTTCAATATGCTGAGGACCCCCAAAATCTCTATGTAGTTTCCAATGAACTCTAGGCTCATATATTGGAACTTCTACTTGAAATATTAATTTTTATTTCTAATAGGAATCCAAATATTTCCTCTAAAAAGTGCTGTTTTCACAATATTCCCCATTTCATTAATTGCAACTTTGTTCTTCTAGTTGCTCATAAACAAAACCTGTTGTCCTTAGCTGTTCGTTTTCTCTCCTATCCACATCTACTCTTTCAACAAATCTGGTCTGTTCAACTTTCCTTATGAATCCAGAATCTGACTAATTTTCATCACTTCCCCTACTACACTCCTGACCCAGCTCACTATCACTATAATCTTGATTATTTCATTGGCCTCCTAAGTGGCCTTCTTTCTTATACCCTTACCCACTTTCAATTTAACAGTCATAGAGATTTTTTTTTTAATGTAATTGGATCAAAGCCTTCCAATAGAGTCTCATCTCACTCAAAGCAAAATCCAAAGTCCTCACTGTGATCTATAAGGTCCTACATGATCTGACCCCTGTTACTTCTCTGTCCTTACTTCCAATTGTTTTCCTGCCTTACTCATTCTGCTCCTACTGCACTGGCATTCTCACTCAGGGCTTGTGCACTTGTTCTTCTCCATGGCTGAAATGCTTTCCCCAAGAAATTAGATATATAAATCACACCCTCACCTCTTTCAGATCTTTACTTGAAGGTGTAAGCAAAGATTTCTCTTATGCCACTTGCTGATACTTCTAGTCACCTATATTGCACTATTTTATTTTGAGGTGCTTGTTACTGTCTGACCTATTTTTATGTTTTATTTGTATTGCTAATTGTTTCTTCCACTTAGATGAAAATTCCACGAGGGCAGGGATCTTTGTCTGTTTTGTTCTCAGCTGTAGAAAACCAACAAATATTTTTTAATGTAAGGATTAATAAAAGAAAGAATACTCAATTTACATATGAGCAAACTGAGGCTTATGGAGGTTAACATTCTGCTGGTCATAAAATCAATGAGTGGTGGAATGGAGATGAGCAGCATAGGTAAATGAAGGTTAGGGACTAATAAGGACATGTGCAACAGTGTGATCCACCCCAAGGAGACTGGACAATTGGTTGTCTATGGGAGCTTACGAGCAATTTGGTCATGATGAGGGATAGGGATGGACAGAACGCCTTCCAGGGAGCTTGGGTTAAGACATGCAGAGGGTGTTAAGAAGTGGAAAAAATGATCCTGGTTGTACTGAAGAAAGGAAGTGATGAGTTTTGTTTTGAATATTGAGTAACATGCAACATTTATGAGTTTGTTTAGTAGTTGTTGTGGGGGTTTTTTGGTCAGGTTAGAGAAGGTATGAAGGAGGGACACAAAGAGGTTTAGATATCTATTATGCAATAGATTCTGTGCCTTAAATTAATAATACAGTAGTCATTTGTCCATATTGTGGATACTTTGATTATAGGAAATTCATACTTTACAAAATACCCTCATTCTTACGGTTGCTGCTAGTACACTTTGCAACAAATTGCCTTGGACAATGAAACCTGTGCTACTATCATCTTGCTGAACCCCTAGTACCTTAGGCTATGGCCTGGCTACAACACCATGAGTCTTCCCCTCTCTGGTACTGTCACTGTTGCTAAGCTTGTGTCTCAAATGGTGGCCCATTTTCACAAGAGATAGATGCATTTGGGGGTGGGGGTACAGGGCTCCTCCTGCCTTTTATGAAATGATATCCATATCCACCCTTCAGGTCCTTTACGATCCTCTCTCATATTTACCCCAGTATTGTTCCAGGTATGGGACACATTATGTTGACGTTGATGAAAAGCTAGGATCTCTGTATGCATTATCCTGGGTATAGTATGTGGAGTCCCTGACTCTCCCCAACCTTGTAACTCTTTTTTTTTTTTTTCCGATTTTTGTCCTAGAGGCTGAAAGGAACTGGAGAAGTCCCTCTCCCCCTTTCCCAAATCTCCGTTTATGTTTTCTCTCCTTGTTATCCCTTCAACCACCCCAAACTTGCAGAATCTACATACTCCCTTGCTACTTCTGAACTACTTTTTCATTTTAAGCCTGCCCACCCAAAGCTCAATTATCCAGATGCATAGAAATCATTGAACTATATCTGAGAACTTTTTAACTTGGCTATTCAGCATCATCCAGATACTCGGCTATTCCCAGCCCGCATCCCTGATGCGGGGTCGGTGAGCCGAGGAGTCGAAAGAAAGATTTCTTAGACTCTTAAGATCTGGCAGTAGTGCTCTTTTATTTAGAGAGTAGAATAGCATGGGGACAGGACCCATGGGCAGTCAGAGTTTCTGCTGCCCCAAGTTGAGGGTTAGAGCTAAATTTAAGGCATAGGTATGTGAGTTATCTCTTTACAAGACAAAGAATATGTAAAAAAGTTAAAGGGGTATCAGTGCCCTTAGGGTCCGGCCATTTGGCGGTCCCACAATGTTTAGATAAGAATCAAACCGGATTGAGTAAATGGCAGAAACAACTCAAGTTCTTGCCTCTGGCATTGATCAGGAGCCTCTAGAGATAAGGCCATCCCCCTTCTTCCTGGCACAGAAGGGAGGCATCTTCACAGATAGAGGTTTTCCTTAAAAATGTAAATGTTTCCCAGCAAAGGGGCAAACAAATTCCACTCCTTGGAGCCTGAATCTCATCTGTAGTTTTAAAACTAACCAGCCTAAAAATCCTCATCATAAGCCGTTTTAAAATTAAGCAGCCTAAAAATCCTCATCAATCCCCACCCCTTCAAGCCCTGATTCTGCTCCTTTGGTGTCATCTAAAAATTCATTAATTGAGAAAGCATTGATTTAAGACTAGGCATTCTGCTAGACACTTAAAAACCAAAAAGAAACCTAAAACCTTGCCTTTCTTTTTAATGAGATAGTCTCCTTTTACCAATTAACATTTAAATATTGCTTTCTAGCTTACAAAGAATTTTCACATAAATAACATTATTTTATTGTCCAAGAAACAACTAAGCGAAGGAGTTGCAGCAATGATTATCCCCATATTACATAAAAGGAATCTGAATCTCAAGGTGGAGAAGGAACTCTGCAAAATCTCACTCAGTTAATAAGCAGAAGAGTTGAGACATGAACCAGATTTTTCAAACATGAGAAGGATGTACCTTTTCTTACATGGTGCTGTCTCAGCCTTGGAATGTGTAGAAAGGAAATACTCAAGGAGAGGTCTCAGTTAAACTAAAAGTGTTGTGTAATAGGGCTAAATTTGATTTTTTGCAGAGGAGAGACAACAGCATCCATGACAGTTGAATAGGCTTGGATGACAGCACGACACATCTTGTTGTTCCCTTTATTATCAGTAGGCTGCAGTGGATGCCTGTGTTTGTGGTTTAGATGGGTTTTTATAGCAATGCTTTCTCCATCCCTTATGTGTAAGATTTTGTGCAAGTCATTTACTTGTGCTTGGGATTCAGCACTACACACTGTAGGTTAAACACCTTGACTCCCCACAGCCATTCAGGAGAAACTTTCAGCACGGTGAAGACCCTTCAATCCCCAGTAGTTTCACCTCCAGACATAATGTCAGTAGACTGGAGTCTAATCAGGGGCTATTTCCCGTTGCTTCTTAACATGGGAATCATTTATTTTCCAGGCAGGAGACACAAATCTTCTGACAATGTTCTATTATGATGTTATCTCGAACAAGATAATTTGATTTGATAAATGTAAATGCAGAAGATTGGCAGTTACTATGTTTTCTCCCTTTTAAAAGGATTTGGATTTTTAAAGGGAATTCAGTTTAGGCAGATAATGTCAGATTCCCAATCCCTTTAGCAGGAACAGTAACCTTACAACCTTCTTGTTATCCTGAATCCCAAGAACTAGTCTTTATCCTTCACTTAAAGAAGTCTTCTAAAACCTGATGTGCATCTATATAACACCCCTCTCATTAAGTCAATGAATAGATAAAATAGAATGAGTAAAACTGGGTATGTGATACTATTTAGAGTAAAAAATAACAGCTTCAGGTTTCGGTGTAGATTTAGTAGCTAGTGCTAATTTTATGAAGAAAGAAAAATCTTTTAGTATATATTCCCATATATTGGGTTTCAGATACCACAATGAAAAGGTCTTAGCTTGGAGATTGGGATGGGGAATTGCTAACGAAACAGAAATATTGACTATTTTATCTCTGCACTTTTCACAGTGTTTGGCAAAAGTATGTGTTCAATGTGTGGAAATGATTTCTCCAGATTCTCAATGACTAAAAAGTAAACCTATATTAATAACCATCAAGTGATAACTTATTTGATGGCTAGAAGGGGACATTGACCATTTTATTTTGTCCCTTAGTTATGCAAATGAGAGAGCTGAAGCCCAGAGACATTACATGGTTTGTCCAAAGTCATATGGCCTCTTAGAGACTGAGGTGGAATTAGAGTCCCAGTGTTCAGTCTGGTAGTCTATGTGGTCCTAAACCACAGAGCTAGAAAGTCAACCCTTTATTAAATTATCAGTAACTGGTTATTAACATGTAATTTCCATAGATTCTTATGGTGGAACATATAGCTTTGTCTGCTACCTACTTAGTTCTTCTTAAAATTTAAAGTCATCTTGGATCATCTTGTTATATCAGCAAGAAACAAAATCTCCACTTCTGGATTTATTACTAATCCTAAACTACTGCATAGCTTTTGATGTTTCAAGGTACATGATGTTGGAGAGAATAAAGTTTAGTTCATGGTTCCCATTTTTCTTTTCCCACTCAATTCCTAGAATTGTTTTGTTCTATTATGTTATTTAACTTTTGTCTTTGGAGCATTTCTTTATTACTTTTTTCATTGATAATAAATATCAACACAATTAAGTACTATTTATTTTATTTCCTTAAAGAAAGAAGTCAAATCTCAAAGGAATAAATTAACATAACATAACATAACATAACATAACAATGAAGATACTGTTTTCCTGCTAGAAGTGGGAATAGAGTGTAGTCAATCATTCTTTGGAGGGTGACCTGGGAGAAGAAAAAGGATAGGGCATTATGAGTCAGAGTTAAAAGCATTTGTGAAGAAAAATGTCCCATTTTCCCCCTCATACTAATGGCATTAATGTGTTTGTGATTGTGGTGATGACCATTTCTCATGAAGCTAATAGCTGTGATGTGTCTCCAGAATGATTCACTACCATTCCAACTCACAGGCCAAATTATTCCTTCTGAGTGTAAGTCTCAATACTTCAGTTTTCTAAATGTATAAACGTACTCAGTTCTATGTGGTACAAAATTAGGGAAAGTCAGTATTCCTTGCCAATAAACTATAATCTTATAATATTGCAGAAATAGCAGCCTCCTTCTTCATACTGTTGAATAAAATGCTCATCCAGCCCCTTCATCACACCCGGGAGTTTGAAAATGTGACAAGTCATGGAATCAGCTGTTAAAGGAAGACCTGCTTCTGGCTGATGTATTGAGCCAATTCGTGTTTCTACTCGACAACAATATGGCCACAAATGCCAGCGCATAAATTAGCCCTGTATGTAGGTGGAAACACTTTCTTGCAAGCTGACAGAGGATCACCCCAAAATATCTCTGATAGCTCATAAAGAAGCCTGATTTTCTGATCCAGTACAGGCAATAAAGTGCTTCCGAGGATGGGCACTTCAGAGTCTGATAGTCCAAACGGGGGTTAAAACCCAGGTTCACCATTTATTTGTGTGACCTACCACCAGTCAGTTAACTTCTCTGAATCTTGGTTTTTTTGACTTAAATCTTAAAACTCGGAAAAAAATTAGTTACCTTATGGGGTAGTTGTGAAAAATAAATGGGATGATGTTTGTCAATGTTAATTGTCATCCAATGCTAGTTCGTCTCCCACCCTGGCCATGTGGAGAGTGTTTCTCACAGAAGCCAGATTTTGGAGAAGTTTAAGGACTATTTTAAAAATGATGCTCTTATAACTGCCATTTACCAAGTATTTATTTTATGATGTGAAATAAGGAAAATTCCTTACACATATTTATCCCTCACAAAACCCGTTTGTGGGGGACTGGTCCTGGCCATGCCAAGATGTGTCTCTTTGGCATGAGGATTATTTGGGGCTTGTTGCCTTTGGTAAACTGGGACAGGGAAGGAGGCTCTGAGGAGCGGAACTTGCTTACCCTTTGTTAAGAAACATTTACATTTGTAAGGGAAATCTCCATCTGCAAAGGTCCCTCCCTCTCTGTACCAGGAAGAAGAGGGGGATGACCTTATCTTTAGAAACTCTTAATCAATGCCAAAGGCAAGGACTTAAATCTGCATAATAATCTTATTCCTGTTTCTGGTAACCTCCTGTAACTGACTCCCCTCCACCCCCAACATCCTCCTTTGTTGTTAGCTGAAGATGATATTTAAGGTGGGGGCTTCAGCCACTTTGGCGAGTTGCTCAGCTTGCCTGAGCCTCTCCCATGTATACATGTTATAAAGCTTTGTTTAATTTTCTCCTGCTATTCTGTCTCATGTGAATTTAATTCGTTCTCTGGCCAGCCAAACCCAGAGAGGGTAGAGGAAATGTCTTCCTCCCCTACACGGTCATGTAGTATCCCTATTTTGCAATAAAGAATGTGCAGGTCCTAGAGGATTCAGTCTCTGACTCATTGTCAGGGAGTATCTGTCACTAGGGAAACAAGTTCCCAGGAAAATACCTAAGCCTCAGGATTTGATGCAAAGGTTGAAGGAAAGAATCAGCTAGAGATAAAAAGAGTAAGCACCTTTGTTAGGTCAGGGGTCAGAATGGCCCAGGGCTACCACAAAGGCACCTGAGAGAAGAGAGAAAGTTTCCAGACCTGAACAGATCAGTTCGAGCTCTAACTGGCTAAGATTCATTGAAAAATGCCCTAAATCTCTGAGCTCCCAGACTTTTAGGCATAGTCAAAATGTCTTTTCTATATTATGTGAAAGATATGGGCATCCCAGGGACACACAGTCATACGGACCTGATTCACTGCTCCTTTGGTGCCACTAAATCTCAAACACTCAACTCACAATCAATGATGCTCATTTTCGAAGAGAGCATGGATTATGACTATTTCCATGCAAAGCACTTTTCACACAATATATGGGAGTTTGCCAGTTGGCTCCCCATATTGTAATCTTGGTACCTGCCCTCTGTTCTTGGTCACTGTCATTTATCTTTTGCCTTGGTTGCTGATCTTTAAAAAAGTCATTTTCATTCTTTCTTTTCCTTTTTTTTTTTTTTTTTTTTGCAGATATGCTATCAGCCAGCAGATGCTCCCTCCAGCACAAAACTGAGCAGAGCTGTTTGTCCTGCAGCTTGAGCTATCATCAGTTCGCAGCTAAGCCGGCTGTGGAGAATGGCAAAGATACACATGAGCACTAGAGAGTTTAAGGAGCAAAGTGCTACCAGCAGAGTCTTTCAAATTCTCAGATATATTTGGACTTGAAAGGCACTCTTTTGCTGGGAAATATTTAGAGTGAATCTCCTTCGTTGATTAGAGAGTAGCTGGAAGAACACAGGAGCCTCAGGCAGGAGGTTAAGAGGTGAAATATAAAATGAAACAATGCATGACCAGTCAGAAGCAAAACTCCACATGCACATAGAGTCAAGTTGTTCAGAACTCCATTTCAGGAGACAGGGAGACCTGGCTCCCTCAGAGCTGAGCTGTGTGTGACTTTGGGCAATTACTTCATAGTAACTTCATTCTTCTGAGAATTAAACGAGATAATGCATGTAAAATTGTTAGCATAGTGACAGGTCAATAGTAATTACTCAAATTTAGTTGGCTTACATTGTCCTTAATATTAATTATAGTGATTACTGGTATTAAAGTACCAAGTGACAAGAAAAATGATGGCCTGAGATCATCATGTGGTCTTTGGACTATCCATATGGAAAGATTTTTGAGTATATGTTTAATTTTCTAAATCATCAGTAATGGTCTGTGAAAAGGTCTGTTTACCGTGCTATCAATTCTCAGCTGACCTCCTAAACTCCCTTGGTTTGTTTTTAGCACTATTTAGTAATTTCAGATTTGCCAATAAAGGACAAAGAAATCAAGCCCTGCATTCTAGCAATAAGCTTCTTGCCCATCCTGAGGAAACGGAGAGAATGGTTTGGGGTCTCACGCCACTCTCCAGCAGGGTGAGAAATTGACCTCTCTGTTTCTCCGTTTCTGAATATATACTTCAGGAACAGCAATCCCTGCCTACCTCAAAGATTACAAATAACAATGAATCTGAAATTTTGCTTGAAAAATATACAGTTTTATTTGATAACCTAAGACTTGGCTTAGTTTCCTTATCAAAAAAATAACATTAATGATTTACCTTCCTCAGGAACAAAAAGGAAATATCTACAAAAATGGTGAACTCATTAGTAGATAACTGGCATGTAAAAGGTGATAGAAATATTACTTGAAAATGGATGCTTTTGCTTGGTGATGAGTTCCCTAACATTTGGAGTTTTTGATTTCTCCCAATGATGTTCTGGCATCTATAAATCTGAGTGTTGTTGTATGGGCTAAAAGCAGACACGAGTCTGATGAGAGGTAGGGTCTATGTGGCTGCTGGGGAAGCCCTGTAAAAAAGAAATCAAAATAAACAGGACGTATGAGTACCATATATATGTGTGTATGTGTACATGTCTGTATACATATATGTGTATATGGTAAAATTATATGTATGCGTGTATATGTGTATATATATAATTTTACCTTAGAAAACTTAAAGGCTGGCTCTCAGGCCTCTGGCAAATAGTAAATTCATTTCCTAGAAGTAGGATTTTGATATGATATCTATTTACACTTGAGTGTGAGTTTCAGGTCCTTTTCTAATAGTAGGTTCAGTTGTGCATTAATTTGAGGAAAGAGGAAGAGAGGAACATTGTGAAAGACTGAAGACTTCAAAACAATGAGACAACCTCTTAACTTTGCCCAATGGCAGAGACATATCAAGTAATAGGAGATGTAATTTTGAATCAATGAAAAAACACCCGTCAAAGGTAACTAACTAAGGCAAGTCAGGTATTCAGAAATGAATTACCATGTGCTTTGTCTATCTAGATCTCAAAACTAATGTTTGAAAACCGTCATTTAAAATACAGTGCCACCTAATTAAATAGAATTTCTAAAAAATTCTTTTTCAACTTCAAAATGATATTAAGTTTAATCAAACTGATTTATATTTAAAATCACTAGGTACAAGTGCCAAACTTACATGTACGCTCACTCTCACACATACACACTTGTCTGAGGTGGAAAAAACATATATATGGAGAAAAAGTCAGAGAGGATGCAAACCCATAGAATTGTTTTTCTGCTGAGTAAAATGAAAATAAATCTCTATTCAAGCACCTTTCAGGCTTCCGAAGGTCCCATCTCCAGTGTCTGTGGGACAGTGAAGGGTTGGGAGACTGCAGTGCCTGCAGCATCCCATGAATAATGATCTCTGTCCGAGTGCTTGCCAGCATGACGCATCTTCATTTCATTAAAGGAAAGAAGGACAGGCTGGAATTGGCAATGGCAGAATTCATTTATCACATTTTAATGGAGAAGCAGCTCAGGAAGGGCGGACCTAATGAGATATTTCTAAAGAAATTAGCCGGTTTCTATTAAAGGGCCATCTCCTCTCTGTCCCTGGGAGTGATGGACAGCAGGGACACGCTTCAGGGAGATTTTCCACCCTTCCCTCTGCTTTGCTTTGCTTTTCTGTAGCACGTGATCATTTTTGGATGATCCATCTCACAAATGCTTGAATGAATCATTATCACAAAGTGGTACCAAATTTTTAACATGGGAAAAAAGGGACCCAATTTGATTTTTTGGATTTACTTTAGGGAGAGACATACCCGTATATGCAGGTTTGCCTTAACACTATCACTAAACTGCTCATGTCTCAATTCTGCAAAACAAATAGAAACTTCTCTCTCACTTTTGTCATTTTTCTTGTCATTGTATTAATATCCTAAGTTTGGAGTAAATGCAACTAAAATTATTCTGACAGAATCCCCTTCCATAAATTTCTAAAGATGACAAATCCCCACTAAACTTTAACTGCATTTTGATTCAGACTCAATTTACCAAGTCGTAATATGCATAGTACTTGTATCAACCGGTATCCTGATCTCCACTGTGTCTTTTCCCCCTATTGTTGCTCCGATATGACTAGCAGTAAGAAAGTCTGAAGTGCATCATATAAATGTAAATGAGTAATTGATTGTGTGTCTACCACACCACTATTGCTGTTCTGTTGAGAAAGGAGTTTGATGCTGGGATCCTTGTGCAATAATTTACATAAAATTGGTGATAAGGAGTAGAGAGTTAATACAAACTCCTTTCACAAAGACTTAGAAAATGCAATTGATTGTGGTCTGTGCTACAAAGCCAGAGACCAGACCTTTGGCAATTTACTTACCCAACAAATATTTATTGAGCATCTACTCTGGGCCAGACACTCTGCTAGATAAAAGGAGGATATTAGTGAATAGACAAAGATTCTTCTCTTATTAAACTTACATTCTTACAAAGGACACAGACACACAACAAACAAATAAAATAGGCTTTGTGATGTTGGCTAACCCACCCCACAAAATTTACTGAGTTTACATAATAGATATGGAGATGCTTAAGACATCAAACATATATTGGTACAAAATATTGTTAATATGGTCAATATTGGATCAAATGTATTGACATGAGTAGATTTTTTAGTACGTGAACTTGAGAAGGAAACTCAGAAAGTACGTAAACTTAAGTGTATATGTCAAAGCCAAAAGAGGGCCAATACAATACTGTGAGTAACTTCAAAGGCAAAAAGGAATATTTAGCATTTAGGGGAAAAAATGATAAATAAGACCCTGGGGCAAGAAATCAGAGACAGACAAACTGGCAAGAAAGAGCAGGGATCTTGGCAGAAATATGTTGGATAAATTCAAGTAAAAAGTGAACAACATAGGTAGGAAACAGAAGGTTACAATAAGCAAGGCTGGAAATGTGTTGGGTTTGAACTAAATGTTTGGCTTTCTGCCTACCAGGTTCTCATCTGTTGTCCAAACTTTGCAAATTGTCAATAAACCCTATGTCTTGGCATCTTTTTCCTCCAAAAGGATCTATTTTTCTTGCATCACCATAGAGTCTGCAAGGACTATCAAATATGGTAGTTCCTAGCCACATGTGACTTTTAAAAATTTTTATAAATAAATACAAAGAGTTCCTTAGTTACACTAATGGCATTTCCAGTGCTTGATAGCCACATGTGGTTAGAACCTGCATAGCAGACGTGCAGAAATTATAGGCAATTTTTACCCTCACAGAAAGTTCTTTCAGACAGCACTACTCTAAAAGGACTGGGAGATGGTTTAATGTGGCTTTCACAGAGTGGGGGCTTTGTGGATCTGTTGAGTGGATGTTGAATAAATGTAATGTCTACTGCTCAAATATCACCTCAGAGATCAAACTGCAAACAGGTTCTATGTAATAAGCTCTTGTTTGCCTGCTATATTTCTCCATATCATTTATAGCAGTGTAATTAGTAATTACTGATGTTACTAGTATTTAATATCTGCCGCCTCCAACTAATTGCATGGGCTGTGATAGCAGAAGGCCCTCTCTTTCCTCGTGGTACGCTTTCCTACCTCCTAACATTAAGAACTGCAAGGAAGTGTTATATATATATACATATATATGTATATATACACACAGATATTTGTGTGTGTACGTGTGAGGAAGATTCACGCTGAACTAATATTCATTGCCAATCCTCCTCTTTTTTTGCTTGAGGGAGATTAGCCCTGAGTTAACATCTGTGCCAATCTTCCTCTACTTTGTATGTGGGATGCCACCACAGCATGGCTGATGAGTGGAGTAGGTCTGCATCTGGGATCTGAATCCACAAACCAGGCCGCTGAAGTGCAGCTCACAGAACTTTACTCAGCACAGGGCTGGCCCCTAGGATGTGCTATTTTAATAAAAAAAATGGTAAAGAAAAGTATGTCATATTATGAAATCAGATATCACTGCATACAATTTTGAGTGCAGCTAATTTTGTGCCACAGAAATACCTAAGCCAGATCAAGGATGAGCAGGACTTACAGATGTGCAGGTTATCCCTGTCCTGGGGCTGTAATCCTGTCCTCCGTATTAGTCATACCCAGGTCTTGCTGATACACTGAATGCCTCAGTGGGGAAGGTAGGTCTGACTTGGACCTGTTGTGGTGTCCTAAACCACAATGAAGGACAACTAGCCGTTGGGTGGAAGCTGAGTATCCATTTTGTAGATGCTCATCGTAGACAAGTCTGAGGCAAGGAAGCATATTTCCTGGTCTAGGCAGTGACCATTGGTGCCAGGGACGTGCTATCTTGAATAATGACTAGTTCAGGAACAAACTGTGTCCCAACCTAGTGCTACACCAAGTAGAATGGTTTGCAGTTACACTTGCCAGGGCTTTCTGAGTTATGACACATTCTCTCCCCTGTGGTCATAGGGAGGGAGGAAGGGGGGCCCTGGCTGGGGAGGGTCAGTACAGCTGGGTTCTTCAGTGCTGCTTTGAAGATGGGGGAGGGGGGGTAAATGTTCCTATCTGTCAGGAGAAAAACAAAAGGAGCATATTCAGTGAAAGAGCAAGAGTTGAGTCTTTCTGATAGAAAAAGAAGCTACAATAAATAGGAAAGTGTGGTTCCTATGCTGGCAGCAGGAGTGTCACTTGGGAATTTTGTTAGAAATGTAAATTCTTATGACACTGGGCATGTGGTCCAGCAATGTGTGTCTGAACATGTCCCCCAGGTGACTCTGAGGAGTGCTGAAGTTTGAGGACCCCTGGGCTAGAGGACAGGGAATGCTGCTGCACCCCTGGCCACACAGGGCTTTAGGATCAGAGCCCAGTGATGGAGGCTGGGTCCTCTGCTCCTACTCTTGCTCCCACCGTGTGCTGAAGGATTCATTTCTTAGTAATCTTCGAAGAGAGATCATTCTCTAGCATCACAGTCTGAGTCACAAGATCCTTGAGCCTTTCCAAGACTGAAACCAGAGAAGAAGAGCTTCAGATGATAGGGTTTCCCCATATAGGGGCACAGGGTTGCCAGGGCTCAAGCTGGTGCTGGTAGCATTGGCTCAGGATTTATTCCAGCACCTGGCACATCAAGGACTGAGAAACACTGCCTTTCCCGTCTCCACAGTGATCCTCTCCTTTCTGAGATAGAACAGCTTCTATTTTTTAAGTCCATAAACCCAAATATCTTGTAACATTGGCATTCTATTTCAGAAAACATCTCTTCACCTACTTTCAGGGATTTTGAAACAGTATTTTTTCCCTGTCAGTCCTATTAACTCAGTTAAGCTGGTCCTTCTGTAGTGAAAGAAGATAAAAACCAAGACTAAGCCAAAACAAAATTAAACACTAATTTACTCTCTGGTATGGGGTAATTTTCTTGTTAAAAGAAAAAAAAAAACCCTGGAATATTTGAACTCAAAAGAATCTTTTCTTCCATCTTATTTTGGTGTTTTTGAAAATCTGGCTATCACTTCCTCATGACTATATTCAGGAAATAAAATTATAGGACTTGCCTTGGTTATACATCTCAGTGAGGAAGTTAATCCAATTTAACCCAAAGTCCTGATCCTAACATTTTTTCCCTCTATTTTCACAGTCAGTACTTAGTGGAGGAAGGAAACAGCTGGTCAGCATGTTATACCCGACTTCTCTAGGCATTGTGACTTACTTTTGGCAACAGAGTTGTTTAATCATCAGCTATGGGGGAAGTTTTAGGGATGGGCACTGTAGAAAATGACACAAAATCTTAATCAAATAAAATTTCCAGGAAAATTCTGATAAGCTTCCTGCTGGCAAATGATTATAATCTTTTGTGAATGAGAATCAAATGGAAAGGTGATCATGACCACATTCTCACAGCGAGCTCCATCTGGACGTAAGCAATTCCTTTGAGAAAAATGTCTGATAAGCTCTACTGAGAGAACCTTCCACATCAAGGCGATTTCATTCCAGCTGACATAAAACATGATATTAAAATACTCCAACTTTCAAAATGTGATAACCTCTTATTAAAATGGAAAGAACAGAAGACAATAGTTCAGTTTCTCTTTTGATATGCCTATGATGTCACTACTATTTATAGGTCTGATCCAATAGACTTTTTTCTTTTAATCATTGTAAGATATAGGAAAGGGTCATTGTCTCAAAGCTCCTTAAAACAGGATCCTTATGACAGGATCTTTTAAATCATTTGAATTTTCTTCTTTGTTACTCTATTAGTGTTCAAAGAAAACTTATGTTCAAAAGATGACCCCAGAGCTTATGAGATCCTTTAGTAACAAAGAAAGATTAAATTACCCGCATTGAACTGTATCTGTAAAGGAAGAAAGAGGGGATTAGCAAACTTTTAAAAGATTTGCAAAAGAGATGGAAGTAAAAACACATAGTGAGACAATAGGATCATTGATAGGCACTAAAATTATTAGATAAAAATATTAGGGAAGAGGATGGTCACAGAGCGTCAAAATGTAATCCCATATACGTCTTGACAGTTGTAAAAGGAAAAATTTGCAACCACCTTAACAATGTTATCAAAGTATCATTGATGGTGGAACAACCAACCAGTCTATGTCCTCCAATGTGATGTAACATGAAGCAAACAGCATCTCCTATAAATTATTTTTGCCAAAAGTCTTTAGCTTAGATCTCATCAAAGCTTAAGACCTGATTTTTATTGTATTAGAAATGTAGGACCTAGAAGAACAAGTTAAATGGCACAATGAAATAATAATCAGGCAATCCAGAATGTGGGACGTTGTGTAAGACAACTGACTTGGTTTCTTCAAAGAATATTACACACGCTGTGGTAGGCTGAAAAAAGGTACACCAAGATGTCTAGACATTAAGAACCTATGACTGTTACCTTATATGGCAAAAGAGACTTTGCAGGTGTGATTAAGGATCTTGAGATCGGAAGTTTATCCTAGTTTATCTGGTGTGGGCCATAAATATATCAAGTGCCTTATAAGAGGGAGCCAGAGGGAGATTTGACTATAGTAGAGAAAAAGGTAACATGCCCACAGGAGGAGAGCTTAGAGGGATGTGGCTGGGAGCTGAGGAATACTGGTAACCTCTAGAAGTGGAAGATGCAAGGAATGGATTCTCTCATGAACGCTCTTAAGGAAGCAGCCCTGATGACACCTTGATTTTAGCCCCTTAAGACTCATTTTGGACTTCTGATGTCCAGAACTGTAAGAGAATAAATTTTTGTTGTTTTAAGCTGCTCAATTTGCAGTAATTTCTTACAGTGGCAACAGGAAATGAATGCACACAGAAGCAAAAAAGATAATGATAAAGAAGTAGGGAGAGATGGTACTCTTTGGGCTTAAGAGATTAAAGAGATATAGCAACTAAATGCAGTACTTGAATCCTGACTGGAATCCTGATTTATCAAAAGTAGCTATAAAATAAAATTTTTTAAATAATTAAGAATTTGAGTGTAGACTAGATATTAGATAACAATATAAAACTCATTATCATTATTTTCTTAGATGCATCTAAAGTGTTTTGGGACAAAGTATTATGACTTCTGCATATTACATTCAGACTGAAAAAATAGAAAAAGATACATATAGAGACAGAATTATAAAGCAAATGTGACATAATGTTACTAATTGTTTAAACTAGGTGATGATATGTGGATTCATTGCACAAATGTTTTGTTTTTAGTATATATTTGAAGCTTATTCTTAATAAAGAAGGAAAAGTTCTGTAATGTACATTTTTTAAAGAGGTAGTCAGTTAAAAATGCTCGCTAGACAGAATATCATTGTATTAGTTAGGATAAGCTAACTGCTATAACTCAGAAGCCCTGCATTTCAATAGATGAATAAGATCAAATTTCATTTCACCCAACAGTTCAAAGTGGGTTTCTGGTCTGAAAGATCTGGACAGCTTACCTGCAAGCAATGTCACAGGGCCCTGAATACTTTCTACTTTGTGACTCCACCGTTCCCCCAGGATCTTTTATAGCTGGTGACAGGAGAAATCAAGGGTTGCACAGGAAGTTTTCCATGCCTTGGAAGTCCAGCCCATCACTTCCTCCTATATTCCATTTGCTATAACTTAGTCCTATGGCCACATTTAATTGCACAGAAGCTCAACATTGTCATCCACTTCTATCTTCAAGGAAAAAGCTCTTGTTAAAATCTAGTAGTCACTGCCACAATTCCTCTTTTTGTATGGCAGGGTGGTACCATCATTTCCTCCAAGGAAATATGTTAGGGAATCCTAAACAGCCCATAGCACCTTATTAACCACAAATCCAAAGTAAAATAATTGAGAGAAGCCATTAAAATAATCCTACTAGGAATTCTTATTAACGTTTTTATCCCTTATTTATTTCCTAAGAATGAAAAGTTATTGAATTAGGTTCATATTATTGCATTGTTTTATATACATACAGATATGCACACACACACTAAAATATTGCCAACAAAATGGAAATGTATTTTTAGGTATTAACAAAAATTTGTCCTGAAATCACGTAAGTATAGCCACATTAGACTAATGGTTTGGAGACCAACTGATGAGTTGGCTCTGTTCTGTGTTTCCCTTAGTCACATATTCTCCCTGGCTTCTATTTTGAAGCTTGAACTGTAACTTTAGGCATTCATTCCATCCTTCATTCTTTCAAATATTTGTTAAGAACCTGTAGTTGAGCTCTGTGGTAGGAGCGCTGTAAGAACAAGAACACTTCATTGTTCATCTAAAAAGGTGGAGGGTAGATGAGCTGTAGGAATAAAGTGACAAACGTGACAAAATTTTAAGGTGTTCTCATAGGCACAAATGCAGAATAGAAATAAGAATTGCCAATTCTACAAGAATCGGCTGAGATCAAGAAACTTTCTAGAAGTAGTGGTGCTGAAGAGAACTTTAATAAAATGAATATGGTATTTTCTGGGCTAACCAATGAAGTCATTTGGGACAAACTTTTACGCGGCCTGAAGTGTCTACTACAGAGAGTGCTAGTAATCCTTTCCTCTAGGAGATTTTCCTATACATCATTTCTTGTGATATCTTTCTGAGCACTTTCTGTAGGCATTTAGTATTCTTGTTTTACAATGAGGAAAACTAAGACACAAGGAGGTTAAGAAAACTGCTCAAGAAAATAGCTATTAAATGTCAGAAAAGGATTTTGGCCCTAATCTATCTCTTTCCAGAAACTTTGCTTTTTCATCATACATAGAGGGATCTCCAATAATATGCAAGTTTATTATGTGAACAGAAGAAGTGGAATATAGGCTCTCATTTGTTTAATAAATAGCAAGAAGTAAAAAGCTGTCTCTTTGCATGAATTGATTTATATTGTCTTGCAGTTTATCTTTCAAAAGCAATCCGTCATTGCAAGCCGCTTCTTTGCTTTAGCATTATTGACCTTCCAACTTTGCAAAGCCATGGGAATAGACTGATAAACTGAACAGAAAATTATGAAGACATAGGGAAAATGGTCCAACTGATTGTGTTAAGAGAAAAGAAAATCTTGGTCAGCCTAATATTTCTTGTTTTTAATAAAGATGAGGTGTCCAGAGTAAACACTTGGCAAAATTCTCTGACTTGTCTGAGCCTCTGAAATATGTCTCAAAATGTCATAAACATGCAAACACCTACACAGTTCTAGTAATAGTTCTTGTGATCCTGCTCTCAGGAATGTAGCACAATCCATTGAACAGCCATCAGGCTGAGTGTCAAAACTCAAACCTTTGTCTGAGGATCACTAAATTCTACTGAGAATTTGCTACCACTGGTTGTTTCAGGATTTACGGCACATGGTATTTATTATATAAAATATCTCTTAAAAGTAATGAAGTTCTCTATTTTAATGAAGTTATGGCAACAACTTTGTCTCTGACATTGTGGAAATTCTAGCGTTGCTATAGGAACTTGTCCTAAAGGAGGGCATGTCCAGTTGAGGGTAATGAACCATAGTAACAATTTTCATCTTGACCTCCCTCACTCTCATGTACACTGAAGACCATAAGGGATCGCCATGGCTGAAATCCAGCCATTTCGCTCTGTGAAAACTCTCTCCCATGATTTGATCACATCATTTGTGATCCTTGTAATTTACTGTTTAGATTTAACTAAAAAATAGATGTACTAAGGAGATGGAGTCCACACAAACTATGTGCAGAGGTCTCCTGATTGTAGAAGAGAATTGGGTGAATATGACGAGCGATGACACTTGGTTTTCAATAGGTACTCACATTCACAAGGACTGTTGGCCCAATTTCCAACCAATAGTAAGCCAGGGTCTCTTCAAACCCCAGATATTCAATCTATGAAAGTGATAGAGGCAATCACAACTATTGTGATAAAGACACCTTTAAAGAGTATTAAAATCAAGAATAAAAACTTTAGGAAACAAATAATAAAAATATACAACAAATATAATAATTGAGTTCCTTTTAAAAATAATTTAACTTTCAGATTATTTGTCAAGGTACTATAATGCATAAAAGTTTTTGATGAGTTGATTCCTTCTGCAGATTTTTTTCCCCATCTAGTCATTATTCATTTAAAAGGTATGGGACCTTCTCCTGTAAGAGTTTTAAAACCAATTCTTTCTTCTTTTTGTTCTTGGAATGCGGTCAGAGAAAATGTCCGTTAGGATGTACCGTGAATAAAAAGACTAACCTTAGATGTAATAAAAATGATTACGAGTGCAAAACTGATGAAAGGGAAAGAAGGAAGCCATTATTAACCTTTTATAACGAAAATGTATAAATAATGAGAAAGTTTAGAATTCAGGAAAACAACTACCAGGTGTCTAAACAATAAGTCAAAATGTATGCCATATATTTGCATAAAATCCATTTAAGGAACATGTTCACACTACTTAGAGCAATTTATTTATTGATAACTACTGGTGAAACAAAGTATCATTCCTCTCATGCTTAATCTGAACTTTCAAATTTAAAACAAGTTTGTTTTTTCTTATTATTATCTTTTTCTTGAATCATTCCCAACAGTAAGGAAGTGATCTCATGAAAAGGCATAGAAAATCCACTGTCATTTGCTTTCAGGCTACCTTAATCTCAATTTGAAATAAATTGTTGATACTCTATTTTTCAAAGGTTACACATTCCCCCAAAGTTTCGAAGTCATAATTATTAGCACCTGGACTAGCAATACATTATTCTAGGGCTCTTCAAGGAAAAATTTATTTATTCTACCATCTTAGATGTAGGGAGCTATGATTTAACAAAAACTTTTATAAGATTATGAAAAGCATGGCAGTGATAATTTCATGATAAATAATTCCTGATATCAAGCACCCTTGGCCTAAAAATTAATGTGAAGAAACCCTTGTGTTCAGCTCTTTCCCTGAATAAACATATAAGTCATTTGGTCAGTGATTAGAAATGGTGACACCTCAGAGTAACTTTTGTGGGGGAAGGAAATGTCTTCCTCCTTAAAAATTACTTATTTAGGCTGTTGTGGATTTTCAACCTTATCTACTACAAATATTATTGAAAATATTAAGCAGAAAATTTTGAAAATGCCCTGTCCCTCTTTTCTATGTAATAAAATACGTTCATTGTTCCATGTGATATTGTAGAAAAGCCCTACCCTACAGCCAAAAAAAAAATGTCTGCAAATGAGAAAACTTTTATAGTTTTAAGGAGTAGCCCAAACTTCCCCAAACAACCTATATATCTATATATCCAGTAGTAGAAGAGATAAATGAATTTTGTGTTTTATCCTCAATAGAATACCATATAGCAATGAAAATAAACACTGAAACTATATCCTAAAATCTAGATGGATCCTCACAGACATAATGTTGAACAAAAAAAGCTAGAGCCAAAAGAAGATATATGTCTGACTCCATTTGTATAAAGCACAACAACTAAACTATGCTTTTAGAAGTTAGGATAGTGGTTATTCTCAGGAAGTGGCTTATAATTTGAAAGGAGAAGAATAATGTGCGGCTCTGATGTACTGGTGATGTTTTTCTTAAACTGGGTGAGGATTATTCAGGTGTATCCAATGTGTAAATTTGTACACTCATGTGATATAACTTTTTTCTATATATTATGCTAGATTGAAAATGGATACAAATGTTTTACTTCTCTGGTGAAAGTCAGTATCTATTTCTACTCTTCTTAAAAGTGGGCTAGTCTTAGTGACTTATTTAAACAGAAGGCAGAATATGTGACATTCTGGGACTTTTAAGCCTGGGTCATAAAAAGCCTTGTGGCTTTTACCTGGGGACTGTGGGAAAACAATCAGTTGGAGTCCTCAGCCATCACATACATCCAATTATGCTGAGGCAGCCATGCTGTGAGGGAACCCAAGCCACTAGGGGAAGCCAGGGGTAGGTAGTCTGGTTGACTATTTTGCAGTCACAATTTGTAAGGAAAACACATGTGAGTGAGGCTGTTTCAGATCTTCTAGACCATACCAACTGTCAACTGATCATCGAGTGATTGAGTTGATGTCACATAGAAAAGAATGACTCAGTTGATTCCTATGCAAAATCCTGTCCTTCAGAATCATAATATAAGATAAAATAGCTGTTGGTTTAAGGCAAGTTTTGGAGGAGGAGGTAGTTTGATAAATAACAATAGACATTATGATGTATTATATTTTTAATATAAAGTTTTGTTTTGTTTTGAGGAAGATTAGCCCTGAGCTAATATCTGCTGCCAGTCCTCCTCTTTTTGCTGAGGAAGACTGGCCCTGAGCTAACATCCGTGCCCATCTTCCTCTGCTTTATATGTGAGATGCCTACGACAGCATGGCTTGCCAAGCAGTGCCTTGTCAGCACCTGAGATCGGAACTGGCAAACCCTGGGCAGCCCAAGCGGAATGTGTGAACTTAACCGCTGTGCCACCGGGCCTGCCCCCCAATATAAAGGTTTTTTTAATCTCAAGAAAGTAATTTACAATCTTTTAAAAATGTAAATTGCCCTTTGACTGACAGAATGCTGCTAGTTTATGGGCAGCTAAGAAAACTTCCAACTCAAAGTACGTGCAATCCATTGAAATTACTATGGGGCTAGGACTTAGTTCTAGAGATTGTTTTTCTACAATATCATTTTGTCGCCATCTGCAACAGTATAAGTTATTTGAGTAATATTTTTGCAATAATTATAACAAAAGCCTAAATTCAAAGCATGCCCAATCACATATGGCAAGTATCACTGATAATTAAATTACATTTTAACAATGGAATTTTTATACCATAATTTCAAGACCACAGACTATGGCTGATTTAGCAACAGTTGATATGATTTCCCTGTTTGACTTTGTGATTTTTTTCATTACCTTAAAAAGGTTAGGCATTGCTTTATTTGGTCAAAATGATCCTATCAATTTGAAAATGTTGATATAATCGGCCCTCTTTGTTTCCTAAACTTTCAATTTAAAAAATAGCAAATCTTAGAATTATTTTTTATTGTAATAACTTTTGTACTTTTTTCCTACTTGTAAGTAAAACAAATGTTTTTGTCTTATTAATTAGGTAAGTAATGATCTCAAGAAACTGTGTTTTAAAAGTGATTAGCTAAGAATAAGAAATCTCAAATTTAGTATGTTATTAAAAGAAAAAAAGGATAAGTAGACTTATTGTGAACTTTCTGTGCAAGTGATAATAGAATATAAATGACTTTGAAGGGTTATACTAACTCTTTTATGGACTCAGAGATAGAATGGAAATTGACCTTAAGGGAAAATATTAACTGCTGGCCATTACTCTGCTATTTGGTCTACATGTCCTATATTTTCAGGAGAGTTGGAATTGGTGCACTTGCTTCAACATTGCAACAGAATGAAACTCCAGATGCTCACAGATGGTAAGCCTACAAACTTAATTAAAACTCATGCTTTATTATCCCAAAACAGGAAAATTGAGAAAGCCTTGCCCAAGGAAAATGTTTGTGTTTTCTCCATCTCATCTCTAACCATCCAGAAAACTTTAGGGGTCCTGCAAATGGGAAAAAAAAAATCTTCTTGTTGCCAGGCAAGTAAAATAGAGTTACAGGCCATTAACCTAAAAACTGCTTCAAATTCAAGTTCAAAAATTATGAATTGTGTACTATGTGCTTAGCACTGAATTATTGATTTAATCAGGGTTTAATGAGAATGTAATCAAAAAGAATTAAAACACAAGCTTTCACCAAGAAATATGTATTGAGCACTTATATTCTGGATGTGATATATATTTGATTGTAATTTTTTTTGTAATTATTGAGAGCACAATTTTACTTTCTCTTCATAGATACTGAAATGAGATTGACTGGCCATCCCCTATGTATCAACATACACTTTAGACTCTTAGAGAGTCTTTTTTTCCTTATATTGCAAACCTTTATGTTTTCACAAACTCTTATCTAGGTAAATAATATTGAAATTTAAAGACTGTATTGGTAAATGCAGTTTCTTATTTCTCTGGATGCTCACTATGGACTTGATTGTACTATAGCTAGAAGAGCAGAGATATAGAAAGAATGATTTCTCATAGGTCCACTTCTTTGAAGGGTTTATAGTGTGCTAGACCTTTCTTTAGTCAGTTCTTAGCATAGAAGAGATGTGTTGATTTAAAATACTATAACCTCTCAATAAAAGTAAAGAAATGAATGAAATAATATAATACTACCTCTATTGAAAATAAATCCCATACCCTCCCTATTAGTTCCATTAACTTTACTTATTGAAATGTGATAATATTTAGATTGTTTTCTTCTTCTTGACAAGTTACATATCATGTGCTACCTATGGAAAAATTGTTTTTCTAAAAACTAACGTCCATATTATAGGCATCAAGAATAAGGGCAGAATTCAAACTACCTTGTGCCAGTTGACACTTTCACAAATAAAATAGTTATTTATCTGAATATACAGATTATATGTGATCTGTTATTTCAGTATATTTAAATCTATTGATTTTTTAAAGATTAACTTTGAAGCCAGTCACATATTTGAACCATCTTATCTGTTTTTATCATTCCCTTTGGTTAGTCTTTGGCAATTTTTCCTGCTTTTTTGGTCAATTGTAATTTCTCTATCTAGGATAGGTATTGTATTTTCTAAGCAGAATAGTTTATTTTAGTGTTTTGTTCATTTATGTATCTCTTTCTGTCTC
Source organism: Equus caballus (assembly GCF_041296265.1). NCBI lineage: Eukaryota > Metazoa > Chordata > Mammalia > Perissodactyla > Equidae > Equus > Equus caballus. The sequence goes on from NC_091707.1 coordinate 39,912,956, forward strand.
AGTTGGAAAATTATTCCTAATAATCATGAGTTTTGTCTTTACTTTCCCAATATTTCTGTATTTAAATTCTTTTTCTTGCCTTATTGTAGTGACTAGCACTTCAAGAAAAATAGTAAATAGTGGGACTTCTAGATACTTTTTGTCTTTCCTTTATTGCAGGAGGAATGAATGCAGTTCTTCACAACTAAAAATGCTCGTTGGCAGACATATACTCAACAGCAAAGTGTGTTTGATGATCACAAATAGACTTGTATGGGACTATGTGTAGTAGATTTATTCATAAGAGTCCAAAACTGGAAATAATCAAAATATCCATCAAGGATAGGATGGATTAAAAAAACTGTGGCATACTCATATAATGAAAAAACCACGCGTCAGTAAAAATAGCAGCAAACTACTGATATATGCAATTGTGTGGTAAATCTAAAAAAAAAACAAGGATACATCAAGAAAGAAGACACGAAAGGCAAATATTGTATGATTCTATTCATATGAAATGTAAGAACAGGTAACATTAATTGATGGAGATAAAGGTTAGAATAGTGTTTCCCTAGGGGTAGAGTGAAGGATATTATTAGAGACTAAAAGGGATCTATAAGGACCTTCCGTGATGCAAGAAATAGTCAATATTTTAATATCTTGATCTAAGAGGTAGTTATACAAATGCATAATAATATAAAATATATTTAGCTGTATAATTACAATTTACACATTTTCTTGCACCTATTTTACCTCAAAAGATAAGTAAAACCAATGACAACAGTGAAAGAATGATGCAGCAGGACTTTTTTAGCTAAGATGGAATAGCTTGTGGTAGATAAATGATCCCACTAAAAGAAAACTAGATAGCCATATAAAATAAGAAAAAACAATTTGTTTGAGGGCATCATTGAGCTTCCAAATCAACCTGAACGTAAGGAGCCAAGACCTGTGCATTATACAAGCCAATTTTCTCTTAGTAGTGATTGCAAATTCATGGAACACAAGAGGTGGAGAAATCCAGGCAGAGAGTCATGGCTAAGAGATAGAGAAGACAGCAGAACTTTGAGGGATGACATAAGTCTGAGGAAATCAAAATAAAAATTCAGTGCAGCCAAGGCAGCTAGGACTTAAAGGGCAAGATCATGGTGGGTCAATCTTAACCAACGTACAGTTTTATCTTTATGGTATTGGCAGATTAGTTGTTTCAAGGCAGGGAACTAAAGAACTAAGCAGAAAGCTACTGAAAAGTAGAGCAATATTATCTGTAATCTTGTAGAGCTGAAGAGACAAAAAAATGGAATACACTAACAACCAAATAAGAGAAGCCCTACTTATGACAGGAGATTTTCAGGTGGGATTGTTACCGAACCTGAAGTGAGTTCACTCACAAATTGTGCAGCCAGCCAATTCCTGACACCGGGGGTGGTGGAAGAAAGTAGGAATTTTATTTTTGCACAGCGCTGAGCAAGGAGAGAGGGCAGCTAACGCTGAAATCCCGACCTCCCTGAAAAGCTAAAAGGAAGGGTTTTTATTTGGGGCTTTAGGTAGGGGAGGGGGAGCATATGGCCTTGCTGGTCGGAGCTTTCCCGCCAGCCTGTCTTTGGCCTTGGGACACTTGCAGAGAGGAGGGAGCTCATGACCTTGCTGGTCAGCAGCTTTCCCACCAGCTTGTATGTATCTCTTTGTGGGAGGAGATAGTCCAGGTGCTTGTCCTTGACGGTGTCTGTCTCCATGGAGGATAGTGGATTCTGGAGCCAGGAAGCCAGAGAGTAAGCAGGGAATGAGTGTTTTGGTTTTAACCCCATATATGCTGGGTTTAATGTGGGGAAACTGATATCAGGGTCGGTATCAGGATGCCTTAGATAGCTACTCCCTAGTAGTGCAAGTGTACTAGATGTTGGCAAGACCAAGCCTCTAAATTAGTCCAATCACTGGTTTAGTACAGTTTCCTCCAAGCAGCTATCACACGACAGAATGAACATTTTCTGGGTAAAGAATACATCTTCCAGAACTACCATGATTTTTGATACATTATGGCTGACATTAAAAAATAACACCAAATATGCCAAGAAAAACAACAAAGATGAAAAGATCTGGAGAAAAGGACTCACAGATGACTCCATTATTGAAGTTATTGGACAGAGATATTAAAATAGGAATGATTAGTAGGTGGAAGAGAATAGATTACAAAGTGCATTACATTAGTCCAAGAAAATATAAAAGAAATAGAATGAAATTCTAGAATTAAAAATGGAATAATTAATGTATCAATAATGGTTCATTAGTTATGATAAATGTCTCACGCTAAGGTAAGATGTTAACAATAGAGGAAACTGGATATGGGTATATGGGAATCATCTGTACTATTTTTGCATCTTTTCTGCAACCTGAAACTATTCTAAAATTAAAAGTTTATTTTAAAAATAGAATAATTGAAATTATAAGCTCAATAAGTGGGTTAAGAACAGATTTTATACGGAAAAAGAAAGAATTTATCAAAGAATGACAACTTAGTAGAAAATATCTGGATTGAAGAATGAAGAACAAATGCATGGAAAAATACAGATAAAAACATAAGATAAATATGAAAAAGTGTGAAAAATTCTAACTTTTGTAATTGAACCCCCAAAGAAAGAGGAGAAAGAGAAAGGTGTGTAACCAATATTTGAAAGGATAAGGGGCAGGAATTTTCCAAAACTGAAGAAAGACATTAAGCCATAGATTAAAAAAAAACTCCATAAAACAAATAGGAAACAGGATAAATATATAGTATATCACACCTGGTCTCATCAACTATCACTCTTGAAAATCAGACACAAAAAGAAAATCTCAAAAGCATCCAGGAAATCAATAAAACTGATAGTGACTTCTCAACAAAAATGAAGGGTAGGAGACAGTAAAATAGCATCTTTAAAATGCTTGGAAAAGAAATCAGCCATCCTGGAATTTTATACTGACTGAAAGTATCCTTTAAAAGTGAAAGCAAGAGCCACCCCCTGACTGAGTGGTTAAGTTCCCATGCTCCACTTCAGTGGCCCAGGGTTTTGCCAGTTTGGATCCTGGGCACAGACCTAGCACAGCTCATCAAGCCATGCTGAGGCAGAATCCCACACACCAGAGCCAGAAGGACCTACAGCTAGAATATACAACTATGTACTGGAGGGCTTTGGGGAGAATAAGAGGGGGAAAAAAGATTAGCAACAGATGTTAGCTCAGGTGACAATCTTAAAAAAATTAAAAAGTGAAAGTAAAAGAAAGACATTTCCAAATACACAAAAACCATGAGAAATCTTTACTGGCAAATATCCCCCAAAATTTTAAATGGAGTTCTTCAGGCAGAAGGAAAATCATTCTAGATAGAAAAATAGAAATGAAGAACACTGGAAAAGGTTAATATGTGAATATTGATGATATAAAATAATATGAATATTGATAGTCTAAAGTATAATACAGGGTTTAAATAACACACACATATATAATTTTATGACAGCAATGATATAAAAGTTGCCATTAGGATTGGGGGTAAATGGAGTTAAAGTGTTCTAAGATCCATGCCTTGTCTACTGAATGGAAAAGAAACTAATTTGAAGTACTTTGTATAAATTAGATGAAAGGGTTAGGCTGGCTTTGTAGATTGCTGCTTATTACTCACAGGTGTGGACTCAAGCAACCTGGGGATGAACCAGGGCAAATTACTTGCTTGTCCTAACAGGGTAGAGAAACACTCATGGCACACAATTAAGCAAACAAGTACAATATGATGCCATAGTGCTATAATGATGATGCACAGGTTCCTAATGAGAGCAGGTAGGATTACCATTCAATCCAAATTTAGGAGAGAGAGAGAAGCTTCCTGGAAGAGCAAATCAGAAGAATGTTTATGAGTTATCTAGAGGAAAATATGGGGAATGCAGGGAAAACTCAGGCAAAGAGAACATGTGAAAAGATCCAGAAATCATAATATTCAGGGGAGTAAAAATTATTCAGAATGGCTAAAGCACCATTGGAAAGAAGAGCTTCTCAGCCATTTTTAAGTATTTAAGTGTAGGTAGTGTGATATACGTATGTGTTTAAGTTCAAATCATTATGTTAGCGGCAGGAGGGTAGTGAACATTTGACGTAGCCTAATCAAGAATACACATTTGAAAAATTTCAAACAGAAGCCACACTGCAAAGGCGGTTATTACATGTGCTTCAATTAGCTTTATTTCTGATCAGTACTAAAGGTTTGTTAATTAGCATAATGGATGATGGAAATAATTCTTTATTGGTGAAACCAGTGTTACTCAAGATATTGTACAACTACTAATTGCCTTTGCTTGAGTTCAAGGTAAAACTCAAGACCAACAGCCTACAGAACCTTCAGAGTGACCAAGAGACTCCGTTAGGTCTGTTTCCTTCAATGAGGGAAGATTCTTTCTGCTAAGCCCAAGAGAAAGTTATCTGAAACTTATCTTGTATCCTGCTACTTGTTACACCTGCCTCAATTAAATCTTTCACGAAAGCTTCTTAGACAACAGAGAATTTACCCAAGCTTTTAAAATGGCTCCATGACATTTTTTTCTGCTTGCTCATTAATAAATGTCTGTTGATGTGACAGAATTTGTTCAGAGACTTACTTCCGCTGTAATGTAGTCTGACAGTGAGATTACTGAGGAAGAGACCTACATAGGCTTCGCTTAGCTCTAACTATTGGAACCTATCAGTACCTGCCCCCATCCTCCCACATTATTGTGAATGATCTAGTTGGGTTAGGTGGCTTGCCACAGAGAAGCGTGCTGCATAAAACCTAGAGAACCTTGAAAGTTCTGATAATGGTTTAGACGTCATCCAATGTACAAAGGTGGAGGGAGGGGGCACTGAGTAATTTTATTCCGGATAATAACATGACCAGATTGATGCTTTTGGAAGATTAATGATCAGTATGGATGTGGTGTTTTTAAAAAGTTTCTAGAGAGGGAAGAGGTGAAACAAGTCAGGAGAGAGACCAATGCCTGGGCTGACTGTACCTGATTAAACTTCTAGGACCCTGGCAGAGTTAGGAAAGCTTCTAATGCCGGAATGACTCGTGCATCATGGCTGAAATCATTACTGAAGATCCACAGTTTATGGCCTAACGATGGTACTTTTCTCTAATTTCCATCATTGACACAATTGTTAGAAATCTGATTGGTTTCTTTTAAACAGGTTAGTTCACTTAAAAATGTCACATCTGTAAAGATATCTGAAATATTCTTATTCACAAACCCACCCTGGATGCATCTCTTATTCTCAACAGAGTTCAAAACAGACTCACCCACACATGGGTAGGCACTAACCGTACTAGCCTTGTGGTTTTTCACAGGGGTGACAAGGGACTTTGCTTTTCCTCACAGGCTTTGCTTAACAATGCAGATACACTCATGTCCTTTATTTAGAGCTCTTAAGAAAGTTATCAGAAAAAAGGGAGATAAACTTGGTCAGTGTAAATTGATTGTCCAAAGAAAATTTAACACGAGGCTAACTTCCTGTACCCAGTGTAAGTTAGACCTCAAATACCACTTAACAAACTTGTTATACCTTTCCTTTCTTTGAGAAATTTTATCAATATTTTCAGGATCAATAGAATCACTTTTATGGGAAGTGGTGGTATTAGTTGCTGGAAGTTTTTACGAACAAGGAGAAATATGATTTCTTTTGATACTACATATAGTTTTAAGATGCTACTGCTCATTACTATGATAGGATATATGTATATCTATATAAATACTTATATGTGATGGTATATATATACTATATATATACATATATATATATATATCTCCTCTTTCATCTCTCTGTCTCCCTCTTTGTCTCATTAATCTTTTCTCTTTTAGATTTCACTTATTCCTGGTTCTGTTATTTGGTTTGGAGTGGATTGTAGATATAGACACTGGAATATTTGTGAAGGATCTTTCTCTGTTCCTAGTAGGAACCCCTAGTCAATAAATATTTATTCAAGTGGCATTGGCGTACTTTCCTGTTGCTACTGATGCTGTATCTGTTCTATAACCTAAATAAAGAATTTAAGTCTGTGGTAATAATTTAGCACCATTCAAATGCATTATATTCACTTGAAAGGAGAACAAAAACAGACAAATAAAAAGCAAGTTACATAAAAAAGTGATGACTCTGAATTTAAGTAAAACCAAAATAACATCATATCAAACAGGTGTGCTGTCCTTTAAGTTGGTTTGTGGCAAGTATTTCTATGTATATTTAGATATTTTTGCTAATTGGCATATTTAAAGCTTGCAGTAGGATTGTGACCATGTAAAAATCTGCAAGGATGTATGAAACAAAAGTAACAAGGTAGCAGTGACAATGCAAAGGGATATCACAATTCCAATAGGGGATAATGATAAATCATCTAAGCAAATGGTTCTAGGGACCCAATTCTGAGAGTTATCTGTTTCCTTTAGCATTGAGCTCTCATTGCCTTACAGTGGAATTTTGATCTTGAAGAGAAAATTGGTGTCAGGAGCATTGATTCCATTTTTATACCCTGTCTTTGCAATAATTTTAAAGGATGTATGTCTTTCAAATAATGCTGTTGAATTTGATGGTGGCAACAAGAATTCAGTAAGTGTATTTATGATAGAAGGAAGAGATAGAAATATATTAAGGGGAAAATCCCAAATCACAGCAATAAACTCCTCTCACAGAGCTGAACATAAAGAGGAATATTTTCAGAGGAGCTTAAATCAGCAACCCTCGGAAATGTGTAAAGTTTCAGTTTGCACACATGTTTTTTTGTAATCTAACAGAAGAATCTTTGAAAGCTTGTCAGAAAACATTTATCAGTCTACAAAGTTCCACCTATAATCCAGTCCATATCAAGGAGAAGCTTGGAAAGACATGTTTATCTGGTGTTTTTAACATCCCCTATACTTAGGGTGACCCATGACCTGTGAAAATCAATGAGTCTTTATTGAGTACATTCACCACTTGCTCCTCGCCCTGACTCTCCCAGTGCCTTATGCATACTTGGCCCATAGAACTGACTATGCTTTCACTACCCTGTGAATTTCTTAAGGGCAAGGACTACTTCTTCATTCAGTGTGTATCTCTAGCATCCAGCAGAGTACTGGCTCCAAGTGGAGGTCAATAAAAGTTTCCTAAATAAATAAATGATTAAAGAGAGCTGAAATTTTAAGTTGAGGGTGGAATGCGGTATGTAGTCTCATCTCTGTTAATTAGCCAAGGAATATTTACTTTTCAATATAGATTTTCAGAGGCTTGCTTGGTGAATAAGAACAAGTGAAGAAATGAGAGTAGAAGTGAGACATAGAGGCTGTGTTAGAAGATAAGGTGTTTTGAGGTCAACATCTATTTATTCAGACATTTCTTCCTGATTAATATGTACCACCAAATATTCTGGATTTGGAAATTAGCAAAGGATATTTACGTGATAGGGAAAGAGTATTGAGGAAGTCAACCATTAAAGAACATACCTTCTAGAGAGGTAAGTTAAACCAATAGCTTCCTGCCAGTACATAAATAAACAAGGCAATTGGATGCTGATAAATATTATGAAGAGGATAAAAGAGGGTGAAGTGACATAGAGGCTTCACAGCTAGTGGGTCTGAGAAGTGATCCCTGAAGAGGTGACATTTGACTGGAGGCCTGAATGATGAGAAGGAAGCAGCCACAGGAAAATATAGAAAAAGAGTTTTTGAAACAGGAAGAACAGCAAATGGAAAGGTCTGATATTGCAAAAAAAATTCATATGCTCAAGAGATAGGGAAAAAATTGCCACTGTGGATGAGTTTGTTGAACAAGGGGTAGAGACCAAGTTGAAGAGGAAAATATATATTAGGTCTTAGGCGATTTCACACACAGGGCTGCTGCTCCCTGGTACATACTTAGGGGTGCCGATTGTTAAAACATTGAAATATTTCTATACTGCTTGATAGTTAGTCACTGGGCAAAACCCTCAAAATGCGTACTTTGGTGATCTCAGCCCATACCTTGGAACCTCAGCGTCCTCCTCATTGACCAGCAACCAAAGGGTCAGTGAGATCCACAATAGGCAGCCTCTAGGGCCTTGCTTCAGCACTCTCACCTGCACACAGTCTGATCATCAGCGTTCATAGTGTTCCCAATGACAAATATTTTGAATATCACTTCTGCTTTGGGGCAATGGAGAGATATACGTGTAAACTTTATTCAAAGAGGAATGGGAAACTATTAGAAGTTTTCAAATAAAAGACAACAGTGATCTGAATTAAACCTTAACAAGATTACTCTGGCTGCTATATGGAAGATGTACAGCCAGTCGGAAGAATTAGAAGTGGGAGCCCTGGCAAGAACATATTATTTTTAGGTGAGAAGCGATGGTGACTTAGATTGGGGTTGAAGCAATGGAGATAACAAATGGTCAGATTCGGGATAAAATTTAGAGATAGAGCTGTTTATTTTTTAAATTAATATTGGGGATATTGGATTGGAAATACAGAGAGGAATCAAGAACGATTCTTAAGTTGTTCAACTGGGTGTGTAGTGATCCATTTTACTGAGACTAAAAAAAGCATGGAGGGCCAGGAGCAGGTTTTAAGAGAGGGGTAGAAATCCATAGTTATATTTTAACAAAGTTAAGTTTTATTTATTTGTTTATTTTTTTAAAGGTATACTTTTTGGTGAGAAAGATTGGCCCTGAACTGACATCTGTTGCCAATCTTCCTCTTTTTAAAATTTTTTTCTCCCCAAAGCCCCAGCACATAGTTGTATATCCTAGTTGCAGGTCATTCTAGTTCTTCTATGTCCGATGCTGCCACAGCATGGCCTGATGAGCAGCGTGTAGGTCCATGTCTAGGATCTGAACTGGTGAACCCTGGGCCACTTAAACATAGCGTGAGAACTATACCAATTGGCCATGGGGCTGGCCGCAAAGTTAGGTTTTAAATACTTATTAGACATCCAATTGGAGATGTTGAGTTGGTGGTTGGTTATTTAAGTGTAGGTCCAAGCAGCAGAGAAAGAGAATAGGTCCAGAGTATAGAGAATATATAGGCATCTGAGATTAATAAACGAGATGGTGTTTGAAGCTATGGGAATTCTCCTCTACTTTTTCAGAATAGACAGAGTACATGTTGATATTAAGAAAGGAGATCCAATGACCTGTTCCTAGGAGACTCAAACATTTCAATGTAGAGGAAGATCCAGTAAAGGGGATTGAGAAGGAGATACTAGTGAGGCAGGTGCAAAACCAGATAAGCGACATCTTGGAACAAAATAGAAAGAAGTAAATATCTAAAGTATGAGATTACTTGAATTTCACAGTTTGATATTTTCTCCCAGTATTCATCCTTCTCAATTTCAGCAATAGTGCTATCCACACGTATCCATTGTTAGCTGGGAGCTTGACCATCTAGAAACTGCATTTCCCAGTCTCCGTTATATCTAAGTGAAACCATGGAACTAAGTCCTGGCCAGTGAGATGTGACCAGAGTGATGTGATGATGTGTGCAACGTCTGGGTCAAACACGTTAGCAAGGAAGTGCTTGCTTTGAACTCCCTTTCTTCCTTCACTTGCTGGGAAATGGAGACAGCTCGTGAAGCCACCTTGAACCGAGAGATGGAATCTTCCTGTTGAGGAGGGCTGCACCACGGCACCAGCTCATGCCTGCCAACTTATGGACTGTTATATAGAAGAAGAAAACCAATTTCTGCCTTATTTAAGTCTCCGTAGTTTCAGATCTCTTTGTTACAGTAGTTAACACATACACGAATTAATTCAGTAGGTAACGTTGTTTGTGTTAGGATCTTGCAGGGCCCCCTTACCTGGAAGGAGCTCTTCACTGTACAAATGTTTACTGACCTGTGCATGAGGTTCCAGGAATCATTTTAATTGCTTGGGATACAATAGCGGACAAATAGACAAAAACCTCAGCCCTCATTGAGCTCACCTTGTAAGAAGGATTTTATTTCTGAGGTTAACTCTTATACCCATCTTCTTTTAAACATTTTCCATCCCCATTTGGGTTGGTTGCTACTTCTTGCCGACAATAAAGAGGTCCACGCTACTTTTCTCTATTCTTTTTTTTTTTTTTTTAAAGATTTTACTATTTCCTTTTTCTCCCCAACACCCCCCGGTACATAGTTGTATATTCTTCGTTGTGGATTCTTCTAGTTGTGGTATGTGGGACGCTGCCTCAGCGTGGCTTGATGAGCAGTGCCACGTCCGTGCCCAGGATTCGAACCAAAGAAACACTGGGCCGCCTGCAGCGGAGCGCGCGAACTTAACCACTCGGCTACGGGGCCAGCCCCCTACTTTTCTCTATTCTTTGCAGACATTAATTAAATAAAATTTACTCTGTGAAGGAAACCTTCCTTGAATTCCATTAGGCAAGTTAAGCCCTCCAACCTCTGAGTATTAATAATACTTTCCATTTACAGCATATATTTTCTACTAATTTTTACACTATAATTGTATTTTGCCTTTCCATAACTGTGTAAACTACTAGATTATTTGTATACCGAGGGTGTGGACTTGTCTTATTTATTTTTTATATTCCATGTGCATAACATGCTCAATAATCACTGGTTGAATACATGGTCCAAATTCTATCATTCAACATCTTTTATCATTCATTTATTCAACAAACAATTATTGTGACTGCTATGAATATGTTTTGGGTCTGGTATACAAGGATTTATTCATTCAGAGGGCACACAGAGAAGGAAAGACAAGAAAGAAAGGAGAAAAGTTCAGTTCAAACTCTCATTAACTATTTAGATTTTTTAATTGTTTTAATAAAGTTTCTTTTTAATATTTTAAATGACATGTAGAGGATACTGCCACTGGCAAATGTTCAATCTGCCAGCAACAGAGACCAATGCTGATCCTCCAAAATGGCATCATTTTTTGACAAGATGAATGGTCACCTAATGGTAAATTGATTACATATGCATATTCCAAGATTGAGCAGGATCTCAGCCAACCCCACAACCAAAGTTATGACGTGCTTGATCTGCTGGCACAGGATCCCACAAAACATCATATCACACTAAGGAACTGAGTTCACAGCAAAAACGGTTGACAAAAGGACCCATAACCATTGTATCAACTGGTCATATCACATATTACACCCTCAAGAAGCTGCTTATCCGAATGAGCATTGGAACAACCTGCTGAAGGCAGAGCCGAAGCTCCAGACTGAAGGAAGTACTTTTCAGGAAAAGGATGCCATCCTCCAGGACACAATGTGTACCTTGAATCAAAGAGCTTTATATGCTGCTTTTTCCCCAGTAGGAAGAATACATGGGTTCAAGAATCTCAAATGTTCCCAATTACCATCACTTCGGATGGCCACTTGGGGAACATGGGCTTCCTGTCCCCACAATTCTAGATTGAGCAGGATTAGAGGTCTTCATCCCCAGTGAGGAACACATGCTAGAGGACATAGCAGGAAAGTCATTGAATTGTAACCCTGACCTCTAGCAGGGCACTTTGGGCTCATTGTGTTCAAGGACTGCCAGGCCAGAAGAGATGTCACCATCTTGGAGAGATTACTAAATATTGATCATCAAAAAGAAGGCAGGACTGCTGTTACACACTGAAGATAGGGAGGAATATGTTGAGTATTCGTGTGATCCATGGCGGTAACTCTATTTACTGCCTTGCTCAATCGTCATGGTACATATTCTCATTCAGCAATCACAGCCTGTTCTGGGCTGAATTGTGCCCCCCCCCACCCCAAATTTGTATGTTGGAAGCCCTAACCCCACAAGGTACTTTATTCAGAGATGGGGACTGTGAGGACATGATCAAAGTTAAGTGAAGTCACAAGAGTGGGGCCCTAATCTGGTAGGACTGATGTCCTATGAAGAAGAGATACTGGAGGTCGATTGATACTCTCTCTCTCTCTTTCCCTCTCTCTTTCCACATGCACAGAAAGAGGCCAGGTAAGGACACAGACAGAAAGTGGCCATCTATAAGCCAGGAAGAGAGGCCTCATCAGAAACCAGCTCTGATGACACCTTTATCTTGGTCTTCCCAGTCTCAAGAACTGTGAGAAAATGAATTTTTGTTGTTTAAACACCCACTCTGTCGTATTGTTATCGCAGCCTGAGAAGCCTAACACACAGCCTTGGAAGAGCACAATGACCAAGAATTCAGAGAGGGTCTGAGTAATATCATCAGTTAAGCCACTGCAGCAACCGGAATTGCCCCCTGAACAGAGGGTCCGCTTCACTCATCAGACCAGCTGTGACAGTGAGGGCTGTAGCTTGTCTCACTAATCTTTCTCCTCTAATATTCCTCTAGTAAGAAAAGCCCACCAGAAACCTGGAAGAACAGCTCTATAAACATATGTGAAAAGTGGATTTGAGCAGCACAGGAGGTGGACTGAGGTAAACATGGAGAGGCACTGCTCAGTTCTTGTTGCCCTAGCTTCTGGGAGTGTGGTCAGCAAACAGTCTTCAACTGTCAGCTTATTAGGGATGGCCAGGGCTGCAGAGAACTGCCAATAGCAAGGTTACACCCTTCTGGCTGAAGCCCATATTTTGCAGAACTAAAAACACTGGGCCAGTTTGGCTCAATGCAGGACACCTGTGAAGGCACATTTGCACTCCTGAGCTTCCTATGGGGTTGGGTAAGGCCACTGGGTCGGTCTCCATCATTGGTCTTCTCTTTCTACCCAATCCTGCCTCCTCCCTTCCCTTCCTTAGTGATGATTTTAACGTTGCTTCTTCATAAACTTCCCAAGCAGTAAGCTGCTTGGAGTCTGCTTCCTGGAGAATCCAAACTGTGACATGCTATGAGTGGCACCAATGATACAAATTGTCATTTACTTTAGACTCTTTGAAATTTAAGATTCCATAAGTAATGCTTCATATAAAATAACTAGATTAAACACTTTTCTAAAAACACCAGAATAAGGACGTTTCAATATTTTTATTTTACTGTTAGTACCAGAATTTATAACATATTAATAATGTTTACATCTAGTGACATAATAAGTTCCCATTAGATGAAGACAAAGAAATTTATTTGAGGGGAAACCATTATTCCAAAACAAGTTCACTTTTTGAAAGAATTAAATTTGGACTAATATGAACTGTATATAATTTACATTTTTCACTTTTGAATCAATCTACCATTTTATTTACAAAGAAAGGTACCATATTAAAAACTAGAGGTAAGCAAAATCATCATATAAATTCAAAAATAAGATTCAATTTATGTTTTGGGCCAAAGATCATATTCATCCCTCCATTTCAAATCTTTACTTAATTATCTTAATGTTTGTAACGAAACGGCCCATATGGCGGTAACTGCATAATACATTTATGAAGTGGCAATTTTCCACATACGAGACGTGTCCATTTTCTAAGAACAGAGAAATTTCTTAATTACTATGATTGCTCCTATTTACTATTTTAGGAACTTACTTCTCAATTCAGATCTCCTGGGACGTAGATTTTCCATGCAAGGCAACAATTCTGAGCTTCAACACATTTTTGCATACTTAAAGTGGAAGTCATGTTTGCATGCAATGCTTTTCATTGTTAGCTTGGTAGTGTCATGCAAATACATTCATAAAGTAAGTTTCCACTTACATTTATGGAAATTGCAAGTACATGGTCAGAGTCTGGTTTTCTTTAGAGTATCTGTGAAGATTTGTAGGTTCCTTGGCAATTGTTGCTGTACAGAAAGAGTCCATACAAGGTAAGGCATATGCAATAGCTTTGCTTTGCTATAATATGTAAATAGAATGGTCCCTCTCGGGATTTGCAATATGTATTATTTGATTTTTTTCATAACTAGGAAATAAATTCTCAGCAAGTTTGAACTTGCTTGAATGGATCATGTAGATGCTGTAGGTATTGAGCTCATTTCTCCGGTTTCATATTTAGAAGTGTGGTGGTGGTGGTGAAAGGAAAAAGGGCAGGATATTAACAATCTGAATAAGGACAGAAGTACTAGACTTGGAATATTTGAGCTCTAAGGGCACAAAGAATTCAGCTAGTCTAGGTCTCTATACGCCAAATACCTCTAAACTCCAGATAGATGACAGTATCCAGGTGTTGGAAAATAGGGATGGTGGGCATTGTAGACTGGAGAGTCTGTCCTTTCCAAAAGTAATCAAATACAATGAAAAAAAGTAATACTTCTGCAAGTCTTAGTGGGCCATGACTGATGACCCCTGCTCTTCTGTCCTAACTCTTATTTTCTTACTGATCAGATTCCTGAGTACAGTGATTGCAGATCCTGTAATATTGAAAATGAATCTTTTCAGAGGGAATTTGAAGGGAATGTTCTGGAGAAGGAATTAAAATCTCCTGACACACGTGTGGAGCTGTTTCTCTCAGAGGTTGATGTCTTTGGGATTGAATCAAGTCTGCTCTCTTCAAGTGGACATTCCCAAATTCCAGTCAAGATTTAACAATTATTTTCTAATGCAACCATGATGTATTAGATTCACTACCCTCTAAGCCCCTGAGCACTACAAGAAGCTGGAGACTCTTTCCTGGGGTATCCAGATTGTGAGGCAAATATGATACAGGATGTCAAAAAGAAATTCTGTTTATATATTTCATCAGTGAAAAATAATTTCTGTTTGAGCAATTCTGTTAATTTTCCCATGCGGTGGTATTTTTAGTTTCTAAGTCAGGCATGTCGATGCACAAGGAAAAAAAGCAATTTACAACTCTGCAAAGAAATACTGCCTCTTCCACTTCATTTGTGTTTCATCTTGATTATCAACACATTTGTCATCCCCCTGTAATTTATTCATTATTTTTACCAGAGGAATATGAAGGGAAAAAAGAAGATAAGTGCACTTGTCAAAATGTGAAACAGATGCTCTAACAATGATTGGAGACAATTAATGTTCTCAGGAAGAAGCAACAGGCTGGGTTTGTGTTTAGCTTCAGATTTTTACAGCAAACAGACTTGGGGAAAATGCAAATGTGAAATAAAGGTTTTATTTTCCAAGCAAAGAAAGACAGTATTCTCTGACTACATTGTTGTGCATTTCTGTTATGATCTGACAGTTTAGGACTTTTCGGCAGAATCATTAAGAACAATGGGAGCAAAATGCAAACTGAGCAGCCTTGAAGAGTGATTCAATGACTTTTCCTTCTGAATCACCAGATTGAAAATGTCCTGCAATGGAAATGGCTACGGGATGGTGGACTGACAAGCAGAATGAAGATAAATGTTTGTGTCTGATCACACTTTAATTCCAAACGGGCACAATGAAGTAAGAGTGCCTCCACTCACCTTTGCAATATTTCCATTTGTTCTTTTATTGAAGTGAAGAGATTTCTGTTCCATCACCTTCTGGACTCTAACAATACTCCTCCTCCACCCCCGCAATATTTCCACCCCATCTAGCCACCTACTCCTATGATCCTACTCTATACTTTGTAACCAATACAATCTCCTCTTGTTCTTATAGCTCAGTCACTTATCCTATCCATTCACTCCAGTATTCCCAATCTAACAATTTTCCAACCACGTGGAATTCATTATTGCTGCAACCAATATCCAGTTATCCTCTGCCTTAAGATTTTTGGGAGGATCATACTACCCCAAGGCCGGGATTGGACTCACTTCAAAGTTATGATCACAAATACGAAATTTGTCCTCAACTCTGACAACCAATGTGATGTTTAGGGGCGTTTAGGCTGCAGAAAAAGTAGGCCCAAACATACAATGGCTGGGCAGAACTTTACTTCTCATTGACATAACGGTTCAAGGTGAATCTTCTGGTCAGATTGAGAGATGACTCCCCTACTGGTGATCTAAGAGCAGCAACTTCTTCCATCTTCTGGCTTTGCCATCACCAGAGACTTGGTCATCGTCTGCATTCAGCTAGCAGAAAAGAACAGAGGGGCTTAGAGAGGGCTCCTCTGTTTATTAGATGTCTTGTTTAAAAATAACACGCGTCTCTTCTGTTCACATGCCATTAGACAGGGCTCGGTTTATGGCCACCATCTTTTTAAAGACAATCTGAAAAATATCTAGTTCTGCAACTAAGAAGAAGAAAAAAGAAAAAATATTTTTGATGAATTTTACTCTTTACACATTTCACTCTAATTTCCTGAAATTGTATTTCCTATTCTTGGAGAAAATGATTACTTCCGTCTCTTCAAATCATAAACCTCATATAATTACCTGGCTTCATTGAAAAAGCAGATACAATTGAATGAGAATGCCCATTTTGTTTCCACTTTCTGAACTGCTTATGAGTCCACATACTTGATTCTTCCTTCCCTCATAGCAGAGTAGATACCCCTGCATGACCTAAAGCCAAGGCCTCTTCTTGGTGTCTGAGTACAATTTCCTCCATATTTCTGAAGGTCTTTGCCTCTGCAGTTTTCTTTTCTCTAACTTCCGTTATCAATTTCTTCCTCTGGATTAATCCCAGTAGTACGCAAACATGGCTAATATCACCCAGATTTATAGAAGCAAGCGAAAAAAAAATTCTTCACCCCACATCTCTCTCCTTTTGTTGCCTCATTTCTCTACTTCCCTTCATGGAAAATTGATAAAAGATTTGAATGAATTATTGTTTCTACTCTCATACCTCCCATCTTGATCAGCATTGAATTGGGATTTCATTCAAATCATTCCATTAACACAGTACCTACCGATGTCACCAATGATCTACTTGGTAATGTCAATGGCCAATAATGTGCCCCTAACCTACCCTCAGTAACACTGGACATACATCATCTAGCAAAAGCAAGTTTAAGATGGTTCAGAGTAAGGAACACATCTATTTATTTTTGAAATTCTTTGAGCAACTGAGCAGTAATTACCTGTGGTTGGCCTAAAGATATTTTACTTCTGATATTAGATACACTTTATGATTTCCCAAAGGATAACCAATATTTCTAAATACAGGGTTTTTTCCTCCCCAAAACCCTAGTACATAGTTGACTATCCTACTTGTAAGTCCTTCTAGTTCTTCTACGTGGGATGCTGCCACACCATGACTTGATGAGTGGTGTGTAGGTCCATGCCCAGGATCTGAACCAGTGAACCACAGGCCGCCAAAGCAGAGTGCACCAACTTAACCAGTATACCACCAGGCCGGCCCCTGACAACCAATATTTCTTTGGTAAGAAATGGCAAACTCAACACTAGTTTAATAGTATTTTACAGACTAGAAATACTTATATTTTGTTTGTAGTCACCTCTTAGAGTCATTATGGGCATGGTGCCAGATGATTTGTTGCTTCAGTCAGAACACCGTTCAAGTCGATGGTGTGGTAGCGTTCTTTAATCCGATACCATAAATGAACATGCATGTGTACTCATCACTGAACTAGATGCTTCAGATATCATGAAAATAGTTAACAGAGCTCAAGGAAACTATAATCTGCAGGAGAAAATAAACATGTGGATAGACTCAATCCGACAAAAACTGAAAAAGCACTTCCTGTGAGACTAGTCCTATGTAAATTGTGGCAGATTGTATTTCCTAAAGGCGATTTCAATAATGTCTCATCCTACATGGTCTTCTACATAGATGGGATCTCTTTCTCCACCCCCTTGAAACTCAGTGGTCCCTATGACCTCTTTAACCAATAGCATATTGGTGCTTTGAAAATTCTGGTTGTAGCTCTTATCTACTCCGGCAGTTTCTGCTCCCCCCACTTGACATTCCCACTCTTGAAAAGACACTCTTGGTACCCAGCTACCATACTGTTAGTAGCTCAAGCCAAGTGAAGTGACCATGTGGAGACTCTTAGATGGAGAGCCTCAAATAAGATCCAGTTAATATCTAGCATCAGTGGTCAGTCAGGTGAGTGGATCATCCCGAATGTTCACCCTTCAGAGGACTCCAATAATAGCATGCATCTGAGTGAACTGGATGAAACCTCACATGAGAAAATGCACAGGTGTACCCAGTCAACTCACAGAATCATGAAGGAAAGTAATCGTTTTCTGATTTAGGCATTAGATTTTTGGACGGTTTGTTGTGCAGCCATAGATAACTAGAAGGTTATGCCTGAGCAGTAAAGATTACTTAGTATTTTTTTCTACACCTGGAACCCCATGGTCTGGTATAGGGCTTTAAAGAATGCATTAAAATGTGAATATAAGGAAGTTATGATGAGTGATACATAGGAGGGATGATTAGATTGGAAAGGGAAAAGGAAAGGCTTGTTTAGAAAAGTCTCGTTTGAGTTGGGTTTTGAATTGGGAGTAGAAATTATCTAACTGCTGTTTGATAAAGTGGATATAGTTAGGGAATTCTACAAAAAGAAAACAGCTTGAGAAAAATGTATGCTGGCCAAGAGCTGAGTGACATTAGCCAGCATTAATTAAATTGCTGCTAAGATCTGGGAATTTCATACGTTACTTCTTGACTTTGTCAAAATAATCTAGGCAGGAAGGAATTAAATCAGGATTTGAATGCAGCACTAGTAACCTAGACTTTTTGCAGTCATGCCACCATGCCTCATGAGAGAGATAGGAGAAGAGGGAAGAATCGTTTTAATAGTAGGTTGGGACACTACAATAGACAAAGTCAAAGGTTCTGCAAGAGCTTGTCTTTAATCGCAATAGCAAGATGGAGCCACTAAAGACTTTGCAGTAGAGAAATCCATGGTCTCACTGCTACTTAAAATACTCAAATGATTTCCTCTATTTTTTTTTAAGATTGGCACTTGGATAACATCTGTTGCCAATCCTTTTTTTTTTCTTTTACTCCCCAAAGTCCCCCAGAATATATAGTTGTATATTCTAGTTGTAGGTCCTCTGGTTGTGCTATGTGGGACACTGCCTCACCATGGCTTGATGAGTGGTGCCATGTCTGTACCCAGGATCCAAACTGGTGAAACCCTGGGCTGCCGAAGCAGAACGTGTGAACTGAACCACTCAACCATGGGGCCAGCCCCACCATTTCCTTTTTTTAGTTATTATTTTCTGATTTGACTGTGTAGATTTGTAATTTACATGCAGTCTTTGGTGTCTTACTTGAGTAACAACTATATCTCCTAATAATGTTTTGTCTTTATTCAAAAGTTTGGATGAGACTCTTTAAACAGTAAATGAAAGAACTGACTAACACAATAAGGACTTAGGTTAATATAATGTGGCATCTCTTCTAAATATTCATTTTATTAATGTAAATATTAAAACAATTAAGAATCATCAACTTATTGGAGAATAGGTAATTCAATCAGTTTTCTGGGTAACAGATTTAAGTCTTTACACACCATCTTGATTGATTTTAGAGCATTAACATGTCCGAGAATTTCTCTTTTATCCTTTTCATTTTTTAGATAGGAATATTTGAGCTCAAAATCGTTAAGGTTCACACAAGTGGGTAACAGCAATAATGGAGAAAACAACCAACTAACTAGCCAAGAAACAAAAGCACAATCCAGGTAATTTGACTTCCAAGTGAGGGTCTTGCTATGCTAAGCTCACTTTTTATTTCTTTTGAGGAAGATTAGCTCTGAGCTAATATCCGCCGCCAATCCTCCTCTTTTTTGCTGAGGAAGATCAGCTCTGAGCTAAGAACCATGCCCACCTTCCTCTATTTGATATGTGGGATGCCTGCCTCAGCATGGCTTGATAAGCAATGTATAGGTCTGCACCTGGGATCCAAACCTGTGAATCCTGGGCTGCTGAAGTGGAGCGCATGAACTTAACCGCTACGCTACCAGGCCCCTAAGCTCACATTTTTAAAGACTTCTTTTGAATAAGTCATTTATTTGTCTCTCCCTAAATAAATAAAATGTTGGGAACAGAAGCATGTCTTTATTTGATTTTCAGAATGAATTTCCATAGACCTGACAAAATACTGAGTTATGATGATTTAAGATTGCAGATATATAAGGTGAAAAATTCTTTAGTAAATCTATATTGGCTCAAGGCCACATCTTGAAAGTAATTTTAGGTGTTTATTTAAAAGATTCTCTCATATAATCTTTTTTCTATCTCCCATTCTTTAGTGCGGTAGTTTAATTTTATGGAACTCTATTTGCATTTTTCTTTTATAAGAAAAAACATTTACTATATTATTGACTATAAAAGCAAGGCATGACTATAACAGAAAACACGCAAAATACAAAAGAGTATAAAAAAATAATCACATTTAACCTCTCCAAGTGGGCATAACAGTCAAACAGTTTTGTTTATCCCTTGCTGTTATAAACTGAAATATCTTATTCCTTGTGCATGCAGAGTTTTATGTTGTTGAGTATTATGTCTTCAAACACCACCACAGTTTCAGCTGTATAAGAGGAGCTCAAGAATGTATTTTAAGAACATAACGCAATATATTCCCTTGTTTCTTTCTTCACATTTTTTATGTAGTTGCAATTGTTCTATGTTAACGAACTTATGCCCACCCAACATCTTTTGCTTGACATATTAATATTTCTTATATCATGAAGTGTTCATAAACATTATGTTTGATACCTGCATACAATCCCCTTATATGGCTGTACCAAATATTATCCAACTAAGCCCCTATTTTGAATCATCCACTTGAGTTCTAACAGCCTGCTAGTATAAACCATTTGATTTTCAAACACCTTCGATGCAGACTGCTTTTTATCTGTCTAAACTCATTACCTACCTTTCCCCCCATTATTTCCATTGTAATGGAGTAGTAATTGGTTGTTGAATCAGTCAGGGACTGTGATTCCCAGCACCTCCTAGCAGCTGTGTGCCCATGTGACTATGTTCTTGCCAACAATACGTGAGTAAAACTGTCCAGTGCTCTTTTCGGGACAAGCCCATACTCACAAGATATGAAGAGCTTGGGTGCCTAAATCTCCATGAGATGGATCACTTACGTTTGATGATCACAAAAAAGAGAATTCTTTGTTCTTGAACCAACTTTATTATTGGATCTCTTATAAGAGCAGCTGAGTTGTTTGCAGTAACTAGTGCAGTCACATACTTCATCACCAAATATGATTTAGCTTGCACTAGGGGCTGGCTCCTCTGTTGTGATCTTGACACACAAGTGTTCCTGTCTAAACCAGGGGACTGTGATTCCAAGAATCACTTTTCCTGTATGGTTTCAGGTTAGTTTAGCAATAAATGGACAATAGACTGAAGGTCGATTGCCACCTGGAAGTCTAATGGGTGAGAGTGGGACTGACCACCCGCTTTGCTGAATCAGGCATAGTCTTGAACAGTGGTTCTTAAATTTTAGTGTGTTTCAGAATCACCTGGAGGGCTTGTTTAAGCACAGATTGCTCCGTCCACCCCACAGTCTCTGGTTCTGTGGATGTGGAGTGGGCTCTGACAGCATCCATTTTAAACATGTTCCCAGGTGATGGTGATGTTGCTGGTCCTGAAATTGCACTTTAAGAACCGCTGTTCTTAAAAAAAAAGAATTCACTTCTTCTAGAATGGCAAAGAAGAGGGTCAATAAAGAAAATAATACCTCCCTAATTCATTTCTGTGAGTAGGTTTTAAAGAAACTTTATGAAAGTCAGCATTTTCTCCATTCGACCCTAATTATTCAAGCCGTTTCACGTCTCTTTATATCTCCAAATAGGTGGCAAATGCTTTGAACACATAGTCTGATGGCTGTCTTTTGTTTTTTCTTCCCTGAGGCAGCTCTAGTGAACATGTGGAGGAGCTAACACTGCTGAAACCAAATGACCTACATATCTACTGGATCACTGGGCTGTCACAGAGAACATTTTTTCCCCCTGTATCTTGTTCCAGTCATCAGATGGTTAGCTTATCGCTGATGCTAAACACTTTAAATGATCTACTTGTCATGTAGGGCCATTAATCTTCATGGCTTAACAGAGGTTTCTAGACATCAAAAAATAAAAGACACATCTGACGATTGAAAACCCACAACACAATACTTTCTACTCCCGGATTTTGGCCATTTCCTTGGCTTATAGAACAGAACTGCCCAGTTCAGAGTGTGGGAAGGTAACATTTAGAGAACTATGCCAAGGCTGCAAGGCAATCACTTGCACAAGCAGATGCTTTTCAGGTAAGATGCTAGGTAGTGTCTCTGATGCAAGACTACTTACAAAATCTTTCTGAATCGTATTACTTTCCCATTAAGGAGTCAATAATGTCGCCCCTACTGTCCTCTGGATCAAAGTGAAGTTTTTCTGTCATTATTCTGACAAATGAGAATATGGTGATAGAGAGGGTGTCTCAATCCTCAATACCAGCTACCTCTTCAATGCCTCATAGTAGTCGTAATGCTTTTCAATGAGACAAAACAGACATTAGTGCTTATTTTTGGTCCAGTCTTCATTCTCTGCAGAAGATATGCCATAAATAAAACAAATTATCATTGTTATATAAAACCACATGCTCCAGAAAATAGAGAGTTACTTATAAAAATGAACTGAAAAGCTTTGTACTTTCTGATTAAAGGCCACCTGTTTTAGGTTGTGACATTGTCAAGAAAATTATTTGCACTTTACAATATTATATATAATTATATGCTTGATGCTCTAGGAGGGCCCGTGCATGAAAAGAAAAACTGTGTTGGCAACTGTGAAATGTGGTGAGCAAATATCCTTGGAGAAATGAACCATGGGTTTTTTGTTTTTGTTTTTGTTTTTTGAGAAAGATTAGCCCTGAGCTAACATGTGCCACCAATCCTCCTCTTTTTGCTGAGGAAGACTGGCCCTGAGCTAACATCCATGCCCATCTTCCTCTGCTTTATATGTGGGATGCCTACCACAGCATGGCTTGCCAAGCGATGCCATGTCCGCACCCGCTATCCGAACTGGTGAACCCCAGGCCACTGAAGTGGAACATGTGCGCTTAACCGCTGTGCCACTGGGCCGGCCCCAGAACCATGGGGTTTTCATTCAGAGCTTTTAATTGCATAAATTTTACTTTGTGAATCATCATGTTCTTTATTTTTAATGTAAGCCACGTTAGATACTTGCCCTAAAAATGAGGCAAAGTCACAGCCATCGTGTATTTCTAGGTCTTGAGAGAATTACTACAGGTCACTATTATGGCAGAGATTGAAAATCTTCATAGCTTTGATTTTAAAAAATTTAAACAGGTCACAGTGGCAGTGACAGCTGTTGACATTTGACATCTTCCCTGGAGGCATCAAAAGACTGTCTAAGTATAATGGCCTAAGGCAGAGCAGCTGAAGCAGGAATCTGTGAGACCAGCTTCAGTGGTCCAGTAAACCTACATTTAGATTGCTGTGTAATGACAAGTCTCAGTGGCAGAGGTATTCTAACAGGGCACCACACCTATTATCATACTATTTTTAAATACACACGCCAACCATAACTAAAATATTTAATTTAAAGGGGAAGGACTGATAATTGTAACATACATTTGGTGCCAATTATTTGAATCTATTGGGAATTTAGGTCTACTGACTTTTGTATCCTATCCGTCTTAAAGTTTGAGTTGATTCATTATTAGAATGCTTCAAGACACCATATTAATATTAAGAATGACCTCTCTAATCTTATATTTTATTAGGCAAGTACTTGATGTTGTCCTGTCCCAAGTCACCCACAGCTCTGAAACCAGATATCTGGAGATTGGGATCTCTGTATTGCCATTTATCAGCTCTTTGGCCTTGGACAAATGACTTAAATGCCTTGATTTAATTGTGTCTTGAGTATACGATTTGGGGAGGATGAGATGAGATAATGAAGGAAACACACATAACATATTGCCTAATGCAAATTAAGTGCTATCTAAATTTAGCCTTTATTATTAGATCATGGCTAGTCTTTTTACCTAAATGTCTGTAAGGCTATCTGAGGGGAGATTGGGGAAAATGCCATAGATAAATATGTTTTTCTCATTGAACAGTTGTTTATGCAATAAAATCCTTTGGTTGAAGGGAATGTTTCTGATTAGCATCTAGATACAACCAGGGATATGAAACTTCAGTTGATATCAGTTATGCATCTCTTTAAGATACATTCCTTTATCATATAATTTCTGATAGAAAAATGAGCTAAGAACAAATTTTATGAAAGGGAGAGGAGAATCTTGAAACTCTTTATGTCTGCAGGATGAGGGCGGATGCCTAACAAGGATTTTGGCACGTAATTCAGCAAATCCTCTTGCTTTAGTCATTCATCTAATACGTAATTCTTGAGCAATTATGTGGCATCCAAATAGGTGAAGAAACAATGAAGATAAAATAATACACATTACACTGTTAATGCCTGTCCTCATGGA
Organism: Equus caballus; assembly: GCF_041296265.1. NCBI lineage: Eukaryota > Metazoa > Chordata > Mammalia > Perissodactyla > Equidae > Equus > Equus caballus. The sequence continues at coordinate 39,937,089 of NC_091707.1, forward strand.
GTTTACAGTTTATTTCAAAACTTTTCCAAAGCACTCTCCCAGGTTGAATATGATCCACTAACTTTCACTAAAGCTGTGAGTTACACATTTTTGTTGTAATTGTCAGAAAGTCTTGACCTGGAGCTTTTTTTCCCACAAGAAAAGGGAATGCATCCTCTTATTTATTTGATAAATGCTCATTATTCCTTACTCTCTGATACTAAGTAGTGGTAACAATTTCCCACTTAATAAATGTAAATGTATCATATCTTCATGGCAAACATATTAAGTAGGTATTATTATTATCCCCATTTTAAAAATGAGAAACTGAAACACAGAGGGGTTAAATAACTTGCCCAAGGTCACACAGCTAGTGAGCAGTAGGGCCAAGACTCAAATCCAGGCAATCTGATTTCAGACTTTGGGATCTGAACCATTAAACTTTTTCAGGCAATCAGGTTATTCCTGATTTCAGTGTGAACTAAAAATGTTGGTCTCAGAAAGGTGACAATCTGTGCGATGTCATTCAGAATCTCACCTCCATTTCTCGGCTTCTCTCTTGCGTTGACTGAATATGCTCTTTATTCTATAATAGCACAGAGTGCCACCGACCGATACTGTTCTTACAGCTGCTTCTTTTTTCTCATTCTCCAAACAACCTCTAAAGGAATATGTGAGATTCGCTTGAGTGTTAATGTGCTTGTCACTTTTAACATTATTTTTGACCTCTGCTTCTTTACAATTTGTTCCAAACTTTTCTTGTTTTGTTCTCTTACTTGCAGTTCAAATATAGTTTGTTTTTCACTTGCATTATATGAAGAGGTAGCCTGATATGGTGGAATAATAATAGCTAATACATATGAACATTTTTTTAGGGTGTACCAGCACTGGAATAAGTGCTTGATATGTATTTTCTCATTTAATTCTCACAATAATTCGCTAAGTTTGGTACTGCTTTTATCTCCATTTTATAGGCTATAAAACTGGTAGTTTTAAAAAACAAGTAAGTAGGCCAAAGCATTCTATAAAGTGTATGATTGCCTATGTTACTTACACTGGCATATAGGATGGAAAATGGACATGTTAGGATTTGAGTACAGGTTCATGAGATGTCAAAGCCCAAACTCATAACCATTGGTGGTAATTGAAAAACAAAGACGTGACTTTATGTCTGGGTCCTAGCTAGGCAGTGTGGTCCTGAATCATTGAGCCTGAGTCTCTGCCTTTCAGTTCAGCTATCTTTACTTAAAAATACAGAGCATTCCTTCATTGATTTTACATTTACTCATAGTACCACTACATGCCAAACCTGTGCTATGAATAGAAGGTAAAATATCTGTCATTAATGACCTTAGAAGGTAGTGATAATATAGTATTTACATCATAGAGTTATGTAAAGATTGAATGAATGAACAGACAAGCTCTGTGGAATAAAATCTGTATTATAGTGATACACACACACACCCCCATCTAACTAATACGTTGATGAAGACTAAGGGTGGTAAAAAAATTTGTGTATGTGGGAGGGTCTCACATAGACAAGAGTCTCTATATGTTTGTCTTCCAAGTACATGGCTGAAATCCACGCCAAAGAAAACATTTTGAATGATACAGAAGGTCAGTTTTGAATGCTTTTCTCCATGGATTCTGTCACAAAGTCACACATCTAGAAAGAAATGATCCTTGGCATTTCCCTACGAAATTTCAGGGAGGATGTTATACAATAGGTAGAAGTTGATGCCAGACTGCATGCATTTTATATTTAGTTTGCTAGTCACATATTATAACCTACACAGGTAATGAAGATTCTTAATTAAGAGACCTTTAAATATTGTTATAATTTCTACAGTATTAATAAGGATGATAAATGATTCACTGTGCATTAAAGTAGCTATGATGCGTTTGGAGACACATTAGCAACTGAGGACTACTTACTACATATTACAGCATCATTAACAAAGAATTCTAAACATTTGACAAAATAAAGATGTCTGGTCATCTCTTCAGAGACTTGAAATGATTATCATAGAAGTGTTGCAGAGAAATCTAAGTAACTTCTATGAATGAGTAATGAAATTAAAGCCATTCTATGCAGACAGATATTAATATAGATATGATTTTACTCCAAAAACACTTCACATAATTACATCATTTATAATGTTAAATTTAGACAATTTTGGGGGGTTGGGGAAAATTCACCCTAAGCCAACATCTGTTGCCAATTTTTTTTTTCTTCCTTTGTTCCCCCTGAAGCCCCAGTACATAGTTGTGCGTGGTTGTAACTTCTTCTGGTTCTTCTATGTGAGCTGTCACCACAACATGGCTACTGATAGATGAGTGGTGTGGTTCCGCTCCTGGGAATTGGATCTAGGCCGCCAAAGTGGAGCATGCCAAACTTTAACGACTAGACCATCAGGGCTGGCTCACATTTAGACAATTTTTGACCTGTACCTACTAGTTCTAAATTGGTATTTCAAAACAATTCTTAAAACTAGCATTTCCCTACATCACAATGGGTAGTATCATATGAGAATTGCAAGAAAAAGAGAGAAAGGATTGTAACATATTAAAAAATAGCCATTGCTTTGATTAAAAAAAAAAAGAAAAAGAAAACTAGGTTACATTTTCCTCTGTGATCTGGCTTGTTTTGTTGTGTTTGGTAGCTCATCCTACTTCCTGTCATGTACTTGGTTTTAGCCTTTGGACTTCATTCCCTTTAAGTTCATCATTTAGTTACAGGGCATGGAATCCTTTGGGCCTTGTCTCCAGCATCTGCAGTTCCCTCCTCACTTGAGCTCACCAGCAGACTCAGCACTCCACTCTCTAATTTTGACCTTGAGGCAGAGGGGTTAGCAACAGAAGCCTAACCCCCTTGGGTTCAGCATCTCTTCAATTATGCTACCACCCCAGTCTTGCCTGCAGCCACCTCCTTTCTGATCTTTCCGATTCTGGGTCTTTCCAGTCAAGCCAGTTTCTCTATTATTTTCTCTGCACCTGATTCCCCTGTTTTAAGTGGTATCCAGCAAGACAAAGCTTCTCAAACTTCATTTATTTTGGTGCCTCTCTCATGATTTTTGCCATTCAAGTTCCACTTCCATTGTTATTTATGTGATATACTATTTGTAAATTAAATGAATTCACATTACTTTTTACTAATTTTTTAAGAGCTCAGGTTAGTTTGAAAAGCAAACTTAATATCTGTCTGCTATGTGGAAAAGGAACATCCTTCACTTTAAAAAAGAGTACCTACAGAATGAAATTCAATGAAGATGAAAATCATGCTATCAAAGTCTTTCCAGATGTGGTTGCAGGTCTGCAGACTGTTCTCTGTTTGGTGATAACAGAGATTAGCAAGAAGTGGAGTGATGCTACTGAACATAGCGTCAAACTGAAGTTCTCTTCATTCAGCCATTAGAATGACTAAAAAATAACCAAGATCTGAGTAAGGTGACAAATTAAGACAGTAATACAGAATTTCCCCACCTTCAAATTCCTGACACAATTTTTAAGATCAGCAATAAATATTGAATATAATAACCATGAGCAACTAAATAAGGTAAGGAGCATGACAGTGCAGTCAACTGCCCAAACTAATGACGGGGTGGGGAGGGGACATAAGATTCTGGAACAGAGTGGAATGGTGCAGAAGAGTTAGCTCCTTACCCTAAATCTGCTCCCCTGAAGCCATAGTGATGAGATGCTGCTGCTACTTCCTGGCATGTGTAAAAATGAAAAATTAGGTATTAAAAGAGTTGTTTCATTTTAAAAGATAAAAGATTCCTAGTTTATGACTATGTATGATACAATTTTATACGGAGTGTTCTGGTTAACTTTCAGCGTTTCTTTTGTTGCAGTGATACTTCATGAAACACAAAATATAAAAATTATTAAGGTCAGTCCTGGTCATCAGGAAGGTTATGTACCGACCATTTCTGTGATTAATTGATTTGTCTTTATACTACAAAAGGCTTGTCTACGTGGTCTCTGAAGTTCATTTTAATTTATATACCCTAAACTATGTTCAGTTTCAGTTACAAAATCCTTTACTGAAAGGAGTTGCCAAAGCTTTACATGATTCAAAAGGAAGTCCTTCCAAGCTGAAATTTTACAAAGCACATCTTATAAGGGATGATATATTAAATAAAAGGTTACTTTAATAATAATTTTTTGCCAACACAGCTTCAATGCCATATAAATGTTTCCTATTCAATTACCTGCTCACATTTTTCATCTTCACTGATTTTGCAATGATCAGAATATTTCCCTTAAACCCCACTACATTAATCCATCAAAGTGCTTTTTTCATTAGGTGATGAAGTTTCCCACCCAGAATATTGCCAGGGAGGACGATGACATTTCCTATTGTTCCACCTCTAGACTGTTACTTGTGAGGATATTTTTATTCCTCTAACATCCCATTATTCAAGAAACATAAGGGATTCACTATACAGAAGGGAAACTGGAAACCAACCAGAGTCAGAGTCCTCGCATCCTTCAAAGGATCCTTCTCTGCCTATCCTCAGCCCTTTGCAAATTTACCTAACTAATCACCTTTCCATTGATTAATTAACTCAATGCATTTTGTCACTAGAATGTTCATTTAATGGAGAGCCAAGCTCAAAGAAAAGGAGTTCACGTTGCAGCAGGCATCAGAACATCAAGCAAGGAAGATATCAAAAGCTCCTCTAAGAAGATTGATGGATGAAAAGGGTAAACAAAATCCCTTGAAAGACTAAACCCGATAGGACAGCCCATTATACCAGAATGTGAGCAGAGAATGCTCATTTCTTTGATTCAACTTTCATGTTGTTGGTCTATTCTTTTGTTTATTAGATTACCTTAATATTTTGATGACATAGAGTTAACAATTTTGCCAGAAGCATCCACAATTTTACATCAAAAGAAGGAATTATAAACAATTGCAGCGAAGTGTAACTCTGGATTGATACTGAGAGCAATGACCTCTGTATTGAATTGAAGGAAAAGAAGAGATCTCTCTGTCTCCAAAAATCCTTTTTTTTTTCGCTTCCTAGAACTCCTATATTTGCATCATTGCCTCTGTAACATCATGTTGAAGGTTAACACATCTTGACCTTTTGACAAAGTGTGAGAGTACCTGACGTGGGGCTAGGTGAGGTTTGGCCAATCTATTATTTTGAGACAGCAAGAAGAATGGGAAGTGTAGGATCATAGGACCCTGAAGTACTGCATCATCTATTTCACAATTTAGCTTAGACTACTTCTGCTGATCAAACAATTCCTGAAGTAACAGGTATTTACTTAGTTCTGTATTATGAGGTAGACTACTGAAGGAAGGATCTTTCTCCACAAAAATTCATGTCAGCTGAGAGAATGCATAAGATGGTGATTCTCTGTGCAGTGGAACTTTTGAAAAGGAAAAGTTCAACATGAGCTAAAGCAGGTAGAGACATTTTTTTTTGGAAAAGTAACAATTAACCAGGCCTTGAAATGCAAGTAGAGTTTTCCAGGCAGGCAGTCTGTTTTGGATATTTTGGATGGGGCTGGAGAGGAGGGCAGAATGAGAAAACAAAAAGGGCAGGGAAACCAATAATGTTTACAATAGGGCAGTGCCATCTGACCTTCTCCGTTCTGGTTTTAACTCCTGAAGTATGGAAGGAATGAAAGAAACGTTATGCTTTAGACATTTAATAAAAATGGCTAGAGACATTGCCCATTTTATCCATTAGATGCGTGTTCATTTAGCTAATAGAACAGAGGTAGACATTCATGACTTGATGCATGAAAGAACAAGAATGTTCCAAAACTTTGTACTTGAAACATATGAACGAATATTCTATTGGCATATGGTAGGTTTGTTGCTTCGAACCTCAAACTCTGCTAAGACCTGATATGTCTTCTGACAAATTCTATAGACCTTTTATTTTATTTTTTTTCTAAGTATCATCTTTTTCTCTTCCGGGGCTGCTTTTAACATCAGAAGCTGTTGTGTTGAGTTCCACTCAAGATATTGAAAAGGAGCTGGATTACAAATGCAGATATTTGATATGAGGGATTAAACACAAACGCAACTTAAACATAAGTCTAGATATATGTGCACCAAGAGGAGGGCAACCAAGTCTCATAAGGCACATGAAAAATGCTGAGTTGGTTATAAAATATACATAAGTGTGAGTGTGCATTTGTGTTTAATATTGGAGATTATTAACAGGATACAGCTAGGGAGCAGTTCCTCCTCCCCATATTTCACATTGTTTAGTCCTTTGGGAAGATTTCCTGATCCCCAATATAAAGTGTTACCTTTAACCACCCATCATGACACCCTCCATGAAAACCCACACTCTCTCTAGCATGTCTCCCTGAGATATTTCTTCATGGCAATATTGCTGTGAAATGATTTCATTTATTGTCTTTCTTTCATAGTAGAATAAAACTCCATGAAGGCAGTGACTTTGATTACCTTGGATATTGTATCTAGGATAGTGTCTAACACATTGTAGGTGCTCAATTAATATTTGTTGAATTAATGATGATATGTATTTTCTAGATCCCTTCTTTCATAAAGAATATGCTGAAACAATTGAATTAGCAGAAACAATTTCTTTATGGTTCTTTACCATGAAAACAATATAGAAAAGTAAACATGGAGGACAAAGACATAATCTCTGTTTCGTAAAAAAGAAGCTTCATGACGATAATAATACATGCAAAGGAATTGAACAGTATCATCAAAGGGAAGCTGAAAACTGGGCCTGACCCATAGAAGGGGTTCATTAAATGCGTACGAGGTTTTACCATCTCTAATTTCAAGAGTTGTGGAGTGCCTTACAATTGCCAATTGGTAATATCACTTATCCAACTGTTCTAGCCTTTTAAAAAGTCCTTAAAATGTTAGAAGATGATATCTCACAATTTAATACAATGCCTGCTCTAACACAGAGATCTTACACCATGTTATCTGGACCACATGATTCTATGAAGGGACTTTACCAATCTCAGTCACCACTGTTTCACAAGTGCTTAAAAGATTACCTGACACATTGAAAGGCTCAATCGTGATCAAATTAATGAAAACATTAGTAATTCAGACTGTACACTTTGATAAATTTGGTCTTGGGAACAAACTTCCTGGTAGCCTAGAGAAAAAGAGCCCAATAAATTAATTATATAAGATTTTCTAAACCCAAAGCCCATGAGATTTAATTATTTGCTTTTAAAACAACATTGTTATAAAGATAGATCTTAAGAGCATCATGGAATTAAAGAGGTAGTAAGTTTCGTTAGTTAGGTTTGACTCCACTTTTAATCATTGACCTTGAGACAAATTGCTTCCAGGTAAAAAAAATTTGGTTAAACAACTTTTTGGTGACTTAAGTTTTTAGATTATTGTTCTTTTTATTTTCTTTACTTTTAATCATCAGTTTTAAGATCTAGACAAAAATCTCAAAATTTACAACTGAAATTTTAAAAGAAGGCCTAATATCAGAAGGTTTATTGTTTGGTTTGTAAGATTTAAGAGTCATGGCCAGTCTGAATTAGGTTTTCCACAAAAGCATCAGTGAAAAAAATGAAATGAAATGATTTTTTTAAAGAAAAAGCGACTTTCCTCCTTCCAATAAAACTTCTAAAAGTCAATACATATGACTTTGTTTTCAAAAACAGACATTAAAAATGGCAGATATAAGGCTTTTCAGGCAAAGACTGAAAACAGGAGGTAAAGGAATTTGGCTGAAATAGGAACACTTCTCCAGTAGGACTGGCAATGAAACTGTCATAGGTCAGGTACAGAGAAACGGTCTGTGCATCTCAGATTTGTGTGCAGGGGGAATTATTGGGAGGGTCTCTGGAAACTTTGAGGGATGAAGAGAGCAAGACTGGGCAGGGGCAAGTTGAAGTGCAAAGCTGTTGAAAAAGAGGCCACAGCCAATCCCGTAGGGAGTTCCGACCTGGCACGACACTTCCACAGTTACCCCATTTTGAGGCCAAGGAGCAAGGCCCTTGTACTGCCCCAAGAAGCAGTAGTGAGATTAGGGTGAGGTGTGGGAGGGCGTTGGGGTGGGTCTGGCTGAGGATAAGACCTGAAGAGGGACTCAGCTGAGAACCACCCCCCGCCCCAAGCTAAGAGAATAAACAACTCAGTTTTGGCAGAGAATCTGGGCCACACATCACAGCATCCACGACAGAGAATTTTATGTTATTAGAAAATGATAATATTTGCAAAATCCTTCTTTTGATTGTATACAGGAAGTTCTAACACACACAAAAGAACGCTAAGAAAGGGACATGTTGCCCCTTTAAAAAAAATAAGGAAAGAAAATAAAAAACCAGCACAACAGAGTGAAAAGGAATTGCCACAATGTAAGCTCCTTGAGATAAAGGACTCTGAGTAGTTTACCACTTTCGAGCATTTGAAAATAGCCTGACACACACAAGTGTTGAAAACACATTGGTTGGCATAATAAACGCGTTAGTTATTCCTAGACTCTTTTCAAGTCAACAAAAACAATTTTCTGTTAAAACAATAGACAGATATTCGCCTTTGGTTACTTGGTCAGAGCTTTCATAGCCTCCTTTTTGTAGTAAACTACATTTCTCCTCTTAAAAACAACCCCTGCCAATAGAGGGCCCCAGCAGGCTTCTCAGAAGGGAAAGGAAAGAATCTTCTAGAAATCATTGTCGGTTTTCTATAGGCTCAAGTTAACCTCGCCAGTGCTCTGAGTCAGAATTTGGTTTCAAACTGGGGCTCAGTAACTTAACAGCTCTGCGACGAAAGCAAGGTTCTCAACTTCTTTCACTCTCAGTTTCTCGACTGCAAAATTGGAATGTTCATGCAAACCTTACAGGTTTGTTGTGAGTCTTTAACTAAAGCTATCTGCACAGCTAAAAGAATACTTGGGAAATTTTGTTAATAATTATATTGAAGTGGGAAATTCCTTTTTACACAAAGCACGGGACCTCGAAATCATAATGGAAAAGTTTGTATATGATATATTCTTTTTAACTTTGCAGAGAGCTCTAATATAAAGAGCAGGAAAATCTTTGCAACATTTAAAAGAAGACTACCATTTTAAATATATCAAAGCTTTTCATGAAATACTGAGGACAGGGCCAAGAAACCAATTAAAACATGGTAAAAGGACATACAGATGTAGTTCCAAATCACCAAAATACAAATGATATATAAACACATGGAAACACTGTTCAATATAATGCATAAGTAAAACATAAAAATTGGAATAACAATGTGATACAACTTTCCACTTTTCAAAATGCAAAACCTAGGGGCCGGCCCAGTGGCATAGCAGTTAAGTTCTCTGCTCCATTTTGGTGGCCCAGGGTTCACTGGTTTGGATGCTGGGCATAGACCAGTGCACCACTTACCAAACCATGCTGTGGCAGTCATCCCACATATAAAATTGAGGAAGATGGGCACAGATGTTAGCTCAGGCCAATCTTCCTCAGCAAAAAGAAGAGGATTGGCAGCGGATGTTAGCTCAGGGCTAATCTTCCTCAAAAAAAAAAAAAGAAAGAAAAATCTAAAAAGAAGCAAAAGAAGTAACAGAATATGTTGTGTCAGTGAAGGTCCAGAGGTTGGCGTGAGTATAAATTAGTGTGATCTCCTTGGAGAGTAATTTGGAAACGGGCATTAAATTAAAAAGAAACATATCTTTTGACACAGCAATTTAATCTCTGGGAATGTATATTACTGGTTATTTTATGTCTGAATAAATATTTGCTGCGGCACTCTTTGTAGTAGGAAAAGACCAAAAGCGACCTGTATTCACCTTAGTAAGGCATTGGTTCAATAACAAATTAATATACATTTAATAGATTATGTTTCGAAAACAGTAAGGTGGATACTATCTGTGCTGCTGTGGAGAGTCCAAGAGAAATTGTTAAATAAAAAATAAAAGCAAGATATGTGAAAACACAAGCCAAGATTTGATCTCTTTCATTTTGTCACTAATGTTATTGACATCAATCTAGCTAACTTGAGCTTTTGCAATGACATCTTTCTTCTCTCCTCTGTAATATGGATTTATACAGCTAGAGGGAGATTTCTGAAGTGCAATTACATCATGTAACTCCTGAGTTTAAAACTCATTAATGGGGGCCAGCCCCATGGCTGAGTGGTTAAGTTCTCAAGCTCCGCTTCGCTGGCCCAGGATTTCGCTGGTTCAAATCCTGGGCACGGACACAGCACTGCTCATCAGGCCATGCTGAGGCGGCATCCCACATGCCACGACTGAAAGGACCCACAACTAAAAATACACAACTATGTACTGGGGGGCTTTGGGAAGAAAAAGGAAAAATAAAATTTTTAAAAAAGCAACTCTTTAATGGTCCCCCACTACCTGGAGGATAAATTCCCATTTGCTGCGTGTGACTTCTCCGGTACTCTGTATTTGGTGTCCTTCCTAACTCTGCAGCCTTACCCATGAGCACTCCTACAAACACTGAACTACTTTTATTCCCCTGTGATGTGTTACTTTATGCCTCTATGCCTTTAGATACTCTTCCCTCTGGTCAAATTGGCCTCTCCCCATTTATTTCTTAGAAAGCACCCTTTCATCTTCTAACGTACAGCAGAGGTGTTGCGTCTTTTGAGAAGCCATTACTCAGACCGGATATTCTCCTATTCCCAAATGGGCTTCTATTACTTACAAAACAATGAGGTAACTCTCTGCATATCTCTTTCTCCCCTAGGCTACCGTTTAGGGGTTTAACTAATAAAATCCTACTGAACTGAAGGAAAATAGGGTGATCACTCTCTTTAGTGAAGATTAGGTGGGCAAACTTGGAACTGATAGCATAAGAGCTGTAATTTCACTTACAGAAAGAAACTAAAATTTATTATCTACTATATGCAAGTCATTGCGATTTTTCTAAATCCTTCCCAAATTTTTGTTAATAATCTCTTTATTAAACTCGTCTGAAATTACCCATTTTGATGGAACCATCTATTTTCTGCCAGGACCCTCACTGATATGTGGTCTCCTTCAAATTAATGATTGTGATTTCATATTCATTGCAATTACTGAATGGTGTTAAATTACTAAAGTATTTTTCCCAATTGTTCTTTGTTGTTCAAAATAAACTAATTGAAAGTGTAGCCTCGATTACTTTATTTTGAAAGAGACGCTTTGTAAGAAATGGTTGATAAAGCAATTCACACTTATCTGAGGACTGTTGTGTGAAATATTGTTACTCATACTCTGGCATATATAGTAAAGCTTGTGCAGAAACCACCTCATCTTTCCCCTCACTTTTTGCAATCTCTATTCTTATCCTCTTCTCCCACCACAAGAAATTCACATCTTTAGGTATCTATAAGCATAGAATTAATTATCCATCAGTTTATCCATTTAAAACCATTTCCCCAATCTAATTTACATCACTGACTACACAGACTGAGATCCTTTTATCAGAATTCTGAATTCCCTTTGTGTAAGTCCAATGTCAACAAGATTCTGAAAAGAAATAACTCATTTAAATTCAACATTTCTGTTAATGATTAAAAACTGCTAATATTTGATGAGAATGATTAATAGTCAAACTATAGTTATACTACTAACTTTAACCAAAGAGCTTTCATTGTTTCTGGAAGTTCTAGGTGACAATAAGTGTTTGATTTTGCGATTTATCTAGTTGATGATGTTGAAATATGAAAAAATAATGCTAAAATAACATTTTAAGTTAGCAAAAAAAAAAGAATTAAGAAAGAGATAGGAAAGGGGTTGGCCTGGTGGCACAGTGGTTAAGTTTGCACATTCTACTTTGGCAGCCTGGGGTTCGCCGGTTCAGATCCCGGGTGCAGACCTACACTCTGCTTGTCAAACTATGCTGTGACAGGCGTCCCACATATGAAGTGGATAAGGATGGGCATGTATATTAGCTCAGGGCTGGTCTTCCTCAGCAAAGAGAGGAGGATTGGCAGCAGATGTTAGCTCAGGGCTAATCTTCCTCATGCAAAAAAAAAGAGAAACAATTTATTCTAGATGATAGAGAGAATTATTAGATTTGTTTCTTTAATGGAAGGAAATTAATAGTAATTGAGCACGTGGTACTAGATGTTGTTTAGTATTTTCACACATAGTTTTTCATTTAATCTCCAGAGCAATCTTGTCAGAAGGTATTACTATTTTTTTTTTAATGTTGAAGAAACTATGCCTGTGAGAGTCTTGGAAGCTTGTTATAAGACACACAACCTGTGTAAGGCAGGTCAGTTCTCAAATCTCAGACTCTAAGCATATTCATTACGGTAACATTTCCAGCTGCTGTAACAACACCTAAATCCTGATTTTTTTTTCCCCTGAAGAATGGAATTTCTCTCTGTCTATCTGTCTAGCTATTTAAACCAGCTTGCTATCCTTATATTTGTACGCATGTATGGAAAACTGTCGGAAATGATGTTTACCTACTGTTAATCATGGGTAGTTTAGATAGTGGGATTAAACTTACTTTTAGAATACCGTTCTTTACTCTGGTCTGAATTGATTCTTAAAAAAAGGAGCATGTATTATTTGTACCATTGCTAGTCTAAAATAATTAAAGAACATATTGCCTCTATAAGTATTTGGAAGATCCTATGCTTTAACTAATGTCAAACCATGGATTTATCTGTCCTGCTTTTCCCCCCGAATTTTATTGGAATATAATCGACATACAACATAGTATTAATCTAAGATGTGCAACATAACATTTGATATATACATATATATAGTAAAATGATTACCACAATAAGTTTAGTTAACATCTATCATGTCACGTAATTATAATTATTTTTCTTGTGATGAGAACTTTTAAGATCCACTCTCTTAGCAACTTTCAAATACATAATACAATATTGTTAACTATAGTCACTATGCTGTACATGATATCCCCAGAACACATGTATCTTGTAACTAAAATTTTGTATCTTTTAACCACTTTCACCCATTCTCTCACTCCCCACTCCTCACTCTGGCAACCATCAATCTGTTCTCTGTATCTATGAGGTATTTTTTTAGATTCCACATATAAGTGAGATAATACAGTATTTGTCTCTGTCTGACATATTTCCCTGAGCATAATGCCCTAAATTTCCATTCATGTTGTCACAAATGCAGGATTTCCTTCCTTTTTATGGCTGAATAATATTCCATTATTCATATATATATATATATATACACACATATATAAATATATATATACACCACATTTTATTTATCCATTCATCTGTCAATGGACATTTAGGTTTGTTCCATGTCTTGTCTATTGTAAATAATATTGCAATGAACATGGAGGTTCAGATATCTTTTTGAGATAGTAATTTTGTTTCCTGTGGATATGTATCCAGAGGTGGAATTGCTGGATCATATAATAGCTCTATTTTTAATTTTTTGAGGAAACTCCATACTGTTTTCCGTAGTCACTGCACCAATTTACATTCCAGCTACAGTCCAGAAGGGTTTCCTTTTCACCACATCCTCACCAACATTTTTTATCTATTGTCTTTTTGATGATAGTCATTCTAACAGGTGTGACGTGATATCTCCCTGTGGTTTTGATTTGCCTTTCCCTGATGATTAATGATGTTGAGCATTTTTTCATACCTGTTTGGCCACTTCTGTGTCTTCTTTGGAAAAAATGTCTATTCAGATCTTCTGCTTATTTTCTAATCAGATTGTTTGGTTTTTTTTTTTTTTACCGAGTTATGTGAGTTCTGTATACATTTTGGATATTAATACCTGATCAGATATATGATTTGCAAATAGTTTCTACCATTCTGTAGAACATATTTATCTTGGCTGCCTTTTCATTTTGTTGACGGTTTCCTTTGCTGTGCAGAAGACTTTTTGGTTTGATGTAATCCCACTTGTTTCTTTTTTATTTTGTTGCCTTTACTTTTGGAATCAGATCCAAAAAATCATCGCCAAGACTAATGTCAGGGAGCTTACTGCCTATGTTTTCTTCCAGGAATTTTATGGTTTCAGGTCTTACATTCGAGTCTTTAATCCATTTTTGAATTGATTTTTGTGTAAGACATAAGATAGTGATCCAGTTTCATTCTTTTGCATGGGGCTGTCCAATCCTGATAGTTTGACTCTCTCTCTCTCTCTTTCTCTCTCTCTCTGCATATATATGGGTATACATATATATATTTTTTCTTGCTTAAACTGTAAGTACAGTTGGGGTGGGAGTGTTCCATGCAGTCATGCAAGATCCCCAAATGGAGGTTCTGCTGTATTTAGACTGCACCAACACTGCACCTGGCTACAAGGTCACCCAAGACATCAACATCAGTTGGCAAAAGGAGATGAGAGAGAGAGATTAGGAAGATATGAGTGGTTTTATGGCCTAGGCCTGGCAGTGATGCATGCCAAACCCACAGACGTTCTCTTATCTAGAATTCAGTCTTGTGGTCATCTAAATAAAAGGAAACCTGGAAAAATGAGTCTAGGTGTGTGCCCAATAAAAAAGGGTAATGGATGGACCAGCCAGACTTACAAATCGTAAGAACCCTTCATACTCTCATCAGTCACAAACTTTCCCCATAAATCATCAATTATATTAACACGTAATACCCATATAGCACAGTACTGGGCGAGGTCTATAGGACCGTACCCAATCTTGGGTCTTTGAGAGTCTCCATGGTTGCCTTATATTTTAGGGGAGAGCCTCACTTGTGATATAGGTCTGCTGCTTTGCTATCACATTAACTTCCTATGAGGGTACATTAATGACGAGCATCATCGCCAAGTTTATCTATTCATTTTACTTTTCAATTAAATTTGTGAGAAAGCTATAGGAAACTCTGACCTATTTCTATTCTCTACACTCAGCCTAAGAATTTAATTCTTATTAGTATTAAAAAAAGTTACTCATCGCCCTCATCTAATTCAACAACTTATTGAAATGATTATGTTGGATAAAAACATCTTAATTGCTGCCTTGTTTCTATACATCAGTGTCCATGATGAAAACGGGATCATTGTTTATAAGAAAATCACTTGACAAAAGTCCCTTTTAATGAAAACACCAATAACCCAGCTTCATTAAATAAAGTTTCAACCTCATTTGTAATACAAATGTACTTTTTTATGACTTGAGATAAATATCAGATATAAAAATAGTAATTGATTTATTGCAATTCTTGATCCTACTAGATTTAATGAGCTTCTTTTTTTAGATCTACTGGACATTTTCCATACAAAATGAGTAACAATGATTTAGGTTTTTTGACAACAACAAGTGAAATTTTCAAATATATCTATAAAAACAAATGACTAATTAAAAAATATTCTAGCATTCAGATTTATGATTTGGGTTTAGGATCTGAAAATGGTTCAGCTATAAGGGAGGTTTCAAGGAATTTGACAAAAAAAATTCCTGAGGTAAGCTGCTACAATATCTGGGATTTTGATTTTTTCCAATGTGTAGTAACTGACCAGGATAAATATGACTTGATCAAACATCTGCTTGGTTAACCCAAGAATTGAATCGATTTTCTGTTATAGCCATACTTTTCCAGTAGAAAATAATAATGTCAACCATAAAAAAAAAAAAAAACAAGCTATCCATCGTGTTTAATTTCCTAATCCTCAGAAAGCAAATTGATGATTCTTTTTACAATTTTCTGATCGTAAATGAATTTTTGGCAAGAGTTGCTTTCCATCGGCTTGCTGTGGTCTATGTAGGTAGAAATACTTATTGCAAAGTATATTTCAATGAAAGTGAAATATAAAAAGACAATGTTTGCTCAAATCTTCATCTTTAGGCTCTGAAAATCTGCTGTGAGGAATAAAAAATACAATAGGCAAGTTACAACAGCTACAGGAATATCAGTTATCACACAGTCGAATATATGTGCAAATTTTACTTGGTTTATTTCATCCTAGAGGGACAGAAAATGCTTCATCGTGAACAGAGATTATTCCATAATAAAACATTCATCACTTTTATAATGCAGGCCCTTTCAGATGAGGCCGAGCATGTTGTTACTGACAACTGAAAGGAGACTTTTGAAAGGACTAAAACTGAAGGGCATTTTTGCCTTTCTCATTTCCTAAGACTTCACAAAAGCACCGAAAAGTTCTAGGCATTATTTTTCCCTATTATGCGTGTAGAAATTAAGTCAGAAAGCTAATGATTTCATCCGTCATATGAATTTCACAGTCTTTAAGTAATATTAATAACATTATAGCATCCTCTCATAATGATTTTTGCATGATCAACAAGTAATAGAGGGCATGACTGATTCTGGGAAGGCCATGAGTGATAACTGGAGAGTTTTTATAACTATCTGAAATAGAGGTCAGCAAACTGTGATCCACGGGCCAAATCTAGGCATCTACCAGTTTTTGTCTGTCCCATGAGCTAAGAATGATTTTTACATTTTTATTATTTAAAAAAGTAAAAATATTTTATGACACATAAGAATTACGTGATTCAAGTTCCAATGACCATAAATAAACCTTTATCAAGTTAGAGCTACCCTCATTCATTTACATATCAGCCATGACAGCTGTTGCTCAAGAATAACAGAGTTGAGTAGTTGTGTCAGAGACTGCAAGGCCCGAAAAATCGAAAATATTTGCTATTTGATCCTTTCTGAAAAATGTTTGCTGACTTCTCATCTAAAGCAAAATGGAAGTTAGAGCATTTTCATTCAGAAAAAAAAGGGTTCAGGGCCAACCCTGGTGGCCTAGTGCTTAGGTTTGGCATGCTCCGTTTCAGCGGCCCAGGTTCAGTTCCTGGGCACACACCTACATCACTCATCTGTCAGTGACCAGGCTGTGATGGCAGCTCACATACAAAAAGAGGAAGATAGGCAGTGGATGTTAGCTCAGGGCAAATTTTCCTCAGCAAAAAAAAAAAAAAAAAAAAAAGGATTCAGTGTGGTATGTGGATAGATGTGCTCTAAGTCCAGTGTAATGTGCCCAGCACTGTATTCCTCAGATGATATGATTAAGAATGAGTTTATCAACCAGCCCTGATGGCCTAGTGGTGAAAGTTTGTCACCTTCCACTTCAGCAGTCTGGGTTTTGTTCCCAGGTGCAGAAGCACACCACTCATCTGTCAGTGGCCATGCTGTGGCAGCAGCTTGTATAGAAGAATTAGAAGGACTTAAACCAGAATATACAACTATGTACTGGGGCTTTTGGGAGAAAAAAAAAAAAGGAATGTGTTTGCATTTTACACGGCTGTTCCTTGCTGAGTCTCAACAACATTAACCCGACAATTACTTCCCCACATCTTTAACTTCTGCACGCCCAAGGAAAAGTAGGAGGGGAGAGGATGTAAAAGGAAATAAAGTCCTATAAGTTATATCTGAAATGATTTACAGAAAAATACAAACATCATATTATCTAATAACATTAAAAACTCAACACATTTCAGGTGGTTATGTTTTGTGTTTGGTTTACAAAAAATGCAGATTTGGCTCAGAGAATATTTATTTTATGATAGCAACAACTTGAAACCCTTTCTTAGGGGACTGTGTGGCATATTGCATAGGAAAAATGCATATGAATTTTATACCTTAGTATCTACAGTGGCATAGGAAGATGGTTAAGCAAATCAAATGAGAGAACACAAATATGTAGGCATCGGAACAAACTGCAAAGCTGATTGCTTCTGCGCTTCTCTGATGTGGCTTAAATATCTTCATGCGTCATTGAAACCTATAGACTTTCAGCTTCATTTAGACTTGCTGACAGTTGTGTGGGAGGAATGGTGTCAAAAATACAGCCATGCGCTTTGCACCCCTTAGTTAGATGTCACTCACAGCTTCCAACATCAGCCTTTTATTGATGAGATTTCACCTCAGAGGTGAAGATTGACAGCCCGGAATGCCTGGTTGTTTTCGATTGGTTATTTATTTGATGCAGAGTCAAATAAATGCCCAAGTCAATCAAGAGATTTCCAAATGCTTTTGCATTTTCAGGGCGTAAATAAAGCTTTGCCTTTGAAAGAACAACAAATTTAACTTCAGATTACAAGACCGCATCTATGTCATTAGAAGCACCATTTTTCAAATAATTCCTCTGTAGGAGATTTTTTTTAAAAAGTGACTCCTGGGCAACATTCTGATATATTTTTTCCTCAGGGATTTAGAACAAAATTATTGCCATTAGTTCATACTGTGAATTGATGCCTCAGGACATTTTTAGGGAAGAAAAACTTTAAAACAAGTGAGATATTATATTCATCTAAAAAAGCTACAGCCAAAATGTGTTATGATTCGTGACAAACTGTGATGTGGCTTTTAAATAAGCAACTCCCAATTTTCAGTTCTAACACTTCTTGATATCATATATTCTGTGAATTATAGGTAAATTTCTCTAAAGAACATTGTGTATCATATGAATACCCACGGGGAATGCAAACAAGTGACTCATTTATTTTTACATTTTAAACCTAAACTATCTTAAAAAATTACATATAAAAGTCTAAAAATAAATTTCTGAAAAATTAGGCCTACATTTTTGCTTGTTATCATCAAAAAGTGGATGTGAGAACAGCAGAGTCCTACAGAAGTTTTTAAATAATACATTCAAAATTGATGTGTCAGAAATGAAATACAACTTTATTCAATAACATGATTCTAATGAGTTTGTTATTCTATCTAGTCATGAAATTACACTCAGACTTTTTTTTTAAACACTTGGTAAATGATCCCAGCTGAATTATGAAAGCCCAGATCTAGCATTCTCTCTATTACTCAACCAGCAGAGTGATGTTGAGATGTTGATGATAACTAGAGAAGGAAGCTACTATTACTAATAAAGGCATGAACTAATCCATTATTAAGGGCTTACTATGTGCTTGGCTCTGTTCTACGTAAATATTATTAACATCCGTAATACTAGTACCCATTTTACAGATGAGGATATAAATATTTAGGAAGGCTAAGGAGTGTTGTCAAGATTACATACTAGTAAATGGCATGGAAATAAAGAATGATGTGATCTGGCTAATCTAACATCTTGCATAACAGTTATGAATATATACTCTTCATGGATTTTAATACTTAAATGCTTTGGATTTATTGTAAAGGCATTCAACACTAAAATTAGATGTATAATAATATATTGATTGATAGGAAAAGATCCATAAGAAAGAACAAGTCTCAGATTTATTATGCATACTAGTCATTAATATTTTGAATGTCCATGATATACCGGGGTTTGAATGTTGGAACTAGAGGGGAGGACAGAGTCCCATCTCCACCTCTTGTTAGCTTTGGAACATTAACTAATCTCTCTGAATCAGTTTCTCCTCTATCAAGCAAGCACAATGAAAACACCCACATCACATTCTTGTGAGAATTAAAGAAGAAATGGAATTAGAATGATCTTTGTAAGGTGTCAAGTGCATATAGTTATGAATTATTATTAAAGATGCAAAAAATAGCATACACATCATGCTGTACAATAGGAAATATCTTACCGATAAATGCATGGTTTTATTCATGCACATATCACTTTTTGCTTTATTTTTTGATATCCTCTAATATTTCTTATTATAGAATCAGGTCCTAGAAACTAAAAAGAAAAAAATTATTTTAGTCTCACTACTATAGGTGTTGAAGACCAGTTAATTAGCATTACTTGGCTGTGTTCTGTATTTGTTCTTTTAAAGTTTTATTACAAACTCCTTTTGTTATTGTTGTTGGCAATTTCAGAGGTCATTTCTGTGGGTGATGGTGTCCATTGGAATTTTAAATACAAGATGACTAATTTAAATGCATGTTCTCTGAAAAACTAACATATTTGTTGTTTGCATATTCTCTGAACAACTATTACACATGCATCAGCTGTTTACCCAGGGAGAAAGCAAAATAATACCATTTAGTCCATAAATGGAAGCCAGGTATTCTTTATCAGGTAGATTCCATAACTGTTAGAAGATTTGGGTGAAATCCTTGGTAGTGGCTGACACTACTCTTTGCATATTATTTCTAATCTTTATTTTCTCCACAGTTATGAAGACTTTGTTATAAGCTACAGGTTGGCAATACTTAACATGTTTACTGAAAGCAAAATAATTTTAAGTGGCCTTTCATTGCTAGTTCAACTAATAGCACAAACGAATATAAAAACAATGAATAGCATCATCTAGCCACAGCCAAAAACAGTTGTTTTTGCACAAAAATTCTAAAGTATTCAGGAAATAGATTGAGGAAAATGAAGAGTAAGAACAGAAGGAGAATATAATAATCTGTTTTCCCATACACTTGTCCATCTGGATGTGTCTGCTTTTCTCATATCGCCATTTAGTCCTCTAAGTGTGGACTCCTGTGTTCTCTTATAAACAATATATCTTGCTGATAAGTTTTTAAAACCAACCTTGGTGAAACAGAAGAAGTGAAAGAGAGCACAGATTCAAATAGGTTTTAAAAAAGTATGTCTTTGGAAAGAGTAAAGTCTCGCACACTCATCTTGGGGGAACGGACTGCTGGTAGCAGCTGCTTGGGATGAGGAATGGGAGTTTAGTTTGGGGAAGAACTCTTAAATTCTGCTGTTCCTTGTCTTTCATATTTTGGGGAAGATCATTTCCTGCCTCCAAGCCCCAATTACTCAGTATACCTTTTATCTTAATCAAGAGAAACTTCAAATGCAAGAAGATGATAGGCATCTGCATAATTATGATTATTAGATAGGAAAAAAACACATGCATATAATTTCATAGTCACCCAAACTGTCACTTAAACATGAGGGCATGAACTCATAGAAAGTAGGATGGTGGTTACCAGGGGCTGGAGGGTGGGAGAAATGGACAGATGTTGGTCAGAGAGTATAAACTCCCAGCTATAAGATGAATAAGTTCTGGGCTTCTAAGGTACCACATGGTGACTATAATTAACAATCCTGTATTATATACTTGAAAAGCATTATGAGTAGATCTTAACTGTTACTACCACACACAAAAAAAGGTAATTATGGAGGACGAAGGTGTTAATTAACCTTATGGTAATCATTTTGGATATATACACATAGCAAATCATCACAAGGTACACCTTGAACTTACATATATCATATAATAAATAAAACTGAAAAAAATATGGAATAAACATGGGGAGAAGTACCTGACTAGTACATCTTGGGTCATATGCCAATCAACCAAGTACAACCACTATGGACACCCAACCCCTTGGCCACAGGGGAGTCTGTTACCAGAGCGGCAACAAAGAAACACAGATGCTGGGCAGACTAGCACTAGGGTCACTTCAAAACTCAGGCAGGGGCCAGCCTGCTGGCATAGTGATTAAATTCACATGGGTTTAGATCCCGGGTGTGGACCTACAGACTGCTCATCAAACCACGCTGTGGTGGTGATTCATATACAAAATAGAGGAAGATTGGCACAGCTGTTAGCTTGATGACAATCTTCCTCAAGCAAGAAGAGGAAGATTTGCAACAGATGTTAGCTCAGGGCCAATCTTCCTCACCAAAAAAACAAAACAAAACAAAAAACACCTCAAGCAAACTTAGCACACCAATAGGAAGTTAATTAATGTGTATGTATCCTAAATGAATGTTAGACAAAAGCGAAGCCATTAACAACGTCAAGCCTAGGATAATCAATTTTTTATAGAAAGCACATAAATAAATAAATAAATATGAGGGAATAATAAAGGAAAATATTCTCAGAAATTTTGCAAACAAATCCACTTTGAAAACATTCCTAGCAGAAGATTTGAATAAGAGAAATAAATTTAGGACAAGACTGAAAGATATAGGGAAGTAAGGACAATAAAATAACCTAAGAAACTTTACTATTGTCTAAAAAGTTAAGGGTAAAATAAAAGAAAACATTTCACCATAAAACATCTAGAACCAGGTCTTTATGTAGGAAGGAGTAAGAAGGTAGGGAAAAAGACAATAAGAGATTAAGTTAAAGTGCCAGTCTTATTAGGGGAGGACATAGTCATTGATGAATGTAAGAAATCTAGATAGGTTAATAAATATGAGTATGGGTCTTCAGTAAACAATTAATATAAAAAATAGAAAATAAAATTTTTACATTAGAAGAAAAAACAATGTAAGCAAATGAAGGAAAGGAGAAGAGAACATACAAAAGATAAAGTACAAGAAACTGAACTCATGAAATCAGATGACAAAGAATTTTTAATATATCAGCAACTACAGTAAATATACATTTCACATTAACTAATAAACATCAGAGAATATCAATTGTAGCTAACATAAAATCTAAGAAATCTTATTTATAAAAACACAAACAAAAGGAAAAATAAAGGGATGGAAAAATTTATACCAGGCAATTAGGGAAAGGAAGGAAGGAAGGAAAGGAGGGAGAAAGGGAGGGAGGAGGAAAAAGAAAGGAGGGAAAGAAAGAGAAAGAATAAAAGGGAGAGAGGAAGAAGGAAATTTTACTATTTTGATATCAGGAAAAATAGAATTAAAGAAAAAATATCATGAAAGACAAATAGAGATGGCAGTATACTGCTAAATGGAAAATATCAGAAGAATATATAACCTTTCAAACCATAAAAAACCCAAAATACAACATCAAATAGATAGCAGCCAAAATTGAAGAGACATGCTCAAAAATTGAGGTTGGAAATTCTAGAACCTCCCTCTAAGGAAGTGTAGATTTAAGCAGGAAAAACAGAGTTAAACAAATATAAATAAATTATTAACTTGATAAAGATTATACATCTATGAAGATTACTTTAAAATAATGCAAATAAAATATATTCTGAATAAATGGAAATTTATTCCACGTTTTTGGGTGGAATGATTCATTATAAATCTTTCAGTTTCTCCCAGATTAATCTATACATTTAACAAAATTGCAGAAATAAATGAATCTATCAAATGAGAACAGGCAAAGGCTATTTTTTCAGAGCTTACTATACCAAGGGAGTTAGCCACCATCACTTGCGTCTTGGCAGAGACTCAAAGACAGGCAGAAGAGTAGGAAAGCTTTCCAGTGGAGAAAAGGAGAAGATTTAGGTGTGCTCTATTTGGAGGCTGGTGGTCTAAGGAAACCAGAAGCAGGGTAAAGAGAAGTGAGGTATCTTATGTGATTAGTTAGGGGTTCACATTTGGCTTTCTCTGGTTGGTCTTAAGTTGGAAACAGGGACAAAAATTAGGAAAGCTGTCAGTTATTAATCAAGTCGTGGCTATTTTGAGCCAATTGTTACAGGTGTTATGTTTGACTTCCTTGATTGTTTACTAGAAACAGTGGTCTGACTTCCCACAACTCTAACTTGAGATAGTAGGCTGGTTTCTTGGGCTGATTATTGTAGATAATAGGGTAGTTTCCTAACCTGGTTACTACAGATTATGCGTTAAAATTCTCTCTTTACAGATAATCTAGACATTGTTTGTGTGTATATTCAGTTCCTCACAATCAAAATCAATGATTCTGATAAATTTTGGGGAAGATTTTGACAAATTTATTTAAAAATTTGTATTGAAGAATTAAGGAGCATAGAGTGCTAATTTAAATTTGAAAATGAGCAAAAAGGAAAGAATTATGGTAAAACGGATGCTCAAAGTCATATTAATAAAAGCAATATTTAAGTCCTGACACAGGACTTAAATAAATACATGCAATAGAATAGTTATTTCAAAAACAGTTCCATGTATATTTATGGAATATATACTGATATATTTATATATAATTTCCCAATTTGGGAAATTAATACTCTGTGATTAAAATGGCACTGCAAACAATTGGTAAAGGACAAACTATTTAGCAGATGGTATTGGTGAAATAGTTTCACTAAGGAAAAAATAAAACTGAACACTATCTGTGAGCATAGAAATGTCAAAGATAAATCTACAAAATTAATAGATGACCATAAGGGGAAATATATTTTTAAATAAGACTACAAGGATACAAATTACCAATAAAAAAAAGATCACACCAAAATTAATCCTCTCACCTTAGTGAAATAAAAAAAGAGTAATTTTAATAAAGAAATGTAAGATTAAGAGAAGATACTTGCTAGGTCGGCCCTGTGGCCGAGTGGTTAAAGTTCTGCATGCTCCACTTCAGTGGCCCAGGTTCAAGGGTTCAGATCCTACGTGCAGACCTACTCTGCTTGTCTGCCATGCTGTGGAGGTGTCCCACACACAAAAGTAGAGGAAGATTGGTGCAGATGTTAGCTCAGGGCTAATCTTCCTCAAGCAATCAAAAAAGAGGATCGGCAAAGGATGTTAGATCAGGGCAAATCTTCCTGACTGGAAAAAAAAAAAAAAAAAGAGAGAGAAGATACTCGAAATTTCTAATTTTAAAAATATGGTAATGGATAAAACCTAAAATTTTCCAGGTTATCAAAAATAAAATGACAAGAATCCAACTAGAAAAATGAGCAACATGAAGAGGCAATTTATAGATACGAAAAGCTCAGAGACAAGGAAGCATGTTAATAGATGCTCAATTTTGTCAAGAAAAAAACCTTAAAACAATAGGACATCCCTCTCACCTAACAATCTGACAAACATTAGAAAGTGTATCTGCCAAGTATTTGTGGATGTGTAGATACTCTCATATACTACTGATATTGAGTGTAGACTGGTGCAGCCATTCTGGCAGTGCTTAGCCAAAATTAGTGTATGTGTAGACACCCTCTGATGCGCCAGTCTCGTTTCTGGGAATATAACCCAGGGAAATGTTTACACAAGAACATACTCATAGCAGGATGTTCGTTAAGGTGCTGTTTACATAGCCAAGAGATGGAGGCAGTTTAGGTAGCCGTCACTCAGGGAATGATAAAGTAAAAGATAGTAGATATTCATTGTGGACTACTGCATAGCAATAGGAGGAATATACTGAATGTGCACACAGCAACACAGAAAGTCATAGTGCTGAGTGAAATAAAATTAAACAGAATGAATTAAAAGAAAACATACACCACTATATAATGTGCATTTTATAAGACTGCATATAAATAAAATCAAGCACACTAAACACATAAGAATGGTTGCATATAAGAGAGAACAAGAGTAGGAATGAATTTAAAAGAAAAAAGTTAATTAGTGGAATGAGAGACCTAATGCAGCTAGTGATGAGAGTGTTTCATTGACTAAGGATCTGTAGTAATTCAGACTTACACATGAAGACCAAAAACAAATGCATATAAACTGAAAGGATTTATTCTGCCATGTCTTAGCAAATGGCAAATTACTCCAAGACTCTAATAAAAGGAGATGTGGTCAGAGAATGGGTGCTAGGAATGTCCTTATTAGGAGCTCTGAAGACAGGCTGCACAGGAAGGCACAATCCCAGAGCCTATACAAGAGACAGGTAGGGAGTTACTACTGTACGCAAAATCCTGCAGGAATGTGATGGGAAGGCACATTTTTCTGAAAGCAAAAACACCGAAAAAAGACAAAACAGTGAAAAAGAGCCACAGATCATCTTACCTGATTAATTTCAGCCATCATCCAAACTGATTATCTATGGATGAGTGAGCAAGGGGGTTCCCGGCTGTTTGCAGGTTCCCTCTGAGATCGTTTCAGGTTGTGAATCATCTTGATTAAGCTGGTGACTCATTCACAGCCGGATTATCAATAATAGCCCTTAGATCTTTGCAGAAAGAGACAGATTTTATGAAGAGTTGTTTTCTTTTTAACTTTCTTTTCTAGAAATTTAGGAAAAATAATGTATTCACTTCTAAGCAATTTAGAAATGAAATGTAGATTTTGTACAACTGTACCTGTTTCATTTCAGTGTTGTCTGTCAACAAATGCATGCATCCTTTAATCTTTAATTCTGTCATCCTTTATTAATTGTTTGGGCCTGACACTGGTTTGGATGCTAAGAAGATGACTATGAAAAGTTGTGGTCTCTTTCCTTGAGGAACTCACAAATATAAATATTTTTCATGCACAACAATTAGAGCTGAAATTATAAATAGAAAAAAAATAAAACAAGGAAATCTTAGTTCCAGGTGAGGTGAAGGGACTAGGCAGATAGAACACCATGTGCGAAAACAGAAGTTTAAAAGAGTTTGCCTTGTTTACGGAATGTTGAGAACTTTTTCTAGCAAGAGAGATGAGCAATTAGAATGGAGTCGGAAAAGGGATGTAGTTAGTACAGCTAAGACTGGGTTATAAATGGTTTTGCATGTCATCATCATGGATCTAAACTTCACTCGAAGAAAATGGAGGAAATATCTCAGGTTTTAAGCAGAGAGTGACATAGTCCACTTTGCATTTTGAACAGTAACACTGGCAATGAACCCTTTCTAAATTAGGTAAATAGAATTAGGGTTTAACATAAATATGGGCAGAGGGCCAAATAATAAGTGCATTTCATCTCTAGAGAAAAAGAATGTACCCCTATTATTCCCCTACTCACCTCAAATACTCATTAACACATTCCTTTTAAAATGTGTATTTTGAAATCTACTCATGTCTCAGGGACATATCTCAAATCCTAAATATTTACCAAACCTCCCTAGCTCAATATGAGGTTTATTTCTCTGTTCTTCTGTTATATCTACTGTAGAGCTTGTTTCTGCTTACCATTCATTTATATGATATTTTTGTATTGGTTTTGAAAAAGTCCAATCAAGAATTAGGTTCTTGTGTTTGTTGTACAAAACCCTTTTCTCCTGAGGATGGCAAGAAAAATGTGAGAGGCCTGTGGCTCTCTGGTAAATGGGTTTTATTCCTCTTCAACTAATTTCTGCACTTCTGCATTAGAAAATAAACAGAGGGGCCGGCCCCGTAGCGCAGTGGTTAAGTTCCCATGCTTCACTTTGGTAGCCCGGATCCACAGGTTCAGATCTCAGACTCTGACCTATACCACTTGTCAGTCATGCTGAGCTGGCAACCCACATATAAAGTAGAGGAAGATTGGCACGGATGTTAGCCCAGGGTGAATCTTCCTTAGCAAAAAGACAAACAAAAAGAAAAATGGAGAGAGAGACAAAGGGAGCTAGATGAGAGATGGAGGGGAGAAGGGAGAGGGAGAACACGGAGATTGATGGTTCAACATCTTAGAAGAGTATCTTGGACCTGTGAAATCTGACAAAGTGTATTGAAGTAGAAAAACTGAGATATATTATTTCCTATGTGGGTTAATCTTGTGGTATGCCTAAAAGTCCCGGGAAAGTTTTCTTTGTTACCTACACGTTCAGCAAGATTTTTTCTAGTTTCTCTTTCTCTTCAGCTGTAACTAGACTGTTATTTATATTTAGACCTTGATTTGTTGCCACCAATTTTTTTCAGAGTGGTTTTGGATAATAGACAGGATCATGAATAAGAATAAATGAATATATACTTTATAGGCACTGTTCTGGGAACCTCTCGTGCTGTTTACTTGGCTGTTCAATATGTCAGTATTATTAGATGATAAAGATATGATATAATAGATTATGGTACAAAATACTGATCATTTATTGCCATAATTATTTTTTTATTAAAATAATTTTATTTTAAAAATGTTGGGAAACTCATAAGATATAAAAATATTGTGAGTAATCTATTCCTTTCTCTCTGGCAACACATTTTCTATAAATCATTCCTATCTTAGCTTTATGTATATCTTACAAAGTAAAATTTTACCTATATCTAGACATTTTCTCATACTATAAGGCAAATCTCTTAAGAGCATACTTTCCATGGAGATGCAAATTATTCCATAATAATGGATGCTTTCATTTTAAAAACTTTGTATCATAGAGGTTATGAACCTGGGCTCCAGAGTAGATTACCTGAGCCTTAGTCATCGCTTCACCACTCTTGACATGTGAGCTTGAGCAAATTCCTGAATCTTTCACTGCCTTGGGTTCCACATATGAAAACTAGGCATAAAAACAATGTCTACTTCATGGGGTGTTCTTCTAATTAAATAGTTTTATATATGTAGAGCAATTTAAATAATGCCTGGAACATGATACATACTATATAAATAACAGATATCATTACTATCATTTATTTTTAAAACCCTATATTGTTAGATGTTTTGCTTGTTTCCAACTTTATGGACTTTTGTATAATTACATACTTAACAAATTTAAATATAAATCTTTCTAAGAATATCACGGCCAAATGATTTGTGATTTTTATATATACTGCAAAATTGCTTTCCAGAAAAGTAATAAAATTTACGCTACCATCTGTCAGCTTTGGAGAGACTACTTGATAAGCATTGAGAGGCTCCATAATTAAGTAGAATGCATTTTAGTGGTAGTAAAATTAAATATTTATTTATTTTATTGGTAATTTATATTTCTCTTTTGAAAATTACCTAATTATATTTTTCCTTTTTGAATTTTCTTCTTTTAGGCTTTTTAAAAATAGTTTTAATATTCTATAGGTGATAATATTTAACTTTTTCGTATTTATTGCAAAGAGCTATCCAGTTTTTTGGGTTTATATTTGAATGTCAAGAGTGGAAATTATCTGTCTCATTTATACTTTTTGCTTGTGTCTACTTTTTAATATTAATATTGTTTTCTTCATTTACGTGCTTTCCTGATATATTGTGGTCATATAATCATGAAATGATTTTAGTTTCTCTATATCATCTGTTTTAGACCACCTCTCGAAAATACCATACACTTGGACTTTGTTTTTGGTCCGATCTATCTTCTAATAGTGGAATTTAATCCATTCATATTTATTGCTTTAATTAATATATTTGCTCTTGAATATGTCATCTTTTTTGCCTTGATGCTATATCCTTTACTATTTCTTCCTATCCTCTTAATTTTTCTAAATATAACGAATCTCTGCTTTTTTTTTCTCTCTCTCTCTTTTGTCTCTGTAAGAAATTTCACCATTAGTAGAATGGTTATTTTGATTAGATCCATTTTTATCTAATTTCAAAGTCAGTACTGAAACTCTATTAGGTCTTCTGGTTCAAAATAGTATTTGGCTAAATCTTTTACTGGAACTTCTTTAGTTACCTACTAAAATATATATAAAAACTAAAAACAATCCTTGCCAGACAAATGGATTCTAGAATATTTGAGGAATTTTTATTAACTATAAGTATAATCTCGCTGCCACAGATGTAACCCAGGAATCAGATTTCTAGGGGAAAAGGAAGCTGGAAACATTATGTACCTCCATCCATGTCTGACTGACACAAAAGTTCAGACCCTGAACCATTAGGAAAATTAGATAGTTGCTCATTGAAAATGGTGTAAAATAACATTGACATAAGCAGAGGGAGGGTTGCTCCTCTAGAAAAGAAAGAATGGACAAAAAGGAAATGATCATTCACAATAAAAAACAACCTAGCTAACAGGACGAACAGATATTGCAGGAATTCAGACTAGCAGCAGTATAGCTGTCACACTTCTAGGCCCAAATAGATTGATTACCAGAAATTGAAGGAGAGAATTTTGGATAGAGCACTGACATGTACAATTTTAAGTTGTTGTTGAAAAATTTTTATTGTGGATGTAAAGTATAGTAGTATGCAATATTAATGATTATTGGGCCTAAAGCTATTCAACCTTGTGTACAAAACTAGCTTGAAAAAGCCGCATTCCCAATTTATCAAAAAGGAAACAGTAAATACTTTGATTATAATACATTTTAAGTTAATTGGCCTCTCAGCTAAGGGATAAATGTGTTCACTTGAAAAAAAAACATGTATTATATTCTGGCTCTAAAGAGATGGGGTCATAGAACAGATTAAAAGCGAACAAGTTAGCAAGAATCGGAGCTCTGAATTTGAGACTGTATAGAAATTGACATAGGAGCAAAAAATGTAGTCAGAGTGCTTTATTGAGCTGGCATTTCCAATCAATATAACATGTACAACATCAGTGTATGCCATTAAGGCCAACCATTCAGGATCATTGAATGCTGTGCAGTTGATCTTTTCGGGGAAACCTGGAGAAAGGAACCTCCTCTCCTGAAACCTGCAAATCTCTAGGACTTCACTCACTAAGTACATATCTCATGTAGTTAACCTCCAAGGTCTTTCATTAAAGACAGTCAACTTCATATCTTTCCATATTGATTTGCAAAATCTTGTAAGGAAAAATGGGTGATGGTGATTATGATGAAGATGATAATACACCGTTTAATGAAATGTATACAATATGTACCTGATTCTGTGATGTGATATACAGATACTGATGAATTAAACCATACAGCAGTGCTATGAATGTCTCTGTTTCACAGATGAAGAAAATGTTTGTGAAAGAAAGTAATTCATAATGACATAAGTTATAAAGAGATATAACTAGGAGTTAATACAACCAGTTGACTCCAAACATCAGGATCTCAACCTCTTAGATATAATGCCCTGTGGTACTGTGTATATCATATAGCCAGTTGATGCCGCCTGTTTACTCTCTCCAAGGTTTGGTTGTATTCCAAGAGAGAAGAATGCTATTGGCAAAAGTGTGTCTTCTCCAATTCCTCAGGAAGACATTTTAACAAAGCAACATTTCCAGTCTATTGCTATTATGAGGTAGGTCTTACACAAAAAAGATAGGATTTCTCCATTGTCTTTTCCTACCCAGAGTATAGTTGCATTACCTACTTCTCTTCTGTTTCACTGAATCAGTCTATTTTTTTTAAATCTCTTAAGAAAGACTGGAATGTTTCTAATGATAGACCATTAGGAAAAATCTGTTTTCTATCAATGAGATCTCATTTGTATTCAAGGGCTACAAAGTGGTTCATTTTCTAGAGTGTGAACTTGAGTTGCCAATGATTTTTTATTTACTCATCTTCTTTCTGATCTCCACACTATCAATTAAACTGCTCTGCATTTCTTGCCTCTTAATGAAACAACGATTAGAATATATGTTAAAAATAAAATTTTTTGGAGTAAATTATTCATATTTTAGTAGGAAAGTTTGGAAAATTGTTCTGTAATTCAAAAGAATATACCTATAAATGAGTATTTGGCGGACAGGCATAGTGGGTAATTTGGAGCAAGGGGCAATTTGGAGCAAGAAAGGTAAAGAATATACCTAGGAATATATATTTGGGGGACAGGCAAAAGGGGGCAATTTGGAGCAGGAAAATAATCCTGTCACATAAGCAACTACCTACTTTTAATTCATGGATTATTAAACTGATTGTCTTTCCTCCCCCATCAAAAAGTGGGGAGGGGAAAGCCATCAATAGTGGAGTCTTATAGACCTCTGAGAAAACTACTTAATATGTAATGAAATGTTTTTTGAGCATAATTTTAGAGCAGAGAGAGTTAATTAAATAATCTTGATGGCTAAAGTCCTAAATGCCTGATACATCTATCTCTATCTTCAGGTACCATATTATTTTCCTAGGGCTGCTATAAAAATAATGACCACAAACTGGGTGGCTTACAAGAACCGGAGTTTGTT
Source organism: Equus caballus (assembly GCF_041296265.1). Classification (NCBI taxonomy): domain Eukaryota; kingdom Metazoa; phylum Chordata; class Mammalia; order Perissodactyla; family Equidae; genus Equus; species Equus caballus. The sequence goes on from NC_091707.1 coordinate 39,968,332, forward strand.
CTCTCACAGCTCTAGAGGACAGAAGTCTGAAATCCTGGTATTGGCATGACCACACTCCCTCTGGAAGCTTTAGGGAGAATCAATCCTTGTTTCTTCCAGCTTCTGGTGGCTGCTAGCATTCCCTGGGTTCCTTGGCTTGTGGCCACATCACTCCCATCTCTTCCTCTGTCTTCACAACACTTTCTCCTCTGTTTCTGTCTTCTCCTCTTCTGTGTTATAAGGATGCTTGGATTTAGGGCCTACCTTGGTAATTCAGGAGGATCTCATTTCAAGATTCTTAATTATATCTGCAAAGACCTTTATTCCAAACAAAATCACATTCAATTTCCAGGGACATAAACATTATTTCAGGTCACTATTCCACCCACTAAAGGCACCATTTGCTTGAGAACTAAAATGTCCGTGGCCATTTTTCAAGGTACTCGCTGCCTCTGCACTGAATAGTGTCAAGGATGCACAGACTATGGGCACATTATTTTTCTTTGACTACTTCCTTTCTTGTTTTTAAGTAGAACCTCTCACTTTCGTGAACTCATTTGATATATTTTACACATTGACAGAAAACATAGTAAAAAAAGAAAGTGAATGGTACAAGATGAGTTTATAGAGGTAAACAGAGACCAGATAATACAGCGTCTTGGAGGCCATAGGAAAAAAGTGTTAATTTTATTCAAACTGCAATGGACACTTACAACTAGTGAAAACTGTTTTACATTTTACCCACATTTAATTATGAGTTTCTCCATACATGTCTCTACATATGTCAAAGTCCAGGGTCAAGGATTTTCTAGATGCAATACTGGAACTTTCAGTACTAGACAAGTTGAGAACATCTTCCATGGGGGCCAATACAACAGAGAGAAGATACATTTACATGTTTGTTTCCATGTACCACAATTCACTTTTTCCATTCATCTGGCCAAGGTGCTAACTAATGTTGGTTACAGGATGAATAAATGGTCCTTGTTGCAGAGACAGAGTGAGAGAACTGTGTCAGTATTTCCAGTTTTGCTAACATTCTCCTTTTTACTTCTGAACCTCACACAGTCTACATTCTATGTTGTAGACCCCAGAAGGTACTAAAGCACCTCTCGCTTTCCCCCCCAGATTCCCACTCTATATTTTATACACTTTTTTTGGTTGTTGTTAAACCATCATTCCCTTTCCTCCTTTGTTAGCCTACTCTCAAACCATACCATGACCAGGTCACCACACAATCCATTCTCCTTCACTCAAACAGCTTCTAGAATCCCATTCTATCCCCCAACTAGTCAATGACTAATTAAAACATACAGCAACGTCCCACATCTGTACCACACCTTTATTCCTCTGCCTAAATACCTAAATATTCACATCTTTGAACTTCCCTTTCACTCACCACTTCACAAAATATACTGATTTCAGTGTTCATATATAACGTTAAGAGTTTATTTTATGTTACCATTTAATGTTTACACAGTTGTCTGGATGGGGCTCTCCGTCTGTCCACACAAATGAACAGACATTCCACATTATGTCAATGCGTTGTTTCTAATGACTTGTGCACTCAGATGGAATGTGAAAATGAGGCTGCAGAAAGTTTGATCCATATGTTCAAAGATAAAGAACATTTGTGTTAATATTCATCTTCTTATCTGACTGTTAGGAGCATATGTTGGTCAATCCACTGTAAGGTGTCAAGAATTTTATAGGAAGTAGAAGGCACAGCCTCTGACATTTGGGAGTTTACAGAATAAAGGAGTGCACATCACCAGAAATAAGAAACCATACAGAGGAAATTGGAGAGATCTGGGCATTTGTTGTGGTCAGAATGCATGTATTATCCACTACCAGAGGCATCTGAAGAGTTCAGAGATGTCACAGTATATGTGTGGTGGTGGCAATTGTGAGGGTGGTGGTCAGAGGAAGGAGCTTGCTGGAACTTGGCTCCAAGACTAGTAACTGTATATCTGTGAGTCTGATATTTCATCTGTACACTGGGGATGCTGATGTTTTCTCTTTCTAGGACTGGATAAAGAAAACAACAATCTAGACATGTTCTTTATGAGCTAACCAAGAAAAACAGAAATGCATTTCTATTGTGTTTAGATTAATATTATGGCATAGTTATACTATTGCAGTGTTTTTCCTGCTTACCAGCTCATCGGTAGCCTTATTAAGACATCTGAAAATTCTTCTGTTACAAAAAATGAGATTTCTACTCTATTATCTGTATTCTCAGTTAGTATTACAAGTGTCCAAACCAAACCCTAAAACAGTGAAACCATAGTCTTTGTGGCCAGCAAGGCATCTGTCATATAATGGTGAGCACAGTGAGTTTGAGAGTCGGAAAGCATGAGTCCAAATTCTAGGTCTATCACTTAATCACTGTCATGTCAAGCAATCATTTGTCTATTTAAAGTCTCAGCTTCTTCAGCTCTAAAATTGGGATGATATATGAGAATGGTATTTCAAAGCATGAGGATAAAATGGCATGATAGTTTGGCATCAAAACATAGTTATTCATTTATTTAAAGCAAATCACCTTTCTCCTCCCTCATCAAATCTAATCTAAACTTTATACAAATAAGCTTAGGCTCAAATGCTTACATATATAGCAATCGATATTCTGTATGGTATTTTCAATGTGAAATCAGCCATGGAAATACTCTGGATATCATTTTGGAATTTCACCAACATCGTTGTCCATGCTTGGAGTGATATTCACCTTGATGACAGCCTATTTGGAAGACAGTAAATCCTGTATTTTTCTAACCTATGGAGAGATCTCACAATCTTAAATTTCCATAATAGAGGAATATCATTTCATGCATTTTAGAATAACACTAAGGAATTTCCTATAACAAAAGCAGGAGTTAGTACTGTTTACCTAGGAATGGTTCAGAGGAAGGACTTGCCCAAATGTTAAATGTCTTACGTTTCTTACAACATTGTAAAAGTAACCTTCTGAGAGGCCGTGGCCCCTATGCATCTCTTCTCTGAGAATCAGTATAGTATGAATGATGATGTTGTGTTATATCCCTTAGTTGTATTGAGGTAGAAAGTAGGTAAGCAATCATTAATTTAAAAAGCATCTTTTTTTTCATAAAAAATAACTTTATCACTTAGTATGTGGCTTCTTATGGCATGGCTTCTCTACCCCTTGATTTTTATTTTGCGTCAGTAATATTCTTTACACACAACTACAATCACACTCTCAAGGAGATTCTAACGTAAATCATCACTAGACCTGCAATGCCTGTGAAATCTGCTTCAAACACTCTACTCTTTAAATATTTTCTCTTTTTCCTCCAGCTCACTTACTGCCCACTCAGAGCCTAAACTCACTGAGACTTTCAATCCATTAACCCTAAGACTTGGTATCCATCATGCCTTGTCCTCAGGTCTTCATATTCTTACTCAGATCAGAGTCCATATTTTAAAGACGCTTGCTTGAAAATTTATTTAACCTTTTTTCTCTTTTTTCCCAAGAAGTTCTGGTTGACAAACCCATGTCGCAACCACGTACAGCATCAGAACATTGCTGAGTGAAAAAAAGAAAAACTCTGATGAGTGGATTCATTTCAAATTTATAACCACAAACCTCAAATGGATATTAAACACTGACAGACAATCCTATAATACTTGCCTGGTAGGTTCATTCTCTTATTCTCAAAGAGGACTCTTGGCAACTTCCTTCTTCTCGAATCTCTCTCATTCTTTCCCGACCCTCTGTCATAACTTTGAGCTGATGGCCCTGCAACATGTTTCATTAGGAAAAATCACATGAGAACTGCCACTATTTTGCCAGCTTTATAAACCTGCACCATATATTTTGACTTCCCTCTTGCTACAGTGGATATGTCCCTTTTGCCCTCTAAATGGAATCCTTCATTTGTGCTGCTCTGTTTGTGCTGTCCTTTCAAATTGCCAACAATGTTATTCATGAAATTGGCTCCTATATCTCCTGCATCAACATTTTCTCCCTCCCTACTGAGTTAATCGCATTGACTTAAAACTGTCACGTTTACCCTCGTCATAATATCTTGACTCTACATTTTCCTCCAATCATCCACAGTAATTATTTGCTTCCCATTCATATTAAAACTCTCCCTTTGAGTGATCAATGCAGGCTGTCTCTATTTTGTCTCCTCCCATTCTCTTTCAACCTTCTCCAGCTGGGCTTTTATCCCACTGCACTATGGGGAGCATTCGAGGTCACTAGGATTAAAGGTTGTGAAAAAAACTTGTCCCTTATTTTACTGAACTCTCAGCAAAACTTTACGCTGTTGAACACTCCCCACTTCCACTTCACGAAACATGGTGTCCTCTAGCCTTCCATGGCTCTACATTCTCACGTTGTCCTCCTTCAGGTTCCTTTTCCTCGACTAGGTCTCTAAATTTTGCTGTGATCTTGGTCTTTGTTCTGAATTCTTTTCTCATTTTATACCCTCTATCTAGGAAATTTTATCTAGATCTAAGACCAATCTCTAGGTTGATGAATTTCAAATTTATATCTCTAACCCTTACCTCTTCCTTACAATCCAGACACATACTCAAATATCTTTTTGGTATCTCTACTTAGGAGTTAAATACTACCAAATTTATTGAGTCCAAAACATGTTCTAAACCTTCTTCCCATCCAATGCACTCACCACAAAATTTTCCTTGCAAAATAAATGACATCATCAGTTGCCTCAGACCAAAAATATAGTAATTCATTCCTTATTCATTCTTTATTTTTGCTTTTCATACCATATCCCCTTGACTGTGCCTCAAAAGATATCTTAAATCTTATCATTTCCCACTGATAGACATATATTACCCACAAAATAATATCTAACTGGTTTTAATATCTTAACTTTTGCACCTGGTACTTCCCACCATCAGAGTTCATCATCCATACATCAGCCATAATAATCTTTCTTTTCTTTTTTCGCTTTTTTCCTGCTTTTTTCTCCCCAAATCCCCCCAGTACATAGTTACACATTTTAGTTGTGGGTCCTTCTAGTTGTGCATAATAATCTTTCTAAAGAAAAATTTGATCATATAACTTCCCTACTTCCAATGGCTTTCCATTATATCTAAATTAAAAGTTTAAAACTCAAAATTTTTTACCTTACGGGTCCGGCCCGGTGGCGCAGCGGTTAAGTTCGCACGTTCCGCTTCTCGGTGGCCCAGGGTTCGCTGGTTCAGATCCCGGGTGCGGACATGGCAGTGCTTGGCAGCCATGCTGTGGTAGGCGTCCCACGTATAAACTAGAGGAAGATGGGCACGGATGTTAGCTCCGAGCCAGGCTTCCTCAGCAAAAAGAGGAGGACTGGCAGTAGTTAGCTGAGGGCTAATCTTCCTCCAAAAAAAAAACAAAAAAAAAATTTTTTACCTTTACAATGACCTGGCTCTGTTGTTTCCTACTCTCTAGACACATTGGTTGTCTTTTTATTTCACATCTTTTAGTTCTATGTCTCAGGGATTTTTCTTTTCATTTTCTTTCTTTGTTTCTTTCTTTTGTGTGTGTGAGCAAGATTGGCCCTGAGTTAACATCTGTTGCCAATCTTCCTCTTTTTGCTTGAGGAAGATTGTTGCTGAGCTATCATCTGTGCCAATCTTCTTCTATTTTGTATGTGGGATGCCGCCACAGCATGGCTTGATGAGTGGTGCTAGGTCCAAGCCTGGGATCCGAACCTGCAAACCCCAGGCCACCAAAGTGGAGTGCATGAGCTTAACCACTATGGCACAAGGCCAGCCCCTTTCTTTTCTTCCTTTCTCTCTCTCATTTTCTCTCTTTCTTTCTTCCTTCCTTCCTTGCACCTCCTTTTCTTTTCTTCTGTCTTTCTGTCTCTCTCTCGCTTCCTTTCTGTCCTCATAATGAAGAAAACAATAACCATTCATAGTTTTACCACAAAAGTTAACTACTATCATCTGTCATCTATGTATGTTTGCTTCAATATTTCTTGAAAAATAATCACTTTATTGATTACATGCCCATTATAAAGACATCAAAGAATGCAGAAAATGGTAAATGTAAAAAATCACTTTAATTCTAGAAATTACTGTTGTTAGATTATTGTTAAGATCTTTCTAGATATAATATATGTACATACAATTATAAGGACAAATATATAGAAAATAGACACAGTGAATTGCCAGAGTTTTGTCAACTCTTAAGGAAGTCTTCTGTGGAATGATTCTTCTTTTGTGTTTGTATGCATTGTTATTTTCCTGGTCATCATCTTCAAGTGTATTGTGGGAGGTTGTGCTCCTTTTCTCAATTCATTACTGATGGGGCTTTTTTTGTCCCTGTTTTTATAGGTGTCAGGGGAGGGACATGATCCAAGGAACTTTCAATCTTCCAATTCAATAACGAAACCTGTCTGAATAATGTTATTTCCCCAACATAAATAAGTATCCATATCCTTTGCCACTTTGTAGGTTGACTGCCTCCATATGTTAAGAAGGATTGCTTGGTTACTTATTTTCCCAACCCTGACCCCTTACCTCATCAAATCAGTCCCAGCAAGTTTCGAGCACAAAGACCTGATAGAAAGAATGTGGTCTGAAACTACCTTTCCTTACTTTATAGCTTACGATTTCCAGCTTGGGCTCATGGGCATCAAAAGAATGTCTGGGCTGGAGGAAAGCCTAGAAGCCATTTAATTAAGAAATCTCTTTGAGTAAAAGCCTCCACCACTGCCTGGCATTGCTAAATCCTTTCCCTAGACCTGTGCAGAGATTTCGTGGACAGGAATGAAACACGAGAACATAATTTAGGGTTTTATATTGTTTGTAGTTTGGTTTGTATAGAAGATTTTATAGACAGAGGTGAGTTATTATAGTCAGGACAACTTTACTTAGCTTGACTTAATGGACTAATTCCATTTTTCTCTAGAGAAAATCATGAGCACAGATGGACAATGAGGATATATGGCTTGCATGATAAATGGTAAGTCAAATATGGAAATGCTAACGGCTTCATATAGTATACAAATTTATTGACACAGTGACTGCTTTAATATATGAGCAGATTATGTGTTCATCATGGTCTATCTATGGATTGATAAATTCTGAATCATATTCAATCCATTGAACAAAATAAGCAAATTGCTCATAAAGCAGCATCTTGTGACCCACTATGGAAATTTCCTTAAAATGTGGATCCTTGGGCAAACAATTCTTGACTAGCTTGTGGATTTTTTAGAATGAAGAATCACGATAATTACTCTTGATGTCTACAATTTCTAGCTCATCTATCGAGCACACCAACTAGCGTAAAAAGACTATGGAGGTACGTTTGATGAGACATTAACGACAGATTGTTCTGCTCATAATTGTAAAAGCCATTATGACAATATCACATTGATCATGACCTTCAAAAATGTAGGAGAACCTGGTAAGCAGGACAATATTAAAAATGCTATGCCTCTTAAACTAATTATACCATATTTTCTCTGAGACATTTGCCTATCTTGCTGACCCTTCTCTCTGCCTCTATTTTTGCCCCACTTCTGGGCATTATCTTCTATAATGTCCTTTTTATTTATAAATTACTACAGAAGTGCTTGACTTTTAAAATTAAGACAACATAAATTCAATGTGTGCTTTTTGTCAGACTCTACTGTCATTTCATGCCCACTTAGTCTCTCTTTCCTCAGTCTCTCTCTCTCTCTCTCTCTGTCTCTTTCTCTTTTTCTCTCTCTATTTATTAATACTAGGCCAATTGACAGAACAAATTAATAGAAAACTCCTCCTTTTGTATCATTGAGCTCTTCGTTGATTTTAGTGAGTTTTAAATCCTTTTAGTGGCAAAGTTTTATTCAATGGGGACTAAAGACATAAATGCTTCAAGTTTTATACTTGTTCCAGGTATAAAATTTAATGTTCTTTGTTGAAAAATATTTACATAATTAAAAGAAATAAATTAGTCTGCAAGGTCAAAAATTTTATCTAACTTTCCTTATCACCTACTTTTATAGGACAATGCAGTTGAACTGATGTGGTTGACAAGACAATGAATAATTATATTTTTAATTTATCTCTTGTGAGAAGTCATTGCAATTACAGATTTTGAAAGCCCAAGGAATAATTTAATTGTAGGGAGTTTTTCAGGTTAGGTTTCTAGAAAGAGCTTAGGGAAAATAGTAGGCCAGGGTTTTGCTAAGTTGATGGGGCATCACATCTAAACTAAAATATTGCCATTGTAATTAATGGAAATAGATTTTTTCAAAAGTGAGATTTCAGAAAATATATTTGGGAGTACCATTAGTTAGTAAAATCTAACAATTATGTACTTTTGCTATTCTAATGAATAAACCTTCTTGAATTAGATTTATGGACCTTCCTGATGTTATATTTTATCCTCAGGGAATCCTGGTTCAGTGATTCCTCCAGTTTACTAATTATTACTTGGTCTGTGGTGTTCTGCACCTACTCCTCCCTCTTTCTTCTTTGGAGAGGTGTTACATGCATATCAGTCCCACCTCTAACACAAGCACAGCAGATAAAAGAGGCTGTAGGGTTTGTTTGGCTTTTGCTTTTCACGTTCATAATCAAATGTTTTTCAATAATAAAGATGGCACTTTCCTTTATAGTTTATAAAAGGTCTTTATTCCTATGTTTAGTCTGCCTTATTTATTTTCCTAATGTCATAAAAATTAATATGCACACAAACTCTAACTCTATACTTCACCCATTCCCTGTGTATTTTGGAGATGTCCTTTCGGAGACTCAATTATAATACATTAACACGGTCTCAAAAAAATTCCAGGCTCCAAAAGGTGCTCTGAAGCAGCTTTAATTTAATTAGCTGAATTATTTAAGAAGCACATCCTTTGATGTACAAATGCTGCTTCTGGAAATTTGTGTTCTAACTCTGGCATTGGAAGCACAGAAGTATCTTTGTAACTTCTAAATTTTTTAAAAAAAAAGGAAGAAGAAAAGAAAAGAAAAAAGCCTACCCAAAACCAAATGTCATAACTTTCCTTAAATTAAAAATTAAAGCTATCTACTTCCATAAATAGATTGACTAAAACAAGCCAAAATATACAGCTGTTTTGGGCTCCAACAAGAAATAATGGTAAATAATTATAATAACAATGACTCATATTTGCTTTATTCCTTATGGTTTGCAAAAGCCTTTAAAGAAATCTTATATTTGATGCTGGGGACAACTCTGTGGGAGAGGCATTATTAAATCCCAAGTTGATAGTTGAGGGAATTAAGACTAAGGAAGATCAAGTGATCTAAGTTCACAGAGACAAGCCTGATAGCTTGATTACTAAATAGCAATACTCAATGTTTCCAGAAACTGAAAGTTACTACTTATCTTATTGACAGTCTCCATAAATACAAAATATTATCTCTAACAATTGATACTACTTTCATTTGAGAATGTTTTTATATTTTTGTTTAATCATCCCTTAAATTATCCTAGTCACTGTGGAAGCCAGAATACTTAGGTGTTCCCAAAGATTCCTGCGCCCTGGTGTATACTGTCTGTATGAACTTCTTGTGGGAGAGCAGAACCTGTGAATATGATGAGCCATTACCTTTATGATGATGTTATGTTATAGGGCAGGAGAAAGATTATCATGGTGCAGCCTGACGTATTCAAGTGAGCCCTTTAAAAGCAGAGACCTTTCTCTGGCTGGTTGCAGATGAGGAAGTCAGAGAAAAACACTTCTGCTGGTCTGGAAGGAAGTAAACATCCATGTTGTGAACCATCCCTGGATTCCCTAGGAGCTGAGAGTGGTCTCTGATCGGCAGCTAGCAAGAAAACAGGGACCTCAATCATACAAGTGCGAGGAAATGAATTCCAACAAGCAAGGAGCTAGGAAGAGGACTCCAAGTCTCACATTTTTGCTGATTTATATCTTCATTGCAGCCTAGTAAGACCCTGAGCAGATGATCTAGCTACCCCATACCCAGACTCCTGATGCACAGAAACCTTGAGCTAATCAGTCTGTGTTGCATTAAGCTGCTGAATCTGTGGTAATTTGCTAGGCAGCCATAGAAAACTAATACAGTTATTAGCATCCAAGTTGCTTTGGTGCTTTCTTGCATGTGTAATAACCATTCAGTGTTTCCATAATGTCCAAACAAATGGGAGTATAGATGACATCAGCCTGGAGGACCTCTAAGAACAGGAGTCATGAGATCAATACTTTCTCAAACAAAAGTCATACTGTGAATACTAAAGTTTTGCAGGTTGCTGAACCAAGGGGAAATAAATCTTGGGCCTCATGAGTTGGAACTTGAGAGCACTGCAAGCATTTGGTAGAGATTTTATCTGCACATAAGAAGCCTAACTTTCTCTCTGATCTTGACAGGTGTTTCAGATGTTTGAAGTTTACTTTGCCCTAAGCATCTTCATGGATTTTCCAGAGAGGCAATCATTCCTGTCCCTATTATTGTGTGTCCTTGGCTTATAGATGCTTGGTTCATGGGAAGGCAGGTCAATTCTCATGAGCTGTTTACTCTTAGGTCAGTCCCCAGGCATCCCGCAGTGCTTTCAAAGGGTTTCTGTTGAATGTGTTCACCCTTCTCAGCGGCCTCTTGGTTAGGCTCCAAGACCACCTCTCTTTGGGTCTCTGTCACCAATGGCTCTTACCTAGTCCAAGTAGGAATGATAGATATAATACACGATAATCTGCTAAATCTGAATTTCAGAAAACCAAGAAATAATTTTTAAGTAAGTTCTAAATATCACATGTGACTTATGTATATTAAACACATAATCCTTGTTTATCTGAAATTCAGATTTGATTCACATCTATAAATTTATGTGTTAAGTCTGACAACTCTCAGTCCAGGATATACATTCACACAGTCTTTGCAGCATAGGCCTGAAACAAATACCTCTCTTTTTGCTTCACCATAGCACTTAACCCGCCTATCTTTCTGCACTAGATTTTCTAGATAGGAGTCAAATGCCAAGGGAACTCTTAAATAACTTCTATTTTGGACTTGAGGTCAAAAGGGAAGAAAGGGAAAGAAAAAACAAGTGTCTTAGGACTCATGGCACAGCAGTAGCTTTCTTTAATAATCATAATAATCATAATAATTTCTTTAATCATAATAATAATAATAATTTCTTTAATAATCCTAACAATCTAATAATCCTAGTCTAATTTTCAACCTCTGGCCTTTGTTTCCTTTTGATGTGGATGAGAGGTTAAGAGACATATAACAGGTTTTTGAACATCTCCTTTGTAAATCCGGCGTCATGATCTCTTACCTCTTTTTGGAATGTTGACTCCTGTCTTGGTACCTTAGATAAAAATTTCATTTTAATACCCTGTAACACACATATATACACACACACACACACACACAAACACACAAGCATACACACTGCTAATAGTTTTATTTACTGGTTTGAAAAAAACATGAGCTGTTTTCTCCTATATTTGAATGACTTTAGCAGTGATTGCATATTGCTTTATTATTTAAAAAATAGTGTAAAGTAAATAAAAGTTCTCAAAAAATATAGTAATCATTAATTTATGTTAAAGGAAAACACGATTCAAACTTTGAAAAATGCTCTATCAAGACATTTAGTAATACAATGTTAAGCAATAAAATAAAATCTTTATAGACCATGTAATCCATTAATGTGTATACAGTCGGTCCTCTGTACCCATGGGTTCCACATCCATGCATATGACCGCCCACTAAGGGATGTGAGTATCTTTGGATTTTGGTGTCCACAGTGCCTCCTGGAACCAATTCCCCTCAGATACCAAGGGGTGAATGTATACTAATAGTAGGATAATGGATTTGTTTTGTTTGTTATCCTTATTTTTATTTTGTAATTTTTCAAGCTATTATATATTGTTTTTATAGTCAGAAAATGTCAGAATTATTAAAGTCATGATGTAAAACTAATTGAATCTCAAAATAACTAAGAATCTTCTAGAATTATAGCTACCTATAGCTGAAAATGCTGGTTTGCTTTGTTGCTTTACTGCTCATATTGCTTTATTCAACACACATAACTTTTCTAAAGGCAATAATTTTGCAGTCTCTTCTCCATGAAATTTCCACAGAAAAGGATTATGGGAAAGTCTGAGTCTTAGAACAAATCTATACACAAGAGTTCATTTTTCTTAGTTTCTTTTTCCTTTCCCAGAGTCAGTGCAGTTGCTTTTTCTTTTAAAAGAAAGTTAAGGTTTTTTTATTTCAATCTCTAATATCTTTACTTTTTCACAAATCAAACCTACACATCCTGCTATTGAATTGGAGAAATTTTACCGTGGGCAATGCTGTTAGCTGCTTTTAATGACTTTGCAGTCATGGCAGTGATTAAAATGAGTTAAAATAGGTAGGAAAAGGAGCCATTGACCTGTCATAGTTTCATATGGACAAAATAGCCTCATTATACCTTATAAAACAGGTGGTTCCTTTCTAGCCATTCAAATTAGAGATGAGAATATCTATCTGTTAATAATTCCCTCTAAAAATGAAACATATTATTATTGGTACTAAAACAGTGACCCAAAGTGCTGGGCACAGAAAGTAAGATTTAAAAAATATTCTAAATTCTACATCATAAATTATCATCACTCCTATTATCAAAGGTAGTGAAATGACCCGGGAAGGTCATTTATTTTGTATACTACCCTATTCTGAAATCTGGAAAAGGTACTACAATTTTGTTCAAAATTTAACTCTTGAATCTCCCAAGATTTTCAGTCTGGAATTTTATATATACACCTCATCTAAATTACCACACATGGACTGAATCCCCCTCTCATTGGCCATTCAATAGAAGACAAAGACAATAATAACTGCTCTCTATAACCCTGATGTCATCATCTTGAATGCTTTTTACAGTGGTTTCCTTGGCATCTTAGATAGAAATTAAATCAGAACAATTCCCTGTAACCATGAAAAAGCATGAATGGCAGTGATGGTTCCAAAGACAGAAGCAAGAGTAGTGTTTTCTGCATTTTCATTTCAGTTGTGGGGAAAGGACTGGTGGGGTTAAGTAGTGCCTTAGTTAGAAAGAACCAAAAATGGAGTAAGGCCTGGCTATGTTGCTCTCCACTCGGGCACCGGGCTGGGTCCTTCACCATCTGGAGTTGGGTGGGTTGTTTGCTTGTTTTCTCTAAAATGGAGAAAATAGGAATACCTGCCTGACTATACTTAGTTTCAACTCTGAAAGTGTAAGTGAAAAACCTCAGTAAATTTTAAAACACTACATAAACCATTGTCTTTTCTTTTAGTATTGCACATTCCATAAAAGAGCCCTCCAATTTCTGTGGTTGCATATAGTAAGTAAAATCACACCAGTATCCTTCAATAATCAAAGCTCTTTACTCAGTATAATTTGAGGAGTCATAAGCAATATCTTTCCGCAAATCAGAATCACCTCTTTGAAGGCATATCACCCAATCTCAAATTCTACCAGAAGATATTTATTTCTCCACTACCTGTTTATGTCCTTGGGTCAACTGTTAAGGCCTCCATTTGTCTATACAGGCACATGTGACTAGGTGTGGGCAGCTTTTATAACTTACTGAAATGAAAACTAATAGAATTTTACTCTAGATAAGTTTTGGAAATGAAAGGTCATGGGGACAGCATGAGAGTCCTGGGGATCTGATTATACGTGTGATATTTTATTTCTGTGGTAGATCGGAGTAGTAAAACAAAGGAGGATTATAAAGTAAGGACAAGAAAGTAAGATGAAGTCTGAAAAGAACACTGACTTGGTATTAACTCGATGCATGAACCTCAGTAAGTCTTTGAATCTCTCTGAATTTTAAATGTCCCATCTTTAAAACAGTAATATGAACATATATTTCCAAAAAAGAAGTTGACTAGTAAATGAAATAAATTTTCTAAAGTGCTTTCTAAAACTAAAATATTTTCTGTAGCCTGGAACACAATACATAATAAAGTTTGATTCTCCTTTCCCCAATACAAAGTATGGGCATATTAAGATTAACCCCCTGTTGGTGAATTTACTTGGAAATCATCCAGATGTTTTCAATTACGTAAAAGCAACTTTATTTTTGCCATGGGTTTTTATGACTAAACTTTCCTATAACTAAGTTTCATGTACTTTAATCTTTCATAAATGTTTGCATGATAAATGATATTGATATCACATAGACATTATTTAGATGATGTAATTAGTATTTCCATCATGGTCGAAGATTAGGGTTGATGTCTTATAGACTCTGAAAGGTATTGTATCATGTCAGCCCAAAATAGTATTTATAATCTATTCAATGTAATGTGATACCATATAGGAAAAAAAATATGAAAATTGTAGACTAAGAAAGGCACAGACTCATTGTGTCTCATGGAAGACAAAAGCTTTCCCTTACGTCACTAGACATAGTTATTATGGGTCATACATACTTGTCAAGTGTTGCAAAGTTCAGGTAATTATCTGTGCTCTTAACAGATGCCACTTATTTTTCTTCATTTTATTCTAAATGGAGGTTATTTCATTAATTTCTCACTGCCTCTGCTAGCTTCAATGGCAGATTTTTCACTGTATATCCTGGAGTAAAATAAATTCTAAAGGAGAGAGTTTGAATTAAGGCTGTGCAATTTTCTCATTTCATGGAGCAACCTCAATCCTCTAGACCGCTTTTACCTGAGTATTTCCTTATTGCACACACTTGATTTGCCCAAGAGGATTTTTGATATTTTCTTTTCCACAGCTAAACACTTCATACATACATGATCCCTATGGGGAGAGAATTTCTAATAACTGTAAAATTATATGGGTTAAGTGCTGCTTCCAGCTTGAGAATGCCGGTTACGAGAAGAGTCCTAGATGCTTTTCCAGATCAGGCAATTGTGCAAGGATACACTCTGAGTATTCTATATTATACTGAGCTTTAAAGAGAAACCTGCAGAACTCAATCAGCCAATCAATCTAAGGAAAAACAACACCAATTTCAAATTACTATCTGTCTATCTATCTATCTATTGGGAAAGACAAAGATACTTTTATGTACATATACACACATACAGGACAAAAATCCTTCAATAGCTTAAAACACACAGTCCAAACTTATAGCTTCTGAGATTTAAGGCCCTTTTCTATCTGACCCCAGCTTTCCCTTCTAATGAGAGCACTCCATTGTTCTCCTAACAGCAATTACATCCTGACCGTGACAAATTTGCTTGCTCTCTGTTCCTCAGTTGTGAGCGATAAATGAGGTAATGCCTAAGTAAAGTGCTTTCAAACCAATAATACATTTTATAGCATATGACTTATTATTATTTACTGCCCAATTTTTTACGATATAGGTCAAGTCTGATTTCCTCCACAAAGCCTTTCCTCACCAGCAGAGGTCACAGTGATCTTTTTTCTAACATCCCGTAGGAGATATGGTACTTCTTACTTGTGTGTTAGTATGACTCATGCAGCCAGCCCTGGTGGTCTAGTGGTTAAGATTTGGCACTCCCACTGCTGCGGTGGGGTTCATTTCCCGGTCAAGCAACCAAACCATTCGTCTGTCATCCATTGGTTGTCATACTGTGGTGGCTGTGTGTTGTTATGATACTGAAAGCTATGCCACCAGTGTTTCAAATATCAGCAGGGTCAACCATGGTGGACAGGTTTCAGTAGAGCTTTCAGACTAAGACAGACTAGGAAGAATACCTGGCCACCCACTTCTGAAAAAATTGGCTATGAAAACCATATGAATAGCTGTGGACCATTGTATGATGCAGCAGCAGAAGAGACGACGGTGCAAAAAGACTGGGCAGGCTTCTGCTCTGCTGTACACAGAGTCGGTAGGAGTCGGAATTGACTTGAAGGTACTAACAACAAATGACTCTTGGCCCAAAGCAGAGTGCAGATTCAGCAAGAGGAGAGGCCAAATGTCACTTATCTTTGAATCTCCCACAGCGTCTGGCACAAGATCTCACGTACAGCAAGATGAATGCTTATTTGCTGATACTTATGTGCAATACCCAGATGCCAATTAAGGCCTTACAATAAACAAATTGCTCATTTAAACAGCTTACATGTTCCACTTCAATATAGTCCATGTTTTTTAAACTTTCAGGAAATTTCTTGTGGAGAAGCAATATGCAAATACTAAGAATAAAATACACCTGCTGTTTGTGTGATGTGCTAGACATGAAGGTAATTTTAAGGTTCTTTTGTACCATTGCTTCAACATCTGTTCTTGTTCTAATTGCAAATTTTACCCAATATCACGTAGTCCATAACCTTGTGTTTTTCTGTTCAACCCATGCTTTCCAATACCTGGGTGTGGATCAGGTAGCAAACTGGCTCAAATGAGAAAAGTTTCTCAATATTATTTTATTTCAAAAACTTCTTATCTTTTACAAGTGAGCACTCTTTTCCAAAAAAATCAATCCAGGCCATTTCATTCTTGCCATTATGGTTTTTTTTTTTTTTTTTAATGAGGAACTTATGAAACCAGAAATTGTATTTCATACTCAAGCCTCCCAGAAGCCTCCTATTCTCTGTTGTATTCCCTCTCCTGTCAGCTTTCCAATCTATTTCATGCCATCACCCCCTCCCATTGCCAAACCAATAAATAATCCTGTTAAAATGCAAATATTGATATTTAAAATAATGGACTATCTTTTGTAAATACAATTGTGAGATTTACAGGCAAATAAAAACCTAGTCTCTGGAAACTGCTTCAATAACTCTGTGATTTTTTCTTTTTAATTTTTAAAGCAGAGTCACAGGGATAGAAGGAGATAGTCCTATTCTTACATAAACACAGTAGGTAGCTTTTTCACTTGTCTCTTGAGAGGGAATTCAGTCCTTGTGTGGATGAGTACAAGTGACACCTTTCTAAGCAGAATATACTGTTACAGAAATATCACTAGATTAAAAACAAAGCCTTCAAGCAACCTTGAAAATCTTCCAACTGATATGAGATCTTTCGTTGTGAATGATTTAAAAATTTAATACCTAAGTTTATCACAACTTTCATATAACAAATGCCAATATTCAATTCGAATTTCCCTTAAAGCTTCAGGAGTTATATTTAATCAGCTATTAATTACAAACTGTCTTTCATGTTCTTCAGCTCTCCTTTAAAACACACAATCTTACTGGAAAAATAGAGATCAAGACATTACCATTCTCATATTTGGATAGCTTTAAGACAAGAAATTTGCATATGATACCAATTGCAGAAAAGCTCTCAATACAAATGCAAATATGTCAGACTACTTTCTGGACAGAAGATGGTCTTACCTCCTTTGCCATGAATGGATTTCTTGTGGTTAATCTTGTTTTCATAATGTTGTCACCAGAAGTAGCACCAGGATCATAAATTTTACTTGACATTATTATGATGGGTGGATTACTAAGACATTGTAAATGATGTAGACATCTCCATAGCATTAAGAAGTCAAACTCAAATGTTTATTGTGGAAGATGTGTGGCATGTCTAGACATAACAAAGCAATAAAACTCTGTAGAGAATAAAAATTAACCCTACTCAAATTCTAATTGCAAAAATTATGCATTAAATTAGAACAAACAACTATACTTAAAATAAACCTGAATTAAAGTGACAATAGCATAACCCTGAAGCTGTTTCGTTATCATACATTTGAAATTGTTAAAACAGATGTGAAGAGTGAATCAGAGGATAAAAGCTTAGCTGTTTAAATGATAACTCCCAAATGCATTACAATATTATTTGCACGACTAAAAATGTATCTGGTTTGTGGTCTGGTCTAGAATTTCCATTGAATAATGATAATTATACTTCTGTTTCTGGTTTTGGCGAAGCAGAATTGTCCTGAATCAATCTCTATGGGGCTTTTTTTACATTCTTAGAATCTTTAAAAGTAATCCTTTTGCTTTAAACATTAGACTTCTTTGTACAAATATACTTAGCAGTTCATTCCTATCCAAACCATAGGAGTTGGCCATTCCGTCATACAGACGTCAGTATAAAGTAATATCATTCACCAATTATACTATCTATAGTGAAAATTAAATTTCCAGTTACTTAAACCCAGTTGAAATTTAAATAAATGTAATAATAAACTACCATTACAGTAAAATCCCTTTCCTGTACACTAACATTGGGAAGATAAAATCTTTGTAAAAGTAAAAAGTAATTCAAAACTCCAACCAAATGTTGGCTCGTTTCAAGTCATATTTAACAGAGCGAGAATGAGTCCAGTCAAAAAACTTGGACAGATGCTTGGGAAATGTTGAAATGGTGTTGTATTCTCAGGATACCCCGGAAGCAGCAGTAGCTTTATCTTGTTTTGAAAATGTATTCAACACAGATAGAACTGTTAGGCTAGACTTAAACAGGAATTGCTTGGGAAATATAGTCTTGATCAAATGTAACCTCAGACAATTACATTAGGCAAATCAATCCTCTGGGACTTGGGTATGTGCACGAGTCGAAAGTATGGTGGTTAACGGCCCAGACTTCCTGGGTTTAAATCCTGGCTCTTCGACTTAAGTTCTGTTTCCTTAAATAGGTAGTTTAAGCTCTTTGTGCTTCATTTTCCTCATGTGAAAAGTTTTAGTGATATTAGGGTCCTTGTGAGATTGTAGTATGTTAATATACATGAAGCATTAGAAATGTGCCTGGCACAGAGTTTGCATTCCATGAGTTCACTATTACAGGTATGACTTTTTGCCATGATAACATCTGTAACTCTTTTCCTTTATGCATCCTAATGTCCTGAGATCCAGTGTTTCTCATTTAAACCAGAGAACATAGAAAATGAGTTAGTTTTTTTATCCATCATCACACATAGTTACACTATTTTTTCTTGTGATGAGAACTTTTAAGATCTACTCTCTTAGCAACTTTCAAATATACAAAACAATTATTAACTGTAGTCACCATGCTGTATTTTACCTCTCCAGGTATTTTCTATTGGACCGTTTTCTAAATATTGATTTGTAATTGTTCTTTATACATTCTGGACAAATGTCCTTGATCAAACAAATGAATTGAGAATATTTTTCTTCCACTCTGTGCGCTGGCTTTTCATTACTTTAACAGTATTTTTCAAAGAGCACAACTTTTTAATTTTGGTGAACTTTAATTTATTAATTTTTTGCTCTGATGAAATGTGTATTTTGTGTCTATTTAAGAAATATTTACCTACCTCCAATTTGTGAGGCTGTTTCTACATTTTCCTCTAGAAATTTTATAGTTTTAGCTCTTACTTTTAGATCATTTTAGATTCATTTGTTGTTTTTTTTTTCCCCCTTTTGCTTATCGTGTAAGGTAGCGATCAAGTTTCATTTTCTTCTCATGTAGATATCCAACTGTTTTGGGCACCAGTTGTGGAAATGTGATTCATTTCCCTAATCAGCTGCCTTGGCACTTTGATCAAAACTCAAACGAACATATGGATGAGGGAATCTATTTCTGGGGTCCCTTTTCTTTTGTACTGATATAAATCTCTTTACTCTTACCACACTGCACTGGTTACTGCATTGCTCAGACACTACAAGTCCTTCAATTTTGTTTTAAATTTTTGCTATTATAATTCTTTTGCAATCTCATATAACATTAAGAATCAGTTTAAAAACAATAAAAAAAGAACTGCTGTTATTTGAATTGAGATTTGGTAGAATAAATTAATAAATTTGGGGAAAATTGGAATCAAAAAATTGAATTTTTCAATCTTATAAGTTATATTAGTCTATTTAATTAATTCTTTTAAAACTTATTTTTCAATTTATACTTTTATGGTTCAGGTCTTGTGTATGTGCTATTAAAGTTTTCCTGATTTCATATTTTTGATGCTATTATAAAAGGAATTTTTACACACTTTTATTTCACTGTACATTGTTGCTAGTATATAGAAATGTATTTGATTTTTGGATATTGACCTTGTATTCTGAGCAAATGCTATATTAAATAGTCAATTCCAGTGGC
Organism: Equus caballus; assembly: GCF_041296265.1. NCBI lineage: Eukaryota > Metazoa > Chordata > Mammalia > Perissodactyla > Equidae > Equus > Equus caballus. The sequence goes on from NC_091707.1 coordinate 39,988,191, forward strand.
TTTTATATAGATATATTAGGAGGGTCCACGTGACCATGTTGCTTACAAATAAAGATGGTTGTTTTTCTTTCTTTCCAATTCATTTTCCTTTTACTTCTTTTCCTTGCCTTATTTCACTAGGACTTCCGGAATAATAGTGGATCGAAATAGTGAGAGTAGACAGTGTTTGCTTGTCCCCAATCCCATGGAGTAAACATTCATTTTTTTAACCATTAAGTTAGCTATAGGATTTTGTAGATATTTTTTAGCCATTCATACTCTTTATCATAAATGGGCACTGAATTTTATATAACGCGTTTTTTATATTTATCAGAAAACATTTTTTCTCCTCTATTTGTTGACGAGGTGAATTCCGTTTATTGCCCTCCTGTGATAAACCTCACTTGACTATTATGTATTAACTTCTTACAGATTAAAGTATTTGCTTTGTTATTTTTTAAAAGGATTATTTCCTATATGTACATGAAGAAAATTCGTCAGGGGTCTTATCATTATGTCCTTGTCCAGTTTGCTGTCACCTATTCTCTCACTACTATTTTGTGAATGTGCCTATGGGGGTTGATACTATTTCTTTCCTTAAATCTTTGATAGAATTCTTCAGAAAATTCTCTGGGACTGGTGTTTTCTTTGTGAGAAGGTTATATTTAATACATATAGGGCTGTTCAGATTTTCTATTTCTTCTTGATTCAGTTTTGGTATTTTGTGTCTGAAGAATTTTCCGTTTGTCTTAGTTATCAAATTAGCTAGGAAAAGTCATTCATAATATTCCCCTATCCTTTTAATATCTGTTGGATGTGTAATGATGTCTTCTCTTTTATTCTTGACATTGTTAATTCATTAGTCTCACTCTTTTCTTTCTCTCTTTCTCTCTCTTTCTGGCTCTCGTATCAAGTATATAGAAATTCATCAATTTCATCATTGTTTAAAAAAGTCATCTTTGGTTTCAATGACTCATTCTATTTTTTGTCCATTTTCTATTTCGTTTGCTGCAAGTTTTCCTTTCCTAGCTATTTTAGATGGAACATTAGATTTGATGTTAGATTTTCTTCTTTTCCAATATAGTCATTTAAAGCTATCAATTTGTCTCTAATCACTGCCTTAGCTGAGCCCCATAAATAATGATATGGTGGTTTAATTTTAATTGTGTTAACATATTTTCTCATATATCTTGTAATGTAATATTTAGAAATGTGTTTAATTTCTATTTATTTGGAGATCTTTTTATGTTGCTGATTTAATATAATTCCATTACGGTTCAAAATAACTATTTTAAAAGACAGAGTGTATATTCTATATATAATCAATACTCTGTATTGAGAATTATTTTCTTTGGACTAGCATACTGACTTTATTGATGAATGTTGCATGTGTTTTGAAAAAGGAATGTGTTGAAAAATATATTTCTGCAGTGTTTGAGGTTGTGTGTTACTAAGATGTCAATCAAGTCATAACAATTTTGTGTGGGTCTTGGATAGTCCACTGTTTTTTTTACTTCTGCTCTATCAATTGCTAAGATAGTAGTTTGAAATTTCCAACTATAACTGAGGATTTGTCTGTTTCTTTTTTCAGTTCTGTCAGTTTGTGATTCATGCAATTATAAGCTTTTTTAATAAGCCAGGCACAAAATTACAAATACAGTATGATTCCACTTATATGAGGTAGCTAGAGTCGTCAAATCCACAGAGACAGAAAGTAGTATGGTGGTTGCCATGTGCTGGGGCAATAATGGAATGAGAAGTTATTGTTTACAGGCACAGAGTTTCAGTCTGGGATGTTGAAACAGTTCTGGAGAGGTATTGGTTGTACAACGATGTGAATGTACTTAACGCCACTGAACTGAACACTTGAAAATTGTTAGAATGGTACATTTTATGTTATATGTAGTTTACCACAATGTGAAATGTGAAATAGTCATAACATTTGATTTCTTAAAGGTAGCTGTCGTTTCTTGCTCTGTTTCTATTGACCTCTTATCCTCTGATTATTGGTCAAAATTTTGTACTTCTTCACATTTTTAGTAATTTGACAGAATGCTAGACCCTATGAATGTTCCATTGTTCCTTGTTGTGCATTACTAACTCCCTTTAATTTTAATTTTGTTTTAATGGAAGGCAGTTAAGTTTCTTGTGGATGAACTTGATCTTGTTGAGGCATAAAGTTTTATTTTTTAGGTCTGGGATAAGCTTTACTCTAGGGCAATGGTTCTCAACCAGGAGTGATTGTGCCCTACAAGGTACATTTGGCAATGTCTAGAGACAGTGCTGCTTGTCACAACTGAGGAGTGTTACTGGTGTCTAGTGGAAGAGGACAGGGATCATGCTAAACACCCTATAATATGTTGCGCATCCCCCAAGAATAAGGAATTATTTGGGCTTGTGTGTCAATAGTGACATGATTGAGAAATGCTGCTCCAAGGCTAAGTTTGCCCTGTTACTAAGCTATGACGTTTCTATGATTTATACTGAATGTTCCAGGGGTTCCATGAGGTCTCTGTACTTGGGTAATTTGTGTATCTTCCAAGCTTGTGTTAGGTCTTGGAGTAGTTCAGCTTTCTGCTCAACCTTATGCAATTTCACCCTAAACATGCAACATGTAGTATTCTGCTAGAGTCAAGGGAACATTGTAAAGATTTCTGGAGTTCTTTCTCTGCATAGTGTCTTCTTTTCTATTAATCTGTCCACAAATCCCAGATGTCTCATCCTCTTTTAGGTTTCTTTTCTTTTCTTTTTATTTCTTTTTGAGGAAGATTAGCCCTGAGCTAACTACTGCCAGTCCTCCTCTTTTTGCTGAGGAAGCCTGGCCCTGAGCTAACATCCACGCCCATCTTCCTCTACTTTCTATGTGGGACGCCTACCACAGCATGGCGTGCCAAGCGGTGCCATGTCCGCACCCGGGACTGAACCCGCGAACCCCCGCCCTCCGAGAAGTGGAACGTGCACACTTCACTGCTGGACCACTGGGCGGCTGCTTTTAGGTTTCTTTATGTTGTGTCTTTGGCTATCCCCTGCCTTTTGTCGTGGTCTGGAATTTGCCTTCCAACGGAAAGCTGAAGGGATCTTAGTTTTCTCTCCCAATATTCTCCTCCTCTCAGGGATCACATTCTTGTGCTATGTGTTGCAGAATGGTTGAAAATAGTCGTTTCAAATATTTTTCCAGGTTTCTAGTTAGTTATAGTGGGACTGCAAAGCTGTCTCATTGTTTCATCCTGGCTGGAATTTGAGGTACCTCATTTTATTTTGAATTTCTATTTTCATGATGATTATTTATATTGAGAACCTCTTTTTAAACATGTCCTTTGGCTATTTATGAATCCTATTTTATGAAGTGCTTGTTAAATTGTCCCCCATTTATCTATCAGTCTGTCTTTTAAATATTGATTCTTAGGATTTCTTTTTATATTCTAAATGCAAGTTCTGTGTCAACCTTATGTCATAAAAATATATTCTCTCAATCCATGACTTACTTTTAGTTTTTTTTTTAATCTTGTCTTTTGATGAGAAGATATTCTTAGTTTTAATAAGGTTTCATTGATCTTTTACATTTTTTTCCTCTGTTAGCATTTCATGTTTATTACAGGGAGTCTTTGACAACCTCAGGTCATAAAAATATTTTCTTATGTTTTAGTCTAAAAGCTCTATTGTTCTGCTTGCACATTAACATTTATAATCTACCTGAAATAGACTTTTATGTAAGATGTGCAGTTGGGTTAGAAATTCAGTTTTCCCAGCATCGTTTTATAAAAAGGCCATTCATTCTCCACCGCACTTTGGTTTATCATATGTGTGGGGAACAGTGTCTGTGGAGTCTATTATATTAAATTGTTCACTTTGCTGTATTTTTACTAGTTTGATTGATGTCGTTTAAAATACAGATTGTCTTATATGTAATTCTTCAAGGTTTACTGCTTTTCAAGGTTGGCTTTTCTAATTATGGTATGTTGAGAGGTTTTGTTTTTTAATCTTTCATAATCGTTGAACTTTATCAAATGCTTTTATTGTATTTATTAAGATAGCCATTTTGTCAATAAACATGGTAAATTACACTGGTTTATTTGTTTTGGTTTTATAAATTAAGACATAATTTACATACAATGGGTTCCATCATTTTTCATGCACACTTCTGCAAATTTTGCTAAATCAAATAGTTATGTAAACACCACCACAATCAAGATATAGTACATTTATATAACATCAAAATATTTTTCTATGTCTGATCAGAGTCGAAGATCCCTCTACATCTCTGGCAAACACTAATCTTTTTACTGTCTGAATAATTTTGTTTTTACAGATTCCATGTAAAGGGCATTATACAGTATATAGTTTTTTGAGTCCACCTTCTTTCACGTAGCACAACGCATGTGAAATCAAGAAATGATGTTGCATGTTGCTACTGAGTAGCAATTCATGGTGTGGATGTATCACAGGTTGCTTCTTCCAACATTGAGGGATATGTGGGTTGTTACCCATTTCTGTTAATAATGAATAAAGTCTGTATAGAAATTCACATACTTTTTTCGTGAGCATACATTTTCATTTCACTTGAGTAAATAATTAGTAGTGGGATTTCTGGGTCATGTGATAAGAATAGGTTTAACTTTATTTAGATATTATCAAATGATTTCCCAGAGTAGTTTTAACCATTTTGCATTCATTCCAGAAATATACAAGAGTTCTACTTGTTTTGCAACTTTGTTCAGCAATTGATATGGTCAATGTGTGTTGCTTTTGTTGTTGTTTTTCAGCCATTCTAACAGGTGTGTATTAGTATCACACGGGGGGTTTACTTCGCATTTCCCTAACGATGTTAAGAAAATTTTCATGAGCTTGTTTGCTATCCATATATGGATTTGATGATGCATCTTTTCAAACTGTATGCCCATTATTTTTGTGGGTTGTTTATTTTCTTATTACTGAGTTTTGAGATTTCTTTATACATTCTAGATACAGTCCTTTATCAGATATGTAATTTGCAAATATTTTCTCACAGTCTGTGTATTCTTTTAATTTTCTTAATGGCATCTTTCAAAGAGCAGAAGTTCTCAATTTTGATGAATTCAAATTTATCATTGTTTGGTGTATACCATGATTTAGTATAGCATCTAAGAAATATGCATACTCCTAATCTAACATTGTAAGGGTTTTCTATTAGGTTGTCTTTAAAACTTTTTTAGGGGCCGGCCTCGTGGCTGAGTGGTTAAGTTCGCGTGCTCCACTGTGGCAGCCCAGGGTTTCGCTGGTTCGGGTCCTGGGCGCGGACATGGCACTGCTCGTCAGGCCATGTTGAGGTGGCGTCCCATATGCCACAACTAGTAGGTCCTGCAATTGGGATATACAACTGTGTATCAGGGGGAATTTGGGGAGATAAAGCAGAAAAAAAAAACTTTTTAAAAATAATTTTTCATCTTATATTTGGAACGATTAATTTTTTATATAGTGCAATACAATACTGTCTTAATCATTGTCACTTTATACTAAGTCTTAAAATTAGGTTTAGTGAGCTTTTCAAATTTGATCTTCTTTTTCAGGATTGTTCTGGCTATTTCAGTCTATTGCCTTTCCATATAAGACTTAGAATAAAATACATTTTTAAGACAGACATTTTAGCTGGTGTTTGATTGAGATTGCATTAAATCTCTAGGTTAATTTGGGAAGAATTAACATCCTAATAATCTTAAGTCTCCCAATTTAGGAACAACGCATCTCTCACCATTTACTTAGCTCTTCTTTGATTACTTTCATTAGTGTTTTGTAGATTTTATCATACAAATCCTGCATGCATTTTGTTAGATTTCATGTAAATATTTCATGGGTTTTTTGGAGCTATTGTAAATGATGTTTTAAAAAAAAAATCAGTTTCCAATTGTTGATTACCAAAATAGATATACAATTGATTTTTGAATAATTAATTTGTATCCTGTGATCACAAAAAAATTCCTTGTTGGGGCTGGCCCAGTGGAGTAGTAGTTAAGTTTGTGTGCTCCTCTTCAGTGGCCCAGGGTTCTAGGCTTCAGATCCCAGGTATGGTCCTACACACCACTTAACAAGCCATGCTGTGGTGGTGTCCCACATATAAAAAACAGAGGAAGATTGCCACAGATGTTAGCTCAGTGACAGTCTTCCTCAAGCAAAAAAGAGGAAGATTGGCAACAAATGTAAGCTCAGAGCCAGTCTTCCTGACCAAAAACATAAAAATAAAATTCCTTGTTAATGGTGTACCCTTTTGGGTAGATTCTTCAGAATTTTTTATGTAGACATAGCATCATGAGAATGAGGAAAATATTGTTGTTTTCCTAATCTGTCTGCATACTGTTTCTTTTTCATGGCTTATTGCATTGCATAAGCCTTCCAGCACAATATTTTATAGGAGTGTTGAGAGGAGCCATTGTTACCTTGTTACTCTCACACATAATGTTAATTGCAAGTTTGTATAGATTCCTTTGATCAGATTTATTTTGGTTTTCCTGAACATTTTTATCAATAGATGTTGAATAATGCCAAATGCTTATTCTACATCTTTTGAGGCGATCTTTGCTTGTTCTTTTTAGTCTGTTGATATGCCAAATTACATTGATTAATTTAAAAATATTGAACCATACTTCCATTCCAGAATTCCCATTTGACTGTTTTGAAGATTACCATTATTTGGTTAAATTCCCCATATTTCATCTTTATCTTCATGTTTTTTCCGTATTCTTAAACATCTTAACCATAAGTATACCATCCCTTATGATTAAATCCAATATCTGGAACATGTATGGGTTTGCCTCTGTTGTCTGATGTTTCTCTTAGATTTTAGGCATGTTGCCTATGTTGTGACATGTGAAGTAATTTCTGATTAAATCTGAAATCATTTATGAAAAATATATGGCAAGGCAGTCTTCTCCCAGAGAGAAGTTTGCCTTCCCTTTGCTACACTTAGAGAGTGACAATTGCTTACGTTAGATTAATCCAGCCACAGACAGTGTTGAACAGTGGCCAGCTTGTTCTTGTGGTGAGCTTCAGTATCCCCCATGTTATCCCCTGGCCCTCCTGATTTTCACCAGAGAGCCTGTTTTCTTCAGAGCCTCTAATATTTGATAAGTATGAAACGCTAATCTTTGTCTCAGGACACTGTTTAAAGCTCCATTCTTCTTTTTAGAATCTTTCTTAGGGTTTTAGCCTTACAACCTATGCTGCTCCAGAATATGGCCAATTATTATTAGGACAGCTATCTATATTCTTAAGCTCACTCTTCCGAGTCTCTGTCCAAAATTTTGCTATTTTGTTCTGAACACTGGCAGCAACCTTCAGTGGATGCATTTTCAGCTTTCTGCCCATACCCATAATTAGAAAATGCCCAAAGGAGAAAAGTGGCTGTACATGATCAGATCACCTTTTTGAGGTTCTCCCTTTTCTGGAATCTTAGCCCATCCAGTTCCCAGTTCTCATCATATCTATAGCTTTCTGCTGTCCTCAAATGGATATTTTTGTATTCTATGTAGTAATTTGTTTTATTTTGTTTTGTTTTTTTATTGTGTTTGCTCTCAACAGGAGCATTGGTCTGTCACTAGATACTACATATCATGCACAAGAAGTTTTCCCTCAATAAATTTGTATCACCCTGAGATCAGGGATTTTATTTGTCTTCTTTAACACTTTCTCTGATTCCCAGATCATAAACAATGTTTCAAAAATAGTGGAACCACATTAAATATCTGCTAAGTGAATGAATAAATAACATATTTCCAGCAAAACAGACAAGTCCATCAACCTATAAGTCATCTTATTTTCAATGTGTCAATTTAACTCTAGATAATTCTATTTTATTTAACTATTGTGTCCTAACATTTGTGGGTAATCGTGGGTCTAGTTTCTTTACAATTTTTTTTTGTTATAGTAATAGGGAGATATTCTGTGACTATCCTATCTTACCTTATTATTGATATTAAAAAAGAGAGAATGCAAAAGAAGACAAAAGTCTGCTATAAACATAGATGTACTTACCAGAGGTTTTCTGAAATTGTGTGTGTGTGTGTACATCCATCTATCTATCTATCTATCTATCTATCTATAGAGAGATACACATATATCTCTAGAATGAATTGGTGACATCCCTGAAAAATGTTTGAGTAAATAAGAGGTAAGAAGGTAAAATCAGAATACAAGTAAATATTCTCTTATATAATATATTGTAATACACAAATCGTTTAGTTGTTCCTGATTTCTATTAAAATGTCTTGATAGATTTTCCCTCCATAAACTACTGCAGCAGAAAACAGAAGAGAAAATTGCCTCCTGAAATGCTTTTATTTGAAAAGTACCAGTTAAATTGATTCCCCTGGAGGTGACTGAAATCAAGGGTAGAGATCGACTAGGAATATTGTTCGCTAAATGAATAAAAAGATCTTCTTATGCAATGTTTATTACTAGGCCCTGACACAAATCCAAAGAATTGAACTTCATTTTGAGTCTCTGGGGTAAGCAAGCACTTTTGAATTTGTTATATTATCTTTTATTTGACTAAGCAGATAGCTAAAGAATTAATAATTATCATGAAACAGTGAATTTCCACTATCAGATGAAGAATACCCTAGTGGGCATAGGAATCATATCACAATGAGCTCTAAACTTATACTTTAGTGTTAAGATTTGATCATTTCACATATTCTGAGCTTCTGGGAGGTATGTGCTTGCATACATGTGAGTGATGTCTATTTTTTTACATAAATTTTTATATCATGCTTGGGAGAGATCCCCAATCATTGCTTTTATTTTCACTTAATGTGTTTATTCTCACCTTACTCTAACCATTGACATCATTGGATTATTACTAAATTTAAGAGAAAAAATATTAAGGGACCTTTTCCTAGCTTTAGCAAGTCATAAAAATTCTTCTGAAATGAGCTCTCAAAAACTAGACTGTAAGTTTTACATTACATTTCACAGCATGAGATAAGAGCTTTAATCTCTTGATCTGAAATATCCAAATGACCCTAGGTTGCTCATTTTAGATTAAAGCCCTAATAGTATCATCACCTGTTGCAGCACAGCTCCATTCTTCACTTTTGTGAAGCGCTAGCCTTAAAGGAACCGGGGTTATTATTTAAGGACATTTCACAAGGAAAGCTGACACTACCAAATAAACACATTTAATGAAGTGAGATTACTAGTCGCTAAGGCGCTAATGAACTGTAAGATTAGCTACTGCAAACAAAATCTCTCCCATGTCCCCACCTGCCAATATCCAGGACTCCAGCTGGAGAGATAAGAGGTAGAATTCATCCAGGGTTCAATAATCAGACTGCTGAGACAGAGTTCCTCCTCTATGGCTCTACCTTGTTCAAAATGGCAGCTGAAGCCTGCATCAAAAGGAATATGAGGAGAGAGACGCAAACTTGATTTTTGTTTGGTTTCACTTTTACAAAAGAGAGTTCTTCCTCACAGTCTCTGAAATATATAATTTATAGTTATATATTACTAAAAAATTTATATTTTACATATCGCCACTACCAGGATTCTGCTTAAAGGTATAATATTATGGATCTACATAGAAGAAATACTGCAAAATTGCCTAGGTCTATATTGAGCAAAATATTATGATGAAATTAAATAAAGAAAAATAATCCAGCAATGATTTGGATATTGCTAAAGAAACTACATGGAATACATCTTCCTGTAACATTGCACCCCCACTACCACCATTCCCCCCTCTATCACACAAACTCTGCTCCACCCCAAGACTGGCTAAAGGAGCACTATTCTCTGTCCCTATGCACTTTAAGCAAATAATTTTTCTGTTTTGTTGATGCATAGTTTGCCAACTCCCTGTCTCAGAGAGTGGGAGTGGACCAACAACTGTAATGCTTAGCTGCACTAAATGTGCATGCATACATGCACGAGGGGATGTAAGCAATGAGAAAAGAAGGAAAAACTAAGGAGACTGAGCAAAGGAGGGAGGGAGAGAGGGAGGGAAGAAGAGAGGAAAACACAACATAAGGGTTTTAAGTGGTCTACTCATCGAAGATACAGGTCTATTGATCAATTTCACACATTAAGTAGCAGTTATGCATATATTCGAAAAAATACGCCTCGCAGTCTGTTAATTTTGGTTGTCTAAAGAATTCCTGCACAATCAATTCAGCTGCAGTAGTCAGTATCGATCAGAAAACAGATGATTGGCTGTACCAGGGCCCAGTTCATTTGCTCACCTCCTGTGTTATAAACAGGGCCTACTTAAAATTGAAAAAAGTTATGGAAGGTTTCAGTTCATTAAGACAAAACAAAAACCTTTTGTATGACAAATAAGTTGCTAATGCAATTTCATGGTCTAGGCTATATCAAATTTATATTATCATAAAGCTCACATGGTAAATAAGCCCTAGAGTGATGCAAGTTACTTACCAATATTGTGCAAATGGTGCGTTATCCTCTCCTCGCTTGCTCTTAACTTCACTACTCATGCCTGCTCCACTGGAACTTTGCTGGAGAAGCCTCACTATAAGGCTGCCTCACATCATAACTTCAATATGTTCTGGTTAAGGAGGTACAGAGAGAACAAGAGCAACATATTCTCCCTGTCGGATCAGATAGGCTTTGCCAGATTTCAACGGTTCAGTTATTTTCATCTGCTTGGAGGAAATTCAATGTCAAAAATGCGTTTTTTTGGTACAGTTTGCTTACCTCCCACCCTTTGTTCTGCAAGTCTCCTGTCTTTATACTTTCTGCATCTGCTTTTATTACATCTCTAGCTGGTCGTGAATTCCAGCTATTTGTCCAAAGAAAAAACTTTCCTCTGTGAATCATTCTTGCATCATATCCGGAAGGGAATGCCAAGCAAAGTCCTTCTGGAGTTGGAACTAAAGAACAGGTAAAATATGCAGCAAGGGAGAGCTACAATTTGTACCTGCTATCAAGGAATGCTCCTGTTTTTTCTTAACATAAGCAATGATAACAAGTTTTTGCCTTTTTCACTTACTTTTCTTCTTGTACTGTATGTATATCATAAACAATCTCACACCACAGCTCCTTTCTAGAATAAGGCAGAATATAAACATGTAAATAAAGTTTTGATAATTTTGGAATTTACAAAGACCTTTATGTTTAATCCTGCCAACTGTCTCCACTTAAAACAAAGTTAGTGAAATTCAGAGAGATTATATAACTTGTCAATATCGTATTTGGCAGTTTAGAAACTAAACTGCAGTTTTCTAGAAATTAAAGTCTATTTGATGATCTTTTATCATTTTGATAGTTCAGCTATTTTCAGTCTTTGTGGGAAAGGCCAACAGTTTTAGAGTTGACATTCAAGGCTTTTCCATGATCAGTCTATGTCTCCTCTGCCAGCTCTATTTTACGGTAGCCCTCACCCTTCCACCATGTTTTCCAGGCACAGCAAATTATCATTTAGTTCTTAAGGATGCCCTGTCTCTGACAGGCCCTTACTTGTGTTGTTCTGTCCCTTCCATGATCTAACACAATTCCTCTCTGCCTGGATAACTTCTATTTTCTTTAAGTGATTATGAGCACAAGGTGGGGTCGTGGGTCTAGGTAAAAATGTCATTCTACTACTTCCAGCTGTGTAATTTGTGGTACGTTATTTAAGTTTTCTGTGCCTCACTGCCCTCATTCATGATATGAGGCTGGTAACAGTACTTTCCTCAAAGACTTGCTTGCAGGTTGAAATATTTAATCTATGGGAAACACTAAGACAGTTGCTGATTAACTAGAGTCCAAAAGGTAACCTAGCTTTGTACTTCATGCATCTCCTACCATGTACTACTAGATCCTGATATAGTTTTTCAAGTTTGTGGACTCATAACTATTTCCTAAATTTCCTCTGTCAATACTATAATCCAGGCCCTCATCACTTATTGGTTGAATTTCTGTAATTTTCTCTTATGTGCTCTTCCTGCCACATGGTTTCTCCCAATCTAAGGTATTCCCCACGGTCTTGCTGGTTTAGTCTTTTTAAACTGTGAATCTGGTCAGTTCACTCACTAGCTTGAAACTTCAATGGCATTTGATAGCTTTCAGCATGCATAAGGCTCTACGTGTTTAAATCTCTTCTTTATCCTCTAATGCCATAAGACCAAGTGTGCCCTTATCTCCTAACTTGCAGAAAGTGCTAAACAATAGTGAATGAACGGGCGAACAAATGTTTGATTGCACATTGGATCATGGTATAGCATACCCACTGGACACTATATAGTGATATCCTTTCTAGATCTGATGTCTGAGACAAAGACCCAATCTATGACCTAGGCAGGATCAGAGGAGGAAGTTGCATCTCTGAAATGTGTTGGCAGAAGAATAATCAAATGCTTCTATCATCTTTTAAGAACCAATGATCCCAAGGATCATTAAAAGGGAAAGTTAATGAGGCTAAAAGCTGTGTCCTTTCTCCTCACAGGGTTTCCTTGCATTTGTTTGTAGATGTTCTGCCTTGGGCAGTTTTTGACCTCTATGGCATTCCTTCTTAATATAGTCATTCTGATATTTTTCCTACTTTTTGAAATTGAAGTATAAATACATGCAAAAAATGAACTCAAATCTACAGCTTGTGGGGTTTTTGCATTTGTCTACACTCATGTATTCACCATCTAGATTAAGATAAATATGGTAAGCGCTCACAAATATTTCCTTGTGCCTCTACTTCCAAGTCAATACCCAGCCATGCTCCACAGGTTACTTTGCCATTCTGACTTCTTCCAACATTAGTCAATTTTGACTCTTCCAAATATGTATTCTTTTTTTTTTTTTTTTTGAGGAAGATTAGCCCTGAGCTAACTACTGCCAATCCTCCTCTTTTTTCTGAGGAAGGCTGGCCCTGAGCTAACATCTGTGCCCATCTTCCTCTGCTTTACGTGTGGGACGCCTACCACAGCATGGCTTGCCAAGCAGTGCCATGTCTGCACCCAGGATCCGAACCTGCGAACGCCGGGCCACTGAGAAGAGGAACGTGCAAACTTAGCCACTGCACCACTGGGCGGGCCCCCTAAATATGTACCTTTTATGTCTAGCTTCTTTTATGCCACACAATATCTGTGAAATGTATCCAAGATGTTTTGTGTGTGGGTAGTCGGTAGTTTGTTTCTTTTTACTGCTACATAATATCCCGTTGTAAAAATACACTACAATTTATTTTTTCCAGTCTCCTGTTGATGGACATTTGGGGTGTTCCTAATCTGAGGCAACAGTGTATAAACATTCCTATATGATATACATCTTTTGGTGGACAGATATGTTCATTTCTCTTGTGTATGTATATACCTAGAGTGGAAATTGTTGTATCATAGGATCCCATGGCTTTTCAGATTTTGATTTTTCCATATTTCCTCTTTTCTCTCTTCCTACTTCTTTTAACCATTGAACAGCCCTTCTTGAGTCTTACATTCATATTACCACATTATATTATTTTTCATGATTATTCTTCTTCTGCAGTCACCATGTCTCTTTAACTAGGCAACTAATCTTGAACAATTAATAAATCTATTAATACAAAGAGAGTTGTACTTTTCCTTAGTCTAATTGTTGGAGGTTATTTTCCTTTCTACTTTACAAGAACATTTTGAAGTACTACAAATCACTGACATATGCCACCAAAAATTCAGCACTTGTTTGGAAATTTCTTCTTTTGGAATTTGATCTGTGTACCCTTTTACCATTTATTTCTGACCCCTTTAACTGAAGTACCTGACTATGATTGTAACTTACTTAATTGTGTAAATTGATTAGCTTGCCTCTTTGCTAAGTAAATGCTCCTTGTATACGTTGTATGCATGACTATCTTTCCAAGGTTTTTTATTGTTCTTGTTCTTGGGGAGCGAGGACATCAAAATTAAACTTGCGATTGTGTCCTAAAGCACATGTCTTAGATTTCTAGCCTCAATCCTTTGAGTCTAATTCCTGGCGGCTAAGCAAAATATTCAGACTTCTCAGTGACCTTCCCTTCCTTCATGCTTTCAAAATAACAGGATTTATGTCTTTGTAATTCTCTGATTTGCTGCAGAAACTGCTTTAGTGACTTCTGCAATGAAGTCTCATGTTTTATTTTAGCTGTAACGTTTTTGGAAGGAAAACAAGAGAACTGAAGAATGCTTCAGCAGAATTTGAAATAAAAGAAAAAAACAGGGCTTTTAGTGTTAAGATGCCAGATAATAGTGTTTCTTTGTCCTTTCTGGGAAATGCAAGTGATAAATATCAGAGACAGAATGAAGCATATGATAAACAAGAACAAACTCTGAAGCAGGAAAGTAATCTTTGATGCTGCTGATAGAGGCAATAAAATCCTACCCACACTTACATGTAAAATGAGCACTCCGCACTAAAATTTATGGAATATTAGAAATCACTCAGAATTTGAGCTTTATTCAGATGTAATGAAACTTTTCACACAGAACCAGAGATTATCTTATAAAAATAATTCATTCCCTCTGATTTACCGAGGACAAAATAAGATCATTCTTTCCTGGTTATCAATCTAGCAAGAGCTTTGTCCAATCTTTGATTTCTCTAAGGGTCAAACTACTACTTCAGGCAAATATTTATGATGTTGAGTTTCTTAAAAGAGCTTCCATGTGTCCTTCCTTTTTTCATTGTGTCTTTCCAACCTACCATAACTTTATTGCTGAGTAAGACAAAATGTCTTTGTGCCTTTTGAGGGAGTTCTGAGAGACCAGGTAACTCAGAGAGCACAGAAGGCTTTTCACTTCAATGAAGTTTAGAGGCTAACACAGATCTGAAAACTTCCTATTCTAGAAAGATACTTAACGTTTTCTGTGTTGCCACAAGGTGTTTCACATGGAGCAAATACCACTAGAGGCGTAACTGATAGATAGAGTGTATGTTTCCTGTATATTCCATTGGTTTCTTGATCCCTGTGAAGACAGCATTAGCCTGGAAGTCAAGCAGACCAACAGTCCTCTTCTGAGTCCGTTTTACTGGTTATGTGACCTTGGTTAGATTATACACAGTCTACAATCCTTGGTTTCCCCTGTCAATGACGCAGAAATAATTATGTCCTCATCTTACAGAATTGCAGTGAGAATTAAACTAATAATGGATATGGAAACCCTGCCATCATAATACGCGTCATAATATTCACTCCCTTACAAAAGCACTTTTCCATTTTAACTGGATTTCATAGGTTTAAAAGTTCTGGTAGATGCAGGGAACACAGTGTAACTTTGGAGGGCAGTGTGCGATAGACAAAAGAATAAAAGGCAGAGATTGGAGTCACACAAATTCAGCTTCCAACAGAAGCTCCCCCACTGAATTTTGAAAGTTGACCAATCTCTTTGCATCGTAGTTTCTTCAACTGTAAAACAGAATTAATAACTACTTGACACGGTGGTTCCCAGGATCAAAGGAGATGATATACAAGAATACTGTTGGTACGATGCAGATTTTAATGGCTTAAAAACAGTTTATATCTCTTGTGTAATAGGAATTGTTTTCGGGAATTTGTGGATATATACATATATACTGTGGATGTGTCATAAGGTTTTCCCTTCACATTTAGAATGACATTAAACCACTCTTCCCCGGACTGGCCCTGCCTGCCACTTAGACTTCATCTCCCAGCATCTCTGTTTCAAACTTCATGGCCTCCTTGCTGGTCTTCAGGCAAACCAAGCTCATTTCAAGCTTAGGAGCTCGGAAATTTCTCTTCCTTTGGTGGAATGTTCTCCTCCCTGATATTTTCAAGGCTCATTCTCTCATTTCCTACACAACTTTCTCAAATATCTAATCCACCCGATTTAAAATAGCACATCCCTTCTCAAAACACTCCTAGTACTTTACTATGCCTTCTGTGTTTTGATACGTATATTGAGATTTGAAACTATAATACGTACTCATTTGTTTTCTTATTGATTGCCTATGTCTCTTAGACAAGAGAAGAATCCTTGCTGTTTTATTCCTCTGTACCCCTAGCTGCAGAACAGTGCTTGATGTAATAATCAGTCAATACATACGTGTAGAAGGAAAAAATCTATCAATTGATGAAATCACACTTAATGCTTAAGTATATGTAGCATTCTTTTCTGCCCAGTCATTTTGCCAGTAGTCTGTCTCTGAATGCACATGGACAAAGAAACACTATATTCAAAAATACCATTTAGTATAGCCACTTATCTTACAAGGCAGATATCTGTAACGTTCACATCAGTTATAGGAGTCCCAGTTATATTTCTTGTGTATTTACACCAGTGTTAATGGTGGACTGGGAAGAAACAATTGTCCTAGTAAATAAATATTGACAGCATAAACGCGTTTTACTTAAATACCACCCTGTTCTCCTAATATGATTGCCTCCTCATACTTTTGCCTCCTGATGGTACCTGTGAATTTCCATTGTATTTTTTATTTTCCACCAGCTAGGAAAATAATTCCTTCCTTTTTTTTTTTCTTTTAACACAGTGCCTCCTTTTCTCTTTAGTTGCTTCTGGTACAATCAGAGAAATATGTGTGGCATTGGAATTTGTTCAATGTAAATAACTTCTATCCTAATCAAATGTCTCAGCTTTCTTTCACCATTTAGTCATCCACAAAAGTAGTTTATTACCTTCTCCGCTCCTCTGCCATAAATGCTAAACTTTAATTAGTTTGGCAATTCCTTAGGTTTGAAGCCAGAATTTCTGCACAAATATTCTTTTATATATTCCAGTGGGTGAGGGAATGCTATCCAATTTAATTTGGGAAATTGGCAGGGGAAAACAAAAAACTGTGGAGCAAGGACAGCAAAAATTCAAACAGTCAAGTATAAATTGAAGGCTCAAGAAAAACAGCATTTGGGCAGGTTATTAATGTATATATTAAAGAGTAGTAGACATGTGACTGGTTTCAGGAAAAACTGTAGAAGTCTATCACATCTGTAGAAGAACATAACTTGTGAAGCCCTGCCTGAAGGGTTATTTGTGGAAACTGCTGCACATTTATTGAGCTTCTGTGCTGTTTCAGGGGCTTTGCCTCTGTTCATGTTTAATTTCCCCCAAGAAATTATTTAACTTGTTATTATCCCCATTTTACATACAAAGGAAACTGAGGCTCAAATAAGAAATCAGGTATTAAGTTGCAGATCCTAGAGCTGAACCCACCACCCCCAAAATATAAAATGTAAACCTACTCTAGAGGAACTTAAAATCTAGAAGGGGAAACATAATAAAAATGTCAACATTTGTATGAGAAGGCAATGATGAATGAGGGACAATTTCATGGAGGAGGTGAGACTTGTGCCAGACCTTGAACGATGGGTTAAATTTGCTTAATGATGCCTCATGTCATCTACTGAATGCTTACTCTGTACTGGGCACTTTGATATTATTCTTTATCCATTTATTAATTTAATTCCTACAACAACAACCCTAGGAAATGAGTCATTATTTTCCTCATTTTATATTTGAGGAAATTAGGCACACTAATTGTCCACTTGACAAACTATCTAACAGCAATAAACATAGAGCTTGGGGTTAATCTTCAGCCTACATAACATTTCTAATTGGCCATCCCTGTCTTAACATTGAATTTCAGAATATTTTAAATTCTGTAGCTAGAAGTGTCTATTAAATCCAATCTGTAGGGCTGAGAAAGTTCAAGACATTATCAGGAGAATTTATTTCTACTTCAAATATTTGACTGGAACATTAGTTCATTCCACAAGTAGGTACCAAGTGGGTTGTATGTGCTAGGTTCTCTGATAGGAGAAACTTTGCTGTGCATTAATTTTTTTTGATCAATTTACCGTCAACAGCATTATTTTCACTTAGTGCTTACTATTTGATAGATCTCAGGCTTTTTCTTTCTCAAAAAGATTTCCTTTCTCCTTTCTTTTTCTTTCACACTACGTAGAAGAACAAAAAATTACTTTATGCTTGAAATGAACTCACCTTGGGGAAAGTTTTGATGGCTTTTTCTAAAACAATCTATATGATTGTTTTAATGGTATGACTTTGGAAGAAGAAAATTCTATTGTTTCTAACATTTCTAAAAAGGCATTGACATAGTAAGATGGAATCTTGTTCTACTTTCCACTCATGGTATCATTCTCATTTATGGAATTCTTATTGATGTTTACAACTGGTTCTGCTTCATTAATATTTAGATTTCTTCAAATTATAGTTGAAAAATTATATTCACCTATTCAAGTTGTTCTAAACACTTTTAAAACTATTCCAGGAACTGAAACATACTCCAAAAAATAATTTTACTTTAGTATTTGTATCCACATTGATAAAACTAGTTCATCTCTTTTAGAAGAATAGATTTAATTTTGAATCAACCCCATATTAGTTTCAAACTTTATCTATCCGAGATACGCAAACGTACTAACTCTAGTGTCAACTCAATAATATTAAGACTGACTTCAAAAAAACATTGCACAAATTAAAAAGAAACTCTAAAATTATCAATATCAGTAAATTTTTCTTATAACTTTGCAGCCAATTTACAGAACAATGTTAGTTAAAATTAAAACTTCTATATATTGACTCTTATGAGAAGATATGTAAATCATTATTATTGATTTGTATCTTGAAAAGTTTCAATATCAAGATAAATTCATTTACCTGTTTAGTTAGTTCATAAAGGAGATTTTCCTTTTCTTGGAGCTTCAAATTGAGCTCACTTGTTTGTTGCCTGAAATCAGTGACAAAATATAACTCACATTACCATTTTTTTACCACTATTATTGAATAATGGGAAAATATTCTTTTTGTTTCAAGAAAGATTTAAATTGTAATTCATGGTAGAGTAAATCTTTGTAAAACACTTCTGTGACTCACTGAATAAGTATTGTTACAGAGCAGATCTTAATTTATTTTCTTCTATTTCTTTCAAAAGCTCTATAGCATTCTAGCATTTTCACCTGAATACTAAACAGTTTAATAATTATACCCGTAATAGTTTTCTTACAATTTGTTTCAGAAAACCGAGGAAAAATATTCTCAATATGCATATGCCGTGAAATAAAGCAATCAGATAGACTTCAGTACATTGTGATAGAAACTACTTTTATCATATCTACCTGAAACCCTTCTTTGAAAGATATAAACAATCAAAAATATCTATCATTTATTAGTTCTAACAATTTTTTGTGTATTCTTTAGGATTTTGTATATATGCTATCATATCATCTGTGAACAGAAGTAATTTTACTTCTCTGTTTCTAATTTGGAGGTCTTTCATTTCTTTTCCTTACCTAATTGCTCTGGCTGGAACTTCAAGTACTATGTTGAATAGAAGTATGCAAGTGGGAATCCTTGCCTTGTTCCTCATCTTAGAGGAAAAGTTTTCAATCTTTTACCATTGTGTAAGATGTTTGCAGTGGATTTTCCATATATGGCTTCTATTACACTGACGTAGCTTCCTTCTATTCCTAGCTTGTTTTGAGCGTGTTTATCACGAAAGGGTGTTGAATTTTGTCAAATTCTTTTTCTGCATGAATTGAGGTGATCATGTGTTTGTGTGTGTATGTGTGTGTTTTGCTTCATTAGGTTAATACGGTGTACTACACTGATCAATTTTTTTGTGTTGAAATATTCTTGCATTCTAGGAATAAATCCCACTTGGTCATGGTGTATAATTCTTTTTAATCTGCTATAGAATTTGGTTTGCTTAGTCATTTGTTTAGGTTTTTGCATCAATGTTGACAGGGTCTATTGGTCTGTAGTTTTCTTGCAATGTCTTTGTCTGACTTTTGTAGCAGGTAATGTTGGCCTCAAAGAATGAGTTAAGAAGTGTTCTCTCCTCTTCAATATTTTACAAAAGTTTGAGAATAACTGGTATTAGTTCTTTTTTTAAATACTTGGTAGAATTCACCAGTGAGGACATCAAGTCCAAAGCTTTTCTTTGTTGGATGATTTTTTTTACTAGTTATTCTATCTCCTTACTAGTTATAAGTCTATTCAGTTTTTTATTTGTGATTTAGTTTTGGTAAGTTTTGTGTTTCTAGGAATTTGTCCATTTCATCTAAATTATCCAATTTGTTGGCAAACAATTATTCATAGCACTCTCTTATAATCGTTTTTACTCTATAGAATTGGTTGTAATATCCCCACTTTAATTTTTGATTTTGTTTATTGGAGTATTATCTTTTTTCTTTTTAGTCCACCTCACTAAAACCTTGTCAATTTTGTTGATCTTTGCAAAGAACCAACTCTTAATTTCATTGATCTTTTCTATCATTTTTCTAGTTTCTATTTGTTTACCTCTCCTCTAATATTCGAGCAGTAATATCTACTGCCAGCTTTGGGTTTGGTTTTTTCTTCTTTCTCTAGTGCCTTAAGTTGTAAAATTAGGTTGTTGATTGGGGACCTTTCTTGTTTTTTAATGTAACTGTTTATAGCTATAAATTTCCACTTTGCACTGCCTTCACTGTGTCCCATAAGTTTCGGTATGCTGTGTTTTTGTTTTCATTCACCTCTAAGTATTTTCTAATTTTCTTTGTGAGTTCTTTCGATCCATTGGTTAAGAATATATTATTTAGTATCCACAATTTTGTGAGTTTTTCCATTTTTCTTCCATTATTGATTTCTAACTTCATCTTGCTGTGGTTAAAGAAGATACTTGGTATGATATCTACTTTTTCAAATACATAGAGACCTAATTTGTGACCTAACATATGGTTTATCCTGGAAAATGTCCCATGTACACTTGAGAAGAATGTTTATTCTGTTGTTGGTTGGAGTGTTCTGTATATGTCTGATAGGTCTAGTTGGTTTTTTGTGTTGTTCAAGTCCACTATTTCCTTATTTATCTTCTGTCTGGGTCTTCTATCTATTATTGATAGTGGAGTATTGAAGTCTCGACTCTCCAACTTTTTTTTTTTTTGAGGAAGATCAGCCCTGAGCTAATATCTGCCAATCCTCCTCTTTCTGCTGAGGAAGACTAGCCCTGAGCTAACATCCATGCCCATCTTCCTCTAATTTATATGTGGGACGCCTACCACAGCATGGCTTGATCAGCTGTGCCGTGTCCGCACCCGGATCCAAACCGGCAAACCCTGGGCCACTGAAGCGGAACATGAGCATTAACGGCTGTGCCACTGGGCCAGCCTCTCCAACTATTTTGATAGAACTGTCTATTTCTCCCTTCAATTCTGTCAATTTTTGCTTCATATATTTTGATAATCTATTATTGGAAAAATAATTTAACTATAATTAAAACTAGTGTTTTAATTTAAATGCCAATTACGATTTACATAAATATAATTATAACTCAGACTCTGCATAAATTATTTAAATGAACACTTTACAATGTTACATCAGTGTATAAGGAAATTCATTCATTGAAATCAATCCATTAACATTGACTAGATCAGTGATATTTATGTGAAGACTATATATGACACAAGTGTCTAACTCACATACAATAATACTGTAATGATGTCCTTTGTGATGCAATGGTTAAAGAGAAATGTGCACCTACCAAAACAATAAATTTCTATTTAACATAAAGCATATTTTACAATGTTTCAATTTTTAAAGTAAACTTTAAATTAATTGAAATAAAATAAATTAAAAGTTTAGTTCCTTGATTTTATAAGCCACAGTTTATGTGCTCAACAGACATATGTCTAGTTCCATACTGGACCATGTAAATTTAGGACATTTTTGTTTGTTTGTTTGTTTTATTGAGTTAATGATAGGTTACAATCTTGTGTGATTTCAGTTGTACATTATTGTTTGTCATTCGTGTTGTAAGTGCACTACTTCACCCTTTGTGCCCACCCTCCACCCCACCTTTCCCCTGGTAGCCACTAATCTGTTCTCTTTGTCTAAATTTTTAAATTCCTGATATGAGTGGAGTCATACAGAGATTATCCTTCTCTAACTG